>NC_080674.1:96639229-101639229 GCF_030445035.2 Dasypus novemcinctus
AAGATCACAAAATAAGCAAATAGGATTCCTCAACACTTTTTCTAATATCTTTTTGTAAAGAAAAAAAGTTGAAAGAATATGCCAGAATAGTACTATTCCATAAGAAATCTATACCTAAGAAATTTTATTAAGTAGACTATTGGAGAGGACATTAAATATTTATGGCTACCCTAAAAGTAGATGACCCTGCCTTCAAATCAAAATCCATTGTCATAGCTATCTTTATTGCAGTACCAAGATGTAAGCAGGAGAGATACTACCATGTTAGATGCATGTCAAGAGTCTAACAGCATTCTCATTAATTTTGGGAAAATGTAGTCCATATTTTAAGAGAAAGGGAAACAGAATGATGATAACCTATATTTCCATGATCAGAATAAGTTTCAATTTTAACATTTTCTTCAAATGTAAAACCTCAACTATTCATGGGTCCAGAAGTAAGCTCAAAAGGTAATATCTTTAACAGGTTTCTGCAACTTCTGTGACATATGTTCACTTTTTTAAAATCATTGGACACTATGGTAAGAGAGGAAAAATCTAAGTTAACATCTTCCTCATGAAGTGTAAACTTCTATATTGCATAGAATGAAAATAAAATAAAAATCCAAGGAGGGCTTAGAGCATCAGATCTTCAGTCTTCTAGTACACGCATACTTTAAAACATTTTCCATTTTATATTAAGTTCATAACATGTAAAGCAAAGTAGAAATTGACACAAAAATGGGAAGATCATTTAGTGTGAGCAGTTAACCACTTAACTCTAATGAAATCACTTGATTTATTCCCAAATATCAATGGTGAGGAAGAGTTTGTGTCCCTAACACTCTGGATCAAAAAACAAAAACAAAAACTGAAACAAAAGCAAGAAAAAGTTTTGGTCTTTATTAAAAGCAAACTGTCCCTCTATGCATTTTGTGATCCAGAAACCCCCACAAAGTAGAAGTGATTTCTCAACATACCTTACTAATATAGGTGAAGGTTACTTTACTAATAAACAACTGTACTTTTGATTTTCCTACTCCTACCTTCTTTCCTATCAAGAAAAATAAAAAGAAATGATTCTCCCAATAAACTGGCAAAAAAGCCAAAGAGACCACAAATAGCCATTTGCTAAAGTACTTTCATTCTAAACCATTTTGAACTTAAAAAGACATAGTTAAAATTACACTAAAATATATAGTTTTAAATTAGGTAAATTCTTTCAAGGATGACAAACTAGGATAGAGCAGAAAAAGAGGAATAATGGAATATTAGCTTCCTATTTTATTCAAAGAGATCACTAATTCTGTAGGGTTGTTTTACTGAGATACTGCCAGATCCTCATGCTAAAAATATTTGGGGCAGAGTCACTTGATTTCTTGCATATACAAATACTTTTCAGATTTGCTTACTAGCACTGGGAATTCAAAAGTCTGAATTTTACAAGGAAATTTTACAACAGAGCAAAAATGTATAAGGCATGTGACTGGCCTAAGAAAGGTTCAGTGGGTACCAGGAATATTGAGAATATTTACATTCTTAAATGACAGTTTGCTGTGAGAAAAATCTGCCTTCTCTATTCCCCAATACCTTGCTGCATCATGTTTACAGATTAAAGTTAATTCAAGTCCTGGGTCCTTTCAGCGATTAGGAAGCTTTAGTAATTTAGATATACTGCTATAGAATCTAATGCCTTTCAATGATGAATACTCATTCCTCTTTACTTCCACTATATTTTGTACCTCATCACAAGATGAATGCTGGTAGGTCCAAAATGAGATCTAATACATTTTCTTATTATCTCAGTATATTCACTGTTGATACTTCTTTTTTCTTTCATTATTGCCTTTTATGAATGATCTTCGTGGATTTCTTTCCCTGTTTTTTTTTTTTTTTTTGGTCTGTAGAAGCTATTTAGTTAAAAAGTTCTCAGAGTCAGACTTTAAGCACTAACTGTTTCCATTATCCATAGTTCAGGTGACATTTATTGTACTTGACTGCTCTTCACATGCATGTTTCTTTCTGTACTTTTAAAATTTTTATGTACTTCTTAATAGTATTTCCTTTCATTCTCATCCTTCATTCTCTCTTTCTAGAGACTTACCTTAGTCTTGGCTAGTGGCAGCTCTTAGCAGTGATTAAAAAAACACAAAACACCTCCCTAGTGGTAAAAAGAATGAAAGTGACCAATTGTCTATGTTTGTACAGTAAGTAAAGTTGTAAGTCAACCAAATGGCTAAGTAAATGCTATCCATTTGGTGGTCCTCATTTTGACTCAACATGGGAATGTACCCCAGTTAATCTCAAGCACAAACATGCACAAGAAAATGCTTAAAGCAAACCTATAACCTTTAAAAATCTAATACATGGCTGAAGAATGAAAAATTGTAAATAACAAGAGCAGCTGATATTTTTGAGGGGTCACTGTATGACAAGTATATTAAGCACTTTACATTTATTATCGCACTTAAGCATTCCCTTAAAACCATGAAGTAGAGATATAGTCTGCTTCCCTTAATTTAGAGTAGTTAACACAGCAAATAAGTGGTAGAACTAGGATTAGAGTTAATATGACAACAGAGCGCACACCATTAACCACTGCATGCTATATAATGTTTATTAATTTTAGCTTGTGATAAGTTATCTCTAATTTTAATTACGACATTTTGATAACTTTACATTCTCAAATGGCAAATACCATGATTTTCTATAGCCACACAGACAGATTGACGGCACTTCTGACGTTTGTTCTGTAATGACCACATGTCACCCCTAGGGGTCAGATATATTTTAAAAGGTAAAGTTAGAAACATTTGGAACTCATCAGCTAAAAAAGCAGCTCACAGAGAAACAACAAATATCATAGACTAACTCTTGAACATTGCTAAAATGTTTGCTTGGAGCAAATAGAGATGCAAGTGGTGTTCCAGGCCTTCTTCACCAAAGTTTCTAAGAAGCTCCCTGAAATAAGAAAAAATCTTGTGTGTGAAAGTTTATTTTTGGACCTAGTGATCAAGTTTCCTTCTATATTCATGGAAGAACAAAGCAGCAAGGTTTTAGGCTTCTGCAAAAATATTTTGGAAATTTACTGCTTGTTCTCCTGGGTTGAGTTTGAAGGTGGCTTACTGTGACAGGTAGTACAGGTTCCTTTGGTTTTCGTTTGTATTTCAAGGAAGAGGCAAAAAGTGAAGGGTATGATGGGGGGCAGGAGGTAAGAATGCCCTGATTAGCTTTAGAAATCTCTATGAAGTTATTTAGAATACCAGGATAATAGCATCTTTTACAGTAAACTGACTACACAGAGTGAAGTATGCCCACAAGGATGGATAGTCAGCACAGTTTACATTATTATGATTAGATTTAATATAAAAGGTCGGTTAAATGTCACATAGTAGATTATACCAGTATTAACAGTTTTTACATTAATGACATAGATCTAATTCTTGACTTGTCCTTATAGGTGTCTCATGGAATGCTTGGGAACAATCAAGCATTTGTGAACAAAGTAAATAATAACACAAACATTTTCTATATTCAACAATTAATGTTTAGACATGCTAACTAGCTCTAATATGAAGAAATCATTAAAGTTAGAAGAGAAGTTATGACAAAAGCATAATCTGGTTAATGAAAGCTAGACAGTGGGTGATATATATTTAGTGATTTTTTAAAAACCAAACCAATGCAAACGTCTCTTTCAGGGATCCATAAATCAAATTAATCAAGTAGTTTCTGAATGATAACTATGTGTGGAACATGGTACTAAGCTTGAAAGTAATGTAAGAAATACTTTTTCTAAAAGCATTATTTTGAAAAATAAAAAAATGCTATTCCATGCCTTTTGGAAAGCGCTTTATTCAGAAATTACCTAATACAGTCATAAGGTACAAATAAAAAGTATATAATAAAGTAAATTAAATAAAAAAATAAATACGTAAAATATGCTCCTACTGCAATGTTAATTAAATAATATCTAGTGGTTATGAAGGTTAGCTCACTAACCATGGTAAAATGAGATTTTTTAAAATGGAGTACAGAAAACATTATTTTTATAAGCCGATCAGCCACATAACTAAAAGAAATCAGTAATTTATGTCTTTAAGGGTTGGATTAACTGTGAAATTCTGGAGCTGGTGTCTTACCTTAGGAAGAAATGTCATAATCATAATGGAAGGATTAGGCATATGAAATGAATCTGACCTGTGTCCAAATGGTCTGATAACTACCTTTGTGATCTTATATTCCAAAATTTCTGGCATTCTCTCTGTATTCACTTTTCTTCATCCTATAGTATTTTTAGAAGCTCTGATTTCTTCCCCATTCCTCCTCTTCCCTAAAGCAAAAGAATTGGGCCATGCTGGTTGTGAAGAATTAAGGCATAATGACCACTAGCTAACCTTTTAGAAATTTGCAACCACATTTTAAAATAGTGATCATTCTCTTTTGTTTAAGTTCTGAGTTTGTAATGAGCAAGAAAGAAATTTTTGAAAAATGGTGTGTAATCAAAAAAAAAGGTAAAATCTTGGAAACCTGAGATGATTGCAAGAATGAGTTTATAAAGTAGAGGAGGAAATAAAGCAAAATATCCATTTTCCTCAGGGAAATGTGAGAAGGTATACATAGAGTAGAGGAGTGTACAGTTAGATAACAACATCGCCATATGGCTGATCAGAAAGGTATCCATGAAAATTAGTATATGACTTAATCTTATTCAAGCTAATGAACTCTACTAACAGCCATTCTTGGTCTGGTTGCTAAAATGCAATCTATTACTATAAATATCTTTAGCCTAATCATAGACATCCACTTATAAAAATTTGATACTACCTCAAGGACTTTGGAAGATTATTTGGTAGATTTTTGAACATCTTTCAGAAGTTCAAAGACATTGTCCATGACCAGGGACTTTCTAGTTCCTTTGCTGCATGTTCAAGTATGAATGTGTAAATATAATAAATAGAGGAGAGTCACTGTACTGGTCATTAGAAAATGAGTATGATAGGTTATCTTTTATTCTGTCAACATACAATCATGGATAAGTTTACATCAGTTACATTTCTGTAAGTACTTGCTTATTAGCTCTCAGAGAGCATGACTTGTGATATATGAAGATTTGGATGAACATGTGAAATGCAACAGTTCTTTAAAGTTAAATAAAATATAGAATAAAAACAACATGGAAAATTTACTAGATTAGTGTTTTAGCTTTTAATTTGTGTCAACATGGAACAAAGCAGCTAATCTAGAATTATTTCATCAGAAAGCAAGCATGGCAATCTGCAGAACTGCAAATGTAGGACAAGAATTATTGCATTATAATAATATAGATATAAAAGGAGTGCAATAAAATGCTAATTTTATGCTTTATGGATATTTCTATTTTATACAAATAAAGGAATATTCTAAATAAATTGTAGTCAAAATCATTGCTATGCATCATGTGCATAATTATCATGGTAAAAGAAAGGTCAAACTGAATACTGCTCACTTTTAAAATCCAAATAAAGTCAGACTAGTAACACTTGTCTGATTAAAAATATTACCTTTGTGAAGAATATTTTAGTTGTATATTTGCTATTTAGCCGGGAATTAGTAAAAAAGTGAATAGTAATTATGTACATTATTTGTTCTACTCTATAAAGGGTAAATAAAGCATACAGGGCTTGAGATAGGGTACAAAGAATGTTTCCATGGTTACATGCTTTCCCATATCAAATTAGAGCAGAATTTGTGTACAAGAGGTTTGTTGACAGCCTACATAGGCCATAAAAAGAATAGAAGGCTAGGAATTTGAATCTAAATATATTCTGCGAAGTCTGTTGAGAGAAAGTTGGGTGAAGAAAGCAGCATCAGGAGAGTAGTAGATTAGTTAAGAGTATCAGATGCCATTTCTGAAAAAGATAATTTTTCTTTTAGATGTGGTTTATAAAAGTCTTTCCAAATGTACGATTAGCTACTCTTTTCTTCATTTCTACAAAGACACCTCAATCTGGTGTCCATCTAAGCCATTAAGAAGAGTCATTATTTGGCATGCAGAGAGAAGCATCAGCTTCACCACCTGCCCAGTCTTGCAGATGTCACTCCACCATATTCAGCCTCAAACACGGAGTCTTCAAAAGGACAGTTAAAGGGCTGTCCCTGCACAAGTGCTGGCCGAGCAAGAGCTTTGTTGTACACCTGCCCCTATTATCTTATGGACCATTTAGTAGGAGTGAATTCTCTTTTTTAGTACACTTTGGGAATTCAAACTGGGCTAAACAGCATCTTATAAACTTTATGTATGCATGTATGCTCAGAGCACTGCCTAGGAATTTTGCCACAGAGGGGTATTTTCATACACTTAAAGTTTTTTTTATATACCAGCAAAGGTATTGGGCACTTGAAAATTTCCCATGTTTCCCATGTCACAGCATGGGAAATTAGCCCACAGAGGTTGGGCTAATTGACTTGTGCCTCTTGAATTTTTCTTATTTTTATAAGAACATTTTTCTTATTTTTATAAGAAAAATACACCATATCTTTTCACTATATAAAATTATGGGTGGAATAATGATATATGATTACTAGATGAAGAAAACTTTTCTACTAAAACTGGCACTATTAACCAAGACTCTTTTTAAAAATATTATTAGATATTATATAAATAACAATAAAGTAAAATTTAAAAATCTACTTTAAATACTTTAACAGTTTATAAGACCTAAAGTCATATCCACATACAAATATACACTCACATACGATAGAAAACCAAATAACACCTATTCTCAAAAGCAGAACCTGGTAAAATTAGCTAAGTTCTCTGCTATGTATTTTTCAGTAAAATACAGTGGTCTTCTCTAAAATAAATGCATTTCCGCTATTGGTTTTCTGGTGATAGTTATACAGAAAGAATAAGAACTAATTATGGTACACAGTATAAATGATTCATGGCAGCATAAGGTACAAGTGGACAAATCAACTATCAACTATTAAAACAAAAAATTCTGTACATCAGCATAAATTCAGTCCTAGGTATATAACATATTTTTAAAACCCATAACTTGGTATGAGTTGGTCCATAAATTTGCACAAACATATGATATGGTTAGTTCAGTGATTTCAGATTAATAAGGTAAAAATGAAACATTGTGAAAAACACTGAACAACTTCTTTCTCAAGCACAACACAAGCCTATTTTTATCAGTCTGTGTTTTGTCCTGGCTGTTTGTTTGTGAAGGTACAGGTTTAAACAGATTTTTTTTCTTAAATTCTAATGCATGACAGAGAATGAAGTATTTGTAAGGAAGGAAAGGAAAAACATGTAGGTGACAGCCAGCCCCTAATGCACGACTATGTAGTCTGAAGGAAATAATCGCAGCTGTTAAGTGTCATGCTCATTCATAAGCCAGGGCTAATTGTAACCCACACCTTGTAGATTGTGCCTTTGCATCAGGTACAATATAAGTATTAACTATTCTCCAAAATCGCTGCCTAGAAGGGGAGCAAATTATAAACCGTATCTAGCTGACTATAACTGAGAACTCTTAATAAGGATTATTTGGGTTAGGGAGAAAGCTCTCTTTTAATAAGAGGTTAAGGGAAGGTTTTCTCTTTCTCAGGTGACCTCTTTTATTGTGGAATCTCCTATGTAGTGTTTTAGATTTCTTCCCTCTAAGCCTTGTGAAAAGAATAGCCAGAGGTTACTAATGGTCTAAAATCTATGAATTTTTGACAATTGAAAACGGGACTGCTTAAATTTAAAATCCTATCTCTTAGTACAACTAAAACCTATTTACTCTTGATTAAATATTTAAAAAAAATATTTAATTACATTGGCTGCTTTAGTGAAAAAAATATATACAGAGGAGAAAAAAATAAAAATTGTACTTAGAACAAGATAGGAAAAAACATGGAACTCTTCTTAGAGTTGACGGTTCTTACATTCTGTCCCTGAATACGGGAACACTGATGACCAATATATAAGTCTGTAACAATTGTAGTACAAAGGAGCCATAGCTAAATAAGAGAAAGTTTTTTTTCTTACATGAAATGAGTAAATACTATTACAGTAATAAATCTTTCCATTTGCTTTAGTAATGTAAAGCCAAATTTAGCCTTTTTTAAAAGCAATTTTATTGATATATATTCATATACCACACAATCCATCCAAAGTGTACGTTCAATGGATTTTGGTATAATCACAGAGTTGTGAATTGTTCACCAAAATTAATAGTAGAGCATTTTCATTACAACAAAAAGAACCCCCGCCCTTAGCAGTTACCTTTCAATCCCTCTATCCATTGTTAAGACTTAACAATACATGGATCATAGATAGTATAATTTGCAGATATTTACAGAAAGACTTAATTGACCAAGAATGGAGTCTAATCTATTTTCCAAATTTATATTTCTCCCCAACCGTATTTAGAATGAAAGAAATGATGTTACAAAATATAACAACTTTGGTTTATGCGTACTATGAAAAGTAAAGTTCAAAATCTCTGGATGTCAAAAGAAATTTCCATTTATTCAGGTAATTTTCTATACCCTTAATGAAATTTTTCAATGAAGGAATCAAAGTTCCCAATGATAAGGTATGAGTTAGAAGAACAGAACTAAAGAACTAAATGTACCAGGTAGAAAAACTGGGAATTTAAGGGGATATAATGGTATTTGTCTCCTCAGTTCTATTGCTACTTATTATCATGATGTTTTGCACTTTTGCACTGACATTTTGCCCAGACTCCTCCTTAGTGATGCACTCTGGCCTAACTATATGGGAAGACAAGCATTGCTTGCACAGCTTAAATCAAGTTATTTATTTCAGAGAAAGACACATTGAGGACATAGTAAAAAAATCTCTTACTCCTCAACTCTGTAGCATTATATATGCCCAAGGCTCCATAATTTAAGACAGATATAATAGAACATTTGTATGTCAGAAGACAGCCATGAAAAATGACTTAAAAGATGACAAAAGGGACTATTAAGTAGTTAAATTTAAAAAACAGTTACAATTCCCAGACTACATTCATCCTAGCATATGGTAGGTAGTATGTAGTTTATAGGGACAAATTTGTGTGTATGTAGTATTCCTTAAATGCAAAGATAGTTTCTGTTAAATAAAATGGGGAGATGATAATGTTAAAGTGGGTAAAAATAAAGCAAGTTTTTTCAGGAAAAAAACCTAAATATAATTCAAGTAAAATGACATCAGGGTAAATATCTATGGAAACAAACTCAGTAATAAGCCTACTGTAGTAGCTGATATCATTAAATTAAGAGGAATAAGACAATTAAAAGATACTAATAATCTTGAGCTTTAGACAAGGTCTCTGCTGACATATAAGATGTTGTCTTCTATTCCTTCTCAAACTTAGGTATTAAGTTACACTTTAAGTTTCAATCTCTTGGTCTAGTAGTGCATAACAATAACATTACTACCTTAAAGTTATCCTGGTTATACAAATTCAATTCCTTCCTTCTAGATGTCAGTAAATTACAAAATATCTTCTGCAAATTAAAAGTAAAGCCTGGGAAGTGATTGTGGCTCAACTGATAGAGCATCCACCTACCATATGGAGGGTCCAGGGTTCAAACCCAGGTCCTCTTGATCTGTGCTGCCCACACGCAGTGCTGCCGTGCGCAAGGAGTGTCCCCCGCATAGGGGTACCCCATGCGCAAGGAGTGTGCCCCGCAAGGAGAGCCATCCCATGTGAAAAAAAAAGTGCAGCCCACCCAGCAGTGGCACTGCACACACAGAGAGTTGAGGCAGCAAGATGATGCAACAAAAAAAGCGACACTGTTTCCCAGTGCCACATGATAAGAATGCAAGTAGACACAGAAGAACACACAGTGAATGGACACAAGAGCAGACAATGGGGGGGGGGGGGGGGAAGGGGAGAGAAATAAATAAAATAAATCTTAAAAAAAAACCTTTTGCAGATACTCTTAAAATATTCATTATATACACTGACATATTTCTAGAATATAAGAAAAAGCACTTTAAAAAATGTTTTATCAAAATCTGTAACAAATGTTCCACAACAATGCAAGATGTTGTGCAGTGGTGATGTATGGGAATTTTGCACATTATGCATGATTGTTTTTAAGCTCACAACTTCTCTAATAAAAAGAAATGAATAAAAATAAAGTGGATTCCACTATTTTTAAAAAAGTTCCAATTTTGCTGAATGCTGTATTCCTTGATGCTACTTAAGGTGCTTGCATTAAAAAAAGGGCTACTGTATTTCATTATATTATTTATGTCAAAAGAAAATAATGAAAAGGTAATAGTAGAATGTTTACTATAAAGATAATCAGTCAACACAGGACTTAGCTGACTTTTCTGTTTTACATTTCATATTTTCTGTTAAAAGGCAGTTAAGATGTATGTTTGCCACTACCATAGATGATAAAATCATAACTGAAACAAAGTATCTCACTTGTCATTCTACAGAAATTTTGCATTTCTGTTTTTCCTCTCATATTTTTGAACTATGAAACTATCAAAGAGTTTTTAAATTACCAACATTAAGAGGAGAGGGTATGAGATGGTTGAAAGGGCATGAACAGAATTTGGATTCAAAATTGATGTTTACTATTACTTTGGCCTTTTATTAGCTATGACATTTGGGAAAATCTCTTAAAACACTAACCCTCAATTTCCACATCTATATAATGGGGATAATGACAAGGGGTGCCTTCTTTGCCTCAAATAAAAATAGAAAACTGTGGGAAAGCATTTTGTAAAGGAACATAAAAATGTTACTTATTTATCATAATAAAAGGTCAAAATACCAACAATTATGTAAAAAATTTAGTATATGCTAATGTTGAGCTAAAATGGAAATACCTTAAAATTATACACATGTTCACTATGTTAAGGCTTAATTGTATTAGATATGTAACAATCAGAAAAGATCATCTGGTAACTTACTTTCTGCTAATCCAAAAAACACTATGCTGACTTTGCTCACTGATGAAACAAAGCATTTTTGGTAAGCCAGGAATCTGTGCATAAACTAGTAATTTTCTGGAAAAAGTGAATGTTTAAAAGGCAGGAGAAGTAGCTCTATGAAATGCTCTGTCATTGCAAGTACTTCTATTGAATATTTCTCCCTAGCTTTCCTTGTCAACAGATAGCAAATAATAATATTTTATTTCAAAAGATTTGGGGTGCTTTCTCTCTCTCTTTCTATACACATATACACATACTATATATATAGACACAAGTGCATATGCATGCACACACTCAACCCAAACCTAAGTTTAACCTCAAATTCTAAGTAGGGTTTGGAATGCTACTGTTTATAATAAAGGCACAGAATCTGTTGCTTAACTTTTACCCTACCAATGGTTCTGGGAGTTGGCCAATGAGTTAGAACAATAAAAGAGGAGTACTCTGTGTGATCCCCTGCTCTGAAAGCACTCTTAATAGGAGATACTCCAGCGAATGATTAACTTTGATTCTGTAACTTACAATATTTTATGTATACAGAAATAGAATCCAAGAAATCTATTTATTTTAAAATGTCTTCAGGATAAAAGAAGTTTACATCATTTCAATTATGCTCAAAGATTCTTATTTTCAGATATTAATATTTACTTTTAAACTATCCCATCCAAGATAATTCTTAAACCCTTTCAACACTAGAAGATAATGCCTTAAAATACTGTTGCTGTGTTTTTTTCCTGAGACTATAGGATCCAATAGGATAACAATGGCATTTGGAATTTTGGGTTCACAAGGTTAGTGTTCAGAATTATATAAGGGAATCATTTTAAATTTCCTAGATAAAATACTGTTATTTACACCAGAATATTATTTGTAGTTTGAACACCCTTTGTCATTGTGAAAGTCAAAAGGAGTTAAATTGTTGCTGTTTTTAAAATTCTTTTTAGATATTTTTACAAGTAGCATTAAAACCTGCTGATTGTGTTAGAATGAAAAAAGATGTAGTACACATAAGATTTCTTCTAAATGGAATGCTTAGAAAGACAAATGTATCTTGGTCAATTTAGAGCGTATACTGTAATTTGCTTATGTTTTCATATTTTATTTGTAATGTAATTAAAATATTCATTTAAACACTTTTTTAAAGTAGAATAAGCTATTAAGAGACATTGCAAAATTGAAAGTAATTTTGAAAAAACAAAAATTTGAAAGATATTAATTTACCTTATTAGTAGGCTATATCATACCAATATTACTGAAATACTAAGTTCTATTATCAGATTATATTCAACAAAAGAGTTAAAATTCATAATCATAGTAACAACCTAAGTTTAACAACTTAGGTAGATTCTAGAAGAATGCTATACACATAGGAAGTCATTCATTAAATGTTTTGCCAAAAACAATATAAACTTATGAAAAAGAAAACCAAAGGATTTTAAAATTATATAAGAAAATAAGGAAATAAGGCTATTATGTAGACAAGGAGCTTAGCCAAATATTTAATTTTTGTAATCATTTTTCAAATAAGATTGGATTAGGGAAAATATTAGTAAATAACTTCAAATTATATTTTAAATGACAGACATAAAAATCTATTTGTATTCTTTAAAAGTGTGAGATAAAAACCTCATTTCAAGAAAATAAACTTATGTTTGATAACATCATTTGAAACATTAGAGTCATAATGCCAGAGTATTTTGTACTTTACTGATCCCTGACGTGAATTAAACCACTTTTCTAAGCATACTGCACTGAGGTATTTGTCTAAAAAATATTAATAGCATTGTGTGTTAACTTACCAAATTTTAAATTATTAGAATTCAATAATAAAGTTTTTAAAGTCAATTTTAGGAGCAGTTCCAAACAAGTTATTTCTATTGAACATCATATTACCTAACAAATCTCATTTTTCAGATACAAAGATTATTAAAATAAAAGTAGATTTCTAATGAATATGAGGTGTTATCTTACTTCAAAGAATCATCTTCAGACTTTCTAAAAAGCCAAGATTATTTGACTTTTCATGTGACAGCTATTCTATCAAAAATTTGAGGGTGGAAAACTTGGGAACCGTATTCCAAGAACACTGCTTGAATGAGCAAAACATGGAAAATTTAAGAGTTTTAAGGTTTTTTTCTGACAAAGTGACCAAAAATTTTAAAAAAGCTTATTGCCAGACAGGTTTTAATAAAGATCAAGCTACTCTGATAAAGAAATTGCAAATAACAAGTATACCCCCAAATTTCCAAACAAATGTTAACTATATAATAAAACAACTGAATATTGTGAGAAATCATTACTCTATGATATATCACAAGAAATTATTTGCCATGTAAAATATTTAATGGATATTTCAGTATGTTTTCCTTCTTAATGTGCTATGCCACTTCAGTAGAGGATACCAGTTTGTGATTTTAAAGGATAATTAATGTGAAAGAAAGAGTGTATAAAAAATTTAACTTTTAAATAATACCTGTGTTATGAAATTTGATTAAGATGTATGATTAATATGTCAATTGTTTCTATATTATAAATTAACCAAAATTAACAAAGGTAAAAATGAATAATTCTGAAAACTGAGAACAATACAAATTCTTGAAGTTTCTAAATGTAAGTATTACAACCAGAGACTTAAAAATGTTCTGTTACATCAAGGTCTTCTTGGGCTCAATCCCACAACAAATCTTTTTTACTTCCCCATGACCACCTCTGCCTCCTGCTGCCCATAAATTGGTTATATTGCAACATTTAAAAATAGAATTAAGGAAAAAGTATAGGATGTAGAATAACAACAAAAACATAGCTATTTACAAAAATCTAAAGTAATTATATTGAAGAGAAAGTTTTCTTTTTCCTACTATCTTATTTTTTTCTTATTGAATTAAACTTATTACCTATCAAATAAAAAATTTAACAGGTATCTTTCTCCCCAAGTAAAAATACAAAAGAACAATATGTTCTTTTTATACTGGATAGTATATAATTATATATAGAACTTTTTAAAGTCTTATAAAGGTATTTACAATTTTTGCAGATAAAGGTTGCTATCCATGATTAACAAAATGACTAATTCTTTAGCTATTCAAATCTAATGTGATTTAAAAAGATTGCATATAAAGGGAGTAAGCATTAAAGAAGTAACAGAAAATCTGATTCTGTTACTTTAAATATATTTAAATATTTGTAACTACACTGGCATAGCTGTCAGTTAATACAGTTGTATTTATACTAAGACTACTAAGATATATCACTAATTTTCATTCATTTATTAAACACATATTTCCAATAAGATTAAACAACAAAACAAAAACCAACTTTGTAGTAGAAATACAGAGCAAAAAATAAACTGACATAGACTTGTTTCTTCCTTAAAAGTTATTCTTTATTACTTACTCTGTTATAACAGTATATTTCTCAGCAGTGACAATTACATAAATATGTAATCTTTTATAGGCCTTCAAAAATACATCTGCTACAAAAGACTATAAAAGTCAAAATGCTGGAAAAAAGAGATAGAAATGTTTTAAAGAAATTCAATGATTTATGTTCTTTTACAGTGTGTTTAGAAAGTTATTTTTAAACTATTTAAGATACTGCCAATTGATATATAAAGAATATTTCATTAGATATAAAACTTTGTTAAAAATAAGCATTTTTCCAGATTGTTAAAAAGAGAGAAATTAAAAAGCCACAAATATTTTAATAACAAAAGATCTTAACAATACATATTATCCTACTTTAATTTTTCAGTAGACATATTTGACCCAATTAGAAATAGAACATCAATAACTAGTGCTCAGATATAATGTATTTGGTGTTATGACATATAACTAGCACAAAAGCTCTTTCTTTAATAAAGCAACCATAATTGTCAAGGCATATGCAGAGAATGAGACCTAAAATACAGTTAACATTTTAAACTACAGGGAAAAAAACACATTATTTTATATGCTATGTACTCAAGAAGACAATTCTATTGCAATTTTCTTACTGCTATTGTGACAAGGTAAAAAAAATTCTCATAGCTTCAGAATCATATGTATTCAGCTTTTTTGGGAACATCTATAAAACATAAAAACAGTTTAATGTTCATTTCCTACAAGAACCCATATTCCAAAGAGAGTCATCAAAATTTACTACATGTGAGATAAGTAATACTGACAGAGTTCTCTAGCTTAACATTTCCCCTGAAGCTTCTCATTGTTGTTTAACATTACTGTATACTGGTAGAATGGATATCTTTTCTTTACCATACTGTGTTAACTGAAAGCATTTAGAGCTATATTAAGTTTTCTGTAGGCACATAGAGAATTTTCCAAGTTTCAATTTATCAGACTTTAGTCTGATAAAATTCAAAGTAGAATTTGCAATATAGAAATTAAGAGTCTAACAGCAATGATTTAGGTTTTGGAACCACCTAATTTAAAGATTAAAGATTCAGAACACACAACATTGGGTTAGCTAATGTAAATTTAAATTCAATCTATACAGCTCTTTTCCTTTGTACTAATATAATATCTGAATTCACTTTGCCAGGATTAAAAAAAATAAAAACCCCACTATTATGTGCCATAGATTATTTTCTTGATATCTGTATTGATTTTACTGTAGTACTGACCTAGTGGAAGAAAGAAACTTAACTAGAAAAGAGCTTGAAAAAAGGGTATCTTTGAAAGTCTGTGCAAATCTACACAGGATTACTGGATTAAAGCAAAAAGATCATTTGAATGTTTAATGCATTCTGAAACACTGATTTCTATAAAATAGACGAGGCAAAACAGGTTGGCACAAAGAAAAGACACATCTCTCTACATTTTACAGTTAGTCACCACAAAAAATACATGTCATAGAAATCATACCCCTAATAATGTTCTTTTTAATCTGTATCTGAGATCAGAGTTATTGTATGTTACTCTTCTCTTTCTTTGATCTTCCTCAGTACTGAGCTCACTGTTCACTGTCCTGGGTGGTCTCCCATCAGGGCTCAGTGATTGGTGTCCCTCTCTACTGGCTGCCTTCTAGGGATTCCTATCAGCTGTATTCTTACATGCATCTGACAACTTTATTAACTCACTCAGATTGTGCTTCAGAACATCTCCGTAGCACGTATACTCTTTCTCAAACAATCACACTTTTGTAGTTGACTCAGAACAAATAATTATAGGAACACATTAGCTGTTATACTGAATAATAAAGTCAAAATGAGGAGAAATTTCACATTATGTATAACTCAGGGCTTGGTTTTCATGTTCAGACTAAAAAAATCAATTCTAGATTGATTTTTGTGTATATATCGTTATTGTCAGAGGATTAATTGATGAATTTTTCATTTGATGAGTCAGGTGGAATAAGCTCTGAGGCACACAGTGAGAATTCTAATTTAGTTTAGTTCTTCATGCTCTGCAATAACCTCATTAATTTTGATATTTTATTATAATTTATTTGTTTCTCAATGTTCAGGATAAGGTCAAAGCAAAACAAAAGGCATATAATATTAAATATCTTTGTACATCTGTATTATATGATTAATGTAATTTGGAAATTTGAAAATGGGTTTATACTTTTAAAAAGATACTAAACATTTGTCTCAACTTGTCCACTTTAACTTTTTATTTCACTGTCATCTAAATTTCCAATACATAGCTAATTTCTATCTGGCTACTTACCAAAAAAGTTCTGGAAAACAAGTACAACAATACTGCAAATATAACATATTTATAATCTGACATTGTGAACCTAAACATAAAAATTAAGGGTATTTTTAGTTTGAAAAAGCCATGTTCCAATAAGAAAAAAACGCACAAATCCTAAATAATATTTTTCAAGAAAAATTAAATGCATTTTACTGATGAACCACATGCTTTCAAAAATATTAAACATTTCACCCCAAGTGCTCACAAGAAGAGAAGCAAATAATTTTTCATATTTCTTATTTAACACAAGATAAAATTTTAGACTATAGCTGTGTTTCTAAGGGTAATCTACCATACTTCTATAATCTTCTATGCATTAATTTTTCATGTTAAGCAGGGTAGTTTAAAAAAAGAGGTAATAAGTAATATATTAGCTTTGGATCTATATCTAAACTGTCATAACTAGCTATATATCAAAAATCTTTTACAGACAATTTTCTCTCCCCTATAGTATTTGTATCTGAGTTATTTTTTCCCATAACATCTTTTCACCTTTACTATAGTTTTCATATTTTCTTTTTTGCCTGTAGTTCTTTCTAATGCTAACTCCTTGCCCTAGTTCCAAAGCTGGTGATAGCAGATGTGGCAGACTATTCTGATTCCCCACACTTAATCTTCCTAAAAGGGTCCCATATGTAGAGCATCTATAGGAAAAGAGGACTGGAACAGCCTCCTTCTGACTTTAATCAATAGGATTTTCAGTCAGCCAGGAGAAAAGTCAGTTATGAGGCTTACTCTCCCAGTGCAGTGAACTGTCTTCACAGAACTATCAGCATCAAGGATAGAGAGCAAGGGGTCATGTTCAACTAAGACTAATATAACCTCCTACTTCTCTATTCTTGCAAGCTTCTCCTTTTCTACCTCTATGACCTTGTCACTTTCCTTCATTACTTTGTCCTCCTCAAATACTAGAGCCAATAATGATAGCATCTGCAAAAGAGAATAGCATGGAGCATGAGTCAAATGAAACTGATTCCAAGTCAGGTTTGCTGGTCTATCGCCCATCTTCTTAGAAATGAATAAAAGAGAGCCTGGATTATTTAAACACGAAAATCAGACTTATGTGAATTAGAACATAATGGCATGTTAAAATTTCCAGGCAACACAACTTTTCTTCTCATTCTGTTATTTTCTTTTGGTTAATTCATACCAGTTTCTTAATGTACATTTCTAAGCCAATGCAGAAAATTGAAATTTATGGTTGTCAGTTCAATAATAACCTCGACATCTTTTATCCTAAAGCCTAAAGTGAGGGACCAACATTCCTTAAAATTATTATCATGAAGAAACGATTATAACATTGAATAATTTTAATCTCAGAAACCCAATGCAAAACTAGGAATTAATAATACAATAGAAAGGGCTTAGTTTCAAGTGTGAATCAAGTATCAAATCACACTCTTTGAATATCAATCCTGATAACATATGCCTGTGTCTCTAAGCAAGAATATCCCTCCATGGAAGACTCCCTTTACTAGGCTAACAATTCCACCAATGTAGACTTTGTTTCATACTCAAGATAGTGAGCAAAGGAAGTATATAAACTAAAAGCTGATAAATCTTCTATGTCTTATCAACTTTCTTAAAAGTAGTAACTAGTGGTCAAATAGGGTTTGGGAATCTGTGAATTTTACTTGTTAGTACCACTTTAAATTCTGTTACTATGGCAAATATAGAACTACGAGAAATCTCTAAGAAAATGTTTGTGGACATGAAGAGAAGGACTTTGAAAATAAGGTACTGAATTTGCTTCTAAATCACAGTAATCTATGATGCAATGTCAACATTGATAAAGTTCAACAATGCTGAAAGTATCAGTAGGAATTCATACTTTTCATTAAGTTGTACGCAGTTATACTTTGAAACAGGTCCAAATTAGTAACTACTTTATTCAAGATAAATTGTTTTTGTGACTACTTGATTAAATAGTGAGTGAACATAGAGTGAATTTGAAATCAATTTATTTGAAAATACATTTCGATGGATTAAATAGTATTTAAACAATTATGATAAAATGCAATATATTATCAGTAATATGGACAAGAGGAATAATAAATCATAGTTTCTTTTATCTCAGGAACACTAAATTAATTTATACCCCCGATCATCCAGAATGAAATGAATTTCATTTATTTCTAGCTAAACTAGATCTATACAGAAACTCACCGACACTGAATAGCTATTGGTGTGAATCACTTAGGATTGAACTTCTAAATCTAAGTTTCATGTTAATTTGTGAAAATCTTTCCAAAATATGTTATCTGCCTCAGTAAACGAGATAATACAATGATGCCTGGATAACGGGGGTTATTATTAACATTGAATGGTTAACCCATTAATTCTATGATACAAATGTGGATGGTATGGGATACTAGTCTGAATAGAGTGGGGGCCAAGGGTATCTTATAAAATTTACTTTCTTGTTGTTTACCTCTTTCTCATAAAAGTAGAAATTGGTAAGATTCCCCACAGTGTCACATGGTTATTGTTTGTACTGAATCTTCTACTGAATTATCAACTTTCTCCTCAGACATTCTCTTGTCTTCAACAATACTGTCTTCCATACTTTATCAATGACCATAGTTTTGTAGTTGCATTCAAAACTTACTTTATTTGTACTGGATAACCAAGCAACCCACCCTCTTGACTAGCTTGATTACCTTTATGAAGTAATACTGCCACCTTGTGGACTTAAAAATATTCCTGGTAAACAGTATCAAAGGCAAGTTGCATTTTCCTAACTACAGGCATAAATAGGTACTTTGAGTCCTTGCTATTCATTTACTTCTGGGTAAAGTGCAGTGTGGGATACTTGAGCATGTCAGACAATCAAGGTGTTTACTCTTCACTGGACAACGACTTTTACCTCATCATATAATAATCTATTCATAATAAAATTCTTGCTTGAACAGGTAATCACAAAGGTGTAGTCTAGTGGGTCTCAAACATAGGTTTGCAAAACTTTGAAGAAATTTCCATGGATTTATAAGGATCATGAAGAAATGAGAAGAATAAGGGTAATTTAATGTGTTTTTAAAAAACCCTATAAATCCAAACATCAGAAAATCACCAATATAGGCAATGGATATGGTCTTGAAGAATGAGCTAATTTTATGATTTTATTAACTCTCAACTCCATCACCAATAGTCTTAATTATTATTTGCATATTAGATTTGTCAAGTATGGAAAGACTTTAAAAGAGAATAAGGATGACATGGAAGAGAGATGCTTCACATTGGTCTAAAGATCATAATAGGATCTTCCATTAAAAGCATTCCAGTGTCAAGCAGATGTGGCTCAACCAGGTGGGTGCCCATGTACCACATGGGAGATCTTGGATTTTGGTTCTGGTGCCTCCTAAAGAAGATGAGCAAATGCCACACCTGCTGCAATGAGCTAGATGCTGCGCCGCTGCAAAGAGCAGATGCTACAAGCCAGCAGATGCCACAGTTTGAGACTCAGGTTGCTGGGCACTTGCCTCCCATGAAGGAGGTCCTAGGTTTGGTTCCCGGTGCTTCCTGCAGAAGGCAAGCAAACAATGAGCAGACAGACAAGAGAACCATCTGGGGGAAGGAGGGAGATTAATTTTTAAAATAATTTTTTAAAAAATCTAAAAAAAAAAAGCATTCCAGAAAGAAGATTAAGGAAGCCAAAATGATGAGAAAGAATTGTACCATCATTAGATTATATTTTCACTTGATATTTGTTTGCAGTATATATGTCTTGGATCAGGTTTTTCAATATATGTGCTGTTACCACGTGCAAGAAGCAATGATGGGTACTTTAAGTACAATACTAAAGATGAAATATAGGCATTGTCCCCATTTTGCAGATATGAAACTGTTTACCACCCTTTACTACAGATAATGCCAAATACTATTGAAATAATTTAATTGACTTTTCTAAGTGAGATAGCTAAATGCTTTTTGGACACACTTTCCTTCTATCACTATGAATTGCAAGAAAACGCTGATAGCATATAAGCAGGAAAAACAGGCAGAAGCAAACTGTCAACCTGAAAAATTTTATCAAAGCAATAACTAAGAGAGAAACAGAAACTAAGAATTATTACTTAAATGCATTATGACCTTTAGTCATATGCTGAATAGAAAGCAAAGCTTCTATCATCAAGCATACATTTGAATTTAAAGAAAGTATGAAATATATATTTATAATGCATTAGAATACAATGTATATTATATATTATCTATGTTCTACCAAGTTTAATAAGGCAACTGAAATAGTATTTCCCATGAACAGTATTTATGCTTTAATAAAATATATAACCTATTTCAACCATGGTGTGACAGAAAGCTGGGAACACATATTAGGTTAGCATTCATCAATATTCATGTTTCTTTCTATCAGCTTATAATTCCAAGAGTCTCTGTCTTGATTTCTTTCAGCTCTGAGCATCAGATGGCTCATAGAAATTATTAGCTTTATAATCCAAGGTTCCCTAACCTCTCTTTTCTCCTGACCTCTGTTAGTGACAGCAAGCTAGCAGAAACATTTCAAACAATGTGTGTCTTAGACTCAAAACTCTCTACTCTGAACAGATCCTGAAAAAAAAAACATTAATTCACTATTTTAAATATTCACGGCAAATATCTTCCAAAAAAAAAAAAAAGGTAGTAACAAGGATAAAAAGTACTAGCAAATGAAACTATAAGAAGGGAAAAAAGCATGGAAAAATTGGAGTAAAAGGTAAAATCATAAATCATGATATTACCTTTATTGCACGGATGGAAACAGAGAATTAGGACTTACAGATGTATCATTTCCCTTCTTGTGATCAGCTTGCAGGAAATTAATTTTAGTCATTTTTTCATTTGAAATATTTACAGAATATAGACTACTGGCCAGGCATAATGCTCGTGGCCAAGGATGACTGACAAAATGACAGTGAAAATGGGTAGAAAGAGGTGGATTATTGAAACATTTAAAAGAAGTAGAATTGACAGAATTTGGTGCAGACTAAATGTGGGGAGTAAGGGAATAAAAGGTGCTCACATTACTGACACTCTCAGCATTAAAGAAACAACAGGTTAAACCATATTTTTGAACTGTTATTCTTACACAAAGTATGTAAACTACATTATTTCACTGAATCCTTATAAGAAAATTATAACAAAGGAATTCAACTCACCTCCATTTTGTAATACACCTCAGAAAAGTTAAGTAGCCTATTCTAGGGTCTAGCAGCTATCATTAGCATTTGAATTATGGTTTACCCAACTCCAAATTTTAACTCCTACTAATATGACTTCCCCAATTACAGTGTTGCATGACATTTCCGCAATGCATTACAGTTTACAATGTATCATCTCATTTAATCCTCTGAATAACTTTGTGAAGGGGCATATACCTCATTTTACAAATGAGGAAAGGTCATGTAACGTCACAATTCATGTAGTCGGTAGGAGACAGAGAAGAAACTGAAAGCCAGATATTTCACTACAACTTGTAGTGAAATCACTATTCCATAGAGATTCTGTTCTTTTATTTTAAAATAGGAGTACCCCATATCAAGTTTTCTTGTCTCACTGACTCATTTGCCAAATATTTATGAATTGCTTATTATGTATATTATTTATCATTACTGTAAAAAGAGAAAGCACTACTGTTCTTTTCTTTCTACACAAAAAAGTGTTTCCAATATTCTTGTCTCTTTCTGTTTCATTTCCCTCCACTTGACTGAAATATGGTTGCCTCCCAAGACTGAGCCCTCAGCTCCCTTATCTCTCTGCATAGCCTCTCCTTAGCCACATTTATAGTTTTACCTTGTTCTTTTCTGTTGATGACTCCCAGTCAATCTCTGGTCCTAATTTCACATCTGAGTACCACTTCCTTAGTCCTAAATCCTTATAGAGGAGTTCCTTTCCAGATAACTGTTTTCTCAAACCAAGCCAATCAACAGAGAAACTTACCAGTGTATCCCCAAAGCAATAACATCCTTTCCAATTTTGTCACTGATACCTCCATGGTCCTGCTCTGTATCAAACTTCTAACAAAAAATATTAGAAGTACAGAGAAGAAATATTAGGGGTAAATGGTGTGTGTGCACATGCACACATGCATGGGAAGGAGGGGATGGCGGTGTTCATTCATTACATGTGCAACACTGAGCAAGTCCCTTAACTTCACATCGATAAAATGATGGAGGTGGACTAGATATTAGTTCCCTTTCAAATTTAAAACTCTATGTTCTTTGATTCCCTTACTGATTTTCTATATGTAGTCACCAAATAGTAAAGATTTTTTTCTTTCCCAATGTCTCTGGATTCTTAAAAACAGTGATTCTCAACCTTGACTGTACATTGCCATCACCTGGTACGTTTTAAAATATACAGATGGCCTGGTCACCCTCTTTCCCTAAGAGATTTCTACGTAATTAGTCTAAGGTGCAACTTGAGCTGAGGGCAGTGTTTCCAAACTTTGCTGCACATTAGAATCACCTGGGAAAGATTAAACAATCCAAATGAAATCACAATATCTGGGGGTGGGAGTCAGGTACCTATTTTTCAAAGATTCCCACATAATTCCAACTTCCAGCAATATTTGGAGGAAAAAACAGGAAGTCTGAGAAAGCAAACTATGTTTAAGATTTTATATCAAGTTATCTCTACTGAGTAAGACTTCAACCACATATATTTTGGGGATAAGAAATGGGGAGTTGGGAAGTGAACATGGCTCTACTGACAGAGAGTCTGTCTACCATATGGAAGGTCCAGGGTTCAATCCCCAGGGCCTCCTGACCCATGGGTTAGCTGGTCCATGCGCAGTGCTGCGCGCACAAGGAGTGCCATGCCATGCATGGGCGCCCCACATGCAAGATGTGCGCCCCACAAGGCGAGCTGCCCTGAGTGGAAAAAAAAAGCACAGCCTGGCCAGGAGTGGTGCCGCACGCAGGGAGCTGATGCAGCAAGATGACGCAACAAAATGAGACGCAGTTTCCCAGTGCCACTGGATAATGCAAGTGGACACAGAAGAACACACAGTGAATGGACACAGAGAGCAAACAATGGGGGGAAAGGGGAGAGAAATAAATAAATTTTTAAAAAATCGGCGAGTTGAACTTAGGATCCAAACTACTTTTATAAATTTACATAAAGATTTTGAAACTTTCATAAAGAGTTAGTAATCATCTGTTTAAAATTTTGTCTTCATGGAATGGCATACAAAAATAATTAGATTTACTGTCAAGTTCATATATGAGAGAAAAAAGAAATTTTTTAAATGGTGAATTATTTTAGCATGTTTCATTAATGTGGCATTGTGAAATTTTTTGGATCCTATATTGTGGTATTATATTATTTCACTGTAGAATAGGGTAGGGAAACCATGAAGGGAAATGTATTTTTTAAGGTGAAAATTGGAGAGTATGGTAATATATATTAGGCAATATGAGAATCATTCCAACTGGTGGTAGTGTGTTATAAGTTTAGGTTATTAGTTTGGACATCAGTATAATTTCTTTGATTATATAGATGTAGATTTTGCCAATCTTTTTATGTTTATCCTTTCTAGAGCATGCCAATTTCTACCAGGTGATCTAAAGTGTTGGAATTACAATGAGTTAAATAAGCACATCTCTGTCTTTTTCCTCCATTTAACTTATAAGCAAGGTGGGGAAGGGGGGAGGGCAGTGAATAAAAACTCCTACCTCTTTCAAATACATTTCTTTTTACAGAAAATCTAATAAAAATTTAATTTAAATTTCTTTACTTAGAAAGTCTTTTTTTCCTACAGAAAAGGAACAAGGCCTGGATTGATGTATTCACAAATAGATGATGTGCTTACTTCTTATTCATCTAAATCTTCAGATTATGTATTTTTTAAATATTTTTATTTAGACTTTCTGGAAGAAAAAAATGTTAATGTATATGACATGCAATACATTAAATCAGTTAGAATTAAAAAATCGCAATGTTCTCTGTTGTTTTATTGAAGAAAAAAAATAAACACTCCTTTTGGAATTGTGCCTGGATCAGTTTTGGATCATAGGTATCTGGCACATTGTTTGCATAGAATTAGACAAAGTGGCAATAAAGACTGAGAGCTGGCTCTGGGCCAATTGTGTCTTAAATGGGTTTACATGGATTATCTTACTTGACTTTATAATGAGCCTAAGAGCTAGTGCTACTGCTATTTTCCTTTTTCAGATGAGAAAACTGGGATTTAGCAAGGTTAAGAAATTATATATGAAAATATATGTAGTCCAAAATTTTTAGAAAAAGATATATATTAATATATACCTATACGCTTTTTCATAAAAATCTATACAGCTTTAGGAAAAAGCTTTGGAAGGATATCTATTATTTGGCCTGAGAAAGGTGTGAGATTAGAAACCTTCATTTCTTATTTTTTTAATTAGAAGGCATATGGGTATATTTTTTACTTTTTTGTGTGTTTCAGAATTTTTCATAATTAAAAAAATAAGTAAATAATATGATAGCCCAATCTGAATGTACATAAAAGCATCCTTTAAGTGAAACATGAATGTTATAGAAGCTATTCAGTATGATTCAACTTTTGCATAGAATTTTACATATATGTAATATATATCCATAAGAAATATCTAGGAGACTTCAGGCTTCCTGGGTTCTTCTGGGCTCAGCTCAGAAGAACATGGGAATTTAAAAACAATGTTAGTAAAAAAGAGAGAAAGGGAGAGCAAAAGAAAGCAAAATGATGGAAAGTTTTTAACAATGAAGGGGCATAATCCAATTTGTGTGGGCGGGTTTTCGGGGGGGGGAATTTTAATGGTATAGTAATAAATATGACTATCTGAAGGTACAGAAATTAGAAATAACACTATTTGGATAGACTGGGTATGAGATGAGGCTTTCACAGTACCTAGATTATTCTACTTGTAGCTACATTATAAAAATTTAACATGTCATAGAGCATTAAAAGAAAATCTAACATATCCTTAATATACAAACATGAAGTAAAAAAACAAAACCCAACACAACATATTACATGGATGTAAGGAAGGGAGATAGGGAGGGAGAGCAAAACAAAACAAAAACAAAACCCAAAAAGACTAAGTAACTTGTCTTATTTGACAACAAATGCTACTGGTAGATCCAGGATTAATGTTCAAGTTTTTACCATTAAATGCCATGAAATTCTCAGGAATATACTGATAATCCAGTAAATGAATATGAATCTTAAGAAAATTGGTAAATAGGTCATTTGAACCCTTGCTTTTATGAGTGAGAATGGCAGCGAATGTGTCAATTTGTTACCCACTAAAAAAGCTTGTAATGCCACCAAGAGAAATGGGGGATCTTGTAAACCAATAATTGACCCATTTGCTAATATATTTTCAACAAATGTATTCAGGATGGCAGAAGAAGGTAGTGGGAAAGGAAAGCAAGAAAAAATAAGTAACAAATATGTAAGAATGAGTAGATCCATAAAACACTATAAAGTGTTGAAAGCCATGTTCTGTGGCACTAAGTGAAGTGTTTAGCTTCAAGAAAGAGAGGGGGAGGGAACATGTAATTCAAACATAAACTGAGCATGCAACATTGTGAAAGTATTAAATCCTATGGGCTTCTCAAAAGACCTCTGCTGTTTCCTAGTTCATTTCGGCTCACTGATAGCAATCAACCATCACACATGCACACACAGTCTATTCATTTTCAAGGAGGGTAAAATGCATGTAGACTTTGGGTTTTGTTAAACATCATATATGAAATGGTACAGAATGTTTCATTTGAAAGTTAAACCACCATTAGATTAAGACAAGCAAGTTTTTCAAAAGGTATAGTCATATAAAGAAAGTACATTTAGAAGGTACTTCTCCCATAAAATGGTCACATTTACATTGCTATAAACTGTAATGTCTTATTATATTTGTAGTATTATAAGAATGATGACTAAGAGATAATTAGATCACAGAAAATATCTGATATTAAGGAAACCTTATGTGATATAATAACTTGTCACTTTTTTTCTTCTCTGTCATATATATGCAATATTACTGAACTAGATTGCCTTGAAGATGGTGGAGAATGCATTTTACTCAAAACATCCAAATGAAAGCTGTAAAAAACAGAACATGTTAGAATGAATGAACAGAATGTGCAGACATTGAAGACAACCTCATTTTTTGCTTACTACCTGTGTCTTACAAAATGTGTTCACACACCCATAATACACTAAGATCAGTTTAGGGTTCCTGAAGTGTCTTTCTTTAGCTAGCTAAGTGGAGTCTGTGGCATATTAAAGATAGTCACAAAATCATTGAAACTCGTCCCATTGGGATGTGGGTTCTAAGTTCCTACCCTTGTATCTTGGCTAGTCTGTGACTTGCTTTAACCAACAGAGTATGAGGTAGTGACAGTACGCCAGTTCTAGGCCTAGTCTTTAAGAGGACCAGGGGCTTCTGCATCTTTTTCCTCTTAGAGTTTTCAGCTATCATGGAAGAAGGCTGATTATCCAGAATGTGCTGTGTTACAAGATAGTAAAATAACATCTCTGTTTGAAGTACCAATTTTCTAACTATTAACCTGTGATAGTTTGAATTTGTTCTTGAACTAATCCATTCCTGTGGAGTGTGGGGCCCTTTGATTGCATCAAATTCAGTTAAGGAACCTTGATTAGATGGTTTTTGATTAGGCTACGTCAGTGAGGCATGGATCAATGTCTCTTACTGGGGCCTTACATAAGCAGAGACACAGAGAGAAGACACACAGGAGAGGCAGCTCTGCCATTTTGATCCTGCCATGTGAGAGGGAGCTAGCAGCCAAAGCTGAGGCAGGAAGCACGCCAAGAGGCTGGGTCCACAAATAGTTTAAGGCTGAAGAGGTGAGCCACATGTCTGATCATCTACAGTTGGGCTCACGGAGAAAGCAGAGGAGCTGAGTTTGGAAAAGAGGCCCAGAAAGAGACAAACCATATAGTTGATCACATACAACTGAGTTCCAGGTGACATGAGCCTTGAAGGGAAGGCAAGGACCTCAGCAGAGATTGCTTGCCATCTTGCCTTGCCATGTGGCATAACATAAGGATCACCAGTAACTGACTTTGGTGATAAAGTATTCTCTGATGGTGTCTTGATATGGATATTCTGTAACCTTGGAACTATAAGATATCCTCCCAAATAAATCCCCTTTATAAAAGCCAACCTATTTAACTAAAACATAACCTATATGACACTTAAAGCACTTCTAATTTTTATGATAGTCCAGCATAATGAACGTCCATGAGGGGAGAGATTCTTGTCTATTTACTGATGTATCCCCAGCATAGAGAATAGTACCTAGCATACAACAAAAGGTTTGATAAAAACTTTTGAAATTAATGAAATAAATATTTTATAAATGAGTACTAGAAACAAAGTTCAACCTATCACCTGGAAAAGAAGAAAAACATGTCTCAGACGCAGTTAATGGTAAAAATAATCTCAAGTCAAGACAAAGTAAAATATTTAAGGAAAAACCCTAATCCTCTGTTTCATTAATAGAGGGCTTTCTACTATTAAAGACCACATTATCTGATTTCCCAAGTATCTTTACTTTCTTCCTTTCTGTTAAAGAATCAGTTTCATAATTACCTGGGTGGAGACACCACATTTCTAAAAAAGCACAGCTTTATATTGTTTTAAATCAACAGTACAAAAATACCAAATGCAACACATTGAAGATACTTTCCAGTTGCCAGGCTATACCTGCATAGTACTCCACTACCAAACAAGTTTTTTCCTGCGTAAGATATTCAATTTCAAATTAAGTATAATTCTAATATGCCTTACATACTGGCAAATAGATATACTTTAACTTTCAATCTAAATGAAATTAAAAAGAATATTTTCTTTATCCCTCATTCTTGTGCATCTATCTAGGTGCTTAATGTAGCAAAACCCTCTTCTGAAAAATTCACCATGGATTGATGGTTCACTCCAGATGGGCTGTAGTGTATGTGAAAAAATAGAAATGTGGGTTTCCTAAATGCTAATTAAAGAAACAAGCCAATTATAAGGCAGGATGGATGGATCAAATAACGATATTAACAATGTATGGTTTGAATGAAGATTTTTTTCAAGTCCTAACAAGCATCGGATGCAAGAGAACTGTTAATTCAGGTAGGCATGTGGCTGGGCAGAGAAGAAGGTGTACAGCAGGAATAAATACAGGAGATGAGGTGTGAAGTTAATAGTATTCAAGATAAGGACAGACATCTCTAGGGAACTGAGGAAGCCAACATTAACACAGACAGGTAAGACAATAACTCAGCAGCTTCAACTGTGTTGGAATGTAGGTCAACAAGAGGAAAAGGCTCATCCCAAAATGGAGAGATAGCCTGGAGTCTACCAGAAAATGATCTCATTCACCAAAAAACACAAAGAATCTAAGAGAATTCAGCAGAGATGGCAGTAAGCAAAAATTATGGAAGTAGAAAGATGAGGCAAAGAGGGGTTGAGAGAGAGAAAGGAGAGGAAAAAATGTGCATATGCACCCAGGGAAGAGCCTGGGAATCTGTACTTTTAAAGCACTGCAGGTAAATTAGGGAAGTTTGAAAAAGGGTGGTAAGGACCTTGGCTTTCGAGCGAGATCGGAATTCTAGTCTTTAGTTTCACGCTTCTAGTGGGGAGATACTTAGCTCCACTTTGCTAATCTTCAAGTGGACCTTGCTCCTCCCCCTTGGTCACTTTTCCCCAAAGTAGGGGTGACCCATGTCATTAGTGACCTGCTGCTTGTGACTCAGCCTATTCCTCCTCCCCCTCCTTGGACAACCAGTTCCCATAAAAAGCAAATATTCTCTGCTCCTCAGTGCCATAAGCTTCATGTGGGGAGGCCAATGGGTGAGCCTACCTAATTCTGAGAAGACATATCAACTAGTCCATTTGGCGAACACATCCAGCCTATTCTCTAATCTATTATTTATCATTAATGGAGATGATACGTTGATCTCTATCCTGACTTTTCTCTCAATCAGTTCTAAATTTGGGTGGAGAAAAGAGAGTTGCATCTCGATTTTAGAGATGTTAAAATGTGAAGAAAATGTGCATCTTCAAATTGACAATATCTGGCAGTGATGATATTGGTAATATATGTTAGTATTGTGACTTTCTAATTTGTGAGTGTACATATGTGTGTACATGTGAAAAAGAGTAAGAGAACTATCATTTATTCAAATAAGGACAAATCCTTAAACTTCCTGTAGACACATAAACTCTGCTTAGGTTTTAATTCTAATACAAAGACTAACACTTCCTTTGTTTTTTCTTACTGCAGTACAACTTTTAGTAGAGCAGGAACTAGAAGTTATGGAAAGTCGAGGTTATTTATCTACTTAGAAATCAGAATAAGTTTTGTAAACTAAAAGCCTTGATTACTTTCCTACAACTCTGGTAGAACTGCTGAGATTAGTCTCTTGGATCAATCTCATTCTAATGATATTTATCCAAAATATGAAATCCAAAAAAGGAAGAACTGTGTAAGGGGGAAAAACAGAGGTGATTTTAGAGTTTGATTTTCATACTAAGACTTCATTAGTTTGATGGAAGTGTTTGTTTTGAGTAACCTGAATGTCTGATGGACCCACATTAACTTTAAATTCAAATTTATCCATAGGCAATATAAATGAGATTTAGATGTTTAATCCTTCTACTTCCTCTCACCTTCATTAAAATATGGTGGTCTAAGAATGTGCCCAATAACAAGATATTGGATTTTTATACTGATTTTGTGCAAAACACTTTCCTGCAAAGTACAATGCATTTTATAAGTGAAATATGTTGTATTATCTAAACACTGCCAAACACAATGATCTAAATACACAGAACAGACTTTCAAGAGAGTTTTACAAGGTTCCAAATTTAGATAACGGAGCTGTGTATTAATTATAAAAAATTGAAGGACCAATAAAAAGTATTGATGGGCTACATTGGAATAATAATTCCAAGACATATATTGAGATATATTAGAGAAGAAATAACACTCTTAAGCCTTTTCACACATATTTTCTTTAGAAAAGCTGGCAGTTTATAAGTTCTTCAATGAAGCACAAAGTCAAAGGGTAGTTCTTAAAGTCTGTAAAAAGAAAGTCTCCAAATTAAAAAAAAAAACAGTGGAAAAATGCTTAATTGGAATACATGTCTATGTATTAAAATATATACTTTTCTACCACTAGATACATATCCAGAAACAAGTTTTTAATCACGGCTACACCTCCCTAACACTGTAAAATAATTTTGTCCTTTTCATATCAATGCATTCTCATTTTTACTAGAACTAATTACCTTTAAATAAATGATTCAGAGATGTCAGAAGCGACTCTCAGGGAATGTTTCAAGAGGTCCCAGTTTCCTGAATTATAGCCTAGAACATCTGCTTAGCAATCTGGCAAGTAGTATGAAGCCAAAACTGTGCATCTCATATACGGTAGTTATATCTGACCTCAAGAATATGACAGCTGGCTATTTGCCTATAACCTTTATACTGTAAAAATCTAAAATTCTGAATGCAAGAGAGAATAGTAAAAACAAGAGTGCCAACACCAGAAGCATGAAGTGTAAAAAAGAAAACAAGTTGTTTTAGGAAAAAAGAATTGTTGGCTTCTTCACGCCAAAGGAAGTCGACAAATACTGTTAAAAGAACTTTACTTAGAAAAAAAAATTAAAGCAATACAATAACTTCATTTTTCTTACAATTCAGAAAAAAAAAACCCACAAAATAACTGAAAGAAGGGTAAACCAGTTCTAAAACTGGGGGGATATATAAAAACGTAATTAGACCATCTGAGAAATGAGGTGCTTATGATACAAACTGGCAGAACCATTCTAGGATGCTTTAGAATTAGACTTAAAAAAAGAAAATTTACCAGTTTATTAACTATGTAAATGCAAATTAATTCTCTTCAAAATGGAAGTGAACAGTTAACTGCCACTTGCCATATAAACTAGACATGAACATGCCAAATGAAAGATATCTAAAAAGTAAACTGGTTAGTGCTGCAAGTAAATATCACATTGCCAGATACACCCAGCAGTCTCAACCTGATCTTTACTAAACAGGATTACAAAATCTACATGACCACAACAGGAAATGATCCAGTTCAGTCCAATCTAGATTCAGGTTGGTTTTGGGATTTTGAACTAGTTTCAGATTTAGAGGTCTAGAAGCATATTATTCCTTTATTTCCTCCAGTATTATGGTTGACCACGAGTTACTAGTAAATTATATTTATTCCACAAAATCTCTCATGGAAAAGGGATTTGAAATTCCCCACTATCTACCATATTTCCACAAAATTCAAAATTATCTCAAAGGTGAGTCTATGTATGCAGATGACAAAGCATTTCATGAATGCCTGTAATGAATGGTTAAAATAAAGACAACGGTAAATTCAATAAGATGTAAAACTGGAAGATATAGTTGATGAAATCGTGGTGGTCTTAAAAGACAATGCCCACTTAGCCAGTAGTCAGACTTATAGCATCTTCAACCATTCAAAACTCCTGAACCCAGAAAAGCACATCTAACCACGTTCATACTCACCTTCAAGTCTTATGTACTAAAGATGTAAAGATATACTGAGGTAAAAGCCACTCTTACTGTAAGAGGACAATGCAGAACTTGCAAAAATTGAAAAATTGTATGAAAGTCACTACTCTCTGCCTCTTCTTCAAATCTAATGTAACAGCAGGCACAAAGGACAGGTATTGAATAAAAATGACTCAAAGAAAAATTTGTCACAGCACCAACAAATAATCTGTTTAATAATTTTATTCTCAAAAAACATTGGAATGTAGTTATCGATAATCACTTTTCAATGGTACAGATTTAGATATAATAATCTTACTTGGCAGTGATAAAAAAGGACACTTGCTGAGTATAATCATTGTCCAGTGGTAATATATGACCACTATATTTTTCCATGCTATAAAAGAAAGCAGCATAGACCATGAATATACTCTTTATTTTTCTTTAATCCTGTCATGACCATAATTCTACCAATGCCTTCCATTTTCAACAACATCAACAGAGAAATATCAGTTTGGAGAGAGTAAATTTTTACCTACCTAGTATTGCCTATATTTTGCTCAAATCAATATAGAACAAATGATGACAATTTGTTTTTTTAAATCCCAAAATGCCAATTCGAGAAGAGCTTTAGCCACTCAATTTGCTCATTAAATATAATTATAAAAGGTTAATATAGCCACATTGGTTTAAATTATTGGTAAAATTAAATTAGATAATTATATGATTTTATGGGTCCTTCTTCCCATTCTTAGGCTATTAGGATTTCTTAAATTCTTTACATATATAAGTAGTTCTTGAAATGTTTTATGATTTCAGTAAGAGTAGATTTTACCTATGGCAGTGTCTTTTATCATTTAGGACTTAAAATATTAGAAATTAGTATGGACATGGTTAGATATACATTTTTTTTTCTTTCCTGATCTCTGATACAAGTTTTTATTGTCTTTAAATTATTTTTTTATGTTTTGGATACTAATACATATATTTAATACAAACCTATCAGTTAAAGGAGGATATATACACATACAAAGAAAAGAAAGTCTCCCATCCTCATTTTCTAGCTATATAAAGTCATTCTCCAGATATAGTCTATGTATATAGAAGCACAAACTTACATACCTCTCATTTTACACATAATATGCATATTTGTTATATATGATAATATATCAGACATTTTTTCAAAGCAGTACATATTAAGCAGCCTTATCTTAGTCAAATGTTATTACATATAATACTGATTTGTATTGCTGGACCCTAAGTTAGTGCTTTATTCATGGGTGTATTCAGGTTGTTTCCAAATTGTTGTTAATCTTGCTGTTAATATCCCTGTATTTATTTCACTTTGCATATGTCTGGATATATCTATAGGGCATATTATTAGAAATCCAGTCCCTGGTTCAAAAATATGTGAAGCAATTGATATTACCAAACTGCTCTTTATAACCTGTGCAAATTTATACCTCATATAGCTATGTTTAAGAATGACTCCATTATACATTTTGTCAAAAGTTATAAAAATGTAAACTGTAATGTAACCGACTGACCATGGTTCATAGCAATGCTTTAGTATGTGTTTATCAATTGTAACAAATGTACCACACTAATCAAAGCTGTTGTTAATGGAGAAAAGTGTGGGAGGGGGCCTGGGTGGGGTATAAGGGAATTCCCTACATTTGATGTATCATGTAAGTAATCTAAAGCTCTTTAAAAATTAAAATAAATTTTTTTAAAGTACAGGGACAATTGAGCAACTATATGAAAAAAGTGGACTCCTATCACAATCTTACACAGCAATAAATAATAAATAGAGCAAATACTTAAAATTTGGAATATTAAAAAAGAAAAATATAAAAGTACAGGCAGGAAATGTAAGAGACTTTTGTTTTGAGGACTTCTATAATTCTGTACCAAGATGAAGCTTTTCTCGATATATAATAAAAACAAAAGCCATATAAGAAAAGATTTGTGAATTTGACTATAAAATATTTTAAAAATCTGTTACAAATAAAACAGCACAAATCCATAATTCAAATACAAAACTTACAAAAACTATTTTTAATCTACAGAGAAAAATTTAGTTTCTTTAATATGTACAGGCTCTTAAAAATCAAGAAAAACTGACACCTTATCAGAAAACGGACAAAAGAAATGCATGAGAGTAAACAAACAAACAAAAAATTAGTACTGGGTCTTATGTACTTTTTTGATACATTAAGACTTGGAAACTGAAATCAAGGTTGGGAATTACTATAAAAGCTAGGCTAAAAATAAATTCACTTCATTTTCAAAAATCATCTCATTTTCTAACTTCAACAGCAAATCTTGAATGATTTCATGAACATGTAGCCTTATAAAAATTAACAAATTACTTCCTTTTTCAATTTGTGCTTTTTTTCATATTTCTAACATCTGAGTGAATGAAGTTAGTTTTACTAGAGAAGAAAATACTCTCAAAGAAGAGCACTTTTTATTTCATTTGAGTTAACTTATTTTGCCAACAGACAAAATCAACTATGTCTTCCAAAGAATCATACCAATTAAGATGCTAAGCTAAGAAGTTACTTTTACCAATACTAACTGTTAAATAAATAACTTTCCTATTAATGCACCTAGTACCTTTGGTAAGTATGTTACTCAATGAATAAAGGATTTAGGTCACGTTTTCCCTGATTATTTCTGTAAAAATATGTAGGAAGACTTTTCCATATTCATTATCTAATTATAAAAGCTGGATATATATGAAAACTACAAAGACTTTAGAGTTCATCTAAGAATACCTTCCTTAAATTCACTAAAGGAGAAAGAGATCCCAAAGTAGGTTAAATGACCTTTCTAAGGTCCAAAGCAAGTTAGTGAGAGAAGCAGGTGTACTATACTGTATAAAATAAACAAACAAAAAAGCAATTAGGAGTCTCAGAAAGGATAGCAGAGTGAACAAAAGGTCTAAGAGCTGTTCTCTCCTAAAATAACAACTAAACTAACTGAAAAAAAGATCTACGCAACTGCAATGAGAAATATGAATGGCCACATTCCTTTTCACAGCAGGAACGTAGGTATTCCAACTTACAAAAAAGTTTTTTTCCTGAAACCTGCTCCTTCACTTCCACTTTAATAAACCACCATTCTTTCCAGCCTTTCAGCTCTCCTCAGTCCTCAGGAATAACCATCCAAACATCTGGCCTAAGCGTTTCTGATTTCTATGTAAACTTACAAAGGATGTCTATTTGACTAGGTATGTACTATCTATTCCACAGAAGCTCATCTCACCCAGCCTCCTCCTATAAGGCATTCACTTATGCTTACCTAGACATGGCTGAGCCTCTTTACTGCCAAAAATTTTTATTTGGGATATACATTAGGAGTGAAAAAGCTGCTGAATGACTTTATGTGCTAGTTCTGTGTTTTCAATTAACAGCAACCTTTTACTATAGCAACTTCTTCTTTCCTTTCCCCAAGCAGTTAATGATCTATTAATGGATACATTAATTACAAAAAGAGTTCAACATTGAAAACTTCTTGTAGATAAACATTCTGCAAAACAATTCTTTTTGTAATTAGGAAGTAATTTTAAAAGGAGAAGGAAAAGAAAAAGAATTAAATTTTGGGAGGAGGTAAACAACTTTTCCTTTACTGTGATTTCTTAAAGCAGGACATGCTTTTGACAGAAAAAAATTATCAAAATAGAATCCATTTAAGACCTAGGAGGGCCAATTCAGACCACTACTTCACCACTCTCATTAAAAGAGATAAGGAAACTACTTATTTTCATTAAGAAAATAATATACTTTCCCTATAATCCAAAATCAGAGGTTAAATGGAGCCATCATTGCTTTGGGAGAGACAAGCATGATCGATATTGTCATATTACAAATGTTGACTATTACCATATTAAATATCCCAAATATATTACCTCTTTTCTACATCATTATATAATAGCAGTAGACAGATTTTATCCAACTAAACACAAGACCATGTCAACTGTCATTCACAATTTCTTCCCACTATTATCTAAAGAGCCCCTTACTTAGTAGCTTTTCAACAAAGATGCTCAGAGAAAAGAAAATAGAAAAAAAGTACCAGCAAGTTACATTACAATATAAGTTAACCTGTCTGATAACTATTAATGCTAAGGATTACTTATGCTTTTTTTTCCAAATATGTTACTGGATTTTATTTAGGTTCTTGGCTATGCTGTAGAAATGAATTTCAAGAGCATGCTGGGTGAGTTAGGCCAGTAATTTATTCAGGTAGAGAGGAAGAGACATGGGAGGAAATAACAGATCAGGGGTCCCAGGTAGAAAGGAAGGGGTTGAGAAGTGATAAAGAGGGCTGATTTACAAACTACAATTTCCCATTATAGGTTATAAATGCCCTGGTTTACTTGTGTGGCCATGTGGCAGAGGAAAAATGGTGAGAGCCCTGTGCAGAGAACAGGAAAGGGTCCAGAGGCAAGAAAGCGGGAGTGGGCCTGCTTAGGCTCTGTGCCTGCCTTTTTAAACTGTTAATTATTCCACCCCTTTGCTAATAGCAGGGGAGGGGTTCCAGCTGTTTGCTGTTTTCATTGATTACCCCACCCATCAATTTCCCGTGAGGGTCCAATGATAAAGTCCTTGGGGAAAATCCAGAGCTTCTCCTGGCTTCCAGAAGAAGTCTTTGTTCTGAATAGCAGAATCTTGGGGGTGGAGGTCTTCCAGCAGCCATCTTGGGGTTATTAATGTCCACGTGGACTCTGTGCCAGGTTCCAGATCCATCTATTGATTCCCTATCTTACTAGCCTGCTTCATTCCCTGCTCAGAGAGTTCACAACTTTAATCTTAAAGGGGTGCTGAAGGGAGATGATCATTTTTCTGTAGCTACTTCCTGCTAGTTAGGGGCAGTAGGCCCTACTGACAAGGTAGAAAACTCTCTTGCTATTCTAACTAGGTTGGAGGAAGATGGCTCTGGCATCCTGTGTGAAGCTGGATGAAGTTCCCATATGGCTAACAAGATGTTGATTCTGGAAGAAATAAACAATTAGAATTTTGAGAATATATGGTCTTACTAAGAGGACATAGTTCAAAAAGTAGGAAGGCCAGGTACCTGCAAAGGCTGCATTTTCCCAGAGTTGATGGGAAAGAGTATTCTTCCTTTAGTAGAAGGGGAAGAGGCACTGCCCTTTTTAGTTAAGTCAAAGGAGATGAAAACAGATAAGGTCTCTCAAAGGGATATCTGGTTTGCCCTCCCCCCTAGCAATAGGCATTTGTGCTTGAGTTAGAGGGGACAGTTGACTTTGACATAGACACTACTTAGCTTTGTCTCTTGAAGAGGTATTTCAGGTCATCCAATGACTGGCACTCATGTGTTCTGTCAGGTGCTTCTGGTGAACCGGCACTTTCTTGGGCAACTGGCTTCATTCAGGATTAGTGCACTAAGCTGGACATTCCTTTAACCATAACAGCTGTGAGAGTGATCAGAACTACAGAGCAAAGTTCCTTACATTCTGGCTAATTGAGCAACTCCTGGTAATTTTTTTACTGTTCTCACCAGGCTTTGCCTTTTGAAAACACATTTGGCTAAGCTGGTTAGGGCATCCCTCCCTAGAGGAGTGGCTTGGTGAAGTCCATGAAGGACCACATTTGACCATTTGGGTAGCACTGAAGGGCAGCATTGACGGGTTCCCTATTTGGAAACCTTTTAACGCTTCCCTATAAACCTTAAGACAAATTACAAATACCTGAGGAAGAAATACCCAGCCCTGATGATCTCTGCAGACTCACTGCCCAACTCTCTCACAAACATGGTGCTCAAGCTTTATTCAACCAATTGCTCTGTCTGGAATATCTCCCTTGACCTCTAAGCACCTACTCATACTTGACAACTTTGTATAAATATCACATCTTCTGAGAAGTAACTGTTTCTACAGAGATGTAATTACAGATACCTTCAATATGGTCACCCATAGTAGCCTCTGCTTACAGTTTTCACAGTATATATCACACTGTACCGAATTTGCCTGTTCCCCCCATTAAACTTCAATATGTTGAGGGGAGGCACTACATCTTATTTATTTCTCTGCCTCCCTAGGCTTAGAATAGTGCTTGGCCCTCAATAAATTGTTGATAGATCAATAGATAGATTGAGGGGGAGGGGTTGGTGGATGGAGTGATGGTTGGATATTGACAGGGCAAGAAGGTGAGAACAGTCAATCAAAATTTTTGCCATTAATAATGCTGAGTGAAAAACAAGAAAACAAATAAAACTCAGTTTCAGAGTCCTAATATTTCTAGTAGTAACTAGAAGCTCTAGACAGGATTTAAAAGAAAAAAAAAAAAAAAGAGGTAAAACCAAAGCCAAAACAAAACACTGAATAACAATCATCTCCACCAACATCACTATTAACTTTCATTAGCACTCATCATGTACAGCCAATATAAAAGCAATATGTATACTTCCTTGCTTTTTAAGAAAAGAACTGAAATCACATGCAATTATCTTTTCATAGGTTTAACAAAAAGGATGGTGCCTACCAATAAAGCACCCCATTTTTCTCTCTGACTAAAGGAAATTCACTTATGCCTCCATCCATAAAAAGTTCTAAGCAACTTTAGGAACAGTGTGGTAAGTGCTTTTCATACATTCTCTCATTTAATCTTCAGGATAACCCTAGAGCTAGGTATGACTGGGCTCATTTTATGGAAGAGAAAACTGAGACTAAAATAGTTCAAAAACTTGGCCAAATCACACAAATCATAAGTCACAAAGCTAAAACTGATACTAAGAATGTTTATCCCCAAAGCCTATATTTTACTTACTAAATGATACTGCCTGGCATGGTCCCTGCCCTCACTGAGCTCACAGTTTAATGGGAAACAGATGGGCTTGGATTAAATCTAATAAAAGGGGATCACTATTATAAGGCAAAGTGGTACAAAGTACAGTGAGGTACATATAGTCTAGTAAAACTAATACAAATACTTCCCAAAAGTATACTATTCAGGAGGCCTAACTAAATCATTCCTATACATTAAGAATACAACCAACTCAATTGCAAAACCTCAAGTAAGACAATTATGAGGCTTTCTTCTAAATGCTGTTTTAAAATAACTCTTAATGTTAAAATTATGTCATTGGGAGCAGATACGGTTCAAGAGGTTAAGTGCCTGTTTCCCACATGGGAGGTCCTGGATTTGGTCCAACTCAGGGGAGCTGATATGGCCCAGTGGCAGAGTACTGGCTTTCAACATATGAAGTCCCAGGTTTGATCCCTGACCCCAGTACCAAAAAAAAAAAGAAAAGAAAAGAAAAGAAAAAACTGTCATAAAACAATTAAAACATATTTAAAACTAAGGGAAAAAAAGGAGACTTCAAGTAGCAATACTAGAGCTAAAAAAAAGAATGTTCTCAGGGTTAGAAAAAGAAGACAAAATCAAGAATTTGGACTATTCATTCTCAAAACATGAAATGAAGCTTTGAGTTTTTCCCTGACATATGAACAATTATTTATATTCAATTATGTACCTAGTCTCTTTTCAAAAGTAACCTAAAAAACCAGTCTATGGCATTTATACAGATCAAAGCTCATGAAGCACAAAATATAACCAGTTAAGACCATTTGTGACAATTTTTCTGTATCCTATGAGAACGGTTTCTGTAATATATTGCAAGATAAAGTGGTGATTAAGTAAAATGATCTGTAAAAATAAATTTCTAATAGATGAACTTAAATGACTCAATCTCTGGCTAAACGAACTAATTCATTTAATTACAACTATTACACCTGTTTTTCATTTTCAAAATTAAATTTTATAATTTTATTAAACCAAAATAAAAGGAGGAACCGTGAGAAATTTCTGGGTCAATAAAATTTAATTGTTTATACAGTACTGACTGCCTCAAAATACATTTCCTTTTTAAAGCTGACACATGACTTTAAATGTTAATGTTTTGTTGTAAGTGCTTTCACCCGATTTTTTTCCTCTAAAGTGAACACTGCAAATTGCCTTGGATAGGCGATAATGAAAAAGCAACACCATTTATTAATTTCGTATAAGTTATTCTCTTCCTTGGAGATTCCTTGGAGGGGAAGAGCATGTCTGAATTTCACCATAAAGTGCCACAGGCAGGAAGCCAGTGAAACTAAACAAATGCATATTGAAGTGAGAGAAAATGCCTGTGGCAGCAAATGACCTACCACATATCCCTCTATATAGGTTTTGATGTTATAATTTGTTAATTTCTAGGAAAAAAAGACAATTGCCAATAGTTTAAGATTGTACTGATAGAACTATTTAAGTTTTTGATAGTAAAACACTCTGTTCAAAAAGGCAACACATTTTCAAACACTTATAATAACCAAGTAAATTTGCATGAAAAGCTCCATGAAAGTAAATGTTCTTTGTATCAGAAAATGCAAACTAAAAAGTATATTAAACTTTCTTTAAGAGAACTTAAAAATATCCTTAGCATGTGTTTCTCTGGATCTCTTAAATGTTTTCAAAACCAATTCATTATAAGAAAAGATAATTTTATTTAAGTGTGCAGCTCCTGGTATGAATGAGCAAGTGGTCATTTCCCAACAGAAGTGAAGTCTTTTAAATAGTGGTTTTTTTTTTTTTAAATCAACGCTACTGCGTTAGCAATTTGGGATTTTAACATATGAATATATGTGTGTGTATGTAGGCCTGTGTGTGCATATGTGCATGTAAAAATGAAAATATGTTTCAAGACATACCTAATTTTTAATAATATTTGATCTTTATGAGTTAACTTCCTATATTCAAGCTAAATACATAAATGCATATATATATAACTTCATATATTAAATTGTATCCTTTATTTTTAACTAATTTTCCTATCAATACATGCAAAATAAAGGTAATTTAAAAGAATAGTTTAAAAATAGCTAAGTTTCAGTCACACGATTAAATTTGGGAAAAATAGAAAATTATAACAAAAGCCATGGGCTTTGCTATCAAAAGGAATAGTAAAGTTGAATTGCCTACTTAACAGTATTTTTCCCTAATTATTTTGGTAAATTTATTCTGAAGACACACTTGCATAACTTACTATCAATGTTGTTCCTGCAGAAATAAAAGACCAAAGGAGAACTCTAAGAAATTTTAATTTTCTCGAGTGCATGATGATTGCTTTTTTCTAGAGTTTTGATTTACTAAATATAAATTGTGATATAATTCATCTTTGCACAGAATCTAAATTAAGCATGTTTATTATAACTTAAACTCTAGCTAACACAAAATATAGTTAGCTATGCTTTACCATTTTTACATGGCATGCATGTATGACCTAACATGTTTTAAATCTTATGATCTTATAAAATCAAACATGAGTGACCCTGAACCTCTATCAGTTTAAAAAGAACTTCAGAATGTATACCTAACACACTATTACCTGTACTCATTATTAATAACCAGCCTTCTTCCAAAGGCTTCAAGTTTCATAAGACATACTAATCTTTGTACACCAATTTCATAAACGAGGCACCAGCTCCCTTTCAGGAAGAATTATAAACACAAAGAAACATCACCCATCCTAACAGCACTGACATCTGAATACATACTTGAAAGTCTGGTGATTATATTTATATTTGGAGTAAAATGATAAAAGAGTGTTTTTTAAAAATATAAAAATACATAATTCTAAATCTACTAAATCTACTAATATGCTCTACCTAATTCTCATACCACAACTGTGTATTTTAAGTATTGATTTAGTTAAAATACTATTCTGTTACTATTAAGAATTACTTTTGAAATTGCATGCTAATTTAAGGAAGTTACAATGTAGATAATAATCGATGTCTTTTCATATTAACCTTTAATTCATATTAAGCAATACTTAGAATTTCTCATATGATTGAGACAGACTATTTATACTGAAATTAGTATTTTAAAATATGTCGTCATTTTACAACATATAAACAGATAAAATCATCAGCATATAACATCAGAAGCATGAAATGCTACAGAACAATTGCTCTAGGAGCTTATAATTATTTATCCTTAAATTCATTGTATCTTGACATTATTTTCTTTAAAATACTGTATTTTATTTTTTATGTAAATATAATACATTTCATTGAAAGTTTTTTTGCCTGAAACAAAAGGTGCAATCTACACTTTCATAAACAAATTATTGTTTTCATAATTTATTGTCTTGGCTATTTCAATTAAAAGTTTAGACTATTTTCTACTACTAAAACCTGACATTCTTCTTTTGTTTTAGTTCCTCTCCCCAAGTTCACATAACTCAGGGAATAAATTGATAAATACTGGAAGTTTTCAAAACCATTGGTCAAGATAAAATATAAAAGCTAAAAAGCAAACAAAACCGAAAGTACAGTGAGAAATGTAAAACTGATCTCCAATCTTTTCTTTCTAAACCTGGCTACTCAAGAACTGTTAGTGAATTATTCTATTTTATTGATGACATTTTTCTCTAGGGAAGTTATTTGAAAAGTTTAACCCCTAAGCAAATCATAGCTTCTCAATCTTTGAAAGTGTCCAGAGCATTGATTATAACTGCAGGAGGTGATACCTTCTCCCTAGAGTATCTTACCCTGCATAATATCACACATTTTCACTCCCCAAACAGCTTTGATTCAGCAATTCAGACTGCTTCAGCTGATATTAAAGTAAGGACTACAGAAAAGGCAATAGTGGTTAAAACAAAATAAAAAGGAGGGGAAAAAAAATCCAGATTGTGGATACAGTAGCACAAAGCTCAAGAGTAAAGCAGATTTGAAAAAGACATCAGAGTAATTCAAAAAAGAACATGACAGATATTAAACAAGATATTTAAGTTTGCCTTCTATGCATTTAAACTCATCTCAAACTCCATTGAAATTCTGATCATATACAAACCCGAAGGCTTTTGACATACTTTCAAAAACCCACACCCTTTCTTTCTAATTCTAAGTCTCCAGTGGTACTTTTGAGGTAGCCAAGAAAACTGGAAGAATCCAAATATGCATATAATTCAGAAATAAAAAGATCAAGCCATAACATGACATACAATATATTTTATGCAAAAGGTGCATCATTGTTTTAAAGCCCAGTGTTTTTCCTCTTGTATGTAGTGAAAAAGGCTCAAGTCTGCTTTAAAAGTTTTATGAAATCAGGTATAGACATAGGGGCAGCAATATACATTAGGCATACTAGGCCTTTGTAATATTTTTCTTAGGATGTATAACAAGGTGCTCTATGCTTTTATAGCTAGCTTTACTTGGCTATAGACAGAACTTAAATATATGCTTAATTCAAGGTTTCTTTCTTAATCAGTATTAGAAAACAATCAAGATGCAAAGAGTTATCATAGTACGGCTTATTCACATATATATCAGAAACAGTGACCAAAATTCCAGAAGGTAATTAGATTTTCAAAACTGAAGATAGTCCTCCCCCCGCCCCCATTCAGTCATGACAGGGCCAGAAGGTAATGATATATCTGCCATGATGCAACAAGCAGACCTGTCTTCTGTCAAGAGTTGAAATCATAAAGGAATAAGCTGTCGTTAGCAACCTCTCTCCAAACACTAGAGCTGTCATCTCATTGTTTTCTTTTGCTGGCATGGGGGCTGGTGTGGGCTCATATACCTTGTCAGCTCAGTAATGTGCTATGCTTTTAACCTTTTCTGGAATTCTTGACTTGAATGATCTTTTATGAAGTCTCTAAAATAACTGCTTATATTTCTTTGATTAATTTATATTTCCTCTCAAAGTTTACTTTAAAATTTGGTATTAGTACACTTGGCTTCAACCTTATAGTTTAATAGCCCATATTTCAAATAGAAAAAAATTTTATACATTTTTAAATATAAGTTTCTGTGGTCTAAATTTAGCCACTTTTTAAGGAAAAATTTAAGAATTCATTAAAAGGAATTGCCTGCAGGTTTACATGAAAACATTGACTAAATACTTAACTCTTAGAAATAGCATAGTCAATAACTATAACTATGGCATATTTTCTAAATATTTTCTATAAAATAAAAAAATAGAAGTAATATTTTTAAAATTATAAAACACCTGCTCAGGTTTTAAAAAATAAATAGAAAAACTGATCATGAATTTTGAGGTATATATATGCTACTACAATAAAGTTAATCAAATAAAAAGAGAAGCCTCACTTTTTCTTGTGTATGCTTTCAGATATGTCATTGCACACCTAAGTATGTAAATGTATGTGTATATATGTGTAAGTGTACCTATTAAACAAATGTAATAAATCTTGTTTTTCAGTGGTAACTTTTAAAGATCATTCCATATTAATGAACACATACATGCAAATACAATACATTACTTTTAATAACTACATAATCTTCCATTATATTAAACAATGATTTAATCAAATAGTCCCATAGTGATGGATGTTTAGGTCATTAGAAATTTTTGTGTTACTATAAACTTCTGTGATGAACATCCTTGTACACATACTTTGTGTATCAATCTAGTTTAAAGTCAAGTGTAAATTTAGGGTCAAAAGTTAAGCGGGAGGGAAGTGTATTTGGCTCAATGGATAGAGCATTTATCTACCACATGAGAGGCTCAGGGTTCAAACCCAGAGCCTCCTGACCTGTGTGGTGAGCTGGCCCACACGCAGTGCTGTTGTGTGCAAGGCATGCCGTGCCATACAGAGGTGTCCACCACATAGGGGAGCCCCATGCGCAAGGTGGGTGCCCCGTAAGGAGAGCAGCCACACATGAAAAAAAGTGCAGTCTGCCCAGGAGTAGCGCAGCACACATGGAGAGCTGACGCAGCAAGATGACACAACAAAAAGAGATGCAGATTCCCGGTACCACTGACAAGAATAGAAGCAGACACGAAAGAACACACAGTGAATGGACACAGAGAGCAGACACCTGGGGGTGGAGGGGCAGGAGAAATAAATAAAAAATAAATCTCAAAAAAAAAAAAGTTAAGCACGAGGGATTTGGCTCAGCATTTGAGCACATGCTTCCCATATGGGAGGTCCCAGGTTCGGTTCCCAGTGCCTCCTTTAAAAAACAAAAACAAACAACAAACAAACAAAAAAATCATGAAAAAACCAACTCAGGAGAGCCAATGTGGCTCAGTGATTGAGCTCTGGCTTCCCACATACGAGCTCTGGGGTTCAATCCCCAGCTCCTGGTACCCTGGGGGGAAAAAAAAAGTTAATAAGCATGCTAAATTTTAGGAGATATTATTAAGCTGCATCCAAAAAGCTCCAATGTACATTCTTACTAATATCTAAATTGACATTATCAAACAGTTTATCACCAATTTAATATTTGCCATTCTGATACATTAAAAAATGGCAAATAGCAACTTGCTTTAAAAAGCATTTCTTAAATTTTTACAAATACTTTCAATGATTAACAAATAACATTACAGCCAGCTTCCAGTCAGTGAAGATTGCAGCATAAGGTGCCCCAGGGTGCCTTTCCCTCACAGAATCTGAGAACAATGAGTAAAAATTGGCAAAGCCATCTTCCTAAAAACACAAACAGCCGCCTTGACAAAGGTGAAGGACTCACACTTTCAGATTTTAAAATTTATTACAAAGTCACAGTAATTGAAATAACATGGTACTGGCACAAGGACAAACAGAGAGATGAATGGAATCAAACTGAGAATTCAAAAATAAACCCTTATATCTATGGCCAACAGATTTTTGACAAAAGTGTCAAGTCCACCCATGAGGAAAGAACAGTCTCTTCAACAAATGATGGGTAAAGTGGATATCCAAATGCAAAAGAATGAAGGTTGACAACTAACAAACATGAACATAAACAAACATGAACTCAAAACAGATTAAAGACTTAAATATAGAAATAAAAACTATAAAACTCCTAGAAGAAATCATAGAGAAACATATTAAGGACTGCATTTTAAGCATAGGTGATTTCTTAGACTTGAAACCAGCATGAGCAACAAAAGAAAAAATAGATAAATGGGGCGTCATCAAAATTTTAACATTTTGTGCAAAGTACTGCATTATGAAAGTAAAAGACAGCTTGTTGAATTAAAAGATAAGTTTGGAAACTACATAACGAATAAAGGCGTAATATCCTGAATATATAACAAAATCCTCTAACTCAACAACAAAAGCAAAAAACCAAAAACAAAACAACAACAATTTAAAAAATGGGCAAAACACATGAATAGATATTTCTCCAAAAGAACATGCAGGCATACCTTGCTTGATTGTGCTTTGCTTTATTCTTCTTCACAAATATTGCATTTTTACAACTGAAATTTGTGGAACACTGTGCATGTCTATTGGCACCATTTTTCCGACAGTATAGGCTCACTTTGTGCCTCTGTGTCATATTTAATTAAGGTATATATATTGTACTTTTAAACAGAATGCAAAATGCACACGCTATAAACTATGGTAGAGTATAAAAATACATGCACTGGGAAACTAAAAAATTCATGTGACTCATTTTATTGTGGTGGTCTACCAAAACTGCAGTATCTCCAAGGTGTGCTTGTATACCTTTTCAAGAAAGCACTTGAACAGATGCTCAACACATCATTAGCTATTAGGGAAATGCAAGTAAAAACTACAATGATATACCATTTCACATCTACTAAAATGGCTACTATACAAAAAAGAAAAAAGTATTAGAGAGACTGTGGAAAAATAGGAACACTTGTTCATTGTTGGTGGGAATATAAAATGGTACAGCCGATGTGCATAACAGTTTGATAATTCTTCAGAATGTTAAGTATAGAATTACCATATGACCCACCAATCCCACTTCTAGGTATATACCACAAAGAAACGAAAGCAGGGACTCGAACAGATGTACACCAATATTCACAGTGGCATCATTCACAATTGACAAAAGATGGAAGCAACCCAAGGGTCCAGCAATGGATGAATGGATAAACAAAATGTGGCATATACACACAATGGCATATTAAGCCATGAAAAGGAATGAAGTTCTGATACATTCCTTTTGTCACATGAATGTGACAAATAGGAATAACCTTTAAGACACTGTTGAGAAAAACCTGACACAGAAGGACAAATATTGTATGATCTAACTTATATGAAATAATTATGATAAGCAAATTAAAAGAGTCAGAAACTAGACTCTAGGCTACTAGAGGCCGGAGGAGGGGTGGGGGCAGATGGGGAATTAATGCTTAATTGGTACAGAATGTTTGGGCTGATGAAACATTTTGGTAATGGATGGTGGTGATGACTGTACAACCTTGTGAATGTAATTAACACTGATCAATTATACAGTTGAATGTGGTTAAAAGAGGGAATTTTAGTTGTACATATATTACTAGAATAAAAAATTTTAAAACCATTAAAGCCTATAAATTAGTCATTTGAGCAAAAGTATATTTAAAGACTTAGAGGGTGATGGGACTGGAGTAGGGCAGTAAGGTTCAACTCTTATAAAAACAAAAGAGGAAGGGCAAAAAGCTGTCTAAGGGAGCTACGTCTGGGAGTCTGCAGACCAGGAGAGTGCTGAGCATCGTACAGGAGGGACAGGGACAGAGAGATGAAGATGACAAAATTACCCACCCCTGTGGGTGGAAACAGGATCCATCATCGACATTCAAGACAAACAGCCTGGGTAAAACCCATGGCTCACTGTGATCATCTGAGAAGGAAATGAGTTTTCCTTTCTGGGAGGAGGGCGAGTGTGGCAGAAGCCAAAGAGTGGTTTCTCTTTGGAGACTTTGGCCAGCAGAACCAGCCATGTATCTAGATTCTAGCCAGACTAGAATCACTGGCAAGTAGAGTCTGAAAGAGACACCTTCATGGAAACGTTCACCTTAAGGCACCATCTGCTGACAAGCTGGGAAACTGCAAGAAATAAAAAAGACTTTTTGGAGTCTCTCATATCCAGGCCCTCTTGGATTGGCTCTGTACCCCATTAGTGGGTCTCTGGTCCTGTTTTGATAACTTAAGATGGGCAATTTTAAAGATTTAGAATAAGTTGAACCAAAAATAAAAGAATAATGAAATGAAAACACTAGACAAGAGAGAGAAATTAATGATCAGAGTAAATTAACCAACATAATCAGATGACTACACATTAGCAAAAAAATTACAATCCATATGAAGAAACAAGAAGAGGGAAGCAGACTTGGCCCAATGGATAGGACATCCACTGACCACATGGGAGGTCCGCGGTTCAAACCCGGGCCTCCTTGACCCGTGTGGAACTGGCCCATGTGCAGTGCTGATGTGTGCAAGGAGTGCCCTGCCATGCAGGGATTGTGCCCTGTAAGGAGAGCCACCCAGCCTGAAAGAAAGTGCAGCCTGCCCAAGAATGGCGCCGCACACATGGAGAGCTGATACAATACGATGACACAACAAAAAGAAACAGATTCCTGGTGCCACTGATAAGGATAGAGGTGGTCACAGAAGAACACACAGCAAATGGACACAGAGCAAATGGCTGGGGGGAGGGGAGGAGAGAGAAATAAACAAATAATAAATCTTAAAAAAAAAACAAAAAATAGTAAGATATGGCTCAGCCAAAGGATCAAATAAAAAAATCTTGCCAAAACACAGGATTTAACACTATCAATGATGTCCACACAAATCTCCTAAACCAATTCAAGAAGATGAAGGAAAATATGGCTAGAGATAAAGGATATTAAGGAGACAAAGGGTGAGCATAAAGAACAATTTAAAGCCTATAAAGAAAAGTAACAGATGGAGGGGAAAAAACAACAACAGAGCTAATGGGAATGAAAAACACAATGGATGAGATTAAAAATATTAAAATATGTATTAAATACCTTAGAAGCATATATAACTGTAGATTTGAGTTGGTGGAGGACAGAATTAGTGAAATAGAAGACAGAATATATGAACTTGAAAAGAGAACTGAATGACAGCATGAAATGAACTAAAAAACCACTTTATTGGTGTCACAGAAGAAGAAAAGGATGGAAAAGAAACACAAAGATTATTTGAGGAAATGATGACCAAAAACTTCTCAACCATTATGAAAGACATAAATATCAATATTGAAGAAGGACAACACACCCCAAACTGAATAAATCTAAATAGACCTACTCTGAGATACCTACTTTTCAGAATGTCAAATTCCAGAGATTAAGAGAGGATTCTGAAAGCAGCAAGAGAAGAGCAATGCACCACATATATAAGGGTGGCTCAATAAGAATATGTGCTGGTTTCTCATCAGAAACCTTGAAGGTGAGAAGGAATGATATATTTAAGATACTGAAAGAGGAATAAATGTAAGCTAAGAATTCTTTATCTGGCAAAACTGTCTTTCAAAAATGAGGAAGATTTTAAAGTCTACACAAACAAAACCTGAGAGTTTGTTATCTAAATAAAGGATTTATAAGAGATATTAAAGAGAGTGCTGAAGCCTGAAAGGAAAGGATAAGGGCAAGAAACAAAGAAGAGTGTAGAAATGAAGATTATTAGGAAGGGTAAATTAAGGGGTAAAAAGACAGACAACAGTAATATATAACAACAGATAAAGAAATGATAAAACAGACAAAGTAATGCCTTTATAGTAATAACATTGAATGTTAATGGCTTGAACTTCCTAATCAAAAGACATAGACTAATATAATAGACAGATAAAAATATGAGTCATCTATGTGTTGTGTAAATGAGACTCACCTTAGATGCAAGGGCACAATTAGGCTGAAAGTGATAGACTGGAAAAAGATACTCCACACAAACAGCAACCAAAAAGATCTGGAGTAGTGATACTAATATCAGACAAAATAGATTTTATATGCAAAACTGGTATAAGATGAGAAAGGTACATTATATATTAACATAAGAGACAATTTACCAAGAAGAAATGACAATCACAAATATGCACCTAACCTGGGGGGCCCAAAATACTTGAGATACACACTGGTAAAATTAAAGGGAGAAATAGACATTTCTACAATAACAGTCAGCAACTTCAAAACTAGTCTTAGAATTGTATAGAAAATATGGACAGAAGATAAATAAGGAAACAGAGAACTTGAATAATATGTTAACGAACTAGATCTAACAGATATTTATAGAGAATTAACCCCCAAACAGCAGGATATACATTCTTCTCAAGTGTTCATGGATCATTCTCCAGAATAGACTGTATCTTGGGTCACAAGACAGTCCTCAATAAATTTAAAAAGACTGAAATTATATAAAGCACTTTCTCTGTTCATAATGGAATAAATCTGGAATTCAATAATAAGAAAAAAGGGAAAATTCATAAATATATGGAATTTACTATCATGAATTAATACTGTGAAGTGACGAGCAGAATAAAGACATTCTCAGAAAGGCAAGGTTTCAAAAAATTTATACTCTATTCACTCTTTGATAACTCCAAAAAATGTGAGTGTATATAACAAGAAAGCAGAGGTCACTAGATCTAGGAATCAGGATCTCTAGTACAAGAGAGAATCTAAAGAAAGTATTAAGATGAGAAAGACAAAGCATGCTAAGAAGTTGACCAGTGGAGATTGGAACAGAATTCCATAGGATTCCAAAAAGAGTTTCCCAGAAGAGGAACAGGAAATAATGAGATTATTTGATACAGTTAACCATGTAGAACATTACTGAGAAGTCAATGGAGATCTGAATTAACACTTAGTATAAAGAAAATTGAAATAAACTTTTAAAACTAGGAAATTAATTTCATGAAAAAAAAAGTTCTAAAAAAAAAAATGAAAACCATTAACAGTATCCTACTTGGCTCAATCATAAACATTTTAGATCCTATTCTATTCTCCATGACTTTTCATCTCTCCATCACATTTTCCCCTCTATTTCTCTGTGCTGTATTTTGGATAATTTCCTTAACTATAAATTTCAATTTACTAATTCTCTCTCCAACTATGTTTAATAGTTGCATGACCTGACTCTTCTTTGTGGTGAATCATATCCTCACATTATTTGTAGTATTTGACCATGACTTCATATTCAGTAGAGATTCAGCTTGTGTTGCAAAGTGTATAAATATGGCAGTTTTATGTTTATTTCAACCAGGTACCCCAAGGGTATCATCAGTCCACAACCCACTTTTACATAAATTTATTTTGTTTGAGATTCTCACACTAAGTGAGCTGCATAAACTCAAACTGAAACTCCATATTAACCTATGAATTAGGATGTATGGGGCTTCTATTTCCCACAAGAGCTATTTAATCTACCTAGCACCTCTGATAAAGAAACTTTTTCTTTCACCTTTGGGCCAGTGAGATGATTTTTAACTTGCTTCCCTTTTACTAAAAGGGAGTACCTTCCAGGGTTCTAGCTGTGTCCAAGGGTCTTAGTTTCAGCTATGCATCTCCGGCCCAAAACCCATGACCTACATCCTGGTGATTTCTGTCTTACATCTCATCAGCTACTTCTCTGATTTGCCACACAATCCAGGGCTTACTACACTGGTTTTAAGTTCTTTCTTATATACAGGCATTTGGGGATTCCTTTTCTCTTCTTTTTTGAACTCTGTTGTGTTCTTTGTTGTATGTGAAACTTTGTTGCTGCTATATATTTTTTTAATTTTATTTATTCATTTTTAAAAAAAATATTACATTAAAAAAATATGAGGTCCCCATTCACCCCACTGCCCCCACCCCACCACTCCCCCGATAGTAACACTCTCCCCCATCATCATGACACATCCATTGCATCTGGTGAGTACATCTCTGGGCATCGCTGCACCCCATGGTCTGTGGTACACACCATAGCCCACACTCTCCCACGTTCCATCCAGTGGGCCATGGGAGGACATACAATGTCCGGCAATTGTCCCTGCAGCACCATTCAGGACATCTCCAAGTCCTGAAAATGCCTCCACATCTCATCTCTTCCTCCCATTTCCCGCACCCAGCAGCCACCATGGCCACTTTTTCCACACCAATGACACATCTTCTCGATTATTAACCACAATAATTCATGAACAGAATATCATTAAGTCCACTCTAATCCTTACTGTATTTCTCCTTCCTGTGGACCTTGGCTTGGTTGTGCCCATTTCACATCTATGTCAAGAGGGGGCTTAGATCCACATGGATACTGGATGCAATCCTCCTGCTTTCAGTTGTAGGCACTCGAGGCTCCATGGTGTGGTGGTTGACATTCTTCAACTCTATGTTAGCTGAGTGGGGTAAGTCCAATAAATCAGAGTGTAGGAGCTGAAGTCTGTTGAGGCTCAGGGCCTGGCTATCATATTGTCAGTCCAGAGATTCAAATCCCCTAGATATATCTTAAACCCCAGCACCAACTACAATTCCAGTTTTAATCTACAAATTTTCTGTGTTTAGTGAATTGGAAGTCCATATTAATTAGCTCAGCCTACCATGTTACTAGAACTCAAACTCTATATATTACTTTGACAAAAATTAGTTTTAAAACTAGGGGATAATAGAATGAAAATGATAATTACTAAAACTAATTGAGAGAATAACAGACTCTTTTAAGTAATTCCAGCTCTAAAAAATTATGAAAAATGAGTCTTGGTGAAGAAATTGGACTTTTCATGAAATTATTAGATTTAATAAATTTCAAATCATAATAGGTATAAGTCATTCAAAAACAGTGTTTTGAAAGTTTTCTTCATAGTTTAAACGTTCACTTTTCCACTCATTTTATTATAACACATTTTTCAGAACTTGTCACTCTTTATCTTACTAAACATAATTGCTAACAAGTCCTATCTTACCCATTATACATGGAATCTGAAAAGTATAAGCAAACATTCAACCAATCCAAAGAGTATTGCCTATACCAGTTATACTCAGTGTGGTCCTTGGAACAGTAGCATTAGAGTTACCTGGAAGAATGCCAAAATTGTATATTTTCAGGCCCCAAACAGACCTTCTGAAAAAAATATCTGGGTGTGCAAAGGGCAATCTGGGTTTTACACTCCCCTCTAGGTGATTCTGATGCATACCAAAGTTTGACTCTATAAACTGGTGGCTCCCAAACATCCCTCCGTAACTTTTTGAAATTAAATCTATAGTTTTTAGAGAAGTTGTGAGCTTACAAAACAATAATGTACAATGTGCAGAAATCCATGTATCAACCCTCCACCAACACTTTGCATTGTTGTGGAACATGTTACAGATTATGAAAGAACATCATCAGACTACAACCACTAACAATGGTCCATAGTTTACATTTGGTATATTTTTTCCATACATCCCCTATAATTAGCACCATGTATTTGTACCTTTGTTATACTGTATTCATGAGAGGACACGCTCATATATGTACATATTCCACCACATGGTTCCCTGTGTTATAAAGTTCATGCCTTGGACAATCTATCCAAAGTGTACACTCAGTGGTTCTTGCATTCATTATAGTTGTGCAGTTTTCGCCTTAGTAAATTTTTGAACATTTTCCTTAGTTCAAAAGAAAAGAATCCCAAAGCCCCCTATTGACCTTTAGCATTGATACAGTATCTTCTTTGACACTGATGCAAGAATATTACAATAGTGCTGTTAACCATAATCCAAAAGTAATATAAAGTGTATTTTCCCATCATCACCATATCCTTACCACCCTATAATAATGAATATATTTGCTCTAGCTCATAAAAAAAATTCTTGTATTTCTACTATTAACCACAATCCTCATTCACCTCCAAGCTGATTATGTAATTTGGTCCCTAAATTATTCTCAAGGTTTCTTTCTTTTTTTTTTTTTAAGAAGTTACTTTTCTTTTTTTAATTTTTTTGAGGTACCAGGGCCAGGGACTGAACTCAGGACTTCACATCTGAGAAGTCGGCACTCAACCATTGCTCCACCTCAGCTCCCTGAATTTGCTTTTTCATTTGTTTACTTATTTTTGTTAAGTAGGCTCCAGGAACTGAACCTAGGGACCTCACATGTAGGAAGCAGATCCTCAACCACTTGAGCTACAACTGCTCCTCCAGCTTTCTTTCAATTGACATTAATGTCTGTAACTACCCCTTTCAGCCACAATCCCATTATAAACTAGCCATGTTAGTCATACTCACTATAATGTTACCATCTACTCTATCCATTTCTACACTTTTACAGTTACATGTGTCCAATTTCATTTCTTCTTACATTAGCATAGTATTTAATCACATATATATACCACATTTTGTGTATCCATTCATTGGTTGATGGACACTTGGATTGTTTCCATCTTTTTGCAATTGTAACACATATGAACATTGGTGTGCAAATGTCTGTTTGCATCATTGTTTTCAGTTCTTCTGGATATATTCCAAGTAGAGGGATTGCCACATCATATGACAGTTCTACATTTAGCTTCCTGAAAAACTGCTAAGCTATCTTCCACAGAGATTGCACCATTCTACATTCCCACCAAAAGTGAAGAAGTGTTCCTATTCCTCCACATACTGTCCAGCACTTGTTTCCTCTTTTTTCTTTTTCTTAAATAATGGCCATCCTATGAGATGTGAGATGATATGTCAATGTTGTTTTGATTTGCAGTTCCCTAATAGCTAGTGATATTGAACTTTTTTTTCATGTGCTTTTTGCCATTTGTATTTCTTTGGAGAAATGTTATTTAAATCTTCTGCCATTTTTAAATTGGATTGCTTGTCCTATTTTTGCATTGCTTGATGTCATTATATAGCAGGAAAATCAAGCCCATATCAGATAAGTGATTTCCAAATCTTTTCTCCCAATGAGTAGGCTGCTTCTTAACCTTCTTGACAAAATCATTTGAAGTGTTAAACACAGAAGTGTTAAAGTTTGAGAGTCCCGTTTATCCATTTCTTCTTTTGTTACTCGTATTTTCACCTACCACCAGGACCTGAAGATGTTTCCCTACATTTTCTTCCATGAGTCTTATGTTCTAGCATTTAAGTCTTTGAATCATTTTGAGCTAATTTTTGTATAAGGTGTGACATAGGGGTCTTCTTTCTTTCTTGTGGATATGGATACCCAGTTCTCCCAGCACCATTTATTGAATAGACTGTTCTGGCCCAGCTGGGTGGGCTTGTAAACCTTGTAAAAAGTCACTTGACAATAGATGTATGGTCTGTTTGCGAACCATCAATTTGGTTCTTTGGTCTGTATGTCTACCTTTATACCACTACCATTCTGCTTTTTACCACTGTAGTTAGGTAATATGATTTAAAGTCCAGAAATAAGAGTCCTCCACCTACGTTCTTCCTTTTAAAGATATTTCTGTTTTTGGGGACCCTTACTCTTACAAATAAATTTGTTAACTGATTTTTCCATTTCGTTAAAAAAAGCTTTTGGAATTTTTAATTGGTATTGCATTGAATCTGTATATCAATTTGGGTAGAACTGACACCTTAAAGATATTTAGTCTTGCAATCCATGAATATGGGATGTTCTTCCATTTATTTAGAATCTAAATAGGTTCTAAGTAAATGGTTCTTAACCTTTTTGTTCCATGGACACCTTTGCCAGTCAGGTGAAATGAACACTACTCTAATTTATTTATTACATACATTCATAAGTGAAGGAAATGATTTCAGTTAAAAAAAATCAGAGAAAATAAAGAATAAAAGTTGATTTTTTTTCCAATTCAAGCTCACAGACCCCCTGAAATCTTCCCATGGGCCCCTTGGGGGTCTGTGGATGCCTGGTTAAGAACCCCTTATTTAGATCTTTGATTTCTTTTAGCAATGCATTGTAGTTTTCCAAATACAAAGGCTTCATGTCCTCAGTTAACTTGATTCCTAAATATTATTCTTTTAGTTGCCATTATAAATCGAATTTTTTCCCGAGTTCCTCTTTAGATTGCTCATTGCTAGTGTACAGAAACACTCCTGATTTTTTGCATATTAATCTTGTATCCTGCCATCTGCTAAACTTATGAGCTCTAATAGCTTTGTTGTAGGTTTTTCAGGACTTTCTGTGAATACCAAAATTTTTACTTCTCCCTTTCCAATGTACACATTTTCTTTTTCTTATCTGATTGCTCTTGCTAGAATCTCTAGTCCTATGTAGAACAACAGTGGTGACAGTGGGCATTCTTGTCTTGTTTTCAAACTCAGTGGGAGAGCTTTCTGTCTTTCACCATTGAGTACAATGTTGGCTGTGGGCTTTTCATATATGCCCTATATCCTGTTGAGGAAGTTTCCTTCATTGCTATTCTTTTGGAATATTTTTATCAAGAAAGTATGCTGTATTTTGTCAAATGCCTTTTGTGCATCAAGATGATCATGTTATTTTTCTTCTTTGATTTATTAATGTGATGTATTACAGTAATTGATTTTCTTGTGTTGAGCCACGCTTGCAAGCCTGGGATAAAACCCACTTGATCCTAATGAATAGTTCTTTTAATTTGTTGTTGGATTTGATTAGCAAGTATTTTGTTGAAGATTTTTGTATCTGTATTCATTAGAGAAATGGGTCTGTAATTTTCTTTTTCATAATATCTTTATCTGGCTTTTCTACTACAGTGATATTGGTATCAAAGAATGAGTTTGATAGCATGCCTTCTTGTTCAATATTTTTGGAAGAGTTTTAGTAAGATTCATATTAAATCTTCTTTGAATGCTTGGTAGAACTCGCCTTTGAAACCATCTGGTCCAGGGCTTTTCATTTTGGGGAGCTGTTTGATGACTGTTTCAATCTCTTGTGACTGGTTTGCTGAGGTCTTCTATTTCTTCTAGGGTCAATGTAGGTGGTTTGTACATTCCTAGGAATTTTTCCATTTTGACTACATTGTCTAGCTTGTTGGTGTACATACACATACATACTATTGTTCATAGTATACTCTTATGATCTCATTTATATCTGTGGGGTCAGTAGTAATGTCCCTGTTTTTGTTTCTGATTTTATTTATTTGCATCTCCATTTGTCTTTGTCATTCTAGCAAAGGATTTCTCAAATTTGTTGATCTTCTCAAAGAACAAACTTTGATTTTGTTATTTCTATTGTTTTGTTGTTGTCGTTCTCAATTTCATTTATTTCTGTTCTGATCTTTATAATTTCATTCTTTCTGCTTGCTTTGGGAATAGTTTGCTGCTCTTTTTCTAGGTCCTGCTGGTGGACAGATGAATCATTGATTTTAGCTCTTTCTTCTTTTTTAATGTAAGCATTGATTGCTATAAATTACCCTCTCAGCACTGCCTTCACTGCATCCCATAGTTTCTGATATGCTGTGTTATCATTTTCATTTGCCTCCAGATATTTACTTATTTCTCTTGCAATTTCTTATTTGACACACTGATTATTTAAGAGTATGTTGTTTAATCTCCACATTTTTGTGAATTTTCCCTTTTTCTGCCTGTTGTTGATTTCCAGCTTCATTCCATTATGATAAAATATTTTGTTTAATTTCAATCTTTTTTAAGTTTGTGAGATCTGTTTTGTGATCCATCATATAGTCTACCTTGGAGAAAGATCCATGAGCACTTGAGAAGAATGTATGTCCTCTGTTTAGGGTTGCAATGTTCTGCATATCTATTAGGTTTAGTTCATTTATCGTATTATTCAAGCTCTTTCTTTCTTATTGATCCTCTGCCCAGATGTTCTATTCAATGATGAGTGTGGTATACTGAATTTCCCAACTATTATTGTAGAGACAGCTATTTCTCCCTTCAGTTTTGCCAGTGTTTGCATCATGTAATTTGGGGCTTCTTGATTAGGCACATATACATTTATGATTGTTATTCCTTCCTGGTGAATTGTCCCTTTTATTAATACATAAAGTCCTTCCTTGTCTCAAAGAACAGGTTTGCTTTTAAAGTCTCTTTCCTCCAATGTAAGCATAGCTCTCCTCCAGTTTTATTGTTGTTTGGTTATAGTATGTGTGGAATATCTTTTCCCAGCTTTCATTTTCAATTTATTTGTATCATTGTGTCTAAGGTGAGTCTCTTGTAGACAGCATATAGATGACTCATACTGCCTTATTCATTTCAACAGTCTGTCTTTTGATTGGGACTTCATTCTATTTACATTCAATGTTATTATTGTAAAGGCAGTTGTCGCTTCACCCTTTTTGACCTATGGGTCTTATCTGTCACATCTTATTTTCAACACTCTTCTAATACTTTTAGTTACTTTGTCTGATATATTCATTTCCAGACTCTCTTCTAAGCCTCTCTCTCCTGTCTTTTCTTTTCAGCCTGTAGCTTTCCCTTTAGTATTTCCTGCTAAAATGGTCTTTTAATTACAAACTCTGTTTCTCTTTATCTGTGAATATTTTAAACTCACCCTCACTTTAATTTTTTTAATACTTTTTAAATTTATTTCTCTCCCCTCCCCCCCACCCAGTTGTCTGTTCTCTGTGTTCATTCGCTGTGTGTTCTTTTGTCTGCTTCTGTTGTTGTCAGCAGCACAGGAATCTGTGTCTTTTTGTTGCATCATCTTGCTGCATCAGCTCTCCGTGTGTGTGGTGCCATTCCTGGGCAGGCTGAACTTTTTTTTGCCCTGGGTGGCTCTCCTTACAGGGTGCACTTCTTGTGCGTGGGGATCCCCTATGCAGGGGACACCCCTGCATGGCACTGCGCTCCTTGCATGCATCAGCACTGTGCATGGGCCAACTCCACATGGGTCAAGGAGGCCCGGGGTTTGAACTGCAGACCTCCCATGTGGTAGACAGATGCCCTATCCATTGGGCCAAGTCCGCTTCCCTCACCCTCATTTTTAAAAGTCTGTCTTGTCAGATATAAGATTTTTGGCTGGCAGTTTTTCTCTTCCAGTATCTTAAATACATCATACTACTTTCTTCTTGTGTCCATGGTTTCTGATGAAAAATCAGCACTTAATTTTATTGGGCATCACTTGTATGCCCAATAAGCAAAGATGAATTGCTTTTCTTTTGCTGCTCTCAGGATTCTCTTTATCTTTGGCATTTGACATTCTGATGAGTATGTGTCTTGGAGTAGGTCTATTGGAATTTATTCAAATGGGATTATGTTGTGCTTTTTGGTCATGGCTATCTATGTCTTTCAATAGGGTTGGGAAATTTTCTACCATTATTTCCTCAAAAATTCCTTCTGCTCCTTTTCCCTTCTTGGACACCCATGACCTATACATTTGCATGTTTCTTGCCACCATTTAGTTCCCTGAGATTCTATTCAATTTTTCCCATTCTTTATCTGTTCTTTGGTATGTTCACTTTTGGAAGCCCTGTCTTCAAGACCACTGATCCTTTCTTCTGCCTCTTCAAATCTGCTTTTATATGCCTCCAATGTATTTATAATTTCATTTATTGTGACTTTCATTTCCATAAGATCTGCTATTTTCTTTGTATGCTTTCAAATTCTTCTTTGTGCTCACCCAGTGTCTTCTTAATATCCTTAATCTCTTAAGCCATCTAATTAAATTTATTAAAGAGATTTGTTTGAACATCTATGATTAGTTGTCTCAATTCCTTTATGTCATCTGGAGGCTTACCTTGTTCCTTCAGGCCATATCTTCCTGTTTCTTGGTATGGATTGTAATTTTGTGTTGGTATCTTGGCATTTCACTTATTAAAGGTATTTATCCTGGGTGTAGTTTCTCTCTTTAGTTTAGGGCTTTGTTGCCCTTTCTCCCTTGCTATTTGTGTAGTAGTAGGAACTGAGGGTGTAGTTAGTTTTGTTAGCTGTGGAGGCTGATGCTGCTCACATTACCCCAGGAGCTGGTGAAGTTTCTCCCACCTTTCTCACCTGCCAGGGTTAGGGATGAATTCACAGGCATGTGCAGTAATCTAAGCCATGAAGGCCAAGACTTTCTGTTATTTACCAGGAGAGATTGATGAAGCCACAGGAGTGCTCCAGAGAGTGTGTGCAGGCCAAGAGTGCCTGCACTTGCCCAGAGAGGAGGAGGAAACACTGCTCCCCTATCTCCTACCTTGTCTTATCAGTGGTGGGGATGTAGCCACTTGGGTGTACAACAATCTAGTCCATACAGGTTGAAGTCAACTACATTTGCCTGGAGAGGTTATGCAGGCCTTTCCAGATTCCTCCTTGCTGGGGGCGGGGCTGGAGCTCAGGCTAGGGCAGCTATCTGATGTAGGTGGAGAGAAGCTTCCCTTCATGCTGGGGGTGGAGTTTAAATGGAGACTATCGGCCTCTTTCTAACTTGGACTGGTTCAAACTTGAACAGCCAATCATTAGGCAGCTAAATCTACAAGTAAATAGTGGAGTCACTCTTCCACCATTTCTCCCCCAACTCCCACCCCATATTTGCAAAATGGAGCTGCCAACTCCAGCCAGGGAATAACCCTGAGGCATCTTTCACCACCAGTGGGGGCTCCATAGCAAGGAGTATTTTATTCACGAATCTTCACACAAATGGGCAGACTCCTCCTTTCCGTTCTTCCAAGGATATTGCAGGATGCTCCTCTGGTGTCTGGACCCCCAAATAGGTGATTTAGATACCCTGGCTGAACACTGACTGCACTGTAGGACAAGCTGACTCATGGAGTTCTCTATTCTGCCAACACCTTGCCCTTCCCTCTCTCTCCATACATTTGACAGTGCATCTTCATTGGTTATGGCCTGGACTTGGATGAGGTCATTAAGGCACCTAGATGGCTAAATTTAAAGAGCCACTCACTCTCAGAGTCATAAAAGTACAAATGCATGACCTCGAGAGTGAATGTCTCAAGTTCTGCACCTATGCCCTAGCATTACAATAGTAATTAAATGACTTAATTTAATTGTCACCTACTTTCCTTACCCCTTTTATAGAGAACTTGAATTGCCTAAATGATGCATATAAGAAAAGACCAAAGAAGAAACAAACCTGAATAACTCTCAAAATGCACAATTGGGTGAATAATTTAGTATTTGGCTAAATGATCGTGTTTCTTAGTCCAAATAATATATACTATGCAATGAAAACTGTTAAACACTAAAAATATTATCTATGACAGCCTCAGGGTCATTCTTGGGACTTTATCTGATATGCACCATTCCTCCAACATAAAACCTTAATATATTTTTGATAATATAATTCTGAAGTATCTCATCAGCAAGAATTGGAATACCTGTGCTTTTCTGGGTTAGGGTTTCTGGGGAAAAATTTCAGGGATGGATGTAGGGTTGATTCCAATCTTCATCCCAGCTTCCACCAAAGCAGCTCTGGATTTAAACAATAATTTTTGTATAACAGCCCACTTACATATGGGCTTCTACTGTTAAAAGTTTTAGCCCTCAAATTATATGAATCCAATTTTAGGATCATCAATTTTATGCCAAAAATATGTAAGGAATATTTGCAGGAATTTTATTAACAACACTGAGTAGGGACCATATTGTCTGATATGGCCCCCAAAATACCAGAATTTACTTCAGTTGTGATATGAAAACTGACAGTCTATGAAAACAGAGTAATAACTTTCAATGTTTTGGAAACTATAGAAATCTTTAAATAAATTTTAGGAAAAAAGTCAATAAACAAACAAAAAAAAACCAGAGCTAGTCTGGTTAAAAAGTAAGATGAGACAGGTTCTTTATCACCATTTGTCTTCCTTCTGCCTGCTCCCTAAAATGCCACTTCTTTGCACATACATACAAACACAGAGCAGCCCTTCAAGAACTACCAGAGAAAATAATATGACAAGGTAAAGATGAAGTAATAAAATCACCTTACATGAATTTAAAGAGATAATTGATTTTAAATGTTCCCCATTTAGAAAGTGACAATGATAAAATTCAGATTCATTTAAAGAAAAATAAAGAGAATGAAGTACATCACCTAAAATTTTCAAAGTACACTACAATATTTAGTAATCAGTTGTGTTTTTCTCAAGGAATCATGAGTTGTCATGATCTGAAAAAGCAGGAGCAGTGTAAAATGCTGTTATCCCCAAAACACTATTTCTATTTATAAGACCAAAAGGACTATTTTAATGTTACTGACAAACTTCCTTCTTCCTATTTGGGATATGAACAGATAGTTTGTTCGAAAAAAGATAATTGGCATGGCTTCCCATGTGTTCATTCATTTCATAAACCTTACACAAAAATAAAATATTCTAGAATGGAAAAAGCTTAGGTAATCTAGTAGCAGGAACAATATAATTACATAAAATATTTCACCAAAAATCCAAATGTTGCATACATCTGATTTTCTTTACGTGGTTATATTTTCAAATATTTACTATACTCTGATCACAGTTCACATATAATACTCTACTTAAAATTCACAGGCAGGATCTGTTCTAACTACAAACTAATTGTCAAAGGGAAAGTTCATTTCACCGTCTATAATCTGAAATATGGAAACAGTTAAAAATATAATACTATATGTTATTTCAGTTTAAATTTTAATTTATTTAGGTAGTTCAAATCTATTGAAAACACTCTACTGAAGTTAGCAACCAATCTGAAAGTAATGTCTTTGTGTTCTTTGCACTTCCACGAAGACTGGAAAAAGTATATAATTAGCCTAAGGAATTCTATTTGCAGGATTGTAAGGCCCCAAAATCTTTTAACAAAAATATTCTTTAGGAGCTGAACTTTGATATTATCATTTCAGAATTAAAAGAGTAGAAAAACAAACATATATTATTTTTGACTTTTGCAATCACCAGTGGTTCACAGAATTCTGCTACAGTTTTTAATTATGAAAACATAATAATGTAACTCCTATAAATAAAACAAAGCATACTTGTACACATATCTTCCTGAATAACTTCAAGCTCTATATAAAACTTTTTATGCAAGACACCACTTTTTTTCCGGAAGAAAATCTTTACTCACAGTTGAAATAAATGTATACTTTAAAATATTTAGCTTTGTTGCATAACTTCATGAGATAGCTCACATGGAAGTAAACACAGGAAGAACACACACACATACACACACACACAAAGAATGAGATAGCAAAAGTAACCATACATTAAGAAATACAATGCTCTGTTAGAAAAAACAATTTCAATATTACAAGAAAAGCCTGAATGCAACTTTTCTTAGAAAGTTTAAATTCAAATAAGAATAAGTAGCTCGGTAAACAAGTAATTTACCATTTTGTTATCTATTTCTTAAGGCATTTAATTTTTGGGTTTAAAGAAGCTTTTTAAAGAAATGACAAAAATACTGAGTTATTCCAACTTTTCTTTTAAATAAAAGAGATTAAAGTAGATATCCTTTAGCTCCTAACTTTACTAAACAGGTAGAAAAATGTTTACAAAAGCCGTAATGATATTTTTGTCAGAAATGTTTTAATATTTGATAATTAACAGACATTTCACATGCTGAAAGCCAAATATTTTAGAATTCAAAATATGCATTTCAAAAACATTATCTAAATCGCTGTACTCTTAAAATAACCATTCTGCTTTTCCATGTAACTGCAAGGTAATGCAGAATATTTTTCCAAACAGTTAAAACATACAATAACAATCTGAAGATAAGATTATGATTAGGATCTAGTTTTCAAAGAGACATGGTAAAGTAATTTAAAACACATAATAAAACAGAGCTATAAAATGCCAAATATATATATATATATATATAAAGGAAATTGCACTTACATCCATAGCTCTCTTAATAAAAGGTATCTGTGTGCCACTGTCCAGATCTTCATTTATAATAAGCCTTCTAGCCCACTGACCTGCCCTGACAACACCACTACCATGAATTAAAACCATCAGTTTCTGTGGATTTGTCAAAGCATCCTCACTCATAAAGATAAAACTCTTTGGTTCACTTTCAGTAGCATCTACCTGTAATTAAAAAAAATTAAATAATAAATAAAATGTTTTCTGATTAAGCATAGACATAAATGAGAAAACTAATGGATATTATAAATTATAGAATGGTTATTACATAATTATAGAAGTAAAAAAAACTCTTTAAAATAAAATTAAAATAGTCATTACAAATTACCAAATACATGCTACATGGATGAGCAAAACACAAAAATAAAACAAGAAAAAAACATGATAGTAATATCAATATGTCTCCCTACATTATTATTGTATAGCTATTCTTATATTATCATTATAAATAAGAATTTTTTATTGTTTCCTATGGCTAGATACTGTGCTAATTGTTTTAAAAACATTATCTCATTTAATCACAACAACCCCATTAAGATAAGTACTATTATTATCCATTTTATTATTATTTTATAGATGAAGAAATTGAGAATTAGAGAGCTTAAAGAAGTTTCCAAAGGTCATATGGCTATCATTCTATGACAGAAGTATATTGCACCCAAAACAGAAAAGAGAAAAACCAATTGGAAGATATACCTGTTAGTAAATTATATATTTAATAAGAATACTATTGAACTTTTAAAGGGTAAATAGAAGAGTGTTTAAAAATTCTCAAATCTTGCCATATACACTGTTCTATGTAAGTGGACTTTCAAGTTTCATTCAAACTGTGAATACAGGTCTTTAGGACCATTAATTTATGAAGCAATGTTATTTGCATACTCCAGTAGCTATAACTAACATCCTAGCTATTTATGGGATGAAAAGTGAATCTAATTTGATTGTATTTAATAGATAGCTATTTCACTGGACTATGTATGGTTTAGATTTGAAAGACTCAAAAGACTTTTAGGAAGAGATAACTTTTCAACTTTTCAGGACAGATGCTACAGCACATACTGAGTAGTATTCCATATCAGCAGAGGTCAATAACTGGAAATGGAAGACTTTATGTAGCAAATGCTGGGTCAGAACAAGAAACTAAAGAGTCTTGATGGAAAAGCCAACTCATGCGCCACTCACTTCATCAGCAGTGTATGCATAAAAACTCCAGATACTAAAAAAGGCCTAGATTCTAAATATTCCTAGTCACTATGCCAGACAAGAGAAATAATTTCAAATTTCTCCACTAAAGCTATCAGATTGGTGTCAGTAATACATGGTTATAGCCATCTGTATAAAGTACGCAATTATTTTTGGCAAGAAGGAGATGGCTTAAGGGTTAAAGAATAAATATCACCTTCTCAGAAAAGCCTTCCCTGACCACCCTATTTAAAATTGCTAACACTTCCCCAAGAACTGTCTAATCCCTGTCCTTGCTTTATTTTCCTAACATATTTTATGATTTACTTTATATTGTTGTTTGCGTATCTGTTTATTCACTGTCAGCTGCCTCTACTAGCATTTGAGTCCAAGAAGGCAGGAATTTTTCTGTTTTGTATCCAGCTACATCCCAAGAGCGTCTGACACATTGTAAGTATTCAGCAAGTAAAGGAATGAATGAATTTGTGGAGTAAGGAAATTTATCAAGTATTATCAGTGACTTCCTTTAGATATTAATGAAATAATGTATCTTCTTTAATGGTTATGTACTTGCCTGATTCAGAAAAGATATATCGAAGATTCAATTAATGCATAATAATAAGGAATTTTAAAAGAACTACAATGCCAAGAATTAGAATGATATAACTCTAACTTTATTAGGAGTAACTAAGCATGCAGGAGAAGTATGGAGTGTAACAATCACAGCAGCTTCTCTTGTAGGCAATGTCAAGCATAAGCAAATTACAATGATGACAGCAAGCATGGCTGAAGTTACAGAAGGAGATAAGTGGATGAAAGGTAGGGGAACACCAAACCTGAGCTGAAAAATTCCCTTTTACCTAGGAACATTATATGAAAACAGAAGACTCACTCAGTTAAAGTGGCTAAAAGAAGAAAATGGTGATAAAAACTAGAGAAAAAAATTTTAAAAAGCAAGCTGTCAGTGTACAATATAAGAGGCCATAGAGGTTTCCAGTCATTCAATTATCAAAGAGTACATCTAAACATGCACAAATAAAAGAGTTTCTTATAGTCAGTGAGGCCTTAATGGATTCTGGAATGGCTATGGAAATGGACATCTATTTATCTTAATGAAAAAACCTGTAGCTATAGACTTTCCAGTAGGTGTTGATCACTGCTTTTTTCCCATTTCACTTAGTCTACTGTTTCCAAGGAACTGAGTCAATTTTTTAAGCAGTAGAATGGTGCCACTTTGAATTCCAGAATAATCATTTTAAACTGAAATACAATACTTCTTTTCAGAAGATAAAAGTGTGTTCTTTATATTGTAATGCTGCTCAAGAATTTTTAAGGGGTTGCAAATTAAAGTAGCCATGAATAAATAAACACCCAGAAAAGTAGACTCTGAAAATAAGAGATCACCAGAATACTCAAGGAAAAATAATAATGAAAATGAACAATGTAATAATATTAATAATTAAGAGATAGGAGTAGTCACCTCAACTCTGACTCATTTGGCAGCTAGACCTTACTCTCTGTAAAGTTAGTGCTAATTCAAAACAGCAAAATAGCCATATGAATAAAATAATTTTTCTTCATTAACTAATTAAGTTTGGAAATGCTATTCCAAGCTCATTTATCTTCAAACAGTGACAAATCAATTAAATTGAGATTTCACTAAGGAATGCCTATAAAGGTCATTCCAATACACAACTTCACTTTGTTGACAAATCAACTTCAAATGCCATTTGGTCAGTGAGACAACCATTCATTCCGGGATAACTCATGAACCCCACTAAATATGACCTTTCTCAATACATGAGGAAATACATTGAATGAATATTTGTAGTCAGGTTAAGTTAATTCATTGTCCAAAAGATGGGCATGACACTTATTTTAAGTCTCATATAAATGATCACACCTATAAAACAAATCTACCTAAACCAAATCTCAAGTTTTCAATAAATAAAATTAATGACATAATGACACAATCATATAACATGATCTACATGACCAATTATCTTGTGATTTGTTCCGGAAATCTAGGAGATTGAAGTGAGTTAAAGGTCCCATAGAACTAGAAGTACAATAGAGTTAAAGGACTTAGTATTAATTGTATCATAACAGTGAATCAACCTTCTTCAAAAACTTGGAAAAACATAAAATCAATAAGAAAGGAAGACTGGACCAAATGAAAAAATTCTATCTTGACTTTCCCAAACACCAGATTCAATATATAGTTTTAGGAAGAGTAAGACACTAGACCTACAGTCAAAATGACAACAAAATTTTGAATACAGAAGACTGGCATATTTGCCCCAAAAATATGTATTAACATCGTGATTTTCATGTATTTCTTAAGGAAGGAAACTTCCTAAATAAAATAAAGGTTGGCCTAGCTATTCCATAAAATGTTTTACTCCCTAATGTACCGCAAGTACTTAGAATAATGGCTAACACCTAACAAAACTTTAATCAAAACTTGCTGAATTGAATGAATAACTAGTAATGGGACCTACAACTTCAGGTTACCTGTAGAAAATTAAATATAAATTAGATTTCTTTTTAAAAAAGTTGAACCAAGGAATTAACTTGTGGGATGGGTAGTATTAAGAAATCCTCAAACCCCCCCAATTAAAACAGAATAATATTACCCAAAGAAGTTTGAAATCTATTATTTCCAAAATTTCTTTCACATAATATTATTTATATGGGACATTTTGTACCTGACATGAATTACTTTCATCAGTCTTTCAGATTCTTATATATCATAAAATCAGAGTTGTCAGGGAAAGCAAAGATCATCTACTCTAGTCCCACCACCACTTACATGGAAGATTACCATTTTTACATTTGAAAGCATAATATTTTGTGTTTTACATTAAAAAAAAAAAGACAGTTCTGAGAACAAATGTCAAGCTTTTTCATTCTGAAATGGCAAAATATAAAAAATTTCATCAGTGTTCTGCCAAAGAGGAAGTCATCTATCTAACAGGAAGCATCAGGAATGAATTTGGGAAAGTATAGGGCAAACAACATAGAAATAAAAAGATATAATAAAGAGAAAAAATTAAATACCTAGAGATGGTAAAGTTGTCTCTGTCTAATGAAACAAAAAGTACATTGATTTTCCTCAAATAAATAAGCAAAAATAAATTATAACAACAAAATAAGAGTAGAGGAAAAGGTAGTTCATTTAATTTATCATCATTTTCTAAAGACTGGAAATTAGTAGTTCTTTCCCTTACAATGCAAGGCGATACTTTCTATGAACTACTGTGCACAATGAGATGAAGTATACAGATACGCATTTACCTTTTATCAATATCAACACACTAGTACATTTACACTTAAATTTATCACAGTTAACCTAAAAGTTTCCTTAGAATTGAGAACTATTATATTTGGAAGTAGAAATAGTTTTCAAAGTTGGACTTACTGGAATAGAGATCTTTTTCAAATTACAGTCCTTTTCCAGAAGCTCATATACATACTTTGTGATGATCTAGGTAGAAAAGAACATATTAAAATGCAATGCCGTCCATTATCAAAATCCACAAAAATTATTATAAATTATTACTCTGAGTGAATATCTCTCCAGCTTAGAATGTCTTGCTATTAACTTAGAGCCTGCTTACTGATTACTTGTGTTTATCTCCTGCTGTTGTGTGAATAACTACGGACTTTCACACTAAGGCTTGGGACCAGTTTATATAAATTCACAGAATATAAGAGACTTTCTCTTTTTTCAAAGCATTACTCTAAAAGCATACTTCCTATTTTTTTTTCAGTGTTCCTAGAATCTCTTTCCTTTATAGTTTCCCTACAGGTATTATATCCAATATAGAATACCTGAGTCTTTACACCTTCTCTTTTGTAGTCACTGAGTCAAGAAGGAAGGGGTCAGAGGTATTCTAAACAGAAAAAGAAAAACTAACCCAACAAAGTCAGACACCAATCAGAATTCTCATTTGTGGCGGACAAAAATATGGCCTTCCAAAGTTGCCCATGTCCTAATACCCAAAATCTGTAAATATGTTACCTTACACGGCAAAGGGACTTCGCAGATGAAATTAAGGTCGAGGATATTGAGATAAGAGATAATTCTGATTATCTGAGTGGCCCCAATTTAATGTCATGAGTCCTTAAAAGTAGAAGACAAAGGAAGAACAGTGTGTCAGAGAGAAGAAAAATGAGAAGGATTTGACTAGCCTTTGCTGGTTTTAAAGGAGAAAGGACACCGCAAGCCTAGTAATGTGGTGGCTTCTAGAGGCTGGACAACCCTCAGTTCACAGCAGTAAAAAAAAATGGGGGGAAGGGGTAGTGGTGAATCTCGGTCCTACAATCCCAAGGAACTGAATTCTGCCAACAAACCAAATAAGCAATAAACGAATTCTCCCCTAGAGTCTCCAGAAAGGAACACATCCTGTAAAAACATCGATTTTAGTTCCGTGAGACACATATTGGACTCTCTACCTACAGAATCTTTAGATAATAAATGTGTTGTTTTAAGTCCTAAATTTAAGATTTCTTACAGCAGCAATAGAAAATAAATATACTGTTTCTATTAAAGAAGGTAAAGGGATGAGGAAAGAGATGTCTGAAATAAAAGCAATTATTTAATAAGCTTTAATGGTCGCTTTTAAGGAGTATTTCTCTCCCCAAAATGTCTTTAATCATCTAAGGCATCTAACAATTTCTCAGAGAATGTTTTTAGCGGCAACATACTTAAAAATCAAATTTTATGAAACAAAATCAAATTGTTTCTATTGCTTTCCTGTTGTATTCCATAAAATCAAATGATGCCAATTGCTTTCAAGCTGTATTCCATAATCTAAAATAGATTCTCTCTCCTACTTTCTTTAAGGAGTCCAAAATTTTTTCTGCCATCTATATGTATTCATTTTATTTTAGAAGCAATATATAATATCTAGAATAACTTTACCTTGGGTGATAAAGGTAATTTCAAAAGTTAAGGCACCATAGTAGAACTAGGTAATAGTGTGCTAGTTTAATTTAATAGTATTCCTACATTTTAACGTAATAGTTAAAATTATGTTCAGTATGCATCACCAGAATACCAAAGACCTGAAGGAGTAAACTAAAAATATGTATGAAATTTTATAATGGCCTGCCACATCAGGAGAAGTGGCTTAACTAAATGAGTTTAGTTAAAATGAGTGGCCTAACATTTCTGATAATTTCCTATTATCAGTAAAATCATACAATATACTTACTTCTAAAGCAACAACACAACCAATCAAACTTAACTGGAACCCAAATGAATTTCACCACTTTGCAAAATATTTAATAAACATAATCTGAAAATTAAAAAATTAAACTCATTTGGCAATTTGTTCCTTGTATCAATCTGAAATAATACTACAGTTAAGCCTCAATTTCCATAATACAAGATAAGGCAAAATAGTCAATTCAAGAGTGCTTATATTTGGCACTGAAATGCATTACAGAGCAAGTGTATGTTCTAGATATTCACAGTAGATCAAACCAAATAGTAAACTATACATCAAAGACCCAAGGAAGTAAAAGTTGGAGAAACATTACTCAAATTACCCAATACGCCTTGTTCTCCAATTCCTACTTGTAGAAGAAAAGCAACCACACATGAAACCATCTATCTCTTAGGTTGTTCTCTCTGCTTAAAATGTTCTCCTTAGTTCTAGTAATCTTCCAGAAGACAGATCACATGTCAACTGTTTAAGACAACTTTCCTACTGGCAGAACCCTCTAAGGTTAGGGTAAAATGTCTGGCTTCGATAGTCCTCTGGACATGACTCAGTATCATCATCTAACACATGAGTTTAATATCATATGTGTCTGTCACCTGACTCGCTTTAGGACACCTGCCTTTGTTCCTCCTTTGTATCTCCACAAGACAGTTATCCGGTATGTGAAAGGTATTTAAAAATGGTATATGAATTCCCCTTATTGTCCATCTTGTCTGCATTTTTTAAGGGATTTAAGTATTTCAGATTTTTAAAAAAACATTTTCTATTTGCTGAATTATTGAGGCTAAAAAAGAAAATATCAAGAACTTTTTGCCTTCCAACTTGCATAAGATTGAAGTATGAATTTAGAAAAATCAACAAATGAAAAGATAATTTCTAAAAGGAGATGAAAAATGTACCTCTGTCAAAATGTCATGTGTGTTCAAATATTTATTGGAAACAAAATTAAATATGGCTGAGAGAGCCCTATACATGTTTAGGTTTCTGTTAGTTCATGGATGGTGAAGAAAAGGCTTAAGAAACTAAGCATGCTCTAAAAATCTCCACTCTAATAAGAAACCCTGGAAAGAAAAAATTCTTATACCTAATAATTTTCCTCAACTTCTTTTGGTTCCTAAGCAGCGGTCATATAAAATTAAATTAATTCAAAATGGAGGATGTAGGGAAATAAATTTGAGATTATGTATCCTGAAACAGATCCCTTGCCTGTCAATAGAATAATGCCCTCTAAGGAATTAGAGTCTGATTAGACTTTTTTTCTAGCCCAGGGTTTCTCCATCTAGGAATTAAAGGAAATTCATAAAAGGAGAGCAGGGTAGACCAAAGCAACAGACTGTAAAAAGAAAGAAAATGGAGTCTAGCAAAAATCAATTCTCAATAGAATATTTCTAACCAAAGGGGTATGTTTGCCCTGCTAAAATGTACTCTTGACATTTACTGAGCATGTGTTATGTGCTTATTGCGTACCTCATTAATTTCAGCAATATATCTGAACCTTAATTAAATAAGAAACCAGCACTTGATAGGCCTTACCCTCTCAATAATGCTGAAATTATTCTAGCAGATTATAATTTAATGGGGTGGGAGGAATGTCACTAAGAAGTCTTGAGAAGGTGCTTCAGACCTTTTTCAGATTTGATATCAGAAACAAAATGGGTTATATGAGAACAGGTATGATTGGACAGATGAGAAAAGAATGAATATATTTTAAATTAAAAATTAAATTTACTTTATTACTAGATGTAGCAGTTTAATGTTATTGATGAATTCCAAAAAGAAATACTGGATTATGCTTGTATTCTGACATGCACCTGGGCATGACTGAGTTATGATGAGGGCGTGGCATGGCAAAGAATCAGGTTGAGGGTTTCTGATGTTGGAGTCTGGATGTTGGAGTTTGATGCTGAACACTTAAGCTGGAGCCCCAGGAAGTAAGCTCACAGAGGAAAGAGAAGCCAGCCCCAGGAAGAAAGGAACCTTAACCCAGAAAAAAGCAAGCTCCAGGAATGTAGGAACCTAGGAAGCCTGAACCCTCACAGACATTGGCAGCCACCTTGCTCCAAATAAACTTTGGTGAAGGAAGTAATTATGCTTCATGGCCTGGTATCTGTAAGCTCTTACTCCAAATAAACACCCTTTATAAAAACCAACCAATTTCTGGTATTTTGCATCAGTACCCCTTTGGCTGATTAATACACTAGACTTCCAAGCTTCCTTTATTTCATACTCTGAAGAAAATCCTCTGATTAGTAAAAATTAAATTTGCCTTAATTGACTCAGAGGAATAACAATTTTTATTTCACAAATTTATTAATTAAATGAGATTAAAATTTCTATATGGGCCTAGAAGGAGAATAAGAACTTCAGTTCAAAATAAAAAAAGCCAACATCCATATATTATCAGTCACATGCATCCCTAAAGAGGACTCTTAAACTCTAAGAGTATCCTGACTTTAGGACAAAGGAAATAAGAGTAGATGAATTGAACCAAACCCTAGATGATTTAAGATGATTTAATTACATTTATGAAAAGGCTCTGCCTCATACAATCAAAGAAAACCTCAGAAAAAGATAAAATAGACTACCTTAAACAGTAAAATATTAACTACAAACATTGAAAAAGATGTTAATTTTAAAAATGCCTTAGGTTAATTAATTGATACCTCTAGAAATCTAGTATTAATTGATGGAATGAAAAAGTAAAGGATATGTAATTAGTACAGTAAAGTGAAGGTTTATTTTCAGTTATCCTCTGCTTAGAATAAATATGTATATGATATTTATACATTCATAGACTAGTTGAAAACAGTTTAGTTTTACATAAGAATTCTGTTTAACATTATTCATTTGCTTAGGTAGCCCTGATTTCACAAAATAAGTCAAGCGGGTCAGTGATAGGTACCAGTTAGATTTATGACAAATTTTTAGTTTGATATTATGAGGTTTTAATATATTGGAAACAATATTTAGAAGACAGATTTTTGCTTCTGACCAATTTTTATTAAGATTTTGTCCATTCTGTGTTACTCAGTTCTACTTCACTTACTGATAAAAATAACATTTTAAAAACCTCATGGCTCTTAAGAAGCCAGTCTTACTCATTTCATCTTTAAATAGAGAATGCACAATTAGCAGGAGATTTTAGCTCTAAGCAATGACTTAATTTAGAACATGTTTATCTCCAAAACAGTATGTTAGGAACATCATACAGTGTTTTTTTGTTTTGTTTTATTTTAGGAGGTATCGGGGACTATATGTGGAAAGCAGGCACTCAACCACTGAGCTACAACTACTCCCCCATACAATGTAATTTTTACCTTCAGGCCTGAGCAGTTTATGGTCCAGTGGAATTAGCTTTAGTATTATACCAAAGGAAAATGGTATCATTTCTACAAGTATTAAAAGTTAATAAGTAACAGGTTATCAGGGACTGGGGAGAGACATGGAATGGGGAGTTAAAGCTTAATTGGTAGAAAATTTCTGTGGCAATGATGGAAAAGTTTTGGTAATGAAGAATGGTGATGGTAGAACAACACTGTGAATTTAATTAACACCACTGAATTATATACTTGAATCTGGTTAAATGGGGAGATTTTTGGTTGAATATATATATATAAAATAAGATTTTTTTTTTTACCAAGTAAAGATTTTTAATGGAAAATATTACACAAAGTATTTGTGATTGGTGGTAATTAGGGTTGTTCCAAATGTTCTTCAACTTAGTTTACAATTTATTTATCTTGTGTTTCATGTATGGTGTCCATATGTCTTCAGGGGTTTTGAAAAACATTCTTGTTTGAAGCTATGCATATGTTTGCAGTATGTGATACATGGTTGAGAGGAGCATAAGAGTTACTTACTGTATGGCCTCCAGACTCCTTTATATTTTAAAAAAATCAAATGTATCAATAAATATTAATAAAGCATCAATCCATCCAAAATGTACAATCAGTGGTATTCAGTATAATCAGAATTGTACATCTATCACTTCAATATTTTTAGAGTATTTTCATTATTCCAAAAATAATAATAATCAAACAAAACTCATCACCTCTCGATCTCTGTTTCCCCCACTGTACATAGCTGCTATTCTGTTTCCTTCTCTCTAGTATATTTGTATTTATATTTTGTAAAAGCAGTCATATACTTAGTATCACCCACATTTGTATTTTACACAAGGATTCACTGTTATACACTTCCATATTGTATTTTTTTTTGTTTTTTTCATTTTAGCAATATACATGACTTTAGACTTTCCCTTTCAACCACTGATATATCCATATAATAAGCTCTGCTAGTTAGACACACTATGATGTGCTTTCACCATTTTTATTCATAAAACAAGAATTTTTAAAAAGATATTAAGTGGATGAGATCTACATATTGAATTTAGTATTTCACATTACTTTTTCATTATTAAATAAAATGGGGCTATTTTAAATTATTATAGATTAATAGAAGCAGTGAATATTGCTGTTCAAATATAAAATAACCTTTTGCAGAAAATGTCTACTTTTGATATTCCAAAGGTAAAAACTGCATGAATTCCACTTTAGTGTGCTTTTATGTTTTATATGTTTTTCATAAATCACATACAGAAAATTCTGTTTTGTTGTTTTTAATATCTGATAATTTTTTCCTTATTCTTTAAATTTATTGAAGTATATCACTCATACATAAACATACATAAACAATAAGTATATAGTAATAGTTGTGAACTTACAAAACAAACCTACGAAACAGCATACAGGGCTGTCACACCTCACCCTAACACCAATACCTTGCATTGTTGTGAAACATTTTTAACACACAATGCAAAAGCATCCTCAAAATATTACTACTAAAGAAAGTATCTTACATTTGATGTATTTTTCCCCAAAACCACTCTATTATTTTTATATCATTTATACACGAATATACATAAACAGTAATTGTATAGAAAGAGAACTTACAAAGCAAACAAGCATATTATAAAGAAGTACCATACATCAACCTACCACAAAGCCTTACCTTGTTGTGAGACATTTGTTATAAATTATGGAAGAATATAATCAAAATCTTACTAAAAACTATATTCCATATCTTATATTTGGTATATTTTCTCCCAACCCACCCTATTTTTATTTTTCAAATATATATATTTTTTACCAAAGTTGTGAACTTACAAAGCAGTCATGTACATGTGCAGAATTCTCATACGGCACCCCTATATCAACACACAACTGCACGGTGGAAGATTTATTACAGATTATGAGATAATATCATCAGACTCTTACCACTAAGCAAGGTCCATAGTGTACACTGGCACACTATTTCCATACTCCCCCATTATCAACACAGTAAATCTTTGGTTTGGATGCATGAATATTACAGTATTGCTGTTACCCATAGTCCATAGGTCACTCCAATTGTATTTTTCCCATGCTTCTCCACATTACCACCACCGTCCAGTAGTGAAGAACACCTGCCCCAGCTCACAAAGGACACTCTTGCATCTGTACCATCAACCACAATTTACATCCACCTCTGGGTTGACTGCGTTATTTGGATGCTAGATTATTTTCCAGCTTTCTTTCAATTGACATTTACATCCCTAGACTACCCCTTTCCAGTAAGATTTGCATTCTATAAACCAGTTCTAACTCACTATAAGGTGTTACCATTAATTCTATACATTTCCACACTTTTACAGTAAAGTTAATTAAGGCTTCCACATACATTAAGCATCAGTGCTCCATCTCAGTCCTCTCATCTCCTTTAAGAATCCACCACCCATCACCAGGTCTTGAAGATGTTTTCCTACATTTTCTTCTATAAGATTTATGGTTTTTCGTATATATTTAGATTTTTGATCCATTTGGAGCTAATTTGTGTGTAAGGTGTGAGATGGGAGTCCTCCTTCTTTCTTTTGGGTATGGATATCCAGTTCACTCAGCACCATTTGTTGTATGGAGTGTTCTGCCTGAGCTGGGTGAGCTTGTCAAAAATAACTTGATCATAGATGTAAGGGTCTGTTTCTGAACCATGTTTTGATTCCATTGGTCTATGTGTCTGTCTGTATGCCAGTACCACGCTGCTTTCACAACAGTAGCTAACTAATATGACTTAAAGTCCAGAAGTGAGAGTCAGCCAACTTCACGTTTCCTTTTTAAGATGTTTCTGGATATTCAGGGCCACTTACCCTTCCAAATAAATTGTATAATCATGTTTTCCATTTATTTTTTTAAATGCTGGTGTAGCAGTCTGATATGGTTATGAATTCCAAAAATAAATATTGGATTATGTTTGTAATCTGATCTATAACTGGGCGTGATTGAGTTATGATTGGGGCTTTGAATGGGCCATGTCATTAGAGCGTTAAGTTCCCACCCTTTGACTTTTTTCATTTTTCTTTTTTTTTTTTTTTTTTTAGGTGTCCAGGGCTTTCCTACCCCTTCCCTGACCAGTAATATGAAACTGAAGCTGAAGTACCACTCCTAGCAATGTAAAATGAATGGGAGATGTTTTTGTATCTACATCTGCAGAAGAAAAGTTGGCATTATGTTCAATCTGAGCCCAGAAGGGCTGCAAGAGTAGTGTACTGTATGAACTGTAGTCTTTCATTCATTATTTCTGCTACTGGGCTTCACTCTTCATAATGAGATAAGCTGGCTTTGTAATCCTGCAATATTAAGTGGCAATATTTTTGCAAATAAGTACTAAATAAAATATTGCAAAATTGTCAAGTTAAGCTAGAGCCTGTTTAAATTAGCTCCCTATCATCTTAAAATCTAGAAGATGATGTAAGTTTAATTATATATTTTAGTCTCATATTTATGGGACTGAAAAATTAACAATCCAAATGAATTAAGAAGATAAATGGATAATCAGCAGGATTTCTTTCTGCTAATTTGATAATGAATAATTAGAGAAAGTTAAAACCCAACAAAATATTGAGTAGCTTATAACATTTGGGTTTTTTTTAAGTATAATAAATTATAAAACATAGCCTTTATTATTCTCAAGGAACTTAGATAAAGGAAATAAACTTAGGAAAATTACTCAGTATGTACCCTAGAGACATAAAAAAGGATAGAAAATACGAAAGAGAAGCTGAAAGAGAGAGAATGTCCAACTTATATTTGATAGGGCTTTCAAGAAGAAGAGAATGGATGCTAGGAAATATTTTAAGAAACATTACATGTGAATTGTCCTGCATTGATGCAAGTTTCAGGAGCTCTACTGAGTCCTCAGGAGGATTAATAAGATGACACATACAACTAGACATTTTAGTGAATGTCCAGTATATCAAGACAGAAGGAAGACCATAAAAGCAACCAGAGAATGAAACCTGATTACCAGTAACCTTAGTTATATAGACAGCAGAAGTAGTAACAACAACTGTGCAAACTAGAAGACTCTAGAGAAAATAACTATTAATCTAGAATTCTGTCAAACTAAAACTATGATTCACAAGTAAAGTCCAGATGGAGACATTTTCAGACAAAGATAGTTTATGTTTTCCAAAAGAACCAAAGAAGAAGAAAACAACTCAGGAGAGGAGAAGATGAAACCAAAAAGAACTGCTGAGCAAAGGAATTGGTAATCATGTGGTAAATGTAAACAAACATTACCTATGTAAAAAAACAAAAATAATTGCTCAAAAAAGAAGAACAAAAAGAAGGTGGAATTAATATCCTTTATTAAAAATAACTTGTAAGATCAATGAAGTAAAATCCTAGTTAAATCTCTCTGAAGACTTGGAACCACTCAATAGGAGTAGAGAGACATTAACTTAATTTTAGACTTTGGTCTGCCAAATATTTATGTTAAAACTATAAGAATATCACTAGAGGAATAGAATTAGCACAAACAATATTTATACCAAAAAGGCAGGTAGAAGGAAAACTTAACATATTAAAAAATAGGAAAAGAAAAAAGGAGAAGAAGAAAAAGCATGGTAGGTGTTAACAGTAGGTACCACACAAAATGAAAATGAAAACCCAAATTCAGTAACCAAAATTAATTAAACTTGCAAGTTAGAAGATTATCATCATGTGACAACCAGCAAGATGGTGGCGCAGTAATGGGCTCCTAAAGTCAGCTCATGCTACAGGGCAGTTAGTAATCACCCAAAGCTATCTAAAGTACCTGTTTGGGGGCTCCAGGAGACTGCCCATCTACAGATCAGATTTGTGAGTAGAGCACTCTACGCCACGGAGGCCGTGGCCATCCTTCACAGGAGGCATAAGCCAGCTCGGAAGCTATTCCATGGCTGGAATTAGAAGCTCCATATCCCAAAAATGGGAGAGGAAGAGATGGTTGGGTACAATCCTCAGCTACTGATTATTAAATTCGGTAGGCTATAGTATAATCCTAAGAAGAACTAATGTTTGAACCTGTCCAAGTCAGAAATAGCCTGGTAGCAACCATTTTAATTCCACCCACGGCACGAGAGGAAACAGCACGGACTGAAAATCACAGGGTTATTAGGGACCAGCTTCTTTCCATCAAGATCGGATTGCCGCTCTAGCCTAGCCCTAGCACCACCTCCAGCAGGAAGGAAGCTGACAAGACCTGTAAAAGCCTCCGGATTTATACAGGCCACACTGCAGAGGTTGGTGATCATCCTAATCTGTCGGCACAAACCGCCTCAGGAACTACTATGAGGTTGAAGTTGAAAGCTCCATTTCTCAAAAAAAAGGGGGATAGAAGATATGGTTGGCCATTGACTTCAGCTATACATTAGTAAATTCAGTGGGCTACTGTAAAACTCTAAGAACAGCTAAAGTTTGAGCCTGTCGAACTCAGAAAGAGCCCGAGTTGTCCCAGAAGAAGAGAAGGGAAAAGAGGCAGAAGGAATATTTGAGGAAATAATGGTAGAAAATTTCCCAACTCTATTGAAGGACATAGATACCCACTTCCAAGAAGCATAACCTACTTCCATCTGAATAAATCCCAATAGACCTACCCCAAGACACATACTATTCAGATTGTCAAATGTGAAAGACAGAATTCTGAGAGCAGCAAGAGAAAAGCAATGCATAATATATGAGGGATACCCAATGAGATTAAGTGCTGATTTCTCATCAGAAACTATGGAGGAAAGAAGACAGTGATATGATATATTTAAGATACTGAAAGAGAAAAACTTCCAGCCAAGAATCTTATATCCAGCAAGATTGTGTTTAAAAACTGAGGGTGAGGGAGGCAGACTTGGCCCAATGGATAGGGTGTCCACCTACCACATGGAAGGTCCGCAGTTCAAACCCCGGGCCTCCTTGACCCGTATGGAGCTGGCCCATGTGCAGTGCTGATGTGCGCAAGGAGTGCCCTGCCACACAGGGGTGACCCCCGCGTAGGGGAGCCCCACATGCAAGGAGTGCGCCCCTGTAAGGAAAGTCGCCCAGCCTGAAAGAAAGAGCAGCCTGCCCAAGAATGGTGCACACACACATAGAGCTGACACAAAAAGATGACACAACAAAAAGAAACATGGCTTCCTGGTGCTGCTGATAAGGATAGAAGCGGTCACAGAAGAACACACAGCAAATGGACACAGAGAGCAGACAACTGGGGTGGGGGGGGGGGCAAGGGAGAGAAATTTAAAAAAATAAATCTTTAAAAAAAAACAAACAAAGAAACTGAGGGTGAGTTCAGAATACTCACAGATAATCAGAAACTGAGAGAGTTTGTATCCAAGACACTGGCCTTGCAGAAATACTAAAGGGTGAGCTTCAGTCGAAAATAAAAGGAAGGAGAGAGAGGATTGGAAGAGAGTCAAGGAATGAAGTATATTAAGATTATATCGGGAGGCAGACTTGGCCCAGTGGATAGGGCATCCGTCTACCACATGGGAGACCCGTGGTTCAAACCCTGGGCCTCCTTGACCCGTGTGGGCAGGCCCACACACAGTGCTGATGCGTGCAAGGAGTGCCGTGCCATGCAGGGGTGCCCCCTGCGTAGGGGAGCCCCACGTGCAAGGAGTGCACCCCGTGAGAAGAGCCGCCCAGCGCGACGGAAAGTGCAGCCTGCCCAAGAATGGCACCACACACATGGAGAGCTGACACAGCAAGATGATGCAACAAAAAAAGAAACACAGATATCCATACTGCTGACAACAACATAAGCGGACAAAAGAAGAACACACAGCAAAATGGACACAGAGAACAGACAACTGAGGTGGGGGGGTAAGAGGAGAGAATTAAATAAAATAAATCTTTAAAAAAAAGATTATATCAATAAAAGTAACTAAAAGTGTTAAAAGTGTGGTGAGAATAAAATTTTACAAACAAAACACAAAGGTAAAAAATGGATGAAGTAGGACTGCCGTTACAGTAATAACATTAAATGTCAAAGGATTAAACTCCTCAATCAAAAGACATGACTGACAGAATGGATGAGAAAATATGAGTCACCTATATGCTATCTACAAGAGTCTTACCTTAGACCCAAGCATGCCAATAGATTGAAAGTGAAAGGCTGGAAAAAGATATTCCATGCATGCAATAACAACAACAACAACAACAACAAAAATGATAGCTATACTTAGATGAAATAGACTTTTAAAAAAGATACTAGTCATGTGCAATTTGAAGAGGAAGTCAGGAAAATAATTCCTCTTACAATAGCAATTAAAAGAATCAAATATTTAGGAAGAAACTTAACCAAGGATGTATAGCACTTGTATTGAGAAAACCACAATGCATTGTTAAAAGAAATCAAAAAGGACCTAAATAATTGGAAGAACATTTCATACTCATAGATTGGAAGACTAAATGTCCTTAAGAGGTCTATTCTACCCAAATTGATATACAGATACAATGCAATCCCAATAAAAAGCCCACCAGCATTTTAAACATAAATGGAAAACATGATTATACAATTTATTTGGAAGGGTAAGGGATCCTGAATAGCAAGAAACATCTTTAAAAAAAACCGCAAAGTTGGCGGACTCTCACCTCTGGACTTTAAATCATATTACCCAGCTACAATAGTAAAAGCAGCATGGTAATGGCATACAGAAAGACACATAGACCAATGGAATCAAAATGATGGTTCAGAAACAGACCCTTACATCTATGATCAAGTTATTTTTGACAAGCCCACCCAGCTCAGGCAGAACACTCCATTCAACAAATGGTGCTGGGAGAACTGGATAAAGTAAGAAAGAGGACCCCTATCTCACACCTTTCACAAAAATTAACTCAAAATGGAACACAAACCTAAATGTAAAAGCAAGAATCATAAAGCTTCTAGAAGAAAATGTAGGAAAACATCTTCAAGACCTGGTGGTAGAAGATGGATTCTTAAAGGAGGTAAGAGGAGGACTGAGATGGACCACTGATGCTTATTGTATGTAGAAGTCTTAATTAACTTTACTGTAAAAGTGTGGAAATATATAGAGTTGATGGTAACACATTATAGTGAGTAAGAACTGGTTTATAAATGGGAGTGTGGCTGGAAAGGGTGGTATAGAGATGTAAATATCAATTGAAAGAAATCTACAGAATAATCTAGGGACTGAATAACACAATAAAGTAGAGGTGGGTGAAAATTCTGCTTGATGGTACAGATGCAGGTGTCCCTCTGTGAGCTAGAGCAGATGCACGTCACTATTGGAGGGTGGTGGTAATGTGGAGAATCATGGGAAAAATACAACTGGAGTGACCTATGCTCTGTGGTTAACAGCAATACTGTAATATTCATGCATATAAGCCAAAGATGCACTGTGCTTGACAATAGGGGAGCCTGGAAAAAGTGTACCAAATATATGCTATAGACCAAGGTTAGTGGTAACAGTCGGATGATATTATCTGATAATCTGTAACAAATGTACCACCAAGGTGATGTGTGTTGATAGAAGGATGAGTATGGGAATTCCGCACACGTGCGTGATTATTTTTTAAGTTCAAAACTTCTGTAACAAAAATACAGATAAAAAAATAAAAATAGGATGAGCTGGGGAAAAACACACCAAATTTAAGATATGGACTATAGTTAGTAGTAAGATTTTGTTGATTTTCTTTCATAATTTGTAACAAATGTCTCACAACAATGCAAGGTGTTGGTGGTGGGTTGATGGACGGGACTCCCATTTGATGTTATATTTGTCTGCTTTGTAAGTTCACAATTTTTACTATTCACTTGTTTATGTATGTTCATGTATAAAGGATATAAAAATAATAATAATATAGGGTGGGTTGGGGGGAAAATACACCAAATGTAAGATACTTTGTTTAGTAGTAATATTTGGAAGATGCTCTTTCGTCGTTATTTTAAAATGTTTCACAACAATGCATTATATTGGTAGTGTGAGGTTTGAGAGCACTGTAAGATGTTATGTATGTTTGCTTTGTAAGTTCACAACTATTACACACTTATTGTTTATGCTTGATTATATATGAGTGGAATACTTCCATAAAGTTTTAAAAATGCAAAAAAAGAATTAGATCTTACTTTATCGCATTATCAGCTACACTATAGATAGAAAATACATGAACAATGAATGAATGCTGTGTTCCATAAATTATACATTTAAAAGAAAATCTTTTTAAAATTAATTTTCATTAGAAAATAGATTCAAATGACTGAAAAATCAAAACAATATAACACAATACACATTGAAAAGTATATGTCCATCCATCTCCTTTCATCTGTTCCCCCTTAACTTACAGGTAATCTTACTATTAGTTTCTTATTCATCCTTTCAGTGCTTTTTTGTGCAAATATAAGCAAATAAAAGTGCATTATTTTCCATTCTTGTTTTTAAATAACTGTGTTGCAAAGTGTATTCCTATTATCCCCTCTTTCTTACACCATACTAAATACACTGTGAAACTTTATCATGTAAACATTTATCCTGGCGATCTACCTATTCAGTAATAAAAACCTTCTTCATTCTTTTATATTAGCCATATGTATTAGTCAGTCAAAGGAGTTCTGATGCAAAATACCAGAAATTGTTTGGTTTTTATAAAGGGTATTTATTTGGGGTAGGAGTTTACAGATACCAGGCCATAAAGCATAAGTTACTTCTCTCACCAAAGTCTGTTTTCATGTGTTGGAGCAAGATGGCTGCTGAGGGCTGTGAGGGTTCAGGCTTCCTGGCTTCCTCCCTTCCAGGGTTTTGCTTCTCTCTGGGTTCAAGGTTCCTTTCTTCCCAGGGTTTGCTTCTTCCTGGGCTCAGGGATCCTTTCTTCCTGGGGCTGGCTTCTCTTTCCTCTGTGAGCTCACTTCCCAGGGCTCCAGTTTAAGGCTTTAGCATCAAACTCCAACATCAAAAAAACCCCTTAACTCTGTCCTTTGCCATGCCTTTTATCTCTGAGTCCCCACCCACCAAGAGGCGGGAACTCAACGCCCTAATGTTATGGCCCAATCAAAGCCTTAATCATAACTCAATCATGCCCAGGTACAGGCCAGATTACAAACATAATCCAGTATCTATTTTTGGAATTCATAATCATATCAAACTGCTATACCATAGTACTCCATTGTGTGGACGTACCATAGTTTAATCAATTTTTAAAATATTTAATGCTTCTAAAAATATTCACTAAGGAAAACGTGTAACATTAAACATTGTTTACTGAATCCTATGCAAAATACATGCAGACAAAAATTATCTTGAGTCTAAGAATCATTTAAAATAATGATCTTCCCTGAAAGTTACCTGTTTTAAAAAGGAACATTTTTCCCTCTTAAAATCCTATTTATCCAAATACTACATTCCATTCTAGCTGTCTTCTAGAAAGGAAAGAAGGTAGAAAGAGAGCAAGGGAGAAAGGGAGGAAAAATGGGAGAAAGATAAGGAGGAAGGTAGGAAGGAAAGAAGAGGGGCAAAAAAGAAGGAAAGAAGGGAGGGAGGGAAGATGAAAGGGAGGGAAAATAAAATTTCTAATAATTAAGGTTTAATATTATCCAACAATGTCACTTTGGCTAAACCTAAAAGGGTTCTTCTAGCATATCTTTACATTATGAATGGCAATGAGTTGTCTAATTAGAACCAAAGCACATTTATCCTGGGTGTACATGCTCTTAAGTCAGAATTACATTTTAAATATCACTAAAATTATCTCTGCCTCATTCCTATTTTCCCCTTAAAACCTTTTATAATTCATTCTCAGTGGATACATTCTACACTTTTAAGAAATCTTTTGAAGTAACTGCTTTTTCAGCATATCTCTAATATAAAATTCATTCCTCCAACTTTTTATTAGCATTCCCTAGGGTTTGACTCTATATTCCCAGCTGTTCTTCATTTAAATCAACTACAGATCAGTTGCTCTCATATTATCCTTTTACCTGCTCTAAAGAAGCATCCTCCGTACTCTATCCCATCCTTTCTTTTCTAATAACCAGATTCTTAGACCACCAAAGCACCAGATTGGTAAATGTATCCAACTAAGCACGGATAACTCCTCATGATTTCACAGGCATCTCAAATTCAGTATGTTCAAACTGAATTCATCTATACTTCCTTCCCTTAACCTATTCCTTTTCCATTGTGTTTCTCAGTTCCATAAATGACATTACCATTCACCCAACTGTTCAAACAAGAAGTCTAAGTGTACTGACTCCTTCATCCTTCCATAAAATCAATCATCAAGTCCCTCATGTTAATATTGGAATATGTCCATATTTCTTCCATCTACTGTCACCACTCTTATACCCCCCTGTCAGGTCAACAGCCAATTCTCTCCCTTGGAATGCTTCTGTAGTCTCCTATCTTGTTTTACTATATTTAACACTATCTCTCTCAGATTCAATTTCTTTTTAGCTGATCGATTACTCCTTTAAAAATATAAATCTAATAGCTTCTCAGTGTCCTTAGGATAATGACCCAAATCCTTAAATTCTTTAAGACCCTGCTGAATATGGCCCCTACCTATACCTATACCACTCTTCTTTCCTTTTATTCTATATGGTAGCCAAACAGATTTTCTTTTTACCTTTTCAGGTATGTTAAGATCTTTTCCTACTACAGAGCCTTTGCAAATGATGTTTCTTTGCTTGCAGGACACATTCTCTTCTTCACTTACTCAGCTTTAACATCTCCCATGCCCAGTCCCACCCTATCCCCAAGACACAGGCAAATGAATCTTTTAAATCTTGCATTCTTCCTAACAGTTCATTAATAATGATTTTTGAATTGACTGGATTCAAAATTTGACAATCTGCCTGCCCTGGAGTATAGAATCTATTTTTGTAAACTTTATTATATAATAGTTTTTCTATGTTACAGAACGCTACATATATAAAGATGCTGAGGGAGAATGGGATGAATAACTGAAATTAAAGGGTAATTAGGAGGTAAGGAGAGCAGAAATAGAAGAGCATGTTTAAGGTGGTCTAAATCTCTGTTGCAGGTAAAGCAGAAAAAGAGTAATTTTAATTGCCTAACTTGACAATTTTAATTTTTGAGCCATATCCCTCTTGGATGTCTCATGAAGTAGATCAGTCATTCTCAGAATGTTATTAAAGCATAAATAAAATATATGGACTACATAAGAAACAGACTGTAATGAAATAAAGTGTCAAAAAAATTAAATGTCAAATTTGTGGTATATTGTAATGCATGTCCTTCCTTATAAATACAACTTAGACATATCTAGAACTATAATACCAAATGAATTTTGATAAAGTCACAAAACTGCTAACACTATTTTTAACCCTACATTTATAATTAAAAGAATTTTAGGTTAGAGGTTAGTAAAAGTAAAGATGTAATTTTACTTCCACCAAACTTCATAGATCTCCCTAAACAGCATCATCTGCATATGGGTAAGGAAGCCCATTAACTTTTTATGACCATTACCTTTTTCTTTCTCTGTTCAAGTAAACATTTATAAAAATGGCATCAAAGGCAAAGCAGACATGTTTAAATGATTTTACAGCTGATTTTTATTAGAATACTCAAGGGAACATGTTACAGTTCCAAATCTACGGTGGACCAATTGATGACAATTAAAAGTTTAATAATAGATATTAATAAGCCAGAAAAAGAAAGGAACTATAAAGCAGACATTATACATGTATATAATAAATGTCCTATAATTACCCTACCTATGAAGACCCTGTCACATAAAGAATGAAAAACATACTGTAATTAAGAGGGGAAAAACAAAACAAAAAACTTTTACCATGTGTCTTAGAGTAGCCTTTGCTATTTCATTGGTACAATTTCCTCCAATCCCCCTTTTCCACAACATTATAGGGGAAGAAAAAAAAAACTCCTGCAGTAAATTCAGTTAGAGTTAAGCTTCCAGCCATAATGGAGTTACCTGATAGTTAGACCTACCATCTCACTATAAGCAACTAGATAATTGTATAAAATAAATAGTTTCAAATAGTGGACATCAGGCAGTGTAAATCTGTAGGAGGGAAAACAAATGAAGAGAGCTCAGTAATCAAGCTGGCTTTCTGTCTAGAGACAATTTCTGGGCTGTGGGGTAGGGAGGAAGAACCCAAGCAGAGCACAATGGGCTTACTAAGGTGCAAAAAGGAGATTAGAGCTCAGGGAAATTGAGATGACTGGAACTTATAGGGCACAATAGTAGAGATAAGAGAATTATATAGAAAAAGAGCTCCAGAAATCAACACAAGAGTTCCCATAAGTCTTTGGTCAAACACTAGGCTGTGCATGCATCAGCTAAAAACTTCACAAGGCTGGGAAAAGAAAACAACTAGAGAAAAAAAAAGAAAAATACCAGAAAGTTTAAAGTTCAGCAATAATCAGAGCTCCTATAGTGCTAGGAAACACTTGTATTCCAACCAGACAGAGTGGAAAGGCCTCAGTGAATACTCAGGTTTTTCGTTAGTGACCTGAGAAGGATCACACCTCAGAAGATTGTTATACTGTCCCTAGAGTAACATTTACTTTAGATATACTCTAGCAAAGCTTAAAAACATATCTTCAAAGAATCAAGCCGTTCCACAAGCAACTTAACAGTTATCAAAAGAAAATTAAATATCCTTTAAAGGAAGACAAGGGAAATGGACTTGGCCCAGTGGTTAGGGCATCCGTCTACCACATGGGAGGTCCGTGGTTTAAACCCTGGGCCTCCTTGACCCATGTGGAGCTGGCCCATGCGCAGTGCTGATGCGGGCAAGGAGTGCCCTGCCATGCAGGGGTGTGCCCATGTAGGGGAGCCCCACATGCAAGGAGTGTGCCCCAAAAGGAGAGCCGCCCAGCGCGAAAGAAAGTGCATCCTGCCTAAGAATGGCGCCACCCACACGGAGAGCTGACACAACAAGATGACGCAACAAAAAAAGACACAGATTTCTGTGCCGCTGATAACAACAGAAGCGGACAAAGAAACAAGATGCAGCAAATAGACACAGAGAACAGACAACCCGGGTGGGAGGGGGGAGGAGAGGAGAGAAATAAATAAAAATAAATAAATCTTTAAAAAAAAAAAAAGGAAGACAATATTCAGGCATGCAACAACATAATAGTTACAATGATCAGCATTTAACACAAATGACTAGAAATTCACAGAAACAGGACAATGTGATCCATAGTCAGGAGAAATATCAGCAAATAAAAGCAAACCTAGAAATGATAGAGATGATGAAATCAGGAGACAAGTACATTAAACAAGATATCATAACAATTTTCAAGGATTTAAAGAAAAATCTAAATATAATAAGAAAATGGATGAAAAAGAGAAACCAAAATGGAACTGTTAAGAACTGAAAAATACAATATCTGAAATGAGAAATCCAGTGGATGGGTTTAGACACTGCAGATGAATAGTTCAGAAAACATTAAGACAGGGCAATAAAAACTATCCAAAAATGAAAGGGAAAAGAGTGAAAAAAATGAACGGTACTCCAGTGACTTGTGGGACAATGTCAAATAGTGTTCTATACATGTAACTGGAGTACAGAAAGTAGTAGGGGGAGGGGAGAAGTATCAGAAGAAATTCTGAAGAAATAATTGCAGAACATAGATTAAAATGATAAACTTACAGTTCCAAGAAGCTAAATAAGCAAGATAACCATAAAGAAAACAACTACATAACAATAAAACTGTAGAGAACCAGTAATAAAGCCTAAATCTTAAAAGCAGTAAAAAATATTATAGAAATTTCTTCAAACTAAAGAAAATGATTCCAGATGGAAAACCAGATACAGGGAGAAATGGAAGGGCAATGTTTATAAGGCTCTCATGTTATATGTGAAGTGGTATACTTTTATTTGAAGATAAGCTGTGAGAATTTAAGATGTATATTGTAACCCCAAAACAGGCATTAAAAAGATAAAACAGAGGTATAGTTAATAAGGCATTACCACCAAATATACAATATATTCAATTAGAGTCATTACTTTTAGTTATGCCTTTTCTTACGAGTTAAGAGATAACCTACTACTGAAGGGTATAATACAACTATTACTTACATAGCTTCTCAACAAATAAAAACTAAAGTACCTGAGAATACAGGTACTCCAGAAAGTCTAAAATAGCTACCATTCTACCAAAATCAATAACAGGTTTCTACTGAGATAAATACAGAAGATTCCTTACCAAGATAAAGGATAATTTTTATTAGTCAGACCTCAAGATATCAAACAAATTGGAATCACTGAAATTTAAATTAAGGCTCGGAGGCATAAAACTTTTCTCCAACTATGAATTAATAGCAGAATATAAACCATCATTTCTTGAATATAATTCAAGACATTTTAAAAGTAGATTTCATTCCTGAAAAGACTTGACAGGAAAAAAGTTATTTGTCTCTACTTCTAAAACCAATACAAGAAACAATAACAACTTTTCAATAATCCCCCATGCAATTTAAAATACTAAACTCTGAGGATGATGCATTACCTTAACAAATAGAGAGTAAGGATATTAGCTAATAAAATAAAAGACATCTTAACCTGAAAAAAAAAAGTACCTGCCATTTTATGCCTTAGTATTTTGGCTCAATAAAAGCTAACAAAATTTTTTAAAAATTACCTTAGCTATATAAAATGTAACTTCATTGCTACCTGAAAGCTATTTTATTATACAAAATATTTTGCTTTGGAGAACCTAACAGCTGGTACCATTTGCCCAGAGAGACAGCTGTTTTTTAAAGTTTCCCTATCTCAGCATGTTTCCAACTGTCAGTTCTAACTGTATTCAATCCCATAGTGACAGAGAACACTTTAAGAGAAATGGCTCATTAACTGTGAATCTATGACGTCCACTCTCTTCAGTGAATTCAAATTAAACTTACAGATTTGATAGCTCATAACAGAATTCCCTACACAGCTTTTGTAGTTCTTCCTTTGTACTACAGACGCAAATAAAAATATTCACACCAGCTATTATAAAATTTTTTGCTCATACTTAAAATGTATTAAACATAAAACTGATAGTGGAAGTATATCTTCAAAAATTTTGAATTCTAGATTTATTTTCATAAAATAAGAACTTCAAAATAAAGAATTTCCTTTACAATGTAATTGGCTTACAACTTTGCAGAGACTATATTGGACAATTAAAACCCAAATTTAAAATGTACAGTCGATTTTTAGAAAATTCCCAGTAACAACTCTAAAAGGAAACTGACATCATAGGACTATAAGAGACAATGCATAAAAAAAAGCTATGAACACTGAAAATTAGTTTTAAGTCTAAGATATTTTTATAATCGATATTTCTAAAAGTAAATAATCTTTATAGATATTTTGGAAAGGATTATAATAAAATAAGCATGGTTCATTTTAGGCAAATGCATATCACAAATGTGAATAGCAAGAGCATATTACTAGGACAATAATCATAGTAATTCAAAATAAAATTTCATAGGCCTGTCCCCAAATCAGCACAAACAAAAGATTTGCTAAAACAAAAACAAACTTCTGGGAAATTACCATGTTGGATATGCAATGATTTGGAGACAAAGTCACAGAAATTATGGTCCCTTCTTCATTCTTTCCCAAATGGTCTTCCCTAAATAGAAGCATAGAGCTTGAAGGATGATCAAGTGTGTAGAGAGCAAGTCTCTTCTCTGCTGACTATAGGAACATTTTTTTTTTGCCAAGTATGTCAGCCCAAATGACTTTTGAAGTGATTCAGAGACTATCACTAGGAAGTTTGTGAGAATTTTTAGCTAGTAATATTATCTATCTTAGATCTACATCTACCTACCCACGTCTACCTATCTATATACACACATAAACACATATGCATATATACACTCTCTAGGTATTAAATGGGTTTCTGTCCTTAGAAAACTAAATGAATAATTGTTTCAGCTTTACAGATATACAACAGATTTTTAAAATCATGTAGTAAATACAGACAAATATCTTCATGAAATAGTTCAAAAAAATGGATAGAACCCTATTCAAACTTAAGATAGGGGATTTACTGACCTCGAGTTTGTATAAGAATGTAGACAGCTAGAGCTGAGACTCTGGAAGAGTGTTCTACCAGTTCTAAGATTTGTAAGACTGCTGTGTGCACTATCGTGTCTCAAATATAGCCCAGACTGATTCAAACAAATCCATTAAGTCAGAATCCACTGCTACTACAATATGTCAAACAAAGGTCATCCTGCATTCCAGTATCTTCTGAAACTCCTCTATAACCGCTGACTTCCAAAGTTACATACTTTACTACATTCTCTCTAAAAAGAAAAAGTGCTTCCCGAAATTATATTTTCCTATTTACCCAACCTTTTTATTCATACTACTGATGTATTACAAAACATGAAACTTTTGGGCTTTTTTTTGAAAAATAACTTGATCTCTGAAATACTTAGTAATATCCTGCTTGAAAGTAATGAATATGGCACTACTCAAAGTAAAACCTGATTCTTGTTCTCTGCCAGTTTACTCAATCGATGGATATTTCTGAGCAGCTGTTAACTGCCAACCATTGATCCAGGTACAGGGGATATAGAAGAGGAAAAGAGACAAAAAGACCTACTCTCAGGAGACAGACAGTAAAAAGCAAGTTCTTCACTTCATAGACCACATAATTCCTGGTGAAACCTTTCAACCTCTGTTTCTATGAACAGGTGAATCTGCCAGCTGCTTTTTACTTCTTAGTAACCAATACCACCCTATATTTTTCTTTAATATTTTCTACCAAATCAAACATCACTAAACATAAGTTGTTTGAGCAACTTGTTGTCAGTCTCCAAAAGATGTCTAGCTCAGCCAAACTAGGTTTTATCTAATACACTGGCTGTGAACCTCAGTTGGTTTTAACATTAACATTGGAAACAATTGAGACAATTATTCAAGGAGCTAAAAGAGACATGAGTAGAGATGAATACGTTTTCATTATCCCAGTATGGCTTCAACTAGTTTATTCTATATTCAGTAAGGTGTTTCAGGACCCTAAGCAAAGCTAAAAAATACATACAATCCTTTCACACAGTAGAGTGTACTCTTCTTAGCAGTCAAAACTCACATTAAATTGCTTAAGTATGGGAAGCCAAAACACTGTATACATTTTCACAAACTGTTACTCTCTCCTTCAAATTATTAATGCTTCAACTCCTGGAAAAAGTTACTCCTTTTATGTGATTTTTTAATATCATGAAATCAATTAAGGTCTGCCTCACATTACCTTATTAGTAAAAACAGGCCAAACACAACTTTCTGTACTGTAAACATTTTCAATCAACATAGTCAAAGGCATACTAGTTTTTGTTAAGGTATTCCATACAACTTTGAATAATGGTATCTTGGCCCAAAATACTCACTCTAAATAAATTAAGTTCCAGAAATCTGTCTAAATTTCATGTCATACTGCAAAGTAATCACATTTCCTCTGTTCTGAGCAAACAGTTCACAGATGCCTGAAAAAGAGAGATTCCCAATAGTATATACGTCTGGGCACACACACACACACACACACACACACACACACACGGACATGGGTATGTATGAATGCTTTTAAGTGTACCCCCTAAAGGCAAAAGAGGTTTAAGGAACAACTTACTGAGTTTCTCCTTTAAAAATCAGAAAGAAAACTGACAAATTCATGAAGAGGAATAAAATAAAGTGTGTAATGAGAAGGCCCATCTGCCTATGACATAATAGCCAAGCATGATTTTTTAGAATCTTTTCACTTTAACTAATTTAACAAAATGTTCTTAAAACCTAGAGAGTTTGAGATGGAGACCTGGGGATAGGATGAGGAGGGAGATCAATTAGTGTATATTTTAAAGTCAAATTTGGTTTATGTTATTGGTAATAATAGAATTTAGACTGATTTTCATTTCCATTATTTCCAGAATCCTAATCAATTTTGAGGAATGAAAGAAATAAGTAAGAAATATGTATACATTTAGACTCTATCCTTCTTCTGGCTCTAAAAACATAAATTTGTAAAATATTTGTATGAAAAACTAAATATATTGCAAACTATACTTCAGGCAAAATATATTTTGCATTAAATAGCTACCTGAATACAAAATTTTTAGAGTGCAGGAAGATGATAAAGATTTAGTACAAAAGGACATTGGCTCAGAACACCACACCAGATGAACATAAAAGGTTAATTTTAATAATCAAATTCATAATTCATCTAATCTAGGAAATGCCAAGAATAGTTTAAAGAGATATTCCATTTAACATGAACTAATGTACCAACTGTCAGTAACAGTGACGATGACTAAATGATTCTGAAATACAATATGCTTGTGTTTAATGACATCAATAGATATGTAGGAAATTTACAGTACACTATTTGCCCAGTTACTGTGATGCTTCTAAAACCATTACTAGTCTACAAATCTTATTCTACTTTCAGAACTGACCAGATTCTAAGAAAAGAAAAAAAATATCATAAAACATATTATCATTTTCTTAGATAGGTAAATTTCAATGAAAAATATAATTTTAAGAATGCTATGGCTTTTGTTTTGGGCACAGAAAAAGATATCTAAGCATTATTCATATTATTTTTCTCCCCTAGAGTTAACATACTTTAATGCCATATGGGCACAAATTTACTTCTGTTCATTTAAACTTGCAATTAAACTTTATAACATAGAAAACTGCTAAAGTAAAATAATCCCATTCCATTGAAAGACATTTTTTTTTCTAAAATAACATGGGTGATGTGCCAAATGGCTGGGATGGTGGCTCATTATACCTTCAGAGAGAATCCAAGTTTGAGGCTTATCTTGGTTTCTCACATGTAGTAGCAAAAGCTTGGAGTGTTAAAAGGGTTAGAAAGGGCAGAGCAAATGTATGAATTGAATTGATCTTTTCAGAGGGGCATCAGTTGTTTAGTAATCTAATGAGCAGTGCATTACTAATCTATTCATCAGTGCATTTTTACAGTAAATTTATTAAAGAGTCTCCCATATCTAAAACATTCAAGTCAATTCACAGAAGGAAGTCATTGAACTGCCCAGAAAATGTTCCCTTTTATTTCACTGGTGGCAAATCTTTTCACATCATAAAAAAATCATTTAATGAATGAACTTATGAAATTTATATCTAAAGGGAATTAGAAAGCTAATATACTTTCAAAAAAATAAGCAGCAAGTCTGATCCAGCATTTCATTAATCCTCATTGTCTGTTCATAAAAATGGGTAGATGAAAAGGTAAGTCATCCCCAGGTATAGTAGGAAAGCCAAAGAAAGATTTCAAAGGAACCAAGCAGAAGTAAAGGGGGTAGGGAGAGCAGAGGCTGGAAAAATAAAGCAGCATTCGTCACAGCATCTTTAGGACCAACAGTTGTACCTTAGTCCATACTTGGGAAGTTTGCAAAATGTTGCTGGGGTACTTAAATTATTCAAGTTAAAAGCCTTGCACTAATTCTAGCTGTTGACATCATGACAAATAAGCCAAAAATTAAATCAGCCTCAAAATTAGAAAACAATATTTCCTTTTTTGAAATTGAAATAATCACAAACTCAATTATAATAGTAAACTTCATAAAGAACATAAAGAACATCTACAAAAACTCTGCAGCTAACAACATTACACTTAATGAGGAAAAATGGAATGTTTCTCCCTAAAACTAGGAACAAGGCAAAGATGTCCACTTTCACTGCTCTTATTCAATATGGAACTGGAAGTTTTAGCTAGTGCGATAAGGCAAGAAAATGAAACAAAAGACATACAGATCAAAATGAAGAAATAAAACTTCCTCTTTTGTAGATGACATGACAGTCTACCCAGAAAATTCCCAAGAATCAACCCAAAAGAACTCCTAAATAACTGAGATAGGCAAGGAACACAGGATACAATATAAACCTACAAAAAAACAAATATACTTCCAAATACTAGCATATACCTGGACACCAAAATTTAAAATATCATACCATTTATATTCATCTAAAAAATGAAACAGGTGTAAAACTAACAAAATATGTACAGGACTTGTATGCTGAAATCCACAAAATCCTAAAGAAATTAAAGACATAAAAAATGAAGAGACATACTGCATTCATGGATTTAAGATTCAACATAGTAAAGATGCCAGTTCTCCATAAATTGATAGAAAGATTTTAACACAATTCCAATCAAAATCCCAGCAAGATTTTTTGTATGTATAGTACATGAAAAGGCAAAAGAACTAGAAATACTAGAACAATTTTGTAAAAGAGGGAGTGAATGTGGTTCAAGCAGTTGGGCACCTACCTCGCACACGGAAGGTCCCAGGTTCAGTTCCTAGTGCCTCCTAAAGAAGATGAGCAAGACGGCAAGCTGATGAATTGGGCTGGTATGGTGAGTTGATGCAATGAGATGATGCAACCAGATGACACAATGAGGAGACACAAGAGACACAAGAAGTAGGGAACAGAGTTGGCTCAAGTGATTGGGCACCTCTCTCCCACACAGGAGGTCCCAGGTTCCATTTCTGATGTCTCCTAAAACAAAGAAGATGAGCAGACACAGAGAGCATGTACAACAAACAGACACAGAGAGCAGACAATGGGCAGGGGAAGAAATAAATTAAAAACCTTAAAAAAAAAAAAAAAGAGAAAGTAGGAGTGATCAGTCTACTCAATTTCAAGACTTATATAGCTACAACAATGAAAACTACATGGTTTTGAGAGAGGGATAGAATATTGATCAATGGAACAGAATGGAAAACAAAAATATCCCAGGTTGATTTTTGACAAAGTTGTAAAAGCAATTAAATGGACAAAGGAGAGCCTTTAAAACCCATGATGCCAGAGTAACTTGACTTTGATAGGCAAAAAATTGAACTTCAACCTAAGTCTCATACCTTATACAAAAATTAACTCAAAATGGAAAATGGATTTTCCAAGAGAAAATCTTCAGGATCCAAAACTAGGCAAAGAGTTCTTAGATGTGACACTAAAAGTATAATCCATAAAATAAAAATTGGTAAATTGGACTTCACTGGAATTAAAAACTTTTGCTTTGTCAAAGACTTGGTAGGATGAAAAGACGTGACAGAATGGGAGAATATATCTGCAAACCACATATTTGACAATGAACTATTATCTAAAATATAAAAAGAACTCTCAAAATTCAACAGTAAAAAAAAAAAGCAAACAATCTAACTTGAAAATAGGCAAAAGAGACATGGAGACATTTCACTGAAAATATACAAATGTCAAATAAGCACAAGATGTTCAACAGCATTAGCTATTAGGGAAATGCAAATTAAAACTATGAGCTATTACTATACAACTGTCATATGACTAAAATTTTTAAAAATGACAACAACAAATGCTGGTAAGAATGAGGAGAAACTGGATCATTCACACATTGCTAATGGGGATGAAAAAATGGTACATCCACTCTGAAAAACAGTTTAGAAGTTTCTTATACAATTAAATATGCATTGGTCATTCCCCAATCTTGAGGATTTTAGGATGGTGATTCCTACTCTGCTTCTAACTGACAGGGGACTTAGATCCCATGGGGCAAATGGATGGAGTTATCTTGCTTGCAATCAAAGACACTCTCTGTTCTTTGGGATGGGCATTGTCCATCATCATCTCCTTGTACTAAAGTAGACTTATCATTATTCTACTATAGTCTTATTAGTCTAACAATGGAAGAACTCTTATCATCAATGTAAATGCAGTGGTCACCAGAGGTTCTGAGGAATGGGAGAAAGAACAGGTGTAATATGGGGGAACTTTTGGGACACTGGATTTGTCCTGGATACAGGCCATTGTATATTTTGCCATAACTTACAAAACTGTACAAGACAAAGCATAAACTATAATGTAAACTGTAGTCCATAGTTAGTAGCAATGCTGCAATGTGGGTTCATCAATTTTAACAAATGTACCACACTAATGAAGGATGTTGTTAATGTTGGAACGTGTGGGAGGGAAGGGAAGGGGCATATGGGAATCCCATATATATATATATATATATATATATATATATATATATATAATTTTTTAAAAAGATTTATTTATTTATTTCTGTCCCCTTCCCCACCCCCCACCCTGGTTGTCTGTTCTCTGTGTCTGTTTGCTGTGTCTTCTTTGTCCGCTTCTGTTGTTGTCAGCGGCGGGTTGCATGGGAATCTGTTTCTTTCTGTTGCATCATCTTGTTGTGCCAGCTCTCCGTGTGTGGCACCATTCCTGGGCAAGCTGCACTTTCTTTTGTGCTGGGCGGCTCTCCTTACAGGGCACACTCCTTGTGCGTGGGGCTCCCCTATGTGGGGGACACCCCTGCGTGGCATGGCACTCCTTGCACGCATCAGCACTGTGCATGGGCCAGCTCCACACAGGTCAAGGAGGCCTGGGGTTTGAACCACAGACCTCTCATGCAGTAGACGGCTGCCCTAACCACTGGGCCAAGTCCGTCACCCCCTTATATTTTTTATGTAAGTTACATAATCTAAAGCTTCTTTAAAAATAAAAAAAATTAATTAAAGAAAAATAAATAAATATGCAATTCTCATATGACCCAACAACTACATTCTGGGCATTTTCCCCAAAGAAATGAATACTTATGCTGGCACAAAAACCTATACACAAATGCTTATTAAAACTTAATTTCCAACAGCCTGTATTAGTCAGCCAAAAGAGTGCTGATGCAAAATACCAGAACTCTTTTGGCTTTTATAAAGGTATTTATTTGGGGTAGAAGCTTACAGTTACAAGGCCCTAAAGAGTCCAATTCAAGGTACCATAAGAGGTACTTTCTCAACCAGGGTCTGTTGCCACAAGTTGGAGCAAGATGGCAGGCAATGTCTACAAGGGTTCAGCCTTCCTCTTCACTCTTAGGGCTCCATGGTCCCAGCTCCTTCCTATCTCAGCTGCAGGCTGGCATAGAGCTCATCTCTCTTCCTCTGGGGCTCATTTCTTTCCAGGCTGAGCTGCTCTGTTCTCTCACAAGGTTAGCTGTAAACTATCAGGCTCATCTCTTTTCCTGGGGGCATGGGACCCTGTGTATCTTCGTGTAACTACTTTCATGGATCTAAATCACTACTATGATTACTGCATTTAGCAATGAGAGAAGTCTCATCCAATCAGTTGAAGGCCTTAAAGGGAGAACTGATGTTTTAGCAGTCAGTAGGACTGTTACTTCAGTCAGACAGCTTCTGCTAAGGAATTCATCAAACCCTTCATCAGAGATCCCAGCTTGTGGCCTGCCCTATGGCATTTGGACTTGCCCAATCCAATAGTTAATTGACCCAATCCCTATAAAAAATTTCATAATATATACATATACATATATATATGTATATATACATATCTCCTGTTAGTTCTGTCTCCCTGAAGACTGCTAATACATTACCACTGGATGAAATGAGGTAAAGGGCAACAGGATCTCTCTCTATTATTTCTTACAACTGCTTTGTGAATCTACAACTTTCTTAAATTAAAAAACAATAAAAAAAATAAAACGCAGTCTCATATTCAATTATATTAATCAGTAAATTATACTGTTTCCTTATGGTGGCAATTTCAAACTCCAGGAATGCGTATTCTCTATTCTATTTTAAATATATCTAATAACCTAAAAGAAGAGTATAGATTTTAAAAGGTGGGTAGAAACAAATTACAGCAATTGATAAAATAAAATATGAAATTGTTATGCAATAAAACTTTTTTTTAAACGTCAAGGACCAACTTCAATTTTGTTTCTTCAGAAGAAGAAAGTGAATGAGTTTACTGTTACAAAATTACAACTAAAATCAAAGATCTTTTGGTTTAGAATTGAATTAATTTAGTATTAATTCAATTAGTATTAGTTTAGTATAGAATTAATTTAGTTCTAAAGAATCTGATGTAGCAGATTTAGTCCAATTATGGAAACAATTATTGCTTTATTTTCTGGTCACTAGTGGCACTCCTAAGAATTGATCTAACAAATGCATACTCCTACTCCATAAGAGAGAGAGACAGAAAACAAATTCCAAATATATTTTTCCTTCCAGAAAAACAAAGAAGAAAAAAGCAAAAACAACCTATAGATTTTAGATTAGCGGCATTATCTTTTCTTGCAACATATCAGAAAGAGCCAGACAATTAAATGAGAGTCTCATAATCCATATCTTATTTCCTAATGCTATGGCAATGGTATATTGTAAACTGACAATGACTAAAAGCATTAAAAGGAAAAGAAATAATTACAACCAAAACTCTTAATGTCTGTGCCACAGAGTATAGCAAAAAACCTCCACAACATCTTAGGAAGATTCAGTTTGACAAGTACCAACTCTTAACAACCTCGAAGGGTCTGAAATTTTACTTGCAAGTTAACAACTTAGTATGCTACTGTTTCAAGGATGTTGGCAGAAGACATGAAACTCCTTGATCAGAAATAAGGATGTTATTACTTATGGCACAGCAAGCAACATGAGCACATCTGTGTCATTTCCCCTTGTCTCCAAGTCTCATGGAGGTGAAACAATGGGCCCAGATGACACTTGTACATGCAAAGTTACATTACAGGAAAGGAACCTCAGGTTATAGGCCCAGGACTTTTTAAGGAAACAACAAACATTGCGGCTAACAAGCCAGGCCCAACTCTCTAAGAAATTGCTATCAGGAGACGGATAAGCCTTCCAATCTGACAAACTCAGCAAAAATACATAAGTATGTTTAGGGCCCATGCCATTTGCCTTCCCCAACAATAGCATTAATTTTTTTCCTTACTATAACAGCTCTACACTAGATAGAAGAATTCAGGGAACCTAAGATATAACATTAAGCAATTAAACAACTCAATTAGTAAAATACAAGAATTTGTTACATTCTTTCTTTAAAGTAGAATACACAAAGTTATACCCTATTAGCCTTTAGTCACACTACACCAAAGATAAAATGCCTGTGTTCATTATAAGCTAAAACTAGTCTGCTATAAACTAAATTAGCCTGTGACCAGAAACTACAAAGGAAAAACCATTTCCTACCACATTTTATTCACCAGGGAGGTTGTAAGTTGCTATCAAGCAACCTAACTTTAGAAGTCTAAGACATGAACTAAAGAAATGGTAGAAGTAATAGTAGGGAACAAAGAGGAATAATATTTCTAACAATGTTAGAAATTTCCTAAGAAAGAAGGTCAAGCAGTATTACCCTACACAAGGTTACCCCTTGCCAAAAGTCCTTTGGTGTTTCTCAAACTGTAAGGTACATATTAATCATTTGGTCATCATTTTAAAATGTAGGTTCTGATTCAGTAGGTCTGGGGTGAGAACTAAGAGTGGGCAATTCTAATAGGCTAAAAGGTGTTACCAATACCGCTTTGAGAAAAAACACTCCAAGCAGCAAGGAATTAGAAGATTGAATGCCAAACCAGTGCTGGTACATTATATTCTAAATTTGCTCAACAGGTAAGATTATGAAATTTTCTTTTCACAATTTGGGGGAGAATCATGTTATTTGTGTATACTGCCCTCAATCTGCGGCTAATAATAATTAGAAAATTTACTTCAATTAATCTTAATCCAGTTCATACAATTATATGTTCTATGTAATATATCTGTGTGCTTTTCTCCACATAAAAATATTTGGAGCATATTGGTCCTCAAGATTATCTTAATGCAGTTCTTAATTATCTTCTGGTATATGATCTATGTATAAAGGTAGTACTGATTCCAACTTCAATTAACCAATTTAGCTCACAATGTGCTCTTCCTGCTGCTAGTATTAAGAATAAACCTAAATATATAATTCATTTCTTGGCATTTTTTAAAAGGTCTTTTGATAACATTTTAGCAATATGTAGGTTTCTGTACAAGTTCATAGAATAAACTTATTTTAACAGGGTTGTGAAAACTTGTATTTTGAGAATAAACTAATTTGATTTCTGAAAAGAAATGTCAGGATCATGTATTAAGTATTATGCCTCTTGAAATTAGTTTTGTTTTCATAAATCCTTAATCCCAAGAAATATGACTTATTCAGAAAATAATGGTAAATGAATCCATTTATATTCAATAAGTGTAAATCCCTCCTTAAATTATTCGAAGTATTAATAAGGATACTGATTAAAATCATGCAACCATGCATACCAATATAATGTTTATAAGTACAGTCCAGAAATGCCATTTAAAAACAATCAGTTCCCAACCCCACCCCAATCAAGATAGCAGAGTGAGATGCTTCAGAGCTCCATTCCCCCACACAAGTTTGAACCAGCAAGAACTGACCAAAAACATCTTTGTTAAAGCTCCGAAAATCAGTTGAAGATTATAGTACAGGGTGAGCGTCACGTCAAGAAAGACTACTTAAAAGCGGTAGGATTACACAGCATTCTGGTTGACCTATCCCTATCCTATACCAACTCAGCACTGGCCCATGCTCCAAGTGTGGATTAATGGTCACAGTTCCAGAGGAAATAAAGTAACCCTCGAGTACATATTCTGCCCAGATATGCCTGGTGGTGGCTTGAGGCACTCACCATCTCAGAAATTGCCTAGTATTTAGGAGGCACCTTCCAGAGCTCTCCTACAGAACACCTTGGGAAAGCAATCAAATGAATGCCTGTGAAAAGGGATTGCTGGCTGGAGGACATGCAGTACAGTGCCTAGACTATGAGGAAGAGGAAACATTTATAATCTGTGAAATTGGGGGAATTCCCAGGGTCACATACACATGCTAACGACAAGATGCATGTGCAGAAACTATAAGGGTGGACCTATGCTTTGCCCTTGAGTTATTCTCCAAACTTATAGCACAGATAAGTTCCAAAGGAGAGCACTCACACAGGTCAATCTTTAAGGACTGGGAAAGGTGTTTCCTTTTCTTTTCTCCTTCTTTCTTTCTTTTTTTTTTTTTTTTTTTGTTGCTGTTGTTGTTGTTGTTAGATACTGGCATTTGAGGAAAGCTCTGTCATAACATTAGCTGGATACAAGCTTCAGGAACAGATGCATCAGAGTCTAAATTCCAGCACTAAAACATTAAAATATTAAGATGGCTAGGTTTCAAAAAAAGATTATAAAATATACAAAGAAATAGGAAGAGACAGTCCAGGTAAAGGAAAAAAGAAAAGCGATATAAATCATCAATGAGGAAGATTAGACCTGGGGCACACCAGAGAAAGATATTTTTTAGAAAGGTCCTAAATATGCTCAAAGAGCTAAAGGAAGACATGAACAAAGAAATAATGGAAATTAGGAAAATAACAGGTTAAAACAAGAGAAAATCAAGAGAGAGATGGAAATTATGGAAAGGGAACCTAACAGAGCTGTAGACCACAGTAATTGAAATTTAAAATTCCCTAGACGGGTTCAACAGTAGACCGGAGAAAGAAGAAAGAATCCATGACTATGACAATAAAACAACTGAAATCATCCAATCTAAGAAGAAGAAAGAAGAAAGTACAAAGAAAAGTGAACAGTCTGAGGAACATGTGGGACACGATCAAACATGCCAATATACAAACTGTGGGAGTCCCAGAAGGAGAATAAAGAGGGAAATAACGGCTAAAACTTACCAGATTTAATGTAAGAAATGCATATACATATGCAAGACAAGCAATAATGAAGTCCAAACAGGATAAACTCAAATAGACCCAAACTATGGCCTATTATAATCAAACTGTCAATGATATGAAAATGGTAAAGAGAGAATTCTGAAAACTATGAGAAGGAATATACCACATCCAAGGGAGGTTCAATAAGACTAAGTGCCAAAACCATGGAGACAAGAAGTGGGATGACATATGTTAAGCGCTGACAGAAAAAAAAAAAAAAAACCCTGCTAAGAATTCTATATACAACTAAACTATCTTTCAAAAAATGAAGGAGAGACAAAAACCTTATGTATGTAAGACTTCAGGGGAAGATAGTGGAGTAGGGAACTCCAGGACTCAGTTCTTCCACAAATAAATTTTAAATAGGCAGCAACTGTGTGAAACAACTATTTTAAAACTCCAGAGGCCAGAAGAACACTGTCCAACATCTAGAGAAAAGCAGGAGGAAGAGGCTGATAAATCACAGTAAAGAACTATAAATTTCACTCTCTATCCACAAAACACCAGAACCCATCCTCCACTGGTGTTACAAGTCACTGTGCAGACTGGTGACAAAAAGGGGCATAAAGATCCTCTTCCCTAAGAACAGAGGTGGGCATGAATGATGACCGATCACAGCTTTTGATTAGCAAATTCAGATCACTGTTGCAAACAGGTCAGAGGACAGCTATTGTGTTTCAATATACCCTGGACAAGGGCTGTGGCAGCCAATGTTTCAACCATCCCAGGACGGGGGTGAGATAGAGAAGACACAGAGATGCAACACTTCCTTAGGAGTCGGGGAACAGTTAGCTCAAGGGCTGAACTTGCTGGCAGGCCAGGAAAGCTCAGCTTTTGGTGAGCCATCGGAGAGACGCTCTTGGTATCCTTCCTAATCCCTTCCCAAGGGCATTCTGGAGACAGTCTGTTCCTCCTTGGTGTGTCTCTGCCCAGTTTTGGCTGGAAAAGACTAACCTTGGGAAAGTTGGGACCAGGGTGCCTGCTACCAGAACTTGCCTCCAGGCAAAACCAGTTTAAGATAACAAAGGAGTATAAGAAAGAGGCAGACAGTCTGGGGCAAAGACCTGTGGCATCAAACACCCAGGAGAAGAAGGTCTGTCTCCTGGGAAACAGAGGGGACAACCAAAACCCTGTAAACAGCAGAACTTCCAAACAACTAACAAGCAAAAGCCCAGGACTAGACAGAGGCCCAGAAAGAGAGGGAAAGCCCTGTACACTGCATTTGCCTTGCGGAGACTTTCCTGACAGAAGGGCTGTAACTCAGGACAATCTCTGCCTTATCACCAGCTGTTTACAAAACCAGGAAACAGACATCTCAGGAAATATAACCCAGATGTTAAATTTTAAGATATTAAAATGTATAGTGTGCAAAAAGAGTATAAGGCAAAGAAACAGTAAATGATGGGTCATCCAAAGGAAGAGGATAAAAATACAGAAAACATCAATGAAAAAGATGAGAATATGGGCACACCAAACAAAGCCTTTGAAAACAATGTTCTTAAAAATGCTCAAGAAGATGAAGGAAAATATAGAGAAAGAACTAAATGATATCAGGAGATCAATGAACAAGCAATGTGAGAGTCTTAGTAAAGAGAGAGAAATGTTTAATAGGAATCAAATAAAATTACTGGAGTTGAAGACCACAATAAGTGAAATGAAAGATACCCAGGAGGGTTTCAAGGGCAGATTGGACCTGGAAGAAGAATCAGTGAACTTGAACACAAGACACTTGAAATAAGTCAGGCTAAGAAGCAGAAAGAAAAAATAAATTTTGAGAGTGAATATAGCCTAAGAAGTCTCAGGGACACCATCAAGTGCACCGATATATACATTATGTGTGTGCCAGAGGAGAAAAAAGAAAGGGGCAGAAAGAATTGTCAAAGAAATAATGACAGAAAACTACCCAAATTTAGCAAAAATTATGAATATACAGACCCAAGAAACCCAGAGAACACCAAACAGGACAAACATGAATAAAAGTACACCCGTCAAAAATTTTATCACACTACCAAACGCAAAGACAAGGAAAGTTCTGAAAGCTGCAAGAGAAAACAACATGTTACATACACGGGAGTCCCATTTAGATTGAATGCCAATATCTCATCAGAAATCATAGAGGCAAGAAGGTAGTGGGTTGAAATAAAGTGCTGAAAGAAAACAACTGACAGCCAAGACTTTTTTTTTTTTTTGGTGATACCAGGGGCCAGGGATTGAATCTGGGGCCTCATATGTGGGAAGGAGGCATTCGATTGCTTGAGCCACATCCACTCCTAGCAGCCAAAATTTGATATTGGGGGAAACTCTTTTAAAAATGAGAAAGATTAAGACATTCTCAGATAAATAAAAACTAAGAGAGTTCATTACCACTAGACCTGCCAGACAAGCAATGCTAAAGGGAGTTCTTCAGATTGAAAGGAAAGGATAATAGACAGTGGTTCGAAGTAGCATAAAGGAATAAAGACCAGTGGTAAAGATAATCATTCATGTAATTATAAATGCCAGTATTATTTTTAGAGTAGCTCCACTTCTTACCTCCTAAAGATGCTGAAATGCAAATGTGTAAAAAGTAATGATTATTCTATTTATTGGACATACAACATAAAAGATATCAGTAGTAACAAGTACAGGGAAAAATGGTGGGGGGACAAAGGGGTGTAGGAAAAGTATATGCTTTTGTGCATGCGATTGATGTTAAGTTGGTGTCATATCAAATATGATTATTATATACGTAGGATGTTATATTTTAGCCGTGTGGTAACCACAATGAAAATACATGAAAAAATATGTTCAGATAAAAAGGAGAAGGCACTCAATGTGGTACAACACAGAAAATCAAATAATTATAAAAGTAGTCATTAACAGAAGTGAGGGACAAAAAAAGTTAAAGGACTCAGAAAGGCTAAATAGGAAAATGGCAGAAGAAAGTCTGTATTTTCAGTTGTAACTTTAAATGTAAATGGATTAAACTCTCCAGTCAAAAGGCGGAGACTGGCACAATGGATAAAAGGGCATGACCTAAGCATATACTGTCTGCAAGACTTGCCTTATATTCAAAGATACAAGTAGGTCGAAGCAAGAGATGGAAAATATACCATGAACCAAAAGAGAGTAGGAGTGGCTAAACAAATATTATATAAAATAGGCTTTTTGTCAAAAAAACAACTTTGAGGGAAAAAGATGGGCATTATAAACTGACAGAGGGGACAATTCAACAGGGAGATGTAACAATTATAAATATATATGCAGCTGACAACAGAGTCCCAAAATACATGAAGCAAATACTGACAGATGTAAAGAGAGAAATTGATGGTTTTACATTAACAGTAGGAAGTTTTAATACACACCTCTCAAGAATGGATAGAACATCTATGAGGATAGAACATGTATGAGGAAATACAAGACTTGAATGATACTCTAAACCAACTAGACCTATCAGACATATATATATATAAAACACTGCCCCCCAATGAAAACAGAGTACACATTCTTCTTAAGTACATATGGATCATTCTCTAGTAGAAACCATATGATGGGTTGCAAAGCAAGTCCCAATAAATTCAAAAATATTGAAGTCATACATTGTATATTCTCTAACCACAATGGAATAAAACTAGAAATTAATAACAAGGGAGAGGGAAAATTCACAAATATGTGGATATTAAACACCATACTCTTAAACAATGGATTAAAGAAGAAATGAATAGCCATCTTGAGGTAAATAAAAATGAAAACAAAATATACCAAAACTTATGGGATGTCGCAAAGACAGTGCTGAGAGAGAAATTTATAGTACTAAATACTTACATAAGAAAAGCAAAATTACTTCAAATCAGAGCCTGAATATCAAAACTGAAAGGACTATAAAAAGAGCAAACTAAACCCACATTGAACAGGAGGAAAAAAATAACAAAGATTATAGTGGAGATAAAGGAAATAGAATTAACAAAACCAAAAGTTGATTCTTTGAAAAGATCAATACTATTGACAAACTTTTATCTATACTACCCAAGAAAAGATAGAAGATACAAATAATGAAAATTAGAAATGAAAAGGGGGACATTACTACTGGGCCTGTTGAAATAAAAGGGACAATAAAAGGATACTATGAACAACTGTATGCCAGTAAATTAGATAACCTAGATGAAATAGGCAAATTCTTAGAAAACACACAAAGTACCTACAATGACTCAAGAAGAAATAAAATATCTCACCAAGTTACTAGTAAAGAGATTGAATCTGTCATTAAAAACCTAGCAATAAGGGAAAGCCCAGGACCAGCTGACTTCACAGAAGAATTCTATCAAACATTCTAAGACAACTTAACTCCAATTCTGCTCAATCTCTTTCAAAAAACCTGAAGAGGGAATCCAACTAATTCTATGAGGCCAATATCACCCTCATACCAAAGCTGGGTAAGGATACCACCAGAAAAGAAAAATACAGACCAATATCTCTTATGAATATAAATGCAAAAATTCACAAAATATAAGCAAACTGAATCCAAACATTTTTAATTTTTAATCAGATCAATTACCTCTTAAAAAGATTTAAAAACATTAAAATTATTTTTTAAACTTTTATATTTACCTATATATTTAACATTTCCCATTCTCATCATTTCTTTTTATAGATCCAAAATTCCATTTGGTGTCATTTTTCCTTCAGCCAGAAGAACTTTCTTCAATATTTATGTAGTGCTTGTCTGTTATTAATTATTTCAGATTTTATATGTCTGAAAATTGTTTATTTGCCATCAATTTTAAACAATATTTTTTCTGCACATAGAATTCTAGGTTGACTTTATTTCCTTCAGAACTTTAAAGTTGTTGCTCCACTGTCCCATAGCTTATAGCATTTCTGATTAGAAATCTGCTGTCTTTGTTATCTTTGTTCCTCTAAATGTAATATGTCTTTTTTCCTCTATCTGCTTTTAAGAATTTCTCTTTACATTAATAATTTCATTATGTTGTACACCTTGGTGTGGTTGTCTTCATATTTATTCTGTGGATTTATATTTTTCATCAAGTTTGGAAATTTTTCAGCCATTATTATTTCCCCAAGTATTTTTCCTGTTCCCTTCTGGGACTCCACTTATAAATATTTTTAAATTCTTGATATTGTCCCATAGTTCAGTGTCACTCTATTTTTTTTTTTTTCAGTCTTCCCTTTCCTTTCTTTTCATTTGGGATAGTTTCTATCACTATGCTTCTGGTTCACTAATGTTTATTTCTTCAGTGTCAAATCTACAATTAATCCCATCCAGTGTATTTCTCAAGTCAGATATTGTTCTTTCACCTCTGAAAGTTCAATTTGGGTCTTTTTTATATCTTCTATTTCCCTCCTCATAATTCTCATGCATTTCTCTACCTTCTTGTACTATGGAGTATATTTTATAATAGCTGTCTTCATGTTGTCATCTACTAATTCTATGTATCATTTCTGGGTTTGTTTCTATTCCCTTTTCTGCATGTTACAAGTCATATGTTCCTGCTTTTATGCATGAGTGGTAATTTTTGATTGAATGACAGACATGAATTTATGTTGGTTGCTGGATTTTATTGTATTCCTTACAATATTCTGAGGGCTTTTTCTGGGATTCTGAGATGCAGTTATGTTACTTGAATACAATTTGGTCCTTATAAAAATGCTTTGAAACCTTCTTAGAGAGCATCGTAGTCTAGGTTTAATTTTTCCCCAGTGAAAAGGCAATACTTTCCTGAGGAATACCCAATGCCCCAGTTGTCTGGAGGTCGTTTCACTCTAACTGGGGAACACAAAGACTATTCCTGGCTTTTGGCATGTTTCTGCCTGCTCCTTTTCACTGGTTAATTCCAAATTTTGGTGGATTCCTCATATACATACACTGGTCATGTGAAAATTGTGAAATAATATGTGAAAATTGTTTTCATAAATATTCTATGGCTATTAATTCATTTTAGGCAGATTACAAACTCATTTCCTTTTCTTTCATATCTTGTTTGGGTCTGGAAGTCCCATACACTTTTAGGAATATAAACATCCATTTGTCAATCTTCTATTACAGAACCAAGGTATTTTCTTTGAATATTATTCTATTGACTGGAATTCTGGAATGTTTGATCCATTATGCAGCATCTGAGTTCTATTGTAATTCCTTTCAAGTAGTTTGAAAACATTTGAAACATTTAAAAAAACACTTTAAAAGCAATTTCAGCGCAACATTCTTTTAGATTTTGTAACTACACACACACATATAAACATACAGTCTCTTACAGCTATCTTATTCATACCTAATTTGACAGCAATTGCTTCAGTATTTGTCTTTATCCAAGCTTTCCAAATTAGTCAACTTTCTTTCATAGGCATAAAAATTCTTTCTCTTTCCTTTCAGTTTTTATTGGTTAACAGGATTAAAATAAAAAGAAAAATGGAATAAATAAGTTTGAGGGTAAACTGAGCTGCTACAGACATAGGCTACTAGAGAATACAATATGTTATCCACAATACTCAGTGTACATCAGTTTTCCAGCAAGTTAGTTTGAAACCAGTTACAAGTTGGTTAATAGAATTTCTACGATACAATCAAATTGTACTAATTAATATAGGGAACAATTTAGTGACCAAAAAAAGTATTTCTCATATAAAATGACCATTACTTAGAAGAACACAGACCTAAGAAGAGGACTGTGCCAGGGAATCCCATCCTTTCTCTAAATCAAGGTAATCATTTGAAAATAAAAAGTATAGGTTTCAATAGGGATTTTGAAAAAGATAAAGACTGCTGTTTATATATAAGGTAGAAGAGCAGTCCAGGTAAAAGGGACTGCACAGATAACGGCTCAGACAACAATAAGCAATGTTCATAGTATGGCAAAAAGCTGAAAATGCCAGAGAACATGTCAGTATAGGAATTTATATCAATAAATCAGTTATTTCCAAATGAGAAAAAGTAGCATATTATCTCTATAGCTTTAGAGGGCCAGATTGGCTAAGTGTTCTTGGAAAACCCTAAAAAATAAGTATTTTGAATCAGAAGATAAACACAACGGACCATAAATTATCCTTTAACGCACTACAGAACTAATTTACTAAAAATTATTTTAGAAGAAAAAGAAATGATGACCTCCTTAAATACTCAATTTACTTCACAGAAGGAATCTACCATGTTAGAAATACTGATTCAGGGCACTGTAAATAATGGTTTGGCATAAATATTTTCATATAATATCTAGCTATATTAACATATAAATAAAGCCTTATATTATCATAATACTAAGTTTAAAATATTATGAAGTTCCCCATGAATATATATGGTTGGACCAAAGTTTTTAATGTACTAGACAGAATAGTGTAATTGACAACTATGAAAAAGGGATCTAATAATAACTCACGGAATGTTCTTAATCAAGTCATTTTACCTTTCCCTTCTATTTATTCATATGTGTAATCTGTACAGGAACCTTTAAAAGCCATATTGCACAGGATAATTTCTGAATATAAATTAAATGAAATATGATGAGTTTTTCAGAATACCACAAAACAAAGCAATACTTCCTTAGGGCTCCAGTTAATTATTTCCTGAATATGGAACCTTCAAAATCACTGCTCTGAGTGCTTCTAAAGCTCTTCCTTTGTTCATCAGTTCTCTCAGTACATATTGGGAAAACTTTTTTTCTGAATGTTCAGCTTAAACTTTTCTTTCTTCACCTTCAGGCAACTGCTGCTGTCCTACAATCTTCAGAGAATAAAAATAATTCCTTTCCTTCATTTATAGAGTTACCTTAAAGGGATTTATAAACTATGATTCCGTTCTCTAGAGTATTTCTTTTTCCCATCTATATAAATGTAGCACTTTTAGGAATGCATTATACGTTACTAATCTAGCTCACTTTCTTTGGCTTTTATGGATATTTTTCTGCTAGATTTTTATACCAAATACAGACATTTAAAAAGTAGATTTACTACTTTAATGCTAACCCTCTCATTTTGACATAAAAATATATGTCTGACATCACAACTGACTGAAACAGTAAAAATACTTCAAACCCCAGATTAATACTGGGCAGAAATATCATATTGTTGTTTTATTCAATATTCTTTCAAGAAATATTATTTAGTGCTAGTCCTATGCCAGGCTTTGTTCTAGGACCTAGCAAAACTGCTGTAAGCCAAATGAATAGGGACCCTAATCTCATTTAGCTTATAGTCTAGAAATAAGTATTTGAGAGAGACCGTCATTAAATATGAGAAAAAAAACAACAAAGTATAATATGAGTTATGAAGTAAATATCAGGATCTGAGACTCTAAGCTAATTCCAGGATAATAAAAGGCTTCACTAAAGAAATGGATAATGAGGTATTACCTAAAGGATATGTAGTAGTTACACAGATGAAAGAGGAAAGAAGCATTTCGTGTGAAGAAGAGAACTCATATAAAGGCTGCTAGGAAAATAACTTCAAACCACTCAAAAAGTTCATAACGGCTTGAGTGTAAAGTATGACAGAGGGATATGAAGCTACACAGGTCACGTGGGGCCAAATTAAGGAGTTTGAACTTTATCCTAAGGTCAGTGAGAAATAGCAGATAATAAAGTTTGTGATTTTGGAAATCACTCTGTCTTCAGGGTAGAGAACAGAGTGGCAAAGAGGACATCTTGAGCCAGGGAAATGAACTGGAAGAACTCCAACGAGAACATCTTCACTGATTTTCATGTGACTGAATCTAACCATCAGGTTATCATTCCTTCTTGCTATATGTTCTTCATATGGCTTCAAGGACATCACACCCTTCTGTATGCCTCAATGGCCTGTTCTTTTCTGTCTCCATTGCTGGTTCCTTAATTCCTTCAGCTTCTTAATGTTGAAGTATTCCTAGGTTCTTTCCATTGTTCTACTCATCCTACTTCACAGCTTCATTTTTTTCTAAAACACATCACCACTTAAATACCAATACTACCTATTTAACTTACTTAATTTATTATCTTTGTCCTGATAGAATGTAATCTTCACAATGGCAGAGATGCTTGTTCATTTGTGTGATCTCTCCAAAACCAATAACACAGCTTAGCACACAGTAGGCATTTTAAAAATACTTGATAAATTAGTGGCTGACTGCCTGAAATACTGAAAGAATGAATGAATGAATAAATGAATAAATGACTGAAAAGGAGCCTGGTCTAAGATGGTCTCAGCATGGATAGAAAGGATTAGAGGAATATCATGAGGTAAAATAATGGTTTGGATTGAATGAAAGGAGGAATTGGAGCTTGGGTGACTAGGTAGATTAGTGGTATATGGTTACATTTTTCCAGAGCAGAAGGAGATGTAAATATAGATATGGATTTGGGAAGTCAAAAAATACAGAGATGTTATTAGTAATAGACATGGTTGGAAGAGTTAAATACACCCAGGGGAATTATATAGAATTAGAAAAACAGTAGACCATGAACTGAGTCCTGACAAATCTAACATTAAGAGGGTAGATAAAAGAAAAAGAAACTGCAAAAGAGATGGAGAATGGGTGTCCACAGACATAAGAAAACCAGGGAAAAAGCATGAGAGCATAGTAAGATATTTTTTTGAAAGAAAGAAGTCACAATGTCTAATGTTAAGCAAGTAACAAAACAAGCACGAAAAAGCATTAAGGTGGAAGAGACTTGTGCGTATTTAAATGTTGCCAGGAAAAAGCCAAAAAGCCAGCAGAGAAAATGAGATAAAGGATGAAAGACAGAAGATGGTTTGGGGTCTACAGTATAACAATACACTCAAAATAGAAAAAAAAGAGGAGAGGAGAAGGGAGGGGAGAGGAAGGGAGGAGTAGAAATGAAACTAGGCAACTGGATTTTTTGTTATTGATCACAGAATTACTTACATGCACATTATATGCTATTTTATAACCCATGATATCAATTATGATTGCATGGGTACGCTGTAGTGATTAATAAAATAATATAAAAAACATATTAACAATCACATAAAATTTATGCAAACATATCTATTCCTCACTACCCTGTTTTCCAATAGCTTACATAAACAGCCTTTACCAGAAAACTCACATGAAACAACATATCCATAAAAAGTCAGACTGGACAACTCACATTTAATACAGGTAGTTACCTACTTGTAAGAGAGGTTAGGTGCTGAACATCTTTGGGAATGACATTTTGTATGTAAAACAGCTCCAAGATAACTTAATAATTAGGAAAAATCAGAGCCCAAATACTTAAAAGAGCAAAAAATAATGCACTGCAGTGATAAACAGTGAATTAATTCTTTGCCTTTGAATTTTCTTATAAAATGTATGCAAATTGAGCCTACTTGTAATTCTCATACTTTAACACTCTATCTTAAAACTCAAAGTGTGGAGGAGTGGACACCCACTTCAGCAGGTTGAGGCCTTGTGCCTCCTGTGTGTTGCTCTATATATCACACATATGGGCTACTGACAGCAGGCAACAACCTGATTCTTAACAAATGGTTGCTGTGAAATGACAGCAACTTGTCATGCAAGGTTAAAACTGCTAACCAAGAACACCACCATAGCTCAGGTCTAGTCTCCTTTGGAAATCTTAACTAAGTACTAATTGCCACCATTAGTGGATAACTGTCCTTACATTAAGTTTATAAATGCTAATTGAAATACACACACACACACACAAACACACACACCCTGCTTATTCCTGCTTACTCTGTCAGTTTGGTCTTACTATAAATCATCAACTTACTTGTAACCAACTCACACTGTTGTCTTGCTTTCCGGTGGTTTTTACACAAATAACTGCTCCTCAGCTGACCTAAATTATTCAATTTTCTTGCTTTTTACATTGGGCATTATTCATCGCATTTATTCTACTACCCAGTTGACCAAATTCATCAGGAAAAATTATATATTCTATCATTTTACATTTCTACAAGGCCAAAAATTGGACAATATTCTTTCAATATTATCTAAAGGAAGACAATATTATGAAAGAACTGCCAAATGCAACAACTATTAATCTGATCAACACAATTATAAAGGCTCTTTTTTTCCTACTAAAAATGTTACACATGTAGGAAAAGATATTATTGTTTTGGGAGTTTTTAACACCCACCATTCTCTTTCATAGCTGTACATAGCCATATATTATTACTTTTCAACTGGCTACCAAGAAAATAAGTGTGAAGAGAGAAATAACGAGCAAATCTTTTGCGGCTTAATTAAATGGAATGTGGGGTGGGGGGAGGCTTTTAAAAAAGACTACCTGTTAGTTTGCTCTTTTTGTATAACAGACAAGAGAAACTGATCTTATTACATGCTCTTTTCCCCCCTATTTAAAGATATAACCAACTACTCAAAAAGGAAGTGTTCTAGTTTGCAAGTAATCTGAGCAAAGGATAAGAAAAAAGAAATAATAGACTGTACCCACTGTTTGAGGGACAGAAGCACAACGGGAAACAATATTCTTGTTTCTTAATGGGTGTTTTTTTCTGTTGGTCACTCAGCAAAGTCAAAATACTTGGCACAATGGATAGAGCATCTGCCTACCACATGGCCAATCCGTGGTTCAAACCCCAGGCCTCCTTGACCCATGTGGAGCTGGCCCATGCGCAGTGCTGATGCACACCATGGAGGTTGGTGCCCGTGGCGTACAAGCTGCCTTGGGAGCTATTTCATGGTTGGAGTTGCAAGTTCCATTTCCCCCAATAAAAACAGGAGGAAAACAGTATGGCACTGAGTTCAGCTACTGATTAGCAGATTCGGCAGGCTGAAGTAGAATCCTAGGCACAACTAAACTTTGAGCCTGTCCAGGTCAGAGGGAAGCCAATGGCTGCCATTTTTACCTCGTGCCAGGAATGAGGGGAAACAGCACTGACTGAAAATCACGGTGCTTGTAAGGACCGGTTTCTTTCCACCCAAGTTGGATTGCAGGTCTAGCCTAAACCACAGTCCCACCTCTGACAGAGAGAAAGCTGGGGGCACCTACACTACCTCTCTGGGAAGTTGCAAGCCACACAGCAGAGGCTGGTGACCACCCTACTTGAGGGGCACAAGCTGCGTCAGGAGCTCTTTTGTGGCTGGAGTTGGAAGCTCCATTTCCCATAAACAGTGGAGGAAGAGACAGATGTCCACTGACCTCAGCTACTGATTAGTAGACTCAGCTTGCTAAAGTATAATCCTAGAGACAGCTGGGGTCTGAGCATGTCCAAGCAGGAAAGAGTCTGGTAGCTCTGGTAGCTGCCCTTTTTACTCCAGCCCCCCCCTCCCCCCCCCCCCCCCCCCCGCATGAGGGGAAGCCTGTCAAACTGAAATCTAGTGAAGTTAGGGATGGGCTTCTTTCTACCTAGATCGGACTGCAGCCCTAGCCTAAGGCTCCAGCTCTACCTCCAGCAGAGAGGTAGCTGGTGGGACCTGCACCAGGCTCTCCAGGCATCTGCAAGTGCTCTCCGCTGGCAGAGGCTGAATAGTCAGACACCTGGGGCTGCATCCCCACACCCCAAGAGAACAGGAAAGGAGCTGGGTATCCTCAGCCTCTCCAGACAATGGCCGGAGTTTTCAGCCCACACAAACAGGTTTGTTGAGTGCCTTTGAGTCCATCTCCACCTCTGTCCCCCCACAGGATAGGAAGGGGCTTGTGTTCCCTCAACCTCTCATGGCAACTTCAGGCAGTTTGGGCCTGCACAAACTTGACTGTTGTGCACCTGTGGTTCCACCTCCATCCCTAATAGGACAAGAGATGGACTGTGTTTGCCCAGCCTCTCTGGGTAACTGCAGGTGCTTCTGGCCCACACAGCCTGGTCTGGTGCGTACTTGTGTACCCACCGTTACCCCCAGCAGGGGGCTGCTATTTCCACAGCCTTTTGGGGTAACAGCAGACCTTCAGCCCACATGAACTGGATGATTGGATGCCTATGAATCCACCCCCAACCCCAACAGGATAGGAGGGGGATGGTGTCCCCACAGCCTTTCTGGACAATGGTGGGTACTTTCAGCCAACAGGGAATGAACTGTTGGGTGGCTATGGATCCAACCCCATGCCTTAAGAGATAGAAGGGGGCTGGTGTTTCCTCAGCCTCTGCAGGCAATGGCAGGTATTCTCAGCCTAAAGAGACTGAACTGTTGAGCACCCATAGAACCACCCCCACCACCCAATAGGATAAGAGGGTGCTGGTGCTCCTCAGCCTTTATGGGCAATGGTGGGTACTTTTACCCTACAGGACTGAACTGTTGAGCATTTGTGGTTCTGTTCCCACCCCCTAAAGGGCAGAAAGGACAGTACTCCCTCAGCCTCTCAGGCAACTGCAGGCATACTTGGCCCACAGAGATTAGATTCTTGGGTACTCCAGAGGGTCCATTCATACCCCTGGAAGGGAGAGGGTCTGGTGCTACATCAGTTTACCTGAGCAACTGTGGTCATACTGGACCCACACAGCATAGATTGCTGACCAAAACTATAGCTCCATCCCTGCCTAAGGTAGGGGAGGAAAGGCTGTGAAGCTTCATCATTGTTTCCAGGTGACTGCAGATAGTCTTGTTGTGTCCAACTTGGATTATTATACATAGTTGCAGCTCTATCTCTATCCCTGACAGAGAAGAAAGGCAGGAGGCACTTCATCACTTTCTGGGGTAACATGGGCAGTTTCAGCCTCCATAGCTTACAGCACCAACTACATCCTTGGCTTCTACTACACGACCAGCAAAGGAGAAAAGATATGAAATCCCTAAACAAAAGGGAGAAACTGCACCCAAAATGAATATATCTGGCAAGCCAGATGCAGAAACACCAACAAAAAATTACAATCCATACCAAGAAACAGGAAGAGATGGCCCAATTAAAGAAATAAGATAAACCTGCAGATGATATAAAGGAGTTGAGACAACTAATCTTAGATGTTCAAACAAATCTCCTTAATAAATTCAATGAGACAGCGAAAGAGATTAAGGATAATAAGAAGACACTAGATAAGCACAAAGAAGAATTTGAAAGCATAAATAGAAAAATAGCAGACCTTATGGGAATGAAAGGTGCAATAAATGAAATTAAAAATACACGGGGGGCATATAACAGCAGATTTGAGGAAGCAGAAGAAAGGCTCAGCAAGCTCAAAGATATGGCCTCCAAAAGTGAACAAACAAAAGAATAGATGAAGAAAAGAATGGAAAAAATTGAACAGGGTCTCAGGGACTAAAGGATAGCAAGAGACATGAAAACATGCATGTCATGGTATCTCAGAAGGAGAAGAGAAGGGAAAAGGGGCAGAAGTAATATTTGAAGAAATAATAGTGGAAATTTTCCCAACCCTATTGAAGGACATAGATATTCATGTCCAAGAAGCACAGTATACTCCCATCTGAATAAATCCAAATAGACCACTACGAGACACATACTAATCAGAGTGTCAAATGCCAGAGACAAAGAGAGAATTCTGAGAGCAGCAAGAGAAAAGCCATGCATAACATATAAGGGATACCCAATATGATTAAGTGCTGATTTCTCATCAGAAACCATGGAGACAAGAAGGCACTGGTATGATATATTTAAGATACTGCATGAGGAAAACTGCCAGCCAAGGATTTTATACCCAGCAAGATTATCTTTTAAAAATGAGGGTGAGATTAGAATATTCACAGATAAACAGAAACTGAGAGAGTTTATAACAAAAAGACCAGCTTTGCAGGAAATACTAAAGGGAGTGTTACAGCCTGAAAAGAAAAGACAGGAGAGAGAGACTTAGAAGAGAGTCTAAAAATGACAACTGTATCAGTAACTAAAAGTGTCAAATATAAAATGACAGACAAAACACAAAGATCAAAATGGATGAAATAAGAACTGCCTTTACAGTAATAACATTGAAAGTTAATGGATTAAACTCCCCAATCAAAAGACACAGACTGGTAGAATGGATAAGAAACTATAAGCCATCTACATGTTGTTTGCAAGAGACTCACCTTAGACCAAAGGATACCAGTAAATTGAAAGTGAAAGGTTGGAAAAAGATATTCCATGCATGCAGTAACCAAAACAAAGCTGGGGTAGCCTATACTTATATCAGATGATGTAGACTTTAAAAGCAAAACTGTTATTAGAGACAAGGAAAGATGTTACATATTAATAAAAGGGATGACTCACCAGGAAAAAATAACAATCATCAATATATATGCACCTACCAGGATGCCCCAAGATACATGAGGCAAACACTGGCAAAACTGAAGGGAGAAACAGACATCTCTACAATAATAGTTGGAGACTTTAATACATCACTCTTAGCATTGGATAGAACATCTGGGTAGAAGATCAATAAAGAAAAAGAGAGCTTGAATAATATGATAGATGGGCTAAACCTAATAGACATATACAGTACATTGCACCCCAAAACAGCAGGATATACATTCTTTTTTTCAAGTGCTCATGGATCTTTCTCCAGGATAGACTATACGTTGGGGCACAAAGCAGATCTCAATAAATTCAACAAAATCAAAATTATACAAAGCACTTTCTCTGGTCATAATGGAAAAAAGTTGGAAATCAATATGCAGCAAATAAAGGTAAAATTCGCATATATGGAGATTAAATAGCACACTCTTAAATAATCAGTAGGTCAAAGAAGAAATTTCAAGAGAAATCAGTAAATATCTTGAGATGAATGACAATGAGAATACAACATATCAGAACCTATAAGATGCTGCAAAGGCAGTGTTGAGAGGAAAATGTATAGCCCTCACTGCTTACATTTAAAAAAGAAGAAAGAGCTAAAATCAATGACCTAAGCATACAGCTAAAGGAACTAGAAAAAGAACAGCATGCTAATCCCAAAGCAAGTAAAATGAATGAAATAACAAAGATCAGAGCAGAAACAAATGAAATTGAGAACAAAAAACAAAAGAGAAAATTAACAAAACCAAAAGTTGGTTCTTCAAGAACATTAACAAAATCAACAAACCCTTAGCCAGACTAACCAAGAAAAAAAGAAAGAAGATGCAAATAAATGATATAAAAAATGAAAAGTGTAACCTTACTACTAACCCCACCGAAATAAGAGATCATAAGAGATACTATAAATAACTTTACACTAAAAAACTAGACAATGTTGATGAAATGGAAAAATTCCTAAGAATGTACAAACAACCTACACTGACGCTAGAAGAAATAGAAGACCTCAACAAAGCAATCACAAATAAAGAGATTGAAACAGTCATCAAACAGCTCCCCAAAATGAAAAGCCCAGGCCCAGATGGTTTCACAGGTAAGTTCTACCAAACATTCAAAGAAGACTGAATACCAATCTTACTCAAGCACTTCCAAAAAATTGAACAAGACGGAACGCTACCAAACTCATTCTATGTAGCAAATATCACCCAAATACCAAAGCCAGATAAAGATATCACAGAAAAAGAAAATTACAGACCCATTTCTCTAATGAATACAGATGCAAAAATCCTCAATAAAATACTTGCTAATCGAAACCAACAACATATTAAAAGAATTATCCATTATGATCGAGTGGGTTTTATACCAGGCATGCAAGGCTGGTTCAACACAAGAAAATCAATCAACATAATCACTACCTTAATAAATCAAAGACGAAAAATCAAATCATATTATCAATTGCTGCAGAAAAGGCAGTGACAAAATACAGCATCCTTTCTTGATAAAAATAACACAAAAAAATAGGAATTGAAGGAAACTTTCTCAACATGATAAAGGCCCCATATATGAAAAACCCACAGCTAACATTGTACTTTATGGTGAAAGCCTAAAAGCTTTCCAATTGAGATCAGGGACAAGGCAAGGATGCACACTGTCACCACTGTTGTTCAATATACTGCTAGGGGTTCTAGCTAGAGCAATCAGGCAAGAAAAAGAAATAAAAGGCATCCAAATTGGAAAGGAAGAATTAAAACTTCCACTATTGGCAGATGATATGATTGTATATCTAGACAGTCCTGAAAAATCTACAACAAACCTGCTAGAGCTAATAAATTATTTCAGTAGAGTATCAGAACACAAGGTCAATAAGCAAAAATCAGTGGTGTTTCTATACACTAATAATGCACGATCTGAGGAGGAAGTCAGGAAAAAAATTCCATTCACAATAGCAACTAAAAGAATCAAATATTTAGGAATAAACTTAACCAAGGAAGCAAAGCACTTGTATTCAGAAAACTTTAATGCACTGCTAAAAGAAATCAAAAAAGACCTACATAATTGGAAGAACATGCCACACTCATGGATTGGAAGATAAAATACATTAAGATGTCAATTCCACCCAAACTGATGTACAGATTCAATGCAATCCCAACAAACATTCCACCATCATTTTTTAAGCAAATAGAAAACATAATTATCAAATTTATCTGGAAGGGTAAGAGGCCCTGAATAGCCAGAAACATCTTAAAAAGGAAAAGTGAAGTTGAAGGACTCTCACTTCCAGACTTTAAATCATATTACCTATCTACAGTGGTAAAATCATCATGGTATTGGCATAAAGATAGACACATAGACCAATGGAACAAAACTGATGGTTCAGAAACAGACCCTCGCTTCTATGGCCAAGTGATTTTTGACAAGCCTGTCAAGCCCTTCCAGTTGGGGCAGAACAGTTTATTCAACAAATGGTGTTGGGAGAACTGGATATCCATAGCCAAAAGAGAGAAAGAAGATCCCTACCTTACCCCTTATACAAAAATTAATTCAAAATGGATCAAAGACCTAAATATAAAAGGAAGTATATTAAAGCTCCTAGAAGAAAATGTAGGGAAACATCTTCAAGACCTGGTGGTAGGTGGTGGATTCTAAAATCTTACACCAAAAGCATGAGCAACAAAAGAAAACATGGGTAAATGGGACTCCTCAAACTTAAATATTTCCATGAGTCAAAGGACTTCATCAAGAAGGTGAAAAGGCAGCCTAGTCAATGGGAGAAAATATTTGGAAACCACTTATCCAATAAAGGTTTGACTTCCATTCTATATAAAGAGATCATACAATTCAACAATAAAAGAGCAAGCAATCCAATTTAAAAATGGACAAAAGATTTAAATAGACATTTCTCCAAAGAGGAAATAAAATGGCCAAAAAGCACATGAAAAAATGTTCCATATAACTAGCTATGCAAATTAAAACAACAATGAGATACCATCTAACACCACTTAGAATGGCCATTATTTAAAAAACAAGCAACAATAAGTACTGGAGAGGATGTGGAGAAACAGGAACACTCCTTCACTGTTGGTGGGAGTGTAAAATGGTACAGCCTCTGTGGAAGAGAGTTTGGTGGTCCCTCGAGAAGCTAAATATAGAACTGCCATATAATCCAGCAATTCCTCTACTAGGAATATATCCAGAACTAAAAACTATGACATGAACAGACATCTGCACAGCAATATTCATAGCAGTGTTGTTCACAATTGCCAAAAGATGGAAACAACCCAAGTGTCCATCCATCAAAGGACAGATAAACAAAATGTGGTATATACATATGATGGAATACCATGCTGCAGTAAGAAGAAATGAAATTGGGACATATATAATAACATGGATGAGTCTTGAAGACATTATACAAAGTGAAGTAAGCCAGACACAAAAGGACAAATATTGCATGGTCTCGTTAATATGCACTAAATACAAATAATAAACACATGGAATTAAGACCTAGAGTAAAGGTTATAAGGAAATAAGAGGAGAGTTGAGAAGAACTATGGATGCTTAATGTATGCAGAAGTTTTAATTAACTTGACTGTAAAAGTGTGGAGATGGATAGGGTTGATAGTAACACATTATAGTGAGTAGCCACTGGTTTATAAATGGGATTGCAGCTGAAAAAGGTAGTCTGGGAAGTAAATGTCGATAGAAAGAAGGCTAAAGAATAATCTAGGGACTGAATAACACAGTGAACCCAGAGGTGGTTGAGAACTGTGGTTAAGGGTACAAACGCAAGAGTCCTTCTGTGAGCTATAGCAGATGTACATCACTATAGCAGGGTGATGAGAATATGGAGAAACATGGGAAAACTACAATTGGTGTGACCTACAGACTGTGGTTAACAGCAATACTATAATATTCTTGCATCAATGCCAAAACTGTACTGTGTTGATAATAGAGGTGTATGGAAAAAGTGTGCCAAATGTATGCTATAGACCATGATTGGTGGTAACAGCCTGATAATATTGTCTCATAATCTGTAACAAATGTTCCACCAGGATGTGGAGCTGTATGGGAAATCCACACATTTGTATGATTGTTTTGCAAGTTCACAATATCTGTAACAAAAATATGTTTTAAAAAATTAGTATGGGTTGGGGGAAAAATACACCAAATGTAAGATAAGGACTATAGTTGGTAGTAATATTTTGACGATGCTCTTGCATAGTTTGTAACAAATGTTTCACACCAATGCAAAGAATTGGTGGAATGGTGATGTATGAGACCCCTGTGTAATGTTACATATGTTTATTTTTTAAGTTCACAATCTTTACTATATGCTTATTGTTAATGTGTGTTCATGTATGCATGACATACTTCAATAAAAATTTAAATATTAAAAAAAGTAATAGCATACTATATGTACTATGCTATACCTTTTTTTAAACTTATATTTTGATGACCAACCCCTATCAATATAGTGAGTTAACCCTCCTTATTTTTTATAGTCACATAGTATACTCCATGACATACCACTGTTTTCCCAACCTAGTCTCTTTTGATGGACATCTGAATTACATTCCATTTTTTTGCTAAGACAAGTAATGTCAAAATGAATAACTGAGTTGTACCTTCAGATTAAATTCTTGCAAGTGGGATATTTTGGTTAAAGGGAAGGCAAAGCATCTATACTTTGGTTAGATATTAGCAATTCTCCCCCTCCCCACCCTTGTAAAGGGGTTATACTATTTTGCACTCCTACTGGCAACAAATGAGAGGTCCTGTTTCTCTATGGCCTTATTTATTGACTGTGCTGTCAAACTTACAGATTTCATATGTTTAAAATATTTTTTTCCTTGAACTGTTTGTAAATACTTTTGCCTATTTGTTGTTTCTTTTTGAGGGGAAGACAGTCTTGTTCACATCTCGATTTGCAATTGAGCTGCATATAAGATGTTCCTAGTTTCAGTTGGCAACTTCTTTGTTATCTGATATAATATTCCAGGCTCATGCCATTCATCTCCTGCCCAAAAGCTCAGGTTCCTTTAATGGGAAATAGTACTTCATAACTATAATCATTGCTAATTGATTGGTATTTCAAGTCCATAATCAGTGCTATAGGATTGGTAGGGTTCCTCAAGTTTCCTTTATTTAGATCTCTTATCCATTTGGAGTTTATTCTGATGTTCACTGGGACGAATAGTCATATTTTATATGCTTATATATGATTATCTGTATCATTATTTATTCAAAGATGAATTACTATGAGTTGCTTTTTCCCCAGTTACTTGAGATCACAACTTATCATAAACCATTTTCCATTTGTATTCAGACTTTTTATGTATTTCTGGATGTTGTATCCTGTTGACTTGGTCTGTGTACTGCTCATGTGTCAGTGCCATAGTGTTTTTTAGAGGTTTACTATCTTTCTAAATTGGGTTTTCTCATCTGAACCACAGAACACAGGAAATTATTTCAGTGACAATTTTTGCAATTATAGCATGTCTAATTATTAGTACCATTCTAGATGTAGTATTAATTACACTTGTAGGAATGGATGCCAGAGAGAGATGGAAGTCAAAGGAGAATGCTAATGAACTCTGGGCCAGTGGTTAATTTCTTCTTTTCTACTATAGAAAGATAAGCATGATGATAGTAATAATAAATGAAAAAAAAAATAAATAGAGCAAGAGACAGGGAGAGAGAAATTAAAACTTCGTAATAACAATAAAGGTAAGCTAAAAATTTTCTTAAATAGTGCAGTACTTTCATTCCATGCTCCGAACATTTGCATGGCATATTAAAAAACAAAGTGACATGATATGTATATATCTCACTTATTCTAAACAACAGTGCAGATACTTTTACCCCCATTTTACAAAGAAGGCTACCAAATATCATTTATTAAAGTCCCACTGATAGTGACTAAGCCAGAAATAAGACCCAAATTACCTGATGGCCAGCCAGTTGTGTCTGTGACAGTTTGAAGTTAGTTTATGAATCCCCCCAAAAAAGGATTATGTTCTTAAACTACTCCATTCCAGTGGGTGTAGGGCCTTTTCATTGGACTACAGGTTGGGTTTCTGCCTTTTACTGGAGCTTTATATAGACAGAGATATATAGAGAGAAACATAGAAAGGAAACTGCCATTTTTGATCTTGCCATGTGAGAGAAGACTTGAGGATTGTTAGCATCCAAAGCTTAAGCACAGTTGCTCAACACTAAAGGAATGTATGGCTGATAGCCCATAGTTGAACTTTGGAAGAAAGCAGAGAGCTGAGACTGCGAGAGGAGGCCCAGAAAGAGACACGCCCTGTGCTTGGAGCTGAGCTCCAGGAGGGAGTAGATTCTGGAGGGGAAGGAAGGGATCTCAGCAGAGACTGACCGCCATCTTTGCCACATGGCAAGACACCAGGATCACCAACAACTGACTTTGGTGAGAAAGCATCTCTGATGGTGCTCTGATTTGGAAATTTCACAGTCTCTGAACTGTAAGCCCAGATAATTCCCATTATAAAAGCCAATACATTTCTGGTACTTTGCATCAGCTGTGGCAAATGAAGACAGTTTCTGTCACAATATAAGATATACAAGAATTTCACAATATATGAAGATATTAATTATGCACATTTGCAATTGATTATGTAATATATTCAAATACTTGAGAATTAAATAATGATCATTTATATCACTGTTCTTTACTTTGTTTCTAGTTTCAAATTTCTGATGGCATTGGAACCATATTACTAATTTAGGTCCAGGAAGAAAATTTTGCCTGTAGTTGTTTTTGTAACTCTGATTCCATCCATTAATACAGGGCCAAGCTTATAAAGCTACTTGCTATTACTCTCTTATAAAGCACATTGATAAGTTATTCATTCTTAAAGAGGCAAGGAAGATAAATATAGAAGGAAATGCAAAGACCCAAATTAGGCAAGAAAATCTAATCTTTCATTAGAATTTCCACTAGATCATAAATTCTCCATTTAATAGTAATTCAGCATTGACACGAAAGTAACAGTTGTAAAAATTTCACAAGTTACATACTATGTTTCTACCATACTATTTACTACTTAACACCATAGCCTTTCCAGTCTTCCTGATTACTTCAGTCTACTAGGAAATTTTCTCCCTGATGCTCAACTCCAGTAGATATACACTAAAGCCTTCTATTTTGAAAACTATCCTTTCACATCTCTCTTACCTCCTAAATTCACAGTACCTTTCTAAATTTAGAGAAATTATCCAAACTTATTAACCTTTTTATGTTTTTTTCAAGTTATGTGTAGAGAGTATAAAAATACGTACATATTGGCAAAAGCATTTGTTTGACTATAAAAAGTAAGCTATGTGAATATAAAGAGTATTCTTTTGTGTAGTTATAGCACTGCATTCTAAAAACTGGCATTTCAGTTTATGTTACTTACACAATAAGTTTAATTTACATAGAAATGATAGAACATTTCAGAAGCAAGTCTTAAAACCAATTTCTCCTGAATGGCTCCTATAATAATCTCCTTAAGAGAGAAATAAACATAAACTAAAACAGCAGTTGTGAAACATATAGTAGTTCTCAACTGAAGATAAACTTGATATTCAGTAGAAAAACACTTAAAAAAAAAAAAAGCAAAGGGATTTAGATTTAGATTGTGGCTGAAGTAAAAATCTATTTCCTTAAAACTTCAATCATAACCATATCAGAAGCTATGTATTAAGGCAGGTCCCAGGCAGTAAAATCAAATGTGCACCACTTTCTGAATCCTCCCCTATGGCCACCAATAAGGAGTCAAAAACTAACTTTCATTCAGAGCTTTCATGCCTAGCACTTGGCAAGACGCTTTCCACAGGTCCACGCTTGGTGGAATTAGAGATCATATTAGTAATATCGAGTACTAAATTATTTCCAAAATTTAAATACAAAAGTTTATTTTTTTTCTAGAAACCATGGACAATTACATAAGAAGTTACATTTTCTGAATTATAGTGGCAAAAGTCTGAAGTTTGACTTTGAAGGTTAAAAAATGTCTAATAGAATATGCCACATATATCTTTGTATCAAATAATTTCACCCAACAAAGCCTTAAGTCTGAAACTTCTAGAATGTAAGTGTAAATTAAAATAAAAATAAATTGTTTCATTTTACAAAGAAGAAAACCACCAGTGACATATTTTCCTTTCCTTCAATAAGAAAATACAGGAATTTATGTTTAAATTCCTAATATTAAGAAATTCTCTAAAATGGGCAGATCCAGAATTTACTAAACAATTTATATACTTACATCACACATTCATTTATTCAACAAATATTGACTGGATGTCATGAAGACACAGAAAACTCCCTCAAACTGCTTAAAGATATGCATAAAAAATAATGTAATACAGAGTGATAAGTACTATAAGAGAAATACACCAAAATAATGACTTCATTTTACTTTCCTAATATACATTTTTAAAATCTATTTTATTTATTTTTAATTTAATTTATAATCTTGCTAATAAGTATTCATCTTTAAAGTCACCTTAAATCATTTTTGGAATAAGAACAGATTAGAAGTAAAAGCAAGCAGGAAGAAGGGAATGGATATAGCTCAAGGGGCTGAGAGCCTACTTCTCATATATAAGGTCCTGGGTTTGATTCCTAGCATCTCCTGAGGAAAAGTCAAAAAAAGCAAGCAGGAAGAAAGGAAACTGAGAAGAAGAATTTTTGCAGAAAAAGAATTATGGGAAGGCTTCCTAAAGGAGACATCTGACCCCAAACCTGAAGGCAGGTGGAGGAGGGGTACTATTATATCAATGGAAGAAGGACCTTTCAAAGGGAGAAAACAACTAAGATAAAAAGCACTCAGTGTGAATAAAGAACAGCAAGTTGGTTATATCTAATCTGAAGGTAAGGATCAGAAATGGAAATTAAGGAGTATGGATAAAAAGACAGATTCACATTTATGCTAAAGCCCACTATAATGAACATCAACCTAATTCAAAGTGAAAACCTAATTCAAAGTTATATACCAATTCATTATTGGTATATAACTGGAACTCATAAAACTCATTCTAAAGATACAGGAAATGAAACTCAATTAATAACCAAACTTCAACAGTGAATTATCAATGAAACCAAATATTCCAAATACGATGTGTGAAGCAAGATGGTATGGAACAAATGTTCTAACATTCAATTTTTCCCTCTGTAACACTTGGGTCTTTTCTCCTGTTTTTCATTAAGAAATTATGTTTACTTTTGATCATTATATTGGGGAAGAAAAGAGTCCAATAATCCAAATTTGAGAAACACTACACTGAAAGTTAAAAGTATTTTGGTAACACTTGAGGCCAAGTGCATCATGAACACAAATATGGATGCAAGCACAAAGGAAGCGGTAATCCAAATAATACAGAATACATGTGTGTGAATACACACACACACACATATTAAAGTGAAAACTCAAAAAATATATTTTGATTTTCATGGAGTAAGGACCACCAACACCTTGCTATGACCCTCCATATATCCAAAGTACTAGGTATACAATCCTAGGAGAAAGGGATTACTTAGACAGGACATGATAACAAATCCAGACTGATTGGATTTTGATAAAGATGAAGAAGATCAGAAAGGCAAGGTATATTTAAAAACAGCAGCCTAAGTGAGCTGATGCACATGACTTTTAGAAAAGAGTAAAAGATAGGCCCCATCTAAAAATTAAAAATTAAACAAACTTTGCCCTTCCCTAATAAAGTACAGTTAGTCTATAGTCAAAATATTAACATTTTGCAGCATATTATTAATTCAGGTAGAAATGCCAAACTTTATGTTCAACAAAAATTATTCAGAGCATTGAACATACTTAAGTTACAAATATTGAAGAACACTGTCAAGAACTAAGAAAGGTCTGAGATTTTTCCCTACTTGCAAGTTAACAAGTTAGCCTGCTATAGTTTCATGGATAATACAAGAGTCCTGGGTCAGATACAAAGGACTTTATTACTCAGGGTACAGCAGGCAACAAGAGTTTCTTGTTCTCATCTGTTCCTCTTGCCCCTCAAGCATCAGGAGGTTGATGTGGATAGGCCCAGGTGGGTGCTGAGTATTGAGGTGTTATCACAGCTAAGGAATGTCACACTTTGGAAATCCAATTTCATAAAAGGGCTGCTAGCAAAACTGCCCATCCTTTTCCACCAGTAAGGAGGGGACATTATCTTTATTATCTTGGATAGCAAAAAAATCTTCCTTCTTCCCTGGAAGGAGATATTATCTCTGTCTTCCAAAGCTGTTTCCTAAATAAATGTCCATGAAAAGATACTGGAAAGAAAATGTCACTGCCTTTGCTTAGAGACATGAAAAATGTGAGATATCCATGTTGTCTCCCAGCAAATTTAAACTAAATTTTATACATCCTTGTGCTATTACTTGATCAAGTAATTCATTTTGACTACTTTATTAAAGAGACAAAAAGGGATATAGGAATTTCAGCTTTTCCTTAGAAAAAGTAAAGTAGCTATCTAGTTATCACACTGAACAAATGTGTCCATATGGTTTTTATTAAAAATAAAGACCTAATATGATACAGAATGAGTAAAACTTTTGGCTTCAACAAAATATTCACTTGAATGACAACAACATTTCCAAAGGTTCCTACTGAGGTAGATTAGTATAATTAAAGGCAGAAGGCGACTGGCCTGACACACCACATGGCTGTGAGACCTGCCCGGAAACCTCCTGAGAAGAAGGCTGCTGGAAAGACCCTGCAAGAATCGAGCCATGAGAACCCCATTTGGAAAAAGATCTCATTTGGGGTGAAGGGGACTCACCAATGGTCCCCTGAGAAATGACAGGTGTGGCAACCAAATCAGAACAGCAAACAGACATTCAAAAACCCTACCTAGGGTCTATGCACACCACTCATCCTGCAGTAAGCCCACAGTCCATGCCACAGATCATGTATTTTTCTCATTTTCTTGTTTCTTAATGAACTCTTTACTCCCTTGCCTACCCTATGGAGTATCCTTAAATTCTTTCATGCAACATAAGCCAAGAACCTAGAAGCCCAGAAACTAGAGCGATCTGGTAACACTATCAGCAGTACCATGTGAGGTCCCTACTGTTCACAAGGTCTAGTCTTTTATCAAGTCATAGGTAAGAAGATTAGATTAGTCCAAATATGAATCTTCTTAACATAGATAAGCACTTAAAAGAACACTTAATCCTCATTGCATAGTAGAGAATTCAAGCTCTTAAGAATATTAAAAATAATAAAATTAAAATTTGGTATGAATTTGTTTTCCTATCTAATGACTCACTATAAAATACTAAGGTCACGAGAAGTAAATATTTGTATAAAAACAAATTTTTAAACAATATATTTCTGACGTAACAACTAAAAATAAAAGAAGGCAAAAACTTTTTTAGAATTCACTTTTTATAGAAAGAGTGCAGGAAGTGCTTCAGCTTCAAAACCTTTATTCTAAGTATTTCAAATTGGAGAAAACAGTATCAAAAGCAAGTACATGACCATACCTCTCCTAGAGCCTCATATCTTTTCTGGTTCCATCTGTGCAAGTCTTCCCGGTAGTTAAAAACAAATGGTTCCCCAGTTTTTATGTGTCTTAACTGTCCCTCTAGAAGATAAACAAAAAATATAGTAATGATTCAAAGTACATTTTTAATAATATGGAAAGGATAATAAATAATCTGACAAAAATTTAAAATAACTTTCTGAGAACAGTTTTATTAATTTACAAAATATCAATATTATGTAAACATATAAATAGTAAACAAGAATGGTCCTTAAGTACTAAAAAGCTATGTTTCTTCTTTATCTCTCTGATCTAAAGCAAATTAACCATATTTGAGTGCCTCCTATGTAAAAGGATCACTGCTAGGTACTCCCATGAACATAGCCCCAGTCCTCAAAAAAGTTAGAGGCTACTTGAGGAGGCAAAATATAAATATTAAAAATTTAGGCAACTTTTCAGGAAGTAGAGCAAGAAAGAGTAAAGTAACCCAACAATTTAACAACTGCCATAGGCGATTCATGTAGACCTACAGGGACTCTGGAAAAATGAGGTATCCCTCCTAGCTACTAGAGATAAGCTTAGGAGATTTCAGTGAAGCTCTTAACTAAGCCTTGAAATATGAGTTGGATTTCAAATGGAATTTGGGTAGAGACAAGGAGTTAACACATAGGCTTGGACTGTCAAAACAGACTCACTCAAATCAGAAATTTTTACTAATAATGACTAAGCTTTACTAATAATTTCAAGGGCACAAGCAATGAAGAGGCACAGGCAAAGCAAAGAGAGGTATGGGATATCCTTCTCTCTCACTCTGTTTATACGCTCTCCTGTACAGAGTAGGTGAGGTCTCTAAGAAAGGTGTATAAATTAACCTCACACATCAGTGAACATTTTGGTTATAAAATATCTCCATTTTATTTGCTTAAGGGATTTATTGTTTATGTGATATTCTTCAGAGAAACATACCTCATATACATACAGATTGTAGGTTTGTTTACCAAAAGCAGTGCTAAACCATGGAAATCTTGCACAAAGTACTCCATAGATAAGGGCTCCTCTCAAGCAAATATTAGTCTGTATTTACTAAAAGGTTTAGTTATCAGTGTGTTTACAAGGGAAAAGACCAGGCCCACCTGTCTTGTTTCCCCAAGAGCATTCCCCTGAGAATCAGGAGAGCAATAGACCCCAGGCCAATTGCTTTAACCTCTACTCCCATTCCAGGCAACATAAACAAAATCATGAAAAAAGGGCAACGAGTTCAAATAGCAGTGAACACTCCAGTTTGACGGAAACAGAAATCAGTGAGCCAAACAGTATAATGCAAGATTAGAGATATGGTCGGGATGAAATAGGAGAAGGCCCTAAATGACAAACTACTGGGTTTGAACTATATACTAAGGATGGTGAGATACATGACAGAGTTCGGGGACAGAGGAGGGACATGATCAAACCTAACGGGATTAATATTCTATTTTCAACCAATGAGTGCAGGAGTGGAAGAAAAGACTTGAAAGTTATGGCACTGAAACTGACTCCAGGAAATAAATACTCCAGGTGAAAATACTTCACTATTTTTATGAATCAATTTTGCAAAACATAAAATGGATGTTTTTAATATTGGAAAAATAAGGGCAAATTCTTATCTATAAAGCTCTTTAATATTATCAGTGTGAGACTCTGTACTGGATCACTGTAACACTCCATTTTGGTCAGATGATGACCTATAAATTATATGATGTGCCTATGTTTTTCTTTTTAGGAGAGGCAAATTCCCATTTAAAGTATCAATAACAATAGACTGTTGGTATCTACAAATCTAAAACTCATGGTTTTGACTAAAGTAACCTTAAAGGCACATGAAAGATTATAATGTGTAATATATTGCTGCAGCTTAAATTTGAAATGTATTTTCTGTGAAACTGCTGTGTGAGAGGGAGCTGACTAGCCAGGCTAGTAGGTGATTTTAACATTTGTTAAATGCATCACAAAGAGTGTGATTTTTTAAAAAATTCCTACTCATCTACACATTGTGGACATAATAATTCTCATAAAGTGAAAGACATTTTTATTCTTTTTTTAAAATGGGCTTCATCAAAAAAGTCAATGGTTAGTACTAATATTAAAAGAGAAAAGAAGGTAATGAGGTTAAAGAAAGTGGGCATTCTTACTCAAAAGAGGCATATCTGGATTATTTATGTTAGAGTTGTATTTGCAAATTTAACATTTCTCAAAGTTTTGGAAAACCTCTCCAGCATGTGTCAAGGATCTGATTTAGGAGGTTTTGGCCTAGGTCTACTACAGTGGGTTACGAAGTTTCATTTGCACAAATTTGGGGGAGTGGGTCCAGAGATTTTATCAGATTTTCAGGAGTCTAGATCCAAGACAGGATATCATGGGCTTAAATGAATTAATTCATGGAAAGTGTATAGGACACTTTTTGGCATGCAGAAAGAGTTTAATAAACATTGGCTGTCCACAGAGAAAATGTGGAATGGGTGTGGGAACGGTAGCCATGGTGGCTGCTGGGTGTGGGGAATGGGAGGAAGAGATGAGATGTGGAGGCGTTTTCGGGACGTGGAGTTGTCCTGGATAGTGCTTCACGGACAATTACGGGACATTATAGATCCCCCCAGGGCCCACTGGATGGAACGTGAGAGAGTCTGGGCTATGATGTGGACCATTGACTATGGGGTGCAGTGATGCTCAGAGATGTACTTACCAGGTGCAATGGATGTGTCATGATGATGGGAGAGAGTGTTGCTGTGGGGGGAGTGGGGGGCGGGGGCGGTGGGGTTGAATGGGACCTCATATTTTTCATAATGTAATTAAAAAATAAATATAAATAATTAAAAAAAAATAAAGAGACTTTTTATGATGAAAAAATAAATAAATAAACATTGGCTGTAATGGGAAGTCTTAGATTCAAACTCAAATAGTCTACCTTCAAGTCCAATTATTTTTTTGGTAATACTGTGCTACTTCCTTATACTAACATACTAGGAAACAGGGAATGTAAGTGAGGGTAAAGGGGAAAATCTCCAACTTTTTCATCTTATACAATTTCAGAATGTACAATATGGTTAAATGGACATTTTAAACACAAGGAAGAATATTTAAGAAGAAACAGATACAAAAGCACAAGGTAATGGTTGGAAGCAGGTAACAAGGAATCACTGCCACTTGGTTATAATTTTTTTTACTTAAGAGTGATTTTGTGCCCATATTCTTCTTTTACCCAATTAAGAACTTTAAAATCCTTTAGAAAAATTTAGAGGCTTCTTCAAACAGCTAACGGATGGTTTCATTTCAAAGCTACCGTAAGAGATTTTGTCACTATGAACCTGAAAAAGAATTTTCTGAAGATATTACGTTAGAATTGCCCTTTTAGGGGTTTAATATTGAGCCCTAAGTTCTTTTTTTCAAATCCTCATTTCTTTGAAAATATATTCACCATTAATCTTGAATTCAAAGGTAAAGTGTATCGTGCTAAAAATAAGACAATTAACAGTGATATTCTCTCCACAAAATGCAAGGATCTTTGCCTAATAGTGTTAGTCCATGCCTATGCAAAAGAATGTCCAGTATACTTTTTAAATAAATGGCAGCTGTGTGCAAGGGTGTATGTGTATGTGAGGATATATGCATGAAAGGGCACATGTGCATGCAAGGGTGTAGTTATGCACAAAAGTATGCAAGTGCAGGGTTTGTGCAAGCTATGGTGTACAACATGTACAAAGATATATGTGTGAATATATTTTATGGGAAAGAAAAAGATAAACGTGCATTTTTTTGTTTTTTACTCTAATAAATATTCAAGGAAGATAAAGATAGATTTCATTGAAAACTGATGTCCTTTATCAATAGATGACCAAATGTTCTACAATTTACCCATACTATCAATACACAGCACTATCCACATTTAGAAAGAATCTAGTAATCATTTCCAAGGAACAGGAGCAATGTTAGCCTCAGTGCTCACTTGATTCTGTTAATGGAAGTATGAAGAAATAACGAAATTTAAAAATATATATTATTACTTATATATAATTCATCATGAAATACCCTTTATAAAAAAGCTTGAAAATTAATCAGACAAAAGGCCAAAGTTTCTAATAGCACCACTTTAAAACTCACTTTGCATTCTTATACACAGGGATTGTTACTGTAAATCCTAACATCTATAACAGATTTTGTAAAGGGATATCCACTAACACAACAATGACAGATTACCAATTCAGTTGGTAATGCAGAGCAGCAAATAGAAAGCTACAACTCAAATGCTTCCTAGCCTCTAATAATATTACCCTTCAGGTATAACAGTGTGTTATTAATCCAATGACTCATAATTCCTTCTTCCAAAAACATCTTTGCAATATATGGCATGTTCTTCCAAATCCCAAGTGCAAAGCTTATATTTTATACAGAACTTAACTAATAAATTTTAAAGCAGATAGTGCCTGAAAAATCATGGAAAATTGAGTATTATGCTTTAAAGTATTATCAAAGATAATTATTACCAGTCACTTCATTTTAAATAGCATGTGAAACAGCAGCATCTTTCTATATAATTTAATTAGGAGTTCCAATTGATACCAGGGAGTTCAATGCTCAAGGCTGAAATGCATATGCTGAATCAAATTCATGACCATCAGTTTATGTGATCTGACAACTACGGGAAATTGTAACTTGGTTCTTTCACTTGAGTGAAGGATATCACCATGTAGAGATAAGTGATTATTTCTCAAAAGAAAAACATTAAACATTCTAGCTGGCCATTAAAAGTAGCAAATAATATCTGTTCTATGACTCTGAGCACTGTTAAATAAATCTTGTAAATATAATACAACACTTACTTTCATTAAAAGCATATTCAAATCCTTCCAGAGTATCAGGAAAATCAAGAGGTGGTTCATCTTTTTTCATTAGTTCATCCAAATCTATTCTAGATAATAAATCTAGAAAAGAAATGATATGAAATTTGATGACATTGATTTTCATAGTTAATAACAAGGTTTTATTTTAAACTATCTTTAAAGTATTATTTTGCTCTATTAGCCTAATTTTATGTATTGCCTTACCTGAAGATGATAATAAATTTTTAAGTTCACAAAATGCTATATTATGATCCAGTAAAATATCAACATAGAATAAACATTTCAAAATCATAATTCTTATAACAATCACAATTCAGATTGCATGTATTCTAAATTTTTAACTTCTTCCCTTCAAAATACAGTTATTAATCTATACTTTATGAATACAATTCTATAGTTTTAAAAGTTTTACACATTAATATGATTTTACAAGGTCACTAAATATTACATATAAAAGAAACTTTATGAACGAGGAAACCTATTATGAATCAAAATAGTGGTAATATAGCATATTATTCCATTTTTAGGGGAAAGATCACAATATTAAAATAAAACTAATTTGGAGAAAACTGGTTAACACAAAGCAGTTTCTATTTCTCACATCATTTCACTTCACACAATTAAAAAATCTGTCAAGTGTTTTTTAATAAAACACTTTGGAAGAATTTTAGATTTACGTAAAAGTTGAAAGTACAGAAAATTCCTGCATATTCTTCACCCAATGTCTCCTATTATTAACAGATTACATTACTACAGTACATTTGTCAAACTATGAACCCAATGTTGGTTTACTTTACTATTGCATAGTCATCATATCTTCTAGTCTCCTCTGTCTGTGGCAATTCTCAGTCTTTCCTTCCAAGACAGTCTGAAGTTCTTTTATGAATTCCAAAAAAGAGAAGGCTTACGTTTTTGAACTATTTCATTCCTGTGGGTGTGATACTGTTACCGGATTTTGTCTAGGTTCTCGACTATGCTGCAGAAATGAATTTCAAGAGCACACTGGGTTAGTTAGGCCAGTAATTCATTCAGGTAGGGATGGACGAGAAATGGGAGAAAATAAGAGATCATGGGTCCCAGGTGAAGAGGAAGGGGCTGAAAAGTGATAAAGCAGGCTGGTTTACAGACCACAATTTCCCTTTATAGATAATATATGCCCAGGTTTTACTTGTGTAGCCATCATGGCAGAGGAAAAATGGTGAGAGCAGGGTGCAGAGGGCAGGAACGGGCCCAAAGGTGACAGAGAGCTCAGGCCACAAGAGAGCAGGTTCAGGCCTTGAGCCTGCTTTTTGAACCATTAATTATTCCACCCCTTTGCTAATGGAAGGGGGAGTTCCAGCTGTTTGCTGTTTTGATTGATTATCCCACCCATCAATCCCCTGTGAGGGCACAATGATAAAGTCCTTGGGGAATATCCGGGGCTTCTCCTGGCTTCCAGAGGAAGTCTTTATTCTGGATGGCAGAATCTTGGGGAGGGTCTTCCAGCAGCAATCGTGGGTGTTATTGATGTCCACATGGATTTCTTTCCAGGTTCCAGATCCATCTATTGATTCCTATCTTACTAGCCAGCTTCAGTATCATCTGATTGCATTAGATTAACTTTAGATCACTTCATTTGATTGCTTTGGATTGGACTGCATCAGGGAGGTGTGAGCCAGCTTGTGTCTCCCCCCTCTTGATGGGTCTAATATAAACAGAGAGACAGAGAGGAATACACAGAGAGAGAAAGGAAGCTGCCATATTGATGCTGGCACTTGAGAGATAGGATTCCCGGTCCACCCACAGCTGTGCTCAAGGAGAGAAACCCGGAAGGCCTCAAAAGAGTTGAGGCCCAGGAGAGATAAGCCATATGCCTGATAGCTCACAGCTAAACTGGGGAAGAAAGAGGAGCAGCCTAGACTGAGAGAGGACGCCTGGAAAGAGAGAAGCCCTGTGCCTGGTTGCCCACAGCTGAGTTCTGGGAGACAGGAAATTCTGGAAAGGAAAGCAGAGATCGATGGCCAGCTTCGCTACATGGCAGTAGCTGACTTTTGTGAAAAAGCATTTCTGATGGTGTCTTGATTTGGACACCTTATAGCCTCAGAACGCTAAGTTTTTACCCCAAATCAATCCCCTTTATGAAAACCAACCCATTTCTGGTACAGTACTTTGCATCAGCAGCACTTTGGCAAAGACATCCTCTTTTTGACACTGACAGGTTTGAGGAGTACTGTATTTTGTGAAATGACCTTTAGCTTGGATTTGTCTGATGTTTTTTTCTCATGATTAGATCAGCATTACAGAGTTTTTGGAAAGGATACCACAGATTAAGAAAGGATCTTTCTTAATCACATTATGCCAAGGGGAACACGATATCTATATGACATGGCTGATGACAAGCTCCATCACTTGTTTAGGGTGTTTGCCTGACTTCTCCAACCTAAAGTTACTATTTTTCTCTTTCCATAATCTATTCATTGCAAGTGACTAAGTCTGGCCTACTCTCAAAGGGGAGGGTAGGAATTAAGCTCTGGCTCCGGGAGTGGAGACTATCTACATATTATTTGGAATTCTTCTGTAGGGAAGATTAATCTCTCCCCCATACTTATTCAAACATTTATTTATTTCAGTATGGACTGAAGGATATGTATTGAATGCTTTGGGTTACAAACCAATACTACATTATTTTGTTGATCAAAGTTTTCCAGCCTTGGTCACTGGAAGCTCTTTCAGTTGGCTCATACATACCTTTGACATGCCCTCATCTTTTAATTTTTGAGCACTTCCTTACTTTCTGTTACTACAGAATGCCCTAAGGTGCATCTTGCATTTTTCCTGCCCCAGTCCTAGAATCAGCCCATCAGCAGGTATTTAATGATACCTTTTAGCTTCATAATTATAAGATGAGGCAAACTTCTCACTACATGTCATTATAAAGTTGTACCTAAACTAAGAAAAACAAAAAAGTTAACTTGAAATTCATTCAATTCCAAAAAGAAGAGAAATCTTTATTGTCAAGGCACTAAAAATACTTGTTTTTGTTTTTTTCATTCTAAATCAATTTCTGAAGAGAAAAAGGAAAGCCAGGTCCTTTCTTACAAAAGAAGTATCTTAGAAGCAACACTTTATTTCTCTTATTTACAGATGCAATGGATCCAGCTGTATGGAACATCATCAAAATATGCTAGAGAAAAGTCTCCAGTTTATGTAGAGCATAAAGATAAGCCATCAAAAAATTCTTTTAAAAGAGCATTCAGGAAGTGGATTTGGCTCAACGGATAAAGCATCTGCCTACCACATGGAAGGTCCAAGGTTCAAACCCAGGGCCTCCTGACCCATGTGGTGAGCAGGCCCACTTGCAGTGCTGATGCACACAAGGAGTGCCCTGCCATGCAGGGGTGTCCCCCGCACAGGGAGCCCCACATGCAAGGAGTACACCCCGTAAGGAGAGCCACCCAGCGCAAAAAAGGGCAGCCTGCCCAGGAGTGGCGTCGCACACACAGAGAGCTGATGCAGCAAGATGACACAAAAAGAGACACAGATTCCCAATGCTGCTGACAAGAATATAAGTGGACACAGAGAACAGACAACTGGGAGGAGGGGGAAGGAAAGGGGAGAGAAATAAAATAAAATAAATAAATAAATAAATCTTTTTAAAAAAATCATTGTTCAATACTTCCTAAGTCAGTGCTTCAAATTGCCATATCAAAAATTTAGAGACAAATTAAAAGAATTTAGAGATGAAAAAATCCAGTGCTCTAGACAGAAAGAGGCCTAATGTTGCTTAAATATATTTTTTTGGTCCTCTTAAAAGGGAAGAGTAAAGAATAAAAAAAGAATGTTATTAGAAAGAGAGGTGAATGGATGGCTTATTAAGAAGATTTAAAAAATAAAATAAACACCCTGATTAAATATAGAAACTTCAATCCCCACAAAAATATGCCATTTTCAACATAAAAAAGTTTGTAATCTCTCTACTAAAACAAATATCATATGTATACTAGGGTTAAAAATTCCTGATTCAATAGTAAAGTTCTGAACACCATGTACATCTCTGCAAAAGAGAATAAAGACAGAAGTTCTTTGTTTTTGTTTTTAATCAAAAATTGGCTTAGACAATTCCTACTTCATTCCTTCCAAAGAGTTGAGGTTCTAGGGCAAAATCAGATGCCTTCACTTCAAAGTTCACAGTCCAAATTTAGAAACCTTTTAATGAGGCACATAGAAACTATACATAAGGCAGATATGTTATGTCTATTTGCCATTTTCTCTTTCAATCAGCTCAGATCATACAATACTACTTTACAATTATATATCACTATAAAGATTTCAAAGCATTTCCCAGCATTACCTCATTTGATCATCACTGTCTTTCAGGCAAGGAAATGAGCTCAGAGAGGTAAAATGGCTTGTCCAAATTTATAGCTTAATAGTAAGTAGGATTATTAAAATACAGTTTTCTCATCCCTAACTCAATTATTTTTCAAAGTCACCATTCTAACTGTATATGGCATATCAATACTGTAATATTCTGTCCTCTTTTCCCCTCCAACCCCCACTTATAAGGAGTACACAATATGAATGAAAAATGTGCTTTTGCTTTCCCCAAAATGTTCCAACTATATAAAAAGGTATTCCTGAAAATTCTCTGTCAACTAGAGAACATGATATAGATTATTTCATTTCAATAGCATTGAGAAAGCATGTAGAAATTATCAGAAATTATATTTTTGCTCTGTAAAAGGAAATCAAGGAGGCACGATGGTGGCAGAGTAAGGCATCAGCTCATCCTACAGGGCAGTTAGTAATCAACCACAGCTATCTAAAGCACATATCTGGGGGACCCAGGAGACCAGAAGAGCATCCTGCAACATCCTTGAAAAAATGGAAGGAAGAGGCTGCCTATATGCAGTGAGGATTTGTGAATAGAGCACTGCACAGCACAGAGGCCAGTGTCCATCCTCCACTGGTGGTGCAAGCCACATCAGAAGCTATTCCATGGCTGGATTTGGAAGTTCCATTTCCCAAAAATGGGGAGAGATGGTTGGCCACTGGCTTCAGCTACTGATTAGTAAATTTGGCTGGCTAAAGCATAATCCTAAGGACAGTTAAAATTTTGAGCCTGTCCAAGTCAGAAAGAGGCTGGTCCACCCACAGTATGAGTGGAATCGGGGCTAATTGAAAATCATAGTGAAGGGGGACAAGATTCTTTCCACCCAGATTGGACTGCAGCTCTAGCCTAAGCTTCAGTACCATGTCTAGCAGGGAGGAAGCTGGTGGCACCTGCACCACCCTCTCCAGACAATGGACAGGCACTTTCAGCCAGCATCAGACTAAATTGTTGGGACACGTAGGGCTCCATCCCCACCCCAATAGGATATGAGAGAAGCCATGTTTCTCAGCCTCTCCAGGAAACTGCAGGTGCTTTCAGGCAGCAAGAAATGATTTTTGAACACCTCCAATTCCATCTCACCCTGGACCCCACAAAGGATAGGGAGGGGGCTGGTGTTTGCCCAGCCTGTCCAGGTAACTGTATGTGCTTTTGGCCACTGCAGCCCGAGTAATTAGACACCTGTGGCTCCAACCCCAACCAGAAATACAACAGGAGGGGAGTTGTGTTTCCTTAGCCTTTTCAGGCAATAGCAGTTAACTTTCAGCCTGCACAGACTAGACCTATGGATCCACCCCTACCCCCAAATAGGATAGGAGGGGGCTGGTGTTTCCTCAGCCTCTCCAGGCAATGGCAGGCACTTTCAGTCTATATGGACTGAACTGTTGGGCACCTGTGGTTCCATCCCCACCCTCTAAAGGGCAGAAAGGAAAGATCTCCATTAGCCTCTCAGGGCAAACGCAGGCACCTTAGGCCCACATGAATTAGAATGTTGGGCATTCCAGAGGGTCCACCCCACCCCGGCTGGGAGAAGGGAGGCTGATGCAACATCAATCTACCTGGGCAACTGCAGTCATTTTGGACCTGCACTGCATAGACTGTTGCCCAAACCTGCAGCTCCATCCCTGCCCCAGGCAGGGGAGGAAGTGGAGTGAAACTCCACTAGTCTTTCTAGGCAGATACAGACTATCTTGGATTATTACACATGAATGCAGCTCTGACCCTACCCCTGGCAGAAGAGAAAGGCAGGAGGAGCTTCACCAGTTCCTGGGCAATGTGGGCAGCTTCAGTCTCCACAACCAGCTGGTTGCTACACAACCAGCAAGGAAGAAAGGGCAAGAAAGCCCTAAACTAAATAGAGAAACTGCACTGAGAATAAATACACCTAGTAAGCCAGAAGCCAAGACTCCAACAAAAAATTACAATACATACCAAGAAACAGGAAGATATGGCCCAGTCAAAGGAACAAGATAAGCCTCCAGTTGGCATAAAGCAGTTGAGATAACTAATCATAGATGTTCAAACAAATCTCCTTAGTTCAAACAAATCTCCTTAATAAATTCAAGGAGATGGCTAAAGAGATAAAGAGTACTGAGAAGACACTGGGTGAGTACAAAGAATTTGAAAGCAGAACAGATCTTATCGGAATGTAAGGTACAATAAGTGAAATTTAAAATACACTGGAGGTTGGGAAGCGAACCTGGCTCAACTGATAGAGTGTCCACCTACCATATGGAGGGTCCAGGGTTCGATACCCAGGACCTCCAGACCCGTGTGGTAAGCTGGCCCATGTGCATGCTGCCACGCACAAGAAGTGCTGTGCCACACAGGGGCGCCCTCATGTAGGGGAGCCCCACATGCAAGGAGTACACCCCACAAGGAGAGTTGTCTTGCTCGAAAAAAAGCACAGCCCACCCAGGAGTGGTGGCGCACACACAGAGAGCTGACCCAGCAAGATGACGCAACAAAAAAAGAGATGCAGTTTCCTGGCATCACCTGACAATGCAAGCGGACACAGAAGAACACACACCAAATGGACACAGAGAGCAGACAACAGGGGGGAAGGGGAGAGAAACAAATAAAATAAATCTTTAAAAAAAAATACACTGGAGGTATACAACAGATTTGAAGAGGCAGAAGAAAGCATCAGTGAGCTTAAAGACCAGGCCTTCAAAAACAAACATACAAAAGAACAGATTAAAAAAAGAATGGAAAATTTTTAACTAAATGACAGCATGAGACATGCAAACATACCTATCATAGGTGTCCCAGAAGGAGAAGACAAGGGAAAAGGAAAAACACAACAAACCAGAACCTATGGGATGCAGCAAAGTTAGTCCCGAAAGGGAAATTTATAGTCCTCAATGCTTACATTAAAAAAGAAGAAAGAACTAAAATCGATGACCTAACTACATAGCTGGAGGACCTAGAAAAAGAAGAGCAAACTATTCCCAAAGCAAGTAGAAGGAATGAAATAACAAATATCAGAGCAGAAAGAAATGAAATTGAGAACAAAAAAAAACAAAAGAATTAACAAAACTGAAAGTTGGTTCTTTGAGAAGATTAACAAACTCAAACTCTTAGCTAGATAGACAAAGAAAAAAGAGAGAAGATGAAATGAATAAAATAACAAATGAAAATGGGGAAATTACTACTAACCTCACAGAAAAAAAAGAGATCACAAGAGGATACCATGAACAACTGTATACTGACAAGCTAGATAATGTTGGCAAAGTGGAAAACTTCCTAGGAATGTAGGAACAACCTACACTGATCCTAGAAGAGCTAGAAGATGTCAACAACCAATCATAAGTAAAGAGATTGAAACAGTTATCAAACAACTTCCCAAAATGAAAAGCCCAGAATCGCATGGTTTCACAGGTAAGTTCTACCAAGCATTCAAAGAAGATTTAATACCAACCTTACTCAAGCTCTTCCCAAAAATTGAACAAGAAGGAATGCTACCAAACATATTCTATGAAGCCAGTATCACCCTAATACAAAAGCCAGATAAAGATATTACAAAAATAAGAAAATTAGACCTATTTCCCTAATGAATATGAATGCAAAAATCCTCAACAAAATACTTGCTAATCAAATCCAACAACACATTAAAAGAATTAGTCATCATGATCAAGTAAATTATACTAAGCATGCAAGGTGGTTCAACACAAGAAAATCAATTCACGTACTATACCACATTAATAAATCAAAGAAGAAAAATCACAAGATCCTATCGATTGATGCAGAAAAAGCATATGACAAAACACAGTATCCTTTCTTGATAAAAATATTACAAAAGATAGGAACTGAAGGAAATTTTCTCAACATGATAAAGGCCCCATATATGAAAAACCCACAGCTAACACTGTACTCTATGGTAAAGACTGAAAGCTTTCCCACTGAGATCAGGGACAAGACAAGGATGACCACTGTCACCACTGCTGTTCAGTATAGTGCTAAAGGTTTTAGCTAGGGCAATCAGGTGAGGAAAAGAAATAAAAGGTATCCAGATCAGAAAGGAAGAAGTAAAACATTCGCTATTCACAGATGATCCTCTACCTACAAAGTCCTGAAAAATTTACAATGAAGCTGCTAGAACTAATAAACAATTTCAGTAGAGCATCAGGATACAAGATCAATATGTAAAAATCAGTGGTGTTTCTATATACTAGTAGTGCATAATCTGAGGAGGAGGTCAGGAAACAAATTCCATTTACAATAACAACTAAAAGACTCTAATATTTAGGAATAAATCTAACCAACATGTAAAGCACTTGTATTCAGAAAACTACAATGGTTGCTAAAAGAAATTTTAAAAAGACCGAAATAATTGGAAGAATAGTCCATGTTCATGAAATGGAAAACTAAGTATCATTAAAATATCAATCTACCAAAATTGATATTCAGATTCAATGCAATCCTGATAAAAATTCCACCAGCCTTTTTTAAACAAATGGAAAATATAATTATCAAATTTATTCAAAAGAGTAAGGGGCCTCAAATAGCCAGAAATGTCTTAAAAAGGAAAAGTGAAGTTGAAGGATTCTCACTTCCAGACTTTAAATCATATCACCTACCTACAGTGGTAAAAACAGCATGGTACTGGCATAAAGACAGACACTTACATCAATGGAACCAAAATTATGGTTCAGAGACAGACCCTCACATCTATGGCCACATGATTTTTGACCAGCCTGTCAAACCAGCTGGGAAAGAACAGTCTATTAAACAAATGGTGCTGGGAGAACTGGATATCCATATCTAAAAGAAAGAAAGAGGACCCCTATCTCACACCTTATATGCATAAATTAACTCAAATTTTATCAAAGACTAAAATATAAAAGCCAGAAACATAACCTATGCTGGGAAACACCTTCAAGACCTGGTGGTAGGTGGTGGATTCTTAAACCTTACACTAAAAGCACAAGCAATGGAAGAAAATATGAATAAACTTAAACACGTTTGTAATTCAAAGGACTTCATCAAGAAGATAAAAAGACAACCCACTCAATTGGAGAAAATATTTGAAAACCACATATCTGATAAGGGTTTGCTTTTTCTACTCTACATAAAGAGATCATACAACTCAACAATTAAAGACAAGCAATACAATTTAAAAATGGGCAAAAAACTTAAACATTTCTCCAAAAGAGGAAATACAAATGGCCAATAAGCACATAAAAAAAACATTCAATATCACTAGCTATTAGGGAAATGCAAATCAAAACAACAGTGAGATATCTCACACCACATGGAATGGCCATTATGTTAAAAATCAGAAAACAATAAGTGCTGGAGAAGATGTGGAGAAATAGGAACACTCCTTCACAGTTGGTGGGATTACAAAATGGTGCAACCTCTGTGGAAGAATGTTGGCAGTTCCTCAGGAAGCCAAATATAGGACTTCCATATGGTCCAACAATTCCTTTACTAGGAATATATCCAAAAGAACTGAAAACTGTGAGAAAAATAGGTATCTGTACACCGATGTTCAAAGCAGTGTTACGCACAATTGCCAAAAGTGTCCATCAGCTAATGAGTGGATAAACAAAATGTGGTATATACATATGGTGGAATACTATGCTGCAGTAGGAAGAAATGAAATTGAGACACATGATAACATGGATGAATCTTGAAGACATAATGCTAAGTGAAATACACCAGATATAAAAGGACAAACATTGCATGGTCTCACTAATATGAACTAAATATAAAGAATAAATGCATGGATTTAAAACCTAGAGTACAGGTTATTAGGAGAGAAGAGGAGGGCTGCAGAGTACTGATGCTTAACATATTGTAAGCATTTTAATTAACTTGACTGTAAAAAGGTAGAAATAGAATTAATCGTAACACATTATATTGAGTATCAGCTGATTTATAAATGGGGTTGTGGCTGAAAAAAAAGCATAGTCTAGGGATGTTAATGTCAATAGAAAGTTAGAGAATAATGTAGGGACTGAGTAACACACCCAGAGGTGTATGAGAATTGTGGTTAATAGTACAAATGCAAGAATGATCTCCTCTGAAATAGAATTGATGTACATCACTATTGTAGAGTGTGGGAATGTAGAGAAGCATGCAAAAAATACAATTAATGTAATCAATGGGCTATAGTTAACAGCAACACTATAATATTTTTGCAGCAATGCCAAATGTGTACTGTGTTAATAATCAGAGGGTATGGAAAAAACATGCCAAATGTATGCTATGGACCATAGTTAGTGATAATCGTCTGATGATATTATCTCATAATATGTAAGAAGTCTTCCACAAAAGTGTGGTGAGTTGGTGAAGGGGTGTTGTATGGGAATGCTACAGATGTGCATGACAGAATACTACAATTCTATCACAACTTCTGTAATACAAATATTTTTTAAAAAAAGAGAAATAATAAAGTTGCATTTTACACAGAGAGTAGATTCCAAATTCAGTGTATTAGCTAAAAACCAAGTATAATGAAGTTTCCATTGAAGTATAGTACAATTGAAACCATATCATGTAAATATGTATTAGATGGGACACCACTGTTTTTTTCTAAAACACGCCCCCCCCACTGTAATTAACTTAACTCAGCAGCTAGTATTCTAAACCTCAGCTAAGCATATGCAACAACTGTATAAAAATACCTATTTGACATCTTTATTAAAACTCTATTAAATAATTGGATATTTAAAACATTGAGGGAATTCTGCCTCTGGCCATGGTAGTATAATAGGATTATATATTTCCTACTCTCAAACAACTAGAGAAAATCCATGGAAGCAAGAAGCTAGAAGAGAAGGGAGAGACCAGGAGATGCTGTTATGTGCTTCGCCATGTGACAGAGTAGTCCAGGATCACCTGCAGCCAGTCTTCAGGAAGATGATGATACAAAATATCTCATCCAATATCCAACTCTTTGAGGTCGCCATTATCCCCATTTGGAGTTGAAGATGGTTAGGGGATTCCTGCTAAGATTCCTGCCATCTGCTCAGGCCACTGATCCCCTCCCTCCCAAAAATCAACCCTGAAAAAAACAGCATAAGGGTAAGAAAATATGGATTCCTAAAACTAAGTAGGGAAAGTAGGGAATTCCGCCATAGACTGATGATTTCTAGAGTTGATATGGGGAGTTGGGGAGGGTGGACTGACAGCTTCAGCCTGGGATAAAGGCAGCCCAGGGCATCAGGAGAACTTTTAATATTCTGTCCTTGCCTCTCCCTTCAGTGCCTTAGGACAGACAGTCATACACCTGACCCTTGGACAGGAAAAAGGAAAAAGAAGGTCCAAGCCAGCATCTATCAATATTAGCAACACAAAAGCCCCACTGGGGGATGGTGCTTTTTCAGGAAGAGGCCTATCAAATTCAGGCCACCCAGCTCTCAACCAAATCACCAGGGTTGTGGATTCCATTGGTATTTCTCCCTAAGGGTTTAAAAGTGAAACTCCCACCAAAGGAGTGATTAATAGATTGGCATCCAACAGGGATTGCATGTATCCTTCTGGTCCTGTATATTCTAACATAGACTAAGGCCTAGGCCTGGCCCCAGCCCAGTGCATCTCATCAAACATGGTGGCTGATAGCCCCAGGGAAAATAAGCTCATAAGTCAAAAACCTGAATGCTGAGGAAACCAAGTATAGATTGAGCAATATGTTATCATCTGAAACAGAATTATTGGAACAGAAGACCCCAGAATCTAAACATGCTCCTAACTTAAGTAGCAGATAAGGAAATAAGAGAAGATATTAGCAATAGGAAATGAACAATAAATCATAAAAAGGAAAGTGAAAATATTAGGTATGGGTAATTAAATTATTGAAATAAAGCACCTAATAAATGGAGATTGAATAAATGAAACAGAATGGGTAAAGCTGGAGAAAGAATTTGTGAACACAAGACTGGAACTCTCACAGAGGACAGCAGAAAAATATAAAAGATATAAAATACAAAAGAAAAGCTTAGAAGTATTAGTGTCAAATTCTTGATAATAGTTACAAATGGAAAGGAAAGTGAAAAAGGAGTGGAGAAAATTTTGAAAAAATAGATGAATTTCCTGGAAATGAACTTATTTGAACGGGTTTATAAAGGGGCTAACAGGACTTCACTTTCAGCATGCATCTAAATACAAAGGCATTGTTTTACATAACTTCAACATAATTTTTGCACTGGGAAATTTTAACATTATTTTATTTTATTTTATTTTATTTTTTTTTTTTCTTTTAGAAAAATTAAAGCTGATTTTTATTTTATCATCAACAGCCATTCTTTAAGCAGGAACATGCATATGTAATATTCTAGGCACACATTACAGTTTTTTTTTTTTCTTTTTTTTTTTTTTTTAATTTTTTAATTTTTTATTGACTTTTTAACATTATTTTATACACAGTTCAGATTCAAGCCCCAGCCCCACCCATCTCCCCAACTTCCCATTGTTGTAAACAATGTCTTTTAGAGACTATTTGGGGTCCAGGGTGGGGGAATCTGGGAGCTAATCCAGTATCACTCATAGCATTTAGTTCTCAGGTCTCTTTCCTCTCCTTTAACTCTAGAAGGGTTCCCCTCTGTCTTTTTTATTTTTTCCTCATTAGACTGAAGTTAAACACTTAAGTAGGGATGTTACCAGGTGATGTTGTGTCCTTTACAATGCATCACATCAGGAGACACACAATTACATTCTATTCCCTCACTAATGATCCTAAAATTGATCTCTTGGTTGCAGTGGTTTTCACCAGCTTTCTCTATTTTAAAGGTATCGTTCTCTGTATTGACAAGGAATCTAAGAAAGAGAAGGAAACAAGGAAGACTTTTGTTAACAAGGAAGATTCAAGAATCACTAATTTCTGGTTTACCATTCCTGCATGTAGTTTTTGCAAATGAAAGCCAATATATTCAAATATTCCTATTTCCCCTTTTTCCTGGGAGGGCAGGTAGATAAAATGTGATGGGAAAGTCCACCATGAAGTAGTCTCCCCAGTAGACCAGACAAAATGGGCAGAGGCACTTTCATAAAACACCTAACATACTTGACATAGTAGTTCAGGTGTCCACACCTAGGAGAGTAGTATATCAGGTTAAGGACCATGTTTGAAGAGCTTCACGTACTTTCTAACTTTCCTGAGTCTTCTATAAAGTCAATGAACTGGATGTATTGACCCTGATACAATTTCAGGCAACCCGAGTTAATTTGCCTTACCTTTCCTGCTTCTGGGAAATGAAATTACCCTATACAGACAAGATTTAATAAAGGCAAAGCCCTGTAAGAGAGGAAGACTAGATTTACATGAATCTTGCATATACATTACTTCCCAAAGGAAAAGTATCAGCCTAGAAACACTCTGGGAGAGCTGATAAATAAGAAGTCATATTTTGTTTGTTGGTTATTGTTGTTTTTGTCGTTTCCACTCAAAAGTAAAATGCAGCAGGATATAATAGGCTAGGACCCTGGGCTTTCGTGTGACTGCTCTGTTCAAATTGTTACACACCACTTACTAAATACATCATTTGGACTAGGTTACATCACCTCTTTAATTCGCAGTGTCTTCCTCCCTCTTGTTTTGTTTCCCTTTATCCCCTCTTCCCTACTGACCCTACCCCCGGCAACTATCGCAATGTATTTCTTGTGCATGTATTTCTACAAAATGTATATTGTAGTTTTGTGAGTATGTATTTTTAATTTCAGTAAATACTATTGTGATGTATGTGTGGCATGTGAAACCCATTTATGCTGCAATTAGACAACTGCTATTGAACTTTGGCATTTTGGGAGGGACCCTGAGGACAGTGTGAATTTGGCAACTCACTTAAATCTGATTTTAATTCTCAATGATTTGCGAACAAAAGCTGGTTGCCCACATTCCATGACACTCCCTTTAAGGGGAAAAAAGAAAATCTCTCCAAGACAATTTGAGAGCTTATGGGAACCTACTTGGTTGTTGAACAAGATATGTAACAAGAGAAAAGGAAAGTCCAGGCTGGTCTACTAGTACAACTCACATTGGATGCCTCCAAAATCTATCTAAATTTTGCTCCGCTTTGCTACAACCTCATTAAACTAGGCAGGGTGTAAGATGACATATTTCATGATCTGCTTGTAATCAGAGAGCTGGTAGAGACTGCAGAAGTCTTCTGATAGATACCCTCCCCTCGTTTAACACTAGGAGAAACCAGGAGGCCTAATAGGGACAGTAATTACCACCATCGTATGACTGCTTTGATGGCAGACCTAGGGCCCTGAGCTGCCTGTCAGCAATGTCAGATCAATCATTGTGATTTCTCAACTGCATACCTCACCTCCAAAATATTTTACAGATATTATCCAAGAATGATGCATCAAAAGTGAGAATAAACTGTTTCCATTTTTTTTTAAAAATCTAGAAAACAGGACAATACATGTGAGACAAAAGTTTTCAGAGGTTGGACATAAGGCAGCCAGGATTGTGTTCACTAAGAGAAAATAAACAAAGGAGATAAACCTTTGATTGCTCTAGTTTATTGCCTGGAAACAGTTTAGGGCATAGCAGGAAGGAGGAACCCAAACAGCTTGAGGGTCTTGCTGAGCTGAGGAGACAGAGATCAGAATTTGAGTAATCCAAGATGACTAGATTTGAGAGCAGAGAAAAAAAGCAGAAGAATTTGCTCAGAAAGAATGCTAAGCAGAGTTACAGAGGAATTCTCTCAAGTCTTTGAGTATTGATCCATTCATACAGGAGAAAAAATTATCCAAGAATGTGAAGAGCAGGAAATGGAACAATTCCTGAAGTATACACACAAGGCTACAGATAGCTTGTGTTCCCATAAGCCAGAGAGGGAAAGACCTTGTAATATATGAAGTATCAGGTAAAGGCATCAGTGGAATATTGCTAAGTAGTAGGGCTCAATTAGTCCTAAAAAAACAAACAAACAAAAAAGTTTAGCACCAAATTATTCTTGAAAGGAACACAACAAAATCCAGCACCCAATAATGGAAAATACACAATGACTAGTAGCTACACAAAATTACCAGACATGAAAAGGAGGAGGAAAATATCTATAAGCAAGGGGGAAAAATAATCAACAGAAAAAGAACAAGAAATGATAAAGATGACAGAATTAGCAAGAAAGGATGCTATACATCTATTTCAATATGGTCTATATGTTCACAAAGATAGAAAAAAAATGAACATACTGAATTGAAAAACTGGAAGACCCATTTCAAACTTCTATAGATTAAAAATTCAATATCTAAATTTAAAATAAAGACTACAAGGGTAAAGTGAATTCAAATACAATAGAGGCCTTTGCAATATAATGATGCCTTAGCATCTTATATCCTATCATTAGGTCCCCCAGTGACAGGCCATGAAACCTGCTTATACAAGATAATCAATTTCACCCCTTCCTTCCTGTATTCTACCCAGGTTTGCACCCCCATAAGAAGTCAAATACAAACTCACCACCCATATAATATCATAAATGCATAAGCATTTTCTCCCTTCCTGTTTGAGCTTGTGCTCCTGATAAGCTTCCCAATGTGACCCTGTGAAGCATGTTGCCCTTTTCTGTTCTATGTACTAATAAACTGACAGCATCTATGAGTATTAATTATACTTTTCTTTCATATATCTCTGGTGTCACTCATCCTTGCTGCACCTGACGATCCATATAAAGATCCTTACAATTCAAAGGGATTAACAGTAAATGAGATTACAGAAGATAAGATGTGTGAACTTTAAGAAATAGCAATAGAACTATCCAAAATGAAGCACGGAAAGGAAAAAAATAATTTAAAAAATAAATAAAGGATCATTGACTTGTGGAACAATGCCAAGTGGTCTAACATATTATAAGTTTTGTCCAAAAACAGAAAATCAGTACTGGGAAGGAGAAAAGGGGTGAATGGAAAAAAAAAAAAAATACATACACAAATTTTTCGAAATTTAGTGAAAACGTTAAGACCCCAAATCCAAGCAGAATAAACATTAAGGAAACCACATAATGGTACTTCATAATTAAATTGCTGAAAATGTGTGAAAGATAAAATCTGAAAGGCAACTAGAACAAATGATATATTATATATAAAAGAACAAGATAAGCATGACAGACTTGTTAGAAATCATGCAAGCCAGAAGACAATAGAATAATACCTTTGAACTATCAAAAGAATAAAAAAGCTAATCAACCTGAAATTTTGTACCAATAAAAAACAACTTTCAAAAATAGGAAAAATAAAGACTTTTCAGGCACATAAATGCTGGAAGAATGTTTTGCCACCCAATTTGCACAATAAGAAATGATAAGGAAGTTCTTCAGGGAAAAGGCAAATAATAGCAGATAGAAATAAAGTCTACACAAAGAAAGGAAGAGTGCAACAAAAGGAAAATATGTGAATAAATAAAGGCATTTATTTCTCCTTGTTAATCTCCTATCACTACAGACAACTAAAAGAAAAATAAGGAAATGCTACCAACAATAATACACATATAAATTCAAAAGTTAGATGAAATGGCCAAAGTTCTTGAAAACCACAAACTATCAAAACTCATCCAGGAAAGTGGCTGTGGTTCAATCAGTTGGGCTCTCGTCTACCACATGCGAGGCCCTGGGTTCGTGTCCCAGGTCCTCCTTATGAAGGCAGGCTCACCCACATGCTGCAGAGCGCTGCCCGGCCCGCGGAGGGCCAACTCAGCAAGTGACACAACAAAAAAGGGAGATAAGCAAAAACACAGAAGAGCACACAATGAACAGACACAGAGAGCAGATAGCAAGCAAGCCGCAAGTGGGGAGGGGAAATAAATACAGACACAGAAGAATGCATAGCAAATGAACAGAGAGAACAGACAGTACACAAAAAAGACACAAGGAGGGTGGATAAAATTAAAAAAAAAAAAACTCATCCAATATAAAATAGACAATACAGTCCTATGACTATTAAAGAAATTAAATTTTTAATTTAAAATCTTCCCCCCAAAATTTCCCAGCCATGAAAGTTTCCTACTAAGCATTTAAAAAATATTTAGCACCAACTCTATACAATATCTTCCAGAAAGAAAAAGAAGACCTCCCAACTCAGCCTTGGAGGTCAATTAATATTATACTTAAACCAAAGCCACATATCAATATCTCTCGTGAACCTGGATGTAAAAATCCTCAACAAAATATTAGAAAATCAAAGCAAGCAATACATAAAAAGAATTATAAACATAACCAAGTAGGATTTATTCCAGGTATGCAATGATGGTTCAATATTTGAAAAATCAAACCATGTAATCCATCAGGTCACCAGACTAAAAAAGAAAAATCACATGATCATATCAATTGAAGTAGAAAAAGCAGGTGGCAAAATTCAAGAACAATTCATGATTAAAATCTTCAGCAAATAAGAAATAGAAGAAAACTCTCAATTTAATAAAGAGCATCTATAAGAAAACCTACTGTTATCATATTTAGTGAAAGACAATGCTTTCTCCTTGACACCAAGAAAAAGGAAAGAATGTCTGCTCCCACAGTTCTTACTCAACATAGTAATGGAAGTCCTAACCAGGGGGGATAAAAGGTAAATTATCATAGGTGGATTAGAAAGAAAGAAAGAAAACTGCCTAATTTGCAGATATTATTGTCTACAAAGAAATTCCCAAAGAATCTACCTAAAAACTCACAGAACATATAAGTAGGTTCAGCGAAGTCACAGAATACAGTATCAACATGCAAAAACTGAAAGTATTTCCATAAACTAGCAATAAAAATGTAGAAACCAAAATTTAAAATACACCATTTAGAATCATTCCAATAAAATTAAATATTAGGTATAAATAAATCTTATAATACATGTATGAGAGTTAAAAGCACAAAATTACAAAATGCTAATGAAGGAATGCAAAGATATAAATAAATGAGAGACATACTGTGTTCAGAGATTAGAAGACTTAATATATTGGCGGCGGACTTGGCCCAGTGGTTAGATTGTGGAAAAAAGAGAACCCAAAAATATACCAAAATGATTTTTGACTAAAGTACAAAAATAATTCAATAGCAAAAAAGGTAGTCTTTTTCACAAACAGTGCTAACACAATTGGACATTAGTAGGCAAAATATGAACCTTGATCTAAGTTTCATACCTTTCTACAAAAATTAACTGAAAACATTAATTTGAATGTAAAATGTAAAACTATAAAACTTTTAGAAATAAGCATAGGAGAAAATCTTCAGGACCTAGGCCCAGGTGAAGAGGTCTTAGATATGACACCAAAAGAACAATTATAAAAGAAAAAAATGTAGTAAATTAGACTTCATCAAATTAAAAACTTTTGTTCCATGAAAGATAAGCTACAAACTAAAAAAAATATATTTGCAAAGCACATATCCAACAAGAATATAGATCTAGACTAACAGAAAAACAGAGAGACGATGCAAATAAAATCAGAAATAAGAGGGCGAACATTACTACTGACCCCCCAGAAATAAGAAGAATCGTATGAGGATACAATGAACAACTACATGCCAACAATCAGAAAAAGCATAAGAAATGCAGAAACTCTTAGAAACACACAAACAAAATACACTCACTCTAGAAGAAAAAGAAGACCCCAACAAACCAATCCAAGTGAAGACATTGAATCAGTCATCAAAAACCTCTCAATAAAAAGAGCCCAGGATCAGATGGCTTCACAGGTGAATTCTACCACTCATTTCAAGAATAATTAACACCAATCATGCTCAAACTTTCAAATAAATTGAAGAGGAGGGAACAGTATCTAACTCATTCTATGAAGCCAACATCACCATAATACCAAAGCCAGATGCAGAATACTACAAGAAAATTACAGACCAATTCTCTTATGAATATAGATGTAGAAATCCTCAACAAAATACTTGCATATCAAATCCAACAGCATATTAAAAGAATTATACACCATTACTGTGGCAGTTTGATATTTATGAATTTCAAAAAGAGATATAGATTGTTTGTAAACTGGATGTGATAACACTTTGACTGTATTAGATTCAGCCAAGACATCTGACTAAATTTAGATTAGGTCTTTGGGGCGGCAGACTTGGAGTAGTTAGGGCATCCATCTACCACATGGGAGGTCTGCGGTTCAAACCCCGGGCCTCCTTGACCCATGTGGAGCTGGCCCATGCTCAGTGCTGATGTGCGCAAGGAGTGTCCTGCCACGCAAAGGTGTCCCCACGTAAGGGAGCCCCACGGGCAAGGAGTGTGCCCCGTAAGGAGAGCCACCCAGCGTGAAAGAAAGTGCAGCCTGCCCAGGAATGGTGCCGCACACACGGAGAGCTGACACAAGATGACGCAACAAAAAGAAATACAGATTCCCGTGCTGACAATAGAAGTGGGCAAAGACAACGCAGCAAATAGACACAGAGAACAGACAACGGGGGGGGGGGGGGGGGGGCGGAATAAATAAATGAATAAATCTTAAAAAAAAAAAAAGATTAGGTCTTTGATTCAACCACAATATAAGAGTGCAACTCAGAGTTGAGTCCCAGCCCCCTTGGTGGGCTGATAAAAACAGACTGTCACACAGAAGTAGATACACAGAGAAGAAAAACACAGAGAAGGGAGACACCTTATTAGACCTGGTAGAGGCCCCAGGGAGAGAGATAAGCCTGATAGTTTATAGCTGACCTTGTGAAGAAAATAGAGCAGCTGAGTTCAGAAAGAAGCAAGCCCAAGGGAAAGAGACAAGACTTATGCCAGCCTACAGCTGATGTTGGAAGAAGCTGGGACCACAGAGCCATAAGAGGAAGAAGGAAGGCTGAACCCTTGCAGACATCACCCGCCATCTTGCTTCAACAAATGGCCAATGACTGGGTGAGAAAGTAGCTCCTATGGTACCTTGACTTGGACTCTTTAGGGCCTTGTGACTGTAAGCTTCTACCCCAAATAAGTACCCTTTATCGAAGCCAACAGAGTTCTGGTACTTTGCACTAGCACCCCTTGGACTAATACAATGACCAAGTGGATTTGATCCCAGGTATGCAGGGACAGTTCAACACAAGAAATTCAATTAATGTAATACACCACATTAACAAAATGAAAGGAGAAAACCACGTAGCTATCTCTATTGACACAGAAAAGGCATTTGACAAAATCCAGCACCCTTTCTTGATAAAAACACTTTGAAAGCTAAGAATAGAGGGAAACTCTGTCAACATGATAAAGGGCATATATGAAAAACACAAAACTTACATCATCGTGAAAGACTGAAATCTTTCCCTCTAACACTGGGAACAAGACGAGAATGCCCACTGTCACCACTGTTATTCAACGTTGTGCTACAAGTTCTAGTTGGAGCAGTTAGGCAAGAAAAAAGAAATAAAAGACATCCAAATTGGAAAGGAATAAGGAAAACTTTCACTATTTGCAGATGACATGATCCTAAATATGGAAAGTCCTGAAAAATGAACAACAAAGCAACATGAGCTAATAAATGAGTTCGGCAAAGTGGCAAGATACAAGATCAACAGGCAAAACTCAGTAGTGTTTCTCTACTCTATTAATAAGTATTCAGAGGAGGAATTTAAGAAAAAATTCCATTTACAATACCAACTAAAAGAATCAAATATCTAGAATAAATTTAATCAAGGAGGTAAAGGACTTGTACACAGAAAACTATAAGGCATTGCTAAAAGACTAAGAAGACTGAAATACTCCATATTTATGATTGAAAGCCAAAATATTATTAAGATGTCAATTCTACCCAAATTGATTTACAAATTCAAGGCAATCCCAATAAAATGACTAACAGCCTACTTCGCAGAAATGGAAAAGCCGATTAACAAATTTATTTGGGGAAGCAGACTTGGCTCAATGTATAGAGCGTCCACCTACCACATGAGAGGTCCGCAGTTAAACCCAGGACTTCCTTGACCTGTGTGGAGCTGGCCCACGTACAGTGCTGATGTGTGCACGGAGTGTCATGCCACGCAGGGCTGTCCCCCGCATAGGGGAGCCCCACACGTAAGGAGTGCGTCCCATAAGGAGAGCCGCCCAGCGCAAAAGAAAGTCCAGACTGCCCAGGGTGGTGCCGCACACAAGGAGAGCTGACACAGTAAGAAGACACAACAAAAAGAGACACAGATTCCCATGCCGCTGACAAGAATGGAAGGAGACACAGAAGAACACACAGCGAATGGATAGAGAGAGCAGACAACTGGGGGGGGGGGGGGGGGGAGAAGGGGAAAGGAAGAGAAGTAAATTTAAAAAATTAATCTTTTTAAAAAAATTATTTGGAAGGGTAAGGAGCCCCAAATGGCTGAAAAAACTCTTGAAGAATGAAGTTGGAGGATTCACACTGCCTGAATTTGAAGTATATGAAAAAACTACTGTGGTCAAAACAGTATGATACTGGCATAAAGATAGATATATTGAAAAATGGAATAGAATTGAGAACAGGAAATAGACCCTCATATCCACAGATAATTGTTATTTGATAAGGCTGACAAGTCCACTCAACTGGGACATAAGAGTCTCTTCAACAAACAGTGCTGGGACAACTGCACGTGTATATGCAAAAGAATGAAAGAGGACCCCTATATCTCACATCTTATACAAAAATTAACTAAAAAAGGATTGAAGACCTAAATATAAAAACCAGAACCATAAAACTCCTAGAAGAAAATGTAGGGAAGCATCTTCAGGATCTTGTAGTAGGCTTGGTTTCTTAGACTATACACCCAAAGCAGAAGAAACAAAGAAAAAAATAGATCAATGGGACCTCCTCAAAATCAAAAGCTTTTGTGCTTCAAAAGACTTTGTCAAGAAAGTGAAAAGACAACTTAATGGGAGAAAATGTTTTGGAAATCACATAACTGATAATGGTCTAATATTCAGAATATATAAAGAAATCCTAAAACAGAACAATAAAAAGACAAACAATCCAGTTAAAAATGGGCAAAAGACTTGGATAGCAATTTCTCCAAAGAGGAAATACAAAATGGCTACAAAGCATATGAAAAGATGGGTCAACATTACTAGCTATTAGGGAAATGCAAATCAAAACCACATTGAGGTATCAATTCACCTCTAATAGAATGGCTACTATTAATCACAAGACTAGCCAGGGATTTAAATGGGAACTCCAGGAAGTGAGAAAACTTTAGAGAGATTGAAAAGCTCTCCACATATCTAGGGTTAACCAGAGCCTATGTGAATGGACAGCAGAGACTAGAGTGGTCCCAAACCCAATTACGAATCCCTGGCCAAGAGAGTCTGTGCACATGCACAGAGGGAACAGCAGAGAGCCTGAGAAAGCCTGATGAAAAGAAACTGAACTTTGAAAGTGCTCCCCAGTCCATTAACAAACCCATTAGTAGAGAGTAGAAACCTTACTGGCTCAAAGTGATTGGGCACAACCTCTGACCACTAAGCTATGCAGACACAGTCACAACCCTCCAGGAAGCTAGACTTAAAAATAAAAGCATGTGGGAAGGGAAATATCAGTGGGCAGACTTTGTAGGGGGGATAAGACTTCACAGTTTTAGTCCAGGCAAACTAAACAAACAACAAAAATCATTGTGTGTGTGTGTGTGTGTGTATGCGCGCACGTGCGCATGTGTGTGAGAGAGGCAGAGAGATCAGAGTTGCTACAATTTATTATCTAAAATGCTCAACAAAGAAAAAAAAACCAAGAATGTTTGATCCATTTCTTCCTATAGATGCCTATTAACCTTCTGGTATCATTTCCCTTCAACCTTAAACTACAACCTTTGGTGCTTCTAGTAAGGTAGGTCTGCTAGTGATGGATTTCTCAGACTTTGTTTATCTGGGAATATCTTCATTTTGCCTTCATTTTGGGGGGACAGTTATGCTGGGTGCAGAATGCTTGGTAATCATATTGTTTTCCCCCAGTACATGATAATCATCATTCCTTGCTGCTTTCTTTAGCTTTGTCTTTCTAGAGTTTGACTATGATTGTAATCCCTAGAGCATAGAGCAACTACTAAGAAAGCAAAAATTAGAGTAAAAAAGAAAGAAGGGATTGGAATGGCATGCCAAATTGGTACATCCTTAATCAAAAAATGGTGCTTTTAAAAAAAAAGAAAGCAAAAACTGACAGAACTAGGAGAAATAAATGTACATTGATAACCAGGGATTTCAACACTCTTCATAGTAATTGATAGAGAATATATATAGAAAATAGGTAAATGTATAAAAGACTTTAAAAAACTATCAATTCAACCTAACTGATATTCATAGAACATTCTACCAGAAAACAGCAATTTATATATATATTTATTTTTAAGTGAACATGAAACTTTAACTAACACAGACCATATTCTAGGCCATAAAACAAGTCTCAATAAACTTAAAGAGATTGAAGTCACATGAAGTATTTCTCTTAACCACAATGGAATTAATGTAGAAATCAGTGACAGAACACTATCTTGAAAGTCCCCAAATATTAGAAACAAAACATCATACTTCTAAAAAACTCCCAGTCAAGGGGAAATCAGAAGAAAATAAGAAAATATCTTGAACTCAATGAAAATCAATATACAATCTATAACAATTTGTAGGATGCAGCTAAAGCAGTGTTTGGAGGAAATTTTTAAACTTCAAATGCTTCTATTAAAAAGAACAGTCTCATGTCAATGATGTAAGCTTTTACTTTAAGAAACCAAAAAAAAAAAAAAGAACACATTTTTTTTTTAGGGTAAGCAAGGAAGTAAAGAATTTATTAAGAAATAAGAAAACTAGAAATGAGATAAGTACACAACCCGAGACATGGGTTGCAGGCATGCTAGACAGTAAGATGCAAAAGTGGCACCCCAGATTAGGTCTTATTTTTAAGACCTTTCCTCCTTCCCCTTCCTAATGTTGGGGAAGGGTTCCAGTTGTTTGTTAGAACAAATTAAATTGAAGTAAGCAGAAAGAAGGAAAAATATCATCAAGAATATAAATCAATGAAATAAGTGCAAAGAATAGAGAAAAATCAATAACACCAAAGGCTGTTTCTTGAAAAGACTATACTTTTATTGACAAATTGATAAACCTCTAGCCAGAGTGATCAGGAAAAAAAGAGAAAAAAAGAAATTACCAGTATCAGGGAACGGATACGATACACATTTAAAAAGTCATAAGGGAATATTATGAAAAATTTATGCAAATTTATGACAACTGAGATGAAATTGAAAAATTCCTGGAATTCCAATCTTCAAGAACAAAGAGGTAACCTAAATAGCCCTATGTCTATTAAAGAAATTACACTGAAGTGAGGAAGGAAGGAAAGGAAGGAAAGGAAGGGAGAGAGGAGAAGGGCGGGGGGGGGGGGGGTGGGATAAAAGAAAGAAACAGAAAAAGCAGCCCCAGATGGCCTCACTGGTGACTTTTATCAAACAGTTAAGAAAAATAAATAATACCATTTTTACCCAAACACTTTCTGAAGACAGAATAGCAGGAAACACTTCCCAAATCATTTTAAGAGGCCAGCTTTACCCTGATACCAAAATCAGATACATATTCCATAAAAAAATAAAATTATAGAATATAATTCATCAACATAGATGCAAAAATCTTCAACAAAATTTTGGCAAAGAGAATCTAACAATATATAAGGATAATTCATTATATCCAAATGTAAAGCTTGTTTAACATTTGAAAATCATTCAATATAATTCACTCAAGACTGTCTTCAGGATTCAGGAACCCAGCTGCAGACTAGGTTCAGGTCTACTCCAATGTGTTTCTTATCCTCCTTAGACTAGTGGCTTTCTTTTTTTTTTTTTTTTTTTTTTAAAGATTTATTTATTTAATTTCCCCCCCTCCCCTGGTTGTCTGTTCTTGGTGTCTATTTGCTGCGTCTTGTTTCTTTGTCCGCTTCTGTCGTCGTCAGCGGCACGGGAAGTGTGGGCGGCGCCATTCCTGGGCAGGCTGCTCTTTCTTTTCACGCTGGGCGGCTCTCCTTATGGGTGCACTCCTTGCGCGTGGGGCTCCCCCACGCGGGGGACACCCTTGTGTGGCACGGCACTCCTTGCACGCATCAGCACTGGGCATGGTCAGCTCCACACGGGTCAAGGAGGCCCGGGGTTTGAACCGCGGACCTCCCATATGGTAGACGGACGCCCTAACCACTGGGCCAAAGTCCGTTTCCCACTAGTGGCTTTCTGAGGTATGTTCTTCCATGGAGAATGGCAGGAGCTTAACACTGATAAGCTAGACTACACACACACACTTTAAGGCTCTTCTTTCCTCACATCCACTAACAATCCATTGGCCAAAGCAAGTCATTTGACAAAAACCTTCATCAGTGAGACTGGGAAACATATTCTACCCTACAGAGTAGTAGAATAATATTCACTAAGCAATAACAAAGGCTATTTACAAGTAGGTATCATAATAAATCAATATTAATATTCATTAAAATCCAGAAGAATTTTTAATGAAAGCACTATGGGAAAGTGCAGGCAGTATTTAAGGATGCAGGATAAGGGGAAATAAAAACTAATCTGCTTAAGCAAAGAGGACTATCTATAGAATATCTTTCTATAAATCAGGAAAAATAGGCTCAACCAATTAATAAAAGCCAGTAGACAAACTAAAACTCTATATGGAAAATAGGCAAAGGGAAAAGAAATCTTTTTGAAATGGAAGGATGACATTAAAGTGCTGGATGCATAATATGCTCTCCTATAATGTTAACAGTAATAAGCATCATCCTCTCCATTTTCATTCTCACCATTATTATAGTACACTTGCTTAAATTACTTTCTTCCAGAATGTACTGCTCATCTTGAGTTTTATCTGTAATTTTTTTACTCACTGATATAATCTTGTGAGATTTTTCTAGCCACATATCCCACTATCTGAAGCACTCTTCCATTCACGAAAAATTAAATCATCTTCAAGTGTACAGATCTCGGCATATAAATCTGAAACCATTATTGGCTCATTGTATAACAATGTTTTATGCATAGTAGCCCAGTTCTGAAGAAATTCAAGAATAAGATTGCTAGGTGGATGCTTTCCTGTTCTAGGGATAAAGTTTTATTCAGTTTGTCAGTTTGTTCTGAAAAATATTAATAAAATGACAAATGCATAGTAAAGTATTTTGTAATATTTATAATTTGATTCCATTAATTTTTATAACCCCATGTGTACTAAGCATTATTACTCCTATTATACAATGAAGAAAATGATTCAGAGGAATAAGAAACTTGTTCACGTGTTTTAATTTCTTAGGCTGCTTAAAGCAAATACCATGAAATGGCTCAGTTTGAACAATGCAACTTACTACCTTATAGTGTTGAGGCAGAGAAAACAACCAAGTCAAGGTATCATCAAGGTGATGCTTTCTTCACAAAGACTGGCTGCTGGCAATCCTTGGCTTCTCTGCCATATGGCAAGGCCCAGGGTGGCATCTTCTGGCCTGGCCCTTCTCTTTCAGGTTTCATTTATTTCACTTCTCGCTTCCTTGGCTTTTTTCCTCTCCCTGTGTTCATTCCTTTTAGAAAAGATGCCAGTAATAGGAATAAGACCCATCCTAAATATAGCAGGTCACACCTTGGTGAAGTAGCCTCATCAAAAAGTCCCACTTACAATGGGTTTACAACCACAGGAATGGATTAAATTTAAGAACATGTTTTTCTGAGGTACATATAGCTTCAAACCACCACACCATGGTTACACAATTGGTACATGGAAAAATCTGAGTTTGAATCCAGGAGTATTAACTGAAACCACAACTTGGAAGATCAATTTTTTCATTATCAAGTAAAGTTGAAAATTTACAAAGTCTGTGACCCAGCAATTCTGAGTGGAAACTCTCACACATATTCCTTGTCCTCTCTCCTAAATCATCCATTTTTCTGAGTTTGCTAGATCATTTTAATCAGCATATAGACTTCTAAGGGTTTGTCAATAGCCATCTCCAATTCCTCTCTTCCCATTCTCTACTGAAATCCTCTGATCAGGCTTTCATTTAAGCCAATTCACTGAAACATTTCTTTGTAAGGGTCACCAGTGACCTCTACATTGTCAAATCCAAAATAAATTCTCACTCTTAGTCTTACCTGACCTATCAACGGTCAACAGCATAGGGCTTAATTAATTACTTCCATTTTCTTCATTTGGCAATCAGGATCTTTCTCTTTCTTCTGGTTCTAAGTCTCTCAGTAGAAACTCATTTTCGGGCTCATTAGCTGATTTTTCCTCACTTTCCTAACCCTAAAGATTGAGGAAACTAGGCCTCAATCTTCAGGTTTCTTTTTTAGTTACCCTGATATCTCAGGTGATCTCAATAGTACCAGGGCTTTTTTTAAACCAGAATATATTTTTTAATATAAAATAAGATTACCTGCATAACTCTATAATTACAAGATATGCTTGTAAGAACTGCACCTGATTATTTTTTATTGTCCCCCAGAAGGTTCAGACAATAAACACAATTATTTCTATATCCAATAATAAGCATTGATTCCCAGACCACAGGATAAGAGAAGACTTCACCAGGAAGTTCAAATTCACTTTGCAATTGTCTGCTCTTAGATTCCAAGATCCATCAAAAAGATGCTGCTGCCAGCAACATTTCATTGTTATGGTTGAAGTTACAGAAAGCAAATGGTATTGCAAATACTCTTGAAGTAGCTTCAAATTTCCACTGGAGGTGACCTTTCATGTTACAATGGATAAAGCAGTCATGGGAACCAAAAAATTTTCTTGCTGAGGTACCTCTGTTGCTGAGGTACATGGGGATGAAAAGATTGGTCCACTGGTAGAGAACTGTCAAACCTGTTCTCCAAAATGAATAAAGCAGAGTAAATTCCCATCTACCCAATCAACACAAATATATTGTAGAAAACACCATGAAGAGAAAAGTAGTTTTTCACAAGAACATTTCCAAATTCTGTTCCCACTGGTGGGATTCATAGCCAGCAAAAGTCCTCCCAGTGTAGCAAAATACAAGTGATGTGGATTCAGGCCCAAACAAAGAGAATAAAAAAACAGTTGCTCCACATTTTAACTTCCAAACACAAATCTTTTTTTATATATATCCAAAGCACATGCAATGCTGGTCATGAGAGCCGATGTAAAGGAGTCCTGTGCTTGGATCCATGCTTGCAGAGCTTTTGACAGCATCCTGAGTGCCAACCATATAGTGTTTTCCTCTACTATTACCTTTCAGAACATAAACTAACCCATTATAAGTCCCATATAATGAAGTATGCACAATTAGATATAAATGCTGTAGCAGTTTGATATGGTTATAAATTCCAAAAATAGATATTGGATTATGTTTGTAATCTGGTCTGTATCTGGGCATGATTAAGTTATGATTAGGGTTTTGATTGGGCCACATCATTAGAGCGTTGGTCCCCTTGGTGGTGGGGACTCACAGATAAAAGGTATGACAAAGGACAGAATTGAGGTTTCTTAATGTTGGCGTTTTGATGTTGGAGTTTTATGCTGAAGTCTTAAGCTGGAGCCCCAGGAAATCAGCACACAAAGGAAAGAAAAGCAAGCCCCAGGAAGAGAGGACCTGAGCCAGGAGAACACAGAGGAATAGAAACAGCTCCTTAGACACAGCAGAAACCCAGGTAGAGAGACAGAGCTGTTCACCTGATAGTCTACAGCTGACTTTGTGGAGAGAGGCAAAGTCTAGAGAGCCTCATAGTCTACAGTTGACCTTGTGGAGAAAAGAGAGGAGCTGAGCCCAGGAGAACCCAGGAAGCCTGAACCTTCACAAATATCAGCAGCCATCTTGCTCCAACACATGAAAATAGACTTTGGTGAGGGAAGTAACTTATGCTTATGGCCTGGTATCTGTAAGATCCTACCCTAAATAAATACCCTTTATAAAAACCAATTTCTGGTATGTTGCATCAGCATCCCTTTGGCTGACTAATACACATGCTGAGGATTCAACTCAATCTCCCACAGTCTGTTCCCATTTCACTTCCCAGAGTAAAGATCAACTGCTTTCATGCTATGAGAATGGGAGCCAATACACACAGTTGCAGATGATTTATCAACAGTTGGTGTAATAACCAGAAGTGAAGCATCTACACATTTGCCTGTGTTTGATCTCTATCTCACACTTAACTCCAGTTTCTCAGCACCTATGATAGGTGTCTTCCCTTTGCTCCTCTGACTTTCCAATAAGAATTGGAGGATGAATTTTTCATATTTTGAATGTTAGTCTGTAAAATTAAACTTAAAGAATAAGCCAAAGGGTAAGGTTCCAATTTAGTTAAAAACCTAGTAGTAGTCAGAGACAAAAATCTGACTCCCTCTGCTTAGTTTAGTAGAAGCATTTATCTCAATGTCGATAATTTAAAGGCATGTCAGATTTATGATGTAAAGATTTTTCCACTGGTTTCTCCTTGATTAATGTCACTGAATTTTCTTTTTGTGCATAACTCTTGCTGAGCAGCACATCTTCATCTGGAAATACTGTTTGAAAGATGTGATTGTAAATTTCTCAAATGGAACTGCTGAGAATAATTTCCAGAACCAGGTACTAATGTGCCAAGCAGATTTTCAATCTCACTGAGGAGCCATAAGGACTTTAAGGAATCCCAACCACTATTTAAGAACAGTGACTCTTTAGGAATCTTTATAGGATCTTCTGAAAGACTGAAAATAGACTTCCACAAATGCTGTAATTTATCTCAAATTTCCTCTTATCCACTGAGTTTACTATGAGATTTCAGGTTTATCTAGTCTAAATAAATCTTGTTTAACTCAGAAACATTAATTTTGCCATGAGATGTAAATGGTAAAGTATCAATCAACACAAGCTGATCTGGGATTGCATGATTTGGGAAATATTTCTGAAGTTCCTTAAAGATATAATCCTTTACTAAATCTTCTTTAGATACCATGAATAGAATTACTTTTTCCTGATTATGCCATGTAACTGCATAAGACTCCACTTGTTGAATACCTCCAGTAACCTGTTGCACAAGCTCAATGTTAAGACATTTGCCATGACACTTGATCTGACTGTCCTTTCATCCCCAGAAAAATATGTCTTTCATAGTTACAAAATCTCCTGTGGTTTGCTTTGAACCAAGTGATACAGTCATTTTATCAAGAAAACACACTCAGTTTTTGCCACCTAAAAATACTTGGTCATTGCATTCGTGAATTGTGAAACCACTAGTGTCTCTGACTTCAACTACTGTTCTAAGCAGTGGAAATCCCAGTTTTATAGGCATTTCACATATCAAAGTAAAGAACCTTCACTGGAATCCTGTAAAAGGTTGCCCAACTTGATATTTCTGTGATACCATAAGTAGAAAATATTCGCATTTTATTGCCTTCTCTCCAGCTTCTGAAAACAGTCAATAATGGAAATGTTCCACCACCAAGGGCTAATAATTGAAGAGAGGTACTGGCTAATAAAAGAGTTGCCACAGTTGAGATCTAAATCTTCTAAGCAATGTTGGTGTTACATAATGGAAAGAATAGCCTGTTAGCTCTGTACTTCTCATCTTTATTCAAACCAAGTCAAACATTATCTGCTGATAATATTCCAAAGAAGTATTGTGAATTATGTAAAATCACCGTGGAATTGGATGCAAATTTTTGTTTTCTGCAAAACAGTCACTCTGTGATCAGAAAAGAGAACAGGAGCTAATCTGATGCAACTACTTCAACAGAAGTTGGTACAATAAGCAGAGGCACCACTTGATAGAGCAGGGGTTCTTACCTTTTTTTGTTCCACAGACCCCTTTGCCATTCAGGTGAAATGAATACTACTGTAATTGATTTATTGCATACATTCATAAGTGAAGCAAATGCTAGATTTCAGTTATAGGTCAGAGAAAATAAAGATTATAAGTTGATTTTTTTCAATTCAAGCTCATAAACCCCCTGAAATCAAGCTAACAGACCTTTGGTTAAGACCCCTGTGATACAGGAACAAATATTTCCACATAAGAAGGCTAAAAAGTCAGAGGTAGAACCAGAAACAAAACATCTTCTTGTGTGATCTCAAAAAGTACCTGAAAATGCTATTTGGTACACCACGTGAATGAGGCACTCTAACAATCTCAGGTATCCCCATAATCCCTGATGTATGAAGAACATAAACTAAGCAATGCTTCAGCCTCACATCCATTGTATTCTGATTTTTCTGTATTTCCAGACTCATACAGTTTTTCATTTTTCTTTTTCATATTTCTCTCTTCTATGACTTGCCATGAGGGTCATCTGAAGACTTCCAATGAAGTCTTAAGAGTACTGGGCCATTATGTTCTACTATAAATGTGTCATAGTTTAATGTCTCATGGGAAGATTTGAATTTTTAGAAGGCCTCAGGAGAGGTTTGCGCACATCTGGAGCTGGATAGCCAAACCCAAATCTCCTTATCCACCCACCACAACATGACAGTTACCCAGAAGTCCAATACCAGGACTTTAAATACTATCTCTATGCTAACGATCCCCCCAATTTTTATCTCCAGTTCAAACTCTCCCAGACTCCAAATTCACCTTCTCCATTTTGTTATTTAAGTGGAATCTCAATTTATGAGGTCTAAAACCTAACTCTAGCTTTCTACCATCCAACCCCTTTCCCAAAACAGGGTATTCTCAATCTAATTAACAGCATCCATTTTATTTAGTTCAAGAACCTTTTGAGTTATCATATTCTCTTCTCTAACATCCCATGCCCAATCTATTAGCAAATCATGTCATCCCTTCCTTCAAAACATATCCAGAATCTGCCTATTCCTTTTTACCTCCTCTGCTACAACCTAATCCATGGCATCATCATCCTAACATTTGTGAGTGGACTTGGTCTGGAAAACCTGAAGAAAGCAACTCTCTTAGTCATCTTCTATTTTTGTAGGTAAGTGCTAATTATACCATCACCTTCATAATGGTTGGACAAGATAAGGCAAATTGAGCTAAAGAACTGGCTATTTTATCCTATATCTGCTTTAGGTTTTCCTGAAAAGAGATATAAATAGTAGGAGAGATTTTTTAGTATCTTTATTATCCAACCTGTAATACCAGGATAGGACAGCAACCAGGGATTCAGAGAAAAAGCCCTAGCCAAGACCATATGGTATATATTCAGCTGGAGCATCTCCTACAAAGCACATTTTGGAACTTGAAGATCAGACAGACTCTACATTGAATCAAGGAAAAGAGAATCCTATCATCTGGCATAGCTGAGATCTCAATATTTTGAAAATCCATAATACATGTATGTTTACAGCACTGAAGAAAGTAACTGAAGAGACTACACACAGGTTACTTAGACAATCTGATCTTGGGCAAGTCACTAGACAGTGAGATTGAAATACACGATAATTAAGAAACCTTACAGCACAACAGTGATATTTCCTTTAGGACTAAAATTATTTTAGACAGCAAATTCACAAAAGTCGGTAACTCAAAATTCCCTAAGAATGTCTATGGTAGATTGCTTCTGAGGTGTTAACATGGGAGGCCTCGTAAAATATCCCTAGTTCCAAAGATAGAATGCAGGTACGGGCAGATAATTATCCTAATCAAGTTTGACATTCCAACCAGCAAAAATATGGTCTGGCCACTAGTCTTCATTCAAGAGATGATAGTATTAGCTTTAACGCTAAATATAAGAAATTGAATAAGAAGAATATTAAGAATTCTTACAGCTGTAAAATTATATGATTCTGTATTTTATTTGCTGCGTCATACTACATCTAAGACACTAAGATAGTTGCTGTAAGGGCTACAAATAATTGCAAATAGCTTAAGTACTGATACTCCATTTTAGAACTGAAATGAGCGAAGTCATTTAAATATTCCTATACTTCATTAGGCACAATAAAAATATCCTGAAAAAGCAAATTAAGTATGTACCTTTCAGTGCTGTGGTCTTTTCTTTTTCATCTGGACCTCCCTGCTGGATTTGTGCCATGCTTATCCAAATTGGCAACAAAATTAAAGAGCTCAAGGAAATAGACATCAATCTTCAGAAGACAGTCTAGAATGAATGAAAGCAATAAATTAAGCTCTACTCAAATCCTACCTACTTCACAAGACCTTCCTAGAGCCTCCCAGTCAGGATTAATCTCTCTACTCTGATTTCTCACTGTACTTTGTTGATGTCTATATCACAGTACTTATCATAGTCTGCTTGCATTTATAGTTATTTATGAACTTCTCTGGGTCAGCTATCAGACCACAAGCCCCAGGAATAAAGGTATCAAGTCTCTGTCATCTTATGTCACCCAATTCAATATCATATACATACAGATAACCTAATGTTTGCTGAATTAAATTTTGATAAACTTTCTATTCAGTTTCTCTATCACCTATCATTTAAAAATATATATCTCTAAGAAGTTTCAAAAAAGTCTAAATTTCTTTTCAAATAAATGGTAGGCATATGCTCTTCACAAGATGAGACTATCTCCCTCTTGGAGCATGCAGTCAGAAGGACAAAATTCAAAAAATGCCTAGAGTAAAATTCAACACACAACTTTAAGGGAAAATTAGTCCTTTTAACAATGAAACTATATCAAATTTAGTCTCTGAAAGCCATACTCTATAACTATAACTTGCATCCCAGTAAATAATATGTTTATGATTTATTAAAATTTAATTCTGCTGTACTTTAGCCAAAAGGCAGGCATTAAAACTATAAATAGCTTTTCCCAGGGTGCCCACAAACAGAAAAGGAAAATACTATTCCTAAAGTTAAAAAAAAAAAATAAAAGGGCAACACACAATGGAGAAAATTACACTAATTGAATCAATTAATCTGCAACTGTTAATAAAATGACATAAAACTACACTCATGACAATAAAACAAGATTATTTCTCTGAGAAACTCAATTAATTTGCTCCCCACAAAGCAAACTTAAGTCTCCAATCAGAGGTACATTTTATAATTATCTTTAAAAACTGAGGCATTTTCATAATCAGCAGCATACTTAACAAAAACACTAATAGTAATGATGTGGGCTATGGGTGGAAGGCTCTTTGTCTCTTCAGAGATAACCCAAGCTGTTTGACTTGTGGGTGTGGGTAAGAGGCTGCAGTCCTACCCTTAGGGACAATGGCAACGGCTCCAGTCCCAGGAAACAGTTTAACAATGCAAGGGCTATAAACTTTAAGTATTTAGGGGAAATGCAAAAACCAAATATGCTAAAAGCTTATCTAGAATATCTGGAGTCAATGCTAAAAGCTTACCTAAGATGTGGAAGATATATATGCTAATTGAAGCCTATTTTTTTTAAAAAAAGATTTATTTATTTATTTAATTTCCCTCCCTCCCCTGGTTGTCTGTTCTCTGTGTCTATTTGCTGCATCTTGTTTCTTTGTCCGCTTCTGTTGTCGTCAGCGGCACAGGAAGTGTGGGCGGCGCCATTCCTGGGCAGGCTGCTCTTTCTTTTCACGCTGGGCGGCTTTCCTCACAGGCGCACTCCTTGTGCGTGGGGCTCCCCCACGTGGGGGACACCCTTGGGTGGCATGGCACTCCTTGCGCGCATCAGCACTGCGCATGGCCAGCTCCACACGGGTCAAGGAGGCCCGGGGTTTGAACCGCGGACCTCCCATATGGTAGACGGACACCCTAACCACTGGGCCAAAGTCCGTTTCCCAATTGAAGCCTATTGAGAACTGAAACAAAGGGACCATTTGGCCTTTCCTCTCTGTATAAAAGACGTTTGAAAATCTTGTTCAGGGCTCGGGATTCAAACAGAAAGCTCCCGAGTCCGGCCGGCTGTCAATAAACTATTTTTCCTTCTCAAAATCATTCCTGAGTCCTGGCCTCTCTATACTCAAATAATTGAACTTCTCTCAAATTCTACAACAGTAAAAGAAATATTTTTAAACTATGAATGCTCCCAATGCTGCCCTTACTGCAACTCCAACTGCAAGTGGTGTGGTATAAGAGAAAGAGCCCTCTGGCTCCACCATTAAATAGTCATGTGCCCTTGATGAATTATTTAACTTCTCTGTGCCTCATTTTCCACATCTATAAGATGGGAATGATAATCATGCTTCCCTCACAGAGCTATGGTGAGGATGAAATGAGATAGGAAATGTACTTAGTTTATATAGTGCCTGATCCATATATAAGTGTCTACATATGTTAGCTTATATTTTTAAAATTGTTGTTGTAAATGTATCCTAGCTTTACCACATAATATTATTATGTGGCCTAGGGGCAAGTCACTTAATATCGAATATCTTCAGTTTCTACATTATAAAATGTAGATTATAGCTCATATAACAATTATGAAAATTAAATATTATAGAAGGTGTGTATAGCTGATCCTTAATATTATTAGCAGTACTACTGCCATTCAATGGTGTGACGTTTCCTAAAAGAAATAAGTAGAACATGGGTCTATTTTTTATTGGGAAAGCATTTTCACTTAGCATAGAAGTAGCAATTATTTTTCTTCTGTCAATAAATAACTGAAAACTCTGTAAATTCTATATGAATAAATATGCTTACATTCCTTCAGGAAATATATCCGAGTCCAGAGAGTAGATAACACACAAGACACTGGGGCACAATGGTGAGTAAAACATACATGCTCACCGCTCTCGTGGGGCCTTACTTTTATCTGCCAAATCAGGCTGCCGAATAGCCACAAATAAAATGTATAAGACATGGACTGATAATTGCAATGTTTTTATAACAAAGCAATGTATATTCTTTTGTAAGGAATAGCTATTTACATTCAGGAATTAGTCTTATCTGTCAAGTCCTACAAGTCTGTGCAGAAATTAGAGTTGTTCATAATGAGACATTATACAGTGTCCTTTTCTAAAGCGCCACAACTAAATTATTCATCCACAGAGGACTTCCTGCATTTTTTTTTTCCTCTATGTCAATTCGGTATTTCTTCTAAATGGAAATTTTAAGGTTATTTTGCACTGGCCCTAAATTTATATGAGTTCACTGTGACTGCCTTATTTAACAAAGGTAAACTATAAATTTATCTTCAGTGCTAGAGTCATTTTCAAGATTTGCATTTTAAGGAATCATTTTCAAGATTACCAAGACTAAATAGCAATGAATTGTCAATATTCTTATTTTATATGAGGTAACCTAAAAATACACATAGCTATCTGCTGGAGTATAAGTTAGGAGATACTAATTACTATCTGTGATTCCAACCTTATAGTAGCAGATGTAAAATAGGTAAACATGAAGCAAAAGCAATTTGTTGCTCTCTTATTCACCGTGTTAGATTTTTTACCCTCGAGTTATTTTCCATGGCCATGGTACAGCTGGTAAAGTTAAATCAGGAACATCATAAATTCTCAATTTAGTTTTCCTAATAAAAATTCAGACTTATAACCTGCATGACCACAGATAAACACTACTGAAAATGCAGCCAGCAAGCCGTTTGATACATTTGATATATATTAATATGTACACTCGACATGGTTTATTTGGCATTATCTGATAGAGGTTAGGTTATGGGGAATAAAGTGGTTGAAGGTTTTTACTGATGTGAATTGGAACACAGTTGACATGTATACTTCATGATAACCACTGCTGTTTAAATAAGGTTTCCTAGAAATGGTTACAGTATAAACTAGATTCAAGACATCTCAGGTTGCAATTTCATTCTGTGGAACTACACAAAGCAATTATCATATCTTCTTTCCTTCTATGATTCCAACAAAGAATCCATGACATATAACTAAAGCTGTAAATAACTTGTCATGTGTAATCTTTATCCAGCCAGCATTTCAAAACATGAAACAGTAGAGTATTTCTTAGTTGCCCTGTTTGCTCAAAATATTGCATGAGCACTTATGAAATGTACAGAAAGATACACAGAACCCTTAGTTTTCTATGTTGTTTGTTTTTAGGCAGCTACTAAATTGGAACTAGAGATATATGATTTTACAAGAGACTTTTCTATTTCACATTCTGAATGCAGCTGTGAAAGTACAAAATACATCACAGAAGAAAAATGGGGTTAATTCCCTGGGACCCTTAGGACTGATTCTAGTCTGGCCCCAAACAGTCTACATTCACTAAGTCAGGCTCTGGAAATCCAGTTCAAAAAGAACCAGCAATCAGTACTATAGTATGTGAATCTAAACCAAAGATTTGAAAGGAATAAAAGGGCCCACCCAAATTACAGCTAAAATACCCATGTTACTTAGAAGTTTTTCATAAGCAAAGGTTAGTTCATAAAAGTACCAGCCAGGCTATAGTGACAAAAATGTTATGAATATTTTTTGTCAGATAGAGGGTGTATAAGGACAGATACATATATATAGGCAATGAGGGAGAGGCTAGAGAAACAGCAATCAGGCTGGAGCAGACATGGAAGAAAGGCCCAGGGTAACAGTCCTCACTACATAGACAATGGTGGCTTCTACAGAGAATGCAATCTCTACTTGTATCAAGACTTAGTTCAGAGCAGGAATACCTGGTTCCAATCCAAGCTTCTCTAAAACAATGCCTTAGTTTCTCAGGCAATGTGATATAATAGGAGGTCCAGAATCAAAAATTTACGTTTTTATTCTCGGTTTCACTACCTAGCAGCTGTGTGACCTTGAGAAATTCATACCTTCCCTAACCTCAGTAATGGGAATAATAATGAAAATAGGAGCACTTATATTTGTAGGCCTATTATGGAGATCACATGAAGAATGTAAAAGTATTTTGTAAACTATACATTTCTTTACAAGTATTAGTAATCCATATAAAATCAGAAATAATTGGGATCCAATTAATTTGTGCTCAGACCCACAGAAGGGTGCCAAAACCAGTCCAGCTTATAGGAATAAGGAGTTTTTGATGGGTATCGTTTGGATGCATTCAATCAACAGATACTAAGGCCCACAATAAATACCTGTTAAGTTGACTTGGATTTCCAAGATTATATTAAAGATATACATAATAGAATTTAAGTTAATTTTTGATATAATTAATTTCCTTTATATTCCTTTCAAGCCTTATTAAAATGTGTGTCTGGAAAATGGTCAAGTAGGAAAGTTCCATCTTCATTTAGAGTAATGCTTTGCCCAAATAACACTGTTCCAACACTCCTAAATGCACAAATTGGTCACAAGGTCATTGAGTCCTTTCATACCCATTATCTTATTTCATCATCACCATAACTGGCCAGCGTAGGCAGACTTGAAAATACCTACATTTTATAAGGATGAGGTATCTTGGGCTTTGAGAAGCTATGTAACCTGGCTAAGACATCCCAAATAGTAAGGGGTGGTTGGGATTGTAACCTTACGGTCTTACTCCTAGTTATGAACTCCTTCTCCTCTACCATCCCGGTAGTCAAACTACCCAACTTCAATGGAAAAACAACTCCAAATTTCTTTATCCTGTAGAAAACTTGCACTGTCTTGTACTAATTTATATTATCAGGAAGAATTATAATTTGGAGTTTGGGAAAGTTTGAGGTAATTAATTATATATCCCTACAGTAAAGTTATCAACCAAAATTGTCTCCATTTGGTTAACTATTCAGAATTAAGACTGATAAAATCATTCCCCATCATTTCTTATAATACTTTGGTAAATCAAACATCCAAAAATTAAGAAATATTTTAAAAGAAATGACTATTGCACTACTTTTTAATTTTTTTAATTTTAATTTTTTATTTTATGAGACACCAGGGATTGAACCTGGAACCTTGGACATGTGAAACACACTCAACCAGTGAGCTACACCTGCTCCACTGCACTACTTTTTTATAACAGGTTCCAAAATTGGAAATCATCTGTTTATGTTTCAAATTGTTTTTTGACTAACCAAAAGGCAGAAACTTAAATTGAGAACAGGTAACCTTAGAATATCTGTAAGATCATGCTAAAACTGAAATTAAGAAATTAAACAAGGACTAAGACAAATCTCAATTTGAAGCTCCTTTCTAAAGAAAAAACAACTTATGTGATCTTTTATTAATTTTTCATAATATTGAGCAGAAATGGCAGAACTATGGTTAAGGACCAAATAATTCCCACAAAGAAGATATCATGCTCAAAATTTCAGAAAAACAGAATATGTCAAATAGTAACCTCTTTTATATGGACCAAATATAAATGTCATATATGCTACTGAAGAGACTCTAATTCTCTGGTAAACATAAACTATGAAGCATAAACAATATTATAAATGTGCATAACACCAGGTACAATTGAAAAAGTAGAAACTACCTTCCTAAGATTTCAGAATAAATGATACCATGCAATAAGAGTGATAGCATTCACAAAGCCCACACAACATTTTCTCGTTCCATAAATATGCTCACTAGTGTCTGTGATAACTTTTGTGAATACAAAGGTCAACCTAGATTTTAAAATATAATATGCATCTGGTAGATATAAAGATGCACTGCCCAGATTTCCCTTCAAGAGGGACTTGTTGCTCAGCTGCAGTGAGTACAATCAGCAAATAGCTGCCAGTTGTCTACTACTTCAGAGTATCCCTCAGGTGCAGAGAGCTGCCTACTCACCATCATACTTATCACCCTTTTTCACCATCTGGCAACTGAGCTAAGTAGGAATATAAAGCCCCACCCATTCCAGCCTGATGCAGGACAACTCTGACAGGCTATATTTGCATGAGTTTGGAGCCACCAGATTGGTCAAGGTTTTGTCAGGCCTACATGTAAGTTCAACTTCTCCCTCTGACCAATCCTCTCCTCTCCCTGTCCTTTCACAAATGTTGATCTCTAATAAACACCTTGCATACCAAATTCTATTCCATTAGCATCTGCATATGGAAAACCCAAGCTATGACAATGTCTTTTCTAAATGTTTTTTTCTGGTAGTTAAATAAATTTATGGTAGTAAGAGACAAGATGTATCTGGAATATATAAAGAACTCTTGCAACTCAACAATAAAAAGATAAATGTTTTAAAATAGGCAAAGGATGAATAGACATTTCCCTAAAGATACACAAATGCCAATAAGCACAGAAAAAGATATTTGACATCATTAGTCAAATTAAGGAAATGCAAATCAAAACCACAAAGAGATACCACTTCACACCCACTAGCATGATGATAATCAAAAAGAGGCAAAACAAGTGTTGGGGAGAGTGTGGAGAAACTGTAACTCTCAAATACATCGCTGGTGGGAATGTAAAATGGTAAAGCAGCTATAAAAAAAGAGTTTAGTAATTCCTTAAATTGTTAAACATAGAGTTACCAATTTAAGTCATGCCCTCCACAAAAGACACGTTCAGATCCTAACCTCCAGTTCTGTGGGTGTGAATTAAATGTGTTCTTTCACTATGTTATTAGTTAAGGTATGGCCAAACAGAATGAGGGTGGGCCTTAATCCAATAAAGCACAAATCCTTTTAAGCAGAGAAAAATTCAGACACCAGAGGTAGGAAAAGACAGAAAAGTAGAGAGAGATCACTATGTAACAGAGACAAAGGTGCATCTACAAGTCAAGGAACCCCAAGAATAGCCAACAAGCCAGCACCAAAACGTTACAGACGCCAGGAGAAAGCATAGCCTAGTGACACCTTGTTGTTGGACTTCTAGCTTCTAAAAGTGTGAGACAATAAATTCCTATTGTTTCAACCAACCCACTGCATGGTACTTACTATAGCAGTCCTGGCAAACTAAGGTACCATATGACCCAATTATTCCATCCCTAAGGATATACCCAAGAGAAATGAAAATGTATGTCCCCACAAAAACTTATACACAGATGTTCAAAAAAGCATTACTCATAGTAGCCAAAAAGTAGAAACAACCCAAATGTCTATCACCTGATGAATGGATAAACAAAATTTGGTATATATCCATATACTCAAATATTATTAATAGGAATGAAGTACATGCTACAACATGGAGAAACCGTGAAAACATGCTAAATAAAAGAAGCCAGTATAAAAGACAATATATCACTTATTCCATTTATATGAAATGTATAGAATAGGCAAATTCAAGACATTTTGCTAAGGGTTAGAGGGAAGGAGGAATGAGAAATGACTTCTAATGGGCATGTGTGGGTTTTTTTTAGGGTGATAACATGTTCTAAAATTAGATAGTGGTGATGGTTGTACAACCCTATGAATATATTAAAAACCCATTGAATTACACATTTAAAACATGCATTTAAAGAGTGAATTTTTATGGCATGTGAATAATAACTCAGTAAAATTCTTTTATTAAATGAGAAAGACTGACATGAAGACAAGATGGACTTTATTTTAGTTTCCCAGCTGCTAAAGCAAATACTATACAATGAGTTGGATTAAACAATAGGGATTTACTGGCTCATGGTTTGAGGGCAGAAGTCCAAAAGTTGGTGGTGTCAACATGGGAATGCTTTCTCTCTGAAAACTGTGGCATTCCAGGACTGCTGCCAGAAATCCTTGGGCCTTGACTTTCAATCACAAGACAATGAATATGGTGCATCTTCTTTCTCTTCCAGGTTCCACTGATTTCCAGCTTCTGGGGCTCTCCCCAAGGCTTTCCAGTAATAGAATTAAGACCCTTGCTCATTCAGCTGGGCCACACCTTAATGATTCCTTAATGTCTTCTAAAGGTCCTATTTACAATGGAATGGATTAAGATTAAAATATGTTTTTCTGGGAACCCTAACCCCAAGCCACCACAGATATTTTTCTCAGTTTTCCAACACCTCAATATTTTTAGACAAATCAAATAATTAGGTACCGAGGTATTAATATTGATTTACACACTCCTATCAGTTTATATACTCCCAGATAGGCTATTTCTATATAGTGGGCTCTAGTGAAAAGAGCTCAAAGCCTCTTCTTTGAGCCTTCTCCCTCTTCTCCACAGATTAATTGAAATCAAGTCATCCTTCTCAAGGAATATTATAACTCTGACTGGAAGATTATAGCTCTGATAGTACGAAAAGGATACACTTACAGAGGGGTAGTAAAGCTCACTATGTATTAAATGTCTCTCTCTCTCTCTCTCAATCTCTCTCTCTAAAAAGGAAGGAGACCTGGCCATCTCACTTACACTTTTCTCTTTTCCTTCCATGAAGCAAGAATGTTTAAATGGACTCTCTTTAAAAGTTCTTACCATCCTTTCCTCCAGAGGCAAGCTGGCCACAGTCTAGGCCTGCTGTATCTAGACATTAGGGGCAAACACATTCTTTCCCAGGCATAGAAGTGAGCATTATATAAACTTCTTGTATATAATGGCTCTAGGCCAGCTTGTTAAAGTTTTCACCACGGGGAATTGTCTGACACCGGCAATTTGCCTTCCTTGCCAGTCACTGTCCCTTGAATACATTTTCCTAAGAGAAACTGGTCAGAAGCACTGATTGTGGACAAGATTCAGGTAATCCCCTGGCCACACACCTCATACCAGCACCTCAAGATCACCCAATTTCTAACAAGAATTGAAATTTGGTAAGGGTTCTTTTATTATTATTATTTTGATTATCATCATCATAACTGGCCCCAGGCAGTATTATTAATTTATTTTCACGTTAGAAATAGACCATTTGCTATACGAAAAAACAAAAACAAAAAACAAAAAACATGAGCATCAAGCACTTTTTCTTAAGCCCAGAAAAACTACACTAATAAGTCCAGCAATAAAGTTTAAAGGCAAAATTAAGTTTCAGGAGACCACAATTGTACTGTATATAATACATTTAAGTACCACTCAAATCCAATGTAAATTGACAGTGAAGTCCTTATTGTTCATTTAAGGGGAAGATCTCTGTGAAACCAGACTTTACATAAATATATTAACAATTAGGAATATTAAAGTGCCTTCAGAATAGATTTAATTTTTGGTTTCTAGAATACCCTAATTCTTTATGGAATGATAATACTTTCTATAATTTCATTTTTGTATGATATTTGAATAATACCTCATCCTGAGACCAAGAGAGGGTGAACTAAGAATGATTTAGGGAAGCTATGACATTACAAATATCTGATATTTTAAAAAAAGAATTAGGAACTTGAAACTTCAAGTCACCTTTTCTTTTTTATTTTATTTTATTTTATTTTTTTAAGGAGGTACTGGGGATTGAACCCAGGATCTCAAATATGCAAAGCAGGCACTCAACCACTGACATATACCAGGTCCACTTCTAGTGACGTTTTTAAAAACTACTGTATTAGTTATAGTGATTAATTACTTCTTTCGGAAAATAATACACACATAATTCATACCATGCCTAAATTAACAAAGGGTTTGAGGCAGCAAAATGCTCTTATTCTTAAAACAATCCAAGCGCTTTGAGCCCTCCTGGCTTCTAAAAAATATTTTTTATCCACAAAAGAAATTGCTTGGCTGCATGACTAAGTATAGGAAGTGAACTTTGTAGCACTAAATTTATCAGCATAAGGACATTTTGTAGAATATTAATATTACATTCATGGTATTATACTATGCTTAACCACAGTATATTAGTCAGGGTTCTCTAGAGAATCAGGACCAACAGGATATGTGTATTTTTGTGTGTGTATCTTTTAGTGTGCATGACAATGAGGGCTGGCAAGTCTGAAATCCATAGGGTAGGCCAGTAAAGAAGTTGCTGAATTCCTTAGTTAGGATTCCCCAGGAGAAGCTAACTGGCTGGAAATTCTGGCAAGAGGAATGTTGAGGTTTGAGGCAGAAATTTTTCTTCTGACCTCTGAAACTCTCAGTACTGGCTTTTAAAACTTCCAACTGATTGGATGAGATTACCCACATTGCTGAGGGAAATCACCTTTGTTGACTGTAGATGCAAATCCCAGCTACGAAATACTTTCAAAGTAACAAGTAGGCCAGTGTTTGAGGAAACAAGTAGACACCACAATCTAGTCAAGTTGACACACGATATTAACCATCACACATAGTATACCAGAGGACTCTCATTAACACTGTCCCACATACACACAAAGTGACAGAGTATGTTTCCAATGATCATAAGAATCAAGAATTTTATAACCAAACTACCACCCTCAACATTATAGAGAAGTCCTGCAACATTCAACTGCTGAGAATAGCTAAATCCTAGAAAGTACATTACAAAATATTATGATATCTAAAAATGACATTCATCAAATCAATATAAAGGAGAAAAACTATAATAATAGCCTCACTATCTGCAGAAAAATTATTTGATAAAACTCAACCACCATTTCTGAAAGAGAAAAGTCACAGCAAACTAGGAATAAAAGGAATGTCTTTAATCGGGTTCAAAGGGAAAAAAAATAATTCAACAAAATTATTCTTAATGGTAAAATATTGAAAGCATTCTCTTTAAAATCTGGAGCTAGGACAGAATGTCTATAATTACCACTTTACTATTACCATTTCTGGTCAAAGTTTTCTGGAGGGTCCAGCCAGTGCAAAAGGCATGAAAAATAACTAAAACTGTATCAGGATTGAAAAAAGGAAAACAAAGTTTTCATTATTTACAGATGACATGACTCTCTGCAACAACAACAACAAAACAAGAATCAAGATCAAGATTTTTCTAAAGTCAAGAAACAAGAAAAATTTCTAACTACATTATTAGGAATTCAAAGAGAATTTAACAAGATGGCTTGCTATATAAGATTAATATATAAAAATCAAGTGTATTTAAAAATATCTGCAATCATCAGTTACAAAACTGACATGACGTAATAGCAATATATTTCTATATTGCTATGGTAAGAATAAATCTAACAAAAATATGTTAAACCTATATGCAGAGAATAACATGTTATTGAAAGACATTACAGAAGACAAAATTATATGAAGAAATATACATATTAATGGACAGAAAGATTCTGTATTGTGACAATATCAATTTTCCTCTAATTAATATAAAGATTGAATATAATTCCACTGAAACCCAATCAGATTTTTCACAGACCTTTTAAAAGTAATTTAAAAAGTTATATGGAAGAGAAATGACCCAGAATAGCAAAGACACTTATGAGGAAGTAAATATGATAGGGAAACTTGCTCTACCAGCTAACACAGTAATTAAGACAATGTGTCCTTGGTATTAAGAATAAACAAATTGACCAATAGAATAGAATGGAACTTAAAATCAGATCCACATGACAGATCCATATGACAGAGATGACACTGACTTATCACTGTGGAAAGGACAGAATTTCCAATTAGTGAGACAACTGGTTAACTACATAGAAAAAATTAAATTAGATAACCTACCTCACTCCATACTTAAAAATCAATTTCAAATAGATTAAGGACATAAGTGTAAAATGCAAAACTTTATACTTTTTAGGGGGAAATACAGGAGACTAAGTTTTGATATTGGGATAGGGAATACAACCACAATGAAATAATTTTACACTCACTAACTAGAAAAAATAAAGAAGCCTGACATTACCGAAGGTTGCTGGTTTTCCCCACACAGAGTGCACTATGTGAACAAAGAGAAATCTGCAGAAGTCACACCATCACTTCCTTAATATTGACACAGAGGGCAGCTCTAGTTAGTGTAGGAAGAATCTACACATAGGTAAGAATATTAAGAAGTTAAGATCATTGGGAGTCACCTTGGAGTTTGGCTACTACAACTGAAAATAAGCTGTCTTTCAATTATAAGAGAATATAAATCATAATACACTAACAGAGTTAAATATTACATAGCAGTGAAAAATGAATGAACCACAACTGTACTCAAAAACATGGATGAATTTTCAAAAAACAATATTAAAGAACCAAGTCTCAGAGGACTTCTTACTTTATGATACTAAATATATAGAATACAAACTAAACAAAAATAATTTATTCTTTAGGCATACATAATATATGATAAAACTGTAAGAAAAATCAAGAGAAAAATAAACACAAATTCAGAATAGTGATTACCTCTGGGAAGGAAGGAGAGCAGGAAATGGGAAGAAGGATATAAATCAATTAAAGTTACTGATCTTATTTTGAACCTCTGAATGGATGCTAAATTAACAGGTGTTAATTATATTATTATGCTTTATAACTTCCATAAGCATTAATATAGAACTGCCACTTCTGAATCAGTATAAAACATGTATACATGATCACATGCAGTGGCTACAGTTGCACATAATCCTTTTCATTTATCAACAATATACTTTATAATAAATAATAAACACATTTAAAAGAAAAATAAAACCACAACTAATTATAGTAGCACAATCTTCATAATTTTATAATTCTTTGGGCATTATATTCCTAAGGATAATGTCAAGAGTCCGGTTCTATCTACTGAATCAAGAATTTGGGGATCCTGCTGGTGACTAAACCCTAGTAGAAACTGTTATAAGGAAAAGGATAAACAAGTATTGAGTAAATTATGGAGCAGTTATATATCATTAAAGTATTATATTTACTAAAAGTCAACTGATTCCTTGCCTGTATGGAAATGGAACTAATATTTTGAATAAAACTTTACTACCTCAAAAGCTTTTGTATAAGCTATTTTAAAAAACAAACTGCAAATATTTTTTAAAACCTGAATTAAAAAATAGTAATATCCAACAACCTTATAATAAATCATTATATATTTTAAAAAACTCTATATCTGAAATAGCAACTGTCATGTTTTTGTTCATACATTTCTATTCTTCGCTTGGCACACTATTACTAGCAAGTATAATAAGCAAAATCTGCTTTTGCAGATATATAAAAGATTAAAATTTTAAAGTGCCAGGATAAGGGGCAGTTATCAGTGACTTGAAAATGAAGGATGAAGGCAAGGATTTAATTCATTATAATGTGTTCCCTTGTCTGCTAAAGGTTGGGCTCATCTAGTCACAAAAGAATACTTTCCACAGAGGATCATCTGTCAGTCTTTCAACATGACACAAAAGTGGGCTTTAATTCTCAGGAAAAAAAATAATTTTCCCTGTTTTTCCAAAATAAGGTGAAAAAGAAAAATGCTGTCACAGCAGCCACTGGAGGGAGGACTTGATGACAGAATGAGAATAAAACAAGCATAAAACATTTTATTTGGTGCTTTATCTGAACATAGCATTTTGTTAAACTCATTTCTATTTGTTTAAATGACAAATGCTGAAAATATTGCTTTTTCTGCATGAGAGTTAAACTTCTTTACTGAAAAACAGATGTTGATTCAACTGTTCTTTATTGGTACACAAATTAGCAATAAGAAAATTATAACGCTGCCCAGACTGAGAAAAATTAGCACCAATCCTTAATGTAAGTATGTATTTAAAAGCCTATACTTGATTTTAACTAAGCCTATATTTGGTTCATTTGAAATATTTTTCACTAATTTTGCTGTAAGACCTTAGGTATTACCTTGTCCCTAAGTAAACTACCTGAAATCTCACCATAGCTAAACTGGCAGATCTTTTTTAAACCTGTGGCATTGCTCTTGATGTGGATGATGGGTTTTGTTCTTAATAAAGACATATATTTTTAATATTTATTTATTTAAAACTAGTTTTACACAAAGATTTTATACAAAGTTAAGCTGCAAGTCTTCAGTTTTGGCTTTTTGCAGACCACTGCATATACAGCATTATTACTAAAAACAAGTCCACATAAATTTCCAAACATAAAATCACAGAACTGGAAGAACCCAGTAAGTTCATAAATTGGATGATCCCTTTCAAGTTCACAATTCCATTTTCCATTTTGTTTTAATAGTGATTGTGGCAGTTCAATATTATTTATGAATTCAAAAGTAGATATTGGATTATATTTCTGAACTGGTCTTTTCCTCTGGGCATATTAGATTATATTGGATTCAGAGGTTTCACTTTTACTTGATTAAATAATGATTAAGGATTTGATTGGGCCACGTCTGTAAGGAAGTTGAGTCTCCACCCCCTTGGTGGGCAGGGACTCACAGAGAAAAGCACCACAGAGAAGGGAGTTTTTAGTTTTGATTATGGAGCCTGGGAAGTAAACACACAGAGAAGAAAGTATGTGATGAAGGAGAAGTCTCCATTAGACACAGCAAAGACCCCAGGAAGAGAGACAAGCCATTCGCCTGATAGTCTCCAGCTGGCCTTGCTGAGAGAGCAGAGCAGCTGAGCCTGAAGAGAAACCAGCCACGGGAAGAGAGGAACCCAGGGAGCCTGAATCCTTACAGAATCAGCAGGCATCTTGCTCCAACATGTGGCAACAGACTTTGGTGAGGGAAGAAACTTATGCTTTACGGCCTGGTAAACTATAAATTTCTACCCCAAATAAATACACTTCATAAAAGCTAACAGATTTCTGATATTTTACATCAGCACCTTTTGGCTGACTAATACAGTGATTATATACTACACAATACACACCAGGCTTGTGTAAAGTCCTGAAACAATTTCAACCACAATAACATCCCTTCCCTTTTTAAATGATTCCTTACACAATCAATATTTTGGAGTTAACTTCTTAAACTCAGGAATCCTAAAATGATTAAATCAGTGTGCTGACAAACCTGTCAGTTTTGAGTAAGAGTTATTCAGAAGAAAAAACAAGAATTGAAATATACAGTAGACTCCAAAATAAATTCGCTGTAGGAGCACAGAAATTCATCTAACAAGATATTCAGCTGGACAGGGAACAACTAAACTCAGAAAATGGATGTAAAAAATAAATCAATAACAACAGATATGGACGAAGTATAATTCAAATACTTGCATCAAAAGAAAAAGTTAACAAAATTATGAATTAAAATATGGTATACCAAATGTAGTACATCGAAGATGTTTCTAAAGTATAGGATCATTCATATTTAAATTTAAGCTCATTTTAGGACTTCTGTGATACTGTTTCAATAAAAATTAATGTTATGAGTGTTTTAATTTTCAGATTTACCCAAAGCCCAGATACTTTTAAAATGTATAGAAAATTGTACTTGGAAAAAATGTTAAGTGTATTCACTTATCAACTAACCAAAAACTATCATTTGTAATTGTGTAACATGAATATCAGAGAAAAAAATAACCTCATCCAAATGTTTAGTAGAAATTCAAAGCAGCAACACTACTATTACAGTTCCTAAGCAGTAAGACTTCCTAATAAATAAGGTATCAAATAGTTTCCTAATTCTATATGTGGAGATGTCAAGGTTGAAATTACTACAAGAGGCATGAATGACTATCACATAGAAAACTGCTACATCTCCTATCAGGTCAATATTTAGAGAAAACAAAAGGTTAGCAGAAATGTATTTCATAATGTAGTCTAATTTCTCAAAAGAAACTTTTTTCTTATTTTTGGAGTAAATAACTAAAATGTGTTATTTTATTTAGATAGGATTTTGTTTTATCATGTCTTTCATAATAAAATTTATTAATTAAAATGAAGTTTAAAACTTGAAACATTTCTACTCTCAAACTCTTATTCAGTAATCACCTGCCTGAAATTCTCTCTTCAAAGAGAATGTTCCCCAAGTACTTTGTGGAATTTGGCTCTTTGTATTACGTATTATGTATTATGTATTATGTATTATGTATATGTGCAGGCTCTATCACCTCAGTGGGTGGGTACTGGGTCTTACTCATCTTGGCACCTCTTACATATTAGGTGCTCATGCTCATTAATGCTGCCTTAAATAGGACCTGTTTACAAAATAATCAAAACCTACAAAAGCAAGTAACATCCCCAAGGAATGGGGAGAAGAGGATATTTGTTGAAAAATGAATCCTCACTCCATTTTTGAAACAATATTTATCATTTTTAATAAATAAGTAATACTAAATTACTTAATAAAATTGATATTATTAGAGAGGACATGGTGAGGTTTAGAAAATATTTATATTCAGGGTCCTATTCAGAAGGAAGAAATACAAATTAGGAACAATGCCCATATGGAAACATAGGGATTAGATAATATTCACAATGCCTCATTCAAAGGAAGCTATGTACATTAAAAATAATAACTATGTGGAAACAGTATCACTTCATTAATTGGTTGGGTCAGTGGCTAAAACAATATGTTAAGCCTCAATGAGAAAAAACATATTTTTTGTTTTAGTATTTATTTATTTATTTGGCTTGTTTTAGGGAGGTTTTGGATTACAGAAGGGTCACAACTGTGGCAGAGGAAAATACTGGTGTGGGGTATTAGTGATGGGTGGATTTGTGGGAAGAGGTGCATCTGGGGCATGCCTCTATGGCATATGAATATGTTCAAGTCATCATGGGGCATTGTCTTGGTATGTGGAGACCCATACAATAACCAGAAGAATATTGAATTCCCATGTGAGAAGTCCAGCCACATTCTCTAATAGAGTGGCAAGAACCCTGAGTATATGGGCAGTGCCTGGCGAAGGAGGACAGACTATTACACCAGGCCCTTCATTATGAACCTTGTTCTTGTGAAACTGAAACTTAGCCTAGTATTTTGTATTGCCTAATAGTTGCCTCCTGAAAGCCTCCTTGTTGCTCAAATGTGACCTCTCTCTAAGCTAAACTCAGCATATAAACTCATTACCTCCTCCCTGACATGTAACATGACCCCCAGGGATGAGCCTCCCTGGACCGAGGGATTATTATTACCAAGTGCCAACTAGCAATGCATTTGGAAAAAGACCTTGACCAAAAGGGGGAAATATTAAATACAAATGAGTTTTTATGGCTAAAAGATTTCAAAGGGAGTCAGGAAGTCATTCCAGACATTACACTTATGCACATCTCAGGAGGATCTCATTGACTGCCACAGTAAACAGTACCTCAATTAAGGGTGCTTCTGAGGGCACTAGAGACACCTAGACACTATAGTCAGGGCAGACAATCTCAGGAATTTGGCACCCTATCAGTGGGCCTTACTTTGGAATATATGTTTCCCAATGTAAGAGAGTTAGACTCATTCATAATTTCCCTGCACATGGTTCTTCTGGCCCTTTTTTGAATCTGTAATTAGTACTATGCCCATGAAATATATGTCCCCGAGACTTAAATTTTCAGTCTGTTCATATTTCACTTGAGCCCTGAATCTCAGCAAGAACTACAACACCCAGTTCATTTGACTCTCCCAGGACAACTAACAAAAGGATGGTAATGGATAATACCCATTCCAAAAAAAAAACAGAGTATCCACAACTGGAAGCAAGACAGTTCCATCCATCTGCTCCATGGAATCTAAGCCCCTTCTCAATCAGAAACAGAGTGGGCATCACCCTCCCAAAATCCTCAAGATTGAGGAATGAACAAACATAAGGAGGAAACCAACTATGGACTAAAGTAGACTTATTATTCTAGCAATGGAAGAACTTGTATAATTGATGTAAATGCAGTGGCCACTAGAGGTTCTGAGGGAAGAGGGAAGATTAGGTATAATATGGGGCATTTTTGAACATTGGAATTATCCTGCATGACACTGCAATTACAGATATAAGGCATTTCATCAAAACCTATAAAACTGTGCAGTGCAAAATGTAAACTATAATGTAAACTATAGACCATGGTTAGTAGCAATGCTTCAATATATGTTAATCAATTGTAACAAATGTACTACACAAAAGATGTTAAAATGGGGGAAAGTACAGGAGGGAGGATATATGGAAATACCCTATATTTCTGATGTAACATTTATGTAGTCTAAAGCTTTTTTTTAGAAAAATAATTCAAAAAATTTTTAAAAATAGTAATTGGCATGATTCATTCTATTTTCCTAAAATCTTTACAAGTTATAAAAGTACCCATTCCATGTAGACTTGCATACCATGCATACAGAAAAAAACGAGAAATATATAAACTTACTTCATGAGGGGTTATTTTATTAAATTTCAGCCAAGCCCTATTATGTATTCCACGAGAGATTAGCAAATACACAGAAATGCAAAAATAACCTAAATATCACAAGTATTTGGCTTTGAGTATAAATGTAACATATTTAGAGAATTGAAATGACTGTAAACCAGAAAAAAGTGCAAGATATTTTTTTAAAGATTTATTTATTCCCCCCCTGAAAAGTGCTAAATATTGAGCCCCCAAACAGCAATTTTAGAAAGTAATATATATGAAAATATTAGATTTTTAATCCTACTACTCCAGTCAATTTAGCAATATTTACACACATGAAGAGAGCACAAAAGAAACTTAAGCTGATCTTTAGCAAGTGTCCAACTTTTATAGGTTTAAAGAGCTTGGGAATAGGTATTACACAGGCATAGTAATTCACAAAAACTTAAAAAAGCTCTAACTAATGATCATTACTGAATCAGTGGAACCAGCCTACAGTTTGCTACCATGCACGTACTCATTCACTTAATAAAAATATATTAAATGCCTCAAATATATCAGATTCTGTGTTAACAGGTAATAGCAAAAGGCAGTAAAGCATACAGTTAAGACAACTGACTCTGGAACCAGAAGGTCTATGCTCAAATTCTAACACAGTCACCTAATCTATGTAATAGCTAGGGCAAGGTACTTAATCTCCTGCTGTGCAATAAAGGGTTAATTTAGTAGTCTTAAAATGTTCAAACCCTACACATTCCAGAGAAAGAACTAGCCCTTGACCAGATTCTGGGAGATAACCTATAAACCCTTGGAATATGCCCAGTAAGAGTGTCTTTGTATGCTTAGAGCCTTGAGCCATGTAAGATAGTTTATACTAACATGTTTCTATTTGCAGGGGTCCTGGCCATACTGTATCATTTTGCCTGGGGGGGGATGTATGGGGGTGGGTAGTGGGAGGTGAGGGGGTGAAGATGAGTAGTTAAGGTCAGTCATGTGCCCACATGTGGAAGTGGAACGCTACTGTAACAGAAATCTAAAATGTTAGAGAGTCTTTGAACCTGGGCAGAAGGTTCTGAGGAGAGTGTCAGGGAAAACCGAAGAGACACTAAAGAATCTATTAATAGAAGTCACATGGTCATAAAGCTTTGGGTGAGGACTTACAGGGAAGTAAAGTAAAATGTTACTGGAAACTGGCAAAAAGGGGCTCCTTGTCATGTAGTGGCAGAGACTTGAGCAACATTTTCCCATACGGTAATGTGGAAAGTAGAAAATGCACCTAAGAATTGATTTAGCTAGTTAAGGAGATTTCCAACCAGAGTGTTGAAGTACAGCCTGGTTTTTCTGTTGTTGCTTATAATAAAATGTGAGAAGCAAGAGATAAACTAATGAAAAGACCACTAAACAAAAAGAAGCCAAGAGGTATGTAGTGTGGCTACACCTGAGTGGTGCTGATGGACAAGGTCAGACCAGGGTCACCCTGAGGGATACAGACTGTGCCTCAGTGCTGACCAGGTTCCTCGGCCCATGCTAATGGGAGCTGGTCAAGAAGTGGATACCTATGGCAGATATGTGGGGTGCTGTGGAACTGGTGTGGGCCATAAACTAGTGACCGGTTCTGAACTGGGTGCCTTACATCAACAATACATTTAAGAAAGACAACTAATTAACTGCCCTCCGTGGTTCCCTTTGGAATCAGGTGGAACTGCATCCTTCCAACTCAGTACCTACTGCATCTGGAACAGCCAAAGCCCTCAGGATGGAAATAGAGGAAATCCATAATGCTACTTAAGAGTTTCTATGTTTCTGAAAATAGGTTTGATGTGTTAATGCACACTGCATTAAACCTCTCTCTGGAACCTGAAGAAGAAAAATATAGGAGCCAAGACTTGATTTTGAAAATTCTCTCCAGAAAGGCAAGTGAGGCTAAAATTAAGAGATAGTTTCTAAGCAAAGATCAAATCCAGAGCAATGCCAGGCAAATACAGTCCAAAGATGAAGTTGACAGTGTGACTATAAAATCCTTTGTTAAGACCTCAAAAACATTAAAGTGGTGCCTGGAACTAATAGTCAGACAAAAGGCTTCTAAAGACAGTGAAGTGTGCCTTATTGATCCTTTCAAACAAGGGAGCTTCTATTTCAAAAATGTGGGGGTGTGGTTTTGTCCAAGAGTGGATTTCAATAGGATTCACAGAAGACAGACAAAAATTTTAAAAGATTAATATATGCAGAAAAGGACTAAAAAGGACAGACAGTACAAACTGAAAATAAGCCTTTGGACCTCAAAATTCTATTGGCAGGAAGTAGGCTGAGAGAACGACCCACTTCAGACACTACATGAAAAAAGAATGGGTGGGAAACAAGAACACAGAAGGCAAAGCTCAAAGGCTTTGAGAATTATTTCCAGCCTTGAGATCTAATCAAGAAACTTCTAACATCAGCCCATCTGGTTTTCAGAATTGCTATGAATCAGTGATAGCTCTGTGCCTCCCATTTTCCCACTTCTGGAACAAAACCGTCTACAGCAGCTATCCTATGCCTGTCCCACCACTGTGTATTGGGTGGAGGGTGGGAGGACAGGTGGAGAGAAACTGTATGGAAGGAGCTATCCTTAACTATATCCAAGGAGACTCATCTATACCTGCACTTGACTTAGATAATGATAGTCCAGATGTTTTCAGCTCTAGAGAATGAGACATTTGGGAACTTGAGGAGTAAGTATACTTTTCAAGTGAGAGGAAATGAAAGAAGGCCAGAAGACAGACTGTGTTAGTCAGCCTCCAAGATGCCCCCAGTGAGCCCTGTCCTCTGGTATTCACAACTTCATACAGTCCCCTCCCACACTCTACCAGAGTTGGCCTGTGTTACCAATGGCAAACAGGAGAAGAGATAGTATGACACTTCAGAGAATATGTTATAAATGACTGGTTTCCATCCTGGGCACTCTCTCACTCTCTCAGATCACTCCCTTTAGGGAGGCCTGTTGTGAGCAGTCCTGTGGAAAGGCCCAAGTGGAGCAGAACTGATGCTTCCTGCCAACAGTCACATGAGTGAGCTTAGAAGTGGATCCTCCAGACCCAGTCAATTTCAGATGACTAGAGCACAAATGATATCTTGACTACAACCTCATGAGAGATCCTGAGCTGGAACCACCCAGCCAAGCTGTTCCTAGATTCCTGACCCTCAGAAACTGTAAGATAAATGTTTTCATGTTTCAGGGTGCTATATTTTGGGATGATTTGTTACAAAGCAATAGACAGCATATATTTAAATTTCTAGGGAACCAGTACATGTCACTTATGCTCCCAGATTCACTGGAGACTTAATGAATTGCCTACTGATTTTCCAATTCAGCAACAATTTATTTTCCATGTGAGGAAGGAGATACTGTTGGATTTACCAAAAGAGAAATGCCTTCTTCTAATCTTTGGATTTTAAAAATATTGCAAATTAGCTCACATAACTTAACATTTTCAGTAAAAAGGATTAACCTGGATTACAAAGAGAGAGAGAGAAAGTGAGAGAGAGAGAGAGAGAGAGAGAGAGAGAGAAGAAACCTTACTTTTAAAATAAGAACACTTAAAAATGCAAACACATATGCTTGTTTTGATAAAAATAATTGTACATGTTTCTTGCTGAGGAAAAATACTCAGAATAAATAAGCTTGTTTTAAATAAATAGATTTTCAATGATAAAACCGAAATGTCTGGTTTCTTAGCAATACTTACAATATTCCTAACATAGATAAAATTTACACCTCTACAATCACTCACATTGCCTCAAAATAATGAAGTGTTGCCCATAAACAATAATACTTTAATCACAACCACAGTCAAATACATTACACAAATGGATTTATCCTATTAGCCACCTAAAAAATGTAGAAAATGAACCCATAAGAACAGGATACAGCTAAAAACTGCTTTGATATTAGAGGGAAGAGGTCCAAAATAGTCTCCAGTAAAACCAGCCTTGTTTGGTCCTGGAACCAAACTCAGAGATATAGCCTGTTTAAAGTTCAGGGTTGAGTGCAACCTACAGGAAACCCACTCCCTCCTACTTTGACAGCCACTTAAGGGAATTCACTGACGCACAGTGGGAAAAAACTAATAGTATAAGCTACTACTTGAAGAGAGAGTCTGCACTGAATGCGCACCCCAACTACTGCAGGTATGACGGAAGAATAGAAAGATGAAAGAATGCTGCATAGGCACAGAGGTAAAGACAAATGGTATCCATGTTAAAGCTTATATAACACAGGCATTAAAAATTTACATGCCAATAGGCAACAGAAAGAGTAAACACAGGCAGTGATGCCCTGTAAGTCATGAATACTGCACGCTTACACTGCATGAATACTAGAGACTGCAACAAACTCAGTAACACATGCCTCATATCAAGGAACCTGCTTACTTGCCCAGTTGTTGCCAATAGAAAGTTCTAATTTTCAGAACTTTCTAATTTTCAGAAGAAAACAAAAACCTGGATTTTTACTTAAATTAGCTGGAAATTATTTTTGAAAACTTGAACACTGTGCAGGTTCATTTGACCTGGGGGTCCCCAATTTACCAATTCTACTTTATGCAGTATTACAAATAGTATTAATTGGCTAGTACTCTCCTATACAGCTAAACAATATCTGGGGCAAAAACAGATCTACCAGTAATAAAAATAAGACACCAATCACCCAACAGAATAATAATTATGATTCCACAGTGGAATTATGTCAAAAACACTTTCCAAAACCAAGCCTGAATGATTGCTCTCATTTTTGGAATAGCCAAACCATGACTCTCCTAATTAGCACCTTCAAGCTACTTGGCATTTAAAAAATAATAAAACTTTTAAGTATGGTAATATTACTTACCTCAGCTCTCAGGTCTTTACCATCTATGTATATATCCAAGTACCTGAAATTTATTCCATTAAAACTCATGATATAGTTCCATATGCCATATCTACATAAGCATGGCATAGTTCCTGATATATCATTATCCAGGACTAACGCTCTAACATTAATATTTGTAATTATATTTCTTGCAAATACATAACTCTCAAGCCTCAATTTTGTGTCTTTCATTTTTTTCTATTCCTCATTTTCTTGGCATTTTAATTTCGAAAATATCATTTCATTATTCATTAATACTTGTAATTCAAATATTATACTTTGCTACTCTCTTCCTCTTACTTGTAGGGAGCCACCTGCTGTGAAGCCTATTCTCAGCCCTTCACAACATGGCAGAATTCACAAATCTACTCTGTCATTTCCTTGTTCTTCTTCCTCCCTGCTCCTTTGTTCTCCGTTTCCCGCCACTGCCCAGGCAAATACAGCAATGCGCAGGCACAAGGAGCGAAACTCTGCATACCAGACAAAAGCTTTCAACCAATCCCTTCCTTGGACGTCTGCCACCCGTGAAACCAGCCTATCACTCCTGAGCACGTCCCCTTTTTTCTCTATATATTCCCGTGTTTTACCTCCAATAAACGCAGCTTGATCAGAATACTGTCTTGCTGTCATTCTTCGTGTCTCTCTTGACCCATACCATTCTATCCTCACAGGTCCTGGAGTCTCCGTTGATCGTCCCGCGGGCCGGGACATTTTTGGCGCCCAACGTGGGGCTGAGACCTCTGAGGGATAGAACGCCGCACTAAAGAAGAGAGCTCTCTCACTCATCGCACCCGGGATCACCACGAGGGACTCGCTCGTGAGACAGATCCGCTGAGGAATCACCCAGTGTCGGCGAAAGGAAGAAAGAAAAGAAAAAAGAAAAGTAAAAAGGTAGGCCCCCTCCCCATCATGGGACAAGGAACATCCCAGCATATTTTGTATATGAAACAATTAAAAGAGGCACTCAAGGCATGAGGAACTAGAGTTAAGAAAAAGGATCTCACACGTTTTTTTGAATTTTTGTTAAAAACCTGCCCGTGGTTCCCCAGAGAAGGTACCATAGATCATAAATGTTGGGTAAGAGTTGGAGACTGTTTACAAGACTACTATAAAACTTTTGGACCAGAAAAGGTCCCAGTTACTGCCTTTTCTTATTGGAATCTTATTTCTGAAACCCTAAAAGTTCATTTTTCCGCTTCAGACATTCAGGAACTTTGCAAAAACGGAGAGGAAGCTTTGAAAGAGCACTCACGCTCCGCTTCAGCATGCAGCTCAGTAATTATCGATATATCTGCTGAAAGCCCCCCTGATAAAAACTCCACTGAAAGTAGGCCAAATTCCCAAATCAGTCAAGCTAGCATGCCACCCGATCAAACTGAAATCGAAACCAGAGATAAAAATCCTTCCCCCTTTTGAAAATCTAGAAACTAAACCAAAGGCTAAAATCCCTTCCAGGTCCAAAATAAATTCCCTTCCCCCATTTCGGCCACCCCCTTATAACCCTGAATTCCCCAATCCATATTCTCAGTACTATCCAGCCGCGTCCCTGCCTCAAGTCTATGCCTTAGAAAGGATGACAAAAAATCTCCGTCTACACACCGATCATTTTAAAGAAACCATTGACCAAGAGCGACAGCTGGCCGCCGGTTTACTCGCCGAGCTCCAGTCAGCAACTCAAACCATTGCTGCCCTGGCACTCCCAAAAAATGCCCACTTACCCCGTTCCCATTGTGCTCATCATACTTATGCCTTCCCGGTCACACGTAGTCAGGACAGAAGCCTTGCCGCTACCTCCCAAGATGGCGCCGGTACCTCCCAAGATGGCGCCGCCAGCTCTCAAAATGGCATTGCCAATTCCCAAGATGGCGCCGCTAACTCCCAAAATGGCGCTTCAGGTAGCGAAAGTGAAGAAGACCCCCCCAGCTCTGACGAGGGAGAACAAGAGGAAGTTAGTACTACACAGAGAGAACGAGAGGAAGTTTGTACTACCACAACAACTAAATATAAGACACTTAGTTTAAAATATTTAGAAAAATTTAAAAAGGCCGTGAATGATTATGGCGCCACCGCCCCCTTCACGCTCACCTTATTGGAAAGTCTCAGTGAGAAAGAACTCACTCCCAACGATTGGTTTCAATTAGCCAGAGCTGCCTTGTCCGGCGGCGATTTCCTGTTGTGGAAATCCGATTATGAAGAGCACTGTAAAAAATATGCCACCCGTAATGCCTGTAAAACCGCCTCTAAAAAATGGCTATGCTCTTCCACAGGACTTACTTCTTGTGTATCGGTGAAAGTCCTTAATGAAACAAATGAAGCATGCCTCTTAGTAACTGTGCTGCCCCGTGTTGGCTTCCATAGAGGAGAAGACCTTTATCAATACTGGGACGCACAGCCTCCAACTATGTATAGGGAAAAAAGAGAACTTGTTACGGCTGTCATTATTGCCTCCCTTTTAGGTACTGCTGGCCTAGGTACCGGAACCGCCGCTGTCGTTCTCCATACACAAGGTTTTTCCCACTTGAGAGCTGCCATAGATGAAGATTTAGCACACATTGAAAACTCCATCATCCATCTCGAGAAATCCCTTACATCCTTATCAGAAGTTGTCCTCCAGAACAGGAGAGGTTTGGATCTACTTTTCCTTAAACAAGGAGGGCTTTGTGCCACACTAGGCAAAGAATGTTGCTTTTACGCTGATCATTCTGGCTTAGTCAAAGACTCCATGTCCAAACTTAGGGAAGGAATAGCAAACCGCAAACGCGAGCGGGAAGCCCAAGGAAGTGCCTCCTGGGGATTTAACGGAATCCTTCCTTACATTCTCCCCATAATAGGCCCCTTAATAACCATACTCCTTATAATATCCTTTGCACCATGGGCCATAAAAAGAATTATACAACTAGTAAAAGACCAAATTGATTCTGCTCTCAGCAAGCCTATCCAGGTGCACTATCACCGACTTTACCTCGCTAATCAAGCTATATCTTTAGACTAACTAACTGCTGCCCACTCTCACGGGTAAAAAAACCCCCTCCTATGGGGACAGCACGTAACTTGAAACTACGCTTTAAACAAACTACCAACCTTTAAAAATTCAAATTCCTTATGTTGTCTCATTTGCTATTATGTACCCTAATAGCATTTCTTTGCCTGCCCCCCCCTTACAGTCACCCCCTCCACTTCTCTTATCACAGCTTAACCTTCTCTGATTAATCTATATCACAGGACAGTTTTGGCAAAAATCCAGCAGCTCGGACGAGTAGTGGGCACCCTAGCCTAACAAGACCCGGGCAAGTGTGGCCACACTACCCAATCTCAGGGCATCATGCTTGTCACACGCAGTTTATGGAAGCTCCCCGTTATAGCTTGCTGTAATTGCAGGCCATCTGCTGAGGCGCTGGACTGGTTAGCCAATGATGGGCAACTGGACTGACCCATCAGTCAACCTAAGACAGGGACATGGCCTTTTGCTGCCATGATTCCCAATGACGGGTAAGACTGATCGCATACCGGGTAAGATAAATTGCTTACCAGGTGCAGTCCCGACCTAAGACAGGCACAGCTCCCCTTTCAGCAAGGGAGCACCCTTCAGCCATATGCCATCACTAAAATCGCCCTGCGCTGTCACAAACCATTGCCAACTGTTCTTATTAAACAGAGAAGGGGGAATTTTGTAGGGAGCCACCCGCTGTGAAGCCTATTCTCAGCCCTTCACAACATGGCAGAATTCACAAATCTACTCTGTCATTTCCTTGTTCTTCTTCCTCCCTGCTCCTTTGTTCTCCGTTTCCCGCCACTGCCCAGGCGAATACAGCAATGCGCAGACACAAGGCGCGAAACTCTGCATACCAGACCAAAGCTTTCAACCAATCCCTTCCTTGGACGTCTGCCACCCGTGAAACCAGCCTATCACTCCTGAGCACATCCCCTTTTTTCTCTATATATTCCCGTGTTTTACCTCCAATAAACGCAGCTTGATCAGAATACTGTCTTGCTGTCATTCTTCGTGTCTCTCTTGTCCCATACCATTCTATCCTCATAGGTCCTGGAGTCTCCGTTGATCGTCCCGCGGGCCGGGACACTTACTTACTGAAAAGATTATATTTTAGTTTCCTGACTGCTAAAGTAAATACCATGAAATGGGATGACTTAAACAACAGGAATTTATTGGTTCATAGTTTTGAGGGTAGGAGAAATCCAAATTCAAAGCATCATCAAGGTGATGCTTTCTTCCAGAAGACTGGTTCAAGGGCTGGCTGTCTGCAATCCTTGGTCCTTGACTTTTCTGTCACGTGGCAATGCACATGGCAGACTCAACTGGCTTCTCTTGGTTCTGTTGACTTCTGGTTTCTTGCTGCTCCTTTTGGCTTTCTCTCTCCTCTGTGGCCTTCCCAAAAAGTCCTTCAGTAATAGGACTAAGACCCATCCAGATTCAGGTGGGCCACACCTTAACTGATGTAACCTCATTAAAGGGTCTAATATATGAAGGTTCACACATATAAGAACGGATTAATTTTAAGAACATGGTTTTCGGAGGTACCCAGCTTCAAGCCACAACAGATGCCTAATAGAACACTTTCACTATGCCTAGAAAATAGCAGGAACTCATATGCACACACAAAACTGCAGATGAATATATATCTATTAATTTGATATAAATTCTGTTAAATGTTCCTTTACTTTTTATGTCTGATTGAAACCTCTTTTCTTTCTCAAAGCCCTGGAATACTTAAAATGTAGCAGAAAATTCCTAATAAATATTTAGGATAAATATGTTTTTTAAAGCGTTTTAAAGGAGATGCTCTTTAAAAGAAATCTGTGATAAATCTTGTTAGAAGTAAATATCCTCAACTGAACTATTTTCAAAATGTAGGGAAAAACTACATTAGATCATCATAAAGCATGAGAGAGGTGTATTTTTTTTTATCATCTTCCATTCCATCTTTCCTTCTTCCTTCTACTTTTATGCACCTTCTTTTTTTTGCTCAGTCCTTTAGATGGTATGCAATTTAAAAGTCCTCAGAGGTCTTTCTCAGCCATTTCTTCTTTCAAGTCTTTGAATATTTTCAGATGACTCAATTTTAAAGTGGGTTTAAGGGAAAATGAGTTCATCACACTCTTCACACTGCTCTACTAGAGCACAAGAAAGCTCATAGCTGACTAAGGGGAAATATAGATCAACCATTAATTAGCAAGGAAAGCATCTGGGGATTGTAATAATGCTTAGTGATTTTTTTATTATAACATTCTTGATATTTTTCTCAATATTCTCTACTCTTAGATGATAGATTAATTTAACATCAACAATACATTTGGCCCTGCTCTCAAATTCTGGGGTCAATTTTTTGCCTAAACAGAGGAAGGAAAGAGCAGTGAAGGGGGACAAAATAAAGCATTTAGTAAGTAGTTCCCACAACCTGGAGAGCCAAGTCCAAGCTCCTCAGCACACTCTCCACTTAATCCTTCCCTCTATGACTTGGCTCCTATCTCCTCCAACTCTCTCTCTCATTACAGTCAAACTTCCTGGACTAGTAATTGCAAATTCCTCTTTGTTTTTACAAACATCCATATGTCTTTCCTCCTTATTTTTAATTAGGTCAAGTCCCACCCATCCTTAGGTTCTCAACTTCGGCATTAGTTCTCAACTCAGGATGCCTTCTGATATTCCCTGGTAAGGCTTTGGGTCTCTCCCATACTGTTCAAAACATTTTTCTATCATAATACAACAAATTTTGCTAAATTCTTGTCTTCATAGTAGACACCCCAACTAGCATGTAAGATCCTCAAATATGCTATCCTTTGTAAGATGAAAAATGTATCACTGGCATTTGTTCATTATTTTGGATATTTACTCCAAATTTTTTTCATTTAAAAAAATTTACTTAAGTATATCATTCACACATGAACATACATAAACAACGTATAGTAAAAGTTGTGAACTTACAAAACAAATATGCTTATCATCATAGAGGGCTCCCATACATCACCCCCCTCCATTACCATCTTGCATTGTTGTGAAACATTTGTTACAAACTATGAAAAGCATCATCAAAGTATTACTACTAACTATAGCCAATATCCTACATTTGGTGTATTTTCCCCCCAATCCACCCAATTATTAATACCCTGTATTAGTATTGTATATTTGTTATACTTCATGAGAAAATGTTCTCATATTCTGTTAACCACAGTCCATCTTCCACCACAGCATTCACTGCGTTACACATGCTTGTACAATCCATTCAAAGTGTCTACTCAGTGGCTCTCATTTTCATCAGAGTTGTGCTGTCTACCTCAGTCAGTTTTAGAACGTTTCATTACTCCAAAGGAAAAATCCCATACCGCCTTATACTCCCCTATCATTGGCCCTTAGAATTGGTATATCTTTTTTTGCCATTGCTTCAAAAATATTACACTATTACTGTTAACTGTCATCCACAAGTTACATTAGTTGCAATTTTCCCTTGTACACCATATTCTTAACACTCTGTAAAGGAACACTCCAAATTTTTTTAATAGAGGAAGTTTGTCTGTTGTGCCAAATATAAAATCTTTCCTGCTGATATCTGTGCTCAATCATATGTGATGACAATTTGATTAGAAGGGGAAAGACATATTAACAAAGCCCACTATTGGGTAATGGTTGTGTTCATTCCTGTAAAGAGCTATTTTCAGGGACTTCCAAGGGCCCAAATCCACAATCTCAGTCTTAGCACTGCTCTCTAAACCTCTAAGGAAATTAAGCCAAGTACACTGTCAATCTAGAATATGCTTAAAATAAATATACAATCTGCTATAAAGAAATGGAAACATTCAACAAATGCTTCGCTTCAGTAATCATTCTTCATAGTGTCATTTTATCTACATCAAAAATGTATGCCTTGCTCAACTATCTATATTGAAAAAATGAACTACTGAAAATAAAAAGGAGATACTGTGACAATATCAGGGAAAGCGGCACAGCACTGCTCTTCCTAACATCTTTAATTTAGCTGTGAAACCTTAAGCAAGTCCGTCATCTGCCACCTCATCTGTAGCAAATTAAACTACCTTAATTTATCTGAGTGATAAAGTTGTGGTAAAATATTTCATTCATTAATTTTTAACTAAAGAAAAGAAATTGATCTAAATGAGCATTATAACTGAAATTGTTAGCTAGATGTAGTACCCCAAAGTATTTAATAAACAGTAATAGTAAAAACATTCAATAGTTCTAAAAAAAAATGTTTACCTTGAACTAAAGGGCAATTCACCATTCTGGGCAGAAAAATTTCCTTCCTTCTTAGATTATATTTTTACAAAGTTTTAATAATGCTGAACATTGTTAAAGTACACAATATCTCAATTAAATTACTAAAACATTACCTTATGGATGGCAATGATGGGATACAGAGTCTGAACAACTTCTGTATACTCCTGTTAGACTGCATACAGTGCACACCCGCCAAACACTGACTGTTGACCCAGATGTGCTGACACACGTTACCTGATAGACATTGGGTCTTACTGAATTACTCAAGGTCAAGGGTCTGCTTTAGAACCACATACTGGGATACAGCTGGCTATTTTTACCCTTACCCCACTCCATTCTATTCTGTAGAGCTGTATTATTCTTTAACACTTTGTCACTAGGTGCTCTTCTCTTTGGTGTCAGTTCTGATACTCATACTACTGTTACAGATTATCATTACTACTCCCCATCTAGCAATATCCAACTGCTGTCCAACACTTCTTTTCTCTCTTTCTCATCATTTTTGTTTCTTCTGTTTCCTGCTTTTCCAGCTAACAGATAAATGAGATCTATCTACTTCACAGGCACAGTCAGTCAATCATTAAATTCGTTTCCATCTAATTGAAAAAAAAATCAAGACAAGTCAGGATGTTCATTGGCTTTTCTGAATTGCTTTCGTCACTCTCTGATACCTAAACATTCATTCGTTGTTACATAAGATGCTTTATGGTTACTTTCATTTCCAAATTTGGAGTTACCTACAGACAAGTGACATTTTACAGTTATTTTATTTTAGGAATTAAAAAAGCAATAAAAGACATGGTGCCTCCCTTCTTTAAACCAAAATGCCTAACCCCTCAACATCCCCCAGATTTTCTATTCCAGCTACATCTTAAAACAAATAAATAGTAAAGGTGATATAGGACAGATAAGCACTTGCTACTTATTTACCCATGGGAACTGTACAAACACAATGTCTCTTAAAACAGAGACAACACCAATTATATACAACTGAGTAGATGGTGCTTAATTTTGTTAGAACCAAATAAAAACACCTTAATATTCACAGATGCCAGATTCTTCTCACCTGGGAAACCTGAGAAAAATAGGCTGTAAATAAGTAAGATCACTCATGCACACCACCAAATCACTGAAAAAATGCTCATTCTCTAGATTTTTAAACCCTGATGCCTATATCCTTGCTGTTAATACACATACCAAACTTGCTCCTGCCTCAGCACATTGTGCTGGTCTAACCTGTCCCTCAGGTACTCACACAGCTTACTCCCTCACTTCATTTCAGAGTTCTCCTCAAATACTCCCTTATCAGAGAGGCTGAACTTAACCACCCTATCTAAAATAGCATCCTCCCTTAATACACTTTCTTTTTCTTCATAGCTCTCAACTTTTTATATGGTCTTTCTTCACCCACTAGAATGTAAGCTGAAGGAGCATAAGGACTTTGTCTATTTTGTTCACTACTGTATTCCCAACATTTAGAACACTTTCTGGCACACTGAAGGTGGTCAACAAATGTGTTGAATGAATAGATGGATGCTCACAGCTTCACGTATCATACTATTCTACCATTTAACAGCACTGCAGCTACCACTGCTTAAAGCCGTCCGAACATCCATGGCCTTCCATTAAGGCTACAATGGTTAATTGCAAGGAATACCTAGGTTAATTGCACTGACACTGAGAGTACATCAAAAAGTGCTCTCAACCTCCGTTTCTAAATATGTTAAAGGAATTCAGTTTTGGCTGTCCCACACAATAAAGAATAAGAATGAACATATAGAATACACCTCTGACACCACTTGAAGGAAAAAAAGATAACAATGTTTTGCATAACATCCCATTACTCCTGAAAAGTACAGGATTTACTTCTACCAATGTTCAAAAGATTTGGAGAAAGGCACAAATGTAACGGTGCTTCTCAATAAATATAACCAAAAGTTAAGTAACCAGTTATTTGGCCCAACATACAAACCCTGTACAATGTAGCACTAAGGAATATGTTAAATTCTTGCATAAGAGAGGAAGAAGATTGCTTTCAAAACATATGTTAAGTTATTTCAAAGTGAGAAGTATTCAACTAAGAATTCATACTACATCTCAGTGAAATGCCCCACCAGCACCCATGAACGATTCAAGTTTTGAAGAGTATTTTTTATAACTGCGCTGTCTGCAGTGAACGACTTCTGATAAAGCTCTGACAGCTGACAACGCTCTTTTAGGAGGGACAATAATCTTAACCAGAGGACGGCAATACCTTCCCTCCCAAGAACGCGGAGGGTCTCCAGGACGGCTCTCAGAACCCCGTATGTTCCCCGTAGGTAAGGTGAATCATCCAGGGAACACACGTGTCCCGCCCCGCCTCGGAAGTGGAAATGGCAAGTGGAACCAGTCATCAGCGGGGTCGGGACACAGCGCAGAGATGTCCTCTCTGATCGCAGCGGGGCTCTGACAGCCTCTGGGCCCCGAGGCCAGTGAATGTCGCGCGAGACCGATCCTGGTCAGCCCCCTCCTCAGATTTCGGCCGCGGCCTGCCCGAGAGCTCACATCCCCGCAAAGGCAGGTCCTACCTGAGCTCTGCCCCCAGCTACAGGGCTGCGGGGGTTGGCGGGAGGAGGCGTGGCCTTCCAGCTCGCCAGTCGAACTCCCTCGTGCGGTTGTTATGACTTTTCCTCTCGGGATCCGCGCCCCACCAAGTTCGAGTTGCACTTCCGGGGTCCGCAGGAGCCTGAAACGTCATTACGCACGCGACAGCGGCGGCCGCGACAACCCGGAAATGGGTGAAATGGTCCTTGGGTCGGTTTCAGTGGCGCACTAGGTGGGTTGGAAGTTAGGAGAACCGTGGGAGTTCAGGGTGGCCTGCACTTTACAGGTGGCTTCTGCTCGCTCATCTGGGTAGCCTGAGGGGGTAGGGCCACCGTGAAGCCTTGTTCTCCAAAAGGAATTTTAAAATCAGTAACAGGGATGATCGAGCTGCGAATTCTCCACTCCCCCTCTTAATGGTTTATCCGTCTTTACCCGCCCCATTTAACCCCAGAAAAGACGAGGTAGGAAAGTCTAGAACTGGAAGATCGAATAGATCTCTAAATAATATTTTACGTAAAATAGGGTTACTACTAGCATTCTAATGACCGTTGAAAGTTTTTTCCTTACCGTACTTGACTGAAATGGCAATCTCCTGGATGTTAATGCTCTGTTTTTCCAGAAGTTGAGGTTAAAAGGTACTTGTCTTAATAGCAGGTCTGGAACTAGCGATGGGGGCAACTGATTTTATTTTTAGCCGGTACGCTTCTTGCATTTATTTATTCTACAGCCATTTAATTTACTGTATGAGGCAAAGATTGGTGATGGAGAGAGAAAGTTGATTCGGACCGCTTCTGCCTTCAACAGCTAGGAGGAAGGGCGGTCTGGTGACTGACAAGTAAACCAGTATTTGTAATATTCCTTAGAGAGGCGATCCCGGACCACTCCATAATATGCTTCTCGCCTACACTATTTGTATTTTATCTCAGCTCTTTGCTGGTTTCCTTCATAATACAGGTCAATGCAATTACTTTTTGATTGATTGATTTGCAAATGTTCTTGCTTTCTGCCTGACTCTGCCCGTGGCTCACTAACATGTAAACTCGATGTGGGCAGGGACCTTATTTCGTCTTCTTTACTGATATATACTCAACCCTACAAAAATGCCTCTCACAAAGTAGAAAGTAAATATTTGTCAAAAGAAAGAATGACCATAGTGGAAATCACTGTATTAGAGTAATTTAGAAAGGTATTAGAGAAAAAGAGACCTGGAAGGCAGATTGGAGGCAGGTTGGTATGAAGGAATTTTTCCTGGTAAAAAAAAAGAATAAGAATACACCAGTAATAAATATCTGGAGGAGGCCAGGGCACTGCAGTTAGTGACACTGGTTTCATTTCTGTCCAGAGCTAGTTTAGTTATAGTAATGTATCCGTGTTGGTACAAACTTGGAAATAAGGCCAAAAGATGGGTGGCATGAGCTTTGAAAGTTAAACATGATAGAGGCCCACCCATATAACACTCATTGTTTACTAGTGAACACATATATGGGTGTTCTGACCAACAACTCCACCTGGGCCCACAACAGAATGAATGATTCTTCAGATTATCCAATCCCTGAGTATTTGAGTGGAGTCCCACATGTCATGGAGCAGAGACAAGCTGTCCCTGCTATACCCTGTTCTGAATTCCTGACCCATAGAAGCCATTAGAGATAATAAAAATGATTGTTGTGGTTTTAAGTAAGTTTTGGAATGATTGTTTTTTTCAGCAAAATAAACTTATACACTGCAAAAATCAACCAATGGGAAACAGTCCTATCAAATCCAGTCCTGCCTAAATATCAAGATGATGAATGAGATTATGTGCTGAAACAGAACGGTACCCTTCTCTTCCCTCACTTTACTCAATATGGTAGAGCAGATTTCTGCCTCAGTTTACTGCTAGCCACAAAGAAACATGGCTCCTACAAATCTGGGAGGAGAAAGGGAAGAAAGGAACAAAGAAGTTTTGTGTGGATTTAGTTGTTTTGTTAAAATTGCAGCAGCCAATGTGTGCTTTAGCAGAAACCATTACAACTGTGAGTACACAAACAGTGCAAAAATTCCCCCTCATTTAAACAACAGTCATCTAAATAGTACAAGCTAGTTTGTTTATTTGTGGTTTTAATTTATATATCTCCAGGAAAACCAGAAACTCCTGTTATTCCCCCACCCCCACCCACCCCATCCTTCCTCTTTTGCACTTCAGGTCTGACTGAGATAAAGGAAAAGGATAGGGGATTTGTTCCCTCCTGGCTGACAACTGTTCCATTTTGATTACTGGATTGATCAAGGAAATCCCCCTATACCATATCTGGCATTACGTCCTCCTATTCCAGACCTCTTCCTTGGTCAACTATCTTCTTATTATCCTGAGCTCCCTCCTTTCCTCAAAAGATCCGAGTGACACACAGCATGCAGAGACCCTTAGGCACAATATAAAGACTATTTGTTGTTCATTAAAGTTGAAAATAAAGGTTAAAACTTACTTGCCATGAATAGACCAGATTCTAATATTTTGTCAGCTCAGACAAATTCATTAAGGAAAACCATTCTTAGTTTAGATCCTAAGGGCAAAACTGCCCACATTTGCCAACTTTATTGGGCTGGGTTTGGATTCTGTTTAAATTTCTAGAATCAAGTAATATTCCTGCTCTCGCCTAAACCCAATCAGATGAGTGTGAAGTGTGGTATAGTAATTATCAAGTTCTACCTTCCAGGTTCATTTCATATTCAGAGCCCGAAAAGTGGGGTCACAGAACCCAACCAAAATGTTTATTACTTGAAATCATCCCCTGTCAAATTCTGCTTCCTGTCTATGTTCTTGGAATTTAAAAAAGAGTTATATGGGAAAAGGCAAACTATTGATCTTCAAAATATACAAGAGTTTGAAGAAAAAAGAAAACAAGTAAAATAGCCTTTATTTGGGGACAGAGGTAGTTCATAGATTAATATATTTAATATTCACGCCTTAGTTTAATTTGGATGGGAGGTGGCAAGCAGAGGAGAAAAATATATGGTAATTAAGTCTCTGGCAGACTAGTTAAACTGATACTGGCACTGCCTTTTTATATGGCCCGACTATGGTGATAGCTTCCAAATTTATATCTCCAGGCCTGACTTTTTAATATCAATATATTATATACAGTTTCTTATTCAATCTTTCTACTAGGACTTTAAAGAAATTTCAAATACTTTATTTTCTACCTCCAAAACCTGATCATACTGTTTACGTCTCCATCTCAGTGAGTATATTGATTCTTCTTACTGTTCCGGTCATCCTTTGATTCTTCTCTCTCACATTCCACATCTTTTCCATCAGCAAATTTTGTTGGTTCTCTCTTCAAAGGGTATCCTAAACTAACCAATTCTAAACACCTCTATTACTCTTTTACTCATATCTACTCTTGTCCTCACTGGATGCTATAATTGTCTCTAAATTGTTCTCTATGCTTCTATTCTTGCCTCCCTAAAGTCTAGTCCTCAATTGGCAGCCGAAAAATCCTTTTAAAATGCAAATCAGACCCTGTCGCTCTTCTGTTGAAAACCTTGATAGCTTTCTTACTCATATAGAAAATCAGAAATTGTTTTCATACATCTATAAAATCCTTTATAATCTGGCCCCTGGTCAACCAATGCCTTCAAAGAGGAAGAGGGAAGTAAAAGATAACTGGGTTGAAAGCTGAAGGAGGATTGGTCTGTATTCTTGAAGTTTGGGAAATGGCAGTCCCCACCCCTGAGCTTTACTCTTTCCTGGATATATTTAAAGACAAGAGACTGGTGGAGGTGCCTGCAATAATAGAGTGAAGATCTAGGAAGACCAGTCAAGTTTTCTCAACAGCAAGTAAACATGATGGCATATGACTGGGGTAGAATTGTTTTAAAAAAGAGAAGCAACTCCAGTAGAAAGAAAGGAGAAGCAATCAGCAGAGTGAGTTTGCGTGAAGTAAGCCACCAGAAGATAAAGTACGTGGCAATTGTGAGACGCTGGTTGGAGCATTCATATCATGTCTATCAGGAATGTTAGTGTTGAGGTCATGGATTTGGGATGAGTCTCCAAAAATGTACAAAACTTAAGTAATGATAGAAAGCACCAGTATTGGGGCATTTTCTAGAGGGGAGACAACAATCCCGATATACAATATCCTTTTCTTCCCACCTCTGAGCTGACTCTGAAGGACTTCATTCCATCCAGCCAAATATGTGGGTCAGGACTACACTTAAAAGGGAAAACTTTAGAATGATTTAGATTATAAAGAACTTTTAAAAAACTAAAAATGAGATATTCCAAAATATTCTAATGTGACCAAAAAAGCAATAGTGCAGAACTAGAAGAAAATCTAAAACAGATTTCTGGTACCAGGAGTGGGGTGCTGCTCTTATAAATACCTGAAGTGTGGAACTGGCTTTGGGATTGGCTGCTGGGTAGACATTGGCAGTATTGTAAGGTGATCAACTAATAACAAAAATCCTAGATTATTTTGAAGAAACATTGGTAGAAATATGGATGTTAAAGATACTTCCATTGAGGACTTAGAAAGAAATGGTGAATGTGTTATTGCAAATTGGAAGAAAGGCTGGGAAACGGACTTTGGCCCAGTGGTTAGGGCGTCCGTCTACCATATGGGAGGTCCGCGGTTCAAACCCCGGGCCTCCTTGACCCGTGTGGAGCTGGCCATGCGCAGTGCTGATGCGCGCAAGGAGTGCCGTGCCACGCAAGGGTGTCCCCCGCGTGGGGGAGCCCCACGCGCAAGGAGTGCGCCCCGTGAGGAGAGCCGCCCAGCGTGAAAAGAAAGAGCAGCCTGCCCAGGAATGGGGCCGCCCACACTTCCCGTGCCGCTGACGACAACAGAAGCGGACAAAGAAACAAGACGCAGCAAATTAGACACCAAGAACAGACAACCAGGGCGGGGGGGGGGGGGGGGGGAATTAAATAAATAAATAAATCTTTAAAAAAAAAAAAAATTGGAAGAAAGGCTATCCTTGTTAAAAAGTGGGAGAGAAATTGTTGAAATTATATTCCAATGTACGATTGAAAGTGGAACTTTAAGCGGCAAACATGGATATTTAGCTTAGGAGACTGCCAAGCTAAGTGAGGAAGGTGCAGCCTGGCTTCTCCTTGTAGCTTATAACAAAATGTTAAACAAGATAAGCTGAGAACTGAACTCCTGGGCACAAAGAAACCAGAAATTGATGGTTTGGAAGATTCTGAACCTATCCAGATAGTATGCTCTGAGACTAGTGCCAGAAGCACCTCTAGCAGAAATCTCCCTGAGATTCCAGAAAGGGATTCTCCCTAGAATAGAGTACCACATTAGGGTCTAACTGAACACAGATCTAGTCAGCCATGTGTTGGTGAAAATTGGGATTGGAAATGCAGATATACAGGAAGCATCTGTGGAAAGTTCTAATGTTTCATGGTTTGGACCCCTGTGAACTGCATGCAAAGCCAACAGGTTTTTTTTGAAATATATATGAGCAGAATCACTGCCAGCCTAGATTGAAAGGAACAGACATGGGACAAATTAAAGGAAACATGACTTCAAGAGCAGAACCATGGAAGTCGAGATCTGGACCAAAGAAATCTCCTTGGACCAAGAGAGTAGGCCATCAACATGTTTGGAAAGGTCAGGTTCACCCTGGCATTTGGAGGGGGCAGGCCATCTGCCCTGGCTCTTGGAGGGGGTGAGTCTTGGACCCCATTGTTTAAGGAGAGTGCTGCCATCCCAGTGCTTGGAGATGGTGGAGTCTGTGCTCCAGAACTTCCAGAGAGCCCGGCTGCCACCCCACTGCTTGGAGATGGTAGGGCCTGTGTCCCAGAGTTTGTGGATAGCCTGGCCAGCATCCCAGTACCTGGAGAGGGTTAAACCTTCATCCCAGTGTTCCAGAAGACCATGTGTACTACTCAAGTTCTTGGAAGGGGCAAGGCTGCCATCAGACCTAAAGGACAAGACATCTATTTATAGATGTCTATCAGAACTTGAAATCTAATGGGGTTTCTCTTGCTGGATTTCAGAATTGTTGGGACCTGTGGCCCCTGTTTTCCTTCCAAATTCTTCCTTCTGGAATGGGAATATTTATCTTATTCCTGTCCCTTCATTGTATATTGGAAGAAAGTAACATGTTTTCTAGAAATCACAGGTCCATAGACAGAGGGGAATTGTGCACAAGGACCACAAAAACCCATAATTGATTTGATGAAACTTTATACTTAGCATTTTTCTGCAATGATATAAGCCTTTTGGGATATTGTGATGGTGCATTAATCAGCCAAAGGGGTGCTGATACAAAATACCAGAAATCTGTTGGTTTTTATATAGGATATTTATTTGGGGTAGAAGCTAACAGGCATAAAGCAAATGTTAACTCCCTCACCAAAGTCTGTTGCCATGTGTTGGAACAAGATGCTCTGTTGCCTGCCAGTGTCTGCAAGGGTTCAGGCCTCCTGGGTTCCTCTCTTCCCAGGGCTCATTTCTCTTTGTGCTCAGCTGCTCTGCTCTCTCAACAAGGCTGTTTGTAGACTATCAGGCAAACAGCTCATGTCTCTTACTGGAGCCTCTGCCATGTCTAATGGAGACTTCTCTCCTTCCTCACATATCTGCTTCTCTGTGTGTTTACTTCCCGGGCTCTGGGATCAAAACTTCAAACTCCCTTCTCTGTGGTGCTCTTTCTCTGTCAGTCCCTGACCACCAAGTATGTGGGAACTCAATATCCTACTGACGTGGCCCAATCAAAACCTCAATCGTTATTTGATTAAGTAAAATTGAAACCTCTGAATCCAGTATAGTCTAATATGCCCAGAGGAAGAAACAAGTTTACAAATATAATTCAATATCCATCTTTGGAATACATAAACAATAGCAAACTGCTACAGGTGGCATGAATGTATTTTTGGTGGGTAGAACATGTCTTTTGTAGGTCCAGAGGGCAAACTGTGGTCGTTTGGAGCGATGTACTACAGAAAAACATGTTCTTAAACTTAATCCATTCCTATGGGCATGAACTCTTGTAATTTGGATTTTTTTTTCATGAGGTTCCTTTAGTTAAAGTGTGGCCCAAATGAATCAGGTAGTCTCAGCATCATTAGCCATCAGGTAAATGCAGTCAAAACCATAAGATACCATTTTACACCCATTAGAATAGCTGCTATTTTAAAAAAATGGAAAGTAAGTGTTGATGATATGGAGAAATAGGAACACATTCATTGCTGGTGGCAATGTAAAATGGTGCAGCTGCTGTAGCGCCTCAGAAAGGTTGTCAGTTCCTCGGAAAGCTAAGTACAGAACTACCGTATGACCTGGCAATTCTACTAATAAGTATATACCCAAAAGAAGGGATATGTACAGGTATTTACACACCAGTGTTCATAGAAGCATTATTCAGAATTGTCAAAAGATGGAAGCAGTCCAAGTATCCTCAACTGATGAATGGATGAATAAAATATGGTATATAAATACAATAGAATATTATTCTGCCATAAAAATGAATGAAGTCCTGATACAAGCAAAAACATAGATGAAACTTGAAGACATCATGTTGAGTGATGAAATAAGTCAGACACAAAAGGACAAATACTGTATGATCTCACTGATTTAAAACAACTAGAATAAGCAAACTCATAGAGTCAGAATAGAGAATAGAGAATAGAGATTACCAGGGGCTGGGACTGGGATAGAGAATAGGAAGTTAAAATTTTAAATGTACAGAGTTCCTATTTGGAATTTTGGAAATGTTTTGATAATAGATGGTGGTGATGATAAAACACAACATTTTGAACATAATTAACTACTCTGAAATATATATATATATATGAATGGGATAAAAGGAGGGAAATGTTCGATGTTATATATAGTAACAGAATAAAAAATTTTAAAAAATCCATGGAACTACCCTAGACAAACAGTGAACCCTAAGTTAAACCATAGAGTATAGTTAAAAGTAAATTTTTGTAAAAACATGCTTTCATCAGTTGTAAAAAATGTTCCATACCAATGCATGGTGTTAAGAATAGGTGGCATATGGAAATCCTGTATTTTATGCATGATTGTTCTGTACACCCACAACTTCTGTAAAAAAGAAAAAGAAATTGTTTCACCTTCTCTGATTCACCTCACCACCACCACCACCACCACCATGATGGTACCAAGAAATAAAATCAGTAAAATCATTGAACCCTGCTTCAAGGAGACCATTGTTCTATTACAATAGATACAACACCTGCCTTCTCTTACCTTCAGTCTTCTCTGAAATCATCTCCAAGATTTGCTGTAACCTTCTGTAATGACTTTAGCATCTGGTTTTTATTTCTTATTCCCTGATTTCTTCCCCACTTTTGAATACCTTCAATGACCAAAAGGATGACACTTCTAATATCCTGGTTTTATACTCTAAGAGTTTCTTGGTCTTTGTATTATTAATAGTCCCATTTCCATCCTGCTGTAGTCATGCATTCATTTAAGCCAATGCAGTAAATGAGTGGGAGGATTAGAATAATGCTGCATTGAAGCATTTCTACTTTGTAATTGCCACTGTGTTTCCAATGCTTAGCATACTGTAGATGGTCAAGAGACTTTTGTGAATGAACTACTGCTGATTAGTGTTATGGATTCATCTATGTTCCCCAAAAGGACATATTGAAGTTCAACTCCCCAGTACCTCAGAATGTGACCTTATTTGGAAAGAGGATTGTTATACACATAATAAGACAAGTTAAAATGAATTCCTGCTGAAGTAGAGTTGGCCCTTAATCAATATGACTGCTGTCCTTATAAGAAGAAATTTATGTACAGACAGAGATAAAGGAGAACACCATGTGGTGACTGAGACAGAGAATGCTATGGATTGCCAGCAAACTATCATAAGCTAGAAGAGGCGTGGAACAGATCCTTCCCTGCAAACTTCTAAAGAAGCATTGCTTTGCCAACTTCTTGATTTGGGACTTTCAGCCTCCAGAACTGTGATGTAATACATTGCTGTTGTTTAAAGCTACCCAGTCTGTGGTACTTTGTTATGGTAGTCCTAGAAAACTAAGACAAATGTATACATTACTTGGAACATGTAAGTGCCAAATTAGAAATAAGAGCTCAATTAGAATTAAGAGTTAGATGTTCATTCTATTCTTTTTTCTCTTTACTGAAATATTTAATGGAGAAAACTTATAATCAGCTGGAAAGTTTAAAATAGTTAAATAATATTGAAAGGAAAAGAACCTCAGTTATACATGTAAGCTTTGGTTAACAACCACTTGTTAAAACAACAATTCATTTACTATACAAGAAACTACTCTCCTGTCTCCGTGTCTACTTTCATAACTTGTAAATAATATCCTCTAATCATATGACATGAAAGAAATATATAGTTCTAAAAGAGGCTGGAAAAAACTTTAACTCGAGGCAGAGCTGGAGTAATGAGATAGAGAATATGCCTTTTCATTCTCGGCGGCGGTCTTGGCCCAGTGGTTAGGGCTTCCGTCTACCACATGGGAGGTCCGCGGTTCAAACCCTGGGCCTCCTTGACCCGTGTGCAGCTGGTCCATGAGCAGCGCTGATGCGCGCAAGGAGTGCCCTGCCATGCAGGGGTGTCCCCTGCGTAGGGGAGCCCCACCCACAAGCAGTGTGCCAGTAAGGAGAGCCACCCAGTGCGAAAGAAAGTGCAGCCTGCCCAGGAATGGTGCCGCACACACAGAGAGCTGACACAAAAGGTGACGCAAAAAAAAAAAGAAACACAGATTCCCGTGCTGCTGACAACAGAAGCAGACAAAGAAGATGCAGCAAATAGACACAGAGAACAGACAACTGGGGTGGGGGGAGAAGGGGAGAAGGGGAGAAAATGAATAAATAAATAAATAAATCTTAAAAAAAAAATATGCCTTTTCATTCTCTGCTCATGGGTCCTCACTTTTTAGAATAATTACATTACTCTCTTAATTTGGGATTCTAATATATGACACGTGGATCATATATGATATAAGATTTACTAATGTTGTTTGTCATCAACATCTTAAAAGTCAATAAATTATGGACCTCTTTATCCTAGATGTTCAACATATTATTTGAATTACTGAAATTCCTTTTGCCTGTGGATAAACCTTGCATGCCTCAGGGTCTCTTGACAGCCTTCTCTCTATCTTTTGGTAAATTCCCTATCCGTATTGAGTTACTATTCTACTTCTGGACTTGGCTGAAATACCTTTGGGGATGAGATATGACTCCCTCAGCAGCTGCCAACAAACTGGATGGTGCAACCAAGAAGTAGATGCTTTGGATTCCAATGGGGTAAACTTTGAATACTGAGAAATAGAAGGGGACCTAGAGGATAAATGTTCCCACCAGTCTGTCCTCAGTGGAATACTACCAGGTGTGGTTTCCCCTTGAAAACACCCCAGAGAAGCCCTGCATACTAAGTGAACATGATGATGAAGTGACTGAGTCTTGTTGTTAAGTGGTTTTTAGTAAAGTAATGCCTTATGCTGTGTTGCTTTGCATTTTTTCCTGCTTCACTTTCCTTTTGTCTTTATCCTCACCTCCCTGCATTTGCATCTCCCCAAAAAGTGTCATTATATGGCTTCAAGCCTGAGTGCAGGCCTTCGTCCACATCATCAGAGGTATCTAATTCTCCAACAGAAAACCTATTGTCTTTTTGGCTGGAAGAACGAGAAGAGAGAGTTGGGCCATTTGTAGTCAATGGAAGTGAGGGGAAAAGACTTTTATAGAAGAGAATCAAAGGGATGGCCCAAATTTTGTATATAAACTTTGCCCAAACCACTAAACCAAGCATGTGGGGAGTTTACTCCAAAGCCTAGCTAAGGCTAAAAAAAGTGAACTGATATTGAAGTTGCGCATAAGAGTTAGAGTCCACAGTTTGTGCCCAACCATGTTAATTACTTCCCAAAACAAACAAAACAATCTACACCCCTGGAAAGACCATAACAGAACTCAAAGACCCCCATTATAATAATCCCAAAGGTCAGGATATAATCCAAAATTACATGACATATAAAGAAATAGGAAAGCATTACTGGGCAGAAAAGAGTTAACAAAGCAGTCTTGAGATGGCTTTTTTAGAAAGGCCTTCTTGTAAGGCAGACCCTTGACTGGTATCTGGGAACTTGACTTTTAAAGTATCCTCAGCCAACAGTTAACAGATAAGAGTTTCACTGTGCCTAGTGTCCTCATGCAAACAATATGATTTAGGCTGAAGACCTGCTTTCCTACTAGAAATCTAGAATTTTGCTACATGCTAGGGAGAGGTGCCTAACTAAATAACACTCAATAAAAATCTTGGGTGCTGAGTCTCTCATAGGCTTCCCTAGGCAGAAACATCACACACCTGTTACTGCATTGTCATTACTGGGAGAAGACTGAGCTCTATCTGACTGCCCATGGGGAGAGCCCATAAAGAGGCCTTCTCATGAATTCACCAGATTCTGCCTATGTCTTCCTCCCTTATGATTCAGCTGCATACCTAATATCCTGCTGTAATCAATCTTAGCAGTGAGTACAACTGTAAGATGAGTCCTGTGAGTCCTCCTAGAAAATCTCCGAATATGGAACAGTCTTGGGGGACCCCCACACAGTTACTCATTTTCAAGAAAAAGCAAACAATGGAAACTGATCCTGAGATGGCTCACTGTTGGAATCATCAAAGAGGATGTTAAAGAGCTATTATAATTATGTTTAATGACATAAAGGAAAGTATGCTTATACTGAATGAAAACATAGGAAATCTCAGCAGAGATATAAAAACTACCATAAAGAACCAAATAAAAATTCTATTAAAGAAAAGTAATCTGAAATTTTAAAAAAAACCTACTGGATGGACTTAACAGCAGAATGGAGGTGGATAAAAAAGTCTGTAAACTTGGAGAAAATCATACCTATGCACTGCATAGTCAAACTGCTAAGAACCAAAGATAAAGAGAAAATCTTGAAAATAGCCAGAAAAAAAATGGTACATTGCTTAAAGGACAACAACTATTTGAATGATCACTGTCTTTACTGAATTATCAGTGGAGGCCAGAAGTCAGTAGGTTGTTTTAGAGTGCTAAAAACAAAAAACAGAAGACAGGGAAGCAGACTTGGCCCAGTGGTTAGGGCATCCGTCTACCACATGGGAGGTCTGCGGTTCAAACCCTGGGCCTCCTTGACCCGTGTGGAGCTGGCCCATGCACAGTGCTGATGCTCACAAGGAGTGCCCTCCCATGCAGGGGTGTCCCTGTGTAAGGGAGCGCCACGCTCAAGGAGTGCACTCCATAAGGAGAACTGCCCAGCGTGAAAGAAAGTGCAGCCTGCCAAGGAATGGCGCCGCACACACAGAGTTGACACAACAAGATGATGCAACAAAAAGAAACACAGATTCCTGTGCCGCTGACAACAGAAGTGGACAAAGAAAAACATGCAGGAAATAGACACAGAGAACAGACAACTGGGGCAAGGAAGGGGAGAGAAAGAAATAAATAAATAAATCTTAAAAAAATGACAGTCAACCAGAATTCTGTATCTAATGAATTATGAAATACAGACATTTTCAGATAAAAGAAAAATAATTTATCAGCAGATCTGCACTATAATAAATGCTAAAGGAAGGAAAATAATAGAAGTTAAAAATTCAGATCTTCAGGAAAAGGACCATCAGAAACAGAAATATAACAGATTATTTTTCCCCTTAATTTCTTTAAAATACATATGACAGTTTAAAGCAAAAATTATAACATTGGTGAGTTTTATTATGCATGTTGATGTAATTCATGTGACAACTGAATTATAAAGGGTAGGATGGGGTGAGAAGTAAATGGACCTTTACTGTCTGTAAAAAGTTAAGGGTATATGTTTTAATACCTAAAGCAAACAATAAAAATATTCAAAGAGGTATAGCTAAGGCCAATTGATAAATTAAAATGTATAAGAATGTTCACAGTGGCTTTATTCATAATGGACCCAAACTGGAAACAGCCCATGTATTCTTCAAATAGGGGCACAAATAAATAAATTTTTGCATATTCATACAAGAGAATACTGCTGAGTAATAGAAAGGAACAAACCACTGATACAGGCAACAAATGAATGAATCTCGAAACATTATGTTGAATAAAAGAATTCTTACACAGAAGAGCACATATTGTATCAATCCATTTATATGAAGTTCTAGAACAGGCAAAACTAATCTATGGGGAAAAAACCACAGCAGCAGGCAGTTCCATCTGGGGGTGTGAAGGCGGAATAACCAGTAAGGACTATGAGAAAACTTTTATATCTTCACAGTAATGTGACTTACATAGGTATATGTATTTGCCAAAATTATTTAAGCAGTATATTTATGATTTGTGCATTTCATTGTAAATTTTTTTAAATAGCTGTATTTTAAAAAGACTTTTATTTATTTCTCCCCCCTCATTTGTAAATTTTAAATCAAAAGAACTGTAAATAAAAATTGACTAGAGTTAATGATTTGCATGTTAAGTATTTCGGGGCATTGTACTGTTATCTGCACTTTACTTTGAAACACATCCAAAAAGAGTAAGATGGATTGATGGGTTAAGACAGGGATGTGAGAAAGCAAATATAGTAAAATGTTAATCATAGAATCTAGGTGGAGGGTGAAAATGTGTTCACAGTAAAACTATTTTGACTTTTCTGTGTGTTTTGAAATTTTTAATAAAAATGTTGAGAATTTCTTTAATAGCAAGGGACTTCTTTCCTTGTGAAAGATAATGGGTGAAAGTTAAATCAAATTATTTCAACAACGAAAAAGAGTGAAACTTTTAAGAAGGCTTATTTTAAATATAGTTTTTAATTTTTAAAAAAAGATTACATAAATGTTACATAAAAAATATAGGGTTTCCCACATGCCCTGCTCCCAACCTCTCCCAGATTTTCCCACATTAACAACATCCTCCATTAGTGTGGCACATTTGTTACAATTGGTGAACACATTTTGGAGCGTTGCCACTAAACATGGTTTACATTGTAAATAACACTCTCTCCTGCATAATTTTGTAAGTTATGACAAGATATATAATGGTCTGTATGACATTACAATGTCATTCAGGACAATCACAAGCCCAAAAATGCCCCCAAATTACGGCTATTTTTCCTGCTACCTCCCCTCAGAACCTCCAGTGGCCACTGCCTCCACATCAATGATAAAAGTTCTTCCACTGCTAGAATCACAATAAGTCTATGCTAGAATACCAGTAAGTCTACTGTAGTCCATTGTTCATTTCCAATCCTGAGGATTCTGGGATGGCGATGTCCACTCCACCTCTAATTGAGAGGGGGCTTAGGTCCCATAGGGCAGATGGATAGGACTATCTAGCTTGCAGTTGCAGACTCCCTCTGTTCCTTGGGATGGCCATTGTCCAACATCACCCCCTTGCTAGTTGTCCTGGGTAAGTGCAATGAACAGGAAAGTAGGTGTTGAAACTCTGTTGAGATTCAGGGCCCAGCTGACACATGGAAAACCCAAAGATTTAAGTCTTTTGGACATAAACCTATCAACTTTAGCACTAATTATAGGTTCAAACAGAATGCGCAGAAGGGCCACATATAGGGAAACCACACCTGAGTCCAACTCTGGGACTTGGGAGCAGAAGTTTCCAAGTAGGGCCCACTGGCAGGGCACCAAACTTCTGAACTGTCTGTCCTGCCTATAGTGTCTGGATGCCTCCACTATTTGAGGCAATATTTACTTTAGCAGTCAATGAGATCCTGCTGAAATGTGTATAAGCGTAACCTCTGGAACCCACTTTGGAGCTCTTAGCCATATAAACTCATTTGTCTTTAGCCTTTCCACCTTTTGGTCAACCTCTTTTTCCAGTTGTGTTCCTAATAGGTGCTTGGTAGTAATCCCTCGGTAGCAATGCCGGGAGGCTCATCCCTGGGAGTCATATCCCATGCTGAGGGGAAGGTAGTGCATTTATATGCTGAGTTCGGCTTGGAGAAAGAAGACTTTCTTATAAAGGATCTATTAAAGTTCAAAATTAACATCATACTGCAGGGAAGAGCTGTTCATATTCCTGTAGAGTCTCAATAAATGAAAATGAAGTAGTTTCACAATAGAGAGAAAACTGAAAGAAATAATGTCCCATGCTTTGCTCTGGATTGATGGGTAAAGTAATGAAAGTATTTAATTGCAGTCAAAATGGTTCTAGATTTCAAATCTTTATTGGATGTCCTTCCTGCAAAATGGCCTTAACTAAAATAAGAAGTGGTTTACTTAAGCTTATTTGGCAAGATTGAACACTTTTTTTCAAAGATAAACTTAAAAAAAACTTTTTCCCTTTCAAAATTTTAATAAGCTAGGGCTGTATGCATCCAAAAATATAGAGTGTGGAAAAGTCTCATTCATCCAGATTGCTTGGGAATCCAGTGACTAAGTCCACTTGTCAACCCTTAAAGAGGAAGAGGAGTCAAGGGCCTCATACTTCATTTCCTGAGAAGTTTGGATTCCTTCTGAGCAGTTAGGATTTTCCAGAGGACATTCTCAGAGGTTAATTTGTTTTTTAAAAGTACTTAAATTAAAGAAGGGAGGAACCAGACAGTTAAGCAGAACACTCAGAATATATTTATGCTCTGAGAGTACTTGTTCATTCTCATTGCAAAATGGAGCTGTGGTTCTGATTGACTGGTTGGGCAACAAGTGATTCTCTCTTCCCCCTCCCATAATAAACTGGGACCATACTTAGGAAAAGAGTAAATTAGAAGTAAACCCAGTTCTCCCTCTCCCCCATGAGATGTCAAGGAGTAACTCCTTGGTGGTTACGTAGAATTGATTGGTTAAAAGAAAAAAATTAAAATATAACCTTCCCTGAGGACTTATAAACATAGATTGGTCCCCTGATGCAAATTCCTATCCTAACATGCATCAACTGAGAGGTTCAAAATAAATCAATCCAAGAATTTAAAGTAGTATCAAACTTTAGTGCACCTAAACACCTGGATAAAGCAAATGTACAACTTTTCTGGAGAAGACCCCTTCGTCAGGCCTTAGGGAATCCTCTCAAAGTAAAAATGATCAAGTACACAAGGAAATAAGGACACATCAGAGAGAATCAAGAGAAACTGCTGTACATGAAAATTGGCATTAAACAAATAAGAAAATGGATGGTAGATGGTGGAAAGCAGGTTTCCTACATTGAGGTGGGAGGTGATAGATAAACAAAAGAAGAAGGATAGAATGAATGAGTGAACCATGTGAATGGATTAGAGTTGGAAGACAAGAGTAAAAAAAAGACTAATTTGTTTAATGGAGTGGGAGTTATGACTAATAACTGACTTCTTGATACCAATAATGGAAACCAAAATACAATGGGACATTTTAAATGTGTGCAATAAAATAACTGACAATCTAGAATTTAATACTTAAAGCAAATATATATGTTTTATTAGAGAAGTTATAGGTTTACAGAAAAATCATGCAGAAAAAACAGGATTCCTATAGACCCTTTCTCACACACACAGTTTTCGCTATTTCCCAATATTTCTTCCTTGTTTCATTATGAGTATGTTCATATATATACAAAAAGAAAGTATCTTTGTTTTCTTCTCTGTTATTCCCTAATCCTACCACATAAGTTATATTAGTTTCATGTCATACTTATTTAAGTTACAGGACATCAGGTTTAAGAATAAATATTACCCAAGGACTTGTACCTTCATTTAGAGAAATTTAGAGTGCTTCCAGTAGTGTAAAGGACAGCTGAGTATTACTAGGTGAAAAGTATGTTATTGTTTTTATTTAGAGATTAAATATGATTTAAGATGATACATATGGCTGTCAAAGTTGGCGAGGGATGGACTTTGATGGTTAGGCTTAGGAGTCAACTTGGTCAGGTAATGGCACCTGGTTGTTTGGTCAAGCAAGCATGAGGCCAATTGTTACTGTGAAGACATTTCATGAACTTAAATAATCAGTAAGTTGATTGCATTTATAGCTGATTATATCTACAATCAACTGAGGGGATTACCTTCAGCAATGAGAGATGTCTCATCCAATCAGTTAAAGACCTTAAAAGGAGAAGTGATGATTTCAGCAGTCAGAAGAGAGAATTTCCATCTCAACTTCAGCCAGCCAGTTTCTCCTGGAAAATTCATCAAAAACCTTCATCAGAGTTTCCAGCTTGTGGCCTGCCCTATCGAATTTGTAGTCATGCATTTCCATAGTTGTGTAAGACAGTTTTATAAAGTCTCATAATATTTACAGATATATCCTTTCGGTTCTGTTTCCCTAGAGAACCCTAACTAATATACAAGGTAAGTTTAACATTAGATAACTCAAACAATGTAATTAATCATATGAGAGAATAATGGAAAAAAATTACTAAATCATCTTAGATGCAGAGAAAGAATTTTATAAATATCATTACCCCTTAAAAATTCTTAGGAACAATAAATACAAAGTGCTAAAAGGCATAGAATTGAAAAGGGAAGAAACAAAACTCATTAATTAAACTTATATATTCAACAATATAAAACACCTAGTAAAACTGTAAGTATTAATACAAGAATTAAGCAAGTTACCTAGATACAGCATCAATTGTTTTTACAAACAAAAAGAGAACTGAAAATAAAACAAAATATGCTATATTAGAGCTCTCCAGAGAAACAACCGTGTGTGTGTGTGTATAAATATTATGCTGTTTATTATAGGGACTGTGTTACATAAGCATGGGAATTGGCAAGTCCAAATTCAGTAATTCCCCAGGAGAAGCTGCCTGAAATAGACAGAAATTCTTTTGACTATTGAAATCCTCAGTTCTTGCTTGAAGGCCTCCAACTGATTAGATGCAGAGACTTCAGTCACTGCTGAAGACAATCTGCTTTAATGATTGTAGATGTTGTCAGCCATAGATGCAATCAACTGGTTAATGATTTAAAACCACAAAACACCCTCACTGTAACAATCAGTCCAGTGTTTGCTTGACCAAACTACTGGACATAGCAACTTAGCGGGCACATAAATTTACCCATCACAGATGCCAGTCACCACAGCATTTAAAAACATTAAGCTTACAGGAATACACCTAGCAAAAGTTGTACAAGACCACTACTGAAAATTTTCTCACTTTATTGAGAGAAAAAAGACCTAAAAAATGGAAAGAGGTACTATATTAATACATTGGAACACTTATTCTTTCAAAGATGTTAATTTCCCCCAAAGTGATTTAAATATTCATTGCAATTCCTAAGAAAATGACAGCAAATTTTGTAGTAGTCTTTGTTTTAATTTTTTGTATAATTTGACAAACTAATTTTAAAATGTATATGGAAATGCAAAGAAAAAAGTTAGATAATCAAAGTGCTTATAAAGAAGAAATTGTGAAGACTTGTCCTATTAGATATGTCGATAGAACCACTACTGCAAATAGAAAGAAGAAAGCTTTATTAATGGTGTAACAATTTGTGAATTGGGCAACACTGAGTAAAAGCAGGTATTCCAAAGCTTTGGACGGTGTATTGGTCAGCCAAAGAGGTGCTGATACAAAATACCAGAAATTGGTTGGTTTTTATAAAGGGTATTTATTTGGGGTAGGAGTTTACAGATACCAGGCCATAAAGCATAAGTTACTTCCCTCACCAAAGTCTATTTTCACATGTTGGAGCAAGATGGCTGCCGACATCTGCAAGTGTTCAGGCTTCCTGGGTACCTCTGGGCTCAGCTCCTCTGTTCTCTCCATAAGGTCAGCTGTAGACTATGAGGCTCTCTAGGCTTTGCCTCTCTTTACAAGGTCAGCTGTAGACTATCAGGCAAATGGCTCTGTCACTCTCCCTGCAGCTCCAGCTTAAGACTTTAGCATCAAACTCCAACATCAAAACTCCAACATTAAAAGTCTCCAACTCTGTCCTTTGCCATGCCTTTTATCTATGAGTCCCTACCCCTTGGTGGGTAGGGACTCAGTGCCCTAATGATGTGACCCAATCAAAGCCCTAATCATAACTTAATCATGCCCAGGTTCAGACCAATTTACAAACATAATCCAATATCTATTTTTTGGAAATCATAACTATGTCAAAATGGCTACTGGGGGCATTGGGAATTTATAGTCTGTTCGACTAGTTCATTGGAATACCAAGACAAAGGAAACTTGTCGGAAACCAGTCAGAGCTTAGACCTCTTTTCCTTGTCTTGTTTCCTGTAGGTCTCATTCTCCAAGCAGTACATTCCTGAAATCTAATTGCATCAATGTAGGGTGCTTACCTTGTATACCTCCTTTGCCAGGACTCATTTTGTAACCCAGGGCCTAAATATCAATCTAGAGTTCCTTTAATATTTCCCCCTTTTCGTTGAGCTCTTTCATAGACAGCATCATTGATGAAGATTGATTTTGTGCTGCCCCACTGTCCTAGGGGAATATCTTAGAGGTCCATATAGATGAATTGGTCCAATGTCATGTACCATGGAGGAGAGGATACATTATGGGACTATGGCCAATTTAGGCAACACTGGGAAAATGGATTCCAACAAAGGTAAGCAAGATTTTCTGAAAGATGCAAAATATTATTTGGCAGCAACAGAATTTCATGGTAAGCAAAAAGTAATTATTGTAGGTTTTGTCCTGTAAGGCATCATAAGTGCAGGCCTTGAAATTGAAAGTCTGATTTTCCAGTATGGTTGAACCATGGTCATTATTCTGAAAATAGAACAACGAAAGATAATATGATAATTATAAGAGTAAAAAGGTTAACAGTGTTGGAAATATACCCTTAATCCAGTCTCCGCAAGATCCAAGATTCAGCCAGCTAAACAAATCCCAAATTGTGGGAGTCCCTAGTTCTTGCAGTCTCTGAATCTTTTTTTTTTTTATGTCAACATTTTGTTCAATTTTGCCAGACTGATTTACATAAAAACCAGCATTACTCCCCTAAGAGGGCACATGTCCCTTCCTGCTGAGCTGTGAGGATATCAAGTACTTTCATGTTTTGTAGACAGCCCCCGCTAGGCTACCTACTTCAAGTTGTAAGTTCTCTAATGTGTTGACAGTATTGTTAAAGGTGCCCTCAGTAGTTTTTGACCTGTTTCAGATGACTTTTTCAAGTTGAGGAATTCCAAGAAACCAAAATATACCTCTCAAAAATGTCCAGCCTATACCAGGTTGTTCAATTAATGGGTTGTATTTGACAGTGACCTGCTTAGGTCTAAAATGGTTTTTGAGCTGATAAACAAAAAATCCAAGGCTATGTTTTTTTTGTTTCTAATTAGTCCATCTTTTCTAGGCCAGGAAATAAGGTCATTACTGTGCAATTCCCACTTAAGGCTAGTGGTAAGGCTATATAGGCATTCTTTCTACATTGGAAAAAATAGCCTGTGTCAGCCAGACCAGGAATTAACATACTACCCATAATTCAGCAGTTTTGTTTGTGTGTCTTTCAACCTCCAGATATGGAGGGGTTTGTATCTACAGACAAAGTCTGCAAACTTATGGGGTCTAATAGAGTACGAACAATGGACATTGCTGTATAGTTGATATAATAGGCTGTGGGGATGGTTATAAATAAATGACGTACCATTAGGGACTTGTGTCCAAGCAAGGCCTGAGAATTGGTCTAGACAGATATAGTCTGATTGAATTATAGACAAGGATGACACTGGCATTCCAGCACTCTGAATATTTCCCAGTGGTAGAAAAGACTGTTTCATTTAGCTCAAAATCATAAATGCAAAATACATCATCATCACAGTCCTGATTGATTATCATGTCATTGTACAGAGGATACTTTAGTGGTTTGAAGCTGTATGTACCCCAGAAAAACATATTCTTAAGTCTAATCCATTCCTGTGGGTGAGACCTTTTAAGTAGGACCCTTTTATGAGGTTACTTCAGTTAAGGTATGGCCCACATCAGTCAGGACGGGTCTTAATCCTATTACTGGAGTCCTTTATAAGAGAATATAATTCATATAAAGAGAGAGAAGACCACAGAAGCAATAATCTGAAAGCAATGAAACCTGGAAGAGAAGAGAGACCAGCAGACACTGCCATGTGCCTTGCCATGTGGCAGAGGAGCCAAGGATCACCAGCAGCTGGTCTTCAGGAATAAAGCATTGCCTTGATGATACTTTGATCTGAACATTTTCCTGGACTCTAGCTCTATCAGTTAGGGTTTTCTAGGGAAACAGAATTGACAGGAGGTATCTGTAAATAGTAGGATATTTTATAAAATTCTTTCAAGTGCCAATGGGGATGTACAAGTCTAGATTCCGCAGGCAAGCTACAAACCAGGGGCTCCAATGAAGGTCTTTGATGAGTTCCCAGATGTTTGACTGTCTGCAGTTGAGGTGGAAAATTCTCTCTAAATACAGAAATTACTTCCCCTTTTAAGGCATTCAACTGATTGGATAAAAACTGTCACTCATTCCTGATGGCAATCTCCTTGGTTGATTGTAGCTGTAATCAGCCATCCATGCAATTATCTCACTGATGATTACAGTCCATTGTATTATAATTAGCCCAGTGCTACCTTGACCCAACAACTGGGCACAATTACCTAGCTGACACATTAGCCTAACCATCATGCTGGGATTGTACCTAGATAAGATCCAGTGCCATTATTATTGTTTCTATAAAGAAAGGAATTCATTACAGTCTAGGCAATTTGTGCTATCTGGGTACCTTTTCTTCAAGAGTAAGATAAATCCAGTGGGGCAACCATTTCTGATATTTATCTATTGAGTGCTCATCCCTTTTGTACCACACTTGGTATATAAGAAATATGCCTTTTATGTCTATCCAAGTCCAATAACTGAGGTCCTTTTGTGGATCTAAATTAGCACAGTCCCAGTAACTTGGGTGAATGGCAAAGGACCAGGAAGGAAAGGAAAAGAGAAAGAAAAGGAAACAATGCATGATTTTTGGTCTGTAGTTATTGAGGAAATCTGTCCATATCAGCTGTTTTCTACTTCTGGGTGACCTAAACTCTTTTTAGGGTGAATTTGAGGTCACCAGTTGCTGTACTTTTCCAAAGATTAGATGGTGATCATTTAAGTTGAGATAAGTGTTTCCAAGGGCCTATACCTGCAGTTTAGCAGCTCACTGTTTAGTGAGAAGGACCTGATAAAGTCCTTTCCATTGAGGTTCCAAAGAGTTTTAAAATTGATGTCTTTTCCAGTACGCAAACTTTCCAGGCTCCAGATTTTTGGATCAGTTGGAGTCAGGCAATGTTCTCTTCCTTCAAAGACTCTTCAACCTGTGACACATAGCAAAAAATTAGTTAATTATTGCCTCACAAAATTTTAGATCTTGTTAGGCAATATTAGGGTCTATAAATAATATGTGAGGAACTAATAAAGGTCTTCCAGTAACAATTTCATATGGTGTGAATTTATGCTTTCCATTTGGGGTTGAGTGAAGGTTCAACTGGACTAGTGGAAATATTTTAGGCCAGAGTAAGCTAGAGAATCATTAAGCTTGATTAATTGTCGTTTGATTATCCTGTTGGTCCTTTCCATCAGATTGTAAAACTGGGGGTAGTATGGGCAATGCAGTCTTTGATTTGCAGGAAAGACTGCATATTTCTTTATTTCTACTGAAAATGACTACCTTGATTGCTATAAAGTTCACTGGGGCAATCCCAAATTGGGATGATTTTTCCAAGTAGTTTCTTTGCTATAAAAGAGACAGTAGCTTGTTTACAATTGGAGGCTTCCACCCAGTAAGAGAACATACAGATCATAACTAGCACTTATTTATATTCATGAGAAGGGGAAGATGTATAAAGTCCATTTGCCAGATTAGAACTGGACCAGAAAGTAAAGGAAAATATCCCACGGGAAACTTTAATATCTTTCTTGTGATCTATTGTTGACATGCTTGATAAGAGGTACAGACCCGATAATATTATAAAAGGGTTCCTGCTGATATTTTCCCATTATTTCTATCACTTTGGTTGTTCTGTGGTGTGTGAGTGAAGCTCATTATCAATGAGCTTGGGGCATTGATAATTTTAGGACGTCTGGTAATACTGGGGCCCTATCCGAATGTTTTGGTTAGGATCTAATTTACAGCTTGATTCCTTCCATAGATTCTTCTTGAGAGTTGTCAATTCTTGATATTTTATTAAGTTATCAAGTTTGCCATGGAGGGGGATGGTTGACCCAGGTTACAAAGCTTGACTGGTTTTTGTAAGAAAGCTCAGGCTGCTACCTTAACCAGCAGATCAGGCAAGTCATTTATTTTGCTTTCATCTCAATTGAGGGTTTCATGGATGTGAGCTTTAACTTTGATAACTGTAATAGCTTTGGGAAGCAAAAGATATTCCAGTAGGTTAACCACATGCTTCCCATTCCTAACGGCAGTTTTAGAGGATTAAGGAGCACTCTTTGTTTCCAGAGCATACCACAATCATATACCACATGAAAGGCATATTGGCTCTCATATGCTAAATGCTGATGTGCTGAAGAATGCACTTCAGAGGTCAACCACAGTGTAAGGGATAGTTCCAGGGGAACCTGGGATTGGAGTAGGTGAGGATTTGGGACTACAGGGAGGCAAGGAATGACAATTTTATTTATTGTTTTTGGGTTTTAGGCAAATCTCTATTCTTTCATATTGGGTTTTCTTACAGAGAAGATGGGAGTGTTGCAGGAACAGTTGCAGGAGATTATTAAGCTTTTCTGTATGAAATATGGAATAATGGGAGTTAAATCTCTAATGGCTTCTGGTTTGAGGAGATATTGGGAAAGTTTGGGAAGGGGTTTGGAGGGGTCTACTTGACTAAAATTGGTTATATGCTTTTAATTTTTTGTACATCCATAGGAGATTGGACCCATAACTCTTCAGAAACAGAGGATAGGAGAATAGCTTTAATGATTGTTAGATAATAGAATCAGACTGTAGGCTCAATGTATGCAGGTGACATAAAAGTTCTTCTTGGTCTAAAGGGTCAAGTAGGAATAAAATCATTTCCCTCTTCTTATTAAACTTGAGATCAAATTTCCTTTTACTTAGGATATCTTGTCCTAATAGGTTCACTGAGGTGGTATCACAAAGGAGGAAAGAATGCATTTCTGTGAATGGTCCTAGGGTAACTGAGAATGGGGCCAATTTAGAAGTAGTTTTTTTGTTGTGTGTGTGTATTTTATAATTAAAATCATGCAGAAAAAGTAGGATTCCTATAGACCCTCTCACACACACACAGTTTTCCCTATTTCCCAATGTTTCTTCCTTGTTTCATTATGAGTATGTTTGTATATATACAAAAAGAAAATATCTTTGTTTTCTTCTGTGTTATCCCCTTATCCTTCACATAACTTGTATTAGTTTCATGTCATACTATTTAAGTTATAGGACAAAAATGCTCAGAATCACCACATAAATTGATCTGTATGTGTTAACTAATTGCCACATTTGTGATTTATAGAGATTTATTAGAAACAATGTTAATTAGATAAACTATTGACATAAACATCATATGTGGTATGTTTTGATAAACAGTGAAGCACTCAAGGTCCTTGACAGTAGATGAAGATAGCTCCTTGGCTTAAAGGTAACATTCTACCCTGGAAGGCCAATTTGCAGTCGAAAAGAAATTGTATGCACTTTGGCCCTGGAGTAGGTGAGTGACTGTGCTCTGAAATTTCCATTGGACATTTGGGCAGAGTCTTCTCTTGGGACTTGAACATGGAGAAGGAGTTAGAAGCACAGCCTAAAGAGTTGCAGGTAACACAAACTTCTGGGCTGATGGGGAACTGTTTGCCTACACCTGCCTTTCTTTAATCTTTAAAGATAGTTGTCAGTTCTTTTTAAACGGTTATGAGGAGGCTTTTGAACTCACAGTGGTTAAAAAGAAGTGCACTTTTGGATTTAGTTGAAAGCTCTTTTATTTCCCCTTTAAAATCACTCTCCCCATTGATGACATGTTCTACGACTATGAGTTGGATACACCAAAGGTCCCATTTTCCTTCATCAGTCCCATCAAAAAAGAGTCTTGTCTTTAGAAAGGATTTAACATCACAGAGTTATCCTCATCAGAATAGAGACAACATTGCTTATTTACTAAGCATCATCATTTTCTTTTGTCTGTTCTTGTCTCTTTTTTCATGTCAGAAAATACAGACTGAATAAAAGTTGTTTATCGGTCAAGATGAAATCCTCTTGGTTTTCAAAATGTGTTTAGAATTAATCTATCTCAAGTGTTTTATCCTTTAGCTGACTGACTTAAATGAATACTTACTCAAATGTCCATTCCTTAAATCACCTTCTCCAATGTCCTCATTTTCATTTTGGAAAGTTGTATATTTCTATGATGAAATTCAAAGCTTTTAAAAATAGTATGAAAATATTTCAATTGATGAGTGGGTCTATCAAGAAAAGTTGATGCTTTCCTAAATGTAGTCACCAAAGACAGGCTCTGCCAGTTGTGAGAAACCACGGCCTAGGTTGAGGCACCAAGGAGATGTCACGGGCCTTGTGGGATCCTGCTGGCTGGCCACCAGTGCCCCTTCCTATTTCTTTATTTTTAAAAAATATCAATTTTATTTAAGTGTATTCATAAGTCATACAATCCATCTAAAGTTTATAACCAATGGCATTAACTGTAATAAAAAAAAAGTTGTGTATTTATCACTGCAATCAATACCAGAGCATTTTCATTATTCCAAAAAGATACCCCTCTACCCCTTAGTAGTAGTGAGTCACCTCCTGGTCCCTCCATCCTTCTCCTGCCATGCATAACTGCTAATCTATTTCCATCTCTATAAATTTATTTATATTTACATTTAGTATAGATGGATTCTAACAATATATAGTTAAACAAAGAAGTGGAAAAAGGGGCAGAGACCTATCCAAAGGAGCTGCTTTGGATATATATAGAATTGGAAGGTGCTCTGAGTCATCTAGGAGGGTATTGGAAAAATAAAGAAGACTAAGGAGAACCAGAGCATAGACAACAACAAGGAAATCAGAGTAAGAGGAATGAAGTGTCAAAATGAAACCTTACCACACACACAAAAGCAACAACAAAATAAAACCCTAGAGTAGAAAGAGAAACTATTCGACTGAATTAACCCATCAAGACAAACAGATGCCTAGACACCAACAAAAAATTACAAGCTATACTAAGAAACAGGGAGACATGGACCAGTCCAATGAACAAACTAAAAAACAGGAGGAGATGCTGAACATGGAACAGCTAATCAGAGATGCCCAAACTAATTTTATTAATCAACTTAATGAAGTGAAGGAAGAGATTAGGGATATTAAGAAAACACTGGGAGAACATACTGAAGAAATTTTAAACATGCATAAAAAGATAAGATATCATGGTGATGACTGGCACAATGCAAGAAAGCAAAAATACACTGGAAGCACATAACAGCAAATTTGAACAGGTAGAGGAAAGAATCAGCAATGTGGAAGATGGTACAGCCAAAATCAGACAGGTAATAGAACAGATAGATAAAAAGATAGAAAAAATCCAGCAGGGGCTTAGGGATTTGAATGACAACATGAAATGCACAAACATACACATTATAGGCATCTCAGAGGGAGAAGAGAAGGGAAGGGGGTCAAAGAAGCATTGGAGAATATAATGGCTGAAAATTTCCCAACTCTTTTGAGGGATATGGATGTAAATGTCCAGGAAGTGCAGCACACCCAAACAGTATAAATCCTAACAGGCCAATCCCAAGGCATATACTTGTCAAAATGTCCAATGCTCAAGCAAAGAGACAATATTGAAAGCAGCAAGAGAAAAGAGATCCATCACATATGAGGGAAGCTCGATAAGATTAAATGCTGATTTCTCATCTGAAACCCTGGAGGCAAAAAGGTAATGGTATGATATAGTTAAGTTGCTAAAAGAAAAAACTTCTAGCCAAAAATTCTCTATCCAGCAAAGCTGGCATTCAAAAATGAGGAGAGCTCAAAATATTCACAGATAAACAGAAATTAAGAGAGTTTGTCAATAAGAAACCTGCCCCTTCAAGAAATACTAAAGGGAATTCTGCAGGTTGAAAGGAAAAAAAGAGGAGAAAGAGAGGGGGAAAAGAGTGTAAGAACAACTAAAAAGATAAAAAGAGAAATAAAAACAACATATGGCATACATGAATCTAAAGAAAATATGGCTAATGTAATTCCTTAACAATAATAACATTGAATGCTAATCGATTAAACTCTCCAGTCAAGAGACACAGAGGGCAGAATGGATAAGGAAATATGACCCATCCATATGCTGTCTACAAGAAACCCACCTTATACCCAGGGATTCAAGGAGGCTGAAAGTGAATGGTTGGAAAACAGTTTTACAGGCAAAAAATAACCAAAAACAAATGGGAGTAGCTTAACTAATATCAGACAAACTAGACTTTAAATGTGAATTATTGTAAAAAGACAAAGAAGGCCACTATATATTAATAAAAGGGATAATATATCAAGAAGAAAGAACAATCAAACATTTATGCACCTAACCAGGGCACCTCAAAATATATTAGGCAAACACTGGAAAAACTAAGTGAAGAACTAGATGTCTCTACAATTATAGTGGGAGACTTTAATACATTGTTATCACCATTAGACAGAATATCTTAACATAGAATCAATAAAGAAACAAAGACTTTGAATAATACATTAGAGGATCTGGACCTAATAGAATATACAGAATATTACACTCAATTACAGCGGGATATACATTCTTCTTGAGTGCACATGGATCATTCTCCAGGATAGACCACATGCTAGGCCAAAGAACAACTCTCAATGAATTCAGAAAGATTTAAATTATACAAAATAATTACTCTGACTACAGTGGAATGAAGCTGGAAATCAGTAAGAGGCAAAGAACCAGATTAAGGCACAAAAATATGGAAATTAAACAACTCACTCTTAGATAATCATTGGGTCAAGGAGGAAATTGCAAAAGAAATCAGTAACCACCTTGAAACAAATGGAAATGACAACACAACATATCAAAACTTGTGAGATGCAGCAAAAGCAGTACTGAGAGGGAAATTCATAAACATAAATGCCTATATTTTTAAAAAAAGAAGGAAGAGCTAAAATCAAAGATCTAATTGTGCATCTGGAGGAACTAGAAAAAGAACAATAAACTAAGCCCAAATAAAGTAGAAAGAAGGAAATAACAAAGATTAGAGCAGAACTAAATAAAATTGAAAATAAGAAAGCACTAGAAAAAAAATCAAAAGTTGATTCTTTGAGAAGACTAATAAAATTGACAAACCCTTAGCTAGACTAACAAAGAAAAAAAGAGAGAAGATGCAAATGCATAAAATAAGAAATGAGGAAGAGTATATCACCACTAACCCCACAGAAATAATGAGTACCTTAAGAGGATACTTTGAAAAATTGTATGTCAACAAGATGGATAATTTAGAGAAAATGGGCAAATTCCTAGAAACACACAAGTGGCCTACAGTGATGAAAGAAGAAATTGATGAACTCAACAGACCAATCACAAGTAACAGGGTAGAATTATTCATCAACACATCAAAAATCTGCCAACTAAGAAGAGCCCAGGACCAGCTTCACAGGTGAATTCTACCAAACATTCCAGAAAGAACTAACACCAATCCTGCTTAAACTCTTCTGAAAAATAGAAGTGAAGGGAACATTGTCTAACTCATTCTATGATGCCAACATCACCCTAATACCAAAACCAAACAAAGACACCACAAGAAAGGAAAACTGTAGACCAATCTCTCTAATGAACACACATGCTAAAATCCTCAAAAAATACTTGTTAAAACAGCACATCAAATGCATTATACACCACAACCAAGTGGGTTTCATCCCTGGTATGCAAGGGTGGTTCAACATAAGAAAATCAATCCATGTAATACACCACATAAACAGATCAAAAGATAAAAACCACATCATCTCTATAGATACAGAAAAAGCATTCAACAAAATACAGTACCCTTTCCTGATAAAGACACTTCAAAAGATAGGACTAGAAAGAAACTGCCTCAACATGATAAAAGATATATATGAAAAACCCATAGCCAACATCGTATTCAATGGTGAAATCCTAAAACCTTTCCCTCTAAGATCTGGAACCAGACAAGGATGCCCACTTTCATCGGTCTTATTTCACATTGTGTTAGAAGTATTTGTTCAAGCACTTAGGCAAGTAAAAGATATCCACATTAGAAAGAAAGAAGTAAAAATTTCACTATTTTCATATGAAAAGAAAGCCCTGAGAAATCTACAACAAAGCTTCTAGAATTTATAAATGAGTTCAGTAAAGGGGCGGGTTACTGTGCAAAAATCAGTAGCATTTCTGTACATCAATAATGAGCAAACTGAGGAGGAAATTTTTTAAAATCCCATTTACAATAGCAACTAAAATAATGAAATACCTAGGAATAAATTTAACTAAAGGTGTAAATGACTTGTGTACAGAAAACTACACAACTCTGTTAAAGGAAATCAAAGAAGACTTAAATAAATGGAAGAATATTCCCTGTTCATGGATAGGAAGACTAAACATCATCAAGATTTCTAACTTACCTAAACTGATTTACAGATTTAATACAATCCCAATAAAAATTACCACAGCATTTTTTTTACTAAATTAAAAAATATAACTATGAAATTTATTTGCAAGGGCAAGGGACCCTGATTAGCCAAAGACATATTGAAAAATAAAAATGAAATTGGAGGAATCACACTACCTGACTTTAAAACATACTACAAAGCTACAGTGGTCAAAACCACATGGTATTGGCACAAGGATAGACATTCTGACCAATGAGAGTTATGATATAGATCCCAACATACACAGTCAACTGATAATCAACAAGGCCATCAAGCCCACTACACTGGAAGAGAATGGCCTCTTCAACAAATTGTGTTTAGAGAACTGGAAGTTCATATCCAAAAGAATGAGAGAGGAATACCACCTCATACCTTATACAAAAATTAACTCAAGATGGATCAAAGATCTCAATATCAGAGGCAAGACCATAAAGATCTTGGAAGATAATGTGGGAAGCATCTACAGGATCTTGTATTAGGAAATGGTTTCATTAACTTTGCACCCAAAGCAAGAGCCACGACAGGAAAAAAATAGATAAATGGGACCTCTTCAAATTTAAAAACTTTTGCACCTCAGAGGAGTATGTCAAGAAAATGAAAAGGCAGCCTACTGAATAGGAGAAAATATTTGGTAGCCATATATCTGATAAAAGCCTAATATCCAGCATGTATAAAGAAATCCTACACCTCAAAAATAAAAAACAAACAATACATTTTTAAAATGGGCAAGTGATTTAAATAGACAGTTTTCCAAAGAAGAAATGCAAATGGCTGAAAAGCATATGAAAAGTTGCTCAACATCACTAGCTATTAGGGAAATGCAAATCAAAACTACAATGAGACATCATTGTATATCCATTAGAGTGGCAGCTATTGAAAAGCAGAGGACTATAAATGTTGGAGAAGATGTGGAAGAATGGGAACCCTCATCCACTGCTGGTGGGAAGCCATTGTGGGGGACAGTTTGGGGCTTCCTCAGGAAGCTAACTATAGACCTACCATATGATCCAGTAATCCCTCTGCTGAGTATACCCAGAAGAATTGAAAGCAGGGGCATGAACAGATATATGCACACCATTGTTCATAGCAGCATTATTCACTATTGCAAAAAGTTGGAAACAACCCAAATGTCCATCAGAGGAATGGATAAAAAAGTAAACAAATAAGTGGTATATTTTTGTATATACATAAAATGGATATTAATCTGCTGTAAGAAGAAATGCAGTATTAACACATGGAATAAAATAGATGAATCTTGCAGATCTTATGTTGAGTGAAAGCAAGACAGGCACTGAAGGACAGATAGTACACGACCTCACTGATCTGAATTAAGCAAATTGACCAGACTCGCAGAACTAGAGTCTGGAAGATAGGTTTACAGGAGACAGAAAGGGAGAAGATGGTTGTGAGTCAGTGCCCATATGGACAAAATCTATGATAAGGTGGCAGGGTGTAGTTGTGCAGTGGATGGGCGTAACAGCAGTGCAGTTTTGCTATTGGGCTGGGTGGTGCTGGTCTGCAAGGGGGGTGGGTGGGGAGAGTGGATTGGACTGTCCATGGAACAAGGGGTCTGGTTGGGGGAGGGAGCAGGTGAACTCTGGGGATTTGCATGTATGTGGTTGAAACTACAATGTTGGGAATGTTCTTTTGGAAAATATGGCAGGGGAGTTTTACTGGCTTAAGGTTTTTAATGTGGGGGGCATGTGGGGCAAGATGCACCTGTGGGCAGACTTTTAGGGAGTGTGTAGTGTTCATCTTGTCATAATGTGTTGTATCAGTGGGTGGAGACTCACATAATGAGTGGAAAGCTGTTGGATTCCCATCCTGGGGAGTCCTGCTATGATCTCAAATAAAGGGGCAGGAATCTCTTGAGAGCATAGGCAATGTCTAATAGGGGAAGATAGGCCAGTACATAAAGTCCTCAATGTTGTTGTAAGTAACCATTAATCTTGTCCTTCAATGAGTTAATCTTCCTGGTTACCATGGGTCCCCAGGGAGGGAGAAATAGAATAATAGATGGAACATGGGACAATTTTGGGGTGATGAAATTGTTCTACATGATCTTGCAATGATAGATACAGACCATGGTAAACTTCATTAAAATTTATAAAAGTGAATGCTCAAAAATGTAAACCATAATGTAAATCATTAACCATGGTTAGTAGCAATATCTCGATATTTGTACATCAAATGTAACAAAGTAACATCCACATGTAATATGTTGTTAATAGGCAAATGGGAATAGGGGGAGCATGTTGGGTATATGGGAATCACCTACATTCTGTACATGACTTTCCTGTAACCTAAAGCTTCTTTGAAGACAAAATGAAAAAAAATAAGATGCTGGGGGAATAAATGGAAGAAAATGTCACTGTACATATAAGACAACAGATCTTACAGTGATGAAAGACATGTCAAAATAATTTTTTAAAATTTTATATATTTTATTACATCAAACTAATTTTTTTTTGTATTTTACTCATTATTTTTAAAACTATTGTTATTATATCATGTTCTTATTAATTGTATTTGGTTATTTTGTGGGCTTCAATTTTGAAGAAATTTTGGATCACAGAAGGGTTACAATTGTGGCAGGGAGGATCAATGGTGCAGGGTATCACTGATGGGGGATGCATGGGAGGAGGTCCACCTGGGCATACCTATAAGGCATATGAATGTGTTTAAGTTTTCATGGAGCACTGTCACAGTGGGTAGAATTTCACACAACACCCAAAAGAATATCAAATTCTCATCCCAGGGAACTCTATCACATTCTCTAATGAGACAGCAAGAATCCCCTGAGTATAGGGGGAGTGACTAGTGAAGGAGGATGGACCACTGATGGGCCCTTAATAGTGATGATTGTACTTATGAACCTTTATGTTTGAAATTGAAACTTAGCCTAGTATTGATAATATAGGTACCTAAGAGTTACCTCCTGAGAACCTCTTTTTTTGCTCATACGTGGCTTCTCTCTAAACCAAATCACATATAAATGCATTACTTTCTCCCCAGCGTGGGACATGACTCCCAGGGGTGAGCCTCCCAGGCACTGAGGGATTACTACCAAGCACCCAGTAGCAATGTAACTGGAAAAAAGATATTGACCAAAAGGGGGAAAGGTAAAGACAAATGAGATTAAATGGTAAAGAGATGTCCAAAGTGAGTTGGGAGGTCATTCCAGAGGTTACATTTATGCATGTCTCAGCAGGATCTCATTGACTGCCAAAGTAAATATTGCCTCACAGAGCTGATCCTCAGGGCTCCTGAGGGCTCTGGAGACATCCAGAAACTATAGGCAGGGCAGACAGCTAGGAGTTTGGTGCCCTACCAGTGGGCACTACTTTGGAATTTATGCCTCCCAGTGAGACAGAGTTGGACTCAGGTGTGGCTTCCCTATGCATGGCTCTTCTGCACCCTCTGTTTGAACCTATACTTAGTACTAGAGTTGATAGGTGTTTTATGTCCAGGAGACTTAAATCTTTGGGCTGTACAGTTAGGCCCTGAATCTCAACATAGTTGAAACACCTACTCTCTAGTTCATTGCACTCACCCAGGACAACTAACAAGGAGATGATGATGAAATAATGACCATCTCAAGGAACAGAGAGAGCCTGCAACTGCAAGCAAGAGAGTCCCATCCATGTGCCCCATAGGATCTAAGGCTCCTCTCAATTAGAGGTGGAGTGGGCATCACCATCCCAGTATCCTCAGGATTGGGGAATGAAAGATGGACTAGAGTAGATTTACTGGTATTCTACTACAGATTTATTGTGACTCTAGCAATGAAAGAACTTTTATCATTGATGTGAAGGCAGTGGCCACTGGCGGTTCTGAAGGGAGGGAGAAGAAAAAATAGCTATAATTTGGGGGCATTTTTGGGGCATGGGAATTGCCCTGAATGACATTGCAATGACAGATACAGGCCATTTTATATCTTGTCATAACTTACAAAAGTGTGTGGCACTAAGTGTGTCACACTTAGTGGCAATGCTCCAATATGTGTTCATCAATTTTAACAAATATACCACACTAATGAAGGACATTGTTAATGTGGGAAAATGCAGAAGGGCTAGGGAAAGGGACATATGGGAATTCTTCATATTTTTTATGTAACATTTATGTAATCTAAGTATCTTTTCTTAAAAAATAAAAAAATATATTAGAAAAAATAAAAAACATTGGCTATAAAAAAAATCAGTTGATATCTGCCCAGGGATCTAAGCCCCCTCTCAATTAGAAGCAGACTGGACATCACCATCCCCAAATCCTCAAGATTGAGGAATGAATGAACATAAGGGGGGAATGCAACCATGGATCAAAATGGTTATAATGGAAGGAAACTTAGAACATTTATATAAAAACAGTGGTTGCCAGAAATTCTGAGGGGGAGGGAGAGGGGAGAATATGTGTAACATGGGGCATTTTTGGGACAATGGAATTTGGGATATTGAAATTATGGATATAGGCCCTTATGCATTTTGTCAAAACCAATAAAATTGTATGGTGCATAATGTAAATCAGAATGTAAACTAGACCAGGTGTTCTCAACCTTTTTTTCCATGTACCCCTTTACCAGTCAGTTGAAAACCATGGAATACTACTGTAATTTATGGCATACGTTCATAAGTGAAGGAAAGGCTAGATTTCAGTTAGAGGTTAGAGAAAATAAAGATAAGTTGATTTTTTTTTCAATTCAAGCTCACAGATCCCCTGAAACCTTTCTATGGACCCCCAAGGGGTATGTGGACCCCTGGTTAAGAACCCCTGCTGTAGACCATGGTTAGTAGCAATGCTTCAATATTTGTTCATCAATTGAAACCAGTGTACTACAATAATGAAAATTATTATTAATAGGAGAAAATTTGACAGTGGGAGGGGTTGGGGTATATGGTAATTCCTATATTTTTTAATGTAAATTTTCTGTAATATAAAAAAAATAATCAGTTGACCATAGAGGTGCAGGTCTATTTCTGAACTCTCAGTTCAATTCCATTGATCGATCTGTCTGTCTTTATGCCAATACCATTCTGTTTTGGCCACTCAAACTTTATAATACACTTGAAATACAGGAAGCATGAGTTCTTCAACTTCATTCTTCTTTTTGGCATGTTTTTGCTATTTGAGACCCCTTTCCCTTCCAAATAAATTTGGTGATTGACTTTTCTATTTCTGTAAATTAGGCTGTTGGACTTTGGTTGGTTTGCATTGAACCTATAAACCAGTTTATGTAGAATTGACACCTTCACAATTATTAATCTTCCAATCCATGAACATGGAATGTCCTTCTATTTGTTTAGGTCTTTGATTTCTTTTGGTAGTGTTTTATAGTTTTCTGAATACAGATCTTTATATCCATGACTAAATTAATTCCTAGATATTTGAGTTTCTTTGTTGCTATTGTAAATGAATTTTTTCCCTGATTTCCTCCTCAGCTTGCTCATCATTAGTGTATAGAAATACTGATTTTTGCACATTGATCTCATACCATGCCACTTTGCTGAACATACTTATGAACTCTAATAGCTCTGTCATGGATATTTCTGAATTTTCTAAATATAGAATCATGTCATCTGCAAATAGACATACTTCCTCCTTTACAATCTGGATGCATTTTATTTCTTTTTCTTGCCTAATCTAGAACTTCTAACAAAATGTTGAATAACAATGGTGACAGTGGGTATCTTTGTCTTGTTCTAGATTTTAGAGGGAATACTTTCAACCTTTCCTCACTGAGTACAATCTTGACTGTGGGTTTTTCATATATGCCCTGTATCATGTTAAGGAGTTTCCCTTCTATTCCTATCCTTTGAAATGCTTTTATCAAGAAAGGATGTGAGAATTTGTCAAATGCCTTTTCTGCATCAATAGAGATGATCATGTGTTATTGTTTCCTTTTATTTGTTAAGGTGGTGTATTACATTAATAGATTTTCTTATGTTGAACCACTTTTGAATACCAGGAATAAAATCCACTTGATTGTGGTATATAATTCTTTTAATATGCTGTTGGATGTGATTTGCAAGTATTTTGTTTAGCATTTTTGCATCCTATATTCATTAGTGTGATTGACTTATAATTTTCTATTCTTGTAATATCTTTACTGGCTTTAGTTTTAGGGTTATGTTGGTTTCATAAAATATGTGGGGTAATTTTCCCTCCTTTTCAAACTTTGGAAGAGTTTAAGCAAAATTGGTATAAAATTATTTAAATGCTTAGTAAAATTCACCTTTGAAATCATCTAGTCCTGGACTTTTCTTTATTGGGAGCTTTTTAATGATGCATTCAATATCTTTACTTGTGATTGGTTTGTTGAGGTCTTGTACTTCTTCTTGAGTCAAGGTACCTTGTGCATTTTTAGGAATTTGTCCATTTCATCTAGGTTGTCTAATTTGTTGCCATACAGTTTTTCACAATATCCTCTTATGATCCTTTTTATTTCTGTGATGTCAGTAGTAATGCCCCCCTCTTCATTCCTGATTTATTTGCATCTTCTCTCATTTTTCTTTATTATCCTAGCTAAGGGTTTGTAAATTTTATTGATGTTCTCAAAGAGCCAGCTTTTGGTTTTTGTTGATTCTTTCCATTGTTTCCCCCCTGCCCTCAGTTTCCTTTATTTTTGCTCTATTTTTTGTTATTTATTTCCTTCTGCTTGCTTTAGGATTAGTTTGCTGTTCTTTTTCTGGTTCCTTCAGGAGTTCAATTAGGTCTTTGATTTTAGCTCACTCTTCCTATCTAATGCAGGTGTTTAGGGCTATTAATTTCCCTCTCAGCTCTGCCTTTGCTGCAACCCCTTAATTTTGATAAGTTGTGTTCTTATTTTCATGTGACTCAAGATATTTACTCATTTCTCTTGCAATTTTTCTTTGACCCACTGGTTGTTTTAGAGTGGGTTTAGCCTCCATATATTTGTGAATTTTCCCATTTCCCACCTCTTATTGATTTCCAGCTTCATTCCATTATGATCAGAGTAGGTGCTTTGCATAATTTCCATCTTTTAAAATTTTTTGAGACCTGTTTTGTTGCCTAATGTGTTCTATCCTGGAGAAAGATCCATGGGCACCTAAGAAGAATGTATATCTTGCTGATTTAGGGTGCAATGTTCTGTACATGTGTTAGATCTAGCTCACTTATCATATTGGTCAAGTTCTCTGTTTCCTTGTTGATCCTTTGACTAGTTGTTCTATCTATTGATGTGAGTGGCATGTTGTAGTCTTCAACTATAATTGTAGAGACATCTATTTTTCCTTTCACTTTTGCTAGTTTACCTCATGTATTTTGGAGCACCCTGGTTAGGTGCTTAGATACTTATAATTGCTATTTCTTCCTAGTGAGTTGTCCCTTTTATTAATATACAATGACCTTCTGCATCTCTTATCACCTTTTTGCATTTAAAGTCTCTTTTGTCCATATTAGAATATATACTTACCCCTGCTCTTTTTGATTACTGTTTGCATGAAATGTCTTTTTTCCAACATTTTGCTTTCAGATTATTTCAGCCTCAGGTGAGTCTCTTGTAGAAAACATATGGATGTCTCATATGTTTTTTTATTTTATCCATTCTGTCATCCTTTGTCTTTTGATTGGAGAGTTAAATCCATTAACATTCAATGTTATTACTCTAAAGGCATTTGTTATTTCAACCATTTTATCCTTTGGCTTTTGTACATCATATCTTATTTTTGTCTGCCTTTTTACCCTTTGGTTACCCTTTCTGATATTCTTCATTTCTCAACTCTCCTCCATGCCTCTCTCTATTGTTCTTTCCTTTTCAGACTGTAGCATTTCCTTTAGCATTTCCTATAGAGATGGCCTCTTGTTTATGAACTCTCTTAGTTTCTGTTTGTCTGTGAAAATTTTAAACTCATGTTCATTATTGAAGCATAGTTTTGCTGGATAAAGAATTCTTGGCTGGATTTTTTTCTTTCAGTATCTTAAATATATCATACCACTGCCTTTTCATCTCCATGGTTCCTGATGAGAAATCCACACTAGTTGTTGAATGGCTTTGTGTTATGATTTTTCTTTGATTCTTGGTTCAACTTATTCTAAGTCTTTAGAATTACCACTATTTAATGCTCAAAACAGGTCCAGGGACCCACTAACAGGGTGCAGACCTGTTTACAAGGACCTTGGGAGAAGGGCAATAAGGCACCAAAAGCCTCTTCTATTTTTTCCCCTCTGGGGTGCACTTTCCTGACCTGCCAACAGATAGCACTCTTCTGAAAACCTCTCTGCTGCAAACACTAGGGGGAGTGTGTTCCCTGGAACTCTGCTTGAATGGGATGTGGAGAATCAATGTCCCCTTCAGACGGAGTTCCTCTTCAGGCAGGATTCAAAGCCAAGCCTTTCTGTTCAGACTTGCTGATCAGAAGCCTCTCTCCTCCCTCAGTGACACCCTCCCTTTTCCTAGGGAGGACAGTCTGTGTTGGCTCTGTGTTGGCAGTCACCAGTCTAGGTCAATAAAAAAGGTTTTTGTGAAGGCAGGTATGTTAGTCAGCCAAAGGGGTGCTGATGCAAAGTACCAGAAATCTGTTGACTTTTATAAAGGATATTTATTTGGGGTGAAATCTTATAGTTACAAGCTCCTGAACAGGCTAACTCGAGGTACCATAAGAGGTGCTTCCTCATCAAAGTCTGTTGCCATGTGTTGTAGTAAGATGATGGGCAATGTCTGTTAGGGTTCACCCTTCCTCTTTCTCTTAAGGCTCTGTGGGCCAAGCTTCTTCTGATCTCTAGCTGTAGGCTAGAGGGCTTATTTCTTTCCGGGCCTTCTTAGCTGCTCAGGACTCGTCTTTTCAGCTGCATACTATCAGGCGAATGGCTCATTTCTCTCTGGGGCCCCAGAATCAAGGTCTCTCCTTTGTCATGTCTATGGAGCTCTCTCTATTCCCATGTATCTTCTTTTGTGTGTCTACTTTTGTGTTCTCCTTGATTGAGTGTCTGATTATATAGCGCACAAAGGGGATGGGGACTCGAGCTGAGTTACACTGTACTGATGTGGTCAAATCAAAGGCCCAATCTTAACACAATTTGATCAGAGACAGCTCAGCCAATCCTTTGTAACATGGTGTCATACGTTTCAGTTTTCCATAAGCTATCATCACCCAAAATACTGTTACTATTATTATTTTGAACAAACTGTTGTTTATCAGTTAAGAATAAGAAAAATAAAATATTTTCTTTTACTGTCATTTATTCATTCTCAAATGATTTCCCTTTCTTTATATGAAGCTCAGTTTCTGATCTTTAACATTTTTCTTTTCTCTGATCTTCACAAGTTCTCAGCTTTTTACCACGCCTTAGATGAGACAGAGAACCCTTTTCACACACAAATAAGCTCTGGTAACATAGTTTCATTTGGGCAGACCTTTATTAATGAGTACAGAATGCTCTGGACATATTTCAGAATTGCTACTTTCCCCCTTTCCTTTCTGGGAGCATGATGGGATTTTTCTCCAATCTTCACAGTAAGAACCTAGTGGGACTCTGTAGGTGAAACTCATGAAACTGTAGGATCCTCTCTTCTCCCTTCAAGGCTGGAGTTAACTCTCAAGCTATTTCGAGCTCAATCTCCAGCAATTAGTCAATTAACCTTTAAATATTTCTATTGGAGGCTGGCTCCAGGGATAGTTTCTGCTTCCAGGAAGCTATGGTTCTCTGTCTCTGCATGTCTGTCCAGTTTTCAGGGTGGTAATTTGCCCTGTGACCCCAATTCTCTGATGGGCCTAAAAAGAGCTTTTGATTAGTAGTTTTACAGCTTTTTTTTTTCTTGTTATGAGGATTTTAAGACTGGAAACTGGAAATTGGAGCACTTACACATTTTAAGTTTTTTTTTTAACAGTAGATATAATTCATATACCATATAATTTATTCAATTAGAGTGTACAATTCAATGGTTTTTAGTATACTCATAGTTATGTGCAACCATCAATAACCAATTTTGAGGCATTTTTATCACTTCAAAAGAAACCCCTTATTCTTTAGTTTTCACCTCATACCACTCCTCAGACCTAAGCCACCACTAATCTACTTTCTGTTTCTATATATTGGCTTATTATTGGACATTTTTTATATAAATTGAATCATATACTATATGGTCTTTTGTAACTTGCTGCTTCCATTTATCATAGTGTTTTCAAAGTTCATCTATACTTTAGCATGTTTCAGAACTTCACTCCTTTTTTTCAATAAATAATATTCAATTGTATGCATATACTACATTTTGTTTATCCATTTATCTATTATTGGGCATTTGGTTCTTTTCATCTTTTGGTTATTGTGAATAGTGCTGTTATGAACATTGATGTACAATTTTGTTTGAGTCCATGTTTTTAATTCTTCATATATCTATATATTTAGGATGGAATTGCTGGGCAATATAATTTTGTTTTAACCTTTTGAGGAATTGTGAAACTGTTTGAAAAGCTGCTGCACCATTTTAAATTCCCACTGGCAGTGTAGATTTCAGAGGATTCTCCACATTCTCACCAGCGCTTGTAACTATCTGACTTTTGATTGTAGATATTACAGTAGTTGTGAAATGATTTCTCATTGTGGTTTTGTTTTGCATTTCCCTGATCACTAATAATGTTGAGCAGCTTATCATGAAATTTTTGGCTGTTTGTATACATTCTTTGGAAAAATGTATTCAAATTCTTTGCCCATTGTTTGAGCTATTTGTATTTTTATTATTAAATTTAAGAGTTTTTTATATACTCAGGATTACAAAAACATAATTTGCAACTATTTTCCCCCATTATGCGGATTATTTTTTCACTTTCTTTATAGCATTCTCTGAAGCACAAAATTTTTTATTTTAATGAAGGCCAGTTTATTGTTTCTTTTATTGCTCATACGTTGATGTCAAATCTAAGAATCCATTGCCAAATTTGAAGTCATGAAGATTTATCCTTATGTTTCCTTCTAAGAGTTTTATTGTTTTAACTTTTACATTTAGGTCTTTGATCCATTTTGAGTTATTTTTTGTATTTGTTTTGGTGAAGTAATGGACAACTGTCCATTTATCCCAGCACCATTTGTTAAAAAAGACTATTCTTTTGCTCATTGAATGGTGCTAGTACCCTTGTTAAAAATCAGTTGATGGCTTGTTTCCGGGCCTCCAATTCTATTTCACTGATCTATATGCCTATCCTTGTACCATATCACAGTGTTTTGATTACTGTTGCTTTATAGTTAAGTTTTGAAATCAGGAAGTGTGAATTTTCCTACTTTGTTCTTTTTTCTTTTCTTTTTTTTTTTTTTTTTGTCAATTTTGATGAAGTGCTGTCAAAAACTGTTGGTAGCCTGCAGGGAACAGAATGCTACCAACAATCACGTGAGTTTAAAAGTGGATCCTTTCCCAGTTGAGCTTCAGATGTGACCAGTTTTGGCTTGTGAGGCCCTAAGCACAAAGCTAAGGCCGGCTCAGATATCTGGCCCCCTGAGATGGTATGATAATAAATGGATGCTATTTTTAAGCTGCTAAATTCTGGTACTGTTGTTATGTGGCAATAAATGACTAATACAGATTTTTGTTTATGATGATAATTATTACAACATTTTGAGGGAAAAGGGTTATGTAAGGTTTTGGATTCTTTAAATTGTGGAGAAACAAGAGTTTACTGCTTTACTGATGGTGATGTTGAAAACATTTGTCAAAGGCACAGCAGATAGGTTTCATCATTGTGTGGAATAATAGCTGATGCTGAATATACCATTTTCATAGTTTCCTATTAAATTTCAAAAACTTTCAGGCATTGTGTTAGGGATGTTTCAGTGAAAGTTCCACCTATGGCTGTTTTTTAAAATAAAATGTAAAGAAAAATATTTTGAAAAATTAAAGATTTTTTATAGTATAAAATTACAAATTACCTGATGCTCTCTATGACTCAGGAATATATGAACTAGGGTAATAGAGCATTATGAATACATACATATTGATAGAACAAGTGATTTCTTTCTCTCATTCTTTGATTACAATTTGTACTTCTTTAAAAATGTCTGGTAGAAATGTCAAATATAGAAAATATCTGAAATATTTAATATCTTTCATATTTTATTAAAAATTAAATCATACTGTTTCCACATAGTAACTGCTAAACCAGTAATAAAACAGACCCCTCTTTGTAATTATATGAAAAATATAGTTAAATACAATAGAGAAGATATTATATAGGAAATTTTTTTTTTAAGTATATGGGGAGTTATAAAGTATTAGGCTTCATTCAGGTTAACTTATACAAATGCTAAATAGCTGTGAGAAGGAACAACTGTTTTGAAATACCACTTCTTAAAATACACTAAGAAATACATCGAGTATAAAGTAAAAAGAATCTGAGAAACTAAGGACTTGCCGTTTAACATTCCTGATTATAAAGTTTATTGCACTTATGGCCACAGTAGTTTCACTCAGCAAATATAGAAGAGACTTCAATTGCATAGTCTCTCTCCCTCTTCCATTTTTCTCTCTTCCAACTCACCCCATTTTCCCCTTTACATTATTTGTTTCATTTCAAAAGGGAGTCATAGAGAAATTTTCTAAGGGAACTAAATCACTTTCCAGGAATTGTATAGAAATGTGCCAGGCTCAATAATAAAGAACTTTAAAAGATGACCTTTATTTGTTTTTTAAGATTTATTTATTTATTTATTTCTCTCCTCTTCCCTTCCACCCCCCAGTTGTCTGCTCTTTCTGTCCATTTGCTGTGTTCTTCTGTGACCACTTCTATCCTTATCAGCAGCACTGGGAATCTGTGTTTCTTTTTGTTGTCTCATCTTGTGTGTCAGCTCTCCGTGTGTGCGGCATCATTCCTGGGCAGGCTGCACTTTCTTTCACACTGGGCGGCTCTCCTTATGGGCGCACTCCTTGCGCGTGGGGCTCCCCTACGTGGGGGACACCCCTGCATGGCAAGGCATTCCTTGCGCGCATCAGTGCTGCACATGGGCCAGCTCCACATGCGTCAAGGAGGCCCGGGGTTTGAACCGCGTACCTCCCATGTGGTAGGCGGATGCCCTATCCATTGGGCCAAGTCTGCTTCCCAAAAGATGACCTTTAGATATAGTAGAAGACAACAAAACCAAATGTGAAATTTTGTAACTTTATACGATTACTTTATTTGGTTTATTGGATCAATTTGGTTTTATTTTGACATTTTAGTATCAATTTTAATAAACATAGTTCTGCAGATTTAGGACATAGACCACCATCAAGTTAAAGGAATAAAGTCAACTGTGGATTATTGTAGTATTCCTAGAACATTATGTTTATTATTTGACATAATGACTTGATAAGAGTAGCTGGAAAGTCTATGTCTTATAAAACTTTCTTACAATTTTTTAAATGGGCTGCATAAAATTTTTATAAATTCTTTCAATCATATCTTAAAATGTCTGGTTCGTGATTATATTAGCCAACTAAAGTACATTCTTTAAAAATGAAATGTGTTATTTGGCAGGTAGCTGGTTCAATGGCCATTTGTGTGCTTTTATTTAAAGAAATAATATATTTTCTAAAGTGGCGTCCTCTTACTTCCAACATTTTACTCTTTGAAAAATGCATCAATACCTGCCTTTAGAAATCATGCAGCCTACATGTATTTTATAAACATCATGGAATGTGGGAACATGGATGGTCAATTATATTTCTGAGAATATCAGAAACTATGATGTTTGATGTCATATGGTCTAAAACAGTCCATGATATGACTTTCCCCAGATGTCTTGTAGATTGCTTAACAGTCTAATTGTCTTTGTTGTCTTCTTTCAATAGTAGCTATTCAAACAACTGTGTTTATTAACTGCCAACTCTGTGAATAAGACTGTAGTAAGCATATGAAGAGTTATACAGGGAGACCTTATGTTATATTATACTGTAAGGCCTTCAAGGTTTTTATAACCTATTATTAGGCACTGACAGAATATAGTAGGTATTTATAACTAGAATACTTGGCAAAAAGTATGTTAGAAACATTTTCTGTACACTTATTTTGCGTGTGTCAATGTAACAAAAGAAAGAGTATAAGTGAAGGAAATTATGGATAATGAGCAGTTGGATAGAGAAAGCTGGAATGAGTTCCAGGTAACAAAGAATGGAAAGTGTGTGACTTGAGCCAAGAGGGTAGCAGGCAGTTGGTTGAACACGAACTATTTGGTATAGGACCTTAAAGCAAATGATTGGAAATTATTTGAATCTGATGTAGGAAGAGGAATGAAAAGCCACTACAGGGAGAAATATGACTGAAGTTATCCCTCAGAAGACTGCTTTGTTGGCTGTGGTTAAGATAAGTTGTAATTAAGATATCTTAAGATACGAGGCTATGGAATGGAGAGTAGTAGGTAGTATAGGTGATGAAGATCTGGACTTAGGCTTCAGATACAGAAATAACTTGAAAATGACGAAAAACATTTCAGATGACCCTTAGGGGCCTATGTGACTCCATTCAGCTTAACACCCAAAAGTTATATTTAAAAATCCTTATGGAAAAGATTTCCAAACATTTTGTCTGTTGTCATAGATACTTCAAGGAGGAAATAATTTGAAGAGAACACGAGATGGCAGCAGTTATATCATAGAAAGAGAAAGGTTGGAAAAGGAAAAACATTTGAAATTATTTTAAAAATATATAGCACCTTATTCTTTATGTATGTACTGCATTCCTTTTCAGTACAGTGATTATTCAGTCATTGCTTTCATGCTTCACAGCACATCTGAGGTCCATTCTGAGTATAGGAAAAATCTTACTCCATTATATGTGATTATATCCTAAAATATAGCCGATGCAGATTATGCAGATTATGGTTCTTCTGTATTATCTGAGGCAGAAGAGTTTTGTGTGGTACAAATTCGTTTTAAATGTGCCAGCATTGCTTTTTCTTCCTCTTCTAGTATTTCATCCTTTCTCAGTTCCCACCTAAAAGAAAAATCACATCTTAGTATTTTTGTAACTTTCCAACTACTGAGTCAACACTTAGTTGTTCAAAGCTTGAATATGTAGTCACTGGTTTATTGAGGTGCCTGTTTCTACTTGCTTATTCTTTTATTGTCTATTTCTTGAGCAACACAGTTCATTGGTACAGCTTCTCAAAGTGGGCCAGGAGAACAGGAGAGGAAAAGAGTCAAACCACCTCTGCTCCAGGAGGAAGTCTTAAAGGATTGCTCTAAGTATAGTTTTTGTATTACCTAGTGCTGAGATCAGCTCAGCGATAGGTTTGTTTGAAGGGAAGGTGACACAGAACTTTGCCAAATAAAAGAGAGAGAGAGAGACACGAGAGACGAGATAAAGATGGGACCAGGGGACTCACACCTTCTGGAACTAAGAGCCTCGACCCTAGTTTCCACGTATTTATTGGAAACTACCAAGCAGCTGTTTGCTCTTAGAACTGCAACATTATCTACAAAAATAGGGAACAACTGAAACATCTAACAACTGCAATATCTACAATAGAACAGGTGTAACATTTACAATAAGGAACAGGATAGCCAGTTTCCCACAACCATCTAGATTTAAAACATTTATCTGGCTTTACATATGCATAAAATCTAGATTTAGCAACGATTAATAAGCAAATGTTTTTCAAAGTATTTCCCTCTCACTGACAGACAAATCAGTGACTTTAAGTTACAGAGAGGAGGGCCTTAGCAGCAAGAAGAATATTAAGCTAAACTGAGTATTCTTTAAAGGTAAGTTGTCTATTCCCAGAAATAAGATCAGATCTGAAGTAATCAAATTAAATCTCCCAAGATAAACAGGAACTTGTTAGCAAGGTTCCATCAGGCTGAACAAGAGAAGAAAGCCTCTCTAATTCAGAGTGGTTGGGCAATAACAAAATGTTAGACTATGAAACGATATAAACTTGCAAAGCAAATATCATCACAATAACCCAAGCACAATTCAGTTTTGGTACATTTTAATCTCTATTGTCTGTATTTATTTCCTTTCTCCTTTCCTCACTCTTATTTCCACCAACCACGAAGCCACCCACCATGATATGTCGTTGCAAAAAGATTCCTTTATCCGATGGTGATGTATTCTAAAGATCCTCTGACATCAGGGTTTCAAAGGGACAGGACTTCTAACAGTAAACAAGTAGCTGTTCATGGAATGTTCTCCAGAAACTCCTTATTTAATGTTCGTTAGAACTCCTGGATAACAAAGAGCCTGTCCTGTATGAAGAAAGCATATCAAGTTGGGGTAGGATTTTTCAGGTTTGGTTTGAGCAGTGAAAAGAAAGCATGGGCACTCCTCCTTCCATAGCAACCTCCTAATAAGATGCCCATTCCTCACACAGGTTTCCTCGTTGGAGTGCTGGGTTCAGTATGTGCTGGCCAGTCTGGGGAGGTGGTATTCATAAAAGAGAGGAAGAAGGGGAAGTGGCGGGAGGGGAAGGGGAGTTATCCTAGTGATTAGATCTGGCTTTTGCTTTATTGAACATAACCTACATTTCTTCTTTATCTTCTGCCTGGGCTTCTCCTTATCCCTTAGCCCCAACTTTAGCTCCATCTAAAAACTGGTATTTCTGGCTGCCCTAGTTTCTCCATATATTGCCATATGGTCAGAATTAGGCTATTCGTCATACAGGTTTTAATAATAACTTAAAGGATAAACAGATTTTTCACTATCACACTACTCAAAGTCACATCACAAGGGACAATACTGCTAAGATTAGTCTTTAGGATTTACAATTTAGTCCAGAAGTTTACCTTATACTGCTTTTGTGGAATTTTAAAGATAACTCTTACTATCCATTTTATCTGAACAAACTTGGCCATCATTAAGATGCATGTTAAGTTGAATCCTTCTCAAGAAAGAAAATAAGTCATAATAGCAAATACTTATTAATATAACACTAACTATGAAGCAGGCACTGTTTTAAACACTTGCCATATTGCTTTTAAAATCCTCACTATGAAATGTTTTTATTCCCATTTTAGAAGATGAGTAAACTGAGGCACAGAATATGCACACTTGCCCAACTACTTTGGGATCTGAACTCAGAGAGTTAGGCTCTGGAATCTGGGTTTATCAAGGTAATACTAATCATGGTTTTAAAACAGTTTTGTAGGTGTCATTAATTACCATTAAAAATAGCTTTAAATTTTCACTTTCTGAAAAATGTTGTCTGTCTTGGGCTAGATAATAAATGAAAAAACTTTCTAAGGACCATATACTTTCAAGAGAAATCCAAAAATAAGAAAACTAGGTTTTCCTATTTTTCCTTCCACATAAAGGTGCTGACATAGTACAGTAAATGAATTATTTTATGAGTGTCAACAGAATAAAAAATGTAATGTGCACATAAATATTTTGATCATTGTCTCTACTTGTGAAAATTGAAAGCACAATCTCTTTGCTTCATTAAAAAAAGTCTGTATAATTAATGTAATTTAAATGAATTGTATACGTAATAGAATACAAGGATTTTGAAGCTTCATGGCAATTATAGGCAATTCACAGTATAATTGAGCTGTTAGTAATTAATGATATTAGGCAAAGTTATTTACCTACTACAACCTTCTTAAATTTGCTTTGTGTTAAGATATCATTTCAAGTAAGAGTAATAAATGATGATAAAAAAACAGGTGAAAAATAGAACTACATTTTCTCTAATAATTTTACTCATTGTATGAAAGCACTAGGAATTTGAAATGTACGTATATTTATTATGTGTTGCTAATTTCATAGCCATGAGTTATGAAGAGATGCTTATTTCTAATTCCATCATAGTTTTAGGCTTTGCTATCCTAAATTTTTGCAAAATTAAAGTCAATTCTGTCAAACAACTATTGAAAAATAGTTTTGCAAAATTAATGTCAGTTCTGCCAAAAAACCATTGAAAGAAAAAAATCTGTCAATTTGTTAAACAAAATTGACTAGGAAATCTGTTCAAAACCTTTATCACTCATTTTCCCTAATATATTTAAATATCTGTGATGGAAGCATGCCCCTATAGGAAACAGAAAATATCAGAAACCATATATTCTAGTTCTTTCTGGAAAGCATTACAAGGTGAATAGTAGTTTGAAGCTGCATGGACTCCAGAAAATCATGTCCTTAAAGCTAATTCATTCCTGTGAGTGTCAACCTATTGTAGGTGGGATTTTTTTTTATTAGATTATTTCAGTAGGGCGTGACCCAGGACAGGTCTTAATTCTCTTATTGTAGTGCTTTATGAACAGGATGAATACAGAGAGACAGAGAGAAAAGCTGAAAAAGAAGAGAGAAACATCCAGAAGCTAACCAAACAAAAGTGACAGGAGCAGAGAAAGAAAGCCATGGGAGGAAGGAGCTGAAATCAATGGAATCTGGGAGAGAAGAAGCCATGGAAACCAGGGAGCTGAAAGCTATGAGACCTTGAGAAGGCCTACGCCACTGTGAGCATTCCCATTTAACAGAGGAATCCAGGATGCAGGGAGAGTGCATCAAGGTGAGTGCCTTCCTTGATTTGGACATTTTTCTTAGCCTTGGAACTATAAACTTGCAACCTAATCCCCATTGTAAAAGTCAACCCATTTCTGATATATTGCTTTTGACAGCTTTTAGCAAACTAAAACAAGGTGATTGAATATTTATTCTTCCTACCTTTTGTAGACTGCTCTTTCTCTATTCCTCATCTGCCTGTTATGGTAGGAGAACTACAGCCTAATAATGACTTCAGCTGGTGGCAGTGATTATGTTATGCCTTAAACACTGATGAGCAGCAAAATCCCATGCAAACCCACTGGTGTCTACATAATTTTAACTATCCTCTAGAATGGGCTCCATTTGTATGGCTCCTGGGTAGGTGAATGGTGGTCCCTTTTCCTATCTGCTTCCAACAAGGACCCTAAAACCTGGGCTGCCGTACTCTTACAGAATTAGCCATCCCAACCTTGCTCACAGCACCCCTCTGATTGACTTGGGTGTTCTCAGTCTCTGTGCACTTCCTGGTTTTAGACATACTTTCAAATCTGGACCAACGGTATCTGCCTGCTTCTCCAAATTATATTAATATTAGCTATATTAGTTATATTAATATTAGCTAACATTGTAGAGCTTTTATATGGATCAGACCATGGTCCAAGAGCTCTCTATGGATGATTTCATTTAATTGTTAATGTAATCTGAAGAGGTAGGTCCTATTCTTACCCCATTTTACAGATGAGAAGACTGAGGCACAGAGAAGTTAAGAAAGTTGTCTGAAGTCATTCAACTAGTAAGTAATGGGTGGGGAATTGACCCAGGCAGACTGATTCAAAGACTGTGCTCTGGACATAAATGAGTTCACAGGTTTTAGATTTTAGATGTTTTTCTCCTAGTTGAAACCATAGTAAATGCCTCAGAGAACATCTCAGTAACAGACTCTGGCCCTCCTTGTTTGTCTGGAGTCTGTTGCTCCTTTCTTTACTGAGAGCTCCTCAGGGCTCACCACTGTACTGACCTGGTGTATTAGATTTCCTGTTTAGACTCTCCTGCCCAGCTCTGTCCTGTGGCACTCAAACCTCATTGTGACCTGGTCCTATATCTTATTTTTTAATCACACTGGCTTTCACATAAATTTTTGCTTTAATACTGGGAAGTGCCAGAAGCCTGGTCTCATTTTGGTTCAGGTGGAATCAATCAATCCTTCCTTTAAAAGTTCTGTCTGGAGAGTAGGTGTAGCTCAGTGGTGAGTGTCTGCTTCCCATGTATGAGGTCCTTGGTTCAAACCCCGGTACCTCTTTTAAAAAAAAATTCTGTCTCTAATTCCTCCAATTCCTTATGAACCTAAAACATTTCTACTTAAAAGTCATTCGTATTCTGGGGTATTGTAGAACTGTGAGGGTTTGGGTTTTTTTTTTTTTTTTTTTTGTATTTTTTTTACCCTTTCTGTAGAATTGACAGTATTTCAGAGCCAGCCAGCTTCAAAATATAACTCCCCAATTCCCCACTTCAGGCTATTAAGGGTATTATGAAAGCACTGAGAAAGGCTGGCTACTCAGGTTTGGCAAGTTGAAGAGAAGATTTCTCAAAGGAAAACTCTCTATACAAAAAAAGCAATGAATATTGCTTAATGTATTAGCCCAGATGGTAGAATTCTGCCACCTTTTGAAACACAAAATACTGCAAGAGAGATATCAGGATTGAATATGCAGATTCTGGTCTTTGCTTTCTTGAACCTAAGTGTCTCATTCCATATTCATTTTGATACTAGGAGACTGGTTCCCCAACATTTTCCCTTTGACCTCAGAAAGCCTACACACTTTAGTTTCCAGAAATATAGATGAGACATTTCAGAATATATTTATCCCTGGGCAATAACAACAAATAATATTTTATAAATTAAAATTAATCATAGTTAAACACAAAGGGTGATCCCTACTTGGGGTTTTGTGTTTACTTGAGAGAGAGAGACAGAGACAGAGACAGAGACTGCAAGAGACCCCTAAAATCAAACCTAACCACAAACCTAGCATACCAGTTTCATATCCCCTGCATTTGCTCCATATTCCAATGATTACACAGGCCCTAATCATCCATAAGCATTCCGTGACAATGTAACCTGGGTTCTGAATGTAAAATGAGATCTGACCTGGTTTACGTTATATTGCATAGTTCCTGACATTTGCTGCAAGGATGACACAGGAGTAGGTTGAACAATGTAAATCATAGTTAAGAGCATAAACGAAATATCAGGATTGATATCTGAGGACAGTTTGGCTTTTCCTTATGCTTCAGGAGTGCATGTTTTAACACTCCCATCTTTTCTTTACCTGTCACTTATGTGATTGATATAGCTGTGAGAAAGAATTGAACATACACAGGTCAACGCCTTCCTTTGCCCTCTCTTAGGATCTGCCAGTCAGAGGTCTGCTCTCTGAGTCATGCAATTGGCTGAGTAGGGTAGGTGCTATTCCTCATGGCAGGTAGCCTTGCAGCTCTAAGGGTTAAATTCAGTCCAGGGATGTCTCAGGTAGGATTAAGCTCTGTGGCTTAGCAACAGAGACTCAGATTCAGAGGCTTAAACACATGAGAATTTAAATACTCACATAAAGGACTGTTAAGAGAAAGGCAATATGGAATTGATAAGGTTATTTTATAAAAGTATCATATTCAGGCTTTCTTTCTCCTTTACCATATCCTTTCTGATTATTTGAGTCAAAATGGCTGCAAGAGCATTAAGCATTATATCTTGATTCCAGTCAGCAAGCAGAGAAGGGGGGCCAGGAAGAGGAGTACCACAAATCTTTTTAGGTGGCCTTCTGTAAAGACTGTAAAACATTTCAGCTTACCTCTCTTGGGCCAGAATATAGTAACATGACCACATCTAGCTGCAAAAGAGCTGAAAAAAATATATAGTTTTAAAAATGGATGCATTTCTAAATGTTCTTTACTAAGCTCCCTTCTTCAGGAAGAGAATGTGTATCGGAAGGAAACTTGTAGTTTCTGCTATAAGTGTAACATGAGCAGATCTAAAGTAATTCTCTAATCAAGTATTTATCAGTAATAAGGCCAAAAGTTTCATCTCCATCTGTGTGACTACTGCATCTAACTCTCAAATGGCTTGAATGAAAGACAGAGAGAGAGAAGTTATTTATTGATCTTCCCCAAACCCCTAATCTCTAGAACAGGGATTGGCAAACTATGACCATGGGTCAAATCTGGTCTGCCACTTTTTTTCTAAATAAAGTTTTAATGAAGCATGGTGACACTCATTTGTTTACTTATTGCCAAGGCTGCTTTTACTTGACGATATCAGAATTGAGTAGTTATCACTGAGAAGGCATGGCCCTTAACTTCTAAAATATTTACTATCTGGCCCTTTTACAGTGAGAGTTTGCCAACCCCTGCTCTAGAAAGTGGTTCTTAACTGGAATGATACTGTCTCCCAACAGGAGAATGTGCGGGGCAATTTTGGTTGACACTATGACTGGAGAGTGCTTCTAGGACCCAGAGAAGAGAGAGGGTAAACCTCTTAGATATGTTACAATTCCACACAAGGAAGAGTTGTCTTCTCCAAATGTCAATAGTAGCACTGCTGAGAAAGATTTGCTCTAGAATCTCCAGTGGGAAGAGTAAGTTAATGGGAAGAGTAAGTTAATAAGCATCCCTATCTAATTCCTCAAATAGGTATTTTTATTTATATGAGTAATGAAAACAGAGCGCTCTTTTAGCATTAAAATTAATCTACTCATTGTAAGTTTCCTCATCATTAGTTGTTTCTTAAAGTCTAAAGTTCAATGTTCATACCAAATGACAAGAACTTCCTCCAAGTTCATTTATTTACTAATCATTCACACATCCTTTGAAAGAAAAAGATGGTGTTATAAAGGAAATAGGATACTCAGTAACTTCATGCTATGTGGTACCTGACTAGTGTTTTTGATCAATGTAAAAAGTTTTAATACAAACTTCAATTAGCAAAGTGTTCATTTAGGTTATATATTAAACGGGAACAAGTTCTTCTGTAGGCTACCAACTATTTAAACATTTAATTTCTGATGATGTGATACCATGATTAATCCCAAGAACCTTTTCTTCACTCTCATTTTCTACAACCCCCTATTTTCCATGGTATGTAACTATCCCATCATTTCATTTGGATCCCTGATTTAATTGACTTGCTTCTTCCCATTAGTTTAGAGGCTCTTTGAGAGCATACAATAGGACTGTAATAAAAGGGCTCAGCCATTTCAGTACTCAAGACCAGCTTTGTGTGAAAGGGGCATTATTACAATTTATTCTCAGAAATTATAGACCAGAAAAGCATTCTTAGTCTAATCATCAGTAAAACATAACCACTCACTTTTTTTCATTCTGGTAAATTTAGTTAATGAGAATAGCTAAATGTTTAGGTTCTCAGTTTTGAAAGGATCAGAATACATAATACAACTAATCAAACTTTAAGCAAAACCCCAGAAGGCACTTTAAGATTATATCAGTCCTTAGGATATGGTGCTGTGAATATGGAAGAAATAGAAGACTAGCCCAACTAGCAGAAACTCTGGGAAACCCTTTGTCAGTGAATGACAATGGTAGTAAATTAACTGTGGTGGACCCCTGTTATAAGAATAGAATTAAGGGATCTTATTAGTTACATTTATATTGAGCTTTTACTACATATATTTTATGTTTTGAGAGATTTGCCTTCGTTTGTGGTATATTTTATATATATTTTATAAATAAGCCATATTTTAAAATAGATTTTTATTATATGTAATTAATTTGCCACTCATTTAGCAAATATTTAATGAGAACCTGCTGAATTCAAAACACTCTGTTACACACAAAAGAATGAAAATGGACCCCTACCACATACCATATAAAAAATTATCTCAAGATGGATCAAAGATCTAAATATAGGAAATAAAACTGGAAAAAAAAAACTACTGGAAGAAAACATAGGGGAACATCTTCAGGACCTTGAATTAGGCAATGATTTTTGAATTAGGCAAATGTAAAAAATGCATTTTACACCCAAAAGCAAGAGCTACACAGGAAAAAATAGATAAATGGGACTTCGTCAAAGGACATTATCAAGAAAGTGAGAAGACAACATATTAAAGAAAATTAAAGAAAATATTTGGAAGCCATAAACCTGATAAAGGTTTAATATCCAAAATATAAAGAACTATGATACAACAACAAAAAGACAAACAACCCAATTAAAAAATGGCTAAGGACTTGGACAGACATTTCTACAAAGTACAAATGGCCAATAATCACATGAAATGATACTCAGATTATCTATTAGGGAAATTAAAATCAAAACCAAAGTGAGATACTATTTCATACCCACTAAATAAATACTATGAAAAACTGGAAAATAACAAGTGTTGGTAAGGATGTGGAGAATTAGAAATCCTTGTACTTTGTTGGTAGGAATGTAAAATGGTGCAGCCACTGTGGAAAACATTTTGATGGTTCCTCAGAATGTTAAATATAAACATACCATATGGCCCGGCAATACCACTTTTAGGTATATTACTATAAGAAGAAAGCAGGGACTCGAACAGGTATTTGCACACCAATGTTCATAGTGCCATTATTTACAATTGCCAAAAGATGGAAACAACCCAAATGTCCACCAATGGAAGAATGGATAAACAGAATGTGGTACACACAAAAACATGGGAGAATATTATTCAGCTGTAAAAGGAATGAAGTCCTTATAGATGCCACAACATGGATGAACTTGGAAGATATGTTGAGTGAAATAAGGCAGATACAGAAGGACAAATATTGTATGATCTCACTTATATGAAATAATTAGAATTTGCAAATTCATAAGAGTAGAAAATGAGACTACAGTTTGGGTAGAGGGAGGGAATGGGGATTTAATGCTTCACTGATACAAATTCTCTTTGGGGTGATGGAAAGTTTTAGTAATAGATAGTGGTGATGGTAGCACAACATCGTGCGTGAATGTAATTAACACCACCAAACTGTATACTTGAAATGGTGAAAATAGGAAATTATAGGTAGTTTATATGTTACCAGAATAAAAATTTTTTTCTATTAACATTTTGCATTATACTTTTAATAATTGCATAATAGGAAAAACTATGTATTTGGGGAAGCATATGGGAACTCAATACTGTGTATGATTTTTCTGTAAACCGACAATGCTCTAGTAAAAAATATTAAAGCAAAACACTGCTTTAGGTGATATAGAAGTAAGGGGATATGTATGTCACCTTTTTCTCAGGGAGCTTATTCAGTCAGAGTTCATCATATGTGTGGACAATAAGGACTGAATAATTATTCTAAATCCATATTAAGAATCTCATAAAGAGTTCGTATGATATTTTAGCTTAGGTATGAAAGATTAGTGGTAATATAAGGTACTGGTGATATTTCCTCAAGCTTTATTTTTGTAATTCATTGTGGTTAAGACACAGTTCAGGTGTTTCTTCCTTTATCCATGAAGCAATCCAAGGTAGCTTTAGGAAATGATTCATGACCTTCCTCATGCTTTGGAAAAGTAGCAACACCAATGACAGAAAGCATCTCAACATTCTTTTTTTCTTTTAGTTAAAGGCATTATCAAATTCTGTGATGAAATTGGAAGCTATAGAATTTGATGTTCTTGAAAGACATTTCTGTAGAAAGGTGATTCTGAATAGCACTTAGTCCTAAAGGAAGAATTTTAAGGAGGGGACAGATATAAGTTTTTCCTATGCTTGAGAATAACTTCATGAGTATTGTGATTCATGAATAGTAGCAGGAAATCTATTATAAGCCAGAAAAATCGGCTTTGAATTTAATCAGCTTGAATTTAAATGGCACCACTTTGTATTAGCTCCTTCTATTTTGCCATATGGAATCACAGGATTAGGTTGTCTGTCCCTTCCCTGGGAGAGAGGTCTTTCCAACAATTTCCTTAATAGATAATACCTACCCTTTTTCTGATATGTTTCCCAGATGATGAGAAACCATAGCTGCTTTTCTCTACTGTTTTAAAATAAAAATTTGAGGAAATGTGCATTGTTTTAGTCCATCATGTTTAGCATATCTTTAGCGGAAATGGAAAAGATTAACATCCTTTTTATGTGACTTAGGCAATTGACTTATTCCTCAGCTTAATCTTTTCTAAAATAAAATGGTTTAAATTTTCCTTCAGGTTATAATTTTTAACACTTTAAAAGTTTTGCTTTCCCCTGAACTTTGTTTTGAGTCTCTAAAGTACTTAAATAATAAGGGTCCTATATGAGAGTTACAAGGTTTTATACTGTTTTCAGAAGGGGCTTTTGGAAATAAGTGGATAGCAAAAATCTCACTTTGATAAGGGAGCAAAAAAGATCTTCACAAACTTATTTCTGACTCAATTTAGTTATTTCCTCAAGATAATTAAGGTGTACTATTTGAAGGGGAAACTCAAATAGGAAAAGAAAATCGTTAAGGAAATGCATCCTCAAAACAGGACAAATAAATTGCAGTGACGGATACAGGCCATTATACATTTTGCCATAACCTATAAAATTGTGTGGGACAGAGTGTAAACTACAATGTAAATGATATTCTAGAGTTAGTAGCAATGCTTCAATACGTGTTCATCAATTGTAACAAATGTACCACAGTAATGAAAGATGTTAATGTGGGAAAGTGTGGGAAGGTGAGGGGGGTACCACATGGGAATCCCCTATATTATTTTATGTAACATTTATGTAATCTAAAGCTTCTTTAAAAACAAAATTTAAAAAGGTCAAATAGAAGTTAAGAATGTAATTATTTATATTGTTTCATTTATAACTTAACGATAGAATGGAATTTTCTTTTTTAGTATTATGGAGGTTTCCATGCAATGTAAAGGACCTTAAATTTTTCTAGAATACTGTAAAAAGGTAGTCATATTTGCTTTTGGAAGTTATAAAACATATGCTTTTCTTAAAATAGGCAAGTGTTATTCCAATTCCCCACAAGTTACTTTGCATAACTTAACACTACGATATCCAGGAAATATGGCTTATTTATTTATTTTGCAAAAATACATCACTGTTAGTTAGTCTGGAATACTATTTATAACCCCTGCTTACCCAATGTTATGCTCCTATATAGTTCACAAAAATATAGTATTAAATATACTTATGACTGTGAAAATCCATACTCAATTCTATTAAATATCAACACTTGCCATCACGAATTAGTGGTTTGGTTCCTTGCTTCAGCCAAGAATTTATTATATGATTATGATAACTAGCTATATATGCAGTTTATCCAGCTATTTCTGCACGAATTCAATGAATGTTCTTTTGCAAAGTGGTTGATTTCTTTTGCTACTACTAATGCAGTAAAAGGAATCTTTCCAAGCTCCAGAACAAGTAGAAAACCCTTAATTTGAATTTATAGCCTTCAGAGACTATCTGCAGCATACCATAACTGTCGAAGCAATTTATTTTAATTAATAGGATTTGTTCTATATATTTAAGTAGGAGAGTTGTATACCAACAAATGGGACAACTAAGAATGCTAATAGTAAATTTTAAATGGTTATGGCTTAGGGAAAACATAAACAGAAGCATAGCCATAAGTAGTAATGGAAGTTGAACTTATCCGTTATCGGTAAACCATCCATTTCTCCACAGAGACTTCCTCACCACCCACACATTTTAAAAAATTAGGCGTTTAGTTAGAAGGCCACAGTCACTCTATTTGGCCAGCATTTAGAGCTGATGTAGAAAAAATGCCCTTTGTGAAGACAAGTGTCAGAACCATATTGCTGATTTTTTCCCAGAATAATATATAATTTAATGAATAAAAAATATTTTTTCTAGTTAAATTTGATGTATCTGGAAACGTTCACAGTTGGTACTCTATAGATCCTTGCTGCCTATTCCCATGTATTAAACTGTCATGTTAAAAGGTATTTAAATTGTGTCAAGCAACACTGTTCTTGGTCTAAAAATGATGAAAACAATAGTTTCTTTTTCATCAAAAGGGAAAGGCTTACATACTTACATTTAAAAAAACAAAAAAAATGAGTGTGGGGGAAGCAGCTGTGGCTCAATCAGTTGGGCTCCCGTCTACCATAGGGAGGCCCTGGGTTCACGTCCCGGAGCCTCCTTGTGAAGGCAGGCTCACCCGCACACTGTGGAATGTCGCCCAGCCCATAAGCGCCACAAAGAACCGACTCAGCAAGGTGATGCAACAAAAAAGGGAGACAAATAAAAACACAGAAGAACGCGCAGTGAATGGACACAGAGCAAAAAAAACAACAAGCAAGTTGCAAGGGGGGTGGAATAAGTAAAAAATAAATACAGGCACACAGAAGAATGCATGGTGAATGGACACAGAGAGCACACAGCAAGCAAAGCACAAGGGCGGGGGGCAGGAATAAAAAAATTTGAGTGTGGTTTTAACTAGCCTGTGTAAAACTGAATTTTTTGGTAACAGGCTGGCAAGAGGCCAACCATGCACTAACCACTTCTGGGGATGAGAATCTGAATGAAAGCACCATTTAGAAACATATGGTCCATCAGCTAAAAATGAACTAGAATCCAGGAGAAAATGAGGGCTCTTCACAGTTGATGCTGCCATTACTCTTTATGGAATCATTGCCTATAGGCCCTTTACTTCATTCTTGCCCTTCATTCAGTAACCAATTTATTGAATGCCTACTATGGGCTGGGCAATGTGGTGGTCTGAGCATGTGATAATAATAGTAACAGCTAATACTTATTTAGCAATTTCAGAGACCCAGGCTCTAAGTATTTATTAATAATTAATTTAACCATTAGAGCAACTTGAGATGGGTACTGCTAATTTTGCTACAGACTGGGAGTTACCTCCTGGTTAGTGGTAGAACTAGGATTCTAACCTAAGGAGCTAGCTCCAGCATTTAATGATCTTGCCCAGTTTAGTACATCTCCTCCTGCAATCTATGGCTCTCTGTGTCTTAGTTTGCCAGTGCTGCTATAACAAATCCCCTGGACTAGTTTTAAACAGAAGGAATTTATTGTGTCAGAGTTTTGGAGCCTAGAAATCTAAAAGGAAGGTGTCAGCAGGCTCATGCTTTCTCTGAAGTCTGTAGTGTTCTGTAGTGACTTGCTGGCAATCATAACTCAAATCTCTGCCTCTGTCACATGGCTCTCTCTCTCCCCATCTATCTCCTGCTATCGTGTCCAGTTTTCCTATTTGGACTTTCCTGTTTGCTTAAGGACTCCAGTCATATTTTGATTAAGACTCACCCTGATTCTGTTTGTCCTTACCTTAATAAATAGCTTCTTCAAATATCCATTTACAAATGGGTTCATATTTATAGGACTGGAGGTTAGGACTTGAACATGTTTTTGTGGGGGGACTTGATTCAATTCACAACACCTTGTGTTTCTGCATTTCCTATAACTAAAAGCAAAATGTGGGGCTGCTCTAGTTAATAGCTCTTAGTTTAACAGTATCTTATATCCATTCTACATATTTCAAAAAATTAATTGGTGGATAAAATAGTCTCTTTGTACCACATGTACCAGATCAGAATTGAAGAGCTGATTTGAGTATATTTCAGACCCACTTAAGTTGAGATGCCATCATTTTTTGTAGTGGTGACAGGTTAGGAGTCTCTCAAAATAGCTGTCACTGTCTATGCTCTTTCCTCACTGCTGGAGAACCACTGAAAAAGTACTGCTTCCTCTAGCTTCATGTTGCCAGCAAGGAGGGTGAGAAGTGGCTCTGGTTCTGTGACATCGAGCAGGCAGGTATTGTGGCTGGAAGGCCACAGACTGTGACTATTCCCAAGATAGGCCAAAGGAAGAGGGATAGAACTTGTATTATTTCACAACAACCCTACAAGGTAGGGGGCTATGAGGAGCTGAGGAGTAAAGAGAGTAATCTTCCTGGGTTGCAAATCAGGCCTGGGGATTGTACCACACCAGCGCCAAGGAGCTAAGAGAAGAGTATCCTTGCACAGAGGTCCTGAGTTTTACATGGAATGTTTCTCATCACATCATTAATAACTAATGTTATTAATGTAATGTTTTCACCTCACTGTGTTTTAAAGGGTGAGATGATCTGGCAAGGGAAATATTCATTACATAAGAAGACTACCTGCAAGAAAATAAAAACCCCTTCTGAACCATTCAAAACCAGCACCATAGTCAACAGACTTTCAAGTATTGAAAATGCTTTTGGATTTTCTATTAAAAACTTTGATATCCACTAAAATGTAAGTTTCATGAGGGCAAAGACCCTGTTTATCATTCATGTTCACCACTGTATTGTAGTGCCTTGACATTGTTTAGCAAGTAGAAGGTACTCAATACATATTTGTTGAATGGAGGCTAAATGAATGACTGATATCTAGAAAAATATCAGCAGAATTAACTTTTCTCCAAAACAAAATCTAGATACACAAGCTTTCCTGAATCCATGTTTGTATTTTATTAATTATGGAGGTCATTAATGAAGGCTGTTTGCCAATATTCTGATGCTCTTCTTTTGGGGCTGTTTCTTGTTTCCTTGAAGGTGGGCATTGCTGTGTGATGATGACTTAAACTAGTCTATGGAAAATGGAGGGAGAAGGTGTTTATCTCCCTTTTTTTGTAGAGGACTTTAAGATGGAGTGCATATAAAGCAGAAGAAGTCTACTTAGAGGAATAGACACCAAAAGACACAGGATAATGTAGCTCAATCATATTTCAACATTGGAAATGTCTTGTCAGAATTCCACACTGAAGATAGTAAGATTCCAAGATACTGGGGGAATGTTTTGGTATAGAATTAAGAGAAGAGAAATTAATTCTAGAAACAAATGGAAATGTATTTATATAGAAAATAATAATTATAGCATCAGAGAACATTAGGATTGAAAAAACCTTGGAGATCTTCTTTGCTCCTTAATTTTACAGAAATAGATGCTCAGAGAATTCTATTGCTATAAGGTCACAAACAAATCTGGGATTTGAACTCAGGACACTTGACCACTTGTCTGGTGTCATTGTAACTATGTCATATAAGCCACTATCGCAGATTGATCCCCCTCAGGATCAAGGCCAGGACTATCACTTTTGCAAAATGTCTGGAGATTATACAGAGGAATTTCAGAATATAAAATCAATAGATTGACTCCAGGGAAAGAAAAGAAGTCTGTGTATTAGATATTTATTGCTGCATAAAAAATTACCCAATTCTCAGCAGCTTAAAGCAACAACTTTATTATTTCATACAGTTTTTAGTGACTTAACAGGTTAGGTTAGGAGAGACTCAGGGTCTCTCATGAGGTTGTATTCGAAAGGACCAATGTTTTTTTCCTGGAGCTCCTCTAAACAAAATGAATAGAGGCTGTGTGGGTCTGAGGATTTTTCTACAGTCAGGGAAATGATTATTTCTGGAACATACTCTTATTTATTTATTTATTTGTCTTTATTTGCTTACTTCTATGAAACAACTATTGAGGGTCTGTTTTTCACTCATCATTTGAATTCAATGGTAAATGGTAGAAAGTATGTAAAGTTTTAGAGCCAGGTTACAATCCCAGATGTGCCACTTGTCAACTGTGTCAACCTGGGTAAGTAACTTAACTTCCTATGGGCCTCAGTTTTTTGTCTGCAAAATAAGGAGTGTAATATCTAAGTTGCAAGGTCATTGTGAAGACTGAAGCTAATGTAGGAAAAGCTCCTGGCATTCTGCTTTCCACCTAAGTGATACCCCATAAATAGTAGCTAGAATTACTATTGTTCCTCAAAATACCTTTCTTTCTAAATATGAAGTTAATACTTTTAGTAATAAAATTAAATTCTAGAATAATTTATGGAGAAAGCCATTTTTTTAAAAGACAGATCAAGCAAACATGAAAAAATTTGCAACACTTCTCCATCATGTTCTTTTCTTTTAAAGATTTATTTGTTTTATTTATTGCTCTCCTCTTCCCCCCCGCCCCAGCTGTCTGTTCTCTGTGTCTATTTTTTGCGTGTTCTTCTTTGTCCACTTCTGTTGTCAGCAGCACGGGAATCTGTGTTTCTTTTGGTTGCGTCATCTTGTTGTGCCAGCTCTCCGTGTGGGTGGTGCCACTCCTGGGCAGGCTGCACTTTCTTTTGCGCTGGGCAGCTCTCCTTATGGGGTGCACTCCTTGCGCGTGGGGCTCCCCTACGTGGGGGACACCCCTGCGTGGCAGGGCACTCCTTGCGCACATCAGCACTGCGCATGGGCCAGCTCCACATGGGTCGAGGAGGCCCGGGGTTTGAACCGCGGACCTCCCACGTGGTAGACGGATGCCCTAACCACTGGGCCAAGTCCGCTTCCCATGTTCTTTTTATTTAGCAGAGAAATACTAGAGAGGGATAAAGGATGCCCTGGAAGCTTCTCAGGGTCTTTGCTTAATACTTTTCTTATTGTTCCTGTTTCTATTGCTACATAACAAAACCACTGGATAGGTCACGGTTGGGACAGCTTGTCTCCACTCCATGATGTCTGGGACTCCGCTGGGGAAACTTGAAGTCTGGGGAAGACTGAACTAGAGGCATTTCACTCATATACCTAATGACTGATGTTTGGTATCTGAGAGGCCTTCAGCTAGTGTGGTTATTAGGAATATCTACGTGTGGCCTTTCCATGTGACCTGAGCTTTCTCATAGCATGGTAGCCTCAAGTTAGTAGGGCTTTTTATACAATAGCTCAGGGTTCCAAAGAGCAGTGTTTCAGTTCCATAGGCAGAAGTTGCAATGTCATTTATAACCTAGACTTGGAATTCACACAGCTTCACTTCTGCTGCTTCTACTGGTTTCAAAGGAGTCACAAGCTCCCACATTCAAGGGGAGGAAAATTTGATGCCACCTCTTCATGGGGAAGTAGCAAGGTTATAGGATAGCATGTGAGACAGGTGATACTGTTATAGCCATCTTTGGAAAATACAATCTACCATACTTAGAGAGCAAAGGGAAAGAGGGAACTTCTTTAGATTGGGGCAAGCTCAGAGGAGAGAGAGCAGTGTAGAGTATTCCAGGGTATGCTTACACATATTTCTCTATGATCCATAACAAACAGCTGGTTTTCAGTTTGACGCCCCTCCTCTCTAACTGTATTCATCTTACGGCCCTTCAGCAAGCTATGGTGCTCTTTCTTAAACAGCTGCACAAAATCTTCAGTACATCATATGTCTAGGCCTGGTCACTCTTTCTGAAATTTTGGCTTAATTTCTTTCTTGTTTCAACTTAAGACTTTAAACATGAAATTACCATTGAAATGTGGGTTTCCATTGATGCATTTTATTTTATTTTAATTTTTTTTTAGATTTATTTTATTTTATTTTATTTCTCCTCCCTCCCTTCCCCCTGCCCCAGTTGTCTGCTCTTTGTGTCTATTTGCTGCGTGTTCTTTGTGTCTGCTTCCATTGTTGTATTGTTGTTAGCGGCACCAGGAATCTGTCTCTTTTTGCTGTGTCATCTTGTTGTGTCAGCTCTCCGTGTGTGTGGCACCATTCCTGGGCAGGCTGCACTTTCTTTCGCACTGGGCGGCTCTCCTTACGGGGCGCACTCCTTGCGCATGGGACTCCCTATGCGGGGGACACCCCTGCGTGGCACGGCACTCCTTGCACACATCAGCAGTGCGCGTGGGTCAGCTCCACATGGGTCAAGGAGGCCTGGGGTTTGAACCACAGACCTCCGATGTGGTAGGTGGATGCCCTATCCACTGGGCTGAGTCCACTTCCCTGATGCATTTTAAGTTTCACTAATTTATCATTTTTTTACTTGCAGAGTAGCTCACTCTGCATTAAAAAAACAAAATGTAACCAAGGCTAAGACTTCAGCCAATAGAAACCCAAGCTTTTGTAAAATGCATAAAAGTAGAACCAAGCCCAAGATAAATTGAAACTCTGAACATATTTCACTTGTATTCTTTCCCTGTTTCTAATTTAATAAATATTTCCCAGAATGGAGTTTGCAAATCAAGGTAAATATGTATATTTTTAAAATGCTTACTTATTCCCTTTTGGGTTCTGTGTCAATTGTGTACATTTCATAAATATAAACATAAGATATATTTGCTAAGGAATTATGTTTGTTGATGTGGCAGCCTCATGGCTTAAGGTATAAAAAATTCATACCTTGTCAATTATGAATTGCATTTCCCCCATTTGTATAGAAAATGGAATTTGTTGGTACTAGCTAAAAATGTACGTGATAGTATTTCAGATGTGAGTATTGTTAAAAAATCAACCTCACTCTGCCTTAAGAGGTCAAACATCCTTTTAAATAAGAAATATGTCTCTGTTCTCTGATCATTTGTTCAGCTTTCTTCTTACTACATCCAACTACCAACACTATCAGTCCATTTTCTTTGATTTATCTCTTAGTCAGATAAGTGTCATAATAGGAAGGCAGTACATATATCCTTTAATACTTATGGATTTTTCCCAAACTTAAACATCTTCCTTGCTAAGCAGAATTTATGTACTGACTGATTCCCACAGCTATTGCCTCAGGTGCCCTCTTCCTATTTCATTACTATTTTGTGGATGAGCACATCAATGTTATGGTATTTATCTTGGTAGCTAGTAAAAAAATTCTTGCCCTTCAAAGCTATGCCCTGTTTCTAACCCTTGTTTATGAGGCACCTTCAAGCAGAACTCTCATTACAGAATCGCATGCACTAAATGGTTGTCCAACTCATATCATTGCTATTTTCCCTGAGTAAAATCCTACATATGCTGTCAATCTAATTAGAAACTGGCCCTTTGCTATATTTTCCCAGTTGTTTACCTCACTGTCGCTCATATCCTAAAATAATATCATTCTCCAGTAACTGGACTATTTCTTGTCTTGTCACTTTTAGACAACTGTCTGTGAGCCTTTTCTCCCTTCAACTATTGGTAGTCATTTTAACATCTGTCATTGCAGCTCAAGGTGTGGTTATGTCTAAAAATGCTTTATTTTTACAGTAGGAACACCACGAGTTATTGTCTTAGATGGAAAAATTCCATTTATTGACTGACATTCCCAGAGTTTTTTGGCACAAGAGAAAGTTTAATACTGCATTACCTGTGCATGACTTCTAGGGGAATAACCAATACAACCATTTAATATCTTGAGAAGAAGGACTTAATCTTTTGGAGAGTCTTCTCTCTTACCTTCACAGACCCATAGCACTGCCTTTTATTCCTTTCTTCTGAGTTTCTCTCCCTAACTTTAAATTCTAACGTTAAATTCTAGAAGTCCATGACTTCTAGGGGAATAACCAATACAACCATTTAATATCTTGAGAAGAAGGACTTAATCTTTTGGAGAGTCTTCTCTCTTACCTTCACAGCCCCATAGCACTGCCTTTTATTCCTTTCTTCCGAGTTTCTCTCCCTAACTTTAAATTCTAAATTCTAATGTGGCTAACATTAATATTAACTTCCTAAAAGGAGTTCATTTATTGACCATGTTAAATAACTTCCTTCTTTATTTAATTATGCAAATTTAAGGTGGAATAACTGTCATAATTTTTAGAGAAAAAGCTAGGAAGCATTAAAAGATAAAATAAACAATTGACATTGAGATATTTAGTAAGCAAACCATATCAGTTTCTTCTGTCTTGTCCCTCTCTCTTATTTGCCATAACCTATGAATTTGGCTAAAATGCAAAACTATTATTTAATTATTGGCAGTCAACATTTAAAGGTTCTTCTCACTGATATCTAAATTTTTACGGTGAGTTTCTGCTACTGCATAACAATTCTCATGTCCATATCAAATTCATGAAATGTTCTTTACTGCAAACCCCCTCGTTGGTACAGCAATACACAGTAGAACCAATAATGTCTATTGACGTTTAATATACCTTCGTTAAATATTTACTTCGTTGTAAATTCAGTCATTTAAAACAAGGTCTTTGCCAGCCCTTTCATTTATAGGCAATAAAGTATACTCAAGAGGGTCTTACCTAACAATTCAGAATTATTGTTTAAAAAAAAAGGTAGAAAGCCTGCCATGGCCATCTTTAATGTTAGGAAGATGATGAATACTGTCTAAAGAATACTTTGGGAATAATAGCATATTAATGACCCAATGGAATAAGCACTTGACCATCAAAAAGTACTGAGGTTGAAAAATTGCTTTTTCTTAACCTAACCCTCATTTTACAACATAAACAGATTCATTTATGCTGACATATGCCACTTCACTAATTTAATTTACACAAAACTTCAACATACCTCCTTAGAATCCAGATTAGTTCTCTCAGTAAATAACATGGTATTATTATTATTACAGTTCATAGAAAGTCCTTATTTAAAAGTACAACAGGAAAATCACTACACAGTATCCCCATCCCATCAAACACATAAAAACACAAATATACACAGACTACCAGATAATAAAACATTGGAAAATGATAATAAGAATAATGAAGAAAATGCTTTATCTGTGGTTCAGCCAACCTTAATCCATATCATGATATCTTTCTACTAATTTGAAAACCTAGGAAAATATTACCAATAGATTATTAGGAAGAAAAATGTTAACCTAATTATTAAACGAAACTAAGCGATCAAGTAATGGATTATGGCTAATCATCAAGCTTAAATTTTATTTTGCATGGAAGCAGAAAAGACTCGTGATAAAAGACTCAGACTGTATACTATCAAATATTTCATTTAACCTACTACTAGTTTCTGCAGGTTTACTTTCTGGGATTTTCTTTTTTTTTTTTTAAACTAGAATTTGAAATCCATTCCCATTCATTTGTTACTAATGTAGCATTTTCTATGGGATCAGAAAATAGAGGAATAACCAATCTTTTTATAAAAAGAAGCCATGGATAGAGGCTGTTTGGGTCAGAGGATTTATCTAAACCATTTTTAAAAAGACAGATCAAGCAAACATGAAAAAATTAGCACATCTCCATCATAATGAAAGTATTGGGCAAACCCAAACGGAGGCACATTCTACAAAATAATTGACCAGTACCCTTCAAAAGTGTCAAGGTCATGAGAGGAGAGGAGAGGAGAGGAGAGGAGAGGAGAGGAGAGGAGAGAGGAGAGGACTGTTACAGAGTGGGAGTGAATAAGGAGACAAGACAACTAAATGCAATTTGGGATCCTAGAACAAAATAAAGGACATTAGTAGAAAAACGGGTTCAATCTGAATACGTTCTGTACTTTAGTTTATAATGCTGTCCTAAGTTTTGATAAATGTTCTATGGTTGTGAAAGATAGTAACCTAAAAAGATGCTGGGACTAGGGTATATGGGACCTCAATATAATATTTTGTCCCTCTTCTATAAGTATAAAATTACCAAAAAAAAAAAAGTGCAAAAAATGCTATAGTTGCTCTGCCATCATCTTTTGGTGTTTAACGCTACAGAGAATTCTAAGGGCAGTCTAATTTTTCTTCCATTTTAGGTGACCTGCTTTAGTATTTTCCTGCCTGGATGCTTTAAATTTACTTTCTTCTTTCTTGAAATTATGCACATATTATCACTGTTAATTTTATTTTTTTTTCAGTGTCAATACAGATCCTTGTGTTTTTAAAAAAATCTTATCCATGTCCATATTCAATTTTATCTTTCTATTGCTGTACCTCATAATTTTTCTTTTCTTTTCTTTTCTTTTTTCCATAACAGGTTGTCACCTAAGGCTTTCTATAGTTCATTCAGAAGGGCCATGTTTTATATCTTACTGAGGATACCACACAGTGTTCTAACATTTTTGTCTGCTATCCACATTAAGCATATTTCAGCAGTATATTATTTCAGAGTGATTTTCACTTTCCCTAAACTGCAGCATATTTTTATAAGCACCATTGGGGTTCTTTGGCTTATTCAGCTTCAAGGTAGATGAGCTCTATTCTAGACCAATTCTATCATCTTGTGGTTAGTGGAAAGTCATTAGCAGCAAGTTTACTGGTATATTATTTTTGGCATTGTGAATTCTTATCAATTTTAGTGTCATAATTACTTTACTGGGTGGTTGAGCGACATTTTTTAAATCAGAAGCTATCCATCCAAAATGCCTGTGTTTTTGAATTACCAATATCTTCCAATTTCTGATGAAGAAGGAAACTTGCATTATGAGTATTATTTCTGGAACTCTTGTGCTCCGGAATCAGAAAAGAGAATATGAAGCAATATATTATATTTCACAGGATAATTAAAGCAAGAGATTTGTTATTTCTCTCCAACAAGAATTATGAAGCTAGTGTTCTGGAAATCAGTGAAGCTGATTGCAAAATGAATATTTAAAAGCCCCTCTGATTTAATACACTCTTGTTTCCATTCCATCCTTCTTTTTATAAAGACAAAGAATATTCTGTAAATATTGCTTTAAGGATTATCAGGCTTCAATTTTCAAATTCATCCAAAGACCATAATTTAAACCATAATATTGGCTTAACAAATGTAGACATGATTGAACCACTTTCTTTAGCTAATAGGAATGCCAATGAAATTAGAGTCAATTAAATAATTGCTTTATTAGCCTAATGTGAGACATGCTGTGGCCCATCCAGCCAGGAAGATACATACCTAGGAGAGAATTAAACTACATCAAGGTAAAGAGAATAGAGGTCAGCATACAGTAAAAGCTTGATCCACAGAGAAAAGTAAAACATTTATGGAAATTCTGATGCATTGATTTCATACTTTATAGTTTAACCATGGCTGAAGCTAGAAAAATCCTCTGAGATTTTAAAGTTTTCATTTGATTCAGAGGGTACTTACTGTGGGGCAAATTATGTCTCCAAGTTATTCAAACTTGACTTCTCTCATCTCTCTACTTTCTGGATACCAGCTGCAGAGAACTGCCTTGGTCTGTGCAGCCTGCAGTCTAGCTGCATTTCTCTAATGGCTCCTCATTAATGACTCACCACTACCTATAGAATAATGTTTCACCTCCTTACCAACTTGTGCATATCACTTCATGATTTGATTCCTGCTCCCATATCGAGCCTCAGTTTCCACCTTCCATCCTATTCTTTAGTAATACCTTCAGCTTTTTCTCTCTCTGCCCTGCTGGCTCATATTTGCCCTTCTTTGTATATGTGAGGGGATAGTTAATTGTTCACTATTAATTACTGATCTTTCAAGGTAAAAACATTCCTTCTTCTGCCAAGTTTTCTCTGCACTCCCTGTCTCCAACCTCTTCCTCTGCCTCTCCAGATAAGGTACCCTGCTTTTTCCTTTGTGATTATACAGAATTGTGATTATTTACTTCTAATAATACATATCTTGAGAAATTATTTGCAATTATTTTTTAAACTTTGGGTCCCCTACTATGTTGTGAACTTTTTTGAGGGCAGGACTGAATCTATTATCTCAATAATTTTGAAACCTAGCAAAATACTTTGGAATACTCTTAGCAAATATTTGGGGGGATGAGTTTTAAAAATTTAAATGAATTTTTAAAAAAATTCAGGTTCTTGGTAGTTACAATCTTTCTTATATATAGCTCACTTCTCATCACCCCACCCTTCCTCCTTGTGTTCTTGTTTACCTGAACACAGCAGGGCAAGTTGTGTGTATGTGTATGTGTGTTTGTGTACATGTGTACATGTGTACAGATTCAGAGCTGGCTCCTTTGGCAAGCAGTTATGGATACCTCCCTATAACTCAATCCCCCCATGATTAAGTGGAAGCCATGTGGTCATAATAATACTTCTTGTTTAATGAATTTTCATAAGGAAAGTTTAAGGATGAAGAAAATAGGAAAGAAGGAGGGGCAGAGGAATGATGGAAAGAAGGAAGGGAGAAAGCAAGCAAGGAAGGAAATATTACCATGCACCAGGTACTATGCTATTCTTTCCATACAAATTATCTCACTTAACCCTAAAACAAATTATTCAGAGTAAATGTTATCCTGATTTTTATAGCTAAGGAAACTGAGACTCAGTTTATATAATTTGCATCAGGCTATATACAGCTTACCAGTGGCCAAGCTAGGGTTAAAAATTGAGTTGCTTTATTCTAAAATCAGTGCTTTTTATAGAATATGTGGAATTAAAGAACTTTTAGTTTTACAAAACTATAATGACCTGTTCTGTGAGTACCCTAAACTTGTCCCAGTTCTTTCTAAACTTTAGACGACAGAATTCAGAAATATTTACCTCTCATTTATACCACACTTAGCTTCATTTGGCAGAGATATGCACAGATTTAAGCGCTTCTCTGAATTTACATATTCCATTTAGCTTACATATTGGACACTTCTCTTCTGTTGATGCCACTTGCCTTTAGACACTCACCTCTGGTTCTACCCTAGCTAATGGACCAAATGCCAAGTTTTTCTCAAATTCTATGTCCCTGGATGGATTATCCCCATCCGGTGGTCTTGTTTAAACAATCAACACTCAACAAGCTCTCTATCCCCCATAGCAGGCTGGCCAACTCAGAGCATATGGAGTGTATGCTGCAAGCATAGTTAGACCAGAAATAATAAAAAGTCCTAGGACCAGGAATCCCTGATTTTTATCATCCTTAAAAGGTAGTGATTCAAAACCATCTGTTCAAGGTATTGTATAGAAAAGGGCATAGGATTTGTATTAACAGACATAAGTTTCAGTCCTATCACTCACCAGTAAATTATTTAATTTTATTGCAACATAGTTTTCTAATCTATAAAATGGAAATAATAATTGTAGCTAACGTATAACATTATTTAGCAATTAAGTGGAAAGATTAAACTAAGAGCTGTATACCACTATGCAAATTTATGACAGGTCTGCAATCCCTTACCTGAAACCATCCAAAGTAATTTTCAGAATTCAGATTTTTTTAGATATTAAAAGGTAGTACAATGCATATTCTGTTTAGTATGGAACTTCCCCAAGAGGTTCTGGGGCAGTACCCTATCACCAAACACATTAATATATCTGCAGCAGAACATATAAACATTCATTTTAAAGAGGATACATTAAGATTATGAAGTTATAAAAATACTTTCATTTTAAGAGTTTTTTTTTCAATATTTAAGAGATGCTGTTGAGGGGCAGTGAGTCTGTATTTTATTTGCATTCAGGTTTAGTCCATTTTAGTTGTTTTAAAAACTCCACATAATCTTGAATGATTAGGATCAGTTGTAGATTATTGTCTCTTGATAGTTTATACTTTTGTATTTATACTTTATTCCTTCCTGGATTGTGTAATGATGCCAAAATCTATTGACCTTTATGAAACAGTGAATAAATAAGATGATGGGGTTAGTGGAGATTTTCAGGACAGTGGATGACAGTGATCTTGACATCTGGAAGGGACAAGTGACCAAAAATAAGTCGATATTAGGTCATCTGTGCAATATAAAGTAAATGAGAAAACACATGTAAAAAGTACATTATAAAGTTAAGAACACATGGGACTTGAAGGTGCCTTCAGTTTAGGTGGAGAAATGATGATTGAGACACAACCCAGGTCAAGACATGGGGACAGGAACATGTATGTGTTCAGGAGGCAGAGAGGGTCAGCGTGTAAAGAGCATAAAATGATTCTGAAGTCATGGAGTAGAGCCATTTGTGGAGGAGTTTGAACCTGATGGGTCATGTAATAGGGAGTTACTGAAGTTTCTTGAGCAGATGAATGAAATCCTGAAATTGGTACTCAGTAAAATTTCATGACACACTGAAAGGCAAGAGTGGATTAGAATTGGGGAAGTCTGGAAACAAAGAGGCTGTTGATGTAAGGACTAGGACTTGGTGGTGGTGCGGTAGTTGGTAGTTGAATAGGAAGAAGAAAAGGTAAATCTCAAAAATCTGGTTAGAGGGCATGAAGACAAGTGGTAAAGAAAAATAGCATTTTTAGCCTTGTTTTGGATGATGGAATTAGAGAATGTGGAAAGAGATGGGGGGAAGGGCAAAAAGATTTGAAAAACAAAAGAAAACAAAGCAAAGAAAACTGAGAGCAGGGAGTTATTTGTTTTGTTTTTTATTTTTGGTTTATTTTTTAAAAATTAATATCTACATTTTTCATCTGGATTATTATTTTTAGGTGGTACCAGGAATTCAACCCAGGAGCTCATACATGGGAAGCAGATGCTCAACATCCTGAACAACATCCACTCCCCAATGAGAGTTGGGTTTTTCATTCATTCATTTGTTTGTTTTTACGAGGTACTGGGATCGAATCTGAAACCTTGTACTTGGAAGTAGGTGCTCAACCACTTGAGCTACAACCACTCCCTAGGGAGTTATTTTTAAAAAGCAAATTCCAAAGCTTAAATTCTTTTATATTCTAAACTGATAATTTTTTCAGTGGTAATTAATGTTGAAAAGACTATATTTTCTCCACTGGATTATCATGGCCTCTTTGCCCAAACTAAATTAACTATATAAGTGTGCACCTATTTCTGGCTAGGACTTCCAGTACAACATTAAATAAAAATACTGAGAGAAGGTATTCTTGCCTTATTCCTCAATTTGGGCAGAAAGCTTTGTGTCTTTACCACCTCAGGTTCTGCCTGTTGATAATGCTAACTATAGGTTTTTCTTGTACGTACCCTTAATCAAGTTGAGTAAATTCTATTTTATTCCTAGTTTGCTGAGAGTTTTTTCATGAAGGGGTGTTTGTTTTTTCCTACATCGATGGTGATGACCAAATAGTTTTTCTTCTTTACTTTACTGATATGGTGAATTACACTGGTAGATTTTCAGATACATGTAAATATTTTGACCTAAACTGGAAAGTGAAGGAAAGGACATAATATAAGAATAATATCAGGAAGCTTGAAAATGGAAAATAAAAATGTGTCCTAATTTTGCTTATTTAAGACTTGGGGAAAAAAACCTGCAGAAAAATACGCCGAACTAGTTATCTGATTTAGTATGGGTGGGAATGGGACCTACTCAATGGGAAGGTTGTCTTTTTTTTAAAGTTTTCCTTTCTTTTCTCTTGTAATTTACACATTTTTCATATGTGATATAAATAGTCATTTGTAATTGTTTTTACAGTGCATTAAAATATTGATGTCAATATTCCTTTCCTTGTTTTCCAGAAAAATTTCAAATCATTTCCCTAAAATCATATATATATATATACCTTGTCTGTATCTAGGGAAACTGAATTCCAGCTCGAAGTTTTAACAGGGATTCAGTCTCCTTTATAATAAAAATGAAATATTTCTCTGTTTCAATTTAAGTGGAGCATTGGACTACTACCTGATGCTTTTGATTCCATGAAGGTTTAATTTTATTTTAGAGAGAAAACATTTGGTTGATTAAGGGCAGGACTAAACACCAATTCCCACAAAAACTGAACACAAAATCAAACAATTCATCATGTAAAAAAATAGCCTCCATAAAAATACAGTTTCCTGCAAGGTAAATTGTAAAAGTATGCATTTACCCAATCATTTTAAATACCATAATTATACAGGCTGTTCATCAAAAGACTTTTAAGACTCATTAAAATCATAAAACAATCCTAATTAAATCCATATTTAAATTAAGTTTCTATAACTAACCTACATGGTGCTTTAAATCAACCACAAAAAAAGTTGTATAAGAGATCCAATTAATTGCAAGTTTTTGTAAGCATTAGGCCTAAGTACTCTATGATTAAGTTTCCCCAAAATGTAATCATCAATGGCTCTATTCAGAAGAATTAGCCTTCTGTACCCCAGATGCCAGTGGAGTGTCGAAGCCTGTCTTTGACACCAGCAAACCTATTCATCCCAAATCAGCATGACTGTGGAAACTTTACCTCCCACCCCTGCTGGGGATCCAAGTAGTGAGACCAAACAAAGCTGCATATTTTATACAGATAAATGTCTCTCTATCTGCAGAGCTCCCTATCTGATTAAATGGATTCGTGTTCATCAGCAAATTAAAAATATTCATCGTCAGAGCAGGTTTTGGAAACAATGGCCATTTCAAAGATTCCCAAGTCAATGGGAAAAGATGCACAAGAAAAGACTAAGATTTGCAGCTTAACAGAGAAAGAGAACTAGACCTTCTAAGGGGACAGCACTAAAGTATTTCCTTCTAACTCTCTCTAACTCTTTTTTCTTATATAGCTACTTGAAATGTTTTTCATTTTTATTAGCCCAATTTCCCACGGGAAAGAAAAAAGCTCTGTGACATTGCTGCCTCTTGTGTGTTCTCCCAAACTAATTAACCCTCTGAAGTTATTAGGCAGCATCATTTTTTTCTATGACATCATACAAGGTGAAGGTCACAATATATTCTTGGCTTCATTCATGTGGGGCATACCCTACAAAAATAATTTATTGTAATTTCCCCAGTGCCCTGATAGCCAAATGATTAGTTATTATGGTACATAAAAAGTATAGACATAACACACACGATTTATAGCCTCTACTTCTGATAATCTAATTTCATTTTATGGTAAAAAGAAATTTTTCCTATTTATGTTTTATGATTGTTATTTTGAGAAAATGACTATTTAAGGTATCTTTTCATATGGATAATTGCTATATGGCATCTGGAAGCTGAGACATCCAAATGATTGGGAAATAAGGACAGTTCTTTGTCCAGTTAACAAGAACTTTTGTTGGGTGATCCTCATCTGTGCTGATGGCATAATGTTTGTCTGGTGACCAGTTAAATCAGGCTGGAGCTTCCTGCCATCCATCCCACAGATATAAGGGAAATAAATGGTTGCTCTGGGAAAATGGACCTGAGCCCAGGATCCAGCTATAGCAAGATTTCCTTTCCCTTGGTACACCGCCCCTGACTTGAAGCCTCTGACCTTCTTGCCATAAAAACCTTGTTCCAGACTTTTTAGATGTGGAGTTGGCTTTAGTGCATATCTCTGCTTATAGAGATGGGACCTTATGGAGGAATAACCCTTAAATTCCTATAACATAAAACTCCCTTCTCCTTCCTCTTTTCTCATTACTATATTATTTTCATTTTTATTGCCATTAACTTCTGTTATATGAATGCTAAGTTCAGTTTATTATATTAAAATAGTTCCTATTTTAAGAGAAAGCTCCTCCCATCCCCAGCTGAGATGAGGGGTTCACCCAAAGAGCTAAGACAACATATACAATTACCACAGAAAAAGTAGATCTCAAAGGAGGAAATCTGAAAGCCCTAAGTAGGTGACAGAAAGGATGGTCCATTCACCCTGCTTTTGGCTGTGAAGAGGTGAAGACATAAAAGAAGCTGTATCTGTCATGGAGAACTGCCAGGACCCTGGGGAGGGCTCTCTTTCCCCTGAATCGGATGTTAACTAGGTCAGGGCCCATGATCCCTGGGGATTGGAATCTTGCATTGATAAGCACACAGCTAATGATATTGACTTTACAAGTATGCTTTACAAGTATTGACTCTTTCAATGCTTACAGTTATGGAGTAATTAATAATAGTATCCACAGTTCATAGCAGAGGAAACTGAGGCCCAGAGAGATTAGTAATTTGTCCAAAGTCACAGCGCTAGTAAATGACAGAGCTGGGATTTGAACCCAAACAGTCTGGCTCCAGCATCTACACTCTTAACCATTATAGTGTACTACTTTTTCAACTCTTTGTCCTCTGTTTATTTAGTAGCAAGTATTTACATAACACTTAAAATGTGCTAGGTATACTCTTCTAAGAGCTTTACACATATTAAATCCACTTGGTTCTCATGACAGCTCTATGAGGTATGTATTATTGTTATCTCCGTTTCCCAAAAGAGAAAACAGAGGCGTAGAGAGGTTGAGTACCTTGCAAAGGTTGCAGAGCTAGTAAATGGGAGAGGTTGCATTCCGACCAAGGCTGTCTGGTTCTGGAATTAATGCTGTGTATCTCCTACAGTTTGTTTTCTTCTGTTTCTCTTACTACTTTGTGACATCTCTTAAAAGATCTAGCCTGTCCTAATTTTGTTAACAGGAAGAAAAGGAAGCTGTTTGCTATGCTGGGGTCACAGCACTAAAAAGTATGCTATTTAGATATAGAGGGGGATTGTGGAGGCAGGAGATAAGGAGGCACAGAATGGTAAAAATCTGCACAAGTGAAGTCAAGGGGAAGGGGAAACCAGGGCATAAAGATAGAAGAGCTGGTCAATCCCCTTCCCTAGATGAAGGTGCTCCTTTCAGAGCTTGCTTTGGAGATCCTGGTTTCATTTTCCTAAGGGAATATAAGGGAACTTATATAGCATCCCTCTTTCTTCCCCGCTCGGGCTACCTGCTACCCCCTCTCATTGAAAGCCATTCTTTTATTGGCCTCCACAGAGCTCCACAGAGCTATCCTCTAGCATTCCTCCTAATATTTTTTTTTTTATTTAAATTTTTTTATTTTTTATTGACTTTGTAATAATATTACATTAAAAATATATATGTGAGGTCCCATTCAACCCCACCCCCCCCCCCTCCCCCCCCCCCAACAACACTCGTTCCCATCATCATGACATATCCATTGGATTTGGTAAGTACATCTTTGGGCACCTCTGCACCTCATATACATTGGTTCACATCATGGCCCATACTCTCCTCTATTCCATCAAGTAGGCCCTGTGAGGATTTACAATGTCCGGTGATTACCTCTGAAGCACCATCCAGGGCAGCTCCATGTCCCAAAGACGCCTCCACCTCTCATCTCTTCCTGCCTTTCCCCATACCCTTTGTCCATTATGTCCCCTTTTCCCAATCCAATGCCACCTCTTCTATGTGGACACTGGATTGGTTGTGTCCATTGCACCTTTATGTCAAGAGGAGGCTCAGATTCCACCTGGATGCTGGATGCAATCCTCCCATTTTCAGTTGTAATCACTCTAGGCTCCATGGTGTGGTGGTTGTCCTTCTTCACCTCCATCTTAGCTGAGTGTGGTAAGTCCAATAAATCAGATTGTAGGTGCTGGAGTCTGTTGAGGCTCAGGATCTGGCTATCACATTGTCAGTCCAGAGATTCAAATCCCCTAAATATATCTTAAACCCCAACATTAACTGCACCTCCAGCACATTAGCATGGAAGTCTTATGAAGGGAGATCCCATCTGAGTCCAGATTCATCACACATAAACACCATTTCCAAATAGGGGCCATCTGCCCTGGTAGTTAACCCCATCGGCCATGACCATAACTCCCATGGGTCTCTTTAGCCCTCAAAGGAACCAATATCTGGGGGTTGTATCTGCTTTATCTGTCTCTCTGACTCTGCTCAGTTGTGCATGAGGGCAAACCTTCTGCCAGCCTCCAGACTCTTTTTTAGAAACTCGTAGCCATATAAACTCATTTCTCCTTTCCATTTCCCCCTTACTTTAGGTCAAACAGCATTTTAAAGTCATGGTATTTTATGTAGACATCATTCCTCCTAATATTCACCCTTTGGGAGGGTTTATTTTCAGTTGAGCCTCTTCTGCTTTCCACTCTAACTGGTGACAGCATCCTCCCCAAATTGAGTCCTTGGTCCAATTTCTCGCCTCTCCTTGAGTGGGTTTAACCATCATTATGATGCTGGTGGCCCACAGTTCCGTAGTCTCTTCAGAATGTCTGACCCCATTGTCAGTTATGTGAGTCATAGTCATGCTAAAACATCTTGTTACCTCAAATTCTAGAAATCCAGAATGGAGTCAACTACCTGTCTCCAAACCAACACCCTGCCATCCTCTTTCGTCTCTGTCAGAGGCATGGTCAGGCTCCTGCAGGACAACCTGGAGTCCATCGACCCTACCTCCTCCCTTTCCTACTACTTTGTTGCTAATCATGCCTCACTGTTTCTGCCCTTGATCTTTCATCTATCAAGATTTCATCTCCTCACTCATATAATCTAAATCCTCCTTATTGTTTCTGGACCCACATTAAATTTCCACAAAGCTTCCCTGATTACTTCTGCTCTCAGCCAACTTCTTTAGTCTCAACTCCTTCCCATGTAATATCTTTTTTTTTCTTTTTTCTTTTCTTTTAAATGTTACATTAAAAAAAAATGAGGTCCCCATATACCCCTCACCCCACTCACGCCACTCCTCCCACATCAACAACCTCTTCCATCATTGCAGCACATCCACTGTACCCGGCAAATACATTCTGGAGAAATGCTGCAGCACATGGACTGTAGTCCACATTCTCCCCCAGTGCAGCCAGTGGGCCACGACAGGACACACAATGTCCAGCATTGGTCCCTGCAGCACCACCTAGGACAACTCCAAAAATTGAAAATGCCCCCAAACCATATCTCTTCTTCCCTCCCCCGACCATCAGCAGCCACTGTGGCCACCCTCTCAACATCACTGCTACAATTTCTTCCCTTACTAATCACAGTAGTTCCCCAGCAGAACACCAGTAAGTCCACTCTAATCCATACTCTATTCCTCCATCTTGTAGACCTGGGATGGCTATGTCCAGTACCCCTCTACATCAAGAGGTGGCTTAGATTCCACATGGATGATGGATGCAATTCTCCTGCTGGCAGCTGTAGGCACTCTTGGCTCCCTGGTGTGGTGATTGACCCTCTTCACCTCCCTGTCAGCTGGCCAGGGTAAGTCCAACAAACCAGAGGGTAGGAGCTGCAAGTCTGCTGAGGCCCAGGGCCTGGCCATCACATAGACAGTCCAGAGATTCAGGTCTCCTGAGTATACACCAACCCACATGCCAACCACAGGTCCGGTAAAAGTAACAGAGGAGGCATGTGTAGAAAGGTTCCATGTAATATCTATACCACCAAGTAATTAATTAATTTTCTCTTTTATATTTTCCAATTATTCATCTGGGACCTATGTTAGCATTAGCTGAGTATATTCTATATGTCAGATACTAGAGTACATTCTGTACATCAATCATTTCACTAAATCTTCGTGAGAACTCTGTGGTGTCTCATTATATCCTCCAGATTAGAGAAGAAGATACTGAGATTCTGAGAGATGAAGTGACTTCTTTAAGGACATGGGGGGAAACAGCAGATATAAAACCTCTAACCATGAAGTCAATAATCTTTCCAATCCTGAGTCCAATTCCTTTAATCTTTCAAACTCCTGAGTTTGATTTCTTTCCCCACATGTAAGGAACCCGGGTTGTAATCAAACATATGCATAACTATTACCTTAAACCCTATTTCAAACAAGGCAAGGAAGGCATAAATAAATTAATATGTAAATATAGCATCAATGATTCCTATAAAAATTCAGTAAATTCTAACATAGCATTTGAATTGATAATTTCACCCTTATCAACATAGAACATGAAAGACCAACACAGATTATTCAGAATTTTACCCAACTTGAAATACTTGAGAATTACCAGTAAAGGCACATATATGCTATAGTCATACATGACATGAGATTATATAAAATAAAGTCTACATATTACCTGTAGAACCATGGACAAATTTTGTTACCCGAGTCATGAATTTATTATGTCTCTTATTTAAGCCTTGACTCGAACAGGATGTGGCATCATTACTACCTGGTGATCTTTTGACAGTGGGGCAGATGGTGTTGGAACTGTGCTGGTAGCCCCTCAGAGCCCCTATGGTTTCTCTGCCCTGCAGCCTGACCATTAATGGCCAGCACCTGCATCTTTGCAGAAGGGCTGTTTTCTGGCTGCCAGAACGTTCTCTGCCAGTGTGCTTGGGAATTAGTGTCCCCCTGGATACAGCCCTTCACCAAGACTGATGCTGTGGGGATATAAAAACCATAGCTCCATAGTTAATGTTGGGGTTTAAGATATATTTAGGGGATTTGAATCTCTGGACTGACAATGTGATAGCCAGGTCCTGAGCCTCAACAGACTCCAGCACCTACAATCTGATCTATTGGACTTACCACACTCAGCTAAGATGGAGTTGAAGAAGGACAACCACCACACCATGGAGCCTAGAGTGATTACAACTGAAAATGGGAGGATTGCATCCAGCATCCATGTGGAATATGAGCCTCCTCTTGACATAGAGGTGCAATGGACACAACCAATCCAATGTCCACATAGAAGAGGTGGCACTGGATTGGGAAAAGTGGACATGGTGGACGATGGGTATGGGGAAAGGCAGGAAGAGATGAGAGGCGGAGGCGTCTTTGGGACATGGAGCTGCCCTGGATGGTGCTTCAGAGGTAATCACCGGACATTGTAAATCCTCACAGGGCCCACTGGATGGAATGGAGGAGAGTATGGGCCATGATGTGAACCATTGTCTATGAGGTGCAGAGGTGCCCAAAGATGTACTTACCAAATCCAATGGATGTGTCATGATGATGGGAACGAGTGTTGTTGGGGGGGGAGAGGGGGGGCGGGGGGGGGTGGGGTTGAATGGGACCTCACATATATATTTTTAATGTAATATTATTACAAAGTCAATAAAAAAAATAAAATAAAAAATAAAAAATAAAAACCATAGCTCCCTTGCTCCTTGCCAGGATTATTCTGAGGTGCACATTTTATCTTGTTTCCTGGACATTCCTCTCTGTATTAAATTACATTCACCCACTGGGTAGCTGGCTTTATAATACATACCTTATTGGCTACCTATTTTTTTTCCTGCATCAACTCCTTACTCCCTGATAATGTCTCTGCTCTTCCCATATGCATTTTGCTTCATCTCAGAATCTGCTGCTGGGGAGTCCAACTAAGTCAACAATCATAAGAGCAGACAATATCTTCTGATTTCTGATCCACTCCCCTTCACTTACGCTTTATTTTCCACTACTGAAACTTCTGATGCCATTATTGTTCTCATGCTTATGGGACTAGGCAAAAGAAATAGAAAATATGAGGGTAGTTACATAAGGTGGGAAGGCATCAGTCCAATTAAAACAGAAGCAGCACTAGAACTCATGATCACTGATCAGCCAAATGGATGAAGTGACACCTCTCATTCTACTGGTAACCCTTATTTTTGCAAAAACAAATCAAAACAACAAACAAGCAAACTCACGAAGAAAATCCTACATGAAAATGACTATTTTCTCCTATTGCTATTCCTTGTCTTTTTCTCCATTTTACATAAATGCCTCCTCTCTTTGACCTGTTCTTCTTCTACTCATATTCCCCATTTATAGAACATACTCCTGTTACTCCTCAGAGCTATTTCCCTAGAAATACGAATTTGAACATATATATCAGAACCATAAGTGATTCTCTTTCTTTGGATTTTTAATTTGCTTTTAAAACTATATAAAATTCTACACAAAAAAATACTTTGTGGAAGGATGATATGTGAAACTTAAAAAATGGAACTGTTTTGGTTAAAACGGAGGAAGGAGGTGCTTGAGCCTCTGAGGGTGACCTTCAGAATGCTTGGCTGATGTGAGGGCAGGGAAGATGCCTACTTCAATAAAATGCAGCAGGGTCCCAGGGCCCACAGCCTCCTCCTCAGCCTTGCCAGGAGCAGGCTGACAGCTATGTAGCAGTGTAACACTTAAAAACCACAGTTTGTTACATCTCCTGTAACTAAAACATGAGTGTAAGGATTGTGGAAGTGGGGAGCGCAGGAAGGAGGAAGAAAGAAAAAATCCCCAGGACAGTGTGTGGAGGATTAGATGTCCTGGCTTCTATGCCACATTTGAAGGACATGCGCACAGGCATCTGTGTGCACCATTTATATGCGCTGGGCTTAAGAAATATACTTTATTGTGTTGAGATAAATTATGCCAGCAGAGTAGCTTAGGTGGTGACCTCTGCCAATGTCAGGGACCTGGCTGGAGGCAGAAGTAACAAGCTATTAAGATCCGCAATGCCTTCTGCCTTCTGGCTGCAGAGGCTTTTGCACCAGAAAACACACCAAAGCAAGATGCCAGAGATCGGGGACAAAAGTGTGAGTTCCTGAATGTATTTGTAAATGAGAGCAGAGTTGGTGCCACTTTACATATACCTACTGCACCGGGTGACCCATGCCCATCCAGGAAGGAGCCTCTGCACCATCACAAACACAGTAAAATTAATTGATGTATCCAATGCCCCATCTGACTTGACTAGCCACAAATGGTGCTGATATTTAATTCGGGACTGCAGGGTCTGTTGCTATTGATTGCTTTGTCTTGGAGCCATTTGCTCTGAGATGGTGGCCTTCAACAGGAGCTTCAGGACTGGTGTTTTACTCTCAATGCTAAGATACTTGAATCCCCTTTCTATTTTCTTTTCATCTGTTCTCAGGTGAGAGGAGGTCCTAGTTTTAACAATGGTATCCATGTTTACACACAGAAAGACATGGAAAGGGCTCATTATTCCTAAAGAAACTACAGAAATTTAGAGAAATAAAGCATTACCTGCCGTTTTTGTGATCAACGTTTGCAACAGAGTGCATAAATGCTTTAGTTTACAGAAATAGCTAGACCTTCCTGAACCCTCCCAGTGATTAATTAGAAAGCCTGTCTTACAGATTTTTCTCTCAGGTGTAGTAACCTTGTAGCCCTAACCATTAAGAACTAATAAATAAATGCTTGGTTAAGCATAAACAGGGTGATAGGCAGTGAAAGACTGATGATCTTGGTTTTTATGCAATATGCTCACTCTGTCATTTTACCTTGGAGGACAAAATAATATACAAAACTAAAAGTTGCAAAAGGAACTGCACTGAGCAATTTGTTATTAGCCATTTAAAGTGTTAATAGTCCTCACTATGAAGGATCATCTTTCCAATTATATCATGATTAATTTTAAGAAATAAAAATGCATGATTTCTGGAAAAGATTTCCAAGTCTGCAATCAAACTGATGATATATACTAGGAAATATCTAGAGGGTGATCAGATTTTTAAAATTTAATCTAATAACAGAAAAAAAAGAAGTAAATTGGGTCACAAAGCATGTAGTTGCAGTCAAATGAACTGTCCATTTAATAGATACTTGAGTATATGATTTGCAAAGATGTTGTAAATTACCCAGTATATTAAATATAGTTCCTCATCGCTTTCCCATATGTTTTATGCTAATAAGCCTAGGTAACTGCTTATTCTTTCCATCATCCTATCTTTTTAGGTAAATTTCGAGAAATAATATGTCCAGTTGGGAGCTTCAACAATCTTGAAATAGGGAAGCGGACTTGGCCCAGCGGTTAGGGCATCCGTCTACCACACAGGAGGTCTGCAGTTCAACCCCCCCGGCCTCCTTGACCCATGCGGAGCTGGCCCATGCACAGTGCTGATGCGCACAAGGAGTGCCCTGCCATGTAGGGGAGCCCCATGCGCAAGGAGTGCGCCCTGTAAGGAGAGCCACCCAGCGCGAAAGAAAGTGCAGCCTGCCTAAGAATGGCACTGCTCACACGGAGAGCTGACACAAGATGAAGCAACAAAAAGAAACACAGATTCCCATGCTGCTGACAATAACAGAAGCGGACAAAGAAGAAGACGCAGCAAATAGACACAGAGAACAGACAACTGGGGCAGGGGGGTAGGGGGGAAGGGGAGAGAAATAAATAAATAAAATAAATCTTTAAAAAAATCTTGAAATATTATAATCTTTGAAATTTCAGCTCCTATCTTGAAAATGATAAGAGTAAAGTTAATCCCATTACAACTATGAATTCCAAAAACATAACAGTGTATTCAGAAAAACAAAGATCATTCAAACTGGTTGAGTATAAATAAAGCATTTGGATAACTCACTAAATCTGTGAAGAGCATGACTTAATTTTAGCTTAAAAGAATCTTTAGAGCTGTATCAGAATATTACTAAATACAGGCCACAGTGTATTAGTCAAATTGTTCACTTCTGTTATTGGGGCAATGTGAATGATACAAATATAACTAATTTATACTTATTTGATAATTGCCAACTAGTTAAAGATTTCCTTTAAAGCCAAACAGCAAAACAGCAACTTGAATACCTTACTAACTATAAGAATACTTTAATAATATAAGAAAGGGGAAACGGACTTGGCCCAGTGGTTAGGGCGTCCGTCTACCATATGGGAGGTCCGCGGTTCAAACCCCGGGCCTCCTTGACCCGTGTGGAGCTGGCCCATGCGCAGTGCTGATGCGCGCAAGGAGTGCCGTGCCACGCAAGGGTGTCCCCCGCGTGGGGGAGCCCCACGCGCAAGGAGTGCGCCCGTGAAGAAAGCCGCCCAGCGTGAAAAGAAAGAGCAGCCTGCCCAGGAATGGCGCCGCCCACACTTCCCGTGCTGCTGACGACAACAGAAGCGGACAAAGAAACAAGACGCAGCAAATAGACACCAAGAACAGACAACCAGGGGAGGGGGGCAAATAAAATAAATAAATAAATAAATCTTTAAAAAATAATAATAATAATATAAGAAAGATTTTGGATCTAAATTTTTCATTTTCAGAGTTCAAGTTCACATTGAAGTAGTTCCCAAAAATGTTGTTTAATGCCTTGAATACTCCTCAAATATAAAACTACCAGTTCCTTGGATAAGAGAACTGTGGATTATGTGTGATCAAAGAATAAGAACTATCTAAACATATTGCAGTTTGATTCCTTGCAAATCCTTTTTCAGTTACACAAAATTAGGATCACATTCAAACAAAGTAAAACATTTAAAGACCATCAAATTAAATTATAAGCTCTTCATGTAAAAAAAATTTTAGCTTCTTTTATAATTCCTCCAAAGATTAACATTCTGCCACTGTGAGCATCCTACATATGCTGATTGAATGAGTTTACTTTTTATTTTTTCTTTAGGAAGAAATGAAAAGGAAGAGTATACAAAAGACAACATTAAGGTGATACCTCATTTTTCTGGGTATTTAAAGTTATTCATATATATCTAGTCTACAGAGAGCAGGTAATAACCACTCAAAATCCATCCAGCCAGAAATAAAATTCAGCATCTGGTGAAGGTCTTTCCAGCTATTCATGTCTATGCAAAGACAAAGAGATGGAAATATTTTTTTAAAATGGGAAAATTCTGTAAATGCTAGTTTAAATAACAAATAAAAAATCAAAGAAAACAATCTGATATGAAAAATTGTTGGATTTCAGAGAAATGTTATTTCACTATGAATTATTAGCATTCCTTAAAATTTCCTATAATTTTAAGAAAAAAAGACAATGCAAGAATTCTGTGTGACTGAAGTCAGTATTTAAAACAGCACTATTTCCCTCTTTCTCCTTCAATAGTTGATGTATGTGTGTATAATCATTTTTACACTCTCAAAATTTATAACATTTACATGTTTCATAAGCATGATTTCCATGGTTCTTTAATCTTAGGTATTCCCATTATATTTCATCTTGATCATCTCTTGCTAATAATAATTATCATGGGTATTATAATCCTAAATTCATAAATACTTGAGAATGTAGTCTTTATGTTTGAAAGATAATGTACCTGTAAATGAAATTCTTGGATCTATTTGTTCATCCTTGAAACTTTATAAACACAGTCCCTCTGACCTCTGGCATTAAATTTTGCTTTAAAGAAGTTTAAGACAAACCTGATTTTCCCCTTTTACATGGTGTACTTTCTCAGCAAAGACACCCATATAACTTTATCCTTAAAGATCAGAAATTGGATTATCACAGGTTTCAGTGTTGGTTATATTATGTTAAGTTTTGTTTGGATTTGAAGGGCCCTTGCAATATATAGGATCAAATCTTTCTTCAGGAAAGTTTTCTTATGTATTAGAGTGTTTTTGTTCCCTTTTTCTACTATTTTCTTCAGAAACACTGATTTTGTGATTTTTGGATTTCCTATCTCTGTGGAGATACTTATCATCTTCTCTATGATCATTTTTAATTGTTCTTTATTCCCTTATTTTGGTTTGTGAGATTTGTCCTCCATGTTTTTATTTTTAGAGTCTAACCTACATGACTTTGTTTTCAGGAATATATATTCTATTTTTTGTTCTTTGTAATGAGGTGTTCATTTCTGTAATGATTTGCATTTTTGCCTTCATTTCTTTCTTGAATTTTCCAGCTTGATTTTCATCTTATAACATTTCATTGTATCACCATTTAAACTATTCTTTGATTGCTTGTTTTCAAGAAATCGTGTTTGTAATTTCTTTGAGTTAGTGAATGATTTTTTGAACACTTTCTGTGTTTCTCTGTGTCATTCCCCTTCAGTTGTATATTCTTCATCTGCCATTTGATTATACTCCCTTTCTCTTCCAGCTTTTTTGTGTAGATCGAAGTTGGCTTCTTTCTGTTGTTCAGTAATCCTTGAGTAGGGTAGGCCAGACACCTTCTAAAGGAGAGGTGGTTTTTTGGTTTGCTATTCGTTTTCTGTGACTTCTTCAAAGAAGCCTCCCTGTAATGTTATTCTTATTCTTCCAATTCTTGTATCATGAATATCACGAGGGCAGGGCTATGAAACTTTAGCCCAATGTCTAAATATTTCTCAAACATCAAAGGTTTTCTGAAACTCATACTGTGGGCTGGATGATCCTCATCTATTTCACTTTCTCAGTGCTTGTCTGTCACATTCCCTCAGGCTTCCTTATAAAGTCCCAACATTGTTCATCAATCCTTTGTGGAATAACCTTTCATTTTTTCTATCCCAAAGTAAACAGTGTTAAGGACTATATACCTGTGGACTAAAGGAATTAGCAGAAGATCCAATCAATTACTTTTGTTTTTTTAGAAAATACCACATTGTTGTTCTTTTTTGGTTGAAGGAGTGGAGGTTTCACAGACAATATTGTTTATTATTTATTATCATTATTTTTGAAGTGATTTTATTATGTTGTTATAATACATTATATTAGAAATTGCTGCATTTCTTTTACTTTCCAATTCAGAAATTGAGTCAACAATGTTATTTTCTTCTACTTAGGTTTTAGTTATACCTGGGGTTCCCCAGGTACCCATGGCCGAGAACTCTAACACAAATAAAAATGCCATATTATACTCTGTTCTATCACAATTATCAACTGAATTGAAGCAAAATCCATTGAGATGACTACTCAACAGCGATAGAAGCATTTATGAAATGTGGTCCCCAGAGAGCATTTTTAATGTCAGTCCTAAAACAACCTGAGATGTCAGAAAGAGGGAAGCTTACACCTCACTTTTTTTTTTAAGAATAGTTTCAAAACCTTCAGAACTTTCCCAATGTTCTGCCTGGCTCTAGTCTGCCCTAATTATCTTTGGCACTGAAGTAAAGTGGGAGGCATCTCTTCAACTTCTGATCCTCTCAACTAGAGTGCTTGTAACTGAAGACCAAGAGAGATAAAGGGCTATTCTTTTGACTAGAACAGGTTCAACTTGAGTTGGCTTAAATTTTTTTTTATAACTATAATATTCTCAAGTAGCCTTCAAAATTTCTTTCCCTGTGTTTCTGTGGTACCTAAACAAATGGCAGTATCATAGGTAAAAAGGATTTTTAAAAAACTTTTATAGCATGGATTGAGGAGACATACTTTCGAGAATGACAAAAATGATAGCATTTACCCATTTTCTTTCTAATGTTTCCTGTACTTCCAGATTATGAGGTGTGAGGGAGTGTTCACTTTGCCTTACAAACCAGGCAGAACTTGTTCCTCAGATAAAGAAAATTCAAACCATGGCTCCCGCGTTTTATGCTATATTATGGCTGAGGATGTTAGTCTTAAATTACATTAGACATAGTCAAACAATTGCAGCCATTGACTGTTGGTTAGTCATTGTACAAAGCTATCAAATATTTTAGCCATATAGTTCCTGATTTTTAAAAAAGCCACGAATATCTGAAATATTTATCAAACAAATAGTTTGTAGGTACATACTTTAATTTTTTCCCCAGAATAATTAACATACTTCATATATCTTTCAGCTGAGAACTTAAAATATTCACAAATATTCTTTCAGGGAAAATATCATTAAAGTAATTTTAGAAAATCTAAATCAGAGTAACATTTTACCCACAAACTGCAGACAAATCAAACAAACAAAATAAACCAAATAAGAGACTTCATGTATTTTTGTTTTCAGAATAAGAATTCTTTACACTCAGCAAGGGAGATCTTAATTTTGTGAATGACTTAAAAAATACAAAGCTTGGGTGTGAATTAACTAACATTATTCAACAGTTCAATTCTGAAAATACTGTACATATAGTGCAAGGCAGTGAGGAGTTAGGTGCTACGAGATGTAAACAGATACACAGGACATTAGCGTCAGGGAGTGAACAACTTAGTAAATGGAAGATAAAGCATGTGTACAGCTAATGGCAATAGAAGGCAAAAGGTGGTGATGCTATGAAAAGTACAAGGGAAAGGTAAGAAGAGCAGAAAGGCTGGAGTATTTACATCTAGCTGAGCGTAATAAAGAAGATGTCATGTAGGAGGGAGCTTTTGATTTGAATAGCACGGATGGGAAAGATGGGGCTGGGGGTAGTGTGGCATTCCAGATGAAGGGCACAGCAGGAACAAAGACATGGAAATGGGGAGGTATTTGTGAACAAATGGAGCACAGGGTTGTCTGAGGGGAGATGTGTTAGACAATGGTGGAAAGAAGCAAGTGTTTGGACCAGGGTTTATTCATATAAGAAAAAGTAGTTTCCAAGTTTCATTGTACATCATAATCACCCTGGGGATCCTGTTAAAAATTCCAGTTCCCAGGCCCATCCCCAGGGATTTGACATCTGTAGGCCTGAGGTGGGTCTGAGAATCTGCATTTCCAATGAGCACACTAGATCATTCTCACATGTGTGGTCCATAGACCACACTTTGAGAAACACCACGTGGGGCTTGGACAGCAGTTCTTTAGGATTTAGACTCCTATTTTTGGATAATAGAAACTTTGCATGTGTCTGGGCAGTGAAAATTTGGTTAGTATCAGAAAGTCTGTTTGTTTGGATTTGCATATGGCATCAAGTGCTTTTCCTAATTTGAAAACAGACATCATGCTCTTAAAAGAAAACTCCCCACCTCCCACCATGAGTAGTCCCAATCTCCAGATTCTAGAAATCTCTTTTACCAAAAACAGTGTTCTGAAAATACGTTGTGCAAGCCCAAGAATTCTGCAGAGTTTGAAGTGTCTGTATTCCAAAGCAGCGTGAGACATCAAATGCTCTGCACATCAGTAGGAGTGGGTAGAAAAGAAATTTAAATAAGAGATGAACTGTGCTGTAGGGCGGCAGGAGGGCTTATGTGTAGTCTGACCTGTCAGTGCTAAGTTGAAAAGGGGAGGTCTCATCCTTACATACATCTTCATGTGGCTTTTACTAATTAACATGTGTAAAAATCTTAAGAGAATTTTCAGCAGGGTAATGCTTTTCTTTACCCCTTTATAACTCATTTTTCTTCTAAGCTTTTTTAAATGGTGGCTAGAATCCTGCAGTAAGAATCACATTCTTGATTTTTTTTGACAGCATTGCCACATTTTCATCCTTTCGGTGTTTCTTAATTTCAGACTCTGCGTTTTGACAGCTCAACCCTGTTGATTAATGCCTTGTAGGAACCCCTGTATGGCCTGCCTGTTAGTGATCTAATTTTGTGCTGGAATGCCTGGGCTGGTATGTTGAACCGATTCACCACCCAGGTGGCTACATTTGGACTAAATGAGGTGTGAAGGGTTTCATCTTTGCCCATCACAGTCCTTCCTTAGCAGAGCCCCACAGTATGCAGCCACTGGTTCGACATGATTTGTCACAACCCATCAATAGAAAATAAATTATTGCCATTCTCACTTGTCAATGGGCTTGTCTTCACTTCAGTTGGCCTAATGATTGGAAGCTCAAAGGGAACATTTCCCATCTTTGTGGAGCATGATTATGACCGAAAGCACTGCTCCCCTATGCATCTTGGCCAGTAAAAACACGCAGGGAAAGCAAATTAATTGGCTGTTTTGCGCCAGTGATTAGAACATTACACTTGAAGTCTGCAGAAACTGATATTAGGCAAGCAAGATTAGGTTGGTTTTGACTTTTATTTGCTTAGTGCAACATGATTAGCAACTGCTTCATTCAGGGTTAGTGTACTTCCTGCTGCAGAATAAAATCTTCGTAACATAATGATGCTGCATACCTTTAAGCTGATAAGCATGTTCCAGGCAAAAATCAAAAATCTCTTTGGGAAGGAAGCAAATGAGGAGATGTAACAGAGAGCTCATCAAATGGCTTTAGAGTCATTCTTATGTCTGGCACTTTTGAAAATTATATTTCCTAGGAAACTCACTCTGCAAGCTATATTTGCAGAATGTAGAGGTGGTAATTGTGTCAGTTCAGGAGACAAAGAATAAAAGGACCCAAGGAGCAACAAGCAGTAGAAGGTGACACCTCTCAATGAACTAGCTTAAAATGAGCTTGTTTTCTTTTTTAAAAAAAGAACATTTTTTTTTCTTTTTTTTGCAGACTACAGAAAGAGCAAAGTAGAGAAAAAGAGACAATGGCAGGATATCATGTCAAATCTCATAATTAAATTCAGAGATACAGTAAATCAAAGAAGAAACTGTATTAAAAATTAGGTCTGGGGTATGGATTTGAGTTTTCCTGTTAACAGCTTTGCCTGGAATATAATGACAAGATGCTTTCTCTAAGAGAATGATAAACAAAGATGGAGTGTACAAGTAAAAGAATGCCTGAAATTTTATTTTAAACATGATAGTGTTTTAGATTTTATCATGTCTCCAAAAATAAGCAATTTTTATAATTGACCCATCTTGTCTGTTGCCACCCAGGGATAAGAAGGGGAAAAATACAGTCTACAAAGGTCAAAATCTGAACTCCTAACTTTCATTTTCTTAGCAGATCCTTTTCTATCACACTGGCCTTTCTATAACCCACCAATGCTCCAGAAGCATACCTGAATCTTCAACTCAGTTTAGAAATACTGTTAGTGCAGCTTCATGTTCATTTAATTTAGTTTAGGTTTTACCTCTGCCACAGAAAGGGGCACCTATGGTTTAAGAACACTAAAATACCTTTGCTTTGTACCCGTGACTCCAATGCATGGATATGTTTTTCCTATACCATAGACATTCTGCCGTACTCTTAGTAATTTTCCTCCTCTTTCACCCCTTTTTACTAGAATGAATTATTATTGGGCTCCCAAGTAACCCTTCTGGATTAAGCTCTCAAGCCATCATGGTCAACTTGCTTTTAACAGGCAATATTAGTCAGGGTTCTCTAGGGAAACAGAATTGACAAGTGGTTTCTGTAAATAGTATGAGATTTTCTAAAATTGTCTCACATGACCATGGAGATGTACAAATCTCAATTCCACAGGGCAGGCTGCAAGTCAGGGACTCTGATGAAGGTCCTCGATCTGTTCCCCAGGAGATTCTGGCTGCCTGAAGTAGAGGTGGGAATTCTCTCTCTGAAAGCTGAAATCCCTTCTCCCTTTAAGGCCTTCAACTGACTGGATGAGATGTCACTCATTGCTGATGGGAATCTCCTCATTTAATTGTAGATATAATCAGTCATCTGTGCAATCAACTCACTGTGATCAAAGTCCATGAAATGCCCTTGTATTACAATTAGCCTAATGCTTGCTTGATCAAACAACTGGGCACCATTACCTAGTTGAGTTGACACATTAGCCCAACCATTACACATGGTTAGTGGCCCTTACTCAAGCAAACCTTGCCAGATCAGGCCTTATTTTTCTCCCTTTTATACTGTATTTCTACCTCCTTTTATTAAAACACACTGGATCTTTCACTTCTCTTGCACTTATATTCTTACCTTGCACTACGAAAGTAGGATCTGTTCCCTGCATATTTTATTTGCTGTCTTGGGCCTACATGCAATCCTCTTTCCCTTTCTGTCTTTGAACTTTGCCTCCTTCTTTGTAGTTAACAAAAACACTGTTCCATACAAGGTGTAATCATCTCATATTTGATCCAACCAAACATTCCTCATCTTCGTTAAGTATTTTTAAATCATTTTTCCTGATAAAGCAAATCCCAGACTGTGCTCTGAGCTGTGACTAGGTGTTTTACACACACACACATGGGTGGTTTTTAGAAATTATATACCCATATCTGAAAATAAAGTAGAGAGTTAAATGAGAGATCATCTGATAGATAAATAAAGGCACAATTGTTACTGTCTGCATTAATACACAGGTGACATTTGCAAACCAACAGCTGCTTTGCTCTATGCTCTCTAGTCAATGACTGCTGTCAGTACTAAAAACACTCTTGCATGACTTCAATGTATACTTGTGATATTCAATATTTATTAGATAGTAAGGATTTGTACTACATACATTTGTCCCTCATGGACTTGTGGCAGAAAGAAGAAATTTTTAAACACAATGCAGAAAAGATTGAATTATTCAGAGTGAAAATAAACTACCTTATACTGTGTGTCATGAATTCCTGTTTATATATTGTCCATGATTAGACTTATGAAACAGTATTCAGTGTTAAGTTGGGAAAGGATTTTACAATATACATGTGTACATTTAAAAGATGTATTTTACCAAGAACTGAGAAGGGTCTGAGATTTTCCCTGCTTGTAAGTTAGCCTACCACAGTTTCAACAATGCTAGCATATGATGCAAGGCTCTTGGTAAAAGACAAAAGGTATATATTATTCTGGACATAGCTGGCAATATGAGCTTCATGCTGGCCTTGGGTCCCTTTACCCCTTAAGTCCCATGGGGGCAATGCAGACCAACCCAGGTAGATGCTGCACGCATACTGGGTTTGTGTCACAGCTGAGAAACCTCAAATTTAGGAATACTAATTTTATAATGGGACTCCTAGCAAATCTATCCAACCTTGTTCTGGAAGGAGCCATTATCTTTATTATCCTGGTAAGGAAACAAATCTGCTTTCTGTCCCAAGGGAGACACTGCTCTGTCTTTCAAGTCTGTTTGCTGAAAACATCCTTGAAAAAACATAATCTATCACAAGACATGTAGAAACACCATTGAGAATTGCTGAATTGAGAATTGTTGCCTCAATGAATTTTTCGATAATGTTAATATTAATTATAATGATAATTTATGGTGATGATAAATAATATTTTTAGAATACCTATTATGACCCATGGTACAATGTATATTATGCATATTATCTCATTTAATTCTATCAATAGTTCTATGAAATAGATACTACCAGCTCCATTTTATAGGTAAGGAAATTGAGGCACTCTAACATAAAGTAACTTGACCAAAATGGTAGGTTTTGAATCCACATTTGTTTGACACTGCTACATTCTACTTAATATGTTATACAGATGTTATTTATGGTCACATGGAAAACATTAAACTGGTCAAAACAAAAACATGATACATACATTTCAGAAATAGGCCTAAAATGTAGCTACTGAAAGGTTATTCAAGTACATATAAATGACTTGACTGAATTATAATCCACAAGAATCTCAAACACTTGTCCAGTCCCTTCTAATTTATTAATACCATGAGGTTCCACAGGCACTGTTTTGTTCATAAAGTCAAAAACTATTGATTTGTTACCTTCTATAGGCAAGCCACCATGCTAGGTCCTAGTTAATGGACACGTAGTTCTTGCTCTTATTGAGTTTACTATTTGGTCATGGGTTCTTGTGCATTCTTGGTCTGGGTGAGCCACATTGAGTGGCTATTCATATGCTGAGGACCCCAGACTTGTGTCTCTAGTTTCGAGCTCTCTGGTGAGCATCATAATTTTCATGTGAAGTCTTTCTGGGCATCTCTACTCAGCTGTTTCACAGGCACTCTCCCTACAGAAGGCTTTCTCTCTGGTTGTCTCCATCTCACTGTACAATGGTACCATTCATCCAGTGCCCAAATTGGAAACTTGGAAATCACTATTTTCTCTTTTGTCTGATAAACAACTAAATCCTACTGATCATAGCTACTAAATAGCTCTTGAATTAATCCCCTCTTCTGTTAACTTAATTTAGACCACCATTATTGCTGATAAGCATCACTGCAATAAGGACTTCCAATTAGTATTCCAGTCTCCTCTGTTATCCTCCTAATCCATTCTCCAATTTCAGATAGTACCAACTTTCTACAAAGGAAATCTTATCAATTCATTTTTCTTTCTAAAACATTTCCACAGTTGTCTATCATCATGGGCATTGGTGTTTCTTTCTCCCAAATTCCATGTGAGTGCTCTGGGTGAAAGCTAACTGTACAGTGAGCTTGTGTCACAGCTGAGTAACCTCAAATTTAGGAAATCCAGTCTTCTAAGGGGGCCATGAGCTCGCAGGATAAATACAAATACCTTGCATTGTTTACAAAAGACCTTCACAATAGGGTCGCAGTCTCATTTTGCCCACAATTTTGTGTTCCAGTCATAGGCAACATTGTTCACATCTTTGAAAGTACCATGTTCTCTCTCATCTAGTTTTGAATATTTCTAGTTTTGAATATTTTTTGCTCCTTTGCCTTCACTTCTCTGCTCCTCTGTCCTGTTTTGTGTGCTCAGCACTTACTCTTCAAGTTCTCAGCTGAGATGTCATTGCTACTGTGAAGTTTTCCCTGTTGCTCCTAATCTGGGTTGAGTGCTCTTCCTCTGTGTTTCAGGCTGCACCTGTACTTCTATGACTATAGCGCTTATCATGCTAGACTTAACGGCATTTCTATTTGTCTACACACACTACTTTAAGTTCCAGTAGGACAAGAACTGTGTCTATCCTATTTACTATTCTATTCAAAGTGCCAAAGTACCTTGCACACATCACATTCTTAATATTTTAAATGAATGAATAATTTGCATAAATGGGTGTATTAGTAAACAAATGAACTATGTCTCACATAGTTTACCCTGCAAACAGTGTGATGCATGGACTAGTGAGGCTCAGTAAAGGCTAGGCTTTTTCTACCTAGCCTTTATTTGAAGGGAAATGGAAATAAATCCCTCTGAAAAAAGAAAACAAGAGGAAGCTCTTCAAAATAACCATGGGGGCTGCTGGGTGTGGGGAACGGGAGGAAGAGATGAGATGTGGAGGCGTTTTCGGGACGTGGAGTTGTCCTGGATAGTGATTCACGGACAATTACGGGACACTATAGATCCCCCCAGGGCCCACTGGATGGAACGTGAGAGAGTCTGGGCTATGATGTGGACCATTGACTATGGGGTGCAGTGATGCTCAGAGATGAACTTACCAGGTGCAATGGATGTATCACGATGATGGGAGAGAGTGTTGCTGTGGGGGGAGTGGGGGGCGGGGGCGGTGGGGTTGAATGGGACCTCATATATATTTTTTAATGTAATTAAAAAATAATAATAATAAATAAATATTTTTAAAAAAATAGCCTCTTATTCACTGAGGCAAACAGGTGACGTAAGAGACGTTCCCTTCATTTTGGTCTTGTCTTACTTCAGTGTACTCTCCTGCTGTTGGCATCACCCCTCCCCTCAAGCCCTTCCCCTGTTTAGACACCTTGTGTGCTCCTGCTGAGATTCACCACTTAAGACCCTTCACTCTAGTGGCCAGGGCTTGCCCTTTCTGAGAAATTTCCCTGGTTCAGGGCCATCTTTTCTTTTTTCTTAATCTAACCTTATTTCTTCTTACCCTCTGTATATTCCCCAGAAAATTAGGTTCTCATTCTTAAATCAAATCCACTCCTGTGGTTGTAAACACATTTTAGGTAGGATCTTTTGATGAGGCTACTTCAGTTAAGGTGTGCCCCATCTCAGTCAGGATGGGTCTTAATCCTGTTACTGGAGTTCTTTTTAAGAGAATGGAATTCAGGCAGAGAGAGAAAAAGCCACAGAAACAAGAAGCTGAAATCAGTGGAACCCAAATGGGAAGGGAGAGACCAGGAGATGCCACCATGTACTTTGCCACATGACAGAGGAGCCAAACATCACTAACAACTGGTCTTTGGGAAGAAAGCATCACTTTGATGATGCCTTGATTTGGACATTTTCCCAGCCTCAAAACCATGAGTGTATAAATTCCCATTGTTTAATCCAACCCATTTCATGATATTTGCTTGAGTAGCCTAGGAAAACTAAAACATCTTCTTCTACAAAAATGACCCTGGTTGATTTGCTAATTTGCTGATGGTTGATTTGCTAGTGGCTGAAGGAATTACATTAGCATTCTAGGAGGTAAAATGACTTAATTCAATGGAAAGATGGCAGTAAATATTTAAGCAACTGTGACAATTTACCAGTTCTTAGGATACCCTTATAATCATGTCCTATAGGTGAACTCTTCTTCCTCTGTGTGTATGAGGACCTGGACTGAGTTTGACAAATAAAAGCTATTTAAACATTTTGAATTATATGCACAAAATGTAATGTTTGATTGAGAGATAGGTAATCTAAATCAAAATGTTAAAGTGACATTAATTTGTTCTCTCTTTTTCAATTGAGGAATTCATTAATGGAAAACAATGGACCAGCAATTTTAAAGAAAGAGAGAATAGACAAGAGAGCCTCAGAAAGATGACTTCTCAAGCTCCCAGAAAGTGTTAGGTGACAAGCTTCCAGGGAATCAAAAAGCAAGGTGGAACAAGAGTAGAGGAAATGGAAAAGAAGGATCAAAATGACAATCAAGAAAAGATAAGGGTAGAGTGGAAAAGAAATATGAATTATTACCTAAGGAGAGCATGCTAGGTAATGCTAAGGAGAGCATTGCCATGTGTAGCAGTTTGGTATGGTCATGAATTCCAAAAATAGATATTGGATTATGTTTGTAAACTGGTCTGTACCTGGATGTGATTAAGTTATGATTAGGGCTTTGATTGGGCCATGTCATTAGGGTGTTGAGTCCCCACCTCTTGGTGGATGGGGACTCACAGATAAAAGGCATGGCAAAGGACAGAGTTGGAGGTCTTTGATGTTGAAGTTTGCTGCTGAAGCCTTAAGCTAGAGCCCCGGGAAGTAAGCTCACAGAGGAAAGAGAAGCCAGCCCCATGAAGAGAGGAACCCTGAACCCAGAGAGAAGCAAGACCTTGGAAGGGAGGAACCCAGGAAGCCTGAACCCTCACAGACGTTGACAGCCACCTTGCTTCAACATGTGAAAACAGACTTTGGTGAGGGAAATAACTTATGCTTTATGGCCTGGTATCTGTAAGCTCTTACCCCAAATAAATACCCTTTATAAAAACCAACCAATTTCCGGTATTTTGCGTCAGCACCCCTTTGGCTGACTAATACACCATGCTAACGCAGGTAGTGATAAAAATGGGCCTAGTACGGGAAGCAGACTTAGTCCAGTGGTTAGGGCGTCCGTCTACCACATGGGAGGTCCACGGTTCAAACCCTGGGCCTCCTTGACCCTTGTGGAGCTGGCCCATGCGCAGTGCTGATGCGCGCAATGAGTGCCCTGCCATGCAGGGGTGTCCCCTGCATAGGGGAGCCCCACGTGAGAGGAGTGCTCCCTGTAAGGAGAGCTGCCCAGCGTGAAAGAAAGTGCAGCCTGACCAGGAATGGTGCCGCCCACACGGAGAGCTAACACAAGATGATGCAACCAAAAGAAATACTGATTCCCATGCCGCTGACAACAACAGAAGCGGACAAAGAAGAACACACAGCAAATAGACACAGAGAACAGACACGCAGGGCGGGGGTGGGGTAAAAGGGGAGAGAAATAAATAAATAAATAAATAAATAAACCAACAAACAAATAAACAAATCTTAAAAAAAATGGGCCTAGTATGTATGAAGCAGAAATATTCGTCTGGCAGGTACATTTTACACAGGCCAGAGAAGAGATTGAAGCAAGCAGCATACCAAGGTAAAGGACAGGTCAATGGTGAGGAATGGAGAGAGGGGTGTCCCAGAACAATGAACAATGCAAAAGCATAGAACAGTGAAGATTTGGCCTTAGACTTAGTGTAGACTTTTTAATTTTTAAAGAATTGAGAGGTTGAAATAGAGACAACGAATGCAGAGATATGTGTTGGTCTGGAGCTAAGTGTGAGCTGAGGATGGAAGAAAGGTTTGGGAATAAAAATCCCTCCAATTTTTTTTTTTTTTATTGCTAACCTCACTTCCCTACTTGCTTTCTGTATTTCTTTCTTCCCATTCTCCCTGATTAATCTTCCTAAAAAAACACTTGACCATACCACTCTACTTAGGGCTTTTTTAGTTATCTTTTATGGGTCTCTGCCTTATCTGCCATTACTGATTGCCTTGACTCCTTTCTCCAACAAGACTCTCGAAAAGGGAATGTTCCTTCTTTCATGAAACTCTCTCCTTCCTTGCTTCCTTGAACTCTTCTCTCCTGTCTGATCAATCCTCTTACTTCCTCCTCCATCTATCCCTCCATTATCAGTGGTCCTCAGCATTCTCTGCCTTAGCCCCCTTCTCTTTACTCTACAAGCTCTTCCTTGACATGCTTACATCTATGTAAACCCCTAAGCATCCCTGCAGTGGGTTGAATAGTGTCCCCTCAAATTCCTGTCCACCCAGAACCTTAGAAGGTGACCTTATTTGGAAACAGAATGTTAACCAATGTAATTAGTTAAGGATCTCAAGATGAAATCATCCTGGATTTAGACCCTAAATCCAATAACTAGTGTCTTTATGAGAGAAAGGAAAGCAAGATTTGGACACAAAAGAGTCAGAGACACAGGGAGAAGGCCATGTGAAGAGGGAGGCAGAGACTGGAGTTATGTTGCCACAAACCAGGCAGTGCCTGGGACTGCCAGAAGCTGGAAGAGGGAAGGAAGGATCCTCCCCTAGAGCTGATGGAGAGAGCATGGTCTTACTGACACCTGGAGCTTGGACTTCAGACCTCCAGAACTGCGAGAGAATAAATTCCTGTTGTTTTGGGCTACTAGGTTTGTGTTAATTTGTTATAGCAGCCACAGGAAACTAATACAATCCCTAAGCACTCTCATGATCCAGACCTCCCTGATAAACTTCAAATCCATATTAACAACTTTAGATACTTTGGCCAAGATGCATTCCTGTCACTTCAGGTTTAATGTTCCAACTAGCACTCATTAATTCACTGCCCTACTTCCTCCCATTGAGCCCATACGTATTAGGCTCCTCTATTGAGATTCCAGTTTATTTAGAGAAAATAGATTGGCTTGTCCCTTCTGAAAGACTCTCTCCCAACATGCTTCCTTTAGGCTGTATGGCACCACCAACACATCCACTTAACATTATTCTGTCAGTTTGGAATTATAGATCAGCTGATTCATTCGACTTTAAGTAGGTATAGGTTCTTTCCCACTGTAGGGAGCTAAGAGCAGAGCAAGGCAAAGGAAGAGCAATATTTAAGGAAGATCACTCTGGCAGTAAATGGTAGAGATTTAGACCTGAATCCAGAAACTCAGCCTGCCACTCTATAGGGCTAAAAAGGGTACATGGTAGCAGTGGGATAGAGAAGAAGGAAAATTTGTAAAGGACATGCCAAGAGAAGCACTGGTCAGACTCTGTTAGAGTCTCCTGGAGTAGAAGATGTATGTAGTGGCTGCCATTTAGACTTGTTTACATTCTTTTAACTTTAAACGGGAGAAATAAAGTGATTAGCATGTGGTAATCATGGATAAAAGGCAGTGGCTGCCTGGTTCTGGGGATGCTGGCCTAGGCCTGCCAGATATCTGTACCCACTAGAGGGCTGGACCTGTCCTGAAGAAGTTTAGATATGCAACACCAGAGCTGTATTTGGTGAGGAGAGGCATTTTTCCCCAACTCTTCTCTTCTCCTTCACAGAAAACATTTACAAGAATTTTCTCAGATGACTTCCCTATGCAATAATATTAGACTAGACAGGCTATAAAGGAATAGCAACTAGCTTGTTGATTTTTTACACATTTCTAAATCTCTATTATTGCCCTTTCTTTGGCGATAGTTTAGGAGGATTGAAAAGCATTGAAACAGATTAGATTAAAATCCATATTTTAATCTTCCAGTTGCTAATTTCCATGAATCTGTGTTAATTAAATAACTTGAATCAGGCCCTCATTTACACATTTAGTACTTAATTATTGTGATTATCTTCACTTTAAAATTCTGCATCAACTGAAATGAGTCCCACAAAACAAAAAAATATTGTGACATATCCATGTTGACATAAGAGGAAAATACGAACATTTCAAAAGATAGGTTTTTTTTCTCTTTTACTGTACCTATACATGCAGGAGTTGAACATGAGGCAATTATCAAACAACTTGGAGCTCAGATATCTAGATAACTAAAGGAAACACTTCAAACTTAAATAACACTTTTTTTCCCTTAATTTTCAATGTTATTTGGTGAGTAAAGACAGTTTTAAATGGTTTATGTCATTTCGATTGCCTTAAAAGTGAAATAAACAGCAAATCAACATAATGAAAGAATTCAGCAAGAGAATAAAAGCCTTCACTCCTCCAAATGTACCTTCTAAGTGGGGGTGCCTGGTTTCACATCTTTTGCATGTAGTAATTTCCATCGTAGGTGAGCAAAGCTCCACAAAAGAGGAGCTGTGAAGACAGAGATTCCACAATGATTGACAATTGCCAGAAAACCGAGCAGTGAGTAGAACCCTGCTATTTACACACACGGGATCATCTTGGGCTTAACCAGGGGCCCACTGAACAGCATATTTTGTTATAAGTGCCCATAGTGTCATTAAAATGACATTAAAAATGTCAGTCAATTTAAATTTTACTTTCTTAAAACTTATTTCAAAGATAGAGAATTATTAAACCAGGTAGAAAAGATAGACCAATAGTCTAGGAAGAACACAAGAGATATCTTTTGTTCTTTATACGTTCAAATATCAGAGTTTTTAAAGGGATGGACAATCTATCATGGAGATTTTAGGTGTAGATATGGAGAACATGGGAACACATAAGGGACTAGAAGCACATGAAACTAATGGGATGGTATGAATTGTAATCAAAATCGCTTATAAGGTAGTAGATTTTCTTAGCCAAACAAGAAGGTGGGAATGCTGCCAACTCTCATATATAGAATCAACTTTTGGTTATATTGCCCAATAATATACAATCATGAGGCTCACTGAGTCAAGGAAATGAAATTCAGAGAACATTGAATATATATGATGTTTGGTTACAAAATCATTATATGATAGAACAGGAAAACACAACATAAATATGTAGGTATTTTGGGAATGGAAAACCACTATCAACTCCAAAGCCTTCAAGTAAAGGGTGTGGGCCTACAATAGAAACCATATGTAATGTTATTCCTATCTCAGCATCACATCAAAAACCAGAAAACCGTACAAAATAAAAAATATTGGAGCAATAATGACATCCTTTAGAAACTAATGGAATGAATGCTCCTGAAATCCTGAACTATATATAGTTTCCCAAATTCAAATGCTATTTCATACCTTTGTTTTTGTTCATGATTATTTTCCATCTGCCTTGAATAACTTCACTTGTGTTTTTCACATTATTCCTACTCATCCATCTAGACTGAGTTCCAAACATCCTGCTTTTGGAAAGCCCTTTCTGATTCCACAGGCTGGGTTGGGACCCTCAATCCCAATAGCATTCCAAGCATATCTTCAGTAACCACAGTACTTGAAAGGATTTGCCCCATGATAAGTGATTTCAGGACAAAGAGTGTGTGTATATATATACGCTTTCATCTTTTTATTCCTTTTCTTTAACACAAGGCTTGTCACTTAGAGGATATTAAAGGAAGGGTTGTTGAAACTGAACTACAGAATCAAACAGTAGAGGTCCGAGGATGCAGAAGACTGCCAACACACAGTTGATCTCACACTTCACTTCAACCGGAGTGCTTCCTCCATGAATTCATGCCATGTCTCTTGACTCTGAGTTCTGATTTATTGCCCTTCTTCCCCACTGCATACTTTTTCCCATCCTCACCTGTTAAAATCCTACCCATGCTTCCAGATCTCCATCAAATTACCTGTTCTCAAGGAACTAATTTCAAACTCTCCAAATGAATATTATTTCTCTGCCTTCAACCCAGAGATTTTTTTCCTTCTTATGACATTCATCTTATTCAGCTTAGAGGTTTCATTATTTATATTTTTATCTCCTTTCCATCTTTGTGCTCTAGCACTGGCTAACACCAAGCCTTATACATACTAAATACTCCATAAATAACTACTTAATTGAATACAATTAACCTAAGGCAAAAACAAATTTTAATTTAGTGAAGATACATATAAAGTAGACTATAAATATTATGTTGCCTAGATCATGAGCAATGAAGCAAAAAATGTATTCTTTAAAAAACATGAGGTAAATGAACACATTACAAAAATATATTGTAAATTCACATTATTTAAATATAGCAAGCTTATGCCAGAAAAAGAAAACTAACTAAATCAAATCTTGTGAATCTCGATTCAGATTGCATTAATTAAGAATTTGTGATACATAATTTGATCTAGTTCTTTTATACCTTTGTCTGTTAAGACATTATCTATATGTACTAAGCCAATTTAAGAGTATAAATTGTATTAAGAAGGTTAAGCTTATTTTAATATGGGAATGAAAACTATTAATATTATCTTATGTTAAACATTAAAACATGCCGTGTACCTGGAAACATATATGCATAAGGGTAGGTTAATGTACAATTCAGACTCCTCAGTAAAACTGACTCAGATAGCTTTACAATATTTTACCTGCTCCTTCAAATTTTATTGTTTCACTAATTTTGTTTAAAAAATATTCAAGCCACAATTTAGAATTCTTATTTTTCTTATAAGTGAATTAAGTCCTGGGTTTTAATTCTGTCACGAGAGGATGTATATGATATTATCCCTCCATGGAGAGCCAGATCTGACCCTGAGGGCCCGGCCCATTGTGGCCCCAGGGAGGAACATGCCAGGAGTCCAAAGGAAGCTAGAGTTTAGAAAGACTTCTCCACCTAGAGGCCTGGACCAGGGAACGTCCCCTTCCTCAGTCTCCTTACAGCTGCTACTTGATAAGTCATTTCCATCCAATCCATAAAATTCTTATTAACTCTAAGTAAATGGTGTATATTTCTAGAGTGTTCATACAGATGGGCTAAGTTCCTTCAAACCATGACTGTAACGATTACTTCAGTGAAATTAGACATGGCCAATCTGTGTCTCAGGGCCCTCAGCAATGTTTGAAGTAAGAGGCCCTCAGCCAAGGTAAATATAAGATACGCTTTTCTGAGCCACAACCTCCATAGGAACCTTCCCAGAGAAGCCAGAATGAGGGAACGTTCTGGGAAGAGGTTCCTGAAAATCAGAAACTATTATAGGGGAAAACATTATAGCCTCTGCTCACTTTTTAGCCACAAGCCCATAGCTGCACCAAGTGGCCTGAGTGACAGCATCAAGAGACCATGAGCTCAGGTCTTGGGCTGCTTAAGCTTTCAAGATCTCAGGAAAACTTAAGTTGTCCATAGGGATGAAGCACCTGTCTCCTGTTTTTTGATAGGCTTCTCCCATCACCAAAGGAACAGTACACAGACCACTTTCCTTCCTTTCTTCCCCAAGAAACCCTGTCTTTTCTTGGTGAAACCCACTTACCTTGCTGGAAAGTTTGGATGTATATTGCATGTTAGCTGGGGTCCACTTTTCTCACCCATACCATCGCCTACTATTCTAGGTAAAACTGTGAAGTACGTGATTTATCCATGATGATCTCACCTTTTCACTTCCATTTAGTAAGATCCTTTTCTTTTTCTCTTAAGTCACCGCTGGGACTACTTGTAATACAACATTTTACAGATGGAAGGAACCTTAAAAATCACCTATTATGACCCCACATGGCTTTCCTGAAATCCTAGGTGAAAAGGGCCGACTTGCCCATACTTTAATTGGATTAAAAAAAAAAAAAATCCTTGCCAAAAGATAACGGGGGAAGGGTAAAGGAGATATTTTGGCCTCCCCCTCCTTTCCAGGTAATCAGTGCATATCTTAATGGTGTTTCACTGAAGACAATGTTTCATTCAATATTTCGAGTAATAAGGGAAGATAAAGAGAGGGGAAAGGATGGTAAAATGGCAGGCTGTAGGGTTTTTTTTAAAGCATCATTTATTTATTCTACGCATAAAACCTAACCCCATTATTATTTTGAATAATCAGAAAAAAATAAATTTCTCAGCGTTGGCGAGAGAGGGCCGCCAAAGAAGTAAACAATCATTTAAGTAGCAAGAATATTATTCCCTAAATTGGAACCCAACCTGGAAGATCACAAGGAAATGTGCCAAGGGACCGTGTGACCAGAGATCAGAATGTCACTACACATTTCTTTGCAGAGATGCGCTCTTGTATAATTAGCTTGCATAAATCATAAAAACACGTATGCCTTAATGCAGCAGAGCACTGTTTTATTATTTATTATATGATGACCAAATGAAAATAAGTTATACCCTATTCAGCCATAATCAGATACTTTCTTTTTAATGTTGTTACTGTTTTTATTAGTTAAAAATCAAATGTATTAAAACTATATTTTAACCAAACAATACTTTACCTTTTGTATGCTATTAACTTTGAAAACTTAAGAGTTAATTTGCATTTTTACCATGCTACTATCCTGTGATATGGACAGTGTAGCAGTTTGGCATTGTTTATGAATTCCAAACACGGATATTGGATTATCTTTGTAAACTAGTCTGCTCCTCTGGGGATATTAGATTGTATTAGATGTAGAGATTTCACTTTTACCTGATTAAATTATGATCAAAGATTTGATTTGGCCATGTCAGTAGGATTCACAGGGAAAACAACACGGCAGAAGAGAGAGTTGGAGTTTTGATGCTGGAGCCCCAGGAAGTAAACACACAGGAGAAGAACACAGTGGAATAGGGATGGTTCCAGAGACATGGCAGAGGCCTTAGGAAGAGAAAGAGCCTAAGAGCCTACAGCTGACTTTGTGGAGAGAACAGAGCAGCAGAGCCCAGGAAGAAACCAGCCTTATATGAGCCTATAGTTGAGACTAGAAGAAGCTGGGACCATGAAGCCTTAGGAGGAAGAGGAAGGCTGAACCCTCACAGAGATCGGCAGCCATCTTGCTCCAACACATGGCAACAGACTTTGGTGAGGGAAGTAATTTATTTTTTGTGGCCTTGTGGCTGTTAGCTTCTATCCAAATAAATATCCTTTATAAAAACCAACCAATTGCTGCTATTTTACATCAGCACCCCTTTGGCTGACTAAAACAGATAGTATGAATAATAGAGAAAGAGGTGAAGAGCCACAGTGAGACTTGCTCAAAGTCAGAGTTAATTGTGGAGTAGGTGGTTATTGGTGGTGCCTGAAATGGGACACAGGACACTTGGGTCTCACAACTGGACACTGTTTAATCCAAAGATGCACTTTTGGGTCCTGCTGTCGGCCTTAACAGAAAAGGATTGTAAATAGAATCATCAGTTTGCCACAAATCCTGTCCCTATAAGCTCTTTTCAGGAGATGGGAGTCATAAATGCAACCCTGCATGCCAATAACCTGACAAACATTTTCTAAGTGAAATGAGTATGTTAAACTCCACATCTTATTTTGTAAGCATTCCTATGACATATAAATATGCTGAGTCTACCTAAAGTTGCTCTTCTCATCCAGAAAGAGTTATGAAAAAGCAAATCTATATTTTTTCCTTCAGGATGCATAAAAGATACCTTCTTTAATTATTACACTAAAGATGCTCTAACCAACAACATATGCTTGCTAATCATTTGGGTGTTTTCTAATAGAAGGCATTTAAAATGCCTTAGTTGAAGGTTTATTCAAAGTCCTTTTTTGGATTCATCTCAACATCTCTCAGGTGGTATTATTTTTCCAATCATCTTTTACTCTACCCTTCACATTTGAAAGAGCTTATGTCCAACCTATAATTATTTTCTGCTAATTAGCATAATTCATGGTTAATTATTCAAAATGATTACTCTTTAAAATAAATCAATTTCTTGTCATTACATTACAAAAAGATATAAATAATTACCATAATGCTAATCTCTGTCAGAAGAGAATACATTTTTTATTTTCTTTAAATATCATTAAATCATCCTCTGCCAGCGAAGACCCTCTGGTTCTCTACTTCAATTAATGTGGAATAGAGGAGGGTAAACTGTACCATGAAGTGATGACTATAAATGTTTTTGATAATTACTAAGAATTAGTTATATTGATTATATAGGGGTTAGTAATTTAGTCTGTCTTAAAGAAGAGTTGCAAAGCAATAAGACCTAATAATGAACAAATGCAATCAGTAAACAAGTTAGCTTGAGACCCCAGGTGCCCAAAGATGTGCTCTGAGGTGGACTATGCCTCTTTGTGGGCTCTCATTTGGGTCCTGCTTATGGTTCAATCTACCTTTCCTGGGATTATCCTGGTCCCACTCCTTCTCTCCGTGGGGCAATTCTTTTCCCCTTTTATTTGCCTAGGGGAGCCCTGCACCTTTCTTTGTCTCTAAGCCAGGAGCATATTTTACCTGAATCCTGCACCTTTACTTAATTTTGACCTCACACTCCATTTTGTTCCACTCCAATTACCATGAGACACAACTCTCTTTCCTGAGAGGGTGACAGGCTCCTCTGCCTAAATTTGTCTTAGACTATTGTCTTAACATGAGCACGTTCTACACAGTCAAATTCCTTACATGCATTTATTGAATACTTCCCGTATGTATGATCCTAAAGTTGTATAATCTCCTAAATTGAGTTGAATATAACTGAGTATGTCATAAACGGTTCTTTCAGATTCAAGTTAAGAGAGAACAAAGTTATAGCTATATAAATGTAATAGTAAGAAAAAAAAGGGGGTCATTAGGAATGGCAGCTACTTCCTTAATCCAGAAGACAGAAGAGGAAATCTGGAAATGCAAAATTGCTGCTAAAGGAAAGTAAACTGTTTCCAGTTGACCAAGAATGACCATCATCTTGTTCTTCATCTTCACCAAACCTTTTCAACTTACTTTATTTGCTTTTCCCCCTTCAGTCCAAATACAGCTCAAATTAAAAAAAAAAAAAAAAAAAATTTAAGTTTTTCTCAAATAGCTACATTTTTACAAAAGCCATGAAAGAAACTTGACAAAAAATAAATAAAAAAGAACCAGTAAGTGACATTATGAAGTCTCTGACAGTTATGCTTGCTAAATAGTCCATGTGTCTCTTTTCTGTTATATGGCGCATTTGAGTAGTTCTGGTCAATGGACAAAAATACCACGTGTCAAAGTATTGAATTGCCAGTGGGAGGAGACCCTCCAGTGTACTTCTATTTCACCATGGCAGCCAAGAGGACCTTGTGCTGAAAAGGTGAAGTCAAAGATGGAAGAGTCCTTGGTTTGTGAATTGTCACATGGAGGACACTGCTTCAAGGGTTGCCTGGGCTCACACATGACCTTGCTTGTACAAGGAATAAACATTCCCATAACCTCTGATCTAGATTGTCTATTCTCTAAACCTACATCACAGTCATCACACCCTTTCTTTCACTTCACTCCTGTGTTAACTCTCCTGTTTTCCTGGATTTCTTATCTTCTTTCTTGGTTTATTCCATCATTTTGCCAGTATACATCCCTCCATCATACTTTCTTTTAAAAAAGCATCCAAGGGAGGTAAATATTTTGAATTCTTGTGTGCATGAAAATGTTTCTATTGTACTCTGAATTTTGAAATCAATAATCCATTGTCTTTCAGTTTACCAGTGGTGCTTTGAGGTGAGCAAGGATCATGTGATTTTTGTCCTGCCTATAAAGCCTGCTTTTTCTCTTTTGGTGGATTTTAAGATCTTCTCTTTCTTCCTAATGTTTTAAAAGTTCATGATGATGAACATTGATATGGGTCTTTTTCCATGTATTGTGCTGAGAAATTGATGAATCCTTTAAATATAATAAAGTTTTTTCTTTCTTTCTTTTTTTAAATTGTATTAGTTCTTTGGTAAGTTTCTTCCCTAGGGTTTTTTCCTGTTCTCTGTTTTTTGGAGGAGAGTCCTATTACTTGGGTGTTAGGAAGACATCCTGGGTTATACTTCTAATTTTCCCATATTTTCTCTTGCTTTTCCATATTTTTTCTATATTCTTCAAATTCCGACAGACTTCCCATTTACTATCTTTCAACTTTCTACAGAATTTTTTCATTTCCTGTTTCTAATAGGCCATTTTAGATAGTTCCATGTTCTTGTTATATGAATTCAATATCTATTCTAAATTCTTTGAATTGTAGATTTTTCCAAACTTTTCTTCTGCTGTTTGTATTATTCCTAATTCCTGTGGGGTTTTTTTGTTTGTTCCTTTTGGTTTCTCTCATTCTTGTTAGAGGTTTGCCTCAAGTATTAAGAGAATCTAGGCAATCTATTTGTGTTTAAATAAAAGACTAAAGAGCTCTTTGGAAGGTGTGTTTTTGTGTATGGGACTTCCAAATTCAGTGTCTGAGGATCTTTCCTCTAAGACTGTTCATCTTCTCCAGAAAAGAATCTCCCACTTGGAGGGTAAATGACTGAAAGTTGTCATTTTAAGGAAAGGGAAGGGCAGACGCTCATTTCACCCCTTGTTTTCAGCTCCAAAGATCACCCCCAACTTGGGATGCCCTGGTTCAGTTCACTTTAGAGCAGAGACCTTCTGTCCGTTGTAAAGGAGGGAGTTATGGCTTCAGAACCTCCAGACCTTCCACCATTGTGCCTCCCCAAGTACCTGGTGCTTCTGAGTCCTGCATTTTTCTGTAGTTCTGTTGGGCAAATTGTCCCTTTCATGAGAATCTATTTTGCAGGCACTTTGGTTGTAAACACCACTCTGATTTGTTTTACATTTCCCAAATTGTTGAAATCTCTCAACAGTGTTGTCTTCTCTCCCATTCCTTTTGTCTTTATGGATTTATACTTTTCTTTTTATCCCTTTACAGTCATTTTTTGTGAGATTCCAGGAGGGAGAATCTTCCCTGTCTAACAAACAGTTCTCAGTGAACTTTAAAGATAGTTTAAATAAAGGCAAATTTATATATATGCTCCCACAAGTTACTTTTAAAGCCATATAGACTTATCTGTGTCAATGAAACATTTTAGGAAGCATAAACAAGGGGCTGGGCATCTAGGCCATTCACATAGGTCAACTTTTCCTTAAATCCTTTCCAATATTTTCATTGTTATATGGGGCATAAAAGATCAGTGTTTTACTCTTTGAATTCATTTACATTGTTGCAGGCTCTAAATTGATATTATTGCCACAAAGCCACAGGTGTTCAGGAGACAGGATAACAAGACAGTATTTGGGCCAATGAAAAATGCAGACTGTTTTCCAATAGAAAATGAAGCTAAGAAATAACATGTTTCTTCTCTTTACCCTTCAGTACGATTTTCTACAAAAAAATTCTCAGACTTTTCCATTCAGGGTGTTGTAGTCACTGGTACTATGGGGGAAGGCTACACAATTGTTATTTCTTCTAAAGGGGAACTATATTCTCTTTAACATACAAAATTCATAACACTAACCTGTGTTGAATGTACCTCAGCATGGCCTCAGGGTACATCTTTGTGTTGAATGAAATTGTTCCATGCAGTGACTTTCTCAGAATAACACAAGAATAAGGTTACATGGGCAGCATGGTGTTATATCCTCAAACATCCACCACCATAAATATGGAACCCCGTTTCTGAGTTTGTAGAAATAATTTCATATCTTCCATGTATGAGAGACTGCATGCTGTTTACTAAGATTCTCTTTTAAAAAGTTAATCAATCTTTTTTTATTACTTTGCTTTCTGTAGTTCACTGGTTATACAAAGAAGCAGAAAGGTTGGAGGTAATAATGGAAAAACTTCTATTTAACTATCTGGGAAATTGCTTTGCTATGTAACTGTGAAAACTGTCGTTGATTTTTGGTTTGTCTTTAGGGTTTGTATGTTAAAAAATACTACTATTCCAATCATTACCTATCTAGATAGGTCCATAAAATGCTTAAGAAATGTTATGATGACATATTTTAGGCAAAATATTAGAGACTAGGTAAATGTCCAATTTTAGATGATTTATATATTTTGGTACACCCATTCCATGGAATATTTTGTAACCATTTAAAAAGATACTGTAGAAGAACATCAGCTTTCAGATGGAGTATGATAATACTCACTGATCTGGTTAGAAATGGTAGAGATAGAGCTAGCATGCTAGGAATGTGCATAGGACAGTTTGAAGATCTATTATAAATCTCCCACACTCCCCCAAAAAAGGTTAAGTTCTTAAACTAATCTATTCCTGTGGGTGTGGTGCCCTTGGATCATATTACATTCACTTGAGATCCCTTGATGAAACTGCTTTTGACTGTGTTAGGGAGGAATGAACTCAGGTTGAGTCTCCGCTCTCTTGCTGGGTCTAATACAAAGGGACACACACACACACAAGAAAAGGAAGCCAAGCCACCATATTGAACCTGCCATGTGAGAGAGGCAAACAGAATCCCTGAGGGCTGAGAGAGGTCCTAGAGTCTGGAACAGCATGGAAAGAAGGCCTGAGAGGTTCAGCCCATGGAGTGGCTCAAGGCTGAAGAGATAGCCCACAGCTGAACTCGGGAAGAAAGCAGAGCAGCCATGAATGAGAGAGGAGGCCTGGACACAAGCCCTATTCCTGGTTGCCCACAGCTGAATTCTGGGAGACAGTAGATTCTGGAGAGGAAGGCAGATATCTAAGCAGAGGTTGGTGGCCACCTTGCTTCACTATGTGGCAGGGCCCTGAGAAAGAATCTCTGCCTTGATTTGGACATTTCATGACTCAGAATTATAAGCTTTTATCCTAACCAAAATCCCCATTATAAAAGCCAACCAATTTCTGGTACTTTGCACTGGCATCCCTGAAGTAAACTAAGACAGTGAGTCTCCAAAGGCTTATCTCACCTATACCACAGCCTGAATGTCAAAATCTCACCACGTTCTTTGAATTTTGCACAAATGAACATGGGACTTGCTACAGGGGAAAAAATAGAGAACTACCATGGAAAAATATTTCCTGATATGACAAGTAATAGGAAATAACTAAAGACAGAAGAAAATGAGCTCAATTGCTAACTAATGGCAGCTACATAGAATTATAGGCGTTGACTTAAGAAAGTACATTAAGTATTAGACAAATGGTCAGAGAAATTTAGCACCAGCACAACATGAAATTTGTGTTTGAATTGTCAGCTCTGAAAGCAGGGGTTCAACTAGCTTGAGAGGGCAGTTAACTTGTGTTTCACATGTACCTGTTCTGAGGCCATATTTTCTTTCTTAAGTCTAGTTCCAGTTGTTGACCATGGAATTTGGTTTTCTTTTCTCTTTGTTACTTGAAGGGAAATAAGGTCAGCTGATGCATTTTTACTCTCCACATTTGAATTTAGACAGGACAATTCCCACTGAGGGTTCTTGTGGAACTTCATTTTAGTTATGCTTTAATAAAGTCTTATTTGTATTGACTTCTGGGGCAGCATGGCATTCCCTAACTGATAAACTACTCAAGTTTACTTTTTTATGGGAGGATTTTAATTTAATATGATAGTTTCAACCATTGTTTTTCCAGTTTTATATGCATGCCTGGAAGCCTTTTAATAAACTTGTAATAACAAACAAAATGAATGTGACTTTTAGGGTAGACACTCTTGTAACTGATATTTTTACTAACTCAGAGTGTTTGTTTGTTTTGCCAAAAAATAAAGTGCATTCTTTCCATCCTTGGGGAAAAGAGCAATGGAATTGCAATTTACAAAACAGTTGTGAGAGATTCCATAGATGATATGAAAAGAAATTCATGCAGATATATTTCCTGCTCTCTAGACATACGATCCTTGCATAAGTCACAAAAATTAAAAGTTCTTTTTCCTTTTCTTAATAAATTCATTTACCTTTCTGTATAAAGCAGTTTAGGGATCAAAGAGCAGTAGAATATTTTTTAAAATGTAGTACCAAATAGTAGTTAAGGTTTAGATGGGCTAAAATCCTGCAGAGATAAATGATATTATTTTAACTTTCAAAATTGTATATTGTCAATAGGGAAGAATGGAATTTTGGACTCAGAAGAGATTTTGATAAATGACAGAATCCTGCCTAAGGCCACAGAAGAGGCAAGAACAAGGAACATACTAGGGAATCTATAAAATTAGCATGCTATGATTATTCTCTTCCACAGCAGTTAAGAAAAGCTTTGAAAGGATCTAATGTCCTCAGTAGTTTAAACTGATTTTTAATGCTTCTAAGTAGCATGTATTATAACACAAATGGACGTGATTTCCTAAGAGACATATTGGGACAGCTCCTTTACAGCAATGAGGCATTACTGAACAATGTTTTTGGAGAACAAATAGTAATAGAGATTTGAGGTTGAAATGGCCTTTTCAAGGGAGTAGATCACAACTACTGAAAACATAAGATGGGTATTTAAGCTTGTCTCATTCTCTGCCATTGAGCCTCTTCAAGTGTTTGACACCTCAAGGATCCCTAATTTTAATGAAGATGTCAGCATGCTGGTAACATATTTTGAAAGACCTATTTTTTAAAAAAATCTACACCTTACCTTTTCCCAAGACTGAATATGATTTTTCACACTAGTTAAAGGGCTGAATGGATGGGAGGAGGAGCACAGCAGGGATTGGGGGGCAGAGAGGGAGTGGAGGAATATGAGAATTTAAATAATTTGCTAAAGTTATACTGCTTTGCCTCAGCCTTCAAGAAGCAACAGTAATAGCTACTATTAGGTAAGCTATGCTAAAAATTTGCAGAATTAACATCACTTACCTCCAGTTTCATCTGTATATAGGGTTAATTCCTATCTCACAGATTATTGTGAGGATAAAATTATATAATGTATTCAAAAGTCATTCAGATTTAAAGTATACAAAATTATTCAAGGTTAAAATCCCAAGATGCACTTTTCATAAACTTAGGAACACTGAAAAATCTTGCAGGAGTCTTTAGTCCTGTAGATGTGTAGATGTGTCCCTGATGTGACAGAAAATGTTGTATCATAAAAATCAAGTAAAGATTAAAAATAGCAAGGTCTAATATAGATGTCATCTACATCAGCGAAGACTCCAAAGGGTCCCCAACATTGCAAATCTTCAGAACATTTAAATATATACTCCCAAATGCCTTTGACACAATTACCAGCTGTTGCCATACTCATACATATTTGTTTATTGCAAATCTTATTTTTATATATCTCCAAATTTAGGTTTACATGGTAAAATAACTGCATCAGACTTGCAAATAATAACTAACATATTTGCTAATATATCTATTTGCAGGAAAGAATAGTTTAAGTATTTTTGCTGATCTCATTTATTTTGCTGCTTTCATGGTAGCAGAAATTTAGGTTGGCTTATAAAATTTCCTGCTTATGTACAGTACTAAAATAAACTTCCTGAGTCATTTATTTCTCTCTTTTGCCTGTATGCACATGTTGAATGATAAATATTCCAGGAAGAGTCTGATATCAATACCAATCTCTTATTTCAGAGTTTCTATTCCTTCTAGTTCACAACCTTGATAGTTTGGAGTTCTCTTACATTCTTGTCTTTTCCAACTCCATAGTTAATAGTTCATCAAGTTCTATTCATACTTCATTCTCATTTTGTTACTCTTTTTTCCTAGGTTACTGCTAATTTCAGTCAGATGTTCTCCAAAGTCTCTTCCATGCAAACTTTCTAAACTCATTTTCTATGGTCCTGCAACAAGCAAAGCAAATCTATTCCTTCATAAAATAATTTTTGACTTGGGGGTAGAGTGGTTGCAGAGTTTGGTTGATTTTATTAAGGCAGAGAAATCCTCTCAGTGGGGACATTTGTCCTGATACCTGAAGGATGAGAAGGAGTCAGATATTCAAAGAGTTGGGGGATGAATGCTCCCAACAAAGGGGAGAGCAAGTACAAAGGTTTAGGTGCGAGTGCAAGCTTTGGTGTTTGAGGCAAAAAAAAGGAGGCTAAGAGGGGATTTGTGGAAAGATGTGGAGTAGGAATGCCAGGATTCAGTCCCTCCAGCAGAATAGCTATTTAACAGGTAGGAACTATTTGAATCAACTATTTTGAACCTCTGCCTTCCAGTAGAACACTATACAGCATTAGGGAAAGAACAGGAGGAAGAGGCTGGTAAATGGCAGTAAATACCAGTAAACTGCTCTCTTCACATTGTAGTTATTGGTGTCCAGCTCCTCTTTCACAGCAGTGGGGTCCAGCCCCTGACATAGCTTACCGGTACCAGAGAGGGATATAACATTCCAATCTCCCAAATTCTGGTGATGGGAGGCAAGGGCCAATTGCTGATCATTGCTTATGATTCACTCCTTCATATTGCTGGGAGCTCAGGGCTCTGAGTGGCCCTTGTTGCAACCTGCCCTGGACAAAGGCAGAAGAGAAGAATTAAAGATGGCCTGCTCGTTCAGAGCTATGGAGGGTTGCATTGGCTGGGCAGGGGCTATGTCAAAATAGCACAGCTTGGGAAGCCAAAGAAAAAGCTCCTGGCCCATGTACTGGCTCCCTTTGGCCCTCCACAGGGTAGTATGGAGCCAGCAGGCACTCCCTTTGAGGGTCCCTGACATAATTCCAGCTAGGAAAGACTGGGTTGGAAAACTCCTTTCCAGATGCTGCCCTCCCAGAATTTGCCCTCCAGGAAAAAGCAGCTTGAGATAATGAAAGCTGTGTAAGAAATAGTTGAGGTGGATGCCCTGGAACAAAGGCTTACCTGCTTTAAATCCTGCAATAGAAGACCCTGGCGAAGGGGGAACATCTGTTACTAGAGAAGTAGAGGGAGTAAACAGGGGGCCTCCCAAGGCCACTAGGAAGCACAAAACCAGGACAAGACAGGGAGCACCCTGTGTGCATGCACCTTGGGCTGATCTCCCTAATGGGAGGGCTGAACTCTGATTCAGTTTGCAAAGACAATGAAAGGTGTTTTTTGCTTGGATTTGTTTGGTTTTGTTAGCTCTTGACACTAAAGATAATCTCTGTCATATGATGAGTTGGTTACAAACTCAAGAAACAGATATCATGGGAATAAATACCAGAGTTAACATTTTAAGAGATTAAAGTATACAGGGTGTAACAAAAGATTACAAAACAAAGAAATAGGAAATGATGGCCCATCCAAAGAAAGAAAAGAAAAATACAGAAAACATCAATGAACAAAACTAGTGTGTGATTATACCAGACAAAAACATAAAAAATGATCTTCAATATGCTCAAGGAGATGGAGGCTAATACATTCATCTCCTTGAGATTTTGAAAACAATGAATGAACAATATGAGAATCTCAATAAAGAGAAAGAAATTTGAAAAGGGAATCAAACAACTTGGAGTTGAAGACCACAATGACTGAAATGAAAAAATTTAAGGAGGGTTTCAACAGCCGACTAAAGCGTACAGAAGAAAGTATCAGTGAACTTGAAGACAAGACAACTGAAACAAGTCTGACTGAGAGGCAGAAAGGAAAAATGCATTATAAAAGTGAAAATAGCCTAAGAGGCCTCTGAGACACCATCATTTTCCCACCATTTATACACATTACAGGGGTCCCAGAAGGATAAGAAAAAAAGGGACAGAAGGACTAGTCAAAAAAATAATGACAGAAAGCTCCCCAAATTTAGCAAAATGGATGAATTATGCACATACAAGAAACATAGAGAATGCAAAACAAGATAAATTTGAAGAAAAATGTTCCCCATCACATACTGATCAAACTGTCCAATGTAAGGGACAAGGTGAGCATTCTGACTGCTGCAAGAGAAAAGCAGTATGTTATGTGTGAGTCCCAATTAGAGTAAGTGCCAATTTCTCAGCAGAAACCATGGAGGTAAGAAAGCAATGTGTTCAATACTTAATGTGCTGAAAGAAAACAGTTACCGACCAAGAATTTTATAGCTGATGAGACTTTCTTTCAAAAATAAGGGAGAAACAACTAATATAACTTATGAACTATAGTTAACAGTCATATTTTAATATTTTGCATCAATGGCAAGCAAAGTACTATATTAATGCTAAGGGGCAATAATAGGGGGTATAAGAGGAATGGGATTTTTCTTTTTGGAGTAATGAAACATTGTAAAATTGACTGCAGCGATGATAGCACAACTCTGTGATGAAACAAGGCATGGTACTGTGTAACACAAGGAAGGAACCCTGTGGTGTAAAATGGACTGTGGTTAATACAAACATGAAAATGTGATAGGATGGTGTCATGAACTATAACAAATATGTAAGTATAATAAATGGTGTTAAAAATAGGGTGGAAAAAGACAACAAATGTAAGATATGAACTATAGTTAGCAGTAATATTTTGATGATGTTCTTTCATCAAATGTAACAAATGTTCGACAACAATGCAAAGTGTTAGTGGTGGAGTGATGTATGAGAGTCCTGTATGCTATGCATGATTGTTTTATAAACTCACTTCTCTAATAAAAATATTAAAAATGAGAGAAAGATTAAAATATTCCCAGAAAAAAACAAAAGCTGAGGGACTGTATCACTACTAGACCTGTCCCATAAACAATGCTAAAGGGAATTATTCAGACTAAAAGGAAAGGACCCCAGACCCCAGTTTCAAAGTGGCATAAAATAATAAAGCCCTCTGGTAAAGGCAACCTTTTGGGTGTTTTTAATTGCCAGTACTACTGTATACTACTGTATAGCTTTTTGTGTGTGTGTGTGTATATCATATCACATCTTACTTCCTACAGGTGTTAAAATGTAAGTGCATAAACAAGAGACACAGAAGAGAGAAATAAGAAGATGTAGCAGGACAAGGGAGCCAAGGTGGCAAGAGAGTAATCACCTCTCTTCCACTCCAGAAGGTCCCTCCCTGGATTGGTTCCCGGAACCACTTAATGAGACTATAAGCAGATACAGAAGAACACACAGTGCATGGACACAGAGTGTAGACAATGGGGGTAGGGGGTAGGGTGGGGAGAGAAATAAATAAGAATAAATCTTTGAAAAAAAAGCAACAGTAAATCTATGACTTTGGACATACAACACACAATGATGTAACTGGTAAAAAGTAAAAAAAAATGGTGAGGGGACAAGGGGGTATAGGAAAAGTATATGTGTATGCTGTGGAAGTCATACTGGTATCAAATCAAAGATGATTGTATATATATACTATATATATTATACAATATTAGGATGCTAAATTTTAACCTCTTGGTAACCACAGGAAAATATATAAAAAACATATCCAGATAAAAATGGGAAGGGACTCAATATGGTATAATACAAAAATTCAAATAATGTGAAAAAATGCATTAACAAAAGAATTCAGGGACAAAAAAGGTACAAGACTTACAAAGGCTAAATAGCAAAATGGCAGAAGAGTACTGCATTATGGTTTAAGCTCTCCAGGCAAAAGTCAGAAATTGGCAGAATGGATAAAAAATATATATGGTCCCAAATATATATGGTTTTAAAGACACTTTAAATTCAAAGGCCTAAGTAGCTTTAAAGTAAAAGGATGCGGAAGCGGATGTGCCTCAAGCAATTGGGTTCCTGTATACCATATGGAAGGTCCAGGGTTTGATTCCTGGGGCTTCCTGGTGAAGGTGAGCTGGCATGTGCAGAGAGTTGGCCCATGCAGTGAGCTGGCCCGAGTGGACTGCTGGCCTGCACAGGATGCTATTCCATGCAGCAAGCTGGCCCGAGCAGAGAGTTGGCGCAGCAAGATGATACAACAAAAGAGACACAGAGGAGAGACAATAAGATTAGCAGCAGACCAGGGGGCTGAGGTGGTACAAGAGATTGAGTACCTCTCTCCCATTCCAGAAGGTCCCAGGATCAGTTCCCAGTGGCGCTAAAGAGAAAACGAGCAGACACAGAAGAATGCACAGTGAATGGACACAGAAAGCAGACAACGAGGAGATGGGGTAGAAATGAATAAATCTTTAAAAAATAATAATAATGAAGTGAAAGGATGGAAAATCATGCAATAGTAACCAAAAGAGAACTGGGGTAACTACACTTATATCAGATAAAATAGACTTTCAGTCAAAAAGTCTTATGAGAGGGGAGCAGATGTAGCTTAGTAGTGGAGCACCTGCTTCCCATCTTTGAGGTCCGAGTTCAATCCCTGGTATCTAAAAACACACACACACACAAATATACAAACAAAAAAAAACCCAACTCTGATTGGGAGTAGATGTAGCTTAGTGGTTGAGCGTCTGCTTCCCATGTATGAGGTCCTGGGTTCAATCCCCAGTACCTCCTAAAAAACAAAAAAACAAAGTCTTATGAGGGACAAGATGGTAAACTTATATATTGATAAAGTGATCAATTCAGCAAGAAGATGTAACAGTTATAAATATATGTAAGGACCTAATAGCAAGGACCAAAAATATATGAAGCAAATACTGACAGATTTGAAGGGAGAAAAAGATGGTGATACCTTAATAGTGAGAGACTTCAATACATCACATTCAATAATGTATAGAATAGCTAGACAGATGTTTAATAAGGTAGTTCAAGACTTGAATGATACTCTAAACCAGGAATTCTTAACCAGACATTCATGAGCTTGAATTGAAGTTCAAAAAAACATTATTCTTGTGGGGACATGTTGGTGTGGGTATGATATATTTATTAAATAATACACAGTATAGTGTGGACTTAGTAAGGGGTCTGTGATTTTCACCCTACTGGCAAAGGGGTCCATGGAACAAAAAATGTTAAGAAACACTGCTCTAAACCAACTAGACCTAATATGTATAGAACATTTCATCAAACAAGAGAATACACCTTCTTCTAAAGTACACATGAATCATTTTCCAGGATAGACCACATATTGGGTCACAAAACAAGTTTCAATAAATTCAAAGTATTGAAATCATACAATGTATATTCTCCAGCCTCAATGGAATAAAGATAGAAATCAATAACAGAGGTTCTCCGTCTGAAATGGAAAATTCATCAATATGTAGGAATTAAACAATATACTCGTAAACTACCAATGGATTAAAGAAGAAATCAGAAGTGAAATTAGGAAATATCTTGAGGTGAATGAAAATGAAAACACAGCATACTAAAACTTATGGGGTGCAGCAAAGGCAGTGCTGAGAGGGAAGTTTATAGCTCTAAATGTTTACATTAAAAAAGAAGTAAAATTTCAAATGAGAGACCTAACTTCAAAACTGAAAGAACCAGAAAAAAGAAGAGGAAACTAAACCCAAAGCAAACAAAAGGGGGGGGGGGGGGGGGGGAGATTACAGTGGAGATAAATGAAATGGGAATGAAAAAACACTGGAGAGAATTAAAAAAACCAAATATTGGTTCTTTGAAAAGATCAATAAAATTTATAAACCTTTTTGCTAGACTATAAAAAAGAAAGAGGACACAAATAACTAAAATCAGAAATGAAAAGGGAGACATTTCTACTGACCCCACTGAAATAAAAAGGACTATAAGAGCTATGAACAATTGTATGCCAACAAAGTTGATGACCCAGATGAAATGTAGAAATTCCTAGTAACATGCAAACTACCTATACTGAATCAAGAAGAAATAGGAGATATCTTCAGACCAATTACTAGTAAAGAGATTGAATCATTTTTCAGAAACCTCCTAACAAAGAAAAGCCCAGGACCAGATCATTTCACAGGGGAATTTTACCAAGCATTTCAGGAAGAACTGATACCACTCCTGTTCAAACTGTCCCAAAAAATTGAAGAGAAGAGAACACTCACTCATTCATTCTACAAGGCCAACCTTAATATGTTAGACAATGGTTTCTTAAACTTTAAACCCAATGCACAAGCAACAAGAGAAAAAAATAGAAGTGGGTCCTTATACAAATTAAAAACTTTTGTGCCTTAAAGGACTTTTTCATGAAAGTAAACAACCTACAAATGAGAAAAATATTTGGAAACCAAATTTCTGATAAGGGTTTAATATCCAGAATATATAAAGAATCCTTCAACTCAACAACAGAAAGACAAATAACCCAATGAAAAAATAGGTAAAGGGCTTGATAGATATTTCTTCAAAGAATATATACCAATGGCGAAAAAGCACATGAAAAGAGGCTCAACATCAGGGAAATGCAATTCAAAACCACAAAGGTCTACTATTTCATGCCTACTAGAATGAAAAAGAAAAACAACGCAAACCCAAAAAGTATAAGTGTTGGAGATGGAGCTAAATAGAACATTCATTCATTGTTGATGGGAGTGTAAATTGGTGCATCACTGTGGAAGACAGTTTGGCTGTTCTTCAGAAAGTTAAATATAAAATTATCATAGGATCTAGTAATCCAACTCCTAGGTATAATATATACCCCCAAAGAACTGAAAGGACTCAAACAGATATTATCACACCAATGTTTATAGCATTATTCACAATTGCCCAAAGATAGAAGCAACCCAGCTGTGCATCACTCAATGAATGGACAAACAAAATGTGGTATATATACATAATACAGTATTATTCAGTCTTAAAAAGAAATGAAGTTCTGATACATGTGACAACATGGTTGCGTGAAATGAGCCAGATTTAAAAGGGCAAATATTGTATGATCTCACTGATATGAAATAGTTAGAATAAGCAAATTCATAGATAGAGAAAATAGATTATAATTTACCAGGAGATGGGGTGGGGATGGGAATAGGGAGGTAAGGTTTAAAATGTAGAGTTTTTATTTGGGATGGTTGGAAAAGTTTTGGTCATGTATGGTGGTAATAGTAGCCCAACATTGTGAGTGCAATTAACAGCACTGAATTATATATTTGAATGTGGTTAAAAGGTGAAATTTTAGGTTTATGTATGTTACTAGAAAAAAGTTTTTTAAAAAATTCATAGAACTACACAAGGTGAACAGTGAACCCTAACGTAAGTTAAACCATGGCCTACAGTTAATAGTATAATTATTAAAACTTGGTTTCATCAATAGTAACAAATGTCCTACACCAAAGCAAATTGTTCATAAAAGGGTAGTATATGGGAACCCTGTATTTTATGTATGATTTTTCTGTAAACCCACAACTTCTCTAAAAATAATAATAATAAAAAGAAGGCTAGCAGGATTGAAGAGCGGAGTGAGAAGAGAGAGGGTCAGAGGTGGGAAGGAAGCCAGGTCACATAAAGCCTCATAGGAGTTTGCAATTTGCAAAAGTGTGCTAGAAATTTATTGGGAGTTTAAAGCAGGGAGAATGAAAGGATCTGATTTACCTTTCATCACTCTGGTTGCTGAGGAATAGATGGATGGATGCTGAGGAGGATGGATTAGAGGGGACCTTTCCCAAACACTCCAACATAAGCTTTTCGCTGACACTTCCTTTCATACTAACTTGGCACTTAAGTATATGGAATGTTGTTTCATTTCACTTTGTAGTGTAGCACATATTCTTACCCCGCGTTCTTTGATGGACTCCATATAGTTGGCACTATAACTTGTGATGTAGCTCCATTATCTAAATTACCTTTCCAATCAAAACAGAATATACTTTCAATCCACAGAGGTGAATATCCCATGTAGGAGGTGACCCTGTAGAAGAGCTCATCCTAGCAATGGTGAGGAGTATAAAGACAGGCCTTTGAGGGAAGTGGACTTGGCCCAGTGGATAGGGCGTCTGTCTACCACATGGGAGGTCTGCAGTTCAAACCCCGGGCCTCCTTGACCCATGTGGAGATGGCCCATGTGCAGTGCTGATGCGCACAAGGAGTGCCCTGCCACGTAGGGGTGTCCCTGCGTTGGGGAGCCCCACGCGCAAGGAGTGCACCCCATAAGGAGAGCTGCCCAGCGCGAAAGAAAGCGCAGCCTGCCTAAGAATGGCACCACACACACAGAGAGCTGACACAAGATGACGCAGCAAAAAGAAACACAGATTCCCGTGCCGCTGACAACAGAAGTGGACAAAGAAGAAGATGCAGAAAATAGACACAGAGAACAGATAACCGGGGTGGGCGGGGGGAGGGGAAATAAATCAGTAAATCTTTGAAAAAAAAAAAAAAGACAGGCCTTTGAGACTTTTATATCACTGAGCCTCATTCCATGTCAATCTAATAAAGTTCATCAGCTTGGCTAGAATTCACTTAAGGTTAGCTGAAATTCATCAAAAGGTATACTTCAGATTTGTGTATGTAATTGTATGCAAATTTTCCTTCAAAAGAAAAAAAGAACTGTAAACAAAGTTTGCATTCTAGCTAATGATTTTCACACTGTAGTATTTAGGGAGAAGCATACTGATGGCTGCAACTGACTTTGAAATGCAAAATGCATTGCTAGATGAGTGAAAAGGATGAAAAGAAGGCTAGGGATATGAAAAGGCAAGTATAGTAAAATGCTAAAAGGTAGAATAAAGGTGCTGGGAATACAGTGTTTACTGTAAAATTCTTTAAATCTTTCAGTATGTTTGACATTTTTCATGATAAAATGTAGGGAAAAAAGTTGAAAGTGATAGCTGAAAAATCATATTAATTGCCATTGTACTTTCAGTTTTACATATCCGAGCTTTTAGGAAATTTTCTAACCCATACATAAGATACAGATTTTGGTCTATTAATTTATGGCTTTGAAAAGTGCTCTGGTAAGTAGTGTAATCAATTTAACTTCCTGTTGGCTTCTGAAGTTGAGAGTTTTGGTTATATTCATCTATATTTTTTCCAAATAATGAATAAGTCTCTCTTAAAATGACCTTATGTATAAAATTCAGTAAAGACATTAAAAATGTTAAATCATTAAAATTTATAGCATTTTGTGATGCTTGATAATAGGTGATAAAATAAGTAAATATTACTTATTGGGTAGTACATTCTTGCCTCAGTATCTTGTCATGGGTGATATAAAAAAGCACAATTGACTGAATATAGCAAGTCTCTCCTTGGCGTTGTCTCTTTCTCTTTCCCCCTCCCATCTCCTAGTGCCCCCTTCCCTTTTTTTCCAAAGAGTAACCACAACATACCTTAGGTAAGCGTGGCATTTAAATGGGGGGGGGGGGGCGGGGAATGACCAACATTTGTTGGAGATTAAAGTTTTATTTGTCTCTTTTAAGAGTGAAATTTCTAAAAGCCTGAAGCACTATCATGCTACTGTATGATATAAATAGAGATGAACAATTTTTTCAATTTTCACTTTTGGTTTTTACCTTTATAAAAATTTAAGCTCTAGACAAGTTTATTTTAACGTATTACTTTTGTGAATGATTTAAGTGGAAAAGAATTGTTCTCTAGTTTTTCTTTTAAAACAACAGAATGCACAGAGTCACATTAACACTTTTTTACTTTAGGACAAATGAACGGAATGCCTATCCTAAATACACTCCTAATTTTCAGTTTGTGTTGCTCACAATATCTTTGAAGGAGACTTGAAGGGGCAGCATAAAAGTACCCCTGGTTCAGCTGGTCCAACCTATGGAAAATGCTTAAAAGTCAGAGAAAGCTTTGAGTTTTTATAAGGTCTATGCAGGTGTCAACAAATATGAGAAATGGGCTCAGAGTTGTGTGTAAATGAATAGGTCACATGCATGTTAAGGCACTCTCACAGGAACACATTGAGAGATCTGGCATTCTTAAAATGGAGCATATGTCATATCAACATTCCTAGTACGAAGTATTTGGTTACTGTTTCTGAGCTCTAAATAGCCCCATGCAAAGGCACATAACTGAACCAAAGCATATGGAGGCAGCTATTCAGTTATGCTGAGCTATGCTGCAATATAAATTTGCTACTGCCTTACTCACCTATTTCTACACATTTGCCAATGGAAATTTCTGTTCTAGAAATTATACGGTAGCAAAGAAAAGTAGATACATTAGGCTGGATTCCATTTTTCAAGACATATCAATATGAAACAGTGTGTTATTGTCTGTTTTCCCAGGCTGCTGAGAATCAATAAAACATATGCACCTATGCCTTAAGGAAGCAGTAACTCTTCAAATTGCCCTTTATATTTACAATTACTTAATTACTTTATTTTGCCAAAAGTAAAGGTCGTTAAAATCATCTTGAAGCTTGACTTAAATTTCAGAAGTAGCCTGCAAGTTGTACAGTCTTTAACTATGTTCCATTTAACACATTTAATAGATGTAAAAGCACACGAGTGATGATATAAAGGATAATTTACACTTGCAATGCATTTTTGTCCAATTAATAGATTGCCTGTGTGTTGCATATTTTGCATGACAAAAGAGCAGAATATTAAACTGCCATTCATAATGAAAATGCACTTTGCAAATTAAAAGTGCCGAAACAGAAATTTTTCACCCTGTTTAGGAAATAAACAGTCCTTAACCAATTAAACTGCATTGTAATAATTCTATGATTTATTGCAAGTTGTTTAACTTTCAAAACTCGGCTAACCCATATTAAGGTCACAATCCATCATGTCTTGCTTGGAAAGCCAGCAAATAATGGCTGTTGTATTAGCTGCTTTTGATGGTAGTATGAAAGAAGTATTAGCACTTGTCAACAAAACTGCTTACAACATAACATTAGCATGCATGGGCTGCTGTACCTATTTATTATTCTGGCAGCTTCACACATATTGTTACAAGCTTATAAAACATTTTGTCGGGTGGAAACCGAATGTACACTGTTTGGTTTTCTGATAGACTGGCAGCATAAATGTCTGCGCTGACTTAGTTTAGTTTAAGTGTAAATAGAGACACAAATTCTTCAACCTGTTCTCTTATTGATACTGAAAAGTGCTGAATTATTCAGCATCCAACTCTTCTGTTTGTGTCTATCACAGTTATCAATTACCCATCAGTCTTCTTGTCAAAACAGAATGGATTAATCTGGCTGAAAATAAGACAAATAAATGGATACTATAACAGGAGTGCGGGGTTGCCAGACTGTCAAAGGGAAATCCAGGCAATGACATTCGCCGTCAAAAATGGGATCTCTGGCTTAAGTGAGCAAATGATTCCCCTTTGCGAGCCAAGAATGCACTTAACTCACCGTAAGTAAATTAATCTGCCTTTTTGGACTGCTAATGCATTAACACTTAGGTAATAGTTACATTGCTGAAAATCCTTCATGTTTAAATTTTGGTCACCATTATTGTTTCTCACAGGAAAGACAGATATATTTGGATAGTTTGTCTTGGTAAATAGTGTTGCCTGGTAAATGAATGGACCCATTTAACAACGAAAATGAAGGCATTGCTGATAGTTTTGTGCTGTTTCATAGCTCTCAGCTGATGGGATACCAAGTAACTCTTTGCACAGATGGCTGGTGGAATCCATCCAGCATCTGCAAAGTCCATCCCAGTTTTCTTTCCCAAACATTTTATTCGTAAATCTTGTTTGGCAAACTTCCTGAGTCTCTGCATGGCTGTTCAAAGTACATATTTCCAATCTATCTCATTTGGCCCTTCTATAAAAAAAGAGCCAGCAAAGTGCCTTCTAATTTGGCACAAAAATTGCAGCCACAGACTGAAACAAGTTTTCCGTTCCTGGCCAAAAACTTACAAGAATTTTATCTTAGATGCCTCCATACTGGACTGTTTTACATGGTCATCATTAACATCTGAAGCTTTCGCACCATGACAGGATCAAAGTCCCCCAATTTGTATCAAGTGATAGATTAACTCTTGCCAAAAGTTTCCTCTTGTTCTTATTTCCCCAGACATTTTGTGTCCTAACTATTGCAGATATTGTTCTTCGATTGTAGGCTGGTGAGCTATTTAAGGGGATCTACCTGCAAGAAAATGGCTCCATTACTTGATGACAGATTACTTTTGAATGAATTATCTTTTTTTCTTTTTCCAATAGATAGTGTAAAGAATTTTAAGCATTTAAAACAAAACCAAAAATACCTTACTACATTTGGAGAGTTCTCAAGAGGTCACGCTAATAATTAAACTCCAGGTACAACCTCCATAATTCTCCTAAAGACTTTGACAGACTGGAAATTTTGGTCTCACATTCTCATAACTACCTCAAAGTTCTCCTCAATGTAAATCGGGTTCCCAGAACTTCAACATTAAAAAAGAAGCGCATTAATTGGCCTTCTCACCACTCACCTTTGCTAAATTTCATCCACTTGGTATATAATCCCAAAGAAATTTCATGGAAAGCAGCTATTTAAAACGTGCAAACACTGAATCTCTTGAAAAATGAGGCAGCATTCTCCCCCTCCCCAACTGATAGTTTCACTTTGTCTTTCCTTATCTTTAAAAAAAATAACAACTCATTTATATGGAAAGCTAGCATTGGAGAAAACTTTAACTACCCTAAAAATGTTTTCGAAGTTTTATTTTTTCGACTAAAATCACTTCTCTGCAATACACTGCGAATTAACTGAAACAAAGTTAATTGACAGGTATTTATAATGACCTTTCTTCAAAATTCCATATGTCATTTCCCACTCTTTGAGGAACATTTCCAGATATGTGCCTGCTATTTCTGATCCAACCTGTCCAAGTGTAAACATTTTTCCCATTGATTCTCTTCTAAAATCCCAGTCAGTTGCTGAATCCTGCAGTCTGCCTTTACAACGTCTTTCTGTAATTGTCCCTTTGTTTTACCACTGCCATTGTGCTTTCATAGTTCCTCATTAGATCCTGCAGATTCATTCATGCATTCATTCATGCACAAATTCATTATTCAAACTTTTGAATGCCTAACATGAGTGGTCTCTCAGCCTCTGTCCTTCTATCACCACTACCACCCTGGCCCTTGCCCTCAGCCTGAAATGCCTCCCACCATCGTACCCATCCTCAGTTCAAATGCCACCTCCTTGTAAAGTTTTCTTATTCCCTCATCCATGTGTTATTTCTTCCTCCTTGAAATCTCCTGAGCATTTTTCTATTTCCTTTATCACAACATGCTAGAGTAACAGACAAACCTGTGTTCAAGTCCTAGTTCTCCCACTTACCAGCTGTGTGACTGTGGGCAAGTTTTATAACTGATGAGGACATTATTGCTCCATAGGGTGTGAGGATTAAATGAGATAGTACACGCAAAATACTTTCAGCAATGCCTGGCACACTGTGAATGTGTATCAAGTTCTTAATCGCTATATTCTTATACACAGTAGGGACTTAGTTGTAACATTTATATGTGGAGAGGTGATAATTGTAATTACTTTTGATGACTCTGAGGGTCTTAAAACTAAACTTACCTTCTATCCTGGGTATTGGGCCAGAGTATAACATCCTGGCCCAAATACTCTGGCGCCACACTGCCTTGCTTCCTAACTTGACTCTTACCGTTTACTGGCTCAGTTTTCGTAAGTGAGAAGTCAGGAAGTTAAAAGTTCCTATACCTCAAAGGTACATGCTAAGATTAGTTGAAAGCAAAGTGTTTAACATAGTGCCTGGCTGATGGCAAGACCTCCATAAGTACAGCTTGCCATTACATGAGAGGTTCCAAAATGCTCCTTGCTCTAATTCTAGGTAATGAGAAAAAGCCATCAAAATGAGCACACATTTCCCTAAATTAATGCCACATCCTTCTAGAACAGGGGCTCTTAACCTTTTTTTTTCCATGGACCCCTTTGCCAGTCAGGTGAAAACCAAGAACCCCTTTGTAATACGGTGTATTATTTAATAGATACATCAGATCCGTGCCAGCATGTCCCCACAAGAATATTTTTTTTATTCAAGCTCATGGACCCCTTGATAAGAACTCCTGTTCTAGAGGGACTGCCTGAATAAGTAATACTTCTCCCAATCCCAGCCTATTCTTGTACCTCCCAAACTGACTGAAAATTGCCAAATAATACTTCATTATATCACTACTAAAGCAGACTTCAAGCTCCCTTCCTGACTTTCAGAGTGTTTCTAATTGTCCTCTTTCTCTCCCCTTACTCCAAAATGTTTTTGTCATTTTCTCCCTAAAATGTATGATTTATCTTCTGACATTTAAAGTTACTGTCTTCCTATGTCTGTAAGCAGAGGCATTCTGCTTCTGCCTCGTACCTCTTTCCTTGCCCCGCACATCTAGAATCGGTCTGCATTCATCTTTCTAAATTTAAGAAGCTCGCCCTTTCCTCAGGCTCCCTGACTACCCTAGCCCTCAATGATCTCTCTAGCATCTAAATGCCTGAAGCATTTTGAGATTTTTCCACACAATTTAGCTCTTAATTACAAATTGTCTCGCAGCATTTGCTATGTGTTTGTTTTGCCTCTCTGGAGATATTTCACTATCTTTTCTGCTTCCTAGCTCTCTTTCTTTTAGGTTAATCCACAAAGCTCTGTCCAGATATCTCCCTGGCCTGTCACGGTGACCACACCACTTGTCCTCCATGTACTAGGACGAGGTTCTGGTTTCTGCCAGGCTCCTGGGCTTTACTCGCCTTTACCCTTAACCACACAGAAAATGTTTCTTTTTTTTGTCTTTATTTATTTTTTTAATATTACATTAAAAAAATATGAGGTCCCCATATATTCCCCACCCCCCCCTCACCCCACTCTTCCTCCCATAGCAACAATCTCCTCCATCATCATGAGACATTCATTGCATTTGGTGAGTACATCTCTGAGCACCGCTGCACCTCATGGTCAATGGTCCACATCATAGCCCACACTCTCCCACATTCCACTCAGTGGGCCATGGGAGGACATACAATGTCCAGAAACTGTGCCTGCAGCACCACCCAGGACAACTCCAAGTCCCAAGAATGCCTCCACATCTCATCTCTTCCTCCCATTCCCTACCCCCAGCAGCCACCATGGCCACTTTCTCCACACCAATGCCACATTTTCTTCGATTACTAATCATAATAGTTCATAAACAGATTATCAGTAAGTCCACTCTAATCCATACTCTATTCCTCCATCCTGTGGACCTTGGAATGGTTGTGTCCACTCCACATCTATATCAAGAGGGAGATTAGATTCCACATGGATGCTGGATGCAATCCTCCTGCTTTCAGTTGTAGGCACTCTTGGTTCCACGGTGTGGTGGTTGACCTTCTTCAACGCTGTGTTAGCTGAGTGGGGTAAGTCCAATAAACCAGAGTGTAGGAGCTGAAGTCTGTTGAGGCTTAGGGCCTGGCTATCGCATGGTCAGTCCAGAGGGCCTTGCATGACATAGGTCCCTTGAGGTTGGCTAAACCTGTTTTTATGTATCAGGAAGAAATTTCCATCCTTCCAAACCATATTTCTGCCATTCTTGGAATAAGTGACATCTTTATTCTACACTGAACCTTACCCAATTGGGCCAGCATGATGTTATGTGTGGAAGAAGGATGGAATTTGGAGTCACAGAGATTTGGGTATGAATCTTGGTTTTGCCGCTTATCTGGATGAACTCAGGCAAATCACTTAACCTCTCTGAGCATCAGTTTTGTTAATGTATGAAAATATAAATACTTAAGATATAAGGATCATATGATTTAACTAACAGAAAGTGCCAGACAAATAATATGAAGCAAACTTTGGATACTTCACCTCTCCAACTAATATGAAACCATATTAACAATACCTACAGCCTATTCCTATAGGATATACACATTGCCCTATATCATGATTGCTCTATATATCTGTGGATTTATATCAGTGTTGGACACATATGCATCCATTTAATTACCTTCATCAAATAATTATTTAAGAGTAGTGCACATACTAATCTTAATATTTGTAAATTCAGGTAAGTGCTTTGCCATGAAACCCGATAGAAGCTCAAATTGAGCTGACTGACATTCAAATGAAACATTGGTCTCTTTTCTCATTTGAGTAAATGGAAAGCCAAAGGCTTCTATTTAAGGAAGGTTGAGGATTAAATGCAGTGGAGTGGCACTGCCATGCTCAAGGTTTGCCTTCCAATTTTTGAATTCTAAAATCTTATTCCAAGACAGTGAGGGAGTGTTTTGAAAGACATCTAATGAAACTTTCCTCTAGGGCACTCACAATTATCATGCCAAAATGAGCCTCATAACTGAAAATTACCCCTATACTTTGAATAAATCCCTCAGCAAACACTTGTTCTGATTGGGTATATCTTGACTTCGGTAAAGAAATGAGAGATGAGTGATTTGGAACTTAAGCCTGTGTTTAAGCAGAGTTTCTGAGTAGAGAAATTACAATAAAATATTTAATTCCCAGGAATCAAATGCAAGGCCAATCTGAACTTTTTTTTTTTTTTTTGAGGACAGTCTGAAATGCCCAAATCCTCAGTTGTTCATTGATGAGTCTGTTTCCAGTTATAAATATTTCCATCTTTCCAGAGGATCTAGCCTCTTGAGTCAGAGATAGTACACAGGGTCTAAATTACCTCTGTGGGCAGGACACGGAGACAGAGAGGAAATTCAAAACTTAACGTAACTTATAGAGGATTGAAACTAAAATCCATCACTTGTGGTGGAGATAGTTTTTACTCTCATGGAGTTGCCTTTGAGTATAAAAGAGGTCTTGAAAAACCACAACTCTTAACACAGTTTTTTTTTTTGGGTGGGGGAATGGAGAGTAATTTACTGCTTTCTCTTTAAACTCTTATTGGAAGGTTGTTGAGAAGTTCTGACTCAGCAGCTTCCCAAGTTACGTGGTCCTTTAAAAAGGTTTAAATGTGACCTCATCTCGGCACAACACAGATTCATAATCAGTCTTTCATTTGGAAAGCCTAATCTTCAGAGAAACTGAGTGAATAATGTCACAATAATGGCATTTCAGTTCAACAATGAGATTTTTCTGCCATATATATACATGAAAAGAGACCTTGGGAACAATTTTCAGGAACATTTTATTGTTTAGATGGGAGAATAAAATATGTTATCACAATAACAGTAAGCTTCCCTTTTCTCCTTGTGGAGGAAAAAGATACAGCATAGTATTTTCCTAAGAGGCAAAATGGACAAGAGCGTCCCTCTGTTTTTTGTACAGTGCCGAGTCTTAGAAGTGTGATTCTCAGAGCAGGAGTTTTTACTACATGTTGTGAAGGAGGTTAAAAATATATCTTTACCACAGAGATATTAGTACTGACAAGCTTATTATACCAAACTAAATCTCATTCTCCACTCCTCTCCTGTCTCTCTAATTTACTACACTTGAATTGGGTTTGCATGCATGTGTGCTTGGGGGGTGCAGGTAGAGCAGGTGGAATGGCATTTGCTAAATAAGTAGCAAACTCTAAAGGAAATCTCTTGAAGATTAAAACCTGTCCATATTTATTATCTTGCTTATTTTTGCAGTAATTGTCTCTTTCACCCATAGGTTATTCTAGTAGAACTTCATCATTATGATGATTATTTCATAGTTATAACAGGAGTACATTGAGACTGTTATCTCATTTAATCCTCATTCTGTGAGCTAGGTATTGATATGTTTATACCTGAACAAAATTGAGACTTAGAGAGATTAAGTGATTTGCCCCAGATCGTCTAGTTAGGAAGTGGCAAAACCAATATTAGACCCAAAACTCTATGACACCAAAGTCCACACTGCTTCCATGCAGCATCATGCTGTCTCAATGGGTAAGGCAGATCATGGAATAAGATGTCATCTATTATATTATATTTTATTTATTTTATTTTATTTTCTTCTTTATTTTCTTTTAAATGTTACATTCAAAAAAATGTGAGGGCCCCATTTACCCTCCACCCCACCCACCCCACTCCTCCCACATCAACAACCTCTTCCATCATTGCAGCACATCCACTGCACCTGGCGAATACATTCTGGAGCACCACTGCACCACATGGACAGTGGTCCACACTGTAGTCCACACTCTCCCCCAGTCCACCCAGAGGGGGCCATGGCAGGACATACAGCATCCAGCATCCATCCCTGAAGCACCACCCAGGACAACTCCAAATCCTGAAAATGCTCCCACATCATATCTCTTCTTCCCTCTCCCTACCATCAGCAGCCACTGTGACCACCCTCTCAACATTACTACAATTTCTTCCCTTACAAATCACAATAGTTCCCCAGCAGAACACCAGTAAGTCCACTCTAATCCATACTCTATTCCTCCATCTTGTGGACTCTGGGATGGTTATGTCCAGTCTCCCTCTACATCGAGGGGGCTTACATTCCACATGGATAATGGATGCAATTCTCCTGCTGGCAGCTGTAGGCACTCTTAGCTCCCAGTGTGGTGGTTGACCCTCTTCACCTCCCTGTCAGCTGGCCAGGATAAGTCCAACAAACCAGATGGTAGGAGCCGCAAGTCTGCTGAGGCCCAGGACCTGGCCATCACATGGACAGTCCAGAGATTCGGGTTTCCTGAGTATACACCAACCCAAATGCCAACCACAGGTCCAGTAAAAGTAGCAGAAGAGGCATGTGTAGAAAGGTCATATCTGAGTCCAACTTCATCACACTCAGAAACACAAGCTCCCAAGTAGGGCCATGACCATAGAACCTGTGGGTCTCTGTGGCCCTAAGGAGAACCAGCACCTGGGTTTCCATCTACCTTGGTTGTCTCTGGTACCCTGCTGAGGTGTGCATAAGATGTCATGTATTTTAAGAAGCAGCAGAAATACAGTTGGATGGAAGACGGTCATTTCCTCTTCCTTACAGTTCTAATTCTCTCTTGAATCTATTTTACTTGTCTTCTTCATTCTCAACATATTTACTTTTCCTATTTTTTCAATTGTGATAAATAGGAAAATTAGTTCTTAAGGTGGAAAACTGGTGGCAAAGGCACACAATTGCCTACCTATGGAATACAGGGAAACTCCCAAAAGGTCCCTGACTCAAAAGTATACTTTGTATTCACCTACCATAGAAGCTGAAGTTTCCACAGAGAGAGTCACTTTGCTGTATTAAATGCACTTTGTCTCTAAAAGTTATCTTTGGGAAAGCAGACATGGCTCAACTGATAGAGCATTCGCCCACCATATGGAGGGTCCACGGTTTGATCCCCAGGGCTTCCTGACCCATGTGGTAAGCTGGCCCACATGTAGTGCTGCTGAGCACAAGAAGTGCCCTGCCATGGCAGGGGTGCCCCCATGTAGGAGTGCCGCATGCACAAAGTGTGCACCCCACAAGGAGAGCTGCCCCATGTGAAAAAAGCACAGCCCACTCAGGAGTGGCACTGCACACATGAAGAGCTGACGCAACAAAAAAAAGACAGTTTCCCAGTGCTGCTGGATAATGAAAGTGGATGCAGAAGAACACAGAGTGAATGGTCACAGAGAGCAGACTATGGGGGAAGGAGAGAAATAAATAAAATAAATCTTTTAAAAATAAAAAATAAATAAAAGTTACCTGTGAACATAGCAGTTTATCATGTTATTTACAACTTTTCCTGGGATTTATATGCCCAGCATAACCAAAAAATAACTTGCAACTTTTGGTTGGTAATAAAGAAGTGTGAAAAGTTTAAACAAGCCCTTTGTAGCCAGTGAACAGAACAAGTTATCTGGGAAAAAAAAATACAGAAATGGGAGAAGCCCAGAAGGGGACATGGTGTCCACGGAAGATAACCCTCTAGGCTTTTAGCCTTTTGTTTAGGGTTGTATAGATCTAGAAGGAAATGAGGCATGTGCTAACTTTTAAATAGATTTAATTTCAGCTTAGATATCCCTGACTTCTCAAAACCAGGTTATGGGGACTTGCTCTGATCTTTTGTAAATAGCTGCAAGTCCCCTTATCATAGCACTATCTTATTTTGCTCTCCTTGTCTGCCCAATTCTATCATTAGACCAAAAATTCCTTGAGGCCATTCATTTATTCATTTTGGCCATATTTCTACTGCTAGTATGACGTTCAGGAGGTGTATTAGTCTGCCAAAGGGGCTCTGATGCAAAGTACCAGAAATCTGTTGGCTTTTATAAATGGTATTTATTTGGGGTAAAAGCTGTCAGTTCCAAGGCCATGGAAAGTCCAACTCAAAGCACCATAAGAGGTACTTTCTCACCACAGTCAGTTGCCATATGTTGAAGAAGATGGCAAGCAATCTCTGCCTGGTTTCAGTCTTCTATTTGGGCTTCCTCTTTCTCAACTGCAGGCTGGCATAGGGCTTCCTATATCTCTCAGGGCGTTTTATATCAGTCCCAGCTCTCTTCCCAAGGTCAGCTGTAAGCTCTCAGGCTACAGTCTATCTCTCTTCAGGCCTTTAGCTGTTTGAGCCTTTTCCTTTCTGTCACCTGGCAGGATAAAAAATAACAAAGTTCTCTCCTCTGTGTGTCTTAAGTGATTGTCCTTTTCTATCAGACCCAGCAAGGGGGCAGGGACTCAATCTGAGTTCTGCCCTTTGATATAGTCAAATCAAAAAAGCCCTAACTCAATCTTAACATGTAATTTAATTAAAGACACCTCAGTTGGAGTTAATGCAATCAAAGGGTCTCACATGCATAGGAACAGATTATTTTATGAACATAATCTTTCTCTTTTTTGGGATTCATAAAATAATCTCAAACTGCCACAGGAGAGAAACTATTTAGATTAAAATATCTCTTTAGGGAAGCGGACTTGGCCCTGTGGTTAGGGAGTCCGTCTACCACATGGGAGGTCTGCGGTTCAAATCCCGGGCCTCCTTGACCCGTGTGGAGCTGGCCCATGTGCAGTGCTGATGTGCGCAAGGAGTGCCCTGCCATGCAGGGGTGTCCCCCGCGTAGGGGAGCCCCACATGCAAGGAGTGCACCCCGTAAGGAAAGCCGCCCAGTGCGAAAGAAAGTGCAGCCTGCCCAGGAATGGTGCTGCCCACAAGGAGAGCAGGCACAACAAGATGACGCAACAAAAAGAAACACAGATTCCCATGCTGCTGACAACAACAGAAGTGGACAAAGAAGACGCAGCAAATAGACACAGAGAAGAGACAACTGGGGCGGGGTGGGGTGGGGCAGGGGGGAGGGGAGAAATAAATAAACAAATCTTTAAAAAACATATCTCTTTACTGTTTATGTGAAGATCACAGAATTGTGTAGCTTGATAGTGGGGAAAAGTAAAACACATGCTTTCACCTCAGGTTTCTAGAGTAGGGGAGAGAAAATATGGTTACTTTCAGTAGAAAGTCATAGACACTTACTGGGAAAACATAAAGGGGGATAAGGAATACATTTTAAAAATACTTTTGAGGGAAGATTGAAACTCCTGAGGGCTTTTTCTTTTTTGGGGGGGCGGGGGGCATTGAACACAGTTTTCATAAAAGTCTCTTTCATTAGTGGTGGTAGCACATTTAACAGTTAAATACATTTAAATAATGTATAGGTGACTGTAAGACTGCAGCATTGGTAACTAAATAGCCAATTTAACTAATAACCAACTAAAAAGTAACTGTCTAAATATTTAAGATACAGCTCTTTGTTTTGATCACCTTCTGGGAGAAAAAGCCTGTTGGTCACAATTCAAATACACTAACCAAATCTTCCATATTCATTCCCAGAGGTTTCTTCAGCTGGGCAAGCTCGAGTTTGTGGCCTCCAGCATTAATGCTCCTCCTGTCTACCAGAGCAGACAGTGGAAGCTTCCCAGCAGGCTTCAGGGTCTGAGTGTAGCCCACTCCAATTAAACTAGAGCTGTTGACTTTTGCAGAAATGGAAGTAGTGGGATCCAACTCATATTCAGCTGCAACGTGAAAAAGAGTGCAGTTGGTACCTGATGTCCAAGCAAGGGTTTACTGAAGTGTCAAGATCTTCACACACTTTCTGATAAATTCTCTCCAATCATTGACATCAGTGTGTAGCTGGAAGTCTCCAGTCCTGTGCCCACTGCAGTTATTCCTTGTCAGCTTTGATTTGGCACTGCCAAAGGTAACCAGCAAGCCAGACCTCATAAACCAAGATGGCTGAACCATGGACTGCAGGTCCAGCAAAATCAAAGTTAACATCCAACCAAGGTTTATATACTCACTCTTTTAAGAAGACTTGATTTTATCACTTTTCTTTCCCTTGTTTGGTGAGAAAGTGGTATCAAATATCGGTTCGAAACCTTCACAAATCTGGTCTTCAATTGCGATTTCTGTTCCCAGAGTGTTATCAGGGTTCCATTTTTCGGTGAAAGTGAGACCATAACTCATACCATTTGAGTTTGGTCTCCAAGGTCCCAGTAACTTTACCAGTATGTGTATTATATGACCCAGATGTTGAGATTTGCATGACATTGCATGACATTTTTTTTCATATCCAGCGTCACCAAATCCTTTGTTAACAAAAAACAAAATCCTTTGTTGAAAATAACTCTGGCAGCTTTGCCAAGGTCAGTGTCCAATGGAGGAATACACATTGGCCACACTGCATGTGTAGGTGGCCTCCCATGGTGAAGCCATGGGAAGGAACGATCTGGTTGTCTACTGAAGGGGGCTGTGCTGTCACTCTGCTTATAACAGAAGTGGCTAGGCTCACTCAAAATAGTGCTTTTTCACTTTCATCAATTAAGAACATACTTATTCCCATTACTGACTTGAAAGATGTATAAATAGATGTATAGTTCAAAGGGTGGAAGATTTAGGGAAAGGAAGCGATAAAAATGAAAGATACAAGTGGAAGAACCATAAATTAATGGATTTTAGAGTACTGTTAAAATACAAATGACTGCATGTAAGAAGCAACTTGACAATATTACTCCGAATTACTTACTTCCAAAAGAAAAGTGAAGAGGCAAAAGACAAAAGCCCCTCACACAGATGATTTTTTGAAAATCTGTCAGCTTATTACCTTCTTTGAATGATAAGTTCACCGGATCAGAGAAACTGTGTCCTGATTTGGTACAATTAAGCCCTGGCTGGCCATATTCTGTCATATGACCCCATAATATCATTGGTACTTAGTAATCACTGGGTAACTCGTTATGGGCATCAGCAAATGGAAATAGATTTGCCTCGAGGAAAGGTCACTAGTGAATAACAACTTGCAGACCAAGGCCTTGTAACTTGTTGCATCTCTGAACTATGGCATGGACTTGGGTCTCCCAGATAGAAATTTCTGGCAACTCACCACTTGCTAAAAAGCAGGATTGAGTGCATAGTGGGCATTAGGCCCTAGACCCCAGTATCAGGCAGGTAGATGCTGACTGACAGAAGGGCCCTGCCACAGTGTGGATTTACCTTGAAGGAGGCCCACTGGTACCGACCTGACAGTGCACACTGAGATCCTCTAATGAACAACTCTGTGCTAGTTTTGTTTTGTTTTCTCTCAGTTCCTGCAGGGGTTACAAAGATGCTCCTAAGATTTCTAACTTACTTCCCTAAATAAACATGCAATTTTAATTTACTAGTTTGAACCACTGAAACTGTCATTTTGTAGGTCAAAATGGTTGAATAGGAAACGGACTTTGGCCCAGTGGTTAGGGCGTCCGTCTACCATATGGGAGGTCCGCGGTTCAAACCCCGGGCCTCCTCGACCCGTGTGGAGCTGGCCATGCGCAGTGCTGATGCGCGCAGGGAGTGCCGTGCCACGCAAGGGTGTCCCCCGCGTGGGGGAGCCCCCACGCGCAAGGAGTGCGCCCATGAGGAAAGCCGCCCAGCGTGAAAAGAAAGTGCAGCCTGCCCAGGAATGGCGCCGCCCACACTTCCTGTGCCGCTGACAACAACAGAAGCGGACAAAGAAACAAAAGCAGACAAAGAAACAAGACGCAACAAATAGACACCAAGAACAGACAACCAGGGGAGGGGGGGAAATTAAAATAAATAAATAAATCTTTAAAAAAAAAAAAAATGGTTGAATACTGGCAAGTTCATGTTTCAGCCTACCTGTTAAATGCAGATTTGGTATGACAATATAACTGTGGGAAGGAAATATGGACACTAAATGCTTTTTTCCCCCCAAGGTAGCCCTACTGGGTTAAAAGAGAAGGCAAATTCCTTTTAGCTGCAATTAGTGTTTATGGAATATCTAATCACACAAGTGCCATGAAGTGTACACAATACACAGAAGAGACCAACATTACCCTTGAGAAATGCATCATCTGTATGTGAGCATTTGGCTAAATATAGAACAAAAATAGTTTCCATTTTCAATCTAACAGACAAAAATGGCTGTATTGTAAAGTGCAACTAATCTTTTATAAATTATATTGATGCTGGTGCCACACACACCCAGAAATATTATTTTCTGTTCTATGTTTTATACCCTCCTCTGTCCACCCACACCACGCTCCAAATATATTAGTCTCCTTTCCAGGACCGACTTCATAATTTCAGGGCCAATGGGGCAGGGGGAGGGGGCATTGTTAAAAATTATTAAGGCTTTCAAGATGGCAACAGCAGAGCATTATACTGGAGCCAGTTTAAGCATTAAACTGGTGGCCCAGGTCACATGATCATGAAGTCAGGCCTGCTTCTTTTTCTTTCTCATACACGCCAAGTTCACTCCCTCCTCAGGGCTGTGGCACTTGCTATTCTTTTTTTTTTAAAGATTTATTTATTTCTCTCCCCTTCTCCCCCTCCCCGCCCCCAGTTGTCTGCTCTCTGTGTCCATTTGCTGTGTGTTCTTCTGTGACCACTTCTATCCTTATCAGTGGCATTAGGAATCTGTGTTTCTTTTTGTTGCATCACCTTGTTCAGCTCTCTGTGTGTGCAGCGCCATTCTTGGGCAGGCTGCAAGGGGCGCACTCCTTGCGTATGGGGCTCCCCTATGCGGGGGGGACACCCCTGCATGGCACGGCACTCCTTGTGCACATCAGCACTGCACATGGGCCAGCTCCACACAGGTCAAGGAGGCCCAGTGTTTGAACCACGGACCTCCCATGTGGTAGGCGGACGCCCTATCCATTGGGTCAAGTCCACTTCCCTGCAATTCTTTTTATATGGAGTGCTCTTCTCACAGTTAAGATCTCATCTGCTGATTGCTCTCCCCTGACAACCCCTGTCTAAAGGAGTCCCATAATAGTCATTCTCTGGGGCATCATCCCATTTTATTTTCTTCCCAGTACTCTCCTCTGAAATTTTCTTGCTAATTTATTTAAAGATTTCTTTCTTTCTTTCTTTCTTTCTCCCCCTGCCCCCCATTGTCGGCTCTCTGTGTCCATTCACTGTGTGTCTGCCTACATTCTTGTCAGGCAGCATCAGGAATCTGTGTCTCTTTTTGTTGTGTCATCTTGCTGTGTCAGCTCTCCATGTGTACAGCGCCACACCTGGGTGGGCCGCATTTTTCACGTGGGTCGGCTCTCCTTGCGGGGCTCACTCCCCTATGCAGGGGGCACCCCTGCATGGCACGGCACTCCTTGTGAGTGGCAGCACTGCGTGTAGGCCAGCTCACCACATGGAACAGGAGGCCCTGGGTTTGAACCCTGGACCCCCTATAGGGTAGGTAGACACTCTATCAGTTGAGGCACATCTGCTTCTTGCTAATTTATTTATTGATTGATTTATTGTCTAGTCTCCATTCACTGGAATGTAAACTCCATGACAGAAAGGACTTCCTCTTGTTTGCATGGCATTTAAAACAGCACTTCGTATGAAGTAGGTAGCCAATAAATAGGTTTCTAATGAATAAATGTAATAAACAGACACATACAAACCAGTGAATGAAAATCAAAACTATCCAATGCAATACATCAAAAATGCAAGCCTCATTCAGTTGTGATTACTAAGTGATTTCTCTTTAGCAATCATTACATTCTAAAGATCAATCACTCTATAATGTTCATTTTGCTATGTATCTCATCACTTACAATTTTAAATAAAAGGGAAAAGTAGGTATATATTAAAAGGTTGGTGGAAAAAATCTCACATAATATTTTCTAAGAAAATAAGGCAACTTTAACATATTTCAACTCTGCCTACTGTCAATAAGAATGTATTTAAGATATTATTAAACACTTTTTAGGAAACTAAATGAAGCTATAATTCTCCCACAAAGTTAATATTAATTTTACAGTAGTTAACAAAAAAAACCAAAGTCACTATATCAGGTCACAAAAACTAAGACTTTTGACTCTTACAGGAATTGCTATCATGAAAACAACATTGGTTGAATGAATCTGAAGTCCATGTTAAATTACAGAGCTTCCTGCAACATACTTATTTAATTATATCTATTGGATTTAAGAGCCAAAGATAATGATAATGGTCACCAAAGACTAGGCTTTGCTTTTCAAGGACCAGCTGGTTCTGGCTGGAGAGTTGACACTACATGAAAATCATCTTTTTTTTTTTTTTTTTTTTTTTGGTGGGTCCATAGTTTCCAGTGACAACTAGAAATTAGCAAAACAAGTTATAGTTATAAGCACGAACTGTTGAAGACATTCCCACATATCTGAGACATGCAATGCAAGCTAAAGAGGAGAACATTTGCAATTTAAAATATAATTCACCATAATGAAAATATAAAGCAGTCGTTCTGTTTTATTCGGCATGGCAGGTTAGGAATCCCCGTGAAGCTAAATTGAAGCAAAGAGCATATTAATAATTTAATTTGGTTCAGTAGTGTGCAATGGGGCACTACAACCTTTTATTCTGTAACCAGCTGCTGACCCTAATATGGACGAACCAATTAGACATCTCTATTTAATTGTTGGGTGACCTATCTAAAACTCACTAGGAATTTTCATTTTAAACAACACTCAACAATCTGAAAGAATCCTAGTTATCCCCCTGGTAGAGGCGGTTGATTTGATAGAAGCACACAAAGGAGTTCAGCAAATGGGGGGAAAAACCCTGTAAGATCATTTTAGACTATATTCTGAAAAAGAACATCTTAATATAACGAGCCTTTTTTCAGTCTCCCTTGGTGGAGCATCAGCCCTCTCAGATAACCCCGCACAAAGCAAATACTATTCGTCTGAAGTTACATTTGCTCCTTGTTATCACAACTTATGCCACTTAATTCATTATTCAACGAATTCACTTTCTTGTTTATTAGATGCAAGGTAGCCGCTTATCCCTAAAGGCCATGTATGCAAAAGACTGCTTGTAATCCTGTCACTTCAAACCTCTCTAGGCTTTTACATTGCTCCAGGAATTAGGAGAAAAGAAGCAAACAATTTAGATTTATTCCTGATGATATTAAATCTGTACATGATGAAAGAAATAAGAAAAAAATGTTAACCTGAAATTTGTTGATTGTAGAGTGGCTTCAGATGCTATCTTTACATGTGAAAGTTAGTATATTCACTTGCTTCCCATAATAAACACCTTGAAATATTCTTTCCATGTTAAAGAGGAATGTTAAATGCATTTTTTGTACAGGTGGCCTGCAATAAAATGTAATATATCTCATCAACTACATTTCAAAGACACAGGCCAGCTCAACATTTCGGGTGCTGGAAGCAGATATTAAACATATTTTAAAATCTGATATTTGACCTTTCAAGGCTTTTAGGCACCTGTCTTTAAGAATATATAATGTTGAACTAAAAGTATATATTGAAAATGGTTTTCAATTTTTCAAAATGGGTATTTCGATATTCTTGGTTGTTGCTAACAAGATGAAATAAGTGCGTTGTGAATAATGTAAAACAATGTAACTATTTGAACACTTCAAACATAGTATAATGGTCAGAGGTATTTCAATTTGATTTGGTAATCTTATGCTATTAAATTCATTAAAATGTAAATAAATTAACAGAATTAAGCATACTTTCAGTGCAGTCTTAGCACAATTAATATTGTATAAAATTATCTGCATAATTATACACAGTATGTTTACATAAAACATCCAGGAAAAAGCTACAAATCAGAGGCTGAGTATAAAATATTTTAAGCTGTGCGCTGAAGTCTTCTAAATATGGAAACCTAAGTGGTTGTTTTAGTACTGTGCTTTATGTAACTGCAGACAGTTCTAAATTTCATGCTTTACTTATTTAAATGCTAAATGATTCTATACTTATTTTTTAAATTCTCATATAGATGTATAAATATTATATTTAGATTGAATGTATTTTAAACCTGTGTGCATTAGTCACAAAACATAGAGGCAATTATTTTCTCCAATTAATTTACATTATGAGCTATTTGAGATTCAGCATTAGTTCATCAAGGAAAGGCACAGAGAACACTTTAATGCAGCATAACATATTTAGATATGCCTAGGACAAAAGACTCAGCATCTTCAGAAAACAAGAACCTTTTACAGGGAATATTTATTTTGTGAATAGAGTTGTGACTAATAAAATAATGTGAACAAAATCACTATCAACTATTCTAAGAAAGGAAATATGCTTGAAACCTACCTACCTAGTGACTGTGACTATTATTGTAATTATTGCCATTCTTCCAAAGCATCACTCTATATTAATATAGTGATGAACAAATTGATTCACCTGAATAATTAACCTTTACTGCAGCATAACTACCTTAGGTACAGAGTAATATTTTCCATTCAGCCAAGACATAAACCTGTGAGGGAAATCACACTCATTAAATATTCTGCAGAAATCAATTGTTTCCTGCCACTCTGAGGAATTAATATCAACAATTAAATTGTGCAGTATTTTTTAAAGCTTTATTCTCATCAGTCTGTGCTGATTAAACAAAAAAAACATCAAAATAGAGCAAACTGAAATTAACAAAAGGGTACTAAAAATATACAACTTCTCTGTTGATATCTTAGATATATAACTTTATTCATTATTGTACAACTTTTGGTTTTTTACATGTGGGAGATTTAAAAAGTCACCCAGTGATTTTTATGGTGCAACCGTATGCTAGATAAAGATATTTAAGCTGTCAGTATAAACTGCTTCTGTTTTCATTTTGCATTTAATTTCAATGCCAGACTCAAGGCATAAATTTTTCATCACCTGCAATGCTATGAATAAAAGATTAAAAAAAGAACTGAGAAGAAATTCTAACACATGCGGTGCATGCAGCACATTGTGCAGACGCAGTATTCATAACTAGATGTTTAATTTCCATCTTTTTTTTTAACGTCAGGAACATTATTATTTGGGTTAATACATCATGGAGTTAATTTCCAGTATTTCAGCTTTGCAGAATTCAAGTTTACCTAGTTTGGGCCAAATAGGCCATTCATTTCACTTGAAATCTGAAGTAGACACCCTAAGATTTACATGTTACTTTGTTGGCCGTGCAGGGTTCTATTACTCTCGTATTTCCAGAAAGGAACTATTTCAACATCATATATTTTTTGTTTTATTCCATGAAATAGCATATATATTAACCTTGCCTGAAAGTTCAAAGAACTAAGAATTACTGAAATGGTCCTACCTAATATCAATTCCTCATTAAGGCTTGGTTCATGCTTTCAGCTGAAAGACACAATCAATCCCAAGAGGTAAAGTTATGAGCTCAGTGTTAAGGCATTTTTTATTTAGTACTTAGGACTGTTTTCTGTAGTGCAATGCATCTTCATTGCCACTTTATTAGCCTCCAAAGGGCTCACAGAACAAAACAATTTCTAATTCCTGCCAATAGACTCACTGAGCAAGGATGCACAAGAGCCCTTCCTAGTCCCTTCAGGAGGGTCTTGGGTTTTATTAACCTTGTCATTCTGAAACTTCACTTTCTTAGGGAGGTCAAGAGCCTGCTGTGAACCACAGGCTTGTCAGAGACAGCAAGAGTTATTCTCCTGGAGGTTAGTGGCATCTAATAATGTCTAGTTTTTAGTCTTTGGCTCTAATTACTCAAACTAATTTTTTATGGTTATTGAAATTAAATCTAGGGAAAGCATTGGAAAAAAAAATAAACCAAACCATGTTCTGATACATTACTATCAACGTGGGTATCCAATTAGCTCAGTTGGTTAGCAGACAGTGCTAATGAGACCTAGGTCGTTCATTCAGTTGTGGGGGGGGGGGGGGTGATGATTAGCTTTACTTTGTTCTATGGTCACAAATGTTTCATCCTATCTAGCTGTTTTAAATGCTATTAGTCACCAAAATAACCAAATGAGAGTGTGTAGATGAACCTGTGCAAATCCATCCCAACGATGAGGCTCTTGAGGACATCAGTACATCTTTATTGCACCTCTTAGAAAAATTTTACAAAAATTAGTATTTTTTTAAAAACATTTTCCACCTGCTTATTGTGTCTGAGTATAAAGCAAGCACTTCATATTTTCCAAACATTTAATGGGCTTTAATTAGCTGGTCTTCATAACATTTCTATGATGTTGGCAAGTTTAATTATGCTTACTTTACAGATGAAAAAGCTCAAAACTGAGAGGTTAAGTCACTTGTCTGAGGTCACACAAAATGTCAGGGCACTTCTCAGATTGGAATCACTGTCTTCTGAATCTCATTCCATTGTGGTACCCATGAGACTGCCCTGCCTCTATGAAAACAGCCTGAAGTCACAGTAATATGCCACTATATTATCACATTATTTTTCATTATGCTAGAAGACACAAGCCTAGTGAAAAGGCTTGGTGAGTGCTGGATTACAGCTGAATCTCCCTTTAAGCAACATAAAAGTACAGAAATTTGGATTTGCTAGACAGAAAAATTAGAGGGTGTCACATATCATTTAGTCTATGCTACCTCATATTATTAATCACATTTTTTGCATGCCCTAACTCTCTAACTAGATAGTAAGTACAGAGACCATGTCTTATATCTGAATGCAGAATAGGTATCAATATATATAATTTATTCATGATAATGGCATCTGATTGGAGGAGAATAGGGGAATATGAGACTTCACACCCCCATTTATGGGAAGAGCAGAGATTGGGATGAGATAGGCTCCACTGGTGGTAGGCAGGAGTAGATTTTTCCTATTGCACCTGTGTAATTACAAATTCTAGTTTGATCTGTTATGGGGACACCACAAACATATCTTGGATAACAAATACAAAAAGGATCTACAGAGTTGACACACTTAAGGAAAAATTTTGCAAAGAACAGGATACTTAAACAGCAGAGTAAGAGAGGTAGTTTTGCCGCAGCTATGAAAAGTAGAGACTTCCCCATGCAACTCAGCACCACCCTGTCAATGGAGAAATGAAGTGGTAAGGAGATTATTTGTCCAGTATTATAGAAGAGGAAAACACATAATATGGGAGGGGCATAAGTAAATATATTTTCATTTTCTTAAATTATTCTTCATAAGATGGTTTTATGTTGTGTGTTTTTCTCCCAAGCCTAAAGTGATATTATTTAGGATAAAGTTGATTTATCTAGAAGTTTTCAGAAATATTACAATTTTGTGAGTTAAATTATACCTATAAAGATTTTTTTCCTGTCAGAAAATTGACTTGGATTTGGCTTTCTTGGAGAAGCATCAAATCAAGAACTATTGATTTGCTTAGCAAATGGGGTTGCTTAGCAAAATGAGGAGCTATTTTGGAAATAGGACTTAACACCAAAATGGCAGACAGAGCAACAAACTCAAAGTATGATGTGCGTGTTCCTGGAGATGGGTAATCACAAGTTTTACATGTCAATGTGGTCATCTTCTTATTGTTCATGTCTCTCTACCATTGAATCTCTGGGTACTGGGGTGGGGGGCTTTCAAAGAAGAGCCTTCTAAAGTCTACGGACTGGTCTTATCGCTAACACCTATAGTGGTTAGGGATAATCACTTTATTTCATTTCGCTACAATAATAAAGATATACATATATACATGCACACATACATGTGTACATGGACACTTTCTTCAATTTCATTGCTATATGAATTTTTGGGATACTCAAGTAAATGAAAAATACTGTATTTTGTTTCAAACAAGGAAAAGAAAGAAAAGGGACACACATGATAACTACAGGAATTGAGTTATAATAATTCCATACTGAGCCTTGGGAAAGACTGACATGGCCAGTTAAGGAAATGTCTTTCCTTGAGATACTTAAGATAAAAATAAATCTGTTCTCTAAGAGACATTCGGTGTAGTTCTGCCTAGGAGGTAGAATGCTAGACCTGAAATCTTGTGGTCCTTTCCGGGTTTATCTCTGCATTATGTGATTTTAGGAAATGCCAAATAATTTTTTTATTCATTGTTGTCAAACACATCAACTCAGGAATATTCTATGCCTAGCAAACCTGTCTTTGAAAAAAAGGAAATCTTTTTGAATCAAAACACCCCAAACATTCTCAAACACACACAGAAGATAAGGTAATAGAGAATTGGGTTCTGGTCTGATCGGTACCATCAACTCATTGAGTTTTGTAGGCAATCTAATCTTGTCAAAAATTCTCGAAATAGGGAAGCGGACTTGGCCCAGTGGTTAGGGCGTCCACCTACCACATGGGAGGTCCGCAGTTCAAACCCTGGGCCTCCTTTACCCCTGTGGAGCTGGCCCATGCGCAGTGTTGATGCCCGCAAGGAGTGCTGTGCCACACAGGGGTGTCCCCCATGTAGGGGAGCCCCATGCGCAAGGAGTGTGCCCCATAAGGAGAGCCACCCAGTGCGAAAGAAAGTGCAGCCTGCCCAGGAATGGCACCACACGCACGGAGAGCTGAGACAACAAGATGATGCAACAAAAAGAAACACAGATTCCCGTGTCTCTGACAACAACAGAAGTGGACAAAAAAGAACTCGCAGCAAACGGACAGAGAACAGACAATGGGGGGTGAGGGGGAAAATGGGAGAGAAATAAATAAAAATAAGTCTTTTAAAAAAATCCTCAAAATACACTTTTTACTTCCAATTGTCATAAATTGCTTAAATGTAAAGTCTTGTATTTGAAATAAGTCAATTGTTTCTTAACACATATAAGGTATTTTTTAAAAATTCTGATTCTTAGCCCCTATTCCAGGTCTATGCAACCAGAACCGTCTGGGAAAGAGCCTGGGAATCTATAACATAACCGGTGACCCAGATGACTCTTGACGATCATGCAAGTCAGGGAACTCCAAAAGGTCGTAATATTCTTAGTCCTTTAAAATTCTTGGTTGTTAGCTAACTGGTATGTGGTCCCTTTTTTGGAAGAGTTTCAATATATTATATAACTCCCTCAAATCAACTTCACATGGATGCTGGGAGAATAAATTTCCAATTGTGAAATGAATTGCTTGGGAATACAGTGTTCAAGGAGTTAATCCAAGATTTCTATTGTCAGAAAATATAACGGAATGGTAGCATGTGTGTGATATTAAAAATAATAACTATCTGTCCTTTACAAATCAATACTGATTTCAAGAGGCATTGATAAGCACAGGATCAACATATTTTTCCAGTCATGCTCTTGAGGAAACATTAATTTAATACACTCTTCTGGACAATTGGTCTTCCTTGTATCTGACAAAAAAAAGCTTTTAATTCAAGAGGGGAAGTACAATATATCAGTGGATAATTATAAATGGTTTATGAGGGTTTTTTTTTATTAATAAAATTGGGAGCCAAGACACCTTCTGTTTCTAATAATTTTTCTACTGAGTTAGATTGTTCTCCCCAACCTGAGAGTGTGAGGTAAAATTTTATATTTATTTATATTTAATTAATATATAATTATATATATAATTATAATTAATATATTTATTTATATTTAATTCTATGGAGTTATTTCCCAATATAATAATGCAATTACATTTGGCCACTTGGAGAATAGATCTATGGCCAGAAATGCTGTTAGCAATGGGAATTTTTGCCTTGGATTCTGCTTTTTCCCAGTAACATGGGTGGTATAATAAATATTATATATATATACATATATGTATATACACATAAACACAAATATAATGGCACAAAATAAATGTGTTCCTTTCTACTGACACATACAAGTGTTTTAGAAACAACAGTATGTGATTATGTGATTTCAGGTCTAGATCACTGAAAAGTGACTACAACTAAGCTACAAAGCACTATCAAAATTTTTGAGACCATTCCCACCTTCTAATAATAGATAACTTTTCTAGGTTTCTAAAAGGTAATACAAGACAGACATATCTCTGCATTTTTCTATATGCTGGAGATGCTGCAGAATAGTTGTTACTATTATGACAATGGACAATTTTATCATAAATAGAAAACCTTGCAGCCATATTGGTATAATTTCCCACTACTCAATTGGTAGCTCTATGCAGGCTGTGTGTAAGAGAGTTTATTCAATTATTATTTTTAAGGTAAAAGGTTGAATTATTAATGTAAATTCAACTGCCCCTTTTTGTAATATATGCAGATTTACTTTTCTTATTTGGTTGACTCCAGAGAGTAACTTTGAATTTTGTCAGGTAGCTAAGTGATTTTCATTTGGGACACAGCTGAACATTTTTAAAAAGAGAATTCTTCAGATACAGAACTGATACTTGGAGTTTCTTCTAAATTTTATGTGCCAATTATTTAAATTTTAAAATTTGAAACAGTTTTTGATCTCAGACCATGATTTTATAATCATTTTATCTATAACAGAGAAGCTTGGCTCTTCTATTTTGTCACAATAATTTTGTTATGCCCAAATTCAAGATTCAGACTTTTAGTGAATCTAAAATGATCATCTCAATTAATTATTTGCAGGCCTGTAGGCAACTTACTAATAAGGTGAATTTTAGAATGCCCTATGTAAGAATATAAATTCATTTATTAAAATATAACATATTAAGTTGTACTACTGTTAAACAATCATCTAAGTTTCAGGATGACTTAAATTTTTTTCCAGTGCTTTCCATGTTGATCCCTGGAAGTCCTGCCATCTATGGGATATTAGTAAATTACTGACTCAATAGTCATCGCTGATGAAGATGATTTTTTAAGTTTATATTATACAATAAATTATTTTTCATGGCTCTTTTTTTTGCACTTCATTGACTTAAATGAACTTTGGAAATGGTTAAATTAAGAATAAGGTTTTATTTCAACTCATTGGCAATAGTTGTATGGTGCCTTTCCTTATGTAAATCTAATTTATATTATCCATAAAAATCTATCATATAAATACATTGCCATGCATATTTATTCTAAGAAACTATTATTATTTTCTTAGTATTCATAATTATTTATTCATTTCAAGTCAGTCAGCATGCTACTAATGGGGCCATGTGATTAGATATCCTAATTTGTCCTTGTAACTTATAATGAGTATAAATAGAAGTTCAATATAAAGTATTTTGAAATTTATAAAAATTATTTTTTGTTACATGTATGCCCATAGATATAAAATTCCAGGATTTTCTTTCTTTCATAATATACTATAATATGGTTACAAGTGCATTGAAATTCATCTTGTTAGAATGGTAGTAATATATCCCACCAGGACTACTGTTCCTAGTAGCAATTTAAAATAATTATTGTGAGACTTGATGCTAGACATCAGGTTTGCAATAGAATTACAATGAGGGAAGTGTATTAGAGACAAAACATTGCTGGAAGAAAACTTCATAATGGCGCAATTTGGAACTAAGCCTCAATTTTACAGTAATAGATTCTCTTTATGATGGCACAAAGGAGTGAATGCACTTAGCAAATTTAAATCTATTATTAGTCACACTCTGTGGATTGCAGTGCAAAAAAGAGAAAAGAAATTATCTTTTTAAGTATGTTTCTCATATAAAACAGGTTCTAGTAAGAACAGTCTCATATAAAATCGCCTTGTTACAGTTCAGAAGCACTGTCCGTCTTCACAACAGCAGGGAGTTGCTCAGGTTTAAAAGTCTCCAAAATAGTTCTGGAGGTCTCTAATTTCAAATGATGTTTCTGAAGTTAGGACACATTCAACATCAGTACATTTCTTATTTAAATAAATACAGTACAGAATAAGAAAGAGTTAATTTGGTATCAGCTGCTTACTGCCATCTCTCTCCTTGAATGAAGAGGTATTTGTATTTCACATTAGTACTATACCTGCCTTTAATGTGATTTCAATTATAGTGAAGAGAACTCAGTAGAGTTATGCTTGTATGATTTCGCACTCATCTATGAAAAAGGAGTTTCAATTGGCAATTTTGCAAGGGAAACCAACAGCAAGAATCCAATAGGTATTGTCAGCATAAAATCAAAACACCAAAGATTCAAGCATCCATTTTCAATAAATGCTTGATCAATAAAATCAATAAATAAGTTAAATAAAATGCTATATTTTTACTTTAATTATGACCCATTTTCTCTCTCTTGTCTTAAAATAATACAGAGTAAAATATATGAGAATAGCATAATTCAATTTTAAAATAACATTTCCATAATGTTATTCACTGGCTACATAGGGATGCAGGTAAAATCCTTAAGAAATCTTAAATAAAATTTTTATCTGAAATATTCTACATAAGCTGTGAAAATGATGGAAACATTGAATTGAATCAGGAAAAGCTAACCTTATGTAAAATTAATGTTGGTAGATTCATGAGGAATAAAGCAAAGATAGACTTATAATGGTCATCTTTAAAATAAAGTTCTACATAGCCTAAATAGGGTATAGCATTAAAATGATCCAATAAAATAGTCCAAGAGAATTACTAAAAAAGTATTTATTCATAAATTATCCAAATTCATCGCCTATATTAACACTTAATATTGCTTCCTTATGGTTCTGTTTTGCTCCTGTGGCTGTTGTTTAATAATTCAACTATACTTTTCTCTTGCTGGCCTCCAGTTAGTACTCTTTATAGAGGCTCAGCTCTGCCATCATTCAATTAATGTCTAAAATATCTACTGTCTTTCCTTAACTTCCAAGATATCACCTTTTCCCAATTTTGCTTTTCCTCCTACTTCCCAGTCTTCAATACGCAGCTGGCTATACCTCAGCATTATGGGTCTTCTCTCCCTCTGTGTACTGTTCCTGGGTGGTTAGTTTCCATATGCTGATGACTGTAATCTACAGCTCTTTGCTCAGCTCCAGACTCATAAACCATCTGCCTGTTGGGCATATCTATCATTGGATATTCTGTAGGCACCTCAAACTGTTGCCACATAATTTGGCATCTAATCTTTCTCTCTCTCGCAAACAAAATATATTCTTGCCCAAGTGTTCTCTATTTTAGTGAGCAATCTCCTCATTTACTCAAGCCAGAAACCTATGTATTATTCTTGAGACATACCTTGTCCTTCTCTCACATTCAAACTAATTTCCAAGCCCAGATGTATCTACCTCCTATGTCACAAACTTGTCCATTTCCATCTATTCCATTGTCACTGTCCTAATTCAGGCCACTATCATTTGTCTTGAGAATTATTTTAGCAGTCTCCCAATTGGTTTTTCTTGCCCTGATCCAATTCATTCTCTGTGTTAAGCAGGGGGATCCTTCCAAACTATTTTCCAAAATGATAAAGGAAAAGATTGATAAATATGAATACATAAATTTATTTTTCAGTCTATACAGGGGAAAACAAAATACAGTCAAAAGATAAATCATGGGGAATGGCTGTGGCTCAAGCAGTTGGGTGCCCACTTCCCACATGGGAGGTTCCAGGTTCAGTTCCTGGTACCTCCTAAAGAAGACAAGTAGATGTAACAAGTTGATGGAACAAGCAGATGCAATGAGCAGACAATGAGTGGAAATAATGAGCAGAAAGATGTGGGAGCCATGTTGGGGGGAAGGAGGAAGATAAATCATAAACTGGGAAAACTATTTACAGGTCATATGGAATAGTGATAATGTTACTGATAAATAAAGAGCTTTTACAAATCAATACCTAAAAGAGACATGGGTAAAGGATATTAGCACCCAATTTACATAAAAAAGAAAGTGGATTATAAAATATGAAAAGATGCGTTACCTCACGCATTATAAAGGAAACGAAAATTAAAATTAGATATCATTTTTCACCTATTAGATTGAGAAAGAGTTAAAAGTTTGGGCATGTGGGAGAAATAAGCCCTGTCATGTACTATAAATATATAAACTGGCATAACCTCTTTGGAGTGAAATTTGGAATATCTATTACAATTAAAAATTTAAATAATAGTTCCCTTTAATCAAACTTTTCTACTTCTTGAAACATACCCTTCAAAACTATCATTATATGTACACAAAGGTGAATACACAAGGATGCTCCCTGCAGCATTTTTTTATAATAAAAATTGAAAATTAAAGATAACTTAAATATTCATCAATTGGGCTTTGTTTAAATAATTTATGCAAGTCCATATTCTGGAATATTAGGCAATGGCTAAAAAGATTAAGATAGATAGATCTCCATGAGATCATATGAAAAAGTGTCCATGTTATATTGTCAAGTGGAAAGTGTAAGATGCACAACAGTTTGTACAATATGTATTTATTTATGTGAGAAAGGATGCATGTACATATATATGCAAGCATATATATTGATAGAAATTCCCTGAAAAGCTGCATAAAATATTCACAGTGATTGCCTTTGGGGAGTCCTTTATTTGTTATGTCATGTACTACTTTTTTAATAATTAAAAAGGTAACTACGGGGAGTGGATGTAGCTCAAGTGGTTGAGTGCTTGCTTCCCATTTATGGGGTCCTGGGTTCAATCCCGGTACCTCCTTGTGGCAGTTTGAAAATATTTATGAATTCCAAAAAAGATATTTGACTATGTTTGTAAGTAAGTCTGTTCCTCTAAGTGAGATACCCTTTGATTGTATTAGATTCAGCTGAGATGTCTTTGATTAAATTATGTTAAGATTAGGGATTTGAATCAACCATATCATTAGAGTGTGACTCAGCACTGAGACCCATCCCCCTTGGAGGGCAGATAAAACAGACTCTCACACAGAAGTAGACACACAGAGAAGAAAAACACAGAGGAAGAGAGACAGCTCATTAGACACAGCAGAGGCCCTGGGAAGAGAGATGAGCCTGATAGTCTACAGCTGACCTTGTGAAGACAGCAGAGCAGCTGAACCCAGACAGAAACAAGCCCCAGGGAAAGAGACAAGCCTTATGCCAGCCTACAGCTGAGACCTAAGCTGAACGCACAGCACTTAAGAGGGAAGAGGAAGGCTGAACCCTCACGGATATCACCTACCATCTTGCGTCAACATGTGGCAACAGATTTTGGATGAGGAAGTACCTCTTATGGTACCTTGAATTGGACTCTTTAGGGCCTTGTAACTGTAAACTTCTACCCCAAATAAATACCTTTTATAAAAGCCAACAGAGTTCTGGTACTTTGCATCAGCACCCCTTTGACTAATATACTCCTAAAAACAAAACAAACAAGTGAAAACAAAACAAAACCAACTCTCATTGGGGAGGAATGAGGTTGCTGCTTCCCATGTATGAGGTTCTAGATTCAGTCCCCAGTATCTCCTAAAAACAAGAAAAAAGCTAACTATAAAAATTACAAATACTGTCATGCCATTCTCTACTTAAAATCCTTTCATGGCTTCTAAGTACTATTGGGATAATATTCAGACTCCAAAACCCAGCTTACATGACCTTTACGACCTCATGCTAGCCTCTACTGAACCTTTACCTCAAACTCTGGCCATGATGAACTTCTTCAGTTCCTCCAGTGCACTTCCAGCAATTTTCTTCTACACTATTCACCTTTGCATGGCTGACCTGTCATGCTTCAGATCTCAACTCGAAAGTCTCTTCTACCAGGAAGGCTTCTCTGATACTTCCCTGCCCCATATTAAGTTAGATGATCCTGCTGTATTCCCAGACCCCATGAGAGTTCTTAACACACAGTATTTAATGGCATGTCTTTCTATCATTAGACTACAAGCTCTATGAGGACAGGTACCATGCTTCTCTTGCTCACAATTATAAGCCCAATGTTTAACATAATGCCTGGCAGGTATTAAGTACTCAATAGTTTTAAAATAAATGAATGCATAAGAACATAAACATTTCAATGGAATCACATGTATCTCCCTATCAATTTAAGGATTGTTATGTAGGTACAATTTGGGTGAACTTTAGTAGATATTTTGGAAGTAAAAGAATGTAAAGAATGAGCTTAAAGTGGGTATTTGGGAACGGAAAAGCACACATAATTGCTCAGAATAGTTAAAAGCATATAAATAAGGGCAAAAGAATAAAAAACTGTATCCTGGGGTTAAAGAAAAGATGTGGAATATGGGAATGAACAGAGTGGGAATGATGAATGAAGGTAGATTTCTTGGGGAATGTGAGGTTTAACTAGATCTTTAATGAGTAAGATGGATGGAAATAGGGATGAAAGAGCCTAGAGTGAGGACAAGATTGTAAACAGAAGCATAGGTAGCTGTGGGAAGTGGGGATGTAGTTCCCAGCTTCTCTACCCTCTGCACCATTTTGAAAACTACATCTCAGATCTAGAGTCACTATGCTTTCCAGAAATGGACACTCAGAAGTCAAACTAGAGGAGGTTCCCAGTGGCTCTTCTAAGACCTTGGAAAAGAAACACAGAACCTGAAACTCTTCCATCTTCAGGGAAATTTTGTTGAGGTGTAGGCTACTAGATACAATAGAAATCTTGAAAGAAAATGTAAAAAGCAAGATATCCAATAAGAGAAAATGGTAGTGGCAGAGTTGCATGTCTGCCATCCAGCTGAAGCAACATCAAAAGTCTCTGCCTCATTTTTTCCTTTCAGTTCTACCACTCAATCCTCAAAGATTTTTTCTATCAAATGGTCTTTGCCCTTTTGTTCACCTCCATTACTGCCACTTGAATCTAGGACTCAATAACGTCTTTTCTGGAGAACTACCGAACTACTTAATTCCACCTTGCCCACTTAAGATGAATTTTCTTCTTATGTCTGCCAGGGTAAGATTTCTGTGGTTGGTGCTATCTTCTCTTCTCTCTTCATATGCTGTCTCCATTGGTGATCTCATTTGCTCCCATTTCAACAGTCATTTGTAGACTAATGACTCCCAAATTTATGTGTTAGTACTGACCTTTCTCCTGAGCTTGTAAGAAGAAACACAGAATGTCCCCAACCCAATTTGTTCTTTCCTCAAAACCTTTTTTTCCCAATGTCTTATCTTGTTAATGCCACTACTTTGCTCTGAGTAGATCAAGCTAAAAGTGATGAATAATCTCTTGATTTTTCCGTAATCACCTAACAGATTTTTACAATTCTTCCTTTAAAGGGAGGAAGGCATTACCTTGCCATGCCTGCTGCCACTGCAGGGATTCTAGTCTTCATGATCTCAGGCTTGAATATGTTCTGTCTTCTATTTTCCAGGCCTATATTACCACCACCTCTAGATCATCCTCTGCTCTGCCAGGATAGTCTCATAATAAGGGACCTCCAATGCTTACCACATACCTTAGTTTCTGAGCTGCTAAACAAATGCCACACAATGGGTTGGCCTAGACAACAGATATTTATTGGCTTATGGTTTTGAGGCTAGATGTCAAGATATCACCAAGAAGATGCTCTCTTCCAAAAGGCTGGCATTCTGGAACTGGCTGCTAGTGATTATTGGTTCTTCCATTTTCTATCACATGGCAATGCACATGGCGGTGTCTTCTCGTATCTCTTCCAAGTTCTATCGGGTTCCAGCTTCTGGCTTCCTCTCTCTACATCTGTATTTCATTATGCTTATAAAGGACTCCAGCAATCTGAATTAAAGCCCAAACTGATTCAATTGGCCATAACTTAATTAAAAATAATATCTTCAAAAGGCCTTATTTACAATGGGTTCACACCCACCAGAATGTGAACCAAGAGCATGTCCAAATTGGGGTACACAATTCAATCCACCACACCCAAGTATCGAGTATTGGGACTTCTGGTACCAGAATCCAATGGGCATTTCCATTCTCATTTCCAACCATACTTCCCATGTTTACTATCCTCTCACTATGGCAAACCACTCTCTAGTTTCAAATAGTGCCAAGTTTTTCTACCTCTCTATTCTTTTGCCAATGCAATTTCCTCATTTTAGCAGATACCTTCCCCCCTTTTCTACTTGTACAATTCCTATTACTCCTTTAATTCAATCTCACAAGTCATCTCTTATGTGCCATCTCTCTCTCTCTGGCCCCCAAACTCTAGTAGTTGACTGCCCATCTGCATTTTGCCAACACCTTAAATGCACATAAAACAAGGTGTTACGACTCGCTGTTTAAGATCATCACTATGATGTGATCAAAGCACAAAGCTGATTGAGTGGCTAAACCATGAGTTCCTTGACTTCTCCCTACCTCCAGTGTCAATCACTGTGTTTGGCACAGAGCAAGCACTTAATACATGTGTGCTGAAGGAATGAATAGATAGCATTCCATGGCAATATTTTTCCATATCAAAGTTAACTTTGTTGAATTGACGATCAAAGAGCTCTCTCACATTAACTGTTCCTTTGACAATATATCATTGCTTTGTTATATATTAAGCCTCAGAAACAAGGCTTTGTCTCTAGTGTAGGTCATAATTACCCTCTGTTTGCATTTATATCCATTTCTGATCTTTTGTTTACACCATTCCTCCTACTTGGAAAGGGTTTGGTCTGTTCTAGCTGTATAAAATTTTCAGATTCAGTACATGTCTCATTTCTACTTAGAAACCCTCTAGAATTCTGCGGTTCATGCTGATCGTGCCCTAGTTTTGTATTCTCTTAAATCTACACTGTACAATATGACTCATTACACAAAAACCAAACACACTCGTATATTTTATAGGTTGACCGTATTTAATTGCCAATATTCAAACTTCTAAATCTATAAAAATGGCAATTTCATGTGGTTCAACCTAGTTAAAAACTTCGTGAAGGCAAGTTACTATGTCACATTACTTTTTTTGTCTAATGTTATTATTGGCACAATCCTAGGAAGGCAGTATATCAGAGGTTCTCAGTGAGGTCCATGACTCCCTATGGGTTTTTGATACCCTTTTTAGTGGTACATGAAATTTTTAAAAAATCATAATAATACCAAAATATTATTTTGGTGCAAAAACAATGTTAAGTAAAACTGCTGGTGTCTTTGCATACATCAATGCAGTGACATAAAACTCAATACTCATTGTATTTTCACTGCTGTGCACTCATATTTAAAAAAGAGGCAGTTCTCTTAAGTATTATTTAATGAAGCAGTAAAATTATTAATTTTATTAAAATTTGAACCTTGAGTGTACACAATTATAATATTCTGTGTGATAAAATAGGGAGCAAGCAATATATAGTACTTCTGCTATAGGTGAAAGTACAAAGTACAATGTTAAAGTTTATGTCTATAGGAAAAGCACTTGTGTGACTGAGCTGCAGGCTGAACAAGCCACTTCTGTCATGGAATACCATTTTTACTTGAAAGAATTACTGAAAGGTATTTGGCAGACATCCTGAAAAAATGAACAAAGCAAGACTATCATTTAAAGGAAAACAACTGTAGTACTTGTTGCAATGAAAATTTGAGCATTGAAGGGAAAAGTAGAATTTTGGGAAAATTGTTATCTGTCACCACAACTGTGACCGTGTCCTATTATTTAAAGATCTTTCTAGTGAAACAATGGTAATATTTTAACTATTGTAATTTTTAAAATATGAAATAATGAAATGGCTCTACATTTAAAGATCTGTATAACTCATTAAGCCAATAATTTCCAAACGAACAATGCATGATATTACAATATTTTGTATTGTAAAAGATCCATTTGAAGTGAAGATATGGTTTCAGATTCCACATTACAACAAAAAGAAACCATAACTTGTTGAGTTTTGGTGTAGTATTAAAAACATATACAACTATCTGAAATGCTAATAAAAATATTAGCTAAAAAATTTTTTCTGATTGTGTATCAGTGTGAGACCATATTTTCTTCATATACTTCAACCAAAATAATAAATCACAGAAGATTCACTGCAGAAGCAGATATGAGAATTCAGCTGTGTTCCATTAAGGCAGACATTAAAGAGATTTTTAAAAATGTAAAACACCACCACTTTTATCACTAGTGGTTTTTGGCTTGAAAAAAATACAATTTTTAAAAGTAAAATGTTTACATTAACATTTAGTGTGTTATTTTATTATTTTGAAATGAATAAGTAATATTTTATAATCTTAGTTTTAATTTCTAATTTGGTAAATATCAATACCTATGTAAACAAAAGCCTTTTGGGGTTCTCAAGAAATGTCAAGAATATAAAAGGCCCTGAGACCAAAATTTTGAGAATGCCTGAAGTACATACTCAATAAATGCCTCGTGAGTTGGCGAATCAATGAAGTAATATAAAGGAAACAAAGAAGCTGTGATTACATAAACATAATTATGTGGTTGGAGGTTCACTTCTGTGTGCTTTCAAACACTTGGCTATTACCATACCCATCACCATACTGAGATGGGTGAGGATTAAATTCTATTCAATTTCAGAAGGGAATATCGTGTTCCATTGGAGTCAACTAAAGCTCTGTTTTAAATGGAAGCAGGTTTAATTTTTCTTTTTAAATTGCAAATACAAGAGAACTCACAGAGAAGTAGTTTCTCTCACCTTGCACTGCTTCCAAATATCAGGTGAGACTTTTACAAACAACTCTCTGATTTCCTTAACTGGTTTTAGAAAATGTAAGTTAAGAATACTACTATCATGGTACATTTTCTGGGAGTCTGGATCCCCTACCGCACAATACTGGAAAGTAGCCAAGCTACTAGCATTGAAGCTGTGCTTGTCACAACACGACTCCGCTGTGCTGGATGGATGTGGGAATGGATGGCAGTAGAATACTCAAGCAGCTGCTGCATGGTGAAATAAAGTGGGGCAACCACAAGGGGAGGGGGCAAAAGCAACACTTCAAAGGAGCACTGAATTACAATTTCAAAAATATGTGGCAAAGTTGTTGACTGCTGAGAAACCTCAGCAGCCGACAGACTGGTCTGCTATGCTACAAATAGAAACAGGGTGGCTCTTTTTGAGCAAAGGCATTGGGCCAAATAAGACTAAGAGGCAAATAGCAGCTGCAGCCCCATCTCAAAGGCAAGTCTTTATAATGTGTTCTGGGAGAATAGGGTTGTCGGTCATGCTCTGCCTATGTATTCAGTCACACCTGCACAGACAGACATCAGGAGCCCAATCCTGAAAATGAAATAAGCTGATGAACAAACAGCCCTTGAGTTCTCACTAAGCATCTTTTTCTCTGAGAGTTTCCCCTCACATTTTCATGTGTGCCTCTTATGGTTATACTGTTTTCAGCCTGGCACCTTAGTTATTCTTGTATAAACTGGATTCTTCTGTCTCTTGTGTAAGCTCCTTGAAGACCACTCATTTACCCTTCAAAGTCCATGGCACAGTGCCATGTCCACAGTAGGTGCTCAATGAATACTTGACTAAAAGAAGTCTAAAATTAGAAATTACTTCATTCATACTGAAAAACTGTCAAAAACCTGCTGTTATATCCTCATTCATTTATTTGTCTATTTCATAAATGCTTATAGAGCTTCTACCAGGTATATGGTAGATGATGTTGGATATAAGATGGACTACACATGGACACTTCCCTCAAAGACTCTCAGTTCAATAATCTAAATTAAGTCTCCTTATTGCAAGCTAAATAAAGACATAATAAAAATTAAGTTTTGTTCTTTTGGACCATATTTATCATGCAACCTAAGTCCAGAAGGGATCAGCAAACCAGATAAAGGATAAAAATTGATGTTCCTTTTTTCTAACCTAACAATTTATTTATCTGTCTTCACTTAAGTTAATCAGGGTAAAAAAAATCAACCCTGATTTGGGAAGAATATGGCAAAAGCTATCACAATTTAGAGCTTTACAAGACTCAACAAACAAGGTGTTCCTATTTCAAAGAAATATATGTATTTTTAGGGCCCTGGAGGACTAACAAATAGGTATACTAGACTATAATCCGTAAGAGAAGGGCCTTTTCTGCCTTGTTCACTGAAATGTCCCCAGAACTCACCACAGTATTTATAAAGCACGGAGTTGATGCCTTATAAATAATTGCTGACTGAAAGAATAAAAAATAATAATAAATGGAGGATGCAAATGTTTTGTTTTAGTAAATATTCTCCTACATGGATAAAACATGTGGCCTGGGAATTGGACTGTTTGGGTTGGAATCCTGGCTCCACCATTTACAATACATGTGATCTTGACTAAATTACTTAAACTTCGCTTTGTCTCAGGGGCTGCATTTATAAAATGGAGATAACAGTATTTACCTCACAAATTTGTTGCAAGTATTAAATGAGTTAATGCACATATAAATTCTTATAAGTGTCTTGCACACAATAAGAACTCAAAAAACTTAGTTATTATGTGTGTGTATGTGTTAGTTTATGGAGAAATATTTATTACTATTAACCTATACTAATTGACAAAATATAACACTGAGAAAATTCCTGACTAGCATTCTACAAATAAAATATTTGATATATTCATCAAAACCATAAATTCCTCCTAAGTTTCTACATGTCCTACAGCTCAGAAAATTTCTTAAAGGTAATTGGAGTTTCAATCTCCCCACTCCATCTTTCTTCAGCTGAAAATGTAGATGATAATATTTATTTCCTATTGTTATTAGGAGGATTGCATAATGGTTAGGAAGTACAAAATGGTCACTAAATGTTAATTATTAGTTTAGTTCTCATCATTTTCATCATCATTACCATCACTGTGTCTATGGAAAATAAAAAGGATTAGGGAAAAAAAGCAGGATTGAACTCACAAATATACATGGCTTAATTTGCCATTGCTCCAAGGATAGAAGGGTGTTGTCCATATAAAATAGGTATAGTTGGTACATAACAAAAAAAAGTGCCAGAAAAACATGGTGGGCCCATTCATTGAGCCAATTTGAGACCATAGCTAGAAGCAATATAGCTCAACTGAGAAAAAAGTTTACTTCAGAATTTACAAGAACTCACACTGTTCATATGAAGGGGAATATAAAGAACAAGATCCTGGTGGTAAGAATAGTTAACACTGGCATATATAACAGAATGGGGCTGTAGAGTTTCCTTTTCAGGGCATCCTTAAATGGGGCTAATTATCAATATAGGATGGTTGAATGATCTCTCTCAAACTTAGAAACTGTTGGACAACCCTACATATCCCTTTTGGTCATCCGAACGTCAGTGGAAAAGCAAGTAACAGGGTTTGTGAGCATTATGCCAGTTTAATCAGTTTTACCACAAAGCCTTTATTCACTGACATTGTCACATAGTCACTTGAATTTACATTTATTCTTTCAGTTCGACAAAATAATTATTGAGTGCACATTGTTCCAGGCACTGGGCTAGTTAGTGAGTCACAAGATGAACTCCTTAAGGAGTTTACAGAATAGGGAGCGTCATATAGGTGATAACAGCATAATATGACTGTTAAAATGGGGCTTAGCAGGTATGTTCCTTCTGTATGCTAAGGGAAAAAAGCCAACTCAAACCCACTTTAAACAAAAAATTATTGCTAAGGTAACAGAGCAGCAATAGAACCTCAAAGAGTGAAAGGAACCATTCTTTTTATTTCACTTCAGCTTCCTTTGGATTGGCTCCATTTTAAGACTGTTCCCACTTGCAGAAAGAGGGATTTTACAGGTTGCATCCTTTCAGGTATAACAGAAGAGAAACCAAAGCCTTACAATGTAGTATTATTGGCCATGGTTAAGCTGGTTTGGGTAGATGTCTATTCCTGAACTAATCACTGAGGGCAGTGATGCACTGATTGGCTCAGCCTCCAGTTTATTCAACTTTACCTGAGGCACATAGGTGTAGAAGGAGTGATTACCCAAAGTAGAATCAGGATAGTGTTGTTTCAGAAAGGGGAAAGGAAAGCTAGACTGCCAAAGCAGGAAATATCTATTATCCAGGAATATACATGCTTGACAATACATTCAAGAAATTGTCTTTGCATAATACTTTGGGTAATTCAATGACCTAAACATGGCTCATGATTAAAAAGATGTTGACAAAAGCTTATAAACTAGGAGGGTGGGCAAGAAAGATATACAGACATAACACAAAGAAGAAACTCCTGTGCACTTTGAAGAGTGTTTGGAATAGAGTTCATTTCATACTGTAGGAATCAGGAAAAGCTTCAAGAAGGAGGTGGCCTTTGAAACAGATCTGGAACAATGAGTGGGATCTATCCTACTTGCCATTCCTACAATGTCATCATAACAGAAAGTAGCACAGACTATGCTCACTCTGGAGATGACTTGTAAAACACTATATCCAATATTATCTTGTTCTAAAAAAATAAGTCTTCAGGAAGTGGCAAACTTTCCCAATGGGGGTTACTGGAAGAGAAATGTGATCACCATTAATAATGGTGCCTACATTAAACTCAGGGCCTAGCACTTGGTACTCAAAAAATCTTGGTTGAATGGGTGAACGTCTGAACAGACAAATACTGTGGTAACACATTAATGAGTAATAGATGAGATTTCTGCAGTCACGTAATGCCAAATTAAAAGACATCACTAAACCTTGCCTACAACAAGTTGTTTCTTTACAGGTTCACATGGGGCCACTTTGTTCGCTTGGGCAGCCCTGTGAGGCCCATGTCGCATCATTTCCGTGGCTCACATTGTGTGTAATGATATCCAACCTGGCATCTACCACACCCTCAGTTTTCAGCATAAAACAAAGTGCAGCTTCCCCCACAGAGCATCCTGATTAAACAAATTAACCATGGCGCCGCCTGCAAATATACACACTAGAGTGTAGGAAATGAACAGATACAATGGCCAAGTCTGTATTTAATTTTAATTAAATTTCATTCTGTGGCTCAATTAATCCACATCTCCAAATGTCAGCAGGACTTAGGCAAATGGAATGACATCTGCTGCACTGCACAGGACTATAAAACCTTCACTGCATGCTAGTCTCTGGAAGCACACCAGGAAAAATGAAATATCTTTATTAAGTGTGTAGTAATGTATAGAATTCTAACTCAGAGTCTAATGAAAGAACATAAACTAGGAAAGAAAATGAGACTAAGAATGTGAGTAGTCATGGGCATGGCAGATATTGCTCAATATCCTGTCTTGTATTATTTATAGCTTTAAAGTTGCATTTGACTTTCTAGCTATTTCCTTTAATGTTTACCTGGTGGGCTTCCCAAATGCCCGGGTTGGTAATTTTTTTGTTTTTTTGTTTTTAAGTGACATGGACTGCTTTCCAGGAGAAGGGAAATTGGAGGAGCTATGATCTTTCTACTAAAATATGGAAAAGATGACATTTGCTTTGTGAGGCCATTTGTTGCTAGGAGCCAGAGGTGTAGTTGAGAGTGCGGGGTTTGACAAGCCTAGATTAAAATTTTTGTTGTGCCACATATAATATCAGATTAGGAGGTTAAAAAAAAGTTCAGATATTATTAATTAGTGAGACTGTTCTCCATTTGACAATGACTGGTTTTGGGAAATGTCTAGAGGAATTTTTAGAAAATGTCAATGCCATTATCATTATCGGATGGTAAGAAATAGATGAGCCTTATAAAAATAAATTTGACTTTGGGAAGATGAAGGAGTAGAAAGCCCTAAGAATGAGTCCCTCAACTAGAGCAACTATTAAACAGGCAGGAACTGTCTGAATTAAATTAATTTGAAACTCAGGAGTCCAGTAGAAAGCCGTATAGCTTCCAGGGAAAAGCAGGAGGAAAAGACTGGCAAATTATGGGTAAATGCCAGTAAATTGCTCTCTTGGCATGTCAGTTACTGGAGCCCATCCCTACTCTAACCACAAGCAACAGAGGGGTCCTTCCCCTGGCTAGATTGCTGATGCCAGAAAGAGACATAAAAATACACTTCACCAAGATCCCGGGTGGGCATCAGCTGATCACTGACCATTGCTTTTGGTTAGCTACTTTGGATCACTGGGGCCTGGCTCTGAGGTGGTTATGGAACTAGCCCACCAGGACAAAGGCAGTGGAGGATAGTATGCTGAAGCAGAGGTGTGGAGGACAGTTGAAGGGCTGCATTTGCTAGGCATGTAAAGAAAGTGGGAAGCGGATGTGGCTCAACTAATAGAGCGTCTGTCTACCATATAGAGGATCCAGGGTTCAATCCCCAGGGCCTCCTGACCCATGTGATGAGCTGGCCCACGCACAGTGCTACCGTGCGCAAGGAGTGCTGTGTCACGCATGAGTGCCCCAGCGTAGGGGTACCCCACGCACAAGGAGTGTGCCCTGCAAGGACAGCCACCCTGTGTGAAACAAAAAGCATGGCCAGCCCAGGAGAGGCACTGCACGCACGCACGGAGAGCTGATGCAACAAAAAAGAGATGCAGTTTCCCAGCGCCGCCTGATAATGCAAGCAGACAAAGAATGGACGCAAAGTGCAGACACGGGGTGGAGGGGCGGGTGGGGTGGTGGAGAGAAAGAAATAAAAGAAATCTTTAATAAAAAAAAAGAAAGTCCAGCTTCGGGAAGCATGGGAGGAGCTCCTGTGCCCTTCCTGGCCCCTCCTTCAGCTCCTCTTGTGGGTAGGTTGGAGTCTAGGGGTCTCTGGCCTTCTTCCGGCTGGGAAACTCCCTTCCAGCATGAGCCCCTTCCCAGAACTTGCTCTCTAGGCAAAAGTAGCTTGAAACAAAGAAAGCAGTATAAGAAACAACTGAGGTGGAAAGCCTGAGGCAAGTCCAGCCGAGAAACACCTGGAAGAGAGAGAAGTTCTGCCACATGGAAAGTAGACAGGGCATTCTAAACCCTGTAAGCAGGGGAACTCTGCTTACAGAGGACCCTATACTTTGCATTCACTTTTGGCTGACTGGCCTGATAGGAGGGCTGAATTCTGATGGAGAGCCCCAAAGCAAAGCAAGTTTGCAAAGACAGTGAAAAGTACTTTTTGTTTAGATTTGCTTGGTTTTGCTAGCTCCTAACACTCATCAAAATCTCTGTCATATGACGAGCTCTTTACAAACTCAAGAAATAGGCATTTTAGGGAATAAATCCCAGAGTTAACATTTCTAATTGTGAAAATATACAATGTGCAACGAAGATGAAAAGACATACAAAGAAACAGGAACTGATAACTCACCTACAGGAAGAAGATAAAACTATACTAGACAGACATTAAAAAAAAAATAGATCTTCAAAATATGCAAAAGGAAATGAAGGAAAACATGGAAAAGGACTAAAAAATATTGAGAAAACAATGAATGAAAAATATCAGAATCTCAATAAAGAGAAATTTTACCCAACAAACATCCGAACATGTCTATATACCCTACATGCATGCCCTAGAGAACTCTCTCCCACCCATGCAACCCCCATCAATGACACCCATGCCAATGTTCCTCCCCTGCCATAGGGGAACCCCTTTGTGACCCAAAACTTCTTTAAAAATGAAGCCTAATATACTGAAATTCAATTAAGAGGAGAATGAATAGCAAAGGTAGGTTTAAAGATTGTAAATAAAATACATAATAATTTAGAAAAACTAAAATAAAGTAAAAAATAAATTGGGGTATTAAAAAATGAAAAGTACCATAAAAAGATTTTTTTTGACATTTTACATTTCATCACTTTAATAGGTGTTGCCCTGTATGTATAGCGGCAAGGCAATCTCTTCCATTTCTTCCTCGGTGTCTTATATCATTTTTTTTATTATGTCTTCAAAAAAGTTTTAGATCACAGTAAAGTCACATATAGAATGTAGGGGACTTCCATATACCCAACATCCTCCCCATTTCCCCCTTCCCCAGCAATGATCTTTGGATGTTACATTTGCTACAATTGATGTGCAAATATTGAAATATAGCCACTAACCATTGATACATTATGGTTTATATTATGGTTTACATTTTAGACTGTACACTTTTATAAATTTTTGATTACATTATGGTTTACATTATGGTTTACATTTTAGACTATATACCTTTATAAATTTTTGATGAAATTTGACATGGCCTGTATCCATCATCGCATGATCATGCAGAACACTTCCATTGCCTCCCAATTACCCCCTTTTCCATCTATTCTATTTCTCTTTCCCCCTCCCCTTGGGGCCCACAGTGACAAACAAGATTCACTGCTTCAAGACAAGATTCATAGATACTTGAAACAATGTTGGAGGCTTGACACACTAGTCTGTCCTCCCCCTTTGGGAGCCACCTATGCTCTTGAGAGACACCCTCCCCTCTTTTTGAGAACATCAGGCCTCCCCAGGATGGGGGGTACAACACCTTCCTGCTCATTGTATGGGTCTCCACCCACTGATATAACACACTATGACAAGATGAGCCCCCACAGACTTGCTAGAAGTCTGTCCCAGGTGAACCCTGTGCCAGATGCCCCTCATCAAACACCTTAAATGAGTAACCCTTCCTTATTATATTTTCTAAAGAGTTTTCTCAACATTGTAGTTTTAACCACATACCTGACAATCTAGTGGGTAGACGTGATAACTAAGGGAGTGCTGAGTTCCCAACCTAGGGAGCTCTGTTGCATTCCCCAATGGAACAGCAACAATCCCTCAAGTGCAAGGGCAAAGACCAGTGAAGAAGGATGGCCCAATGATAGGCCCTTGATACTGATGACTATGCTTATGAGCCTGTGTGCTTGAAATTTTAACTTGGCCTAGAGCTGCAGGCTGCCTAAGAGTTACCTCCTGAGAGCCTCCATGTTGCTCAAATGTGGCTACTCTCTAAACCAAACTCAGCATATAAATGCATTACCTTCCCCTCCTCCCCCCAGCGTGGGACATGGCTCCCAGGATGAGACTCCCTGGTGCCAAGGGATTACTACCAAGCACCAGCTGGCAATGCAACTAGAAAAAGACCTTGAATAAAAGGGGAAAATGGTAAAGACAAATGAGTTTATATGGCTAAGAGACTTCAAAATAAGTTGGGAGGTCATCAGAGAGGTTGTGCTTATGCACCTCTCAGCAGAATCTCAGAGACAGCCAAAGTAGATAGAACAGGTAGCAATACTCCTGAGGACTATGGAGATACCCAGTGCCTAAAGTCATAGCAGATGGCTCTGGAGTTCAGAGCCTTGACAGTGGGCCCTACATTGGAATTTGTGATCCTGAGTGTGACGGAGTTGGACTCAGATGTGACATCCCTACACATGCCTCTTCTGTCACTTTTACTGAATCTGTGGTTGGCACTGGGGTTTGTGTATGCCCTGGAGACTTGACGAATTGTTGGACAGTCCATGTGCCAGCTAGGCCCTGCCTGAGCCTCAGCAGAATTGCAACACCTACTCTCCAGTTTGTTGGACTTACCCAGGTCAGCTAACAAGGAGGTGAGGATGGTCAACCACCACATGAAGGAACCAAAAGAGTCTAAAACTGCAAGCAGGAGAATCCCATCCATCAGTCATGTGGGATCTAAGCCCCCTCTCAATTTAGAGGTGGAGTGGGCATTGCCATCCCTGGATCCTCAGGATGGAGGAATAAAATATGGATTAGAGTAGACTTATTGGTATTCTACTACAGAATTATCGTGGAGGAAATTATATCATTGATGTGGAGACAGTAGCCATAGGAGTTGCTGATGGCAGGGAGAGGGAAAAAGAGGTTTGATATGGGGGCATTTTCAGGACTTGCAGTTGTTCTGAATAAAATTGCAGGGACAGATGTAGGACATTATATATCCTGCTATAACCTACTGAATGGACTGGGAGACAGTGTAAACTACAATGTAAACTATAATCCATGCTGTGTAGCAGTGCTCCAAAATGTACCCATCAAATGCAATGAATGTACCACACTAATGAAAGCAGTTGTCGATGTGGGAGGACAGGTGGGTGTGGGAAGTGGGGTATATGGGAACCTCTTTATTTTTTAATGTAACATTTTGTGATTTATATCTTTTTAAAAAAGATCAATAATAATAAAATAGAATTTCTAAAAAGAGAAAAATTTTAGAAAGTAACTAGAGTTAAAGACAACAATAACTGAAATGGAAAATTCCCAAGAGAGTTTCCAAGGAGTTGGCAGAAGAAAGAATCAGCAGGCTCAAAGGCAAGACAATTGAAATGGGTCTAGCTGAGGAGCAGAAAGATAAAGGAATTATCAAAAGAGAAAGCAACCAAAGACACCCCTGGGACACCATCAAGTGGTGTGTGTCAGAAGGAGAAGAAAGAAAGGGACAGAAGGAATACCAAAAGAAATAATGACAGAGAACTCTCTACACTTAGCAAAGGGAGTGAATATGCACACTCAGGAAGCCCAGAGAACACCAAACAAGATAAACTTACAGAAAAATACAACCCATCACATACTGATCAAACTCAAATGCAAAGGACAGAGACAGCTCTGAAAATTGCACAGTAGTGCTGAGGGAGAAATTTATAGCTCTAAATGCTTATATTAAAAAGAAGAAAGATTTCATATCCAAGACCTAACCTCAAAACTGGAAGAACTAGAAAAAGAAGAGCAAACTAAACTCAAAGGGAGGAAATAACAAAGATTAGAACAGAGATAAATGAAATAGAGAACCAAAATCAACTATTTTTGGTCAACTGATTTTTGACAAGGGGGCAAAGGCTGCTCAATCAGGAAAGAATAATCCCTTTAGCAGATAGTACTGGGAAAACTGGATCTCTATTTGCAAAGAATGAACATGGATCCCTCCTCACACTATATACAAAAATCAACTCAAAATAAACCAAAGTCCTAAATATAAAATATAGAACTATCAGACTCTTAGAAGAAAACATAGGGAAGCATCTTAAGAAGCTAGTGTTAGGCAAATGGTTTCTTATGCCTTACACTTTTTATACTTTATATCCAAAGCAAAAGCAACAAAAGAAATACTGGATAAATGGGACCTCATCAAAATTAAAACCTTTTGCCCCTCAAAAGACTTTATCATGAAAGTAAAATGGAATCCTGTACAATGGGGAAAAATATTTGGAAATCACATATCTGATAAGGGTTTAATGTCCAGAATATATTAAAAAATGCTTCAACTCAAAAACAAAAAAAAACAAAACAAAAAAACACCTAATTTCAAAATGAATAAAAGAATTGAATAGAGAATTTTCCAAAGAAGATATAAAAATGGCTTAAAAGCACATGAAAAGATGCTCAGCACCATTAGCCACTAGGGAAATGCAAATCAAAACTACAATAAGATAACATTTCCCACCCACTAGAATGGCTCCTATTAAATAAATAAAATCCCATGTGTTGGAAAGGATGTGGAAAAATGGGATCTCTCATTCCTTGTTGGTGGGAATATAAAATGGTGCAGCTGCTATGAAAGGCAGTTTGGCAGTTCCTCAGAAAATGAAGTATATAACTACCATAAGGCTTGGCAATCCTACCTCCTGATATATACCTAAAAGTATTGAAAGTAGGGACTTGAACAGATATTTGCACACCAATGTTCATAGCGGCATTACTTGAAATTGCCAAAAGATGGATGCAACCCAAATGTCCATCAACTGATGAACATGTAAAAATGTGGTGTATATACACAATGGAAAATTATTCATTGTAAAAAGAACTGAAATTTTAATACATGTAATAACATGAATCAACCTTGAAGACAGCATGTTGAGTGAAATAAGTAAAATAGAAAAGGACAAATATTGATCTCACTGTATGACATAATTAGAGTAAGCAAACTCATAGAGTCAGAATCTAGAATATAAGCTACAAGGGGGTATGGTGGGCATAGGGAATAGGGAGTTAAGGCTTAAAATGTATAGACATTCTATACATTTTTTAAAGTTTTGGTAATGGATGGTGGTGATAGTAACACAACATTATGAACGTAATTAGCAGCATTGAATTACATATTTTAATGTAGATAAATGGGGAAATTTTAGGTTGTAGATATGTTACTATTTTTAAGGCTATGGAACTGTACAATATGAACAGTGAACCCCATGTTAAACTGTAGACTATAGTCAATAGTACAATTATTAAAATGTGCTTTAATTAATTGTAACAAATGCACCACTCAGCACAAGTTGTTAATAATAGGGTGGTTATTGGATATCTTCTTTTTTATGTATGACTGTTTTTTTAAATGTACTTCTCTAAATAAGTAAACAGAATGGATCCCCCCTCGCAAAAAAAAAAAAATATAGAGACATGGTCCTTTCTCTGAAAATGGGAGAAGACCAAGTAAAAATGAATTATAATAAAATGTGACCAAGTTCTAAAATAAACAAATGCTTGACTAATCACACAATTTCAGAAGAAATGCCAAAAGCCTGGTGTAGACCTTTTTCTCCTGTGAAATGCACCCTGAAAGATGAATGAGATTTAAGCAGATAAATAGGAGGGAGAAATAGGAAAGGGAAAGTATGTGCAAAGAAATGTTGAGGGAAAGTATCTCATTCTGTAGCTAAATAGTTGAAAGCCGGCAAAGAAGATAACTAGGAGATGAAGAGATAAAGAAAGTCTGGAATCCGATTGGCTAACACAGCATATACTGTGGAGAACTCTGGATTTTATCCCATAGGTAATGAGGAATCTCTGAGGGAGTACCATAACCAGATCTGTGTTTGGAAGACGAGTGTGGCACATGGAACAGAGGGGAAGATATCAGAAGCACAGAGACAACTGGAAGGGAGTCCTGGCCTCTAGTAAAGCTATACACATGTGGAGGCCTATGCAGAGGAGGAGAAGGGGAATTTAGTTCCTATCTACGTATATGAGAAAGGGTTAATTAGAATGGGATAAAGACTGGCAAACGCTCAACCAGGCATCAGAAAGGCCTTGTAGACTAGTGGCATTGCAGGTAGGTGGAATGTTGCTGTTATATAAAATGGACAAAGAGAGGAATACAGGGGACTTGTTATCAAAGGGCCTGACAGCTAGGCATTGATTATTTCCTGCATAGAAGTTAGGGGGAAAAAACAGCCTTTTCCTTACTACTGGTTTCCATGAAATGAGAATTCTTTTCTATAAGCGCAATCTTGACCTCTTTTCACCTCTATACTCACTCGGTTCAGGGGAAGGTATGGTGGCTTCACCCACTGGTAAGCTTGGTAATATCTAAGCAGGCTATGCTTACCTCTTTCATTCTTCCTCCTGTGATCTGCCTGACTGTGGCATTCAGGAACCCACATCCTCTGTTCTTAGTTTGAGGTATCTTTATTTTATTTCTTAAATAGTTCAGAACTTAAGCGGTGGAGAGGACAGCTAAAATGTATATATTTTGGTCCTCGTTCTGGTATTTGGGACTATCCTAGACATAAGGGGAGCTCTGATGGGGATCAGCTAAAACTATTTGTGTAAAGCACTCAACAAGGAAGATAAATAGCAGAGAAAACACAGAAAATACAATCAAAGGAGGCAAAAACACAGAAGCCTGGGCTAAAGGAAGGATTAGAAGCTGAAAAGTCCAGGTTTTTGTTCTTTCAAGAAACATGACAGCAATGAAAACCAGCTTTTCACAGTGAGGGCTATGTTCAAAAAGAGGGAAATTCCCTGCTGACTTTGAAATTCAGAATTTTATAAATGTTGATTTGCTACCTGAGAATACAGATATGAAGGTTTTTTCTAAACCTGGACCAAAAAGGGTTTTGTGGGTCACTCTGGAAATCTCTAATTTATTGTAACACTATTACAATAATGTATTTTGTTACTTAAAAAAAGGCATTTTAACTTCCAGGCAAACAAAATTCTCAAACAGTTTATTTGTAATTTACAAATAAATTACAATTTGTAAATTAGAGACTTCCTGGAATGATACAAAAACATATAAGCAGAAGTAAATATTTCAATATAAGAAGAAGAAAGGAACTAAAAATAGAGTGTATAGTCTAACATGCTTACACAAAACATTAATTAACTGTAAATTCATATTCTGATTTGGTATGCTGTGCTTCTTGGACATGTAAATTAATTTCTTTCATGAGAGTTGGGGAATTTTCAGTCATTATTTCCTCACTCTTACTACCCCTTTTCCCTTCTCTTTTCCTCCTGGAATTCCTATGATATATTTTGTTGTGCTTCATATTATCATAAAACTCCCTGAGCTGCTGTACAATTTTTTACATTCTTTACTCTCTCTCTTCAATCAGCTGTTCTGTCATCTATATCACTTATTCTTTCTTCTATCATTTCAAGTCTGCGGTTGCATGCCTCTACTGTGTTTTTGATCTCACCTATTGGTGTTTCATTCCCATAAGCTCTATTATTTTTTTATTTAGGTTTTCAAATTCTTTTTTTTGCTTACCCCGTGACTTCTTGATGTCCTTTATCTCTTTAGCCATATTGTCTTTCAAATCATTGACTTAATTTTGGAGATTTATATGAACCTTGTTGATTAGTTGTCTCAAATACTGTGTCTTATCTGTGGCTCTGATATATTCCTTTGCTTGGGCCATTTCTTCTGTTTTTTTAGTATGGCTTGTAATTTTTGCTGATGCTTAGGTGTCTGATTTTGATAGTGAGTTTACTCGGAGTCTGTCTCTTGTAGGGATTTAGTGGTGGGAGGTCATGTTACTGCTGTTCTTTGATTCCTGGTTCAACTTATTTTAGATTTTTAGGATTGTCCTTGTTTGTTACTCAAATCTGGGCCCTGGAACCAGTAATGGATTGTAGACCCACTCCCAAGGACCTTGGACAGAGAGACCATAAAGGCCAGAAAAAGTCTCTCTTGCTTATTTACATTCAATTTCCTCACATGAACTTCTTTGGTCAGCCAGCAGATGACACTCTTCGGCAGCCCTCTCAGTTCAAAGACTGGTCAGAGTGTGTCTGGAGCAACACTGACAGGATCAATGGAACAGAGGATCTTCCCTGGAAGCTAAAAGCCTTGCAATTCAAACTTTCTCAGAGGCAGTTCCCCAACCACTGCTGGCAGCCCCCTCTCTTTTCCTAGGATATAATTCTACTTGCCTATGTGTCCTCAACAACCAGTCTTGGTAGGTAGGGAGGGTGATTGAGAGTGTCAGATCTCTTTAGTCCCATGCCAGCACAAGGCAAACAACGATGCAGCCCCAACCAACCTGCAAGTGCTCTTGGGACACAGCAAACCAAATTTGTTGGCCAAAAGCTGAATCAACCTTAGACTGCATCCCACTCTCTCCCACTAACCTGGGTAGGTAGACCCCTGCAACCCCCTCTGTCCATAGCTGCCTGCCAGAGGCCAAAGAATTCAAAGCTCTGTGTGCAGGGCATAGGGGGAAGGGTGTTGGTAGCTGAAGCTGTAGCTTCCACTCACAGTATTTCCACTGAGATTTCTTTTCCTGTTTCCTCTCTCCTCTGGGTGGTATCCAGCCTTTCTCTGGTGTCCTAAACTCTAGAACATTTTTTTCCCCAGGCCGTTTCTGCCTGTCCTCTACCATTCTCCTGGAAAATAAGAAAGACCTGTGTCTCTATGATCTGCCATCTTCCCAGAAGTCCTGTAAATTCATATTAAAGGCTAAAGATTGAAGAATTTTACATTACCTAACAATCCATGAAAAAATTTTTTGCCATATGTAAATATCTTGGGGGTAGAATAAAGCCTCTTTGTATTTTATCTTTGTCTTTCTGTCAAATTTTCTTCTCTATTTGTCATAATTATGTCATTCTTCTATCCCTTTTTCATATGCCCATCTAAAATTTCTATTCTTTTACATTTTCATTTACGTTATGTTTACTCAGTATAGTTTTATGCCTTAGGAAGTATTAAGTTGTCTAAAAAAATGGAAGTTGGTTCAAAGGACTGAATTTTACTATATTAACTATTAAGAACTTATAGGAAACAGAATTTGGAGTTTTGGTTCTGCCAAATTCATCAAGAAAAATTTTCTAGTTCAGCTATGCTACAATATTAAATTTTAAAATCAGTATACAAAGATGTAGCAATGAATTGTATCTAATAAAAATGTAGGGAAGCACACTTGGCCCAGTGGATAGGGCGTCTGTCTATCACAAGGGAGGTCTGTGGTTCAAACCCCGGGCGTTCTTGACCCATGTGGAGCTGGCCCACATGCAGTGCTGATGTGTGCAAGGAGTGCCATGCCACACAGGGGTGTGGCCCATGTAGGGGAGCCCCACGCGCAAGAAGTGCACACCGTAAGGAGAGCCGCACAGCGTGAAAGAAAGTGCAGCTTGCCCAAGAATGGCACTGCACACACGGAGAACTGATGCAGTAAGATGACGCAACAAAAAGAGACAAAGATTCCCATGGCGCTGACAACAACGGAAGTGGACAAAGAAGAACATGCAGCAAACGGACACAGAGAACAGACAACTGGGGGGAGTGGGAAGGGGAGAGAAATAAATAAAAATAAATCTTTAAAAAATAAAAATGTACAGGAAATACCAATTTGCTTTAAATGATCTCATGATGCTACCTAGTGAGACATTGACTTGACATGCAGGTCCCAGCATATTAATGAATTTGAAATAGGAATCAATAACATACCACTAATGTAATCAGGGATAAAGGTGTCTTTGCTCCTGCCAGAAAGACAATAAGACATATTGATGTTATAATAGTCCAAATATGCAAAAATCAAGAAAGGAAGTTGCAAAAGAACTTTGAATTAATGTGTTAAATTGTGTCTAACAATCAAATTTAAGGTATAATGGGAATAAGTTCATTAAAGCATTTCTGGTTGTAAATTTCACTATTTGCATTGAGTTATAATTATCTCATACAGAAAATTATGAATTTTCATAAATTCATAAATTAAAAGTTAGAATTTAGAAACAGGAATCCATACTACTGTATGGTTACCACATTAATAAAGGACATGAAAAAGACAGTATCTAACTACAAAGTTGTTTCTATCATAGGATATGATTCTTTCATGGGCTATTCTTTAAGAATAAAATCGACTGACTCTTAGAGATGCTTAGGTGAGGTTTATCCTGAAGTCACTAGTTTAAAGCTCCATCAATGTTTCTTATAGGGTATGTGTATTAGTCAGCCAAAGGGGTTTTGATGCAAAGTACCAGAAATCTGTTGGCTTTTATAAAGGATATTTATTTGAGGTAGAATTTTACAGTTACCAGTCCATAAAGCCTAAGTTTCCCTCACCCAAGTCTGTTGCCACATGTTGGAGCAAGATGGTTGCTGACATCTGCAAGGGTTCAGGCTTCCTTTTCCTCTTAAAGCTCCATAGTCTCAGCTTCTTCCAATATCAGCTGTAGCCTAGGATAAGTCTCATCTCTCTCCCAGGGCTCAATTCTCTTCAAGTTCAGCTGCTCTGCTCTTTCCACAGGGCTAACTGTAAACAATCAGGTGAATGACTCATCTCTCTTCCTGGGGCTTCGGCCCTGTCTAATAGAGCCTTCTGTCTTTCTTCACATATCTGCTTCTCTGTGTATTTACCTCCTGGGGCTCCAGTATTAAAACTCCAAACTCTCTCCTCTGTTGTGTATAGTTTTCTCTGTGAGTCCCTGTCCATCAAGGGGATGAAGACTCAACTACTGATGTGGCCCAATCAAACCATGAATCATTATTTAACCAAGTAAAAGTGAAACCTCTGAATCTAATATAATATACTATGCCCAGAGGAACAGACCAGTTTACAAACATAATCAATATCTATTTTTGGAATTAAAAAACAATACCAAACTGCTACAGTGTGTGTCTGGGAAATTATGCAACTTGTATTTTTGATGGTTTACCAGTGGTGTAAAGAGGCTATGTCTTGAATGATCACTACTTCTTAAGTCAGATTTATTATAGTAAGTTAGTTGAAATGTATTAATTTAGATACTGGAAGTTATATATGCATAATTAAATAACAATTCCATTTTGTCTAAAATTATCTGAATAATTTCCTCAATTTTCAACTTCTTTCCACCTATGTGGGCCTCTGAATAGGAATTAATTATATAAATTATAAATTTGTCTCTCACCTTTATTTTTCTCTGAGAACTAAATGGTCACATAACATAAATTAGCTATTTTAATATTTTATCAAAAATAAAATTCTGCTTTCTAAGCCACTCAGAAGACAGGTTTAACAAGGTACCTATATTTTAAGTAATGAAAGGCCACAAAATATGAATTAGTAACAGGTTCTCTCTAAAGAAAATTTATCATATGTTTTAGATACTCATGTAATTTTAAATATGTCATATTTACACATTTACGTGGCTTATAATACCTAAATAAGTTGCTTAGGAGATATCATTATACCAACATGAATGACAAAATATAAGACCTTAAAAATAAGAAGAAATCTTTGCCTTAAAAATAAGGGAAAACTTTAGGGATGAGCAAAGTACTGAGCTCTGATTGCTCAGCTCCAGATTTTTTACAGGAGTCAATTCAATACTCATTTATCATGAGTGCTGGACATGACATATGCATCTTTCACATACAGAGATATGGCATTTTGGGGAGAACAATGACAACCAGACCCTCTAGTGTTATATTCATTGCTGAAGGATACTTGGAATCTATGTGAATATATGCCTCTTATTCTAAAGTAAAGGGTGTAGGCCCTCTCCTAGTATAATTTCTTTAGTAGCAGCTATCAATGCTGCTACTTCTGATGCCCAAATAGATGCTCCATCACACACTCCTACTGCTGATGCCACTGCAACATATCAGGTAATGAGGTAAGGGGCACACTTGAGTTCTTTATATGCCAAGATGAGAAAAATTCATTTTAAATGCTAAAAAGATGAGATTGCTGGTGCAGACGGTCACTAAACATCACCAGCTGCTCCAAAGATTTGGAGTTTGGACACAGAAACCCATTTCAAAATCCACAACATAACTCCAGAATATGAGAAACAAAACTATATTAGTGTTTTGAGCTAGAAGATATTGTTTAAATCATCTAAACAGCTGAATAGTTTGGCAAAAGTGTTGAAAACTCAGCTTGTACACACACTACACTTCTAAATATCTCAATATGTAGAGAAATTAATCATAAAATAGTTTGTTTGCCTTTGTAGATTTGCAAATAGACTTAAAACATGCATTTGTGAAATATATTTGCAAAATGGAAGTTTCTATAGGGCATGAGGTTTTTTGGTTTTTGTTTTTGAGTGGAGTAAGTAGGGAGAATGGGATGTCTTAACTACCTAAAATCTTCCCGAATTCAAATATAAAGTCAAGTTACTTTATATGTATATACTCACATTCACACACACAATCACATACAGTGTGTAAAAGATACACATCCACACACACACAGATGCCATGCCACAAAACATATTCTTTCACTTTAAGGTACAGACACATGAACAAGAAAATGGCATAAATGAAAAGTATAAAAATGATTCCTCAAAGCTAACTTTCTCCCCCTCCCAATTATATGGATTATATGGCTCCAGAGAATTAGTTCTCAACTTTGGCTGCATGACAGAATCACCTGGGGGCTTTTGAAACTATTGATGTACAAGGCCCCAACCCAGACCAATTAAGTTAGAACCTCTGGAGATAGGGCCTAAGAAATGGTATTGTTTTTGTTTGGTTGCTTCTCTGGTGATTCTAACATGCAGCCATGGTTTAAAGTTACTTTTAGGGCAAGTTTTTAAATACCTCAGCACTACTGACACTTGGTCTGGATAATTCTTTGTTGTGGGGGGGCTGTGCTGAACATTGAAGGAGATTGACCAGAATTCCTGGCCTTTACCAATTGTATATCAGTAGCATCACCCTCTCCATCTAGTTTTAACAACCTAAAATGTCTGGACCTTACAAAATTATCCCTGACTGAGACCCTTTGTAGTGGGTGAATACTACCCCTACTTCCCCTAAATGACTCTCAACAGCTGCTGTGTGGAAGCCTATTTGTGGGCTCTATGTTTTGCTATTTTCCTTTCTTTAAACTGCCTGCCCCTTGCTATCATCCATGTTCTCCCCACCTTCCAAATCTAACTTAATCAAGTATTCTACTAGAATGGACCCATCTCCAATTATCCTCTCCCATCCTCGAAGATCCTGTTCCATCCTGACTTCTTCCTTCTGTCTTCTCAAGCAGACTCCCAGGCTTGAATGTTAGCAAGCTGCTTCGTAAATATTCTGTCTCTTCTTGTGGAAGATGTTCTCAAATGGATTGTAAACTCTTTGAAGAACTATGTCTCTTGCTTATTTTACAACCATAAAAATTTTGAAACTGAATGTTTTAAAATATCTTCTTACTGAACTTCTTCACTTTACCAGGCAATTTATGTGTCAGATACATGAAAAAAATTTTTTTTTAATTTCTTTGTGTCAGATATGTTTTAATACAACATTGGTACTTGCAATCAAAATTCCACTTGGATTTTTGGTAGAACTCAAACTGACATTAAAATATAAGCAAGTGGATGTGGCTGGAGCAATTGGGCTTCCGTCTACCATATGGGAGGACCTGGGTTCAATGCCTGGGGCCTCCTGGTAAAGGCAGGCCTGTGTGGCAAGCAACGCAGCAAGATGATGATGCAACAAAAGAGATACACGGGACAGTCAAGGCGAGGTGCAGCAGAAACCAGGAACTGAGGTGCCACAAGCAACAGGGAACCGCTCTCCCACATTGGAGGTCCCCGAGATTGAATCCTGGTGAAACCTAGAGGAGAAAACGAGAAGAGAAGACAAAAAGAAAAAGACATAGACACAGAAGATCACACAGTGAATGGACACAAACAGCAAACACAGCAGGGTTGGGGGAAAGGGAAGAAATACATATATATATATATGTAATGTAGATGAGGAATAGAGCCATATTCAGGTAAGTCTGCCTTAAAAAGAAACTAATGCTAGATATTAATACATACAATAAAGATATAATAATAAAAATCATATTGAATTGGCACCAAAGCACGCAAACTGACAAATGGAACAGAGCAGAGAACTCAGAGACAGGCCTAGGAATATTTGTGAATTTAGTATATGAGAAAATTAGCATCACAAATCAATTTTAGCCAAGGAAAAGGAAAAGATCAACTAGGAAATAGGTAGTTAATTTTCTTTATATGAACTACCTAAATTCACTGTTAATGTTTGATTTTCTCAAATAATTTCAACTCAACTTGTTTTGGCAGTTTCATCCTTGAAACCAAGTTTGCCTTTTAACTGGTTACTTATCAAAGTGCAATCTGCCCCTTTATTGCAAGAAAGTTTTGTAGGAATGACCAGTGACAGGCAAATAATTTTGACTTTAATTTTTAAATGCGTAGAAAGCCAGTCTCAAGGTACAAAATTTTCTCCTCAGAAGCAAAGAAAATCATAGGGAATATTTTCAAATGAAAATATAAGTACAAAGTAGAAAAGAGACACAAGGTGTAAGAAATCTGGGGGTGGAGAGAGGGCGTGTAAAATGAAGAAAGCACCGAAAATAGAAGTTAAAGGAAGCCATAAAATAAAACGATTCTCAACAAAGCAGAAGAATGCAATAATTACCTTCAGAGGATTGAAGCTTGAAGGAAATAATGTAAACACTCAATGTAAAAAAGCAGGAGGAGGAAGGAATTCTAAATTCAGAGATTTTATCTCTAAATCTGAGTTGAAACAGTACTACATATAAAAATGTTTTTATTACATTTTGGATGAGTAATAATTCTACACTTGATTTATTGAGCTCCGTTATGCCAGTGAGTCCAAAGTGCTTTGAAAATATCCTATGACAGATACTATTTCCTTTTAGCAGATGGAGAAATTGAGGTATATAGAGTTTAAGTGACTTGTTCATTGTCACAATTAATCAGTGGAAATGTTAGAAATGGAATTTAAAGTTCTCCGCTATCCAGCACAGGGACTTTTTCTGTCTCATGTTAAAGATCCAAAATTAGCATACCACAGAAATAAAATAGATTATCAAAAATAATTATGCAAGTCATGCCTTGGTTAAGATTCATGATCATGTTATATCACTAGGAAAAGCATAAAAATACCAAAATTCTTAAATATTTTCAGAAAAACTGTTGTTATGTAAATAAGACCAATACAGATATAGACAAATTTCAGTCGCTATTAGCAAATTATGAAATTGGTTTTAACACTTCAATTTTTTTTATTTAATAGAAAAGTTGTAGGTTTACAGAACAATCATGCCCAAACTATGGAACTCCCATATACCACCTCACCACAAATACCTTGAATTGGTGTAGAACATTTGTTAAAACTGATGTTAGCATATTTTTATAATTACACTATTAAAGTCCATGGTTTAACTTAGGGTTCACTGTGGAGTGTAGTTCCATGATTTTTAAAAAATGTTTATTCTGATACAAATATATATATTGGGCATCAAGATATATATTGATATATAAATTTGAAGGCTACTAATTATGTTCACAAAGTTGTGCTATCATCACTACCATCTATTACCAAACATTTCCATCATTCCGAATAGGAACCCTGTGCATTTAAGCCTTAATTTTCCATTCCCTATCTCTATCCCACCCCCTGGTAACCTATTGTCTAGATTTGGACTCAATGAGTTTGCTTATTTTAATTGTTTCAAATCAGTGGGACTATACAATATTTGTCCTTTTGTGTTTAGCTTATTTCACTCAGCATGAAATCTTCAAGGTTCATCCATGTTGTTGCATGCATCAAGATTCCATTCCTTTTTATGACTAAATAATATTCTATTGTATGTATATACCATATTTTATTTATTCACCATTGGTTGATGAACATTGGCTTGTTTCTATTTTTGGCAATAATGAATAATGCCTCTATGAACATAGGTGTCCAAATATCTGTTCAAGTCCTACCTTACAATTTTTTTGGGTATATACCTGGAAGTGGGATTACCAGGTCATATGGTAGTTTTATACTTCGCTTTACATAGCAGCTACACCATTTTACATTGCCACCAGCAATGAAGGAGTGTTACTTACTTCTCCACATCCTCTTCAATACTTATTTTTTGTTTTTTAATAGCAGCCATTCTAAAGGGTGTAAAATGGCATCTCCTTGTAATTTTTATTTGTATTTCCCTGATGGCTTGTGATGTTGAACATCTTTTCATATCCTTACACATTTGTATATCTTTTTTGTTCATTTGACTATCTTCTAGCCATTTATATATCTTCTTTGGAGAAATCTATATTCCAGTCTTTTGCCTATTTTTAAATTAGGGTTTTTGCCTTTTTGTTGTTAAGTTGAAGGATTTTTAAAACTATATACTGGATATTAAAACTTTATTGGATATGTGGTTTCCAAATATTTTCTCCCATTGTGTAGGTTGTTGTCCTGTGTAGGTTGTTGGCCTCTTGATTAGATTCAGGTAAGGGAACTTGATTTGATTCCTTGATTAGATGTCTTTTGATAGGACTACATCAGTGAGGAGTGATACAGATTTGGTCTCTGCCTTCTTTCTGGGTCTTATATAAACTGAGAACATTCAACAAGACACAGAAAAAGGACAGCTCTGCCATTTTGACCCTGCCATGTGAGAGAGGACTCCAGGTTCACCTAAAACTGCAGAAAGACAGAGAAGCTCCTATAGGCCCAGGGAGAGATGCCTGATCACATACACCTGAGCTCTAGAAGAAAGCAGAGAGAGGCTGGCAGAACCAACACCTTGTTTCACCACATGGCAGGACTCCAGGATCTGCTGGCAGCCAACCTTTGGTAAGAAAGCATCTCTGATGATGCCTTGATTTAGACATTTTCACAGTCTCAGAACTGTACGCTCTTACCCCAAACAAATCTCCTTCATAAAAGCCTAGTCCATTTCTGTTATTTTTGCATTGGTAGCCTTTGGCAAATGAAACAGCTGTCATTTTACTGTCATGATAAAGTCATTTGAGGAACAAAAGTTTTTAGTTTTGATGAGGTCCTATTTATCTATTTTTCTTTTGTTGCTTTACTTTGGGTATAAAGCCAAAGGAACCATTGGCTGACACAAGGTCCTGAAGATGCTTCCCTATGTTTTCTTCTAGGAGTTTTAGAGTTCTAACTCTTATTAAAGTCTTTGATCCATTTTGAGTTGATTTTTGTGCATGGTGTGAAGGAGGCAGGCATCCTGCACCATCTGTTGAAGAGACTATTCTTTCCCAACTGACTAGTTTTTGCCACCTTGTCAAAAATCAAATGGTGATAAATGTTAGAGTTGATTTCTTGAGCTCTCAATTCTGTTCTGTTGATGTATATGTCTGTTCTTCTGCCACTACCATACTGTTTGGATTACTTTGGCTTTGTTATATGTTTTATGATTTGGAAGTGTGAATACTCCAACTTTGTTTTCTTTTTCAAGATGGCTTTGGCTATTAAGGGGCCTTATCATCCCATAAATGTGATGATTGACTTTTCCATTTCTATGAGGAAAGTTGTTAGAATTCTGATTGGCATTACTTTGAATCTATAAATTGCTTTGAGTAGGACTGACATATTAACAATATTTAGTCTTCCAGTTCATGAACAAAGAATGAATTTCATTTATTTAGGTCTTCTTTGATTTCCTTTAGCAATGTTTTAGCCTTTTCGGTGTACAAGCCCCATACGTCCTTGGTTAGATTTATTCCTTTATATTTGATTCTTTTAGTTAATATTGTGAATGGAATTTTTTTAAATTTCTTCTTCCAGTTGTTCATTGCTCATGTATAGAAACACTACTAATTTTGAGGTGTTGCTCTTGTACCCAGTCATTTTACTGAATTTACTTATTAGCTATACGAACTTTGTTGTGGATTTTTGAGGATTTTCTATAAATATGATCATATCATATGCACATAGAAAAAGTGTTACTTCTTCCTTTCCCACTTGGATGCCTTTTATTTCTTTTCTGGTCTCATTGTTCTGGCAAGAATTTTCAGTACAGTGTTGAATAAAAGTGGTGATAGTGGGTATCCTTGTCTTGTTCCTGATCTGTAGCTAAATAATATGCTTTAAGGTCAGGAAGTGAGAGTCCTCCAACTTTGTTCTTTTTAAAGACATTTTTGGCTATTTGGGGTCTCTTACTCTTCCAAGTTAATTTGATAATTGGCTTTTGCATTTCTGCAAAAAGGGCTGTTGGGATTTTTGTTGGGATTGCATTGAACCTGTAAGTCAGTTGGGTAGCACTGACATCTTAAATGTTATTTAGTCTTTCAATCTGTGAAAATAGAATTCCTTCCATTTATTTAAGTCTTCTGTTTCTTTTAGCAATTTTTTTTTAAGATTTATTTTTTTATTTCTCTCCCCTTACCCCCCAACCCCGGTTGTCTGTTCTCTGTGTCTATTTGCTGCATCATCTTTGTCCGCTTCTTTGTTGTCAGCGGCACGGGAATCTGTGTTTCTTTTTTTTGTTGTTGCATCACCTTGTTGCGTCAGCTCTCCATGTGGGCAGCGCCATTCTTAGGCAGGCTGTACTTTCTTTCGCACTGGGCGGCTCTCCTTACGGGGCGCACTCCTTGCGCGTGGGGCTCCCCTACGCGGGGACACCCCTGCATGGCACGGCACTCCTTGTGCACATCAGCACTGCGCATGGGCCAGCGCATGGGTCAAGGAGGCCCGGGGTTTGAACTGCGGCCCTCCCATGTGGTAGACGGACACCCTAACCACTGGGCCAAGTCCGCAGCCTCTTTTAGCAATATTTTACAGTTTTCTGAATAAAGGTCCTTTATGTCCTTTGTTAAGTTTATTCCTAAATATTTGATTCTTTTATTTGCTATTATAAATGGATTTTTTTCTGATTTCCTCCTTAGATTGCTCATCAGTAGTGTACATACCCACTACTGATTTTTGCGTATGTCCCACCACTTTGCTGAACTCGTTTATTAGTTCTAGTAGCTTTGTTGTGGCCTTTTCAGATATAGGATCATATTAGCAAACAGTGAAAGTTTTACTTCTTCCTTTCTTATTTGGGTGCCTTTTTTCTTTATCTAGCCTAATTGCTCTAGCTAAAACTTCCAGCACAATATTGAATAACTGTGGTCATGGTGGGCATCCTTCTCTTATTTCTGATCTCAGTGGGAAAGCTTTCAGTCTACCACTGCTGAGTACAATTCTAGCTGTAGATTTTTCATATATGCACTTTACTATTTTGAGAAAGTTTTTATTCCTATATTTGGAATGTTTAACAAGAAAGGACAGTGTATTTTGTCAAATCCCTTTTCAAAATGGATCATGTGATTTTTCTTCTTCAATTTATTAAGGTAGTTCATTACACTAATTGGTTTTCTTGTGTTGAAAATTCCTTGCATATCTGGGATAAAAACCCACTCGATTGTGGTGCATAATTCTTTTAAATGTACTTTTGGAGGTAGTTTACAAGTATTTTGATGAGGATTTTTGCACCTATATTCATTAGAGATAATGATCTATAATTTTCTTTTTTTGTAGTATCTTAACCTGGTTTTGGTATTATGGTGTTGCTGGATTCACAGAATGAGTTTGGTCACATTCTTTCTTGTTCAGGTTTTTTGGAAGAGCTTGAGAAAAATTGGTGTAAAATCCTCTTTGAATGACTGGAAGAATTCACCTGTGAAGCCATCTAGATAAGTCACGGACTTTTCATGTTTGGGAGGTTTTTGATAACTGTTGCAATCTCTTTACCTATGATTGGTTTGTAGAAGTCTTCTATTTTTTCTAGGGTCAGTGTAGGTTGTCTGTGTGTTTCTAGGAATTTGCTCATCTTGTCTATTTGTCTAGTTTTTTTTTTTAGCATACAGTTGTTTATATGTATCCTCTAATGATCTTTTGTATTTCTGTGGGGTCAGTCTCATTTATGATTTTATTCATTTGCATTTTCTTCTTTTTTTTGTCAGTCTAGCTCAAGATTTGCTGATTTTGCTGATATTCTCAAAGAACCAATTTTTGTTTTTTTAAATTCTCTCTGTTGTTTTTTTGTTCTCAATTTTATTTCTTTTGCTCTGATCTATATTATTTCTTTCCTTCAGCTTGGTTTGGGATTAGTTTGCTGTTCCTTTTCAAGTTCTTCCAGGCATGTAGTCAGGTCTTTGATTTTAGCTCTTTCTTCTTTTTTAATGTAAGCATTGAGGACTATAAGTTTACTTCTTATTACCTTTGTGGTGCCCCATAGGTTTTGATATGTTGTGTTCTTATTTTCATTCATCTCAAGATATTTACTGAATTCTCTTGCAATTTCTTCTTTGACCCATTGATATTTTAAGAGTGTTTTTAAATCTCTATATATTTATGAATTTTTCCTTTTTCTATCCGTTACTGATTTCTACCTTCATTCTGTTAATATCAGATAAAGTGTTTTGAATAATTTCAATCATTTTATATTTATTGAGATCAGTCTTGTGACCCAACATGTGACCTATCCTCGAGAAGGATCCATGAGCACTTGAGAAGAATGTATATCCTGCTGTTTTGGGGTGCAATGTTCTCTAAATGTCTATTAGGTCTGGTTCATTTATGATATTATTCAAGCTTTCTCTTTATTTATTTATTCTCTTTCCAGATGTTCTATCCAATGCTGAGAGTGTTATTGTAGAGATGTCTATTTCTCACTTCAGTTTTGCCAGTGTGTGTCTCATGTATCTTGGGGCATCCAGGTTAGGTTCATAAATATTCAGTGTAAGTATTTCTTCTGGGCAAAATGCTCTTTCTATTAATGTATAATAACTTTCATCATCCCTTATAACAGTTTTGCATTTAAAATCTATTTTGCCCAATATTAGTATTGCTACTCCAGATCTTTTTTGGTTACTATTTGTGTGGAATATCTTTTTCCAACCTTTCACTTTCAACCTGGTTGTGTCCTTACATCTGAGGTTAGTCTCTTGTAGGCAGCATATAGAGGGCTCTTATTTTTTAATCCATTCTAATAGTCTATGTCTTTTGATTGGGAATTTCAAACCACTAACATTCAATGTTATTATTGTAAAGGCATTACTTACTTCATCTAATTTATCCTTCGGCTTTCTATTGTCATATCTTACTATTGCTTGTCTTTTTACCCTTTAATATACCTTTCTAAATAATCTTCATTTCTACACTCTCCTCCAAGTCTCTTGCCCTTGTTTATTCAGTCTGCAGGACTCCCTTTATTATCTCTTGTAGAACCATCGATTTCTCCCTTCAAATATTTGGGGCTCAGCTTTTAGGTACATATATTTTATTAATGTTACATCTTTGTGTTGAATTGTCCCCTTATCAATATATAATGACCATTTTCATCCCTTGTAAATGATTTTGACTTAAAGTCTATTATTTCTGATAGTAGTATAGCCACCCCAGCTCTCTTTTGGTTACTACTTGGATGTTATATATATTTTTTCCATCCTATCACCCTCAATCTCCTTGTATTTTTGAATTTAAGGTGAGTCTTTTGCAGACAGCATATACTTGTGTCATGCTTTTTTATCAATTCTGCCAATCTCTGCCTTTTGACTGGCAGAGACTTTTATCCTTTTTTTTTTTTTAACATTTCCCTCCCTTTACTAAGACTCTCATATTGCTCATTCATTGTTTCCCTGATATATTTTAGTTCTTTCTCTGTATTTTCCCTCATCTCCTTGAGTGTTTTAAGATCAATTTTTTTTTTTTAAGGCTTTGTTCGGTATGTCCACATTATCATCTTCTTCATTGGTGATCTTGGAAGGGCATTCATTTCCTGTTCTTTGATTGTCTTGTATTCTTTTCTTGTACACTGTATATTTTAATATTTTAATATGTTAACTCTGGATTTATTCCCTGAGATATATGTTTTTTGATTTTATAACCAGTTGGCAATAAGGCAGAGATTTTCTTGAGCTTGAGTCCTCCTATCACAAAGGTCTGATTGCAGTGAATGCAGTGTGCAGCTCCTTATCCTTACAGCCCTCTGCTTTATCCTGGGCTTTTGCTTCTTAGTTGTTTTGCCTCTGTTTACAGGAGTTTGGTTAGTGTCTCTGCTTCCTAGTGATAGACCTCCCTCTCCTGGGTATTTGAAGCCAGCAGGCCTTTGTCCCAGACTACCTGCTTCTATAGTTTTTATTTATTTATTACAGATTTTTAAATTATCTTTTTTTTGAAAGATAGATAGATCACAAACAATGTTACATTTAAAAATATAAGACGTTCCTATATACCCCACTCCCCACACTCCCCATACTCCCCCACTCCTCCCACATCAACAACTTCTTTCATTAGCATGGTACACTCATTGCATTTGATGAATACATTTTGGAGCACTGCTCCACAGCATGGATTGTAGTTTACATTGTAGTTTACACTCTCTTCCAGTCCATTCAATGGGTTATGGCAGGATATATAATGTCCTGCATCTGTCCCTGCAACATCATTCAGGACAACTGCAAGTCCTGAAAATCTCCCCATATCACATCTCTTTTCCCTCTCCCTGCCTTCAGCAACTCCCATGGCCACTGTCTCCACATCAACTATATTTCTTCCATTGCTAGAGTCATAATAATTCTAAAGTAGAATACCAGTAAGTCCACTCTGGGGGGCATCTGGCATAGGGTGCACCTGGGGCAGGCTTCTAGGGAGTGTGTGAGTGCTTGTCTTGTCATAGTATGTTATATCAGTGGTTGGAGACCCACACAATGAGTGGGATGGTATTGTACCCCCCCATCCTGGGGAAGCCTGGTGTTCTCAAACAGAAGGGAGGGTCTCTCTTGACAGCAAGGGTGGCTCCCAATGGGGGAGAATAGACTAGTGTGTCAAGCCCTCAGTATTGTTGCAAGTATCTATGAATCATGTTCTTCAAGCAGTAAAGCTTGGTTGTCACTGTGTGGCCCTAGGGGAGAGGGAGAAAGGAATAGAATAGATCAAAGAGCAGGTAACTGGGGGGCACTGGAAGTGTTCTGCATGATTGTGCAATGAGTGAATCAGACCATGTTAAATTTCACCAAAAATTTATAAAAGTGTATAATCTAAAATGTAAAACATAATGTAACCATGGTTAGTAGCTATATTTTGATATTTGTATATTAGTTGTAGCAAATATAACATCTACATGTAAAAAGATCATTGCTAGGGAAGGTGGAAAAGGGGGAGGATGTTGGGTATTTGGGAGTTCCCTATATTCTATATGTGACTTTACTGTGATCTAAAACTTTTTTGAAGACATAATTTAAAAATAAAGATGAAGACACTGAGGAAGAAATGGAAGAAATTGCCTTGTCACTGTACATACAGGACAACACCTATTACAGTGATGATAGGCAAAACATCAAAAAATTGTTTTATATTTTTCATTTTTTTACTTACCCCAATTTATTTTTTACTTTATTTTAGTTTTTCTAAATTATTATGTATTTTATTTCTAATCTTTAAAACTATCATTGCTATTTCATTTTCCTATAGTTTTAAAATACTCATTTCATTGTCTTAAGCTGCTCTTACCAGGAGAACAAATTCTGGGAGGAGGGTACATTGGAGAGGAGTTTCCCAAGGCAGTCTTTCCCAGCCAAAAACAGGGCTAGGGACCCATGAAGGGGTCACAGACTGGCTCCAAGTTCCTTTGGGGGTGGAGTGGGGTAAATGAAGAACACCAAGAGCTTCTCGGATGGCTTCTCAAAGCTGAACTTTCCTGGTCTGCCTAGCAAAAGCAGCCCCTCAGCTAATCGTCTCCTGCAGCCCTGAGGAAGCACCGCATCTTTAAGTCTCCACTGCTACTGTCTGTCTAGGTGTGTTGAAACAATGACTGCCACCTCTGTCCAAGATGGGTTGAAACAATGGCTGCCCTCAGGGCTGCATCCCCAGTGATTCAAATTCACTAATCAAAGGCCCTGATCAGTGATTCACTGTGCCCACCCCTGGTCTTGGGGAAGTGGATTTTTATGCTCCTTTTTGTCACCAGCAAAGTAGCCAAGGACTGGGCGCTGCTGTGGCCTGCTGCAAGAATGGGAAGTGGGTGCCAGTAACCACCATGAAGAGAAATGAATTTACTGTACTTTACCATAATTCATTAGTCTCTGCCTCCCACTGTCCTGTGGATGTTGTACAGTGTTCTTTTGTCCTCCAAAGTTTCAAAATAGCTGTTTCAGATAGTTCCTCCCTGTTTAATAGTTGTTTTGGTGGAAGGACTGAGTCTTGGAGCTCCCTCCCCTGCCATCTTCCCACAATCTTCCTTAAGTCTTTAATTTTTAATCTATTTACTATGCTCCAGTAATTTGTCAATGACTTATTCATGATTCCAAATAATTTTTTAAAAACAATTGCTTCCAAACTAAAAATTAAGCTCATGTACTGCTTATGACTTCATGCTCAACGTCATCTTTTTGATGTACTAAGCATGCATAAAATGAAAATAGTCACTATTTTAACACAAACAAAACTACTGGACTCCTAAACTACTACCACAGGAATAATCTATTTTAAGCATTTGTTGATTGACTCTAGTGCTGATATATTTTTAAGGGAGTTATCCAACAGTTATTCAATTATATAGTGATTACAAATAAGCGATCATTTATTAATTGCAGCATCTACTGATGCAAAGTTACTCATCTAGATATATATACATCTGATATAAACAGAAAACAGTGCATTAAAAGCTATCCTTCCAAATAAACTTATATTATTAAATTTATATATAACCTACGTATTGGAGTTGAATTGCCTAACTATGATGAATGAGTGCAAAATGAATCACCAGTCGCTTTTTCATTCGATATTTTTCTCTCCTCAGATCTTTTATATTGTCAAACTTTGTATAATTTCTCAACATCTAATTATAACATCTTTTCTTTATTAAAGATGTCGCTTTGACAGAATTATGTTCTGAAAGCATAGGAAGAGGCTGGTATTCTTGAGAAAGTCCACAGAAAATCATTGCCTATGTCATCCCACTGTGAATGGTCCAAATCATAATTATACCTTAAGATATTGTGCAAGAAAGCTGCCACCAAAGAGCAATCCTTTCCCTCCTAACTATACTGGCATGTTGCCTTAGCCTGGGCCAACAGTCCTGCAGAAAATCAACTAGTTTACTCATTTAGACATGGTATACTTAGTGCCAAAAATTCATCAGTGACCTTTCTCCTGAATAAGTACAGACTTGGAGCTTGTCCTTCAATTCTCCCCACAATGTGGTTTTGACACAACGTTCTAGTACTATTATATACCAATGAAGTTGTGCTATTTTGCTATTCACTGAATACATCTTGCCCTTCCTCCTCTACCTTTTGCTTGCAAAGTTCTCAGCCAATAATGGTTCCCCATCTGAAATGGTCCATCTTAAGTGTTATCCTCTCCTCCAAGAGTCCATTGTGTGGCTCTTCTCCCTTAATTATGTAGAAATATTGTATCACTCTTACTAAAATAGATCATATACTAATTCCTATAAGGTTATTTGTGTGTGAGTATCCATTTCTCTTACTGGGTCATGAGCTTCCTGAGGACTGGTTTCCCTCCCGTACATTCCCTGATGTTTAAAACTCAGTAGGTGGTCAAAATGTATTTTAAAATTAATAAATAAATACAGGAGAAAAAATTAGAGTATTATATAAAGATTTTCTAACTGGTGAAATAAAAAATCATCAGCTACACATATAATTTACATGAACTTACAGTTCACCTCAGGAACCAAAATAGTTATTGACCTCTCTAAATAGAAGAAAGATAATTTTAGAATATAAATGCATTAAAGGCAGGGATTTTTGTTTATTTTGTTCACTGATATATCCAAGTGATTAAAATCTTGTCAGGCATGCAATAAGCATTTAATAAATATTTCTTGAATGGACAAATAAATACTTAAAAGAACAGACATATTATGACCTCATTTTACATGGCCAACAAATACACTCCAAGACCTTTTGCATAAGTTGAAAATTGCACATAATAATGAAACTATTATTTAGTAGGTATTTCCTGTATTAGCATATCTATCATAATTTTTAAATAAATACTAGTAACAATAAGTAAGCAATATCTACATAAAAAAATAAGGGCAGAAAAATAGAGAATTAAAAGATTTAAAAACTATTGCTTTATTTTTCTGCCCTTATTTTTTTTTGAATCACAATCACATATACCTCAATTCACACACTGAATTCATGTAAAACAAGGCCCTACTGTATTTTGCAACATGCGCTAGCCATTTATATGATCCATAGATTTTTATCTGATCTTCAATTCCTTAATTCCAGTTGTAAAGATCTAGTCCACTATCATTTTCCTAAATATACCTGACAAGGTCTCTAAAAGACATTATTTTCATTTCTTAGTCTGCACAAGCAAACATCACGAAATGGTTCAGCTTAAACATCTTGCTTAAATGTCTTTAATGTCTTACTTCCAGTGACTTTCTCTCTCTGTCTGAATTTCACTCAACTTATAAAGGACTGAAGTAACAGTATTAAGACCTATCCTGATTGAGGTGGGCCACACCTTCCTAACTCAAGTAACCTCTTCAAGAGGCCCTACATAAAATGGGTTCATATTCACAGGAATGGATTAAATTTAAGAACATCTTTTTCTGGGGTACATAACAGCCTCAAAACACCATACTACGCTCTGTGGACCCCAAAAAGGCATGTTCCTCCACACACACACGCACACCCCAATGATTCTTTATTTTACTTCTAGGATTCTTATTTTACCTTATAATTTTCTTTTTCTCAACTATATAGAGATTTAATTGATATACATACAAGTCACACCATTTACCTTTTCACACCAATACATTTTGACAAAAGCCTAATTGTTGGTGAAACCACCAACCCAATCAGACATAGAGATTTTCCTTCATGCCCATTTGCAGTCAATACCCCCACACACTCACACATCCCTTACCCCTGCTGGCAAGAGACAGAACTTAGGCCTCTTATTTTATTTTACTTTATCTTATTTTAAAATATATTTTTTACTTGTTCTTAAATGATACATAGATTACACAAAAAGCTACATAAAAAAATATAAGGGATTCCCACATGCTCCACTCCCCACACCTCCCACCCTTCCCCACATCAACCACCTCTTTCGATAGTGTGGTACATTCACCGCAACCAATGAACACATTTTAGAGCACTGCCACCAAGCATGAACTATAGTCTACACTGTAGATTACACTCTCTCCCACCCAATTCCATAGGCCATGGAAGGACACACACTGGCCTGTATCTGTCATTGCAATGCCACCCAAGCCAACTCTAAGCCTCAAAAATGCCCCCACACTACATCCCCCTCCACACTACATCCCCCTTTCCCTCTCCTTGACTTCAGCACCTCCAGTGGCCACCATTTCTCCACATCAAATTACATAATTTCTTCCATTGCTAGAATCACAATACGTCTATAGTAGAATACCAGCAAGTCCACTCCAGTGCATATTTTATTCCCCAATTCTGAGGACTCTGGGATGACGATGCCCACTCCACCTCCAATTGAGACGGGGTCTCAATCCCATATGGCTGATGGATGGGACTCTCCTGCTTGCATGCTTTTTCTATATGCAAAATATATAAATTCCATCACAATAAAAGTCTTAAGTCATTTCAAAAACAATGTTTAGTACTAAGTCTCATCAAAATTTGTTATGGGTGTGGTCTGTCTTGGGACACAATTCCATTCTTTCTTTGGATGTGTGAAATCTAGAGAACAAGTTATCTGCTTCTGATATACAATGGAGGGACAGGCACAGGATAAACATTCCCATTCCCATATGGAGAAAGTGGAACAAAAACAGGGGTTGCAGATCCCACACACTTCTGAAACCCAGCAGGGAAAGTTTCATTACATTTCAAGGTTTGAGATTTATTTGTGGAATGATGTTTTATCCTCTGGGCCTGATGAAGTAACAGCCCCACACCTTCAAAGTGATTGTGCAGCGGCCATGCTCTCCCTGAACTTTGAGGTGAGGGCTCCATCCTCTTCAAGCATCTAGAGAACAGTTACATTCTCCTCCAATGCAGGGGTACAGGCTCCACCCTCTCTGAGCACTGGCATGGCAGCACTCTTCCCGAACAATGGTGAAGAAGGCCCACCCTCTTCAAATGCTGGGGAAGACTCACCCTTCCACACATGAGAAGGATGCTCTCTTGGCCCTTGAAGTGATTTTTCCTTCAATTTGTCCCATCTCTGGCCCTTTTAGTCCAGGCTGGCATTGGTTCCATTCATACAAATTACACAAAAAATTAGTTGGTCTTGCATGTTGTTCACAGGGGTCCAAATCTTCAAAGAGTAGAGTCTTGTATAGATCTTTCCTGCATAACTACATTTCCAATCATGACTTCTGAAATGGCTGCTGGCTCCACATTTAGTTATATCTTCACATGGAGCACTATTCTCTGTGGACTTGCTTTCTGGAAGCTCAGAATTTTCCAAATCATCAATTTCTGTTTTTTATTTTTGTGCCCAGGATTTCAGTTCTCAGCTTATCCCTTTCCTCTCACATTTTACTATAAGCTTCAAGGATTTCTCCAGGCTACACTTTCTCTACTTAGCTTGGAAATCTCATTAGCTAAATATCCAAGGTTACTGCTTTCAAGTTCTGCCTTCCATCCAACATCAGAGCTCAATTTTGCCAGAGTCTCTGCCTCTGTAAAGCAAGGATTGCTTTACTTAGGTTTCCAATAATACATTCAACATTTCCGTCTAAGGTTTCAAACCACCACAGATATTAAGAAAAATACAATATTAACCATATTGAACCTAAGTTTTGCATACTGAAATATAAAGAGAAGCAATTAAACTTTCTTGAACAGATAATATGGTTTTGGATTGTCAGTGACGAAGATGGTTATTGTCTTTATGTTGACCTTGCAAAAGTGTTCTACTAAAGTGTGTCAGCAGGCTTAGACTTCTTCAGCTATTTCCCAGGTTTAACTAGGCTGAGAAAGTTTTGAAAACTGAAAAGTTCACTTGGTAATGACTAGTCATACTAGAGCTAATGGTATCACTTTTGATCCACTCCTCTGAGCTATCAGATAAAGCAGCCCTATAATCATAGACTTAGACTTCTTAAACATAGCATACACAGCCAGGATCAGAAATAGTAAAGAAAACCAGAAGCTGGGGCCAGGGGTAGGGGTTAGTCCACCCTGCTAGTTCTCATGAAAACTTTTCCAAATCAAAAACTGCTAAGGTCATATATTAGCCACCACCAGAAAAAAAAAAGGACAGCAATTCAGAAAGCAAAGATGAAAACTATAATCAAATTCTGCTACCTGAAGGGCACATTGCCTAATGCACTGGTAACAAAATAGAAACCCCTAATCAAGAAGTCGGCATGACATTCAGGACAGAGATGAATCAAGTGTAGTGTCACAACATGGCTACAAAGTCAAACAAAACCAAGGAAAAATATCAAGTGCTGGCAATATGCATGTTTCTAATCTTTCTTTCTAATTAGCAGACTTGGACAAGGTAGCATGTCAAGGTTAAGGAAGAGAGTGTGGTGTGTGTATCTAACTAGTACTTGTTATTCAGAATTCAGTTCCAATAAGTCTACCTGTAAGTCTTCACTGACTGCCTTCCCCACCTCCTACAGGTGCTGCTCCTTGACAATCATGTGCAAGACAACAATGACCGTATATCACGATGATGTACTTAAGTACAAGACCACACCTTTGGACTGTAGGCCTTCTGAGGGCGGGGCATGCCTGTTTCCTCTACGCTTCCCATAGCATCAGCCACCTGGTGGATGCTTCACAAATCACAGAAGCTTTTGAGTCACATAGTGCTGGGTTGAAATCCTGGCTCCATGTGCAGAGGCCTATGGCCTCGTGCTAAGGACCAGGCAGCAAGGAAATGGTTCTTCCACCCTCTGTTCTGCTTCTTCCCTGGGTCTTCCTGGGCTCTACCCCCTACAATTGGGGGCCAATTCTACACCACTCAGAGCCAGAGTCCCAGGGTTTTTTTTGTGTTTTTTTGGGTTTTTTTTTTTGGGGGGGGGGGGTCTGGAATAGGAGTTGGCACAGGTCCCATTTTCACTAGCTGTATATTCTGTTAAATGGAGCTAATAGCTGTGCCTTGTATGGTTGTCATGAAGATGAAATGAGAGAATGTGCACAAAACCTCTAGCACTGGTGCTTGGTAATTAACAGGGCACTGAACAAATTAGATATTATTAAACCAACTCTACCAACGTCAGCTCTAGCTACAAATTTTATATGGCTCAGGCTTCAGAAGATCTGTAGCTAGAAATGTTATACACATCACTCTTTGCAGACACATCCAAATAAAGGTCTGCAATGCTACCTTCAAATGTGAAAGATAATCAGCACTTCACTAGAGTGCTTAAAAACAAGCAAGCCTTCTTTTCGGTCCTATCTTGCCAGGCCTTATACCTTCAAAGATTTATCATTTTATAAATAAAAATAGGCAACTTATTCTGCTGCTGTGTTTTCACTCTGTTTGGAAAACAAGTATAGTTATTCTGAGGAATAGGGAAACATGTTCAAAAGCTTATTTGCCAAATTAAGATTTTTCAAAAAGTTACGACATATTATACAAGAGTCCTCTATATTGCTCATGTTAAAATTTCAAGTGCCTGAGAAATGAACTAAAATAAGGCTTTTTTCTTCTCAAAAATATATTTAGAAACCACAGAAAATTATTAAGGCAACCTTACTTCTGAACATCTTAATAAAAGAATTTGTGAAATGTTAGTTTCCTATTCATTGAATAAATGTGCACAAAAATTTAAAATTTTGTAGTCATGACTAAAGGATGAATTTTTAAAATTAGCTCAATGGTGGTGCTAGGCTATGTCATGTGGCTAAATACTAACTCAGTCTGTCATTATGCTCCTAGAGCCCCGTTTATGGGAATCCATCATAAGTCCTTGAGATGTTCTTGTTCTTGGGCCAAATGGACCAGCATGGAGTCTCCTAAGAAGGAGTCTTGTGACTCAAACATCTCAGAAACTTTAACCAACGTCCCTAGGAGGAAGATTTAAAGGATACAGGCAATATCTATTCCTTTTGCTCCCTTTTAAGTTATCTTTTATGCGAAATGGCTAAAGACCCTTGGGTCAGTTGCAACTCTGCTTTCACTGAAAGTTTCTGGAAGGGGGGGTACCCAAAATAATGAAAATTGAGGGAGCTCTCGATGGAAGCAGGAAATGAAGCAGCCAGTAGGGGTTGGGTTCAGCCTCCACTCAAGTGTGTATAGTATCCTTCTAAGCCCTTAATTGGCAGCCATCTCACAGATATGAAACATTAGCCCAGATACTTTTTTCTATCTCCACTCTGCATTAATTTCCTAATTCTCAGGGGGCAGAGTTAAGAGTGGGAGGGTTAAAATTGGGATTAGAGGCTGTTTTTAAGGAAAAAGTTATAAAATAAAAAATTAAAACTATTATCAAATTCAATTTCAAATAGAGATTCAGATGTACCCACAAGATTGGCTATAATGAAGGGAACAGAGGCTGGAATGACATAGAAAATAATAGAAGAAAATTCTGCATTGGAGAAATCAGGGATCCATTTGGCTAGTATGATTACAGGTATTTAACTATGGCTCTAGCTGCAAGCCTTACTAAGGTACACCTATTTGGGTGGAAATTCAGCACAAAACCTGGGATGCTTTCATATTTTTCCTCTGGTTTTATCTGGCCACAAACAAACACACATACGTTTGAAATGTGGAAAAAAAAAAGCTTGAAATCTGTAGCAGCTTTTGTAAAAATAACGGAAACTTTTGTAAAAACAGCTTTAAACACCCTGTTTGCCAAGTCAAACAATGTGCCAATTCTGTGAAAGCTGCTACAGGTTTTGTGCTTGTCAAGAGTTGTGGAACCTGGACAGTTCTGACAGTCACCAGAGATTATTTAAATATAAGAATAATTACAATTCTATTAGCCACTTCATAAAATTGTACTAAGGCCTCTGAATTAGAGACCTAATCCAAACGTGAGCTGCATTTGGCAGCAGATCACACTTATTGTGACAACCCCCAAGGGATAGGTGTTATGCTGCTCAACCTCCCCTTTCATGACCTATTGATATTAGGGACCTTCTGCTGTTGCAGATGGAATTATAGGGCCTTTGTCTTGGTCCTATCTTTTTCTGTATTCTTTTGAATAATGGCTTGTTGGAAAAGGTCATTGGCCAAGGACAGGATTTCTCATAGCAGAGTTATTTTCTATAAGCACCCATTCAGATGCTTTCAGTGGCTTGCTCTAAATGATACTGCAGAAGAGTTTTCATTATCTCTTAGACAAGATAAGTATGTAAACATGCTTTTAGGAAAAGGTGATAAGAATGACCATTGCCCTAAAGTAAGAAAGAATCTCTGTCCATTGAAATTATATATATAAATGAACAAATGAATGAAATAACAACTGGTTTATTTTCAGAAATGATATATATTTTTGAAAAATATTCAGAAGGGCAGTCATTTTCCATTCAGTTTAGTTCACAGGGTCTAATATAGTAGATACAAAAGCCACTAACTGTCCTATTTGACTTTTCTACTTTACAGATTAAAAAAGTCAACTAACTTAGATCAATGGCAAATCAAGGGTAGAGCTGGGAGTAGTCTGCTTCAGGATCAGGCAATAAGATGGCAGACACACTGTTAATAGATGTTGTAGGTTGAACTGTGTCCCCCAGAAAGATTAAGTAAAGGTATAACTTTGGTACCTGTGAATGTGACCTTCTTTAGAAATAGGGTTTTGCAGATGTAACTAGTTAAGATGAGGTCACACAGGAGTAGGGTTAGTAATCCAGTGACTGGTGTCTGTCCTTATATGAAGAGATAAATTTGGACACAGAGACACACTGATGGAAGATGGCCAAGTGAAGACAAAGAGACTGAAGTATCACTGCCACAAACCAAGGAACACCAAAGGATTCCTGGCAAGCACGAAGCTGGAAGATCCAAGGAAGGATTTTTCCCTATAGGCTTTGTGGGAAGCATGACCTTGCCAACACCTTGATATTGGACTTCTAGCCTCTAGAACTGTGACAAAATATATTTCTGTTATTTTAAACCATAAAGTTTATGGTACTTTGTAGAGTAGCCTCACGAAAGTAATTCAGATTTTGGTACCAGGAAGTGGGGTCCTGCTATAGCAAATACCTAAATATGTGAAAAGAGCTTTGGAATTGGGAATTGTGTTGAGGCCAAAAAAATTTTGAGGCATTCAGTTAAAAGGCCTAGATTGCCTTGAAGAGTTTGTTAGTACAAATATGGAAGTTAAGGGCAATTGTGGTGAGGGCTTAGAGAGAAGGAATTCTGCCTCAAGACTGCAGCATTTACTCCTGCCTGAATTTCTAGCCTGCTGGCCTGCCCAGCAGTTTTCCACCTCGCCAGTCCCCACAGTCACATGAGCCAACATATATATCTTCCATTGGTTCTGGTTCTCTGAAGAAGCATGACTGATACAGAAGAGAATTTGAAAATAGTTACAACACCTACTAAAAGTTGGCCTGCTTTTTACTATTACCATGTGATAGCAATTCTAAGCAATGGTAGTAGTAAAATACTTCTCCCTAAAAACATATTTTTTAGGTCTAAGTTCTAACAATGGTTTTTGTGGTTACAGATGAATTTTAATAATATATATGAAAGCTTCAAATTAGCACATTTTTATTACTTATCCTTTAAAAATATTTTCTTCTACATGGAAGCTAATTCATAGAACCCAATGTTATATCATCCTGGATACATGGAAACTCAGCTGCATGTGTACATTTCAAGAGTACATTTAAGAGTAAAATCACCACAAGTTATTCAAGTGCAGCTGGTGTCTCTTAACTCCTCTACTGAAACATCTTCCTGTGTTTAAACAGTAGATTAAAATAACTAATGATAGCACAGGAGGTAAAGATGAAGAAACAGAACTTGGATTATTTCAATCTCTTCTATATTACCACTTGGGGTTTTTATTTACACTTAAAATTTTTAAAGTTAAAGCCCCTAAACAAAATTGTAACATTAATATTTATTGCTGTGAAAGACTGAAATGTAGAAATGTTACTTTTCCACCAAAATACATCAATATAATTAAAAAGTATTGATCCAGTACTTTAGTACTTTTTTTGCTTTTTTAGACTGAAGTATTTTATTATTTTTCATTTTTGTTGACAGGTTTCTATATTCAAAGCGCAATAAAAGAAATTTTGCACTCTATATGCGCCTTCCCATATATCATCCTTATCAGTCTCATTTTATAATTGCTGCTGAAAATAACTTTGCTGTATAAAACATGTCGTTGTTTTTTAAATGATCTGCTTCTGGTGTTTAACGTGCTAGGTATGTCACTGACTTAAATAGGAACTTTATGCAATTTAATGATGTCATTAGTTTCTTCTTTCTTCCATTGTGTAGCAGTGATAAAAATGTACAACTTAGAAGACTGGTAGAAATTGCTGATTTCTTCAAGTTACCAACAGCTCAGACTAAGCCAAGATTAAAACCGTCCAGAGTTTTGAAGACAGTGCTCATTTGTGTGGGTTAAGCACTCTTCATTTTGGAACTGAAGGAACTCATTTGCACTGTGATAGGGAATTTTGGTATTTTATTTTTGAGGTTCCAGGTTATTTGATTGATTTGGTTTATTACTGCTTTTTATTTGTTCCCTCCTTTTGCACACCATATTCAGGTAGATTTCTGTCCCTCATGCATTGGATGCAAGTTAGACAGGTTCTGAATCTAAGGAGATGACATCCAATTCCTTTTAGAATTTCAGCTTTTGAACTGATGGTTTGCCTCCTTCGAAAAAGTATCAGCAGAGGAATTCCTTTGAATATATTCATCTTCTATTCGAGCAGCTGGAGGATCAACTGGCAAGGTAGTTAGCTGTGAAGATACAGAAATGTTTTCCACAAAGAAATATTTGCTATGACCCAGTCTTTCCTTCTTGATCAGCTATGAGGGTAACAGGGTAAGAAAACCTCAAAATCATACTATGTGGGGAAGAAATAAGTCCGTAACTCAGTTGCATAAATTCATGACTTTCTCTCTTCAGTGTATTGCATGTTACCTACAAAGTAAAAGGCTTTCTTTTGTTTGTTTCCATTTAGTTTTAAGAATACTTCCATTTATTCCATACAAACTAAACTATTGCATTTCCTAGGGATTGTGCACAGGTTGGATAACTAGTGATTCAATCTTACACTGTAATGTGAATACATGTAAATTCCTCTTATTTCAGGTTTATATATAGCATTACTTAAATTCATGTCTATAAAATTGTTAAGGTGAATTCTACTCTCCTTCATAATTTAGAATTTCTAACGTGAATTTTATTTTAACCTTAAAAGTTCAATACTGAAGGCAAAGGTATGGTGCTAATAATAATGATCAAAGTTGAAATGGCTTTGGGAGCTTAAGTAAAAGGGAATAATTTATTTTTGAAAGGTATTAGAATAAGGAACAGGGTGTCAGCATTCATGAGTTCCTTTGCTAGAACCATTAACTATTTCAGCTTGTAAAAGTACTAAACATTTGTACATTTGTCATCTGGAAAATGAGGGCACACACCTAAACCAAAATTTATTTTCATAACAAGTATTCAATACTTATGAAAATACTTGTGAATACTTGTTACAAAAGGCCATGTGTCTAGCAATATGGTAGATGCATAATGCAAATTTATGGATTGTGCCCTTGAGTTGCTTACAGTCTACTTGAGGAGATAAGACCTGAACATGCTTGGTTAAAACAGAAAGCCCAGTATAATACAGAACACAGTGTGGACTTAAGTGCTTAAAGTATTCAGAGAAGGGAGTGATTTCTTTTGGCAGAAGTCATCAATATAAATGTCAAGAAAGAAGGCAACATATGAGTGTATGATAAAGGATGTTTAAATTAATACATACAAAAATGACAAGGATTTTCGTGAAGTAGCCAAATAAAATCAAATATAATGAAGAGCATTATGGCCAAATTATGCTGGTTACATCAAATAAATTTTCTCAAGGAACACTTAATATAAAACAGGTTTTGAGTCTACCCCCCTAAAATGAGTATTATAATGAGCTGATCTCCTTCTATATCTTAATTATTAGAACACTTCCCAAACTTTGTAATATGAATGACATTTGTAAGCTGTAACTCTGAAAACTGTATCTCACAGAATGCATTGGTAACTGTAAGGCATAAAAAGTGATTGTTCATTTTATCTTATTAGAAGCTTCCCTGGCCTCCATAGCAGTGTTCATCTGGCCCCCACTTCATGCTCAAGTCATGCAGATTGGAGTTGACTCTCAATTACACCAAGTCTTTCTCCAAAGATGACAGTCCAAATACAGTGGAGATAAAATACATCAAGGTTTAAAATAGGCCCGTTCAGCCCCAGTGCCGCTTCATCATGAAATGATATAATTCACTGATGCCTTTGCCTAGCCTAACATATGTTCTATTCACAGCCTGCGTCACTCTTCATTTGTAATTATTTCTCTCTTTTTTTTTTTTTTTACCCCATCTTGTAATACTTTGCTTGGTTGAAGACAAATACTGAGAGGCAAAGAGTATTATCATATGATGACCTGTTCCAGGGTGTTAAACCCCTGTCAAGGTTTGATTTTAACATGGGGTATTGATGACAGTACATCAATTCAGGCATCATGTCCTGAATTAGACTATATTAATTATCACTTGAGTGCAATATGCATGAAAATGCTGTTTCATTGACTAAAAGGATCTGACTGAATAAAAATCCATTTCTCATCTGGTTGCTTATGGATAAAGACATTTTTTTTCTCTTTGCCCTGGATTGTTCTTTATTAAATATGATTTTCATAAGATTGTATGAATAAATTGTCTTACCAACAACAGAACTGGATAGTTTCAAACAAAGAAAATTTAATGGGTTGTCTATTCTTGACATGTTTCTAACAATGTATTTACAGTTAATAGTTGAGGCAGATTATTTATAACAATACTGCCAAAAAAACAAAGTTCTTATTTTCAGCATTTATCAGAAAAAGATATTTTCAAATTATTACCTTCTGCATTTAAAGGAAATGAAAGTTATAACTTACAATTACTTTCAGATGATGGAACAAACAGCTCTGTCTGTCATGTAACAAACACACTTAAAAGTAAAATTAATATTATTCTTAACTTTTGTAAAGAAGACACAATGAAGAGTTTTGATGCCAAAGTTAGAATTACTCATAAAACTCAACTAACACAGTTACATAAATATGTATTTCCTAAGGAAACAACTTGATAACAAAAAAGAAGAAAAATAATTGATGCTCAACTTTTACAACACAAAATCTTTAGCTGCTTAGAGTTTCTATTTATTTATTTATTTTTTAAAGATTTATTTACTTATTTCTCCCCCCCCACCCCCCGCCCCACCCGGTTGTCTGTGCTCTGTGTCTATTTGCTGCGTCGTCTTCTTTGTCCACTTCCGTTGTCAGCAGCACAGGAATCTGTGTTTCTTTTTGCTGCATCATCTTGTTGTGTCAGCTTTCCGTGTGTGCGGCACCATTCCTGGGCAGGCTGCACTTTCTTTCGCGCTGGGCGGCTCTCCTTGCGGGGTGCACTCCTTGCGTGTGGGGCTCCCCTACATGGGGGACACCCCTGCGTGGCATGGCACTCCTTGCGCACATCAGCACTGCACATGGGCAAGCTGCACATGGGTCAAGGAGGCCTGGACCTCCCATGTGGTAGACGGATGCCCTAACCACTGGGCCAAGTCCACTGCCCCTATTTATTTTTAACAGATATATAATTTTAAGCTTAAAATAGGAATTTTCTAAATCTTTCCAAGTTATAACATCTTAAAACTTTTTTTAACTATATCTTAAAATTAATATAAGCCTAAATTTAAAATATGAAATTAGGAATCTGAAATCCAAATATCACTAAAACAAAAAATGTTTGGTCACACAATAAGTCTGTATATTAGAGATGATTTTCAATTGAAATGTAAAAGAAACAAAACATTCCCCTAAAAAAAGACAAATAGATTGAACCATTTCTAGCTTTAATATCAGTATTTATTAGTAAATATGATTCTAGAATTAGCCCTAAAATGGCCTTTTCAGTAAAAACTTTGCAAAAGATCAAGTTTAAATCTTAAAATGGGGAATATTAAAAATTAGAAATAGATATGTATTTATTTCATTATAAAAGAAATGCTGGGGTCCTATAAAGTAGAATATTGAAATTCAGCTTGGCTGGTTAAAGGAGTCATCACAACTACAACAATTCATTCCCACTGTCCTTTCCACAAGGTTTCATTATAATGCACAATTCTAATATAACTATTTAAATATTAAGTGGGTCCTAGGAGAAAGAGGAAAAGGCTGTGGTAATTTGCCCATGGGTAGGCTCCCCTGAACTCCTATCTAACTTGTTCTTTTTTTTTTTTAAGTGGCCAGCTAACTTTATTTATTTATTTATTTTTATTTATTTCTCTCCCCTCCCCGCCCAGTTGTCTCTTCTCTGTGTCCATTTTGCTGTGTATTCTTCTTTGCCCGCTTCTGTTGTTGTCAGCAGCACGGGAATCTATGTCTCTTTTTTTGTTGTGTCATCTTGCTGCGTCAGTTCTCCATGTGTGTGGCGCCATTCCTGGGCAGGCTGAACTTTCTTTCGTGCTGGGTGGCTCTCCTTACGGGGCACACTCCTTGAGCATGGGGCTCCCCTATGTGGGGGGACACCCCTGTGTGGGAGGGCACTCCTTGTGCGCATCAGCACTGTGCATGGGCCAGCTCCACACAGGTCAAGGAGGCCTGGGGTTTAAACTGCGGACCTCCCATGTGGTAGACAGACGCCCTAACCACTGGGCCAAGTCCGCTTCCCTCTAACTTGTTCTTGGTAAAATAGAAGAGGAGTTTCCAAGTGTTGCATACCCTGAAGTCACTGTGGGAGGCCTGGCCACAAAGAAGTTCATTATAAAGGTTGCATCCCAATATCATCATGATATTAGAAAGCGATTCATTTCTTCCCATGTTTTTAGAATCCTAATCATTGAATACTGCAATCAAAATTAGATCATACCTAGAAAAGAAAGCCCATCTCTTTTGGCCTATGTACATCTGGCCTGGAAAACATTTAATAAACCTAACCTTTGCTTGAACTTACAAGTTGCTAAATATATACAAAAATCTATAACTTGGGAAGAAATCTAAATATATTTATGGAGTAAGTACTTGGTGTGATGGAAAGAATACTAGACTAGAAATGATAAATCAGGAGAAAGGTTTTGCTACTTAGGAAATACATGAAATGAAGACAAGTCTCTTCTCTGAAACTGGGACAAATAGTGCCTGTCTTCTTATTCCCATGAATTCATGGCAAATGAGCCCTCATGATGATAAAACATTATGTAATTGCAGAGCAGCACTGCTCCTGATTTAAGCCTACTGACGGAGGGAGTAACGTGGAGGGGTGACCTGTGTCAAATAGAAAAGAGGAGATACTGGAAGATGTTAGCCAGGTCGGAAAATATTTCTAATAAAAATGTTGTAGCTCTGAAGATTTGTTCAATCTCATTCAACTGAGTTATTAATATTTTTCCCTAAACCAAGCCTCAATCTTTATATAAATATTTCCCTTTTTGCTCTCTTTTTGTTTCTGGTTGGCCAGAATAAAGCCAAAAGTAAACCATTTGTTTGTTTGTTTGTTTATTTATGCTACTGTGTGGATCGTAGTTTATATTATAGTTTAAATTCTCTCCCACACAATTTAAGAAAGTAAACGATTTAAGGACCTCTTTGATGACAGTAAACATACATTCGCACACAATTGCTCTCAAGGGGAAAATTCAATTTTAATATAGTATACTTGAATATTAACCGGTTTAAAAAAATATATTTCAGAACTGAAGATATTCCACCCACCCTTTTCTATCCTATTCTGAGTTTATAAATTATCACAGTTTCTATAGTTATCACAAGAAAATGTGTGTTCCATAAAGTCTTTAAAGAAATAATGAGGAAAATACATTGATTATCCTGCGACTAGTAATGTAATTTCATTTATTCACAAAATCCAAACTAAGGAACAACTGACCTAAATGACTTCTTATGTTAATACCTCATACCACCAATGAGTTTCTTAAAAATAAGGTTAAGTCTGAATCACAGGCCTTGACTTTTTACTCCTCCAGTATGAATCCCAATTTAAATTACTATCTTTCCTATATCAAACTATTCTTAGTGTTGAACAATAGGAAAGCAGAATTTAAGTTTTCCTGTCACTTTAAAAATTTTAAGTCACCAAAATTTTGCCTTTACTCATTTATATTAATAAAATAACCAATCTTTCCTGATTCATTTACACAAGCTAAAATGCTTACAGTTAATTTGTTAAAAAAAAAAATCTCTCCATCTCTTTCATAAAACACACACACACACATCTTTAGGGCTATATAAAAAAATTCTCATTGCCAGCTAGTGAAAAAGGCCTATCATATGATTATGATACCATCAGAATACAGTGTTTCATAGCCACCACAATGTAGGATTGACATATGACATTTATAAAATGTCAGAACCCCTCCCCCAATTTTTACAACCTATTTCCCAGTAGGGTCTCTCAATGTAAAATGATCTAAAGGCAACAGTGTGCTCATTAGCTGTGCCACTTCTGATAGATACATTGCGTCGATTGACAATGAACCACTGTAATATCAAAGTGCAGGTGTAAAAAATAATAAGGCAACTGCTTGTGTAACAAAATATCACTAACTGAGAATGTGTAATAAATATACAAGGATGCAGTTTTTTATTCATTGAGAATGTGGCATGGTATATCAAACATAAACCCAAGAAAGGGTTTTTGACATGCCAAACTCAATTAAAATTTGTTTTCATGACTAACAAAGGAGAGATTCAGTAACTTATTTGTGGATGTAAAAGGTGATTATGCAAGTACCAAATGAAAGGATGCAAAAATATCAAGAGATTCAGATGGTGTCAGCAGCAGAACTAACATCTAAGTCTACAATCACTTTTAAATTTAATAAGTGATTGATAACTTGTCATAATGGAAATTATTATGGTACACTTAAAACCTGTTTAGCCACCTTCTGCCTAAGCATATATGCATACTTCTCCATTAATTATCTCCCTCTGTTTTCAATGGCACAGAGATCTTAACATCTAAAAAGTACCCCCAAAAAATTCCCTAAAGGGAAAACTTAATATAATGAATAAAGTAAAAATCTGAATAATACATATAAGAGCTATATGGCCACATAATTAGGTTTTATATATATCATCTGATAAATAAGGATAAAAGGGGGAGATATGAGACTCAATTTGAGAGCTTATTTCCTAGAAAATTAATTACATCACTAATCCCAAAAATCAAGAATATATTTGTATTTTAATGCCTTTTAAAGTTGTCAAACCAACAAGTATACTAGTGTAACTGTAAAATTCTGAACTCAGAAGGTGATAAATACATTTGGAAAAGATTTTAATTTTGTTATGCCCTTATTTAAAAACTGCCAAAGCTATTTAGTGCAATGAACTGTCTAGCAAATTGCAGTACTGTAGCACAAAGCAGTAAGTAACATCCACATTTTCTCCACATAAAAGAAATTTCCATTGATGAATACTGATGATACAAAACATTTTTCACAGGATATTAGGAATCCTGATCAGGTAGATAGGTTTACTATTAAATTCTATCATTGAATGCACTAAATCCTAGATTAAACTTGATAATAAAGTTATTTAGATGAACTATTTCCTTCTCAGTAATCTCCGATGGATCATTTTGAGAAAATATAGTGGTATTTAAGGCTAATTATCAAAGATGACTAACAATATTGATGTCAGTCTTTATGTGTGAATGTTGTAGTCATCACTCCTTCCCAAACTTTGTTCAAGTGGTTAATTAATTACCTTTATAATGATAAATGAGGAGAGTACAATAGAAAGAACACAGGTGATCATGGTCATGGCTTTCAACCTTCAGTATGTACCCAAATCACCTGGTTACAAACAGAGATGCCCAGACCTCATTCCCAGGCATTCTGATTAGGTACATGATGGGCAGGGCTTAGGTTGCTTATATGTACCTACATCTACAGTTGGTTCTGACAAATACTAACTCTTCCTATTCATTCCCTCAAGATAGTGATAATGAATTTACTATGATACCTTGCTATATCATCTCATGTGATTATTCTAAAACCTCTTATTTTAGTCTATATCTCCTGATTTACCACTGAGTTTAAGCAAACTTTTCTTTTCTGGAAATTCCAAGCCTATGGAAATCAAGTTTCTGGTTTCTTTGTGTCCAATAATTCAGTCCTTAGCTTATTTCTCTCATCCATCATTTTGCTATAAGCTGTAAGGACAAGCCAAGCCACAGTCTCTGAGTTTACTTTGGAAAGTTGTTCAGCTAAATGCCCAGGCTTGCCATTTTCAAATTCTGCCTTTCATAAAATATCAGGAGTTAATCTTGCTAAAATCTCTGCAACTTTAAAACACAGATCACCTTTCCTCCAGTTTCCAACAATAGTTTCATCATTTACTTCTAAGGCATAATAAAAAGTCTCTTTAGTGTCCACATCCCTACCAACAGTCTCTGCAAATCAATCTCAGCCTTTTCTATCAAGTATCTCACAATTCCTACAAAAAATACTCCTTACCCATTTATAAAACCCATTCCAGCATTTTGGTAATTGCAAAAGCACAACCCCACTCTTGGTACCAAATTCTATATTAGTCACCCAAAGAGATGCTGATGCAAAATACCAGAAATCTGTTGGCTTTCATAAAGGGTATTTATTTGGGGTAGAAGCTTACAGTTACCAGGTCATAAAGCATAAGTAATTTCCCTCACCAAAGCCTATTGCCACGTGTTGAGGCAAGATGGCTGCTGACATCTGCAAGGGTTCAGGCTTCCTGGGCTCCTCTCTTCCTGGGGCTTGCCTCTCTCTGGGCTCAGCTGCTCTGCTATCTTCACAAGACCAGTTATAGACCGTCATGCAAATGGCTCTATCTCTCCTCTCAAGGCTTGATTCTCTCTGGGCTCAGCTGCTCTGCAATCTCCCATGTGTTTCCTTCCTGGTCTCCAGCTCAAAACTCTAAACTCCATTCTCTGTGGCGCAGTTTCTCTGTGAGTCCCTGCCCACCAAGGGGCTGAAGACTCAACATCCTACTGATGCAGCCCAATCAAAGCCTTAATCATTATTTAATCAAATAAAACTGAAACCTCTGAATCAAATATAATCTAATATGCCCAGAGGAACAAATCAGTTTACAAACATAATCCAATAACTATTTTTGGAATTCATAAATAATGATAGTGCTGTACTCTACTCTCCAGTGCAGGGGGATATGAGTTAGGAAAGTGAAGAAAAGTATTAAAATACTCCTTTTAAAATACTGTATATTTTTTAACCACCTTTTTTCTTCCCTTGTGCCTGATAGACTACAACTGTTTTTCTCACTGTTCTCCTTGCTTTAGTCTTGGTTCCTAATTATGGTCCCCCTACTAAGCTCCACTGATCCTCTGATACATGATGTTCCTTCAACTGTAATGATATTATGACTCAAGATTTCAAAAACACTGATTACCCTGTCACTGTGCTTCCAAATATAAGAAATCTAGAGCACATTCTTTCCTGTGGAATAGAAGGCCCTCGGTGACCTGGTTCCAACCTATCTTTCCAACCTTGTTTTCTTTATTCTAGCCAAATGGTTTGCTCATGGTGTCCCCAAAAGTCATATACCTTTCAGCCTTTGGATCTTTGCTAACGTCATTTGCTTTATGCTAGTGACCACCCCATCTGATCCAAGTTTCGACCTCTAAATTCTAGCTCAAGTTGCACTTGTTCCAGTATTAGATGATAACTTCTTCAGTCTAAGAAGAGAAATTGCCTTCCTTTGGTTTTTCATAGAATACTCTACTATTTGGCACTTAATATGAAATATTAGTATACCCTATTTTCATTACCTTAAACTGTTTTTCACCAAACATGGTATATTGAAAGCAGGGCTATTCCTTCCCCCACCCTTTTTATTTCCTACAGTGCTTTTTGGAAATCAGGCTTCTCTGTAAATATCTACTGATTGGTATTACAGAATCACTTCTTTAGTAAGATAAAGAATAAAATCGCTTACTGTTGGTAGACTAAAAGAGCTACAGGAGCAAAGAACATGGGTCTTTTACACTGCAGATAAGAAAGAATTTAATCATTAGGGGGTAGAACGAATGAAGATTTTAAAGAATTCTTCTATATAAAACCTTTCAGAATCACTGTAACAGAGGCAACTTCAAGTGTTACTCATTGGAAAATGAAATTAAATTCAACAAATATTTATTGAGTGTCTCTGCTAAGGGCAAGATACTGTGACCTTTGGTACCACTGGAGCAGTCACTCATCAGAACCCAATACTGTGTTCTGCCAGCTGACACACTCAGAAATTCCTTTCTAATCTAAAACAAATTTATTATAAATTAGAATTTAACACTTATGGGAGAGAGAACAATTAGATGCAGCCTCTTCTCTCAGGAAACTTTAAATCTAGAATGGGTTTTAAAAATCAAGCAGACTGGGCTGAAAGTAAAGGGAAGATAGTAGATTTCCAGAAGGAATTGTAAATTACTACGGTAATAGTTAAAGTGTAGCCCTGGTATGATTCCATCCTGCATGAATGTTCCCTGGAACAGGGGATTGCCTATCTCCATCTACCTTTTCCCCCACCTAAGTGCATGCCACCACTCTGTGGAAGAGTCGATGGCCATAGACAGGAGCTCCTTGAGGCCCCAGAACTATCTTTTTAGTTGTGAACTAAAGGCTGACAAAAATGATCACTTTAAGGTCGATAATGATGAAAATGAGCACCAGTTATCTTTAAGAATGGTCAGTTTAAGGGCTGGTGCAAAGGATGAATTGCATTTGTTGAAGCAGAGGCAATGAATTATGAAGGCAGTCCAATTAGAGTAACACTGGCAACTTGGAACATGTCTGTACAGCCAACAGTTTTCCTTGGAGGCTCTGAGATAACACCACCTGTTGTCTTATGGTTGAAGTGTGGTTCCAGGCCTGTACATATTAGTGGATGCACTTAGTGTCTGTAAAGGAAGATGCAGAGTCAGAAGATGAAGAGGAGGAGGATATGAAACTCTTAAGCATATCTGGAAAGCAATCTGCCCCTGAAAGTGGTAGCAAGATTCCACAGAGAAAAGTAAAACTTGCTAATGAAGATAATGATGATGATAAAGAAGATGAAGATGATGAAAAAATGGAAGAAAAAGGTCCAGTGAAGAAATCTCTCAGAGAAATTCCAACCAAAAATGTACAAAAATCAAACCAGAATGAAAAAGACTCAAAACCATCCACACTACAATCAAAAGGTCAAGAGTCATTCAAAAAACAGGAAAAAACCACCAAAAGGACTTAGTTCTGTAGAAGACATTAAAGCAAATATGCAAGCAAGCATAGAAAAAGGTGGTTCTTTTCCCAAAATGGAAGCCTAATTTATCACTTACGTGAAGAACTGCTTCCAAATGAGTGACCAGTAGGCTATTCAAGATCTCTGGCAGTAGAGGAAGTCTCTTTAAGAAAATAATTTAAACAGTTTGTTAAAATTTTCCGTCATATTTTTATTTCTGTAACAGTTGATATCTGACTGTCCTTTTTATAATGCAGAGTAAGAACTTACCCTATTGGGTCTTATAAATGTAGTCCAGGTTTCTTTGCCAAGAATGTGTAGTTCAAAATGCCTGTTAAGCCTTTAAAGATGGAACTTCACCCTTTGCTTTAAGTATGTATGGAATGATATGATATGTTATGATAGGACATATGTTATGGTCAGACAAATGGAAATGGTGGGGAGACAAAATATACATGTGAAACTCAGTATTTTAATTTTTAAAAAGTATAATGGTTCACATATATATGCAGGGAAATGTAAACATAAATTAACAGGTCTCTAGAAATAAGATTTTCTACATATGAACCACAAAGTTCCCTATTGAACATGAATACTGTGTTTCCAGGTGAGATTATTTTGTTTATTATTTTACTTGTTCGGTCAATAAAATCAGGATGAGTGACCACATTCATTCATTAACTCATTTGATAAATGTGTGACAGCTGGCTTTGTACAAAGTGTCTCCTTCCATTTGGCCTGACATAGATTCTGGTGCTTAAGCTCAAGAGGTCTTTCAGCCATTGTTTCTTTTAGTGGAGTGGTACTGAATGAGAACTGTTTCCATCAGGCTGCTATCCTACCGTCAGAGCAGGAGTACTCTTTGTCATAGACCAGCCCACTGAATTCAGACTTAAAGTCAATATACACCACAGGATCAAATGTCCAGTAAAAGAGAGTAGATGGAGCCCTACCTGGGATAAATGGCAGAAATGGGTTCAGTTGCTCTGTTAATGGACAACTTCCCTGGGTGCCTTTAGGCTCCCATTTGACTAAGGAATGTGATGGTGTGCCCTCTGCTCCCTTAATCTTGCTACCTCATATGAATCTATTAAAGTTCTCTTCCCATATTTTAGTTCACTTCTGGCCTCTGAGCATTGTGCCAGGTAATTGAGACTTTATGTTAATCATTTATGAAACTGGACATATTTAAGAATCTTTTTTCTTTTTCAAAACAATCTTTTAACGAAAGATTTAAAAGTGCTATAAAATAATTGTGAAAAAGAAAATTGGCTATGTAAATTAATTTAATGCACATCAGGAAAAATTCTTGGTGTTCCTATTCCACCTTTGGGTAAACATAAAATATACTTTTTTTTCTTTGTATCTCTAGTTACTCTCCTTTCTTTTGGAGTCAAGGCACACTTGAAACTTCACATTTCGCTCTCATAATTCCTAGATGATTAACCTTCACATTTTTCAGAATGTTCTTCTCAGTGAAATGGACTCAGACACTTCCTGATCTTTGGCTCCTTTTTCGAATGGCTTCAAGATGTAAGCTATAAATTTTTGTTTTCCCTCAGTTTTATTTGTCATTGAGATATTTGCAAAAATCAGTGCTCTTATTAACGAGTTTAATAACTTTGATTTTATGTACATGCCCTTGCTTATAAGTAGTTGTTAAAAACAATAAAATAAAATTTTATTCATAGTAGAGTCATGTAAGAAGTCTTTCTTTCTTTTTTATTTTGAATAGACATAAAGGCATCAAATAACATTGATGGATAAACTGTAGAACATAGATCAACTATTTAGAATATCACAATAAATGATGTGAAAATAAAATTACTACAGAAGTAATTTTATCTGCACTAAGCCATAAGTATTAACTAGGGTAAAGGTATCTCCAGAAGTGATATGGTTAAAAAAAAAAAAAAAGCTGACAAATTATAGAATAAGCAATGGATATGAACTCTACTCTGGAATCTTATAATAACAATTTAGGAAGATTTTCAAAATCCATTATATATAACATATAATGAAAGCTTCAAGGTTCGTTTTGAAAAGCTTCTTGTCATTGGCTTGTATCATCAGAAAAATCAGACAACCATAAGATTTTTATAATGGGTTCCTTAATTGCACTTAATATGACTACTATACATAGAAGACATACAGCTCCCATGTATTCATACCAAAATATCATGAAAACTGTAATGCATATTACAAGTATGCAGGGTCTACTTTGTTTTGTAAAATTGTCGAAAATTTGTAAATAGCAAGGGTGACCTCCAGTGTGCAATAGGTTTATGCCATTACATTTTTTATATATCAGAAACTGTGTACTGGTCTACTCCAATTGTCTAAGAGCACAAAAGGTAAGGGGAAGGGGAATTTTCTATGTCAGGATGAGTTTGTAAGTTCAAAGCAACAGCTTTGTTTTTTTTTTTTTTTTTTGAAGTTTAGGGTGTTACTTGCAACCTAAAACACAAAGAACACTAAAGCATGGAAAAACAATCTATGACTAATAAAATTATAAACTATTTTTGTTCTGTATGATCTGATTAGGGTTTATAATTCCTTAAAGCTTGGACGAAAATTCAAAAGGGTTACTTTTTTAAAGTGACACCCTGCCATGCAAACAGTGAAACTACCTGACGTAATTTCATACACTGATGCTGACACTTACACCAAATAACAAACTAACACTGCCAAAAACTGAACTTAAAAAGCTTTTTAGAAAGTCTCTAAGATCAAAAGCTTTTCACTGTAGATAAAATTTCTTTCTATGAAAAGCTAATGGCGTGCCACATCGTATAATATAATTTCTATTTGCCTCTAAGCTCAACACAATAAAAACTATTCACATGAAAAGAAAGAGTATGATGCTTTCCTCACAAGCCAATCCAACATCACTCACTTCATCTTTTATACTGCAGAGAATACAAACCTACGAGGGAAGTTTTCAGTGCAGAATTTATTTTCCTTGTTTTTACTAGCTAAACAACTGAAACTTTGGGGGAAGGGGTAGGTTGAGGGGATGGGTGATGAGGTTTCTTTCCAAAGAATTGTGTTAGTAAAGCATCAAGTTCTGCCTTGGCTAACCAGACCACACAAAAGATCTAATTATATGGGTGCCCACCAGAGCTCCTGCCTGTCAGAGTCACTGTCACTCAGGCACTGTCACTCTTTCCATTAGGCATGTCTACTTTCAAAAGTCTATGCCTTGGACATTAAAAATTTGCCCCAGGCTGACTCTTCGAGTAAAAGGTATAAGGATGAGAATGAACTGCTTTTTATGAATATTCACAACAATCAGTATGGAGTTCTTAAGTTTCTAGACAGGGAAAAGTGTAAATAACTGTGTATGATCTTGTTTGCTTGTGCAATTTATAATGTAAAATGTTTATTACTAATAGAATATAATTAGTGTATTATTTAAAATTCACATTGGTGATCATATGCTCTAATAATAAATTATAAACTATGAAATTACCAAGTAAGGTAAAACCTAATGAACGATAATTATTCCTTAGGGCTTGTTATGATCTATCATGTCAAGAGTCTATATGCTACTTGCTAAGAAATGCCTGATCAGGCCCTGGCATGATGGACCCTAATGGCTCCAAAGGAGCCATTATCATCTATTGTGTCAATATTTTGTGTGCTAAAGAGGATCCACACAAGAGTTCTAAACCAGGCCTTTGCATATCAGACAGTAATGATGACTCGGTCTATTATGTCAATAACATGGGGGGGCGCGTCATCTCTTGAATTTACAAAATTATAGCCATAGGCATGTTTTGTCAAAGATCCACTTAGAATATTCTTGAAGTACCCTCAGAAGACAGCATCTTTCAAATACCACCATAATTTTTTTCATTCTAAAAATTTGTTTTGAATGCCATTTTAAATGTGACAAATTAATACTTTAAAAGGGTTTGGAACAAAAACTACATTTATCTAACGAAATTATTTTCACAAACTCCTCTTAAATCAAATTAGATTTTCCAGGCTCCCCCAGAATATTTCAGATAACTCTGAATAAAGAAGATATCTTTTACATTTCTTCCTGAAGGAAACGAATCAAAATTATCAATGCAGCTTTGACCTTAATTCACACCAATACATGTAGATACCACAAGGGGCTCAGCATTGAAAATACATAATATAGTACTGGTACATTTTACATTTTCTAATCAAAAGGAGGAAAAATTGAAGTCCTTTCAATTTTTTATTTGATGTTTATTTTTTAAGATATAATATATGATGACTTTACCTTTGGAATAAATGATGTGATTATGATAATACTTTATTTAAGACATCACTAGTGGTATGTTGATTATATTTTAAATACTGAGAGTTATTAAGTGATGCTTAATAATACAGAGGGGTATTTGTAAAATATTTTGCAAGCAAACAACTCATGATACAATATTAAATTACAGTTCAATCTTTAACTTCTTTCAAAGCAGCATTTTAAGACTAGGGAGATGCAAATAACTTTTATGGCATAATAATAATAAATTGACTTCTCATCTTAGTTATTTATTGAAAACTTGCACTGGCAGAATGCCGCATATATTCATATACCAAGTTGAAGATCAAGAATTTTAAGAAATAGCATCATATACCACACATTTAAAACAAGAATTCTAATAAAATAACCTTTTCTGTAAATTTATACAAATCAATTAAGTATCATAAAAAGTGTACACAGAGGTCTTTTTTGTATTGGTTTTTAAGAAATAGTTTCTCAGATGTGTCAGACATGCCTAGATTTTTGAGTAAGCTTTTTTTTTTTTCTTTTTTTCTTTTTTTATCTTGGCTCAGGTCTTATAAAGTCATGTTTTGGCAAAGTCGCCAAGTTCTTTAAATGAAGATCTTCCCCCACCCCCTTCTGGGTGTCAGGAGACCATTTTAATTCACTCACCAGCTAAATTCTCAAAGGGACTGGTGTATATGGTAACATAGGAGCCAATATCCTAGCTATCAGTTTTCATACAGCCTAGCTGCACCTTTACATTACGGCTGCCCCACATTTATTGTTCTTTCATTGCAACTGTCAGCATTTCCTGACAGCGCATTATGGAGCACATGGCTACAAAGTCAGTATCAATCAGTCCATGATCATGCAGATATAAGTAGCAGACTATTGATAATGGGCCTTAAATCAGATCATCAGGGTTTCAGCATAAGACTCTTAAAAGGCAGCAATCTCACGGGAACTCTTACTCGCCTGCTCCTGTTACAAACCCTATAAGCCCCTTTCTACTACCTACCACCCACAACTTCTCTGAAGGAAAAAAAAAATGAATCCTTTAAATTCATGTATACATACTCCCATAACAAATTTCACCATGTAAAGTGAAGCGTGAAAAGCAAAGGGAGCAATTACAACTTTTTGCTCTCTCTTTAAACAATGTGCAGAAGTAATAAACGTTATCTCCTCTTACACTAATATACCCCTCCACCTTTACCACCACCAGTTCCACATCCACCTCACATTAATAGCAGTTTTGTTGTGCTTTAGAAATAGCTTACTCCAAAAGCATTTCAACTTGATATGGCCATTTAACCAGGAAAGTGAGAGAACTCAGAGAGTTTAGAGGTGCGCCCCACCAAACTCAAGGCCCCACGTTAAAAACAAAGGCGTCTAATTTTTCCCAGACATAAATAATAAAACAAAACCAGAGTTGCATGCAAATTTAGTAACATAAAATTTAAGGTGATAAACAGAATGGAGGCTGGCTTCTTGTTTAGTATTCCTTAGTTATCACCATAATTGCTGCATGTCTGTCATCACTAGCAAAAGAAAAAAGTGTCTTTCTCAGCTGCTCCCCTGCTTGTTTTGTTCGCTGTATTCTTGTAAAGTGGGAGAAAATAAGTGTCATTTAATGAATAGTGCTATTCTTTGTCTGACAGCTTCATATCTGTTAGGTGTAGGAGGCCTCGTACTTTCTTTTTCTGATAATGTTTTTGACAGTGTGCTAAATTCCTCCCCCAAAAGACCGGCCTGTATATTCTGCTAAAAGGGGCTTCATCTATCCTGAATGGGTGCCCTCTTTTAACCCCCTTCAGCTTCTGTTCTTACATTAATTGAGCTGATCAGATTGAGCATATGAATTTGTCTTTGATGTATTCGTATGTTTAGTTGACGTTGCTCTCTCTCTCATTGGCAGCGGACAGAGCTCTCAGACAAATAGGACTGTTGCCATGGTAACAGGCAATAGCTAGGGATCTCTTGAAAAATATTTTTATTTCAAAATTCAAACTGGAAAATTCTCACTGGATATGGTTCTCAGTTCTAAATGTGTCATATCTAATGATGAATGCAATTAGGAATCCCATCAGTGTTTTAAATAATAAATTAGCCTAATTTTCCAGGCCTGGCATGATGACATACAAATACTAAAAAGGCGTCTTCTTTTTAAAAATCCATGACAAAGGACTTATTAATGACTTTTGTTCTTAGGATTTCAAATTAAAACGGATAGTAGGTTAATGATAGAGCTTTCTATCTCCTGAAAACTAGAGGCCTAGAGGTAAACTTATTATTTTTTTTAAGAAAACACTTCAAGCTACTCTGATATTTGGTTCATTTCATTTTTAAAAAGCAGGTGTAGAAATCCTTCTATAAATGTTGAAAGCTATAGCAGTTGGGAAATTCTCAGTGGATAAAAAATGCCCATAGCCATTTTTAATTACTGAGCATGAAAAGAAGGAATGGATGGTGAACATAAGTTCTATAGACCACTATCATCTTAAAATGGTGGGGTTCTCAAATTCATACCATGTTATTTGAAAGGCAAAGAAAAAAATAGAAATAAATATCTCAGTACAGGACATAATTTGTAGTTATTATAAAACAATTTATTCACGATTCTACAATTCCAGCTATATTAATTATTGCTTCCCCCAATCATACCATGTGGGGCTCTTAGAACAATGGAAATCTGTACTACTGGACAATTTCAAGGGTCTAATGTAATGTGTAGTCACATTATAAAGGGAGTTATTAAAAACAAATATCTCTACTCCTTAAACTTTTAATTTTTTAGTATTGTTCAGTTCTCTGATATCTGTTCTGTGTTATTTGTCAAACACGGAACTTAACTTTTTGATATAAGCAAGCTGGCAATGGTGGTACTTTATTAATTCTAGGTTAAAACAGTCAATATGATAACATCAAGAAAATCCATGTATACTTTGGGTTTGTCTGAGAAAAAGTGATCTTATTCAAGCTTTGGGCACAATGTAATGAGCAAAGAGGTTAAACTAAATTCAGATGACAAAGAATGTCTATAATACTCAAGTTTCCCTGTGTCAGATAGGGCTTTTGCATAGGTACATTTAATAAATCATGTTTAAACAAAAGATAGAAAATATTTAAACCTAAGATTTTAGCAGCTACTAAATTCTACAATTTTATTAGTTTTATATAAAAAATTATATTACTATGGTCTAAATAAGATATAAATTTTAGATGTTTTACTCTAGGTTCTACTAAAACCACCTGAAATATTACTTTTTCCTCAAAGATAGACATGCAATATTTCCTATAATATGAAAAACAATGTTCGGTGATAAATGGCAGGGCGCCAGCAAAAAATGTCTGTTTCTACTGGTTAAGTGAACATTTCTCCCTTAACTCTAATTTCTAATCTATTTCACCAGAAATATTCATACTAAAGATGGTAAATTCAAATCTACTTGAGAATTCACATTGATAGCGTGGACTCCCAAAACTCTCTTGGAAGTTGAGCACATATCTGGGAAGTCCAAGTACACACCTCACCACTGCCGACTGCCTGAGGGTCATGCAGAAACTGTTTGCTCAGATTGAAGAGGATAAACTGTATATTCCTTCAATGAATCTTGAGTTGTTCCTCTGAGGTGGAGTAGTACAGGCTCTCAAAGTGATTAAAAACAATTTTTAAAGTTTCTTTTCTTTTAATTACAAAGATAATTCATACTTATTGCATAAAAACCAAAATCTATAGTGAAAGTGCCCCTTCACTCCCTCCCAAGGCCAACCACTCCAGTTAAGTGAACCACCATCTTAAAGATATAACAATTGGTTATACATTCTTTTAGAACTCTACTAAAAGGCATTTTTGAATGCATGGAGTTTCATTTACCCTCTACCTTATGACTCTTGATTATAAGCGATATATAAGAAAGAAGGAAAAGAAAGAGAACAAGAAAGCTTTTCTCTTACGGTTTTACCTCTCAAGTCACCAACAGTCACCACTCTGGGGTGGTGAGGAAGTTACCAGTAAGCACTTAGTTCATGTGGTTCTTTCTCCACCACTGCAGAAACCCTCTAACAGCCTGGAAATTACACCCCTCAGTACCTTCGTTCTCTCGTCTCTGCCACTTCGGTGACGTGACTAAGGATTCAGGAGTGGTAGTACACACTCCTCACTGGAGTACCATATTGCCATGTTGAGTAGTAAAAGGAAAGCCCTGTCTTTAAGTATTTAAAATATTTTGAAAATACAAAGTACGATGATGCCAGTTTTTTCTTTTGCTCGGCACTGCACGGATCTCCTCCAAATACAGAGGGCTCATTGACTTTGGCGCTCAATGCCTAAATCCGTTCCACAAGCATCCAGCAAGACAAATGGAAACTACACATGTTGGTACTGAAACCTATGCTGCATTCCACAACTCTGGGAATATAACTTAGAGTCAATTTACCTGAGAGAACATAAGGCAGCATGGAGCAGTGAAAAGAGACCTGGATTTGGAATCAGAATGACAGGGTTGGACGTGTCTCACTGGCAACCAGACCTTAAGTGACTAACCTGAGCCTTAGTGTCTTAATCTATAAAATAGGGATCATGAGATCAGCCCTCCTCCTACGGCTATTGTGCAGTGAAAAGGAGATAACAAGTATGAGTGTGTTTTAAAGCATACACAGATTTTACTTGAACCCTATACTCTATAGTTTTAAAATTATAATCAAACATATTAATTTTGCCACATTAGTTACAATTATGCATAAAAATCTTCAAATTTATAATTATTGATCTTGGATAACTAATTTAGTGTTATAGTGATAGTGTATCATGTTAAAATAAAAAACATTAGTTCTAAAAAACATCTACCATTTTAAAAGTGTGTAAAGTGATTTATTTCTGCAAAATATTTAACTTAAAATGTCTAATTTCTATACCCCATTTTTCTGCAATGGCTTATGCTTTTGAATTCATTAAACAATACATAAAGTAAGAGAGATTAGAGAGAGAACTGGTGAAAGGCAGAAGAAAATATTCCACGGTTTAGTAAATTATGAAATAAAAATAAGAGCAGTATAGATCAACTTATTTGGATATAAAATTTCTAGTTTGCATATTTCAGAAAATTTTAAAATAGACTCATCATTTGTAATTGTGTCAATTATAGATTGTATATAAACATCTATAGCTATATCTACGTATATATGATGGATTTAAAATGAGGCCAGATTGCCATAAATATACAAAGTAGTTCCTAAATTGTAAATTTTGCAAATTCAGGATTATATTCTGAAAGTTTATTAGTAAATTGCTTATTACTAACTTGGAATATGTTTTCTCATAGAAACAATGTTAATATGATGTGGTGTGTTCCAGGCTACCCCAGCAAAAAATAGTCCATTTAACCCATAATTTACTATAGAGATTAATAAACATTCATGGACAAGACTTTCTATAGAAAACACACATGTAAACTTGCTAAAAGCAGACTGGTGACCGTGTGCTTTTCTACTGATTTTTGAAGAGTTGGAAATGTGGGTGGTGCAAGGGACAGACTTCTGATGGTACAGAGAACAGATGAAAATTTATTTATTTTTACACGAAAACCCAGACTCAAAAGATCAAGAAAAGGAATAAAGAATGGAGGCAGAGACTATATATGCTATTTCCTAGAAAATAAGGGGTCAATAATTATTAGCCAAAATAACACTGAATAGAAAAACTAAGAAGCAGGATGGGATTTGTAAAGAGGGTGAGGAATTAGGCCAGGACCAGGAATGTTGGCTCTGTGGCAGCAGCAGTAGGTAGAAAAAAGTAGAGGCTTAAGAGGATGTTTTCCTCCTAATAATACTTCTTGTCCTGGGTTAGCCCTGACTTGATGCTAGGGCAAAGTGAGATGCACTATGAGAAACCTGGGCCTAAGAGACAAAAGTGAATATGACTCATTAGGAGATGTAGGCAGCAGTACTGATCATTCTCTCCCTCTTAAAATCCTTTCTGCATTCAACTGTCAGGATACCACATTCTCCTAGTTTTCCTCCTACTCCACTGACCACACTTTCTCAGCTTCCTTTACTGGATCCTCCTTTTCCCACCTTCTAAACATAAGCATTTCCTGGGCCTCAGGTCTCAACCCAAGGTGATCGAGTCAGTTCCATCATGACTTAAATACCACCTGTATGCTAGTGACTACCACAGTCATGTCATCCCTAATCTTTCTTCTGAGTGCCATTTTCCCACGCTCATGTCCTCCTCCTCCTGGATGTCTTAAAGGCATATCAAACATGTCTAGTATCTTCAAAATAGATGCCAAAGTCCAACCACTTCTAACTACCTCTATCAACCTAATTCCAGCTAGAACTATTGTTACAAATTCTTAACTTTCCTTGTTATTTCCATTCTATCCGACCTGCACATCTATTCTCACAGCAATCAGAACAACATTTTCAAGGTATAAATCAATTATATCCCACTAAGCTCAGTATCCTTCCAAGGCTTGCTATCACACAAAATCAAAGGCCCTATGTGATCTGGCCTCTGGTTATAGTCCTCTGACCTTGTATTCTTCTCTCTCCTCTCATTCATTCAGCCCAGTCCTAAGGGCCTTTTTGCTCTTTCTATACCATGTCAAGCTTGTTTCTGTCACAGGGTCTTTGCATGTGCTATTCCCTCTGCCTGATGTACTTGTTCCCAGACACTGTCATGGTGTGCTCCCTCAGGTCAACCAAATATCACTTTCTCATGGATGGCTTTTCTGTTTGCTCTACCTAAAAAATGTCACCTATCCCAAATAACACGTGTGCTTTACTTTACTTCATAGACTTTACTTCACAGCCTGACATTATTGTATATTTATTCATCAGTTTATTGTATGTTTTCTTACAACATAGATTTTATGAAGGTGGGGATTTTGTCCAACTTGCTTTCTACTGGCCCCCTACAACCTAGAATAGTCCCAAACCACAAAATCACTCATTTTGACATCACAAAACTGTCATGTTTTATGATGGAAAATATTTGTTGTTCAAATTGACACATAAAAATCATATTTTCAAAGAAAAATGTTACATAGATTTTTTATTCATTAGGAGATACCAGGGTTTGAAGCTGGGACCTCATACATGCAAAGCAGGCACTCAACCACTGAACTACACCCGCTCCTCTGTTACATGGATTTTAACCCATTTTTCAGAACATAATTTGAAAGATTATTTATCTGATAATAGTATTCAATACCAGTTGCATTTTTCAAAATCAGTTAAGACTTTTAAAGGTAAATATTTTCTGTAATTACTTTCTAGGAGAGGGAAAAATGAAAAGAATGACAAATTCTTTACTCTTACATTTTTAAGATGTGTTGTGAGATTTAGAAAGTAATTTTGTAACTCTTTCCTGAGATTTTGTTAGATATTTTACTATTTGACAGTTTGTGTCACATTTTTTCACACTATATCTGGAACTATGACCCAAACTATAAATGGCCTACTACCATGATCTAAAGTAGAAAACAATTTTCAAGGATAAGGAATTTGTTATTTTTAACAGTGTTAAAACCCCCCAATGTAACTGGCTATTAGGAGGAAGCATTTTGAATAAATGCTATTTTAAAACCAATGAAAAGTTACAGAAGTGAATATTTTATTTATCTGATGTACTCAAAGTTAGAGGCTATTTAAAATAATTAAAAAATATAACATGTATACTAATATCAAAATATCTTATATTTATAAAGTACATATTTTGTGCCAAGGTACTGTTTGAAGTGCTTTATTTGGCCAACTCATGTAATCTTTGTAATGACCTTACAAAGAAGAGATTATTATTAGCTCCACATTACAGATAAGAAAACTAAGGCACTGAAAGATTGACTCCCAAGGTAACAGAGCTAGAGGATGGAAGAGCTATTTGAATTTAAGCAATCCGGCTCCAGAGTATGTGAAGCTAACCACCAGAGTTGTACCATATATACTTTGCATGATTCTGCCAGTGAAATATACTGTATTTAGCAAAATAGAATATTTTTATGCAAGGGATTCTCAGTAATTAGAAATTCTTTCCTAACACTGTACTTTGAAGGTAGCTAATCACCCTTTGCCCTGAAAATGTTACCTGTGCAGTTTATTAACACATTGCACATCTTCTAGTTGTCTTCAATCCTTTAAAAGTATGTTTGTGAAATCACATTTAGCAGAAAATAAATTTTAATTAATAAATTTAAAAGCATACAATTCTTAGAAAAGCTAGATTTTTGCCATAGAAAATTAAGTTACAAATTAGTGTAACATTAAATTTTATTATTAAATTTCTTATTTCCCACTCTGAATTCCAGACAAACTACAGGCATCTTCCCAACACAGAGATATTAATTTAAGTTTGTTTTTAAATAATTTAGATAGGGTCAAAAGGCTTGCAAAAATTTCTAGTGGCATGCTAAGGATGAATTCTGCCTTTAGGATCTTAGAGACTAATTTCCAACAACTTTGAGATCACTCTCAGTGAAAAGTAGATCAAAGGGGAAAAAAATTTTTTTCTTCAGAGTTTAGAACTCTTTTCAGCATTAATACATATGTATTAAACCACATTAGGCACTTTCATATCCATCTACCTTTTCCTACCTTAAATTTCTGTGTCATTGATATGTTTTCCTTTTTAGGTAAACCAAAAACAGTAGTTCGCAATAATTTAAAGGGTACTGAAATTACTAGAAACTAAATCAAGGTTACCTATATATATATAAATATATAACATAAAATGTAATTGCTAAATAATGCCATCAACCATTACATATATAAGCTAATAATTCTTAAAATTATTCTAAACTTCCTATATATTAGATTGTCTAACATTCTGCATTCTACAGGCATGCTTTGGATTACAGCTGTAGCAGTAAAATTACCAAAACTATAATTCTCTTAATATTTAAATAATATATTAAATTTTAATTTTCAGCACCTGGAAGGATCTGTTTGCGTGCCAGCAAATGAGGTAGTGGGTCTGGAGATTCTATACATATGGGACACAAAAACAACCTATCACAAATAATTATGAAGCTAGAGCAGCTGTAGCCACCACAGTAGTCATTTAAAAATCAGGTCAAAGTTGCTTGAATTCTTTTCCATTTTTAAGATACTCCATGCATAAATTCTGCGGTGTTTATACCTTTCTATTTTTCACATTTTGTAAATTATTTATTGTAACTGAGAATCAAAGATGGGAGTGGAAAGGGTTGCAAGGGCAACTTGTAATTTTTTTTTTAATTGGTCATGTTAAAAGAAATTAAGATCCTGATTTCTCAGGTTCTTTAAATGGCTTTCATAAACATGCTGATACAAACAAACAAAAAGCATATGTATTTGTTAAATTCTTTGCAGGAAAGAATACATATTTTGTGAATAAACAAAAAAAAATACTATAATGTAAACTAGACTTACAGCTCCACATATAAGGCTTTCCAACATGCATTGTGTGTGTGTAGTATATGAATCTAAATATAGATATACACATACGTCATTAACAAAATGTTCCTCAATGTATTCTATTTTTTTTTTCAAATCTTGATGCCATCTGGTCCATGTGCAAAAGAAAAATATAAGAATTATGAGTTTTTCATTCATTAAATTTGAACAAATTATTGAGGGAGGGGCCTAGTGAATTGAAGATTCAAAACATTTTATACTTTTTATTCTTTTATTCACACATAAGAAAATAAAAACCTCTTTAGCAATGTCTTATATAGACACAAAAAATTCCTAAGTTTGCAACTCTATTCAGAATTGGCTGTATTAGATCTTTCTTCTTCCATCTCTCAGAATTTCTAATCTACTTACTTGGAAACAAAAACTCAAGAGAGGGGTACATCTTAGGATTTCTTTCCATCACTTTAGTGAGATTCACATTGCTTTTCCCAAAAGTTCTAGATAAAAAGAAAATAAATTTGCAAAGTATATTTAGTAAAAGGGTGGCAATGGCAAGAAACTCTTTTCAAATCAAAATTATAATTGCTGTGAGTTATTTTTAGATTTCCAATCAGATTCTTGGATATGGAAAAAGGTCTAAATGTCTGTTTTTGGAAAGCATCTAATGACATCCTGCACCTGATATTTAGAAAAAAAAATAAATTAAGAGTTTTTGTTGGAGGGAAAGATGGGGATTAGAGGGTAGGAAAAAAATGTACAAGAATTTATACACTATTACCTTCAATCATTTTGATGCAAGTCATTCATACCACCACCACGCTAACAAGACATCCAATTTACTAAACAATGAATACTGAAAATACATTTAAAAGGTACAAATGACTGTCCAAAGAATGACACTGAAAAATATTAAGTAACAGCTCTACCTCAAGATAAGCCCCACCATTAAAGAGTTTTAATGAAGAGAGCCTTGAAAGGCTAAATCAGGAGGCATTGATTAGATTGCCTCTAACTTTGTGTTTTGACACCTTCGTCTTTCGTGGCATTATATTGTCTCTGTGCATCTTACAAAGAAAGCATTTTACCAGGCCCACACAAGAACAGGAGACAGCAATGCTTATAAAAGAGACTGTCAAGGGTGTGAGCCAAAATGGGTCTCATTTGGATTTCAAGTGAAGGAAATTCCTAATGCATTTCATTACAATGTATGCGAACCTTTGAAAAGAAGGATGGATTGGGATTCTCATCCTTATTAATTTATTGAAATGGATTCAGTTTTTTTTCTCTTGTATATCAAGAGAGACCATGTGTTTCAAGCAAGGTAACAACATTATAGTCCCAATAACCAAATATGCTATGATTCAGTATGCTCTTCTGTGAGATAAAGAGGATGCAATTTTCTAGATAATTGAGATTTGGGTTTAAAAATAAATCCTACAATAGCATGGCAACAAATAAATATTCTTTGTTACTATCAGTTTTAAAGATATGATCAAGCTGCTATACAATACAGGGATTGATTCAGTCTTTGTTACCAGAGCGGGCTTTTTACCATTTGAAATCCTATTTTCCCCCTTTCTACTGTCATTCACATATTGACTTTTTATTTCATTGAGGAATTGTGTGCATGATGTAATTAGGATAACACCAATGAAAGTCATATTTTATTAAAAGATAGTGAAAAGAGAATGAGGCGAAATCAGGGTATTTTATGCTCTGTATTGCAGTCTACATATACTTTTTTTAAGAGTGTTCTAGTCATCAATGCACCTATTAGGTAATGTACAGTTTTAAAAATGTACTTATATTAGAGTGTTTCTCCACCTTTACTAGAATGATACACACCATTCAAAAAATTTCAATGCCTAACCACAGAGAAATGCCATGATCTAATGCTCTTAGACATTTAAATAATTTCATAAATCTACAGGATTACAAATATAAGACATATGCTCTCATTGCTCTTTAACACCATTAACATTTAGAGATGATTGATTATGTTATACCAATAACATTCAGTGAATTCAAAGCTGATCTATTTTTTATGTAAATCATACAACCTGCTAGTCAAATTAAAGGTTAAATATACATAAAGTCTTAGAATAAAATAGAGATAATCTTTCACATAGAACATGGACCCAGGATATACATACTGAAATGCAACAGGAGCCTCATATTCATAGGTTTCCTACTAATTAAGTCCAGAAAAACAGCATGAGCATGTCTTCATTATATTGTTATGCACTTTATTTCAAATAGGAATAATATATCCATGGCAAAGTAGAATTACAAAATGGATAGCTTAAAAACACAACCAGAAATAAATATACATTTACAAACTTAGAAAGAATCCTATATAAACAAATTCATATTTATCATTTAAATTTTCCCATAGATGTGACTATAAAATTAGGTGTGGTTAGAGTACATATAAACCAAGTATTCTACACGTTATACACATATTGATATGTGTATATATGCAAATACCCTTTAAAGCAATAGGAAACTAAATACAAAAATTCTAACTGAAAAATCTCAATTAACAATAGCATATGATTATTTTTATAAGAAACTTTATACATCTCCCTGTAATGCATACAATAGAGGAAATTTTTATGAATTGTAATTAAATTAGGATGATGCATGTTTCTTATTTTTATCTTGACAGTTCTTGTATTCTCAAGCAGAGCCCATTACAGAAAAATATACAGCAGGATACTTGTTGAATAATGTATTTCAAGTACTTAACATTACTGGGGAGTGGTCTCACATCTACACATGAATACATATTTTGGCTTTAATTTTCATTACTACATTTCTTCAACTGAATATATTTTATAATCTACTTACAAAGCAGTTAATACCAGAGTTTTTCCCAGGACATAACAAAGGTAATAATACTACCTTTATGACATAAACTTTATGACATTCTGAATAAAGCTGACAAGTATAATATTTGATCCATAAAATGAGTGATATACTTATGTTAATTCTCCTTTTTAAAGATATTATGTGTTGCTCCATTTTTTTGACAAGGCTTCCATTCATACGAGCGACATGTTGAAAAACACTATATTTTCTCTCAATAAGGAAAATTACTTTACCCACTATCATGCTTGTTCTGTCTCAATAAAAAATCAATCATCAAATGCCTGCTTCCAAGTTTCACTTGTTAAACTGCCAATTTATGCATACAGTTTGGCTCAGCAGAAATTTACTCAGCACCATTTCTTTCATTATTATAATTTTGTACATCTCATAAAATGCTTTAAACTTAAGGGGTAGGGAAAAGACAAAAGTTTATATGTATTTCTCTACACAGCACTTAATGTTATAAAGTATAGTGGTAGGATAGAGTTCCAAACCATCATTTTTAAAGAAAAAGAAAACTATATCATTTCTGTGGTTTTTCAAAGTAATAAAGGCTTGATTGATCCCACTGACTAAGGCAATTGAATCGGTTGTCTAAATGGTAGTAACGTCAATGTCAGATATGTGGTTATCTTTTCATCTTGGCCATTCTTGAATGTAAAAATCAGATGTTTGAAGGACATTTCACTGACCTGTTATGGCCTCTGCAATTCTCAAACACAATACTAGTATTCCTTATATAAGTGCCACATTTTGGATAAAAACTGCTTCATCAATGATGCCTTTGCGACATCTGGCGGTCCTTCACATATATAAAAATTACCTTTTGTTTTTCCAAATCTATCAGTACTTGAAATTCCAGTCCAAAAGCCTTTGATACCCCCTAGTGGGGGTACAATAGCACTCTGGCCTGTAAACTAGGATGTGGACTACCATGAATCCATATGGTGCAAAAGGTCACAAATCTTGAGATGTGGTGACATCATGACAATAAGACACTTTCTAGACAGAAGCTGAGCCATTTTGAATATAAAAAGGACCCTGATCACATGGTCTCACACATTTAAAACTATGGAGTAAAAGAAATATGCTAAGTGCTTTATGCTGAGGCTGAACACTGGTGCTTGAGGGTACCTATAGTTCTCACACTTAAGGACTACTACATGGGGATTTCCAGCAAGATTGCTTTAAATGATCTAAGAACCCTGATTTCTTACATTACAAGTCAATGCTCAGCAAATGTTAATAAGGGAGGAGAAGTGGCTGAATCACAGGGTATATGTTTCTATGAACTCTTTGGTTCTTTTTAAAATTATTAATTCAGCCATTCTGAAGCTTGTTCTACATGCTTCTGTCTTGATTTATATTTCCAGGAAAGTAAGAACTTGAATATTATTTTATGCAGAAGAAAAACACGGCCCTTTGGATTTTTATTCTTGTTCTATTGGTAATTTGGTGTGAAGATGGGGGAACAAAACTCATTTCCATCTCTTCATTACACTCACTACAGGTATAATCATTGTCCACATTGAGAAATCATGACTCTGCTAATTCTTTGCTCAGCAGGAGAAAATTACATGCACTATACAGTTGAGTTTTCATTTACTCTGAGTCTTTGGGAAGTAACACACTTGATAGCAATGAGAACAAATTCAGATGTACTGTGTTGAGTCCCTATTTTCAACCTCCTTTTCAAATATTTGCCTGAAAATCTATATATTGTGGTTATAAACTAATACTTTCAAGAGGCTTTCCAAACAAAACAATGCATGTTTTCCAGATTTGACTTGTATAATCAATATTTAAATGTATCACATTTCTGATTTTTTTCAAGTGATTAATAGTTTATAGACAGTCATATAAAAGTAAGTGGATCATTTCTCCAGACACAGTACTAATTTGTGGTATGTATGCATATATTACTGAGTTTCATTTAAAGATATTTCTATGTTTCATAATTGAATCAATTTATTATCATTTAAAAAGAACATATAAAAGCTATCCCTGTAGAAACAGGTTCTAATTTATAAGCAATCGTAAAAATTAGATGTATATTAAAAAGTTCTCAGGGGCCTTCCATTAACTAAACACTGCTCTTAGGATGGTGATAAATTCCTTTGCTAGTATTATATATTGAAATTTGAAAATGACTATAGATGTCTATCTTTTAAAATTATTTCATGTTCTACACTGGGAAATTTAAGGTTATATAAAACAATAAAGTGAACAGAGTGATTACTGTACTCTTTTGTCATTGGTTAAAAGTGTCTTGATTAATTGAGAAACTATTGTAATATAAGAAATATCAGTAAGCATTTTTTTTAAAAACATGAGGAAAAAAGTAAAATGATCCATTATCACTGTATTGCTTGCTGATATTCAGACTGCAACAGATGATTTGAAAAATGATAAAGCAAAAATATATATAATAAGATTTCGATGGAATAAAGTAACAGCATTTAATCACATACCATACCTTTGCCCAAATGCACTTTTATATAATAAAATATTACAATGAAAGCTAGAAAAATGACCACAGATATACCTTTACAATAATATAAGACCGATCTTTTGAAATGTTAACCCAATAATTTTGATCAAGAACAATATCAAATATACGATACTTCTGTCTACAATTAGGTTTTAAACCAAAAAAAAAAAAAGTTTTAAAAGTGATTATATTCAGTTATAAAGAAACAATGTTATAATTTTAGAGGGAATTTTAATTGCTTTGTTGGATCTGTCTTTTAAAAATAGATTCATAGGGATGTTACAGAGAAATTTTACTATTCAACTTCCAGTGGCAACACTAAGAATTATAAAAATGAATTTTGTCTTCTGCTCTCAACAAAGAGAAATGGAAATTTTGCCACTCTAATGTTTATTAAAGTTATTTTATTTTCAGAAAGCCATGTTGGAAGAAGCAAAAAGAACAGACACAGAAGGATTAAGAAAAGTGGTAAAATGAAATTGAAATGGACAAACTACCGAAGATAAAAGATGTTAGATAAGGGAAGGTATTGAAGGAGATCCAACATAAGTGTAATTGGTATCCCTAAAGAAAAGAAGTAAACAGATGGAATATGAAAAATACACAAAGATATAATTCAAGAAAACTTTCCAGAATAAAAGTAAGACTTGAATATACAGATTGAAAGATAAAGCATTTCCTTGGCAAAAGTGATACAGAATGATAAAATGAAGACATATGATGGTGAGATAACTGATTTTCAAAGATGAAGAAATAACTCTTTGGCATTTCAGGGGAAAACACTGAGTCACTAAAGGAGGGAAAAATAGGCTGGCTCCAGAGCCATCTACAGAAATAATGGAGCTATGGCTACAAAGTCACTGGGAAACAAGATTAAGGTCTACCCTGATTCAGTTTGGCCTCATCTTAAAAGGATATTTAAAGATCCTCTTTACAAATACAGTCACACCCACAGGACTTGGCATTAGGATTTGGATCCCATTTCCAAATGAGTTCATATCCACAGAATCAGGGGTTAGGACATGAACATGTCTTTGTGAGTAACATTATTTAATCTACCCAAATAGAATACTAAGGAAATAATGCAATGCAACTAGGCTGGGTCTAATACTGAGAGTGTAATAATTATTTTGTATATGATTTTAAACCATGATCTTTCTGCACTCTGCATCACATAGCATAAAATACAGTATATTCCACTATTTTATGGGGTCTTGAACACTTCCTGATATATATTAGGCAGACAATAAATATGTGTTGAATTAAATAACTTTGAATAGCACTGAAGAAATGGTCACATCATGATCAGGTTATTTCAAAAGTTGAAGTCAACCAAGTGAAGCAAGTCAATTGCATCTTTATATTAACTTCTGATAGAGTGATTTGTTGATAGCATGCCCATTTATTTTAAAATGTGTATTTTAAAATGCAGAGCTCTTGTTCTGGGGAAAATGGAGTATGTCCACTGCAGCTAATCTCTCACACTGGTACAATTTTAAAACTCTAGATAAAACAAACAAAACAAAACAACTACTCAAGGACTATGAGAAATAAACAAGGCAGGATAGTAAAGGAGGTCAAAACTTGGAACAAAAACCAATATGGTGACAATGAATTTCCTAGTATTTCTCCTTCCTCCTTTTTGACCCTAAGGTAGGTTAAATCAAGATCTCTATAACAGGTGTAGTCAGCAAAACTCAGAAAGAAGCCCAGTATTTTGGCAAGATGATGGGAAAAAATAAAAGTCCCTGTGGGCCAGGAAGTACAAAGAACATTCCTGGTTTATCCCTTTTTTCCCTCTCCCAGTCCTGCACTGTGGCCTGCTCTAGTTGTGGATCTGCTTTGTCTTGGTGGCGTTGTGGCACCTAAGACCCTGGGAGAAACTTTGTCCCTCTAGGTGGAGGAAAGTAAGAAAAGAGATGCCTGTTTTTGTTTGTTTGTTTGTTTGTTTTTTGCAAGACTGTGAGTGTAATATCCTTTATCTCTCTTGTTTCTTGCCATTTCACCCCAAGGGTACTCTCAGGAATGTGTGACAGTGAAGTAGGCTTAAATTCTGTGAGAATCTACCTTTTCTGACCAAAGGACCAGGAAAAGGGGTCTTTGGAAGCCAGAGAGAATGAGGGAAATCACTCAGGCTTACCCCCAAGCTGTGCATGCACAGAACGTAGTAAAGAAACATAACAAGGACTTCAAGAACTGAACTACAATATAAACACCACCCAGGTCCCAGACCAATCCCTTAATGGCTCATGTGAGGGGCAGACCTGAACCACATAGCAAAGGCTTAAAAACTGAACTCACATTGCAACCACCACCAACAGAAGGTGTGACAGAACTTCTCCCCAGAATATAAGAGAACGTGGTTTGATGCTCAAAGAAACTAAACAAAAACAAAAACAAGACTAAACATTCTCCAGACGATTTTAACAGGATGGAGATTCTCACAGTACAACATTCAGAATGCCCAGGGTACAATCCAAACTTATTCAATATAGCAATCAACAGGTGCTAACTCCTAGATGACTTACATAGACTTATCAAACCAAGACTTTGAAACAGCTATTATAACAATGCACCCCGAAGTAAAAGTAAACACTCTTAAAACAATTTGAAAGATTGCTGTTTTCAGAAGAGAAATACATTATCTGAAATAAAAATTTAATAAAAAAGGCTCAATAGAAGAATGAAAATGACAGAAGAGTTAGTAAACTTGAAGATAATTATGGTAAACTAAATAATGACCTCCCAAGATGTCCATATCCTAATTTCTATAATCTGCAAATGTTACTTTGTATGGCAAAGGAGGCTTTGTAAATAAGATTAAGTTAAGGATTTTGTGATGGGGAGATTGCCCTGGATTATCTGGGTGGGCCTGATGTAATCACAAAGGTCCTTATAAGAGCAAAGTAAGAAATCAGAATAAAGACAATGTGGTGGATGTATGGGAGTGCTGTATATTATATATATGCATTGCTGTGGTCTAGGACTCCTGTTAAGAAATGCTGAATAATTAGGGGGGGGGGGAAAGGATAGGATGTGGAATTTTTTCAAGTCAACATTCTTTATCTAAGTTCTTTATCTAACTTTATCCAAGTTCTTTATCCATCCTTTAAACCCATCGCTATATACCATTCCCTAGTAAGGGACCATGACATTATATTGGGCTTCAAATTTCGGGGAGTTCTGTACCACAGAGTGTTTCAACAATGGCAATGGAGGGATACTGGTATGGGATACCCATGACAGGTGATATATGGCTGACAGGGAGCTGTACAGAACATATGTCCAGGGGGCATGGTAATGATTGGATATACTCATAATGGCAACAATTAAAAACCACAGCAGGGGGGGTACTGGGTTCCTGGCCAGTGGTGCTCTGCCACGGTCCCTAGGGGAGCAGTGACAGTCTCCCAGGTACAGCGGCGGGGACCTGGAGGGAGTGAGGGTTCAACAGTGAGCCCCTGATGCTAATGACTATGCTTGTGAGCTGATAAACCTAAAATAAGAACAAGGCCTAGAGCAACATTGTGCCTGGGAATTTCCTCCTGTCAGCCTTCATGTTACTCAAATGTGGCCAGTCTCGAAGCCAAACTCAGCATGTAAATGCAATGCCTTCCCTCCAGCGTGGGACATGACACCCGGGGACGAGCCTCCCTGGCAACGAGGGACCACTATCAAATACCAACTGATGATGCAACTGGAAAAGGACCTTATACGGAAGGTTCAATGCGGATCAGCAGAATATCCATGTCTACATAAAATAACATGACTTTAAAATGCTGTTTGACCTAAAGTAAGGGGGAAATGGAAAGGAGAAATGAGTTTATATGGCTACGAGTTTCTAAAAAAGAGTCTGGAGGCTGGCAGAAGGATTGCCCTCATGCACAACTGAGCAGAGTCAGAGAGACAGATAAAGCAGATACAACCCCCAGATATTGGTTCCTTTGAAGGCTAAAGAGACCCATGAGAGTTATGGCCATGGCCGATGGGGTTAACTACCAGGGCAGATGGCCCCTCTTTGGAAATGGTGTTTATGTGTGATGAATCTGGACTCAGATGGGATCTCCCTTCATAAGACTTTCATGCTAATGTGCTGGAGGTGCAGTTAACGTTGGGATTTAAGATATATTTAGGGCATTTGAATCTCTGGACTGACAATGTGATAGCCAGGTCCTGAACCTCAACAGACTCCAGCACCTACAATCTGATTTATTGGACTTACCACACTCAGCTAAGATGGAGTTGAAGAAGGACAATCACCACACCATGGAGCCTAGAGTGATTACAACTGAAAATGGGAGGATTGCATCCAGCATCCATGTGGAATTTGAGCCTCCTCTTGACATAGAGGTGCAATGGACACAACCAATCCAATGTCCACATAGAAGAGGTAGTATTGGATTGAGAAAAGTGGACATGGTGGACGATGGGTATGGGGAAAGGCAGGAAGAGATGAGAGGTGGAGGTGTCTTTGGGACATGGAGCTGCCCTGGATGGTGCTTCAGAGGCAATCACCAGACATTGTAAATCCTCACAGGGCCCACTGGATGGAATGGAGGAGAGTATGGGCCATGATGTGGACCATTGGCTATGAGGTGCAGAGGTGCCCAAAGATGTACTTACCAAATCCAATGGATGTGTCATGATGATGGGAACGAGTGTTGTTGGGGGGGGAGAGGGAGAGGGGGTGGGGGAGCGGGGTTGAATGGGACCTCACATATATATTTTTGATGTAATAGTATTACAAAGTCAATAAAAAAAAAAAAAAAAAAAAAAAAAAGAATAAAGACAATGTGATGGCAGAAGGAGATATTGGAGCTGTGTGCTTTGAAGATGGAGGAACAGGCCACAAGCCCAGAATACACAGCCTTTCCTATACCTCAGTTTTGGCTCTGCAAAACAATTTTGTATTTCTGACCTCTAGAACTGTAAGAAAATAAATTCGTATTGTTTTAAGCCACTAAGTTTGTGGTAGATTGGGATAGTAACAATAGGAAACTAATATAATAATCAATAGAAAGTACTCAATCTGAAGATCAGAAAGAAAGAAAAAAAGATTTAAAAAGACTAAGAGAAAGCTCAGGGACCTATGGGAAAGTATCTAAAGCTTTAACATTTGTGTCACTGGATCTCTAAAAGAGAGAAGAAAAAGAGTGGTGGAGAGAAAATATTTGAAGAAATGAAGGCTGAAAACTTTCCAAAGTTCATTAAACACATACATTTACAGAAACAAGAAGCTCATCAACTTCCAGATAGGACAAACAACATCAAACATGCCATCTACATGGTAATAAAACTGCTGAAAACAAAATATAAAGGAAAAAATCTTGAAAGTAGTCAGAGAAAAATGACACATTACCTATAGGGGAATGACTATGGTTTCTTAACAAAATTTGTGGAGGCCAGAAGATAGGAAGGTATCCATAAAACACTGAAAGAAAAGACCTGTCACCCCAGAATTCTATATTCAGTGAAAAATATCTTTTAGGAATGAAGGTGAAATAGATACCTTCTGTGATAAAGAAAATTTAAGAGCATTTGTTACCAGCAGATCTACTTTAAAAGAAATGCAAAAAAATTAAATTAAATTAAATTAATAAAATTTAAAAATAAAATAAAATAAAGGAAATGCTAAAGGAAGTTCTTCTGGCTAAAGGAAAATGACACCAGAAATCCGAAACTTCAGAAATGAAGGAAGAGCAACTCTGTAAATACAATCTCTGCATAAACAGAATAATTTTTTAGTTTTCACATTGTTTAAAAAATGTATGATTGTTGAAAGATAAAAAAGTTCACACTGGGAGGAGATTTCAATGTATGTAGGTGCAATACATTTGACAATTACTAACATAAAGTAGATGGGGCGAAAGACTATTAAGATCATAAGGCTTTTCTACCTTTTGTTTGAAGTGGTAATAAATTAACTCCAAGTAGGTTACTGTCCTTAAAGCAACCACTAAAAAGGTTGGCAAACATGGCCCTCAGATCAAATTAAGCCTTCCACCTGTTTTTATAAATAAAGTTTTACTGGAACAGTCACACCTAATTTTTATATATACTATATGACTGATTTCACACTACAATGTCATGTAGTACCATAGAGTAGTTTCATAATTGTGACAGAACCAGTAAAGCCCAAAATATTACTATCTGGTTCTTCACAGAAAAAGTTCACTGACCCTTGCACAAGAAAAAATTTACAAAGAGTTATAAACAAAATCTAACAGATCAACTAAAATTGAAAACAACAGAATATTCAGATAATCAAAATGAGGACAAGAAAAGAGGAGCAGAAGAATAAAAAAGATGAAACATAATGGTAGCCCTAATTTCAATATCCTTATTTCAGTCAATGTAAGTGGTCTAAACACAGCAACAGAAAGATAGTCAAATTTGATTAAAAAAAACAAGACCCAATTATATGCTGTCTATAAGAAACTCATTTTAAATGCAATGATATAAATAGGTTAAGAGTAAAGGAATGGAAAAAGACATGCTGTTTTAATACTAACAACAAAAAATATGAGGAGTGGCTATCTAACCATCAAACAAGATAGAATTCAGAACAAGGGACTTTACCAGGGCTATAGAGAGAAATATAACATGATAAAAGTAAATTCAACAAGAAGAAACAATAATCCTAAATGTGAATGCTCCTAACAACTGAGCTCTAAAATCCATGAAGCAAAACCTAATGTAACTAAAAGGAAAAACGGACATAAAATGAGAAGACACAAAATAAGCAAATGACATAGGTCGTAAAAACATTATCAACCAACATGACCTAACTTACATTTATAGAACAATCCATCCAACAACAGCAAAAAAAACCACGCTCATTTAGGTGCTATTGAAACACTGACCAAGATAGAGCATGTTTGGGACCATAAAACAAAACTTAACAAATTTAAAAGAATTGAAATCATACCAAAAAATGTTCTCTAGTCATAACACTATTGACCTAGAAATCACTAACAAGGGTATTGTGAGAAAATCCCAAAATATTAAAACATTTACAATATGCTTATAAATAACCATGGGCCAAAGAGGAAGTCTCAAGAGCAACTAAAAATATATTTAATGAAGTGAAAATGAAAATAAAACATATCAAAATTGATGGAATGTAGCTAAAGCAGTACATAGAGGGGAATTTATAACATTAAATGCTTGTAGTTGAAAAGATGAAAGATCTCAAATTAATAATCTAAGCTTCTACCATATGAAACTAGAAAAAAACACAGCAAGAGGAAGGAAAAATAAAAATGAAAGCAAAAACAAAAACAACCAAATTGGAAACATAGAGAAAAATTCAATGAAATAAAAAATTGATTCTCTAAAAAGATCAAAACTGCTACTGACAGAGAGAGAGAGAAGAAATAATCCACTACTATAAGAACTGAAATAAGGGATATCTCCATTAGCATTAAAGGGATAATATGGAATACTAGAACAGCTCTATGTATAGCAATGAACCAATTTCTTGAAACACAACTACAACTCACTCAAGAAGAAATAGAAAACAGGACTAGACAGCAATAGACTTATACCTCTTAAAGGAAATAATTCAGAGTTAAAAAATCTTCCATAAAGAAAACTTTATGCCCAGGTGGTTTCACTGATGAATTATATTAAACATTTTAAGAAGAAACAATACTAATTCTACCCAATCTCTTTAAAAATTGAGGAGGGAGCACTTTTTAACTCACTCTGAGAACTGCTTTTCCCAAGAACTAAAAGTACTAAAGACATTATAGGAAAAACACTATCAACCAATATCCCTCATGAACACAGACAGAAAAATCCTCAACCAAATATCAGCAAATTGAATCAAGTGATAAGTGAAAAGAATAATACACCACTAACAAGTAGAGTTTATCCCAAGAAATGTGGTTCAAGATTTGAAAATCAATCAATACAACTCACTATATTATCAATTTAAAAAGAAAAACTATAGATATAGGACATTAAATTCACCAAAATTCAACATTCACTTATGAAAAGAGAATTCAAAGTAGCAATAGTGGGAACTTCCTTAATTTGATAAAGGCATTGTATAGATTTTGCAAAAACTTCTACAACTTCCAACAGCTTCTGACCCAACTGCAAAAACTGATATAACTCAATCCAATTCAGTTCTGACTGTTAAGTATCCAGAATTAGACCAGGCTCTGTAGGTCAAAGGGCAGCCCTCTACAAGACGATACCAGTCACAAGTTCTGATGCCCAGGTCACCCAAAATTCTGATCAACTGGTTACAAATTCAGGGGTTCCCACCACCCCTGCCAGCTGGATAATTTGCTTGGAACAACTCATAGAACTCACTGAAAGCAATATATTTACGATTATAGCTTTATTATAATGAAAAGATACAACTAAGAAGAAATCAAAAGAAGAGACACAAAGGGCGAGGTCCGGGATGGTTTCAAACACAAGCTTCTATATTCTCTCCACATGTAGTCAAAATGTGTCACCCTCCTGGCACAATGATGTTATCTTTTCAATAGTGGAAGTTCTCTAGGATTTCCCATGTTCTGGGTTTATATGGGATCTCATTTTGTAGGCATGATTGACAGAATCAATGTTCAAGTGACTGAATTCCCAGAGGCTGGGAAGGTGGTCTGATATAGGCTGATATGAGCCGACATGATGTGGCTCAAAGCTTTAAGTACCTACTCACGTGGTTGGTCTTGTACGTATGGCCAGCCCCCCACCCTACTAGTGTAGGTGTGGTTGGCCTCACCCTGATAGAGGTGTGGTCCTGGGCCCACCAGGAACAAAAATTTCTCTCCTGTCACAGGAAATTCCATAGATTCAGAGGTTGCTCCCCCAAGAATGGGGACAAAACACAGTCAGGTTTTCCATTATGTTACTAGCATCTACCAAAAATCCATCAATAATAGCATAGTTAATGCTGACAGACTGAATGCTTTCTTTTTAAAACCAGGAATAACCAAGAATCATCACTCATTCAACTTCATAAGGGTAGTCCTAGCCAGTGCAATTGTCATCTAGAAGAAATAAAGGGCAAAAGAATTGTAAAGAAAGAATTGAAACTGTCTATATTTGCAGATGACATTATTGCTATGTACAATATATCACACAGTCCACCAGAAGTCCAAAAAAGTTATACTAAACATTGGCTAATATCCAAATTTCCTATTGCTGTTCTTGAATAAAAATTAAAAAAAAATCAAAAGTAAAATAAAAACTTCACCAACTTTATTTTTAAAGTTCAGCCTTTCTAATGATAATGGAAACACACTTCCCATTTGGTGAGATCTTCACACTTAGACGAGCATTTCTGCAAAGATTTCACATGTACTTCCATCCAATCTCAATAAAATCAGATGTATATCAGAAACACCAAAGTATGTTGCTGTAACAAACACCAAAAAACGCAGGCATTTCGTTATTGAGCTGAATAAAATCAGGCTTTGTTCTGTTCCATTTATTTGTCAATTCTTGTATCCATTCTATACTTAAAACTATTCTAGATTCTTGATGTGCTTAATATCTGGCTGTTCAATTTTCCCCACAATACTACTCATCCTCAAAACAACAGATAGTTTAGTTGTATTGAATTATTCTCTAGTATTCCACTAAATTTATATGATCACATTTTATTTAGTATATTCTTTTTTATAGTTAGCATTGATAGCTAATTGCCTATAGTTTTTAAAAGAGCTATCTTTATTAGGGCTTAGTTTCAAGGTTTAATAAAATAATTGGGTAGTTTTTTTTTCTCTATGCACTACAAAAGATAACATAGCATAAGAATTATTACTCAAAGGCTTAAGGAGGGATCTATAAAAGTTATCTAGGTATGGTTTTATGGGGAAAGGTAACATTTAATATTTTTAATTTATAGATGATTCTCTTTTTAGGTTTCTGCATATTTTTGGCCAATTTTGGTGATTTACTTTTTTTCTAGAAAATTGTTCAATATATCAAACCATTCAAATTTATTTTTAAAAAAATGAACACATTCTCCAATTTTAAATATCCATATCTGCTGTCATCCTATTTCTATTAATTTTTTGTTTCCTCAATTGGATATGCTTCCTTTTTATTAATTCACTGATACATTCAACAACTTTTCTTTTGAAAAGTTTTTTTTCAATCACATCATTTTAGATTTATCTCTTGGAAGGAGAATATAGGTGAATTTTAAATTTTAGCCCTACTTGAGGCAGATTTGCTCCTGTCTCTTAAATTTTCTTCCCTTCCTTTTCCTTCCTCTCCCTTCCCTTTTTTTTTTCCTTCTTTATTTCTTGGCATCTTGGATGGAAAATTGGAAACCCCATGGCCTAGAAGGATGCTTACTTTGGCTAGTATAATGCTTTAAAATACACGAATTAAAATGGTTTCATAAATAATTTGCATACTTTAGATCCCCAAAGCCATTCCCTATTTTCCTACACCATTCTGATTACACAGATCTACTTTACCTCCTTGCATCCTAACGATATTTTACTTATCCTCTGTAGTAAGGCAATCAAAATAAATTGAACTTAAAATTTTATTAAAAGTTATATTTAAATATATCAGATATCTACTTAAACCTTGCTTCTCTAATTGCTAGTATAATATAGGAAACCAATTCTTTATTTTCTTGTATAGGATGAGGAATTTATTACCTTTGACACCATGTACTAGTTTTCTTTTAATCTGGACTTTTAACCACATAATTCATCTTTAAGAACTGTTTTTCCCTTTTACATTCTAATTTATCATTACAGTTTCTGAGGTTATTTATTTATAGGTTTTAATGTTTACTACAAGTCAGTAATACTGTTTTGAATTGTCTTAGAATTCACTAGTGGAAACGGACTTTGGCCCAGTGGTTAGGGCGTCCGTCTACCACATGGGAGGTCCGCGGTTCAAGCCCCGGGCCTCCTTGACCCGTGTGGAGCTGGCCCACGCGCAGTGCTGATGCGCGCAAGGAGTGCCGAGCCACATAGGGGTGTCCCCCGCGTAGGGGAGCCCCACGCGCAAGGAGTGCACCCATAAGGAGAGCCGCCCAGCGCGAAGGAGGGAGCAGCCTGCCGAGGAATGGTGCCGCCCACACTTCCTGTGCTGCTGACGACAACAGAAGCGGACAAAGAAACAAGACGCAGCAAAAAGACACAGAAAACAGACAACCGGGGGAGGGGAGGGGAATTAAATAAAAAAAAAAAAAAAAAGAATTCACTAGTATACATTTTAAACATATTTCTCAGGAAAATTACATGGTGACAATGATCTCTTAAAAAATGGAGATGGTCTTTCTATTGTGTTTACACTTAAGACAAAGACTACAGAATTCTTAGAAAATTATATTTCCCCTCAAATCTTCAAAAACATTGATATTTGAAAGTATTGACATAATCTATTATGGGTCATACTATTTCAGAGAAGTCTAAGATTTAATTGACGAGTATTTGTCATGAATGTTTTTTCATGAAAGCTTTTCTTTAATCCATAAAATTAAATGTGTAGCAAAGAATGACCCCTAATAAGCCAGGCTTAAAAATAAAATGAATAATAAGAAAAAAACCTGAGCAGAGAGAATTCAGTGTCACATAACATTGAAGAAACAAATTCCAGAAATTTAGTTCAGGCAAGTTACTAAACAAACAAAAACTTGAAAAACAGCAACAAGAAAAATCCTAAGTAGGAGAGGAACAGAATCCAGATTTACTATATATATATTTCTTAAAATGCTGTGTTTTCAATAAAAAATTGCAATACATGCAAAATAACAGGAAAATGTGACCTATACTTGGGGGAAAACCAGTCATTAGAAACCATTTCTGAGTGGAACCAGATGTTGAATCTAGCAAAGACTTCAAACAATTATAAATGTGTTCAAAAAACTAAATAAAACAATGTTAAAATAAAGGACAATGACTAAACAGAGGATTTTAATAAGGAGATAGAAATTATTAAAAATATAGAAATAATAGAGTTGAAAAATAATAATTGAAATGAAAAATTTACTAAAGAGAAGTTTTGAGAGCAGAAGAATCAGTGAATTTAAATATAGATCATAGATATTAATCTGAATATGGAGGAAAAAATGAATGAGTAAAAATGGATAGAGGTTTAGCAATATCTGGGACTACATGAAGTATCCCAGCAGACATGTAATGGGATCCTAGGAGGAGAGGGAAAGGAAGAGAGAGAGAGAGGCATAAAAATTCTTGCAGAAATAACACCTAAATATTTCCCAAACTTGATGAAAACCATCAATCTACAGATCCAAGCAGTTCACTGAAAGTCCAGTTTACTGAGACATCCACATCTAGACATATCATAGTCAAACTGTTGAAAGCCAAAGACAGAAAATATGACAGCAGAAAGAGAAAAAGAGAACAAAATGACTCAGCATGTACAGGAGAACCTCTTCCTAATGGTCTCCATTATTTCTGATGAGAAGTAAACCATAATTTTATTTACATTTGTTATTCCTTTACCATTTTGGAGAGCTTACACTTAATAATTCTGATTAAATTTTGCAGTCAGTTTTTCTCTTTACTGTATGGATTTTAATTTATCATTGAATTATTAATCATTAAGGTTAATCAGAACTTAGCAAGGAGGAATGAAGTATGTGGAATATTCCAGAGACTAGGCTTATACACAGACCATGATGATGTGGGAATGAAAACAGAGCATTTCCATACCTGAAAGAACGACATGATAGTCTGGGACTTAATAAGTGGCCTAGAATGAGAGAGGAATGAGATGAAACAGGAGTTATAGGCAGGACAGTTCATACAGGATCTTGTAGGTAAAGTTTAGGATTGGGGTTTTATTTGAGGTTTTTAAAAAGAATTTTAAAGCAAAAGGGTAACATGGTCATATTTGCTCTTATAGAGAGTGGAACACAATGGGTTAGGTGAATCAGTAGGGGCCAGTTAGGTGCTATGGTAGATTGAATTATGTACCTTCTCAAAGGAGATATTCTTCATCCACCTTCCTGTGAGTATGAACTTACTTGAAAATAGCAACTTTCAAAGATGTTATTGTTAGTTAAGTTATGGTTAAATGAATCGGGGTGAGTTTTTAAATACCTATTACTGAGGACTTATAAAGAGAAGAAATTGGAAGACAGGAGTCAGAGAAGGTCACACAGGAAGAAGCCAGAAGATAGTGAAAATTGGAAGAGCAGATATAAGGAGTGGGAGATAGCCATGTGAGAGGGATAGAGATGCAAACCAAGTAACCCCAAGGATTATGGCAAGTCAGCATCAGAATGCTACAGTCTGGTGAGGAAGCATTTCCTTGCTGATGCCTTGATTTTGGACTTCTAGCCTCTGAAGTTGTAAGCCAATAAATTCCCATTGTTAAGCCAATTCATTGCATGGTATTTGTAATACTGTCTGGCAAACCAATACTGGAGCTATTGAAGTAATCCAAGTAAAAGATGATGGCACCTTAGACTAAGGCAGTAAAAATGAAAACATACAGAAGTGAAATCATTTGAAAGATAAAACTAAATGGATCTAATGATGGTTTGGATATGGGGCCACAGAAGAAAGAAGTGCTTAGTATTTAACAACCAAGTTCCTGGCTTATTCAACCAGGTAAGTCATGACGCTCTTCACAAAGTTCCTTCATGACAAAGGTGAGTCATTCAGAATGTCACACTATTTTGGATTTTTCATGACTTAGGGAGCTAATTGTTAATCAGTGGGAAAATCCTATTATAAATAAATTATAATCTGACTTTGTCTGCTTAGTTTAATAAATATAAAATGTAGGTCTTCCTGTCGCCTATTCATGTACTTTTTAATTTTATCTATTATTATTTATACACACATATATAAATACATGTATATATATTTTAATCTACTAAAAGATTCCATTAAAAAATTTATAAAATAGAACTAATTCCTTTCTTTATTATAATTATCAAGTATAATTGATTAAAATTTTCCCTTTATTAAATAAATGCTTTTCAAATTGCCACAAGTTGCCTTGTATATAAAGATGAAAAACCATATAGTTAATTTCCCTTAATAGTTACTTATATTAATACTTTTCATGTCACTTTTTAAAAGATTTATTTATTATTTATTTCTCTCCCCTTCCACACCCCGCCCAAGCTGTCTGCTCTCTGAGTCCATTTGCTGTTTGTTCTTCTGTGACTGCTTCTATTCCAGCGGCACAGCAATCTGTGTCTCGTTTTGTTGCATCTCCTTGCTGCATCAGCTCTCTGTGTATGCGAGGCCACTCCTGGGCAGGCTGGACTTTCTTTCACACTGGGCGGCTCTCCTTACAGGGCGCACTCCTTGAAGGGTGCACTCCTTGCGCATGGGGTTACCCTACGTGGAGGACACCCCTGCGTGGTATGGTACTCCTTGCGCACATCAGCACTGCGTGTGGACTAGCTCCACACGGGTCAAGGAGGTCCTGGGTTTGAACTGTGAACCTCCCATGAGGTAGGCGGATGCTCTATCCATTGAGCCAAGTCCGCTTCCCTCATTATTTTTTCTTAATTATATTAATGCATTTTTACATACCAACACTGAGCTTATTTTATACCACCCTAGAAAATAACTTGTAGATGAGATATATGGCATTTCCTTCTAAATTTAGTAGCTCAGCATCACCAGCTAGAGAAAGCTAGAGAATTCTATTAACTAAAGGGTAATATACTAATCACTAGAATTGACTCTGTCTTAACCACGCCTTATAAATAAAGTACCTTAATTCCTAAAAAATATTTTCTATCCATATAAATTAGTATTTGAGTATGATAAGCTGTTAAAAACTAAAGGTAGATATTAACATCTCTGGTGTCATGAGACTTTAGCGTCTGAATTAAAGCAGTTTTTTCTCACTGACTTGGGTATTGCAGTTCTTTTAACAACCAAAGTACAGAAACATTATTTTTAAGAACTCAAAGTTGAACTGTATTGAATATCTTATGTCTTATTTCCTGTAGCATCATGCATTTTAATCCTATTCCCTTCCTTTTATACATTAATCCAAGGCATATTTCTTCTCCACAACCACCAAGACTGATGCCTTACTAGGCACTCAGGAGACAAGTGTGAATAAACCATAGTCCCTAGCTTCCTGGAGGTTCTTGCAATTACATTTCTCATGTAGACTTAAAAGTATTCACCAGCTCAATAACATTTGGCTCAAGAATTTTTGTATCAAAGCATAAACCTTATGAATTTAAAAGCATGCACTGAATTTCATTTAGCTTGGTGGTCTAATTTGGTAGCAGAATAAGACTTCCCCATTCTTTAAAAAGTAGGCCAGCTGTTTATTTAGAATTACTAAACCAACCTTATAAAGTTTAAAAGGTATACTTTCAAAAAAATCCCTGTTTTTATTAGTGAACTCTAGAAGTGTTATTCTTACTTTCTTTGATTATTCCTTACAAGGAAGCATTCTTTTTAAAGGAGTACATTTAAGTATGTATAGAAGTTTGCTTATGTACACTGAAAAATATTATCCAGGGTTTCCTTCATATCATAAATAAAATCTTTAGTTTAATTCATGGGTGATACTTTCTCAGCCTATGTTTCAATAGTTATTTTAGCTGAGTTATTTATAAAAAATTGATTAAAGACAATAATTGGTCCATGTATGAAACTGTTAATGTGAAAATTGACACATACACCATATTGTCACAATTTCAGGTACCTCGGTACACTTTTCTGATGTCATTTTAAGTTCATGGCACTGGAAGACAATAAAACAGTCTGAATGATTAAATTACCAAGACTCATGTGGCACTTTCGTAATGAAATACAATACACTAATTACTCTGACATTATGTGAAAAAGTTCATGATGAATACATGTTGTTGACCTTTAGCTACCCTAAAAGGCAGATGGAGATATACCTGCCTAACTTGTAATATCAGCTATAAACATCAATTAAGCTCCTTACAGAACTCAAGTTGTATTGGGAAAAATTAAAATGTAACAAAATTTTATAGTTTTCAAATTTCAGATTGTACAATTATTCACCAGTGCAGTGTATAGCCTACTAGTGAGAAAACATTGGGATATATTAATAAGGGGAAAAATACAATTTACATAGATCTACATATTTACTTTCCATTCTTTCTAAGCATAAATCCACTGATGAATCTTGGTAGTTTTTGTGTGATTTTTTTTTTTTTCTTTAAGATGTTTCTTTGTGTTAAAGAGGGGATGCCTATTACTGACTAATGCTCACCAGCTAGCCCATTGTTGTCACAATTATTCAACTTGTAAAAGTAAAAATTTCAAACTTTTGTCTGTTTCTATAAGAAAGAAAATACTACTTTAATCATTAAAAGAAAAATTGCAAGTTTCCCAGAAAAAATCTGGTAAAACATTTCTATTTATATACTATGTAAACATAGTTTAAAAATATGTGACATTCTATATTTCTTGGTATCAAATGGAGTTTTGTTTAAAATTCTCACATAAGATCTTGATAAAATTCTTCATCTTTTAATGTGGATGTCCTAGAAAACTAGTACGCTCTTTTGCTTTATGTCAGGACAGCATTAGATTGTCCTATTCAAAGCTTCGGCAAATTGGCTACCCCAGAATCACCATCACAGTCTCCATCATCATCACCATCAGCAGTAGCAGCAGCAGCAGCAGCAGCACCATAATCATCATACATCATGGAGTATCTGAATCATGGCAATGACTATTTGTCACAGATATGAACGTTCTAGGCTGACTCTGTAAATATTAGCTAAAATAAGAAAATGACTATTAATGGAAGAGCAAAAAGGAATATGTGTTACCATTTTCACGCAGCTCTCTTCACATTTATTTTTTACAATTTTATTTTAGGTATAAATATCTTGATTAAGAGGTCAGCTAAAAGGGAGGTGAAGATGGTTAACCAGGGAACCAAGAGTATCTACAACTGCAAGCAGAAGAATTGCATTAATCATCTATGTATAATCTAAGCCCCCTCTTGATATAGAGGTGGAGTGGACATCACCATCCCAGAGTCCACAGAATGGAGGAATAAAATATGGACTAGAGTGGACTTACTGATATTCTACTATAAAACTATTGTGCCTAGTAATAGAAGAAATTGTAGCATTGATGCGGAGAAAGTGGGCACAGTAGTTGCTGAGGGCAGGGAGAGGGAAGAAGAGATGTGATATGGGGGAATTTTGGGGACTTGGAGTTGTCCTGAATGATATTACAGGGTCAGATGCTGGACATTATATATCCTGCCATAACCCACTGAATGCACTGGGGGAGAGTGTGAACTACAGGGTAAACTATTATCCATGTGGTACAGCAGTGCTCCAAAATGTGTTCATTGAGTGCAATGAGTGTGCCACAATGATGGGGGAGGTTGTTGGTGTGGGAGGAGTGGGTGGGGAGTATACAGGAACCTTTTATGTTTTTTTAATGTAACATTTTTTGTGATGTATGTATCTTCAAAAATATACAATTTACAAAAATGATGCAGTGGGGGAGTGGGGAGTGGTTTATATGGGAACCTCATGTTTTTAAAATGTAACGTTCTGTGTGATCTATTAACTTTAATTTTAAAAAGTGTTAAAAAAAAAAAAAAGAAGAGGGATGGAGAGAAGTCAATGAAAAGTACCTGCATTGTTTTATTCAATCTAGTGAAACAAACAAACAAAATTCCTTCTGATAGTTATTTCCCCTGTTACATAGAACCAATATAATACATTTAATTACATATTTCAGTAGTCTGGAGAAATGGAACATTCAACAATTAACAAAAACATACTATACTGAGGGGAATATTATATTGTAGATTCTAACCAACACAATAAGATAAGAAAATTTTATAAAGCTCTAATGACTAGAAAGGAAGAAATTAAGATATATATTTTTTTGATGACATGATTATTTTAATAGAAAATACCACAGTTTTTCAGATAAATTATTAGACTATATGAGTTTAGCAAAGTGGTTGGCTTCAATATAAATAATTTTATCTCCATATATCAATAGATAGTAAACGGAAACTCATAAGTATGTAATATATCAAATACTTCATGTTTATAAGAATAACATAAAAAATAAAGGAAAAATGGGCAAAGGACATAAAAAGAAATTCAAATGAAAGGTAGGCAAGATAGCTACAGAGAAAACTATAGAACTTTAAAAGAAATTAGGCGGCGGACTTGACCCCGTGGTTAGGGCGTCCGTTTACCACATGGGAGGTCCACGGTTCAAACCCTGGGCCTCCTTGACCCGTATGCAGCTGGCCCATGCACAGTGCTGATGCGCACAAGGAGTGCCATGCCACACAGGGGTGTCCCCTGTGTAGGAGAGCCCCACGCGCAAGGAGTGCACCCTGTAAGGCGAGCCGCCCAGCGTGAAAGAAAGTGCAGTCTGCCCAGGAATGGCGCCACCCACACGGAGAGCTGACACAACAAGATGATGTAACAATAAGAAACACAGATTCCCTTTCCACTGACAACAACAGAAGTGGACAAAGAAGACGACGCAGCAAATAGACACAGAGAACAGATAACCAGGATGGGGGGGGTGGGGAAGGGGAGAGAAATAAATAAATAAATAAATAAATAAATAAATCTTTTTAAAAAATAAATAAATAAAAGAAATTAAAGACGCGTGGAGAGATAAACTATGTTCATGATTTGGAAGTTTTAATATTATGAAGATATCAACCATCTCCAAATTCATCTATATATTTAATACAAATAAAATAAAAATCCTATCATATATTTTTAAAGGATCTTGACAAGCTAATTCTAAAATATTTTCAGGACTCTGGGTTAAAGAAAATTTATTTGAAAGGGCAAAGAATCACTATTCCTAAAGGAAAATTGTTTGATGATGTTTTACTATGTTAAAATTAAACACTTCAATTTACCTAAAGATGTCATTTAAAAAGTGAAAAGGCAAGCCCTGAAGTAGAAGAAAATATATGCAATGAAGGATTTGTATACTATTCTTACTTCCATGTATTGATCTATGTATCTATTTATAATCTATCTTTATTTATCATCTATTTATCTAATTTTTCATACAAATCAGTAAGAAAATGACAATCAATAGAAAATAGGCAGTAGGCTTAACCAGGCACTTCACCAAAAATGGCTATCAAAATGCTTAGTAAATAATGAAAAATGTTCAGCATCATTCCTCCAAAATGGCTAAAATTATATTTGCATTGGTGAGGATATGATGCAACAAGAACTCCCATATACTTCTGTTAGAAATGTAAACTGGTATAATCACTTTGGAAAATAGCTTGGCATAATCTAAGTTAAACATATGCATACTCCAGGACCCAAAAATTCTAAATACATATCCCAAAAAATGTGCATACATACACCAAGATTCATTTACATGAATATTTCCAGCAGCATTATTCATAACTAAGCACTGGAAACAATCCAAATGTCTATTAACAGTGGAATGGATAAATAAATTGGATAAAATCATATAAAGGAATACTATACTGCAATAAAAATTACAACTTCATCTATACTCAAATGCATGAATGAATCTCAAAAATATAACGTTGAACAAAAGAAATCAGAATGAAAAGAAAACATAGTGTATGATTTAATTTTTGGAAAGCTTTTAAAACTGTAGTGTTTGATGTGAATAGAGTTGTAACCTTTTTTTATTTTTTTAGGAGGTACCAGTGATTAAACCTGAGAGCTCGTGCATGGGAAGCAGGCATTCAACCACTGAGCTACACCTGCTCCCCAAATGTAGGGGAGAAATGAGAGGATGGTGTTTAGAAGTGAGTGTGGGTGGCACTTCAAAGGTGTTAGCAATGTTCTCCTTTTGGTTGTTGGTTGTGGATGATGTTTAAATGAATCTTAGCTTTATGTTAATTTATAAAGCTGCACATTATGTTTTGTGACTTTTTCTGTTACACATCACAATAAAAAGCTTAAAAAGAATATATACAGGTATAACTCATTTTATTGTGCTTCAGTTTATTGTGCTTCACAGATAATTGTATTTTTTACAATACACTGAAATTTTGTTTTGGTGGCAACCCTGCATTAAGAAAGTCTATTGGTGCCATTTTTCCAACAGCATGTGCTCACTTTGTGTCTCTGTGTCACATTTTGGTAATTCTTGCAATATTTAAAACTTTTTCATTATTATATCTATTATGGTGACTTGTGATTTTGATGCTACTGTTGTAATTGTTTAGGGGCACCATAAACCATGCCCATGAGATGGGGTGAACTCAATCGATAAATGTCGTGTGTGTTGTAACTGCACCATCAACTGGTTGTAACTCCATCTCTCTCTCCTCAGACCTCCCTATTTCCTGGGAAGGAACAACAATGAAATATCCCAGCAATGGTCTGTAGCTGTTCAAGTGAAAGGAAGAGTTTCGTGTCTCTCACTGTAAATAAAAAACTAAAAATGATTAAACTTACTGAGGAAAGCATGTCAAAAGCCATGATAGGCCAAATGCCAAGCAGCTGAGTTGTGATTGCAAATGAAAAGTTCTTGAAAGAAATTAAAAGTGCTACTCTAGTGAACACATGAATGATAAGAAGGCAAAACAGTCTTATTGCTGATAGAGATAGAAGATCCAATCAGCCACAACATTCCCTTAAACAAAACCCTAGTCCAGAGCAAGGCCCTAACTCTCTTCAATTCTTGAAAGCTAAGACAGGTGAGGAAACTTCAGAAGAAAAGTTTGAAACTAGGAGAGTTTGGTTCATGAAGTTTAAGGAAAGAAGCCATCTCTGTAACATAAAAGTGCAAGGTGAAGCAGTGATATTTACAGAGAAGCTGCAGCAAATTACCCAGAAGATCTGGCTAAGATAATTGATGAAGATGGCTATACTTAACAGAGATGAAACTGCCTTGTATAAGAAGAAGATGCCATGTTGGACTTTCATAGCTAGGAAGAAGTCAGTGCCTGGCTTCAAAGATTCAAAGGACAGATTGACTTTCTTGTTAGGGACTAATGCAGTGATGTGAGGTTGAAGCTGATGCTCATTTACCATCCTGAAAATCCTAGAGCCCTTAAGAATTATGCTAAATCTACCCTACCTGAGCTTTATAAATAGAACAAAACCTGAATGACAGCACATCTGTTTACAACATGGTTTCCTGGATATCTGAAGCCCACTGTTGAGACCTATTGCTCAGAAAAAAAGGATACCTTTCAAAAGATTACTGCTCATTGACAATGTACCTGGTCACCCAAAAGCTCTTGTGGAGATGTTCAATGAAATTAATATTGCTTTCATGCCTTCTAACACAACATCCATTCTGCAGCTCATGGATCCAGGAGTCATTTGACTTTCAAGTCTTATGATTTAAGAAATACATTTTGTCAGACTACCATAGGTAGTGATTCCTCTGATGGATCTGGAACCAAGTTAATTGAAAATCTTCCAGAAAGGATTCACTATTCTGGATGCCATGAAGACCATAAGTGATTCCTGGAAGGAGGTCAAAATATCAACATTCCTCAGGAGTTTGGAAGAAGTTGATTTCAACCCTCATGGATGAATCTGGGAGGTTCAAGACTTTAGAGGAGGAAGTAACTGCAGATGTGGTAGAAATAGCAAGGCAATTAGAATTACAAATTGAGCCTAAAGAGTGTCTCAATTGCTGAAATCTCATGATAAAACTTGAATAGATGAGGAGTTGCTTCTTATGGATGAGTGAAAAAAGTTGGTTCTTGAAATGGAATTTGCTCCTCATGAAGATGCTGTGAACACTGTTGAAATTTAACAAAGTATTTAAAATATTACCATAAATTAAGTTGGTAAAGCAGCAGCAGGGTTTGAGAGGATTAACTCCAATTTTGAAAGAAGTTCTATTGTGGGTAAAATGCTATCAAACAGCTTCATATGCTACAGAGAAATCTTTTGTGAAAGAGAGAGTCTGTACCGTCAACTTCACTGTGTGTTATTTTAAGAAATTGTCACACCCACCCCAACCTTCAGCAACCACCACACTGATCAGTCAGCAGCCACCAACATCAAGGCAAAACCCTCCACCAGCAAAAAGATTATGCCTGCTGAAGGCTCAGATGATAGCCTTTTATAGGAATAAAGTATTTTAAACTTAAGGTATATACCAGCAAAAAGATTATGCCTGCTGAAGGCTCAGATGATAGCCTTTTATAGGAATAAAGTATTTTAAACTTAAGGTATATACATTGTTCTTTAAGACATAATGCTATTGCACACTTAAGAGACTACAGTACAGTGTAAACATAAATTTTAAATGTACTGGGAAACCAAAAAATTAATATGACTTGCTTTATTGTGATATTCATTTTATTGCAGTGGTCTGGAACCAAACACACAATTCTCCAAGGTATGCCTGTACATATTACATGCAGGTTCACAGAAAACCAAATGTTCACATCATATACCATTACAACTTGTATTCTGTGAGTAGTCTGTTGTGAAAAGGAAATGAAGCCAGTTAGTCTTGGATTAGGTACAAACTGTATCACATTGAGCAAATACTTTTCTTTTATTCTATGTTCTCATCTTTAAAACTGGGAGTATGATGAGTGGTTTACAGAATAGTTTTGAGGATTAAAGTTGCAGATTAAAAGTTTATGTAGAAATACACAGCGTTTTGCCAGGCAGGTAACAAATGCTCTAAACACACTGGGCTCCATTTCCTTTCCTTTAGAAAATAACCTTTTTCAAAATTTTCATCTGTTTTCATTGGATAACTGAGAATGTTCTTACAGGAAAACAAGTTCTGAAAAAAAAGTACAGGTCAAGTTGAAACTGCCCCTAACTAAGTTAAATTGAATTAAGTTTTCATTCATTCTCTCATTTTAATTGATCAATATAGAAAATAAGCAGGCTGAATTTATAACTCCCTGTTGGGTATAAAGTTATGAAGTTCTATCAAATGTTATTTTTTAAAATGCCAACAATAAAGTCATGACATAACAATTAGCCACATATTTTTAAGAGATTTTCATTAGAGTAATAAAAGAAAATTTATGTTTTAAGAACTGCTTACTCAACATTTTTAAAGAATCCTTCTGTATCCAAAAAATGAGTCTTTGATTTTCTATATATCATTTATAAAGGTTTAACTATATATCATACAAATGCTTCCAGTTTTATCCAAGTCTACTGTTTAATTGCCCATGTAATTGTCCCAGGAGAAATCATTATTCCTTTTTATTGTTAATTTCATTAACATTTTTCTGGTAGAAGTCTAGATGTATTTAAATGCAGTTCTTAGGACTTTTATTATGACAATTAAAGGGAACATTTCCATATTATTTTAGAGGAGGGTATATAATTACTAAATTAAAGTAATAATGGAAAATTATTGGCAACTAACAATACAGATAAAAAAATAAAGCTATCTGACTTGCTTCTAGGCATACTTTGCAATGATTCAATGACATCTTTTTAGGCCTATTTCCATTAAAATAAAGCTAATTCAGTTGTATATTCTACCTGATAATGAGACTCTGATGTGCCTGCTCTTTCTTTTAGTCTTTGTCAACAACAGAATAGCTGCTTAAAGTTATTAAACCAATTTATATAGGTATTTTTAAAAAGTTATGCAGTGACATTCATAGATAGTGAAATGGTGGGAAAAGCTACTGCTTATTTATGAGGATGCTCAAAACTAATATTTTGAGACACTATCAGCAGAGAACATATGAAATTTCAAACATATACCTTTAATTGGAATAACCTTTATCATATTATTAATATACTTTACTTTCTTATATATTACCATAATTAGTTACTATTCTCCACCAAAGTTATTAGTTACCTAAAGATGCAGATAAGACAATTTTTAGTAATTCACTCAATTCTCAGTCTTCCCATTCCCTTTCAGTTACATTTTTGTATTGCTATTGATCAACTATTTTCAAATCAAAACAAGTAGTTATGGAAGACTTCTTTTGTACAACTATACAAACAGAGCAAATCAGTTTGCTGCCTTTCTACCAAGAACTGCCAGGAGAATCTTGGGAATACACAAGATTATAGAAATATCAAGCAGAGCTTGCCCAATTTTTTTTTAGATTGCAATGCTATGGGCTGGAAATCAACTCATTACTAATTTTCAGTTACAAAAATCCCATCTCCTCAATTCCTTTAAAGTAATCCTTTAATTTTAATGTCAACATAGGATAGTAATCATAGTATCTTATGGAATTTATTATATATAATTTATTAGTATTTTGGCAGAACAGAGATTGATAAGGAATGTGAATTTGAGTATAACTCTTGTGAGGATACTGATTATAATTTCTGTCTCCTTTTTGATGTTCCAAAGAAAGATATTTCTTCTTATGGTTTTTCTAAGGGAAAACATTTAACTCAGGTAATGAAATTAACAAGAGACATTGTGAAGTCCTGCTATATTGAACAATGTTCTTGTCTTCTTTGATATTAAAACATTAAAATATAAATAAAATGAACCCATGGCAGAACTTTATAATCGAATTCTGATAGTATATGAAAATATGGTTTATAAGTTTTTAATGGACAACTATATGTCTTACACTTTTTTTATGCATTCTACCATTTCCTACACCAGTGTTATATATCCAGACTTAAATACATGCTTCGATACAATATCACTGGCTTTTTTATACTTAATGTTCACTTAGCTATGTTTAGGAGATCAAATCCCACCTCAAACAATGTTATTGGGTGTTTCAATTCCAATGTCAGCTTAGCATTCACTTTATTTGTTATTTTTGAAATACCTAGATAGAGTTTGGATAGGTTTACTATGAGAACTGTCATAACATTATAATAGTATTTGCTGGGATGAGATCTAAATAGCAAAGGTAAAAACTTCTAATAAGAGAAAAGAATTGTCCAGCTCACTATAACCCATTTTAACATCCATATGAATCATCTGGGTATCTTATTAGAATGCATATTTTGATTGAGTACATCTGGGGTGGGGCCTAAGATTCTGCATTTCTAATGTCACTCATCCACAGAACAAGTTTTGAGGGGTGAGGTCCTAAAAAGTCCACATAATTTATAATTACACCATACTTCTTTTTCCTCTGTTCAATGAGCACAAATACACCATTCAATGTTTTAAAATTAATAAATGAAAACTGCAATGAGAAAAAAATACAGGTATCATGATGCTAAGTGTTTAACTTCCATTTGTGCAAAAAGCAAAAATACAAGTTACTGTAGGAGTTACCATACTAGATTTGAGAATGTCAGATACACTTAAAGCCATCACATACAGTATAATTTACCAGATTTCATTAAAATCACCCCCAAAATATAAATTATATATTGAAAACTTATTGGCTGTTATTTTATTTAAACACCAACTTAAGGTTTAGCTTGACTTCTTTGGTGAGGTACCAAATTTTGGTAAGATAAAGTAAAACAAACACAAATCTTGATCCTTGGAAAGAGATCAAGGAAAAAAGAAATTAAAAAAAAAGAAATACAAAAAGCTAAACAGTAAACTTGAAGCAAGAGAGAATTTCTTTTAGGTTAAAAAAAAAACAAACATACTTTACAGTATAGTCCTTCTAAGTTTCTAGGAACATACATTAAAACATGCCTATAGACATGTCCTTATGAATAAAAGTCCTCAGTGGTACAACTCAAGCTAACACACATGCTACAAGTAGATTTTCCCTACTGATAAAAGACACAAAGTCTACCCTCTAACATTTCATGTAGTACAGAAGAATAGATTTCTTTAAAAAGGAGATTAAAGAAGTGTTAAGAAAAATAAATAGGTGTATGTCCAGGAGACTTAAATCTTTGGGCTGTCCATGTACCAGTTGGGCCCTGAATGTTAACAGATTTGCCACAACTACTCTCCAGTTCACTGGACTCACCCAGGACAACTAACAAGGAGATGATGGACAATGACCATCTCAAGGATCAAAAAGAGTCTGCAACTTCAAGCAAGATAGTCCCATCCATCTGCCCCATGGGATCTAAATTTGTCTCAATTAGAGCTGAAGTGGGCATCATCATCCCAAATCCTCAGGACTGGGGAATGAACGGTGGACTAGAGCAGACTTACTGTTATTCTCCTACAGACTTATTGTGAGTCTAGCAATGGAAAGACTTTTATCATTGATGTGGAGGCAGTGGTCAATGGAGGTTCTGAGGGGAAGGAGAGGGAAAAATAGGTGCAATTTGGGGGCATTTTCAGGACTTGGAAATTGTACTGAATGACACTGCAATGACAGGTACAGGCCATTATATATCTTGTCATAACTTATAAAAATGTGCGTAAGAGAGTGTAAACTACAATGTAAACTATAATCCACGCTTAGTTGCAATGCTCCAAAATGTGTTCATCAATTGCAACAAATGTACCACACTAATGAAGGATGTAGTTAATGTGGGAAAATGTGGGAGGGTTAGGGAATGGTGCATATGGAAATCCCCTATATTTTTTATGTAACATTTATGTAATCTAAGTATCTTTTTTTAAAAAATTAAAAATTTTATTAAAAAAAGAAAAACAGAAACAAAAACACTAATAAAAATTCTTATGAAAGGAAGCAATAACAAATCTCATTCTTTTTCAAGAAATTTGCATTTTATGAAATAAACAACATTTTATAAAAGGCTTAGAGGAAACTTAGCATTACAAACACACACCTTGAAGACAAAAGAGTTGGACTTTTGCTGCATTTTAAAAGGTTTATACATGGGTTTTGTTTGACAATTTAGCCTGTTGGATGTGACTTTCACAGTCTATTGGCAGTTTGTAGGCAAACTATCACACCTGTGACTTTGTGGTTGATTAATGAGTCTTTCAGCTCATTGCTGCCATCTGAAGGAGGTCTACGGCCTTTCTGAGCTTCACTGGTTTACTCGCCGTAAACTGCAGTCCTGCCGAGGTATCTTCCGTAAGAAAATCACACCTGGTTAAAACTAATGAAAACCTCAATATGTCATTTTCTAGACAAGTCAAAAAGCATGTTAAACTAGACAAAAGATGTATTCAAGGAACATGAATGTAGTTTTGTCACAACCTGCCAATCCAAAGAGCAACAAAGGAAGATTTCCTCAATGACATATTTCATAGCGTCAACTTTCAGTGCAATAATCCTGCGTTCTCTGTGTTATTGGAGGGCCTACACAACACTAGCTCTTTTGGTATACACAAAATCTATTTTCATCAGAAGTAGGAAAGTTCTAGTTCATGACTAGTTATATACTCACCTTTAATTGTGTTCAATGATTAATCTAACTGGGAAATTTTTAAGCCTTGTTTCAAGCTCCTTGCCTCAAGATGGTCCACTTGAAATGTGCCTGGTATTCTTACAATTCTTTCCTGACAGCAAGGCACCACTGTAACTGCTTTTCCCCCAATTCTGCTCTGGAGATTGAAAATACTTTTAAAACACAAACTCTTTAATTCCCTCACTATCCTCTTAAAAAAGTGCAAACTAGAAAAGAAGGAAGCGGGAGGGCAGAGAAAAAAGGAGGAGAGGGAGAGAATGGAATGAATGAATAACCAAAGGTCTATTTTTAAAACACATCTAGTGTAGGGCAAAACATGGGAAATCAAGGAAACAGAAGATAGGAACTTTTCCCCTTTAGGACTTCAGACTAGCTTCATTTTTTTTCTCTATTAGAGAAGTTGTGTGTCTACAGAACAATCATGCATAAAATACAGGATTCCCCTATATGGACCTATTATTAACATCTTGAACTGGTGTGGAATATTTGTTACAATTGATGAAAGCACATTTTTATAATTGTACTATTAACTATAGCCCATCATTTACCTTAGAGTTTACTGTCTGTATAGTGTAGTTCCATAGATTTTAAAAAAATTTTTGTTACCATACATACTATAATCACATTCAGATATAAATTTAATTGCTGTTAATTTTGTTCACAATGCTGTGCTATGAATTTCCAAAACATCAAAAGTATTTAAATAAATACTAAAATGCATCTCAAAAGTACATGTCATTCTTTATTCTGGATTCTGAACCAACATTCCCTTCTACCAGCTACATATGTAGCATGAGGTTTAGCTATATTGGAATGGCAGAGGGAGAGAAGAAAGGAATCAAAATTTCCATTCCAGTAATTATCAAATTCTGATTCATGACATTAATAAAACTTTTGAATTGCTATACACATGATCAGTGAACAGATCCTGAATTGGAAGGGCACTTGCATGATTTTTCTGGTACAGTTATTCACATCTCTACCACCATGTTTTGATTCATGTGAAATTGAAATTGACTGGATGAATAGTAAAAACAATTTCTATGTATTGTATCACAAATATTAAAAGAAGTATTTTCCTTTATTTTACCATGGCATAATCTAAGAATAATTCCTCCTTATCACTACAATCATTTTTCCAACTTTTATTTGTTGCCTACACTCAGAATTATATAATGGTAACTATACAGTAGGCTTTTAATCTTAATTTGTAATTCTGTGATGTTTGTTTGGATTGATTTGAGCTGATAAACATATTGATTCTCTCAATAACTTAACTGAACAATGTCAACAATGACTAAGCATTCACAATGTGTTTGATCATTTCTGTAAGTTTCAAATTGTTTTATCAATGACTTCCATTCTGGCTGCAAATTAGAATCACATGAGGAAATTTAAAAGGGTACCAGTGACTCTGACATTCTGATTTCATTGGTTGGTAGGAGGCCTGGGAATTGGTAATTTTTTTTTTACACTCTTCCCAAGATTCTAATGTGCAACTGAGATTAAGTACCACTGGCCTTTATAATAATCCTCATATTTATTTTGCTGACCAAAAAGCAAAAAAACCTTAATCCTACCAAGGAAAAGTCGTTTCTTAAATTAACTTGGAAAATGAAATTGTCTCTGGGATTCATAGATCCAATACTATGGTGTATACAAAAAATGCTGGCTCATGGTCAGAAACCCTAGGCTTGAGTCGTTTAACTACTTACTTGCTCATGCAAGTAGATATTTAGAAGACAAATGTCTTCTAAACTATGAAATTCCTTCTTCCAGCTTTACAAGCCTATTCTCAAAATAATTTCCAAGCATGCAGACCACTACCTTAAATTCTAACCAGAGTACTTATTTGATTCCATATTGTGGGGGTAGGATCCAAGACAGGGTCAGCAAGCATGTGTGCATAGCCACCATTCTCCTCTTCTGTCTGGCAGACATTGCTAATTGATTACAATCTCCTCCTAGAGTTCACACTTAAGATAAAACTATTTTCTATTTGGGAGTTAAATGCTTATTAGCTGCATTTTAAAGAGATGATGTAACAGAGGGCTAAAATGTCCAGAAAGAATAAAATGTTCAGGAGCACAGGTGAGGGGCAAGGAAACCATGACTCACACATGTGAATCGGGTCCTAAAGGCAGGCATAACTCTATGGAGGGAATGGTCTTATTATAATCTAGCTTCTGATGTGAATCCATTTTAAGTGTGAAAGTTAGCAGATCTGTCTGAAGTTGTATTTTTCACTGGAAATTAGAAAAATGGAATTCCAGTTTTATAACAGTATCTTGTGAGTTTGGTTGGTGTGAGCCAATATCCCCACATAAAGTCAAATTGCCAGACCTTCAAAGCTGAAGAATACATCTTAGGCAAGGGTGGCAACCCCCCAAAAATCATGCCCTGCAGGGATGGAAGCACAACTTTATGTAGGTAACACCACAGAATTGTATATTCCAAAAGGGGACAACAAGGGAAATTTTAGGTCATATATAAGTTAGCACCCCCCCCCCAGCACAGAAACCCATAGAACAGTATAAAACAATGAATGAACCCTAATGTAAACTGTGTGAAGTTAGTAGTGTAAATGTAATAGTAGTGTTTCATGAATTGTAACAAAGGTACCACTCTAACGCAAACTTAATGATAGGGAAAACTGTGTGTGAGAGGGCGTTTGCGGGAACTCTGTACTTCCTGCATGATGTTTCTGTGAACCTACAATTGTTCTAAAAATAAATAAATAAATCATGCCCTGCCTGAGAGGTTTTGGGCCTTCTAGCAATGAGATACTAAGTGAAGAAAACACTTGCAAATATAAATGGAATAACAAATAATTTTAAGTAAAACTTTTCTTACATAAACTAAGAAATATGAAGTTTTAAAAATGCCCAAACTTCTGCATTTTTGCAGGTTATCTTACATTTTAAAAAAAAAGAGTATTTACATAAAGTTGCAGTGATGAAATTAGGACAAAAAAATCTGTGCTTTCTGAGGGCAGGACCCCAATTTCAGCAGATCTAGGAGCCATCTCTCATGATAAGTCCTGTACCAAGAGAGGCTAGTCACACCATCTGCTGTTTCCAGGGAGATAAGTTGCATATTTCAAAGTATGGCAATACTCCACTATAGCATAATAAAGAAAATGAAAAACATATTAACAAACTGAACATTTTGGGGAAATTTCATTTTCAAATTGTGTGCTGTGTTGCTTTTAAAGAAGTAAAATTATTAAATAAAATGTGTGAGAGGAAGTAAATATTCTTTTTTTTTTTGCAAATATTCTTTGTAGCAAAATTATGAATGCTTTTACTTTGTGAAAAATAAATATTTCCAATGGATGCATTAAAATCACACATATAATCCACATTTCAGAGTTGTCATGAGCAAGCATGATATAGCTGACATGTATAGACTTTTTGCTGAAATCAAACTGAAGTTCAAAAATCCTTGCCAGGTTATAAGCTAAAAGAGAAAGGTAGACCATTAATTAGGAAACAAGTCCACTTAGTTTGTTCTTCAGAAATGCCTTGGGATCTATATATTTAGTATGAGGCCATTCCAGACCAGCCAATTCAAGTAACACATGTGAAGGCGCTGACACCCCTCTCAGGCATTCCCACCACTAAGTAACTCGCATGGTTCAGAGACAAACGGTGGAACAGATTGTGCAGCTTCAGAACAGGCTGCAAGAACACCATGAGATTAAGAGCACGACAAATCAGGTGTGCTGCTCACACTTGACCAAGGCCAATATTAAGCTGGCACATCTTATCTGAAGAGCCATCAATCACACACCCAGAGTGCCTCACAAAGGTACATCCCATCCGAGCCGTATAAATACAAGGCAAATAGAATTTTAGTGACAGACTACAAGGCCGTTTGATCTATGAATTACACAGGCCCTGCAATTGCTTACACATGCCTGAAAACCTTCAGGGTCAGAGGCGGCCAAGGGTTCTGAAGAAAGAATCTGTAACTCTTTCAATATAGTCTGGTTATAGGTCTAAATGGTATAGTTGCCCCTTTCCCTCCCCACCTATTCAAGATCAGACTCTGTCTTAAGCAGCCTTGATGTTGATTCAGCTGTACCTATTTGTTCTCCACAGAAATGATTTTAAAGAGAAAAACACAGTGAAGAAATGATTGCTTTGGCCAAAATAACCTGGACGCAGCATGTCATCATGCTGTTTTTCTCATGTGTTAAACCGATGCTGAACCCTCTGTATAGACAACCTCTCGCCTTGGCTACCTGCCTGACTCATGTCCAACCTTCAATATACGCCTTAAGTATCACCACCTCCTGGATGTATTCCCTGACTAGTCCTGTCGTTTCCCTCCTCTGTGTCCTGCTGTACTTCTGTGATAACTTGCATGAACCTCTAGTGTAGTTATAACACTGATTTTTCTACTCTGTCTCTTCCACTAGACTCTGAGTTCCTTGACAGCCAGGGCTGTGCCTGGCTCATTTCTTTATCTGCTGTGTCTAGCGAATATTTGATGGATGGATAAATGAACAAACAGTCACAGATCCATCTATTTACTCAACTCAAAGTCTTGCTGGACTGAATAATGGGATGGATGAATTCTTATAATCAACACAGTGTATTTTATGGGTTATGTAATACTTTCCTTTTGTCTGCTACCAAATGTATTCTCTGTATAATAAAATAGCAACAGTCTGAGTTGTCCTTTATACTAAGTGATCTATTTCCAGGGAGTCCTAGCTATCTCTAAGCCCTCTGCAGGTCTGAATTGCTGAAACAGACAAAGATGTTCATTACCAGTTGGGTTAAACCAGATGAACAAATATGGCTAAGACTTAATGCTGATGAGATAAAAGAGCCTTCTGGGCCAGTGAGACAGGTAAACAACAAAGCCTTAATCAGGTTATTGACTCCTTCCCAAATCTGTCCAAATCTGATCTTTATTTTAACCCTACAACTTTGATTATCAGACTTTTAACTCTTTAATCTGGAGTAATCAACTATTTGACTTTAAGCAATCCAAGAGATCCATCAGCTGCCAAGTCATTTGCAAAATCCCATGTCTCTGTGGCTCTAGACAACTTTCATTATATAGAAAACTAAAGTATGCTATTTTTACCTATTTTTTTCTAAATCACATTTACCCTGATTTTTTTTTCTTTTGAAACTCCATTCAGAAAGATGAATTCTTGAAGGATATTTAAGATACAAGTGAGAATCAAAGAAAAGGACAGATTTGGTACCCTGAGTGGGATTACAGGGAAGATGGTGAGGCGGAGTCAGAGATTAGTAACTTCTACTTTACACAAAGCCTGAATTAAGTTTTAATGAGCATTAAGTATTTTTAAATAGTTTATTAAGTTTTTAAAACAATGTACTAAAGCCTCTCTCTCTCAGTGATCCTTTCCTTAACTCAGAAAGTTCTATGAGCGAAAGGAAGTAACTCACAAAGGCAGTAAATTAAAATAGAAATACTTCAAATGGTTATAACTGGAGTGGGACTTATGTGATTGAGGAGCCAAGAAAGGGAACTTATTTATTTCACATACTATCTTCTTGTACATTTGAAATACTACATGTTTATGTGCAGCTTATAGTTTATTACAAAATAAAATTTAAAATTAGTGTTAATACAAATATTCTGGATACAAAAGACATTTTGACTTTTAAATTCTGTTTACTGCATTGCAGAAAAGAGATTAGATTTAGAATTTCACTTTCAGATACATATAGGTGAGTTTCATTTATAGTATAGGCATCCAAACTATATTTATATACAGCAAGTCACAAAGTTACTAAAATAAATAATAAAGTTATAAGTATATATTATAAAGGTTAATATAGAAACAAAGTAGGCAATATTATTTTCTGCTCAGATTTATTACAATATCTACTTGTTTTAATAAATATTTAAATTTCTCTCATAATTATGTCTTAGTAAATATAAATAAGGAAATAATTTCCTTATTTTATGTTGATATAGCTGCACAAACCAACAAAGATATTCAGTGATGATCAATAAGCCTGACTGCAGGCAAGGCTTTTTTAATCTGCAGCCAAACTGAATCAATGGGCCTATGACAGCTACTCCTAGTGGAACTTAGGTTGAAACGTTTTGTAGGAAAACATCACAGAGGCTTTGGGGTCTGAACAGTATTTGACAGGGGAAAGACTTAAAGAATAGTCATTGAAAAAAGAATGTTCTCCAGGCAAGCAAGTTGTTTGTTTTTTGTTTGTTTGTTTGTTTTAACTAGGTTTTGATCCATTGCAAGAACCCCTAAGTGCCAGGACGTGAATGCATAATTAGGTAGTGGAAAATTCATTACAAAGTGAATTTTGATTCATTTTTGACAAGCAAAAAATTCCCCATGGCTCCTTTTGAGAAAATTATTATACCTTCCTTTCATCAAAATTTTGCCAATTCTGCATTTCTGTCAATAGCATTTAACATATTTATTTCGGTTGTCTATTTTTTACCTCACTAAAGTAATGAAGACTGCTATTTAAATCCCATCCTTGTTAACTTATATAACACACATAGAATATCACCACACATAAGAAAGTCAGTCTTTCCAGTCTCACTGTGGTAGCCATGAAAATGCAGTGCTCAGATCTGCTGTAATTAGCATAGCTGTCCGATGGCCCCGGCTGCCCTTCTGCATTCACCATCACCTTCATGATGAGGCCGCTCTTCTCCCAAGCTGCTCTGGAGCAGTGACTGAGTACAGTGGGGGGTCCTAGTGCCAGCCCACTGTCCTGCAGCACAAGGACTCCTCTCCTGAGCAGCTTTGGCTCAAGGAATCCCCAGTGACCTTAGACTACCCTACCACCTGAGGTTTTTCTGACCCTATCCTCCTATCCCCCTCCTTTCACAGGTATCGGATTAGCAACTTGGTCTCAAGTTTTCCTGCCTCCTCTTGCCTCTCCCTTTTTCCTTCATGTGGGTATCCCCACCCCCCACCCCCACCCCCCGATATCTCTGGCACCTCTAGTCCCATCTTGGCATCTGCTTCTTGGAGGATCTGAACTGACATATTCACTCTCTGTACAAAGAGCAAGCATGACATCTCTGTACATTAAGAGTATGCAGGTCACACTGTCTTCAAAGAGGAAGCATCATGGCTACTTTTGGTGCAAATTAAGAATATATTTTCCTGAGCCCACAGGCCTTCCTTTATGTCTGTGCTATATAATCTCTGCTTCAGACTCTAGCCTGTTTTTGACATGGCCTTCTCTCCTTTCAGTTTCCCCGTCTATCTGTCCAAGCTATTATTAATATTCTAAAGCAACTACCTTCCTGTCATTCATCTGCTAAAGGCTTTGATGATTCCTTGTAGTCTACTGACTAAAGCCCAAATTTCTTAGCATCCCCTCCCCCTGAGGTCTTCCATTAGGTAAATAGACAACTCAAGTTTTAACTAGAACAGGACTCTCTTCCTCCAAGGGGAGAAAAGAAGCAAAGGATTGATGATGATAGAAACAGAATTGAGGTTTAGGAAAGAAAGCTGGGAGATTCACATTAAAGGGCTTTAATCTTCCTGCGAAAGTTAGAAAATGGTTGATCAGTTGCTGAGAGGGATTTAGGAATTTGAAGAGGGGAGAGAAGTCTTGAGGCAGCCAAAGTGAAAATTTAAAATGGATTAAAAAGGTTGATAGAGCAGCACTAAAGGCCCCTTTGTAGTATATTCCCTAATGGAAGCTAATTTATTGAAAGTAAGTACCTTTCACTTAGAAGATGCTGAAAAATGTGTGTTGAATAAATAAACTAAACAAAGCTCTGTGGAAGCAGTAGAGAGAAGTGGTTAAGGAGTTAAGGACACGGACCCTAGAGCCAGAATCCTAGCACTATCATTAGAGCTATGTGACCCTATACCTCAGTTTCCTTATCAGGAAGATGATGGTAAAATGTCATCTACTTTATAAGGTTGTTGTAAGGACTTAGAGTTAAATTATGTATGTAAAACATGTAAATTATGCCATTCATGGGGCTAATACTCTGTGTGTTTGCTATCATCATCATCATCATTATTATAGTGAATATAGTTAATTAAAAATTGACCAGGATTATGGTATAGTAAATCATGTACAAAATATACAGTCAGAAGACCTCATTTTGAGTTCCAGTTGCCATTTAATAGCTGTGACCTTGAGTATGTCATTTAATGTTTTGCAGCCTCACTAGTACCTGTCTCTCATTACACGGTTGTAGGGAAGGTCAAATGAAAAGATTTATGTGAAAGTGCTTTATATACCATAAAGGATAATAGACACACAAGTAACCTATCAGGAAACAATTCATGTTTGGTTCATAAACCAAATCCCTAACCCCTAGAATTCCTGAGGACGAGAGTGTTAAATTTATACATCCTAAGTACATGTTAGATAATCTCTGTGCCAAAAACATGCTGCTTTAGGATTTCAGGATAGCAGGAAGCCTGCTCCTGTTTGAAAAGATATAGTGATGCAGGGTGGAGAGTCACTGAGGTTGAAGCTTTTTGGTAGAGGTAGGAAGAAAAGAGTGCTAGGGAGCTAGAGAATGAAAAGTCCCAAATTTGAATGTCATGGCATATGTAATATACATAATGGCTCAGAGGTGTGCACTCATAAAATCAGTTTCCCCTTTTTCCTAAACCCATCTCTCCGTAACCAGGCAGCCTGCTGCTATACCAGGAATTTACTGCCAGGCATAACTATAAACACAGTACTAATGGTAGCACTGCTTGAGAATGGTCATTTGAGAGTACAGTGTATGCAATTCGAGGCCAGAGACAATATTTTCTACTCTCTACACACCACAGGGCATACACTATAATCTGATCGAGGGTAGAGGTACTTTAATAATTATTATTAAAAGCAAACAATCAACTTCACAGATCAATGGCACTTTTAAAGCATGTTTTCTAATCTCTGCTTCCTCTCAGATGTATGGTTATTGTGCACCTGGAAAAGCCCCAAAGTGATAGCCAGAAATCTGCCACCACCACCCCTTCTGCTGTTCCTGCCATCATATTTAATTGTGTTTGCTCAACTAGAAGCCAAACTCATATGCAATATATTTAGATGGCTAAAATAGCAAGGAACTCTACTATATTCACAGATTATTTTCAACACTACAATTCTTGGGAATTATTCTGGAATAAATAAGGTAAAGAGAAAAGCAGCAGCATAAATTTGTTCCAGTGACAAAGAAAACAATATCAAAATGGCAATCTGGAGATTCGCCACGAATGAAGGAATAGAGTGTTCCGTTTGGTGAACTCTCCTGCAAATGCAATCACCGTCTCATATGGTATTCTGGATTTATTTTAAAGTGGGTGAGAAAGAAAATAAGAAACTAATAGTAAGAAACTGTGAAAAGCACCGTTGTTATTTCAAAAGATCAATGTCCAAGCACAGTACTTACTCTTACATAGCATTAAAGGTAGAGGTGTAGAACTGATATGTAGGTTGATTTCCTGAACCTCTAAGGAGTCTTTATTTTTCCACAATGGCAAACTTTCTAAGTTGAAAGACATATATCATTTATATATATTCACGATCACCTTTCTGAGTTCTCAGCTGTTACATATTTTTTCAAATACCTTGAAAATCATTCAATTAATTTGCAAAGGCGTGGCTACATACTTTTGTCAGCAAACTCCACCTCAAGTTTTTCAAATTACATTTTAGTATCATTCAACAAATACAATATTATTACCCGTGTTAAAAGATTTCCTGAAACATGGGGCAAAGAGCTGACTTTGTGGCTGAAGACACTGTGGCATGAATTGGGTCAATTAAATAAAAAAATAAAAAAAAAAGATTTTTGTGCCTTTATTCTGAGCCAGAATTGAAACTAATAATAATAAACTGGCATTTCAAACTCATAGAGCTAATTAACCTGATTTTTCATCCAAAATTGGAAAAGGGAAAGAATGAATATGCACATAGATAAGTTTTCACTTGAGTTATTCCAAGGTAAGTTTCCTGTCCCTACATGACCATTAATCAAAGAACACACTTAGAGAGTGTCTGCTCTGAATTGACTTTCTCTACATTCTTATTCCTTATTTCTTTGTTAATTCATTCAACAAATATTACTCAGAGCCTAGTATGTGTGCAAGGGCTGTTCTAGGTACTGAAAACACAGTTGGAACAAGACAGGCAAGACACTCGTCTCATTGTACTTTATAGTCTAATATATGGGGAGAGTGCAGGGGTAGTGGGGGAAAAATTAAGAATAAATGTTTGGATATACTCATAGTGGAAACAATTAAAAACAACAGCTGGGGGGAGGACTGGGTTCCTGGCCGGGGGGGGGGGGGGGGGTTGGGCTTTGTCGTGGTCCCTAGGGGAGCAGCGGCAGTCCCCCAGGTGCAACGGCAAGGACCAGGAAGGAATGAGGGACCAACAGTGACCCCCTGATACTAATGACTATGCTTGTGAGCCTATACACCTGAAATAAGAACAAGGCCTAGAGCAGCACTGTGCCTAAGAGTTCCCTCCTGACAGCCTCCATGTTACTCAAATGTGGCCAGTCTCAAAGCCAAACTCAGCATGTAAATGCGTTGCCTTCTCTCCAGCGTGGGACATGACACCTGGGGATGAGCCTCCCTGGCACCGAGGGATCACTACCAAGTACCAGCTGATGATGTAACTAGAAAATGACCTTGAATTAAAGGTTCAACGCGGACCAGCAGAATATCCCTGTCTACATATAATAACAGGAGTTAAAAATGCTGTTTGACCTAAAGTAAGGGGGAAATGGAAAGGACAAATGAGTTTATATGGCTATGAGTCTCTAAAAAAGAGTCTGGAGGTTGTCAGAAGGATTGCCCTTATGCACACCTGAGCAGAGTCTCAGAGACAGATAAAGTAGATACAACCCCAGGTATGGTTTCTTTTGAGGGCTACAGAGACCCACAGGTTCTATGGTCATGGCATATGGAGTTCACTGCCATGTCAGTTGGCCCCTCTTTGGAGCTGGTGTTTCTGCGTGATGGAGCTGGACTCAGATGTGATCTCTTTTCACAAGCCTTTCATGCTACTTTATTGGAATTGTAGTTGGTGCTGGGGTTTAAGATATATCTAGGGGATTTGAATCTCTAGACTGACAATATGATAGCCAGGCCCTGAGCCTCAACAGACTTCAGCTCCTACACTCAGATTTATTGGACTTACCCCACTCAGCTAACATGGAGTTGAAGAATGTCAACCAACACACCATGGAGCTTAGAGTGCCTACAACTGAAAGCAGGAGGATTTCATCCAGTATCCATGTGGAATCTAAGCCCCCTCTTGACATAGATGTGGAATGGACACAACCAAACCAAGGTCCACAGGAAGGAGGAATACAGTAAGGATTAGAGTGGACTTAATGATATTCTATTCATGAACTATTGTGGTTAATAATCAAGAAAATGTGGCATTGGTGTGGAAAAAGTGGCCATGGTGGCTGCTGGGTGCGGAGAATGGAAGGAAGAGATGAGAGGTAGAGGCATTTTCAGGACTTGGAGTTGTACTGAGTGGTGCTGCAGGGACAATTGCTGGACATTGTATGTCCTCCCATGGCCCACTGGATGGAACATGGGAGAGTGTGGGCTATGGTGTGGACCACAGGCCATGGGGTGCAGCGATGCCCAGAGATGTACTCACCAGATGCAATGGATGTGTCATGATGATGGGGGAGAGTGTTACTGCGGGGGGAGTGGTGGGGTGGGGGCAGTGGGGGTGAATGGGGACCTCATATTTTTTGAATGTAATATTTTTTAAAAAGTGAATAAATAAAATAAAATAAAAAACTTAAAAAAAAAAAGAATAAATAAATAGGGAAATGGACTCGGCACAGTGGTTAGAGCATCCGTCTACCACATGGGAGGTCCACGGTTCAAACCCTGGGCCTCCTTGACCCGTGTGGAGCTGGCTCACGCGCAGTGCTGATGCGCGCAAGGAGTGCCGTGCCACGTAGGGGTGTCCCCTACATAGGGGAGGCCTATGCGCAAGGAGTGCGCCCTGTAAGGAGAGCCACCCAGCGTGAAAGAAAGTGCAGCCTGCCCAGGAATGGCACCGCACACATGGAGAGCTGACAAAACAAGATGATGCAACAAAAAGAAACACAGATTCCTATGCTGCTGACAACAACAGAAGCAGACAAAGAAGAAGATGCAGCAAAATAGACACAGAGAACAGACAACTGGGGCAGAGGGGGGAGGGGAGAGAAATAAATAAATAATCTTTTTAAAAAACAAAGAATAAATAAATAGACAAAAACCAAGATTTTAGATAGTGATAACTCAATTAATAAAACAGAGTAGAATGGTAGGCTAGGGAGTCTTGGAGGGTCCCTTCAGATAGTGTGATAACAAAAGACCTCTCTGAGGAGGTAACATTTGCCCCAGACAAGATGGTGCCAGCCATGTAAAGAGCTGAGGGAACAAGAAGAGTGCAAAGACCCTAAAGTGAGACAGAACCTAAAGAACAGGAAGAGGACAATGATCTTGGAGCACCATGCATTGGAAAGAGGTGTTTTGAGATAAGGCCAGATGGTAGGCAGAGGACACATACCAGCTAAGGACTCAGGCAGCCATTTCAAGATGTTTTCTGCCTTTGGTCAGCACAGAACTAGCTCATGGAACAAAGGTGAGTATTGCCTCAGATCCAGAAATCGTTCACACCATACATTTGCTCTTTGGTGTCTACACTGCTTCTCAAGTCTTTATCTCTTGAGTTTTCATCTCCTGAGTGTTTTGCCTGGTCTTTGAAACCTCCTCCATGCTCATTTTCCTACTGTTTGTATTTTCTGGCCCCTGGGCTTTATGCTTGGTCTCTGGCATGACACTTGTTCTAACTCGCAACATTGGTTTAGGCTTAGAGTCTATATAACCTCGGTGGTCTGTCTGCTCAATTACTCATACCTCCAATTTCCTGTTAACTCTTTTTTTTTAATTTTCTCTCCCCCCGTTCTCCACTCTCTGTGTACACTTGCTGTGGATTCCTCTGTGATGCTCCATCCCTATCAGCAGCACCTGGAATCTGCGTCTCCTCCCATTGCGTCATCCTGCTTCACCAGCCCTCCCCTGTGTGTGGCGCCATTCTTGGGCAGGCTGCACTTTCTTTCACAGTGGGCAGCTCTCCTTACAGGGTGCAGTCCTTGCGCGCGGGGCTCCCCTATGTGGGGGATGCCCCTACGTGGCAGGGCACTCCTTGCGTGCATCAGCATGGTGCATGGGCCAGCTCCACATGGATCAAGGAGGCCCGGGGTTTGAACCACGGACCTTCCATGTAGTAGGCGGATGCTCTATCCATTGGGCCAAGTCCGCTCCCTCTGTTAATTCTTAATGATCTTTTCTGGTTCCTTACCTAGCTAGTCAGCGATACTGCAGCTGTGTGCTATTGTTACTATTTTCTAATTAGGTATTGCATTTTTGACTATCAAAAAATACTTCCAAATCCTTTAGCCCTCTTGATTATCCCTATAACCTCCATGAAGTAGATACATAATTATTAATATCTTTATTTCACTTTTAAGATAAGGAAAGCCAAAGTTAATTTAGATAACTGTCCTTTGTAATCTCCTATTTCCATCCTGTTTTGGGGGGTCGGCGGGCTCTGGTTCACTCTAGGCATTTAGTCCTTAAGAGAGTAAGTTCACAGATGGTCTACTTACCATACTGAAGTTTAAAATCAGGCACAAAGGAATTTAGGATATGAATAGAAAGGATTCCTTTCTCCTAAACTTATTCTATACTTTTATAAATGAGTTCACTTTTCTCTGTAACACTATTTTCTCATACACAACATTCCAGATCCCATACATACACTAGACCATGGTACAGAGATAATTAGTAAAAATATGTTACCAATAAAGTGAGCAAAAAGAAAACAAGTGACCTGTTAAGTTTCTGAATGGGGGGGCGGGGGGGCGGGGTAGGGAACCAGAGCATGTTCAGTTGAGCTGCTCTGAGTTCTCTGCTTTGACTCTGCCTGCCCCCAAAGAACACGGTTGTAGGTAAGAAATATCACTTTATAGGTGTAATATGGCATATGTAATCCTAGATCCAAAAGTCCATGTTCTGTGGTCTCATTTTCAAATATGTATCTTTTAGATAACCATGCTGTCAAAAATTCAATGCACCACAAAGTAGACTAATACTTAAGGCCAGTGGTTTGTAAGTTGCTAATAAAAAAGAGTTTGTGGATGAAAAAAAGACAAAATAATCAATGTATTTTTTTTAAATAGCATTTCCAGATAAGTCCAAACAAAAGAGTCTCTTAGAGAAAATTAAGAGAAACAATTTCCTTACCTCTTCAATATTAATCAAATCTCCTAAATAACATTCTTAAAAGGGAAAGTGCTAGAAGAGATTAAAACTCTCAGATGACTTTCATCTTTCTAAGGTAGCTCAATTATGTTCACTGTAGCTTGTGATGTGTGGTAGTTGGAAATAGAATGCTTTTCATACCATTCTTTAAAAATCTAAGGTTCTTATTAAGATGAGATTCTAGCTGTTTCTATTAAAAATTCATGACCCCTTTCCAAGAGAAGTGTTTTGGCCTGATTTTTTCTGGCTAAATTTGTAGGAGTTCTTTTGTCATACTCAATATCTCAGGAAAATAGACTTTAATAGCTAGTAGCCTAATTGAAGTATATGTAAAGTTGTTAAACAAAAATAACAATATGCATTTTTGGTTAAAACACAAATTCATTTAAAACTGGAAATTATACAGAGCGAATGCAATACATTTTGAAGAATGTGTCATCTTTCTTTCTTGCTTCTAGAGCACCATTTAGTAGACCAAAAGCAACAATTCCAATTAGCTGAAAAAATTTAGGAAATATAGTACAGTTAAACTACTTAAACTCAAACCTTTCTAAATAACAGGAAAAAAATAATTTATCTTTTTTAGTTTGTTTTCAAACAGATATACTTTTTAGGATTATTCTGTAGTGTTTTTAAACAAATCAATTTTATTGATGCTTATTAAATAAAGTATAAATCGATCCAAAGGGTACAGTCAATGGTATTTGGTATAATCACATAGTTGTGCACTCATCACTTCATTATTAGAGCATATTTATTATTCCAATAATAATAAACAGAAAATCAGACAAAAACAAAAAACAAAAATAACTCATTACCTCTCAATCTATGCTTCCTTTGCTGTTCAAAGCTGCTAATCTGTTTCCGTTTCTCTAGTTTTTTTGTATTTAAGCTTTGTAAAAACAGTCTTATTTATGCAATATTACCCATGTTCATTTACCAAACAGATATTTAATGTTGTTTAAACATCATGTAACTCTAAGCTCAACAAGGACCTGGCCTCACCTGTATCACCTCACCTCCCACTTCTCCAACCAACTTTGGGAGAGAATAGAGCACCTCTGGAGAGCTTGTGCATTTGCAGGGTGCTACCTGAACTGCTGCCTGCCAGGTGGTAAACCTGCTGGGGGAAGTCTCTGCCTTTGATGTGGAAGCTTCTGGGTTGTTCAGTTCTGCCCTTGATGAATGGAGGAACTTACTTCAGGGATGAAATATTAGGAAGCGCATTGTGACTACACATCTAAGTCATAGCTTTTATTGGCAATAAAGCTGCCTTTAAAAACAAAAAAACAAAAAAAACTTCCATCTGGGAAATACTGTAATATCTCTCTCTTAAGATATTTTCTCATATGCACCCAGATTTCTCAAGGATGGTTTGACAATTCTACTATGTCATTGTCATTATTGTCTTTCAGGAAAAATGATACCCAATATTTTTGTAAAAAGATATGAAAATACATTTTACATCACAAAGATTATATAGAAGATTATCCTCATCCTCAGCTTTAAGTAAACAGATGATAAAGAAATAAAAAAGGATTCACACACATTTATATCTTCCTCGAAAATGTGGTATTTGATAGAGAAATTCAATTTTTAAAGTTTAAGCCTTACAGTTTTTAACTGAAAACTTTAAATGTATAAAAAAGCATGTTAATTGTTTCAAAATATAAAGAAAATGGTTACACTTTTATGTAAAATACATCATATGCAGGGGTTCCTTAGGATGAAATCAGATTATCATTTTATTGGGTTGCCCAATTGTGCCAAAATAACTGGCTGAAAATTTAAAAATTCAATTATGGTAGTTTTACTTATATTTCCCCTGACTAGACTAGTTGATTTGGCTTGGCATTTTCTATGCAATCACTAATTATTTGAAAACAAAGGTGTAGTAGTATAATGACATTTAAGTCCATAACTTTCTATATTTACAATACCAAACTATTATATTCTCAAAGTAAAAACTATTTAAAAGTCAAACTAAAATCAATTAATTTCATTGAAAAAAATTTAGCAGCCTTTACAAATGCTTACTATGGAAAAAACAGCATTTAGAATGTATATTTCATTTAACGATAGCTATTCTTTTTAGAAGAGACACTGGGGAGTGAGAAAAATAAAAGATTCTCTGATATAATATTCCCACTTTTCCCAGAAGTGTGCTGGTAAAAAATATGTATGTGAGTGTATGTGATCTTTTCCCTAACCAGATCCCCGAGATCCCCAGTCTTATTACCTGTTTTCAAGCAGTGTACTGAAGGTCATCTTATCCAGCCCCAGATAATTTGGCAGCAAGTTTGCCCAATTCCAGTTCCATTTTGTGATGGCTGACTGTTGATAAATGAGAAGACACTATTGTTAGTTATTAATCAGAGTTAATATGATCAGTAAATTAAAGCTCCAGCTGTGATAGACTAACTAAGAAGGAGGGGGTTCAGAACAAGGACTTAGACAGATAACATCAATCATGTCCACAGAAGAAGGTTTTTATTCCAATAAGACAGCAATTAATTTATAAATCCATTTGGGGATGTAGTCATTATTTATAAAAATATAAATCAATTTCTTGAGTCGTTTTTCTTCCAAGTATTAATGGCATTTGCCCAACAAGTGTCTCTGAGAGGGTAACTCTTTGAAAAACAAGGCAAAATAATTGGCAACTTTTTCATATATCGTATCAATTTTTAGTTTTTTTCAGCACCCAGAAGATTTAAAAACAAACTTGGAAATGCTAAGATTCAAATTACAAGACCCAGCTTTATTGCTGTGTGATATTAATGTTATCCCTTTTAGTTGAGAAATGCATTAAAAAGATTACAAAGACCTATAAATACAGGTAGGATAAATGGATCTTTTTCTCATTTAATAGATAACTTCACAACAAAGTAAAGAGAAAAAATTACTGTGAAAAATAATCTCCTAATTCAGAACTCAATAAAACATGCTTTTTATTTAAATGAAGTAAGGATAATTTAACAGCTATAATGATTATGGTTTGGAGCAATCTAATGTACAACACAGAAAAACAGTCTATAAACTCAAATTTATACAATATATTTGGTTCTAAAGCATTAGAGATGCTTATGCTCCTTAAAACAAAATAGTTTTGATAATAAGAATCCAGGCTGATGTTTAAAATCCAACAAGAACTATCCCCTGTCACCTACTGATTAATCGAGCACTACAATCCTGTCATACAGCAGGAGAATTCTGCCCCAGGTTGTCAGCATTTGAAGGTCTTATTCTACTACAGTATTGATGAATGTAGACTAGAGCTGTAACAGGCATGGTAAAAATATTATCTGCATCCTGAATTAGGCCATTGTTTTAATTCTTATTTTCGTCAGAGCTCTAGGTCAAGCAATCCTTCTCTTCTGCCCTGTTAGTTCAAATTGTCTTTCAAAAGGCTTCCAGAAAAAGTCACCAAAAAGAATGAAAAAAGCAAAAGCAACGTTAGAGTTCAAATACTTTGGCATAAAGATATCTTTTTAATGTAACTACTGAAACGTGCACCTGAAACAATGGCATAATCTGACATTTAAAAATGTGTGGTGTTTATCACTTTGACTTTATTTCACATATCCTGACTATAAGATCATTAACGAATTCATTCTAAACTTATGAATGTGTTTAGAGCTACGAAAAGCAAAATTACCTCATGCCACTTAAAACTGTGATCTATTTATAAATAATTTAAAAGTAAACCATTTGCTAATTTACAGGATACATTCATAAAGATTGCAAGGTGTTTTGCGAGGGTGTGAACGGGGGTTGGAGGGGGACGGTCAGGGTTGGGGAAGAATGTTCCCAAACACCTGGTTCTTCAACCTTCCGTGGACAGAGCCTAACAGATGCCTACTCTGCCCACAGTGAACCCACGTGATCAAAGGTTAAATTTTACAGACCAAACAAATGAATCAGTTTGACAAATAGAAAGAAGATAAAATAACTTTTTCAAAGTCAATTTGTACAACCACACAAACAAGAACAGGGCCTTTTGCTCCCTAGGAAAAACCCTGTGAGTAAATAATCAAATACAAAGGATTTCTTATCTGTGAAATGAAAGCACACATTTAAATTAAATTTACAATCTCATTTCCACATACCTGATCTAGCGTGTTTTCACTAAACACCTTATACACATGGAAAGGGTTAAAGGCACAAGGCTGATGTTCCATACTCCTCAAGGTCATCTTTAAAGGTCGAATGGGTAATGGTTTTTCCTCTGAACCATTCATAGAACACAGCTGTTCTTTCAAATATTCCTTCAAGGAAAAAAAATTACAAGTCATGATAGTGAGACATATACATTCTCTTTAAAAACCAACTGATCAATATCCAAATTTACCCTTTCAACATGTTTTCAAGGTTCTAGTTTATTACTTGCCTCAGGAAAGAATACATTTCAGAAGACACATAGCAAAATAATCAGCAGTGCAACAAACCCATGAAAAATAGGTAAACCTATTTAGTATAGATTATAAGGCCATTTAAGAAACTCATATAATGAATGTGTGCTTGATACATCAGAATCCTTTTAACAGGCATTGTCTTCTCACTGGTTTATGTGTTAACATATCTGGTTACTGAAACTTTTTTTTAACTCCAAAGCTTGATTACTCACAGTACATATTGCTCAATCATTAAGTATAGTTGCTCATGTACCCATGCTCAGCAGAGTGCTAAGTATTCTAATATTTTACTACAAGCAGCCTTGTTCCATGCAGAATTAATTATAATGTAAGCCCCTAAACTCTGTTACCATGCTGTGAACTGGAAAACATCAAAGTTTAGTAGAAGCTCAAAATATGTAATTCTAATCCCCCAACTGCCAGTGGCAACCTGCGTAAAAAAAGTCAACGGCATTAATCCTCATTTTCTATCCGTAAGTAAACAGACTGAATAATCCTAATCTAGTTTGTAGATGTTTTAAGGATATTTGATAATTTTATAAACTTTCAAATTCTTACGATTGGAGAACAGAGGTAGCTCAAGTGGATGCACACCTGCCCCCATGTACAAGGTCCCAGGTTTGATCCCGAGTACCTCTTAAAAACAAAACAAACAAATGAAAAAAAAAAAAACACAACTCTCATTGGGGAGTAGATGCAGCTCAGCGGTTAAGCACCTGCTTCCCATGTACAAGGTCCTGGGTTCAATCCCTGGAACCCCCTAAAAAATAAAAAATGCTTACTATTAATAAACAAATCATTTAATAAATAAACTAATAAAGTATCTTCTGATTTTGGTTTGTCACAACATAATTTTTTTCTGCAAGGTTAGGATGCAGAACCCTTGCTACTCAAATCTAGCCCACACACCAGCAGAACTGGGAGCTTGTTAGAAAAAGCAGACTCTCAGGCTCCACCACATCAGAGCCTGCCTTTTAACAAGGTTTCCCAGGATATTAGAAGGAACAGAAAAGTTTGAGAAGCTCTACCCCAACACCATACTCAATGGTTTGCTTTGAAAGGTCAGGCGATGAGTTTGAGATCAAACTGCGGTCAGTGGTAGAATCAAGGTGGGAAGCTACATCTGAGCTCTCAGCTCAAAGTGCTTTTCTCTGTGCCTCTATATTGCTATGAACAGAGAATGCCCACCGTACTCAACTGTGGAAAGCAGATTTCAGACCCCGAAGCTCTAAAAGCCTGAAGAAATCACTGCTTAAGTTAACAACAATGATGGTAATTTCTTAAATTTGCTGGTTCTGGACGATTTATCTTTAGAAATATTAATTCCATAGTGCCAGACAGAGAGTCACACACACATGGGGACTCTTGGTAAATATTAATAGATAATGATAAAGCCATGAGAAAAGAATATTATGCCTAGAATTAGATTATTGAACAGGAACAAAATATTTCTCCATCATGATTTATGCAACTAAAAATTTTAAAAGGAATCATTCTGCCTTCATAGAAAAATGTGCTTTGTTTTGGCTAATAATCTTTTTCTATCAATTTCCTTTCATATTGCCATATTTGATTTCTTTTGCCTCCCCTATTCAGAAAAGAAAAAGTTCTCTGTTGCAAGTTACTTTTTGACTTCTCTGCTGTACTGACACTTGTCTCTACCCCTCCTTAAAAGCCTTAGATTCCTTTTTTGCAATGCTGCTTTAACCAGATTTACTAATTCTTTCTTGAACACCGTCCCTGTGCTGTTACTTCATTTCTCTACTTATCCTTTCTCTCTCTACTTCTCTCCACTGCTAAGCTCTATCAGGCTTATGATGTCAACTACCACCCTCATTGAAATCTAGAGTCATGGCCTTTCTCATCCGCTCATGGGGCCAGGATCTTCAACTACTAATTGGACATTTATGATTGGACATCTTACCTTTATCTCAAACACAAAACATCTTTTATGTTTTTGCAATACATATATTTTAATTCAAAGTGAATTGAAAGTAATTCACCATAAATTCTTATTTTGACACATCAAAATAGTCATCTGGAAAACCCACTTTTTGTGACAGAGTACAGTAGCATAGGTCACAAATAACTGAGAATTAGAGAGAAATAATGTCACAAACGTAATAGATATTATATCTATTTCCCCAGTCCTTGTTGTAATATTGCACAGTGCAATTGCTACATGGCAAACTAGTGTAAAAGCAAAAACAAACCAAAGAAAGAAAGCCTAACAACCTTTGAACCCATTTCCTCTCAAAATTCCTCTGTTTTTATCAATAGCGCACCCATTCTTCCTCTCACCCAGACCAGTATCCATAAATGCTTCTGTATTTATAGGACATCAAACAGTATTCAGCAACACACCTGAGGATGCGAAAGTCCTATAACATTACTCACCAAATGAGCAAAAATCACAATGTACTTTCACCCATAGCATAACAATGCTCCATGGTATCTCTAAAGGCAGCCATAAGTATTATACTAGTCACTTAGTTACCCTATGGTGGTATTTGGGATTATTGTTGTGTTTTTTTACAGTCGCAAGACAATGTTCTCTCCAGTTTCTTTAGTTCTAGCCTCACATTACTTTATGCCTCGTACCTTGAAGCACCATGTCATGCTCAGCACAAGTCACCAAGTACCTAGTTCAACAGCCCATCTGATAGAACTGCCATTACAGTACAGTAAATATATTCAGTTGTAGTAAAAGTTAAAAAAAAAAATTCTGAGGTTAATTGATCAAAAGTGGATGATGCACTGTAGTGGAGAAATTCGGGTATGCGCGGTATCGAAGGCCAGGACACGAGAATACCGAGAAGGAAGTTGGTTTATTTCGACCGGCCGGGCTCGGCGGACTCTTGTCCTAATAAAAACCGAGCCCCGAACAGCCTTTTCCAGACCCTTTTATACAGAGGATATAGGATTAGGAAGACTAACAGTGATGGTAAACAGACCTTTGGTTAGGTTCTTCAGATCTTAGTATCAGATAGGTTATTTCCTCCAGGTGAGTTACATATTCTCCACATCCAAGCCAGTTTGGATTAGCATATCTTCCACATCGTCTGGAGGCAGCCCTGAATACACACTCAGTCTCACATCCCTTCTGAACATTCAAAGATTGTAGGGCCTATATTACTTATTTGGCCATCTTGGAGACTAGGTACTCTTGGAAATAATTTTGATTTAATGCACAGGCTATATCAGCACCAGTGAAGAATCTTACATACATGAACTCTCAGGGCACAACTGTATTTTTATCAGATGCACTGCCTCAGAGTTCCATGAGTTCTATGAGAAGTAGGAGCACAATAGAGCAGGTGGCTCGTGGCCAATAAATATCCAACCTCATTTTTGTTGGTTTTGCTTTATTCTCAATATCAGTGATGATTAATCTTTTTTGGATAATGGACCTTTTAAATATATGACTATTCTCTCAGTTTGGCAATCTATACTAGCCACAGCTGTCCTCGGAACAACTGCAATACCATTTTACTAAGGATCTGAGAGTAATCATACTGCAACATCTGTTCCTCAGTGGTCACCGGGGTGCTTTGGCCAACATGGGTGGCCGGAGACACACCAATGAAGAATACAACATAACACTGGAGGACTTGCACGCAGTCAGCCAAGGCCCCACATTCCTAAGTTTCCCAACTAGAAACCCCAAAGAAGCCATGAAGGCTCATTAGCAACAGTGAATAGTTTGCTTTCCTTTATAACAATTACATACTGAGTTTCAGTTCCTTAAGGACAGTCATTGCTCACACAGCGACAATTCCACCCATCCCACTCAGGTTTTATCGTTGAATACGTTGCAATGTCAATAATACCTGTTTTGACTGGTTGGTTAACTCTATGAAAGCCAGGAAACAAGATTTACTTGAAGCAATGTTTGGATAGATAATATTGGGGAAAACATTTATATAACTGAGTTGTAAACTGCTGTGGTACAGTTTAATCCACTTCATGGACACTTATAGTTCTTAAGGCCTACTTCATTGAGATAAAACACCATGTCATCACATTATTCATTTTTTACAATTTTTTATCATTCAAAATATACATTCATATGTTTGTATATGTAAGTATAATTAGAGATACAGTATTCTGATTCAGATGCATATGAACACATTAAAAATCTGATTTTACATCAGCAAATGTTCATTATTTCAAATAAATAACTGAGATACCTGTTATTTTTCATTTTTGCTAACATAGCCAGACACATGCAAGGTCAGAGACTTAATCCAGCAGAGGTGTGGACAAGCATAACATTGGTTCTGACCAGTGTCCAAGCATTAATGAATTTTCTTGGGTTAATCTAGTTGTCCAACTTCATAAGTATGGCCCCTCAGGAAAAGAGCTACATCTTTCTTCAGAAAATTCTTCATTTCACAAACCCCAGATTTTAATGTCAGCTTAACTGTCACAAACACACAATTTACAAATTATACCTCCAGTCTATACAATTCAGAACTGAACTGAGTTTATGAGCCATGTTATTGTTTAAACCATATAAATAAAACCTACATTGTTTCAGTGAAGCTTTTTCTGTACAAATGCAGAACAGCCGGGGCTGAATAGATTCTATTAATAATGCAATATTGAGTTAGGTATTGACTTTAAGGAGTATTATCACCTCCTTGACTAACCCTTAGCTGCCAGCAGACGCTGCCTCAGGCCAGTACACACCTAATTGCTCGGTAAAAAGGCCGTTTCCCTACCTCATTGAGCCGCATGATGTGATAAATTTGCCTCAGGTACTCGCTGCCACCTGGTTTGTGGCAGATATCCAGGACCATCGTGTTTATTTTCTGCTCAGTCAGTTCAAGAGCAATATCTCCTTCTTCAGAGGCTGTGCTTTTCTCTATTGTCATAAATGCACTAATACAAAGAAAGCATATAAATATCAGCGGTGAGGAATTGTAAGGATGAAAAATAATCAGAGATTGAGCATGGAGAGTCAATGTAAATCTGATATTCAAAACGCCCATAAAGATTTTTCTCAAATAGCCTAAGCCTTCCCAAACCGCTGCAACTCACATAAACAACCTCTTAGAATTAAGCACCTGAAAGCATTTTTTAAAAATTGAGTAGTTTTTCAAACATGTCTTTACTGCATTTATACTCCTATCTATAAAACATTTTCCCATTATTACAATTGTTAAAATTGCTATAATCATGGGATGAAAACAACATTTTTTTAAGAACATGTAAGAAATAATTCGTATTTTCTTTTTGAGGATAAAAAGTATCTTTGGTGCCAGAAATAGCTGTAGTATTCTTGCTTTTGTAGATTCCTCTTTACACCTGTCCTGGAACACATTACAGACTAATTAAAGTGTCAAAGGGGGAGCCCATTATGCTAAATACAGGCGGTGTTTCATGGAGGTGTGCTTACTTACCACTAGGTATGTTAAATTGGCCTTTTGACACTTGTTGCCTTTTAAAAACGTATGCCCCTCTCTCCTAACAGATACTTAGCAGAAGTCACTACCCTGATTATTCTTCCAGAAAAAGGGTCTACTATCCAGGAGTGTACAAGCTATGTTACTGAAACATTTCTTTTTTAAGAACCCATATGCTTTTGCTAAGTTTAAACATTGCTTACATGAAAATAATGGATGGCAAGATTTTTAAAAAAATCTTAAACAATACCAGAGCCAAAAAAACTCATGATCTTCAACTTACATCGTATACATTCCACACTAATTTACTTATTACAGTTGCCATTGGGATCGTGTTAGGCTTTGCAATCTAAGTATTCTTAAGAACACTCGTGGTTTTCCACTGTTTCCCAGACTAAATGAAATTTACTGTGGCGTAATCACTGTATACTGCAGTTCATTACTGAAATTTTGTCATGATTATAAAATTAGTTCTGCTAAGAGTCAGTGCCGCTGACCTGAAGAGTGAACCAAATGATACCCAGCTGCTGGACATTAAGTCTGATATTGCTTCCACATGTAACTTCAAAACATCCTTCTCAAAAAAAATAATTTAAAAAAAAGAACACTAGGTTATATAAGCCTTGCTAACAACTAAAGCAAATCCTACTCTTAGAGGTATTCATTAGTCAGAGTAAATCTCTAAAGACCTTGTTACAATAAAAAAAAAGTTTGCAAATATCTTTTTGAGGTTGCCTACAGGTTGCAGCAAAAATTTTTGTCAGATTTTATAGGGGCTGACAATGTAAAAGTTGAGGCACTCTGACAAAGGAGTGTCTCTGTGTCAGCCCCTGCATTGTATCCTTTCCTGTCCATCACTATGCAGGTGAAGCAAATGATTGGATTCAGTCAATGCTATGATTAATGAGTTCCTCTCTGGATTTGGGACTGCCTATCAATCATGTCATTAGGGAGAATGTGCCCTGAAAGAGGCAGACCTTAGCCAAGGAATAACTGCATTAATCTTAATCTGTATATGCACCCAGCCAGCCAAGTCAGGGTCACCATGATGAAAAACAATAATCTTCAACTCGACAAATTACTTTGCAAAGACAGGCATTTCTTTACTTTTGGGGCTGTGTGTTCTCCAGAATCTAAGTTGACTGTTTACAGCTTGAGTGTTACTACAAAGTGAAGGTTATTTTAATGAATAGTAATGCTTTCAGGCAGCATGCAAGGCAGGCAATGCTTACAGCTGCCACCTTTTCCACTGCAGCTATTTTCACAATTTTCATAAAATCAGAGTTAAATCTGGATGCAAGTGAAAGAAATCTAGCTAAATGATATCATTTAGTTGCAAGATAATCCTGAGAATTAGGAATTCATCAAAACTAGAGAGCAATTTTAAATTCCTACATTCTCATTCTAAATATATGTATAGTAAAGCCAAGGCAACCTTCCACTTACATATAAACAAAATGGTTTAAAATACATTTTTTCTTATAGTATGGACCAGCATACTAAATGATCATTCATTTGTGAGAAATGTTTAAAGGTAGAGTTTGCTTGTATATCAGATAACCCATTTGAGATTAAAGTCAAGAAGAAACACTCCCAATGCCAAAATCCTGTAAGAGAATGTTTTCTAAAGTGAGTTAAAGACAATATTTTCCAAAGACAAATTTACACTTTTTCAAATGGATGCAATAAATAACTTTGCATGTTTATATATCGATATCATTTGAAAAATTGTAGGAAAGTCAATTAATTGTGATCATTTCATAATTATTCAGAATCTTTGTAGGCTATAAAACATTCATAAAATCAGCAATCTTTCATTTTTGAGGCATGTTGTAAGAGATAGCTAAATAATCTTTTGGTTCATTGCTGATAAGCTAAATATTAGCCAGACAATTGCTTACTATAGGATATCAGATGCATTGGTGCTGTTTATAAAAATTAACTAAAAATCAGCTTTTAAGAAAAGGAGTTAACTTATAGATTCCAGAATGTAGCCCTCAGTATGTAACTTAGACATTGCTTTAGGTTGGCTTTATTTGAAGTAAGGGTTCCTAAATCAGGAGTTCATAAATTCAACTTCGTACCTACAATCAGACCCACTATTTTCACTCCTGTTTTCTCTCCCTTTTATAACCACTGCTATGGATAATGACATCTGGCCTTAATCTTGTCGACATGGACTAAAGCCTGTAAATTGGAATTGAATGAAAATGTAAAGATTACGGAGGTCCCTGTCAATGTTACTAAGCATTTGCCTGACCACTACTGTCACTCCTACCCATGGACAGTCAGTATGACAGCACCAGGAGAATCATGATAATCTACTTTTCCCTATTGGATTAATATAAAGGCCTATAGATTAATATCCATAGGTAAAGATTATGAGTTATTATAATACAACCCAACAGGTGCAATGTGTTTTGTTTTTTTTTTTAAAGATTTATTTTATTTCTCTCCCTCCCCCCCGCCCCCCATTGCCTGCTCTCTGTGTCCATTTGCTGTGTTCTTCTGCGCCCACTTGCATTATCCAGCGGCACTGGGAAACTGCGTCTCTTTTTTGTTGTGTCATCTTGCTGCGTCAGCTTTCCATGTGTGCAGCACCACTCCTGGGCAGGCTGTGCTTTTTTCACACGGGGCGGCTCTCCTTGCAGGGAGCACACCTTGCGCGTGGGGTACCCCTATGCGGGGGCGCCCCTGCATGGCATAGCACTCCTCGCATGTGGCAGCACTGGGTATGGGCCAGCTTACCACGTGGGTCAGGAGGCCCTGGGGATCAAACCCTAGACCCGCCATATGGTAGATGGACGCTCTATCAGTTGAGCCATGTCCGCTTCCCAATGTTGTTTTTGTTTAAGGAGGACCAGGGATCAAACCCAGGATTCATACATGGAAAGCAGGTGCTCAACCACTTGAGCTACATCTGTTCCCCAGATGCAGTGTATTTTAATAGTTAAATAACAAATGCTTACTAGTTCTAAGCTTGATGCTAAGCACTTTATGGATGTTGTCTCATTTAATTTTTCAAAACAAATCTATTGACCTTGTCTCATCCCTAAAAGTGAGGTTTTGAGAGATTCCATAACTTGTCCAACACAGCCTAACTCTAAGAGATGTGCACTTGGCCATCTGATTCCAAAGCCTGAGCTCTTTATCACTAACATCTACTACCAAAAGTAACCATACTTTAAATGACTTTTAGTGGTTTCAGGCAGAAAGCTATACTAATACATGCTGGCACATATGAATGTATTTTAAAAGAATGGAGGACTGTGTGTGAGGGTGCTGTAAAAAAGGGGGGCTTAGTAATCTGTAAACCATCTGAACAGGAATTCTTTTATCAGTATCATACAAGTCTATATCCGAAGACAAATTTTAAGACAGGAGAACTCTACATATTTAAATTCATCAGGGACAATTAAAAATCTTTGCAATACCACAAATCACTTAGCTTTTGGTGACAAACCTAGGAGAAGGCTGACATTTTCATACAGCAGCAGCTGGGCGTGTTTATAGCTCTAGTGTGATATGCCCCAGTTGCCCTCTGGGATTCTTACGTTACCAGATGAAAAATGTGTACCTTTTTGACAATCAGGTACACAGAAAGCAATAAAAAGCCTTTTATATCCATTAATTCCTTCTTAATTTAATCTCCATGCCCAATCCATTTACAAAATGCTCCTGGCTATCCACTGGATACCTGTTTTCACAAAGAAAAGGACTGAAACAAAATTCTCCCCAGTCTAAGTACTACCCTTTTAATCAGAAACCTTAAGATGGTGAGTAAAAAAGTATAATGTTCCAGTATATCAATGGGGTTCAAATTTTAATAAAAAAAGAAACTTCTACCAATTCCCTTTTTAATGGAATACTTATCTTTTCCTACATTCAATCAAGTTCCCATGAAATTAGCACAATGATCATTGCTGCCCATCTGGCAGTATTTTGTTGTTGTTTATGTGATTTTCATAGTGAAAGAAAAATATCTTTTGAAATGATCAAGTGTGCCTTACCACTCAGAGCTCAGTTTTCTTGCTTTCAACAATTGACCTTCAATCCAGTTGGGCTTTTGCTGCTCAATGCTCTGCATGACCTTCTGGGTCATTTGATTAGGGCTACTTGTCTTTCCTATGATGCTTTTCAAACATGCACAAATTAAACGGAGTTTCTCTTTACTCCATCTGTCAAGGGAGGCACCTGTTAAAAGTTCCACAGTGTTTCTATCCTCAAATATCCGACATATAATTACAATCAAGTTCCAGACAAGCAGGCCAGCTTTCTTCAATTCAACAAAGTTTTTTGACATTTTTCTCTCAGACAGAAAAAAGAAGTATTTAATTGGGGGAGGCAAACATGCAATCACCGTAGGTAACTTGCTGATTACAATAGATACTGCCTGTGCAGCAAGCCTTGTGAAGCCTGGGGAAGAAAAGAAAAGGTGTGATTAATATTAGCATTCACATTCCATCACAGTGTTGGTTTGAGTGTTGTGTGGAGATGTCTAATTTTTGTGGAGAAAATTGTCAAAAAGAGCAAGTGCTTGACATCTTCCGACAGAACTCTTCCAGGGTACCCTGCAGTATGCCGCCTAAAAGTCCCAAATTCCAAGTCTAAGAAATGCCAGTCCTGTTTTTTTTTCCTTCCACAATTAAAGATTAGATAATTCAGAATTCTTATTTATTTATTTATTATTAAACCTGCCGCTTTGAAGGAACCAGATATCCTTCTAATTAATAGATGTAAAGGCACCCTTGTTGGGCTTTTAAAAATCATTTTCTACTTCTGACTTCCCTCAAGCCTCACTCCTCCTCCCTTGGAATCCATGACAGAGCATCATTCCAACTCTTCTCAGGACTGGCTCCTTCTCTTTGTTTAGTTCTTAGTCCAAACGTCACTCTTCAGAGGTCTTCCCAGACCATCTCATCCAAAGCAGTTCCTTCACATCCTTCTGTTACAAGTAAGCCCCTGCTCACTCTCCAAATGGGACCCTGTTTTGCTGTCTTTATTATAGCACTTACCATCTAATAATATCCTTTATTTGCTAAATTTATTTCACCCTCCACTAGCATATAAGCTCCATGAAGGAATTCCTGTATCCTTTCTTTGTGACCCATGCTAGTTCCACTTTTTACTAACACATCCTAAATGTGGGTTTTTGCTAAGAAGCCCTTGGCCTCCTGACTGTTGGTTGCACACGCTCTGTCTTGCTTGGTCCTATTTCTCCAAATAATTTATTAATGCTCCCTCCCTAGATCAGGGTCTCTCACCCTTGGAACTATTAACATTGGGGGCTGGATAATTCTTTGTTGTGGACTGTTTAGCAGAATCCCCAGCTTCCACAAACTAGGTGCCTGAAACAGCCCTCCTGTTGTGACAAACAAAAATGTTTCCAGGCATTGTCAGATGTCCCCTTGAAGGCAAAATTATCCTGGCTTAAGAACCACTCTTCCAGATGATTCCAGAATCTTCAATCTTGGTCTTTCTCTAGGTTTTGCAGCCCTAGAACTCTAGCTTCCTCTTGGGCTTCCCCACTTCTCTGTCCCAGTCTCCATTAACTCAGTCTAACTAAAACCAAATTCACTGTCATCTTCCCAAAGTGGCTGGCCCCCCGCTCACTTCCCTCTTTTCTTTCATTCCTTACCCTCTCCTCCCCTTCCCCTCTTCCCTCCCTCCCTCCCTCCTTTCTTTCCTTCTTACCTTCCTTCCTAATGTTTAAAATGTACCTGTTGAACCTTCATACCCAATCAGTAACCAGCACAGATAAATCATCCTACTCCTTCATCTCTGACATGCATTTCCTCCTCTCTGGGACCATGGTTATCCACTAGTTCAAGCTCTTTCTCAAGCCTGGTACCTGGACTACTGCAGTGTTCTCCTGACTCATTTCATTGATCCCCTGACTGTGAGGACAAATTTATAAACTATGAATTGTATTATCCAAGTTCTTTGCTACAATTGTTTTTTAATGCTGTCCGCTGACACAAGGGTTCTTAACCTTTTTTGTACCATGGACCCCTTTGCCAGTCAGGTGAAAACCACAGACCCCTTACTAAGTCCACACGATACTATGTATTATTTAATAAATATATCACACTCAGACCAACACATTCCCACAAGAATAAAGTGCTGTTGTTTTTTTTTTAATTTTCAGTTCAAGCTCACAGATCCCCTGAAACTTGCCATAGACCCCTTGGAGGTCTGTGAGGTCCTGATTAAGAACCCTTGACATCATAACACTCCACAGTCCAGTCTCAGCACATTTCTATGAACCTTCTCTAAGAGACCTTCAACATTCTTTATCCTTCATTTTCAGGCTTCTGAATTTCTCATTACTACCACATAGAGTGCCCTGTCTCTTCACGGTTTACCCAGATTCTTCACCTCTTAGTTCAAAGTTTTCACCCTTCTAAATTTATTTGAACATATAATCCATACTACTATTGGTAATTAATTCATGTGTCATGCTGTTTTATCTTTTGTAATCTCTATTGTTGTTTGCTCTGCTGTTATTTATGGTATATTGTTAATTATGTGTTCATAAGTGGTCTCTACAACTAAACTAAAAGCTCTTCAAGAACATGGGGAGAAATCTCATAGCTTTTCTTTTTTAAGATATATTTATTTGCTTTATTTATCCCCTCCCCCCCCCTCCCCTCCCCCCTGGTTCCCTTGTCTGTCTGCTCATTGTTTGCTCACCTTCTCCAGGAGGCACCAGGGCTCCCCATGGGCTGCAGTGTTTGCTGGCTTGTGCAATCTGCTTGTTGTGGCAGGGGTAGTATCTAGCTTGTTGCAGTGGGGTCTCCCACCTGCTCGTCTTATTCTAAGAGGCATGGGGACCAAACCCAGGACCTCCCATGTGGTAGGTGGGTGCCCAACTGGTTGAGCCACATCAACTGCCCTCTCATAGCTTGTTGAGTATCCCATGAATCAGACACAGAATTTTAATATACCATGTAAATAAGTGAATTTGAACATTGAAACTGAGAAACAAAAAGAAGGTAGCTTCAAGTCCTTCAGTAAAACATTTTTTCCTTTTTTTCTTTTTAAAGAAACTTTAGATCACATAAATTTTTGAATATATGCCCCCCAATGTAACAGAATAAAACTTCTAAAATATCTTTACAGAACAAAAAATAAAATGTGAAAAAATTTTCAAGATTTTTGTAACTCTGAAAGATGTCCCTCTACTCCAAAGAAGTGCAAAGCTCCTAGAAAATATATATCTAGTCCAGTGACTCCTCAGAAATTCATGCTAACATAAGAATCATTTATTTACAAAACTAACTGCAGCAGTCTTTATAAATTTATAAAATGGTTCTGGGTCCAACACATATTTGAATGTTGTTTTAAATAAGATAATGAATGTAAAAGCAGCTTGTTCAGTTCATGACAAAAAATAGTTCCTTGATGAAGGTTTCCTTTTTATTCAAATGAATGTTCATAAGTGACTTAAAATATAGATAAAACAAATTAAGAAACTCCCTGTGACCTTTATTTTCTGTGTTCTTAAATTACTTTAGCTATTTAATTGTTTTTTATTCTATTTGCTATTCTACTGTCAGGTACTTGAACTAAAAGATTATGTCTTACATTTGCTTCTACCTAAGGAAGGCTTAACCGCAGATCCTAAGTAAACATTTGACAATTTAAGTTAATATCAGGTAAGAATGCTACACACTTATTTTGTTGTCTTTATTTAATTAAATAAATCAACTTCTGTCTAAGCCAAAAGTGACTATAAAATGTTATTTATTGTAAGATGCATCCCAATTTCAGAGATGGCAAAATACGGAAAAAAAATGTATGTCAGAATGGATATAGTTTGATATATATATATGTACATATTATTTATATACATGTACTACTATACTAATATATTTTGTGGATTATAAGATATGCAAAAAGTAAACTTACAAAGAATAAGATAGTGTTTTAAAATTAATTTAAATTTTATCATTAATGTTACAAATTATAAATAATACTTTAGTGAGAAAATGTGATTAATATGCTTTATTATTTTTAAAATTTGGGTTTAACACTTCATGATACAGTGATTCAAAGGCCAGGTTCTAAATTCAGTTTGATTACTTGATTTTAATGCCTGCCATAGGTGTAAATACGACTTCATGAAGATACATTGATCCACATAGAACTAGTGTGTAATTAGCTGAGCTTACTAAATGACGGTACTTGTTTTTCAGTCTCAACCACCAAATATGCAAAGGCGGTTGTTGAAATTTGAATAGTAAGCATCCATTTTTCATGATGTTAATTAGTTGCTCTTGCAAACAAATTGAATTAACTTGCATTTTTATATTTTAAGAAGATTCAAGAATCACTGAAATACTTCAACTGGAATATTTTAAAACTTGACCAGATAAATGTAAAATAACAGCATTATAGAATATGAACAATAATTACTAAGGGCAACTGGCAAATTGTTCCTGTGATCAGTATTCTGTAATTTTTTTCATACAAAATAGACACTAGCTTTTAATTAAGGAAGACTGGAGAAGTGATATATTTTTGGATACTTCATTTTTCTTTAACCCTTTCTTGTTCATATTCTTTAATTAAAATAAGCTGGATCAATAATGATTTAGAATGAAAACTGTTAAACAAGATTTTGAGTTTTTCTCCCTTATAAAATTATGAGTTGGTAAATTGTTATCTGCTGTAATTCATTCCAATAAGATGTAAAGAATTCCTAAATAGGGCGGCAGACTTGGCCCAGTGGTTAGGGCATCTGTCTACCACATGGGACATCTGCGGTTCAAACCCCGGACCTCCTTGACCCGTGTGGAACTGGCCCATATGCAGTGCTGATGCGTGCAAGGAGTGCCGTGCCACGCAGGGGTGTCCCCGCTTAGGGGAGCCCCACGCACAAGGAGTGCGCCCTGTAAGGAGAGCCGCCCAGCGCGAAAGAAAGTGCAGCCTGCCCAGGAATGGCGCCGCCCACACGGAGAGCTGACACAAGATGACTCAACAAAAAAGAAACACAGATTCCCGTGCTGCTGACAACAACCGAAGTGGATAAAGAAGACGCAGCAAATAGACGCAGAGAACAGACAACCGGGGTTGGGGGGAAGAGGAGAGAAATAAATAAAAATAAAAATATAAAAATCTTAAAAAAAAAAAGAATTCCTAAATAGGAATTTGATTATCTAGAAAGAATTATGGCCTAAATGGAAATTAAATAATTAACCAATAATTTATTTCATTCTTAGAGATTATGTCCAATAGTTAGAGCTGTAATATAAAAATTAGAATTATGTTATAATTAATTTCTATTATATTTGAATTATTATTTACATTTATAAAGGTTATTATTGAAATAATGAAAATGCATAAATAATGATTGAAGTGAAGAACGCACAACTAAATGTGATTATACCAAATACCATTGATTGTACACTTTGGATAAAGTGTATGCTTTATTAATATGTATCAATAAAATTGATTAGTTTAAAAAGAAAAACAAGCAGGGAGTGAATGTGGCTCAAGCAGCTGGGCACCTGCCTCCCACATGGGAGGTCCCAGGTTAAATTCCTGGTGCCTCCTAAAAGAAGAAACAAGCAGACAACGAGCAAAAACAATGATTAAACAGACCAAATGAGGGAACAATCCTGGGGGGGGCGCATAATAGAGGGGATATATGGGAACTCTTCATTTTCTTCATGATTTTTCTGTGAACCTATGGCTTCTCTAATTTAAAAAATTATATTAAAAAATAAATTTTTTTAGAAAATTCCCATTTCCAAGTTCTTAAGTGTACAGATATAATTTTGTAGGTGACACTTGCTAATATTTCAGGTTTTCAGAAAATAAATTGGCGGTTTCTGATATCACTGTGTATATATTTGCCATAAATTTCTTTCTCAACAATTTGCATATAAACAATGCCAGAAATTCATTTTCCTTGCAGTTCTACCTCTATTACTTCTCTCCAGAACCCACTGTTTCACTTAAAACAATTACTCCAACAGTTTTCCCATAAAGCACTCATTTACTGTAGGAAAATATTGTCTCAGGTACACTGTTCCTTTAATTGTGAAAAACAAAACAACTAGCTCTTTGTGTATTAGCTCTTTGAATCACTTTGGCAAATATCTCAGCTGATCTATGATCTTTAATCCAACTGTATAGTAAATCTCCTGAATAATTTATTTTAACACTTCTTTCTTTAAACTTTCAATGTTTTCTATGTAACAGTATTTGTTGGTAAACAAAGAAATGCATTTTAGTTTCTCACCCTAGTGTTTTCCTTGTTTATATCTGCCATTTTCATTGTGACAGGAAGGACAAATGTTCCTGTATAGTAGTGGCTATTTGTCTTTCAATAAGTAAAAATATTCCAAAAAAGTCCTCTAAACATTTATCATTGTTTAGACAAATTTTATAAAGTACTGCATTAAATATCACTTGACTTAAAACATTACTGAAAAAAATTACAGGAGTTTATCTTCATGTTTTGGATGTTACTTTTGAAATCTCTTGGTAATTAAGATGACTTCAAACTATCTTTAGCTAATATCTCAAGGCATGACACTAATTTGGGGAAAGATTCCTCTAAAAATAATGTATGGGAAGCCATTTTTCAAATAGTTTCCTCAACGAATGGCTGAGAAAGAACTCATACTAGGAATGGAAGTAAGGAAATAAATATGAGCTTTTCCACTTTGTCATTGTTTGCTCTTCCTTGCATTCCCAGGTTTAGCTTTAATCTGCAGTTGATATATAAGAATATGTTAAAGCTACTTGTATGTTTTATGGGACCAGTTTTGTTAAAAGTAGATTCTGTCACACATAGGAAAATTTTAATTCAGTACCACACACTGAAAGCAAATGAAGGAGTGAGGTTGCCACTACCCATCCCCTCTCCTACAAACTGTAGCACTTTACCTTGAGCTTCTTCTTGGATTGTGCCCAACACAGGACTGGCTCATTCATAGTACACAGGAGGGTTCCACTGACAATCTCCACATGAAGTTTTAGTAAAGTTTAATTTCTTTCTTTCTTTTCACATACCAAAGAATTGTTTCGTATATGCCCTGAGGTGTTTGTGTTCATTTAGAAACAGTTATATTGAACTTCAAGCACCAAGAAGAGATAGCTTATTTACTGGGTATGCCTGGCCTCAAAAGCAGTACCTGAACATTGTGAATGTAATTAATAGTGTTGAACTGTATATTTGAACGTGGTTAAAAGGAAACTGTTAGGTTGTATATATATATAGCTCTAGAATAAAAAATATTTTTAACAATCCATGGAACTGTACAATACAGCGAACCCAAGTTAAACCATGGAATATATAGTTATTAATACAATTATAAAAATGGTTCTTTCATCAACTGTCACAAAATGTACCACCCCAATGCAAGGTGTTAATAATAGGGTGGTATATGGGAATTCTGTATTTTATGCATGATTGTTCTGTGAACCCAGAACTTTTCTAATTGAAAAAAGAAAAAAGCAGTGCCCGGTTTGTAGTACACACTTTCTAAGTAAATATCTATTGAATGAATAAAGGAATGAACAAATCACTTAATGTCCAGCCTATAAATAGTATCTGTTTTGTTTTACTGTTAGTGAAGAAAAAAAAAGGTTGAGAAGTGGTAGTCTAAAAGTCCCTGTAGGATTTCAGAGGGTAAAAATGAAGACCAATAGCTTTCTCCAATTGTCAAAGCCACATGGAATTCACAATATGCTTTATAACATCACTTTCTTACACCAATTTCTTGTATATACACATGTGGCCTGGCACAACTTTATGGCTATCCTTACGTTGTACTTCTGCCCTGAATGATAATTTAATGAAGAATATTATTTAATGAGGTAAACCCCAAAGGCTGGTATCTATAAAGTAAACATATTTGGAACCAGAGCTATTTCAAATGTTATGGAGGAATTCCAAAATGTTTGAAGAAAGCAAAATTGTTCATGAATGGAAGGATTTGAAAGCCACAAGCAAAAGTGTGCTACTTGTGTAACATCATATGTTAATTTTAGATCATGCCTCCTAGATTGCTCAAAATGTATGAAATATCCAAAAGCTAAAATGAAGGAGAGATGGCAACTCTTTGACAAGGAAGTACTTAAGTAATGAAAAGCTGACATTTTCCAATTTCAATTAAATGGCTTTACTAGATTCAAAGGCAGTTTAATAGGACTTGAACAGAATTAAGGCATTACTATGAAAGGTCACAGATAGATAATTGATTTGAGTTTGTAATATAAGGTTGCTGGATAAGAGCCACATTATTTAGGATCTCCATGGAGAAGAATGAAAGAAAGGCTAGTTCCTTCAATTTAGTGGGTTTAGTGTTGGAAATCTTCCCTAAAGTAAGTGAAAAAAAAAATTCTCTAAAGATAAATCTAAAAGGGGTAAGTTTTTATTTTAAAGATCCTAAAGAATCATGAACACAGATACATAATATACATTCAAAGGGCTCTTGAGAAATTCTGGGAAAGTAGAAAAAACTAGGTAGGGAAAAAACATTTAAGAGAGGATTTAGGAGAGATTAATAAAATAAATAAATAATGTGGATAACTGATGGTTCTTAAATATAATTGGCAGACACACTGTCCTGAATAGGAACTATGCACTGACTTCAGAACCAATCATTTAATGTCCAGCCTATAAATAGTATCTGTTTTGTTTTACTGTTAGTGAAGAAAAAAAAAGGTTGAGAGATGCTAGTCTAAAAGTCCCTGTAGGACAAGTATTGGGGGGAAAAAATCTTTTTTTACCTAAACAAGGTGCTATTTTGTTTACATAAAAGTTGTACATGTAGATCTGCTAACAAGAGAAAAGAAAGTAATCATTGGTGATTACAGGGGGAAATTTTAAGGAAAAGAATAATTAAACAATATTAGAGCAATCTTCTCAGAGAGAATGAATTTTAGATTTTTCCTTAAATTTAAAGGAAATTAATCAAAATCATGTGACTAATCAGTGAATGCTCACATGAACACAAAATATCAATGAAAATTCTGAAGTAGTGCTTAGAAAAGAAGACAATCATGAGTTATTTTCATTTCCAGTTTCCTTGATTACAGGATTCACAGTAAACAAAACTAAGGGTCCCAAATATATTTCGTAGAAGGAAGATTAACATAGAAATTAATATTTCTTAATCTTAGAATTTTTAGAATTTATGTAGAATTTTTAGAAAAATTCTTCCTCAGGAGTGTTTTCTTAAAGAAAAACAAATGTCCTTACCTTTGCTTGATTCTTTCCTTCCAGTGTCTCTTGGAATATAATTCCATTCTTTTGGAATGCTCTTAAGCAAACATTCAGGAACATTGGTCTTGCTTAAGCTTGTCTCCCAGTTTTTTCCAGAGCTCATCACAGATGTTATCTGCTGTACAATGTCCTTAACAGCATCTGTAAGTGCCAATCTCAAGCATCGGATGACCTCCAGCTCTAACTCCATGTTTGTTGAGGCTTTAAAATCAGAAGGCATATAATAGTAGGCAGAATTGGCAATCATTTGTGCCTTATTTGACTGGTACTTCAGTTTTACAATAATCTAGTTAAAGCTATAGAAAGCAGAGTTGCTTTTTAAACTAGAAATCATGTGACTGATAAACAGTCAATAATTACTTTTAAAAAATGTTTCTTCTTACTAATCAAAGGAATCGCAATATGAATAATAATATTTGCTGAAAATTGGGTAGTTTCATACTATGCCAAAGGGAATATAAATTATATGATCTTTTTAGATGGTAATTTAGCAATAATATCAAAAGCTGTTAGACTTTACTTTCCTGTTGACTCACTTATTCCTTCTCTAGAGCTTTACCCTGAGGAATAAATTGTGATTATGCAAAAAATATGAAAAAAAATGGAAACAGCCTAAGTGTTCAATAGGAGGTGACTTTTAAAATTAGCTATGTTTATCTGTCTATACAATAAAACCATATATCGTTTAGTAAAAAGAGCAGAAAATGATGATGGCAAAAAAAAAAAGCAGGTTAGATAGGAATATGATAGCATACTATTTGCATTAAGAAATAAACATCTATATATGTACAACACATAAAAGGATATACTCTGCAACCTTAATGATAATTATCAATGGCTGATGGATTTCAGGTGATTTTCCTTTTCCTTTTATCCTCTTATTTTTCCCCTCTCTTTCCCTTCCTTCCATTCTCCCTCCCTCCCTCCCTCCCTTCCTTTCTCCTCCCTTATTCCCTCCCCTTCACTGTTCTGATTATATATATTAACCAAAATGAATATTATGTGATAAATGAAATAATAGGGCTTTTTGTTTTATAACTGTATGACTAGAAACTCCAGGGGCTGTCACTCTAATACAGAAAAACACCACTTGAATCAACACAGGAAACACCAGTGTACTTTTTCTTTCAAATTTCCAAGTGATGTTTCTCAAATGATAAAGATCTTGATAATGTCAAGTACTGAGAGTTTAATTTTTTTAACGTACCACTACCATCAGTTAGGCTAGCTGTTACTCACTTTGGGAATGGTGGGGATATACTGTTTGTTTCTGTAATTGCTTTTAAAACTTAAATTAATGAAGGGCATAAAGAAGGCTTCCTTTTATATCAAAAATTAATATTCATTTTGGTTGAACTCGTTAGAGCTATGGATTAAGTAAAAGATATTTGGAAGTTCTAGGAAGCAAGCAATCCCTCTATTTCTTATTGATAAAAGGAAATGTTTAATCATTTTAAAATAATTTCAAGGTATTGAAAATAATAGAGAAAATAACAAGACATCTCTCAAAGAATTAGTTAAAGAGTAAATGAACTAACTTTGCCAAGTATTGGAATAGTACATGGCACTTAGTAATATGTAAGTATTAGCTATTATTTTTTTAAATTACTATTATTAACTAAGATGGTTTTCTGGAAAATTACAATCTTACAGTGTAGGGCTAGCTAATGTTCACTATTTACAGGATTCTGAAACATCTTGAGCACTTGATACTATAGGGAAGGTTAAACTATCTACAGATTGCTATGGTAGATATAAGATAAAAATGAAGTAGGAAGAAAAGGAGAAATCAAAAAAAGAGGGAATAAGGAAAAGAAGGTGAGTGAAGGTACATTTGGTCAAGCAACACATTGTGAGAATATTGCCCACAGTTTCTATATTGGCCAAATATTAGAATGGGTTCCTCAATTGCCAAGGCACATAACATAGAAAGAATAGAGCAACACCCCCAAAGCCCAGCTACTATAATTCCAAAATATTAATTCTTGATTACTAGCATAAAGAAGAGAAGCAAGAGGAAGGATCATCTAAGATGACAATATTTTTACTAATGATTTCCCTGTCATATATAATTTATTTCAAGTTTTGTGTTAAATTAACTGAAACAAAAACAAAGAAACAAACAGTTCAGGTTGAATCATACAATTTAGAGAGTCCATGCATCATTATCTAACTATTTTTTCCAATATTTTTAATCAATGTTAAAAATCTGGAAACCTCATTTAATCAAGATGGTAAGTGTAAAGGGCAAGAAGGACTGAACAAAACAATATTTATTGTTTCTTCCAGTTTCGACTTTCCATGCCTCTATTTAAGACTCCTAAGAGGAAAAGAACAAACATTTCACAGCCAAGTAAAATACTATGACTCTACTACATTCTTTCTTAACACAGTAATCAGGAGTCTAGAAAGAAGGTGAGGAAAGCAGATGTGGCTCAGGTGATAGAGCTTCCGCCTACCATTTGGGAGTACCCGGGTTCAATCCCTGGGGTCTCCTAGTGAAAAAAAAAGAAGAAAAAGCATGCCTGTGTGGTGAGCCAGTGCCAGCACAGGAAGCTGAGTGCCTCCATGAGTGCTTGCATGGTGAACCGAGTTCCCTCATGGTGAGCCAGTGCCCATGCAAGTGGGTCATGCAGCAAGGTGATGACACAACAAAAGAGAGATGAAGGGGAGAGTCAATGTGAAGTGCAACAGAAACTAGGAACTGAGGTGGTGCAGCTGACAGGAAACCTCTCACCACATCGGAGGTCCCGAGGATCGTATCCTGGTGAATCCTAGAAGAGAAAAAATAAGAAGAGAAGACAAAAAGAGAAATAGATACAGAAGATCACACAACCAATGGACACAGACAGCAAAAACAGCAGGGTGGGAGGAGGGGGGAAAATAAATAAATAAATCTCTAAAAAAAAAAAAAAGAAGCTGAATGGTGGTTCTAAGTCAAGAATAAGCTTTAGATTGCTAGCAGCACTTATTCAAGTGATATAAACCAAATGAATATACAGTTTCTTATGTTTGCATTTTGGTTAAAATACTAATTATAATCACTTTTTCTCCTACAGCATAATCTTCTAAAATGTGGCAATAACAGAAGAGGTAAACCTTACAAAAAGGAACGTCATTATTTTTATTTTAAAATTTCTGTAATTTAGAAAAATCAAAGCAGAATAAACTCAGTTTCATTAAAGCAATAGAAATTTATATTTAAATGTTGAAAAGATTTTGGTTTAAATAATTATTTCACTAATGTATCAATTTACCAGGAACCACAAAAAATAAGCTTTTCTGATAAATTATAAGTAGCTGAGGGGTCAAAAATAACCCACATCAGTGAAAAGCCTCTGAAAAATACATTAGCATACCTTCTTGCCTTAGAATATTAAAGTTTCTTAGAATATTAAAGTGCTTCAAAATTTTAGAAATAAAAATTTTAAGCTGGACAGTATCTGTTTAATTCTTTCATTTTTCAGATAAGGAAATGGAAAAGTGAAATGGCTTAAGTCATGAACCAGACCATAAGGAGCAAAGTGAGAATGTCTTTCTCTTCTTGACCAGTTCAATCAGTGGGACAAAGAGGGGTGGACTTTGAGTACCTAGAGCTCTTATAATCTTCAAGTATATTCACATTCACAGCCACTCCTAAAAACACACACTTAGGGGAGCAGATGTGGCTCAAGCAGCTGAGCACCACCTCCTGCAAGGAAGGCTCCAGGTTCGGTTCCCAGTGCTTCCTAAAAACAAACAAAACCATCTCAGGGGAGCTAGTGTGACTCAGTGGTTAAGTGTTGGCTTTTCACACACGAGGTCCTAGGTTCAATCTCCAATCCTGGTACCTCAAAAACAAAACAAAGCATACAAACAGACAAAAATTAAAAACCACAAACCATGATGGGATCATTTCTCCTGCTCTTTTGTATCTTTTGTGCTTTAAGTAGAAAGCAATCATTTGTTGAAAGTTTCTGTTGAGCCTGAAGCTGTGGTCCAACAATGCAGTATGTAGGAACTTGCTCTACAGCTGCATTACAGCTTCATGGTTTTCTATTTTGGAGCCTACAAAGTTTCAGTTACAGGAGGCTTCTGGGAAAGATGGCAGAATAGAGAGCTCTGTCCTTTTATCAAAACAACATAAGACAGGTAGGAACTGAAACAACTATAATGGGGCTCCTGGGGCCAAAACACTGTGTAGCATCCAGGGAAGAGTGGGAGGAAGACCCTGACAAACTACAGTAAAGAATAGTGAGTGACTCTCTCTGCATAGCAGCTGCTGGTGCCCATCCCCCATTCTCATAGCAGCCATCTTGGGGTCCAATTCCTGGTTAGCTGATGCCAACAGAAAAGGACATAAAAATCCTCTTCCCCAGAATGGGACTGGGCATGGCCAATCATTGATCATGGAATTTCATTAGTGAATTGGATAGTGGGGTACCAGTTCTGACATACTGTTTCAACCAGCCCTAGAGAAAGGCTGCAGCAACTATTGTTTCAACCATGCCCTGCACAGGGGTGGAGGTGGTGGTAGTTTAAAGATGCACTGCTTTCTCAGTGGTATGGGGGATAGTTATCTAAAGGTAGGTATTTGCTGTGCAGGCCATGAAAGCACAGCTTTGGGAAATCATCAAAGAGGCTTTTGGCATCTTTCCTGACCCCCTGCCCAGGGAACTTTGGAGCCAGTCTCTGCCCTCTTTATGGGTTACCTACCCTGTTGTTACTGAGAAATACTGACTTGGGAAAGTCCTCTCCTGGGTGATCCTACTTCCAGAATTCGTCCTCCAGGCAAAAGAAGCTAGAGACAGGAAAGTGAAAAAAAAAAAATCTATAGAGGTGAAACAGAAACAAACAGAACAGATAAAGATTACCAGAGAAAGACAAGAGGAAAGGAAGGTTTCTCCTGGAGGAATGCTCAAAAAGTACAATCTGGAAAATTGTACTGTATATCCAGGGCAAGAAACAGATGAAAAAGGGGTAAAAAATTTGATCAATTAAACATGGACTATTCTAAAGGTCTAGAGTAAGTTGAAAGAATCATCAAAGATCCTTAACACGAGGCCAATCAACAATAAAACCCTAGGCAAGAGGGAGAGACTGACCTTCAGATTTAACTCATCAAGATAATCAGATGCCTAGACATCATCAAAATATTACAAGTGATACTAAGAAATAGATTCAGTCAAGTAAACAAATTAAAACTTCAGAGGAGACTCAGAATTTGGCACAACTAATCAAAGCTGTTAAAACAAATCTCTTAAATCAATTCAAGGAGATGGAGGAAAACATGGCTAAAGAGATAAAGGTTATTAAGAGGACATTATGCAAGCATAAAGAAGAATTTGAAAGTATAAAAAGAAATGTAATAGAAATTATGGGGATAAAGGGCACAATAAAAGAGATTAAAAATACACTAGAGGTATATAAAAGCAGATTTGAACAGGCAGAAGAAATCAGTAAACTAGAAGACAGGACAAACAAAATCTCACAGACAGAAGAATAGACAGAAACAGGAATAGAAAAAATTGAGTAGGGTGTGATAGCACAAAACCCACAAAATTATGCATCATGAGTATCCCAGAAGGAGAAGAGAAGGGAAAGGGGTCAGAAAGAAAATCTGAGGAAAAAAGGACTGAAAATTTAGCAACTCTTATGAAAGACATAAATAAACATGTTGAAGAAATACAATGCAAACCAAACAGAATAAATCCTAGTAGACCCACATGAGATACACACTCATCAGAATGTCAAATACCAAAGATAGAGAGAAATATGAAAGCAGCTAAAGAAAAGAGATTTATCACATAAAAGGGATCCCCAATCAGACTAAGTGCTGATTTCTCATCAGACCACTGAGGCAAGAAGGGAGTGTATGATATAATTATTTAAGGTATCAAAAGAGAAAAACTGCCAACCCCAAATTCTTTATCTGGCAAAACTGTCCTTCTAAAATGAGGGAGAGTTTAAAATTTTCACAGATAAACATACTGAAAGAGTTTGTCAAAAAGAGACCTGCCCTACAAGAAATACTAAAGGGAATTTTCCTGGCTGAAAGGAAAGGACAGGAGGGAGAGACTTTGAGTAGAGTGAAGAAAAGAAGGTTATCACTAAGGGTTACTAAATGGGTAAAAAGACAGAAAAAAGATATGACATATAAAAACAAATGATAAAATGGCTGAAATAAGTACTACTTTTACAGTAATAACTTTGACTGTTAATGGATTAAACTGAACAATGAAAGGCACAGATTGGCAGAATGGATATAAAAGTATAACCAAACTATATTCTTTTAGTTACAAGAGACTAACTTAGACCCATAGACATGAATAGGTTGAAAGTGAAAGGTTGGAAAAAAGATATAACAGTACAAAAAATAATGAAAAAGAGTTGGGATAGCTATACTAATATTGGACAAAAGAGATTTTATAAGAGACCAAGGACACTATATATTAATAAAAGGGGCAATCTACCATGAAGAAATAACAATAAAAATATTTATGTACTAACCACGGGGCCCCAAAATACCTGATGTAAACACTAGCAAAACTGAAGGGAGAATAGACATCTCTACAATTACAGTTGGAGACTTCAATACACTCCTCTAATCAATAAATAGAACATCTAGTCAGAGGATCAATAAGGAAACAGAGAACTTGAAAAACATGATTAACAAACTAGATCTAACAGACTTAAAAAAACATTAAATGCCAAAACAGCAGGATATACATTCTTCTCAAGTTCACATGGATCATTCTCCAGGATAGAACATATGTTTTGTCACAAACAAGTCTCAATAAAGTTAAAAAGATAGCAATTACACAAAGCACTTTCTCTGATCATAATGGAATAAAACTGGAAAACCAGATGAAGAATTGGAAAATTCAGAAATATGTGGAAATTAAACAATGCACTCTTACACAATCAGTGGGTCAAAGAAAAAATTGCAAGAGAAATCATTAAGTATCTCAAGACTAATGAAAATGAAACACAATAAAAACTCATGAGATGCAGTGAAGGCAGTGCTGAGAAGGAAATTTATAGCCCAAAATGCTTACATTCAAAAACAAGAAAGAGCTAAAATCAAAGACTTAACTGTACACCTGGAGTAACTAGAAAAAACACAACAAACTAATCCCAGAGTAAGGAGAAGGAAAGAAATGGCAAAGATTAGAGGAGATATCAATGAAATTGAGAATAAATTACAATAGAGAGAATAAACCAAAACCAAAAGTTGGTTCTTTTAAGATCAATAAAATTTGTAAACCTTTAGCTCTACTGACAAAGAAAAAACAGAGAAGGTTCAAATAAAATCAGAAATGAGAGGGGGGCCATTATTAATGCTTTTGACTCTACAGAAATGAAAAGGATCAAGAGATGATGCAATGAACAACTGTATGCCAACAAATTAGACATCTTAGATGAAATGGATAAATTCCTAGAAACACAAGAACAACCTACATAAAATCTAGAAGAAATAGGAGATAGGAACAAACCAATTACAAATAAAAAGATTGCATCATCATCATCAAAACCTCCCAACGCAGAAAAGTTCAGGACAAGATGGCTTCACAGTTGAATTCTACCAATCATTGCAAGATGAATTAACACCAATCCTGCTCAGAGTCTTCCGAAGCCAGATAAAGGTACTACAAGAAATGAAATTACAGACCAATTTCTCTTATAAATACAGATGCAAAAATCCTCAGCAAAATAGTTGCAAATTGAATCCAATAGCACATTAACACATTAAGAGAATTACATACCAGAATCAAGTGGCTTTTATCCAGGTATGCAAGGGTGGTTCAACATAAGAAAATCAATTAATGTAATACACCACATTAATAGAATGAAGGGAAAAAGCACATGATCATATCAATCTATGCAGAAAATGCTGACTGACGATATCCAGCAATCATTCTGGTAAAAGCACTTAGAAAACTAGGAATAGAAGAGATCATATATCTAATAAAGATTTAATATCCAGAATATATAAAGTAATCCTACAACTTGATAACAAAAACAAAACTAGTCCAATTAAAGAATGGGTAAAAGACTTGAATAGACATTTCTCCAAAGAAAATATACAAACGGAAAAAAGCACATGAAAATATGCTCAATATCACTAGCCATTAGGGAACTTAAAAACCCAAAAGATACCATTTCATACCCATTAGAATGAGTATTATTTAAAAGAAAAAAAAAAAGGAAAGAAAATTACAGGTATTGGAGAGGATGTATAGAAATTGGAGCATTCATCCATTGTTTGTTGGAATGTAAAATGGTGCAGCCACCGTGGAAAAGAGTTTGGTGGTTCCTCAGAAAGTTAAGTATAGAATTACCATATGAACTGGCAATCTACTTCTAGGTATACACTCAAATGAATTGAAAGCAGGGACCAGAACAGATATTTGTGCACTGGATATTCATACCACCATTATTCACAATTGCCAAACATCGGAAGCTACCGAAGTGTCCATCAACAGATGAATGGATAAATAAAATGTAATATATATATACAATGGAATATTATTCAGCCATAAAAGAAGGAAGTTCCAATATATGCAACAATATGGATTAACTCTGGAAATACCATGTTGGGCAAAATAAGGTAGACAAAATGTACAAATATTTTATGAGTTCACTGATGTGAAATAATTAAAAGTACTCAGTTAATCCAAAAGAAATCTTGAATAGAAGGAAAAAGGAATAAAGATTAGATGGGACAAATAGGAAAAAAAATAACCTTCCAAGTACCAGAATAGAGTGTCTAGAAATAGATGCATTCATTTGATTAATTAGTTTATTTCTGAGAAAGGCATTGAAATGGGAGTCAATTTTGAAAGAATAGTGTTTGCTAAAAATGGTGCTAGTAAAAGTGTATATTCATATGGAAATAAAAGAACCTTATCATTTACTTCACATTATACCAAAAAAGGAACTTGAAATCAATCATAAAAGTAAATCTAAAAGCTGAAACTATAAAATTTTCAGAACGAAGATTAAAAGAAATCTGCCAATCTTTGGAAAAGCAAATATTTCTTAGCCAGGACACTGAAAACAGTACTGTGAAGAAAACTGGTAAACTGGACTGATTAAAATTATAAACTTTTGTCTATCAAATATTGTTAAAAAAAGAAAACAAAATAAAGCTTAGACTGGTAGAAAATTTTCTCAAAATATGTATTTACCAAAGGATTTATGTACAGAATATATAAAGAATTCTTTAAAACTTAAGACAATCAACCAATTAATTAACGGATAAAAATTTTAAACCGATATTTCACAAAGGAATTTTTTCAAATGGTGATTAAGAACACGAAAAACTATTTGATCTCATTTGTTTTAGTTTGCCAAAGGACTGCCAATGTAAAGTACCAGAAATGTGTGACCTTTTATAAAGGTGATTCATTTGGGGTAAAAGCTTACAGTTTTGAGCCTGTGAAATATCCAAATTAAGGCATCAGTAGAGATGATTTTTCACAAAAGTCAGTGGTCACGTGGTGAAACAAGATAGTCCCCAATCTCTGCTGAGATTTCTGCCTTCAGCTCCACAATCTACTGTCTCCCGGAGCTCAGCTGAGAGTTAACCAGGCATAGGCCATCTCTCTTTCCAGGCCTCTTAGCCTCAGCTGTTCTGCTTTCTTCTCTAGTTCAGCTGCATGCTGGCAGGCATATAGCTCATCTCACCTCAGCCTCAGCTCTTTGGGTGTCTCAGGGGCTTCTTTCCTTGCAGCTCAGCTATGGGTGAAACTGGAGTCCTTTTCCTCACATTGCAGGATCAAATATGGTGGCTTCCTTTACTTTATCTATGTGCCTCTCTGTTTGTCTCTGTTTTTATCAAACCCAGCAAGAGGGTGGGGACTCAACCTGAATCATGCCTCACTAACATAGTCCATAAAGTGGGTGTCACACCGACAGGAATATGAAGCCCTTTTGACTGGACTTTTTTGGGATTCATAAAAGAACTTCAAACTGACACATTAATAGTCATCAGAGAAAGGTAAATTAAAATATCAGTGTGAAAGTACTACATACCCATTAGCATGGCTTAAACTAAAAAGACTGAGAATTCCAAATATTGGTGAGAGTATGGAGCAACTGAAACTCATACATTACTGGCAGGAATGCAAAAAATATGACTGTGTAAAACACTGTGGTAGTTTCTGATAAAGCTAAACATATAGTTATCACATGAACCAGCAATTCCACTTAAGTAATTACAGAAGGGAAATGAAAACATGTGTTTTCAAAAATGACCCAAATATCCATCCAACTGAGAAATGGATAAACATATTGTGGTATGTCCAAACAGTAAAATACTATTCAGCATTGAGAAGGAATGAACTAATGCTAGAAGCATAGCATAAAAAAAGTTAAAACCACTAACCTAAGCAAAACAAGGCAGATACCAAATAATTCATAGATTTTTATTTATATAAAATTCTAGAAAAGGCAAAACTAATTTAGAGTGACAGAAAGCAGAGGACTGTTTGCTTGGGGCTGGGGTTCGTTGAAGGGAGAATGGACGGCAAAAGGGGATGAAATAATCTTTTGGGATCACAGAAATGTTCTCTCTCTGGATTGTGGTGGTTGTCACACATTTTTATTAATTGGTCAAAACTTACTGAACTCTTTACTTGAAATGAATAAATTTTCAAGTAAAATATAGGTTAATTATACCTCAATAAAGTAATTTTTTGTAAGTTTAAAGAAAGTGGATTACAAAAGAGACACTGGAATATCAAATAAAAGTTTCAGAATACATGGCTACCATGTAGAAAAAAGACAGTTTTCCAATTTTTAAAAGTTACATTTAAAATATACCCACACTATTCAGCATGTATTTATGTAGATAGAAGAAAAAGAATTACTGTGCCTGAAATAAAAATATACCATTGTGAATGAATTTTAGCAACAAGAAAACAATAACAGGGAAGTGGACTTGGCCCAATGGATAGGTCATCTGCCTACCACATGGGAGGTCTGCAGTTCAAACTTCTGGCCTCCTTGACCTGTGTGGAGCTGGCCCATGCGCAGTGCTGATGTGCACAAGGAATGCTCTGCCACGCAGGGGTGTCCCCCGTGTAGGGGAGCCCCATGCACAAGGAGTGCGTCCCGTAAGGAGAGGCGCCCAGCATGAAATAAAGAGCAGCCTACTCAAGGATGGCGCCACACACATGGAGAGCTGACACAGCAAGATGATGCAACAAAAAGAAACACAGATTAGTTGTGTCACTGATTAGGATAGAAGCAGTCACAGATGAACACACAGCAAATGGACACAGAGAGCTGATAACTGGGGATGGGTGGGGGAAGGGGAAATAAATAAAAAATAAATCTTTAAAAAAAAAAGTGAACAGTAACATCTGATACCAAATACATTCTAAAGAGCTCTTGAAGACCTATATAAGGCTGGGGGTTATGATTACAGACAAAAAAAATGGAAATTTTATATTTTAAATTGTAATTGGGAAATTTTGCTAAGACACTGAAAACTTAATTTCTAAATTCTGTGAGAGATTTAAGAAGGCTGATTAAGAAAACAAAATTAAGGGCGAGGCCATATTGAGGAGCCAAATAAATAATACTTGTTGGGTATATTACTATAACATTATATGGGACATTTGGACAATATTTTCCTAATTCACAAACTTATTTTGACATTGTCTTAAATCCAAGGGATATATTAAAGATATTTATCACTCTTCAAAGAATAGAGGTAATTTTTGCTTTGATATTTGCTCGGCCTACTTTGAAGACATAGATCTATAATGATTGCTACCAAATCTTCCACTTATAGAATTCACTGGCATTTGAAATACCCAAATTAGGTCCCCAACTTAATTTTTATTTTTTATTTCTACTTTTTAAATCTTTTTTCGTTTTTTAAGGTACAGGGGCCAGTTGTGGGGGATTTAACCTGGGACCTCCCGTGTGAGAAGCTGGAGCTCAACCACTGAGCCACATCAACTCCCCTGAGTTGGTTTTTCCATTTGTTTGCTTGTTGTTTATTTCTTGCTTTTAGGAGGCACCAGAACCCGGGACCTCCCACGTAGGAAACAAGCACTTAACCACTTAAGCCACATCCACTCCCTAAAACTTTTTAATGCATAAGTTCACTCTTGTTTTTCCCCTGAATTTATGTTCATTCTAAGGAGTTATGTGTTGGATTTCTAATTGTAAATTCAGATTGTATGTTTCATTACTGAATTCATGTGTTCTAAAAACAAGTGTCTCAAAGCCATTTAGTCTTAATGAAAAAAAAACAAGAGAAATTTTATGGCCTATGAGTCAGGAGATCTGGTTTCTATTTCTGATTTTGCAACCCAATCAGCAGACAACTTTAGGGAAGTCTTTTATTATCACCCACCTCTCTCTCTTCAGGAATAAATTACTGTACTGGTTATTTCATCCTTGCTTTTCTACCTTAAAATGGAGAAGATACACTGAAATTATTGACAGTGTATCAGCAGGAAGAATATAAACCAAGGAAGTTTTAAAATGTACTCCAGTTGATGTGGGTAGCTTAATTATATTTACTGAAGCATATATCTTTTACTGGTAAAAGGCAAATATAGTGATTATGATTATATGTCTCAGCTGTATTTCTTTTAAACATGCTATATTTTCAAATTAAACAGAAGTCATAGCAAGGGCCTATTTTGTTAAGAATTAGTACAAAAGTTTTAGACGAGAAAAGGTAAAGGTGCAGTCCCTCGTGGCTACTACTATGTCTCAGATTCTAGAGAATATTCGAGTTCTAGAGAATATTTGCTAATGTTTGTGGAGAAACAACTTATACAAAGACCAAGGACACTTCACCTGTCCGAAGTTCTGCCCCTTTGAACCTCCCCACACAATTCAGGCTGGATGAATATGTGTATATCTATCAAGAGATTTGTCTGGAATTTGTATGGGGAAGTGGAGGAGGGTTTGTTCAATGTACAGAGAAGAAAAATTAGGGGCAAGTAGCAGGTTTGTTCTCTTGCCAGTAACTGCAGTCCATTGATATCTGCTAGGTCATTGTCAGAACAGTTTTGTCCTGAGTGTCAAAACTGGTTCAAGAGCTTCATAGTTGAAGGACAAATAGTGGTTAACCATGGGGTCACTGATTCTTTACAATTGTGTGAGAGAACACAGCTCTTATTTCATAAACAAATAAAAACAGCAGGGGGTGGAGGGATTTTCAAGGTTGTTTCTCCTTCAGTCCAATAAAGTCTATATCAGAAGCTCCATAAGCTTCTAACTCTGTCTTTTAAACTGGAAAACTGCCCCTCCTTTGGATAAACAGGAAAACAATGTTAGGAGATAAAACTTAAAAGGAGAAAATTATTACAGAGTCTTTAAGTAGGCATATTCAGGTTTATAAAACCATAAATAAAAGTTACTGATTTCCAATTTGCAGGGGTAATGACCAAGAAAAGATGAAAATAATGAAAAGGATATTCAAGTAATATCTGGATGATAGTAAAAAAAAGTCCAGGAATGATGAAACTCATGATATGAGCCTGTTAGTTTTTAATATAGAGCCTAGAAAATATTTCCTGAAAATAGTGGTTCCAAAGCAGTGGAAGAGGAAGCTTATAGGTTGAAAGCCAAATGTAAATGATATGAATCATTAATGGAGTAACAGTCTAATGACAACGGTCACTAAGTTACTATCCATTGTGGATTCAATCGTTTCCCCCAAGAAATCTCTTGAAGTTCTAAACCCTTACCTATGAATGTGACCTAACTGGGAAACAAAGCCTTTGCAGATGTAATTAGTTAAATGAGGCCATACTGGATTAGGGTGGGCCCTCATCCAATATGGCTAGTATAATCAGAAGAGAGAAATTTGGACACAGAGAAAGCCAGACAAGAAGGAAGATGGCCATGTGAAGACAGAGACAGAGATTGGAATTATGCTGCCACAAATCAAGGAACACCAAGGATAGCCAGTGACCACCAGAAGTTAGGAAGAAACAAGGAAGGATCTTCTCCTAGAGCCTTCAGAGAGAGCATGGCCCTGCTGACACCTTGATTTTGGACTTCTAGACTCCAGAACTGTGAGGGAAAATTTTTCTGTTATTTTAAGCCACCTATTTTATGACACTTTGTTATGGCAGCCCTGGGAAACAAATATACCATCATTTGTTCTTCTCAAGATGGAGAGTTAAAGGTCAGATATAAAGGACAGGGTAAGATGAGAATCTTTACACCTGGCCCTAATGGTGGGACCACCTGTCAACACCTCCTGCTCAGATACACAACCTGCTTTAACTTTAACATCCTTTCTCACTATGGGCAGAACAATTCAAATGATGAAACATATTGTTCCCTAAGGAATGATAGGACAGGCTTCCCTTGTAGAGAGAGGCACCAAGGTCATAATAATAAATGCCTTATACCTTTTAAGAAAATTGACCTATGGTTTGTTTATCAATTTATAGAATAAATACACCCAAGAATCACAAAATACCTTTTCATTTCTTACTAATGCCTTATATACTCAGTAGAAAAAAGAATCTGTGGTAAATCCTGAATTCTTACAATAGAATACATGCTAATAACAATAAAAATAAAATCTTCATTATATAATTTTCCCTTCAACCATCCTCTCACCTGGCCCAAAACTACACTTAATTGTAACAAGAATTAATGGTTAATTGGTCCAAATAGGAGCCTTTGTACTAAAAAAAAAAAAAGAATGTTTACAAACAGTGGATTAACAGAACTTTTAAACATCTTTAAACGAATACATAAGTGTATATATATATATATATATATATATATATATATGTATATAATGCTTCTTTTATAAATTGTGAATTTCTCATACCTGGGATGTTATATAAGAAGTCCCATAATTGTTCTTCTTCTATGTAGGTTACAAAAACATTTCCAAATGTTTGTGGAGAAAAATTGCAATTATACAGTACTTTAAAGATGGCCTCTATCAAGCTGGATCTTTGGTTTGGATTCTTTTCATTATCAGGAGCTTGCTCTTAAAAAGAATAACAATTATTAATGTAGGCATCAATGAATGAAATTCAATTCTTACCATTACCCCTTATCATGATGCTGTGAAATGTATTTGAATAATATTTACATAAGTGAAATGCCAAATTCTTTCAGATCAATGATCCACCTAACCCAATATTGTTTCTGAGATACCCAAGGATATTTTTATATCAGGCATACACAAAACCATTTTAAGAATGATGTCACTTCAAAGTGCAATTTCCTTGTATATCAGAATGATTTTTTCTCTCACAAAGACTTTTGTCATTTAAAAGTAATACAGGGAAGTGAACTTGGACCAGTGGATAGGGCGTCCACCTACCACATGGGAGGTCTGCGGTTCAAACCCCGGGCCTCTTTGACCTGTGTGGAGCTGGCCCATGCACAGTGCTGATGTGTGCAAGGAGTGCGGTGCCAGGCAGGGGTGTCCCCCACGTAGGGGAGCCCCATGCACAAGGAGTGAGCCCCGTAAGGAGAGCCGCCCAGTGCAAAAGAAAAAGTGCAGCTTGCCTAGGAATGGTGCCGCCCACACGGAGAGCTGCATAACAAGATGATGCAACAAAAAGAAACACAGATTCCCATGCCGCTGACAACAATAGAAGCGGACAATGAAGAACACGTAGTGAATACACACAGAGAACAGACAACCGGGGGGGGGGAGAGGGGAGAGAAATAAATAAATAAATCTTAAAAGAAATAAAAAATAAATAAAAGTAATACACATTCTTTCTAGAAAGTTTTAAAGATTCAGACAACTAAGAAACTAAAATTACCTGAAATCCTACCAACCAGTGATCATCACTATATTTGATATATAGTATTTCATTCACATTACATATAAATAGACATAAATGGATATATGTATATATAACATGCACACCAAATAAAAGTATCCTATACATAATTTTTTTTGTTATCTAAAACCTATTTAAAGCTAGGTGAAACTTTGTATCTTTCTTTGGGATGCTGGGTTCTGAAAATTATATTGTTTACTGAGAACAGCAGTTTTTCATGGGAAAATTCACATCTAATGGTTTCAGAATTATGCTATCAATTCAATAAATACATTTACAAACTTTCCTCAAATCCACAGACTCTATCATTTCAGAATAAAGAGGCTGATCAATTGGTCTATTCATAAAACTATGCAAGGAATTCCCAAAAAAATAGGGCCATTTTCATAGCCCCTTCCAAATCCTCCTCTAGTTCCATTGTGACTTCCTCCAGAAGGTCCCATACTATTGGATCTATAAAGTGGACTGGTAAAGGGAATAATAATTTCTATTTTGTTTAGATAATTAGCATTATATGCCAGACACCATAATATAGAAAAATATTTATTGAATTAGATAATGATTTTCAGATCTTGTCTCAAATGAAAGTAATCTGGTTTATTTTGAGATGAGTAACATTTTTTCATTATTGCTCATTTGGAAACTCAACACTTTTATGCTTCCTCTTGACAAATTTATTTCTGTGATTTGCTTTTCATGACCTAGAGGAGCTCACTGTTACCTAAAAACTAAGAAATCGTACCATACAGTTTATGTAGAGGACATTCATTGTTTTTGCTTTCCTAATATCCATTCTCACTCTTTTTAAATAACAGTTTGGTTTTCCTCTGGCAAGCTTCCTCCTGTTCCTGCCTTCTCCCCCACTTCTCTCCCCTCCCCTCCAACATACATACTTAGTTTATTTGGTTTAGGTGAAGCTGACGCCTCAGGATTTTTGATGGAACTATTGGTAAAGAGGTTCTCTTTCTATTGGGGTTGCTAAGCTGGTAGGGAGGAGGCTAGAAGTTGCTGATGGTCATTTTGTCCCATTTGGGGACAATTTGACTGAGAACGAATCCAATATGATAAAAAGCAGAACCAAGAGATGGAAAATGGAAGATTCCTGATGAGATGACACTGTTTGAGAACCTGAATCTGGCAATCATTTTATATTTATGTTAGCTGAGTTGATAAATTTCCTTTTTTGGTTAAGCCAGGATAATTTAGTTTTCTGTCATTTGCCATCTAAAGGGTCCTTACTTTTTCATAACACACACAATGTTAAATAGCGAAGATTCCCAGTCCAGACATTCATAATTTCATCATTTTTATCCAAATGGTCTTTGCAGGTCTCTTTGCTTTCCCTCATTCTGATTCACCTTACATACAACTATCGGTTATCGTTCACGTCAAACCTCATGTTTAAACCTTCCCCATCTCCCTGATTTTGCTACAAATTCCATAGCCTGATCAAGTTTCCACAATCTTTTTCAAAATCAATGTTTCAATTCCTCAAATATCTTTTCCACCCAGATTGGATTACTTTCTGTTGCTTTTAAATGTGCCTTCCCATTTCACAGTTTAGAACATTCTCCTCCAATTAAATTCCCATCATTTAATCGATCAATTGGTTGACTGATTGCTTATTATGTGCCAGTCATACCATTACTGAGGCCTGTGCTTCCCAGAGATTTTCTGCCTCTGTGTGCATATGTCTGCCTTGGGTGGTGGTGATAGACATGTAAACAATCATTACAGCAATGTGTGGATAAGTAGGGTGGCCATACATCCTGTTTTCTCTGGGACAACTGGTTTGAGGCTGTTGTTCTGGCATAATTATTATAGCACTCTCTTTCACTCTTAGAAGTGTCCTAGGTGGTATGAAAAATTATTTGATTACTTTAAGTATAAGTGCCATAAGTATAAAGCACAGTAGAAATACAGGGGATGATGCTTTCAATTTCCTCTGGGAATGCAAAGAAGTCACAGAGGAGATAGTCTCAGCTAAGTCTTTAAGAACGGTAGAAGCTTATCAGTTTGACAAGATTAAGGTGGGAGTACATTTCATCAGGAAGACAGAAGAATTGGTGTAAAGGCTAGAAGACTGACAGGGGCTGGTATTTTGGGGGAGGGACTAGAGTGTGATTGGTGTGAAGGAGAGGTGGGTGATGAAGCAAAGGCTGAATAATCTAAGGCCAAATGAATCATGACAAGGAGAATGGAGAAAGGCAATGGATATGAAGAACTGTTAATAAAAATAAAGTATTATTTTTATTATATATAAAGCCTTCAAAATATTTCAACAAAATATTTTTTATTTTTCTCCCCCCTTTTTCTCTTTGCTTCAGGCCAAAGTAGTCTAATTCTGTTTACTTGCCCCAGGGACTTTTCCTGTTGAAAAGATCAAATAGGATGAAGTCAGTGGCTCTACTAGACTTTAAAAAAGGAGAAAAGATACTAAATCTATTGAATAATAAGCCCCAAACAGTCAAATATTGGCGCTACCACAAGATCCCACTCTATAGCCAATGTCCTGGAGGGTTCAAAAATACGCTGGGCTTGGAAAGAGAAGTCTCCAGGTCTGCAAGGGGAAGCACCTCCACTCCACTCGCTGGCTGTGCTCCAGGAGGCTTGTCTGGGTGAGCACCCAAGGAGGCTGGATCCCTGACACAGGCTCTAGGCCCCATTAAAGGTTTCAAGCCACACTTAAAGACTCTGGAGTTGGAGGACCACTTGGACAGGGATAAATGGTATCTCTCTAGTAACCAGAGTGGCCAGATAACCGATTATCAGTAAGGTCATCCAGGGACCTCTCTGTCCCACCCTGCAGGCAAAAGTGGGAGCCCTAAAAACATCTAGAAGCAAATGTGCTACCAGCCAGAAAACTTAGAATCCACACAAAGTTGGTTTGATTTGAAGACAAAAAGTGATTTTGATATTTCTTGCACTCCTGAATTTAGGAGTTGAAATTTATACCAGTCCCATATAACTACTCTTCACAAGGTACTTTATATACGCCAAACAACGCACAAGCTGTTTTACATCTCGTTTCATTTTGGGATAGTCTATGGAATGGGTGTTAATTATCCCAATTATCTATGGAATGGGTGTTAATTATCCCAGTTTTACAGATGAACAAAGTAAAATTGAGGAAAATTAAATAACATGCTCTGAGGTCAGAGAGGTGGTGAGAATTTGCTGGTGTTGTAATACACTATAATCTCAAATTTCTTAAAGTCTACTTTGACATTTTATTGAAAATAATCTCTGAATGCAAAGCAAGCCAGGCATTTGACATGTGGTAACATATTACCTCACAGAAAAATACCTTTAAAATCATGTAGCATTCTACATTTTCATATACATTATTTCATTCCATGTCCAGTGCTGTTTTATTATTTGGTTTTCTAAGATCGTGTATCTTGTCTTTAGGTATATTCCAACAGCATCTGAAAGTGCGCTACATGTTTAGTGGGTTTCTTTTATTTTGGAGTACCACATACATAACATGAAATTAACCATTTTAATCATTTTTAAGTGCACGATTCAGTGGCATTAAACAAATTTACAATTTACACCACCAGCATCTGTTACCAAAACTTTTTCGCCAACATCTCAAACAGAAATTCCGTACCCATTAAACAATAGTTCCCTGTGTCCCCCTTCACCAGCCCCTGGTAATTTTTAGTCTACTTTCTGTCCCCATCAATTTGCTTATTCTAGATATTTCATTTAAGTGGAATCATACAATATTTGGCCCTTTGTATCTGGCTTGTTTCATTTAGTATAATATTTTCTAGGTTCATCTATTTAGTGTTTTAATACTAAAGGAAGGATAGAAGGTAATAGATCTCTGGAGTACTTGTTTGTCCATTTAGAAACTGGAATTTTAATTCATTTTTGATTGATACTTTACCTCCTAGACCTAACATTCAAAGGTTTTTTTTTAAGCTTCATCCTCCTCATATCCACTGTATCCCTTCTTTTCTACTCCCTCCTTTGGAGCCCTCTTCTCTCTTAATTTCCTTATGGCCACACTCTCTTGGTTTCAGGGTACATTTTTGGCTTATCTTTTCTGGTAGCTCTTGCTATTTTACCATCTAGAACCAGGATTGGCAAATAGTCTATAAAGGGCCACAGGGAAACTATTTTAGGTTTTGAGGACCATTTGGTCTGTCTCAGCTCTGCTGTTGAAGCAGGAAAGCAGCCACAGACACTATGTAATGAACAATCAAGGTGATGTTCCAATAAAACTGTATATAAAAACAGGTGACGGCATAGGGGAAGGGGGCATTCGGCCCTGGGGTGCTCCCTCAGAAGCTTGGCCCTGTCCATCTTCCGGCCTCACTGCTGCATACCTGACTTAGCAGTGTGGCCACCCTTTGACTCTAAAGATCCATTTCATGCAGAAAGTTCCAAATTCTCCATCTCTAGCTCTGAGCTCTTTCATGCTCCTTGCTGCATTCCCTATTTCTGTCTAAGATACCATCATCATCTGTTCATCCAGGCTCAATCTCTGAGTGGCCCTCATTCCCCTTCCCATAATGAATCAAATGAAACATTGTGTTCATTATGTTCCTCCTTTGTTTGTAACAGTGTTAATACAAGTTTAGGTTTTCTTTACTTTTTGCTTTAATGAAAACACTCCCAAGAATATACATTAAATCTAAACTCCTGTGGCTGCCTTTTAAAGTCCTCCTTAACTTTACCTTACATATCCAACCTTATTAATTCCTATCCCTACCTCCCCCCAATATTCTATGACAATTTCTACTCCAAACCTCACCCACCTTCTAAGGGCTGGCTGGAGAGTGACCCTCCGTAAATTCCAGATGTTTCTAAAATATGGTGAAAATGAATACTTCTGCCAGGTGATTATCCACAGATGATTGTTTTTTTCATACCTTTTGAATTTCTAACAGTACTGGAATATTCTTTGTGTGTTCTGATTCATTCTGATACTCCCTAATCCTTTCAAGAAGACTTCGCTATATTTTTATTATTTTAATCTGCTTTTTAAATTATTTTCCCTTCTCCTCCACATGTAGGCCTAGCCCTTCCCTTTTTCTTTCACTCTGCCTTCTGGATCATATTTTCTAACATAAAATCCTCCAGATTTGTCTTTATGGATCATCCATACTGAAAGGGACAGAATCAATGAGTTGTAGACTTGCCAAAAGCAACAATTATTCAAACAAATGTCATCTACCTTTGCCTCCCTGAATCTGTAATTTTTTTACCCAAGAGGTATTTTCCCATCAGACCAACATCTAACCCAAGCCAAGACTCTCTCATTGTCCTGCCCTTTAATGTAAGTAACATTCCTAGTCTCTCCCACTCCTCATTTTCCCCTCACTAAGGAAGGAGATGTGATGTGAATTTTTTTTTTTTGGGGGGGGAGGGTGTAGGCTTGGCTATACCCTTCTGCTTTTGGATTCTACCTGCCTGCTGGGGGTTGCATTCTAGCTTAATCTCCCCTCTACGTTAATTCTATTAGAGTAGGTTCTGCCACTACAGGAGAGACCTAGTTTTCAGCTTTGCTGGTGATTAGGAGGTGGTAGAGACAAAGAGCGATTAGCTGGTTGGGGTGGGGTGGGGAGATTAGCTTAATTCTGGAGAGCAGTGTTGGCAAGCCACATACTGAAAGTTATATTTTCTGATCCAGCTTTTACCATTAATGAAGCTGCTATTTTGAATCCCATCTCCCTTCTTCATATACCGAGTTTTATACATTATATAAACAAATATACAATTTAGAAATGGTTCATATTTTTGGTAACACTGACATGCCCTTTTATTACAGATGTTATTTTAAACTCCATTTGAGAACGGAACCTGTTAACGGTTTAAAGGTAGGATGGCATCAGGTAATGAACTCAACCACCAACCCACCAGGAGAATACGTTTTCTTGTTATCAAAGATTTACACATACATGGTACATTACCACCTTGCTCTATGGCAAATTTTTCTTTATACAAGAATGCTGTTAATGACAAGCTCCTGCTGAGTACTAAAATGGGATTGGCAGCAAGAGTGTGTAAGAGTGTGCCTCAGTTAACCAGGCACTAACGAGCATTGAGCTCGTTACCAAAGGAAATAGGCTGACTCACTTTAGACATACTGGACTGTGCAAGAATAGAAAATGCAGCACATAAAACAAGAGCTCAAAACCTAAAACATCAGGCCAATAAACTAATCCTGGATAAAGGGGGTGTGGTATCACATGAAAATTGTTTTAAGGAAGCACTAGATTTGAATGTGATCGCCTAGTTCACTATGAAAAATGACAGAAAATTCTGAAACCTGATTTGAAAATTATTTCCACAATCCTGCAGCTTGTTGTAAAAAAAAGAAATCTACCAACAGATATGAAGACCTGATATTTATTTACAAACTTTGAATTATTAACACAATGACTATTAATTCTTTTCCCTCAAATCATTCTTATTTTGGCAAATTTTGATATCTTGAAAAGCAATTCTCATGAAATGGGCTTTAAAAATATGAAAACAAAAAAAATCATTATTTTCAGGGATGTTCATTCCCATTTTCCCTTGGGAATTATTTTCTTGTTTTCTGTTCTAAACTGTTTTTACATAAATTAAAGTTTAGCACTTACAACTTATTTTATGATGGTTTCCTCAGTATCCAAATAAACACTAAGTATGAGATTTCTACAGCAAATTTTGAATATCCATAGTCCCTAAAACAGGGATATGATTAGGGTGAGATGGGACTAAATATTTATTGAATATCCACAATGGCCCAAGTATTATGCTAAATGTTTTACATGCATTATCTCATTTATCTTGATCCTCACAGAAACTCTGTAAGGTGCATCTTATTTCCATTTTTTTAACAAATGAAGAAACCGAATCTTTAAAAAGCTGGCATTTATGAATAAAGGAGAAAAGTACTTTGTGAATCATTAGGAAAATAGCTACATTCAGTAGAGATTTATAATTGGGCAATTAGTTCTAATTCCTTGAAAACTGGTAATTTATACATGGCATACACAGGTAATTTTCTATGTTTAAAAATTATTTTCTGTTATCTATATAGTTGCAGATGTAGATAGGACAAAACTCTTGTAACACAGTTTAGCTAATATAAATCTATATCTACTAGGGTTGCTCCATAGGAGCAGTAGCTTTTTATTAATATAAAGCAAGATTTCCCAAAGTGTGTTTCAGGGGATGTTAATGGGTAACACATATGTTCTGCAAATGCTGGCTTCAACAATATCAGACACTTGTTTTCTGCAAAATTTCTCAGACCTTTCATTGTTTATGAGCTCTGTGACTCTTCAAGAAGGGAGTTTAAAATATAATGTGTCTAAACTTTTTTGACCATGAAACCCTTTTCTAGCATAGCATCTAGCAGGACTAATAGTCTATAAAACCAAATTTAGGAATCATGTCTCTAACATATGCAAATAGACTCTTAAATTAACTTCAAGTCCTCTAGGATTCTTAGTTTTCAATGGAAAAAGAATAACAGAAACACAATGGCTATACTGCATAAGGAAATCTTCAATTGGAAGAGAATAACAAAGTAGAACAATAATAGGTCTTTTAAAACTTTGACTCCTGAAGTCACAGATGTATACTAAGCTCTAACTATCTGGTTAAGAAACTTACCGAGAATATATGGCTGGCAGATAACTTGCAGGAAGGTCAATAAAAAAATAAATATTTTTCAATAAGATTTCCTGAGGGAATGAATGACAAGTCCTCTAGCATCTGGGATAATGGTGATCTAGCTTCTTTTTGAACACTTTCAGTGTCAGTATACTCATTACCTCTCAAAACAGTCCATTCTTCTGCTGGACAGCTCAAGTTATCAAACTGTTGGGCATTAAAAAATATATATGGTACAACATTATCAAAAAGGACTACAGATATCTAGGCCAGATCCTTTAGTAGGTTTTCTGACAGACAAGACTGATGGTCAAAATCCATCTTCTTCTAACTTACTCCCAAGGATCTCCATTGCAGAATTGGGTGTTCATTTTTTAAACATGAAAACTTAAAATATTTGAAGATAACTCTCCTGCCTCCTCTAGTCTTTTCTTCTCCAGGTTAGACATACTCGGTCTATTTAAGCAAAGTACTGTATGACATGGTTTCTATTTAAAATGGTTGCTATTCTCCATGCTGACTCTCTGATGGGCAGTATTCCTTTAGAAAGTGAGTGCCAAGAAAAGACCATACAGACAAGGTCTGAAGACCACCAACCAACATGGACGAATTGCTTCAAATTCTGCAGCTGGAATCTCTAGGTAGTTAGAAGTTTTAAGCTCCAACTGTGCTCCCCAATAAACAAAAAGTCCCTAGATATCCATATAATGTGGAACTGTGTTAAAACTATTTCAAAGGGAAATCCCTTCTGTAGACAGATGCCAAACCTATCTGACCAGTGGGAATGCCGTTGAGAGAAGTTAAAAGTACCTCATAGAGCTATGTGTAGGTCTCCTCTGCAAGTGACCACACTGCGGAGAAGTGGTAAAGGCACCATGGCATCCCAGTGCTGGACAGTGTTCTAGAACAGGGGTCAGCAAACTACAGCCCAGTGAACAAATGCAGCCTGCAGCTTGCTTTTGTACAACCCACAAGCTAAGAATGATTTTTCATTTTTAAATGGTTGAAAAAAAATTAGATGTAGATTATATTTTGTAACATATGAAGATTTTATGACATTCAAATTTCAGTGTCCATAAATCAGGCTTCTTTGGAACCCAGCCATGCTCAGTCATTTATGTCTCATCTGTGACTGCTTTCATACTACAATGGCAGAGTGCAGTAGTTGTGACAGGGACTGTGTGGTCTACAAAGACCAAAATATTTATTATCTGGCCCTCTATGGGAAAAGTGTGCCGACCCTATTCTAAAATATTGGAAGAAAGTGTACACAAGGTCAAAAAATATAATACTACACAAGGGTATCTTCCATTTTCTTCCAAATTGCTTTTGAGTACAAGTAGACGTCAGTTCCTCGGAATGGCCTTCCCTAATACTCCCTTATTACCCCATCTGTCATTCTCGATCAGCCATCCTGCCTTATAAAAACACTTCATGGTCTTACTAGTAGCTGAACTTACCTAATTTTTATACTAATTACTTGTGTAAGGTTTGTCCTCCTTCCCTCTCCCTTGCATCAATCTCCCAGAATATAAGCTTTGCGAAGACAATTTGGCATGGCATGTTCACAATGTTGAATGGAAAACTTATTTATGAAATGAAGTTACTGAACATATTCAGACATGAATTCAAAAAATCATTATTTCTTATTTCTAAGAAGAATGATCTCCACAAAGTCTCATGTTTTCATTTTAGAATTCATTTTAAAAACAATGTGCTTTCAGAAAATAATGACTCTTCTGTTTTCTAACAAGCATCACTTAAAATATCAAGTGGACATTCACTCAATTTCTCTGTCTGAGTTTCCTGACTTGTAAAATGGTCCTAGTAATAAAGGGTTATAAATTAGATAATATATTAAATCACTTTGAGTTGCTTGAGGGAAAGATGTTACATAAATTCAAGATAATAATATCACTTGTAATATAATGCCAAATCATTTTACATGCTAACTCTAGAAGTACATTAACTATTAAAGAAGACACATGTTCCCATAGTCATTTACACATTTTCTACATGCCACAAAGCTATAGAATATAAAATATTTCAGCCACTATCAAGCCAGATTAGATTTTATTCTGGGTAGGTGAAGCATCATAATGAAATTCATATTGCCAGTCTCCCAAGCTATATGCAAGGAGCATTATAATAAAGAATCTGAGAGCATTTACTTGGCCCATGTCTGCTGTAACAAATACCACAGACTGATTGTCTTCAGCAAGAGGAATTTATTTTCTCACAGTTTTGGAGACTAGAAGTGCAAAATCAAGGTATAAGCAGGATCAGGTTTTGCCAAAGTTGGTAGGTTCTGGGGGCAGCTTGCTGACATAATTCAATCTCTATTTCTGTCACCCGGCTTCATGTCTCCTTCCCTCTCCTTCTGTCTCCTACCCATTGGGTCCAAATTTCTTCTCCTTATAAGGACTCCAGTCATATTGGATAAGGCCCACCCTGATTCAATTCGGCCTCCCCTTAACTAATAACGTGTTCAAAGGTGCTATTTTCAAAAGGGTTCAAACCACAGGCCCAAGGGTTAGCACTTGAACAGTTTGTGGGGGACATGATTGAATCCCCAAGAGCCCAGTTCTCATCCTCATGTGCATGAAGGCAGCATACTTCCCAGGCATAAAAGTATCAAAGAGAACACTCCATCGCTAGAAGCCACATCCCTTAAGTTAAATCTATGCTGAGGAGGGGAGAGTTATTGAAGGCAGAGGGAGAGACCACTGCTTAGAGGGCACAGGAGTAAGCAGAGAAGAAAAATGCTTCTGGCCCATTTTTCCAAGCATTCAATATAAAAAAGGAAAGAGTCTAAAAAATGAAGTTAACTACTAAATGCCAAGCAAGGTATTCGGTGTTTTACGTTCATTTCCTTTAAACCTCAAAATAAACACATGAGATCAATATTGGTACACCATTTAGAAATGAGGAAACTGAAGCTTAGAGCAGTCACAAAGCTGATGAATGAGACAGAAGAATCATTCTCATGGAAATATAATCAGCCTTCATTCATTCATTCTTTCAACAAATACTTTTTGAGCACATCCTCTGTGCTCAGTAACATTCTAATGTGCCTCGAACCAGACCAGGTACTAGGGATAAAATGGTGAGCTGTTCTTGCCCTCTTAGAACCCACAGTGGCTGAGACAGACACTAAATACATAATTATGTAAATTAAGATTTCATTTAGAATTGTGACAAATGATATAAAAGGAAGTACAGAGGGACCTCAGCCAGCCAAAGAGGACCAGAGATAACTCCCTAGGAAGTAATATTTAAGCCAAAAGATGACTTAGGAGTTGCCAGGCAAATGGAGTGGAAGAAGGTTCTAGACAGAAAAAGAAAAGAAACACTTCAAAACCCTGTAGCAAGAAGGAACTTGGCATACAAGAGAACTGAAAGGTCTCTGGTGTTGAAGCAGCTGTCCCTTTCCTCAAGACACTCTTGCAGGGACATGGCTATTATAAGTATACAAATATGATGTACAACACAGACTAGAGTGTGTGTGAGTAAGCTGGAGGAGAGTGGGACAGGATGAACTGGACCAGTTGCCCATAGCCAGAGCATGCAGGACCTTGCTGGGTTCTCAAGGATTAAAGACCTTACCCTAGTCACAGTGGGCAGCCAGGAATGGTTTTTAGCTGAGGAGTGATATAATCAGATCTGTATTTTAATAAGATCATGCTTGCTGATATCCTGTGAACTTCCTAATAAAATGTTTTTATAAATAATCTTAAGTAAATTATATCTCTTTATAAGCCCATACTACTTTATGAGGACAAGTCACATGTTCAAATTCTTTTGCATTCTTTAGTAACATCTACCTGGTTCTACATCCTCGCTACTCAAAAAATGGTCCTGGGATCAGCTGCATTAGCAACCAAATTACCTGAGAGCTTGTTTGAAAAGCAAGATCTCAGAGCCCATCCCAGATCTACAAAATCAGAATCTGTAGTTTTAACAGGATTCCCACGATTTATATTTGCACTTTAAAATCCAGAAGTCTTGCTCTACAGAAGCACCATGAGTACCACCACCACTCCACTTACATGGTGATTCAGAATATCCTAGATGAGGATTCTGGGGTTGTAATAATTCTATGGAGTCCATGGATACCTCTAAGGTATCTATCATCATTCTTAGATATGACCCTTGTTTGGAAAGAACTAGGGCAAAAATACACAGACATGTTCTTATTGTTCCTAGTAAAAACAGGGCACAAAAACAGAGAAGAAATAAAAAAAGACTGAACAAATATTCAGAGCCTGTGGTGCAGTGTTGTCACTAGTACAAGCAGCCCACCACATCAATGTTAGGTGCTAAGGATAGCAAGAGGGAGTATATATTCCCATAGCCAGCTTCTTCAAGTAGTCACAAAACAGCACTTTGGTTCTACTAATAAAATGAAACAAATCACACATACAGACACAAACTCACACATACTCATATACCACACTCAACAAAACATCAAGCTTCTGACATAATATGCCTTTCATTACCCCCAAATCAGGAAAATATTAACTATAAGAGGAGAAAATTTTGTTTCATTCATATCAAGTCAGTTGTAGCTTGCATTGCTAACAGCCCTTGAGCTAGAATTTTCTCTAAATCTGTTTGTTTTTTCTTTTCTAAATTGTTAGGTACTTTGCTACAAGGTTAAAAAATATAAAATACACTATCAAAATTATCCATTATTGAAGTTTCTGGCAGCCTCCACAAAATGTACAACACTGCAATTTGGTGAACATTCTGTTGTTCTTTCTAGACACTTTGTAGTATGTGGGAGAAAGCACAGCTTCGGGGAGCCAGCTGTGTGGCACAAAATCCTGCTTTGCTCCTTATTTGGAATGTGATTTTTTAAAAGTTTCTTAATTTCTCTGTGCCTCGAGTTCCTCATCTGTAAAAAGGAGATGATAACTGTGCCTATCACACAAAGTTCTTATGAGGACTCACTCAGTGAAAACATTTATAGCTCTTAGAAATCATGTCAGGAACATATTAAACATTTTGTATTTGCTGGTTTGTTATTGTTATATTACAACTGAATATCACCAGAAGCCAAGAAATTTCACTGGGAATCATTCTTGGAGCAATGGGCAAAGGAAATAATGTTAGTCACACTTCATTCAAATGTCACTAGCAGGAAAAGGCCACCCACTAACAGTTGGTAAATTGCCAGGTATTTGTTCCTTTGATGCCACAGTTAAGAAACCAGGAAGGCTATGTGGCCTCAGAGAAGTAATTACCAAAAAAAAGTTGCTCAGGTTTTTAAAGTCAATAACAATGTGGCTCAAGTGATAGAGCATCCGCCTATCATATAGGAGGTCCAGGGTTCAAACCCAGGGCCTCCTGGCCCATGTGGTGAGCTGGCACACACGCAGTGTGCTGCTGCACTCAAGGAGTGCCGTGCCACACAGGGGTGCCCCCTGCATAGGGATGCCTCACGCGCAAGGAGTGCACCCCGTAAGGAAAGCCACCCTGCTCTAAAAAAGCACAGCCCACCCAGGAGTGGCGCTGAACACATGGAGAGTTGATGCAGTAAGATGATGCAATAAAAAGAGACAAGGATTCCCAGTGCCGCCTGAGAAGAATGCAAGCAGACACAGAAGAACACACAGTGAATGTACACAGAGAGCAGCCAATTGGGGGGGGGAGGCAGGGGGGGAGAAAGAAAGAAAAATAAATCTTAAAAAAATAAATAAATAAAGTCAATAACCCAGAGTAATGTCTTACAATTTAAAATTTTTCTATAAACATTTATACTTAAATCCTTTGAATTTAAGGAGGGCTAACTTAAAATGCAACCAACAAACATTATCTTTTCATGCCAACAGAACCGAACCTAAAGAATGTTTTAAACTACCTAGCATGTGAAATCAGTTTATTTTTTTATCAAATTTTAGTATTGTAATTCCTCCCTCAAAATGCTGCATATTTTAAACAGGAGGGATTATTATCCATGGCAAAACCATGATTCCACTTCCTAAAACCTTACAGCCTATGAAGTATAAATTATAAATAAAATTTTTCCATTCACTTTTTATTTACTTAATTTTGCTATTTTCTGACCCTCAGCGAAACTGCGTCTTAGATAGCATGATAGTCATTTCCACATATGCTCCCGATTCTTTTAAAATGAGTAGAAATTCTGATGAATCATTTTCGCAAGCAAAACCAAAAGCCTCAGACATCACTCTCACTATGAGATAAACTCCATATGTTTTAGTTTTTATAGTCTTTATGTCTGTACTTAACAGAGTTCAATAATTGCTTACGGAATGAGGAGAACCTTATTGTAAAATATGCATAATAAACAGGGTCCTGAGCCAATTCAGCACAAAGTCAAATGTATCAAGTAGACCAAAAAGACATTATTTATAAAGATAGACTTTCCTATAAAAAGCTGATAATTATGTTGCTTGAAACACCTAATTGAATATAATTTATTCTAAAATTTTGGTTTCCTAAAATATGATCTAATTTCTAAATTAACTAGTGGTCTGCTGAAAGATTGAGACTTTTAATCAAAGAGAAAGAAAATATCTATGAAAAAATTACAAATTTATTTTATGTACATAGTAAATTTCCATCTTAATTCAGTTAATAAAATTACATGAGTATATTGTTTCTAATTTAAAGTGACAAAAGTTCTATGGAGCCTAATAAATTGGTCAATCAATTGATAAATGCTGTCAGTTCATCCTTACAATAATTGAAGTAGCTAGCAAAATTCAATACAAGACAATACCAGAGCAGACATGTAACCCTGATCAAACACCTGACAGCAATGGGTATTTGGTCAGGTTAAGTAAATTACACTTCTGCATTTCAGAAGAACCTCAACTGAAAGTAATACAACACAGTACCCTGTTAAGTCTCTAAAAAACAATATCGTGTTACACATACCAGAAGGTGGATAAAATATTTTTAAGTAAATACAGGATCCATTTACAGGGAGACATGGTTAAATATTCATAAGTACAATTGTTTTTCCTGTGCTTAATGACTATATCGGTACAGTCAGAAGGACTGATCTCAATTGATTTTCCAAGCTGTTCTACATAACTCAACCAATAGGAGACCACTTTGGGACCAAGCCTGTAAAGTTTTAATGATTATATTGGAATAACTCTCCCAGCATTGTCAGACTCTATTCATGTCGTGAAGCCACCTAGTCTGAAACTCAAACTCTTAAAGTTTAAGGAAAGCTTCATATGTTATATCCTAACTAATCACAGATTGGTTAATCACTACTTTTGGACTTTTTCATGTTAAAAGCACTGTGCTAGCTTGAGGAGGAATATAAAAACTACAATACAGCCCTCACTACATAGCTAGAAAGACCAAGTTAAATGCATATGCTTCAGGGTGTCCTGTTTGATCAAACCAAAAGTAGACATGTAACAATTCAACCCAACATCACTACCCCACAGCAAGATCTACTTTGCATGAGTATTTGTACGGAAAGCACAGGGGACTGAAAGCTCTGGCTGGGTTCAGAATCCAGGTCTACCCACCATTTATTTAGCAGCAGTGTGTGTCTTTGGGCAAATAATTTTAAATTCCAATATTGTTATTCATAATGTGAGGATAACGATTTTTATTATAATTTTTAATAATAATAAAATAAGGTTATAATAAAATTCAAACAAAATAATAAATGTAAAGTACTTAGCACAGTATTTAATAAGTTTACACTAAAAGTTGGTTATTTGAGGAGTTTCCCTAGGGCTAGGTTTCCCTTTAGGAGAGTAGAGTTACAGCCTGAAGCTAAAGGGATTGCTTTCAGGGGAATTTAGTGAAATTTGAAGCCCAATCAGTTCTGTTTGTAGAGTAAGGAATTAAGTGAGATAAAAGGTTTGGGAGAGAGGCAGTTTCTGCCAACTGTGCTTCGCACACAGTGTACCTGCAGCACTCTGGGCCTGAAGGAGCTGTAGTGACCTTGACACCCAAAGTTTCATGGTTTTGAGAGCACCAAGAGAGAAGCAATACTCTGACAAGAAACTGAGCCCTGAGTCACTTCCCCTAAGTGATTTTTGGGAAGCAAACATCTAGGTGAGTGGGAGGGAAGAATATGGGCAATTGGTCATGGGCAGATATGAGAAACCAAAGAATTTGGACAGGAGAACACTATGAACCTCATCTGTATACCTGTAGGCTGATAGGGGCTGGTGACATTTGCCTTATTCATACACAAATATAATAACACTTTAAGGCAGTGTATATTAAGTGCTAATAAGTAGCTAAGATAACAGACACAGTGTAAAGTTCAGGGGGGGAAGAAGTCAGTGTGAGCTAGAACATGCAACAACCTGGAACATCAACTGGTCCTTGCAGATTGGTAGAAGCTGTGTTGTCTACAGAGAGGTCTTTCAAGTAGGAAGTACTGGTGTGCCAAGATGTGGAGAGTAATGTGCATGAAGGCTTTGAGAATTAGAGAATTATGGCCAGAATCGGGGAAGGGGACAAGGGAATAGTGCAATAAAAGGCTAGAAAAATTGTTTGGGGCCATATTTCAATGACTGAAGGACCTAGATTTGGTTCTGCAAGTGATGAGGTACTTGAGGAAAAAAAAAAGATTTCTATTCAGGAAACCTATAGTGAAACTAGAGATCGATAAGATTAATCTGGCTTCATGTATGGTATAGAATAGAAAGAGAAACACCTTAGGAGTATGTGGGAACAGAAGAAGGGGGAGAGCAGTGGGATACAATATTAGATGGGCATGACATTACTTACCATTTTCTAAACTAGCATTAACAGGGGAAAAAAAGAAAGTCTAATTAAGAGCAGTATGTTCTTCCATTACTCCTCAATTTCCATTCATAATTTTTTCATGATTACTTCTCCATGCCCCAATGCTTATTGCTGTAAGGCACAGCTTGCTTGTTTATAAGTTGCATAAACACTCTTCATGAGCAACTGAAAGTCCTAGTGTTGTTCTAATGAGATTTCTTTCTCTCTCTTTCTCTTTTAGGTCCAATTCAGATATCCACTTTGGAAATATAACTGCTTTCTTATGATTTTCTTAGTATTTCAAACCCTGTATATTGATACATTTCTATATTATGTTATTGTGATAGAACAGTATCATATAATGTTTTCCCTCAGAGTCCCTGAAAAACACAAATTCTTTCAAATAGGTTGATAAAGTGATTCAATACTTTTTCTACTGCTAATACCATTGACTGTTGATACATGAGGTTAGTTTACATCCCTCTGCCAACACTGGAGTAGAAAAAAACTTCCTTTAACTCGAGCAGTGACTGGCTCTCTAGAGGACATTCTTATAACCACAGATACTCACTTGAGCTCTTCAGCAAGATTCTCAATAAGAGACCATCGTGATGCAGTAGGGTTTCCAGAAGCAGGCTCCAATTACAGCATGGCTGGGATAAGAGCAGTTTCAATTGACCCTCGGCTGTCAGTCCTCCAGCTGATGGAGTCCTTTAAAAATGCAAGATAAAGATGAAGTAATGAAGTTAATTTATCTATGAAATTAATAGCCTTAAAGTACAGATGTAATGCTAACTTCTTTAAATGTCAATTCCTCCTAGATTACTCTGAAAATGCTTTCATGCTTGCTTACTTTAGGGTTGCTCAGGGAAGGAATTACATTTAATCTCAACCAGCTAAAAGCAAATTAACATTTGGTAGCCTGCCAAATTTAAAACTGATACAAAATAATCATGCCCATATTTCTGGAACTATGTCTGTTTTTGTTTCATGGAGCAAAGAAAAATAACTCAGGCATTTATTTTGAATTCATTCATTTGTACATTCATGAAATATATAATGAGTCCCTACTATGTGCTATTAACTTTCCTTATTCATAGAAAGCAGTTTCAATGGGTTTTTGGCTACTTTGTGATATTCTACATATTATGATTGCTGATAAAACTAAAGGAATTCAAAGCCTCTGTCAAGGGTCAACCATAATCTAATTATTTAATATGTAAAGTCTTAAATCAACATGCAATTATCAGGACTGCTGCTAACAGTCACACTGCTGCCTACTTGGGTAATCATTTCATCAAAAAGAAATAATTCCAAGGCAAACAAGCTTCCACTTGTGAAATTATCATCAATGTTGAACAGGAAATCGAAATCAGGTCCCTCACATTACCCCTTCTATTTACCAGTGAATTAGCAGGAGATAAGTAGGTAAAGTAGGGATCGAAAAGTGGTAACATCCGTTTTTCCCTCTAACGTCTCAGAGTTAAGATTGGGTAAGAGGCACAACATGGGAAATCAGTTAACAAAAGGAAAAAAAAAAGAGGGCCAGAAATGATGAAACTCAATCTGGTTGTGAACAAAAGGGTTGTGGGACTGAGAGGCCATGGGAAGGAAAGGTGTGGCTGAGCAATGCAGAGGTGTTGACGAGAGGACCATATGCTTCAGAGCAGAAAAAAAGCAGAACAAAAGGTATTGCTGAGCGGCAATTTGTAGCATTATAATTATCAGATGAAATTTGCTGAGTGGTGAGCCATCCGGTTATCAATGTAGTCTAGATGTGGTTTTCAAAGCTTGGGCCACGGAACAGCAGCATCAGCATCACCTGAAGATTTGTTAAAAATGCAAATTCTTGGGTCTTACTCCAGACTTACTGAGTCAGAAATTCTGGTGGTGGGCTCCAGAAATCTTCTCTTACTATGCCCTCCAGGGTAGTCTGATGCACACTAGAGTTTGAGAACCCCTGCTGTAGGCAGTGCTTTATAGAGCCCAAGCATTAGGGATAGGACCACGTGGCATCATCTTTCCTGACTCGATGCCTTTAGGCTCATGCAGGCCCACCCTTGGCTTGCCCATGGCAATGGGCTCCCTAAAACCCTTTACTTATTACAACCTTCAATTTGCAGCAAAATCCCACTTCCTCCACAAAATATTCACTAAAAATTTATCTCCATAAATTTAACTCGGAATTAAAGCAGTACTGGAAGTACACACATTTTAGCACCCTATTAAAATTTCATTATTTGAAGTTTTATCTCTCCACTCAGGTTTAAACCTTATGAGGACACTTGTTTTTTTTAGATTTATTTTTGCTTATCTATCTCTACCCCCTCATTGTTTGCACTCACCGTGTCTGCTCATTGTGTGGTCATCTTCCTTTATAAGGAGGCACTGGCACCTCCGGTGTGTGGAGCAGGAGCTCAACTGCTTGAGTCACATCCACTTTCTGAGGACACTTGTCTTATACACCTATAGCTCCTACCAGTGAACTATAGGGCTCACATGTAAAGGCTCTACAAAAGTTAGCTGACTGATCTGCTCATAAATGGATAGGCAAACTCTTAAAAAAAAAAAAAAGGATGCTAAGGCTGGTACAAGGGAAAGCAAGATAATCTGATTATATACAATGAAAAAGTTTTAAAGCACCTATTCTTGGCTTGGATTGGGGTTGGGAGCATCTCAAAACTTTAAGATGCATAGAATCCTTCATCCTATGTTTGAACTTTGGACCAATTCAGGTTTCTTCTCATGTGAAACTCTAACATAGCTCAAAACAGAGAAACTCCTTGGTCAGTCAGTGGGGCTCCTGCCTTGGGTGGGGAAGGGAAGAAGAGAGAGGAGAGTTACTTCTCAGGCCAGAAGAATCAAGTCAGCTAGTTGGGGGCATCCCAGGAGTTTTTCAGGGTATTTCAGAAGGGTCTGGATCTTGTGGTAGTTCCAAATCTGGTGCCAAAGGAGAAGCCCACTGGGTAAACCCTTTGGACTGGAAACTGAAGCAGATCCTCTTATGGGCCACCCCTATTTCTGTCCTAACCCCGACTGCTCACACCTGTGCTTTCAGAAGCTCTTCCTGGGTTGGTGGTAAGTTGTTTATTAACTTTCACTTGGTTTTTAAACTTAGGCTATCTTTATATTATGCTGGAGCTGAGTGCTGATTTAAGGATTATTTAAGGACCTGAAAGACCCACTTTGACTGGAGTGGAGAAAGGGAGGGGGATCTTGAGATTGAGTTTGAAGTAGGAGCCGATCATAGACGGTTTTATTAGGTGGGGGTTTGGGACTCAAAGAGTTTAAGGCAGAGGAGCTTCCTGATCTGGGTACAGTGGGAGAATGCTTTGGAGGGGGCTAGCATATTTGCTCAGCACTTCAGACATGTAATAAAACAAAGTAATTTGAATGTCATTTTGTACCACTGTAACCGAATACCTGGTTATAAATAAAACCCCTCATTTACCAGATGGGAAGCTGTTTGTTGAAATGTACCTCAATTCTTGGATCTTTCAAATTATCACAGATTTTGAAATGTACAGTAGAATGACTCACTATGAGGAAAAATAAAATATTACAAACATTCCTCAATCACCAAGCTCCAAGTAATAAATGCATTGAGGAGTCTGTGTTGGACATATGGAGAGGCATATGTTCCCTCATCCTGTGAGTTGGTGGAGCTGAGAAAGTGAGATTAGCCTCATGAAAAATGACAGAAAGGGAATTTATACATACATATATATATAAAATATGTACATGTTGAATTCCACTATAATTTGAAGAAGAGAACAAAAATTTATAAACCCAAAAGAATACATAAATCTGGCATTGGAAGACAGGATTAATTTATGGGTGGGTTGTATTAGGCTTATACTCTAATAAGTGTTATATTTCTGGGGCATGAATTGGCCTAAAGAATTTTCAAATCTGTGTAAGGATTGATACAACAATGGTGTTCAACTATTATCAGTTTATTAAGCTATTAAATAATTTTTATAGAATTATCATGTAAACTCTAAGTTGTTTTATGGTATGTTTACTTAGTAAAAATGAATCACGTAGTACACTTGTAATTTCTGCAATTTTGTGGTATTTATACTTTAGTGGAAGTTTAAAATGTTTTAGCCATAGCAGTGCACACCAGCCTGACTACCAACCACCTGTTGTGATGAGGCTCAGAACAGAAAGCTCTACTAGGTTCAGACTAATGTTCTTTACAGCTTTCTGGCTCAGGCCACATGACAATAGGATTCCGTGATCCTACCCTATATGTCATGCAGAAACCGCCAGAGTAATACAACACTGGTATGGATGCTGAAAGGCATACCTGTCAGAGAATGACAGTCAGCAGTGATGGGCACTGCCCTTCATTATGTGTCTTTTATTTTGAACCAACAGCCATTAGATGGTACTGTGCCCGCCCCCTAACAGATAAACCACATAGGTCTGACCCTAGTGGTAGAAGCAGGAGTGACCCCTCTCACCATTATTCTTGATGATCCACTTTGGGAGAATTTGTTTTTTCTGTAACCTAACTATAGGCTCTGTGAGAACAGAGGTCCATTTTCATAGGGAGTGGGGGATATACACCTCTACAAGGGGTACGTTAAGGATTCCTAAAGTTATAGCTGCCACCTGGTCATTTTGGTGGCACCCTCCTCATGCCAGCAGTATACCAGGGAAAGAACGTACTGAAAGGGGTAATTAACCCTGATTATCCTCAGGAGCTAGAAGTTGCTGCTTTTATAAGGGCAACAGGGAGAACCACATCTAGAACTTAGGGATTTCACAAGGATATTTGTTGGTGCTCCCAAGGCTGGTGATACCATTAAAGTGTGACCTCACCAATCAGTCTTAACCATGTTCAAGGTAACCAGAGATTGAACTCCCACAGTAGCATGTTTGTACCATTTAATATGGCACTTACTTTATATAATATTACTTTAAACTCGTTCATTCACCTGTTCATTCAACTAATATTTCTTGGTCAATTCTATGTGCTAAGCCATGGAGATACACAATAAGTAAATGAAAAAAAGACAGTCCCTACATTGATAGAATTTGGGGGTCAATGAATATGTGAATAGAAAGCTAGGAAGTCCCTGCACTAGTCAGGAGAGAGATGGTGGTGGTTTGGACTAAGGTGCAGGTGGTGCTGCTAGATAGTAGATATTAGGAGTGAAAATCAGTGGAACTTAGCAATGGATTAGATATGGCAGGAGAAGAGGGATGTGTACAGATTGCCTCTGGTCTATAGCTGGATGGAGGTACTGTTTGCTGAGTTAGGGAATAATAAAAGAGGATCAGCCTTGGAGGAGAATATAGTAAGTTCAATTTTGGTCATGTTGAATTTGAGGTGTCTTTGTGATCTCTAGGTAAAAACTTTAAGAAATTATTCATGTATAGCTGGTACTCATGGATACATGTGTTGGGAGTCCTAGGTGAGGTTAAAATTAGTGATATGGGTTTTGGGGTGGAAGGGAGTAAATGATGTCACAGACATGAATGACATCACCTAGAAGGAGATTCTATGATGGAACTCTAAAGACAGTCAGTATTTAACAGTCAAGCTAAAGAAGATAAACCTGCAAAGACAGTGGAGAAGCAACAACAGGAAAAGAAGGAAATCAGGAAAGTATCTCAGGATGAAGTCAGGAGAGTGTCTCAGAAGCTAAGGGAAGAAAGCGTTCTGAGATGGAGGAAGAAGACAATGGTATTGCATGCTATTGTCTAAGAGCTCACTAAGATTGTATTCTTCACCAGCACTTAACTATTTGAGAAGGGGACTTTGTCTCACACTTCACTGCCTGCCCCTTCCTTTCCTCATCACTAAACCTAGCACAAAGTTTCACACGGGGAAAATTTTCAAAATGTAATTATTGATGGAATGACTGAATCAGCCTGGCAAACTGGCTAAAAGGAAAGACTCACACAGTATATAAAAATTAAGCCAAAGGTAGTATTGGGGAGAATAAAAAAGTATATAAATCCAAAACAGGATTATACTGAGTAAAAGCGTAATACAAACAAAAGCATAGTAGAAAGAAAGAATTACAGCTCAGAATGGACTGGCTACAAATTAGAACATCATGTTGTCATCATAAAAAAATGAGTACTGTAAAACGAATGGACTGTTTATGCACACTGATTATACTACTTGGATTCAGTGTGTAGTTATTATCTACTCAGCTAAAAAGACCTGAAGTTTTTTTGGAAAGATTTAAAGAACCACAAGAAGATGAGTGTGAAAAATAAAAGCATACAGTACAACATTCTAAAACTGTCCAATATAGTACTCTTCTGTTCACATTTATATCAAAGTACAGTATGCTATCAGAGTATTAATCTTGAGATTGCTATAGTCCCCACATGCCTCAGTTTAATCTAGTATGAAACCGATTACCTTTTCTAAATCAACTTATATTGTTAGCCTATACCATCCCTAGGGATAATGAAAGCAGTACATTTTACTTAATGCTTTGAAAATACGTTGATTTTCCCTAAAGCCAACTCTTCTAAACTCTATTCCAGGGATTCTAGAACATGAAAAATTCTTTTGTTTCTTATTTATATATACCATAAGTTTCTCTAGTAAGACTCTAGACAAACTTATGGGCCTCAAAGAAGTTCACGCATTTTTTTTTAAGGCGGTACCTGAGATTGAAGGACCTCACATAAGGGAAGCAGGCACTCAACTACTGAGCTTCGTCTACTCCCCAATGAGAACTCGTTTTCTCTTTTGATCGTTTTTATTATTTTTTAGGTGATACTGGGATTGAACTCTGGGTCTCATACATGGGAAGCAGGTATTCAACCACATGAGCTTCATCTACTCCCTCGTGCACTTCTGCCCTCCCTCCCCAAATGGTTCCCTTATCTTTTTTTTCCTCCTTGTCTGCTTTAGGAGGCACTGGAAACTGAAGCCAGGACCTTCCACATGGGAGGCAGGAGCTCAACTGTTTGAGCCACATCCATCCCCTGCTTGTTTTTTTTCTCATCTGCTCATTGTGTCCTCCCTGTTTTTTTGTTTTTCTCATTGTCTGCTCCTTGTTTTTGCTCAATGTCTGCTCATTGTCTGTTCCTTGTTTGCTTGTCTTCTTTAGGAGGCACCAGGAACCAAACCCACTGTTTGAGCCCTATCCGGTCCCCCCATGCATTTTAATGCATAAAATACAGAGATGCTATATAGTACCTTATTATTAACACCTTGCATTAGTGTGGCATGTTTTTTACAATTCTTGAAGGAACATTTTTATAATTGTACTATTAACTATATTCCATTGTTTACAGTAGGGTTCACTATTTGTATTGTACAGTCATATGTTTTATCTTGTTTTTATTAAAGAAGTTATAAGTTTATAAAACAATCATAAAATACCAGACTCCCTTACACCACCCCATCACCAACACCTTGCATTGGTAAAGACCGTTGTTACTATTGATGACAGCATTTAAAAAAAATAAATGTACTATTTTTTAACAGTAGCTACCTTTATTACAAGTGATGAAAGATTATTAAGATAGTTCTACCTATCATCCATTATTTCCATTATGTGTATTTTTTCCATATACACCCTATTATTTCAACCTTGTATTAGTATCATACATTTGTTATAATTCATAAAAGAAAATTCTTATACTCTAAAAGTGCATTGTCTACAGTAGGGTTTATTGTGTTTTACAGTCCTATGTTTTATTTTAAAATTTTTATTCTAGTAATATATACATCCTAAAATTTCCTCTTTTAACCACATTTACCTACACTGTTCAGTGCTGTTGATTAAACTCACAGTAATGTGCTACCATCACCACCGTCCATTCCCAAACTTTTACCATCAGCCTAAACAGAAAATCTGTACAAGTATCAACTGCCCATTCGCTAACCCCAATCTATCTCCTGGAAACCTGAATTCTAGATTCTAATTAGTTCATAACAGTGAAATCACACATTATTTGTCCTTTTGTTCCTGACTTCTTTCACTCAACATAATGTCCTCAAGGGTCCTCAACATTGTCACATGCATTAGGACTTCATTCTTTTATGGTTGAATAATATTCCATCATATGTATACAACACATTTTGTTTACCCATTTATTGCTTTATTTATTGTGTACAAATATCTGTTCTAGTCCCTGCTTTCATTTCTCCTGGTTATATATATACCTAGTAGTAGGATTGCTGGACCATATGGTAATTCTTTACTCAGCTTCCTGAGGAACTGCCAAACTGTCTTCACAGTGGCTCTATCATTTTACATTCCCACCAGCAATGAATGACTGTTCCTATTTCTTCACATCCGATGCAACACTTGCAGTTTTCTGTTTTTTTAAAGTAGTCATTCCAGCAGGTGAGAAATGATATCTCATTGTGGTTTTGCTTTGCATTTCCCGAATAGCTAATGATGTTGAACATCTTTTCATGAACTTTTTAGCCATTTGTATTTCCTCATTGGAGAAATGTCTATTCAAGGCTTTTGCTCATTTTTTAATTGGGTTGTTTGCCTTTTTATTGTTGAGTTGTAGCATTTCTTTATATTCTGGGTATTAAGCCCTTATCAGATATGTGGTTCCCAAGTATTTGCTCCCATTGAGTAGATTGTCTTCACTTTCTTGACTGTCCTTTGATGCACAAAAGTTTTTAATTTTGAGGAGGTTCCATTTATCTATTTTTTTTTTCTTTTATTGCTTGTGCTTTGAGTGTAAAGTCTAAGAAACCATTGCCTAACCCAAGATCCTGAAGATGATTCTATACATTTTCTTCGAGAAGTTTTATAGTCCTGGTTCTCATATTTAGGTCTTTATCCATTCTGAGTTAATTTTTGCATATGGTGTGAGATAGGTGTCCTCCTCCATTCTTTTGCAAATCGATATCCAGTTCTCCCAGCACCATTTGTTGAAGAGATTACTCTCTCCTTCCCAGTTGAGTGGACTTGGTTGGCAGACTTGTAAAACAGGCAATTGGCTACAGATGTGAGGGTCTAATTCTGAACTCTCGGTTTGATTCCATTGGTGAATATATCTTTCCCTGGGTCAGTGGTATGCTGTTTTGAAAACTGTAGCTTTGTAATAAGAGTTGAAGTCAGGAAGTGTGAGTCCTTGAACTTCATTCTTCTTTTTCAAGATATTCTTGGCTCTTCAGAACTCCTTGCTCGTCCAAATAAATGTGATAATTGGCTTATCCATTTCAGCAAAGTAGGCTGTTGGAATTTTGATTGTGATTGCACTGAATCTGTAAATCATTCTGGGTAGAACTGACATCTGAACAATAGTAACATGGCAAGTCCTTAATTTATTTAGATCTTTAATTTCTTGTATCCATGTTTTATAGTTTTCTGTAAAACTATATTTGATTCTTTTAGTTGCTACATAAATGGAGTTTTCTTTTTGATTTCCTTCTCAGATTGCTCATTTCTAGTGTATAGAAATACTACTGATTTTTGTATGTTGATCTTGTATCCAACATTGCTGCATTCGTTTATTAACTCTAGTAGCTTTGTTGCAGATTTTTCAGGACTTTCTATATATAGGATCATGTCATCTGCAAATAGTGAAAGTTTTACTTATTCCTTCCCAATTTGAATGCCTTTATTTCTTTTTCTTGCCTAACAGCTCTGGCTAGAACTTCCAGCACAATGTTGAGTAACAGTGGTGACTTTGGTCATCCTTGTCTTGTTCCAAATCTTACAGGGAAAGATTTTAGTCTTTCATCACTGAGTATGATGTTAGCTGTGGGTTTCTTATACATGCCCTTTATCCTGTTGAGGAAGTTTCCTTCTATTCCTGCTTTTTAAAATTTGTACCAGTATTTGTACCAATAGAAATACCTTCTATTTATTTGTACCAAGAAAGGATGCTGGATTTTGTCAAAAGCCTATTCTCTGTCAATGGAGATGATCATGTGGTTTTTCCCCTTCATTTTGTTAATGTGGTGTATTATATTAATTGATGTTCCTATTTGTGTAGGGGAATGATTTTTCATGCACACTTGAGCATCATCCTAAACTGTTTTTACTTTGGAAGGGGTATATAGTGGTCAAAAACCTGAGCTTTGGAATCAACCCAGGTGCACAAAACAAAATTCCCCACTTTGTTCTCTTTGGAAAGTTGCCACCAAGCATTATTTCACTTTCCATAAAAAGGAAGATGTGCACACTAACCTCATAGAACTGGTGTGAAATTTAAAATAAATAATGGATATAAAGCACTGGCACCATGCCTGGTACATGGTTTTCACTATAAAAGCTAAGCTGGCTTTGATGATTGGAATAATTACTAATCTGCATTTTTCACTTAACCATAAAACACAATTATCTCCCTAAGTCATTAAATGTTTTTCAAAATCCACCCTTTTAATGACTCCACAGTAGTCTATTATATAGCTATCCTATAATGGATTTATCTAATTCTGTAAAGTGGGACGTTTATTTTTTATTTTTTCCTTTACAATTAATGCTTCAGTAAACATCCTCACATAGAAATCACTGTCAATATCTCCAATTAATTCCTTATGATTTATTCCTAGGAATGGATTGGTGGCTAAACAGGCATAAATCTTTTTAAGGTTTTTGGTACATATTATTAAACTGCCCTCCAGAAAGCTTGCATCAAATTGCATTTCCACTATGGGCTTAATAGTCTCCTCCATGTTCTAATATTTGTGTTGGAATAATAGTGGAGATGGGCTGCTAAACAGAAGCAGAAAAGAAGAAAATTTGATTTACAGTTATATTTGTCTTAGGTTATAGAAAGGAGAAAGAAGCTCTTTCAACACTGATGAACTATTTAGAAGTTTGGGAACTCATCAGACTGGCAGTTGTATGCTTATTTCACTGTAAGAGAGCCTGTTGTTGAGATATTTTTGCAATAGTAAGCATTAAAGAGTTGGTTATTTAATCCCTAATGACCATAATAAGGACTATATTTACATGTAGGATGACAGGGTATTGAGATGGTCTTGGAAGTAACAATCATACACTGAGGTCCTTAGAGACAGAGTCTACATTTCATTAATCTTGGATTTCCTCAGTACCTAAATGGGGACAAGTTCATAGCAGGCAAGCAAAATATATTTGTTTTGTCTGCAGACAGTTTTTTTTTTTTTTTTTTTAATTTTTTTATTTTTTATTAACTTTGTAATAATATTACATTAAAAATATATATGTGCGGTCCCATTCAACCCCACCCCCCCACCCCCCCTCTCCCCCCCCCCCAACAACACTCGTTCCCATCATCATGACACATCCATTGGATTTGGTAAGTACATCTTTGGGCACCTCTGCACCTCATATACATTGGTTCACATCATGGCCCATACTCTCCTCTATTCCATCATGTAGGCCCTGTGAGGATTTACAATGTCCGGTGATTACCTCTGAAGCACCATCCAGGGCAGCTCCATGTCCCGAAGACGCCTCCACCTCTCATCTCTTCCTGCCTTTCCCCATACCCTTTGTCCATTATGTCCACTTTTCCCAATCCAATGCCACCTCTTCTATGTGGACACTGGATTGGTTGTGTCCATTGCACCTTTATGTCAAGAGGAGGCTCAGATTCCACCTGGATGCTGGATGCAATCCTCCCATTTTCAGTTGTAATCACTCTAGGCTCCATGGTGTGGTGGTTGTCCTTCTTCACCTCCATCTTAGCTGAGTGTGGTAAGTCCAATAAATCAGATTGTAGGTGCTGGAGTCTGTTGAGGCTCAGGATCTGGCTATCACATTGTCAGTCCAGAGATTCAAATCCCCTAAATATATCTTAAACCCCAACATTAACTGCACCTCCAGCACATTAGCATGAAAGTCTTATGAAGGGAGATCCCATCTGAGTCCAGATTCATCACACATAAACACCATTTCCAAAGAGGGGCCATCTGCCCTGGTAGTTAACCCCATCGGCCATGACCATAACTCCCATGGGTCTCTTTAGCCCTCAAAGGAACCAATATCTGGGGGTTGTATCTGCTTTATCTGTCTCTCTGACTCTGCTCAGTTGTGCATGAGGGCAAACCTTCTGCCAGCCTCCAGACTCTTTTTTAGAAACTCGTAGCCATATAAACTCATTTCTCCTTTCCATTTCCCCCTTACTTTAGGTCAAACAGCATTTTAAAGTCATGGTATTTTATGTAGACATGGATATTCTGCTGATCCGCATTGAACCTTCCGTATAAGGTCATTTTCCAGTTGCATCATCAGTTGGTAGTTGATAGTGGTCCCTCGTTGCCAGGGAGGCTCATCCCCGGGTGTCATGTCCCACGCTGGGGGGAAGGCATTGCATTTACATGCTGAGTTTGGCTTCGAGACTGGCCACATTTGAGTAACATGAAGGCTGACAGAAGGAAATTCCCAGGCACAAAGTTGCTCTAGGCCTTGTTATTATTTTGGGTTTATCAGTTCACAAGCATAGTCATTAGTATCAGGGGCTCACTGTTGAACCCTCACTCCCTCCCGGTCCCCACCACTGTACCTGGGAGACTGTCACTGCTCCCCTAGGGACCACGACAGAGCACCACTGGCCAGGAACCCAGTACCCCCCCTACTGTGGTTTTTAATTGTTGCCACTATGAGTATATCCAAACATTACCATGCACCCTGGACATATGTTCTGTACAGCTCCCTGTCAGTCATATATCACCTGTCATTGGTATCCCATACCAGTATCCCTCCATTGCCATTGTTGAAACACTCTGTGATCCAGAACTCCCCGAAATTTGAAGCCCAATATAATGTCATGGTCCCTTACTAGGGAATGGCATATAGCGATGAGTTTAAAGGATAGATAAAGAACTTGGATAAAGTTAGATAAAGAACTTAGATAAAGAATGTTGATTTGAAAAAATTCCACATCCTATTTTTTCCCCCCCCCCCCCCCCCCCCAATTATTCAGCTTTTCTTCATAGGAGAGCAGACAGTTTTGTGTCTGAGGTTTTCACATCCTCTATTCATGTTAGGACTCTAGTTCCTCAAAGAGAGAGAGACAAAGCCAGTCAACTCAGATGGTGAAATCACTGATACTGTATTTCCAAAGCAAATCAGGAATGTGTGGGAATTAGCAATTTCTCCTTCAGCTACACATGATTTTTTAAGATTTATTTATTTTATTTATTTCTCTCCCCTTCCCCTCCCCCGCCCCAAGTTGTCTGTTCTCTGTGTCTGTTTGCTGCGTGTTCTTCTTCGTCCGCTTCTGTTGTCAGTGGCACAGGAATCTGTGTTTCTTTTTGTTGTATCATCTTGTTGTGTCAGCTCTCCATGTGTGCAGTGCCATTCCTGGGCAGGCTGAACTTTCTTTCGCACTGGGCGGCTCTCCTTATGGGGTGCGCTCCTTGCGCGTGTGGGGCTCCCCTTCGCGGGGACACAACTGTGTGGCAGGGCACTCCTTGCGCGCATCAGCACTGCGCGTGGGCCAGCTGCACATGGGTCAAGGAGGCCTCCCATGTGGTAGACAGACGCCCTAACCACTGGGCCAAGTCTGCTTCCTACACATGATATTTTTGTTCTCAGATACCAAGGTGAGGTACTTTTCAATGATATATTCAGCAAAGAATCAAACTGACATTCTACATAATACCATAAAATGTCATCAGAGTATTCTGGAAGTACATTTCAAACTTTAAATTTTACCTATTTTATTGAACAAGAAAAGTGAAAGATCCTATTCAGAACTTTAAAAGTTACTCCTCACTCGACTTCTACCTGAAGCTTTGAGTGAATTACATGAATTATCCAGTTATGCTACTTATTTTTAATAATTAGTTGGAAAGCTGTAAAACTTCTAGTCATATACCAAGAAAGATAAATTTTAAAATGGCTAGGCAATTAACTAAAATTGAACTAAACTGCAATAATTCACATTTTTCTATTATATCACTAAATATACAAATTAATAGGATGATCATGAGGACTGAGCTATAAAAAGAAATAAATAGCATTACCTATCTTATAACAATATTGTGAAAAGTTATGGCTTTTGTAAGAAGCATTTATACCCATGAATAAAAGTTTCTAGTAAACTTGGAAAGGAATCAAAGAATTATAGGTATTATGGCAGAGGCCCTCACCTGAGGAAAGAAGGGTAGAAATGTTCTATGCAAGAAAACCAATATAATGGCCGATTGAAAAGTGATTTTAAGGAATCTGAAGCAGAATCATCCATGCCATGCTGAAAAGTCCTAAGGAAATACAAATAAATTCTTTCAGAATAAACAGGAAACATTAACTATGAAGACCATTGAAACAACTTTTAACTTCCATGTAGTATTCAAAGTCAATGATATTTTGCACAGCACGGTATTGTGCTAGAATGGACAATGGCACCCAGTTCACCCCTTTGTGATTTATGCTAATATGTGACTCAAGGGCCAGGTGAGCAAGTCAATACCCCCATGAAAAATCATGAGTGGTGAATAGGATTTCTATAAGCCTCTGAATAACAATTCTTATACTTATGGAAAGCATACCAATACCATTATTTAATTTCTTAAACTCTCATAAACTTTGTCAAAGATAAAATACATAAAACATACTACAATGAATGTATATTTGTTCTGCTCCCTGACCTGAATCCAATAATAATATTTTGTCATATTTGCTTTATTAATGTAAAAACGTTTAGCATGAAATTACCACTTTTTATTCTTTAAAGTGATTTCTAAATACTAAATACTAAACAAATAATGAGAATTTCATTTATATGTTCCTAAGGGTCTACAGAAAAAGAATTGTAAAACATATGATTGTGAGTTCAAAATTAAAACAACATGGTCACAATATCTTGTCTACCAGTATCCTTGGTGAAGGGACTGTAACATTTTTTGAGGTTGGCGCACAGTCAACCACAAATCTTGAGGTAGTAAGAAAGGAACTGTTACATAAAATCTTTGGTACATAGTATGGCTAATAAAAATTTTGTAATAGGAGACTGTATTTGTGTAGATAGAATTAAGAATGATCACTGGAATGGAATGGTTTTAAGAGTCCTAGTTCTCCTAGTTCAGGAGAGACAGTGTCTTTGAATACTAAATAATACATGGAACAAAATTCCATTTTGAAAACTCATTCTTTGGGAGTGGATGTGGCTCAAGCAGATGAGCCCCTGCTTCTCATGTGGGAGATCCCGGGTTTGGTTCTGGTCCCTCCTAAAAACAAAACAAACAAAACAACTCAGGGGAGCTGATGTGGCTCGGTAGTTGAGCACTGGCTTCCCACATACGAGGTCCCTGGTCAATCCCTAGCCCCCACCCCTGGTGCCTCAAAAAAAAACAAAAAACAGAAAACGTCTCATTCTTTTATTTTCAGTCCACACCCTGCTTCTTGTATCCTCACATTTTCCAAAGGTGATCCTTCTCTGCCCTGCTTTTCTTGCAAAATTAGACCACCTTCTAATTAAATATACCTGAAACATTTTTAGAATTTTACTACATAATCCTCTTGGAAACCATTTTTTTCTTACTAAATTCCAAATAAGAACAAAATTCCTTGAATAGGCTTCCAAGTTGGGCTGTCATATTTCCAATCCATCCATTCCATTGTGTGAGCTAGAGAAGCAGACAGAAGCTAGAACAGGATACTTTAGATGTCTTACCAGCTGCGATGGTTAGGCTAATGTGTCAACTCAGCCAGGTAATTGTGTCTAGTCGCTTGATCAAGCAAGTACTGGGATAATTGCAATACAAGCAGGTTTATGGACTTTAGTCACCAGTGACTTTACTGCATAGATAGCTGATTACATTTGCTTCAATCAGGGACATTGCCATCAGCAATGAGTGACGCAGTTGAATGCCTTAAAAAGGGAAGTGATTTCAGCATTCAGAGAGAATTTCCCAGCTCATCTTTGGAGAGCCAACATCTCCCGGAAACTCATCAAGGACCTTCATTGGCCTTTCTTCAGAGCCCCTGGTTTTCAGCCTGCCTGTGACTTGTGCATCCCCACACTCACAAAAGACGCTTATAAAATCACATACTATTGACAGATATCTCCTGTTGATTCTGTTTCCCTAAAGAACCCTGACTAATATGCCAGAAAGGGGAACCACTACAGAGTTTATAGCATGGGAGTGATATAGCAGTTTTACATTTTGGAAAAATCATGTAAACAGTAGTGAGGAAAGGATAGTGGATTAGAGGGAGATAAAGGCTGGAAGAAGGGAAAGAATCAATATACTACTGCAGTAAACCAGGCAGAAGATGATGAGGAACTAAACCAAGGAGAGGAAGAGGTGATAGTGAGCAGGAGACAAATATAAAAATGTTAAATTTATAGAGTTAACAATATTTATTTCATAATGACATTGGGTAGGAGATAGCGTGAGAGGGAATATAAAGGGGGGAAAGAATTAAGGGAAAGGGAGAAGCCTAGGATGACTCTCAGGTCTTTACTTAGTTTTGGAAATGTTGGGGGGCTGAAGAACATCTGAGAAGATACTTCAGTAGGAATTTGGATTTATAGAACTAGTAAAGAGACATCTGGGTTGACGATGTGGAAGTCATTGGCATAATGGTAAAGACATGGGAGTGGATACAATCACCCAGGGAAAATGTAACATGAAAAGGTGGACAAGGACAGAACTACAGAACCTACAAAGATGTAAAGGGTGAGCCAAGAAAAAGAAGCACAGAGAAATCAAGAAGGAATAATCAAAGTATATGGTGGGCCAGGAGAACGGGATGTTACGGAAGCCTAGGGAAGAGAAAATAGCCAATAGTGTAAAATTGAAGAGAGGTTAAGTGAGTTGAGGGACTAAAAGAATCCATTGTTGTTAGTGATTCAGTTGTGTGGATGATCTTGCCCATGCTGTTTGTTTAGCAAGACCAGGGCAGAGGCCAATTGCTGTGCAAGAGTGAATGGTAAATGTAGAATTGGGGACAATGAGTACAAACTGTTTTCCAAGGAAGGAAACACAATACTAAAGGAGGATTATTAATTAATGCAGGATAGACTTGGAGAAAGGAACCAGAAGATAGAATGTCTAAGACGAAGGCCATGCATGGAGTGGAAGGTAAATGTAATGAAAAGCTCAGGTAAAAAGATTTGCTTTGATTGAGAAAAGAGTCCCACTTATATCAGAGACCAGTCAAGGGAAGTGGGCATGAGTAGGGTTCAAGATAATTATCAAGAATGGAGATTAGAAGTTAAATTGCAGGTCCGATAGTCTAGATTTTCTCAGAAATATGGGGTAAGGCCATTTGCTCATTAACAGTGAGATGGGGCAAGGAAGGAGATTTGACAGAAGTGGAGAAGGTTGGAAGGGGAGCTTCCCAGAGACTGGACAAAGAGTGAGGCTGCCAAAAAGTAAAAAATACAGCCAAGTGATTTTCTCTAGCAGTGTTTCAAATTCTGGATACAGAGGCAAAAAAAAAAATGGGGGTGCAGGGGAAGAACATGCAAGAGGGCTAAAAGGGAGTGCTATATAAAGTGACAGAGGAGTGAAGCAGACTTGGCTCAATGGATAGGGCGTCCGTCTACCACATGGCAGGTCTGCAGTTCAAACCCCAGGGCTCCCTGACCCATATGGAGCTGGCCCACACACAGTGCTCCCGTGCCACTGACAACAACAGGAGCAGACAAAGAAGAACACACAGCAAATGGACACAGAGAACAGACAACGGGGGGGGGGGGGGGGGGGGGCCGGGGGGCAGGGAAGGGGAGAGAAATAAATAAAAATAAATCTTTAAAAAAATAAAATAAAAATAAAGTGCCAGAGGAGATGCACCAAGGGATCTGGAAAGAAAGGCAGTCTCAAAGAAAGTGATAGACTTAAGAGAAATGATGGACAAGAGATAGAGAACTTGGTGACAGAGCAGGAGGGACTGGAGGATGTGGACAAAAACGTGGTATCATAGAATATGCCTACTTGGAGCCTTTGCACAAATCCCCATTTGTCCCATTACCTGGGAGTACCTTGTTTCTCTAAGAATGAATACTTTGCCTAGAATGCCCTCATTGTCAAGTTCAGCTAGCTCCATATATTCCTCTGTCTCAAGACCTTCTTTAACTAGTCTTCTTTGACCACCCTATCGAAATATATCCCTTCTCACCACTCCTTTCCTCTCTATTTCCTTATTTTATTGCATGTTTCTTCATAGACTTATTTTTACCTACCATTTTTCTACATATACTTTTTGTTGGCTGCCCCCCATCCCAAGGCTAGGGTTCATGAGGGTCATTTAGAGGTAGCACATGGGTGACTGCAGGAGCTCTGAAGCCAGACAGGCCAGCTTTATATCCTGGGTGTGCTTTTCATTAACCATGTAATGCTTGGAAATTTACTTAGCCTCAGTTTCCTCATTTGTGAAACAGGGATAACAATTATAATCCTTTCTCAGGGTTGGTGCAAGGATTCAGTGAGATAAGACATTAGCAAAGTGCCTTGCACATAGTAAGGGCTCAACATATGTAATCTATGATCAGTATGATAACTGTTGCCAACAGTTAAGAAGATCAATTATCTCAAAAGTGATGGAGTTCTGCTTAGCTCTAAAAGGTTGCCTACTTACCATTTTATCCTCGATATTTTAAAATAAAGGAGAATCTAATATTAATGGAATAGTTATTTGGTACCAAAATTTCTTAGACTACAAGCCACTGGCAACACATTACTTACCAGAACACTTCTGCCGTTACCTAAGCCCTTTTATTCCTGTGACAATTTCTTAACTGTACTGGTAACAGTAAGGTTATTTGGCTGTAAGAAATGTTATGGCAGATGTTTATGGTCTCAGAGGGGGTGGGATCTGTATGAGCTTTTAATTCCACAGCAAGATCCCAAATTAGTTCCATTATTCTGGAGAGTATAACAGGGTGAAATTGGCCCACAAGCCTCAATGGGGGAATGAAATTATAAGCTAGCTATTAGATAACCTCTAATGATGCCTTGGTATACAGTTCAAGAGCGGATGCTCTAAATAATTCAGAGTGGAGAGTAAGATACAGTTGTATAAGTCATAGAGTGATATTTTCCACAAAGCAAAAAAAGAACTTTGATATGGAAAATTTTAAACATTCTTTTAAAAATAATTGCCTATAGACTGATGAGAATACATTTCATCACATTTCCAAATAAACAGACTTTAAAGCCAGCTTTGCTTGGGGGGGGGGGAGTGAATTTGGGAAAATGTCTTGCTTTTGCCTGCTCTCCAACATCAACCAGCCTGTGCTACTTCCCCCTTACTAACATCACACTGCCCCTGGGCTGACCATATCACCCCACTGCAGCATGCTATCCCTGCTTCATTCTCTTTTGGTTCTCTGATCCACAATTATAATGCCCTTTCCTTTTTTTGTTAACAAAACTGAACGGCTCCTTGGGCTTATGTAGCCAGCTGCTAGAAAGAAATGAATCCAATGAACATCAAAAGTGAGAACAACTGATGGAAAGCAAGTTTTATGCTTCACTTGTGCCACTCTCCTTTTGGCTGCTCTCCGAGGAGAATAGTATCTCAAAATATGATACTAATGGGGTAAACCCCACCATGGAATTGAGGCAGCCCAAGGATGTAAGTGCCACAGAGTGGACAGGGCTAGGTCAGACTTCTTGTTTCATCTATGAGCCCTTGGAGGTGCTCAATAAATAAATAAAAGTACTAGGTGAAAACCACAACTTCAGAAGTGGAATTAGTTTGAAACTAAGGTTTTGAGACAGGACTGGAATACTTGGGATAACTGAGGACACAGCTCATCTTTCACAGATAACTAACTGTGGATATGTAAAAATAACCAAATTCAATCTACTTCACCATTTTAAATGGACTCATAAGATGCTGCTTAACTTTCACAAACCAGCATTAGCCCTGGACTGTAAGTGGTTGCCTAAATGTCATTTAAAGGAGAAAAAGCAAAGTAAGACACTTAGAGTTAAACATGGTTCCCAATATTTCCCGTTTCCAGCTTGAATTTTTCTTTGAGGTAGGAAAATAATGAGGATCACTTATTTCACTGGCACAGTGCTTGGCTACAGTAGGTATATAGTGGATACGTGGTAAGTAAAAAAAAGAATGAATGAATATTAGAAGGTACTGTCATATTTGAGGGAAGGAAGATGAATTCTAGGGCCATTTATGAAGAAAAATTTTTGGTGGGACACAGCCACAGGCCAGATTTAGAACTGGATGTATGATGGAGAGATAGAAAAAGATTTGACTTCAGGGAACAGAGAAGGAAATAGCTTATCACAGATTCAGAGCACACGTTTTCTTCCAAATTAATGACTGTTCATTTTCTAGTGTTTTACCTGTTTAGGACCACATATTAAGCTGTTTGATTTTAGTTGCTTGGTTTGTTTTTTAATAGAGACTTCACTTTAAAATAAAGTTTAGAGGGAGGGAGACAATAAGTCATTCAGTCTAAGCAAACTGGTTAATACTGAAGAAATATCACTTTCTGGATCATTTTGCATTCTGCCCACCATTTTATTTTATACTTTATATATTTTTTATTTTTATTTATTTTGGTTCAGTCTATATTCATGTTTTACATTTTTGAGATATATAATTCATATACCATAAATTCACACATTTAAATTGTACAATTCAATTATTTTTAGTATATTCAGAGTTATGTAACCTTTACCACTATTCTTCATACCTCATTTTAGAACATTTTCATCACTCCAAAAAGAAACCGCATACCCATTAGCAGCCACTCCTATAACCCACTTATCCCAAACTACTTCTGTCTATAGATTTGCCTAATCTGGATATTTCATAAAAATGGAATCATATACTATGTGATCTTTTGCGACTAGCTTCTTTAACTTAGCATAATGTTTTCAAGGTTCATCCATATTGTAGCATGTATCAGTACTTCATTCCTTTCTATTGCTAACTAATATTCCCTTATATGGGCATACCACATTTTATTTATCCATTCATAAACGACAGACATTGGGTTTTTTCCATTTTTTGACCATTATGAAAAATGCTGCTGTGAGTATTCATGTACTAGTTTCTGTGTGGACATATGTTTTCATTTCTCTTAGTTATATATCAAGGAGTGGAATTGCTAGGTCATATGGTAACTCCATTCTTAATATTTTGAGGAACCGCCAACCTAGTTTCCAAAATGTGCCAGCCATTTGAGGTATAAATATAAAGTTTTAGTCCAACTTACATGACTGTTTCCATACATGCCCACACTATGGTTAAATGTTGCATTTTGCTGCATAGAATAGTTCTAATTTTTATATAGCAACCTAAAAATTAGAATTCTATTTTTTGAAGGCCACTGAAATAGTTTAAAAGTAGCAGGCTAAGACAATAACCTCAGAAGACCTAGCATTAATTTGAAACTGAACTACAGACACAGCGTTAGAATACTTTGGAATTTAGTGATTCAAAAGCCTTATGAATGACACCAAGTGGACCCCACCCTGGGTCTGCTTTGTCCTGGCTTAGTTACCAACATTTGATTTGACACTGGTCTTTGCATGGTATATTTGCACTTGCACCGAAATCCCATTTTTCCATTTTATGAAACATTGTAACATTGGGGACAGTCAACTTTCAGAAGTTCCCACATTGGGACAGTCAACATTTAGAAGTTTCCACTCTTAAAAGGAGCTTTTATATGACACACAAATATTCTGGAGTATGTATATTATATAGTTTATTATTTACTAGTAACGATAATTTTATCTGATTTAAGTTACTTGAGGGCAGATATTACAACTTGCCCACTGTCTTATCCCATGTGACTAATTCTTGGGGTTAGGGATGAAATAGTATTTGTTGAATTGAAACTAAATTGTATTTGCCTGAAATTCTATGAATTAATTTTTAACTTGCTGTATACAAACTAGAACTATTACTCTATGCAGCGAAATGAAACATAAAACCACAGTGTGGGCATGTGTGTGAGCAGGCATGCGAGTATATTTCTGAGTGTGTAGTTTAACTGTCTTTACAAAAGAACTACAAATGATAAGCATTTTGGAAAATACGTGGTGAACATTTTATGTTTCAGAAGGTCTGTTTCCCTGGAGGACAAACCTTAAGTGCTTCTTTTACAACATTCTAACAGAAATCTACAAAGGAAAGTTTAAAAAGAGCACACGTTTTCACAAACAGGTTTCATTTTCTTCCTGAAAAGCTTTTAAAGTCGTGTATTCCTGTCCTGGGATTTAGTGGCCCTACGTTTTAGCTCTGAAAGGAAAATACATTCAGTTTATTTGTCAGAACTACATGGAATAAAGGCAATCATCTTCCAAAAAGGCATATCACATAGAATAACAAAGACAAATGTTCAGTAAAGTTTATAAAAATTCAATACTACTGGCATCTGATTGTTAGTTATACACCAACTCCTCAAAACATAAGGTTTAATTTTTTAATGTGAGCTAGGGATACAATGTTTTCTAAGATGCTACTAATACGGCAACTCCATGTTCTGGCTTTGAAGAGACGCTAAATAAATAAATAGGGTTCTTGTACCAAACGTACACTTTCTCCCCAGTTGGTAAGGAACACTCTGCCCTCTGGATGCCATTTTGTCAATACAAAGCCAATGATATTTCAACATTTAAATTTATATTCTATGGAAACAATTATAAAATTTAAGTCAAAATGAATGGAGAAACTTGGTGAAAATTTTTATGAACTGAGAAACATTAAAAAAGAATTAAAGCATAGCTTGATTTTGTTCATGTTTCAAAACTATATAGTTACCTAACCTTTATATTAAGAAAAACCAGAGGCAGTGCTTCATAGAAAATGTTCTGTTATCTTGGTTGAAATTAGCAATTTATATTTGTTGAATTAGATTACAGTGCAATATCCAACGCGCAAATCAAGAGTACTTGCGTAGTTGTTAAAAATATATCAAAGACCATGAGTTAACAATGAATGCATGTTACATTATTATTAATAACATAAGCAATCTTTGATAAAATTTATTTATTTTACAAATGCATTGGGGGTCTTAAACTTTTTCTCTTAGTGTTTGACAAACCATGAAATTCAACATTGCTCACCATGACCAATCCATGAAATTTGTCAACTTCGTTCCTGATTTTAACAGGGCCTTCCTCTTAGATGAAAAGACCCAATGAACTGACAGCACAGCAATTTTTTTCATCTATGGTAAATGAGTTTAATACCCTAGGAATTATTATGAGCCTCAGACTTTGGGTTTTTCATGATTAAGAACCATTGTACATATAATCCCAATATGGCAATTATCTCACTAGCTCTTCCCTTTCTGAAAGAATTCCCCATTTCTAAAATTAGTCCTCAAGCTTGGGTTGCCAGAAAGGACAATCTGTAAACAATGGGTTTGCTAAAAGTCAGTCAGTAAAAAATTTGGGGAAATTGAAATCAAAATTGTTAATTATGTTTAGAATTTCTAACACAAAAGTCTCAAAATTTACTGAAAGCCAATATGTTTATATACTCTTTTCAGAGGAATACTTTACCTAATTCATCCTAAGAAATGGAAATATTATTTGAAGGTTTTTACTATCTAAGAATCTAAAAATAGAAAAGTATCTATTCTTTCAAAATAATGTGACAAATTTGGAAAATGGTTTCAATGAAATTGTATTTCTGTTTCATTATAAGATCTTTTCCTACCTCTTCTATAACATTAGAGAGTTGAGTCAAATTAACTAGACTCAAAAGTAGTTAACAACTTTTAGATTTCTCTAAATCTTATTTATCTAGGTAAGTAAAATATTTCAATAATTTGTCAATGTAATTGCTTATTTCTATTTCTACTTGTTATTGCCTGCTCAGACACTGAAGTTTAAAATGTAAATCTAGAACAAAGTAGCTAATGGTTTAGGGCCAACAGGCCTTTTCTATATTTGGGCATAGTTTAGAATGATTTTTTAAATTTATACTTTATTATAGCAATTTGCTTTGTAGAAAATGGTTAAAACTAAAAACATATTTTAAAAAAGAGCAAAAAACAATCAGATCTGATTTTCTTTTCCCTATTTTATCAAGTAGTGACTGAGATAACAAATCCAGTCATTTCATTCAATCTAATTCATTTAATTAATCATTTAAACATCTCAAATCTGAAACTCAAAATGATTCTGATTGTATTGGTGCCTTACCAACTGAACTGGATTGACCAATGGGGATATAACACATCATTTTGGAGTAAACGACTTTGAGAATAAAGAAAATCATGTTGGTCGGTATCAGTTTTATAAAGATGGTCCATTTCACCATATCAAAAATGCACTTCATTTCATGCTACTTCACAAAATCCATTAGCTGGTATGAACATAACTTTGCTAAGTCATGTTATTTCATATGTCATAATAGCTAAATATATTAATACTTACTTAAATAATTCTGTTAATGGTGAAGTCAAAATGACTAATGTTGTAAACAGATTATTACAATGGGTGTGAATTTTAAAAATTTTATCATCTTTATATTCATGAGGATTCAAAAGTTTCTGTACAGATGAACAGACTGGCCATAAAAGGTTCTCTGTGCATATTAAAATAGTTGTAACATCAAATCTATTGAAAAGAAAAAGAAGAAAATCATGTTAAACAAAATCATTCTTCAGCCTGGTATTTACACTTTCATTCATATATCTTGTATTAAGCATATCTAAGAAGAGCAAGATTGGCTAGACACTAGAGCTTTAGAGCTCAAGGACAGATAGGAAGCATCAAAGATAGCTTCTATGTTTCCATGTGCTGGATGGCCTATAACACTGTTATTTTCAGGAATGGCAAGGTCTATGATAGTGAAGTGTTTTAGGAGTCCTATGTTAAAAATCTGTTTATTTTACATTAGGAATCTGTGTAAGAGGCTCAAAGGCTGTTCTTGAAATTACAGTGAGCAAGAGAGAAGCTAAATTAAAAGAAAATATACTGTTTTCCACATATATATGACAGGTAAAATTTTACAGCAGAACAATTCTCCTCACCCAAGCTATGAAAGGAAAAATCAAAAGGTTGGGTGACATGTTCTCCCAGCAAGTGGGAAAGAAATGATATCAGAAACACAAGTGGAAATGCCTACCATTTAAGCATTTCAATAGTAAATAAATTGGTGAAAAATATTGTATCATTCATCTTATACTCATAAACTTATTTCTTCAATTCTGTCTTCCTCGAGTTTTTACAGAGTCCCAAAGATCTGTTTAAATATTATTTTGGAATGTGATTAAATTGTACAGAACTTGTTAGTTTCCTTTTATTCTGCCTTTTAAATTAAAAATAGAAGATGGAAAGTTTGAAGTGATAAGAAGTAAAACAAATTGGAGGACATTTTTTTCTTTTCTTCATTGAGGACCTTTTAAAACGACATTCACCCTCAAATTTCACATATAAACAGCTTTGGTTATGTAAGAGTTGCAATCCAGACAGTAAGTCTACTGGAAGACTAAAAGCATCAAGGATCGCCTTTGGGAAGGTTTAATTATAGTTTGCATCCACTTACTCTAATTGTTAAACAATTACCAATCCAAGATATATGTATACATGCATAATCTGATTTCTACAATAAAGGTGGTTTAGGGTTAACCATTTAAATAAAGTATTTATCTATTTTACTTACAAAAACTACAAGAAGCAACTCTAACGTTGCATGGCATTTTATGCAACCATCTAAAAAATAAAAACCAAAAATCTCCATAGTATAGTTAGTTAATTAAATATACTATTTCATGAACTAACACTTAATCTGATTTCACAAATATCTCAGAATGACTTGCCACCTCATAGTCAGAAGTGATTTATGCTATTTAAGGAAGAGAATGAAGGTATTCTTTGCTTTCAAAATGAATTTTCCATTTATTCTCCAGAGTTCCAATTTAAAAAAAAAATGAAAAAAAAAAAACTTCACTCAGTAATTCAAAACAGCCTGTGCAAAATACCATATTTATGAAACACTGTGGCAGGACCTAAACACCCTTCAAATTGCAGCATGCTTTATAATAGGAACATGATCAGGAAATGATTCCTCCTACCTTAAATAAGTCTCTGATGTCTTCAAATACATATGAAAAAAAAATTCTTATATCTAGAAGACAGGACTTAATCATATAGACAGAATGTTTATAAAACATAAGCCATCTCTTCATACACACCATTGTGGTGATGTAATCACACATTTTTGTAAGTCATTTTTGTAAGTCATTGCCTAGAGAACCCAAAATTGGACTATAATTTAGTCTTTGATTTAATACCCCGTGATGTTGCTCCTAATTTTCAATGATTTCACATTTTTTTGAACTGCCCTTTGGTAATACTTAATGAGAAGAAAGGAAAAAATAAAGGAAAGGAGGAAAGAAAGAATGAATATATTAAAGAGAAAAATGATTAGACAAGCTCAAAATCAAATTGACTTCTCTATTATAGCCCGGCTTTTTTCTCCATTTAGAACTTTAATTTTCTTTCTTTATTTTATCAACCTAGGACATACATAAATGTCCTATATTGCAAGATATCCTGAATAATTTTTTTAAGAAACAAGTGCATTTTATATAAAGTTTTAAGAAAAAAGAGCAAAGTTATTTTGATTCAACTTCTACATTTCCACTTAAATATTTCAGGAAAATTGAATACAACTTCTTTTCAGATGTTAAATATACAGGGAGTTATGTCATGAGACTCAGAATTACATTCTGCATTACACAAGTAATGAAAAAATTTTCTTGAAAAGCTATGGTTTTCATAACTTCAATTACCTTATCTGTGGAGTTCTCTTATAACTGGGATGGGCTTGAGCATATCGGGAGGCCAGTAAACCCAAAGATTTCTCCAGCACTTCTGCTAGAATCTCCTGGGCTAACTTAGGGGGCAGAATGGTCCAGAGATCGTGATGAAGAGCCCGGCAGAAATAATGCCACATCTGGAGTGAGAAGGAGCATCTTTCCCCCTGGCAAAACCATTACACATTAAACAATAGAATCACATCTTCCAAAATGTCAGTTTGCTTCCTAGGAACCTAATTAGTTCAGGCTGAAAGGAAATAGCTGGAGAGTTTGATACAGTAGATGACCACGAAAGATTTTCGACAAGATGTAAAACATCCTTATTGACAGAGGAACATATATTCTATTTCAGTTATGAGACCATACATTCTAGCACAAATCCAGATCATGAGCATTTAACTAGCATATTCTTAATTTATCCACTTCTGGCCTAGGGTTTAAAACTTACTTTTAAACAATCGGCTTTGTAGTTGCAAAACAAGACTTGCTAGTTTAAGATAGTGGATTGGCTCTTTTAACATTAAAATCAAATCATTTAAATTAAGTATGAATACTTTTCTGTGATATTTTCATTGAAATAATTTTAGAAATGTTTCAGACTTCATATTATAATGAAATGAAATGTGCATACTGTATATTTATCAACATGCATGTGACCAAGGGGAATGGGTAACTTTTGAAGATTACTACATTAGGCTATTTCACCCTTGGTGTTTCAATAACAATACTAAAAACAGACACTGTAATAATCTGATTTTTCAAGGATTTGTAAAGCCTTGGCAGATGTTAACATAATTTCTTAGTATTTTTAATGCCCCTTACACTTTCAAGGGGCCAGATTCTCATTCCTTTTTATCCCCTACAGACCTCTCAGGCTTGCCAAGTTTCCCATGACCATAGAGAGAGACCTAACAGCAGCTGAGGCCCAGGGGAGCAGGCAGAAAGAGGTGGCCTCAAGTGCTCTACATGCATTAATTAGTTAATGCGCTCTTAGGGAAGTGTGGTTAGAGTCTGACCTGATTTTCTTCAAACCAGATCAAAAGATTATTTGAAATAAGACTAGAATGCTTTCTTCAAACCTTATCCTGATTATGTTAATGTATCAAAAGTTGAACTAGTAAAACTTTCCATTTCATCCTGTTCAACTTAAAATTTCTGCTTTACCCGTGGCTTACATTTCTCAAACAAGTACCATCTAAAAAAATCTGCTGTTCTGTTATACCAGAAGTGAATCATTTCTTATGCCCATACCCCTATTAGTATTTTCTTTACCTATTATTCTTCCGGTAGTTTCTTTGCTAAAATATTGTAGAGTCACTGTAAAGATAATAATGTATACTTATCATCTATTGAATTTCCTTGTATAGGAAACTTGGGGAACAAAATTGTCAAAGACCAAAGGTCAAACTGGAGGGGACTTTGACTGCAGGCTTCTTACTTCATGACTAGACATTCATCTAAACTTAAATTGTTTAAGAAAAAAAAATTAATGCTGAAGTAGCAAAAATGTGGTTTCTTATGCTTTCTTTGCTGTGTGATCTGTTACAGAGATACACTTTTTAACATTTCCTAAACCAAGAAAGGAGTTTTAAAGCTTGAATCTCTCATACTTCTTTTATGGTACATGCAAATTAAAGCAAAACTGACTTCAGTTGGATGTAATGACTACTATGAATGATTTATACTGTTTCCCCCAGAAAATGGGGAGGGGGTGTTTATAATAGTACAGTCAACATGATTTCTCATATTATTCAAAATATGAAAAAAACAATTTCCTGAACTGCCACCTCTTAAAAATAATACAGAAAATAAAAAAAAATTTAGGCCCATGGATTTATTCCCTAAAAATTACTTATTTTTAACACGTTTTTTGAAATATAATCTTCATGTTTAAAAATATTTCAAAACTGGTTGTCATTCTAACAATTCTCTTCAAATGGATACAGCATCAATGTACACAAGGGTTTTCATTCAACTCAATGTTATCCATTTATTTTTCTGACCTGTTCTCTATTTGTTGTCATTTCAAAAGTATTCTGCTAGTAAACATCTGTTATTTTTGCAGACCCACTATAATGTAAACAGATGTGAGCTTTTATTTAGATTATATATCAGGAAACAAGCAGCTGGGCTTTATTATATAAGCCATTCAATATTATCTTTGAACAGACAATTCTTTATTCTTTGACTATTGGAAAACACAAGTTCCTAAAATTGAGCAGATGTCAACTATACTAAAAGCTTAATTTTAAACATGTAATCTGAACACCCACTGTGCCATCTGACCAGTACCTCATCAGAGAGATACTGAACTCTCTGACTCTCTCAACCTGACAGTTTAGAAAATAACTGTTCCTGGAAATAAATGTATCTTGGGCTCAGCTGATATCACAAAACATGAGCAAATATTGCTCCGTATCTTGTAAATTTGTTACTATTTCTTTACTACGCTCTGCACATGGCGATAGGTTCCCCTGAGATCTCTATTCTGCTCTCGGTCTCCAGTCAGGCAGATATCATCATCTCCTCTCAAAACAGCCCTGCCAAAAACCTACTGGTTCTGCTTTACAATCAGTTGGAATAATGGGGGAAGGAGGAGAAAGGGTTGCAGTAAGTGAAAAAAAAACATGTCAGGTACTCCAGTTGTCAAAACAGTTAAAAAGTTGTGCTATTTTTAGGAAGTTCTTATTTTTGGTATATAGTAAAGCACTATCACTTTATTTTTCTGAGCATAAATAACACCACTAACTCTGCAATTAAATTGTAACTACTGACCATGTAAGTATATGGAAGCTACAGCACCATGTAATCATGGGGTAACTATCTCGTTATTTCTGTCTTTGAAGCTAAAGCCTTGTCATAAGATCTAACAGCTGTGTGTTAAATGGTAATTTGTGTTTTTTTAAATACTTGGTAACTTCAATAACAGGTTCTTAATGGCATCCACTTATTATTTATACTGTACAACTATGCTAAGTCCCAATTTGCCTAAGAGGAAACATAATATATCAGTATTGGACATATAGTAAGATTATACCTCTTCTTCAGTGAAAACATCCTACTATAAAATTGCTCATTAAGTGTGCTGACATACTGAAATAATTTGAAATATGATATGGATTCATTTTCAACCTCTTTCTTTACCTCACACCAATAAGGAAGCTGTGATGCTGCCAGGAGAGGGGAAGGCCAATACTTTCATTTGTATCTCAGGCTCCCAGCTGCACCACACCACCTTCTCTTTCTTCCTCATTCTGCTCACTGCTACCACTGTTGTTTCAAGTATGTGCGGTTTGGAAAACCCTGTGTGGATGCTCTTGTAAAAAGAAAAACTATTTGGAAGGACCTCTAAAGAAGAGATGAAATGGACTTGGAAAAAATGGAAAATCCTTTAAAAGAGCTTCTTATTAGCTGCTCCTCTCTGTTGTGGCAACTTTTATTATGATGGCAACTGGGTGTAAAGGGAGCAAGGAAAACCTTCAGGGCCAGGGAGATGAAAACAGTGACTATACCAAAAAAAGCTCCACTCTGCTCCTCAGTACTCCACAGTGATTAGGACAATCAAGAAAACCAAAATTAGAAACTTCTGTCTGTAAGAAAGGTGAAGTGGAGAAGCTAACAATGGAGGACTTGGCTAATGAAATTTTTAAAAACCCTTATTATTCTTTGCTAAGACATTATAAATGTTCCACCCTGTCCTGCAATCAACTTCAAGGTATTTCATATATTGAAGTCTATGCAAGAACAATGGGATCTAGGGGAAGAGAAACTAATGAAGCTTGATGACAATTTTGATTGATCCCAGGTTTGGATGCACTGGGAATCATTAGGCTTTAATTCCATAGAAATTTGGGTTTTTAAAACACGGGCTGGGGAAGCGGACTTGGCCCAGTGGTTAGGGCATCCATCTACCACATGGGAAGTCTGCAGTTCAAACCCCGGGCCTCCATGACCTGTGTGAAGCTGGCCCATGCATAGCACTGATGCACGCAAAGAGTGCCGTGCCACGCAGGGGTGTCCCTCACGATAAGGAGAGCCGCCCAGCGCGAAAGAAAGCCCAGGAATGGCGCTGCACACACGGAGCGCTGACACAACAAGATGACGCAACAAAAAGAAACACAGATTCCCATTCTGCTGACAACAACAGAAGTGGACAAAGAAGAAGACACAGCAAATAGACACAGAGAACAACGGGGCGGGGGGGGGGGAGAGAAATGAATAAATAAATCTTTAAAAAGAAAAAAACATGGGCTAAATGAAAATAGGCAAGCTATAAATGATCAGATGGGTCTTGAAACTCACAGCTAAGAACCCACAATGAGAAGAAAAATTAAATATATAGAATAAAGCTGCTTAATGAAGAATATATCAAACAGAAGAAATATAAGAAGAAAAATTAATGCAAGGATACTTATAACTTGTCCCTTTGGAAAAATACAGAAGGTTGCAGCATTCTGGCTTGTTATCTCTTTGGGTTTTCTTTGTATCCCATTACAGCCCAACTTATTATGTAGCATTGTAACATTACAGCTCAAATTAAGTTATTTTTACTTTCAAGCAGAAGGAGAGTTCTGATGTCTAATTATTTCAGGTTTCTCAAAACTGTGTTTTTCCTAAGTACAAATTCAATATTTTAAAAATATTATCCTAACAGCCTTCATGTGTTAGTAATGCCAAGCTCCTGTTTCTAATTAGCCAGAAAGCAGGTAGGCAGTAAAACATATTTGTGTAAAAAGGAGGGATAGTAAACTTAACTTCACACCTCATAAAAAGCTTTGTAGTCATCCCAGTGGTGGCTCTCAGCATCCTGTAAAATGCTTGTAGCACAAACTCTGACGCAGTAGTCAGTAACTTGAAACTGTAGAGTGTTGATGAATTCCTGATATCGTTGGACAGGCACCAGGAATATGGGTCTGTTCAGAAGGAATGATCAAAGAAGCAGAGATTTAAGGCCTGTGCAGTAGGAGGTAACAATCTCCAGTACTACAAATGGTTTTGATTATTAGATATCAATCATTCATTTCCTCCTGCATCCACATTCACTTTCCAAAAAGAAAAAAAATCTGGTCTTTGTTTTGCAAGTCCTTTGAAAACGTACATCTGCTGTTCTACAAATATGTGCTTCATCTTGAGACAAACTGCATTGTCAATACATCATTCAAAAATAAAAAGTATTCTTTGCAAGCCTATTATTAGAGATCAGTCCATTATTTAAGCATTAGGTTATTGTTATTACTAGGGAACAACAGGCAGTTGTCAGAACCAACTTTTGTAAAGCTATCATATGTCCCACAAACATACTTTTTTTTTAATTGTAATTTCGTAGATTTCAAAAATATTTTAAAATATTCTACAGAAATAAAGTGATTTCTGGCACATTTTGGTTATAAATGCAAGCATGAATCACAACATCTGACTACTTATGAGAATTAAAGAAACATCATAGTTATACCCTACATGAAGCCAAATTTATTTTAGTTCCTTTCATCTTTAGCTATTTCTATCACATCCCTCTCTTTCATAACTATGGCACTGGAAAGGCTGACTAAGGAACATAGACTAGATTCCTGGGATTCCAAGTCCACATGTTCCTTTTGGAAGGGACCACGGTCTTTCTGGTTACCGTGAACTCTCCAGAAAATAATGTGTGATAATACCTGCAGCCATTTTCACTCTCTGTTCAGCAAACATATAGTCATTTTAGACTACTAATATATAGAAGACAGCCAAGGGCTTATTTATAAAATACTATGGATAGTTTATTCATAAATAGATATGAAATATGAAATATGTATACATTGGTCATTAGAATAGATTGAAATGCACTCTTCTTTGTGACAGTGCCTATCCGCTTAGAAATAAGAGAGAGATGTGACTATTTCACAACCATGTATACCTGGTGCAAAAAACATGTTTATTTTTTCCTTTTCACTGTGGTCAGTCTAATGGGCCCTGACAAAATGGAAGGGGTTTATTTGATCATGCCAAAACAACATGCATGGGTCCTTTGAGCATGTCTGTACGGAGGTTACCTATCTGTCTTCCTATCATATGTATCTAGTTTAATGTAACCCATGCTTCACCTTTTTGACATTTCCAGTAGAACAAATGAAAATAATTCATCAAGTTAATTATTATTTTCCCCTTTGCAAATACTGTCATCAAAATTTCACCCCAGTGATATCCAAAGATTACATGTTATTTTAGGCATAGCCTTCAACTTAATTTAAATGACACTCACTTCTTAGTAGTTTCTTTCATCAATTTATCATATTGCGTATAATGCTGGAAGATATATACTGCGGTAGAGAGGAGTATGTGCAAGTTTGTCAGGGGTGCTTTGGAAGGAACCTCCTTGCCTCTCTCCTGCAGTCTCGCCAGGACAGCTGTTGCCACTTTACAACAGGCCTCCACAAAGTTTGCTCTAATTTCCTGAAAGGAATCATCACTGCATGCCAGAGCCAGTGGAAGCATTGTGTCAAGTTTTTCCATGATGTCAGAACAAAACTAGGGAGAAATAAATGTGGCAGAGTTATTTGTACTCTTACAGCACCATGTAATTTATGTACAGTGGAGCCAAATTCCTAAATAATGAACTTGGCATCAAACATAAATATAATGATACAGCTTTATAATCATTGATTTCTCAGTTGTAGAAAGTTCAATGTTTTATGTCAAATGAAGAAATACCAAAATGATGCTTCTCTATATATGGTCTTCAAATCTTATGCTTACCAGACAATATGAAAGAATCATGAAACAGCTCTACATGAAAATGCCTTTATTTGTAGTTAATAGAACTCAGAAAATATGTAAATACGTATTCTTGATATAAACGTGTTTTTTATATTATTCTAGCTCCCTTTTGCTAAATTTCCATAAAAGATATTCCCATTTATTAATCACCACATATTCATGTCAGCTTAATTTAAGTAAACTAGAGGCATCAGAAACAATCTTGCGTACATCTTCTTATGTTGCTGGTAAGGAGTCAGCACTTTTGGAAGTGGTATGTCTAGATTTCATTATTTCTTATGTATCTACTAATCTGTAATGGTAGAGGAGTTGCGATAGATGGGGAAGGTGAAGCCTGTTTTCACTCCGGCTCAGCCAATAGATTTGCCTAGGGAATGTTCTGGAGCCTCAGGGTAGCAGTAGCAGAATAAGGAGGCCATCTTCGAGAACTCTTATACAGCATCTCAGTCATAGATTGCTCAACTCATTGCGGACTTAATGCTGAGTAACTGCATGTATCTATTTCTATATTTACCTCCTTTTAACTCAGTATGTTTTGTGACTCTCAAAACACAAAGATGCAAGACTAATGCTATTGAAATGGAAAATTCATTAGGAAATAAATAAAATGTTAAAATCATCAAAGGCAATACAAGACAACACTCCCTTCCGGTTCCTAAATTCCTCTTGGCATCATTCAAAGATATAACCAAAACAGGCAATTTCCCCTGTGTTTCCTATTCTACCATAAACACAGAGAGATCCCTTTTTAGCTGCCTCAGACTCATGGAGCAACAAGTTGACGAAAGGTATTAAGTGCTTTTTGCTAACAATGGACCATGGGTATCAGAGAAGAAAAGTGTTACTGGGTCACATACCAAGCGTCTGCCAAAGAGACTCTATTCTTTGATCTATAGGTTCCTTCGTGAATTGTCTTGTATTTAAAAAAAAAACAAAAAAAAACTATCCCACTCTATAAATCTACAGTACGAAAGGATTTCATTTGGTACTTGCCTTTGCAATTTTCTTTGGTTGGTCCTCCTCAGAACTCATGTTATCGTCTTGCCAAACTTGCTGGACATTTACAAGGTTCATAGTATAGCTTATAGTTGAAGACCTTTCATTCTGTTCATGCTGGAGAATTTTTGTGGAAAAATTTTCAATTGCTGTTCTTATGCAATGTACCATGGGAAGAGACACTTCTTTAAAGGCACTTCTCCAGCCAAAATCTAGTAAAGTAGACTGAAATATAAATTTATATAAAGTTATATGAATCCTAACTGAGCAACAAATGTTTCTATTGTTATAGATATAAAAATATTACTTTCATTCAGCATGTTGAATATAGATGTTCTTTTATATACAGCAAAAGCCATTCTTATAACCTGAAAAATATCACCTAGTGAATAAAGCAATATACAAAAACATGTGCATTCTTAACACACAGTAATATACTGACATTTCATTTTAATTCATCATTGGATTTAATAAAAACTTTTTTCAAAATTTAATCTCTTAAATGTAGTGCAATAAAACCATCTTTACAAGAGCCGAAAGCTACACTTGCTATTTATCACATAAAAAACCTTTAAATTCAATATATTTAATAAAGTCTAAATTAGATTTTTATAGTCTTTTTTACAGTTTATTGTTAACAAGTATTGCAACATAAGAAAGCATTTAATATTCAATCTTTTATTTCTTTTTCACTCTCAGAGATCAAGATAAGCCAAAAATAGAAATAAAAAATAAAATTTCTCAGAGAAAATATACCACTGCACCTTTCTGGCATTTTACTTGCTTAGAATGTTCTTTAGCCTATGCATCCAAAAGGAGTAAGCAGCACTACTTTTGTTCCAGGAAACGAGGAATTAAAATGATCTTCATTGTTCTGTGGGGGTTGAGGTGGGGTTTGGGGGTGGGATAGGTTGAGGGATAGAGGCTACTGGTGTTTTGCTTTCTTTTCACTTTTGGTCTATGGTTCACATGGTAATAGACTTTGGATATCTATTTCATCCAGGTGTCCAGAGTTCTCAAAGTACTGAAAGCATAGAATGAATCTATGCTTAAAATTAAACTTATCCTGTAAGTAAACTTCCTTATAGTAACAAATCACCTAATTCAACATCAGAAGAGTCTAGGCTCTTTATCCTTGACTGAATTACTTATTTTTCTGGATCTCAGGGTTTTATTTAGAAAAATAAATAAAAATAAGTTAAATTCCGTGATTTTTGAGGTTCCTTTCAGTCTAAAATTACTGATACTATGATTAGTTTAATTTTCTTGTGTGCACATCCCACTGAGCATTAATTTAATGCATTTATATATACCAAGCAAAGTAATAAAGGTGATTAATCTTCCAGAACTAAAATTATATGATTCTAGGACTATAATCTGAAAACGTGGCTTCTTGTTCTCATTTACTTGTAATTAAGTTGTAACTGAGCTTTCCTTTCTAAAGTTTATTCAGACCTTCAGCATCATAGGCCTGAAAATACATCTCTTATATTTGCATAAAATTAACCAATAATTGAACCTACTCAGCTCACATAATCTCTTATAAGTGAAACTTTAGCACGGCCATGGTTACAGCCTTGTACTATAAAATATTTCCTTAGGACACATTTATAATAGGAATTTCAAGAGAAACCTATGTTCATGAACAACAAAACCCTGCTTTTTGTTTTCCCCATCAGGGTGTTTGTATTTATTAAAATTATTTATTCATTCATTCAAAGATATATGTCCTGGTAAAAACTGCCATTAATTGTCATAGCTACAGTGATGATTTTTCTGTGTATTGACAAAAGCCTTTGCTCACCATAATATATATGTGATTATAATATCTTGGACCATTTGAATTATCTTTTCAAAATATGGAAAACCAATATTTCATAGCTGCTCTTCATAAAAAAAAAAAAAAACAGAAAAAACTAAAAATCTGTAATACTGAAATTTCTCCTCTGAGAAGTCTATCTGTTTTTAAGACCCTGAAATATACTTCTTGCTAACTTCTACTATTTCCATCTGATCTTTGGCATCATACATATTCCAGTTAGAATAGAGAAGATTTACTAATTGATCCAAGAAAAAAAGAGGAAATCAGGTAGCTTTCTGTTCTGATCACAAAGTAGAAGTCTGCTGAATCCCACTTCTATTACCTAATGCTAATTTCCTAGTATTTAGTTTGACTTCTGGTTTAAGCATAATATATAATTTTTCATTTTCCTCATAATTTCTCTTACTTTCTAGGATGAAACTCTGTTAAAGCAATCTGTTCTTTTTTTCTTTTTAAAATATTTACTAGTATATGAGAAAAGATCTTTTCATAAAACAAAAACCACTCTAGATATTTCTAAGGGAAGAATTTTAATGTACAATGATGGTTACAAAGGTGATAGAAGATTTGAGGATCCAAAAATGGGCTGTTAAGTAAGACAGATATTAGCACAGCAGAAGGCCATTACCACTCCTAGGGCTGGAGAAACAAACAAAAAGAGCTGAGAGAGTCAAGCTGCTGGGCCACCAATGGAATCTAAAACCAGCAGACCTACCAGGTAGAAATAGAACCATGGAGAGGGTGGGTGTCTGGTGGGAGCAGGGCCATGGAGGAGATGGAGTCACAACCACGACCAGAGATGCCCCTAAAATATAGAGAGGGGTGAAAGAACCTGGTTTCTCCTCAGCTCCTAGCCTCCAGTCTTCCATCAATGCCTTCCACTGGGCAACCCTTCCCAGAATCCAGAAACAAGGAAGTTTGGAATGTGATTCTCTACAAATCAGAGCATAGCAGAAGAGCAGCAACGAATCTGAGAACAATCAGGGGCATGATGCGCACACTAAAATAACAGGCCGATACAAATTATCCTTTCCCTTTTCCTTCCCTTTTCAATCCTCTTTTCTCACTGTTTGACAATTCCTAGGGCCCAATTTCTCAAAGTGTAACCTCTGCTTTGAGATGAGAACAAAGATCTTCTGACTTTTATCACCCTCCCCCTCTCATGGAACAGACTGAGCAAGAGGATAATGATCACACTAAATGAATTTTCGTCCATAACCTAGAAGCCAATTTTCAACCAGGAATTATTTTTCAGTGGCAAGGGATAAAACTAAAGACATTTGATTCATAATGAATTCACAGACATATAATGATGATAGTAAATTAAAAATACCACATTTTTTCTTCCACTTACCGCTTTTACTGGTAGCAATTGCTCTGAAGGGAGAGTAGTTTCACTTGTTCTAGGTTTCTCTGTTACAACCTCTCTACTAGCAGTCTCCAAAATGCCTATGCAATAGGAAATAAAACAAGTATACAAAAAAACATAAAAGGCCATACTAGAGATGATTAATAGATTTAGGTTAAAATTAAGTATGTAGGAAAGCTCTAGCCATAATACAGCACCCCCCCCCTCCAGACATATGCACGGTTTTCAATATATAGCAAATACAGACAACAAGATGTAGGGTGATGTTACCACTACAAAAATGACAGGATCAACACATACAGGGTCTTTTCCCATAATACGACTTGATAAATTCAATGTGTAATTTATATTCATATTTCATGTACATGCATATGTAATTTGCAAAATACAGGTCCTTTAAGTCATTAATTCAATTTTACATTGATGATATACTCTTTTTCTAGGGAGATATTATACATTAAGAGTAAAAAGTAAATGTCAACTTCATTGTTGATTTTAAAAGTTAAATTCTAAAGTACTGCAATAAGAAATTGGCATATTTCTTAGTATGTGAATACTTCCCTTCTTGACACAAGGAGAGCAGAAGTACATGGGTAAACATCAATATGTCAAGCAAAATTACACTATTTTAAGTATACCAATTATTTATTTAAAAATCTATGGACACTGGAACAGATAAGAAATAATCCCGAGCTCCTAAAATGAAAGTATTTTCCTCAATTTCTATTTTTTAGAATTAAGGAACTCTTCTATGGGGAAAAAAGACCTATAAAAAGGTAATAAATACAAACATACTCCAAACAGATCTTTCCACTTTTCCATTAAGACACATGACAACATAGCAAAGTTTTACACTTAAACAATGTTATATCATTTAGCCTAAAATGCCTTCTCTGTGGCTTGCATTTTATGATGTCTTTTTAAGGGGATGGTGTTAAAATGATGATCAATTCTAACATTGAAATAAAGTCCAGGTTAATGTTTGATTAACATTATTTTAAACATTGTAAAATAAAGAAAATTGAAACCATAAGCTTATTAGAAGAAGATATGGCATATTTTTTAAAAGTCCACATTAAGAAGACTTTTCAGAGGGACACAAAATGCAGAGGCCTACAAAATTCTGCATAATAAAAACATAATTAACAGTCAAAATAGAAATTATAAACAGACTTGGCAATCTCTCTCAGAAGTGCCCATACATTTTTAGTTGGTAATTCAGCTTTAGAAATTTAGCCTCCAGAAATGATTGTGCACATAAAAGATATAGTTTAAGGTAATTTGGTGCATGATGCTTTGTAGTAGCAAATGAAGAGTTAGGGAAACAAACAAGTCCTAAAAGTTCATCAATGAACAGCTAGTTAAATTATGGTACATGCATCAAATGGGAAACTATTCAGCTATTAAGAAGAACAGGTTGCTCTACATTTTCTGAATTAAGTAAAAAAAAGAACAGCTGCAGGGAAGGAGATGTGGCTCAAGCAGCTGAACGCCTGCTTCCCATATGGGAGGTCCTGAGTTTGGTTCCCAGTGCCTCCTAGAGAAGACAAACAACAAGACAATGAGCAGACAATGAACAGACAATGAGGAGACACTGAGCAAAAACAATGAGCAGACAATGAGAAAAAATAATGAGCAGGCAACAATCAGACAATGAACAAAAACAATGAGCAGACAATGAGCAAAACTAACGAGCAGAGGCTCAAGCAATTGAGTAACCACCTCCCACACAGGAGGTCCTGGGTTCACTTCCTGGTGTCCCCTAAAGAAAAAACAAACAGACAAGGAGCAGACAATGAGAAAAAACAACGAGCAGACAATGAGTGCAAACAATGAGCAAAAACAACTAGCATAAGCAATGAGCAAACAGATGAGGGAGCAATTTCGGGGGGGGAACCAAAAAAAAAGAACAGCTGTATAGTATGACAACATTTTGTGTTATATGTATAGGAATACATATGAAAATGGTTGTCTCTGGAAAGGGAAACTAGACAATGGAGTTAAAAAAGCCAATTTTCACCATATACTTTTTTCCTATTAAAAGTTTTACTATATATTTATGTACTACACTTCAAAAAATTAAAGAACAATTTTAATAATGATCAAGTTATTAATGACAAAGAGGAAACACTTGGAGTTGTAATCTGTTATTTTACTTTTCTGCAGATACTTCACAAAACTAGCTAATTTAAAACGCATTTACTCTGGAAAAAATAACAATACTAGTTTGAAGTATAAGCTTTGAAAATCTGTTTCTGGAAATAAGTATCTGCCATTATGTAGCAATAGTTTAAGACTTACAAAAAAAAGTTAATTGTTTTATATTTATCATTTCATTTCCAAATACATTATGTTTATTCACTCAAAGTAATGTACATAGTTGTTTATATAAACCATCTGCCTATTTTCAAGATGAGTAAGAAAAAAGGATAAGCTTTCCAAGATTTCTCTTGTTGGTGAGCAATTCTACAACAAGACAGAAAATGAATTCTCAAGCAATCATGATACCCTTTAAAATATAATCTTCCCCCAAAATTTTTTTAAAATTTAATTTAATCTTATACAAACAATTGAAAAGGATCACTATTAGGCAAGAGTACTACTACAGAATTCAGACCAATAAGATAAATTATGGTTTTAAAGAATTGTGCCATTTTGAATGTTTGTTTGGAATTCAAAATGGCGAATGTCAAATTTTGGCACTGTAGATCTCTATGAACTCTGGGAACACTTAGAAAGTTATTTCACATGTATAAAAATATATTGAAAATGCTATACACTTATTAGCATTGTATAGAGTAGGTAGCCCATTTTTGGATCATTGCTTTAAAACATAGTCATTTGCATTCAATCAACACAGACTTCTTTAAGAGCATGCCTGGATTAAGGACCCCAGAAGAGTACAAAGGGTAACAGAAATACCAGCTGCTGAATGGTTTCCCCCCACAGAGTTCTCTGTGGTTCATTTTGCACTTCTGGTTAGCTTCCACAGTGTTGCTTTCTTTCATAGAGAGTAGAGGTTGGCAGTACTTCCCTGTGACATCCACTTTCACACCCAAATTGGTCTTCATAGGTTCCCACTGTGTGCACTACAAAGCAACTTGCCTTGTTGGCAGCTCTAAGTGGGAGCTACTTTCTTTTCTTCACTGTTCTTTTCTGGCTCACAAGCAACCTCCCACCAAAAGCTGAATTTGTAGAAGAGAGTACATCCAAGAGATAATACTATGAAAAGTATGAAGAGAAGCCCAGGTGGCCACCTTGCAAATTTCCAATGTGGAAGCCTTCGACCTCTCTGCCCAAGAAACAGCTAAAGTCCTAGTGTAATGAGCTTTACAAACCCTAGGAGCCTCTTTACCTTAACTACATACGCCTCCCTAATACAATCCCTTAACCATCTAGCTAAGAAACTCTTAGAAGCTACTTGACCCCTCTTAGGACCCCCTAAGACTACAAACAATCTTTCAGAAGATCTGAAATCTTTGATTCTTCTGAGACAAACCCTAAGTGTTCTTCTTACAACCAATTGAAGCTGCCATTGCTCTTTGTCATTGCTGGGGCTAAAGAAAAATGAAGGCCAAGAAACCTCCTGGTTTAGATAAATCTCAGATGCCACCTTTGGAAAAATTGAGGAACTGCCCAAAGAAAATCTTTATTCTGAAGGAGCATTAGAAATGGCCCATAAATCAAACCCAAGGTCACTCCATAAGATATGATTATCTAAAAGAAATAAAATAAGGCACATAACAGTCAAATAATGTCCTCACATTTTCTGAAATAACCTAAGTAACATTTTAAAAAAGCATTAAATCATGACCAAACAACAGCAAATAAATATAATGACCAAATATTCTTTCTTTATTGGAAGGTATTTCTTGAGTCTCTATAAAATTCATTGTCCCACATGCAAATTACTAAGAGAACTGCCAACTTGGCTAAGTCTACAGTATCAAATTAAAAAGTAAGATATTCTGTTAATCCTCTGCATATTTTCTCTATGTGATGTTAAGCACCTGGATTTTTTTTAAACATCTGGACAAGGAAAAAATTCACTTTTTATATGTTTGTTTAAGTTACTCAGACCTAGTAGGTAACTCTTTCCAAGATCTTTATTAGCAAAATATGCTCCAATAAAAAATACAAAGGAAACCAAATGACTTGATCTCTTTTTCTCCTTTATCTCTCAACACAAGATTTGTAAGCAAAATGTTAACTATCAGGAATATCCAATATTTAATTTAAAATACACTTGGCTCCTTTAATCATCATTTTCAAGCAATCTTTTCCATTCTGATCTTAGAAACCAATGCTTTTGATAAGAATTGATTAACTTTAGTTACATTGAATAAAACATTTAGGATTTTTCTTGACAATTGTCCTCAGGATGTTCTTCTCACAGAGTCATTAAGTTAGCTGTATCAGATTAAATGAATCTAAGCCTTGTTACTAAAAAAATACGAATTTCAACAATGAAGAACACATATATTACAAAGATAAGTTTTACTACTCATACATTTTTTTATAACTGTCCTTGAACATTCCTTCTACATACTATGATCAATAATACACAAATGTATTTATATACATTATTATCAATGTGAAATTGAAGTTGCTTTTATTTGCCACTCTGCTTATATGATAGTCAAATTTCAGGTAAGATAGTATATTGTGGCATAATTATATATTTGCTCTGTTGGTTTTATTTAAGAATGGTAACTATTGTTTATCAGATATAATGTGCTTGTAAGACTCATCATTGCTTTATTTTAGTCTAATGACACTGAACCAACGTCCCTGCTACCCATCCCTTATCTTGATGTCAATACTTCAAGTCTTTCCTTCAATTCTTGGCCTTTTCAGTTTTATGTCTTTACAATACCTAACACAATTCTAGTTTTAGATTTGTTCTGCCCTTAGAAAGAATATAAGTTCTCAGAAATGACCCAATTTCCCATTGGCTTGGCCTAGGGCCAATATAAGATGATTCCAGAATAGGCAGGGGCCTAGAAGGTTTGGGATTCATTTTGCTTCGTGATACACCTAAAATAGGATTTAGTAGAGATGTGGATGAGGGATGTTAAATCTTAGATAAGCATAATGGATGAGTAACAGTACCAAATGCCAACTACTTAAGGCATCAACATGTAAATCCAAAATTAGCATGCCATATTTATCTATTCAGATCTCTTTTTGACTCAGTCAATTCCATCTAGAAGACCCTCTAGGGCTCACATTACCTTCTAATTAAATCTACTTTCTCAGTATGTCTTTTAATTAATATTCATACATCCTGTCTTATATTTCTATTGTTTTCTGTGGTTTGTTTGTCAGCTTCAGAAATCTATAATCCACATACATTTCCTTTGAGTCTCCAAATTTGTAAAAATGGTCCATATTATTTACTTTATGCTTTACTGATATACTTAACTCTAATCTGGAACACAGAAGGAGACAAAACTATGATTAATATAAAACAAACTCCAACTCTATAACATTTCTAATATTACTTACATAGGCAAAGTATATAAAGAATTATAAGAGTAAGCAGATTAAACTAAATACAATTCATTGCTTAGGAATCAGATTTTGGGGCTGAAATTTTCAGATTATTTATCACTTGCTTCCCTCACTTTGTTGGGAAGCCACTATCTATCTATCTATCTATCTATCTATCTATCTATCTATCTATCTATCTATCTATACACTCCCTAGAATGACATATCATGTAAAATAGAGAATTTTGTACATTTCATTTTAATAAAGATGAAAATCTCTATAAATATAGGTATAACAACAAAGAAGATAACTTAAACATTAAGCCTTGAATTCTATCTTTAACGCTAGCAACATAATTTCAGTATGTATGACACATCTTTCTTCAAAGAAGTTTTGTTAAAACTAAACTTACATGTTATGCATGTAAACTTACATGTTACTATTATAACAATCACATTATATGCTAGACATTCTATCAAAGACTTTGCATTTATTAAGTCACATAATTCTTATAATAATCCTATATAACATTTCTGGAATCTGAAGGGCTTAATACTGAAAGAAAGCAAGGGAAAATTAAGTTAATCCCACACCATCATTTTGAAGATGAGAAAACTGAGGTCTAAGAGACTAAACGTTTTGCTCAAAGCATTTGACTTCTGGAGGCCCAAGACTAGCTACTAAAACACCCAGTATGCTTGTTCTTTCCAAAAGGCCAGGTATTGTTTCTATGGGGAAAAAAATGGATCTGATTTTAACTAGAGACTTTATCCAGAACTGACTTGAGATGTTCTTTTCAATTAGAATTATGGAAGTTGCCATATATAAAGGATGAAAATGTAACCCATGGTGTGCACTATATTTAATGCTTATTTAAATAATTCATCATATATTTTTTTCAATGTAAATGAAAGGAAGCAAAAACTGAGAGAAATTATAAATTTATGAATTTTTAAAAAGAGCATATTACCTGAAATATTCCTGGGTATCTTGAGCGATAAAAACATTTCTTCAAACAATTCTTGAACATTTTTTTCCAATTTCAAAAAGTATTTTATGATCTGTGATAAGAATATGAGTTCATCTAAGGAGAGGGAGAAATTTCTTCCTTCCTGTGGGCATTCAGGAGTAACTGTGAGAAGAGAAGATCAATATGGTTGCAGAGTTTACTAGTTTTCTCAGTAAACATTTGAACGATCTATGTGATTCCATAAACCATCAAAGCTAACAAGATCCTCAATAGTCAAAGAAAGTTTGTTCTTTTAAAAAAATCCATATAAACTCCTAGGAGAGTTTTTTCTTCTGGGAAGCTAGATATGAGTATTTTTTTTTTAAGATTTATTTATTTATTTAAATCCCCCCCTCTCCCGGTTGTCTGTTCTCTGTGTCTATTTGCTGCCTCTTGTTTCTTTGTCTGCTTCTATTGTCGTCAGCAGCACCAGAAATGTGGGCGGCACCATTCCTGGGCAGGCTGCACTTTCTTTCGCGCTGGGCGGCTCTCCTTACGGGGCGCACTCCTTGCGCGTGGGGCTCCCCTACGCAGGGGACACCCCTGCGTGGCACGGCACTCCTTAGGCACATCAGCACTGCGCATGGGGCAGCCTTATGAGTATTTTATTCATGCAAAAATGATAAAATTTTTGATTCCCTGAGTCATGAACAGGAATGTAATATATTGCTATAAAATCATATTTTTATACAATTCTATTTTTTTTAAAGTCTGGCATAACTTGAATCTAATCATTAGGAAATATCGGACAAACCCAAACTGAGGAACATTCTATGAAATAACTGGTCTGAAGGAGCATTCCAGAGTAAAGGAGTCTAGAAAGATAAAACATTTGAAATCAATACATGGTCAGCAGTTTGTTTTATGATAAAGACATTATTGGAGCAATTTAATGAAATCTGAATAAGGTCTACAATCCAATGTTATTATTGTATGACCTAGTTTTCTGATTTAGAAACTGACTGTGATTATATAATAAATAGTCCTTGTTTTTAGGAAATACATATTAAAGTATGTAAGGGTAAATGCCTGCAACCAATCTCAGAAAGTTTGGAAAAAATCTGTATGTGCATGTATGGAGAAAAAGGGAGGGAAATATACATAAATATATACACAGAGAGAGAGAATGCAAACACAGAGATGTGGTAAAAAAAATTAATATTGGAGGAATCTGGATGTGACAGAAAGTCAGGAATTCCTTATATTGCAACTTTAATGAACGTCTGAAATTTTTTTTAAAAGTTAAATGAACTAAGACTAGATAAAGAAGACTTTAAAACCTTAGAAATGTTCTTTTATCAGTAAAAAAGAAATTAAATTTAGCTGTTGGATCTAGAGTATACAGTTCATGAAATCAAGTTGAAAGCAACTTTTGTCTAAATAATTGTGTTTCTATTGCTTGCATCAGAATACAACTCAAAATAAACAAAGCTTAATTTTTTGTTATGCTACTACTCAAGTTATACTACCATTTTACAATGATAGAAAAAAATATACTATTAAGAATCTGGAGATTAACTCACATACTTTTTTTTTTTAAGATTTATTTATTTCTCTCCCCGCCCCCCACCCCAATTTTCTGCTCTCTGTGTCCATTCACTGTGTGTTCTTCTGTGTCCGCTTGGATTCTCGTCAGCAGCACTGGGAATCTGTGTTTCTTTTCATTGCATCATCTTGCTGCACCAGCTCTTTGTGTGTGCGGTGCCACTCCTGGGCAGGCTGCACTTTTTTCACATGGGGTGGCTCTCCTTATGGGGTGCACTCCTTGTGTGGGGCTCCCCTACATGGGGGACACCCCTGTGTGGCATGGCACTCCTTGCACGCATGAGCACTGCGGTGGACCAGGTCACTACATGGGTCAGGAGGCCCTGGCTTTGAACCCTGGACCTCCCATGTGGTAGGCAGACACTCTATCAGTTGAACCAAATCCACTTCCCTACTACGTATTCTTAAACATCTTTAATTTGTTGCTTTCATTTTAGATTGATATTAGCAACTGACACTTTTGACCAAGTTTTCAAGGATTTGAAGAATCCTTCCTTTACTAATGTCACTTCTTAAAACATATATTTAAGAAGTGTTTTGAGGCTTAATTATAAATTGGGAAATATGTAAACTCTTATAAAGTAAGTATGAAGTGTAGCTTGGAGACAAAATACTACATGCTACTTATATTGTAAAGGGACTGGTGATTTCATTTGAAAAAAAAATTACCTTCATCACATGGAGTTAAAAGGAGAGTTTCAGAAATGTAACTATTTTATGGGTAATTCATTTCACATGAGTAAAATTTTTAAATATTGGCATCAAATCTTGTAGCCATGTGACACAGTCTCACTGAGGGCTACAAGTGCTATGGTGTCTTTGTAGGTAATATGAGAGGGACCTGTGTGCCGATTTAAATTGCAGAATTTAGTCCTATCCTTAAATGGAGAAGATTTTTTTAAAAAAATCAATAGTACCTATAAGAAACTCTATTTCATCTTAAATTTGACATTAGCCCCACATACATTAAAGTCTCCACTCACATCTGCTATTCTTCCATGGGCATGCAAGAAATCACAAGCATGTACAGCATCATATAACTAAGGTTTTGCCAGGAAAATCACGCTCCCAAAATCAAAAGGAAAGACAAAATAAACACATTATATTTCATTTAGTTGCTTCTTGATTCTTTTTTGGCCAGTTTGATTTCTTTTCAGATTTGCTCATGGAGATTAGGGGCTAGTTTAACCTTCTGAATCCTAAAAGGGGACGCTTTGGAATCTAAAATATTTGCAAACCAAATTTTGAAAGACTTTAAGAATCCTTCCTAATTCTTTATAATGAAGGGCCACATGATAGCTTGACTAGAAATTAAATGTATTGAAGAAGCCTTTGTGTAGTTCAATACTAAATTGGAAGTATTGAGAATGTATATAAAGTAAGCAAAGAAGTGTTCTAAGAAGAATCAGAGTCAAAACATTATAACCTAAGAGTGTTACCTATTTAAAAATTACATTGTCTGAGAATTGTATATGAAGGTCTTACCTTCATAATCTGGATTTAGAAGGATCAAGTATTCCAGAAACACAACATTATTTAGAGGTAAATACATTTTAATATAATGAAACATTATAATTTAATAATGAAAGAGGCAGAAGAATAGGTATGACATAAATCTAAATGTCTTTGTCCCAAGAAGCAATGATTATTGTGGAGGGTCATTACCTAGCAGTTCTTCCTTTTCTACCACTATTAGCAACATGTTCTCCCAATGGACAATGTGAGAGTTCTTAATTTATAGGAAAAATAATTCTGTGATCAATTCATTTTGTGAAAGACCATTTTAAAACAAAGATAAACACAAAGGATGGCAGTAACATATCTCAAACTTATTTGACTTGTTTTCTCCACAGTAACTCACAGGGCTAGAGTTCTAATCATCACAGCTTAGCTTATGATTTCTAGCTGCCTATACATAACTATTTTTCTGGCCCTTCTACTCTTCACTGTTAACCAAATTTGAAAAGGGTTTCCCTCAACAGAGACCACCTTTACTTTTCCTTTATTAAATCACTTTCTCTTTCCCTCTTCTTTCAAGATCGTTTTTGTTTGCTCTTCTTTAAGTCACTTCAGCAGATTGGCTTTTTTCTGTATACAATCATTCTTGGACTTCAGTCTGGCCATTTTTCTTCAAAGCCTTGATTATTTATCACCATGGAACTGTCTTCCTCCAAAGAAATCTTGAATATACATACTGGTACATAGGCAACCATACATTTGGTTTTGCATCATATTAAATTGTAAGCTTATAGTTTCCTTATAAAAACTAACGTCCTATATTACTCGATAGGACAGATCGTGATCCTAAACCATGATTCTCCAAATAAACTAAAGAGCTCCTACTTAAAGAGATACAGTTTTTTTACTTTTACTGACAAGCCTAATAGACAGCAGAAATTGCTTCGGGTCAGTTTCCTACTATAAATTTTCTTTTACAAATTGTGTCAAGTCTCCACCCATTTCTCTCTCTCTGGACACTGAAACTAGATTGATTTGTTTGAAAGATGGAATCCCTTAGAGTCAATTATATGAATTTCAGTGGCATGAAAAAAAAACTGTGTCTAAGGATATTTGTATATATGAGTAAAATGGATTTTCAAAATAAAATGGTTTATCCGGGGGTGGGGTAGGGTGGGAACTAAACTAAAAGCAGTGTGAAGGAGGCAAGAGAAATATTTTTTAAACAATGAAAATGTTCATTGTAAAGGAGGCAGCTTCCCACTCATGCCATGTAATATGCCTTCATCAAGGTGAACTCTTTCTGGTTGGTGTGAGTGACCAGATAAAGAGAGCAGAAGCCGTGAACTGTAAGGGAGCTGAGACTCAAGCTAGGCAAAAGGACCATACAAATTGACCTGAAATATTCTCAGGCAGCTCTAGTTTGTGGAGGAGTAGTTCAATTCCAGTAACATAACTTACTGAGCCCAGCATACCCAGACCTGCAAGGAGTTGGACAATGCCCATGAATATGGTGGAATATAAGCTTTGGCAAATACAAGCACAAAGTCCAATCAAAGCCCCAAAGCTCATCAAACCTAGACTAACAAATGGTAAAAGGAATTGGCAACACCAAAGAAAGGTCCTAAGGAGATCAATCCCACTATAGTGGTTCCCAGGATCAACAAATTTCTCCATGAACTGCTCATTTAGTGTGAAACTGATGCATTTTGTTACCTCATCAAATGACTGAATTTTCTGGTGGGCTATACCAATGTGCATTTTGGGGTAAGGTTATACACCATCTCCACAATCCCACTGTGCCATTACATTGGAAAAGTGCATCACTATAAGTCTTCTTCTGCCTCACTAATGAAGTGTTCCCAGAAACTTTTGTTCAAATCACTGGAATTTTCTTCTGAATTGTACTTCAATATTCATACCAGAAGTCTGTGCCAATTGAGACTGCCATATAGATGGTGGAAATGAGCTAAGTACACAAGCAATTACAAATGCTGTAGCAAAATGGTTATCTATTCTGGCATTCAGACTGCTCGCCCATCCTTCTGCTCCACCAGCTTCACCTTCTAGCTCAGACGACAACACCCTACTCTCCACAGTAAAAAAAAAAAAAAATTAACTTAATAGTCCTCAAACTTCTCTGACCAAGGAATATCAGTTTATCAACACATCTACTCACTTCTGGCGTTTTCTTAAAAACAAATGTTTGGAGGACACTGCTCTGGATTATTGTAATACTCTAGTATTAATATCTCCTTTTTAGTTATCCCTTCGATTGTTAGACTTTTAGCTGTGGGTTCTTATGGCTGACTGTTGAGCTGATTTATCAGTGCCCACTTCTACTTATAAACTGCTGTTCCTAATATTATCAAGGTATTTTGCAAACCCCTTTGAGAAACCAGTAAGAGACAGAGACCCTCTCCTTGGAAAAATCCATGCAGTATCTGTTCCAAGCAAAACAGAACTACATGAAGTTTATGCACGGCTATGTTAGGACAGTATGGGCCACGATTTGCATTGTTAAAAATGCAAACTCCTGCATCATCTCCAGGCCCCGCATCTCTGGGACATGAGATCCAGAAATGTCTGTTCAGCAAGGTGCCTCAAGTGAGCTTTCTGCGTACTAAGGTTTGAGACTTGGCAGCAGACTTGGCCCAGTGGTTAGGGCGTCCGACTACCACATGGGACGTCTGCAGTTCAAACCCCGGGCCTCCTTGACCCGTGTGGAGCTGGCTCACGTGCAGTGCTGATGCACGCAAGGAGTGCTGTGCCACGCAGGAGTGTCCCCCGCGTAGGGAAGCCCCACGCGCAAGGAGTGCACCCCATAAGGAGAGCCGCCCAGCGCGAAAGAAAGTGCAGCCTGCCCAGGAATGGCGCCACCCACATGGAGAGCTGACACAATAAGACGACGCAACAAGAAAAGAGACACAGATTGTCGTGCCGCTGACAACAACAGAAGCGGACAAAGAAACAAGACACAGAGAACAGACAACCGGGGTGGGGGGGAGGGGAGAGAATTAAATAAATAAATAAATCTTAAAAAAAAAGTTTGAGACTCCTTGCCTGAGGGGTCTATGAACTCTAATTAAAAACGTTGATGGTTGGAAATCATTCCCTAGAAGTCAGAACACCTGGATTTTGGTTGCAGAAAGGAGGCACTACTGTATAAAACATCAATGGTTTGATAAGAAATCTCCACGTTTTCCATGGCCAATACATTTCCAATTTTTTTTTCCTGGAAGAAATATGCAACACCTGTAACACATATCTTTTTTTTTTTTAAGATTTATTTTATTTATTTCTCTTCCCTCCCCACCCCCCCGCCCAGTTGTCTGTTCTCTGTGTCCATTTTGCCGTGTGTAGTTATTTGTCCACTTCTGTTGTTGTCAGTGGCACGGGAATCTGTTTCTTTTTTGTTGTTGTTGCCTCATCTTGCTGTGTCAGCTCTCCGTGTGTGCAGCGCCATTCCTAGGCAGGCTGCACTTTCTTTCACACTGGGCGGCTCTCTTTACGTGGCGCATGGGGTTCCCCTACATGCAGGGTCAAGAAGGCCCGGGGTTTGAACCGCGGACGTCCCATTTGGTAGACAGATGCCCTAACCACTGGGCCAAGTCCACTTCCCTGTAGGACATATCTCAGGGCAGACCCTACATGTTTGTCCTGGGCAAAGAAGAAGTGCTCTTAGAAGAAAAAATAGTTTCAACTCTTTAGGCATATTCATCACAAAGGTAAAATGATTTCCTTGAAGCCAGAGCCTGTGTCTGTCTTATTCACAATAGTATCCCAGCTTCCAGGATAATCATGTAAATAAAGTAGGCACTAAAAAAAGCAGGTTAAATAAGTAAATGAATAAAATCCAATGGGGCCTAGTAACAGTTGTTTAGCTTAGAACAAAGAAAGATTTTATACTGAATCTTAAAATGCATTCTTCTAATCAATAAGTATTTATAGATACAACTCAATAAATAAATAATTTGCAGTATTACATGAATATCCTTTCTAGTATTGTTTGACAACATAGATTTGGGGATTATTTCTATAATGGAAAATGTGCACAGATATTCATAGAGCTGTTATCCTAAATTCAAGAAAATAAAAGTCATTCTCTCTATATATATGTAATTCATGTAGAACATACTACTTAGGGGTGTTTTTCATTTAGTGACTAATAGTTAAAACATTATTAACTTCATCTCTTGTAGCAATATTAAACATTAAAAATATATCTGAGAAATATTAGAGCTCCTCACATTTTGATCTACAATACAGCAGCACTTGGAATAAATATCAAAGTCCAGCTAAATCAGACAAACCATAAAAAATATAGGTGGTGGTTAAAAGCACATATTATTTTCCAAGACCATTAGTAACAGAGTTCTTGTTTATAATAGCACTAAGATATAGGTGAAAATGAGAAGCTAGAAAATCAGATAATCTGAAGCTGGTGGATCAGTATAATAGGCTAAAAGGCATGTATTTCAGTTTTCCCAAAGAAAAATTAATACTAGCCAGCCTTTTATTGACTGTAAATGGATCCATTTTCAGTGAGGAGGTAGTCTCAGTGTCACCAGGCAAGTGATGTAAAAAAGAGGTGACACACAAAAGTTATTCAAAACCTTCTTATTCCAGATGAAATTCATGACATATTCCAAATGGAATATATTTATTCCAGCAAAGAAAACTTTTTAACAATATTATAATATGGAGTCAGGAAGGACTGCATAGGAAACAAATAATAAGCAGTACTTTTCCCAATGTCCAACTTACTTCCTGATGGCAAGAGGGATTCTTTGGCGCACAAAGTGGTATGCCAGTGGCCTGAAGGAGCACTGAGCCTCGAGTGCCTGCTTCAAAGGGGCCACACAGCAGGGGAAAGAACAGAATGCAAACACCATGTCCCTGAGTCTATAAAGAAACTTCTTTGTCATGTAAACCTCATAAGCAACAAGAAAACTGCAGAGCACCCACAGACATTGCTTTTCGCCACATATACTAAGGAGAAATTGAAGTTGTTTTTGCCCCTTTCTCTAGCATTATTTTGGTTAACTATTACTTTTTTCTCAAATGTATATGACTAGGAATGCATTTGAGGTAAAACTAAGATAAAGAATATTTTCATCTTAGTTTTCAAAACTGAGTTTGATATTTCTAATTCCTTTTGAGTAGACTTCTATATGTACTCCCCAAACATGGTAAAACTTTAAATAAATTGAGTAAATGAATGAGCAAATGAATAAATGATTACACACTGACATGAATATCCATGAAAATGAATGAAAATGCAATAGGACTCACGCTGAATATGTGGAAATGCCCCACAGATAAGTGTCAGGACATCTTTCTAAATGGTGAGAGACTGGAGAGAGGAACTATTGGGAAAGGTTAATGATCATAAAGGTTATAATCATAAAAATAATAAATTATATTTCAGGAAACATTCAACCCTTTGAAGTTGGAAGTAGGATTTTTCCCTGTCTTTTCCTACCTTTGGCTTTTGCCCATGTTTTAATATCCAGGGGACTCCTACTTACAGTATGTCTCCTGAAGCATAAGAGGAAGTATGTAGGAGGTGGACTTGGCCCAGTGGTTAGGGCGTCTGTCTACCACATGGGAGGTCCACGGTTCAAACCCGGGGTCTCCTTGACCCGTGTGGAGCTGGCCCATGCACAGTGCTGATGCGCGCAAGGAGTGCCCTGCCACAAAGGGGTGTCCCCGTGCTGGGGAGCCCCACGCACAAGGAGTGCGCCCCATAAGAAGAGCCTCCCAGGGCTAAAGAAAGTTTAGCCTGCCCAGGAATGGCGCCGCACACATGGAGAGCTGACACAACAAGATGACGCAACAAAAAGAGACATAGATTCCCATGCCGCTGACAATAACAGAAGCCAACAAAGAAACAAGACGCAGCAAATAGACACAGAGAACAGGCAACCGGGGTGGGGGTGGGGGCAGGGGAAGGGGAGAGAAATAAATAAATAAATAAATAAATAGATCTTTAAAAAAAAAAAAAAAAAAAAAGAGGAAGTATGTAGTGTTAGCTAATGGTGGAATCTCTGAGCCAGACCGCCTGTGTTCAAACCTGGCCCTGCTCCCTATCAGCTCTGTGATGTTAGGCAAGTTACTTAGCCCCTCTATACTTAAATAGTATATGAGGTATAATCAAGTTAATGCAATCTAACAGTAGCTAAGAGGAAGAAAGTGCCCCATAACTATTAGACACATTGCCAGCTCCTTTGAGAAGCATGTCCTCAGACTACAAGCTAACTTGGTCTGCCATTCTTCATGCTGCCACATACCTTCATTTTAGCAATTACTATGTCACATTATAATTGTTAGTTTGGGACTTTAATCTCCTAAAACTTTCAGCTCCTTAAAGGCAGAGATTATTTTTCCCATTATTGCATTCCTATTATAAATCACGATGCCTACATGAATGAATGATTTCAAAATGATAAATACTGGTAAATGACAGAGACAAAACCAAACACTTTTAACTCATTTTATTTGACATGCCTACACCATAAATATGCTTCTTTAGTAAAATACTAATATTAAATAGGTTTAACATTAATTATTTGCATACCAATTTTAAGAGAAAATATGTTTGGGAGGGAGAAACCATAGATGTAATATCAGAGATCTGTTCATTATAAAAGGTACTTTAAATATTACTCATTTATTTAATGGACTCCATTTCTAAGCTTAAACATTTATAAAGCTGAATGGCAGTCCTATTCCAAGATTTCCACTGCAATTGTGGCATGTCAGCTCTTCAAATATTGGTTCTGAATCTTTTTGTTGAATATGAGTGCTCATCATGTTTTTTTGAATCTAATAAAAGCTATGTATTTATGTTCATAGAAATAATGCATGCACAGTTATATTCATAGAAACAATGCATGCACATAATTCTAGAAAGTTCCAAGATTCAATGAGATCCTAGGGTTCCATAGGTCATCTGGTTAAAACCCTCTGCCTTGGTCTGCCTGAATTCATTAGAATTAGGCCCCATAGTTCTGTAGCTCTGCAGCTTTTAATTCATTTTGCAAGCAAAATAGTTCCAGTTCAGCTTCTACCTTATAATTTCCTTACTGTTTTTCCATGTGATTCTATTTGATAAAACTGTCTCAAAACATTTACAGACAACTCTCTTGCCTACTCAGGCACTGGGTAAGGTGATGGAGATATACCAAGAAATAAGTAATGGTTCCAACCTTTCACGAGTTTAGACACACACACAGACTACTACAAAGCAATGCAGCCACTACTATGATGGTGGTATATGACACCCGAAGTATTCTATTAGAAGACATTGAATTGCTAGTATACACTAAATCTGTACTTTCTACACCTTCTTTCTCTGATAGTTCTAGGCCAAGAAAGTTGTTAAATTAAATTTTGCACCCACTGACAAGTTTGATAATTATGATCTAAAGATAGGTAAATGTATTCCACCAGGTTTGGAATAAATCCTCACAAGCCCCCAAAAGCCCCCACATGACATGGAGGCTTGCTATTGCCTTTGGAGGGCCCATATAGCAAATATCCTCTTGTTCCACATACCAAGAGAAACCCAAGTGATTGAAAGGAGTGGTGATACTGTCAATCTGAAGCCATTCTTTTGGGTCAATGGGAAAAACTGAAAAGAAACTGCTTCTATTATTACCTTTTTATGGTTCCCAGGCCAACACTGGCTCCACTGGATGTTACCTAAACTTACTGCTAAGTGATAACAAAATTCTCCCACACCTCATTCCATCTTCTCTGGTAAAGCTGTTAATCTCACAGTAACAAGGGATCTGACTTCTCACTCTTTCATCAAGGGTATAATATCCTTGTCCCTCTCCTATTTTCTCTCTTTTGTTTTGTTTTGGTTTTGTTTACTGAACCATGAGAGAGATTATCTGTCTCCTGATGTGGCAACTGTTAGTTGAAGAGGCTTACATTAGAATTCAGCCAAAATTGCTTACATAAGAATTCAGCCAAAAGTGAGAACTGAAGCCAGGGCAAATTTCTTAGTACTTTCTCAGCTGACTTTTGTTTTATGCAGGTTTAACTCCCAGTTAAATATACTTAGATATGCTGACCCTTTCAGGGAATATCTTAATGAAAAGACATCTCTAGTGTAATGAAATGGGTTTTAAGGTCTAAGTGTCTAAGCTAATGGCACATTATTAATGAAATATCATCCTAATATCTTGGTTCTCAAATTTTGCTAAAGCTCAGTTAATTATATCTCTTATCATATGTATTATTTTCTATTAACATGACCAATAAAATTAACCTAAAGAAAAAATTTAAAGTAAGTTAACAATTCATCTTTACTATAGTCTAAGGCTGTATGTGAGAAATGAAATCTCATTTTTTAAAGAAATATGACATGACAGAGATGTTACATTATTGGCTCTTAATAACACATGTTAAAACTTAATTTTAAAAATTTAGCACTAGAATAAAAATAATGCCATCATCAAAAAGATGGATTTAAGTGAAAATACCTGCTGAGTATGCTTCTTAATATATTTTCTAATTGAATCATAATCTTTCAAAAGATTTAACATTTTTCTTCTTTCATACTAAAAAAAGTAAAGAGTACAATTGTCTTCACACATTTTATCAGGTAGGCAGTTTAGTGCCTAAGAATGCATTTTAAAATTACTATAAAAAGATATATGGGAAGCAGATGTGGCTCAAGCAGTTGAGCACCTGTCTTCCACCTGGGACGTCCTGGGTTCAGTTTCCGGTGCCTCCTAAAGAAGACGAGCAAGACAGTGAGCTGACACGACAGGCTGATGCAGCAAGCTGATGCAATAAGATGACTCAACGAGATGATGTGACAAAGAGACACAGTGAGCAAACACAATGAAAGACACAACAAGCAGGGAGCGGAGGTGGCTCAAGTGATTGAGCACCCCCCCTCCTACATGGGAGGCCCCAGGTTCGGTACCCGGTGCCTCCTAAAAAAAAGAAGATGATCAGACATCAAATAGAGTGCAAACAATGCGGCAGGGGCTGGGGAGGAGAAAGAAAGAAAGAAAATAAATACTAAAAAAAAAAAGAGATCGCCATGGTAATAATAGCAATCTTTTGTACTCCCCAAAACTTGTACTCATTTGCTCATCATTCTAACAGGGAGTAAAGCAGGCCTTAGAAATTGAGAAGCCATTTCCCACATGTGATAGTATTTGTAGAGAAAGTTCTATAGTTAATTTTACCTTTTTAGCTGCCTTCTTCAACAGACAGTTATTCATCATACAGGTGAAGTCACATTTTCTTCAAAACTAAAACATAACTTTGGAGCACCTTGAAGCAGATTTCCATCATAAGGCCCATGATCTACAAAAAGCATCTTTAATTGAGTTTCACTTACTAAGCCAGCAAAGATTTGTCATGTGTTTGCAGTGTACCAGGTACCATGTGGCATACTCCCTTGTGAAGACAGACTGGAGAGAGGTACAGAGTGAGATCTGAAAGAGGGGAGGGGTGGCCAGCAAGGGCCATGCCTCATACCACTCATGTCGTCTCCTGTGGCCATCCCTGTCTCCTCAGAGTACATTAATCTCTGTAACTAAGTTCAGACAAGAATAGCATTACATTCACTACATAGTGCCAAGAAAAGCCGATGGCTAAAAACTAATTGAAGGAAATACTGGAAGTTGATTGTCATCCTGTTTTGACATAAATGGTCAATACTGGACTCTCTTCTGTTACGGTTAGTTATATGGGAGTATTTTTCCCCTAAATTGATGGAAACAATATAAAATGATGCAAAATTAGGCACTTGGACATTTTTTTTAAGAATACGAACAAACTTTAGACATATCTGATTTTCACCTTATAATAGAAAACATAAATCTGTCGATAAACACAAATATTTTAAAATTCACTTAGATTGCATGTTGTAGCCAGGGTTATTGGTAACTGGAATGTGATGGAAAACAAAGGAAGACAAGAGTAGATGAAAAACAGGAGCAGATATGGCTCAAACAGTTGAGTACCTGCTTCCCACATGGGAGGTTCCTAGTGCCTCCTAAAAAAAAAACAAAAACAAACAAAAATAACCAACTCCGGTGAGCTGATATGACTCAATGGTTGAGCCCTGGCTTCCCACATACAAGGTCCTGGGTTCAATCCCTGGCCTCAGGATCTCAAAAAAAAAAAAAGGTAGATGAAAAGGGATAAAAAAGGAAGGTAATGGAGAGGCCAAGATGGCGAGGTGAAGGTCCCAGGCAGTGCCCTCAAACGGGAGTCATCTCATTGTAGTTTTTTGTGGAACAAATCTAGCCTGCAGCCTGTTTTGATATGGCCTGTGAGCTAAGAATGGTTTTTATTTTTGCAAGTGGATGATAAAAATCAAAAGGAGAATATTTCACAATATGTGAAAATTATATGAAATTCAAATTTCAGGGTCCACAAATAGGCTTTCACTAGAACACATCCTTGCTTATGCGGTTACAGCTGCCCATGACTGTCTTTGCACTACAGTGGCAGAGGTGAGCAGTTGAGACAGAGACCATATAGTCCACAAAGCCTAAAATATTTACTATCTGCTCCTTTACAAAAAAAGTTTGCCAACCCTTTCCCTAGAAAAACAGGAAGAAAGTGAAAGACAGAAGTTGACACAGATAAGTCAGCGTACAGTGGAAGAGACTATGGCTAAAAAGGGTGTGGTGGTGATATGGAGATGATAGTGATGAATGGCTACAGTTAATTGAACATTTCTATATGGTAAAAACTTTACATATGCTATTTTTAATCTTTACAGAACCTGTAAAGAGGAAACTGAGGCTCAGAGAATTTAAGTTATAATATTTATCAGTGAGTGACAAACTGAGCACACTCTTTGATGGAAAAAAAAAGCAATGGCACCAGATTTCAACCAAAGGATAAAGTACAAGGGTCAGGAGGCAATTTTTATGAACAATCTGAATCTGTAAGTTCTATACTGGAATAATATAGACAATTTTTGGCTATCAACAAGAGCCAAAGTACAAATATATATATATATATATATCTTTCCTTCAAATACCAAGTTCTATCAGTAATAATAACAGAAAATAATTATATAATGCTTAGTATGTGTCAGGTCTTTTGGAAGCACTTTACAAATATTAATGGTAATCCTCTAAGCTCTATGAGGAAAATGCTAATAATAGCACTTACCACTAAGTTACAAAGAAGTTCAAGAAATTGCTCAAAGTCACAAAGTTGAAAGTAAAAGAACCAGAACTGGAATGAAGATGGCTCCGCAGTCCATGTTTTTTAACAACTGTGCTGTACTGCAGTGGTATCAGATGTTGGTGTGCTTCAGAAGCACATGGAGAGCTTGTTAACACACAGATTGCAAGGCCCACCCCTAACATTTCTGATCCAGTGGTTTTGGGGTAGTACCTTCAAATTTGCATTTCTGTTAAGTTCCAGGTGATGCTGCTGCTAGTGCTTTGAAAACCACTCATTGTTCTACTGCCTTTGCATTATTTCTTTGGACTACCACCTGGCCATGTGGTTCTCAATTTTCACGGCTTCTCCTCGGTATAAACTAACATCAAAACTCACACTTGGAGGGAAGTGGTTGTGGCTCAACTGATAGAGCATCCGCCTACTATATGGAGGGTCCAGGGTTCTATACCCAGGGCCTCCTGACCCATGTGGTGAGCTGGCCCAAGCACAGTGCTGCCACACAAAAGGAGTGCTGTGCCATGCACAGCAGTGGTGTCCCCTGCATAGGGGAGCCCCATGTGCAAGGAGTGCTCCCTGCAGAGAGCCACCCCACACACACACAAAAAAGTGCAGCCCACCCAGAAGTGGGACCACTCACACGGAGAGCTGATGCAGCAAGGTGATGCAATAAAAAAAGCAACAGTTTCCCGGTCCCACATGACAAGAATGCAAGTGGACACAGAGAACACACAGTGAATGGATACAAAGAGCAGACAACGGGGCGGGGGAAGGGGAAAGAGAAATAAAAATAAAATAAATCTTTAAAAACAAAAACTTACACTTGGATTTCTGGGAGAAAGCTGCTTCTAGGTGTTTTCCTTATGTCCATCTCGTTCAGGTCATCTTATACATCACTAGACAAGTTCTATTCCTTAAATACTTCTCTCAAGTTACTTTCCTGTTTGAAAACCATTTACAACTACCATGTATAATTTAAACATCTATGGTCGATTTTCAAGACCCTTCCTAATCTGTCTTTCTGCTAGGTATTATCACACAATTCATTCATTCGTCCTTTGCTTTTATCTGCACAGCTCTCCTTTCCCTCCTTCTTCTAACTAGCTTATTCCTTAGCCAATCAGAAGCATTCCTTGACACTTTTTAACTCAGGTGCTAGGGAAGTTGTTAGAACATGAGCAGGAAACTGTCAAGGGCTGTATACCCCACTGCATGGAGAAACTGGTCTGAGGATGAAGTCATCAGATAGGGAAAAACCAAGACAACAGATGAGGAATACAGCTATAAGGCCAAGTTGTAGTTGCTCCCGCGTCCAAAAATCCTTTGATTCCTATGCTCTTTCTTCTAGTGTGTGAACTACCATATTCTTCTGTAATAAAAGCCCCCTATTTTGCATAAGAAGCAGAGATAAAGAATTAAAGAACAAAGATATCACCTGATAGGTCATATGCCTTCAATTATTTACAGAATAGCTACTCTGTGCCAGTACCACTGCTGGTATCATCTGAACTGCAAAGGAAGCTCTTTCCCTCTCCCTGTGCCTATGCAAGATCTACTTCAAGTTTCAAATCCTTCATAAATTCTTTTTTACCTGCTCTTTACACTAAAATCTCTCTTCCCTGAATTCCTAATGTACTTAAAGTTTTACATGTCACTGAGAATTTAGCAAGGTATTTTATGCCTTTTTTTTTTTTCATATTGTTTGGGGTCTAGTCTTTTTCACCTCCTAGATTTGAAGGCACTTGAAACAATTAATAGAATCAAGGCTTTCCATTGATCTTAAACTTCAGAAAACACTGCTTGGAGGAGTTTTTCTGCAAAGAAATATTAGTTGCTCTGAGGTTGAGCTGGAAGTAGGGGGTAGAAAGTGGAACTAAACTACAGAGTAAGGTATCATGTCAGAATTCTCTGGGTTGAGTGGTGAGATGGGATAAGCCAGAAGACCTAAGAAACAAGTGCCAGGATTTTTTGTCGTGTGGCTTCCAACCAAACCCTCCATTCTGGGCACTTTCTTACTTTGGAATTCTATTGTTCAAGTTAACCTTTCCCCCTGCATTTCTAGGAAAGCAACAGAAAGTGGAAACTTGTTCATCTCTTCCTGCTATCTCTTTCTCCTTCTCCAGATCTTGTCCACCCTGCTGAACTGAAGTCTGAAGGGATCTCTGCTTGCTGAAATCACTTTCTTCTCAGAACTCTGTAACTGCTTATCTGCATAATCCCCAGAGATTCGCATATAATTTGCATTTTATCTCTCCATCTAGGTGAGAAGCAAGGGGTTCATAATTTGGGAGTTCCCATTAACATTAGCACAATATTTTAAAATTGCAGGAGCTCAACTTATAAGTTGATAATTGGCTATTACCAATATAGCTTATCACCAGATTTATTACAAGAAAATGTTTCAGCTAAAAAAATAACATTCACTGAATTCCTGACAGATATTAGGCAGTGGGTTGCATACTGGAGAAAATAAATACTACTTGTTCTTGAGGTGTTTAGCATACATATAGGGAGACAGAGCCCTGATTGGATATTTGAATAGAATATGCCAAGACCTTCCAGGAAGGCATAGAAGATGCTATGGGAACATGAATTAGGGACTCCAGCTCACAGAAAACTTCCTGGAAGAAATGACAAGTGAGTTGTAATAAAGGATCAATGGGAACTAGACAAAGAGAAGTGGAAGAGGCTAAGGAGGTACGAGACAAAACAGCATGAGTAAGGCTTTCCATTAGTTCAGCGGCAAAAAATATGAGATGGGGAGAAGCATGAGACGAGGCTGTTAGGTCAAGGAAGACTTGACTTATTGTCCTAAGTCAATGGGGCTTTTGCTGACAGTGATGAAAACCACTGAAGAGCTTTAAAGTGTGTTTGGCAGACGTTTTAGAGGAAAACAAGAATAAGAGTAGGGACTTTAAAAAAAAAAGCACAAAATTATGTTAACAGTACAACTGAAATGATTAAGACCCAAATTGGGGGAAAGCAGACTTGGTCCAATGGATAGGGCGTCAGCCCACCACATGGGAGGTCCGCGGTTCAAACCCTGGGCCTCCTTGACCCATATGGAGCTGGCCCATGAGCAGTGCTGGTGCATGCAAGGAGTGCCGTGCCACGCAGGGGTGTCCCCCACGTAGGGGAGCCCCACGCGCAAAGAGTGCGCCCCATAAGGAGAGCTGCCCAGCGCGAAAGAAAGTGCAGCCTGCCCGAGAATGGCGCTGCATACACGGAGAGCTGACACAGCAAGATGATGTAACAAAAAGAAACACAGATTCCCGGTGCCACTGATTAGGATAGAAGGTCACAGAAGAACATAAAGCAAATGGACACAGAGAGCAGACAACTGGGGGGGGGTGGGGGAGAAATAAATAATAAATCTTTAAAAAAAAACCAAAAACCCAAATTGGGACTTTATGGTAGGAATGAAGAGGAGATAGACTTGGAAATACTTAGGAGGTGAGACAGAATGAACAATAATGTGGTGAGGGGTGCAGAAGAGAATATGAGTAAAAGTTTCTGCTTGAGTGACTATTCGTGGCATTAACTTAGACTGCAGAAGAGGAGCAGGGATGAAGGGAATGCTATAAGGCATTCCAGCTTATCCACGTTGTGTTTGGAGTGTCCATGGAACATCCAAAGAACCAAATGAGCAGCCATTTAGTTCTAGAAGTTGAAGCTCAGGAGTAAGATGAGGGGTGGCGCTAGATCTGGTAGTCATTCACACTTAGTGATAGTCGAAATCAAGAGAATAAACCAAGAAGAACTTCAGATACATTTATTATTTTAATTTAGCCTATTTCATTACTATTATTCTATCTATCTATCTATCTATCTATCTATCTATCTATCTATCTATCTATCTATCTATCTATCTACCTACCTACCTACCTACCTACCTACCTACCTATCTATCTATCTATCTATCTATCAATCTATTTATTATGAGGTACTGGGGGTAGAACCCAGGACCTTATACATGTGAAGCGGTTGCCCAAATACTAAGCTATACCTGCTATATTATTTATTTTTAAATTGAAAACATTTACAGACAACACATGAAGCACTTTAAAGATAAAATATAATATTCAATAAGAATATTATCTGTAATAATACTTATTATCTGTAATAATACTTAGATACTGTGAAGTAGGCTTTATTATCATCTCCATCTTATAGATTAAATGAATGACACTCAAAGAAGATAAATAACATATTGAAGGCTTTACAGCTACTAAGTGGCAAAGCTGGAATGCAAAGCCAAGTCTGCCTGCTCCCTAAATCCTAACAGCTATAAGACATTGAGCATTAAGGGCCCCTCCCCACCCCCATCACTTCGTCCTGTTTTCTTACAGCAATGAGAAGGTAGCTGACAAGATAGCAATAGGCTTGATAATCCAGAAGGAGGCAGAAGAGCACAGAGATTTGAACATGTTTTTAATGAACTGATGTCTAAATGTACAAATGAACATACACCTCAATCTAGATACTCATGCTTCTGAATATTTTCAATTAAAACCTAGTGGATATATTGGATTTGGAGGGCAATATAAATTTATATATAAAAATTTAAGTTAGCCTACTCTTTGGCCCAGGAATATATCTTCTAGGAATAAAACTTTCAAAAATACTAGTACAGGTATAAAGAGAATAGAAACTGGGAAATATCTGTCAATCAATGCAGGCTCGTTAATTAAACTATTAAATAAATAATGACAGTCATACAATAAAATAGCTTACAGCCTACAAAAAGAAGAGTGAAGACCATTTTATATGTATTGACATTAAAGAGATTCATGAAACAGTAAATTTTAAAAATGCAGAGGGGAAGCAGATTTGGTTCAACTGATAGAGCATCTGCCTACCACATGGAGGTCCAGGATTCAAACCCAGGGCCTCCTGACCGGTGTGGTGAGCTGGCCCATGCACAGGGCTGATGCGTGCAAGGAGTACCGTGCCACGCAGGGGTGTCCCTCGTGTAGAGGAGCCCCATGTGCAAGGAGTGCACCCCGTAAGGAGAGCCGCCCTGTGCAAAAAAAGCACAGCCTGCCCAGGAGTGGCGCTGCACACACGGAGAGCTGACGCAGCAAGATGACGCAGCAAAAAGAGACAAGGTTCCTGGTGCCGCTGACAAGAACACAAGCAAACGCTGAAGAACACACAACGAATGGACACAGACATCAGACAACTGGGTGGGGGGGGGAAGGGGAGAGAAATTTAAAAAAAATAAATCTTAAAAAAAAAAACGCAGAGGAATTTGTCAAGTGTACACATATTTGCACATTGCATAAGTATGGAAAGGCACACACCAAACCATTAACAGGTAGTATGTTAGGGTATGGAACTAGAGGTGGGGAAGGTAAAGGAGACCTTAACACTTTAAATTTTATATACTTTAGAGACATCCCCCACCCTCACATACATATATTTAAAAATTGACATGTATTGCTTTTACAAAGAAAAAAATGAAGATTTTTCTAAACCCTTTGAGTCAATAATCTAATAAACTCAATTTAAATTTAACTATATGCAAATAATTTATGCTACATCTGTATTAAGGAATATCATGGCACTGCTGAAAAGAATGTCAGATCTGACTGCACTGATAAGGGATGACGTCAAGAAATATTAAAAAGTGAAAGAGAACATTGTACAGTGTCTAGTGTGATCTCATTTTTATTGAGGTAACATATATATAATATAAAATTTCCCATTTTAATCACTTCTAAGTGTACCATTCTGTGGTATTAATCACATTCACAATGTTGTATTACCGTCACCATCTGACAAATAGATACATTAATTCTTAACTATGTGCATAAGAAAAAATTCTAGAATATTCAACTAACTGGAGTGACCCTGGGGCTTGGGATTGGAGGGATGGGAATTTGACAACTTTGACTTTTTCTTTATATATATTTGATACTTTAATTTTTGGAATGAAAATATATTACTTTGATAACTTTTTAAAAGCAATAAATACATTCCTAACAAAATGCAGCTTTAGCAGTGGATCATTTTGTTCTCAATCAGGTCTTAAATATTTGATATCATGAAATCAACAAAGGTGCCCTTGAAGAATCTTCAGATTCAAAAACTTTATGGAATATATAATTTAGTATGACTTTGTTTTTAATGGCGCATTAAAGACTGCACAAAAAGTAAAAGTTCTTTAATACATTTTCAAAATCTCTCATTCTTTCTCCTTCTTTTCATTCCCACAATATAAATCTAGGCCCTCTTCACATAATTTAATTAATGAGTGAGCTCCCCACAACACCTTTAATGAACAATCTACACAATTTCAATTTTATCATTTCTTTCTCTTTGCTAATACAGAGGACACAAATTCAAGGCTTTTATAACGCTTTCATTTTTACAATCTTAAATTCTTTCTGAAATTAACTAAAACCAATGAGCGCTCCTGAAATTCTCTTGGTATTCATTTTGGAAGTGGAGATGTTTCCTCTCTAGGCCTACCTTTCTCCCATCAGAATAAAAACTTTAGTTTTCTCCTTTGACTGGGAAGGTCCCTAGAAATGAGCATGCATATCCTTACCTTGATTTAAGGTTAACAGAGATTTCTCACCTCCTCTGTTGTACCTTTTCCTATGCACTCACACTGCACCTCCACCCAACAATTAACATTCCTCTTTTTTAGCTCTTGCTCATGGCCTTAAGCATCGTTCCTTCACTTCTTGGTAGTCTTCGGAGCAGTGCAATTCAGAAACTGCTCAAATTTCTCTTAACAATTCAAAGGAAGGTTTGGTCACTTGGGAAGGAAATATGAGTATCTTCCTAAGGAAGAAGAGCCTACTTTGCTTCCTTCAGCCTTTAGCATCTTCCAGGGAGCTGGGCATCTGTTCAGAGTGCTCAGAGTCAGACTTCCTCACCATTAGTCCAAGGTGGCATGGCACAGCCAGGGCTTGCTGGAAGAGATGTCTATGACTCTAGCCTGTGTATCAAGGATTATGATCACAGGCATGTACTTAAAATGCGAAGGAGACTAAGGGAGAAAGCCTCAACTAGATCAGTATGTAAATTGTCCTCTGCTCATTAAAGCATATAAACAGAATTTTATCAGAACACTTTAGGTTTTGTAAACATTTATTTATTTACAGGATATTTCTCCATGTTTTTTGGTTACAAGTAAGAGAAACAAAGTAAATCTGAACAATAAATGGGAATTTCATGTAAGGCTAAGGGTTGTCTTATGTAACTTGTCCTAAATGGACAATAAGCTGGAGGAAAAGTTATAAAGCCCCTCTCTTATCAGCTTATTTTGCTCTCACCCACATTAGGCAAGAGAATCAGAAACCTGCCATTTGCAGTTGTTTGTAAAGCCAAGATTTCCAGTTTTGCCAGAGTGAGACTTACATGCTTGGAATTCACTTGGAGGCTAGAAGGCTCCAAAGGCTTGTATAAATTGGGGAAGCAGCCAAGCCCCTTTGTTCTTATCCAAAGTGGCTACCAACAATAAAGAATTCACAGCATGAGTTATTCCAGTATAAAGTGTTATTAGGTGAACAAGCTCATTTTTGCAAGTGATTCAACATAAAGATCAAGTTTTACCTTAATGTGTAAAAATTCTAACTTTCAGATGACAAACATTATCACTATTGAATAAAAGGACAAATCTATTCTATCCCAGAGAAATCCCAACTATATTAACAGAAGATGCCTTATAACGATTTTATTTATTATAAATCAAAGTTAATATTTAGAATTATGTCCATGTGATATTTAAAAAGTGAATTTTAGTATTCATGTCATTTTCATAGAGATATTAACTTAAATGTATAGGCCAATTTTCAAGATTAAATCAAATTTATGGCATAATGATTAAAAACATAAAATGACAGCTCTACCACATCACCAATAAAGATTAGATGCTTCAAATCATGAAAACATAGACAATTAAGCAACTTTCATTTGATGACTATGAAAGCTAATTTCATTCAAATTCTTTTAAAATTAGTATAAAAATGGCCATATCTATCTTTTTTATTAGTTTATTATCTTAAATAAAAAACAAGGAAATAAAACTATAAGTGAACAGAGCCTTCAAGGTGTTAAAAGAAAAGGCCTAATTAGTGATAAACTTACTATATGTAAACGATCAAGCTTAGGATAAATTTTAAAATAATAATTCAGGAGAAATTTCAAATTCTATTACAATTTAAGATTTCAATACAAAAATGTTGCTGTGGTATGAATAACTAAACCTCATGATATTGGATATTATTTTGCAGGGTTTGAAAAATACAGTTAACTATCAGCAATTTGTTGACTCTATTGTCCTCATACAGCATTTGCTACCAGTGGGAAAGCACTGCGTATGCTCTAACTACTATTGTACACTTCATAACCTGCTAATTACCATTTAATTTTTCCTTTGCTTGGGGAATAATTATCACCTTCACCTAATACAACAAAGTGCTACTTTTAAGAAGCAATTTTAAAAATTAGCTAATGACCCACAGATTTACCCCCCACCTCCCTGCCATTAGTTCCTTACATGTTCCATCAGGATATACTCTATTAACCACTACTATTTTTTTAAGCTCTGTTAGAGATAGTTAACTTTAATCCTAACATAAGTGCAGGGTAGCCACTTTGATTATTTTAAGAACTACCAAACTTTGAATATTTTGACCTGTTGTATGAGATTTAAAACATAACAATTTTTAACTTACATACTAAGTGATTTGGGTGTGATTTTAAATATTTAACATGAATTGACAGAAACGAGATATTCCTATCAGAGATTTTAAAGAAGCAAGTATAAACAATGGAGTTAAAGTCTTTCACTTTTATAATCTTTAAATTTGTAGAGAGGTATCAGGTAATATGTGACCTTTTTTTTTTCTTAGTAAAGGTAGTAATTTCAAAAGGTCAAAGTTTATTTCTAAATTTTGTCTGTGATTTTCTAGGCAGGTTCTAATCTGGAGACAAATCTTCCTATTACAAATATGCTTGTTCTTTATATTTTTGATCAGTGCATGTAGTAGTATTCAATGTTATTTATTTTTTATTTAATCACATAAATTTCATAATGAAATGGATTAATAAAATAAATTCTCTATCTCTGGATAGAATGTACACTTATAAAAGGCAGGTCTTCTTTAGTTTCTAAAGAGACCTGAACACATGCCATACTTCATTCAAATAAAACAGTTTGAAATGCAAATTTATGGATTGTGATTCTGAAAATGATGAAAGCAGCAAAATCTAGATATTCTAGGTGAAAACAATGAGTTTACAATATGTATAGAACTTGCATATTACCATATAGTAATTAATGTCATACACAGTAACAGAATGCCAAATAAAAGCATAATATGAACAGTCAAGAAGAGGAAGCCAATGCATTTTCCAGTCTCAATACGAGTAAAAAAGATGTATCCAAACCCACAAATCCTTATCAAACCTATTTCATAAAAATATAACACACTATCAGAATATCATCACCAAAACAATTTAGATAAGGGAAATAGCAAAATGATTGTCAAAAAACTGAAAGATTCACACCAAACTCTTAAGGCATCTAAAACAAAATAGGTAAAAGAATGTAAATCTAGACTAAGTAACCTCATCAAACAACTCCCAAATTTTAGTTGTGGTATATGGTAATTGAAATGTTTAAAGAAGTCACATATTTGAGAAAAATTAATGGGGAAAACTAAGCTTAATGCTTATTATACAGGTAAAAATAGAATTCTTCTGATAACTGAATTAGTTTTGATTACATCAAATATAAAGTAGTTTAACGAAGTAAAAACAAGACAAATTAGCAATTATGTATGGAGAAATTTTAAGGAGTTTTCAAAGCAATTCACAGGAGATGCATGCTTAAGTCCCAATCGCCAGAACGTGTTCCTCTGATCTTGGTGATACTCACTTTTAAGTGATGCCATAGGATTGTAACAATCTTGCATTTATAAGAGCATTCATCAACTTACTCTGTCTCTCCTGAAGATAATGAATGTCAAAGTAGTGTTACTCTTTCTTTTATATTTACTGATGTTATATTTAGTTTTATAGAGACTAGTCACAGATCAACCCTTTTTTATGACTCCCTGTGGCATGTAATTTTTAAAAAATAATTTTATGTTTAAAATAATTAGTACTGCTGGATATAATCACTAATTTCCTAAAACTGCAAAAGGCAACTTAATATTTCTGCATAGCAGCTGTAATACACAATATTTCACAGAACTAAATTATTACAAACAGTGCCAGCAGTTTTCTATACACAGCACTTAAGATAATTATAAAAAATCATCTTCATTACTGCTTGCTAGCATTTTTTTAACAGTTTAATTTGGATAGGTTACAAAATATACTCAAATCACACAGATATAATTATTGTAAACCCAAGAAGCTATAAAATGTTCCCAACCAAATCCCTTTGACCCTGTTAATGTCTGTTCCTTGTTAATCTAAGGCAAACATTGTTTGTAGTATGCATTTGTTATAGAATATGAAAAAAAGGGGAGGGGTGGGTTAAGGTAATCCCTTAACAGTTGTTATTGATTCCAGCATTTACCGACTGAGAGTTAAGTGCTGTTTACAAAACAGAACAGATGCAGATGCTGACAAAAAGGTAAACAATTGTTGAATGGCTTCCTGCCAGATTCTGAACCGATATATTAAACTCCAAGTGAAGCACATTTCCCCTATGGATTGCACTTATTGCCACTTCATTTCCTATGTGCTTCGTCTCTCTATTGCCGTGCCTGGCACTAAGCTATTTCCAGTTCCTTGCTGACCCCTGAGGCCTGGTGCTACCACACACAGCCATTAGAGAAGGGAATTGCATGTGTCTGACACGGCCTGAAACCAATTATTTGATATTTTCTTCAGAATGATGCCCTACTCTGTTGGGAATGAGCAATCATGAAATAATTTACCTCCTGATTTAATTTTTTCCTGCACAAATTAGTTGTAGACTGAGCTGGCTGTACACAGCTGCTTGTGACATCTTTCTGTCTTATCAAGATGACACTTGAAATGAAGCAGGGGGGTCTGAATTGAATAGGTTGGGGAATCCTGCTTTAAAGAGGCATTGACAAGTTTATCAGATATACTGATCACATGTACTCTGTTGATTGAAAATGACAGAACCTTAAAGAACTATCAGGGCAGCAGAGAAAATCACAAAGATGCAAACCATATCAGGGTGTTTAATGTTTTTAAACACCTGTCTGATTTCAGGTTCCCTTTTTGCACCCCAGAAGCCTTGGGGTATGATCAAAATTTAATGAAAAACAAAAAATAAAACTCACATTGGTTCATATTTGTGTGACCATCACTAAACTTAGTACTGAATAATCCTGTCTTTAGATAAAATTATAAATGTCAGTAAAGTATATATTTTTCTATAATTCAAATCCCTACAAGTGCCTTTCATAAAAATGTAGGACTTAACTTTATATTTTATTGTCTATATTTTACAGAAATGAAGCAAAACATGAGATGATATTGCCACTTATCAATAAACATGAAAGCATGTATAAATTTGCATGTTTTAATTTGAATAATATGCCTATTTTTAAAAAAAGATATTAAAGCCAACTGCTTAAGCTTAATAAAGATAACACAAGTCTCTTTAGAGGGACTCACTGGACAAAAAGCTTCAATCAAATCTGTGCAGTAATATCTTGTCCATAAAGTCAAGCAAGGATTTTTTTTTCATTTTTACATACTGATCCTACATTCGATCATAGCTATTAAAGGAGCTGTGATTGCTTCATCTTCCTATTCAGACCAGACTCCACTAACTAGACCCATATACCAGTAACTGTGAACTTGATGGCTTTTGTGACCATGACTGAGAAAAATTATAAGAAAAACATGCATTAAAAGTACAGCCTTTTCAAATAGCTGAAGGATTACATGCTTTATTGCACTGCAAAAAAGAACGTTAACAATGAAGATTATAATTGATTTCAGTACAGTTTGGGAAAAAGATATTAGAAGGCACTCTAAAGTAATTTTATGGTATTATTTTTTCTAACAATACCATAAAATTTAGGAGGTAATCTCTCTCCTTCAGGAGAGATTATCTGGCAAACCTTGGTGGTCCACTCCAATAATTACACTTAAGTGTGCCATTTACCAATGGAAATGCTAACGTGAAATTTTAAGCCTGAAGCAATTCTTAATTTAGAGGACAAACAATACAATGGCACCTATTCTAAAATCAGGTCAGTATGATCACAATATATAATTTTTAAACCACCAACACTTAAAATTATTTCATCTTTTATATTTTACTGGCATCATAATTCCAAAGGCCTTATTTTGTTTCATGACTGCTAACTTGGGCACTTCCTATTGTTCTGTTATGGAAGAGATTAAACTAGCAATAGGGTAAGTATATCTTTCCTAAAATAACAGACAAGGGGGTTTTCTGTTTTTACTCAATGTCTGGAAGAAGTTGCAAAGCAAACATTGATAGGCTTTGCTTTTGATTGAAGCAACACACTATACTCCATTTTACATTACTTTTCATATCCTTACATGTGCAATTTTAGATCTCCATTTAGATAGGCTGACCACAAAAGTTCTTCGGAGTGTTTTGGTAAGACCAGAAGCAAATAGAGGAATAGAAATTCAGTTTCAAGAATGGCACAGGCAAAAGAATTTCCACAGACTATAAATTCATAATGTTTTTAAAACATTTTACCCAAAGCTAAGGATTATATCTCATTTCCACGTGAGGAAGAATGATGTGTTTAACTCTCAAAGCTACTAGCAGTTGCTCCTGTATAAATCCCTGTGCAAAAAGATCAGCCCAAACTCAGAAAGTGCCCCTACAGACAAAGAATTTTAGCTGCCCCAAGAGTAAAAGACACAGATTTTCCCAAGGGTCAAAATAAACAGATGGAGTTGTTAAATAACCAATACTTTGAGGCAGGAGATTTATTTTATACCAAATATTTAACTTCAGAGAGATGACACTGATGGTCAAAGGTTCTCATACTTATATACAAATAATTATAATGAAAATGTTAAACCATAATGTACATTTTCCAAGTTGATTTTCATAATAAAGAATGTTATAGTGTAAGAACCATTAAAATTCTCCATTTCCAGTTAAAAAGATTCCATTTTCTAAAGGAATCTTACTAAAGCTTTTTATTTGCTTATTACACCTGTCTTTTTGAACATTTATGACAAAAATTATGTTGGGCACTAATAACTGGTTAATACTATAACCAGAAGTCACATATCACGTATTCTGAGGACAACAGAGGAAACACGCTAATTAAAGCAATATTCGACATTTATAAGGGTATATTGAGGAAAAATACTCTTAACAGATGTTAAACTAGAATTTAGGGACTCCTGACCTGTAAACATCTTTATATAAAACAACAGAACTAAGCACTTAACTTCATTATTATGGTCATAAATCAATATACACAATAATATAAACAACTTTAACAGAAAGGGAAATCAGAGGTCAGGAACGTTTTGTTGCAATAATTACTTAGTAACTTTCTATAGAATACAAATTTCTGGCTTGGGACAACTCATACACATTTCTCATCCACATTCTTTGCTCAACATAGAAACATTTGCAAATTAATTTTACTTTTTTCTTTTCAATTATTTTTTCAATGATTTTCCTTCTGATCTTAACATGTTACTTACATATATAGTTTAAATAGACAATTTCCTTTCAAAGTCAATACGTGAGGTTTTAAAAATATCAGTATTTTAACCAAGTTTTAAAGTTTTTCAGTTTTTAAAAATGTTATTGAAGGGTTAATAGAGTATTATCAGTCTCACACTGGCCTATGACGCTTCATGAGAAACAAAATAGTGAGTCATTTTATCTTCCATTCTTTGTATTTGAATGTCATAATTAAAGGACCTAGCAAGTGACAGTCTTTCTACCCTTAGGAAGAACACACAGGTATTCTGAGGGAGGAAGTAGATAATTGAGGGCAATTTAGTGTTTGCTAATTGTTCTATATGGAAGCAAAAATACTACTAAAATTAAACTGCATATATATATTCTTTCCCACCACCAAATATACTTTACATCTTTATTGCTCTTGGGTCATTAAAGCAATGATCAGAGGCCTCAAAACATTTAATGGAGAATAAACTAAGGTCAGAAAAATAGAGTCCTTGAAGTAGAAAATATATTTTTGATGGATAAAGATATGCACACACAGATATAATATTACACATCTACCCAAGTGCACAACATAACCCTTTTACCACACACATACACACAGCCTCATTTTTCTCATAGTTTTAAATTAAATAATTTTCACAGATAATACAACATTTAGTAGGAAGAAACGAAAACAAAACTCTAATCCTGAAAGAAGAAAAAACTTGTGTCAGACTTTTCATTTAATTTTTTAGGGGACATTGAGGTAAAGTGGGAAGATGACTCTCTTTTAACAGCAGCTAATCAGCCAAAAGGCTTTAGTCTTTTTTACCAATAAAACAGGAACTAAAATTGTTGCACTGCCTAATTTCTGGGTGGTGATGCAGTAAATTTAAGTCAACAAACAAGAAGTGTGGAAGCACCTTGAATACACGATGCTAACTAATAGTACTGTTATTCATTAATGGTAAAAATGGGTTTCAAATCTGACAATAATTGGAATTCCAGTAATTGGAATTACTTTCACTTTAACTCTGGTAAAAAAAAAAAAAGTTTAAATCTCTAGGAATAAAATGAGATTCTCCATCTAAATACTTTTTAAAAATTAAGGAATTATCCTTAAATCACCTTTGCAAGATTTTATTATTAAGCCACAACCTTGTTATGTATTTATGTGAATATAAATATTATAATTCTGAGGGACTATGAAAACTGTTTATATTAAGTCAAAATATTAACATTATTTTCTTTTCATGTCTTAATACATAAAGTGTTGCATATTTTTTTTCTTTCCAAGTCTTTTCCAAATAGAAAATCTAGTGTGGCTATTCATTCTATTATTAGTATAGTACCTTCCAGTATTCATGTTTCTTTAATTTTAAAAGTAGGGAAATAAATATAAGTATTTTGCAGTCCCAGAAAATCCAAAAAATTAGGATAAAAAAATTGGTTAATCCTGGGCATTACCAGTCCAAATTATAAAAGGATTCTTTATTTTATAAATTAATTCATTTAGCAAATTAATTCATTTAGCAAGATAGTACATTGCAGTATTAAACATAAGCTTTGCCATAATTCAGAAATGGGTTTGAATCCCAGCACAGCTGTTCCCTAGCAGTGGGACTTTAGGAAAGCTACTTAATGTCTCCAAATCTCAGTTTTTGTACCTCTACAACACAGATATTAATACCCAAATTTTTAGGGATGTTGAAAGGATCAAGTGGTATATTAATGCTCAAAGTGTTTAGCATGTTACATAGCAAATTAAAAGCACCTAAATATAGTATCTATTATACACAACTGACTCTATGGAGTTGTAAATTGATATTAAGGGAATATGAAGATAAGGCAAATAAAGATGATCAAATGGAAAATATTAGCAAAATTTGCAACCCTACTGAATTCATGTTCTGAATAGCAATCCCCCAATCCTTGAAAACTATATGCTTTATGCAAGTATTTCCTGAAAAAACATAGACCCTAAGCTATTTGTGCTTTATCAACACTCAAGAATCAGAATGCCTGGGAATGACTTTTAACTGAGAAAATGCCATTTTAAATGGCATGAAGAATTTGTTCAATCCTGCTTCCTTTATAAAGGATAAAATAAAAACAAATAGCTCTAATTTTTACCCTAACTCCAATGGAAAACCTTGCAGATTTCTACTTTAGGGCTCAACAGAACAAAACGCATCAGACCAAATAGTAAATACACTGCTGGCATAAAAAAAAAAGAAGAAGAAGGTGGGGTGGGGAAAGGGGTTGAGAATGAGTCCCTTTCTCTCTGCTGAGCATATGGCCTTCCTAGCATATTTAGGAGATGCCTCAAAAAGTCCCTTAATAAGCCATTCTTGGAAGTACAGAACTGGCAGTAGAAAAAACTTTAGGATCATTGATGCCAAAATCCTAGCCATCATTTTTGACTCTGTTTACAAGCAGAAAAATTATACTAAAGTTATTTTAAAAATCCTAACCTGTGTAATTATTACATTATAATATGGCTTGTGAAATTCTTACCTGGAGACTTAAGACAAGATCACTCTTCAATGCTTTATAGGCCTTATTCTAGGAATTTCATTTTGTACTTATACAAGGATTTGCAGGGATCCAGAGATAGTTTTTGAGAAAAAATATTGTCTATGACATTGCAGAAATGAGCTAGCTCTTCTCTAGGCAAAAATACAAGCCAGGTTCTTTTATTTTCATTCTCAAATTCTTGCCTTGGTTGGTTTAAATACATGCAAGAGAAAAGGCATATAGATTTCTTTTCAATCAACAATACAAAGTAATAATTGCATTTCCAGATCTTTTCTGTGACCTTAATTTTCAGTTATCTGATTAAAAACGTTCTTAGGTTAAACAAGATAGAACAAAATTTAAAAGCACAACACAATACACTACCACCACTCAGTTGTGGGATCGAATGGGACTCAAAATCCAGAATTACTAGGAAGAGCTTCAGACATACATGATGCAGAGATTCCACTTCCTCTTTTTGCCCAATCATCCACCTCTCCTCTTTAAACTCCCTTTCCAATAAAAAGGCATCCACAGGAGGTGGGCAGTTTTCATATTGTTACTTTCAGGTTTCACTTAGGGGGAAAAGAACACAGATTAAGATCTAGAGGAGGTTTTTGTACCTGATTTTGTGGCATCCAATGCCACATGCATAGTTCAGCCATCCATACCATCAGTAGAAGAAATAAATGGCTGCTTGCAATGACAAATTATATGTATAAACTCTGGTTGTGAGTACAAAAGTAAGTAAAGTTTAGAGTAAAAGGGTCCTTAGATATTATCTAGAATAAGCCTTTGGTTTTATAGATTAGAATAACTCAAAGAGGTTAAATAACTTATCTAAGGTCACAAAGCAAGGCCAAGGGAGAGGAGGACGAGCATGCTTGACTCCCAGTCAGGGGCACTTATCACCTTCTGAGAGCAAAGTAATTATAAACAAGGAGTGTACCTGTATTTCATTAGAAATTAGCAACTGTGACAAAGTAGTGGGGTGTGTGTGTGTGTATGGTGTGTATGTGGAGAACCCACAATCAATAATGTCATTTATTAGTATTTTCAAAAGTGGTAAGGGAAAAGAAATTGAAAATATTTATTGAAAGGAATTTGCACTAACAGTAAAATATTACTTTCTCTTATGAATTTTTCTTTCATTGCCTGTTTCGGATTATTTGAAATTCCAGCTGTACTAGTGTGGGGTTAGAAAACAACAAGCATGAGGTCATTAGAGATCTAATTGTAATCTTTATCTGTCTCAGGAGCTTAAATGGGACAACAGAGTGTAGAGATGTGGTCTCTTTCTATGGGCATTTGTCACGTCTATAACAATCCTCTCTTTACATTAATGTTTCTTTCACTAAACTGGGCTCGATAGATTTTACCTTTTCTTGAGATCGTCATTCAGCTGTAGAACCAACTCAATCACTGCTTTTTACAATATAGAAGAAGGAATAGTTACTTGAAAAGTAGGAGAGAAAGTAGGGTAACTTTTGACTGGTCTTTCCAATTGCCTTCTGTGCCCCCCCCAGGTCAAGAATTCCACTTTCTCTTTAGTTTGGAAGTCTTCTTTATCCTGAAGGGTCTTTTCATCCCCTGAGGGACTCCACCCATTCCCCTCTCCTCAAACCCCCAATCTTCTTTAAACAAATTGCAAGGGATTTTGCTAGGAAAGGGGGTCTTAGAGGTCACTGGGTTGGACCTCACATCCACTGCAGATTTTTAGAAACCTTCCAAATATTCAAAAACATGTATCATATCCTCTTAAGTCTTTCCCTTTCAAGCTAAAAATAGGCCCAGGAAAAATTCAGAATAAGCTATACAGGGGATCATGAAATTTACCTGATGACTGAAATCTTCTAATACCATCATTTCACAATGAAATACAGAGGATTTATTTAACTGAACTCTACTACACATCAACAATCCTTGTTTCCAGACACATAGAAACTGCAAGACGTTTTTTTCAAATAGAGGAAATATAATTCAAAAGAAAAATGAATTTGCTCATTTAACCATTCCAGATATAGATACAGAAGAATGTTACAATATAAGAGTGGTACTGGCTCTCCTAAGCCATTGGATGGTGCATGTACCGGTATAAATATAGATCTGATTTTCCAGATAATGATAAATCAAGTTATAATCAAATTGCTAGCAGCAAATTTCTAGTTTTGAAAAAACTATTATCATTTTTAAGTCGTTAGACACTAAATTAAAAGAAAATAACACCAAAATATTGTAGCATGGGCTTTTATAAAATAATTGGTAATTTTCCTCAAAAATTATTAGAGAAATTATAATACAGACTACCAAAATCAGCAGTTATTATCCAAAGACTTCTTATTTCTGAAACTCTGTAAGAGTATCTCTAAAAAGTAATATTGCTCCCTGCTAAAAAAGATGACCAAATTACAGAGATTCTGTAATACTTAATATTTCATCACATTCTTCAAGTAACAAAACATACCCGTTACACTTCTACATTTATTATAACCCTAAAACAGTGCATGCTCTCAAGGCAATAAAACTTTCAAAACCATATGGATACAAAAGAGAAAAAGGTTACCAAACAATGCTAAGTGGAATTTAAGTCTAGGGATAAGATTATATAGAAATAAATGGTACCATATCACAGGAAAACAGGTAGAGAGATTGTCTCCCTATTTTAAATATATATATAGGATAGTCTGAATCAACACCCAGCCACATGGTGCAGGCAGAATTCACTCTGGGGGCTCAGGTGAACACTGTCTCCAGAAAGGCCAGCTGGTAAAATAAAATAGCACAAAAACTGTTCTTAGTCATTTTCTGGGTTAACAAGCCATAAGCATAATCATGAGTCAGCTATGAATCATTGTCAATAAAAAAAGAAAAGCAAAAACACTGAATGAGAGTAGGATACAGGAATGTGAAAATCAAAAAATAAAATGTGAAAGTGTTTGGTAAAAATTTTAATGCTAATTATAATAATCATCACAGTGCCTTGCACAGTTTTTGCCACAGAAATTAGAGGCACATCAATAATTGTAAGCAGAGAAATCCCCTTTCTGTAGCTTATTAGGTGTGTAATCTTGGCAAACATTTTACTTCTCTGAGCCTTAGTGTTTTCATATTTAAAATAAGATCAATGTGAAGGGCTATTCTGAAGAATAAAAGAAGTTGTGTATATAAAGTGTTTATATAATAAATAGCAGTGATCATTATTTTTGATGCTCAAGTTATATTATACACAATGTATATGTATATCTAAATAAAGAATTCATAGATCATTCAGGAAAGAAAAACCAACCCTTAACCTAAATAGAAAACTTGAACACCATTAAAGATTTAATAGGGTCAAATTGCCTTAGCTCACCAAGAACATGATAGGAATAAGCACACATAGATAGGACATTAGCTCATGTTTAAGACTATGGTATACATGCAAGGCCTGCTTAACATATAGTAACAGATCACAAAATAGGAATTATTAGCAAAAATACCTTAAAATTGGGATTATATAATCTTCTTATAAGAGGGGTATGGGAATTTTTAAAGAAGAGTAAAAAGCAGACTACACTACGGTTGTGTAGTATACAGAGGAATCAGAGCAGTGTTTTTAAATGGAATGTGGTATTTCCATCCTGCTCTTTTAGGCAGGAAAGCACAGTCATAGAGTAAGGGCTCTAGAGTAAGAAAGAACTGAGTATAAATCCTGGCTCCATTCTGTAACCTTCAGCAAATTATTTAACATCTCCATGCCTCAGTTTCCTCACAGTAAAATGTAGTTAATGATGGTTCCTACCTTACTGGGTGGTTAGATGGATTAAATGAAACACTGCATGTCAATATCTGAAGCAATAAATACCAGCTGTTTTTACTTAAGGAATATCCTTTCTACAGTTTTAGGCAAAGGATCAGAGACTGAGTGTGCATCAAGATACAGTCTTACTTTAAAGGTAATATAATAAACAATTCAAGATATTCTAGATATTACCCAAATGAGAACATATATTATGCCTGCTCATCTCAAAGTACATTTCCTTAAAAAGCAAAATTTGATACCGGGTCAAATATATTAGTGAAAAACTTGGTGATGTGATAAGTTAGTTTAAGAGTTCTCCTGTAGCAGTTGCAGAAGTAGCTCATTAACCTTGCTTCCCCCCATTATGTCTAGCTCAGAACTCTAAACACAGTAGCTGCTATATGACTTCCTCATGGTAGGGGCTCAATAGAGCAGAAGTGAATTGATTTGCAGGCTGCTCACTTACACAATACCGTTGGAAATTTCTTTAACAAGTGGCAAAGCATTTAACTCTATATACTTTGAGACAAAGTCCAGTAATACAGTGGGTGAAAGCATGGGTTTGAGAGTCAGAAAAGACCTGCATATGAATCCTGACTCTAAATATGAATTCTGACTACACACAACTGAGCCTGGGCAAATTAATTTTTTTCAGCCTCATTTTTCTTGTTTATAAAATTAGGAATATAAGGACTGGGGTGTATTTAGTACAGTGCCTGGCATATGGAAAGCGCTTACTTAAGTGGTTTACACAAAAATTCAGATAAAGAACCTTGAGAAAGATCAGTGCACCTAGACTTGTGGAAAATGTTTCAAATTTTGGTGTTAAAAGTCAACACATAGTTTTCTCTCACAAATAGGAAAACACCTCAATATCAGCCCTAACGATTCCATAGCAACTTACACATATTTTCAACCATATGGATCTTTTCTTCTGTTATAAACTATATTTAGCATATATAAAACCTTCATATTGAAAACACTTTACAAGTAAGCAGGAATTTTTTTAGGGAATATAAAAATTTTAGAAAACAAGTGAACTCACAAAATGCATTTAATATTTGGTGTTTACAATTCAAACAAAAGTCCAATTGCTTTGGGCAAAATTATTACGTTCCTAAATTAACTGGCTTTGTAATCTGCAAGAATTGAAACTTGGCTGATACATCTCTGTTCTGTGATATGATACAGTTTATTGGGAAAAGTAAAATTTTTCAGAGGAAACATTAAGTTATTTTAAAATTTCATTAATCACAATAATCTGGTACTCTGGCCTTTTATTACTGAATAGAGGTAAAAATATAGTAACGATAGAAATTTTAAAATAAATGACCATAACCCAAAGTTAAGCAACAATTCACCAAATGATACTTTTCAAACACTTCAACAATAGTTTATGAACCTCTTTAGAAATATACTTCAGAGTTTTACATGAAAGCATGTCTAACCGTAATTTCAAAAATAAATATATTTTTTCAACCTTGATTTCTTGCTTCCCTGGTAGGAAATTAAAACAAAGATAGGAAGAAGTTTATTATATCACAATAATTTCTTTTTTCTTTTTCCTTTATTTTTTGAATAAAATTAGGAATTTTCACATAATTTTTATTTATATAGACTTAAAAATATTAGAGGGCCTTTAAAATGAACTATAATTAAAATGGTATACTTTCCTAATGAATTACAATGTAGAATTTTATAATTACTGTTTCATAATTGTTCCTTATTGGAACTAAATATTACAATTTTGAAACTTCCAATTCTAGATAATGTAATTTCAACAAATTTTCAACAACTCTTCTTACCTATTAAAGCTTGGACTTTAGAAGCTATAATGGGTTAAAAATTATACTTCTGGAACAGTTTCACCAAATACTTTTCTATTGGTTATACGTGATCAAAAGAAAAAAAAGAAACCTCTTATTTGCACTAATTTTGGCTTGCATTTTCAATATCTTTAATAATTAAAAGGAAAAAAACACTTTTACTATACTTACAGAAAAAGGAATGCATAAGAGAAACATGTACTATAAAATTTCATAACATTTATTTTCTGATTTACTTTAAAGCTTGCAATGAGGTTTAACCAAATAGAAAAAGTCTTAGAAAATTAAAGCTATCAAAAGACTGAACTTAAACCCAACAGAAAATTTAAATGTCACTAACCCAAAGCATGCACTGCTCCTCTATGCTTGCTGGAGCTCTTGCTTGTTTTAACCACACGGACAGCATTTTCTTTGAACTGCAGCTCACAAAATTTTTGAAGAAATTTAGTCATTTCTTCTGAAATAGTATCCAGGTAGGTTTCTTTAATGAATTTCATTGTAGAGGATGGAGCTAAAATTTCATGTAGTATGTTAAAATCCTCTTTTATCATTGAGTATAACTTAAGCATTGCGCTTTGGTATCCATGAACAATTAGGTCTAAATTTGATTCTCTGCTGTAAGAAGGAAAGCAGTTCTGCAGAAGTTTAGCCAACAGCTTATTCTGTATGTTTTGGTACTTGATTATAACTTCTGATTCTGGATAAAGAAACAAGAGTTGTTGTATGCACTGATTTTTTAATGAGATTTTCTGCTCTGAATTGTTTATTTCATTATGGCTTTGCAGTTTGGTCACTAAGAAGCGTCGAAGGTGCAATCTTATATCATCCCATATAGACTTCACATCCATAGAGGAATAATCTTCAACAGAATGAAGAGAAGTCCTAGAGAGGAAATGTAAAGATGTTCCACTCAGAGCAGATGGGAATAAAACGCTGCTCTGGCAGGAGAGGTCCCAAAGTAAATCGAAAATCATTTCTTCTTGGTTTTGTTCATTCTTCAACAAATCTTGCTAATGAAAGTAAATTATAACATTAGAAATGTGATCAACTGTACAAGGAATAGGACACATGATTTCTATGGTCATTTATAATTTCATAACAATCATTTCAATTGGAATCAATACTCTGATGCTCTTCAGGGTTTTTGTTAGTTTGTTTTATGCATTTGAAATTTAATCAATTCAGACAATTTAGAATGTCACCTTCATGATCTGTTAAATTTTGTAATGTCTAGCTGATGAACTATCTTTACAATTACATTTCTAGATGGACTTTTTGCCCTCATTATTATCCATTCCCTATATAATCTAAGCTATATGAAAGCATCGGTTTAAAAATTCTAAATAAAAACCTACACTAAAATATCAATTGAAATTGTTTCTAAGACAAAATAAACTCAAGATCATGCCCTGAGTTAATTACTGGTAAATAATTGTCATGCCTGAATGGGTAAATCTATTATTATAAAACCCCAAATGAACACGCAATGTTTTAAAATCATTCTAGAACAGAACAGGGACCTGTAAAACATAGGATGTGCCTAGTGGTTACGAATCGCTGACATCCTAAGAGATAAAATTTAATACATTTAAAGATTTTTAACAATCATTTAAATTCCTTCTTGAGAACTTTGAAAATTAATCTGAGAATATTTCAGTTCTCCTTAAAGAAATAACTCACTGAAAATGGAGGAAAATATCTCAGAACCATTCCCCAAAATGATATGAAATTATCTCTTTATACTTTTTGTGCTGACAGAAAACCATGGTGGTGTAATTAAGAATAGTAAATGGACAAAAAAATTACTTTCTTCTTGTATTTTGAATTACATACACACATTCTTTTTATATCCTGACTTTCCTAATTATGTCTATTTCAGCTAATACTGAAATTAGTTAAATTCTCTAAATAGAAACCAGCTGATTACAAGAGAAATGGAAAAAGGTTCAAGAAACATAAAATGAGACTGGCTTTGCAATTTCTTACTGACAAAGCATAGGCATTATATATGTTCAGAATTATGAACGCTTAAATTTCAGGAATTCTAAGCACTGCAATGTATAATTTAATGCTCTATCTGTAATAAATAATAATACCCATAATGATATAGTGTTTTATTATATCAAAAGCACTTTTCTATATATTATCTGCTTTATGCATAATGAAAGTTCTGTGGCACAGACATTTATATCCTGAATTTACAGGTAAGAACACTAAAACCCAGTGTACTTAAATACTTTCCAAAAATCACTAAACAATAAAGAACAGGACCAAAACTGATCCCTGGTTTCATTGTCCTAGTCCATGTTCTTTCTAGAGTGCCACAAAGTGCAGGAGATCTTTCTGTTGCTTATTTCTCTCCTTCTTTCTCTCCCTCCTCCCTTTATTTAGTTTTTCCAGCACTTCTTGTAAAGAAATGTCCTTACATAGGGTCCAGGACAGGTTAGCATTATGGTAAATTCTATGAAGCAATTTATCAGCCTTGGGTTTCTTAAATTGGTCGATAATTGTAAATATTTGATCAAGCAAAGAATAATAGATTACAAAGGTATAAAACATATATTTAGCATGATTGTTTAAATTTTGAAAATGACTTCAATATAATCACCATAATGAGAATCTCTGTTTATTATTTAAATAGCCAGATAATGAATAGATTAAAATTTTTCTATGGAAAAAAAAATGTATGAAAGATGCCATCAAGATAGACCCCTTTAGCAGGTAAAAAATTGGTAATAAGGTCATTTTAAACTGGATCTATTTTATTAATGTGGTTCCTTCCTCAAAATAATATGATCAATTATGTAGAAAAATCTAGAAATGGAATAAACCTATTCATCTAATGAATTTGAGCAAAACTAAGATGGCCTTTGCCCACAGTGAATACAGAATAACTTAAGTGTGACAGATTACAAGATAATTAAAAGCTTTTGCTTTTCATTAAATAAGAAAGCATTATTTCATCAATATTAATGGAATTCAATACACACAGTTCTTAATAGAAATTAAAGGAGTAACTATATCCATATTTATTCTTGAAGGTTCCACCCTCAGGAGATAATGGGTGAAAGGATTTTCTTAAAAGAATACAGCTTCAGGGCACACAGTCTTCTTTTCCCTTCCTTTTATTACTTTGTAAACATTAACAAGACATCTGTAATAATAACAACAGCCAAAAACTATTTTCATCTGATTCTGTCATCCTAAGCCATCTACAACCTCAAGATATTTTCCACATCTGCCATCATCAATGTTTGATGTTTAGACAAAAACAGTGCCTTTTTTCTCTAAATTAAATTAAAACCATATCTATATAACTACAGAATAACTGCTGTCTAACAATTGTGCCATTTCTCTGGAAAACTGTTTTTGCAAGCTAGCCACTTGGATATAGAAGTAATAAAATAAAAAATGTTATGGAGGTTACAAAATCTTCTCTAAAATAGAGAGTAGTCAGTATCAAAAAATGACCAATATAATAATTCCCCATCAATTAACCATGGTCTTGTATAAATGGTTACCTTGATTGAAAAGCATAGGTATGACTGCAGAATGGGAAGGCAGGGAATAGTAGAAAGGCTACTTACTAGAAAAAAACTGATGGGGAATAAGGCTTAATAATGAGCACAAAGAAAATGAGTAGATGAGGGGATGCACACTATAATAAAAACGAACTTGTCTGACAGATAATTATGGATATTATACAGGGTATTTGGAGTAGAGAAAGATGTGAATCCAAGATTGTTTTAAGTGTGAAATTCAGATTTATAAATATAAAATTATTTATAATTTCTTTAATTGCAAATTGTCTCATTTTTACATTTATCCTGTGTAAATGATTAGTCATTTTGTTGAACATGTGGAATATATATATAATTATGCATGCAACATAACATGTAAAGCTGAGTGAGCATTACAATAGTACTATGATAGCCTTGAGTAAAAATATTATCCTAAAAAAAAGCGTTGAGCTTTGGGAATCCTGATGGCATTTACTGAAGATAAAGGTAGAAACTTTTTAAAAATTGTGCAAGTTCATCAATCAACAGTTTGTGGTATTAACATGGCGTACATCATTTTTGTGATACATCACTCCACATATCACTTAGGGATTATAATAGTTAAGTTCCACTTTTATAAAACTTCATTTAATTGATAAAAATCAGTAAAAATAAATATAAATAATTCACTGAATTCTACTGGTGATATAGGAACAAAAGAAAGTAAATACAAACCCTTAGATATGACATGCTAATATGTTCATTAAAATAAATATTTACATATAGAAGTTGAATGAGTTGTATTCCCCGTTAATCCACCCTCTCTACTATAAGGCAACGTTTCTTTTTTTTTTTTTTACCAGTGTTTTGAGGAATTTTATCAAATCTCCATGAGGAATGGTAGGTGACTTAGATGTATTATAACTATAGTTATTAAGCCATTCGAAGCAGTCAGTTGTTGTTTGTAGCTGTACTTCTGGACACCGTTTGTTAATTTCTGACTGTATTTCTTTAATGCAATGTTCTATGCTACAAAAAGAAAAAGAAAAAATGATATTGGTAGGCAATAGGTAGTGGTGCTATCTTACAACATCACAGGGCCTAAAATGCCTATATGTAGAACCTGTATATTATCTGCTTTAAGCATACAAGTTACAAAATTATAAAACATTCACATAATATTCAAATAATAACAGACTAAATGTTTTCATTCGTAACTGAAAACTGAAAGTTCAAATTTTCTGGCAGTAAGACATGCAATAGAGGAAATACAAAACACCTAACCACTCAGAAATAAATCTGTAATTCTTTTGTGTTAAGAAAAAAACCAAGCAGAGATTCAATGCAATAATGGCCCTCTTGATAGGTAGTAGATGGAAGGCAGAAATAAAATACTCCTGATGACTGTGAAGACCAGAAATGGACATTATCTACTAATAGATGAATGACTATATAAATTATGGAAAACTTGAATCAATGGAATATTAAAAAGTCATAAAACAGCTACAAAGAGCTTGTAATTTTAAAATATATACAACTTTATGACAGTTGAGTACATTTTTCCTACCACCTGACTCCATTCCAAACAAACAAAAACATACCCAAAAATGCTTATAAAAAAGGGACTGGTATTAATTATATATTCATATGTTGTGCTACCATTACTACCATCCATTACCAAATCTCTTCTATCACATAAAAGAGAAATTCTGTACCAATTAAGCATTAACTCCCTAGTCCTTACTCCCTCCCCAGACCTGGTAATCTGTACCTGACTGAATTTTCTTAATCTAATTATTATATCAGTAAGATCATACAATATTTTTGTGGTTAAAAGTACAAATTTTAGATTGTATACATGTTACTAGGATTAAAAATTTAAAACAAACATCATAGGACTGCACAACACAGTGAACTGTAATGTAAACTATGGATTATAGTTAAAATTACAATTATCAGACTATTCTTTCATCAGTCGAAACAAAGGTACCATACTACTGCAAAGTGTTAATAATAGGGAAAACTGTGTGTGTATAGGAGGTATATAGGAACTCTGTTTTCTGGATGAGTTTTCTGCATATCTACAACTTCTATAATAAAAAGCATTATTAAAAATATGCTAGGAGGGATAAAACTTACGTAGAAATAAAAGATATGGCCAGATTTTTTAAAATTAGAAAAAAAAGACTGGAAGGAAATGAAATAAAGTACTAAAAGGAATTATTTTGGGGTGATGAAATTAGGTGATTTTTCTAACCATTCTATATTTTCTAAATTTTTATAAGGCACTTGTATTACTACTTTAAAGATGAAATCCTTCAAATATAGCTAAAAAAAAAAAAAAAAGATAAATAAGAACTGAGGGGGAGAAAAGCCCAAATGAATCTTATAATTTGTATCTGTTTTTAAAATTCTGTTCAAAGTATCTTTAGCTCTGAGGCTAAGCAAATATACCACGCTATTTTAATTTTCATATAAAAATCTATGTATTCATTGTTATAAGTCTTTGTGGGATAAAATGGTGACTGTAAGACTGCCACTTGTGGAGCCACATGGATATGACATATTACTACCACCTGATGGCAGCATAACTAAACTGCAAGAAAGCTTATAAACACAAATGCCTTTGAAGCTGAATCCCCTCACCCCAAATTGACAGCTATGTATTTGTTTCTTAGAAGTACTAAGAAAGATTTATTAGTGAAAGATAAAGCTACCATAAATAAAATGTCATTAATTTTAGGTTCCATTGATAGAACCATGTGAACTTTGGAAACAAAGCTCAGATGATTACAAGTGATGTCATGAAAAACTCTTCAAAATTCATCAGTTATAGGATGCCTATAAAACATACATTGTAAAAGTTTTAAAAAGGCTTTTCAGGAGACTCCTGGGCATGAGTGAATTCAAACTGAATTACTTTGAAACAAAAATACTTTCTGAGAATCAAAGAGCCTTTTCATAAAAACAGAGAACTTAAATGAAAAACAATACCTTCTCTGGCCACAGGCCACTCAATTTCCTGATGGGACAGCCTTATTCAGGAATACCAGTTCTAAGTTTTGACAAGATTGGCATGCATTTTCTTAACCTACATAAGCACTTCTATGGCCTGAGAAACATGATGCCCAAAGAATATACCTTGACTCTAGGGACCCTTTACCAATGCTTTTTATTATAGTATCCTCATGTGTCTCATTCAATGAAATTTAATAGATTACAGCAATGTGAATTGGAAAGGTTCAGCAGTTAGTCTACCTAAATCTGTTTCAATCAGGACTCAGTTTTAGACTAATCTCTAACATCTGAATCTGGGTAGAGGCCAATAACTACAATTTACAAATAGGGTAAAGTCTTCAGAGGGCTAGATATCTTAGTAATTTGTCCTAACACTGATAAAGAGATTGAACAGTTTCATTTCAGGTAACTCCTTCACGATACAAACTAAGACAGTTGAGTTTGCTTTTGAAATCATTTTACCACATTAAAAAAAAAATGTCAGAACTCATTATCTACACCTGATTTTATTTGTAGTTAGCTGAAAATCTTATTCTGCCATTCACCACTGGGTATACATCTTGTTTTAAAAACTTAATAGGGGAGGGGATGTGACTCAAGTGGTTGACTGCCTGCTTCCCACATGGGAGGTCCTGGGTTCAGTTCCCAGTGCCTCCTAAGAACAAGGAAATGAAAAAACCAACTCAGGGAGCCAATGTGGCTCAGTGGTTAAGTGCTAGCTTCCCACTTAATGAGGTCCTGGGTCCAATCCCCACCCCAATACCTCAAAAATAAATATAAAAAACAAACAAACAAAAAAACCTTAATAGTTTAAAGTCTATGGATTTATTAACTAATGGTTACAAAAAGGAATATTTTCAAAATTTAAGATGACTGTCAATTTGGTACGTAATCTGACAATTTATCTGCTTTAGTTAGGTTAAACTTACATTAAAAATAAATTTTCTGAAAAAAAATAAAAAATAAAATAAATTTTCTGGAGTAGGGTATCTATATTTCCTTAGATTTAGATAACACAAGATATTAGTCTAGGTTTTCTGGCATAACATGGTACTTGTCTTTATTTTGGTTTAGGTGGTTTCTGTTTAATTATAAAGTGCTTCAAATTTTGTTTAGAAGCAAGGTCAGTCATGAAAAATAACAAAGGTAATTCATCAAATAAATACCCAATAGCAATTTATTCTTAGATCCCAAACATTAGGGCAAAAATGTAAAGTGTCTAAAAATAGTTGTAGCTTCTCTTCCCAACATAGTTTAAAATTGCAACTTATATCATCAATTGTTTTAGTACTTTTTAAAAAAAAATAACATCTTTTCAGCTTTATTTGTAAAATTAAAACCACTGGAAACAACCTAAATGTCCATCAACAGGAAAATGATTATTTCCTTCAGTGAAATAAAGTCATGAAAATGAGTAAAGTCAAAATATACTTATCTACATGGATGAATCTCACAAAGAGTAACAAATGAATAAGCAAGCAGGGTGGTTTGGAACTAAGTACCCCAGAAAAACATATTCTTAAACATAATCCATTCCTGTGAGTATGAATCCTTGTAAACAAGGATTTTGATGAGGTTACCTCTGATAAGATGTGGCCCAGGATGTGTTAATCCTATGGCTGAAGGCCTGATAGGGAAACTCAGGGAGAGAGAGAAACAGAGGGAGCAGCTGCAGCTGCAAGTCAATAGACTGGGAAGAGAAGGTAGAGGCCAGGAGAGGCTGTCATGTGCACAGCCACATGACTGAGCAGCCCAGGACCAAGGATCAACGGCAGCCAGATCCAGAATGCTAGTCTTCAGGAAGAACCTTGATTTGGACTTCTCCTAGCTTCAAAACCATAAGCCAAAAATTCCCACTGTTTAAGCTAACCCATTGCATGGTATTTGCTTTAGCAATGAGGAAACTGAGACATACAGTATCATACTTTCCTTATAATAGTTTGAAAACATGCCATAAAATGCAATATATTGTTCAGGATTGAAAACACAGGTAGTAAAAGTATAAAGAAATCAACCATCAAATTTGGGAATATACTTACTGCTGGCAGGGTGGGGAGGTTGTGGTATGAAATTGGGGAGAGGTGCAAAGGAAACTTTAAATGTGCTGGGAAGGCTTTATTTCTTAAGCTGGACAGTGGACACATGAGTGTTTACAATAGTATTTTTATGCCTTTTTATATTTCTCAACTATTTTCTAATAACTTTAAAACTTAATGTGCTTTAATTATAATGACTCTGAATTATCCAATTCATTGAGGTGTGCAAGAGGTTACATTACTGAGAGACTGTGTATAAATCCATTTATAAGCCATTTTTAAAATACAAGATGGAATATGCTTTTTTAAAAGCATATTGGTGGTAATTTTCTCATTCAACATTTGCTCCTCGATTTCTTGAGTGTAAAAAATGCTTACTGAAAGAAAGCATATAGTCAATAAATATTAAGTGAATGCTTAATATATGTTAGGCACAGTTATATATATATTCTAAGGATCTAAATATGAATAAGACATAGTACAATCCCTAATGGAATGCTCTCTAGTTAGAGAGACAGACTTGTAAATAAATAACTACAACACAGTAAGACTTACTAAGTGGTATGTACAAAAAGCTAAGGGAGTACACAAGAGGGAGTGACTAAATGGGCCTGTGGGAGGTGTAGAAAAAACTTCTGAGATTTTATTCAAGGATATTGACAGCTTTAAGAAAATTAATGAAATCACTGTACTTAGAATTCCCTGACACCAGACTCCTCAGAATCCAATGCTGATCATCTAACTATTGCATGTTGAAGCTATATTTATTTGGATAATAAGAAATATGAATTTATATTAATGGCCACAACTATATTTATGGATGTATGCATGCATATATATGAATTTATGCACTTATTTCCAAAAAGGTTGAGACGTCCTAAAATTAAATAGATGGCACTGAATAACAATAACAGCACAAGAGCCAATAATTATTATTGGGCTAGTGTAGTCAGGGATAAGGAGACAAGTTGAGAAAAAGAGAAAAGAATAATTATGACAAAAACACTGAAACTTAAATTTAATGCTAAAGCCCCTGCAAGATTTAAAACATATAGTCTTTATTATCCAGGCACCAAAAAAGTTTAAGAGGAAAAAAATGTGTTCCATGAGTAAAAATTATAAGAACTATTTTGATGGAAATGATGTAGAAAACATGTTTATGTGCCTTCATAGAAAGTTAGAATATTTTTATTTTTATTTTAAAAGTCAGGTAGAACTCTCATAGCAGAGTTTAAAGGCTATTTTTATAGTCTAGAAAAATCCAAATAGTAAAAATATTTTAAATGTTTTTACTTTTTTGATGTTCTTGTTTATACTTCTTACCCATACCAAAGGTTCAGTCTAAGGAAAAGAAGTCTTCACTTTGTCATGTGTTGTAGATAGAGCTCAAAGAAATATTGTGAGGTTAATATAATTTCCTAGTTTTCAGATAAGCCCAGTCTATCTAGATACTAAAATTCTTTGGAACTAATAGGTAATTAATAGGAAAGAGGGTTGATATATAAAAATTAGTGTGTAATTAAACTATGAGTAAGCCATGAAATAGAAACTTTTCTTTCCCTGGGATGAAGACATTTCTGGATAATAATTTTAAAAGGTCAAGAAAAGGATTCCTGAAACAAGTTATTCCACGGCTAAAAAATGTAAGAAATCAAGCCTTTATGCTTAACTATTTTCCATTTCAGAGAATTTTTGGTTATTTTTTAAAGTTTTAACTATACTTCCAGGAAAAAGCACTCTTGACACCAAATCCTGTTAACATTATCTCTTTAAATCTCTCTCAAATGCATCCTTTTCTTTCCATTCCCACTGTGAGAAACTTGGCTTAGATCCTTATCTCTCATCTGGACTACATTAACAGCCTCTCAAGAGTTCCACCAGTTGTTCATTTAACTTTTGTTCAGAGTATTTCCATGGGAATACATTATGGAATAAACTTTACAGTTACAGCACTCTGTTGACTTGTTGCTTTATAGCAACACTGCAGAAGTTTAAAGAGGTTCTTCAGTGGTCCAGATTGGTTCAAGGAAGTTCAGATCTAGTCTAGGACTGTGCCAAGCTAAAAAGTCTAATGCATTTTCAAAAGAGTAACTAATTGTGAAATACTCTCCAAATTCCAGTCATGGCAGAGCAGTAAGGGCAGGACCCCTCTGAGACTGGTATTTATAACCCAAGACACAGTTCTCTTCTTCCTCACAAATTTATATCTGACTTGGGAACACTTTCATAAAGTGTAGTGATGAGAGCAGGATGGAAGCTTCCAGGGCTATGTCAACAATATAGAGTACTCTCCAGAAATGTTCTATGGGATATAAATATCCAGCACTTTTATACTCATGACAAGCCAAAAAAGTTATTGTGCTTTCTTTTCAAAATATCAAGTCTTGCCAGTAATTTCAGCACAATTACCAAAATCAGAATGGGGTCTATCCCAACAAGACAGTACAAACTGAAACCAGGAGGAGAAATGTGGGGAATTGTGGAGAATGTGGGGAATCTGTGCCAGCATTTATTCTGTGTTGTTTCCCTTGATTCTCTTCCGGAGAGACAGGAAACAGAAGAGGGAGAACATATGTAATAATACGAAATCAAAGATGTCCAGGAACTCATCTAGTATACATCTGTATCTCCGTTGCCCTGTCAAATCAAAACTAAGCCAGACAAGATTTGAATAGAAGTTACAAACTACAGGTTTCAAGAATATCTATGATCAGGATGTGAGGAGACAGAACACACAGCATACATTCTCTTATACTGACCATGAAAGAGCAGACAGTTGTAGCACTGCTAGAGAACAACTCTGTAACAGCTAACTGTCCAACTTCTAAGAAAATATCTCATAGAGAAAATCTGACAAGTAAGGAAGGACACGCACATGGCCATTCACAACAGAACTATTTTTAATAGTAGAAATAATAGAAATAATGTAAAAGCTCAACAAGTAGGGATCAGCTTAATAAATTGTTACATACCATACAAGGAAAACTAAAATTAAATGGAGAGACTTCTAAAACACATTCAATTTTTTAAAAACAACTCAATTGTAGTACATACAAATAACTCTCACTTGTGTACAAAAATGTATTTTGGGGTTCATTCCTGTAATACATGCAGTATATGCAGAGAACATATTTGGGAGGTTATAGAATAAATTATCAATATAGGTTACCTCTGAAGAACAAAACTAGAAGGGTCAAGGAAGTAGGGAAATTTTTCCTCATCTCTTTCCTTTTACAGTAAACTTTTACTGATCTCTGCCCTTCTGTACTGTTTATATTTTACCATGAATATGTATAACTTATAATGTGAGAATAATTACAGAAAAAGCTAGTAATTGAAGACAACTTCTTTTATCACATTCTACTTAACCTCATACTAGCTGAAGATAAAGCAAACACAGTTGATGCATGTAGTGATCTGAAAGATGGTCCCCCCAAAAATGTGCTCATGCTCTAATCCCTAGAGCCTGTGAATATTTTTTATATGTAAAAGAATGAATAGTATCTTATACAGCAAAAGAAAAAATCAAGTTAAGGATTTTGAGAGGAGATACTTGCCCTGGATTATGTGAGTGGACCCTAAATTCAGCAGCAAGTGTCTTTAGAGGAATGAGGCAGAGGAAGATTTCACAGACAGAAGAGGGGCAATGTGACCACTGAAGCAAAAACTGGAGTGATATGGCTGCAAGTCAAGGAGTGCAGAAAAGAGAGCACAAGAGGCTGGAAGAGGCAAAGAACAGAATCTCCCCCTCAAGCCTCCAGAGGGAATATGGCCCTGTCGACACCACCTTGATTTCAGACTTCTGGCCTCCACAATTGTGAGAAAATAAATTTTTGTTGCTTTAAACCACCCTGGCTATGCTAATTTGTTACAATACCCACAGAAAACTAAAATAATGCCTAACAAATATGTTTAACACACATTTATTGACTGCTTTCTAGCTTACTATGTGTGTGCCAAGACTGTTTTAGGCACTGGGGATACAGCAAAGAACAATTGAAAGTCCTGGCTCTTGCACAGCTTACATTCTAGTAGGGAGAGACAGATCATAAATAAACAACAACACAAAATGTCAGTGGTGATAAGTACCCTTGAAGAAAAATGAAGCCGAGGAAGGGGAAAAGAGAGTGATAAGTCGAGGAGTTGGTGACTATATATATTTATTTAACAATAGGTTGGTCACGGATAGCCTCTTTAATGGGGGTAATATTTGAGCAGAGGTCTCTAAGAAGCATGGCTGTGAACCAGGGGGATGAGAAGGAACTTTCTAGGTAAGAGAAAGAGTACATGCAAAGATATTGAGGCTAGAGTATGGCTAGCATGTTTGAGAAACAGTAAGGTGCTCTGTATGACTAAGGTATATGGATCAAGGAGGGGGATGAAAACAGAGGGGTAGAGGAGACCAAATCAGGCAGCACCTGGCAGGCAAACTTAAGGACTTTGGCTTTTATCCTGAGGGGAGGGAAAATTACTGGAGGGTTTTGAATAGAGGCATGACAGGTCTCACATTTAACATTTATCACTTTTGTGGCTGTATCTGCTAAATTAAATAGGGGCAAATGTAGAAATGGGAAGATCAGTTAGCAGGCAACTGTCACAATCCAGGTAAAAGGTAATAGTAGCATGATCTAGGGTGGTAGTGGTGGAGATGGTGAGAAGTGATGAGATTCTGCACTAAATCTGATGGGAGAACAAACTATTGAATGGATTGGGGTATGGGAGAGAAAGAAGTCAAGGATGATTCCATGTGTTTTAGCTTAAGCAACTGTAGAACGAGTTGCCATTAATTAAGAGGGGGATAAATGAAGGGGCTTATTGGAGAAGCTTTGGATGACTCTAATCATCTAAACTACATAGAAGGCCTTGCTAATTGCAATTATGCCGAGGGTATGGCTAACTGGGGCGTTTGCTCAAAAAGGAAACTTATGACTAAACCAGGCAGGATGACAAGGCACCAAAGATAATTTCTTTTCTGCCATTATACAATTTTCAGTGACAGAACTAACAGAGTCTGTAGATATGACATTCAGAATATTCCTCTTCGGCAGGTTATTTACCCTCTTGTAACCAATTCAGATACATGTTAAAAGTAAATGATTCACCATCACTGATTTCCACTGTCAGACGTAGGAGTCACTTAGGTGTGACTTAAAAGCAAAATAAGGATGTAAAAGTGAAAATGGTCGGAGAGAATGATGGCCTCTCCTGAAGAGCAGGTGAAAGTCCAGTGACCTCTGAGCACACAGGACATTCCTGTGAATCACTGCTTTGGGGAAGTAAAAGACCCTTTGTGCTCATAAAACTTGATGATATTCAAAAGAAGGAAGGAATTCACACTTAGATATCAGGGTTACTGCTAGAAATGAAATTTTAAAAAATCAAAGTGTAAGGAAAAATACCATATTTAAAAATGAATTACTAACGTGTTTTTTTTTCATCTTAAAGTATTGGGAAAACCCATAGCATACAGCTATTCATTACTTATTCAATGTACACCATTGGGAGATAGACAGAACTGTTAGAATACAAAAATACCAAGGGTAATTCAACTACAGCAGTGTAAGTGTGGCATAACTGATTTGTCATGACATACAATTTTCTAAAAGCTATTCTGTTAGAAGGCAATAAATGAGTGCATAAATGATTTACACCCTTCTGAACCATGGTTATTATTCAGTATTTTATTTTTAAAAATATATACATCCTATACTATTATGTTTATTCTCTAGAGTATAATAAAAACATAATTGAATTTGATGAAAAATAGACTTGATTCTAAATGTAGCATACAACACATACAGCTACCTCCTTATTTTATCCCTTGTGAAGATCAATGCTCACTTGAGGTGGTTCTACTCTATGTTCGTTTTAATATATAGGCAATAAAATATTGTTAATTTAAAAATTATAGCCTTATATTCCATACTATGTTTTACTTTTTAATACTAATATCTGAGTTTTGACTTCAAGAAAAATTTATGAATGCAAAATACACTATTTTAATCACTGTTTTACTTTTAAATATGATTTCTTATTAGCAATGTAGGGTAAGAAGATGGCTTAGCAAATGAAAATGAAGCAGTTTCTAACAAAAGCATCAGAGTTCAGTGACTTGTCTTGTTTAGATAGAGACTAAACACCATTACGAAGGGAGAAAGTTGCCTTTCAAAAATACTTAAAATTTCTCTTAACATACTGATCTCTGACATTTAGATAAGTGACTTGTTAATCTACATTAGTTAATAATATTTTCATTTGTAAAGTCCTTTGGATTAGAAACTATGTGCAATGTGATATTATATCACTTATATAAATACATAAAAAATCGTACAAGAATTTAATATAGTTAACTAATTTAATATAGTTGTTAACTAATCTACATTAGTTAATATTTTCATTTGTGAGCTAATTTGGATTAGAAACTATAACTTGCAATGTGATATTATATCTGTTACATAAATACATAATTGTACTAGAATTTAATATAGTTGTTTTATATTTACATGTAACATCAAATATAATATACCATATCTATAGTATGGTTAGGTCATATTTATGGTCATTGTTATGATGCGGAGGGATTTTGTTATCTCATTAAATGTGAAGAAAAAAAATTAGAGAAACATTTCACTTCTTGGCTGAGTTTCTTTGAAAACTCTCCATAACTCTAACTCGAATTTTTTTAAAAAAAGAAATACTACGTATCATTGTACAATAGAAATCTTTACAGTGGTTTGCACATTTAGAACCTACACTAGAATTATCAGAACCTTTGACCAAAAAGGTTCTAGTAAATGACCTGCCTGAAAACAAAGTCCTTTCTACCAAAGAATATGTGTTAGTGAGGAACTAGTTAGTTGGGCCTACTCCACCAGTATTTACTAACATTGCATTATGGAGTAGGTAATGAAGACTAAATTTGGCATAGCAACTCCCTAGAGCTACTAGTCTTTCCATATGCCTTAGTTTGCCAAGGCTGCCAATGCAAAGATATGAGAAATGGGTTAGCTTTTACAAAGGGAATTTATTTGGGGTAAAAGTTACAGTTCTAAGGCTGTGAAAATGTCCAAATCAAGGCAACATCAGAGATGCCTTCTCACCAAAGGTCAGCTGCTAGCAGATCCAGTTCTACTGCATAGAGAGGCAAGATGGCAAGTCTGCCAGTCTCTCTACTTTTTCCTCAAACTTAGCTGTGGGTGATCAGGCACCTACTTCTCCCTAAGCTTCATACTGGCTTCCCTGTCTTTCTGCAGTTATAGGAGAACCTGGAATTCTTTCTCTCACATGGCAGGGTCAAAATGGCAAAGCTCCCTTTCTCTGTGTCCCTTCTTGTCTCTCTGTGTATTCTCAGTTTATATAAGACTCAGCAAGAGGGCAGAGACCCAACCTGGATCACACTCACTGAAGTAGTACAATCAAAAGCCCTAAAGTGACCTAATTAAGTGATCTAGTCAAAGGTCCCTGAACTGAATTTAATGCAAACAAAGGACCTCACACTCAAGGGAATGGATTAGTTCAAGAACATAATCTTTTCAGGGATTCACAAAATTCAAACTGTCACATCATGTAAGTGGGATAGAGATTTAAAATGAAAAACATTATGTAGAAACAATTTAACTTTAAAGCCTTGTTTTCAAAAAACTCCGGTAATCTGTACCCCTTATACTACCATTTTATTTTAGTGTCTTAACTTCAAAATTTTAATTTCTTAACTTATCCATCAAATGAGGATGCATTAACTCTAAACATATTAGTGAAAATCCAGGACATCATTATTGGCAAACTCTAAGAAACCATTAAAATCAATTTAATAAACTTTAATGTATCTATGTAAAGACACTGCCTCTATTTTCTAGTCTTATTAAAAGTACTAATCAGGGACTGTGGCCAGATGGCAGAGTAGGAAGCTCCAGGAATCAATGCCTCCACCAGAATGACTAAACAGGCAGAAACTGCCTGAACCGATTATTTTATAACTCTGCAGTCCAGCGGAACACTATACAGCATGCAGGTAAGAGCAGGAGGAAAAGGCTGGTAAATTACAGTAAATACTAGTAAATTGCTCTTTCACATGGTAGTTACCAATGCCCAGATCCCATTCTCATGGCAGGCAGCAGTAGGGTCTGGCCCCTGGCTTAGATTTGTGCCAAAAGAGGACATAAAAATCATCTTCCTCAACATCCAGGTGGGCAAGGGCAAATTGCTGATCATGGCTTTGATTAGCTACTTCCGATCACTGGAGGCATGGCTCAGAGAGCAGCCATTCTTCCAACCAGCCCTAAACAAATGTGACAGAGGAAAATTTAAGACAATAAACATCCCCAGAGCTGTGCAGAACAGTCACTTGCCTGGCAGATTAAGAGAGTGTAGCTTTGGGGAGACAACGAAGAAGCCCCTGGGCCCTCCTTCACCCTCTTCCTAGGGCAGTTTGGAGGCAGCTGGTGCTCCCTGTGTGGGTCCCTAACTGAAACAGACTGACATGGGAAACTCCTCTCTGACATGCCCTGCTCCCAGAAATTGCCCTCCAGGAAAAGGTACGTTGAGACAAGGAAAGCAGTAAAGAAACATTTGAGGTGAATGACATGGGGCAAAGACTTACTTGCTTTAAGGCCAGCAGTGAAACACCTAGCAGAAAGAGAAAATCTGTTTCCTAAGAAGTAGAAGAGGCATTCAAACTCCTGTAAACAGGTAAACTTCTAAGCCACCAGCAAGCACAAGTCCAGCACAAGACACAGACCCAGAAAATTTAGGGAGGACTCTGAACATTGCATTTGCATTGAGAAGACCTTCATGATAGGAGGGCTGACACTCAAGAAAATCCTTGTCATGTCACCAGGTAATTATAATCTCAATAAACATCTTAAGGAATAAATCCCAGAGTTAACATGCTAAAATCTTCAAATGTACAGTGTACAAAAAAACATTACAAGACAAAGAAAGAGGAAATGATGAAACATCCAAAGGAAGAGAATTAAAATCCAGAAAAGAAAGGAGACTAGACTGTGGGATTTAAAAAAAGATCTTCAATATGAAGATCTTCAAGATGAAGGTAAATGCACAGAAAGAATTAAGGGATATTAGAAAAATAATGAGCAATATGAGAATCTTAATAAAGAGATAGATATTTCTAAAAAGGAACTAAACAGAACTACTGGCATTAAGGACCACAATAACTTTTTCTTTTTTAAGTAATTTTTTTAAAAGATTTTTTATTTATTTCTCTCCCTTCCCCCCCCCCAAGTTGTCTGCGCTCTGTGTCCATTCACTGTGTGTTCTTCTGTGACCGCTTCTATCCTTATCAGCGGCACCAGGAATCTGTGTTTCTTTTTATTGCATCATCTTGTTGTGTCAGCTCTCTGTGTGTGCAGCACCATTCTTGGGCAGGCTGCACTTTCTTTCACGTTGGGCAGCTCTCCTTATGGGGCACACTCCTTGCAAGTGGGGCTCCCTACTGGGGGGACACCCCTGCATGGCAGGGCACTCCTTGTGTGCATCAGCACTGCGCGTGGACCAGCTCCACATGGGTCAAGGAGGCCCAGGGTTTGAACCGCGGACCTCCCATGTGGTAGGCTGACACCCTATCCATTGGGCCAAGTCCGCTTCCCCACAATAACTAAAAGGAAAAACTGCCAGGAGGGTTTCAAAAGCAGATGGGAGCTGGCAGAAAGAAGAAAGAATCAGTGACCTTAAATACAAGACAATTGAAATGAGACAGGCTGAGGAACAGAAAGAAGAAAGAATTACAAAAAGTACAAACAGCCCAAGAAAGCTCTGCAACACCATCAAGCATGTCAATATATGCATTCTGGGAGAAAGAAAGGGAGAGGGAGATAGATAGAGAAAAATATAGAAAAGAAAGAAAGAAAGAAAAGAAAGAGGGAGGGAGGGAAGGAAGGAAAGAAAGAAATCATAATGGGGTATGAAGCTATTATACAAACCAGTAAAAGGAAGAAAAATTAAAATTTCCAAATTTGTGGAAATTAACTTAAGCAAGCAATGGATCAAAGAAGAAATTACAAGGGAAAATAGGAAATATCTTAAGAAAAATAAAAATATAACGTAAAACTTATGGAATGCAGGAAAGGCAGTGCTGAGTGGAAAATTTATAGCTCTAAATGCTTACATTAAAAAAGGAGAAATATTTCAATTCAGAGATGTAACCTCAGAATAAAAAGAAGCTCAAACTAAACACAAAATGAGCAGTAGGGAGGAAGTAACAAAGATCAGAGTAGAGATAAATGAAGTAGAGAATAAAAAGTACAAAGATTCCTTTCGGGCTCAAAGCTTTAGGTATTACTGGGATGATTACTGAGTTCCTGGCTTGCCAGTTATAGCAGGTCCCTTCTCAGATGCTCTGGAGAATTACTAGAAATGTGTATATATTTCAACTACTAAACAGCCCTCTCTACTTTTACTGGAAGGGGCTTATAAGGCAAATTGTAGGTACTTCTAAGGTATGCTTCTTATAACTGATACTGATAAAATCCTAGTGGCTTACAGTTTTTGTGCAGTAAAGAGGCCATTTTTCTGTCTTGTACTTTGTTGGCCTAATTTTGTGCTAATTCTTTGTATCACCTTGCAATCCTCTTAACATTTTGTGTAAGCCATATGCTTGTGACCTAAGAAATGTTTAATGGCTTTTAAGTGAACCAACTAAAATTTCTCATTAAAAAAATATACAGAGTAAAAAAACAACAGAAGTTGGTTCTTTGAGAAGATCAATAAAATCGACAAATCTTTAGCTTGAGGATGAATTAAAAAAGAAGACACAATTGACCAAAATCAGAAATGAAAATTACTACCAACCCCACTCAATAAAAAGGACTATAAGAGGATATGATGAACAAATTAGATAACCTACATGAAATGGACAAATTTCTGGAAACACACTAATTACCTTCACTTACTCAAGGAAAAAACAGACCTCAATGCACTGAAAACCAGTAAAAAGTTTGAATCAGTCATCAAAAATCTCCCCCAAAAGAAAAGCCCAGGAGCAGATAGACTCTAGGGGAATTTTCACCAAACATCCCAAGAAGAATTAACACCAATTCTGGTCAAACTCTTCCAAAAAATCGAAGAGGAGGGAACACTCTATAATTCATTCTATGAAGCCAACATAACCCTCATACCAAAGCCAGATAAAAATACCACAAGATAGGAAAATTACAGACCAACATAGCTCATGAATATAGATAACAAAAATCCTCAACAAAGTAATAGCAAACTGAACCCAACAGCACATTAAAACTTGCACACTGTGATCAAGGGGGATTCATACCAGGTATGCAAGAGTGATTCAACATAAAAAAAGCAGTAATGTAATACAAAACATTAACAGAGTGAAGGGAAAAATTCAGCACCCATTCTTGATAAAAACATGTAGGAATCTGTAGCAGTTTGATATAATTGATGAATTCCAAAAAGAAATATTGAATTATGTTTGTAATCTGATCTGTACCTGGGGATGATTGAGTTAACATTAGGACGTGGAGCCCCCACCCAGTCCCCACCTCTTGGTGGGTGCAGACTAACATATAAAAGGCATGGCAAAGGACAGAGTTGGAGCTTTTGACATGGGAATTTCTGATGTTAGAGTTTGATGCTGAAGACTTAAACTGGAGCTCTGGGAAGTCACCACCCAGAGGAAAGAGAAGCCAGCACCAGGAAGGAAGAAACCTTGAACCCAGAGAAAAGCAAGCCCCAGGAACATAGGAACCCAGGAAGCCTGAACCCTCACAAACGTTGTCAGCCTTCTTGCTCCAAATAGACTTTGGTGAGGGAAGTAACTTATGCTTTATGGCCTGGTATCTGTAAGCTCCTACCCCAAATAAATACCCTTTATAAAAACCAACCAATTTCTGGTATTTTGCATCAGCACCCCTTTGGCTGACTAATACAGAATCTTAGAAGGAAACTTTCTCAAAATAATAAAGGGTATATATGAAAAATTCACAGCAAACTAAATACTTAATGGTAAAAGACTGAAAATCTTCCCTCTAAGATCAGAAACAAGATGAGGTTGCTCACTGTCACTACTGTTATTCAATATTAAATCGTAAATTTTAACCAGAGCAATTAGGCAAGAAAAAGAAATAAAAGGCATCCAAATTGGAAAAGAAGTAAAACTTTCACCTATTTATAGAAAATTCTGAAACATCCAAAACAAAACTCCTAGAGCTAAATGAATTAAGCAAAGTAGTGGGGTACAAGATCAACACCCCAAAATCAGTAGTGTATGATCAAGTAGAAGTAGAAATCAAGGGGAAAAAAAATGAATTTAGAAAAGTAACTAAAAGGATCAAATATCCAGGAATAAATCTAATGAAGGATGCAAGGGACCTGTATACAGAAAACTATAAAACACTGCTAATAGATCAAAGAAGACCTTAAAAAATGGAAAGATATTCCATGCTTATGGGTTAGAAAACTAAATATTCTTAAAATGTCAATTCTACTCAAATCAATTTACAGACTCATGCACTCCCAATCAAAATTCCCAGAGCCTTCTTTGCAGAAATTGAAAAGTCAATCATCAAATTTATACAGAAGGGCAAAGCGCACTGAATAGCCAAAGCTGTCCTGGAAAAGAAAAATAAAATTGGAGGACTCATACTTACTGATCTTAAAACTTATTACAATACTACAGTATTAAAAAGCAGTATGTTACTGTTACAGGGAAGATGTATAAACCAATGGAATTAAATTGAGTGCTCAAAAACAACCCTGACATTTATGGCCAACTGATTTTCTACAAGGGGACAAAGACCACTTAACTGGGAAAGAACAATCTTTTCAATAGTGCTGGGAAATTGGATATCTATTTGTAATGAATGAAGGTGGACCCCCACCTCACCTCATTCATACGCAAAAATCAACTCAAAATGGATCAAGTGCCTAAATATAAGATCCAGAAGTATATAACTCCTAGAAGAAAATCATCTTCAGGACTTTGTTAGCCAATGTTTTTTTAGACTTTATATCCAAAGCACAAGCAATAAAAGAAAAAATAGATAAAGGGTACTCTCTCACTGATAGGGACTTATTAGAACAAACAAACTCATAGAGTCAGTATCTAGTATACAGGCTACCAGGGGATGGGGTGGAGGTAATAGATGGTGGTGAGGGTAGCAAACCATTAAGGTAATTAACAGCACTGCGGTATATATGTGAATGTTAATAGGGGAAATTTTAGGCTGTATATGTTAGAATAATATATTTTTTTAAATTAATGAGACTGAAGAACATAGTTTTTCCTAATAAAACCACAGATTATAGTTAATAGTACAATTAAAATATGCTTTCAACAATTGAAAGAAATGTACAACCCCAATACGAAGTGTTCATATTTGTGTGGTATATGGGAATGCAGGATTTCACGCATGATTGTTTTACAAACCCACAATCTAATGAGAAAGAAAAACATAATCAGATAAAGACAACCATTTTAAATACTAAGGGTAGACTGATTATTTTCAGGAAAATTAATGATGTTAAAATCAAAATTCTGTAAGAGCAGGAAACACTAAAACCAAATTAGGTAAAGTTCATGTAAATGAAATATGAAAGCAACTTGTTTCAAATAACTAGCAATATTTACCTTGTAGCATTTTGTTCGATTTTTTCATCAATGTCGCTGATTATCTGCTTAAACTCTAAGTCTCCAGGAAACGAATTTAACAAACAATGTAGGTCAAAAGAATTAAGGGAATATTCATCTTCCCAGTCCATTCTGCGGTACTAGAATAAAAAAATAAAACATGTCAGTTCCCCTAAAATGAAAAAGAAAAACACAACACCTTAAGCTGTGATTCTAAACCAAAAATAGTAATTCCCATTTATAGGCAAACAACCAAAAATGAAATACAGCAGTAGGAGAACCAGAGTATTATTAAGCTAGGTAGAGTGTTTTGTTATTTAAATTTCATCAGCTGTGACCTAATTTTCATACTTTTCTATGGTTTGACAGCTAAACAAAACAGCACCCCTCAGAGAGTACTTAAGCATCCTTCTGCTTCACACTGTAACCAAAAGCTGCAGGAAATTACAAAGCCCCAAAGACCACTGTGAACAGGGGGAGGTTGCAGCAAGAATTCAAAACTGTTTCTCTATCCTTGTCAGTATAGGGACCTGGAAATTATAGCTGCAATCTTTTAAAAGTCTAACAATGTGAGTCTACTTATATGTGAAGGAGGTAAATTTTTCCTTGAGTTTCTCTAGCACCCTTTGACAACCAGAGCATTAGTAAATGACTGCTTAAATATGCTAATTCTTCCAGGGGCACAAATATTTCCCCATTATTAAAGCTTGCTTCATTCAATTATCCATCCATCCTTCCATCCATCCATCCAACCATCCATCCATTCATCTATCCTTCCACATATATTTACTGAACATTTGGTATGTAACAGGCACTGCTGTAGGGTCTAGGGTTATAAGCCGCACCAAGTTAAGGTCCCTGCCCTCGAAGCTTTTATTCTGGGGGAGAAGGCAGATTTTAAAAATATGTAAGCAGCTATATTTCATAAGCAGTCACATGATGAGAAGTTCTATTAGGACAAGTAAAGCAAGGAAGTGGGATATACTAAGACTGATGGAGTTGGGGCAGACTGCATGCTATTTTATTTAGGGATATCAAGGAAGGAATCACAGAGATGGTGCCATTTGAGCAGAAGAAAGTAGGGAGGAAGAGAGATGTGGGAGAGAAAATAGGTAAGCAAGGCAAATTAGCTTCTAAATTACTTTGGCCAAGAAGTGATACTTACCAAGTCTGCTCATATTTCCTGGGGAAAGCTAGTCATATGACTTCACTTGGATGTACAGGTGGTTGGGAAATGCAGCCACTGGCTGGGCATTTGATTCCAGGAAAGCTTTGTACTATGAACAGAGATCCTGAATTTTTGGTAGACAGCTACCCTTTCTGCCCTAGCTGTTCATTTGATTAATCTTAATGCTTCTCTTCCATGCTATTGATTTACCTTTAATATTCAATGACCCTTGGATATTGATTCCTATTCATGAACAAAAGACCAGGTTGATATTATTGATAGCAAGCGTTTTCTCAGTAGTTATGAAGGTCATTTACCAAAAGGTTTCTTCCTTTAGAGTACGAGGACTGATTTCAGACATTTTGTAAGTGGTTCATGTATATCCACTGGCAAATTTCTCTTTAGGATTTGTAGACAGAAGCAAGCACATAACTTATGATTTACATAAGTGACCAAGAGGATATTATACCTTTTTCTTTTTGGGGGCAAATGCACCTCTTCGTTGTCTCCCAGGCCATTGTAGAGGTGGAAGTAACTTTGGGTCTGTACTGCTTCTCATTCTGGTCAATACCAGCTGACCTATACCCACCTAAATCTTTAACTTGGTTTAGAAAGCACCTCAAGTGGACAATTATTACAGCATTTCTTTAACTCCTTCCCTAAATGATGACCCCATAGCCTATTCTATATAATTTTGTCTCTGAAATTGGCATTTCTCCTGAGAATAACTCTTAATGCCATAGAAACTTCCTTTTGGTATTCTGTTGAACATGTTTCCACTCCTCTGGTTTCTTCATTAGCCTGAACCTCCCTATTTTCTATCTTTTAGAAATATCCCAATGCACTTCATATTTCTTTCAGGGCTGCTGACATTTCAATGGGAATTTAGGAGGGAGGGAAAGTAAATGTGTGTGTTTAGTCCTCCATCTTTAGAAATTTCCATCATTAATTTCCTACACTGAAGCAATAATAAAAAAAATTAGGTTTTTAAAAGATTTATTTCACTTTATTTATCTCTCTCCTTCCCCCGCCTGCCCCAGTTGTCTGTTCTGTGTGTCCATTTGCTGCATGTTCTTCTCTTTGTCCACTTTTGTTGTTGTCAGCAGCAAGGGAATGTGTGTTTCTTTTTGTTGCGTCATCTTGCTGCATCAGCTCTTTGTGTGTGCGGCGCCATTCATGGGCAGGCTGAACTTTCTTTCACACTGGGCGGCTCTCCTTATGGGGTGCATTCCTTGCACGTGGGGTTCCCCTACGCAGGGGGCACCCCTGCATGGCAGGGCACTCCTTGCATGCATCAGCGCCGCGCATGGGCCAGCTCCACACAGGTAAAGGAGGCCCAGGGTTTGAACCGCAGACCTCCCACGTGGTAGACGGACGCCTTATCCACTGGGCCAAGTCTGCTTCCCTAGTGATGATTCTTTTCAAATAAGTATAGACTAATACAGTAGAGAGAGACTACTTATTTTATACAGAAATAGTTTTAAAAGATAATGCTGGCAAATTAAATATGACATTAAATAATATAAAGTCATAAGCCCTAATTAGAACATTTTGGCCAAGATTAGTCCTATAAAAATTCTTGGGAAATATAATCCAGTGACAACCTGCCTGCCTACCTGTCTGTCTGTCTATCTATCATCTAACTTTTTCTTTTATCTTCCACATGCAGCTTAACTATATATATTATAAATTTTAGCTTTAACTTAGACTGTACTTACAGCGTTTAAATGTTATTGTGTATTTATAAAATTTTAGAATTAAAATGATATTTTGCTATATACTATAGGTTAATATAATAGGTTTAACGTTGGACATTTTTCCCCAAGAATAAAATAGAAATAATCAGGAATATATAATAAGACAAAATTCTAACAATCAAATCCTTAGGATTTGTGAATTTAGCATTCATTTTTTATAGTATAACAATGCATTTCAAGATACTTGAAAAGTAACTCCATGTGCTGGGAGCTGGTGAATGGGGACTAGAAGTTGGCAAGTGAGTAGATAAGGCTCATAGCCCAGAGATCTGTACTGAAATCTTGCTTTTGCTCTTTACTTTTCATTGTATATGTTATAACTCCTGTAGTGGTTAAAAGCCTTTCTGTTCATTAAAAAAAAATGACTTCCACAAGAAAGCCAGCTGTGAGTGCTGATAATCACAGAGGCAATGACAAAGAAAGTGATGTTTTTCACTAAAAGCAAGATATTCCAGATAAATTAATGAGCAGTTTGTCTAATACTTACAAATTATTAAGTATGTGAAGAAGTCACTCAAGACTTTTAGTTCTCTTCTATTAAATATTATGGGGAAAAAATGAAGTGTTAGGCAATCAAATTTCTGTGTATCTGGGCATATCCTTCCTGAATGTCAAGGGTCTACTGTGAATACATTTGTAAATAATTAAAATGTGAGGGCTATTTTATTTGAACTCAATGTAGTAACAATGTGGTAGAATAACTTAAGCTTAAAGCAAATTACTAACAATTTTTAAAAGCACTTTATTCTCTTGATAAATAAATGTTAGACTGTTCTTTAGCCATTGGCAACTCTGTATTCATTCCACAGAAATATTGCTGATTAATGACCGTATGGAGAATTGAACAATTTTTAAGAAAAGAAACCTAATTATGAAATTTACTATCCAAGTTATTTAGTTTACTTGCATTCTAAGTGTAGAAATTTCAAGGATCATTTTACCACCTTCTTATTTGCTACCTCAGTATACAAAGGGGTCCCTCCCAAGCCAAAGGAAATGCTGATCTATTCATCTTTTCTCCCTAAAAATTTTTTACTAAAAAATTGTCCCAAGCATCTTGCTAAAACTTTCCCACCTTTAAGTATATATGGATATTATTTGGGTTTATTATGCCATATACATCTATTATTCTTAAAGGAATACTGAATATGTTTTTCATGAGCATTTTCTATACTTGCATTTTTTTTTTTAAGGAGAACACATTCTGAAAATTGGTGCTGACAGGACATTTCTGTATTTGTATGATTTTACTCTACATACTCAAGAGACTCAGTCCTCAGTCCTGGATGTTTATGAGGCAGAAAAAGAGTTCAAGTATATTCAAGGGAAGATTATATATATATATATGTGTGTGTGTGTGTGTGTGTGTGTTGTTCCTTCATCAATAAAAACCTCTCAAAAGGTATATAGCCAAAGTAAAATTACTTCCTTTCTTTTATTTTTTTTAAAGATTTATTATATTTATTTCTCTCCCCCCCCCCCCCACCCTGCCCCAGTTGTCTGCTCTCTGTGTCTATTTGCTGCGTCTTCTTTGTCCGCTTTCTGTTGTTGTCAGTGGCATGCTTTCTGTTGTTGTGTCAGCTCTCCATGTATGTGGCGCCACTCCTGAGCAGGCTGAACTTTCTTTCGCACTGGGTGGCTATCCTTACGGGGCGCATTCCTTGCACATGGGGCTCCCTACGCGGGGACACCCCTGCGTGGCAGGGCACTCCTTGCGTGCATCAGCACCTTGCGTGGACCAGCTCCACATGGGTCAAGGAGGCCCAGGGTTTGAACCATGGACCTCCCTTGTGGTAGACAGACTCCCTAACCACTGGGCCAAGTCCGCTTCCACTTACTTTCTTTTAAAGAACACTGAAGTTCAGAGTCTATTATGATTAGGGCTTTGATTGGGCCACATCATTAAGGCACTGAATCCCACCCCTTGGTGGGTGGGGGCACACTGGTAAAAGGCATGGCAAAGGACATAGTTGGGGGTTTTTGATGTTGGAATTTGATGCTGAAGACTTAAACTGGAGCCTTGAGAAGTAAGCTTACAGAAGAAAGAGAAGCCAGCCCCAGGAAGAAAGGAATCTTAAACCCAGAGAGAAGCAAGACCCTGCAAGGGAGGAACCCAGGAAGCCTGAACCCTTGCAGTCATTGGCAGCCATCTTGCTCCAACACATGAAAATAGACTTTGGTGAGGGAAACAACTTATGCTTTATGGCCTGGTATCTGTAATCTCCTACCCTAAATAAATACTCTTATAAAAACCAACCAATTTCTGGTATTTTGCACCAGCACCCTTTTGGCTGACTAATACAGTATTCCTAATCCTCTTCCTCTGGCATTCCTAAGGGGTTGTAGCTTTAGGACAAAAAAGTACAGGAAAATTCACTTTAGAATTCCTTTAAATCAAAGTTTTAGTGTACTTCAAATATGATTGTGTTAAAAACTTTATTCAGCAGTAAAATGAATCAAATAAGAGAAATATTTCAATTCTATTTTCATATCTATTATTTTTTCTCACAGTCCCTGGAATGGGAAAAGAAAGTATAAAAAGAGAAAGGATAACTAATAAGAGGGACAATATAGCCCAATGGTTAGAAGACACTGAGTTTGCAGTCACAATGACCTGGGTTAATTTTCTCCATTAAATACTTGTTATTTAATGTATTAAATGTTATTTAATGACTGTTTAAGAATGGATAACTACATTTCTACATAGCTTTAGAGAGTAGTGATATATGATAAAAGCTAAAATTAACTTGAATCAAATAACTGGAATATAAATCTAAACTTTTCAAAATTTAAAATTTACCACATTATGAAGATAGTATCATTATTTTTCAAAGAAAAAGTGACATAAAAGGCTTAGAAGCTTGTTGGTCATAAAACAGTGCTTTTAAAGTATTTTATGGCTGATGATACAAATGAATGACAAATGTAAACATTAAATTACAACAAATATATATGAAATAAATATTAACAAGAAAAGGGGCTTAAGAAAATGTGGTTTAAGTTTGGATAAGCCAAAGTACTTGAAAAACTGTCTAAAAAGTTTTGCAGAGGCTACAATGGCAATGGACTTCATCATTTCCTATTCAAAAGGCTAATTTGATTTCTTATAATAAATAATCAGAGTTCTTACAGGTTCTATCTGGAACTTCAAAGAAGTAGTCTTGGGCTAAAGCTTTATTTTGTTATTCAAAGGAAAATACCCAAGTAAAACATTTTAATATAAAGTCTGTGACATAACAAATATTAATTTGAAATAACTTGAAATCATGCTAAAAAAGTATAACCAAAAAACTATAAACTAAATGGTATAAAATTTTTATGTCAATCAGAAGTTATACTTTTTCAAGCACCAAAACCTCAATATTTCCACATAACCAATGAGTATGATATCTTCCTATCTCACTACATGCTCAACTAGTTACAGCTATAAACGGAATAGCCATTGTTAAACTCAATAGCCCAAATTACCAATAATGAATTCAGTTCATGTATTTGCATATTTCTGAATCATTTTGGGTAGTTCAACTCCACAGATTGATAAGCTCTTCAAAACTCATTGGAAGGGATGTGTCATGATGATGGGAACGAGTGTTGTTGGGGGGGGGGAGAGGGGGGTGGGGGGGGTGGGGTTGAATGGGACCTCACATATATATTTTTAATGTAATATTATTACAAAGTCAATAAAAAATAAAAAAATTTAAAAAAAAACTCATTGGAAGGAGAAAAAAAAAATCATTTTTGTAAAGAAAAGATTTGATTGGCTCAAGGTTCCTGCAGAGAATCCAAACTAAATAAATATTTTGTTTGTAGCCAGCCTCTGTAATAAAGCAAGTTATATGCCAATAATCAGAGGTTCAGAGGTGTTCCAAGTAGTCAATATTATAAAGCCTTGTTAATTCAGACTCCATAAATTCAAAACGAAAGAAATGTCAACTTAAATATAATAGCAAAAATGACAATAAATATTATTTACTGTATATCTACTATGTGCAAGGACTCTACATATATTATCTTCCTTAATCTTCATAGTAACTCTACAAGATACTTATCATCCTTATTTATAGGAAAGGGAATTTGGGGCCAGAGAGATTAACATGTTGATGCAACATAGCTACCCAGTACAATGGTTAGGATTTGAGCACAAATCTGTTTGGCTCTAAAAGCTTGAGGGTGCTGGTCTCTTGAGAGATGAATTGTTTTTTATTGTGTATGAAACATAGTTTAGTAGAAACAATATTAACCAAAATGTTAATGTGATTAATCCTGAAGGTTGCAGCTATGATTTTTATTTTCTTTTACCTTTAGCATTTTTCTATGTTTTTGCAATGAGTACTTATTTTATTTACAATCAGAAAACTTACAAAAGCAATTACCCATGCTTTCAGGAATCTTGTAATTTTTTATTTTACATTTTCATCCACCTTCAAATTACATGCCTTCCAACCTTAAAACCCTGTCTTTGTCAGTTCACATTTATCATTTATTTCAAAATTTAATTAAAAACTTACTTTACTCCAAAATACCTTCCTTGATTAACTACAATGAATTCACCAAACATTTTGCATCATTTTGTGCTATCTGTACTTGCAAACGCTATTAAATAGTATATTGGTTATGTCCACTCCACCTCTATATTGAGAGGGGGCTTAGATTCCACATGGATGATGGTTGCAATTCTCCTGCTTGCAGTTATAGGCATTCTTGGCTCCCTGGTGTGGTGGCTGACCTTCTTCACCTCCCTGTTAGCTGGCTGGGGTAAGTCCAATCAACTAGAGGGTAGAAGTTGCAAGTCTGCTGAGGCTCAGGGTCCAGCTGTCACATCAACAGTACAGAGATTCAGGTCCCCTGAATATACACCAACCCTAGCACCAACCACAGGTTCAGTAAAAGTGACAGAAGAGGCATGTGTAGAAGGGTCACATCTGAGTCCAACTCCATCACACTCAGGAACACAAACTCCTAAGTAGGGCCAACTGACATGGCACTGAACTCCATAGCCATCTGCCATGACCATAGAACCTGTGGGTCTCTGTAGTCCTCAGGAGAGCCAGTACCTGGGGTTGTATCTACTTTGGCTATCTCTGGGATCCTGCTGAGGCGTGTGTAAGCATGGCCCCTGGGATGACCTCTAACTCTTTTTAAAGTGAACTTACTGATACTTTACTATGGAACTATTATGATTAGTAATGGAAAGAAACTGTAGCAATGATGTGGAGAAAGTGGCCATGGTAGCTGCTGAGGGTAGGGAGAGGGAAGAAGAGATATGATGTGGGGGCATTTTCGGGACTTAGTGTTGTCCTGGGTGGTACTATAGGAAGAGATGCTGGACATTAATGTCCTGCCATGGCCCACTGGGTGGACTGGGGGAGAATGTAAGCTACAATGTAAACCATTATCCATGTGATGCAGCAGTGTTCCAAAATGTATTCACCAAATGCAATGAATGTGCCATGATGATGAAAGAGGTTGTTGATGTGGGAAGAGTGGGGTGAGGGGGTGGGGGGTATACAGGGACCTCTTTTATATATATATATATATATATATATATTTTTTTTTTTTTTAATGTAACATTTAAAAAAAAATAGAGAGAAAAAAAAAGTATATTGGGAAGTGGATGTGGCTCAAGTAATTGGGCTCCTGTCTACCATATAGGAGGTCCAGGCTTCAATGTCCAGGACCTCCTCGTGAAGGCAAGCTGGCCTGTGTGGTGAGCTGGCCCACGTGGAGTGTTGGCCCGCACAGAGTGCTGGCCTGTGTGGAGTACTGCCCCATGCAGGAGAGCTGGTGCAGCAAGATGAGGCAACAAAAACAGAAACAGAGGAGAGATAATAAGAGAAGCAGCAGACCAGGGAGCTCAGGTGGCACAAAAGAATGATCACTTCTCTTCCACTCCGGAAGGTCCCAGGATGGGTTTCTGAAGTTGCCTAATAAGAATATAAGCAGACACAGAAGAACACAGAGCTAATGGACACAGAGAGCAGACAATGGAGGGAAGGGGAGAAATAAATAAAATTTTTTTAAAGTATATTGTTTCGTATTATTTTGATATTGAATGTGTGTTTTATATCTTCCATTGAAATCTGTTCTGGAGTAAAATGAGAACAGATCAAAACATATTGATTCAGATGAGGTTGGTAACCATGATTTTGAGGGATAACCAAGGTAGCCATTCCACATAGACATGACTATGTGATCCTCTTCATCTCATCTCTGTATAGCAGCTAGTCAATAAACACAAAGAACACATTAAAGGAATGGGATTTAATAACAATGATCATGCACCCAAATGATGTTCATAATTTCCATATGACCTGTACAGAGCTGTGATGCTTCCACAGTTATAAGGTTTAAGGTGACAAAGACAAGAAAAGGAAAACTCAGCTTTATAGATAAAGCAGCAGTAAGTTTAAAATACTGTGGGACAGAGATGGAAAATCTGATGGGCAAATTAGAATAGGATGAGAAAATTAGCTTGAGAGAATAGGGATGCATAGGACTAACATGAAAAATAAACAAAAGAGGGAACAGTGGACTATGGCAGAAGATGCTGAAGTTTGGATTTAAAAGTGTTCTCATTAGGATGGCAGTGATCCCTGCAGGACAATGTTGAGGAAGAAGCAGGCACTGAAGTGAGCACAGGCACAGGTATCAATTCCAAACCCTTACATGCATTCTGCAGGTCCTTTGTGTATCTAGCCCTGGGCTGGGCATCATGAAGGACCAGAGAGAGAGAAAACAGTTTAAAGAGTAGAACAACAAAAAGAAACAAACCATAAGAAAGGGAACCAGCAGAAAGGTTACTGATATTTTCTAAGTAAAAGATAACAACAGGCTCAAAAACAGAAAACTAAATGATCAAGGGACAATATGGTTTGGCAAATATTTCAGCAGTATTTCAGAAAAGCAGAAATACCTTTAAATATTTTAGGGGGCAAAAGAGAGAGGATGGGAAGCTGTGGATCAAGATATAGCAGTATATTCTGTTATGTTCCTATATTTACAACTATTAAGCTAGCATTAAGGAAATAATCATAATTTGATATAAAAAAGAATGACGCCTCTTAACCTAATTTATAGTCAATCAAAAAGAGGAGCCAAGCCTTTTCAAAATACAATAACAGTTTTTGAAATTGCCATTTTACAGCAATGCTTTTCATTTTCATTTCTGTGGATCTGATCATTTTCTCTAAAAAACAGTGCTTAATATTTCAAGCAAGTATTAACAGGCAATCTAATATTAATTATTGCCCTTTAAAATGATTAAAGAGTTATGTTTGAAAAATTATACCTAAACCAAATATCTGCAGATGAAGTTTCAACCCTAGGCAAATAACAATTGAGTTATAAATTCCCAAGAACAGTGACTATAATAAAATATGAACATACTATACTCTAAGCACTGCCAGAAACATGACAATAAAGTCATAAAAATCATACCTTATATGATCAAAAGAAAGTCCACAAAAATAATTTTGAGATGTCCAGGAAGATGACGGACTAGAAAGACAAAGGACGCTTCTCCTCCAGAAAAATAGCTAAAGGACAGCCTGAGTCGACCAAGAAAAATATCTAGGGTTTAGGACACCAGGCGAATGCTGGACACCACCAGAAGAAAAAGGGAAAAAGGAGGGGAATTGTAACAGCAGAACTGTGAGTTGAAACAAGCGGCTGCTGCTGCTGGCAACCTCCTCCACACTAAATACATTTTAGAATTCTCAAGCCTCTGAGCCAGCTACAGACAAGGGGCTTCAGGGATCCACCGCCCCAGGAAAGGGAAGAGAGAGGGACACAGACTAAGACTGACTCAGCTTTTGATTCACAAATTGGTCTGCTGTGTCCCAGGAGCCCTTCGAGGCCCGGTGGGACTGTGCCATTGTTTGCCTTGGAGCCAGCAAGGAACTAAAGAAATCTGACCCTCCCAATCTCCTTCTCCACTAACCTGGACACAGAGGGGAATGGAATTATGTTCTACCAGGGAAAAGGGAGCCCGCTGCCAGAGCGAGCTGGAGAACCCTCTGAGAAAGTTTGAATTACAAGGCTCTTGGCCTCAGGCAGGAACCTTTATCAGATTGATCTGGTCTGTGTTTCAGGAAACACTGGCCAACAAGGCTTTGAACTGATAGGGCTGCCACCAAGCACCATCTGCTGGCAGACAACAGTAGTACGCATGAGAAAATTAAAAATAAATGAGACACTTTTTCTGGCTTTTACAGCCTCCCTCCCCAAGGCCCTAGGAAGTGGGTCTGCAACCCATTGAGTCCAAAGCCCAGTTTTAAGCAACTAACAGGGATATTCTAAATGATCCAGGTCAAACAAAGAATCAAAGAGCAGCAATAACACAGAGTTTTCCGCCACTAAATTCCTACGAAAGAGAAAGAAATTGAACATCTGAGTAAACTATATCCTAATCAGAAGCCTAGACATCAGCAAAAAATTTTGAGCCATACTAAGAAAATGGAAGGCATGGCCCAAAGAAAGGAATATATCAAAGCCTCCAGAGACACAGGATTTGAGAGAATCAAGTAACAAGATGAACATAAATTTCCAAAATCAAATTAATGAGTTGAAAGATAATATGGCAAAAGAGATAAACAACATCCAGAAGACATTGAGAGAGCACAAAGAAGAAATTGAAATCCAGAAAAGAAAAGTAACAGAGCTCATGAGAATGAAAGACACAATAGGTGAGATAAAAAACACATTAGAGGCATGCAACAACAGTCTCAAAATGAAAGAAGAATTGATACCCAAGACAGAACAGTTGAAATTGAAGAAAGAAAAGAACAGAGAGAGAAAAGGGGTTCAGGGTTTTGAATGGCAACTCAAAACACAACATAGGTATCGTGGGAGTTCCAGAAGGAGAAGAGAAGGGAAAAGGGGCAGAAAGAGTATCTGAGGAAATAGTAGCTGAAAATTTCCTAACATTCATGAAAGAAATGAACTTACATGTCCAAGAAGTGCACAGAATAAATCAGAATAGACCTACTCCAAGATACATACTACTCAGAAAGTCAAATGTCAAAGATAAAGAGAAAATTCTCAGAGCGGCAAGGGAGATGCAAATCATCACACACATACAAGGGATGCCTAGTAAGACAGTGTAGATTTCTCATCAGAAACCACAGAGGCAAGAAGACAGTGGTATGATACAATTAGGAGACTGAAAGAGAAAAACTGCCAGCCAAGAATTCTGTATCCAGCAAAATTGTCCTTCAAATATGAAGGTGAATATAAAATATTCACAAACAGAAACTAAGAGAGTTTGTAAAAAAGAACCAACATTTGCAGGAAATATTAAAGGAAGCCTTAGCGCCTAAAAGAAAAAGATAGGAGAGGCTTGGAGGAGAGTATGGAAGAAAGAATAGCAGAAAGGATAACCGAAAGAGTAAAAAACAGATGAAAATAAATGACATAGAAAATCAAAGAATAAAATGGTGGAAGTAAATAACGAATGTATGTAACATCACTGAATATGAATGGATTAACTCCCCAATCAAAAGACAGAGGCTGAAAGAATGTATAAAAAACATGATCCATGCATATGCTGCTTACAAAAGACTCATCTTAGACCAAGGGATACAAACCAGCTGATTGTGAAAGGTTGGAAAAAGATATTTCACACAAATAGCAACCAAAAAGAGCAGGGGCAGCTATACTAATATTGGACAAAACAGACTTTAAATGCAAAAAAGTTATGAGATACAGAAGGCTATTATATATTAATAAAAGGGACAACCCACCAGTAAGATATAAGTCATAAAAATCTATGCATCTAACCAGGGACCCCCAAAATGCATTAGACAAACTCTGGCAAAACTGAAGGGAGAAACAGATATCTCTACAATAATCATTGGAGATGTCAACACACCATTCCCATTGTTAGATAGAAGATCTAGACAGAAGATCAACAAGGAAAGAAAAAACTTGACCAATATGAAAAACAAGCTAGACCTAGAAGACATATACAGAATATTGCATCCGAACTCAGGAGGTTATACATTTTTCTCAAGTGCCCATGAGTCTTTTCCAGGGTAGACCACATGTTAGAGAAAAATGCAGCTCTCAATAAATATAAAAAGACTGAAATTATGCAAAGTACCTTCACAGATCATAATGGAATGAAAGTGGAAATCAATAATAGACAGGAAAAAGGTAAACTCACAAATGTGTGAAGGCTAAACAATACACTCCTAAATGATCAGTGAGTCAAAGAAGAAATTGCAAGTGAAATCAGTAAACATTGAGACAAATGAAAACGAGAACACAATTTATCAAAGCTTATGGGATACAGCAAAGACAGCCTTGAGAGGGAAATTTACAGCCCTAAATGGATATATTAAAAAAGAAGAAAGAGCTAAACTCAAATATTTAACTGAACAACTAGAGACACTAAAAAAGAACAGCAAACCAATCCCAAAGCAAGCAGAAGGAAAGAAATAATAAACATTAGAGCAGAAATACCAGGTGGAACCACATGGCAGGGCCGCACACCCTCAGTTGGCCTCTGATAGCAGGTCCCAGCCCTTCCCCCCTACCCCCCGCTGTCCTGTGTGCCCGATGAGTTGCCCCTCCTGCCTCGCATCTGGACCAGGTCCAGTGCGGAGAGCCCCTTGTCCTGTTTTGGGGTGCAGCTGGAAAGGGGGCTGCCCCCTTGTCCGTCACACACGGCTCGTTGGCGGGGAACCTGGTACTAAACCAATGTAGATGACCTGCTTCTGGGTCAGGGTTTCATATGTAGCAGAGCAGCTCACTTGCTGCAATCTGTTGAAAAGGGTTTGTAAAAAGACAAAAAAAGAAAATTAAAAACAAAAATTTAAAAAAGAAAAAAAAAGCAGAAATAAGTGAAATTGAAAACAACAACAAAAAATTTGAGAAAAATCAACAAAATCAAAAGCTGGTTCTTTGAGATCAATAAAATTGACAAACCCCTAGCTAGACTAACAAAGAAAAAAAGAAAGAAGATGCAAATAAACACAATAAAAAATGATAGGGAGGAAGTTACGACTGACCCCACAGAAATAAAAAAGTATCATAAGAGATATCTTATGATAAAAGTATCATAGTATCATAAGAGGATACTATGAGAAACTGTATGCCAACAAACTAGACAACCTAGATGAAATGGACAAATTCCTAGAAATGTTACAACCAACCTACACTGATGCTACAAGAAATACAAGAACTTAACAAACCATTCACATTTAAAGAGATTAAATAGTCATCAACAATCTCCCAGCAAACAAATGTCCAGTACCAGATGGCTTCACAGGTGAATTCTACCAAGCATTTAAAAAAGAATTAACACCAATCCCGTTCAAACTCTTCCAAAGAATTGAAGAGAGGGGGAAACTACCCAACACATTTTATAATGCCAACATCACTCTAATACCAAAGCCAAATAAAGACACTACAAGAAAATAAAATTACAGACCAAACTTACCCAAACTGATTTATAGATTCAATTCAATACCAATCAAAATTCCAACAGTTTACTTTACTTATTAGAAAGGGCAATTTTCAAATTCATTTGGGAGAGAAAGTACAGCTGAATACCCAAAAGCATTCTGAAAAAGAGGAGGAATTTCACTGCCTACCTTGAAACATATTACCAAGCAACAGTGGTCAAAACAGCATGGTAGGTACTGCCATAAGATAGACATATTGATCAGTAGGACAGAATTGAGAATCCAGGGAAGCAGACTTGACTCAATGGATAGAACGTCTGCCTACCACATGGGAGGTCTATGGTTCAAACCCAGGGCCTCCTTGACCTGTGTGGAGCTGACCCATGCACAGTGCTGATGCGTACAAGGAGTGCCATGCCACGTAGGGGTGTCCCTTGCATAGGGGAGCCCCACACGCAAGGAGTGCACCCCGTAAGGAAAGCCGCCCCGTGCGAAAGAAACTTCAGCCTGCCGAGGAGTGGCACCACACACAAGGAGAGCTGACATAGCGAGATGACGCAACAAAAAGAGACACAGATTCCCAGTGCTGCTGACAAGAATACAAGCAGACACAGAAGAACACACAGCGAATGGACACAGAGACCAGACAACTGCTCTCTGTGGAGAGAAATAAAGGGGAGAGAAATAAATAAAAAATAAATCTTAAAATATATAAAGAATTGAGAATCCAGAAATAAACTCTCACCTCTATGGTCAACTGGTTTTTGACCAACCTACTATGTCCATGCTAACAGGACAAAACAGTCTCTTCAACAAACAGTGCTGAAAGAACTAGACACCTATACCCAAAAGATGAAAGAAGACTCCTATCTTATATAAGAATCCTTATATAAGATCCTTATATAAGAATCAACTCAAAATGGATCAAAGACCTAAATACAAAAACCAGTACCATAAAAGTACTAGAAGATGGGAAGTGGACTTGGCCCAGTGGTTAGGGCGTCTGTCTACCACATGGGAGGTCCACGGTTCAAACCCTGGGCCTCCTTGTCCCGTGTGGAGCTGGCCCATGCGCAGTGCTAACATGTACAAGGAGTGCTGTGCCACGCAGGGGTGTCCCCCGTGGGGGAGCCCCACGCGCAAGGAGTGAGCCCCATAGGGAGAACCGCACAGCGCAAAAGTTCAGCCTGCCCAGGAATGGCACCGCACACACGGAGAGCTGACACAACAGGATGACGCAACAAAAAGAAACACAGATTCTTGTGCCGCTGACAATATAAGCAGACAAAGAAGAAGACGCAGCAAATAGAGAACAGACAACGGGGGGAGGGGGGAGAAGGGAGAGGAATAAATAAATAAATCTTTAAAAAAAAAGTCTAAAAAAAAAGTACTAGAAGAAAATGTAGGAAAAGATCTTAAAGACCTTGTGGTAGGTGGTGGTTTCTTGGACCTTATACCCAAAGCATGTGCAATAAAAGAAAAAATAGATAAATGGGACCTCCTCAAAATTAAACACTTTTGCACCTCACAGGACTTTGTCAAAAGAGTGAAAAGGCAGCCCACTCAATTGGAAAAAATATTTGGAAATTGCATGTCCAATAAGAAGATGTTACAACTCAATAACAAAAAAACAAATGACCTGATTAAAAAATGGGCCAAAGATTTTAATAGACATGTATCCAAAGAAGAAATACAAGTGGCAAAAAAAGAATACATTAAAAAATGTTCAATATCACTAATGATTAGGGAAATGCAAATCAAACTACATGGATATCATTTCACATCTATCAGAATGGTCACTAATAAAAAGACAGAGAACTACAAGTGTTAGAGAGGATATGAAGGTAGGAACACTTATTCACTGTTGGTGGGAATGCAGAATGATACAGCCACTGTGGAGAACTGTTTGGCAGTTCCTAAAGAAATTGCATATAGATTTGCCACATGACCCTGCAATATCAGTACTGGACATATACCCAGGTATCCATCCATCAACAGATGAATGGAAAAACAAACAATGATATATTTACATGATGGAATATTATGCGGTGTAGGAAGAAATGAAGTTATAAAGCGTATGACAACATGAATGAACCTGAAGGACATTATGTTGTGTGAAGCAAGCCACACACAGAGGGACAAATACTGTATGACTGCATTATTATGAATTAAATACATTGTGTAACATATTATATGAATGGATTTGCATAAAATGTAAATATAAATCAATTTATAAAGATGAAATTTGATTAGTGGTAATGTAGGGTTAGGAAAGGCATGCTAAAAGGTATGGAGTTTTTCTTTTTGGAGTAATGAAATAATTCTAAAACTTTTTGTGATGATGAAAGTACAATTTGTGATTATACTATAACCATTGATAATATACTTTAGATAGATAGTATGGTATGTGAATGTATCTCAATAAAACTGCTTAATCAATCAATAAATAATTATACAAGAATAGCCAGACATAGCAGCTATGTACACAAAGGGAAACATAGAGAAATTGAGAGGTGAAGATTTTTCTTGTTTGTTTTATGCTTATTAATATTTTTGAAATAATAAAAATGCTCTAATAATGATTGAAGTGATGAATGTACAACTATGTGGTTATACCAAATACCATTGAGTGTACATTTTGGATAAACTGTATGCTTTATTAGTATGTATCAATAAAATTGATTTATTAAAATGAAAAAAATAATTTTGGAATATCACTTGTCGTTTTACCATATTTTAAAACAATACCTCTCTATCCAAGGGTCTCTTTTTCTTTAAACTCTCCCACACAATAGTTAGTTGTTATTTTATCTTTCTTCTGTTTCTTCAATAATAAAATACCAGAGAGTCAGTATTCTTCTTATGACTAAACAACACATATTTAACAAGGACTGGAAGAAGGTGGAAAAGCCAACCATCAGGAAGAAGTTCACACTGAAATAGAGTAACTGAAGGGGAAACATTAAGAACATGTGACTACTTTTCTATGGAAAAGCTCAATGAAGGGGTTCACATGCCTTCTCAGATCTGTGGACAGACTGTGAAATTAATGTGTCCACAAGCTCATGTGAAGCCCTTTCATTCAGTATCAGCATCTAACCTAACATATACCTAATATAAACACTGCTAATGAGCATAGTAAGAAAAAGCAGTATTCTGATTAATGAAAAATAACTATGTTCCATTTGTAACTGAACAAGTTTCAGAATTTTACAATATAAAAAAATAAAAAATATAAAAAAACATTTAATTCTATATGTTACTGAATCAAGAATCAGTAGACTGAATCCTGATCCTGGTTTCACTAATCTCTGTGTGACCCTTAGTAGGTCATTAGACCTCTCTAGAGAGAGCTCACTTTGCTCATTTATAAAATGAGATGGATGGATTTATTAGGTCGAAGGTTTCTTCTATCTATAAATTTGTTGTAGTCTCTTAAGAAAAGGAATGAGAAGGACAGATTTCTAAACCTCCCAAATGAGCATTCCAATAGACCTGGCTATTTCATTTATTGATATAATCATTTCTCCTGTCTCTTGGCCTCTTAGAGCCATTTTTAACCCTTCCATCTTCTCGTAGGCTTTGGTCAGGCCTGCTAATTGGAAAGCTGAAGTAGACTCTGGATTAGCAAGAAATAATTTGTGAGAAGAGGAAATGTGAGATATCAAAAAATTATTTTATGGTAATAAGGAGTCCCTCTGATGTCCCACTCTCTAAATTATTCTAAGCAGCAGATAGCCAATGTTTCTGGGTTCCTCTATCCTGTCAGACTCCTTACTCAACACAAGATACCCAAGACCAACTGATTTCAAGAATGGCTCCACAAGGAAAAGAGTGACATCAGAGAATCATCCTCATATGCCATCATGTATCCTTGATCTGTTATCCTGTTCATTGGCTACTGGTTTGATAATTAAGCAAAAGAAAAACTCTGACTAGGTCATCATTCTTAAACCAGGATCAGCCTTTTCTTCCGGCCAGGTCATTTTCACTTTTTCACCCATACCTAGTTACAAAGTAGGCTTCCTATACCATTCACAATGTCCTATCAGCATTATATAATTCATAATTTAATGTTTTACTATATCCTGACAATTTTACCTAGTTTCAGTGAACTCAGACACTGGGACATGGATTAAAGTTATGACTGGTAAATAATAATATTAATTATAATAATAGCTAAAACACTAATGTACCACTTATATGGGTAAGCATGGTTCTAAGTACTTTTTATAAATATAAACTCATTTAATACTTACCACAATCCTATGAGATAGGCTCTCCTGCAATCTCCACATTAAAGACGTGGTAACTGAGGCATAGGGAAGTTCATGTCTTGCCCACGGTCACATAGAAAGTAAGTAGAAAAGCTGAGATTGCAACTGCCTTCAAAAACTGTCCTAAATCACAATGCTAAAAATTACTTCTCCGTATAGACTCATACTTTAAAAAAATTATTTGACCTCTTATATATGTTGAATAAATTTATACATTGCTGCCATATACTTTTATTTTTTACTATTTGTATGGTGTATCTCTTTCTTTTTAAAATTTTTTTTAATTTTTAAAGAAGTTTTAGATTACATAAATGTTACATAAAAATATATATAGGGAATTCCCATATGCCCCACACACATACTCTTTCCCATTAACTCATCTTTCATAAAAGTGTGGTACATTTGTTACAATCGAGAATAATTATAAATTTCCTTCATTACAAAACTTTTGTAATTACAAATAAATTATTTTTAAGGTTATATCTTCCCCTGTGATGTTTCAGAGTTGTCAGAAATTTTTTTATTAAGAGTTGAAATTTTGTTTTAGCTTCCTGAAAAGACTAAAACAAGCCTCAAGTGGATCTCAATTTATCGATTTTTTATACATCAATATCAATATTTTATACACTGAAGTTTTACATTAGAAAATAAAGCATTTGTTATTCTAGCCAATTTATTTTCTCAACTCTCATCTTTATACTAGGTTTCCCCCCACAGATTGCTAGCTTTCTACTAATAATTGTGGAAGTTCTGAAGTACTGTAATTATATGGGCTGGAATATATCTGGTAAATACTCATATTAACACATTATAGCTATTAAAATTCCCTTTTAAAAATATAAAATAGTTCATTGTAACTACTCTCTTAGTGATTAATATATATGTGTGTCTGAAGTAGAAATTGACAGGATCAGTCGGAATACATTATTGCAGCTTGACAAGCAAACATAATTAATTGTCATATGCTTTACTCACCAAATCTGACATTGCTTTCATTTATTTTTAAAGGGACTTTTCTTTCTAGGAAATATTTTCATTTTATTATCTTTTTATAATCTTCAATATGCAATTCCAGCCACTTCTTCCTTCAGTGCACTAGTGAAACTAAGATAATGTGAAATTGAATTTTAATTTCAGCACTTTTATAACTTGGCATGCATACATTTCAGATAATTTTAAAATCATTAAATTATTATATATTTGGAGAATAGAACTAACTAATGTCACAAACCATGGGGTTAATGATTAATAAATTTTTAAGTATAGTAAAACTAATTTGGGGAATAATACATCTGTATTAGTAAAAAGTTGACATTATGGAGTATTTAAAGATAGGTAGCTAACTATATTATGTAACAACTGGAAATAATAACCATAGCTTATGAGATGTCAATTACATTTTTAAAAAATTCTCTTTTAAGAAGCTAAGGATGAGTTGAACTTAGCATGCAGTCTGAATATAAATGGGTGCCTAATAGGGGAGGACAGACCAGTATGTCAAACCTTCAGTGTTGTTGCTAGTAACTATGAATCTTGTCCTTCAAGTAGGTGGGCCCCAAGGGGAGGGGAAGGGAGAAAGAACAGGGGGCATTTTGGGGGCAATGGAACTGTTCTACATGAACTAGCAATGATGGATACAGGCCTTGTTAAATTTCATCAAAAATTTATAAAATTTATGGTCCAAAATGTAAACCATAATGTAATTGATTGACCATGGTTAGTAGCTATGTTTCAGTATTTGTACATGAGTTGTAACAAATGTATCATCCACATATAAAAAGGTCATTAATATGGGAAGGGGGAAAAGGGGAAGGATGGTGGGTATATGGGAGTCCCCTGTATTCTGTACATGACTTTATTGTAACCTAAAACTTCTTTGAAGACTAAATGAAAAACAGTAAGACACAATAAATGGAGGAAAATGTCACTGTACATACAGGATAACAGATCTTACAATGATAAAAAAAATTTTAAGTATTTTTTCATTTCATTATCTTTTAATATCCCAACTTTTTAATTTATTTTTTATTTTTTTTAATTCTGTATTTTATTTATTATGCCTAAAACTACAATGATTATTTCACTTTCTTATTAATTGTATTTGGCTATTTTATTGGTTTCATTTTTCAAGAAGTTTTGGATTATATAAGGGTTGCAACTGTGGCCAGGGAGGATCATTGGTTTGGGGTGTCAGTGATGGGAGGAAGTGTACCTGAGCATACATAAAAGGCATATCAAATGTTCATGGGGCATAGTCACAATGGATGGAGATCCACACAATAACCAAAGGAGTATTAAATTCCCATCCTGGGGAACTCTGCCACATTCTCTATTGGAATGGCAAGAATGCTCAAGTACAGAGGCAATGACTAGTGAAGGAGGATGGTCCATTGATGGACCCTTGATACTGATGACTATGCTTATGAACCTTTGCTCTTGAAATTGAAACTTAGCCTGTGTTGTAGGGTACCTAAGAGTTACCTACTGGGAACCTCCCTGTTGCTTAAATGTGGTTTTTCTCTAAGCCAAACTCAGCATATAAATGCAATAACTTTCCCCCAGCGTGAGACATGACTCCTGGGGTTGAGCCTCCCTGGCACTGAGGGATTGCTGCCAAGTACCAACAAGCAATGCAACTGGAGAAAGAAAAAAAAAAAACCTTGACCAAAAGGGTGAAGGTAAAGACAAATAAGTTTATATGGCTAAGAGACTTCAAAGGGAGAGGTAACACTTACGTACATCTTAGCAGGATCTCATTGACAACCAAAGCAGACACTATGCCAAATAGAGGGGCTCCTGAGGCCTATGGAGACATCCAGACACTATAGTCAGGGCAGATAGCTCAGGAGTTTGGTCCCTTGTCAGTGGGTCAGTGGGCCCTACTTTGGAATTTATGCTCCCTTGTGTGACAGAGCTGGACTCAGCTGTGGTTTCCCTACACATGGCTCTTCTGTCCTTCTATTTGAACCTTTAATTAGTACTAGAGTTGGTAGGTATACATCCAAGAGACTTAAATCTTAAGGCTGTCCATTTGCCAGCTGGGCCTTGAATCTCAATGGGGTTGCAACACCTACTCTCCAGTTCATTAGACTCACCCAGAGCAACTAACAAGGAGGAGACAATGGACAAACAACATACCAAGGAATTGAGAGTATCTACAACTGCAAGCAACAGAGTCCCATTCATTGGCCCACCTCAATTAAAGGTAAAGTAGACATCACCTTCACAGAGTCCTCAGGATTGGGGAATGACCTATGGACTAAAGTAGACTTACTAGTATTCTACTATAGACTTATTGTGATTCTAGCAATGGAAGAAAGATCACTGATATGGAGGCAGTGGCCACTGGAGGTTCTGGGGGTAGGGAGAAGGAAAAACAGGTGTAATACAGGGACATTTTTGGACTTGGGAACCGTCTTCAATGACATTACAATTACAGATACAGGCCATTATATATCCTGCCATAACCTACAGAGTTGTAAACTACAATATAAACTATAATCCATGCTTAGTGTCAATGCTCCAAAATGTGTTTATCAATTGCAATAAATGTATCACACTAATGGAAGATGTTGCCAATGTGGGAAAATGTGAGAGGTCTGGGGAGTGGGGCATATGAGAATCCCCTTTATATTCTATGTAACATTTATATAATCTAAGTACATTTTTAAAAATAAAATAAATTATATGAAAAAAAAAAAAGAATTAAATGGGTGCTTCTAAAGAATGCAGGGCTCTTAAAATATGTTCCAGGGGTTTAAGTATTTCTTCCAAAATGTTTCTAATAGTACCAATTAGCCGGTATATTAATTTGGTACTATTCTCCTAAAATATAGGTAATTTTAATAATTAGCTTAACATTAATTTGGTGAAGTCAAAAGCCTCCCTGGAATTTCTCTTTTTTTTATAGCATAGCTTCTCAAAATAGCAGTCTATACTTCCTGGCCCTGTGTTTTTACCTTTCATTTTATGAAACACAGAGAAGTTTGGTTTTTGCCTATACCCTTAAACTGAAAACTGACAAAACACTTTTTACTTCCTCTCATACTTAACCTTTTTTGCACTATTTGATCCTGACAGCTATTCTTTCTTTGAAATTGTGTCCTCCCTTGCCAAACTTCCAAAATATCATGCCTCCCTGGCTCTCTTCTTGTCTCTCCCACCACTGGTTCACAGGCTCCTTTAGAAGACACCTCGCTGGGCAGCTGGCCAGCTCACATTTCTTTTTGTATCTGAGAAAACACCAGATATTCAATGGAGGTTAAGTCCATTTCGGTGCTACAGGACCTGACTTTCCTGGTTTTAACTAACTGATCCAGGGGACAGGCATTTGACCCAAACTGAACCAATAGGATGCAAACTCAACAAAATTTGAAATTTGGAATGAAAGCAGGGACAGGGAATATAACTGATGGTAAACCAATCAAGTTAAGTCAAGCCTCCCAAGAGAAGGTGTGTTCTTTTGGTTGCCCTTCTCTGACTGACTGGCTGCTCTTAAAAGCTTTTCTTTTGGTTCTCTGTGAGTGAGAAACATACACTATTAATCCTCCCCCTTCACTACCCTATGGCCACTTTGTTTTTTGCTTAAATTAACCAGAATTGTTTTTATTAAACTAATGTACAACTTGATTGGCTCCTCTCCCATTTCTGCCATTAAACACTGAGAGTCACCCAGGGCTCTCTCTAGATCTGCTTTTTATTTTAAACACTTCTCCTAAGCATTCTTCGTGTCAGTTGTCTGCATTTATTTGTTTGGTTTTCTTTTCCTTTGGACCTCAGAAAAACCTCTATTTGGTTATCTTTTTACAATCTTCCCAAATTTCCTATTCACCTTCCTTGGCTCCTCCTCTTCTTTCTATTCATTTCATGCTGGAATTACTAAAGGCACCGTTCTTGGTTCTCTTTTCACTCTACATGCTTTCATTGAGTAACCTCATTCATTCCTATTAGTTCATCAATTAGCTCTATGCTAAAAATCCAAAGTCTGTATCTCTGACAGTAGCCCCTTCTCTAAAACCCCAAGGCATATTTCTAAGAGCTCACTAGACAATTACACTTTGTTGACTCAAAGGTCTCATAAATTCAACATGTCCAAAATTTAATTCAAAATATTTACCCTAAACAGGCTTCTCTTCCTATATCACAGGGTTACCACGTACCTAATTTCCTTCTACCTCACCTTAATATCTTAAATCAGGGGCAGGAAAGTATGGAACATCCAGTTTTTACATTTTTAAAGGTTAAAAGAAAGAGAGAGTCCATATGTGGTCCACAAATTCTAAAATATTATCTGGCTCTTTACAGAAATGTTTGCTGACCCTTGTCATAATGGTCATCAACTTCTTTGACCCTAACTATCCCTAATGTCTTAAATGGTCACCAAATGATCTTAAATGTCTCTGCTACCGGAGCCCCAAATATGGACATTATTTCTTGCTCAAAAAAAAAAAAAGTCTCCTAAATGGCTTTCAGTGACCTTATTTTTTCATTCTAGAATGCTTTCCATACTGGCACTAGACTTCTCACTTTACTAACAAAATGTGATCATTTTACTACCTTGCTTAAATTCCACTGAGGGTTCTCCACAGTACATAATACAACTCCATATTCTTTGATATTATATATATACGTATATATTTCCTCACATTTACTTATTTTTCTACCATATTCTCCATGACTGATAGCATTGAAATAGTCTCCTAGCTAGACTGGAATTCCTCTAATTCCTTCTGCTAAGGATGCCTTCAGTAGACAATCATATTTATGGAAGGCTTTTACTTCATCTAAGTAGATAACTCTATTTATAGGCAAGATATAACTATAATAACACAGGGGAAAAAATCTACAATTTTGGCTTAAAACACTTTTAAAACATTGTGAAGAGGCCCAGGAAAACACACCTGAGAAAAATCACGATTAATATTTATACTTTCAAATAAATATAAATGTAATGTTTTATATCTCTGTTCAGTGTCCATCTACAAAAAAAAGGAACTAGATAAAAATAATCTTTAAGGATCCTTCAAGTTTTAAAATTCTATAATTTTAATCATGTGATCTGTTTCTTTAGTATTTAATCTTTGTCACATATTCTTTGCAATATACATTTTAATTCTATAGTTGAATGGAAGGATAATCTGTTGTTCATTAAAAAAATTCATGAGGGGACCCGAAAACCTCTTTAAAAAGCAATCATTGAAAGTAAATATTGGATTTCTTTATGTTAAATCTGAAAATCATCACTATACTTGCTTCTTACTTAATTTGCTGCTTAACATATCTCAACTGTGACTCTATCATATCAACATAGTCATCATGATCCAAGCTGCAAATAATAGAGAGTGTCAGTGTCAATTTTGCTTTCTCACACTTGCTTCCCTTCACTTCATCTGATTTTAATAATCCCTGTCAAACCACAAACAGTCCAAATTACCTTCATGACACAGAAGCTTTCAAGGAGCAGACAGAATCTCAACTTTCATTTAGCAACTACAAAAGAAAGCTGTCCAGTCGGACAAATATTATTTCCACACTTGACAATCTCTACAGTTGAGCATGTATTTTAATTTTAACTAAACCTGCCAGGAGTTTGATATGAGCTTCTTGTTTTGCGTAGATTGAGTCAGGATTATCAGACCAATGACTGTAATTGTAATGAAAGGAGCCAGTATTTTCTACTAAAGGATGAATTATATACCCATGCTGAGGGAGCCGTGTGAGCATATAAGAGATAATGTATAAGTAGAGATTATAGGAGGAAAACTACTTAAATTAGGTGCTTTAATTACTAAACAAAGTCTAACGATATAGAATACATTCTTGATGTAAAGTTTGAAAAGTAACAGCTCATAAATCAAGACATAAAATAGTTAAAAATTTTATCCACAGATAGTATTGAGAAATAAATTCTAAGAGTGTAGTCCAAGGAGATGTTTGAATTGTTTTGAACAATTCAGAAATCTTCAAAAGTAGATTTCTGATATAGTTCTTCATGTCAGTTGTAATAAAACTGATTTACTTCCCAAGATACCAAAAAGTTCACCCATTGTTCAATATGCCCTTATACTGAAAGTGGAAAACTTGAAAAGGGCAGAGTAAAAATGAATAAAGATAATACGTTTGTAAAGAAGTATCAGAATAAAAATTACAGTGGAAAATATCCGAAGGGACTAGTGTATCCTTGAAATTTAATTTATTAATCTTCAAACTTTTTTTAAAGTTTCAAATTTAGAACTATTTCTGGGAACATTTCCTTTCTGAGATAGGCCTGAATTCCTCATGAAGTTATTAGTACTACCCAACTGACCAAGGTTAGTAATCCACCCAAACTGCTGCAAGTGATACTATTACTGGATCCTTCTATTCCCAAAGGTCAGTACATCGACTTTCAGGGTGCTGTTTCTCTGCCAAGTCTAGGCACCACAACTGTATCCTTTACCAGCTCCTTTTGTTTTCCTTCCTCTTCATCCTCTGATTTGGACACTTTAACCCACATCCATGTCTTCTACTACAACCTATATGCTAGAGCACCAATTTTTATTATCCAACTCCATTCTATATAACTCCCTTGGATGTCCCACAGATATCTCAAACTCAACACCCCAAACAATCTTATTATTGTCTTAAAGAGACTTCTTCCTTCTCTTATAGAACTACTCTCAACCTAGGAACTCATATTAGAAATGTGGGGATCATCCCTCACATTTCAACATTCTTTTACCAATCTGAAAGCCAAATGATCATCTTCCCTCATATCGCTCATATCCATCCATCCTCTCCTTCTGTCCCTGAATTGATTCAAATCCCAGCAGCAAGATTACTACAGCAGTTTCCTAGTTTCCCTCTATCTATCTCTAACTCTCTCTAAGGCACTTGCTATTTTGCCACCAGAATGATCTTTGTAAAGCAAAGAGTAGAGTAAGTGATTATAGCAAGATTTTAAAGTCTGACTAAGACAAAAGTTACACTCTTAAGAAAAAAAAGGAAATCAGAGGAAGGAGTTAGCTTGTATAAGGAAATGGAGTGTTCGTTTTAGAAATAATGAATTTGATGCATAAGAAATAGTCAGAAATCCAGAAAGCATTTGGAAAAGTGGGGCAGAAATTTGGGAGGGAGGGGAAGAAGCATATATCTACAAAAGGTTCATAAAATTTATCATGTAAAACAGGACAATTTCTTGAGAGCAAAAGGGAGTGCTACAAATAATTGATATTATATAATTTTTGAAATGTGTATTTCTTAATCAAGTGGTTTTAACCTATAAAATAATCTATTCAAAAACTTTTCAAAAACATTATTCTAAAAGATGAAAATAGCTATATCTGTGTTCATTAAAGCAAAAAATCTTTATATTATTTAACATTAAAAATATATACACAGGTAATTCATGATGCATTTTCATATGCTTTATAATCAGTTTCTTAGCTGTATCTGTCCTTAATACTGACCCTAATATTTTTCTGAAGAAAGCACTTTTGTCAATTTGATATTACTTTTATATTTTTTCCAAGCTGCATTTTATAGTTAATCAATTTTAAAAATTGATACACACAACTGACTCTTCTATATAGATTATAATATTTTAAATTGGGAAATACTCCTCTTCAGGGGCCAGGTGTCAGGTAAACTTATTAAGTTCAGAGGAAATTTTGCTAAATGAAGAATATTCTCAATTTTAATTTTTAATAATGAAATATATAAATACTTAAGACAAAATAATTTTACAGTACTAAGTTTTGTGTCCATGAAGAAGGTCTTTCTTTAATCAATGTTTTTAAAAGACAAACAAAGCCTGAAAAATAATAGACTTTATTTTAATTTTATTCTGGATCAGAATATAAAAAACTTATTCAATTAAAAATACAAGCTCTATCAAAAGATTTTCCCTATAAGTCTAGATATTACAAAGCACAATTATAGATTTTAATAATTAAGTCTTGTACAACATTTGCGCTCCCGTCATTTAATTTGTTACACCGTTCTCCCTTAGACTTCATGGTGATAAATTTCAATATCTTCCTGTTTGCAAGCTTTGTTTTCAGTAATTGCAATACCCTAAAAGTTTGAATTTTTTAGGTTCTCCATTTGTTGAATGCTTTCATTAAAGAAAAAATATTACAACCAAAATGTAAGTGATCTTTTTTAAACAAAAATTTTTTATATGATTATAGTATATTCCCAAAATAATTCTTCAAAGGCTCAAACATTTCCCACTAATGATGGTAAGCACAGAGAGAATTCATATTACTATTCTTATATATTTTTTAAAAATTCAACACCAGTCTAATCATAAAAAATTCTGTATACCACTTACTGTGTATATGTAAACTTATTTGTACATTTTGACAATTATAGTTTTCATTTGGATTAGGCAAAAAGATACGGTTATGAATTAGTGGGTATATCACAACAAATTCCAAATAGTTATCTTAAGTTCCAAATTTATTAAAAACATTTTTTATGATGTGTTCCACCATAAAATACATTTTTTATTACCAGAAAAAATATATATATATACACATATATTTATGATTTATTTGTAGGTTTTAATTACTTTTACAATGACACATTTCACCTGTGTGGTAGGTTGAATTACGTACCCCAGAAAAATACTTTCTTAATCTTAATTCACTCCTATGGGTGGGAACACATTGTAAATAGGCCCTTTTGAAGATGTTATTGCAGGTAAAATGTGGCCAACTGAAATAGGATGAGTCTTAATCTGGACTACTGGAGGCCTTTATAAGCAAAAGAAATTCAGTAATAGTAAGAGAAACACACATTGAAGAGCAGAAACTGGAAGTCAATGGAACCCAGGAGAAAAAGGGGAAGATGCTGCCATGTGCATTGTCATGTGACAGAAAAGTCAAGAAACCAAGGTTCAGTAGCAGCAAACCCAAAAATGCTGCAATCTTTGGGGACAAAGCATCACCTTGCTGACACCGTGATTTGGACCTCTAGCTCAAAACCGTGAGCCAGTAAATTCCCAATGTGTAAGCTAACCCATTGTATGGTATTTGTTTTAGCAGCTAGGAAACTAAGACAAACTGTGACAGAAAGACATTCCAAATGCTTTAGTGTGATTCCATGAATTAAATGAAAACCTTTAACCATTATGGGAATTGATTTTTTTATTAGAAGCATCAAATGATACAGATATAAAACTAGTACTATATAACTGCTGCTGAAGTTCTAATGGAGCCAGTATATTAACAGCTATTGTTTCACCTTTCATACATGTACAAGAAAACTTGAAACTGAAAATGAGAGAAATTAATTTAGAAAAACAGTCATTTGATCTAAATAAGTCATTTTCACAGATGGATGCATCTCTGAAACTAAGTATTAAAATATAGTGTTCTCAGGCATGGTCTTAAAGTAAGATTATATAGTAGATTAACAAGATTCTTCAGCAGATTCATGTCTTCTTGTTTCCATGTGGTCAGTGATATTATTACACACCCCCACCATAGTGGACAGTAAATGTCAATAAACATTTTATGTGAATTACACATTAATTCTTTAAGTCAAGGGAAATCCAGTACTAACTTTTCATTAAAGGTACCATGATTTTTTAATCACTGTTGCCAAGAGTTTTTACAAAATAATATTGTGTTAGCCAACAATAAAATAAATACCTAGTTGTAGATTTATACCACATGATATATGATCAACCACCTGAAGCAATGCAGTTCAGACAATATTCACTCTAAAGCAAAAGAGTCAGGATATCATGTAATCTACAGGCCAAGGGCCTGAGCCCAGCACAACAGACTGGCACATGATGTGATCAGCAGGGGTGGCAGTATCAAATACTTCTGCCACTACCATCACCTGAGACCTGAAGGAAAGAACTGTACTGAACTGCTCATGCCTGAGGGCATTATCAGCAAGCACCTGCAAGAAGTCACTAAAAAAGATGTGCTAGCTTATGTTACTTTAGGAAAGGATCTGGAAAAGAGAAATGGGTTATTGTCAATTTAACCATATGCTGAAGTGGGAATTCTGTTCACTACATTTAAAAATGAGACTATGGCAAGAGTTAGAAGTACAAAGGTCTACTTAAATCCATTCTGGTTTATTTACATGAAACTATTAAATAATATTTTATTCAAATATGAAAAATCTAGGACAAATGCTAAACCAGATGAGATACTGGAACAAAAGGCATAAAATGCAATTGTTATGGGCAAACTTGATATATGGTGATGTCACTTCATGTGATAATTTAAATAACATTATAATATATATATAATGGAAGGTTATGTACCTATTATAAAATATAATCTAGCTCTCCATGGCATGACATGAAAAGATATCCAGAATACTGCATTATTCAATCTTACAAAGCAAGTTCTAGAACTATATATATATACATAACACATATATAGCATCATATGGTATGATATTTTTGAAACAAATGAGCTTTAAAAGCCAAGAAGAATACTGAACTATTAGCAAAGTTAATTTGTAGTGGTAAATTTAAAAATGGACAGGGGAAAGGAGAATTTTTACTCTTTATGATCTACTTTTGTTTGAACTTGTTATAATGAGCATGTCATAGTTTGATACATGAGAAGTAAAAACAAACACAATATAAGAAATACTAGAAAGCATTAGCTGATTAAGTATCAAATCAGTGGTTTCAGTAACAAATGATCTGGGAGTTCCACAGTGGAGAGATCCCTGGGAGCTTAGAGATACAGAGAAGCAAAGCCCTGCATAGAAAACCGAAGGTAAAGGTATTCCCGAATGTGGAGGCCCAGTAATTTTCTAAAGTCTACAGTCTGGCAGGCACTACAGTTGGAGACACTTAATCTTTCACTATTTGTAGGGTCAGATCTTCTACAAATTCTGGGAATGACAAATTCTGGGAATGAAAGGAGAATATAAGAAACCTCAGTAAAAAAAATAACTTGAAAAATAAATGAGTTAGTCTCCTGCTTATTTCTCTCCTATTCCACAACCTGGGCTATCACTGATTTGCTTATTGCCAATGTATAAATTAGGTCTCCACCTTGAGATTCTGCCTACTTCACTCTTCCTTCCCATGTAATGGTAAAACACTCTCAAACCCCAGCTCCACTACCTGTGCTAGAATTCATGGACTACCAATTGGGGGCCTGGTAATTAAGGTGATGAGAACATCCCTGGAGCATAAGTGGGACTGTTTTGGAGAAGAGAAGAAATTCATAGATAAAAAATAGGAAAAGTTAAAATCAAAGAAGTATGCTATGGTCAGATATTATAAGGCCAAGTTCTTCTTTGGGAGGAAAATGTTTGGACTTTATCTTGTATATTAAAAAAAAAAGAGTTATAGAAGATTTCTGGCTAAGAAAGTACATGTCTAGTATTTAACAAATATTTACCAAACAGGGTGTTAAGATAGTTTGCTGTAGGACAGAATAGAGACAACATCAATTGGAATTACCCAGATGAAGATGATGATGAACAGGAAAAGGATACAGCCATGATAAAAGAAAAGATTGTTTTCAAAATGGCCATCCAGGGTATTGACAGATAGCTCGGGGCTCCTGAGTAAGGGAGGCAATAACACCTGAGAGAAAACTAGGCAGGTGCTCCCTGTCCCAGAAGTCAACAAGCTTGGACATGAGACCCAAGTTACTAGAGAAACCACACAGGACAATGTGAAAATTAGATAATCATGTTAAGAAGGAAGTTTGTGGATTGTGTTATTAGAAACTACCTAAGGGTGAAAGCCAGGGCTTGGTTCTTACAAAGTAACAAAAATCAGTGCAGGAAAAGACTGATTATGATAGTAGTGATTCAAATAATGAAGTGGGCATCATACTTGTCAAAGGTACAGATGGTCTTGACCATGCAGTGCATGTGTATGTTTGCCTTCAAGAAGCTGGCTGAGCGTGGGACATGACACCCGGGGATGAGCCTCCCTGGCACCGAGGGACCACTATCAACTACCAACTGATGATGCAACTGGAAAAGGACCTTATACGGAAGGTTCAATGCGGATCAGCAGAATATCCATGTCTACATAAAATAACATGACTTTAAAATGCTGTTTGACCTAAAGTAAGGGGGAAATGGAAAGGAGAAATGAGTTTATATGGCTACAAGTTTCTAAAAAAGAGTCTGGAGGCTTGCAGAAGGATTGCCCTCATGCACAACTGAGCAGAGTCAGAGAGACAGATAAAGCAGATACAACCCCCAGATATTGGTTCCTTTGAAGGCTAAAGAAACCCATGGGAGTTATGGTCATGGCCGATGGGGTTAACTACCAGGGCAGATGGCCCCTCTTTGGAAATGGTGTTTATGTGTGATGAATCTGGACTCAGATGGGATCTCCCTTCATAAGACTTTGATGCTAATGTGCTGGAGGTGCAGTTAATGTTGGGGTTTAAGATATATTTAGGGGATTTGAATCTCTGGACTGACAATGTGATAGCCAGGTCCTGAGCCTCAACAGACTCCAGCACCTACAATCTGATCTATTGGACTTACCACACTCAGCTAAGATGGAGTTGAAGAAGGACAACCACCACACCATGGAGCCTAGAGTGATTACAACTGAAAATGGGAGGATTGCATCCAGCATCCATGTGGAATCTGAGCCTCCTCTTGACACAGAGGTGCAATGGACACAACCAATCCAATGTCCACATAGAAGAGGTGGCATTGGATTGGGAAAAGTGGACATGGTGGACGATGGGTATGGGGAAAGGCAGGAAGAGATGAGAGGTGGAAGCGTCTTTGGGACATGGAGCTGCCCTGGATGGTGCTTCAGAGGTAATCACCGGACATTGTAAATCCTCACAGGGCCCACTGGATGGAATGGAGGAGAGTATGGGCCGTGATGTGGACCATTGTTTATGAGGTGCAGAGGTGTCCAAAGATGTACTTACCAAATCCAATGGATGTGTCATGATGATGGGAACGAGTGTTGTTGGGGGGGGGAGAGGGGGGGTGGGGGGGGTGGGGTTGAATGGGACCTCACATATATATTTTTAATGTAATATTATTACAAAGTCAATAAAAAAAAACATGGTAAAAAAAATAAAAAAAATAAAATGGTAAAAAAAAAAAAAAAAAAAAGAAGCTGGCTGAGGAGCAGGTAACTACTGTGGCTGTTCACATGGTTTTTCTGCTGGCTAGGATGTAAGGGTAGGTCAGGGTACAAAGATTAAGGTATACAGAATTTCATACAGCAAGGGATATATTATTAAAAAAGAAATTCAGACTTTTTACACTGGGTCACTGAGTGACAGTGTCATTAATAGATGTAAAGAATTTAGGTGGTGCAATGGTTAATTTCAGGTGTCAACTTGGCTAGGCTATGGCACCCAGTTGTTTGGTTAAGCAAGCTCTGGCCTGATTGTGAGGGTATTTCAAAGAGGGAGTTGCACCTATAGGGAGTTGATTGCATTTGCAGCTGATTGCATCTACAATCAAAAAAGGGGACTGCTAGCAGCAATGAGTTTCCTTATTCAACCAATTAGAGGGCCTAAAGTCAGAACTGAGGATTTCAGAAACCAGAAAGAAGAAATTCTATCTCTATTTCAGCCTGGGGAATTCAACTTCACTTTCATTGTAATCTAACTTGTTGCTTGCCCTTCAGAATTTGGACTTTCCAATCCCTCCAGTCACTTGAAACAATTCCTATAAGTATCTTAATATTTACACACACACATATATATATATTTTCTGTCAGTTTTGTTTATCTAGAGAACCCTGAATGATACAGGCAGAAACTGGAAGAAATGGAGCTGTCTACAAGGTGATGCTTTGTCCCCAAAAACCGCAGTGTTCTGTGGTTGGCTGCTGGTGATCCTTGGGTCCTTGGCTTTTCTGTTACATAGCGATGTCTTTTTCTTTCTCTTCTGAGTTTCACTGACTTCAAGCTTCTGTTCCTCCACATGCCTTTTTCTCAATATTACTGAATTTTATCTGCTTATAAAGGACCCTAGTAATCTGGATTAAGAGCCATTCTGTCTCAGTTGGTCATGCCTTAATTAAAATGGATTCCTAATAACTATGGGCTCCCATCCACTAGAGTGCATTAAAATTATGTTTTCCTGGGTACATAATTCAACCTACCACAGAAGGTATGACAAATTCAATTTTAGGCATGGTGATTTCGAACAGGCCATACAAATGGGAATGTCCAGTGTAGGGATGGAGGGAATGTGAGGAGAATACATAAGGCCAATGCTCCTAATGCCACACTGTAGTTTAGGAGACCAACGCTCAGAATAGTTTTAGATTGAAAAGAGAACTTTGTAATCATTTTATGGATAAAGATATGGTGGACAAATACAGAAGAGATTTCTTTGAGAAATGGCAAAAGAGAAAAAAAAAAACAAATTAAAGTTTGGCTTGGGGATCACTAACAGTAGGTATGAGAAAAGACAAAGAATATAAAGTAGGGCCAGAAGTAGGAAGAAAACTGCTATTAAAGGGGACAATTTTGCAAAAAGGAATGGTAATCAAAATCCCCTTCAATTCATGTCTATACTTCTATTGCAGTATTTCTCAAATTGTAGTCCTCTACGAAGTTAAGCTAAATTTCCCAGGACACTCATTAAAAATTCAAATATCTGGTCCCCATCCCAGACCTAGTGAACCAAACCCTGGATATAGTTATCAGAATGGACAATCTAAAAAAGTTTCCAGGGCATTCTTTTCAACAAGCATTTTTATCTCTTTTCATTTCACAACTCATCTTTCAAAGTGGTACTTTCCAGGAATATACAATCTCACCTCACACATTAAATGTATTGCTGAAAAGTTGTTAGATGAGAACTTGTACAACAAATCATTACTTCCCTAAAGAGTACTATGAAAATTTCAGAATTACATTCCCTATGAACAAACCAGCTTCTGGAGAGTTCAGCCTGTAAACAAATATTTTGTATCCATCTAATTTTCTCTATTATTTTTTAAAGAGGTTAGTCAAATGGACTCACAGGCCTCATTATTTTTATTCAGTTTACCACAATCAAGTGATGTTTAGCAAAACTCCCAGGCAGGAAGTATCACAACAATATAGTTTTCAGAAAATACAATAAATGAATTTTGTGATTGGGCTCTAATAGCAAAGATATCCATTCATGCCGTGAGCTCTGTTAAGAAAAGATTTTGTCAATTTACAACCAACTGATAAGCAAGAGGTGTACAACGTGAATCTAAGATAGGGATCATAGCTAACAACAATAGCTAACACTTACTTCATGTCAGGCCCTATTCTAATAGCTAACACTTACTTCATGTCAGGCCCTATTCTAAATTCTTTACATACATTGTTTCAATTAATCTTTAAAACAATACTGTGAAGTATCATTTTAGACCTCATTTCCCAGAAGTATAGAGTTATAAAACTTGCCAGAGGTCCCACAGCTAGAAAGAAGAGCCAAGATTTAAGCCCGGACAGCCTGTCTCCAAAGTCAAAGACAGTGGTCTACGCTGATTTTAACAAAGTCTCAGATGCTGCTGTGGAGAGGTCTTGCTAGGATTAATTTTTCTGTTCCTTTTATACTTGATTTCAGGATAACTTGGCTCTACCTTGGATCCCTATCATGCTTACTTATTAGATCTCATTATAAGGCACTTCAAATATAACAGGAATCCTCCAAATAGCATAAAGATAAGAATTCGGTATCATATAAATATAGAAATCTATTGTCTATTGTTTTAAAGATACTGAATTCTATATAGAAGGGCAAGATAGTACAGGGGTTTAGAGCTGTGCTTCTCAAACTTTTTTTTTCCTTCTTTATTTTTTTTTAAATGTTACATTCAAAAAAATACGAGGTCCCCATATACCCCGAACCCCTCTCACCCGACTCCTCCCACATCAACAACCTCTTTCATCATCATGGCACATTCACTGCATTTGGTGAATACATTTTGGAGCACTGCTGCACCACATGGATAGTGGATTGTAGTTTACACTCTTCTCCAGTCCACCCAGTGGGCCATGGCAAGACAATGTCCAGCATCTGTCCCTGCAGTACCAACCAGGACAACTGAAAATGCCCCCACATCATATCTCTTCTTTCCTGTTTCTCCACATCAATGCTACAGTTTCTTCTATTACAAACCACAATAATTCCGTAGTAGAATATCAGTAAGTCCACCCTAATCCATACTCTATTCCTCCATCCTGTGGACCCTGGGATTGTTATGTCCAGTCCCCTCTACATCAGGTGGGGGCTTAGATTCCACATGGATGATGGCTTCTCAAAATTTAATAGACCAATCTCTCTGGAGTCATGTGAAGATGCCTATTATCAACAGGTCTGGGCTGGGGCCAGATTTTGCACTTCTAACAAGTTTCTAAGTGATCTTGATACTGCTATTCCACGGATGAAATTTTAAGTAGCAAGGGTTTAGAGTAGACCTTTGGAGTCACAGTGTTTGCGCTTCAATCCCAGCTCCAATACTACTAGTTGTCTAACCTCCTTGTGTGCCTCGATCACATCTGTAAAATTATGAGATCAATAAAGGGCTGTTACCAGAATTACATGAGATACTCCATGGATAGTACTTAGAACAGTCCATGGCATATAGAAAGCACTCAATAAATGTTATCTCTTAGTATAACTGAAAAATATTAAAAGCATATATTGCATCACATTAGAAGGCAATTTAGAGGGCTGACTGATCTAGCAGAAATACTAATGAAAACCTCATCATTTTTTTCCAGTTACTAGAACATCACTGTACAGTGAAGGACATTAAATAATTAAGTGAGATCCACTACCCAATTTTATTAAATACATAAATCTGAAACTGCTCTAAATGAATCTGCATGAAGCTGGCTTGGCCTGTTACATTTAGAGAGTACATTTTGCTCTACACCAGAAAACTTTTCATATGTGATTTCCAACACACTTATTTGAGCAGCTTCCTCTGAATTTAGAAACACCATTTTTGTTTTAAAATTTCATTTTTATCAAATATATACCTGAACTAGTATCAGTGTCAAAATTAATGATTTAAAAATCATGTTTAAAGAAGGGCACTGTTACACTTCAAATGAGTTTAGAGGATTTCAGTGAACCCTTCACAGAAGACTGTATACATTTTCAAGCCATTACAAAATGCAGAATAATGACCTCTTACTATTAAGGACTGGAGCTTACAAAAAATACTGTTGTCATAATTTTGGCGATTTAACAATATGTGACATGGAAAGGACCATGGGTAAAAAAAGTAAAGTCAGAACCAGAAATGAAAATAAAATTTTATAGCACCTTACAAGTGAACACTATTAGAAATTTTTCAAATTCAAGCTTGGTTGAAAATAATGACATAGAAGGAATGGAGTACACTAGAAACGAAAGATTAATATTCTCTCAGTCATTGATAAAAACCAGGAAGAGTAAATAAAACCTGGTGGTTCAATCAAGGAGGAGATGAGAGCTATGAAGTATTTTAGGTTGGTGGCTATCTTTATGAACTGCAAGAAAAGGTCAAATAATTTGCCACCCTTTTTGTCATTTATTTTTCTAACACATGATAAGGAGACAAAATTGTGAGACAGATTTTCTTATGTTTATTTTTCTAAATTAAACTAACTTCAGCATTGGCAGTGCAAACCTGTCCTGTGAGATCATTAAAGATAAGAATAAAGGAAAAGGGAGGAATTTGGGTAAGTAGATTAGCCTGTCCTGTTCCCCTTTTTGCTCTTTTTTATATATTGAGATAAGGAATGCTCCTGGATGATCCTTTAATTCTTGTGTGGTACCAAAAAATTTTTAAACATACATTATAACATATCAGATAATTATGTTTTCCTATAACAAGTGTTACTTCAAAAATTTCTTACCAAAAAAAATCTACCTAAAAGTGCTTTATATAAGGGATTACCATATAGAAATTTTTAAAGCAGAGTTCACTAACTGCTTTAAAATCCATAACGTTCTATGAATAAAATATTTTATCAATTTATTTGTGCTTTTAGTGAAAAACAAACAGTCATGGAAATTGCAATTTTTAATATCTATAAAGGTAATAACCTGTAACAGCAAATGGTTAAGATTAAAGGTACAAGAAAAATAGAGGGTGGACAGAATTATACCAATAGCATGTCCTGTTATTTGGTTTTACATTAGTCTGAATTAAATTCCTAAAAAACCAGAAGTGAGTAAATACTGAAAATGTCTGAGCTAACCTTTTCCACCTATAAGGAAGGTATTAGCTGTCTCTTAACTAGTGAAAGGAGCACCACTTCTGTGTGACCTAGTCATGCCTCTTTGATTTATCATATACATTTTTTAATGACCCTAAACCAAAGGAAATGTAGAAACCTATTTGAAAAGCTGACATTAAGGTTGTGACACCAACCAAAACAGCAAAAGAATTTAAAGTTGAACTGACACACAAGCCCCAAATCAGTCTGTTATACTCCTAATTTAAAAAACAGTTACTATGTGAAATAGTGATGGCATGTCAGCCCCTGCTTTGAAACTCCTGAATTTTGTCACTTGGTGTTTGTGTCACAACCTTAATATTATTTAAGTATACTTTTTAATATCTATTATTTAAAAATAACTTTCAATTGAAGATACTCTAAAGCTTTGAAGAAGCAAACTTCAAAGCACTGCACTCTAGTGTGCCATTTTTATTAGAAGCAGCGCATAAAACACTTCCTGTTGACAAATCTAATTCGTTAAAAGGTGAGATGGATGCATTTTAAAATAACTGGCTGGCATCATTACCTGCAGTGCCTTTTATAAATTATTCCTCTTTTCCCTTTTGACTGAACTTGTCACAGTTCCCTTTCAGAGTCTGAGTGTTATGCCTTATAGTCAATGCTTTCAACATGTTTAGACAAGTCGTAAGTTAAACAAGCAGTGGTATTTTATTTTCTAGAAATGAGAAAGAGTAACAGAAATACTTACTGATTATTTCATTCGATTCATTGATTTTTAACTAAAGACAAGTAAAGTCAGTTAGTGGTGGCTTCATTTCACACAAAGGATTTAAAAATAAAACTATACTCTGGATAGAAGAGGGGATTTCAAAGACAGGAACATAAAGAGAAATGTTGGCAGCCCTGCTGCACTGCCATGCAGAAGACTTGATTTAAAATTGAATTGTGCTTCCCCTTATGCACAATTGTACTTATGATCAAGTACATCATAAGGCTGACAGCTGGCTGGCACACTAACTTCCTAAAGGAAAATGCTAACTGTATTTCTCTTAGAGGACAAAGGAATAGAATTATAGAAGCCTTCAAGTAAACGGGGAAGGCAGAGTGCAAATTATTCAAAATATAAGGAAAAGTATTTCTTACCTAATTTTGCTTCAGAAGAGTCTAACAATGAGCTGGTCTTCTAATCCTAAACAGATGAAAATTATTTCCTTATAAATTTGTTAGTAGAAGATCCGCCCCTTCCTTAGTATCTTCGGCAGTTTTTTCCAAAGCATATAAAGAACATCTATAAAATAATTAAAGTTTTACCATTGCCACATTAGGGGTTTGAGGGGACTACTTATTCACAACTTATCCATATTAGTAATGAAAGTACTATCATTAATATGGCATATAGGCTTGAGCCATGAAGAAGATACGCTGAAAATACATAAAGACATCTTAAAGATGGGTATGTAAGAGAAACATACCAACAAAACAAGATAGCCCATAGATTATAAGCACAAGGGTAACAGGGAAACATAGTAAAATGCATATTCAAAATATTCCTTTTATTTTCCTAAAAGGTGAATGCTCCTAAAGATATGTACTTGCAATCTCAATCAACCTCAGTAAGGGGTATAAAAACAAGCAATGCCAATCATCCCAATTATGTTCTTCCTGTTTAGTTGACCCAATCTGACCAGTTGTCACAGAATTGTTTATTAAACTGTCTTTTCACCACTCTTCTGCAATGCCTCTTCTATCTTGAATCCAGTGGCCATTTATTCATGGGTCTGTTTCAGGCTCTCTCTGACAATGCTTTTCAGACTTTAATGTGCACACCAATCACACAAATAGATTCTGATTCAGAAGATTTGGGGTTAGGGTCTGAGATCCTGTATTTCTAGCAAGATCCCAGGTAATGCCAAGGTTATAATAATCATGGAACCATACTCTGACTAGAAAGGCTCTATACTGTTTCCTGCATCAAAATCATACTGTTGTTATACTTAGCTATTGGCTCTTTGCCTTTCCACACAATTTCAAAATCTTTTAAGTATCCTCCCTCTCACCTGCCCAAAAAGAGTAAGGAATTTGAAATGCCTAAATAAAACAAGACTAGAAGAGGAACTTCCAAATATGGCTGAAAATATTCAGCAGATATTCTTCCCAAAAAGCAACTATAAAGGTGGACAAAATTGACGAATACAACAATATTAGCACTCTGGAAATAGCCAAAAAAAATGACAATCTGAGAAGTGTTTATAGTTGAAGAATTGCAGATCTTTAGGTAAGAACAGTAAGACCCTGAGGCAATCTGGCCTGGGGTTTCTCCTATACCTACCACATCCAGCTCGTTTAAGTACAAAGTTTCTTCCAGGGTGGGAAGATCATTTGCAGCAGAAACTACTTTGCTGAGAGTAAAAGAGGCTAACTTGAGCTATACTGGTGGGTGATGGCCACACCCAGCAGGACTGTCTGTGAAATAATGCTCTTAGAGGTGGGCAATGCAGGGAAAGCCAACAACTCTGTTAACCAGATGTCATGGTTGTGATTGGGCCACATAACAACAAAACACCAAAATCAATGTAGCAAAAATGAAAAGATTCAAAGGAGAAGTAGGCCATTTAACGTAAGATTTCAAGACTCAATTCTAAATAATTGATAGAATTAAATGGAAAATTAGCAAGGATACAGAAGATATGAACAACACTATCAACCTACCAGTCCTAATTCACCTATACATAGCATTTCACTTAACGACGGTGGTATACATATGCCTTTCAAACATCAAAAAAGTCTCCAAAACACATATTTTCAGCCATAAAACAAGTCTCAATAAATATGAAAGTAATGAACTCACACAGTACAAAGCATGTTCTATAAGCATAAGTTAAAAAAAAAAATAGAATGGATTAAAAGAGAAATATAAAATCTGAATAGGGAAGTGGATTTGGCCCAATGGATAGGGCATCCACCTACCACATGGGAGGTCCAAGGTTCAAACCCAGGGCCTCCTGACCCATGTGATGAGCTGATCCATGCGCAGTGCTGATGCGCGCAAGGAGTGCCGTTTCACGCAGGGGTGGTCCCCGCGTAGGGGAGCCCCACGTGCAAGGAATGCACCCCTAAGGAGAACCGCCCAGGGCAAAAAAAGTGCAGCCTGCCCAGGAATGCTGTTGTACACATGGAGAGCTGACACAGCAAGATGGCACAACAAAAAGAGACACGGATTCTGGGTGCCGCTGACAAGAATACAGGTGGACACAGAAGAACACACAGCGAATGGACACAGAGAACACACAACTGGGGGGGTAGGGAAAGGGAGACAAATAAATAAAAAATAAATCTTAAAAAAAAAATTGAATAGATCTAAAACAAGTAAAGAAATTGGATTAATATAAAATCTTCCCACAAAGAAAAGGAAATACCCAATGGATTCTGTATTACTCTGCTAAAACAAAAACCATACAATGGGTTGGCTTAAACAATGGAATTTATTGGATCATGGTTTTAATACTAGAAGAAGTCCCAAATCAAGGCATTAGTCAGAGGTATTGGCAATCATTTGCCCTTGATTTTCCGTCACATGGTAGTGCATGTGTCTATGTTTTCTCCTTTCTTCCCTGGCTTCAGCTGACTTATGATTTCTTCCCCTTTCTTCTCTATAAGGTCTCCAGTAATAGGGTTAAGACCTATCCTGATTCAGTTGGGCCACACCTTAACTGAAGTAAACTCATCAAAAGGTCCTTATTAAAATGCGTTCACACTAAAGTAATGGGTTAAGATTAAGAATATGTTTAATGGGGTAGGTACTCCAAGGTACCACAGATTCATTGGTAAATTCTAAAAATAAGAAATGGAATTATACCAACCCTTTAAAAATTCTTTCAGAAAACAGAATAATCCATTCTGGTTTTTTTTTTTTCAGAAAACAGAGAGAATCCTTCTGAACTCATTCCATAGTGCCAATATTCCCTTGACACAAGAGCCAAGCAAATCTATCACAAGAAAATAAAACTGCACACCAATATTGCTCATAACATAGATGCAAAAATCCTCAATAAAATGAATCTAGCAAAATATATAGAAGATTAAATACCTTGACCTAGTGGGATTTATTCCTGGTTTAACATCTGGAAATCAAGTAATGTAGGATTTTAATAGAATAAAGGACAAAACTGTATGAACATCTCAATTGATACAGAAAAAGCATTTAACAATATCTAACACCCATTCATGATAAAAGACGCACAATGTAGAAAGGAATTCCTTCAACTTGTAAAAGGACAACTTGATGAGGAAAATCTACAGCTAACACTGTACTTGGTGAAAGAGTAAAAGTTTTCTCTGTAAAACTAGGAACAAGGCAAGAATACTCCGTTTCACCATCTCTACTCAGTCCTGTGCTGTAGATTTTAATCAGAGCAATGAGGAAAACAAAACAACAACAGAAAACAGAAAAACAGATATAGATGTTCAGTACATCCAGATTGAAAATTGCCCATATTCACAAATGACAAAAGCCTGTATGTAGGCAACCTCAGGTAGTCCACACACACACATACAAAAAACAAAACAAAAACACTATGATGTTGATGTGGGAGGAGTGGGGGCGTAGGGGGTATATAGGAACCTCATATTTTATAACGTAACATTTTTTGTGACCTATGTATCTTCAAAAAAAAAATTAAAAATATTGGGGGTGGGGGGTAGGGAGTGGGGTATATGGGAACCTCTTATGTTTTTTAATGTAATGTGTGTGATCTATTCACTTTAAAAAAAGATAATTAAAAAACAAAATTTAAAAAAACACTATGAGAATGAGTGAATTTATCAAGGTTTCAGGATACAAGACGAATATATAAAAATCAACTGTTTTTATATATTTTATTGAATAATTGAAAAATGAAATTTAAAAGCAGTTCTATTCACAATAGTTTCAAAAAGAAAAAAATACTTAGAATTAATTTAGCAAAAGAAGCATAGGACATGTACACAGAAAACTAAAAGTCAGAGAGAAATTAAAGAAAATCTAAATAAATGGAGAACATTCCATTTTCATGGATTAGAAGACTCAGTATTGTCAAAAGTTTAATATTCCTCAAAGTGATCTAAAAATTCAATGAAATCTCTATTAAGTTCTACCCAGGGAAATTAAGCAAGTTAAGGAAGTAAAATCTAACTAGAAACAAAGAAAGAAGCAAAACTATCTCTGTTTGCATATTCAAAGATGATATGGTAGTAAGTATCGGGAAATCTCGAGGAATTCGCTAAAAATAATAACTGAATTCATCACTGTTACATTAAACAAAATCAATAAACAAAAACCAATTTGTATTTCTGTACACTAGCAATGACCAATCTGAAATGAAATCAGGAAAACAATTCCATTTATAATAGATCAAAAAGAATAAAGTACTTAAGAAAACTGTAATTGAAGAGCAAGACTTATCCACTGAAAATTATAAAAACACCATTGAAAGAAATTAAATTACAACTGAATGAATGGAAAAACAGCCTTTATTCATGCCCAAAAGTCTTAATATTGATAAAATGACAATACTCCAAATTAGTCTACAGATTCAGTACAATCCCTATCAAAATTCTAGCTTCCTCTTTTTCAGAATTTGACAGTCTAAATTCACATGGAGATGCAATGGTCCCAGAATACTAAAAACAATCTTGAAAAAGAACAAAGTAGAAGAACTCACATTTTCTCAATTCAAAAGCTAATACAAACTTCAGTAATCAAAACAGTGTGGTACTGACTTAAGGACAGACATAGGGATGAAAGGAATAGAATTGAGAAATGAATCCATACATTTATGGTCAACTAAGTTTTGATAAGGGTTCCAAGGCAATCCAATGGGGAAGAATAGTCTATTCAACAAATAGTGCTGAAAAAAACTGGACAGGAACATGCAAAGAATAATGTTGTACCCCTACTTTAAAACACAACCAAGAAATTAACTTAAAATACATCAAAGACTTAAAGAGATACAATTGTGAATTCTTAGAAGAAAACACAAATCTTCTTGTTCTTGGATCAAACCTTATTTCTTAGGTATGATATCAGAGGCACATACAACTAAAGAAAAAATAGATAAATTGAACCTAATCAATATTAAGAACTTTTGTGAATCAAAGGACATAATGAAGAAAGTGAAAAACCCACAGAATGGAGAAAATATTTGGAAATCTGATGAGGGTGTGGCATACAGAATATATAAAGACATATTGCAACTCAACAATACAAAGACAACCCAATTAAAATACAGCAAAGGATTTGAAGTGACATTTTGACAAATGGCATATAAGCATATGAAAAGATGCTCAACATGATTTAGTCATTAGGGAAATGTAAATCAAAACCACGTAAGAGGGCAGTAGATGTAGCTCAGTGGTTGAGTGCCTGCTTCCCATGTAGGAGGTCCTGGGTTCATTCTCCAGTACCTCTTTTAAAAAAACAAGAAAACAAAAACATGAGATCACTTGATACCCCTTAGAATAACAAGAATCAAAAGATAATAAGAAGTGTTGGGGAGGATGTGGAGAAATTGGTGCTGGTGGGGAATATAAAGTCCCTCTCTTAACCCTCACAGTGGGAATATTTTCTTCAAAGCACTTTGCATTTTGCAGTTATTTTTTGTGATCACTCTCATTAACCTGAAGTCCCATTGTTTTATTTTGTTAAGGGCTGCCAATGCAATATACCAGAAATGGGTTGGCTTTTATAATAGGAATTTATTAAGGTAAAAGATTACAGTTCTGAAGCAATGAAAATTTCCAAATCAAGACATCATCAGAGATGCTGTCTCATCAAATTGCAGCTGAAGGCAATCAGGCATCTCACTAAAGGTCCTTTGTTAGCAGATCCTAGGCTCTGCCTTCTCCTACAGCAGGGGTTCATAACAAGAGGTCCATGAGCTTGAATTTAGATTCAAAAAAACATTCTTATGGGAACATGTTGGTGCAGGTGTGATAAACTTATTCAATAAAACACACTATAGTGTGGTCTTAGTAAGGAGTGTGTGGTTTTCACCTGACTGGCATAGGAATCCGTGGAGCAAAAAAGATTTAAGAAACCCTGTCCAGTAGGTTCACTTTCTCCCTGAGCTCGGCTATGGGCCATCAGGCACATGGCTTGTCTCTCCCCAGTGTTAAGTCTCTTCAGCTTCGGGGTTCTCTGCTGATTCCAGCCTCTGGCCTCTCTCTCAGTCTCTTGGGGTTTCTGTCTTTCTTTGGCTGTAGGTGTCATGGAATCCTCTCTCAGATGGCAGTGTAAAATGGCAGGAGACAAAAAGGGAGGAGAGGGTGGTGAGTCAATGCTCAATATGGGCAAGACCTACAATGAGGAGGAGGAGGATGGTTGGACAATGGATGGGGGTAACGTTTGTGCAGGGATGTGAGGAGGGACGATGACGGTGCTGGAATGTGAGGAGGAGGAGGGTAGGGGGGATTGGGTTAGACTGTCCATGGAATTGGGAGAAAGGTTAGAGGAACAGGTGAACTCTGGGGATTTGTAAATCTGTGGTTAAAACTATAATGGTGGGAATGTTCTTTTCGCAAATATGACAGGGGAAGATTACTGGTGCAGGGTGTAGGGGGTGGGGGAATATGTGGGATAGGGAATACCCAGGGCATGCTTCTATGGAATATGTAAGTGTTCATTTTGTCATAGTGTGTTATCTGAGTGGGTGGAGACCCACACAATAAACAAGAAGATATTAAACTCTCATCCTTGGAGGTCCTGCTATGTTCTCAATTGGAGGGGCAAGAATCTCTTAAGAACATAGGCAGTGCCTAATAAAAGAAAACAGACCAATATATCAAACTCTCACTATTAATGCATGTAACTATGAACTTCATTCTTCAAAAACTGAAATTTAGTGGTTACCATAGGTCATGAGGGGAGGGGAAGGGAAGAATAGAATAAATGGAACATAGGGCATATTTATGGCATTGCAATTGTTCTGCATGATCTTGCAATGATAGATACAAGCCATTATAAATTTTGTCAAAACCTATAAGAATGTATGGTGCGAAATGTAATCCATAATGTAAACCATTGACCACGGTAGTAATGCTTCAATATTTGTGTATCAATTGTAACAAATGTACCATACTCATGTAAGACGTTACCAATAGAGGAAAATGCAAAAAGGGGAGGGGGTGAGATTCAGGGGAATCCCCTATATTTTCTACATGACTTTTCTGTAACCTAAAGCTTCTTTGAAAATAAAGTGAAAAAAATAGGACACTGGGGGAACATATGGAAGAAACTGTCACTGTACATAGAAGATAACATATCTTATGGTGATGAAAGCCAATGAAAAACATTGAAAAAATTTTATTTTTGTATTTGTTTTTTGGTTATTGTTTTATTTTTATTATTTTTATTCATTTATTTTTTTGGCTTTGTTTTTTGGGAGGTTTTGGATTACAGAAGGGTCACACTATGGCAGGGGAAGATCACTGGTGTGTGATGTCGGTGATGGCGGGATGTGTGGGGAGGGGTGCACCTAGGGCTTCATGGAATATGAATAAGTTCAAGTGGTCATGGGATGGGGTACTGTCTCGATGGGTGGAGACCCACACGATAATCTAAAGAATATTGAATTTCCACCCTGGTAAGTCATGCTACGTTCTCTAATAGAGTGGCAAGAATTCCTAGAGAACATGGGCAGTGCCTAGTGAAGGAGGGCAGACCAATATGCCAGGCCCGTGACGTTAATGGTTGTATTTATGAACCCTGTTTTTGTGAAACTGAAACTTAGCTTAGTATTATATATTGCCTAAGCGATACCTTCTGAAAGCCTCCTAGTTCAAATGTGGCCTCTCTCTAAGCCAAACTCAGCATATAAACACACTACCTTCCCCCTGGCTGGGGATGAACCTCCCTGGCATGGAGGGATTATTACCAAATAGAGATATGGGGGACAGAACTAGTATGCATATAGCAAGTTGTAAAAGTATTGTGGTAGCATTCAGTGAGATAATGTGTTTTGTAAAAGTAAAACAAACCAAAATGAATACAGAAAGTGCAAAAATTGTGTAAAAAGGTCAACAATGGACTTCTGCAATTCTTCCTCAAGACTTTCTGCCCTGGCCTGATGGCAATGAATGGCTGCATAAAAGAAACCTGTGCAGTGAACCTACTAAGAAACATCAAGACAGTGGTATTTTAAGGGCCTGGAATAGGCAAACAATTGGGACAAGCTGTAAGGTTCCTGCTACTCTATCAAATTATTAAATGTTGTTTGGTTGGGTAAGACAAAAACTATACTCTCTGCTCTAACTGATAAAGTACAATGTTTTCTCATGTTAACAGAATTTGTAGTATTGCTGGAATACTAAAAATCTTTTATCCCTCACTAAGATGTGTTAATTAGGAAAGGTCCTATATGGGAGTAGGAGGACCTCCAGCAACTTTAAAAAATAAAAAAAAAGGGAGAAGGTAGATATTGACATAGCCTGTGAACTGGATGTGGCCAGCACTAATATTGAGTACTGGCCTACATAGCCTTGCTGGTTGGGAGGCTTAAGCCCATAAGAAATGAAAGTCTATTTATTAAATGTCTGCTAGTTGGAAGTCTTGTTTGTTGTTGCAGTTATGGATTATGTACAAAATTATGCAGTTATGGATTATGTTGAATACAAACCAGAAATCTGATAAATGAAATATATCATGTACTTAAGTGATTTGATGAACTTTAAGTGATATATAAATGTACCTTGTTGAATGTATATGTAAATCTCTTGTTTTTAGTTTGAACAATCCTGGGACTGAATATATTAAGAAAAACTTTAATGAGTATTGTTCAAACCTAAAAGTGAAAATATCACACAGGCATCTTTGTTAATCAGTGAACCAATGCCTTATGGGTCAGCACTTTTCACTTGTTATTTTTAATCAAGATCCTGGTATCAGCTGCTGGTTCAGGACGTCCTAGCCGTAAGTTAGATGTTGCAAAGCATTGGAAAAGCATTTTATCTAGCAGAACATTTACTGGAATATACCTAGTTTTTGTGTGACCCCCTATGTATGAAAACAAAAAGGAGGAAATGTGGGAAAAAGAGTTTAGATTGTATTTGAACTTTGTATTACCTGTTCCTTATTGTAGATGTTGCAGTTGTTCCCTATCATTGTAGCTGATGCTGCAGTTCTGATAGCAAACAGCTGCTTGGTAGTTTCCAATAAATACAATGTGGAAACTAGGGTTGAGGCTCTCAGTTCCAGAAGCTGTGAGTTCCCTGATCCCATCTTTATCATCTCTCTTGTGTCTTTCTCTCTGTCCTTTGTTTCACAAAGTTCTGCGTTGCCTTCCCTTCGAGCCAACCTATTGCTGAGCTGATCCTCAGCACCAGGTTCATTTAATAATGCCCTTAATTATGTCCTTGATGGAGTAGTAAAAATTACTAATTTTATTACAAATTTAATGCATTTTCTTAAAAACTAACTAAATTAGGCAGTCACTTCAAAGAAAACATCAGAAAATATTTACTACCAAAGAAAATTTGAGCTGTCAAACAAAAATTAGAAATTTTGGAGAATTTGTATTGTCAGTTTGATATTTCCCAATACTTCAAGATTTTTCTGATTGAGATTGCTAGTGATATTAACAAATTGGACTTTTAAATATTTTATAGTGAAATGTATCAAGACTGGATGATAAGCACAACTCCGTGAATCAGTATGTTCCAAGTGGCCAAGACATTGTTATAAAATCATGCATTTATGAAAGATTCCTTCAAAATGTAAGCCATACCAATGGATTTTAAAGTAACAGTATAAAAAGTTGAGTGATATGATTTTAGATTCCACACTGCAACTAAACTTTAAGAAACTACCACTTGTTGAGTTTTGGGGTAGTAGCAAAGAAGAAAATTCACAATTGCGTGATAAGGTCATTAAAATACTCCTTCCTTTCCCAACTACCTATCTGTGTGAGGAGGGATTTTCTTTACATTACTTCAACAAAAACATCATATTACATCAGATTAAATGCAGAAGCAGATAATAAAAATCCAATTGTGTTTTATTAAGCCAGACATTAAAGAGATTTGTGAAAGTATAAAACAATGGCATTCTTCTGCTAAAATTTTTGTTAACATGTAATGGATTTATTATTGGCTTAATGAATAATTTTTAATTCTCAATTTTAATTTCTAATACTATAAGTATACAAAGATATAATTTTTTTTTTAAAGATTTATTTTTTTCTCTCCCCTTCCCCGCCACCCCAGTTGTCTGTTCTCTGTGTCTATTTGCTGCTCTTCTTTGTCCACTCCTGTTGGTGTCAGTGGCATGGGAATCTGTGTTTCTTTTTGTTGCGTCATCTTGTTGTGTTAGCTCTCCCTGTGTGTGGCACCATTCCTGGGCAGGCTGCACTTTCTTTTCGCACTGGGCGGCTCTCCTTACGGGGTGCACTCATTGCACGTGGGGCTCCCCTACGCGGGGACACCCCTGCGTAGCAGGGCACTCCTTGCACGCATCAGCACTGCGCATGGGCCATCTCCACACGGGTCAAGGAGGCCTGGGGTTTGAACCTCAGACCTCCCATATGATAGACGGATGCCCTAATCACTGGGCCAACTCCGCTGCCACAAAGATATAATTATATAAATAAAAACTAATAATTTTTAAGAAAGTGTAAAGGACTCATGGGAACTGCTGAGTTAGGTAAATGAAAAAGCCTAACAAAGATAAAGACTATGGAAAGTTATTCAAAAGAATGAGTATAGATGAAGCCTCCATAATTCCAGGGTACAGAGGGCAACATGGAAACAGAACCTTATATCCAGCTCTACTCCCAAACTCCTTCCCAATCAGAGTTCTGAAGAACAGAGGACAGAGCTCAGCTGTGAGCAGCTAAACTGCTCACAGGCATTTCTGAGGGCAGGTATGAATATATGCTAGAGAAGGAAAGAATGATACATTAAAAATTTAAAAAAAAACAAAAACATAATGATTATACATCAAACTTGCATTTTAAAATGAAAAATATTTGGTGAGATGAGGCTAAACAAGACAAGTAAGGAAGATGGGTAAAGAAAAGTCATGGCACAGTGAAAAATAAAACAACATTCACTCGTATTAAAAATGAAGACTCGGGAAGTAGAGTCTTCTACCTCGGGAAGTAGGCATCTACCTACCACATGGGAGGTCCTGGGTTCAGGTTCCAGTGCCTCCTAAAATAAGAGAAGCAGACACTGCCCCTGCCTCAATGAGCTAGACAATGCCTCCCACTGCAAAACGAGCTAGATGCTGCCCCCACTGCATAAGCATACACCACAAGGCAACAGACAATGCAGCCCACAGGAAGCAGATGTGGTTCAGGCTATTGGGCACGCACCTCTCATGTGGGAGGTCCTGGGTTTGGCTCCTGGTGCCTTCTGGAGAAGGCAAGCAAATAATGAGCAGACAGATGAGAAAACCATCTGGGGGAGGGAGGATAAATAAAGAAAAAAAAGTAAATCAAGCTTTGGAAGAAAAAAAAAAGATTTCATCAGTATAATCCTCCTCAAAGAGAGCTCCCATCACTCAGTTTAAATCAAGTAAACTCCGGACTTAAACTATTGAGTTAGCTGTGCTCCCTGAAGGGAAAAAGTTCAGGTGAAAGTTCAGGTGATGCATCATGGCTGCTGAACGCAGGCTTACAACCTCCCTGACATCCAATTGTCAGAGTCAGGAAAGGTCTCATAAGCAAATCTTAGCCAACAAGTAGTGAAAGTGACCGAAAAGTACTATCAAATTAGTCAAATAGAAAACAGTGTATTGTGTGTGCTAAGCAGAGCAAATAAGAACCCCTTTCTGGGAAGCATGATAACAAGAAAGAGTACTAAATTTAGATTCTTAAGCAGTAGCTTCTGGTCAAGTCAAGTTTCTTGAATTATCTTGGCAAGTTAAAAAAAACATTTAGGGCGGCAGACTTGGCCCAGTAGTTAGGGAGTCTGTCTACCACATGGGAGGTCCGCGGTTCAAACCCCGGGCCTCCTTGACCTGTGTGGCGCTGGCCCATGCGCAGTGCTGATGCGCGCAAGGAGTGCCCTGCCACGCAGGGGTGACCCGCGGAGGGGAGCCCCACACGCAAGGAGTGTGCCCCATAAGGAGAGCCGCCCAGCACAAAAGAAAGTGCAGCCTGTGAATGGTGCCGCACACAAGGAGAGCTGACACAATAAGATGACGCAACAAAAAGAAAGACAGATTCCCATGCCGCTGACACCAACAGAAGTGGACAAAGAAGACACAGCAAATAGACACAGAGAACAGACAACTGGGGTGGGGGAAAAGGGAAGAGAAAAAAATAAATAAACTTTAAAAAAACATTTAGGCCTCATTTCCTCTTGTAGAAGGAAATTAGTTTATCTCAATTGTTGTAAAATTCAATTGATGCAGAATAACAAATATTTTATAATCAAACCCTGAAACACATATATCTGAAATAAGAATGGAGGCTGTAATTCACCAAATGGATGGGTCATGACCCACCATTTGAAAAGCACTCAGCTGGTTGAGCTTTTCAATTGCTTCTCACAAAAAACAAATCAACAACGAAAAGGGAGGGGGTGTGTGACAAAACTACAATACCTTGATCTTATAAGCTACAGAGGTATCTCAGGTAGGGAGGGAAAAAGACTCCAAGTTTAAGCCAAGAGTCAACTTTTGAGTATTAATATTATTCAGCTGTTTAAGCTTCATGGTATATTTATTGGCTGCCTACATTCAGAAATGCAGACAGCAATCTTGGGTTTAAACACCTAATGTCAAAAATCAATACTTATGATGTAAAGCACTTGTATTCAGAAAACTGCAAATTAATGTTGAAAGAAATTTTAAAAAGGCCTAAATAACTGGGAGAACATTCTATGTTCACGGATTGGAAGACTAAATATCATTAAGATGTCAATTCTACTCAAATTGATAAACAGATTCAAAGCAATCCCGATAAAAATTCCACCAGCATTTTTTTTTAAAATTGAAAACACCATTATCAAATTTATTTGGAAGGGTAAGGGGTCCTGAATAGCCCGAAACATCTTAAAAAGGAAAAGCAAACCCTAATCTCCAAACTTTAAATCATATTACCATTGCTACAGTGGTAAAAATAACATGGTACTGGCATAAAGACAGACACATAGACTAATGGAAACAAATTGATGGTTCAGAAACAGACCCTCAAATGTATGGTCAAATGATTTTTGACTAGCCTCTCAAACCCACACAGCTTGGACAGAATAGTCCATTTAACAAATGGTGCTGAAAGAACTGGATATCCATAGCCAAAGGAAGGAAAGAGGACCCCTATCTCACACCTTATACAAAAAAATAACTCAAAATGGATCAAAAGCCTAAAATTTAAAAGCTAGAACCATAAAGCTTCTAAAAGAAAGTATAGGGCAATATCTTTAAGACCTGGTGGTAAGTGGTGGGTTCTTAAGGAGATAAGAGGAGGACGGATTGGACTAATGTTTAATGTATACAGAAATTTTAATTAGCTTTACTGTAAAAGTGTGGAAATGTATAGAGTGGATGGTAACAAATAATGAGTAACAGCTGGTTTATAAATGGGGATGTGGCTGGAAATGGTAATCTAGGTATGTGCAGCAGTTTGGTATTATTGATGAATTCCAAAAAGAAATATTGGATTATGTTTATAAACTGATCTTCTCCTCTAGGCATATTAGATTATATTGAATTCATAGGTTTACTTGACTAAGGAATTATGTAAGCCTCTTGTGCCAGTAGGGTGTTGGCATGGCAAAGAACAAAGTTGAGGGTTTCTGATGTTGGAGTTTTGATGTTGGAGTTTGATGCTGAAGAGTTAAGCTGGAGCCCTGAGAAGTAGGCTCTCAGAGGAAAGAGAAGCCAATCCCAGGAAGAAAGGAATTTTGAACCCAGAGAAAAGCAAACCCCAGGAACGTAGGAACCCGGGAAGCCTGAACCCCTCAGATGTCAGCAGCCATCTTGCTCCAAATAGACTTTGGTGAGGGAAGTAACTTATGCTTTATGGCCTGTTATCTGTAAGCTCCTACCCCAAAGAAATACCCTTTATAAAAACCAACCAATTTCTGGTATTTTGCATCAGCACCCCTTTGACTGACTAATACATTATGTAAATGCCAATTAACAGAATGCTAGAGAATAATCTAGGAACTGAATAGCACAGTAAACCAAGAGGTGGATGAGAATTGTGGTTGATGGCACAGATGCAAGAGTGTCCTTTGTGAGCTAAGAGCAAATGTACATCACTACTGCAGGGTGTTGGGAATGTAGAGAAGCAGGGGAAAAATACAACTGGAGTGATCTATAATAATATAATATTCTTGCATCTATGCAAAAGATATACTGTGTTGATAATGGGGTAGCATGGAAAATGTGTGCCAAATGTACACTATGGATATGGTAACAGATGATATCATCTTATCTGTAACAAATGTTCCACCAGTGTAGTGTGTTAATAGAGGGATGTTGTTTGGGAATTCTGTACATGTGCATGATTGTTTTATAAATTTACAACTTCTGTCATAAAAAATACATTTAAAAAGTAATAATAGGGTGGTGTAGCAGTTTGATATAGTTATGAATTCCAAAAATAGATACTGGATTATGTTTTTAAACTGTTCTGTACCTGGGCACGATTAAATTATGATTAGGTCTTTGGTTGGGCCACATCAGTAAGGTGTTGAGTTCCCACCCCTTGGTGGGTGGGGACTCACAGATAAAAGAAATGGCAAAAGACAGAGTTGGAAGGATTTTGATATTGGAGTTTTGATTTGGAGTTTGATGCTGGAGTCTTGAGCTGGAGCCCCGGGAAGTAAGCACACAGAGGAAAGAGAAGCCAGCCCCGGGAAGAGAGGAACTGAGCCAGAAGAAGAACACAGAGGAACAGAGACAGCTCCTTACACAAGAAGTCCTGGGGAGAGAGACAGAGCCATTTGCCTGATAGTCTACAGCTGACCTTGCAGAGAAAGGCAAAGCCTAGAGAGCCTCAGTGTCTACAGCTGACCTTGTGGAGGAAACAAAGTACCTAAGCTTTGAGAGAAGCAAGACCTGGGAAGAGAGGAACCCAGGAAGCCTGAACCCTGGCAGACGTCATCAGGTATCTTGCTCCAATACGTGGAAATGGACTTTGGTGAGGGAAGTAACCTATGCTTTATGGCCTGGTACCTGTAAGCTCCTACCCCAGATAAATATCCTTCATAAAAGCCAACAGATTTCTAGTATTTTCCATCAGCACCCCTTTGGCTGACTAATACAGGTGGGTTGGGGGAAAAATACAACAAATATAAGATAAGGACTATAATTAGTAGTAAGATTTTGACAATATTCTTTCATAATTTATAACACAAGTCTCATAACAATGCAAGGTATTGGTGGAGGGTTGATGTATGGGACCCCTATATGATGTTATTCATTTGCTTTGTAAGTTCACAACTTTTATATGCCATTATTGTTTATGTATGTTCATATATGATATAAAGATAATAATAATAGGGTGGGCTGGGGGAAAAATACTTTGGTTAGTAGTAATATTTTGATAATGCTCTTTAATCATTAGTTAAAAATGCTTAACAACAATGCAAGGTATTGGTGGTAGGGTGAGTTATGAGAGTCCTGTATGTTATATATGTTTGTTTTATAAGTTCACAACTATTACTATACACTTATTGTTTGTTTATGTATGAGTGATATACTTCAATTAATTCTAAAAAATCAGTTGCTTAAGCTAATGTTCGCTTCTTCCAATTACTGAATAGTTCTTCTGATTCTCAGCTGTTCTTCTGGTTAACAAAACTGTTGACATTCAAATACAATTGTAAATTAAAGTATGTAAAAACTGTGAATTATTTTTATGAATAGGTGACATTACATTAAATATTATGGCAATACAGGATTCCTTTAACAGAAGACTAGCTCAAGGACTCCCTATGGCCCAGCTGAAGCTTCTTAGAACAGTGCTGGAGTTTGGCACTCTACTTACCTAACCCTCCTACTCCTGCTCCCTCTCCTTTATGCTTCACAAGGCAGTTATACCAGTAAACCCCTTGCACTTCTTTTTTTTTTAACACTTTTTTTTTATTAAAGGTAATGGATCACACAGAACATTACATTAAAAAAAATAAGAGGTTGGTGCTGGGGCTTAATGTATACCCAGGGGACTTGAATCTCTGGACTGACCATGTGATAGCCAGGCCCTGAGCCTCAACAGACTTGCAACTCCTACACTCTGGTTTATTGGACTCATCCCACTCAGCTAACATGAGGTGAAGAAGGTCAACCACCACACCAGGGAGCCAAGACTGCCTGCAACTGAAAGCAGAAGAATTATATCCAGCATCCATGTGGAATCTAAGCCCCATCTTGATATAGATGTGGAGTGGACACAACCATTCCAAGGTCCACAGGATGGAGGAATAGAGTATGGATTAGAGTGGACTTACTGATATTCTATTCATGAACTATTGTGATTAGTAATCGAAGAAAATGTGGCATTGGTGTGGAGAAAGTGGCCATGGTGGCTGCTGGGGATAGGGAGTGGGAGGAAGAGATGTGATGTGAGGTCGTTTCCGGGACTTGGAGTTGTCCTGGGTGGTGCTGCAGGGACAGTTACCGGACACTGTATGTTCTCCCATGGCCCACTGGGCAGACTGTGGGAGAGTGTGAGCTATGATGTGGACCATTGACCATGGGGTGCAGCGGTGCTCAGAGATGTATTCACCAAATGCAATGAATGTGTCAGGATGATTGAGGAGGTTGTTGTTATGGGGGGAGGAGTGGGGTCAGGGGGGTGGGGGATATATCGTGACCTCATATTTTTTTAATATAACATTAAAAAAATAAGTAAAGACAAAAAAATTAAAAAAATTTAAAGAAAATAAGAGGTTCCCATATAACCCACTCCCCACCCCCCACCCCCAACATTTTTGTAAATTATATTTTTTGGAGATACATACATCACAAAAAATGTTACATTATGAAAAACATAAGAGGTTCCCGTATACCCCCACCCCCTCACCCCACTCCACCACACCAACAACTTCCCCCTTCATTGTGGTACACTCATCGCACTTGGCTAACACATTTTGGAGCACCGTTGCACCACATGGATTATAGTTTACACTGTAGTTCACACTCTCCCCCAGCACATTCAGTGGGTTATGGCAGGATATATAACATGCAGCATCTGACCCTGCAATAACATTTAGGACAACTCCAAGTCCCAAAAATGCCCCACATCGCATCTCTTCTTCCCTCTCCCTGCCTTCAGCAACTGCTGTGGCCACTTGCTCCACCTCAATGCTACAATTTCTTCTATTCTAGTCAAGACAGTTTTATAGTAGAATATCAGTGCATTTCTAACTGTCTCTTGGCATGTTTTCTCAGGAGATTTAAACTAACGAAGTGCTTACATCAGTTATTGTATTAAGCTATATGCATGCATTATTTCATTTAATCTTCACAACAGTCCGATGAAGTAGACATGACTATTGTTCCTGTTTTACAGATAAGGAAGTACATATTTAGGGAGGAAAAGAAATTTTCCTGAATGTCACACAACTAGTGATAGAGCTGGAATTTGAACTCAAGTCTGTGTGATTTCAGAAATGGAACCACAGGTCCTATTTTAGACATTTAAGACTATTAAAAAAAAAAAACGGTAGATAGGCCCTTAATAATATTTTTCTGGTGTCTCTGTACCTTTTAACACATTATCATATTTAATCCTAATAAATTCATAAAGTCAGCATTATTACCATTTATATGAAGAAACTGAGAAAGAACTTAATAATTTCTTCAAGATTGTAAATACTAAAAGTGCATGATTTTGAATGTAACATTTAAAAAAAAATTAAGAAGGAAAAAAAAAGTGCTTGAGTTTGTGTTCTCACCCAGGTTCTCTCTGAATTCTGTCATTTTACATTATATCTCATTATCTAATCAAAAGGACAACTGCCTCTTTTTTAGTTTCCATTTTCTTTATCAAATCTTTTAATATAGAATGTGTATGTTTCTGGAGATGCACTTAAGGTTTGACGTCGGCCTCAGTATTCAGCAAAAATCTGTATTTGGCTTTTACAAAGTAATAGTCAAATAGCTGCTTTCATATTCCTGGTGTCTCTGAATTTGTGTGTAAACTACTAACTTAACTAGTTAGTATAGCATCAGTATTACAAAGCATGTCATTTCTTTTCAGTATGTGAATATTCATTTTCAAACACAAGAATTCTAGATGTAACTTAAGAGTGAAATTCTCCCTATAGGCTCCATATGTTGAAATTCTATCAGTCATTAAATATAAAAACACGTATTTTTATTGTAGGATAAAATGCTACAATTGATTGTGAAAGCTGCTAATTTTATGTACAAAAACCAGCAGTAAGGACTTGAAAATAAGTTTTTAAAAGTAGGAAACTGGATTTTCAGTTCTTATGAATATTAAGAGAATAAATTCACTGCAGAGTGTCTGTCAGGTCCCTGAAGCAATGGAATGTTGAGCTACTACTCCTTTGGACCTCTCTACCTCTCAGTGGATCATGCCTACAGTCTGTATTCTGTCAGTCTATTAAGGTGCTTGAATGGATAAAAGAAGCACAATAAAGGTAAGCACTTCAATCTAGGCTTTCCCACTTAACGATATATCCTGGGGAAGCCCAAGAGAAAACAGAGAGAGAAACGTGTTTGTGTCTGAATGTTTTGGGTACCAGTGCAGCTCTGGCTGCATGCTTACTATAGCCTTGCTTGCTCTACCCTTCCTTTCTCTCTCTAATACCCAAAAGGGGACATGAAAGTTAGCAGTATTGTCCAAAATCTTACATATCTAAAACACATACACAGATGGGGTTGAAGTGTAAGGTATTTATTTGTAGCCACTGACCTGATAAAAATCAGTGCTGTATCCTCTGAAGGATTCACAAGAAACCCATAATAATGTGCACCCCTGGAGAAGGAAACACCATTGCTTATTGCTTATCGTTGTCTTATGGATAGTAGCAGGTTGTGCCTAGTATGAAAATGTCCAAATGATGAGGGTGAGTAGGGACTGAAATCTAATTCACAGTCTGATTGTAAAGCCATGTGTCCTGTGAGTTTATCACCCTGAGGAAAAGGTGTATTTTTCTAATCCTTACTAAGGTACCATGAGTTCCATAGTACTTCTAAGAATTAGAATGCTGTAATAGGCTGTTACTTTGATGGGGCATAGGCTTGGGAGGGAGGCAAAGATCTCATTGTATACCCTTTCATACCATCTGAATATTGTACAACAAGTTTATATATGTTTGGTAAAAAATATTAATTTGACTAATGCCACAATACACCTCAAAACCATTATGTGTATATGACCAGTAGATGATATTTTCCTTCTGTAATTTTTAATAAAATAGATATGAATGTCAAATAATTTATGATAGAAACATTTATTTTACTATTATTTAACAGTGAGAAGAGAGTTCGAAAATTTATAACACATTCATAAAATGTAATAGTAAGCAGACCCTCAAAATTATTTTATAGAAGTAAATTTGGCATGGAAAGATTCATGATATATCACATGGAAAAAATAGGTCACAAGGCAATATGTTAGAAGGTGTAGCAGTTTGATATGGTTATGAATTCCAAAAACAGATATTGGATTATATTTGTTATCTGGTCTGTACCTGAGTATGATTAAGTTATGATTAGGGCTTCGACTGGGCCACATCATTAGGGCATTGAGTCCCCACCCCTCGGTGCCTAGGGATTCACAGATAAAAGACATGGCAAAGGACAGAGTCAGGAGTTTTTGATGTCGGAGTTTTGATGTTGGAGTTTGATGCTGAAGCCTTAAGCTGGAGGCCCAGGAAGTAAGCTCACAGAGCAAAGAGAAGCAAGTCCCAGGAAGAGAGGAACCCTGAGCCCGGAAAGAAGCAAGACCCAGGAAGTCTGAACCCTCGCAGACATTGGCAGATATCTTGCTCCGACATGTGAAAATAGACTTTGGTGAGGGAAGTAACTTATGCTTTATGGCCTGTTACCTGTAAGCTCCTACCCCAAATAAATACCCTTTATAAAAAACGAACCAATTTCAGTATTTTGCATCAGTACCCCTTTGGCTGACTAACACAGCATGATATCACTTTTATTTTAAAAAACATACACAATCTGTTATGACACAGAAAAAATGAGTGGCTACTACTGAGTGGTGGGATAATGGGCAACTTTTCATTTCTTTCTTTTTCTTTTGTGCATATCTGTAAATTCTAATATTTCTGTAACAAATGGTTATTATTTTGGTAACAAAGAAAACAAATGCCATCCCTCACCTCCACACCATCATGATTTCACACACAAATCAGTACTTACTGTGAAAAGTCTAACATCTTAACATGGCCACATTGCTATCTACAACTTGTCCTCAACTCAGCTTTGTACTTTGTACTTTGCATAGCTTTATCACTAGCCTTCTCTACATATCCAAAGTAAGGTAGTCACTATTCTCTTTTCTGATTTGTGCTTCAGCATTCTCCAATGGAATACTCTTTCCCTCTTGTACCTGTTCAAAATCCTCACCCTTTAAGGTTCAAATTCAACATTACCTTCATAAAACTTCTTCATCAGCCCTCCTGAAGTAAAATTTCATTTCTGTGCTTCCATCATATTTTGTGTTTAATAACAGTATATAAATTGTTGCTTATGTATAGTAACAGTGCATATAATTTTATCTCCCATACTAAAGTGTAAGTGAAAAGCTTCCCAACCTTTGCTTAACTTATAAAGCATTATAAATCTTACAAAGCATTTATTTTATCCTCACAAGACTGGGGGGAGAGAGAACCAATATTAATTTAGTTACAACTATATGCCAGGCAGTATGTTCAATCATCTTACTTTATCCTCACAGCAGTCAGTGGATTCATTTCACACATGAAAACATAAATACAAAGATTTAGTGACTTATTAGGGTGACACGCTGGTATACAGCATGGCCATGATTTTTTAACTCCTTGGTCTGGTTCTTCCCATTACAAAAACATGATCAATTGTGTCTACTAATGTGTAAGGCACAGATAAATGCCTGGAAAATTCCACACATGGAAGGTTTCTAGCATACTGAAACTGCTATGTTCCAATAATACTTGGGAGTCTATAGCCAAAGCACTTTAGCTAGAAAGGATTATAGATGATCTGATCTAACGTCCAAAATATTATAAATGAGAAGTACAATTCCAAGAGAAATAACTTTCCCTGAACACATACCTAGTTAGTAGATGAGCCGGGATTAAATCCAACTCGAGGCAGTATAGCATAGTGGTTAAGATTAGTCTCTAGAGTCTGATGCCTTAGTTTAAATCCTAACCCTGGCATTTATTACTATATATAACCTAGATAATTTACAAAAGCTTATCTGTGCCTCAGTTTTCTCATCTGTAAAAAGAGGATAATAATATTTATCCCATAGTACTATGTGAATAAAATGTAACACTGCATGGCAGAGAGTGAGCACTTAGTTAATATGAGGTGCTCTCATTTCCTATCAATCCAGTCCTCTTTGCAGGATACCACATTACCTTCTGTGGATGAGTACAGTAAATTCCTTTTTAAAAAACCACAACACATGTAAAGAGGTCATTATTACTGAGCTTACAGAAATGAAAAGTTTTATAAATGAATACTATAAATAATTATATGGTAATAAATTAGATAACTTAGATGAAATGGACAAATTCCTAGAAAGACACCGAATTAGTAATACTTACTCAAGAAGAAATAGGAAATCTAAAGAGACTTGAAATAAATAAGAAGTTTGAATCAGTAATCAAAAAACTTATCACAAAGAAAACCCCAGGCCCAGAATCCTATCAAACATTTAAACAAAAATTAATACTAAGTGTTTTAGTTTTCAAGCTGCTAAAACAAATACAATGGGTTGGCTTATCAACAGGATGTTTTTTTCTCTCCCCTCCCCCCGCCCCCAGTTATCTGCTCTCTGTGTCCATTCACCATGTGTTCGTCTGTGAACGCTTCTATCCTTATCACCGGCACTGGGAATCTGTGTTTCTTTTTTTGTTGCGTCATCTTGTTGTGTCAGCTCTCCGTGTGTGCAGCGCCATTCTTGGGCAGGCTGCACTTTCTTTCGCGCTGGGCGGCTCTCCTTACCGGGTGCACTCCTTGTGTGTGGGGCTCCCCTAAGTGGGGACACCCCTGTGTGGCACGGTACTCCTTGCGCACATCAGCACTGTGCATGGGCCAGCTCCACACGGGTCAAGGAGGCCCCGGGTTTGTACCGCGGACCTCCCGTGTGGTAGGCAGACGCCCTATCCACTAGGTCAAGTCCACTTCCCAACAGGAATTTATTGACTCATGGTTTCCGAGCCTAGAAGGCTTGCTTTCTCCCTAGCTCAGTATCTTCTGGCTGGCCAGCAATCTGAGATTCTGGGGCTTTTCTGTCACATGGCAATGTACATGGAGGCATCTTTTCTTTTCTCTTCAGGATTTCATTGATTTCCAGTGTCTAGCTGCTCTCTGTGGAGTTTCCTTTTGTGTCCAATTTCTTTTAATTCTAAGGACTTCAACCATGTTGGATTTAGGCCCATTCTCATTCTGTTTGGGCACACCTTAACTAATAACATCTTCAAAGGTTCTATTTACAAATGGGTTCACACCCACAGGACCTGGGGTTGAGACCGGAATATGCCCCAACACCAAGTCTTCACAAATTCTTCCAAAATAGAGAGGAAGGAACACTTCCTAACTCATTATTTGAAGCAACTATTACCCTGACACCAAAACCAGACAAAGCCATCACAAGGAAAGGAAAGTATGGGCCAACATCTCTTCTGAAAATGGACATAAAAATCCTCAATAAAATACTAGCACTCCAAATCCTGTAATATATAAAAAAAACTGATCAAGTGGGACTTATCCCAGGTATTCAAGGTTGGTTTAAATTCAAAAATCAATTAATGTAATATATCAAGTCAACAGAATAAAAAACAAAAATCACATGATCATCTCAAGAGAGTCAAAAAAGCATTTTACAAAACCCAATACCTTTTCATAATAAAAATACTCAACAGACTAGGAACAGAAGGCAGCTCTCTCAACTTGGTAATGGGCAGTTAGGGAAAACTAACAGCTATCATACTTAAGATCAGGAAAAAAACTTCTATTAAACATTATACTAGAGGTTCTAGCCTGATCGATTGGGCAAGAAAAATAAGTTGAAAGACATCCAAATTGGAAAAGGAATCTCAGCTGAATCTTTGAAGAAAATGACAAGCTTATTCTAAAATTAATATAGAATTGCAAAGGTCTCAGAATAGCCAAAACATTTTGGAAAGGAAAAATAAAGTAAGAGCCCTCGTAACTCCTGATTTCAAAACTTACTATGTACAAAGTAACAGTAAACAAGAGAGTATGGTACTACCATGAGGATAGACATAGGGATCAATGCAGTAGAACTAAAAGTCCAGAAATGAACCAATATATTTATGGTCAACTAATTTTTGATAAGGGTCCCAAGACAATTCAATGGGTAAGCATAGTCTTTTCAACAAAGGGTGCTGGGACAACTGGAATGCTCATGCAAATGAATGATGTTGGACCCTTATCTCCAAAATATACAAAGATTAACTCAAAATGGATCAAAGCCTTAAATGTAAAAGATAAAAGTATAAAATTCTTAGAAGAAAACAGAAGTATAAATATCTTCTTGTACATGAATTAGGTAATAATTTCTTAGAGATGATACCACAAGCGTCTGCAATAAAAGGAAAAATCCTGGTTGCAATTCAAAATGGTACAACTGCTGTAGAAAATAGTTTGGCCTTTACTTTGAGTTGTAATAAGCATTAAATAAGATAATGAATATAAAATGCCTGGTAGGCAGCGGACTTGGCCCAGTGGTTAGGGCGTCCGTCTACCACATGGGAGGTCCATGGTTCAAACCCCGGGCCTCCTTGACCTGTGTGGAGCTGGCCCATGCGCAGTGCTGATGCGCAAGGAGTGCCCTGCGACGCAGGGGTGTCCCCCGCTTAGGGGAGCCCCACCCGCAAGGAGTGAGCCCTGTAAGGAGAGCCGACCAGCGCGAAAGAAAGTGCAGCCTACCCAGGAATGGTGCTGCACACACGGAGAGCTGACACAACAAGATGATGCAACAACAACAAAAAGAAACACAGATTCCTGTGCCCCTGACAACAACAGAAGCGGACAAAGATGAAGACGCAGCAAATAGACACAGAAAACAGACAACCGGGGTGAGAGGAGAGGGGAGAAAAATAAATAAATAAATCTTTTAAAAAAATAAAACGAAATAAAATGCCTGGTAGAGAGTAGTTACTTGTGGTTAGTATTACTGGGTGATTATACTAATTGGAATGGAGATATCACAAATAGCAATGATTAAAACAAAATGCCTGTTTAAAACTAGATGCTATATAGAAATAATATGTAATCTCCCTGAAATAATTTAAAATCCTTTCAAATGAAGAAATTAAAAAATGCAAGATTCAATAAAAATGACAAAAATGGGACCAAATTGGTAGATTATAAAAGTCTGTGGAATTATTAACCAAAGGAAATTAGAAGATCAATGTGCTACCAAAAAAGATGGTTGCATTACTCTCAAAGCTTAATAAGCGATGTCTGATGTCTCAGAGGCCTTGAACTAAACGTTACATTTGTGCTTATTGTAGAGTAAACTGGCCTAGAACTTCCCTTTTGGGACTTGGTTGTTTTGGAAAAGCATCACCTGCCTTTTATGAACGAAGAAAAAAAAATCAAACAAACCGGCAATTATGAATATAAAGTGATGAGTAAGACCTAAAGAAACTGTATTAATCAAGAGAAGCCACCAAGTTTCGCTACAACACATCTTTCAAATCTTTAAACAAGCACTTTTCTTCACATTATCTCTTCACTCTCTTTAGAACTACTCTGGCTTACTTACTTTTCTGAAATCCTACCTTGAGGAAGACTGGAGCAGAGGGCAACATTCCCTTCTGACTTCCTAATGACTAGTTCCCAAAGGGTAAAACGGATATCTAAAGCCCATGCATGAAATTATAAGCTTGTTCTCACCTCATCTAATAACAGGCAAGAGAACAAGGAGTATTCTCCTCACCAACTTCAAACTTCAGCGGGAACATTAAATTAATTTTAAGTCAGAAAGGACCTCCTCATCCCACTTTCCAAATGTTTTGTAGAAGGCGTCCATTTCAGCCGGCTGCCTGCCTCCCTGGCATGGCAGCCCAGCACTGTGCAAGCAATACTCAGGAAAGGATGGGAAAGCAGCTCTCTAGAATCCAGAGTGATCAAACGCTGCCAATGTAGATTAACGAAACTCCTTGATGATTGGAAGAGAGACTCTACACTAAGCCGCGTCGAGGTACACGGTGTCGTCAGCCTTATCCAACGACTCTTGGGTACACGAGGTTGAGTTTCAAGTTAGAGACGGACACTACGAGTAGAGAAGTCACAGAAACGGGATCCCAGGGCCTTTCCGCCGCACAGCGGGTCAAGCGCCAGGTTGCTGGATGGAGAGTCCGTTTGGATCAATCCTTGCCCGCTTCCGGTCCGACCAGAAGCCCGAACCAGACAGAAATATCAGGCCCAGGAAACAACCCAGAAAAATCACTTACCAGTCTCCCACCTGTGGCGCTAATCCAGCAGGGAACTGACCTGGGAGCCACAAGAGTCAAGCGGCGAACCAGCTCACACCTCCCTGGCGACGGCTCGAGAGCGTCACTAACAACCACCCGGAAATCGCACAATTGCTTCCGGGGCCGCCGGGCGCGCGGCGGGAAATTATTACCCAGACCCGGGATTAGGGGAAGCTGCGTGTGCTGCAGCGGTAGTCGTCGCCCTTGCCGTCACCGACACCCCCGAGAAGCAGTCCAGACACTCCGGCAGGGAAGGTAAAGGTCCTCAGCTCCGAAGACACTGTACTGTGCCTCTCTGGGGCTGTTTCTTCCCCGGGCCATGCTCCCTGAAGTTTCTGCCTCTCCCCACTTGTGAGGCTGGGAAGGGGCTGAGATGGGCAGCAGCGGTGTTCGCCTCTCGCGCTTTCCGCAGCCGCTGTTCGTGCCCCCTCGCCCGGCTTGCTGCGCTCAGCGCCTTGTTGGTGGGCTGCAGCCGCAAACCTCGCCCCGCTCCGCCCGCTCGGCGGCGGCGGCGTAGACTACCGCGGAGCGCTTCTGCTCTGCAGCGCTGCTTTCCGCACGTCTTGTTTGCGCAGCTCCCTAGTTTGTTTCCCAGCCTGGAAGGCGCCTAGGGCCACCTGCATCTCTTGTTTTCATAGTACCGACTGGGATGCCTCACCCTGAGTCCCAGAATCTTGACTGCTCTCTGTAGTTTAGTGTAAATGGATGTAGCTGGAATCCTCCAGGCCCACCTTCCTGTGACGAAGTAAATTGTGTCATCCTTTTCTCCCTAGCGGAATTTTTTAATATATCCAAATGACAACGATCATATCTGCTGCTACTGTAGCTTTTAAACACACATACATAAACACACATCCGTTTCCCGAAAGGGTCTGTTTTCCTGGGGATTATAATACCTCAGCTGCCTTAACGCTGGAAACAAGTCGGAATGGTTAGCTGAGACGACTTCTACTTCCATAGATTGATTAAATATTGACAAAAACTTGATCTACCTTGGGTACTCCATGTCTGCATTTGACTCAGGAATTTGATGGAGCTTGATTTTGGAAGCGCCAGGCCCCTTTTTGACAATTTTTTTTTAATTGACACATTGGAAATGAATATTTAAACTGAATTCACAAAATACATCCAACAAACAATACACCTTGGGAACTTTTTGGTTTATATTATTCCGTTGTGCCTCAGTTCCTAGAAATATCGACAGAGATGCCAGATTCTCCTTTTAGGAAAGTTTGACTAATCTATATTGCAGGTATTCAACAAATAATTGATAGTTTGGAGTGGATTTGTATAGAGGAGTAAATCTGATTATTCCTTTCTATTCTTAATTTAAATGAGCTAGGGTTTCAAATACTTGAATATATAAAAAAAGTTTTTTGTAAAGATTTAGTGCTGAATACTGCAAGTAAGCCCCTATTAGTTCTGTTTTCTAAATCCAGATTTTCTTATACCTTAACAAGTTGACTTGAGTTCCAGTTATATGATCTTCGAACACACTCTTGCTTCCCTGAGCAGAAAGCATAAATTATGTGAAACAATATTTGAAAAGATCATCAAATATGGGTACTTTTCACAATCAAATTCAAAACTCAAAATTTCATCTTAGTCATACACAATTGCCACTGATGTATGAAGACAGTGGTTTTTAGACAAGGAATAGTATGGCTTCATTAGATAATATTTTCGATTTCAAGTATTTCTTATATTATTCTGAGTCTTTTTACTATTTAAACAAAACATTTTAAAATAAAATCAGTAATGCTATGTAGGCCCTGAATAATAAAGCCTGAAGAAAGTGAAGAATGCTCTTTCTCAGAAATATAAGTAAAATTGAATGTTATCTATTATTCTTATAATTGACTCTTATTAAATATGCTAATGAAAAAATGTAAAATTTTCTCCCATGTTATAAAGGCATATTAAGAGTAAAGTATCCCTGAAACTTTTAAGTTGAGGTATTATTTGCCTGCTTTTCATCAAACTTACTTTGAAATAAAAAACAATAAGCTGGTTTGTTTTTTGTTTTTTCTGGTGAGGAAGAAAACCCCATATGAATTAATCTAGTGATTAACACCAAATACATTTTCAAAGGAAAATAATGAAGAGCTTTCTGTTTTCCATAAGAAAAAGAAAAGGTAATCTTTAAATTTTCCTAGAAATGCTTTGAAATTTTAGTCATTGGTGTTATTTTTTCTGAAATTAATTTATAATTATGTTTAAATCTTTCAGTGATATTACTGATATAAATAATTATATCCCCACCCCCATGGTAGAGTCCTTCCTTTTCATGCAGTGTATTTTTCTCTTATACTAACTGAAAAGGAATTGCTTTGTAAAATTATAATGTGGTTAAAAGTATCAGACTAAATTCTGAAATTTAAACCAGGCTGGTATTGTAAAAAGGGCATTTAGTCTGCAGAGACAGATGTAGTTTTGAATCTTGGTTTTACCATTTAGTAGCAGGATACCCTTGAGCTAGTTTCTTAGTTACCCATATCCTAGTACCTTAAGAAGAGGTGTTCATCTGTATAAAAACAATAATTTATATTGTTGAGAAGGAAAGCAGTTAACCTTTATGATGTGTATGTACATAGTAGGTTCTCAGTAAAACTAAATCCTACTTGTTCAAGCTTATCCTTCCCCTACTAAATAATCGAAAGTTCCTGGGGTACCAAAGCAAGTTTTGCCTTTCATCCCCTTTGGCTAACCAATAGCTTCTGCCCATCCATTCTTTTTTTCCTCCAGAATCTCATCTCTTTGGTCCAGCTTACTCCCTTAAGGGCGCATTGATCTCTAAAACAGCCTCTCCTGTTCAGCTTGGGTCTTATGTGGCACTGGATGGATTGAACATTCTCAGCCTCTCATTTCTTTCTCAACACAGTCCTTTGGCTGGTATTTGTTTCTCACTCTGCTGCTAAATTTACCATCAAAGATACTTATTCATGTCTGATCTTTTCCCAGGTAATGCCATTGAATAAGAACATCCCTGAAGTCTCACTGCTAGAGACCTCTGTCAATTAATCAATCGATATGGCTATTTATATGTGTGTGTGTGTGCACAGGCGTTGTATGACTCTGAAGGATGGGTCAGCAGACACTAAATCTTTTTTTAAAAAATGCCAAAAGCCAATAGAATGAAATTAAGCCAAGGGACTAATTTGGCTCCTTGACCAGGAAGAGACAGAATTCCTAAACTCCACTTGAAGTTATTGCGTTCTAAGCCAAACAGTATTTTACTTGTATAGTATGAATACTGTGACATGTGTTTACCTATGAAAGTATTGGTTAAAAATAGGAATCCTAGTAAAGTGGTGGTAAAGGAAGATAATCTTGATTCAAAACATGAAAAAACAACAGGAATCCAGCCTCATGCTTTTCTGTTTTAGCATTGATTTACTTTCTCAGTTTGCAAATGTTTTATATAAGAGAAATCACGAAATCTTTAAACCCTTGAATTCAAGGCAAAAATATTGATTGCATTCAGGGCTTGACGTATCCTCTTCCAAAGAGGGGAGTTTCAGAAGTGATTCTCCTATAATTCACCAGAAAAACAAACATTTAAAGAAATCACTAGTTTTTGTCATGTGGCCCAAAAACCATGATTTTGAAGGAAATTCAAGTGGCATGGGAAAATGTTAATGATATAATTTTACATAAAAATTAAGATGCGGAACTATATAATAACTAAATTTTGTTATATGCATCTACACTATTTACACAGAAATACACACATTAAAAAATCTGCATGTCAGACCCAAGATATTAACAGTGATATTACAGAATGAAGGAAATAGAGGTGATTTTAATTTTTCTGTATGACTTGTAGTATTTTTCAAATTTTTTATAATAAACATTAACTAAAATTAAAAGAAATCTCTGTAAAGATTATTTTAGGGAGAAAACATGAGTTCTTAGATACAAGTAGATAGTAAAACTTTTTAAAAATAAGTGCCATATTTATTGTAGTTAATGGTAATGTACAATTTAGAATATGAGTTATGTTTTCAAAGTTCTTTTATATACAGGCTGGTCATAAAAGAATGCAGAGTAGAAAAGGTTTGTCCTTAGTTTACTAGCATAGATCTCTTTCAGCATCCCTGTCCTCCTTTTTTGTAGCACTTTCCTATTTTACCCAATTGTTAAACCGATTTTCTCAGTCTGACTCTCAAACCAGATCTGTGTATTCAAATCTGTGTTCCGGAGTTCTCTCAGTTCTCTATGTTTTTTTTACCCCATATATGTTTTAGCTGAGTGCCATATTATAAAGAATCCGAGGACCTAAAAAGCTAGTGCGCAGTAAAATGTTCTTTATTATAGTGATGAGTGCTATAGGTTTATTTGCATTTCTAGCTGGCACTAACTGCAAAGGAATTTCAGGCATCAGGGATAGGCCCATGTGAGAGATATTTTGGGAAAGTCCACACCACAGAGACAGTTGTTTGCTCTACATAGAGGCCAGCTCTGTTCTCAGTCATTATCTACTTAGTTGTGTTATATAGTTTAAGGTAAGTAAACTTTATTTGAATTATTACAATAAAGCATTTTCAGTGTAACTGAGTTAAGAATCTAGTGCATAATTTAAAATTTTTTCTGACACTAAAAACATTTTAACTGTCAAAAATAAATGTTCTTTTTTTGTTTTTCTTTTTGTTTTTATGTAATATCTTGTGTGTGAATGTGTGAAGGACCATGCCCCCTTAAATTTTAGAAAGTTCTATAACTTCCCCAGAAATACCCCTTGTATAAATACATTATGGTATGTTTACTTTCTTTCATGTGCTGAAAGACTTCTAGAAGTTACCTTTTTTTTTTAAGATTTATTTTATTATTTATTTCTCTCCCCACCTCCATTCCCACCCCCACCCCCCATCTCCTCTCTGTGTCTGCTTGCATTCTCGGCAACACCGGGAATCTGTGTCTTATTGTTGTGTCATCTTGCTGTGTCAGCTCTCCATGTGTGCGACACCACTCCTGGGCAGGCTGCACTTTATTCATGCAGGGTGGCTCAATGCGGGGTGTACTCCTTGCGCATGGGCTTCCCTACACGGGGGACACCCCTGTGTGGCACAGCACTCCTTGCTTGCAGCAGTGCTGCATGTGGGCCAGCTCACCACACAGGCCAGGAAGCCATGGGTTTGAACCCTGGACTTCCTATATGGTAGGTGGACACTCTTATCAGTTGAACCACGTTGGCTTCCCTAGAAGTTAGCTCTTTAGCTTCCATTCCTAGAACATATGACCTACAAAACTTGACCCTACTTCTAAGGGCTTTGGGTTTTCTGGGTCATTAATGTATATCAAACCAGTTTTGTGTAGTGCTGTCTTTGAGTTCATTGGCATATCAGGCTATTGTTTAATGTTTTCTTAATCCTGCAGGGTCATAGGAAGAACCATCAAATCACCAATTTTATAAATATAAATAAACCTGTCCATTTGTAACTGTTTATACCCATACAAACGTATACTTGGATCTAAATCTATGAATTTCCTGTTTTACTTTATAAATTAATCTGTGACTTAGGCCATTAGTTTGTCACATGATGTGGTATTAAAAAGCATTGCTGAATGTTTGTGAATTCTTTTGCTTCAAGTAAATGATTTTATTATAGGAAGAGATTAGATTAGGTTAGAGGAATTTGTTCTTTTAAAAACTACCAATTGGGAAGTGGATGTAGCTCGGTGGTTAAGTGCTTGCTTCCCATGTAGGAGAGCCCTGGGTAAAACAAACAAACAAACAACAACAACAATGAAACTACCGATTATTGTGTGCCATCACTGTGATGCACAATTCTTTGAAAGTTTACCTTAACCCAGTTTTTCTGATAATCATGTGAATAAATGCCTTGTGTTCTGATTTGTTTTTTGTTTGCTTGTTTGTTTTAAAGATTTATTTTTTTATTTCTCTCCCCTTCCTCCCCGCCCCCCCAGTTGTCTGCTCTCTCTGTCCATTTGCTGCGTGTTCTTCTGTGACCTCTTCTATCCCTATCAGCAGCACCGGGAATCTGTGTTTCCTTTTGTTGTGTCATCTTGTGTCAGCTCTCAATGTGTATGGCGCCATTCTTGGGCAGGCTACACTTTTCTTTCGCTCTGGGCAGCTCTCCTTACAGGGCACACTCCTTGCGCGTGGGGCTCCCCTACGCGGCGGGGACACCCCTGCGTGGCACAGCATTCATTGCACACATCAGCACTGCACATGGGCCAGCTCCACATGGGTCAAGGAGGCCTGGGGTTTGAACCACGAGCATCCCATGTGGTAGGCTGAGGCTGTATCCATTGGGCCAAGTCCACTTTCTGTGATTTGTTTTTTTAACATACCCATATTTGCATAATGTTTGAATCAGGACCTCCCATGTTTCTTCCGTGTTTCTTTCTTTCCTTTTTGCTCCCTATCTAATTTCATTTTCATTTTTAATCATGGAATAAGGAAGGAAATTGCTTTCAAAAGACTACTGATTTCTACTGTTTTCCAGTTAGTCCTTTTTTCATTTTATTGTGTCTTCTGGCTTTGACAGAAAATACTGTGAAAAAAATTGATTATCTCTATCACATTCCATTGTAAAGATAGTATGATTTAAGATGAAAACTTTGTTTTATACACTCACTTCAGTAGGTCCAAATAATTTAATAATTTATACTTAAAAACAAAGTAAGTTAAATGTATCTCTCATTTTTTTCTGTTAGAAAAAATAGTACTTTTAAAATGCAACTAGTTTAATTATGTTACTATTCATAGAAGTATTTTTCCTTTTCTGAAGAATTACTTTCTTTCATCTATGTACTGTAGTGTAATATATGTAATATAGTATTGCAAACTTCAAAGATTCAAACTAGGGAAAAAAACTGTATTTAAGGTCACATTTTGAGACGATTACATTTAAAAGTATTTTATATAAGAAATTTCATCATTAGTATTTACAATTAAGCTATATATGTTTTATTCATTGTATGCTTAATATACTGTTTTTAGTTTTTAGTTTTAGCACTCATTATTATTATTATTTAGCATATATTATTAAGAAAAAATAATGCCAACTCTGTAAATAATATCTTTTAACATGTTTTTTATGTTTTATGTATTAGATGGAACATGGTTCCCCAAAACATATCATCCAGATGACGGGATTTAAGATGGAAGAAAAGGAAGCTTTAGGCAAATTGCTTTTAAAACTAGATTGCACTTTTATTAAGAGTGAGGTGAGTACAAAAATTTACCAAAATGTTCAATTATAGCTTTAAAAAAAAACAAAAAAAACCAATAGCAACCAGAATTAAAAATGATGATAGAGTGATTAAAATAAGAATGATGAAATGGCTCCATGATATTGTAAGAATTTAAAACATGTGTTATAAAGGAAATTTTACTTTAGTAACATTTCTTCATGTGAATTTTTCCTTCTAGAAATACAAAAATTGTACACATCTTATAGCTGAACGCCTGTGTAAGAGTGAAAAATTTTTAGCAGCTTGTGCAGCAGGTAAGTTTACTGCTGTCATTCACCCTCCAAAAAAAAAAAACATGTAAAAGAAAATACACCTTGATAAGTAACTTTAGTCTCTGTAAAATAGCATGCTTAAACATAAATATCTTTCTTCTAATGTTTTTCCAAAGAATATTTGTTTGATATAATATTTTGGTTTTTTCTATATAAAATTTATGCAGCACATGAAAAATCTATTAAAATAGGCATTTTAAAGAAATATTTATTTCACTTAGGATTTAGTAAAAGTGCCTTATTTAAAAAAACAAGTTTACCAAAAAAAATTTGGCACAAAATTCCCCAAGATTTATACCTTTTTTAAGTCTCAACTACTCCCAGTCAAGTTTCTTTGAAATGTTATTGAAAATAGTCAGTGTTTTTATAATCCCCTTTCTCCCTTCCTCTTATCTATGCTATGAAGCACAATGATCATCCTGTTGTGTTTTTCTTTTCCATAAGATACTAAATTCCATAAACCTAAATTATGACTTAGTTTTAGATTTTTATACTTTATTTACCTTTTATTTTATAACATTTAGAATTATCATTATTAGAACTATACTTATTTGCCATGGGAAAGGTTATATATAGTGGTTATATAAAAAGATTATATTCAGTGATATTGTAGAGCCTCTTACTATCATGAAAATTTAGAGAAACAAACGTTTTCTTACCAAGATAATGTTGATAATGGAGCTTAAGGTCATATGCTGAGAAAAGTTGAAATTTTTTTGATGTTTCATCTTTGTGGTTTACCATTTACCAGAACCAAAATTCTTTCATGACGGACAGTGTCTTTGCTTTCTAGGAAAGTGGGTACTAACTAAGGACTACATAATTCATAGTGCTCAAAGTGGCAGATGGCTTGATGAAACAACTTATGAATGGGGATATAAAATTGAGAAAGACTCCCATTTGTCAACTCAAATGCAATCTGCACCTAAAAGATGGCGTGAAGAACTGAGACGCACTGGTGCTCCAGGAGCCTTCCACAGATGGAAAGTTGTCCTCCTTGTTAGAGCTGATAAACGAAGTGGTTCTCTTGTAAGGTATAAATCTTATAAAAGCTAAAGAAATGAATGAGAAAACACTTTTAATTTGCATGCATACCTTTTTCTTTTTCTTCATAATTATTAATTTAGTTCAAATGAGCCAGGTGATTTACACTTTGCTCTCCTAATTAGGCCATTTGGGACATATAAGTGTATGTGTCTCTAAAAGAACAAAATCTATTTTATAAAATTGCTTTAGATTATTCTGATGATCTCTTATTTTACCTTCCATGATGTCTTCTGGCTTACTCAAACAATATCAAAAAAGTTAAATGGGGGAAATTTGTTTTTAGTTTTGAGCCCTTTTAGATTTTTTGCAAGTAAGGTACTACATCATAACAAAGGCTTTTTTTCTGGGATTATATAGTGCTGACTTCATGATTCATACTTTTTCCATCATACATTCATTTTATCCTTTAAATTATATTTTTAAAAGATTTCTTAATGGTAAACTGTATTCTAAAATGGGTACTGTTTTTAGGAGGGGTTTCTTGTCACCTTCATTGAAGTGTTTTGGGGTTTTTTTTTGAGGTCCTTGGGGCCAGGGATTGAACCCTGGACCTCATATGTGGGGAGCCAGTGCTCAACTACTGAGCCACATTGGCTTCCCTGAGTTGGTTTTTTCATTTGTTTTGCTTCTTGTTTGTTTTTGTTTTTTTCAGGAGACACTGGGAACCAAACCTGGGAGGCAGGCACTCAGCTGCTTGAGCCACATCTGTTCCCTGAAGTGTATTTTATCAACAATAAAATGCATCTATTTTAAGTGTGCGTTTTGATGAATTTGGACAGATTTATCCACCCAAGTTTCTTCCACTGCAGTCAAGATCTGTAATATATATCATCCTACAATTTCCCTTGTACATTACAACCACTGATTTCCTTTCTGTCACTATAGATTAGATTTTTCTTCCTTAAAGGTTCATAAAAATGGGACGATATTGTATTTATTCCTTATAATTTCATATGCTCAGCACAATATTTTTGAGATTCATCTGTGTTGTGTGGATTGCTAGTTCATTTCTTTTTGTTTCTGAGTACTGTTCCACTATGTAGATATATGAGAGTTTATTCACCCATTAATGGACATTTGGGTTGTGTTTCATTTTTGCTGATATAAAATGAAGCTGCTAAGAATATTTGAGTAAAAGTGTTCATTTGGGCATGTTTACATTACTCTTGGGTAAATAACTAGGAATAAAATTGGTGACCCAGATGTCAAGTTTATTGTCTTAGTTTCCCTTAGTTTACTTGCTATGTCAAATACCATACAATGGGTTGGCTTAATGTGGAATTTTTTGGCTCATGATTTCCTAGGCTGGAAGGCTTGCTTCCTCGTGAGGTCAGTCTGGTGACTGGCAGTTCTTGGGTCCCTTGTCCTTCCCCATCACATGGCTATGTCTTCTTTCTCTTCTTGGTTCTGTTGACTTCCAGCTTCTGCTTCTCCACATGGCTTTCTCTTCATAAAGCCTCTAGAAATAAGATAAAGGCCCAACTCATTCTGTTGGGCCACACCTTAACTAAAAAATAACATCTTCAAAAGGTTTTATTTACAATGGTTCCACACCCAAAGGAATGGGATTAAGATGAAGAACATGTTTTTTTTCCTGTGGTACATAATTCAGCCTACCACTGTATCTTTAATAATATAACAGAATGCCAAACTATTTTCCAAAATAGTTGTAACATTTATACTCCCACTAGCAACGTTTGAGGGTTCCAGTTGCTCTGTAATTACTTTGTCACTATTGTTGACAATCAGTTGACTATATCTGTGTGGTCTATTTCTGTGTTGCTATTCTGTTCCTTTGAGCTGTATGTCTATCCTATATAAAAACCATGCTCTTCTGAATACTGTAGCCTCATAATGGATTTTGAAATCAGATAGCATGAGTTCTCCCACTAAAATTGTTTTGGTTTTTCTGAATCCATTGCATTCCCATGTATAATTAGAATCAGCTTATTAATTGCTACAAAAAAAAAAAGTTGGGATTTTAATTGTATTATATTGAATCTATATGTCAATTTGGAGAGAATTGACATCTTAAAATACTGAATTTTCCTACCAGTGAACTCTGTATATATCTCTGTTTATTTAGGTCTTAATTTCTGTTACTAACATTTTAAAGTTTCACTGTAAAAATCTGGCATGAGTTTTGTTAAATTTACCCCTCGATGCTTCATCTTTAGGATATTATTATAAATGGATTGCTCTGAAAGTTTTTATCCACATTTATTTGGATAATTGGCTTTTCTTCTTTATTCTCTTACTATAGTGGATTATATTGATTCTCAGATGTTAGATCAAGCTTGTACTACAGAGAGAGACTCCACCTCATCATAGTGTTTATCCATTTTTAATATGTTGCTAGATATTATTTACAAATATTTTGTTAAGGATTTTGTACCCTCAACTCTAAAAGGGCCATCTCTAGAAAAAACTCTAAACCTAATGTCATAATTAATGGTGGAAGATTTCTCGCCACTCCATGGTTGGAACATGGCAAGGATGCCCTCTCTGACCGTTTCTTTTCAGTATTTTACTAGAGGTATAAGCTGGTGCAATAAGGCAAAAAAAATAAATGACACACAAATTAGAAAGAAGTAAAAGTTAGTTTTCTTTATTTCCAAAAGATATGACTGTGTACTGAACATTTATTTTTAAAAGGAGCTAGAACTAAAAAGTGAATTTAGCAAGATCACATGATAACAGGTCAATATATAAAAATTAATATTTAATAAATAATTACTTGTGATTTCTGGACTTGGTTTTAGTATTTCCTTCCTTTGTTCTGTTTACTTTGGAATTAATTTCTTATATTCTTTTAGGTTCTTAAGGTGAACACTAAGTTCCTTGATTTTTAGGCCTTTCTTCTTCTCTAATATTAATTCTCCCAAAGCACTGCTTTATCTACATCCCATAAACCAGGATTAATTTTGTTTGCATTTTTATTCAATTTATACTACTTGATTTTTTCTTTCATCCATTGGTTATTTACAAGTTTGTTTTGTACTTCCCAGTATTTGCATATTCTCCATATATCTTTCTGCATTTGAGTGCTAGTTCATGTTGTGGTCAGAGAACATAGTGTGTATGATTTCAGTCCTTTAAAATTTGTTAAGGTTTGTTTTATGGCCTATACTACAGTCTGTCTGGGTGGATGTTCCATATGTACTTGAAAAGAATGTGAATTCTGTTCTTGGGTTGAGTGTTCCCTACATGCCAATTAAGTCACATTGTTTGGTAATTTTATTCAGTCTTCTATATTCTCGCTGATTTTCTGTATACTTGTTCCACAGATTATAATAGAACTATAATTGTTGATTTATCACTTTACCCTTGCAATTCTACCAGTTTTTGCTTTATTTTGAAGCTTTCTTTTCTTTTTTTTTTTTTTTTTTTTTAAAGATTTATTTTTATTTATTTAATTCCCCTCTCCTCCCCCGGTTGTCTGTTTTCTGTGTCTTTTTGCTGCGTCTTGTTTCTCTGTCCGCTCCTGTTGTCGTCAGCGGCACGGGAAGTGTCCGCTTCTGTTGTCGTCAGCGGCACGGGAAGTGTGGGCGGCGCCATTCCTCGGCAGGCTGCTCCCTCCTTCGCGCTGGGCGGCTCTCCTTATGGGTACACTCCTTGCGTGTGGGACTCCCCTACGCGAGGGACACCCCTGTGTGGCACGGCACTCCTTGCGCGCATCAGCACTGCGCATGGGCCAGCTCCACACGGGACAAGGAAGCCCGGGGCTTGAACAGCTGACTCGGGTCAAGGAAGCCTGGGGCTTGAACCGCGGACCTCCCATGTGGTAGACGGACGCCCTAACCACTGGGCCAAAGTCCGTTTCCCTGAAGCTTTCTTTTCAGTTTCATATACATTTAAGACTATTTTGCCATCGTGATGAATTGATGTCTTTATTATTTTGTAATGTTTTTCATTATTCCTAGTAATATTTCTTTTTCTGAGATTTACTTTGATATTAATATAGCTACATTAACTTCTTTTGTAAAATTTTGGCCTGGCTCATCCTTTTCCATCCTTTTATTTAAAGTGAGTTTCTTGTGGACAGCATGGAGTTGAGTCTTGCTTATTCATCTGAGAAGTTTTTCCCTTTCGGTTGCATCATTTAGACCATTCAGACCTATGTTTCTGTTGACAGGTTGAGATTCATCTGTGTTTTTGTGTGGATCACTAGTTCATTCCTTTTTGTTGCCATCTTGGTAGTTGGGTTTTTTCTTTGTCCCATTTGTGACAGTTTGAATTTTATGAATCCCAATAAAACAGTAATTCTTAACCTTTTTTGTTCCATGGACCCCTTTGCCAGTCAAGTACAATGAATACTACTGTAATTTATTTATTGCATACATTCATAAATGAAGGAAATGGTAGATTTAGTTAGTGGTCAGAGAAAGTAAAGATAATAAGTTGATTTTTTTCAATTCAACCTCATGGACCTCCTGAAATCTTTCCATGGACAACCAAGGTCACAGACCCTTGGTTAAAACCTCTTGCAATGAGAGATAAGTTCTTAAACTAATCCATTCGTGTGAGTGTGGGACACTTTAGTTGCATTAAATTCAGTTTAGGGGCCTTTGATTAGATTACTTAATAAGATTGATTAAGAGTTTTTAATTGAACTATGTCAGGGAGGCTTGTGCCTATTTGGGTCCCCGCTTTCTTGCTGGGTCTGATAGAAACAAAGAGAGAGAGAGAGAGAGAAAGGGGGCAGCTGCCACATTTGACCTGGCCATGTAAGAGAGAGGTCTCCAGGTTCTTTCACAGCTGAGCTCAAGAAGAGAAGCCCCAAGAGGCTCAAGGAGCCAAGGCCCAGGGAGAAATGACAGATCAGTCACAGCTGAGTTCAAGGAGAAATTAGAGAGATGCCTGCAGATTGGCTCTCTTGCCTGATTGCCTCATGACAGGACACTAGTATCAGCAGTAGCTGACTTTGGTGAGAAAGCATCTCTGATGGTGCCTTGATTTGGACATTACATGGCCTTGGAACTGTAAGCTTTTACACTAATAAATTTCCCATTATAAAAGCCAACCCATTTCTGATACTTTGCATCAGCAGTCCTGTGATAAACTAAGACACCATCTACTCTTTGTTCTTTTTTCCTTTTTTTCTTGACTTCTTTTGGATCTGTTGAATGTTTTTCATAGTTTCCTTTATCTCCACATTGGATTTTTACTTATACCTCTATTTTTTTTTTTAGTGTGCTTGAGAATTTACAATATGATAATAACTATCATGGTCAACTGTCAAATAGTATTGTATTACTTCACATATAATGAGAAACTTTGTAACAGTATACTTCCATTTGTCCCTCCCATCCTATTTTCTGTTTTTGTCCTTTACATAAAATTGTTTTAAGAACTCACAATACATTGTTAATATTTTCACTTCGGTCAATTTTTTTTACATGTTAAAAACTTTATTGGAAAATTTTATTTTATCTTTATCGGTAAATTTCCACATCTACTTCTTGCAATTGATAAGAGAAATATATATGTGACAGATATTAGGAAACAGGTAGAATTATAATTTAAATGAAAACAGAGGATTAGACTTATAGATGTCTAAAATTAGTTAAATTGTGTTATATAACTGAAAAGACAAATTCTAGGTAATGGCCTGCTTGTTCCAAATAATATTAAAAACAACTGACATCCAAAAAACACCCAATTTGTTCTAATTATTTAAACTGTCCAGTGTTTGTGATTAAAAGAGTAATGCAAGTACAGAAAAAATATTTTTTTAAAATCTCATCAAATTACATGTAATAACTGAGGCTTATACCAAGATATTTTTCTTGTGGAATAAAAATGATAAAGCAAACAATTTGAATCACAAAAAAGTATTAATAAGGTTAAGAAGAAATATATTTTGACAAATTGAGATCTTAGGTGGATCAGGCTCTACCAGGTAGATGTTCTTCCAGCATAAGGAGGGGACTATGTAAGTACCTGTAAACCTTATCAAGTGGGAAAGATGATGTACTGTATACAGGTAGTTTTCCCAGTCACTGACTGGCTTTCTTACCGAAGAGGAACAACAGCTTAATCCTGAAACTTTACTATTAAGTGGTTGGAAAGGGATATTAGGCCCTGAACATTTCTAGCACAAATGCACAGAGAAAAAGTATTTCAGCTTAAGAATATATACTCAAATAGAGAAATGTTCTCTATCAAAATTAGTCTTAAAACATAAAAAATTTAAAAACATTCACTGAAGTCACTAAAATACTCCAAAAATGAAAAAGCAGAAAATACTGAAAAGTGTATGATCACCATAATTTACATTTAGCTACCCTAAAAGTATTTCTTCTATTCTAAAAAAATTCTATTTACAGAGTATGGTAAGGTGTTTTATAATACATATATCAAATATTAAACGTCATTACAGATTTTATAAAATGATTCATATCCTGTAAAATATTTTTTGCTTTTATTAGAAAAAAGCAGTAAACTGTCACTGTTGTGAAATACCACATTATCTTAAGGGAAAAAACATCTCATTCGAGTTTCCACAAGTTACTACTTCTAACTACAGCTCTGTTGGCAAAGAAGGAGCCCCAGGGTCCCCAGGTCTAGGAAGCATAGTTGAAGAAAAGATGGTATTTTTACTTTTGCCTACTTCCAGAACAGGTAAATTTTGAGATGCATCAATAAAATGGGGTTGTGCTGGATTTTCCTTCTGGATAGTATATGAAAGTGAATGCGGTTTTCAGAGAAATTACTCTTGTCTGAATTTGATCTGGAGAGGTTGCTTGCAGCTCCATGTGGAAAATGGTCACAGATGGTACATTTTAGTACTTTTATATGTGCTAGTTTTTATACTTTATCTGTTCATCTTTAATCTTCTGGTATCAGGAAGTCTGTGTTTTTTCTTACCAAATAGACTCAACCAATGTATCCTTTGGGTTTTTCTTGTAAGTAGTCTAGCATTTTACAGCCCTTTTTCTACTTGATGTTTGGGATGAAAGTTTTTCAGTGTCTTCTCTATTGAGTATTATTTTACACATAGATGATCCAAATGTCTCTGAGCTATTTTTTTCACACAGGTACACATGCAGATTTTCTAAAACTAGGGGAATTCCAGGTTATGCTTTCAGCTTTTGAGCTTCCCTCAATCCCCTTTGCAAAAGTTTCCCATATTTGCTCTAATGCTTGGGATTTTTTTATCTGGTCTAGCTTTTGCTGTAGGTTGGGAGAGTAGCCTAGGAAATATTACTGAAGGATGAACTTGGGACATTGATCCCCTACAAAATATCTCCATAAGCGAAGTGAGATTAAACCATGTAATGATGCATGGGTAAGAAGCTGATTGTCAAGAGAAGCTCTACTGGACAGTGTCAGCAACCTAAACCATCCTTTTTCACTTTAGTCAGTGAGGGACAGTGTGGTGGGCTCCATGGTGGAGGCGGAAGGTGTCAATTAATTAAAAACTAATGAAAATCATCTATATTTGCCCTCATTTTTATCATCCAGGACCATTCGTATTTTGTATCCATCTAGGTTTCCATCTGGTATCATGCTCCTTTTGCTTAAAAAATTCCCTTTAGCTGTTTTTATAGTGCAAGTCTACTGGCAGTGAATTATATCACTTTTTGTTTAACAAAGCCATTATTTTTGGAAGATATTTTCACTGCATATAGAATTATGGGTTGACAGTTTTTGTTTTAGTTTTTTTGCTTTCTATATTTAAAGACCCTGTTCCACTGTCTTCTGAATTGCATTGTTCCAATAAGAAGTTGGTCATCTTTCTTTCCTTTTTCCTCGCTATATAATTTATGTTGATTGTTAGTTTTTAGTAGTTTGAATATGCTGTGCCCTAATATTTGTGTATGTGTGCCTGCACCTGTTATGGATTGAAACATGTCCCCAACAAAGGTATGTTCAAGTTCTAACCCCTGGTCCTGAGAATGTGAACTCGTTTGAAAGTAAGATTTTCAAAGATTCTCTTAGTTAAGATGAGTCCTAACTGAATCAGGGTGGGCCTTAATCACAAATGACCAAACCCCTTATAAGTGGAGGAAGTTTAAACAGTAATAGGAGGCAGAAGGAAGCAGACAGCTATGTGACCGAGGCAGAGCTTGAGGTATGAATTACCGGCAAGCCCCTCCAGAACATTACAGACTTTAGAGAAAGCATGACCCTGCCTTCTAGCCCCAAAACCATGAAACAAGAAATTCCTGTTTTTTAAGCCAACCATTCTATAATACATTTTTATAGAAGTCCTTTCAAAGTAAGACAATGTGTTTAGCAGCCATTATGTCTTTAAATATTTCTTTGGCTTTATTATTCTGGAACTCCATTACATGCACTTTAGGCCATTTGATTCTGTTCTTTTGTATGCACTGTTCTGTTTGTTTTTTTTTTTAATGTTTCAGCTTCAGTTATTTCTCCTGATCTATACTCAAGTTCAATGATTATTTCTTCAGTTGTGTGCAGTCTGCTAAGTTTCTCAAATTCTTCTTTGTACATTTTTTTATTTAACCATTTCTATTTGACCCACCGCTAAATTTCCCATCTCATCATGCATATTATCTACCTTTTCCATTTAACATGTCAGCAATAGTTATTTTAAATAACTTTCTCATAATTTCAACATCTGGATCATCTCTCGGTCTTTGCTAGTGATTACTTTTTCTCTCGACATGGTTTGTGTTTTTTTCCTTACCTTTTGTGTGTCTTATGTTTTTTATTGCAGGCCAGAATCACATGTGGAAAAGCAGATGCTGTTGAGATGAAAAATATTTATATCTTAAAACGACATGCCTCTTACATAAGGCAGTTAGTATGAGTGATTGAGTTAATCTTTGCAGATATTGATCTGAGTTTGGATTTTATTAATGCTGTAGTCACCTTCAGTGACATCAGATTACTCTAGTACAGGACTAAATAGTTTCTTTGAGTTTAATTTGGATTTGGGGTGCTGGAGGATTTTTATCAGTGTTCCTGTTCCACCCTTAGCATTCAGTCCCTGCACTACTAGGTCACAGAAAGCTTCTCTCTTCATGCTCTTCCCCTCCCTCTTGTTTTTCAGTTCTAGACTGGATAGGTATGTTCTCACTTCTGCTGGACATGTCTTAAGCATTCTTTGTGTTCTTGTTCTGTGGTGTTGGGGCTTTCTCAGCATTTCTGTCTTCATCTTGCATGGCAGCCAAAACGTTCCATGTATGGGTAGAGGAGGTCTTGGGCAACAGAGTTTCCTTTTTCTCCTTCAGCATTAGGTATTTCAATCAGTGCAGGATCTTGAACTCAAGCAGTTTTCTTTCCCCTCCTCTAAGAGCAGATGGTTTTTGCTTCTGTCCCTCCTCCAGAAACATTGGCTCATTTCCTGTGTTAGGCAGCAGGACATTTTCCTACCCTGCCCCAGAGGCAGAAGAGTTTTTATCTCTGCTCCACCAAAGGAGGCAGTAGATCTTTTCCTGGGTTCCAAGGATGGAAGACTTTCTCACTGTTGTCCAAATGACTTAAGGCTAAGGCTTTTGCTTCATTTGAGAGAAGGGTCCAGGGAATGGGCCTGGTTTTGTATTTATTCCTCAGTGGCAACCAAGCCCCACTGGCCCACTTGTGCCACGAAATAGGTGGGGCTCCCTCAGGTCTCCTGCTCTCCTGTTTTTTTCATGAGCACCTGACACGGAGGCCTGTGGCAAAAAGCTTGTAAATGAGGGTACTCCACTTGTGTCAAGTACTACCTGTTATATTAAACTGTTAGATTAGCTATCCTTGGTCCTTAAATTTGTTAAAATTTGGGCTGCTTTTTTATCTATAACCACTTTTCTCCTGTGTGCTTGTCAAAAGTGAAACAGTTTATATGTGTCAAGTCTCTTCACAAAGGGCCTTATTGGTCTTTGGGTATCAGTTTACTTGGCTGACTTGGGATGCCAATTCTTGGATGAGCTCCAGAAAAGCTATGGTTTAGCAGATTACCTGACTTTCTGTTGTTGTTGTTAGCATGAGTAGTATTCTTCTGGTTTTCTAAATCCTAAACAGAGGTAAAATGTCCATGAAACTTCTGAGATGGACATTCCTTTGTGTAGGTCTTCTGAGTCTGAATATAAAATGTATTTTTTACTAAGGAACAAAGTTACAAAGTTTTTGTAAGTATAATTTCCTAGAGGAAGTTTGGAAACTGGTTCCATTTCTGTGATCCAGAAGGTTCTCTTCAAGGTGTCTTCCTTTCCAATGTAGCTGCTTCCTTAGGCTTCCTTCAGTGTTCTTTTGGCTTACTGAGGTGACTTTTTCTTTTTTTAAGGAATAATTTAATATTCTTCTTAAATGTGTTTTCTGTATTAAAAAATGCATAGGTAAAAAGAATAGCATAATTTCTTAAATATCTGCTCTGAACAACTTGGAATTTATTAAAATAATATTGTGGTTATTATTTTTGATAGTTATTCTCTATTTTTTCCCAAAGAAATTAATTCCATGTAGAAAATTCTGCTCACAGTTCTTGGAAGTAATTGACCCAGATAATTTTTACTGAATATACTTAATACTTTCTCTACTATATTTGCATTTTTATTCAGAGTTTTGGAGGCTGGAAAAGCAAATGTTATTTTACCAAAAAGTTCACCAAGTGGAATAACTCATGTGATTGCCAGTAATGCAAGAATCAAGGCTGAGAAAGAAAAAGACTTTATGGCTCCATTTTATCCAATTCAGTATCTTGGGGATTTTCTTTTAGAGGTAAGTAAAGTAAATAGTAAGCATTTTTAAATGTTAATTTTATTAAATACAAATATAGTGAAATATACATTAAAATTAAATCACGTTAAAAATAAAGATATAGTGATTAGAAGTAGCTAAAATGATACTTTCAAAGATAATTCTCAATTATTTAACTGAGAATACTTAGATTTGAAAGAAGCTTGCTTGTTATATTTAAAATTTGTCTTATTTTAAGTCTACTTTGTTTTCAGGTTTTAATGCTATATCCTACCAAATAATTTTAAACATTTTAATGTCAGAATATAAATAAAAGTATCATAGGCTATAGTGTTATATGAGAATTTTTGGATTATTTTTCCTTTGGAACAGAGGGAACTGTTTCTAGTGGTTTAGAAATGTTTTCTTGTCCTATTTTCCTACCTCCCCATTCCCACTGGGTACAAATACCGCTCCCCATGTTGTTTGAATGGGAATCAAAACCTCGAAGAAACCTTCTAGGAGCTAATCAGAGAAGAATTTATGAAGAACAGTCACTCAAGGTAGAAGAGAAACCTCAATATGTCCCAGAACTGAATATTTATCTCATTGTTTTCCAGCTCAATAGAATACCATCACCTTTTCTCTAATTCTTTGTGTCAGAGGTCTTGTAGTAGAGAAGACGGGTGTATGCAGTATTGAAGGCCAGGACATGAGAACTCTGAGAAGGAAGTTGATTTATTTTGACCGGCCAAGCTCGGCAGACTCCTGTCCTAATAAAAACCGAGCCCCAAATAGAATTTTGGGTTCCCTTTTATACAGAAAAGATATAAGGGTTGGGAGTTAAATGGTGCTTTTATGAAAGAAAATGACTTTCCTTGTTAGGTAAGTGTTTGTCTGAGTACTAGATAGGTTTTAAATTAAAGTACCCCCCACATTTCAGGTGAGCTTGAATTAGCATATCCTCCACATTTCAGGTGAGCTTGAATTAGCATATCCTCCACATTTCAGGTGAGCTTGAATTAGCATATCCTCCACATTTCAGGTGAGCTTGAGTTAAAATCTCCCCCACATTCCATCTGGGTGCAACTTTGAATACACATTCAGTCTTACATCCTTTCTGAACATTCAAAGACTATAGGGCCTGTATTACTTATTTGGATTTCTAGAGACTAGGTACACATAGATACAAATTTTGAATTTAGGGAAACGGACTTTGGCCCAGTGGTTAGGGCGTCCGTCTACCACATGGGAGGTCCGCGGTTAAAGCCCCGGGCCTCCTTGACCCGTGTGGAGCTGGCCCATGCGCAGTGCTGATGCGCGCAAGGAGTGCCCTGCCACGCAGGGGTGTCCCCCGCGTAGGGGAGCCCCACGCGCAAGGAGTGCACCCATAAGGAGAGCCGCCCAGCGCGAAGGAGGGAGCAGCCTGCCGAGGAATGGCGCCGCCCACACTTCCCGTGCCGCTGACGACAACAGAAGCGGACAGAGAAACAAGACGCAGCAAAAAGACACAGAAAACAGACAACCGGGGGAGGGGAGGGAAATTAAATAAATAAAAATAAATCTTTAAAAAAAAAAAAAAAGACCAAAAAAAAAATTTTGAATTTATGCACAGGCTATATTAGTCTGTCAGTCATCCTTGAAACCTTTCTTACTTCCAACATCTAGTCAACTTTAAGTCCTGTTGATTTTTTTTTTATGTAGGGAAATGTCTTTTTTTTTTTCTTTAAGATTTATTTATTTCTCTCCCCTTCCTCGCTCTTGTCTGCTCTCTGTGTCTATTCATTGTGTGTTCTCTTAGTCTGCTTGTATTCTTGTCAGCGGCACTGGGAATCTGTGTTGCTTTTTTTGCTTCATTTTGCTGTGTCAGCTCTCCATGTATGTGGTACCACTCCTGGGCAGGCTACGCTTTTTTCGCATGGGACAGCTCTCCTTACAGGGTACACTCTTGCACGTGGGGCTCCCCTACGCAGGGGACACCCCTGGGCACTCCTTGCATGCATGAGCACTACACATGGGCCAGCTCACCACATGGGTCAGGATCCCTGGACCTCCTATATGGTAGGCACATGCTCTATCCGTTGGGCCTAATGTACTTCCCAAGTCCTGTTGATTTTACCTCTCCAAAACCTCTTGAATCGAACTTCTTTTCTCCTTCTGTGCTAACATGATACTGAGCACATCATCTTTCCGCTGGCCTCTTGGAACTGGCAACTTAATACTCTTCCTAAATCCACCCTTCTCTTCTGCAGTCTTTTGTAGTTCATTTAGAAAGAGTAGCCAAAATGCTGTTTCTAAAACAAATCTGATCTATCATTCCCTTACTTCAATGGCTTTCCATTCCCTTTAGGATAAAGTCCAAAATCTCTTAACATGACTACATGTTCCCACAGGATTCCTGTCCTATTACTCCTTTTTAGTCTCTCCTACTCTTTTTCCCATGCTGTTATATTACAACAAAACTGCCTTCTCCCCATTTCCTTTTTTTTTTTTTTTTTAACATTTATTTATTTATTTAATTTCCCCCCCTCCCCTGGTTGTCTGTTCCTCCCCTGGTTGTCTGTTCCTGTCCCCTGGTTGTCTGTTCCACCAGACTCCCCTGGTGTCTATTTGCTGCGTCTTGTTTCTTTGTCCGCTTCTGTTGTCCTCAGCGGCACGGGAAGTGTGGGCGGCGCCATTCCTTGGCAGGCTGCTCTTTCTTTTCACGCTGGGCGGCTTTCCTCACGGGTGCACTCCTTGCGCGTGGGGCTCCCCACGCAGGGGACACCCTTGCGTAGCACGGCACTCCTTGCGCGCATCAGCACTGCGCATGGCCAGCTCCACACGGGTCAAGGAGGCCCGGGGTTTGAACCGCGGACCTCCCATATGGTAGACGGACGCCCTAACCACTGGGCCAAAGTCCGTTTCCCTCTCCCCATTTCCTAAACAAACTAAGCTACTTCCTACCTTTGGATCTTCTTCACAGATATTTTTTCGGCCTGAAGACATCTTTCCCACCATCCCCTCACTCCTGTGCCTGCCAGCCATGAGCTCATTATTCACATTCCAAGTTATAATGTTGCCCATAGATGCACCTATAATGTATTTCTTTGTTTTTTTGTTTTTTGTTTTTTTTAAGGAGGTACAGAGGATTGAACCCAAGCCATCATACATGAGAAGCAGGTGCTCAACCATTGAGCTACATCTGCTCCCCAATGAGAATTGGTTTTTTCATTTGTTTGTGTGGGTTTTTTTGTTTTTTTAGGAGGTACAGGGGATTGAACCCAGGCCTACACATGGGAAACAGGTACTCAACCATTTGCACTACATCTGGTCCCCTGTAATGTGTTCTTTATGATTATTTTGCTTTATAGCATTCACTATCATTGTAATTAATTAACAGGTTGATTATTTGTTTAATATCTATTAACCTATCTAAACCAAAAGCTCCATATAAATCATAATCATGTTTGTCCTTTCCATAGTTTTATTGTCTTTTTATTTTAAAGATACATAGATCACATAAAATGTTACATTAAAACCATAGTTATATTGCAATCACTTCACTTAGAGTGCAGCACATAGGTTCTTATTAAATATTTGTAACGTTAGCAGAGAAATTATTAAAGACCTTTGAATCTTCTAAAAGTAGATATAATGTATCATTCTGTAATTGCCTTTCCCTACTGAGTAATAATGAAGTAGATTGGCAGTTTGACTTTAGTTCAAGGTATGCATATGCTTGGTCTATGGGTAATATTATTTGCCTTGACAGTGATTAGTTTAGGAATGAACGTATGAACCATTTCTGATCAGGAAACATGAAGAGAGATATGTAAGAGCCTCTAGGAAATTTCTTCCTCACTGTGTAATGAAAGCCACTGGAAGTTTGGCTCCTGAATACAGAATGTAGTCTGAATTAGTAAATTACTACTAGCAGCCATTCTTTGAACATGAGGAGACCTAGCCTTAGGATGAAGCCAACCGTAAGGGCAAGAGAATGCAGAAAACAAATCTAGGCCCTCACAGATTTGAGTTGCTGTATTGACGAACCCTGAAACATGTCCTAGTGCTGTACCACATTGCTGTTTTATGAGTTAATACATTTCCATGATCTTTAAGTTAGGTTAAGCTAGTTTTCTATTCCTTGTATCCCAAAGCATCCTAACCTCCCTGAACTGTTTAAATATAGTATTAACTGAACAGAATATAAGACATTCTTAACTAGGTTTCCTTTATCTATGGAAAAAAAGATTAAAATGTAACATGTTTTATCCACAACCTTAAACATTTCAGTTGCTGAAATACTAGAGAGCAGCAATAGTATATCATCTAAAAATAACAGAATCTTTCTAACTTATATTTCACTTTAGGAAATGTATTAATCAGAGTTCTTTAGGGAAGATATCTGTAACTAATAATGAGATTTTATGGGGATGCACAAGTCCAAATTTCTCCAGACAGATTGTAAACCAGGACCTCCAGTGAATGTCCTTGATGAGTTTACCAGGAGATGCTGGCAGTCTGACATAGAGATGGGAATTCTCTTTCTCAATGCTGAAATCACTTCCCCTTTTAAGGCCTTCAGCTGACTGGATGAGATGTCAGTCATTGTTTATGGCAGTCTCCTTAGTTGATTGTAGATGTAATCAACCATCTATGCAATCAATTCACTGATGATTAAAGTCCATGAAATACCTTTGTATTATAGCTACCCAGTGCTTGCTTGATCAGACAACTGGGTACCATAACCTGGCCTAGTTGACACATTAGCCTAACCATCCCAGGAGACAGAATTTTATTTATATCTTAAGTTCTGGATCAGACAACTGGAAGTTTATAACCATTTGGTCCAAATGAGGAAGGTATGTTTTGATCACTTTCGAGGAGAAAATAGTAACTTCATTTAGATGTCTTGATTTTCTTCTACTACTTTGTTATAGAACATATTACCTTCCTCATTAGATTCTGAAGTATCCTTTAAAAAGAGTTGCCATGTAAAATGACTGAGTTAAAAGTAACAAAACTTTTAACTTAGTTTTATTTTGGAGGGAAAAGCTCCTGAGTAAACAGAATCAAGAATCTGTTTATTTCAGGTTACTGATAGTTATTGAAGACCATTGCTATATCAGGTACTATGCTATGTATTAGGAATATGAAAATTAGTAAGACCACATACCAGACCTAGAGATGCTTACTCTTTGCTAGAGGAGACGGAACATGGAAACCATTAATTACAGTTTAGTGTGAATTGTGCATTGGTTAAGCTATGTGCAAGGTACAGGAATAGAGAGGAACAAATGAATAACTTATCTTAATTATTTGGCTCAAGGAAAGCTTCACAAAGAAGAGGACACAGAAAAACTTTTTTGGCTATCTCCTTAAGAAAAGAAAATGAACTACAGAAAAATCTTATGGAAATGTGGTAGGAATAACTGAAAAAAAGAAAGAAAAATAGGCTTTCTGAGCCAGATCACCTGATTTGCAACCTAGTACTAATTTACTAATACTGTGACCATAGGGAAATAATTTATTCTGTGCCTTAGTTTTTTCGTTTGTAAAATATAGAAGCTAATATTTACCTTGCTTCATTGTCATGAGGTTTATTATAGCTACTACTATGAGCTAATATTTACTGAGTGATTACTACATGCCAGGCACTAACATTTTATGTACATAAACTTATTTAAAACCCATGTTCCTATGTGGTTTGTATTATGGCCCCCTTTTATAATTGGTAAAATTGAAATACAATGAGGTTAAATAACTTGTCCAAGATCCCACAGCTATTATATGTCAGAGCAAAAATTTAAGGTCAAGAGTTCAATAAATTTGAAGGCTTTTCTCCTCAAATCTTTTTTTCCCTAGTCCCTTTTCCCCATTTTGGGTATTAAACAGGTTTCTCCTGATTTTCATCCAGTGACTTTCTAGGTAGTTAAAAAAATACTTTATGCTATGTACTATCAACTAGTAGTCAACCATAGGATTATGAGCTAACATTTAAAACTCAGGATATAAGTACAGATTAGGAACCAAGTAGCACTTAAAAGAATCTTGTTCTTTACTTGACCTCTCTGGCTTTTCATCTTTTTATAAATCCTATAATTCAGTCTCATGAGTTCATTCAAGCTGTATGGTAAATGCCATGGCTAGATTAAGACTTGGAGACCAGAATATATCTACATTTAGTCCAAGACAGGAAATTAAATCAAACATCTGATTCAGAGCCAGGCTAACTCACTGCCCTCTGCTGCCCTACATTTAATAATTTGCTGGAAAAGTAGGCTTTAGAATATAGCACTATACTATATAAAATAGATTAGACATAGCCCTGCTTTCCTAGATCTTATAGGGAAACAAACACCAAACACAATATCCAGTAAGTACACTGTTGGCACTAAAGAGATATTTGTAAAAACTAAGGAATAAAAATGGAATATATACAGATAAAATGCTTCTTATGTATGTCATAAGAGTAGCCAATTGGAGGGAAGCGGACTTGGCCCAGTGGATAGGGCGTCCATCTACCACATGCGAGGTCTGCTGTTCAAACCCTGGGCCTCCTTGACCCATGTGCAGCTGGCCCATGTGCAGTGCTGATGCGCGCAAGGAGTGCTGTGCCACGCAGGGGTGTCCCCCACGTAGGGGAGCCCCACGCACAAGGAGTGCGCCCCGTAAGGAGAGCCACCCAGCATGAAAGTGCAGCCTGCTTAAGAATGGCGCCACCGACACGGAGAGCTGACACAACAAGATGACTCAACAAAAAGAGACACAGATTCCCGTGCCGCTTACAACAACAGAAGCAGACAAAGAAACAAGACGCAGCAAATAGACAAAGAACAGACAACTGGGGTTGGGGGGGCGGGGAGAGAAATAAATAAATAAATCTTTTTTTTAAAAAAAGAGTAGCCAATTGGAGAGCGTATGGTAACTTGGAAAATGTTAAATGTTGATGATTTGTCATAATGCCATATATATAATGTAATAATTTATGTATTGGTTTGTGGTTTTTAACTAGTTAACACATATTTAAATAGTTAAATTTTACAGGGTTTCTTGTATCATACATCACAATTCACAGTTCAATATATAACATTTGAAATAGTTACCTCAGTAAATATATTGAGGATTATAAAATAATATTTTCTTGCCTACTCGCTAATGATAATGTAGTATAGTTGGAATATATAGTTTCATATGTAGTGTAGTTGGAATCTATGTGGCCTTAATTCATTCTTTGTTTTAGACATTTCTTGGCAATACAGACCTGTAGATTTTTTCCTCCATTGTCAACCATGTGAAATTTACAGCTAGAAATTTCCTTCATATTGTCCTTAATGGATATTGTTGTTTGTACATTCCGAGTGAAGTTTCCTTCAATGCCAGGAATGGGAAGGAAGAAAAGTCTTTATCTTAGTCTTAGTTTTCGATTTCACTTTTTTATATTTCCTCTCATGAGAAATTGAAGAGTTTGAGTTAGTTAGGTGAACCTGTGTTTATTGCTGTCGAAATGAAATAAGAACTTGGAATTCAGCTATTTCTTAGTCATCTTTTCTTTTGTGTGTTCTTGCAAGTGAGAAGTCTTCTCAGTAGAAAAAAACTGAAAAATCTGAGAAGTAATCCATCCATAATCTGACATTTTTAATGACATTTTAATGTAAAACATTTAACCTAGACTAAATGTTTTTGTTCTTGATTATTGATTTAAAAATTCATTGTCATTAGGCCAACAAAATTATTAGCTCTTCTTTAGATATTCAGATATGACTTGATTATTCAGGACTTCTTTGGTAATGATTTTTTTCCTTTAAAGATTTTACCAGTGTTTAATACCCGTTGATTTAGGAGGGTGCATTTTACCTACTGGTTTGACTGACAAAGTATTATGCATTATAGATAAAATTAAATGCCATAAAAAGAACATACCATTGAAATTATACTTAGATGATTGCCATTTTTGCATATTACAGAAAGAAATTAAGACTGATGAAGATTCCCAAACCAATTCTGTTTGGAATAAACACAGCAATCAAGAAGAAAACAAAGATTTCAGGAAAGATATGGGATTTGTAGAAATGAAAGATGCCTTAAGAGAGACCATATATAGAACACAGGTAAAACTATATGTTTAAAAAGAATGTACATTTCTAATTCTCTTTACAGGATATTTGAGGGGCATTGTTTATGGTGGAAAGACATAGATTTTGGAATCATAGAGCTGGTATTTGAGCCCACCTGTAGGTTTTATAGTCTGTGCCATGAGCAAATTAAGAATTTGCCCCATGTCTCTGCTTTGTGACTCTTGTTGAAATACCGCATATATGCATATAGAAACATTACACAGGGTTCCTTATTTATGATATGTTCTCAGTACATGGTAATTATGTAAAATTCCTCTATATGCTTTTTATAATATATGTGTTTTATAAAGTATTCTTATCTATCACCAATAGGATATTCATAATTCATAGTTTAAATTCATGTATTTTACTTATGTACAGAATAGAATTCAAGAAATGATAAACAAAAGCATTCTACTTTGATTGAACATGGAAACCAAAATGCAGGAAGGACTCTGATCTTGGGGTAACTAAAACTACCTCAGTGGGAAGCAGATGTGGCTCTAGTGATAGAGTTTCTGCCTAACATATGACAGGGTTCGACCCCTGGGGCCTCCTGGTGAAAAAGAAGAGAAAGCGTGTCCATCTGGTGAGCCAGGGCCCACACGAGTGAGTCACGCAGCAAAATGGTGACACATCAACAGAGAGACAAGGGGAGATTCAAAGTGAAACTTGGCAGAAACCAGGAACTGAGGTGGTGCAATTGGCAGGGAACCTCTCTCCACATCAGGGGTCTCCAAGATTGTATCCTAGAGAAGAGAAAATGAGAAGACAAGACAAGACAGACAGCAAAAACTGTAGGGCAGTAGGAGGGGAAAGGGGGGGAAATAAATAAATAAATCTTAAAAAAAAAAAAAACCTCAAGAAAGTAAATATATAACATTTTGAAATAAGAATAGCAACCAAAAAAGACATTATTTCTACCCTGAAAGAGTTTATACTCATTGATGTTCAATTTTTATCAATATTTTAAAGCAGACTCTGGTTGATTTATCCGTTTATCATTAGCCTAGTAATTATCTTTACTTTGTCTAGACTAAAATATTTTTATTTGTGGCTAGAAAGAAATTGAACATAAATTTTATGTTCACTGGACCAAAATTTTACAAAGAGCATTCTAGAAATAGTTTGGAAACCTTAAACTGGACAGTAGCTCAAAAAAGCATATATAAAGCCAAGTGGATGTAGTTTGGTAGTTGAGCACCTGCCTTACATGTGCGAGGTCCTGGGTTCATTCCCTGGTACCTCATTAAAAAACAAAAAACAAAACGGAAGCAGATGTGGCTCAAGTGATTAGGCTTCTGCCTACCATATGGTAGGACCCAGGTTTCATCCCTGGGGCCTTCTGGTGAAAAAATAAAGCATGCCTGCGTGGCAAGCCAGTGCCAATGTGGTAAGTCAAGTGCCTGTGCAGTGAGCCAGTGCTCGCACAAGTGAGTGATGATGACGCAACAAAAGAGAGACGAAGGGGAGAGTCAAGGGGAAGCATAGCAGAAACCAGGAACTGAGGTTGCGCAGCTTACAGGGAACCTCTCTGCACATCAGAGGTCCCCAGGATCAAATACCGGTGAATCTTAGAGGAGAGAAAAAAGAAGAGAAGACCAAAAGAGAAATAGATGCAGAAGATCACAGAGTAAGTGGATACAAACAGCAGAAAAACAGCAGGGCAGGGGAAGGGGGAAGGGAAGGGGAGAAATAAAGAAAGAAAACTTTCTTTAAAAAGCAGCATATAGAGAGAGATTTAGGTAAAACTTTCTAAGCTTAAAATAGCTTTGCATTTTTTTCTGGGTCCTCCAAAGTACAATTTATGTGACTTATGAGACTACTTTCTATGATTAACTGCTTGTGCATATCTAATAAGAGATTTCTTGAGTTGATGTGTCTGCTGAAATATGCACTGTAAATCTTGAGATCATCTCCACAGTAAAAGTATTTTTAAATATAGAAAGAAATGTTAAATAATTATGAATTATTAAAATAAATGTAGTTTTGATTGGACATGGAAAAAATATTTCGTGACATGAAATTATTAAAATTGAAAGAAATACAAGAAGATAAATACAGAATTTGGGTAGAAAATTATTTTTTAAAATAAATTTTTTAGTATAATGAAAAACAATTTGGTTAATAACTCCCTCCCGTGTTTAATATTTTTGAACTAATGTCCTATAAAAAGATTTTGAAAAAATAAAAGCAATGAAGCAAAACAAATTTGTTTTGACTAATTATATGACAAAAAGTGGAAAAAGCAGAGATTCCGAGAAAGATTATTATTAAAATGAAAGTCCCAAAAATAAACACGTATGTAAACATGATATAAAACTTTATGAATAAAACATCTGCATTTTCCTGCTTTATCTTAATATAATTAAGATGTAAGATAAATCACAAGGCTCTTTACCATATTAATCTTGTTTGTATGTCTCACAAACTTATCTTCCAGAGTCCATTTTTCTCTCCGACTTACATTGGTTACATTGAGGCTATATTTAATTCACAGTCTAACAAATCTATTTTTACAAACATGCAGAAAGAAATTAAAAATAATGATGAAGATGTTAATATTAGTTCTGTTTTGACTGAACATCATCAAAAAGAAAAATTCACAGATTCCACCCAAGACCTGAAATTTGTTAAATTGAAGAATACCTTTGGAACACACATATATGAAAATCAGGTAGAACTTACAAAATTAAAAGTAATTTATATTTTATAGCTCTTTTTAAAATTTACCAGATATAGTGCCATTCATGATATTTTTTCTTCTGAAACATATGTACCAAAGTGTTTATAAAGCATGTGTGTACAGTTTTGAAAGAATACCAGAATGAATGCTTATGTACTCATGAGCCAGGTTAAGAAATATTGTATTGCCAGCTCTTTAATACCCTGCTCTGTACCATTTCCCAACTACATCCCCCGTCCTCCTACCCAAAGATAATACCTGTGTTTGAATTTATGTTATTTTCTTGCTTTTCATAGTAGTTTTACTAGTTACATATTTATCCTTAACAATATATTGCTTTGTTTTACCTGTTATAGAACTTTTTGTAGTACATGCTATTTGTAGTCTAATGTAAGTTGCTTTTTTTGCTGGCATATATGGTGTTTCATTTTGCATCTGTGAAACAGTAATATTTTTTGTCCATTTTACTATTGTTAAACATTTGGGTTTACTTTTGTTTGGTTCATTGATTGGTTGGCTGTTTTTTGCAATTAGTGAATGATTCTCCTAGGAGCAGTGTGAACACTATCATACAGTTTCCCTAGCTTAACCTATATTCCCAGGAGTGGAATTGCTGCATCATAAGAATTGTTATGTTCCACTGTACTAGATAATATCCAACTATTTTCCAAGGTGTTTTACTAATTTTTGCTTACTATAGTGGTAGATGTAATTTCCTTTCATATATATCTACTATTTTTTAATGCATACATGTATAATGTATACATGTCTTCATATATATCTACTATTTTTTAATGTACAACATGTATACATGTTGTAAGCCTCTTTTGCATTAATTGGGATGCTGTAACATATTTATATTGAGATATGTTTAATTGTGGTCTAAATACTTGTAGAAGGAAAGTAAGAAAAAAGATGAAGACATTCAAAGAAGTTATGCTTTGAGGAAAAAATGTAAAAAAGAAAAAGAAAGAGATTCCAGGAAGGACATCAAACATGGCGAAATCAAAAGTACCTTTAGAAAGCACATTTACAGAGATCAGGTAAAGCTTTATAAGCTGAACAGTTTTCATGTTTTCTAATACTTCCTAATATCATCTAGACATATAATTTAATTTTTTTGTTTGTTTAAATTTGTTTTTAATTCAATCCATGTCTGCTTCTGAATGAATATGCTATGTTAAATTTTGCTGTAACTGGAAAGGTATGTAGCCAACAAAAATGATATGATATATAAATAATTTAAAGAAACAGCAAATTATTTATATGAAAACTCTAAAATATTCATGACTAGTTTTTATGAGAAACATTTAATCTAGGAGTCGCTTCTAAGGCAGCATCTTGAGTTTCCATCAAAACAAAATCTTCTATCTTAGAAGAAGAGATTCAATAAGAGGACCAGAATCCTCTATTTCCATGTGCAGTGGTTTCCCCTGTTCATAATTCAGGTTTGAATTGTCTTTCATTTGAATCTCTTGCTCTTCCAATGGTTTATCTGGGGTTGGAGCTACAACTTCTTCATCTTCATTTTCATGTATAAAGCTACAAATCATGTTGGGTATAGAGGAGCTATCGTTATCTTTGATGTACAGCCACTCCACAACACCTGTTTTCTTATCTTTCTTTTCTGTCAAAATAGTTCTTGTCATGCTGAACTTGATCATTGTATGACATTTATATTTTAGCACTGTTTTATTACTGCCTTCTGCATCCATATGTTCCACATTTTCTATAAATATAACATGTCCCAAGTGTGTCTTAATACTCCCCACCAAAGACATAGCTGTCCATTTTCAGAATGGGCCACTCTGTCAATTCCCCAAATCTTGCGTTTATTTTCACATTTGAGAGAAAGTCTGAGTCAGTAATTCCTGACAATTCCATCAGAACCAACTGCTGTGCTTCCTCTTCCTCCTCCTCCCCATCATCCCAACTTTACTCTTCTGCCGCCGCGGCTATCTGGCACACTGCAGTACCTCCCAGTATCTAGCTCCACCTGCCCACTGCTTCCCTGTTAAATATAACCTACATGTCATATGGGTTGGTGTGCTTTTATATTCATAGTTCATTTATGAAGTTAATATTAGACCACAGTAGAAAGTTTTTACATTTTTTACATGCATGTACAAAGAAATTGGGGTTAATGATCAAGATATTCTGATGAATTTTGTTCTCCCTGAATGTGAACCACCTCCCCCCAACCCCACAAAAACAAGAGTCCTGAAGAAAAGACTGAATTTCCTGAAATGGAAAATACTACATGTCTATGGAGTTTGGGCAATAAACTTTAATCTAAATCTTAATTGTCTTTTTTTTTTTTTTGCTCTTCCCTGGTATACTACAGACCATTTTCAATAAGATATTCTTTTAAATTTGGATCCTTATTGAGTTTAATTTTTCTGAGAGTATAACTTCATTTTGCGAACTAATACATAGAATTTTTGTATCCATGTGTTCAGAAAGACCTTCAGAAAAATGAAAAGGTAAATAAATAATCTTGTTTTCTGTGACCATGGCAGCAAACTAAAAATGGAGGTTCCAGGGAAGATTTAAAACAGATTAAAATGCAAAATGAAAAATACCTTTAAAAAGTACATGTATACATACCAGGTAAAACTTTCCAAATTAAAATGTTTGCTTTTTTCCTGTTGTTTTTTTTTTTTTTCTGTTTCATAATCTTGATAAGATTGTGAGGATTTTTTTATAGTTAGCACTATATGATTCTCTTCATTATCTGTTATACTATCCATTGAGCGATTTTATCATTCGTGTGATATCATCTTTTGTACACTGTGTAAAATACTTTTATGTGTATGCAGAAAGAAATGAAGAATTCTGTTCTTGCTGATCATGCCAAAGAAATAAAAACCAAGGATGTCAGGGCAGATGTGGAAATTGTTGAAATAAGAAATGCCTTAAGGAAGCACATATATAGAGTTCAGGTAAAACTTGGCATGCTAAAAATTTTGTGTAACTTCCTGTCTTTCCCTAATGTAACCAAAATATAGTAATATAAATTACCATATAGTAATATACATATAGTCTATACAGTAATAAATATATAATTATATATAATTCATTATATTACTATCTCCTAAAATAATTTCATTAAAATAGTTCATTAATCTGTAACAGCTTGTATTTGGAAATTTAGTAAATATACTGTATTATCTGCTCAGTATACCTCAATAAAGTCACACATAAATTATGTGGGTTTTTTTTTTTTAAGATTTATTTTTATTTATTTCTCTCCCTTTCTTCCCACCCTGTTGTCTGCTCTATGTGTCCATTTGCTGTGTATTCTTCTGTGCCTGCTTGTATTCTTGTCATGTGGCACCAGGAAACTGTGTCACTTTTTTGTTGTTGTTGCGTCATCTTGCTGTGTCAGCTCTCCATGTGTGTAGCACCACTCCTGGGCAGACTGTGCTGTTTTCACACAGGGCGCCTCTCCTTGCAGGGTACACTCCTTGCACATGGGGCACCCCTGCGTGGCACGGCACTCCTTGCATGTGGCAGCACTACCCATGGGCCAGCTCACCACATGGGTCAGGAGGCCCTGGGTATTGAACCCTGGACCCTCCGTATGGTAGGCGGATGCTCTATCATTTGAGCCACAACTGCTTACCTAAATTATATGCTTAAATTGTGTTTACTGTAGCTTAAATTAATTTGTTTTCATAGATATTTACCTTGTGTTTTAAGAAGAGGCCATTCTTTATTGAATATAATTAAAATATGTGATGTGGACTCTCAAGACTATATGTGAACCATTGGTATATTTTCATGATAATCAGACTTTTTCAAGGCTTACTGTGGCTCTTAGTCAATGTTTCACAAAGAGGATTTAATTTACATAATAGCTTATGGGGAACCTGGGTTGCTATCTTACTATATAAAAAGAACTGAGTTTATGCTGCTGCCCAGCTTGGATTCATTAAGGAAATATTTATTCAAATAGACTTTTTGTCTGCTTTGAAAATTATAATTAATTTATTAGAATCTTTATGAATCATAAGACCAGATAATACTGTGACTGTTGTACTGAACATCACATTAATTATAGATTTTTACTTTATGTAACGTGCCAAAAGTCTTTTTAAAATAAATTTTGTCTTTTTTGTATGATAAAATACACATAACATAAAATTTGCCATTTTAACATTTTTCATGTCTTTTTTTAAAATACATTTTATTTTTAGAGAAATTTTAGATTACCAAAAAGTTACATTGAAAGTATATAGGAATCTGAGCCTCCTCTTGACATAGAGGTGCAATGGACACAACCAATCCAGTGTCCACATAGAAAAGGTGGCATTGGATTGGGAAAAGTGGACATGGTGGCTGATGGGTATGGGGAAAGGCAGGAAGAGATGAGAGGTGGAGGCGTCTTTGGGACATGGAGCTGCCCTGGATGGTGCTTCAGGGGCAATCACCGGACATTGTAAATCCTCACAGGGCCCACTGGATGGAATGGGGGAGAGTATGGGCCATGATGTGGACCATTAACCATGAGGTGCAGAGGTGCCCAAAGATGTACTTACCAAATGCAATGAATGTGTCATGATGATGGGAATGAGTGTTGCTGGGGGGGGGGAGAGATGGGGTGAGGGTGGTGGGGTTGAATGGGACCTCATATATATATATATTTTTAATGTAATATTATTACAAAGTCAATAAAATAAATTAATTAATTAAAAAAATAAAAAAGAAAGTATATAGGCTTCTCATATAACCCCCCTCCTCTCCCTCTCACATTTTTTCCTTATTAATAAATCTTACATTAGTGTGGTACATTTGCTACAATTGGTGAACCAATATTGAAGCTACTAGCCAAGGTCTGTAGTTTACATTATGATTTACACTTTGCATTGTACAGTTGTATAGGTTTTGACAAAATGTATAATACCCTGTGTCTGTCGTTGCAATATAATGTAGAACAATTCCAATACCCTAAAAATGCCCTGTTTCACCTGTTCTTCCCTCCCCCTTCCCTCAGAATCTCTAGTAACCACTATCTTTATATCAGTGTTGTAAGTTTTTCCATTACCACATTATTAATAAGTCTGCTTTGGTTTGTGATTGCATTCCCCCCTTATATTTGTTCATTCATCGGTTTTGAGACTTTTGCAATGATGTGGCCTGCTCTGCTTCAGCTTAAGAGGGAGTTTAGATAGTATGGAGCAGACAGAAAGAACTGTTTTGCCTGCAGTTTTAGATATTTTGTTTATTTAGGGTGAGAGTTGTCCATCATAATCATTTTGTTAGATGTCCTGGGCAAATCTGATGAATTGGAGAGTAGGTGTTAGTAGCAACTCTGGTGAGATTCAGGGTTCACCCAGTATGTGAACAGACCAAAAATTTAAGTCTCTGGGACGTACATTTAACAAGTATAGTGCTAATCATAGGTTCAAATAAAAGGATAGAAGAATTATGAATAGGGAAATGATAAATGAGTGTAATTCTGGCATTAAGTACATTCACAATGTTGTATAATTATCACTACTATTTCCAAAATTTTTTTATCTTCCCAAACAGAAACTGAACCCATTAAGGAATATCTCCCCTTCCTCTCTTACCCTCACTCCTTACTACAACCCCTCTAATTCTACTCTCTTTCTCTATGACTTGGTCTATTCTAATGTTTCATATAAGTGGAATCATACAATGTTTGTCCTTTCGTGTTTGGCTTATTTCACTTAGTATAGTACTTTCAAAATTCATCCATGTTACAGCAAGCGTCAGAATTTCATTCCTTTTTATGACTTAATATTTTCATTGTGTGGCTGTAACATTTTTTTTTTTAAAGTCTACTCATGAGCACTAGAGTTATTCCTACCTTGTGGCTATTGTGAATAATGTTATTAACATAGCATAAAAGTAGTTTGATTTCTCCATTTTCATTTCTCTTTGGTATATACATAGAAGTAGAAGTACTGGGTCATATGGGTAACTTTTTTCTCCACATCCTCACCAACACTTGTTTCCTGGGTTTTGTTTTATTTTGTTTTTTGTTTTGATAATGGCCTTCCTAATGTGTTGTGAAGTGGTATCTCATTTTGTTTTTTATTTCCATTTCACTTACGACAAATGATTTTGAGCCAATTTTTTTAAGATTTATTTCTTTTCTTTTCTTTTCTTTTTTTTAAAATTTATCCCTCCTCCCTCCTCCAGATGGTTCTCTCATCTGTCTGCTCATTGTTTGCTTGCCTTCTCCAGGAGGCACCACCAGGAACTAAACCTAGGACCTCCCACATAGGAGGTGGGAGCCCAACAGCCTGAGCCATACCCACTCCCTATGGGCTGCAGTGTCAGCTGGCTTGTGACATCTGCTTATTTAGGTGTCTGCTCATTGCAGTGGTGCGGCATCTCACTCATTGAGGGATGTGTGGTGTCTAACTTGTTGGGGCAGGTGAGGCATTTGCTCGTTTTCTTTAGGAGGCACTGGGATCTCAGGTGTGGTAGGTGGGCGCCCAACTGGTTGAGCCACATCCACTTTTGAGCAAATTTTAATGTGCTCATTGACATTTGAATATCTTTTCAGGAAAAGTTTCTTTTCATGTCCTTTGCCCATTTTCAGATTGAGTTGATTTTGTTGTTTTTGAATTTTAAGATTTCTTTATATATTCTTATAGTACCCTTATCAGATATAAGGTTTGCAAATATTTTCTCCCATTTCGTAGGTTTTCTTTTTTGCTTTCTTAATAAATGTCTTTGAATACAACAACTTTTAGTTTTGGTTAAGTCTAATCTACTTTTTCTTGTTTGTTGCTTGTGCTTCGGTGTCATATTTAAGAAACCATTGCCATATCCAAAGGTCATGTAGATTTTCTGGTATATAAGTTCTAAGAGCTTTACACTTTTAACTTTTAAATTTCATAAAAGATACTTGCTTGTAGTTTTGTTTCCTATATTATAGTGTCTTCATTTGGCTTTGCTAGCAGGGTAATGCTGGCATTATAGAATGAGTTAGCAAGTGTCCCCTCCTCTTATTCTTTGTAAGAGGAGGATTGGTTTTAATTCTTTTTTAACTGTTTGGTATAATTCAGTAGTGAAGCCATCTGGAAATGGGCTTTTCTTTTTTGGATGGGTTTTGATTATTGATTTAATCTTCTTTATGGATCTGTTGAGATTTTCCGTTTCTATTTAAGTCACCTTAGATAGTTTTTATGCTTCTAAGAATTTTTCCATTTCATCTAGGTTATCCAATTTGTTGGTGTACAATTGAGTGTAGTATTCTCTGAAATCCTTTTTCTTTTTGTATGATTGGCAGTAATGTCCCCAAATTTATTTCTGATTTTAGTAATTTGACTCTCCTCTATTTTTTTCTTAGTTAATCTGCTAAAGGTTTTTCAATTTTGCTGATTTTTACAATGAACCAAATTTTGGGTTCATTAATCTTTCTCTATTGTTTTCTATTCTCTGTTTATCTCTTCTAATTTTTATTATTTTTCTTTCTGCTAACCTAGAATTTAGTTTGATTGTCTTTTTCTAGTTTACTAACGTGTACAGTTAGGTTGTTGATTAAAAATCACTTTTTTAAATACAGGCATTTGCGGCTGTAAATTTCCCTCTTTTCACTGTTTTCACTACATTTCATACATTTTGGTACATTGTATTTTCCTTTTCTTTCATCTTAAGGTATTTTCTAATTTCCCCTGTGATTTCTTCTTTGACCTTCTAGTTGTTAAAGAATATGTTTAATTTCTACATATTTGTCATTTTTCCAGTTTTTCTTTTGTTACTGATTTGTACTTTTTTCTTTTGTGACTAAGAAAGATACTTTGCATGATTACACTCTTTAAATTTGTTTAGAATTGTTTTATGGCCTAACCTATGGTTTATCCTAAAGAATATTCCATGTGCACTTGAAGTTTGTGTACTCAGCTATTGTGTTGTGTGGAGTGTGCTATATATGTCTGTTTGGTCTACTTGGTTTATAATGTTGTTCAAGTCCTCCATTTCCTTATTGATATTCTGGTTGTTCTGTCTGTCTGATTTTTCTGTGTGATCTATCTGTCTGATAATTGAAAGGGGGGTATTGAACTATTATTATAGAGCTGTCTCTTCCTTCATTTTATCAGTTTTTGCTTCTTATATTTTGGGACTCTGCTGTTAGGTACATATGTGCTTTAATGTCCTTCCTTTGTCCCTTGTAACCCTTTTTTAAAATCAAAAGTCTATTTCACAGTATTATAATTATGCCAATTTTGTTTTGGTTAGTATTTGCATCAAATGCCTTTTTCTATTCTTTTACTTTTAACCTCTTTCTGTCTTAGCATCTATAAGTACATGTCTTGCAGATGGCAGATAGATGGATTATTTTTTTAATCCAGTTTACAAATCTCTGCATTTTAATTAGTGAGTTCAACACACTTATATTTAAAGAAATTACTGTTGGGAAAGGATTTACTTCTGCCATTTAACTTTCTTTTTCTTCCTGTATATTTATATGTCTTGTTTCTGAATTCCTCCAATGGTGCCTTTTTTGGTATTTGGTTCATTTTTCATAGGGCATAAGTTTGATTCTCTTCTTTTCTGTATACTTTTTAGTTATTTTCTTAGTGATTATCTTGGGAATTACAGAAAACATCCTAAGATATAAAAGTTTAGTTTAAATAATACCAACTTACTTCCAGTAGTATACTCTGTACTACTCAGTCCCTCCTCCTTTATATTGTTACTATCATTGTTTACATCTTTGTATCCTGCATGTCCATTAACATAGATTTATAGATTGTTTTATGCATTTGTCTTTTAAATTATATAGGAAAAATAAGAGGATTTGCAAACTAAAAACAATAATATTGGCTTTTATACCTATATAGTTTCCTTTAACAATGTTATTTTGTTTTCTGACTTTGAGTTACACTACATTTCCTGTAGGCTACATATACTGGTAATGATCTTCTTCCACTTTGGTTTATCTGGAAATATCTTACTTTCTCCTTCATTCTTGAAGGATAGGTTTTCTGGATATACAATTCCCAGTTGACAGGTTCTATAATGTGTCTCAGTGGGTCTCTTTGAGTTTGCCTATCCTGGAGGTTTTTTTTTTAGATTTTTGGAAGTATATTCATATTTTTTCATCAAATTTGGAAAGTTTTTATCCATTAGGTCTTCAGATATTTTTTTCTGCTACTTTCTCTTTTTTTTCTGGGACTCCTTTGATGTTTTATTGGTAATTTTTATGGTGTGTCACAGGTCCCTTCGGCTATGTACCTTTTCTGCTCCTCATGCTGGGCAGTATAATTTGCCTTTATTTTGTTGATCCTTTTTTTGTGTTTTCCAAAATCTGAAACCCTCATGTGAATTTTTTATTTCAATTTTTGTACTTTTCAGGTCCAGAAGTCTTCCTCATCCCTTATTATAATGTCTTTGTCTTTATTGATATTCTCATTTTATTCATACAGTATTTTCCTGATTTCCTTTAGTTCTTTGTCCATGACTTCTTTTTAACTCATTTAACATCTTTAAGAGAGTTGATTTAATAGTTTGGCTAGTAGTCTCAATGTCTGGACTTACTTGGGGATCATTTTTGTCAAATTCTTGTTTTCCTGTGAATGGGCCATACTTTCCTGTTTGTATGCTTTCTGGCATTTTCATTGACAATTGGATATTCTGAGTATTTTAATTTGTTAACTCTGGAAATATAGTTCTCTTACTCCAAAGGATTTGCTGATTTTTAATTAAACAAAGTTGTAACTGTCTATTCATGACTTTTCCAAAGTATTTTTTTCAACATGTGTATTTTTCATCCCATTTGGTTACACAAGTTTCTGTTCCATTATTCCTGTGGTCAGTGACCTAATAAAGATATCCTTAAATGCCTAACTCTAGAAAAGGCAGAGGTGGGGGAGGGGGTACTGTCCATTTAATCTTCTGATAAATGCCACTAGGGGAAGCCTTTGCAACCTGAGGGCCCATACCAAGTCAAATTTCTGTGCCAGTCCCTCAAGGAACCATCTGGTAAACTAAAATGCATGAGTCAGTGGCTCCAAGCACATGGACCACTATCCCTTTAGGCGCAGCTGGCTGGAAAGTAAGGATGGAAGCTGATTTGCTTACATGTTCTCTTACCAAAGAATAGCAGTCTCTTCCTTTAAATAACACTTCCTTTTAATAGCACTCTTTGTTACACATGTTTAGTCAGGTTCCAGAGTTCCAAAACAGTTGATTCCAATTACTCTTTCCAGCTCAATAGTTGCTTTAGTGGATTAACTAGTCCCTATTGCTTTCAACTTTGCCATTTTGCCAGTATATCTGTTTTGTAGTTAATTGAGTTTTTTCTTTATTAAAAAATTGTAAAATATACTTAATATGTATTCATTTTAACCATTTTAAGTAGACAATTATTTGACATTAAGTACATTGAAAATATTCTGTAACTTTAACCACTGTTTCCAGACTGTTTTCATAATCTAAAACCAAAACTCATATTCATTTAGAAATAATTATCCATTCCATTCCTCCTCTCCTCTCATCCCTAGCAACTACTCTTCTGCTTTCTTTCTCTACAAATTTGCTTATTCTGAATATTTCACATAAGAGAAATTATAAGATATTTGCCCTTTCGTGGCTGGCTTAGTTCACTCAACATGGTGTCTTCCAGGTACATATGTATTATAGCATGTACCAGCACTTCTTTTTCTGGCTAAATAATATTCCTTTTTATGGGTGTACCACATTTTGTTTATCTGTTAATCTGTTTATTGACAATTGTGTTGCTTCCACACTTCGGCCATAATGAACGATGCTATGGTTAAACTGGTGTATAAATATCTGTCTGAATCCCTGCTTTCAGTTCTTTGGGGTTTATACCAAGGAGTGGAATTTCTGAGTCACTGGTGATTCTATGTTTAACTTATTAAAGAACCACCAAACGGTTTTCCACAACAGCTGCACCATTTTACATTCCCACCAATGTTTGTGGATTCATATTTCTCCATTCCTTGCCAACACTTGTGTTGGTTTTTACTTTTCCCTTAAAGTTTAAATTAATAGCCATCCTAGTGAGTGTAAAGTCATATCTTGTAGTTTTAATTTGCATTTCTTTAATGGCTGATGATGGTGAGCATGCATCCATATACCTATTAGGCATTTGAATAGCTTTTGTGGAGAAATGTCTGTTCCAATCCTTGGCTCATTTTCTAATTGGGTCTATTGTTGTTGAGTTGTAGGAGTTCTTTATTTATTTTGAATATTAAACCCTTATCAGGAACATGGTATTTTAGTTTCTTGGCTGCTAATCAGATACCATGTAATGAATTGGTGTAAACAACAGGAATTTATTGGCTCACAATTTTGCTGCTAGGAGGAGTCCAAAATAAGGGCATCATCAAGGCAATGCTTTGTCCCGGAAGACAGTGGTGTTCTGGGGCTGGATGCCCTTAATCCTTGGCCCTTGGCTTTTCTGTCACATGGCAATGCCCATGGCAGCCTTCCTGGCTTCTCTGGATTCTGTTAACTTCTGGCTCCTTCCCATGGATTTTCTCTCTGCCTAACTTCCATTGCGCTTGTTATAAATGACTCCAGTAAACTAAACTAGTTTAAAGCCCAATCTGATGGCCATACCTAAAGTGAAGTATCATTTTAAAGAGCTTTTATTTACAGTGGGTACACACTCACAGGAATGGATTAAGTTTTAGAACATGTTTTTCTAAAGTACATAGTTCCAAGCCACCACAGTCCACCCTCTGGATCCCAAAAGACATGTACTTCCCACATATATAATACATTCATTGCATCACAACATCCCAAAAGCCTTAAGTCATTTCAGTGACTATGCTAAGTACAGAGTCTCATCAAAATCTGTTTTAGGTGTGCTCTGTCCTGGTGCACAATTCCCTGCTGTCTGTTGACCTGTGAAACCTAGAAAACAAGGTATCTACTTCCAGTATCCAATGCTGGTATAGATATTCCCATTCCACAAGTGAGAAATTAGAAGAATGGGAGTCATGATCCCAAATAGTTCCAAAACCCAACAGGGGCAAATGCCACTACATTTCAAAGTCTGAAAATCATCTGTTGATTGATGTTTTTCCTACGAGTCTGATGGAATAGCAGATCCAGCCCTTCCAAGTCCTTGAACAGTAGCCATGTTCTCCTCAAACACTGAGGTGAAGACCCTACCCTCTCCAAGCATTGAGATGGTAGCCAGCCTTTCCCTGAGTGCCATGACATAGGCCCCATCCTCTCCAAGCACTGGGGTAGCAGCATTCTCCTGAGCAATAGCATTTCCTACCCTTCCAAATACCAGGGTAGGTGACTGTACCCTCATCGCAGTGCACACTATTTGAATAGGTTCAGGATTTTTCAAACAATAAATTTCTGGTTTCTTAAGAGTTCAGTTTTCAGCTTATCCCTTTGTTCTCTCATTTCTCTATAATTTCCAAAGAGAAGCCAGGCTGCACCTTCCACACTTAGCTTACAAATTTAAGCCAGGCTACGTCTTCCACACTTAGCTTGCAAATTGCCTCAGCTAAATATCCAAGTTCATCACTTTGAAGTTCTGCCTACCGTTCAACATAAGAACTCATTTGTACCACATTCTCTGCTACTTTATAATTTCCAATAACACATTCATCATTTCCATCTAAGCTTCTCCAAAAGCATCTTTGTTCCCATCTTTTTTTTTTAACTTTTAGAAAGTGTGGTTTATTGGCCTTTTAGAATTTTTACATCTATGCAAGAGTTTTGCATATTCTTAAGATTTCTTTCTTTCTCCTTAATTTGTATATTGATCATGTATCCCAATACTTCGCTGAATTCATTTATTAGCTCTAGTAGATTTCTTGTGGATTCTTCAGTATTTTCTACATAAAGGATCATGTCATCTGTGAATAGAGATAGATTTACTTCCCTCCTTCAAATTTGGATGGATTTTAATTTTTTTCTTGCCTAATTTCTCTGCTAATACTACCAGTACAGATTGGAGCAGCAATGGTGATAGTGAGGATCCTTGTCTTATTCTTAATCAAAAGCATCTTTAATGTCCTTAATTCTGCTCATAAAGAGTTAAGTATTCTCTGAGGTGATAAAAACTTTCCCTACAGCTCTCACTTATTTCTTTCCCCCTCTCCAGATGGCTCACTCGTCTGTTTGTTGAACTACTTGAGCCACATCCACTCCCTGCTCATTTGTTGTTGTTGTTGTTGTTTTTAAAGATTTCTTTTTTATCTATTTCTCTCCCCTTCCCCCACACCCCAGTTGTCTGCTCTCTGTGTCCATTTGCTGTGTGTTCTTCAGTGACCGCTTCTATCCTTATCAGCAGCACCGGGAATCTTGTGTTTCTTTTTGTTGTGTCATCTTGTGTCAGCTCTCTGTGTGTACAGCGCCATTCTTGGACTGGCTGCACTTTGTTTCATGCTGGGCAGCTCTCCTTACAAGGCGCACTCCTTGCGTGTGGAGCTCACTTATGCGGGGGACACCCCTGCGTGGCAGGGCACTCCTTGCCTGCATCAGCACTGCACATGGGCCAGCTCCACACGGGTCAAGGAGGCCCTGGGTTTGAACCGCGGACCTTCCATGTGGTAGGCGGATGCCCTATCCATTGGGCCAAATCTGTTTCCTGAACTCACATCTTAAAGAGATCTTATTACAGTGGGTCCATAGCTACAGGAATGGACTAAGTTTAAGAACATGGTTTTCTGGTACACATAGTTCCAAGCCATCACATATGGTTTCCAAATACTTTCTCCAATTTTGTAGGTTGCCTTTTTACTTTACTGGTAATGTCCTTTGATGCACTAAAGTTTTAAATTTTAATGAAGTCCATTTTCCTAATTTTTTTTCTTTTGTTGCTTGTATATTTGGTGTAAAATCTCAAAGTCCATATCCTATTTTAAAGTCGTGAAAATATTTCTGTGTTTTCATGTAAGAGTTTTATAGTAGTAGCTCTTCTTGTTGGATTGAACCTTTTATCAATATATAATATTCTTTGTATCTTGTAATCTTTTTTGAGTTAAAGTCTATTTTGTCTGATAGTAATAAAGCCTCACCTGCTCTCTTTTGATTACTCTTTGCATGGAATATTTTTTCCCATCCTTTTACTTTCAACTTCTTTGTGTCTTTGTACCTAAAGTGAGTTTTTTTGGCAGCGTATAGGTGGATCCTGCTTTTTCACCCAGTCTTCCAATCTGTGCTTTTTAATAGGAGAGCTTAATCTATCAACATTTCAGGTCAGAACTGAAAAGGATTAGCTTCTGCAATTTAGCAATTTGTTGTTCTGTATGTCTTGTATGTTTTTTATTCTTCAGTTACTCCAATACTGCCTTTTTTTGTACTTAGTTGCTTTTTGGTAATATTCCCTTTTGTTTTTTGTTTCCTGTGTTCTTTCCTTTCCTGAATACTTACAGTTTTGGGTTTTTTTAATCTTAGCAGTTATCTTTGTAATTACTGTGAACATCTTTTTTTTTTTTAAGTTGTATTTATTTCTCCCCTTCCCCCACCCCCAGTGTCTGCTCTGTCTGTTCTTTGTCTATTCTTCTGTGTCTGCTTGTTTTCTCATTAGCTGGCTCCAGGAACCGATCCTGGGACCTTCCGGAGTGGGAGAGAAGCAATCACTCTCTTGTATCATGTCAGCTCCCTGTTCTGTTAACGTCTTGTTTTCTCTCCTCTGCATCTCTCATTGCATCATATTGCCGCGCCAGCTCTTCACATCAGCCGAGACTCCTGTGTAGGGCGGCATTCCTGCATGGGGCAGCACTCCTGTGCACGGCAGCATTTCCACATGGGCTGACACTCCATGTGGGCCAGCGCACCGTGCGGGCCACCTTGCCCTTACCAGAAGGCCCTGGGCATCGAACCCTGGACCTCCTATATGGTAGATGGGAGCCCAAACTGCTTGAGCCACATCCATTTCCCTGAACATCTTAAACTTAGATAACCTAGTTTATTACCAACCTAGTTTCAGAAATATATAAATTCTCTACTCTTCTATATCTCCATCCCTCCCTCTTTATATTGTTATTGTCTCAGATTAAATCTTTATACATAGTAGGCCCATTAACATAGATTTTAAAAACTCATTGCACATTTACCTAAGTCATATGGGAGGATAAAGCAGTTACAATCCAAAAGTACAATAATACAGGAATAGATGTGAAATGGTATCTCATTGTGGTTTTCTTTGCATTTCCCTAATAGCTAGTGATGTTGAGCATCTTTTCATGTGCTTTTTGCTTTTCAGATTACCAGCTGCTTCTTCCCACTCCTCTCTGGATGCTCTCCAGTGTTCCCCCAGACACCCGAGTTTCACAGTGGTTGTTTCAGATAGTTCTTGCCAGTTCAGTAGATATTTTTAGTGGTAGGACTGATTCCTAGGGGTCCCTACTCTGCCAAGTAGCAGAAATCTGTTGGCTTTTATAAAGGGTATTTACTTGGGATAAAAGCTTACCGTTACAAAGCCCTAAAGAGTGCAACTTAGTTACTTCCTCACTAAACTCTCTTGCCACATGTTGCTGCAAGATGGCGGTGATGTCTGCAAGGGTTCAGCCTTCCTCTTTCCTCTTATGGCTCCATGGTCCCAGCTTCTTCTGATCTAAGCTATAGGCTGGCACAAAGCTGGTCCCTCTCTCCAGGGCTAGTTTCTTTCTGGGCTCAGCTGCTCTGTTGTCTTCACAAGGTCAGCAGTAGACTGTCAGGCTCATCTCTCTTCCCAGGGCCTCCACCATGTCTAATCAGCTGTCTGTCTTCCTCTCTGTGTATCTACTTACCTGTGAGAGTCTGTTTTATCAGCCCACCAAGGGGGCTGTGACTCACCACTGAGTCACCCTTTAATGACGTAGTTGTAGCAAAGCCCCAATCTTAACATAATTTAATCAGACATCTCAGATAAATCTAATATAATCAAAGGGTTATCACGCCCAGAGGAACAGACCAGTTTACAAACAATAATCAATATCTCTTTTTGGAATTCATAAATAATACCAAACTTCCATAGTTACAGTCAATGGCAAATAGTACTCATACCTAGAAACTGGCAGCTCTCTCTTATTCTGCTAGGTTTTTTTGCATAGAGGATTTAGTCTATTTAGGATTTGAGCTGGATTTAAATTATATTGTTGTTATTATTAACTTAAATGTGCATCATAGGCTTCAAATTCCTCTAGAGTTACCTTGTAACTGTAGCTGAAGGCTGGGTTGCCAGAAGCTTTGCTCAGTGTTTATTTTATACACTTAGCTTTAGGCTTTTTTTGAGCCTAGGTCACAGAGGGCATCTCTTTTTTTTCCCTCCACCAGCAGTAGAATTCTTTAACTTGTTACTGGGCACTTGCTAGCCTGTTATTGAAGGGGGAGAAATGGGAGCTATCTTTTTCTCTTGTCCTGTCTCACCCTTAATCTTAAGAAGGCCATGTGTCCCTTGGTCTTGGGGATGAGATTTTCTCAGTGATTTTTCTCCTTTCCCAGTGGTAGAGAATCTCTATTGATATTGGTCCAGGATTGTATCCTGCCCTTCTTCATTGGTAGATTTTTTTTTCTTTTACTTTTTCCAAACCCAGCAGCTATTGGTCGTCACCTGTCCCTGGGGGGTGACAGGGTTTGCTCTCTTCCCATAGCAGTGGCTGCCTCCCTTCCCCAGGTCTATACCACAGGGCAGATTTTCTTCAACTCCCCACCACCACCACACCTTCTGTCTCCTGTCTTTCATGTGATCATGTAACGAGGTCCATGAAGATCTTGCTAGTGGAAACTCTTTTGTGCCTTTTGCTCTCAAGGTTTCTTTACTCTCATAGTAGATCATACTCCCTTTTAGCAAGTGGTTAAAAATGTTAGCTCAACTTTTCTTGCCCTCTTGACTGCAGGCCTCCTTGTCCTCTTCAGTACTTTTTCAGATAAATCAGTGCTCACCTCCCATATCCTTGGAGGCTCCTGTTTTTCTTTTTCTGTCAGTCTGGTTGCCCTGTGACCTCTTCTCTTTGATGAGTTCAAGAAAAATACAGTTTTATAGCTTACCTAGCTTTTTCTTGCTGTTGGGGTGGGAGCAGCTCTCTTTCAAGCTTTCTACATCCTAAGTGGAAGCTAAAGTTATATCATTGTTTTAATTTATATTGCCTCCATTAGTAGCAAGTTTGACCATATATTATATCTTTACTTGCTATTTATATTTCTTCTTCTAACAGTTGCCTATTCATACTCTTTTCCTATTTTTCCATTGGGTTCCTTGTTTTATATCTTTACTTTTAGAATTCTTCATATCATCAGAATATTATCTTTATTTTGTTTGTTGCAAATATTTTCCAAGGATAATCTTTGAAATGACCTATAATGGTTTAAAACAGAAGAGGAAGATTGGTGTCAAGTTAGATGTGATTATATAGAAAACATGACTATTTTTTCTCCTTTGAAACATTAAACAAAACATTTCTAATGATTAAAAGACTAAGGATAATAGATGTCTTCAGTTCTTCAAAGTGAATCTGACTTTACTTTTTGAGTTATTTTAATTTAAAAGAAGAAAATAGAGAAAGTTTCAGTACTCAGGAGAATGCTGTTACCCTAATATGATGGAAGTCACTGGTGTGATCAAACATGAATATCAGATTAATTATAGCTATTAATGTGTTCTTGAATATGTTTTGGGTTTTATGCTTTGTAAGCTGAAATGTATTTTTTGACCTAAAAATGTATAATTTTAATGATATGTTTACTGTTTTGTAGGCTGTCAGATACAACTGCATTAGAATAGATAAACAACCAGTATATACTGTAGAGGTAAGGTGTTTGTTTTGGGGTGGTAATTAGGACAAAAAAACAAACTTTGTGTTTTGTTATTTATTTTAATAAAAAAGAAATGTTTTCTTACAACAAATCTTCCCATCGAATTTGGTAGTTTCTTTAACCAGAAATAGAAAAGAAAAATGCTATTCTATCAAAACTAAAAAAAAAAAAAAAGTTCCATACAGTAGTGAAAACTGATGACAAGCATTAAAATCTTACTTTGTGATTCCTAACAGGTCAGATATGTGTCCCTGCTCTCAAAATTTTCATAATTTTTACATATACATTAAATTTTTGATACAGTATTTATAGAAGTATATTATTTCCTTTATAGTTTTATTTCTTTGAAATTGTTTGTTTATTCCAGGTAGTCTTTCAGAGTTATTTTTGACTCTGAACTAATTCAAAGTAGTTACTTTTATTTTATTGTTAAACATATTTTGACCAATGGGAGTGTATTTGATGGAACTCTTAAAATAAACTATGTGAATGCACATCCCCAGTGATTTTATGGCATTATACCAATTATCACTTTTTGTAAATATCAATTGTACTTGATAATATCTTAATATGCTAAGTATATCTTAATAGTCATAGTTTGCTTGCAAGTATAAAATGAAACGAAAATTTAGCACTGAAAGAACTAGGTTGGATAGTTGCAACAAACTCTGAGGTCTTTTCAGTATTAAAGAAACTTTGCAAATTCCTTTTAAATGTTTTCTTTTATAGATAGTATTTTCCCTTACTATTTAATCTAATAGAAATAAATATAAAAATTAATGATGTATGTTTTTCAATGCTGTGGGTTATAAAACCCACATCATCCTTTTGAACCACATAACAACCCTGTGAGGTAGTGAGAAAGTGGTAATTGTCATCTCCATTTTAGGAGGAAATTAAAACTCGTACTAATTCAAGATTAGCCTCGGGATTTCACCCTTCTTTTCTTTGTGTCATAGAATTTTTCCTTCTTCAGGTTAAAAATGCTGAATTTCCCAGGGGTATATTAAATTTAATTGAAAGCCTCATAGAAGGACAGTTTTTTAATGAAGCGATTGAAGAACTTTCCTCTTTGCAAGCACATTATATCCCTCCTATATTCCTTCTTCATGCTATTCTAAAGAACATTCTACAGGTAAGGGCAAGATCTTAAAGGTGTATAATATTTTGCAAAGAATGTTACAATGTGAATGTTTTCTCTTATGTTTACACTTTTTCTCTTTTCAGTATTTTTTATTCATTTTAATAGGACATGCGTTACCCATTTGTTATTTCTTCTTTTCTATTTTTAAAACTTTGTCTTTTTGAAACTAACATGCATTATGTACTATATATTATGTACTACTCTGAGTGGCTTACCTTTTGTTATTATTTACTAAGAATTTCCAAGATAGTTTTCTCTTGGAAAAAGTTATCTGATTTTTCAAATGGGAGAAAATATCTAACAAACATCAGTTACAATGATGTAGTATGCCATTTGATAAATTCTTTAGTACATTGATAGTATCATTTATTTTTTCTTTTTTAGGAGGTACTGGGTTTTGAACCCAGGCCCTCATACGTGGGAAGCTGGCACTCAACCACGGAGCTTCATCCACTCCCCAGTGAGAGTTGGTTTTTCATTTCTTTGTTTGCTTGCTTGCTTGCTTGTTTTTAAGAGGTACTATGGAGCAAACCTGGACCTCATACATGGGGGGGACCTCATACATGGGGCTCAACCACTTGAGCTGCATCCACTCCCTGATAGTACTATTTTTGTTCATAGTGTATACATAAGAGAATGGACATCCTCAAACTATAAAATCTAATAGGAGCAGCCTTTCAAAAGTAGCTTTTTATCATATTCTTTATCAGGATGTCAACTTGAAAATATAATAGGCTGGGGAAGCGGATTTGGCTCAACAGATAGAGCATCCATCTACCTCATAGGAGGTCCATTGTTCAAACCCAGGGCTTCCTGACCTGTGTGGTGAGCTGGCCCACTCACAGTCCTGATGTGCACAAGGAGTGCCCTGCCACGCAGGGGTATCCCATGCACAAGGAGCACACCCTATAAGGGGAGCCGCCCTGCGCGAAGAATGCACAGCCTGCCCAGGTGTGGCGCTGCACAGACGAATGAAGCAAGATGACACAAGGAAAAGAGACACAGATTCCCAGTGCCACTGACAAGAATCTAAGGGGACACAGAAGAACACAGAGCAAATGGACACACAGACAACGGGGTGGGGAGAGAGAAATAAATAAAAAATAAATCTTAAAAAAGAAAATATAATAGGCTGAAGTTCTGTCAGACTAGTGTTGGTGATGTTAGGATGTTCCATAAAACGTTTACCTTTACCTTTAGTTCCTTTTAGGTGACATTTGGGAACACTTAATTTCACTTGTAATCATGGAAATAAAAATGGATGTTTCATATAAGCTGGTCCTAATGGCTAGGATTACCTAATGTATAGATATGTATTTAAAGTGTGCCTCTCTCTCAGTTACATTATTTAATTAGCTACACATGACACTTCCATGTGTTCTCCTTTGTCCAAAAATATCTTTTTGCCAAGAAAGTTACGTCAGGATTATTGTTATAATTTTAGACTAAATAAGCTAGTGAAACTATACTTTTAGCTATAGTTTTATTTGTTTATTTTTAAATAATAGGATAACATAGATGAATATTCTGGTCGATACTTTCATATATTGTCAGCTCTTCTTCATCTGCATCCTCCTTGGAAGTCCCCAGCCATGTCAAGATATTACTTAGAGTTGTTTCAGTGTCCAGCTTGTATGAAGGGAGCATGGTCTCTAATAGAAGTACTTATCAGGTAAGGGATTTCACAAGTGAGGTTACTAAATGTTATTTAGTAGTAGTTATGCTGTGTGTATTTTAGATACTAAGGAAAGAAGTGCATTTGTTTTTTGGAAAAAAATGTGTGTAGCAGATATATGTGTTATGTTCATTGCAAACTCTTATAAAGAGGCCAAGTCAAATTAGTCATGTTTGTCTGTTTATTAAAAAGTAAATGTGAAGTAAATAAAGATACAAATTGAACTATAGTTTTGGTTAACATTTGTTTATGAGCAAACAAAGCAATCATTTGTTTTTCAGGGAACATGTGTTTCTATAGCAATTAACCAATTTTTAAAAACCAAACATTTTATAGATTGGGAACTACCTATGTGTGGCATTATGTGTGTATGCATATAAATGTGTATATTTTAATGAAATGATAAGTGTGCATATTGCTTTAAACGTTAAGAAAATTATTTTATTGAATATGGGTATCATCACCAAAATTTGGTCTTCAAAAGCATAAACATTTATAACTGTGTATAATATCTGTTTTATATTGTTTACCACTGTTACATATTTTCAGCTAGAAATTTTAATATTGAAACAGAACTTAAATTTTCTTAAATATGTCATCTGTCATGCCTCTGTGTATATGTCATCTGCCTAGTCTGTCTTTCCTTTGTCTTCCAAATGTTACTCTGGGAATTCTTCTGATTTCTCCTTCTTTCTTCCAAACAGAATCAAGCATTTTCCCCCCTTTCTATTCTGATAACACTTTCTATATACCTTAACAGAAAAACTGCTCTCCTTCTGAGATCTTTTTTTCAACCAAGTGCTCAGTGGTAAGAGAGAGCGATCACTTACACAGCAAAGGCTAGACCTTGGTTAGCTCTCGGGAATCATTAAAATTCATCTACCATTTTATTTGTTATATATTTGAAGCAAACCAGTCAGCTGGCTAGCATGCATTTATTCATTTCTTTCAACAAATGTTTATTATGTACTAAATTAAATAACAGTTTCTGCACTTTCAAAGGTCTCTGAGGTATACAATTCCAACATAACTGTACTATCCCAACAGAGGTACACAATGTATCGAAATAGGGTTTTGTAGTTAGAATCCCCCTAATTTCCAAATCTGTTCCCACCTTCACTACCATTGCCTTTCTTTGAAAGCCCTCATTACTTCTTATGTAAATTATTGCAATTACTTACTCACTGATTTTGATTCCATCTTTTCCCCTTATCTTCCATAGTGCCTTGCATGTTCTTTCCATAGTGATCTTGTCATTTCATAGATTAAAGTCTTCATTGACTCACATACCACTTATAGAACACTGTTCAGATACCTTAGTAAAACGTAAGACTTCATGATTTAGCCCCATCTGTGTCCCCATCCTTATCTCAGTCACTTTCCTAGGTGTGCCTGACTACTGAATTATTTCACATTTCTTATCCCTTTGCTCTTAAGTATTCCCTACCTATAAATACCTCCAGCACTGCCCCATGCCTCAAATATCTGGCTGACTCCTAAGCTTTAAAATGCAATTTAAATGACATGTTCTAAATCTTCCCTTTCCCTTAAATTAACTTTTTCACTCACATCAGCCTGTGACTTTCTTAACAGTATGTACTTATTCTTAATCATCTCCATCCTCAGTATCTAATGCCTTGAACATGATAGGTACTTAATAAATATGTGGATGAATTAATAATGCTATTATACAAGGGAGATAATATTTGAATATCTTAAAATTAGACTTTTAAATAAACAGAAATACCAAGATTTTGCTTCAAAATAATTGGGTTATTAGGGAGGAGGAGGTTACCTAGGGAAGTAGTAGGGATGTAGATGAAATACCGGTAGACGTGAATTAACCATTGTTGAAACTGGGCAATATTAGTCGTTCTTTTTTATGCAGTTTAAATATTCCATAATAAATGATTTTTAAAAAGAAGGACGAAAAGATACTTTGTTAACCAACTTGGTAGCTTCCAGACAAACTGAATAACTATATAGTGAATGTTATTTAACAGATTTGAGCATTTTTAGATTTAATTGCTATTATGAACCCTCCTAAACTGAGAATATGGTATCCAAAAAAGGGCAGGGAAGGGGGGAGGCAAAGGTAGAAAGTTACAAGTATACTGTTGATAAAATTGATAAGAAAGTTGGGAGAAGATTGTAATGAAATTTTGCCTAGACTCAATCGCCAAGTACTAGAGTTCTAACAGAGTAATCCTAAGCTCTCTTAAAAAAAGAAAATACTATAGAACTATACTGTCCAATCCTGTAGCCAGTAGTCACATGTAGCTATTTAAATTAAAACTAATTAAATTAACTAATTAAAAATTTACGTCTTCAGTTGCACAAGCCACATTTAAAGTGTCCAACAGAACATTTCTATCACAGTAAGTTCTGTTGGACAGGATTGCTAGAGAAAATGAAAGAAAAAAAAATATTGAATATTTAAAACTAAAGAAATAGGCCTAAGTGGCTTTCATTTACTAAAGAATGAAAAAGAAAAGAATCTTGGACAAAGGGAGGGTTATGAAGAATATTATAAATTGAGAGCTTAGCTCAATCAAAAGGATTGAATGAAATTCATAACTTTTTGTTCTTTAGCAATGTAATGAATAAATACAAAGGGAGAATACCAAATAAAAAGTTTAAAACATAGAAATTAGATCTGTATTAAGAATTAAGTACTTAGGATAAGTGATATGGCTTAATTTTTAAAGGAAAAAATATATTAATAAAATTTTGTTGAACTTGCTTTGTATGTGTTAAAGATTATTTCATTAAAATTATATTAATTTTTAAAATACCACAAGTTTCTCAATAAATTGTGTATAAGTTATAGATTGTTGGGTTCATGTTTTTCAGGTCTTGCCTTTTCAATGAAAATTTCTGTCACCAAATTTCAGAAAATATTGGCTCTAAGATGCTCCACCTGACGCTGCTCAAATTTTTCTTTAATTTAGTTGAAAGTGAAGTACAACATCTGAGCCAAAAGTAAGTTTTAATCACAAAAACCATGTAATTTTCTATATTTCTCTTCTGCATTCATTTATGTACATATTTCTAAAATTTGACCTTGATTTCTATTTTAATCTATTTTTGATTTCTTATTTTAAAAACATTCCCAAACACATTCCTTCAGTGTTAGTCAGGGTTTATCTACTTATTTTCTGTTTCCTTAATTGGCATATTTTTCACTGAGTTACACATTTGGATTGGTAAGAAGATTCTCATTCTTCAGGATATATATATATTTTAATTCTATAGTAATTTACTGTTAAGTAAAAAGTTCACTGGGTTTTAACAAAGATTCTGTAATACTTACAAAGTTTTGACATGTGCTAAAGCTTGCAGATATTTTCCTGTGTTCATTCTTAGTGATTTTATTGAACTGAGGCTGTTTTTCATATTTTGTCCTTTATTAAAATAAAATCTTTTTGTTATAATGTTTCTATATTTAAAAATTCCTTGTGGTTTTTTTTTGTTTGTTTTTTTGAGAAAAGTTAAGACATTATGTTTATTAATTATATTAAGTTGACATAAAGATTTGCTTTTTGTTAATATTTTCATTAGGTTGTGTGACTGGTCAGATTATCAGAGTTTGAAAATTACAAGAAAGGCAGTTCTTCTTGAAATATTTTGGTCAGGAAGTGAAACTTCTAGCCTTTTGACCAAGCCAGTAAATATGCTTTTGGAGTGGACTATATATTCTCACAAGGAAAAGTACAAGTCTAATGATGTAAGTAGGATTAATTCACAAAAGAATAATGGCCTATGGAAAATTACTTAGAAGAATCACTCTTCTTTTCTTTTTCCCTTTATTCTTTGAATTACTTGAAAAAAGTTAAAATACTTACAAATGTATCATGTTTTCTTTTTAATTTGTCTAACAATAAGCTGAAAGGTCCTGGAGGTTGGTGTTTTTGTCCTCTTACTTGATTACTAAAAGATGGCAAAGAAATCTTTAATTACTTAACATTCTAGATTGTTTATTTTTGTATACTTCAGTTCATAAGGAATGAGTCCATTTTGAGTCAATCCATAAAATTTATGTGTACTGCTAATAAAAAGTTCTACTTTTAAAACTCCTTTCTGCATCTTAAAGGTTATTTTCTGAACTTTCTTCATGAGTAGAATTTGCCTATCATTATATACCTAACATATAGTGATTTTAATGTAGTTTCTATCTGAAGGGTAGTTTAGAGAATCAAATATAGTAAAATTCACTCTAAATGGGTCAAAGTACTAAAAGTAAGAGCTAACACCGTAAAACTTTTTGAAGAAAACGTAGGGGGAAAGCTTCATAACCTTCGATTTGGTAGTGATTTCTTAGATATGATGCTAAAACCATGAGTAACAAAATTAAAAATAGTTAAAATGGACTTTGTCAAAATTTAAAACTTTTGTATGTCAGAGGAACTATCAGGAGAGTGGAAAGACAGTCTACAGAGTGAAGGTAAGAAAATACTAACCATGTATCTGATAAGGGTTTAATATCCAGAATATATGAAGAAATACTACAGTTCAACAAAAAAAAGACAACCTGTGATGGTTAAGTTCATGTGTCATCTTGGCCAGGTTTTGGTGTCCATTTTTTGGTCAAGCAAACATTGGCCTGATTGTTACTGTGAGGACATTTCATGACTTAAATTATCAGTAAATTAATTGTGTCTATGGATGATTACATCTACAATCAGCTGAAGAGATTGTTTTCAACAATGTTATAAGTCTCATCCAATTAGTAGAAGGCTTTAAAAAGAAGAAGTGAGGATTTCAGCAGTCAGAAGAGAACATTTCCATCTCTACTTCAGCCAGTCACCTTCTCCTGGAGAATTCATCTGAAACCTTCATTAGAGTTCCCAGCTTATGGCCTGCCCTATGAAGTTTGGACTTACACATCCCCACAGTTAAGTGAGACAATTCTTATCTAAAACTTGATCATATTGGGTGAACAGATGTGGCTCAAGCAGTTGAGTGCCCACCTTCCACATGGGAGGTCCTGGGTTTGGTTCCCAGTCCCTCCCAAAGAAAAAAACAAAACAAAACACACAACAAGCAAAAACAATGAGCAGACAATGAGCAAACAGACAAGGGAGCGATCTTGGGGGGAAAATTTCATAATATTTACAAATATCTCCTGTCACTTCTGTTTAGAGAACTGTGATTAATACACAACTCAATTTAATAATGGGCAAAAGAATTTGTGGCAGTTTGAGATTATTTTATGAATCCCTAAAAGAGAAAGATTATTTGTAAACTATTCCTCAGGGTGTGATACCCTTTGATTGCATTAAATTTAGCTGAGGTGTCTTTGATTAGATTGCCTGTTAAGATCAGAGCATTTTGATTGGACTACTTTAGTGGGTCCTGACTCAGGCTGAGTTCCCACCCCCTTGCTGTGTCTGATATAAATGGACACACACAGACAGACACATGGAAGAGAAAGTGCTGTCATTTTTGATCCTGCCATGTGACAGAAAGGAGAAGCCTCAATCAGCTGAAGCCCCAGAGAGAGGCACCATATTGCCTGATCACTTACATCTGACCTTGGGAAAAGAGCTGGACAGCGGAAACTGATATAGAAGCCCTGAGAGTTGAAATGGGGAAGAAGCAGAGCAGCTGAGCCTGAGAGAGGAAGGCCAAAGAGGAAGGCAGAAACCTCGCAGAGATCGCCCGCCATCTTGCTTCAACAGGTGTCAGTTAATTTGGTGAAAAAGTAACTCTTGAGTTGGACTTTCCATGGCCTTGGGACTGTAAGCTTTTACCCCAAATAAATACCCTTTATGAAAGCCAACAGATTTCTGGTACTTTATATCAGCAGCCCTTTGGCAGACTAATACAGACTTGAATAAACATTCTCTAAAAGATATACAAGCAACCAATAAGCCCGTGAAAAGATCCTAAACATCACTGATTTTCAGGGAAATGCAAGTCAAAATCACAATGAGATACTACTTCATATCCACTACGATAGCTATTATTAAAAAAACAGTACAGTAAGAATTGTCAAGGATGTGGAGAAATTAGAACCCACATACAGTTTGTTGGTGATATTGTAAAATGATACAGCCACTGTGGAAATCATTTTAGCAGTTTCTCAGAAAGTTGACCTTCAAAATTGCTTTATGATCAGGTAGACCTGATCTGAAGAACTGAAAGCAGGGACTTGAACAGATATTTGTATGCCATTGTTTGTAACAACATTATTAACAATAGCCCAAAGATATAAACAACCAAATGTCCATCAACAGATGAATGGATAACCAAAATGCAGTATATACACACAATGAAATATTATTCAGCCATAAAAAGGAACGAAGTTCTGATACATGTGACAACATAGGTGAACCTTGAAGACTTCATGTTGAGTCAAGTAAGCCAGCCACAATAGACAAATACTATATGATCTTGCTTACATGAAATACCTAAAATAAGCAAATTTCAGAGAGTCAGATGGTAGATTACAGGTTCCAAAGGAGCCCATGAGATTGTGGTAGAGGCTGTTATTGCTAAATGGGTATTAAGTTTCCGTTTGAAGTGATGAAAAAGTTAGGGTAATAGAAGTTGGTGATGGTAGCATATTGTGAATATAATTAATACCACTGAATTGTATTCTTTTTTTTTTAAGATTTATTTTTATTTATTTCTCTCCCCTTACTCCCCTCCCCTGTCCCAGTTGTCTGCTCTCTGTGTTCATTCACTGCATGTTTTTTTGTCCGCTTCTGTTGTTGTCAGCATCACGGGAATCTGTGTTTCTTTTTGTTGTGTCATCTTGCTGCATCAGCTCTCCGTGTGTGCAGCGCCATTCTTGGGTAGGCTGCACTTTCTTTCGTGCTGGGCGGCTCTCCTTACAGGGCACACTCCTTGTGTGTGGGGCTCCCCTATGCAGGGGACACCCCTGCATGGCACGGTACTCCTTACGCGCATCAGCTCTGTGCATGGGCCAGCTCCACACAGGTCAAGGAGGCCCAGGGTTTGAACCGTGGACCTCCCATGTGGTAGACGGACGCCCTAACCACTGGGCCAAGTCCGCTTCCCTTAATTGTATTCTTAAAAGTATTTAAAATGGGAAATTTTCAGTTGTATATAAGTCATTACAGTAAAAAGTTTTTTTAAAATTAACGTAGTAAGCTATGTTAAGTGCATACATACTGTGGTGCACATTAGGTTTATAATAAATATTAGTCATTTCTCCTTTTCAAAATGATCTCTTTTTAGGGCTTTATTGTGTACTTTGTGTTATGTATCATTAATTTCTGCTCTTATTTTTTTTTAATTCTTTCCTTTTACTTTCTCTTCTGTTACTTCATTCTTGAATGGTTAGATCTTTTCTCTATTAGGTCTTTATTTCTAATACGTGCACTTAATACAAATTACCTTTTGAATACAACTTGAGTTTCATCCCACAGGTTTAATCTAAGGTGGTCTCATAGTTTATTTTTAAATGTTTGCTATTGTCAGTGTTTATTTTTCCTTTGATCTAAGAGCTAGTTTAAAGTACTGTTTCAGAATTTCTAAATAGATGGGTTTTTGTCACATTATTGAGTTTTGTTTGTTTGGCTATTTTTTTTTTTAAGAGGTATGGGGAGTTGAACCCAGGACCTCATATATGGGAAGCAGGTGCTCAACCACTGAGCTATATCTTCTCCCCAATGAGAGTTTGTTTATTTGTTTTTAGGAGGTACTGGGGATGGAACCTGGAGCTTCGTACATAGGAATCAGGCACTCAACCACTTGAGCTACATCTACTCCCCATGTTTGGCTATGCTTTTATTATTAATTTCTAATGGTGAATTATGATTAAAGAATGTGCCCTATATGATTTCTGCTTTCCAAAAAAAAATTTTTTTTTTGGTCTCACATAAGATTAGGGGCCAAAAATGTGTTTTCTCTGTTGTTTACAGTGTTTTCTATCCTCTCTCAGATCCAGTTTAATAATCATTTTAATCAACTCTTCTGAATCTATTATGTGGATTTACTTATTTTTTTCTTATAGTTTTGTTGTATATATTATGAGGCCCTCTTGTGCATGACTGATATATCATCATAACTGCTAGTTTTAATGCCTTGGTTGCTAAATAGGTAATATTTTCTTTTTTTTTTTTTAAGATTTATTTATTTTTCCCCTCCTTCTCCCGCTTCCCTCCCCACCCTGCTATGTTTTTGCTGTTTGTGACCATTTGCTGTGTGATCTTCTGTATCTTTTTCTCTTTTTTGTCTTCTCATCTTTCTCCTCTAGGATTCAGAGGGATTCAATCCTGGGGACCTCTGTTGTGGAAAGAGGTGCCCTGTCAATTGCGCCACCTCAGTTCCTGGTCTCTATTGCGCTTCACCTTAAATCTCCCTTTCATCCCTGTTTTGTTGTGTCATCATCTTGCTATGTGAATCACTTGTGGGCACTGGCTCACCACGTGGGCATTCATGTGGGCACTTGGCTCACTGCATGGGCACTCGGCTTACGGCGTAGGCATACTTCTTTTTCACCAGGAGCTCCCAGGGATTGAACCTGGGTCCTCCCATGTGGTAGGCGGAGGCCTTATTATTTGAGCCACATCCTCTTCCTGGTAATATTTTCTTGAGGAGCAGTAAGCATAATAAAGTTGAGAACTCTGGCGTTAAGCTACCATACAGTCTGTTCTGTCTTAAGGAGAATTCTTACTGAGTTTCCCTTCATATATTTTCTCTCATCCATTGTATCTCTTCTCCTATCCTCTGTTTTTTTATCCTCTCGTCTCTAATTTCCATTTTTCTCTCCTTGAGCATTCTGAATAGTGTCTTTTAAGTAGTTCTCTTATCAGCTCTGTCTAATATGTTGTTCAGAATGGCCATTGCATTCTTAATTTTACTATAGGCATACCTCGGAGATGCTGAGGGTTTGGTTCCAGACCACTGCGATAAAGCACATCACAATAAAGCAAATCACATGAGTTTGTTTCCTAGTGCATATAAAAATTATGTATAGCCTATTAAGTGTATAAAATCATTCTGTCTCAGAAAAACAAGGACATACTTAATTAAAATGTGACAGAGACATGCATGCAGTGAGCACATGCTGTTGGTAAAATGGTGCTGATAGATTTGCTCGACACAAGGTTGCCACAAACCTTCAAGTCATAAAAACACAATTTCTACAAAGCCCAGTAAAGTGGAAGGCAATAAAATGAGGTATGCCTGTATTTTTTCCATTGTAGACTTTTTTTTTTTCAAATTGCTATGACATGTTTTTAAAGTTTCCCATTTCCTGCCAAATTTTCAAGATTTTCTTTTGTTTTGGCAATAATAGTTATTTTATAATGTATGTCTGATTATTCCATATCTAAAGTCTTGGGGGTCTTTTTTGTTGTTCCTTCTACTATTTCCTCTCCTTATCTCTTTTTTTCCTTCCACTGTGTGCTGGGTATTGCATTTGAAAAATTATTTGTAGAAACAATTTGTGGTATAGACCAGAGGATCTTCCTCCAAAGAGAATTTTCCTTTGCTTCTACCAGAGTGCATTGGTGTACTACCAGTCAAGAACTACCCTAATCAGATATCCAGGTTGGAGGGTTCCTGGATAGTCCAAGTGAAGTGAAGGGCTATAAATACGTGTAGTTTTGCTTCTAATCACCTCTACTGTGAGGTTAAAGCTCTTTAGGGTCTCAGCCTATCAGGGTTAGACCCTGGACTGTGACTTTTTTACCCTTCTCTCCTGGGCTTCAAAACCATAGTGCTATATCTTCGCCCTTTTAATGGATCAACAGATGTCCTCAGGACGAAGTCATCTGGTTTTGAGTGCCTCACTTGGCTTTTACCTTCTCCTAGATCTCGGTCTAGTAATTCCTTATAACTTACTGTCTTTCTGATCTTTTTTGGAGGATGTTCTGCATAGTGCATCTGTTAATTTTAGTTTTCCTTTATAAGAGAATTCATCTGGATTATCTTGGCCTCCATTATCAGAAACAGAAATTCTTACTGAGTTTTAAAAAATAGAGAATTATGAGGGCCCTTTTATTTTTTATACCGACATTAAAAAGGGACGATTACACCTGGGTATGGCTCTTTGTGATTAAGTAATCTTGTTATGTGACAGTATTCACAGTAACCAGGTAAGTAGGTACTTCCTTGTAAAAATGTCTGGTTTAAAAAGTGCAGTTGTGCAAATGTGTAGAAATTTAAAATATTCAGCAAATTGAACTACCAACATCTCATTGCCAATTGAGTTTAGTACTCCTAAACTCAAGCTGATAGTGTCCTTATAAATTAACATCTGATTTTTTATTTACCTTTTATGCAATAGAACCACTAAGTAAAGATTTCTTAATTATGAAATGGTTTTCTTTTTTTATCCATGTGATTGCATAAATGAAGTTTCTGTTTTAAAACTGAAGACAATAAAATTGTTCCAGTTTCGCTAAATTATCAAATTTCATACAAAAAAAATTACTCAGGAAACACTGATACAAATTGTAACAGATTTATACATATATTTAACTTTAATTTTTGTTCACATTTACAAATAAAAGCAACATTTTTGAAGCAGTATTTTATAGAAGTTATATGAAAACTGGTTTTAAACTTTGCGAATTTATATTTTATTGAAGATTTAAATTGCTTAAATTCATGAAAACTCTTTTTATTGTGGTACCTTATCTTTTAGAATTCATTCTTGTGCTTAATTAAAAATTTTTGGCAGTTTCAAATTTCAAGAATTCCATACATGTTCAGACATCATTTTCTGTAGTGTAAAGCATTTGTTTCATGATTTGCTGAGTTGAAGCATTCAGTTTAAGTCATTAGCTAAACAGAAGTCCTCAGTTTATGCTAATATTGTTTTGTCATAGTGTCAGTCAGCGAGTGTTGTAGAGTGACACAGTGGCAGTGAATTTCATTGTCATTAATCTGAGGAAGCTTTGGGCTTTCCTTGGCAAAGAGCAGAGGTGAGCATGTCAAGGTTATGGAGGAGGTGCCAATTTTACTAAGCTTGGTGGTTAGTCCCACCTTTCATTGGGATGTCCTTAAGTGTTATTTAAAGATAGCTCTACAATTATAGGTAGAAATGGAAGCTAGATTGTATTTAAAAGTAGGTAAATGGAGGCTAAAGATACCAAGTAACTTATTCAAGGAGTCACAGTCTATTAGGGCATAGCAGTGACTAGAGCCCAAGTCTTCATTTCAACAGTCTCTGTTTCAAATGCCAGTGTTTAAACCAGGTAAGAGGCACAGTTTGTGCATTATGTTTGCATCTGTCCAATAGAGGCGCTAGAGGAGCAGTTGTCATCTGTCACAGTGGAATATTATGCAAAATCCCTAATCTGGAAGTCAGAAGGCAAGTTTCTAGTTTGTTCTAAATTGCATAGTAGTTTTTGGGAAATCGTCAGATTTATAAACTGGAGAGTACAGTACTGGCAGCTTATAAAGAGCTGTACTGACAGAATGCCTGATAATACAATTTAACATATTAGAAGTTCTGGGAATGGATGTGGCTCAAGCAATTGGGCTCCTCCCTCCCACATGAAAGGTCCCAGGTTCTGTTCCTGGTGCCTCCTCAAAAGACAAGTAGACACAGAGAGCACACAATGAACACAGAGCAGACAGTGAGTGCAAACAACGAGGTGGAGGGGAGGAATAAATTTTTAAGATCTCTGAAAAAATAAAGTTTTAGCAAATATATGGCATATATGTAAATTATATCTATCTTTTATTTCCTTGTTAATTCTTAGGGTGTTCATGTTCTGTTGTTTCTCCTTTTTTTTTTTTTTTTTTTTTTAGCAAACATTTAAGTATTCCAAGAAAGCTTTTCTCCCTTGATTTATTTGCCATTTTCTTACTGATCCACTTCTAAAGCCACATATACAAGAAATTGTAGCATTGTTTATTATTAAAGTTGCAGTGAGTATAATCCATAACAGTGTCATGGCTCTATGGTTATAGTTAGTGTCACAGTTAAGAATATACTATAAAACGATCTAAAAAAGATCCAAAAGGATTGTAAAGTGTCTTTTTATTTTAAACTTGATTATTATGAATATGTAGTAGTGTGTACATTTAACTAATAATATGTAGTTAAGGATAATTTTGGATTTATTCTTAATTGATGGAGTGCTAGATTCTGATTTTGTAAGAGGCTTAGCTCTGTTAGTGACCTCCTTTCCTACCCAGAATAATAGGACCTGGGATCTCAGGTGATCTTAATTAACTATATTCTTGAAATGAGGACTACTTTCAGAAATCAAGATTTACCAGTCTCCTGTCTCCTTCCTGGGTAGTAGTGTCATTGCTGATATTCAGATATACATTATGTTGGACAGAATCATTTGTGGCATTTGTATGGGCATGAACAGAATTTGCTCGCTTAAATATGTATTTTCCCTGTCCTGTTTTATGCTCTCTTGATTACTTGAACCCTTGAAGTAAGAGTCAACTTGCTGAGACTGATCAACTACAGGTTGGTCTCAACAAGAAGAGAGTTGGCTTCCTTCACAGATCTTTGGAGACTGCCTAAGACCCAGTAGTAGTCAGTTATGGTCAATTGCAAGACTTGGACCAGAGCTCCCCAGATCATGCCAGGGGAGGCATCAGTGCCTTCCCAGCCTGCTGATAAGGCCAGTCCTGCTGCTGGCTTCCCATGTTTTGCAGCTGCAATTACAATGTTTAAACGGTAATCAAGTTGGGAGAAAGACAGGTGCTAATGCCTACTGCCTATTATTTGTGACCTGTTAGGATTAGGCTATAGTCAAACTTGTGTCATGACCCCTGATGATATTAGATCTTTGCTTCCCTAATTGTGTGGATTAAAATTCCCTCAGCCCATTGCTTAGGGGTCTCTCCCAGAGACATATGTCCAGCTTTGCCAGATTGCAGTGTGCTGACCCAGAGTGTAATGGGGCAGCAGGAGATCCACACACCTGCTCCTAATCCTGACACCAATGGGTTTTCTCTCAGTAAACACTGCTTCAGTGAGCCTTGTGTATATATTCTTTGATCATTACCCTAATTTGTACAGCAAATCAGAACTTCAGTTTTGAAATCATTTAACTAATAGCTTGTTATGCTAAGGAATGTCCTCATAAAATACTGTATATACTTCTAAGAACCCTGTCTTCTGAAGGCAGGTGAAACAAATCTATTAGGCACTGAGGGTTCAAAGTTTTAAGGATTTCTCTGTTACTAATCTCAGATTAGGCTTAATATGATGCAGAGTTTAGCAGTTATAATCTCTTTGTATACTGTAACATTTATTAAAACCATTTCACATGTCTTCTACCCAACTTTTTATTTAGAGATTTATTCATGCATCCAAACCACCTAGACAAAAAATATAGGAATTTCAACTAATTTTAATGTCATTGTGGAAGTGTTTATAAAAGGGGCTTTAAAATATTTTTGACAGCTCTTCATCTTCATGGTTTATACTTAATTTTATGGATTAGGGAAATATTTTTAAAACTAGGTTAAAGCATATTTGTAAGATTTGTATGCCTCACTGTATTTCTTATAATTTAATATAGCAGTGATAATCTAAAACAATATTCATACTTTTTAAACTGTGGCCTCTGTATATCTTTAAATTAGATAATGAGGTCTTTAAGGTTTGAGTCAATCTTCTTCTTTACAATAAATGGGAAAACTTGTTTGCTAAAGCTTTTATTGATTGTTTCTCAAGTATATTTCTGGAAAATCCCCATTTAGAGAAATTTAAGGGTTAATTCTATATATATAGACAGTATGGGTAGGTAAATCTTTTCCTTTATACATGTTTCTGTAAATGGAAATCCCAAAAGAAATCCACAGAAGCCAAGTTATTTCCTTATTGCTCTAATGAAATTATTGCCTCACTAAAACACTTGACACTAGTAGAGAATGCTATTTTACAAGTTCTTTCTAAGCCATCTATATAGAAGTCCCTGAAATTTTTGTATTATTAACTGTTTTGTCATGTCTGTATCCATAGAAAGAGAGTTTGCTAGGGTCCTTAAGAATCGTTTTTAGCATTAGCATACTCTGTATTTTCAAAAAGCTAAGGTTTGCCTCTCAACATGTAGTTAAAAACAAACACTGATAGAAATCATGTATTTTAATAATATTTTTCCCATCTTAATACTAGGTCTTCAAACATGAACTAGCTTACTTATTGACTGGAATTCTTGGAGCAGCAATAGATTATTGGATCATCCTTGGTCTTAAGATGGGTAGAAATGTCATGCGACACATGTCTGATGACTTTGGAAGTTATGTGTCTCTATCATGTGATGGTAAGTGTGTCTATATTACTGTGTTTTTCTTAGACCAATCTGGAAATTAACTTTGAACTGTTTAACTGGTCTGTAATCTTTAACGTATGTTTATTTATAAGAAGGTTTCCTTAAAATAGTTTCACATATACATGCGTACATGCATATATACACATACACATATCTATAATATACATAAACACATTTATATAGAGAGAGACAATATAAAGGAAATAAAAATATCCATAGTGCTGTCACCCAAATAACAACTGTTAAGTTTTAATATATTTCTTTCTGGTATTTTTAAGCATTTTACACATAATAAAATGTGTAATATATATGTAGATATATATTACATATATATGTAATTTTATATTCTTCTTTTCCTCTACACATTATATGAGATTTTTTCACTCCACATCATTTTTATTTAAAAATATTATTTTGATGATTTCATAAAAATTGAATATTAGGTTACAGTATAGAAAATACTAGCTGAAAATAAGTTAGTGTTTACATATATATATCATGTTTTCCTTAAAACATAACAACTAAAAATTATAAATAAAGCATCCTATGCAAGTAAAAAAGTAATTTAAAATTTAAATCAGTTTATTCCCTTTTTATTGGAGAATTAGGTTCCTAATTTTTTTATGTGTGGTGTTTTAGAAATTTCATATGGTAAGAACTATTTATTTTTCAGTGCCTTTGATAGTTTAGTAGAAAGCAGTGCCAATCTCTAATCTTATCTGTGCATATAAACAGTTCCCAGGTCTCTTCCTGCATGAATACTTAACAGTATTAAAAAATGAAATTCATCGATTCAGAGTACTTATTATGTTATGAAGCCACTTGTATTAACTTGGGTTTATCACTGGTTAAAACATATTCCGCATGTAGCTAGGTGCTGTATAATTTAACTTTCTTATAACATATAAAGCTGCTGCAATTTCCATTAGTTGCACGATGTAACAATAAATGAGCATGGCTGAGGCAAATAGAGATAATTTATATGCATAATTTTCTCACTTCCCCCCTACACTATCTACTTTAATTTTAAAATTTCCTCTAAAATAAGTGAAGGGGCATTACTTAAACAATATAACAGAACTCATTTCACAGCCCTTACTTTATAAAGAATTCTACCCATCTCTTTTGAGTCTCTAGACTTATGGGTGGCTTCTTTTAAGACCTTATGTATACATGTCCAAACTTCATAGTCCTTTTAGGTAAGATTGTCCTTTTTCTTTATTTTTGTAATCCTAAATTCCCAAAATGATTGTTTCTCAAACTAAGTGATAACTTTGTGGCCCCCAAATATAAGATGATTTTTCAACATAATTATAAAAATTTTAGGCTGCCAACTAAGTATTCTCTGTCACACACGTGTTTCACTGCATCTTGGCTTTATATAAAAGAAAAAGTTATTGAATATGCTGTCTTTCACTTTTATACTTTGAAGAGAGATCCTAGAGTAGTTATTGAGGTTATAAATGAGTTTAGAATTTATTTGATCATATCTTCTGCAAAGAGCATCTCTTTTTATACTACTAAATTTATCTTTTAAATTAAGCCAGTAGTTTATTAAGAAAATGAGAGAAGAGAAATAGGAGAAAATAAAAAAATAACAGATTATGGTTCCCAGGTATACTTGTGGGTTGAGCCAGGCAAGAAGATTTTTACCTAAAGCATTTCCCCTTTTTTCATTTTCATTGAATTGAGGGAGTGAGTACTGTTCTTTTTGTTGGCTAGCTGTTATTTGTTCAATGACTTTCTAACATTTCGTAGCCCAATTTAGTCTTCCTTCAGAACCCTTTCTTATAATTTCTTTCCCACCATTCCTACTAGATAGTTCAGTGATTTTTATTTCTTTCAGAAAGAGCAGAATTCTGACATTTTCTAGAATGAGAACTAAATGTTTGACTAACAGAATTCCATGTTTCCATTTGTATTAGTCAGGGTTCTCCAGGGAAACAGAACCAACAAGAAATATCTGTAAATAATATGAGATTTTATAAAATTGTCTCATGTGACCATGGGGGAGATACAAAGTCTAAATTCTGTAGGGCAGGCTGCAAGCCAGGGACTGAGATGAAGGTCCTCATTGGATTCCTTAGGAGACAATGGCCATTTGGAGCAGAGATGAGGATTCTTTCTATCAATGCTGAAATCACTTCTCCTTTTAAGGCCTTCAGCCGATTGGATGAGACATCACTCATTGCTGACGGCAGTTGCCTCAGTTGGCTATAGATATAACCATCTGCAGTCAACTCACTGATGATTAAAGTCCATGAAATGTCCTTATATTACAGTTAGTCTAGTGCTTGCTTAACCAAACAACTGGGCACCATTACCAGGCTGAATGGACACATTAGCCTAACCATCACACATTCCATTCAAACCTCTTTGAGTTTGGGGATCCAGGAAAGGATCATCAGTGGATTTAGGGACTATCAAGAAGTTGTATGATAATTGTATGTGTTGTTTCTAGTAATGTAGTGATTTCCTTTAAGAAAATACTTAACTTATAGTTTACCCAAATCAGTGAGAAAATGAGCTTTATATTATTAGGGTTCTATTTATGTCAGCTTCAGTGCTTTCTTTACTCATAATCTGAATTTCTCTTCATTTTAAAGCAGGGCATTGGTATATAGTCTTACTCCTAGCTTTTCACATGGCAAGTTTAAAATACAAGAAGTTTCGGCTTGTGCCTTACTTGAACTAAAACTAGACCTGAATGTTCCTGTTGTATCCAATTGAAACCTTTCCTTCCCAAGATCTGTGTTTGAGCACTGATGTTTCAAAGTTCAGATAAGAAACTTAAATTATATTCCTATTTGAAAAGTAGGTTTAAGACTTTTCTTAAACCCCTCAAACCACACACACACACAATTGTTTCCTTATACTTCAAATTAGGCTATATGTAAGCAGTGTTTATATTTTATATATATACATTTCTAAAAATGGTTCAAATTAATATCTCCCTAATTTTTTGCTGTTATTACTATTTGGTTGTTAACCTTTTGTCAGAGACAGGAATCAAGTGAATAAATTACCCTTGAGAGCAGTAACTTTTCTATAGCAAATATGCAAAATTAAAGAACTTCTTATGGGAGTTGATAGAATAACATACTTTTTCCTTACAAGTACCAGGTCTTCTAATAATGCCCTTTTTGTCTATATTTTGATGAAGAAATTTGAAAATCATTACTGTGCCACGTCTTCCCCTCTCCCTCATGGATACAATTTCCTTTTTATTTGTTATTATTATTATTTTAATTTCTCTTCCCTTCTCCCCGCCCCCCCCACCCACCCAGTTGTCTGCTCTCTGTGTCCATTCACTGTGTGTTCTTCTGTGTCCGCTTGTATTCTTGTCAGTGGCACCAGGAATCTGTGTCTCTTTTTGTTGTGTCATCTTGCTGCGTCAGCTCTCCGTGTGTGCAGCACCACTCCTGGGCAGGCTGCACTTTTTTCACGCTGGGCGGCTCTCCCTTTGGGGCACACTCCTTGCGCATGGGGCGCCCCTACGCAGGGGACGCCCCTGCATGGCACGACACTCCTTGTGCACATCAGCACTGCACATGGACCAGCTCACCACACAGGTCAGGAGGCCCTGGGTTTGAACATGTGGTAGGCGGACACTCTATCAGTTGAGCCAAATCCACTTCCCTTATTTTTATTTTTTAACATTTCTTTGAATTATTCTTCAACTCAATTGCTGTCTTTTCCTAACTCATTAGTAAAGATGTTAAAATTCAATGGTTATATATCTTCTGGTTAACGATCTTGGTCTGTCTTTTTAGTTTATGACAATCTAGGAGTTTATACATTAGTATGAATGTATAAAATTCATTCTGTGACAGTACTCAAATTCATATCTATGTAATTAATTTTAGTGTACTTGTTAATTTTTAATTGCTTTATAAAATATTAAGGCAGAAGATAAGTAAAATCATTTTGTCTTTCTGTAAGATCTAGCGTCTATTAATCCCATATAGATGGCATTCTTCTCTATTTCTAAGCACTTTATTTTATTTTTTTAAAGATTTATTTTTTATTTATTTCTCTGACCTTCTCCCCTTCCCAGTTGTCTGCTCTGTGTCCATTAACTGTGTGTTCTTCTGTGACCTTTCTATCCTTATCAGCGGCACCGGGAATTTCTTTTTGTTGCGTCTCTTGTTGTGCCAGCTCTGTGTTTCTTTTTGTCGCATCATCTTGTTGTGTCAGCCCTCCGTGTGTGCGGTGCCATTCTTGGGCAGGCTGCACTTTCTTTTGTGCTGGGCAGCTCTCTTTGCGTGTGGGGCTCTCCTACACGGGGGACACCTCACGTGGCAGGGCACTTCTTGCGCACATCAGTACTGCACATGGGCCAGCTCCACGCAGGTCAGGAAGGCCCAGGGTTTGAACCACGGACCTCCCATGTGGTAGGCGGATGCCCTATCCATTGGGCCAAGTCTGCTTCCCTTCTAAGCACTTTAAACAGAGAGTTTCTCATCTCTCTCTCTCTGTATTTTAAGGTCAGACTATCTGAAAATTCTTTCTTACGCCTTAATTGAAATTCCTAATATATTGGTTTGAACTAGGGGTCAGTAATATATTTTTTTAATGTAAAGCCCTACATGCAGTCTTTATCCGAGCTCCTCAACTCTGCCATGGTAGTGAGAAATTAGTCATACAAAAGCAAAAAAGCATGACTATGTTCCAGTAAAACTTTATAAAAACAGGCAGCAGGCCATAATGCCAACACTTGGTTTAAGCTTAATTCTCCTCCTTTCAGAAGGGAAAAAAAACATGTCATCAAAATTTACGATAATATTTTACTTTAATATTCTCATATCTTTAGGAATTTTGCCCTTCAAGGCTAAAAATTAACTTTTCCTGTTAAGTACTTTTTTCCCCAACCTTTTAATTATTTGTTTTTCTATGTCTATTCTAATGCCTTTCCATATTTTTGTCATTATTTTAATCTCTTTCATAAATATAAAATTTTATATTTTTATTCATCACCTCAGTTAGAATATTTCTATTCTCTTCATTTATTCAATGAATTTTAATTGGTATTCTACCAGGCATTGAGCTAAACACTTCATATATGGTAGGGCTGTGGCACAAAAATGGTCCTTAACTTTTTGGTGCTTTCAGTGGAAGAGGCAGACTATAATTAGGTTAATGACAATATATCATTTCAAATAATGCTATGAATGAGAAAAACTAGGTGCCATAAGAGGTTGTGTAATCTGTATACTGGGTGGTAATGGGAAGCAGAATGTGAAGGATAGGTAGGAGTTAGGCAGAGTCAGGAGAGAATTTTCTAGTCAGAAAATACTACATTTCCCAAAAGTCTAAGGTAGGAAATAATTTGGCCTGTTTAAGACCTTTTTGTGCTGGCTGGCTGATGGTAAGCATCAAGGAGATGAGTAATAAGTCCAGAGAAAGAATTGAAGAGTTTATATAGGAACTTGTAAGCCATGTTGAAGAGTCAAGAAGCTACTTTTAAGCATGATCTGATTAATATTTTTCTTAAATCATCCAGTTTAAGTTATTGATATTTGCCAATCTCTTATTCATTTGTCTATCAAATACTATTCTATGCAAACTAGTGCTACAAGCTGTGAGGGCTACAAAAATGACCATGTTCTTAAAATCTTACAGTCTAGGGTCTAAATATCTTATGTTCCCTGGTTAATCTTTTATTTGTCATTCTTTTTGTATTTATTACCTGGTGATATGTGGATCCATTGTATCTTGCATTTCTTTATTTCTATAAACCTAAAGAGGCCTCATATTTTCCTTCTGAGATGAATAATTCCATTTAGAAGTCCCAGTAAGAGATCATCTCTGTTGAACTTCATTGTACAAGTTATTTCTACTTTGCTTTTGCTTAGAGTTGCTATGTTAAGAGGTCTTGGTTGTAGGTAGGTATAGATATGTATATATATTATGTATGTGTGTGTGTATATATATATATATATATAAAACTAGAGATGAAACGTTCAGAAGATCTTTTGATTATCCTTCAGTTTACTGCTAATACATTTTCAGGTAATACTAACAGATCCTCTCGTAGCATGAGAAAAGGTTGTACATAATTCCTTTCTCATTTCCAACTCTTGCAAAGTGTATCTCCATTAAGGCTCTTTTGGAAGGGATTATCTGAATTCAGCAATCATATGTCTTTGGGTCTAGGTGGATCCATTTAACATCTGACTTAAGCCATTTGCCCAAAGGTTTAAAGAATCTCCTATATCCACCTGCCATAATACAAGAGCTCAGATCTCTTTAGTTGAGGCAGAGTTTTTCAGTTTGGGCACTATTTACATTTGGGACAGCTAATTTTCTGTTATAGAGGACTGTCCTGTGCATCATGAGATGTTTAGTAGCATCACTGGCCTTTGTTCATTAGAAGTCAAAAGTATCCCCTCCCTAGTTATGACAACCAAAAATATCCCTAACATTGCAGATGTTTCCTGGGAGCAAAGCACCTCCCCCCATTGAGAACCACTGAGTCAAGGATTACAGCAGGAACATCCTTTTATGAAGCAAAATAGTCATTGTGTGTCTGCAGTCTCTTCAGCCAAAAGGAATAACACCCCAATTAGGGAAATAAAGTTTTGTAACTTTTTATATTGATGTTAAGTTTGTCATTCTGTCCAATTTTTTAAAGATGTGTTTTATTAATAACATACTGCTTGTATTTTAACTCTTGTGTTCTGCTATTTATCCCTTGTATGCATTTTGTTAATTTTATTGACTTTTCCTTTTTCTTTATTCTTGTAGTGATTCCAGTTATATCTGCCTTATTTTATATCACAACTCCTGTTTTGTTTGATTTTAGCTCTTTGAGTATCCTATTTGTTGCTTTTATTTATTCTTTAATTATCTTTCCACTATATTATCCATTCTGTCATTTATACAGAGAATATTAATAGAGAATCAAAACATTAGAGTTCCTTACATAAGGTACACCCCAAACTTTTATCACTTTTAATTCATGAGTATATTTATGCATTTCCATGGAGTACTTGAGGTTTTTGGAAAGAAAGAATTGAGCCTCTTGATGTTTTGGGCTTTTTTGTTGATGCTGTTGTTTGTTTTGTCATATAAAATCATAAGCCCCTCTTCTGTAGTAGGGTAGATATAAACTTCTAAGGAAATCCTTAAAATTTGCATTTTATTCTTTCCCTCTTCATCCTGTGTCATCCCCCCTTCTCTGCATTGATAGGATTCATGTCTGTTGTCAGGGTAAGTGATCTAATTTATTTCTTCTCCTAAGGAGACTGATCACTGCAAATTAAATACATCTGTGCCCATTTAAAAACTAAGTACAAGTTTCCCAAAGGAGCAGTGCTACTATGGGAAGGCATCTTTAACATTAATAGGAAAGTGTGGTGATAGATAAAATTCTGTGCCCATCTATCTATTCATATATCATCTATTAATACACATGCATACCTAGGAGATATTGCAGGTTGAGTTCCAGACCACTACAATAAAGTGAATGCCACAATAAAGCTAGTCACATGAATTTCTTTCATTTCCCAGTAATGTAAAAGTTATTTCTACACTACACTGCAGTCATTAAAGTGTGCAATACCATTATGTCTAAAATAATGTATATACCTTAATTTAAAAATACTTTGTTGCCAAAAATATGCTATCATCTGAGCCTTCAGCGAATCATAATCTATTTGTTTGTGGAGGGTCTTGCCTCAATTTTCATGCCTGCTAAGGGGATCAGGGTGGTGATTGTTGAAGTTAAGGATGGTTGTAATAATTTCTTAAAATACGACAATAGTGAAATGTGCCACATCAATTGACTCACTCTTCCTTTTATGAAAGATTTCTCTGTAGTATGCAATGCTGTTTAATAATATTTTATCCACAATAGAACCTCTTTCAGTCTTCTCAAACCCTTCACTGCTTTATCAGCTAAGTTTATGTAATAGTCTAAATTTTTGTTGTCATTTCAGCAATATTCACATCTTCTCCAAGAGTGGGTTCCATCTCAAGAAATCACTTTCTTTGGTAAACCATAAAAAGCAACTACTCATCTGTTCAAGTTTTATCATGAGATTGCAGCAATTCAGTCACGTCGTCTTCACGCTTTACTTTAATTCTAATTCTCTTTTTATTTCCATGATATCTGTGGAAACTCCATCTGCTGAGGTCTCGAACCCCTCAAAGTCATCTACGAGGGTTAGAATCTCCTTCTTCCAAACTCCTGTGAATGTTGATATTTTGACCTCCTATTAATCATGAATGTTCTTTATAGCATCTAGAATGTTGAATCCTTTCCAAAAGGTTTTCAATTTACTTTGGCTAGATTCATCAGAGAAGTCACTATCTATAACAGCTATAGCCTTATGAAATGTATTTTTAAGGCTAAAGTCAAAATGACTCCTTGATCCATGGGCTACAGAATGGATATTGTGTTTGCAGACATAAAAACAACATTAATCTTGTACATCTCCATCGGAGCTCTTGGATGACCAGGTGCATTATCAATGATCTGTAATATTTTGAAAAGAATCTTTTTTTTTTTCTGAGCAGTAGTCTCAACAGTGGGCTTCAGATATTCAAAACGATTTTGTAAACAGATGTGCTATCATCTAGGCTTTGTTGTTCCATTTCCAGAGCACAGGCAGAATAAATTTAGCATAGTTCTTCGAGGTCCAAGGATTTTCAGAATGGTAAATGAACATTGGCTTAACCTCAAGTCACCAGCTGCTTTATCCCCTAACAAGAGAATCAGGCTGTCCTTTGAAAATTTGAAGCTAGGCATTGACTTGTCCTTTCTAGCTATGAAAGTATTAAATGACATCTTCCACTGGAAGGCTGTTTAATCTATATTGAAAATCTCTTGTTTAGTGTCACTACCTTCATCAATGTTCTTAGCTAAAACTTCTGGATAACTTGCTACAGTGTCTCCAGCACTCACTGCTTCACCTTGAACCTTGATGTTAGAGAGATGACTTCTTTTCTTTAACCTCATGAACCAACCTCTGCTAGCTTCAGACTTTTCTACTGCAGCTTCCTCACCTCTCTCAGTCTTCCTAGAACTGAAGAGAGTTAGGGCCTTGCTCTGTATTAGGCTTTGGCTTAAGGAATGTTGGCTCTTCTATCTAGACCACTAAAACATTCTCCCTTTCAGCAGTATGGCTCTTTTGCTTTCTTATCATTCATGTGTTCACTGGAGTATCACTTTTAATTTCCTTCAAAAACTTTTCCTTTGCCTTCACAACTTGGCTAATTGTTTGGCACAAGAGGCCTAGATTTTGGCCTGTCTTAGCTTGTAGCATGCCTTTCTCACTAAGCTTAGTCATTTCTAGCTTTTGATTTCAAGTAAGAGATATGTGACTCTTCCTTTCACTTGAACACTTAGAGGCCCTTATAGGGTTATGAATTGGCCTAATTTCAATATTTTTGTGTTTCAGGAAATAGGAAGGTCCAAGGAGAGGGAGAGAGATGAATGGTTACAGCTGGTCAGTGGAGCAGTCAGATCACACACAACATTTATCAATTAAGTTTGCCATCTTATATGGGTGCAGTTTGTGGTGCCCCAAAACAATTACAATAATAACATCAAAGATCAGAGCTCACAGACCATCATAATAGATATAATAACAATGAAAAAGTTTAAAATATTGCAAGAATTACCAAACTGACATAGAGACCACGTGAGCACATGCTGTTAGAAAAACGGCAACAGTAGACTTGTTTAATGCAAGATTGCTACAAACCTTTAATTTGTAGGGAAAAAAAAGCTCAGATCTGCAAAGCACAATAAAAGGAAGTATACTTGCATATGTGTGTGTGTGTGCATGTAAGTTAAGACTTTTAGTTAAAATAATAAAATCAATTATTAATTTTCAAATGTGAGAACATTTCAAATAAGCCATTTTCTCCTGAAAGACAAGTACTATGAATATTATCTATTTTCTGTTGTTTAAAATTATATGAGTGAATTTTATTGGTATAGGAATCATCATTTGAATGAATAAAATCCTCTGAGGAAATAAGTCTATAGAAAGACTATTTCATAGGGTATAGCAATAACTATATATATTTCTTGTTTTCCTCAGACTTTTCATCACAGGAACTAGAGATTTTCATTTGTTCATTTTCCTCCTCTTGGCTTCAAATGTTTGTTGCAGAGGCAGTCTTTAAAAAGTTGTGTTTACAGAATTCCATCGGCATTTCTTCTGAGCCACTCTCTCTTCTGAAAATGGTAAGTACCATTTTTAGTCTTTTAATTTCTAAGTGAGTTCATGAATTGAATTTTAAAATATTCTTAGCTACTTTTTATAATTGGATCAAATATATTCATAGATCTTTCCAATATATCTAAAAACTGGTAGTTTTCTACCTCAAAAATGGATTAACAAGTGAACAGAAAAGTTTAATCACTTGTTTGAGAGTATTTAAGGATTGATAATAGAAAAATAATGCAAAAATCTTCGTTTCCTAATCACTTGCTATTGTAAATAAGATTATTTTTTTGGGAAGACTTAGGTCCAAAAATATTCTATGATATATTTAATGATATTTAAAGAACAAAATTTGTAAGCAATGCCAAAAGTTATTCCATTTTCATGCTATACTTATTTATTTATAAGCCATACTTGGTCTAAGATTCTCCTTACCAAGATCATTACTAGGCTATCTTTAAATATTATTAATATCTAATATCTCTAGCAGTTTCTTCAACATGTGGAAAATATGCTTATTTATTAGTCAAATTGAGAAAATCCTATTTTGCAAAAGTCCATGCCTTTAAGGACTCTTGCACTCCTTATTTTATTTGTTTATTCTGGACTTGTTTTCTGTTGAGGAAAGGCCTTATCAAAATGGAATAACAACATACCAGTTGTACATAAATTAGGTGTTTTTCTATTTCTAAAAATTCAGAGGAATCTTAACAGGTTGGCTCATAATACTAAAGAACTTTCTTAAATGAGCATCAAAATTGAATTAGAGGGAAGTGGATTTGGCTCAACAGATAGAGCATCCACCTACCACATGGGAGGGCAGGGTTCAAGCCCAGGGCGTCCTGACCCATGTGGTGAAGCTGGCCCATGCGCAGTGCTGATGTGCACAAGTAGTGCCGTGCCACACAGGAGTGTCCCCCTCATAGGGGAGCCCCATGCGCAGGAGTGCGCCCCATAAGGAGAGCCGCCCCGCGTGAAAAAAGTGCAGTCTGCCCAGGAGTGCCGCTGCACACATGGAGAGCCGACGCACCAAGATGACACAACAAAAAGAGACACAGATTCCTGGTGCCGCTGACAAGAATCCAAACAGACACAGAGGAATGCGCAGCAAATGGACACACAGAAAGCAGACAACTGGGGGGTAGGGGGCAGGGAAGGGGAGAGAAATAAAAATAAATAAAAATTAAAAAAAAAAATGAATTAGAGGGAGCAGATGTGGCTCAAGCAGTTGGGTGCCCACTTCCCACATGGAACATCCTGAGTTCAGCTCCTGGTGCCTCCTAAAAGACTAGCAGATGTGACAAGGAGAGGTGATGAGCAGAGGCAATGAGCAGACAGATGAGGGAGCCATCTGGGGGGCAGGGAATTGAATGAGAAAACATGCTTTTTTAGAAAGGCATTTTACTTTGTTTATGTGGTAAAGATTTAATGACATGTACCTCGTAGCATAACATGTTCAAACAGTCGGTGGCACTGGGTATGGGTAGCAGCCATAGTGATAAAACTGAGATAATATATTTAATGGCAAAATGACTCAAGTAATTTCTTTTTACAATTTCAAGGTCTATGTACTTGAGAAAGCAATATACTATTCTTTTGCAACAGGTTTGTTCCTATTTGCCAACTTTGGGAAAAACTGGTGTGCATGGGGCTGGAAAGATGCAGATACCAAAGAAAATGGGACAACAGCCTTGCCTTGAATCTCAGAGGGCCTTACTGATGCTCAATGGTGCTAAACAGAAACAAGTCGAAGGTCTAGAGTTACTGTAAGTAATACTAATATATCAACTATGCTCTGTTTTGTAGTACAGCTCAGATTCTTTAACTTTATGGTTATCTGTGGTACTGTCTGAATTTTACTAATTAGTAAAAAACTCAGCTTTAGACCTATAAATACACATGAACACCATTTTCTTTCTGTAATTCAAGATACATCTTTTTTTTCCTAAAAAATGTTTCCCCCAAAAAATAAACCTGTTCATCAAATTATTGTTTTACACAATTTTTGCACCCTAAGCTTTTAATTCCTACTTTTATATAATGAAGAATGAATTTCAGAATATGTAGTTGTGTGAGATACTCTAAATTTATAGCAACTTCCCTAAAATAATAAACCTCCTTTAAAAATGTGCTCTATAAAACTCAGAAAACCTGAAATGTTCTCTGAAAAGAAGGGAATAGTATCATAATATGAAAATAAGAATGGGGAGTAAAGGCCTGGATTCTGATCTTAGCTTTTTGTTTTATCCTCTCTGGAAAATATGGTTTATTTGATCTTTCTCTTTACTGAGCAGTCCATATTCAAAAACTTGTTAGTGGACAGTTAGGAGTATGAGGCTAATAAAATGCAAAATAATATGTTATTAATAAAATTTATTTCTATGTAGTTGTATTAAGCTTATTTGTACTATAAGAAAACAGTACAAATTTGAGTAATGGGGTTTAAATTAAAAGAAGACTAGATTTTTTAAATGTATATATGTATATATTATATATTCTGGCATGGTATACTGAAAAACAAGCTTTCATTATTTCTTACTTTCCTTTCAGAGAGCCTCACCTCGCTAAATGCTCCTCATCATCATTAAAAAGATTGAAAAATAAGTCAGAAGGAGAATTGTCATGTTCCAAGGAGAATTGCCCCTCTTTAGTTGCAAAGATGAATTTTCACAAGACTAATCTGAAAGGTATCCCAATTATTTAGATAATTTATGCTAAGAACTTTTTATGATTATAGTCAATACTTCCAAGTTTAACACACTTGCTCTGATGAATACTTGACTTAAAATATTGGCCTACATCCAGGAAATACCTTCTTGGATAGTATGTTATTTTCTTCAGCTGTTATCAATACAAAAAAAGGGATCATTTAATACACAGTATAATAGAATATTCCTTCCCTTATTTTTCTTCCACCTCTCCAGATACTAACCACAGCATATAGCATGTTGTGAACTCATTCCAGATTTGCCCGCCTTACTTTTCTAATCCACTTCAACCTCTGTTTCTTAAGATCAGTATCTTCCCATTTGAAAGTATAATTCACTCTTCATCTCTTTCAGTCCTAGACATTTTGTGAACAAAGAATGAGGAATAGGCTATGCTACATAGCTGTGTTAAGCATATGGACTCTTCTCTTTCAGGCATTGAGCCCAGACTATGAAATGTGTTTGGCTTTTGGTTCTAACTATACTAGAACCTAAGAACCTAAAGGATGGAATAACAAGAATAGCATTATAATAAACACTCCAGCACCTTTTTCACTTAGGCACCTCTTAACACACAAACATGCAAGTTAACTTCCACAGTGCTATGCCTGGCCAAAATAAATTGCTGAGGCTCTTGTTTGTGAACTATATTGTTTTTGTTTTTTTTTAACTGTGTTGTATTTTTAATACAAATATGTTTATTATTATGACACCCATGGAAGTAGTGACAGAGAAGTTCTTATAATCTTTCAACATGATATAAGTTCATAATTGCATATCACAGATTCAAAATAACTGCCCTTTTGGCTCAAAATGTGAGAAACATTTTAGATGAGAACCCAAATATTAACTTCACAAATCAGAGTCCATATTCTTTGTTTTATTGTTTCAAAAAGTAAAATGAATATGAATGACTTTAGGCTGAACAACAGAAGGAAGTTAATTGAGAAATAGTAGAGAAAAACTTTAAAAGATTTTCTATGTTTGTAAAAGAAATGTTTTGGTAGAAATTGTAGAGATAATCTGTCAAACTGAACACTGTAAAAATGAGCTACTTAATATTTCATAGGAAAATATTCAGTTCAATGATTCATTTGTTTTCTAGGCAGTTGCTTATTATAAGTTTTTAAAATTCCCCTTACGTCAAATTATCATTTATATCTTATTAATCCTGGTTATAGCAGATATGGATATAGATTGAATTTTAGCTAACATGCTAAATTGCATTCCTCTTAGAAAAAACAGACATTAAAACCTTGCCATTTCTATTTGTCACCCTTGTTCAGCTTTAAATGGTACTAGGGGTTTTTCCCGGTGTGTGTATGTGTGTGTGTGTGTGTCTGTGTGTGTTTATATTAAGATTCCTTCATTTCTCCTCTCTGTGCTGCTGTAGCCAAGCCAGACAGCCTATTGAGAAGCAGCAAACCATCTGTTAATGGATGTGAAGTTCTGAATTATACTTGAGTATGTAGAGGCACTCGTGCTTAGCCAGAAACGTTCATTTGAATTAAGCTATAAATGCTGTGTAAAAAAAAAGCTATACATTTAACATAGCTTCATGAATAAATTTAAGAGAGGACAATTACACTCTAAACTTTTGTTGTTGCAAAACTCAGTATTTTGGTGTTCTCTGATCACTTGGAGATTTTATAGTGGGATTGATACTTTAAACCTTGAACTCGGGGGAGACAATGCCTGTATTAAACCTTTTGCAATAGAATTGCATTGCTGAATTGCTGGTAGAACAGAAGTTCTATGGATTGGTGGGATTCCCTCCCCCATCTTTTTTTAATGCAAGAAATGTTTAAACCAGTCTAAAGGAAAACTCAATAATCATCCTACATAGGGCCAGATCTCCTAGTTCGTGCCCTTTGATTGTTTTCTTTAGTTGGTATCTTGTCTTCCCCGGACTAATCTATTAATTTTTTATGGCAGGAGAAACAGCCCTGCATAGAGCTTGCATAACTAACCAAGTGGAGAAATTGATTCTTCTTCTCTCTTTGCCAGGAATAGACATCAATGTTAAAGGTACGTTCTAAATCTTTGTGGTCTAATCCAGTGTCTTAATATTTGTGATATTCAATAGCTACCTGTCAACATTAGGGAAAATCATTTAAGCAAACTTACCTAAGATATCTTTAAAATACTGCCATTAGCTAAACGAAGAAATTATGATATTTTGATTTGTAATGAATAGTGCAAAAACCTTTTTTGGGGTGTCTATATCTCGTTCAGATCCTAACATTCATATTTTAAAATTGTTTTAGTCTAGTTTATTTTTCTTAAAAGTAGAAATATGATTAAAGCCTAGGCATTTTTAGCAAAACCTTCTTTTTTTGTATATGAGGACACTAGAAAGTCACACTGATGAGAGAAGTAGAATATCAGTTCCTTACTACCAAAAGTCCTACTTTTGCTGTTTTAAAACTTGCCTTGGTTTCTAATTTAGACAATGCTGGCTGGACGCCTTTGCATGAAGCCTGTAACTATGGCAACACAGTGTGTGTCCAGGAAATTTTGCAACGTTGTCCAGAGGTAGATCTGCTCACTCAAGTGGATGGGGTGACTCCTTTGCATGATGCACTGTCAAACGGACATGTAGAAATTGGCAAGCTCCTACTCCAGCATGGGGGTGAGTGCATTTATGCTAAACTGGTTCTGATAAAGTATCCAGTTTTTGAAAATCCCTCAGAGGTAGATAGCACTTTATATTTAAGTATACTATAAAGAAAGACGCCTTGATTTTATATTAATGAGAATGTAAGGATAAATAGTCTCCTAGAATGTAAGCATATTTTATTAGCAGGGATAAAAGCATTTTCATGATATGTTTTTATTTATTTATTGTATTAAGTCCATTTCATTTATAACTGTACCTTTAATTGGGGGTATTGTTTAAAATTAATAATTCTAAGTATGTAATGCCTTTGTGAAACTTTCAGTCATTTCTGAGAGTTTATTAACAAATGGATATAAATGTTCAATTGTGGTTACTTGTCTACAATGTTCCATTTCTTGTATTTTAACTGCTGACTCTATTAATCTTAGTTTTTATGAGTCATTTCTTTACAGACTATAAGAATGGTGTACTAGAATATCTTTTCTTCATTCACATTTCAGGCAATTAAGTTAAAGAAGGATTTTCAAATTGTGGTAACTATTGTGCAGGGATTTTGTGAATGTGTTAACTTGAGCTTAGTATTTATCTATTACTATTTCTGCTGATATTTGATCTCAGGGAGATCACTTTCAATAAGCCACTTAATTTTTAGTGGCATTCTTATATCTGAATTTAATAACATAAATTTTATATCAAAATGTTCAAAACTGATTTGTGTTCAAGAAAAGCAAAAGAAAACTGATAACTAGCTTATGATGCAGAAACAAAGATTTGTATAAAATCCCTGTTCCTTTTGTTTATACTAATATCAACTTGGAATTTAGCATATTTTCCCCAAAATTAAAGCTATGTGATTCTGCATGAAAACAAAAGCTTATTTTATTTGAATGTCTTTTCATTATATAGATACAGCTAAGAGAAGCTGTATAGCTTGGTAGCTTAAGATATTTGGTTATTTATAGTCTTCTCCTGCCCCCTAAAGGCCCTAGTATGTCTATTTTACTGACACCATTTCATAATCAATATATTTTTCAGTTCTTTTTATTTTTATATGCTTACTAAACTGTAATATTCTGCCTCCTAATGTTTTATTTTTCTACCCAACCATGTATCTGGCATGCCAAACCAATATTTGGCCTTGCATCAAATGGTTTAAGTGATGTATGGGCCTTTATTGTATTAAATGCAACTTTTCAATAGAGAACAGCATTATACCAACCAATGGAAATTTTTCTAGGGGCCTTATTGAAGAATATTAATGGATGAGTTCCTTGTCCTAAGGGAATAAATCTACTTGTACTTGAACTTATCAAGGTCTTTTGACAATTGTATAGAGTTATCTTTGTCTTAGTCATATGTTAGGTTTGAAACCATCATTCTGGTAACTATATTCTCTATTCATTTTGAGTCAGTCTGGCTTGAGAGCAATAATTTTATGAATTTATGTCTCTGAAACCTTTGTTTACTTCTGTCATGCTGTATCCAAATTTATTTGTTTTTAACAGGAGCAAGTTGGAACATTTTTTTTTGAGCTGTCAACACAATGAAAAAGAATCTATTTTTTATTTAAAATTCTCTTTTTTCACAAATTATATATTAATCCTACATCATCAATGATTGATCTTTTAAGACATTTTATAGCTAGTCTACATGACTACATATGCCTGATCATATTCATCATTAAGAATTTTATCAGCTATAATCTGTTCTCTGTCTCTGACAATATGATCCATGTTATATGATCAGACCTTTTGATTATGTCTGCTAGTATTAAAATCTTTATATCCTTATAACATTTTTATGGCAAAGTGAATAAATAATTATAAGACTTGGCAGACAAGAGTACAGAGTATTCTAGTACTTTGCTATGTGGCCAAACTCTGAGTCCAAATTCTGAGTCGTTGTTTAGCCCCTCCCATACCATCTTTACCATCTAGGAAATAAAATCTTTTCTTCAGTACTCTCTAAGTAGGTGGTTACATGAGTCTAACTGGGATTAATGGATGAGATCAGAGTTTGATCCAGAACAATTAACATTTTAACTTTTTCTGAATCAGTTACCTGTGCTGAAAATTGAACATAGGCAAGGATAAAATGAAATCTGTATCTATTCAAGGGTTTTTAGTCTATGTACAGCCAGAATCACCTTAAAACTTTTATCTCGCCCCCCCCCCCCCCCCCGCCGCCACGTTGTCTGTTCTCTCTGTCCATTCTCTGTGTATTCTTAGTTCGTTTGCATTGTTGTCAGCAGCACCAGGAATCTGTGTCTCTTTTTGTTGCATCATATTGCTGTGTCAGCTCTCCGTGTGTGCGGCACCACTCCTGGGCAGGCTGCACTTTTCTCGTGTGGGACGGCTCTCCTTGAGGGACACACTCCTTGCACGTGGGCCAGCTCACCACACGGGTCAGGAAACCCTGGGTTTGAACCCTGGACCTCCTATGTGGAAGGCGGACGCTGCCAAATCCGCTTCCCATGAATAGAATTTAAGATAAATATATTTTATTATTCTGGGAACACTGAAACTCTTAAGTTGATGATTTTCAAAGTTTCATAAAAGCTTTTTTTAATTTGTTATTTGTTTTATTTGTTAAACTAAGACATGCATTTTTAAGTAAACCTCTTTAGTCAATTAACTAAGATTTTGGTCTTTTTTCAATACGCCTTGATTAGGCAATATAGATAAACAGTAAATTGTGTCAACATGAATTAGTGCAAATATGATTTTTAAAAAAGAGATATGGATACTTTGGGGGTAAAAGAAAGACAAAACAGCTGTTAAAATGCCAAAATAAAAATGTTTTACTCAACATTTTGCGTTTTCTTTTTCACAGGACCAGTACTTTTACAGCAGAGGAACTCTAAGGGTGAACTGCCTTTGGATTATGTGGTATCACCTCAAATCAAGGAAGAACTATTTGCTATTACAAAAATTGAAGATACAGTGGAGAACTTTCATGCACAAGCTGAGAAACACTTTCACTACCAGCAACTTGAATTTGGCTCATTTTTACTTAGTAGGATGTTGCTAAATTTCTGTTCAATTTTTGATTTGTCTTCTGATTTCCTCTTAGGTTTCAAAGGATTTACTCATCTAAATGAACTGCTTAAGGCTTGTAAGAGTTACAAAGAAACGAAAAGTGCTCATACAGACTGGTTATTGGATCTTTATGCTAGAAATATAAAGGCATTACAGAAGCTTCCAAATATTCTTAAGGAACTGCCTGAGAATTTGAAAGTGTGTCCTGGAGTACACACCGAGGCCTTATTGGTGACATTGGAAATGATGTCTCGGTCAGTCACAGAGTTTTCATGAGGGCGTCCAAAAATATGAGTCCACTTTCTAAACCTTTTCAACTTGCCTTGTCAGTTATTATGGACTTAATAGCTTATTAACAAATATTAATTTGTTTTATTTACAGACAGATTTCAAAGCCTTACTTTTTTGATTTTGAAAAGCACCTCAAAGAACTTCTGCGAACTATAGTATGGGACTTCTGACTTTATCCAGTGTGTAGAATTTGATTAGAAAGTGAAAACAGTTTTGTTTGCTAGAGACTGCTTTCATTAATCTTTAGTTTTCCATTCTGGAAGTAATATTATCTATTTATATTGTACATGTAAAAAAATTTTATTTAAATACTTTTTCAAATCAGAATGTAATGTCCTCTTATTTTAGGTATCCTAGATCTTAGAATCATGGTAAGAATATTCATGCAAATGTGTACCTACAAATGTGTAGTTCCTGTTTGTTCTCTACAGGTTGTTAAACTAAAATATTTGTTTTAGTTTTTTGTATTTCTAAAATAAACATTTCTAAAATTTATAATTAATATTCTTGGTTTTTAAATGCAGTGAATATACAAGAGTCTGACAGTTTTATCCCTTGATCTGTTTTATTTTAGCATTTCACGTACAAGGTATATTACTACTTAATGTAACCAATATTCTGTAAGTGAAAACTTTCTGTTGCATAATAAGTTTTATTAAATAGTAATAGTATAAGTGGCAACTAAGTAATAGATTTGAGATTATCTAAAATTTTAATGTGCAGTATAAATTTTCAGAGTAGTAACATTTCAATTTGCAGTTTTTCTTAATAGCAATTTATAGTAAAACTAAAAGAAAGGGCGTGGCTAATAACCACTTTTGAAATTGGAGTTGCTTTGCTAGTGGGAATAAGTTACATTGTGGTAAAGAAGGAAAAGAAACATTAAAACTTCCATTTAGCTTTTATCTAACTAAAGTGGTGATCTGACAGCAATTAATCTGCTAAAGAAGCATACTTTAGTTTTATCTTAGAAACAGATCTTACAAGATACAAATACTCAGTGTTTTATTACTGGGTTCATAATCTACATTGAAAACTGCTACATTAATATATCTGCTCTGAATAAAAAATCAAGGTTTTCTTCTATACTTTTAAATCAGTAATATTTTTACAGATACTGTAAGAAATATTAGTTGTTGCTATTTAGACTTCAGATTTGATATCAAACCAATCCTTTTTAATATTTACTTAATATGCCAGAGTATCAAAAGATGGTGCAGTGGAGATTAAGGGACATTAAAATACTCCAAAGGGAGTAAAATGCTTCCCTAGAACATGAATAAGAACATTTATATTCCAAGGAGTGGCCACTTTACATGACTTGTAATGTAAAGGCATCTGGGATAATGTTTGGTTTGCTTCGTCAGCTAATATAAACTTAAAAAACATAGGCTTTGATTTAATGTAGACAGTTTCAAATCAATGTGTAGTTTGTTATTACGTAATTATAAGGCAAGTTCCTTGTTGAGCTTTGGTTTTCTTACCAGTCAAATGGTAATGACAGATATCCTTGTCATTATAAAATTTAGTTAGCCTATCACATTATATGGTACTTAAGAAATGGTGCTTTCTTTCTACCTCTTCCCTCCACTTTTTGGTTATAAATATAGTATGTGTATTTATCTAGCCTTTCGCTGAAATTAGTAATAATTCCTTAAGTTGTGTAATAAAGTAATCAACATTATGGTTAGATGTTTATAAGAAACATTGCCTTTTAGTTGCAGTTAGTAATAATATTTCATAGCTGACTGTTCTATCAATTTCTACAAGCCACAATGATATGAGATAGGGAACATGCCAGTGCCATTGAGGTCTCTATGTTTATGAAGTTATCATTGCACAGTTTCGTACTTTCTCAGAAGTCCAGTTTGGCAAACATGTTCTGAGGGCCTGGTTTTTAATACCAGTAAATGTATATGGATTTGAACCTAAAACAAGAAACTTCATTTCCAATATTATTTGTTATATTTATTTTAGAAAATATAGAATTGCCTTAAATCTATCTTAGATGTAGAGGAAGATAGAAATTCTAAATAAATATAACAAAATTCGTAGTCTTTCTGAGACCTGGCCTTTTAATTGTAGGCTTCTGAACGTCAGCTGAAGGCAAGGTTGAGTAATGCTATTCAGTGTACACTGCCAGATTTGATATCATTATTCTATGGAATTGTTAAAATAAAAAAAAATTTTTAAATGCCCATAAGATCCCTTGTTAGAATGTAAGTAAAGCCTTGAAAGAGATTTCAGAGCTTTTAAGATTCATTCAGCTTTCCCCCATGCAAACCCCCAACAAAATATATAATTTGGAATGTAGAAAGATTTTAGACTGTTCACTGGCAGTTTTTAGAAAGGGTCTCTATGAAGTTAAAGTTCTATAGCTTGTTAGTTCTTAATTTTACTATGCAGAATAAAGTGGCCCAAGTATATACATTTCTGTCATTGTACTAACTCCAAGAGGAAAAACTTTTATCCTGTATATGTCAAATGTGAAATTAATAAATATTTTGAACTCAGCATTTATTGAACTCTATATGCTGAGCATTGTGCTTGACAGGGGCTAACCATACGAAAAGGAGGAAAGGCTGATAGTTTGTTTGTATAATGAAGTAATCAACATGGGTTAGTCTGAGAAGTAAAACCAAGCTTAAATATTATTAGTTTTATAGTCTTTAGTATAGGCTGTTGAAAAAGCAATTTCAGTTTTGTATGTTTTTGAAAGTTTGTAGTAATAATTGGTGTTATGTTTTAGGTTTTTAAGTCCTATGAGTATTCAGGAGTCTGCTCATTTAATCCTTTGATCAATAGTATTTTACCGGTGTTATTTTAGAGAGGCTAGAACATGGGGTTTATTTTTTAAATCTTAGTGAACTGGTATCTATTCCTAGGCAAACTCAAATGCATCAATGCAAGCATACTTTATAACTTTCTGGAAATGCTTGCCTTTTTTTATTTATGCTCTTATAGGAAGTTAAATTAGATGAGTACCTTCACATGAAAAATTATTTGTGGAATGAGTATTCTATAAACTTTTACAAACTATCCAGTAAGTGCTGAATTTGATGAGAGCCTGTCACTGCTGCTCCTTGATCGGTAGAAAGGGATCATCTTTGAGTGACATGAGGCATTCTTTCCCTCAGGCACTTAACACGGAGCTTCCACACCACTAGCACCTCTGTGACGTGGAATTTGCAAAGCTAGGCATGATAATTGTTTTTATAACAAATGTGGATTGAGTTAGAAAGGTCAGTGATGCCATTATTAGAATTAGGTTGTACCTGGTGATGTCAAAACTGGAGACTGTGGAATAGTTAACTTGCCTTGATAATCAAAAAATGGTATCAAAAAACTCACCTTATAGATTAAAATGAATTAGGGGGAAGGATGTACTTTGGTGTCTATTTGCTCTGATACAGAATTAGACATTATTAGACTAAAATTAATTAAAAAGGGTTATGGTGGTACTTTATTTTATTCCAACATACCTCTTTCAAGATTCTGCAAGTTCTACTCAAACACAACCTTTTCAGAGAAAATAAAAGATCTTATAAGAGTAATTTATAATGTTATTGATCATTTGATGTTTGAAGAGTTTGCCCACTGTAATAAATGCTAATCTTAAAGAATATCTGAAAGATAATTATTTCATGTTTTCCAGTTTGTGAAAGCACCAAGCAACAAAGTTTCAAACACATCCTTTTTCTTGAGGCATATGAATTTATGTGAGTTGTGGGAGGGGAAAAAATTCTATTAAATTGTTTGAAAAACAAGCTTAAGTTTACCAAACATAAAGCTAAATAATTAGCTTTTTGTCACAAAAGAATCTGCTATGTGGGAGTACTTTTGTTTATAAGCTGGTTGCAATCTTGTATACATTTGAATTTGTTACTGTTTTTTTTTTTTACTTGTAGATATTTAGTTTTGGTTATAAATAAACATGTTTAAAAAACAACTTGAAATACAATCCTTAGTACTAGATACTAGTAGTTTTTTTTAGAATTTGTCTCTTTGCTGTTGAAGATATATATTTTTTTCTTTTAAAAAAAAAGTATAGTGAACTCTTTTCTGGATCTTTAAATTACTTACTGAATTAATATCCAACAAAATTAAGTCAGCAAAGTGACTAATGCTCAGTTATTATACAAACAATATTCCTTAAGTATATAATATTATTTGTATGTATGTAATATATAAATTATAGGATATAATATTGCCTTTTAAAAAGTCAATATTTTGACCTTTTAAAATTACCCAAAAAAGTCATTTATCTATAAATAGTATCTATAAGTAGCTCTTTCCAGTGAGAATTGAAATATTTGCTCCAAATTTTTTGTTTTGTTTTGTTTTTTATCATTGCCCCCAATTTTTTTTTAGAATGTTAACCATATCTCTTCTAATCCCCTTTCTTCCTCAAACATCTAAATTTGAGCAAGTGGATATTAATACATAATGGGTTGTTAAACATTACTAGAAAGTGACTAATTTCTTTGGAGAGTTTTGGAAAAAGATGTACTTAGCTCTTCCAGCAGGTAAGTATACTAAACTGAAAAATCTGGAATCCAGTTTTGAATTTACACCTAACGTACTATCATTAATCTTGATGGTAGATGAACAAAAATTACCACTGCCTCTCCATTCTGCTGTCCCCAAATGACATGTTGGAACAATCATTAATCAGATAAAAGAACTTACTTTGTTGTCAGTGATATCTCAACTTAAAGGATGGGTCAGCAGTGGGTTATGTCATGACTCTGATAAATTTTCCTAATGACCAGAATTGTTTGATTTACAATAGTTGTATTTGTTTGTGTATATCTTGGGTATCTGAATTTATCCAAAAGATGTTTCTCCTTTGCATTGTTTCTCTTTTATAGTGCAGAGTCAAAATTACAGAGCAATAAATAAAATTCAGTAGAATTAAAACATGCATTTTAAAGAGCTTTCTGCAAAAACTTAAAAGCAGAATTGTAAAGATAATTAGGCAAGGGGATTAGGGGAAAAGTGCTTAGCACTCATTCTTGTTTAAAGGAATCAAGAGGGTAAAGATTTCTACGTGCTGTTTGATGCATTGATTGAGAAGTTAGTGAAGGTATGAAATCAAAGGCATATAGACAAATCTAATCTTAGAAGTAAACTGTATTTGAAAATTTTTAAATAATGTTCAATAACCAAGGATCCAGATAATTGTTTTGAGGAAGGTTATTTTAGCTCAATCTCAATCAGAAGCAAAGAATGATAAAAATGTCAGTTTTAATAATACCATCAGAAATAGCCTATTTTGGACTAGTGATACCCAGTTCTTTCCTCAAGGTTAGGCAAATCTAAATTTCTAATTTCTTTTCAGTTCTTTCAGACCTTTTCAAAATACTGTAACTTCATATTCAGTCATGTTATTCGAGGGAAATGTACTTAAGGAAGAAAGCCATTTGTTTAAAGTGGTTGAAGTGGTTCCCTAATTAGACATAGAAACTGTTTAACTGTAATTAAAATTTACTTCCTCTTTGTAAAGAGGAAGTAAATACATAGCTACTGGTAGTTGTGATAGAATTCTAAATATTTATTTTCACTTCTCCAAGTCTCTTTGTAACATTTTTTTATATTTATTATGATGTCAGTAACAAATGTATTCGTAAAAGTAATACTCTTAATCCAAGTCAAAATCAGTCTTCAAATTTTCCTAAAATTGTCTTAAAAATTTAAACGGGAATCTTTTAAAAATATGAACTGCAGCCTTAAAATACATCGTTTTTCTTCAAGGTAACACTGTATCTAATGCAAACCTCAAATAATACATAGGACTATAGGCCTCTCCTTTGAGAGTGACTCTGGTTTACTGCTTTACTGAAATGCTTCCTTCAGTCTTCTCAATTTTAAGCCACTTTAAAGCAGGTTCTAACCATAGTGGGGGTGGGGGTGGGGAGTGATTACTCTAGTAGAATTCTTCATTTGTTAAAGATTAAACTTTTTCACGAGGATACTATGTGGAGTCATGACAACATATCACTATCAGCCTTTTCTTATTTTAGAAATACTCATGGAACATGAATTACTTGTTTTCTGATGGGTCTTCTCAGATTAAACACACACAAAAAAACCCAAGAAACTGGTAGGATTAATGATGGTTACATTTATAAAGATTATAAATGCCTTTGAAGGGCATTCACTACTGTGTTATTAAATTGGGAATTTTTTTCCTATCATAGGTCTTGAAAAAAATCCACTTTATAAGGTTTATTATTTACAACATTAATGCAGATACAAACAGCCAGCCTTGCATTCTGAGAATTCTGAGTGGAAATGCCTTGCCACTGTTCTCGAGAGCATGTTATTTTGTACCTCTTTTGTGAAGGCCAGGAAATTGGCTGCTTCTAAGGTACTGTTTCAAGTATTATAATTTAAAATACATTATATCTGTCATTGTTTTATATTAATGCATTGGATACATACTCTGCAACTGGAGAGTAGGACATCAATCCATTTTTTTGGTAAGATTTCTCACCTGCTTGTCAAGGTTGTTGTCACATCACAGTCATGGAAGATAAAGTATATGAGGGTCATGGGCGATCAAGTATTTGTGTGCTCTTTCTATTAGTATCATAGTGCCACAAGAATGGATGGTATGTGTCTGATACCCCACTCCACAATAGTCATTTTTCCTGATTTAGTTAAATGACCAAGTACCAGATGTTTTATGACTTAAAGTTTTTCCCTATTTCTAAAAATACAAGTTTTGCATTTTTCCTACAAGGAAATTTAAAATGTAATGTTCAGAGGGTTGATGTATGGGACCCCTGTATGATGTTATGCATGTCTGCATTGTAAGTTCACAATTTTTACTATGCACTTAATTGTTTATGTATGTTCATAAATAAATGATATATAGATAATAGGATTGGTTGGGGAAAATACTTTGTTTAGTAGTAATATTTTGACAGCGCTCTAAATTTAATCATTAGTTAAAAAGGTTTAACAACAGTGCAAGTTATTGGTGGTAGGGTGAGTCATGAGTCCTGTATGATGTTATATATGCTTGTTTTGTAAGTTCACAACTATTATACACTTATTTATGTATGAGTGATATACTTCAATAAATTAAAAAAATTTTTTAAATTAAAAAAATAAAATGTCAAAAAAAAGGTAATGTTCATCAACGTCAGACAAATAAAATGGAAGACCACATTAGTCTATTTAAAAACTTTTTTCTTTTGAATGGACTTGGAGAGAATGTAAACTACAACATAAACTATAACCCCTGCTGTGTAGCAGTGCTCCAAAATGTACTCATCAAATGTAATGAATGTACCACACTAATGAAAAGTTGTCGATGTGGGAAGACTGGGGGTGTGTGAAGTGCGGTATATGAGAACTTCTTATATTTTTTAATGTAACATTTTGTGCCATTATGTATCTTAAAAAAAAAATACTAAAGGTAAAAAAACTGCTTCTTTAAGCATGCATAGTATTTGACTTGTCTGAGTGGGTTTCCATGTGCTTCAAAGGCCCTGCTGTTTTGCTCTGTCTCTGTTTTATGTTAATGGAAACTGAATTTGTAAGAATTTCCAAAGATAAGGAAGGAGTAAAGTTGTTTTAAGGTAGTCAGAAGGTGGTGGTAGTTACCCCAGTATTATACCAAACAAGATGATAAAAATCACAAACATTATCACTCCCTGTATAATAGGTAATATACATTTTTACCTTTGTAAAATTTTTCTAAGAGTTTATTAGTTGTTTATACTAATAAATTATTTTCCATGGTTGTAGTATTGCTAGTTACACACAGGTTTTGACGTAATTGTCATAATCACTATTGTGCTTCATAAAGGTAAGAATGCTTTGTGGGGATTGATGGAGAGTTTAGTTTCCAGTCCTCTGAGTAGCTTAAAGGGGATCTCTGAAGTTGGGGCAAATTTTAGCATTTCCTTCCCGACTGCTTATCTGTAGTCCAGCTGTCTCTGACTAACCCTGTAGTGTTGCCTTGGGTTTATCTCCAATAATGCAAAAGACAATTTATGATTGGGGCCAGGTGTATTCCTTTCTTTCTGAATTTACATTTACTCCGAACCTTTTACCATTTGAACTCTAGCAAAATAAAATGCTACAAAGTGATTCATGCCATTTTGAATCTTGTCTTTGAGTAGGTAGTTGGCCACTCCTTTTCTCTTTTGAAGGCACATTTAAGAAATTAGAAGCAGGGGAAATTTACATTGAGATTTCACACGTTTTGCACAACTACTTACCTACACCATTTCTGTTTTCCCCAATACAAATAATACTTTTAGTTTAATACACTTAATACACTATTGGTTCACTAGAACAGAGAGACACAGAAGGAGCCGACATAAATAAAAAACCTAAGTGTACTTAAAAATATACTACTGGTGCATGCGATAGACTACTACTTTTTTTTTTTTTTAAGTTTAGAATGTGAAGGAAGAGCCCCATAAATGTAAGCTCATATGAGACCAATTCTATATTTGATATTTCATATTTTTTTGATTCTTAATCCAGATCCCTTGATCCACTAAATTCCAGCAAATTTTTTGTGGTGTTTTTAGTTCCTACAGCATGTGAATAGTTTGGTTATTTAATGGTTTATGGTTGCATAGTACTCTTACATAATGAAAGATTTTCATTGATATTTCTTAAATCTCAGAGATTCGGCTGGAAAAAGTCATATGAAGTGATAGCCACTGTATTAACATAGAAACTGAGGCACAAGGGAATAACATTTTCCCCAAGAAAAAAAAAGGATATTTTATGTTTTCTTCAGTGAATTACACTAACCATCTGTGATGGGAATTGTAATTGAAAGGACACTATTTTAAGAATTCATTATTTTTTTTAATGTGGTTTTAATTCATACTCTACAGAGCAATTAGAAAGGCTGATTCTAGATTCTCTAATTCAGAGGTTGTTAACCTTTATAGTTCCTTGGACCCCTTTGCCAGTCAGGTGAAATGAATACTACTGTAATTTATTGCATCCAGCATCCATGTGGAATCTAAGCCCCCTCTTGACATAGATGTGGAGTGGACACAACCATTCCAGGGTCCACAGGATGGAGGAATAGAGTATGGATTAGAGTGGACTTACTGATATTCTATTCATGAACTATAGTGATTAGTAATCAAAGAAAATGTGGCATTGGTGTGGAGAAAGTGGCCATGGTGGCTGCTGGGGGTAGGGAGTGGGAGGAAGAGATAAGATGTGGGGGCGTTTTCGGGACTTGGAGTTGTCCTGGGTGGTGCTGCAGGGACAGTTACTGGACATTGTATGTCCTCCCATGGCCCACTGGGTGGAATGTGGGAGAGTGTGAGCTATGGTGTGGACCATTGACCATGAGGTGCAGCGGTGCTCAGAGATGTGTTCACCAAGTGCAATGAATGTCTCATGATGATGGAGGAGGTTGTTGTTATGGGGGGAGGAGGGGGGTAAGGGGGATGGGGGGGTATATGGGGACCTCATTTTTTTTAATGTAACATTAAAAAAATAAAGACAAAAATTAAAAGAATTAAAAATTGAAAAATAAGTGAAGGAAATGCTAGATTTCAGTTAGAGGTCAGAGAAAATAAATATAATAAGTTGATCTTTTTCAATTTAAATTCACAGACCCCCTGAAATCTTTCCTTGGACCCTGGGTGGTCTGTGGACCCCTTGTTAAGAACCCCCGCTCTAATCAAACCAATGAATAGTCTGTTCAGAAACACACATACAGGTACTTAAAGTTCTAGAATTTAGATAAGCATCAGCCTAGTAATACCTGAGACTTTTCCAAGAAATATAATGGTGGCTCTCTCTATTTTTATTTCTGTAGCATCGCCTGTCTTATATATTTTTTTGTTGTTGTTGGTAAGTACAAAACTCAAAAACATGAATTTTTAGGCACATTTAACAAGTATGTAAACTGAAATTAAAAGCCTATTGAAAAGGCTTAATACAAAGGTAGACTACTTTTACCATTAGAGGCAAAAATATATCGAGAAAAACTCCTGAATTTTTCTTCACTTGAAAATACAAAATAAAAACTCTGTAAGAGCTACTTTTGGAAACTTATTAAATTTTTTCACTCAACTTCAGCTCCAGGTTTGGTTTTACTATACCATTATTGGTTTGACCATTGCCTATGACTGGGCAAGTCATACAGTGGGTGTTCAAATATATCACAAAGCAAAGTTATTTAGAGAATCCTAATGCAGATTTTCAAATTTTCCTACTGCAGATATATATGTGCTGCAGAATGGATGAGGAATAATTTGGAATCCATACAGAACCTATCAATTTGAGTCTGTGAAAGAGTTCCAAAATGTACTAGAAGTACTATGTTCTTTTTATAGGTGGAGAAACAAATACACATTTCTTATGAATCATTATAATTAACAGCATGGAATATGAATATAGTGACCAATGAATTTACTTACTAAAAGATATTGAGGAATGTATTCAGTAGTTCACAGTGACTGTATTTAGCAGTCCAAATACATGTTGAATTTCATTCAATCTCTTAGCTAGAGAACTCTTGAAATATTTACATTGCAAAACTCTCAAAACCAAGGCAAATCAGGCTACTCTCAAAAGGCAAAATTGTACCTTATGTGAAGGGGAAGAAATTGTTACAATTCTACCAATCTCTATTTTCTGTCTGTGAATGTAGTAGTTACTAAAAGCAATGAAGATTCCCCTGAGTTTTCCTTTCATCCCTCAAGGTAGCTCTTACTCTTGCAGCTTCTGGATGCTTACCCCTTCAAAGATACTGAGTTTCATACAAGCCAGGGTTCCAGGAAAAGTCTTGGTCATCAGAACCAAATCTGGATTTCTCTAAGTGTCATAAGAATAAGCACATAATCACCCATCACTCTTCCCTTCAACCACCAAAAAAAAGGGAGGTAGGGAGAAAGAAGAGAAAGGACGACTGATTATACTTAGAAAAGATTATTTTCTTTTGTATTTAATGCAGTGAACGTATAGTCAACATTACCATTGAACTAAACATCTGAAATTCAATACAATGAAACAAATAGGAATTGGTCATCTGTTAATGGTTACTATCCACTAGGTACATCTGAGATTGTAGAATATCAGACATTTAAGACACCTGGATAGACACTGTGAGCACAAAACAAATCTCACACTAGGTATAATCAAATGTTATTTCAAATTGTCCCATCAATAAAGTTTCTTTAGTAACTTCATTCATGGTATAATATGCCTTAGCAACAGTGATGGTATGCAGATGTAAGCATGTCATTATAAACATTATGTGCTAAATAAAGCATATTGAGGTCAAAGCCTTTCTGTAGAAAGGGAATTTAATTGACATTCTTCAAGCATCGTGTATAAACAGGTCAAAATAGTTTTATCATAAGAAACAGTATTTAACAACATATCTTTAAAATAAAAATACTTTAAAAATCAGTTTTGATGAGATTAAATTTATTTTTAAAGACTCTTCCTTTAGAGTGAAATATATATTTCTTGCTTCCAGCTTTTCCACATTTTTCCAACTTGTCCCTTTAAAATAGCCAGTATAACCCCCATCCTAGTCTATTAATAAAGTAGTGCAAAACATTGTCTGCAGCAATTTCAACAAGCTTTATCCCTTATCAAATCAGGGAGGTGAGACATTCTCACCAAATGATTTCCCTCACCAGAGTATGCTCTTAATATACCAGGGAGTTAGATACAAAAACAATCGTGAGTCTTGGAAATGCAATTTTAAGTAGAGATTCTATGGTAAGTAGTGAAACATTTTTTAAAGGTAAACCCCCTCCCCATAAGCTGTTTATTTTACAAAACACTTTCATGCATTCATATTAATGATTATTTTTTTCCATAAATGAATGTAATAAAACACTGGCATATCATATCACTTAGCACACACTGCATTCTCCTCTACGTTAAAATTCACACTAATAACAAAAATCATAGTATGCATTAAAGCATTTCAGTAACCTAATGAGAAAGCACTTTTTTGTGTGTGAGAACACTTGAGTATTAAATATCTTTAGATGCACAAAGGCATAATCTGACACCAAAAGCATACATATTTAGTTTGCTAGTATTTTGACACTTGAACTAGGTTGCAAATTTGCTAACACAGTATAAATTAAAGAAGTGGTAGGTATAAAAGTTCAGATAGGCAATAATTTATAAACCTGGCAGTACTTAATATTTTAGATGGAATGATAGAAGGTTTGAAAGTTTTCTTTATAGAATTTGAATGTTGAAGATTCTCTTGAAGAGATGAAGATACCTTCACTCAGCTTAAAATCGGCCTAGTCATATCTAAATAATTTGTAAGGAAGCGAATGTCAGTATCTGAAGTCAGAATCTATGTTAAACTGAAATGCCTCCATTCCATTATTCAGGTTTTAGGACTTACCCCCCTATTAAAATATATAAAACATAGAAAACTATAATGGATTACTTTTCAAATAAAAAATAGTCACATAAAAAAAAAGCTAAATTCAAATTGACATTTACATTTTGTGTAGATTTAATCAGAACATAGTTGAGCATTTAATATTCTGGTTCTTCCATTTGTTAATTAGAGAAGTGTGTCTCTTCCAATGTTATCATTCATACATTCGTGTTTTTTTCAGCCTGTTTTATTATCCACAGCTAATAAGACTTTCACACAGCAGTAGCTAAACCTTTATCAAATTGATTCTGTACAATGGAAGTATATTTTCAAAGACATATGCCTTTGTACACTATTTACAAATTCTCTTGATCATGATAAAAAGGCAAAATAAATAAAAAGCAGAAAGAAAGGAAATGCTGCTGAGGCTGAGGGCTTTTTCTTTTATCTCCCCCAAACAGATGCTGGTCTCCTCAGTGCTTGGAGCTGGCTAGCCAAGATTGTTTTTCTTCCTTTTACATGGGCTATGAGAAGGATCTGGTTTCAGTTCTTGGTACTGCACCTGTTTAAACAGAGTTCAGAGAAAGACTGGTCAGGTGGCTACTTTCTGGCAAAGGAAGGGAAAGCCAAGGAATGAGAAATTATGCTGGGGGGGTTGAGTGTATGGGAGGGAATGTGCTCACTCTGTATGGGATCTGCAGCTGAGAGGCAGAAAACAATAGAATTATAGAGCTTGAGTCAGAAGGGAAAGCCCGCCAGAAACTACATAAGAGCCCTGATGTGAACTTTGGAATAGGCTGGGGTCTTCACTGTCTATAACACATGTTAAAAGCAAAACCATTTCAAGTGATTTGAAGTGCTGGATAATGATTCTTTGCAAATTGTTGGCGTGTTTAACAGTCTTAATCTCCATCCAGCCCATCCTCTTGTCTTATACCTAATCAAAAACTCAAAATTAACCTTATCAGGCCAACACAAAGAAACACGGGGGAAAGGTGTCCCTGCAATCCATCTTCTAGGTTTTGAATTTTTTTTTTAGTTTAATTTTACTCTGAAAATAATGTGTGGTTAATGCGCATTAACCTCAAAGGTTTTCAAAGAATTTTTGCGATACACCCAGTCTTCAAAAAGGAGTCACCTTTCTCCCCTCAGTGATCTCTAAAATAGTTCTGCTTAGCCTTAAAACGCACTTATTCATGCAAATTTTGGAAAGAGGTGTTTTCTCCTAAATGTCCACTAACACATACTACTTACATTATCTAATATTTGTATATCCTTCCCTCAGATAATGGTGACTCAAGGCAGTCTCCTTCACAAACTGCAGCTGAACCTTACCTGAAGGAGGATTCTCCTGGAGGGACCTAGTAGGCTCTTTATGCAACTCCCTCTCATTCTCCCATTCCCCAAACATTCTTCTTTATAATTTCTTGGATAGTATCCCAAATGACCTAAATTCCTGAATGGCAAAATTTACTACAGACTTTGTTAACTTTATCTGGCTCATCTAAAACCTTTGAAATTAAAAGGACATAAAAGTTAAAACCCAATGTCATACTACATTAAAATAGTAATGAAACCTACATACCACTTGTACATCTGAAGGGACTCTAGAAAGAAAGTCAAGTAGTTCATTGTTATCAATTGCATATGGACTCCGAAGCTTCTTTGTAAATTTATTAATACCTGAAAAAGTGATAGATCACACATTATTAAAATCTCCAAAGTTTGGAAACTATCATCTTGTTAAAGAGAGCACATTTCCAGCAAAAATGTTACAGTGACTTGAAGATCTAACTGCTTCTCAACCTTGACTGAACAAATCGATAAACCCATGTCCTCTCTCTCTCCTTTCCCAGTTTTCTGTTTCCTCTCATTTTTCCTCTTCTCTTCCCTTCCCTGCCTTTCCTTTTCAGTCCCTTTTCTTTCTGTGTAGTTTCTTCCAAGCAGGAAAGGTTGTTTATTTGGGAAACAAAGTGGGTGAGGAGTATCAAGCAGGAAAGAGCATTGAGATGACTTGTTTTTTCTGTCAGACTACAAGTTTTCATTTATCCATGATGAAACTTCCTATGTTTTGAATTAGGATTGTCTTTTTTCTAGAGGTGCTAGACAATGAACCCAGGACCTCAAACATGGGAAGCAGACATTCAACCACTGGAGCTACATCTCCCTTGGATTGGGGTTGTCTTTAAAGCAGGAGGTCTGATTTCCTGATTTCCTCTTTTTAAAAATGTGTACCTTTTGAAAATAGGGAGAAGCTATTATGCAAATGAAATATTTAGAAAATACATGACCTTGATTTTTTTTTCAAAATGCCCTGAAATGAAAAATAATTTTTAGAAAAAATAAATGGCTTTACATAGAATCAGCAATGATGAAAACTGAGATGTAGAACTAGAACATCTAGACTCTTATTTCGGGAGTTCATGTTAGAATAAACTTTTGGAAACTTAATTTTGGCTTCTGCCTCCTAATGTGAGACCTATGTCTTAAATTTCGAGTTGATATTTCAGCAATCACCTGCCACTAAAAGAATACTGTTCTTTTAAAATTTAATTTGATGAAACGAGAGGCCCAAACACATTCTCTAAAAATTGCTTTTAAGACAGCTAGCCAGTGAGGCCACCCCAGGTTATATAACCAGATGTCTGCCATGGGCTGCAGTTTCTGAGAACCTGGGGAAACAAAATGGGAGGTTCAGCACCTTTATTATGCAACAGAGATGGCTCTGCAAGCCTGAGGCAGGTCTGACCCTAGACAGGTTAGAGGTACTAAGTTGCTGCATGTGACATACTACCCTAATTCCTTCAATAAAACAGCATCTGTTTTAAATATCAGAGGAAGGAATGAAAAATGAGGGCTTGAACATACAATAGGATGCCAAAACATGGTGAAAATACCTCCTTCTTGCACAGAGTGCTGTCTTAGTTGATTGCTTTCAATTGTAGAAAATTCAGAAAAGGAAAAAATATCACCACCACCCCTTCCCCCCAAGGGTATAAAGGTGATGATGATAAGGGGTAAGAGGGCTTGCTCAAGATGTGACAAGGTGACCATAAAAAATTAGGGACATAGGAATCTTAAAACTGGAGAGCTTGGAAGCATGAGACACCTACTCAATTTATTCCAGCATATTTCTTTAAAAGGCTTGAAAAGAATGAAAAACTAGCTTTGATCTTTTTGCCTTCAATGTAAGTAGATGTTTTTGAAGTTAAAGGTCCATTTTGGTCCTTTGCATTTTGTATAAGTTTAGCAGAATTAGCTGTATATGAATGCAGGCAAAAGGGAAGTAAAGATTTCTCTTTCTACCAGTCTTGTTTATATAATCATTAATGTAACAGTTTCATATGTTAGTAGATCAAGGAGAATGAAAATTGCCTTTCCAAACCAAGAGTTTTGTTATGAAAGATATTTTTTTAAAAACTAACTATGAAATAGAATGCTAAACTGACCACCTCCTAAAAGACATCTTGGTGCACACTAACTGTTTGGCATGGAGCATAATTGCATTAAAAATGAGGTCCAGGGGAAAAAATCACGCTTAAATTGGCTTTTGCAGAAGCATACTAGTTTGGTGCACATAAAGCAGATTCTTGTTCCAAAACAGCCTGTAAGTACTAAGGACCCTTTTCCTGCATCCTAAAGGTGACCTCTTAAACAGGCATCCATGCATAGTATCATGTTTACATACACTTCCACAAGATAAAGTACCACAGCAAAAAAGCATATTGTTCTAAATGTACCATATGGATCGAAATGCCTCTGTTTGTATATAAGTGGTGAAAATAAATCAGAGTGATATCTAGACAAAGCTACACTTTGATATATGAAGAATCTGCACAGCTACATGTTTATAGTATGATGGAGCCTATGGTGCCAGATAAGAAAAATGCAGCTTGCAGGTAGACCTAAATCTTTATACTGTTGTGATTTTTAACTGGGCTGTCTCTTTTCATCATGGAGTAGCTTCATGGCCATAAATACAGAGAACTACTGACAGTATAACTCATCCCTTAAAAATAGTTTGTTCTTAGCAGCTAATACAGTTAGGGAGGGGAGAAAAAAGGCTTTACTTACCCCAGACAAGGACAATGTATCTCAGTGGAATGAAGTACAGGATGACTGTGAACACACACAGGGCTACAATGGCCAGCCAGCTTAAAAATGGGACAGTCCAGTTGAAAGTACTAAATGAAAAATTAACAGACATCAGCAATCTGAGCACTTCATACATTTCCAACAAAAGTTAAAAAATAAATGTGATTCACACTCAGAATCTTGGCACCTAGTTAGTCTGAATTTCTGTCTGGAATAGAAGCCAATTGTATTAGGCTATCAGAGGACAAGAATTTGTCATACTGTGCTTAATTACATGAACACGGGAACCAGTTAAAGGATCAGTAATAAAAGGTCTTGCTACTATCCACACTAGATGATCCCAGGTGACTTCAGGGCCAAAAGCCATTGTATTAATACTACTTGGGGGACTTGAGTCCCACATGGTAAATAAAAAATATTTTTCTACTTCTGGACCCAGCCTTGTTTTTCCAAATTTTCATAGAGAAGAATGGCCCGGCTGTACTTCCTTCTATCATGTCTCACTATTCCCCACACTGAAAATAAAATATTGCCAGCAATTATCTGTAGACCTAAATATTTACACTTGCTGTTTACACCCCTGAACTTTACAATTTTTAGAGGAATTCTCACTTCCTACCTTAGCTATATTTCAAATAGAACTGAGTCAGAAAAGGGGAACAGAGCAGTTAGCCTTTGGAAATTCATCTTCCATCATTGTTCCTTCCTCTCAGAAATACATAGATAATTATGAAATGAAATCTAAATTGCTTCTTATTCTCCCTATATTATTGCTGGCAAAGGAGTGAATGGAATGCAGATTTGTTGGAAAGATTGAAGAGGGAATGGAAGCTGAAAAAAGTAGATTCTAACAGGGCAGGGCCCAGGAAGGCTACAAGACTGAGTATTGACAAACAACATCAGAAGAAAAAACTGAAATAGGAACAATGAACAGAAATAGAGGAAGTTACAAAAAAAATAGGAGATAAGAAGGGATTTAGTGGGGAAAAAAAGGGAAAGAAAAGAAAAATGAAGACAAGAAGAATTTAACCCTTCTATAGAACTTCCATGGTAAATTGCTGGTAGTTTTTAAGAGAGGATGACAACATTATAAAGAAAATAGAAACATTGTTTAGACTCTCCACAGTTTGGTATGTATTTCATAATTTAAAGGCATATCATTGCATTCTTTGAAATCTCCCACCAAGGTTCAGTTACCGAAGAGGCATTAACATATGTTGAGTGACTCTTTAGCATAGTTTAATGAAAAGAGCCAAGGTGTTAGCAGATCTGTGTTCAAAGCCCAGATTCTATGTGACTTTAGATGAGTCAACTTCTCTAAGTCTCGATTTCCCCTTTGTAAAATGGAGTCAGCTTTTATCGTACCAAGGAAGTCTGATGGTGATGGTGACATGTTTATGTGAATCAAGGTGATATTATTAGAGCTAATCTACTCCAAGTAGTCCAAAGTATGGGATTTCTTCTTGTAAGGCAATAAGAAGTACCCCCAAAGACATTTCAGGAAAATGCAAAATTGTACAAGATGTCAGGAAATGTTAGGGTTTTTATTTCTTCTAATTTCCTGGTGATGTATGTTGTAATGAGTTAGGGTGGGGTTTTCCAGGGCAGTTTTTGAACCAATAAAGGATGGTGGTTCAGTAGGTTTTCTTCCCATGCTGGCCCTCAGAATGATACTCAGGAGACATTCCTTAGCCTTTGGTATGTTGCCACATTTTTGCATCTCAAGGTCAATTCTTTCCTAAAATGGTTTTATCTAGTAAAAGAGCCAAAGCTAGATAACTTTGATTATATTGTTTTTATTAACTCTTGGGATTGGCTTTTCTGTATTTGTTTGTCTTTTTCCTTTCATGGCCAGAGTGTCCTGTCACTGTCACCAGGTAAAGGATCATGCCTTCCCTCCTTTACACACACTTTTGCCTCTGTGCTTCTGCCTGCTGTGGAGAGAACAGAAGGCTGAGGGTCTGCTTGCTTTTCTGTGGCTCAGCTCAGAGCCATTCATCACACTGTTCCCTCCATGTGTGAGGACATTGGTTCTTCACTCACAAAACCCTCCTTCTGGGCAGCCTCACTGAAAGCTCCCTGTGTTCTCCTCTCTTCTCTTGGAAGGATAAATGGCAAAGAATCCTCACCAGTGTAGCTAGTGTCAGAAAAGAAAGACTACTCCCCCCACACACCTTTTTTTTCTGCACACTGCACTATGGAATCTAAATCTTGAATATCATCTTCCCAAAATGAGGGACATGCAGTTCAAGAAAGTTCTGGAATGGTTGTTTAGTGACAAGATGTAATTATGGAGGCTTTTCTCTTTGTACTTAAAGATTTCTTCTGAATCTACTTTTTATCCCTTGTAGCTCCAGGAAAATTTCCTTCTTTCCAGAAGGTCATTGTGTAGAAGAGATGGCTTCTACAAGACTCACTGGGTCCTAAGCCAGTGCCTACACCTCAGCAGAAGTTCTATGAAATTCGGTTTCCCCTAGGCTGACTCATGGCCAGAATCTGGTCTGTCTTTCAGCTGGCCATTATGTTTTCTGGCCAAGCACCTGTTGTGAGGCTTCCTACCATTCAGAGTGAAAGTCTCTTCTACTCGGGCATTCACTAGCCTGACTTTGGAGCTGACGCAGGGACGTATGGTACAAATGGGAAGTTTCTATTATGTATCAGTGCACAGTATAACCAGAGAAAGAGTAACACTCAATGGGAAAATGCCCCAAATTTAGAACTTCACCCTGTCCTTTGTGGATATGGTGTGGAGGACTAGGGGACATTTCTTAGAGTTGAAACTAAGAGGGACAAGGATAAGGAAAAAGAAAGGATATGGGAATTAGTCTTCAGAAAGAGACAGTGTTGCTTAGAGACCTATTTGGGAAGGAGAGGAAGGCTGTTCTGTCTAATGTGGTATAAGAAAGTGGAAACTCAGCACCTATGCATATGTGGAAATGTATTAAACAAAAAATTGTATGAAGTAAAATGCATTATCCTTTGAAACATGAAAGACACTGGATGGAATGACTTATACCTTTAGTTTAAATAATTTACTCCTTTAAATTCTGTGTATGCCCAAGGATTCACATCTGCAGAACCCTTTTGGTTAGGAATAATAAACAATGAATAGATATATGAAACTAGAGAAATATAGGCTTATCCAAATAAACAGCTTCTCTTCTTGAATAGACTGTTAGCAGTCATTACATAGACCGATTTCCACATATTTTAGTAGTATGGGACCTTAGTATTATTTTTAACAGATAATCATTGCAAATACCTTATTTTTCATAAGTAAACAGTTTTTAAAAGTATATGAATAAAATAATTTGAAATACAGATATGTAAGATTAAGAATGTAAGTTTCTTAAATTTTATATTAGATCCCAATAAGCTATATTTCCTTATTTTAAAAAAATTAAGGAAAGCAGGTTCTATATTTTAATTTAAAAAAATATTGTGCATTTTCTAAATGGCAAAGCATTTCATCTATATTTATGACTGCAACTATTTAAATACACAAATTTGAAAGCATTTATGACTATTTTTTGCAGGGTGCTATACCAAAAAAAAAATTTTTAGAGTTATCTGATGAAAACAACTTTTACAATAATAAAATACAGGTGTGTTCTAATTACCTGGAATTCTCACTTAGCTTGGTTTGTTTTGTTTTGGGTTTTTTGAGGGGATTTTTATTTTTTCCCCTAACACAATTTGTATTACATTTAGGAACAAAGTCTTTCACTGTGAAATGTGCTAAAATTTAGGACGGTGTTATTTCTTCAAAGCTACAAGTATGACTTCTTTCCAACCAATATGTTCTGAATTTCAGGAAGGAAATTGACAAAACTTTCATGAAACCAAAGACTGGCAGAAACAAAGTAAATAACAAGAAACTGAGCAATGGATCACCCGGAAGGATGTCCCCTGCCAACAAGAATGGGGCATTTCACCCTCCGAGCAACAAATAAATGCCCTTCCCCCAGAAGACCGTCGCCCACTGGCAGCATCACTCACTTCTTTATCCTTTCTCCAAAGGAAGCCACTTCATCTAGGATGTTCTGGACACTGACACATACCTCTTGGATGGCGTAGATTTTATTTATAAAACCCTTTTTTTCACTGTCCTAAAATATAATGAAAAGAGAGAGATTCTGTTTAAGGTATTCTTCAGTGCTTAGATTCTTTGGGTTGTCCCTCTCTTGGGGTTTTTTAACTTAAGCTTTATCTATTTGTGTATTTAAATGGATAATTAAAGCCCATGAAAACTCAGAATATAAAGAGATGGAGGAGGAAGGATAACCAGCATCAGAGACCTATGATGCTAAAAAGGTGGCTGCAAAGCAGGAGACAGGAACATTTCAGGTGGGGATGGGAGAGAAGGCATGGCAGATGATGACCAGGGCAGTTCTTCAAATACTCAAACCTGGAATGGGGAGGTAGTGCTACCTGTACTGACCCTGGGCCCATCATGACTTCTCATTCTGCTCCCAGTTTCTTGACCCCACTATCTATAGACCTGTGTTTGGTCATAGCTACAGATAACGTCTTCAGCAGAGAGTGCTGGGAGCAAATGAGAAGAGCTGTGAGCAAGGAAAACTGCAAATGACAGCATCAGCTGAAATCCACTAAGGGGACATTTCCCAGGTGGTATCGTAGGTAGCTAAGACACACAATAAGCCAGCCCCCTTCTTACGCAGGGAGTGGTGTGGCTCAAGCAGTCGAGCTCCCATCTCCCACATGGGAGGTCCTGGTGCCCCCTGGAAAAAAACAAAACAAGCAAAACAAACAGAAAAACCAACTCAGGGGAGCCAGTGTGGCTCAGTGGTTGAGTGCCAGCTTCCCACATACAAGGTCCCGCAAAAAAAAAAAAAAAAAAAGAATAACTGTCAAATACTTTATACAGTAGTATATACTATAATAGGGTTCTAATGTACCTTTTTTCCCCCTCTTTGTACTCAGTTTTTCATTTTAAAACTTCTGCTGAATTTAAGCAAAGCTGGTGTACTTCAGAGAATGGGTGGGTGGTATTATATACGAAGCACCCAGAAAGTGGTGTGGGCCTAAGGGAAGTGTGCATATTTTGTAATTTTAGACCTAGGGTAAGAAATAGTGGTGGCCTATCACGATTGAAAATTCTGCTTAGTAGCCTGGCATCACAGGCACTTTCCTAGGCTGTTTGGTGGAGCCCATCCAACCCTGATTCCATGACTCCATTCCTCCATGCCAGCTTAAATTTCTATGGAAATGTAAATCCAATTTCATTACTCTAACTTCTTTTGAAAACTTGCAAACTGTGCCAGAACACTTGAGACCTCATGTGGCAGTCAGTGCTTGCTTAAAGCAGCCAGGAAGCTAGAATAATAATGTCATCATAATGCACATTTACATCTCATTTCAGAAGAGTCTAAAGCATTTTATGCTGTGAACACTTGGCCGGGGCTGGCATCTTGCCACCTTCAAACCAAGGGCAAATGAATGGCAGGTGCATGCATCCTCCAAGGACAACAGGATTCACTGGGACCAAGGACATGGGGGCTAGTTTTTGGTGTTTTTTTGTTTTTTGTTTTTGGAGGTACTAGGAATTGAACCCAGGACCTCATACATGAGAAGCAAGTGCGCAACCACTGAGCTACATCCACTCCCCAGGCTAGATTTATAATTTGATCTTTTTTTAAAAAAAGATTTATTTTATTGTTTATTTCCCCCCCCCCCCCATTGTCTGCTCTCTCTGTCCATTCGCTGTGTGTTCTGTGTCTGCTTGTATTCTTGTCAGCAGCACGGGGAATCTGTCTCTTTTTGTTGCGTCATCTTGCTGCTCAGCTCTCCATGTGTGCGGCACCACTCCTGGGTGGGCTGCGCTTTTTTCACATGGGGCAGCTCAATGTGGGGCACACTCCTTGTGCATGGGGCTCCCCTACACCGGGGACACCCGTGTGGCACAGCACTCCTTGAGCACTGCAGTGCAGCATGTTGGCCAGCTCTATAATTTGATCTTTAGTATAGAGCCTCCATTGTAAATTTAATTCCCATGGGAGATCATTCTACATTAGTCATCTTGCCTATGCCAAACAGATTTTAGGGAAATGAGGTAGATGAGATGTGTAAAGCTCAATATCAGTGTAGGGGAAAATCAGCTATTCTTGGGTTTTCCAATATCTTCACAAGTTACCCTTCATTTGCCATTGCAGACATAGGTGTATCAATTTCTTTTCTCTTGCTCCAATAATAAAACAAAATGCATGAATTCAATCATGCAATTGAACACTGTGGAATAGAGCTAATAACCAGTGGTTTCTTCCAGTTTCTTTCATAACTCCAAAGTTTGGTCTAGTCTAAAATTCACGTGGCCTTTAGTGTTTTCCTCTCAAGCACTAGTCAAGTTCAGTTGTGTCTGTTAAGTGAAGTGCTTTTATAAATATTTTTATACATGCACAATAAAATTGGGATCAAAGCATGCTGGTTGTACAAAGAAAATCCATTGAAAATAGTATCAACATTCAAAATTATGATGGGAAAATATTTCATGATACTAATAAAATATATAAAATATTTGGGCATAACTTTAAGAAATACACAGAATCTATATGAAGAAAGTAGAAATACCATGCTTCTGTACTGGAATACTGAATACTATTAAGAATTTATTTTGGGAAGTGGATGTGGCTCAAGCAATTGGGTTCCCGCCTACCACATGGGAAGTCCCGGGTTCAGTTCCTGGTGTCTCCTGGAGAATGCAAGCTGGCACGACTGGTTGGGGTGGCAAGATGAACAACAAGATCACAAAATAAAGAGATAGAGGAGAGGCAATGAGACACAACAAACCACTTGAGGTGGCTCAAGTGATCGAGTGCCTCTCTCCCACATGGAAGGCCCCAGGTTCAGTTCCTAGTGCCTTCTAAAGAGAAGACGAGCAAATGACAAATGGACACAGAGCAGACAGTAACCTCAAACAACAAGGGAGCATACATATTTTTTTAAATTTATTTTTCATTTGAACATACAGGTTTCATGCAACTTCAAGCAAATCCTAACAGGTTCAGAGTGGAATGAAATGGAAAAAATTGGATTGTGTCTAAAATTTGCTTAGAAGAAAAAAAGAGAAGATACAGCCATGAAACTTTTGCAAAAAAGAAAAAATTAGAATGCATTTATTATACCAGATATCTAATTAAAATATGAACTATGCATTGAAAGTGAGATTGGCATATAATAAGGCATCATTATAAATCCATCAAAGAAGGAAGAAATATGTTACTGAGCAATTGTGTTAACTATTTTGGGAAAACCTTGTTAGAACCTTCCTCAAATGATTCTCGAATCTATTTGATAGCTCAAATTCACCTTAATTTCTACCTCAAAAAGCCCCAAATATATTCTATACATTTAGATTAATTTAAAAGCAAAATATGAATCGTAAAAACAAGAAAATATAGATAAGTCTTGGAATACAGACCACACAAACAGTAACAGAAATCACAAAGGAAAATAATACATAGCGATGGTTACATAAAATTTAAAACTTTGTCAATAATGAACAAAATGATGATGATGGACAACTCCCATCTACAACTGCAAGCAAAACAAGTTCCTTCCATCTGCCCCATAAGAGCTAAGCCGTCTCTCAAGCTGAAGCTGAGTGGGCATCACCATCCCCAAATCCTCAAGGTTGAGGAGCAAACAAACCTAAGGGGGGAATGCAGCTATGGACAAAGTAAACTTATTGTGATAATGGAAGAACATGTAACATTAACATAATGATAATGGTTACCAGAGGTTCTGAAGGGTGAGAGGAACAATAGGTGGAGCATAGGGCATTAGAATTAAGTGTAAACCACAATAGACCTTGGTTAATTAGACCTTGGTTAGTAGCAATGCTTCAATATTTATTCATCAATTGTAACAAGTGTACCACATTTTTGTAAGATATTATTAATAGGGGAAGATATGGGAGGGAGAGTGAATGGGGTATATGGGAATCCTTTATACTTTCGATGTAACTTTTCTGTAATTTAAAACCTCTTTAAAAATGAAGTTTTTTATATGGAAAAAAAACTTGTAAAAGACAAACGAGAAAAAATGTCAAGAATAATGACAAATGAAAGGATATTTCCAACATATATTCAGTAAACATCTGAAAAAACTAATAGTGATTTAGTTTATAATACCAAAAAAGACAGAGAGAAAACTGCTAACATGTTGGGTGGAAGGCACATACAGTTGATAGACTATTAAAAGTTCACAAAATATTTAATGACAAGGAAAAACACTTAAAACCTAACAAAGTGAAAAAGGCAGGAACTAAATGTAATGCGACATATTCCTAACTTATAATATTTTAAAAATGGGTAAGTTGCTAAAAAGATGAAGGATATGTGTCAGAGTACTCTAGGTAATAGAAGTTTATCTTGGGAAGCAGACTTGGCCCAGTGGTTAGGGCGTCCCTCTACCACGTGGTAGGTCCATGGTTCAAACCCAGGGCCTCCTTGACCCGTGTGCAGCTGGCCCATGTGCAGTGCTGATGCGCGCAAGGAGTGCTGTGCCACGCAGGGGTGTCCCCCGCGTAGGGGAGCCCCACGCACTAGGAGTGCGCCCCGTAAGGAGAGCTGCCCAGTTTGAAAGAAAGTGCAGCCTGCCCAGGAATGGTGCCGCACACACGGAGAGCTGACTCAACAAGATGACGCAACAAAAAGAAACACAGATTCCCATGCCACTGACAACAACAGTAGGGACAAAGACGACGCAGCAAACAGACACAGAGAACAGACAACTGGGGTGGGAGGGGGGGAAGGGGAGAGAAATAAATCTAAAAAAAAAAGTTTATCTTTTTCCTCATAACTTCCTGTAATATGCAAATTCTTTTTAATGATTGTGCTTTACTTTTATAATGAGAATATTTCCCTGATTCTTCTCCAAAATTATTAAAGGAAGATGGGTTAGAGGAAATAAATGAATTGGTATTCATTGAACAGGTTTACTGTGATTTATTTACTTTTTCCAAATGTATTTTTTTATACTTTTATAAACTAAAATTATTTTTGGAAAGAATATAAACAGGCACTAAACACTGTAAAGTGCTTTCCATATAGCTCATTTCAACCTCGCAACCATCCTTCAAGGTAAATCTTTTTGTCCACTTTATAGAAGAGGACACAGGCTCAAGGGTAAATCCCAGAGGTTGGACTGGAAATGATGGGACAACTCCAGGGCCTGTATTCTCTGTAAATTATCATGTGACCTTTCTATTCTATTCAGGAAAGTTCCAATTCCTACCCAGAATCCCTGTGAGATAAATAAAAAAGAAAAGAAACACTTAATAAGTTGCAATCTAGATACATGCTTTAACCTTGTTTCCATTGTGAATTTCATTATGCAGCTAAAATCTTCAGCAAGAAAATCAAATCTGAAATTTTGACCTTAAAGGTGGGAAACTGAAGTTGTATTAGAAACCACCAGGTCTAATTCCAGTAATGAAGTGTGCAAAAATATGCACACAAAATAAGATGGTTTGTAATGTTGGCATAGTTTTGTAAAGCAAATACTTTGCGGTAAATATCTTTAAAATCTCTTTCATCATATTCTATATTCTTCCACTGTGGTCTCCAACCAATGAAGTAATTACTCTTTATATACAGTATATGACCCAAAACTGCAACAGGTAATGGAATTGCTTTGTGTTGGATTGCAATATTTCACTTTTTTCACTGATGTTCAATACTTTATTAGTAGAGGATAAATTGGTACATTTCTTTTATTGTTGTGTTTGCTTCCCTTTATAAACCAACTTGGATGAAAAGAAATATCATAGGGTAGTTAATCATCCAAAGGCTTAGGAATGACACTCATTTTTAAAAAGAATGCATTATTAAGGTTTCCTTTGAAAATATAAAAAATTACCTATAAACAGTTATAACTATAAATCTGAGAACATGTGAGATTCATATTGCACTATTTCTAATGATTTTATAGATTTTTAAAAATCTTGCTTATTAGATTTTTAATAGTCCAAGGCACCAATAACTACAAAACTTAAAATACAGTGATTCTCTAATACACACCTATTTTTCTATGACATACCACAGGAGAAAGAGTCTTCCAAGAAGTATCTTACTTCCTACCTCTGAGACATTTAGGAAAATCTAAAGTCCTAAAGAATCAATGTGTCAAATTCATTAGAAGGGAGTATACCTTACAGATTTGGAGAATCTTATTTGTTGACTATCAAACCAAAATGACAGATCCTCCCATCCACTGATCCTCTTCTGAATGGAGCGCATAAGTTGAAGTGAAGGCATCAGGGGAATGTATTCCGGGACCAGTTCCTCCTGGCCACCTGCTTCTTGCCACAGTCATTAATGTTATTTAGTGTCCCTGCCAAACTGATCATTGTTAGCCCTGTTGACTTCATTGAAAATGAGTCTGTTGAACCCTGTGCGGTACTGATCACAGTTAAAAGGTACACAGAGCAGAGCAGTTGTAGCTTGGTAGCTGAGCACATGCTTTCCATGTATGATGTCCCGGGTTTGGGCCAAATATTTTTGTTGGAAGACTAATATTTCACTTTCTAGGAGGGGAGGGTATCTTAAGAATGAAAGGGGTAGCTATGAGCTCACATAAAATGGGACTTCACCAGCAAACCAAGGCACAAAGTCACACAATTACATGGAGGAAACACTCAAATTTATATACCGTCTACTCCAAGGGTTAATCTTGCACATAGTTTTGCTTTTCCTTTAAACTCTTGCTATATAATCCCTTGGCAAAAGGTGAGTGATAAGGTTGATATTTGCTATGAGATACACTTTAAAAATATATATATAGTTTATTATTGACTACTGCTGTCACATATATGAAATATACAAGAACCTGAAATATATTTCATGTGATTTTTTTTCTGTACTAATGATAGTTTTGGTGTACAGCTTTCTCTGTTTATTCAGCAAAATGCCCTGTGAAACAGATTTCCTCTCAGATCTATAATCTATGCAAAACATATTAGGTATGAGGAATATTAGATATGTGTGGATAAACACACATGAAGAAACGAACCAGTGTTTTCTCTGTGACAATGTTCCTTCTTTTTCAGATATAGAAAACTACGTTTCAGCTCAAATCTAGAATACTGACATTCTCACAGAGCAGCTTGGTAGCTCAGTCCCTTGGCTACTCAGTCTTGACTAGAAGTCTCACTCATTTCTTACTGTATCAAATCTCACCCAATTTACTTGGTGTCTTGGCCATTTTCCTGATATTAGTCTTAAAAATGGGAACTTTAAGACCCTGAAGGATTCTGAGAGAGATTTAAGGCTAAGAGGACAGATGGACTACATTTAACCAGATAGTGTATTTTCGTGTTTAAAAAAAATTTCTCAAATCATCTCCATTTCAGGGTTTTGAGGAGGACTAAATTAAATAAGATAATACATGTAAAGCTCCTAGTACCTGGTACAAATATTATTGTCTAAAAGTAGTAATAAAATTACAGATACAATTCTTTATTTAAAAGAATTTAAATTTGTTTTGCTTATATTAAAAACAAAATTGACATATTAAAAAGAATTCTCAAGTGTATGAAAACTTGTGTGTATGTTTAACTTTGTTCCACATAACTTAATGTTAACTTGTCCGATTCTAGTTTAGAAAATGGTGATTGATTCTTTGTTATGCTGAAAAGATCTCTTTTTCCCTCCCATTCTGACTTTGCAACATTGTTGTTTTTGTTTGTTTTTGCAGAATGAGCATTTACCTGGTCCTAATTTTTTTACTTCCTCTGTTGCAATAAGGCTGTATGGTTTCAGTACTCATTTTCTACAATGCGATTTGTAATAGCTTTTAGGTATGCTTTCCCTCTGTTAGCTTAGTGTTGTACATTTACAAATAATTTTAAAGATGATTGTAAAGTGACAAGAATTTGGAGAGAAATGTCTCCTGGGCTAGGCGGTATAAATAGGCATTTCTTAATGGCAACTGGCTCTCCTAGGAGTTATGATGGAAGCCAGGAAGTAAAGAATGGAAGGAAAAGAAAGGATTAAGAGAGAAAGAAAGAGATATAGTAGAAAGGAAGGGAGTTGGGGAGGAGGATAGAAGATGAGAGGGAAAAGAGAGGGGGGAGGGGAGCAAGATGGGAAAAGGAAACTTGGAGAAGAGACTCCAATCCACAGGAGGAGAAGGAACCAGAGAGATGTGGAGAGAATACGAGGAAGGAAAAGAAAACACCTTGGTTCAGAAATAAAAAGTGACATAAAGCCAAGATAAAAAACAAAGCTTCCTAACCATGTTAACTTCTAATTAAACAAAAATAATATTTGTAAAAGGCTGTAAAGAAAATATTTAATTTCCACGTAAATAAACCTCAGAGAACACACCCAGGGATGCAGATGTGTCTGCTGACAGAAGCCAATTTCCTGGAGCCAAATTTCTTGCTCAGACCCCTCATCATGTAGGCCCTGAGGGAGTTAAAAATCTTCCTAGTCCTAATGATTTAAGAAAACCCCAGATATCCTTGCCAACAGTTAGGCCATGTACCTTCTAGAGAGTGGCCTTACCGATCGCCACATCTCAGTTCTTTGTCCCAAGATCTCCTTTGAGATGGACTCAAGAGAAGGGCGGATGAGGCCTAGCTCCAGGCTGACCTTGACAGAGGCTAAAACTGGAGACTGCAGTTACGAAACTAGAGAAGAAAATAAGTGACAGAGGTTACTTTCACTCACTATAGTACAATGAAGGGGTAGAGATACGAATTTGCAGGCCTCACGGGGGTTTTCTGTAAAGTCAAAATGAAGCCATTGTGGAAAGGTTTTGAAAATGTGAAAACCCATTTAGGGTTAAGGTGGCCTTGAACAAGTTTTTGCATGCCCTTAGACCTCACTTAAAAAAAAAAAAAAGGTTAGCTAAAATGTGCCCTAAACTCTCTTCTGGTTACTATTTAGCCATTTTAAATACCAAGTAACAAGGGCCTTCAAAGAGCCTCTGCCCATACAAAGTCATTTGAAAGCTTATTTGAAGAAATTGCTGGTGGGTGGAATTTCAGCAGGTGAGACTTGCCTGTCAGTACCAAACAGAAGCGCCACACTTGTTTATGAATCCAAATAAATGCTGTGTTAGTTTTATCGTCCCAACTTCTAACGAAAAAGTTACGTGCATGTGTTTTGCAAAACCTGTTTTGAAGTTATTCATTTTCAAATGTGTGCTTAATGGTTAAAGTTCAAATGCAGAACTGGAAAAGACAATGTGAGAACATAAAAAAGCAGTGTGCAGGCCCTCTCTAACTCTAGATGAACATAATCTTATTTTAGAAGATGACTAGATATCTGGCTGTCTACCGCTACTGCTGAATGTGGTTCAAACCCCCTCCATCATCTCCTTAGCTAAACGATTTTGCTCAATTTACTTGACTTCAACTATAACATGAGGATAATAACAGAAGCTACCTCTGCGATGGTTATACAATTAGTTTAATCCATTTAAAATCTCACCAATGTCTGGAAGATAGGATGTGCTCAATAAATATGAATACTACTAACAATTTGATGAGACTGAAAAGTGAAATGCTACAAAACTTTTAAATGTTAAAAAGGTTTATTAAATCTTAAGAGGGCAAAATTTTCTCCCTTATTTGTGCTATATCTCAAGAATAAATTGTTTGTATAACTTCTTCCTCACCTATATCATTGCATACAATCCTAACATACAAGGCGATAGGTATAATTCTCATTTCCTACATGAGGACACTGAAGATGGGTTGCCTAAAGACACACCTGAAACTTTCACCCCAACATATGCTCTTTCTCTTTTGGTTCTTTCAGCCATATTTGTTCTCACCTGAGATATGGGATATGAAAAATGACCTGAGCCAAAATTTCACGTGCACGGTGTTTCCTGCACACTGGAAGCTGTACGCTCTGCTCAAGGCAATGCTGGTCCTACTAAGGCAAGACACACACCACCTTTTATCGTATGACTTCACCTGTCCTTAGGCAGTAAAAATCCCCACTGAAATGCGTGCTTGATTCTTCAACAGGCCTCATGACTGAATCAGGGGAAGCATTCATTATACAATATTAACACCAGCTCTCTTGCCAATCTATTAAGTAATACAATTTTTAATCAAAGATTCCTTTTATTATATGTACAAAAGAGCATATATATATATGACGGTGTGGGACTCTCAAAGATTTTTTTTTTTCCTTAAATACACTTGTTATGAAAGTAAAGCACTTTATAAAGCATTTTTAGTTGATCTTCCCACTGAGATATGAAGTGGCAGGGGCAGGTAGTTGCCCTGTGCTGTGGATAAAGAGACTGAAGGCTGGAGAAGCTAAGATCTCACTACTAGTAAAAGGGTTCCCGGGACTGTGAAAGTCTTATAACTGAAACTGGGCTCCTTTCAGGTCACTGTCAAAAAGCAGTCAAATCACATATGGTATTTTTGTACTACATTGTTTTATATACTTAAACTTGACTCTTCCCAAAACTAACCTTGAGTTATAATCAAATTGTGTGGGAAAAGAATCATATTAGTATTACAAAAACAGTGCTCTTTGTGACATCTCCAAAACCAAGTAAGGGTTACTTTGTGAAATCCGGAGGCTATTTTTCTTTACAAATATTTTACAAGACAATCTTGTACCTTACTTTAAAAGCACATCTGTTGTAAATTACTCCCTTATAGAAAGAGAGAGAATCACCATCCCTTCTCCCCATCTGAGCTTAAAAGAGATTTGTTGACATATTCTGAGGCCGGCATAGACAAAACAGCACAGGAAAGAGGAGGCGGTCAGCAGGACCAGGGTTCGCTTTGCTTAAACTAATTCCACATGCCCCGTGAACCATTAGCTGTTTTTTATTTCCTGCTCTAAAGATCTGTAGTGAAAATAATCTGGGGTTGGGAAAAGCTGTACTTATTTTCCCCCCCAACAAGATGCTATGTTACCAAACAGAACATATGAGCCACCTTCAGCAAACCTAGTCTTCAATAATCCATTTTTCAAACACTACTGGTATTTCCTTTCCAAAGATAGACTGTGACTGGAATCAATTTCATCATTTGTATGGTTACAATTGCCAAGTTTCTGGAAATAATCGCCATTTAAATACTGGATAATATTTTTTATATGAAGCTAACAACAGTTTTATTGTTGTATAATTTTCATGATTTGTTTGTTTGCTGTAAGTTTTCAGTCTTCTGAGAGCATGATGTTGGGAGCTGGGGAAAGGAAAGAGTCTTAAGAACAAATCAGGAAAAAAACAATGTTGAAATTGTGTTAATGGCCAAGCCAGGAAATTAGGATTAGGAAAAAAAAAAAAGATCAATTGGTTCCACTCTTTTGGGCTTTTCTCCTCAGTTTCCCTATAATCTGTATAATATGATGTCACTGTCATCATAGATCTATTTAGATCTTGGCATAATGTGCGAAATCAAGGATAGAACTGAGAACTCAATTGTCTCCCTTAAGATGACAATAGGGCTCTTCGATGAAAATCAAAAAGGCCAAGGTGATGTCAGTACAAATAAAGGGCCAGGCAAATTTGGAGAGCACCAGGCCATCTTCCTTTATTGATGCCATATGCAGCACATACCTAGACAGCAACCTCACGCTCCCCGGGCTGCTGCTGCTGCTATCGGGGGTGGCCTCTCCCTTAAAACGCCTTCCTTGCTGCAGACTGAACCACTAAAACCAGCTCTTTCTGATGTCATCCTGGAAGAAAACACCAAAGGCCTACTTCATTTAGCTAATGGCACTGTTGTGTTGGTCTTTCAGTTTATTTGGGGGTGGAGGTGGAGGGATGAAGGAGGTAGAAAAGGGAAAAAACAAAAACCATGAGAATTGATTAGAAAAACATGTCAAATTCTTACACTGGGGACAGCCTGTAGTTTAATAGAATGAAATAAGTCCTTTAGAAATGCTAGTTTATGAATCTGCATTTAAAATAAAAGTAGGATGGATGTTGATGAAGGCTATGATGCACTTTCCTGGGCATATCCTTATCAGGCAAACAGATGCTGCAGGTTTGAATCTTGGTTATGCATTTTCCAAGCTGTGTGACCTTGTGTAGGTTACTTAACCTTTCTGATACTCAATTTCCACATCAGTAGAATACAGATAATACCTGTTATATAATACTGTTCTGGGAACAGAATGCAATCACATGTGTAAAGCAACTGGCCCATTAGTAGATATTAAATATATTTTAGTTTCCTTATCCCCACTGACTTCCTGCCAGAGTGAAACATTTTCCGTTTTCTACCCAATTTCTCTTTTTTGATTATTGTATTAATATTAGTCCACTAAAGAGGTGCTGATGCAAAGTACCAGAAATCTGTTGGCATTTGTAAAGGATAACTGGAAAATCTATATAAAAAGGGTAAAGGGAAATCTGTTGGCATTTATTCGGGGTAGAAGCTTACAGTCACAAGGCCATAAAGCCTAAGTGCCTTCCCTCACCAAAGTCCGTTGCCATGTGTTAGAGCAAGATGGCTGCCAGTCTCTGCACAGGTTCAGCCTTCCTCTTCCTCCTAAGGCTTGTGGTCCCAGCTCCTTCCTTTCTCTGTAGGTTAGCATAAGGCTTGTTACTCTTCCCGGGCCATCTCTCTACTGGCTTGGCTGCTCAGCTCTCTCCACAAGGCCAGCTGTAAACTATCAGGCAAATGGCCTGTCTCTCTTCCCAGGGCCTCTGCAGTGTCTAATGGAACTCATACATCTGCTTCTCTGTGTGTTGACTTCCCAGGGCTCCAGCATCAAAAACTCAAACTCTTTCCTCTGCCATGTCATTTTCTGAGTGAGACCCCACCCCCTTAGTGGGCAGGGATTCAATGACCTACTGATGTGGCCAAATCAAAACCCTAATCATAATATAATCAAGTAAAAGTGAAACCTCTGAATTTAATACAATCTAGTATGCCCAAAGGAACAGACCAGTTTACAAACACAATCCAATATCTATTTTGCAATTCATGAACAATACCAAACTGCCACAGTTATGCTCCTTTCCTTCTACTGGAATTTGTTTTTAGAAACCTGAGAGAAACATTTTCCATTTTCTACCTAATTTCTCTCCCTTTTGGATATGTTCCTTTCTTTTTTCTGGAATTTGTAAAGACCTGCTCATCATTTGCTTCACTCATCACCTCCCCAATGGAGCAGTAATCCATTTAGGCAAATCTCAGTCCATTTCTTTTATTCATTTATTCAATAAATATTTGATCAAGTACTAATTACATATTGGACACTATTCTTGACTCTAGGGATACCGTGATAAACAAGACAGTAGCAAACAAACATATAAATAAACAAGCAAACAGAACAGCAGAGAACAAAAAGTGCAATGAAGACCTGAAAAAATTGCATGTGCTGGATGTGAAATCTTGTGCCAGATTCTTGGCTTCCTAACCGGATTTAAAAGTTCAATCTGAAATTCCTTATGAAAATTCCCAACAAAGCAAATTTTAAAAGGCCTATATAGTAAATTACCATTCTTGAATATTATGTAAATATTCAGGCCACATCTAGTAAAACTAGCCTTATTTTATAATCAAGAATAATTTTTCTCTGGGATTATCATTGATCAAAAGGAGGCAGACTTGAGAGAAAGCATGTGTTTCAATAGAAACTATAGCACACTTCTGTGGGTTATCAGATTCTGTTCTGTTCACGGTCTGAGCTATTTTGCATCCCCTTTGTAAGCTGCATGAAATGGCACGGTTTTATTACTTACCTGTGAATTGGAGTGGATCCTGTTATTCTGCACATATTGCAACCTTTACCAAATTCCCGATTCTTGCAGTTTCCTTCAATAACTGGCTACAACTTCAAATAAACGTTTTCAACCTTCCTCCCATCCACCTGTTTTGATGTCACTGAAAACTGAACCTGACTGCCCGATTCCTCATTAAGACTCCAGGTTGTCTCATAGCTGGCCATTTCCCCAGGATCTAAAGGAGCAATGTGAGAGAAAGCCAATGACTTAATGTATGTCAGATGATGCCTCACTGCAGCAGACCATGCATGGGTGAGATTTCTCACTACAGAAATCTGGCAAAATGCTCAGGTCAACCATGCCCTTACATGAGAAATGACACTGATGGTGAACGTCACCAAAAGCCATCTACATCTTAGCTTCAAGAAACTCAAGGAGCAGTGCTACATAATAGAAAGATTCTCATCCACTCGCCTCCATATATGCTGGAGAGGGGTCAGCGAGGGCTACCCTGAGGAAGAACATGATAATTCAGAATTGTTTCTGTCAAAGTCTCATCAGGGAAACAGAAACCAGTCTAGGTAATTCAAACAAAGAGAATTTAGCACAAGTAACTAGACAGGTAATGGAAGAATTGAGAAACAGAGTGTGTGGCATGGCAGACGTTAGCAATGCAAGGAGCCAATACCAGAGGAAGTTGACGTTATTGGATCCCAGTCTACAGACCACAGGGACAGGACCTTGTAGGGTTTGGGATTATGGAGGGAGAGACTGTCTAGTTGGGAAGTGAACCACAAAGGAGACCCAACCAGGCAGTCATTACTGGAAAATGCCCCTGAAGGAGACAGAATTGTCCTGTTTTTTCCTTCCTTCCTCCCTCCAATCTCCTTCCAGCACTTCCCATTGGCCATATCCCCAAAAAACCATTTGTCAAAGGAGCTGGGAAATGTTTGCAGAGTGGTGAGGTAGGGGGTTGGACCATCCTGGGAGCAAAGAGGCAATAACCAGCATAAGATCTAAACGACTAGACGTAGAAAAGGAGCTACCCCTCAGAGATCAGGGGAAGCAAACACAGTAATGCAAATGTGCTAAGGCAGAAACAAGCTTGACATGTTCAAGGAAGCAATGGATGTCTTTAGCATGGTAGCAAGGTAAAGGGGAAAGTGGCACAGGAAGAAATCAGAGAAGAAGGCAGTGCTACAGGGGACCTCCTAAGCCAGAATAAGGAGTGGCAATTTTATTTTAAGTGCGAGGGTAAGCCATTGGAGACTTTCAACCAGGAGAATAACATATTGTAATTTAAATTTACATTTGTAAAGGGTCACACAGGCAGAATGTATTGCAGAGGAAAAACAAGATATTTAGGAGGCAAAAAGAGATGATAGTTTAGACTAGAGTGGATTTCTTTGGGATAGTTTAAAGTCACAATAGACATGATAATAGATTGAATCTGGAAGGTGAGAAAAAGGAATCAAGGAACTGCCTACATTTTTGGCCTCAGCAAGTAGGTAAATGAGGCTGATTTTATTGAGCTGCGGAAGAGTAGAATAAGAGAAAGCTAGGGAAGTGGGTAAAGAGTTGTGTTTGGAAAAGATATCGAGGAGGTGACATCAAGCAATGGGTGTATATATGAGACAGGGTTGGAGATACAGATTTGGAAGTCCTTGGCATTTGGAGCATCCTTAAAGTAGCAAGAACAGATGGAGTCACCGAGGGAAAGACTATAGACAGAGGGGGCTTAGAAAAGAATCCCCAGGAACAAAAAAGCTTAGCTGTTGAGCAGATGAGGAGCCAGCAAAGGACACTGAGAAAGACTGAGGTAGGAGAAGTACTAGGAAAAGCATCCTAGAAGTCAAAAGAAGGAAAGCCTTTGAAGAAGAAGGGAAATAACTGCTCTGGGATGCTGCAGAAAGGTCAAGAAGGACAGTAGAAAACTGCCAACGGATTTGGCAAATGGAATTGGTTGGGACTTTGGTGAGTGGTTTCAGTTATGTGGTAGGGATGAAAGCCTGTTTTGATAGATTGAGCAGACAATGTGAGTGAAGAGTGGAGACACTAACTAGACAGCTCTCTCAAAGTTTTGCTGAGAAAGGTTGCTAAAAAAATGGGGAATGTGCTGGAAAGTATGTGTGTGGGGTCATGGGGGGATTCTTTTTGAGGTTTTACCACTCAAACTGTGATCTACCTTTTAACAAGACCCCCAGTGACTCGCACACACATTAAAGTTCGAGAAGGGCTGCACTAGAGCATAGCTGTCTGCTCTTGGAGTGATCTAGTGGAGAGGAGAAATAGACATTGTAGAAAAGGGCAGCTAACTGTAGGAACAACGTGCTTGAGTTTGTGAAGGGATGGGATAGAGCACAAGGGGAGGGAAGAAGCTGGGATTTCTTTTCCCCTGTGATGTGAGGGAAGGTAAGAGAGCAGTGCACAGAAAGTAGATCTTAGATTTGGTGATGGAAATATGTAAAAATGTGGGCGTTTCTAATTGCTTCTGTTTTCTCAATGAGGCAGGAGGCAAAATCGTTAGCTGAGAGTGAGCAGGAACAGCCTGCTGGAGGAGGATGGTGAAGACAGTGTCAGGTGCCTTTTTCCTGGGAAATACCTTGTCCTACTCAGGTCTGCTCAAAGGCCCTGTCGGGTCACAAGAGCACCCCGAGTGTGATTTATGCAAACAAATGCACTCCCGACTTACTGGTGATTTGTGTTTCAGTCTCCTTCACTGCTTTAATTAAAAATTGTATCTATCTTGCCTACCCAGTCTTATTTAACCCCTTTTCTATAACATGAAAGGACGTCACCTAACTTAATGTTTAAACCACTGCTGTGTTCAATGACTGATTTCCTCCTTGATGGAAAGGAAAGACCCTTCTTCTGAATGAAGGCTACCTCTTTAGTCTCTGCACCAGCAGAACTGAGGCCAGATAGCATGGTGCTGGACTCGAAACCAAAATCCTGCAGCCGTAACAATGGAACAAGAAAATCTGGCACATTTTTTCTTCCTCACCAATTCTTGCTTTTCATTCTTGGTTCTTTTGATTTCTAAAGAGAACAAAGATATCCTTGGCCAAGCAATCTAGAACTTGGCCAGGTCACAGGTAATTGAAATCCTTTTCATTATGCTGGCATAGTGGCAGAAAGGTCAGTCTCTAAAGTATGAATGGCCCCCAGATTTATATCGTTTAGCAGGGAATTGTTTCCTGCTGCCTCAAAGGATTTCTTTGCTGACTTCTGGATCCATTCACATTCACCTGGTCATATTAAAGGAAAAAGAAATGGTTCCTGTTCTTGGAACCTGTTCTAGTTTTGGTAAAGTGTGTTTTCCTTGCCACAGTTCCTCAAATCTCTCAAGTGTGTTCTGCGTGGGACCTCTTACTCCAGTCTTATTTGAGACAATCTCAGCAAAGAATAAGGAGGAGGAATTGTTTTCCATGTTAGCTGGAAAGGGCTGTTGACAGAGATGGCCCTGCCCCACTGGTGATCCCACCCACATGCAAGTTTTAAAGTCTACCCTGTGAAAGGTTGGAGTTTACTGTGCATCTCACCAATCCCTCTGCCAGCTGTCTATAGAGCTCACTGGTCTCTCCACTGACACCCATTCCTCCTATTCTTCCTACTACTCAGTATTTGAGAAGGAAATCAGAAATAAATACTTATCACCATTTGGGAACCTCTACAAAAAATTAACAATAACCAAGTTCTGAATCGCAGTTAATTTTGCAACTCTAGCCAAATAAATACACACACACCAATTCCAGGAGAATTTGACCAACATAAAATCAAGAACCTGTCTTTAAAATGTGAGATGAAAAACTACAACAGTTAGGAATATGGAAATAGTGCCACTACAAGAGGGAGTGATCTTAATTTCAGTTCTTGTCTTCAAGTATATGTTCCAGGAGGATGAAGAAATTTATTTTGGGTGTATTTTCTTGCAAAGCTTAGTAACATCACTACATATTTTGAGTCCAATATGGTTATGGTAAATTAATCCTGAATTTCTAAAATGTTTAGCCCACTGCCTGGTATATCATAATTTCACTAAAATGTACTGATTTCCACTTTAATATTGTAACTGTTGTTGCTGTAACCATTGCTGAGTTTTAGATAATAGATTACAATGACTATTATCTCTCACTACCATCACCTGATGTCCAATGTTTCTGTGATGTCAGATGCTCACAAGCCTTTACATGTCTGTTTATGACTATGCCCTGACTGTAAGCATGAAAGTTACAACAATCTGCTCTTTCTCAAACACACTATGTAGAGTTGATAGAAATTATTTTGAACCTTCTGGTTTGTGTGACTTTTTGGCTCAGCTACCAGTATTATGAATTAGAAATGTTATCTGAGCCAAACTGCTGCTATGCAGAACTACAAATAGAAGTATCATTCTCCAGACAGACAGATAACTGCAGGAAACAAAGACAGCGTATTAGAGGACATTTAATTTTAAAACAAGAATTTTTATTCAGCTCATGAGTCCAAATGTCAAAATTGTCATAATTTCTGCATTCTTGTTTTCCTTTCTGAGAACCACTTAAATATTTTGCTTTCATAAATGGGCATTAAACTTTTTACCTTAGCAGAGATAATGGGCAATATTCAATTTAAAATGTTAGATCAGTGATGCCAGGTGGCAATGTCACTTTGTGGAAGAGTCTCCTAGTGGCAAACATCCCTATGAGTCTCATCAGGCTGGTGGAGAAGTTAATTCTCAGAGACTGCATTTAAGAAACATGAGTTTAAGAAATATTATAAGGTATGATGTCCTCTAAAGGATCCACTTGTAGGCACTGTTCTTTCACAATGCTGATTGCTGTGATTTTACTCTGCTAGGATAAAATCTTCATTCATCTTAAGGTTTATCTATTTCTTAATACCTAGTAGCTTGATTGAAAAATATAATTGGCTTTTAGATGTCTAAAAAATTAGTTAAAACATTCAGGTAAAAGTTTTGGTTTATCAAATTGTTTTTACATGCTCAGATTTTATCCCCATTACATTTAAATTTAAAATTGAATTTTGCACATTAGGAGTATTTTATCTATCCCAAATATGACAAATTTGATCATTCTCATCTGCTTTATTATTTAAGCAAGCTAGTGTTTTAAAGAGTATTAAATTAATTGAAACACACATTGGAAGTCATTATGTAAAATTCGTATTTAAAATGATTTTTTAATGCAGTTGAAGTCAGAACAAGAAGGAACAGAGAATTTTTCATTAAAATTCCTGCTTTATCTTATTTGCAGCAATTACATGAGTGACAAGGAATTTCTCAGGGCTAGAAGGTGGACCTCAAAAGGTTTGTGGCTTTAGGCAAGCATCCAAAACCCAAACTAATGTAATAAGTTCTCCAGCATCCTCAGGCACCGCAACGATCAATAGAGGATTTCATTCCTCTTTCTTTAGAACAAATTCTAGAGGTCACAGACTGTGTATGCATGTATTTTGTATTAGCACATTGCAGGTGCTAATTATTGGGGTCTAACTATGGCTGCAGATACCCAGGCTATACTCCCTCCCCTAATCAATAAAATGGAAGGATCTTCAGCTTAAAGTAGCATGAGTAGGATTAAGTAAAATGTTTCATTAAAAAATTAGCCCCTTCCTCCATTTCTCAATCAACTTTTGGTCCTTCATTCACACCCAGGGCTCAGTGAAGGATGTGGGAGAAGGGGAGAGAGGAGGGAGGCAAAGATGCCACCTTCTGAGAGTTTACCAGGTAACCTGCTGCACTCTTCACTTGCATCAGAAATATACTCCTCAAGCAATCCTGCCCCATTTTGCAGATGGAGAAATTACTTAACCATCCTACACTGGTTAAATAATTTCGAGAAGATTGCAGTGTATATAAATGACTGAATGGGCATCAGAAACTTGACCTGTCTGTAGTTAAAGGCTGGGAAAAAATAAAAATCAGGTCTAATGACACAGGAAAGATCTTACTATAACTCTATTTAATCAAATAACTCAATCCTATTTCTGTTATGTCTCATAAGTGCACAGTGATATCAAAGTCAGCATCTAAATTATCCCCTCCATGTGCCTCTAATACTCTAAATGTACCAGCTGTCACTTACATATCCCTACCATCCTTTCCAGAATTTCTGCAAGCATATTCAGACACCCACTAGTACTCATTAAAATAGCCATTCATTCCTCTATAGATAGACATGACATGACAAAATAAGATTTTTTTAGGACGTGATCTTATAACAGTTCTTTCTAATCATAACAATAATAGATGTTCATTGTGGAAACTTGGAAAATGCAAATAAGCAAGAATAGAAGTTAAAAAGTAAATAAAAATCTATGGTAAACATTGTTAGCATTTTAGGGTATATCCTTCCCAGTCTCTTTCCTATTTATTAATCTTTCTGTAATTGTTGTGTGATTACTATGTGTCTAACACTTTATTAGATGCCAAGGAGTCAATGAACAAGGCAGGCTTGATCCCTAAATCCTGATATTGAACATACAAATTAATTCCACTTTAACAAAGGAGATGCACAGCGTGCTTTTAATTTCCAAATGTTAAACATTTCATTTTCCCCCTGTTTTATTATTATAAGTAATGATGCAAAGAACATCTCTGACATAAGTCTTAGATGCATCTCATATTAATAGTATCCTCAGGCTAAAAGTCAGGAACTTGAAATGCTGGGTTTTTAAAAAAAGTTTTTAAAGTTAAAAAGGGTTTTTAAAAATAGGCAATACATGTTCAAACAGGAATGGAAAAGTCTCCTTTTTACTCTCCAGCTCCCAGCTAATTTGCTTCCCTCTCTGGAAGCAACTGATGTCACCAAATGCGTAATTGAAACCCAGAAATTATTCTATGTATCGTCAAGCAAACGTAAATGTGCTTGAATATGTGTGTATTTCATTTTCTTTCCTTTCTCGTTTGCTTAAGGCACAAATGGTAGCATATTACAAACACTGTCATGCTCTTTTCCCCCACTTACATATATCTTGGATTGCTCCATGTTAGTGCTTAAAAGCTTCCTTATGCTTACAATCCCATAGTAGTCCATCGAATAGATGTAACAATTGATTTCATCAGTTTTCCTTTAACAAATGTTTAGGTGCATCCCCATTTTTTTTGCTATTACAAAAAAAAAATAGAAATGAAGAATGCCTTGTATAAAAAAACATGTCACACATGTGTAAGTGTATCTGCCAGATAAACTTCTGGATGTAGATTTGTTTGGCCAAAGGATCTGTGTTTTTGTAATTTTGAGACATACTGCCAAATCGCCTTCCAAAAAAGATTGTACCAGTTTACTCTCCCACTGGGAGAATATAGAGGTGCCCATTTCCTCGCCAGATTTTATCAGACATGTGCCTTTTCTTTTCTATGTATTTTCAAGAATATTTTAAAGACTCAGACTAGTTGTTGTATGGGTTTCATAACATCAGTTTTTACACTTTTAAGTATTTGTCTACATTGTTTTGAATTAAGTGATAATTATTTTAATTTACAGGATTATTGAGCACATAGTATATATTAATATTAGATAAGAGGTAAATAGAAATGGTCAAATCAGTTGCATATCTTATAGCATAGGAAGATCATAAATAATTTCCACACTACTGATGAACTAAAGGGAACTTCTCTTGTTAGGTGCTAATTCCCACCAAAATTGCTACACTGAAAGATATTTTCAATAATATTTATGATTTACGCATAAGGTATAGAACCCCACAGGTATGTCTGAATAAATACATTTCTGTTTTACTATGCTGAGAGTGGATTTCCAAGCATGAACATACAACACAGTAGTAGAGCCAGAAGAATAGCATTCCAGTGACTTAAACAAGCTACAAAGCCAGGCAGGCCTGGGGTTGGACCTTGGTTTGCTAACTATGTATCTTGGTATATGTAACTTATCCTCTCTGAACTTCAGCTTCTTTATCTATAAGATGTAATTAACAAAACTTTGTTGTTGGACAGATTATATAACAAGTACTCAGCATATGACCACCACTACTACTGTCATTTTTATTTGTTTGTTTTATTTATTTCTCTCCCCTCCCCCCGCCCAGTTGTCTGTTTTCTGTGTCCATTCACTGCGTGTTCTTCTTTGTCCGCTTCTGTTGTTGTCAGCAGCACGGGAATCTGTGTTTCTTTTTGTTGCATCATCTCGTGTCAGCTCTTCGTGTGTGAGGCACCATTCCTGGGCAGGCTGAACTTTCTTTCGCACTGGGTGGCTCTCCTTACGGGGCACACTTCTTGTGCATGGGTCTCCCCTATGTGGGGACACCCCTGCATGGCAGGGCACTCCTTGCGCACATTAGAGCTATGCATGGGTCAGCTCCACACGGGTCAAGGAGGCCCGGGGTTTGAACTGCGGACCTCCCATGTGGGAGACGGATGCCCTAATCACTGGGCCAAGTCTGCTTCCCAACTACTATCATTTGTAAGAGGCAATGGGACTGCATTCCCAGATCCAAATATTCTGTCCCATTGTAAAATGTGTTCTCACGTTTATACAGGTACTTGAGACCATATAAATATAGGTTAATCTTGAGAAATCAGCATAACCAAAATCATAATCGAGTTGAAGTAATTTAGAAAGATTAAAACCACAGTACCAGGCCCCTTGAATATACATGTATATTTTTAATGAAATATTGCAAGAAAAAGAACTTCTTTTGAGTCATTCTCAAAAGGTAATTAAGGTAGGCTCTGATTGCCTGATTGGAAAAAAAAATACTATGCAGTTATATCAATTTACTGAGACCAAGTGGTAAGGACTCTTTGCATTAGCAGAAAAAGTTCATTAACTCGTTGAGGGCCTACTCTGTGCTAAGCACAAGAGACACGGACCCTAGCTTCATGACGCTTAGAGTCAGATAAAATATTGTGAGGACACAGTGTGAATGAGATTTACTTCTCATTGGGCTTCAGGCGGTAGCAGAAGTGCTAACAGATAAGGGTATTATCTACATATTAGAACAAGTAGCTAAGCAGAAAAAATAGGCTCTAAATCTAGAGCAGTCAGGTTGGATATTTGAATGTAATGTAATTTCCCAATCTTTGAGTACCCAAATAGCTTGAGGTCATTTATTACCAAAGATACTTGTGCTGAAGCAACTATCTGAATACTTAGTAATGAAATTCTGAGTGAGCTTAAATAGGAAAAACTGAAATAAAGTAGGGAGTCCTATAGTTTTATTTAGAGGACTCCAATTTGGAACATAGGTTCTTATGTTTGACATAACTACCACTGAGTAATATTTCACTGTCCTCTATCTTTTAATAACTAGTTACATACATTATAAAGCTGCATCTCACTAACAGGAAATCACATTGGATTTAATAAGAACCTTAATTCTCAAAACTCGCTAAACCCCATTTGCCGAGAGGGAAGCAGCTGCTCTAAAGACACAATACACTGTTGCCATCTAGTGGCACTTTTAGCAAACTGCAGGTACATTACACTTAAAACAGCATATTCTAATTTAACTCATTGATAATACCAAAACTTTAGGGATAATGCCCATTTTCTAGATCACTTAGGTTATTCTGACAAGTGTCTAAAATACCATTTCTTTTTTTCCTTCTCAATCCCTACTGCATTATCTAGACCAGACCTCAATTATCTGACATTGAGGTAATAGCCTCTTGACTGGATGTTCCAACTCCTCCTAAACATCATTTATATCATTTCTCTGCTCAAGAACTATGAAATAAAACCCTTTGCAACACATCCACTGTCGAAACTGGAGCTCCTGGGTCCAGTGCAAAGTGCAATATCCTGGACTTGCTCAGCAATCTGGATTCTAGCCGGAGGTTCAAGTGTGACAACTCTAAACACAGGTCACGCTTCCCAGCCTGTCCCGAGACTGCTTTCCCTACCTGGAGAGTCCTTTCCTCCTCTCCACTTTAGAAATTCTTACCCATTCTTCAAGACTTGGCTCAAATTCCATTACCTACAAAAAGCCTCCCTTGACTACTACAGCCCAGATTCATCCCTCTCCGTCTGAATTATAGTAATGATAAAGATCTGGAGCCTGAGATTCACCCTGGATTTGTTTGGCTGTCCTCTTTTCCCTGCCCATTATGCCTGGATTTTCTGATCACGCACATGAGAGCAGTAAATGTTCTTATGCTTTTTCAGATCTCCTCTCCTCTGCACCCAGCTCTGTGAACAACACAAAGCTCAATAAATACCTGAGGATTGTGTCCACCAATCCTTAATAGTATTCCGTTACTCTGATCTTTTAGCTACAGATGACTCCCAGGTGTGGCTTCTGAGCAGCCTGTCATCTTTCACTAGTTAAAACACATGTGATCTTTTCAACAGCAGCAGTAGCTTCATGTCAATATATCTGCATATCAGTGAGGAGGAAAATTGGAGTGATGTGTCTCAATAATTTAGGCCAAGGGAATCTGGGTACTTAAAGTGAAAATCAGGGTTAAAATTTGGCAAAGATTTGTTTCATCTCTCCATTTCACTTTGTATTTGTAGGTCAGTTGTAAGTGATTTATGAATACCTTTCAAAGGTCACTATCCATCTTCAAAATACATCAATCCTAAATAGGCAACCTTCCACCTTTGAAGAGAGAAACTTTTACTGTTTCACAAACACATTAGACAAGAATGTGGTTTGATCAATGGGGCCTAGGATTCATGAAATCAACATTCATTCACATGACATGAGCTGAGACACCCTCCTGGTTCTGATTAAAACCACTGCAACAACAACTGGTAGATCTAGGGGAACACTTTGTTCTTAAATTAATTTAAATACATGCTCTGAGATAACAAAAGTTAATGAACTTCCTCACATGTGTCCTCAGTGGCATGGTATTCCAATTGGAAGATGTGTTGGTCTTAATAAAAGAGCTAATCTAGGGAGGGCACGCCCAGGCCACTGGTCTCTCAAACCTCAATTTCAACCTTGTAGCTAAAAGGTACAGCAGGATCTTAATATTCTTTAATCTCAGATAAGGTTGAATATAGTTTAAATAAATTTTTACAAGGTGCAATTCTCTTCATATGAAGTGCTACAGCAATTACTTGTTAGACAATATTTTCTTGAATCATACATATATTGGAAATATATGTATATATACATTACAAAAATAAAATTCATGTTGACTTATTCTTAAAATAACGTTCTCTACACATATCCATTTATCTCTAGACATAGTCATTGAAAATATGATTTGCCAAGGACTTGAATTTGTGTATCTACAGGCTGCATATTCTTACAATAAAAAGTAGAAAAATCTACTTATATGCCTTCAGTTATCTTTGTTGAATTTGATTTTTTTAGATATAAATAACCAAACTCTCTCCATGTAAGCCTGACACTGATAATGAATATGTTTCAGATGGCAACAGAAAAACATACTACTGTTGCAATTAAATGCAAATGTTTTGAGTGCATGCAGTATTAAAGTCGAGTTTAAGCCATCGAATGAGGAAATTCAAACGTTAAGTGAATCAAAAGGAATAATTTAAACATGCTGAGTCAGGTTTTCTCAGGGAACAAGCTGCCTCTGGGCAGTAAATCTGGTGTGTTTGTAAGTGATAGGAAACTCTGTTTGATTTCATAATTTTAAAATGAATGGAGATTTTGTACCTGATACTGTAGCAATTTTTATGCAAAGTACTCAGGGCTTCATTCTGAGAGCGGCCCCACTTCTGTTTATATAACCAGTCAGTCCACATTTCCTGAGTACCCACTGTGCGCAGAGTGTAGACAACAATTGCCTTTGAAAAGATGCTGGACTTGTGTGCCCTTGAAGAGCTCAACAGTCCCTACAAGAAAACACCTTCAAATACTTGAGAACCCATTCATTCTAGGGCACCTGGAGCAAAGGTGTGATTAATCAGGTGGGTGGGGTTAATAAAAGAGGACTTCCTGGAGCAGGTGAGGATGCAGGATGCAGAAACACATGTTACTCCGAAAGGATGAGAAATCAATGTGCTAGCTAGACTAAAGCTGGAAAACCACATGAAGGAGAATGGAGGCCAGAGGAAGCTGGTAGGGAAGCTGCCAAGAGCTTCAAGGATCAAGGGCACCTGCTTAGCACTTTGGTACTGTCTCCTTCCTCGCTGAAATGTGAGATGTACAATATTAATCTTAAATCCATACATAATGTGAGAGATTTCAGATAAGAAAATTAATTAGAGTCTTATTTTTCACAGAAAATACTTGGTTTCTGGAGACATATTTATACAGTAACTCTTATAAATCAAAATCTTACATTAATAAAAAGGGAAATAGTGAACATGGAACCTTAGTTTATGCATTCCTAACTGCAATTCTGTGCTTAGACCAAAGTATAAGGCAAATCACTGAGACACTTTGGTTTCCAACAAACATCTGTATCTGCCTTTTGTAATTAAAATGGCTTTACTTCTAGTCCTTTCTACTTGTACCAATAATCATGGTGTTATTTTAAGATGGAGTTCAATATGAAAGTAATCCTGGATGGTAAAAGGAAGATCATTCAAGCTCTTGGAGTCAGACTTGACAGCTTCTTTGGGAGACTCCACCAATGTACTAAGTGCATTGCTTAAAAATTAATTTAACTTGTGTCTAGTTTCTTCTCCAGTGCTTTAATAATAGTTGAATAATAGCAGCCAGTGCAATCAAGGTAGGAACTTCATCTAGCGAAATTAACTAGTACTGTTTGGAGGGAATTTCTGCAAGGCAACTTGAGAGAGCAGAATAGTGGAAAAGCAGAGGGGCAAATGCTCATGTGACTGGCATTTGAATCTCACGCTGTGACTTATTAACTGTGACTTTTTATGTGTTTCTTAACCTCTCTCTAGTGGACTGAATAATGTCTCCCACCCCAAATTTATGTCCACCCAGAACCTCAGATCTTATTTGGAAACAGGGTCTTTGCAGATGTAATTAAGGATTGGGATGAGGTCATACAGGATTAGAGTGGGCCCTAAATCCAGCATGTCCTTATAAGAGACAGAAAAGGACACACAGAGGCATAGAGAGGAGAAGATGATATGAAGACGGAGGCAAAGACTGGAGATTCCTTGGCATCTAAAGCCAAGAAATTCCAGCAGCTGCCAAAAGTTGGAAGAGTTATAGAAGGATTCTACTCCAGAACCTTTGGAGGAAGGGAATATGGTCTGCTGACACCTTAATTTTGAACTTCTGGCCTCCACGACTATGAAAGAATAAATTTCTATTGTTGTAAGCCACTGGTTTGTGGTAATTTGTTACAGCAGCCACAGGAAACTAATACGCTCACTAAACCTTAGTTTCCTCAGATATAGATCAGGGTTAACAGAAATACCTATTTCTTAATGTCATCATAAGGCTCAAATGTGAAGATCCAGTTAAAACACTTATCTCAGTGCTTGGCCCATAGCAAATTCCATAAATGTTAGCCCTTATTTTATTTTCAGAAAGTTTAAATGACATCATGTATGCTGCCTAATTTACTAGTGTGACTAGGCCACTACAATATTAGGGTAAAACCCCTGGAAAGTAGAAAATGATAGGAAGAAATTACTTTGTAGCATTTCTGTGATAGCCCAACAGCAGAAATTTTAAAAGAGGGGATTTAAAAAGAAAAAACACTTAAGTATTTCTACTGGTCTGTCACTTTTTGGGTTTGATAATACTAGGTAAATAGAGAACCATGGCTGTCATTTGTTTTGGTCAATGAAATCTGAATTGAGCCAGGAACTGTGGCTGCTGAAAGTCTGAGATCAAATACACAAACCCTCCCTGGGATCTTACAGCCTACCTCCAAAGGCAGGGGCAGAAAGAATTAGACTAATGAACCCTATCATTGCCTGTTAAATCTACTTCAAAAGAAGAAAGAATAAGGAACTTCTGAAGACTGTTGGGTTTTTCCAAGAAACCAACATCAAAATATCACTTTGGTACTTAAGAATTTAATGTTATATACCTTTTGAAAGGAAATATAAAGGAAAATACTATATTAAACCATCAATACCATTGATTAACTGAAGAAATGTCAATGACCCTTCATGTCAGACTAAAGGAATTTCAACATATATAAGCTTTCTACCTATTGTGTGTGTTGTTGAGTCGTTGAAACCATATTGGACATCTATTACCTGCCAGACAGTATGGTGAATGTGAGAGATGTGAAGATGAATAACACACGGTACCTGCTCATAAGGGGAACAGGGCAGTAGAGAAATCTTTAGGTATTGTCTGATAAGTTCTATAATAGGGACATGAAAAGGCAGGAAGGGGAAGCAGACTTGGCCCAATGGATAGGGTGTCCACCTACCACATTGGAGGTCCGTGGTTCAAACCCCAGGCCTCCTTGACCCGTGTGGAGCTGGCCCATACGCAGTGCTGATGCGCTCAAGGAGTGCCCTGCCATGCAGGGGTGTCCCCACATAGGGGAGCCCCACGCGCAGGGAGTGCCTCCCGTAAGGAGAGCTGCCCAGCGTGAAAGAAAGTGCAGCCTGCCCAAGAATGGCGCTGCACACACGGGGAGCTGAAACAACAAGATGACACAGCAAAAAGGAACACAGATTCCCAGTGCCGCTGATAAGGATGGAAGCGGTCACAGAAGGACACGTAGCAAGTGGACACAGAAAGCAGACAACTGGGGTGGGGGTAGAAGGGTAGAGAAATAAATTAAAAAAAGAAAAGGCAGGAAGATGGCTAACTAGTGGAAGCAGGGAAGACTTCACAAGGAAAGCAAATGATTTTATCATTTACCAAAGCCAAACAATCAAGAACAAACATCTAATGAAAATGTTAAAATAACCCAATGTAAAAAAACCAAAAACAACAACAGGGGAATTATTCACTGGTTTGTCACTTCTACTATTTTCTATAAATGGGATTAAGAATTGGCCATACTAAAATTAACCCAAAGTAGTATCCAGAGAAGTATCTAATGTTGGCTTATTAGCAAACCTACAAATTTACTCATATTCAATGCAACAAAAAATAATTGAGGGTCTATGATATACCAAGTTCTGATTACATGCAAGGGAGAGAGAAAACACCAGCAGAGGTGACAGAAATAAAGGAGGAAACTTGAAGCCTCAGGAAGGTGAGATGAGATCAAGCAGAACATGAAAAATGCTTTATGGCAGGTGCCAACAAGGAGCTATCAGGGTTACAAACTCAAGTGCCTCTATTCACGAGGCTGAGTGAGAGCGCAAGCCCCATGGTGGGGGCATCCACAACTCAGCACCTGCTGATTAAGGCTATGTGGCCACTCAGCCCCAATGTCGCTAGCTCAAAATCCACATTTTTCCGTGAGATCTGGTTTTTGAAGGTTATTTTAAAATGCCACCAACAGGCTGAATGCAGCCCTTTAGCAAACTGGCCATTTGCAGCTTCTTTGCTTCCAAAATGCATGAGGTGGAAAGATGGTGGAAAAGGGAGCAGTCCTTCCACCGAAACAACAATTAAAAAGGCAGGAACTATCTGAAACAACTATTTTGAAACTCTGGAGGCCAGAAGAACACTGTTCAGCATCCAGAGATAAATGGGAGAAAGAGACTGACAAATATGGTACTAGTAAATTGCTCTCCCCAGGTGGTGGCTACTGGGATCTATCTGCACTCCCCCTTCACAGCGTCCAGCCCCGGGTCAGACTGGAAGTGACAGAAAAGTTTGTAAAAAAATCTCCTTCCCCATGAACAGGGGTGGGCACAGCAGAATACTGATTATGGCTTTTTTTTTTTCCATGTCAGATGGGTAATGTACTGATGTCGTAACAAGTCTGAGGGAGGCAGATCACATAAATGCATGAATACCCATTCATCATGCTTGTGAACCTTAAAAGGATCTGATCATGGCTTTTGATTAGTGACTTTAGATAGCTGGGGGCTGGCTCTGAGGGCAGGCATTGTTTCAACCCACCCTGGACAAAGGCCAGGGTAGAAGATACTTAAAGACACTGCACTTCCTCAGGGCTGTTGGGGACAGTCACTTGAAGGGCTACATTTGCTGGGCAGGCCAAGACAGCTCAGCTTTGAGGAGCCATGGAAGAAGCCCTTGGCGCCCCTCCTGAACATCTCCCCAGGGAATCTGGGAGCCAGTCTGCGTCCCTGCGTGGGTAGCTGGCCTTGTTTTGGCTGGGAAAGACTGGCTTGGGAAGGTACTCTCTGAGATGTCCCTCCTCACAGAATATGCTCTCCAGACAAAAGCAGCATGAGTCAATGAAGGCAGTATAAAACACTAGAGAGGTGGACAATCTGGGGCAAGGGCCTATTAGCTTTAAACACCTTGGAGAGGGAGATCTGTCTCCTGTCCGCTATTAAAAGAAGAGTTCAAAAACAACTAATGAGCAATATCCCAGGACAAGACCCAGGCCCAGAAAGACAGGGAGAACCACGCACACTGCATTCGCCTTGGGCAGACCTTTCTGGTAGGAGGACTGAAACTAAAGAAAATCTGTTTTATCAACAGCTGGTTACAAAATCAAGAAACAGACATCTCTGGGAATAAATCCCAGAGTTAACATTTTAAAATATTAAAATGTACTGTGGGCAACAAAAGAGTACAATTCAAACAAAGATAGAGGAAGTGATAGCCCATATGAAGGAAGAGGATGAAAATACAGAAAACACTAATGAAGATGACAAGAGTGTGGACATACCAATCAAAGCCTTTTTAAAAAATGATCTTAAAAATGCTCAAGGAAATGAAAGAAAATACAGAGAAAGAAGTAAAGGATATCAGGAAAACAGTGGATGAGCAATATGAGAATCTTAGTAAAGAGAAAGAAAATTTAAAAAGGAACCAAACAGAACTACCGGAGTTGAAGACCACAATAACTGAAATGAAAAATGTCCAGGAGGGTTTCAAGAGCAGACTGGAGCTGTCAGAGAAAAGACTCAGTGAAAGCGAAGACAAAACACTTGAAATGAATCAGGCCAAGGAGCACAAACATAAAAGAGTTATGAAAAGTGAAAATAGCCTTAGGCATCTTTGGGGCATCATGAAGTGTGCCAACATATGCATTATGTGAATCCCAGAAGGAGAAGAAAGAGAGAAAGGGGCGGAAGGAATATACAAAGAAGAAATAAAAGAGAACTTCCCAAACTTAGGAAAAGATGTAAATATGCACATCAAAGAAGTCCAGTGAACACCAAACAGGATAAACATGAAGAAAAATACTCCCCATCAAATACTGATCACCCTATCAAACATAAAGGACAAAGAGAGATTTCTGAAAGCTGCAAGAGGACAGCAACATGTTATGTACAAAGGAGCCCAGTTAGGTTGAGTTTCTCATCAGAAACCATGGAGGCAGGAAGACAGTGGGTTATTTAAAGTGCTGAAGGAAAAACAACTGCCAACCTAGAATTTTACAACCTGTTGAGACTTTCAAAAATGAGGGAGAAATTAAGACATTTTCAGATATACAGAAGGAGTTCATCACCACTAGACCTGCCCTACAAGTAATGTTTAAGGACATTCTTCAGCCTGAAAATAAAAGACCCTAGACAGTGACTCAAAGCAGCACAAAGAAGTAAAAACCTGTAGTAAAGGTAACCATTTGGGTAATTATAAATGCCAGTATTATTGTAGTGTATTGTTTGGCATGTATGTCTGCTTCATACTTCCTATAGGTGCTAAAATGAAAATGTATAAAAGTAATGATGGTTTTTGCTCTGGACAGCCGAGAGAGGAAGATACAACAAAGCCTGAATTTTAAAGAAGTATGAAGATCATAATGCTAAATGTTTTCCCAAAAAAAGATGGCTGAAAAAAAAAAAAAACAACAACTATAAGAGGTACCTAAAATTACAACATATAGGTAGCTGTAGATCAATGTTCAGGTCCATAGCCGTGGTATTCAGAAATTCTTCTTAGCCTCAAATGTGGCATGCAACCATCTTGGGAAGGAAAAATGAATTGGCCAAGAAAATAGAAGAATATAAGCAAATGGAGAAAATTAGTTTGTTGATAACCTTATCTCAGTTTAATACTTATATTTTTAAATTCTGAGCAATAAAGTCTGTTTTCTTAAAAACAATAAACGTAATGATGAATCATGGTTGTGGACATTCAATGTACAAAGATATAAATGTATAAATGGTAACAAGTACTGAAAAGGGGGGTGGGGAGGCAGAAGGGTATAGGAAAATATACATACATGCTATTGAGGTTAAGTTGATATCATACCAAATAGGATTGTTATATATTTAGGATGTTAAATGTTAACCCCATGGTAATCACAAGAAAAATAAATGAATATATCCTGATAGAAATGAGAAGGCACTCAATATGGGACAACACAAAACGTCAAATCAAAAGTAGGCATCATGGAAGAATTGAGGGACAAAAATGGAACAAGACTTACAAAGGCTAAATGGCAAAATGGCAAAAGAATAGCCTGGATAATCAGTAGAGACTTTAAATGTAAATGGATTAACCTCTCCAGTCAAAAGGCAGAGATTGGCAGAATAGATTAAAAAAGCATGACCCAACAATATGATGCTATCTTCAACAGACTCATTGTAAATTCAAAGATACAAGTAGGGTGAAAGTGAAAGGATGGGAAAATTTGCCATGCAAGTAGTAACCAAAGGAGAGCTGGGGTGGCCATATTAATATCAGATAAAATAGACTTTAAGTCAAAAAGAGTTATGAGGGACAAAGACTGTCTTTATATACTGACAAAGGGGACAATTCAACAGGAAGATGTATCATTATAGATATATATGCACGTAACAGCAGAGGTCCAAAATATATGGAGCAAATACTATAGATTTGAAGCGAGAAACAGATGGTTCTACATTAATAGGAGAATTTAATATATCACTTTCAATAATGGATAGAACATCTACTCAGAAGATCAATAAGGAAATACAAGTCTTGAATAATAACTAAACCAACTAAACTAAGAGAAATATATAGAACTGTCACCCAACAAAAAAGAGAATACACATTCTTCTTAAGTGCATATGGATCATTCTCCAGGACAGACTATATGTTAGGTTACAAGTCTCAAGAAACTAAAAAATATTGACATCATAAAATGTATATTCTTTAACCACAAAGGAATTAGGCTCAGAGTCAATACAGAAGGAGAAATGGAAAATTCACAAACATGTAGAAATTAAACTACATACTCTTAAACTATTACCAGGTTAAAGAAGAAATAACATGAATGAAAATGAAAATACAACATACCAAAATTCATAGGACACAGTGAAGGCAGTGTTGAGGAGAAATTTATAGCTCTAAATGCTTATAATTAAAAAATAGAAGATTTCAGATTATGCTTCTGATTTGAAAACTGGAAGAACTAGAAAAAAGAGCATATTAAAACCAAAGTTAGCATAAAGAAAGAAATAAAGATTAGATTGGGGATAAATGAAATAGAAAAAAAACAATAGGGAGAATCAATGAAAGCAAAAGTTGGTTCTTTGGGGGGAAAAAATCAATAAAATTGACACACCTTTAGAGTGACAAAGAACAAAAGAAAGAGGATAAAAATAATGAAAACGATAAATAAGGAGTACATTACTACTGACCCCACTGAAATGAAAAAAAAAAGAATATAAGAAGATATTACAAACAAATGTACAGAGATAAATTAGAAAACCTCAATGAAACAGACAAATTCTTAGAAACACACAAACTACCTACTTTGACACAAGAAGAAATGAAAATCTCAACAAACCAATTACTAGTAAAGAGACTGAATCAGTCATCAAATCCTCCCAACAAAGAAAAGTTTAGGACCATATGACTTCACGGGAGAATTCTACAAACATTCCAAGAAGGCTTAACTCCAATTCTCCTCAAACTCTTCCAAATCATTTAAGAGGGAACACTCCTTAATTCATGCTATGAGGCCAACATCACCCTCATATCAAAGCCAGATAAAGATATCACAAGGAAAGAAAATTACAGACCAATATTTCCTATGAATATAGATGTAAAAATCCTCAACAAAATATTAGCAAATAGAATCCAATGGCATAGTAAACCATGATCAAGTAGGATTTATCCCCGGTATGCAAGGTTGGTTCAACATAAGGAAATCAATTAATGCAATACACTCATTAACAGAATGAAGGAGAAAAAAAACATGTTCATCTCAACTGATGCAGAAAAGGCATTTGACAAAATCCAGCACCCCTTCTTGATCAAAATACTTGAAATACTAGAAATAGAAGAGCCTTCCTCAACATAATAAAGGATATATATGAAAAGCTGACAGTTAACATGATGCTTAATGGTGAGAGAATGAAATCTTTCCCTCTAAGATCAGGAATAAGACAAGGATGCCCATTGTCATCACTGTTATTCAACACTGTACTGGAAGTTCTTGCCAGAGCAATTAGGCAAGAAAAAGAAATAAAAGGCATCCAAATTGGAAAGACAGAAGTAAAACTTTCCCTAGGCGGCGGACTTGGCCCAGTGGTTAGGGCATCCGTCTACCATATGGGAAGTCCGCGGTTCAAACCCCGGGCATCCTTGACCCGTGTGGAGCTTGCCCATGCGCAGTGCTGATGTGCACAAGGAGTGCCCTGCCACGCAGGGGTGTCCCCTGCGTAGGGGAGCCCCACGCTCAAGGAGTGCACCCCGTAAGGAGAGCTGCCCAGTGTGAAAGAAAGTGCAGCCTGCCCAAGAATGGCACCGCCCACACGGAGAGCTGACACAAGATGATGCAACAAAAAGAAACACAGATTCCCGTGCTGCAGTCAACAACAGAAGCGGACAAAGAAGATGCAGCAAATAGACACAGAGAACAGACAACTGAGGTGGGGAGGTGGGGAAGGAGAGAGAAATAAATAAATAAATAAATAAATAAATAAATAAATAAATAATTTTAAAAAAAACTTTCCCTATTTTGCAGATGACATAATCCTATACAAAGAAAAGCCTGAAAATCCACAGCAAACCTCCCAGAACTAATAAACAAATTCAGCAAAGTGGCACCATGCAAAAATCAGTATTTTTATATACACAAGTAATGAACAATCAGAAGTGGTAATTAAGAAAGAATTCCATTTACAATAGCAACTAAAAGAATCAATCTAGGAATAAATCTAACTAAGGATGCAAAGGGTTTGTACACTGAAAGGTACAAAACATTGCTACAATAAATCACAGAAGACCTAAATAAATGGGAGGACATTCCATGTTCATGGATTGGAAGACTAAATATCATTAAGATGCCATTCCTACCCAAAGCAGTTTATAGAGTCAATGTTATTCTAATCAAAATTCCAAGTCTTCTTTGCAGAAATGGAAAATCCACTAATAAAATTTATATGGAAGGGTAAATGAATAAAAAAAAGAGGAATGAAGTTGGAGGACCCTCACTTCTCAATTTTAAAACTATCAGAAACCCACATTAATCAAAATAGCATGATACTGGCACAGGGACAGACATGCAGATGAATGGAATCAAATTGAGAGCTCAGAAATCAACCCTCACATTTATGGCCAACTGACTTTGACAAATGGGCAAAGACCACTCAATTGGGAAAGAATATTCTCCTCAACAAATGGTGTTGGGAAAACTGGATCCCAATTTCCAAAACCAAAGGACATCCCTTGCCTCATACTTTATAAAACAATCAGCTCAAAATGGATCAAAGACTTAAATATAAGAGTCAGAACTATCAAACTCAGGCAAACATGTCCAGGACCTTGTGTCAGGAAATGGCTTCTTAGACTTTATACCTAAAGCACAAGCAACTAAAGGGGGGGGGGGGGGGGGAGGAAGAGAGAGATAAATGGGAACCCATCAGAATTACAAACTTTTTTACTTCAAAGGACTTTAACATGAAAGTAAAATGACAACCTGCACATACAATGGGAGAAAATATTTAGAATCACATAACCAATAAAGGTTAATATCTAGAATATATAAAGAATTCTATTCAACTTAATGAAAAAGACAACACAATTTTTAAAATGGGCAAAAGACTTGAATAGGCATCCCTCCAAAGAAGATATACAAATGGCCAGAAAGCACATGAAAAGATCTCAACATCATTAGATATCAATGCAAACAAAACCACAGTGAGAAACTGTTTCTCACTTATTAGTTTGGCTGCTTAAAAAAAAAAAAGGAAAATAAGTATTGAAGAGTATGCAGAGAAATAGCAACACTCATTCACTGCTGGTGGCAATGTAAAATGGTACAGCTACTGTGGAAGACAGTTTGGAGGTTCCTCATAGAGTCAAGTATAGAGCTACCATGTGACCCAACAATTTTGTAATATGAACCCAAAAGAATTGAAAGCAGGGACTCAAACAGATGTTTGCACACTGCTGTTCATAGTGGTAGTATTTATAATTGCCAAAAGCAGGAAACAACCCAAACGTCCATCAACCAATTAATGGATAAATCAAATGTGGTATATACATAAAATGGAATATTATTCAGCCATAAAAAGGAATGAGGTCCTAATACATGCAACAACATGGATGAACCTTGAAGACACCATGTAAAGTGAAAGACAGAAAAGGATAAATATTGTATGAACTCACTGATTTGAAATTATTAGTATAAGCAAATTCAAAGTCAGAATCTAAAAGATAGGTTACCAGGGAACAGGTTGGGGATAGGGAATGGGAAGCTGAGGCTTAAAATTTACAGTTGCTATTTAGAATGATGGAAATGTTTTGGTAATGGGTGGTGATGATGGTAACACAACACTGTAAATGTAAGTAGTAGCATTGAAATTTATGAATGTGATTAAAGAGGAAATGTTAGATTATATATAGGGTAACATAATTTTTCTTTAAATCTATGGAACTATACTACATAAACTGTGAACCCTAAGTCAAACAATGGACCATAGTTAGTAATACAATTATAAAAATTGCTTTTACCACTTATAACAAATATTTCACACCAATGCAAGTTGTTAATAATAGAGTGTTACACGGGAACCCTGTATTTCATGCATGATTGTTCTGCAGACCCACGACTTTTCTAATTACAAAAAAATAAAAAATAAAAGCAAAATGCTTGAGGTACAATGATGGCGGTCTTGATTAAGGGGTAAGAGTTCAGGGTTTGTATCAGATTCAAATCCTGCCCTGCCTGTGCTGTACAAACTTGGTCAAATCCCTTAAAATGCCTCTGAGTTTTGGTTTCCTTACCTTTAAACTGAGTATAAAGCCATAGGGTTTTTGTGAGGAGAAAGTATGAGGCTAGCATGTAGTGAGCTTCCAAAAAAATGGCATGTTTATTATCTTCCTGAAGGAAGGGAGATTAGAGCTGGTTCTTAAGGGATGAGTAGGATTTGAACTGGCAGAGATGGCCTGGGGGAGCATTATGAGCATTCCAGGGAGAGGGAACAAAGGCTGAAAGACTAAAAAGAGGCAAGGGATCCTGTCTTGGAAATGTAATGTTGCCTGGATTGGCTGGAACAAAGAGCACATGAGTGAGCACAGAGTGAGTGAATACCAGAATGTCAGCTGGAGATCTGTGCTTGGGTTGGCTGGACTTCATGTCATGGGAAATGGGGAGACAAAGGTTTTGAGCAGGGAAGTTACCAGATCAGGGCTGTTCTTTATAATGCATTCATCTAACTAATGCTTATTGAGGGTCCTACACCGTGCCAAGGACTATATTTGGTCCCGGGGTTACAATGGTGAACAAGGCAGACAAAGTCCCCCTGCTCTATGGAACATACATGCTGGAAGTTACAGTAAGCAGGTGTGGCTTGGATTGCAGGAGCCTGGGGTAGAAAAGACTAGTTGGTAGGCCATTGCTAGTCACCAGGAGGATTAATGAGGGTCAGATTTAGGGCAGTGGTATTGAGATAATCAAGAAAAATGACTCAGAGATAGTAGGGAGAGAGAAGTTGTTGGCAAGACAGGCTTTTGAGCTGGGATTACAGGGCAATATCAGAAACAAGGAAGGGCAGAGGAGGCACTGCTGAGAACAATGAATTTATTTTATCCTCGTGGACTTTTGATAAATGGTGCACTGGTCTTTCATTGCTCCATCACTGCAGCATCTTAGCCAAATGACCGTTTCTGAAGTAGCTGAGCTTTCTTACCAAAACACACTTCTTCACTGGATTATGTCCAGGAATTTGATACCAAGACTAAACCTGTTCTTAGCTCATCTCCAAAGGTTCAGTAACAAAGATGAAGCTTAAACAGAACATCTCTTAACAGGTAACCATTTGCTTTAGAGATGGTGAAAAATAAGAAGACTCTAGAGCAGGGGTTCTAACCTTATTTGTTCCACAGACCCCGTTGCCAGTCAGGTGAAAACCAGAGACCTCTTACTAAGTTCACACTATACTGTGTATTATTTAATAAATATGTCACACCCACCCCAACACATCCCCACAAGAATAATGTTTTTATGTATTTCAATTCAAGCTCAAGGACCCCTGGTTAAGAACCCCTGCTCTAGAGCACTCCTATGACATGCTCTACCTGAAAAGAATAAAAATGTTCTGAAGCTATTTCTCATGCCCGTAGATTTCTTTTGCATAGACCTGAGTGCAGCAAGGTCCAAGATGGACCCCAAGAACATCCATTAGGGGTTCAGGTTTGAGGACTTGCTTAATGACCACCTTCCTGTTTGGGAGCAGTATATCCTCAGGTAAATTAACTTTTTCTAGGTGGTGATTCCTAGTCATGGCAAAACTCAGAGAGTGCTTGCTCTTTGGTGCAAGGTGTATGGTGGGGAAAAGGAAGAGTACTGGCTTTCCTGACTTCTTACAGAGTGGTCATCTCTTTCCATGCTGAGGGAATTTGAGGAAGGGGGCAAGTAAAATACTTTTCTTTGGTTCCTCATGACCTCATTTTCAGCTTGTCTCTTTTCTCTCCTACAAGGGTAGGGATAGAGGGCAGTTACAATGATAAGAAAGTCAGAGGGGGAGAAAGAGACATTCTATTGTTCTGCATCTGAGTATCTTCAACAAAGTTATCAGGTATTGCTGAAGAGAGAAATTAAGAGCAGAATCATAGTATTTGTATTCCTAGCATCTAGCACAATGTCTGCCTGATACATAGTAGGCACTTAATATTTGTTGAAGAAAATACTTATTTCTTCAACAAGTAAATAAACATGAGTCAACATTACTCAGTGTATCTTCGAATGTTTACTTGTAAGAGAATGAATATTCAAGTAGTTTAAGTAATAGGGTTAATTTTCCTCACATAGTAGAATGGTTAGGAGGAAGCCATTCTGATGTTATTTTAGATATTCAAAGCTATATTGGAACCCTAAGCATTTCTGATCTTTCCTTTCCATCATCCACTTGTTTATTGCATTATGGTGGCAAGATAGTTGCCCCAACTCTAGGCATTACATCCACATCCCAGAAAAATTTGTCTTTCAGTTCTTTTGCCAGAACAATATTGTATGGGCACACATAGCTGAAATGAAATCTTAGGAAATTGGTATTTAGCCAGATTCCTCATTAAGTGGACAAAAATCAGTCTTCTGTTAGCAAGGGGAAATGGGAAAGTGGACATTGAGTAGACAATGTGTTGGCTACACTTTGAGTCCCTCCACTCTTAATACTTAAACTACCCGTTTTACTTTGTATTATAATTAATGTTATTTATGTCACTTATTTTCTCTCCCAGACTGAAGGCAGAACCTATGTTCTATTCATTTTTTTCTCTATCTTTTACACAGTAGGCCTTTAATAAGTATTGTTGAATATATTGAAAACTATGATGAATGTTTTTTGAAGAACATGTAAAATGATGCTTAAGTACTTATAAAAAGAATAAATATGAATTCATTTTTACTTTTGTGCATTAGCTATTAATCTATTTTAACCACACTAAGAAAAGTAGGCTTAAGTGGAATTTCAGAAAGGGGAATATGAAAATAAACATGAACAACAAATATAAAGCATTCTTATAATCGTAAAAACAATGCCAATAAAACTGAAATTTATCTCTACAGAAAGAAGTTAGTTCTGTTTCTTTGTCCTCCAATGCATTCTGTACCATAAAGATAGGAAGATTATTTTAGAAATACTAATTCTTTCAGGTTCAGAAACCTTCAGTGGGTCCCAATGCACATAAGAAACTTAGCATATTCCTTGCTCCAGTGTTCAAAACTTTACAACATGACCCCACATGACCTAACTCTGCCACTGACATTTTGCTCCAGCCAATCTTTTCTATTCACTGCTCCCTCAATGCCTCTTGGACATTCCATCTACCTTGTGCTTTGAATACCTTCAACTACCCTCTTTTGGCCTGTCTAAATGGACTTAGTCTTCGAAGACTGGCTCAAGTATCAGGTGGAAAATTAGATAATGTGAGCTTCCAACATTCCTTAGGCTTTATCATTTTGACTGAAATGGAATACAGTTTGCCTATGGATTTCTTGTGCCTCTATTGGATTTTGTTCTTCTAGTTGTCTAAGAGTCACAGGGAAGACCTTTCATTCTTTCTTTTCTTTGGATATCTTACTCATGGTAAAAATCATGGTAACTATTTTTTCTATAAGAGTAAACTGATTGCTAGAATTCTGATAGTGATCCTGCTTACCATTTAACTAACAACTATATAATTAATTGTATATTAACTAACATTCACAATATGGCAGAACTACATTAAAGACTATCTGACCTTTCTAATCATATGAGGTAAGTACCATTATAATTCTCATTTTGCAGATAAAAGAAGAGGAAATATACCCTAGACATCTTTTAGTCCAAGAGTGGATAAACATTTTCTGTAAAAAGCCAGATAGTCAATATTTTAGATACAACTCTGCCATTGCAGCATGAAAACAGCCATAGGCACTAAGTAAATGAATGGGTGTGTCTATGTACCAGTAAAACTTTATTTACAAAAACATGCAGTGGGCTGGATTTGGTCCACAGGCCATAGTTTGCTGACCTCTATTCTATTCCAAATAACCCATTTTCTATATTAGGCCAAGAATGGTAAAGCTGCTTACTCCAGAGTGTGTCAGAGGCAGATCTAGAATCCAGGTCTTCTGATTAGCTGTCTAGTGGTCTACTAAGTGAATTGGGATATGGCTTCTGTAATAAGTTGAACTTTTGAAGCTATAAGGCAGATCAGAAGTGATTGACTTATTTAGACAATTTGACCCAAACAATTAGATTTATGTTAATTTGAAGTGGATTTTATTCTATCTTTTGAGTCTTCCAGAGGTAAATGGACTTTTAAACTTAGGTTACGTATCTTTCAGAGGAAAGCACTTTCTAGGCTAGAAAAACACAAGCCACAGTTTCACGTATAGTTAGGACTTGGTGCTTGTTCAAGAGCTTGTTATAGAATTACTAAAACATTGTCAGGATGGTGATGATTTAAGATTCCTGAAAGATTTACGAGTGCCTCTGAACACACATAGTCCCTATCAACTTTATAACTTAGTCCCCCATTTTACCAGGGGGCATTCTGGCATGGCTATGTGGGGCAAGGAACAGCCTTTGTGGCAAAAGTAAAAAACCCATGATTATTTGACCTTCTTAGCCTCACGCTCTGAAAGATTTAGTTCAGCATTGTTGATTCAAATCTTTGATCAGAAATAAAGTTTCCATGGGTCAAGCTATTGTTCTATGACCTTTGTTTCCTTCTATTAATAGTCTTGGATTGTCATGGAAAACATAGTTAACATTCTCTTGTGCATCCATTTCTTGAGCACTGTTATTGGCACTCCAAGATTCTCAAGGATTGTCTCAGAAGTCTGAAATGATATTAGTAGCTTCCAGAAAGAATTTCTTGGAGCCAGTAGTACTTTAACACTATGTTTCAGGCTCTCTGTTGGGCCCTCAAACTGAGCAGAAAACAAGAGAAGTAAATTGAACCTAAGGTATTATACTTTAGTACCCTGGGTAAAGACAAGATGCTGTTAAGTTGACTGCTCACAGTAGACTAGCCATTAGCAGACTGGCTGGCAGATGCAAGAGTGCTCAACTCAAGGCTGAGCGATGAGTGGACTCTGAAAGGTCAAGGATACAGTTCTCCCTCATGCTGCCGCTGCAATGGCAGCCTGGCAGCGTACTTGCCCTTGACCTATGTTGTGACCTGGGGTTTTATGTTCTGATTCTAAGCGTCCATGTCTTATTAATATTAGATTCTGTGCATCATATTTAAATACTTAGATCAAATTTGAAATAAGTTCAGACTCCTCACCACCCTGTATAATTTTGACTCATCTATCACAAAGGAGACTAAAGAAAAACATTCTTTGAGTAGAGAAAAGTATTACTTGCTGTGCTTGAGTGGGCAAATGGCAAAATGGGGTTTTATTTGGTGATACCTTCTAGCATTCCAGACATATATAGCCCTGTACCATCAAGATTGTTTTTTTCCTTTAATAGAGAAGTTGTGGGTTTATAGAACAATCACACATAAAACACAGGATTTCCCTATACAACCCTGTAATTAACACCTTGCACTGACGTGGAATATTTGTTAATTGATGATAGCATATTAACTATAAACATGGACATAAAACTGTAGTCCATAGTTGAGCTTATGTTTCACTGTAGTTAGTTCCATGGATTTTTTAAAAAAAATTTATTCCGTTACCATGTATAATCTAACAATTCTACTTTTAATCACATTCAGATATATTTATTTGATGAATGGAAAATATTAGAAATATTTTATCAAAGCAGATGGAAAAGAAAGCTAGTGTCCCACATTTGAGAATCTGTAAGTGACAATACTGAAGTAAGAAAATTGTCATCAATCTGTTAAGGGTGACATTTATGGGGCAATTTTATATGTCTGGCCCTGGGCAGAGAGTTACTAATACATTTTATCAATGCTGTGAAGAAGCACTATTGTTGAACCCATCATGTAAATGGGGAAACTGAAGTTATTGAGAGGTTAAGCAATTTACCTAAAGTCACTCAGCTAGTAAGTGATGGAGCTGGAATCCAAACAGAGGAAGTCTGACTTTAGCGCTTGAATGAACCGTTAGTACAGTCTGTACTGTTACCTGATATCGTTAGCCTTCAGTGTAGACTTGAATGAGAGACAGAGAGAGAGAGGAAGTAGAATGTATCAGTTCCCTTGGTCCTTAGATCACTGCTGCCATATGACCAATATGGTACCAATATTATCAAGTACATCTCACCATGTGTCTTGTCTGGGTCCAGGGTAGTCACAGAGGAGGTACCAGCCCTGAAGAGTTGCTATTCCCCCAACAGTGACCCAAGTCTTCATCTTGATTCTGTAATGCTATTGAAGTATCAGGGGGAGGTACTAAGTCCTCAACAGTTCAGATGAAATATTCTTGGGTAAATAAAAGTTAATTAAGTTATTCCTGCCCTTCATTATTTTAAACTCAGGAACTTACTAGGCTCTTGTCGTAATGACAAAAGCTGTGCACAAATACTCTGGCACTCATTCTGGACCCCTGGCAGGAGTGTGCTTCCCACCCATTTGAAGTGACTTGTCTTGGCCAATGAAAGGTGAGCGGAATGGTATGTGTTGCTTCCAGGAAGAAGTTTTAAGAGCCAGTGCATTCTTCACCATGCTTCTCCTTCTGACTTGGTGACTGGTGTTATTCCAAACAGCAGCTGCTCTGATAGCCCAGGTCCCCAAGGTGCGGGTTTTACCAAAGGCATGAAGCAAAGTCCCCTGCCCACTTATGATGGATACACGGTATGAGCAAGAAATAAAACATTGTGGTTTTGAGGCCCTGGGATTTGGAGTTATTACTGTAGCAACACTTAGCTTATTCTAACTGGTTTGTTCTTACTGAAAATGCTGACACCTAATTCAAAGCAGCAGCAGTAGCACAGAGTATATGGCAGAAGGGAGTTAGGCGTCTGGCTATTAGGAAAGCCATCAGTGCCGCCAGCTAACAGGAAATATCCCAAGAGGATTGGAAAATGCAGCACAGGAAGGAAGCATTTCCAATATCCAGGAATGCAACCTGGCCAGGATTTTCTCTGTGGAAGCCCAAGAATGGAATTTCTAATTCTTGCAATGGACCCAGACTGTAAGAAGAGCATGCAAGAGGCCCACATCTTTCCCACCTGCTCTTTAACAAGAACAGACACACCGAGAAAGCAACATGGAGTTGTTCACCTAAAAACTGGCTACACCGAAGTAACTACTCTGAAGCAAAACACTTTAAGTGCCTTGATAGATACGGTAAGTCCGCAGAGCTACCAAGGGCTTTTCTTTCTCTTTTTCGTAATCATCGAAAAGAGCAGTGCTGTGAGCTAGGGGGTTTAAACAGAAAAGAAATTGAAATCCATGACAGTGATGACTTAATAATATTGCAAATTATAGTTTTTAGTTCAGGTAATTTAGCATACCAAATCACAGTTTAATTTCCTTCGACAGAGCCCAGGCATGCGAGATAGTATATGGGAGAAGGCATAGGGTGGGGAGGAGGGAGAAGAGGAAAGCGAGGGGAAGCATGCTAAGACCCTTCACATGCAAGTATGCCTGGAAGACTAATAAAAGAGTGTGTGAAGACACTTCAGTCATGTGTGTGGGCCTAGGTCCCTGATCTTCAGGAGGCCAAGAACCCTTGCTTCCTTTGTTCAGGTGTCTACTTCTCCTGCTGGATGGAATGTGAGGATCTAGTGCCCAGAAAGAATGCATAAAGAGTGCGGTGCATTGACAGCTGTGAAAGAAAGAATGACTTTGAGAGTGTCAGCAAAGCAGAGCTGCTTCTGAATGGCATGTGTCCTTGATTGCACACAATGCCGTGCTAAGGGATGGGAGGAGAGAGAGGGCCTGAATCACTTAAGGATTTGTCTTTTGTTCTAGGACAAACCTTCCAGAAAGAACCACTGTTCAATCCTACTCACTATTCTTGAAAAATAGTCAAATAGCTTCCTCGGGTAAGCCATTTTAACTCACCTGGCTGAATCCACACATATATGCTTGGCAGGAGAATCAGAGAATACTTCTGATGGAATTTCATGCGAACTGATGTACTGAGTTGCACCCACGTCAAGACAGTGAAGATGAACCCTCAGAGCTAACTTGGGAAATATTCGTTGTTCAAGCCTGTCAGTATCACCCAGCCAGACTGCAGCTAATCAGCTTGACCAAATGTTAACCAGAGTACTTTGGAATAGGCATGCCCCTCTGCACATTCCTGAGTTTGGAAGTTAGGGGTCAGACAGGCAGGTTGAGTTTGCAGGTGCCTAAAACAAAATTTCTAAGGTGCCCGACAATCACCTAGTTAAAAATATTTTTTAAAATCCTGGGTCCTATCCCATTCTTACTAAATTAGAATCTCTTGGGGTAGACAAAAGGAATCTGTTTTAACAATGTCCCTAGATTACTCAGATGAAAACCAGATTTTTTGTTGTTGTGGTGGGGGTGTTTGTTTTAAAATCTCCTCACAGCTGTGGGGATGAAAAGAAAATGCAATCCTTTGTAAATATAAACAATGCAAACATAATAACCAAAACATCCACAGAGACAAATCTCAATCCAAAGAGCTCCTAAGTAGATGGATCATCTATCATCCATATTGGGACAATGTGAAATGGGGCACTATTAATAATTATAGCAGGATAACGTGTAAACGAGGACTTGTGGTCACCTGAGTTCTAAAACAAGTCTGGGCAGCTAGGATATTTAGGCTACCAACCTAAGAGCAAGTCCTCATCCAAGTCTTGAAGCTTAGCAATTGCTGCAGACATTTTTGTAGCATGGGATTCTTGGGCCCTAACGTCTGAGAACTTAATTCAGAGCCTCGCCATCACTTGATCAGAGCAGGATCCACTCAGGTCGCAATTACCCCAAGTGGAAAGAAATCTTGACTTCACGTTAAAGTGAACACAACAGTGTTATTTATTTCACAGCAACTTCAGAATTCAGTCTCATGAGATGTATGAGATTGGTCCTCAGAAGCACAGAAGGGAGAAACCACTAGGCATTACTGTATTATCTACAATCATCTTACAGTTTCTAGCAAATACCTTTTCTTCAAGTTTTTCATGTTGTCACAAGGGGTTCCTACTACTTTCTTCCTGGGAGAAATATTGCAATATTCTTGTAGGGCAAAGAAAGAGGGACTGTACATTTTCATTATGAAATCCATTTAAAGAAGTCAGCACATTAAAGGTATTTTAAAAGAGCAAAACAGTTAAATGGGAAAGTATGTTTTCCTAAGAAGTGTCATTATTTCTTTGGTTTTTAATCATTATTGTGGTACATGGTTGTTTTTTTAATATATTTATGACATGACTTTATGTTTATTTTCAGGTCTAACTTCTCATTTTTTAAATAAGCTCAAAGTATAGTATCAATTATGTTTCTCTTACTAAACAAAACTATATTCTTGGTTCTACAAGTAAACTCCCCAATACTGGAAATACCTTCTTAAAAAGTGAACACCAGGGAAGCGGACTTGGCCCAGTGGTTGGGGCGTCCTCCTACTACATTGGAAGTCTGAAGTTCCAACCCCAGGCCTCCTTGACCCGTGTGGAGCTGGCCCATGCGCAGTGCTGATGTGCGCAAGGAGTGCCCTGCCACACAGGGGTGTCCCCCACGTAGGGGAGCCCCACACGCAAGGAGTGCTCCCGGTAAGGAGAGCTGCCCAGTGTGAAAGAAAGTGCAGCCTGCCCAGGAATGGCACCACACACATGGAGAGCTGACACAGCAAGATGATGCCACAAAAGATTGCTGGTGCTGCTGCTAAGGATAGATAGAAGCGATCACAGAAGAATACTCAGTAAATGGACACAGAAAGCAGACAACTGGGGGGGGGCGGTTAGAGGAAGGGAGGTGGAAGGGGAGAGGAAAAAAAAAAGTGAACACCAAAGAAACTGTGTGTGCAGAAGAATCTTGGATCCTCACAAAGGAATTTCTCTTCTAAAGATTATATGTAAGGTAGATACAAATAGTGTGTGCCTTTTCCATGTACAGTTGCCAGTGCATTAAATGGAAGGAAAAAATAATTGGTGTGCTGGACCCCAAGAGAAAAGCAGTATCTTAGGAAACAATGAAATAATACTAAGTATTTTTATAGAGGAAGCATGGTGATAGTTACAGGAGAAGGGAAAGAAAAGGAAAGAAAGAGAGAAGTCATTCTTAGATGATTATAAAATATATCTTACTTACCTGAGAGATTTAAAGTGTATTGGCAATGCTTTAAAAAAAAAACTTGTCTTAATTACACGTGAGACCAAAATTCCATAAGAGGTAAATATGTTTTCAGATAGTTTTCTAAAATATGTATAATTTACTCAAGGAAAAGAGGACTGGGTCCCCTGAAACCAATCTAGCCTCACAGGTAAATACAAATTTAAGTATATTTTTAGAAAGTGGAATGTCTTTGAAGAAGCTGGGAAGGTCCATCAGTTAAGTACATAATAAAAATGTATTGGAAAAAATACATCATTTTCTCAGTGGACTACAATTGGCTATGCATAGTAAAAAGTCTTATTTTCAAAAATGTAGTCTGCATCCATAGAGTTTTAAATCTCAATAATGGCATAATTTTTAAAATTCAGAATACTAAGCAATATTAGCAAGAGTGACAGAAGAACTGTATGGTAGATGTCATTCTATAATTTAGAACTCTCTTTGACATCTTTTTTTTCTTCTTCTTCTTTTAAAACAGACTTCATCTAAAGCCATAGGTGAAAAGTTAAAGAAGATGGAGAGCAAAATTCAACTTTCCTTACCGAGCAGTTTGATTGATGCTTTCAGAAGTGTCAAAGTACACTTAACTTTAAAAGTGTATCCTTTTTTTATTATCCAGGCAGAACTTTCCATTATAAACAAACAAAAAGAGAATTTAAAGTGTCTAAGTAACAATTTATCTAGTTCTGCCCCTTACACCTTCATCTGATGGGCAATCCTTCTCCATCCCACTGATTTTGAGGCTTCATCCTCCTAGCTCCTTACCATTCTCCCAGGCCATCCAACCAGTTTTGGCCTCATTTTTCTCCTTCCACTGCAAACTATATGGACTTTACTGTACCTATCCTTATGTTCTTTCTGTATTATCTTATTTCTGTACAAATAGTGCCAGGCTGTTGAGCTGTGAACTGTTCTATTTTGGCTACTATGAATGTTATGTAACATAGCCCCAGCCCAGACTTTATATGTGACTAGCAATCACATTCCTCTCAAGTGCTATTTCAGTCTTTCTCCTTCCTCCAAAGCCTCCCATTCCAATTCTTTACACTCTCAACAGGTGACCATTTCTCCTGCTTTCCTGACAGAACTGAGGCCGGGTGTTCTTCACCCAGAACCTTTCCATAGAACTTCATCCTCATCTCTTAGGTTCTTCCTTCTACCCACTCCCATCTCTTCTGAGACTTCAATCCTCCACTCTTCTAAATCTGAAATTCCTCATTCTCCACCAGTTCCTCTAAAGTAGTCCAAGTTTTCCATTATTAAAACAAACTCCAAGTTCTTGCCCTCTCTGTAAGTTCCTTTTCTCTCTCCCTCTAACCCAAAGCATTCCACAGGGCAGTCCATATCAGCTGCCTCCCATTGCCAACCAGTTGGTTACACATTAGCCTTTTGCTGTTTTCTCCTCTCACCACTTTCGGGAAACTGAGCACAAAGTCATACCTAATCTAATCACCAACTTCATGACTTTCTCAGTTCTCATCTTCCATGACTGATTATGTTTCTCAAAACTCTCAGTGCCCATGGCAGGGACCCTTCCAACTCCCCTTTTACTACTCTGATGATTTCTTTCCAGCCACATGTTCTGTTTAACCTCCCTGCACCCCTTAAACAGAGGCATTCTCCATAGAACTACCCTTGGCCCTCTTCCCTTTCCTCTTCTTTAGTTATTACTTATATCTTGAAAGGATAATTCTCAAGATTAAGTCTCTGGCCATAACCTCTTCTTTGGATTCCACGTTTCAGGTTCCAGAGTCTCCTGGAATACCTGGTTGGATGGCCTGTTGACCACTCAAACTCAGCCCCCTCTAAAATCCTTTCCTGGCGGCAGACTTGGCCCAGTGGTTAGGGCGTCTGTCTGCCACATGGGAGGTCCGCGGTTCAAACCCAGGGCCTCCTTGACCCGCGTGGAGCTGGCCCATGTGCAGTGCTGATGTGTGCAAAGAATGCCCTGCCACACAGGGGTGTTCCCCGCGTAGGGGAGCCCCACGCGCAAGGAGTGCGCCCCATAAGGAGAGCCGCCCAGTGCGAAAGAAAGTGCAGTCTGCCCAGGAATGGCGCCACACACATGGAGAGCTGACACAAGATGACACAACAAAAAGAAACACAGATTCCCGTGCCGCTGACAACAACAGAAGCAGACAAAGAAGACGCAGCAAATAGACACAGAGAACAGACAACCAGGGTGGGGGGGTGAAGGGGAGTGAAATAAATAAATAAATCTTTAAATAAATCTTTAAATAAATAAATAAATAAAATCCTTTCCTATTTAAAACTTCTGTTCTCCTTATCACTACAATCTTCCTGGCGATAGAAGTTATCTAAAAGAGTTGTCATGAGGATGCAATTAGATAATACATGTGAAGTGCTCAGCTTACTTGGCACAATTACTGGGCAGTAAATGGAAGAGGAAAGAAAGAAAGGTCAACTGAGAAAAGAAAAGACATTGCTGTACATTATAAAGGAGAGCTCACTGCTGGTTAAAGAGTGAATGGAGGGGAGGGTGGAAGAGGGTGGTTTCAACTGGGTCTTAAAGAATGAGCAGACAGGGATAAGCAGAAGCGGCATTTCATGTAGATAGAAAGGCAGAGCATAACAAAATCTAGGAAGATTGAAAGCAGTGATATTCCAATGGCAAAGCCCATAGAATTTTGATGACTGATTAGACAGAATGAGAACCAAAGAAGTTTTTGAAACTTCATTATTGGAATAATCGTGCTCCTGGCAGGAATCCATTAGTCATTAAAAGAAGCTAGTTTTAGAAGAAGAACACAAGTTCATATTGAAATATTCTGAGTGTGCTTAATTATGGGACAACTTTCAATGCTTAAGAGGTTGGAAATAGACAACAGACTTGGACAAAACGTAGAACTAGAAATTTATAGCTTCTCGAGAAAAGTTAGGTTTCATTTCTTTTTGTATCCCTCATAGCATCTAACACGGTGCTTTGAATATTCCAATTTTGTGTTATTTATCCAAGGAGGAATGAATGGAGCTAAAGCTTTCAGAGTTATCTTAACTGAGGTGGTGGACATAGATTAGTTCTCTAAAGGAGAATATAATTGGAAGCATTCCAAACATCATTAGAGACAACTGAAGAAAATTTAAGTGTGAACATAAGCAAACAAACCAAAAAAGTCTGGAGTGCTCAGGGAGATAGGAGAGGATCCTAAACGGTAGTCAAGCAAGCATTGGGATAACTACATCGGAAAGGTGAAGGATGACCAAGAGAGGTTATTGATGTCTTCGGGGACAAGTTTAGTAAATCACTATAAACAGAAATCAGAAAAGAAAGAATTACGATTTTAAAAAATGGAGAGGGAAACGGGCTTTGGCCCAGTGGTTAGGGCGTCTGTCTACCATATGGGAGGTTCGCGGTTCAAACCCCGGGCCTCCTTGACCCGTGTGGAGCTGGCCATGCGCAGTGCTGATGCGCGCAAGGAGTGTCGTGCCACGCAAGGGTGTCCCCCGCGTGGGGGAGTCCCACGCGCAAGGAGTGTGCCCGTGAGGAAAGCCGCCCAGCGCGAAAGAAAGTGCAGCCTGCCCAGGAATGGCGCCGCCCACACTTCCTGTGCCGCTGACGACAACAGAAGCGGACAAAGAAACAAGACGCAGCAAATAGACACCAAGAACAGACAACCAGGGGAAGGGGGGAAATTAAATAAATAAATAAATAAATCTTTAAAAAAAAAAAATGGAGAGTAAATGGAGGCAACAGATGTAGAATTTGTCTGAGATTGATGGTGAATGAAGGAAAAGAAAACTCATTACACTCTTTTCTAAAAACATGTCAGTGTATGAAGCACAGAATAGACATTTGTCACAGGTACTCAAATACCCTATTAAGTGCATGCCTGCATGAATATGTGAATTAATGAACTGAATGGATCATTCACATTTAAAGTTGGAAAAGTACCGTATCTTGATTTCTTTTTTTAAATCAGAAAACTTCAACCTTCATTTCTGTGCTGTGGGTATGTTAATCAAAGCAAAACTACTTGTGAGTGACAAAGTTGGACAACTTTTGTAAGATAAAAAACCGATATCTTTCTTTTTTACCTGTTTTTATGGAAAAAGACCCAGACAGGAAGCAAGATCACTAGGATTTAGAATCTGGAAAGGGGAATATTTATGAATATATATATGGAATTTTAATTTTATATCATGTTAGCTATAATCCCTCCAAGTGGCTCACATCTGGATAGTTTCTTTTATTAAAACTAATTGTTTTGTATGTCCAGAAAGCGCCACGATTTTATCATGGAGAAAATCCTGCACGATATCATTAAAACATAAAAAGTAAAATGAGTTATGAAAACAAAAACATGAAATCAATAAATGTCTATTTTCTTTTCCTCATAAATTAAAAGCGGTTAAAGAACATGTTTTAGCTATGGATTCACTGTTTTAAAAAAATGCTATCGAAACTCATGTTAAGGGAAGAAAACCCATGTTTGATACATCCTACTTATATTTTCAAGATGAATCAATAGTTCTTCAAAACCTGACCTTGTGATGAAGGCAATGATGCAAGCACAGAGTTGGTGAAGAAAACCACAAAGATAAAAATACATAACATATGATTATCTAGGAACAAATTTTGATGGAATTATCACCAGTTCTCTATAGACAAGGGATATGTATCAAACATGCCTACCATAATCCTTGATTCTATTAATTCCCCAAGAAAAGCCATCAGGTAGAGTTCTGGATACCAGTTGTGTAAACACTAAGAGATTCTGATATTACAACATCTTTCTCGTATAAAACCGAACACAGCCGCACCAGATGCAGAAGCAAGTTTCCTCTGGGAATGATACCTACCCTTTACTATTGGTATCATTATTTAAATGTTTAATGTAGGAAAAACTGAAGGCCAAAAAAAACATGCCTGCACTTAATTTCAAGTGACAGCTAATACAATGCATTAAAGGTGTAATACTATACACATGGTAGTTATATATAAATAGTAACATTAAAAGGGGTTACAACATTCCAAAGAGATCCTAAGTCTAAAACACTTAAGCACATTTGCTGTACAATTGATCTTAAATTATATTAATTGATTTCAAGAAGTCTTCAGATTAGTGATAGGCTTTGACTTTTTCTGATTATATTTCTGAATGCTTTTTAGGCAGTCTAATATCAGTTCTCAGGTAGACTGAGAACATAACCTATATTACTTAATTCCATTAACTATCAGTCAAGTTATTTTCACATAAGTGTTTTACATAAATTTTGTTTTCCTTAAGTTTCTCTTAATATGTATAGCTAATGCAAAATGTCTTTTTACTGTTTCTTTGCATTCATTATTCTGGAATTTGTTCAAAGAGAAGTGGGGGGAAAGCGGGGAGGCCGACTGACAGAGCTTGAATATTTAGCAGCCATTTTACTATTGAGGGTTTTTTGTTTTGTGTTTTTGGGGAGTAGCATGAAGAGTAATCTAGTTATTCTTTAGCTCAATTACTTAAAAATAACTTATATGAGGGAAGAATCAGGTAAATCTGTCAGTTGTGGAAATTTATTTTTCCATGTGTTATCTACAGATAAACCAGCCTATATTATTAGATTTCTACTGACATAATTGTGCATGAATTCTGATCTGATTTGGTATTACATGGTACAAGAGGCAACCCATTTTCTCTAAATACACCCCATTAGAAAGGAAAGAAATTGCCAAATTATGAAATCTGAGTACCTTGATTTAGCAACTATATGACTTTGTGGTCAGCACAACAACAACAACAAAAATAGCTTGTTCAACTACTGAGTTATTGAAGGCTGTGACAAGCAAACCTAATACCCAGGGAGTTACTCTGTTAGGTAATCAATAAAATCTTACATTATCAGACTGCAACAGCTGTATATTTGTTTTTCATATTTCCTTGTGTTTCCAAAATATTCAAGTATGGAATCACCAATAGATTATGGATTTGATCCTAATTCCAAAATCACTGCTGACCAGAATACTCAGTTAAGACATCAGAACCAAGAAATAGCATTTATGTGCATAACATACCAGATATTGATTTTAACATCCATGTAATACTACCTCACTATGGCAGAGAAACATTAGCTTCAGGGATACTAGAAAAGAATCTTGACTTAGCTATTTACAGTTCCTACAGGAAAATTTTTGGAGATCTCAGGGAACTTTTATTTTTATTTTTATTTTTTATTTTCAAAGTATTTTATTTTATTTTTCTATAAGATTTATTTTTTATTTATTTACTCCCAAACCCCCCTCCCCTTCCCCTTTCCCCTCCGCTTCTGTTGTCAGTGGCACAGGAATCTGTGTTTCTTTCCGTTGCGTCATCTTGCTGCATGAGTTCTCCATGTGTGCAGCGCCATTCCTGGGCAGGCTGCACTTTCTTTCACACTGGGCAGCTCTCCTTAGGGGGTGCACTCCTTGGGTGTGGGGCTCCCCTACGTGGGGGCACCCCTGCGTGGCAGGGCACTCCTTGCGTGCCTCAGCACTGCACGTGGGCCAGCTCCACACGGGTCAAGGAGGCCTGGGGTTTGAACCGTGGACCTCCCATGTGTAGGCAGACGCCCTAACCACTGGGCCAAGTCTGCTTCCCTCAGGGAACTTTTAAATCCTATGAGAAATGTCCTTGAATGCTAGTAAGATACCAGATCTGAACTGTCAGCAGTTTCAAGTTATATTTTCTAACAAAGAAGAAATGATTATGTTTTATGAAGGAAATGTTCTGTAACCTCCTTTCCTCACTTGGCTTTTTATTTTTGGCAGCCAGAGTAGGTAAAGCCTGACTTCCAGAACATAGCCCATTGGCATTTTGTCATCCTTTATCAGTGGGGGACACTGGATATTCACGACAATTTAAAGAAGAATTTTTAGAGGATTCATTGCAACTCCTTCCTACCCCCAACTAGCTTCAAGCGAGTGCTTAGCTAGAGAGAGAAGGTGAAATATTTAGACCGACTGCTTACCTATGGACAGGAAATAGAAGAAAGAATTAGGAAGCCCTTTCATAGTTCAGTGGAGAAGTACAGAATGACACTCCAGTCAGTGCTTTGTCACTTCACATGTTGCAAATCAAGAACAAAAATTTAATTTATATGTAGGATAAAAACAACTTGGATCTACTTGGAAATTTAAAGTTGCTACATGAACTAACCTAATCCAACACTACATGCTGATAAACCTTTGATAAAGTGAGCATCATTTGGCAGGAAGCAGTTGTCATATTCCTTAATGCTATAGGATATCTGTGAGAGGCTTTTGTTCTTTGGAAATTGTGGTAGACTATATTTTCCAAAGATGGCCCCAATGTTTCCCATCCCATATGTTCTTATGTAGTATGACCTTGGCACTTCCTATCAAGAAATGGAATTTAATTCCCTTTCTGCATCTGGGTTGGCTTTAGTGTTCTTTCTTGACTAATGGAATGTGGCAGAAGTGATGTGCTAGGACTTCTGAGGCTAGGTCATAAGAAACCTTGTAGCTTCCTCTTGGAGTGCTTTTGGATGGTCCCTCTCAGAGTCTAGCTACCATGTTATGAGAAGCCCAAGACACTTGAAGAGGCCTCGCACAGGTACCCCAGTAAACCACCCCAGCTGAGCTCCCAACAGTCAGCATCAATTGCCAGCCATGTGGTTGAACCATCTTGAATGCTGGACCTTGCTGAGCTTTTAGATGACTTCAGCCTCAGTTATCTTACTATAATCACTTGAGAGAGCCCAAGCAAGCAAGCTAAGGTGAGCCCAGTCAACCTGATGGATAATGAAAGAGAATACTCAATTATTATTTCTGGTTACTAAGTTTGGGGGTTTGCTATGCAGAAAATGATGGACTTTGGAGACAGACAGACTAGAGTTTGAGGCCTGGTTGTTTCATTTCCTTTGTGACTTTTAGTGAGTTACTCTATGTCTCAGAGGTTTTAGTCTTTTCATCTATAAAGGACTGACAATAGTGGCTGCTTCTCAATTGATCCAAGTTCTTCCAGCATCACCTAATCCTAATGACTTTTAGATCAAAGCCAGAATAAGCATGGTTACTATGTACCTTTCCCTCTGATCCAAATTTTGAGGTATGAAAAATACTTTACCTCCTTTTACATTTATACTTCTTGCTTTCATATTGGATTGGTGCTTACCTTTTGGGTAAAGGGCACTGTGAATGGACCTGTCACCACCATTTTTCCAAACGCTGCCAATACCCAGCACTCAGAGGAATTCAGGCAAAGAGAGCTGGGCAGGATTATGGAACACTATGTCTATGCTGATCAGAAAAAGCTTTAACTAAGCAAAATTTACTCCAAGTAGCCCAGATGTCGTCTCCGGGGTAGGTCAATGGGATTTGCTATATTTTGTCTGGGAAGGAAAATTAGAGGATTTGTTTGCTGATCTCAGGGTCGCCAGTGGACAAGTTACCCAATTTCTAGTCTTAGCCTTTTCTCTATTAGACTTGTTATCTCAATCCTAGTCTCAACGACTTCCCCACTTTAGTTACATTATCTGGTGTCTAGTCACTTCCTCATTAGCCAAGTTAATCTTCCTCCCTGAAATAAAGGAATGGTCTTGGTATGCTGAATATGCAGAATTATGAATATTAAATAAGGCCAGGAAAAAAGTGAAATGCTGCACACATATAAGTTTATCTAAACTGGACATCTCACAGTCATCCACGGCCCTAAATTTTCTGTTTTCAATATGAATTTTTTTTCCCACTAGTCTGATTACTTTTACTATTAATTTCTCTCAGATTTCTTTCTATTCCAACTGTTTCTGTTTTAAGTTAAAGATGCTATTATCTCTTGCTGGGGCTACCATAGTATATTTCATATATATACCATAGTATATTTCATCATGTTTCCCCACTTCATTTCATTTTCTCATTTCTTTCTCATTCCATCTTTTGCCATGTAGCCAACGTATTCTTCTTAAAGCACAAATTTTGTCATGAGAATTCCCTACTTGGAAACTGCTATTGATTCCTCGTTGCTTGGAGAATATAATTTAAACTCCTGAGATGACGACCAGAGCCCCCACACTCTTACATTTATCTTTCCTGTGTCATTTCCCTCCACTTTCTCTCCCATACTTTTTGTTCCTACTTGTTGATTTTTGCATACCACACTTCCTGGTACATTCTTAGCCATCCTTCAAGACACAAAGTAAGTTTCTGCTTCTGTGGAACATTCAATGACACCTCTGTGAAGTTGGTCACTCTCTTCTTTTCCCAAAAAACTCCACTCACTTTCTAATATTCTTCTCATTATAACGATTGGTTTACATAATTGAGGGCCCCACCAGACAGTGACTCCTGAAAGGCCCACAATGTGATTTATCTTTGTTTGCTCAGTGGCTTGTTCCTCAATATATTTATGAAATGAATATTATTTTTCAATGAGAGAAACAAACGTTAAGACAGTTCAACCTATGTCTGAGATTTAGCTTAAAGGGAGATAGATATGAATTTAGGAGAAAAAAGTTTTCTTTTTTAATTTCTTTTGAGACAGATTATATTTGTGAAATATTTATGTTTTATGTCAAATTACAACACTAAGGCATTGGTTCACTCACTCAGATAGTATGCAAGGGTTACTGTATCAGCTTAGACTAATTTATGTTGCAGTAACAAGAACTTTAATATTGTGGAGGCATATAAAAACAAAGATTTGTTTCCTACTCATACCATATGTCCATTATGGATTGGCTCCATGTTATCTTTATTCTGGGACCCAGGCAGAAGAAGAGCTCCTGTATGGATAGTTCCAGTCTTATTGCAGAAGGAAAAAAGATGGCAGAACAAAGGGTGGCTCTAAAAGCTTCTCCTTGGAGGTGGCATGTGTCAGCAAAGTGAGTTACCTGGCCAAGTGTGGCATCAATAGGTCAGGAAGTACATCTTGACAATCATGCAATCTACCACAAAGGCTACTGAAGGTTAACAGCAAGTGACAGTTCATGATCCTCATCCCTGCCACGTTAAGACCATAGAAGAGTTTCCTGATGATAGGAATCTAACAAAACACATCCTGCCAACACAATTGTAGCCATACACCTTTGTTTACTTTGAGACAAGCTTAGGCTGGAAAGTATAACATAAATAAATAGCACTGTGAAGTTTACATATCTATTGTGTTTTACATTATTAATGGAGTGTAATAGAACACAAATTGCAGTACTTATGTGGAAAGATGCTTCCTAATCTGAAAATCTGTTAGATATTGAGGATCTTTTTCTTTAAATTAAGAAGTCTTAATTTTAAAAGGCTGAGATTTTACCTGGATTTTTATTTGTTCCAAGAGTAGCAGGAAAAGGACTTGTATTGAAACTTTTTTTCTTTTTTTTTTATTTCATTATCTCACCGAGAAAAAGAACCCACACGCACTGGAAGTATTTTGGTGAACCCACATATTTCTTGAAGCTGTGTCCCTCTCAAATGATGTCAACCATTATAGAATTTCTGACATTTTAAAAATATTTCTCTTTTGCAAGTAACTTAGTGATACCTCTAGTCAACTCCTGTTGGCAAGTTCACGCAATCAAGGAAAAACTCCTAATTTGTGAACTCCTTTTAGGATCTGCATAGTCAATGTCTTTAAAATGGTGAAGAATTTCTTTGCCAAACAAACTTTCAGGCGGAATAGAAATCTTGGCACCCTAGACCCAGATGGAGCATCTGTGATGCTTGGCAACACATCTGGGTCGGCTGCTTTGGTGAAGAAACATGCTCCTCATCTCAACATGCAGTGGTGTCAGCCGGTGTCAACGACTCTGCCAGTGATCCTGAAAAAATTGTGTCTATTTCTACGAATGTTGTCAACCTCATGAGAGCCAGGGCTGACATGCTGCTATTTCAAGAGGTTTTGTCAAGAAATGAGAGTAGAATAGGAAGTTCATTGCTACAATACAGAAGTTAAATAGCTTTCCAGAGGATCTGTCTTGAAACATTTGATTGAACTTCAAATGAAACTTTTGCTTTTTTTTTTTTGAGGCCAAGGAAATCCAACTATCAGAATAACTCAACAGGAAAAAATTAATTCATCGTTTGCTCTACTTGGCATATATTCTTGCCAAATTAGGTAAATCTTCCCATTTTAATTCTTTTAAACCACTGCATCTCTGGAAAGTTACATGGCAGGCAGACATCTACCTAAATATTCCAGGATTGGAGAAGTGCTTCTACAGCCAGGAGCAAAGAGTGACAAAGATTGCCAATTTGTTTACAGATAGGAAGCCATAGATAATGCAACCCTTAGATAATCCTTTTGAAAGACTACTGCCTTCAATGACCTTAATGTGACATGATGAATGTTTAATTTTTTTTAAATGATTGAGCACCAATGACGAAGATTTTTTAAAAGATGATCTCGCTGATAGTATGAATTCAACTTCTCTCTCTGACAGTATGAATTCAATTTAAAGTATTTTGGAGAATTCTAGGAATCCTCACCATGCCTAACCCTCATCTGATAGTCTCTGGAGCTCCCCTTTTGTTTGTTACTATGTTCTTTTGCCATTTCATTGTTTCCAGCACTTACCTGCCTTGAACCTAAAAAGCTGTACTCAACTGGATGTCAAAGATAACAAGCCTATTGCTGGGTCAAACAAGTCTCCATTATTTCTAAATCAAGCCAACATCAGCCTTCTTGTTAAAGCTTACTTTTGACCTGAATGAAACTTCATATCTTTTATTTTCGAAATTTGCGTAGATCTCAAGTATTTAAGGAAATAGAAAATGTCAAAAGGGAGGCTATGAGAGCAGTTGAGGTATATGACTTTAACAAGATATATTATAGTCTTTAAAATAATTCAGTTTTCATTGCAAACAAATGCATGAAAAATGTGTATGTGTTTATACGTTTTCTTTCAGGAAAGAAGTCTACAGCTTTCTTCATTTTCTCAAAGGGTGGGCGATCTAAACAAAGCTAAACACTCACTGCCCTGGAGCATTGTAGGGTTGAAACATTTTAAGGAATGGAATTCCTTAAAATTCTTCTGTTGAAAAATGAAGTTAACCTTGCCTTGCTGCTCCACTGACCAATTAATAACACAAGCTCCAAAAAAGGCAAGTACTCAACTGTTTTACAGAAAGACAATACCCTTTCTCACTTTTGGACAGGCTTTTCTGAAGTTAAAATTAAGGCAACTTGGATAAAATGTTTGCTTTGTTAGGTACTGTTTTTAGTTTCCACATTGAATGAAGAACTGTGTAGCTATAATTGTGTGGAAGAGCAAGATTGAGCCAATAACGAAAAATAAAGAGTTCAGATCTAGTGCTTTAATATGTAGCATTTTTTTTGTTTTGTTTTGTTTTGTTTTTTTTTGGGCACGTACAGAAAATGCAGTTGGCAGGCATCTGTGTTAGTTTGCTATTGATGCTGTGACAAGTTCCCATAAGTTTAGTGACTTGAAACAACACAAATTTCTTATCTTACCGTTCTGCAGTTCAAAAGTTTGGAGAGGGCCTCAACTGGGTTAAAATCACGGTGTGGACAGGACTGCATTCCTTCCTTAGGCTATAGAGGAGAACAGTTTCCTTGCCCCTTCCAATTTCTAGAGGCTGACCATATTTCTTGGTCCACAGCCCCCTTCCTCCATCTTCAACGTTAGAAGAGTTAGGCTGAGTTCTTCTCCCACAGCATCACCCTGACTCTGTCTTCTATTCTGCTCTTCCATATTTAAGGCTCTTGTAATTACATTGGACCCATCCAAACAATCTAGCCTACTACTCCTATTTTAAGATCAGCTGATTAGCAGCCCTCATTCCATCTGCAACCTTAATTTCTCTTTACCATGTATCATACCACGTTAACAGGTTCCTGGTATTAGGAAGAGGCTATCTTTAGGGGGCTATTATTACACAATCTAACACACAACCTCTTAACTGGTATAGTGTGAAATGGCTAGATGGGCAGGAGATCAGTGAGAAGTGAAAACTTGGAAGCAAACAACCTTTTGCTGGGATAGAAGGTATGTTTCCTTATTGTGCTATCTAAATACCTTCAATGTGATGCCTGAGGTAATTTGCAGCTGCACTTTGAATTATTTGTTCCTGGAAAGCATCATCTTAAGGAAGGGTAAGGATGCCAAACTTGGAGTCAGAAAACCTGAGTGTTATCCATGGCTCTGCCACTTATTGTCTATGTCACCTTTGGCAATTCATTTACGTTTGCTGAACCACAGTGTCCTCATTTTAAAATGATGGGGATGAGCGAGATTATTTCTTGGATATCTTCCAGTTCTATGGTTGCTATGATTCTAAGTAGAGAGTTCTTCTACTGACTCCTGGTCAATGGCCTATCAGCTCAGTGGGACTAAGTACCAATAGGAAACTGAAAGGAAGAATGATACTTCATCCTCTTTTGCTAATTTTATGATTTGCTCTTTTCCCCAGCAGGAGACGACAGGAGAAATAGTGCCAGTAGGTCCTCTTCCTGCTCAACCACCCCACATTCCAGACTAGAATTAGATTATAAGTGGGATATATTATTTGATGATTGTAAAATACATCTCGTTTTACACTTCTGGTATGTGATGCTTTCTATAATCTTTAATAGAGAGGATATAGCTCGGCAGGCAGGCTTTCCTAATGTGTTTATTGTAGGATAACTGGGTCATAGCCTGGCAATAGATAAATACAACATACACAAAGGCTGCTCCATTTTTGCTCTATTATACATGTGGGTCTACATGGTTTTGGTGGGCAGAATTCTGAGATGGTTTCCAAGATTCCCACCCCTTACATGTGTGGGAGGGGGGATTTAAGAATAGGATGGGATAGTCATACCTGTGATTAGGGCGTGTTACATAGCACTGTGACTTTAACAAAGGGCAATTATCTTGTATGGGTCTGACCTTATCAGGTAAACCCTTAAAAGGGATTGGCTCTTCCTAAAGAAAGAGCTTTGAAGTGCAAGACAGAGTGGCTCACCACAAGAGAGGTTCTCCATTGGGTGATTTAAATATGAAGGGAGATAGAAGTGTGGAAGTGACCTGAAAGTGGCTGTTAGGAGCTAAAAGCCAGCATGAAAGCAAGGACTCCATCTCTACAATCACAAAGAACTGAATTAGGCCAACAACCTGAATGAGCTTGGAAGCAGATTCTTCCAAGGCGTCCAAATGAGAAATCCACCTGAAAGACATCTTGTTTGTGAGACCCTGAATAGAAAACTTAGTTGAGCTGTGCCTGAACTTGTGACTTACTGAGCTGAAAGTGAATAAATGGGTGTTGATTTAACTCTCTAAGTGCATGGTTATTTGTTATGCAGCAATAGAAAACTAATAAACTAATACAATGGCATTCCAGTTAAATGCAATTTGAGATTTTTAAAAAGAATTTCCTGTCTCCTCTCTGCCTGCCTTTCTCCAAAGCCTTGATCTGTTTCCCCACCACACAGTTGTTTGATTGAACAGAACTGGAAAATGCCATTTTGTGCGATTAACATCTTCTGAATCACAGTTATCTCTTTTTCCCTTCTCATGGTTGACTTGAGATGCAGAGACGTATGCATCTTGGGTATATTATATACATGTTTAGGGCTTGAGAAGCAAACCAGAAAACACAGATTTCAAGAATTAAAGCAAACAATCTGTGTATTTTGAAGTAACTCAGATATGTTTCATTCAATAGCATCTAGTTATCTTGAAACACTGTAACGCTAACATGATGGTGGAAGAAAAAGTAGAAGCAGTGTAAGCATAAATCCCGAACATTTTAATATCTTTTATCAATAAACATTACTAGAATGCCACACATCTGAATCCACGCTTTTCCTGAGGAAAACCTGCATTCTATCTTCTGCTTCCTGTACTGCAGCTGGATCTTATTACGAGAGTAGGGAGCACCGTGGGAAGCATGCCTAACGTTTTAGCTACAAAATGAAAGCTGATCTTCATTAATTAGATGTCTAGGTTATGCAGATGACCACTGTATTACTGTACATAAATGGTGAAAACCACAATTATAGGGCTTGTTGAGAGCTTCACCTAGTAAGTTAGCCAAGCCTTACTTGCTAAGAGATTCTCTTAACCACATAGGCAGAGTTTGGTGGCAGGTCAAAAATCAGATCAGACCGTGACTCTGGTTAATGTTTGAGAGCCTGCTCTACAACAAAGGGAATTGAAAACACAGTACACTATCTTCCTAATATTGAAATCAGGAAAAATGTTATCTCCGGCATAGCTCAACATGGTGTAACTACCCAAAGCAGATAGGTGAAAATATTAACGAATTGATGATTCATAACTAAAATCCATATTCTTTGCCTTTGTGAGAACCACAGAATTGGATTAAGAGAAAAGCCAACTAATTTTAGACTTTAGTAAATCTGCAGCATCGCTCCTAGAATAAAAGATAAGTCTGAGGATCACAAAACCTCACCCAAATAATGATTAGTAGCTAAAATAAAAAGGAAGAACACGAGTAAAAAAAAAAAAGATATTTAAAAGGCCATAATCTAGAAAACTTTCAGGATCTTGGGAACCAGGTGAAAACCCATACCTGACTTAGCTTTTTCCAATTTTAAGCAAAGTCTTCTCAGGTGTTAAAGTCAGCACTCATAAAAAACGATTACAAAACAATTGTTTTAACTGATTATAATCTTCATCTGCTTCAACTTCTTATACCTATGTCTTTGCTGTTTATATAATTATGCAGAGGGAAAACACTCCCAGCTCAATGAAATAAACGTCTTCAGTTTATGCCCACACGAACCCTGTCAAGTAGCCAATGACTTGCCCTTTCATTTTGAGTGACTAATATCAATTCTGGCTCTAAAGAAAGACACTTTTCATAATCGCCCAACAATCTGCTAAGTGAAAACATATGGATAGGCTTAAGCGAAGCCTGCCAGGGGTCTTTGCTGAATGGAAAACAGGTGCTCTCATTCTGTGCCATGTAATACCCCATTTACCCCCAAGTCCAAAGGTTATAGGACTAATAGCTGCCTTGTGGTAATCAGGGAAAGCCAAGACACTAGCCCTGGTGAAACATCTGGGACGTATTTTACATACTTGCAACATATGCTTCAGGTTCAATTAAAGTGAGGCTTTGGCACATTTATTAATCTTTTTTACTTTTATCCTATAAGAGGACCCACTGACCTGACCCTACTATTATACCATATGAGAAAACAGAGAAATAATGAGAGCTGGAGGTCAGTACCTGCTCATATGGTGAAAAAACACATTTGTTTTCTCATGAAATTCCATTACACATGACTCTATACACAAACTTTAAATAGAGGAACCAATGAATTTTTTTAAAAGTAGGAAATTACCCTTCTCCCTCTCAGACACTGATAGCCAAGACTTAGTTTACTGCTGTGAAAGCCAGTCAAGAGACAGAAGCTGCTAAATGGAAACTTGAAGGAACCTTTCATATTTCCATTTCTTACAATAAAAACTTTATATTTTAAGACGTCCACTCTAAAATTCTCTCCTCTATTATGTAAGTGCTTAAAAGTCTATTGTAAAATGTTACATTTGTCATTTTCTTTTTTGTTCAGATATGACTTTTATGTTATCAATTGCATTAGGAGTAAAAAAAGAAAGCCTCTCCTAATATATCACTCATACAAAGGGTTGGATTTATGAAAATCAGCCTACGGTCCTTTCATATGGAAAATATACTGTAGGCATCCTGTACAGAAGACTATAGTTTAATTCACATAGTCATTTAAGCACTCACTTTCAATCAACTTTGGTAACTAGATCTGATATTGTGTTAGAACCAGGGTGTCAATTTCAGACAACCAAACACTAGATTACAACAGATGCCACTCTGGGGATTTGGTGTTTCCACCCTGGCATGTTCTCCTGGACATCTATGTTTTGGTGAGCTGGTTAACAAGGTGTGTCTATTTGTTTCCCATTTCTGTCATCCTCTCGATTAAAGAAATGACCAAATAAAGGGGGAGCTTAATAGTATAGAATATCAACAAACTGATGGAAAAATAGAGCATGACTTCAAGCAGGGACCTTGAAGTACTAGACTTCACTAAGGGTTCCCATTTATTAACATTTCTGGGGAAACGCCTGCTGCTGGATGGATCTTTATGGTGGCTTTAATAATAAAGCAGCAACAAGCAAGGGAAAATGGCCATAAATGGATGGCAGCTCAGTGTTTATCAGCAGAGAAATGATGATTCAGAGCTGGCATGTTGAGTTAAAATACAAGCTCTCTACAGCTCTACAACTGACCTTAACAATAAATCATATCATTTATTGCCAGAAGTGTATGCTCATGTAATTTTGCATTAAAAACAAGCACATATGTGTTTTTGCAGGGAGGAGATTTTGTTAGTTTATGTTTGGTGATGTCGCTAATGACTAAATGATGTACAGAAGAAAAATTTCACATAAAAGCACTTGTGACTTAAAAATGTTTGAAATTGCATTAGAGGGGAGAAAGTGTGTGTGTGTGTGCCTATGTTTCCAGTTTCCTTCAAGGACTGAATATTAGTCAGGAAAAAAATCATTTGAGAGATTAATTAATCACTGATTTTTTTTTTTTTGACATTTCTAATGCTTACTTCCAGCACACAAATTCTTGCACTGGGATATAACGGTACATCTCTATTGGAATCAAAGGTCAAGGGCATAAATTAAGATACACTGTTTTTCTCCTTTCTTCAAAAAATTTGATTGACTACTAAAAGAGAAGTCAGGTAGATTCTGGTGAAGGTCAAAATCTGGTTTTTTATGCTAAACAAAGTGGAAATAATTAATGGTATTCTCTCTTCCCTTTCTCAATCCCACCACAGTACTTTTTATATTTTATGTCTAAAAACTAGCCACTGTGGCAATGGTGCAAGGTCATTCTAATTTCCTCCTTCTGGTTGTCCCCTCTCCTCAGGGGACAGACAATCCGAGCAATCACCAGAAACTAGCTGTTTTTACTGTGGTGACCATCTCCAATCAGCAATGGAAATATAAGCCTCTTGGAATGGGCTTTCCTGACCAATAAGCCAGGGGGCCATTTCAAACCTAGGCAATGAGCATTGGGGTTATTTAAATGTCCTCGGGAGCAGGTTACACACATGATCTTTTGCTGAACAATTCTCTGAAAATTACAGATGGCAACATCCACATACAACTCATGGAGGCGGCTATTTCTTTTCACTTTCCTCTTCTCCCAAAGTGTAGCCCGATTTGTAATACTCAAGATAGGACAAATTTTTGCCCTTCAAAAACAGTTGTCACTGCCGTTATCTTCACGAGAGCTATCAAGTTCCAGACAAGCTGAATTATTATTTTTTGTTCCTGGCAGAAAAATATTTGACCCAGCTCTGGACAAAAACGAAGAGGATTTATAGCTCTCTCTCCGTCTTTGCAACATTCAGTGGCATTGTTAGGATGATAAACAGCACTGTCCAATTTTCTGGACTCGAACACTTCAACTTCTTTTTTTTTTTAACTGTCTGTGAAAACAGTGTCATGTCTACATTTCCCCATCCCCAGGTACCCAAGTGCTGTGAAAGATAATTACCTTGTCATCTTTGTCATCTTCTTCTTCCTCGTCCTCTAGCATGTCCTCCACTACCTGCAGACAGAAACAGAAGTTGTCGTGATCTTAAGGGAGAAAATTTTGTTCTGTCATTTTGAACCTTTGAAAATGAAAACTTTATTAATATTTTAAACAGATAGACTATTTGATCTAGAGATAGGGATTAGGAAAATGCTATGCTTTTAATTGATCAAAACCAGGAAACTGAATTCCAATCAGGCAAATTGTGTGTAAAATGTTTTGTGACAACTTAAAGAATTTGAAATATGCATAAGGTAAACATTATTTGGGGGGATTCTTGAAGCAAGGAAATTTCCTTTTTACCTATTCTGCTGTCTATATGAATCAGGCATTTTAAATTTAGAGCTAGGTAACTAAGCATAAAACTGCTATTTCTAATTTACTTTTCACCAAACTGCAAGATAAAAAACTATTTCTATCAATTGATCCATGCTGGTGGTCTCTGGCATAAAACTAACAATATCTTTGTAGGCTCAAATTACAATTCCTATATACAGTAGTCACCTCTTGACTACCTCTGTATTGCTTTTTGATGTTGTAGATTATCTGAACCTCCAAATTTAAATTTTCTATGACTTTACTTATAAATTACATTATGGAATTGGCATTATTAAAAGAAAATTAGAAATGTATTCTATAATCATAATACATCTATCTATCTATATAATATGTATGTATAACCTGTGTAGGTGGATACATGCATGCAGGTTTTTCTCATTGCCTCTAGGTTGCCTACTTCAGCAGAGTGGAATAGTAATTTTGGATTTGCCAGATAAGTTTCCTTTGCCTCAATCAATACGTAGCTATTGGCATTAAAAATGAAACTTCATCCATTTCAGATGTTTCTTTGTGATCTCACACACATACACAATCACACACACACACTTTCTGGAAACCAAAATTTGAGAATCTTTTGGAGTGGATTATAATTCAGGTAAATGCCATTTTATGATTGCGCTTATGCCATTTAATATACTTTCTTAATTCTCATGGTGTTTTTTTTTAATCCAGGCTGAATCCACTCTGGATAGAAACAATAGAATCATGGTTATCAAATATAAAAATTTATGAAAACTTTCTCCCAAAGCCCAGAATATTAGAATATAATTAATTACACCAGAACTTCTGTCATATGACATTTTGATAGGCAGAAATATGCTACGAATGAAAACTTTGATAACTTATTCAAAATTATATAAACTGAGATAACATGTCAGCACCCTAGGTTATTCCTTTTTTAAAAAAATCTCTCTCCTCCGCCCCGCTTCCCCCCCCCCCCCCCACCTTATCTGCTCTCTGTGTCCATTCACTGTGTGTTCTTCTGTGTCCACTTGTATTCTTGTCAGCGGCACTGGGAATCAGTGTCTCTTTTTGTTGCATCATCTTGCTGCATCAGCTGCACTTTTTTTTTTGCGTGGGGTAACTCTGCTTATGGGGAGCACTCCTTGCGTGTGGGGCTCCCCTATGTGGGGGACACTCCTGCTTGTCACAGCACTCCTTGCACACAGCAGCACTGCACGTGGGCCAGCTCACCACATGGGTCAGGAGGCCCTCGGTTTGAGCCTGGACCTCCCATGCGGTAAGTGGATGCTCTATCAGTTGAGCCAAATCCACTTCACTCTAGATTATTCCTAATAGTTATTCTCAAATATTCCTAAAGTATTAACTAATTTAAAAAAATAGTCCAAACACAAACTTCTAGATCTCATGAACCAACAACATCTAACCAAAAGCGTCTGACACCCTGTGAAGTTGTTCCAAATTTAAATGTTCTATTAAATGTAGAGTTTGTGGTTTTTCATTTGGAAATCAGCATTTCAAAAGAACCCTAGTAATGCAATGTGTAACCATAGTAGTGCGATGTATTGTAACCAATATCTGGTGAGAGCTTACACTTAAGAGGTATAAAACAATTCAGCTTCAGCAAGAAAGAACTCTTGATATTATCTCTAACAATATTCAGAATTCAAATTATTATAAAATTCTTACCCAACAATTTTAGGTATGAACATCACAATTTTAGGTATGCACATCACAAACATATAGCAAACAATAATGACAATGCATAATTGAGGTGACATATGTCAAGCTAATACATACTGGGCAATTTCTTACGAAGGTTTAAAAAGTAAAAGTTGCCCCAATATTCCAGTATTTCAGTACATTGTATTGTGTCAAAAGCATTTACCTCACCCTCACAATTTTTTCGTGTGATTAGTTTATGCCTAAATTAATTAATATTTTGGTTGCTAACATTACCCATTCAGTGTCATATATCAAATATTTCAAGGAAAGTTAAATGAATACTATACTCTTACCCCTGTAGATAAACTCAAATAATGAACACTTTTTTAGCTAAGAGCCTATCATTTATCTCACAGAACCACACTAGGTCACTTGGAAGGACATATCTTATATACATTAATAATTGCAAGTATTCAAAATGCTTTTGAATATTTGCCTGGAACAATAAGAAATGAAAGTTTAACCTTTATTTCAGGATTTTGGGAATCTCCACCATTTTCAAATTAGTTTTCAAAAATTCCTAATATTCTTGGAATATAAAAATAAACCAACAGTTTAATTTACACATTTGACAAATCAGCAGTGGAGCTAAATTTTTTAAATTATAGAAGTTGTAGGTTTGCAGAAAAATCATGTAAAAAATATAGGATTCCCTTATATCCTACCCCGCCACTCCCAATATTAACACTTTGCCTTAGTGTGGTACCTTTGTTAAAACTGATGAAAGAATATTATAAGCTTACTATTAACTATAGCCCATATTTATATTAGGGTGTATTTTTTTCAATATGCCACCAGTTATGAACACTTTGCATTAGTGTGGTACGTTTGTTATAGTTCAAGAAAAAACATTTTTATAATTGTACTATTAACTCTAGTCCATCGTTTACAATAGGGTTCATTATGTTGTACAGTCATAAGTTTTATCTTTTGATTTTTATTCTAGTAACATGCATACTACTTAAACTGCCCCGTTTTAACCACATTCACATATATAATTCAGTGCTGTTAATTACATTCAAAATGTTGTGCTACCATCACAACCATCCATTTCCAAAATTTTCCAATCAACCCAAATAGAAACATTTGCTTTTAAACTTGGCAGAACAGTGTTAGTGAGACGCCTTTGTGTGGGATTTCAGTGCTCTAGTGAGGGCTTTCCCCTCGGTGCCTTTTTAATGTTACATCATAAACATCGACAAGCAAGGATTTACAAGAGAGGGTTTCTTACTGATGTCTTTACATTGCTTCAGAATGCATCCCACTCTGACATTTTGCCCAGGTGATGTTTAAGGTATCTTGAAAAAATGGAGATAATAATAGTACCCATCCCACTATGTTGTTTAAGGGTCCAATGAAATAATGTAAAGGGCTCAGCACAGTTCTTCTATCAAAGTGAGCTCTCAAAAATCTTAGCTGTTAATAAAAATACAAATAATAACTTACTATAAATATTAATTTTGGGAAATTTAACTATATGTACTTTTTTCCTTGGCAAATGATTCAATATTCTTTTTCATACAAAATCATAAAAAACAATTCTGAATAATTGACACTATGACACATAAGACATGGGTAGGGGTGTACCTAAGATTCTAAATTAAAATGATAGTGCCTTAAAACTAATCTTCAGGCTTTAGTGGACAAGTGGAACGGATGGCTTGGAGAGCAAGAGTGTCTCAGAAGCTGAGCTGTGCTTTAAAGCATGAGCTCTGGCTAAATGTAATGAATATATGGAAACTGCAAACTGAGTTTTTAAAAACAAGCTGTACATATCACTGAAGTGCACTTAATGACAGCACAAAATTGCAACCTTTCCCATAATACTCAAATAACACCTGCTTTTTAGAAAAAGAGTGCTGGAGTTTAACACTTAACTAAGGGAAAAAAATTTAAGAAGGAACTTTGCTTCAAATTCCAGCTATTCCTTTTCAAATAAAGTCAATTAAGCATTACATAGTTTGTTTTCAAATATACAAAGTCCAGTTGCCCAAACATTTGCCAGTAATAATTTAAAAATAATACATACATAGGTTTTCCTTGAGGACACACACACATGCACACACACATAAAATGAAGAGTGACAAAAAAAATCCATGTGTTAGAAAAGATGCATTTTACAAAGTTGGTTTCTTTTTTCTGAGGTTGAATATCTCAGATCAACTCTAGAATTCTCTTTCCAAATTATGCTTTCTGATACCTTGCTTGAAAGCAAGTAGTATTAATCAAACAAAGGAAGGGCACTAGGGAAATCAGAAAGATGTAATGCAAGCAGTTAAAAGTGACATGACCTTCTGTAATGTCGCTCGTCACAGACTTATATGCCACACACTGGAGGAAGGTCTTGAAAGAAACTGATTCTTGGTACTATTCCTTGAGTGTAATACTAATAAAGATGACATTTTAAAAAACACACATAGACAGCCCCAAATGCAGCATGCCAACTACATTATAGTCAAAGAATAATCAGATAACATTATTTTTAAAAACATAATATTTCTTCTTTCATATTCAGTGTTTGTTGAATCATTTCTCATTAACATACAAAATAAAATATGTGGCTATACATTTTAAAGATCCATTTTCAAAAGAGAACAAAATTGAATCTATAAAATGTATACATCTTATATATTTGTATAGAGCTCTTTTAATATTTTAAGACTTTTAATTGTAATTTAGCATAACTGCTTTATGACAATATGTTTAGAATTATTCTGCCAGACAAAGATGTAGAAGGGAGAAGAACAGAAAGATGCAGAACAAGGAAGACCAAGACAGTGAAAGCAAGGGGCAAAGTGGATTCAGGAAAACTTCATTATTAAAATCATCACATGACAATGGACACGAATCATCATTTCTTAATACCAATTTACAGTGTATTTTTTAACTAAAATGACAAAAGGGGGTTAAAAGGTCCTTGAATAATTCTTAAAACACTTTGAATTATAATTTTCCTGAGCGATAAAGCCCTTCACTTATTTATAATCTTTTAAACGAAAAGTAACCGAGGCAATCTTGGTTATTCTAACCTTGTAATATAAGTGTTGAGTACTGCAGAGCCAAAAACCCTCGCAAGCCGAAGCTGACCCAAACCAATCAGTTTTCTTCTTATGCTTACTTTTTTTCTTTGGAAATCATATTTGAATTAAATGGATGTTTTGCTACGTTCGGAATGAATAGTTGCACAATTCAGTTTCTTTATTCAAACACAGTCTAGGAAAAATCAACACATTTAAATTAAAGAAAAAATCATGCTATCCAGATGAACAACTGCTATGTTAAAAAAATTAAAGAAAGAAAAATTGTTACAAAAGAAAAGAGTTTCATATTTAATTTTATATTCATGGAATATTCAAATGTGTACAGATGCTCATGTTTGGATATATTACAAACTAAATGCCTATTTCCACCCTAGAGGTATGGAAGAATTTGGGGAGAGCAATATTTTTCAACATGGTCTGGAGTTCATTTACATCACTCTGTGTAAGCATAAACCAGGCAGAAATGCAATTGTGTGACAACGGATTTATGTTTACACTTATATGTGTAATATATGAAATTATTGATTATCTATTGATTGGGACGATGCAAAAGATTATTTTGAATCTGATGACTTTCATGGTCAATAAGACCATTACAGGTACATTTTCACAACAAAGACACCTGCTTCTCACACGATATTTGAGAGGGAACTTTTGCAAAATGGGTGGTTCAGTTTAACTCTACATATAATAAAGTCCACATTCATAAGCATCCTAAGACCCACAGACAGGTTTGGGATATACTCTTTCATCCAGGATATCTCAAAAGGAACTGTATGAATGATGGCTATGCAGTTTGATTCATGCTATTAAGGATTTGACCTTGGAGTATTTCAGCTACAGTAGTCATCAAGATAACTGAACCACTAGATGTAATAATAATTAGTGTGATAGGCTTGCCACTGAGGCTGAATATACTGAAGCACAAAAGAAGGCAGACTAAAAAGAAAAGCATTAGTACTCACTGCTAAAAGACTTCCTGATTTTTAGAGACACTCAAACACAATTATTTCTTCTTGCAGAATGCATTTCCTTGGCTCATTCTGAGAAGTGCTATGTTGTAATTTAGTCTGATTCTTAATAGGAAATGCAGCTTTAATGTGGCTATCAGATGACTTTTGATGCATGTCACTGATTACATACAGCATATATTCTGCATCATCAACAACAGCATTCTTATGTGCAGTATAATATGCTTTGCTCTAAGGTGCAAAGACAGTAAATTTACTTTACTGGCTGAGAGTATGTATGCTTTTTTTTAAGTGTGAGCTTAATATGCAGAAATATCCTTCATTAAGAAAAGCTAAACAATAACTAATATAAATATAAGCATCTTAAGTGGATTTCTTTTCATATTCCCTTTTCAATATTCTTAAATATTCACTCTTACACTTACACAAAGCACAGTGAACAGAATTCTAGTGTTTATTTGAACTATGTCTCCATCTAAAGGTTTCACAACGTATTGTATTTATTTGCTTGCAGGGGGAATTCTAAGCTTGCTATCTTCAGATACTGCATTTTAATTCACTTGAGTAGGGGAAAATACGTCAATTATTAACCTACAATGTATTTTTTAAAATAATAATGCTTTCTTGAAACTACATTATCTGTCAAGGTTTTTAAAAAAAGTACACAAAAGGCCAAACAATTGAGTTGTTTAATGTGCTTTGAAAGTGCAATGGAAAAATAATTAGACTCACCATTAATTTATGAGAATTAATGTTTTCATAAAAAATATTTTGTAAATTTATATAGATCAAATAATAAAGAAAATTATGTACTCAAGCTTTATATTTAAAATCAAATTTCCATTCCAGAACCACAAATTTGTAAGAAAAAAGGCACAAATTTTAAATGTCTTCAAAATTGGGAAACAACCTCAGGAATTTTTATTTTTTTAATGTTTGCTAAAGTGTCCACCTTACCTCTTTAAAACATTTTCTACTGTACAAGGAAAGGGAGCCATATGACTTTTGTGAAAGTGGCATGTCCTCCAATCTTATCTATTTGTACTTTGCTTTAACACATCAGAAATATTCGCAATATTTGCAATAGGCAAGCAGTGGTTTTTCAGGTAAGGGCATAATTTAATACATGTATTAGAAGAGAATGTTTCACTTTTGGAACATTAGCAATCTTTAAAGAATAAGATTTGAAAATAAATGCATTATTTTTCTGGGAGACTGTTAAACTTTTGGACCCCCTGCTCTGTTAGGTTTGATTCATTCTTCACAAAAATTCACAGGCAACTCCCTATTTTAAGCAATAAGCTGGGGGTAGTGAAAGGATGGGGTTAATAGGCCTACATTTGTAGAAAGAATATTCTGAACTGATTTGAGTTTTCCTTTTCTTTTTTCTTTTGTGCCTGGAATATTTTGAGGCATGAGAACATTATGTCAGAAAATATAACTTTAAAAAATGGAGCATGTTTTGAATATCAAAAAATTATGTAGTCAGAAAACTTCAGTTCTTTCCTTATATTCCTTTTCTATAAATAATAATGACAAAATACTTTTATCTTTTTTTTGTAAAGAATAATCACTTCATAAGAGAAAGCCCTGGTGGGCTTAGACCTACATTTGGACTGGAAAGAATATCTGTGGTGAACAGTGAATTGTAGCATACAAGCCTGAATGAAAAGAATGTTCAGGAAACCATACACAAAACCTCCATAACCATTATATCATGAACTTCCCCCAATATAACACAGTGCTCTATATTCTAGGTAAAGCCTACCTGGTCTACTTATCTCTGCTTTATGTACTGAACTGTATGATTGCTAAATGAGTGCATAATGCATTTACAATATTTATAGTACCAACATTTAGTTAAATAACCTTTATGTAAGATTTATATTGATTTTTTAAATTTCTCATTTAATGCTAAATTATGAAAAGCATGTTTCATAAAGATAATTCTCCATTTAAATTCATCAGTCCATTAAATATTAAAATGTTTCTGATGCAATCGAGAACAAATTTGCCCAGCTTCAGTGATTATTTGCACTCATAAAAATTAGGCTTGATTAATAAAATTTAAATGCTTGATTAAGTTGACATTTTCATGTTCCATTCTGATTTATTAATATTAGTCCCTGTCTCCAGGCCTGGAATGCTGCTATAGGTTTACCTTTCCCCTTCTCTCACCCGACATCCAAGATAAGTCTGTCAGGAAAGACTATTTTGCCTTTGGACTCAATGATGGATAAGGAAATTGTCTTGTTCTCAGCTCATGTTGCTACTGGCCTTTGTCTTTATTCACTGTGCATGGTGAAGATGTGTCCTACAATAATCAAGGAAATGTTTCTTTCAAATATCTATGGATATGACCTGTAACAAGACGTACATTCACAGTATTGCTGTAAAATTTACTTCCCAAGAAGTGTTAATTTGAAGAAGAATGATTTTGTTCAACTTTCTTTACTTTTTTAAAAAGATTTATTTATTTATTCCCCTGCCCCCTGCCCCCCCCCAATTGTTTTGTGCTTGTGGTCTGCCTTCTATGTCTGTTCGTTGTGTTTTCTTCTGTGTCTGCTTTTCTTCTCTTTATGTGGCACTGGGAACCGATCCTGGGACCTTCCGGAGGGGGATCAACTTTCTTCATAGGTTTTTTTTTTCATTGGTAAAAATACAGTTTTATTTTTGAGGAACTTCTATAGAAACAGCAGGATGACTATGGACACTTGAGATCTTAGTGTGGCAATGCTGTTGTTATTATTGTCTACAAGCTTACAAGCAAGAAGAATGAAAAATTGCCCTGGAAAACAAACTGTTCTTTTCAATAGGCCTTATATGGGAACTCTTCAAGAGAGGTAGTGGCTTACATTAATATCCTGTTTTATACAATATAAAGTGCTTAATTGTCATTTATTGAACACTCACTATATGCTCAATAAATTGCTAATTTCATTTTAATCCTCGCAAGATCCCAAAGAGCTGTAGCTATTATCCCCATTTTATTGGTGAGGAAACTGAGGCTCAGTGGAATGAATAAACTTGTATAGTTAACAGGTAGAAGGTCTGGGATTTAATCCCAGATTATCCTAATTTCTAAGCCTGTAGTCCTAAACTCTGCCAAATGGAAAGAGGTAGTGGCAACACTTGCTTTCGGGATCTTTTGGTTACTGTTTATGAGAGTATAACTCATCTGGGAATTTTGCTTAGGAGAACTTGATTTTTCTTATTGAAACAATGCTACCAGAACGTTCAATTATTTTAAAATAAGATATGGTGTAACAGTTATTTTCTTTTTGGTGTATGATGAAATAACTTCAGTAACAATTGACAACAAATGCCATTGAGGATGTATTTTAGTGTAGTCACAGACACATACTATTCCACTTCTGTGTGGAGGATAGAGAAAGGTTTTAAAGTTGCATACTCTTGACAAATGTGTCCCATACAATGCTAAACAAATAATGAATACAAAACCTTTAGGGTCATTGGACTCCTAATATTAGTTCTAATTTATAAACATTTTCTGCAAGCAGATAAAGACATATCATTTGGTTTCCACATTTAGTTTGTTAATTGAGGTCGTGTATTTTCTTGTCACCTTTCTAAACCAGGGACAATAAGATCTCCACAAATATATGAAACCCTCTGCCAACACCACCCACCATACAGGGCACGACGATCAACACTAGCAGTACAAATTAGTCACGAGGTCATGAGTCAGCCAGAAGGTGCTTATGTAGGCCCTACATCCTACTTCCCTCACCATACTGTTTTGAGGAGTTTGGCTAACCCAAGAGGAGAGTGTTCAGCTAATGCAAAATCACTTAAAGTAGAAAAAGTCACTAGAAATAGATGGGATAATACCTCTACCCTGAGACCCGAGACAATACTGTGGATACCCTTTTTTTTCTTCTCTGTTAAGTGTCACTCACCATTTAGTGAAATGGCAAACTTGTGGGGCAGACTTTTTGGAAGGAAAGTAGAGATGATAAAACCAGTAGAGTAGTATGGCTTTTAGACACTTGAGTTGGACACTTTGGAGAACCATCTAGATGGTGAATTCTTGGATCCATGGGGGGCTTTGAGGGGAGTTTAGGAAGATGGTTTTTCAGTAACTCTGAATAAGAGCTCAAGCAAGGAATCAGCTGTTTATGGAATAAGACCTCTGATTTCCTTTAAGATTGCTGAACCAGTTCATTGGGAAGAAAAGGAGCTGGATTTCACAGCAGAAGTCCTCTGTAAGAATAAAGATTACCTCTTTGCTTCATTATACATCTCTGAAGATTCAGGAAGATGGCGGGGGTGAGGGGGTTAAAATAAGGTAACTATCCGCATCCTCTACAGCAACTACCACTAGCTTCAAATTCTAAGACTTTCTTCTAATACTAAATGTTTGCCTTCCAGTGAGGAGGAATCTTTAATAAAATGACTTTAAAATAGAAGTATTTTCCAGAACATCTTTCTCTTTACGAACTGACATGTCACACACAGGTTAACACTCATCTTCCACCATTCTACAATTTTACCTTTTCAATATTATGTTTAACTGCAATTTTAGAATAGAATCAAAAGATAGCCAATAAACTCAAGAAGTACTAAGGGCAAACATGGAGTTACTGTATGAAAAGGACAGACTAAAGGGTGAAAAAAAATTTGGCTGTAGACTAATAGCTAGTTGTCTTTTCTTTACATGTGTAGTACACTCATATATATCCAGGGTGATCTAAATGTCTTTTGGTTGCACACTCTGCACATCATGGTCAAACCTCTATCACTATACCTATTATTTTCTTGTATTCAGTTTGGTTGGTTGTTTCCCTCACAAGTTGTCCTGGGCAATGACTATGTCATAGTCTTCCTTGAACAGCTAATTCAATACCTATAAATGCTCAATAAATTTTTGATGAATTGGCATAATTATGCATAAAAATTAGATATTAATTTTTGATTTAGAAAGATGGGACTAAAGTTTTTATTAATCACATATTTTTTGAGCAACTATTAAGCTGCTATGCCAGAGTCATCTTGCTCAGTGCTGGGATTAGACACACAAATGGAAGGTACCATTAGAACAATCACAGACTGGTAAGGAAGACTGGCAAGCAGGCCCATTATTACAATATATTGAGGGGTATATGGGAGCTCAGTGGAGCAGGACTCACTTACGCTCTTAGCATATGAAAGCCTGCTTGTTGGTAGGGGTGGGGTAATGTGTGGGGGGGTGGTGAGAGGTGAGAGTAGAAAGTCAGGGATGGCTCTCCTGAAGAAAAGATAAAGAAAAATAGTGGCTACCCAGGTAGATATGTATAAAACCTCAATAGGTAGCAAATTAGAATTAACCACAAAAAATCTTCAAAATGTCTAAACCCTGACCCAAAAATTCTCCTTCTAGGACTATACCAAAGTACATTATCAGAGATATACCCAATGATTTATTTAGAATTTTCTTTATAGCATTATTTGAGAGAGCAGAAACATTTGAAGCAAATGTTAAAAAAAAAGGATATTTAAGAAAACATATAGCAACAATATTGGTGAAAACCATGCAGACATTAAAAATCATATGCTAGAAGGCTATCTAGTAACATGGGGGAAATTTCTAGGTATATTGCTAAATATACAATGTAAGCCAGCTAATGGTGTATAAATGTGATTTAATTTTTGTAAAAAACAAAATATATACATACAGAAAAAGGCTAAGGGGTCCAGGGAGAGAGAAATAGTATATTTAGGAAACTACAAGAAATTCAGTCCTGCTCGATACAGGGTAGATAAAGCTGTGGTTTGGCTGGGGACTGTCCATGAAGAATCTTCTATACCATGCTTGAAGATGTTGTGCCACCAAACTAGCACAGTGAGACAACTAGAATTTTATTTCAGAATGATCACTTTCATACAGATTATGAGGTAAAAATATAAGGAACAAATGGGGTCAAGTTGCTGATAAAATTCAGGACATCCAGTGGAATTTGAGATAAAAAATGTTTAGTGTAAGTAAATTCTGTTGTTTATTTGCAATTCCAATTTAACTGGGCAGTTGTTTATTGATTTGCTATCTCTGGCAATCCTAAATTGGGGATGAGTTTCATGGGACTTTGGGGGCTGGAATTTAGGGAAACTTACTGGGAGGGAAGGGATGGTAGCAGGATGGGGACATGAGAAGAGGAAAAAATGCTGAGAGCCCGAGGAGGTGATCATCATCAATATGTTGGGAAACCAATATATACAGTGTGTGATTAATCAGCAAAGCTAAGCAGCTTTGAGAGGGGCTACAGGGGATGTGTGTTTCTACTGACATCTGCTTGGCTATTGGTTTCTGCTTCTTTAGGCGACTGATTGTGTTGGGAACGAAAGGTCTGATTCATTTCATGATCCTCCTCAGATTTTTACAAGCTGGTGACCTTCTGGGAAAAAATTGAGAAAGTTGCTGTTGAAAAAATCATGAAGAAGAAAAGAGTGATCATCCATTTTTAGATGTGTTTTAGGCGGCATGACTCAGTACTGCTTCGTTAAGAGCAAGTCTGTGGTCTTTTTTGGTACTAAGATGCAAAAGCAGGAGGCTTGTGGACTACGCTACTTTTTCTCAATGATAAAACCCATATCTGAGTAGAGGGTCTAACTGTATATATGAAGTGATTTGCATATGGGGTTCTCTCCTCTCATCTTAACTTTGGTCAGCCTCTTTAGATCCTGTCAGGAACACTTATCAGTATTCCTTTTATTCAAATATTCTACCATGAACTTCTGTGGAACTGAGAGCACTGGCTGAAAAAATAAAAAGAATGTTTGCTTTACAGCAACTCAGGTCCAACAATCAGATGTTTCTTCAGTGACTTACAATGATCAATTGTCCAATCATTAGCATTTATGTTGGCATTTATGTTTCCTAACAAATATTCTGAAATCTTTACTTCTAAAGATAGGCATTCTGGGCCTAACTGGAACAGATGCAAGAAGAAATGAACAACACTTAGTACTATTCTAAAGGGGAAAAGAAGATCAAGTGCATTGCCATCTTTGGGAACTTAGAAAGTATTTGCCTATTTACTGAGGTATTCTAGCAAGGTAGCCATTGGCTCAAGTTGTGTCATAGTTGGATCATTAGAGAATGATTTCATTGATCTATACTACTCTTCAGTCTTTTAAGGCCTCCATTGATTAGGCAACTGAGACTGTTATGTGGGAGGAATATCATGACAGTAAAAATGCCTTCTTTTAAAGTGTAATTAAGAAAACACTGCTTTAAGAATTTTCACTTGTCAAAGGAATTAAAAGATTTTCTTTATGAATGTGAAGGTTTGCTCAGTTTTGATTCACTCCTCCCATGCTGACCAAGGAGAATGGAAAATAGCTCTCCAAGTCACTAATGTTTTTTAAATTAATGGGGGCACCTGGAAAGAACAGGTGGCCAAAACCAATTCTTGAGGGATCACTGAGTACTTCAAAGGAGGGAATATGGGGACACCTGAGAAGACACATAAGGCTTTGGACACTTAGAAACTGACCCCATGGGAAAGATACACCCAGACACAATGCTCCTGGGAAAGTAAGTAACGGGAAATTCAGAACAAGGCAAAGCTGGGTTCATATCCCACTTATTCTATTGATGCCTTTGGGTTCATTATTTATCCTCTTTGATTTTGAATTTCCTCATTTATAAAATGGGGAGGAAATCATTTAGTATGATGTACTTGATAGAGCTATTGTAAAAATAAAGAGGTGATTTGTCTAAAAGGCGTGGCAGGATATCTGATATGGAAAAGTTGCTTAATAAACATTCGCTCCATTTTCCTGAATGAGAGGAAAAAAGATGTTGGGAAGATAAGTGATTTCTGTCAATCTACCTGCTTGAAAGTGGAGTTACTGCTACTGGCTCTTCCTTAACTCAAGAGAGAAAATTGCCCTAAAGTTATGAAGAGCTCTGTCTCTAGCACCCAGGGAGAGTTGTGATGTGTCAAAATACAGTTTCAGGAGGAGATATGATAAACTGCTTACGGTTAGGGGTGCAAACATTAGATGGATCAACCTGTTCTAATACCTGCTCTGCCACTTTTTAATTGTGTGCCTTTGGGGAAGTTTTTAAAATTCTCTGGTCCCATTTCCCCATATGAAAAGTAGAAATAAAGATACTTGTCTGATAGGGAAGGCAGCAGACCCCTGGTTTGCTTGGTTACCCCATTACATTCGTTCTCTGGGACTTGATTCCCCACTCACAGGACAGGGCTCTTGGAGCCATCTTTTCCCCACATGGGAATGTTTCCTGTTGGCCACAGGTGAATAGACCAGGCATTAACCTGACTTAGAATGCCCCAACCTCCTGTGCTGACACATCTTCTTCTCTTTTCTGGGGGAAGACTAGGAGAGATGATGAATATAAAATGTTTAACATAATGCCCAGGGTGTAATAAGGGCTTAGTAGTTTTTAAATCCAAAACAAAGGTCACTTCTTGGCATTAGCTCAACTTACAACACTTCTATTCATAGTAATTGTAACTTGTATAAATTGGTACAAGCCAAATAGAAAGTCCAGGGGAGAATTTACTCCAGATTTTGGAGTGATGGCTTAAACTAAGAAGAATATGACATCCCTATCTTTATAGTCCCTTCATGCCAGAGACATTTCTGAATGAAGCCTTTGTTTTGGAAAAGCCTAACAATATTCATGCTAGGTATTTCCCTGCTCAAGATGGCTCCATCATCTGTTTGCTCATGGCTTTTGCTTGCTGTTAGCACTTGTTGTCTGCTCATTTTTTTTTTAAGATTTATTTTATTTATTTATCCCCCCCTTGCCACTTGCTTGCTGTCTGCTCTCTGTGTCCATTTGCTGCGTGTTCGTCTACGTCTGCTTGTTTCCCTTTGTTGCGTTATCTTTTTTGTTGTTTTTTTTATTGATTTTGTAAAAATATTACATTAAAAAAATATGAGGTCCCATTCGACCCCACCACCCCCACCGCACCCCTCCCCCCCCAGCAACACTCACTCCCATCATCATGACACATCCATTGCATTTGGTAAGTACATCTCTGGGTATCTCTGCACCTCATGGTCATTGGTCCACATCATGGCCCACACTCTCCCCCATTCCATCCAGTGAGCCCTGAGAGGATTAACAATGTCCGGTGATTGCCCCTGAAGCACCATCCAGGGCAACTCCAAGTCCCAAAGGCGCCTCCACATCTCATCTCTTCCTGCCATTCCCCATACCCATCAGCCACCATGTCCACTTTTCCCACTCCAATGCCACCTTTTCTCTGAGGTCCTTGGATTGGTTGTGTCCGTTGCACCTCTATGTCAAGAGGAGGCTCAGATTCCACATGGTTACTGGATGCAATCCTCCTGCTTTCAGTTGTAGGCATTCTAGGCTCCATGGTGTGGTGGTTGTCCTTCTTCAACTCCATCTTAGCTGAGTGAGGTGAGTCCAATAAATCAGATTGTAGGAGCTGGAGTCTGTTGAGGCTCAGGGCCTGGTTATCATATTGTCAGTAAAAAGATTCAATCCCCTAAATATATCTGAAACCCCAATACCAACTACAATTCCAGTAAAGTAGCATGATAGTCTTATGAAAAGAGATCCCCTCTGGGTCCAGTTTCATCATGTTGCGTCATCTTGCTGGGCCAGCTCTCCACAGGTGCGGCTGTCAGCTCTCCACAGGCATGGGACAGCTTGCTTTCATGAGGAGGCCCTGGGACGTGAACCCAGGGCCTCCCATATGATAGATGAGAGCCCAATTGTTTGAGTCACATCTCCTTCCTTGCTCATTGTTTTTTGTTCATTGTCTGCTTGATGTCTGTCTGTTTTTTCTTTAGGAGGTACCTGGAATCAAACCTGGGGCCTCCCTTGTGGGAGATGGGCACTCAACTGTTTGAGCCACATCCACTTCCAATGCCAGATATTTTAATGCCGTGGTCCAAGCAGAGCAGGTAGGTTCAGATGTAGGACTGCTTATTTTTAACAATTCAAAGAGGGGAAACAACGGAGGTGAAACACCATTTCTGACCACGCCTCTTCCTCCTGTGCATCCTTTACCACCTATAGCTTTAGACTCAGGAAGGCCTGTTTTACTCACAGTGTCTGTAATAAGTTCAGCTCATTTAATGCAGCAAACCTTATGTGGCAAGGATTACATCTGATTTTTCTCATTAACCTGGAACAGGTACTATGGTGGGGAAAAGGTAGAAGGTTTTAGCTCCTGTGATCTTAAAGATCATCAAGAAAGGAAAAGTTCTTCTTAATAAACAATAACACACAACTAAACCCTTTCTTATTTTAGCATTAATCTCAAGATCGACCTTTGTTGAAGACAGCATTTTTACCCATGTGTACCTTTTTTGTACTTCACAATATTTTCTTTTCTCTTTCAACTTCTTATGTTGAATATTAGGAAATATTCTTCTCTTCTCTCCCTTTGCTATACAAAGCTGAAGGTCATTTAGAGTTGTATTCATTTCTATTTTATAGTTTTCATCCTACTTGAATGGAATTTTCTTAGCTGAATGTACAGATCACTTAAAAAAATTTTTTTGGAGGCAGATCCACCCCACCCCCCACGCCCAACCCAGTTTGTTTCTCTTTCTTCTAAAACAAAAAATTTATTGGTTTGGAATCAGCCAACAGTGTGATTAATGTACCTAAGAACTTCCCTAAAGTTTTCACATATGATGAAATATTCTGCTATGTTTTATGGGCCCCACCAAGAACCTAGGGCAAAATACTCTTCTTCTCATGCTCTGCAGCAGTGTCAGTAGTCACGACATGGGAACCCCTACAAACATTTTCCCTTAATTTATATATTCTTTCTATATAGGAAATCTGTACCACACAAAGTATAATCCAGGTTTCTTTTCAAAAGGAGCAACCAGTTCAAATGCACAGCTGGGTATGCCAGAAAACACATAATTAGACAAATTGGATTTAAGAGTTACGTAAGGTCTCAACTGAGCCAGTGAATAAGAAGCTGAATGAAACGTTGTGATTGCTGCTCTGGTGCCTAGAAAGAACAGAAATGGATATGTGTGTTTTGGGCAAATAAAAGGCAATTACTGGGCGTTATGGAGTGTAGTTGGCATTCCATGAGAGTTAGACTATAGAATGTTTCACAGTAGGCAGTGCTGGGTAATAAAATGTTGTCCATAGCTAAAAGTGGGAGTCGATTAGAGCAGATGTGCCTGAAAGGAAAATTGGTAAATACTATTTTGGAATTATATTTTGAAAAAAAAAAATGGGTGGGGGCAGTAGCAAAATAAACATGACATGTAACTTTTCAATAGGCTTATGAAAAGTTTTAAAGAATTTTAAATACAAATGGATACATTATATATTGTTATTTCCCCTCTAAAGGCAGACCTTCCCAGCCAAGGCAGGAACATGCTGGAGAAGATAACAAGTAAAGTCTACAGTTTCAGAATTTTTTACTAACAGTCAAACCGATGTCTAAATATTAAAGATAAGCTCCCTCATAGGATTAAGATGATGAAATGAAATTGCCATTTTTCTTATTTGCAAATCATTTTATTTGTAAATTTGTCTCAACGCAATTGACTGAGAAGTAGATATTCTTTTCTCTTGACAATCTTCCTTAAAAACAGGACAAAAAAGCAACTGTCTGAGAGAGTCCCATTTTCTTAAAGAGAATGCCTTGGATTAATTGACAGAAGTAACTATTGGTCCCCATGACACCAATGCTGACAGCATTTGGCTTGTCTCTCAGGAGGCAATTTTTATATAGATCCATAAATTCCTTGACAATAATAATAACAACATCTTGTTTATTGATGCTGCCTAATGATTACAATCTCTATTAGTAATCTCAGGTTTGGCTAGATATAATTTACAAAAAATGTTTTGCACATCTCTAATTTGTAAAGTATATGCAAGAGATATTGGGAAATACCAAGATGAACAAAGGTTTCCTTCCCTTAAATTTATAATCTAGAGAGGGAGCAGAAATATATACAAATATGAGGAAATAACCTTGGTGTGTTGTTGACACCTTTACCCCCTTCCCCAATTCTTTACGTATGAGAAAGCTTTCTGAAACTGTACCTTTATTAGGGATACGGTGACAGAGACAACCCAAGGGGAATTGTCAGAAGAAATTCTGATGAAGGTCAGAAGAAAAACAAGTGTGATTATAGTGGATAGCTTTGGCTTCTTAGTCTAAAACTCTATTTGAGAGGAAAGGTTGTCTCACACATGCTAAAAAAAACTTTCAAAAATATCAAATAGAGGAGTGTAATTTTTCCTAGGTTAAATGAAAGCTCTTCATCCTTGAGTGGGTATCATAATATATCTCTGACTCAGAAATGATATTGCTCTTCAGTGAATGTTCATTGAACTAAGGTATTATGCACTTCGCTAGCCCAACAACCATCAGTGGTTTTTCCTTTCAGTGACAGAACAGAGAGAAATGTTTTAAGTAAAATATGTTTGTTTAGTCTGATCATTAATAATTTTTGTGATATCATGTCTAATTCAGGATCCATTAACACATAAAACAAATAAGAATAAAAGAATCATTTGGAGTAACACCTATTTATGATTAAAATCATACCACAGTCTGTGGTACGTTTCTTATTTTAGTAAGATGAGTAATGTCAGAAATAATAAATACCTTCTAATGTGTTAGGACAAACCAAATAATTATTTTTGAACTGATATTCAATTTTCCTCCAAGGGTATTGGAGGAAGAAATCTGATTAGTAAAACCAAATTCAATGTTGATCTTATCAGAGGGTCTAGGAGTAAGAACAAAACACAAACAAGTCAGAATGTAGAGACTTACTGTATCTCGTTGCCTGTTATCTTTTCCCGATATTATCAAGAAGTAGTTCCATGTCAATAGTAACAACAAAACCAGTGGTATCATGTAGAGCTCAAAGTTCCAGACAACAAAGAGAAAGAGCTGGAGGAGAGAGAAGAGAGAAAAAGAGATGAGTCAACTCTGAATTTCATTAAATGGACTCTCATCCATTCTGCCCTTCAAAAACAGCAAAACTAAATGCTTTAGAATGGGAAGATTTATCTTGCAAACCAGGCCTTGAGAACTTCTCAGGCACTTTGCTGAAAGCACGACTGACCCCTGGAAAGTCACTGTTAAGATTTTTACTTTGCTAATTTCTGTGAAGGAAAAACTGATATCATTACCTTGTCAAAGAGACAATTTTCATTTTTCTCTTCCAGTGAAATTATCTTAGGTTGGAAGAAATAAAAATGAAAAAAAGTAAAATGAGCTTCACCACATTGTCAGAAATAGCCCAGTCTGTCTTAATGATAAGAATGAATCACTATTTAATTTCAGGGATTTTTGAAAAAAATTTCACTTGGATGACACAATGTAACCAGTTTAGGAGACAGATGAAAACATCAAGTCTACACCAGAGGGCCCCAAAGATTTCACATTATGAGATAAAGCACCGCTACCCACAAGTGGGAAAAAGAGATGAGATTAACATTTAACATTGCTATCGAAATCAATCATTTATAAAAATGAAATAAAGAGTAACATTGTCAAGTTACTTTGTCAAGGGAAATTTAAAAATGCCTGTTTCTATTATTTTTTAAACAATCTATTCTCTAAGTACATAAACTATTTTTTATTGTAAGAAATGCTAGATTAAGAACTTGAGTAGGCTAGTAAGTAGAGCCATGGTAAGATTCATCTACATAGTAAAACAACACAACATTGGATGAGTAGCATGGCTTTACTGCCCATCAGATATTTGTGATGCTGATCAAATCATTTAAATTTGGGGAGTTTGTGGCTCCTGCTGTTAAGTTAAAGTAATGTAATTCAGGTGGAAGTTTAGAGCTGGATTCCACTCCTTACTCTCTTGCAAACTTGGGGTATAGCCTTCTGCAATTTATATAGCTTCCAGTATCTTCTGTAAATGGGAATAATAAGACTACCCTCTTTTTGGTTATGAGAATGAAATAGTTGAAACATATTAAGGACAATGCTCCAAAATTGTTCATCAATTGCAGTGAATGTACCACACTAATGAAAGAAGTTGTTAATGTGGGAAAAGTGGGAGGTGTGGGGAGTGAGGCATATGGGAATCCCCTATATATTTTATGTAACTTTTTAGTAATCTATGTATCTTAAAAAATTTTTTTTAAAAAACCCTGCCATTATAGTGTAAATGTTCTCAATACCTTATAAAACTCAGAAAGTTAATTAATGATCGAGTCAGGTAATACATGTTCTAATATTGAAAGCTAGGACTTTATCTGCCTGCTAAGATTAGACTGAACTGTAGTATAACTTGAAATTTGGGCCAATTGGTTGGAGTCATACAGACATCTTGCATTTGATGGGTCAGGAGGGTTAGGGGCAGTGTCTAAACGGCACTTGTGTCTGGCACAGCAGCATGGGCCATTTACGTACTTCTTAATAAATCTCAGCAAAGCCTACAGCCTATTTAGACAGCAGAGAAAATTAAACTGTGTGGAATGGTGAGGAGACCCTCTGGCCTGAGAGCCAGAAGACCCAGGTTCTAGGACTTAGAAAGTCATTTTGCTTTAGTGTTTTCCTCTCTAACGGTCTACAGACCTGAAATCTCTAACAATCCTTCCTTGATATTTAAAATGACTTCATGACATTACTGTACTTTCCCGTTTCACTTAAATATAACAATGAATTTCAGAAATTGTATATTTTAATGAATTCTTTGATAGTCATAACCCTGATGGACACCGAAAAGCATAAATGATGGTTTAGTAACTCAAGAAAAGAATTTTGGACTGAATTACACAGCAATTACAAATTCAAGGTCTTGAATATGAAAGATCCCAACTATTTCAATGCATTGAACAAGAGCCATATCTTTTTTATCACCAGAAAAGCAGGAAAGTTCCCAGAAAAAGAAAATATTTTCATTTAATTTTGAAATCTATACAATAATTAAAGATGATAGATTATAATCAACTCATGATTATTCTATAAATATATTTCATAAAGATAATTATTTATTCAGGAAGTAGGTTAAGATAAATTTGACAGATGTCAACACACGTAAAAGAAAAATTATTTTTGCCTAGAGTCCATATTAATTCTTTCCATATTTACTTGTAATATTTAGGTAGTTATGAGAAGGTAAGCTCCTCAAGGGTAGGGGCTTTTCCTTTCTGTTCACTTTTTGATCCTGGAGCCCAGAAGAGTTCTTAAGGCAAAATAGGTGCTCAATAAGTTTATTCTCCAAGTGAATGAATAAATGAACAATGAGTTCCCAAGTCACTCAACAGAAGCTTTATTATTTATATTAGTAAAAGTACTATTGAGCCAGTACATAAAACCAAGAGACTTCAGGAAATGCATTCAGAATTACAACCTGGCAAACCGCAATAAAATTCTCCCTCTAGCATATGAGTCCAATGTAGTACTTCTTGACAACTGTGGCAGTTTGATACTATTTATGAACTCCAAAAATAGGTTTGGATTGTTTTTGTTACCTGGTCTGCTCCTCTGGGCATATTAGATTGTATTAAATTCAGAAGTTTCATTTTTATTTGATTAAATTATGATTACAGCTTTGATTGGACCACATCAGTGGGACACTGACTCCCTGCCCCCTTGGTGGGCGGTGACTCATAGAGAAAATGACACAGCAGAAGAGAAAGTTTTAGTTTTGATCTAGAGCCCTGAGAAGTAAATGAACTGAGGAGCAGATAAGTGAGGAAAGAGAAAAGGCTCCATTAGACATGGCAGCTGTCCTTGTAAAGAGAGCAGAGCAGTTGAGAACACCTGGAAAGAAATGAGTCCTGGGGAGAGAGACAAGCTTTATGCTAACCTATAGCTGAGGATGGAAGGAGCTGGGACCACAGAGCCTTAGGAGGAAGAGGAAGCTGAACCCACGCAGAGACCGGCAGTCACTGTGCTCCCACATGTGGCAACAGACTTGGGTGTCTGAAGTAAATTACTCTTTATGGCCTTGTAACTGTAAGCTTCTACTCCAAATACATACCCTTTAAGAAAGCCAACAAATTTCTGGTATTTTGCATTAGCACTCCTTTGGCTGACTAATACAACATTCTTTTCATCTTGGCTAGGCAATCATGAATTGCTTTGGGTATTATACTATAACCAAAGTGTTTTCCTTTGGACCTTCCTACATGTTGGCCCTTTCCAAGGGCTTTCACTTGATTCAGGGTGTTCTGGTCTCATGGATGGGACTCAGATTATTCCATTGCTAATCATCGCCAACTGTAACCATTTTTAACTTAAGAGCAGATAAATTTCCCCTTATAAGGCCTACTCAGTGGTGTTGGAGTCCTATTGTTACCTAAAATAAACCTCCTTGTAATGTGCACTTATTGGTATTAGTTATAGGCCTGGCATTGTACAGAATAAATTTCTAGATGATAATCTTGAAGATAAGCAAAACATTTTATCATGACTTTTTCTTCTTCAGGTTCAACAGATTTCTTTTATCACTAATTACAAAGTTATGACATTATCGTTTCTGGGCACTTCCACATTGTTTACATCTCACTCGCTCCACATACGAATACTACTACTACTACTACTATTACTACTACTACTACTACTACTACTAGTATCAGTAACTTTCTTAAAATATAGCATGCAGAATGTATACAATACTTCTCACAAATACCTATGGTCTTTATATAGCCTAAGGACATGAGCACCATAACAGAGAATGAGTAAAGACCTAGAAGAGAAAGACAAAGGAAGAAATTACATTAGTTTTCGGGATCCTGGCAGCAAAAAAAAGTCTTCCTCTCCGTGGTGTGCTCTTAAAGAACCCAATATTTGAGATATTGAATAAGGAGCCCTTATGCTGAAAATATCTTTTTTAAATTAAAAAGTTTGAATAAACTCTAATACATAAGCACTTATTTTTTCTTTCTCAATGCCTAATTGAAGATTTCAAAAGGTTAATAAAAAAGCATGGAAACAGATTAATGATTAAAATATATTTATTGAACACTTACTATGTGCTAGGCAGTGCTGAGTATTCAAAATTAGGATAAGACATGTTCCCTGGACCCACATTGCTAAGAATCACTAAGAAAAAAACACTATAGTATTAGTGGTGATTCTAATTCTTTTTAGCTGTGAGGGTTCTCAAACAGAAGAGAGTCCTCAGATGATGAAAGGAGGTTTTTATCCCATTCTTTCCATTCTGAATTCTCTTCCTATCTCCCTGGGATCCACCTGTGCTAAGACTGATACTCTCCTATTTCCTACAAACAAAAAAATCCTAAGATAATATTCTAAGTAGGGCAGCAGGAAAAAGGAAAAGGCAGCTCTGAGTAATCCCAAGAATACCCAGACAACTGTCCTTAATACTGAACAACTTTTTTATAGGCCTGGGGGGAAAAAGAGATATCAGAATGGGTTAAAATGGGATGAAAAATATATCAAGAATTTTTTAAACCTGACATATACACAGATTAAAAATACAAAACAGAAAATGCCTAGCATTTTCCCTGACCCATACTTTTAGAATCCCTTTTTGCCTTTGTGGGGATATGGAAAGAGAAGGAGCCAAGGATCCTAGAATTTCTCAATGTCACATTAGGGGGTAAAGACTCTAGCAAATTTCTACAGTGTTTGATTTCTTTAGATTCCATCACCATAGCACCCTTTGCTTTTTCACTCTCTCTGTCACACTGTCTCTCTTGCTCCCCACCCAACCTCTGTCTCTCTCCTCCCTCTTTTAATAAGGAATCGTGGGCCAGATACATTTTTTTTGTGGAATCTATAACCCAAAGTAAAACATGTAGTCCTACATCAGTTATTCCTATTAACTATAGGTTAAAACTATTCCAAGTATTTTGCAGTTTTCTTTTAAAAAATCACTAGATGACTATGGTGATTTATACTTGGAGTTCTATAGTAGAAAATCTTTAAGGGATACGAGTCATAATGGTCATACACAAAACCTTCTTCATTAGAAAAAGTATATTAAGATTTTTACCCATTATTGTGAAAGTTAGAAGCTTTCTGTCAAGTGGTCTTGGACTGTCAACCATGACACAGGACCCTTCAGGGAGCCACTACAATGTGGGGCAGTAGAAAGAACATGCGTTTTTGATTCAGACCCATGTTTGGATTCAAGTTCTCTAGTCACTAGCTGTGGGATCTTGCACAAGGTACTAGACTTCTTTTAGTTTTATCACTGGAAGAGTAAAATCATATCATTTTCTGTGCAGGCTTGAGATGGAATCAGCAATCTACTTGGCAATATAAGATGTTCAATAAACATTAGGTGTACTATAATATCTTGGCTCATACTATTTATACTTTTCCTTGGCTTTTATGAAGCTTATTACTTTTCCTATATCACCCTAGATTTCAATAGCTAATGGCAGTTTCTTGCATAGCGGTATGTTAATGAAGCCGTATTGACTACAGTAGAGAGGATGATGAGAGGAGAGCCATTTTCTTTATATTTTTATGTTTAGTTTGTGGCGGTTGCATGAAATAATGAAGCCAATTTGTTTATGTGTCCCTGTATCCATGCCTTTTGTAATACCCTTCCACAATGGCTCTGGGATTAGGCATATGTTTTCTTTTGGCCAATGGGAAATTAACAGATATGATGATAACTAAGCATTTAAAAAACAATTGCTCAGATGAATCTTGAAGATATTATGCTAAGTAAAGTAAGCCAGACACAAAAGGACAAATATTGTGTGTCTCATTAATATGAACTAAATATGAAGAATAAGTGTATGGAGTTAAAATCTAGAATATAGGTTATTAGGAGATAAGAGGAGGGCAGGGGAGGACTATTGGTATTAATGTATATAGAAGTTTTAATTAACTTGAATGTAAATGTTTGGAAATGGAAAGAGTTGATGGTAATACATTATAGTGAGAAGCAGCTGGTTTACAAATGGGATTGTGGCTGAAAAGGATAGTCTAGGGATGTAAATGTCAACTGAAAGCTAGAGAATAATCTAGGGATTGAATCCAGTGAACCCAGAAGTGAATGAGAACTGTGGTTAATAGTACAAATGCAAGAATGTCCTTCTGTGAACCAGAATAGATGTATGTCAGGATTGCAGGGTGGTGGGAATGTGGAGAAGCATGGGAAAAATACAATTAATGTAACCTATGGACATAGTTAATAGAAAAACTGTAATGTCCTTGCAACAATACCAAAGTTGTACTGTGTTAATAATAGTGGGGTATGGAAAAAAATATGCTAAATGTATGCTATGGACCAAAGCAAATGGGAATAGTCTGATGATATTATCTCATAATCTGTAACAGATATTCTACAATGGTGTGGCATACTGAAGGGTTGTTGTATGGGAATTCTACACATTGCATGATTGTTTTGTAAGTTCACAACTTCTGTAAAAAATATATATATTAAAAATAATACTTTAAAAAAAGGCAAATGCTCATTGGGGCTTGTACTCCGCACTCTTGAAAACCTGAACCGTCATGTTGGCCAGCCTGCCAGATGCTGAGAGACATGTGGCACAGTAGCCCCATAATCCCAGCTGAAAGTCAGGCGACATTCAGAAGCAGAGCTGCCTAATTGACCAGAAACTGGCTAAAGATGCATGAGTGAGCCCAGCTGAGAACAGAAGAAGTGTCCAGCAGAGCCCAGTTCAAATTGTTGACCCACAGACTCATGAGTAAATAAATGGTGGTTGCTTTAAGCTATTAATTGTCAAGTGATTTTTTACACAACAAAAGACAACTGAAATATATTCTCCCTCCAAGAAGACAAAATTGTATGGTAAAATATAATCTGGACCAGTGCCGGAAGAAATGGTTTTAGTTCCATTTCTCTCTTTCATTTTAGTCCAGTATCTATAAAACGGAAATGTTAATACCTAATTAATCTAGAATTAACACCTAATTCATAAAGTGGCTGTGGGAATGAATGTTGTCATATACATGAAAATTCTTTATCAAAAAGTAGTATATAAATGCAAGTATTATTAAATTCCTACTGTTCATATTTAAAATGGTTTCTGAAAAAGTTACAGAGACGTTTTAAACTAACACTCCATAATAAGTCAATATGATAGTTGCTTTTTGGGCAATTATGGATGGGTGGTGTTTCTTGGAGTGATTTGTATACAGCAAGGGAAAGGAGGTTTGTTGAAGCAAAATTTTAAGTGTTAATCCAAGGGGTTGCAGTTAACATTTTTACTGAAAATTGAAACAAGAAAAATCCAACTCCTTACAGAAACTGATAAATGAAATTAGCATAGATTGGAGAATTCATAAATCTGGGCTTAAAATAATTAGATTTTTCAAATGTTCATTTTTAACAACCTCATGTGCCTAGATATAAAAGAAAAGCTTATTCTGAACTAGCAGCTTTGTGAGTGACAATTCTTGTTCATAATTTTTTCACTTTTAAATCCAAGTTCCATTTATCAAAATCAATGTCATCTTGCCTATGGTAAGATCATCATCACAAAATGCAATGCGTAAATATCTATTTGGGTCATGCTTTAAAATAAATCTAAATTTTAATCATAAAGAATCAGAATGATTTTTTAAAGTTATAATTTACTGAGCAGTAAATAACATAATTTGTTCTAACAAGTATCTTGTATCACATGCATAGAATTTTCTCTAAAGTTCATTATCTTTCATAAAGAATGAGCATTTAATTTGCTTCTGTTGCTAATTCTCTTCAAATACTTCTTTTACTCTAGTTACACATGATTTTTAAGTGGTGAATTTAAAAAATTGATTCATTTTCTGCACAAATAAAAAGAGGGGATGTTGCTAAAATTCTGGTGCCATATATCAGGTTTCCTAAATTCTGATTTAAAAAAAGACTACTAAATGCTTAAATTCAAAGCTATACGTCCTTATGTATTCAATATTTTGCAAAATCATAAGAGAAAAACCTCATTAAGTTTTCTTCTCATGCAAATGTGCTTTTGTCTGCATTAAGAAACATCTTGAAGATCCTGTATGTTTTAAATGAATTTGGTGAACAAATCACAAGAAACAGGGAGTCTGTACATCTCATTTTTTTTATGCTTATGAGATTTCAAAGTTCTTTTACATGCATGATCTCTTGAATGCCACAAAGGTCCTGAGAGACAGGCTAGCAAGACAACAACTATCTTCATTTTACGAATGAAGAAACTGAGGTTCAGGAGTTTGAGACTTGTCCTTAGATAAAACCTTAGACACCCTCTATGAGTGACAGAGTCAGGTCTTTTCATTTTAATTCAGTGCGCTTTTCCCACAGTGCTCCGTGGCCTCTAAAGTGGGGCATTTTATAGTGAATGTCTATGTCTGATGGTATCAATTATTTAGGGACTGATTATTCAGTTTGCACATTTTCTATATCGCTTATATCTTCTCCATTCTCTTGCTCGGGGATAACTACTTTTGCATCAGTGAAAAGAAATTGAGTGCCACTTCCTAGGTGTTCTGGTAAAGGTGTGGTATGGCAAAGAGGTCAAAAACTAATTGTTGAAATGAAGTTTGTGGAGCCAATTTCCTTCTTCATTTTTCTATTTCCCATGGCTCTGAATAATCAAAAGTTGGCTCTTCACAGTGTTTCTATTAAATAGTGGTTTTCTTCTGCCCAAAATGTTTAGGCAAAAATACCTACTTTGTCTCTTTCACAAGAAGATTAAACAAAAAACGTCTGTTCTACTTGGAAGCTAAATGAAGGTGGGCTAAAAGCTTTTCACTCATTTAAAGAAGGCAAATTATGTACAGTGAGTGATTTCACATATTAAGATTTTATAGCAATGCCATTTCTTAGGCGGTGCAAGACGTGCATGATTTTTATTCTTTGACCCTGGGGTTTTAAGACCTCCAGTCAGGACTGGTCCATTTACATCATTCCATCAATTGATGTTCTCATTGAAGTGCAGTGGAAGATGCCTGCATTCAACGACCATTGGGGAGACACATGACTGTATCCCTGGGGGAGCACACTTCAAAAAAATCATTTAAGTTGGAATATTGAATATCCTATTCTTTTGCAAACTACAGTATATTTTAAAAAGAAATCTCATCCAAAATGATTAACACTTCCTACTGTTCAGGAAAAAAAAGCCTGCCCTTTCAGACTAACAGCTGTGGATCATTAGCTCTCCAGTGATGAGATGTGTTTGATGAGTATTTTTCTTTCTAATTAAGAGATGAGATTCTCTATTTGACTGTCTCTTCAGAAAGAAGTGAAGAAAAAATTTTCTGCCTACATGGAAAGGCCGTCTCCTGCAAAACAATTAATTATTTCACAGCCCTTTTAGAAAATCCTTTTTCTCCCTAATTTCAGTTCATTTTTAAAAAAATATAACACACATTTACACCCAGGCCTTCACAGTATTAACCCATTTTTCACCCAACCTTCACCTGATGTTTTCCTATTTGCCACATCATTCAGTAATATATATTTCAGATAAACTAGAACTAGGAAAATATGTCAAAAGTGTATATGCTTACAAGATTTAATCTAGAACAACTCTAGATTTTAACAGATGACATCTGGTATGGAAACATACCCTGAGGTGAGAGAGGCCTCAGGTTAGGAAGATAATAAATACCTAAGATGTGCCTTTGGAGGAGCAAGGCAATTCTTAAAAAAATCACAAAATACAGCCTCCCTGGCACCAAGGGATCACTATCAACTACCAACTGATGATGCAACTGGAAAATGACCTTGAATTGAAGGTTCGATGCGGATCAGCAGAATATCCCTCTCTCTATATAATAACATGACTTTAAAATGCTGTTTGACCTAATGTAAGGGGGAAATGGAAAGGAGAAATGAGTTTATATGGCTACAAGTCTCTAAAAAAGAGGCTGGAGACTGTCAGAAGGATTGCCCTTACGCACAACTGAACAGAGTCTAATGAGACAGATAAAGTAGATACAACCCCAGGTATTGGTTCCTTTGAGGGCTGAAAAGACCCACGGGTTCTATGGTCATGGCATATGGGGTTCACTGCCATGTCAGATGGCCCTTCTTTGGAGCTGGTGTTTCTGCGTGATGAAACTGGACTCAGATGGGATCTCTTTTCATAAGACTTTCATGCTACTTTACTGGAATTGTAGTTGGTGTTGGGGTTTAAGATATATTTATCTTACCAGAGATTTGAGTCTCTGGACTGACAATATGATAGCCAGGCCCTGAGCCTCAACAGACTCCAGCTCCTACAATCTGATTTATTGGACTCACCTCACTTAGCTAAGATGGAGTTGAAGAAGGACAACCACCACACCAGGGAGCCTAGAGTGCCTACAACTGAAAGCAGGAGGATTGCATCCAGCATCCATGTGGAATCTGAGCCTCCTCTTGACATAGAGGTGCAACGGACACAACCAATCCAAGGTCCACAGAGAAAAGGTGGCATTGGAGTGGGAAAAGTGGACATGGTGGCTGATGGGTATGGGGAATGGCAGGAAGAGATGAGAGGTGGAGGTGCCCTGGATGGTGCTTCAGGGGCAATCACAGGACATTGCAAATCCTCCCAGGGCCCACTGGGTGGAATGGGGGAGAGTATGGGCTATGATGTGGACCATTGACCATGAGGTGCAGAGATGCCCAGAGATGAGCTTACCAGATGCAATGGATGTGTCATGATGATGGGAGTGAGGGTTGCTGGGGGGGGGGGGGGAGTTGTGGGGTGGGGGTGGTGGGGTTGAATGGGACCTCATATTTTTTTTTAATGTAATATTTTACAAAATCAATTAAAAAAAAGGAAAAAAAATAAAAAGATAGAGGATAGGATGAGACTTACAATGATCAATAATAATGTTTAATTTTCATAAAGGAAATTAAAAAATCATCTGGAATTTTGAGTATGTACAATGAGGAACACTTATTTAATTAGTATTCAATTAATCACAGTATTATTTTTGGAAATTTAATCAAATCTCTCTTTAACAGTCATTCTTTTTCTCACGTATTTGAGGATGACAGAAGAAATTTTCATAATTGGAAGGATTACAATAGAAAAATAGTCTGCCATAAACATTGCAAAAGTGCTGCAAATCATATAAATTTAATCAATGAAAGTAAAATACCATTATTTTTATTATCATCATATGCATAAAATGCTTGTTATTGTTATGTAATTTTTATAATTACAAATTTATTATATACATGAAAAGTATTAATAAAATACTGTTTCTAACATTTTTATATAAAAAAAATCACAAAATACCTTGAGGTGTTTAGCAATAAATAAAAACTGGTTATGGTAATGAACCCTTAAGAGAAAACTATTTCACTTTTATCAGTAAAGCTGGTTTTAGAGAAGAAAACTAGGGAGTACAGGGTAGGACCTAAAATAGAGGAATTTTCTTTTTGAAAAAAATCATCAGAGTTGGCAAGATGGTAAAATTCCTGAAATGAAAACATGACTGAAGAGTACAGTAAGAAGCAAACAAAAGTGATATTTATGTATTAATCCCATCAACTGCTTCCTTAAATCCTTTTGGGAAAGGATAGAAAGAAGAGAAGGAAGGAAAGAAGAGGAGCTTTGACTTCAAAGAGTCAAGAGCTATACTGGTCCCTCCCTCCTCAGGACACATTTGGAAAGGTGGGGATGTCTTTAGTTGTCACAAAGACGGGTGGGAGAGGGAAGCTACTGGCATTTAACGGGTGGGGCCGGGGGTGTGAGGAAGCCTGAAACACATGGAACAGTCCCACCCAATGAAGAACTGCCCTGGTGCTCCCTTCAGCAGCACATATACTAAATCAGGAAAGATACAGTAGAGATTAGCATGGCCTCTCTGCAAGGATGACACACAAATTCGTGGGGCATTCCCTATTTTAATATCTGAATATGATTTAAAGGGAGAAATATTAGACTGTATATATGGTAATGTAATGAAATTTTTAAAAAAATCCATGCAACTAACACTACACAAACAGTGAATCTGAAGTTAAACCATGGACTACAGTTAAAAGCATAATTATAAAAATGTGCTTTCGTCAATGGTAACAAATGTTTTCACACCAATGCAAGTTGTTAACAATAGGATGGTATATAGGAATCCTTTATTTTATGCATGATTGTTCTGTATACCTACAATTTCTCTAATAAAGAAAAAAAAAAGAATAAATAATAAATGAGGGGGAAAAAATTGTCCTGCTCCAGTGCTAACAGAACTCCTCTTTGAGAAAAACTGATAATTTCTCACAGAATATAGACTATTCTACAATTAACTTAGAAAAGGAGAAATTGTATTTATATATTCAAATATACACAGAAGAAGGTATATTTCCTAGATGATAGCATGATTGTGACTAAAGATTTGGTGTAAGTCAGCAGTGGAGAAAAAACTCATAAGCATTTGCACTACATTCTTTCTATCTATTAATGTTCAGAATTTCTTAAAAACATTCCTAAAGAAACACTGGAGGCGGACTCACTACGTTCATTTACTTCCCTTCAATTATAACTCAGTTTCCACCATTTCATCAAAGGCTTCAGAACCAAGTTTCATGGAAATGGGGTGGTTTCACCTTGATTTTAAATAGCCGGATGGGTCACTACCTGTTCTAAGGTATTTGTTTCTGGTTGGTTCCACTTAAGTTTTTTTGTTTGTTTCGACTAAAACTTTTTGAACCGTCTTCATTCAACTAGGAAGAGAAAAGTGGCAAAGTGAGCCTGATTAATCCCAAGCATAACAGTAGCTCTTCAAGTTATATTTAAAGTAAGACATGTTGTTCTTTTGAAGAAATTTGGTTTGTTTAGATAATTTTCTAAAATAAACAGCAGCTGGGAATTAGGGACGACCAATTGGCAGTGACTGAATCTCTTAAACTTTTGTCATTTCCAGTGATCATGCCACAAGTATACAGGGAGCCTTGGCATGCTCAAAAGAACTTCCTGAGGAGTAACTTACCTCTCCTCTCTTACTATGAATGAGAACTGAGATGTTTTCCTCTGCTACTTTCAACCAGATACCAACCGACAAGACTTTGCTTTGTTTTGGTATGTGTGCATGTGTGTTTATGTCTTGAGAAAAAAATTAATGTGCACTATCTACCATATCATCCCATATATGGACCAGGCAAGAGATGTCAAGAGAACCAGCAATTTTGGTTTGGTGAAAGGATGAGGTATACGGTTAGGAAGTAAAAAGAATGAGAAATTGGTTATTTTATCAGTAAAGCTTGGTACTGAATGCATACACTATTACTTAGTGCATTTATTTACCAGTGGTGTTGAAAAAACATTGTTTATTTGGATTTACTTAAACTATTTACAAAGAGACATCAGAAAGTTCTAAATCTAATCTTGTGAAATTGAACACTGAGTTTTTGAAGTTGCTATACAAAAGGTCAAAATCCTAGTACATCCATGCTTTAAAATTTTTTTAATTGAAAATTTTTTTCTCCTACTCTTTCCTACAAAGCATGGTTTGATTCTATTAAAGAAGCAACTGTGACAACTAGTAGGATTCATCTGAAGATACAAATGACCCAAAGAAACAACCAATGAAGAAACTTTACAACAAAATGGACCAAAACAACTTCAAAGATGGTGTTATCAACTAATCATAGCTTAATGTACACTACTTTCCTTAACAGAGATATTACATTGTGAGAACCTCCAGCCAAAAGCCTGGGATGTTATTTATTTATTTAGATGTTTTTTTCTTTTCAGCTTACAAGTTGTACTGATATTTCATGCTGTTTTTTTTTGTCAAAGTCAGAGATGAAAGGCTCTGGCTTTGCTTTGAGAACAATGACAACTCCAAAATGTAAAGCCCAGAGTATGTCTAACTTGATTATCACATCAACCAAATATGAATAACTGATAAGAAATTTCTGCAGTGTTGTGAGTTTAATGTTAGTAAAAGTTTGCATGTAACATGAAAGTGATAAATGATTATAGAGGTCTGGAGAAAGTTGATTCTCTGAGGTCCCTTTCATTAGAAATTAGTACTTTACCTAGTAGTTGGCAATGCCTACCATCTCATCAAACATAGTAGATATTTTACACTTGATCTTAGCCAAAAGGCCGAGAAGCAATCATAGTAGATATTTTAATAGCTTTATTGTTTACAGAGTTCAGCTCATTCAAAATCAGGCTTTTTGCAAAGTCATTCTTATAGATTACAGATCAACACATATTTATTGTTTTAAATTACCAAATATGGATTACTAAGAACTGGTATTATTTGGCCCATGGCAAAGTTGCTGGTTTTAAGAAACAATTGCTCTAAAAAAAGTTGTAAATCAAAGAAACATTTAAGAAAAGTTAAGGCTATTAAATACCTTATTTCTCCAAGGTGCAACTGTTTCTGGAAGGACCCATGACTATCTCACTAGAGTAGGTACAGAACATTCCATGCATTAAGTTATAAATAAAAGTGTTTAACATTGGTTCTAAATTTGTTTTACTTTTTTCTAATTATGCTTCCAGTGCCAAAAAGAAAGTGTCATTTTCTTCATGATATTCAAGTCATGATATAATTTCCTGATATCCTTTTCCTGCCTCTCAAGCTCTTAGATTGTTTAAGAAATTGTTGGTTTAAAGGTGATATTTTATTTAGGAATATTGTCATGCAAATTTTCTATTTCTATACATGTTCTATCTAGTGCTTGAAAAAAGCAGTAATGATTTGTTAAGGCTTATTAAGCATAGTTATCTTCTAAATTTTTAAAAGAAATGAATCTGTTACCATTACTATTTCTGAAGTAGGTTCTTGATCAACTTCCCTCTTTGTGTGTATAAATGCTGTTATTTAGACACACAAAACCGATACCAATGTTTGCTGATGTACAAAATGTAAAATTTTCCCTAAGCTTGAAATCTGGCTTTAAAGCTCTCTCCCTCATGAACAGGTACAATATTTAGGGCAACAGCTGGCACTTCAGTTGCTCATGGGGGGAAACTCCCTCTGTTCTATATACTGTGCCAGAAAATAGAATATGCAGCTATCTAACCAAACCAAGCACATGTTAGTGAAGTCTGTGTTACAAGTTACTTTAAAAATTAGTCCTGTGGTCTTTATCTCACTGAACAAGACTGGCTTTAAAAAAGCAGGTTGTCAATTATGGGATTGTTTTTTTATATAGTAACTGATGTGCAGAGGATTGCACTCTGCCCAGTTGGAGGATGTTTGGTAAAATTCTGGTTCATTTCCATTTAAATTATTCACTCAGATTTATCAGACATACCTTAACGATCTTTTCTGGGCTACTAATTTCTGGTCTTTCTTTTTGATTCTTTGTGCTATAACCCAGGAGTTACTGTTGGTTATTCTTTGTCTAGACTTAATATGTTCATTTTAATCTTAAAATCACAGAATTAAAGCTAGAAGTGTATTTTGAAATTTTCACCCCCATAAATAGATTTAAGACCTAATAATATCATATATCTCAGCTATCTTACCAGTGTCTGAAACTTCATTTTCCACTCTGTCTTATAATTTTCTAATTTTCTCCTTCACTGGTCTCATTCCCCCCAATCCCTCTGTTCTGGAAAAACTTCAAGAGTTATGTTTAGCAGCTCTAGCTACGTCTGAACATTTCTCTTTGCAATGCAAATAATCATCCTAGGCTGATTTTAACAGCCTTCTTTACTCCACTCCATCTTTTACCCTTGCTGCGTAATGTTTACTGATGAACATCTTTCTCTCATTTCTCAACAGATCTAAGAGGTCTAGTTACTGTATGGGAAGCCTAGAGGTTTGAACACTAAATATATATTTCTCTTGGCTATTTTCCACACCTCTAAACATTCTCTTAAATGCATCAGGGCTTGTGTTTCAATGGTAACAGAAGTGATCAGAGAACACTAGTTTAGACAGCAAGCAAGCTGAACTCCAACTGTTCAAGCAGCCTGACTTTTACAGTAAAAGGAAAGGCCCTGGGCCAAGACCACTGAGATGAGCAGGTATTTTTAGTTCACTTGTAGGCCAGCTCTAATGTAATTCTGAAATGTTTTCTTCAAACCAAACCCAACTTTTCCAGGGCTGTCCAAATCTGTTTTCTTTTATAGCAAGTACAAATTCTTGGAGCAAGGGAAGCATGCGTATCATTTGCAATGCTGCTGCATGTCTATGGTGTTGATGCCCGATGGCTCAAATTAGTCCACAAAACAGATGAGCGCATTGTAATTAGCTCTTGTCAAACTGTTAGAAATACCAAAACCATTTCCACTGTAATAAAAATGATGAAAAAGAAAAATCTCTCATATCATTTTAAGCCAAACTAGTTCCTGAAATGTCTGGTAGTTTAGGATTCCAGAGTTCTAAAAGAAGGCCATTTCATTTACAGAAAGCTTTCACTTCATTGACATGGAGATGATGAGACATATTATCTTTCAGGCATTTTTGGCTGCTGTTGTATTTGATTGCTTATAAAACCTCATTTCTAAAAATGACCTGTCGGGAGTTCACACATTTTGTTGAGCCACACGGCACTGATGTACAGTTCTCAAAAGAGTTTGAGTGTTTTTTTAAAGCAAGATTTTCTGGAGTTTTTCTATCAGTGTGTTAATATTATTAATTTTTCTGAATAGCCAAACATCACATTCTATTTAAACAAAAGAGGTTATTAGGTAGGACTAACCATGGTTCAGATCTTAAGTCAAACTGTCACATGAAGATCATCAATTTCTTATTGACAATTTAGTTGAATATTCATTGTTGGGATGGTGACTCAAAAGACTACTTTGCTCAATAATTTCAATTATTCACAAACTTCAGTAGGGTTCTGGAGCTCTCTGAAATATAATGGCTTCTCAAGAAAAATATGGGCTATTAATAGGTGGCTATTTTTAAAAATAAATTTAAACATAAACCAAAAAGTGGTTGCACTGTTTGAGAATAAGACAGATACAAAACATACCAAGAAACTACCCCCTCTACCTGTCTTCAGAATTTTCCCTAAGATATCTTCAGATGTACTTGTGGAAACGGAGTAGGAAGGTATAAATAATCCAATTTTAAAATCAATAAACTTCCCATATGTACAAGTTAATTAAAAATGGACCATCAAAAATATAAGAGGTAAAACTATAAACATTCTAGAAGAAAAAAATAGGAGAAAATACTTGTGGTTTTAGGCTAGCAAAGAGATTTTAGGTACCACTCCAAAAGCACGCTATGTAACAAAATAAAACTAACAATGGAGTTCATTAAAGGTAAAACCTTTTGTGCTTCAACATTAAGAAAATGAAAAGACAACCCACTCAGGGAGAAAATAATTGTTACTCATATATCTGATAAAAGACTTGTATCCAGACTATATAAAGAACACTTAAAACACAATAATAACAGTTTCTGTTTGGGGTGATGGAAAAGTTTTGATAATGCATGGTAGTAATGTAATTAACACAATTGAATTGTTAATTAAAGTGATTTAAAAAGGAAATTTTAGGATATATATATATATATCTCACCAGAATAAAAAATTTAAAAATCCCATGGAACTGTATAATTCAAACTATGAACACCAATATAAACTATGGATGGTAGTTAATTGTGTAATTATAATAATACTGTTTCATCACTTGTAATGAAGGTAATGCTACATGTTAATAAGGAAAACTGAGTGTATGTGTGTAATGGGGGTATATATGGGAACTGTTCACTTTCTGCATAAATTTTCTATACACCTATAATGGCTTGATAAAATCCTCACAAACACACAATAATACAAAGACAAAAAAAAAGCAATAAAAATAGGCAAAATTTTCAACGGCTAGTTCACCAAAGAGAATATATGAATGACCAAAAGATGCTCAACATCATTAATCATTAGGGACATATAATTTGAAAACACAATGAGATACTGCTTCATTTCCACTAGAATGTCTACAGAAAATACCAGATATTGACAAAGATAGGGAAAAACTAGAACCCAAATACAATGCCGAAAGGGATGTAAAATGGTGCAGTCGCTTTGCAAAGTAGTTAGGTAATTTCTTCAAAGGTTAAACATAATCTTACTACGTGAACCAATAATTCCACTCCTAGTTATCTGCCCAAAGACTTGCATATGTATTCCATGGCAGCATTATTTATTATAGCCCCAAGAAAAGAATCCAAATATTCATCTATTGATGAATGGATAATCAAAATGTGCTATATCTATACACTGGGATACTATTTATTTGGCAAAAAAAAAGGAGTAAACTATTAACACATCTTTGCCATGTTCTCAACATTATTATGCTAAGAAAAAGAAGTCAGATGAAAAGTATTGCTTAGAAAATTCAAATTACCAGAGATGGAGGACAGATTAGTAGCTGATATTGGCTATCAGACTGCAATCAGTAGAAGGGATCATTTTGGGACTATAGTTGCACAGCTCTGTAAATTTACTAAAAGTCAGTGAACTATACACTCTAAGTGGGTGAATTTTATGTAATGTAAATTATACTTCAATAAAGTTATTTTAAAAACTGATAGATTTTTGTGGAGATAAATCCCAATCAAAAGCAGTGAAAGGACATACTAGGCTGAGGCAAAGAAAGGCCATGGATCTTGGGTGCATCTTGCCAACACTCTCAAAGCCATTAAAATGTTAGCTGATGTTACCACCCATGTGATGATTCTTAGTTACTGTTCACTTGGGTTCAGAGAAGTTCCACAAAGGCTACTGAGAGAGTGAAAGCAAACATCAACTTCAGACATTGCTCTGATCATTGGAAAAGCAAGGTCCTTGAGGCAGGGGATGAATAATAGTTACCCTAAGGTGAGACTATTATGCTATTAGTTTTAAACATCTGTGAAAAATATGACCAGTCTTGAAAAAAAAAAAGAGTTAAATTTCTCATCCTCTGAATAAGAGATGTCTGAAAAGTTGAACACAAAAACAAAACAACTGTGCTCAGAAAAACTCAGAGAAGATATGAAAAGAAATAGAAAAGGAAGGAAAGATAGCTTGAAACAACAGGCTTAAAAGAAAACAATAGTCAAATAAAATAAAACAAAAAACAAACCTTAGCACTGTGGAATAAGGACAGAGTACCTAAGGTAATCTTTCCTACCCAGAAGAAAGAACTACTGGATAAATATGGCAGTGTTTTCTTACTTTGTAATCATGCTGAGGAGCCCTTTTAATTTAAGGCTAAAATGTTAGGTTTTCATTTGAATTCCTCAGTGATTTCTATTGCCAAGTTATCTATGGTACCACCTATCAGGAAATAAAAAATTTTCACTCCCCATCTATCTACAAAATACTAGGAAAACTTGTTACGAGGGATGTCTTATTTTTCTGATTAAAATAGTCAGCAGCTCCCTTTGGTTGGCTGGGTTTGTTCTCCTCAGTAATTACATCAAGAAAGTAGAAATGAAAACTGCTGAGCACAGCAGGAAAGGTGAGATAAATCTGAAAACTGCTTCCAACTGTTTTTTATTCTAGTACTTTTAAAACTCAAGGATAATCCTGTATCTTTATATAATGCTACAAACATTTCTTAAATTTTGTTCATGATAAAGCTTAGTTCATGTGCTTGTAAGTTAACTACATTATATCAAGCATGGAAAAACAGGTGGTCACTTGCAGGTTTCCCATTGTTTTTATAGCTATTTTCTCTTTCAGTTGCTGCAATCTAAACTGGCTCCTTGTTCTGCTGTCAGCTTCCATGGGGCTATTCTATCTCCCAGGGAGACAGGTGTGGTTTTGTCCTCCAAGAGCACGGCACTGGGCAAAATCCAGCTCACCTGTTAGTGCACAGTTACAGCAAACTTGCACTTCTTTCGTTTACGTCTCTGCCTTTCAGACGTATTTAACTACACTTTCTGTCCAGAATTGTTCATCATGTTCCTTGTGCTAATAAAGATAATTGAGTCAGTAGTAACTCTGGAGTCTGTGTTTACTAGTGTAATAAAGAGGTAGCCATATGTTCCCTCTTCTCTAGCTTTAGCTCAGACTGGAGGAAGCATGGAAAGGTAGATGGTTTTTAAATAGTCAATTAGAAAGAGAACACTGGCTGAACACTGTTTTAGTACCTTGTTGCAAATACGAGCAAAGGTAAATGGATCAGAATTGATGTTAAAGAGAGGGCAATATATTCTCTAAAATCAAAACATGTATCATACCATCTATCATGGAACTTTTTTGGACTTCCTGTATAGCATGATTTTCCTCTTCTTTATGCCTAGTCTGTGCAAAATAAAGGATAACTCGCATTCTGATCTGGAGACAGCCTAGAAAGGAACACTGTAAAAGAGGTAAAATTGAAAAGGGCCAAATAATGCTAAGTTTCCCCCATAGACATGCTTGTTATGCTTGTTTTTGTTTCCTATTGAGAAACTTTATGGATAACGAAAGCTCCAAATCAGCTGGAACATTTCAGTGTTCAGGGTAAAATAGGTTATGTACAAATGTATTTACTAAGTGTGCATATGGATTTAACAGAAAATAAGTGTGTATAGATATAACATAAGATGTTTCTAAGTAATGTATATCGACAGTATATCTATATCCATCCATACTTTTATTTATTCAAGTCATGAAAGTCTGTATCTAGGATATATTAAGTAATAATTTATGGGTTCCTCTCCTTCAACGTTTGAATATAAGTATCAATTCAATTATAATGCGAAAGTTCATTAAATGCTGCTAATTATATAGTTTGTCTCACTTTTAAGGAAATAATTTTACATGGAATTAAAATTATACAGTTAATACATTGAAGGAATTTCATTATTTCGATACTGCAATAGGAATTGAATATGAAGCCAGTTTTAACTAATTTTAATGAAATAAAATTGTTACTATGGAGGAGAAATTACAGCTAAACATTTCTACTTTCCTAGGGACCATTTAATTTTTTCCCCCTTTATTATTAATTATTTTTACTCCCATATTGCAGGTAGGAAAATTGAGTTTATGGTAAAGCAAGTGTTTTCTAACATGTATAATGGCAATATTTTTTTATCTTTACTCCATGATCTTAATTTCAGAAATAGAGTGGCAAAATTTGATAGGATTTTACACAATTTTTGTAGCCTTTCCTCAAGATCATACAAAAAGATTCCAAATATATATATAATTTTATGCTTGTAAAATATAAGTGTATTTTTATATCATGTGATTTAAAAGCATCATTTTATTAATCTGCTCTAAGATCTTCTCCCTCCACATTTTAAGATCCATTTTAAAAACTGTTAAAGATAAAAGGTGTCAAAGATAAGAAATGTTCTTGATAACTGGTGCTGAAAACCTGTAACAGAGAAACCCTATACTTTGCTGAAAACCTCTTATCTTTTCACACCTGGAAGACTCATTCAGTACCTTGGCACAGCTAAAATGTGTCTGGTCTGCTATAAAGAAGTAGCTGAAAACTTTCTAGATCATAACCTTTTAACTCCACCCTCCTGATACACTAGTTACGTACAAAAATAAAGTGCTGATTCTTGAGGGTTTTTTTGGGTTGTTGGTTTTTATTGTTGCATCTTTTATTATATTTCAGCCTCAATTCTAGTTAAGTTTTAGTTGTAATGTATCTGACTTGCTCTGTATCATGACCCACCAGGAATCAGTGAATCAGTTTATTATCTATGTGTAGTCATTTCTCTTCTCACCTTATTGTTGGTTCAAATATATGATGACCACTGCCTTTTTTGGGGAACTGTTTAGTTCATCCACCACCCGTCTACAGTCGATATTTCTTGTTTCTTTATTTAGCATCTTGGTTTTCCTTGGAGAAACCCTTACAACCTCTCAGTTGGTGGTTTCTGATGAAGCTAGTTCCACCTCAGGTTTCAGGTGGATGGACATTGGTCCCAGACTTGGTCAGTGCTTTCGTTTGCTAAAGGCTGCTAGGAGCAATGTACCAGAAATGTGTTGGCTTTTATAACAGAAATTTATTAGGCTAAGAGCTTACAGTTCAGAGGCAATGAAAGTGCCCAGATCAAAGCATCTCACCAAGTTGTGCTGTTGGTGATGGAACATGGTGGCATCATCTAAAGATGCCTTCTCCCTGAGCTCAGCTGTGGGGGATCAAGCACAGGGCAGGGCACAATGCCAGCCTGCTGGTCTCTCCCCTCTCTGCATCTATGGCTTTTCTCTCTCCAGGCTAGTCAACTTCTGCAGGCCTAAGTCTCTGCTGCTTTTTTCTTGTGTGTCTGTGGCTTTTTAGCCCTCCATTTATAAAGGATCCTGGTGAGAGGATTAAGACCCACTCTGGGTCCCTCAGTCTCATCAAAGACCCTTAACTGAAGCAATCTGGTCAAAAGTGATCTAATCAAAAGGTTTCATCTACCAGGGGTTTTGAGGCACAGGAATGGGTTCACTTTAAGAACAGTATTTTCTGGGATCCACAAAAGACTGAAACAGCACAGTCAGTGAAAGCATCACATCCTCCTTGTTATGGTAATTGTTTCAAAGATGAGACAGTCAGAACAAATGAGACTCACCTCTGGGTCTTTGGTTGGGTCTATTGAGAAAGAGAAACTTACAGTCTTCCTGACCAAAAACTACAAGAATGTAAGCCTGGGGGTGTTGATTGCCATCAGGCTACCAGTCAAGGGAAATCCTTCCTATGAATAAAGTTAACATAGAGGAAAGCAAAACCAGGAGAATGGCAAGAAAGTGAGTTCCAGTTAAATTATTTGAGCCCCTAGATCCAGAAATACCTGAAAGTATAATTTGGCATTTCATGCATACAAATGAAAAAGAAGGTAAAAAAGATAATTTAAACATTTCAATGTAATTATCCTAGCTTTTGAAAAAATTGGAATACATTCACCTCTCTGGACCCCCACCAGACTTGCTAAATTACAATCTCTGGCAGGGAGGCTCTGGAATCCATATTTTTAATTATGTTTCTGGTGATCAACTAATTTAGGGGACCATTATTGGCTTCATGAAAGGTTCTCAATCTTTTTTCAAAAACATCAACAGATCAAATGAAGTTCCCAGAGGCTTCCCAAAGAACAGACCATAAAATAGATAAAATAGATAAAGTAGACTGAGGGCCAGACTCTTCCCATTATGCTAGCTGTAGCACCACTCCTTTCTCCATCAGTCAGGAAAGTGAAGAGATTGCAATTACGAGAGAGAGATTTTAATGAAAGGAGGTCTCTTTTCTTCCTTCTTCCCAATTCCCTCCAATAAAATTGCCTTTATTCCCTTCTGTGTTCTAGAAAATTTGGGGATTAATTTTCTGGTACCTCTTTGACCAGGACTGGTCAGAAAATAGGATGACAGTTAAGATGTAATTTGAAAATGCCCAACTAAGGTCTTCCCAAATTGAATTTTTCTCATTGTTTTAGAAAATGCAAGTAGCCCACATGGAAGGAACTGAGTTTGTCTATTACATCTTAGAATATGGGAGATATTTTGGAGACATAGTTTCCTAGGGCATAAATGGAGTGAGTGATAGTATGGATTTCCAGATCTCAATTGATTGGATAGGTTTCTTTGTCAAGCTTTAAAAAGCAAGAGAAATTATTCCAAACTTTACTCTCCTGTTTTTTGTTTTCTTTTGTTGTTGTTTTTCTTTCTTTTTTTTTTTTTTTGAGGTACTGGGGCTGGGGACTGAACCCAGGACCTTGAGTGTGGGAAGCTGGAGCTCAACCACTGAGCCATACCGGCTCCCCTGAGTTGGCCTCCTCATTTGTTTGCTTGTTGTTTGTTTGTTTTTGTTAGTTTTTTTCAGGTGGCACGGGGGACTGAAGCTGGGATCTCCCACTTGGGAAGCAGGCTCTCAACCACTTGAGCTACATCTGCTCCCTCTCCTGTGTTTCTGAATGGCTTCCAGCAACACTCATTACATAGTGCAATTGTTTAGAAAGGTTGAGAAAAACAAAAACTTCAGGGAGTTCCTGACTTCCAATCTGCAGATTTATTCAACTGTGTCAACTCTAAGGGTAAATAATAGGTCTGGTGTGACCATCCCTTTTAAAAAGAAGTGATTATTTTCCAAAATTATCAACATTTAAAAATAATTAGATGGTATAGCATTTCTGTAGTTAGACATGCTGGTCTAGTATCCCCATGATAATTTGCAAGTCAAGCTTCTCAGGTCAAATTTTACTTAAGGAGCAGGCAGATTCTAGGAATGTTATTTTACTATTGACTATTGCACCTTTTATAGAAACTGGCCAGGAACAATATGTTTTCAGAAAGTTCTATAGGGAATTTTACAAAATGGACAGGAATCCATTATTTTAAGATGCATGAGGGAATCTGGGTTTCCAGTGATAAATGGTCCTATAAACCTACCCTTTTGGGTCATCTTGAGTTGGGGTTTAGGGGAAAGTTCTATTGATAAATAAGTATTTATGCTAAGATGAAACAGGTTGTGTTCAGCCTCCCTGAACTACCATCCCACACCTTCTTTTTAACTTGCACCTTAATGACTTATCAGTTTGGACTGAGCTGAATGAAGAGAGAGAAGAGAGGAGAGGAAAGCATCTTCCAATATATTGATGTCATGGTTTTACTGTCACAAAATAGGAGTGAGCTTATAAAACAAATAGCCCACTATCTCATTAGTACTGAAAGAAAATAGCTTCAGATCCATAATCTTAAATCCCAAATAACTGTTTTTGGCAGATGCTCTGTAATACTCAAGTCACTTACAGTTATCTAGTGTGAGCTAGATATTATCACTATCACCTAAAGGTATTTTTGAGAGCAAGCATAAGGTGGAAGACTCACAGGAAATTATAAAGGTTAGTTGTTCTAAGAGTGCTCTAATAGAACTTTCCTCATGTTTATGGTAGTGGGAATTTCATAACACCCTCTTTAACATTTTTGCAGATTAAAATAATCACAGTCATGCTCTATGGCATAGAATTTTGAGGTTTGTGAGAAGAATCTTGTCCCACTCTCAGTCCATGTCCATGTGGAGGCGAGGTGGCATTTTACAGACGTATGTTTTGGTTAGGCTTCTCAACTTTTAAAAGAGTTGTCAACTATATTCCCAATTCAGCTGAGGCTTAAAGCATGGTCTGTCCCTAATTGGCAACAGAATATTTGCACTCCAAGTACTTGTCAAAAGAGGATAACACTGAATGCTTGCTGCCCAGTGCCTATCAAAAATCAGTTGTGAGAGAATGTATTTATGGAAGGTTGCCTGAAGGACATGCATTCCTTTTTAGATCTTCCAAATGTTATTTTTGGATTTAGCCAAACCATTTGAGATTGACATACTTAAATCCTACGGTTATGGCATCTCAAAATAATAGTAGTTATTATTTATGGTCAGGTGCCTAGCACTGAGTTCCAGACTCTTGAGGTCTTTAAAATAACATGTGAGGTAGAGGGTAATATCTCTGTTTTCCAGATAAGGAAACAATCCCAATACCATCATATCACTGGCTCAAGGTCACACAGCAAATAAATACCAGAGTCACAATTCAAATGACAGTCTACATGGCACCAAATTTCATGCCCTGTATAGAGCTTAGAGTTGTTCCTATTGAACTACTTTTTGGTGTTGCTATAGCAGCTTCTACTGAGGGAAGTTACAAGAAAGAATTCTATGAAACAGTATTGTATTAACTCTGGAGATTTTGCTCACATTAGACAGGCCGTTTATGGAGATTCTTGGATAAAAATTTTTGAGATCTTAGTATCAAGAATATGTGGGATTACACTGAGCAACACACAAGTTTAACATACAAATGTTAAGAAGATTGTGAACCACGTAATTAATAGTGTTCCCCTTCATCTACTTTCTGGGAAGCTCAGAACCAAATTTTGACCGTGTCTAGAACTAAGGTATATATTTTCTGTGCCTTCTTCACCACTAGCACTGTCTTATTTATCCTACTTACTCTCTAACCATCAGTGTCATTTCCTTTAGTTACTTAACTTGTTTTTCTGCATGTATTTTTTTAAAAGATTTATTTATTTCTCTCCCCTCCCTCCCCCACCCCAGTTGTCTGTTCTCTGTGTCTATTTGCTGCGTCGTCTTTGTCCGCTTCTATTGTTGTCAGCGGCACCGGAATCTGTGTTTCTTTTTGTTGCATCATCTTGTTGTTTCAGTTCTCCGTGTGTGTGGCACCATTCCTGGACAGGCTGCACTTTCTTCCGCGCTGGGTGGCTCCCCTTATGGGGTGCATTCCTTGCACGTGGGGCTCCCCTACGCGGGGACACCCCTGTGTGGCAGGGCACTCCTTGCGTACATCAGCACTGTGCGTGGGCCAGCTCCACACGGGTCAGGAGGCCCGGGGTTTGAACCGCAGACCTCTCATTTGGTAGACGGACGCCCTAACCACTGGGCCAAGTCCACCACCTGCATATATTTTTAAAATCAACTTCCACTGTCCTTTTGGAATGAGAATGGGAAATAAAAACCAAACAAGAAGTCTACTTTTATTATACATTTAATACGTTTCAGGAACTATGCTAAATGGCATTGTATTATATTTTCTTTTTAAATCCTCACAGTAACTATTAATTAGGTTATATTATCAACCCCATTTTACAGATGAGCAAAATAAGATCCATTGTGGTCACAGAGCAGATCCAGGCTTCAGTTTGACCCCAGAACCTTAGCTCTTACACTACACATCTATCTCTTCAGCTCCACCTCATGACTAGCTGATGGGAACAAATGGGCACAGATGGGTGGGAATAAAAGGTGACATGGGGAAAAGGAAAAAGAGAGGATGGAAGAAAGAGGGCCTGAAGGGAAGAAAAGGAGCCAGTAAAAAGAAATGAGAGAAAATTAAAGTAGAGAAAAAGAACATAAAGATAAGAGGGAAAAAAGGAGCACAGAACACAGATGGAATGTCTTCACAACTCTGCTTAAGAAGTGTTTAATTGTGGGAACTCCTAAATGATTTTTTTTTTTTTGATGTTTCAGCCTTGAATATTACCAACACACAAATTCCAGCTCTTGACTATAACATCTATACCTCTTCTTTCTGGACCACTCCTTTGGAACAAATATCTGCTACTTGGTATTGCTATTTATCCTGTTCAGTGTTTGTGCTCTTAACCCACGTAGATTCTACCACTTGATAGAAAATGGTACATTTGAACTAGTAGAGTCAGCATTCAAGGTGTTTCATAATGTTAATTACCAGACTGGAGTCTGGTATTTTTTCACTCCAAAGAAATCCTTCTCTGCTGCCATCTATAGAGGTAAACAAAAGGAAGATTCAAAACAAAGGAACAAACAAAAAATTAAATAAAACTCCTTTGTTTTTCTGACTCCAGGTCAGAAAACATCTCCTTTAGTGTTCCTTCATAGCCAGTGACAGAAAAGGTGGATATGAGAAAACTGCTCTCAAGAAGTACAGCAGTTAACATGAACTTACATGCACTAGGATAGGAAATTTAGTATCTGTTAAACTACTATTCTTTGGGGAAGTTGGGCTATTCAATTGCTGACTTCTGTTGGTCATTTCTGGATCTGGCATCCAAATTTGATACTTTCCTTTGAGATTTTTATTTTTAGAGCAAATCTAGCTTTTATTAAGTTGGTTCCTCATAGAGGAAATATGTTTTGTGGTTGAACAATCCACATAGAGACACTATATATCAGCCACACTCTTGGCTTCTCTTCTCATTCTTCTCCATGGGAGGAGACAGGAGTTACCTGATTATTGAGTTCATAAGAAGGATATCCTCGACTCATATATATTTTCTGGTCTGCCTGCTTCCTTTAGAGTGAATTCTAATTGTGCTCCTGCACGGTAGTGAGGGGCCTGCCCCTCAGGGATAGAGTTACGGGGTCCAGCTGTATCAGTGTCTAAATGGGTAATTGTGTTCACTAGCCCATTGGGTTATACACCCAAGCAATGTTCTCCTGGATTTTATCAGTGTAAAACCCAAGACTTTGTTTTCTATCTTTCTGACACCTGCATTTATTTTTCTATTGCTTCTGAACTTAGGTGTAGAAAGGTAGAGATGTTTTTTGTTTTGTTCTATAGGTATCTAGCAGTATTATAGAACACGTAAAAATACTCAGATATGCAAAACTCTAGAAAACAGAGTCAACCATGTTGGCTCTACTGTAACCTGTTAAAATGCTAATCGGAGTAATCATTTTTTCTTTCTATTTCTATGTTGTTGCCAGAACACCAAAATCAAATGTGCTACATGCCTCTATTAGAGGGCACTAAGAAAAATATAAACTTGACTCTTACCTTCTTTAAATAGCAGGGCCACACCACTCAATCAGGAATCCAAGTCACAAGAAAATAATGACCCAATCAGTTCGACTGTTTTATCATGACAGATAATTGGGTTTCAAGGTTGAAACTAAATATCTAAGGTATCCCTGGGGTTTCTGAATAACTCATTTCACTCTCTTTTTGACAGTCCAATAGCCACAGTAGCACCATCAAGTTTTTGCAAAATGATTATAGCATATAACTACTGTGATTTCTAAACACAGGTTGAGTCATTTTTTAAATTGTGCTGTCATTCTCAATAAAGAGGAACTATAGAATAATGAAAGAAGCACTGGGTTTGGTAGTGGGTTGGACCCTAATTCCACCACACTTGTAATGGGCTACTTTGGATAAACTATGGGACTCCATCATGGAAGATTGTTTTGAAGATAATGGATGTGAACATGCTTTGTAAATGGTAAAACATTAACAAATTAAACATAATTAGATCCAGATCCTGGTTCATATCTAGACATAAATAAAGGAAAGGCCTTAAATTTTCATTCTGCTGCTGCCAATTAGCTAAACATTTATTGAATACTATTAGAATATGCCAGAACATAGAGTGTTATAGATTTCCCATTTAAAGTGTAAGCTATTGAAGTTAGGGTTACATCAAGAACTCAATATCAATATTACTAAAACAGTCAGCATTGCCAGTAGACTGAGAGTTATGTTGGTAAGTTAGAATGCCAAGAGAATTTCTAGATGTTAAGCCTACCATATGATTGATTAAAGGCTAAACTCATTCAGAATTGATAATATGAAGTCAAGGATATTTTTGGAAAGGGCAAAATAGACCTACAGATTATGTTCCAGTTCATTCAATATTCCATATTTAGGTGTCCAAGAAGAATCTATAAATCCCTGCTATATACTTCCAACTTGTAACCAATTATGCAGCATGTGCTTTATCACTTCTAAACATATACAAAGAAAGTTTATAGATCCTTGTGCAGTCTTAAACCCTCAAACTTAAATACCAGAAACAATCTCTGAATGTCTGTTAAGAACACACTGACAATTTTCTTCTTAGAGTTGACAGGCACCTGATATTGTAGCCATCAAGCACAATCTTCCATTTTGTTTATAGGATCTATTTTAGGAGTCAAAGGTGCTTGAATAAGAATCCTTGGTGTAATATAATTAACCTAAACTTTAATGAATTTTCTTTCAAATGCTCTTTACAAATGAAACTCAAAATAAAATGTTTAAATTGGAAATGTCCACAAAGATTTCATGGGAACACAATATATGTTTCTGAGGCAAATGCACTAGTTTAGGCTCTTCAGTCTTTAGGAGTCACTGAATCTGGCTGATATATACATTTTCTGGTGACAAATATTTTGGTATTCAGTTCTTTCAAATAACAATAAAAAAGATGAGAAAAAAATTGTTAATGCCAATAATATTCAGGCTAGAGGAAAGGTAAAAAAGGAAAGTTCTAAAGAACAAACACTTGAATGGAATCGTTTACTGGTCAAGGAGCAACTTAGAGTAAGATTTTTAAAATGAACCTGCATATGGGAAGCGGATGTGGCTCAACAGATTGGGCTCCTGTCTACCATACAGGAGGCCTTGGGTTCGAGTCCCAGAGCCTCCTTGTGAGGGCAAGCAGGCCCACTCCCATGGAGAGCTGACAGCCCGAGCCCACGGAGAGCTGGTGCAGCAAGATGATGCAACAAAGGGAGACAAGCAGACACAGAAGAACATGCAGTGAATGGATACAGAGAGCAGACAGTGAGCAAAGTGAAAGGAGAGGGGAATAAATAAATAAAATAAATCTTTAAAAAAAATGAAACTGCTTATACTTAAGGTATTAAAAGAGCTCTTAAAAATGTGACAATCCCAAAGGTTCTGTAGTTTCTGCAGATTCCTCAATTAATTCCACTTTGAGTTCATTATTCAACAGCTGCTTTAGGAAAATAAAAGGTCTGCATCTCTGCACAAATGTTTGGTAGTGACTATGTAATGCAGTACCTCATTGTATAAGTTTTGCTCTAGACTAGATTTAGAGAAGATACAATGAGAACCTACTTCCATTGCCAAGAGAGTTTAGAAAAGTTGACCAGTTCTTTCTCTATTTTCCTCGGTGTAGTAAAAAAGTTTGAAGCCATCACAGCACCCTCTCCAAGAAGACAGAGTCATTCCTTTATCAACTTTCAAACATTCATGTCTCCCTAAGGTTATTTTTGCTGGGAAAATATGCCAGTGATTTCTTTGATCAACAACTTAAACATTTAAATTTCCCTCTATAAGATTCTTTGAAAAAGTATATTTGGTTCTTGGTTCATAATCCATGATTTATCCTTTGATGTCTTCCTTCAGTCATTTCCCTCTCCCCTCCTCCCCAAACCTGCTGTTTTTGCTGTCTGTGTCCATTCGCTGTGTGATCTTCTGTGTCTATTTCTCTTTTGTCTTCTCTTTTTCTCTAGGATTTTCCAGGATTCAATCCCGGGGACCTCTGATATGGAGAGAGTTTTCCTGTCCTTTGCGTTACCTCAGATTCCTGTTTCTGTTGCATCTTGCCTTGACTCTTCCCTTCATCTCTCTTTTTGTTATGTCATCATCTTGCTGCGTGGCTCTCCACCCAGGCACATGGCTCACCGCATGAGTAATGGCTCACCGCACAGGCACGCCTTTTTACCAGGAGGCCCTGGGGATTGAATCTGGGTCCTCAACATATGGCAGATGGGAACCCAATCACTTGGGCCACATCCACTTCCTCCTTCAGTCATTTTAACACAGGTTCTTTTCTTTTGCTTTGGGCTATCTGAACCAACACACACATGTGGAGGGCGCATGTGCGTGGGCATTCACACACACACACACACACACACACACACTCCCCTTCAGAATGACTTCATGACAAGGGGTCTGGTTCAGAACACTACGTTAAATTTCAGCTGCCCTGTTGGCTCCTGTACTTACAAAGTCTGAATTTATTGAGGGCCCTTGTAGTGCAATTTTTGACACATCATTAAGCTCCCTTTTCATTGGGAGCCTAAGGGCATATTCAGGCTCACTGCGAAGAGCGAGCCTAAGTAACGGTTAAAACACGTGTCATGAGCTGCAAGGGGCTTGTTTGCCAGCAGGGCAAACAGTTCACTGCAGCTCAAGTAATACCCTACAACAGGGTGGGTAGAGATAATGAGATAACCACACACCACAAGTGAGTTTTTCATCTTTGTTTTCAAGCATGTAAGAGTACAGTTATCTCAGTAGGATGGTGCACCCTGGAGGGTTATAAATATCTTTCAGAAGGTAAAGAAAAACAGTCAAAGAAAACACATCCAAAAAATATAAGCAAGAGTTGCAGACAATCAGTTCTTAAAGCAAAGTTTCAGTTATACTAGAACTTATCGAATCAGGCCAATAAATTCTATGTGTCTTTTTTTCCCACTATGTTTTATTTTAATTGTATGCAGATTTATTCTAATGTTATGATGCTAATCAACCTGTGTAGCTATAATAAAATAAAGGCAATGCCAACACCTCATCATCTAATCACACTGCTTCTTTCATCTAGATGCTGTCTCTTCCCTATAAAATACCAATATATTATAAAAATTATTTACGCAAATAAATTATCTGAAGACTGAAAAGGCATGCTAAATTATGCATAATATGGCCCAATTATGTGATAATTTCTTTGTTTTAATTATTAGTATAGTTTTAATGAAGGGGTTGCTAGAAGGTAGAACCATTTTTATATTTAATAAAAAAACAAATTTGTTTTAAAGAATGAAAACAAAGATAATTAGTTCTTAAATTAGAGGCACACTAATATATGCTTATTCCTAAAATATTGTCAGTATTGTTACTTTGTTTTATTCAAAACTTTTCTTTCCGGAGCTCTGATGTTAGCTATTCAAGTTATTTTTCCCATTTCTGTTAAATGTATTAATATCTTGCTGTTCATCAAGTGCCAAAATAAAGGTTAAAAAAGTTCCCTAGATTATCTACGGAAGAAAAATTGGGGTGGGTGATGACAACTATGATCTTTCAAGAAGCAGTTTACGAATGCATAATAATTTAAGAAAGTGAGAAAAAAAAATAGATTTATCAAGAAAAGAGAGAACTATCCTAAATTCAACACAGCAAATCAGCAAATTTCTTCAGGGAAAGACATCAAATCTGAAAGGCATCAATACTTTTCTGCTGTCACCAAACTGTTATTTATGCTCATGTGCCAGCTGGATTTGTGTATGTGCGTGCATAATCTTTTTCTCACCACTGATGTCATCATTAAAGCTGTGCAAGAATTCTGATTTTTCGCTTTGCACAATCTTCAGGGGAGACTTGGACATTATGGTGAAAGTTTATGACAAGTTTGTAAAAGTAAAAAATGCAGACTTTAAGGCAGTGAAATGTCACCACTGCAAACAGACTAAGCTTTCCCAACTGCATTATTTCACCTGCTCAGTCCACATTGAAGAAACCACACAGGGCAATTGCAGAAAAGAAAAACACAGTTACTTATGTCCTTGGGAGAAAGACATACAATATTGTCCACAAAGCACTCCCCAGGACTAACTGCCCTTTTAGAATTTTCCAAACATACTGTAGCATTCTTTTAAGACATGTATTTTTTACGTGACAGAAAGATACTGGCCACCGGACATCTGTTTCTCAAGGCAGAAACTAGTACTGCTTTTAATCACTATAAGCCTTATTTATAAGGTTTATAAAGGCACCAGATACTGAGGCTTTTAGGAATTTTTGTTCTCAAAATCTCAAGGTCCTGGGATGAATTAATTTTCAGCCCCACAGTCAATAAACTGGAAACAACAGGCAGGGGAAGATGATTGTGAGGAAGAGACGTAACTCAACCATCCAGAGTCTAGAGTTAGAGATCTCAGGTGGGACAGGAGGTGAAGGGTGAGAATGCCGAGGGTGGAACCCTTTCCATATCACTACCTTAGCTTTCCTCTGTCCTCCTTTCTGACTGGCCTGGCAGTTCCTTAGTTGGGAAACATCCTCTTCTGTCTATTTTCCCTAGAAACAATTTTTTCAGTTTGTTCGGTTTTTCCAGAAACCATCTAACCCCAAATAAGCTATCCTAATACAAAGATCCGTGGGGAGACTTGGGAAGTGGTTTAAGAGCGAATGTGCAGTTAGGGCTCCGGGTGACTAACAGGACCCCTTTCTTAATTTAGTTAGCAGTTTGTGATGCACAGGTTGGAAGGTTTGGGTGTGCCAGGAGGGATTTTGAAAGGGAAGGCAAACTGATTTTTACCAAGTGATTCCTATGGGAATGGCTCAGTGAAGGGCCATTGTCTTATACTTTTTTTAAACTTCATTCTCATGGAACTCTGCAAAGTAGATATGAGTTTCCCCATTATGACAAAGGAGCAAACTGAAGGTCTAAGAGGTTAGAAAAACTCGCCCAAGGTTAGAAAGGGAGAGTCCCAAACACCTGGGTGGGAAATCCCCTCTGTCCTATCGGCTTTGTGACAGTGGGTAAGTCACAACATCTCCAGGCCTCACTGTCCTTGTCTATAGGACAGTTTGTCAAGGACAGAACTGCTAAGCCCAGCAACTCAATGGCGCCTGATCCATAATATGTGTCCGCTAAAAAGGTTGCTTCTGCCAAAGCTATTATCCCCAGCATTTCTCAGAACCACAACAGCATCATTATCACTCTCAGTAGTCATGATTTGCATCCAGGCCTGTCTTACTCCAAAGCTCCTGTCCTTTCCTCGATACAGTTCTTCAAACGAGCTTATAGGAAGAAATGCATGAAAGACTGAACCCATCTGCATGTCTGCACTGTGTCACCAGAGAGGCCAACGGCAGACAATATGCCAACTGGTCCTCAAGGGTTTACTGTCCTGCTGGGGAGAGAAAACACACAAGACTATTTAATAAAGAAAATGTGATACTGTGTCATTTAGCAGCAGAATAAATGGTAAAGACAGAAAGCATTTTAGGAATTAGGGGGCCTTCATTAATATATTTCTTCACTTTGTGTAGTCTCCTGTGCTTTTTTGGTTACCATGGTGGCCAAAATCAACTCAGATTCTTTATAAAAACACTCAGGGTTGAGATTCTATACTGGAAGGTTTATACTATGAAATTCCCTTTCTCCAGCGATTTAATGATTTCACGGTCTGAGCCTTTGTCTTTGGAATAGATTTAAAAGACCCACCTGATCGCATGTGGTTGTGTCCTCAGCAGCAACCTTAGTTTCCTGTATAAACTAGGACCAACAAAAAAAATCGCAGTTTCCTATATCTTTGCTTTTCTCAGACAAAAGGCCAAGATAAGCAGAATTACTGGATCCTGCTCTGCAGGTTAAAAATTGTGGACTTAAAAATTACAGGTCATTTGCATCCCAAGAAGCGAAGAGATTTTGCTTGGGAATATGCTCTGCTGTCAATGTATCAAGCACCACTAGGAATGCCAACCTTAGAGTGTTTCTGTTCCCTAAAAGCAAATTTTCCTGTTGAAAACCTGTCTTTTAATCTCTTTCCAGGAAGAGTCTATGGTTTTGACAGGACCAAAAATGAGCCAGTCTATCTCTGGAGGGGTGGCAAGCACAGACATTACGAACATGGGAGCTAGCCTATTTGGGTATGAATCCCAAGTCCACTGCTTTGCAGGTATGGGAAAATGATTGCACTTCTTATCCGTAAAGTGAGGATAACCATAGTTACTGCCATCTGAGATTGTTATGAGGCTTAAATGACTTACTATTTATGAAGTCCTCAGAACAAAGCCTGGCACGTGACGAGCACAACTTAAGTGTTCATTATGTGAATCAAAAGAGGTGTGCTTGCTTCCACATTTCTGCAGCTAGTTTTCATTAAGCATTTCTCTGGTCAGAGAGATGAGAAAGTAAATATCTGAAACCCAAAGTATTCAGGATTCAGGGGAAAGGTGAGAGATTGAGACTACTTAGAAAGACTGAGCAGATGAACTGACCAGTCATCTCTTACAGCAGAACAAATCTTAATAAGGGCCTCACATTGGATTACTTTTCATGGCATGTAGGGGTAAAGTATTAATCTACAGATTTAGCATTACTTTTTATACTTGCAAGGAATTAGAAAGGCACACATCCTGAAGCACAGCTCTTGGACAGGACTTTTTGGCAAAGATATTTAAACATTCCTTCACATACACTATTTGATTTAAGGCAGTGATTTGTTAACTGGGTCATCTGTAACACATATCCCTTCCTTTTTTAGAAATACACCTGTTTCTGGGATTTGGTTTGGCTCCTAATTCAAACAGACCTCCAAGTGCTCTGAAACAAAATCAACCTAAAATTATACACTTATCTAGAGTTACATTTAGGCCATATGGTTTAAGTTGTCCAAATGTCACAGAAGTAACAGCAGCGCCATCATCATACTTTACACTTACCAGTATCTTCCATGCCAGAGTATTACGTAAGTTACAAAAGTTTCATTAAGACAGAGGTGTTAACCCTAATTCCAACAGGACAGTCACTTGACTGCTGTGTTTTGGTTTAGCCCTGTTTCACAGCAGATTATTACATAAGAGTTTCTCAAAGTCCACAATAATCTTACACAATAATCTTGTGTAACTACCAATGTCTAAACTGAGAACTCCTATGATTTAGAAGGCAGGTAGGAGGCATGAAGGACCAAGACTTTGCTCTTGGGTCCCTGAAAAGACTCCAACTAAATGATTAGGCTCACTGATTTAGAGTCAAAGAACAATGGCTAGGATGCCAGCTCCAGAAACTCCTGAAAAAAATATTAAAAAGTCTGGGCAGTGAAGACATTCCAGTGCATAACCCAATGTTTACCCATGTGAACTTGAAATTCTCATTTGGATTACCACACTTGCTTTTCAGCTACTGGCACCATGCTAGATACATAGGAGCTGCTCAATAAGTAAATGCTGAATGGATAAAAGAGGGCCTTAAAGGCATGATTAGCTTATTACAACCATAACAAACTGGGGTAGGTATGATGGATTTAGGCAGAGAAAGGGCAATACGATGACACAGGGCAAGGAGGATGATGATAGTGTGTAAGGGATAGGTATGGACTGGATGTACTGAAGAGCTTCTGAGAGATGTGACTAAAGACAAAAATCCCATCATGATTTTGCCTAGAATTAGTCTATGGTATTGAATGTCTCCAGAAATACCGAGACTAGAATACTGTATCTATGCTTTCCTGTTATGTTCATTAACCAACTTAATCAAAACTCATTTACCAACATTTATCAGTGAATCAACTGACCATTGTCCAAGTGCTAGATGCTAGGACACAGAGACAAATACTGCCCACAGATATATCCCTGCAGTGAGAAAGCTCACAGTAAAATGCAAGAGCTCAAAATGCATCCTTTTGAAGTATGTCTTAGCATTTGCCCAGTGTTGGTATTTTACTATTGCTCCCAAGTTGAAGTTATCACAACTGAATATCCACATGGTTTTGTAATTAACTGTAACCATCCTCTTGGGTAAATCTCACATTGTCCCCAAATTCTGCTTTACCTTCAAACCCAGAATAGGAGCACATTAAGCCAATGAATAGTATTTTCCCTGCAATCAGGTTTCATACGGGATTATTAAACAACTCCAGGTTTTACATAGCAGTTTGCTGAGGGTAGGCAGATGTAAAAAAAGAAGTTTTTTTTTTTTCTTGGTAGTAATCCTTTAAAAAAAGGCAAAATAGGCATGACAATGTTTTGGAATCAAATCGCTAAGCCATATAACTTTAAAAAATAATGTTTAGGGAAGCGGACTTGGCCCAGTGGTTAGGGCATCCGTCTACCACATGGGAGGTCCGTGGTTCAAACCCCGGGCCTCCTTGACCCATGTTCAGCTGGCCCACGCGCAGTGCTGATGCGCGCAAGGAGTGCGTGCCATGCAGTGGTGTCCCCGCATAGGGGAGCCCCAGGAGCAAGGAGTGGACCCCGAAAGGAGAGCCGCCCAGCGCGAAATAAAGTTCAGCCTACCCAGGAATGGCACCACACACACAGAGAACTGACACAGCAAGATGATGCAATAAAAAGAAACACAGATTCCCGGTGCCGCTGATAAGGATGGAAGCCGTCACAGAAGAACACACAGTGAGTGAACACAGAGAGCAGACAACTGGGGTGGGGGGGAAGGGGAGAAAAATAAATAAATAAATCCTAAAAAAAAAAAATAACATTTAGAGATTTCAAAAGAATATCTTGCTCACAGTGGTACCTCTCAGGCTGGGCCCACCCAGGTTTTCTTGGGATGGGTGTTTCCTCTCCTCTACTGATGATTGGCTCTCTGGGAAGTATTGAAAAGCAGTGCAGCAAACTCAGACAGTGGATTTGAAGGTTGGCTCTGACACTTCATGACTATGATCTCAGGCAAATTTCTCTTTCAGAGCTTTAATTTCCTATTCTATGAAATGTAAAATAACAGCACCTTCCTTCAAAGAGAATTATAAAGATCACATGATGACATTTTCACAGTGCTTGCCATATAATACAGGTTCAATAAATATTAATTCCCCTTAATTGAAAGACACTAATTCAAAAATCAAATTTTAGGACAACAAATCAAGTACTTTGAAACAACCTAGACTAACCATAAATGAATCCCATATGTTAAAACTGGTTTGCAGACATTATAGGTCCTCCCACGGCCCACTGGATGGAACGTGGGAGAGTATGGGCTATGATGTGGACCATTGACCATGAGGTGCAGCGATGCCCAGAGATGCACTCACCAAATGCAATGGGTGTGTCATGATGATGGGGGAGAGTGTTGCTGTGGGGGGAGTGGTGGGGTGGGGGCGGTGGGGGTGAATGGGGACCTCATATTTTTTGAATGTAATATTTTTTAAAAAATAAATTAAAAAAAAGAATGTACTTTAAAAAAAAAAAAACTGGTTTGAGTTCGAAGTGATACCCATCTTAAATTAAAGTATTATAGCTGGGAAAAATCCCCTTTCCCCCAGTCTTCAGGGAGGTTCTAGGAGTCATTCATGGTGGAAGAATCAAAGAAGAGAAGACCTCCTTAAAAAATACAGAACTGTACTAAAAGGAGAAAGACTGTGATATACAGAGAGGAACAGAGAAATGACAAATGGCAAAACCATCTTCACTCCTTTCTCATTCCTTAATTAGAAAGCTATGGATCTGGGAGAGAAAATCTTTGTATGGATCTTGGAGGAGAAAGGCTTATAAAGTGAGAAGAGATTCTGACCCCTATTATTACTCTTTGTTTGGGAACTTTTACTCTCCTGGGATACTCTAGATTTCTAAAGCCTCTCATATTTTCCCTGTAACTGTTTTCTTTTCTCTTTATTTTTCATCTTGGGTTAGGAAAGGGAAAAGGGTGTTACACTTGGGAATCAAACAGATCTGGATTAATCATGGACTAGTCACTTGTCACTGAGCAAATGGTTTAAACACAGTGGATTTAATTTCCACATCTGAAATAGGACCACTAGGCCAAATACTCTTAGAAGCATGAAATAATCTAATACTTGCAATAAAATTTAAACATCAGTATCTCCTAATTTCTATATAGGTGGTATTGCAATCTGGAAGTTAGCTAGAGGATTTGAAGCCACATTCAAGTATTAAGTTGTTTTTATGGCGTATCTACATCATTGGGGGGTGAATATTGATAGATAGTACCACCTTTTGGTATGGCTACTTGAGATAAAACAGCTAAGTACTTGGCCCAGTATGGGAAGCATCTTTGACACCAGAGTGCTACAGGAGACAGAAAATCATGGAGTTGGCCACCTGGCATGCAAACTAGGTTAAGGGATAGAAGTAGATGGGTTCTTCTCTTGTCCTTCTAGGAGTGCCAGCCCAGGGAATGCAGACAGCAATACAAAGATAAATCCTTGGGATGGAAAACTGTCACTCAAAATAAAATAATGGTTTTGCAAAGAAAGTATTTAATATGCTGGCAACCTCAGATACAACAGCGGCAAAAAGTAACTTGGGCCACAAATCTAGGGTCAATCACAAAGATTGGTGCTTAGTTGGAAAAGCTCTTAGGAGATAATGTTTTCCCATTAAAAATAGCTGAAACCAAAGCTGATTTTCTATGCTGTTGCAACTCACCATTTCATAGTGCACAACTCTCACCCCAAATGTTGTGGAATTACATTCCGTATAGATTTGTTTATCATTTCTTCTATTCTATCCATTTTTCAGCAGCTGATTAGTCTCCCTGGGATGTACACATCTCTGATCAAGAGCTGCCTGACTCGTTCCCGTCTTCACACATGCATCCCAACATCCACATTACTTATAATAAAGGTGCTTATATGTACATATATAAACACATTTGTATGCATATATGTTCCCAATATTGTATTCAAAGACACATTCCAAATGGATGTGCATAAGCACACAGATACATATAGGAATCCCACTGGATTCCCAGAGGGAAATGTGGAACACATTGTTAAAATGTCTGTCATCCATGTAAGAGAAACAGAAATGAGCTGGGCATTAAATTTGCATAGAGCCCCGAGCACAGAGGTTCCCGTATGTGCACTGTTCTACTGTTCTTGATGATGGGCATATCTGACAGAAAGATTCTAACAGGATTTGCTCAGGAAAAACACCCCCAAGGAGATAATTTGAAGACATACTGAGAATTTGCCTCAATACGTGAAAATAAACATGAAATCCTCAGCACTCTCTGCACACTGAAAAGTTCCCACCAACACTGCGCCACACACCAGGGGATAATCTACTGCAGCTAATTAACACACAGTCATACACAACGTTGTTAGAAGTGGTTGCCACTTAGGATTGATTTAGTTGCTGCAGTGCTTAAAAGAGGCTTGAGAAGGTTTTGTGTAAATGTGGGAGGAAAGAGGAGGAAAATAAAGGTGTAAAAACAGCTGCAAAATTAAAAGGTACTAAGGTCTTTTTTTTTCCTCCCAAAGACATTAGGGAAACTCATTGAGAAACTATTAGTATTCCAGTAAAGAAAGCTTCATTTTATCTGTTTCTCTTCACATTAAAATTATACACACATGCACACTCACACAGGGTCTAGAGACTGTGGCTATGGAAAAGGGCATGTTTTACTTCACGAGCAAACAAGCTCTTCATTAAATGTTAACATATGGATGGCATCACCAGCAACACTCTTTCCCCCATGTCTTCTTCTCACTCTATTTCATCTCTCTGGTTTATTTAGATTTTCATCAAAGTTAGTAATTAGTAATGTGTTTTGAGAAAATCATCAAGGAATAAAGGGTCACATATAATTCCTTTGTATTAGACTATCTTCGAAATATGATATGGATAAAACAAATCTAACTACTTTAAATGCTCTTCTTCAATGTGCATGTGATGGATGCTATCTTATGAATAAACAATATCTCATAATAATAATAATAATAGTGGAATACTGCATCTGAGTAATGTGGATTTAGCAACCTGTTTTTGATTCCTTAAACATGATGGAAATAATACTGAAAAAGCAGTGCAAATTCCATTAAGCCAGACTTTGTGATAACTTAGAGAATTGCAATAGACATTTTGGCCTGATAAAAGGGTTCATTAAAGAAAATTATAACACTGAAGGGATTTCAGGAGAGGGAGTGTTTACTTAGGATTCAAGTGCCTACTTTTTCTTTTAGTTGTTATCATTTATATCCAAAATAGCTAGAAATCATTCTCGATTTAGAGTAGCTCTACTTGGCTATATTTTGCTTTCCATTAGTTGAGCTACTGTTTATTAAGGATAATAAAACCTACATAAAATTTTTCTGTAAAAAATATTTTTCCATCAGTTTAGACTAGTCTACAAGACAAAATTAAACAAAAACGCATTGCCATGGAGCACCTACAGAACCTAGGTAAAATAGAGAAACAAATGCAACCTTCTCCATATTTTAGAGTCTAGAACCCTAGGAGGGGAGACAAATAAACCCATGGAGAATTAGGGAATGACGAATGAGTCCACCTGGAGAATCTACCTAAACAATTGCTAGTGGCTACTTGGAGTGTTTTGGTGAGAAAGGCTGTGGCATTCTGTGTGTCTCCATGTATAGGTATAATTGTGCACACCGTGATCAATTACAATGACTGCCAAGAGAAAGGGCCCAGAAGTAGTGGGATGTCGGCAATGTGTCTGCCAACGCCAGCCCAGAAGATGGGATTTATTTGTAGGATATGTAAGAGATAAGGTTAGGTTGGTAGGTTGGGGTCAGGTAAAGGAGGGCTCTCCCCCAGATTAGTTCCAATTAGGGAGGTTTTACTTTAAATCTTTCAAAAAACACTAAACTGTTAATATTGGTTTGGGGCCCGTTAACTGTGCCTCATCATGTGAATTTCAGAGTGGTTTATGTAGAAAATAAGAGTACAAACACAACATTCAATACGAAAGCTGACAATATAAAAGTCTAGAAGTGTTATGTAAATGTAAGTAAGAGACTGCTTCAATTAGGCACAAATAGCAGAGAAGAGTTCATGGGTCCTGGGAATTGACAATGTGGATCCAACCCATCTAAATGAGAGAAATAGGCTGATTATTTAGGAAGAAAGTTTGTCATGCGATTGCAAAGAAAAAAAAGAGATTTTTGCAATGTTTCCAAATGTTCAACAAAAAGGATCAGCTAGGCATAGCTGCTCAGTCTATCCTAAATAGAACAGATACCAACCACCAAAGAGGACTATGAAAGATCACCCTCCTATAGTTTGCCTCATCCAACTTCATGGATGGTTCCCATTAACACTGCTATCACAGATGTTGGGAACTGACAAAGCTTTACACTCTTCATCCTTTAAAAGGAGTGGGAGAGACAAGGAAATTTAAAAAATAGTTCAGTGAATAAATGTACATTTCCTTCTTACTCATTTCATTAATTTACTTCTACAGCTACACCCATCCATTCCAAGAGCACTAAAACCAGTTCAAGAGCCTGCTTTTCCTTTTGTATCTAAGGTGACAGAGAGGCATGCAGGAGACACTAGAGGAAGAAGATGAATTGAAGAGAATCAGGATGTCAGGATCCAAGGAATCCTTGGCAGAACCTCAACTGCCAGTTGTAAGAACACTTTTCTGAACCTCCTTCAGTGAAAAGTTTTACTTAATATTATGATTTTTAAAAATCGATCTTTGCCATTTCTTTCTCTCCCTCTCCTACCAATTTTTGGTTTCTTTCTTCCATCATTTTAAGCTCTGTCTCCTTCCCTCTCTTAATTTAGATTGTCTTTTTCCAATATATTATATTCCATTCTAGAAAGGCTACCGAGTTAGTTGGGTTCTCTATTAAGACTTCATATAAGAATAATCTGAGGGTAGTTAGATTTTTAAAAAATTACTCATCATGCCTGGGCCCTATCCAAGACCAATTAAGTTAGAATCATTGAAGGGTGGGTTGTGTGTGTGTTTCTAAAGCAGCCTGGTGATTCTAATGGGAACCCAGTAGTACAGATTGGAGTAGACAAGTGTTTCTCAAGTTATGGCTCCTGGACCAGCATCACCAGCATAACCTCTAAACTTGTTGGAAATGCACATTCTTTGGCCCCACATCAGCCCTACTGCCTCAGAAACCCTAGGAATGGGCTTTTATTTTCTATGTTTTTACCAGCTTTCCAGGTGATTCCCCAGCATGCTTGAGTTTGAGAACCATAGTGCTAGACCACTGACATTTTTGTCTATGGTGAGACCTTATTATTCAAAACCTGGTCCCTGACCAATAGCATTGCCATTATTTAGGAAGCCTACCAAAGACCTACTAAATCACAATCTGTCTTTTAACAAGATCCGCAGGTGATATGCATGTACATCAAAGTTTGAGGAGCAAAGCTTTCAGAACTTCTTCAAAGTTCCATGTACTCTGCCAAATAGCTGGCTGGTATGATCTTATTAAACCATCTACTAACTATTCATTTCTTAAGAGAGGACCCCATTTATCTTCTTTAACTATGAAAAGAGATATGAGGTTATTGTTCCTATGTGATGCCAAGCCCAAGTCTCTTTCTCTAAGTCTGTTATTTTCTAAGGGTAATTTCATATCTCCTGAGAAAATGAAGAAATAAAGAATCATAATTCCTAATATTTTCTTTAGTTTAGAGATCTATCCACTTTATGATTCTGGAAATGGGATCTGTAAGGTTTGAAAGAAAACAAAGATGGAATCTTTGCTTTGAGTCCCTCTCCCACACATAAGAAGGAAACTCAGGGGGTAAAAGTCTTTACTGACTGCATTGAGACAGCAATGCATAAATTTGTTTGTATGTGTAAATATATATATATTTTATATATTTTATATATATATATATATATATATATATATATATATATATATATATATATATATATATATCAGAGTAAGGTAAATTAGAGAGAGAGAGGGAAATATCATCTCCACCAAGTCAAGTTCATCACCCACAGGGGCAAGCCTTGTGTGTGGAAGCCCCAGATTTCTCTATAACAGAGGAGCTCTGTTGCTTCTTGAAATTATTATTCTAAAACTATGAGAACCAGTGTAATGTCAAAAGATCACAAACCCACCTGCTGGAGCACCTGTTTTCCACCTTCTATTTTCATCTGCAACTTCAGCCTCCTTTAGCTAAGATAAGAACTGATCCCCTGTAACTGCAATTCCTTCACCTGTTCAGTATCCTAGTCTAAGCCTTGATTTGGGGGTAGGGTGGTGAGCAGGTGGAGAGAAAGGCTGTGGGAAGATTTACATTTGTAGCTAATAAAAAGAGCAGTTTTCAGAGTTCAGAAGAACATACTAAAAAGTAATATTTAAAACTATGCCTGAATCTAATTATAATCAACATGTAAATCAACTATACTTAACAAAGGAATATGTCATTAAATCTTATGACCAGAAAACCTTGGAAAAATAAGGCTTTAATAATCAAACGGGTAACATTAAGAAATGAAGAAGCTCCCCAACCACATTAAAGTTAGTTTTCTCATCTCAATCCATCCGTCTGTTCAAAGCTTCTTACTCAGGTTGCTTTTTTTCTGAGCTTCTTCCCCATCCCCAACACCGGGGGTCACCCTGTGAGAAAATGACTTCTCTATCTAACCACTTAAGATGTGAATATTTGTTGTGAATAAGCTGCAGCTCTAATAACCACTGATCCATGGAATCAAAGGCTACTTCTCACAAACAATAAGCTCTTCTTATTCTTGAAATTGCACTCTGTAACCTTCACCAGGTACTGTAAAGAGTAGGCATGACGTATCCAAAATGCAATCGCATCAAAAGTTTCTTATTGCAATTGGATTAATTTCAAATGTCAGAAAAGTAGTTAAAGTTTTGTCAACAAAAGTGGTAACTGATGGTGCACAATTTCTAGAACTATGGGGCAATTTCTGCAAAATAAGATGAACTGTATTGTCATTTTAAACTGAAACTTAAAATGCTGACAGTTTGAAATCTGTTGGGCTGGTGGTGACAATCAATGGTTTATGTCTCTCCTACCTAAATATGTTTCCATCTTAAGAACTACAATCATTCAGGGATAATTAGTTCAAAGGATCTCTGAAATAAACTGAGCTTCATTCTCTAAAATCCTGTTGGTAACAAAGGAATATACACAGGAATGACAGTTTATAATTGTTTTTGAACTTCACAAAAATGTCATAGAATTAGGCATTCATAGATGTGACATATTATCTAAATGTAAAATATACTGATGAGATTTTTGCCTAGTTTATATCCATCTACCTTCTCAGTATATGACTAGAAAAATATAAATATTTTCATAGGTACTTCATTAATTGAGATTTAAATAGTAATAAAATGGAAAAAATTAAAATATTTAGCTTTTTTGTAAAAATTTTAAAAACTAAAGAATTATTCTGAGTGTTAATTAAATCTTTTCTAATAGTACTAATTAATAAATACATGGTGTTTGTCTCTGAAATGTTCTTACCTTTTCTATCAGTCAAACTCCTATTTAGACCTCTAAGACCCAGCTCAAATTGTCCCTCCTCTCTGGACCGTCCTCCATCTCCGTTTCCCACATGGAGGTCAGGTCCCAACAATTCGGAATCCCAGTCTCAAACAGTCTGGCTACTTAGTAGGAGTTCAGCCAGTGTGGAAGGAAAGAATGAAAGTAGGTCAAAATTGGACAAATATTCCTGCTTACAAAAGAGAATTCTTTTTCTGGAATAAATCAAAGTTATAATTCTGAAAACATCCTGTACTATTTTCAATCGAGGAATTAGAAATACAGGTACATTGTAGTATGGACACATGCTCTACAACTATACAAATGAATATACTGCTGTTGGTAATTCCAAAAAACTTCTGAGAAGAAAGGAAGGAAATGATCTTTACTATTCAAAATATATATACAGGTATTGCACTTTGAAACAGGAGTTCTTAACCATTTTTGTTCCATGGACCCCTTTGCCAGTCAGGTGAAAACCACAGACCCCTTACTAAATCCACACTATATGGTGTATTATTTAATAAATATATCACACCTGCACCAACACATCCCCACGAGAATGACTTTTTGAATTTCAATTGAGGCTCACGGATCTTGTTAAGAACCTTGCTTTAGAGTATTTCTTGAAAAATAACTAGCCACAATATTAATGCTGGTACTTTCACTTTTTAACTAATATCAATAAGAATAATGTTAAGCATGTCTAAACTGGTGACATTTCTGTGGAACTGACAGCATGTGAGAGTCTGACTTCAGCAGCATCTTGTAATCTTCACTACATAAATGCAAAAATAGGACTTCACGTTTTAGAAGACTTGTGGATTTCTCCTTATATGATGGGCTGTATGAGAAACAAAGCATTGCTTTTCAGACAAGAGACCTTAGATTTTCAAGATTCCAGGTTATACACCCTACCATTCTGCTGTCTCCCACCTACATGGGGTCACAGCACAAAGCAAAGTCACCTCTGAGCAAAATGGTGAACTTCAAGGCCGAACCACTGCATAAATAATCAGTAGGCCACTGTTTTAAGATTATAAACTACCATCAAAGTCTGGAATTTATGCAAATAATACCACTTACATTTAACAGATCTGTAATGGGATAAACCCTTCCAGCCTAAGTAATTGAGGAAATGGAGTGTTCCTGTGGTGCAAGATTGCTCCCTACAGGCCAAACTGCAGAATGACAGACAAGACAATTGGCCTGGAGGGGAAAAAGAGGTAAACAGTTTTGCGAAAAGGTAGCATGTAACTTGTTTACTGATGAGTCCAGGAGCACATAAATTACATAAAACACACTGGACTATGCAGTGACAGTTTTTGTTTTTACAAGCGTAATCCAATTGTAGAGTTTTCTGACATTGTTTCCTGATTTTTAAATTTTTATTTTTGGCAGTTTATCTTCTGAAAAATGTGAATTGCTTTTTTGATGGGGAAATAGTTCTCTCTCAATAATGTATTCTAATACCTTTAAATCTATATGGGTCTCTGTATAGACCTATAATGATAATTTTAGTGATTTTTTTTTTTTTGGTAGAGTGATCAATCACAAAATTTTCATTAATTTCCAGGATTTTAACAAACTTCATGAGGCAGAGGGAAAGGCATTCAGAGAAGGGGCAGTTTATAATATGTTCCCTGACTCTATATGGTTTTAAAATCCATTTGTTCAAAACTACCTTCAATATTGAGAGTGAAACCTAAAGATTATACATATTTTAAACCATTTCTTCTTTAAGAAAATATGAAATACTCTGGTTATAAAGCTCTGAAGAAAATCCATCTTACAATAAAGGCATCTGATTTTCACTGGTTAAAAAATATAAAATCAACATTGAATTCTCAGTATTTTATATAATAGCTCGCATTTTCTGAAATTTAGAGAGTGATTTTAAAAAGTGTATTTCCCTTCAACTATAAAGAAATTCCAACTCTGAAGAGTAGGTTTCAAAACTGAATAATATATTAAGGTTAAAACACATCAACAATCTGTCACACCGTAGGTACAAATAAATTTATCTCACTATCACGGCAGATGCCATAAATGAGGCCAATGAAACATCGGAAAAGGTAGAGAAACTTCTTCCTCATACTGTTAGAGATGCTAAATAGCCTTGTCAACATTTTCTAAGATATGCATAAAGGAAAGTTATCCATCTTTAATACTGCTATTTATATAGTTCAAACATTTGCTTGCTTATCTGTTGAAAATGCGCCACACATCCTTTATTTTAAACACAATTTAGAACATATTCAGTTTAAGGAAAGAACAGTATTCTTCATGAATGGATTTTGTTCTTGAGTAATGATAATTTTAATTATACCTTTGAAATATATGAAGTATTATTCTTAAAATTCAATTAAAGAAAGTTCAAAAATTAAACATTATCAAAAAAAGGCATTTTACTGGTAATAAATATGCTAGTTTTTTCTGATTTATAGCTGACTTTATGTTGTTCAGCATTTTCTCCCAACCAGAGTATGAATTTTAAGCAATTAGATGATATAATGTGTGTATGTAATAGAATCTATAACTTTAAAAGTAGAAGTGGTGAAGGTACTAACTTACAGGTGTATTTTTCCTACTATTAGATTCTCCTAAGAGATAAATGTTTTATATATGGTGTTTAATTGTATATAATCATAATCTAATTAAGGTAATGATTAAGTGCTTGCAATTTGATTTTAATTAAGTAGATAATCTTTTTATTAGAAATAGTTCACTATAATTAAATTATTCAGGAGAAATTTTAATAAAGATTGAGAAAAGAATACCTAATTTCTAAATCAGATTCATAACAAATTTTCTGTGAAATTAATATTGAATTCATCTAAAAATACTTTTCCATTTATATAGTCCTCGGTAAATTGGGTTTTTACTTTTCCAACTGATTCATACTTTGTTCAATCAGAACAATTGTGAACAGAATTAGTGAAAATGTTAAGGATGTGTGAGAGAATTATTAATTAAGTTTAAAAATAAAGGTTTAAATATTGCCTTCCTGGGCAAACTAGATTTTAAAGGCCTTATTTTCTTTTCCTGGGGCAAATAAATTCATATGTAGAGCTCTAATACACATGTAACATCATTATAAACCATAAAAAATGGTAAGAACGTTCCTATTACATTTTGGAAGGCTTTAAGAGCAAAATATATAACCGAATGATAAAAAGTGTATTATGGGTGGTGGTACTTAGCCCGAGGGTATCCATCAAAATCAACTGAAATTATTGATTAGTAAGAAATAGTGTCAGTAGTCTGTTGATATAACTGTAATGCTCACAGAAAGTAGCCCACTGTGTTTTAACCTGTAATTGGGAAAATTGCCCATGTAAATAACAAAATTATCTTTCTTAGTTTGAAGAACTGCATTTTATATTTTTCTTATTTATGTATTTTCATTGTTCACATGCTAAACATGAACAACTTCTAAAACCAAATTCACGTTACTATCATTATAAATTCTAGACTCATCTGGTCTCTTTCAAGCAAGGAAAGTTACTTTTATCTTTGCTGCATTCTCTGCAAAACTTACTGGTAACATGATTTCAGAAAATGCCAGCCAATAAACTATACTAAAATAATTTTCTTTATAATAGCTCAGTGATCTTCAGCATTGTTCACTATTTTCAAAGCCATAAAAGAAGAGATAACAAATATATGACTCACAAATTATCAATTATGAAAAATAATCTGGTTCAGAAAGCTGCACTAATGTAAAAAGATGGATCACTTGTCACAAATCAATAAAGGCTATTGTTTGTGAATCCAATATTTGATTTTATCATTTATGTTGGGTAACTTAAAATGATTTTTAAACCATATTACTTTTTGAAAAAACCAACAACCCAATTGTTGAAGAGGTGAGCATGGGGGTTGGTGGGGGGGGGGTGCTAAGGGGGAGAAACCAGATGTAATCTGTCATTCTTGAAACAATTTACGTTCTTGCACTGAATCCAGACTACAAATCTCAATCACAAAGACTTGGTCAGCAAGGATCAGTGCATTAGAAAGGACCCTACCATACTCTGGAGAATAGATAGTAGCAGAAATGGTAATATGACTTTAATTCTATTCTTCCTTTTCATGTGCCACTCCGAAGGCTGAAAATTTGCAGCTCTGATACTTCATAATGCAGAGAAGGTTAAACATTTCTCTTAGTGTTTTAAGCTACATGTGATTTGTTACATTTTTTATAAGGGTATCTGCTTTTGCTTCTTTTATATAACAGAGAAAAACAACGAGGCTACCATGCTCAGAAAAACCTTTACCACCAATTCTCTTCCAGGTTGTTTTATATTTATAATTTTATAAACCAAGAAAGGCGTCCCTGTGAGTGTCTGGGACCAGAAATTTCCAACATGGTGTCATCTGAGGGGCACTTCAATGCCTTACATGCTCTCTAGTATCTCAATTATAGCCTTTTCATACCTGCTTGCAACTAAGGACTTGGATGTCTAAGAAAATCAAAAGTACTTTGTCCATAAGGCCAGTGAAAAATGTGCATGTTATCTCCTTTACCCCTAGGTAAAAGATTTAATCATCAGAGAGCAAGTGCTAAGAGAAGAGCCAGGGCACAGCAGAGTACCAGCCACAGGCAGAAGATGGCAGGGGCCAGAATATGGAAATGGGGAACAATTCCAGGAAAATGGCATGTCCTGCTGGCCAGACTGGCGAATGGTGAAAGAAGGAAATGGATTTTGGTCACAACCTGGAGAGGTTTTATCAATGGGCCATTACCATAGAGGACTTCTTCCCCCTCCTTCCTTCAATACAGAGGTCAAGCTGGTCAGATAAAGAAACACTAGAAATTCTGAAATAAATAGAAAAAGGACAGCCCAAGGGCCTAGTGAAATACGCCAAAACTTAGTAAGAAAAATTAGGTATTAAAGCTTGGGCCAACCTCTACCAACTTGTTTGAGGCAGGGAGTCGTGAATTTTGTTTGAGGTGGGGCTCATAGATGTTGAATAGACGTAAAAATGAGGTTGGCGGACAGACGTAATTGATTAACTACTCAACTGTGGCAAGTGCTAGCTAATGAAGACTTATTACAATAAAGTTTTTAATAGAATATGTGCTAATTGACTAGGTTGGACCTCACAGCAAGCAAATGGCTAAAATGTTTGATTACCTAATCTGGTTCCATGTGATCAACATTGTAAAAATGAGTGTTTCTATGACAACTACTGAGCTTGCTGACTAAGGAGCGCTGACCAACCTGAGAGTTGAGTTTCTCCAAATAATAAATGATCCATTCATCATCACCCTTTGGGACCAGGAGGTTTATCAACTGAAGTATGTTTTTATTTTCTCTTACTCAAAATACTCATCTTGCTCTCAGTATTGGCAAAACTTAAATCAGACTTTTATGAGAATAAAATTGTATAGGATGCATTTTGTTATTGGAAAGTATATATAAAGGTATGATTCTAATTTCCTTATAAAAGTGAAACAAATCAAAACAATCTGACTAGGCCCAAGTCTAGCATTCAATCTTATGAAGGGGTGATTATAATAATTTCTGAAGTTTCTAGATGGGGCCAGTCTCTAAGTCAAAGATAGTCTATAAGAAAACTTTCAGGAGACAGGTGTTTCATCATTTATAGTTTAAAAAAAAAACACATTCTTTTCCAATGTCATTCTACACTAAAATTTCTAAACAGGTGTTTGATACTAAGGCTGTAACGAAAATATTCCCCTTTATAACCTGCAACTCTGATAAGACTTTGCTCGGAAATATAATGGTTACATAGCCCTTGTACAGCTGTAACAAACCCCTATTTTCTTCTTTCTGCTCCATACAATGTGCCGTCTATTTGCACCCATTCAGGACTAAATTACAGATAAAGTTACAGCAAATTTGTTTTCTCAAAAAAGCAGTCAGCCTTAATATCCCTTGAGTAATAAAAGCCTTGTCTTTCATTCAGAACTAGAACTGGCATAATTTTCTTCAAGAAACAAACTCTACTTCCTGCAACAATGGACCTGTTCTTAAAATTCTGAATGGGATACAGCTCAATTTGCAGGTGTTCAGGTATAAAGGTAAAAGGGCATTTGACCCCCCAACAGGCAATTGTTGCTGTGGTAGGTAACTTCAGTCTGCTAGTTATATCATTCTATTAGATAAGCTGCCGGAGTTTTCAGTTCTAAATTACCGAGGTAGGCTCAAGTGAATCAATAATTTATACAGATATATCTCATTCATTCTGATGGTATAAAGATACATACTAACAGCCTGCTGCAGCTACGGAACAAAGCCAGAGAGACATTACTTAAAAAGAGAGAGAGGAAAAGGAACCCATTTATCTTTGTGAACAAAAACATTAGGTAATAATGGCCTAATGGCTTATTAATATTATTTTTCAACTGTTTTTTAACAAATGCCGTGATGTGGTAAATAAGTTCTTTGTGAATCTAAATAAAGTAGCTCTGGTGAATGTTAAGACAATATTTAAAATATGCAGATTGATTTTTAAATAGAATGGTGTTTTTCCTAGCAACACAAAACCCCTTGAAAATATTCACCCATCTAAGAAGGTTGCATTAACTAGCTTACATAGCTCAAATAGTTTATTACTAAATTTCAGTATAAAATTACTTTCTAAAAGAGGAAAATCAAATACATTTAGGGATTATTCACTAAGAGTATTGTTAATATAGCCATATGCTGCTAATCATTACCTGGGGAAAATTATATAGTTTTTTATACATTAATACTATGACGTTTTTATTAACTCATAATCCCTGTGCTAACAGTGGTACATTAAATAAGTAATAATTAAGAAGGCAGCAAATATTAAAAATGCCTACTTTAAAATTCTTCAATCATGTTAAAGGGAATCGTCTAACACATGTGTTTCTCTAAAGGAAAGCAGTACTAAAAATCAGTGTGGTTAAAATTAAATTAATAATCAGTAGATATCTAGATCACTTAAACAATATTTCCATGTTTTTTGTTGTACTGTCCTTAAGGATAGTTAAGAGAATTCAATCTTCTTAAAATATGATAGTTTTTCCTAGCAATTTTAATCATAAACAGTGACTGTTGCTTGACAAACTGAAAATTTATTTGAGGATAAGATACATAAGAAGTTGGTCCCTTGCCCATTTCATCTCTTTTAGTTCAAGGCTGGACATTGTCTGACTTGGTCACATGAACCAAATGCTTCTGGACTTGGTTTAAGAAGATGGCGTGCAAAATTAATGAAGGCAATGGACCTAGAAAGAAGGAGGATAACAATTAGAGGTAGTACCCCATTTTCTTTCGCTTGGAGAAATTGTCTTCTTCCCTTCTCCTCCAGCGAAACCCCTTTGGAAATATAGCATATGATAAAAGTTCTGAAAGAAAAGAAAAGCGAGAGGGAACGAGCAAGAAAGACTGACACTGTGGCCTCTACCTAAGTCCTTTAAGCCTCTATATGTGATACTCTAGGGTGGCCTGCTGTAACCAGTTAACATTTTTGGTCTCCAAAGAAAAATAGAACTAGTCCCTTTAAAGCAAAGAGAGGAAGAAGAAATAATGGAGTGCCCCATTTCTGACAGTCAAGAGGGAGAGGAGAGAAATGTTCCCACACTGATCTCATTAAGATGACGAGAATAATGAGTGTGAATCTTAAGTATGAATCTCATAGTAGAGGAGGGCATAAATGGATTCCACATTCACCCTTTTATGATGTCTGATATACTACATTTATTCTCAGCTTCATCTGATACTACTGTTGGGGGTTTCTGTTACAATATTACAGCTTTAACTTCAAGTTTTGCTGCTGAAGTCATCTGAGTCAGTCATTCAACACAGCTTTATTGAGTGTGGATGAAAACGGGGGAAGATCTGTTAATGGCAACTGAAATGCATCTCAGGCAGAACAGCCTGAATTTACTTCCTATCACTGGTTTTAGTAAAGGATTAAAAATACTGACAAAAGACATTTTTCAGTTTACCATCCATTTTATTTCTTGGTTGCTTAAACTTAAACATTCTCATCAGTTAGAATAGAATGCAGGTATTATTAAAGATGTCTGTTATGTTTTTGGAGGAAGAGTCAAGCATTTGCTGCCAACACTTTTTTTTGGTGATTTATCTCCCTTATGTGATTTATCTCCCTTATTAGCCCAATATAGACCATTTTCCAATAAAATGTCAAGTTGGATAACTTTTCAATAACAATACAAAATTTGAAAGACTACATAGCTCTCAGAAACAAAAACCTGTTTTGTTGCAGTTGTGTACATTATTCAGGCCTAAATTATTCACAGGCTCTTCTACTTAAGGACTTCAAAGCATTTCATACAGATGATTTTAGTTTTCTTCACTCCAGTAACTCCAAAAGCAATAAATTGGTACACCAAGTTTATAGCAAACCTTACCTCACATAATTTATATAATGAAGTGGGGAACACCCTACGAATTCTAATATTTTTCAAAAATTTTCCAAATCATTATTATTGCAGTATATCTTCCACTTTTTAAAAGGGCTATAGTATTCCATTATATTCTTTAAATGTATAGTAGTATAATTTGGTCTAAATAATTTTAAAGGGTTTTTTAGAAAGAGAAATACAAAGAAGCTGGGTGATCAGTTTTTCTAAATAACCCAGAATATATACATTTTTTTCCTGGCATTTATTTAGTCTAACAGAAATTTAGGCATGGATGGATTCATCTTGGTTGCCTTTATTTATTTATTTTAAAGATTTATTTTTTATTTATCTCTCTCCCTCCCCACCCACCCCCACCCCCGGTTGTCTGCTCTCTGTGTTCACTCACTGAGTTGTCTTCTGTGACTGCTTCCATCCTTATCAGCGGCACCGGGAATCTGTGTTTCTTTTTGTTGCATCATCCTGTTGTGTCAGTTCTCCGTGTGTGCAGCGCCATTCTTGGGCAGGCTGCACTTTTTTTCGTGCTGCGCGGCTCTCTTTATGGGGCGCGCTCCTTGTGTGGGGGGCTCCCCACTCCTTGCATGCATCAGCAGTATGCATGGGCCAGCTCCACACGGGTCAAGGAGGCCCAGGGTTTGAAATGTGGACCTCCCATGTGGTAGGTGGACACCTAATCCATTGGGCCAAGTCCGCTTCCCTTGGTTGCCTTTAAATCATCATGGATCAATATAAGGGATTTAAACTGTTTAGGCAACTCAATAAAAATATATGTCCAAATATGGGAAATATATTCTTAATGAGTCTACATCTATTTTTGGGAAAAAGCTATTTATACTACTTAGATACCAAATAACATTACTTGTCTAAAATGCACCTCACTTAAACACAGAGTGGACTCTGAGTACTTTACACATCTCTGCACAGTGTTTTGGGGAGATATAATATTGTATGATCTCAACTAATAGAACAGTTCATCAAAACATTAGGTACATACTTATTACTTAAATTCAGGAATAATACGAAGCAAAGTGAGCATGGATTTACTATATCAGGTAGGTAGTTTCAGCCCTCCCAAATAAATACCAACAATTGGAGAATTAATTCCATACTCTGAGGAAGTGGACTTGGCTCAAGGAATAGAGCATCTGCCTACCACATAGGAGGTCCACGGTTCGAACCCCAGGCCCCCTTGTCTTGTGTGGAGCTGGCCCATGTGCAGTGCTGATGTGCGCAAGGAGTGCCGTGCCACACACTGTGGTGTCCCCCGCGTAGGGGAGCCCCATGCGCAAGGAGTGCGCCCTGTGAGAAGAGCTGCCCAGCGTGAAAGAAAGTCCAGCTTGCCCAGGAGTGGCACTGCACACACGGAGAGCTGATGCAGCAAAATGCTGCAACAAAAAGAGACACAGATTCCCACTGCCACTGACAAGAGTCGAAGTGGACACAGAAGAACACACAGCGAATGGACACAGAGAACAGACAACTGGGGGATGGGGGGAGGGGAGAAATAAATAAAAATAAATCTTAAAAAAAAAAAATTCTACACTCTGAGAAGTCAGTTTACCTCTTAGCACTTCAACCTCCTCTATCGTACAATGATTCCTAAGCTCTCTCCCAATTGTAACAGTCTAGGCTTTCATCTGTGCCCTTCAAAGCTCACACAGTCTCCACCACTGTAGATCCCTTGCTTTTGTCATTGGGAAGGAGGTGTCTTTTGAAGCTGGGTTTGGGATAGATGTGTTCCTGGCATCCTGAGCACCAAGCCATAATTCAATTGAATCTACCTCCTACATGTGATGCTTCCATTCTCCAGCTTGTATTCTAAGAAGGGACAGATGGTCTTTGTAAGCGGTTCTACATCACTTATGACATTGCCACTATGGGGAAATGTGTTCCAAGATCTAAGCAACTTCTTAAAAAGACTGGCATCTTGCTTGTTTGGAGGTTGGGAATCCATTTGAAGAACATTCAGTTTAACAACACATCAACCAAGATTTAGGACTTAGAAATAAAACTGTGCTAGGAGGCTGATACTTAAAAAATTTAAAAATAAAAATGAAGGAAACAAAAAAGATATGAGAAGCTAGGTCAAAGGTCTCTCTTCTAAGTACCAGTCTCCTGGTTGAGGGATACAATATGCTTTTTCAGTGTAAGAACAAAGCTCTATGTAAAATAATTTAAACAGGACCAGATACATACTGATTCTCTTAAGATTTTAATATTGTTGCCTAACTAGAAAAAGTTAACTTAGTTATCTGTACTTCTATATTTATTAATTCATTTTCCCTGAGTAGAAGCCATCACTTTACTAATATCTCTCCAAAATATGATACCTCTTTTATATAACATCATTATCCTTACTTATGGATAATTAATCCATAAGTGATCTATTATTTTAAGTTAAATCCAAAAGATATCTCTAATTCACTAAGGGGGGAAATATGTTTAATTCACCAACATTGTCTAAAAAACCGGATGACCTATTCTTTTCAATTATTTGAGTATTGCCTAAAGTCTACTTGGCAGGAACTGTATGGAATACTAACTATGGTAAACATTAGTAGAATTATCTATATGCACTTACGTGGAATTTAAACATGTCATATTTACATATTGTTGATAAGCTGCAACAGTGAAAGTTGTTTTGATTCCTGTGGTGAACAGGAAACTTGCCATGCAGAGTAGCCAACAGAACAAGTATCTTCACTGTTTTAAAGATTTCCTTTTCCACAATCATTTTTCCTGCCCTTCCAATGAAGAGCTAATATGTAATCGAGCTTAATGAAGTATGCTTTTATATCTCTGACTTAATGGTATTCATTTAAGAATATAAAGATTATCTATTAGTCATAAATACAGTGCAATGTTTGGTCAAAAGCCATCAAACCCTCATAATGAGAGGGGTTATATTACTTAGAGCAGGATTAATGTTCACCCACTTCTCCATTTCAGTGAAGCACAACAATGCACTCTTGGAATTGGTGTACAGAAGAAAACTTTCAGGGAGGGAGGGAGGGGAAGGAGATCAAATTCTTCAATCTCTATAAAGCCAAACAAGATCTTTCCTTTAATTGGACTCCAATGTAGTCAATCATTTTGCATAGAAGTCACAACGTTCTTTCTCCAGCCTGATTATCCAGGGAATAATTTGCATTGTATACAAACCACAGAAAATCCAAACTAGGCTTGACCACCAAGAGCATGAAGGTAAACACAGTTAAACGTACATTAAACTGCATTTAGGGAATGTATTCTCAGTGGGGGCTGTATGGCATCTAACGGGGTGAAAATTGGTTCTTGGGGGACAGTCCAAACAATCTTAGCTATTAAAGTGATCTGTGGCCCTCCAAAGCCCAACACTCTCCAACAAAATTTTATTCCTTAATATTTAGTTTATCTGGATAAATTAAATTAAAACTTTCCCTTAGAGGGGAAAATATGAAAGAAAAAATCTGAGAAACACTGATTTAAGACCAAATAAAAGCCAACTTTTGCCTCCAAAAGCTTTTGTTCCCTCCCTTAAAATCAAGCTAGCTTTTAATTTTATCCAAATATTTATTTATACCTTGATATGATTTCCATCTTTCCTGCTTCTTAGCTTTTCTCTCCTCATTTCTCTCTGCTTTTCTCTTCCGGATTTCCTTTTGAGCCAGTAGCTAATGATTGTTATAAACAGGAGAAATGGTCGTTCTTTCATCTTTCCTCTTTTACTCACCCTAAATGCTACCATTTACTGAGTATTGGACCTCTGACATCAGCACGAAGTAGAAGATGCAATGCAGAGTTGTAATGTACAAATAATCTACCTGTGGCAAAGACTGATTACAGTGTATAGTGGCAAAATAATAGGAGAAGGGGCAAAGAAAACCACCCTCAACTTCCTTAACAACATTTCAGGTTAGCTTCTCACCTGGCGAATTAATTCTAATATGTTCATAATTCTAAGTTATATCTTCATACCTTGTCAAAACAGATAACTGGGACAACAGAAAGCATTCTACTCCTGTTCCCTCATGTTTATCTGATGCAAAGGGACATGAAAACACATGAAGAGTGACCTTAATGACTAAGGTATATTAATGCATTTGTATATGCAAATGACTTAATTTCTCTTATAATGTACAGTCTTTCAAAAGAGTTATTACCTTTTCTACAGACTTCTATTAAGATAAATTATACACTTCTCTAATTCACTTAAACAATTTCTTTGCAAAACACTTTACACAATAATATTCTGCAATGAATTGAAATTTGATGGCAAGAAGTCCTTCAGAAGACAAGAACATTGGTTTAGGAACCTAGAGCAGAGAGTGAGACATCTCTGATTTCATTACTTTATAATTTTATGCATGGCCATTTTAGAAAAGTCACTTTCCTTTTATGATCCTTGGCCAACTCAGTTGTAAAATCTGGACCATGCTATCTATTTTTTTTAGGGGTCTCAGAAGTTTGGGGACTGAAAACTACATACAGAACAGTGTAAATCTGCTTGAGGTGAAATGAGAAATGAGACGGCAGCAACAGAGCCAGTGGGTGCTGCCCTGACCCACTGGTCTACACCCACCACCCGAGTTTCTATTTCATACACCATTATGGCTCATGGAAAGGCTAATTCTTAGATTCAATATGGCATCACAGTTAGGTTGGTGACATTTGGAATCTGTTTTGTTTACAGCATACCTAAGAGCAAGTGAAATAGTTTTATCTCCCCCAAATTACTCATAGATGAAAACTTCCCCAGATTACAGCATCATACTCCTTGCTTTTGAAGACAAGGAGCACAGAGATTATAGAAAACAATGTGTATGTAAAGTGCTATAGAGGTTTAATTATTATTATAAATATGAGATAGAATTTACCTGGAATAAGCTTCTATCATTATCTCCCTTGAAAGAGTAGAAGGCCCTTTTGCTAATAACATCTATTACAATAAACAGAAAAGGGTGTGGTAAAAGAACTAAGTGCTGATTTGAGAAAGTGCTGTGTTGAATATATAACAGTTACAAAATCAAAATGAAGCAAAAATAACTATATTTAAATAGGACTGCAGATTGAACTGGAGCATCACTCCTTGGGAAGAATTAGAGAAATCTATAATCAAAATGATCCATTCCACTAATACATGGTCTGCTGCATTTCCTAAGAGTCAGTTTGATTTTAACTAAAATGATCAACTCACTTCTAAATCATGGTGTTTTGGGGGGAGGCTTTTATGTAATTGTAAGAATTTATATACAATCCTTTGTGAACGGTACCACTTAAGAAAACCTAACTTACAATTTTTCTTCAGCCAATGTTTGAACATTTTTTTGCTAGGAATTCAGATAAATATGGGGAAAATGTGTGCATTTGAGTAATTAGCTTGATATGCCAGTATGTCTAAATGAATTGGGTATGCAATCTATTTATTGAAAAGAAAACTGTAGCACTAAAATCTTCTAAGTGTCAATACTTTAGACTTTATAAAGGGACTTTTAAGCAACTTTGGTTGCATATAATCTTTGAAACCGATAAAACACAGGATTTCTTCTCTCTTCACTTGTACATGTATGAAGGAAATATTTAATGTAGCTTTAAAATTTGTATAAATGCCATTGTAAGTATTGTTTAGAAAACTTAAATGTTTATATAAGGGAAAAGCATGATAGGTAAGGTATGGCAAGAGAACCTGAAAGTTTAGAGTTTCTTAATTTTAGGAAAAGTCAAGAGTATAAGAATAGGACTCCCAGCAGTATATAATTTTGCTTTAGTATTTGTTGTTTCTTTGATTTTGAGGGTCCTTTTATTTTGCTGTTGTAGGAAAGTAACCAAAATTACATACGGAACATTTTCAATTTTTTGCTAGCACTGAAAAATATTTGTAAAAATAACAAAAACATTTTTAATAAATTGAAAACTAGACTTGAAGCCTAATTTTGCTGGTGGTATTACTGATGCTTCTTAAATTTTCAAAACAGAAATTTCTGTTGTCAACCTAAATTGAACTTCAAAATATCAGTCCAATTATTCTATATTGTTCAGTAATTTGCATGCTAGGATTAGAAATATAATCTAGACATGCCTTTGTTTTCACATTGATATTGCTTTTCAAGCAAGCCTCCCTTTTTCATCCTTAAAATGTCTTTATTGTTTGTATTAACTTTTAGAAAATGCCTATGTTATGATTGGCAGCAAGCTTTATATATGGAACCTACTCTGTTAGGGTATCCTCCAGAGCCTATTGTTTTAAGCTCGTTGCATTATAATCACATCTCTGCAAGTTCAGTTCCTTCTTTTTAGCTTGTGCTTCCTCCATTTTTTTTTTTTTTTATCATTTGGCTTCACAGAGCTGCCTCATGTCATTATTTGCATACATCATTTCTGCTTTTTCTCTTTTCCCGCATAATGGCCCAGCTTTTCTGAGAGTAGCTCTTGTCCCGAGTGTGATCCTTTGCTAAAGTGGGGATTGAATGAAGGAGGAGCACAAATTATCTGGAAGCAAAGGAAAACCAGGCATTTGAAATGGACCCAGAAAGGAATGTAATGAACCAGAGTGGCCTCTGTGAATTGCCATAGAGGGAATTCTTGGTTTTGACACAAAAGGAACACATGGACACCAAGGAAAACCTTGGGAGAGTATCTCAGTCGGAAGCCTGCCTCATAGTCTGATCAGGACAGAAGGTTGAAGCCCGAAGTCCTCCAGATAGGAAAAGACACAAATGTATTTTATGACTAACAGTTCAGCATTCAAACACGCATTTTGGAACACAAGGTACTTTGAGGAGTTGACACCCCTTCATAATTCGTGTTCATTGTTCCTCTAAGTAAAATGTGTCTCTCCCTTTCATCATTCTGTTAGGAATTGTACTTTAAAGGCAAGAGGACATTTTTGATAATGCACATCTTAAACTTTTCATTAAACTACCAAATTTAAATTCTACCTTTTTGTGCACTCTGACATTTTTGTCTGGCATTTTCATTAATTTTGCGACATACATAAATGTAGCTGAAATGTTAACTGATCAATACTTTGTCTCTCTCATGTAGCACCAGCACTCCATTCCCTAAGGACCACACAGCAGAACAGAAATTAAATGTGTAAAATATCAAATGTTAATGTTAAACACAGAGGCACTTACTGTATAACGACAGAAAAGGCTAAAACAATTCCAAATGGACAGATGGTACCACAAATTATCTACAATCACATTTAAAGATTAAAGTTTGTCCTGTAAAATATTTCTTTGACGCACACCGAAGTGTGTCCTTTTACTGATAGCTCAGTTGTCCAATTATTTTTGTGCTCATTACAGTGAGAAATGACAGTACTGCAAAGAGAGAGGTAATGCGTGCCTTTTTTCCCCCACGTTGCACCCACTGACATCCACAAGAACGCAAATGTCTGGCCAAGAACCTGATGAAAATTAGGTCCAATTTATGAGACATTTTTACTTCTACAATAGATGGCTCCCAAGGACGAGCAATGCCTTACACACCACATACAACTTTGTGTGCCGTTAGGCCTACAATAGTCACAGTTAAATTTAAAACCTAATTCATAGCACACAAAAACAAGAACATTCCCAGAAATGTTTGCTTATATTTTATTTATCACCTTCAGAACTATTTCAATCTGTAATGTGGTCAGCTGACCTTGAATCTTTCCCAAGCATAAAGATCAAATGAAAGAGGTTGGGGCAGCTCTAACACTGTCTCCACTTTATTTGACATTGGGGTTAAAAAATTATTGTTTTTCCATTTTGATTTCATTATTCCACATTTATTTTTGGAAAGTAAGTAAGAAAAATAAAATAAAAAAGAACAGAAAAAGGGCACTTAAACATTACAAACTTTGCTCTTCTGGGACTTAGACCAAGCCACAAAATGGTACAAATCTATGGGCTCCATGAAGCAGCTGCATTTATAGAAAAGTGGGCCAAGTGGAACCAATATTATAATAATAGACCCATGATCCATCAACAGGGAATGATGGGAACAATATGTTTGAAACAATGGGGAGCTGTGCATACTCTTCTACTAATGGAAAGCAGTTCTTTTCAATAAACTGGCCTCAGAAAGGCTCTGGTTATGAAATGAGATCTTTGAAACATTTTGTTTTTACATACATCATTTAATTTCAATAACATGAATAAAGACCTTATAATGTTGCTTTTCTGAATTGTTATGATATTAAAATTAAGAGGTAAATATCTTAAAACATTTTTATAAAAAAAATCATAGCATCATATCTACTGTGCAACTTTGGGCACTTAAATCTGTGCTTTAGTTTCTTCCTCCATGTATTAGGAAAATAATAGTATTTACTTCATAGGGCTGTTGGATATATTAAGTATATTAAAGCCTGAAAGGCACTTAGAAGAGTTCCCTGGCACATAGTAAATGCTTAATACTGGTTATCATCATTTTATTGTTATCATTCTTATGTAAAGATCTCTTTTATCATAATTTAATCTGAGGCTAAAATAGATGATTGACAAAGGATTACAAATTAGTTAAAATTTAAATGGAAACTCCAGGGAAAATTGCTACAACAGTATTAAGCTATGTCTATCATCATTTAATAACTAGCTGTATTAGAGCAAACCTTGATTTATCTGGTATCACTGAAGAATGAATTTCTCCACATAACATAAATTTCCAGATTGATTGGTTCATTGATTTAGTCAGCCATTTATATTGGGAGAATACCAAGATGATGTTGGAGTAGCAGGGTCCCCATTCTCACACAGCTTATAGTTCAGGTGTATATAAATAAAGTTTGGTTGTTGCTATTCATTGTTTTAGTCACACTGAGTGGAATATAATTCAGTACTTAAAAAAAAAAAATGAACCACAGTTAATATCAGTGTTTCTTCTCAAATGTACCCTTAAAAAGGTGTTTCCATAATAAAGTTTGTGGCCTCATTTTTAACCATCACTTTCAGCAGCAGTTCCTGTTCCTATCCTTATCGTGCCTTTTTTTTTTCTCGCACTCCTCTCACGTTCACTAGTTTTTTTCACAGGACTGAATCTGTTAGAAAACTGACCACCAGCTAAGAGAGATATTATTACATTTCTTCTCCAGTGAACTGTGATCTCCTTACAGAGAATTCACTCAAGTAACAACATGAATATGTACTTTAGTTTCTCAGAATTCTGGTGTGTGATTTTTTTTTCCTGAATCTTAAGGAAATTGTGAAAATGACTGCCATCTTGAATTTACTTTACATGAGTGATCTCTGGAAGCCGGAAGAAAGGTTTATGAAGACTTATACAACACTATGTAATATTAAAGTGTTCGGAATTAACTTCCTTGGAAAAAAGGATGTAATTATACACATTTCTCTACATTTTGATTTCACAAACAGGTGTGGGGAATGACCTTGGAAGGAATGAATCAAAGATGGCAGCATGACCTTTTCAGTAGAATTTTACTGAATCTGTTATAAAGCCCCATGGAACCTGGAGGTAATAGCATAAAATCCACATAGAAACTTGGTATCATTTTTCTCATTAAACTCCAAGCGTCTCTATGCTAGTAAAAAATTAGAATAAAGTTTGCCTAACAATACCCTGATATTTGGTATGTGAAAGACCTACTAAAAGAATATCAAGCGAGGCAGTTTTTCTTTACTAAAACTTGATGATGACAATCACTTTCTTTAAGGAGACAACCACATGTCTATGAGAAGCAGGCTGCCTAACTTTCTGGTAACTTACAACACAAAGGGACATACACACTCTTTGTTCCATGTGCTCAGACATTAATGAAAGTCCCATACAAGGCCTGAGAGGAAGACAGAGCTCTAAGTACTAAATAGATGTGCATACACTCATTTGAATGGCAATACTAAAATGTGGATTTGTTACTATAATGAAGGCTCTTCTTGTAAGTCTCCCTAATAAAGTCATATTCTGCTAAACTGGCAACTATAAGGAAGCATAAGGTACTCATATTAGAAAACATGAAAATAAAGAACTTCAAAAGAAGGACTCCACTTAAACATCAAACTGAAATCCTGAATAGGCAAAATTAATGTGAGAGCAGAAAACCCCAGCTAAAGCGCAGAGGTAAGTATTTTTTGGATTTTATAGCTCTGCAAGTTGGTCTCACTAGCATTTTTAAACAACCAAAGCAAAAGGTTTCAAGATGAACAGTGTTAAAGAACTATCTGAATCTATCAAATTCTCACTTTTGCTTTTAAAAATACTGGGAATCTCAAAAACAATAAAACATCTCTTAACTAAGTCACATCCACATCCTGTTGTTTCAAATACTAAAACATTACTATACTAGCATCCTACTACCAATGATTTTAATATTTTGAAAACTAACTGCAGAATGAAACAAAATCAAATTGAGAATGGTCAAGATTAATCTTTTATTTTTTTTTTAAGTATTAAGGACTTTCCTTGGCTCTTCTATTGAGATTTGGAATTATGCAATATGTAAATTTTTACTTTTTCACTGTCACAGAGAAAATTATACATTGGCTGAGATGTCTTGCATTCCGGAAATCTGAGGGGGGAAAATGTATTCTTGGACTGAGACCTTGTGCAATCCATCAGGTTCCTGCCCACGGCAAATCTGTCCAGTCAAGTCTAAGAATAGGAGTTTTAAAATGGCTACATCAACATAACTGTTACTATAGTCACAGAAACTAGCAGCTCTGATTACTGAATTTAATGAATAACAATTTAAGTAATACAGTATGATCATACCACAAAAGCAGCGAGACTCCTTGGGGGTGAATCCCAATCAAAGCAACTATTAACGTAGTACGCAGCATTTACCAGCACCATGACACAACGCTTCGTTCTAATAAAGTTTCTTAGTAGCAGCTGTAACGAAGATAAAAATATTATTAGAATTTGCAAGACTAAAAACCATCACATATACTGAAAAATTCTTCTAGCTTTCTGCAATTTACAAATGATTGAGAAAGTCAATAAAGTTGCAAAAACATACTACGCAATTTGGTTCATAAGTTATAAGAAAAGAGGTATCTTCGGAGAAAGTACAAAGAACTGTGTTTTAAGGGCAACTTGCTAGCTAAATATATTTTCTTAAATAATATTATCAAGTAGGTTGGATTACCTTCATTTCAAAGAAAAAAATCTCTAACAGACTAAATTTTTTTTAGCTTCTTATATACAATGAAACAAATATATTTTAAACCCTTAAATCTTACTTTGGTTTTAAGATTCATTAAATGCTTTCATTTCAAGATATTTCCAGGTGAAATAGCTAAATTGGAAATGTTTTCATTTAGGATCTTAGGGAAAAAACCTGCCATGTATTGCTATAATTTAGCACTTTTTTTTTCACTTTTTTGGTAGAATTCCCTACTTCCTTTTATTACCAGCGTATTCTCTTTCCCCCATAATAAAATTAACTGATATATAAATATTGCTAGGCTATTTTCTCATCACTTTTCATAATTTTGGAGTTAGGGAAAAATTGTGGTAACCAGGCATTTACAGAATCATTTAAAAAGCTACATATGAGAATGTTATACTTAAAATTAAAATTTTAAAAATAAGGCATGACTACAACTGTTAAAAGAATAGCTGATGCGTTAGATGGTGGTTTGAAAAATTACATACAGCTATTTTAAGAATTAGGATAATCATATGTCTGCAGGTTAATATTTTGCTACTTCCAAATATAATTCACTGCTGATCTGGTATTTTAAAGACATAGCTATAAAAAGCATGTAAAGTTTACAGAGATCATATGCAAAATATATATATATATGTTTAAATATATATGCATGCTAGTTTTAACAAGTTTTTAAAATTGAAATTCCTCTCAATCAAAGAGGTCTCCTTATTTGTTTTTCTTCTTGGTACTTGATCACCTTCCTTTAAGAACTACTTTTATTACTTTTATCCATAAGAATAGAGAAATGTAGTCTGTATTTCTATTTAGGTAGATACTGCATTTGTAACGCTTTGTCTTTAAACTACCAGAGCCCACTGTTTATGGTGAACTGTTTCAAACAAAAAATACATTTTTCAGAATTCTAATAGCACAGAAATTATTAAATATTTCAAGACACAAATAGGCTCAGTAAACTTCATAGCTGTACAAATACACTTTGTTAGAGCCCTGTTAATTGGAAATAAACATTTTAAAAAAGGGGCGGCTTAGTACTTTTTCTTAACTTGATCTCAAACCTAACTTTAAAAAATTACGAGTGATTTTCCTTTGTGATAGAAAAACAAGATTTGCTCATTTTCTATTTTCCTAGCTAAAAATGCCAAGAAGAGTTCAGTTATAAAAGATCATAGTTAAAAATTTAATTAACAGGAAGGTTTTCCTGAAAAGATGGAGCCCTCTATCATTCGGACTAGAAAGAAGAGGTTTTGGCGGGCTCACTTTACACACACCTGCATCGTACCTGTGGGTGGTCTGGACATATACATGATCCTCAGTTTTTGGTGCTCTCATTTACATATTCCATGGCAATCAAACTGTATTTTATGTTCAAAATGATCACTCTTTTGCTAAGGCATGAACATATATCCATTAAATGCAGAACCTACGGTATCCCCTTTCCTTTCTGACCACCCCATCCAACTTATTTGTTTGGTATTGTCCATGTTTCGTCTTTTAAAGAAAGAGAGAAAGAAAGAAAGAGAGAGCGAGCGAGAGCCATTTTCACATAAATATATATGATCAAAAATTCCAGTTTGCCCCCCTCCAAAGTTTATTTGAGGTTACTTAGATGTTTTACAGATATAATTAGGTCTTCCCGGAGGGATTAATCTTTCCTTGCTTTTTACCTGTTTAGAGAGTCTGTTTTCCTCTTCAATGTACTTCTGTTCTTTGGGTATTAATGTTCGTAAGCTGGCTTTCACCTATATATCAACATATGTGTCTGTTATGGGTTAATATATTACAATTGATTACAAGGTTTTTTTACGCAGTTCAATTTGCAATAGTTTCTAAAGTTTCAAAGTCGTGGCTGCTGTGCTCATAAAATATAAATGTATACAGTTGCACATGCATGCGCTTTCATTTCTTAGCCGGCAGCCAGTGGCCGGAGCACAGCCGCAGCGGCAGTCGCCAACTCTAACAGAGCGTGGGTGTGCCAGGCAGTGGCAGAAGCATATTCTCCAGGATACATCAAGGTTTAGCGAAAATGAGGAATGACAGAAATTTTCTACAAATCAGGAACAAAAGCTTTCATGAAACTGAACTCTTTAGCAGTACAAAAAAGCCAAAGTTAAGACTTACAGCATTAAAAATCACATCTATTTCAAGATAGATGACCCCCTTTGTTGGCCCTGTCAGCTGCTTGTTTTTCAAGACGTAGGCTTTCTGTTCACCATTTTGAATCTGCGGGAAAAGGACATGACAGCCGTCTGTCTCGCGGTCTCCACTGAATACACTCCCTCGGTGACCTTTGACCCCCAGCTGCTGAAACTGACAGAGAACCCAAAACAACTGTGGCAATTCTGACAAGTACCTGTTCATTACCAGGATCAAGTCTGTCAGGAAAAATTAACTATCATGGGATTCAACATGGCCGTGAATGGAGTATGTTAAAATTTTTAGTGTTCTTATTACAGACCTTGGTTGAGAAATGACAGACACAGAGCTGAGGTTTCTTTTTCTTTTTTTTTTTAAACTTGAACAAAACCAACATAGAGCAGTATGTCAGGTGAATAAAACTTACAGACAGCAATGGTATAGCAACTTTGCCCAGAAAGTCAGCACTTCGATCCCGATCTTCATCATAAACTGTCACTTCAAGGACTGAATGGATATCTTTAATATTGCTGCATAATAAATACATGGAGGGAAGAAAAGACGTCATCAGTGAGAAGCATGATTTTGAAAATTTAGATATCTCCAAATGACTTTGTATGTATGTGTTTTTATATAAGCTACTTGCATACATACATACACAAGGTAGAATTTCTGACAGAATTTCCCATAATGCATCATACACTGTAGTGATGGTTCTGCTCTCTGGAACCTTGATGAACAGTGTAGTTTCAAGCCATAATTTTTAAATGAAATATAATTTTCCATCTGGTTGATCACAGAGTAAGTTATTGCAAAAAAAAATCAATGTGACTGATTTTTTATATTTTTCTTCTTATTTTCTTAATTCCTATCTTCCCATTATCACCACATAAAACACCACTGGGTTTGATTCAGCAAGAATCACAACGTATTTTAGATTATTCTTCTCCATAATATTAGGACTTTTCTCTTTTGTTTACAACTCTTACTAAAACACTGAGTTTGTTAGGTTTATAGTAAAAATTACAAAATCCAGTAAGCAGAATGGAGAAAATGTAACATTTATAGCTATTGCACCACCTTGGGATTTAGAAATTAAATAGCATTCTATTATGTTCCAAAGACAACATATGCTAATAAATGACTGTAGGAGTTCTTTATATTTTTGTTTCTGGAAAAATAAGCCCAAATTGTTGACAGCATTTATTCTTTGATCAAATTGTTTACAAAGAAAACATGAATTAAGAGAAAACAAAATACGAATATATATTCATTACTGAAAAACCACAACCACATGTGAGAAGAGGCTTTATCAGGGTGCAATCAATTAATGGCTTTGATAAAAAGCAAACCTATTCATTCAATTATGCATTCCAGAGAAAACACTCTCCATAAGCTTCTCTGGAGTGCAATTTCCTGACCAGGTTTTCATATCCTCTAAAAATGTGGAATTTCTTAAAAAGAAATCGGTCAGATAATTAAAACTGATTAGTTTCTGGTTCTTAAGCCAGGGAAATTACAAGAAATTAATAAGGAATTTAGCAGTTTTTCATATACAAATAATAAAGCCATGTTAGAAACTTTTTAAGAAGTACTTCTCAGAGTTCATTTCTATAGCCTGGCCAAAAAAAAACAGAGGAGGTACTAAGTGTAGCATTGTCAGCTCTTACAGTACATGGCTGAAAAGATTTACAAACTTTTTAAAACAAAAGGAAAATTAAATCAAAGCTTGTTTTGATATCTAGGACAATACTTAATATTCTTATTGTGCTAAAATGAAACAAACCAAAACTAAAGCATCTGCTGCATTCATGACTGGATTGTTTGCTGATTTCAGCAATGGAACAAATAGAGCTTTGTCCTCCCTGGTATCAATGCAATTGGGGAGAATTTCAATAGAACGTACAAAAGGAAGAAGCAGTATAGCAATTCAGTTAATGGGAAAAAAATCCTTAGTCAAATCATTTTAAAAGCACAGTTTAAAACAATGTCTGTGAAAACAACAACAACAAAAAATGGCGTACACTTTTCCACAGGTCTCACTATCTGGAAGGTATGCAGTCATGAAATTCATTGGTGTTAGCAAAAGGAAGGCCAGACACATTGAGCTGTTAATCAGTTAAGAAGCAGCAAACACACACAAATCTCAAAAGTAAATATAATTTAGCACCATTTCAAAATAAGCTCAAAGTAATGACTACTTACAATGTGAAGACTTTGTTCCATTCGGGATTGAGATTTTTGTAGACGGTATGTGTTAGCAGCCTATCATTGTTCAATTCTACTACACAAAATGGGTCACTTTTACCTATAAGAGATTTGGGGTAAACGTTTGTAGTACAAAGAGCACCCACAGTTCATAATTTCATGATCATAGCCGTATCTCTTTAATGAAAAGTTTTGTAGTAAACAAAAAGTGAAATATAATTTAAAAAAAAAACACATCAAAACAGAGTTTACTGGATATAACTGTACATCCAGATGTAACTGGGTGATGTTATTCATTATGATTCATTACAATTTAGAGACTGAAAAAAGAAAAAATACAAAGTATATAGCTTGTATTTCAATTTGTAATTTTTAAAATAAAAATAATAAGATAAAATTCCTAATCGTGAGGAAAAATTTGATGCATATCCAACCTCAACCTGTTTTTATTTAAGTGTATAATGACCATTTTAAAGGTTCAGCCCCTTTACTCAAGCATATGCTGTTCAACGCATTGAGTCATCAGTAACTTGTACAGGAATTCCCGAACAAGTTTATTTTGGGAAAACTGTCATACACTATATTGTACAATTAGAACATTTTAATCTAATGACTAAGATTGGGTTACTCTATTCTGAAATATCTATGGCATCACAAGAAGGCAAATTAGAGCTTCCCAGGCAGAGGAAATTCTGCCATTTGAAACTTAAATCAACAATCAGTCTGCATGTTAAAGAGGAGTATTTTTTTCTGTCCACTGAGAATAAAGGATTTGGAAGTTATTGTCTATTTACAGCAAGTCTGCTCTCCCATAGTCAAACCTCTTCAGCTCAACAATTATATTTTGTGATGTTCTCAATATTTTTGTAATGTCATGTTCTGATTTATAGAACCCATAAAGTCAGAGGCTCTATGGGGGCAGGAGTAATGATATTAGCGTGGCATGTAATTTGTTTGATACCTTATCCAAATGACAATGAAATCAATATTTAGACAAAGCTGTCCAGAGGTCATATCTTTTAAACTACAATATTGATTTAGACTACATAAGAGGTTAATGTGCATATTATTAACTTTAATGATAAAGAATAATTGTTTTAAATGCATTGTGAATTGTAGGCACAAGAGTTTACACTTCTGTGAAAGCTTAAATATCATTGAAGATTTTCAATTAAATTTTATTGGGAAGGAATTCATTAGCTATCAGTGACAGATAAGCGATGCATTCCCGTATAGCATTGTATTTACTTTCAATATTTTAATTCTTAATATGAGCTGTACAAACTTTGACTCATCTTTAATTTAATTTATTAATTTTATATTAAAAAAGAGATTTACTGTGAGCATGTTAGTTCAGTGAGCCTCATATTCCCCAGGATAATTGCTTAATTTAACATTATGGTAGTTTCTTCGATTTTTGGTCTTGGGAATAATTTTCAATAAAGAATAGAGGGCTGAAAGTCTTTGAGGCCTGGCGAAAATTTTACCTCTGATTAAGAATCTGTTTTATATTTTTTTCCTCCACCTTCTTCCTTCTTCTTGCCCTATGTGCCACTAATCCCCACTTCCAACTAACATGTACCCTAAAAGATTGTGTTCAAAGAAAGAATATTTTGTTCATTAAAATACAATGCAATAAATTTTATTTGGTATATTAATAACTTTATATTCTTCCATAGAATTTAGGCACAAACATACAAAGCAGACTCAAGCAGTTTTCAAAACCTCTCATTCTTGGGTGTCATTTAAGTATTTATATTTTTGCCTAGCTTCATACAGGGAGCTATAGGTATAACAAAGGAACAGAGGGCATAAACTTCACTTCAAATAAGTTTATAGAAGGGTTGGAGTGATAAAATATATCTACTTGTAACAATGAGAGAGAAAATTAAAGCCATATTTATGATAGAATTCCATGTCAAAGTTGTAACTATTCTTCCACTACAGACAGATTTTTGGAATCACTCATTTAAAGAAGTATAACTCTCGTAGTCTCCTTTGGGCCTTCTTTTAATTTTCCTCATACATATTTCTTTTTGTATATATATTTTAATCTTAACCCAGTCCAAAAGATTACATAAAGATAAAATTTCCAGCATTTCCATTCCCTCATTTTCACTTGTTTTATTTCAATTACTATTTTATATCAATTGATTTGGCTTCACATGCACTCAAGCAATCAATGTGTAATAGATTCAGTCTAAACAAAAACTGCACCTCTGCCTCAAATGCAAGACACAAGAACAAACTCTAGAGATCAGTATCTGCAGAAAAAACTCCTAAAATTAGAGATGTGAAATGAAAATCTTCATTTGATTTTTTTCTTACAGAAATTATATTCAGGCGGCGGACTTGGCCCAGTGGTTAGGGCGTCCATCTACCACATGAGAGGTCCACAGTTCAAACCCCGGGCCTCCTTAACCCGTGTTCAGCTGGCCCATGTGCAGTGTTGATGCTCGCAAGCAGTGCCCTGCCACCCAAGGGGTGTCCCCGCGTAGGGGAGCCCCATGCGCAAGGAATGTACCTCATAAGGAGAGCCGCCCAGCGCAAAAGGAAGTGCAGCCTGCCCTGGAACGGCACTGCACGCACAGAGAGCTGACACAAGATAACACAACAAAAAGAAACACAGATTCCCTTGCTGCTGACAACAACAGAAGCAGACAAAGAAGACGATGCAGCAAATAGACACAGAGAAAAGACAACCAGGGTTGGGGGGGAAAGGGGAGAGAAATAAATAAATAAATCTTTAAAAAAAAAAAGAAATTATATTCAATTGTGTTGGAGGGTTTCAATACATCTACCTAACTACATGGAAAGTCTCCCAAATTACTACCTACTTCATTACAATATCTTTATTTGGTGACAAAAGAAGATTTGGAGTCTGGGTTGAAAGATGCTTTCCACATCTCGTTCAAAAACAAACAAACAAAAAACTAGTACATACATCAAACCCTTTGCTAATGAGACAGCGGACTATACATATTTTATTACCATTTAGTTTGTTATTTCTCAAGATCGTTCTAGGCAAAACCTAGACCATCATTGCAAGACCATCATTTGCAAAAATATTCTCCTATCTGCCTGTCTTATAATTTGACAGGTAAGCAATATAATTTTTAAGAGACTATGTTAGATCCATGTGGAATGTAATGGTGTTACATTAAAAAATAATAATAAAGCAAGCCATTTACCTTAAGGTAGGCCAAACTTCCATTTAACATGGCCTTAATTTACACTGATTTTTTCCCAATCTGAAATCTATGTTCTAATTGTGCTTACAGTCATGTTAAGGACTGAAATGTGGTCAGTGACATGAACCACTCTTTAAATCCATATAAATTCCGTAATCTTGCACTTCTCCTAAAACTTATCTCAACTTTAAAACCTTTGATGTCTTCCCAGAGTCTATACATTGAAACCACATTGTATGACAGGGCATATAGTCTTTCAGCCTTATCTCTAACCTCAAAGCCCCTCAAAGTTCCTACTTGAACTACCTCATGCACGCACATGGTCACACTCTATGTACCTCCAGGGCACTGGGTGTCTGGCAAGAAAGTTCAGGTTGAGAGGAAAGTGTGTGAGGAAAAGGGCCCAAACTTTGAGGTTAAGGTGAGACTGAATACCCATGGCATGACCTTGAGTTTTTCCCCTTACAGGTAAAATAGTGACACTAATGCTCTCTTGCAGAATGACTGTGAGAATTAGAGGTAAAATTTAGAATATAGCTAGCAGAACATCTAACACAGTACCAGGGCATCAATAAATAATCACTCAAAGTAGTGTCTTTTCAAACAAATACTTAAAACATAGTAAGGTACATTAAAGCACATAAATAATAGGAAACAACACATCTTGGACTAAATCTCCTGGTCAAAAGAATATGTATTTGTACAATTTTTTTAAAGTTAGCAAATAAACTAATAATAATAGTAATTATTGCTAGCATTTGCTGAGATTTTATTATAAGTCCAACACTTATGTGCTTTATGTTCATTTGCTCAAAATAATTCATGAGTACTATATAAAAAAAGTAGTTCTACTATCCTTATATTATAGACAAGGAAACTGAGGTTGAGGTGATACAAGTGTCTTGGTCACACAAGTTGTAAGTGGTGGAGCTGGTACTCAAACTCAGGTCTGTCTGATCTTCAGAACCCTTATCTACCACTATGATCCATGCTCCCTTTAATGAGGTATATTTAAATGTAAGCCACCGGCCAAGACCTTTCCCAATAATTTGCCATATCTTAGTGGCCAGTAGGCCAGACATTTGGGAAGAGCTAGGTAACATCCTGACTACAGTTTCATTCATTCAACTAATCTTTATTGAGTATCCACCATGTACCAGGGAGTGTTCTATGTGCTGAGAAGACCACAGCACATTAAACAATTAAAAAAAAAATTCCTGGCTTCTGGGGTTTATATTTAGGAAGAAGACAGGCTACAAATAAGTACATTTTATAGTATTTTAGAAGATACTACGTACTATGGAGAAAATTAAAGACCGGAAGGGTGATGGGGAGTGCTGGTATGCAGGTGCAATGTTTAAATGTTGCCAGGGAAGGTCTCAGTGAGGAAGTGACATTTGAGCAAAGAAATGAAGGGGGTGAGGGAGTGAGCCTTGGGTTTCCTGGGGATGAGAACTCATAGAAAGACCCAGAGAAGTGACTTTGCCTAGTGTTTCTAGGAATAGCCAGGAAGCCAGTGTGGCTGGAGGAAGGAGTTGAGGAAGGCAGAGGGGAGTAGTAGATGATAGCGTCAGAGTGTATGAGGGCGCAGCTGGCTTTCCATCAGAGCTTTGAGTTGAGGAACGGCATGACCTGATGGCTGCTGTTTGGAGAACCACATAGAGAGACGGCAGTGGAGGAGGTAGAGAGAAGAGTTAGGAGGTTTTGGTGATTTTTTTAAAAAGATGTATTTATTTATTTATTTCCCTCCCCTTCCCATCCATCAGTTGTCTGATTTCTATGTCCATTCGCTGTGTGTTCTTCTGTGACTGCTTCCATCCTTATCAGCAGCACTGGGAATCTGAGTTTCTTTTTATTGCATCATCTTGTTGTGTCAATTCTCCGTGTATACGGTGCCACTCCTGGGCAGGGTGCACTTTCTTTCACGCTGGGCGGCTCTCCTTATGGGGCACACTCCTTGCGCCTGGGGCTCCCCTACACAGGGGACACCCCTGTGTGGCAGGGAACTCCCTGTGCTCATCAGTACTGCGTATGGGCCAGCTTCACATGGTTAAGGAGGCCCGGGGTTTGAACCGCGGACCTCCCATGTGGTAGGCGGACACCCTATCCACTGGGCCAAGTCCGCTTCCCGCCATTGGTGAGTAAGGGGATGGAAAGCAGTTAGACTCTGGATACATTTTGAAAATAGAACCAACAGAATTAGAAGTTGTCAATACTGAATAATCAAATGTGCCCTGGTATTATAACTTGGAGACATAAAACAAGTCATTGAGTTTCTCAAAGCCTATCTTTCTTTCAAGGAAATTAAGCAGTCAACAAGGTACTCAAAACTGGATATCTTTAGAATCAGACAAAAAGAAAAATTTAGGTAAGGAGAAAGCAGGCACTTTTATGTTTAATTTCAATTCATCTTTTTCTTCTAAAAGCTATCTTTTTACAGTTATCAGTAATCCTCATCATATTATTTTTGACTAATTTAGAAGGCATCCTTCTTCCTAATTCCAAGGGCAGTTAAAAATGAACAGCCATTTCAATAAAAATAACAGTAAACATACATAGTAAATTCTACAAACTTACTAGTAAAAAGGCATAACCATTGTTTTATTTTACAGACATGGCTACACATAGTTAATGTGCTTATCTGGCTCGCTAAATGATGTTTTAAATGACTGGCTTTTCAGTCCCTAAATTTTGCTGCCTTGATTACCTGCCACTTAAACAAGCAAAAACCATCCCAGAAATACTAGTGATAGACCTAACCATCAATTACCTCCTTAATTATTCCTTCCTTATATCCTTTTATCACTTCAGTTGGATCCTGTGATATACTGATCTGCTTGCTGAGAGTACGATTGACTATAAGATGTCAAAGTGTACTGTAGTTTTCAAATTCCAGAAAGTGATGCAAAGCACTCCCCTCTAATTCTTTATTCAATATCCTATAGCTAGAAGTGCCAGAAATGAAAGCAACATTAAAAGATGAAGTGCATTTTTTCCAGATAATTTTTGGTCCTTTAAAGAGGGAAAATTTGTGACATGATGTCTTATCTCCCTCTTACTCATCCCTGTCACAGGATTAAAACAGACCTGTGGGTACCAAATGGTTTCTCCTTAACTTCCATCACTTTGTCTAAACTGGAGCATGTGGTTTGGATGGAAGAAAGAAATTGCAGATCTGGTTTGGTGGCAGTGGAACTTATTGTACCTTCCTTGAGAATAAGGCAATTTTCCATATTGCCAATTTTCTGGAGAGAAATAAGAATACCTTTTGAAGCATCTCTTACTTACCAAGTACCTGCTTGCTCACACTAGAATTATGATTAAAATGTAGTCTGTCTCTCAAAGCACACACAATCTAGCGGGCATGACAGACAAGTAGATACACAAGTACAATGCAGAGCTGTAAGGGCTGTAGTAAAGTGATGAAAAGAATGCTATGGGGGCAATGAAAAGGATTCTAGAATAGGATTGGGAAGAGGAAATTAAGAAGTTTTTCAGTGGAGGTGACCATGCTGATTGAAGGTAATCAAATATCCCTATCATCAACATTTTTAGAAGTGAAGGACAACCACATATAAAGAGGAATTTAACAATTTACAATTTAACAATTTATGATCAGGAATATTTATCTTAAATCTATTTGTGTATTCCTTTAATAGGGCCTCAATTTTGCAAGAAGCCTAGATATGCCTTACAACACTACTATAAAACAGATGCTAAAAATATGATGTTATTCCATGGTCACAGATGAGCAATGTATTTATCCAAAATCTAGTTAAATATGAAGGGACTTTTTTCCTATGAATTCTATAGGATAACTTTCCTAGGGAATTAAAATTAGAAAAACACTCTTTTACTTCACTTATAAAACTAAACCTATCACAGATTTTAAAGCATATACTCCATTATCTCAATTCTTCTTTTGGCAGAAAGCTGTTCATACCAGAATAAAACAAACATCAAAATTGTTTCCAATTGGCATATTTTCTGGCAATCTTTAAAATGGCACTGAAGGTAAAATGGTGTGCACTGACTGGATAATTCTCTTTCACTTTTAGCTCTTGCTCTTAGAGGTCACAATACTGACACATTGATAAAGAACTGTGGGAAAGCCTGCACCACCCCTGCTCTATTGCTACCTGTTTTGTGGGCAAGTGGACGACCTCGGTTTGTGCAAACTACTAGTTTGGGCATTAAAGTTACTCAAAAATTACTGAATTATATCCTTGCTTCCAGAATAGAGAGTTAATCCTGATCTGTCAGCAGTGGGCTTTATCCAGGGTCATTTTACCTCTGATAAGTGGTGCATTTTGTTGGATGTGATATTTTACAAAAAATGTGTGTGTGTGTGTGAGGGGGCAGAGGACCCTGGGACCACCTCCTTGTTTCCATGTCTCTGAAATCACAGAAGGCTTTTGATAACATGGAAGCAATTCATATCCATGGGGGCTTTTTATTTTGGGCCTACCTTGCACAAATTTCTTTCATTTAATTTCCTCAGTTGCCACAGTTTGAAATGGCTATAGTTTAATCTTCTTTTTTATTATAATCAAGCTTGCCATCTGTCCTTTCTACAAACTAGAATTTATAATCAAAACATATAATAATGCTGTCATTGAGGGAATTCCATAGAGTCCAGCAGAACAAAAGGCAATGTATGTTGGAGATACCTTCCAATCCTCCTCTTATCACAGGAGATAGGGCTTTCACCTTAGCCTTATTCATCAACTGACCTAAACATATTTTAAACATCTGATTGGTCGAATTACATTAACTGACATTCTTCACTCAGATCCCACTGGATCTGATTCTAAGACTGAGTAATAATAGGGTTTCTCTTTTCTCACTAAGTCATGAAGCAGGTTTCTTTGTGGCAAGAAAAAAAGACACCCTGGAATTGTGGCTCTCAGCTCACTGGACATATTACATCCTTTTCATAATGATTTTATACTATCTTCTTTATTATTATCTTGAAATAAAATAACATGGAACCAACATATACAAAATTTCAAAATATAATACAACACCATAACTCTATTATAAACAAAGACTTAAAAGAAGGCTGCTTACAATAAATTCATACCTTGATTTACTTGACAAATATTTATTAAGGGCCTACTATGTGCTGGGCCATATTAACATAAAAGGGAAAGGCTTCTCCTCTCTTGGAGCTTCCTTTTGTTGGGGTGGGAGGGGAAAGAGGGTGAATGCTGAACATAATTAATAAGTAATCTATACAGTATGTAAAGAGTGAAATGTGTTAATGTAAAACAGAAAAATAGAGCAGCATAAAGGTTTTGAGGCCTGTGGGGGATGGGGACAACTTACAGATTGAATTAGGGGATCAGAGTAGGACTCATGAGAAGGTGAAGTCTGAGCAAACAGCTGAGGGAGATGAGTAAGTTAGCCCAGTGGAATTCTGGGGGAAACTGTTCCAGGCAGAAGGAACAGCTAGACCAAAGGCCTGATATGCTCACAGCCTGTGAGACTGGGGCTCGGTGAGCAAGGGGGAGAATGGTAGAGACCTCAGAATAGCAATGGGAAGCCAAATCATGAGGTACCCTGGAAGCCATCGTAAGGCCTTTGGTGTTTGTTGTGTAAAATGGGAGCCAGTTGCAAGACTCGAATAAATAAAATTATTTCAGGATGAAGCAGATGCTAAAACTATATGAATGTCTATATTAAAAGTCACGCAAGACATGGGATGATTTTCATAATGTAAGATTGTCTAAAGCTTGTAGATCATTTAGCATCCCTGATGCCCAGTCACCATTAGTGATCCCCAATCATTGTGACAACTAAAATCCCCCCACAAATATCCAAAACACCCAAGAGGGCAGGACTGATCACTCCCAACCCTCATATTGAGAACTGTTGCTATACAGCAACAGTACTGAGACATTTTGGTCTCAGGAGCGAAAATTTATTGAATGTATCAAAGAGCTTTTGTTTATGTAGAGTATCTCTATCAGTATTTACCATTTTGGAAATTAAAAATAAGAGCACTTAAAAATATTTATTGTTATTCAAAAATAGCAATAATAATAAATGCATTACTTGTTAACATCAGAGTGACAACTGTCATGTAGTCTTTGAAAAAATCATTGTACACTTGTGAGAGAATGAGAGTGAAAAACATAATTAACATCTTAGATGTATGAAAATAGTTTTGCTTCACATGTCCTTAAAAGGGCCTTGCGGATCCCCAGAGGAGCATACTTTGAGAACCATAACTAAAAGCAACAAAAATAAATAAAGCTCAGTGTAAATGTGAATTCATTTCCCTTGGGAATCTAGAACTAAATGCAAAATAATATTTATAGGATTTATGTAACTATATGCATCTTGATCCTAGAATTGAGACATCCTAATATACTCTGGGAACCTTGAAATTCATGACAGAAGAAAGGCTAGTGAACTGAGACAGGTAAGAATCTGGAAAAGAATGGGAAGGGGGACTATAGGAGCTATAAAATGAGGAGAGGCTATGAAAGAATTATGCCTAAACGCTAACACTTAAATAAGCTGTGTGAAAAACATTGAAATACTTCATTTTCAATTCATACTTAATAAAGAAACTTTGTGCAAGTGAGTTGTTACAAGCTTAGAAACACAAAAGGTATTTGGTCTGAAGTGAGTATAAAAGCATGTAATAAGCTCATTTGTTTTTGCAAGATGCATTATGGACCTGCTGGTTACATTAGGACCTCAAGTTAATATATAATCACTTAGTCTCCTTTGTAGGAGAGCATGAGGTTTCAGATAATCTTTCCTATAGATAAATTAATTAACTGGAGAGATCTTTTTACTATGGGGTAAAGTCCTTTAGGCTTAAAACATGTTCTAGATGATTAAAACTTCTTATTTTTTAAAATAATCAAAGGTAATAAAACTGAAACTTGCCATTTGCCTTCCAAATTTTGTTTGTATTTTTATATTTTTTAATTCCCTCCTACAAAATAACATGTAGGAATCTGTTATTCATCTTGGTAGCTACTGCAAGGCTTCAGAATTTGAGACCTGGAAAGAAATCTCAGAGGCCAAATCCAAAAGCTTACCGAGGGCTTGAATCCTCTGCAAATGGGTTGTCATTCATGCTCTGCTTCAACCCTTCAATGCAGGAGAAACCACCACCTCCACAGGAATATTCTAATTTATTTTTCATTATTATAATTTTTCAAAAATGCTTCCTTACATTGTATACAAAATTATCTGTAACTTTGATCTGTTTTGTGATTTGCCCTCTAAGTAACTTGAAAATCCAAATGGAATAGCAGGTGTAAAGTGGGAGAACAGCATCATATGAGAATGTGATCATGTTTGGTACCCATCCTCCCGGAGTGGATACAGCAACTGGTTTGCTGAACATCTATTCTAACCACTGTCTAGTATCTCTACCTGAACTATAAAGATCAAAAAGCCCAAAGTGATATTTCCAGACTCTTTTGCAGCTAGGGTTGCAGAGGTGATTACGATTGCACCAACTCGAAGTTCTTGTCTAAGATTTGAAATTAGAACTGAGTTAAGTGAAAACACATTGTATCTATTTTGCAAGTAAGAGTAGTGTAAGCAGTTTTCATAGGGTCTTCCCAACTTGCTAGTTTCCCCGAGGCAGCAACTGTTTGGTTCTGCCATGTGGCTTTAGCATTAAACTCTGGAAATCCAGCTCTGAGTCCATTTCCTTAGGCTTTCCCTACCCCTGAAGAGTCTATTATCCATTTAAAATCCCTTTCTGATTAAACTTACTAGAAGGGAGTCTGCTCTCTGGACCTGAAACTTGGCCATTATCTTCCTTGCTAGTTCCTATCTATACCCCATCACAGGCCTTTGGACAAGTGAAAAAGAAACCTTATTCACTTATCATCTTCCTTTCTCCAGCTCTCTTAGTGTAAGTTTTGGCTTCAGGCAATAGATCTGGACCAAGGAATCCTGCTCTGCCATTTATAAGCTGGTGTGTGTGTGTATGTGTGTGTATCATACTTGGACAAGTTCTTAAACTCTCCACACCTCGGGTTTCTAATTTGTAAAGTGGGATTAATAACAGTTGTGAGATTGTGACAATCCATGTATCAAGCTCAGGGTAATGTCTAACATGTAATAAGGGCTCAATAAATATTAGTCACTGTTGTTAGTGTTATTTTTATCATTATTATCAGTTCTTTGAGGTATTCTTAAATGGCTTGATTTTAAAACACCAGATATCCCAATTGAGAATATATTCTGGTTAGTTTGCTAATGTCCATCGTTAAAGAATAGCTTCCCAAACTGGGAAAACGTTAGACATGACCAGTTCAGAACAGAATATCATTCTGGACATTTTACTTTTATTCAAAATAACAAAACTGATGTAAGTATAGTCTGCGCTCTTGGACCTTAAACTCAACTCAAGTCTCGAAGTCTTTTTTGTATTTTCACTGTTAAAGTAAGGCATCCCTGTTTTGTTCCCAGCTAAGATTTCTGATTTATACTTTTTAACATCCATCTTATTAAACTAAGCCTAAATAAATATAGATAGATTTATGTTGGTCTTACATAAAATGAATTAACTGTCCCTCTAGCAAGTCTGATAAGGAAGCAGTCAATATCTCCTCAAAGCCATTAGTAAATACATTGAACAAGTTAGACGAAGGGTAGAGCCCTATATCTTTCCACTTGGGGATCACCAGTGACATCAATCTTTTAATAATAACTTTTTGGGCTCAATTGTTCATTTATGAGTATTAACACTACTATTACATAATCCAAATATCCCTGTAAGGGGAAAAATTTAAAGCCTCATTAAATCCAGATTCTCTCTGCAGCATTTCTCTGATTCATTATTTTTAGGAAATGAATTGCTTATTTATACAACTATACTGTAATATAACAAAATGTATATAATAGTTTACTATTAAACAATAATTCTTGCATCTGAAAGCATTTCTTCAAGTACTGAGTGAAATCCTGGACCTAGCTCTCCAAGCCAAATCAGCAATTCTCTAATTCTTTACTCAAAGGATCATTCTGTAATCTTAGTTCTACAGAACCTGATTAATTATTTTATACTATTTCTCCTTCCTTCATTTCCCATTGATAGTGGCACCACCACTTTCTCACCTCATAGTCCTTCACCTCTAGAGCAAATCAAACCCAATTATTAATCTCTTTTGTCATTCCACCTATTCTTCCAAAGCAGTATCTTCGAACCATGTGATCTGCATATGAATCACACATGATTTCTCTAATTCCTGTAGAATACTGGTTCAGACTCAGACCTTGCTAGCACTTATCGAAACTATCATTTTCATTCTTCTTTCTACAAATATTTGATATCAATTTTTTTTGCATTTCTAAAATTAGAATCAGATTTAGTTTTAAAACTGGAATTACTAAAAGAAAGTAACAAATTCTAGGTGAGATATGGTAAAATAATAGAATGAAGAACAATGGTTTGCTTACTTTCCTTGCAATGCCTTTATTTGTTAGTTTCATTCTTAAGAAGGAGATTAGTATAGCATTAAGACTTTAACATGTGTGTTTTCTAAACTCGGGATATTAGCATGATAAGAATTTCAGGTATAGCATGTTTTTGATACATTATAAATTGATTGAACTTCCTTCTCAAAGCATACGATCTACTTAATAGTCTTCTATAAACTAACTTATTCAAAAGTGAATAGGAACAATAACATTAGGTTATGTAATGGAAATAAAGACCTACTTTGCTTGGGAGATATTTTAATTCACTGGGTATAAGAATTAAGGTTTTTGTTTAAGGCAATATAATTTCAGGATAAAACAGTAACAGTTAAGACATTACAAATGATACCTGCTCATGACCCTTTTTTATCTGGTAAATTATTTTACCCTTGATAATGTAGAAATATGGAAGATTTCAACCATATTTTACATATTATACTTTTCATGCAACCATGTAAAGTTCAAAGGAAATATATTTTTTCTTCTTCCCACATAGGCTTAAACTAATTACCATGATATCTAAGGCGGCATTTACCAGATATCATCAATGTTGTTCAATATGATGATAGCAATTAAAGGAATATGCTATTAAAAATCTAAACGGCTACAGTTCTAGAAAAGAAGCAACTTAGCTAACTTTTCTAATACAGGCATTGTATTCTGACAGCCTTGCAAAGCAACAATTGCATATATCTTATTAATTTGCTTCAGTACCATGGTAAAAGTTAATTTTTTAAAAGGACAATATCTTAGCTATGTTATATATATTATGTATATGTGCTTGGTATTTTTCCAACTGCATGAAAAACTTTCAAAGAACAGACTCGCCTTTTTCTGTACAGCTGCCTTTTCATTTTTTTCCTGCGAACAGTCCCATAATGTTCAGGGAAAAATACCAAGAATAATAAATCCAAATCTCTGTATAAAATATACCTCCATGACACACTCAAGCTGGAAATCACAGGAACCAATAAAAATGCAGGCAGTCTACTGATAATGAGGTCAGAAATACAAATAAATTTACTTTTAATGAAGACTGGAAGCACAGTAATCAAAGTGTTAAAATTCATTTCATGCATATCTCATTTGCTTCCTAGCTGATATTTACCACGCAATTCTGTGAGAAAGTAGAGGCCTAAGATGCTCCAGATAAATGGCTCAATTAATTGTACAGAGGTAGAACTCTTTGAGCTGAGCCAGAGCTGTGAGCTCTTTATTAAAAGCACTATTCTGTAGCCCATAACCTTGTTCCTTGACTCCTCTCTGGTTTCCAATTTAAACAAGTCCCCATGCGGCCTGCTCTAAAGGGCTTTGTCTCCCTGTCATTGTTAAGAGAGCTGAGGCATCCTGGAAGTGTGAAATCAGACCTCATGAGTTGAACGGTTCCCCAGGGAACGCCGGACTGCGCAGAAGGTCAAAGTCATGGGCCGGACCATCTAAAAGTGTCTGATCGCCAGTCTGTGACACAGCAAGTAGCGGGGGTGGGGGGGTGGGGGTAGACTGAAGAGGACTGAAATTGAACACATCTTAATTAAAGCCCACAGACAGCAAAACAAAATGTTTTCTAGGCAGCTTGTCAAATGGGACTTAAATTTAGCTCTGCTAATGAATCTGAGCTGCTAACTGTTATTTCTTAAGATAATAAGACTCTCACGGAAGCTGATAGAAAAACTGTTAGCATGTCTTTTTCTGCTGTTTTGTAACTCAAATATTTTCCAACAATGAAGACAGTTTTCCTAAAGAAAAACATGGGAAAAGTCTATGCAAATAAAGGGGTAGTAAACATCTCTCTTAATAACTAGTAGGTTTTTCAACGCTGGGACTGCTATGTTCCAAGTCTTTATGTATTGCCTTGTTTTAGAGAAAGATTTGCTCATTTAACGGGACTATTTTGGTGACAGATTCTGTTCATTGTAAAATTCTTTCTCTTTTTCTCACCCCCTCTAATGTTTTCTGAAAGAGATGGTGCATTAATTTGAGGGACCCACTCACCTGGGGTAGAGAAGTTTTATATTAGTGTACCTTTTAATACAGCAAAAAGGTAGGTCATCTTTTGAAAGGGTTTCACAGTTCTCCCATATCACTGTTTCTGAAACCGAGTGGCTGGTCTCCCTGGGGAAGCTGTGACCTCCTCTTGGGTAGCTCAAAAAAACCCCACAAAACAACAAAACACCAAACCCAGGGGAAAATGAAAGGGAGGGGCTGAGGAGAAGGACCCTTTTTTCTTTCTTCCCTTAGAATGTGAAAGAACTAATAGGCCAGGTCTAAATACTCTGCAAAGAAAGTCTCACTCAATACAGAAGACATTAAATGGTCTGTTCAAAGCAGAAATTAGGCCCTGCCCAAGGAAAAATACAATTAGAAGCTAGGAAAGATAAATTCCAACATGAACTATTTTCTACTACAAAAAAAAATCATCATTGGTTTTTCTCTCCTCACAATCTGTCCAATTTAAGGAACACTCGATTTAGTGCTAGAGAGAATCTTCCCCAGTGAACGCAGGGCCAGGACATCTCTAGGTTTTGCTGTGATGGTGCAGAGAAGTATTAACCTTTTCACTGGTTAGTCAAAATGTAAGTAAGTCGTCCTGAGCAGTATTTCTCCATTCTTCGAACTTTCTCCCTTACCAAGAATTTGGCTGACCAACTTTTGAAAACCAGAGTGACATTTTCTCAGGCTGTGAAAAGCTGCACGCAATTTGACTGAAATTTCAATCCACTCTTGTGCCTGATCAATGCGTGCGTATGTGTGGGAGCTGTAAATTGAGGCCTTAACCACCAGAGTTAATCTCTTTTTAAAATCTGTATTAACCTTAATGATTTGAAGTGCACTGTCCAACACTGGGCTATTGAGACTAAAGAAAAAACTACCCTCGACCATCAACAGTTTATTAGGGGCTTAACTGAAGTGACCTACTGTAGTGGTGTTCAGCCGGACAAGGCTATGGGCTTTTTGTGGAAGGGGAAAGAATTGAGGGTTTCATTAAAAAGTAATTTGTGCTTTATACTCACTCATTCAAAGAGAGTCTCAATTGCTCTTTATTCACACAGAGCTAATACAGTATCACAATGTTTCTCAATGAATGTGTTGTAACAAAAGAAAAATTTTACATTTTGAAAGGGAAAAATTCTTTGTGACTGCGGTAAGATTGAAGGCTACTGAAAAGATTATAGAATCTTTCTCTTCTATGATGGTGTGTAATGATGGAATATTATAATATGAAAATTTTAGCACAAACTATGAAGGTTTAACTTCTTACTGTATGTTCAGATCATTAAAAATGTTTGGAAAATAGAGCCAAGTTGGCCAAATGTAAATTTGAATTATTAGATTTATCCAGAAAAAAAGCAGGATTTTGTAGTAATAGCCTCATTTGTACCAGGTCAGAAAATATTCTTGTCATAGCACAGAGAGTTTCAGTGATTAAAAATCTCCCCTCTCTCCACAACACTCCTAAATGGATGATAATTGGAGGGATTGAAGACAGCACTACTCACTCAATTATCTTTTTCCAAACGTGCTTAATATCTTGTAGTGTTTGACTATTATTACCCACAGAAATGAACATATTTTCAAAGCTCTTCTTTGAACATGTAAGAGATAAAGTCTACAGAAAGCTTATTTGTGTCCCAAATTTAATGACAACCATCTGGAAGAATCTGTATAGATAAAAGTGTGCATCCTTTGCAGAAATAATATCTATATTAAAAATTGGTAGTATGCTCAGACATTTCTGAGTTAAATATTTGGCCCTCAATTTTTGCCACCATCACTAATGTCATAAAGACCACAAAAGGTCCTAAAGTGAGCAAGGTCAAAGACAGAATTATCCTCATCCCCCTGAATAGTTCAACATCTTTCTTGTTCAATTCAGAGCACATTATATTATAAGGTCAGTGCAGAATGAGGAATCATTAGATTTATATCCCTAAAATTGGAGGGGAAAAAAGGGAGAATCTGTTATTTAGTATTCCCCAAATTAATGTTCATTTTATCAAATCAAAATTATCTCTTTGACTCTCTAGGGAAAAGGCTTTGTTATTCACATTAATTTACATAGAATCATTAGGAAAGAAATATCTCTATTTTTTCCCAGCTTTGAAAGAACATGTACTTTAACTTCTATAGTGGCACATAGGCCATCTGGGTTAACATAGTTTGCATATTTATGAAGTTTTAAAAGCATGACAGCTTCTTTCCAAGAGAAGACAAACTTACATAATTGCATTCAACTTGTGTAATGGGCAGGTATCTAGCTTTTGAAGTAAGTAGTACTTGTGTTTTTCCATGAGAAACTATTGTGCCCAGGATAATTTTATTATAATGATATTAGAAATAAAATTAATAAAATTATTTAGTTCAAAAAGCCAAATTGGCATACATGCAAAGAGATCACAAACTATCCTCTCTCCCAACCATTTAAGGGATGCCTATTTTGAAAGAATATTTGACAGTTATTATTTTCTTGGCAACAAATGAGTTGACAATGAACTCTTTAAAGAAGCGGTAAACTCCCAACATTTTTTATTTTTATCATACAATAGTCTCCCAATAATACAGAAATATTAAAATTAAGGAATATTGCCATTTTGCAGTGAATGTCTGCTTTTTTAATAAATTTTAAGGCATGTTATCTTTTAATTTGTTTTTGATTCTGGTCAATGAATTAAACAAGGGCACAGCCATTGTGCAAAGCATGTGCAGATCCTAGGGTGAAGGAAAGCGCATTTCTTCCCTTCAAATAAATAAGTTACTTCTTTAGAGTCATTTTGCTGATCCTTGGATATAGGAAAGTATATTTCTCCTCTTCAAATAAATTAGTTACCTCTTTAGGGTAATTGTTCTAAACATTAGCAATGGTAAGCATATTTCCATAAATAATAAGTAGATAATTTCTTTCAGGAATATAGAAATTTTGACAAAAAAGGGTTAAAGTTAGTCTTGAGATGGATCATTAAAAGACTGGTATAAACATCTCCCAAATCTTTATGAAGTGAAACAATAAATGAATGGTCACATAATTGCAAACTCAGAAAGTGCTTTAAGTGGAGCGGGTGTAGCTCAGTGGTCGAGTGCCTGCTTCGCATGTATTAGGTCCCGGATTCAACCCCTGGTACTTTAAAAAAAAAGACAATCCTGAAAATGGATGAAATAGTCATCCAGCCATTTGTTAACCTGTCATAGAAACAGCAATATCCAAATCAGGAAGCTTTAAATGAAATATACTTAGTGAAAAGATTAATTTTGGGGTCTTTGAGGCCTGTTACTTGGTGAGAAGGTTTAGAACAATTTAAGTCCTTAGGTTACGTCCAGAATTACCTCTAGGAAGAACTAAGAAATTTGGACAATTAAAGTATTTAATCAGTGATCCAAATACCAAGAATTCATACCAAATTATTGACTGTTAGGCACCTGAGTTTTTCAGTGACCTATGCGCATCGATTTCATGTGTGTTTGAATTACAAGTGTTGTGATGCTATGATGTCATCTGAGGGAAGCTGATACTGTCTGTGAGAAGATGATATCATCACATAACTCCAAAATACTGATATGGCAAAATCTGGAAAAAAATATTCCCACTACGATAATTGAACCTTAGAGACCCTTGGAGAAGACAACAATTCAAAAGTTTTATTATTTTAATATTATGCCTTGCCTTAGAAAAGCAGCAACAGTATAAAACTTGGGGGGTTGGGAAATCTTGGTAAGATCAATTCTGACTCTTTATATGTAAATTATTTACTTTGATGATCCAGTAGGATAAAATGCAGAATTGGTTTATTAAGTGTTGTGAACCTTGTTTATTGCTTGATATAGGCTATAGGAGAATTGCATCATTCAATTCTTACCTGTGACATCAGCGGCCATCAAACCTTCTGCTCTGATTACTTTCACCTGGAGAAATCCCACATCTTTCAGGTTGTGAAATATCCGCAATGGGCTCTGAAAGACCATGACATCAGCATTAGAAAGGAAAGGTCCTAAAAAGCCCTAAAGAGTTTGCAGAGAAAACATGAAGTTTTAAGGTTTGTCTCGGGATGCTGCTTCAGCGGTTAAAAGAGTCATTTGTATTTCTTCAATACATAATACTCTAACACATCATGAATATATATATATATACACACACACACACAAATACACATATATTTATGTAGATATTTGTTGCTATATGACAAGGCCGCAATCTATATGAGTAGATTTTTAAAAAAAGATTAAGAAATACCATGAGATTCACACCCCGCCCCCCATAAATATCATTAAATGGTGAACAACAAATTATAGGGTATGTCTGCTTTCTTTCTTTCCTTTACCCAAACACACCAAGCACTCTCTTATCGGCAGACATGGATGGTTTGGAAACTAATGATCCTTAATAGTGAGTCTTAAATTGTTGGTTATGTAACACCCTCAGGGTTTGGGGGTAAGAAGTCAATGTTAAACAAATTAATTATTCTTTTTCTACTATTTTCTTCTTGTTGAGTTTTGGAAATTGCATGTGCTAGATGAGAGTTAAATTATCTAAAATCTATCTTCTAATATATAATTCAAAAGACTTATGTAATGATATAAACCTTTTGGATTAAAGACATATGATCTATTATTAAAATAAATCCAATTGATGACAAAGATAAATTCAAAAGTGATGAGTAATTCTTCTTAAATTTATAATTTTATTTTGCCACTCTATTGTGTATAGAAGTAGAAATACAGAAACTTTGATAATGAGATCCAAATTATAAACTTATTTCACTTCATAAATTAATAATGGTGATGTTTTAATATGTTTAGTACTTGAAGGAATTGAAAGAACCATATCAATATAATAATTTAGAAGTCTAATTAATGGGCACGAATACTTAGTAAAATGAACCTATAAAATCGTGACGAACTATTTTACACTTTATAGCATTTTTCTTACAAAGAGATTAGCATTTCTCTCAGTAAATAAATGGTACTTCTTTATCATAATCTTTAAAATGCTTCATGACCAGGGAGCATATGATATTTTGCATAAAAATGTTACCTTGGGAAATATTACTGAAGTAAAGAGCATTCCTATTGTTTCATAAATAATGTAAGAATGTGGACAAACCTAAAGCACAATGAGAGATTAACTTTAACTGTCCTGTAAGACTAGTCGTTGTTTACAGGGAAGCTGTGACCTTGGTATCCTGAGAGGAGGAAGTACAGCTCTATGCGTCATCTCATGGCCTACCTTTTTACAAAGAATGTTTATCGCGGGATTAATTCTTAATCTTTCATTATTTGTAAACAGTTCTTGACTATCAAAAATCTGTTTAAACTACCAGATGACAGGATTCAGTGAAAATGCACTTCTCTCTCCATTTAAATTGCTGTGTATCAAGGGACTAACCCTGGGATCTGGAGATAAGGGTGTTGGAATTTGGAGGTTTAGGTGTGTTGTCTTCTTAATGCAGTGATGACCAAGTTAGGGAAACTTCTTGCCCAATGTTATAAGCCAGATAAGTCCCTTCTCCTAATGGTGGTAAATAGTTTTATTATCAACAGTTTCCTGTACTCTAATTTTCAGGAGCAATTTAAAGCAAGTGTCATTGTGACTAAAACAAATATCATCAGTCCTCATGTCTAAGAATCATTTTATAGTGGTAACCTCATTCCACAGACTTATTGTCTTCTGGTGCTTCAGCTCTGAGGCTCTGCTTCCCTGCTTCCCATTTGGAGGGGTAATTATTATTTGAAGGTTTCATTTCCTTGAGTCAGCTGACAGTAATTTATTGCAAATTTCAACTGTTTAGGCCAGTGACACACAGATTATAAGAAGAACCCTCTGAAAGCAATTAACTTAAATATATTAGTTTGAAAAATATAAATTCAAGTAAAGCTTCATCGGGAGGTATTCCTGCCTTGTTATTTATGGTTATTTTCGAAGGCCTCAAAACCTGGATGGCTTCTGAAGCCAGAAATTTCCATAGCAGAGGAATCTATGATTTGCTGTGAATCCTTTCAGCCCTCAATAGATGGGAAAAGATTGAAATGCTCTGGAGAGGAGTCCTCTTTATTTTTTTAATGAAAGGCTGTATAATATATTTTCTCTATGGCTGCAGCAGCTGTCAGGGAGAGCATCTCGGTTCAGCTCTATTATGGGAGAGGCAATACCCCATCCTGTGGCATCAAGATGCTCTGAGGGGCCAGAGCTGATTGACAGCTTGTCACCGTGACGTCTTATTCCATCTCTGTTATGGAGAAAATTAATGTCACACCACCAGCCTTATGACTTGCTGTCATCTTAGAACCGCTCACCTTTTATCAATGCTCTAAATAACATTTCAAGCCCATCGTCTCACGGTGGACAATCCGGTCAAGGGACATTAAATCGGATGACTGTGAAATGTCATAATAAAAATGGAATGCTAACAACTTCTTCTCTAAACTAGCTCCTCTGGTTTTTAAACTGTGACAAGGGGGAGCAAGGGTTCAGCATACCCGTTCTGAAAAGGTCATACAATCGCTCTTGGTCTACTACCCATTACTACCTGCCCCCTATTGACCTTCCCTCCATCCCTCCCCGCTAAAGAAGGAAAAAAGAAAAATGGAATTAGCCATCTTTTCAGAACATGGTGATCAAATAATGGTTCACACAGTAATGTCTGTTTAATTTGTGGGGCTTCGATGCTTGGCAATGAACAGCTAAGTGACAGCAATGGACAACTTTGTCAGGGCTGTGTCATACGAGAGTCAGGGCCAGTCATTTACCTCCTGACCACAATCAATGCCAGATCAAATGCTTAAGTTTAACCTAAACTTTTAAAATGATAAGTTCTTACAGGAAAACATATAAATAATTCTCCAAATGAATGTAATAACCTCTCTAATATGTTCCTCCAAAACAAGTGATACTTCGGACATGATGAATATTCATTCATTTCATAATCCATATAATAAAATGTAGACACACGGAAGCCCTAAGATATAGGTCCTAGTCCTTGAATTGTTATGAGTAATTGTAACGTATGCTATGTTGCATATGGTAGCTTCCTAGAAATATGTCTATGGAGGGAGATATAGGCCCATGCCTGGAATTCAAGGATAAAAATAAAAGCATATTTAAACATGTATTACTTTTTACAATATTGAACAGAATATAATCTGAGAATTAACTGGGAAATCCACACAATATTTTACACTTTAGTGAAATAACTAACACTTGAATGAGGCTGTGGAAACACATATTCAGATTTTGAATAAGTCATCCCACAAAAGAAAAAAGAAGAATCCATAATAGTTGGATTATTTCTCATTACCTACCCAACAGTATCACTCTAATATATGGGACAGTATCTAAGCATTAATCCAGCAAATACATCATTACACTATGATACAATATATAAAATAGTATCAATTTATATTGCTATAAATGACAGAATGTTTATATCAATATACCAATTAATTTCCTTAAATATTTTTTTAATTTAAAACGGTCACTTCCTATAACAGGTGAGTCTGTTTTGGTAGTACTAAAGGTGAAATGATTCTCTGCAATTATATTTTATAAGATGCCAAACAGTACCTTAGGCTCTTAGATGGTTTAAAATATATACTATTTAGCCTTGTTAAGTCACCTCTATTAAACTATCTATGGTAACACCATTGGTAGATGAGTTGTACAAGCATTAGCCGACAGCTGATTCAGTGGAGATAGCCAGAATAAATTTGCTGAAGCGCACATCCTGCTAATCTGTTTGAAGTATATTGTACAGCATTAGTACCAGCACTTCATGTTATCTGCACAGCGTGATAAGGTACATCTTTATTAAATTCACTTATTGAAAGGATGTCAGTCAACAAATAGGAATATTTTAAAACCTTAAAAAAAAGTAAGCAGTTCTTTGTTAGTTAGGGCTTGGTTTCATGGCTGAGTGTCTGGAGGAGCTTTCTAAACACCTGGCAGCACTGTACAATACAAGCTTTGTAATTTTAAGTGGAAAAGCTTTTTCCCAGCTTCCCGAGAACTGAGACATTTACTTTTTTCTCCACTGCCATTGACCGAGAATGGTGGAGTAAGAGCTCCCCTCTCTGTTGATTCAAGAAAACTACAAGGCAGGAAGTAAGTTCAAGGGTGCTGGGAAATAAGTGGATTTGGGTGTGAATTTTGGTGTGGTAGAAAGTGAGGAAAGTAGTTATTTTAGTGATCTACTATTCCAGCCTATCACTCTGTATTCAGTCCAAAGGTGTGAGCATGCCATTTTAATTTCAATTCACATTCAACTGAAACAAAAAAAGAAATAAAAGCAGTTGAAAATAAAAATTACTCTGAATCCTCCCTAGTTACCAAGATACTAATTAATGTAAATGCCATTAACTCCATTTCAAACTTGGGAAGACAAAGAATCTTAATTGCAACTACAAAGAGTTAGTAAATTAATTTTAAAGTGATGTTGGGTAAAGGTCAAAACTTAACTTTCCCTTACGGGAAATTTTCCTGTATAATTTTGCTCATAAAAATCACCAAGTAAAATCTCTGAGCCCCAAAACTTGCCCTGGAAGCGACCCTTGGGGGATGGTCAGGTCTCTAGACATCAGCAGATAATGCAAGTGCTTCTGCAAACATTTGTGTGTCATTTGCATTTGCTTTCTGCTTCCCCTGGCCCTTCCATTGGAAAGCTTTTCAGAAGTACTTCTGTCACTCCAGGTAAATTATTTACACCCTCATCTTGTGTCTAGTCACATGTGACCCTGATGGAGGAGGGTTACATACGTACATATCTCCTTAATATCTTCTCCCGTTCTCTCTGGTCCTCCAGGGAGTTGACAGAGAGGTCAGAGATACTGACTGTGGTCGAAGCTGTCAGGGTGACCAGCAGCACCAGGTGACCCTCACCCTCTTCCAGCTGCAACTCCAACTTGTGCGTCTGTTCCCTACTGAGGGCCGACAGGTCGACCTGGCACCTAGAAACAAATGTTTTGAATCAGCAAGTAGCTTTCTTCACCACATCAACAGAGGAAATTCAGGCTGCTCAGAGCTAGGTGATAAATAAATCAATAGAAATATTTGGGCCACTGAAAGAATACGTCTTTCGTTGTCAGCCTACTTCCTTCACAAAATGCAGGCCCTGATTATCTTAGTATCTGTATTTGCTCATTCCCTGTAAAATACTGCACATATATTTATCTGATTTGACTCCTACCCACTGTCACCATAGTCATAAAGTGGGAGGGCACTTCCAATCCCTAGATGGCCTAAGGAACTAGGTCAGTGGGGCGTGGCTTACAAGAAAGACTGATGTGAGTTGTCCACTGAGGCAACCTACCAAAACTTGAAGTTTTGCACCACTTTTACAAAAATGGATGTTTTCTAAACCTCCTTCATAAATGTTAAGCAGTAAATAAGAATATATCCTGTAGCGATGCCATAAAGGTTTACATTTTTAAAACCATGCCAATTTATTCATATTACACTGTATAAATATAAGTTGAAAAAAAAAACTAAACAAATCTTGTTAAAACATAGCTTGAGTGTTATACATCAGGCTTGTCCTAAGAGTGGTTTCATAACCAGGCAGCCATGCTCCATATGCCACTCTCTCTGAGTGAAATGCCTTGCAAACTTTTTTCATTTAAAAAGAAAAAAATTAGTTGATTTTGAAGAGAAGGATAATGTGGTGACCACAAGGCCAATAAACCGAGAGAAGCGTGGCAGACATGAAGACATGAATAAAAGACGTCTAAAACAGGAAATAGCCAATTACAAGAATAAATGTGGAAGCATATCATCAAACATATCAGGGGTAGATTAAATTCTTTTTCCTTACCCTGTCTATTGTTTTGCTTTTCAGTTCAACTCCCATGAACAGGGTTTCAAAGCTTGTAGTTAGGTTCAAACATCTCTGTAGTGTGAGGGATTTTAGAAACGGAATCAAAGTATATTTTTCTTTTCTTTTTGCCTATCAGTTAACATGGGAGATGGCCAGTACTAGAAGCAAATGGAGGAAGAGGAATATAGATACAAAAAAAGAAAAAGGAAAGAAAGACTCTGGTCAGTGGCAGAAAGTCTATGGTGCTAAATGCTAATGACTGAGAAAGCAAGAAATCAAGAGTCGGTATCAAGTCCAGGAAATATTTTCCTAAAGTTAGGATGTGTATCAAATAACCTCATTCTCTACTAACACAGTATCCATTTAAAAATACCTTCATACTGTCTCCTTAAATGCTAAAAGGAGAAAATATATCAAAATTCCAATTTTAATTGGAATTAAGTTCTTGTCAGTTAACACCTGCAAGAAATAGAGGTATAAAGTATAAGGGCTTTTGATTAGTTAAAAAACAACTAATCAATGTATTCTCTAATAAAAAGGAAAAACACAAATATGATTTTCTACAGATAGGTCTATCCAGCATCTGGCACAGTGCTTGGCCCACAGTTTGTTGAATGCAAATGAGTCTTCCACCTGGATTGGGAGTACAACACTAGAGAATTGATTTGGGATGATAATTCAAATGGTACTTGTTGGTGGATGAAGTTGGGCCCAAGAAAGGCCTTTTGCTCCCTGTGGCCATGCTTTTCCCAGTCCCTTCCTCGTCTAATTCTTTTCATGATTCTGAATCACTCTTAAAACACTAAAACATGTTGAAGTGTTCCGGAGGATTTCCTCCTCTGCCTATTACCACTTTGCACTGGTCATATAGAGGCTGGTCTACTTCTCCTTTACATCAGAGTCACTGGATTTTCATGCTTTAGAGCTGGGGAAGGTGCTCTAAAGTTTCTCTGGTTCAGGAATCGCAAGCTGGTAACTTTCGGATGGGATCTGGTCCACAGACTTGTGTGCTTTTGCTTGCAGTGCTAAAAAAAAGTTTTCAATTTAAATAATTTCAGACAGATGTCCTCTGATTAGTTACTGTCCCCAATGCTGCCTATTATTTACAGCTGGCCTATTTCACTTAATTACCATACCTAGTCCCCACAGGCATAAGGATTTGTGATCCCTGCAATCTCCTTAATTTACCAACGAGAAAACTAAGGGTCAGAGAGGTTTCATGACTTGCTGGAGATATACAGTTATTTGCGAGCAGAACCAGGATCTGAACATGGGACTCTGAAATCCAAAACTTAGGCCTTTTCCTCTGTGAATCTGTCAACAAGCAATTGTCATCCAAGGAGGAAATGTGTGTTGCTAGAGGCAGTTCTCAAACCTGGGTATATCTGGACTCATTTTCAACAGAAAAAATTACCTCTATTTCCAGGTATGGGATTATGTTATTTTTATTAAAATGCTTTTTAAATATATACAAACTAGGCAAGAAGGCCTTAAGATATAGCTCTTATACGATGATAAATTAAGAAACATTTACAAATTAAATTTTGAAACTAATGAAATTCAAGTTAACAGTGTAAATTTAAAAGAAGGATTATAGTTTTCTGATGAAACTCAACTTACAATATTGGATGTATTCACAGAAAAAAGTTTCAGGTCCTGTACTATATTTAATGTTTCCAAAGTTTGACATTAATGATTCTAATGTCTGTTTATACAAATGTATTGGACAAAAGAGTATTAATGACTTCAAGGTTCTTTTTGCTAGTTGAGGTTATTCAAATATCCTATCTATCTAAACACCGCTCAGGAGTAATCCTCAGATGCCATTTTAAGTAAAATACAATCCAATAACTAAGCAAAAGTGTCTTGAGAACTTAAGGATAAAGTTTGCATTACAGCCTCATGGACATCTGCACTGATATCAAGCTTTAACTGGAATTGGGTGGAGAAAAAGTCTTTGCTACCCCCTGTTGCTTACAAATATGTACAAAAGATAGTGACACCTCTATCTTGAGGGTTCTTCTGTATTTGGCTCATCTGGAGTGCTATGTCCTGAACAAAAGAAGGGTTCACTCACTGTAGTGCTGGGCTCCAAGATGATTATCTCAAAGTTTCAGAATAGGTATAAATTAATGATTTTATATTGTCATCAAAAGAAAATGCAAAATTAAGAAGAATATTTATGCAAATTCATATACTCCAATATGTTCAAAGCTGGATTGGGAGTCAGCCTCCCTTGGTTCTAGCCCTATTATTTCACTAATTAGTTGTGTGAGCTTTTTCAAGATAACACATCCTCCTGAATTTCACTTTTCTCATCTGCAATATGGGGTAATTGAACCAGATGAACTTCAAGTCCTCAAAAATCCCAAATTTCACATTTTGTTATACCTCTATCCATATTCATATTTGTTACATATTCTTTTCATTACGATTTCATGAAGAAAGAAACTACAGGAACAAATTTAGCATATAGACATGAAATATTATTTTTCAGCTGTATTTCTATAACATCAAGGAGGAAAAAGGTCTAATAGAAGCCAGATTCAAAGTACATTGGAGTACACTTAATTCCTCTAGGTCTGCCATATTTGGCTATTGACTCTGATGTATCCTTAACTTTATGACCACTCTGATTTCTTCTAGGCATTGGGTACATGAAGTACAAAATTTCCATAACTTTTGATAACATTTAGGATTCCATAAAATAGTGTTTATTTTAAAATTATGACTGAGATAAACTATAAGATAGACAATTAAAATGACTCCCATCTCATCATTCCTGCTCACTGACTGGTCCAAAGCATGGCTTCTCCATATTGCCTGTCCACATGTGGCCAAGAAAGTACACCTGCTGAACATCCAACTGTGTCTCTGAAACACAGGAAGAAATGGCCAGCCCAACATATTATTTTGCATTGCACTTAGTCTTCCTGACTTGCGTCTTTGCTCTCTCATCTCGCTGTCTGGGATTGTACCTCCCAAATAAAGCATCAGCCCTCAATCATTGCCTAAGGCTCTGATTTCAAGGGAATTGGGCTAAGACAAAAACCACTGACACTGTTAGACTCTCCCAGTTAGAGATGTCTAAAACACAAGGCAAACTGTGTCCCTGCACTGGTTACCCATCACTTATGAAGACAACTGTAGCAACCTTGACCTATCAACAGCTTGTGTTTCACTTCCTGACTCATACTTAATACTTAAAGTCACTCAAGACAACTTGTAATTCTCCCCACCCTCCATGCTAGTGATCACCGGTTTCTTTGTGTATGGATATGGCATTCCCTCTGTCTGAGATGACTTACCTATCTATCTCTGCTTGGCTGGTTTTTATACATTCTTATCGAAATTATCTACTTGGCTTTCTCTCTCAATACCCTATTTGAGGGCAGGGACAATGTCTTCTCAACACCTAGCATAGCACCTGGAGTATAGCTGGTGCTCAGTAAGTACTAAAATACTTATGGAATACTTATGGATGAGAAAATTTACCCATGGTGTGGTGGTGATGGGTTCATTCTACTACATCTGTATTGTCTCCCTGAAAAATGGTTCTATTTCTTTCCAACAACCATTTCACTTATTCATTCATTCATTAAATGCCTTTATGTCGTTGATAGATTTGGGGGATATGGTCATTTCCAAACCTTCCAAACCAGAATCTTTAGTTCCAGAACAACCACAGATGGTGTGTTGCTCTGAACAAAGTTATTTGTCTTCAGAGTCCATGGCTGGGATCCATGGAGGTGAGAACACCAATGTTTTAATGAAGCTCAATTATTCATTTGTGTTCTGATTTTATGCAAGTCAAACAAATTCTTTGCACTTCAGCTCTCCTAATTTATCTAATGGAAATTTTTTTAAAAATGCCTTCTCTACTGTTTAGAGCTGTAAGAACACAGTAACAATAGATGAAAAAGTACTGAAAACTTGAAAGTGCCATGTAAATATATCTGGTTTTATCATATATGCTTTGATCTGATATTGGAAAAATTTAAAACTTGCTATCAGTATCGAACCTGATCCACTAGTGAATGAATGAGTGAATGAACAATACAATCCTCAGAATGGACTCCAAACTAAAGATTTCACAGCTACTTTCCCTCATTCCACAAATGGGAAAATTGAGATTCAGAGAAATTAAGTGATGGCAAGACCTTGAACCATATTTCCTGACTTCCATATCAGAGCTTAAAGCTCTTCGCACTTAAAAAAAAATCTATGTACATGTGAATTATTTAATCATAAAAAGGGAATGTAAGTCATATATCCTGTGTGACATTTCTCCCTAAGATTTCAATGAGAAAAACTTCAGAGTTCTTATCTTCTTCTTTCTCCCATGCCTTTCTGTCCACCATCTCTTGACCAGGGACCAAAAATACTTCTTCCCACATGAAACAGCCTTGTGATTTGCTCTCCAGGAGTATATATTTATAAGAGTCTATACTGGGGTGCTGGAAGTAGACATTGGAACTACTTTGTCTTATTTTTAACAACAACAACAAAAGAGAAATCAAGGTTTAACAATGCTTATTATATGTATTAGCACAGGTGGCTCATACATTCGATATGTCACACATGGCCTACATAGTATTTTTTTTTTAATTTAAAAATTTTTTTGAGGTACCAGGGCTAGGAATTGAACCTGGGACCTTGTATGTGGGAAGCCAGCACTCAACCACACCAGCAACCCTGAGTTGTTTTTTTATTCATTTGCTTGTTGTTTATTTATTTAATTTTTTTTAAGGAGGCACCGGGAACCAAACCTGGGACCTCCTATGTGGGAAGGAGGCAATGAACTGCTCAAGCCACATCTGCTCCCCCCCAACATAGTATTTTGATGGAGGAGTAAGAGCTGCACAACATGTTGGAGTGGGTGACAGTGGCAGCCCTACTTGCTGACTAGCTTTCACTGAATTGAAGTTCACATATGTCCTGTTAAGTGATATATAAATCATATTATATTTTATAGTTTTAACTCATGAAATGAACACTAATACTCACAAAAAGGACAATTGGCTTTCAAAGAGCCCAGTAAAGAATCTGTGGATTGAAGATAATGTTAACTGAACAATCACAAGTGATTGTTCTTAAAGAATTAATTGAGCTCTATGCCAACCACATTATGACATACAAACCAATAATGGTGGAATCCGCTCTAACAAGAATTCAGTAAAAAAAATCCAAAATTATGAAGAAAAGTACCTGAAATAGAAATTTACAACTATTCTCTTTAACAATGAACTCCTAAGTATATGTTGTGCCTGGAGGTATTAACTATATTATGAAGCCATCATGATTAACAAGACATTTAAAAACTAAGCCTTCAGAAAAGCAGGGAATTCTCTATAGTTTTTTTTTTTTTTTGGTGGGGGACAAGCTTTAAAACCATATATTGTGCACAATTTTTACCAAATTTAATCATGAATTTTAAGATTTTTTTTTAGATTTCTAAATATATGGGAACCACTTTGCATTCAATAGGTAACCACAGAAGAGTTTTTCAAGTTTCATGATTATATAAAAGTTTTTATGCCATACCCGATATTACAAAATGCTTAATGTTGTTATTGCCCTTCTGTTGTCAGAAGTTGTCCAACTAACCTTGGGGATATTGCTTTTTCAGAGCATAATCCTTCATAATTGCTTTATCAGAGCATAATCCTTATAAAATTCCCCTTTCATCAACTCCATGATAAACTATTTAATATATACACTGTAGTGGATGGAAACTGTCTTTGGAAACTTTACTCACTGGGTAAGAAATATTGCAATGAGTATAAGCTTTTTGAGAAAATCTTCATAAAAAAATAGTAACTCATGAAAGAAAAGGATTGAAATCTTAATATGTAAGATTTAGATTAAGTTTATGAAGAATCAAGACAAGAATCAATGAAACACTCCATTCTTCACTTAATTATTTTCTATCTCCCTAATGAAATATTTCACTCAACTCTTACTAAGAAAAATGGTGAGATATAACTACTTTACTGAAAATCTTTCTTCTATTTAGAACTTTCTGATGAACTGCCTATGTGCTTCCAAATTAACAGTGCAACAGGATTACTCCTGCTCTTATTTATGTAGGAAGTAAAAGAATTATTGTAGCATTGGTGTACCAAATAAGAAATGCTACAAATAAGAATCTACAGAGTATCAAATGCTCAAATGCACTGACCTTAAACTTTTAAAAAATATTAACTTGGTTAAGATCCAAAGCGAAAGGGCTGTTTCCCTCATTTGTCACACTACATCTGGATACACATACCTATGCACCTACACACTCTGCATTCTCTTTCTGTTGGCATTAAATACAGGGTCAGAGATTTACTTTTTATAGCTGTAGAATTGGAAAGCATTTGTGCTTCACCCAGGACTGCCAATTTGGAATATATCTTTCTTATCATATATCATTAATAAAAATACTGTTGAAATAAATCTGCATACTTAAGCTTACATTTGTAGCACTTGGTTGTCCAGGGAAGCACCAATGCCTGGCCCCTGATAACAATGCAGCAAATAAAGTCAGTAGCAATTCACCAACCTAAAATATATGCACCCCAAATCAATGTCACTTTAAAGATAAACAAGCATTTTGCACACTAATAAATAATGCTATAAATCTTGCTATATTGGATTGCAAATAACTCCAAGTGAATAAAATTGCATGACATGGGATTTACTTATTTTGCACGTTCATAAAAACAACTTGTTCTCTGACAGCACTCATTCTTGGCAATTTACTGCAGCTGTCAGCAGCCAATTTGTTCAGATTACTGCTCTGCATAAAAGTGTAACAATCATGAGGATTTATTAGCTGATTATCGTAAAGGTAGCAGTCCGTCTTGCCTGCCAAAATGCTGGTGATCAGAAAGTTAAATAATTACATGGAGATTAACATTCTTTCACCTTCACTTGAAATTTGCAGTTCAATGACAGGTAAAATTTGTTGTTCTAACCTGCAATATGGTGTATGTCACCTAAGTTGGTTTACTGACTACTCGTCATTTTATTGAGCACTTAATGGCTTCAGGAGAACATGCTGACTACAAGGCTGTGGTGGAATGAGCTTTAGAGTCAGGAGAAGTGGGTTTGAGTCTCAGGAAGTGGGTTTGAGTCTCAGATCAATCACTCTAGTTGTAAACTGGCCAAGCATACTCTTAATCTGTTTTGGCCTCACTTTTTTCATCTTCAAAAATTGGTATAATGTGAACTATCCTTGATAGCCCCTAAAGTTGAGCTAATGTAGGTAATAGTGCCCTGTAAGTTGTAAAGCATTATTATTCCTGCATTATTTATTTTTATCATGTATTACATATGTTGGTATCATACTATATTATTATTATATTATTTATGTATTCATGTTATAAATGGTGGCTTTAACTCAGTACATATAATGATGGTAAAGTTACAATATGAGTATTTTAGTAAATGTATAAGGTACATTTTTTAAAAATGTAAGACTTTAGTTTTAAAAATATAAAGATTACTCACTCTTATACTTTAACTCAGCAATTATCCCTTTTTGCATTATATCCAAATATTGCTCCACATTACCCTGAAACTTTGTACCTTTCACTAAGTCACATTGTTATACGTACTTTTACATTAATGTCAAATTCTATATATACTTAAAGAAAGAAGAACCATAAGTTGTTACATTAAATTAGACTTCAAGTATTTAAATCAAAATTCAGAAAAGATTTATTGAGCACCCATTATGTGCCAGATGCCTTTCTAGGCATTGATGATGCAGTAGTAGCAATGGAAGAACTTTTATCACTGAAGTAAAGGCAGTGGCCACCAGAGGTTCTGAGGGATGGGAGAGGGAAGAATGGGTGTAATATGGGGGCATTTTCAGGACATTGGATTTGTCCTGCATAACACTGCAGTAACGGATACAGGCCATTGCATATTTAGTCATAACTTACAAAATTGTGCAGGACAGAGTGTAAACTATAATGTAAACTGTAGTCCATGGTTAGTAGCAATGCTTCAATATAGGTTCAATTGACAAATGTACCGCACTAATTAAGGATGTTGTTAATGTGGGAAAGTATGGAGGGGGAGGGAGTGGGGCATATGGGAATCCCTTATTTTTTGCTGTAACATTTACATAATCTAAAGCTTCTTTAAAAATGAAAAAAATTAATTAAAAAAAACTACAACACTCAAAAAACCCTCATGGAGCTTACAACTTAGTGAGTGAAAACAAACAATAAAATAATTAAGTGAATTGCATAGTATGTCAAATTGTGATAACTTGTATGGAGAAAAACAAAGCAGGAAAGGGAGTTCCACTTTTAGACAGGGTTATTATGCATGCCTTCCTGAGGTGACACAGACCTAAAGAAGGTGAGAAAGCAAGGCAGGTAGATATCTGAAGAAAGAGGATTACAGGTAGAAGGGAAAATCCTGAGATAGGAGGGTGTCTGGAGAGTTGAAGAAATGATAGAGTATGGCTGGAGCAGTATGGAATAGGGGAAGAGGCAGAGTCGAAGAAGTTGAGGGCAGAGGAGTAACAGGGCCAGATCATGACAAGAATTATAGGTCACTGAAAGGATTCCTGTTTTATCCAGATAAAGATGGGAAACAACTGAAGGGTTTTCAGGAGAGGGGCTAGATTATTTTATTTATGTTGTAAAAATATTACTCTGACTGCTCTATTGGGAACAGACAATTGGGAGGACACTGAAGGAAGGAAGACCAGTTAGCAGGCTATTGGGGGTATCCAAACACAAGCAAGTATGATGATGGAGAGGATAAGAGGTGGTGAATTCCGAATGTATTCTGAAGGAAAAATTAGTTGGTTCTTGATGGATGTAGTAAGAGTGTGACAAAAAAAATAAATAAATCGAAGATGATTCCAAGATATTTGGCCTTAGCAACAAAAGAAGAGAGAAGCCTGAAAGCAAAAGCAAATTTTGGGGAGTGGGGATCAGAAGTTTGGCTTTGGACATGCTAAATTTGAGATGCCTGTTAGATACTGAAGTGGGGATATCCAGCAAGCAGTTGGACATAAGAATCTGGAGTTCAAAGAGTCCTGGAGAGGAGCTTGGCATTTGTAGCTGTCAACCTATATATGGTAGTTAAACCACAAGAGTGGATGAAATCCCCAAGGGAGTGGAGATAGACAGAGAAGATATCCTAGAAATAAGCTCTGAGGCTTTCCAGAATTAAAATGTGAAAGAAATGGGGAGAAATCTGCAAAGGAGACCTAGAAGGAGCATGCAATGAGGTAAAAGGAAAACAGGGAGAGTGTGGTGTCCTGGAAGCCAGTGAAAAGTGTGTTTTAAGGGCGAGGAAGCAGCCGAGCCGGCACTTTTGTTGGATCAGGTAAGAGAGTGGGGAACTAGCCATCGGATTTAACAAGCTGGTGGTCACAGGTGACTCTGACAAGAGCAGTTTGGTGCATTGTTGGGGGTAAAAAGCTAACAGGAGGGGTTCAAGAGAGACTGGGAGTGGGTGATATTCAGTGCTAAAATAGTTTTAATTGTATTTATACCTCGCATTTGCAAACGGCTGTTATTCAGAGCCAGTTCTTGTTTTTCTTATGGAAAACAAAACAAAACAATCCTGTTACTGTGTTTATACTTAAAAACACATTTTCAAAAGCCATTACATGTGATCAAAACTGGAAAATAAAGTGGATGATAAAATTATAGCACAATGAAGAAGTATCTATAGATAACCTAATCCATATAAATGTGTTCTCATATTTGGGACTGAGTTTAGACAATATCCTTAAAAAAGAGTTATTAGCCAATGAAGTGACAATATTACTCTCCATGACCAAATTTAAATTCAGTCACCAGTACCCGCCACCTCAGAATAGACTCTTTTAAGTCAATACCAACAAAATGCTGCAATGATAGCTTGCAAAGGAAGACAGAAAACCAAAATGACAACTTTACTCTTGTTATTCTGCCTCTAGAATTCAAAATGCATCAAAGGATAGGTAACTCTCTTGTAAACTATTCAGGAATCAAGGAATTCAATTATAATCTGCTTTACCTCTACTGTTACCATGAAATCGTCAAATAAACACAAGTAACCTTACTTGTCTGCCACTTAAATATAAAAATATATTGTATTTCAGTGGCAGGAACTGTTTAAAGTTTAACTTAATGAGAATAAAATTAGAGACCTAGAGTTTATGGTGCTATCTAGACTTCAAAATAGACTTGAAATTATGGTTCACCATAGTCATTTCCTTTTCTTGCAAAAGGCATCTTTGTTAAATTAGCAGATTCTCTTGTCCTCTTGGATCATCTCAAAATTCAACAATAATTGAACTGAATTAAATTGATACTCATTGCATAAACCTGTTTAAACTGACATTTAAAAGCTGTCTTAGGAGTCATCTTGTCTACACCTGTGCTCTTGTTTCTGTATTCTAAAACTTTTTGGCTCAAATTGTTTTCAGAGGTAATTATGCTTGGGTTATGGCCAAAAGATGGATTTCTTCTCTTTTTCCTATGTTTATAAGATTTTCTTAGTGCCCCAAGGTATTGAGAGCAATTACCTAGGTTCTTCTGTCTAGCCATTTGTCACTGTTCTCTCAAAATTTGCCAAAATATGGGTAAACTTTTAGAAACAAGGTGGTATATGAGATGAACGGCCCCCCCCATGCTAATCTTTTCTGTAATGTAATTATGCATGCTTTTGAAGAATTCATAATATTATCAAGTGAACCAAAAGGAAAGGGCAGTACCAAATGGACCAGAAATTTTTCATAATTTCCAAAGAAAAACCAAAAAAACCCATAAAAGATATCTGACGTTATGGAGTAAAAATCCATAGAAAATTGGAGCCTTGTTTGCTATCATTTTGAGAAAACACAGCTCATACCTTTGTGGAGATTTCAGTAGCTCTGAAAATTGATTATTTAAGTAATAGCTAGACAGAACTTATTGAAAGAGCTCATAGCCTAATGAGGGAGACAGAACCATTGCCATGTAATTAAAATGAAACCTAGTAAATGTACTAACAGATGCACACCACGATGTAAGCTCATGATATGCCCATAAGTAAATAAGATAGAATTTTGAGACTAATGCAAACGTACAACTTCTCTAATTAAAAAAAGAAAAGAAAATTTATGGGAGAAAACTCTGAAGATAATTTTCTATAGAGAAAAAAGTGCAGTGAAGTCCTGTTCTTTAAAAAGGATTGAAATATAGCATAGTATTTGATTACAATAAAATATTAAAGGTCAACTGAAGCTAATCTTTGACCTCTCAGTTATAATCCCATGAAGAAAACCATTGCTTAGAACTTTTATATCGGAATCATAAATATGCTGGGTTGGATTCCTGATCCTACTTTTCTACAGTAAAATTCCCTTTACTATTACTATGTATCAATTTTCTTCTGGCAGTATGTTTAAGACTTTGGAATTCATGGGAATGCAATGAATAAAGAATTTTCTCATCTAACAAATTCTTCCTTATGCCCTGCTTTATTTCAATATTGGAAGTTTTCAATATATTTTGCTACAAAGGCACATTTATAACTATCAAAAATATAGAAATAGGCTTTAAAATAAAAACAATACATATGCTCCTGCAAAATAACATTGACTTTGTGGGAGAGATGTCATGCAAGCTTCAGAACATCTCTTTTTTCGTGCATTATCAGATTTACATGGATCTGACTCATTTACATGCTTCCTTCACTAAAATTTGGGAACTCTTTACAGATTTATGAACTCCTAAGAGATTATAAAGATTTTCCACCTTGTAAGGAGTTGTAGGAAATAATACATTTTATGGTCACAATTTGCTTTATGAAAATAAATACCACTTCAAATTTCAGATCACTTAACAAACTATGAATATGATCTTTGTTTCTTTTAAGTATTTTACATCAGATGAGATTCCTCTTTTTCAACTCCCAGAACTTCTATGCACAGTGTTTCTGACATCTGGAGAAAATTTCTGGATATCCAGTTTGGAGACCATCTGTCCATTAACTGGTCAAAACTGCCACCTACTGGTCAGTCCTCAAGTCTAATTTTCAGTTCATCCAAACATTGCTTTACCATGGATAGATCCCTTCACTCAAAACAGTAAAGATCAATGATAATGACCAGACTGAAAGCAAAAAAATTTTTAACAAAAATCCACTTTCTCTAGGGTAAACCAAAAATCCTGAATTGCACAAACCTGCCAATGAAATCATCCCTTTTCCCAGCATCTTTGTCCCATGCAGTGATATCAATGATTCCTCCTCTTTCTTCATATAGATGAAAATCAAACTGTTCCCTCCATTGAGGATTCAAAGTTTTTGGCATAATCTGAAAAGATGAAGAAGTCATGATTGCCTCATCAATATCAGTCTTTTAAAAGAATTGAATTTGTGATGCAAAGTCAAACATTAGGTACTATACAAAAAAGCATGTATGTATGCAATTTGAACAAAAGACTACTGAAGTGATGGAAATAAATCATTAGATCTCTAGCATCTTTATTCCAAATCATTTGTGAGGACCCAAATGGATGCATTTTGAAAATCAAAAGATGCTATCTGAATACCTTAAATAACAGATAAGACATGAATTATAGAAAAAAGACAAATAGTCTATAAATAAAATAGCTCACTCAGCCATTAAATTAAAAAAAATATCATCGCAGTTAATGCACAAAGACACAGAACTCATATTTAGTCATCTCATAATAGAGGATAATGAGGGTTCCCAGAGTTTCCCCTTTTTTTCTTTTTCTTTCTCCCCATATATGTTGGAATCCTGAACTGAATAAAGGCAAATACAAGACAACCAAATTCTGTGAGAGCAAGAAGCAAAAGCAAATAACTTTGGGGTGGTCAGGTAAACTTTTACCACTCCATACATCTTAGCACTGATGTATCATCCTCATTTTATACATGGAGAAAATGAGAAGTGAAGTTTAAGTGGTCCACTCAAAGTTTTAGTATCTAGACTCCAGTTCATCTTTTTTTCTAGTGCTTCAGAACACTTTCCCCAAAACCATGCCCTAAAATGTTTGTGAATTAATAAATGCCTATATATATACACATATATATAATCTCAATGTTGCATATAAAAGAAAGATGTATCTGATGTACAATTTTTAACTTCAAGTATGTACATAAGACATAAGACACCAGGCTGAATCAAGGAACAAAGTGGCTTATATTGATATATTTTAAAAGTCTATCCACCAGGGGGTTAAATAAAATCCATCCTTGTTTCCCTATTCTTTCCTTTTAGCAGGAGGGCATGCAGTGGCCTTTTCTCTTTTTAATGTATGACAGACAGATCTTTAGATATAAAGAGTTTGAAAGCAATGAAGTATGGTATGTGCAAAGGTAATGCAAATGAATCACAATTTTTAAAGTTCATAATCTGAAATTAATCATCAATAGACCATGGAAGGAAAGAGCAAGGAGAGACACGTGTCCATAGTGGGGTTTCATATTTCACACCTAAAGTGCAGAACTATAAAAATAAGTAATGTTTTAAGCCTACTAGAACATGGAAATGGTGTTAATTGGTAAAGGAAAAGATAGAAGTAGTCATAGGTATCTATTTTTGGAATTAGTAGCTTCTTCAAAATACATTATTAAGCCCTGAGGCAGGAAAAAAAAAGATGGCACTGGAATGCTATGATGATTCAAATAGATTATAATTGGGCTCAGCTGTACACCTGTGGTATTTTGGGGCGTGATCTGTCTTAATCGGCCATATATAGTCTAACTTTTAAGTTTTCTTTTTCAGGACTGTTCTCCCTGTAACTCCTTCAGGTTAGAAATCATGCCTTAACCATACCAAGAGGGTAAATAATCTCATGCTAGCAGTACTTGCAGAACTGGAATATTTCTAACTATGTTAAGTACTGATGAAAGTTTCCTAGGCCAGAAGCAACTTAGCCAGGTTATTTATAAAAAACTCATGAACAGGGTGACATCAAGGTGAAAGAATTTCCATCCAAGTGGAATGCGATCTTTAATACATGATGGATCTAAACAGTTGTCCCAAGCAGTCTATGAATATCAGTTATAAAAACTGACCATTAAAGAGGTCATATTTGGAAACAACATAATTAAGACATCTGCCCAAAATTTAACTATGACAATATGACTGTTACTACTTACTTTATCAATAATAATATAATTTATTATTATTACTGATAATTATTACTACAAATATACTTATTACTACTGCTGCTACCCTTTTTCCTTCTGTTACTACTATTTTTTGAATATTTATTATGAATGAAACAGTATCTCAAATCCTTTTTATATACTTTACAAGGTTGGTGTTAGATAAGGAAATTGATGCATAGAGAGGTTAAATTACCCACAGTGCACAACTAGCAGGAATTTGGCCCTTTGTTTTCTAAATAAATAAAAAATCCTGCAAGACAGTTTGAATAAAATGACTCAGAGAGATATACGAAGAGGGTTTTATTTTATTTTTTTGCCATATAAGGTAATGCTATTTGCAGTGTTTGTATTAGCAATAGTTATAATGATAATAACAATAGTAGGAATATTGTAATTATGTATAATTACATATTATAGAGATAATTATAGCCAACACCCTTTCTGCACTTTATGTGCCAGGTATTGACTTATCGTCTTTCCAGGTTTTTTTCTTTTTATTTTCTTTTCCGTTAAATTCCTCACATCTAAGCTAAGAGATAGGTGCTACTATTACTCCTATTTTTGTACATAAAGAAACTGAGACATAGAGAAGTAGTTTACACAAATCATGTAGTCCATAAAGAAATACAAATGTTTGTCTTGTTTTCTGACACTGATGTTTAAAAGAAGCACCATTAAGCATTTTAAAAATTATTTAGTGTTTTTACCTCCCCAAACTTGGCTATGAACAAACACCAGCCTTCCAAATACTGACAGGAACACAGTAGAGGTATGGGTACCTTGCTCTTGTACTTCTGATGCCCGAGCCGGAATTTCACGTAGGGGTCACTGAACCCATTTGAGTCCATTGCCTTGAGGTCTCGCCCCTCAATCAAAGTGATACTGACTATTCCTCTCCAAAGATGCGATTTTCTGTGCTGGTCTGACAGACGTAAACTTTGGGTCTGAAAATTTTGGCAAAGGAAGACTGAGTTACCTTATTAGATTTCAAACCAAAATACTTCATTGGCATAAACTTTTCCTCTGTAGCGACAATTTTTTTCAAAAGGCAGTTAAAATTATCAAAAAATAAAAATAATGTATGAAATGTATTATTCATTATTTATAAAAATATTAATAAGGAAATTATCATCTTGTGATAAATTTAAGATTGTTGTGTAAGATTGATTTTTGTGCTCAAAATAAAGACAGCCTAGCTGTTCTATTCTTAAAATTACAAGATTTAGATACTTCAAGAATAAGAGTATATTTATAAATGAACCAAATAAGCCTGTGTCAAAATACACACAAATAAATATTATAATTATCAAAGGCCTCATCTGCCCTGACATTAAATTTTTAATTAATTTTAAATTAAATTTTAATTAATTTTTAATTACTTATTGTTTTTGTGATCTATATTTTCATGTTATAAATGGACTTTATGGGTGACTTTTAGCTGTAAGATTAGTTACAACATCTACACAGACCATTAAAAGACTTCTTTCTTGCCACATTATGAGATCATTGAGTTTCAGCTCACTGAAGAACCATTTAAGGAACCATGAACCAGAAAACAAAATCATTATTCCCACCCAAGATGTCTTGCTTATGCTTGAAACTTGAATCAGAAATATTTAGTTATTTTTAAAATTACATATGTGATTTATATAAGCATATTTGTTTCTGGATTTATTTTTCATTCCAGTAGTTGAAGATTTTCTTTAATTATTTTTATTATGCTCAATTCTAAATCATAATGTTCAAACCAGTGAACAAATTCAAAATTTTTAAAATTAGCAAATCAGTACTAAAAGTGGCCATATAATCTCTCTGCAGTAAGTAGCATATAAAACAAGTCAAAAAAAAGGAGCTTAATTGTAAAAGCCCCTTTTCAGTCTGGTTTCAGCAGCAGGCAGTGATATAAAAAGTTGTTGTTGCTTTCATATTACCAAGCATAATTTTCTTCACTTACAGTCATTTCATGAAGAAATTCAGATTCTTCACAACCTCAAAGAACTCCACTTCTAAATTATGGTTTGGCCTATTTTCTGTTTATTTTTCTCTACGTTAATGTTAAAATGTCACATTCTACTCTGCATACCTCCCTCTTCCACTTGGACTTCTTTTTCATACTGTAGGAATGCCATTGCCATTTCTATCTTTGGCATCATCAAAAGTCATGCATTTTTAAGTGTTTTATTATGAACATTATAACCAAATTCTTCAAAAGATCATACTTTAAATATTATAAATGTTTTAGTGAAAATCTTACTAAATCACATTGCATATTTCCCTGACTTGTTGAACAGCAAAAAAAATTATTTCGACTAGCAAATTTTGTTCTGCCTTATTAGTAAAAATACAGGACTTTGGCTATACATCAGTCACCTCTATGAGCTTTAAGAGCAGTATTCAAAAAAAAAAAAAAAGAGCAGTATTCAACCGAGGTTTCATGGGGCACTTTCAAGTTCTACAGGGGTCCCAGGCCCTATGCCCCATTTCAGCTAGAGCCCCTCAGTTCCCATCTGTTTTATGTATTGTTTCCACATTGGATTTTGTTTGAACCAAGAATTTCTCAGATTAAAACAATAGTTTAGAATCTATCACAGGTAGGGGTCTTCAAGGCTTTGAGTCTATGCTGCTTATTATTATGGAATGCTGCAATGGGTTTTGGCTGTGGTTTGTGTTTGCTTGTTTACTACTTCTGCTGTTGTTGAGACTGCCTCTAACAGCAGAGTCAAAGTAATCAAGTTCTAAGCTTTGGGTCTGAAACTTTCCTTAAGGAATACGAATGGTAAAGAAAGAAACACAAAAATAAAGGAAGGGGGCAGGAAGGGGGGCATTAAAAGGAAGGAAGGGAAGGAAGGAAGGAAGGAAGGAAGGAAGGAAGGAAGGAAGGAAGGGAGGGAGGGAGGGAGGGAGGGAGGGAGGGAGGGAGGAAGGGAGGGAGGACAAATTTTGTTATAAGAAAGAAGAAATTTCTCATGATGATCAAGGAGATAACTACCCATTTATATAGAGATGCTGAGTCCAAAAGAGTGTATAAGCACATTATTTAGTTTTCCCAAAACCCTATGAGGTAGGAAGACAAGGCCTGTTATCTCTACTTTACTGATGAGAAATCTGAGGGTCAGTGAGGTTGGGCTCAGAAATGGTGGCTGTGTAACTAGAGTCCAGTATTTCTGATCTTTATTTTTGAATTTGTCTTAAAACAGGTCTTTTGGGTGGAGACCCTTTCATAGGTTTAAAAGTAATCACTTGTTATATTGCCAAAGTGTACTCTTCAGTTTAGTGGGTAGATTATATTTGAAATGGCATTCAAGTCTAGCTTTTCCCAAATAGCTAATACATGAAACCAATTTCTATGTTTGCATTATATGAGCACAAGTATTTATACTTAACAACATTTAAGCTTGTTGATCAATATTCCTAATGTCATTTTCTAAACAATCTAAAAGCAGGAAAAGCCATACATTGCATTCAGTCAAATAATAGTTGGGTACTATGAAGGTTACATAGTATCTCCAAAAAGCAATGCTAAGTTAGGTTCTTCAATGGTGTCATGCCTGAAATCCTTATTTGCTTGTTTTTTCTCCCATTTTTTACATGAGGACAAGAATTGGATTTACAGAGTAGGGAAGAGAAAGTTTGCTTTCCATGAGCTCCTTCATGCTCTCACACAAATAAAATGAACTTAATGGAGGCTTTACCTACTGCCATTAATTGTTAACAGAATGCTTTTCTATAACCTGGAAGGCTATTCCAAAATGATCTAAGAAGCCAGAGGGGCAGAGGGAAGAACAGGATTTTCAACAGAAACAGGGCTAATGAATGTGGGAATTAAGATGACCTGCCTACAAGGCCAAAAAAAAAAAAAAAAAAAAAGAACGAACAAGCCCCAAAGACATGCCAACTGGAAATCATGATTAAAAAATTATTTTTCCTTCAATAATTTTTGTTAAAAATTAAACTTTTTAAAAAGGAAACTCCATAATTCACTGTGGATTTGATTAATTGCAAAGACATGAAAGAGATAAAGATTTAGTTTAAATGTGGAGAATCAAAAACTAAGCTTGAAATAAAATTATATGTTAAATGTGTGGAAGATAATAAAGTTATAAAACTACCAATAGTACAAAAGACAAGCACTTAACATAAATGGACACTCACATCTCTTTAGAAATGTCTGGCTGCATGGTGTGGACATTTAATTACCTCCCTGGGCCTCGTTTTTCTTACTGAAAGTTTTCCTAGCTGTACTCACTGTACTCAGAGCTCTCTTCTGTGTGAGTCTCTGTGGAGGGATGTGGGGAGGTGGTTTGAGTGTGTGTGTCTGAGAGTTTGCATAGAAAAAGTATATTTCATACTCAATCAAGATTTAACCTGCAGAAGAGAGCCGTTTATTACTTTTACCTATTCTTTCTTAAATCAAGGTTTTGGAGAGCTCATTGAAGGGAATGAGGGGAATTTCGCGGCAAAAACTTTGAAACCCACCAGCTTTGATGACCTCCAAGGTAACCTTTGAGTCACTTGCTGCTCCATTTCCAAAGTTCCCTTCCTCTGTAAAGCAAATTTCTAAAGTGTAGTCCACAGACCAGCAGCATCAGTGTCTCCTGAGAACTTGATTAAAATTCATATTCTTTGGCCCCATTCCAGACTTAAGGAATCAGAAACTGGGGATGGACCCAGCACCTGCTTCAGCCAGCCTATGAGGCGATGCTGACGCATGCTCCAGTGTGAGAACCCCTGCTTTAAAGGTGAGCTGGTGGGTTCACACTGGTCTTGCCCTATGTTCTAACAGCTATTACCACAGTGCAATTGAAGCATTAACCACTCTCGGCATAGATATAACAGTCAACACAAAAGTACTTATTGAGCACCTAAAAGGGGTGAAGTAAATAAATTCCAAACTGCCCTCAATAAAATTAACATAGTACAACTGGGTGCTTTTACCAAAGGGAGTATTTTCAACTAGGTCTTTGCTGAAATAGAACTGTATTGGAGAGAGAGGGAAAAAAAAAAAGGAGAGAAGAACAAAAGGCAAAACAAGCCCAGTTTCAAGCAAAGAAACCAAGCACGCCAATGAAAGGACATTTGAACTTTAAAGGCGTAGTTCTCAGATTTTAGCGAGCAATTTGACCAGTTGCTGGATCTGACAGCCATCCTCCATGTGACCCAGTTCTTATGCAATAGAACTGCATCTGTAATTTCAGCAAATGCCCCAAGTCTCAAGCACGCCAAAGTTTGAGATCCACTCATAAGGAATACTCATCTTGGTTCAGAATTAGCTAAGAATATCAAAATAGCAGCTAATAATATAAATTTCCAAATCTGGAGTGATTAGTCAATAACACTTATCTTTAGTAAGACTTTAGAACTAGTGAATTGGCACTATAAGGAAGATATTAGTTTGGCTATACTGTTCCTTGAGAAAAAAAATTCAAGATTTCATTTCCTTTTTCCATGTATAACATTGGTTCGGATAGGAAATGGGTTTCCAGGACAGTAAGCCAGTGCTCTGAGTTCCTAGCTCATGCAAGCTCAGTGAATACAAATAAACTGAATGATTGAACTTACTTGTGCATTTTGGCAATAGGGACTCTGAAGCTCTGCTCTGCAGAAGCCCAGGACAGGAAAAGCAGGCCTGCCACGTGTCTGGATGGAAATGAATGGTCAGAGCTGTACTGGAAATCTTCATGCTCCTATCAACCCCTCCTTTCAAGTACCATTAGAGTTACCTTTCAATAGCATTTTTTTTTTCTGGAAAAAATATATATTTGCTTCTCAAGTCACTTGTACAAGACAGAAGACGTCTTGTATAATGAAGATAAACACTAATGGCTATGCTGCCAACCACCATTTTCTTTAGTAGACTGCAGTGGTCAAGAAAACAGAGCAAGGAGATTATATGGTGATGGATACAGCTTATGTGGTTTCAGTCGCTTGTTAATAGTAATAGCAGAGAAACAATATAGCAAGAAATCACAGAAAGAATCATTTTCCCCATGTCTGCTGCTTCAAAAAATTTCAGAGACTGTTTCTCGTATCAAAAATGTAATAGGTTCTAGCAAAATAAATATTATGTGGACAGGCAATAGCTGTGATCATGTTTGCTTTGCAGTCCCACAAGTACATTTTTTGTAATGATTAAACAGATAGCTCAAAAGTAACAGAGAAATTTTGCCCCACATAACACTTCCCTCTGTTGCCTCTGCTACTGATAAAGCAACCCAAAGGGCCTAATTACTAAGGCTGAGAGTGGCAAAAGATGGATTAAGAAAGACACAGATGAGCAAGAAACACTGGAAGGAAACCATCATGGTGGATTTGGGGTTGAGTATTAGGGCCTTTTTGTAGCAGATAGTTTCTGACCAATAGTGTTATGGTGAGGTGAAAGCAGTCAGCTTTCATAACATCAACAGGAAATACTGGATTTTGGCCAGTTTGAAAAATAGGTTTGAAGTTACAAAAAGTAATAAATGTTTACTTGTAGCTGAGCGTGGGGGTTTCGTCCTCGCTCAGGCCCAAGAGTCGGGGGGGCTTGCTCCTGCCGATCAGCCGGTGGGGGGTGCCCCAAGAGGGAGCACCGGTTCTCCAGGCGTGGGGGACGCGCGGTTGGGGAAAAACCACGGAGACCGCTTGAGCGCAAGAACAGGTCTGCTTTATTACGGAAGTACACTTAGCTATATAGGGTTGGGTAGAGGGAGGGGCGTGATGAAGGGAGGGTTGGCTAAGGGGCGGCTGTGGACAGGCTGAAGCTGATGGATAGACCTGAGGTAAGCAGTTACTGGGGAAGAGGGCAGATTGTGGGTTGGCAATATGGGCGGGACTGGCGGGAAGGACGGCGGGAGCTGGAAGGGGAGGAGGGGTGGAGAAAGGCGGCAACATTTACTGACCACTTAATTTTTGCTGGAGTTTTCACCCATGTTTTTCATGATAAGCATCTCATTCTTAAAAGAAATTGATCTTTAAAAAATAATAAAATAAAGAAATTGAAGCGCAGATCAAGATAAATACCCTATTTGAAGCCAAATGGCTAGAGAGCGGCCAGTTGGAAATTTGAATCTGGAGTTGCTGTTATAGAATCCATGATTTTCCCTCTATGTTATCTTTTGGGCAGAGCCTGAGAAGTTCTGATACAATAAAAGGGATTAATTGGTTCAGAATTTGTGGCAATGCTTTGCCTTATGCTTAGATGAAATATATCCTTGGGTGTAGGTTATTGAGTAATGCTAATTGTGGTTTAGAGGAAGTAAAAGCCGATAAACTGTGATAACCCTAGCATATGTCTCTCAGTAAAGAATATGAGAGTTAACTATATTACAAACTAAGTTATAGTGTATTGTCTATTAATGAGATAGGGAAATTGTAGAATCTAGCATATAAATTGAGAACACTTCTATATTCTAGTTCTAGTTAATAAAGTTCATTAATTACTTTCCTTGAAAAACTGAATCTATCTCCTATTATTCTATATTGCAATTAAAAGACAATCAAAACTAAAAAAAAAAATCTATTTAGAATTAACATATGACTAAAGGACCACACAGTCATGCCAATTCTCTATCTAAGATGTGCTAATAATCCTTGGCTTTTGTTACCCTGGATTTTATTACCTGTGTACAACCTAATCCTTCCAAATGAGACCCAGACACTGTGAAACTGGAGTGAAAGACATGGCTTATGTGTTACAATAAGCCATGTGTGGAGTCAGTCCTTTCCTTGATTTTCAGCATGTGCTTTTATTTAATCAAATGATGCACAAGACACTACAAAGAAGAGATAATGACAGCCTAGAATGGCTGTTTTGTGCTGCAAAGCCTGGAGCGTGGAACAATTATTAGTTTAATCCCAAGCACAGACATGTTCTATATTTTCCTTTTCCTACCCAGTTTATTCCAGTGAATTGTACCAGGATGATGAAGTCCAACAAGCAGATTTGTTCTGCAGTCCATCCATCTTCTCAAAGCAGGATTGCCTTTACAGAAAACCCTCCCAGTGCTTTGTTCAGGCTAGTTTGAAGTGCCTCATCTAATAATAAGGCTTCGATCCCCTTTAGCTTAGATGATTCACTAGCACTATAATCCTTAGAGAAAGTCCCCTGATTTTTATCCTTAAACTTTCGTTCCCATTTCTATTGCTTCTTGACAACAATTTATGGTGTCAGAAAGATGTTTATGTTTACTTTAGATGTTTTAACTACCTTCTCCAATCCTAATCATGACCAAACAAAAGTTCTTAAGCTTAAGCTTATACCATATTTGTTCAAAATACATACTAACAGAAAATTGCCATTTATGTTGCACCCTTGTTCATTGGCTAAAATAATCTAGAAGTCTCTAATGATATGATAAAGGAATAATGAGTCCTGAGTTGGACATGCAGACTTAAAAAAAAAATTAATTAAAAGTTACAAGTGTTTTTTTCTGAGAGTCTTACTTTCTTACTTACATTATAGAAATAATACCTGAAGTTTACATGGGTATATGTCATATGTCTTTCAGAATGTTAGGTGTTTCAGCACAGGATCACATTTATGTTTTACAAAGGCAACAACTCTTCTCCTTAGTCTGCAGTATCTTCCTTCAACCATACTTTTATTTCACCCTATCAAAAGGCAGTGCTTTGACCTAACTGTGAGTTGTTCTGTATTTTTTTATGTATTCTCTTTATCCATTTTGTATTATGATCCTTTTCTCCATTTTTTTTTCACATGAGATATCATGGCATAGTCCAGCCTTCTCCCTTTTACAAGTATAAAATTGTTCTTTAATTCACTATGTGTTCTTGTAAGATGGTTTTTCCAATTTAACTTTCAGTCATCAGAATCTAAGTGTCCATTCAATAGAGATAATTGATTAGGAACTCAGATATAACTAAATATTTAAAGAACTGCAAGAAGTTGCCATCTTTTAGGTGGAAGTTAAAATTCTTTAATGAAATTCTGACTTACTAGAGTGATCAATTTTCATATCACAAAAATGTTATTGCTTGCATAAGAAACACAGTAATTGGCCTATACATTGCTTCCTGATTTGTGTTCTGAGATAAATAATGTTTTGATACATTTTAAATGTTATGCTTTTGGAAAATCAGAATAGCCCCGTCTCACTTCAGTCTTTTCTTTCAATATTTTTATCTCAAAAAAATTTAAGATATATCAAGTAACATTAACTTTCCATTTGAGCAAGCTCTTATTATACCAGTCTTCAGTTTCACTCACTGTAATGCAGCGGCTATCTCCTAGACACACATATTGATCTTTATAAATTAAGCTGATAAAATTTTCTTCCAAACAACACACAGCTTAACTCACAAAACATCAGATTTTACCTGAGCTATTTAGGCTTTCTGCATATCTGAACATTTCCTCCTTTCATTCACATCTCTTCTAAAAGCTCATCGGATTACCAATATTGCTTGGGTAAAGGGCAATTATGTCAGTTATCAGGGGGACATTTGAATGTGAATATGAACTATCACACTTATCCAAAGTAGACTCGGTCACTGATTTTCTGATTTAGTAAAATGTGACATCAAACACAGTGCTTCATGGCCCTCAAGAGCATCCATTCTTTGGTGGCTTAAAGAGCTACTGAAGAGAAGGATCACAAAATGCAAGAGGAATTTGAAAGAGTGCTGATAAAGATAAACTTAGGAGCAGGTCTATTTATATTCATATTCATCATCAACCCAAAGAATTCTGCCATGTTAAGTCTTCACCAAACCGTTTATTTCCATGACATTCAGAGAGCGAAAAACATTGATCCTGGTCATATCATCTGGGTACTCAAGAGCAATGAACATCACTTCTCTGGATCTTAGTTTCCTTCTTGGTAAAATAAACGACCTCAAAAGGTTCCACCTTTATGACTCAATTTGTTTGTCCCTCACCACATGTCCAGAAAAAGACATTAGACCACTGTACCTGGGATACCAAAAAACTACCTTTTAAAATTGTGTATTTGTTATTCAAAAATCAGAAAGTTCAATAGATTGAGAATGGTTAATAAAGAATATTTCAGGATGGATACAATCAAGTCGACAGTACTGATAGGTGGAAGACTAATTTGGAAGCAGCAAAGTAGAAAGAAAATGTTGAAAGATCAACCATTTGAAAGGGAGAACCTTGAAGAAATATTAGTCATAGAAATGGTCCAAGGACTAGACTGCATATTCACTGTACCTCGGACAAGCAACATGGGACACCTGAATTCTGCTCTCGGCAAAGGAGTATGCCATATGATTTCACCATATTAGTGGCTTTTAAGGAAACCATGAAAAGGTTTTTGCAAAAAGACATTTTCTTTTTAAGATGTGGAATAATTCAAAAGCAGTCATTCTAAGTGTTTTTGGACAATGTATGAACATATAGGAGGGCTTATTATTTCAGCAAAAATATAGCACAACTTCAGTGAAGGCAGTCATATAGCTGACTGAAAAAAATGAAGAGATTGTAATTATTGAAATAAGTTCACTGTTGTAAAATAAGCATTTGCAGTAAAAAGCTGCAAAACAAGAAAAAAAATGAAGTCCAGGTGGGGATCAGAGATATGGCTTATACTTGCTCACTGGACAATGCATGGTTTAATCTCACCCCTGTGTGTCTGATTAAGAAATGCTGAAACAAATCTTAAAATTCTAAAGGAAAAAGACAGGAAAGTTTTCAATCAGGAACAGTTAATGAGCCAAGCAAGAGAGGATAATGGCAAAGTCCTAAGAGTGCAGCATTTCACTGTAATATTTATTGCTAGGTAATCATGAGCCATGTGTGGCTTTTCAAAGAGAGAAGGAAACTCTTAAAGGCAAGGTAGTAAGTGCATTAGCAATAGATCATGCTGTAGTATGATGCAAAATTACAGAAGAGAGAAATGGATGACAGAGCTCATTATGCTTAGGCCATGAAAGAGTAAATAACATTAAATTGCAATGGCATTTAAAAAACTCTGCTGGGAATTTTCATTTTTTATTTATTTAAATCAAAAGCAGAGTTGCTGTTTTCTAATACATGGGGTATTTTTCTTCAAAGAAAAAGCACTGATTATCTAGTCTGTATCTAGTTTAGGATCACTGCAACAGAAGATTTCTCTCAAACAGAAATAGAGTAGAAAAGAACTCCATTTTATAAGAGAGGAGGAAAAAGAATCACAGTGGACCCTGCAAGCAGCACCTTCAGATTCCTAAAACGTCTTTGGGCCTCCAACTGTTCAGAATGTGGCATAAACTTAGTGCCATAAAGAACTCACTTCAAAGCAATGTATTAAATATGTGAAGTTTTAAAATTTTCACATGAAGAAATAAAAGAGTCAGTTACCTAGATGACTTAGAATAAAAGTTAATAAAGAAGGTGAATGAGTACATCTATCTGGGAGCTAGTTTTAAAAAGTAAATTTCTTAATTCATATTTAACTTTTAAATTACTATCCAGAACCAAAATTCAAGGATGTAATACAAAGGATTTCAACATTACCCTCCAAAAGAAAGACTTCACAGAGAAATAAGATCCAACCACTTCATTTTCTGTGAGTTCCTAAAAACAAACAAATATTTAACTAAATTTTAAGATGTTTTTGAGAATACTTTATTAGCCAGACAAAATAAAAATGAAACAAGATAAAATCAAATAAAAAACCAAAAAATATATTCTAAAGCTATTTTGAAGATTATAAACTGTGAATTTTCTTCCCTTGAATAAATTAAATTTTGTCTTATTCATAGCTGACATCAGTGGTAGTAAAATGTAGGGAAAATTATTTCTATACATTTTTACAAACAGAGCCCACTTACCTCATTGTTCTTAATTGTTCGATAAAAATATAACAGAGACTAATGTTTTATTATAGAAAGTAGAACTGTTTAGGCATAGCTTATGATTTTTAAATAAACAAGATTAAATTTCTTCCTTTTAGTAAACCAATTTAGCATCACAGACATTCAGAGCATTTTCAAAAGAATGATAGCCAAAATCTTATTTACAATCATGAATATAGTCAATTTTTTAAAAACTCCTCATTAAGAATTTTTGAGTGTTATATATGTAATATATAATATAACATAACACAACAATATAACATAACATAACAAGACATAATGTATTTTTATTAACTTGAGCTCACCAAAAATAATATTTAAAATAAACAAAGATTGAGAATTATGGCTTTGGGCTGAAAACAAAGTAATAGATTCAAAGTTGTATTTATTATTACTTAATCCTCAGACCTTTATAAAGGAAACCAATTCGGCTTTGGGAAATAAAAAACACGGCTACCTTTCTTTTGAAAAGAATGTTTAAATCACATACTTCTTTAAACTTTAATGTTTTACATTCTGTTTCTGGGCATGTTATGGGAAAGTTATGGAAAACTGATGAGTTACAGGAGGGTCAACATTTGATACTGTAATGAAAAGGAAGCAGTTTTGTAACTTAATTTGAGTAGTTCATGATTTTTATGTTAGCTAAGATTGTAATGATCCAGCACTCCACACAACGCCCAATACGTAGTAGGTGTTCAAAAAATAATTTTTGATTAACTGGTAGTCACTCAGAGTGGCTAAGGGTACATATTACTTCCAAAAGTGATATAAAAAATCATATTAGAAAACAATAATGAACTAAAAATTACTTTAGGGCATTCAGCAATTTGAATAAGTTTAGAACTGGACTTGCATCAGAAATCACCTATACAATCTACTTGTGCTTTTTGCATAAAATCTATTTCTTACAGAAGCAACAACATTTTCTGTTTAAAGTTACTGGCATAGAATTTGGTCAGGTAGCCTGGTTAGTGTCAGAGGTCATCAGGAAAAAAGTCTCAAGTTTAAGAAGGCCTTGCTTTTCCATCCCTAGAGAGTTATTATTCATTTACATTTACACCTATGGTTCTCAGCAGTCACAATTCACCATCGTAACATGAATTTCTAAAAAAAAAATCCTTAATTAAATACACTTACATTTGGACATTGGGCACAAAGTTAAATAAAGTGGTTGCAGCCTTTTTTGATGCTATAGTATTGTCTAAATCAAAGAATACTATTCTAGTTTTCCTTTTCTATTGTTAATTCACTTCAATTTGATTTTCAGCAGTTTTTAAGTTAAGCAACATGTGGAATAAAAAATTTTAAATATCATATTTTTAAAAAATCATTGCTTGAAATCTCCTTACATAAATAATTTCCCAGAGTCAATAATACAAATTATATAACTAACAGAGAATTTTATCTTAATGCAAAATGTTTAAGGCAATTTTAACAGAAATAAAAATCTTGGATTCAGACTCAAGATAGTCACAGCAAATAAGACAATCATTTAGCATATAAAAGTATTCTTAATTTGTTTAAAATTTTAGGTGGTCTAAGATAACTAATATTGAAACTTCACTGAATACACACTTCCAATCTTCTTCAGATAAACAAAGAACATACTGACTTATATGTCATATGACAAGTATGCAAAGAACAAAAGGAGAGTCAGAAATTGGGGGAGGGGTAGATTTTAGAAAGCAAGATTTAGAACTTAGGCTTCTTTGTTAAAATTTGAGAAATAAAAATATTAACCACATTTGGATCCACTGATATCTCTAAGGTGTGCTTTTCATGCCATGCTTAGTTACTTCTCCCATTATTCACCAATAAAACTTAAATTTCATTTACAACCCACATTTTCACATAAATTTACGAAATAAAGGAAATAAATTTTCCAGTGGACAGGTGTCATTTATTGCTCTGCTCTGTGTAGGTCTAAAATGTACAACAGACCAGCTAAGGCCTTTCTTTCACTTATCTAATGAAAAGAACAATAACAACACAACACCTGGCATTATGAAAATGGTTTCTAAACAAAAGTGGTTAATTTTATGATGGAGAGTAAGGAAAACAGAACGAACTATTCATGATGCCAAAGAAGGACTGTCTTAAATCATAATTGTAGATATTTAGTTACACTTCTGTTTCAATCAAGGCCTTGATAAGTGAGGGAAAGTGCCAATTTAAAAAGAGCTAAAATTATAAAGTAACAGCAAAAGGAAACAGAACCCAAACCAGAAACATCAAATTGATAAGGGAAAAATTTTAAAGTTATTGTGAATAACGAAAAAGTCAATTATTTTGATGGAGATTTTGTATTTAAACGATATTATCTTATATAGAACTATTTTTCTGCCTCTGAAAAAAAACACACACAAATGACATTTCTCCTCAATGATCAAACATCTTATTCTTAATAGAAAATATAACTAAATTTTAAATAGAAATCTAGAAAATACACTTTTTCTCAGAGAAGTAAAACTAATGTACAATTTTTTTCTAGCAAATGAACATGATCCTGCCTTTCAGTCTGCAATATAAAATAAATCATAGAAATCTTTAAGGATTTTGTCATCAGATGAGCTAAGATTAGCCCCTAAACGTTTATGAAAGGCAATATTTCTCATTAGCCTTAATCTGTACAAGTCTTTAAAGATAATATAGCCTATTATAATACAGCAATTCTTCAGCACTCAAGTCATTCACAATAGATTTGAAATTGTGAAGCTTGAGATGCAAATCTGAGAGTCAAGCCAGCTAGCATTCCTGTTTTTATAGAAGCACAATTTCTGTTTCTTAATTTTGGGAGAGTGGGGGACATTTAAGTTGTAAAAAATAAATAAATGGTAAATAATTTACATAGACGTTGCTGCTCAGAGTGCAACTATTACATCAAAACTGTGGCTCTTGAGGCTTATATGAAGTTGACTAAGCCTATTTATAGTTATAAAATTGAAAATAGGGACAGGAAATAAGTAGAAATTTGGGCTGAAATGCTATCTTCCTGTGCTTTGCTTTTTTTTTGTTACTGAAATAAACACCCCTATCAATTATACTCATTAAACACAAATATGATTCCCTCCCTTTCAGGTCGAACTGTCCTTTTAAATATTGCTGAAGAGAGACTGAGCATCCCAAATGACCTGCTCTGGAACAGGAGCTTAGCCTGGCTTGCTTTGTCTTATTTTTCTAGCAACTTTACCTTAAATCTTTTAATTTATGTATGTGTACACATAAATACATACATATGTATGTATTTGTACATACATATATGTGTGTATATAGCTCTGTCAACCAGGAATTTAGAAACCGGTTTCTCACAAAACTACGAATTGTGATCATTGTGGACATCGAGTGTATTTAAAAACCAACAAATCTCCTTCTTCCAGTTGCACTCAATTTAATTACAAAAATATTATTTAAAACAATTAAGAGGCATGTAATCTATAAACCAGCCCTTGGCTTCATTATCCTGGAGCCAAGTTATATTAGTTTCCTTCCTTTGATCAGCCCAGGAAGGGTCTTGGGAAAGGTGTTGGCTCATGTGAGGGCCAATTAGCAGCCACACAATTAAATGTCCTAGATCCAGCATGCAAGTGCCATAGCTTCTATTTGTGTCCTTTCATTTTGTGTCACCTCACCCAGATTTGCTCCCTGAGGGACCCACATTTTGAAAATTCAACAAGAGTGGTCAAATAAATGAATGTAATGCTACTGTTACAGTAAATCTCTCTATGAATTGCAATACATAAAGATGTATGATATTATATATATTAACTGTGGGAAATGCTGTCAAAACGGCAAGAAAAAAATAATTTTAATATAAAATTTAATTATGTTCCCATGCATTTTGTGAAGGGTAATTAAGTGTTTACTGGCATTATGTGTTAATATCTTTGTTTCAAATAAACTTACTACAAATTTAAGGAATTTGGTTAACTGGGGTCAAAATACACTTCTTTAAATAGAAATGCTCATTGTCATTTGCCTTTTGCTCATTGCTGCGTTTTTGAACCTCATAAGTCTTAATTATGAGGTTGATTCTTTACAGCACTTCTAAGGAACACTGACGGGGAGTAAAATGGTAGAATAATAAAAATTTTTTAAAGAATTTTGTTTCCTTCAAAAATATGTAAGCATGTCTTTTTTTCAAAGATATATACATAACAATTCTAAATGAAACATCAAAGCAGAAACATTTTTGTCCCTCATGGTTGAGATAGTCTATGACCAATAAAGTTTTCATTTTTTGAGTTTTTAAAATCACCTATTTTACCAAGATATGAGGTCTTTGTAAAAAGAATCTTATAATTGTTAAATAATGACTTTTTTTTTCATTCTGACTGTGAGAGATATTTAAAAATGTGTTAATCTGTTTCTCTACCGTTACTTAAATTAAAGCACTTAGAGGTTTTCACTGATGCATTTTTAATGTGTCATCCAAGGTGTCAAGTTTAACTATGCCCTGCAGATTTACAGAGTTGAAAGTGTTCTCTAGTTTAAATTAACAATATCTTTGCCAAAAGCTTATTAAAAATTGCTTCATTCAACCAATGAATAAAGTGCTTTATAGTTCATTAAAATTATACTGTGATTATAATAAAATCTTTATAAAAAGATATATCACTAAAAAAAGATATAGAACATCAAGTAACAGAAGATATGGTAATTAGACACTGTCACCTTAGTCTATATTATATTGTTCAAAGGATGAACTTTCTTTAAAGAAAAAAATTCTTAACTGTTATTGTTGAGGATATGAATTGCAATGTGTTTATATTAGCACTATAGTTATTCTTCACATAATTGTGAGAAACTTTCTCATGTAAGTTTATTATCTCATCCATTAATAAATTCATTCTCCTTGGTTCACACACACATACACACAATGGAGTCTAAAACCATCACTTCCTACTCTCCTGATGGAGCCAATTATTCCATTATTTTTTGCATTTTTTGTTTGACCCCACAACATTTATTCACAAAATGCATATACATTTTCTCTTTGAGCTCACGATGCTTTCTTGTTGAAAATTTAACTTTAGAATAAATTATCAATGATAAGCTTCTTCTAAAGAATAAAATATTACAATAACTCAAAACATCACCATTCCTCTGCCAAATGGAATTTTGTCATATAAGCATAACTCTTTGACCAGGATAATTATCTAGATGCCTAAGTTTACTGGAGACATGGGTCCCTTCTTAAAAAACAATCTCCTATTACCACTGAATGTGGGCCAGAATTTAAAATGCGCAAAATTGAAAGTGTGCTTATAGAAATCTAGATTGAATATGTCAAAGAATTTTTCCCACAAGAGGAGATATTATGGAATTCATAATTATTTACTGGTTTTCATACCATTAAAATATAGCACTTATTTTATAGCATTCTTTTCAGAGGTCAGTTTAAAGAGTATCTTTTTCTTACTTGCCATCAAGTGAATAAAACACTCCAAATAATACATAAATCAGTCTTGAACAGCAATTATGATTACCCTGTACACAAACTGGCTATTTATCTTTTGACTTAAATAGTAAACAAAACCCCACGTTATGTGAGTGCCAAAAATAATATGATTTCAATTGAAAGAACCTATTATTGGCAGAAGAGTGGTAACAAATCTAAGGAAAGAAATCTCAGCACAGAAAGTCAAGACAAAAATGACCAGTGGGGATTTAAGTAATGGGAAATGCCATGAACTGATTCACCTTACAGAGAGGAGACATACATATTAAAAAAATAACAATGTCAATTTAGCTTTTACCCCCTGTGCAGTTATATCACTTTTGAAAGAAACAGAGTAAAGGCAGAAAAACTCCATACTAGAGGTAAACCCTCAATAATATTATCTGGTTATATTTAAATCTTTGCTGCAAAGGTAAAGGTTCTTGAATCAGGTATGGTATTCACCACTGGTGCTGCAAGATAGGCTGCATTGCCTATTCCTTGCCGTAAAAAATACATACGAATTTGTTTCCATAAATCAAGATTCCAAAGGAGAAAATGACCTGTGTTATATGAAAAATTCATCTTTGACTTTTGAGCAAAGTTAAATCTAATGTAAAATATCTGTATTTAAAAAGTAAAGCAAATAAATTGCACCCTGTTTCTAAAAATAAATGAGAAAAATCCTTACCCATGCAGGAATTTTTAAAGGGGCATATTGATTTAATAATAAATAATAATTATAATATAATAATAAAATAAAATAAAAATAAATAATAAATAAAATATAATAAAAAAGGATACATTTCCACAAAACAGTAACATAGTAAAACTTATAAAACTCTTAAAGTATATTCACTTATCTATCATCCTTTTTCCTCTAATCTCTGGAGGAAATAATTAAGGAAGCAGGTTCAACTGAGAGGTAAGTTTGCAATTGAAATTGCAGACTTTCCCTTAATTTGAATTTAACAATATAAAATCATCAGTGAGTTCTAATATTTGAAAGCGTATTTCCAAGTTCATGCCATGGCATAATCACATTTCCATGGTACCTATAGCTTCTCACTAGGCATCTTGAGACTTGTACAATGGCCATTTGTGGCCTACTGCCATTTCATTCCTTTCTTGAATGGAAATTTCACCCTATTTCCCATTCTCATCCAAATCCATATCATCTCTCTGTCTTTCAATTCCCAAACCTGACTTTGGATATGTAAAATAAAATGGTAAGTTCCAAAATAAAAACAGCTACTATTCTGTTGGCTGCATCTGGGAGACTGGGTATAGGATGGAAGTAAGCATGCTTAATTATGTAGAGGATGCAGTCACCCTTTTTCATGATTCTGTCCCAAGGATCAGGCTGATCGTGTGTTCCAGCCATCCCACAAAAATTAAGAAAAAAGATCTTGCCTGTAGTACTGACTTCATACATATTGGTTGAATTCTGAAACAGTAAATGGCGCCACTTTCTGGAAAAATATTATGGCCTTCTTTGAACTATCCCCAACCAATTGCAACTACCCCTTTTCTTCCAGAGGCGTAAATGACAATAATTCATTTACAAGCATCCTTTATACCCCATTTCTGATCACGTAAATTAATGTTAATAGATTGACCTATTGCAAAATGTTATTGAAACTTTGGCCATGAGATTTGGGCCAATTCTAAAATCATTCATTCCGTGTTCATTTATTTTATTTAGAGCATTTATGAATAAATAGAGCCAATATAAGGCTTCAATTTGGCTATTTACATAGTATTGATAGAGACAAATTTTAGTTTGATTGTATATATTATAGTAGAAAGAGGTCATTTCATTATAAGCCTTAGTGGTTGCTTACTAGCTTCCACAGTCAACTTGAAAGTTTATAGTCAGCTATTGTCTAGAATTATATTTTTCTCAGATTGTCAGATGATCCACTATTTCCATGTTCTCTAAGAAGGATGCTTTCTTTCAAAGTGGCACTGAGAGGAAGTCTTGCGGCTGACAAGGCATTGCCTGTCCAGCCTCTCTTCTATTAAGGTTGCTTCATTCCTTCACCTGCCAGACACAGATGTAGGCTCCATCAGAGATTTCTAATTTTTGCTGCTCTTGTAACACTAATATGGACAAATAATGGAAAATATTTTAGGATACGGTGAAAATTCAAATGAATTAGCAGGTGTTTAATATGTTCTTATAGAAAAAACAAATGAGTGAATCAATTTTACTTCACTCACATTCAATATCCCCATTAAATTTTATAAAACTGAAAATTCCTTTAGGCTAACAACCCAAAAACACTATTACAGCACACACTAAAAATAATCTGCCAAGTGCCACCCAAATGAGAGCTGAGTCAAACATAGAGAATTCTGTAGCTTCAGTTGCAAGCTAGAAAAATGTACCAGTTTGAATGTACAAATGGATTGTCAATAATAAATTAAAACTGTTGGAATCAAGTATAAAAATAGTGGAGAATAGATGCTTACTATTATTTTTTAATTTTTGTAAACTAAGTAAAAGATATAGATTTAGTTTTATTTAATCTCTCATTAGAATTAAATTTAATTATAAATTAAATGGATTTTTAAAAGAAGTATATTTATTTTCATTTTTTTATATTACAATAAAATGGCCTATTCTGATTAATTAATATTAAATACTATGTAAGATCCTGCTCTAGCATTGCATCTGGAGGAGAGGATATTGCTTATATATTAATGGACCACTATGTTTTTACACAAGTATCCCCTAATATAGATTAATATAGATACAAAGTGAGGAAATATAAATTACATAATATTTAGAAGGTATACACCTTTAATACAACACTAATTTTAAAGTACAATTCTGAAGAAAAATGAGTAATAGAAAAATGAACAGTGCAAAAGTTTCTTCAAAACTTGAAACTTTATTTTAATCAATAAAAAATATCATGGACACTAAGTCAGAAATGTTCAGCAGCTTTCCTTAATACATGTTCTTCACTTCATTAAATTATTAAGGTGATTTTTAATCTGGCCCTGACCTTTTTGTGACCAAATTACCTTTCGGTCATTAATTCTTTAAGAATTGGGGAGAAATTGTATAGTAGGAAACACTTATTAAAATAGATTAAGACATTACCATAAATATAAAAGCATTTTTATGTATTTTCTTAATTCACAATAACAAAAATGACAAAATTAAAGGAAAACTCAAGTAATAGCATGATTCAATCATAGTGAAAGAAAAAAAAGCTGTCATGTACCAGGGTCTAAAAAAGTTAGAATTGCTATTGAAAAGGAATACTGACTTTTTAACTACAAATTTCAGCAAATGGGATTTTTACAAATAAAATCCCTTTGATTTGTTCCAAGGCCTATTCATATAAGAGTTCAATTTCATCTTGATATTTATCTGTGTCCAGGAGAGGTACTGCCATTGAACAAATTAACAGCTTAGCTTATATCACATATAGTATACATTATATAAGAGAGCTGGGTTTAATAATTTACAGAATCCATAAGCTCCTCTCACTCCCAAGAGCCATTTATTTCTTAAAGTGAGAAGAGGCAATGAAGGAAATCTGTTCTCATTATATGTTCCAAAGATGTACCAATATAGGGATTTGGAGTTTAGAGAACAACACACTCACTTTTCAGGGAACAAAAGCAGTAAATTGGATGATCTTTCTTCTGCCTTGAGTATTCCTGCCCTAACTTCATCATTTTATTCCTAATCTAGGGCAAAGAGATTTTCTAGACCCTGTTGTACATATAACAGAGACCAAATGCTGAGAATGATGCTGAGAAGTGACCAGAGATTAGCACAAGGATGATTTGGGTGATATTGATCAGTGTGATTTCTATTTACTTAAAAAGCATTGCATGGTTTCCTTAAAGTTTATGGGAAAAAAATAAAACATTTGAATAGCGATGAAATCCTGTGATACAGTTTGAAGAGGCATGAGAGAGATTTGGGAAAGCAGCTGACAGTTCTTCTCAACAAGAAAAGCTGAAAGATCACATGCTAAGCATTACCTTACTTGATCTTTTCCAACTCTTCCTCATTAGCATTGTCTGTAAATGAAATAAAGCATTTTAATTATCTTTTCACTCAAGTGCAGAATAGGGCAGCCCATTGTTTTCTGGAGGAAACAGTATTTATTAGCTCTTAAACAGAAAACAGGTTCAAGCAATACTACACAAGACAAAGATGATAACACACATACAACATTCAAGCACCCTTAACATTCAAGCAGTCTTTCTGATGACAGAGCATTTGGTTTATTCCATTATACAAAGAAATAGGGACAATATATTTGAAATAGAATGGAAATTTTGAAATACTTTGATTGGAAAAAGCACACTGAGAAAGAAATTTTTTAAATAAGCACATTGAGTCTTATCATTGGCAATTGTTCCTTTTGGTGGTAAAGGTGGAGGGTAAACGTGACTTTATAAAGCATATAATAATTTTACTCTACTTTTACTCTTCAAACACGTTCAAAATATGTGGCTTTGATGGCTTCATATTGCCTCTGTTTCCAATTAGTTTTTAATTACAACAGGACTACAAATAATTTCGATTGAGAAAAATTATGCATGTGATTATGGTTAGTGGTGCACCTTCCCTACTAAATGTTTAACCAAAACATATCTTTTAAATTAGTATGTTTGTGTCATAATAAGAAGTATGCATGACCAAAGTTTTAATTAATTAAAGTTACGGAGATTTGTGATGGGTACACAAGATCAGTGGTCTCTTGAATAAAATAAATCATAAACCCCCAAAGATTTTCATTTCCTCAATTCAATTTTTAATTTTCTAAGTTAATGCTGAGGTATTAGCTTCTTGATTTCTTAACTTTTTTATCAACTTTAAACAGATGAAGTGGAGAACAGGGGATATTTAGAGCAAATAATGTAGCTTATAGAAATGCTTGCCATGTTTGCATATGAAGGAAGTGCACTGTTGCCTGAAAGAACAATTTATTTTTCAGCAGAATTCACTGTAATTCAGGGCTAATTTGGACTATGCATGGACTACAAAAATACACACAAAGAAAGATTTTACTATAAGGTTGAATCATAATGAAGTCAACTTTTTGCCTAAACCAAGAGAATGGAATTATGTAGAGGTTCTAGGATAGGAAATAAAAAATCACGAAATTTTCAAAGTTAATGATTAAATTCCTCTTTTCTGTAATTAGTGGTTTTATATGACATACTTTCTCTACATACATGAAGTGTATATAGAGTGTATACTGACCAAAATATGGAAGAATAATAGTTTTCCTAAGGTTATAATAATTCCCTATTTTTTTTTCAGATGGAGCCAGGTAACTTCAGTGTAATGTTTTCAAATGTCATTATAGTAAATACTACATATGTCTTCTAAATATTAATGTCCAATTTAAGGAACAAAAAGTCATTGGGTTATGGGATGGACATCTGGTAGACACACAGTAAATGTTGGTTGTTGATACTGTCTGAGTCATTGTCATTAGTATCATTATCATCATCTCCACCACCATCACTTCTTGTATCATTATGACACAGCAGTTGGAAACCAAATACTTTTGTGGTATGCCATATTTACAAAAACTGCTCTATCAGGAGTTAGGTAATTAATGTTCAGCTTTCTCAGAAAGCAGGGTTTCAATGAACAAAGAGCTGTAATTCTTAGAGACAATGCTTTGATCCAAAGCAAGTGAGAACAATTAAAATAAATTAGTTTAAAAAAAAGAGCAAAATCTCTTAACTTATGGTTATTTACCATCATCATGTAGCATCTAAGAATCTTATAAAGTTCCATTCTATTAGATGTTATACTATGAAAAAAGGGGACTCTAGAATGTTAGGAAGTGTGAAATTTCATGGCAACACTACTTAATATTACATGGATTTAGGAATCCTGTTGGTCAAAACCATATCCCCTGACTTAGAACCACCTCATACAATTAACCTTCTCTTTGTAAAGCAATCTGTAGGGTTGGTTTTTGTCTGTTTGTTTCTCAAAATCAACTGTATACACAGGCTGCAAAGTTTTATTTTTCAGATTGAGAAACTGATGCAAACAAAAACTCAGTGATTTCCCTCAATATAAATATGAAATATTTGGCATTTATGAAGATCAGTTCATTATTTTCCCGATTTAGTACCTAGAGGTCTATTATTAGATCCAGTGAGTCTCTTGATATAATGGCCCTAGATTTTATAACAAAAATTTCTGTTTCTTTCTGCCAAACCCTTTAGCTATGTGGTGGGTTTAAATATCCCATTTCCAAGTCCCTTTTTCTTTTCAGATAGTTGGGTTATGCTACATTCAATAAGGTTAAAACAGGAGAAGAATAAAAAAAAATTACAGAATGGCTAGAGATTATAGTACAAACACCTTATAAAACATATACATATTCAATTTTTTGTAAGTCAGTATTTTTTCAAATGTTGACTGAGAAATAATTCTGAAAAATATGAAAAATAAACCAGCATGAAAAATATGATTTTTTATCACACTACAAGTCAACTAGGGTCAATTAAAACATTTCTTAGAATTTTCTATTTTTAGCTTTAGCCAAACAATTTGTAGATCTAGGTTATTAAAAAGAATATATAATACAAATTAACTCACTTTTATTCCACAAATTCTCCAGTAAAGAAAGCTGTGGATTGAACTCTGCCAGGAAAAGAGCCAGAAAGAACTCAAACACACTATCAGACCAAAACACCAGATATGCACACATGTATGCACTAGCTCACTTTTGCAAGACATGCAGTCAAAACAGAAAACACAGCTGTGCCACACAGCTCATCAGCATGTCCCCACACAAGTTTCGGTTTCTCATATATACAATGCTGGAAACTTAAAAAAAAAAAAAAAAAAAAAAAAAAAATATATATATATATATATCTGCTCAAATCTAAGATTTTTTAAAAAAGGATTCAATCTTAAACTCAATAGAGAAGATTTTTAATATAGCCAACTATGAAAGACTTTTTTCTGTTTCTTACACTCCACTACTTAAATTGCTGTAATTAGATACTGCATGTTTTAGAGGCTTCTTTGGTACATTGAGTAGGCCCATAGGCTTTTATTTTTTTCAACTCAGTCTTTTGATTTACTGATTTCTGGAACTGGCAATCCATATCCAGAGATATCATCCTAACTGTATTACTCATGGAATGTACTGTCAGGATTAATAGTGAATAAAAAAACTCACAAGATAACTGATTTAGAGGCTTTAGCACTTTGTGATTTTAAGTGCTTAGTATTTCAAGTCATTCATTTCTAAATACTATTTTCAAGACTTTTTCTTAACATTAATGCTCTATTTCCCATTTAATTGTTAGGGGTTTGTTTGTTGAAAGCTCTTCAAATTCATCTCTTCCACTCTCCAAGTTAATACACATAAAATATTTAGCAAAATTTTATAAACAAAAGTGTAAGAATGAACATGTCATTTTTTAACTAAAGTAATAATTCCCCAAAGCTTTAATTATTTCTGAAGCAATAGTCAAAATGACAGAACTCTTCTTATAATTTTGCTCTGTAAGGGTCAATGCAAAATCATCCTCTATTTCTTCCCTATACAAAATTCCAAATATTAAAGGGAATTGTGAAGCATTTAATAACTGATTTCTCATTTGTTATATTTAGAATTTGAATTTCTCTAAGTAAGACTTTCCCTTGATATTTTTTGATAGGATAATTCTTGAATAATTCTTGAATTTCTGCCATTTTCATTGCAGAAATATGTTAAGGATTTCAGTTGTATGAAAATTAAATTTGTGGATACATTGACTCTCTGATTATCTCTAACTAAGAAACTTCAAATGTAGAGCAGAGAAATATATTTAGATAATATTAGATATGTTACAAAATGGTGAAATTATAGTGACTTGTGTTCATGATTCATTGTCATCATAGAAACCTTAAGTAGTGGAATAAAATCTGATTGTAAACAGATTATCATTAATATACTAATTTTAAGAACTTACTAAAGAATATTGTTTGTGACAATCTCAGGGATATGAATATTAAAGTAAGGATAAAAACTTAAAATACCTTCCCCTGATCCCTTGAAACATTCCTTCAAATTCCCAGAGTGACCCATTTACAACCAAGTGAACAACCACTGGGTACAGAAAGCTGGACTAAGTTTTGAGAGGAGTCATTATAAGAAGCATAATAAGAGGCAATAAATTAGATATAGATTTTTTTAAGGGGTTACAGAATATGAGATGGAGGTGAGCTAAAGTTTAGGCATATTTTAGATAGGAACAAGTGACAGTGAAGAAAACTTGAACTTGAGAGAACTGTGAAGGAATTGGTTTGACTGGGATAAAGAGTGAAAGGGAGGAAACATATGTTGCTTGTTGGAGAGACTTAAAGTTTCTTATAAAGAGTTTCCTTTAATTAGAGAAATAACTACAGTGCGCTGACCACTGAAAGAAAAAAGAATGAGTGAGTTATTAAGCCTAGGACAATGCTTAGAAGATGAGCAATGTGTGTTTTTAATTGATGCCTATATATGGCCCTTGTCCAAAGTCTCAAAATCTAGTAACTAGTGTTGATTAACAGTTATAGATCCAATATATAGACCAAAACAAACAAACAAAAAATCCAAAAAAAAAGCAAATTTATTTAGATGTGTTGAGAATTTCCATAATGTAAAGCATACAATTAGAAACCCAGATTCAAGTCTAGGACATTAGACTAAGCAGAATGCTGGTTCTCAACAGAATTTCCTAAGGGAGGAATCCACCTCTCCCTAACCTAGCTTGTTTCTCAAAAACCAACCCCAATGCCCTTGGTTATTGATCGCACCCACAAAGAGCAACCAAACTGCTTTACTATCCAGTGTAGCCACACTGGTCATGCTTCAGATAGGACCGAGGTCAGGATGGGAAGTACAAGAATGAACACCAGCCAGAGGACAGTTCTCTTACAGGCTGCAACAATCATATCTCTTCTGAGCCCTGGCTAAGCCACTTGCTTCTATAGTGAAGAGAAGATGGCCAACGACACTAGGGGAAGGAAGAAGGTGTTGTTTCTCAGTCAACTCAGCAGAATAAATTCCAGTGCCATTTGGGACTCTGAAGGCAGAGGGCATGAAGAAAAATACTTGGTAGTAAGGGATTTCTCCCAAAAAAGCTGGGATGGCCAAAAGAGGTTTGAATTAAGAAAATGGCATGACTATTGATGCATCTGGAAAAAGACCTAGACCAAGAGAAGGAAATACTAAATACAGATGAGTTTTTACAGCTAAGAGATTTCAAAGCGAGTCAGGAGGTCATTCCAGAGGTTACATTTATGCAGGTCTCCGCGGGCTCTCACTGACTGCCACAGTAAAGAGTGCCTCAAGAAGGGGTGCTCCTCTGAGGGATTACCAAGTGCCAACTAGCAATACATCTGCAAAACAACCTTGATCAAAGGGGGAAATGGTAAATACAAATGAGTTTTAATGGCTAAGACATTTAAAAGTGAGCTGGGAGGTCATTCCAGAGGTTATGCTTTTGCATTTCTCAGCAGGATCTCATTGACTGTCACAGTAAACAGTGTCTCAAACACCTGGGCTCCTAAGGGCTCTAGAGACATCTAGACACTAAAGGTAGGGGAGACAGCTCAGGAATTTGGCATCCTGGCAGTGGGCCTTACTTTGGAATTTATGCTTTCCAGTGTAACAGAGTTAGATTCATTTATAGTTGGTCTATAGAAATACTCCAATATTTGTTCATCAGTTGCAACAAATGTACCACACTAATGAAAGATGTTGCTAATGTGGGAAAGTGTGGAAGGGGGAGAGAAGTGGGCATATGAGAATCCCCTATATTTTTTATGTAACATTTATGTAATCTAAAACTTTTTTAAAAAGAAAAAAATTAATGAAAAAAAAGAAGGGGTATTCCTGGGGGCTCTAGAGACATCTGGACATTATAGGCAGGGCAGACAATCCCAAGAAATTGGTACACTGTTGGTGGGCCTTACCTTGGAATATATGATAATCTGTCTCCCCAAAGTATCAGAGTTAGACTCATTTATAATTAAAAAAACTTTTTTTTTTTTTGTTCCACAAATGCTCCCATGTTAAACTTATTCTTCCCTCTCACTCCCCTCAGAACCTGTAGTGGCCACTGCCTTCATAGCAGTTATAAAAGTTCTTCCATTGCTATAATAATAATAAGTCTATAGTAGAATAATAAGTCTACTTTAGCCCCTTGTTCACTCCCCAATTGTGAAGATTTTGGGGTAGTGGTGCCCACTGTTTCCAATTGAAACGGGCTTGGATCTCATGGGGCAGAGGGATGGAACTATCTTGCTTGCAACTGTAGGCATTGTCCATCACCATCTCCTTGCTAGTTGTCCTGGATGAGTCCAGTGAACTTAAGAGTAGGTATTGCAACTCTGATGAGATTCAGGGCTCAACAGGCACATGGACGGATGAAAGGTTTAAGTCTGTGGGACATACATTTAACAAGTATAGTGCTAGTTATAGGTTCAAATAAAAGGGACAGAACAGCCACGTGTAGGGAAACTATAAATGAGTCTAACTCTGTTACACTGGGGAGCATAAATTCCAAAGTAAGTTCCACTAACAGGGTGCCGAATTCCTGAACTTGTCTGCCCTGCTTATAGTGTCTGGATATCTCTAGAGCCCTTAGGATTGACGTGGTTTGAGGCACTGTTTACTGAGGTAGTTAATTACATCCTGCTGAGATGTGCACAAGCGTAACCTCTGGAATGCCCTCCCGACTCACTTTGACTCATTTATAATTTTCCTACACATGGTTCGTTCTTCTGCCCCTTTTATTTGAACTTGGAATTAGCATTCTACCCATTAAATATATGTCCCAGAGACTTAAGTCTTCTGCTGTTCACATGTTGGTTGAGCCCTGAGCCCTCAGCAGAGTTCCATCTAACACTTACTCTCCAGTTAATTGGATTTGACCATGACAACTAACAAGGTGATGATGATGGACAATGTCCATGCCAAAAAACAAAGTATCTACAACTATAAGTAAGACAGTTCCATCCATCTGCCTCATGGGATCTAAGCTCTCTCTCAATCAGAAGCAGAGTGGGCATCTCCATGACAAAATCCTCATGAGACTGAGGAATGAACAACAATGGGGACTCCAAATATGGAATAAAGCAGATTTATTATTATTCTAGTAATAGAAGAACTTACACTATAGATATAAAGACAGAGGTCACCAGAAGTTCTGAGGTGAGGGAGAGCGAAGAATAGGTATAACATGGGGCATTTGGGGACACTGGAATTGATGTACATGATATTGTGATGTCGGATATAAACCATTATTATACATTTTATCAAACCTATAAAATTCTGAGGTGCAAAGTATAAACCATAGTGTAAACTATAGACAATGCTTAGTAGCAATGCTTCAAGATGTAACAAATCAATTGTACCAAATGTACCACACTAAGGAAAGATGTTGTTAATGGGGAAAGTGTGGGGAGAGGGTGGAGCATATGGGAATCTCTTATATTTTTGATGTAACATTTAAGCAATTTAAAACTTCTTTAAAAATAAAGAAAAAGAGGGGAAAAACTTAAGTTTATATAACAACATAAAAGAAAACAAGAAAACAGCATGAGGATTTCAAGAGAAACTATTTGTGTTCAGGGTGAGTGTGGCTGCAGAAATACAATGAAGAAAAGGGAAAAAAAGAAAGTAGAAGATGAATAAAACCAGAATATTGAGGTATAACTGTTGCATGGACCCCCACTGTTTCCTTCCTAATTCATGTCTTATAATTCACTGATGGTCAGCTTCCAGGCACTGTAATATTTTTTAAATGATTGTTTTCTAAATAAAAAGACTGCTTAAAAAATGTTTAGGGAGCCAAAGATTGAATTTTTTTTTTTGCAAAGATGGTTGAAGAAAAAGTAATCTTTGGAACTACTTTGCCTGTGCTGTCATATAGTTCTATGTAATTCAGAACATATCAGCAGCTTCATCATGAAGTATCTCGATACCAACTTGATCTCTCAAATAGTTTGATTTTAGGGTATCCAGTAAAAGCCTCTTTCAGTTACAAAAATCAGTAGACAATCCATCATCAAATCATCAAATAATTACAAGAGCTGCTACATCATTCCAACCTACAGTAATATTACAAGTTTGGATTGTTTGGGGAAACACAAGACCTCAGACATTTAGGTATTTTCATTTATAAAGTGCTGTCCTTCATGAAAATAACAAAGAACCCCAAAGCAGGAATATATCATCATCAAGTTGTGTCGATTTTACTTCCTACAGGTAAACCTGTCTATCTGCCACCATCTCTACCTCTGATAGCCCCAATCCAAGCCTCTACCACATTCACCTGGGGTTCTGCAATAGGCTTCTAGTTGGTCTGCAGTCACCCATGCTTATCCTTTAGATCTGTTTTCTGCAGTGTAGTGGTGAGGATCTTTACAAAAGGCAAACAGGATTGTGCTACTTTCTGTTTCAATACTTTCATCTTTTCAGTGGTTCTCCAATGCTCTTTGAGAATGACTACAAATCTTAACACGGCCAAAGGACCCTACATAATCTGGGCATTTCCCTTCTACCCCAGTGTCATCCTGCTCCACGATCCCCCTCACTCTGTGCTGCTACCTTCTTTAGATTAGTTCTTTTTCAATTCTTAAAATATAGCATAGCTTCTCTAGCCACAGGAACTTTGCATGTACCATTCCCTCTGCTTGGAATACTTCCTCTCTTCCCGGTTTGTACCTTATTAACTCTCATTAATGCTTCACACCCCACCTCCAAGTTTTCTTCTTCAGAGAAACCCTTGCTGTACCTCTTGGCCCCTGGCTAGAATAAATTATACTATTTATGGTTACAGCAACAGATACCTCTTCTTTTTTATGGCACTTAAAACGTTTGTAATTTTATATTTATTTTTGTGATTATTTAATCCCCAATTCCTTCTCCATTAGATTTAAATTCTATTTTATTCTAATTGCCTAACACAAGACATGGCTTATAGTAGGTGCTTGGTGAATACCAGGATTATCTGAGTAAAGCAATAAATGAACATTTATAATTTATTCCTATATATGCGTTAGCCAGCTGGGATATTTTTCTTGGTTGGTGCTGGGTAAGATAATGTCTTCTGAATTGGTGGCTTCTAAAACGATGGGCTTCCATGAAGAGTTTTCATTTCTAAATAGTCTCTGAAAAACTTTCCTCACCCACCTTTCCACCTTCACATATGCCTGTGCACTTGGACCCCCCTGCCCACACACAGACTTTCATCATGCTATATTCTCACAGTAAGTTTTATTTGGTAATATTTGTTGGAAAAGAGAAATTTCTTCCTTACTGAAAGAAGCACAGATACTTAAATCAGAGTTAGAAAGTATTATTTATGAATATATGTTCACTGTTCATTTTTTTAAAAGGATAGAGAAAAATACTTTTTGAAAAGGGTAAATATTCAATGAGTAGAAAATATTCAAAATTGAAAATGAAATTCACTATTTCTACCTACAATCTAGAAAAAAGTCATTAATATCTTTTTGACAGATAACATATAGCAATTTTTTTAATATATATTTTTCATTCAGCAACTTTAATCATGCATTATTTTAAGGCAGAAATACACACGTTGCTGAAATGCAGTATTTGAACTTGCCTAAAAAATTATGTCTACTCCTAAAATGTATTACAGTCAGAACAAGTTGGAGTAGCTCCCAGGTCCATGAATGCACACTGAATCTAATAAATAACCTGGTAAATTGTGGCAGAAAGTGCACTGGCAAGCATACTGATGCAGGTCAAACCTGGTATTTTTTTAATGCTACTTCCACAGTGCTGGAGTAATTGGCTCCTCTGTCTCCCTTGTCAGCTTCTCAGAGCAGCACTGTGTGCAAGAAAGTATTGACAGTCAGTGCTGAAAAGTGGGCAATACCAATACGGAAGCCCATCAAGAAGATGAAAAGTACTCACTTATCATTCAGCAAACAAATACCAGAAAGCAGAAACTCTGTTATAATTTCACCTCATTTTCTTTGTTATGATATACCTGACAATACAATCAAAATGGTAGTGTCTGGATACCCCAGTGTAGAATTCCAGATATTAAATTTACTAGTAAATGTATTCCCTGAATGAATACTAATGCTTTCCTAGAATATAACATGTCTGAAATTGATGAACAAAATTATAATAAAATGTGTAAATCTGTCCCTTATTTACAACAAGAAGTTCTGATCTGGAGCATGAAACAGGAAATTTGAGTTCAAAAATACAATAAACATAGTCTAGCAATACCCAGGATACTCACAGAAACAAAGAAAAGTCCAGATTTTCATATGCAGCTTCTCTTTATTATCACCTTGGGTACAAAGAAGGCTTACAATATTCAAACAAGTGAAAGCAAGAAAGAGTCCCTACTTGCCTATGGGGGCACTTACCACATCCCGGGGTTCTCCTTCTTTGGGCGTCAGGATGACCGAGAGCAAAATAACTCCAAGATCATGGTCGGGATAATGAGGATCCTTCAGAGGAAGGGTCACATCCGTGGGCCTGTAACATAAAACGTTCAGATTTTGAACAGTCATGAAATGAATAAGACAAAAAAAAGTTTATGCTCAATTACTTATTTTAAGAAGAAAAGCTATTTTGCCTTCCTTTATTCTCCTGGTACAAGTTTTGATGTTATCAAAATATTATCAATGTACCATGGTATCCAATAAAATGTGGGCCAAATGGGTATAATTGAATTCACTAGATGAATTTCAGGTCTTCAAAGGATTCTGGAAAGTTGATGAAAAGTCTGAAATTAATACCACTGTGCTTTGATCTTCTAAACACTAAGGACATCCACTGGAAAGTAAGGTCAGATGCAATGTGGGTACTAACCACACAAATAAACAACAGTAATCTTAGATGTATATAATATGTAATGTATATATAATATTGAATGAAGAGATACACTATACTGAAATCAAAAACATATTGGTACAGATTACAATTTTATGCATCTCCTCAGTGTGGGATGATAAATTTGAGCTAAGCAGAAAAATTAAAAAAGCTCTCCAGTGCAAAATCCTGAGAACATATAAAAGTGCCTGCTTATTAGAAGGCATATACCTTTACTTAGAACAAATGAGTAAAAGTAACCTTGAAAGTATATTTGATTAATGTAAACTTTTAGCAATCTATATGCATATACATTTCACATTTGAAAACAAACAAAAAAAACAAAAGATTTGGGAAAAGTATGATTCACTGGATGAAAGTATAAAAAAATGTCCAGGAAACTCTAACAACATTGAGAAAGTTCTAAGTCCCCTCCCTTTAATATCTAAACCTACATACAGCAGTGCCAGCTACTTTCTATAAATCTGAGTCTAGCAACTAAATAAGGGTCATTAATTGACTGCTGCCTTCCTTTTACTTTTATAGGATTTTTTTTTTCTAAAACAGGAACATATCTTAAACAGGTGAGTGGTAGAAGAGGAAAATACAATTTGTCTGATAAACAGCGAACACATGCTTTGAAACAATGTATAATTATTTAAAATTATATTCAATACGTAAAGTAAAGCTTCCATTTTTGGCTGTTTTACCCTGTGACTAAAATTTTAGACTCTGAGACAAGGATATCAATACTGAAGAGCTGGGTGACATAAGCTTTGGAATTTGGCAGCATCTCTGAGTAAGAAATTATGAATTAGTAGTATTACCTATGCTCACTTTAGAAAATAATACAAAACACACACTCACTGACAATGGGTAGGTAACATGTTGTTTGCATATTTCAATTAATATTTTAAAATAGGGATTACATTACAGCATAAATATGAGGTACTATGTAATAGCACCAAACAAACAAAAGAATCCTGAAATGTTGACAAATTAGAAATGTTCCCTTGCTTGCTCATTCACTTATTCATTTAATTTCATTCCTTCATTCACAAAATATGTATTAGCGTAAATGCCACGTACTCTACAATGTTGTGGGTAAAATCAAAGGTCAAAACCAAAATAAGATTCTTGTCTTCAAGGAGCTTACCTTTTAGTACATAACACTATTGAGTTCCAGTGCTGGGGGAGGGATGTGGTAGAAGCTGGTTCAAGCTGCATATCAGAATCAACTGGGAAGCTTTTAAGAAGTAGATTTGTCTGAATCCCACCCCTGATGACTCGGTTCTGTAGTTCAGGAATGGGGCCTGGGAATCTCTATATTTATAAAACTCCCCAGGTAATTTTCTCAAACCAGGATTGAGAACCACAGGTTGTTTTCAAAGCTAAGATTTTATGATACTGGGAAATTCATTCACATGATATTTAATTTATCAAACCAAAGAAAGGTACACTGAAAAATATGAAAATTTTTCTGGCATTAGGGTTTTTAACTAAACCATAAGTAACCTGTTAGACTGATAATATATATATATATACATATATATATAAGCTATCACAATTATGATGCTAATTATTCCGATATGAATTTAGCTATAACTAATTATTATAGCTCATTAGTAACAATTTGTTCCTTTTATTTTAACAGAGGCATACATACAATACTACATTATAAACATTATAGTACATGTATATATAGAATTACAAATTGCTTTGGTTCACTTTCTTGTAGTGATTACATACAAAAATTAATAGGCAAAACTTCATTACATTTTTGAACTGTATTTTTATTAGAGAAGTTGTGAGCATATAAAGCAATCATGCATAATGTCCAGAATTCCCATACAACACCCCTCCACCAGCAAAACTTCATTACATTTTATAATGATTACATGATAAAGATTCAAGGACAATTGCTTTATGACTCTCACCTATTACTTTCTTTTAAAGAGATAACCACCCCCCCAAAAAAGAGATAACTCAAATTATATACCTTAATGCATCATACAGTAGCACAAATAGGTAGCGATCTAATGCTTATGTGGTTTAGGGGGAAGGAAGCAGTTAGCTTAATACACCAAATAAGAAATGTGACAAAAGAAATACCAAATACGTGTATATAATTTAAAAAAAAATTAATCAGCCCATGTTTTTCCATTTAAAGTTATTTTTTGCCAATGATTTAACTTTAATAGGGAACAAGAGAAATCTATCCTCTTAAGTCTTAAGCCCACTAACTTGCATAGAGGACCACAGAGAAAGTAACTGGCCATTGCAGAACAAGAGCACAACATATTACATTTTGAGCTCAGTTTTTATGATATTGGAGTTCATGCAACAACATCTGGGACACTTCCTTCAGCTGCTGAGAGGTGGAGAACCTACTACCATCCAGAATCTATCCTTAGGTTCAGTCTGTGCTAGGCTGTAATAAGAATGGAGGACGTAGAAGGACAGACGAGGCTGCGCTCTTGCCCAGTCAGAGGCAACAAGGACCATTAAAAGACCAATAAGCTGCTATTTACACTTCTCTGATCTTCTAAATTTACAGAGACGTATATAATTATCTGGCCCATTCCTCTGCTTTTACTATCCCTGCCGCATGATCATCCAAATCAGGCAAGGTTTCCTTCTTCTGTAATAGTAATCAATTCTTAATTCCCATGTTGAAATGCATTTTGACAAACGAAGCCCATAATTAGGTAAAAAGAATGGATGTTATTAGCAATAATAATATAACTTTACCACTAGTCAAGCTATGATGAAAGAATATAACTGAGCCAATAAAATCAACCCACCTCCACTTTATGGACAATCCTTGGTAACCTAGGATTACTGGTGATAGCAAAATTAGATTCTACTTCAGTCAAGTGATAAGACAGCTCTTGTTTTTGAAGCAAAGTACACACTTTTTATTTCCCATAAAGTGACCTGATTCTCAAATCAATAATTATGTTTAATGTGCATAGTTTTCTTTATTCCACACCACACAATGGCAACATGAAAGCAAAGTTTGTGTCTTTTATCTTAGATTACTGGTTCTTAGTACAATGTTGGGGGGCAGAGCAGGTGACCGAATATTTTTTTCTGTTGAATCAAAGTTGTCGAATGAGATAGGTGGAGAAGATGCTATTATGCCCATTGTAGATGACAAAGTTGTACTTGAGAGAAGATGACAAGCACAAGATGACAAGCTAGTGAATGAAGGAGCAGTGACTAGAACCCAGATCTACTGACAATTTCTACTATACAAACCTAGCTGCATAACAAAGTGCAGTGATAGTAAAACAGTTCAAAGTTACCTTTTTAACTTCAACTGTGTGAGATCCAGAAAAGCTGAGCCCATAAAATCATCCTGAAGCCCAAAATCATAGTCAAAGACCTAAGTTAACAAAAAGACAAAAGATTGTCATAAGTAAGTCCAATACAAGCTTTAAATGAAAACATCTCAATTTTAAAATATTGGTTGTCTGTACTTCCCCAAACAATGGTAATTATTATATATTTTATATGCATATATTATATAAAACTTCTCTCTTTTCAGGCTTTGGATTATTAGTGGTCTCACAAACCATTCAAAGAAAATTACATTTTATTTTCTTTAGTTAAATAATTGATCTATATTATAGCAATTTAAGGAAGATGAATATAAAAAATCAAAGTAAAACATAGTAAATCTTTAAAAGTGTGGGAAACACAGGTTTAAAGTACATTTTTCCTGTATATTATAGAAGGAATGTTAGTATTACTGAAAGGTAAATTGAGTGGTATGAAAGTCAACATATATGACTTCCATACTACGCTATGGTGAGGACAAAGTGAGAATATGGCTTCAATTGCTTCATACTTTTAAGGTCATTGAGAAGAAATTCTATGGTATTTTTATAGGACAGTGACACTTTAAACATATAAATAATTAAAAATTGGTACAGCTAGATTAACTTTAAATTGGGTTTTTATTGTTATAAGCAATTACTAGAGCAGAGGTTCCTTAACAAGGTATCAATGAGCTTGAATTGATTTTCAAAAAAATATTATTCTTGTGGGGACATGCTCGTACAGGTGTGATATACTTATTGAATAATACACAGTATAGTGTAGACTGAGTAAGGGGTCTGTAGTTTTTACCTGACTGGCAAAGGGGTCTGTGGAACAAAAAAGGTTAAGAACCCTTGTACTAAGGGATAATATTAATGTGACTAACAACACCAACAAAACAAAAAGAAAATAAGAAAAGAGAGAACGCATTTCTTCCTTCTTTCAACACTATTTATCTCAAGTCTTCTCTGTGTCCAACTTGTTCCAGGCTCTTGGGATACTAATGTGGATAGAACAGTGTCCAGTCCAAGGAAATAGCAAGTGCAGGAGATGGATCTGTGTTGTCAAGGATCCATAAGAAGTGAGCATAGTTGAAGTGGTTTTTGCAAGATGGACAATGGAAGGAAATGAAGTTGGAGAAAGAGGTCAGAGCTGGATCATTTAGTGCCATTTCCAAAGAAATAGGGATTTTAGTCTAAGTAAGATGGGAGTTGACTAGCTCCCATTCATTAAGTAATTCTGTCACTCGTATATTGACTCAGCCAATAGTGCTTAAGCATTTATTTGCTAGATACTGTGCTAGGCATTGGGTAAATATCATTGCCAATGCCTGTCGTTTAGTGAGGGAGACAGATGTTAAACTAGGAAACTGCATGAGATATACAGTTACCTGTTTTGGTAGTATAAAAAAAAGAACAGAGTATAAAAGAGAGAATAATAAGAGAGATAAGGGAATGACTGTAGAGATGAAGGGCCGCTAGAGGAAGATTAGAGCTGTGTTCTCTTTTCTTCTAATACTTGCACTGTGTACTAGAAAATATGAATACAAACTGTTCATAAGCACATAAGCTGTGCTCTTGAATGAATGACTCAGGCCACTGGATTCTACAGGTTGTGAGAATCGATTAGGTCTTAAGAAGCAATATCCCAGCACGACTGTGACCAGTTCTTGGCACAACATTCAGAAAGCTCAAAGCAGAGGGACTGGTACAGGCAGCAGCTCTGAATTACTTACTGTTTTGTTCTGCAGTGTAGGTGTACTTCAATTTAAACAAGCTTAACATGTAAAAAATTAATATTTACACAAAAAGATAAATACTTTGCATTACAAAAGAATTCTTAAATTTGAAGAGTCACAAGAGGATTTATTTAAATAATAAGCTTCCCCAATGCCTTTTAAATTATTCAACTTGCAGTCATTTGATTTACATACAACCTTTCTGGAGTACATTTATTGTAGAAAGCTCAGCAATCCCGCGATAAATATTCTCCTTGATCAATTACACTTCTGAGCTTTAACTATCAACTCAGCAGCATATCACATGTGGCTATTGTACATCTTATGCAATTTACACCTCCAAATTTGCAAATGGATGCAGTAGTGTATTTTACAACATAAAATCTACATCAAAACATTAGAGAAATTTCTCCTGTGCAGTCTCTGTCAATCACATCACACTCAGGCTTAACAGTTTGGAAAGAATATAGGTGACAAAGAATCAATGAGGGAAGTGGATGTGGCTCAAGCGTGGGCTCCTACCTAAGACATTGGAGGTCCATGGTTTGGTTCCCAGTACTTCCTAAAGAAGACAGTGAGCTGGGAAGAAGGGCAGGAGCAGTAAACTGACACAACAAGCTGATGCAACAAGAGACACAAGAAGAAAAACATAATGAGAGACATAAAAAAAGCAGGGAGCAGAGGTTCCCTGTTACCTCCAAAATTGAAAAGAAAGGACGAGCAGGATGGTGACCTGGCACGACGGGCAGGTATGCGAGCTGATGCGACAAGATGACACGATAAGAGACACAGGAGGAAAAGCATAATGAGAAACACAAAAAGCAGGGAATGGAGACGGCTTAAGCAACTAGATGCCTCCTTCCCACATCAGAGGTCCTGGGTTCAGTCCCCCATGCCTCCTAAAGAAACAAAGAAGATAAACAGACACAGCAAGTGCAAACAATGAGGGGATGGGGAGAGATAAATAAAAATCCTAAAAAATAAAAAAAATCAATGAGAACACCTGAAGTACATTTACCCATGTGAGGTAGAGAGTTGTAAATCCAGCAAATTGATTAGTGTAGACAACTCAACTGGGTGATTCAAGTTCCAAATCTTTACCCTCATAGTGTTACAGTAGCCTACAGTCTTAATGTAGATGTTTATTCTAGTTCTCAAATTCTATTAGTCAGCAAAGTCATAAACATGGGGAAGAATCGAAACACTAGAATCCATTCATTAATGAAATTATTAGCTATGTTACTTGGTTCCAAGCTCTATAACTTATTTGTTAGAGGGAGCATTGTTCTAAGTAGTGCCTCAGAAAATATATAATATAGAAGAGAAAAAGAATAGGAAAAGATACTCCTGCAATAAAAAGTGCAGTTAATGCTTAACATTTATCTTAACATTTACTATGAGCTAAACACTGTGTTGAACACATTATATAGATTATTTTATTTATTTTTATAAGCCAGTGAACAAAGTATTGTCATTCTTATTTTTCAGATGAGGAATCTGAAGCTTAATTATGTCACTTGCCCCTAAATCCTAAGGCTAAGAAAGGCAAGATTCAAATCTTGTATTTGATTTCAGAAACAGAGCATGTTCAAACTTAAAAAATATAACTAGGACACATACTCTGGGTGGTACATTGGAAATGTAAAGGTGAACAATTTAGATGAGATACTTGCTTTCATGGCCCATCAACTAATGGGGCATGCTAGGCAACATTTAGAAGTTGCTTGGGACTCAGTAATACCTCTCCTTGGTGTGAAGTGAGTTCAGAAAAATAAATATTTCATTCTCATCAACTAATTTACTTGGCATCTTGGTTCAATTTTCTACCAAGAAAAATTGTACTGGGGAGTAGAATAGGTTGAATTATGTATATAGAGGGATAAAAATCACATATCCTTAATCTTAATCCCATTTCTGTAGATGTGAGCCCATTGTAAATAGGATCTTTCAAAGATGTTGTATTTAGTCAAGGTGTGACCCAACTGAATTGGGATGGGTCTCAATCCTATTACTGGAGGCCTTATAAAAGAGAAAGCTGGAAATCAGTGGAATCTGGAAGAGAAAGGAGAGACATTGTGATGTCATGGGAAAGCCAAGAAACCCCAGAACTGCTGGCTAGTCAGAAAGCTACAGACCCAGGGAAAAAGCAAGCCTTCTAGTCTCTGAAACCCTGAGTTAATAAATTCCCATTGGTTTAAACCACTCCATTGTGTGGTAAATGTCTTAGCAGCCTGGGAAACTAAGACAGGGAGTGTATCAGTTAAATGCTTTTGGAAAAAAGTAACAGAAATCTCAACTCACACTGGCTTCAACGTGAATGGGAATTTGTTAGCTCATGTGACTGAAATGGTCATAGGTAATTATAGCTTATTGGTAGCTTTGATCTGAAAGTTCAAATGGCATGCATTCATTCATTCAGATTGGGCAAGTGGCAATTTGAGCGAAGTGAGGAGGCAAGATGGTTTAATATCTGTGGGAAGCAAAGTCCATACTGAGGGAATAGGAAGTGCAAAGGCACTGAGGACATTGGTGAGAAAGCAGAGTGGCTGAACAGGAGTGAGCAAGAGAGGAATGATTGGCTATTACAGGCCCAGACCATGGAGCCCACTAGGGTACGACTTTGGGTCTAATTCTGAATGTGGCTGGGAATCACTGGAAGTTTTTCTGTGTGGGAGTGGCATAATATAATTTATTTTATTTTTTAATTAATTAATTTTAAAATTTCTCTCCCCTTCGCCCTCCCTCCCCCCATTTGTCTGGTCTCTGTGTCCATGCACTGTGTGCTCTTCTGTGACTGCTTCTGTCCTTATCAGCGGCATGGGAATCTGTGTTTCTTTTTGTTGCGTTATCTTGTTGTGGCAGCTCTTTGTGTGTGCGGTGCCATTCTTGGGCAGGCTGCACTTTTTTTGGTGCTGGGCGACTCTCCTTATGGGGCATACTCCTTGCATGTGGGGCTCCCCTACACGGGGGACACCTCTGCGTGGCACGGCACTCCTTGCACGCATCAGCACTGCGCATGGGCCAGCTTCACATGGGTCAAGGAGGACCGGGGCCCTCTACCTTCCAAAACCTGTTGTTATGCCAAGTAGTGTGTGGTATTTGTCATAGCAACACTAGAAAATTGAGACAACAACAATTGCCTGAAATGATCATTATATTAGTGATTGAATATTGGTGATTATCTATTCTTTCTTTGTTTCTTTGTTTTTAATCAAGATTTATTTACGCTCCCCCACCCAAAAAAAAAATAAAAAATAAAGGAGCCCCAGGGTTTGAACTGTGGACTTTCCATGTGGTAGGCAGATGCCCTATCCATTGGGCCAAGTCCACTTCCCCATTATATAATTTATATCTTAAAATGTTGACACTGAAATCACTGGGTGAGTTACATTTTATACTGAGAGAAGTAATGAAAGCAGGTAGACCAGTGGTCATGGCAAAAGTTGATGGGATCTTTGGAGTAGAAGTTGAGGTAGTCAAATGTGTGATATATTTTGAAGGTAAAGCTGACAGAAATTACTGATAGGTTAGAAGTTAAATATGAGAGAAAGAAATGAACTAAGGATATGCAGGAAAGCGTTAACACAGCAGGCCTGAGCTTGCTATCTGTAGAGGTCCTTCTTTCAGGGTTGGCATCTGGGAACATGGCTTTTGAAGCATTCTCATTGATAAGACTATTTTCCCACCAGGGCACTGAACATTCACTTTCCTTCTGGCAGTCTGGAATTTTGATGGTTGGGTTGTGGCTGGTTATTGTGCCTTAGTGATGAGCCTCAACTAAAAACCATGGACTCTACATCTCAGGTGGGCTTCTTTGGGCAGATGCTGCTGCATTTTACTGCTGGAGAAAGAAACATGTTCTGTGTTATCCCTCCCAGCAGGAGGAGAGAAAATAGGAATATTGTACATGAATTTCTACAGACTCTGCCTGACATGTCTTTTCTCTTGCTGCAGTGCTGTAATAAACTATAACAATGGGTAAAACTGCCTCTGAGCCCTGTGAGTCCTTCCAGAAAATCACTGAATGTGCAAGAGGTTTGGGACCCCTAATCCAAATTATGAATCCTAGGTTTTTTTAATTGAACACCTGGGTGAATGGCAGGTCCACTTTCTAAGATGGGGAACATGGGAACAAGCAGGCCTTGGTTGGGGTGGGGGTAGGGAATAGAGTTATCATGAACTTGATTTTGAACACATTGGGTTTGAGAAACCTATTAGACTTATGAATGGAGAAGCTGGCAAGTGGGTGAGTATAAGTACGAAGTTCAGGGAAACAATCTGGGCCAAATACATTTGGGAATCATCATTTAATTACATCATTGTGTTTAAAGTCACAAACATGAATGTGATCACCTAGAGATGAACTATATAGAGAGAAGACATCTAAGGGCTAAGCATGGAGGTACTCTAACTTTTAGAAGTCAGGGAGAAGGATCCAGAGATGACATTGAAAAGGAACAACTAGTGAGAAAGCAGGAAAACCAGGGGAGTGGTGTCCTGAAGCCAACTGAAGAAAGCGTTTTAAGAAGCAACTATATTAAAATAAACGTTTTAAACCTGATTTCCATTTTTATCTCTCTAGTTCTCATCAGAGCTTCCCCCGTGCTGATGCTCGCTCCTCTTATGATCCTAACTGACTGCCAGGAGCCCCAGGGTGGCACATTCCCTTGTTCATTTCCAGCAGGGAATAATGAGCTCCTGTGTCCCAGGATTCTCAGCAAAAGTCCTGAGAATCATATTGTGGGTCCGTCATTGGACAAGGATGTGGATTTGACTGAATGGCTAATCTAGGTTGCACACTTTATTTTTAAAGGCATTGGTAGACCTAACTTCCATGGACACATATGTATCTCCAAAGAGAAATCTGGTGCCCATCAAAAAGGGAAAATAGGGAATGTGTGCTGGGAAAACTCCCAACAAAGATCTGATTCAGAGAACCAAACCTAAGGTTCATTACGGTGGCTCCAGGTGCCATCATTCCTTGTCTCAGTATAGTTGGAACTACGTAACTCAAACTTTAGGACCACTCCTCAGACAAGGCAAGAAAGACTTTTTTCAATGCTTTGAGTCTCAGCATCAGGACGCCCTCACTACATGTCCTGCAATTTATTGTCAGACATCCTTTATATTAGCTTACCTGTTAGCTATGGGATCTCACTAAGGCTTTGTTTTGACCACCCACTTGGACATTCCCATATCTACATATTAAATGATTCCTCCCCAGATGGTGATTGATGACATGGAGAATCATCTCCTATTATTATCCACTCTGAGTACTGTTTTCTTCTTGTCTCCATTAGGTAGTTTCCCAGCTAAGAACTATACCTGCAACCTAGGTAAGATGTACCTGTGCTGGATGGAACAGCCCCTTCATTTTTGCAGGTCTTCAGTCTTCAACCCTTTATCCTCACTTTGCTCTGGGTTTTATTTATGACCTGTTCCCTGCATCCTTGGAACCTGCCTTGCTGCCTGGTCATTTTGTCCTCCTATCTCTACTGTTGTCTGCAAACAATAGTAGTCCTGCCTCTTTCATGTAGTGTCCCCCTCTTGTCCAGCCCTAGGGATTCTACCCTGGCAAAACCCAATATGGTTAACATCCCAATGGGGTTTTCCTCAGCCCCAGTGTTAGGGAAATGGACAGTGGGTATAGGGATATAAGTCATGATGGCTCTCTGTCCTCCCGCTCCTATTGCATCTGTCTATACCTAATTGTGTTCTGAGTCATGACAGTGACAATGAGTACCTAACTGGCACTCATTCAATAATAGTAAGTATTGGGACATCCTATTACATTCACTGCATGATAATTTATAAGATTGAATTAATGATACATACTTATAATGTTCTATTTTTCCATTTCCCACAGAATATATAGTAGCATATCCAATTTCAAAATGAATTAAAACATTTTAAGGTTGGTTCATGAATAATATTTTAACCAAATTAAAGTGTTTTGAAAGGCTAATCCATGCCATGAGATCATGCAATGTGACCCAAGGTATAAGATCCTACTTGGCAAATCTGTATTTTCATACCAAGGCTCATTTTCATACCAAGGCAGTTTCAAAACAATCGTTGAACTACAAAAGCATAATTAAACTCTAAGATACAGAAGTGACATTGTAAAGCAAACAAACAAAACAAAATCTAACTGTGGCCATCGCAATTAGCCTTATTTAGCAGGGGCAAAAACAGAAGCTATATTGCTTAATTGCTGGTCAGCTAAAGTGAATCCCTTAATCTCTCTTGAGTCTCATTCATCTGTAAAGGGCAGATAATAAGTTAGTTGTAGCGTTATTGTGAAGATTAAATGATATAATGTAGGCCTGGCACTTGGCATAGTAAATTATTAATGATTATGATGATGAAGATGTGTGGCAGATGCCATCTTCCTCAAACCAAATAACCTCACGTGTCCTTTTTCCCGTAAATTAAAAGCAAGTATACTTACTTTTTTTGGTCGTTTGTTTTGTTATCATCATTATTTTTTTGGTGTGCAATTGTTGAGCTTCTCAATTCAAACATTTAGGAAGTGTTTTTGGATCATGCAAGACTAAACATTTTTTTTTACTGTGGAATAATTTTGTTTGGGTGCTCTATGGATTATGGCTGCAAACCTATTTCCGTTCCAACTATTCAGTTGTTTCCATTTAGGAAAAGTGGCTTCCTACTCAAGCTACATGTCAGAATAACCTATTGAGGTGTTTGAAAAACACAGATGCTCAGAATGGACTTGAGAGGACCTGAATCAGAATCTTTCAGGAGTGGGTGGGATTTGGACATCTAGATTCTTTAAAGCTTTATGGATAATTCTGACATACAAAGTTGAAACTCACTGGCACCCAGCCTTCTTTTTTAGACACTTAAAAACTATTGAGAGATAATTTTGGGTAGGCTAGTAATAAAGTCCTTAACTTGCATAGGGTTTACAGAAACTTTTTCAACTTTAAATTATCAGCTTGGTTAGTTATGAGTTAATTAAGAAAACTGTCATTTTTTTAAGACGACAATCTTAGAAAGAGGAGCATCACCCCAAACAGAATTATGTACAATATCTTCCTGTTATTTATAATAGTGCTCTAATTTAATACCTAGAGCTCTAACTCTAGATTGGTTCAAACAAGTAACAGTTCATATAAACATTTTCCTCTTTATATATTTATAATATTATATCTCTTCCAATATAACTCTGGATGTTTCATGGGAACCTTGAATAATAGTGTCAGTAAAATGATGTGGACAATTTGAGTTGAACTGAAATGGATGCTGAATGTATCCTATTAATTAAGATGTGTTGAGGTATCATTGTAGATACACAGAGGCTTCCTATGGCTCTTGTCTCAATGAAAAGCTCTGTATTTTAACTCTCAGCTGCTACTGCTATCTTATTAAAAATAATTTTCCTGCTTAAATACTCAAGTCTTTCTCTCCCTGTCCCCACCAACTGGAAAGTGTATTCTTATTTATTTTGTGAATAGTATTTTTAAATGAAAGTTCCAAGATTTCTTTAAAAAAAAAATTTGTTTTTACTGGTAATACACAGCAATGCAACTTTAATATGATTTTATAAGCTTGACTCAGAACTGAATTTTGTTTCCCTCTGGTAAACATTGACACAAATCAGATTATAGCGTGTGCACGGACTTCTTTTTCCTTTAACTATAAATGGGAGGGTTGTAGATTTATATTTTTCTAAGCATCTTGTTTGTGGATGCATTTTCACATTTCATCACTACAGTATCAATTAGTTCCTAGGAAATCTTTCAGTCAAGGTTAACCTCCTATCACAGAGGATATAGCATTATGCAAATCATAGTAAGCCACTCATTAATAGCCATTTAGAGACAATGAAAAGGATGCAGTTTTCAAGAAATTCTAGGTACTTAAAATTTCTTTTTGCCAATGTATTTTTTTAGCATCTATCCTTGCTTGCTCAAGGTTAGACAAAAATCAGATAACACCAAAAAGAGGAGAAAAGAAGCTTAAAAACTGGAGATTTGGGAAGCAGACTTGGTTCAATGGATAGAGCGTCTGCCTAACACATGGGAGGTCCTCGGTTCAAAGCCCGGGGCCTCCTTGACCCCTGTGGAGCTGGCCCATGTGCAGTGCTGATGCGCGCAGGGAGTGCCGTGCCACGCAGGGGTGTCCCCCATGTAGGGGAGCCCCATGCGCAAGGAGTGCACCCCATAGGGAGGGCCGCACAGTGCGAGAAAAGTGCAGCCTGTTCAGGAGTGGCACCGCACACACTGAGAGCTGATGCAGCAAGATGACGCAACAAAAAAAGAGAAACAGATTCCCAGGCCACTCATAAGGATAGAAGTGGACACGGAAGAACACACAGCAAATGGACACAGAGAGCAGACAGCTGGGGGGGTGGGGGGTAATAAATAAAAAAATAAATCTTTAAAAAAAATTGGAAATTTGTGCCTTGGAACTTTATGCATTTCACAGGATGTAAAAATAAAAATAAAAGTATGAAAGCACTTCTAGAAATATAAAGTATTGCATAAAAATAGGTTTACTGTTTGATACTTGAAGTAGTATCTGAAAGGGCAGTATGATTTCTATTTGAGTTCATTATTTTTTTATGTAGAGATCTAAAAAGTGACAAAATCTTTTATAATTTCCTATGTATCTTCTGTGTAGTAGACTAAGTTGTGGCAATATAATCTTGTCCTTGAAATACTCAAAGTGGTAAAAACAAACAAACAAACAAAACACCCCTGAGTCCTCTCTCCTAGCTTCTTTGCTCATAGTATATCATTAACCAAGTCTTTTGTTCTGAAGTGTCACTATCTATACTCACAGTATTATATATAATTTGAACTCTCAAACCAAGACTAATTTTTGCCACAATCCTTTCTAGTGTAATTCAGATTTTTTAGTTTGATTTTGAGCCTACTACTTTTTAAAAATGCTTTTTGACATTAAGATTTCTCCATAAATGAATACTCATTCTTGAAGCTCAAGAAAAAAGTGAAAGGACCCAACCAATGTCTAATGTAATTTTGTGAAATTCATTTGTAACCCTTTTAAAGAGTAGAGATCCACATGGTTTTGCCTTGGAGTAGTATCACATTAAGGAAATACAGATATGCAGTAAAAGTATTTAAAAACATATCACCTTCCTGCCATGATTTTCTTTCAAGGGACATGAAAAGATATCCATACCTTTATCCTGTATGACATTGCAGTGGCAGATATAGGCCACTGCATAGTTTGTTATAATTTTAAAAATTGTGTGGGACAGAGTGTAAACTATATATAAACTGTAGTCCATGGTTAGTAGCAATGTTTCAATATGGGCTCATCAACTGTAACAAATGTACCACACTAATGAAGGATGTTGTTAATGTGAGAAGTAGGGGGGGGGGGGGGAGGGAGTGGGGCATATGGGAATGCTCTCTCTATATATATTTTAAAAATATTTATTTTTCCCCTCCCCTGCTCCACCCTTGCCCTGCTGTTTATGCTGTCTGTGTCCATTCGCTATGTGATCCTCTGTATATAATTCTCTCTTTTTTTGTCTTCTAATCTTTCTCCTCTAGGATTCAGAAGAATGTGATCCTGGGCACCTCTGATGTGGAGACGTTCCCTGTCAACTGCTCCACCTCAGGTCCTGGTCTCTGCTGTGCTTTGTTTTGACTCTTCCCTTTGTCTCTCTTTTGTTGCATCATAATCTTGCTACATGCCTCTCTCATCCAGGCACTCGGCTGACCACGTGGGCACTGGCTCACCGCTCAGGCATGCTCTCTTTTCTTCTTTTTCACCAGGAGGTCCCAGGGATCGAATCTGGGTCCTCCCATATGGTAGGCTGAGGCCTTATCACTGGAGCCACATCAGGTCCCCCCCCTATATTTTTAATGTAACATTTATGTACTCTAAAGCTTCTTTAAAAATAAAACAAATTAATATTAAAAAAAGATGCTTACAGTCCTTTGCTATCCTTATTAACATCTGTCTTCCTTTTCTACCCATTTTCTTCACAACTGTTGCTGTTCTAATGCATGTCTCCTGAACCTCCTTGGTAATAAAACCTCTTTACCCATCTTTTATTTCTTTCTTTCTCATTCCCAATCTCAGCTCTTTATCCTGATGAGAATCCTTTTTCTTCATCTAGATATTTCTTTCTCTCTAGAGGTGAGGAGCAGGGAGAAACATCTCTGTTCATAAAGGTCTTGCCTCTAGAGAGAGGAAAGTAGGCTATGAACATTCTCACATGAATAGTTCTTGCGCCCAGTATAAATAAAGAAGATACTTTCATAGTTGTATTGCATTGATTTCCTTTAGTCAATGTCCGCTTGAGTCAATTTCTCAAGGAAATACAGGACTATTCTTCCCACAATGATTTTTTAAAACTTATCAACTGTATACTTAGAAGAATCTCTTTTTATCAGTTTTACAAACTATCCTGCTAGGATGTTAATATCTTGATTATTTTTTTCCTCTCTGTGGAGGATAGAAACAATTGGAGGCAATGACGAAGAGGTGAGGCAAAGAAGCTAAGGGAAGGAGGATGCCCAGAAATTGAGTGAGTATATGGGATTTTTGGTTCATGTGCCAGGAATGACAGTTTGGAGAAAAGGATGGGCCACGAGATGTTGAAGTAAAAGTTGAAAAATGTTTAATTACTGAATATAGGAGCAAAAGGAACATAAGTACCTTAAAATATGAGTTAAAGGAAAGGCAGGCACATAAATAAAACAAGGGATTTGGATTGCAACCCTTTCCTGCCCCTCCTCCTTCTTTTTTTCTTATTACATCAAATGAGAAGAAAGTATATTTTACCATTTTTGTCATATAATAGAGACAGGAATTTTTCTTTCCCCATTGTTTTCACCCCTTTCATCTCCCAAGAAAAGCATTTTGCTTGCAATCCAGGCATGATGGATCCTCATATATTCTTAAACAGAAAGGCTGGGCTCTTTGCAAATTTCCTTCTAGCTAGAATGTATGGAGGCTTTTTTTCCATATGTTCCCTAATTGCACAGAATCAATTAACAGTACCAAGCAGGAGGAAATGTACTTCATAATCCTCCTAAATGACTGGCAATAGAACTGTCCTGAAGAAAAATGTTCCACTAGCAGCCTCTCCCCTCAATCACATTTCTATCACATTGACAATAGAGTTGTGCATAGCAGACTACATCTCTGGTGAAAAAGCTCATCAGATAGAGACATGATTTAAAAAAGCAACAACATTAAACAGGTATTTCTATGGTGGATTCCATCAGAGAAAAACAAATAAATGGCTCACCTTTATATACAATGGCTCCCTAAGATGATCAACAAGAATGGAAACTTTTTCCTCCCACACAGGATTGAGGTTCTTGTGTATTATTTTACTTCTAAAAACTTCTTTTCCTCCAATTTTAAACTTGACGTATGGATCACTTGTCCCTGTCAAAGAGATAACAGTTGGATCCATGTTAATCATGCCTTTCTATGGAAGTGAAAGAATAGCTCATCGAAACACCAGAAAGTATTTAAAAAAATACAAGTCAATGAAATTTATCACATGGGAAAACAAGGGTTAAGTGTTTTTTACTAAAATTTTTCATATATATGGAAGTGACAGTAAATTATTGTTAATGTGACAAGTTTTATCTTCTGATCTTAATACTGTGACTTTGTGATTTAATTCAAATTATAATTCGGAAAGATTAATCTCTGACATTTCTTTTCATATCATCTGATTGCATATAGAAAGATGATCAATGATCCTGGCTGATTTAACTAGTTTTATATACATATCTGCTCATAAAATGAGCCTAATGGGCTTAGGAAAGGTGAGTCTCAAATTGGGCTTCAATTTCATCCTTGGACCCATATTCTTCTCTTGCTTAAGTTTTTGATTTTAGAATGTTAGGAAGCAGTAGAGATTGCAGAGGGAGTGTTGAGGAGGAGGGGATAATGTTTACTAAATGAACTGGATATTAGCTCTTAGCACCTCTTAAACTTCCTCTGATGGTGGAAAGAAAATTGGAGATGTCAAATAAGTTGCTCATATGTACACACCTAACAAGAGATGGAGTTAGGATTCCAACCAAAGCTGTTTGACTCCAATAACTGTTCCTTTTTTTTTTTTTTTTTCACTACATCTCCAAGAGGCAAGGGCCTATACATACTTACTTATATATTATACCATTTCTCATTTTGGCCCGAGGCTGACAAATGAGAGCAATTCTGACTCTATGCTATCATTAAGAATTCCTAGAGAAGGGGAATCATTGACATCCCCAAGTAAATCATTCCAATGTGTAGCAATCCTCACCATCAGGGAATAATTCATCATATAAGCCTGACTCTGTTGTGATAGAGTTTGGCTTAGCTCTTCCTGTTTTGTTCAAACTGAAGCTAGTTGATAACCACAGTCTATATGATTAAGAGAAAAATGTGAGTGGGGTTCTGAAAATTGCTAAGTACCATAACAATATTAGATATTACAATTATGGTGGTGCTATCCTTAATCTCATCCTCTATTGATATCCATCCTCGATCTTCCACTCACTTAAATGACATATAAACACCTATGCCAGATATAAGGATTATCTTTGATTTTTTGTTATTTTATCACTTGGGAGCACTCTCAAAAGTCTTCACATTTTTTTTTTGTCTCTTTAGACCCTAGTATAATAGAATAATGAATCCATATTTCCATTGTGAAAGTCAATTTCATTTTACCTGTTTGATTTTATCATAAAGGTACAAACTTTAAAGCTTTTTATAAATGTAAATGAAGGATTTTACATGGAGACCTGTTATAATGTATTCTTTAGGGGAGTCAATGCAACCAAATGTTTAATGGCTAAAATAATTCATCTAACATAGTATATCCCAACAGTCAGCTCAGGACCCTGTGGTTGGGGGTATTGCAACATATATTTTCAGAGATATTAAAACCCATGTACCCATATGAATTTTCTTAGTCATGCCCCAAATCGAACTACTGCTGGTGGTTTTGAAAATCATCTATGCAACTACTACCACTGCAAAAACATAATTAGCTCCATAACAGCAGATACTTTTGAATTAAAAAAAAAAATCTCTAGCTCTTAGTACAGAATCAGGTATATTGTAGGTCCTCAACAAACATTTGGTGAATAAATGAATGACTTTATGACTTAATGATGTGGTAGGTTAGAGCAGTTTGGAATAAGAGCAAATGGTTCTAAGAGATACTTGGTACTTGTAAGTTCTCTGATGATGGTAAAAAATGAGATGGATTTCCAAGAACAAAGATATCATCATATAGGTGCAAAGATTAGAGATCTCAGAAACAGACAATGGTAACATTGTGTTCGACAAAGGTGACAATACAAATAAATGGACAAAAGGATGAACTGTTCAGGAGGTGGTACTGAGAATCCCAACTCACTACATGAAGAAAGATGAAGCCCGATGTCTACCTTATACCAAATGCAAAGATGGAGTCCAGACAACTCAAACAACTCAATGTGACTTGTAAACCTATAAAGCTAATAGAACATAGAGGGCTGAAATTAGAGGAAAACATTCCTAATACTTAAGCAAGAACTTAAATGCATTAAAAAAGGGAGTAATTTATGTGCAGAATTAAGAATTACTATTCTAATGAACATGTAGTGGCAAAGTTAACTGACAGGTGATAGAGTGAGAATATTCACAGAACATGAAACAGAAAGACTGATACTCTGAATGCATAAGATCTTTTGAAAATCACAAGAAAAGGACAGGATACTCAAGAGGAAAATGGTTAAATTTCTAAAGAGAGTTCCCAAATAAGAGAAAGTAAATGCAAAAAATGATCTAAAAAAACAAAACAAAACAAAACAAACCCAAAACATCCACACACACTAGTACAGAGAAATGCAAATAATTGTTAAGAGTGGGAAACCACTTTTCACTAACCAGAAGAGCAAAATTTAGAATTGGATGACATAAACTTACATATCACTTTATGGGCCAGCCAGCATCTTTTGAATAACTTCCCTGCCCCTCCAAATTTGAAGGCAGTACTTGGTTTCCCAGTCTTCCTTGCAACTAGGCGCAGGTTGTGTTTACCAATGCAAGCCATAGTATTCTAGTTACTGTTGTCTAAAAAACCACTGGAAACTTAGTGGTGTAAAACAACCATTTTATTATGCTCAGAAATTCTGGGGCACAGAAATGCAGACAGGGCATGTTGGAGATGGCTTGTCTCTTCTCCAAAGTGTCTGTGTTTTCAGCTGGGAAAAGTAAAATGGCTGGAGACTGGAATCATCTGTAGGCATCTTCACTCACATGCTGGCTGAAGTCTGGAATCTCAGCTGAACTGTTGCCTAGATTACCTACACCTAGCCTCTCCAGTGGTCTACTGTGTAGGATAGTTTTGGCTTCCTAACAGTAGGACAGCTGGAATCCACACACCTCGGAATGCAAGACAGAAATGCACAACTTTCTAATGATCTAGCCATTTTAATGATCACTATACTCTATTTGTCAAGGGATTCACAAAGTTCTGCTCAGGTTTAAGGAAAGGAGACAGAGACCCCATCGCTTGATGTGAGATATGTTAAAGTTTCAAGAAGAGCATGTGGGATGGGAAATATTGTTGTAGCCATCTTTGGAGAACAAATGCTGCCACACCTAGATATGGACAACAGCAATATGAGCAAGGAGCAGGGGAGGTGGATGGGGGGAGACATGAGCTTTCAGAAGCGGCAGCTGTGGAAGGCCTTTGTCTTGTGCTTAGCATACCTGTGGGAACTGCAGTTCCTGTGGTGTGGTTCCTGTGCACCTAAGAGAAGCATAGTAGTGTGAATGAATACTGTTTCTGGTGTCCTAACTGAGGCAGATTCCAAAATTGGTCCCAATTTTCCACTTCTCTCCACATCCGTGGTATCTTCAATCTCTCTCACAACGGGCAAACTTTGTGCTTGGCTATGTGACATGTTTGGCCAATGGAATTTTAGTATACATGTTGCAGACACAAGCCTGAGATGTGCTTGTGAAGTGGAGAATGAGTGTACTTTCTTGTGCTTCTGCTAACACCTGAGAAGAACATGTCTTGGCTAGCCTACTGGTCCCAGGAAGAGGATGAACGACATGGAAAGCAGAACCACCCCAACCACCACAACCTGGAGCCGAGGTGCCCCAGCCAACACAGCAATTTAGGAGCAAGAAATAAGTGCTTGTTACTGTACGTTACTGAGGTTTTGTGTGGTTTTTGTTAAATACCACAATTGTGTTAATAGTTGATTAACACAATAGCCTGGGAGACTAAATTGCTGGCTTTTCTAGTGATTCCATTTGTACGTCTTCCTTGATTTCTTTGAGTATATCTGATGATTACATATCCACTTTCTGCTAGACTGGGCTCTGATTGCAACTAAAATCTCTGAGTGATGCAATAGATAATAGCCAGTGTTGGTGAGGCTGTGGGAAAATGGGAAAACTTGTGTTCTGATCACGGGAGTACGGAATGGCTCAGCAATTTCAGAAAACAATCTGGCAATTCTTGGTGAAATTAAGAATGTATATGCCATATGAACCCGCAATTTGTGTAGATCCAGAAGGCACCATTTATGAAGATATGTATCAAAGCATTATGTGTGGCTATAGAAATCTATGTGTCCATTGCTAGGGAGAGAGAAGATCAAATATGGTGGATGCATATAAGGAATACAATGAATGCATTCAACACAGTATTATAGATACATATTAAAAACAAAGTAACAAATAAGAAACAAAAGAAACAGTGACTGATAGCACATCATCATATAGGAAAATAAAATATATAATCACACAATATAGCAGTTTATGTGTGACAGGGATACATAAGTTAAAGAATATGTTTCAGGTTTTATGTGTGATAGAAGGAAATTGGAATGGGAATTCCCATATGAAGGAGGATAAACAAAAACAGGATAGGGTCTTGTATTGGCCAAGGATAATAAAGTACACTGCTGCAGGAATATGATTAAATTCTGCATTTTTTTAAAGGAGGAAAATAAATAGAAAGACAAATGAAAGGAGTAAATGAAAGAAAGTACAAAAGAATAAAAAGGAAAAGAAGGAAGAAAGGGAGGGAGGGATATTGTGCCAAAGAATTCGGTTTGGTTAAGCCATGTAGGCAGAAAAACAAGAACGCCAGAGAGGAGCTTTGGCACAGCCTCTCCAAACAGTCCAGATGGGGTTTCCTGGAGCTTTGCCATCAGACTTCAAGCTTGACAGCCCCAAAGAAAAGGTGCTCCTGATCAGGTGTTCGCAATTATCTGCTAGCCCTACTTGGATTGGTCCCTGCTTCTGTAAGAACCATTTGTAAATTCTAGGGCTGTTGCAGAGAAGTTGGCTCAGTATTCTTGTTCCTTGTGCTTGACGATATTCAGATTTTATGCATGACTTCTGATGTCCTATTGTGCTGTTTCCTTGCCATGGCTTTGATTTCTTCAAGCTTGAAAATTTCTCAGAATTCTGGTTCCCTGCCCTGATATTTCTCCTGTTGCCTAAGCTGTCTGACATGACGCTGGCTCTGAACCTGTACACACCCCACTCCAGACCATGTCTCTATTTCAATCTCCAGTTCCTCTCAGACCACCAGGTTCCAGACCTCACCTTTATCTTCCACCCCAGCTTTGACCCAGCTCCCTTCTAGCTTTGACTCATCTCTGCCCACAAACCTGGTGCATGGACAGAAGTGATGCCATTTTCCGTAACTTCTGGAACCTAAAAGCCAATTTCAATGCTTATCTTTATGAGTGGCTAGATTTTTTTCAAAATGGAATTTTAGTAAATTGGTTCTCATTCAGTGCCTTTACTATTGTGGGTATAGTCTCTGGAGACAGATGGGCTGGCATCAATTCAGGCTTTGCTTTTTACTAGCTGGTAAGGTGACTTAAATTCTCTGTGCCTTAGTAAGAGGAAGATAATGTAATCTTTAGAGGGTTTCTGTGAGAGTTAAATGAGTTAGTTCATGTAAAGTACTTAGAAGAATGCCTGGCATACAGCAAGCACCAAATAGGTGTTAGCTATTGTTATTACTACTAGTTAATCAGAAGATAAATCAATATCCACATATCTCACTAGAAAAGACAAGTCAATAATGTCATCTTTGTGCACCCCACTTTTTCCTTGCTGCCTGTTACAATGGTGAAAGCATTACAACTCCTATCCAAGTCCTGATTTTCAGGGGCATATTGAAAGGGAGCAGGAGGACATTTATCTCCTTGGACACCACTCTATGTGACACCACACAGATGGTCATCTTTGCAGATTCTACTCTAATGGCAGCAGCATGCAGCGAGAGGACACAAACTCATCAGGGGGCCCCTGGGGTGAATTCCCTCGTGAAGTCACTGCAGTCCTCTCACGTGTGCTCTGTGGCTCACACTTTTTTGGATTCTCAGGTACTTAGATGTTTCAGTCATTTTCTCTGCACCATCAACTTCTTTACTGATTCCTCTTCCTCAGCAATCAAATATGCTCCACGATGCCCCATCCTAAAATGCCCTCCTGTACAGCTACTACCCTTCTTGAATGTCTATCAAACTTCTAAAGAGTTTTCTACTTGTTCCTTTCCATTTCCATCTCCCATTCACCCCTGAAACATTCTATTCAGCCTTCTGCTCCCATTCCCTCTGATTAAGTTTTCAAGGTCACCATTACCTCTATGCTATCAAATCATGTCTCCAATGGCCTGTGAGCAGTGCTCACCACCATTGACCCTTCCCTCTTTCTGGAAGCATGCTCTTATCTTGACTGCCATGGCACTGCCCTCTTCTGATGCCTTCCAACCTCATGGGCCACGCTTCTTAGTATTTTCCCAGCTTTTATTCTGGGAGGTGTTATTTTTGTGTTCTTGCTTTCTTGTGTTCTCTCTCATCCATTCCAATGATTTTAAATCCCAGATATTTGCTGATGAAATTCACATTTATACCTACAGTCCAGACTGCTCTTTCTGCTGTTTTTCGACACCTCCACTTGGATATCAAATACATTCCACTGTTATCCTATCATAAACTTAACTCTTGATCCTCTCACCCACCAGGCCTGCTTCTCATTTAGGCATTGTCATCTCAGTTTATAGCTCCATTATTTGACAGTTACCCAAGCAAGAAACCTGACAATGATTCTTGATACCACCTTCTTCCCTATGCTTTGTATTCAGGACATGATCAAATCCAATGAACTCCCCCCAAATATATCTTGAGTCTATCTCTTTTCCTTATCCTACTCTAGACAAGCTACCATGATTTCTTTCCTGCACTACTATCAAAGCCTCCTATCTGGGCTCTCCACTTTCATTGTGTTCCCTTCCATTAATTCTCTAGCAGCCAGACTGACCTTTTTAAACATGCATATTTAGTCTTCCTACTACTTTGCTTTAACACATCTCAACAGCTTTCAGTTATACCTACAATAAAACCCAAAACCTGCAACATAGTCTACAGGGCTTGCTACTTCTCCAACTTCATCTTGGGTCAGTTATTATGTTCTAGTCATCCTATTACTGGAAGATTTTTTCTGCTTCTACCCTTTGCATATGCTATCTAGCTTCTTGTTTGAAAAGCCCCTCCCTCCACTTCTTCCCCCTTTACCTGGCTGGCACTTTCTCATCCTTCAGTTCTCAGCTTAAATATAATTTGCTCAGGAATGCCTTCCCCAACCTTCCAATCTGAATTAAGTCTCCCTGTTACTCTCACCATTTGCTCTTTTCCTTATAGTATTAATCACAATGTTATCTAAAGGTTGATTTGTGTGTCTTCCTGTTTTTTGTGTATTTTTACCACTGGATATAGCATCCATGGGACCGGGACTCTGACCATTTTTTAAGACAGTGTCTGCAGCAGAGTAGTCAGCCAACCAGTATTGTTAAATGAGTAAATGAATGACTACAGAGGTTACAAGATAGAGAGCACTGTCAAATCCATCCCCACAACAATGCTGTTAAGTTGGGTAAAGTACATGTTATCAGCCTATATTGCAGATGAGAAAGAATCTGAGGTTCAGTGTGGCTTACCCTAAATCACATAACATGTAAGCTATTAAGTAATGAGAGTGGGAGGCACATTTAGACTTCAGACTCCAAGTCTGATATTCCTTCTACTCAGCTCTTTAAGACATCCATATTTTCCTTAACTCTAAAATGTCATCAAAGAACTATTATGTAAAAATAAATGATTATTCAGAATACTATAAATAATGATGATATTGATAAGTGTTTTAGTTTGCTAAATGCTGCCAAGCAATATACCAGAAACGGGTTGGCTTTTACAATGGGAATTTATTAGTTTAAAAGCTTACAGTTGTAAGGCTGAGAAAAATGTCCAATCAAGTCTTCATCAGGCAATGCTTTTTCTCCCTGAATACCAGCTGTCAGTGATCCTGGACTCCTCTCTCACACAGTATATGGCAGATGGAGGAGTCTGCTAGGGCTCTCCCTTCTCCTCTGGGCTCCACTGCTCACAGCTTCCTGCTTTGTGGCTCTCTCTGTTCTTCTGTGTTCCCTTAATTTCAACTTCTGACTTCTGGAGCTTCCTCTCTGTCTCTGTGAACCCCTTTCTCTGTATTAATCCATTTATAAAGGACTCCAGTAAGAGATTAGACCTAGTCACAGCTTACTGAAGTAATCCAATCAAATGGTCCCACCCACAATAGGTTCACACTCACAGGAATGGACTAGTTTTAAGAACTTGATTTTCTGGGAGTACATGCAGTCTCAAGCTACCAAAATAAGTAACTTATTTTGGTCTACAAAACTCTCACACTTATTAAGTACTCCAGTAATAGAAGTAAGACCCATCCTGGGAAGTGGATGTGGCTCAAGTGATGAGCTACCACCTACCATATGGGAGGACCTGGGTTCAATCCCTGGGGCCTCCTGGTGAAAAAAGAAGAGAAAGCATGCCTGCGCGGCAAGCAAGTGCCTGCGTGGTGAGCCAGTGCCCGTGCAAGTGAGTCACGCAGCAAGATGATGATGCATCAAAAGAGAGACAAGGGGAGAGTCAAGGTGAAGCACAGCAGAAACCAGGAACTGAGGTGGTGCAATTGACAAGGAACCTCTCTCCCCATCAGAGGTCTCCAGGATTGAATCCCAGTGAATCCTTGAGGAGAGAAAATGAGAAGAGAAGACAACACAGACAGCAAAAACAGCAGAATGGGAGGAGGGGGAGGGGGGGAAATAAATAAATAAAATCTTAAAAAAAAAACAAAAAACCCATCCTGATTGAGGTGGGCCACACCTTAACACAAGTAACCTCATCAAAAGGTCCTACTTAAAATGGGTTCATATGCAAAGGAATGGGTTAAGTTTAGAAACACGGTTTTTCGGGGGAGGTGGGGGTTGGGGAAGGGTATATAAAGCTCCAAAACACCACAGATGCTATTATTAAACTTTATTTATTTTTTAATAGTTAAGCTTTTAAAAAGGAATTTCTAATTGCTTTCAAGCACTTAATTTAGAGGACTGCGGAAGTTTGATATGGATCCCCAAAAAAGAATGATTATATTTGTAAACTAATCTATTCCTCTGGGTGTGAAATCTTTGACTGCATTAAATTCAGTTGAGGGGCCTTTGATTGGATTACTTAATAGGATTGGTTTGGGGGTTTTGATTAGAATATAACATCGAGGCTTGACTTAGGTTGAATCCCTGCCCTTTTGCTGGATCTGATATAAATGGACTCACAAGGTCAGACAGACACAAGAAAAAGGAAGCACCATGTTTGATCCTGCTGGGTAGGAGAGACAATCACTTAATCATGAAGCTCCCAAGGGGCTGGGCCCACAGAGCATCTTAAGAGGAGACGAGTCCCACTATATGCCTGATAGCTTACAGCTAAAGATGGGAAGAAAGCAAAGCAGCTGACACTGATATAGGAGGCCCAGAAAGAGACAAACCCTGCTCCTGGTTGCTCAAAGCTGAGCTCCAAGAGACAGTAGATTCTGGACAGGAAGGCTGAAACCTCCACAATTTCAGCAGCCATCTTGCTTCACCACCTGGCAACACACTAGTATCAACAGTAGCTGACTTTAGTGAGAAAGAATTTCTGATGGTGCCTTGATTTGGACATTTCATGGCCTTGGAATTGAAAGCTTTTACTCCAAATAAATCCTCTTATAAAAGCCAATAGATTTCTGGTAATTTACATCAGCAGCCCTTTAGCAGACTAAGACAAATGATTTAGAATCCTTAGTAGTTCAAGATGTACAGCCTGTTTTGATTCCACCACAGGGAGCTGGAGACATAGTTCTTATAATTTAGGTTCAGTAAAAGATTTGTAAATAGGGGAAATGGACTTTGGCCCAGTGGTTAGGGCGACCGTCTGCCATATGGGAGGTCCGCGGTTCAAACCCCGGGCCTCCTTGACCCGTGTGGAGCTGGCCATGCGCGCAAGGAGTGCCGTGCCACGCAGGGGTGTCCCCCGCGTGGGGGAGCCCCACGCGCAAGGAGTGCGCCCGTGAGGAAAGCCGCCCAGCGTGAAAAGAAAGTGCAGCCTGCCCAGGAATGGCGCCGCCCACACTTCCCGTGCCGCTGACGACAACAGAAGCGGACAAAGAAACAAGACGCAGCAAACAGACACCAAGAACAGACAACCAGGGGAAAGGGGGGAAATTAAATAAATAAATAAATCTTAAAAAAAAAAAAAAGATTTGTAAATAGTTCTCTAATCTTTTATGTTCAAAAGTAATTTTACCAATTTAATTTCAGTAAGTTATTATCTGGTAATGCCAATAGCTTCTTTGCTGTTGTTTTTTTTTAACAAAAAAAAAAGGCGCTCTGAAGTAAAATAGATTTGGAAAATGCTGACAGAATAAAATAGATTCATTTTCTATAATCTTGAATAAATGAATGTGCAGTGTGAATCTCTAAGAAAGAGATATGACTTGCAGCACTTAGTCTTCTTTGACTGTGGGGCATACGTTCTTTGAGAGCATAATTCAGGACTAATACTAATTCCTGGATCTCTCTTTGGGAACTATTACCTTGCTGTAGTTGATGGGGAAGGAATTTTCATGTTATGGAGGTTACTTTATTGTAAAAGAGTTTCCAGTGAACCTTAATCATTTTATTGTAACAGAATTTCCAATAAATCCAAGCCTTTAACATGTAGTTAACTACTAATGAATACATTATACAAAAAAATTTGGTTTGTTAGTTCAAAAAATCCAAAATTTAATCACTTCAAACATCAATTCTGTTTCGTTACAATATTGCATCCGACCACAAGATGGCACTAACACTTACCAAATTATTGCAAGGCCTCTGATTCTGCTGCTCAAACCAAAGTTAGGGCATCTCTAATGCACACATTGTGGTTCGCAAGACTTGTCTAGCTTTATTGTTATTAGGGGGACCATTACCCTCATTAAAACATTTTTTATGGAGATGATCAAATGAAAATAGGGCAAATAAATATGGGAGATGAAAGTAGAAAGTGTTGGCCCTACAATAAAATTTGTTATTTTATCATTATTAATGTCATATTCAAATGTAACCTTTCACACATTCATCTTCTCAGATAATATTAACTTCAGAATTTATTTTAAAACCTTTATCATTTTATTTTATAATTATAAACTTTATGCTTTAAAAGTTCTAGGGTATGCTAGACCCAGACAATATAAATTGTTTATTACTGAGCTCAAGGTTTAAATTGCTTAAAATAAAGGAATAGATGGTTTCTATAATATTTTCACATAGGCTAATACTTCTTTAATAAAAGAATACAAGTCCTCAATGCCATGTTTTATTTTTTAAGAGATTGGACACTGATGAACCCTTCAACATTTTGTGTAATTGTTTAGCTCTTAATTTAATTCAAGCCCAAACCTAGGACTAAACTTTGCCTAAATTGATTCACTTCTGTGCAGCAATCAACACAGCATACACAAGATGGCAGTCTCTTTTCTCTTAATATTAAAGATATTTTAAATGTAAATAGTCATCTAATAATGAGCCTCCTGATTATTATTTTCAGAAAAAATGAATCTACTAATTTAGCAAGTATAAATCAATCTGATTCCAAACCTAGCATGCCATGAAACATAAACAGCTACTCACATTTTAGAAACCTACAAGTATTCAACAATGTTAGCTCAGAAAATAGATGCCACATTGTCACGCAGCCTGTGTCAGGAGGAGGAGGACAGGCAGCAGAGGCAGAGGAGAAGGGGTGGTGGTGGAGGGGAAAGTGGAGGAGGAAGAGTGGAAGGAGGGCAGAGAGAGAGGAAGGAAGGGGAAGGAGGGTAGGAAGGGAGGATGAGGAAGAAGGAGAAAAAGGAAACAAAGACGTGAACATAAATATTAAAGGGTGGACAGTTAAAAGGAATTCAGATTTAACCTGGATCTTCCTGAAGGTACCTGGTTTTTCTACAAATACATAAAGCTAGATACATTCATTGCCCAAATGCAATAGAGAGGGTAGCTTTGTATAGTGTCTTTCACATTTGAAAGAGGTTTAAAAAAAAGTGTAGTTAAAAGCGTACTCAGAGCAATAGATGATGTCTTAACTTTGTGTTTCAAAACAGGTACCTTATTTGTGTTAAAATTATTTACTTAAATTCTCCTTCTTCTTCCTCATTTTTTTAATTGGAGATTTGTAATGCCCTACAGTGAACTAATACAGAGGCCTAAATAACTAAATATATTAACATTGAAATGCAAGAGGTTTACAAGCTCATATGGCTCAATGCAATAAAATAAAAGTAAAACGACATTTTTTTCTCAGAATGAGGAATATGAATCTTCCAATGAATTTAAAATTCTGGTTAATAAAGTTGCCACGATATATTATGTAGAGGAATTAAAAATATTATGATGAAATGCAGTATAGAATTGGTTAAATTTATTTCTGTCAGAAGGCACTTCATCACATACAGTATAGAAAAGGTGTAAAAGAAATTTAATTTAAAAATTTAATTTAATTTTTAAAATTTCTCTCCCCTTCCCCGTCCTCCCCGCCCCCCAGTTGTCTTCTCTGTGTCCATTTGCTGTGTGTTCTTCTGTGACTGCTTCTATCCTTATCAGCGAGATAAGGATACACACCGGGAATCTGTGTTTCTTTTTGTGGCATCATCTTGTTGTGTCAGCTCTCCGTGTGTGTGGCGCCATTCTTGGGCAGGCTGCAATTCTTTTGCACTGGGCGCTCTCTTTACAGGACGCACTCCTTGTGCATGGGGCTCCCCTACGCAGGGGACACCCCTGTGTGGCATGGCACTCCTTGCGTGTATCAGTACTGCGCATGGGCCAGCTTGTCACATGGGTCAGGATGCCCTGCTCTGAACGTTGGACCTCCCAAGTGGTAGGTGGATGGCCTATCCATTGGGCCAAATCCACTTCCGAACTTTATAGATTTTATGAGTAGTTTTTTGGTTTATTTTTCTCTCCTGAAAGCAGAGTTTGGCATATGCAAGAGAAAATTATCCATGGTGTATTTGAGATAAATACAGCTTACTTAAGTTTTCATTCATATCTGTTATAAGCAGCAACTAGTATCTAAATGTAATTTCCTGATAACTTCCAGAAATTTAGGTAAATTAAAACAGGGTAGGGTTGTGCTTGCTTATACTTTATCACGTTGCTTTAGAAAAGTGTTGCTTTAATTCTGAATATAAACTGCGTATTAATCTGTGACATAACAGCAACAACAATAGAGGAAAGGGTCCTAAATGTCATTCTCTCCAAAGAGCCTTCCTCCCGTGCCTCTGGGAGCTCCATCTATGACTGGTAATTGAAGCACTGACTCTGTAGGTTATACTTGTTCCTCACCATTTAAAAAAGTTTTCCCCAAAGCAAAATAATTTTCCCAGGAATTCTGCTGAAACATGTGAGCATGATTAGACAGCTTTCCCAACAACAACAAAAGCAAATATTAAAAATTCAAAAATTATTTTAAAAATTATTTCAACTTGAAAAAAACCCAGGATTTTAAAAATGTATTCCCTAAAATATCTATGCCCTCCTGGGTCCCTTTTCTTTGGCTTCTCCCCTGAGATTTTTCTGAAATTGTGTCCTTGAGGGTCACTAGTAACTTAAAATTACTGATTTCAATGGCATTTTCTTAGTCTTAGTCCCTTCCATATCTGGGTCACATTGAATGCTGTTGACCCCACTGGCTCTGGAATTTTCTTCCTTTTGGATTCTGTGACATTCTACATACTAAAAATCTTATGGTAGAAAGAATATTGGCAAGAGAGTTAGTTGTGTATCTTATAAGTAGTGTGCTCTGAGAAAAGTTATTTAATTTCTTTTGTCTCTATTTTTGTGTCGTTAAAATGAGTTGTTTTCTTAAATTTCTCTAAGGGAAGTGCTAACACTTCACTTCTGTGGCATTGACAGGTTGTGAACCATTCTACATAGATGAGTTTTCCAGAAAACTAAAAATTACCTTGTCAAATTCAAAGGACTTTTTAAAATAATACATTTCTAATAATTTTATTAATACAATTAGAAAAATATTTCTAGAATTTGTTATATATTTCTCTTTTTTGGTTTAAATAATGAATAACTGTTTTCTAGTAAGACAGAATATCATTTGTCAATTATGTGTGTCTGGGAAATTATCATCAAGGTTCTAGCAAAAGAAAGTAAAATCTTCTATAGAAAACTAGTGAAACTTTAGTAGAAATACTTCTATCTCTGAAACTTCCAACCAATTGCTGCTAAAGGTCAAAAGATATTTATTTAATTACAGATACTTCTTCCCCCCAATTAGGTACTTCTATAATCTATTTTACATATTCATTTTTTGCTTCATACCTTCCAATTTAGGGTTACTATAAACTCAAGTGCAGTATTATTTCCATTGCTACGTATGCCTATAAACAAAATGCGATTTTTAAATATAGGAAATCAAAAGGGATTTGAGGTGGAAGGAGCCTGAGTTCCAGAATCACTTCATGGAGAAGTACCATCTGCCAAACCAAAATGCTAGCCTTGAACTATTCTATGGGTGAAGGACAAACTTCTATTAAGTTTGAGCCATTAATTAGATGGGGTCTATAATTTATAATAAGCAGTTTAGCCTACACTAATCAATACAGATATTTTAATTTCTGTTGCTCCTAATTAGTAAGAATTCAACCTGATATATGTTCCTAAGTCCTTTGATTCAAATTCTTAAATTATCTCTTCAAACCATGTCTGCCACCACTGCCTCACCATTCCTTAACTAGACTCTTGTAGGAGGCTTCTTTCCCCCGATCTCATTGCCTCCCTTCAAAGGCTGCCAGTTATCTCTGCCATAAAAACTAGGCACTTATTCCTCTTGGACTACATTTTACTCCATCTTCCACAGCTATGGGCAGTCTAAGCCCAGAACTCCAGCTCAAGGTAGTTTTCAAAGACCCTGCTTCTGTCCAGGAGATTTTGCAGAAACATGAGTGCATTGTTATTATCTCCCGCTCTTACTGCAGAGTCTTCTGATCCTGATTTGGCTTCTGTGGCAGATTGAAGCCAAACATTCATTTCCCCTTTCTCCTTTTTAGTAACAGAGCCTCTGTGAGTTTCAGAAAGCACATAGTCACCTCATTAGAGAATTTCTTATACATCGTGCAAACAGATATGGTCAAGTGACCAAGTACTTGCAGTTTGGATATTTGCAGCAGTAACATGTGCAACTTTTGGAGAAAAGTGAAACAGCTGCATTGGACCAGAGATGAAAATCACATGTCAGTGAGAGCAGAGCCAATCCATTAGCCCTAGCTCTCTCACTTCTGGACTTAATATAGGAGAAAAATACATCTTTTAAAAGCTGCTATATTTAGGACTCTCATGTAATGAGAAGGTAAGCCTTCATCCTAACACAACTTTCCAAGGAGGTTTTCCTTCTAGAAAAGCATGGTTTTTATTGGTATGATTTATTCGACTTTATAAAGCCAATCAACTTGTGTGAATCCCATTCAATTCACTTTATTAAGACTGGGAGGTATGAACAGCTTTTCCCAGGGTCTGGCCACTCCAAGGCTTGGGTTTTCTCGTACAGAACTGGGAGATAAAATCTAGTAAGAGGGAAGCGGACTTGGCCCAATGGATAGGGCATCCACCTACCACATGGGAGGTCTGTGTTTCAAACCCCAGGCCTCCTTGACCCGTGTGGAGCTGGCCTATGCGCAGTGCTGATGCACGCAAGGAGTGCCATGCCACGCAGGGGTGTCCCTCTGCGTAGGGGAGCCCCACGCACAAGGAGTGCGCCCTGTAAGGAGAGCCACCCAACGTGAAAGAAAATGCAGCCTGCCTAAGAATGGCACCACACACACGGTGAGCTGATGCAACAAAAAGAAACACAGATTCCTGGTGCCGCTGGTAAGGATAGAAGTGGTCACAGATGAACATGCAGCGAATGGACACAAAGAGCAGACAACTGGGAGGGGAGTTGGGAAGGGGAGAGAAATAAATGAAAAATAAACCTTTAAAAAATAAAAAATAAAAAAATCTAGTAAGAAAACAAAAATGCCTGGTGATTAGAGTGAAACTAACATTCTTGAATAACTACTATGCACTTGGGGCTTATAATGCAATATTTCATTTAGTTATAACTACAGCCCTGGGAGGTGGTTAGACCAACAAATAGGCGGCACCAACAAATGGTTGTTGCATAAATGAATAAATGAGTATTATCAATATTTTACAGTTGAGTTAATAGATTCAGAGAAGTTAGATCATTTGCCTCTGGTTATATGGTTAGTAAGCAAATCCAGAATCCACTGTAACATCAATTTAATTCTGGATTCCAAATTTTCTCCACTACATCATGATGCATAGCCAATGTAAAGTTTTCTAGTCATTCAACCTGTCCCATCTGAACTATCAACTTTTTTTAAGATTTAAAAAATTTTTTAAAAAGATTTATTTAATTTATTTCTCTCCCTTTCCCCCACCCACCACCCCAGTTGTCTGCTTTCTGTGTCCATTTGCTGCCTGTTCTTCTTTTTGTCCACTTCTGTTTTTGTCAGCGGCATGGGAATCTGTGTTGCTTTTTGCTGTGTCATCTTGTTGTGTCAGCTCTCCCTGTGTGTGCAGCGCCATTCCTGGGCAGGCTGCACTTTCCTTCGTGCAGGGCGGCTCTCCTTATGGGGCGCACTCCTTGCGCGCGGGGCTCCTCTACATGGGGGACACCCCTGTGTGGCAGGGCACTCCTTGCATGCATCAGTACTCTGTGTGGGCCAGCTCCACACAGGTCAAGGAGGCCTGGGGTTTGAACCACGGACCTCCTATGTGGTGGACAAATGCCCTATCCACTGGGCCAAGTCCGCTTCCCAAATATCAATTTTTGAGCTCAGCCCTCTCATAATATATCTCTTGTTATCCCCCTCAGAGACTGAATTCTATCATAGGAAGCCTTGGATTGCACCCAACTTGGCAATTTTTATTTTCAACCACTGCCACACTAGATGAGTGATTAGACAAGGCCAGTGAATTTGGCTTGGGAGATGATTTATTAATTTCCTGTTGTCTCTATTAGTCTGAAAAACCCATGAAAGCAGAGATTAGCTCTGTATCCCAGAACTTAGCATAAACAATGTACTCAAACAAGCAATAAGTATTTATTGACTTGTATGAATTACATATATTACTATTAATATATTAGCTTTGCTAAAGTGGATACACACTCAGATGCTTAAAACTGGATTATTGTGCAAAGAATAAAATTGAAAAATCTACTTAAATGATATGAAATAATTTGATATATTTTTGAGGGGATGAAGGCTTATGATCTCTCCATTCATATTAGGGGTGGTTTAGGGCAGTACAGGGTGGGGGTTAAGAGATTGGACTCCGAGTTAAAAGCCTGGGTCCCAATCCTAGCCCCAGCAAATACCAGCTGTGGGGACCCAGGGCCCCTTCTAAGTCCGCAGCATGTAGCCACCTGTGTGACCTAGATATAAGTTAAATGTTAACAACCCTCCTCATCGGGAAATAATGTATAGATGATATTGTAAACTATAATCTTTCCAAAGCAGTAAACGTCTTTCCTACAAGAGAAATGAAAATGTCACCACATTCCACGTGTTCATTTCACGTGACCCTAGCAGGAACTCTGTTCTCATACCCTATGGAATGTCCTTGTTCTGAAACCCCTTATATATCACCCCTCATTTTTTCATCTCTTTGTGAAGTGCTGACTTCATTTATTCTTTGACAAGCTGCCATAAATTGTCTTTCCTGTCCGTAAGTCCCAATAAAGCTTATACCTGACTAAATGCCAGGTGTGTTCTTTGGTTTCACAGCTTCACTCGTGCCCTTCAGGATTTGGGTTGTAACACCAGCTGTAGGAACTGGACAAGTCACTTAACCTCAGATGAAAATGAAGATGATCACAGACTCTCATCACGCCACTGGGAGAGTTAAACCCCAAATGCATATAAAGTGCTTAGCACAGTTTCTGGCACAAATAGTGAAAACATTCAATAACTATTAGCAATTATTCTAATTCTGAGTTTTATTAAACATGGAGACAAAGTAATACAAGTTATATCACAAGTTGAAAATGAATCAGTATAATAAAATTGGAATAAAAACTATAACATCAAAACAGGTATGATGGTTAACTTTATGCGTCCACTTGGCTAGGTTATGGTATCCGATTATATGGTCAAGCACTACTGGCCTATTTGTTACTGTGGAAGTATTATGTAGATGGGATTAGCATCTAAAATCAACTGAAAGGCGATTATCTTCCATAATGTGGATGGGGCTCATTTCAATCAGTAACAGGCCTTAACAGCAGGAATTGAGGGTTCCAGGACTCAGGTGTAATTCTGCATCAAAACTACACCCTCCACTCTTTACTGAGTTTCCAGTTTAAGTTATTTAGACCAAAGATTTCAACACCACTCTCAATGGAATTTCCAGTCTCTGGCCTTCCATTTGAATTTAGACTTGCCAACCCACAACTGTGTGAACCAATTCTTTACTGGATGCTGTGGACATACATACTAGCAAAGTTATTACTACCTAAAAAAGAAGAATTCCTCTTCATCAATCAAGACAATACAAATAGTTTTATATCTTTTGTTGATAGATTCCTATTACTACCTAAAACAATTTCAAGACAATTATATTATAATATGATTAAAGTGCATAAAACATTTCCATGGTAATGGAATAATACATTCTTTAGCATATTAACATATTCAATTTAAGAAAAAAGAAAAGTCAATTGTATCCAAATTGTCTCCCTGCAGTCTATCCCATTCCAATTCATTCTCCAAAAGCCTATGTCTAATTATTTTTCTGAAAACATCATGTATAACTGCATGAAGGAATGTATGTAACATCTTAAAATAACAAAAACCAATGAGGTAAACAGTACCCAAGTTGCACACCCTTTATTTCCCACTCTTATACACTGTGATTCTATGACTCTCATTGAATTTCATTTTCAAATATTGAATCTAAATATGTAAAAGTTAATATCACAAAAGCATTGTGGTATCATTTGTACAACAGTCACCATTTGCCATTGCCACTTTCCTAAACTATAGTAATTGATATTCACTGCAATTTCTAAAAATGGGCAACCTGCCCTACTTTTAAAAAAATGCTTTTAGACACTGCCTAGAATGTTTGTCTACTTAATGGACTCTTTGATTTGGGTTTATTCAGAACAATTACCTAGAAACCAAACCAGAATAAAGGTACAAGAATATGCTCAGGACATCTCTCTTCTATTATTATGTCATATGTTTAATAAATACATACATTGAATAAAAACTTACATTTTTGCACAAAATATTTAAAAGAAAGAATGTTGTTCTCATGTGGATAGAGGAATTATGGCTGAAACTATCCCTCACCAATACCTGTGTTTCCTTCTTCCTAGCCTTTTAATTAGTTATGGTCATGTGACTACAAATTGATTTTTGGGGAACGGAATGTGAGTAGAAATTGTGCCACCCCCACGATATCTTCCTATATATAATCCTCTTTCTTTTTCCCAACACTGAGAATTAGATGAGGGCAAAGCCACATGATAGAAACAATCTGGATTCCCTGAATTCTCCATGGAACAGAGGCACTCCTGCCACCTGCAATGGACTATGATGCAAACAAGAAATATATTATTTTATTAAACCATAGATTTTGGGGGTGTTTATCTTTTACAAATACTCACACTATTTACCTTACTAATACAAAAATTTACTCCAGGAATAGGTGCTGCTATTTAACAAAAAAGCTAATTAAAACAGCCTAGAGGCAAAGCTCACACTCAAGGCACCCAAGCATGATGGCCTCAGGATAGCTGCTCTGAAACGGAAAGAGAGGGGTAAAGGAATAAATCGTGTTTGAAGAATGAGTACATCAAAGAAAGAATTTTGGATGTGATGGTTGGCACATGGAAGGTTACTAAATTTTTGAGACAAAGAACCTGGCAGGTTGAGATCCCTGATCTTGTACCATCAGGAAGCAGGATGTGAAAGTTATACAATCCCCAGAAATAGGAGGTTTCTCAGCCTCCATTTGTTGTTTTTTTTTGGAGGTATTTTGTGCATGGGAAGTAGACATTCAACCACCATGCTACATGCACTTCCCCTCAGCATCCATTTGAGATATGGCTACTATAGAGAATAATAGATAAGGAAAAATTTTCCAGTTGGTGGAGCCAATTGCCAGAGAGAATAACGGACAAGGGGATTCTTCCCAGATAGTAGAGTTCTAATCAAAGAATTTCTCTATCTTTCATATAAGAGGGCTTTATAAAGTTTGTCTATGGGGGGTTCAGAATTTCTATGGACAAGTCACTGCTGTGTGTTCCCCATGCCTTCCTTTGCACCATTATATATTGGATGCATATGAGGAAGTGATGGGCAGAGTCATAGTTCACAGGGCTACATGAACCCACATGTGGACCTGACAGAGAAGATTTTCTACTATAAAGAGATCCTGGAATTGGAGCTGGATACAGTGGCCAGATGGGACTTTGGGTTGTTTCCCTTAGGAAAGGCTGAATATCTTCTATGTGTGGGAAGAAGTGTGAACCAGATATTTGGTGACCAGAAAGGTGGATTGTAGCCAAGAATGCTATTGTTTGCCAATATCCATGTTTTCCTCTTCTTCCTGGGCACATTAAAATAGAGAACAGCCAAATGGCCACTGTACTCTTGCATTCTGGTTCACTAACTATAAGCCTAGAAGATGATATATGCCAATTCTAAGCCTGACCCATAAAAAGAAAATCTCTTATCTGAGATTCTAACTCTATTTCTCCATCCACAGGCCAAAAAGAGAAGACTTTGAGGACTGGGAGTAAGGCAGTAATATTGGAAGGGGAACTAAAACCTGGGTCCCTGAATGACTATGTGGATCAGAACCACTTCCAATCACTGACCCATACTGGAGGATAATAAGAGCAAGATATCAATTTTTATTATGTCAAATCATTGATACCTGTGGTTTATCTGCTTAGAGTAGAGTTACCTTAAAAAATACAAATATTGGGTCACATAGTAAAATATGAAATTCAAGGCCCTTAAAGAAAGGAATTCACTGATATTTTTAAAAGTAATTTAAAAATACAATTTGCAATTGTGGAAAGATGGCATCAGATTAGGCAGATAAGGCTCAGCTCTCTCACAAAAACAACAGAAAGAGAGAAAAAACCTGTTTTGGGAGTTAGCTGACCAGAACAGCATGTCACAACTCCTAGGATGGTGAGGGACTGAAAGAGGAAGAACCCAAAACAACAAACTGTGAGTTACCAAACCTCCATGGTGGTGGAAAAGGCTCCCCTCTCCCACCCCCAAGATATAAGCTGGGATAAACCTCTGGCCCATTGCAGCTGACTGAGAGGAGAACAAACATCTTCCTCCTAATCAGCTGTTACAAGGGAAAAGGGAGGAGTTGTCAGGAGGCTTTTCTTCAGTGAATTCAGCCAGTGGAGCCCGCTTTGAATCTCTGCTCAGACCAAAATAAAGGAAAATGGGGAGAGATAGATCTCCAAGGAAAAGTTGTGCCAATGAGCACCATCTATTGGCAGGTCTGAAAATTGCATGGATAAAAACTGCTTTTGGGTCTGTCCTCTAACTTCTGGGAGAAAATCTGCACCCCAATAATGAGTCCCTGGCACAATTTTGATAACTTAAGCTGGTCAATTTTGAAGACTTAGTATAAGCTGAACCAAATATTAAAGAAGAACTGTGAAAAAAAAATAACAATAGACAAGAGAAAGAAATTGGTCATCTGAGTAAATACATCAACATAGTCAGATGCCTGGACATCAGAAAAAATTACAAGCCATACTAGGACACAGAAAGAAATGGCCCAGCCAAAGGAACAAACCAAATATCCTGAAGAGATACAGGATTTGAGACAATTAATCAGTGATGATGACACAACTCTCCTAAATCAATCTAAAGAATTCAAAGAAAATATAACTAAGGAGATAAAGGATATTAAGAAGACACTGGATGAGCATAAAGAACAATTTGAAAGCCTGAAAAGAAAATTAACAGACCTTATGAGAATGAAAGACATGCTAGATGAGATTAAAAATACAAGAGAGGCACATAAGAGCAGATTTGCATTGCTTGAAGATAGAATTAGTGCTTCTGAAGACTGAACATCTGAACTGGAAAAGACAGGAGAATAGAAAGTGAAGAGAAGGAAAAAAAATGGAACAGCATCTCAGGGAACTGAATGACAATGTGAAATGCAAAAACATAGGCATTATCAGAGTCCTAGAAGAAAAGAATGGAAAAGGGGCAGAAAGAATATGAAATAATGACTGAAAACTTCCCAACCCATATGAAAAACAAATATAAATATCCAAGAAGGACAACACACCCCGAAGAGAATAAATCCAAATAGTCCTACCCTGAGATACCTACTATTCAGACTGACAAACATCAAAGATAAAAAAAGGATTCTCAAAGAAGCAAGAGAAAAGCAAAGAATGACATACAGGGGAAGCTCTGTAAGATTAAGTGCTGACCTCTTACCAGAAACCATGGAAGAGAAAAGAAAGTGGTATGATGTATATAAAGTACTGAAAGAGAAAAACTGACAGCCAAGAATTCTATATCTGGCAAAGATGTCATTCAAAAATGAGGGTGAGTTCAAATTCTTCACAGACAAACAAAAATTGATAAAATATGTTACCAAAAGACTGGAATTACAAGAGATGCTAAAGGGAGTGCATTAGCCTGAAAGGAAAAAACAAGGGTGAGAGACTTGGAGTGGAGTGTAGAAATGAAGATAATTAGAAAGGGTAAATTAAAGGGTAAAAAGACAGACAATGATACAATATGATGACAGAAATCAAAGGTCAAAATCAATGAAGTAATGTCGTTACAGTAATAACATTTAATGTTAATGGCTTGGAAACCCCAGTCAAAAGACACAGACTGAGAGAATGGATAAAAAACTATGAATCACCTATATGTTGTCTACACAAGACTCACCTCAGATGTAAGGATACAATCAGGATAAAAATGAAAGGGTGGAAAAAGATATTCCATGCAAATAGTAACCAAAAAAAAGCTGGAGTAGCAATACTAATATTGGACAAAATAGATTTTAAATGCAAAACTGTTAAAAGGGATGAAGAAGGTCATTACATATTAATAAAAGGGACAATTCAGCAGGAAGAAATAATTATACTAAATATTTATGCACCTCACCTTGGTACCCCAATATACATGAGGCACATATTGGCAAAGTTGAAATGAAAAATAAATGTCCTACAATAATAGTTGGAGACCTCAGTTTACCACTGTTTTGGATAGAGCATCTGGACAGAGGACAAGTAAAGAAACAGAGAGTTTGAATAATATGATAAGTGACCTAGACCTAACAGATATCTATAGAGCACCGTACCCCAAAACAGCAGACTATGCTTTCTTTTCAAGTGCTCATTGGATCCTTCTCCAAGGTTGACTACATGTTGGATCACAAGACAAGTCTCAATAGGCTTAAAAAGATTGAAATTATACAAAACACTTTCGCAGACTATAATGGAATCAAGCAGAAATTAATAATAGATGGAAAAAGGGAAAATTCATAAATATATGGAGATTAAACAACACATTCTTAAATAATCAGTGGGTCAAAGAAGAATTGCATGAGAATTCAGCAAATATCTTGAATAAATGAAAATGAGAACATAACATTTCAAAACCTATGTGTGTTAGTCACCCAAAGGGGTGCTGATGTAAAATACCAGAAATCTGTTTTGTGAAGGGTATTTATTTGGGGTAGAAGGTTACAGTTAACAGGGCATATATCATAAGTTACTTCCCTCACCAAAGTCTTTTGCCATGTGTTGGAGCAAGATGGCTGCTGACATCTGCCAGTGTTCAGGCTTCCTGGATTCCTCTCTTCTCAGGGCTTGCTTCTCTTCAGGCTCAGGTTTCCTCTCTTCCCAGGGCTTGCTTCTCTTCCCTCACAACCAAGCTCCTCTGTGTGCTTACTTCCCAGGGCTCCAGCTCAAGACTCTAGCATCAAAATTCCAACTCTCTCCTTTGCCACGCCTTTTATCTGTGGGTCCTCACCCACCAAGGGGCAGGGACTCAAGGTCCTACTGATGTGGCCCAATCAAAGCCCTAATCATAATTTAATTATGCCCAGGTACAAACTAGTTTACAAACAGAATCCAATATCTATTTTTGGGATTCATAACTATATCAAACTGCTACACTATGGGACACTGCAAAGGCAGTGCTGAGAGGAAAACTTACAGTCCCCAATGCTTACATTAAAAAAGAAAAAAGAACTAAAACTGAAGACCTAACTGCACCTCAGGAGGAACTAGAAAAAGAACAGCAAACTAATCCCAAACCAAGCCGAAGAAAAGAAAGAGTAAAGATCTGAGCAGAAATTAATGAAATTGAGAACAAAAACAATGAAAAACAATAGAGAGAATCAACAAAACCAAAACTGTTTCTTTGAGAAGATCAACAAAGTTGACAAACCCTTAACTAGACAGATAAAGAAAAAAAGAAAGAAGATGCAAATAAATAAAATCAGAAATGAGAGGGGGGACGTTACCACTGACCCCGCAGAAATGGGAGCTCATAAGATGCTACTATGAACAATTGAATGCCAAAAAATTAAACAATGTATAGGAGATGGAGAAATTCCTAGAAACACAGGGGCAACCTACACTGATCCTGGAAGAAATAGAAAACCTTAAAAAACCTATCACAAGTGAAGAGAAAGTGAAGAGATTGAAACAGTCATCAAAAACCTCCCCAAGATGAAAAGCCTGTGATGACATGGCTTCAAAGGTGGAGTCTACCAATCATTCAATGACAACCTAATACCAATCTTTCTCAAGCTATTCTGAAAATTTGAACAGAAAAGAATGCTACCAAACTCATTGTATGAAGCCAACATCACCCTAATACCAAAAACAGATAGATACTAGAAAAAAAGAAATGTACAGACGAATATCTGTAATGAGTATAGATGCAAATATCTTCAACAAAATAATTGCAAACAGAATCCAAAAGCAAATTAAAAGATCAAGTGGGTTTTATCCACAGGTATGCAAGGGTGATTGATTCAACACAAGAAAATCAATCAGTGTAATAAATCACATGTATAAACTGAAGAAGAAAAATCACATGATCCTCTCAATTGTTGCAGAAAAGGCATTTGACAAATACAACACCCTTTCTTGATAAAAACACTCCAAAGATAGGGATACAAGGAAGTTTCTCAACATGGCAAAGTGCATATATGAAAAACCTACAGCTAGCATAGTACTGAATGGTGAAAAACTATAAGCTCTCCTGCTGAGATTGAGACAAGACAAGAAGGCCCACTGTCAACACTACTATTCAATACTGTGCTAGAAGTTCTAGTTAGAGCAATTAGGCTAGATAAAGAAATAAAAGGCACCCCGTGAGGAAAGGAAGAAGTAAAACTTTCACTATTAGCTGATGACATGGTCCTATATTTAGAAAATCCTGAAAAATCCACAACAAAGCTATGAGAATTAATAGACTAGTTCAGCAAAGTGGCAGGATACAAGATTAACAGGCAGAAATCAACAGCATTTCTATACACTACTGATGTGCAATCTGAGGAGGAAGTCAGAAAAAAATTCCATTTATAATAGTGATTAAAAGAATCAAATATTTAGGAATAAACTTAACCAAGGACATAAAGGACATGTATTCAGAAAACCACAAAACACTGCTAAAAAGAAATTGAAGACTTAAATAAATGGAAGAACATTCTGTGTTCATGGACTGGAAGACTAAATATTGTTAAGATGTCAATTCTACCAAACTAATTTACAGATTCAATGCAATTCCAATAAAAATCACAACAGCCTTCTTTGCAGAAATGAAAAAGCCAATAATCAAATTTATTTGGAAGTGTAAGGAGCCCCAAATAGCCAATCGTATCTTGAAAAGAATAAAGTTGCAGGACTCTCTCTTTCAGACTTTAAATCATATTACCTAGCTACAGTGGTAAAAACATCATGGTACTGCCATAAAGATAGACACATAGACCAAAGGGAATAAAATGATGGCTCAGAAAGAAACCCTCACATCTATTGTCAAGTGTAGTTTGACAAGCCTGTCAAACCCATCCAGCTGGGGCAGAACAGTCTGTTCAACAAATCATGCTGGAAGAACCGAATAGACATATCCAAAAGAAATAAAGAAGACCCCTATCTCATAACTTATACAAAAATTGACTCAAAATGGATCAAGGTCCCTAAATATAAAAACAACAACCATAAAACTCCTATAAGAAAATGTAGGAAAACATCTTCAAGATCTTGTGGTAGGCGGTAGTTTCTCAAACCTTATGCCCGAAGCACAAACAACAGTAGAAAAACTAGACAAATGGACCTCCTCAAAATACAAAACTTTTCCACCTCAAAGGACTTTCTCAAAGGGGTGAAAAGGCAGCCAAATCAATGGGAGAAAATATTTGGCAATCACATATCCGATAAGGGTTTAATATCCATGATATACTAAGAGATCATACAATTCAACAGTAAAAAGACAAACTACCCAATTAAAAAATGGGAAAAGACTTGAAAAGACTACTATCCAAAGAAGAAATTCAAATAATGAATAAACACATGAAAAAATGTTCAACACTACTAGCTATTAGGAAAATGTAAATCAAAACTGTAATGAGATATAATTTTACAGCTATTAGACTGGCCACTATTAAAAAGCTGGAAAACTGTAAATGTTGGAGTGGATGCAGAGGCAGGAATGCTTACTCACTGTTGGTGGGAATGTAGACTGGTACAGCCACTGTGGAGGACTGTTTGGCAGTTTCTAAGGAAGTTGAATATAGACTTGCCATGGGACCTGGCAATGCCATTATTAGGTACATACTGAGAAGAGATGAGATCAGTGACACGAACAGGCATCAGCACACTGATGTTCATAGTAGCATTATTCACAGTAGCCAAAAAGTTGGAAACAACCCCCAAGTGTCCATCAACTGATGAATGCATAAACTAATTGCGGTGTATATACACAATGGAAATATTATGCAGCAGTAAGAAGAAATGAAGTTGTGCAGTATATGACAATATGGGTGAAACTGGAGGACATTATGTTGAGTATAGCAAGCCGGACACAAAAGGACAAATACTGTATAATTGCACTACTATGAACTAAATATATTATGTGAAATATGACTATGGATAAAATTGCATATATAAGACTTTTTCTTTGAAGCTGAACAAATGTAGGTTAATACTACATAACGTTAACATCAGAAAAAACAAAACAAAACACATTACACTAAGTGAAGGAGACCAGACATGGAGTACTACATATTATATGATTCCATTTATATAAAATATAAATATAAATCAATTTATAAAGATGAAATTAGATTAGTGGTTATGTATGGGTGGGGGAGGAATGCTAATGGGTCTGGAGTCTTTCTTTTTGGAGTGATGAAATTGGGCTAAAATTTTTGAGGTGATGAATGTACAATTTTGGATTATACTAAAAGCCATTGATTTCACATCTTGGGTAGATCATATGGTATATAAATATATTTCAATAAAACTGCTTAATAAACATATAAGTGTGCAAGAATAGCCAGAAATAGCAACTATGTACAGCAGGGGAATCATAGAAAGATAGAAAGGTGAGGAATTTTCTTTTTATTATTATTATTATTGAAATAATGAAAACGTTCTAATAATGATTGAAGGGATGAACACATAACTATGTGATTATACCAAATTCCATTGATTGCACTTTGGATGAATTGCATGCTTTATTAATATGTCTAAATAAAATGGATTAAAAAATACAATTTGCCAATTATTTTATCAGATGATGAACAGTTTACTCAGATAATAACTCCTTCCAAAGAGTTAATACTAAAAACATAGTTCTAAGGACTTAAGTTTTACCCTTTGTATTTTATTAGAATTTAGGAATATTACAATAGTATCCACAGATACATTTTAAATAAATCATTTCTATTCTTTTAGGTATTTTAACTATTTTAATTATCAACTCATAAAAGGGAAAAATCATATTGATTCTGTAGTGTAATAAAGATTTTGGTTGATCTTTGTCTCAGGTTCTGGTAATGTCCTCTAAATCTTTGGAATTTCGCATGATAAAGTGGCTCTTGTTATTATTATCCTGAATAATTTATGCTAATGAAATCTCTATCAAAACAAACTGCAGGTGGGGGAAGCAGCAAAGAAGGAGAGGGTTTGGGGGCTTTGATCCAGGTCATTTTAGTCTGACCTCCTTGACCTCTGGGAGAGGCTGGAGATTGAGTTCAATCACATCAATAAAGCCTACATAATGAATCCCCAATAAAAAGTCTGGAGACCCCAACATTGGAGGGTTTCCATGATAATATACATTGATTTAACTGGAGGGTGATGTGTTATGACTCCATGTGGACAGGACATGGAAGCTTTGCATTTGAGACCTCCTGGAACGTGCCCTATATCTCTACTTTATTTGTATCCTTTTGGCTATAATAACTATAATCAGTATTATATCACCTTCTGAGTAATGTGAATCATACTGGTGAATTAGTGAGCCTTGGTGTAGGTGGGAACGCCTGGATTAGTTGCCATTGGTCAGAGTGCAGTGGCCCTGGCCCTGAACCTGTGGTTAGTGCCTGAAGAAGAGCCTTCACCTCTGGAACCTTGCCTCGCGCTGGGCAGTCAGAGTGAGAATTGTATTGTAGTTAATGTCAGAAGTGTCTGAAATTATTTTCTGGTTCTATTATCTATTATCTATTTGTTTCTATGTATCTATTAAGATGAGCAATGACTAACCACATGGTCTTAATTAGTTGATCATATAATCTACCATGTAAAGTGAAGGCTTGATACTGACACCAAGTTATTGATATCTCAGGTGTAATCTGGAGGCGTGGGATTCAGGGGGGAAAAACAATAAAAAAATATGTAAGTGGTCACATGTTTAACTGGCACTCAAATGTAGGGTCTCAAAATCTGTGGTGTCCCCTTCACTCTTTGATTGTCACTTAAAGGCAATACCTGTCTTTTTTACTGATGTCAGCTGTCAGGCTACATTCAAGACTCATTTAATGCAGATAGTCAAATACTCCACAAATATTAGGTCTCCTTAAAGACATCTCATTCTTAAACAACCCTTTGTTCAAGAGTTTTAGATGGAATTCAGTGTTAGAAAAGTGGAGCGTCAGATCATCGCAGTAAGAATATTTAATATGAGAGCATCACATAGAATTCTTGGGTAGTTTTAGGGGATTGAGTAAAAAAGGAAGGATATTGCATTAGCTTCCTAGGGCTGCTGTAACAAAGAGCCACAAACTGGGTGACTTAAAACAACAGACACTTATTTTTCACAGTTGTGGAGACTAGAAATCTGAAATTAAGGTGTCAACAGGGCCATACACTCTGAACTCTCTAGGGAAGTACCTCATTGTTTCTTCCTAGCTTCTGGTGGTTATCAGCACTCCTTAGTATTCTTTCACTTGTGGCTGCATAATTCCAGTCTCTGCCTTCACCTCCACATGGCCTTCTCCCCTCTGTATCTGTGTCTCTTCTCCTCTTCTTATGAGGACACCTATTAAGTATGACCTTATCTTAACTCATCAAAAACTATTTGCAAATAAGGTCACAGTCAACATTTTTGGGGAGGGGGGCATATTTCAACCCTATGGTAGCTTGGAGTTATGTACCCCAGAAAACATGTCTTAATCCAGATCTATACCTGTGGGTATGTACCTTTCTGATCTTTTGATAAGGTTACTTCAGTTACCTTTGTAACTATGTGGCTCAACTGAATCAGGATGGGTCTTAATCCTATTATTGGAGGCCTTACAGAGAAGGCCACACAGACAAGAGCCAAGGTGTGCAGCCAGAAGCTGGAAGTCAATGGTTACAGAGAAGGCCACACAGACAAGAGCCAAGGTGTGCAGCCAGAAGCTGGAAGTCAATGGAACTCAGACGATAAAAGAGAGGATGCCAACATGTGAATTTCCATGTAACAGAAAAACCAAGGACAAGGATCACCAGCAGCCAGCCCTAGAATACCACAGCCTAGTATACCATCACCTTGCTGATTCCTCAGTTTTAGACTTCTCCTGGCCTCAAAACTGTAAGCCAATAAATTCCCATTGTTTAATCCAATCCATTGTGTGGTATTTATTTTAGCAGCTGGGAAACTAAAACAGACCCATAACAGATATTAAGACTATTACCTATTAGATTTTATTACACTTATAACAAAAAATATTTAAGGATCAGGAAAAAGATCTGCTAAGGAATAATATTTTTTAGAATATAGATTGAGGGTCAGAAAAACCTTCAATAGCAGGGACACAGTACAAAAAGTCACATGTATATTGTTCATCTTCCCATTCAGCAAAATTTTGTCTTCAAAACTAAGTGATGATTGAATAATCTTACAGAAACACAAAATCTTAGAATTGGAAAATACTTCATCCAGTCTTCCATTGAATATAAGAATCTAAGTGACAAAACCCAGTGATAGATGAGAGATGGTCATGTGTACAGAATTTAAATTAAACTCACATACCTTATAGCATGTGGCATATTCTGATTTGGATAGCTTTGCTAAAATTTATATTAATAAGGTAAAGTCTGTCTCCTCTTGAACTTTAGAGCTTAGAAAATAGCTAATCATTGTTTTGCAGACCGTCTTTCCAAATATGCATAGACTTACATATATTTAGCCATCGGCACAATTACATTTCTTGAGGTCATTGAAAGAAAGACACAATAAGCTGATCTTTCTGTCATTGGTATTAAAGAACTTTCAAAACTTGATACTTCCACAAATTAAGTACTAAAAGGAAAGGTTTTTTTTTTCCTTTAAAATACAGGTTTAATGGAATTACTTCATTTGTCTCCATGTCACTGGATGATTAATTAAAAGCTTTTCTTCAATTATCATATTATTTGATTTGGTCAGTGGTTACATAAGTTTTATAAGAATATAAGCAAACCAAAATGTTAACACCTACAATGTAACTAAAATACTTTGAGGAACAATGAAAAAAACCTTCGCCCCTTATGCTAAAAACAGTTAATAAGTGTTTAATGTGACAAGTGACTTCAAAACTTGCAATTATCCTGTAAAGCATGTCGTCACCGATAGAGGCAAAGACAGAAGACAGTATAGTAGTAGGTGGTGTGAGTCCCTGCTATGATCTTCAACACAAACTTCCCTTCAGTTCTCTGGCAGGGTGTGAAAAAAGTCCATGGCCTACACTGGAAATTTATAAAAACTGTAGCACCAACCCAAACTCGACATTTCCCAATGAATCCACTCTTTGTTGTCTTCTGCTTTTCTGCCAAACTTGCTACTTTTCCATTAATACTAACATTCTTCTACTTTATTAAGGGAGAGAAGACTCTTGTTTAATATGAAATTTGCATTAATTTGCAGAATGAATTCATTCTTCGGTTAGGATAGTTTTCTATTTTTGGAATTACATTCATGCATTCAGTGATAATTATTGGTTGACTATCATGTGCTAGGTGGTGGGGATTCAATAGTGGATGAAACAAAATCCCTCATCCAGGAGCTTTCATTCTAGTGGAGGGAGACAGGGGATCAACTAAGTGTATACGTCATGTGATGATAAGTGCATGAAGCAACATGCAGTCTAGTAAAGGGATGGTGATCAGAGGAGATCGCAAGGCCTCACCTCTGGAAGACATTCAAAAAGGGACCTGAAGCAGTGAGGGAACATTCCAGGTATTGAAAGCAGAAAGAGCAGAGACCCTGAAGAATTCCAGTGCGGATAGGATGGGTGACCTAGACAATGAGCGGAAGGAGGTGAAGCTAGAGCTCAGTGTTGTAGTGGATCACGCTGGGCTCTCAAAAAGGACTTGGGAATTACTAAGTGAGTTAAAATTGAAGAGTAAATAAATAGAGAAAAATGTTTTTAAATTGCCTTGTCTGATGTCAAATTATCAGTCTTTGATTTGGGTCTATACCAACATCTGAAAAACAAAATGTACTCCAAGTGCCAGTTACAAAAGGGCAAGTCTATTGTGTTCTTAATTTACTAAAAGAAATTCCTAAATTTAAGTCTAATTGGCCTGAAATATTTCCACAAAGTCAACCTAAAGGTTAACAGAGTTTGCAACATGAAAGTAAGTTTTCAATCTTCTCATCTTTATGCTTACCCAGTATCTCTTAAAATTTAACTTTATAAATCACATATAATACAATAGAATAGAATAGAACATATTTTCGGAATCCATTATGACTCTTGCTGATGTCAATTTTATCTTATTTGTCTCTTGATATTAGCCAGGATAGCAAAGTCAAATAATACTTGGCAACCAACACTCACAACTAAAATGCCAGATATAAGGCAATAAGTACTTCTTATTAAATATTTATGGTTTGCCTGCAGTAGGCAGAATTCTAAAATGGTCCCCCAAGAGTTCTCTTTCTAATCCCAGGACTGTGACTATAATGAGTTATCATGTTTGCTGTTATGCTATTTACACGGCAAAAGAGATTTTGCAGATATAAATGAAGATTGGTAATCTTTTGACCTTGGATTAATCAAAAGGTAGATTAGGTGAGTCTAAGCCAATTTAATTTTCTTTCAAAGCAGAGAGATTTTACTAACTGGTTTTCCTAAGAGAAAGTCATATTTGAAGTTTGAGGGGCATCTGATGAGCTCTTGCTGGCTTGAAGATCAAGGGGGCCACATAGAAAGGTACTGAAAGCATCCCCTGGCTGACAGCAAGAAAACAGGGACTTCAGACCTAGAGTTGCAAGGAACTGAATTCTGCCAATAAAAGGAAAGAGCTTAGAAGAGGACCTTGAGCTCTGAAGAAGAGCTCAGCCAGACCCCTTAATTTCAGCTTTGTGAGACCCTACGGAGAAAAACCAGATATGCCGTGCCCAGACTTCTGACCTACAGAAATTGTGAACTAATAAATGGGTGTTTTTTTACACTGCTAAATTCATGGTAATTTGTTACACAGTAAAAGAAAACTAAGAAGCTTATCATGAAGGATGTATTTATAGTATAGCTAGAGAAATAAAAAAAGAAGCTGAAAGGAAACTTAGGTGAACCTGGTAAAAGACTCTCTTATGATGGGTATCAGGGTATTAGCTAGAATACAGGCTAAGCTCTCACAACAAAGGGACCGAAAAATAGAGTGGTTTCAACAAGAGAAACTTATTCCTCTCTTTCAAAGACACACAGGGCTAGGTAGCCCTGAACTGATAGAATAACTTTGCCATCCTCAGCATGTGGCTTCCACTCCTTGGCCAAGACAGCTGCTCTTATTCTCTTCATTTCCCATCTGGTGGGAATGTGGAAGGGCTCTAGAAAAACCTGTGTGCAAATGTCTTAGGAGCATGACCCAGAAGTTGATTTACCCAAAGAAACACATGCAGAGAAGCGGACTTGGCCCAATGGATAGGGCGTCCGCCTACCACATGGGAGGTCCACGGTTCAAACCACGGGCCTCCTTGGCCTGCGTGGAGCTGGCCCATGTACAGTGCTGATGCGCACAAGGAGTGCCGTGCCACGCAGGGGTGCCCCCCGCGTAGGGGAGCCCCACATGCAAGGAGTATGCCCCGTAAGGAGGTCTGCCCAACATGAAAGAAAGTGCAGCCTGCCAAGAGTGGCGCCACACACATGGAGAGCTGACACAAGAAGATGACGCAACAAAAAGAAACACAGATTCTCGGTGCTGCTGATAAGAATAGAAGCGGTCACAGAAGAATACACAACGAATGGACACAGAGAGCAGACAATGGGGGTGGGATGGGGTTGGGGGTGGGGATGGGGAGAGAAAAAAAATGCTTAAAAAAAAAGGAAACACATGAACTTCTCACCTCACATTGGCTAGAAGTTAGCTAGACCTCAGCTGCAAGCGATGCTGTTATTTGATATCAAAATGAGCAGCCTTATGCCTAACTATTATGAAAGGCAAAGGTCATGGATACTGGTGGACAACTAGCAGTCTCTGCCACACTCTGACAGATGGGGCTCAGGGCATTTGGGTACTGCATTATGAATAATGAACTATTTAAACTGTTACGTCTTCCTTGGAATTTGGGTTAAATATATGCTTCATCAAAACTCTTCCTAATTAGTCCTAAATCTATTCTCTGGATTCTAGAGTTTGGAGCAAAAAATAAATAATCCCTTTTCTATGTAATGATTTTCCAAATATTTGAATAAGGTTGTCAGTGTGCTCTATAAATCTCCAGGCTTACTCCCCTTCAATTCCTCTCCCATATTCTATTTACCATCCCTGTAACTACTGTGAATGTTCTGGGCTGAGTTTTGCTTCTAAATATGGCCTTCAGTAAAAAACACATTTCTCAATGAAAGGCTCTTGGTAGTGACTTCAGTTAGCAAAGAGGACAAGGGAGCATTGACCATAAGGAACCGAATGAGCTTATGTTTTGAGGAATAACTAAATATGATATATGTTTAGGAAATCTATGAAAACCACTGGCTGAAATGGAGAATCTGTTTTTGAGATTAATGGGAGATAAAACTGTTGAATAGCAAATATGGAGCCAGTTACTAGAGAGTCTTGAATACCAGACTGAAAAATTTTGATGTAATCATACTAACATAAAGGTGGCAATGTGGGTGGTGCATTGAAATGTAAAAACCTAACTATAAATACCTGCTTTTAAATGTTGATGTAAAAAAGTAAAAAAATGGATACATGTGGTTACAGATGACTAAATCATCTTTTCAGCCTGATAGATTGCTTTTCTCTTAAATTCTTTCATAGGGTTATAGCCTTAAATGCAAATAAATTTTCAAGATGTACAAAATTAACCTTTATATACAAATATATTTTATATTTAATAAAATGACCTAAAATATATTAGGTATTAAACAACATAATAATAACCAAGAAAATTAAGTATGAAAATATATTTGAATATTAAAAAATACCCTAAAACTTAAATTTTCTTTAATCAAAAAGAGAGCACTTGCCAATAAACTTTATAATAGAGATGATTAAATTATACATTAGTGTTCTTTTATATTTCATTTAATATGGGTTCTCATCTAATTAAAATATGCAAGCTAATTTAAGTACTATACAAAAAAATTTTGCTATGTGTCAATGTGTTAGAACTAATTAAATTCTCTTGGCAGTAGCATTATTCTTTGCTTATAAATCTCCAGATCTTCCCAGCATCTTTGAGCACGTGCTCAAGAAAAGTTTTTGACTATGGTGCTTTCACAAAAGCTGTCATCTTCAGAGTTGGTAAGAACATGTGCCAGAAAAGTGTGTGAGTGGTAAATGCACGTGTCTAGTTCTCTAGTTAAGTGCCTTCTTTTGAGACTGAGCAATAGCTCATCTTTCCTCAGTAACATAGGCCTGTAAAATAGACATTTAATGATCACTATGTAATATTAATATCACTCACTGCTACTGATAACTGAATAGAAAAGTCACCTTAATTGCGACAAATGATTTGAGCTTCAGTCATTAATGGTTTCAAATTTCTTTTTACTTGAAAGAAGATGCATTTTAATCTCTTCTTTTTAAATGTTCAAACCTATCTTTCTATTTAGGAATGGGGTAAAGAGATCAAAGGATTTGCCAAAAGGACTTATAACAATGCTGTCACCGCCAAAATATCTCAGATTTATAAAGGTTTCCTGTTCTGAAGCCATATATAAACACACACACACATACATACATATTACAAAAATTCCAACTCCAAGTCCTACTTTCTAATTTTTCATTGATTTATGATTATGACAAAGTAACTGCACAAATACTATTACTTCACAAATTACTTAACCCTCAAAACACGTGTTGAGCAGGTCTGGCTTCTATGAACCTGGCTCTATAACCAGAATGAAAATTTTAAAGTATGAAAAATAAAAACATGATAGAAATGCAGGATGTGATGATGGTTATTGTTACATGTAATTTGTTTCTCACATTACTGGAAGGATTGTCTGCTCTTATTTATTTCTTCAACCTTTACCTAACTACTTCTTTCCTATTTTCCAAGTTTTGAAGTAAAGTATACACATTGGCTTGTTCCATCACAGACCCCTGCTAAACTTCAGTCCCTTGATTGTGATCTGTTTTACTAAGAATGTAATATAGTTTTTCTTTTTTCTTTTTTTCCACAACCAGTAGTTCAAACTTCAAAACATCTTAACACCAGGCTTAGGTACAGTTACAGTTGTTATTTTTATTAAAATAGCTTACACTTATTGAGTACTTACTGTATACCAGGCATTGTTCTTATTGCTGTACATCTTCATTCATTAAATACTCACAATAATTTTATACTCTATTTTATTATTTAATGCTATTTTATTCTCTAATAATTGATAGCTATAATTATTATTAACATCATTATCACTATATCATTAACAACACTGGGTTTTACAGGGCTGCTGCGTCATAGAACTCCAGGTGTGAGGATGGGTCCTAGAATTGTCAATGTACTGGAGTTGCTAAGTAAGTGCTTATGGGAATTGATTTTCTGACATTTTTACTCTTTGTGCTTAAATCTGGTGCTCTGAGGACTTCCCAAGATCTCTGCTGAAGATAAACTCTGGAAAAGGCAGCATTTAAAGGGCTTTGAAAGGGACTACAAATTGAAAGTAGAATTTGGGGGACAAAACAGCACAACTGAGGATTATTAATGACTGAGTTATTTGGACTACCCTTCGCTATTTCCTTCAGATAATTACCAGTGCCACCCGTGAAACCTGAATCCATAATGTGTAAGCCTGGGGACCGTAGCTATGTTCCATCATCACTTGTTTCTAAGAGGTGGTACACTATTTCTGATAAATAAAATGCACAATTCAATAAAAGCACAAAAGTTTCTCCTCTAGTGTTACACATAAAATCATGCTACGAGCTGATGAATGGTGAGTGTAATTTTACACAGGGAGTTTTATGGGCCTACTTACTTTACATTGATCTTTCATATTAAATTACACTCTCAACACTATAGTATGTGAAAATTAGGAAGCCCAACTAATATATTTTCTTTTTGTCTCCACCTGAGACACTAATCCTGCTTGCCACAGACACCGTGCATTGCAACTAGGTTTTGTGGAGGTTAAACAATAGCACTTCCATTTCAGCAATAATATCCTCCAAGGCTAGTAATATGAGTCTATTTTTAGCTTTTGATTTATTTACTTTAACATGGTTTCACTGTAACTTTATTGAAGCAGTTTCTTTTAAATTAATGCAATTCTACTTTTCATGAATACTAAGACTACTGAAGGTTTATATTAATACATATTCTTGAGATAGAGATGTATCTTTAAAAAATACACTAATGTTAACAGAAATTGAAGTCTTCTCTTCTGGCTGATTTACATGTCTTCACAGAACAGCAACTGTATCTTTTCTGAGCCATTTCAATCTTCCCTAATATCTCTATTTCCAATTAGAAATGTGAAGATTGATTTTTATTGTATTTGAAGGATTGCTACCTCAATGACTTTATTTTCCAAATGCTAATATTAAGTGAAATGAAAGTGTTGCTTAGCAACTCTCTTCATTGAAAGTAGTGAAAAGGCTTTTTATTTTTTTGAAGTAGGTCTTTAAAAACAACTTGGCATCTGATAATTCTCCATAAACATCTTTGTCATATACTATAACCTAATCATAGGAGTGGTGACCCAGCATATTCACAGATCCTGCCCACACTAAAGAGAGGGGGGTTATACAGGATATGAGTCACGCAGAGTCATCGTAGAATTCTGCCTTCATCACAGGTCCTATATCCAGGTTTATTTAGCTGGTTTCTTACTTCCTATTTCCCAGAGCTTACCACAAGCTTTCCAGCTATTGCAAAGCTGAAGGCACATATAAATCACAGAATGACCACCTCTGCCCAGGCTCTCCCTCCAGGGATTTCCAGTACCACTTTTCCTATCATATCTCCTACAGTCTACTAGATTATTTTTAGTACCTCTGTACACAATGTTTTCTTTTCAGAAGGCCAAAACCCAGGCTCTACCATTACCTGCAAGCTTAGTATCTAATTATAGATCAAAAGCATAGAAGAAATAGCCTCATGAATGTAATGCAAATTTGAAATCTATAGAGAGTATATGTCTTTGAGCCACGGTAAATCTAAAATGTTTGTTGTCTTTGGTAATAAAAGTTTAAGAAAAACTTATTTTCTTGTGAACAGTTAAAATGTAACCTTGTTCAGTTTTCTGCTCTACTGACACCCCATATTAATGTCTTTCATGGGCAAATAATTACCCATTTGAGAGGTGTTGTCTTTTCTTCATGCTATTGATTTTTTGAGTATGTGATGGAGTAAAAAGAACAACCTATTGACTTCTGCTAAGACATCTGTTATTCATAATGGTAAAGAACATTTTTGCTTCTCTACATTATTGAATCAAAAGAGTGAAATTGAAATTAGTGAAAATTAACTTCAAATAACTTAAAATGCTCTCAAATACTAGTTGTTTTCTCTAGCTTAACATTTCTTGCCATTTTGAAAACTGAAAATGATGACTTTCCAGAAGTTTATTTTGATGATCTTAGAAGGCAATTTTGAAATTAGTATTGAAATATAAGCATCATATTTGGGAGAAAATGCAGGATTTGTGCTTTTAAGAGTTAGAGTATGAGAAGTATCCTCCACATGGGAAAGTCAGTTGCTTTTTTAATTCTCAACAAGAATCCTACTTTCCTGCCCTTGAGGCAGGTAGGCTGTCATGTTGGAGTAAGCAGTAACTCACTAGGACAAAAACTATCATGTGTCACTGTAGTACACAAATGGAGAAATTTTTTTTTTTTAATTTTTAAAATTTATTTCTCTCTCCTTCCCTGCCCCAGCCCCCAGTTGTCTGCTCTCTGTGTCCATTCGCTGTGTGTTCTGTGACCGCTTCTATCCTTATCAGGGGCACCTGGAATCCATGTCTCTTTTTATTGTGTCATCTTGTTGTGACAGCTCTCCATGTGTGCGGCGCCATTCCTGGGCAGGCTGCACTTTTTTTTGTGGTGGGCAGCTCTCCTTATGGGGTGCACTCCTTGCGCATGGGTTCCCCTAAAGAAAGTCAAACCTTGCCTCAGGGTTTGCTTCAAGAGAACCCCACCTACAACACATGCTCTTTTCTTCGATGCTAGGCTACTAATAAAATAGTGTTTAAAATAAATGAAGTTTGAGTGTTTTAAAACTTGAATGTACTTTTTGAAAAAAGCAATTTATTTTAGTTATTCTTATAGTTTATATTCATAGCTTTAATAAAGAAGAACAAGGCTTTGTTCATTGTTTTCTAAATTTAACTAGGAATTATTCCCTGATCATTTTTTCAATAGGTAATAAGTTCTCAAAACACTAGAAAATTTAGAAATATTTAAACATATACTTTCATAGTCATTGCCCCCAAATATATTCTGACATAAAGTCATAATCCTTTAATTCTAAATAACTCAGTAGTCTACATTTTAAGGATATTTATGAATGACAAAATAGTCATTCTTCAACTTTAAAGAGAATTTCAATTCACCATAATTGTACAGCATCTACACATAGTCACAATGGACAAAAATCTACATGCGAGAGAAAGGCATGACAAATATCTGGGAGAGATTAAATGATGAATTAAATAGGAATAAACAAAATGTCTCAAAACTAAATCCATGACACCTGCATACTTAAACACAGCTCATAGCAAAAGTACCTGGCATGCAGATATGTCAATACTTAGAAGGAAATTTATAGCATTACATGAATATATAAAAGACAAGAGGTACTGAAAAACAAAACATGTAAGTAAGTGTTCACCTTGAGAAACTGAAAAAGGGGATAAATTTAAAGAAAATAAAAGGAAGAACTCCTCGTTCAACCCCACCTGCTCAACAGCTCCTTGCCTCTCAGTCACCTTGACCTGGCTGACTTCCATCCCTGCGGCGTTGGTATAGAGCCGGGACAGTAGTTTGTAGACATCCACTGCTGTCTCAGAGAAGATACCATGTTGAATGAACAAAGATTGAACTTTTTACAGATGCCTTTGTGAAATATGTGGAATAGTGCTACAGTCTGAATCACAAAGGATTTCACACTATGAGGTGAATGGGAGTGGAGAACTGGACAAAACTAGATTTTGTAATTTCTCCACCTTTTTTGGCCCTCCCATTGTGGCATAGCCTCACTATGTGGGGGAAAGTTCATTCTAAAAAAAACGAAAATGAAAGCACTTAATGGGCGAATACCAAGTTGTCAGTCTGATAAGGAGACTGTTGTCAACCTAATGCTAATGAAGCATCAAAGAAAACATTTGACTCTTTTCATGAGGAACTTGACGATTATATCAAAGTGCAGAAAGCTAGAGACTTAGAGCCAAAGACTTGTTTCAGAAAGATGAGGGAGGACTATTTAGAAACCTATGCATACAAAGAAGAGGTGGACTCCAGACAGATGTAGAATTTTAGAGCAAAGCCTTCCATCTGAAACTGTCCAGATTTACCGAAGATCCAAGAATATTTCACATCAGTGGAAAACTGGTGTCCTCAGTGGCTACCAGCTCATAAAAATAGACTCTGACCAGATTCTCTGAGCTATTGTCAACTCCCCATAAACTACTCAGGACCACTGACCCATAGTCAGTAAGAATTTATTGTTGAACACAGTGCAGAATCTGGAGTTTACAAGCACCTATCCTTAGAAAACAGTACCAGTTCTCATCAAGCCAGTCATAAACAGACACATCAGAAGAGAAAAAGGCATCAAGAAGAAGAGAGAGCAAAAACATAGGAGGAGTGGCCCAAGCATAAGAGGAAAAAAAGTTATGAGGAAGTGGATTTAGACCAACGCAAGAGCATGCAAAGAAAAGAGCAGAGTTGGAAACAGTGTCAGTACAGAAAAGCTTAAGAATCAAAAGGAGGGAAAAAAGTGGAAATATAGCCTCTAAGAAAGAGAATATAAGAATGGAAAAGAGAAAAAGGAACAAGCCAAGAAAGGACAGAGGAGGAAATGCTTTGGAACTAGTCTATCATCAGATTTTGAAGCAATTTATTTGGTTCTCCCAAGTTGAATTGATAAAAGCAGTTGAGGGAATTGGTTTCATGAAGTTTGTGTTCATATCACTTTTCTTACGTGAACAAGTACTTCAACCTCTAACAAAGGCTGAGTGAACAGAAAGTATTTAGTATGCTTGCTCTTACTTTTCCTCATTTTAGAAACATTATTACGTTTCTTACATATAATATAATTTCTCTTAATGAGTGATTCTGCTTTTATTCATCAAATTGCTATGATAATGGAATTGTATTTCCTTGGGAGGTCATTTATTATAAGTTGGAGGATTAATAGGCTTTGCAGAATTTATTTCTTTTTTTTATTTTTTATTTATTTCTCTCCTCTTCCCCACCCTGCCCCCATTGTCTGCTCTCTGTGTCCATTCGCTGTGCATTCTTCTGTGTCTGCTTGCATTCTTGTCAGCAGCACCAGGAATCTGTGTCTTTTTTTGTTGCATCATCTTGCTGCATCAGCTCTCCATGTGCTACTCCTGGGCAGGCTGCAATTTTATCGTGTGGGGTGGCTCTCTTGTAGGGCACACTCCTTGTGCGTGGGGCTCCCCTATGCGGGGGACACCCCTGCATGGCAGGCACTCCTTGTGTGCATCAGCGATGCGCGTGGGCCAGCTCACCAATGGGTCAGGAGGCCCTGGGTTTGAACGCTGGACCTCCTATGTGGTAGGTGGATGCTCTATCATTTGAGTCAAATCTGCTTCCCAGAATCTGTTTCTTGAATGGGTTTGTTTTAGTTTTCATGGGGTATTTTTATGTTTGTTGGTTTTCTCTATGAAGTAATTTAGACTGGTTTTTGTTGTTAGATCTAACTTGCAGTATATTTTCTAGCTTGGAAAATGGAAAATGACATACATTCTAATATTAATCTTAGATTACACCTAGTTTTAAAAGTTATCAAAGACTCCTGAGATAAAAAAAAAACACAACAATTTCTATTCTAGAAACATTTATAATAAAATTTTAATTTCTACAAAATAATAAATAAAAGAAGGATAAAATTAAGAGCATAAACAAATACAATTGACATCAATTAACAACACAGATGATCAACAAAACAAAATGCTATTGGGAAAGATTAATAAAATAGAAAATCTTCTTGCAACATTGTAAAAAAATGGGGAAGGCACAATGAACATATATTGGGGAACAAAACCACAGATAATACTAAGTTTGAGAAATTATAGTAGAATTCTATAAACAATTTTATGCCAATAAATTTGAAAACCTGACTGAAATTGAATTTTTTTCTAGAAAAGAATAAGGGTTTAAATATATCATTAAAATATGTGATAAGACAATCATTTTTTATTAAAATATAGAAGTGAAGCGCTTTGAAATTAACATTCTAATTATCCCAACAGTTCCTGAGTATATAGACTACATAAGGTGCTTCTGAGTGAAAGAATAACAGATCTAGTAAGCTGTCATTTAATTAGTCTTAGTAAGGGTCTCTCGGTATATTTCACAGAACTTAAAAGAATTAAGACTTGTTCTAGGGAACCGGTTAATGCACTCCCTTATTTGACTATTGGCCGACTTGATGTTAAAGAGCGAACATTCAACCTGACTTTTGTATCTAGTTCAATGATTCTAGTCTAACTATTACTTTTTCTTCATAAATGTCATAATGAATATTTATATAAAAGTTTACAATATTTATTTATATTCATAAAAGATGTGCATATTTTCATGTCCCTGCAAAGTCAGGGCTTCCTAAGCAAAGACAATGGACAAAACTATAAAAATAGAGAATGTTTCCTTTCCCCTCTTCACATTCTAAGGGTGATAGGTCTGAAGCCAGTAGTTTACATTCCAAAGGGTTGTAAAGATTTAGGAAACTTCCTTTCTCCAAAGAAAGAATTAGTTTTCATTAGAAATATTAGGTGTTTTTCCCTTTCTCAAGGGGTTGCTGTGCAACAATTCTTGTATAAATCCTAAACGTCATCATTTGGGGTTCCTCTCTTGTAGTCCAGACCCCCTGTATGAGCCGCTAACAACTTCTATCCCTGTGTCTCCCCGGAAGAACGTGGAGAGACAATGCTGTGACTAATGATGAATCTGTTCTTTGATCCAAAAGCCTTTTGCTTGCTTTTAGGATAAAATAAATAAATATACATATTAAAAAGCTATCAAGGATATGTTCTTATAAGGAATTAGTCTTTACATAGACCTACACAGGGCCTTTTCTCTTGCAAACAAGATTGTAATAAACATCTGATACAGGATCATAACTACATTGACTCACAAGTTCTCTCTTAGCATTTCTTGGGGACCCACAGAGATGGTCTGCGTCGTAGGGAACACCAAAGCCAAGCAGATGGCAGCCTCTAGGTCAAGGAACAGCAGAGGACACTCAAGATTCTTTGTGTATCCCTGACTTTCCTCTTTAAGAGCAGCTATGACCAACCAACTACTAGATTTTTCAAAGACAAGGCAATTTGAACTATGTTCAGAGTTCCTCATCTCAAAATCTAAGGCCCATTTGAAAGAAATCTTGCCATCAAATGTGGGGTCTTTGAGAAGTGAAATGGGCCTGAAGACCTGGGTGAGACTGCAGGGAGAGCTTGGTGTCTGGGGCCATCAGGGACCCCAAGAAGGAGAGTCCAGAATGATTTCACTGGTTTCTAGAAAGTGTGTTAGTTCTTAGCAATTCTGTGGTCTGTGTTTTGTATTTGAGCAGTTCCATGTGGTTAAATGTTACCAAAGAATGACCAAAATTCTTAGAATGAAAAGCTAGGGTGAGTAAATATGCATTCACTGAAGTCTTTGGACTGTACTTGTGGTTTTCCTTAGGGGGGGTTCCAATTTTTAATTAAAAACATTTTTTTAACATATGGTCTATATCTATACTTTCTTTTACCAGTTAGTTAAAATATGTAGTAATTGGTGTGATGGCTCTAGGATTGTCTGCCTGTGGATGTGATTATCTGCTTTGTGTGTGTGTGGCCAGTGAACTTCCTTGGCCAACTTTGCTACCATTAGTTCTCGAATCTAAGTACACATCAGAATCTCCTAGCAGGCCTCTTAAAATGCACATTCAAGGGCCCATCCCTATGATTCAGTAAATCCTGGTTGGGGCCCAAGAATTTGCATTTCTTACAAGTTCCCATGTGATGCCAATGCTGCCGTTCTGGGAACCAAACTTTGAGAATCACTGTTCTGTATCTACAACGGCCCTTTTCCTTAGAGCATTTCTAAAAATCAAGGGTGACTATGGAGATTATAAGAACTTTTAGTCAAATATAGCTCTCATCTTAAAAAAGACAGAATAATTGAACAAGATGATTTTCTTCCTCGGGGACAAAAGAGCTATTCCTACGTAGTGTTAAGACTGATTTTTCTCTCTTTGACAAGGTACCTTTCCCTGCCTCCAGAAGGAAATCAACAAGATGATATAATCTTCCGAATTTAATGGCCATCATGTTTTGATTGATCTTGAGCTTAATAGGTGTATATGATTTAAAATAAAGAGTTTCAAAACCTCCCTTCTCTGCAAAAAGGAGGGGGAAAAAGTGCTTAAATGGAAATGATAGTTTTAATTAACAGGTCTTGGTTCTTAAGATAAGGAGAGGAACTAAAGATATGCTAATCACTCACACTGGAAATTTTTTGTCCTAAGGCTTTACAACCAAGATTTAAGATTGTTAATATCACCAGGTAAATAAATATTGAATAATTATCTAAAAATTCTTTTAGTCCCCTTAAATACCATTAATACTTCTAATCGCAGAAAATACTTGCTGTTAAATTTGACTTAAAAGATTGCAAAATGTCTTCTCTGCTTGTGTGACTGTACAGAATATAACATTTTGTTCATGTATCTCAGATTCAGGTTCTGATAGGAGGCTTAATTAACTGGAACTTTTTAATACATGTCTTACAGTACAGATAAGTCACCACTAACTAAATAAAAAGTTTAAAGATTTTGTATATATAAACATATGTTCAACTAAAGTGAATTAGAATTAGTATATTTATTTTAAAAGAAATGGTTGTTTTTAAACTTCAGGAAATTCTGCATGCTACTCCACTTTGATTACTTTAGCAAAATTTTAGGGTTCTACATTTCTATGATACTTAAAAAATATTAGCTGTAGTTGTACTGCTCTATAATGTCAATTTAAAGTTCAATTCCATGATCCATAATTAACTTTGAGACCTGAAGTAATTAATGTGTAACATTTATTATCTGACATTTAAAAACTAAATTAGACAGAGCAAAGGTACTTGATCACAAAAAGTAGTTTTGTTTTTATTTATGTATTTTGTCAGTATGTCAATTTATTTGCAAAGCAAATGGATTCAAATTACAAGGGTAAAATTAATGCAGTAAAAAGTATTTTAAGTTTTATAAAATTAATTGTATTTAAACTCTGAAGTTTAAAACTAAAAAATGTTATCACCTATCATTATTTTATATAGAGGTATGTACATTTAAATATATACATATTATGGTATACCAAAATTATTTTAAAATGAAGCTTATGTATAATAGAGGACTGATAGTTCAGAAAGTAAAAATAGACATTGAGTAGAGTCTGCTCTCTACGAAAGACAGTAAAACTTTTTTTTTTTTTGCTTTCTGCATAGATGGAAGAAGGGTTCTGCCTCATCCAAACTGACAATATACTATTAAAAGAGTCTGCTTTTATGCTGATTTTGAGTATATTATGACTGGGGTCAGTTATTTTAAAATATAAGCTAATAGAATAATAGGGATTCATCACATCTAGACAACTTAAAACTGCTTGTTGTTTTACCACTGATAGGGTTGACTTGCTTTGGTTAATAACACAGCCCAGACTGTAGCTACTTCTTGTGCTTGGGCACTTATGTGTTTATCTGAAAACTCTCTTTGATTTTGCTTTTCTCCAATGTCAGGCACTAAACTTGGACTAATAAAATTGACTGTTCTTACTTCCTAACGGAGCAAGAAGGGACTGCCTGATACAATTAGGCACAATTGGAATGCCCCACATTTTCTTAATATTCTCAATGCTTTCTCCAGTATGGAAAACCCTTCTCCCCTTCTTGAGAATATGATCTTTAGTTAACTCACTATTTCCTTGGTAATCTGATTAGATGTCACTAAGAAAAACTGCTTATGGTAAAAATGACCCCTCATTGGTATATTCCATCTGGACTGGGAGTAGTAGATATATCTGATTGGAAACCACATCTTAGTTCTCTCTGTGTATAGTGATTCTTAAAACTGGGCACGTCCTTGGAAACTAGTTACTGGAGATATTGGCTCCTGTGAAAAATGAGAACTTTATATTAGAGCAGCTTCCACACCCTGCTCTATGTGGAGCTTGCCTTCTTGCATCTGTGCTGTGTCACCTGGAGGGCCAAGGAAGATCCTTTCAGGTCCTGTATGGGCTGTTTCATGGACTGCAGCAAGGGAAACTCGATGCTGCAACGAACACTTGAGGCTGTCCTGCTGGCCAAGCTGTGGTTCCTGTTCTATATCCTCCTGAATAGAAGGGTGTCAATTATGGCCTCAGATTGTGTTGTGATCTGATGTTTAATTGGACCTAAGAACCATGGTGAACATAGAACAGTTTTTTTTGGGAGATGGAAAAATTTCAAAACAAAAAGGAAAAAAGTTCAACTGACTCAAGGTCAATTTTATTAAGTAAAGTATTTTTCCTGAGATATATTATTATTTGCCTCATGGGGAGAGTGGAAGCTTGTTCATAATCATATGCAAGGACTGACACAATGGCTATCATCAAATTTACTTCCAAAAAGATTTTAGTTCTAGTTTTCAAATACTCTTGTCAATTGTAGATGATTTAGGCACTCACTCTACAGTACTGATTATAAGGCTTTGGAGATTTGCCAATGCCTTCATTGTCAATAAGACATTTTTCCTTTGGTGTAATCATCACCTAAATTAAGGCATGCCCATTTGCTTATGCACTCACTTCCAATGGGAGACTCTCTTCCATTCTAAGTGGTGTGTGTAATAAATTACCTGGAACCATTCAATCTTTTATTAACAAGTGGCCTCTTTTCTCCCCTCATGCAGCCCTAAAGACTTTTACAATAGAATATAGACCAGAGATTGTGCCTTTTGAAAAAACTACAAAGAAATTCAGCCTCAGACTTTGGTGGAACAGATATTTGACCTTGAAACTGTAAAGAATTAACTCATGGCTGCAGGTTTCCAAACTAAGCTGAGATTGCCACCATGCACAAACATCCGAATGTTTCAGGGGATTTGAAACAGGATTTCCAGAACAATTTTGGTCCAAAGGCAGATGACTATGAAAGTACATTGCTAACCCAAGGTCAGCAGAAAAAAAGAAATAGAACTTTTGTGAAAATGAGATATCTAATTGTAGTAATTTCTTTTAGAATATTGTTGGTATTATTTTTAAAGGTTTACTTTATAATGAGCACATGATAAAAGCCCTTTATTCCTTTCTACTTACTCTCTAACACCAAATTTAGAAGATTATAAATTAGTGCCAACAATTGCACCAATAATGTATATCCATTTTTTGACAAGGAAAATATTATTTTATTGGACTTTGTAATTTGTAACAGCCAGTAAAAATAAATATTGAAATTAACATTACAGAACAAAAAAAGAACGATAATAGCTCAATGCTTTTAAGTTCCATTAATCATTTTTAAAAGGGAAAATACATTTTTACATATTGACCTGTTATTGTAATGAATATTCCAGTTTTAGCTTCTGCAAATTTCTCAATAATTGCCTCAGAATTGATCTTAGTACTTTCAGACAGAACACATTACAGTGAGATTTATCAATCTATATTCCTCACATTTTATTGAAGAACATTGTTTTAACTTTTAATTTCAAGTTTTTTTCCCACAGAAGCAAGTGATACACAAATAGAAAAAGCCTTAAACATAAGAAGTTTGTCAAAAAATCATAAAAATTCCTTTTTATAATAAATTCCAGCCATTGTCACACTGTTCATGTCTTTTTATTGTTTTTTGAGATTGAGTTTAATGATTTTTTAAACATAAATTTATTCTTGATTGGTGCCCATTGACCATTCAAATGTTAGAGAAAAATTAAATTTGAATACTCCATATCTTCTAATTTCATGGAATATGTAACTTAATTCCTGAGAATAATTCTCTATATAGATACAATACATCAAAATCCAGGAACACAGAAAATTTCCCTTATACTAACACCAAGAAGGAACATTCCCTTTAGTAAGTCTTAATATAGAAAACTATGAATACAAGCTAATGAATCTCATTTAAGGACAATGTCTTTAGTAAATGGAATTCAGAGGTGCACTTTTAAAATGGTATAAAACCATCCTTTTTAAAAGATGCTGAATTAAATGATACTTATCCCAAATCTAATTCAACTATAAACAATAAAATCTTATTTCAAAAGAACACCATTGGCAAGGTCCATGTCAATTCTGAAGGAAATATGATAAATATCAATCGGCCTTGTCTATAAAGTGCTGAGAACAGTGTCAGACATTGTACACAAGGCTGTTCCTGGGTCTTTCTACTTTTCATGGCATTGTAGCTATTTGCAAAAGTTTGGTAAGACTTTGTCCCCCTTCCTACATAATACAATTGAACAAAGTGGATATATTGCAACAATAATGCAAGAAATAACTCACTAAAGTAAATATTATGTGATTATGTGTGACGTGACTGGATTTCAAGTGTGGAAAGGTCTTCAGAGCTTCCTCAACAAATTGGTGTAATACCTGTTCTTTGGTTTAAGGAGTGCCAGATGTAAAGGATGTCACCTCCAGGCAAACTCTGGGAATCTTGAAAACAGAGATATATCCTGTATATAGTGCTGCAGGCACTTAGACTAGATGAAGTGTCAATAACATTATTAAAAACTTTTTGTGGGTAATGGTGCAATCTTGGAGTCATTTATGAAATCTCAAGATAGAAGTTCATTCTCTGGGCTTAGTAATCATATGTTTCTAATTATTGACATGTGACAGGGATACTTGTGTATCAATTAGTGTTTTTTTTTTTTTTTTTTAGGCAACAGGGCTAGGGATTGAACCCAGGACCTCCCGTGTGAGAGGAAGGCACTCAACTGCTTGAGTCATATCCACTCCCCAATTAGTGATATTTTTGCACCTACAAAAATGAAACCTGAAAAATAAGAACAGAATATATATATACCCACACTATATTATACTATATATACTATGCATATATATTATACATATTTATGAGTATATGGTACATATATACATACATATGTATAGATTAAGCTTCAGATCACAGACTACATGAAATAGCTATCATTGAAACTGAGGAACCATGGATTTTTTTTTTAAATTTTCTCTATGCTAGGAAACTGGCTAAAACAATAGCTTTAACATGCATATAAGTGATTGTCTATATTGGGTAAAACAAGCCTATACTTGATACCCAACATCTGTAAGAAATGTAAAAAAGCAATTGGCTATCAACGTTTTCAATTATCTTAACACAAAAATGCAATGAGACAGGCTTTTTCTTGATTAAGATAGCTCTTTAAAGCCTGTGTAAATCTAAAGAGCTGTCAAATAAAAATGATTCCAACCTGCTCGGAGTCTAACCTTTTTCTCTGGTAATACAATATGCAATCTCCTTCTGGGAAAAGATGAACATTTATAATAAAATGCATAATTTTATTATACAATTTGTTCTAGAAAGTATCAGCGCATACTATATCTCCCAAGCTGGGACTTTTACTTTCATATGAAATGACAATAAAAGGGGGTGCTAGTAACAATTATGACTGTCAACAGGTAAAAACCAGAACTTCCTCAAGTAGACTGGCAATATATGCCTATCCTACCATAAAGGAAATCTCCAATGTTAAAAAAACCAAAAGCACCTTGAGCACTAAAGCATGAGTACATATGCAGGGATGAGAGCTGCTCTTAGTTCCAGTCTTGGTAATATTACCTATGTATAGGGTAAGATTAGAGGAAGTATATGTAAATGCTAAGCATCGCATCTAATGCATAATACTCACTAGAAAAATTACTATGCCTAACCCAAGAATAAGCTCTTTTAAGAGCTTTCATAAATTACATTCTAATGACAAAATTGTTGGCAGTCCCTCTAATTTGAAAAGGGCTTTATTTACACTTAGAATATAGAATATGTTTCAGTTTTATCAAATTGAATTTCTTTAAAATAATATTCTCCAATTCATTTTCTTAGTTCTGGCTAAAATGAGAAAAATAAGCTTACCTGGGAGAAACTGTCTAAATATTTTTCCAGGTGTCTATAATTCTTTTCCAATCAGTAAAGATTATAGTGAGAACACTTAGAAACTTTCCTTTAGCAATGACATATAAGACTCACAGAATGGACTTCAGGAGTTTTAGAGTAGAATGATTAAGGTTCTTGAATTCTACTCATCAAAGAGATTTCTAACACTTTTGTAACTAGAGTCACAAATTCACACAGATGGCTTTTTTGATTATTTAAATTTCTTCTCAATTCTTGAAGTGAAACAACTGTATTCCCATCATGAAATTTCAAGAAATCAAATTGTGGGGAGTTATTATTATCAGACATATCTACGCAGGATGCCTATATTTTTCTAATAACAACACACATAACATGTGCATCAGTTTGAGGTTCTTTTATGAATCCCAAAAAAAGAGAAAGATTGTGTTTTAGAACTAATCCATTCTTGTCGGTGCAAGACCCTTTCGATTGGACTACGTCAGTGAGGCATTGGTCAGATTAGTCTCTGCCTTCTCACTAGGTCTGATATAAATGGAGTCATAGAGAAGGACAGATACAGGAAAAGGCAGCCACCATATTATATTAATCCTGCCATGTGAGAGAGAAGACTGCAGGAGAATGGAAACCCCCAAGAGGGTCAAGGAGCAGAGGCCCAGGGAGAGATGAATCATATGTATGTAGCTCACAGCTGAACTCAGGAAGAAAGTGGAGCAGCCAAGTCTGATAGAGGAGACATGAGAAAAGACAAACCATATGCCTGGTTGCCCATAGCCTGAGCTCTGGGAGATGGTAGATTCTGGAGGGGAAGGCAGAGATTGGTCGCCATCTTCAACATGGGGCAGGATGCTAGGATCAACCGTAGCTGACTTTGGTGTAAAAGCATTTCTGATGGTACCTTGATTTGGACATTTCATGGCCTTGGAGCTGTGTGTAAGCTTTTACCCCAAATAAATACCCTTTGTAAAAGCCAACACATTTCAGGTACTTTGCATCAGCTACCCTTTGACAAACTAAAATACCATGACAAGACACTACATTTAAAATGTGATCAATTATAATATGGTCCTGAAAGTCCCAACCTAATTAAAATATGCCTGACATTTTTCTAATAATAACTGGACATCACTATTACATAGGATTTAGAATTGTAGATGATAAGCAACAAATAATTGTTAAGTATAAATATGCCCAATATTTGCATGGGATATATTTATGAAGCACTGTTTATATGAAATTCAAATTTAACTGGGCATCCTGCATTTTTATTTGTTAAATCTCATAGTGCTACAATTGCAGCAAAAGCAAAGGTTTAGCTTAAGAATGATCATGATAATTGTAATAAATGATTATCATTTCCCAAACACCTATTATGAACACAGTGATAAATGCTTCCTTAAATGATCTTTATTCTCTACAGCTCAGCAAAGGAGATGGTGTTATCCCCAATTTAATGTGAAGAAAGACTGCATGTTTCATTCAAGATGCTTAAGGAGCTGAAGGAAAATACAGAGAAAGAACTGAAGGGTATCAGGAAAATAATGAATGAACAATATGAGAATTAGTAAAGAGCTAGAAATTTTAAAAAGGAACCAAATAAAACTACTGAAGACTACAATAACTGAAATGAAAAATGCCCAGGGGGGTTTCAAGAGTAGAAGGGAGCTGGCAGAAGAATCAGTGAACTCAAAGATAAGACACATGAAATGAGTTAGGCTGAGAAGTAGAAAGAAAAAAAGAACTATAAAAATTTAAAATAGCCTAAGACACCTCTGGGGCACCATCAAACATACAAATACACACATTATTAGAGTCCCAAAAGGAGAAAAAAAGAGAGAAAGGGGCAGAAGAAATAGTCAAAGAAATAAGGTCAAAGAACTTCCCAAATTTAACAAAAGACATGAATATGCACATCTAAAAAGCCCAGAGAACATTAAAAAGGATGAAAATGAATAAAAATACACCCCATCATACATTGATCACACTACTGAATGCAAAGGACAAACTGAGAGTTCTGAAATCTGCAAGAGAAAGCACTGTCTTAGGTACAAGGGAGTCCCAATTAGATTGAGTGCAGATTTTTCATTGGAAAACACAGAAGCAAGAAGGCAATGAACTGAAAAACTTAAAGTGCTAAAAGAAAACAACTATCATCCGAGAAATTTATATCCAGTGAGACTTTCTTTCAAAAATGAAGGGGCGATTGAGACATTCTGAGACTAACAAAAGCTGAGGGAGTTCATCACCACTAGAACTGTCCTACAAGGAATACTTAAAGGAATTCTTCAGACTGAAAGGAAAGGACACTAGACAATGTTTCAAATAGCCATAAAGAAATAAAAAATATCTGGGTAATTATAAATGCCAGTATTATTGTAGTGTATTTTTGGGTATGTAACTTCACCTTTTACTTCCTACAGGTGTTAACATGCAAAAGACTAAAAAGAAAGGATAAATTTATGGTTTGGGACATATAAGGTACAAAGATATAAATGGTAACAAGTGCAAAAATAAAGATGGAGGAACAGAAGGGAATAGGAAGTATATGTGCATGTTAATGAAGTTGTTTTCAGGCCAAATATGATTGCTATATATTTAGAATATTGAATTTTAACCCTACAGCATCCACAAGGAAAACTGATGAAAATATATCCAGCTAGTAAAGAGGAGAAAAGAGATGGCATTCAATACAGCACAATGTAAAAAATCAAATAAATATAAAAGTAGGTTAAATGAAGAATTGAGGGACAAGAAAGGTATAAAACATACAAAATCTAAATAGGAAAATAGCAGATAAAAGTTCTATATCATCAGTAGTGACTATAAATATGAACAACTTAAACTCTCCAGTCTAAGGCAGAGATAGGCAGAATAGATTAAAAAAACATGGCCAGAGGAGTGGATGTGGCTCAATCAAGCCCTCTGCTTCCCACATGGAGGTCCCAGGTTCACCAGATGCCTCCTAAAAACAAAACAAAACAAACAAAAACAACATGCAAACAAACAAAAAAACTAACTCAGGGGAACTGATGTGGCTCAGTGGTTGAACACCAGTATCCCACATACAAGAGCTGGGCTTCAATCCCCAGGCCCAGTACCTAAAAAAAACCAGCATGACCCGACTACATACTGTCTGCGAAAGACTCACCTTATATTCAAAGATATAAGCAGGTTAACAGTGAAAAGATGGAGAAAAAATATATCATGCAAGTAGTAACCCAAAGAAAGGTCGAAGTAGCTATATAATATCAGATAAAATAGACTTTAAGTCAAAAACAGCTATGAGAGACAAAGGTGCTCATTATACACTGATAAAGGGAACAATTTAACAAGATGTAACAGTTATATATGCACCAAATGTCTGAAGCACAGAGCACCAAAATGTGTGAAGCAAATATGGACAGATTTAAAGGAAGAAATTGATGGTTCCACATTAATTTTAGGAGACTTTAATACACCACTTTAAAAAAGGATAGACTATCTAGTCAGAAGATCAATAAGGAAATACAAAACTTGAATAATACTGTAAATCTCCTAGAAATTACAGACATATAGAACATTTTACTCCTCAAAAAACAGAATACACATTCTTCTTGAGTGCACAAGGATCATTCTCCAGGACAGGCATACATTGGGTCACAAAACAAGTCTCAATAAATTAAAAAATATTAAACCATACAAGGTATATTCTCCAACCACAATAGAATGAAATTGGAAATCAGTAAAAGAGGGAGAAATGGAAAACTCACAAATACATGGAAATCAAACAACATAATCTTAAACAAGTGGGTCAACAAGGAAATCACAAGCAAAATTAGGAAATATACTGAGGTGAATGAAAAGGGAAATAGAACATACCAAAACGTATGGATGCAGCAAAGGCAGTACTGTGAGAGAACTTTATAGCTCTAAATGCTTACATTAAAAAAAGAAAGACGTCAAATTAGAAAGTTAACCATGAAACTAGAAGAAATAGAAAAAGAAGAGCAAAGTTACCCCAAAGCAAGCAGAAGGAAGGAAATAACAAAGATTAGAATGGAAATAAATGAAAAGAAAACAAACAAACAAACAAACAATAGAGAGGAGAAACGAAAGCAAAAGCTGGTTCTTTGAAAATATCAAAAATATCGACAAATCAAGAGCTAGACTGATTTAAAAAAAGGGAGAAGAAGCAAATAACACAAAATAGAAGTAAAAATGGGGACATTACCATTGGTCTCAATGAAATAAAAAGGACTATAAGAGGATACTATGAACAACTGTATGTCAATAAATTAGATGACCTAGATAAAATGGACAAAATCTTAGAAAAACAAAAACTACCTACATTGATTGAAGAAATAAAAGATCTCAACAAGTCAATTACTAGTAAAGACATTCAATCAGTAACCAAAAACATCTCAATAAAGAAAAACCCAGGACTAAATGGCTTCACAGGGGAATTCTACCAAATATTCCAAGGATTTAACTCCAATTCTGCTCAGATTCTTCTAAAACATTGATGAGGAGAGAACATTCCTTAATTCATTCTACAGGCCAACATCACTCTCACACTTCATAAAGATACCACAAGAAAAGAAAACTACAGACCAATATCTCTTACGGCTATGGATGCAAAAATCCTCAACAAAATACTCCAAACTGAATCCAAGAGCATAATAAAAGAATTATACATCATGATCAATGGGATCTATCCCTGGTCTGCAATGTTGGTGCAACATAAGAAAATCTATTAATTTATATACTACATTAACACAATGATGGGGAAAATAATACATGATCATCTCAATTGATGCAGAAAAGGCATTTGACAAAACCCAGTACTCCAGATAAAAACACTTACAATACTAGGAATAGAAGATACCTTCCTCAACTTGCTAAAGTGCATATATGAAAAGCATACAGCTAACATCCCACTTAAATGTGAAAGACTGAAAGCTTTCCCTCTAAGATCAGGAGCAAGACAAAGATTCCAGTTGTCATCACTGTTATAAATCATTGTGCTAGAAGTTCTTTCCAGAGCAATTAGGTAAGAAAGATAAGTAAAAAGCTTCCAAATTGGAAAGGAAGAAGTAAAAAACATTCTTTATTTGCACATGATCCTATATTTGAAAATTCTGAAAAAACCCCAACATAGTTCCTAGAGCTAATAAACAAATTCAGCGAAGTGGCAAGGTACAAGATCAACACCTAAAAATCAATAGTGTTTATATACACTAGCAATGAACAATCAGAAGAAATTAGGAAAAAAATCCTTTTAAAATAACAATGGAAAGAATCAAATAACTAGAAACAAATCCATCATAGTAAGTAAAGGACTTGTACACAGAAAACTACAAAACACGGCTAAAAGAAATTAAAGAAGACTGAAATAAATGGAAGGACATTCCTTGTTCATGGATTGGAAGACTTAACTATTGTTACAATGTCAATCCTACCCAAAGCAATTTATAGATTCAACACAAGCCCAATCAAAATTCTAACAACCTTCTTTGCAAAACAGAAGTCAATAATCAAATTTATATGGAAGTGTAAGGGGCCCTAAATAGCTTAAGTAATCTTGAAAAAGAATGACGTTGGAGTACTTACACTTCCCTGTATTAAAACTTATTATGAAGCCACAGCAATTAAAAACAGCATGGTGCTGGCATAAGAAAAGACTTATAGACCAATGGAATTGAATTATGAGCTCAGAAATCAACCCTCACATTCTTGGCTGTGTTGGTTTGAATCTTTTGTGGACCCATAAGTCCACACCTTAACTAATATTAGAATCTTCATAGGTCCTATTTACAAACGGATTCACACCCACAGGAACATGGAGTAAGACTTGAACATGTCTTTTGTGGGGCTGCTGATACTAGGCTCAGATAACTGGAGTTATGTTGCCAGAACTTCTGATTATTTAAGATGAGCTATAAATCCTCATTTTAATTTTAAATGGTTCATTATTTTTTAACGTTTTAAAAAATTAATAGACTATTTTGTAGAGCAGTTTAAGGTTTACAGAAAAGTTTAGCAGACGGTAGAGTCCCCATCTACCCCTTACCCTCCCCCACGCAGTTTCCCCTCTTATTAATGTCTCACACTAGTGTGATTATAATTGATTGGTACATTTTTATTAACTAAAGTCCACAGTTTGCATTAGCACTTACTCTTTGTATTTTACAGCTCTCTGGGTTTTTATAAATGCATAGTATTATGTTTCTGCCAATTCAATTTCACAAAGAATAGTTTTTTACCTAAAAATCTTGTGGTCCCTCTTTCACTCCTTTTTCCTCTCCCCAAACCTATGGCAAACATTGATCTTTTTACTATCTCTATAGTTCTGCCTTTCACACAGTGTCACATCATACATTAATGTAGCCTTTTCAGACTAACTTCTTTTACTTGGTAGTATGCATCTTAGGTTCCTTAAATCTTTTTTTGGGTTGATAGCTCATTAATTGTTGAATAATAATTTCACCTTTTTATGTACTAGTTTGTGTGTCCATTCCCTTATTGAAGGACATCTTGGTTGTTTTCAAGTTTTTGCAATTATAGATAAGGGCACTATAGACACTCACGTATAGGTTTTTGTGTGGACATAAGTTTTCAACTCATTTCGGTAAATACCAAGGAATGTGATTGCTGCTTTGTATGGTAAAACCATGCTTATCTTTGTAAGAAACTGCTAGAAATCATTATTTTTTAAAACACCATTGATCCAAACAAATCATGTCTGTAGGATGAATGTGACCTGCAGAACACCTGTTTGTGATCTCTGCTTTTAATATCTTTATTACCTTTCAAAGACCTTTTATCTTTGAAACTACACTGATCTCATTTATCTTAACTCCTTTAGCAATGATCTCTGTGTGCTGAACTCTAGCATTTACTAAAAGAGTGACTTGCAAGGATTTCATTTTTGTGAATCTCAAGAACTATGTTCTAATCCAGACTCAGTCACTAAGTAGCCATGTAATTTAGACTTTCGAGTTCTGGGTTTCTTTATCTCTACTGTCAAGTCATTGTTAACACTTGCTCTTCAGACTTGCTCTGAGGCTTTGGTACAGAACACTAGAACTAGAAAAGCTATTTTAAAGCATTAGTTCAGCAAAGTCACTTTACAGATGAAATAACTGAAGCTCAAGGTGGGCATAATGCCCAAAAGTACCTGACTGTTCACAATTTTTAACTAATTAATTAGTTAATTTAAAAACTTTAATTCTGAAGTGATTTTTGACTTACGAAAAAGTTATAAAGCAGCACCTGAGTTCCTGTATATCCTTCACTCAGCTTTTCTGAAGGTTAGCATATTACTTAGCTATGCTAAATTTATCAGTACAAGGAAATTAGCATTACAATGCTGTTAACTAATCTAGAGACTTCATTCAAATTTCACCAGTTGCTCCATTAAGGTCATTTTCTGGTCCCGGATCCATTCCAGAACTCCATATTGTATGTATTTGTCATGTCTCCTTCATCTTCTCCAATCTATTAATAGTTCTTGAGTCTTGCTTTGTCTTTGATGGACTTTTGGGAGAGCACTGGTAGAATCAGTATTTGGAGAACTTTTGTAGAATATTTAATGGAATGTCCCTCAATTTGAGTTTGCCTGATATTTTCTCATGATTACATTGAGTTACACATTTTTGTCAAGAATTGCACAGAAATGGTGTTGTGTACTCGCTGAATCAAATCAGGTGGGGCATCATGCACCCTCCTAGTGATGGTCACTCTGATTCCTTAGTTAAGGTGGTGTTTTCAAGGTTTTTCCACGTAAAGTTACTATTTTTCTCTTTGTAATTATTAAATATCTTATGGGGAAATATTTTGAAATGATGCAAATATCCTGTTTCTCATCATAATTTTGCACACTAATTTTAGCATCTGCTGACGATCTTTTCCTGTAACAATTGGTACTGCGGAGTTTGTAAAATGTTATTTTTTATTTCATCTTTCCTTCTACATTTGTTAATTGGAATTCCATCATAAAGAAAAGTTGTATCTTCCCCTCGTTTATTTATTCGATTATTTATTGACATCAGCATAGACTCATAGTTATTTTATTCTACGGTTTATAATCCATTATTATCAATATGTATTTTGTTGCTCAAATTATCCCACTTCTGGTCAGTAAGAGCTCCTTTAAGTTGGCTCCGATGTTCTTTTGACATTCTGCCATTGATTTTTGAGCACTTCCTTACTTTCTGGCAGCACAAAATGTTCTAGACTAATCATGTACATTTCCTGCTCCAGGTTTGAAATCACCCATTTCTCCAGAATCTCTAGTTCCATTTATTGGGGGATATTGTGTTTAGAAACTAAGATCTGGGACCTAGGTGAGTTCCTTGCTACTTTGTCATTGCACATTTGTCTTTGCTCCCAGGCCCTCACAGCAGACATATAGGAAACACATGCACATGCATGAATGCATGCATGTATGTACACACACACACATGTCTGCTTTTATTTCTATTTGTAAATGTATTAAAAACCATTAGTTCATACTGGTACCTCTCTAACACCATAGGGCTAGCTCTAGCTTCCTTCCTTTCTATATTTGTAACTTCTTTCTTCAAGTGTGAGAAACGTGGCTCCCATTATCTACAATATATTTACTTATTTGCTAATTCCTGGTATATGTTTAAATAGTTTCAGAATTGATAATCCATACTCTAAACAGAGTACAATGTTGTGTGTAGTGTTCTTTTGTATTTTGCTTTAGAGTATATAGTCCAAATACTGTTTTCAAGTCACTTAGATTGATTGTTTTTTTCCCATTCCTGTGAGATGTGCCTATATTTACTTTTTTGTTTTGGGTTATTCCCAAATCCTTGTTGATTTTAGTTATTTTTAAATTTTTGGGTGATGAAATATTGCCATGGTTCTAAATTAGAAATATAAAAAAAGGCTAATTCAGAGAAATGTCACTTCTCCCTCAACTTTTTTACTCCATTCCCATTGCTCGCAAGGATGTTACTGTCCTCATAGTTTCTATATTTTCCTTATTGTGTTTTTTTGTCTAAGTGAATAATTTAAGGACAATGCATAATTTAAGGATAATGCATAATTTCTTATTTTTCTTCTTTCTTATACAAAGGGTAGCATATTATAGGTATCTTTTGCACTTTGCTTTTTTCACTTAATACATCCTAGAAAGTTTTCCATATTAATTCAGAGAGTTCTTCCTTATTCTTTTTTAACAGGTGTGTAGTATTCCATTGTTTGGACATAACAAGGTTTATTTAATCACTCCTTATATACAGGTGTTATGTTGTTTCCAATATATTTTACAATAATAAATAATGAGACAATATATAATTTTGTGCCTATGTATTTTCATATGGTTGAGGTATATCTAAGACTAAAATTTAGATCTCCTGATGCCTGGTTCAATTATCTTTGGAACAAATAATGCAATATAATTAAGAACAATTTTAAAACTAAAAAAATAGTTTATAAACATAAGCTAAATGATGTTATGTTATTAGCATTAGTTATTATTTTCTTTCTCTAATCTGATTGTAACATCTTTTGGAAAAGGCATTCAATTCAACAAACATGTCCTCAGCATAAAGAAGATGGCTAATTTTGAAAATTTTTCCTGTATGTTTAAATTCTGTGATTTCCAATTCCATCTTCATTCATTAAGAATGTTCTGATCTTTACTAGTTTTGACTTAAAAACAGTATTTATGCATTTTCTCACCTGATCTTAAAAAAATACCACTATTCTATTATGTTTTCTCTATTTTCTATCCTATTTTCTCTATTCTATTCTTGTAGAGATAAAAGACAGAACATTAAAAACTTCAGTTCTAATCTGGTTCCTTCCACTCCCTAAGCATGGGTGTCAGATACAGTGGGAGAAGGAAATCAGGTCACAGGATGAGTGACAGCAGGAGCACTCCCCAGGTGGTATGACCGGAGTTGGCTTAGGCTTGGGCCTCTTTCTGCTCCTAACAGGAGATTTACTCAAACTTCCTCTGGGATTAGGTGCCTTCAAGGTCTCCAGCAGCTGAGTGGCTGGTATTTAAAAATTTGCAAAGGATACTGCAGAGTCTGTTTAGGGTCTACCCCTGGTTCTGCCTCTACCTAAGTTCAAGGGATCCTCTATGTGGCCCATCCTAGTTTATAACAAGATTGCTTCAAGATTTGGAATCCAGTTACTAAATAGTATTTGCCAGGTCTTATCCTTTGTCATGACCTGCAAAGACCTCAGTTTAATCCACCACAAACCTATTCTTACCAAGTTCAACCTAGACTCCGAAGATCACTTTGAGACCAGTGAGATACTATTCCTGGACTCTGCAGTTTCATAAGATGCAAGTGAGCAAATCCATGAAGCAAGAATAATTCAGGTCAACCGGAAGTTGACTTTTGATATGGCTTCAAATATGTGCCCCATCTATGTAATTAATTGTGTCACTAATTATATAGGATTCAGAGTCTAATTTGATATCAGTTTGGTAGGGACTTTGCTATCTGGTTGGGAATAGCTCAGAATTTTGGAACTTGTACAGAACCTCTTTTTCCATGGTCAAAGGAATCAAGTCATGTTTCAAACCTCATCTTTGAACCTGACCATAAGGAAACAAATTTGTCACAAACACATAGGATAAGGTTCTAGGCAATGCTGTTCTTACCTCCTCGATCTCGGGCAGCTAAACTTTGACCCTTTCTTAATGTAATGTCCAACTGGTACATTCCGGGATCAGCTGGAGGGAGATCTGCATTACTGATTCCAGCAGTATTTATTTTCTGGAAGGTAAGAAATATAAAAAATATTAACTTTATCTCTGTTCTGTTTCCTCCAATGGAGGACCAGAAACATGCAGTCACAGGAATTTTCTGTTCTAACCCAGATGAGGGATAACAAATGTAATATGAAAAACATTTCCCATGGAAAATCCCACATAATGTGACTGGAAAAGACTAATACGAATGTCTGAAGTACGAATATAAGCAATGATGAGTGGAGATTAAAGGTGTGTAAGAACAGTCTACTTCCCAGACAACTAAAAGTTGAAAATTAAAATGATTTATTCAGCTGACTTTATTGACTCATTTATCTAAGCAATAGAGCTTATCCTGATGGATTACATATTCCTGTTTCAGCTCCAACATAAAATATGATATAATTATAAAAAAAAATAAAGTCACCCAGCATTTTGACAGAATTTGCAAGAAATAAATTCTCAATGGGACTAAATTTCTAATGCAGCTTTCCATGCAATAAAAGTACACAAGCTATTTCTAGATTTAAAATTCTCTGCAAACTGCCTCTATAGACTTTCTTGAGCAACAATATACTTTGCTGATAATTTACTAGGCATTGAGTTACAAATGCAATTACAAGAGGAGTAAACTATACTAAATCAACAGAAAAGAAGCAAATAGTACAAATAGAAAGTTCCTATTTTGTAGTCTTTATCTCTTTGAATACAGTAGGAAAGCTTACTTTTCTTCATATGTTTGAGAATACTTATAATTATTTTTCCAACTAAAAAATGTTCTTCTGTTTGGAAATAATATGCATGGATAAGGTAAAAAGAATAGACACCAACCTGTCTCTTCCAGTTCTTTAATTCACCTGTTAATGCAACTATAGAGCAGAATCTATAAAACTCTTTATTGCGATATAACTCACATAATATAAAATCAACCCAATAAAACAGCATTTTTTTTTTTGAGACTTAAGACCAAAGTAAAAAAGGTTTTCCTCTAGGAACAATTATTATTTAAAATAAGAAGCAGTTCAACTTTGAGTGATAAATCAAACATATCAACTTTCCTCTGGGGACAATATAAAAAAAATTCACTTCCTCTTATGATATTGGGTTTCTCTGAGTGATAGCACTGTTCCCCAGCCACTCAGGCTAGAAATTGCCAAGCCACACTTGACTTCGTTTCCCTCTTGCCGACAGCCAAATCATTGCCAATTGCATCCATTCCCCTTTCAGGGTAACATCTTCCAATTACCTTTTTTTTTTAACTTAAAAATTTTTTTTAATTGTCTTTTTTTTTTAAAGGTACATAGATCACAAAAAATGTTAGATTAAAAAATATAAGAGGTTCCCATATACTCCACACCCCACCCCACTCCACTCCTCCTCCCACATCAACAATCTCTTTCATCAGTGTGGCACATTCACTGCATTTGATGAATACATTTTGGAGCACTGCTGCACCTCATGGATAAGAGTTTACATTGTAGCCTATACTCTCCCCCAGTACATTCAGTGGGTTATGGCAGGATATATAATGTCCAGCATCTGTCCCTGAAATATCATTCAGGACAACTCCAAGTTCCAAAAATGCCCCCACATAACATCTTTTCTTCCCTCTCCTGCCCTGAGCAACTTCCGTGGCCACTTTCTTCACATCAGTGCTACAGTATCTTCCATTCCTAGTCACAACAGTTCTGTAGCAAAATACCAATAAGTAGACTCTAATCCATATTTTATTCCTCCATTCTGAGGATCCTGGGATGGTGATGTTCACTCTACCTCTAAAACGAGAAGGGGCTTAGATCCCACATGTTTGATGGATGCGATTCTCCTGCTTGCAGTTATAGACTCTCTTGGTTCCTTGGTGTGGTGGTTTACCATCCTCACCTCCATTCTTTTATGCTTACTTGAGCAGAAAAGCATCAAAGCTTTCTTTCTTCTACTGGTAGAAGGAGACCTCAGGTCTGCTCTTAAATCTTCTTCTAATTGGCTACAGGACCTTGAGAAAAATGAATATTTCTACTCTTCTCTAAATAATCTATCCTCCTCTATAAATTAGGATAGAGATTTCAAGTGATCTGTGATGACAGCCTGCGTATGGGTTCAAAATAAGATCCAGATTTCATTTCCAGGATGCAGATTAGAGAGCTGCCATTACTTGCTACTTCTCAACTCTATTCATATTAATTTATGTTCCTTTTCTCATAAATATTCTTCTCTGTAATGTAATAGGTGACTAAGTTTTAAGAGCATACATTATTCCCTCATGGGATTTAATTTTGAATGGAAAACAAATTCTGCCCATAAATCTCTTTGTATTTCCTTCAACTGACCCTCCTAAAAAGAAAATTTCTCACCACTGAATCAAATAATTTCCAAGGTCACTTCCATTGCTAAAATTCTCTGGTCTTCAAAAACTGATTATTACTGTTTATTCATTTAAAAAATATTTATTGAGTACCTGCTATATGTCAGACTCTGTGTAGGCACTTGGGGTGTCATCAGTGAACAAAACAAAGATCCCTGCTTTCATTCAGTGTCCATTCTAGCAAGAGAGAGAGAGACAGGCATTGTTACATAGCCCTGTAGGTAGGTTCATAGAAGTTGGCATTTGAGCAAAGACTTGAAGGAAGTGAGGGTGTTGGCCATGTGGACATTTTGGGGAAGAGCAAAATTCCGAAGGTAGCAGCATTCCTGTTGTATGTCAGGAACTACAAGGAGGACAGTATGGCTGGAGCAAAGAGGAGGGAAATATGAATTTGGCCTATGATGCTATCTGGACTTGATTTGAAAGTCTCTGAATGGAATGAATCCTGAGTTTGTGCTGCCCATGGAGAAAGTTCTACATTACTTGAACAAAAAGGAGACTAGGGAAATGAAGTTGTTTTTACTAAAGAAATGTCTGGGCTGGGCTATATCCAATATATATTTCAGGAATTCTATCAGGAGAACATTTTGGGAAGATGAAGGTCTGAATGACAGCCAAAGAATGGTTTTTAAAATTTGGATGCATCAATCTTTCAGTAAGTCAAATGGGCAAAATAATAAATGATTAATGATGTCTTCTTAGTAGAATATGACACTCAGGGTCCAAACTGTATTCATTTTCAAGGATTTTTCTTAGCAGCGTAGCAGACGTTTTATTATATTATGATGTATTGCTTTTGTTGCTACTTGGTGAAGATTGAGAATTCACATTACAATACACAAAATAGGAAGACAAAGCTTTGTTGGTTTAGCTTTCTATAGGATAAGATGTTAGGTTGGAGATCTTTCAAGATCAGGTTAGGTTGGTTTTATTTTCTAATTTTGTTTCCATCTTTGAAGGCAACTAACTCCTGTGTGAGCGAGCTCAAAACAGTCTGCATACTTTATGAAGAAACTATGTATGGGGCATTCAATTGTTAGCAAGGTTTTTATTACCCAGTGGATGCTCCCTCATCCCGTGCTGTCTCCTGACTCCGCCAACCATATTCACTGTTAAAGCTTCCAGTTATTAATCTGTGTCAAACCTTGTGTTAATCAAGTACTCTCCTATTAACGAGCTGTTGGGTTGCTTTCACTGTTCACCACTCCAGTAGTGGTATCTTAATTTCTGTCAGATGATTTTTTTTCCATAAAAGTTTAATTATTTCATACTCCTATTAAAAGTGCATAAGACTGCCTGTTTCCCACACCTGGCCAGCACAGGACATTACTAATAGTCCTTATTTTTCCAAGATTGGTGGGTAAAAATGTTATCTTCCTTCAATATATATTTCTGGATCTATGGTAAGGTGTTTTGAACCTCCTGTAAAGGACAAGAAAGTGACAGCTATTTACTGGGCCATGCAGAAAAATGCTACCTTGGAAAAAGAAGCCAGCCAAGATCTTCTGAGCAGTTTGTCAAAGAATAGTGTGCATGTGGGTCTAATTAAGAAAGACAAATTAAAATTTAGCAAACATTTATTGAGTGTCAGTTATGTTCCAAGTATTTCGTTATATACTTTTATGTGTATAATTTCAAATTAAATCCATTACTATACATTAAACCTAGGTTTAATATTTTCTAAAAAAAAATGGACTAAAATCTACAGGAAAGGAGGAATTATCCACTATTTCTCCATCTTCCTTTTGTGCTTTGATAGTTACCTTAAAGGCAGAGAGTCTGAATGTGCAGACATCTGCATTTTTTGTAGCTTTCATCACACTATTCAGAGCTTCTGGAAGTTTAGAGTGCATAATATAGAGTAGCTGGTTTTACATTTTAAAATGTATATTATACTTTTTGGGCAGGGAATGGAATTTTCTAAGGTAATTTTCAGTACACTAGATTTTCACTTTCGCTGTTTCAGAAATTAACACATAGTTAAGGTATCATTGGATTTATGTTTATTGGCTATATCCATTTTTCTCTTCCATAAATTTTTCATTTACTGTGTATCCTTTGCTCATTTTTTCTACTAAATTGTATTTTAAAAAGCAGCTTGTAGGATTACTTTCTCTATCAAATAGATTGTAAATATTTCCTGCAGTACAGCTTCTGTCTTTGATCTTTTTGTATTATGTATGTGGTCATATAGAAGCTATTAAGCAGTTAAATATGTGTTCCCTTCTTATGACTTCTGCACTTCTTCTCTTGCCTAAAAAGCTTTTTATATATCATGAGAGGACATAATTATTTTCTAGTTCTAAAAAATAACTTTATAATATTATTTTTTTCATGTGGACCTCTAAATCATCCAAAATATATTTTAAGTGTAGTGTGAATAGCATTAAGTATAATTTCTTAGTTGCTATCAGGATGGTAGCCAATAGTTGTAACAATAAATAATCTACTTTCCCTTTACAAGATATTTAGTTTCCATATATATGTAGATCTGTTTCTGAAATTCCTATAACCTGGTTATTTCTGTGGCAGCACTGTACTACTACTTACTATAATGACTTTAAAGTAAGTTTCTAATATCTGTTAGAATATGTAGTTCCCATTAGGCTTGATTTTTAAAAATTTCTTGGCTGTTCTTGCATTTGTATTCTTCTCTATCAATTTTAAAATCTTAAATTGGTGGGCCAGACCACCTGGGTTTGAACCTTGACCTTTCCACTTACTAGTTATATGATCTTGGTCAAGTCACCTAACCTATCTGTGCTTCAGTTTTCTTATTTATGAAATGGGGATTATAATAACAGTACTACTTCATTCAGTGGTTGTCAGCGCTAATGCATATCAAATATTATAATAATGCCTGGCACATAGTAAGCCGTTAATGAATGTTAGCTATTATTATTTTCCAAAGACAAACAAAAATACTGAAATTCTGATTTAGGAAAGATTTATAATTTCATGATATTAAGTTTTCCTGAGAGAAATATAACCTGCCATTTATTCAGATTCTATTTTATGTCCTTCAATAAAAAGTTATTATTTTCTTTATATAGATGCTAATCCCTTCACGCTAAATTTAATTTTGGGTATTTCATGGGTTTCATTTCTATTTTGGGTTGTCTATGTCTAAAAATCATATTATCTGTATGCAATGAACATTTTGACTCATTTTCTGATTTTATTGTATTAGCTTCCAGAAACTGTTTAAATAGTGGAAATAATGGGCATTTCTGAACTGCATTTGATTTTAGTGTGAATGCCTTTTAGTATCTCACCATTTAACAAGAAGATGATCAAGCTTGGGCTTTTTCTCCTACTGTTACTCTACTTGGACTTTTTAAAAAATGGCTGCTTAATTTTATCAAAGGATTTTTAGCATCTATTGATAAAATCACATGGGAGTTTTTGTTTAATACGCAGATAGATTTTTCTAATATTGAAATTACCTTAATATTTCTGGATTAAAACTTTCATGGCATTGTGGGTTTGTCCACTCTGATGGACAATCCTATTATTTATAAAACCATTATTTCTCAGCATACCTGAGTATATCTGTACTTCTTAGTGAGGCATTCACAGCCCTATTATTTAATTCAAATCATTCTAAACTGACCATTGATCTTTCTGTTTCATAAACCCTGGACTATCTCTCCTTTACAGAATAGTAAACTCACTTTAATAACTCATATCTTCATCCCTTATACTCTATTAGTCCTATCTTCCCCTTCCTGCTTTCCATATTGTCCAATGCAGATATCGAGGACCATTTCATTAGCACTTCATGTCTTTCTTGTCCATTTATTCCATTCTATCTCAAATGATATGAAATTGGGTATAAGCAATATTTGCCAGAGGGTGCATCATTGGATTGTGTAATAAGTGGAATTGCCACTCCAGGCTGAAGAAAGTTTTAGCCTGTGAGCAATAGGGAACCACTGCAGCCTTTTGAAGAGAAAAGTAACATGAACAGGCCTCATTTAACAAATATTTATTGCCCATCTTCTACATGTCATGCTCTGGGCTAAGTTTTCACAGTCAGTTTAAGTCATAAGGGCCTGATCTGGTCAGTGGTAATGGAAATTAGCGATGAATTTGAGAACTATCAAGGAGATTCAATCAACTGAATTTGTCAACTGATTAGTCAAGTGACAAGATGTGGGAGATATGAGAAATGGATAAATGAGTCACACGGAAGTTTGAGCTGAGCTCTTGGGAGGATGATAATGCCAGTAACAGAGAGAAAATGAGAGGAGCAGCAGGTTCCAGGCAGCCCCTGTGTCAAGCTTCAAGATACCCACATCTCCATAAAATAAGACAATCAAGAACTTAAGTATATCTGGAGCAACAGCTCCCCTCAGGTTCATTATAATGGTTCCAAGAAAATCAGTAGGCTGATTATAAGGGGATTGTAGAGGTAAATATATAATTTTTATTGTAAAGTCTCTCTATTTAAATGTTTATTAGGGTTCTGAACATAGGGATACATTAGGAAAGATGTATCTGAAGTGCTAGGCACACATATAGCTCTAAAATAAACCTTGTCATTTTTCATTTTAAATATCTCAAATGACATCTCCAACCTGTTGTTTGTGATAGTGATGTTTTTGTATCCCAGAAAACAGTCCTTTCATAGCACTTATCACAATCATAATAAGCTAATTAATGATGTGATTTGTTTACAACTCTACTTTTTTTCTTTATTCCCCCACTCTTGCTGCTTTGCTTGCTGTCTGCTCTCTGTGTCCATTCACTGTGCGTTCCTCTGCCCCTCCTTGTCTCCCTTTGTTGCGTCACCTTGCTGCACCAGCTCTCAGCGGGTGCAGGCTGTCAGCTCTCGGCAGGCATGGGCTAGCCTGCCTTCACAAGGAGGCCTTGGAAAGTGAACCCAGGGCCTCCCATATGGTAGACAGGAGCCCAATTTGTTGAGCCACATTTGCTTCCCAATCATGTGATTATTTTTAATGCCTGTCTTTTCTGCTATGATGTGAGCTCTGCTAAGGCAGAGGCCATACCTGTTCTGTTCACATGTATAGCCCTAACATATCCCTGGCATATGGTAGAGTTCTTGGCAAAGAGTAGGTACTCTATAGATATCTTTAGATGAATGATCCAAGGTATTAATAACTGAGAAGAGTTTAATCTGTCACTCTTTCAGGAACTTTTGCATTTTTGGAGATAGCTTAGAAGAGAACACCATTGCAAAGGAATGATTATCAAATGGGGGTATCCTCGGCAGTGAGTGCCTGGATGGGGAGAACAAGTGAACATTCTGGGAACCTCTTATGTCTAAGCTTTCCACGTTCCTCACTCACTATTCAAATGTGGCTCATGATCTCAGACATTCTTAAATCTAGAACTTCAGGGGGAAGGCAACTTTGATTAGAGTTTCTAGAATCTAGAATTTTAAAAAGTAAACGGTTCCTTTCATAGGCTTATATGCTATTTTCTTAGTGAAGTATTATGCAAATCAAAATAAACCTCTTCTTTCTCTGCTAGCCCACTCTTTTTTTTTCCTCCAGTCTAAATTTCTGGGTTCCCAATAGTGCATCAAATAAACATTTAGGGATTAAGGAGATAAAGTAGAGAGAACACCAGGCACTTTCTGAAATTAATTCATCTTCTTTGGCTGCTAAGTTAATTTGCCTTTTATCTAGCTATTTCTTGTACTCTAGTTTTGAACATCTGGTGCAGAAAGCATAGGTTGGCTCACTCAGTGCATATTTCAAACTCCTTCTCGCTTTAGTTCCTATATAGTAAAGGGGCTAGAAAGCCAAAAACTACATTTCCCAGGTTTCTTTGCAGCTACACTTGGGACCCGCAATTTAGGCTTGCCAAGGAAATGTACTCATACTGTGCTTGGAGTTCATAGAAGCAAGCATTAGGAGACTGAAGTGCTGCTGCCGTGCAAAGAATCTGGTTTTCTGGCAAGCTTGGTGGTGGATCTGTCTGCCTCCTCTAGAAAGCTGTGGTAAATTTCTGATGTTTAGTCCCTGGCATCCTAAGTGCCAAACACTAGACAGCAATAGCAAAGGTATTTCCAGATAAAGAGCCTTATAATGTGGTTGGTATTTTTCCAAACCATTGCTGCCCCTTTAGCATTCATACCTGGTCCTCTGGCCCTCCCTTTCTATCTAAACTGGTGGAAATGGATGTTGTGTTCTGCAACCAAGAATCCTCCTCAAATCCCTGACTGATAGTAGAAGTGGGTGTAGTCAAGAGACCTTCAGGGAAGTGGTCATCTGGGTTGGGTTATCTGATTAACATTAGAGAATGGGGCATACGGAAATGTCACGAGGTGGTGAAATAATTACTTAAACGGTCACCGGTGGTCATTGGGAACAAAGAGCCTTATCTAAGACAAGGCTTTGCACACCAACTGGCGGCTGTGATAGAACTTTATGAAAGGGACAGACTATGGGTTGGACTGGCTATGTCTAACAGCCCTAACAGTTTAAAGAAAAAAAAAAAAGATAAGCTTATAATTTTGAACGAAGAGTTCTAGGCACAGTTAGAGGATCAATTAGTTTTTTTGATAGCCCCCAATGAAACTTTTGATACTGATGAAGCCAAAGTTTGAAGTTATTTATAACATAGATTAAATTCACAGTCTCACAAGGTCACTTACGGGATGGCCAGAATAACATTGATAATTTTAATGGAAGCATTCGGAAGGGTTATTATGCCCAGGGCACATGCACCCTCTACCCCCTCAACCCTCCATTTTTGCAGAAGTCTTTCCTCCCCAGCTCCTGGCTTGCTTGAACTAAAGTAGCTGCCTGACATAGTGATGCTAAATTTCCTTGTGCTTAATCCTACTTTCCCCACTTTTATATAGACCAGTGGTTCTCAACCCTGAGGACTAAGCTGGGCCCCCAGGAAGTCTGGTGGTGTACCCAGGCATACATTTTTTGTTTTGCTTTACAGCTCCTGAAGTGATTTCAATATGCAGCTTAGTTGACCCATTGTTCCAATTATAAAAGCACATCTTTTTTTAAAATGTATTTTTTATTTATTTTTAAAAGATAGTTATATTACAAAAAATGTTACATAAAAAAACATAACGGATTCTCATATGCCCCACTCCCAACACCTCCCACTTTTCCCCACATTAATGACTTCTTTCACTAGTGTGGTATATCCATTGTAATTGATGAACACATTTTGGAGCATTGCTGCTAAGCATGGATTATAGTTTACATTGTAGTTTATACTCTCTCCCAGTCAACTCTGTAGGTTATGACAGAACATAAAATTTCCTGTACCTGTTGTGGCAATGTCATTCAGGACAATTCCAAAACTAGAAAATGCCCTCATATTATACCTCTTTTTCCTTTTTCCTGACTTCAGCACCTCCAGGGGCAAATGTCTCCATATCAATGATATAATTTCTTTCATTGCTACAATCACAGTAAGTCTATAGTAGAATACCAGTAAGTCCACTCTAGTCCGTATTTTATTCCCTAATCCTGAGGATTCTGGGATGGTGATGCCCATTCCCCCTCTAACTGAGAGGGGGCTTTGATCCCATATGGCTGATGGATGGGTCTCTTGCTTGCAGTTGTAGACTCTCTTGGTTCTTTGGTGTGGTGGTTGTCTATCCTCACCTCCTTGTTAGTTGTTCTGGGTGAGTCCAATGAACTGGAGAGTAGGTGTTGCAACTGCTTAGAGCCCAACTGACACATGGACAGCCCAGAGACTCAAGTCTCTTGGACATATACCTACCAACTCCAGCACCAACTATAGGTTCAAATAAAAGGGACAGAAGAGACATATGTAGAGAAGTCGCACCTGAGTCCAATTCTGTCACACTTGGGAGCACAAACCCCAAAGTAGGGCCCACTGGGGAGGCACCAAACTCCAGAACTATCTACCATGACCATAGGACCTGGGTTTCTCCAGAGCCCTCAGGAGCCCCACTATTTGTGGTAGTATCTACTTTGGCTGTTTATGAGATCCTGCTGAGACATGCATAAGCATTACTTCTCTGATGACCTCCTGACTCATTTTGAAGTCTCTTAGCCATATAAATTCATTTGTCTTTACCTTTTCCCCCTTTTATTCAAGGTCTTTTTCCAGTTGCATCACCAGCCAGTGTTTGGTAGTAACCCCTTGTGCCAGGGAAGCTCATCCCCAGGAGTCATGTCCCATGTTGTGAGGAAGGTAATGCATTTATATGCTGAATTTGGCTTAGAGAGAGGCCATATTTGAGCAAAATGGAGGCTCTCAGGCAGTAACTCGTAGGCACCCTACAACATTAGGAAAAGAACATCTTTGAGAAGGCTTACACACAAAAAGAATTTCAAGACTTGAAAAATTTATATCATCCAATACTGGGAGTATGTGGGAATCAATATGATGGTCCCTATGACTTTGGGTTCTGCTGGTTAGGAGGTATTTTCACTCATGTGAAGAAAGTATTTCACCAGAAGACATAATGGTGCTGATGAATTGGAATTTGAGACTGCCACTCGGTCATTTTGAGCTTTTCATTACAGGCAAAAATAAATGGGGATACTCTGTTGGTTGAGGTGACTGATTTTTATTACCAATAAAAATGGAGATGTTGTAACACTGAACAGGGAAGGAGGAGTATGTCTAGATTCTAGGGCATTTTCTTGGGTGTCTTCTAGTATAGCCATTCCTAGTGGGTTATGAAGTGGTTAAATTATTCCATATATGTTTTACATGCTCATGCCAGGGTCACTGCAGTTCTGTCTATCAACAAAACCCACTTAAACTTCATGAAAGCTTTTACATATTTAATTTTTTTAAATGTAATAACCTTGTCAAGGATACCAAGAGATATCATTAAGGATTCCTACTTAGTCATTCCCAGTTTCTACTTGTCATCTCTCCTAGTTTCTATGAAACCAAAAACATTTGCACAGTGAAATCTCCATCAAATGGAAATCAAAATCTTTCAAATTTTAATTTTCAAAAGCCACCAAGATATGCCACTGAGATATTCTAAGTTCAAATGATGCTCAAGGATCCATTTGCCATGGAACAATACGATTGGCTGGAGGTCAACTGTCCAAGTGACTTTAAGGGCTGAAGCTGAATTGGGAAAATTCATGACAAATCATGGGCATACCCCACTAGGGTTTATAAGTCATAGTACTTAGCTTGTAATCCCACCTGAACAAATAGCTTATGCTTTAAATCAGGGGTTCTTCAACTTTTTTATTCCATAGACCCTTTACCAGTCAGGTGAAAACCATGGACCCCTTACTAAGTCCACACTATACTGTGTATTATTTAATAAATATATCACACTGACACAACACATCCCCACAAGAATAATGTTTTTTTGAATTTCAATTCAAGCTCATGGACCCCTTTTTAAGAACCCCTGCTTTAGGTCCTGTAAATTTGACTTTTTCATCTCTTGTTCGCAGCTGGTTAGACTAGAACTAGGTATCTGAACTAAAGGCAGACAATGAAAAGCCTGGTTGATGATCTAGATTTTCATTCAGCATGCAAAGGCAATCTGGAACAATTTCAGAAGGAAGAATAAGTTAACAGCAGCTGCTAAAGCCAAAGGGTCATAAGAGAGAAGTGGAGAAGCAATGATGCCCCATGTGTCACCCAAAGTCAGGGGGAATTAATGCTCTAAGTTAGCAGAAGCCCTGGGGGAAAATACACAAAGTAGAGGGTGGAGTATGACTTTGTAACAGGAAGTATAGATAAAGACCAGCTAATCATAGCAGAGACATGACAATGGCTGGGCATGAGGGTAAAGATGCATGAACCAAAGGCCGTGTGTAGCTCTGGGCCCGATGTCTTGTCTGGAGGTCCACTACTCTGGGCTTTGTGCTCTTGGTTTCCTGTGTGGTCCCTGATCACCTTCTTACCTGACCTGGCCTACAAGAGATAGTAGTGCGAGTTCTTGATTCTTGCAACATAAGAGCAAGAAAAGAAAACAGAACAGAAATAAGAAAGCTGCCAGGTGACATAGGAACTCCATGAGAGGTCACAGTACAGCAAGTAAGGAGCACAGAGAGGAGCCAGAGAGGCTGCAGACAGAAACCACTCCCTCCTTTTCACTTTCCTCCTCTGTGAGACTGCAGTCCTTAGTCAAGTTCACACACAGTTGCCCCTCAGGCCCCTTCACACCATGGAAAGGTCAAGGCATTTTAGTTGGTGAGAAAAACTTAGTGTTTTTTATGAGTATTTTCTACAAGAAATGGGAAAAAGTATTATGGTTAGGGTGATCGTATTATTTATCCTTTGGAGAGTGAAAGGGAGTGCTATTAATAATTATGTGGGATAAGCAGGCAAAGCCCAAGGCCATCCCAGGTACCCTGGGATGCAGAGTCATCCTCAAAAGTACTTACTAAGTTATTCTTTAGTTAATCACTGATAAATAAAAGCAGAAAAATATGACCCTATGAGCATATCAAAGCTTTACGATAATTTGTTTTAGAATTGAACTACAGGTCCTGTTTAATTCTGGGACTTTGATTTTCCAATAGCCTAAACCAAACAAAATGGGCCTATAGGTACTATATAAAACATTTAACTGCTGATGAGAAAAGTACAAAACTCAGTACTCCCAAAACGTCTTTTCTGGGACTCCCACAATGCTGATTACTCACCCTTGGCTTGTCCGTTAAGTTGACTGTTTTTGCAGCTTGGCTTCATTATCACTGAAAACCTTTCCACCTACACATACAGTGTGTAAAATAACCTGAGCCAAAGGAAAACAAACAAGATTCTCTTTTCTCTATCCTTATAAATGTGGAACAGAAGCCACACCCTTTTGGAATTAGACCATGTAACCAGCCTTCGAGTTACAAAATGCAACTTGTGATGATGGAAGTACAGGCATAGTATCAGCTATTTAACTTCAGTCAACAAATACTTATCCTTTTTGCGCCTGTTTTCTAATCTTTAAAATAGGGTTAAATTCTCTTTATGAGGACTCTTTTGATTATGAGAAAAAACAAAAAGCGCTTTGTAAATGTAAGAAATTGTAGAAATGTAAGTAGTTATTTGGGGGCAGGTGATGAAGGAGCTTCCCTATAATAGGGGAGAGCTTAAAAGAGTCAGAGCACAAAGACATGGTCAAGGTCTAGTTATACTATTAAATTCTAGTGAGCCAGAAGGAAAGTTTTTTCAGCATTAGGGTCCTCATTTTCCTCTTCTTTAAAAAACAGACTTGTGAAAATTAAAAAAATAAATGTGTGTGATGATGCTTTATAAGACCAAGTTATTTATAAAAGCAAAGTATGTTCTTCCTGCATTTTTCAAATTATAATATATATATTATGTATATATTACTGCTAGTATTCATTAATGTTTAGTTTGAGATTAGAAAGAAGATAGTAGATCATGTTTGTGTTGACCCTTCTGCTTTCAATATCAGTACCTAATGACTGTTATTCTTATTATTTTCCCAAAATAGTATTTTTTGGACCTGACAGCAATTTTGGAATTGACTCTCATGGAGATATTTTTGCATGGAAAGTTTAAATGCCAATATGGAAAAACAAGACAAGAGTTTTGTGGCAGTAAATGAAGAGTGCTCTCCTCCTCCAACCTGCCCTTCTTCCTCTTTGTTCTGGACGTGAGTTTGCAGTATCACTATGGGGTCCCCTTTAAGCAATCTCATGGCCACAGATGCACAGCTGTGGTGAAAGCATTATCTCATAAACTCAGCTGTGCAAATAGCAAGTTATTCCTGGTAAGCACAACGAAGCACAAACATGGAACTGCCCATGGACCCCCAAGACAAAGTGGCCCTCAATGAATACTGTAAATTTTATGCTATTAGTAAAAATTTCTTCTACCATGGCTTGCAAAGACATTATTAAAAAGTTTCTGAGCAACAAAATCAACACTATGGCACTGGATTATAACCCAGAGTATAAAGTAAACATACATGAGTTAATACTGATACAAATAAATGACTGAATAAATAAATGAGTAGAATAGATAAATCTCCCATGCAGAAATTTCTAAATAATTTATCAGAAGTCTCCCATCAAGGTGGTGGAGCATAACTCCTCACCTCTACAAATGAGCTGCATGTAATGACTTCCTTCCAAAGAGCACAGAGTGGAAAGGGGACAAAAGGCAGAACTTCACAGTGGAGAAACCTTGCAAACACTGCCTCAAGCAGGTGGTCAAGGTAAACCTCTATAGTAATAAGTCCTCATGAGAGCATGTATTGGGAAACTAGGCTGTGATGACAATAGCACTTTTCTTCAGTGGTCTTCCTCCTGAAAATCTATAACTCCTGTCTAACCACAAGAGAAACATCAAACAAACCCAAATTGAAAGTCTGTAGCATACCTAACCAGTACTCAAAACTTTCAAGATCATCGAAAACAAGCAAAGTCTGAGAAACTGTCACAGTCAAGAGCAGCCTATGGAGATATTTAAACATAGCTCTTAAGATCTTTTAAACATACCTCTTAAACAGTTAAGGATCATGTCGTCTTTTGGATAGGATCATGTTACAGAAAAAGGACCTTAGGTGAAAAACTCAAGAAAGCAGAATAAAATATGGACTTAGTTAGTAATAATGTGTATCAATATTGGTCCATTAATTGTGACTATCAGAATTGTACCAACTAATGCAAGATGTTAACACTAGAAGAAATTGGATGTGGGATATATGGAAACTCTATTCAGTCTTCATAACTTTTCTGTAAATCTAAAATGATTATAAAATTACAAAATTATTTTTAAAAAGTCTTTATATAGCTAATTTTATTGTATAAATAACAGTGCCTGGTGGGGAGGAACTCTTCTAATTTGGTCATTGCTTAGTAAGTATAAAGATAAACTTCATAGAAGGCTGCTTGGGTAAAATTTTCAATAATAAGAGAATTGGTTATCTGGAGCTAGAAAGGATTTTAGTGATTAATTTGCCTAAACCTCCTCACCATTCCCTTTCCACTTTTGATGTAATAGCTGGCACTGATTGAGCAAATATGTTGTCTCATTTATTTCACAGACGAAAAAACAGGGTGATGTATTTAGGGGATACATTTATCTATCAGTTATGTTTAATCAAAATTACTCTTGAGTACTGCTGATGTAAACATTTTTAGTCCAAGCAACTGAGAAAGATGATAGCACTGACTACACATGAGGCTAAAAGCCACAAGACTTGGGTTTTATTTCAATTCCTCTATAGAACCACTTTATAACCTTAGGCAAATTAACTTTCCATCTTTGAACCCCAATTCCTCACCTCTAGAAAGAGGAGGTTAATTCTCTATTACTGCTATACTAATTCTTCCCTCCCATGCTTTAAAAAAATCTGGAAGTGAATTTTCTCTTTGAAACTACATAGCAATTTTAACTTTGAAGAATCTAATTATATAATTTTACTTAGCTAAAAGTTCATGCAAATGCTATTAGAATGAGGATTGGAGGTGGTTAAGGAAAATGTACTTTAAAATTCTAATATCACAGATTTAGAATCTTTCTCATGGAATTTTCCTCTGCCTCTGTTACTTACTTCAAGTAATTTATAACACATTTTTGTCTTCTGTCTTTGGTGTTATTGAGTAAACTTATTATCTAGATACTATTCAGGAGAGGGGCCTATTGATAGAATACAGTCATACATAATGCTTTTATATCAGCGCATGCAGTTTGGAAATAAAACATAATTTTTCCATTCCTGGGGGTGCAGGAAACAATTTAACCCAAGGGAAGTAGAATACAGAACTCTATTGTAAAAATGTTTTTGATTCCAAATGCTAAAACACACACTTTCATTTTACAACAAAAAGTTGCTCATTTCTTTTTTAAAGGTCTTTTCTACCTCTACATGCTACAGCGCAATCTCTGCACTATGCCTAATTATGAGTTTAAAAGATTGACCTCTACTTGTGAGCTCAGCACCTCACCTTCTACAGAAGTTCTAGTTCAAATTGCAGAAGTCTGAACGGCTGGAACCTTGGGTTCTGAATCTCACTGCCTCATCAACTGAGATGTTAAACCAGCTGCTGTTATTGGTACAATGCAGTAGTTTGAGAAATTCCATTATCAATAACTGGCAAACCCACACGCATTTTCACAGCAAGTGGCCTGTTATTTTGATGCCAGCAAGAAAGCATTTGTTTAAATAACCACATCAAATAGCTATTAGGCCTACTTACTGGATCAATTAACAGGTTAACTCAGTGTGATTATCAGGTATGCACTGTACAAAAGTTTCAAACATTTGGCAATTCAAACTGCTCCCAAAGAAACTGTCAGGACTGAGCAATAAACACATATAAATGGCATCATGTTTTCAGAAAACAGGGGAAGAAGTTCCAGGCATTTCTTGGTGCCATGGTTTATGGATGATGGTAGGCAAGCAAAAACAAAGAACAAACAAAAATAGCCTGGTACACCATCCTCTTGTTTAAAAGAACCCATTTCAAATATTTCCTCTAATCTCAAGAGAAGAAGGAAGGGAGACTACTGCTTACACATATAGGTAATATTCCACAAAACGGAATTCTCAAAAATATCAATCTCATTGTCTTGTGTCCTTATAACAAAGGCACTGGCTCTATACTACAAACAGGAAATAAAAGCAAAAGCAAAAAGTAAAAATTTCCAATTCCCACTCAATCTTAGAGCTTCTCCCCAAACGTAATCACCATTAACATTTTCTTGAATATCCTTCCAGAAAGTAAATTGGCACTTATATTTTTTAATGGACAGATATAAGAAAGAATAAAGTGTATATAATATTCTGCACTTGACTTTTTTTGTATAGTACTATTTTGTCAATCTTTCATATAAGCACATCCAAAGCTATTTCATCCTTTCTATCAGACCCAAAGCATTCTATAAAATGTATATAGGATAATTTGTTTAATCATCATTTTGTTGATGGACACTTAGGCTTCTAGTTATTTTTTTTCTTTCCTTTTTTAAATATAATTATGAACAATGATGCAACGAACTTCATCTTATAAAAATATTGGTGTGCACTTTTGTGATTATCTAATGGGCAAAGTCAAAGTCCCACCAATGGAATTGCTTGGTTAAAGAATTGTATGTTTTGTTTTTTTTAACAAATCAATTTTACTGATACATATTAATAAAACATACAATTCATCCAAAGTGTACAATCAATGATATCTGGTATAATCATATAGTTGAGTGTTTTTAATTTTGAGAGATCTTGTCAAATCATCAACCCTCCAAAGAGATTGCAACAATTTACACCTTTACTAACAGTGGCTGAGAGTTCCCCACATATCTACCCACACAGGTACTATCAGATAGATATTCCCAATGAAATAGTATTCCACAGAGGGTCACATTTAAAGATGCACAAATCAAAAGCTAAATAAGAAATTTCATTATTTACTTGCTTTTTTGTTTCTTGCCTGTACATATCCTTGATTTCTTTTTATTTCCACCTAAGCTTTTTTAAATAAAATTTTCATACATGAACATACATAAACAATAAGGGTATAGTAAAAGTTGTGACCTTATGAAACAAACAGGGCTCCCATACATCACCCTACCACCAGCATCTTCTATTGTGAAACATTTGTTACAAACTATGAAAGAGTATTGTCAAAATATTACTAAACCATAGCCCATATTTTATGTTTGGTGCATTTCCCCCCCAACCCACTCAATTATTAACACCCTGTATTAGTATTATATGTTTGTTATAGTTCATGAGAAAACATTCTTATATTTGTTTTGTTAATCATAATACATCTTCCAGCACTGGATTCCTGGTGTAATATAGTCCCATGTTTGTACCATCCATTCAAAGTGTACACTAATTTTTAAAAATATACTTTTTTATTTAAAAAAAAGATACTTAGATTACATAAATGTTACATAAACAATATAGGGGATTTCCATATGCTCCCCTCTTTACCCCTCCCAGATTTTCCCACATTAACAACACCCTTCATTAGGGTGGTACATTTGTTACAATTTATGAACACATTTTGGAGCATTACTACTAAGCACAGATATAGTTTACATTCTAATTTACATTCTCTTCCACACAATTTTGTAAGTTATGGCAAGATATGTAATGGCCTGTATCTGTCATTTCAATGTCATTCAGGACAATTCCTAAGTCCTGAAAATGCCCCCATATGACACCTGTTTTTCCCTCTCCCTCTCCTCAGAACCTCCAGTGGTCATTGCCTTCACATCAATGATATAAGTTTTTCCATTGCTAGAATCACAGAAAGTCTACTCTAGTCCATTGTTCATTCCCCATTCCTGAGGATTCTTGATGGTGATACCCCCTCCACCTCAAATTGAGAGGGGGCTTAGATCCCACAGGGCAGATGAATGGGACTATCTTGCTTGCAGTTGCAGACTCTGTTCCTTGGAATGGTTGTTTTCCATCATCACCTCCTTATTAATTGTCCTGGATAAGCCCAATGACTTGAAGAGTAGGTGTTGCAACTCTGTTGAGATTCAGGGCCCAACTGGCACATGGGAAGCCCAAAGATTTAACTCTCTTGAACATACACCTATCAACTCTAGTACTAATTATAGGTTCAAATAGAAGGGGCAGAAGAGTCATGTGTAGGGAAACCACAACTGAGTTCAACTCTGTCACACAGAGGAGCATAAAGTAGGCAGGGCATCAAACTCCTGAGTTGTTTGCCCTGCCTATAGTGTCTGGATATCTCCAGAGTCGTCAGGAGCCCTGCTAATTGAGGAAGTATTTACTTTGGCAGTCAATGAGATCCTGCTGAGACGTGCATAAGTGTAATCTCTGGAATGACCTCCCGATTTGAAGTCTCTTAGCCATATAAACTCATTTGTCTTTACCTTTTCCCCCTTTTGGTCAAGGTGTTTTTTCCAGTTGCATTGCTAGTTGGTGCTTGGTAGTAATCCCTCAGTGCCGGTAAGGCTCTCCCTGGGAATCATGTCCCATGCTGGGGGGAAGGTAATGTATTTATATGCTGAGTTTGGCTTAGAGAGAAGCCACATTTGAGCAATAAGGAGGCTCTCAGGAGGTAAATCTTAGACACCCTATAATACTAGGTTAAGTTTCAATTTCAAAAGTAAAGTTTCCTAAGTACAGTCATCTATAAGACCATCCTTCTTCACTAGTCACTGTTCCTATACTTGGGGAATTCGAGCTGTTCCATTGGAGAATGTGGCAGAACTCCCCAGGATGGGAATTCAATACTCTTTTGGTTATTGTGTGAATCTCCATCCACCCTGTACACTCATTTTTTATGGACTAATATATGTTCTTTATAAATTAAGGAAATAAGTAAGGGTTGCATTTCTACAAGGCATGGCTTGCATGGATGGAGCCTGGAACCAGGCAGTACCCCTTTAGAGTACTTTCTAGCTCTGTCTGCTTACACAGCATGCTGGTGACCTTTAACAAAATGTCTTTCCACTAGGAGCTATTTGTTAGATATTTCCTGGATAGGGCAACAGAATCTAGTTTTTCTCAGGGGAAAACAAAATGTGTGGTGGAAGAGCAATTTCCTGCCTGTCTCTGTGCATAGGTAGAAATGATTCTGTGTCCTAGAGGGAGGGTATTACCCAACCAAGGATTTTTTTAAAATTTTTGTCTTTATTTTTTTAATATTACATTAAAAAAATATGAGGTCCCCATATACCCCCCACCCCCCTCACCCCACTCCTCCCCCCGGTAACAACAATCTCCTCCATCATCATGAGACATACATTGCATTTGGTGAATACATCTCTGAGCACTGCTGCACCTCATGGTCAATGGTCCACATCATAGCCCACACTCTCCCACAGTCCACCCAGTGGGCCATGGGAGGACATACAATGTCTGGTAACTGTCCCTGCAGCACCACCCAGGACAACTCCAAGTCCCGAAAATGCCCCCACATCACATCTCTTCCTCCCACTCCCTACCCCCAGCAGCCACCAGGGCCACTTTCTCCACACCAATGCCACATTTTCTTTGATTACTAATCACAATAGTTCATGAATAGAATATCAGTAAGTCCACTCTAATCCATAGTCTATTCCTCCATCCTGTGGACCTTGCAATGGTTGTGTCCACTCCCCATTTATATCAAGAGGGGCCTTAGATTCCATATGGATGCTGGATGCAATCCTCCTGCTTTCAGTTGTAGGCACTCTTGGCTCCCTGGTGTGGTGCCAACCAAGGATTTTGTTGTTATCACAAGTGAGGGGCTATATCAAAGATTTCGGCTTTTGGAGGACCTTCTCAGAAGGTACGTCCAGGTGAGAGAGAAAGTGACACTACAGAGCATAAGCTGTGTATATTAGTTTCCTAGGGCTACCATAAACTCAGTGGCTTATAAAAACAGGAACTTATTTTCTCAAATCTGGAGGGTAGAAGTTTGAAACCAAGGTGTTATAAGCAAGGCCACATTCCTGCTAGCGGCTCTAGGGGAGATAGCATTCCTTGCTTTTTCCACCTTCTGGTGGCTCCAGGTGTGCCCTGGCTTGTGGCTTTTTAACTCCAGTCCCTGCCTCTTATTTAACATGGCCTTCTCCTCTTTGTGTCTTCTCTTCTTCTGTCTCTGATAAGGACACTTGCCATTGGATTAAGTGTCCACCCAGAATAATCTTATCTCAAGATCCTTAACTTTAATTACATCTATATTCTTTTTTATTCCAAATAAAGTTATATTCATAGATTTGGGGGGTTAGGACATGGACTTAACTTTTGGGGACATTCAGCCCACTACATGGTGGAATGAATTTTTTTCCATCTGTAGAATCTACTACTTACTTGACCTTCCTACTTGGATGTCTCGCAGGCAACTCAAAACTCAACATGTCCAAATCTTACCTCTTGACACTGCATGCCCCCCCCATCACCAAATCTATTTCTCACTTCAATCTCTCCTCACCCTTCAATTCAGGCAAAGAATTTACCTCATCACAATTTGGAAATGATTTCTTTATGAGCTGACCTGGTTTTAGTGGATTTTATGTCTGTGAGTACACTTTTGTAACTCCTGCTTTTAGCATAGTGCCTAGCACATAAGTACTTAATAAACATTTTCTGAATGAATGAATGAAGAAATGGCTTCTAGATTTCACTGGAAGTTGGAGCGCTAGCTCTCAGGAACACGAGAGCATAGTTTAAGAAGGGAACAAAAGCCTCAACATTTGGTGAAGTGTCGCAGGACTTAGTGAAATGAAATTTCATCAAGGAAACGGTCTGAGAGTCATCTATGAAAGCAGTCTGAGTTCGATGGTTGTATGTGAGTCAAATGAGATTCAAAGGTTACAGTGGCTCTACTATTAGATGATGCATCTGTATTTAAAATACAAACACATACCTAAAATCTGATATATGCTTACATGGCAATTTCTGATATTTAAAGTTTTCAAAATAATCTCATGATAAGAGTGCTCATTCCATATTTAAGAAACAGTATATTATAGTGGTTAAGAATACAACTCTGTAGCCAGACTGCTTGAGTTTGAATCCTGCCTCTGCTATTTTTTCAGCTGTAGGATGTTGGGCAATTAGCTTATTAACCTCTTTACACTGTAGTTTTCCCTTCTGTGAAATGGAGATATTAATGGGTCATGCCTTATTGAGTTATGAGGGTTCAATAAGCTAATAATTGTCAAGTGCTTAAACAGTGTCAGGGACTTAGTAAATACTATTGAAAAGTTAGCTTTTAGTGTTATACTTCAAGAAATGCCAGAAGAGAATGGATTCAGAAAACATGCCTTTCAGCAATACAGTATTCTATGAACCCAACCACATGAGATAATTCATAGATATTTGAACAGAGATGCTATAAACTCATTACTATTATTACCTTGAAAAGAATTTGTTTGAAAGATTAATTAGTCATGCTTGGAATTCTTTAGAAGGTGCATAGAAACCCTGAATAAAACTTTGGTCAGCTGAGTGAATGTGAAATCTTTATCAGCTTGAACTGCTAAGATAACACAGAAAAAAATTTGACTGCTCTTCAATACCTCTAGAGATAGAGCTCTTAGAAATAAATGTTACCATTATAATAACTTTTATCTTGGATGTTACTTCATTATGCTAATAGTCTCTCTATTGATCAATTCTATTCTTTATTTTTCTCAAGCTTCAAGAAGATAGGCTAAAATGTTCAAGGACTAAGAAATAAATGAAAGTGAATATAAGCATAAATATTGCTTCTACCATTTCCACCTTAAAAAGTCAAGTTATGAGGGTTTTAAAGAATAATTAGTAGTTCACAGACAGGGTCACAGCTTAGGAGGATGTGACCTCCTAAGGTACTATCGCCATGCTAACAACTCTCCCAGATTCCTCCTCTTCCTGAAATTATTTATACCCTACTCTATGCTATTTCAATACCCACTTCTATTGCTCTCTCATTGTATTTCAATTCTTGACTGTATATGTCTATTTACCATACTAGGCTGTGAATTTCTAGAGACCTGTGCCATGGCTGATTCATATTCGCAGGTAATCTGGTTAAGGGTTTATCAAATTTACTTGAAGTTCTTGAAAGACCATACTCACGTTAAATGCTTGATATTTAATGCAGTATTTCAAATGGCATTCCTGCTAGAATGTAAGTTCTTTGTAGGCAGTGATTTTTAAAATCTATTTGGTTCACTCCTCTAAGTATCTAGAATGGTGTCCAAACTTGTGAACCCTCCATAAATATTGAATGGAAGAGATATCTGTATCCTCAAGTGCTATTTACAGTCCCTATATCATAACGGGCCTGAGCATGAACCAAAGGTTGCAAAACTACATGAAGTAGATGATGTCCTTGAAGACCATTTGTTTTTCCCATGTTCTCATTTCCATTTTGCTTTGCACTCCATCAGTGAACGTGAAAACAGTCCCACCCTGAGATATATCTATCTGAGTTAGGAGAATTCAAATTTACAAAGTGCTTCACTTAATATCCCTGTTGTGGCTTAATATATTCAGTGCTTTGTTTACATTTCCAAAAATTGGACTGGACTTCTAGCACCTCAAGAACAGGTAAACACCAGCTTGAGACCAAGGCTGCTAAGAAGTTGTCTTTGCAGTTGTATAGGTGGAAGAGGTTGGACTGAATTTTCTTCTCTGAGTACTGATGATTTGCTCATTGAGAGCAGAGATTAACTTGCACATCATGCCCCTGTGATGTCCACTGGTTAGATGAGTATGAAATAGCAACAAGTTTCAACCTTTTTATTTTCACATTAATTGTGTGAAGGGAAGATAATCTTTAATACCATTATTAATTGGCACTAACCAGAAAGATATTTTCACTTTGTAGAAAAAATGCTAATGTGGCTGCAAATAACCTTGGGCCTGCCATCACTCTTGTCCCTGTGGCACTGTTTTCCTCTGTGCCTCAAGTAGCCTGCCAAATGGTTCATGGGACACTACTTGCACACCATGACACAGTTTCACACTGCTCCCTGGTTGAGTGCTTCTCCTTGACATGGCTTATTTATTCTTTGAATGTAAAGTCCTGGGAAGAGGTTTTAGTCTCCAAAACCCCTGACTGGGAGCATATGGTATGTCATGACTTACCATATGGCTGACATCTACTAAAATATTACATCAAGGTCTTGAGTAAGGACATGCCCCAAAGAAAAGCAAATCTCTAATGTGTCTTTAAAAAAAACAATGAGGTGAGCACTGATAAAAAAAAAAATGAGGAACTTTAGTAATATTGTCCTTTGAATGAAAACTAGTAGATCTTACAAGAAGATTTAAAGAACAAAGAAAATAAAAGACCATAAGCATTGTGTCCTCCTATAAGAAAATTGTGTAACTCCTGTGAGATTACAAATGATGGCAGGGTACATTTTAGGAGTCTGACAAGCTACTCAACGCACAGGCATACTTGGAGATATCGTGGGTTCAGTTTCAGATCACTGCAATAAAGGTAGTATTGCAATAAAGCAAGTATTGCAATTAAGTGAGTAACATGAAATTTTGGTTTTCCAGTGCATATAAAAGTTATGTTTACACTTTATAAATTGTGTGATAGCATTATATCTAAAAAATGTAGAGAACTTAATTAAAATGTAACACAGGGACACAAAGTGAGATATCCTATTGGAAAAAGGAAGCCAATAGACTTGCTCAACACAGAGTTGCAACAAACCCTCAATTTGTAAAAAATGCAACCTCTGCAAAGCTCAAGAAAGTGAAATGCAATAAAATGAGTTTTGTATATATTCATACCATTAGTTCAGAGCAAAGTGAATTCTAAGTATCAAACAGCCTGTCCACCCTCATTCTCTTTCTCCCATTCGCACTCTCTTCCATCTACGCATCTGTCCATTCACTCATTATTAGAGTGTCTATGGTAATCTTTGCATTCCTTGCACTGGGCTAGGGGATGGATATACAAACATGGATTCAGATGTGGCTCTTACCTATCAAGAAACTCATAAATGTGGTATAAGCAATATAATAAGATATTAAACATACAAGTTATTAAATCAGATAATATATTCAAAAGGCACTTCTGATAGCGATTTCATTTAAAATGTGGTAAGTACAGGCAGCTTATCATACTTGTGCTTGAATAACATAAACCGGATAACATAACTGAAGTACAATTGCTTTCTTCTCTTTCTAAAACATCAGATAAAGGAATAGAATTTGTTGCTTTCATAAAAAAAAGCAGATTATTTAGGAGTCAGGATATGAATAATTTACTGACGTACTTTTAATCTTCCTCTGCCATTAGTTGTAATTGTTGCCATAAAGTAAGTATGGCAAAGAAAAACGTAACATATGGTTTATATTTAATTTTTTATAAGAAAAACAATTTGACTGACAGTATTTACTAGAATCGGCACCCCATGGAAGGGGGGAGACAGGACATTATTATGGCAATTTCTCTGTCATGGGAATTAATTTCATAAAGAATTTATGCCCACTTTGTGCTGAGAATACCAAATAATTGTGATAAATGTTATTTTAGAATCTAATCAAAATGTCACTTATCTCCCTAAGGGAAGATAAGAAGCTACTAAAATAGATAAATCATTGTCAGAAGTAAAAGTTCATCATTGCCCAAAGCACTTGCTAATTGCCCAAAACATTTATTAATTTCCCATTTGCTAAGCAACTGAGATGACTCCAAAGAAGTACTTAGGAATAAGAAGCCCAGGTACTAAACTTCCTGGCCTGAAGTCTTGAAGCACATGGGTGTTCTGTGGCTGCTCACAGAATGACTGAAGGGCCGAATTCTGAATTTCCATAGCTGAAAAGAGTATTAATTATAACAAGTAGTGAAATATCTAACAGAGTTAGCTTATCACCATAAGCTATGGACAGTGGATTTGGACAGAGGAAGGGAATGACAATGAATCAATGCTACCATCTTCCTCTTCGGAGAAAAGAAAGGAGAAGTCAAATTTTCCAGCAGAGAGCTCTTGCTGCTTGAGTCTACTTCCAAAGAACTTCATTCCAGTCACTGAAAAAGAAATATGTGTAGCCTGGAACTTTCTCTAATGGAAAACCTTTGTGCATATTAGGATATATTGAATTCTAAAAGGCATCAGAAGCAAAGCTGGTCGAGTCTGGGCATTAGCTGTTTTACTCCCATGACTCTGACTTATTTAATGGCACCCTCTTTAATTAAAGATTGATGCATTTGAATCTTCAGTCTTACTTTTCTCACCAAATTCAAGTGTGAGGAGCTCATTCTGCTGATTCTAAACATTAGCTCATTTCTCTGTAAAACAAACACACAAAAAATGCCAGTAGGGCACTTCTGAATTTAGCACTTCCCATTAAAGTTTCATAACATTTGTCTTCTAAGGAACAACAGTCTTCCTTCAAGGAAAACGACCTCATAGCCTCAGGCAAAAACTCTTTTGAACTATTTCCCACTAATAAGAGGACAGTTTGTTGAAGCAGAGATCTCAGATGAATAAATCCAAGTTTGGAATATCATAATACAATTTAAATAAATTAAATCATACCAATGAGAAAGAAAAAGAAAATTTTGCATCAAGAGGCACAAAAACACTAAAAGGCTAAAATGTAGAATTGTAGCTATCAAAGGAATTGGCACCTAGGAAAGTGGTAATCTATTCTATATTTAAATATAGCGTCCCCTGATGTTATAGAAATTACCTTACTTAATAACCTGTTTTCAACAATTCATGATTATTTAATAACAATGGCCTTTATCACAATATTCAGGGATACCTTTTTTTTTTTTAACACACCAACCCATTAAGTTCATCAAACACAGTAGTACCAAGACCAGGTGGAGCACAGAAACTAAAGAGAATAAACCTCCTTTCACCTTAACCCACCTGGATATGGACAAGGTCATTTAGTGATGGCTGTCAGTTTGAAAAAGCTCCCTTATCAATCTTCTCTCTTAAAATACATGGATCAAAATTCCAATTAAATGTGGTCTAAAAAAGAATATTCAAGTTCAAAATAAACATGTAAAAAACCTCTTCACTGTTACCTCTTTAGGCTTTCAAGAAGATGAAGAGGAGGTGGGGCCCCAAGTAATCCTCTTCCTACCCAAGAACTGTTGGCAGCCATCTAGATGATGGCAGACTTCATGCCGCCAGGGGCACCTCCGAGGACATGCTCCATAGCAAAAGGGCATAAGCAACATGTTAACATAGTAAGGTTGCCAGATTTAGCAACAAAACAAAACAACAGAAAAACCCTGGATGCCCAGTTAAGTTTTAGAGAAACAGCATTTTGAGTGTGTGTATACATTTCCTATGCAATATTTGGGATAGCCTTACACTAAAATACTTGTTGTTTTTCTGAAATTATAATTTAACTGGGGTTCTTGTATTTTATCTGCTAACTGTATATGCTGGGTATAGAAGGAGGGTAAACCACCGTTTTCCTCCTTACCTGCCCACATGGGGTTATGGGGATAAAAGTAGGAATGAAGCTACAAGACAGCACCACACACATTCAGACGTTTCAAAATTGTTGGGATACTGCTAAGTTTACCTCTTCCTAGGTGTCTGGTAGCAACAGTTGGGTACACTGTGCAATTTTAACCCGTGTATAATAGCTCCTCACTACTCTGGTCCAAGTTATGCTTCCTTTTGACTGAATGAAGCAGCAGGCTCTTCCCAAAAAGTTGTCAAATTCATGCTAATATTTGACCTTTGGGTCTACTTTGATACAGGGGCATCAAGTCAGAATTAATTGGCCTTATTTAAAAAAAACTTCTACCCTGGTTTCAGGAACTGGGGTCTAGGCTAATTTCTTTGACCAAATCATGCCTTGTAATCCCATCTGAGGCCTTAGAACCTGTTCCATCTAGTTCCCCAGACTACAGACCAGCTCATAAACCTAGATGTCCTTGGAGAGTCTGCAGTGGCCACTGCATCCTGTGACAGTGATTCTACCTGCTGATATGACCACCTGTTGAAAACCTTAGGATGACCCTGTTAGCATTCCTTTAATCACCAGGGCTTCCTCCTTAGGTTATTGGAAATGTGACCTCTCCAACCTTCTGCCCTGTGAAAGGGTCTGTGAACCATCTTGATCTGCTAAACTACCTTCATCAGCTTGTTAATATGCAATGTCCTAGAGTTAATGAGTCATTCAGACTCTTGGGGGATGGGACTAAGGAATATGCCCAAAGAGATTTTTATGCATATTGAAATTTGAGTTCTTGATTTAAAATCTTTTGGTGGTTGCCTAAAACTCCAAATAATCTCCTGTCACTCCTTTTCCCACATTTTGACAAATTAGATTCGTGTTTTCTTTTTCCTAAAGAGCTCCAATCTTAAGGTTTAAAGCTGCCATACCACAGCCCTCCTGAGGCACCTCTGCTTCTAGCTGCGGCATGGGTGTGAGGAGGTCCCAGACCGAAGCTTCCAGGTGGTTCACAGGCCACACTTTGAGAAACAAGATTCTAACCAATATTCATTGGGGCAGAAAAGAGAGGAGGAAAGGAGAAAGAAAGGGATGCACAAAAAGAAGGGAAATAGCTTTTCTGAATGTATTCTAGGTACCAAGCAGTAGTCAGGGCACTTTGATTCACAAATTACAACACGATCCTCTTAAGTGACATGGAGGTAGGTGGTAATGAATGAAATTAGTAATGAATGAAGGAAACCCCTTCTTTTTTTTTTTAAAGATTTATTTATTTAATCCCCCCCCTCCCTTGGTTGTCTGTTCTTGGTGTCTATTTGCTGTGTCTTGTTTCTTTGTCTGCTTTTGTTTCTTTGTCCGCTTCTGTTGTCGTCAGCGGCTCGGGAAGTGTGGGCGGCGCCATTCCTGGGCAGGCTGCTCTTTCTTTTCACGCTGGGCGGCTTTCCTCACGGGCGCACTCCTTGCGCGTGGGGGCTCCCCCACGCGGGGGACACCCTTGCGTGGCACGGCACTCCTTGCGCGCATCAGCACTGCGCATGGCCAGCTCCACACGGGTCAAGGAGGCCCGGGGTTTGAACCGCGGACCTCCCATATGGTAGACGGACGCCCTAACCACTGGGCCAAAGTCCGTTTCCCCAAGGAAACCCCTTCTGACATGTTTTCTTGGGAGCCTTGGCTTAAATATTTCAGCGACTGGACTACAGAAGTTTTAAAATTTTAATTTAGATATTTTATTGTATTAAAATATATAGCATATTTCCCATACTAACCATTTCTAAATGTATAATTCAGTGGTATTAGTCACATTGACCATGTTGTGCTACTTCACCACTATCCAACACCAAAAACTTTTTCATCACTCCAAACAGAAACTCTGTACCTATTAAGCAATGTCTCCCTGTGCCTCTTTCCCCTCAGCTCCTAGTAACCTCTATTCTTACTCTTTCTATGAATTTGCTTATTCTAGGAATTTCATATGAATAAAACCACACCATGATTTTCCTTTTGTGTCTGGCTTAATTCACTCAACATGATGTCTTCAGGTTCATCCATGTTTGTGGCAGGTATCAGAATTTCATTCTTTTTTTTTTTTTTATAACTGAATAACATCCCAATCAACATATATGATACTGCGTAAAAAACACCATTTCTTCTGCCCGATGCACTTTCTGAACAATTCCTGAGACACCAGGGTTTCAAAGAGAAAGAGTTTATTTGTTACACGTAGCAATGGAGGTCAGTGGCCTAAAGGCCCCAAGTCTGCCTCCCTGAACTGCAGTAATTGTGAGCCTTATAGGATCCAGGTTTAGAAATTTATGTTAACAGATAATTGGGGAGGGGCTGGCTCAGGTTCCTTCCTTCATTAACAAACATTAAGGGCTGAACAGAATAGGGGGTTGGGTACAAAATGGGGGTGAATCACAAGGTTATTACAATCACAAGACAGTCATCAGAGATCAAGGCATCTGGGGATAGGGGATTACAGAACAAGGGTCAATTGCAAGGTTGTTCTTTTATGGACTTCAAATAGAGGAGGGTGGAGTGGTTACCATTTCAAAAGAAATGTTCATATACAAGGGTAAGATCAATCTGGAATAATCATCATAAAAGCAAGTCTTAGTCAGAAATGACCATATGCAAAGGTAAGATCATCACAATGGCAGGTTTTAGTTGGAAAAGACCATATACAAAGGGTGAGATTGGTCTAGCCAGTTTCAGGAACTTCAGATATTAACATTTGGCTATTTTATAATATATTGGAAATGAAAAAGCCTCTATATAATGATTTGGTAATCATAATTATTTGTTGATTCGTAACCCTTGGTTACAGAACTACCACATTTAATTTATCCATTCATTTATTACTGGACATTTGGATTGTTTCCACCTTTTGGCTATTGTGAATAGCCAACGTTTTAGGACTAGGAGAAAATACTGGGGTTTTTGCTTGATTCTGGCCATGCAACATTTAAATGAGGGGTTCTTAACCTTTTTTGTCCCACAGACCTCTTTGCTAGTCAGGTGAAAACCATGGACCCCTTACTAAGTCCACACTATACTGTGTATTATTTAATAAATACATCACACCCACACCAATACATCCCCACAAGAATAACGTTTTTCTGAATTTCAAATCAAGCTCATGGACCCCTTGTTAAGAACCCCTGATTTAAATGAAAAGAGTGACCAATATCTCAACAGGGAAAAGTATTTTATAGCTCTTTCTTCAGCTTGGAAAGTTATTACAACAAAAACCTCCTTATACAAAAAGCAATGGATCTATTTTTAGACACAAAACAATATATTTGTTAATGCTCCATATTTTTACATATAAATCAGGGAAATAAAATACCTTGGAGAAGAGCAAACCAAAGCTTGAAATGACAGAATTATTTCCAGATATTAACAAGAGCTTATGAAGCATGAACTCTTTTCATGAGTTTAAATAATCATATCTCCACCCCCTTAAATAAGAAAGGCAGAGGGTTTAGGAGGGATGACGAGAATGACAAGCTGCTCAGTCCCTGTAAAATCATGTGCTCTAAAATAGACATGAATTCAAGGCATTATTTTGCTTATGAACTGGCTGTTGACAGATGACTGTAAAGCTATGGCTAAACCGAGGTCACGAGCTGCAGGGTCCTTTTCTGGTAGTTGTGAGTGCCTCTAATCCTGCATCTCCAACCTTACTGTGCCTAGGACTCACCTGGCCATTTAGTTAAAATGCAGATTCTGATTCTTTGGTCTGAGAAGAGGCCTGAGATACTGCATTTTTAACAAGCTCCCAGGTGGTGCACAGACCACATGTTGAGAAGCAAAATGAGAACTTACATTCTTTGTGTCAGAAAGGAGGAAAGGAGAAAGGAAAGGATGCACAGAGAAGGGAAGTAACTTTACTGAGTAGCTGCTAGCTGTCAAGCAGCAGGCAGGGCGCTTGGATTCATAACTTTCAACACAAGCCCCTCAAGAGACCAGATGTGGTCTCAACAGCTCAAAAGACAAGTAGAAGTCAAAGAGATAGTCAAGAACTCACAACATGTTTGAAGTGGGAAGTGGAATTTTGGAGGGACAAGGTAAAGTATTGTATCATAAAAAGAGCTATTAGGGGAAGTGGCTGTAGCTCAATCAATTGGGCTCCCATCCACCGTATGGGTGGTCCTGGGTTCACTTCCTGGACCTCCTTCTGAAGGCAATTTGGCCCACGCCCACAGCGAGCTGAAGGCCCATGCCTGCGGACAGCTGGTGCAGCAAGATGATGCAACAAAGGGAGACAAGCAGACACAGAAGAACGCACAGCAAATGGACACAGAGAACAGACAGCAAGCAAGCAGCAAGATGGGGGGGGTGGTGGAAATAAATATAATAAATCTTAAAAAAAAGAGCTGTTAGGTGGTGGATAAAAATCAGCTGTCTTCTAACCCCATTCATTAAATACTCCAAACTCGCCCTGCCATAAGAATCAACTGGTGCTTTTGGCTCCACACCAACCTACTCCATCAGCCCAGCTGCTTCTGATCATTCTTCAATCTATGAGTTCAAGAAATAGATTTTTTTGGTTTCATTTTGTTTTGCTTTTACAAATTATAAATATTAAAATTTTAAAATGTAAAGAGGTGTTATTCTGCTCTACTAGGCGAGAGGAATGCAACACAAAAGAATAAAATAGATGAGAACAGCAAGGTCCCCACAGCTCAAGGAACCTGTCCAAGATTACACAGTTAAATAGTGGAGACAAGGCTTATTTCCATGTCTCTAGATACCAAATTCAGTACATCATAGCTATATAACTAAATACAGTAATCAGGGAGATTATCTTCTTGGAATTTTAAAAACAAATTAACCATGATTCAATTAATATATCCTTAATGATCTATTCTGTGCAAGACACTGTATTTGAACCTGTAGGGGATAAAAATGGCCAATGCAAAAATCTCCCCAGTTCTTAATAAGATCTTTGAGAACTAGGCATCGCCCATTACACAGATCAATATTTTGATACCATGAGGATGCCCTAGTATATAGTCCTCCCTTACCCAACCATTCCTGAATCAGACTAATTTTTGATGTACCATGCTTTACAAAGTGAAGAGTTTTCCCCAGCTACTGAATATCATTCAAATCCCCAGTGTATGGAAGACAAAGTGCTTCATATTAATGGGATACAAATAAGAAGATATAGACTCTCAGAGAGCTGACCACTTACTCAGGCAGATAAGACTTAAATTGATACCCAGGTAAAAACACAAATCTAGAGTGCATTTTTATCGCCATCTATTTGATATACACTCCACAGCTATAATATTTATTGCTTTTGCCTGTATCCTAATGGGTAGCTCACTACTGATAAAGCAATGCACAGGTGATAAGGGGATTCTTTTTCATTGGTTTGGAAAATTAAGTTTCCTATTTTATGGATAGATTTACCTTTATTTACTGGATCCACCCTTTTAGTAACTCCTTTCTGAACTAATGAAATTATTATTAATCCTTACTTTCTATTGCATATATACAGGCGGTTATTACTCATTCATACATTTGACAACATAAAAAGTTTGTGACATCTTCAGGAATATTGAAGATGGAAGGAAACAGTAGTAAAAATAACAATTAACAATTACTGGATACTTAATATGTGTGAGGCACTTTTCCAAGTATTTTACAAATACTAACTGATTCAATCCTTTTTTTTTTCCTCTCCCCTTCCCCAGTCCCAGTTGTCTGCTCTCTCTGTCCATTTGCTTTGTGTTCTTCTGTGCTCTTCTTGTCAGCAGCACCCAGAATCTGTGTCTTGTTTTGTTGTGTCATCTTTCTACGTCAGCTCTGTGTGTGTGTGGCGCCATTCCTGGGCAGGCTGCACTTTTTTTCATTCTGGGTGGCTTTCCTTACAGGGCACACTCCTTGTGCATGGTGCTCCCCTATGCGGGGGACCCTGCGTGGCAGGGCATTCCTTGCGTGCATCAACACTGCATGTGGGCCAGCTCATCACACACATCAGGAGGCCCTGGGTTTGAACCTGGGACCTCCCATATGGTAGGCAGAAGCCCTATCTGTTGGGCCACATCTGCGTCCCTGATTCAATCTTCATAAGCAATTCTATAAAGGGACTAAGGCAGGGAATGGTTAATGCCCAAGATCACACAACTGGTAAACTGAAACTTATGCCCCGGCAATCTGACTCAAAGTCAGTGTAGCTAACAGCCAGCATTAGTTTATCCAACAACCCTTTCATGTTTCTGAGAAGTGAGGTGGTACCAGTTTTGCAATCTGGTAAGAATTTTGTCTCTGCCATATACTAGTTGAACCTCTTGGGATAAGTTCCTTAACCAAAAGGTTTCAGTTTTCTCACCTGTAAAGTAGGATCAATACTACTGGGCAGGGCTTTGGAGATGATTAGAAGCAATGTATGAAAAGAAAATAGGACAGTGCCTGGTTTATAGGCAATCAATAAGCATTAGTTATGATCATATGCAAAGAAAATCCATTTCAACTTGATATTAGGTTAGTATGTTATATAACTCTTAATGCAGTACAAACTATGTGAGATAAAAATTGATAATGAACTTCCATATGAATATTTGTTCACACATTATGCATACTATGAAATTCATAGTATATATAATATTTGACATCGATCAAAATATAAAAGTCAGTATTACCCAACAAAAGAGTTAGAAGTAAATTATACACGACTTGGAATATTACATGAAATTGCAAATGTAATAATTTCTTTGTTGGCTCAGTTTTTTCAGATATTTAACGTTCTATCTAAAGGGAATTATTAGCTCTTAATACATCTACCTGAGGAATGCATGTACTTAAAATCTCATTAATGCATCTTTCAAAATTCTCAGATTGCCAGCAGATCTTGCTAGCATGAAACTTTACAGACAGTGTGGGTAGAAACATGTTGAAGAAAAAGGTGTTGGGAAAATCTGATCATGGTAGTTAAGCTATCAGTGATTTTGTAATTATATTTCACAGATTTCTTGCCTAAGATTTGCAAGCATATAATCTAGGTAAAATGTGTGCTATCAGAATGACATTTTAAAATATAAAAAATGGATACAGTGATTTTCCTATTAAATGGATTATCAAGGATTAATTCACATTGTAGATGTAATATTTTTCTTAGCATTTAGCTATTGATTCCTTACAATGAGCGGGGCTGGCAGAAATCTTTGAATCTGGCTGGTAAGTTCAATTCTGCATCATTCCCGACATAGTAGACTCTCCTGGCATTCCAGTCCCTGGGTTGGAATCCACATGCTTGTGCCCTGTTTTGATAGATAAGTCCTGTCATGATGACCTTGCTTTTGCCAGTTTTCTGGGGAAGTACTGCTACTTGAATTCCCAAATTCAAGGGTTTCTATTAAAAGGAATGAACTCCCTCATTCAAATACACTCATACATACACACACAAATAAAAACATATTTCCAAGGATTGGTCTCAAGTGTAATATTGAGTTTATCAGCAAGTTACAGAGTAATAGAGTATAATTTCATTTATGTAAATAAAAATATACTGTATTTTGCTTATGGATACACACACTTTTATATAAAAGAATGAAAAGGGAACTAAAAGAATACTGGATTCATAACCCAAGGGTCTCTAATTTTATCTATAATATTTTATTTTTTGGCATAAAAAAGATGAAGCAAATATCACAAAGTATTAATTATGGAGAATGGAAATACAGGTGTTTGTTATTCTTTGTACTTCTTATACTTTTATGAATATCTTAAAGTAAGAGTGCTATAGACAAAAAAAATCCCTGCAATTTAACGAAATTATGTCATAGGTATAGTTGGACTAAAAAAATTCACTGGGCAGTAAAACCCATTCTGAGGAAAAAGTTCTTTTCATTTTGAAAACTCTTATTTTTCCTGCAATATAATGCAATAGGGAAGTAACTTTTTAAGTATACAGGTCAGTAATTAAAATTTAGTTGTTATAAGTTAGTAATTTTTTTCAGTATTAGGTGCAATTTATCCCCAAAGCTAAACAATCAAATAGGCAAGCTACTTAGAAAATAAGAAAGGCATTCAACAGAATTTATACAACGAATAAAAATGATAAATAATACAGATTTAGAGATTGAGATGGTTTCTCAGAAGACAGTAACTACATTGCTTAGCAAATAACTTCCAAACTTCTTGTTAACATGGGGCATGAATAGTTCCAAATTCAAATAGTTCCATACTTCATTTTGGTATATATCTTTAGGTGGCCATTGGCCCTAATAAATTTTTCTTGAGAGCAGTCAGCACAGTGACAAGTGGAGGTTTTTGAGCTTTATCTCTTTCATATATTTTCCTTTCCACCTCTGGTAGAACACTAATGAGCAACAAAATGTCAAAACAGAAGAAGAATGGTAAGCAAGGGCAGAGATAATCAAACCTAGATAATCATCTTCTTGACTACAACATTTATTCTCCATTTCCATTTTATGGGACTTACTCCAATGAATAGCAGCTTGGTTAAAATCGATGAGTAACTTTATTTCTACTAACTGGACTTACTTTAATTAAATTCCTGGGAAAAAAACCACCCTTCTTAAAATAAATCAGTGTTGAGAATGAAATAATTTTCAACCCAGCAATCTGTACATCCTTAAGTTTACTATTCAAATTCTAACAGAATAATTGTTTCAGCAATTTTACCCTATTCTATGAAAACTCATCCAAACAATTCAAATATTTAAGTTATTTATGGTTGATATTTAGAAAAGATAGAATTTAATGTTACAATATTACAGAAGAAATACCCAAGGAAAAGACAATTCTGCTTTAGACCAAACTATTGCATAGTTCAGATGTTACTTTTGTTTTCCTAACATATAAAACATGTAAACGTATTCACATCACTATATATACATATTTTTTTAATCCCCACCCCCGCCCCTTGCAGCTTTTTGTGTCTGTCTGCTCTCTGTGTCCATTCACTGTGCGTTCTTTTTTGTCTGTATTTTATTTTATTTTTATTTATTTCCCCTCCCCCCCTTACAGCTTGCTTGATGTCTTGATGTCTGCTCTCTGTGTCTGCTGCTGCGCTCTTCCGCATTTTTTTTTTTTGCTTGTCTCCCTTTTTGTTGCGTCACCTTGCTGAGTCGGCTCTCCATGGCGCTTGCAGGCCGGGCAGCACTCCGCGGCTCTTGTGGGCTGAGCGGCATTCTGTTGCATTTGCAGGCTGAGAGTCTCTCCACAGCGTGCAGGCAAGCCTGCCATCACAATGAGGCCCTGGGACACGAACCCAGGGCCTCCCATATGGTCGGCAGGAGCCCAACTGATTGAGCCACAGCCGCTTCCCTCATCACTATATTTTTGTTAATCCCTGAGTCAGTATCAATATTATAAGGACTAATTCTAATGTGAAGTTAAAGAGTGAATGAATAATTGGATTTCAGTCAGGATCTGCCACATAAACCTTCTGTATGACCTGTGACAACTCAATCTTTCTCGATGGTTTTTCTTCATTAATGAAATAATGCTTGTAAGATCTCTGTTGCCCCCCTTACCTAAAAATTATCAAGATCAAATAAAATAAGATATGCAAAAGTACTTTGGAAACTATTAAGGCTTATTCAAACTCAAAATATGAAATCCCATAATTGATCTAAATAAATACAAATGGGTGGAGTGGGCATAAAGGGTTTCCATCAGGGAAGGGTATGATAATTTTCCCTTCTCTTCTCTCTCTATGGCTCGTAATTGTCCAGGGACAATTTATTCTACCTTTCTGCTTCAGCCCAGGGATAACAAACAGTGCCTGCAGGGGATAAGGAGAAGAATATGCTCAAAAGCTTCTTTGACTCTTTCCTTGATCTTTAAGAAATCCATAGTCCCTTGATCCCAGAGCCGGTCCACTCAAAACCTCTCCATCCCAGAGCCTTCCATTCAGGAATCACCCACTTCACCAAGGACTGGGGCTCTCAGAAGCTCCAGCATTTTGGTAACAAGAACATGTATCTGAGAGTTGAGTTTAGATCTCCAAAATCATGCAGAAATGTCAGTTGAGTCCTGAAGTAGTACAGGAACTTTTATCTCTAGCAGGTCCAAGTGGTGAAAGAGAAGGGAGAAGAGAGAGGAGGGTAGGGAATGGGAGGATGGGATGGGGTGAAAGAAGGAGAAGCATAATAAGGACACTTTTTATTTCCAGTCAGCTTTCATTTAGTACATGGAGTAAAATCCCTCATACACGTTCAAAAGGGGGGAAGGAAGTTGAGAGGCTGTTCTACTCTGTGAACCCAAGATGGAGAGTAACCCTATTCACAAGCAACACACTAGGGCAATGGAAAAGGAAATAGGCAGCTCAACCCCTGGGTCTTTTGTGGGACAGAAAATAGATATCCAAGGTGTCAATTTCGAAATAAGATGTATTTAGCAGGCCACAGATCCAAAGCGCCTGGCTATCCTTTGCTTAATCGCAGCCTACTCTTGAGTTTTCCATTCTCCTTAGCATCCATTATCTCTGGATCGACCAGCCACACTCCTTTTCCTTCTGTCTTTTTGGGACATCTACCCCAGGCCCAGATGGAGGAGTTGGAAGGGCATCTAATCCTCCTGCTACCAAGGAAAAGAGATGCAGGGAAGAATTTGGCCCTGCATTAGCAATGTATCTCTGGCATCCTGTTTGAATTCCCAAGATATTTTCTCATGAAACAATCAATTTCTTACCCAGAATTATGACCAGAGCCAGTGTGGTCCAGCTTCTGCAGAGCTATTACAGCTCCAACATACTTTTGGTAATCAATGGATTAAGAGACATGTGAGCTTTCTTGGGGATTAGTCATTAGTCACAAAATTATTTGTGTTGAAAAATCCACATCAACTTCTAAACGATTGATGCAAACAACCTTGTAGAGCATAATTTCATTCCTAAAAGAAGACTGTAAAACAAAAAAAGTAAATTGCTGCTTTTGCCTTCTGCAGGTTCACCAGAGCTGAGAGATAAAGGACTGATATGAATCTTTTTCCTTTTGTAAAAATTACAAAATCATCACCATCTGTCGGTGGTTTAAGGGGCTTTGCAAACTGACTTTGTTCTACTCAGAATTTCAGGAGATATGTTTAAAAAGAATTTCAAGAAGAATCTACTTCAATCCTATATTTGTTTCTGCATTCTCAATTCTATCAAAAGTCCTTCTCCTCATCCGGCAACTTCATTTGGCTATAATGGAGACATGCTGGTTGTAGAAGATGGGCTACGCTGATTCTTACTTACTTACTTACTTACTTATTTTTTTACTTACTTACTTACTTACTTACTTACTTATTTATTTATTCATTTATTCATTCCCCTCTCCCTCCATTATCTGCTCTCTGTGCCCATTCACTGTGTGTTCTTCTGTGACTACTTGTATTCTCATTAGGCAGCTCTGGAAACTGATCCTGGGACCTTCCAGAGTGGGAGAGAGGCAATCATTCTCTTGTGCCATCTCAGCTCCCTGGTCTGCTGGTCTCTTATTATCTTTCCTCTGTGTCTCTTTGTTGTGTCATCTTGCTGGGCCAGCTCTCCGTGTGCGCCAGCACTCCTGCACAGGGCAGTGCTCCTGCATCTACTCCACGCAGGCCAGCACTCTGCAGGGACCAGCTCACCATACAGACCAGATTGTTTTCACCAGGAGGCCCTGGGCATAGAACCCTGAACCTCCTATATGGTAGATGGGAGCCCAATTACTTGAGCCACATTGGCTTCCCTACACTGACTCTTGAATATCTTTCATTTCCCTTTTCGACCATATATATATATATATATTTTAAAAACTGGACTAAAAAAGCATGGCCAAATGAAAGCATAGGGAAAATAGCTATTGGTGAAAGAGATAAAGCAGAGAAATGCATAAGACTTGAAAAAGAATTCTTAAAAATGGAGGTAGGTTTTCAAAGTCACATTGGTAAAAGTTTTCTGTTTGTCTGTCTTTAAACATGGACTTTCTGCTTCCAATGCACACCTAATGCACTTCGACATCAATTTTCGCATACCCACTTCAAGGTTTTTTTTAATAGCAACTAACATTTAATGAGTGCTTCTTTTGTGGAAGGCACTATGCTAAGTACTTGGCATTGACTTTCTCATTTGAAACTCATGAAAGCACCATGAGGCAATTTTATGGCAATCATCACTTGACACACGACGATGTTGATTCATACAGAGGCGAACGTGTCTCAAGTTAAACAGCTGTAAGCATGGGGTGTGGGGGCTTCAATCACAGGCAGTCGGACTCCAGAGACTATGCTCTTATCCTCACTATACCAATCCTGTTTTCTCAGGAAGAACTTGAGATTCAGATTGGCTATGTAACTTACCCAGGCTAGTGGTTAACAACTTCAAATGTAAAAACAGGAAGCAAAGCAATCAAAAGACATGAGATTCAAATCCATGAATTATCATTTCTCCACTAATCTGATTAACGAATGGGTTTGTCACACTATGACTGTCTTATTTAATTCTTTACATATTCTGATTTTTTTCAGCCTCTTATGTGTTATAGAATTAAAATTTTCTCCGGCAATATATCAGAGAATCTATGTGTCGTTTTTATGTTTTGTATTGAAGAGTATGTATTTTACCAAACAAAACTAGATGCCAGGAAAAGTTATCACAGTTAATGCCTTGATACATTATGGTTCAGTTTGGTCCAAACATTATTCTGACTTTTAACTTCTGGTTGGTAGTCTCTCTCTATGTTCAGAATAGCATGTAATCCAGTTGAAGCTACAAGGAAAAGAGGTTCATGGATCCCTTCCCATGCTAATATTCACTGTCCATTAAAGAGATGGAAATCACAACAAGCAGAAGGAACAATATAAAAAGGTTGGCATTTTGTACCCATCCAAGAATCCCCTCATCATGGGATGGCACTGAAGAACAGTCAGTCCCACAGACACTTCTTGCATCTATATTATTTAATTTCAGTGATTACATATCCTCCCCAAACCAGGAAAGTCTAACCATATTCAAACAAATATGCATAAATATATTCCAAAATACTACAAATGATGGTGGATTGTCTGGAGAATGCTTTCTTATCATTGATGAATCCAGGAATTGATCTTTTGAAAAGATTTCCCCTGTATAGATTTTAAAACAAATTCCTCCAACATCCACAGTGATCTCTTCTACAGATAAAGAAAAAGGATAAATTTGCATGTACATATATCTGTGTAGGTGTGCTTGTGAGAGATCCTGTGAAATGTGACTGCCCTGGGGGGAAATGGACTCTTCCACTCCCACACACCAGCACTCCACAATCTTTTCATTTTCATTTTTATTGCACCTTCCTTGCATTATCTCTCTCTCCTTTGGAATATGTATCTAATACAGTAAACACATCAGTGGCACTGATGTGGCTGTTTATTTTTTTTATAGAAAGTTTAAGCTACAGGATTCCAACCATTTATTTTATTTTTTTAGGAGGTACTAAGGATTAAGCCTGGGATCTGGTACATCTGAAGCAGGCACTCAACCACTGAACCACTCCCACTACCCCAACCTTTTACTTTGTTTTTCATTTTGAGAGTTGCTATTTCAGTAAGATTTAATAGTTTTGGGGCTAAGTAGCAAAGGAAAATATCCTTACTTGACTGAAACCGCTTGCCAAGGTCAAGAACTTTTTGCACAAAGACAGCAGGCCCATAGGCTGAAGCAGAAAACAAACTTTACCCTATCACAGTCAGTTGGTTGCAGTTTCTAGAGTGCTAACTGGTAACAGTACAAAAGAGCCCTCTGAATCTTTACTCAATGTCCGCTTAAGGAACTGTTGAAGACATCTCACCTTTCACCCAAGGTACTGGTTCTGGAACACACGGATCTTAAGTCCATTTGGGGAAAACTCATTTATAGAGGTTCATTAGTACTATCCTGAGATTTTAACCTGCCATCAAAAGTACACTTTATGTGGCCATGAGTACCCAAAGGTTTCTTGATGTGTCCCCTGCAATTCCACTTTATTCTCAGCCAGCCATTTAGTTTTAAGAGGTTTATCCCGCCTTCTCTGCAAAACTCAAGAGATTATATATTTGCTCAGAAGCTAATTCCAGAAGAAGCCTTATTTTTTGAGATAGTACACAAGGAAACACTCAGATAGTACACAAGGAAACACTCAGCCTGTCTGTATTTTTAAGAGAAGATAAGGAATTATTCTAGGTAGGATGTACACTGCTGCCCATAGCACTTCTTTAAAAAAAATCAGAGAATTTTTATCCTAAGAATCCTCTAAAATGTAATTCACAAAAGATTGCTGCCTAATTCCATCTATAACAAGGCAAATAACTCCAGAGCCAACCAACCCCACACATTCCTATTTTCCATTGGCAGACAGGGTGATGGGGGTGCAAGGAAGACTGAGGTACAATGAAACATCACTGTGGCATCAAATTGTGCAAACATCTGCTTTGGTACTAAATGTATGAATACTTCATATTCAAACATATGTCTTAAGGTTTAGTTATCAGAAAATTATAGGCTTCCAAGAACTGATTATATATATATGTACATATATATATACATATATGTTTATGTACTCTATGCATGCTACAGGATTAACCAGATAACTCATGATAAATGAAAATGTTAACAAAGCCAGTCAGATGGGAGTTTATAATTGAAAAGTAGAGAAGAGCTGCAACTGACAACCACAATCAACTAAAAATGACAGTAATGAGACACCAGTAACAAACTCTCAATTCAAAAAGAAAAACAGCTACTGGATATTCTGGCTCTCTCAGTATGCCCATGTACACAGCTGGAGATAGGCAATGCTCCCATTGTGGTGTGACAGCAGAATTCTTGGATGAAAATTTCAAATGAATTGTCAACATGTTTCCATGCCATGTTTTGAAGGAAATGTAGAAGCACTAAAATTTCTTAACAGAGAAATGATACAAGGATGGTATGGGATGCTCAAGATGAGATGGACCAGGTTTGTAAAAACATCACTCTTTATTGGTCAGCTATTTAATTGGTAACTGTCAAGATCATTTTTGAAATGGTCATACTCAGCTTCATCCAACGAAATCCATCAAGAAAATTGTTGAATTTTTTGCTCTACTCTGTCAACTCTATAAAAGATCAAACTCTTCCATGTGGCCAGTTGGTTTAATAAATGGTCAGGTTCACTTTAAAGGAAACTGTTATAGGTGTCCATATCCCATTCATATTTGCCAGACTAGCACATCCTTGGGATTTTGTAGCTCTACCTTAGAATTCTATGAGTGGGCTTTAAACATTCTCACTAAACAGACTTATTGTTGTTCTTAGGGTTAAATGCCTTGCAATTCCATGGACACTCATTTTTATGTACACATAAGGGACATTTTCTAATTGAGTTATTAAATGTTGCTGAAATTTGGTATTTGTAAATAAATTTCAAAAGACACATAGCTGGTAGAATTCAAGAAGTCTGTTGCCACACCACAACTGGGAGCATTGGGTATCTCCCATTGTGTAAAATAATTTAAAAATAAATAAAATGGATATGTTTCTGAAAATATTCTCAATTAAAACTAACTCAAGAAGAATTAAAAACTTGAACATCACTAAAACTAAGAAATGTTATCAATAGTTTAACTCTTCCTATACCTAAGAAATTGCTTCAATATTATACAACTTATTCCAGAGTATAAAAATTTATTCTCAATTCTTTTTTGAGGCCAATACCTTTACATCAAAATTTGAAAAAGGAACTGCAAAAAATAAAATATTCCTGACTGACTCACTCATACATATATGCAGAAATTCCAAACAAAATATTAGCAAACTAAATTCAGCAATATATATATAAAGGATAAAACATTACGATCAATATGAGTTTATCTGATGAATTCAAAGTTTTGTTACATTAGAGAATCAAGTAATGAAATTCAGCAGTTAGAAAATTCATATAATCATCTGAAAAAATTCATGAAAAGCATTTGATAAAATTCAATATACATTCATTTGAAAAAATTCTAGTAAACCAGAGATAGAAGAGATCTTTCTGAATCTGATAAAAGGAATTAACAATAATCATCATCCTTCATGGTAAAACATTAAAACCTTTCCCTTGAGATTGAGAAAAAGGCAGAAATGTCCACTACATCACTTTTATTCAACATTTCACTAGACGTCTTGACCAGAGCAGTAAAAATAGAAGTGAAATAAAACTATATGATTTAGAAAGCAAGAAATAAAATTAGCAATATTCATAGATTATCTCCACAGAAAAGAAAAAGGATTTTGAAATAAAGTATTAAAGTGAATAACATTAAAAATAAATTGTTTTACAAAATAAATTAAGGAATATTTATGATTAGCCTATCAAATATGTTTTTATGTATTTGAAAATATTTATAAATACATTTTGTTAGAAAAAAACTTTACACAACCTACTTCCTAACTTCAATTTAAAATATAAATCATTAATCTGACCTTTCAATAAGGTCTTTCTTTTTTGATATGGAAAAAGGGGAATTATTCTATTCTATTAAATTTATTAGTATTCTAATCAAGTCAAGATAAAATGAATAGCATGTTCTGCAAGAATAAAAAATGAAGGGAGTCAAATTTGACTGTAAATCTATCAAGAAGAGAGAAAATGTCATGGGTGGGTTCCCTTTAAGAAATGTCAAGAAGAGAAAATGGATTTGATTCATAGCAAAGGGGGAGGGGAGAGGCAGGGGTAGTGGGAGGGAGAAAAGGAAAAAAGGGGAGGAGAGGGGAGGAGAAAGGGAGGAAGGGAAGGAGAGGAAATGGAAGGGACAGGAAGGTTTTGTACAGTCTGTCAGTAACTTCAGGGACAGTTGCAAAGGTCCTTGCAGCTTTATGGGTTAATTTTCTAGCACTCTGGGGACATATGGTGAATGGTGAACATTTAAGTTTTCAGACAGAATTTGCTTTCTACTTATTTCACTTATATTTCCTTTGTTGTTCCCAGCAGCTTTCTTGGTGTCAGTTTATATTACTATGGTTTTCACAACTGAGCCAAAAAAATAACCCTTCTATGCCTAATTAAACACAGAGCTAATACAACTTGACAGTCACTTGTATTATGAAATTTCTGTTTTATTGCATTTACTCTGACCTCTCCAATATGATACAGGGTCTGCAAAAAGAATTATAAAAATTTTGCATAATAAGGACATTATTTAATATTAATAGCTTTTATAGCTAAAAGCAAATTAGGTTTAGCTCCAGGGGAAGATCATGAGACTCTAGTATGTATCGTTTCTTTTCTTTCCTTTTCTTTTTTCCTGAGAGAAACTGTGAAACAACAGAACAGACTGTGCTACATACATAATTAAAACAGATGTTCTCAATCTTAATTTTCATAGCTAATTCTGACAGCCAAAGAAATGTGCTTGTCTTTTGAATAGTTACCTGTTTTCTCTCAAATGCATCTTATTTTTCTCATCGCCCACTATGACTGCTCAGAAAGAAGGGGGTGTGCTGATGGAGGTTAATAAAACAGTAGCAAGAACTCTGTCATAGCATTGGTAGCTCAGTGTCTAGAAACAGTTCTAGCAGATATTGCTCATTAAAGAAAAATTTAAAGTCTTCAAGTATAAGTAACTTTATGCATGCCTTACTTTGCGGATCGCAATCTTCACTGGCTTTGTAGAGTCTTCATGAAGGAAGCCAAGTTTGTCATATTAAACAAAATAAAGACACTGTTAACAAGTAACTTCCCTTAGTCAACCCAGCTTTCAAGAGCAAAGGCCTTTTTATTTTTAAAACAGAATAGCATATATAGAAGTGTGCTACATTTTGATGGCACAGCCAGGTGCCCTACAAGTCCTGAGCTTTGTGGTACCTGAACCCCAGCCTTGTTTCCTGCCCTGAGGGGAAGGGAAGCAGGCAATGGAACAATGCTGCTCCAAGTGTCCTGTCTTCTGCTTGTAGCGCCACCAGCCTTTGGTGACTCAGACGCCAACACCCACTCCAGCATCCTCTAGTTCCATTTTTCTTTGTTAGGGGAACTTCAGTTCTGCAGTAAAGACTAGGGAATACCATTAGGGACCCCTGAGCCTTCCAATATCCAAAGTAACTGGCTCCTTCACAGTTACTCCTGGATCCTCTGACAACTAATCCAAACTCAGTCTACTTCTGCATGATGGCATCCTCCTTCTCAGCAAACTCCAGCATGGTCTGATCTCAACCCAAGCGCCGCTGCTGTCTCTGTTCTCCTCTGCTTGGGGATTTTTCCTGTACTGCCATGGCCTGGAGAGCAACACTTGGGACCTCACGGATTGCTCACAAGGCTTTGGCCATGTGCAAGGCAAGATCATCAGGGGCAGACTGGCTGGTGGGAGAGATGACTAAGCAGACAGACTTGCGCTCCGGCATAGGGAATTTATTCAGCATTAACGCCACTGCCCCAGGTGTGATTACAGAAGGGGTGACCACCACGATGTCCAAGAACAGCTCAGCTCATTCTGACCTTAACTAGGGAGCTGCAAGACAGGGTCTGACCTGGTTTAGGTGGTGTTGGGGGTAAAAAAGACAACATCATCAGGGAAATTGCGTGGAGCAGGAGTTCTAGGAGATGAAGTTAATCCAGAGGAGAGGAGATAGGCAGGGAATGAGAGCCAGGCTAAACGGCCTGGAACAAAGCAAAAAGGGGGAGAGTGGTTTTCATCACTGCAGAGAAATGTTGAATAAGCAAAAATCTGAGAAGAAATTCCTCACCGAGGGCCTAGACAGAAAGGCTGTGGAGCAGGTGGGTCCACAGTTAGCCTGGGACTTACTTACAACTCACCAAACCCAGAGCATAAGGCAGAATATGCAGCTGACCAGCTGGTTTCCAAAGTATTATCTTGCTTGGTATTCACTGATTAGGAGGCAAGGTGATCTGAGTCTCCTGGACACCTTTTTTGCCAGGCACTGGGATGGTGCTTTACATATGTTCTCTCCAATCCTCACACACTTTCCAATGGTGGGGAATCCAAAATTAACTGTATATATCTCCATTATCACCTTAAAAGTCATTTTCGCAGAGAAGACTTCCCTGAGCCTATAATCTAAATTAATTTCCTCCTTTATACCTTATATCGTCTTGTGCTTTTCCTTGTTATCCCTCAGTACAGTTTATAATTTTATGTGCATGAGAGTGATGAAATTTCCTCATTAGCATACATTGTGTCCATTTTATTCTCCAAATGTGTCCCCACAGTTTCTGGCACAAAGTTGGCTGTCAAAAAGCATTTCTGCCTCCTTGAATGCATGGAGGGGCACGCGCTGCAATAGCTAGTGAATTGCACATGAGCAATAGAGAACCCTGGGTTGAAAGTTTCACTTTTAGGATTGTGGCTACTGTACAGACAAATGTATCTAGAAATCAGAATATTTGTAAGCACATAAATGAGGTCTTAAATAAAATTTAACAATGGCTAGATCTATTAAAATCTGGTAGTCATATAATAGAAGTGTTATTTATTTTACTTCTCTGCTAGGTATCCAATAAAACAGAATAGATAGAAATATATACGTGCTAAAGTGCTCCATTTATACTCTTTTCCAGTACTTCCACATTGGAAAACAGAGAATTTTTAATATGTCCATGAGAAAAATCAGCTGTCTTTTGGAATAAATAAGTTTAACTGGAATAAATAGTGTCATAACTCTGAGCTTACAATGACTATTCTCTGGGGCATGTGTGTGTGGTGGTGGGGTCGGGGGTTGGTTGGCATACTGACAAATTTTTGGTTTTGGTTCTGGCGGCACCAGTGGAGACACCCCATTCTATCATCTAGAATAAAGTTTTACAAGCTGCCCCTACATTCCAGGAAAATGAGGACCAGGAAGCTTTTTGTCAGTTCTGCAGTAAAGTCCCACCCTTGTAAACCTAGTCAGCTAACTGTTGCATAAAACAAAATAACAGGGCTGAGTAAATATAAACAAGAGCTTATAAACAAGACCCCAATCAATCACTCTACTTGTCAAATTAATCCCTGCAGAGTCCAGGCTTTTTCCATTTTTGCCCAAGACTGTCTCACATAAATTCATGCTTTACAGCCTCCTAGACTATGTATGTTTGAATTATGGTCATATGAAAAAGGTCTGTGCACTGATCAAGTGGGGATGTTGGCAGGATGAGGGGTCCCATATTATATTCTGCATCAAGACCTCCCATAACTAGTTCCAAAGAAGGTATTGTTATTCTCATTTTAGGAAGAGAAAGCCAAAACCAAAAAATGTCAAATAATGTTCTCAAAGTCACACAAAAAATTGTTGGGGTTTGGATTTGAGCCCAGGCCTTTGAGCTCCAAATCTGGAATCTATCACCAGATGTTTTCACTGGAGGCCTTTTCTCAAGGCCTGTACACCACGGTCTTCTCTGCATCTTGTCACAGCTCCTCACACTACTCTGAGGTTACATTGCAGCCTTCTTTCACTAGCCTTTCCATCCTGTACAGCTGATCCATCTTCCTTTCCTAGGGAGTTCACCAAGCCTTAAACCTGGGGACCTCTTAGGTCTCTCCTAGCCTAGGTAGAAGTGGAAGCAAGCCCACGTCATGGCACTTGACAAAACCATCTTTGACTGATCAGCAGAATCTCAGCTTCCTTGCTTCATTAGTTTTCTCTTCATCCAGACTCATGGTCCAACTTCTTTCTGTGACTGAGGCCAAGAGCTCCTAGTAATTGTCACATTTTGTGACTCTCCTCAACCCTCTCACCTCAACCTCACTGCATATGGAGTGAAAAAGGGGCTGATCAAAGTCCCAAGTAGACTTAAAGTGCAGGGTGTTATATGAATACCCCTAAAAGTATCCTCACCTATGTCTTCACAAATTATTACTCCCATACTCATACGTTCTTCAAGTACCTCCTTGGTCCTAGGACAGCTCTTCCAATAGACCAGGGCCTTTCAGGTACCCTTTTCAACAGAGAGGTGCACAATTGCATAGAAGACTTGATGGCTATGAGGTTCTACAAGAAGACAGAGCATTTTCCCTTCAGCATTTCCTGCCTTGATTGTTGGCATCATCCTGCCAGAAACCCGGAGTCTTCCCCTTCAACCATGCCTACATTTAGTCAGTCACCAAAAGCTATGGATTAGTTATGAATGTTATCTGTTAACATCCATCCAGCTTTCCCCTCCCATATTACAGCCTTGGTTTTCCCGGTTGTTGGTTTGTTTGTTGTTGTTGTTGTTGTTTGTTTTTCCCCAGACTGGTGCAAGAGGCTCCTAGGGGTTTCCCTGCCTGTGTGATTTCTCTCAACCTCTCCTCCTCCAAGCCTTCAGAACTTCACTTACAACACCCCTCTCTTTGGAATCCTATAGTGGTGCCTGAAGTTTTCTCATTTCCTGGTGTACGTTAGAATCTCCTGGGTGCTTTTCTCAAAATTAACATTCTTGAACTCCACCAGAGATCTAATAAATAAGACTCTCCCAGGCATAGGGCCTGGATGTATTTTGAAAAAGATTCCCTGCTGAGTCTGATTTGCCACCCAGTTGAAGAATCACTGCCCTAAAGGTGAAAGCCAAGCTGCTTAGCAGGTCATGAGCTGACCTGGACCACCTACCTGATCAGCCGCTCTCCTCTTTCCAACCTCAACTCCAAGGATGCTTTAATTTTATCCAGTTTCCTGAACTATTATGCTAAGCCATGCCTCTGTGCCTGTGCTCCCTGGAAAATGACAATACAACCTTCAAGATCCAGTTCAGGTAGCATTTCTGTGACATCTTTCCCACCCTTCCACCACTCCTCCCTCCCCAGAGCTTCCGCTGTTTTTCCATCGAACTAGTTCTATGATACAATATCTTAGGTGGCTCTTACATCATTGAATCAGGAAAAAAATCTTCAAATCACAATTACCCTTTTAAAAATCCCATAAAAACACAGTTTTGTCTAAATAGTTCAATATAGTAATGTGTGTTTTAAAATGTATATTGTACAGGGATATAGGGATGTAGAACATATAATGCAAACAATCCACAGTATATACTTAGGCAGTGCTGCTGTTTAAACACTAATTACATTTAGAGTCTAGTTCATATCATGAGAGGCTTGTAGGGACAGAGAACAACAGTGGGAACAGCAAATCCACATGTCCCAATCCAGATCTTTCAAGGACCTACACTCCCTGAGGGGATGTTTAATTCCTTTTTCCACAGTGTATCCCAAAATGGCTTTAGGTAATGGTTTGAAGATGGGTTTGTTCAGGAAAAGCTGGATTAAAGGATATTTAAAAATTTACCCCTTTAAAGCTTTTTAAAATGTTTGCCTTTTGCTTCCAATGTAAATATCCAAAAGGGGAAAAGAGTGTGCTACTTTTCCCAAAGTTACTTGATCATAGAGCATCTTGTTCATAGAACTAGCTTTCCAAAGAAATTCTTTGGGGAAAAATCTGCCTCCCTCATCCTCCACTCCAGCTGCAAATGAGAAGCTAAATGAGATGCAATCTTTGCTGGTTCTCATCCAAAAACAAAGGCGCACAGACCTGCTTACCTGGTGTGACCTTCACCTGGGCCAGCTCCTAAGGCGGCTGTCCACCTGGAGAAGGAGCTAGACACACACCTCGAGGCTGCTGCCTGGGTGTGGCTGCCCCCGCTTCTGAAGGAGCCACTGCGGGGCAAGGGGCTGGACACTGCTAGCACATCACTACTTTGATAACAAAAGTACAGTTACTGTTTATAGAGAATTGTTTGGTAATATTGCCATTTATTTGGTTGAATGATTTGAAGAAATGTGTATATTATTTACTAATGCACTAATTTCCATTTATGGAGTTTTCAGTCCATTTATGCTTTGGCTTTTAGAACCCAAATATTTGGGAACAGGAGAGAGAATAACCAGTCTTCCATGTGCATGAATGATTAAATGTGGGCCTATCTCTGTGTTTACAGGTGTATCTGCAGTGCCAAGTAAATGGGGTAAAGGCAAACTTCCAGATGCATGGAAAAACTTCTATGTGGAATATGTGGTTAAAATGGTTAAAATACACCCTCCCCAAAATAACTGGAAAAAAAAAAAAGAATATTAGTGACCGAAAGGAAATTAGGCCAAGCTTAAATTGATTTAAGCTTTGCACAATTAACATTTTAATAAGAGAAAATCCAATGCACCCTCTGAATACTAAATTTGATAAAGGTGCTCTCACTGACTGATGTAGTGGAAGGGTGAAGACAGAGTTTGTTAGGAACCAAGTCTCACTGTCAGGAGCTGGTAATGGCCTTGGAAAAGTCATTTCATTCGCCTCTGCCAGGATATTTGCAAAATGAGACAGTTGAGCTTGTTTATCTCTGAGGCACCTTTTAATTCCCAAATTTTGTGAATAAGAATTATATACTACCCTGGTAAAGGAAGGGATCATGGAAATTTTAAAGCTGCTACAATACTTTGAACTACTTTGTCTTGCTGAACTAAACTTGTTAAATAAAACTGATGTATGGTTTTTAGCTAACTCTTCAATTTTTGTTTGTAAAACTTCAATAAAAATAATACAATGCAATAAGTGACTTCATGAAAACTTACAAAAATAATAGACATAGTGAGGAAGAGGTCAGGATGCAAATAGAAAAATATTTTAGTCTTCAGTTGAGGACTCTTCCCTTTGTTGTAAGATGCTGCCATGTAATATCCAGGAAATCCTATAACTGAAAGTTACTATAAGAAGTCATATTCATATATGTATTATTGGCTCTCTGGTGGTAATTTGGGTACTGTCAGAATTGCAATGTATCTTTCAAAAATTTTGAACATTAATATAAGGTGTAATTTATCAGTGACTTAACACAGGTAATTAGACTACAAAATCTTGTATCTTATGATTTAATGTTTCTTTGTAGTTACTGACACATTTGGAGTACACATTTGCCATGAAAGTTTCAACTTTTTAAAAAAATGCATGGGCTTAGCAAAAATTCTTCAGTCACTTTGGCTAGGTGAACAATCCTAGAAGTAATTGTTTCAGACCTGATTTTGAGCTTCATAGCAACCACTCAAGAAAAAAAAAATTGAAGGAATTCTGCCTTAAAATAATTCATATCCTTTGGGGAAATATTAGAAGGGTTAGTAGATGAATTCTTCATTTGAGGGATGTTGAAACTAAGCCCCAGAAGTGGGATGTGCAATTAGCTTTCCTGTTGGCTAGCATAATGCCTTCCACTGATTCTGTTTATAACTTGGAGCATGCTGTTTCTAAAATAGGGAAATCCCACCAGGGCACAGGAATCAAATAAATTCCACATAACACAGGGTACCTGTACACTAAGGAATAAAACCTCTTCTAATAGTGACCACATGTCATTTTGTTTAGGACCAGGGAAAAGAAATTCTAGGCAATGATTCTCTGACCAATGAGGTTATTTTGATTTTTTTTTTCTTTTTGTTTTTTGTTTCTAATAATTGCTTTAGGTCAAGGCCACTTTTTCCCAACAGAAATGTTCCATTGTTTAAAACTTGGTTATATTTTGACTCTATTTAAATTATGCTTGACCAAGTATTTTACAGGAAAGTTTTTACTGTGTTTTCCCTCCTTGGAAAACTTGAAACAATGACCAGCTTAATACCCTCTCTTTAAATTTGAAGAATTTCCTAATCCAAGTCCTTAGTCACTTTCCTTATTATGGAAACCCTTCTTCGCAATTAACTGGTTGTGCCAAATTTAATTTTGGATTCCAGAATTCTTTGGTGGAAGTCTCTAATGAAATTTTGTGGGGGAAAAAAAACAAAACTTCCATTCCAACATTTAAGGGAATATTATTTTTGTAAACATGCATTATTTCTTTAAATTCCTGTCTTTTCTAAGTAATGTGAATCAATTTTTTTCTGCATTCTGATTTTTTCATAATAAATTCCAAAATATAGTCAAATTTTGAAATTCCCATTGATTTAGGTGTCCATCTTTATTTTGACCTTTATTTTCTAATATCTATCTATTCCTCTTTCTGCATATGAATTTTACATATACACATACACACATTCAAACTTTGGTATGAAACAGTGGGAAAGGCTGATAGTGAGAAATGACTTATGCTATTACAGTTCTACATTAAAAACTGTCAGATAATAAAGTACGAGGTGAATTGATATAAACTCTTTCATATTGCACTCTTCATTCCCCTGGGCCTCAGTGCTCAGTGACAGTCCTGTCCCAGTCCAGACCCAGGTACCTTAGTCATGATTCAGAGCAGATGTGGGGTGCCTCAGGTTATCCTAACATCCATCCATTCAGTCAGCCAGCTAGCCAGCAGCCGGTAAGCCAATTTGCCAGAAAGAATTACTGAGGGTCTACTATAGATTAGGTATTGACAGTACGAAACAAGCTCTTGCTTGCAAGGCCTAAGGAAACACAAAGGTTTGAAAACTCGACAAGAATTTCAAGCATAATGTGTGGAGTCTCTGGGGAAAGCAGACTGAAATGGACTAATGGATATAGCTGTATAATGGACCTAAACTTCTCCTCTACCATTCATTCCACATACTCCTTCCACCAAATAATGATTTTAATCTGGGAAAGTTTAAGGAGCATAAATAGAAAACTGGGCATGACATTAACACTCCTCTTAAAGTACAAATTTCCCTGAGCTTTCCTGGGACTACATCAGTTGGCTATGTATACATCATAAGCTCTTTATCCCCCCTCTCTTCTTCTCTCTCTCTGTCTCTAAATCTAACTCTATCTCTATTTTTTTTTTTTTAAAAAAAAGCAATCTTTTCTCATTGCTCAAGACTATGATCACCTAGGATAATAACTCTCAGTTATGTTTGCTCATTGCAGATGCATTTTGTATTAATACTGGCCTCATCTATCATGAATAACCAAACAACTTCAGTGTATTTCTGGTTCATAAAGGACTGGGTTTCACTAAGAATAAAACGGTTGGAGTCATTAAAATGATTAAATGTAGCAACATCAAAAAGATTTATTTTCCTTTCTGTAGCACCCTATAGCAGTCACTTCATACTACTTGGATCAAGGGATTCTAACTGGAGACCATATAATACATTTAACCAGGCTCTGAAGCCAGACTCCCTAGGTTCAATTCTGGTCAGCTACTAATATTTGTATCATATCAGGGGTAAGTCACTTAATTTCTCTATACTTTGGTTTTACTATGTGTAAAAAGGGAATAATAATAAAAACACCCAAACTTATAAGGCTGTGGTAGGTAATAAATTAGTTCATAAAAAGTTATCACACAGTATGACTAAAAGATGAACCATTACTATTATTTTTCATCTTAGAAACACTTGCAAATAAGGGATTTGGAACTTGTTTTAGTATATGTTGGTATGCTGCAAACTGCAATAATTTTGTGGTAATTGGTAATCTCATCCCACTAGGGAAATGACTACAGCAAAGGGAGACCAAGTAACTAATTTGATGATCTCTAATAAATAAAGATGGAGTTGAAACCCAGCAAACCATCTGCAAAGCTTTCTTACTTGGGCTTCTCTTAAAGGGAAGTTCATTAGAAACCTCAGCACTTACATAAATGATGAATCTATGGACTCTTGAGGTCAAACTGCTTCATTAACCTTGATATTCACAGGATCACCACTGTGGGAAAGGAGTCACTAAACAATATTTACCAAGGACCTGTAAGATATATGGGACTGTTGTCTGGCATTAAAGTGTTTCCCCAACTTTGTAGATGAGAAAACAAAATTAAAGGAAGATAAGGTCTTCAATGTCACTTCCAAAACAAGAGGAGGGGTCAGTAGTACAAAGAAATATTGGTCCCTTCCACCACATTCCTACAGACCAGGGTGCTATCCCTTAGACCATATACTTAGACCATCACATTGATATTTAGCAAAGGTTTTTAAGACCCTTATCTCTACCTCATTTGTTTCATCTCTTAATGATTATATAGCAGATTGATGTAGTTCTTCAAATCAAAGTAAGCATGAACTCCGTTACAAAGCAGGGCTAGGATTTATTCGTAAGATAGCATGATGATAAATTCCATTTATCTCTTTAAATTGTAAGTTGGAGCACAGAATATGAAGATACACACCTTCATAAGTTACATTTTTATTAGGTAAAATGGTGACCATAGTTTTAATTCTTAGAAATAAGAAAGAACATTTGTTAATCCCACCAACATCAAGAACTTTTTAATTAATCTGTCTTCTAATTTTAGTGTTTAAAGAGGTGTAGTCACATTTTACTTAACAACCTATCATATTCACTAATAGAATAGGACATATATCATTAATTCATATGATTAAGAAAAGTCATCATTTTCCTTCCTCATTTCCCTAAAAAGAGTATAGTTCTAAAAATATAAAAGAGCCAGGTTAATTCTATCAGGAATGGTTGGTGGATCATTGATTGCTTTTATTTTTTTCTTATTTCTTCTAATAGTAAGCTGTTTAGGAATCTATTTTTGCTAAATACTTCCAACAAACATGTCTGTGGTAGATTGAATCATGTCTCCTACAAGGATATTTTCAAGTCCTAATCTCCCAGTCCTTGCGTGTACTCTTTTGTAAATAGGATCTTCGAAGATACTATTAAGATGAGGTCAAATTGAATCAGAGTGGGTCTTCATCCACCTGGAATGACTGGAATCCTTATAAGCAAAGGAAATTTGGACATAGAAGTACAAGTCACAGGAGGAGAAAGAAAGGGGCAGAACACCACATGACAGAAGCAGAACTGATTGCCAGCAAGCCACCACCAGAATGCTCCAGACTTCAGAGAAGGCATGACCTGCTGATTCCTTGATTTTAGACTCCCAACCTTCAGACTGTAAGCCAATAAATTTCTCTTGTTAAGGCCCACCAGTTTGCAGCAGCCTTGGAAGACCAAGACAATATCAAGACATTCTTGCCACACTGCCTACAATTTTCAAGGCTTCAACAACTACTGCTATCAATTATGTCTGTTTACTTTTATGGTTCACTTGCTCAGAGCGAGAGCTTAGATATTAATACCGTGGTAATAGGTAATAGATCGCAAAGGTCGGATGTCAGCTTGATAGTCATTCTACAAGTCTAAGCCCAATCAAACTACACCAAACAGATTCCTCAGCCCACAAAACCTGCAAACAGGGCAATATATCTACTGTGAAATATTCTACAAGGAATATAGCCTCCTATCGGGATGTTCATCAACATTTGAAAAATATTATTTATTAAATAATTATATTATTTTTAAAAAACCCTTAACAGTAGGACATAAGAAAGCTAGTCTTCTGATAAATTTCCAGCTAACTGGGCAGATAAAAAAGCCAGGTTTATACCTTGGCTCAAATACTAGCTAGGTGAACCTGAGCATCTTTCTTGACTCCTCTGGACCTTAATTACCTTCTCTGTGAAATGAGAATATCTGAAATGACATTTAAGTTCTTCCAAATATGTAATTTTGCATTTCGTACTCTGTGAGCCTGATATTTATAAGCACCATGGAGTTCAGTAAGTACTCTCACATCAACAGTCTCATTTGACCTTGCAACTGATTTTCTAAGTTAGATGGGCAGCTATTATTACTTATTTTTCTAACAAGTGTACTCCTTTGGATATCCATCAGGATTCACTAAGAGACAGTAGCACCTAAAGCCTCATGAGAAAGGATTTAGTTTTCAAGAGTCAGAAAAGCACTCTGTAAAGAATTTCCCCCAACTCTGTGGTTCCTTGTCTTTAAACACTTACCAAAAAGAAGAATTTTTAAAAAGAAAGGAAGGAAAAGTCAGGCTATATGCTTCTGCTGATGCAGTCCCAAATTGAGACAAATCAATTGTTGGTGTTAGGTCGAAAATAAAATTTGTCACTGGATAAATGTCTTTTGAGTGAAGATGAGTTTCCTCCAGCTATTTGAAATTTAATAGAACACTAGGGCTTAGGTAAAATGTTGGTTTTTTTACTTGTTTGTTTTGATTTTTTTTTATCTTGGAGTGTCTCTTTGAAAACTGTTTTTATATAAATTATAAATTAACATGCAAAATCATTTGCAAAGGAAAAATGGGATCCTTATTGCTAAAAAGAAATATACTGAATCCAGATTGCAATCCCAAATGTCTCTGAAGTCGTCTCACCTCCTTTACTTCAGAAAGATCCATAACAAAACAATTTCTCACAAATATGTCTAACACTTTGCAGTGAATAAAACTCAGCAATAGACATGATCATATTTCATCTTTGCAACAATCCTGTGAGGTAAAGTCTGAAAAGCCTGTCTCAACCAGCTACCCATTATTTTTCATCTTAGAGGTGAAGGTATTTCCTGGATAAATGAAAACCACAACTTATTGAGAATATTTATTTTAGCCAATATATCTAACATCTTTCTGACCTCTTCTCATCAAAACCATTATGAGAGGTGAGAAACTGAAATGTTAACACTATGTGTGATTGCTCAGTTTTCTTTCTGTCCTTTTCTCTTCTCCCTTCCCACCTATACACATACCCCTTCTGGAAATACAGAGAAGAAGGAAAATAGCAAGAGGATGAGGAAAACAGAAAGGAAGAAGAAACAAGATTCCTGAATAATCTAACCAGGTAATTACAAATTGGCTGTTCAATGTCAAAAGTAATTAAGCTCATATTTGACACAAAGCATATTATAAAAACTTGATTTGACACCATTCTATCAGGCTGAATTGCCTTTGATAACAAGTTTGTATGGCTCTCATAATCCAAAATTAGGTCTGAAACAATGCAGAGTACAATAAGACACACTCTTATATTGATGTTGGTGTATTATATTCTTCTTAATTGATGTTTAGATGTAGTGTATAAGGAATAAATAATTCTCAAGCAGAAAACTAATGAATCAGAATAGTTCCTTCACTATCCATGCAAAAAAAAGAACAGAGTTTGATGCATAATCTAGCATTAGGATATCTTATTTATAACAATTTGTGTTACAATCTGTTGCTATACGCTCTTTTTCACCATTCAAGGTCTCAAAGGTTCTCACAGTGCCAAGTCATTTTCTTCAAAGCTTTCCTTTCCCAGTTTGGAATATTACCTTCAAATACATTTGGAGAGTCAAATAATCCTAATTTCTGCCAAAGAAGAGGAAAACTACAGACTTTCCATTAGTTCATTATGGAACCTCTGACCTTTGCAAAAACATAAATCATTGAATATATGTTTAATGAAAAATAATTTCCATGATGCAGTTAGAAACTGGTGATTTTCTAATGAGTATAAGTTTAAATGGAAATGAAGCAATCTGCAAGCAGGCTAGTGAGCCAATTTAGAAGAAAGAAAGTATTCATAATGACAATTTTTACCACACACAAGAAACAAACCTCAATTCATTAGCACCTTACGCATCTACAACCATGGCTCTCCAAACCAAATGAACCTTTTCTACCTCAAAGGAATTCTAGCTCCCAAATATGAGTGTCCAAAGTCATATAACACCAGACATTAACTTTAGCTCTGATTTGATATTATTTCTTTAATCAATGATAAAACAAGACAACATTCCTATCTGTCTCAACACAATCTTTTGGCAGCTAGCTTAAAGAATTTTAAAAGCAAACCTCTCATTCTTCTCTATCCCCAGACTTATCTATCTACACATTTTGTATATGAGTGCCTCCAACAGCAACTGAGGAAGTGGGCTCTAGATGAACAAGCTCAAATACATTTAAAAATATTCAGATCAGTCTAAAGTTTATAAATGTGGTGGCCTTTCATTTACACAGAAAGCCAAATATGAAAAGCTGAAAAGGGCAGGAGGCTTTCACTACTTTTCTCCTTCAAACTTTCTAAAAATTATGAAGACTACTTCTTATTTCATTGGAGAAATGTAATTATTGAGCTATGGTTATTTAGAAAAAAATCCAAACAAAATTGTACTGATTTCATGTACATGTCACCTTTAATCAAGACCACAGAGTAGTAAAAAAATAAGATAAAATAAATAATAATTAACACCCAGGTACTACCTTAATCTTAAAAAAGAATCTAAACCAATAAAAAGCTCCTGCAATATTTCCATTTCCCAGGCATTATATTTGTCATAGAAATGATCATAAAAGGAATATCGCGTCTTTAAACTAAGAATCTCACAAATGGATTGTATTGCAAGTTTAAAATTGCTTGCATTAGAATTTTGAATGCCACCTTTGATATCCCCATGAGAAGGCATTTTCTGAGGCAGGATCAGATACTACAACTGACACAATTAATTCAAGGCTGCCACAATATATGTAAACCAAAATCATCAACTTACCTTTTTATAAATAAATGGCAAATTGCAGGCACTTTTCAGTTTGCAGCTATCTAGCATAGTGGATTAGAAATGAACAAAACATCTTTCATTCCAGTGAGAGAAATGCATATCCAGATTTGGCTTTCTTCACTGAATCCCAGCAAGAGCGAGAGAAGCTATTCACCTCCAAGTGATAGCAACAGCCTCTTTGCAAGTAGCAGTTGCTGCTCTGAACTGCAGCGACTTAGAATGAAAGTAAGAGGAACCCGTGATGTTTAAATACCATTGCTTCAGATTCACAGGATATGACTCAAATCTCTCTCAAACCAGTAGGAACAGAGTTTCCCTGCTCAAAACTGTTAGTGCAGATTATATAACAAACAGCACATTTTGGGTCCAAAAATGTTTTTAAACTCAATATTAAGAATTTCACCTGCTAAACCAAACATGCTTTTCTTTTTCAGTAGTTAACCTCATCTCTGTGGCAATAACACAGCACAAAGAAACACTGTTCTACTTGATCTCTGCAGTGAATTAATTTAGTGTCATTGAAGATGTGTGAACTTGCCAATATCTCTCTGATAGGCACACTGAAGTTACTGATATTCAAACCAGTGCAAAAACAATTTGTTAAAAAAAACATACAAGAAGTGGCAATTCTATACAAAATAAGAGTCTCCTTCGCTAAATATAAAATAGAAATGATCTTTGTAGTTTTCTGTTTCTATTTCCCATAGAAACCCTGTCCCATGCTGTCATTAGCTTGTGGTGCTAGCTCTGCCTGCCTCTACAACTCGGAACTTTCTCATCTGTTCTGTGAACATTTCCAAAGGAACACGACTCATGACCCCATGCCTGTAGTAAATGTGACAATTTTCTGTGCCTTTCTTGCCACCCCCTACCCCTTAACTCTGAGTTGTATTAAGCTTGATCACACATTGAATTATTATATTTTAGCACCTCAGTCAAGAAAATATTTATAGACTTATATTTCTGGAGAAAAAGTTGCTATATAAATTCAATCACCATGACTATTATCAAGAAAAACAGGGGAGTGGGTGTAGTTCAGTGGTTGAATGCCTGCTTTGCACGTACGAGGTCCCAGGTTCAATCCCTGGAACCTCCTAAAAAATGAAAAAGATAAAACACATGTCAATAATAGTAAACAGACTGAAACCATCTATAGCAGGGCCATCCGACAGAAATATAAGGTGAACCACATAGGTAATTTTAAACTTTTTAGTAGATAAACTAAAAAAGTAAAGGAACATATAAAATTAATTTTAATAATGTTTACTCCACTATATAAAAGAATATTACTGCAACATGTAATCAATGTAAAAATTATTAATTAAATTTTTTTTGGCACTGGTCTTGGAAATCTGGTGTGGATTTATTTATACTTTCAGCAGTCTCAATTTGAGCTACCCACATTGCAAGAGCCCAAGGGTCATATGTGGCTAGTGACTAGAGTCTGGAGTTTAAGGTTCATTCTCGGTCTTCAGGTTGCAGCTCAAATATTTCCTCTACAGAGAAATCTTTCCTGACCACCTTACCTGAAATGATTTTTCCCAGTCACTTTCCACCTCATCCTATTTATTTCCCCCATAGCACATCACAGGCTGGAATTTTCTTCTTTATTCATTTACTTGTTTGTAGTCTGTGGTCCCTTACCAGAATATAAGAAATCTTAAGGCTAGGATCTTTCTTGTTCTGTTCAATATTTTATTCTTAGGTCCTGGTATGATGACCAATATACAGCAGAATTCAATCAACATTGCTTAATAGATGGAAAGATAAAATGTAAAGTTGGCACTATAGTCTGGCAAATAAGAAAATATTAAGAAATGTGTTACAAGACTGAGTATCTCTCGTGATTTATATATCACTGAACTTTTAGCAACTATATTGGGTAAAACTTCCTTGAACCAAAGAATTGCTTCCCTTTCAGAATATTAATGATCTTCAGTATATAGTATGCATGTTCAGTAGTCTTATATACATATTTTCCTATACAGTATTACATATAAATAATATACTTATTTCAGTGCTATTAATATAAAGGCAAAGATTTTGAAAGGAACTTCTAAGACTACATTGGTGTCTAAACATATAAATATGGATATCATTATAATATCTATCTCCTCTTCATGAAAACAGAAAATATTATCTATAAGACACTTATCCGAGATATTTAATATCTTTGCCTATCCACCATATGTGCTTCCTCCTGGTATCAGCACCCTGAGTTTTATTGGCAAATTACCTTTCCTTCTCTCTCAATCAAGAAGTGTGGGTCAGGCAGACATGACCCAGAAATGGGATGTGATACGGGCCTGACCAATCAGTGTATTCCATCCACAGGATCATAGGTTCAATAGCAATAAATTACAAACCATCTCAATAGTAATAAATTACAAACAATCTACTTGTCCATCAACAGGTTCAAGGATGGGCATGTGACCCAAGCTGGTCCAATGAAGTTAACCCCTCCACTTACCTTGGTATTGGGAAAGAGATTGTTATGTTTGCAGAATGTAAGCCTGGAACTTCTGGTTGTCCTACTTTCTACTACATGAGATGAGGCAACTAAAAGAAACACAAAGCTGTGAAAGGCAGATTCCTGATAATACTGTTGTAGTTCCTAGATCCAGCTGTGCATCAAGTACATCTGTCCTCTACTGCAATGAAGAATATACTAGAATGTCCACTGCAGAATTGTTTTTAAGAGTAAAATATGGAAACTTTGTACTAGGTCATGGAACAGCAGAAGGATTAAATAATGGATTAATCATACCAAGGAATATTATGTAGCTATGAAAATGTATCAGATTCTATTGATGCAATGACATGCAAAGTCCCCTAAAGATGTTAAATGAAAAAAAATGTTGCAGAAAAATATATTATCCCAGTTCCAGTACATGAATTTATATATGCAAATTCAGAGAAAAGGACCTACAAGCCTAGAGATTTGAAGTAAGGGAGTGGTAGGCAGTAAGAGAGGTCAAACCATTTCTCTAAGTTTATTACATATTGAAAAAAAATCTCACAAAAATAAATTTCTGTTTCCCTTGTGTAACTTAAAAATAATATGACTTTCATAAACAAAATAATAATTTATCACTGTATATCTCCATATTCTGTTACATTGGACTCACTCTAAGAGAACTGTATTTACTATTGCTTTAAAATAATGTACAGAAATGAAAGTTCTCTTCTCTGACCCATCCTCTCCATTATTTCCTAAGCTCAATTTAAGTATTCTTTGATTTGTCAGTCTGGCTAAAGGATATGCCAAGATAGAGGAAAAGACAGGATAGAGAAAGACAGAAATGGGAGAGAGCAAACTATACTGGAATATCTGAAGTACTTTCTGATATTGGCAAGGTCTTTGGTTGTTTTCTCCCTTTGGCCTCCTGCAAGCAATTTGATTTGCTACATAAAACTACATCTTGGATTTATTCAACTGTCAACATAGCAAAAGCCAAATGATTATAATATTCTGCCTTGTATTAATTTAGTTAATGTCTTAGATCAGAAAAAAAATTATTATCAGTTCACGGAAAAAGTTCTGCTCTTAGAATTGGGCACAACAATTGCTTTCCCAATTATTTGAAAAACGCAACCACTAAACCAATTCTTGTTTTGTTCTTGTTCTTTTTTTGTTTTGTTTTTTTTTTTGGTTTGCTCTAGGCCTCAACACTTTTCATATTATCTTTGGTATATTCATAACATCTCATGCTTTTGTAGTCCCCTCGATTTGCTCAGTATTCCTCCATGACATTACAGAGCTGAAAGACACTTAGAGCTGGGGCCCTTTTGACTTTTAGTATGGCTAAAGAGAATTTGAATTTATACAGTACTGACAAATTGATATGAGTACTGCTCCGTTCTATTCATTCAAAACCCACTTCTCCTAATAATTTAAACCTCCTACATAATCTAACATTCTCCTTACCTTCTTCTTTTCTTGACTTAAATCCTTAATATTATGCCAAATTTGTTTCAGATTTTCTAGAAGAAATAAAACATTACAGATAAAAATGAAGCCCCATATGATCCTGCCTATCCCACTGTCTTTCTTCTTTCCCCCAGTATAAGCATTCTCCTGGGTTGGCTTTTTCCTTTCCACACATCTTCTCATACTTTTATTACATATGTAGATCCATACACAAGCTGTTGATTTGCCTGTTTTTAAACCTTATAAAGATGTTTTCATGCTGTATAGATCCTTTTAAAAATATTTTTGATTGCAAATGTTGAGCAGAAACAATAAAAATCAATTTTTAAAAGCATCTATACTTACAGTTAACTCTACATAGTTCATTCTTTTTAACTGTGGTATAGCATTCCAATTTATATATCCATTGTCCTGTTGATGGACGTTTAGATTGTTTGTAATTTATTGCTATTAATAAACTACTATAATTATTGTACATGTGCAAGAATTCCTGTAAGGATAGATACCAGGAATGGAACTGAAAGATCATAGGATATGCAGTTTCACCTTTATTAGATTTGTCACATAGCATCCCATCATAATCAGAAAAATTTACAATTTTTAACCAGTGACAAATGAGTATTTTTGTAACACTAGATTCTTGCAAAAATGTGATATTTCAGAGTCTGAAATTTTTGTCATTTATTTGTGACTAATACAGATTCTCAATGTTTTAATTTGGGTTTCCCTCATTACTTCTGAGGTTGAACAGCTTATATTATTAATAACCTTTTTCTTACTAGGTTGTTTGCCTTTCCTTTTTTATTTTTTGGGGGTCTTTTTATATTACAATTCTACACCTTTGTCCATTACAGAGAGAATCCTTCAGTGTATGATTTCTTTATAATGTCTTTGCTGTTTGTTTTTTATTAAATTTTTTTCTTAGTTACTTATCTATATTTCTTAAGTTTAAAAAGTATGATAAAAATTAAGTGTTTCATATTCAATATTCCTGATGCAAATCCAACAATAATGTCAGATTACATATCTAAAATGGAAATAGAAAACAAGAGCAGTTTAGTTCATCATGTATGGAGTAGCCCTACTGTGCCTAGTACTGAGTTAGAGGTTACAAACATGAAGCAATCTACACACTCAAGAATCAAAAAACTTACAATCTAATTGGGGAAGAAGACTGGTAAGCAAGAAATGATAATGCTGCTGCTGCTGCTGATAATGATGAGATGGAGATGTAACCATGGGCCAGATATTTTGTTAATTCATTATTTCATTTAACAGTTTAAATGTGATAATAAAAATTATAGTAAGCTGTGTGCAAAAGATGTTGTGGAAATAGAGAGAAGAAAAAGAACTGAACTTTACATCCCAAAGTTAGTTTAAGATATGAAGTGGTTAAATTTGTTTTCCCAAATAGAGCACTCATAAGTTAATCATAATTTCTTCAGAAGAGTAATAAGAATTAAATAAGGGGTTATTCACTTGAAGAAATGCTTCCTTGGGAAACAAACTCATATTTACAACCAGTGATCCAATCATGTAAAGACATTTTCTTTATCCGTTAGAGACAAAAGCAAAATAAAGCCAATGGTTCTTAGGAATCATAATAGCAAATGGTGTATCTTCCTCTATCAGATTATTATTTACTAACATTTAAATTAAAAATAAGTTCTTACTCTTTAAAGAAATCCCATGGTAAACACATAACTAAGCAAAACATCCACATTTATTTCTTTCATAAACACACGTTCATGTTATGTTTCTCTTACTTCAAGTTCTCTCTATTGCCTTAAAATAATTCAGAATATGAGAGCTTAATATTCTTCACTCAGATGAAGCGTGATCATCAGCATCACATATTTCCTGAATAAAGATTAAGGGTATATCATTTCCTTGAATCTATGGGCTTTATAGTTCAGCCTTTGTATCACCTTAACCCTCTAGGACTTAAAACTAAAACATGTGTTTTCAGTACTTGGGGATGACAGGCAAGTGAAGGTGGAAATGAGAAAATAAGACTTCCAACTGAGAATTAAACATCAAAATAAAAATATAACAGGTCAGAGCATAGATAAGCAAAGACAATTTTAAGATTAAGAATGATGGAAACTCAAATGCCTAGAAGCACATACATTACCAGCAGAAAATTCAGATCAATGCCACAGACCTGGCAGGACCACAGTGAACTGAAGAGCAGAACTGGAGCCTCGTCTAGAGAGGAAAGTCTCTACTCAGCGCCCGTCAATTGACCTGATGTGGGAAGAGGCCCAGGAAGGCCAGCTCTCTGGATTTTTCAAAAGAAGCTATGGGTCTGGGTTGCTGTATGACTTCTCCTGATTTTTAAATCTTAACCTCAACACAGAATAAGAGACAAACAATAGCATTTGAAATCCAGATGTGTGCCCCACTGTCAGCCAGTCTCAGATACTCGCACATGGCAGTGCCCTGATTGAACATACTGGCTCTATGTGTAGAAACAATGTGTTAAACAGATAAGACATAGTCCAGACAAGGCAACAGGTAGAAAGCGTGCTCAGAAACAAGCACAGGTAAGGCCCAACTGTACGCTTGGAGAAGATGCTCTGGGTTGGTGCATGTCCTTTTCTATGTGCATCTGCCTCTTCAACTCTACTTACTAAACCCGTGAGTCTGAGAACGAACTGCCCTTCTGATTCCCTGTTTATATTAATGAGGCTTCTCCAGAAAAACAGAACTTCAGGACACACGTGCACAGATGTAATGTATGTTACATACATATGTAAATACTACGAGATTTCTTACAGGGATTGAGGTATTGGCTCACATGACCATGAGGACTGGCAAGTCCAATTTCTGAAGGCAAGGCCACAAGTTGGGAACTCAATGGTGATGCTCCTCCCCAGGACAAGCCACAAGTTGGGAACTCCGATGAGGATAATAAATGAATTCCCCAGGAGACGCTGGCTGATTGAAGTAGAGATGGAAATTCTTCTAACTGCTGAAATCCTCAGTTTTCCCTTTAAGGCTTCCAACTGACTGGATGAAAAGTCTCTTCTCATTGTTAAAGGCAATCTCCTTTATTGATTACGGATACAATCAACTCTAGATGCAATCAACTGACTTTTGGTGCAAACCTATCTATAAAATATTCTCACAGTAATAATCAGGCCAGGGCTTTTGCTTGACCAAACAACTGGACACCATAACCTGGCCAAGTTGACACATGAAATAAATCATCATCTTACCAAGCCTCTTTCTGATTAAAATTTGGCATCCTGTCTGGAATGGTTTCAGGAAGAATTTGCTTGTCCCTTGAGGGACTTGAGGGGCAACTTGGGACGTATGTCTCCCATGATTAATTAATGAACTGGCAGCCTGGTTAGATTTTGCTCCCCGTGTGTTCTATCTATAGGCACAAGAGGTGCTCGGCACCAAGAGGAACCGCCCATCTCCAGCAGTTTCACTTCTCATTGTAAATGGAAACTCTGGCACTCTTTCTTGTCCATTACTCATACGAGCTTGGTTAATATGAGTCCAGCTCCGGAGGACAGATGTGCTCTGGAAATGCTGATAAATGGGGTTTCTGGGCCCACAAGGCTTTGGGCCAGACCATGGATAGTGGCAGATTCACTACCACTGCTCTGAGAGGCCTCGTGGGAGCTGAAAGTAATTTGTCTTAGTCTCGCTTACCCTCACTCTATCCCTTGACCATACCTTCCAAAGTATCCTGACCTGGATCTCTGAGTGTCCAGAAATGACCTAGAAATGTGAACTTAAGAATTAAAGATAAGACTCAATGAACAGAGCCAGAAAATGCACAGAAATTAAAATATAGTTTTATAATCACCATCACTATGGAGCAGACCTTGTGCTATATCCCAGCTTAAACTTCCCATTTAATTTTCATACCAATGCTGTGAAGCAGGAACTATTTGGGCAATTATCCTGTTCTACAAACGAGGAAAGGGAGGCTTTTAAAGAGGTCAAGCAGGGGAAGCGGACTTGGCCCAGTGGTTAGGGCGTCTGTCTACCACATGGGAGGTTCGCGGTTCAAACCCCGGACCTCCTTGACCTGTGTGGAGCTGGCCCATGTGCAGTGCTGATGCGCACAAGGAGTGCCCTGGAGTGCGCCCCCTAAGGAGAGCCACCCAGTGCAAAAGAAAGTGCAGCTTGCCTAAGAATGGTGCCGCCCACACAGAGAGCTGACACAGCAAGATGACACAACAAAAAGAAACACAGATTCCCGTGCCGCTGACAACAACAGAAGCGGACAAAGAAGATGCAGCAAATAGACACAGAGAACAGACAACCGGGGCGGGGCGGGGCGGGGCGGGGTGGGGCAGGGAGGGGCGGGGCGGGGCGAGAAATAAATAAATCTTTAAAAAAAAGAAAAAGAAGTCATGCAACTTGACTACATTCATGTAGCTAACGGGTAGTGGAATTAGGATTACAACCTGCACCCTCAAATACTACACTCTGTGTGTTGTTTTCCTCCCTCCCTGCCTTCCTTCTCCAAACATGCATTTTGCCTTTATTACATGCCAGGTGCTATTCTAGGTACTTTACCAATATTAACTCAATTTACTCCTCAAAACAACCCTATAAAATGAGTATTACAATATCTCCATTTCACTGGTAAGAAAAACTGAGGCAAAGAGAAGTTAGGTAACTTGCCCATGATTATACAGCTACTGGGCAGCACAACCAGGATTCAAACCCAAGGCAGCCTGGCTCCACAGGCCACGCTCTCAGTCCCTGTGCTACTCTGCACAATGCTTCTGAGGAAGAATCAATGAGGAGTCCAATTTTAAATGTTAATTTTAGTGCTAATGTAATATTTTATTATTGCACAATGCTCCCCAGGAAGAATCAATGAAGATTCTGGTTTTAAATGTTGATTTTAGTGCTATTGTAAGATTTTATCAGGAGGATAGATGGAAACACAAGGAAAAGAAATGTCTCTATGTCATATCATTTCTCTTTATTATATACCAATTAGAAAAACTACAATTCTGAATTTAAGAACTGTGGAACAAGTAACAACCATAAAATCTTATGGGCCCTGAATACAAGTCTTCATACGACATGTATCTGAGGAGGCCAACAAAGTAAATTCTACATCTTTCAGCCTCACTATTGCAAAGGAAATGATAGGAACATCCTATATTTCTGAATTCACAAATCTTGGAGGTTAGAACGCTTTTGAGAAATAAAAAAATGAAGCAAATATTCTAGATTTTAATTTAAATGTCATTTTCTCATAGAAACAGAACAGGTTTAATTTGAGAATAAAACTGCATTGAACATAAAGAAATCGATATAAATACCTCCTATTTTAAATCAATTTCTCCTTAAACTTAGAATGGAACTTTCAGATCCATAAATTGTAGACTTTTATTAAGAATAATACTTTAGAATTGATTTGGTAAAAATAACACCGTCTGAGTCATATTGTAAATGTGAAGGAAACTTTTCTATTTAAACAAAGAAGAAATGCCTTAACCCATTGTTTAGACACTCCCAGACAGAAGTCTAAAAATTTAACTCAAATATGAATCTAGAAGATCTCTTTCTTTAAGCTTTTATTCTGTTTTCTTCTTCTGGCCAGTCTCTGTTGTTTGTTTTAACTCATAAATTCTTTCCAGAAACTGTCATCTAAGGAGATGCAGCGTGCTATGCAACCAGTTCCTAAGTGGGCACTGAGTCAAAAGGATATCAACAGACACTTTCCTCCTTTCATTATTTTCCAAAAGCAGTCTACCCATTTTTGCTTGCCACAATTCATATAGTCTGGTCAAGAAACTCAGCTTGCTCAACTAGCAATATTACTTTCCTAATCTTATACTTCATAGAATTCTCCACACCACCCCACACTTAGGATGCTCTCCTGCAGGTCCATCTATTTTCATCTTCACTTCTCTCATCTCATGCTCTCATTCTGCTCCCTTTCTTCTTTTCAATGCTCTGCATGTAGTAAAACAATTGTAGGGATTTTAAAGCAAATTTTTGAGGCAATATTGCATGTTAGTTAATGAGGGCAAGTTTTACAATCAGAAGTCATAGGCACAAATTATATCTCTGCCAATTACATACTTATTGTGGATTTGTTCTTATTATGAACATAATTATTATTACATGGTTAATTTGAACCACTTGATGTTGAGACAAAAAAATAAATAATTAAACATGTATTAATATAAATTAGCTAGCTTTCTTTTTTTGGTCAAAGCCTCAATTTTAAATATATATATATGTGGTAATATGTCAGGGAATCAATCAGCAATCATATTATTTACCCACTGCCACTAATTTTCTGGCCTCTCTTTCTCAGTCTTCCTTACAAGGATAGGGTATGGGAAAACCATTGCTCACACAGAGGCTGCTGCCACCCTTCTGCTCTACCCAGTATTGCTATGTGGATTTTGTTTACCTATTCATCTGCTGATGGACATTTAGGTTGATTCTACCTTTTGGTTATTATGAATAATGCTGCTATGAACATTGGTGTACAAATACCAGTTCAAATCCACACTTCCAATTCTTTCCAATATATACCTATAGGTGGGATTGCTGAATCAGATGGTAGTTCTGTTTAATTTTTTGCAGAACTGTCAAACTGCAGCTGCACTGTTTAACTTTCCCACCAATAATGTATGAAGATTCCCATTTATCAGAATCCTACCAGGATTGTTACTTTCCGTTTTTAAAATAATAGCCATCCTAGTGGATAAAGTGGTATCTCAGTTTGGTTTTGATTTGCATTTCCCTAATGGATAATGATGTTGAGCATCTTTTCATGTGTTTATTGGCCATTTGTAGATTTTTCTATGGAGAAATCCTTATTTAAGTCCCTTGCCCATTTTTAAAGAGGATTGTTTGCCTTTTTGTTGCTGAGTTCTAATTCTTTATATATTCTGGATAGTAAACCCTTATCAGATTTAGGGTTTCCAAATATTTTCTCCCATTCTGTAACTTGTCTTTTCACTTTCTTCTTAATATCTGATTCACAAAAGTTTATCTATTTCCCTTTTGTTGCTTGGACTTTATGTATACAGTCTCAGAATCCATTGGTTCATACAGGTCTTGAAGAAATTTACCTATGTTTTCTTTTAGGAATTTTATAGTTTTTCACTCTTACACATAGGTCGCTGGTCAATTTTGAGTTAAGTTTTGTATATGGTGTGAGGTAGGGGTTCACTTTCATTCTTCTGCATGGATATCCAGTTTTCCCAGTACTATTTGAAGAGACTGTTCTTTCTCCATTTAATATACTGGGCACACTTGTAAAAATCAGCTGACCATAGATGTGTGGGCTTATTTCTAAGTGTTCAAGTCTGCTATATTGCCCTATATGTCAGCCTTTGTGCCAGACCACACAATTATGGCAGTCTTGTAATAAGTTTTAAAATTGGGAAGTAAGATTCCTCCAACTTTGTTCCTTTTCAAGACAGTTTTGGCTATCTTTTGTGACAGTTTTAAAACAGTTCTACAAAAATATTTGACAGGCTTTTTATCAAGATGTGAGGTCTGTGTTTCCTCCTCTTAAAGTTTCATGGGTTTTGTAATTCTTTCAATCAATAAAGTATCACAGAGGTGATACAGTCTGACTTCCAAGGCTAGATCATAAAATGTTAGAAGTTACTCCCTTGCTCACTGGAACATCCTCTCTTGAACTCTTCAGCTACCACAAAAGCAGTCTTACTGCCCTGAGGCTATTTCGCTGTGAGGAAGCCCAAGTAGATCTCATAAAGTGTCTCTGAAGCTCCAGGAAGAGAGAGATGTCTGGCCATTCCTAGCTTTTCCAGTTCCTCCTACAACTGTTCCAGGTCCAGCTGGAATTACATCTTTAAGAAGAATCCTGGGCTAGAATCGTCTAGCCATTAAAAAAAATTCTGACTCGCAAAATCACAGGCAAAATAAAATGTGTGGTTGAAGCTGCTAACTTTGGGTAATTTGTTACACAGTAATAGTAACTAGACAGATTTTGGTACTATAGCGGATTCTCCCATTACAAAGACCTAAAATATGTGTCCTTGAGTCTGGGGCCTAGCAGCAAGTAGGAGCTGAAAGGTCCTCAGGGCAAGTGTTGGCAGAAGCCTAAAGGGCCTTGAAGAGTCTGTCAGTGAAGGCTCAAATAAAAATAAGGAAAGTGTTGTTAGAATCTGAAAGAAAGTGGTCCCTTGCCATGTAATAGTAGAAAGTTTGGCAACACTATCACTTGTGACAATGTGGAAATTTTATACCTAATAAATTTGATGATCTAGCTAAGGAGATCTTCAGATGCAGTTTTTTTCACCCCAGTGCCTAAAATAAAATACAAGAGGAAAGAGATGAGCTAAAGAAAAAACTGTTAAATATAAAGGAATGACGACTTGCTGGATTTTAAAAAAAAACACAACAATAACAAAACTGTTTTTTTATATTTTATCAGCTTCTCCAGACAGCAAATTATTCTCAATTTAAGAAAGGGTTTCAGGCCAAAGAGCAATCTAGGGAGGGATTTTTAAGATTCTTTAAAAGACCTCAGAAAAATCTAAGGCAGTACCTCATAGAACCTTTCAGACAGACATGTTTATTAAAGACATAAACTTTAATAACCTGATTTTGATAAATACTCATGGTACTTAAGAATTTGTGTCTTGAGATCCTCTCCATTAAATAATTGGGTTTTTTAGTATCTTAAGAATTCTATCTAAAGTACCTCACAGAGAGCCCAAAGTAGAGATGGGCTTATCTTTAGGAGATTAGTGGTCATAGATTTATAGGAAATCCAGAGTATTTAAAATAAACATTTTTTTCTGGTAGAGAAACCACAAATATGGATTAAAAGATACAGGGACAGTACAGAATGTAAAGTGGACTTTAGTCCCCAAGATTTTATGGCCAAGAAACAGGCTGAGAAGGCTACTTAGTCAAGTTGCAAAAGACAATTCCTATCAGTAAGATTGAGCCTTAATGAGGAAATTGGCAACATGAGCCTGGGTGTTTTGTGTGACTGCTTTGGACCAGTGATTGCTGTGCACCTCACCTCCTCCTTTTAAATGGGGCATATATAGCAATTAACCTTTGCCTATCCTGCCATTGAAAGTTGGGAGTGTGGCCACAGTTAACATGTCTCTTTAGTAGACAGCTCGGTACCTGAAGAACTGTACCTAAGAAGCCTCATCTTCATCTAAACCTTAGATGGTGAAATACTGAGGTAAAGCTAATGTTTAGACTTGGAGGGTCTTTGGGGAGGGGATGAGCATATTTTGCATGTAAAAAGGATGTGAGTTGTAGCTGGATGGTGGCTTATGGAAGAGCGTATTTTCCAAAAGGGTCACAAAAATATCTTCCATTCCAAATGCTTTTTACAATGTGATGCTGTTGTTCTCATCAAGAGGTGAGGTCTATTGGGTAATTCCACACCTCTGTTCTTCTCCATTTGGATACTCCACCAAATTGCAAGCACTCTGAAGTCATGAATGATATCTTAATGTTATAGTAGTATTAAATTTTTACTGAATCAATTATCAAGATATTTTGTTCTTGGGACTTTAATAGGATTTATAGTGGAGTCTTGACTTATGACATGTAAATTCTATGAAATTGAATTACCAAATTAATAATCCTTCTGATTTTCCTTTAAGGAATCTGAGGGGAAAAATTTTTTTAAGCATGAATCTACTTACAAATGTTAAAATAGCTTGTACTTATAAGTTGAGATACATACTTGTTGAAATCATTTTATAACTAAGAAAGCACGGGGTGAAAAATCACCATATTTCTTCATAAGCAGATAATATACTGTTTTACATAAACTTTAATAACCTGATTTTGATAAATACTGAGCCATAAACATAAAATTTTTATGCTTTATTTTATCAGATAAAAATATAGAATTATGAGATTCTTAATATCCCTAAGATATAGCCCTAAAATATCAATGATTACCATTACTGAGCACTGCTAAATTCATTGTTAGTATAATATCCTATTTCTTCTAAATATTCCTTTATTTCTTCTGAAGTACATAACCTCTATAAAACTGCTAACCTTTTAACAAATTATTAGTATTTGCACATTTTTAGTTTTGTTTCCTAGTGCTTACTTCTTGGTTGTTTTCCTTTTTTTGCTTTTGAATGAATTCTCTTCCAAGCACTGCAATAGTAAAGTACTATAATAACAAAGTTTGAAGGAAAAGATCACAGGGTAAGGGACAGAATATCAAGGTGAGAAGTGAGTAGGGGGTGGTTTATTCATATACCATGAGCACTCAGGGACTTGTGAAAATAACTGCATCCAAAATGTGTTCAAGTTTATACTGCTGTCCTTGGGAAAAACAGGTATCCTCATCTCTCATTTTTAAGTGGATTTCAGGAGCCTTGATTACCTGCTACTCTCTTATATTTGTGTCAACATAACTGATTAAAAATTGATTTGTACTCCCTGCTTTTTAAAAATTTTTATATAGGAATTGGGCAAGACTAAAGGCTGAAGCAGGTTGATGTCAATGACACTACCAGACATTTGCCATAACTAAACTCACTGAAGAAACTAATTGCAGTATCAGAGGGAGTGACCATGAATTTGAAATAAAGAGAGGCACAGGGTTCCTTGCTCTGAGGGGAAGGCTAGTGTGTTACATTTATGGAGGTGGAATCTTTGGCACTCCAAATGGGAGCTCAGAGTTAGAAATAAGCCAATTTAAAACAACGAAGAAATGTGATATTTATCACACACCTGATTTTGAGGCAGACATTCATTCATACAAGGCCAAATGCTAAGCAAAACAAAATTAGAAAAGCACATGCCAGTGTCCCATATGTGCCACACAAGAGATTTCAAAATTCCAGTGTGGAAACTGACCTCTTGAGAGAAAATTTTGATGGGGAAACAAGGAAAAATATTTTTCATTAAAAAGGAAGCAAAACATGTTAGCAGTTACTTTAAGAGGATATTAATGACACCATTATATTTGGTGGACAAAACGCTTAAAGATGTTCTCATTCCCAGGCAGACAAAAGGGAAATTCTTATTTCTTATTCTGTTTGATATATTTACAGATAATACAAGAGGAATAGACCTCTTGCCACCTATAGAGTTTCAGTTGGTAATGAGAGACTGACTTCCAAGAGGAGTGTTTATCGGCTGCTCACCTTCAACTTTGCTGAGAGCCTTGAAGGTAATGAAGGAAAAAGAAAATCAATAGAAAGGTAAAAGCAAAGAGTTGTTTCAAAATTTGCTTGAGGAAAGGGCCTGCTTAAAAAAAATTTCCATAAATGGAAGATGCTCTAGTTCTTGCAGTATGCCAATGCACAAAAGCTTTTTAGCATTTTATAGAGCTACATGAAATAAATGGGAGTAGAACTTCAGGAAAAAAAGCTAAATACCATAAAAGGTCTGTAATACCTTTCCTTAGAAAGGGTAGCATTTTAATTGTAAAGTCTGTTTGTAAATATTGAGTGGAGTGGAGAAAGAATGGGCCGAATTTTCAAAATGGCTCTCTACCCCATCAATAAATACCATATCATTCTGAAGCATATTATATATTAGATTGTTCTAAAATAGCTGCACAGTTTTATGCGACTCCATTACATTTTTGCATTTTCAGAATGCACTATGCATTATAATTGTTCAAAAATATGGATGTGGAAGGACTTAGGGTCTTCACCAGGAAAGTGAATTATTATTTTTAAGAGCTTTTTCCTGATTATAAAAGTGATCAATGCTTATTATTGCACATTAGGAAAACTCTAAAAAATAAGTAAGAAATAAAACCTGCCTCTACCACCAACCTTCACAAATAACCAATGATAGCATTTTACGTCCTCAGGAAATATTTAGGAGTGCCTACTTTGTGCCAGGTCCTTGTTTTAGAATAGAGACTCAGCAAAATATCTGTCCTTCTGGTGAGAAGAGACAAAAATTAAAGCTATAAACAAGTATAAAAGATATACTATGCACAAAAATACACTGTGAAAGAAATAAAGCAGGGTCATGTGAAGGCAAGTGAAGGGAGAGGGAAGAATTTGAGCTAAGTAGCACTCATCTAATGGTTGAGAAGAAAGCAGATGTGACAAGTCTAGGGGAAGATTGCTCCAGGAATAGAGACCTGCCCATGAAAGGCCCTGCGGAAGGAGGGTTCTTCTGGCGTGGAAGAGTCAAAAGGAAGGCCAGGGTGGCTGGCGTGCAGCGAACGAGAGACAGGGTCCAGAGGAGGCTGGAGGGGTAGGGGCCTGATCATAGAGGGTCCTGGAAACCGTAGAAAGGAATTTGGATTTCACTGTAATGGTTTCCATCCTGGGGCTCACACGATCTCTGTTACAAAGCAGCTCCAAGTACATGGGAGACAAGCGAGAAGGGGAGTTCACCTGCCAACAGGTTGTTGAGGAATCCAGGTGGCTTGGAGCAAGGTGTGGATAAAGGATACATTTTTGGAGAAAGGTGACATACATTGCCCATAGAACAGATCAATGTTTAATGGAAAGAGGCCAAGGACGATTCTTAAGATTTAGGTTGAAGCAGTAGGGTGCATAGTGATTCTATTTACCGAGAGGTGAAAGGTCATAGATAAAGTTCCTTTTATCCCAGAGTAAAAAGTTCCCATTTTTGTTCCCATTTTTTGGTTGGCTACTAAGGAGCTCAGAGACACAATTAGCTTTAAATTATAGTAATAGATGTCAGGTTTCTGACATATTTTTTCTTTAGCCACTGAAATGATTTCAGATCTTTAATTTTTTTTAAAACTTAAGAGTCCATAGATCCATGGTAGGTTTACTTTTTAAAAAATACTGTAAGGTCATATATTACAAATGAAAGTATGTTCCCAACCAAGTAACCCCAAATTCTGAGAGTGAGCAATATTTATACACACTGCTTGCCTTTATTTCTCCTTTTATTGTGGCTGACTTGGAACCTTTGCTGATTTTCCAATGTGTGTGGCAGAGGCTTGTTTTTCTCATGGATTTTGAAAAGGTCTTTTTATGTTAAGAACGTTAACCCTTGATCTGCATGCAATCTTGCTTTGTCTTTTGTCTTTCAGTTTTGTTTTTGGTGTTTTCTGATATTGTTCATTTTTATATGTACAAATTTTATTAATATTTTCACACAATCAAATTTATCAATATTTCCCTTCAACCTTTTTCTGTTGTATTTATAAAACTATAATTACTTTCTACATTTAATTTTTTAACCTCTTTAAGAATCAATCAATCATTGATAACATGGGGTGTTTGTAGGCTCGGGCCTTAGGGACTTGGTCATTGCTTTCACGAGAATTACTGCATGATTCTTGGCACGTGCACTTCTAAGGGCCCAGCTCACTGCTGAGTTGAGAGGCCCCAGTACCTAGAATCCCAGAACTAGTGCTATTTTCATTACACCACTACATATCCCAGAAATGAAACGACATCACATTACTTCTTAGGGGTAAAGGCAAAACAAAACCAACCCAGCAATGAAAAAGAACAAACACTGAAATGAATACAAATAGAACACAAGCTAAACTGTTTATCAAATAGATGGCATAGCCACACAGAGGAAACATTTATTTCAAGTATTTCTACCAAAAGAAACCAGGGATTCCTAAATAAATGGGTGATTTCAGGTCTGGGGCAGGGAAAGCACTAGGTGAATTTGACATGTTTTATGCCAGAAAGCAATGACACACTCAAAGATTAAGAGGTCATGCCAAAAAAATACAAGCTCCAGCTTGAACAAGCTCTTACTGAAAAACAAACAAATAAAAAACTATGAGTCCCATAGTTGTATTTGAGAGACAGAGAAGGGAGGTAAAAGAAAGCTCTTCTTTACCATAGAAATTCTAATAAACACATCAGGAATGACAGAATTCTAATTTAAAAAAAAATTAAAATGAAAGTCCACCTTCAATGAATGTGTATAAAATAAAAACATTAAAAAATGTTTATTCTGCAACAAAAATCATGGTATTTCAAAATAGGTAGTATTTCCTATTAAACTACAAAATAGCATTTATAAGCACATACAGGGGAGAAAACAGCTGGTTTACTTTTGCTTTGATTGGATAAAAAGCAATACACATCACACTTATAAAGATTTCACTCTTAGCTAGAGTTAACAGTTTTCATATGTTTATATTTTATAGTCAGTACACCAAACCTAATGGGAATTCTAAACCAGAACCAGGGGAGGTGGTGCCCCTCAAACTCTCAATCAAACAGATCAGCATTGACCTGTTTGTAGGCAGTGTTTGTGCCCAGGGCAGGGTGGACTGGAGGCAGAGGTCCACCCAGCGAAAGAGTGAAACCTAGAGAGTTGTACTGGAACTGCATCGGAAGAGGAGTCCTCTCTTATGTAGTTTCCAGGATTCCTGGGCAGAATGCCTTCCACGGCCCACAGGTGTCAACAAAGAGAATGAAACAGAACTTGAATTATACACAAATAGATTAAAAAGTAAGTAAAACTAAGGAGCTCAATGTCAAAGACTGAATAAATAGCTTTCATGATGATCATGATGATGGGTGGAAACAGCTGTTCTTCGTTATCTCACAAATATTTCATTCTCTAGACCTTATGTGCTCTTTGGACAGGCACTTTTCCCTCTCCCATTTGTGATAAACTGCAAACATAGCCACAAAGTCTTATTCATCCTTTTATTCACATATGAAGCAATGACTTTGCAGCTCTTCCTGTTAAAAGGTGAAATCTATATTTCTCCCTTGAATGGAGGCTGGACTTGTGATTTGCTTTGAGTGACAGAATACAACAAAAATAAAGCAGGGCTGGCCCAAAGCATAGGTCTCAAAAGGCCTTTCAAGATTTCACTTGCTTCCTGCAGATTTGCCTAGCCTCCAGGTGAATAAGACCAGGCTAGCTGACGGGGGGACAGGAGACCACTCTGAGCAGAGACAAGCACTTGAGACTTGAGGCCATTCTCAAGCAGCCAGTCTCATCTGACCCACCAGCTAAGTGCAGGTCCATGAGCAAGCTGAGCCAACACCAGAAGAGAAGCCCAGCCCAGCCTAGCTGAAATGCTAATTTGCAGAATTATGAGCCAAAAAAAAAAAAAAAAAAAATGGATGCTGTCTGAAGCCACACATGTGGGATAGTTTATTAAGCAGCAAAAGCTAACTGATACACCATTATCCCCAGTGACTACCACAGTATCAGACATTTAGAAGATGCACTTCAAACACTGGTTAAATAATGTTGTTGAATAAATTAATCCACCTAATATAATGCCTGTTGTGTGCCAGTGCCATTCTGAGTCCTAGGATGTTGAGATAATATACATGGTTCCTGCCTACAATTTGGGCTAGCAGAAGAGACAAATACTTAGATGGTGTTTATACAAAGATAATATGGGTACTGCCCAGGACTCAGATACAGGATAAAATTTAAAGGAAGTTCCTGAAAGAGGTGATGAGTTAGCTAAGTGAAAAAAAAAAATGAGTGAGAACTAACTAGATGAAGTAGTGAGTACATGTGTACTGTACAAACACAGAGAAAGTATACAACGATACAAACTACACTGCTTGGAAAATAGAGCTAAAGTAGGAGAAGGAAAGATTATTCACTTCAGTCGTTGCTCTACTTACCAACTATGTGAACTTCAACAGGTTACTGCACCTTTCTACATCTTAGTTCACTCATCAATAATATAGGATATTAATAGTTCTTAGGAAAAGAAGTTGCTCTGAGAAATAAATATGATAATATGTAAAGTGCCTAGTGCCTGACATATAAGACATATAATACTGCTTAATAAAGACTGTCAACTATCATTGTTTTATTGCCTGTTTACAATAATCATGTATTCCTTTGGATTTAAAAGTATTTCGACAAAGTAGAAAATAGTTCCGAGTCAAAGAGAGATCATTCACACACACAAACACATACACACAACTTGGAAAGAAGCAAGTGTTTACCTGAATTTTTATGTGCCATGTTTGTGTAATAAATCAAATTAACTTTTTAAAAGATTTATTTATTATTTATTTATTTATGTCTGCCCCTCTTCCCCACTTGAGGCTTGCTTGCTGTCTGCTCTCTGTGTCCATTCACTGCACGTTCTTCTGTGTCTGCTCATCTTCCTTTGTTGTGTCATCTTGCTGTGCCAGCTCTCCACAGGCGTGGCGCGGGCTGCCAGCTCTCTGCGGGCACAAGCCATCAGCTTTCTGTGGGCATGGCCCACCTTGCCTTCACAAAGAGGTCCTGGGACACAAACCCAGGGCTTCCCATATAGTAGATGGAAGCCCAATTGATTGAGCCACAGTTGCTTCCCAATCAAATTAATTTTTTAAAAAGGGGGTGGGGAAGGTTTTCCAGGCAGAAGAGACTACAAGTATAAAGATAAAGCAGTGTATGTTACATATGTGGCCAAAAATGCCAAATAAGACCAGAATATAATGTTCAAAGGTGGGATAGATGATACAGAAAAAATATAAAGAGCCAGGTCATGAAGGACCTCATATATGAAGCAAAGGGTTTAGAGTTTATTGCAAAGGCAGAGGGGAGTTATTGTTCCCTCTCACATGAAATGAATGTAAGTAGCAGTCTTCTTAGAAAACAATCAAAATATGAATGTTGGTATTTAAGTAGGGGTGAGATGATACCATTTCATTTATTTGACTTTATTCAATGACAATTTCTGAGTGCCCTTCACAGACCAGCACTTCTCAACATAAGGGATTCTAAGTGAATAAGTTCTGCTCTCAGAATGTTTCCAAGTTAGCTAGAAAGACACCCGTGGAAGCAAATCGGTACAACTCAGTATGATGTGTTGCAACAAGGAAATGGATCAAGTTCTACGAAGATAATGAGTCAGAAGCACTAACTCTGGGAGATGAGGAAGGAGAGGGAGGCTAAGGTCAGAGCTTAAACAGTTAGAATGCATTGAATGAAATACGGCCCTAGTCGCTGTCCTTTCCTGTGACCTCCATTTTCTCTATCTCTGCCTCCTCCCTGCAATCCCCTCCATCGCATCAGAGTAGCAATTCTGTCCCAGCATCTCCTGCATGTGATTACCAACACGAATGTCTGAAGCACCAATTTAAAAGCAATGATAGTTATTTATAATATTATATAACATGGGATCAACAGAATTAAGAATGTTTTGAGGGAAGCGAATGTGGCTCAACTGATAGAGAGTCCAAACCCAGGGCCTCCTGACCCTTGTGGAACTGGCCCATGCGCGGCGCTGCTGCATGCAAGGAGAGCTGTGCCACGCAGCGGTGTCCCCCACGTAGAGGTGCCCCCCGCACAAGGAGTGCACCTCACAAGGAGAGCTGCCCCACATGACAAAAGCACAGCCCACATGGAGAGCTGATTCAGCAAGATGATGCAACAAAAAGAGACACAAATTCCCAGAGCTTCCTGACAAGACTGCAAGCGGACACAGAACACAAAGTGAATGGACACAGAGAGCAGACCCTGGGGAGTGGGGGGGTGGGAGATAGGTATTGGTAGGAAAGGGAGAGAAATAAATAAAGTAAAACATTTAAAAAAAGCTTAAAAAAAAAAAAGAATGTTTTGAGCTACCCCATTCCAAGTTCCAGAAGTGAAATTTAGCAAGTTTTGCTAGTGGAAGCCACATTTAAAATAGCTCTCTAAACCAGTTGGTTAACCCATCATACAGCTCAGCAAAAATCCAGTTTGATTATTTTGAATGCTGCAGCTCTGTTCCAGAGAAGTTTAAGAGTTTTTGATGTTAGGTCTTACATTAGAAGCTATGATGTGGTTTATCCCATAAAATTTGAATGTACGTCAAAACTGAAATCCACTGTAAAAATTTTAAGAAGCAAATTCCAGCATGAAAAACTTCTAATAGCTTTGTCATTATATGGGCTACTAGACTTAGCAAGAGTAATCACTGCCCACCTCTCTAATTCACAGGGATTAGCAGGGCCCATACAGGGTGGTACACAGTGATTCTCTTTACCAGGAATCCTTACTTGTGGATCATACTTTGAAGATTTATTTGTGATCAGTTTGTGTTCATCTATACCACAAAGTGTACTTTTATTATGTTGAATGTTTTTAATTTAGCTACTATTCCAAAATCTACTGCAGGACCAAGTGTATGCTAAAAAATCTATATATTGGTATTTTTTATAATGCAAGAAAGAATTCTCAAACTTCAGGCCGGGTTAGCTGGAAAAGTTAAACCACCTTCTTCAACGACAAGCAGGTGACCTTTCCTTGCTTTGTAAAGCCTCTTTCCTCAACTGCACATTTAAATTTGACTGATGTTCCATTGATACTGAAATCTCCTAAGCAACTCCTTTACTATTATATATTATGAGAATTTATTTCTACCTATTCATGTACTCCATTTAATGGTGCTGAAAAAGTTAACTAAAATAGACCTTAACAAACCATTTCACTGTGCTGTATATATTCTGTGTAATTCTTAAACTCAGGGCATTCTCAGTGAGTGAAAACTACTGTAGCAGCTCTTGGCCAGTTAGTAAATTGTAGAGTTTGAGATTTGATACCAGCCAGTCTAGCTCCAGAGTCTGTGCTCTTAAGCATGTAGTATGCCTTACTTTCATTGAGGTTAGGTCATTATCAGGACATCCTGAACATAAGAAGTACTCAGTACATAACAGCTATTGTTAATTTTATTGTTTGACTTGACACATACATACATACATACATACTACATATATATATATATAACTATGATAATTTTTTAAATGATGCAATGAAACAAAACCTAGTCCAAATGAGAAAGTAATGACTAAAATATTGCAAAAATGTCAAGAAATTAGACAAAAAGTAAAAGACATAAGCTGTATTTCTTTGGTCTTAATATGGCCATTTATTTCACTTGGGTAAAAAGTTTTAACATAGGATAACCAAAAAAAAAATAGAACATCCTCAAAGAAATAGAATCTCATGCTAGATGTTAATTGTTCTAGGAAACAAAATAATGTAATATTAATAAAATAAAGGTAAAACTGACTATTAAGGAATGGTGGGAATCCTTTATCTTTTGGAAGACATACACAGAACTACACTTTTAGCAATCATATCCTCAAGTATTTCTAGAAGCATTTATGTGTAAATTTAAATGATAATATGTAGACTCACAATTTAGATTAAAAAAAAAGGATTTTGCCTAGCAACTGAATTAATTCGGCCTATGAAATTTCTTCCAGTATATTACTTTTGTTTGAAAACTTAATTTTTAGATAAGAATTTAAATCATGCAATATAATTTGAATATAGTTGTATATAACATCAGTTAGTGAAAATGTGTCTATATTTAAGTAATAATTAATATACATTTCTTTAAAGCCCAAATAATCTTCTCCAAAAGATAAAAAAATATTCATAACATGTAATAAGGATAGCACATTGATATATGAATTTACTCAATATTTCAATGAAATTAAAACTTTACTTGAATATTCACTGAAATCTTACAGTCTGCTTGCTATAGCAGAACTTTATTTTCCAATTTTTAAAATTAGTATTTCTCCACTTTAAAAAACACGATGAGTCAAAGTCACCTGGAAGCAGTATTGCAGGTGTAGCAAGGGTCCCTAGACAACTTGCAAGTACATCTTGTATTTGCAAATCAAGACTATGAAGAAGAAGGCACACTGTTGAGATTCAGAGTACTTTATTTATTTATTTTTATTTTTTAATTCAATTTTTTAAATATTACATTAAAAAATATGAGGTCCCCATGTACCCCCCACCCCCCTCACCCCACTACACCCCCCCATAGCAACATTCTCCTCCATCATCATGACACATTCATTGCATTTGGTGAATACATCTCTGAGCATTGCTGCACCTCATGGTCAATGGTCCACATCATAGCCCACACTCTCCCACGTTCCCAAGTGACTCTATACCAAGTTTCAGCTTCTACTTGGCCTGACTCATTAACCTAAAACAGTACCTTGTAAGGAGATTCCAACCTAGAGTTACTCAGAAATAACTGACTTTCTTATGAAACTTAGGATCATTATTAGGACTTCATTCCCCTGTCTTGTCTTGGGGAATGCTGGAGCCCACAGAACTATCCATAGGAATCAATGTGGACATTGTAACCCAAAGGAGTATATTTTAAAAGAAACCTAGGAAAATTTGCCAAGTCCCCTAGAGACTTGGGCTTGGATGCAGGGAAGAATATGTCACATCTCTGTACTCCAGGAGAACCCTCTTCAGAAGAATGGCACATGCAGGGAGCTTCAGCCAGCACGATGGAGCCCTGGAAGCACTGCTAAGAGGGAAGTCCAGGAATTGTCTCTTATGCCAGCTACCACTAGGGTGGCAGGAAAGAATGTTAAGTTAAACAAAACCTTTGCTAGGAGGTATCCATTCCAGCCGACTCATCTTTAAGAGAAGAAAAACATCCCCAATGGGCACAACATCCAGGACAAAGATGATGATTAAGGCTTTTAATATTCTATACACTAAGGAGAGAGCACGCATTTTTCCCACCACATGAATCGATAGGTTTAGAGGCCCAGACACTCCAAGTGGAGGCTTGAACCTATTACTGAGACCCGACAAATGCCAAGTTTACCAGAAGCAAATAGCCTAGGGAAAGAGGCTAATCTTTTTTCAAACTTATAGTATATTTTCTGTTATCTGATGCCAACTCATTTTGGTAGAAATAACCACATACACAAACCACCCCAACTCATGGGGCAAGTCGAACCTCACCTAGGTCTTGCCAGAAGATACTATTCCCCTACACACAACGATGGGTTCAGGGATGGAGAGGTCACCTGAAGCAGAGCCCTGAGACTCAGAGAGTCAGAGCAGGAGTTGTGCAGAAAAGCTATCTGCAGACATAGTTCTCTTCTCTAAGAGCACTGGTTGTCAGGACAGTATAAGCCTGAACCTGCTGGTGGTCCTCTTGGCCTCCACTTGGAGAAGTCTGCCAACACAGAGGAGCACACAGTCCAGAACAGAAAGAGGAAGGGGAAGAAGCACAGTGTTCTGATAATACCAGGGGAACCCTGGGAACCTGCTGGGCCTGGAGTCAGGCATATTCCCAGACATCTCACATACTGGAGCCACTAAATTCCTATTTTGTTCAGGCTGCTCAGTGCTGGCTTTTCTATCACTTGAAAACCAAAGAATCTTGACTGACTTTACCTGTACTTTTATTCACTTTAATTCAACAAACATTGGTAGAGGATCTGCTAAGGAGCAGGCACTTTTCCAGGCGCTGGAGCCACTAACAGGAATGGAACATAGTCTCTAACCTCACTGGAACCTGGGCGTGGCAGTAAAACTAAGAATGAGGGGAGCCCTTCAGGTGAACAGGCCACGTGCTGTTTGGAAACCACAGATCATGGATGCCTGTACTGATCCCCATCTCAGTGGGCCAGGACGGTCAGTTTAAAAGTCAGAAAAGAGAAAACTACACCATCGGTAAGCATGTTTTAAAATAAAACACATAAAATTGGCAATTTGTGTTTCAAAATTACCTTTGAGAAGCAAAAAGAAGCAGAATATTTCTCATCTAAAAACAGTACTCAAGAACACAATAGTAAACACAATATTCAAACCCTGAAAATAACAATGTGGAAAAATAAACTAAAACTAAATGTAGTTGAATGTATTTTAGTGTTAATTATGATAGAGATCAAATAAATGAACCCAGAAAGAGCATGAAACATGCATACAAAATTATCTGGAAGTTAGTATAGATAACTTTGTATTTCAAAAAATGTACTAAAATAATATTAATCAGTATATATTTTCAATCTGAAAATACACAAAGACAGAGAATATCTTTCCAAATCAGCAAATATTTACTTAATTCATATCATGCATCAGGTATCTGTAGGACAGTGTTGAAAAGCTTCAGGGCTTTTGGTTTTAATAAATGAAGAGCTACATAGCAAAAGCTTTCATAAAACTAGATAAGAACGTTAAACTAAGCCAAAAAGGAGACACTATAAGATAGTAAACTTCACGTAAAACACAAATATGGTTGATATTACATATTTAAGACTGTTTTTACAAAATATAAATACAAATACACTAGAGAGAAGGAAAAAGAATAGTTGCTATGTAAAGCAGGGGAATAAAAGAGATTGAAAAGTGATGAGTTTTGGTTATTTGTTTGTTGCTGATTATTATTATTGGAATAATGAAAGTGCTTTAAGAATGACTGAAGTGATAAATGAACAAATATGTGATTGCACCCAATACCACTGATTATACAATTTGGATGGTTTTATGCTTTATTAATATATATCAATAAAATTGATTTGTTAAGGGAAAAAAGTTTCTTTTTTTTTGTCAATTAGTATCATTGATACTAATATATTAGTATCATTCACCATTTATAAATAAAAGTAACCTATTACAAAAGTTTTCTAAGTAGGTTATAATAAAAAGATAAAATGAGAATCAGCATATAATATTTATATAAATAAAACTGATAAGAATACCAAGGTTGTCGTGTAAGGCAAATCCTAAGTAAAATAAAAAGTAAAGTTCTGCTTCATTCCCACTTTTCTGTGCCTCTCAGTTTTGTTACACTCTTCTTCAGGTGCTATATGTTCTACCCTCATAAATCTGGAACGTTCTCCAAATTCTAAAAGTAAAATTCTCCTTTTGTACAAATGTTGATCTTTCACAATTTTTAAACAGGGAAGATCTAATGAATAGCTTAAAAGGCTATTTTCTCGAGGCGGAGTAAGGGTAGGGAAACCTGAATCAATTTATAATTTTAGTCTCAGCATATAGAGGAAATATGACATGGTTCGCTACAAAGGGAATTTTGGGCTTCAGTTTCCCATAACAGGTAAGTGAATCAGCCAAACCAACCTGAGTGTAGACTATAACTAAGAAAGGTAAGATGTCCATTCTCTCTATTCCTCTTTATTTCCACATGCTGGAGTTTATTTTCCTTTCTCCATGGCTTCCTGGTAACAATTTCTTTTAAAGACCCAACCTTACCTCAGCTGCCCTAAAGAAAAGGGATTTTTTCCCTCCCCTTCAAGTGCTCTTCCTTTCAGATGCACTTAGGAGTACAGAGAGCCCAGCTCTGGGCCCCACAAGGAGGACCAGATGGAAAGCAAAGCACCTTTGCTGACGATCAGAGCCACTCTTTCCCACGGGGTCCCAGGCTTTGCCACACCTTATAAACTGTCACTGAGCAACCTCACCAAGTAATTCACAGGAAGGTGCTAGTGATTAAGAACCAGCTGAATGTGTTACTGTCTCAAAAGCAAGGCAGTAATATATTTTAGAAGAGATAACAACAAATCAAAGGAGATGGGACATTGTAATTGAGTTTCAAATACCTAAGCAAGTCAAGTTTTTAGACCAAGAAGACATTCCAGCACCCCTCAAATCACATCGCTTCATAACAATTATTTCATCTATCATTAAGGAAAGCTGGCCTTGCTAACAATATGGAATATTTCGCACTATCCAATATTACTTCTTATATGTAATAATATCTACCAATGCACATAACAAGGTCCCTCATACCTAGTGGATGCCAAGAAATAGTTTTAAAGAGGACTTAGTATGGGTTGGAAGAAATCCAAAAAGAATCAATACAAACTAGAAAGAATGATGATCCAGGAAAAGTTACTAGCTTTCTACTGCTCAGTATCTACTATTTGCCAGATGTAACATTATATTTTTAATTAAGATAATACATAATATGCTATGTAAAGAAATCACAAAAGAAAAGTGGCTTTAAAGAGAAGTAAAATTGTTTTAATTATAAAACTAGAATCAGCACCTGGCACATGATGGTTTTTGGTAAATATGTGTTCAATGCCTTTACCAGTTTCTCAAGAGTCTGAACTAGTTCGCACACAATTAGGCTAAAGTCAATACCACTTTCCCTTCAGGAGGCTTGGCCTCTCTCATCGAGCATTCGGATTTCAGGGATGTTCACATTCAACACAATCTGGCCACTTAGGTTTTCCTGCAGTGCCACAAATACCTCCAGTTCTCCAACACAGGGGGATATACTCTTTAAGCAAAAGCAAGGCAGAATATTAATGTAAACATAATAATGGTATAAACTAGATTCAGTTTACAAATGCTGAGAGGCACAATAAAATTCTAAAAGTCATCCATATTGACAGATAATTACAAAGCCATTTTCAGATTTATTTCAATTTTAAATATCATTTCTCTGTACATAAATTCTCAGATTACAGTGACTTTTTGCCCACAAAGGAAGTGCTTGATATATTAGCAATATTCCTTTACTCTTAATCCTTTTGACCACTCCTTACCTAATGAACCCCTTGAATATGACTTCTGTCCCTTTAAATTCCAGAGTCTTCTAACTATAGATTGAAAAAAAATCTTAGTACCCAGAAAAGCCAGGCATTTTACAGATGAGGATGGTAAGGACTTGTCTAGGGTTACACTGAGGCAGAATATAAGAACAGAAGGTAAATATACTGACTTTTAAGTGGGAGCTATTTCTCACACACCTACCTTCTCTCTCTGAGTCCAGTGGTTCTTAGTCATTACCTGCTGCTGAAGATTAACATTTGTCAGAAGACAATTTCCTTATATCAGTACTTCATTGACTCAAATGTTTGCAGAGCAAAACAAGTCCGAAGTAATTTTGCATAAATTCCCATTTCCTCTTAGAATGGATATGCAAAAAAAAGAGTAGGTAGATTTGCTGGATTCAAAGCATCACCAAATCGCCCAATAGAACTGTTCATAGACTATGTCTGTAAAAAATTAATATGTGGTATACTCCTGAATGTTTATTACCATCGTATACTAGTTCTTTCTCCATCAAGAAATTCTTACAATATACCTAGCTGGTAGACATGAAAGATTTTCCCCAAAACAATACAGCTTTGTAAAACAAATTACATCTTGACTTTTCACAGCCACTTCTTTGATCTGGGGTAATCAGCTTTGTGCAGAAAAAGTTTGCTCTAACAAAATTTGTGCGGCTCACGTCATAACACAGATCCTCTAAATCTAGCAAACCTACCTGCTGTTTTGTTGTGTGTCTTCTTCTGGAAAGCAACTGCCCAGCAATCCTTGCATCTATATGGGGCCATAAAACTTGTTCTCACCAGTGGAATGTAAGCACAAGTGATAAGTGTCACTCACTAGTCAAGGTGGAAGAGAAGGGGATTTGTCTTTTCCATCCTGTATCTTTTCTCCCTCTGCCTGAACACAGAGAACTCCAAGACCCCTAGTGAAAAGTGGAAGGAACCCAGAAAAGCCCAGAGACACCCACATTTGGAAGTCTGTAGAAATAAATTTCTATTGTGTTAATTCTCTGAAATTTTAAAGTTGTTATAGCAGTTAGCAAAACTCTTATTAACACAAAAACTTGCAAGCTATATCCATCATCAGAGTATTTTGGGCATCCAGATAGTAGTAGCTTCCAATAAATGTGGCACAGAATATGTCAATTTAATTATTAAATTTTTCCTCTGTCGATCTTGCTGCTAAGCTTACAGACATTTGCTAGGCTAAACTAAGTTCAGTCAAAATTCTGAAGTTCTTATGGTCAAGATGAGCACTTAAAAGGACTTTTTAGTACACCAATATGGTAGATGATAAGACATATTGCCACAGTACCTAACTTCAGATTTCTACTGTGAATTATGTCATTATCCTTGGAATCTTTATTATAAGATCTCACCAAACAATCTTCTTTCTCTCAGAGTAGGCTCCAGATAAGAGGGCTTTTAATTTTTAAAGGGATGATGCTAATTGAAGGAGTCTGTTGGAGACACTTTATAAAATCTGCAGTAAACAAGGTCCTAAAACATGTACAGATTTCCAAGGTTCTAACTGAAATTAAATTTGTACCTCCTTTGTAATTAAAAAAAATACACGAAGTATAAATCTCCTTTGGTCAATACATTTTTGTTCAAAAGAGGGGTTAAATTCTAATGGAAATGTTTATAGTCCATTTTGCATCTGTTTTTATAGTAACTAGCAATGATGCTGCCTTCTCAAAAGAGAATAAGTAAAGAATAGATGCACTAATTGTTGATTCAGAACTAAATTAAATCATTCCATTCAGGTATATTCCATTCAGCAGTATGCTAAAGAACAAAATCTGGAGATGAATAGGAAGTATAGAGTCCTACAAAGTTTTCATCACAGCCTGTGATAGATGGGATAACCAAGTATGATATCCTCAAACTTCATACCAAGCCAAAAGTCTATTTCTAGCTTAGCCCATGGATAATTCAGCTGTCACTCATGCCGTTCACACTCTCAAATCCTTAAACAATTTCACTCATATTAACTTTGTGCTATATTCATCAAATGGCAAAGTGAGATTACACAGAAAGAGTTCTGGTATAGTCAAAAGTTTCCACATAAAACCATTCATACAAAAAATATACCATTACTATCTTGAAAAAGGGCCAATTTCAACTGTGTACATTATACTGAAACATGAAAAGTCACTGAAGTAAGCTTTTTCCAATAATTTGCGATTAGTTTCCAGGTTACAAAGATAAATCCTATACAATGGGTTGGCTCAGTAACAGGAATTGATTGTCTTCCACCTCAGAGGCAAAAGGCTCACTTCTTCACAGGGTCAGTAGCATTCGCTGGCCAGCAATTCCAGAGCTCCTTGGCTTTCCTGGCACTAGATAACGTCTTCTCCTTTCTCCCCCAGGTTCTGTTGACTTCTGGCCTTTTGTTCATCTCCATGGCCTTCTCCCTTTAATGACCTCTAGTAATAGGATTAAGACCCATCCAGATTCTGTTGGCAACACCTTAACTGAAAATTACATCTTCAAAATGACGTATTTACAATGGGTTCCATCCACAGAAATGGGATTAAGAACATGCTTTTTTTGTTCCTGGGGTACCTAATTCAATCTACCACAAACTTAGACCAAATAACTAATGATTTTCCTCTATTAAATTTTTTCTGATTAAAAAAATTGTAGTAATATATTTACAGGACATATTTCTCATTCTAACCACTTTCAAATACATAATTTAGTGGTAATAATCATTCACAATGTTGTACTACTGTTACCACCACCCATTATCAAAACGTTTTTATCATCCCAAACAGAAACTCTATCAAGTAAGTAATATTTCCCATGTCTCTCTCTCCTCAGTGCTCTAATCTCACTTCCGTGTCTATACATGTGTTTATTCTAGGTATTTCATGGAATTGAAATCACTTGTGCTTTTGTGTCTGGCTTATTTCATTCAACATGATGCCTTCAAGGTCATCATGTGACCTAGGATGTTGTTGCATGTATCAGAACTTCTTTCCTCTTTATAGCTGAGTAATGTTCCATTGGATATACATACTGCATAGTAATAACCGTCCTAGTGGCTTTGAGGTGGTATCTCATTGTGGCTTTGATTTGCATCTCCCTAATGACTAATGATGTTGAGCATCCTTTCATGTGCTTATTGGTTATTTGTATATCTTCTCTGGAGAATCTAGTATTAAATTTTAATCAGTTTTGTTGGAATACTTTCTTCATGAAGTCTTCTTTATTTTCTTTATTTTCCTGTGATGGATGTAACATATCTCTCTTTATATATACAACTTTAACAGCACTGATTACTCTCTAGTTTGCTTTTCTAGCTATTTATACACTGCTTAACTGTACTAATAGGTCCAAGCCCTGAAAAAAATCCACATCTAATTTATTTTAGTTGCTCCTCCACTGCATTTCCTAACATAGTGCCACACATGTAGAAGGAACACAGCACAGCTTTTAAAATAAGCTTACAGACAGGGAACTGTACAGAACATATGTCCAGGGTGCATGGTAATGTATGGATATACTCATAGTGGCAACAATTAAAAACCACAGTAGGGGGGGTACTGGGTTCCTGGCCAGTGGTGCTCTGTCGTGGTCCCTAGGGGAGCAGCGACAGTCTCCCAGATACAGTGGCGGGGACTGGGAGGGAGTGAGGGTTCAACAGTGAGCCCCTGATGCTAATGACTATGCTTGTGAGCTGATAAACCTAAAATAAGAACAAGGCCTAGAGCAACATTGTGCCTGGGAATTCCCTCCTGTCAGCCTTCATGTTACTCAAATGTGGCCAGTCTCGAAGCCAAACTCAGCATGTAAATGCAATGCCTTCCCCCCAGCGTGGGACATGACACCCGGGGATGAGCCTCCCTGGCAACGAGGGACCACTATCAACTACCAACTGATGATGCAACTGGAAAAGGACCTTATACGGAAGGTTCAATGCGGATCAGCAGAATATCCATGTCTACATAAAATAACATGACTTTAAAATGCTGTTTGACCTAAAGTAAGGGGGAAATGGAAAGGAGAAATGAGTTTATATGGCTACGAGTTTCTAAAAAAGAGTCTGGAGGCTGGCAGAAGGATTGCCCTCATGCACAACTGAGCAGAGTCAGAGAGACAGATAAAGCAGATACAACCCCCAGATATTGGTTCCTGTGAGGGCTAAAGAGACCCATGGGAGTTATGGTCATGGCCGATGGGGTTAACTACCAGGGCAGATGGCCCCTCTTTGGAAATGGTGTTTATGTGTGATGAATCTGGACTCAGATGGGATCTCCCTTCATAAGACTTTCATGCTAATGTGCTGGAGGTGCAGTTAATGTTGGGGTTTAAGATATATTTAGGGGATTTGAATCTCTGGACTGACAATGTGATAGCCAGGTCCTGAGCCTCAACAGACTCCAGCACCTACAATCTGATCTATTGGACTTACCACACTCAGCTAAGATGGAGTTGAAGAAGGACAACCACCACACCATGGAGCCTAGAGTGATTACAACTGAAAATGGGAGGATTGCATCCAGCATCCATGTGGAATCTGAGCCTCCTCTTGACATAGAGGTGCAATGGACACAACCAATCCAATGTCCACATAGAAGAGGTGAGACTGGATTGGGAAAAGTGGACATGGTGGACGATGGGTATGGGGAAAGGCAGGAAGAGATGAGAGGTGGAGGCATCTTTGGGACATGGAGCTGCCCTGGATGGTGCTTCAGAGGTAATCACCGGACATTGTAAATCCTCACAGGGCCCACTGGATGGAATGGAGGAGAGTATGGGCCATGATGTGGACCACTGACTATGAGGTGCAGAGGTACCCAAAGATGTACTTACCAAATCCAATGGATGTGTCATGATGATGGGAACGAGTGTTGTTGGGGGGGGGGGAGAGGGGGGGTGGGGGGGGGGCTGAATGGGACCTCACATATATATTTTTAATGTAATATTATTACAAAGTCAATAAAAAAATAAAATAAAAAAAATAAAAGTAATGCTTCAGCATAAAAAAATAAAATAAAATAAAATAAAATAAGCTTACACATTTTATAACATTATCCACAGAACTCAAGTCTGTGTTTTATGGGGAAAAGTTTGTGTTCAATTTGTCAAATAAACTATCTATTGCTATATCTTGTAACATACTATAGCCACAGTGTACTGGAAGAACTGCTAGACATTTTTCCAGTAAGTAAACTCTGCTCCAAGAAAGGGCAGAGGACACCATTCAAGTTAATGTTAGTGGAACTGTACCTGGAATAAATACCTAAGCACTAGCAGTTTTCAAAATTTAGATATTAATCATCACATTACACATTGTGCTTAAACTTTTTGACAGTTCATTTATTCCAGGTAGTGACATTTTAAGATCAAGATTTTGTTTTTGCAAAATGCTAGTTGTATCCATAACACTGCAGCCTAAAATGTCAAAACAAGATATGATTGTAAATAAACTTTAAAATGTTTTCAATATTTTATTTGGAGGTCTAAGTAGAGGTCTAACAATTCCTACCCCCCCATTTACCCAGGACAGTTTCAATTTATCCTTTGTTTCAAAATATCATATTTCATCTATTCTAAGACACACCATTAATTTATGTTATTAAGAAACAAAAAAACATTGCCAATTAAGTGTAAAATGTCAACATTTACAAGAAACATTAACTTTTTCAATGGTAAAAGATGAACTTTTTAAAAAAGCTCATCTTGGAATCACTGAAATGTGATATTTAGTGGAGAACATGTAAGATACGATAAGTATATTATGAAAACATAACAGAGGAAGAATGAAAAGAAATGGTTATTAGAGTTGAACATTTTATGTTCACTTATTGTCACTAATACTAATTACTTACATAGTTTTTAAAGTATATTCAGACTTTAATGATTTTCATCAACTATATTAATGTAACCTTAATGATCAAAAGAGTACAGCATTGTGTATATCTAGAAGCTCTTAACCCTGCTTCCCTCCAGAGAGGGAACTACATGGTGAAGGGCAGTATGAGTAAGAATTTTCAACGTGTCATTTAGCATCTTTTGAACTGACTGTCACATGCATGTATGAAAATTTAAAAATAAAAAATTAAAGTAGCTTCTCTTCTTTAATAAACTGGAGAACAGAATATAGTATCTAAAGAGTTCAATTTTTCTAATCTACTAGTTTAGGAAAACAACAACTATAAACATGGTTTATGAGCTTAGACTCATCGCAGGCATCACCCTAAGTAGAGATGTAATTGAGGTTCCATAATACGCACTTCAGAAGAGAAAATGCCTTTCCGTTAAGAGATGACCTACGTCCTGAGGTTTGCAAGAAAAACACCTCTTTGCATGTGAAATGTTTGCCATCCCCTTTCACTGAAGATGTCACTGGGTGTCTTCAGAGAAGTAGAATTTACTATTCAGAATAAGATCAAACTTTTGGTATCCAAAAAAGCATTTGGATTGGAATAAGATTCAATCATTTTGAATAAAACCATGTAACAACATGGAAAGTTTTCTTGTTGTTGAAGGACACTCTTAGATGCCTCAGTCACAAAAGAGAAGAGATTTTAAAAGGTAATAAATAAAAATTTAAGAGTGATAGCTTGTTTGTGAACCCTACTTGGGGCCTCAGAGATGCCACAAAGGCTCTGGATGACTAGGACCTTTTTCTGTCTAGTTGTTACCATCTGTGGTAAAGTTTAGGATCCGCAATAAATGAAGGCTTAACATGAGCTGTAAATTTTTGGTTTTCACCAAACCTTCTCTAACTGCTTCAGAAAAGTTTAATTCGAACCGTAGGTGGGTGTGGTGGATAAAGATGAGTGAACTGACAGATTTGTGTGGGAAAGCTCATACTATCTGTCAGATTGTCTTTATAAAATGGGAAAAGACACTTTATAAAACAAGAAAATCTTCTTCAAATGTATGGATTACACAAAGGACTAAAAATAATGCTTTAAAATGTTCCTATCACAATGCCCTCCCAGCATTTTGCTATGATGCTGTGGCCTAGTACATGTTTCCATTGCATCTGTGGCATGTAGCTGGCTGGAAGACATACAAACAAAATTTCGCTCTATTATGAGTCATGCACACTACCTTCCTTGCCAGAATGCTCCCATACGTTTTCAGGACATGTCCAAAAATTGACTGTGGGAATCTAAAATCACACTCAGAAGAGAATCCAGTTCAATTTTCACTGACTGTAGCTATATACTTGACTTGGCCTTTCTGTCAATAAAATACAATACTATAGATTTTAATCCAGATTCCACTTTTTCTAGGATGAACAAAATAATTAGGAACAAGTATAGTACCTGGTAAAGGAGTAGGTAATTGATTATGGGGAAAAATGCAACATAGAAAAATGACCATTAAACCACTTAATGGGAGAAGCCCTAGATGAGCGTTTCTCAGAGATGTGGTCCATGGATTTCAGAACCTTTCCTGGGGGTCCAGGGAGCCCAGCCTATTTCCATAACAATACAAAAGTATTATTTCCCTTTTCACTGTATTGGCATTTACACTGGTGGTACAAAAGCAATGGTGTGTAAGGCTGCTGGCACTTTAGCACAATCAAGAAAATGATAGCAGTACTAGTCACTGCCATATTGCTCACTGCCACACACTTATGTGTGTATGTGTGTGGATGGGTGAAGTTAGCTTAAATAAGAATATCCTGGATAAAACAGTGAAAGTGTTGACCCTTGAGTATACATATTTTTTTAATATTGTGTGACAAGATGAGAAGTACCTATAATCTAAGAACAATTATGCCTAGGAAAAACACTTGTGTGATTGAGTAGCAAGCTGAACTAAGATTTCTTTTTTCAAGAAGTGCCATGTTTACTTGAAATAATGACTGACACACAAACTATGGGTAGTCAGACCTAAGTGTTTGGTATACATTTTCTTGAAAATTAGCTAAGGCTGTCACTTCAAGGAAAACAACTCATAGTACCTGTTGCCAGTGATAAAATTTGAGCTTTCCCCAACAATATCTGTCTTCGTTTGCTAGAGCTGCTATGACAAATACCACACAATGTGTATGCTTAAACAAGTGTTCATTTGCTCACAGTTTTAGAGCCTGCAGGTTCACAATCAAGGTGTTGGCAAGGCCTTGCTTTCTCCCTGAAATCTGTAGTGTTCTGGTGCGGACTTGCTCTACTCCTGTGGTTCCTTGGTTTGTATTTCTGCCTCCAGTCACACGGTGATCTCTCAATTCTTGTGTCTACTCTTTGGGCTTCCATTGACTTCTGGCTCCTCTCTATAAGGCCCCCAGTAATATGGATTAAGGCCCAACCTGATTCAGGTGAGTCACATCTAAAGAGGATCTTAGAAGATCCCATTCACATATGAGTTCACACCCACAGGAACATGGCCTAAGATTAAGAAATGTCTTTGTTGAGGTGTATGATTCAATCTACCACAATATTAAAATTCTAAAAATGTATACATCACCATGAGCTTGATGACTATCCAATTCTTAATAATTTTTCTGATAAAACTGATTTTTTAATACTGCATAAAAAAATGTGTCAACATTTGGAGGATTTACATAACTTGGAACACCAATATTTTTCAAATGACCAATGCATGATGTTACAAAATTGTGCATGTATAAAATAAAGATCTATTCAAAGTGCCAAAAAGAACAATAGATTTTAGTTGAGCAGAATACAAAAAGTATATTAGTATGATTTCAAATTCTATAATGCAGCTAACTTCCAAGAAATCTTGACTTGTCAAGTTCTGGTATAGTACCTAAGAAGAATATTCACAATTTTTTCAAAAGCCATTAAAATACTCTTCTCTTTTACAACTATATAAAGTCTTATTTTCTTCATTTCCTTCATCCAAAACACACAGCAACAGATTAAATGCAATTTTAGATATACCAAAACAACTGTTTTCTAGTAAGCCAAAAAATAAAGAGATTTGCAAAAAATATAAATCAATGTCACTCTTCTTACTAAATTTTATTTGGAAAATATAGCTACTTTTCATAAAAATATATTATTGATATTAACATGAAATGGGTTCATTTATTGTTATTTTGATGAGTTAATAGATAAATATTTTTTAAAAATTTCTCATTGGAATTTCTAAAGGAATAAATATTGGTAGACATAAACCACATAAACAAATCTCTTTTGGGTTAATAAAAAATTTTAAGAATGCAAAGGAATCCCAAGACCAAATGTATGAGAATCTGCCCTGATTAAACACCCAGAGAGTAGAAATTTATACTCAGAAAGAATAACCAATTTTCCCAACACCAATCAGCTAAATTGGGAATATTTATTAGTCAACAGTCAATCAACAAATGTTTTAGTGCTTATTATGTAGGATAGAATGTTGAATAAGGTTGAATAAGAATGTTGAATAAGATTTTACCCTCAAGTACCTTACATATTAGTATACGGGGGGAGCCAAAAAAGGAGAAAACAAACATGTAAACCAAAAAATAATATAATCTAAAACTACATTTTATTATAATATATATAAACTAGTTCTTCAAAGAATATAAATTGGGTCTGTATGATAAAGAATATAAATTAGAGCTGTACTGGGGAAATAGAGGCAGGGTTCTTTAATTAGAGGGGTGATAAGGCCCCTCTGATATTTTAAGTTGAGAGCTTGTCATTAGGAAGAGAAAGCAATGAAGTACCAGAGGGAAGAGCTCTCCTAGCATAAGAAAAATCAAGTGCAAGATTCTGAGATGGAAACAAGCTTGGCATCCCAGGGACATGTGGAAGGTTTAAACATGGTGAATGAAATAGGTAGCTAAAGGGAAAAGTAGGCAGGATCCAGATGATGCAGGACCTTTTATGCCAAGGAAAGGAGTTCATATTTTACTTTAGTTTCAATGAAAAGTCATTGATGAGTTCTTAGTCAGGGTGGCAGTGGGAAGAAGAGGGAATTATTAAAACTGAGGAAGATAATTCTGGCCACTGTTTGTCAATGGACAGTAGAAGGGAAGGATTGGAGCAAGTGGCTGCTGTTGTAGGAAAAAAGCCATGGCACTTGGAAAAGGGTTGTAACACTAGAGATGGTGAGAAATGCTTAGAATCAGGGGACAATTTAGGGCTACAGCAGACAGGAATAAATGATAGATTATAAGAGAAAGAGAGGGTTGATTCTAATTTTATATTGTCTGAGCAGTTGGTTTGATGGTGGTGCCATTAATTGAGATTTGAAAGACTTGTGGGAAGCAAAAGTTTTGCAGGGGGTTGGGGAAAGGAATATGTGATTTTGTTTTTGTTCATGTTAACTTTGAATCGATTGTCAGAAACCCAAGTAGAGATGTCAATTAGGCCATTGGCTATGTAAGTCCAGGACTTATGGTAGAGGACCAGCCTTGAGATGCACATTTGAAAGTCACCAGTATAGAGATATCATTCGAAACCCTGAGCCTAATGTAGGAATAAAGAAAAGTAGATGCTGAGGACAGAGCTCTGGTGAATTATCTCTTTTAGAGGTCTGACGGAGGAGGGAGCCAGCAAATGAGACTCAGAAGAAAGAGCCAAGAAAGAAATAAAGTAAAAGTAGTTAATAAATTAAAACAATTTTTTAAAAGTTGTATCATTCACAGGGTCCTGGAGAACCAAGTGATTCATGTGGGATATTGTCAACCATGTTAAGTGCTGCTGAGGTAGCTGGCAAGTTCCTTAACCTCTCAGTGTTCCCATTTGTAAAATGGAGATTACAATCGTATCCAGTGGTTGTGAGAACCAAATAAGTTAATAGAGGTTAAGCACTTAGAATAGCCCCTGGCACAGAGTCAGCTTTATAGAAGTGCTACTATTATTACCTTTGGCTTCAGCAAGATATTGACCTTAATAGAAGCCACTGTATTCTGATATGCAGTCCCTTCTCTGTTTGATTCTGAGAAAGATTCCAGAACTTTATTCTAATATGTTTTACCTTAAAAATGATCCTAAACCCCATTTGCTACCTAAGTCATAGTTATTCACAGCCAACTCTGGTGTATCATCTAGAACATCTAGTTACTGAAAATTTCAAATTAGAGGGTTACACATTTCTGGCATATTGCTATGCATAAGACCATCTTTATAACTATGCCCTAAACAAATGATCCTAAAGTAGTTCCAATCCTTGTTCCTTCCATCACTAACATATGCTGAGGGTAGAGTACTATTCTACTCTTCATAGGAAAGCAAAAGCATAATTCACATGTTTGTGCAACTGACACTCTCTACAATTTCCTACAATTATATGATCCCACTATGTTGGGTTGACGAAACCACTCGGTCAAATTATTCAATAAAATCTAAAGTGGCAGGAAACCTCAAAGATATTTATTTAAATCTTTTCCTTCTCTTCTTGCATTACATCATGACTTTCATCTTTTGCATGCCTTTTTATTTGTTTTGTTAGAAGTCAAAAGTACTTTCATCTGCACATCAAAGATATCATTTCATCCAGAACAGGTTATAGTTAAACCATAAGACCTTACTTTGAAAGCCTTCAGTAACCATCAGCAATCAAGAGTCAGAGAGCATGGAACTTTCATCCTTACACAGTAAAAAATTTTAAAATGTCAAGAATTTTCTCCACACTATAACTGTATACACTATAATAAAAATTAGGACATATATGCTTTGTGTATAAAGGAGGAGTATAATATCCATCAATTATGAAGAAATTACCCCATTGTCCAACTCACAACTGTTGCAGTTTCAATCTAATAATTTTTTTACATAAACAATAAATGTATAATAGTTGTGAACTTACAAAACAAACATATATAACATCAAACAAACATATAGCATCTCACCCTACTACCAATAACTTGCATTGTTTTTAAACCTTTTTAGCTAATTATCAAAGAGCATTGTCAAAATACTACTACTAAACAAAGTATTTTTCCCCTAACCAATCCGATTATTATCTTTATATCTCAATCTAATAATTTTTAATTGATGGCAGTTATCTTCTCAGGGTATTTCAATGATTCAAGTACACATTTGTTAATGTCCAGGTGGGCCAATTGTCTAGTGTTGAGTTTTAATGAGAGCAATTTTAAATACATAAGCCGTTATACTGAGGACAGAAACAACAATCTTTTTCTGCTATTAGCTAATTAACCTCAGCTGTCAAATAAGTCCTTGCCCCGATAACCCCTTTGCCTGGAATTTGCTGGCCCCTCATCTTTTCCTGACTCTCTCCTTGTCTTTTAGGTATCAGCCCAAATGCTGCAAATTCAGTGAGGCCTTCTCTGCCCAATCTAAGTATTTCCAGTCCCACATTAGGACATTCTATAAAATCAAGCTGTCTTATTTTACTCATAACAAGCATCATTACATGAATATTTTTCATTTATTTGTTTACTATGTTCTTCTTAATAAAATATAAACTCATGAAGACACAGACTCTGTCTCCTTATTGACTGGTATATTCCTAGAGATTGGAATAGTACTTGGCACATAGCAGATGCTCAATCAAAAGTCCACTTTCAATGAATTAATAAATGAATGGATCCATCTACATAAAACATTCATTATACCTGCCTTGAAATGAGTGTTCACAATTTATCAAGTTGGAAAATTCCAATTCAATTAATCTATTTTGCATTGATCTGGTCTATTATAAAATGCATAATTATCCAACAAAATCTTCCACAGTGGCTCACCTGATTACTACAAAACAGCTAGCAGCATATTCAGAGTTCTTCCACAAACAAATACCTATAAAAGTCCAACACAAAGCTATGGGAAAAGATAAGACTATATTCAATTTTCTTCTGTGCTTCTCTTCTTTTAAATTTCTGAATAAAGAACAGATCTGATTTATGCAATAATTTGGTTTTTTTTTCTGTTTTATTTTTGTTTTTTAATTTCTATCATCTGCATGGTGTGTGTACGGGGAGCAGAATCGAGCTGAGACTCAGATGAAGCTAATAGAATCCTCCACCTGCAGGCCCTTCCAGTTGACTAAGTGTGTCATCCATGAAGTTAGTTACCTCTACATTGACAATCTTAGAGGTACACCAAACACATAAGTATGAGCTAGGGTCACCTTTCGTGTTTCTTGCACCTTCCTAGATTAACATCAATAATGATGAAGTAATCACTGTTATATTTTAAAGTGATTTATATTTTGTTTGGCTGATATTAAAGGAATGAATGCAAGTTGTGAATAAAAGCCACAGTGAAAAGAGAGAATAACCATTAAACCATGCACACATTTCTGTTAGTTTCTAATTGCCGTGAACCTAACAGTCTGTTGTTGTTGCTGTTTTAAAACAAAAACCCTGCCTCAATTAAAAAAATACAGGCCCACAAATTATCCCAGATATGATGCTTTTTAAGCTGAATTATTTTAGCCTTGTAAACACACTCATATCTACTCACATACATGCCTCCTTATTCCTAAAAACAGGTTTGATGCTCTAGATGATTATAATTTTCATATTTGTATGTCATCATTTTATTGTACTTTGACAAAGTGAAGCAGTTAAATTCTGGGATTATACTTTAATATATCTACAAAGAACAATTTTCAGATAATAAGGGTGACTATTAAAATTTTAGTTTATATATATATATATATGGATGATCTAAGAAGACTGTTTTTCCATTAATGGCAAATCCTTTCCAATAAATTTCATATGCACAACTCATTTGGTTCTTGAAAACATCTTTAGTGAAGAAAAAATATATAAATTAACAACAAGTCCATTTTCCCCTACTTTAGAAATCAGTGGAAACACTATTAATTTTAAAATAATCACTTTTATTATTTCCAATATTTTGAATGATACCCTCCAGATTGCCCTTTCAAAATCAAAGCAACAGATTGACCTGCATCTTTAGAGGTGACTTTTCAAAAGTGAAAAGAGCAGGCAAGAACATCTCACATTTTCTTGGCATTGGAACTAAAGCAGGCCAACTCCTCATTCAGTCTTTAGTAAATAGTAAGGCCACCTGAATGATAGATAAAATAGCCCTGAAAGGTCACTGACAAGAGATACTGACATGAGATCTAATGATTGTTTGCTTTTGACATCTAACCTTCAAATGAAAAGAATAAAAGTTGCTTCTCGTTAGTTTGTTCATTCTACCAATATTTTGCATGTACCTGTTGGATGACAACTTTAGAGTGCTCTTCAATGGCAAATTCAGGGGGACAATCTAAACATTTAACAATCAAAGCCACACGAGCACTGAAGTAGAACAATCTGCCAATGGTATAGATCCTTCTGCTCCAGCCTTAGTCCTTTATTTGCAGAACCATGAGGAAACTGAGGGAATCCTAGTGAGCATTTAGTGCTGTGGAGATGCTGGTCCAGTACTTGGGTAGCTTGAAATGGCATCTGCTTAAGTTTCCTGGCTTCTCAAATAAATACCATACAATCGGTTGGCTTAAACAATGCGAATTTACTGACTCACAGATTTGAGTCTAGGAGATGTCCAATATCCAGACATCGGCAAAGGTGATGCTTTCTACCAGAAGACTGTGGTGTTCTGGGGCTGCCTGCCAGTGATTCTTGGTCCTTGGTTTTCTGTCACCTGGCAATACACATGGCAACCGCTTCTGTCTTCTTTCTCCATCGACTTTCCCTATGTCTATAAATGATGCTAGTAATCTGGATTAAAACCCAACCTGATTCAGTGGGGCCACACTGTAACTGGAGTAATGTCTGGAAGAGATCTTATTTACCATGGGTCCATACCCACCAGAATGTAGACCAAGACCAAAATGGTCCAAACTGGGGTACGCATTCAATGCACCACAGTATTTGTTTGCAATGAGTAAGGAAGTACTTCAACATTTTAATAACCAATAGGGTAATGAAGGAACATAGAGGAGGTACACCTAACAAAGAATACGGTATTTGTGAAAAGAGGGGTCAGTGAACACTTGAAATAAGCTTTAAAACAAAACTTTGAAAACATCCAAGGAGAATGAGTGGTGAACTGACAACTCCAATACCACTGTATGCACCCTTTATTTATCTACCTTCAGAGTCAAGCGGAACATCCAAAAACCCCAGGATGGAAATAACTCAGATTGGGCTTAGAAGCAGAAGTATATGATTTTAGTCCAAAGGCATGAAGCAGGATGTTTGAGGGGAACCACAAACCCCAGGTGCAGCTGGAATCTAAAGTGGGCAGCAGACAGCAGAGAAAGACCAGGCTAGAAAGGTGGGCAGTGGGCTGGGTGCAGGGAGCTCGTATGCCCATTATCACAGAGGAATTTGATTTCACCCAGGTGTTGATGGAAAGCAGGAAAATGACAAGGTTAGACATGCCTTTTAGACAGTTTGCTCTGGCCCCCGTGCAGGGGCTGATTTGAGGAGGAAAAAGCTAAAGTCTGGGAAGTCAGGTGGGAAGAAGTACTATCAGCAGTCAGAATACTGCACAAGTCTAAAGATCCATGGCAAGGTCTAGGACAATTAGCACAGCTAGTGTGGTCCTTCCAACCACAGGTGTGGATGAGAGTACCCCCCTGGAAAGAAAAAAAGATGTAAGGTGGCCCAAGAGCGACGACCTGGGGAACATCAATTTTTAAGCAGCAGATGGAATAAGGAAAACTGACAAAAAAGAAAGAAAAAAAAAATGATCAGAAAGGTTGAGAACCAAGAGAACTAAAGGAGTGATGCCTAAACAGATGATGGCTGAAATTTATTCCACTGGAAAGGTAAAATTATATCCATTCTTAGGAAGCAGTAAGGAAAATCAAAGTATCCAGTTTCTTCAAAAGACTGAAGAAAAGACTCTTTATTTATTTTAAATTTATTTATTTATTTAAATTCCCCCCCTCCCCTGGTTGTCTGTTCTTGGTGTCTATTTGCTGCGTCTTGTTTCTTTGTCCGCTTCTGTTGTCGTCAGCGGCACGGGAAGTGTGGGCGGCGCCACTCCTCGGCAGGCTGCTCTTTCTTTTCACGCTGGGCGGCTTTCCTCACGAGCGCACTCCTTGCGCGTGGGGCTCCCCCACGCGGGGGACACCCTTGCATGGCACGGCACTCCTTGCGCGCATCAGCACTGCGCATGGCCAGCTCCACACGGGTCAAGGAGGCCCGGGGTTTGAACCGCGGACCTCCCATATGGTAGATGGACGCCCTAACCCCTGGGCCAAAGTCCGTTTCCCCAAGACTATTAAACTGCATGCAAGATTAAAATGAACCCTAGCTTAGGAACATCTTACAAGAGAGGGATAGCACTGGGGGAAAAACCAAGTTATTAGCCTTGTATTTTTCAACTCACGAGTTTAAGTACTTCTTTATCTGACACAAGTTTTTTAGTTTTCTCCAAGTGCACGATATCAGTGTAACTCAATACACCATGTGAAGTGTGTTCTCCTGACTGGTTCATCACAACTAGTTTTCACTTAACTGTCATCAGGTACAATTACCTGGTCTATAAAATAAGGGACACAAAGTGTATTGGGATTTCTGAATCTTTTTGTGAATGAGAATGCCTTTTCTTTTCCTGGAAACCTGGAGATAATATAGGTGGCAGTGGTCTGCTGATAGCAAGTCTGTGAGCAAAGAAGACATGCTTTGTTTCCACCAGGAAAACACATAAAACAATATGGGGCATAAGAGACAGAGGAGTTATCTGTCTGCTGGGGTAGCTTCCCTTTAGGCAAAAGCTAAAGTGACACATTTGCTAACTGAATCTTTGCCTCACATATATAATCAATTTAATCTAGGGTGAGTTAAATTAGATTAAATCATACATTTGGGAATTTGGACAACACCAAGAAATACTAGGTCATCAATATAGAGTTACATATTTTATTGCATTTCATATTTCATAGTTAGCACTACAGTATTATTAACTACTATAAGGAACTGGAATTTAAGCATAGAATTATTTACTCAATAAATGATTATATTAATACTATCTCTAAATTTGTTTGAAGAAAATCCCTATTTGTTGTTCATTTTAATCCAGATTATTTTACCAATGTCCAGGAAATAGGTGAGTTCACTCTCTTATAACTCAATATTGGAAACTGCTGGTTGCCAAAATTGGACTCCATTATTTCTATTTGCTCTACTGACATACTCTCAGACTCTTTAGAGATAAGAGAAGGAACAAATAGAGTTGCTTCTTCCAGATCTCAATGCTGTCAGAATCGCCTCTGAAAACAAGGAAGGAAATTCCGCCTTTCTTACACTACTTCTGCATAACTCTCAGATCCAAGAGAGCAAGCAGGAGCGAGAGAGAAAGGTCAAGGCCACCTGTATTAGTCAGGCAAAGGGGTGCTGATGCAAAATACCAGAAATCAGTTGGTTTTTATAAAGGGTATTTATTTGGGGTAGGAGCTTACAGATACCAGGCATAAAATGTAAGTTACTTCCCTCACCAAAGTCTATTTGGAGCAAGATGACTGCTGATGGCTGAGAGGGTTCAGGCTTCCTGGGTTCCTACATTCCTGGAGCTTGCTTTTCTCTGAGTTCAGCATTCCTCTTCCTGGGGCTGGCTTCTCTTTCCTCTGTGAGCTTACTTCCTGGGCCTGCAGCTTAAGTTGTCAGCATCAAACTCCAGCATCAAAACTCCAACATCAGAAACCCTCAACTCTGTTCTGTGCCGTGCCTTTGGTGCCCTTGGTGGGTGGGGACTCAACACCCTAATCATAACTCAGTCATGCCCAGTTAGAGATCAGATTACAAACATAATCCAATATTTCTTTTCAGAATTCATCAATAATATCAAACTGCTACACCATCCATGTGAGAGAACAGAATTATCACTAAAGCCAAGGTCGCTCCTGAAAACATGATTCTATTCAAGTGGCTAGGTTTCCACACCTTGGACTTTTTTCTTACTGACTAGATCATAAAATGTCGGGAGTTGCTAGTATAACTCAAGAGTTAGACTGATCAGTGGACAAGGTTATGATATAAAATGGAGCTTAGGACAAAGACCTCACAAAGGGCCAGGCTTCTTAATGATACAGAGAGACTTTAAACCTCACCATTCACTATGGTTCAGGTCTCATTTTTGGCCTTATGATAGTAGGTGCATAGGTTTGGGTACCTTCCCAATCTCCCTTCCTCTTCTCTACTTTTTCTTCTTTGTCATAGTTATCACTTAGAACATGCTGTATGGTTTACTTATTTACTTATATTAATTACTCGTTATTATCTGTCTCCCGCCACTAAAACATAAGTTCCTGGAGGGCAGGGACCTTGCCTGTTTTATTCGTTGTTTTATCCCAAATACTTAGAATAGAACATGTCCAATAGCAGACATTCAATAAAGATTTTGTTGAGTGAGTGAATGAATGAATATGAGTTTTATTAAGTAAACTGATTATTTTAAACATGAGTTCCAGAATTTATAATTATATAAGTGTGCTGTCCCTTGATATAGCCACCACAGGGGGCTTGACCATTGCTCAAAAATATTTAGAATTTCTTCAGCCATCATCTATGAGCCACCCAAGAAATCAGCCCTATTTCCTTATAGTTTTTTTCATTTCTCACTTTAACCATTAATTTTTAATGTGATCATTTCTTTATCTCAATTTGTTCTAGATGACTTTCTTTTCCTAATTCAAATCTATACTACAAGAATAAATATTTGAAACTATTCCATAAAGAATTAACAACAACAAAAATCTCTCACTGCAAAATCACCGGAATTGAAGAAAGAGAGCCCTAGTAACATCCTATAATGTTATTAATATCAGTATAGGCTGTATATAACATTTTGGACAGGACACATAACTCTTGCTTCTCCAGAGGCATTTGGGTAATCACATTTGCCAGGGTGTTTTTTAATGCCAGAGTGCTCTACTATCTCAGGCTGATTTAATTAAACTTTTAAATTAAGTACACTGGGCTGGGTAGAACATTAAGTACAATAGGAAGCAAAGGTATGAAAAATTAGCAAAGTGACACATCTTTAAGGTAATTCATGGGGTTATCTTTTGTAAACATTTTTTTCCCCAACACAAAAGTATTACATATTCAATGGAGAAAACTTGGAGGACACAAACAAAAAAGAAAAGTAAGGTGTTCTGATGGAATTTCCCTGTCTGCAGGAAGTCAGTGTAGAGAAGGGGCTGATGGCCTCCAGCTTCATCCCCAGCCACATGCTTATCTTCTGCTCACCAGGCACACTCGTCTTCTTACAGAGCCTTGACTGTCCCACGAGCCTGCTGCCTCAACATCCCTGCATAAGGCTGTTTTCCTTTGCCAGGCTTGCTCCCCTCCACAGCCTGTCCCTTCATCTGGTCTGCACCACCTCACTCTGCTCTAACATCACTTCCTCAGGGGAGTCTTCCCTCTCTTCCTGGTAGGTTAGGTGTCCCTGTGCTTTTGCTTTGCATCATTAATCACAGTAGTTATATATTGGGTCATGATGTGATTCCTATCTCTCTCCACCTTAATCTAAGTAACCACAGCTGATTTGCTCAGCATAAGTAGGTGCTTAATAAATATATCCATCCATTCTGTAAACACTTCTTGAATGCTTAACACCTACCAGAAACCAGGTGAAATGCTGGGAAAACGAGAGATGAATACGTCTGGCTTCTGACCAAGCTCTTTCCTTTTTTGAGGGACTGATATGAAAACCATCACACTTCATTGCCTTTCTTCTCTAAGGAAGTCCTCAGCTGATTTAAGATTTGATCATAGGTACTAAACTTTTTACAGGAGACAATACAAAAAATATCCATTAGAATAACATTTTTTGTAACTGTGGCTCAAGAGGTTGAGGACCTGCTTCCCATATGGAAGGTCCCGCGTTCGGTCCCCAGTGCCTCCTAAAAACAAAAACGAACAACAAGCAAGCAAACAAACAAACAAAAAACAACTCAGGGGAACTGAAGTGGCTCAGTGGTTGAGCTCAGCTTCCCACATACGAGGTCCTGGGTTCAATAACCAGCCCTGGTACCTCAAAACAAAACAAAACAAAACAAAACACTATAGTCTGCAATTAAGGTCTATGTAGTAAATTCCTCCTATAGGAAGAAAAAAGGTATGCTCTTCAGATGAATTTGTGTGACTACTTGAAGATAAAAGATTGTATAAACTCATAATATTTCACTTTCCCTTCATTACCAAGGTCAGAACAAAGTTGAGCTCCTGATAATAATTAGCACATCTTTCCTACTTAATATTTGTCTGTTTCTCTGATCCTAATTGGTTTTGTCCTACTATCGTTTTTAATGACCTTGGGTCTGCATATTTTAATATCATAAGATGTTTCCAATTTATTCTGTAAGTAGGTGAGATTGTAGACAGTAAGTAAATATTAATTACATCATTTCTTACAATGTCGTTTTTTTATTTTGCTTTTTGAATATCCATTTTCCACATTATTATGAATTAAAAAGCATTATTCCACTGAAAGTATCTGAATACTTAATCTAGCCTCAATTCTGACACATGCATACATTCTGATATGCTACAGGTGAAACACACAGTCATACGGGGGAATCAGTAACATTAGCTGTCAGAGTGCTTGCCATGTACCTGGCTTTAGGTTTTACCTACATTATCTTTTTAAAAGTTTACAATACTCTAGTAAGGAAACTATTTCTATCCCTAGTCTGTGAGTGAAGAGCCTGATGCAGCATTGGTGCACCCTGCCTGGAACCTCACCGTTAGGAATAGGCAGCACAAGAGCATTAACATCAGACACCCTCAAGCCACAGCAAACACCACTGGACTTTCCTGCCTTATTCTGAGCTGCCTTTAAATCACCAAAGAGTAACTCCACACTTGCCTGGAACTGTCCCTTGAACAATTCTACCAAGACTGCAGTTGAGAAAAATTATATTTCGCAAAGGTTTTAAAATAAGAGTATACCCCATGTATTCATCTAGATCGCCTAGATTTTAAATCTCAGTGAAGGAAAACAATTATTGAGTGATGTATTTGACTTACTCTGTCTCAGCCTGTAGCAGAAATGCTTTCCCTGAATTCCCACTTAGTGTGACGCCCACAGCTTACTTTCAGAGATGTTATAAGCCACAGCCTTATGAAGTCTAATGCCACATTTACTGCTGGCTTGTAGCTTAAGACCTTGCTCACTGCTAGAGGAAGGATGGGACATTGTCTCGCAATGAGGAGGATGGGCTCGGCAGTCATCAGGCTCACCTGGGTTCAAGTCCTGTCTCCCAACTGTTATGAATTCTGTGACATGTAAAGTTTCTTGGATTCTCTAAGCCTGAGTCTTATCATCAATAGCATGATCATTCCTAGCTCAGTGTTGTGAAGATTAAATGAGCACATCCATGGAAAATGGAGCCATGTCTCACACAAGGTAAGTACCAATAAATGTCATCATTACACAGATCCCCAATACAAAGTTCCACGCAATTTCTTTAAGTGTCCTAGAGAAGACTTTGTCTCTCATAAAGAGATCACATGCTTCTATTTAAGGATACTTACCTTCTCTTTTAGCTTTGGTCACCAATAAAACCAGAGTGAATATTTCACATCAACCCTAGTAGCTTTGTGGAATTCTGTCACATGCTGATCTCTAGCATAACACCACTTTCCACTCCATCTATATTTTCCCTCACCCTGAGGGCTTGTTTGTATTGGTATACCTATTATTGTAAGATGCTTCAAAATATTTGTGGAATAAAGCGAAAACAAGAAAAGTGAATGATTTCACTTGTTCATATGTTTATCTCAACCACCAGGGAAGACTGTTCCCCTAAAGTGGGGAAAGTGTTAGTACTACCCAAAATTGAAGATGCAAGCAACATGTTCTTAGAAAATGTTCACTGAATTAATACATGAATGTTGAATTATAGGAAACATGATGCAATGAAAGTCCTATAGAAAAACATTAAAATTCTAGTTCTAGATCTAGATCATGCAAATTCAAGTATTTTTAATTTAGTTCAAGTTGATTTGTCCCCCATTTTTGTCATCTTTTAGATGAAATTTTATTAATATCCCTTTTTCATTCTACCAGAAAAAGCTGTGCTATCTGCTCATAATCATGGTGAACTCACCATGACTATATACCAAGAAGCATTCATAGACTTTACTGTTAAACCCCCAATAGAATTATGTGTGTTTTCGGAGCTGGATAGGAATGAAATGAGCAATGAGTCCAGTTGTGTCACTTTTTAGATGGGAAAACAAGGCCCAGAGATTTTATATGATATGAAGATAGTGGCAGCAGCACTAAGTTAAGAACACAGGTATTTGGGTCCTTACCAGATCCTCACTTTATAATCTCACATAACTTTCTAGAAAAGGAGGAATTATCAAGACAGAGCACTAAATTAATGACATACACAAAGGAAAAAAATAAGCTTTCAGTTAAATTTCTTTTCTGAAATGCCTTGCTAAACAACATTAAACCATTTAAAAAGAAAACCCAGAAAACTGGTGCTGCTGTTACTGGCACAGCCTCAGAAAATGTGAGGAAAAAGTCTACTAAGACAAGGAATGGTCAGTGAGGTACTGCCCGAGATAAACACAGACGGTAAAGAAGTTCAGCTCCGATCATGTCTTCAAGGTTCCACAGGATCTGGCCCCTGCCCACCTGCCAGACTCACGGGAAGTCCCTTCGCTAACCCCACCCACTAAACTGCCGCCTCGTGGACTCTCTTCTGGTTCTTGGAGGCTCCAAATGCTCCCTGCCTTGGAGGGGCTGGCTCTTGCCTCCTCCAGTTGTAAATCTCTTCACAACTGACAGCTGGCCCTTGCCTCCTCTCAGGTCACAAAACATATCATCTCCTCCTGTGGGAGCTCATTTAAGCAACTATCCCCTCCTACTGCCTCACCGCCCACCTCCCACCCCCCAGCTACTCCCTATCACATTAGCTTTTGGATTCTTTATCACAATGTATAATTATTTATTTTTACGTTTGTTTGTTTGTATTTTGAATGTCACTGCTTCTAAGAAGGTAAAAAGTAGACACTGCCCATGAGATGAATAGGTAATTTTTAACTAGTTTTAATATATCTGGATGATCCCAGTATCAGTTATTTTCTATTGGATCCTTTTTTAAAATATTGAATCTGTCAGGGCCTTCATTTATATCTATTTGTATATTTGTAATGTATTTTTTTAAGGATTGTTTATAAGGCTGTCACTCAATGTGATCTTAAAATTATTTACATTTTCAAAATATTTAGAACTTGTCCAAAACATTTAGAATAATTTTCTTTGAAATAGCCATATTAGTTTAATATACATTAAGAAATACAACTGTGATTTACTACAGCCACCAAAAAAGGTAGATCTGCAGATCGAAACCCAAAATATAAATGCCAAGAATAGAAGAATTAATGGAGACATGCTAATAGCCAGGAACATCTGCTGCTCAAAACAAAGAAAATAGAACTAAATTGCATTATTCTTAATGTCTTTGTAATCTAGGAAGCTTTGTGAGACTCTACCCAGCATGAGGAAACAGGGCTAGAAGATTTATAGATATTTGCATGGCTTTCTTTCTGGTAAATGCAAATTCCTTAAGGAAATAAAAAGATCTAAAAACTGCAGCATGTCAAATGAAAATGAGTGCAGGTGAGAGTGAGATTTGCCTATTGCAGTATCTTTGTCTCTCTCTCAGAGGGTTTCTTTTCAATTTCCCTGAAACCATCTTAGCTAAATAAATGCAAAAGGAAGTCTTGAAATCTACTTTCTTAAAATATTAAAAAGTTAACAAAAAAAAGATAGTTTGAGTTTGATACCAGATAAGAATCCTTGCTACCTATAAAAGGATCATTTATCTAGATCAACATTTCTATTTTTAGCTACTTGTCCAAGAATATATGTCGTGTATCAACACAACTGCAGATCCAAAGTAGCTGTTTCTACATGGACAGCATCAAGCAGTATTAATCCCACTTTCCACTAAACTGTGGGCTCCTTAAAAGTGAAAATTGACATTGTACACAGCTAGACACATAGTAGATGCTTAATAAATAGATAAAAAATATATATCAGGGAAAGGTAATCAACTTTCTTATCCATAAGCTTTGCTTGAAAAACATCATCCAGGGAATAACAGACAAATTTTAAAAATCACAAAATTTAATGTTTAAAGGGATTTTTACCACCATCCTAAGTGTCTGTTCATTGCTGGAATCCCCTCATCCAAAGCTAAATCAGCTTTCACTTCAGACTGACCTTCTCTTTCCCTCTGACCCCTCACCTTAATGGCTTTGTCTAAGCTCCCAAATGCAGTTATGAGACAGATTCACAAATGTTTCATTTCTAGAAAGGATAGGTGGGATTTTACCTTCAGGAAGGCAATCATACACTCTTTCCATAAAAATGATATTTGCAAAATTCAAAATTTTGGTAATTTTCCCCACAGACTCTGGTCCTATTTTCCAAAGTGTCAAATATTACTCATATCTTTGTAATCTGGAACTTAGCCATGTGATATGGAAGGTATTCTAGACCAATTAGTAACAGGAAAAATTAAACATAACCGGTTCTTTTATTGCTTCTCTATACTACAGAAGAAACCTGGGGATAGTAGAAGGAAACTTTCATCAATGAGGAAATTACACTATTAGAAACTTTAAAAATAGAAGAGTATTTTGAGATTTCAAAACAAAGCATTAAAATACTTTCTTCAGTTCTCAGAAAAAAAGTTGTCACAGTAAATAAACTTCTGGGCTATTATTTTGATTTAAGAACAATTCCATAAGAATATACTAGACAAGACTATGGATCCTTTCCACAATCCACAGTTTCAGAATGGAGATGTTTTCCAACAGAGGATACACAAGATAAACTCAAGAGACTTGGTCTGTCTATTCTTTTTGAGGACATTATCTGCTTCTTTTCACATTAGGATAGAATAGTTTACTCACGGCATTTTCTCTTTCTTAAAAATGTTAAAGATGGGATTTCAGCTTTTCCCTACAACTTAGGTTTGCTAAGATACATAAATGTTTACATTTTAATAAAACCTCATTAGTTTGGTTTCTACAAATTTGAAACTTATTATCAGAAAGTTAACCTTTGCTTTGGTTATGGACATTTAAAGGTTTATCCAAGAAAATAAAACATGTTAAAGAACTGCAATGGGAATATACTGGTTACTGTTTTTAAAGTACTTTAGAAACCCAGTGACCACCTACAGTCACTAGGCAAATTAAATCAACCATACCCTGTTTTATTTGGTAACACCCCCAAAGTCTAGCCCTTGCCAAATGGTTGGAGAACTCTCAGATTCTGGTTTAGTTTGGATTACTGCCTTAAGCGTGCAACAAATCTGAAAGGCTGGTCATTTTTTTTGAGAACAAAAGTCACTGTACTTTACTCTCCTATACCATTTGATACCAACTTGTCAAAAGAATGTTTCTTCGTTGTCTATGATCTTGTAAATAATATTTAATTCTTCAAGTAAAGTATGTCTTCTGCTCATCCTCATTATCTTCTCGACATTCTCGCCTTTCCTTTCTTCCTCCTCCTCCTTCTCCTTTCTCTTTCCTCTCCCCATCCTCCTCCTCCTCCTTTTGTGCACCAGTACTGGTTTTCATAGGAATAATATAACTTTTACCTTCATTTAGATCAGAATTCTTGATTAGAGTAGCCCAAACACCTATGTCAGAAAAATAAGCTGCTTCTAGAAACATTTTTAAAGAAATATCATTGGTAAAACTTTAACAAAAACTAATAAATATAATAAACTTTTATCTTATTGTTAGTTTCTATTTTCAACAATGACTCTAGTCATTGAGGGCACATTTTTAAAAATATTTTTTTGAGAAGAGTTCCTATGAATTAAAGGGAATTAAATGCCATCCCTTTCAAAAATACATTCAAAAATTCTTTGTCATTATTGACTCATTGATTTGTCATTAGAATTTCCACCAACTTTTTTTGCCTTATATAATGAATTGTCCAAAACCTCTAATGCTGGTTTCAGGAAGGCTGGAGAAAGAGTTAACCTCAGTTATTGGGGATTTTAGTAACATACACTTTAGCATGGTCATTGTCTTCTCAAAGGAACCATGTGATCCTCCTAAATGCCAAGCCTCTAGTTAACAAGAATCATTGTTTGTCATGTGTCTCTATTGTTATTACTAATTTGAAGTGCCTGCCAAGAAGTAAAGCTAACAGGAAAAATAATAACTTTTACAATAGAGCTTGTACTTATGATTAGGAATTCAACATGAGATTTCAACACAAGGAAAAGCTCCCCAGCATGCCTGGAAATTTCATTCCATTTTAGGCCTGATGGCACATTTTTTAATAGATATATGAGATCAAAGTCTTCAATTCCCAGAAACCTGAAAATCATGACTCTCTTTTCCATTAAGCCACTGTGGGGGAAGAAACAAAAGAAAAATAACATATGCAGGGATTGTGGGCCAACAACACAGTTATGAAAAGTTAATCCTTTAAATTAAACCTCTGTTTAATGAATCACTTAGGAGAAACCTATTTCCAAATCAAAATTCAGAGTCTATTTGCATAGAACCAATGGAAATGAAATGAGCTCACTGGCCTCCAACCAGTGATTGCCATGGACTTTCTTACCTTATACTCAGTGTGTGTAGCATGAAATCTTGATTATCCACTAACATTAAGTAATATAAAACAAGTGAATAGATTGAGTCATGGATTAGCTCAAGCAAATGAAGAAAAAGCTTTTGCATTTAAGTATGATGATGAACATGGAAGAGAAATATAAACTCTAGACTCACTGTGCAAAAATAAAAAAAAAGATACTATTTATCTAAATTTCAAAGTTTAAATTCCAAAAAGGAAGAATGTTAAATATCAAAAAGGAGCAAAATTATAGGTAACTAAGGAGCACCTTTGTTTATCCTGACAAAGATGACCACATATTATTATGGTAACTTCTTTTAAAAGATACCCACCCTACCACTCTGTCTCATCCCTGGCAGAAGGATACATAAGAGTGGACTCAACTCAGTTTCTCTTTATCAGACTATTCATGGGGATGCCTTCCAGTTTCCATTCTCACCAACAGGACATAGGTATTGAGAAACTTTGCCCTATACTACATATTACAAACTGGCTCAATTTCCTAACAACACATTTTCCTATAAAGTTGTGGAATGAGCTGTGTCACAATCTGAAGCTTCTGTGGATCTTAAAAGGTCCAGTTCTTAAAGCTAATCCATTCCTGTGCATATAAACCTATTGTAAGTGGAACCTACTTATTAAATTGCTCCAGTTAAGGGCCTTTGATTAGACTGAATGACACAAGATGGGTCTTAATCTTCTTACAGGAGTCCTTATAAATGGAGGAACAAAAGCCAAAAGACACAGAAAGCTGCAGAGACAGAGAGAAAAAACCTCCTAGAAGCTGAGAGGAGTCACTGCAGGAAGCAGCCGAAAGTAACAAGACCTAGAGGAGAGGGGAGAGATGAGCTGATGCCGCCATTATGCCATGCCATTTGCCTGACCGTCCACAGTGGCAGCTCAGGGAAAAAGCATCAGTGATGATGCCTTGATTTGGATGCTCAGAACTATAAGCTAGCAAATTCCATAGTAAAAGCCAACACATTCACGGTATATTGCTTTTGGAGAATCTAGCAAACTAAAACAAGCTGTTCTACATAAAATTTCTAGAAAATAGAAATTCCACTCCTCAGGGACCAAAAGGAGGGTCTTTAGATTGTTTAACCATTTTTGATGAAAGCTTTCTAAATTACAGCATCCTTTCCCCACATATGTTTTTAAGTACCGAATATAGTGATAATTCAAACTTTTGCTGATGACTGGAGTTTCATAGCATCTTAATTTTATTAGGTAATGCTACAATTATGTCTCTGCTTTCTACTTTCTTTCTCTTTTCTCTTCATGTGGACTAAGATCTGCTATCATAAAGCCAGTCTCTAGCAGAACAACCCCCTTATAAACTAATTCTTATCAGCTTTGGAAAAAGAGAGAATAGTTAATTAAATTTTATATTATAGTATCCTAAGTAAGAGCTAACAAATTATACATGGGACCCAGGAATAAAACCTTTAACTTGAGCGGAGAGTTTTTCTCATTAAATATATGATCCAATTACTTTTGGATTAAAACCAAGATGAACTTAACAAAGACAACAACCAAATTTAGAATAAATTGAATTACTTTTTTACTAGGAAATGGGGTTATCATATCATTTTCTTATACCAGAGAAGTATTAGAATTAGAATTATGCAGCATTTTCTCCAAGAAAGAAAAAAAGAACACTCAAGTTCAACTGAATTTCTGTTTCATATGTCTAAAGACTAAAACCTCTAAATACTATACCACGGGAAAATATATATATTTATATATATATTATTATTACACTGAGCTTATTATCATGTGATAGATTCAGAGAAGGGGCATTTTTCACAGCTCAGCCAAAGAGAAGGATTTAGTAGTCAAAAACAGCCCACTGTAGTCCACAACTGACACCATTCTGGACTCTCTGAAGTGCTGTGTCTGTATTTCCACACTTACCTACTTTCTCCTCTGATTTGGCTATCAGGACCAGGAAATCCTGCTATTTACTCCTTCTTTTAGCTATAAGCAATGTCCTTCTTTCCACAGATTGATAATGGTCTCTTAGTCTGACATTTTCTCTCTGCTCTATCCTTTGACTAAGTGCCTCCAACCAGAGAGGCCAGCATTCCCCGAACAGCCCCTAGCCAATGTCCTTTACATACACACACACACAATTTCCTGGCAACATCCCTATGGCTCCCTCCCTAAATAACCAGAAATTGCAATTTTGGGAGTTGTTTAGGTAGTAACTGAAGTTAATTGAGCATGGGAAAAATAACACATTAACAGTAGGACAAATATGTAGAAAAGAAAATTGAAAGGACAAACCTAAAGAACTCAACCATTCATTCATTCAAAAATTCAAAAGGATTTACAATGTGGCTACTATGGGTCATGAACTAAGCTTGGCATTGGGCCATTGAATGAGGTACAAGTGACACGGAGAGGAAATGTAAGAGGTAAAATAACAGAAGTCAAAAGAAGAAAGATTATCATAAAAGAAGAGATGATCAATACTAATAAAGACTAAAATATGTCAATCAAACCCAGGCAATTGGATCACTGGGAACTTGGCAAGAGTTGTTCCACTCAATAAGTGGAGGGAGAAAAGTGAAAGAATAGTGAGAGGGTAAAGACATGCAAGATCTTATGCCAAGAAATTGGATACCAAGGAAAGAAAAGACAAGATGGTAGACAGAGGGACTTAAAGGGAGAGTATTATTTTGTACTTAAGGTTTGAGAAACTTGAGCAAGTTTATATGCTGAGATGAAGTCAGGGAGAAGATGATAAAAGAAGAAAGGGATAATTTATGTAGCTAGGTTCCCAAGGGATTAGAAGTGTTATGTTCTAGAACACAGGCTGAGATATCAGTCTTGGACAGGGAGAAGGCCATCCCTCTGAGAAGGAGGGAAAGGCAGAAGAAAGAACACACATATAGATGCACCCAGAGAAGAAGGAATCAGTGGTTTCATGGATGATAATCCCAGTAACTATAAAGTGTACAGAATTATTTGAGAAAAAGTAAGAGCTGTTCTGGATCTCTTTAGGACTGCTGAAACAGCTAAGCTGGAATGCCTTAGTAAGCTTTGTGAGCCTCAGAGTTCGGCATACACTGATAGTGGTTTGAAGCTGTATGCTTCCCAGAAAAACATGTTCTTAAATTTAATCCATTCCTGTGGGTGTGAACCATTGTAAGTAGGACTTTTTGATGAGGCTCCTTCAGTTAAGATGTGACCCACCTCATTCAGGATGGGTCTAAATCCTATTACTGCAGTCCATTATAAGAGAATGAAATTCAGACACTGAGAGAAAACCATGGAAGCAAGAAGCTTAAGTCAAAAGAATAGAAGGGAGAGACCAAGAGACAAACCATGTGCCTTGCCATGTGGGAGAGGAGCCAAGGATTGCCAGAAGGCAGTCTTCAGAAAGAAAGCATTACCTTGATGAAGCCTAGTTTAGGACATTCTTCCAACTTCAAAACCATGAGTAAATAAATTCCCATTGTTTAATCTGACCCAATTCATGGTATTAGCTTTGAGTAGCCTGGGAAATTACAAAAGAATTTGGTACCAGGAGTGGGATATCAGCACTCTTCCTGAAGAATGGGGAGGAAGGCCTGCCCTTTCCAATTGTTGGGGCACATACACCCATCCCACACACATGGTAGGTCCACTTTATTGGCCCAAGAAATGTCTTCAGTTCAGTTCTCAGCTTCAGTGGACTTGCCCTTGAAGTGATTTTTCCTTCAATTTATCCATTTCCTGTTCATTTTAGTCCAGGTTGGCAGTTGTTTCTGTTCACAGATCTAGCAAAAAACTTTTGTTTTGCATATCAGACAACAGAACTTCACACAGATTCTTCCTGGATAACAGCATCTCCAATCTGGCTTGCACTGAAATGGCCAACTGCACCCATGTTCAGGTAAACCCTCACATGGAGCACTGTTCTGTGGACTCACTTTCTGGAAGTTCAGGATTACCCAAACCATCAATTTCTGGTGCTTTGTGCCTAGAAATTCAGTTCTCAGCTTATCCCTTTCCTCTCACATTTTACTATAAGTTGCAAGGAGAACCAGGTAACACTTTCCACATTTAGTTTAGAAATTTCCTCAGCTAAATATCCAAGTTCATCACTCTCAGATTCTGCCTTCCATACAACATCAGAACTCAATTTCATTGAGTTCTCTGCCATTTTAAAGCAAGGATCAGCTTTCCTCCAGTTTCAATAATACTGTCATCATTTCCTTCTAAAACCTCATCAGAAGTACCTTGCTGAGTGCAAAACTTATGCCCTGGGGATTGTGAGTAGTCTGGCCATCCCCCAAATGCTTGACAAGGGTGGAGCCTGTGCCCCAGGGATTGTGAAGAGCCTGGCTGCCACCCCGAGCTTGGTGCTTGAAGAGGTTGGAGCCTTCAACCCCCTGTTTGGGGAGAGGATGGCTACTGTGGAAGTGCTTTGAAGGAGTGGGACTGCTGCTTCTTCAAGCATGGAGGACAAAATAGCATTTCATAGATGATTCTCAGACTTTGAAATCTAATGAAGTATGTCCTTCAGGGTTTTGGAATTTTGGGGACCCTTAACCACTGTTTTCCTTCCTAGAGGAATTTTCTCCCTATAGGAATGGAAATATATACCCTATGCCTGTTCCTCCTTTGTATAGTGGAAGCAGATAACTTATTCTCTAGGTTTCACAGGTCCAAAGAGGAAGGGAAATTGTGCCCCAGGACAGACGACACCCATAATGGATTTTGATAAGACTTTGTACTTAGCATTTTTACTGAAATGACTTAAAGCTTTTGGGATATTGTGAAGGAATGAAGGTATTTTGCACATATAAAGAATATGTTTTTTTGGGTGGCCAGAGATGGAGGGTGATGATTTGAAGTTGTATGTACCCCAGAAAACATGTCCTTAATTTTAATCCATTCTTGTGGGTGTGAACCCATTTTAAATAGTACCTTTCAGTGAGGCTGCATCAGGTAAGGTGTGGCCCACCTCAACCAAGATGGGTCTTTATCCTATTACTAGAGTCCTTTACAAAAGCATGAAATTCAGACAGAGAGAGAAAAAGCCATGGAAGCAAGAAGCTTCAATAAACCCCCAAAGAGAAGGGAGAGACCAGTAGAGACTGCCATGTGTCTTGCCATGTGGCAAAGTTGCCAGGGATCACCTGCAGCTGGTCTTCAGCAAAAAGCATCACCTTGATTAAGACATTCTCCTGGCCTCAAAACTGTGAGCAAATAAATTCTCATTGTTCAATCTAACCCATTTCCTGGTATTTGCTATGAGCAGCCTAGGAAACTAACAGAACACCTAAAGGGTTAGTCCGAACTGACTAGATAGAAAGGAACAGAACTAAGGCCTTTTTCTTCTGGTACTATGGATAATGGGTGGGAGCCAGGAAAGCCACATAAAGATCTTAGAAATTATTTTAAGACTATAGAAATATCCCAAAACTTTTGTGACATACTGAGGATTATTAAAATTCTTTAAACTCATACATAGGGCTTCACCAACTACTCTAAAGAGTTTTTATTTGTACATGATGGCAACACAGCTAAGGTCACATATATGGGCAGAGTTATGATATGTTAATTTCAAAATGATTTTTCACTCAAATGGCCTTGCTACCTATCCTTGCAAAGGTTATTACACCATTAGAAATAATGCCTTAACAAAAGCTAGCTAAATTTCAAACTTAGCTTGCTTTTATTTTTTTTTATACAATAAAAAAAAAAGTTTGCTCTTGTAACTAATGATCAGTAGTCCCACTTAATATTTTCTTTCAATAAACAGGCAGTGCTACATTTTCAGAGTTAAGAAAATATATGGTTTAATTATACCTACAATGGCATTTTAAAATTATGAAGTACTCTGCTATAATTTTTTTAAAGATTTTCTTTTTTTTATTTTTTTATTTATTTAATTTCCCCCCCTCCCCTGGTTGTCTGTTCTTGGTGTCTATTTGCTGCGTCTTGTTTCTTTGTCTGCTTTTGTTTCTTTGTCCGCTTCCGTTGTCGTCAGCGGCACGGGAAGTGTGGGCGGCGCCATTCCTGGGCAGGCTGCACTTTCTTTTCACGCTGGGCGGCTTTCCTCACGGGCGCACTCCTTGCGTGTGGGGCTCCCCCACGCGGGGGACACCCTTGCGTGGCACGGCACTCCTTGCATGCATCAGCGCTGCACATGGCCAGCTCCACACGGGTCAAGGAGGCCCGGGGTATGAACCGTGGACCTCCCATATGGTAGACGGACGCCCTAACCACTGGGCCAAAGTCCGTTTCCCTCTGCTATAATTTTTTGATAGTCTTCATTTTAAGAGCAGTTGAAGGCTTACAGTAAAACCATGCAGAAAATAGAGTTCCCATATAGTCCCCTCCCACTACACAGTTTTCCCTCATTAACATTTTGCATTAGTGTGGTACATTTTTATAATTGATGAACCAATGTTATTATAATTATGTTCTAAATTCCGTAGTTCATATTAGGGTTCACGCTCTGTTTTATACAGGTCTGTGCTTGTTTATTGCTGTTTCTATTTTACTTTATTGTGGTAACACACATCCCACTCCTGCTGGAGGCTTTGGAAAGACTAGTTCTTGTTTCTTCTGGCTTCTGGGATCTGTTAGCATTCCTCACCTCACGGCCGCATCACTCTGTGGTCATGCCGCCTCCTCTGCACGTCAAATCTCCCGCCTCACTCTTATAAGGACACATGCCTTTAGATTTAGGGGTCACCCAGGTTACCCAGGATGATCTCATCTCAAAACCTGTATGTAATTACATCTGTAAAGATGCTTTTTCCAAATAAAGTAACTTTCATAGGTCCCAGGGATTAAGATATGGACATATCTTTGGGAAGGCAACCGTTCAACCCATTACAGAGAGAAACCAGGGAATGCTAACAGATCTAAGAAATATGCTAACTCCAGAAACTGGCTATGTTTGGACCCAGAAAGTGAGTACAGATGTCTTTAACTTCATTGGTGAGGTTAAACTCTAACACTTTGTTGTTGTTGTTGTTCTTTTGGCAAATATTCCTGTAGGGAAGGGTAGCCTGGGAAAGATAACCATGGCCTCATTCTTTATTTATATTCCTATGTTTATGTGAGGTTTGCCAGAGGGATAAAAATTCACATGACTAATAAGATACAGGAACAAATAAAGCATCAGACTATCCTTTGTGACTGGTTGGCTCAGTTGTCTAAAATATCTGCTAAGGATACCAAAGGTATAAACTTGGTCTCAATTAGCCTTTTCTATCTAGACAGAATATTTACTTTCCTATTCCTGATCAGTCATTTCAAAGCAGAAGTGAGCAAAAGAGTATGGATATGGGGATGTGGTTTTATGAATCCATCATTTCCATTAAGTGGGAAAACAGAAATCATAACAACATTCTTTAACCAATAATATTGCAATATGGTAATCAGTGTATTAAATGCAAGAAGAGAAAAGGACACAAATTGAATCCTTGTCAGATCACCTAATCAGTTCAGCAGGCCAACACGTAGTAAGCCACCCCGGACAGGGGGCTCAGGTACTGTGGGGCTGGCATTTCTCCTGACCCAGAGACCTGCTGTTGTAAAAAAAGCAGACACTGAAATGAGAGGAAATGCTCCCAGACATTAAAGCCTGTATGGAAGTTCACTGCGATGGCAACAGACATACCAAGTTTTAAGGTACTGAAAAATATGTCCCTAAATCTGTTTTCTGGTTCTCTCTCTGAGAGTGACCAAGAGGTAGTGAGCCAAAATGGTCCGATAAAGAGGAAATGGAGTTCTTCGTTGCCAGGAATGTCTGTTGGATTCTGGAACCTCATTAGGAGGAGTCTCTGTCTTTAAGGGTTTTTTTCCTGTCCAAAGAGAATTAATAATTAGAGACCTTTGAATTAGTCATATTCATCTTTCTAAAATCAAAAGTTCTTCACTGTACTTCTAAAAAAAAAAAAAAAAGAAGAAACTATACGTTTCTCTCTCTTCTCTGGAAATCATTCCTGAAAGAAATGCTAAGTAACTTTAATGACAAAGAAATTTTCCTTTTTCATAAAGAAATTATCTTTTTTATCCATTATAATCAATTATATAACAATGATGCCGCAAACAGAAACTTTCAGCCACTGGCTTTCTTGATACTGTTGCTTTGTGTCACCGGTGTGCTGTGCTCATTTGGCACACTGTGTTACTAGCCAAGGGCAGATATTGACACACTCTGTCTCTCCCTCAGTGGTCAGCGAGGTACACGCTAGGCTTAGCTATGTCTTCCTCACAGCAGGCCCACAGCGTTTCCTGATAGAATGAGTAATACAATCAAAACTGCAGCAGCTCACAGAGTAAAATGAAGTTTTTGTGGCAACAGAAACTTGAAATTATGGAACCATTCTCAACCTTTGAACCCATTTCTAAAAGTTGTCATATCCCTTGATGTTAGTTTCCTCAATTGTGAAATGAATTGAATTAGTTGAACTATAAGGCCCTTTTTCAGCTGTGAAATTCTAAAAGCCTACGCAATGAACAAGATAGCAGCCACCACCTTTACACACTAATTAATAATTGTTTTAGCTTAAAATAAATTAAATTCCTCAAAAAAAGTATACAGGGCTTTAACTAAAAAAACAAAACAAACACCCGAGGATTTCTGCAATTATGGCAAGTAAATTATTCAATCATGTAACAAAAAAAAATCTGTGGATATTGTCTAAAATTCTTATATAAAATGCTTTTGAAAATAAGTGAACAAGCAAAGAAAGCTGATGAAAATTAGAGCGACTAGGATATCAGAAAAAGTAATTTTAACTATTATGTACCTTTCATAATATTTAATATCAGAATCTTATTTTAATCTTTTTTTTAAAAAAAAAGGAAATTGCAACTATGGTCAATAACTTTTGAAATAATTTGTCTTTACCATGATTTATTAGGGTAAACCTTGATGGACCTCCTACCTAGAGAAGTGTTCTTTTTCAACATATAAAGAAAACACAGTTGAAGTATACATGTTAGGAGTTGTATGTATGCCTAATAGAGAGGATGGATGTCATAACAGTTTAGGCAATATGTAGCTATGCTTTGTAGCTATGTTTTATAAATTGAAAGTATATACTTGTATGGTTTTATAATTAATATACCCAGTGAATATGAATAGAAATAGAATTGAGGTACTAGGAATATAAATACATCAATAAATATTGATGAAATCCAATTATCCTTTTTATCCTCTACTTTAAAGAAAAATATTAGCTATTTAGAGTTCTATCCAGATTATAAAGTGTATATAGAAGAATGATTAGAAAAATAAGAAAGCATTTCATTATTAGAATCTAAAGATACAATGTGAGGAGATGTTGAGCTGAAAATTAGGGAAAGGCAGGAAACAGTGACTCATGGTTTGTGGAAAATCAGGCTGGGAACATTCCTATTTTCTAAGAAAGGTTAGACTTTTCTGTTTGCCTAAATTAAGTATATAGTTCCCTCAAATATAAATTAAATATTTGAAACCAATCAGGATATATATGATAGTTTTTGCTTTTTAATGGCTAATACACATTAAAGAGGGAAAACTAATTTTGTTTCCTGACACTTTAATCCTTAAACACGTTTAATTTTGAGTCCTAAAATGGAGCCTATAACGAAGTCAAAAAGTAAAGACTGGGAATCAAGTATAGGATTTTAATCATGTTGCAAGATAAGAATCTTGTACAAATAAGATAGCTAGAATCCATTTAACAGTGTAGACTTCAAAGCTATGGAAGGAGACCTTAATTGCACAGTAACTGTGGTAGGCAGAATTCTAAGATGGTCCCTAATATTCATGCCCTCTAAGTGTACACACGTTGTATAATACCCTCCCTGTGGGGGTGAGTGAGACCTGTGAATATGATGAGTTGGTCATTCTTTGCTTAGATTCCATTATATAAGACTACTTAGTAGCACCTCGAGAGCCTTATCTCTTGCTGGCTTTGAAGACCTAAGCTGCCATGTTGAGAGAAGCTAAGACATGAAGCAACCTCTTAGAGCTGAGAGTGAGCTCTGAGCAATAGCCAGCAAGAAAACAGGGACTGCATTCTACAAACACAGGGAACTGAATTCTGCCAACAATCTGAAAGAACCTCGAAGAGGACCCTGAGCTCCAGATGCGAACCACACAGTGTGGCCAACACTTTGACTACAGCCTAGTGAGAGTCTCAACAGAGGACCCTCAGCAGACAAGAACTGACTCCTGACCCATGACCTATAAGATAATAAATTTGTATTATAAGCCATTAAGTTTGTGATCATTTGTTTACAGAACAATAGAAAACTTACGACCAACACTTGACTGTCCATGATACATTTCAGAGCCAACAAACATGCCTCCATGCATGACCTGAACTGCAAAGTGAATGCCCAAGCCACTTTGGAAATCTCTTTTCATGGGTTTCAATTATACTATCTATGTATTATACACTAACTTGGATTAGTAAGTTTCAGTTTAAACAAAGATCCTAGCTCCCTATCTACCTCATCTTAAACCAGGCTTGTTCAAAAAGAGTACTTCCTTAGCATGTCATGTTCTACAGTAATTTTTTTAATGCTTTATCATCTTTCTTCATAGCACTAAGATAATGACTCTGAAGATAAACACCAAAGAGAAGTAGGTTAAATGACTCACTGAAGAACACATTCCTAATTAATTCCCAACTTGAAGAATCTGAGCTTATGTCAAAATTTGTATATTTACTCTAAACGTGTTTTGCCTCCTTCTGTAATCAACTATAAATATTTGTACAAAACACAGGTTTTTATAGTCATGTCAGTAGTCAACTGAAGGCACAGACCAATTTTAAAACTAAGTATTTCAGAAATCCTGATCAACATAGCAGAGTGAGAAGTTTCAGGGCTCTGACCCCTACAAAGCTTGGAACAACCAGCAAGGACTGGCAGAAACATCTTTCTCAAAGTTCCAGGAAAGAGTTAAAGGAATGCCAAATCAAGAAAAAGGCCACTTAAAAGCAGTAGGATCTTGTGGCATCCTGCCTGGCCCCTTCTCTACCCCTTATCAGCTCAGCACAAATCTGGCCTGTATTCGCAGTGTGGATCCCTGGTCCCAGCTCCAGGGGAGCAGAGTAACCCTCATGCACATGCACGTACTGGGAGCCTGTATGTCTGGCCCAATCTGTCTCATTGGGGCCTAAGGGAGTCCTGTCTTAAAACTCGCCCTGTGTGTAAATGGCAGTACACAAATCTCTCCTACAGAACACAGTAGGAGAGCAGTCAAGTAGATGCCTGGGACAAGGGATTGGTAGCTGTAGGACATACAGTGCAATGTCCAGGGCCATGAGGCAACTGTTTCCTAGGGAAAAGGGGATATATGCAACATGCAAACAAGGGAATTCCTAGGGTCAAATGCACACGCCCAAGACAAGACACATGTGCAAAAAAGACAAGGCAGGCCCCTATGCTTTGGCTTGGAGCTATTCTTTAAACCTGTTGTATGGCTGAGCTCTGAAACAGAGTACATGCAGTCAATCTGCAAATTTGGGGCAAGGTGTTTTCTTCTTTTTTTAACTTCTTTTCCTCCCTCTCTCCTTCCTTCCCTTCTTTCTTTCTTTTGCTCTAGACATTCAAAGAAAGCTCTCTAAAAATACTAATTGGATATAGGGTTAAGGAACTGATGCTCAGAGTCTAAATTCCAGTGATAACACATAAAAATAACAAAATGTCCAGGTTTCAACAAAAGATTACAAAACATACCAAGAAACAAGAAGCAATGACTTAGGCAAAAGAGAATAGTAAAACATTAGAAACCATAAATGAGGATAAGAACTGAGGCATTCCAGACAAAGACTTTCAAACAATTGTTCTAAATATGTTCAAAGAACTAAAGGAAAACTTAGACAAAGAACTAAAAGAAACCAGGAAAATGATAGATGACACAAAGAGAATATTGAGAGAAATGGAAATTATGAAAAGGTACAAAATAGAATGAAAGCCCACAGTAACAGAAACTGAAAATTCCCTGGAAGGGTTCAACAGCAGATTGGAGTTTGAGGAAGAAAGCATCAGCAAACTCAAAGATAAGACATTTTGAAATCATCCAGTCTCAGGAGCAGAAAAAGAGTGAAGAAATGTGAATAGAGCCTGAGAAACCCATGGGATACCATCAGGTGCTCTAATATGTGCATTGTGAGAGTACCAGAAGGAGAAGAAAGAGAGAACAGGGAAAAGAGAATATTCAAAGAAATAATGGTTGAAATCCCAAATTTATGAAAGACATGCATACGCACATCCAAGATGCTCAACGAACTCCAAGCCTGATAAAACCCAAATAGGCCCACATTGTGCTATGTTACAATGAAACTGCCAAAAGCCAAAAATTAAAAGAGAATTTTGAAGAATATAAGACAAAAGCAGTGTGTCACATATAAGGGAGCCTCAATAAGACAAAATGCTGACTTCTCACTGGAAACCATGGAGGCAAGAAGGCAACGGGGAGACATAAAGAGCTGAAAGCAAAAATTGCCAACCAAGAATTTCATATCTCACAAAACTGTCTTTTTCACTTCCTACACCATCTAAAAGGCACATGCATCAAATGTAACGATAAATCAATGGCTTGGGACTCACAATGTATAAATATGTGATTTGTGATAAGAACTATTGCAGTGGTTTAGAACCATATGTACCTCTGAAAATCAAGTTCTTAAAACTAACCCATTTCTGTGAGTGTGAACCCATTGTAAGTTGGATCTTTTAACAAGATTACTTAAGGTGTGCCCCTCCTCCTTCAGGATGTGTCTTAATCCTCTTACTGGAGTCCTTTGTAAATGCAATGAACATATCTCAAGAAAGAGAAAGCCACGCGAACAAGAAGCTGAAAACAACAAAATGTGACAGAGAAGGGAGAGATCAGCAGACAGTTCCCTAAACCTTGCCTTATGGCAGAGAAGCCAAGGATCACCAATAGCCAGTCTTTGGGAAGAAAGCATTGCCTTAATGTTGCCCTGATTTGGACATTCTCACAACCTCAAACTGTAAGCAAATAAATCCCCATTGTTTAAAGCCAACCCATTTCATGGTATTTGCTTTGAGCAGTCTAGGAAACTAAAATGACTATATAAAGGTAGGGGGATGGAGAGGTATAGGAACATAATTCATGCACACTATTGAAGTAAGGTTGTATCAACACCAAAGAGATTGTTATAGATTAGGATGTTAAATTTAAGCCCAATGGTAACCACAAAGAAAACTATTTGAAAAGAGAATATGCAAACTCATAGAGACAGAAAGAAGTTTCACAAGTTCCACTGGTGATTCCTAAGTACACTGAAACTTAAATTGCATTAATCTATGTGCTGGTTTGAGTCTTTTGTGGAGCCCAGAAAATCCTGTTCTTAAAGTGAACCCATTCCTGTGCCTGTAAACATTGTAGATGGGACATTTGGATTAGACTCAGTTAAGGGAACTTTCAATTAGATCACTTTTGATTAGACTGCTTCAATCAAGGGCCTTGGATGAGACTGCAGGACTCACAGTGGGTCCTAGGCCTCTTACTGGAGTCCTTTATAAATGGAGGACTGAAAAGACACAGACAGAGAAAAAAGCAGCAATGACAGAGAGAAGCCTCCATTTCTCGACAAACCCAGGAGAGAGAGAAGCCACAAATGGTGCATTCTGAAGCTGAAGCAACAAGGACTGGAGGAGAAGGCAGAGACTGGAGAACCACCATTGTGCCTGATCACTCACAGCTCAGCCCAGGGAGAAAGTGAGCCTGGAGAAGAAGGCAGAGACCAGCAGAGCCACCATTGTGCCTTTCCACGTGGCAGGAGTCCGGGATTGCTGGCAGCTCACCTTCAGTGACAGGATCTCTTAAGATGCCTTGATTTGGACATATTTACAGCCTCAGAACTGTAAGATTTTAACCTAATAGATTCCCATTGTAAAAGCCAACCCATTTCTCATATATTCTCTTAATAGCTTTTAGCAAACTAAAACAGTCTAGAAAGTCACCATAATGTATGGAGATAAGGAAAGTACCATGAATATAATGGAAATACAAGGAAGACGACATCAAGTTTACCTAGAGATGAGGTAATCTGGAAACAGTCTTAGTAAATGAGAATTTCACCAAGTAGAGCTAGCCCTTGTGCAAAAAAGGTAATCTATGTGGAAATGAACAAAGGCATGACGCTGGCATGGAAGGTTTGAGGAACAGCAAGTAATTAGATATGACAGAAGGACATCCATGAAAAATCCTGGGAGAAGAAGTTGAAAAGGCAGATAGAAAAAGCCAAACCATGATTGATATTATATGCCCGAGGAATTTTTATTCTATCTTGTGGGCCTGGGGAGTGAGTTACTGGAGTTTTAAGCAAGAAAGTAACATGATTAGACAAATTGCAAATAGTGAAATAGAATTCAGATTTTGAAGGGAGTTGGAATGGAAACAGGTAACAAGTTACCCCAGATGAGAAATGATGGGAACCTGAACTGAAGTAATTCCATTAAGGGAGGAAGGACAGAGAAAATAAATCTTTAGGGAGTAGGAATGATGTGTCCAGGGGATAAAACAGATTGTGGAGACAAAAGGAACAAAATTATTTTTAACTTCTAAGCTTCTGACATGAAACTGACTAGATTATGCATCTATTGGCAATAGTTAAGAATAGCTAGCATTTATTGAACATTTTTCATGTGCTAGTCACTGTTCTAAGAACTCTGTTCATTCATAATCCTTATTAGGCACCAAGATACAGGAATTATGCTCATTTTTAAAATGAGGAAACTAAGGCACAAAAAGGTTGAATAACTTACCCAAGGTCACCAACTAGAGAGTGGCAAAGTCAGGATTTGAACACATGCATTCTAGTTACACAGCCTGTGTTTGTAATCACTATGCTATGCTCCTATAGAGTAATTTGGAGCTGCACGGGGGGATGTCGGAATTATAGTTAAGTTTTGTGGGAAGGACATTGTAATCCATTTGGGACATGTTAACTTTGAGACACTTGTTGAGATGCCCCATGAGCAGTTGAGAATATGGATCTGGGAGTAAGAAGAACAGACTGCTCCATGCATATAGAATTGGAAGTCATTTGTACGTAGATAGTTTGAAACTACTAGTGTAAAAGAAATGCCCGAAAAGAAAATATAAAGAGAAGAGAAGTGGGCTAAGAATAATAGCTTTAATAACATTTTAGAGAGAGATAAATCATAATGTTTATAAAGTAATTATTCATATAATATATATGTATATATCTATACTATCTATATCTATTTATACCATCTATATCTATTCCATTACAAACAGAATTTCACTTTTTGAGAGAGAGAGAGCTGCCTTTCCTTTTTATTAGATGACAGTAAAAAATTTCTTTTTGAACGAGAAATGAAACAGTTACTTGGCAGGACTTTTGACTCTTCTTTGTTGACCTTAAATTATATGAGAGGAAATCCACAGGGCAGAGAGGCGGGGAGATTGATAAGTGAACACAAAGTAATGTGACTTCCTCTTTCAGAATGTTTATGGGTTATGAGCCAAACAGTAAAACTACTACACATGTGCCTAAATCTATTGACAACATTTTGTCAGCAAGATTTTATCAAACTATTGTTATAAAGAATATTCAAAAAAAAGTCATTATCTTGCTATGAGACAACGCATCCAAAAGATTAATGGAATGCCATGATCCAACATGAAACAAAAAAACTACACACACATCATTTTAGTGGCAAGGAAATTTTCAGATTACTTGTATTTCTGCTAGCTTCCATAATAGCCTACCTCGTTCTCCAACAATGAAGTTCCATGTCACTAAAGCCATTAATCTGTCAAGCATGAACATTACTTAGCTTTGAGTTTTTCCCTGAGGATTTGCATATAAACCCAACAGGATCATTTGGCACCATTTTCTGCCTCTGCTTAGCAAAAGCACAACATTGGTGGGAACTAGGATTAAATACTAAGTCCCATCTAAATGAAGGTCCAAATTGGAAAGCCATATTTAAAAAATCATTCTTATTCTTTGAACAAGTCTGTGTGGTCCAGACCTTCAGACTTTAATTTTATTAACTATTAATAATAGTCTACTAAAGAGTTTTTTTAAATTACACATCAAAATTTGTTTTCTCTGCACATGGCTCTATCCAAAGTATGTGTTTCTAATTACTTTAACTTGATACGCATTTTTAAGGAGATCAAGTTCTAGTACAGCAAAATGAAAATCATCAGAAAGCCCAGGTTTGTGCCAGGGCCTGGCACAGTTTCTGTCCCCCAAGACAGGATCAATAACTCTTGAATGAACAAGGGCTCAGTTGCCAAGGTAATAGATACACTGTGACCTTTTGGATTAGGCAGACACTGTTTGTTAAGTGTGCTGTAGTCACAGTATAAGAATTGCCATGTATTGATGTTTCTTGGTTGGCATTAGCTTAACATTAAAAATCCATCCTTCATCTAAAAGCATTCCAAATGTTCTCTTGGTTCATTCTTACAGAGACAATCCCTTCAGTGTTCCAAACAAATGAAAAAAAAAGCCATATTAACCTGTAAGATAATATCATTAGATAGTAGTAGACTTACTAAATAGGTGCATATTCAATAGTGTATAAAATGCCTAAAAGTCATAAAATTTCTATGATCTGCTCCTCTTACTAGAGAGGTGCATAATATCACTGGGAATTTCTACTTTTTTTTGTTAAGGCAATGAAATATAGGCATTGTTCTCTTAAAAACAAAACAGAATTTGTTCCTTTTTTCTCAGTTTGCTCTCATTATAGGAATTTCTCTGTAAGAGTAAAAGATGGACATAGGAAAAAGCATATGACAGGATTTGTATTACTAATGAGCTGTGTACCTTGGGGACAGATTCAAAACTTTTCTGGGCCTTGATTCTCTCTTTGTAAAAAGGAGATTTAATAAAATGTTCATAGAGAATCACTGGTTTTCTCTCAATTTAAATCTGGTACAATAATTATCTCATTTTTACTTTGGAAAGGTGTTTTTCTCCAGTTTATATTAAGGAGTTTTAATTAAACTAATTGGTAATTCTTTGAAAAGAACTTTGCTATTATTTATTAATTATTTATGATTTATGGTTTATGCACCTAGTTCACATATTCTTTTTTCTCTGACTTTGTACTTAAGGCAGAAAAGGAATCAGCCCTGGTGTGCAAGGATGGTGTTCCCGAGTTTTGCATAATTTTCTTTGAAAACCACATTGACCTTTTTTTTTGTCATTATCTCCAACAAAAAAGTATGAAATGCTAGACTTTTTTTCTCCATTGTTAAAAATTATCTATTATGTGTGAAACAGCTCTTTAAAATTTTTGTCTATTTCTTGATCACTTTCCTTTCTTAATCATTTTCAGGACAGGTTTATAGCAGCTCCTTGGCAAATTCTCACTTCACAATAAAATTTCTACAGTAAATACCTTAGGGTGTTAAACCACAGAGGGCAAGATGAAAGAAAACATTTCATCAGAAATCAGTCTCTTCCAAAATAAAATATTCCTTGCACCAAATTAATTATCTAAATACAGCAATGTCACCAATTCTTTAATTTGCTTAATGATAATTCTAGGGTTGTCAGATAAAATACAGGATTCTCAGGTAAATTTGGATTTCGGAAAAACAATGAATAATTTTTAGGACAATACTGCATGCAATATTTGGGACATATACTAACATTTATTCCTATACTAAATTATTAATATATTAAAATATTGGTTATTTATCTAAAATTCAAATTTAACTTAGTAATTTTATTTACTAAATCTGGCAGCCCTATTTAATTCCCATTTGTAAAAGGAATTAGCCAGGGTAATGCTAACTACTGTAACATAAACTCTAAGTGCCTTAATTCAATAGAAGTTTGGTTCTCACTTTCTAATTTGAGTGTTCCTGGTTGGTAGGTAGATTTTTCCTATGTGCTTATTCAAGGACTCAAGCCTCTCCCATTTTGTTGCTCTGCTACCCCAAGGGCCTCAAAGGAAGTTCCTGCATCTGGCTGAAAGTGGAAGAAAGGATAAGTCACACTTGTTTATTGGCCCAGAAGAGATGTGGTTTCCACTCCTATGTCATTGGTGAAAACTAGTCACATGACCCAAGCTAAATTCAACACGGGATGTGAAATTTAGTGTCTTGCTGGCTTCCCAAAGAAACTCTACATAATGAAAAGTAGAGATGGTATTTTGGTGGCTATAATCTGTGACTCATCATGGAAGCAAGGAAATAAACACAATAATCACCCTTTACCATTCCACTTAGTATTCTGAAGAGATAAACTATTAAACATTTTTGGGACCCTCTCTCTTTGCATTAGTGGTGCACAATCTGTGATATTTAGTTAAGGAGTAGAGACAAAGCTGAGGCAGTTGATGATTAGGCATGAAACTTTTTTCTGATACTGAAAAATCGTGACCAGGTATCATCTATGCCAATCTTTGTCAAAGATGTATCACGAGAATCAACAAGATAATGGATGTGAACTACCTTGATGAATTTAAATACCATTCAGACATATTATATTAAACCAAATTACACATTAGACTCAGAGATGACTCAGAAGATCTCACTCAGACTCTCACTTGCAGGCTCAGAGTGGTCTGCAAAGACCACTAGAAGTCGAATTCTCCCTCATCTTGTGATGTAACACTTAACCATTAGCTCTGAAGGCTGCTTAAAACTCACAGGATCAACCCTGACCCACACAGTACTGACGTGCAAGTCTCTGTGTTTCTAACTCTGAGAGAGACTCAGTTACTTACTTGTTCGCTCTGCCTGCTCCTGAGCTGAAACAAAGGTATGACTTCACATATTCTGAACCTTTCTGGCTGCTTCTTGCATCCTTGTTTATCTTTGATCTGTACTGGCTGACTCTGACCTTCCCATCTGGTCTAGAATTTTGTACTCAACCTGCTGTTAGATCTGCCTCACCTTCAGGATTTGTAATGATCATGGTAAAAAACCCCTTCCTAAGTAACTGGGCTCCTGGCCAATGTTTCCATAACCCCACTGTTACCATTTCACTGTTTTGGAATAGAATTGAAAGTTCAGAAATAAACCCATACCTATGTGGCCAACTGATTTTTCACAAAGGTGCCAAGTACATGAAAAGATGCTCAACAGCATTATCCATTAGGGAAATATAACTGAAAACCACAATGTGATACCACATCACATCCACTAGGATAGCTATTATTTAAAAACAAAACAAAACAAGACAAAATAATAAGTGGTGGGAAAGATGCAGAGAAATAGGAACATTTATACATTGCATATTTGAGAAAATCAAATGAGCTAATGTGACTTAGAAACTTTTTTTGTTACTTTAATTGATGAAATTTATTTTTTAATGATTACTTGTTAAACATACCTGGCACTGTTCTAGGTCCAGGGCACCTGACACTGAACAATATAAACCCTTGTCTTCAGTGTGCTTTCATTTAAAAAAATACATAAAATGATGCATCTTACATACATATAAACATACATTATTTAAAGATATGCAATCTTCACTTCCCGTAGTACTTTGGGTCATAAAAAGGACCATGTAAGCTGATTCCATGCGATGCAATCTTAATCACTGGGGAAAATTTTAATTGTTCTGTGACTTTCACAAAATTTTGTCAGATTAAAAACTTCCTTATTTTCAGTGATAAATGTATAGGGCAATTTAAAAAGTGGTAAAACTAGTATTTATTTAGTGCATTATACTTTAAAACACTAGAAATATTGAAAATTAAAGTGTTTTATTTCTTCATAAAGAACTTACCAAGAGTAGTCTGAATTACACTTCAAACACCCTTCTTGCCACACAAATGACGATCCAAAGTGGGCGATCTTCTGCACTTTTGTGTACTGTCATGCTTGTTTTTAAGTTTGGATCAACTCCCAACATTTGCCCATTACGTTGTTTTTTTTTTTAGGTACCAAGGCCAGGTATTAAACCCTCGACCTTGTATGTGAGAAGCTGGCACTGAGCTACACTGGTTCCCCTGGGTTGGTTTTTGGCTTGTTTGCTTTTTGTTTGTTTGGGTTTTTTTGCTTGTCTTTAGGAGGCACCGGGAATTGAACCGAACCCAGGACCTCCCATGTAGGAAACAGGTGCTCAACCACTTGAGCCTATTTACTCCTTGCCCATTGCATTTTTAAAGTCATGAAATATCTCCACAAGTTCCATTAACGTGAAGATTGTCAATTTCTATAAAATATATCTCTAGGATTTTGTACAGAATTAAATTGCATCTGCAGATTACTATGGGGGAGAATTGATATCTTAACAATATTGTCTTGAGAGACCATGTTCTATTTCCTCATTTATTTAGGACTTAATTTGTCTCAACAATATTTTGTAGTTTTTAGTGTAGAGGCCTTGCATGTCTTTTGTTCAATTTATTACTGGCACAGTTTGGATCCTCTAGATAGCAGTCCTGAGATGAAATTATGAATATAAAAAGTTTGTGGGGGGTAACACCTCTGAAAAAATAGAAGCAGTATTGGGTAGGGAATCCCAGCAAACCATGATGCAGAGCTAATAAATCTCTTAGTCGAATGGGGAGTTCTGGAGCAAACTTGCCCATTAAATGGGCTCACTCCTAAGTAGAAATTATGTAGTCCTTGTACTACAACCTTGCTCGGCCATTGGCCTGGGAACACATTGAAGACAGCATGATTTTGGCTCAGAATATGAGGCAGTCCTTAATAAAGTAAGAGCTCAAGGCTGTCATAAAACCACACTTCCCACAGAAAGGACAGTGGGTCCTTCCTTGAGGGGAGATTTGAGCAAATGTGTGGGCCACAGTTATTACCTATTCCATGTTTCTTGATGATATTGTAAATGGATTTTTTAAAATGTAATTTTCCAGTATTTAATTCCTAGTATATAAAAATACAACTTTTCATGTATTGACTTTGATTCCTGTAACCTTTCTAAATTCATTAATCCAGTAAATTTATCTTTAGCTTTTGTAAATTCTTTAAGATTCTTTAAGTTGAAAATCATATCATCTGCAAATAAAGACTTATTTCTTCCTTTACAGTCATCATGCTTTTTTTCTTTTTCTTCTCTTTCTTCTTCTTTTTTAAAATTTATTTATTATTTATTTTTGACTTATTGTACTAGTGAGGTACTCTAATACAATGTTAAATAGTAGTGGTGAGAGTGGACATCTTGTCTTGTCCTGATTTTAAGTAAAACACATTCACTCTTTTATCATGATGTTAATTGCAATCATTTTTGCAGATGCCATTTTATCAGGCTGAGGTTGTTACCTTCTATTTACACTATGCTAAGTTTTTCTTTTTTAAAAACAATGAATTGGTGCTGAATTTTTTCCAATGCTCTTCTGCCTCTATTGAGATGAACATGTAGTTTTCTTTTTTAATCTATTATTGTGGGGAATTACATAGATTAACTTCAAGTGCTAAATGTTTTTATTTAAATCTAGAACTCACTATATATTTTGGTTCATCTTTTCATACACTTGGGTAAAATTTTCTTACTAGTTTATTTTTTCTATTGGATTTTTTAAAAAATTTCTCTCCCCTTCCCCCACCCTCCCAGTTGTCTGCTCTCTGTGTCCATTTGCTGTGTGTTCTTCTGTGATCACTTCTATCCTTACCGGCAGCACCAGGAATCTGTGTGTGTTTTTGTTGGGTTATCTTGCTGCATCAGCTCTCCATGTGTGTGGTGTCATTCTTGGTCAGGCTGCACTTTCTTTCATGCTGGGCGGCTCTCCTTATGGGGTGCACTCCTTGCGTGTGGGGCTCCCCTATGCGGGGGACACCCTGTGTGGCAGGGAACTCCTTTGCACACATCAGCACTGCACATGGGCCAGCTCTACACGGGTCAAGGAGGCCGGGGGTTTGAACCACGGACCTCCCATGTGGTAGGCGGATGCCCTATCCATTGGGCCAAGTCCACTTCCCTTTTCTATGATTTAATTCTATCTCTTTTAATTACTTTTTTTTTAATTATTTTTTTATTTTTAAAGAAGCTTTAAATTACATAAATGTTATATAAAAAATATAAGGGTTTACCATATGCCACACTCCCACCCCCTCCCATATTTTCCCACATTAACAACATCCTTAATTAGTGTGGTACATTTCTTACAATTGATGAACCCATATTGTAACATTGCTATTAACCATGGATTACAGTTTACATTATAGTTTACCCTTTGACCCACACAAATTTGTAAGTTATGACAAAATATACAATGACCTGTATCCATCACTGCAATGTCAGGCAGGACAAATCCAATGTCCTGCAAATGTCCCCATATTATTCCCATTCTTCACTCTCCTATTCCTCAGAACCTCTGGTGGCCACTGCCTTTACATCAATGATAAGAGTTCTTCCATTACTAAAATAATAGCAAGTCTTTAGCAGAATAATAATAAATATACTTTTGTCCATTGTTCATTCCCCAGTCTTGAGGATTTGGGGAGGGTGATGCTAATTGAGAGGAGGCTTAGATTCCATGGGACAGATGGATAAAGCTATCTTGCTTGGAGTTGCAGACATTCTCTGTTCCTTGGGATGAACATTGTCCATCTTCTTCTCCTTGTTAGTTGTCCTGGGTGAGTCCAATGAACTAGAGTAGTGTTGCAATTCTGCTGAATTCAGGGGTCAACTGGCACATGCATGGCCCAAAGGTTTAAATCTCGGACATATATTTATCAAGTATAGTATTAATTATGAGTTCAAATAAAAGGGGCAGAAGAGCCATGTGTAGAGAACCTATAAATGAGTCTAACTCTGTTACACTGGGGAGCATAAATTCTAAAATAAGGTCCACTGAGAGATGCCAAATTCCTGAGCTGTCTAACCTGCTTATAGTTTCTGGATATTTCTAGAGCCCTCAGGAGCCCCACTATATGAGGTACTGTTTACTGTGGCAGTCAACGAGATCATCCTGAGACTTGCATAAGTATAACTTCTGGAATGACCTCCTGATTCACTTTGCAATCTCTTAGCTATAAAAACTAATTTGTATTTACCAGGTCAGGTCTTTTTCCAGATGCATTGCTAGTTGGTGTGTGTAATAATCCCTCAGGGCCAGGGAGGCTTATTTCTGGGAGTCATGTCCCATGCCTGGGGGTGGGGAGAGGGAAGGTAGTGTTTTTGTATGCTGAGTTTGGCTCAGAGAGAGGCCACATTTGAGCAACAGAGAGGCTATCAGGAGTTAATTCCTAGGCAGTATATAATATTAAGCTAAGTTTCAATTTCACAAGGAAAAGTTCATAAGTAGAATCACCACTGTCAAGGGCCTGGCAAAATGGTCTGTCTTCCTTCACTAGACATTGCCGTTGCATTTGAGGGATTCTTGCTGTCCAATTAAAGAACACAGAAGCATTCCCCAGGATGGGAATTCAACATTCTTTCATTTATTGTGTGGATCTCCACCCACAGAGACAATGTCCCATGAACACTTAAACACATTCATATGTCTTGGAGGCATGCCCCAGCTGAACCCCTTCCCATGCATTTTGAAAAGGATGTGGAACAAAAGGAATTCTTATCCACTGCTGGTGGGAATGTAGAATCATGCAGCCATTATGGAGGACAGTTTGGCAGATCCTCAAGAAGTTAACTATTGGTTACTTTTAAAAAATATATATTTCCATACCCACCTTATTCCCCCTGTTGTCTGCTCTCTGTGTCCATTCACTGTGTGTTCTTCTGTGTCTGCTTGTATTCTCATTTGGCAGCTCCAGGAACTAATCCTGGGGCCTCCAGAGTGGGAGAGAGGCAATTACTCTCTTGCACCACCTCAGCTTTCCTGTTCTGCTATGTCTTCTTATTTTCTCTCCTCTGTGTCTCTTGTTGTGCCATCTTGCAGTGCCAGCTCTCTGTGTCAGCTGGCACTCCTGCATGAGGCAGCTTTCCTGAGTGGGCTGGCACTCCACATGGGCCAGCTCACCATGAAGGCCAGCTTGCCCTCACCAGGATGCCCTGGGGATTGAACCCTGGACCTCCTATATGGTAGACAGGAACCCAACTGTTTGAGCCACATCTGTTTCCCAATTAATTACTTTTTAATAATTATAATATGAATCCTAACTTAGAATTAGTATTGTACCTCATATTTTACTCTTCATGTTTCATCCATCATACTTTATAGTTCTTTCATGCAAAAACCTTATAACACGGTAATTCTATTTATTCTCTATATTTTTTGTTTTCTATTTTAGCATTAAACAATCATTTGCTTTGTTTTTAAGGAAATAAACAGAATAAAATGCTAATCTTTTATATTTATCTACATATATACTGGGTTCTATCTTGTATCATTTTCCTTAAGCCTGAAGAACTTCCTTTAGTATTTCTAGTAATCCATGAATCCTGTAAACTAATTGTGATGATTTCCCTGAAAAATTTATTTACTGCAAAATAATTTTTGCAGGAGATTTTTGTTCTATGAGGAATTTGGGGTTGACACTTTTCCCAGCACTTTAAAAATTTCATTCCATTGTCTTCTGGTCTTCATTGTTCCTTAAAAGAAGTCGCTGTTATGGTTCTCCTATATGTGAGGTTATTTTTCTTTGGATTCATAAGAGATTTTAACTCAGTTCAGGTATTTTTTATTTTGTCTCGATGCAGGTGTTTTTGTTTTTTTTTAATCTATCCTACATGGGGTTTTCTGAGTTTCTTGGATCTGACTTTTTTTCCATGACATTTAAGAAAATTTTGAATAATATGCTTTCAATTTTTCTTGTCCCAATATCTCTTTTTCTTTATTGGAGTCCAATTTCATGTATCTTAGACTTATTGATCTTGTCCCACAGGTCACTGAAGATCTGATTATGTATTTTTAGTAGGTTTTTCTCTCTGTTCTTCAGGATGCATATTTTTAATGGATCTGTCCTCTCATTCAATGACCCATTTTTCTGTCATTTTCAGTCTGCAATTAAGTAAATCCAGTGACTTTTTCATATTTTGTACTTTTAGAATCTCAACTTATTTACTAACATTTTTCATTTTCCTGGTGTGATTCTCCATTTGTACACCTATTAAAACTATACTTTCCTCAAATATTATATAATAACTGCTTTAAATTTGTTATCTGATAACTCCAACATCTATTCCACTTACTTCTTTTTTTTTCTTGATTACGAGCCACATTTTCCTGATTTTTCTAATGCCTAATAATATTTTATTATAACCTAGCTACTGCGAATGATTAGTTATGAGGAATGTTTTCCTTGAAAGAGTTCTGCCATATATACTGAAAATTAAATTTATGATAGCTCTCTTTGATACTAAAAGACTTGGTGTTTGGCTTTTCTATCATAAGAGTAGCCCTGACTCTAAGACATGGTTTTTACTAGAAACCACTCTGGTGTCTCAACCAAATGCTTAGAGATTCATGAGGTCTCTTTACTATGGCTGGGCCAGAACTCCATCATGTCCCAGAACTTTGCTATCTCTTATATCTCTATTCTAGTCTCAAAAATGAAAAGCCATTCACTGTTAGGATTTGTGAAGTCTCTCCATGTATATATGCAGCTAAGAAATCAGGCAAGTTCTCACATAGACTTCTGGCTCCCTATATAATTCTGCCTCACAGATTTCAGTGGCCTTAACACCCCCAAATTTCTGATCACTGCTTCCTCAACTCAGCAAGTAATTGTGGACCTAATTAACCATTGAATGTCACAGTATTAAGATCATTAGGGCTTTGACAGGGGATGCTGAGATGGAATAACAGTAGGACCTAAAGCCAACTGGAATATCTGAGGACAGACAGAGAGGTAAGGAAATGAAGACATCAAATATTGACAGCTCTTTCAGTTTGTTATAAAGGGGACTAAATAAAAAGGGAGTACTATGTGGAATAAGATTTTAAGTCTAAGGCAAGGTTATATTATTTTTTAATTTTCTTTTTAGAATAAGAAATATTAGGTTTCTATGCTTACAGAAGTGATCCAGTATGATCCAGTAGAGAGCAGAAGCTTAGAAAATAATGGGATGATGGTAACAGCAATGTCTTGTAAGGCACAAAGGATCCAGTATGAAAGGGAAAGGTTAACTGTTTTAGCAGGGGAAGGCAAATGAGTGGCTTATTGGTAAAACTGTAGTTTAGAAGATAAAGTTGTTCTCTCTTTTTTTACTTACAGCTTCATTAAGCTATAATTGACATGTCATTAAACTTATTCATTTAAAGTATACAGTTCAATGGGTTTTAGTTTATTTTACAGAGTTTGTGTAACCATTATCACAATCTAATTTTAGAACATTTTCATCACCCCCCAAAAGAAACTGGTATTCACTAGCAGTCACTACCCATTCTCCTCTACCCCAAGACACTAACAAACACTAATCTAATTTGTATCTCTACAGATTTGCCTGTTATGAACATTTAATGCAAATAGATTATACAATATTAATTTTATTTTTTTCCATTTCCCTTTACAGTCATAACTAACAGGAAAATAGTTTTTAATGTTTTTATAAAAAATTTAAGGTCATGAAATTTTCCTTCATTGATTTTTACTTAAATCATTTTACATAGCCTCCATCTACATGGTCATTTTTATAGTCTCACACAACCATGCAATATGAGGATTGGATATAGAAATAGAAGTGACCTTGAACAGTCAAAATTGTTTTGAAAATGAATAAAAAATTCAGAGAACTCACAAAATTGATTTCAAGAATATTATGAAGCCAGAGTAATTGATTCAGGGTAGTATTAATGTAATGGCATGGAACAGAATAGAGACTACAGATACAGACCCATACATATATGGCCATTTGATAGCCAACAAATATGCCAAGGTTATTAAAAAGGAAATGGAACATTTCAACAAATAATTCTAGATCAACTGATCATATTTATGGGGAAAAATGAACTTCAATGTCAACCTCAGAAATATTTGTTCAACCTTCAAATATTTGTTCAAATTGGATCATGGTCTGAAACATAAAACTGAAATATTAAAGCTTACAGAACAAAATATAGGAGAAAATTTGTAGCTGCAAAGGAGACAAAGATTTGTTAAAAAGACTGTAAAAAGAAACATAAGGGAAAACAATAAAACTGGAATTCATCCAGATTAAAAACTTTTGTTTTCCAAAAGACATCACTAAGAAAATGAAAAACGAAGCCACAGATTTGGAGAAATATTTGAAATGCACATGTCTGATGAAGGTCTGGAATCCAGAATATACAAGGAAATCTTACAACTCAGTAAGAAGGCAAGCTGCCAACTAAAAGCAAATGAACAAAATAAGTGGGTGATGACCGGATAGATATTTACAGAAAAAGATGTGAGAATGGCCAATAACTCCATAAAAGATGTTCACCTTCATTAATCATCAAGGGAAAGGAAATTAAAACCAAAATCAGATACCATTTCATAGTCACTAAAATGGCTAAAAATAAACATAGTGCAATATCAAAGACAGGTGAGGAGCAAATGTTTCTGGGAGTCCAAAATTTCCACTTTGGAAAAATAATTTGGCATTTTAATTGATCCTTTGACCCGAACTTCTACTTCTAAGTATTCATCAAAAAGAAAATATATGTCAATAAAAGACTTGCAGAGTCTATAAATAAAGAAATCTCATTCATAACTTAAAAGTTCCCACAAAGGAAATCTTCAGGCCCATATGGTTTTACTGGAGACCTCTACCAAATACATAAAGGAAATTAACACAAATTTTATACAATCATTGCCAGAAAACAAAAGACAAAGGAATAGTACCCAACTCATTTTATGAGGCCAGTATTGCATTGATAACAGAACCAAACAAAAACAGTGCAAATAAAGAAAACTGAAAACCAGTAATCTCCCATGAATTCAGAAGCAAAAATCCTCAACATATTTTAGAAAATTTGTACCCGATAAAGTCTAAAAAGAATCACACACTCATAAGAAAGTTGGATTATTCCAGTCATGTAATGCTGGTTCAACATTTAAAATTTGATCAATGAAATCCACCATATCAGCAGATCAATGAAGAAAAGTCATACCAGTTGACACTTAAAAAGTAGTTGACAAAATCCATACCCATTTATGACTTTTTAAAAAAGACTTAGCAAACTGAAAATAGAGGAAAACTATTCCAACTTCATAAAAATAATCTACAAAAAAGCTACAATTAACATCATACTTAATGATGAATTGCTAAATGCTTCCCTCCTATAATAGGGAACAAAAGCAAGGATTTCTTTTCTCACCACTCTTATTCAGTATGGTACTGGAAGCTCTAGCCACAACAAAAAGAAATAAAAAGTATCTTTGAAAAGGAATAAATAACCCTTCCCCTAATGCAAATAAGATGATAGTCTATGTAGAAAATCCCAAGGAACCTACCTCTCCCCCTGGAAAAAACCTCCTAGAATTAATAAGTGAATTCTTCCATTGCAGGCTAAGTATCAACCCACATAAATCAATTCCATGTCTACAGACTAACAACGAACATGCAGAAACTGAAATTTAAAACATATTACTATTTATAACATTTCAAAGATAATAAAACCCTTAAGTGTAAAATTTAAAAAAACAATTACAGGTTCTTATCCCAACAGTTGCCAAGTGCTGGTGAAATAAAACAAAGAAAACATAAATTAATGGAGAGGTATACCATGCTTCTAAACTGGAAACCTTAACATTGTAAAATGCTAGCTCTCCCCAAACTGATTTATGGTTTAATGTAACTCCTATTAAAACCTCAGTTTCGTAAATATAGGTAATTATTATAAAATTCATATGGAAAGGCACTAAAACAATTATAATAAATAAGAATAAAGTGGGGGAAATCATACTACCTGATAATTAGATAACTACAATAATCAAAATCTTGTGGTTTTGGTGGAAGAACAGACATATAGATCAATAGAACAGAACAGAAAACCCTTAAATAGACCCTCAAAATATGCCCAACTGATTTTGACAAAGGTGCAAAATAAATTCAGTGGAGAAAGGACAGGGATTTCAATAAATGATGCTAGAGCAATTAGACTAGTTAAGGCAAAAGGAAAAGAAAAAACTCAACTTCTCTCATACCTTATAAAAAATTACTCAAAATGGATCATAGTCTTAAATACAAAATGTAAAAATACAAAACCTACAGAAAAAATAGAAAAAAAACATAGGAGAAAATCTTTGGAATCTGGAGCAAGGCAAATAGTTCTTAGAATTGACATCAAAACCATGATCCATAAAAGGAAAACACTGATAAAAAGAACCTTATCAAAATTAAATCTTTCATTCTGCCAAAGACCCGGATAATAAGATGAAAAGACAAGTGGCAGACTGGGAGAAAATATGTGCAAATCTCTTAGTCAACAAATGACTAGTATCTAAAATAGATAAAGAATTCTCAAAACTCAACAATAAGGAAATTAACAATCCAATCGGCAAATGAGAAAAAACATGAAGACACATTTCACAAAAGAGGACATGCAAATGGGAAATAAGCACATGAAAAGATGTTCAGTTCAGCATCATTAGCCATTAAGGACATTTAAATTAAAAGTACAATGAGATAGCCCTCCACACCTATAAAAATAGCTAAAATAAAAAGTAATGACCACACCAAATGCTGACAAGGTCTTCAGAGAAACTGGATCACTCCTAGTTGCTTCTGGAAAAGAAAAATGGTAGAGTCACCCTGAAAAACAGTTTGGCAGTTTCTTATAAAACTAGACATGTTGTTACTGTACAACCCAGCAATTAGACTTTTTGGTCATTCATGCCAGAGAAATGAAAACTTATTTTCACACTAAAACCTATACACTAATGTTTAGAGCAACTTTGTTCATAATAGTAAAAAACAAAAACGAACTGGAAACATCTTCTGATGCCCTTTAACAAGAAGGCACAAACTATTGATACACACAACTTAGATGAATCTCAAGGGAATTATGCTGTGAAAAGCCAATATCAAAAGGTTACATACTTAGGATTCCATTTATATAACATTCTTGAAAGGACCAAATTTTAGAGCTTGAGAAAATATTAGTGGTTGCCAGGGGTTAAGAATGGGGGAATGGTTATAAAAGGGCAGCACAAGGGTTTTTTGCATGATAGAATTGTTATGGATCTGAATTTTTTAAACAGTTTTCAAAATTAAATCACATAAAGCTGAACAATGAATGGGGTAGTTCTGATTAGGTATTATTTTGACATTTTGTTCTCAGAAGGTGTTTCTCCAGTATTCAATGTCTTCAACCGCTGGAAAAGGCTAGCAGCTGCTCAGATCCTACTGAATTCAATACAGAATGTCTGTATATAATATCCATTTTCAACTACCATAGAATGTAAGGATACACGAGATAAAATTACCTGGAACTAAACACACACACACACACACACAAATGAGTAAGTGTAAAACTGGGGAAATCTGAGTAAGATTGATATCAATGCCAATTTCCTGGCTGTGATATTGTTAAGATGTTACCATTTGAAGAAATTGAATAAATAGGGTACACAGAGTCTTCCTATATTACTTCTTACAACTGCATGTGAATCTACAATTAGCTTAAAATAAAATGTTGTATTAACACAAAAAGACTTGTGCAAACATGCTCATAGTAGCTTTCTTCATAATAGTACAAAACTTGGAATAGCTCAAAAGTCCATCAAAGGTGAATGGAGAAACAACTTGAGGTGTAACCTTACAACAAAATGCTACACAGAAATAAAAATGAAAGAATTGCTCACACATGTTACACCATAGTTAATCTCCTAGACATTATTTTGAATGAAAGAAGCCAGTATTTCATCTACATGAAATTCTAGAACAGATAAAACTAACTAAGATGGTGACAGAAATTTTATCAGTGGATGTATGGTTGAAGGCTGACGTGGGATTGGATGCAAAGGGGAATGAGGAGGCTTTCAAGGATGATAGAAATACTTTCTATCTTGATCAGTGTAATAGTACGATATGGTTATGAATTCCAAAAATAGATATTAGATTATATTTGTAATCTGGTCTTCACCTGGGTGTGATTGAGTTATGATTGGGGCTTTGATTGGGCCATGTCATTATGGCGTTGAGTCCCCACCCGGGTGGGGACTCACAGATAAAAGGCATGGCAGAGGACAGAGTTGTGGGTTTTTGATGTTGGAGTTTTGATGTTGGAGTTTGATGCTGAAGCCTTAAACTGGAGCCCCGGGAAGAGAGGAACCCTAAACCAGAAGCAAGCCCTGGGAAGGGAGAAACCCAAGAAGACTGAACCCTGGCAGACATCGGCAGACATCTTGCTCCAAAACGTGGAAATAGACTTTGGTGAGGGAAGTGACTTATGCTTTATGGCCTGGTATCTGTAAACTCCTACCCCAAATAAATATCCTTTATAAAAACCAACCAATTTCTGGTATTTTGCATCAGCACCCCTTTGGCTGAGTATTACAATTGGGATGGTAGTTACATGGTTTACATGTTGTAAAAACCCATCAAACTGTACATATAAAACTGATATTTTTTATTAAACCCAAGTTATATCTCAATGTTATTTTTAAAAATAGGCATTCAGGATAGATGTACAACAAAGGTAAAAGAAAGGCTAAGATATTAAGAATGAAAGCAAGGAAGCCTATTGGGAAATCCTAGCATAGATATACCCCAGTCAAAGGGTCTTAAAGGGCAAAGTTCATCCAGTAAAAGGAAATAGAGAAGGTTGATTAGAAAACCAATAGATAAATGATAGGTAAAGTCCCCTTTTTTCTGTTACAACACCTCTTTACACCATAAGGGCATGTGGAGAAAGAAAGCCCTAAGGTCCAACCTTCAGCAAGATACTGCTAATGATGACCTACAATTTGCACAAATTATAATTTGAATTTTCAACAGATGATTAATTAGTATTATGTTTAAAGCTTAAGTAAACAAAACAAGGTTATAGATTCAGAAACACACCTAACTTATCATCCCTCTGCATTGGTTGTGCACTTTTTTGGGTATTTTTTTTATTAGCGAAGTTGTGAACTTACAAAACAATCATGCATAACAAGCAGAATTCTCATATATCACCCCTCTGCCAACACAATGCACTGTTGTGGAAGATTTGTAACAGATTATGAAAAAACATTGTCAAAATAATACTGTTAACTATGGTCCATAGCTTACATTTGGTGTATTTTTTCCATAACACCCTTATTATTAACACCAGGTGTTAGTACTGTACATTTGTTATAGTTTATGGGAGGAATCTCTATTTGTATGTTAACCATAATCCATCATCTACATAGTTCACTGTGTTATATAGTCCCATGCCTTATATAATTCATTCAAAATATACACTCAGTGGCTCTCAGTTTCACCACAGAGTTGTACAGTCATGGCTTAAGTAAATTTTAGAACATTTTCCTTAGTCCAACAGGAAAAAAATCCCATATCCCCATTATTGATTCTTAGCACTGATATAGTACCTTTTATAATATTGATGCAAAAATATTACAATAGTACATAAGTTACATTAATTGTATTTTCCCATTTATCACCATTTTCTACCATCTTGTAATAGTGATGAACATTTGTTTTAGTTCATAGGAGAACATTCTGGTATTTGTACTGTTAACCACAATCCACATCCACCACCAAGTTCACTATACAGCCTCCAAATTATTCTCTAGTTTTCTTTCAATTGACATTTACATCCATGGACTACCCATTTCAACCACAATCACATTTATAAATCAGCCATATTAAACTCACTATAATGTACTACCACCAAAATCAAGCTAATTAAAAAATTCTACATATCTTAAACATCAGTATCCCTTCTCAGTCTAATCCTATATCCTAGAAACCTATACTCTGAATTTTAACTCCACGTGTTGATCCTTTGTATTCAGTTCATATTAGTGAGACCCCACAATATTTGTCCTTTGTGTCTGGCTTATTTCACTTTACATAGTGTACTCAAGATTCACACATGTTGTCATATGTGTCCCAATTTCATTTCTTCTTACAGCGGATTAGTATTACATCATATGTAAATATCACATTTTGTTTATTCTTTTATCTTGGTTATTTCCATCCTTTGGCAACTGTGAATAATGTCAGTAAGAACATCATTGTGCAAATGTCTGTGCACATCTGTTTTCAGCTCTTCTGGATATATTCCTAGTAGAGGGATTGCCAGATATTATGGCAGTTCTGTGTTTAGCTTCCCGAGGAACCATCAAACTGTCTTCCACAGAGGGTGCACCATTCTACATGCCTACCAGGAGGAAAGGAGTGTTCCTATTTCTCCACATCCTCTCCAGCACTTGCAGTTTTCTGCTTTAAAAAAAAATAATGGCACTATATTGAACAACAGTGGTGATGGGAGGCATCCTTGTCTTGTTCCCAATCTTAAAAGGAAAGCTTTCAGCCTTTAAGCATTGAGTACAATGTTAGTTGTGTGTTTTTCATATGCGCCCTTATCATATTAAGAAAGTTTCCTTCAATTCCTATCTTTTGGAATGTTTCTTATCAAGAAAGTTTGCTGTGTTTTCCTTGTGATTGGTTTTTTGAGGTCTTCTATTTCTTTTAGGACAATGTAGGTTGTTCATGTGTTTTAGGAATTTGTTCATTTCTTCTATGTTGACCAATTTGTTGGCATATAGTTGTTCATAATATCTTCTTATGATCTATTTAATTTCTGTGGGGTCAGCAGTAACATCTCCCTTCTCATTTCTGATTTTATTTATTTGCATCTTCTCTCTTTTTTCTTTGTAAGTCTAGCTAAGGGTTTTTCAATTCTGTTGATCTCAAAGAAACAACTTTTGTTAATTCTATTTTTTAAATTCTCAATTTCATTTATTTCTGCTCTGATCTCTATTTTATTCCTATTGCTTGCATTGGGAAGAGTTTTCTGTTCTTTTCTAGTTCCTCCAACTGTGTAGTTAGGTCACTGATTATAGCGCTTTTCCTTTTTTTTCATTTCAAAAGTAATTTATTGAAGTATATCATTCATATACAAACCTACATGGACAAGTGTATAGTAAACGTTGTGTGCTTAAAAAACAAACATGTATTAACATCATACAGGCCTCCCTCACATCACCCTATCCCAAATACCTTGCATTGTTGTGAAACATTTGTAACAAATGATGATAGAGCACTGCCAAAGTATTACTACTAACTACAGTACACATCTAACTTACATTTGGTATATTTTCCTCCCAAACTACACTACTATTTGTCTTATTCATAAACCATAAAATTCATCTACAGTGTACAATCGACAGCATTTGGTATAATACCGAGAGCATTTTCATTACTCAAAAAAAAAAAAACAAACCCAAAACATGCCAATACCATACCCATATATTAGCACTACTAATTATATATCCTATGATGTGTTTTCACCATTTCTATTCATTCCCAAACAACTTTTTACCAATTTTGCACAGATTAAACCTCAACTTTCCATTCTCTAACCACATTTTTTTCTCTGATGACTTATATTCTACCTATTAACTCCATGAGTTTACTCATTATATTTAGTTCCTAATAGTGAAATCAAACAATATTGTCCTTTTGTGCCTGGTTTTCCTCACTCAACATAATGTCCTCCAGGTTTATCTATGTTGTCATATGCTTCACAACTTGATTTCTTCTTACAGCTGAATAATACTCCATTGTGTGTATATACCAGGTTGTTTATCCGCTCATCAGTTGATGGACACCTGGGTTGTTTCCATATTTTGGCGACTGTGAATAATGTCGCTATGAACATTGGGGTGCAAATGTCTGTTCGTGTTAGTACTCTCAGTTCTTCTGGGTACATACCTAGTTGCAATTGCCAGGTCATATGGCAGATCTATATCTAACTTCTTTAGGAACCGCCAAACAGACTTCCATAGTGGCTGAGCATTCTACATTTCCACCAATAGTGAATAAGTGTTCCTATCTTTCTATATCCTTTCCAACATTTGTAGTTTTCTATTTTGTTAATAGTTGTCATTCTAGTAGGTGTGAAATGATATTTCACTATAACTTTGATTTGCATTTCTCTAATAGCCAGTGATATTGAACTTTTATTTTCATGAGTTTTTTGACAATTTGTATTTTTTGTTTAGAAAAATATCCAGGTCTTTCGTTCATTTTTTAATTGGGTCATTTATCTTTTTATTGTTAAGTTGTAGGATCTCTTTATATATCATAGGTATTGGGCCCTTGTTGGATGTGTGATTTCCAAATATTTTCTTCCATTGAGTAGGCTGCCTTTTTACCCTCTTTACAAAGTCCTTTGAGGTGCAGAAGGTCCCATTTCTCTATTTTTTCTTTTGTTGCTCATGCTCTGGGTGTAAGGTTTAAGAGACTCCTACCTACTGCAAGGTCATGTAGGTATTTCCCCATGTTCCCTTCTAGAATTTTTATAGCCCTGGCTTTTGTGTTTAGGTCTTTGATCCATTTTGAGTTGATTCTTGTATATGGAGTGAGATAGTGGTCCTCTTTCATTCTTTTGGTTATGTATATCCAGTTCTCCCAGCACATTTGTTTAAGAGACTGTTACTGTCCCAGAAGAGTGAACTTGATAAGTGTATAAAAAATCATTGGACCATAGAACTCAGAGTCTAATTCTAAACTCTCAATTTGATTCCATTGATCAATTGTGTCTATCTTTATGATAATACCATACTTTTTTGACCACTGTAGCTTTATAATATACTTCAAGGTCAGGAAGTGTGAGTCCTCCAACTTTGCTCTTCTTTTATAGGATGTTTTGGCTATTCAGGACCCCTTTCCCCTTCAAATATGCATTGAATCTTTAACTCAATTCATGTAGAATTGGCATCTTCATCATGTTAGTCTTCCAATCCATGAACACAAAATGTCCTTCTGTTTGTTTAGGGCTTCTTTGATTTCTTTTAGCAGTGTTTTGTAGTTTTCTGAACCTTTACATTCCTGGTTAAATTAATTCCTAGATATTTAAGTATTTTTGTTGCTACTATAAGTGGAATTTTTTCCCTTGATTTTCTCCTCAGTTCACTCATTAGTAGTGTATAGAAACACTACTGATTTTTGCATGTTAATCTTGCATCCTGACACTTTGCTGAATTCATATATTAACTCTAATACTTTTGTTGTCTATATTTCAGGATTTTCTAAATATAGGATTACATCATCTGCAAATAGTGAGTTTTACTTCCACTTTTCCAATTGGATGCCTTTTATTTTTTTTCTTACCTAAATGCTCTAGTTAGAACTTCTAGCACAATGTTGAACAACAGTGGTGACAGTGGGCATTGTACCCTCATTCCTGATATTAGGGAGAAAGTTTTCAACCTCTCCTCATTGAGTATGACGTTGGCTGTGGGTTTTTCATATATGTCCTGTAGCACTTTGATATTACTTATGAATTCCAAAAAGAAATATAGATTATGTTTGTAAAGTGGTCAGTTCCTCTGGTGTGATAACCCTTTGACTGTATTAGATTCATTTGAGATGTCTGATTAAATTATGTTAAGATTAGGGCTCTGATCCAACCATGTCATTACAGTGCAACTCAGCATTAAGTCTCAGCCCCGCTGGAATAAAACAGATGCTCACATAGAAATAAATACACAGAGAAGGAGAACACAGAGCAGATAAGCAGGAAGAAATAGTGTTCCATAGATAAGGCCCCTAGAAGAGAGATGAGCCTGATAGTCCACAGCTGACCTTGTGAAGAGTACAGAGCAACTGAGCCCGGAAAGAAGCCCTGGAGACAAAGACAAGCCTTATACTTGCCTACAGCTGAGATAGGAAGAAGCTGGATCCACAGAGCCTTAAGAGGAAAGAGGAAGGCAGAATCTTCACAGACATCACCTGCCATCTTGCGTCAACACGTGGCAACAGTCTTTGGGTGAGAAAGTACCTCTTATGGAACCTTGGCTTGGACTGGTAACTGCTAGCTTCTACCCTAAATAAATACTGTTTATAAAAGCCAACAGACTTCTGGTACTTTGCAACAGTACCCCTTTGGCTCACTAATATATGCCCTGTATCATATTGAGGAGTTTTCCTTCTATTCCCATCTTTCAAAATCTTTATCAAGAAAGGATGATGGATAATGTCCAATGCCTTTTGGGCATCATTTGAGATGATCATGTGTTTTTTTTCCCTTTCATTGTGTTAATGTGATATATTATATTAATTGATTTTCTTACGTTGAACCACCCTTGCATACCAGGAAAGAAACCCACTTGATCATGATGTATGATTTTGTTTATATGCTGTTGGATTCAATTTGCAAGTATGTTGCTGAACATTTTTGCAACTATATTCTTTGGAGAGATAGGTCTGTAATTTTCTTTTTTTCTAGTATCTTTATCTGTTTTGGTATTAGGGTGATGTGGGTTTCATAAAATGTGTTGGGTAATTTATCCTCCTCTTCAATATTTTGTAAGAGTTTGAACAAGATTGGTATTAATTCTTTTCAAAATATTTGGTAGTATTCACCTGTGAAGTCCTCTAATCCTGGACTTTGTTGGGAAACTTTTTTTTTAGCTATTTGCTGCAGGATGTATATATTCATTTTTATATCAAAAGAAGCTTTAGATTACATAAATGCTACATCAAAAATAGAAAATATAGGAAGATTCCATATACCCCTCCTTCTCCCCCTCCAACACCTCTCTGTTGGGAGATTTTTGATGACTGATTCAATCTCTTACATGTGGTTGGTTTTTTGAGTTCCTGTATTTTTTGTAGTCAGTTTAGGTTGTGCACCCCCAAACAGGAGATTTAGATAGCTTCTGGCTGATTATCAACTGCACTGTAGGATAACTGATTATTGGCATTCCCTGCTCTGCCGACATCTTGCAGAGTGGTTCTGCACTTTTCATTACTGAGCATTTCCAGAAAATCAGCAATTAGACCAGGAGATTAAATACACAGAAAATGTTGACCAGTGGCTTTAATAGTCATATCTTGCACGAGAGAATTATATGCAAAGAGAGTGCAGTATATTCCAGAGAAAAGTGAGCATGGATGAAGTTCTCAGCATTCTTATTAATGGACTTTAACTGCCTCAAACTTGCTGAGATTTCAGAGCAACAGAATATGTTTCTAATACAATTACTCCAACAGTACACTTGAGCTGGAAAGGGAAATCTGGTAAATTTATACAAACAGATCACTACCATTTTTGCCTTCTGGAATATTGCCACTGAATTATGATGTCCAGATATTGGGAATCTCAAACTAGCCCAGAGAAGTCAATTCCTGAAATTTTATCTTCTCAATTAAAAAAAAAAAAGATTTTAGGAAAAAAGTGTATGAGATGCTGAGTATAAAGACAGTACTCAGTTATTCTGGAGTTGGTTATCTAATTTAAATGATCAATTCTTCACTATCAAAGAATCTATTCATCTTCTTATGTATATATTTTTTTGGCCAAACCTTTACTTTTTAAACATTTATACTCTAGATACTTTGGTTTTTTAATCTCTTCCCCTGTAACTTTTGGAACAAATTCACCAATTGCTAATTTCCAGTCTGGGACTCAGTAAAGAGTTCAGCTGTTGAAACCAGAAATATATATCACTTACTAACTGTCTGCTTCCCAGTTTCCTTACTGGAAAAAGAGAATAAAAATAATTGTCTCTATGTGCTTTATAAGGTTATTTGGAAGCTCAAATGAATGAGTGCACATAAAAGCCTATTACATAAATGCTACTTGGTATATATTGGAGGAAAGACTTTATAGAAGAGATACTATATGGATTCTTGATAAAAATTGAGAATTAATTTTTTGCATGTGACAAGGCAGCAAGAGTCAAAATTCCAGTGAAAGGTATTTTTCTTTAGAAAAATATCTCTAAATCAACAGTTTGGTTTATTCTCAAACAGTGCCCAAAAATAAATAAAATACTCTATGAAACTAAAATTCTGAAGTGTATAAAATTCCAGGAGTTGAAAATTAACCTTATATTTGGTTTTATATAGTATGATAATGCTGTGAAACCACTATCAGTCAAACATAAAGAAAAATCTTGTAAAGTAAAATAACTCTAAGCTAATTCATGAATTCACCATTTAATTACTACTTATTTGGCAATGGAGATCAAAGTACGTAAAAAGAAAAATAAATACAAATTGACAAATATTCTCTATTTCTTCCATTTTACATTTTAATAATTAAATCATAACATCTATACATCATGATACATTAAAACAGGCCAGGAACTCTATTCAAATATCTGTATAAAGGGTTTATATTAAAATATGTGTTTAGATAAAAATTTAATTTAAACAATAAAACTTTAAAAAAGGAGACTTCTTCAAAATGTCCCAGGGTTCAAACAGAGTTCTAATAATACAAATTAAAATCTAAGAGTATATGGCAAACTATATTTACACTATCTCTGATCACCAGTGAATCTGGGAAGGAGGCTATTGATCCAAGAAGCTACCTGCCAAGAGTTTTCATGATTTCACCTAAAAAAGCAATCTGAATTTTTAACACTTCATCTTCTTATTCACTGTATGGGCTTTCAGCTATAAGTCCCAAGGAGTTACTTTACTTTAACTTTTTAAAACATTTTCAGGGAGGTAAAAATAATTACGTTGATTTACTTGAAGAGATTTTCTCTACTATTCTTTCTCAAGTGGTGAATAGTATGTCACTAACAAATACATTTAAACCAAGAAGAATATATGTTTCCTGAATCAGTTCTCACCCCTGTTCAGTGCATTATTATAGTTGATTAGTGTATTTGAATTCCCCTCATACTGCATAAAAATTTTTTTTTTACTTAAGATTTTAAAGGAACTTGAGCTGTGGAATCAAACTCCAAGTAGCTATATTGGTGATATAAGTCTTCATTCTCTAAACAAATCCGAGGCTCTGAAATCAATTTATTTTTGTTCAGCCTTTCTTACTAATTGTTGAGGGAGCAAGTTACTATGCAATAAGTCAGAATCTTAACTATACAGCTACATTTTAAAATTTTGATATAGCTACAATTTTCACTTTAGGAATTTCTCTATGGCAAAATTTTTCCTATCATCCACATCCTGCTGCTACCCAAATTTGTGTGCACCAAATATTTATGTCCAGAAAATGAAAATCTGAGCAAAGTAAATATAAATAAATTTAGTAAAATAGACATATATTTTAGAGTTACTCAATCTTTTCTAATGTATGGTAAATTACGTATGTATAACCACATTCACAATACTGTACAAAAAGAATTTGATATGTTTCTTCTTTCTGATAATGAGAATATATAATTTAGCCTATTTTTACTTTTGCCCTGCCTTCCAGGAAGTTGAAAGTCAAATAAGCTGCACATTAAATAACTACATTAGCCTCTCTTTAAACAAGTTTGCTTCCTTGTCTTTCCCAATATCTAGATATTACTAGTAATAATTCATTAGTTTTATTGCATATATACTATTTATCATAACCTTCCTCAAATCTCCTTTAGGTTATTGGTAGGATAAAATTAAAGTGCACACACACACATACACACAAGTTAAGATCAAAGGAAGGGAAGCAGATTTGGCTAAACTGATAGAGTGCCCACCTACCACAGGGAGGTCCAGGGTTCAAACTCAGGGCCTCCTGACTCGTGTGATGAGCTGGCCCATGTGCAGTGCTGGTGTGTGCAAGGAGTGCCATGCCATGCAGGGTGTCCCCCATGTAGGGGAGCCCCACATGCAAGGAGTGCACCCTGTAAGGAGAGCCACCCCATGCACAAAAAAGTGCAGCCTGCCCAGAAGTGGCACCTCACACATGGAGAGCTGATGCAACAAAAAGAGACACAGATTCCTGGTGCCACTAACAAGAATCCAAGCAGACACAGAAGAACACACAGAGAATGGATGCAGAGAGCAGACAACTGGAGGAGGGGGAAGGGGAGAGAAATAAATAAAAAATAAATTTAAAAAAAAGATCAAAGGGAATTTTGGGAAGATGGCGATGGATTAATAGGCAGAGCTGAATACTCACAAAAACAACAGAGAAAGAGCCAAAAGCTTCCTGCCCAAGGGAACTGCTTTGAGGGTCAGCAGACCAGGACAGTGCTACACAACTTCGAGTTTGTGAAAATGACAAATGTGAGTTACCATGCCCCATGGCAGCCAGGAAGTACTCCTCTCCTTCACCCCTAAGATATTAAGCTGTGATAAAATAGCTGGCTCACTGCGGCTGACTGAGATGGGACAGACATCTTCCTCTCTGTCAGTGGTTTCAAGGGAAAAGGGAGGGAAGGTCCAGATGCTTTTCTTCAATGAATTCAACCAGCAGAGCCTGCTATGAGACTCTGAACTGGAGATTCAACACAGGAACACAGGAAAGCCAGACTGAAACACACCCTGACTAGCATCATCTGCTGGGACAAAACTGTTCTGCTATCTGTATCCAACCCCTGGGAGGAAATCTGTGCTCCACTAGTGAGTTCCTGACCCGATTTTGAAAACTGAAGCTGGGCAATTTTAAAGACTGAGAATAAGTTGAAACAAATATCAAAGAAGAGCTGTGAAAAAAAAAAAAAAACAATAGGCAAGAGAGAGAATTTAGTCATAAGAGTAAATTCACCAAAATATTCAGATGCCACAATAGCAGCAAAAAATTACAAGTCATACTAGGAAACAGGAAGAAATGGCCCAGTCAAAAGAACAAACCTAATATCCTGAAAAGATAGAAAACTTAATACAATTAATCAGTGATAATCATACAACTCTCCTAAATCACTTCAAAGAATTTAAAGAAAATAGGACAAAAGAAATAAACACTGCTGAGAAGACACTGGAAGAGCATAAAGAACAATTTGAAAGGCTGCAAAGAAAAATAACAGACCTTATGGATGAAAGACACAATGGATGAGATTAAAAATTACATTAGAGGCACGTAAGAGCAGATTTGAAATGCTTGAAGACAAAATTAGTGATTTTGAAGACAGAGCATCTGAACTGGAAAAGATAGGAGAACAAAAAGAGAAGAGAATGGAAAGAACAGAACAGAGTCTCAGGGAACTGAATAACAAAAGGAAATGCACAAACATTTGTATTATTGGTATCCCTGAAGGAGAAAAAAATGGAAAAGGGGCAGAAAGAATATTTGAAGAAATAATGACCAAAAACTTCCCAAACCTTATGAAGGACATAAATATCATTGTCCAAGAAGGACAATGCACCCCAAACAGAATAAATTTGAATAGACATACCCCAAGATCCCTACTATTTAGAACAACAAACATCAGCGATAAAGAGAGGATTCTGAAACCAGCAAGAGAAAAGCAAGGCATCACATACAAGGGAAACTTGATAAGATTAAGTGCCAACCTCTCATAAGAAACCACAAAAGAGAGAAGAAAGTGGTATGATGTATTTAGGTCCTGAAAGAAAAAAACTGCCAGCCAAGAATTCTGTATCCAGCAAAGCTCTCCTTCAAAAATAAGGGGAAATTCAAAATCTTCACAATCAAATAAAAACTAATAGAATATGTTACCAAAAGACCAGATTTGCAAGTGATACTAAAGGGGGTGCTGTAGCCTGAAAGGAAAAACAAGGGCAAGAGATATGGAGAAGAGTTTAGAAATGAAGATTATTAGGAAGGGTACACTAAAGGGTAAGAAGACACAATAGAACAATATGAAAACAGAGAGCTGAAGGACAAAATGGATGAAGTAGAGCCTGTACAGTAATAACACTGCATGTTAATGGATTGAACTCCCCAATCAAAAGACATAGATGGATAAAATGGATTTTTTTAAAAATGAGCCATCTATATATTGTCTACAAGATACCTACCTCAGATGTAAGGACACAACCAGGTTAAAAAGTGAAAGGTTAGAAAAAGATATTCCATGTAAACAGAAACCAAAAAAGAGCTGGAGTAGACCAGATAAATGTAAAACAACATTATAGTACATGAACAATAATTACTCAGTGCAATTGACAAATGCTCCTGTGATCAGTATTCTGTAATTTTTAAAAATCAAAATAAACACTTGCTTTTAATTGAGGAGGATTGGAGAAAAGATATATTTTTGGATACTTCATTTTTCTTTAACCGTTATTCATACTTTTTAATTAAAATCATCTATCTGGCTCAATAATGATTTAGCATGATTACTGATGAGAAAGATTTTGAGTTTTTCTGCCTCATAAAACTATGAGTTGGAAATTTGTTAGCTGCTGTAATTCATTCCAATAAGATGTGAAGAATTCCCAAAAAGCAATTTGATTTTTTAGAAAGAATTATGGTCTAAGTGCAAATTAAATAACTAGGCCAATAATTTATTTCATTCTTAAAGATTACTATGTCCAGTAGTTAGAGATGAAATATAAAAATTAGAATTATGTTATAATTAATTTCTATTATAATTGAATTATTATTTACATTTATAAAAGTTTGTTGCTATGCTTTCCAATTTTTATGATTGATTATATATTAAATCTAACCTGGCCTTGTGCTGTCTTTTAAAATTTGTAATTTTTTTCTATTTATTTTACAATTTTACATAAAAGGACCTTTTAATAGCTTTTTTAAAAAGATCAAAGGGATGCTTTGATTTTAAAACAGAATTTGACAAGTGGTTTTATATGTCTTGAAAAACATTTAAAATTCTACACATTAAACAAACTAGATTTTAGTTAGCTTCCATATTTGCAATTCCTAGGCCTCGGGCAGGGGGCTTTAATTAAAGAATATCAGAGGATTTAAGAGCACAAAGGCTGTTTGAGTCAATATTGAAGTTGAGATTTATAAGGGTCTATTATGGTTCTGGTGACATTTCCTTCTTATTTTCTCATGTCAGCGGGAACATCTTAAGGGAATGGAGTGCTATTTGCTAGTGAGATCTTCTGACAGTGCAGGTGAGAAACTAGAAAATGAAGCATTATCAAATGTAATGCTGTACCAGTTCACCTGTTATATAAGCTAATTTATCTTGAGTGTGCAAAGGGCCGTCACTACTTTTCCTCACAACGTACAAAGTTATACTCCACTAAATGCTCTACTAACCTGGAAATATAAAAAAAATTTGAAGCATGATTGAATATTAATAAAGATCTAAAGAGATTTAAAAGCAAATAATTAATCATAGTCACTGATCACCAAACAAGAGGCAGAACATCCCATGTACTTCGTACATCATTAAGGCATTTTCTACACATGAATCTAACCACTGCTGCCTAATTTTTCATCTGAAGATCACTTGTTATTTTATGGCTCCCCAGGGATATTGATTGTTAACATAATATTTTATATTTGCATAAAACTTTGCAATTACAAAGTATTTTCATTTATAGATTACCTCTCTCAAGTCTCACCATTCTAGGAGAACAGATTATATTCATAGGGAAAGCATGGGGTGAAGTTAACAACTAGAGTTAAATCAGGCTGGTGAAGAGTATAGAATTTAAATATTTTGAGGGTTTTGCAACCCAAGAAAATGTCTGAAAATGCCTGAAACCCCAAGAAAATAACATCAGGCTACTGCAAAACTTTTAACAACATCTGCATGGAACACTGTCCTGAGAGACAAACTATAAACTAATAAGATGGATAAATATGCAAAGAGCACACAAGTACAGCAAAGATATGATAAATGTGCCTAATGATAAGAATTTAGTCTTTTATCACTCAAAGCTGATGCATGGAGTGATAGTAAGAAGAATTTATCATTTGTTTCTATTTTAGTTCAAGATCATAATAGGATGGATTTTAACTTTGTAATCCCTACAAGAACCCTCTGAGGTAGGTACTATTATTATGCCCATTTCATACATGGGGAAATTAAGGAATAGAGAGATCAACAGCCTGTCACTCAAGATCACACACCTGATCGGTTGGCTGATGTGGGATTCTAAACCAAGCTCTGTGGCACCCTAGAACTTGCCCCTAACTCCATTCTACTGCCTTGAGTTTTGCTTATGGTGACCAAGAACTTGACACTAGGGAAGGAAAGAGAAGGGCAGGATTTATTTTAATCAGGTGGTATCTATGAGGCATGTTTTGAGGAGGAAAACAAGGCTCCCTCTTAAAAATATTCTCCACCTAACTTTTCACCACTCAAGGTTTCCTTTTTAGAGTTTCTTTTCAATAATCTCCTATTTAAAGCAGATGTTCAGGTGTATGTACAGTCACTATCCAACACATTAGTTTTTAAGTATCATGGAGCAAGAACTCTTAATGACACCCATATGAAAGAAAATAAAACCCATGCCTAGAGTACTGCCAAGAACTGAACAGCCCCCCGCCCCATGTAGAAAAGGTAGCCAAAATTGCCTGCTTCATATTTGAGCTGGAACTGGGCAGGAAGTGGATGGAACAGAGTGGAACCTCCCTCCCATATACACAGAACAGCAGCCAAGCAAACAGAAACCTGGCCTCAGGGAGGTGGTTATTAATCAAACTAAGCAAGAAGGATGGAAGGGAAAAGGCATGCATTGGGGGCAGAGAACTTGGCAATAAGAAACAGCTGGAAAGCATTCAGGGGCAGTTCAAAATACAAAGGCAGGCTGGTTAATTTGGCGCCAGAAGAAGTACAACGAGGAATCTGGCCATATCTAAGAAGCCCTGAATCTTACGATAAGAGTTGGCAGACACCAAAGTGTAAGAGGAGACACCAGAAGTGTCTTTCACAGCACATCCTATAATACACTCCTGGGACTCAGAATGATAAATGATAGACAAGAGGTTCTTTCTCACAACGTTTCCAGGAAAGATTTGGGATACAGCAGCCTCAGAATCTCATAGAAACAAGTTTCCCCAGTGGCAACATGAGTGGAGATGGCAATTTTGATATACAATATCTACCTTTCCTTTTACCACCATTCAGAGAAGTTCAGAGGGAATGAGGAAGTATATATTCAATCTTCAAAACTATGTTTCATTTATTTCTAAGAGAATAAATAAAAAGAAAGATTTGGATGGATTGTATGATATTGAGTATATCTCAATAAAGCTGTTTTTAAAAAAGAGAGAAAGAGAAAATAATGTGACAGAAGAGGAGAAAAGGAGAAGCAGGCATTCAACAATAGTGGGGTGGTATGGGAAATAGCAGTGTGTTTTTGAACCCTAGAAAACAGAGATCCCTAGGTAGCATGATTACAGAGAGGGTTTCTATTGGTGACCTGCATTTTTCCAGAAGGAAAGAGTGAGTTAAAGAACAAACATAAAATCAGAGCAGTAAAGGAGGGAGCAGGCAGGGTGTCAGTTGCAAACAGAACATTGAGTACCAATTTAGGGCTAGACACAATAAAATATGTGGGTTTAGCTCCAGAAGACTAGTTGATGGAGCACCGGGGAGGCTTAGAATCAAATAAACAACATGGGAGGAATAAGATTAAAATGATGAAGTTGGGAGGTAAATAATCATTCCTAGACACAGAGTTCAAGAGTAGCAGTAGAGCTCTTGGAGGGAAGAATAAATCTTTTAAATATATATAAAATTTGGAGTGATATATAAGTTAATTTCCAAAAGGGAAGATCTTTCTTTAATATATTACCAGTTTTTTAATATTCATCAAGACATATTTTATTAAGCACACATTCCTGGGAAGATGACAAAGCTAGCCATGAGATCACATTCTGCAAATGTTCAATTGTTTCCTTTACTTGCAGTCCCTCATCTTTCTGAAATCTCTCCTCTGGGCCTAAAAGGAGATCACTGACGAGAAGACTCATATCTGGATATTTTCATCGCCATTAAGAGTAAGTGCTATGCCAATTTTAAAGTGCCTTATCAGACAAATATCTTGGGAACCTGCCTATCTTTTGCATTGAACTCCCTCCATGTGCGCTGAATAAATTCAGAGAGATATATGGGACAAAAAAAGCAAACACATATTCTCTATACTACAAAATTTAAAAAGACTGGATAATTTGGTTAAATTTTTATAATTAGTTATCCCTCTTTTATTTAGCCTTAAGAGTTTTTCTTAAGGCTGTATTTCAATATTATTACTATAACTATCATTTGTTTATACTGTGTCAAGCACACAAATATTAATATTATGCTTTATGATAAATAGCTCCAACTCACTGACAAGACAACTGAGGTATAGGTTTTTTAAGCAATTTCTTCAAGAATGCACAGACAGACAGAAAGTGGCAGAACTTAGATTTGAATACAGATCTGTCTGAAAACCCATATCATTAGCCAGTAGGCTTCTAAGCATTCTTACAAGCTAGGGACACAATAATGAACAAGGTGTGGCTCAGTCTTCAGAAAGCATTTAGGTAATAACTAGAGAAAGCAGATAATCCATAAAAGTATGAACAAATCCTATAAGACTACACTGAGTTATCAAATAATAGCTGGAGTATGAACAGTGATGATAGGTATATTTGTGTTGGACCTTAGAATAAGGAGGACAATAGCAAATAGAAGATTGTGGAGAACTGGAGGTGGAAAGTACCCAGTCAGAAGAAAAACTTATTACCAGCTGACTGAACTTCATTCTAAATATCAGTGGAATGGATGGCTGACTGGAATCATGGATAAGGAAGATTCTAGCTTTAATGGTCACTTTTCCAAAACAGCCCAAGGCCCCTGTCATTCCTTGACTATCCTCAACTTTATTAGGCTTGCTTTTTATTCCATTCAACTGGTGACCTTTTAAAATTAATAATATCAAACCAGAAGAGTTCAAGAAGGAACTCTTATTAATGCTATTGATTACTAGCTTTTGTTTTTGGCACTCTAGTTAATTGTGTACCTGACTGTGGCAGTTTGATATTATTTTTGAATTCCAAAGAGATATTCATTGTGTTTGGTCTGTTCCTTGACTGTATTTGATTCAGCTGAGATGCCTTTAACTAGGTGATGCTAAGATTAGGGCTTTGATTCGACCACATCATGAGGGTGACTCAGTTTGAGTCCCCGCCCCTTGGTGGGGTATGTAAATGGATGATCAGTTAAGAATCCAGAAGTAGATACACAGAAAAGATACATGAAGGAAGAGCAAGGGCTCCACAGACGCAGCAGAGGCCCCCAGAAGGGAGATGAGCCATTCACCTGAGAGTTCACAGCTGACCTTGTAAAGAGAACAGAGCAGCTGAGCCTGGAAAGAAATGAGCCCCAGGAAAAGAGACAAGCCCTAAGCCAGCCTACAGCTGGGATGAGAAGGAGCTGCAACCACAGAGCCTTAAAGAAGAAGAAGAAGGTTGAAATTTTGCAGATGTCATCCACCATCTTACTTCGAAAAAGAGTTTAGTAAGGAAATAGTAACCTTAAGTTGGACTCTTTAAGGCCTTTAAACTGTAAGCTTTGACCCCAAATAAATACCCTTTTTAAAAGCCAACAGAGTTCTGGTACTTTGCATCAGCACACTTTTATATATTTCAAAGCAGTTTTCCCAATTGTAGGTGATTCAAATCAAAACTTTGTTAAAGTTCAAATATATTGTTTTTTCTTCCCCCCTTTATCTACAAGGCTACAGATTTGTTATTGATGAAATTGAAGAAGAACAAGTTGTTTTTCACAAAACCCGCTTACTAAGACTTAATACTTCATAACGCTAACAAGATTAGATCTACCTACCAAAAAAATAATTTAGCAATTTAGAAGTCTCTAATAAAATATAAAAGGCATGTAACCTATAATAGAGCAATCCCACAACTCAGTGTTTAACCTATAAAAATTTCCACACAGATGGGTACCATGAAACATGAAAAAGTATACTCAAAGCAGTGTTGTTCGTAAGTGGAAAAAGCTGGAATCAACAGAAATGATCGTCCACTGAGCAAGAGTTAAATAGGGATCCTGTGTAGCTGTTAAAATACTGAGGTTAATCTAAATGGGCCAACACAGTTAAGATCTCTGAGATATGTTAATGAAAAGATCAAGTTGAAGAATATGTATAGTAAGATAACAATTATATAGAAACATCAAAACCACAGTCAACTCAATCATATATGTATTTATGTAGGGATGTCTCTCTTTATCTATTCATATATGTATATATTCACATACATACAGGTTTAAGTGCACAGGCACTGGGATTGAGTAAAGTGGCCACGGGAGACTTTATATGTCCTATTTTATGTACTTCATTTTGCAAAAATAATCTCCATATTATTTATATTACTAAAATAAAGTGACAAATTTTAAAAATTTCCCTTTTACTTAACAGAACTTAATCTATTATTTCCATTTTTAACCAATAATTAAAAATTAAGTAGCCTGAAGTTTTAGAGTTTTTCTTTTTCCTCTTTTAAAAGAAAAGATGAAATTTTTCCATTTTGCAAAAAAGTATGTCCCAGGTCATGTTCTGATACAAATTCAATTATATGGGTCTCTAAGCATGGTTTGGAACTCGATGGGAGCAGGACACACTCTCCTCCTTTACTAAAACACCAGAAAATGGATGTCAACAAATATAAAAGAACAAAGCAATGAACCAACCTACAAGCAAATGGCAGCATCAGCAAATATGATACTCACGTTTCCCAGCATTGGTTAGGAATTATATACTGGAAATTGGCAGGGAGACATTAGAGAATATTTAAGAACAAACTAAAATCTCCTTTGTTCTGGCAACTTTACCGTATTGATCTTGCTAATGGTGCTAAGGATTGAATCTACAGAAGCAAATTAAGGTATTTATATTGGACTTTCCTTAGGCCTGAAAAAGCTTTAAGGTGTTGAATAATTTTGTTAGGGTTTTTGTTGTTATTGTTGTTTTTTGTTTTTTAAAGATTTATTTTCTTATTTATTTCTCTCCCCATCCCCCAGTTGTCTGCTCTCTGTGTCCATTCACTGCGTGTTTTTCTGTGTCTGCTTGTATTCTTATCAGCAGTACAGAGAATCTGGGTCTCTTTTTGTTGCGTCATCTTGCTGCATCCGCTCCTCATATGTGCAGTGCCACTCCTGGGCAGGCTGTGCTTTTTTCGCACTGGGCGGCTCTCCTTGTGGGGTGCACTGCTTGCACAGGGGGCACCCCTATGCGGGGGACACCCCTGCGAGGCAAGGCACTCCTTGTGCGCATCATCACTGTGCATGGGCCAGCTCCACACAGGTCAGTAGGCCCTGGGTTTGGGGTTTGAACCTTGGACCTCACAGGCAGATGCCCTATTCATTGGGCCAAATCCACTTCCCTCTGTTAGGGTTTTTGAACACAAGTAGTATTTAATATAAAATGACAATTAGGGACAGTTTCTTAAACCCTCATTAGCCATTAAATACAAACAATTTTTAAAATTCACCCAGTTTCAATTTAATTCTTTTGGTTAATTTGTTATTTGGCTAAAAGAGTCACAAATCCCATTTCAATTTGGTATCTACCACCCTTACATTAATTCAATCCAAAAACTCTACAAGATTTCTCAACAAAAGTAAGTGAATTAACAGGGCAGAAATAGATTAAACAATATCTCAAGGAACTTTATCTATGAAAAGTATTTTAGCATAACACATAATTTCTCCATCTTTTAAGTCTTTTCACACAGACATCCTAAATTGTAGATGTGTATCAGAATTAAGAGTAGAGCTTATTGAAAATGCAGATGCCAAGCCTTTATCCCAAAACTGCTGAAATGGAATCACCTGCACTAGGATCAAGGAAATATTACACTGAATATGCTGTACATCAAACTTTAGGACAGGGGTTTTTAATAAGGGGTCAAGGAGCTTGATTTTAAATTCAAAAGAACAGTATTCTTATGAGACATGTTGATATGGGTGTGATATATTTATTAAATAATACACAGTATAGGGTGGACTTAGTAAAGGGTCTGTGGTTTTCACCTGACTGGCAAAGAGGTCCGTGAAAAAAAAAGGGTTAAGAATCCTTTAGCAACTACTGAAATAGAATACTGCACTTCTCATTGAACTTTACTGTATACCTCTGCTGTTCAAAATGTGGTCTTAAGATAAGCTACCTCAGTTTATCCCACAAACTTGTTAGAAATGCGGAATTGTGGACATCACCCCAGATGTGCTGAATCAAAATCTGTATTTTGTCAAGATCCTCATGTGATTTATATGCATATTAAAGTTTAAGAAGTACTGCCATATGCTATTCCTTTATTATTTAAATTTAATTTTATAAATTTTAGAGAAAATGCATTTATATGTTTGTTTTTTAAGTACAAAAGGACATACAATGAAAAGGAAACATTCCTCCCACCACCACTCACTCAGGTTTCATACCCCAGAAACCATAAATAGGAAGTTCCTTCTTTTTTTTTTCTTCTAATTTTCTTCTGGTAGCTATTGCAATAAACCATAAATGAACAAATACGTTTTAGCCCACTAAATTTTATTTTAGGATCCTACTAACCCTCTGATATATTACAATACAAATATAGCCTTAGTGTTTGTTAAACTTTTAAACTAGCTAGAAACCAGTATCTGTGACTCACTGATCTGTAACCCTAATGTCTTATTTCTTTAATGCTGATGCTATGTTTTGTAAACTGCATCATCTTTACCTTGTAACTGAACAGTAACAACTTGTAACTGGCCCCCTTGTATCCCTTAATCTTATTTTGCAACTCTGAAGTCTGATACTCCTGTACATAGCCCTCAATGTTTATTAATAAAGTAAAATGAGTCAGCCTAGAATTGACCAAGTCATTCTAATCAGTTAATCCGCCTGACATGCATAATAGCCTAAACCTTAAACTTGAAGTGAACTAAGCACGTAATCAATCTGCACATACTCAGAGATGATTTCCTACCGTCATCTCAAACCTCCCACTCATCATGCTCAAAATGTCACTTTCTAGTCATGCCACATGAGTCAGCATGATGCTCATCTGCCATTTTCCCCACTATCACACTATCTTCCCCTCAACCAACACAACCCCACCTCCTTTTATTCAATACCATAAAAACCCTAAGCACTTCCAACTCTGGGAAACAGGTTTATGGCCAATAGGCCTTCTGATCTCCTTGATTTTGTCCTTAGCAATAAACTCTCTTCTCAAAATCCTGATGTCACTTAATTGATTGTCTGGTGAACATCAAGTAAGGACTCACTTTTTTTTTTTTATTGACTTTGTAATAATATTACATTAAAAATATATATGTGAGGTCCCATTTAGCCCCACCCCTCACCCCCCCTCTCCCCCCCCCCAACAACACTCGTTCCCATCATCATGACACATCCATTGGATTTGGTAAGTACATCTTTGGGTACCTCTGCACCTCATAGTCAATGGTCCACATCATGGCCCATACTCTCCTCCATTTCATCCAGTGGGCCCTGTGAGGATTTACAATGTCCAGTGATTACCTCTGAAGCACCATCCAGGGCAGCTCCATGTCCCAAAGACGCCTCCACCTCTCATCTCTTCCTGCCTTTCCCCATACCCATCGTCCACCATGTCCACTTTTCCCAATCCAATGCCACCTCTTCTATGTGGACATTGGATTGGTTGTCAAGGACTCACTTTTGAGCTACCACATTAGTTGAATATATTACTACCTTGCTTCTAGTATCCAATATTGGGATGAGAAATCTGATTCATATTTCTAACGTTTCTTTGTAGGGAAACCATTACTTTTCACTGGAAGCTTTTTAGATTTTCTCTTATCCTTGGAGTGATGAAATTTCCTCTGGGAAGTATCCAAATTAATTTCTCCTAGGTGTGTTTTTTATTTACTTGTCTTGTTTGGCACTTACTGAATTCCTTCAAAATCAAGAATTCATCTTCTGGGAAGTGGCTGTGGCTCAAGCAATTGAGCTCCCATTCACTGTATGGAGGGCCTGGGTTTGATCCCTGGTATCTCCTGGTAAAAAAGGGAAAAAGGCATCCCATAGCTGCGAGGTGAGGTGCAGCCCCCCTTCCCCCACTGCGCACCTAAGTCATGCACCAAAAATAGATGATGAAACAACCAGATTAAAAAAAAAATTCATCTTTCTTAAGCTTACAGATATTTTCTTACACTATTTCTTTGATTATTTTTTCTGTTCCACTGTCCTTATTCTCTGCTTTGGAAATCCTGAGGTAATGTTCAGTTAACATCCATGCTGACAGACACCAGAAATTAGGAGAAAGGCATGAATAGATTCTCCCTCGGAGCCTCCAGAAAGAATCAGCCCTGACAACACCTTAATTTTGGCTTTTGGCATCTAGAACTGTGACTGAATAAATTTGTTGTTTTAAGCCACCAAGTGGGACTTTGTCCCACAGTCATAGGAAACTAATACAGTTTCCTTGGCTTTATCTTTCCGATTCTTACTTTATTTTCAACTACAAGCATCTTGTGATTCAGACAATTCAAAATTTTATTACAATAATTATATATTTAAGTTCCCAGATTATTTTCTTAATTTTGATTCCTCATTTTATCATATCATGTCTGTCTTCTTTTAAACTTCAGAATCTCTCTGAGGATATCAATTTAAGATTTTAATTTTCTATTTTGTCCCCTAAACTATCTTTTTGGCCTGGAATAATTTCTCTTGGTTCATCTTTCTTGCTGCTGTTTTTTCTCAAGTGTATGGTAATATTTTGTATACATTTATGTTTATGTATCACAGACTACATTGATTCGGTTTAGATTTCTTCTAAGATTGTATATGTCTGTTTTCCCAACTTGCCTTCCCTTTGTGCATGTGTGTGTGCATCTATGTGGCCATGTGTGTGTACATGTTGGGACAAAGGAACTAGAAGTTAATTTTCACTACTTCATATTTTATTTTAATCTAATAAATTTCAAGCTCCTCCAGAATAGGGATTTATTTTTGATATTTATATCTCCTACAGAAATAAGCAAAAATACACAGTTTTAAATTGGTGAGTTACTGAGTAAATGCGTGCGAAAGAAATCCAAGAAAACAAAATGCTAAGCTGCCCATGGGAAGGAAAAACCCAAACTTCCACCATTTGAGAAGAAACATGGTAAAAGTGAACTGTGACTCAATATGCATGTAGGTAAAGATCATTAATCTTCAACTCTCAAATAACATGCCATGCAAATTTCATTTCACTGGATCAGATAACTCATTCTCTTCTCTATTGCCAGGATATTTAATAATTTATTATTTTAAATCTGCCATGTTTGGGACATGTTTTTATTAGAATTTTGCAAATGCATAGATTACTAACTAGGCAAACAGATATGTATCAATTTTTACTTTGCAAATGCATTCCTGCTTATCTTTCTCAATAAATTATCTTCCAATATTGTCAATGTTGCCTTACAGCATCATCACTGACCCAGTGATCAGGTCAAAATATTGAGGGGAGAGAGTTTTGACTCCTTTCCCTTCCTCTTTTCAAACTTCCCAGGACAATCAGCCATCAGACTCCAGCTATATTTCCAAAAGAAAATTCATTTTCACCAGACTTTCTCAATTTAGTTCATTTTCTCTGAACTACCTGTAGCCTCCTAAAAATTTTCTCCATGTGCCTTCTCACCTTTTACCCTCCTGCCCTTTCTTTCTCTCCTATATCCTTCCTACTGTCATCAGATTGTTATGAAATATTGTACCTCTACCCAAAAGCCTTCAGAGAATCCCCATAATTCACAAAATGAAGTCCAGACTATTTAGCAGAGCCTGTCACCCTGTCCATGGTCTGGCTTCAAGTTATTCCTTCAGGCTTCTTTTACAAATGGATTATTTGCTGCTTCCAAACATACCTGAAGCTCACCGATGGCCATGTGGTAACCCATGTTAGACCTCACCATAAACCCATACCTGGAATGTTCCCACCCTTGTTCTAATTATCTTTTCAAGGCCTGTTTACATATTACTTCCTCCAGGAAGCTCATAGTAATACCATCTCTATGCCAAAGCCTCTGTCAAATTAATGCTATCTTCCTAATTGTTCTATTTTGTTTTACTTCTCTTACACATTTTACCCCTACTTATTCATACTATAGTCAACATACACGGCTATCTCTCCTACTAGATTACAACTTCCTATTTTTTTTTAATTCCATACAGCTCTTCAATATAAATGCCGCACAATTGTTTACTGAATGGCTTGTTTTAAATAAAGTATTATAACTGGAACGTAACACATGACATAGTACAACCTAGGATTGGCTTCTGGCAAAAAAAATAAAATAAAATAAAGAGACAGAAAGAGATGCAGCCATTTTTATTCTACTTGTACTCCCTCACATAATCAGAATGTGCTCTGTAAGAAATACACAAACTTGAGGAGGGTAAAAGAAGAACAGTTATGATTCTATTTCTAGACTAATTTTTCAGGTTTGGCCCTCACATACCATTAATACTATTACCTAGAAGCCCGACTCTCTAAGCTCAGTTTCCCTTAACCTACAATTTCTTGACTAATGTACTGAGCGTTGTTTTCTAGACCTGTTACTGTTCCTGAAAATGGAATTCAAATCCTTCTATTTTCTGTCACTTTGATGCTATAAAAAACTAAGGATTTTTTAAAAGAATAAAATAAGGGCAGAAAAAATAGTTTTGCTAAGTTAACTCTTCCCTTTGCCAAAAGAACACAAGAAAATATTTTAAGTAGTGGATGAGCATGAGAGAACATACAACATTAAACCAAAAAATTCTATCCTATAATGATTGATTTTCAAATATAAATAAATGTAGTGTATACAAGTTTGAATGAGGGAAGAACTAATTGCAAACTCTCATTACCATGAGTCCCTTTGTAGTATCAAAATTTATCAAATGAGGTTCTAAAGTATTACCATATAAAAAGTGTAAAACCCTCAAGTGTGTAAATTTTCTCATGAAGAAATGTAAATTTATGCATTTTCAAGATATCACTGAAAAAATTCCATAAATTTCCTTTGAATCAATGACCACTGAAATTATTTCTATGAATAACTCAAAACCAGAAAAGTCAACTCTTCAATGAAGTAATTTATGTTAGATTATCTACGGTGAATTTCAAAGCAGATTTTTTCTCAAATTTATGGAGCGCATTATTTTGGGGTTATCATTATTTTTAGGGATTTTGTCAGAGTAATACTGTTATTCATCTCTTCATCCATTTTCCAAAATAATACATGATCCATAAACAACAAACCACATTGTTAAAAAATTAGTTTTTAGTGTATAATAATTTCTAACACTTCATATGGAAAATTAATCTCACTTTCTTATTTAAAAAATTTCCAAACATACTTAACTTGGCAGTTTGAGTCTTTTGTGAACCCCAGAAATCCTGTTTTAAAGCTAATCCATTCCTGTGCATATAAACCTACTGTAGATGGGATCTATGGATTAGATTCAGTTAGGTGGCTTTCCTTTTGATTAGATCACTTCAGTAGGGCCTAACTGGGTCTTAGTCCTCTTACTGGAGTCCTTTAAAAATGGAGGAATGAAAAGCTGCAGACACAGAAAAAAAGCCACAGAGACAGAGAAGAACCTAGAAGCTGAGAGAGAAGGCCCCAGGAGCCAGAAGCCAGAGAAAGACGGTCTTCTGCTCTGCTTGACTCCTTTTCTTGATTTCTGTCTACTGATATTCCCTTTTCACTTATCATTTCCTGATTTCCTTTAGTCCTTTGTCTGTATTTTTCTTTAGCTTTTTGAGCATCTTTAGGACAATTTTAAAATATCTTTGTCTGGTATGTCTCAGGTCTGGTCCTCACCAGTAATGATTTCTAATGCTTTATCTTCTTTGCATGAGTATCATTTCCTCTTTCCTTGAATACCTTATAATCTTTTCTTATATACTGGAAATTTTGATACTTTAATGTTATCTCTGGAATTTAGTTCATGATAACCAAGCTTGTCTTAAGCTTGTATCCAGCTAGTGTTAAAACATACATTTCCTTGGGTTCCAAGAGCTAGCATAAAAAGGAAGAAAAGGAAAGACCTTTACCAATATTCGCAGATTTGTGTGTTTAAGTGCCTAACAAAGAGTTCAAAGAAGAGCCTGAGGCAAAAGTGTAGGGTCCTCTCTGGTCCTAGAAATTCCCACATTACACATATCTGAATGTTCCTTATCACCTAGGAATATATCTCTTCATCCTAGATCCTACACTCTACACGTCCACAGCTCTGCAGTCCTTTGACCCAGGGAGCTATGATTTGACTGTGCTCCCATAATGTTCTAGCTTCCTGGCATTTTAGCTGCTTATGCGCAGGGAAAATTTTGGAATGGTGAGCCTGTAACAAGTGTCCTGGTTTAGTTCCATAGGCTGCCCTCAGATAGACTGGCACAGACATACATGTACCCTAGTATGTGCCCAAGGGTTACTCTACTCTTTCTGGAACTGGGAACATGAACCTGTACTGAGAACATGGCCCATCTCCACACCAAGCAAGGTAGGGGTTGGGAGAAGAACCCACAAGAGTGCCACAAGGTTTTTTACCATTGTTAAGTAGTTTTTTCTTGATTTGGTGCTTACCCAGTTACTACAACCCTTCAGAACTCTGAGAAAGATGTTTCTTCCATATTTGCTTGTTTAAAGCTTCTGTTGGGGCGGGGGGCACTCTGGAATATCGTACTCTGCCATCTTGGCAGTATCTGAAACCTGGCTAATTTAGATATCTTCCATCCATAGGTTTGAATATTCTCTGTGCTAATCCATACCTTGAGCCTAAGGTAGAGAACCGTGAAAAACTAAGGTACAGAATGTGCAAGGAAATGAATGCAAATCTCTTGTTTTCACTCACTAACATATTAGTGAAGTTTTATTTAGGGGAGAATAGGGAATTATGCTGGAAGAGGAAAGAACTTAACATTACCCTTGAATTAGGCAAAGAGCATTTTGATGCCACAGCTCAGGGAGAAGGGCATTGAATGTAATGAGTAGACAGGAATTCAAGAAAAAATTAAATATCCCGATTTATCACAAAACTTTTGTGTCCCTTCCTCCCACCACCTTCTACTTGTTTTACTAAAGCAAGATGAAGAATCATGGTATTGTGCATGCTTACCACAGTCTAGTGGCTCTGCTCTGGGCAATTACACTTCCAATTTCTAATCATCCTACCAACAATCCTGGCAGGATTAGATAACTTCACATGGTGGAGTGGTCTATGGTTGTCTAATTCGTATTGGTGAGAACTGCCAACACTTCAGTGAAAATTAACCCAGGTCGTTGTGGAACACAAACAGGAATCTCCATTTAGAGGACTTAGAAATGAGATGTAGAGTTGTCATTCCCTTTGGCATGGCACATTTATTTTTAATAGTACTGAACTCATTGTTTCTTTTCCAACTATTTTTCAAGAGGCAGAGAGAGAACAAGTTTCTGAAAGCCTGATTACTTTACAAGTATTTCATTAGTAAACACTAGTAAGCATCATATTTGGGGGCTTTACAGAAAACAACCTTTCTGTATTACAAGTGGGCTTTGGTTATATCACGTTGTATATGAAGCCAATCTGCTGTGTCTGTCTTAGAATGCTGAACTACTGATAGTTTATGCTTATAACAGTTCTAACTTTGCATTAAAAGATATATATAGTGTTCCTCTGTTTATAAGCACAAATGACTTATTTGATTAGAGGAGTTAGAAGTTCAGTCTGTCTGCTATGAAAAGAGGGATCAGTTATCTTCTTTTGCATAGAATAAGATTTGGTCTCTAGTCGATACTATTCTAAATCTTTTCTCTTAGAGATATTTGGTGTATTGCAGTTCATATTTATTATGGCATTCCTTTAGAATTTTAAGAGAACTTTATTGGAGAATTTCAGATTTTGATAAAAATAAGAACCTATTGTAATAAATTTCTGAGGAACAGAGGGAAAAAAGAATGAAGAAAAGTACACAAAGCCTAAGAGACCTGTGAAACACCATTACACAAATCAATATATGCATTTTGGTATTCCAGAAGGAGAAGAAAGAGAGAAAGGAGGAGAAAGAATATGCAAATAATAATGGCTGGAGACTGTGGGAAGATGGCATTGGAGTAACAGACAAGATACAATGCTCTCAAAAAAAAACAGTGGAGAAAGAGCCAAAAGCTGTCTGAGAGACAAGTTTTAGGTGTCGGCAGAACAGGACAGTGCTATACAACTCCTAGGAGGGTGAAAGACAGACAAAGAACCTGAAAATACAAATATGAATTACCCAGCCCCTGCAGTGGCTGGAAAGGGCTTACTTCTTCCACCAGCCAGCAGAGCCAGCTTTGAATCTCTGCTCTGGAGATTCAACACAGGAATACAGGAAAGCCAAGACTGAAACCTTCTGATGAATGGTGCACCAATGAGGACCATCTGCTGGCCAGTCTGGAAATTGCATGGACAAAAACTCTTTTCAGTTCTCTCTGTATCCTAATTCCTGGGAGAAAATCTGCACCCCATTAGTGAGTCTCTGGACCGACACTGATAACAGAAGTTGGATAATTATAAAGACAGGATAAGTTGAAACAAATATCAAAGAAGAGTTGTAAAAAAAGAAGAGGCAAGAGGGATAAATTGGCCATCAGAGTAAATTCACCAATTATTCAGATGCCTAGACATCAGCAAAAAATTACAGCTGTAGTAGCAAACATGAAGAGATGACTTAGTCAAAGGAACAGACTTAAATCCTGAAGGGATACAGGATTTAAGACAACAAATCAGTGATAATCACACAACTCTCCTAAATCACTTCAGAAAATTTAGATAAACATGACTAAAGAAATAAAGGATATTAAGAAGATACTGGGACAGAATAAAAAATTGAAAGCGTACACAGAAAAGTAACAGACCTTATGGGAGTGAAAGACACAATGGATGAGAAAGAGAACTTGGCCCAGTGGATAGGATGTCCATCTACCACATGGGAGGTCTGCAGTTCAAACCCTGGGCCTCCTTGACCCATGTGGAGCTGGCCCATGCACAGTGCTGATGCATGCAAGGAGTGCCGCGCCACACAGGGGTGTCCCACGCACAAGGAATGGCACCACACACACGGAGAGCTGACACAACAAGATGATGCAACAAAAAGAAACACAGATTCCTGTGCTGCTGACAACAACAGAAGCAGACAAAAAAGAACACGCAGCAAATGGACACAGAGAACAGACAACTGGGGCGGGGAGGGGGGAAGGGGAGAGAAATAAATAAATTTTAAAAAATACATTAGAGGCATATAAGAGCAAATTTGAATTGTTCAAAGATAGAATTAGGGATTTCAAAGACAGAACATCTAAACTGGAAAAGACAGGAGAACAGAAAGAGAAGAGAATGGAAAAAATGGAACAGAGTCTCAGGGAATTGAATGACAACATGGAACACGAAAACATCCACATTTCAATGTCCCATAAAGAGAAGAGAATGGAAAAGGGGCAGAAAGTATATTTGAGGAAATAATGACCAAAAACTTCTGAACCCTTATGAAAGACATAAATATCAATTTCCAAGGAGAACATACCCCAAATAGAATAAATCCAAATATACCTACTCCTAGACACCTATATTCAGAATGATAAATATCAGAGATAAAGATAGGATTCTAAAAGCAACAAGAGAAAAGCAAAGCATCACATACTAAGGACACTGGATAACATTAAGTGCTGACCTCTTATCAGAAACCAAGGAGGCAAGAAGAAAGTGGTATGCTGTATTTAAGGTAGTGAAAGAGAAGAACTGCCAACCAAGAATTCTGTATCTGGCAAAAATGTCCTTCTAAAATGACGGTAAGTTCAAAGTCTTCACAGACAAACAAAAACTGATAGAATATGTTACCAAAAGCCCAGAATTACAAGAGATACTAAAGAGAGTGTTGCAGCCTAAAAAGAAAAAACAAGGGCAAGAGATTTGGAGAAGAGTATAGAAATGGAGATTATTAGGAGGGGTAAACTAAAGGATAAGAAGACAGGCAATAGAACAATAAGACAACAGAGAGCCAAAGGACAAAATGGATGAAGTAAGTAATGTCTTTACAATAATATATTGAATGTTGCTGCTTTCAACTCCCCAATCAAAAGACATAGATTGATAGAATTTTTTAAAAATGAATCATCTATATGTTGTCTACAAGAGCCCCACCTCAGATGTAAGCACACAACTGGGTTAAGTGAAAGGTTGGAAAATGATATTACATGCAAATACTAACTAAAAAGGAGCTGTAGTAGTGATACTAATATTAAACATCTGGACAAAGGGTAAAGAAACAGAAAACCTGAATAATATGATAAATGAACTAAACCTAAGAGACATTTATAGAGCACTGTACCCCAAAGCAGCAGGATACACATTCTCTTTTGCTCATGGGTCTTTCTCCAAGATGGACCATATGTTGGGTCACAAGATAAGTCTCAATAAGTGCAAAAGATTGAAATTATACAAACACTTTCTCTGATCATGGAAAAAAAGGAAAACTCATAAATATATGGAGATTAAACAACATAATCTTCAATAATCAGTGGGTCAAAGAAGAAATTGCAGGAGAATTCAGCAAATATCTTGAGACAAATAAAAATGAGAACACAACATATCAAAACCTTGGGGACATTTTTTAAATGTATTTTTTCTGACAGATGTTGTGAACTTAAAAAACAATCATGCACATGTGCAGAATTCCCAAACAACACCCCTCCATCAACATACCACACTGTGATGGAACATTTGTTACAGATAAAATAATATCACCTGATTGTTACCACATCCATGAGGTACATTTGACACACATTTTCCATACTGCCCATTATCAACACAGTACATCTTTGGCATAGATGCAAGAATATTATATTATTACTACTAACCACAGTCCATAGGTAACTCCGATTGTATGTTTCCCATGCTTCTCCACATTCCCAACACCCTGCAGTAGTGATGTACATTTGCTCTAGCTAACAAAGGACACTCTGGCATATATACCATCGACCACAACTTCTTTCAGAAAAAAATATATTAAAAAAAATAATAGGGTGGGTTGGGGGAAAATACATCAAATGTAAGATAATGACTATAATTAATAGTAAGATTTTGACAACATTCTTTCATAATTTGTAACAAATGTCTCAAAACAATTCAAGGTGTTGGTGGAGGGTTGAGGTATGGGACCCCTGTATGATTTTATGCATATTTGCTTTGTAAGTTTACAACTTTTACTATACACTTATTGTTTATGTATGTTCATATATAAATGAAATAAAGATAATAGGGTGGGTTAGAGGAAAATGCTTTGGTTAGTAGTAAGATTTTGACAATGCTCTTTAATCATTAGTTAAAAATGTTTAACAACAGGGAAGCAGATGTGGCTCAATCATTTGGGCTCCTGTCTACCATATGGGAGGTCCTGGGTTCACTTCCCAGGGCCTCCTTGTGAGGACAAGCTGGCCGCACCTGCAGAGAGCTGACAGCCTGTGGCCATGGAGAACTGACAGTCTGAGCCCACAGAGAGCTAACGACCTGTCCGGCAGAGAGCTGGCACAGCAAGATGATGCAACAAAAGGAGACAAGCACACAGAGAAGCATGCAGCAAATGGACACAGAGCAGACAGCAAGCAAGCAGTGGAAGGGGGGTGATAAATCTTTAAAAAATGTTTAACAACAATGCAAAGTATTGGTAGTAGGGTGAGGTACAAGACTCTTGTATGGTGTTATATATATTTGTTTTGTAAGTTCACAACTATTACTATATACTTATGTATGTCTATATATATGTGATACACGTCAATAAAATTTAAAAAAAATTTTTTTAAAAAAACCTTTGCGACAACGTAAGGCAATGCTGAGATGGAAATTACAGACCTCGATGCTTACATTAAAAATAAGAAACAGCAAAAATTGAAGTTCTAACTGAACACTTGGAGGAACTAGAAAAAGAACAGCAAACTAATCCCAATCAAGTCCAAGGAAAGAAATAGTAAAGATCAGAGCAGGAATAAATGAAGTTGAGAACAAAAAGACAATAGAGAATCAACAAACTGAAAGTTGGTTCTTTGAGAAGATCAACAAAATTGACAAGCCCTTAGCTAGACTGACAAATAAAAAAAGAGAGAAGATGCAAATAAATAAAATCAGAAGTGAGAGCGGGGACATTACCACTGATGCAGCAGAAATAAGAGAGATCATAAGAGGACACTATGAACAACTGTATGCCAAAAAATTAGAAAATGTTGAAGAGATGGATAAATTCCTAGAACACCTGAACCACCTACACTGACCCTAGAAAAAATAAAAGACCTCAACAAACCAATCACAAGTAAAGAGACTGAAACAGTCATCAAAAAGCCCCAAAGATGAAAAGCTCAGGATCACATGGCTTCACAGGTGAATTCTACCAATCATTCAAAGATGATTAATACCAAACTTGTTCAAGCTGTTCCAAAAATTTGAGCAAAAAAGAATGCTACCAAACTCATTCTTGAAGTCAATATTACCTTAATACCAAAACCAGATAAAGATACTATGAAAAAAGAAAATTACAAACCAATATCTCTAATGAGTATAGATGCAAAAATCCTTAACAAAATACTTGCAAACAGAATCCAAATGCACTTAACAGATTATATGTCATGATCAATTTAGTTTTATCCCAGTTATGCAAGGGTGGTACAACACAAGAAAATCAGTTAGTGTAGTAGTAAACAGCATTGATAAATTAAAGAAGAAATACCACATGATCCTCTCAATTGATGCAGAAAAAGCATTTGAAAAATATACAGCACCCTTTCTTGATTGAAACAATCCAAAAGATAGGAATACAAGGAAGCTTTCTCAAAATGGTAAAGTACATATATGGAAAACCTACAGCCAGCATTGTACTCATTAGTTAAAGACTGAAAGCTCTCCTGCTGAGATCAGGAACAAGACAAGGATGCCCACTGTAATCATGGTTATTCAATACTGTGCTAGAGGTTCTAGTTAGAGCAATTAGGCTAGATAAAGAAATAAAAGGCACCCAAAGAAGAAAGTAAGAGGTAAAACTTTCATTATTCATTGATGATATGATCTGATATCTAGAATCTCCTGAAAAACCCACAACAAAGCTACTAGAACTAATAGACAAGTTCAGTGAAGTGGCAGGATACAAGATTAATATGCAAAAATAATTAGCATTTTGGGAAGCGGATGTGGCTCATGCAATCTGGCTCCTGCCTACCACATGGGAGGTCCCTGGTTTGGTTCCTGGTGCCTCCTAAAGAAGACAGCAAGCTGGCATGATAGGCAAGCATGGTGAGCTGATGCAACAAAAGACAAGAGGAAAAACTTAATGAGAGACACAACAAAGCAGGGAGAGGATGTGGCTCAAGCAATTAAGCAACTCCCTCCCACATCAGAGGTCCTGGGTTCAGTCCCCAGTTCCTCCTAAGGACAAGGAAGACAAATGGATACAGCAAGTGCAAACAATAGGGGGTGGGGGAAAATAAATAAATAAAATATTTTTTAAAAATCAACAGCATTTCTCTACACTACTGACGTGCAAGGAGAAAATCAGAAAAAAATTTAAAAATCCATTTACAATAGTGACTAAAACAAGCAAATATATAGGAATATACTTAACCAGGGACATAAAGCATCTGTGTTCAAAAAAATACAAAATATTGCTAAAAGAAGCTGAAAAAGACTTAAATAAATGGAAGGACATTCCATATCCATGGATTGGAAGAATATCACTAAGGTATCAATTCTACCCTAACTGATTCATACATTCAAAGCAATCCCAATATAAATCCCAACAGCCTTTTATGCAGAAATGGAAAAACCATTTATCAAATTTATTTGGAAGGTAAGGGGCCCCAAGTAACCAAAAAGATCTTTAAAAAGAACCAAGTTGGAGGACTCTCACTTCTGGACTTTAAAGCATATTACTTAGCTACTGTGGTAAAAACAGCATGGTTCTGGTATAAAGACAAACACATTGACCAATTGTACCACATTGAGAACTCAGAAATACACCACCACATCTACAGTCAAGTGATTTTTGACAAGGCAGTCAAGCCCTCCCACCTGGGCCAGAACAGTCCATTAAACAAATAGTGATGGGAGAACTGGATATCCATATCCAAAAGAAAGAAAGGGGACCCCTATCACACACCTTATACAAAAATTAATTCAAAATATATCAAGGACCTAAATATAAAAGCAACAACTATAAAACTCCTAGAAGAAATGTAGGAAAACATCTTTAAGATATTGTGGTAGGAGGTAGTTTCTTAAACCTTACATCCAAAGCACGAGTAACAAAAGAAAAAAATAAACAGGACCTCCTTCAAAATTAAACACTTTGTGCCTCAAACGACTTTGTCAAAGGGTGAAAAGGCAGCTGACTCAATGGGAGAAAAGATTTGGCTACCACATATCCAGTAAGGGTTTAATATCCATGATATACAAAGAGATCATACAACTCAACATTGAAAAGACAAACTACCCAATTTTAAAAATGGGCAAAAGATTTGAATAGACAATTGTCCAAAGAAGAGATACAAATAGTGAAGGAACACATTAAAAATGCAAATCAAAACTGCAATGTGATGTCATTTTACACCTATTAGATTGGCCACTATTAAAAAGTTGGACAACTGAAAATGTTGGAGAGGATTCACTGTTTAGGAAATGGTATAGCCACTGTGGAAGACTGTTTGGCAGTTCCTAAGGAATTTGAATATAGACTTGCCATGTGACCCAGCAGTATGATTATTAGGTATATACATAGAAGAACTGAGAGCCAGAGACATAGACATCTGCACACTGATGTTCATGGCAGCATTATTCATAGTTGCCAAAAGTGGGAAACAACCCAGGTGTCCATCACCTAATGAATGGATGAACAAATTGTGGTGTATACACACGATAGAATATTATGCAGCAGTAAGAAGAAATGAAGTCATGAAATGTATGACAACATGGATGAACCTGGAGGACATTATGTTGAGTGAAGCAAGCCAGACACAAAAGGACAAATACTGTATGACTGCCCTATTATGAACTAACTATATTTATTGTGTAAACTCATGGAGTTAATAATTAGAATATAGATCATCAGAAAATAGAAGGAGGGTAGAGAATGGGAAGCTGAGGGTTAATCTGTGCAGAAATGGCAAAAATTGTAAATCTTTGAAAATGAATAGAAATGGTGAAAGTACATTATGATGTCTGTAACTAGCAGACCTATTACATAGGTATGACAGTGGTTGAAAGTTAAAGTCTAAAGTCATGTATATTACTGGAAGAAAAGCTAAGAACTGTAACATCTGCCATCTGTAATATCTGTAAAGGATAGCAAAACCTCATGTAAAATGCAATATGGGTGATATTGCATATATAAGACTGTTTATACAAAATATAAATACAAATATACTAGAGAGAAGGAAAAAGAATATCAGCTATTATGGCAGGGGAATCAAAGAGAGATTGAGAAGTTATGATTTTTTTTGTTTTTGCTTATTATTATTTTTGGAATTCTGAAAGTGCCCTAAGAATGACTGAAGTGACGAATGCACAAATATGTAATTACACTGAATATCATTGATTGGATGGATTTATGCTTTATAAATATGCATCAATAAAATTGATTTGCTAAAAAAAAAAAACGCTGAAAGCTTCCCAAATCTAATAAAAGATGTGAATATCATATCAAAAAAGCTCAGCAAACTCCAAACAAAATAAATCCAAATAGGTTTACACTGAGACACATTATAATCACTGTCAAATGCCAGAGACAAAGAGAATCCTGAAGCTGCAAGAGAGAAGCCACATATCATGTACAAGGGAGTCTCAATAAAATTAATTTCCAGTTTCTCATCAGAAACCATGGAGGCAAGAAGGCATTGCGATAGCATATTCAAAGTACTGAAAGAAAAAGAAATTATCAACCAAGAAACCTATATATGACAAAATTACCTTTCATATATGAGGGAGAGATTAAGGTGTTCCAAGATCAAGAAAATCTAAGGAATTCACCAATACTAGCCCAGGCCTAAAGGGAGTTCCTCAGGTTAAAAGGAAGAACAGAGGACAACAGAATGAAGCTTAATAAAGAATTAAAGATTTCTGGTAAAGGTAATGACATGGGTAAATATAAATGCCAGTATTATTGTATGATTGGTTTGTAACTCCACTTTTACTTCTCATAGGAACTAAAATGAAAATGCATATAAACTAAAGACAAATCTCTAGTTTAATGGATTAATGCCTAATTTAAGACAAAAAAAATATAAAGGTGGGGATGGAAGGGTATAGGAACATAGTAAAATTAAGTTGGTACCAAATCAAAAGAGACTACTATAGATTTAAGGTATTATATTTCAATCCCATGGCAACCACAAAGAAAATATTGGGAAAATATGCACAAAAGGAAATAAGGGATTTGAAAGAGTTCACTACAAAAGATGAACTAAATACAAAAAGCACTAATCAAAGAAGTGAGGGGGAAAAAAGGTATAAACTTACAAAAACCAAAGAGAAAAATGCAGAAGTAAGCCCTGCATTATCAATAGTTACTTTAAATGTAAATGGATTAAACTCTCCTGTTAAAAGGTAGAGATTGACAGGATGGATAAAAAAGCATTAGCCAACTAAATTCTGATTACAAGAGACTCACCTTAAATTCAAAGACAGAAGGAAGTTGAAAGTGAAAGGATGGCAAATATATTCCACACAAAAGTAAACAAACTGCAAGCATCTGTTAATAAGGGCCTTAAATAAATGTCTGTGTGTACTTATATATATATTCCATGCAAACAGTAACAAAAAATCTGGGAGAACCATACTAATATCAGGAAAAAAATGGACTTAAAGTAAAAAATTGTTAGCAGGGACAAAGAGGAACTCTATACACTAATAAAGGAGTCAATCCAACAAGAAAATATAAAGTTATAAATATATATGCACCTAACAGCAGAGCCCTATGCAGCAATTACTGACAGAATTTAAAGGAGAAAAAGATATTTCTATATTAATAGTAGGAGACTTCATTACACCACTTTCAATAATGGATAGACCATCTAGATAAAAGATAGATAAGGAAATAGAAGACTTGAAACTTGAATGATACTAGAAACCAACTAGACCAACAGACATATATTCAGTACTTCAACTAATAAAAGTCTCTCGTACACATAGTTCAATCTCTAGGATAGACCACAGGTTAGGTCACAGAAACAATTCTAAATAAATTTTAAAATGTTTAAAGCATACAAATTATCTTCTCCAATCACAATGGAATGAAACTAAAAAAAATTAACAGAGGAAAAAATGGAAAATTAGCAAATATGTAGAAATCAAACAATACCCTCTTAAACAACCAATAGGTCAAAGAAAGTCACAATGGAAATTAGGAAATATCTTGAAGCAAACGAAACATAGCAAAACGTACAGAGTGCAGCAAAAGCAGTGCTGAGAGGGAAATTTATAGCTCTAAACTTTTAGGAAAGATTTCAAATCAGTGATCTAACCTCACAACTGGAGGATCTAGAAAAAGAAGAGCAAACTAAACCCAAAGCAAGCAGAAGGAAGGAAATACTATATTAGAATAGAGATAACTGAATTAAAGAATAGAAAAACAATAGAGAGAATCAATGAAACCAAAAGTTGTTTCTTTGAAAAGATCAATAAAATTGACATACCTTTAGTTACACTGAAAAAGAAAAAAGAGAGAGAGAGAGCTAGTAAATAATTAAAATCAGAAATGAAAGGGTAGGGCACACTACTGACCTTACAGAAATAAATTTGCCAGGATTTAGAACAAGGCCTTGTACTCTAAACATCTTTATTCCTATTATAGAGAGGATTTTCACCAATACAAATCATATGGCCCTCATAGTAACATTTTGATGGACACTTGCTAAGGTTTCCCCTCCTCAATTCCTCATCTCAGGCAGCTGCTTAACTTGAGCAGTGGTAGTGATCCCCTCTTGTGATCAGCACTTAATTGCAGCATCCCTGAATCCATTCTGATGAACCATCTAAGGTCAAGTTTAGCACATTGGGTAATTCTCAGCACACAGACCAAAGAAGTGATTGTACTAACTGTGGCAAAACCAAAGTTTCACAAGAACAGGAATGGTGCCATATAACCATGGTTTTGTAACCCTTTTATTGAACACCCTTAGAGAATCTTCTGGTTTCTTAAATAAAAATGGACAAAATCCACTTAAATCCTCCCTATCCTCTGTTATTAGGGCTTCCAGGAATGAACAAATTGTTATCATTAATTGATAATATACAGTAGTTTAAATAATAGTAGAGTAAGTAAATAACTATAGATAACAGTAGATTAAGACAATTGGCACTAAGATCAGAGATACTTTAATTTTTAAAGACACTTCATTAATCAATCCTACAATTCTATTTTCAAACATGAATAATGATGTTCATCATGCAAGACAGACAGCTAAAATATGTTTGCCTTGCTTTTATATTGCATTTAAAAAGATGTAACATTAATAACGCTTCCTTTTTTAAATGTAGGTCTCATTCCTCCAGCAGAAAAGGATATATTATTCAAACGTATTTGTCTTCATTAGGTTTAATTTATCCCAAGAAAAAGAAACCCATAAAAACTAGTTTAAGTGAAGAAAAATATTACAGAAAGGACACTATGAATTATCATAGGAAAAAAATTGAAGTTAAGCCAAATGCCTAAAACAAGAAATGTATCACAAAGTTGGTATCTTTGGGGTTATGCCTTCCAATTTCTGTTTCTCTTTGGGCTTTTTCTCCTTATAAAACAGTGTCCTCCCTTATTCCTGGTCTACATGCAGCTTAAGCTCTCCAGTGGCCCCTAATTTTTTGTTTGTTACTTAATACAATTCCCGACTGATCACAGCTCTTCTTATTCGCATCCCTGTTGAAGTAGAGCAGGCCTAAGGGAGGATCTTTTCCTAAATTAGTAGAGCTATTTTAAATGGTTTGTTCTCTTTGTTTATTTTACTTTAGGGGTTATTTTATAAGAGATTTAAGAAAGGGTAACTAAGCTTCCAGTTTGCTTCTCTGCCATCTTACCTTAATGGGGTTGCTAATTTAGAATTTAAAATTATAGCTGTAGCATTCTGATATTATTCATGAATTCCAAAAGGATATATATATATATTTTATTTCTCTCCCCTTCCCCCAACCGCCCCAGTTGTCTGCTCTCTGTGTCTATTTGCTATGTGTTCTTCTTTGTCTGCTTCTGTTGTTGTTAGTGGCATGGAAATCTGTGTTTCTTTTGTTGTGTCATCTTGTTGTGTCAGCTCTCCGTGTGTGTGCAGCACCGTTCCTGTGCAGGATGAACTTTCTTTCATGCTGGGTGGCTCTCCTTATGGGGTGCACTCCTTGCACATGGGGTTCCCTTACGTGGGGACACCCCTGTGTGGCACGGCACTCCTTGTGCACATCAGCACTGCATGTGGGCCAGCTCCACATGGGTCAAGGAGGCCCGGGGCTTGAACCACGGACCTCCCATGTGGTAGACGGACGCCCTAACCACTGGGCCAAGTCCGCTTCCCCAAAAGGCTATTGATTATGTTTGTAAACTGGTCTGCTCCTCTGGGTGTGATACCCTTTGACTGAATTAAATTCAAAGGTTTTATGTTTCCTTGATTAAATCGAGATTAGGACTTTGATTGGGCCACTTAAGTAGGGCATGAGAGAAACAGACACACAGAGAAGGAGATAGGGAAGAGGAGAGAATTTGTTCATTTTAGTCCTGCCTTGTAACAAAAAGAAGACTCAAACAGTTAAAGCCCAGGGGAGAGCTGAGCCATTCACTGAATAGTTTGTAGCTGAAAAGACCAGTGCCCTGAGCAGCTGAGAAGGCCCAGAGAGAGATGAGCCCTATGCCAGACTGATACCAGAAGCCCTGAGAGACTAGCCCATGCCAGCCTACAGCTGAGATTAACAAGGAGCTGGGCCCATGGAGCCTTAAAAGGAAGAAGGAAAGAGAGACCAGGCAGAGGTCGCCTGCCATCCAGCTTCAACACATGGCAACAGACTTTGGTGAGGATGTAACCCTGAATTGGACTCTTTAGGTCCTTGTAACTGTAATCTTCTACCCCAAATAAATACCCTTTATAAAAGCGAATAGATTTCTGGTACTTTGCATTAGCACTCCTTTGGCTTATAAAATAGCTCAGGAGTAGTTTTATTTGCCCTTCCAGGATTTTCAGATATTATAAAGAAAAATGGAAAACCAGGCTAAGAATCCAATGAAATAAAACAGACTTTCGTTAGTAATGAGCACAAAATTGCCTCGGAAATCATTTGTTGCTCTATCCCTCAACCAATCCCTCACCAGCAATGAATTTTCAAGGACAATTGAAGGATTCTTTGAAAATGTTTAAGGCAAATGTCATAAAAAATACACTATTAATTGCAGCCAAAGCCTCTCCTAAGTCTGACTCAAGAGCATATTACCCCAACTGCATTCAATCAACTATCTTCAGCACCCCCAATTTAAGTTCTTACATGCTTGCAGTTTTTATTTCTTCATGCTTGAATTAATACTTTATTTCTTAATAATGTAGTGAATTTTCATAATAGTCATTTTTAAATAAAGAGGATTTTATACACTAAGAACTCTGATACCTTGATTAACATTAGCCTGTGTACATTTTTAGATACCAAAAAATTTTAAAAACATAAACAAAAATCTTTATACTACCTGAAAGGATAATATTTTTTAAACAATGCAATTTTTGCTTGATGTCTATGAACAGAAATTAATATCTGTCTTGATTTGATAAATCAAGAGTTTACTTTCTTTGTTTTTAACTAAAAGGCATTACAATTAAATTAACTCTTTGATCTTTGGCCTTTATTATAAACATTTTTTCATGGTAGTCTAAGAGAGCCTATGGAATTTTCTGAAGTTTCTATGATGAATAGGTTTACCTTTTCCAATGAGAAAAATAAATACATACTAAATGTTATTTCAAATTACTTGTGACTTTGATGTCAATGCCCTTGTTTGTGTCCTTCCTATTCATAGATAACTCTGTAAGTGTGGCTGGCATAACTGGAGATACTGCTATGGTGCCAGAAATTGTTATGTTATGCCCATAGGAAGCCCAGGCTTTACTCCAAGAAACTAGAGCTGGGAAAGTTATTCCTTGACTTTCTAAAAAATTATTGAGAGACTACTTGTTTCTGATTACTAGGCTGCTCAAAGCGGACACCATGAAATGGTTTGACTTAAACAATGGGAATTTATTAACCTACACTTTGAAGTCAAGAAAATGTCCAAATCATGCCATATCAAGGCGATGCTTTCTTCCTGAAGACCAGCTGCCAGTAATCTTTGGCTTCTCTGTCACATGGCAAGGTGCATGGTTGGGACTGCTGGTCTCTACCTTCTCTTTTGGGTTTCACTGATTTCACCTTCTCTCTCTCTCTCTCTCCATTCTGTTTATAAAAGACTCGAGTAACAGGATTAAGACACATTGTGATTGAGGTGGGCCATAACTTTTTAACTGAAGTAACCTCATGAAAAGGTCCTACTTACAATGGGTTTACATCCACAGGAACGGATTAGATTTAAGAGCATGCTTGTCTAGGGTACATATAGCTTCAAACCACCACATGTTCTATCCTGTAAATTGTCCTTTTTCTACAGCTATCTGTAATAAAAATATTCTCTTGGCATTATTTATCTGATATTGTATTCCACTGGCATTTCTATAGCTCAGAGGAGTGCGAGGCTCCAAAGTCTGCCAGGTATGTACTGGGATGGTCCCAGAGTAATGTCTTAATTAGTTTCTCTTGTGGAACTCAAAGGAAATTGCAGCTGGTGTCAAAGTTCCTTCCATAATCATGACACTCTCAAAAGCAGCAGTGTACAGCAGACATAAGATCATGCACACTGGAAAGCAAGATTGTAGAATTTAAAATTCTTATTAGGAACATTTACTCATCCCAGAGCAAGAAATTGCAGAATTGCATTAAGTTGATGGATAATCTGGCAGCAAACATATATTTATTGTCTTTTCAATCTAAGCTATGCAACTGTCGCCTCCTGACTTGCATGCCAAGATTTTCAAAGATTTAATCTTCAAATTATTATCATTAGTAAAGTATGAAAGCGCAGCCAGTAAGATCTCCCATAAAGTGATCACTGAGAGAAAAGGACTAGTAGAAGGAAAATAATTCAGTCTTTTCAGCTAGCATTTTTACAGACTATCCAAGGAGCACATGACTCTAGCAGATGCATAAATTTATATATGGTCCTAGTGGAATTCACCACTGAAGATATATGCAATTAAGATTTTTTTAAAGCAACAACACAGTTTTACTTTCAAGTAAAACCACAAATGTATGATCACAGGTGCTATTTACAAACTTTAAAACACATTACTCATTCGTTCTAGCACATTCATATTTCCTAGTATTGTTTTTATTATTTCAAGTATATACTGTAAATAGATTTTCTTTCCTGGAATCTAACATTGACATTACTTTTTAAATTTGTTCATGGGTTTGCTTTCATCAGAGTTTTCAAGATTTTTTCTTCCGCTAGCGGATGTCAAAATTTATCATATCTAAATTTAGAAGGATAATGGAACAGGTACACCCTCTTATCAAAGTACTTTATATAATTTCACTGAAGTTCAGGCAGAACAACAAATGGAATTTGGGGATTCCACATGCTAACTACAGATAACTCTTTTTATTAATATTTGTCCCAGTAAAGATATTGGGGGGGGGGGGTGTTACTAGCACAGCTAGTCTTGGTCACAGTTGCTCTCCTACAGACTAATGAAATATGAGGCCAAAATCTCTGTTATTAAATTCCCATGACATCAGATAATTTATGCTGTGATTAATTTCTATGAAGACAATGGGGAATTAATTGGGAGTTATCAGTTATTAAATCTGAAGAAGTGTTGAGTCTTGGTAATAACACTGGAGACAAGATATTTACATGGAAACCTAGAAAAGCACTTATTAGTATATCAAATAGCATTAGCAAATATTCTTTTGTGTTGACTGCTATCAGTGAAATGGCTAACCAGTTAATGTTTAGATAATTGATGTGGCCTCATTGTGTCCTTGAAAGCTTCAGAACACATCTGGGGATTAGTACCATCTAACTTGCTATGAAACAGTAGCAAAGAATAACCAGGTCTGTGTGCCTACTGGCTTTCCTGCCCTTCTGAACATGCAGGGATTTGGGGAACTGCATAGGAAACTTGATAAATTATTCAAATTTTCCAGAAGCCTGGAGAAGATCTGTCTGGAGGGAAGGAGCAGAGATTCAAGGCATATTTCAAGGCTAAGCACCAGGCTGATGCTCAAAGAGAACAAGAGCCCCAAGGAATTTCTAGCCCCCAGAGTAAGTTACACTGGACTATAATAGCAAAGAGGGAAGAGCTGCGACAAGAAAAAGCTAGAGGGAGCAGAATTGGGTGTATGACAGAACAGGTGGAAAGGTAAGATCTGTGCTCAACTCTAAGTCCACAGGGGGAGGTATTTTATGTGTTTTGCTCAATACTGAATACACAGGTTTTAACACATAAGTTGAATGGATGAATGAATGAATGAGTGAGTGAACTGGGCTATTTGAGACTTTTTCTTTGTTTCCTTCATCCAGTATTCCCCAGGTATGGGATGTCTCCACAAGTGGGCAGGGGCATCGTTTTGATGGTAATGATATATTTAAAAACCTTAAGTAGAGAGAAAGGTTTTCCTAATATCAAAGAGAAAAATCTCAATTTGGTGTTAGTGGGTCTTCAACGTTTCTCAAAATATCCATTTAAAAAGGAGTTCTTGCAGGAGAATTGCATCCAGCATCCATGTGGAATCTAAGCCCCCTCTTGATATAGATATGGAGTGGACACAACCATTCTAAGGTCCACAGGATGGTGGAATAGAGTAAGGATTAGAGTGGACTTACTGATGTTCTATTCATGAATTATTGTGATTAGTAATCGAAGAAAATGTGGCATTGGTGTGGAGAAAGTGGCCATGGTGGCTGCTGGGGGTAGGGAGTGAGAGGAAGAGATGTGATGTGGGGGCATTTTCAAGGGTTGGAGTTGTCCTGGGTGGTGCTGTGGGGATAGTTACCGGACATTGTATGTCCTCTCATGGCCCACTGGGTGGACTGTGGGAGAGTGTGGGCTCTGGTGTGGACCATTGACCATGAGGTGCAGCGGTGCTCAGAGATGTATTTGCCAAGTGCAATGAATGTCTCATGATGATGGAGGAGGTTGTTGTTATGGGGGAGAAGTGGGGTGAGGGGGGTGGGAGGTATACGGGGACCTCATTTTTTTTAATGTAACATTAAAAAAATAAAGACAAAAAATAAAAAATAAAAATAAAAAGGAGTTCTTTAGCCCCGAGCCTCCAGGTAACACAGCTAGAACTTTATACTTTGTTTTGTTTTCATCCTATTTATTTTTAGAGTTACTATCTATTTTAGGAAAAGACTGTGAATTTTCTAATTTGTGCCAGGAATACATAATTTCCTTTTAAGTAATTCATTCTATTAACAAAATTGAGCTGATTTAAGGGGAAAACGTTGTGTAAATATAAAGGTCATGTGTATATTTGACAAAGATCAGATGAAATTTGGGTAGCTCTGTTCTACTTGTCAGGGGCCCCACATGAGCTTTCGGTCTTGTTGCTTGTAACAAGGAAGGCCTAATGCAGCTGTCAGCCTTGATGGACCCACAGAGTCTGCCTCGAAGAGCCCTGTGTTAGCCTTAGATCCAGAGCCAAAACCCCCTCCTGTAAATACAGGCAACAGTGGATCAAGCTAATCCAAACATGTTCTTCATTTCCTGATGAGCAACTGAAGTACAAATACAAAAACTCCATTTTCCAAAATCTGCCACAATCTTCATCTTCTCTCTGAATGAGATGATGCCTATACCTGACTTATGTGTATTCATTTAACTCTCCACCATTAAGGCAATTTATAAATGAATGCTAGGCTAATTAATAAATGGGTCTAGGAAGTGAGGCAATACATAAATGTAGAAGCCAAACATCAGTGAGAAATCCTGATAAACATCACAAAATCTTTAGGATGATTATAATTTTAATTCCATAATAAGCAACCTTTAGCTCTCAGACTAAAGTCAGCAGGAACATACAGGATCTACACTGATTAGACTATTGTCTAAATGCATTGTAAACTAACAGCTCCTGGGGTAAAAATAAAGCCTGTTTCAGTTTGCTAAAAGCTCTGGGAACAATATACCAGAAATGGGGTGGCTTTTACAATGGGAATGTATTAGCTTAAAAGTTTCTGGTTCTGAGGCTCTGAAAATGTCCAGATCACCACATCAGGTGAAGCTCTCTCCCCGAGCTCGGGGGCCGGTGATCCTGGACTCCCACCATGCGGCAGGGCACAACGGCAGCTCTGCCAGTCCCTGCCTTCTTCTCTGGGCTCCATTGCTTTCAGCTTCTTGCTCTCATGGCATTCGCTCTGCTTAGTGGATTCCTCTCTGTCTCTGCAACCTTTATTCTGTGTCTGTGTCTCTTCATTTCCATGTCTGCGTCTCTTTATTCCTTCGTTTATAAAGGACTCTAGTAAGAGGATTAAGGCCCACCCTGGGTCTTGCCCTACTACAGTGATCTAATCAAAGGGAAGGTCCCTTAACTGAATCTATGGGTTTGCCATGGGTTTACATGCACGGGAATGGATAAGCTCTGAGGACAAGAGCTTCTGGGATCTACCCAGCTTCAAACTGTCACAGAGCCCAAGAGTATAATCATTTTTTTAAATTAAGTTGCAAAAGTATTATGAGTTACTAACAGATGACATTTAATTTCTGACATTCAAAACTAAGGATTAACAAAAAAACCTAACATGGAGCTGTGGTTCCTCATGCATCTGTCAATGCAATGACCGCTACTTTGGAGAGTCAGTAAAAATGCTGATTAGCTATAGAAAAGATGAATTTTTTCTGTGTTTTACCAAGAACAACCTGATTGTTGCAGTACAACATGACTCACTAAAATAGAACAGAATAAAATAATAAAGTAAAATCTACATGTTCAGTAATCAAAATGGATTCTCATTTCCCCCATTGTTACAAAGAATCTCTTGGTCTACAGGCTTCTAGAATAAGTGTGTAGAAAGACTGATGGAATCATATTTTAAAAGAAGAGAGAAATACTACGGTGAATGTTTTATCATTCTTAATCATTCATTTTACCTGATTCTCCTGTTTTCCTTTCTTCCTCTAACTTCATTAGATTTTAGCCACTTCACAATAATTAAGACTTCAGTATTGGGGCCAAGAAGGAACTCCAAAAGAACTCTTCTATCAATTTAATCTGATCACTCTCTTCCCTCACATCATTACAAACCACCAGTTGTGGCTCAAGTGATAGGGACTCCACCTACTATATGGGAGTACCCAGGTTCTATCTTTGGGACCTCCTGGTGAAAAAGAAGAAAAGAAAGTGTGCCTGTGCAGCGAGCCAGTGCTCACTCAGTGAGCCAGTGCCTGTGGCAAGTGAGTCACACAGCAAGATGGTGATGCAACAAAAGAGAGAGGTAGGAGAGAATCAAGGCGAAGCACAGCAGAGACCAGGAAATGAGGTGGCGCAATTGATAGGGAACCTCTCTCCACATTAGATGTCCCCAGGATTGAATCTTGGTGAATCCAAGAGGAGAAAGACGAGAAGAGAAGACAAAAAGAGAAATAGATACAGAAGATCACATAGTGAATGGACACAGACAGCAAAAGCAGCAGGGTGGGGGAATTTTTAAAAATTTTTAAAAAGAAGTCTAATTCTTGTTCTTTAAAAGAAAAAAATATATACTACCACCAGAGGTTACTGTTGCAACTTCATTAATGGCTTAGAGCATCAGGACCACCTAATAACAGATATGTTTAAACCACAAATCACAGAAATATTTTCTTCTATTGAAAATGTCATATTAACAATGAAATGTTCTCTAACTGAAAAATTCCTTACTTCAAATGGGTGCCATTATTTAATAAAATACCTCCTGTAAATATAATTTGAGCTTCCTGGGAAAGTAGAATGTATTATTATCATAACCTCTCCCTTAATGATCTAGAAGAGGCAGCAAATAGCCAGCTGATGGATTCACAGATGGCACTAAACCAAGAAGTGTTGCAAACATCAGTAAAAGCAAGAAAAATTCTGAAAAAAAACAGGCCCAACATGCTTAAAAATAAGGGAAAAACATTTTTAACTTTACCAGGAAATGAAAATGACATTTTTCCTATGGTGCTCAAAATATCCTGTCCAACATAGATGTTAAAACCATATTCAAATACATGCTAGCCAGAACCATTTACAATTCTCCAAAATCGATTATTGAGTCAAGTGCTTTGAAGGGAGCCTGGTAAAAAGTAGAAGGGAAACAGAGCACCAGATCTCATTAGAAAGTGCCAGTGAGAAGTTCAGGTTTGTATGCTGATAACTTTTAAAAGTGCAAAGTTCCATTTAGAAAGCTTGTTCCAAGTAAACCTACTTCATCCTACACATTTGATAAGCCTAAATTTGTTTCCCACTTGGGCAGAGCCATCTGTCTGGGCAGATTTTGCATATGGACCAAAACAGAAATTGTCTTATTTTAGGAGGTCTGTGCTTGGGGTTGCAGGTGGCTTTGGGTTTGTCCTCTACCTCCCACGATGACTGACAGGGTTCACATGAGACACGTGGTTAGGCACGCCGTCCGTGACTGTGGCAACAGGAGAAAGAAGACACTGTCAGCGCCACCACGCTCGGGCCTCGGAACTCAATCCTGCCTGCTCCTTTGGGAAAACGCAGGCCCTTTTTTCATATCAAAACATTTCTTGGAACTGTCTTAGCACTTGGCCCCCAATATACCTGCTGGTTGTTTTATTTCTTCAGGTGACAGACAATGTAAGTTCTTGAAATAAGGTCTTCACGAACCTTGGGATAGGTGCTCTCCTTTCAGGAGCCAGGCTCATTTACCTCATCCGCCCAAGTGAGTTCTCTGCATGCTGAGGTCTGACACAGGAATCTTATTGTAAAACAGGGCTTCAGTGCTGTTGTTGATCTGAGAATGATCCATAAAACATTATTATCTGTAGGAAGCTACACACAAAATCCTTTCAAAAATGGTCAAAAAGGAAAATATTTTGATGTATTTGTCAGGAATAGCTTCACCTCCAAGTATCTGAAAACCTGAAAATAAGTTGATTAGCCACAAGAGGTTATTCTAATCCATTACATAATTATGACAATAATCAAGAATAGCAGTCATCAGTCCAGATTTGGTCTAGATTCCATGACGTCAGGTACCCGGCTCTGTCTACCCTGTTGCTCGGCCAACCCCAGCATGCAGCATCCATGTCCCAATCCAAGATGGCTGCTGCATTATAAGTGCCATGTCCACACTGCAGGCCATCGGCCAGGACCTGGTCACATGGCCACACCTAGAAGCAAGCAGATTGGGAATTAAAGTCTTTATACTAGGCATCAATGTACCCAGGTAAAAACTAAACATTCTATTGAGAACAAGAGAACGGATTCTGAGGGACAACTAGCAGTTTCACTATAATTAAGAATCATATAGACATGTATCATCTGCTTCTAAGATGCTTTTAGCATTAGTCATTGGTTAATCAAGTAAGCATTGATCCTCAAGTCTTTATTCAACTGTTTCTTTGAGCTAGATATCTGAATACAATCCCCTACTTCTTACTCAACTTAAAAAATTTTTGCTTCATGTTTTTAGTTTCTCGTACCACAGGGATTTCTTTACTTAGGCTATTACAAAGTGCAAGGGGAAATGAAAACGTTTTATGAAGTTGGAAAAGGAAAACGTTAACACTTGCCCTTCTTCAACTAAGCTCTTCACTTTTTTAATGGTAGAATTTTAGGGCCAGTTAAAATAATCTCCTTAGTAAGGAATATCTTAAATATTTTAGTCACATTAAACAGTTTTACATATAGCTTTTCACATTTTAGAAGTATGTAATTAATACATGCATTGCGTTTTTACATAGCACAGCACTTATATGAACAATTATTAATTTCCCTCTTCTTTAAGGAGGAACCAGCCAGATATGTTTTGCTTAATAAGTGCCCCTTTATTGGTCACAATTGTTGATCAGAGGACACTAATAATTGTATACATTATTATTTCATTATTAATGATAATCCCACGGGCCTTTTTTTTTTTTCTTATTTCTAGAAACTGGAAACATTTTTTCAATAATAGCAAGCCTGAATTGTGCAAAATTAACTCACTGAAGGACTTAAATAGAAGGAATATCAAACACTGTAATACTCAGAAGGGACTTTCCTAGGGTGTAACAGCAGACAATTGCAGTTTCCTCTTTGACGTTAACTTGAGCCTAAACCTGAAAGTGGCCTTTAATTAAAGTCCCTACACCATGAGCTGTACTTTGCCTAAAAATTGCGTCTGTGCGCTTCTAAAAATCATACCAAGCATTTATAATTAGCTTAAATAGAAATATTTTTATCTAGGCTGTAGTCATCATAAACCATGAGGCTATTTGAAGTACATTTCGAAGAAATCTACCTAAATAGCAGGAAACCCATGCAGTCTTTGGAAGTACAAGATAAACAGGGGAAACTCTGATCCACAGCCACATGGGAAATGCCGCAGCTCTGGGAGAGTAGGCAGCAACTGCCCAAAGGGGAAATTATGGAATTTTATTCTGCCAATCACAGTGGGTCCCAAAATAATAGCGTAACTCTTCAGGGCTGAAGCATCAAGGCCCCAGCAGCTCCTCACGCCCCTCTGAGAGGGGAATTAGTCTTTTCAATGTATTTCTCTACTGGTTTGATAAAACCAAAAGAACTTCCAAGATCATTCTTGCCTTATCAACATTTATGGGGATATTTAGATTCTACTGGATTTACTATTAGCAAACAGAGCATCATGTCCTGAAGCATCCTAAAGAATCAGTCCCCAGTTGAATTTCTCTGCATTTAAACTGGTCATGAAACCAGTCAAAGGAGCTGATGCCCCTGAATAAATAAAACCTGTGTATTTGCAGACTGGCCTAGATGAGGACACGAGCCTTACTCAGCTTCTGAGAAAGGAGAAGGAGAGCAAGGCACTTGGCTTAATCCTTTACCCAGAGGTACTGTTTTTCATTTCCAAAAGAGTTTGCTGCTTTATATATTGTGTTTATAACTGCAATTAACAAAAAAGGAACACAACTTCCAGACAATGCTCTACAACTTATCATTGTACTACTCTACACTGGTCAGAGGAATAAAATTTATCAGCAATTGTCAATTAGGCTAATTCTCTTTACCTTTCCTCTCTCTCTTACACACCTCCCCATTTCCTCAACATCTTCTTTCCCCAACCCCAGCCCCACATGCATGCTCTTACTACTCTCACGATTCAGTAACACAAAAAAGCAATAGTGGTTCAAAGACAGAAGATTCTATCTCCAGATGCCAACCTAAATTCAGGATATAAAGGATTTTCCTAGTCTCCTATACAATAGGAAGTAGCAAACAATATAGGCTTTGACTTCAGTTTTAATTCCAGCTCTGTGCAGCTTTGGGCTTTTAACTTAACCTCTCTGAACTTCCATTTCCCTAGCCTGAAAATTGGGATGAAGTTTAACTCATATGTATACTATGAGGACTAAAAGAATTATCATCTTTTTTTTTTAAGATTTATTTTATTTATTTCTCTCCCCTTCTCCTCTCCCCCTCCCACCTCCCCTCACCCCCGTTGTGTTTTCTTCTGCGTCCACTTGTATTCTTGGCAGCACCAGGAATCTGTGTCTCTTTCAATCTTGCTCCGTCAGCTCTCCGTGTGTGCAGCGCCACTCCGGGGCAGGCTGCGCTGCTTTTCTCAAGCTGGGTGACTCAATGCGAGGTGCACTCCTTGCACATGGGGCTCCCTTACACAGGGGACACCCCTGCGTGGCACAGCACTCCTGGTGCGCGGTAGCGCCACACCTGGGCCAGCTCACCACATGGGCCAAGGCCCTGGGTTTGAACCCTGGACCTCCCAGGGTTCAACTCTATCAGTTGAGTTGCATCCGCTTCCCAAAAAATATAATCTTAAGGAGTCTAGCACACATCATCAGGTATGTCATATGACACAAATGATATGAGTTTCATTCCAGCCTACACTTATGCAGGAAGGTTCTTGGCATTGTTCTCTGCTCCAAGGTGAACATTCCTAACACATTCAGGGAGAAACTAAGTAGCCAAATTAAACACACAATAACATGGTGTGGTTGCATACTAAATTAAATTATGGAACTGTATCATGTGCACAATATTTTCTTTCAGAATCCATTTTGAAAGCAAGCCATGTATGCATTTAAGAAGTGATCAAAGGGAAGTGGACTTGGCCCAATGGATAGGGCGTCCGCCTACCACATGGGAGGTCCGAGGTTCAAACCCCAGGCCTCCTTGACCCGTGTGGAGCTGGCCCATGTGCAGTGCTGATGCGTGCAAGGAGTGCCCTGCCACACAGGAATGTCCCCTGCGTAGGGGAGCCCCATGCACAAGGCGTGAGCCCTGTAAGGAGAGCCGCCCAGCATGAAAGAAAGTGCAGCCTGCCCAAGAATGACACCACACACACGGAAAGCTGACACAACAAGATGACGCAACAAAAAGACACACAGATTCCCAGGGCCACTGATAAGGATAGAAGCGGTCACAGAAGAACACACAGCGAATGAACACGGAGAGCAGACAACTGGAGTGGGGGATAGAAGGGGAAAGAAATAAAAAAGAAATCTTAAAAAAAAAAAAGAAATGACCAAAACTGAAGGAGCGAAATGACCAAAACTGAAGGAGCAAAATGAAAGCTTACACCTCGCTCATGATAGATATGGAAACCTAACGTACCTAGAACAACCCCAAACAAAAAGTCTTCCTACTCGTGCCTACTAGCACATGTAAGTGCTTGGGAATCACATCCGTCCAGGAGCTGACAGCTCAAGGCGGCGAGGGTAGAATATAATCATTCCAGCTCCTTTGTCCCTGCACTGGACACCTCTAGGTGTGACTGATGCTGCCTCGGGGACCCCACAACGTTGAGCCAGTTACCTTCATGGGCTCTGCTTGAGATCACACTTGCTGGGCTTGCTTCCCTTCTGGTCCTGCCTTCACACTCCCTTGCCAGTTTTCTTGAACAAACTTCCTAATAAATCACTTTCACAGCAGTCTAGGAAGCCCACTCCATTCTAGGATAGAGTCCATTCTAGGACACATCTGGGTCAAAACAGGTGGCTGTGTCCACTCAGTCAGAGGCACAGGGATCACGACCTAGAGGCTCGCTGTGCACTTCCACGTGAGAGCGCCGTAACTGACCCCGTGCCTTGCGTTAATTCTGTGCCAGGAATGGCTGGTAGAGCTTTGTGCGAATTTACTCATTTAATCTCCACCACAACTTCAGGAGAGGTGGGGATTATTATTATTATTATTACCTCTTTTCTTAGGTCAAAGAGGTTATGTGACTTGCCCAAGCTCACAGAGCCCATACATAACAGACCTGGGATTCAAACCCTGGTACTCTGCCTCTAGAGTTCACCCTTTTAACCTCCATGCTACTCAGTCTCTAATGTAATTAAGATATCCTATTGGTGCTAACATAGTATACAGCTATTATTTAATAGTTTGCCACAGGAAATGGAGTATTTCAAAAGCCCCATACTCACTACTAATAATATTTTAGACTACAATTTTAATTTTATTTTAATAGGACACCATTATAACGTTATATCCTAAATTTAATCTCATGTGCATGATTATGACTTCCTTCTTTTACTGCCTGACCCTAACTTTCCACTTAACTTTTTTTAATGTTTGAAAAAATATGGAACACTTCAAAAATCTGTGTCATCCTTATGCAGGGGCCAGGTTAATATTCTCTGTATTGTTCCCATTTTTGTATATGTGCTGCCAAAGCAAGCACTCCAATTAACTTTTAATCTTTATTTTTAAAGTACTTAACTGCTCTTTCATTTACCCTGCTAGATTAAAGGAGTGAAGTTACTTAATCTTGATTTTTACTTTATTGTTGTAAGTATAGATATATAATTTAGTTTCCCAATAAAATATTGTAACTTCATACATCCCATGGGCAATACTTGACATTCTCGGTCAGAAGATTCCATTTCATTAAATATCATAATATTGCCTTGGATATAATGTATCTTTGGAGAAAGTTTATATCCTATTCTTAGATTTTTAAAAAACAGCTTTTTCAAAAATATATTGGGAATACAATGCTATGAAGTAAAGATTCCAGATACACCATGTAAACATCCTATATTCTCATTACAAATGTTCAGACTGGCATCATTTCATATTACCTTGGGAAAAACTGACTATTACATGATTCAGAAGTCTGTGACCTACATCTAAATGGTGTACTAAGTACGCATATTACAGATAAGTCACCTGTAAGTGCGAAATCGCATGCCTGAAATCTTGCTGAAAGAATGGATGACAAATTCAGCCATTCCTATTCCTATATTCACTTAGGAATTCCAAGAAAACAAAATGATAAAAATGACAAAAAAAAAAAAAACAGAAAAATATCCAAGGCAAACCAGGAAGGCACAGTCAGGTTACTTTATTACAGAGGTTCTTAACATTTTTTGTCCCATGGACCCCTTGGCCAGTCAGGTGAAAACCATGGACCCCTTACTAAGTTCATACTATACTGTGTATTATTTAATAAATATATCACACCTGCACCAACATGTCCCCACAAGAATTTTTTTTAAATTTAAATTCAAGCTCATGGACCCCTTGTTTTTCAGGGCAGCAGAGGGTAGTACTCCCCCAGGTGTATTTAGAGATAGCTTGGAGTAGTTGTGCCTGAGCATTTAGAAGCTAAAATAGGTAGCATTTTTATTGTAAATTTTCTCTCTTATCTCTCCTTTATAATAGAATTAGGATATGATATTAATTTTTTAAAATTATTTATAAATTTTCCTTCATATTAAGGGAGTCATTACAAATGATTTTTATAAAAAGAGGGCATTTTCTGATAGATTTGAGAACCACTGCTTTATCCTAATCATAAATACAGAAAGGACTTGCCCAAATGGCCAACTTCTATGAACAGAACTTCAGAGTTGGATGAGATCGCGTGGTGTCACCCAATAACCCCTGCCTGGTATGTGAACTGGTGACATAACATTCCCATTTGGGTGACCTATTCCTGAGCATTTCCTCCATTCAAACATCGGAAGAGAAAAATACCAATCTTTAATTTTAACTAAATTGAAAAGATATGAAATTACTTCTCCCAGCTCCCTCTCTGCCATGTAAAAACAAAAAACATGCATCAGAATACATTCCGGATGGTAGTGAAAAACAGCTTAGCGGGACTTTGCTGGTAACAGACTAAACCAGAAAATTAAAACAACTCCTAAGTTCTTCCAGCTTACAAGAAAATTTTCCCTATTCTCAGAGGGGTGGGCAAAAAGAGCTTACAGCCATCTCAGACCAGTGGAATAATGCAGCTGATACATGGTAATATTTCTGCTCTGCATTCACTGTGGACACAGCCTATTATTAATAAACCTGACAGATTGATTTGCTACTATTTAAAAAGATCCTTATGAAGACATGGCATTCATTACCTGATACAGGTGTCAGAAGTATGAGTATTAAAATGTTAATGTAATTCAGTTAATTGCCTTCCTAACAAAAATTCTTAAACAAATTTACACAAAAACTATTTTTTTTACATATTAACTATTAGATTTACTATATCTTTCTACTCTACATACTAAAAATGTTAACATGTGCTAATAAGAAATGCCAAGTGTATCCATTATCATTTGAATAGCTTGCAGAGGATTTGTGCTTTTCTCCATGTTATCTCTTCTCAAAACCCCATCTGGCCTAAGTTTTGAAACTACTCTGGCTCTTACTGGTGTTTCTGGAATAAAGGGAATGCTTCTTGAAGGATTCATCTTTTGTTCATAAAAGATGTAAGGCATCTTTCAAGCACAGAGAAGGTGGTGATGTGGCTTCTGTCACAGGAGATGGGAAGGTAAAAGAAACTTTAAAGTACTAGCACCAAAGAAGATAAGCTGCTAACAGATATATAAAACCTTCAACACCCTAGGAGCAAATGAATAAATACTAAGGTTTAAATTAAAGTGGGGAGTGGGTTATATGGGAACCTCTTATGTTTTTTAATGGAACGTTCTTTGTGATCTATTAACTTAACTTTAAAAAGTGTTAAAAAAAAGAAAAAAATTAAAGAGTGAGCATATTACACATTGCTCTATGCTACTAATTAGTGCACAGCAATTCAAAGAATGGTAAATGCTCAAAACTCAAGTGAGAAAGAACACTTCACTTCTCACCCTTCCGCTGAAGATTCCACTGGGATTCCGCAGTGCTTTCTGCTACCACCCCCTCCTTCCCCAGGGTTCCCTCTCTCTCCTGTATTATCTTGTTTGGCATGTTTGCTTTTTTAAAATTCTTTGTAACTATCACTATGTCCTTCCTCATTCTCTCCTCCCTAATCAGTCCCCCCATCCTCTAGCCCCCATTCTCTTTCTTTCTTTTCCCCATCTCTCTTACCTGGCCATAATCTGGACCTGAGGCATATGTATCACCATACCTTTTTTACTTTTATTTTTTTGAGTAACTTGTTTTGAAAAAGAACCTCCCCTATCCCTTTGAGTTTGCATCCCTACCTTGAACAAACATTTCAGTTCACCAAAACAATGCCAAAGAATACTAGCTGGCCCTTCCAAATTAGCTAAAATAACATGGAGAATCTCTGTGTGACTCTTCTTTCTTGGAGTGTATTTTGGCTAGGGGTGTGTATTTCAGTTTCCACAGTAAATGCTTTCTGTGATTATTCTCCCTCTTACCTATTTTCCCTCCTACAATTTAATTCTCCCTCAAAAATGCTTCTTTTTATCAATTTGACAATTACTGAGAGTGCCTTTATTTTCTATGAAAGGATTTCGTTAAGTTTTATAGCTTTGGATTTTTTGGTTGTTGTTGTTTGGTTTGGTCTGGTCTTTAACTTGTAAATTGGGACATATTTAATTTTATGTAAAAACTTTTAAAAAATCCAAATTCAACTAAAGTCCAACACTTTGCCTTTAAATAGCAGTCCCATTATAAACTACTGATTTTGAGGTGAATTTGAAGTAAAGAAATATTAATTTATTGAATTAACTTATTGAAGTTTTAAATAGGGAAGCGGACGTGGCTCAACTGATAAGAGTGTCTGCCTACCACATGGGAGGTCCAGGGTTCAAACCCAGGGCCTCCTGACCTGTGTGGTGAGCTGGCCCACGGGCAGTGCTGCCATGCACAAGGAGGATTGTGCCACACAGGGGCGCCCCCATGTAGGGGAGCCTCACACACAAGGAGTGAACCCCAAAGGAGAGCCACTCTGCATGAAAAAAGGGCAGCCCACCCAGGAGTGGCACCACACACACAGAGAGCTGATGCAGCAAGATGACACAACTAAAAAGAGATGCAGTTTCCCAGTGCCACCAGATAATGCAAGCAGACGCAGAAGAACACACAGCAAATGGACACAGAGAGCAGACAACGGGGGGGGGGGGGGGGGGAGGGAGAGGGGAGAAATAAAATAAATATTTAAAAAAATAAAGTTTTAAATAACTATTTCAAATTCAAAAAAAATAAAACAACAGAAAAAGCTCAACAAACTATGTAAGTATTATTTCTAAAAAGTTCTGTCTAGGCACTTTTATTTCATCTAATTCTAACTACTAAATTGTTCCTCTATGTTCAGAAAGATACACAGATGAATGCATATTAGTTAAATGATATAGTCAAGGTCTCCTTATTCATGAAAAAAATGAAGTGAAAAAAACATTTATCATATTCATATCTCACAAAACCAAACTCCATATCCTTTTTATTACTTTTGGCATTAATATAGTAACTTTGCTTTGCTAAATGTTGTTGTTAATTATAGTCTATAAATTACATTAATTATATTTTCCCATGTATCACCACATTTTTAACACTTTATAGTAGAACATTCCTGTATTTCTATTATTAACCACAATCCTCATCTACTTCCAAAATTGTTATTATACGTTCCCTATATTATTCTCCAGCTGTCCTTTGACTAACATTAATCTCTTTAGACAAGCTGTTTAGTCACAATCACATCCATAAATCAACAATGTTTGTTACATTCATTATAATGTGTTACCACCGAGTTCAACCATTATCACATATTTACATTTGACCTTATTAAAAATTCTACATACATCCAGCATCATCTCCCCCTTCTCATCCCACAATACACATTTTTTTCCACAGGAGAAACACTTAATTTTCTGAGAAAACTGACAAAACAGCTCTGCAAATCCAAACAAAAGCCAGACTACAAAATACAAAAGCATTTTGAAGTTATACTCCAGAAGATGATTAATAATTATCAAGGGAAAAGTCTGTCATGCATGCAGACATTCTATTCAAACAGAAACTGAAAGACTTAAAGCATTTTGCTATGAAGGGCTTAGACAGTCACTCATGAATCCCTTCTAGATGTAGCCCAGAACAAAGCTCAGACCCTCAACAGCCTCCAGAAGTCAGAAAAGGCAAAGCAAAGGGGAGAAAATGAGAGTGGCCGGAGAGATCAGATTCTACTCTGAGACAGACTTTGTACTACCTGGAAGACACCTGGTGGGAATCATAAAAAAACAGTTCATACCTCTTGTAGAATCCGTGTATTTACAATTCTCTTCTAGTAACACTATTTTCTTTCTGGCACTGAACTACATTTGCAGACATTTCTAAACATGGAGGGTATAATGGAAGGGTAAAATTTTATAATGCCCATCACACTATTTTTTATTACTGGGACATTCACTTACATTAATGCTATCAATTAATAAATCTTTGCTTCTAAAAATAGATATGAAGTGTTTATCAAATTTGTGTACTAGTCACTGTGCCCTCAATGTAAGGGGAAAAGAAAGGAGACTCCAGAGTTAAGCTTCAACCCATCTTCTATCAGAGTGGCTCCCTGGGCTTATACAACAATTAATAAAAAATCAGGCATGTTTATTTTTATTCAACAAATTCTTAGAGAGCATTTCCTATGTTGCAGGGACTGTTCAAATTACTTTGTAATAGAAACTCATTTTAGCCCTCATTTTAGCTTTGTTATAGTGTCTAATAATCTAGTCAACTGTAGGCCTAGTGGTTGCTGTGGAGGTATTCCATAGATAGGATTGGCATCTACAATCAGTTGACCTTAAGTAAAGGAGATCACCCTTCATAATGTAGGTGAGACTCATCCAGTCAGTTTGAAGTCTTAACAGCAAGAACTGATAATTCCAGAAGGATTTCTGCCTCAAGAATTCAACCTCAACTCTTAGCAGAATTTCCAGGCTGCTGGCTTCAGAGTCAAGACTTCAATATCATCTTTCCTGGAATTTCCAGCCTGCAGCCTACAGGGCTCAGACTTGCCAACCTCTACCACAATGGGAGTCAATTTCTTATAAATCCTGTTGGTTCTGTTTCTCTAGAGAACCCTGACTGATACAGATAGGTTTCATTATTAATTGCATTTTACAGATGAAGAAAGTGAGACAACAAAAGGTTAACTGATTTGCCCAGGGCCACATAGCTTGTACGTTGCAGAATGGGGATAAACCCAGGCTTTCTGATCCAGAGTCCCTTCTGCCTCTTCTTTATTCTGTCTCTGGTTTTTTCCCAGAAATATGGCTTCTAGTGAGTTTTGTGGGTGGGTGCATGGGGAAGAGTTTGAAAGGACACGATGTGGGGATTCCTAGATTCCCTGGCTCTAATATTATCAGAGTTTATCCCTATTCACTGTGTGCCAAAGAAATAAAATTTCTGAAAACCTAAACTTCAGTGAGTTCACTCTGATGCCAATTCACATTGACAACTCTACCCTTTTTTTAAAAAATTTGACTAAAACTCTATAATTAGTTCCTTCATTATCTCTCATCAGAACATGATGGAAAAACTTGTCATAACTTAGATTCAATCTTATCTGTAAGCACTGGTTTTCATACTTTTAATAAAAGCAAAACGTCAAGCTGTTTGTGGAGAATGGGCATGGTGGAAGAAAACAGAAAATCATTATTGAAACTCCCACTAGGGGAAAACATTTTAATCAGTAGCTAGGGATATTATCTTTAATAGTCTCACAATAGTTCTTTCAACAAAGTAAGGCACCCAATTATTTTCGAAATGTCAATGAAAGATTTTTAAAAATTAAACAAATATGATGGTTAATTTCATGTGTCAACTTGGCTAGGGTATGGTGTCCAGTCGTTTGGTCAAACAAGCACTGGCCTCATTGTTATGTATTTTGTAGATGGATTTACATCATTAGTCAGTTGTTGTATCTATAGCTGATTATTATATCTACAAGCAACAAAAGAGACTGCCCTCAGGAACAAGGGGAGCCTCCTCAGCCAGAGGTCTTAAAGCCAAAACCTGGAATTTCAGAAGTCACAAAAAAGAATTTCTGCCTTTTCTTTAGCCTGTCAGTCTCTCCTGGGGATTACAAACTCACCTTCATTGGAGTTTCCAGCTTACGGCCTGCCCTACAGAATTCAGACTTGCAGATCCCACGATCACTTAAACCAATTCCAATAATAAATACCTTAACATTTATATATATGCAAATAAGTACATATGTATATATCAGTTCTGTTTCACTGGAGAACCCTAATGTAACAAACATAACTTGAATATGGGTGTAATCTGAGGACATTTAGTGCATAAAGCGCTATGTACTTTATTTTCACATAACATTTTCACATATTTATTATAAAAAGATGATCTCTAAACATCAAAACTATTATATATTACAAAGAAAGTAGCCGATAGTAATTTTTGGCCAAATTCAGTCAAATTATAAGAATATGTATAATATGAATGTATTAAAACATATGTAGCTGGACTTCTGTACTTCCAGTTTCAGCTCTGACATATAAAGAGCTTAGAAATCATTACTACTATTCTTCCAACCATAAAAACTTGAAAAAATTTGAAAATCAAATCTTGGACCCAAAGGAGAACTAAGGTTACAGGTGAACCACCACCCTAAAATCTGGAAAAAAAGGTGACTCTAAAGAGTCAAAGCTGTGCTTAACTGGAGTGGAAGCCACCAAAGCCATAAAGTAAAATAGTTAAGAACATTTAAATGGTAATTTTGACGACTTTCTGAAGGCTGAGTGTGTAACATGACAGTGAGAATCACCTGTAGGCCACACAGTCTTGTGTGGGTGGCTGGGGCACACTTGGGGTTTACCTTCAGTAAACTCACCAGGTACTCATGGTGAAGCTCTGAGAAAGATCTCCTCATGGCTCTAGCAGGAGGGAAAGAGTCACCTCTCTGAAATACAACAGAATGTTCTCCATCACAAAGGCCTACTCCTTCAAAAGAGGGAAAGATTAAGGAAAGAGGAGTTGTTGTAAGCAAATAATAATAGTCTGTTTGTGACATAGGAACCTTGTGTCTAGTGAGAAAAATATAAATACAGATAGAGTAAGTCCTGAAATGTCCATTACATTACTATACATTCTATATAAATATTAAAAGGATAATACAGAATATTATGAACAACTTTATGGCAATTAGTTCAGCAATTTTGATGAACTGGAAAAATTAATTGAAAAAAACAAACTACTAAGTTCATTTAAGAAGAGAAAGATAACCTGAATAACCCAATAGCTGGTAAATAAACTGAATTTTTAATCAAAAATATTTCTTCTAACAAAGAAAACTCCAAGCCGATATGACTTCACTGTTAAATTTTACCAAACCATTTAAGGAAGAAATAATACCAATTCTATACAAATTATTCCAGAAAACTGAAGAGGAAAGAATACTTTCCAACTGAATCTATGAGGCCAGTATTTCCTTGATACCAGAATCAGACAAAAACATTACAAGTAAAGAAAACTATAGATCAATATCCCTTATGAACATAGCTGCAAACATTTTAAATAAAATTTTAGCAAATCAAAGCTATCAATGTATAAAAAGAATTCTATATCATGATCAAGTGAGTTTTTTCCTCAGAAATGCAAGTTTCATGTAACATTTTTAAAAATCAATCAATGGAATTCACTACATTAATGAACTCCAAAAGAAAAATCATATGATCGTACCAATAAATGCAGAAAAAACACTTGACAAAAATCCAGCATTTATTACTAATAAAACTCTCACCACACTAATTACATAAAGGAACTCTTTCAACTTGATAAAAAGCATCTATGAAAACTTATAGATAATAATAGCAAAAGACTAAATGCTTCCTCCTAAGATCAGGAACAAGACAAGGATGTCCACTCTCATCACTTCTTTTCAACATTTTCCTGGAAGTTCTAGCCAGTGCAATAAGAAAAGAAAAAGAAATAAAATGCATCCAGATTGGAAACAAAGAAGTAAAACTGTCTTTATTCAGTGACAGAGTAGAAATCAAATGTGGAAAATCTATATAAAAATCTATGGAAAAACATATGGAATCTACAGAAAAGCTACTAGATCTAACATGAGTTTAGCAACATTGTGGGACACAACATTAATACACAAATATCTATTATATTTTTATATATTCACAAACAATAGGAAATGGAAATTTTAAAAGAAAAATATTATTTATAATAGCATCAAAAATATTATTTAGGGATAAATGTGACAAAAGATGACTGAAACCTGATCTGAAAGCTACAAAGTATTGCTGAGAAAAACTAAAGACAACTTAAATAAATGGAAAGATAATTCATGTTTATGGGTTGAAGATTTAATTCTGTTAAACCAATTCTCCCTAAATTAATCTAGAGATACAAAACAATTGCTGTCAGAATCTGTGACAGTTTGAATTTGGTGAATCCCCCAAAAAGATTATGGTTTGAGCTAATCCATTCCTGTGGGTATGAGACGCTTTAGATCTTTAGATTACTCTGCGGATGCCTTGATTTGGACATTTCATGCCTTGAAACTCTAAGCTTTTACCCTAAATAAAATTCCCATTATAAAAGCCAACCCTTTTCCGGTACTGCATTGGTAGCCCTGTGGCAAATTAAGGCAGAATCTTAGCAGGGTTTTTTTGTTGTTGTTACTTTGTTCTGGGTTTTTGTTTTTGTTTTGGTTTGTAGAAATTGACCAACTAATTCTAAAATTCATATGAAAATGCAAAAGACCTAGATTAGCCATAACAACCTGGGAAAAGAACAACAGCATTAGGGGTCTAACACTACTTGATTTCAGGACTTATCATAAAGCTACAGTAATCAAGACAGCATAGCATTTGTGTAAAGATAAACAACTAGATCAATGGATCAGAACAGCAAGTCCAGGAATGGACCCATACTTATAAGGAAAACTAATTTTCAACAAAGATGGAAAGCCGTTCAGTGGAGAAATGAGAGTTTTTATAGCACAAACGTGATGGAACAATTTGATATCTACATGAAAATAAATAACAACACACACTTCCTTGTACCATTAAAAAAAAAATTCCTTGCACTATATACAAAATTAACTCAAAATGGAACACAGAACTAAATGTAAAACCTAAAATTATAAAACTTCTAGAAGTCAAAATAGGAGAAAATACTTGTAAACTTGGGTTAGGAAAAGATTTCTTAACTACAACACTAAAATCATGACACGTAAGATTTTAAAATGATATATTTGGATTTCATCAAAAAATTTCCATTCTTTGAAAGACATAAAGAGAATGAAAAGGCAAACTATAATCAGGGAGAAAATATTTGGACATCATATATTGGATAAAGGAATTGAATCCATAATACATAAAGAACATTCAAAACATAATTAAAAAACAAAAACAAAAAAACAAGGAAAAAGTGGGCCAAAGATGTGAAAAGACACTTCACCAAAAAATACATATGGGTTATAAATAAGCACATGAAAAAGTGCTCAACATCATCAGTCATTAGAGAAATGCAAGTTAAAAGCCACAATGTGATACCGCTATATACCTATTAGGATGACTACAACTTAAAAGACAAATCAAGGTCAACCACCACACCAGGGAGCCAAGATTGCCTACAACTGCAAGCAGCAGAATTGCATCCATAATCCACGTGGAATCTAAGCCCCCTCTTGATGTAGAGGGGGACTGGACATAACCATCCCAGGGTCCACAGGATGGAGTAATAGAGTATGGATTAAAGTGGACTTACTGGTGTTCTGCTGGGGAACTATTGTGATTAGTAATGGAAGAAATTGTAGCACTGATGTGGAGAAAGTGGCCACAGTAGCTGCTGATGGTCGGGAGAGGGACGAAGAGATATGATGTGAGGGCATTTTCAGGATTTGGAGTTGTCCTGGGTGGTACTGCAGGGACAGATGCTGGACATTGCGTGTCCTACCATAGCCCACTGGGTGGACTAGGGGAGAGTGTAGATTACAATGTAGACTACTGTCCATGTGGTGCATGAAAACCAAGCTTCAAAGGGAGGGAAATATTACACATTATTTTCTGGCAAATTGCAGGGAAAAAAGGAGGAGGAAAATACAGAATGTTAAGCACATTGTAAATGATCAGTGACTCCATATTTGACTCATGAATAGAATGAGAAATTTTAATAATTACAATGCTTGGTATTTCCTCTTAAAAAGTACAGTTTTAATAGTCCAAGTATCTCTTTCTGATTTTCTCTGTAAAATGCTTGATGAGATTCGCAGATATGGGAAAGAGGGTGGGCTGTGAGAGTCATCACAGCAACAGCCCCGCTGGCAGAATGCCTAAGAAAGTGGCATTTGCCCTGATGAATTCACTATGGTCCAGAGCCTTATTCTCCACTCTGCCAGGTCAGAACCTCGTATTTCAGCACACCACACTCGCAGATGCTGAGTGCAGATGTACCATGGGATCTGAATACTCACATTTATAAAACTAGTACATGTTCTGTAAAAGGAACATCTATGAAAAGAAACCAAAACGTAGCTGAATAAGTATGAAACCAGAACAAGAGGAATTTGATGATAACTCAGAATTTCAGAGGCAACAAGCATCCTCACCATGGGGGGAAGTTACAAGAACTGGAGTCTCCATACAGCCTTCTTGAGCAATTCTTAGCGAGGCTCCTTCAAGGTTTCTTAGACTCCTCCCTACTCCCATGGAGGTTTCAGTCTGAGCAATCTTATTCCCTCTGATTAGCATATTATTTATCTTTAAATACGTTAATCCTTCCATCACATTACAGTCAAGTCTTGCTAAATTTGGGAGAATAATTCTGATGTTTCTGCTCCTCAGCTTTATACTGATTTTACACTTTCATTTGGGGCCAACATTGCATCCAAGTTTCTGCAGAGGAACTTATTTACCCCAGATGCCTCTGAAACCATCCCACAAAATATCTGGAGTTGCCAAATCGACATGGCACTCACGTCAGAATTCCTTGGCTCAATCTCTGCTCCAGGATCAGCTTGAGAGAGGTTAGGAGACAGGCACATGTAACACATCCAGAAACGAATTGTGATCATAATCTTTACAAAAGAACATGAAACAGGGAATCCTGAAACTGCTCATGACCACTACTCCCCAGCCTTCTACCCCCACATCTCTTCAATTAGTCCTTTAATTATTCCCATTTCCACCCAAATACTTTAATCATAGAATTCTTGGACTATTGCAGACCTCCCTACTCCACTGTTTCTGCACACTGCCACCAGACTACACGTGCATGCACATACATATATGCATATACACATCTGAGCAAAAGTCTTGTTCAATATAAAGGCTATTCCTTTGTATTCTCTGGGAGAGAAATCCGTGCATCCAATTTGATTTCAGTTGACATGCGGCAATGATAAGATTTTCCACCTCTGAGGGTGTTTACCAAAGTTTTATGGCTGTAGTGAGACATCCACTGGTATCTAAATGAACCGCCCCAAAGTTTTCTCAAAAGAGAGAGAAAAAGCCTTATCTCAAAGTCTCACTGTCATACAAACACAAGATTTGATTTGCTGAAAGAAACATTGAAAGCCCCATTGAGCCACCCAGTGGTAAAATTATGACAATGTTATAATGTGCATCCAAGCACCCTGGAGAACTCTCTTGAAGACAGGCAGAAAGAGAACAGACAAAATTCAGTCAATTTCGGGATGTGGGGCTTTCAAAATCCTGCACTTTCTGTAAGTACAATCAGTTTAATATACAGTGACCATTATCTAAGCATTCCATTTTTTAGAAAATCTCTTCCAGCTAATAGGATAAAAGTCATTTAGTGTACTTTGAGATTTATTTATTTTCACAGCCGTAGGTTTAATAAGGAATTTAATTAAAGGTGTTGTCACAGAACATATTTGATGGGTCTAGTTCTGGGTGTGAATTACAAGACTTGTGAAAATCCAATATAAATGCAAACACTAGTCATTCCTAGAAGTCGTAGTCAAAAGACGGAATGTCTTAATAATTCAGAGACTATCTAGCTTGGGTTAAGATGTTCAATAAATTGGGAAACAGATGTGGCTCAAGCAATTGGGCTCCCATCTACCATATGGGAAGTCCAGGGCTCGATGCCCAGGGCCTCCTGGTGAAGGTGAGCTGGCCTAAGCAGAATGCTGGCCTGTGCAGAGTACTGCCCCACACAGGAGTGCTAGCCTGCAATGGAGAGCTGGTGCAGCAGGATGACCCAACAAGAGGAGATGCAGAGGAGAGGCACTGAGAGATGCAGCAGACCAGGGAGCTGAGGTGGTGCAAGAGAATGATCACCTCTCTCCCACTCCAGAATGCCCCAGGATCGGTTCCTGGAGCTGCCTGATGGGAATACAGGCAGACGCAGAACACTCAGTGAACGGACACAGACTGTAGACAACGTGGGGGGTGGGGGGAGAAATAAATGAATAAATCTTTTTTAAAAATTCGGTAATCATTTTCTATTGCAGTAGGCATTCCCCTCCATTGAGTTACACTGTCTCTTGGCTGCATGTTTATAATTCTCTGCTTTACTTTTCTAATTTCCAAAGACTGAAGGGATGGAGAGAAGTGGGGAGGGGGGGCACTTGCTCCTCATGGCTGGCCAAGATAGGTGACCTCTCCTCCTATACAACTCCTGACGTTTGATTACATCATCTTCTATCCTTCCTCATGAAAATCACTGCACCAGAGACCCAATTCATGGGCTATTTTGGTCACAGGATTAGAGTCTTCTTTGTCCCTCATTATTTCATCCATTCATTCAATCACATTTACTCAGTCACAACTCATCCTGCAAACATTTACTGGGTACCTATAACAAGCTGTGGATACACTGGTGAGTAAAACAGAGTTTCTGCCCTCATGGGATGTAGAGTCTTCATGGAGTCTCTAATTAGTATAGATCCATTTACTTATATACTTAAAAACAAGTTACAAAAAGGAAAAAAATCAGGATCTCTAGGAATATATAACAGTGGGAACCTGCTGGATATGTATATGTATTTGTGTATATATTTATGTGTGTAGTCTGAGAAAGTAATATTTAAGACATCTGAAAGTGCAGGAGGAGTTAATTAGGCAAACATGAATGGAAAGCAGAAGGGTACTTCATATAGAGGGATAAGCACGTGCAAAGCCTCCAAAATGGAGAGGGAACTCATATGCCACAAGCCTAAACACTGGCAGGAGATACTGCTCGAAGCTCTCCCTGGTTGCTGCAGTAGCCTCTTTAAGGTCCTTTGTTTACACTATTGTCCTCATCCCCAGTCTATTCCCAACCTAGCAGCCACAGTGATTCTTTAGAAGTTCAAGTCAGATAGTGCCATTACTTTGCTCAAACCTCCCCCCCCCCCCCCCCCCCCCCCGCAATGCTCTGTATTTCGTGCAGAAGAAAAGCCAAATTGTCCTCACAAAAGCCACAAAGCCCTACATGATCTGGCCCCATGTTGCCTCTGGGACCTCCCCCTCCTACCACTCTGCCCTCCCTCACCTGTGCCAGCACTCAGGCCTCCTCAGGGTTCCCAGCACGTGCCAGATGGCCCCCATGTCAGGGTCTTCGCTCTGGCTGCTCCCTCTGTCGGCAACGCTCTTCCCCAGACCTCCGCGTGGTGGACTCCCTCAGCTCCTCCAAGGCTTTGCTCCAGTCTCACTTTCATTATCTTGTCCGCCCAATTTAAAAGGGAAAACCCTTTCACGAAACTCCAGCCCTCTTCATTCTGCTTACCTTGTGGTATTTTTCCTTTGTTCCAAGACACTTAACACCTGCTAACATTATGCTGTTCTCCTTGAATGATTTTATCTGCCACCTATATGAGGATGGATCTCAAACCTACATGTCTTAGTTTACACAATGGTGTCGTTTAAATAATGGTAACTTACTGGCCCACAGTTTTGAAGCTAAAAGTCCAAAATCGAGGCATTGGGAAGGGGATGCTTTCTCCCCAAAGTCTGCAACGTTCCGGTGCTGGCTGCCAGCGATCCTTGCAGTTGCTCGACTTGCATCCAGGCTAGCCTTCCTCCTCTGGTTCCCTCTGACTTCCGGCTCTCAACTCCTCCTTCTGACTATGTCTGAATTTCTTTTGCTTCGAAAGGACTCCAGGAATTCCAATTAAGTCCTGCCCTCATTCCGGGGGACCACACTTTAACTAATAAGATCTTCAAGAGGTCTTATTTACAAAGGCTTCATACCCACACAAGAATGTGGAATAAGATTAAGAACCTGTGTAAATTAAAGTACATACTTCAATCTGCCACATCACATCCCAGTCAGGCTGTGCCTGATCTCTCCCTAGAGCTTTTAACGCATGCATCCGGATGCCTGCTAGCCTAACCACTTCCATAACTCATTGGTAGTCAAAGTTCAACATCACATCTCTCTAAACCACAAACCTCTCCTCCTCCTGCATTTGCTCCTCTAACTACACCACAATTGAGTTGGTTACTCCACCCCAAAACTTAGGCAACTTCTTGGAATTCCCTCTATCTCCCTAAATCCAATCATCATCAATCTTACTGACTTTACTTCTGAAACAATTCTCAACTCCAACAAAATCACAGTCTGGTGCTCCTCATCATACCCCTTAACTATTCTAGGAGCTTCCTAAACTGTCTTCACTGTCAAATCTAACCTCCACATTGTTGCCATTCAAACCACCAGAGAATGATCTGAAATGCAAATTTAAGCAATTTATTCCCCCCCCTCAAAACGCTTTAATAGAAAAAGGCCTAAACTATGAAGACTGGCAGAGAAATTCTCCATGACCTCACTTTTTCGCAGTCTCTCCGTCCACAATCCCACCTCATAATCAACGACTCAGTAATTCTAAACCACTGTGGTCCATGCCTCTGCCTTGCACTACCTCACTTCTTCTTTACCAGGTGAATTTCCACTTAGCATTTAAGACAGTTCAGGAAACCTCCTCTGAGCCCCAAACTGAGTTACAGACTCTTTCTTTACACTTTACCAACTCCCAGTGTGCATCTCTATCTGATAGAGGCTGAATCTAAAAATGCACATTTAACAAAGCTGAGATTGAGCTAACGTTGTAACAGGGTAAATGTGTGGACTATAAGAATAACTATGAAATATTATAAAATATCTTAATACTAGAATTATATTTTCATTATGAAAAGTTTTAGCAATCAAATTATAAAACCATTGTTTCTCATCCCTGGCAGTGGCTCCTGTAGTCACCATGCTACATATCTGCTTTACTAAATAGATGCTCCTATGTAACAGAAATTAGTTGATATTTTGGGGTACATCATTTTTCTAACACTTTCTTTCTTCACACTTTGTGTGTTATTTATTATGTCCAATTGATCAATTATGTCCACTTGATGATGTCCAATTGATGATATACATTATTATGGAATTATTCTTCCTCATGAAATGTGGAGTCCTGAAGTTGATATTCTGCTTCTAATGCAAAATTCCCAAACTGGATTTTCTCTTGGAAAACCCATAACTTAAAGAGAATTAAAAAAATAAAAGTAATTTTCCATGTTATAAATGCTAGTATACACAAGCAATTCTACAAAGATTAGAAATATATGACCTCATTTGTCCCCTCTGCCTTGTATTGTTTTTCTGCCTTATTTTGTTATTTAAATTTTTATAATGTATACATATATTTATCTTTACATAAATTGTATAATTTTTTATAATCATTTGCTTATTGAAAATATATGAAGTTCTCCCTAAAGTTAACTGGCTAATTTAGTATCTTAATACTTGTACAATTTTCATTTTATCCCTCTATTTATTTAATTGGAATTGAACATTCAACATTAAAAAGACAGAAGGGTATTTTCCTCCTGTTACATTTGCAATGCTTACCTATAATTCAAAGTTAACCTTCAGATAGTAACCTTAAGTTTGAATGTCATGCCTAACTGATATACAACATATCAATTAGATATCAATTATATATCAATTAGATATGATGTCAATCTGGATTCACTTTATTCACTCAGGATTGTGTTTGAGGAATAGCAAATATTCAATAAACTTTTTGCTGAATGGACTGCCACCTATCAAGTCAGGGCAAGCTAAATCTTGTATGAGTTTTGTTAGCTATATATATAATACATAGGCATAGTCAAACTCAGTCATGCATACTGAAGTCTAAGCAGCACACCACTTTATGTTTAATCAAAACAATCCTCTACCTTTAGACTCTCCATCATCCTTTTATCATCTACATTTCTTTACATACTTATGGCTTACTTTATAACCAGTTAAATTCTAATATTGCCTTTTTTATGTATGAACATGCGTGCACACACAGAGGGGTTTTTTTGTTTTCATTTTAATTGAGAGCAAGAACACATATTAGAATACAACCCAGAAGGATATTTTATACTACAAATATTATTTCTGCTTTACTCTAAACCAACTAGATATTCCAGGGTGGTTTTTTTTCTTTTTGGCACTTTGTTCTTCAGTGCAGATTCCTAATCAGTTTTTAAAACTCCAAAAAGGTGCTATAATAGAATATGGCAAATTTAAAAATTGTCAACAATAAAATAATAAAAGTATAAAAGTTTTGAAAAATCAAAATGATTACATTCATTTCTATGAATTGAAAAGTTTAAAATATAAATAGCTTTACAATCACACTTTAAGGAAAACCCTTCATGTTTTAATTCATATATTTATATCTACTTTAAATACTCCTGCTCTAGGCACTGCTATAACTAGTGGAATCTGGCTGTCCTGGGGAAAGAAACATTAATTAACCAGATATCTACTACATATTATTGCCCTTCATATTTGATGGGCCCTATCCATGTAGAAATTGTGGCCAAAAACAGTAACATCAGCCTTTCTATACAAGTAAAGATCACTCTCATTTCATTGTATGTCAGCTGCTTTCCAGGACAAAGTGGTATTTGCAGTTTGACTTATGGTCTCCAAATGAGGACAATGCCATTATTTTTAGAACATTAAGAAGTCTGCAGAAGAAGATAACTGTACAACTCACTTCCTCCATTCTTTCAACCACAGCAGTCTGAAGAACACATAGACTTGGAGATTTTTGTGTGAATTTGTAAGTCAGAAGCCTCAAAAATCAGTCTAGCTGATCTCACACATCATGCCTCCACTACATCTGGGGTATTATCCTGCCAAAGCTTGCAAGTCCCAAGTCAGTACTTTAGAGGAGAAAAGGCACCTCAAAGAACACATCATTCTCACATATAATGCAACCACTTTTTCGTTTGCCCAAAGTTTTCCCTCAGAAATAGAGCCCTTGCCAACTTCTGAAGTTATATTCCTATTTAAATTGCTAGAAAAATTGAAATCCTTCATATTTTAGTAACTATAACACTCCACTTACACTGGCATTACATTCTATTTCTACCTGGCAGCAATATTCATCAAACACCTACATGCTACCCTGTATAAATGAGTCACTTCCTTTCCTGGAGGAAATTTTAAAGCACAATTCCTCAAAGCAAAATATTCTGAAAAGCTAAAAAATTACATGCTTACCAAAAAAGGAAACACTATAGTCTCTCACTGACTGAAAATAGGCAGAGAAAAGAAAAATATAAATTGTGTATGAGGTTTAATGAATATCAACCCCTTTATGAATCAAAATTACCCGTGGAAAAGGCTACTGCATTAAAAAGTTCTCAGAGAAATATAAATATTTAATTCATATGAAGTAATCCTTATTCATTTAAAACTCACAACCCTGTGGCAATTTTCATCTAAGACATGGGTAGATTCATCTTTTGGCAAACAAAAACTAGATTTGTCTCATTTGTTACATTATTCTTCACCTTTTCCCTGATTTTCATTTCTCACTTCTTTCATTTCTCATGAGGCTTTAATGTGAAAAGAGAAAGGAAAAGAAAGGAAAAATACTATACAAACTCAGTCATCTGATAATTTAACTGAGATTCTGGAAACATTCTAATACTAAATTATGGGAGGTAGTAAGAGAATATTCCAGTGGAAGAAGTAATAAATGTTAAGTCCCTAGCCTTATTTGTAATAGTGCAAAACCGGTAACTACCCAAATGTCCATCAACAGATGAATGGGCAAACAAATTATATCCATAAAATGGGGAAATTGATGTGGCTCAACCAATTGGGCTCCCGTCTATCATACAGGAGATTCAGGGTTCGATGCCCAGGACCTCCTGGTGAGCGTGAGCTGGCCCACAGAGAGTGCAACCCACACAGGAATGAGGCCCCATGCAGGAGAGTCGCCCTGCGTGGGAATGCCGCCCAGCATGGGAAAACTGCCCCGGGCAGGAGTGCCAGCCAACGGAGAGAGCTGGTACAGCAAGTTGACACAACAGGAGACACAGAGGAGAGAAAATAAGAAGACATAGCAGAACAGGGAGCTGAGGTGGTGCAAGAGAGTAACTGCCTCTCTCCTACTCCAGCAAGTCCCAGAATCGGTTCCCAGAGCCGCCTAATGAGAATACAGGCAGACACAGAAGAACACACAGTGAATGGATACAGACAACAGAGGAATGGGGGGTAGAAATAAATGAAATAAATCTTAAAAAAAAAATTATATCCATAAAATGGACTACTACTCAACAATAAAAAGAAATAACTACTAATATCTGAAATAACATAAATAAATCTCAAAATCACTATACTGAGTGAAAGAAGCCAGAAAAGAATGAATACTTTATGATCTCACTTATATAAAATCTTAGAAAATGCTTACAAAATCTATAGGGACAAACCAAATCAGTGGTGGCCTAGGAAAGGGTGTAGAAGGAAGGAAAGGAGGATTATAATGGGGCACATGGACCAAAACCTTAGGACTAAAATCCATGCTCTAGAGTCAGTTTCATAGCCTATAACTAAGTTCAAAACCCTTATAAATAATAAAATAAAACTGGAGGGTACCAAAAAAATTTAGTGATTTAACTGCCTGCTAGAACAAAATTCAGACACATGAAAAGAAAAGGACATAATCCAGGCCCATACAGACTAATATCCACAGTATATATAACACAATTTTTAAAACTACCAGACATGAGAAGACAGTAAAATGTTATTCATAGTCAAGAAAGAAGGCAGTCAATAGAAACCAACCCTGAAGTGAATCAGGTGTTGGAATTAGAGGCAAGGATTGTAAATCAACTATCATGAATGTGTTCAAATACTTAAAGGAAAAGATTATCAAAATGAGAGAACTGACAGGGAATCTCAACATAGAAATGAAAACTCTAGGAAAGGACCAAATGCATATTTTAGAACTGAGAAGTACATAGCTACAAAGTACAAGAAGAAGAAACCAATGAACTAGAAAATACCCAAATAATAGAGAAAATGAACAAATCTAAGGATTAGTTCTTCAGATGATTAATAAAATTGATAAACTCCAAGTAAGATTGACCAAGAAAAAAGAGGGATGATACAAATGAGAGGATATCAGTAAAGATCTTAAAGACATTACAAATGAATAAGTGACTATGGTGAAAAACTTTATGATAACAAATTCAACAACTTAGATAAAACACAAAAGTTCTTGAAAGCAAATACTAAACTTCAACTAAGAAGGTTTAAAAAATCTGAGTAGCCATATCTAAAAATTCCAGGTCCAAGTGGTTTCACTGATGAATTATATCAATTAGGAAGAAATATATTACCAACTTACACAAACCTTTCAGAAAATAGAGGAGGGACTACTTCTCGACTCATTTTTTGAGTGCAGCATAACCTTGAAATGACATTGCAAGAAGAGAAACTTGAAAAATACATTATAAGCAAAGTAGAGACTGTTCTTTCTTATGAATTTAAATGCAAAATTCTTTACAAAGTACTAGCAAATTGAGTGTAGTAATATACAAAAAGGATAACGCATCTTGCCTAAACAGGGTGTATCTTGTAAATAATAGGTTCTTTAACATTCAAAATTCTGTGTATATGATGTAGCCACTGTGGAAATCAGTTAGGCAATTCCTGAGAAAGGTGAAATAGAATTACCATATGCCCAGAAATCCCACTTATTGCTATCCACCCAAATGAATTAAAAGCAGAGGCTCAAAGAGGTATTTGTATACCAATGTTTAAAGCAACATTATTCACAATAACCAAAGTTAGAGGCAACCCAAATATTCATCAACAGATGAATAAACAGTAACACTTATCTATAAATAAGAATGAAGTTCTGCTACACGCTATAACATGGATGATCTTGAAAACATCATATTGAGTGAAAAAGCCCAACACAAAAAGACAAATACAGTATTATCTTACTTACATGAAATATCTAGAATAAGAAAACTTCCTAGAGACAGATATAAGTTTGCAAATTACAAGGGGCCAAGTGGGGATCAAGAAGGGGTTATTTCTTAATGTAGGCAGAGTTTCTGTTTGGGGTTGATGAGATAGTTGAAGTAATGGATAGTGGCAATGGTAGTACACTATTTTGAATGTCATTAATATCACTGAGTTGTATACTAGAAAGCAGTTTAAATGGGAAATTTGAGCTGCATATATGTTGCTATACTGAAAAGTTAATTTTTTAAATAAAAGAAATGCAACATAAATAATCAGGTCAGTGGTGAGGGAGGAATGAATGGATAGAGCAAAAGACATTTTTGAGGCAGTGAAACTATTCTATAGGATACCAAAATGGTGGACACACGAAACCCACAGAACTATATAACACAAAATGTGAACCCTAACATAAAATTATAGACTTTAATTACTAATAAGGTATCAATATTGGTTCATCAGTTGTAACAAATGTACCACACTAGAGCAATACGTTGATAATAGGGGCAACTATGTTTGTGAGAAAGCATATGGGAACTCTCTGTACTTTCTGCCAATTTTTCTGGAAATCTAACACTGTTTTAAAAATTAAAGTTTATTATTTTTAAAATTTTGTATAATACAGAATAAAAGAAAAAATCATAATCACAATATTTATAGGAAAATCATTGACAAAAGTCAGCACCAAGTCATGATACAAACTCAGCAAAACAGGAAGAGAAAAAAATGTCCTCTAAGAAAAATCTACAGCCAACATCATACTTGATGAATTTTTAAGTGCTTTTCTATGAAGTTCAGGAACTAGGCAAAGGTATCAACTTTCATCATTTCTATTGAACAATGCACTGGAGATCCTACTCTGAGCATTGAGGCAAGACAGAGATAAAAATGGGAAAGGAAGACCCAAAACTTTCTTATAAGAGGATAACGTAAAAAACCCCTAAGATGTGGAGAGGTGGGAATGCTTATTCACTGTTGGTGAGAATATAGAATGGTACAGCTACCAAGGAATCTATTTGGCGGTTCCTAAGGAAATTAGATTTAAATACTACTATTAGGGTTAAAGTTGATTGACTGAAATGGTGAATGGAAAGTATGGTTTATGAATATATTTCAATAAAATTAATTATAATAAAAAATTTATATTGGTTAGTCAAACTTCAAGAAAGAAATGTGATAGGACTTTGACTGGAATTTCACTGAGTCTATGAATTAATTTGGGGAGAAGTAACATTTCAATATTTGACCTTCCAATTCATGAGTCTGATATACTACTACATTCATTTGGATCTTTTTTCATTTGTCTTCATTATGGTTTATAATTTTCCATGTAAAGATGCCATATAACTTTCATAAATTTATTTGTATATTATGTGTTCTTTGATATTATTTTAAGTGATTAAAAGTATTTACAATTTACTGCTAGAATATATAAGAATATAGATTACTAAATATAAAATTATTTAATAATGAATTTAATCTAGAAATCCTAATAAATTAATAACCTGCAGAGTCAAATCATTTATCATTTAATTTGGGGGAGATTTTTTTGCATATACATGTCAACTGCAAATAATGACAATTTTATTTCTTGCTTTACTATGATTTTTCTCCTGTCTTATTACACTAGAAAGGGCCTGTAGTAAAATATTTGATCAAAAAATATTTCCTGAGCAGAACTCAGTAAAATTAATTTCAACAATTCACAATTAATTCTGTTTTTTTTTTCAAATTTTTACAGATATTCCTATCTGTAATCATTCTGTTACTAGCTTATTTTGGAGCTTTTTTTGGGGGGGGGGCGGGAATATGATATAGCCTGTGCATAAATGGAGCTTTTTTTTATCATAAATATATCTTGAGTCTATCAAATAGAATCTATTACAATGACCATTTTAAAATTTTAAAAGATATTTTGTTAATATGTACAATTAGATTGATTTTTTAATTGCTAAACAAATTTTGTACCATTGGAATAAACTCCACTTGATAATCATATATTTAAAAAAACAACCCTAGGGAATTATTAAAATACCCAAAACTAATATGTGAATTTAGCAAGGTCACAGGATATAAGATGAATATACAAAATTCAAAAATCAAATATATTTCTACATAGTAGTAGCAAACAAAGGGAAAATGAAATTTTTTAAGAAGTCTTTATAATATATAGAAAACACATCAAACTATGATTAGGAATTAATTTAACAAAAAGCACAAGACCTCTAAACTGAAATATGCAAAACTTTGCTGAGTGGAAGAAAACCTAAATGAATTGACATCAAATGAGAAAAGTGAAACAAATCTTGGCTCTAGAAGTATCCAAATCCTATAAGAAGTATTACCAACATAGTGGATGAGAGCTCTGGAGCCAGACTGGCTGGACAGTTTTCCTGGTTTCACTGTTTAATACAGGGGTTCTTAACAAGGGGTTCCTCAGCTTGAATTTAAACTCAAAAAAACATTATTCTTTTTGGGACATGTTGGTGCAGGAGTAATATATTTATTAACTAATACATAGTATAGTGAGGACCTAGTAAGGGGTCTGTGGATTCCACCTGACTGGCAAAGGGGTCTGTGGAACAAAAAAAGTTAACAACCCCTGATTTAATAGGTCTGTGAGCTTGCAAAGTTACTAATCTCTGTGTTTCTGATTCCTCATCTGAAAAATAGGGATACTAATAATAATACATGCCTCAGAGTGAGAAAATAATGCCTGCTCCTTATAAGCATTTAGTAAAGCTTTGTTATTATCATTGACCTGGAACAAATTATCTACATATATGAGCCCCAACTGCTTCAGTAGTAAGAAAAGGAAATTAGGACTGCTATAAAGATGAAAGAAATTATAATAGTGTACAGAGAACCTAGCACAATGCCAACAGGCAGGTAATATTTGACATGTATCATTTACCTTGACCCTCCCTATTCATACATACAAACTCAAGATTACATGATAGTGTAAAACTGTGATAGTCATTCTTTTTCTAAAACAACTGATTAGGAATGAAAGCAATACCATAATACATTTATACATTTTTTTCCAATAGAGTATACATTGTTATCAAAATAAAAAAGGAAATAGTAAAATGTCATCCTTGTCCTCCCCAACCTAGAAGCACTCAATCAGTAACTCTTGCACTATCCCATTTGATTCATGCATCTGCTCATTCATCAGATGGCTATGAAAGTCAACTCAAGGACAGACTCTGAGTTGGACCTAGAGATAAACCTAATAAACAAGATAGTCTCTTTACTCTAGGAACGTAAAGACCAAGTAAAAGGAAATTAAAATAAGCGTACTATGGACCAAGATAGAGGTAGATTCTGAAAGTACAGAAGGAGAGTTAAGGCATGTTTTTGCTGGAAGAGGTGATGTTTAAGCAGATACTTAAAAGAGATAAAGAGGTAGATGTGAGAAAATGGGGAGATGCATTCCAAGCAGAGGGAAAAATATGTTTAAAGACCATGAAATGAGTAAGTAGGGAAATGGGTGAACTACAATATGAATGGAGCATAGCATTTGACTAAAGAACTGTCAAGAAATGAGGAAGGCAAGGGCCAGATCACAAAAGGCCTAATGCCATGTTAGAAACTTTAGGTTTTATTATGCAAGCAATGAGGAATCAGTGGCATGTTAAGAAACCAAAAGAAAAGAAAGATTTCTCTGGCTCTCATTGGAGAATAGATTTGAGGAGGCAAAAGTGGAGGCAGACACTAGTTTAAAAGCTACTGTAGACATCTACTCAAGAGGTGACTGTAACCAAAACCAAGATAATAGTTGGACAAAGAAGTCAATGTATTCAGGAGATATTAAAAGATAGGGTGGACAATATTTGGTGATTGATTGGAATTTGTAAGGAAGAGTGGGAGTTATAGAATAGTTAACTAAAGGGATGAATGAAGAATGACTAAAGAAGACAGCCAGCTTTCTTTTTTGGCAACCTAAAGGATGAGAAGAACTTACTGTGAGAAGAAACACCACTGGAACGTGTTAGGAGACAAATTTCCATGGATGTATGTTGAATTTTGTTCCAGATTATCTTTTCAAGGATATTTGTATGGGGACAGTCTTGGAAGAAATAGTGTGTCCCTCCAGAACAGAGAGCTGATTTTTTAAGGTCCAGTCTCCTAAAGAGAACATCTCCGTTTTTCATATTGATAATAAAGATAAACAAAAGGCACGTTTTGGCAGTCTGTCATTCTAAATTTGAGTTTCCTAAGCTCATTCCTCATTATGACTTAAATCCACTCAGTGTGCAGCATCTGCTTGAACTATTCTGCATCATCCCATGGGACTTGGGGACAGGAGAATGATATGAATATGATGTTCATGTTGTTGATATGTCATAAATCATTAAGTCTTTTGTCTCTGACCCAGGGATCTTATGTTTTCTGCCAGCATCCTTGACACTGTGGCAGTTAACTTGTTAGCTTTTAAATTCAGTAAAATCTGAGATCCATCACAGTTACTGACAGAGGAGAGAGAAGAGGGTTTAGGAAGGGTGGCAGGGAAACTAAGTTCATTTTCATTTTTATTGTAATGGAAAGAAAATAAGATTTGGAATTTGAATTTTGGTCCTGCTAACTGGGCAACTGTACACCAATTATTAAACTTCTGACCTTCTTTTCCTCCTCTATAAAAATGAATATAATAATACATAATGGAAGAGTTCTTAAGTAAGAGCCAAATGGAATAACGTGTGTGAAATGCCTAGCATAATGCTTAGCATTTACATTCTCTATATACTTTTATTTCCCACTTTTTCCTTATACCTCTGTGATTATAGTTGTTGAAAGCTCTTTTATATACATGTCTTAACGTCACTAATAGATAGTGAGAGAGGTTTGCATGGGCAATACTGAATCACCTCCCGTACCTAGTGTTTCAGGTACTTAAAAAAATATCTTTTAAATCAGTAAAGGACTAATTGAAAAGGAATGTGTATTTTATCCATCCACTAATTCATTCAGCAAACACTTGTTGAGAAAACTATGTTTCAGGTACCGTACTAAGAAGCAGAGGTTCACATTAAACATCTCTACTCTCATGAAGCTTACACTTTATTAAACTCAGAAAAGAATGTTGTATAGTGACAAGTGCTATGAAACATAGCAGGGTAACGTGGGAGAACATGAGCAACTGGTGAGGTTTATGAGAAGCCTCTCTAAGGAGGGACTATTTTATCTGTGACCTGAATGAAGAGAAGGAGCCAGGCTTGCAAAACTGAAAGAAGAGCTTTCCAAGCAGAAAGGACAACAAGTGCAATGACCCTAAGGTGAGAACAATTTTGACTGTTAGAGACCATGATGATGACTATGATGATGATGATGATAATGATGCCAGTTTGACCACCTTCTGGTAAACAAGGGGAGACTGATAGGAGGGTCGAAATGAAGAAGGCAGGGACCAGGTCATGCAGGCCTCATAGATCACTGTAAGAAGTTACATTTCAGCAGCTATTTTTATTAATGGAAGAGTAATGTTTTCCACATTTCTCAAATTTAGGGAGAGTATTTAACTCCATCATTTTTATGGGGATGGTGGAGTTTAGGTCAAGATCATGTATTTTAAAATGGCCTTTTCCTGTGCTCTTGAAATACCTCTGGGAGTATGCTATATTTAAGAAAGAACCAGAATTTAAAACAACCACGATTTCCTTTTATAATAAAGATTAGTATTTTTAATTTCTACATACAGTAATAATAATAGTTAGCACCCATATGGTACCTACTAGTGCCTGGCTCTGTTCTTAGCCATTTCATCTTCACAGTAATCCTAGTAACAGCAGTAGTAACAGGTACTACCCTTTTGCACAATTAACAGATTAGGAAACCAAGGCCAAGAGATTTGGAAGTTTGTCTCAAATCACAGAGCTAATAAGTAACAGAGCCAGGATTTGAACCTATGAATTACAGCTCTAGGGTCTAGATTCTACATTTCTATATCTTGGGAACTCCATTCTTATTTTTCCCACATGTACAAATGCAGTCCTAATTCACAATTTTTTTCTGAGTCCATTCTGATAAATAATAAATAAATGGAAGAGAAGCAAGCAAAAAATTACAAATGCCAGACCCCATACTGGCAATAGGATTGATTCAATTCCCCAAAATTAAGCATTGTAGTAAATACAGCTTAATTTTACCAATAATCTGGCAATCTGTTCATCTAATGATGCATTGGCAACCTAAGTAGAAGTCATTTTATGTACATTCCGGAAGACATTTAAAAATAGTTGGCTGTCTTAATTTTAAGGCTACTTCCATACCCTTAAGAGACACTGTTTAAGGGAAAATGTCATATAGCCGATGTTAACTAACATATTAATCAATCAATAAAAGAATACTTGATATGTTTGGAAAATAACAATTGGCAGCTAGTATAATAAAGGTGGCAGATTCCAAGGTAGCTGGCAGAATATAAAAGAGACCAAGATGTAAGAGAACATGTAAGTTGCTTTTTTCAAAAATTCCAGTTATACAAAAATAGCTACCTTTTATAAAATAGAATTCTATTTCTGAAATATCCTTTTTTATTCACATACTGTACAAGAATGTTTATCTATGTGACTTACAAGAATACTGCCATGGGATGTAATAATCACCTGCCTCAGATAATTTGGTAAGTTTCCTCTGACTAAGTTTAGTACCTCCATTCAAACTAAGAAAAAGGAATAATTTATGACGTACTAGTTTAAATTTAAGAGAAAATTAGCCAAGATACAAAAAATAATGTACTGTAAACATAGAAGTTAAATTAAGTACCAGCTCTTATATTAACTTTCCATGATGAATTTTTTCTATTTGCTCTTTCCCAATAAAAATGTATGAGGGGCATAGGTGTACCTCAGTGGTTGAACCCCTGCTTCCCATGTATGAGGTGCTGGGTTCAATCCCTGGTACCTCCTAAAAAAACAAACAAACAAACAAAAAATGCATAAGAGTTTCTTTAAAAAAGGTGTAATTTTTGTAACTGTAGAATTCGTCATTAGAATAAAATAACATGTATAAGTATAATGAATATACAAATCCAAGCTAACGTATAAAGTAAGACTCTGAAAGTCCTAAAGATAAGGGATTTTGTTTTATTGCACATGAAACACTGTAGTGGGGGTAGAAAGGGTAGAGGGAATTGCAGGTTTGCTAATTTAAAAAGCATAATCCATTTCCTAATAGCAGACAGTCTATTGTTCAGTTTGTAGTTTTCATAATTACTAAATATACTTGTAGTCTGGGCCACAAAACACCTATTATCCTGTTAACTTTTTTTATTGAATCAACAATAAATTCCTAAGAAGTTTTAAAACTCATGTCAGAATATTTTAATACTCCTGCAAAAAAAAAAAATTCATTAGACAATAATTTCAGTAACTTAGTCTCCCAAACCACAAATTACTGAAGCATTTCTTTCATAATAGACTAACAGAACTTCCTGATGAATTCTTCACAATCAACCTTATATTCCAGATCCTAAATTTTCTACTGATTGAATTTCTCTATAAGCTATCCATAGAGCAAACAGGACATGGTAAGGATGTTGATAATGACTATAATATCAGCTAACATTTATTGAGAGCTCACCATGTGTCACGCACTGTCATAGTGCTTTACATAGATTAACTCACTTGGTCCCTACAATGACCCTTTTAGATAAATCTTAATTCCAGACAAGGACATGAAGGCACAGAGTAGTTAAGTAACTTACCAGAGTTCACACCACTCGACAAGTCAGAACTGAGCCCAGGCAGACGGTTTCCAGAGCTCACATCTAAAATGCTGCCCATTTTTTAACCTCAATGCTGTCAGTTTTTAACCTCAAATAAAATTAACACAAATGATACTTCTATATAAGTCATTATGCTTTTGCCATGGGGCGCTATAAAGAAATATAGATATGGATACAATATTGATATAGGCTATGGGTGGGGGCTGTTCGTCTCTTGGTAGAAAACCTGAGCTGTGTGTGTTAGACGGTGAGAGCTGCAGCCTTGCCCTTGGTAACCATGGCAACAACTCCAGTCCTGGAAGAACAATTAAGCAATGTAAACGCTGTAAACTTTAAATATTCAGGGAAAATGCAAACCAAATGTGTTAAAAGCTTACATGGAATGTATGAAGTTCATGCTAAAAGCTTACCAAGAATGCATGAAGTTCATGCTAAAAGCTTACCTAAAATGTGGGGGATATATGTTAATTCAAACTTTTTGAGTACTGAAACAAAAGACCGTTTAACTCTTCCTCTGTATAAAAAGAGCTTGAAAGTCTTATTTGGGGCTCGGGTTTTGAACAGAAAGCTCCCGAGCCTGGCCAGTCATAAATAAATTATCTTTTCCTTCCCAAAATTATCACTGAGTCCTGGCCTTTCCATACTCAAGTAATTGAACCTCTCTCAACGTCTACAATAATATCAAACTGCTCAGAATATAATGAGAAAAGAAAAAGGAATTTTAAAAAACACAAATAATTTGAGTTCAAGACAGTGAAAATTAATTTCAAAAGCCACTACATAATAATTTCCAAGTTGTCTACATAATAAGTGCTATTGAAATTTAGAGGTAAGAGAGAGTTCTGACACTTCCACTCACCAGTCTGTGGTTTGGCCAAGTCAATCAGCCTCTGCTAGCATTGTTTTTATAGTGCGTAAATTAGGATGATGATACTAATATAATTTTTTTCCAATTGTGCATTACAACCCATTAATGAGTCATGAAATTAATAAAATGGGTTGAAAACCACAACTTTCTTTAAATGGAATGGAAAATATCAGAGGTCATCCTAAGAAGTTTCTTGAAACTTTCCGTTATTATCGTTTACAGTATTTGTGTGTACATGGGTGTGTACACAGAATCTGATGTAAAAAGTTCTTTCTTACTTTACTATGGACACGGTTATAGAGTTTGAAAGCCACTGTTCTACTCCAATTTACCAGGAGTTGCAGCAGATAATATGAGTTAGATGCTCTGTCTCCTGTAAAGATCTATCTGAAGGTACACAAATAATTTTCTCTACACTGTAAACTGAAGAGTGGGTCTTACTCATATTGGTATCCCCAGCGCTAGCACAGTGCCTGCCACAGAGCCAGTCCTTAATAAATGATGGAGAGGTGAGTGGATAAACGGAAATACCCAGGGAAATTTTTGGAAATTAGAATTTACCTAGATTTTTAAAGAGTTTCTCAGATTTGAATAATTAAAAGAAAAAAACATCAAGCATTCTTAGAATTCATTCTCTCATTTTCTACCTATACACTGGGACTGGAAAGAAAACAGAACAAAAGGCGTTCTCCTCAGAGCTGGGGGAAATACAGCAAAGCCAGGATGATACCTACAGTGTCTGGACCCCACTCCCACTCCTGAATGGTGGGAAGGCTGCAGGCCCCAGAGCCTGAGGCCAGAAAGGAGCCGGGAGGACAACTGAGTAGGGCCCATGTTAAGCCTTTCCTTAGGAAAAATAAAATCAGGTTTTGATTCATATAGAGAACAAAGGTCAGCCTTAATTAAAAAGCAGAAAGTCAGAGGACCAGGAATTAAAGATCCAGGTTAATTGCCAGTCAAGCTTCTAACTGCACGGGGCCTTTACAGATTGGGCCCCAGAACTTCTCAAAGATCCTTCTAGAGAAATCGGTAATCCACTACTCTCTCCTGCCCACCCCACCCCCACCCCCACAAACTGCATTCACAGCACTGAACCAAGTAGAAGTTCCCTCACAAGTCAGCACAAGGGAAGGTGCTGACTTCCTGACATCTACAGTTTGGGCATTTATGCCTATCAGATGCATTGGATGCTTTTCTTAAAAGGGCTAAATATTGTAATTCATGGAAGTTCTTTTGATAAAAATCCACGCCAATCCCATGTGGTACTTAAATGGGGAGAACTCTAGTTTGAACCAACTTACAATTTTCTCCTTTACTTTCTTTCTTGATTTAATCTTTATTTCTCAGAAAAGAAAGGCAGTAAGAGGGAAAGAAGGAAGGAAAGAAGGAAATAAGAAATAAGGAAGGGAAATAAATTAGGGCTTCTTTTCTAGTATTATTAGGGAAGTATCCTGAAGTGGCAATGAAAGTAAGAATGTCCCCCTGTGCCAGCCCAGGGCCCGTCTGCCTGCAGAATCATTCCTTGCCTTTCCTTCCTCATCACTGAGTCCTCCGGGCAGCCAACCAGTGGGATCCAGCCTGCGGAAGGAGGGTGGAAGGGAGAAGGCAGATGATTTCTCCTCCCGCTTCTATGGAGTCTCTGACCCAGGCTGTGTCTCTCCAGTTCCCAGGGGACAATGTACTGGCTTCATTGGGTGAACCCAGCCCCCGGGCTCCAATTGCCTCCGCTCGCTGTCCCTCCTGCTTGGAGGAGATAGTGACTTCTTGCCAGTGCCAAACTCTGGGTTGCTTCACAGTCCCTCATGCGTGGTGCTTTTCCACCATCTCTGTAACCAAGTGTCCCTTATTTTCTCCCCTATTTTAAATATTCGAAGTAGTTTCTGTTTTCCTGATTGGACTCTGACTGACAAAATCTTCGGAAATATGGCTAAAAAATGAGGGGAAAACCTTGTACACCATTAGCTGCAATTGTATTAATGTGTTTTCTGTAGTGAAACAAATACATAAAAGTTGCAGTTTTTTCAATGTTTTTTCACTTTTTTTACAATAATATATTTTTTATTTATTTTTAAAATAAACATAGATCATGCAAAATGTTGCATTAAAAATATAGGAGGTCCCATATACACCACTCCCCATACTCCCATTTTTCCAACATCAACAACTTCTTTCATTAGTGTGGTACATTCGTTGCATTTGATGAATATGTTTTGGAGCACTGCTTCCCATCATAGATTACAGTTTACATAGAAGTTTACACTCTCTCCCAGTCCATTCAGTGGGTTATGGCAGAATATCTTTCACTTCTAAAAATCACAAAAGTCAGTGTGACCTCACAACTTGATATACATACCACTATCAATATGCAAAGTTGTTTTAGAAGGTTCATTCTTTTTTATTTTAACAGTTATGCACATATTTAATGTGTTGATGCTACAGCTTTGCTGGTTACAGTTATCTGATGTGAAAGTTAAGGGATTGATACGGGAAATAACTGGAATAGCATTATCTAGGAAGAGTCAAAAGTTTGAAGATTCCTGAGCCTCAAGACCCTCTGGGGGTGGGGGAAATCATATTAGTCTTCATTCCCTAGCACTCATTGTTGCTTAGTCACATTCAACATGGCCTGGGAGGGAAACAAAAATAGAATAATATTATGCTCAAAAAGAATGATCAGAATTCACTAGTTTATAATGGCAAAACCCTAGAGAGCATCATATTCATTCATTTATTCATTCCAGTATTTAGCAATACTGAGCCCATTATCTGCCAAGCACCATCCTACGTGCTGGGAATACAATGGCAAGTAAAATCTGCTAAGATCCAAAGCCACGTGGAGGAAAAGTCATAAAAGAGATGGACATTCGAATAACCTCACCATTATAACATTCCAATAGGGAACAGTGCAAGGAAGCACAGAACTACAACACAAGATTTGACAAGACAGGTAGACCTGGGATGGCTTCCCTGAGGATGAGCTGAGAGCTGGAGAATGAGTGGACATTAACTAAATGAAGAAGGAAGATTGTTTCCGACAAAGATAACGGCATAGCAGGGAGGATTATGACTAATAAAAAGCTATAGAGTTAAGTCCATGGTAGCAAATTGACAAGGTAATATAGAGGGCAAAACTATGCAGCACTTTTTAGGCCATACTTTCATATTAACTTTGCATCAGAATGTTCTTCATTTTATTCTTTAATAACATTGTTTTTGTTTCCAGTGTATTTTGTTTTGTGTTTATATTCTATTCATGACTTTAGATTTTTATTTAGAGTAGTAAAAAGTTTTTCTTAAATGAGTGCATTTAAATGTTTCAAAAGTCAATTTAGAGAAAACGCTTAAGTATCATTTAAGAAATGGATAGATTGGTCAAAAACTATGAATGACTGAAATTTAGGACTCTCACATAAGAAATAATAATGTTTTTGAATTATTACAAAACTGGTAAAGACAGTTAACAATATTGTGGTTCACCAGGAAACTTCCATCATTTTACCCCTGTCCTCCAGTGCACCTCAAAACAGGTATTGGTTAAGAGTTTCTGCCTCCATTTCTTGTATATATGGTGGGAGTTTGTGGGACACAGGAGCTTAATGATTACTATAAGTACAGGTTGGCGAGATGTGTAAAATTAACAAGACCTGTCACATTTTACTTTCTAAAAATAATTTTAATGTTTCAAAAAACCCTTGCTACTATTTCATTTTCTAATTACAAGGTATATGCTTCATGATACAAGACTCGGAAAAACCAAAAAGCATAAAATAAACAACAAAAATCTCATAACCCTTTGATAAGTCCACTATTTACATTGTACTACTTTTATGTATTTTCTATGAGCTTATATCTATAGATTATACAGATAAACAATATTATAGTTTATTCAATGGTATATATTTTTAAATGTCCGATTATAAGAAACACTTTTATAAGACATTAAAAGTGCTCCCAGTAGCAACAAACACACCAGCTGCTCAGATCTTGGTTTCTATCACCATTCTTCAACTAAACAAACAAAAAAATCCTTGTAAAAGTGGCTGATTCTAAGACTGGGGCAGGAAATATACAAGATGAGCCTGGAATGTCTCTTAGTAAGAAAGTAAATAAGTACTTAAGGAAAAAAATAATACAAAAATAGAGGTATATCAAATAGATATGTGAGTCAACTGAAAGAACTAATGGCCAAGTCTGGAACAATCTGAGCAGTAAAAAAAGTAGTATTGGATTATAACCCAAAGTATAACATGATTATCTTTAAGTCCAAACTGATGTAAACAAATGATTATATAAATAAGTAGCTGGGGAGGAGGGGGAACTAACAAATCTCCATTAAAGAAGAATGCCAAACAATTTACGTAAATATTCTTCCCCCAAGGAGTAGGCTGTACATGGTGATTTTGTTCCAAAGAACACAGTGTGGGAAGGGACAAGGAGAGTAACTTTACAGAGGAGGAACCTCACAAACACCCCTCAGCCAGAATTAGCAGACGTAAGTTGTGATGATAGTATGTATCCTTGATAGGATGTGATGATAACGGCACTTTACTTCTGTAGTTTTCCTCCTAAAAAGTCATAATCCCAGACTAACCATGAGAAAAACTTCAAATAAATCTCAGTGAGGAATATTTGACAAAATACCTAACCAGTACTCCTCAAAACTGTCAAGATCATCAAAAACAAGGAAAGTAAGAAAACTACACAGCGAAGAGGAACCTAAGAATATATATGAATAAATGTAATATGGACTTCTGGATGGGATCCTGGAACAGAAAAAGGACATTAGATGAAAAAATAAGGAGATCTGAATAAAGTATGGCTTTTAAATTAATAATAATATATCTATATTGGTTCATTAATTGCAACAAATATAGCATAGTAATATAAAATATTGATAATATCCAAAGCCGGGTGTGGATGTATAAAGAGATGTTACAACTCAACAGTAAAAAGATAACCCAATTGAAAAATGGGCAAAAGACTTGAATAGACATTTGTCCAATGAAGAAATACAAATGGCAAAAAACCACATGAAGAAATGCTCAACATCACTATTGATTAGTGCAAATCAAAAGTACAATAAGATATCACTTTATACCTATCAGAATAGCCACTATTAAAAAGACAGAGAACTACAAGTATTGGAGAGGATGTGGAGAGATAAAAACACTGTTGTTGGGAACACAGAATGGTACAATCAAACAGTGGAGGACTGTTTGATAGTTCCTAAAGAAGTTGAATATAGACTTGCCATGTGACCCTGCAATACCACTATTGGGTATATAAGAATAACTAAGAGCAGTGACATGAACAGACATCTGCACACTGATGTTCATAGCGGCATTATTCACAATTGTAGAACTTGGAAACAACCCAAGTAGCCATCAATGGATGAATAAATAAACAAACTGTGGTATATTTACATGATGGAATATTATGCAGCTTTAAGAATAAATGAAGTCGTAAAGCGTACGACATCATGGATGAACCTGGAGAACATTATGTTGAGCAAAGCAAGCCAGACACAAAAGGACAAATACTATATGATTGTGTTATTATGAACCAAATATATTGCAGAATATATTGTATGATTCAAAAAAATTTATGTGTCCAGTACATTTAATTGAGAAATGGATATTTTTATTCAACTTTTTTCTCTTTTTAGTTTTTCACTGTTTATATTTTCAATGATTAAATGTACAAAATAAAGTAAAAAAAGAAGAATTTTTTAAAAATTCTGGGTGTGGAGTATATGGGACCTCTCTGGATTATCTTTGTGATTTTTTAGTAAATCTATAATTGTTCTAAAGAATAAGTTTATTGAAAAAATGCATACCAAAAATGGTTTGAAAACATTTTGAATGACCATATAGTAATGCAGAGATTTTATTTAACTATTTAAACATTTCCCTATTATTAGAAATTTGAGCCATTTCCAATTTTTCCTCTGTTGAAAGTTTCTCTGTTAAGCACTTCCACATACATATTTGGTTCATATCATTGATTAGGTCCTTACAATAGATTCCTAGAAGTTCATTCTATTTTATTAAATAGCTAAAATAATACATTCATCTATATAAAACTATAACCGCAATAAATAGCTGAAGTGCCTTTAAACTGTGCGGTTTTTCAGATGTAAGTTCCATTTCTTTACGTAGTAAGAAAAATCCCAAAAATTTGCATTCTACTCCCAGCCTTAGTCATTAATTCATGCGTTCATGAATTCATTCATTTAATAAACATCTGAGTAACTGCTAAGCGCCAGACAAATGAACTGTCAGAAAAGTCATTTAACCACCTAAGTCTTTGTGCCCTGATTCATAATTCACAGAATTCTCACATTTCACAGCAAAAGATCATTTTGTGATCCTTGATATTGGTATATGAATAATAAGTGGTAGGTGGGTGCTTTTCCATTAATTTTCTGCAGTGCTTGAATCTCCAGGCAGGCCAAAATGAGAATCTATAGTTGAAAAAAAGATTCCTCCTACATAAGCATTTAATGATTTACAAAAAATACTTATTAAAATAAGCATATACTTTTTTTTGCTATAATAAATGATCATTCTAAATCCTGGGTATAACCCTCCTAGCAAAACTTCCCTTGATTGTTTTCAAAATGTCCATCTATCACCAAGTCCTTTGAATGTCTTCAAAACTGTTATCACTCAGAGTTAAACTCAAGGTGTGACTTCTCTACACATGCCTCTTTTGTCCCATCTATATGAACTTACAGTTGGTGCTGGAGTTGGTAGGTATACGTCCAAGTAGACTTACTGTGATTCTAGCAATGGAAGAAATTATATCATTGATGTGGAGACAGTGGCCACTGGAGGTGCTGAGGGCAGGGAGAGGGAAAAAGAGGTGTAATATGGGGGGCATTTTCGGGACTTGGAATTGTCTTGAATGACACTGCAACAACAGATACAGGCCATTATATATACTGCCATAACTTACAGAATTAAGTAGGAGAAATTGTAAACTACAATGTAAACTATAACCCATGCTTAGTGGCAATGCTCCAAATGAGTTCATCAATTGCAATGAATGTACCACACTAATGAAAGAAGTTGTTAATATGGGGAAAAAGTGGGAGGAGTGGGGCATATGGAAATCTCTTATATTTTTTATGTAACATTTTATAAAATCTAAGTATCTTTTAAAAAAATAAAAACTATACTTTAAAAAATTTTTTAAGTAAATTAAATTAAATTTTAAAAAACACAAGACAGTTGTCACTGATTCCATGATGTCTGATGGTTTCTTCTTAAACCTTCACCATCATTTTAAGAACTTTAACAATGGTATCTGCCAGACTGAATTTCTTGGAAATGTTCTCTGCAATGGACAGCTGCATGCAGACAGTTTATGGTGGGATGACCCAGGAGATGAGCTGTAAGGAAGACAGGAAGGCAGGACTAGGCAGAGGGTTATGAGGACCCACAATGGGGTTTCAATTGGGCCTCAACTGGTCCCTCCTACAGGGAGGAAACTGGGGGAAGGATGTGTCAGGAGAAGAAAAACAAGTATGTTCTATGGCTGGTCTTCCTAAGTCTGTGTCTGCTCATTTACTCACACAAATCAATCTCAAATTAAGGGCATGAAGTTTTTCAAAATAAAATCTACAATCTGTAGACACGTTTTTGAATCACAGGTGACTTCTGAGAACATACCGTTTTGTTTCAGATGTGAAATGGTTTAGGAAAGTAGGCACCTCCTACACCACAACTCCTAAATATGTTCTGATTTGGCCTTCAAGAGACCAAAAGATTCTTAAACATCACATTCATTTTGAGGAAATGAAAAGAAACAAGATAAATACATAGGATGAACAATGAGATAAGAAAGCCTAAACCAGTTCTCAGCACAAAATTCGGAGGAAGAACTGCGTGGAGAGTTGTATGCCTAGAAAGATTAGGAATCAAATCAGAATTCCTACATTTGAAAAACTGATTATTTCTATTTAAACTTGAAAAATAAAATCCCTGTAAATGTAGTTGTAGCAATGTGGGAAGCTCTTGGGAGTATAAAAAATAGCTTAATTTAAAAACATGTGGCTAACCAGCTCAAAGTCTTTTAACAAAACAAATATCAAAACTACTCAAAAAATATTATAAAATTAAAAGATGAATTTGTTTGTCATACTGCATCATCTATCCCTAAATATTCCTTTTTGTACTTTGAAAATTACAAAAAAAATTTCAGCTAATAAGAAAATCATGTATTAATTCAATATCAACTATGTGGAGTGTCTACTGTGCATAAAGCATATATTAAGCACAGGAAGTAACTAAAAGTAACCCCTTCAAAGATCTCAAAATGTGGAGAAAAGAAATTTCACAAGTGTTATGAAACATCTATAAACTAATATTATGAAAATATCTATAAAGTACAGGCCCCTCCTAGAAGCTGCCTGTTTACTGATTTCATTTGCCCAAAGAAGCAATGTCATAAAAGGTGGCTGGGTTTCTAGATGAGACCTACTAATGCAGTGTTAGCAATTCCAGGTTAAGTTGTGACTGCAAGAAATCATGAGGGACCGGAAGGAGGAGGAGGAAAATAGAGCAGTTTCCCATTCTCTTACTGGACTCAGAGCCATTCTATGGCAAAGTTCTGCATCCAGGAAAGTCCCTAGTTAGCATTCTCCCCTTTCACTTCCCTGGTACCTCCATGCAGAGTTCCACTATTCTCTGGCCTCTTAGCATCCTCCCTCCTCTGGAGCCCTGTGACACCCATACAGCCTCAGACCACTGCCTCAAATTCTAGTTTGAGCTAATTCATTCCCAACACCATTCCACACACTCAACCATCCAAAATATACACTTTCTACTCAGGAATTAGGAGGAAAGATGCTACACGAATTAATTCATGCTAAAATATGAATGGCCATTCCTTAAGGCTCCAAGAGACACTGGAGTAATTTTCTAATAAGGTACTTGTTAACCTAAATATTAGGCATTAACAGCCTATTAGGAGAGGAGGGGGTAAGAGAATAGTGAATATATATTGTGTACTAACACATGCCAGGAACTTCCCTGGCTTCATTGGACCCTCTAATTGCCATCAGGTAGATATGGACTTCCCCTCAGTTTTAGAGAATAGAAGAAAAAAGTGAGGCTTGGAGAGGTTAAGCATCTTTCCCAAGCTCAGGAAGACAGTCTACCTGGTCCTCTTCCACCCATGGAAAAGTCAACCAGTCTGGTCCCCACCACAGGGGCAGCTCTTCTTCTGTCACACTATTTCTTCTCTTCCTTTGGCTCTGAAACCAAAGATCCTCTAAAAATAACTTTTTTTTCATAATGTTATGGCAGGGATAGGAGGAGAAACAAAGGCAGTGATGCACAGATACCACTAAAACCTATTTGTATAAATGAAGTTCCTATTAAGTAGGGTGCGGATTAGGAACTGCTTGTCTTATAGGCTTCGTCAGTGTATATGTCCCCTGAGCATGAGTATCTATATCTGTAAAGTATGTTTTGTACACAGAGTATGAGTCCAGTAGCTCCCTGACAGATTTTCTGGAAGGCTGATCACTTATCTTCCCAACTCTTGATTACTGACTGAGCCCATGTACACACTGGTCATTTCTGCCTACCAAGCATCTATGTGCACTCTTCTGGGCAATGGTAATGGCAATTTGATTTGCCTTTAAGTACCTGCCTCTCATTTACTCTCAGTCCCAGTTGTTAAGGTTGGAGGCACCTCACTCCTGGTCTCCAGGGATACACACATGACCTGGTGAAAGCTCCATATTCCCTTGCGAGTGATTAGAGTGTGTGACCCTAATGACTCCAATGAGAGTCACTCCCAAGAATTTTCTTTCCATTAGGTGGGTGTAGCTGTAGGAATGCAAGCCCTGGGGCCATGATGTAGAGAGAAGCTACCTGTGAGAGAAGATGCCCAAAGTCAAGCAATTCTGAAAGAAGGAAAGAAAGGGGGGTGGGGGGGAGAAGCAGAGACAATGAGACTTGATGACATTGTTTGAGACACAGGATCCAGCCTACCCTGAGTCTTTCAGGTCTCAGGCAATAAATTCTCCTTTAAAGCTTAATCCAGGAAGAGATCCTTTGCTTGCAATGGAAGGGTCCTGAATAAGACATCTCAGAGCAGTGGGCTTTGCTTCATCTGTATCATTAGTTAGCCCTATCCCTATGACCTCTCTCCAGCTGTTCCCACTATCACATGGGAACTGCTGATGCCTCTAGTTCCTGATCTTGGCCCACCTGGATCAGTGCCCAAGTTCTGGTACATCAAGCATTAGTTCTCTAGAAGGAGCTCCCATCCCACCCCCAGATCCACCCATCTTCCTGCTCATAGGCTGGTGCCCCAGGCAGAGACCTGACTGGCTTCCAGACAAGCAACTCTGATTAGGCCAGTGTGTGTTTGTTTATTTTAAAAGAAAATAATTGTGCTTCAATTGTGCCCCAGAGAACATAAGCACAGATCCATACCCCTCTGATCCTTTCTCCTCTTAGGTTGAGAACTGCCCTCTAACTATAACAAATCTCTTTCTTGAGCACTGATTCCAGACTGTGGGTTTCTACATTTTCTAGCACATCCATTTTTAACAGTTGGCCATGGAATCATTGAGAAGAAATGAGTAGAAAGAGCCAAGAGAACAAAAGCCTACTCATATTGCTGGTGCAAACCAGACCAATTGCCCCAATAACTGTTAGAAATGAGGTAAATAAGTCTCCATTTTTTATTTCCTGAGAAAAAGAATTCCCTGGGTTTTATTTTACTTAACAGTAGGATATTTGTGCTACCTGAACAATTCTTGGATGGCAGAGATATTGGGTCCCCAGAATTTAGAGTAGATTTGGCCCTTCTGTGTGGCCAATATTCATTAAATGTTCAGTAAATTCATTAAGTGTTGATTGCTGAGGAAGATAATCAGACTGGGATTCTATTATTATAGATATCCTCTGGTAAAGGATTCTTGCCTGTGGATGGTTCAGAATCAAAGAAGAGTCTCTATATGAGAACCTATATAAAGGGAGCAGAAATCAACTTCTAAGAAACGAAACCTAATATTAACAAGAAATGCCAATTGTGACTCATTCTTTTTAGATCAAACGAGGGTTCCAATTGCAAGCTTTTTTCTTGCATAAATGCTGCAGGCCACTGCTACCTTTGTATTTTGTATTTCTGGGTGCATCTGCACTTCTTCCTAGGAGACCAGTCTACAGCTCTTCCCACTCAAGAGTCATACATGTACTATGCAAGGTTCTGGGATAAATACACAAGATCGTGGTTTAAAATCCAAGCACTCAAGGTCTTCTTTTTTTGTAGGGCTAATGGGGCCACCTCCTTTTCATGAATTATCAAAAAGTCTTCCTTTTATCTCAAGGATGCTAACTGAAGTTTTGGGAGTCCAAGGGTTGGAAATCATTGACTTCCTTTTTTGAAGGTGAATGCACAATTTTGGTTTTGTGTACATCGTGTTTATGAAAAGAATGCCTTTCATTAGTTATTGGAAAGAGTCTATGATCCTCAAATAGAATGAGAATTACTGTTAAATCCTTCTGCTGTTTGAATAGTATAATGTTTACTTAGTTATGAATCTAGTGAAGTGCTTCATAAAGAACCAAAAAAAAAAAAAAAAAAAAAAGAGACCACACCACATTTTTCCATTATAGCAGATAAAAGAATATATAATTCTTGACACTCTTTTGACCTGGGCATGGCTTCTGTCAATGAGAATTATTACTCATTGCTATTTCCTACTCCAGAGGGCACTGATGCTTATGTCTTAGGGCAGCCAGGCCCTACATCACTCTTCCTGGATGTTGCTCCTCCTGGTCTTGGCCAGGAAAGTCATAGCACAGATTGGTAGGCTTGAAATGAGGAGGGCTTGATCTAATCTCTGAACTCTTGACATGCTAGAGTCCATATCCTTGAGCTTTCACAGAGTGGCTGGTTAGCCGGCTTATGATGCCACCTCACCTTTAATTTTTTGATGGACTACAACATTGATGAGGAATTTTTATATCTTTTTATCCCTCTTGTAACATCCTGTAACACATGTAATGGTGAGCTTTTATTACATTTTAAGCTTTCCTTCATTTTTGGGAGCGTCACTTCAAATCTGTTTCATAAATGTGAATATTGGCTGTACATGAATTCAGAAAAATATAAAACAAATCAAATCTCTTTCACCATGGTTTTAGATCTGTTCAACAAACAGTCTTTCCAAACACCCCACTATTATGTTAATAAACAACACAGATTTTTAAATGTAACCCCCCAAGTTGTTTCCCACCCTAATTTCAGGAGAGAAGCTGGAAGCTCATGAAAATATCATCTCTGTAATTTATAGACTGTAGCATCTGGATCACTGGGCTTTATCTAATTGTCATCTCCGCCTAGACTCCCGAAATGTGCTGCCTATGAGAATCTCTCCCCTGAGCATTGCAAATGGAACATTAGACTGCAATTCCTACCCTCATTTACCTTTCAATGGTGCTCAATAAAAAGGTAATAGGAAGAATAAAATCGTATGTTTTTCCAGAGGGAAAGATATTTTCATCCATTAGGTATTTCTATTTCTTATAGACTTTTTTTTAAATGCTATGTCTTAGTAGAAAAGGCAGCCCCAAACAACTTCTCTGTGTCTTCACAAAGCAGCTCTGTGAGCACAAAACAGTTCCACAGGTAGCAGCGAAGGAAAGCTATTCCCAGACCAAACTAATGAACGTTTCTGAAGACGGTTCTCTTGAACTTTCTGGAAGTCATGGCTGAATATCCAGGCTCTCAAGACTGCTTCAGTATTTGATGAAGTCCAATATCTTCTGAAGGCCCACAGGTCCTGCCTAATCTGGTCCTGCCAACCATTCCAGATCCACCCCCACCATTCCTCTTGCTGATCAAATTCCAGCGGGGAGGCAGTCTTTCTGTCAGCACATGCTGCTGTGCTTTCCTCACCCAGAGCTAGCTGCCTCCATCCCTTATCTCCCCCCTCCTCCTTATCTAGCCAACTTCTATTTGTCCCCTGAGTATCAGCCTAAATGTCACGTCTTCATGAAAGCCTTCCCTACCCTCCTTTCCCCCCAAGATTAGGTTAGGCTGATTAGAATTATGTTCCTGTAGTTTCCTATACTTCTTTTTAATGTGAATTTTGATAATGCTTTTTAAAATTTCTTAAAAATTAATGGCAGTTTCTTCTACTAGATCATAAGCTCTATGACAGCAGAAATTGGTCTTATTTATTTACCAAGATATTAACAAGATATCATATCTACCACAAGATAAATATTTAATAAATATTTAAGGAAGGGAAGGAGAAAGGAAGGGAATGCATTACCAAACCCAGAGCTGGGAAGAGATCTTCCAGCTACACATATATATCTGGGGTTGGTTCATTGCAAAGAACATTTTGACCAAATCTTATGCCCATTGCAAAGCATTCAGAAAATAGCTACAATATTCACAAGCAGATGTAACAACTTTTCTTCAGTATTGAGGAGAATCATATAATATAGTGTTTAGACACATGACTTTTGAAGCCAGCCACATAGGTACAAAATTTACTCACCCTTTCTGAGCCTCCGGTTCTTCACTTCTGAAATGAGGTTTAAAATCCTCATCCCTTAGAGCCGCCGAGAAGGTTAAACGACACACTGCCTATGCAGCATTTAAGACGGTAACTGAGGCAAGACTAAGATTTGAGTGCGGTTAATATTACTACCAAGAAATATCATAAGTTGTGGCAAATTCAGAAGATATCATCTTATATTTTGCCTTTTCCTTGTTAAAGGAATATACCCAAACTGCTATATTCACAAAAGAGCTGGGTACCCAAAAATAATCTGTTTTCCTGCCTAGTGATCATAACATTTAAACTAATTTCAGAATGTACAGTTTTATTTTTCAAAGGAGTTGAACAGTATGATTTGAAGTCAAGATACATGTACAGAATTCACAAGAACAAACTGGAAAATATTTGTTTATGAGCTTTCAGAACTGAGTCCCCAAATAAATAAACTAACACACTCCTATTCACTATGTCTTCCCCAATACTTTTCTTCAACTAATAGCGGCACCTTTCTCGAACGGCTCTCCAGAACAATGTTTTGATTCAGGCCCACTAACAAGACTGTCATTTAAAGGAGAGTCAGACCTCAACCACAAGTCCCTAGTTTGGGTACCCACCACATACCTAGCACTAGTGCACTGATATGACCTCATAACTTCCTAGGGTAGTGGATACTCTAGAAATTATGGCCTTTACAAAAGCAGACCTCTCTTAACAACAAAACTCTGTCACTGTGGACATAACCAGGACTAAAAACAAGTTACATAACTTTTCTAAGACTTCTTCATATATAAAATGCAACTGTAACTAACAATACCTTCCTGTTAAAAGTGCTTTGAGGCTTAAATATGGTAATGTGTATAATCAATAACATTTATTTGAGATATTGTGTATGGAATGCCTACCAGGTACATCAGTGTTATTTTCTTCCCCTAAGACCATTCCTTCAGACTGAGGACAAGAAATCATCAGAGGCAGACCCAAGATAAGGATATAGAATATAGAAAGCACTCAATTGTCAGATTCCTATAATTTGTAACATATTTTAGTGTATTAGTCAGGATTCTCTAGGGAAACAGAATCAACACGGGATATCTGTCGATACTAAGAGATTTATCAGAGTCTCTCATGTAGCCATGGGGATACACAAGTCCAGGTTCCGTAGGCAGGCTGCAACCAGGAGCTCTGATGAAAGTCCAATGAAGATTCTTGACGAGTTCCAGGAGATGCTGGCTGTCCAAAGACGAGCTGGGAAATTCTCTCTCAATGCTGGAATCACTTCCCCTTTTAAGAGATTCAGCTGACTGGGTTAAGTGTCACTCATTGCTGATGGCAATCTCCCTGACTGACGTAATTGTAATCAGCTATCTATGATTTACCACTGCAGTAAAGTCAATGGTGACTAAAGTCTGTAAGCGTCCTTGTATTAGAGTTAGCCCAGTGCTTGCTTGACCAAACAACTGGGCACAATTACCAAGAGGAATTGACACAATAGCTAACCATCACAATCAGTAACAAAAATAATGAGGAAGATCTAGTGGAGTACCAGTGAGTAAGAATTTCTTTTTTAAAGGAGAACTGTCATTTAAAGGTTGCTAGCTATATCTCTCTCTAGCAGTCAGAGATGTGGGATGGTTTAACACCAGTAGGTAGTAAGAAATAGAGCCAGGATATGTCTAACTCCAAATACTTCTAACCATTACACAAAATCTGCTTTTATTTAATTTACTTGTTATGAGATAACCTGCAGAAATAAAAATTGAAGAAAATGCCTGTAACAAAGAAAGGCTGTAATGTTGTTATTAAGCTGGGGTAGAAGACGAGGCTTTAAAACTTGATTCCATATCTCCATTTAGAGTTATATTTTCCTAAACCCAGTTATTCAGGCACAACTACTTCATACAGTCTTACTTTGTAGTGCTTAAAAGTACCGACTATCATCAGATGGCCTAAATCCAAATTATGGCTTCAAAACACATTGATTTGTGACCTTGGGCAAGTCACTGATTTCCTCTACAGCTCAGTTTCTTCATCTGGAAAATAGGGGTAATAATAAACCTACTTCAGATCATATTGTGGTAAATAAATGAGTACATACATATAAAGCACTTATAATAATGCCAGATACATAATACATGCTAGGTATGTTTAGCTGTTACTAATATTAGTTATAAAGTGTCATTTAAAAAGGAACTAGGGTGAGAGGCCGATGTGTTGGTTGCTCTCTGGCTAAAGGTGAAATGGCACATCAGAGCAGAGAGTCATACTTGGCATGGACTGGCAGTGACACAATCAACTTGTCAAAGTTCACTTAACTCAACTTTAGAAGATAGAATTGTGATTTAACAAAAATTAACCAAAGGCATGGTAGTAGAGGACAATCCCTGTAACAATAGATTCCACTATTATGAAGATTTCTGTCCAAGCAGTTCATGCACACTTAGGCAAAACTATTTCACACAACAAATTTCTAGCACCAAACGCAAACAAAAGCTGTATGGTTTCTTGAGGCTTATACTCCCAGAAAAGAAAACAATGGATTTTAAAATATAAAATGGTTATTTATAAATATACCATTCAGGATATAATTCAAATATATAATTAAGAGGATGAATGAAGTAATAAAACAGTGCACGGAATTTTTTTCTAACAGTCATTGAAGAGGCATTACCATAGCAACATTAGAGGAAAATAAAATATTCTTTCAGTAACTACAACAAATGAAGGCTCAATTGTCCCAGATCCATTGTTTCTATTTCAGTTATTGAACAACTTTCCTTTTGAAGTGATTTCAAAAAATCAAGCTTCCTGTGATTATGAAAATATATCTTTATAATGCTTAAAGTGGTACTTTTTCTCTAATTAGAGAGACGAAATATTAATATAGAAGCTCACTAAAATGCCTCCCCATTTCTTATCTCTAAGGATCACTTTGTGAAGGAAAAGGTAGGCCAGGCTTGAAAATACAATAGATTTTATTTGTTGTGACATCTGGGTTTAAAAGAATTAAGAGAGTAATTCAATGAGCTCTCTTCCATGGTGGCAGTAAATAAGATGGATAAGTACAGGAGAAAGACTATTCTACTGAAGAAAAGGCATTCCTTATATATCAGTTTAAATTCAAGGTGGGTTTACTCATTTCCTTTGTACAATACACCCTATAGCAAACTACAAATGATGTCTTCTAAATCTTATGGTTTTTCTTGTGTTTTGCTTTTATCTTCTCTGGCCAAGCTGTCTATTGTAATTAAGACAGACTAGATAAACCAGTTGTACAACTACATGGACTAGATATAACAAACCATTTGTAAAGATTACCTCATCATTGACATTTAGTACTACCAGCTTAAATTTTCATAAGTAGAAGAATATGGGAGTTCTCCTAGTTGATGGGTATGAAAGAATACGTATGTGTATGAATCACACCTGAAGATGCATGTGCATGTGTGTGTGCGTGTGGCACGTGCACGTACATAGCTTATTTCAAACCCTACAAAATGCCACAAACATCATGGAAGCCAACTGTTGAAACGTCACCCTGAAAAATTATTATGAAAGCTGCCTGACTTCCCTTTCTTTATTTTCCCTGCCTACTTTCTAAGCAAAGAATGAGAAGTGAAATAGTTAAAAGACAAATAACAAGAGGGCAGAGACGAGAGCACCAAGACCCAAATAATATCCCATCTGGATAGCCCTATCAATAAATAGACTAACCATGGTTAATCGACCAAAGACACACAAAGATCCTCTCATGTTGTCTTCCATTTGCTGATATTCTGGCAAATACATGGGGAACAGTGGTGGTGGGAAGGTGGAGGGAGAGGATTTCAAGTCAGGTGGATGGGAAAATGTGTAAGAACATCTTGAAAAGCTCCAGCTTCCAAAAGAAAATGAGATCCTCCTGAGCTCCTTGAAAAGACCAGAGGCCGAGGGCAGGGAGCAGAATGGAGGGCTCCCTGCCCCTCTGCCTGTTCCCCTCAGTCTGACTCAGCTGATACCCACAGAGGGGGCTGGTGAATCACGAAAGCATCCGTGTGACTGGAGAGTAAATGAAGGCTATCTCGTGGGGCCACAGGGAACAGAGAGAGGCTGAGGATAATGATGAAAATGGTCAAACAAATATGTTTTACTTGAAACTCTGCTGAGTTGAATTGGCATGTGTGCAAGGCCAGGGAGAACCAGGTAAGATTCAAAAATAATTCTGAAGCTCTTCCAGAGACCCCATCCCTGTCCCTTACCTCCAGCTTCCTTTTCAAAGAAGCCCATGTCTGCTCTTGGTCAGTAGACAGCTGGGCCCCATGTGATTCAGGGGCATGAGACTTGGCAAAGGCTCTGTGGTGACCTAGAAGTATCTCTACAATCTAGTCCAATCTCAAAAGCTATTTTGGAAAATTCTCAGACTTTCAATTTAGTGTGGTAAAAATACAATTCCAAGTCAATTACATCAGTGCTGAAATTTTCTTTAATCAAAAGCTATTTTACATTTCAATAAAAGAAGGGAGTCAAATACAGCCTAGACAGAATATCATTTCTACTTTTGAGAGAATATTTTCTTGCAATTTTCAAAAACCGATCATTTGTCAGGGACAGATCAGCCTTCCATCTGAGAGAGAATGGTTATGTTAACTTATTTTGAACACTCTGCCTTGATTAAGAATGAAAATTTTCCAGGTGAGCACTAGGATTCCATTCTATTATAACTATTTCTCCAAATATTTAGCCATCTGACATCAGGCACCACAAATATTCAGGTAACAGGCATTTGCAGGTTTTCTTGTTTCACCTGATTTTTTTAACTGACAACATATGCCTTGTCCTTTCTCTTGCTCTATTAAAACTCACTACTTTCAGCACCTAATGTTGCAAAGAAAAGAGCTATTTTATGCAGAAAGAAGCCAAAATAACAGTAAAGAATTTGAACTATTACAGCAACTAGATGACAATCTGGCACTCAGAAGCCTGGCACAATTCTGCAAAATTGCCACCTGGAAAGTTAATCCTTCCTCCTCTACCCATCACCCCCACACCAAAAACAAACAAACAAACAAAAAAACCACACCAGCCTTTGAATAAAAGCATTTCTAAACAAAAAGAAGAAATATCAAAGACATAAGGGGGAACTGTGCTGTGATTGACTCCTACTTGTCCTTTCTGTGACAGTTCATCCAAATCCAGGTGAACGTGCCTCCCCAGTTTCTCAAATCTTTCCATACTTTCCATCACCAAAATCAGGTCCCCATCTCCAGGCTCTCCCTGAGACTGTTGTAGCCTCCATTTCACCCTTCTGAGGCTTAGATTGATCCTATCACTCCCCTGCTCAAATGCCTCCAGGGCCTAACCCAGTCAGCCCCCACAGCCTGACCACACCCTCATTTTCACTAACCCCCCCCCCACACACAACCTCCCTTCCCATACCTGGGCTACAGCAATCTTCCTTCCCCCATCTTCCTGTGTCCAAATCCTAACCACAGCTCAAAACATGGCAAAGGCCAACTGATGGTGGGAACCTACAGACTTACTGCACCCACCCACGCCCACACTGTCCCTTCCATTTATAAAGGAAGAGTGGCCCTTCTCCTAGCTAAGGCCACCGCCTCCCCCAGGTATCTGGGACCCACCCCTGCCCGTGCCCATGTCCTCAGGGACCTCGCCCCATCCATTACGCCCATCGTCCTTCTCTTCGTATTCAACCTCTCCCTTTCCACAACCTCATTTTAACCAACCCGCCCAGTTGACAACCATGTTAAAAAAAAAAAAAAAATTAAAACTCTTCAGTGACAGTTTAAAATTATTTTACAAATCCCGGAAAGAGAAAGATCATGTTTGTGGACTAAATCCATTCCTGAAGATGTGAGACCCTTTCAGTTGGACGACATCAGTGAGACATGGCTCAGGCTGAGTCTCACCCTCTTGCTGGGACTGATAGAAATGGGAAACCCAGGGAACATGACCCTGCCATATTTGACCCTGCCAGGTGAGAGAAAAGAGGGGCTCAAAGAGCCGAGGCCCAGGGAGGGATGAGCCCTATGCCTGATAGCTTGCAGCTGAAGTCAGGAAGAAAGCAGAACAGCCGTGCGAGAAAGGAGGCCTGGGAAGAGACAAACCCTATGCCTGGTTGCCCACAGCTGAGCTCTGGGAGATGGTACAACCTGGAGAAGACAGAGAACTCGGCACCCACCATCTTGCTTCACCATAGGGCAGCTGACTTTGGTGAGAAAGTACCTCTTATGGTGCCTGAGTTGGACTTTCCAAGCTTGGAACTATAAGCGTTTACCCCAAAGAAATCCCCTTTATAAAAGCCAAACCATTTCTGGTTTGCATTAGCAGCCCTTGGGCAAACTAATCCACCTTCCCTTCCCATGACCTCCCTGCCAACATCTTTCTTCCACTACCACTTTCTTTTATCTCCTATAGAGAGCCGCGTTGCTTAGCTGTTCTCCCCGTCCACAGCTCCGCTCTCTCCACGACGCCCTGCCCCTAAACCAATGCATCTGGCTTCTGCCCTTACCGCTCATTTCCATGAGCACATGAACTGGTTGTGTTAATTTGTGAAATGTACTAAACACTTACTACATCCCAGACAATGCACACCCAGCACAAGGAGGGGAGAGGCAAACCAGGAGAAATCTGATATGAACACTCTGAGTCAGAAGTTCAAAATGGTGGCTAAATTCTGTCCAGAGATGTATTTTATTTGTCCTGTGATACCTTTTAAAAACATGGTTTATTGCCAGAATTCAAGAATCTGGAGGCGTCACACAAAATCCAGGTGTTTGGTTTCCATTCTAGAGTCTATTCAAGAATCTAAGCACTGGGGCCATAGGGCCTCATCCTTTTGCGGTAATAATCAGCTGGAACTGAGAAGCAACTGTCCCTTTGATGAGGCACAGGCTCACCATGGCCGCCACCTAACCCTCTTTGCTCACTCTTACTTTGATGGCCCTGGGGGTATTGGGATTTAAAATCCCTCTTCCTGATCAGTGCTGTCCAAGAGAAATACAAATGTGTGCCATAAATGTTTTTATGTAGCCATATTTAAAGTTTTTAGTAGCCATATTTTACCAAACTTAAAAGTAATAACAGATGAAATTAACTTAACTAATATATTTTATTTAACCTAATGTATCCAGAATATCATTTCAACATACGCTCTATATAAAAATTGTAATGAGATATTTTACATTAATTTCTTTGTACTAAGTCTTCCAAACCCAGTGTGCATTTTACTCTTAAAGCACATCCCAATTTGAACCAGCCACATTTCTAGTGTTTGAAAGTCACCTGTGGTTGGTGGCTACCACATGGGACAGCACATCTCTGGATGCTTAACAGTTAGTTAAAAAAATCAAGGCTTGCAAGCAAGGAGACAGAGAAACTATTAAGGTGAAAGAAGAAAGCACACAGATTTAAGGAAAAGAGTGATGGTGCTAAAGGGTAAGCATGGTGAGAAGTTTAAAAATAGGAGGTAAAGGAATGGGGATAGCCTTAGTGGAGGCACAGAGACAATTAATGATGCTCTAGGAAAAGACCAGCTCTAGTCCAGTGACCCAGGGGAAGCAAGTAACAGCAAATGCAGTTGACAAGCATGCAGACTTTCTGGAGAGAGGCTCTGGGTTTTGTAATTAGGCACGGTACTGGACAGACAGTCACTGAAAATCAGCTGGTCAGATGAAATCCCAATTCACACACTAGATACTCAAGTGGCAGCAGGCAAGTGAGGACAGGAGTCTTAGCCAAAATTGGGATTCAGTATGAGTCCTGGCTAAAGAATAGGGAAGATGAGGCATTTCTCAAATGATGGGTATAGGATGAAGAAGAGACTTTAAGTACAGAAAGCATTTCAAAGAGATTGGTTTGAGGAAAAAGCAGCTATGCAGAAGAAAGGAAAGGACCTGGAGTGAGGATTTAAACAGTTAAAGACTGAGAGGGCATAACTGAGTGAGATGTCAGGAATCCAGATGAAAAAGCTAACGTCAGAACTCAGGTAGGGAGACAGATGCCAAAATGGATACGCAAGTCAGAGGCCAGCACAAGTCATGCATCCCTGAGCCACAGACCTCAAAGATAGGACTTCTCCTCCACCCTGCACAGGAAAATATCTAGCACAGCGAGCACAATTTGGCAGCAGGTTAATAGGTGTCATGGTCTCTTCTCATGCCTGCAGACAAGGACCAGAACTAAAGTCCATAGAGAGAAAAAGCCAGGCCACCAGGTATGGGAAGAGGGAATGTTAAATACATCTGTCAGCATCAAAACACTTAGAAACAAGAAGGCAAGAACATCATTATACAACTCTAAAATAACTTTGTTTTTTTTTTTTAGGGTGGCATGCTTTGGGGTTGTCATGGTATTTATTTATTGTCTTTATTTATTTTTTTAATGTTACATTCAAAAAATATGAGGTCCCCATATACCTCCCACCCCCTCACCCCAATCCTCCCCCCATAACAACCTCCTCCATCATCATGAGACATTCCTTGCATTTGGTGAATACATCTCTGAGTACTGCTGCACCTCATGGTCAATGGCCCACACCATAGCCCACACTCTCCCACAGTCCACCCAGTGGGCCATGGGAGGACATACAAGGTCCAGTAACTGTCCCCGCAGCACCACCCAGGACAATTCCAACCCCCGAAAATGCCCCCACATCACATCTCTTCCTCTCACTCCCTACCCCCAGCAGCCACCATGGCCACTTTCTCCACACCAATGCCACATTTTCTTTGATTACTAATCACAATAGTTCATGAATAGAATATCAGTAAGTACATTCTAATCCTTACTCTATTCCTCCATCCTGTGGACCTTGGAATGGTTGTGTCCATTCCACATCTCTATCAAGAGGGGGCTTAGATTCCACATGGATGCTGGATGCAATTCTCCTGCTTTCAGTTGTAGGCACTCTTGGCTCCCTGGTGTGGTGGTTGACCTTCTTCACCTCCATGTTAGCTGAGCGGGGTGGCCAGTCTCAAAGCCAAACTCAGCATGTAAATGCGTTGTCTTCTCCCCAGCGTGGGACAGGACTCCTGGGGATGAGCCTCCTTGGTGCTGAGGGATTACTACCAAGTACCAGCTGATGATGTAACTAGAAAATGACTTGAATAAAAGGGTCAACTCTAAAGTAACGTTGAAGCTCTTCCAGAGACCTTATCCCTGAATTGCTCTCACATCCATTCATCCCTGCATTCATTCAGCAACCATTTATTCACTAGTCTTCCCGAGCTGTTTTACAGTGCTGATTAAATAGGTCAATTGTACTAATGCCTGTCAAATTTTCTCTAGTTGGTAGAGAAGGGAAGTTAGTCCAGGCTTATGCAAAATACGGTCAGAATGCCAATACAGAAGGACACCTCTCTAAATAAAACCCATGAGGTCATGTACATGTAATTATCCTGAAATTTCCAAAAGTTCACTTATAACTCATGTGCCATACTTCTTCAGGTTGGGTAGGGTCCAAGAGACTAAGACATAAGGCTGGTAAAAATACCTCAAGAGAGATTTCACAGGAAAATTATTCTGTCTAGCAGACAATATGCAGGACTTTTAAATCTCCCTCTATTTAAAAAAATTTTTAAATACATGCTACTTATGCTCAGAATAATGTTAAATACAAATATTATGGCAACTTTATGGAGATTGTGGCTTGATATTCTGCTAGAAAAAAATATTTTCTAATGATAAGAAACTGGTACATAAGAAGGAGAAATATATTTGCAAAAAATTTTGAATTGTTGGGGGATAGTAATCTGTTTCCATGCATGATTTTTAAAAGAGTGAAATTTAAAAGAAAAGGTTTAAAATGGCAAGGAAACTAAAATGGCCCATAAAGTTAATGATGTAGAAAAATAAATGATAATTTGAATGGTACTAGCAAATCAAAATTCACACATATGAAGACAATGAAGATTACCTGGCAAGTGGGAAAATGACTGATGCTTAACCTTTGATTCAACAACTAATTTTAGAGAAAGGTAAGCATGTCATAAATACAACTTATGCTGTAATTTTATGAATAGTAACATGCTTATATAAAGCAAGTTCTGGGGCAATATCTATAGAAAAGATCTACTTCATTCACAAAACCAAAAACAAAATCAGTATCCAAATAATGACTCTCAGTTATCATGAAAGGATTTTATTTAGGATGCTTGGTTTATTGAGTCATGGAAATATGTAATTTTTAGTAAATTTTCCAGCAAAAAAGAATCAAAATGAAAGAATTTTAGATTCTCAAAAACTCTGTTTGAATAGCCAAGGATTAAGAAAAAACTTCATAAACCTAACTTCTGTATCTGCAGATTTCATCAATGCTTACAAAGTTATATAGACATACTATTTACTTTTCTCTAATTTAGGGTTAGCAAATGTTTTGATAATAATTATGAGCAAAGAAACCACATTTTATGAAATCATCCCTTATTTCCATACAATGCAGGAAAAAGGAGGAAATGTTTGTCCTGTATTTATGAATGTATTAATCTTGTTTTATCCTTCAAAGTACTTATTCACTCTTACCTGGTAATGCACACATATTTGCAATGTAAGATTTTTTCATTATTGTGTGAAGTTTGATGTCACCAGTACTGCCTTGATTAATCTTTGGCTACTTTTGTCACCACTACTTGTAAAATAATTACTTCTTAAATTAAATGAAAAGAACCGAAAAAGTTCCCTGTGGGCTTTTTCCAACAGCCCACTTATTTGCAATGGCAAAACTTTAATATACCGTTCAATGAAAATAACCACCACAGCAGTTGCTGTTCAGTGAGCACTTGCTACATTTCAAGCCACTCTCTTACCATATCTATGTTATAACATGTCCATTCATCTAAGACTCACAGCTCTCCTCAAATCTACCAGTAACATATCATAGCAATTAAAGATTAAAGGGAAATATTCCATTTCAGAGTGAACCTATCGTTCTTTTCACACCCTATCTTTGGGTGATGATGCTAGTATTTTTCAAGAATACAGTCTTGGTCTATCAGGCTATTATAACAAACACTACAAAATGGGTTGGCTCAAACAATGGGAATTTATTGGCTCATGGTTTTAAGGCTAGAAGAAGTCCAAGATCAAGGCATCAGCTAGGTGATGCTTGCTCCCCAAAGTCTGTAACATTCTGGTGATAGCTTGCTGGTTTTCCCTGGGTTCTTTGGGGTTCCTTGGCTTTCCTGTTACATGGCAATACCCTCTCCTTTCTCTTCCAGCTTCCATCTACTTCCATTCAGGCTCCTCCCTGTGACTTTCCCTGACTAGGCCTGAATTTCTTCTGGATATAAAAGACTCCACTAATCTGGATAAACACTAAACCCCATTCAGTTGGGCCACACCTTGATTTAAAATAACAGCTTTAAGGGAACCTATCCACAATGGGTTCATACCCGCAGGAATGTGGATTAAGATTAAGAATATGGCTAAATTGGGGTACATAATTCAATCCACCACAATTACCAGCAGGCAAACTCCACTTCCCATCTTGCTGCCAAATGTCCTAATAGCTCATACTCTATCTTTCACTTTGAACTTGAAAGGAGTCATTTCTGAAGCTAAACCAGTGTGGCAGTTTGCAATTATTTTATGAATCCCAAAAAGAGAAAGACCATGTTTGTAAACATCCTCTGGGTGTGATACCCTTTGATTGTATTAAATTCAGCAGAGGTGTCGTTGATTAGACTACCTGTTAAGATTAGGACTTTTGATTTGACTACGCCAGTGGGTGTGACTCTGGTTGAGTCTCTGCCCCCTTGCTGGGTCTGATATAAACGGGCACTCACACAGACAGACACACAGAAAAGAGGGCTCTGTCATTTTTGATACTGCCATGTGACAGTAAGGAGAAGGTTTGAATGGCCCCAGGGAGATGAGCCATTGGCCTGATAGTTTGCAGCTGATATTTGGAAGAGACCAGAAAAGTTGAGACAGATAGAGAAGACCCAGGAAGGAATGAGCCCTATGCCAGGAGAGAGGGCACTGCAAGATCATTTGAGCACAAAGCCTCACGAGGCTGGGCCCACAGAATTTAGGAGTAAAAGGAACCCTGGAGGGGGAGGTAAAACCAGGCAGAGCTCGCTGGCCATCTTGCTTCAACACGCAGCAGCTGAATTTGGTGAGAGGATACCCCTCATGGTGTCTTGAGTCAGGCTTTTTAAGGCTTTGGAACTGCAAGCTTTTACTCCAAAGAAATACCCTTTACAAAAGGCAACAGATTTCTGGTACTTTGCATCAGTACCCTCTTGGTGGACTATACATCCAGTATGGAACTAACAGTGCTTGTAAGGGACTTTTTTTTTTTTTCGATTATTGGATTTTTTAGTGGTTCTAGTCATTTGCATTAGAAATTATATCTTTAAATCTATGCCTTCCCAGATTTAAGTTATGTTCTTTGATGTAATATTAAAACCACCTGAAAAATAGATGGCAACTAGCACAAATCACATTTTTTGGTAGATTTTGAAAATACAGATACATTTTGCATACAGGCTTTCTTTAAAAGGTCAGAACTAGTAAAACAAGATGTACTTCTTATATACACTCAGTCTTAGAAAATATTGTTTGCACATTTTGTCAAGACTTACAGATGTGTTTTATGAATTTTATCCCAATGAATGAATATTTCTTTTACTATGTTTCAAAACATTTCTTCATATACTGAATAATTTACTCACTTCTTTTCAAAAATATATTTTCTCTTCTGTGAAAGTAATTTTAACAAAATTTATTTAAAAGAGAAAAAGCAATAAGGCTTTAATTCATAAACACTACATGCTTTTGTTAGAACACTAAAAAAATGCAACATATGCAGTCATCCTTTATCTGAAAATACTGACTTTCTGATTCTAGCAAAATATAATTTTAGTAACACATCAAGACAGAATGCATAAAATTGGCATGGTTTTGATAGGCACACAAATTGAGAAAGCTTGATCTTTCCCAACTGTGTTGCAGAAAATGAAATGCATCTGGTATGACAATATGGCCCAACATGAGAACTAAAATCAGTGGGAAGAAAGGAGTTTATTCTTTTATTCTTATTCTCAAAGTATAACACTTTTAAAAAGGCATATGCCCCAACAGTAAGGCATTCCAAAGTCTGTTAAAGTGTGTTTCAAAGGTATATTTGGCTAAAGAAAACAGAATAGCATGGGAACTGGCAGAGGCTTGGGCAGCAGAACAGTTTGTTCAGTTTTAATTTTGTACATCACTGACTTCCTAATCCCTTTCCCCAGCAGTCCAAAATCTAATTTTTTTTTTTTTTTTTTTTTCTTTTACTTAACATCTCCATGGAATGTCAGAGAATGTGCACATATGCTGGTGAGGCCTCATGCTGGGCTGGGGGGAGGGCGGGGATGGAGAGGTGGGGAGTGTGTTGGAGAACATGGCTGATGCCCGGATCAAGCAGAGAACAAGAGAATGATTGAGCAAATTATCTTATTTTTGCAATGAGCTTTCTTTCTTCCTTGAAAGAAACTTCTCTTTTACTAGGCAATCTGAAAGTGTATTTAAATGCTTTTATTGTCTCCTATTTAATGCGCACCCATCTGTGCTTGGGAACTGTGAATAAAACTAAAATCTGCATATGCTACCAGTTCCCTCCCCAGACCCAAGTATCTTCAGAGATGAGGTACTGAGAGAGGGCGGAAAGGTCTCCAAGGTAAGCAGAAAGCTTGGAAGGGTGCTGCCAAGCTCAGGCTACTCCTGAACACTTTAGCACGTCCTTCTTCCCATTCTGGGCTCCAGTTCCATTTCTTCTTCTTCCCCATTCAGAGGGGTGAGCTGCAGGCTCCCTAGACTTGGGCGAAGAGATTATTTAGAGGACTGAGGAACCCTGATGTCTCCTACATTATTCAGAGAGCTGATGGAGCCACATTCATGGTTCAGAACAGAGAAAGCCCTCCACTTCTCCACGTGGAGGAAGGAGGCCCCATGAGCTGCACTTGCCTCTGCCTCAGACTGTGCCTGACACCTGGGCGAGCATGTCAGAGATTATTTTCTTTACTGTAGAGCATTCTTCTATACTAAATGAAAAGCATCCTTTTAAAACCACTTTTCACCTTGTATCTGATAACCAAAGCCAAAGGCTATGTCCAATTTGGTTGTCAGGTGAAAGGAAAGGCAGGTTTGTTTGTTTGTTTCTCTCTGTCAATACAATCTTTACCTACTATTCCAGGAATAACTAAAACCTTTCTCTAAAACATCAAGTGTCTGCTTACTGCAAGCAATTGTGTTTAGAAAAAGAACAAAACCACTCATTCTGATTTATCTTCTGAAACTAGACCAATAAATGAGTCCATAAACTACAAAAATCTTCAACTTAAACCCATCTATTCCTGTAACTTATCCTTCAAAGTATCCCCTGGTGTTTCTTGCAGCTCACTTTTTAATCTAATTACAGTTTCTATGTGTTTGTCATTGACCTCACATTATTAATCAGAGTCAAAAGAATGGGGAGTTTAAATAAAGTTGGGTTGGTCAGGATGAAAGGGTTCTTTAGGTCTCTGGCAGAAAGGGACTTTTAAAATATTTTCTAGCATTAACATGATAAACATTTACAAAAAGAGAGCAATGTTTCTTTAAAATTGAGGGAGTAAAACCAGCCAGTTGGTGGGGTGATGTTTGAGAATTATGAACATTATACACAATTGTTTTGTAAGCTCACAACTTCTCCGATAAAAAATTTTAAATTAGAAAAACAGAACAAAACAGCTGCTCAGCAGAACACCTTTACAGATCCTCCCAGTAAAATCTTAAAGCACATGAAACCTTAACTCATATCATTTCATAAAGAAAAATATCTGTTTGACTAATTCAGATGAGAAGCTCACGCTGGCCACTTGTTGGGCAGCAATCAACTTGCAGTAGGAAGTTCTGAAAAGGGACTGGGAAAACATGCGCAGAATTCTACATCAAGGGTTTTTGCCACAACGCGACCCCACATTTGGCAATCTCACGGCTCTGCTTTCCAGTTCCTTCTTGCAGGCCATTTGCTTCTAACCGCTCCCCCGCCATACCGCTGTACACGGTTATCATATTTCTAAATTGTTGGTACTTTTTTCCCCCTTTGATGAGGTGAGATTAAACTGGACAGCTCCTTCCCAAGAGACCTCTAAAACAAATATGCACTTCAAATCTAACTTAATCCGTCTCCTATTTGGCTACTATTAATACTTATTCCATCTTCATTGGTCACTCATAAAGCCACAGGTTTGCTACCCAAAAGGCTTCTGGCGGCAGGTGTCATTTATGTTAAAAGTAGAGAGTCAGGGTGCCAGTCAAAACTCTTCATTAATAAGCAGAAGCGAGAGGCTTTTTCTCCCACTGTTTGAGCTACTTGGAAGCCCCCCTCCCCGCCCCCTTCCATCTTCCAGGGTCAGGATTACACGCTGCAGCCTCGGCCCCACGCACCTCGCCTCCGGCCGCGTCCCCTGGCACTCACCTGGCTGCTGCCGCGCTCCTCGCTCGTCTCGGGGGTTCGGGGTTCCGGGGGACCCCGTGCTGGCTCTGCGAGCGGCGGCGGCTCCAGAAGCTGCTGCAGGCAGGCGGTGCCCGGCAGGGAGGAGCTCTTTTGATGGCACAAGTGCGCCCCAGGGCCCCGACTCCGGCTATCCTCATCTCGGGCGCGGTGTCCCCTCGGGACCGGTTGGGGAGAGGAAGACAGCGAGGAGGAGGCGGAGGACGAAGAGGGAGCCGAGTCCGGAGAGCGTCCGCCAGGCGGCGTCCCTCCGGCTGCTCCAGAGGTGACCGCGGGCCCCTTTCCTGGGGGAAGCAAATGTTCTCGGATCCGGCGACGCACGGCGGACCCCTGCTCTGCTCTGCGGGCGCCGCCGGTCTCTATGGGCTCCGGCGAGGAGCAGCACAGGTTCGGCTGGGACGAGGAGAAGACGCGGTCCAGAACTTGCTTCCGCTTCTTGAAGCCGCTCCACCTGCTGCCCGCTCCACCCACGCTAGCCAGCGCGTCCCGCCTGCTCCCCGGGGGCGGCGGGGAGGGCGACGGGGTGGCCGCAGTGCGGCGCTCCGCGCCCCCCGCGCGCCCGCTCCCGCCGCCCTTGCCCTTGCCCACCCCCAGCTGCAGGTTCTTCCAGAGCCGGGCCTGGAAGGAGGACGGCGCCGCCGCAGGCTCGGGCTCGCGCGCCGCGGCAGCCCCGGGCTCCATCCTCCACCCCTGCTCCTCCTCTCCACCCCTCCTCTTCCTCTGCCCTCTCTGGCTGCGCCTCCTCCCCGAGCCCCGCGGTGGCGGTGGTGGTAGCGGCGGCGACGGGCGCAGCAGCAGAAGCCAGAAGCCCCCAACGGCTTCAGGCCAGAAGAATAGATGCCGCCGGCGCCGCGGAGACTCTCCCGCCGCGGGAGTCCAACGCCGCCTCCTCCTTCCGCACCTGCCGAGACGCGCTGGCGCTGTCAGCGAATCCCGGCCGCCGCGCCTGTAAAGTTTCTAGCTCCGAGCCCCACGGTTCCAGACCACTGGAGTCCCCCAGGCCGCGCTTCTCTCAAACTCCGGGCTCGGGGAACTGAGGATAACCGGACGTGAGCGCCCAGCTGCGCCAGGGACCGCACCAGGCCCCCTCCAGGCAGCACCTGCCGGCGGCGCGGGCGATTGGCCTCCAAACTGGGCGCGCACCAGATTCACACATCAGGGAGCGCTGGGTTGGAGACGCCCGGGACCAGCAGCCCCGCGGTAGGATCTCGGGACCATCCTCCACTCCTAGATGGGAGAGCGGGCGAGCTGGCAAGAGCCAGGCGGAGGTGGGTGAGGCCGGACGCAGCTCGCTCCCTGAAGTCGGGCCACAGTTGTCCACGCAGCTCACTCTTGGCCAAACGCTGTACCCGCTGGCTGTCTTCTGAGTCCGGCAGAAGTAAACTGGAGAGGAGACTATGAGCCCTTGGTGGGTGCCGTGGGGGCGCGCAGCATCCACGCGGTACCGTGAAACCGACTGTATTCTGGCGCTGGACACCGCTGTCAGGATCGCGCTGTGGCCCAAGACGAGATTTTTATTTCTTCTGTCTTGACTTCATCCACACCCACTCTTCCCCGGCACGTTATTTGCATAAACACTGGCGATTTGAATGGTCAGAGTCCAGCAGTTCCGGAGTCTGCCAATAAGACCAGCCCTTAAGTTGTAAGGAGTTTACCGTGAACCAAGACGCGGAGGATGCGCACTGCCCCTGACTCCATTCTGCCAGTAGAGAATCTTACTTGCTTTTCAGTCAAGTGCATTTTCCTATGGTTACCTCATTTGCTTCGTTGCAAATTAAATAGAAAACACTTTGCTTTTACTGAAACCTACTGATCCAAGGTCTTCTGATCCTCCTAGGAGAACCCTTCCTGAAAGGCAGATGACACTGCGCCCCTTGCTCCTCCGCTGCCTTCTGCACCCCTTAATGTGGAAAACATGGACTAGTTCCCTGAGCTTTGGCCCCACACTGTCCGTCTTGTTCATAGTATGCCTCCGAGGTGTTACCAACCTCTCTCTCTTTTCCTTGCTATACAGCAAATATTAACAAATATGTATTGAGCACTTACTGTGTGCATCTGGGGATGCAGCTGTGAACAGACAGGTCTCCACCCTCATGGAGCTTATCTTCCCATGGGCGGGGGAGTCAGACAATAAACCCAAACTTTCTAATAGTGAAACGCCCTATGAACACACACACACAAAAACAGGCCACCATAATAGAGTGCCCATGGAAAGAGGGCTGCCAGTTAAAATATAGAACACTTGGTTAAATTTGAATTTCAGATAAACAACAAAAAATTTTTTTAGTATGATTGTGTCCCAAATATCACATGGGATTACATATACAAAATATTATGGTTGTTTATCTGAAATTCAGATTTAACAGGGTGTTTTGTATTTTTATTTGCTAAATTTGGCAGCACTAAAAGGAGGGTTTCTTTAATTTGTAATTCGTGTGCACAGGGACAGTCTTTCTGAGAAGATAAAATTTGAAGTGAGACTTACTAAAGACAAAGAACCAGCTATTGAAAGATCTGACCACAACATTCCAAGAGAAAGGAACAGCAGGTGTAAAGGCCCTGAGGCAGGAAGCAGCTTGGCTAGGCATGTCAAGGAACAGAGAGACCACTCTATTGTGACCAAATAGAGTGAAACAAGATGGATAGGGTTGGTAAGAGAGGGGGTGGAAAATGGGCAGGATCCAAGTGGGGTCAGTTCTAGAGACCATAGTAAGAGTTTGAGATTCCTATAAGTAAAACGGGGAGCCATTAGAGGATTTTTAAGCATGGGAGTGATAAACCATTATTTACTAATACCTGCCTCATGGGGCTATTTTGAGGGTTAAGTGAAAAGGAACTTAGCTCAGTGCCCTGCATGTAGTTGATATTATTGTTATTAGGGAAATATTTGCTAAGTTTATGAGCATTATTCTTTGGAAAAAGAGGCAAGTGAGTGGCTAAAGACATTGGACTCCATTTACATAATATTCTCAAAATGACAAAATTATAGAGATGGAAAACAGAATAGTGATTTTCAGGGGTTGAGGGCAGGCAACTATAGAGGGGCAGCATAAGGAAATTCCTTTGTGTGGATAGAAGAGTTCTGTATTTGATTGTGGTAGCAGTTCCACGAATTGACACAGATGATAAAATTGCATAGAACCACACACATGCATGCACTCATACAAGTGCACATAAAACTAGTGAATTCTGAATTAGGTCAGTAGATTATACCAATGTCAATTTCCTGTTTTGGTATTATATTACAATTATATATGATGACATCATGGGGGAAATCAGGTGAAGGGTACACAGGACCTTATGTAATATTTCTGCAACTTCCTGTGCCTCTAAAATTGTTTCCAAAGAAAAAAGTATAAATAAAATGCAAAATAATAATAAAATAAATTTTTTTAAAAAAGACTGTGGACTGTCGAAAGTTTTCCTTTGGAGTTTTGATTGTCGGGGAACAAAACAGTCCTAGACCCACAGTGGACCGCTTTTTTCCTCTAGCTGTTTCTCACCAACCCCACAATCCCTGAGTCAGTCAGGAAGCCTTTGAGGAACAAATGAAGGAAAGACAAAGTTTGGTGAGGCAGAATCCATGTTTGAGCAGGATCCTAATTGCAAATGGAGACACAAAGGCTACAGAGATATCTCAGCACAGAATATGAACCACACTTGACATTGTGTTTGAAAGCATGAGGCTTGAAAGCAGAAGTGACATTTTTCATTGGCTCCCCCTTCCTCTTCACTCCTGTTTTCTTTTTTTGTATTTCATTTTCTTGGGTCCCATCTAAACTTATACAACTAAAACTGTGTATCTGGTGATAGCTTTCAGCATTACCTCTTATAGAGGTATTTATTATCTAATGGGGACTTTATAAAATTGAAAATCTTCCTTGTAATAAACAATAAATAAAATTAAGGAGTTGGCTATTCATGGTATTGTCAGCCTTACAAAGTGAGCTACACACTCACTGCCCCTTGAGGCTTTCCCTCTAGACCACCTCAATCCCATATTAAATCAATGTGGGGGTCACTTTCAAAAGCCTGAGGCAAACCATTTTTTCCACACCAGCCAACCAAGCTTAATGTATAAAGACCACAAAAAAATTACCTCAGTATAGAGCTACTCTGACTGCCCAGAAAGAAATTTCAATACCCTGAAGTCTCATTCTGTCCAACATGGAGAAAATACCTTGCTGCTAGCCTTTCCAGCCATGGTAAAACAGAAACACAGAGAAGACAAGTAAAGAAAATAGGATTAACCTAGAGATGTAAGAAGAACTCACCACCACTTCATACCAGACTCTTTATAAATATGTCCTTTGTCATAGTTGTAGCCTGGAGATAACTGTACACAATTCAACTTTACTTTCATATAGTCTTTTAATGATTCATTTAATATACTTTTATAGCTTAATATTTCCAGTTTTCTTTTCTGCCTAATTTTTCCTTGAAAATACTAAATCTGAGATTTGGGGCTCTGAAATCCATGATCCTAAATAACATTTCTCCATCAATGTGAATTATGTATACAACTTGAAAGAGCATATATAACTTTTCCCAAGTATCTGAGATTATGAAATGAAAGCCTGATCTACACATTGTGCATCATAAACCTGCACTAGATATGAGGGATGGCAAGGAGAACAGAATAGATGGGGCAGGGAGAGCAAGAGGAGCGGATACATCACAGAGACTGCTAAAGGCCGGATCACGTAGGACTTGGTATGCAACAGACGACTTGAGTGGGATAGGAAGACACTGGAGGCCTTTGAGGTGAGTTTCTTATTATCCAACCGGCGTTGTAAAAGGCTCACTCTGGTTGCTGTGTTGACAGTAGAGTGGAAGAGGGGTGAGAATGGAAACAGAATTTAATTAGGAAGCTATCATTATAATGCACAAGGGACAATAGCAGCTTCAGATGAGGTAGTAGGTGAGTAGTTAAGAAAATGATGAGTCTAGATTCATGATGTTTGAAGATAGAACTGACAGAATTTGCCATAGTTTGGCTATGGAGTTCTCAAGCAGTATGCTAAGTCTGCATAATTTGCCATATGTAATTTTCATAGTAACCCCATTTTATACATGAAGAAACTGAGTCTGAGTCATGTTAAATGACTCATGGGACACTCATTGAATAATTAGCAGATCCAGCAGAACCGAGGTCTCGGTAATTTCAAGGTCACATGCCTTCTCTAATTTTGAAATGTATGTATAAATAAATAGAATAAATAATTGAAATAGGCCCTCAAAAGATGAACTTATCCATGCCCTTGCCGTAGGTGCGCAAACAAGACCATCTTGGACAGAACCGCTTCCTCTCAATGAGATCAAGGATATAAATACAAGCACAAGAACAAGGTTTCAGGGACTGATTGAGTTAAAGGCCAACTAAATGGCACTTAAGGAGTCTTCTAGCCAGTGGAGAACTGGCTGCCATCCCAGCTCCCTGCACAGGGCCAAATGACTTGAGGCCATTATTTCTTCTCTCAGTCTCTGCTTTCTCTTCTCTGAAATGGGGATATGTATCCAATCGGCCTGACCCCCATCACAAGGACCCCATTAAAAGACCATTGTAGGCAGCATTTTTGATGAATAATGCCTGTTCCAAAGAGACGTTAACATCACTGTGCAATCAAAAACAAGAAAAGCTACCAGACTGACTTATTCTAGCTCAGGTGCAAAGACCTTGCCTGGGTGGAGAGACGCATTTTGAACTTTTCACAACCAAGAACTGAGTCATCACAATTACACTTATGAGATGTTCGTTAACTGTACTGTGAGCTCAGCAGAATAAATTACTGTTCTGATGTAAACTAGTTTTAGCCTTTTTCTTCATTTGAAAGTTATCTCAACAGAGTGCTCAATGTAATTTAACATATAAGTAACTCCAGAGGAGTTAACTATTTCTGTTTCTATTTACTCCAGGGCACTCCACACTGACTTCTTAATCAAAGTGATTAAAAAAAAAAATCTAGAATCCTAGATGGAGGGAGGTGCTGGAGTATATATGTAGGAGGGGCTTATGGGCATTCCATCCGGCTGGAAGTAGAGGGAGGAAGAACTTGAAGATGCATTTGCTTAGTACTTTATATAAAACTGAAAAAAGAAAAAACACGGTTGTCCTTATGAAAACTCTCGAAGAAGAAAGTTCACTTTCTTTTTTTAAGGGAGCTCAAGCCTCCCCTGCCCAGCCCTTCTGCTGACTCTGAGCTGATGTAGTCCCAGCCTGGGTGTTTGCCTTAGTCTTGTCCTCTAGTAGCTCTATGACCATGGGCTCACTTTGGGGTCTCATTTTTTCATTGGCAAAATGAAGAGATCAAACGCGTTTCCCTCTAAAGTTCCTTTTGGCTTAAAAATCATGTAAGCGTCTGAAATAACATCCCAATATAGGACATAGTCCATTGAATCATTCCTGGCCCGATTTTCTACTTTCAATAGTATAGCACAAAGGTAGTACTGGATGGGCATAGAAATAATCCCTGTGAATATATACTATGTAGCAGAATCAGTTGGTGCCGGTACCTGCCTCTCTACCCCAGAGGGTTGTCTCCCAAACCACGTGTCCTCCTCATCCCTGCCCTACCTCCAAGTACATGCAAGTGCCCTCCACCAGCGAGTGATGGGAACTGACATAGGTTTCTGTAGCTCATTCCTGCCCCACAGGGAGATCCGGGGGATAGTTCAGAGGTGGAGTTCTATATTTTTTCCCAACTTCAATGATCTCTGTGGTCCTTGAATTATATTATACCCTTTATCAGCTTACTTTCCTTTCCCTTTCCTTCTCCCACTCCCAAAGCTGGGCCCCTGCACCTCACAAATTAACTGCTTGAATTTGAATCCTTGCCACCAAGTCTGCTTCTGGGGAAACCCAAACTAAGTCACATTATCTAGACACTTCAATCCCTGATTAATAAATTACCAACTTGACCACACTTTGAAAATACAAGTAATGTTCTACACCAAGATTCCTATATAATTATATAATTATATAATTCTTTCATGGGGAAGGAGGGTATGAACACAAAGTTTCTTCCAGAGTTCTTTAAAGTTAGGCCTTTTGAGAACCATAGTATATTAATCTATGATTTATCTCCTTGATATAGTCTAGTGACTTCCTAAAGTAGATAATAAAGGGTCTCAGCATCTATTACACCACAGAAAATTAGTCTGAACTGATCACAGCCAGTGATTGGATCAAGAAAGGGTCTGTGACCAATCCTGGAAACTATCAGGATATATTAGTTGGGATTGGGTTCAACTATGAATAGCATATAAACCTAAAAATATGGTGTAAGCATATTCAGGAAGTTTCCAGATCATCACTAGACCTAGTAGGGCCTCCTTCTATCCTTTTGCTCCACTACACATGCCTACCATCCCCAAAGTCATCTCATAGTCCAAGATTGCTAATGGAGCTTCAGCCACTGCATTAAACTTCCAGCCAATCAGCAGAAAGGAAAAGGTGAAGAAGGACCTGCCCCCTTCCTGGCTCTTCTTATATCCCATCGTTTAGACCTCAGTTACATGGCCATGCCTTGCTGGGAGACTGGGAAATAAAATCTTTATTGGGAAGTCATTTTAGTCCAGCTAAAAATTTGAGTTTTCTTCTCTAGAAAGAAGGGGAAGGTAGATATTGGAGGACAATAAGCAGACTCTGCCACAGAGGGAAAAATCAATTAAGGGACTTCCCTCATAAAGAAGGGGCACAAAAGAGATGCTTTCTTTTCTTCACTACATGTTTTGGTGTTTGGTGTGGTGCCTGGAACTGCTGCAGTCATCTTGTTATGAGTTCGAGGTAAAGTAAACACTGAAGTTGTCAGAGCAGAGAAATGTAAACAACTTAGTTGTTGATGACAGTATTGAACTAATCAACACATTAAGGCCTTCCTTAAGGCTTATCCTATTATTGCACAAGAAATTTAATTTAATAAATAGATTTTAAGCCAGTTTGGTAAACTGTTTTGTTTTTAACTTGTTTTCTATTGCAGCTGTAACTAACTACCACAAACTTAGCTGCTTAAAACAACACCCACTTATTATCTCATAGTTTCCATAGGTCCGAAGCTGAACACAGCATGGTTCTGCTGGTTCAGGATTCACAATCAAAGTGTTGGCAGGGCTGAACTCCTTTCTGGAGGCTCTGGGGGAAGAATCCAGCTCCAAACTCATTGGGGTCATTGATCAAAGCCAGTTCCATGCACCTGGAGAACTGAGGTCTCTGTTCATTTGCTGGCTGTCACCAAGGGATCACACTCAGCTTCTAGAGGCCATCTACATTCCTTGGCTTATGACTCCCATTCTCATTTTCCAAGTCATAAAAAGCAGGTAGAGTCCTTCTCATGTTTGAGTCTTTCAAATGTCCTCTTCTGCCTCATCTCTCTGATGCATTTTCCCTCCCCTTCTACTTTTAAAGGTTCGTGTGATTATATTGGGTCCACCCAGATAATCAAATATAATCTCCCTATTTTTTTTTTGGTTAGTTGACTAGTAACCTTGGTTACAACTGCAAAGGCCCCTCAAAAAAGTATTGTTTCAGTTTGTTAAAGGCTGCTGGGAGCAATATACCAGAAATGGGTTGGCTTTTTAAACTGGAATTTATTAGGTTAAAAGCTTGCAGTTCTGAGGCCATGAAAATGTCCAAACAAGGCTTCCTCAGAGATGCTATTTCACTGAAGTTCAGCTGCTGGTGATCCTGGACTCCTGCCACATTGCAAGGCACAATAGCAGCTCTGTCAGTCTCTGCCTTCTCCTCCAGGCTCACTTTTTCCCAGAACTCAGCTGTGCACCATCAGGCATATACTCTGCCTCTTTCTGTGCCTTTGTGCTCTGCTAATTTCAGCCTCCCACCTCCCAGACCTTTCTCTCAGTCTCTCAGGGTTTCTCTGTCTCTGCAGGTTTCTTTCTGTATGTCAACATCGTTTTAGTCCTCTGTTATTAAAGGACTCAAGTAAGAGGACTAAGAGGATTAAAAAGGTTCACAACTGTGGCAGGGGAGGATTATTGTTGTGGGGTGTTAGAAATGGGGGATGCATGGGAGGGGGCTAATGCATATGAATGCATTCATATGTTCATGGGGCCTTGTCGCAGTGGATGCAAATCCACACAATAACCGAAAGAATATCGAATTTCCATCCTGGGGAGCTCTGCTACATTCTCTAATGGGACAGCAAGAATTCCCAGTACAGGGGCAGTGCCTAGTGAAGAAGGATGGGCCATTTCAAGGGGCCCTTAATATTGATGGTTGTACTTATGAATTTTCTCTTTTGAAATTGAAACTTAGCCTAGTATTATATGTTGCCTAAAAGTTATTCCCAAGGGCCTCCTTGTTGCTCAAATGTGGCCTCTCTCTATGCCAAACTCACCAGAGAAATGCACTATCTTTCCCCTGGTGTGGGACATGACTCCCAGGGATGAGCTTCCCTGGCACTGAGGGATTATTACCAAGCACCAACTAGCAATGTGCCTGGAAAAAGACCTTCACCAAAAGGGGGAAAGAGTAAATACAAATGAATTTATATGGCTAAGAGATTTCTAAGTGAGTCAGGAGGTCATTCCAGAGTTTACGCTTATGCATATCTCAGCAGGATTTCATTGATTGCCACAGTAAATATTGCCTCAAATAGCAGATCTCCTGAAGGCTCTAGAGACATCTAGACACTATAGGCAGGGCAGACAGGTCAAGAGTTTGGTGCCCTTCCAATGGGCTTTGCTTTGGAATTTATGTTTCCCAGTATGACAGAGTTAGATTCAGTTGTGGTTTCCCTTCACATGGCTCCTCTGTCCCTTCTATTTGAACTTATAGTTAGTTCTATACTTGATATTATGTCCAAGGGACTTAAATTTTTGGTCTATCCATGTGCCGTTGGGTCCTGAATCTCATCAGAGTTGCAACACCTACTCTCCAGTTCTTTGGACTCATCCAGAACAACTAACAAGGAGATGATGATAGATAATGAGAATCCCAAGGAACAAAGATTGTCTACAACTGCAAGCAAGACAGTTCCATCTATCTGCCCCCATGGGACTTCTAAGCCTCCTCTCAATTAGAATGGACATCACCAACCCAAAATCCACAAGATTGGGAAATGAACAATGGACTAAAGTAGACTTATTACTATTCTATTGTAGACTTATTATTATTCTAGCAATGGAAGAACTTGTATCATTGATACAAAAGCAATGGCCACCAGAGGTTCTGAAGGAGAGGGAAATGGAAGAATAGGTATAATACGGGGGCATTTTTGGGACATTGGAATTGTCCTGCATGATGTTGCAATGATGGATACATTGGCCATTATATATTTTGTCATAACTTACAAAATTGTACAGGACAGAGTCTAAATTATAATATAAACTATAATCCATGGTTAGTGGCAATGCTTCAATGCATGTTCACCAGTTGCTACAAATGTACCACTCTAATGAAGGATGTTATTACTGTGGAAAAGTGTGGGAGGGGAAGGGAGTGGGTCATATGGGAATCCCCTATATTTTTTATGTAACATTTATGTAATCTAAAGTATCTTTTAAAAATTTATTTTAAAATGTATTTAAAAAGAAAAGACCCACCCTGGGTTCTGCAATCTCATCAAATGTCCTTAACTGAAGTAATCTAATCAAAAAAACACGTCTACAATGGGTTTACAGGTACGGGAATGGATTCGATTTTAAAACAGGATTTTCTTGGGTTCATAAAAGACTCAAGTACCTAGATTAGTGTTTGACTGATTAACTAAGGGATGGGAGTCTTAGGAGTGGGGGAGAGGTACCTTTAGAACTGTTCCTACTGTACATCTCTTATAGCCCGAAGCATCCTGATTAGCAGTTTCATCCAGAAGAAAGGATACAGCTTCCTAGTTTGCCTTTTTTTAAACAAAGGCAAGGTAACTGACTCAGTGTTACAAAGTATCTAGAAATTAAGACAGACCAATATTATGAATGAAAGGACACAAAGAGACTAGCCCTAACAATAGGAAAGATCTTTTTCCTTTGCTGTGTTGTCCTGAATCTGCTCATTTTGCTAATTAGAATCATAGTGCTCACTTCTCTCATTTTCTACACAGGTGAAGCTTGCCAGGTTGCAACTAATGTTTTTGGTTTATTTAAAATCCCATCCCCAAATTCACACTCATTTTTCTCTGATTGGCTAAAATGGGTATTCAAGAAATACATATTCTTTTTTTTAAAGATTTATTTATTTATTTATTTTCCCCCCTCCCTCCATTGTCTGGTCTCTGTGTCCATTTGCCATGTGTTCTTCTGTGTCTGCTTGTATTTTCATTAGGTGGCTCTGGGAACTGATCCTGGGACCCTCCAGAGTGAGAAAGAGGCAATCATTCTCTTGTACTGCCTCAGCTCCCTGGTCTGCTGCGTCTCTTATTGTCTCTCCTCTGTGACTCTTTTTGTTGCGTCATCTTGCTATGTCAGCTCTCTGCGTGGGCCAGCACTCCTTGTGTGGGGCAGCACTCTGCATGGCAAGCTTGCCTTCACCAGGAGGCCCTGGGTATCGAACCTGGACCTCCTGTATGGTAGACAGGACCCCAACTGCTTGAGCCACATCCACTTCCCAAGAAATACATATTCTTGATTTCAAAGTAGTGCCTAAAAATTTAGCTGCCTCCTGGCAAGTCTTATTTCAAAAATACATACTAAAAAATATATGAACAAGAATGAGTTTAAAGTAACTCTTATAGATCTTTATTCTGTGATGACATTTTCTCTGAGTCCCCTAGGAGAGCCAGGAAAATGGGAGGAAAGATGGAGTAACTAAATGTGTATAAACATCCTTGGGAAACTAAAATCAAGTATTAGAGAAAATTTCCTTCAATAAAGCTATATTGGCTAACATGGACTTCTCAGACCCTGTTTGTAGACTTAATTCAATCAATCCCCCAGGCTTGTCCTTAATCTTGAATTCTGTCTTCATTCACAGTTAAACCTATAAATTCTGACCATGCGGTAGATAGCACAGGTGTTATTTTCTCCCATTGGTATATAGAGGAACTAAGACACCAAGACCTAAGGGGACTTGGCCCAGGTCTTATAAAAAGTCAGTGGGGGAAGTGGATGTGGCTCAAGCAATAGAGCTTTCACCTACCACATGGGAGGGCCTGGGTTTGATCCCTGGGACCTCCTAGTGAAAAAGAAGAGAAAATATGCCTGCATGGCACGTGAGTGCCCACACAGTAAGCCAGTGCCCTATGCAAGTGAATCACGCAGCAAGATGATGATGCATCAAAAGAGAGACAAGGGGAGAGTCAAGGTGAAGCACAGCAGAAACCAGGAACTGAGGTGATGCAATTGACAGGGAACCTCTCTTGCTGTCAGAGTTCCCTAGTATTGAATCCTGGTGAATTCTAGAGGAGAGAAAATGAGAAAAGAAGACAACACAGACAGCAAAAACAGCAGGGCAGGAGGAAGGGAAGGGGGAGAAATAAATAAATCTTTAAAAAAAAAAAAGTCAGTGGTAGGAGCAGTAAGATAATTCCAGGTAGAAACATATTTTAGAAGACTTTACACTGAGACTATCCTTCCCCCCCACCTACCCGCAGCGTTTGTGACTTTCTCATTCCACAATTCAACAGAGTAGCTCTAATCACAATTTAACCACTCCAAGATCAAGAATTATTGGTCACTGTGAGGATCTATCAGACAATAGTCTGAACTCGAAAGACCTAAATTCTGGGATTGCACATCCTTGGCTCGGTCTGGATGGCAGCATCTGGGAACTCCGTACTCTTCTCAGCATGGGGTTAAGGGACTAATCTGAGGGGGAGTCACCCCGCCCATCAAGGGATTACTGGGGGGAAATGAACTAAATCTCTTGCCCAATTTCAACAGTGTCTGACCCAATCTTCTAGACAGTCCCTTTAGGAAATGCCTATTGTTTTCTTAGGACAAATGCTTGTCTTAGCCGTCTCTTCCCTCTATTTCCCTTCTTAAGATGACATCTGAGTAGATGAGGAAAGAATGTTACTTTCATACACACATGAAAGCAGGAAAAAGTCAGGATCTTGGCGCAGTGTCAGCTGCCTCCACTGACCTGGGGAAATGCCCCTTGTCCATTCTGTTTGCCCTGCTTACATTCACAAGCAAGTATGCACTCACAGAATCCAGCCTCTCTCAACCAGGCCAGAGCCCAGAGATGCCCCCAGATGACACAATCTCCCCACCCCCACCCCCAGGCTACCACTGGCTGTTGCCCCAAACATCTGCCATTCCTTCGTCCTGCTCCTGACCAGTCACTGAGCCTCTGATGCAAGGCCACCAAGGCCACTGGCTCTCGCTCGGCATCCATGATACAAGAAATATATAGTCTCGGAAAAGGCAAATGTCAGGGCTTCCTTCTACTTATTCATAGAACACCACACCTAGTATCTGTTGACGTAGCTGCATCCAAAATTGGTTTGCAGCCACTGTCCTTGGGAGTAGATAATTGGAACTCTTTATCTCTATCTCTATCTCTATATTTATCTCTATCTGTATCTATAACTCTCTATCAAAATATCTCTTTCCTCCAGCCCTTGGTATCCAGACAGGATAGACTTATCAGTAGGGGTCCCAGCCAGAAATAGAGGGCACACTCAAAGAAAGCTACTCTGATATAAATTTAATAGAGTCAATTATTTTCAAAGAGCAGTGGTTATCAGAATGTAGTCCTCTGACCCAATACTCTTTTAGGGGTCCACAAAGTCAAAACTATTTTCATCATAATACTAAGATGTCATTTGCCTTTTATACTATCAGTCTCACACAAGTGTAGAGTTTTCCAGAGGTTACATGACATCTAAGATATGAGAACCTAGCTGTCTGTTATTAAGCCAGATGTTAAAGTAAAATTGTAAAACAATGCCACTATTCTCTCCAATTTTGGGGGTGGCAGTGGCAGAAAATAGCTATTTTCTGTTTTTAAAAATATTATTTATCTTAACATGTAATGGGTTTATTATGGGCATTTTAAATGAATACATGAGCATTTTTAAATTTTCTCAGTTTTAATTTATAATACCAGACATATCAAGATCTACTCACAGAAACTAAGGCTCTTTGGGATCTTCAATAATTTTTTCCCTTTAAACATAGTAGCATTCTATAACATGTATGCTGCAGCAAAGGTCCTAAGGACAGCCAGAAGAAATTATTTTGTTGTTGATACAATTATTGTTGTTTTATTGTAAATTGTTGCACTATTTCCTTTTTCTCTTGCTCTCTCTCGGTCTTTTTTTTAAACAGAAATGTTAGATTCCATAAATGATACCTCAAAAATATAGGGGGGGGGAGTGGACTTGGCCCAGTGGTTAAGGCATCCGTCTACCACATGGTAGATCCGCGGTTCAAACCCTGGGCCTCTTTGACCTGTGTGGAGCTGGCCCACGCGCAGTGCTGATGCACGCAAGGAGTGCCATGACATGCAGGGTTGTCTCCTGTGTAGGGGAGCCCAACACGCAAGGAGTGCGCCCTGTAAGGAGAGTTGCCCAGTGCAAAAGAAAGTTCAGCTTGCCCAGGAATGGCACATACACAGAGAGCTGACACAAGATGAAGCAACAAAAAGAAACACAGATTCCTGTGCCACTGACAACAACAGAAGCAGACAAAGAAGAACATGCAGCAAAGAGACACAGAGAACAGACAACTGGGCGGAGGGTGGGGGGAGGAAGGGGAGAGAAATTAAAAAAATATATATAGGGGGACAGCAGATGTGGCTAAAGCAGTTGATCGCCTGCTTCCCACATAGGAAGTCTGGGGTTTGGCCCCCAGTGCCTCCTAAAAACAAAATCAAACAGCAAACAAACGAAAAAACCAATGCTGGGGAACCAAAGTGGCCCAGTGATTGAGCATCAGTTTCTCATATATGAGGTCCCGGATTCAATCCCCAGTCCCAGTACCTTAAACAAATAAACAAACAAAATATACATATATGGGGATTCCTATATACACCACTCCCTTTCCTCCCCCACTTTTCCCCATTAGCAACATCTTCCATTAATGTGGTACCTTTGTTACAATTGGTGAACACATATTGAAGCATTGCTACTAACCATGGTCAATAATTTATATTATGGTTTACACTTTGCAATGCACATTTTTATAGTGTTTGACAAAATGTATAATGGCCTGTATCCATCATTGCGATGTCATTCAGATAAATTACATCGTCCCCAAAATGTCCCATATTACACCTATTCTTCCCTCTCCCTCCCCTCAGAACCCCTGGAGACCGTTGCTTTTATATCAATATTACAAGATCTTCCATTGCTAGAATAATAGTAATAATAATAAGCCTACTTTAGTCCAAGGTTGCATTCCTCCCTTATGTTTGTTCATTCCACAATCTTGAGGATTTTAGGATGGTGATGCCCACTCTGTTTCTGATTGAGAGGGGGCTTAGATTCCACGGGGTAGGTGGATAGAACTGTCTCGCTTGTAGTTGTAGATACTCTTTGTTTTTTGGGATGGGCATTGTCCATCATCATCCTTTTGCTAGTTGTTCTGGATGAGTCTGATGAATTGGAGAGTAGGTGTTGCAACACTGTTGAGATTCAGGGCTCAAACAGCATATGAACAGACTGAAGATTTAAATCTCTGGTACATATATTTAACAAGTATAATGTTGATTATAGGTTCAAATAAAAGGGACAGAAGAGTCCTTTATAGGGAAATTATAAGTGAGTCTAACTCTGTTACATTGGGGAACATGTATTCCAAGGTAAGGTCCACTGACAGGGTATCGAATTTCTGAATGTCTGCCCTGACTATAGTGTCTAGATACACCTAGAGCCCTCAGGAGCCCTGCTGTTTGCAGTACAGTTTAATGTGGCAGTCAATGAGATCCTCCTAAGATGTGCAAAAGCATAACCTCTGGAAAGACATTCCAACTCACTTTGAAGTCTCTTAGCTATAAAAACTCATTTGTATTTAATATTTCCTCCTTTTGGTCGTGGTCTTTTTCCAAATGCATTGCTAGTTGGTGCTTGGTAGTAATCCCTCAGTGCTGGGGGGCTCATCCCTGGGAGTCGTGTCACACACCAGGGGTGAAGGGGAAGGTAGTGAGTTTATATGCTGAGTTTGGCTTAGAGAGAGACCACATCTTCGATAATTTTAAGAGGCCACAATGTTTGAGAACAACAGGTGTAGAGAAATAATTAGGGGTGGTAACAGCAGGGTGCTGTAACTACTGCTAGGCCTGGGAGCAGGTTGGAGGGGTCAGTTACCAACACCTAGAGACCAAGAGGTGCAGGGATAAGACCATCTGCTAGGACAAAAAGACTGGGACAGGGACACTTCCCTTTGACAGAACCTTACCCAAAGCCAGAGAACAGACAGAAGAGACCTAGAAAGTTTACTTTCTAGTCATGAGCTCCTTCTTCCTTCCACCATCCTCCTGATTAAGAAAATAGGAATTATTTTTCCTCAACTATTTGAGAAAACTCTATGAACTGAATCCTTTAGATTCAGTTGTTGACATATTAAAGGAGAAGAGAAAATTCTTTATAAAAATCTTTTAAAAAATGGCCTCACTGGCAATGATTATTCTACTATGTAACCTACAGTTTGCACTTCAGTAGCTGAAAATTCCCTTGATCATTATTTCCTCTTTAACAATTTCTAATCTTCACTGATGTCCAGGACAGACCAGAAAGCAAAAGAACAAACCAAATTATTCATCTTTAAACTATTATGTACTATTACTGACTTATTCATCTTTAAACTATTACATGTTGTTACTGACAACTTGTGAACCCAGTATTTTAAAAAGAGGCTCTTCATTTTTCACATAAAGCTGTGGTTATTCATTTCATCTAAGTTGACCTCAGATAGTCTAGTGCAGTCCACCTTTGTCTCTGAAGACACATTGCCTTGGTTTGAATCCTGTATCCATTATTTACTAACTATATGGCCTTGGGTAAGTTGCTTAATTTCTCTGGGCCTCAATTTCTCATCTGTAAAATGGAGATAATAGGAGTATATAAAATAGGCCAATTGGCAACATCTTGGCCCAGTGGTTAGGGCATCTGTCTACCACATGGGAGTTCTGCAGTTCAAACCCCAGCCTCCTTGACCCATGTGGAGCTGGCCCATGCACAGTGCTGATGCGTGCAAGTAGTGCCCTGCCACACAGGGGTGTCCCCCGCGTAGGGGAGCCCCATGCACAAGGAGTGTGCCCCATAGGGAGAGCCGCCCAGTGCCAAAGAAAGTGCAGCCTGCCCAGGAATGGTGCCGCACACATGGAGAGCTGACACAACAAGATGATGCAACAAAAAAACCCCACAGATTCCCGTGCCGCTGACAACAACAGAAGCAGACAAAGAAGACAGCAGCAAATAGACACAAAGAACAGACAACCGGGGTGGGGGGGAAGGGGAGAGAAATAAATAAATAAATCTTGAGGAAAAAAACTCTATTGTTTTAAAAGAAATAGGCCAACAAACTAGATAAGTAGATAAAAAGGACAAATTCCTAGAAACACACAAATTACCTACACTTACTCAAGAAGAAATGGAATATCAAAAGATGACTAACAAATAAACAGACTGGATCAGTAATCAAAAACCTCTCAACAAAGGAAAGCCCAGGACCAGATGGCTTCACTGGGGAATTTTACCAAACATTTCAAAATGAATTAACACCAACTGCTCAAACTCTGCCAAAAAAAAAATGAGTGGTGGGAACACTACTTGCCTCATTCTATGAGGCCATCACCCTAATGCCAAAGTTAAAAAAAGATACCATGAGAAAAGAAAAGTTACACAATAATATCCTAATGAAAATGGATGTAAACACCCTCAACAAAATACTAGCAAACTGAATCTAACAGCACATTAAAAGAATTATAACCATGATCAAGCAGGATTTATCCCAGGTTTACAAATGTGGTTCAACACAAGAAAATCAATTAATGCAATATACCACATTGATAAAAGAAAGGAAAAATACCATATGATTATCTCAATTGACATATAAAAGGCATTTGCCAAAAGCTAGCACCCCTTCTTAATAAAACACTTAGAAAACTAGGGAGAGTTCTTCAACATGGTAAAGGGCATATATGAAAAACAACTACTAACATCATACTCAATGGTGAAAGACTGAAATCTTTCTCTCTAAAATCAGGAACAAGAAAAGGATAGCTACTGTCACCATGGTTTTTCAACACTGTACTGGAAATTCTAGCCAGAGCAATTGGGCAAAAAAAAGGCATTGAAATTGGAAAGGAAGAAGTAAAACTTTTCCTATTGGTGGATGACACAACCCTATATATAGAAAATCTTGAAAAATATAAAATAATGTTCCCAGAGCTAATAAAAAAATTCTGTAAAGTAGAGGGGTACAAGATAAGCAAAGAAAAGTCAGTGGTGTTTCTACACAATAGTAATGAAAAATCCAAAAAGGTAACTCAAGAGAAAAAATTCATTTACAATACCATCTAAAAGAATAAAATACCTAGGAATAAAATTAACCCAGTAAGTAAATGACTTACAGATGGCAAATTATGAAACATTGCTGAAAGAAATCAAAGAAGGCCTAAATAAACAGTGTTCAGAAGTGCCACCATTTTTTAAAAAAGGAATTCCCATGTACTGTTAGTGGGGAAAAAAATCCCATGTAATGTTAGAGGCAATAGATATCAAAATATTGGAAATTCCTATTGCATTAGGCTGAAGAGTGTCTCCCCAAAATTCATTCCCACTTGGAATCTCAGCATTACCTGGAAAATAAAGTGTTTGCAGATATAATTAAGGCAAGGATGCCAAAATGAAATCATCCAGGATTTAGGGATGGCCCCAAATCCAATGACTGGTGTCCTTATAAGAAAAGGAAAGGACACAGACACACAGGGGATGATGGCCAGGGAAAGAGAGAGGCAAAGTGAGCAGCAATTGGAAGAGGCAAGGAAGTCTTCTTCTCTAGAGCTTCTGAGAGAGCACGGCTCTGCCGACACCTCTGTCTTTGACTTCTGTCTTCCCTAACAGTGGGAAAATAAATTCCCACAGTTTTAAGTCATCGCCACAATTTAAGACAGCCCTAGAATACTAATACACCTACAATTTGACCCACCAAGTTATTCTAAGAATTTATCCTTCCAAGAAATGTCACAAATTTTCAAGGATGTGTGAATTTAATAAATTTACAGCATATTCATTATAGCAAAATTTAGAAACTATTCACCAGAAGGGGACTAGTTAAATGATAATACGTAAGCTCAAGGGTATACCACACAGCCATTCAAATGAATCATGTAAAAGGCAATATGTGAAAAATTACTACAATTATATTTACATTTAAAAGAAAATCAGTGTGTCTCATTCTACAGCACGCCCACGGTCCATGACTTGGACCATGTATTTTTCTCATTTTCTTCTTTCTTAATAGACTTTTTACTCCCTTTCCTACCCTAAAAAAAAAGGAAATGAAAGAAAAGAAAATCACAGAACAACATGAACATGTCACTTATGTCTTTAAAAGAATATATACACACTTGGAAGAAAACACACCTAATAGTAACTACTTCTGGTATGGGGCACAGAGGATTTCTTACCACTTCTTACTCATGCAATTTTGAACTCTCAGACCTTTCCAAAAACCATTTTTTAGCTTTATAATAAAAACCTTTTAAAAGTTGTTTTGCTGATTACACCTGTAAGGTTGTAACAATAAAGAGCAAATTTAATATAGGTCATAACATAGTGGAATATGCACAGGCCTTGGCATTAGAAGAGTTAAATCTGAATTCAGCCTTTCCCTTACTTCTTCTACTCATTTATCAAATCCATACTTGTTGAGATACTAGTACCTCTGTGCTACTCCTAGAAATCTAGCACTTCATGACCATAGACTAAACCGCCCCCCCCCCGCAGTTAGCCAATAACCCAACTTACTAATTGTGTCACTTATCCAGACTGCAGTTTATCTATCCGTAAAATGAGAATAGCAATTCCCACCTCCAAGATTATTGTGAACATGAACTAAATAACGCACTTGAAAGTGCTGGACTAAAAGTCTGGAAACGTAATGAGCATTAAGTAGATATTTGCAGAATGTCAAGTGTGTATAGTCAAAAGTGACTTCACCAGCCCAGGTTTTTGGTGAAAACAGAAAGACAACAAAATACCTTTGGCTGGAAAATAAATGATAGGTAGATACCAATACTTATGCATTCCATGAGAAAAGCATGCTCCCTCTTAGGAGTCAGCCAAGGTATAAATATTTTATTTGAGTGAACTTGTCAGTAGTCCTGTGAACAAAAGATAATTTTGATATGTCAACCTGACATATGTCATCACACACACACAAATAATAAAGTGCTTGGGACGTGCTTTGGTTTGCTAGTTTTTGCTAGGTTCACACCCTGGAAAACACAGCTTGAATCTATAAATGTAATCTGTAAATTGGTATTATATAATTTTGTTCAAATATTGACTAACTTGACATTGTTTTAAAATTTCTTATTTTGTATTCAACGATTTTGAAGCAACTACTTTTCATTGATTTGCTCAACTAAATTCATCTGACAGTGAAGGGAGATGACATCTGTAAGAGGAGATAAAGGACAGAGAGAAGCTAATACTTACGTTAAACCCTCTGAGAACAATAAATGTAATTGCTTTTCCATCAATATAGCTGTTACATCTAGTCACTTAAGAAACATTTCCATTTGAGCATCACTTGGCCAACTATTGAATTGGGGGTGACCTTGCTACATTACAGTAGTAGACATGGTAAAGAAAGATTGCATTTACTTCATCCAAGAATTTTTTTTAGACTTTTTGAATAATTCTTGTCATTTATTCTCTCTGGCAATAAACTGAGCAACTAAAAAGATCAGTGGCAAGACTAACTTTTAAGCCATTAACTTCACTTTTAAAGCCAAAAATGCAATAATAAGAACCAATAATTCAATTCAACACACACATTCTGAGCACATTTAAAGTGCAGAAAATTGTGTTAGGTGCTAAGAGGACACAAAGATGAATCATGACTGGTCTTTGCCTTCACCCGGCTATATTCTAGGAAGGAAGCTATGACTCATCCATGAAGAGTTATTACGTAATAAAGAATGATGTTTGTTCTTTAGCAGAAATAAAATATTGGTTAGGAATATTGGAAAGAGAAAGAGAATTTTTGGTTGGTAAGTAGAATCGGTGATGTGCAGAATCATGTCTGGAAATTTCCATGACCCATGTGGCATCTGAGCAAGGCCTTGGAAAATGAATAAGATATTGTTTAACAGGTAGAGATGAGAAAAGGGAATACCAAATGGCGGGAAGAGCATGAAGAAAAGCATGACGGTAGAAAACTAAGATCATGCTCAAGAATCAGCAAATGGTCTAGTTTGACAGACTCCTCTGGCAAATATTAGAAAAATAAAAACTATGTATTTATTTAGGAGCAGGGTGTTGCCATACTTTATTCCTACGGTATGATGGACTTTATTCTAAGTAATGGAGAGTACCTAAAGGTATTTGTTTTAAGCATAAAAATAATATAGCAAGAGCTGTGCTTTAGAGATTACACTGACAGTGTATTGCATAAGGGCAACACTAGAAGCATGGAGAAGGGTAAAGGGAAGGGAAGAATAGACAAGAAGGAATAAGGGCCTGGGAGCCTTGGGCTAGGACCGTGGCAGGAGGGAAGAGGACACGGAATGGTGAGCTAGTGAGGCTTGAAACCTAGATCAGAGGTACGTAGGGAGGGATGCAAACACATATTGAGTTCTTACCCTAATCAATGTGCTTTATATATGGGCATTTGTAATCCTCAAAAAAATCCTAGGAGATAAGTAATAGTAACTGCATCTGGGAGATTAACTAACTTGCTAACTAGGTATGTCTGATTTGCAAGTGTATATTCTTTCAAATTACCATACTTAAATTGACAGGACTTGCTGATGTATCAGTGTGGGGGGTAAGGGGAAAAAATAAGCCAAAGATGATTCCCTGGCTTTGACCATGAGTGATTGAGAGGATGGCGGTACCAATAAAAATAAAGTATCCTAGAGAAAGAGCAAACTTGGGAGGAGGATGACAGTACAGTTTTAGACATTTGGAGGTTGAATCCACTTAAAAGTGTTGTCCATATGCATTGTATCTAATTCTTGCCATTCCACTCTCTTTTTCACACACTCCGATCAGACTTTCATCCCCACCATTCCCTTGAAACTGCTAGTGTCAAGGTCATCAATAATCATCTGTCTCATTGTTAAATTCAGTGGTGGTCACTTCTCACCTTACTTAAATTATCAACAGCATTTCTTGCAACTTTGTTCTCCCTCCTCTTTGATAATTTTTTTTCACTTGCTTTCTAGGACCTTGTTCTCTGTTGATAATCATCCTATCTGACAAATAGTTGTCTTAGTCTCCTTTGCAATCCTTCCACTTCTCCAGAAACTTGTAATGTTGTATTACTTAAGGGCTCATAGCTGGGCCCTTTTGTTTTCCCTATCCACACTCATCCTCTTGGTGATCATCAGAGTCATAGCTTCAAAGGCAATCTATAGGCCACCAACCCTCACATTTATATTCCCAGCCCAATATAGACTCCTATAATCCAGTCAAACCTATTTTACTTGCAACCTTCCCAATCTCAGTTAATGGCAACTCCATTCTTTGAGTGTCTTAGGCAAAACACATCTAATACAGCAGGAAATCCTGATGGCTCTATTTTCAAATTATGTCAAGAACTTGCTACTACCAACACTCTGGTTTAAGCCACTATCATGCCCAGCTCAGATTCCTAGAACAGCTTCACAATTGTTCTCTCCAGTTCTACCCTTACCTACCTACAGCCTACTTTCAATCCAATAACCAGGGTAACCCTTTATGCAAAATACATCATGCCACACCTCTGCTCAAAACTCTACAATAGCTCCCCATTTCATAGAGTATAAAAGCCAAATTCCTTTTGGCTGACATGACCCTATATAATTTGACGTATTGTATCCTTTCTGACTTTTTCTCCTGTCACTCTCCCCAATGCTCATTCTTCTCCAGCTACTCTGGGTTATTTGCTATTCCTTGAACATACCAGGTACATTTGTGACTTAGGGTCCTTGCAGTGGATGTTCATATGCTGAAATGCTTTCCCCCAGATATCTGCAGAACTAATGCTTCTTAGTGATGCGAATTCTGACCACCCTATAGAAAATTGCAACCAACACCTCCATCATTACTCCTAATAATTGCAGTCATGAGCCCTTTTATCCTGTTCTATCTTTTCTTTTTTTGTTTGTAGCACTACTAACATAAAATCTGATTGTCATATTTTTTTAATGCTTTCTTATCTCTCTTCTGCTACTGATGTATCCCAACCACCAAAATATTGCCTGGTATATATTAGGCACTCAATAAATACTTGTTGAATAGTGAGATGTTTAGCAAAGAGACAAATGTAATTCAATGAATATTTATTAAGTACTATGATCAAGATTCTGAATAGATCTGGAGCTCAGGAAATAAGTTAAAGATATACATTTTATCTTAGAATTTTTAGAGCTGAGATTGTGGGAATGCATGTTATTACCAGGGGGAAGCCATGATGGCAAAGGGAAGGAAACTAAAGATGAAAATTGGGTGTAGAAGGAAAAATAGAACCTAGCAAATGATAAGTAGGTGGAGTGCTCTAAATCATGAGCATGCCACTTGAAAGAAGGAGAAGAAAAGGGGAATTCAATAATGTCAAGTGCAGCAAAGAGGAGAGGAGGAGAGGGACCAGGAAATAGTAACTGGGTTCAGTGACTGTATTTCAAAAGTTACCATGACCTTCAAGAAAAAGTGGTTAAAGCAATTATCTCATAAAGAGTTTATGATGCCCAGTTATAAAAAATAGTGCAATGGAATCAAGAAAAGATTTCATTTGCTACACTAGGTGGGAAAGCCAAACATGCCTAATAAAATTTTATGATGTAAACAATATTAATTAAATATTAAGCAATCAAAAATCTTAAACTATTTATACTTCATTGCTACTTCTTCATTTGTTGGTCACTTGAGTAGTAGTAAAAAAGTAGTCAGAATTTGAACTTAAAAACCTGAGAATGAGTCCATGCTCTGCCACTTTCTAGCATGTGACTTTGGGCAGTTCACTTAAACTCTTTGTCTCTATTAGGTTTAATAGTATTTGCCTTATCTATCTCACAGGCTTATTGGGGAAGGGGGAATAAATGAAGAAAAGGAGAAAACTATAAATCTTTTTATTCCAGAGCCAGTGTGGTATGCAGGCAGCTTTCTGTGAGAAACTAGTTCTTATTCAGTTCAGCTATGGCCTGACCAGTGCCTTGGTATTCCAGATACCGATTGCCTCAATTGTAAACTAAAAATTGCCTTGCCTATCTCACTGGATCGTTCCAGGAATCTAATGGGATAGTTTATGAAAGTGCTTTGCATATTGCAAAGCACTATATTATAGATCTTCTGTATTTAAGACTCTGGGAACAGTGGTTCTCAAGCTTCAGCATGTCCAAGAATCATCTGGGAAGCTTGGTTATGATGCACATTCCAGAGATTCCCCTTCCCAGAAATTCTGAGTCAGTGATCAGGAGAAGGTCCGCTGGGGAATCTATATTTGGAACAAGCCACTGAGGTGATTCTGGTCTAAATGTGGTAAGGCAGAGAGTGGCAAGTTTGGAAGTATGAGGAGATACAGAAAAGAAGGGTAGAAAGGAGATGAGGCTGGTTTATTCTGAGTCACTGGGTCCTACTTTTGACATCTCCTTGGGGAGGCATCTTTCCTCCAAACAGTCAAGAAAATCCTAGAAGCTCTATTTCTAACAGCAAGAATTTGCCCAGAAATTGGGCAACTAATACCATGAATCATTTTATAAGCTCAGAATTGTAGTAGATATTTGAGCATTCATAAATTAATATAATGGGATATTGGATTAGTTCACACCAAAATGTTTGCCTCGCTCAATGTTTGATGGTACAAAATTACGAGGCAACTGATGGTTGGGATGGAGCCAAGCATGCAGTCCCCTCCTCCTGGGCACAAGGGTGCTCTCTCTTCCGGCTTCCCCCAGCTGCATCCCCGCCTTTTGCCTCATGGTTGCCCAGCACTTTGGGTCAAAGGGAGCCAGTTATCTTCCTTCTTGGGTTGATTTCACAAAGCTGAGACTTGCCGTGGCAGTAATTGCTGTTCTCTCCTGCACAAATGCCCTTTCTGGCATTGACATTTATCATTTTAATAAATCCAGAATGGTATTTTTTCCATATTTTATTCTGGAACTATGTTATATTCTTTATAGCAATGCAAAGGCAATAAAATAAAAAACACTTAATGAAATAAACCTACATGGAGTTAAAAAGTAAATCCATATTTTCCTGTACTGAAGTATTCCTCAATTTACAAATAATTCTCATCTCCTTTTAAATCTTTCCTGGGTTTATTTACCATAGATCATAAAGCTATTTGAAATTTATTTCGGGGGGGATAAATAAGTTATAACTCTCTCCCAAGAGTGGATAAATTCCACCAATAAGACGTTTAAGTTCCCAGTTAAGCATCAGTTTTACATGTGTGTGGTAGTTTCCCCTTGAGAAATGGCCCCAAAGGTTTTATTATCTTTTTTCCCCTCCCCTTTTTTTTTTCCTTCTCAATGCTATCATACAATTTCATATCCACGTTTCATAATTTGAAATGGGACCTTTCCTGTCTAAAGTAGCACATACTAGCATTTTATATTTCCTTGCCAAAGAACTATACAGGATAGCTCTACTTTTTAGAATATCATGAAAAACTTCCTAGTTCATAATTCAAGATAAAATATGTCAGATAATATTTTTAATGGTGATGGTCATCACTCTTTTCACCCAAACCTGTGCACCACAGTTGGGCTTTAACATGGGATGGGGGAAACGGTTAGACAAAGAATATGTCAATATTTTCATTAAAATTATAAATATGTAAACTAAGCTAATATTGTAGACATATGCAGATAAAATGGTGTTAATTTTAAAATAAATGCAAAATATAATGCATGTGCTGTTTAAAGTGATTAAAATTTATTTCTTTAAACTGTCTTCTTCAAATATAATATCTGGTCACTTATAAGGATGTACAACACATAGCAAAATACTATAACTCAGGGTGTTTTTGTTTTCGTTTTCTTGAGGTACTGGGACCAGGGATGGAACCCAGGACCTTGTATGTGGGAAGCCAGTACTCAATCCCTGAACCACATCAGCTCTCCTGAGTTGGTTTTTATGTTTGTTTGCTTGTTGTTTGCTTTTTTGTTTTTAGGAGGCACCAGGAACCGAACTGGGACCTCCCATATGGGAAGCAGGCACTCAACCTCTTGAGCCACAATCGCTCCCAGGATATATTTTTAAAATAAAATGAAATAAAGTACTGTTTTAATTATTGAATTTATGTGATTCTAAGATTCTACCACCTTTCAATATCAAAATACTATCTAATTTTGAGAAAATTTCTCATCTATCAAATTGCTTCTAAGTTCTCTCTTTATATATGAATCAGTAGCTATGGTCTGTGATAACTCAACAGCCACCTTAAAAACTCACTAATATGAAAGTATTGCACAAGCAAACTCACCAAATTAAAATCTATAATCTAGTTTAGCAGGGGAAGTCTCAAAATGACTGAGATTCTATTTTGGATATTGGGAAAATTTTGGTAACGGATGGTGATTAACAGTGAGGATTTGTAAATTTAAATGTTGTTAAAAGGAAAATTGAGGTTGTATTTATGGTACTGGAGTAAATAATAAAGCAGCCAGAATAGTGGGAGCACACACACACACAAAATCCTGTTGTGTGAAATGCTTATATATAATCTGTCAAAGATCAAAAGTTAATTTAGTGTAATAAAAAGTTTTATGTTTCATGAGCTGCCTTTTCTGTAAATTCTAGTGCATAATAAATTTTTTTTTCAGTCACAGTTCATGAAACTCACTGTCAAAATAGCTTCATGAAGGAAGTCTCTCTGAGACAGAAGCTGTGTTCTGAGCTCAAATACTCATGTTTCTGGGGTATGTCCTTAGCACGTCATGAATTCTAAGGATGTTGGTGTGGAAGGAGTTGCTGCAATGGCGCATCATGGGAACATAGTTTCATGGATATAACAGAAACTTTCAACAGATGACCTCTTTATTACTTGAACAACATAAAGAGTCCAGAAGGAAAAGTAACCACTCTGTTACTTACACAGCACAAAGAATCCAAAACAGCAAGGAAAAAAGTCCCATCATGGCTGGACTCCCAGGTCAGGTCAATGGATGACAGTTTTCATTCCCTACTTCTTTGGAGGAGACAAATCTATACTCTTTAATGGTTCTTATCCACCATGGTGGGAGGGTGCCCTAACATTGAGGATTTCTGTTCTGATAAGCATCTGGGCTGCTTATTCCTGGTTTCTGGGTTTAAGTTCTGGCTAGGCTTTTTCATTAGACTTAACATTTGCCCCTGGCAGCAGAATGGCATGTAATAGGAAAGGAGGTGGGCATAGCTGAAGGCCAGAGGATGGCCAGGTGAGATCTATTAGGGTAATGGCCCCTTACAGGTGTCTGTGACTTTCTTAATAATTTGTGTGAGCATAATTCTTTGGGTTATGTTCCCTTCTTTTTAAATGTAAATTCCATCTCTCTAAATTAACAAATATAAGCACCCATTTGCTGTTCCCCATCTTTTTATATAGACAAAATGTCCTTTATAAGGATTAGTCTGCTTCACACTTTGGGGATAATTATTCACCCTTTACTGAAACAAGTTTTTCCTGATTCTAACAAAATACAGTGTATTTAGAGGCAAATTACAATTGCCTGAGCAAGTTACACTGAGTGCTAAATTTATCTGAGTAATCTAAAACAGCTAAAGGGAAATGTTTCTAGCTCTAAACAAACAGGATTTTCAATGTATTCCAGAGAAGGGGGACTGAAATACACTTCACCACAATCTTGGCATTTATTCCGTACTAATTCTATTGTAGTAAAATCAAGTATGAGAAGAAAATCACTCAAAGTTTCTCGTATATTTAACTGTCTAGAGATCACTAAGTCCTCTTAGATTTGTTTCTTGCCTTTAATGAATTAGCATCATTTTCCTTTTAAGAAGTCCATTTGGCCTCTGGGAGGCCAGAGGAGAGGGCTAAGGCGTGAGAGAAAACTCTGCATCTTCGGCCTAAGTGCTTCTGACTCCAGGGTGGCAACCAAGAAAGAAGAGCGGCAGGGGCGTGGCGTTAAAAACAGGGAGTGCAGAGAGTAAACCAAGCAGGAAAGAGAGAAGAAGGTCTCCACGGTCAACTGGGTTCACTTAACATGGTCAAATCTGCCTGACCATATAATTCTTAACCATCCCTTGCAGTTCCCTTCTGGATTACACAAACACCTCAGTAAAATTAATTCACCAATTCAAGGCATATCCTTGAGTATGAACATCTTGACTGATTATATCTGCTTGGGTTCCCTGGATTTTTTAAATCGTAGACTCTTTTTTTCTTTTCTTTTTTTTTCCTTGTCTCTTATGTGGTTTAGTTTTTCCTCTGATATCAGGGTTAGCTCACATCCTTTCCATGAAATTTGAAATATATGGACTCTGCTATACTTAATGCAAAAAGTACCCATAAGTGATTCATGATTTAATTTCTAGGCTCTGTCTTAAAAGGCAGGTATAATTTAATATTATTGCTCAAACCTTTACAATTTAAAAAATTCCATTATACTTTAAATTCCATGAGAGCAAGGACCATGTCTATATTACTCACCGTGTATAGGTATCACTTAGCAGAGTGTTGATGGAATGGTGGCTCAACATTTAGATTCTTGAGCCATGCTGCCTGGTCAAAATCCTGTTATCTCGGTCAGCTGTGTGATCTTCAGAAAAGTTAGGGAATATCCCTTGGGCTCAGTTTCCTCATTAATAAAACAGGGATAATAATGATAATATCTCTCTCATAGAAGTGTTGGCAAAATTAGTTGAGATAATTCATATAAAACATCCATTACAGTACCTGTGATAAATATCAAATAACAGTTCAATAAATATAATAAGAACTCCACATTTGTTGGCTACTAAGTATTAAAGGATTTGAATTGGGCTATGTGGTCTTCTTTGTTGCAGATAGAATAAGTTTATATTGCAAGTATTCCTCAAAGTGCAATAACTGATTTATTACATTTCCAAGTTGGCTTCAGATTGGTTTTCTGTACGTATAGTTCAGTTACCTTTGCAAAACGTTGACATAGACTATTCTTCCCTAGTAGCTGCTTTCCTATTTTTTTAATGGTTTCATAATTTTTGATGTGTCAGGAAGATATAAAGTTTATACTCATGACGATGATTCATGAATTCTTCATTTTGAGTAATTTTATATATCTTTGGGACTATTTTAGGTAGTAACTTTGTTAAAAACTGCCTCCCTACTATTAGGTAAAATTAAATTTGCATTTAGGATTTTTTAAAAGTCATAAATATTATATCTGAGGATTTCCTTTTCTTTTTCCATTTTCTGTGCTTTCTTCAATGATAAACTATTTTATAGGTAGTGAATGGATTCCTTGAAGAGATATTTTCTAGTTCTCCAGCTTGTCCCTTACCAGATTTGGTCTTTGGAAGTGTTTCCTTGTCCTGGTACACAAATCTTCCTAACCTGTTATTGACATTTCCTGACCTCATACTGCTAATTTTCATTTTTGACATTTATTTGTATAAATTAATTTTCTCTATTTTTCTTTAAATCTGATTAAATTCAAGAATTTTCATGAGAGAAATAACAAATCTGTTTATAATGCTGTCCATAAACTAGATTTTGAGGCATTTTTTATTCTCTACAGAATACTCTCTACAGAGTATTTTAAATAGAGAACTTGAGGTTAAGTTTAAATAAATTTTTATTTTTTATCTTTTGGAAATAAAGATGATAGGAACAACAAGAATGCTAACAACCCAGCCTAGCACTAAAACTCAGTTATGTCTGGTTTAGGTGCCACAGGCCTAAGATGTGACCATCTCTCTTGAGCTCTCTAACACTGGGCACATAAATCCCAATACTCCTTGGCTTGGTTTTGTTTTCTGTTAGAAGATGTTGAATAAATGAGCTCTAGGTTTCCCTGCAGATGCAAAATTTGTCTTCAATTAAACACATGCATTTATGTTGCTGGAGCAATTAAAAGAAGTTATAAAAAATAGCATAGGGCAATACAATAGAAAACACGTTAACCAGTAATTTTTTCTGTTGGCAAAAAAATTAGTCGAGAAATGTACTTCCTTGGAAAAAAAATTCATCTCCCATAATAATTAAGTGACCTTTGTTAGATGGTTGATGTTTTAAAACTTAATGAAGTACTAGCACTTTAACAAATAACACTTTAATCCCTTAATGAGGGTTCAAATTTTAGTATCAGTTATTTTCTCAGAAAACAAAACAGAAAATTTTGCTATCCCAAACTCTGTACCTTGAACATGTTTTTATCATGTTGCTTGTTTCTGGTTCTTTCATTTCTGCTACTGCAGTGATGCTTTTACTATCTATTACCATCTATGGGAAGGAGAGGTGCCCAAAGTGGCACCTCCCATGAGGAATGGTTCCTCTTCCTTCTAGACTCAGGTGGAATTGGGAGGAACTGAGAAATACAGCTATTTGGTATATCCATCATAAATACCAAGTCATCATGCTATCTCAGTTCTTCCACAGCAGTGTTGACTGTGAAATGGGCAGCCTATCATTTCATCTGAAATAGGAGAATGTTGCTCATTCATGTGAAAAAAAGCCTTTGGCGAAAATAGGATACTAATAAGGAAGATGTGAAAATAGGCATAAATAAATGAAATCTATTATTTCACTTGAACATGACACTCTTCCAGGCTATAGGGTGTGCTCTGTTAAAACAGTAACTTTGTTTGTTTGTTTGTTTGTTTGTTAACTAAAAATGAGCTTCTCTATGATGGTATTTCCACTTTTATCATCCCCCAAGTTTCCAAAAAAAGCATTTTCATGAATCTGCCCATAAAAGCAGTCCCACATTCTTTACTTTCAACAGTTTATTCCTTTCAAGTTCTACAGTAGGAGAACTGAGGAAACAATGAAATAGGCTCCTCTGTCCTTGGGCATCCACGTAAGAGCATGTGGAGAAGAAATTCGGTCCTTATCTCCGTTCTTGACAGGACCATCTCTGTGACCATGGGAAAGTCATTCAATCCCTCTGCACCTGTTTCCACATCTGCAAAATGAGAGAAACGGACTTGATCCTCTCTAAGTGCCACTCAGATTTCTGAGCGTACTCCCCAGAATTTCTGATTCAGTGGGTCTGGGCTGGAGCCTGAGTTTTTGAATTCCCAAGTGATCTTGATGTGGCTGGTCCAGGAATCACACTTTGAGGACCACTAGAGTGGTAGAGTATAGCACTCTACTAAGTGGGGGTCTCAAATAGTGCCTTTCTTTCGTTCTTTTGTCTGCATTTTGTAGTCTTTCAGCATCAGGCTCTTAGCTGTCCCCCACTTTTCTATTTGAGTTATTAGTATGCCAGTCCCTAATAATGTTACTCTTCTAGTTCCTTCAATTTCTTCTTGGGTGCTTTCTCTAACTTGCTGTTGGAAATTTATTAAAAAAATAAATATCCAAACTTATTATATTTTCTTTTAAATGAGTGCATAAATAGGCTCATTCATTAATTCATTTGTTCATTCGACCAACACATATTTGAGCTGTTCTTTGGGCTATTGCTCAGAGTAAAGGTATAAGTTGTACATTTTGGCTACTTGGATGCTTTGCTTTGCTTTATTTTCTGTCTTCTAGCTGGACTTCAAAGGAGTACTACTTCCACATAAATGTAGAATATGTGAGGAGGTAACTATAACAGTCACTTGGGGAACACGGAATTTAAAACTTAGTAGATAAAATATTAAACTCCCTTTCTGGGGAGTCTTGATACTTTTTAAAATAAAATGGCGAAGGGAGCCAATGTGAGCTCCAGGTGGGCGAGGTTCCATGTCCAAAAGCTGTGGGAGTTGCAGGGAAATTCACCGCCATGCTGCTCTTCTGCCCCAAATGCAAGAACTTCCTGAGCATGGAGCAAGGTGAGTGCTGCTACCACTTCACTGGCAATACCTGCCCCGACAGCACAGCGTCAGCCTCAAGATCAACTAAGGAGAAGAATGGCCTCAGTACTGGTGGTGTTTCTTCTATGACACAACCTCAGGAACCTAGCAATATGATCTACCTTGTATGTCAAGGGGATTCACTGCATGGGTGCCTTCTTCTTCCCTTTTGTTCAGTGAGGCTCCAGAAAATGTTCCAAGATGTGACTCTGCACCCACCTGCACAGCATCTGGGACCAACACCAGACCCAGGCTGCTTGAAGGCCCTGGAGGCTGTCTCCAGCTTGTTTGAGCCTTTGAGAGGTATTCCAAATCAAATACCATGGCCAGAAGCAATAGTGGTCCCAGATAAACTGTAATGGTCTGCTCTGAGGAAACAGCCACCTGGCCTCCAGTCCATCCTGAGGAAACAGCCTCCAAGCCTCCAGGGTACCCTGAAGAAACAACTTCCCAACTTCCAGTCTGCCCTAAGGAGTCTGCCATCCAACAGACAACCTGATGAGATTAATCCTGTTTACCAGATGAAACTGCAATGGACTGCCCTGAGGAACTGGCTTCTGAGAAACTTCTTATCCTTCTCAATACCCACCTCTGCCACCCCTCTTTTCTTCCAGACCTATTTCTCAACTGAAATCCCAACAGGCCTCAAAAAATGAGGTATAAAGTGTGACCCGTGAAGAATTATATTATACTGCAAAAGAACTGAATGAGTCTTACAATTTATATAGACAGAAATCAAAGGAGTGTGCAAGGGAATGGATATTAAGGGTGTGGGATAATGGTGGAAGGAATATAAAGTTGGATCAGGTTGAATTTACTGATATGGGCCCACCCACTAAGCAGAGAATCTGGATTCACTGTTACAGCTAACGGGTTAAAAAGGGCTCTAACTGTTTGGGTAACTGGCTGAAACATGGACAAAAGATGATCAACATTACCTGAGGTTGAAATGCCAGAACTGCACTGGTATAATGTAGATGAAGGCATCTAAAGGCTTAAAGAGACTGGAATGCTCGAATGAATCTATCATGTAAGGTCTACTTTCCCATGACAGGAATATCCAGAGGACACACCTTTCACCAGGACTGTAAGGAATACATTTGTGAGACTAATTCTATCTTCCCTGAAGAGCTCTGTGATTGCTCTTCTCTGTAGGTCAGGTATTACCATAGGAACTGCTGTCACTCTACTGGGATCCTTAAGTACAATAGGGATAATCAGATTTGGGGTTGACAGAATTAAGTAGTAGCACTTAATTGCCAAAGACCAGGCAGGCATGGCTACCACAAAAAAAAAAAAAGCAGACTCAAAGCTATAATCAAAATAGTCTGAGTCACAGAGACCTATGGCTTTGGCTAAAATGTTATGGGGTACCTAGAAATAAAATAGATGGCCAGTCTACTAAATTCCTACTTCATCTGTATAAGCAGGTCAAATGAGCAAAAGTCTAACTTGAGTTACAAAAATAGTCATGGCCCTTAATCAATTCCTAGACTTGAGACAGTTTACAGACCCAAGTCCATTGAATGAGGAGAAGGCCGGACCCCTTGGGGAAGGATATTGTTACACTGCCAAAAATTTATACTGTTAATCTTCCTCCTACCTTCCCCCAAAAGACCTATAGACTTTTACCAGAGTAAATGTACACAGGGGAAAAGGAAATGATCAGACATTTTGGGGATTATTAGACACTAGTTCAGAAGTGACATTAATTCCAGAAGACCCAAAACATCACTGTGGTCTACCAGTCAGCATAGGGCAAGTGTTCTTAACCAGATAAAGATTTTAGGGGGTCCATAATCTTAAATTGAAAAAAAAATAAACTTATTATCTTTACTTCTCTGACCTCTAACTTAAATCTAGCATTTCCTTCACTTACAAATATATGCAATAAATTACAGTATATTCTGTGGTTTTCACCAGCCTGGGAAAGGGGTCCATGGGGAAAAAAAAGGTTAAGAACTCCTGGAGTAGGAGTTTGTGGAGGTCAGGTGATTGAAGGAGTTTTAGCTCAAGTTCATCTCATAGTGGTCCAGTGGGTCCCTGGATCCATTCAGTGGTTATTTCTGCAGTTCCAGAATGCATACTTGGAGTAGACATATTCAGCAACTGTAGAATCCCCACATTCGTTCCCTGACTTGTGGAGTGAGGGCTATTATGATAGGAAAGGCCAAGCAAAAGTCACTAGAACTGCCCTTACCTAGCAAAGTAATAAATCAAGAGCAATAACAGATTTCTGGAGGAATTGCAGAGATCAGTGTCAACACTGAAAAATTCAGGGGTAGTGATTCCCACCACAACCCAATTCAATTCTCCTATTTGGCCCGTGCCGAAAACGGATGGATCTTGAAGGATGACATTAGATTATAATAAACTTTACCAGGTGGTGAGTCCAATTGCAGCTGCTTTTCCAGATGTGGTATCATTGCTTGAGCACATCAACACATCCCCTGGTATGCAACTATTGATCTAGAAAATGCTTTTTTCTCAATTACTGTTAGTAAGGGCCACCAGAAACTGTTTTTAGCTGGCAAGTCCAGCAATATACCCTCACTGTCCTCTATCAGGGGTGTATCAACTCTCTAGCCCTATGTCATAATATTGACTGCAGGGACCTTGACCCTCTCCCTCCCACAAGACATCACATTGGCCCATTATATTGATGCTATCATATTGATAAGACCTAGTGAGCAAGAACTAGCAACTACTCTAGACTTATTGGGAAGGCATTTATGTGTCAGAGGATGGGAGATAAATCCAACAAAAATACAGGGGTCTTCTACTTTGGTGTAATTTCTAGGTGTCCAGTGGTATGGAACATGCTGAGATATCCCTTCTAAAGTGAAGTATAAGCTGTTACATCTGGCCTCTTCCACAACCAAAAATGATACACAACACCTAATTGGCCTCTTTGGGTTTCCTCATTCTGGTGTGCCTCTCTGGCTGGAGTAACCAGAAAAACTTCGAGTATTAAGTGGGGACTGGAACAAGAGAAAGCTCTGAGATAGTTCCAGGATGCAGTGCAAGCTCCTCTGCCATTTGGGCCATATGATCCAGCAGATCCAGTAGTACTAGCAGTGTCAGTGCCTGCTGTCTGGAGCCTTTGGCAGGCCTCTATAGGAGGATGAAATCTTAGTTTTGAGAATTAACAAATAACTAGAGTCATTAACTTATTATCTAGATGTTTTCTTACTTTTAGTGCAGTGTAGAATGATGTACTCAGTGTAATCATAACCTTGGTGTAGGTTAACTTTCAAGTAGCTAAAGACATATTTCTTTGAATTTTAATACTATACTTTATAAGTGCTAATCTTTAACTCCTAGCTAGGCCCCATTTGTATTTCCGTATTTTACCAGGCATGGATTTTGTCAATCCTTAACAGTCAGGGATGGCCTGCTTTGTTGAGCTCAGTCACGTTAATTTTGTGATTTACAATTTTATGTATTAGCCTAGCCAAACTTTGCTTAGTTTAGCATTACCTCATGTAGACTGAACTATTTATGACTTTATATATTACCTAGATGGACTTTATCAGTTAAGCAATTTACGACCCAGTTTGTAACCTGTAATCCAATGCTTACCCCAGCCAGCCTCTCTGGGACCTATAAGTGGGGCTTACACACTTCCAGTTAAACTAGTAAGTCAATATTCCCTAACATTCCAATGTCACTATATTCACCTTCCTTTGGTCTGAATTTCATAAAAACCCAACATTTCTCCAATTTAAAGAGCATAGATCTGGGAAATTTCCCCTATTCCCCTTGCTTGCACAATCCATAAAGACTCTCTGTTTGAAAAAAATGAAATAAAATAAAAATTTTAAAATGGCAAAAATCTCTGGGATATATAGGCAGTGCCTAATAAAACAGGCCATTATGCAAATCTTCAATTTTAACACTTATACTTATGAACCTTATTCCCTAAAAAATGAAACTTAGGCTAAATATAATTAATGCCTAAGAGTTACCTCCTGCAAACCACCTTGTTTTTCAAATATGACAAAATTCAGCAAATAAACTTACAAACTTCCCCTACCCAACCCCAACATGGGCTATGTATGACTCCCAGGGATGAGCCTCCCTGGCACCAAGGGATTATTACCAAGTGCCAACCAGCAATGCATTTGGAAATAGACCCAGACCAAAATGGAGAAGTATTAAAAGTTTTTGTGGCTAGGAACCTTCAAAGTGTGTCGGGAGGTAATTCTGGAGGTTACATTCATGCAGGTCTCAGCCAGATTTCACTGACTGCCACAGTAAACAAAACCTCAAATAAAAGTGCTTCCAAGGGCTCTAGGGACTTTCAGACACTGTAGGCAAAGCATACAGCCTCATGAAATCAACATCCCTTTGGCGGGCCCTATTTGGGAATATATGATAATCTATTTCCTTAATATAACAGAGTTAAACTCATTTATATTTCCCTACTCATGATTCTTCTACCTCTTTTATTTGAACCTATAATTATCACTATACTTGTTAAACATATGTCTCAGAGACTTAAATCTTGGACTGTTCATATGTTGGCTAAGCCCTGAACCCCAGCAGAGTTTTGGCCAACACCTACTCTCCAGTTCTTCCGACTTGCCCAGGACAACTAACAAAATGATGCCGATAGACAAGTTCATTCCCAAAAAATAAGGAGTATCTACAACTGCAAGCAAAACAATTCCTTCCATCTGCCCCATGATATCTAAGCCCCCTCTCAACTTGGTGTAGTCAGTGGACATCATTCCAAATTCCTTAAGATTGAGGAATGAACAAACTTAAGGGGGAGGGGGGAGGTGTAACCATGAACCAACGTAGATTCATTATTATTGTAGTTATTATCTGTGGTAATGGAAGAAATTGTAAGGATGATATAAAGATAGTGATTACCAGAAGGAAGAGGGAAGAGGGAAGGATGAATAGGCAGAACACAGGGCATTTTTAGGGCATTGGAATTGTTCTGTATGATACAGCAATGACATTATATGTTTGTCAAAGCCTATAAAACTGTACAGCACAAAATGTAAGCCATAAACTATAAACCGTGATTAGTAGCAATACTTCAGTTTGGTTCACCAATTGTAACAAATGTACCTCACCAATGTAAGATGTTAATAAATGGGGAAAATGGGTATATGTATACTTTGGTCTATGGGGGAGTTATATGGGAATCCCCTAAACTTTTGATGTAAATTTTCTATAATCTAAAATCTCTCTAAAAATAAAGTTTATTATGAACTTAAAAAAATAAACACTAGCAATAAAATGTTTTAAAAGGGTTAGAATAACATTACTTTAGTCATTTTTACATAATATTGATCTATTCAGAGAATGAAGGTATGACATTAATTCATAATGTCCAAACTATATTTGTCATCAACCCAACCCATATTAAATTATTTGTTATCCACAAAATAATTTCATCAAGCCATCCTCATCCTCTTGGTCCATCCACTGCATATTGCACAGTGTTGGTATATATTTAGCTGGCATATAAGGATTTGGTTAAAATTATGATGGGATGGTGGACTTGGCCCAGTGGTTAGGGCACCTGTCTACCACATGGGAGGTCCGTGGTTCAAACCCTGGGCCTTCTTGACCCGCGTGGAGCTGGCCCATGCGCAGTGCTGATGTGCGCAAGGAGTGCCCTGCCACGCAGGGATGTCCCCCGTGTAGGGGAGCCCCACGCGCAAGGAGTACGCCCCATAAGGAGAGCCACCCAGTGCAAAAGAAGGTGCAGCCTGCCCAGGAATGGTGCCGCATACACAGAGAGCTGACACAACAAGATGATGCAACAAAAGGAAACACAGATTCCCATGCCGCTGACAACAACAGAAGCAGACAAAGAAGACGCAGCAAATAGACACAGAGAACAGACAACTGGGGTGGGGGGAGGGGTGGGAGGGGTGGGGGAAGGGGAGAGAAATAAATAAATAAATCTTAAAAAAAAAGAAATAGGTTTAAAAAAAAATTATGATGGAACAAATCCAGCTATAATGTAGTCCTTTCTCATAGACCATAAATACTTTTTTTACTAATATATCTATTTTTTGTTAATCTAAGAACTTTGTGGCTATTAAGCTGTGATTCTATTTCTTCAGTTTTCCATTACCCTTCCATTTCTGAAATTCCTCTGACACCAGGAAGTTCTAATAAAAAGTGGCATGGGACTGGTGTGTAAAAGAGCAAGAACTCTTATAAACTAAGAGGGAAAACATAGTCCCCAGTGTTTGAACACTCTGGCCTGGGACATCAAGACCGCAAGAATAGCCTTGTACACTTGAATAGCTTGCATTGCACCCTGTGCTCGTGCTTGCATAAGCAAGTGGAAGGACTCTGGCTTTGGGCAGTCACCCCTGGGCTCAAAATTCTTCTCTGTCACTCAGGAACATGATCAAAAAGCCCTGATCCTCTCATTTCCTGAGCTTTCCCTTTCCTTTATTATCTAAATAGAATGACCCAAGGATGGATTCTATAAGCCGAGAGAAATCCAAACCACCCCCCCCCCCCCCCCCATTTCAGAGGATTTCACAGGCAGGGCCATTCATGTTCCTGTTCCTCCTTGCTCACAGCTTGATTCCCAATCCCCACTCATACCTTCTGTCCTATAACTCCTGTCCTTTGTCTTCCCTACTTTACCCCAAATATGAGTCACGACCAACGTCCTAGATAAGGCTTTATAACAAGGTTTTACTAGATTTTGACTACAATACAGGGTAATTGCAACACAGTGCAAGAAAGAGCTTTAGATTGAAAGCCAGATCCCGCTGTACCTAAAAGGACATCTATCATTTCCCATCAGAGGGTCTTTTTCTTCCGCTGGCTCTGACCTGCCACCATGTGGACAGTCTTACTGTTCTCCAAGCTTCTCCTCGTTCTATTCCTTTTGCTAAATTTCAGAACCCCTGAGAAGTCACTGACAGCAACCTAAAGTTTATGTTCCTTTATTACTCAGAGAAATTTATTTTCTCAAACTCCATTCTAGACTGATCATTGTTTCTGTTATGTAACCCAAAACAAACTCCCTTCCCCTGAAAGAAATTATATCACTGTCTTGGAAAATTACTCATCTTTTAAAATAGCATTTTTTCCTGTCCATGACAATAGCCACATGAATACATGAAAGGTGAAGAATTTATCTGATCCTCTGTTTTCTCACCTCCTTCACATGTTTGTTATGACAGTAAAATGTAAAAGCTCAGCAAATGCCCGTCAGATGGTAGCTGTGGATATTATTAATCACCAGGAATTTCTATGGACAAGAGTAATTGATAGTGGCACCGCTTCAGTAGTACTAGCCAACATCCACAGCCAAGAGCTGACGAGCCAGGCTGAAGCCAAGGGTACCATATTCTGGCACCAGGGACTACATTTCCTGATCCCCTAGATGCCACATTTTCTGGCAAATACATCGTTAGAAATATTAGGCAATTCCTCACATTGCAGAGCTAAAAATATTCCCGACACTAACAGCAAGGGCTTGTGTTCTATGTCATTTCTGTTGTTTATTTCTTCCCCAGGGGGATGTGAGGGAGAAGAGAGCTGGACAGGGGCCCCGCTATGTGCTACGTGCTTCTACAATCCGTAGCCTGCCATCATGTATCTGCTCTGAGAATAAACTGCAGTCACAGTTTTACAAAGCTTTCAATTTCCCAGTGAAATAAAGGTTGGTCTATAGATAATCAGCAAATCATTTCAGCTGACAGATGAGTCAATGCCAATGAAAAAGCTTCTCCTGGGAGTCACTATGAAGGCCAATACCAGGAGTGAACTTGTCAGGTCTCATCAGCCTCTCCTGGTTCCCAGGTTAACTGCAGGATCAGAGTGACCAAAGGGGCTTCTTCTGGACAAATCTCTCTCTCTCTCTTTCTCTCTCTTTTAGGTGTTCCAAGATGATTCCTAATTTTATGGATCTTCCTCTGGAACTATAACCTAAGCAGCCCAAATGAAAACAACGCGGTCTTGGTAATTTTCGCCTTGCAGTGTATGCACTGTACCCTATCTATGTACCAGGCCTTCTGCTGTTTGCTGTACATGCGTAATCATGGTGGCAAAGATTTATCCCATTTTAAAGATATAAACTGATACACAGAGAAAGTAAGACTCCTGAGTATGGTAACATGATTAGTAAATGACTAGGCAGAATGCAAATTCACGTGTGTCAGATGTCACTCAAGTTCCATGTTTTCCACTCAAAATTCTTTCCTGTATGAGACCATCAATCTACCATCAGCTAAAGGAAGATTCCACTTGGGCTCAAAGAATCCTAGAACCAGAAGAGATTCTAGAGGTCATCCCCTTTAGCCACACCTTCAGTGTGCAACTGCTGACAGTCTGAAATCATTCCAAACATGTACATTTCCACCAAACTAGAGATGGTGCAGCATTCCTGTGGAATACAGTAACGGCCCACCATTGCGGCTCCTTTGACAAAGCATAAGGCGGCTATCTGGTAATACCCACGCATTTAATGTATTCTGAGCCCTAGAAGCCAGCCAACAATGGAGTAATCATTAACAACCTTTGCTCTTTCCCCTTCACCCACATCATGATGTCCCTAATTATTCTAATTCCCATTTCTGTCCTTAAAAACTCTACCTTTCACTCTGACATGTCAGCCCTCTGGCTATCATTCAAAATCCCAATCTAGTCCTGCTGGCTCCAGTTTCCTCTTCCAGGTGAAGCCCTCACGCTCCAGCCAGGGAAACCACCCAGCATTCCCCTCACATGCGCTGAAACTTTGCTATACAATTTAAAATGCCCTAGTTCAGGGCAGAAGTTGATAGTAAATTTTTCTGCAATAAAAAGTAACAGAGATTCTGAAGCTATCTGCTGATGACATTAAAGAGGGATGGGCGCATGCAACATTTTTTCCATTTTCCTATTATCCCACTGAATTTCTTTCCCAGAGGTGGGACAGGACAAGCTTTCCTGGAACACACTAAGTTCCTTCTCACCTCAGGACCTTTGCACATACCTTTCCCTTTGCCTGGAATTCTCTTCCCTACTGATATTCACACAGTTGATTCTTTCTCATTCAGCTCTCAGTTGATCTTCCTTGATGGAGTTACAGGTCCTGACTAATCATTGAGCCACTTCCTCTCTCCAGATTTTGTTCTAGTTCTAAGTAGTTAGGCTTTTTTTTTCCTTTCCTCTTGTCATATTTGATAAATATTTCATTTGTTGCTTTTCTTATATTTTTTTAATCTGTTTCCCCCATAAGCTCCATTAGGTCATGGAGGATGGCTATTCTTGCTCTTTAGTGCAGCCTGACTCACAGTAGGCAGTCAATAGTTATCTGTTGTTGTAAAGTCTGTGTTCCTTTTTCTATATAAACCATCACACACTAATTAGGGAGACAGATGTGAAACAGGTAATTACAGGGATCCCTCACATACATTATCCTACTGTTTGCTCTGCATATTTAAAACATTTTAATTAGCATATAATGTTTTATATAAAGTTCAGTGTTACCCAACAACTGTCTTGATCATTTAGCCTTCATTTTATTGCGGCAATGAATAGCTCAGAATGATCTGAAAATAGAAATAATTTATTAATATAGATATAAAATCAAGTTTAAACCTTGATCTTGTATTTCTTTCAACTTGATATTTCATTAAGCATTAAGAAAATCACTGTTTTCTTGGAGGCACCAGGAACAGAATCTGGGAACTCCCCCATGGAAAGTAGATGCACAGCCACATGAGCCACATCTGCTCCAAGAAAATGACTTTTAAAAGTACATTGAGCAAGCACATGAAAAGACACTCAACATCATTACTCGTTAGGGAAATGCAAATCAAAATGAGATACTATGAGATACTATTTCACACCTACTAGGATGGGTGTAATTTTTAAGAATTAAACCATTGCCACCAATTGTCTATTAATCATGGTAAAGTATTAAAAATCCCTCGTGAGTTACATAGTACATACAAAAGGACGGGCAGCCTTGGTAAATTCTTACCTTTCAGGGACTTGGTAGCCAGCCAGAAAAACTGTTTGACATATCAAAATCCAATATAGCAGTTGATTTCTATTAAAAAAAGGATATTCTTTCCAGACAACATAAATGAACAAATATAATTAAAATTTAAAATATGTATTCCTCCTACTATGAGAGATAATGATCTGCATAAAATTTTCAGTAATTTCTGCTAGAATTTGTTAAAAAAAACAATATTATTCCTGGAGTCAATACAGGCCATGATTAGAACAGAAGATGCCAGAAGAGAGACGGTACAGTTTAATGTTTGGCATTTTTGCACTTATTTTTCCATGGGCATCTTTGAACATCAGTTCTGACTATGGATCCCTTCAAATTTATTCATAAAGTATTTTTTTTTTAAGATTTATTTATTTATTTCTCTCCCCTTCACCCCCACCCCGGTTGTCTGTTCTCTGTGTCTGTTTGCTGCGTCTTCTTTGCCCGCTTCTGTTGTTGTCAGCGGCATGGGAATCTGTGTTTCTTTTTGTTGGATCATCTTGTGTCAGCTCTCCGTGTGTGCTGCACCATTCCTGGGCAGGCTGCACCTTCTTTCGCACTGGGCGGCTCTCCTTCCGGGGTGCACTCCTTGCGCATGGGGCGGAGGTACACCCCTGCGTGGCAGGGCACTTCTTGCGCACATCAGCACTGTGCATGGGCCAGCTCCACACGGGTCAAGGAGGCCTGGGATTTGAACCACGGACCTCCCATGTGGTAGACGGACGCCCTAACCACTGGGCCAAGTCTGCCGCCTCATAAAGTATTATTATTATTTGAAGGCCTGGTACCAGGCAAGGTGGAGAATATATTGCATGGCAGAAGCAGCAGTAGTTTATAAAGCTGAAAGTTTCAGAGTAAAATCTTTACACTACTTCATTCTAACTGGAGAATGTCACCATTGGTTTCTCATAATCCCCATTTGTAGAAATGATAAAATAATCTATCCTATCTACTTTACGAGGTTGTTTTGAATATTAAAATGAAGTGGTGATTGTGAAAGTAAATTGTAAAAGGAGATGCTGAAAATAGTGACAATGATGATGACAATGTTGAAGAAGAAGGCATCATGCCCCTGCCTGTACAGAAGTAACAATCTGTTAAATTATTCACATTCTACCAAGGGGTACAAATTCCACCATCCTTTGTACTCTTAGTTGAGAAATTCTGCTCCTTAAATAAAGACATGATAAGTTTCTAAAGGAAAAGTGGATAAACTTGACTGGGTGGGTAATAAATAGTAAAGGATTAAAACAAATTTTATTGTGACTGCTTCTACTAAAAATATATTTTCTTTCCTTGCAGTTAATAAAAATCATTATGCTTCCTCCTTAATATTCAGAGTAATTTTAAAATATACTACCTACATTAAAAACAAATTTTTACAAAACCTAACTTAAATTCAAAAATAAAAACTGATCTCCCATGCTGTTTGATGTTGCCTTCTATCCACAATAAATTAGAAAATTCTATGCTTAGAAATTAATTCATTGTACAGTATTTCTTACAGACAATAAAAACATAGTCATTTAACCCTGACATTTATTTTCTAGAAATTGATTCTAAAATGGTATTCATGGAGTTTGCAATCCTATAAGGATTTTCAATACACATTAAATCAAAAAATCAAAAATAATCTAAATGTTGAGCAAGAGAGATTCAGAGAAACGTTTTATTTAACTTTACACTCTTCTACTTGTATTGTCTAGTATAAGCATCTATTAATTTTATCATAAAATAAATTTTATTTTAATAGAATAAATTAATGGTTGTTCTGATAAAGGTAATGAAGTTAACAAATGCATTGTGTCATGCCCTCCTGAAACCCCACTAAAGTGAGGATCTTACCAGCCCAAATGGAAGATCTATGGATGCTTGGATTTTCCCAAGTGATAGAGCCCTCTCAGAGAATCAAATAGTGTGCTCTACAATTAAAAAGTCATGTTTTCAGGGCTCCCAATTAAATTTTTAGTCTCCCACTGTTACATATGAGGAGACAGCTAAGGAAACTCAAACAACTGAGGTAAGCCTCTACAATGAAAGACACAAACCAGAATAAAGACAAATAGGTGACTTGAAGGAGCCCAAAACATAAAGATAATTAAAAGTTTTAAAAAACTAGTATTAATTAAACTATTATTAAATTTTTATTAATATTCCCTGATATTGCTGTAGCCATTAAATAAGAAGATACTTTTTATGAGACAGAATATTCAGAGACCAAACAGTTTTATTAAATTAAAATACAGTAGAAGAAGTTGAAGATAAAATTGAGGATATCTCTCAGAAAGTAGAATAAATAGACAAAGGGAGGAAAATTGAAGAAAAATAGAAAAATAGAACATATGTTCAATGTTCATGGATTAGAAGATTAAATATATCTAAGATTTTAAGCCTACCCAAAGCAATTTACTGATACAACATGATCCAAATAAAAATTCTAACAACCTTATTTGCAGAAGTATAAAAGTCAATCAACAGACTGTGTGGAAGGAAAAGACTCCCTGAATAACCAAAACCATTTTGAAAAAGAAGAACAAAATTCGAGGACTCACACTTCCCAATTTGAAAGTGTATTACACGGTGCCTCCTAAAAAGTAGACCAGCAGACAGTGAGCACAAACAACAAGGAGGGGAGAAATAAATTTTAAAAAAAAGAGAAAGTGTATTACAAAGCCACAGTAATCAAAACAGCATGGTACTGGTACAAGGACAGACATATATAATAATGGAATTGAATTGAAAGTTCAGAAATAAATGATCATGTCTACATCCAAATGATTTTTGACAAAGGTGCCAAGTCCACTCATTAGGGAAAGAATAGTCTCTTCAACAAAAGGTACTGGGAAAACTGGATCTCCATTTTCAAAAAAAAAAAAAAAAAGGAGGACCCCTGTCTCACACAATATACAAAAATCAACTCAAAGTGACCAAAAGACCTTCATGAAAAGAGCTAGAACTATCAAACTCCTAGAAGAAAACAAAGGGAAGCATCTTCTGGACCTTGTGTTAAACAATGGTTTCTCAGACTACACCCAAAAAGCATAAGCAACAAAAGAAAAAGTAGATACATAGGACCTCATGAAAATTTAAAACTTTTGCCCATCAAAAGATTTATCAAGAAAGTAAAAAAAACAACCTACAGAATGGGAGAAATATTTGGAAAACACATATCTGGTAAGTGATTAATATCCAGAATTTATAAAGAAATCCAAACATTCAGCAACAAAAACACAAACAATCCAATTTAAAAGGGGGTAAAAAGACTTGAATAGACATTTCTCCAAAGAAGATGTACACATAAAAAGATGCTCAACATCATTGACCATTAGGGAAATGCAAATCAAAACCACAATGAGATACCATTTCAAATCCACTAGAACGGCTACTATATATAAAAAAGGAAAGTAACTAGTGTTGGAGAGGAATTGAGAAAGAGGAACATTTGTTCATTGCTGGTGAGAATGTAAAATGGTGCGGCCACTATGGAGAACAGTTTGGTGGCCCCTCAGAAAGTTAAACATGTAATTACTATTTTGCTCAGCAATCCCACTTCTAGGTATATACCCAAAAGAATTGAAAGCAGAGATTCTAGCAGATATTTCCACAGTATTGTTCATAGTGGCATTGTTCACAATTGCCAAAAGATAGAAGCAGCCCAAGTGCCCATCAACAGATGAATGGGTAAATAAAATGTGATATATATATATAAACAATGGAAAGTATTTAGCCATAAAAAAGAATGAATTTCTGATGTCTACAACAAATCATTTTTAAATAAAATTAACAATAGGTAACATTATGAAGTTACATCAAACGATTTCTTTTAACATATGTTTGCCTTGGCCCATTCATAACCAAAAATCTACAAATCAGGTTTTCCAAAATATAAATGCTGATATTTCTGCATTCCATTAAAAGGGCAAAATTAAGAAGAAGAGTGTTGGAATAAGACTATGCCATATACAGAACAGTGGCCTGTCCGCCCCTTCCCCACTCCCCAAAGATGTCTCCGTCCTAATCCCAGGAACCTGTGAATATCTTCCCTTACGTAAAGGGGAATTAAGGTTGCAGATGGAATTAGGATTGCTAATCAATTGACCTTAAAATAGGAAAATTCCCCTGCATTAAAGGGCGGGCAACATAATCACAAGAGCATGGATGAGAGAGGCAGAAGAGGAGATCGGAGTGATACAAAATATGAAGGAACTGATTAGCCTTTTGCTAGCTTTGAAATGGAAAAAGGGGGCCACCAGCTGGAAACTGGAAAAGGCAAGGAAACGGATTTTCCCCTAGAGTCTCCAGAAAGAAATGCAGCCCTGCCAACATCTTGATTTTAGCCTAGTGAAACCCATGTCAGACTTTTGACCTACAAAACTGTAATATAATAAATTGGTATTACCTAAGTCACTAAAATTTGTGGCAATTTGTTATGGTAGCAAATGAAAAGCTAACAACCGCATGGTTCCAATTCTGACACTATCATTTACCACCTGTGGGACTTTGGAAAAGTTACTTATCTATTTCTATTCATTTATCAGTAAAATGAGGCTAATCATATATACTTGGGAATTAAATGGGAATGATATGTATAATATTCAGAAAATTGGCAGACACATAGAAAGTAGTTAATCAACGTTAACTACTTTTGTTTTTATTCACCTTCATCTTTGATTTTATCATGAGATTTTACCTGAGAACCATACTTCAAATATATGTGCTTACTATTTCCATTTAAATAGTACCGGAAAAATTTAAATGCCTGCTAAATATTTAATACTCTTAATGTCCTGATTGTCTGGTACACCCTTTGAAAGATGTTTTGTTTTTAGCCTTGAGCACCTCATTTTTTTTGCTTGTTTTTAACTTGCTTGAAAAAGCCATGCTAACACCAGTTTAAAAAGAACTTTCTTACTTCTTGAGGATATAATTATAGTGCTGTCGGTTGATGAGTTTGCATTTTAAACAAAGACCTTGAAATAAACAGTCATTTGAGTTCTTGATACAACTGAGTGAAAGTGCATTCACCGATTAGCTTATTAGGCTTTAGAGTGCATCATGGCAACGGGATAAAATTAACCTCACTTGCCAATGACCTGATATTCTTTACAGATTTGGCAGTTTCTGAACTTTTGTCTTAGTTTGCCAAGCTGCTATGACAAATACCACTCATTGGGTTGGTTTAAGCAAAGGGAATATATTGGCTCACAGTTTTGAGGCTAGGTAAAGTATAAAATTGAAGGATCAGCTACGTGGTGCTTTCTCCCCAAAGTCTGTAACATTCTGGTGCTGGCTTGATGGCCATCTTTGAGCTTCCTTATATCTCTACCTTGCAGCTTATGGTTCCTTCCTATGGCTTTCCCTGACCATGTCTGAATTTCTTGTACTTATAAAGGATTCCAGTAATCCAGGTTAAGTCCCACCCTCACTCAGGTGGGCCATATGTGGGGGCCATCCTGGGGAACCCTGCCACTTTTCCCAGGAACCCACAAACACATCCTGTACTCAGGACAAGTGCCGGCCTGGTGGGATAAAACACAAGCCCCTGGTGGATAAGGGAACTGCCGCTAGTACCCTCAGCGTCTATAAATATTCACTGGGCACTGTCCGACTCTGGAGTCCTGTGTTAGGTCATGCAGCTGACAACATGGTGGTGACCTGTCCCTGGCAGGGAGGGAGCAGGGCTCCTCCCCTGTCGCAGCATAGGAGCAGAAGAGAGGGGTGCTGTGCATGGAACTGACACCTGCAGGAACTACACCCACTAGCAAAGGTGACCTTACTCTGTCTTTTCTCTGTGTGAGTAAATCTTCCCACCACAGCTGGTGTGAGTCATACTTTTGCTGGAGGCACCAACCCCTGTATTGGAGTGAATCAACCTCTCTCTAGGTGTCTGTCCTTCCTTTTGACAGAAACCACACCTTAACTAAAATAACATCTTCAGGAGATCCTATTTAAGATGTGTTCACACCCAAAGGAATGCAGATTAAGATTAAGAATATGTCTAAATTGGGGTACATAAGTCAGTGTACTACATGTCTATTGTATCTGATATATTCAGTATGTTTACAATACAGCTAACCGTTACATTTCAGAAATGTAATAGTGTTTGCCTTACTTTTTTAAATAATTTTTTTAATATTTCAAATATTAAATATTTTAATATTTTTAAAATATTTTTTAAAATAACTTTTTAAAATAATTATTTAAATAATTTTCCTTTTCCAAAAGAGGTCATAAGAGAAAAGTTTTGTTAGATAGATAAGGCATGAGCTCCTTTTGCTTTTGGTAGATTTGGGGATCCACTCAGAGATGACAATCCTAAAGAAGAGCAGTCTTTCTGCATGAAGTTTTTTTTAAAAAGCTTGTCTTGCATTAGTCTGAACAGTCCCACCCTCATACTCTTAACAGTTATTAATAATAGGAACAACTTTTTAAATGATAGCCAGCAAAATACACAACCAAAACTTTATTTAGGAAAGTTCAGTGGTGTACTATATCTTTGCTGGTTTCTGTGGTTAGTGAAAAAGAATGGATTGAATTTACTTGTTTATCATTCATTCATTTATTCATTCTTTCTCTACAAATATTTGTTAATCTCCTGCAATATCCCAGGGACCATGAAACACTCTCAAAAGCTAAATCATGTATTGTTTGGAATGTATACACCTGTGATTGAAGCCACTTTAAGCAAAAATTAGTTTTAAATCCACAAAACTCCAAATAGTGCTTCTCCTAGGGGAGGAAGAGGGATGATATTGGCAAAAAGTTTACAAGTAGCCCCAATGATATTGGCAGTGTTAGCATTTATGTGTTTTTCTATTATTATGCCTTACAACTAACATGTACTTTACATATATTCTTTTGATTAATCAAATATTCATTTTAGAAAGGAATTACCAACCTCTGCTTTTAAGGAGCTTGTAGTCTCATACAGTCTCTAGAACTAGATTGTTTCTTGTATACTATTACATAACCATAGCCTCCCACCACCTTCATTTTTAGGAGTCCATTACCTAATTTTACAGGGAAAAAAGGTCAAACTAAATGTTCCTAATTAAAAAAATAATTAAAGAACTTTATGAACTCACAATCCTGAATTCAAAGGATTGGGAATTATTACTGTCTAATGAGAAAAGCAGCAGGACCTTTGTTTGTTCTGCTACCTGCTTCTTGCTATTTGAGGTCAAAGCAGAAGCAGCTCCTTGCATTCTTCATATCTACCATAGTGCTAAATAGTCAAAAGTCAAGTTTCTATATCTAGTTCTACCACTAACTTATTATATGACCACATAGAAGCAGCTAAATATTTTGAGTTTCAGGTTCCGTATTCATCTGTGTCAGAATGCCCACATATGTAATCTGTTGTCATGGGCGTTTTCATGATGACAGAAAACAACTATAAGTAAAATGAAAGCACTTTGAAAAGTTAGAAGTGTTATGCTAAATCTGTATACAATCATAAGTAATCTTGTTACAAACATGTGGATTTGATAACTAATGTAAGTAAATGTAACTATAATTCAATACAAGTAATAAAGTACAAGAACTCGGTGTGGCAGAAAGAAGGTAGATTTATAGCCAGACAAGCCTGGCTGAAACCTTGGCTGAATTTTTTGTTAACTGTCATCTTGGTTAAGCAGGGTCTTTTTTTTTTTTTTTTAACCTCAGTTTCTTCACCCGTAAATTGGGATAATAATACTAGCCTCATTGTGTTGTTGGAGAGATTAAAGTAATACATTAAATGCCTAATAGCTCTGCTGGTGGAATGAAAATTGGTACAGCATCTGTGAAGGGATATATGGCAATATCTATCACATAAAATGGGTATACACTTTCAACAAACAATCCCACGTTGCAGAATTTATCACACAGATAGACTCACACAATTATTAAATGGCATTGTGTGCATGGCTGTTCATTATTGGACTATTGTAATAAGAGAGGCTTAGCAATAACCTAAATATACAACAGTGGATTGGTCTGAAAAAAATTCACATCCATACAAGAGAAAAAAATCAAATTGTTGAAAAAATTGGGAATAATCCCTTGGTACCATGGAGGCTCATCCCCAGGAGTCATGTTCATGCCAGGAGAAGGTAGTGGGTTTATATGCTGAGTTTAGCTCAGAGAGAGGCCACATTTAAGCAACAAGGAGGTTTTCAGGAGGTAACTCTTAAGCAATATATAATACTAGGTTGTTTCAATTTTGCAAGAACAAGGTTCATAAGTAGAAGAAACAATGTCAAGGGCCTGGTGTATTGGTCTGTCCTCCTTCACTAGGCACTGCCCAGGTGCTGTAGGGATTCTTGCCACTTTATTAGAGAATATAGCAGAACTCTCCAGGGTGGGAATTCAATATTCTTTTGGTTACTATGTGGGTCTCCACAAACTGAGACAATATCCCATGACCACGTGAACACATTCATATTCCATGGAGGCCTGTCCCAGGTACACCCCTCTGAACACAGCCCCCCAAAACTGACACCCTGCACCAGTGATCCTCCCCTGCCACAGTTGAGACCCTTCTGCAATTCAAAGCCTCCCCCAAAACAGCAAAAATAAATAATTAATAAAATAAAAATTTTTGTACCATGTCTTTCATCACTGTACATCTGTTATATTTTATGTACAGTGATCATTTCTTCTGTATTTTCCCCCCATTGCCTTATTTTTTCACTTTATTTTCAAGAAAGTTTTAGGTTACAGAAAAGTCACAAAGAAAATATGGGGGTTCCCATATATCCCATCCCCTACCCCCCTCATATTTTTCCCTATTAATAACATCTAACATGAGTATGGTACATTTGTTACAATTAATGAACAAATATTAAAGTATTGATGCTAACCATCATCAATGGTTTACATTATGGTAATGGGATTATTACCAAGCACTAGCTAGTCATGCATTAGGAAAAAGACCCTGATGAAAAGGGGGAAATATTGAATACAAATGAGCTTTAATGACTAAGAGATTTCAAAGTGACTCACGAGGTCATTCAAGTGGTTACACTTATGCACATCTCAGAAGGCTCTTACTGACTGCCACAGTAAACAGTGCCTCAAGCAGGGGCTTCCTAGGGGTTCAGTGAGCCTCACCTTGGAATATATGATAACCTATCCCCCCAGTGTATCAGATTTAGACTTGTTAATAATCTCCTTGCACATGGTTCTCATGACCCTTTTATTTGGACCTATAACCAGAACTATATCCATTAAATATGCATCCCAGAGACTTAAATCTTACAGCTGTTCACATGCTGATTCAGCCCTGAATCTCAAAAGAGTTGCAATACTTACTCTCCAGTTCATCAGACAACTAACAAAAGAATAATGATGGATAGTATCCATTCCGAAAAACAGAGACAATCTACAGCTACAAGCAAGACAGTTCCTTCCATTTGCCCCATGGGATCTAAGTCCCCTCTCAATTGGAAGCAGAGTGGGCACCACCATCCCACTGTGGTTGACTTTACAATGTTGGGAATGTTCTTTTGGCAAATATGGCAAAGGAGGGTTACTGTTTAGGGTGTTGGATGTGGGGGACACTCAGGACAAGGCACACCTGGGGAAGGCTTCTAGGGAGTGTGTGAGTACTCATCTTGTCATAGTGTGTTGTATCAGTGGGTGGACACCCACACAATAAGCAGGAAGGTGTTGGACTCCTATCCTAGGGAGTCCTGCTATGTTCTCAAATAGAGGGGTGGGAGTCTCTCCAGAGCATAGGCAGTGCCTAGTAGGGAAGGACAGGCTAGTATGTCAAGCCCTCTAGGTTATAGCAAGTAACTATAAATCTTGTTCTTCAAGGAGTGAAGCTTGGTGGTTGCCATGGGTTCTGAGGGGAGGGGGAAGGAGGAATAGAATAGATAGAACATGGGGCATTTGGAGGGCAATGGAAGGGTTTTATACAATCTTGCAATGATGGATAAAGGACAAGTTAAATTTCATCACAAATTTATAAAAGTGTATGTTCCAAATGTAAACCATAATGTAAATTATTGACCATGGTTGGTAGCCATGTTTCAATATTTATACATTTATTGTAACAAATATACCATCCACATGTAGAATATTATTAGGGGAAAGGGGAAAAGGGGGAGGATGTTGGGTGTATGGGAATCCTCTGTATTCTGTGCATGACTTTTCTGTAACCTAAAGCTCCTTTGAAGACAAAACAAAAAAATTAAGATATTGGGGGAATAAGCAGAAGAAAATATCACTGTACATACAAGATAACAGATCAGACAGGGATGAACAATTTTTAATTTTATATTTTTAACTATTTCAAATTTTTAAAATTTTGTATTTTATTGTTAATTTTTTAAATGTCATTATTATTTCATTTTTTATTATTTGTATTTGGTTATTTTATTAGCTTCATTTTTGAAGAAGTTTTGGATCACAGAAGGGTTACAACTGAGGCAGGGGAGGATCATTGGTGTGGGGTGTCAGTGATGGAAGATGTACAGGAGAAGGTTGACCTGGGGCATACCTATAAGGCATATGAATGTGTTTCGAGTATTCATGGGGCATTGTCACAGTGGGTGGAGATTCACACAATAACTGAAAGAATACCAAATTACCATCCTGGGTAGCTCTGCCACATTCTTTAACAGGACAGCAAAAATCCCCCAAGTGAAGAAGGTTGGGCTGTTGACAGGCCCTTCATATTGATAAATGTACTAATGAATCTTTACTTTTGAAATTGAAACTTAACCTAGTATTATAGGGTACCTAAGAGTTACCTCCTGAGAGCCTCTTTGATGCTCAAATGTGGCCTCTCTGTAAGCCAAACTCAGCATATAAATGCATTACCTTCCTCCCAGCATGGAACATGACTCCCAGGGATGAGCCTCCCTGGCATGGAGGGATTACTACCAAGCACCAACAAGCAATGCAACTGGTAAAAGACTTTGACCAAAATGGGAAAGGGTAAAGACAAATGAGTTTATATGGTAAAAGACTTCAAAGTGAATCAGGAGCAAGAATAAGTTTGACACCATTTGGTATTTACTATTACAATTTTCATATCACCCACCTCCTTAGCACCTTTCTATCTTTATGAGTGTTGGTTCTTTAAAATAAATAGATTATGATATCACAGCTTTTCTTTTCTTTTGACTTTATCACGGCTATCTTGCGTTCAGTGCTCAAGAAATGTTTAATTATGAATCTGTGCTTTGCAAACATTTCATGAAAGAAGAGATATTCTTGGAATTTAAAGGATTTTGGATGAAGGGATGAAGGGGTGAGGACATTCCATTTGGGAAAAACAGTGTGAATAAAGGGATGAAAGCATGCCCAAAGAGTGGACCATGTAACTAACATCGGAGGTACCAAATGATTTTAGTTGTAATAAGGAAAATCAGTTTATATTTTAATAGTTGAAAACCTAATGAAACTATTCTGGCTTTGCTTCACTAAGTGCCAGTTGTGCCACATTCTAACTGTGCTGCCTTGAGTGAGTCATTTAACCTGTAATTATTAATATATTTTCTCACTTATAAAATGAAAGAATTGAATTAGATCAGTGGTTCTCAGATTTGGGGGATTTTTGTAGACTATTATATTTTCAAAGAACAAAAGAAGAGAAAGCAGAAGGCTTGAAACTTTAAATTTCCCAAATATGGCAGAGATGGTCTAGTTTATCACTAGTTCAGCATCCTCTTCCTCCTCGGTATATAACTAAACTGTATTTCCCAGTCTCACTTGCTGTTAGGTTTGACCATGTGGTGCATTCCAGCCAGTGAAATGGAAATGGAAATGGCACTTGCAGGTGGAGTCAACAGAAACCTGCCATGTGCAATCTTCCTTCTCTCTCCACATTGGCCAGTCATATGGAGAAGGCTGGGGACCTAAAGGAGGGGAGAGCCGAAATTGAACGAAGCCTGGGTCCCAGAGTGAACATGAGGAGTATTCCCTGTATTCTGACTTTACTTGGAATCGGGTTAATCCATTTATATTCAAGGGTTACAGCAGTTGTTACTACTTACCCTAACTTAAATACAAAGTAATGACATTTAAAAAATACCACTTACCATCACTACTAAAGAAAGGACACTCTTAAACCAAAAATGTAGGGAGTACACAATCTTAGAAACAGGAGCAGTTCATCAAATTGACAAGTTAGCTTTTTTGAAAAACTCATCATCTTGGCCTAATTTTTCCCATATTACAGCTGAATAAAATTTTATGGGCAATCCTTGATCCATAAACCAACAATGAATTTTGGGCCAGCTGACTCTGTATTCAATCAGAATGCAAGTGAAAGGTTATCGGGGATTGAATCATGTCCCCCACAAAAGACATGTTCAAGTCTTAATCTGCATTCATGTGGGTGTGAATACATTTGCAAATAGGGCCTTTGAAGAGGCTACTGTTTTTTAAGGTGTGGACTCATTTGTGAGTAGGATCTTTGAAGACCCTATTTAGATGAGACCAAATTGAATCAGGTGGGCCTTAAACCATATGGCTGAAGTCCCTATAAGGAGAGGAAATGTAGACAGAGACACCAACCACTGAGCAGGAGAAGTAGAAGCCAGAAGGAGAAACCATGTGACAGAAGCAGAGGTGCAAGCCAAGGAACCCAAAGGTTTGTAGCAAGCCATCACCAGGACAGTATAGACTCAGGGGAAAGCACGCCTGCCCAGACCTTTATTTTGGACTTCTAGCCATGAGACAATACATTCCCATTGTTTAAGCCAACCCATTGTGCGGTACTCATCATAGCAGCCCAGGCAAACTAAGACACAGGCTGAATTCACCAGCTCACAAAAAGTTGTCAGGAAGTGACCTTTCTCAGTCTTTTTGTGCCATGCTCTGTGCAGGCTCACTCCTCATAGTGGGCTTCATTTTTGCAGGTTAACAGAATCATAGCTCCAGGTCCAGGGAAAGAAAATCAAGGAAAATGTATTGCCCAAGGAAAGAAGAATAAATTCCACATGGCAAAACAGCAGATATCCACTACAACATCCATACCCACTACTTCCAGTGCCCTTCCCAGCTCTGAAATCCTGGATCTGACTGGAGCAGTTTGACTTAAAGAAGCTTAGAGAATATCATCATATCCTAAGATATTCCTCACAGTTTAATATCATAATGTTACAGAAAACTTTAAACAAGGATTCTGCCCAGATTTTCAGTGGCATTTAACACAAGTGTAGGAGAAGAATTGGTTTTCAGTGAAGAACTTTGAAGATCAAAAGGAAAATGAATAATCAAGCAGACAACATATTTCAAATAAAATGTATTCTCATCCATAGCAAGATAGATGTAGATGCCAATACTAGAGGTTAGGCAGCCTTATTAATTAATAATGTGAGCTTTTTTTATTAGGAACATAAGAACAAATGAGATAAGTTTGGGATAATTAAAAACTTGGTCCCTCCATCTATCATAGTTTTACATGCTATTAGTATGTGAGAAAAGACTCAAAATAAAGACATTCATCACTTTATATTGTCAAGACCACATATTATTTTCCTCTTGAAATCTAGTGCCCTTCCTCCTTCTTAACTTGGTGAGTCATAGTACAATTATATATACTTTTCTTTGCCATATTAGTAATTCTAAGTCTTATCAATACCAGTCCCATAGAATTTAGTGTCCCACTAAATCCTCTGAAAGAACTGTGCCATCATTTTGGTCTCTTTTCTCCTAAGTATGATAGAATGCTGGGCTTATTTTTCCATTTCCAACCATCTAGTTTAAGTCTCATAAAATGTAACCCAGCATATATCTTCCAGAAATAATTGGACAATGGTGAATTTTCAATCCTACTTCATATAAAAACCACAATATTGCCCTCTAGTCTCTGTTGTTTGTCAAGCTATTTTTCTTTTCATCTCTGCTCTCATTAATTTGGTCAAGAGCTTTTCAACATGAGTTCTCAACAGCATTACAGATTAAACTGGGTTCTCTTCCTTCTGCCTATTCTTTCTTTCTCAGGCAAATGTGAAGTCCAGTCCCTGTCATTATTGCTTCAAGGCTATCTCTTCTCTGAATCACCACTTAACATTGCACTTTCACTTTTTCCCCCAAAAAGAGAAAAAAAATGCATACTCCCACGTATTTGCTTGCTATTTCTAATGCATCATAACATGTGGATCAACTCCTCTTCAAAATGAATATTCACAATTATTAAAAGAATGGTCAGATTTAAAAACAAAATTTAGAGATTTTTTTTTCTAATGGAGACTGGCATTTTAAAGTATAATCAAATTTCATTCATTCTTTGAACAAATGTTTATTGATTCCCTGTCCACGCCAGGTGTTATAATCTAGGAGCTGAGGACACAGTACTAAACAAACACACTAGATTCTGCCCTCGCTGAGTTTATATTCCAGAGGAGGGGGGTAGGAAATAAATACACAAATAACAAAAAAACTGTCACATTTTGAGAAATACTGTCAAGAAAATAAACTAGGTAAAGAGGTAGAGAGTGACTGATGGGGAATAGTAAAGGAAGGCCTCTCTGAGGATGTACTATCTGAGCTGAGACCAAATGGGCAAAGATGAGAAAATGACCACCACTGTGGAGTTGGCTGGGGAAAGCCTTCCAGGTAGAGAGAACAAATATGCAAAAGGCCAGAGGCTGGAAAGGGCTCAGCAAACTCAGGGAACAGAGAGGAAGCCAGTCTGCTTAGGTCATTATTTTCATTCATCTCATTGATCACTGTTAAATCCAATTTAGAGACAACATATCATATATCTAATGTATCATTTTACTTTCCTAGTAAGTAAAGTACTCCTCCACTTTAATAACAGCTTATTTTTCTTATGCAGTTGGGTGGTTTTTATTCTCTGAATGAGTCTGTCCTTAATATTTTGTGACCACCAGAGAAATATTTTGATAGTCATCATGTTGAAAGTAGCAGCTACCATGGTAGTGGTCAGAAAGAGTTAATACACATCCCCAAATGCCCAGCTTACTGCCAAGAAATCCTTTATACCCTGAGAGAATCTGGCTGGATATTTGTAGCCATCTGGTATTTAAAGCAAAACCCAATTGTGCAGAACTGGTCAGCATTTTAAAAACAATATTACCAATCTAGGTTTTAAATGCATACAGCCAATGGATGATGCTGTGCTCATCATTGTCTCTTAGTGCCCTGGTTTTAATAAGATTTCAAACTATCTGACAAAATGTCATGTAGAAAATACTGATGGGGCTGGACTTGATTGTCTGTTTTGAGCTCAGCAGACTCCTACTGTCTGCTCCATCTGCTTCCTTTAAGCAGTAGGCTAATCTGGAATCAGGCAGTCTGTAGAGGACAAAGGAAAATATTGACTGCTACCCCACGCTGCTCCAGTTCTGTGGCAAACGAGAGAAGAGGCTTCCTAAGTAAGGAAGGATGGGCTCATCATTGGGAGGATGAACTGTAGCTTCAGGAACTGAGTACAAATTCTACGTTGCCAGTCACTGGCATTAAGATGATAATCTTTAGGTAATTTACCTAACCTTTCCAAGCTTCACCTTTAGCCTATGTAGAAGAAGATCTACTTATGTGATATGATGTGAGAATTGAGTGTAAGAATGTATGTTAAGTATGTGGCATGTAGTAGGTGTACAACAATAGCAGATAACATTTTCATTATTCTTATTGATTAATCAAGTTCAGTTAGAAGAATTCACTACTCCTTCAGGTGAATAGAGGAATACCTGCTAAGCAACTCCCCATCCTCAGGACATAAAGCAGGCATTGAAGGTGTGTGAGGCCAGCAACCTACCAAGACCATCCTGGACCTGTTCAATCTTTACATCCACCCTATGCCCCTTGCCTAAGACTAGTGGCCTCAAAAGGTCCATTTCGTCTCGAGGATCCTATTGATGACTAGCATCAGATTTAGAAAATTTCAATAGACAGTAGTAAAGTGATTCCAACATGACTTTCTGCACTGTTTCTTCTCTCCCAGGGTCTCCTGGGTTCCCAGAAGGCAGAGAAGAACATATGGTAGCAATTTCCTTCCCCTTCCAAGTCAAATACATTTAGACATCTGGTGATCTCAGGTTTGAGAAGAAAAAAAAAAAATAGCTGCTCTCATACCATAAAAAGATCTTCAGAATGTCCTGGGCTAGATATAATGGACAATACTTGGAATTTACAAATGATTTCAGATAATCACCACTTGATGGCGCTATTTGCTATTTCACAGGCTTGTAACAGCCCACGAGTTTTATACATGATTCCACTTCTGCAAAATAGACTCTGTTAAGATGTCAGATTTTCTATGACGGAAGAATACAAGACTTGAGACATCATTTCAAAGCAAGAATGTAGAAGAAAATGATTACCAGGCATTTTGAAGATCCTTCCTCTTGGTGCTGGCACCTTCCTCTGCCACTGATGATTGGCTTCTGAGAGTGGGACTCCCAAATGGCTTGAGTGGGCTCTGGCTCCGGATCCAGCTGCCACTCTGCATTTAGATCAGAAAACCAACAGGAAGCCTGGTGCCAGCTGGCTGCCTTCCAACCACTTATTACCTCTTGTGGTCTGTCTCTCTAGCCTTCTGCCCAGTTTAGATAAGTTGCCTAGAAAAGCCCTCCACAGGGGACCCTCTCAGGGGAGCAGTTCCTGTGCCACTGGACACACTTGAGTTTATCGCAATGGGCAGACAGACCTTCCCACAGTTGCCAACGCTCCTGTGCCCCTCTGACCTCCCCACCTGCCACTCTCCTCCTTGCTCCTGGCCTCCCTGGCCTTCCTTCAATTCTTCTCACATAGCCTGTTCTTCCCTGCCTCAAGCAGGCGCTGTTCATTCTAATTGGAATGTTTTCCCCCAGGACTTTGCTGTGCCCCTTGTTCAAAACTTTTTAAGAATTTCAAGTGACAACAGAGTGTTACATCATGCAGAGGGCCTTTCAAGCAAGGCTCCCTGTGTACCTGCACAGGTGTCAATCAACCACAAAGCTGCCCCTGCTTTGTCCTCTGCTCTTTGCATGGCCCACTCATCATGACTGACGTCACCATTTCCAGTTATTCTCTTTCAGCTCTGTTTTTATTTTCTTTATGGTTCCTTATCACAGTTTGAAATATTAATTTATTTGCTTATATTTTTTTACCTGTCTTCCCCCACATACCACCACCACCACCCCTCTTTACAATGTACGTTCCATTAGAGCAGGGGTGATTCTGATGTTGATCACAGTTGGTTCCCAAGTGTCTAAAACTACTCCTGGAGTAAGTAGCACTCAATAAATGCATGTTGCATGAGTGGACAAATTACATGCCTCTGCTTTTAGCTTGAATTTTCTTTTACTATTGAAGCCCTCAGTGCATAAAGCAAATATCTTTAGACTTCAATCAAAGTTGAATTGAATTGGTGCAATGGTACTCTTTCTCATCTGAGAAACTGTCTCTTGATTTCCCAAATAGTACTTGCTTTCTAGAGTCACTCATGCCTTGTGATTTTTGACCTACCCAAGCATTCTGTTTCTCTCACATAAAGGAAACATTCCGGTCACTCTTTAAGGTATATTTAGGAAAGAAGATGAGTATAATGATTTCTTACTTGAAGTGTCTGAGAGAGAGTCAATGAGGAGTATGTTCTCACATTCTCATTGAACTCTATTCCATCCTGAAACCTTGGTAAAATGATAGTAAGAAGAGTTTAAAAACAAAACAAAACCCAAGGTCAAAGAGAATGACAAGGAGAGGACATGACTGTATAAGGAAGGAAGCAGTGAATGGGTGGCATCTTTCACAACAGATTAGTTCAATTTTTTAAAAAAGATTTATTTATTTATTTCTCTCCCCTCCCCCTCCCCCAACCTGGTTGTCTGTTCTCTGTGTCTATTTGCTGCGTGTTCTTTGTCCACTTCTGTCGTTGTCAGCGGCACAGGAATCTGTTTCTTTTTGTTGCATTATCTTGTTGTGTCAGCTCTCCATGCGTGTGGCACCATTCCTGGGCAGTCTGCACTTTCTTTAGCGCTGGGCAGCTCTCCTTATAGGGCGCACTCCTTGCGCATGGGGCTCCCTTGTGTGGGGACACCTCTGCATGGCATGACACTCCTTGTGCGCATCAGCACTGCACATGGGCCAGCTCCACACGGGTCAAGGAGGCCCGGGGTTTGAACTGCAGACCTCCTATGTGGTAGATGGACACCCTAACCACTGGGCCAAGTCCACCGCCTGACTATTTTTAACTTTAACTAAAATGGGTTGCATTTTTGTGTGTCTGGTATTCAAATGTTAATGGACATTTGTTATTACCAAGTTTTGTCATTACAGATAATGCTGTTATGATCACTCTTGTACTTACCTTTGATGTTCATGTATATCTAAGAGTAGAAGTCACAGAGTACATATATGCTCAATTTTAGGAGAGAATGGCAAACAGTTTTTCAAAAGTGATTATTCCAATATACATTACCATTAGCAGTGTTTATGAAAGTGCCAATCGTACCACATATTCACTGACTTGGTATTGTTAGCTTTTAAAGTGTTAGCCATTCATTTTTATTTCAATCATTTCTTTGATTGCTAATAATGCCAAGCACATTTTCATATGTTTATCAGGTATTTGGATATCCTCTTATGAGGATAACCATAGGAAAAATTCATTTTTTTCCTGTGAGTTGTCTGTCATTTTCTAATTGACTTATAGTAATTCTTCATGTATTCTGAATGAGTCTTGTGTGAACACATATTAGCGAGATGTCCTCCTTTTCTGTAACTTGCCTTCTCGTCCTCCAAATGGTGATTTTTGATGAGCACAAGTGTTATTTTAATGTTCTTCAATTTAACATTTTCCCCTTCATAGTTAGTGTTCCTTTTTTTGTTGTTTTGTTTCTTGTCAAGTTTATAAAATCTCTTGACTTCAAGGTCATGAAGATATTCTTTTATATTATCTTTTAGAAGATTTATTTTCTGACTTTTCACATTTAGAGCTACAATCCACATAAATAGTGTGTGCCTGTTGTGTGATATTCCCATATAGATATCCAATTGGTGCTGCATATTTATTTTTAAAATGTGTTTTGCCCACTGACCTGCAATGAAGCTTTGTTAAAAAGAACGATAACGTGGACCATTGACCATGAGGTGCAGTGATGTCCAGAGATGTACTCACCAAATGCAATGGATGTGTCATGATGATGGGGGAGAGTGTTGCTGTGAGAGGAGTGGTGGGGTGGGAGCGGTGGGGGGTGAATAGGGACCTCATATTTTTTTAATGTAATATTTTTTAAAAATGAATTTAAAAAAATAAAATTAATTAAAAAAACAAAAGAATGATAGTTCCGGGAAGTGATAGACTAGAAAAACACAGGACCCTCTTCTATCCCAGCAAAATAGCTAGAGGACAGGCAGAAACGGCCTGGAAACAAAATCTTCTAGGGTTTAGAACAGGAGGGGAATGCTGGACACTGCCCAGCAGAGAAAAGGATAAAGGAAAAGAACTGTGATGGCAAAACTGTTAAAGTAAAAGCCATAGGTGCTACTAATGGTACCTTCCCCACACTGAAGACACTTATAAATTTTCAGGGCTCTGGGCCGGCAGCAGCTGCAGACAACAGGGGTCCCAGGGATTTACCTCCCCAGGAAAGGGAGAGAGAGGGACACAGTCTAAGACTGACTCAGCTTTTAACCCACACATTTGGTCTGCTGTGTCCCATGAGTCCTTCCATGCCAGGTGGGGCGGCACCATTGTAGCACTGGGAGCCAGCTCAGAACTAAAGAGATCCAGGACTAAAGAGATCCATCTTGGGAAATGGACTTGGCCCAGTGGTTAGGGCGTCCGTCTACCACATGGGAGGTCCGCGGTTCAAACCCCGGGCCTCTTTGACCCATGTGGAGCTGGCCCATGTGCAGTGCTGATGTGCACAAGAGTGCCACGCCACACAGGGGTGTCCCCCGCGTAGGGGAGCCCCACGTGCAAGGAGTGTGCCCGTAGAGAGCCGCCCAGCGCGAAAGAAAGTGCAGCCTGCCCAGGAATGGCGCCGCCCACACTTCACATGCCGCTGACCGACAACAGAAGCGGACAAAGAAACAAGACACAGCAAATTGACACAGAGAACAGACAACCAGGGGAGGGGTGGGAATTAAATAAATAAATTAAGTAAGTAAAAAAAAAAAAAAAGAGATCCATCTTTACTGAAGGGGACTGGTTGTTGAGGATGCAGAGGGGAGTAGAATTATTCCTACCTGGGAAAAAGGGAGGGGGCTGCCAGCAAAGATTAGAGAACTATCTCTGAGAAAGTTAGAATTACAAGGCTCTTAGCCTCCAGGCAGGATCATCTACCATACTGCTCTGGGTCTGTGTTAAAGTAAACACACTGCCACCAGGCATTGAAAGGAGAGGGCTGCCAAAGCACACCCATCTGCTAGCAGTCCAAGGAAATGCACATGAGAAAATTAAAAGAAAATAAGCTTTTCCTGGCCTTTATAGCCCTAAGGCCCTAGGAAGTAGGTCTGAAAACCATTACTAGATCGAGGGCTCAGTTTTGAGCAACTAAGAGGGACAATCCTAAAGACCCAGGTTGAAACAAGAATCAAAGCACAGCAGTAACACACAGCTCCCACAACTAAATCCCTATTAAAGAAAGAGAAATTGAGCATCAGAATAAACTCATTATCCTAATCACATGCCTACACAACCACAAAAAAATTTGAACCATACTAAGAAAATGGAAGACATGGCCCAAGAAAAGAAATATATTAAAGCTCCAGAAGAGACAAGGGATTTGAAAAAACTAATAATGAGATGAACACAAATTTCCAAAATCAAATTAATGAGTTGAAAGACAATATGGCTAAATAAATAAGGGACATCAAGAAGACACTGAATGAGCACAAAGAAGAATTTGAAAACCTAAGTAGAAAATTAGCAAAGCTCATGGGAATGAAAGACACTGTAGATGAGAAAAAAAACACATTAGAGGCAAACAACAGCAGACACAAACAATAGAAAAAAGAATAAGTGATATCAAAGACAGGCAGCTGAAACTGAAGAGAGAAAAGAACACATAGAAAAAAGTATGGAAAAAATTAAGCACTGCTTAGAAAGTTGAATGACAACATGAAACACAACAACATATGTGTCATAGGAGTTCCAAAAGGAGAAGAGAAGGGAAAGGGACCAGAAAGAGTATTTGAGGAAATAAAAGCTGAAAATTTCCCAACTCTCACCAAAAAATGAACTTACATGCTCAAGAAACACAGCGTACCCCAATCAGAATAAATCCAAATAGACCTACTCCAAGACACATCCTACTCAGAATGTCAAAAATCAAAGAAAAAGAAAATTATGAGAGCAGCAAAGGAGAAGCTAACCATTACACACAAGGGACACCCAGTAAGACTTAGCACAGAATTTTCTCCAGAACCATGGAAATGAGAAGATAGTGGTATAATACAATTAGGATACTGAAAGAGAAAACCTGCCAGCTGAGAATTCTTCAAATATGAAGATGAGTATAAAATAGTCACAAACAAATAGAAACTAAGAGAATCCATAGAAAAGAATTCACCTTTTCAGGAAATATTAAAAGAAACCTTCAAGCCTAAAAGAAAAGGACAGGAGAAGAAGGCTTGGAGGAGAGTATAGAAGAAAGAATGGTACAAAAGATAACAAAAAGAGTAAAAAGACAGGTGAAAATAAGGTATGATATATGAAAACCAAAGAATAAAATGGTGGAAGTAAATAATGCATTTACACTAATATCATTGAAGGTGAATGGGTTAAACTCCCAATCAAAAGATATAGGCTGAAAGAATAGATTAAAAAAAAAAAATGAGCCATCCATATGTTAATTATAAGACACTCATCACATTAGACCCAGGGATACAAATTGGCTGAAAGAGAAATGTTGGTAAAAGATATTCCATGCACACAGTAACCAAAAGAGAGCAGGTGTGGTTACACTAATACTGGACAAAACAGACTTTAAATGCAAGAAAATTATAAAAAGATACAGAAGGTCAGTATATATTAGTAAAAGAGGCAATCCACCAGAAAGATATAACACTTGTAAATATTTATGCACCTAACCATGGTGCCCCAAAATACATGAGGCAAACTCTGGTAAAACTGAAGGGAGAAATAGACATCTCTACAATAGTCATTGGAGACTTCAACAAACCACTCACATCATTAGGTAGAATCAGACAGAAGATCAATAAGGAAACAGAGAACTTGAACAATACGATAAACGAGGTAGACCTAACAGACATATACAGAATGCTGAACCCACACTCAACAAGTTATACATTCTTCTCAAGGGTCCATGGATCTTTCTCTAGGATAGTGCATAAGTTACATCACAATGCAGCTCTCAATAAATATAAAAAGATTGAAATCATACAAAACACCTTCTCATATAATGAAATTAAACTGGAAATCAATAATAGACAAGAACGAGGAAAATTTGCAAATGTGTGGATGCTAAACAATACACTCCTAAATAATCAGTGGGTCAAAGAAGAAATTGCAAGTGAAATCAGTAAATATATTGAGACAAATGGAAATGAGAACACAACTTACCAATAGTTATGATATATAGAATCATTCAACCGTTGTGGAAGACAATCTGGTGGTTCCTTAGGAAGCTTTCTATAAAATTGCCATATGATCCAGCAATCCCACTACTGGGTATATACCCAGGAGAAGTGAAAGCAGAGACACAAACAGATATATGCACACTAATGTTCATAACAGCATTATTCACTATTGCCAAAAGTTGGAAACAACCCAAATGTCCATCAACAGATGAACAGATAAGTGAACTCTGGTATATAAGTACAATGGAAGGAATGCAGTATGAACACATGGGATAACAAGGGTGCACCCTGAAGACCTTATGTTGAGTGAAGCAAGCCAGGCACTGAAGGACAAATATTACATGACCTCACTGATATGAATTAAGCAAATTGAGCAGACTCACAGAACTTGAATCTGGAGATAGGTTTACAGAAGACAGAAAGGGAGTAGAGTGTTGTGAACCAAAGCCCATATGGGCAAAATCTATGATAAGATGGAAGGGTGTAGTTGTGCAGTGGATGGGCATGACAGTGGTGCAGTGATGCTATTGGGTTGGGCAGTGCTGGCCTGTGAGGAGGATGGGGGGGGGGGGAGGTTGCAGTGTCCATGGAACTGGGGGGTGGGTCGGGGGAAGAAGCAGATAAACTCTGGGAATTTGCGGGTAAGTGGTTAAAACTACAACATTGGGAATGTTTTTTTGGGAAATAAGGCAGTGGAGGGTTGCTAGTTTAGGGTGTTGAATGTGGGGGGCTCGCAGGACAGGGAGTAACCGGGGCAGGCATCCAGGAAGTATGTGAGTGTTCATCCTGTCATAGTGCATTGTTTCAGTGGGTAGAGACCCACACAATTAATGGGAAGGTGTTGGATTCCTATCCTAGGGAGTCCCGCTGTGTTCTCAAATAGAGGGGCTGGAGCCTCTTGAGAGGATAGGTAGTGCCTAATAGGGGAGGGCAGCCAGTATGTCAAGTCCTCAATGTTGTTGCAAGTAACTATGAATCTTGTTCTTCAAGGAATGAAACTTGATGGTTGCCATGGGTCCTGAGGGGAAGGAGGAATAGAATAGATGGAACATGGGATATTTTGGGGACAATGGAATTGTTCTACAGGATCTTGAAATTATGGATACAGGCCATGTTAAATTTCATCAAAATTTATAAAATTGTATGGCCCAAAATGTAAGCCATAATGTAAGCATTGACCATGGTTAGTAGCAATGCTTTAATATTTGTACATCAGTTGTAACAAATGTACCACCTACATGTAAAATGTTATTAATAGGGGAAAGGGGGAAAGAGGGAAAAAGGCAGGATGTTGCCTATATGGGAATCCCCTATATTATGTACATGACTTTTCTGTAACCTAGAGTTTTTTTGATTATAGTTTACATTGTGGTTTATACTCTCTCCCATTCAATTCTGTAGGTTGCGGCAAGATATATAATGGTCTGTATTGTCATTGTAATGTCATTCAGGATGATTGCCAAATCCCAAAAATACCCCTGTATTACACCTGTTTTTCCCTCTCTCTACCCTCAGAACCTCCAGTCGCCACTGCCTCCACATCAGTGATATTTCTTCCATTGCTAGAATCACAATAAGTCTATAGTAGAATACTAGTAAGTCTAGTTTAGCCCATAGTTCATTCCCAATCACGAGGATTCTGGGATGGTGATGCCCACTCTATCTTTAGTTGAGAGGGTCTTCAATCCCGTATGATCAATAGATGGGAATCACTTGCTTGCAGTTGTAGACACTCTCGATTTCTTGGTATGTTGGATATCCATCATTTCCTCTTTGTTATTATAGTTATCCTGGGTGAGTCCAATGAACTGAGAGTAGGTGTTGCAACTCCATTGAAATTCAGGGCCCAACTGGCACATGGACAGCCCAAAGATTTAAGTCTCTTGGACATACACCTACCAACTTTAGTACTAATTATAAGTTCAAATAGAAGAACAAAAGAGCCCTGTGTAGGGAAACCACAACTGAGTCCAACTCTGTCACACTGGGGAGCATAAATTCCAAAGTAGGGCCCACTGGCAAGCAACCAAACTCCTGAGCTATAATATCTGGATGTTTCTAGGCTATAGCATCTGGATATTTCTAGGTCCTCAGGGGCCCCGCTATTTGGGGTGGTATTTACTTTTGCTGTCAATGAGATCCTGCTGAGATGTACATAAGCGTTACCTCTGGAATAGCCTCCTGACTCACTTTGAAGTCTCTTAGCCATGTCAATTCATTTGTCTTTACCTATGCTCCCTTTTGGTCAAGTTTTTTTTTTTTTTTCTCCAGCTGCATTGCTTGTTGGTACTTAGTAGCAATCTCTCAAAACTCCAACATTAAAAACCCTCCAAACCTGTCCTTTGCCATGCCTTTTATCTGTGAGTCCTTACCCACCAAGGGTTGGGGACTCAGCACCTTACTGACATGGCCCAATCAAAGTGCTAATCATAATTTAATCATGCTCAGGTACAGACCAGTTTACAAACATAATCCAATATCTGTTTTTGGAATTCGTATCCATATCAAACTGCTACAGGATCTAAACCCCTCTCAGTTAGAGGTGGGGTGGGCATCACCATCCCAGAATCCTCATGATTAGGGCATGAGTAATGGACTAGAGTAGACTTACTGTTATTCTACTATAGACTTATTGTTATTCTAGCAATGGAAGAACTTTTATCATTGATGTGGAAGCAGTAGCCACCGGAGGTTCTGAGGGGAGGAAGTGGGGGAAATAGGTGCAATATGGGGATATTTTGGGGACATTGGAATTGTCCTGAATGATGTTGCAATGACAGACATAGACCATTATATATCTTGTCATAACTTACAAAATTGTGTGTCAGAGAGTGTAAACTACAATGCAAACTATAATCCACACTTAATTTTATTGCTCCAATATGTGTTCATCAATTGTAACAAATGTACCACACTAATGAAGGATGTTGTTAATGTGGGACAGTGTGGGAGGGGTAGGGAGTGAGGCATATGGGAATCCCCTACATTTTTTATGTATCATTTATGTAATCTAAATATTTTTTAAAAATAAAAAAATAAAAAATTATGGTATACAGTGAAGGCAGTCTTGAGGGGGAAATTTATAGCATAAATGCCTATATTAAAAAAGATGAAAGAGCAAAAATCAAAGAACTAACTGAATAACTGGTGAAACTAGAAAAAGAACAGCAAATCAATCCCAAAGCAAGCAGAAGGAAAGAAATAATAAAGATTATAGCAGAAATAAATGAAATCGAGGGGGAAAAAAAATAGAGAAAATCAACAAAACCAAAAACTGGTTCTTTGAGAAAATCAGTAAAATTCACAGACCCCTAGCTAGACCAACGAAGAAAAAAAAAGAAGATGCAAATACAATCAGAAATGAAAGGGGGGAAGTTATGACCAACCTCACAGAAATAAAAAGGATCACCAGAGGATATTATGAGAAACTGTATGCCAATAAAATAGACAGCCTAGATGAAATGGACAAATTCTTAAGAATGCACAACAACCTACACTGACACTACAAGAAATACAAGAACTTAACAAACTAATCATATTTAAAGAGATTGAATCAGTCATTAAAAATCTCCCAACTAACGGAAGTCCAGGACAGGATGGCTTCACAGCTGAATTCTACCATGCATTTTGAAAATAATTAATACCAACCTTGTTTAAACTCTTCCAAAAAGTTGAAGAGGAGGGAAAATTACCCAACATATTTTATGAAGCCAACAGCACCCTAATACCAAAACTAGATGAAGACACTACAAGAAAAGAAATTTCAGACCATTCTCTCTAATGAACATAGATGCAAAAAATCTCAACAAAAACTTTCAAATAGAATCCAACAGCATATCAAAAGACTTATACATAATGACCAAGTGAGATTTATTCCTGGTATGCCAGGGTGGTTCAACATAAGCAAATCGATCAATGTAATACACCGCATTAACAAATTGAAGGAAAAAAACACATGATCATCTCAATCAATGAAGAAAAGGTGTTCAACAAAATCCAGCATCCTTTCATGATAAAAACACTTTGAAAAATAGGAAAAGAAGGGAAATTCCTCAATATGATAAAAAGCATATGTGAAAAACTCACAACCAACATCATAATCAAAGGGGAAAGGTTGAAAGTTTTCCCTTTAATATTGGGAACAAGGAAACCCACAGTCACCATTGTTCTAGCTAGAGCAATTAGACAAGAAAAAAAATTAAAGACATCCAAATAGTGAAAGAGGAAGTAAAACTCTCACTATTTGCCAATGACATGACCCAATATTTGGAAAATTCTGAAATGTCTACAACAAAACTACATGAATTAATAAATGAGTTCAGCTAAGTGGTGGAATACAAGTTTAACACGCAAAAATCAGTTACGTTTTTGTACAGCACTTTTGAACAATCTGAAGAGGATACCGGGGGGAAATTCCATTTACAATAGCAGCAGAAAGACTTAATTACCTGGCACTTAAGATGCTCTAAGAGAGTGACTGGAATTTAAGTGTTTTAAGAAATTCTATATTGCATGGTGCTTCTAATGGAAACACCAGTGTTATGTTTATCTGGTATGTGTGTGTGTGTGTGTGTGTATATATATATATATATATATATGCTATATATAAATATATACTTTAGATATAATATATTTTAACAACAAGCATTCATGCAGTTAGGTAAAAGCAATATATCTACAAAATCTGTGGCCTGTCTTTCCTAAAAATGAAATAAAAAGTTAAATTCAGAAATTAGAAATACTTATGAAGACTAATTCCTTTAAACCTCTTTTCTAAAAGTTCAAATTCATTGTCTCTACCAGCTCCTGTGTATAACCCATTTTGATGGAAACCAATAAAGTGATAGACTTAAAAAAAAAAAGACTCAATTACCTAGGAATCAATTTAACCAAAGAATTACAGGACCTGTATGCAGAAAACTCCAAACAGTGCTAAAAGAAATCAATGGAGACCTAAACAAATGGAAAGACATTCTGTGTCCATGGATTGGAAGACTAAATATCATGAAGATGTCAATCCTACCGAAACGTATTTATAGATTCAATGCTATACCAACCAAAATTCCAACAGCCCACTTTAAAGAAATAGAAAAGGCAATTACAAAATTCGTTTGGAAGGGAAAGTGTACCTGAATAGCCATAAGCATTCTAAAAAAGAAGAGTAACACAGGAGGAATTTCGATACCTGACCTCGAAACATATTATAAATCTACGATGGTCAAAATAGCATGGTATTGGCATTCTATTCGATGGAATAAAACTAAGAATCCAGAAATAAACCCTCACATATACAGCCAACTGGTTTTTGACAAACCTACCAAGTCTACGTTAACGGAACAAAACACTCTTCAACAAAAGGTACTAGGAGAACTGGAGCGCTATAATGGAAGAGTGAAAGAGGACCCCTATCTCACTGCCTATACAAGAATCAACTAAAAATGACTTAAAGACCTAAATATAAAAGCCAGGACCATAGAACTACAAGAAGAAAATTTGGGAAATATCTTAAAGACCTTATGGTAGGTGGTAGTTTCTTGGACCTTACACCCAAAATACATGCAACTAAAGAAAAGATAGATAAATGGAATCGACTCAAAATTAAATACTCTTGCACCTCATAGGACTTTGTCAAAAGGCTGAAAAGGCAGCCAACTCAATAGGAGAAAATATTTGGAAATCACATGGCCAATAAGGGTTTAAAATCCATGATATATAAAGAGATGCTATAACTCAACAATAAAAAGACAAATGACCTGATTTTAAAAATGGGCAAAAGACTTGAATAGACACTTGTCCAGAGGAGTATAAATGGCAAAAAAAAAAAAAAAAAAAAACACATGTAAAAATGTTCAACATCATTAATGACTAGGGAAATAAAAATCAAAACTACAATAGTGTATCATTTCATACTTATCAGAATGGCCACTATGAAAAAGACAGAGAATTACAAGTGTTGGAGAGGATGTGGAGAGATAGGAACACTTATTTATTGTTGGTGGGAAAGTAAAATGGTACAGTCACTGTGGAGGACTGTTTGAAAGTTCCTAAAGAAGTCGAATATAGATTTGTCACATGACCCTGCAATACCACTATTGGGGATACACCCAGAACAACTGAGAGCAGTGAAACAAACAGAATTTGCACATCGACGGTCACAATGGCATTATTCGCAAGTGCCAAAAGTTGGAAACAACACAGGTGTCCATCAACTGTTGAATGGATAAACAAACTGTGGTGTATTCACATGATGGAATATTATGCAGCTGTAAGAAAGAAATCAAGTTGTGAAGCATATGACAATACGGATGAACCTGGAGGATATTATGTTGAGTGAAGCAAGCCAGACACAAAAAGAAATACTATATGATTGCATTACTATGAATTAAATATATTGTGTAACATTTTGCATGATTCCATTTATATAAAATGCAAATATAAATCAATTCATAAAGATGAAATTAGACTAGTGATTATATAGGGCTGGGGAAGGCATGCTAAGGGGTTTGGAGTTTTCTTTTTAGAGTAATGAAATGGTTCTAAAATTTTTTGTGGTGATGAATGCACATTTTGATTATACTAAAAGCCATTGATTATACACTTTGGATAGATCATATGGTATGTGAATATATTTCAATAAAACTACTTAATTAAGAAATAAATAATTGTGCAAGGCTAGCCAGAAATAGCAGCAGTATACAGCAGGGGAAACACAGAGAGATTGACAGGTGAAAAATTTTCTTGTTTACTTGTCTGTTTTTTTGTTTATTATTATATTTACTGAAGTACTGAAAATGCTCTAATAATGATTGAAGTAATGAATGCACAACTATGTGATTATACCAAATACAATTGATTGTTCACTTTGGATGAATTGTACTCTTTATTAATATGTACCAATAAAATTAATTTGTCAAAAAAAGAAAAGCAAATGTTTATATACATTTTGGACTGATTCTACACTTTTTATTCTAGTATATTGGTCTATTTTTCCTCACAGGTCAATACAAAACTGTCTTAATTACTCTAGCTTTTAAAAAGTTTTGGATTCTGGTCATCTGTTAATTTCTTTTCCAAAGGTAGATATTTCTTTTCCAAAGGGCTGTTTTTGGTCCTTTGGAATTCCTTCTAAATTTCATAAATAAGTTTGTTGGATTTTCACCAAAAAAAGGTCTTGCATTTTGACTGTAATGACATTGAATATACAATACATTTGGGGAAATTTTACAACTTCCAATCCATGAACATGATATATACCTCTGTTTATTTGGGATTCTTTAATTTCTCTCAACATTTTTACAATTTTCTCTTTAGAGGACTTACACATATCTCATTAGAAATATTCCTAGATATTTTATTTTGTTGTTTTTGCAGTCATCTCATGTTTATTTTCACTATTACCAGGCTCTGTGCTAGTTGCTTCCCATTTAGGCACACCTCAGAGATATGGCAAGTTCAGTTCCTCATGACTGCAATAAAGCAAATGTTACAATATAGTTAGTCACACAAATTTTTTTGTTTCCCAGTGCATATAAAAGTTATGTTTATACTATCCTTAGTCTATTAAGTGTACAATAGCATTTATGTCTAAAAAACAATGCACTTACGTCTGTTTAAAAACACTTTTATTACTTTTTAAAAATGCTATTATCTGAGCCTTCAGCAAGTCATAATCTTTTTGCTGAGGGGACAGGGACTCAACTAGAGTCACACCTCACTGACATAGTCCAATAAAATGCCTATAGGAATCTTAACAGGTAATCTAATCAAAACCCCTCAGCTGGATTAATGCAATCAAAGGATTGCACACCCAGAATAAAAGATTAGTTTATGAATACAATATTTTTCTTTTTAGGATTCATAAAATAATCTCAAACTGCCATAGTAAATAAAGGAAAATATAATGCTGTACTTTTAAGTTTTCAAAGCAGTGTTTAAAAATTGCAATTTTTTATTTTTTTAAACTTAGTTAAAAAGGGACTAAAATGTTCTTTCTTTTTTTTTTCACGATTTTTTTTTTTAAATGTTCTTTCAAAAAACGTATCTAAATGATGTGTTCCTAATTTTGTATTTGGGCTTAGGCTTTGTAACCAATTTAAAAAAGCTGCTATCAAATATGATAAAATAAATCCTTTGTTGCATTTCAACAATGTTCAGAGCATCTTCATCAGGACTAGATTTCATCTCAAGAAATCACTCTCTTTACACATCCATGAGAAGCAACTCTTCATCCTTTAAAATTTTATCATGAGATTACAGCAACTCAGTCACTTCTTCAGGCTCCACTTCTAATTCTATTCCTCTTGCTATTTCCACCACATCTGCAATAACTTCCTCCACTGAAGTTTTAAACCCCTTGATGTCACCCACGAGGGTTAGAATCAACTTCTTCCAAACTCCTGTTCATGTTAATATTTTGAGCTCCTCTCATGAATCACAAATATTCTTAATAACATCTAGAATGGTGAATCCTTTCCAGAAGGTTTTTAATTTACTTTGCCCAGATCTAGCAGAGGAATCACTAAGAATGGCAGGTATAGCCTTAGGAAATGTATTTCCTAAATAATAAAACTTGAAAGTGAAAATGACTCCTTGATTGATAGACTACAGAATGGATGTTGTGGTAGCAGACATGAAAACAACATGAATCTCATCATACATCTTCATCAGAGCTCTTGGGTGACTAGGTGCATTGTCAATAAGCAATGATATTTTGAAAGGAATCTTTTTTCTGAGCAGTAGGTCTCAACAGAGGGCTTAAAATATTCAGTAAACTATGTTAAAAACAGATGTGCTGTCGTCCAGGCTTTATTGTTCCATTTATAGAGCACAGGCAGAGTAGATTAGCACAATTCTTAAGAGCCCTCGGATTTTCAGAATACTAAATGAACATTGCTTCCACCTTAAAGTCACTGGTTGCTTTAGCCTCAAACAAGAGTATCAGTTTTTCCTTTTAAGCTTTGAAGTCAGGCACTGACTTCTCTCTAGTTATGAAAGTCCTAGCTGGCATCTTCTTCCAAGAGAAGGCTGTTTTGTCTACACTGAAGATCTGTTGTTTTGTGTAGCCTCCCTCACCAATTATTTTAGCTAGATATTCTGGATTAACTTGCTGCAGCTTCTACATCAGTACTTGCTACTTCACATTGCACTTTATGTTATGGAGTTGGCTTCTTTTCCTTAAACCTCATGGACCAACCACTGTACCTTCAAACTTTTATTCTGCAGTTTATTCATCTCTCTCAGCCTTCATAGAATTGAAGAGAGTTAGGGTCTTTCTCTGGATTAGCCTTTGCCTTAAGCCTTAAGGTAATGTTGTGCCTGGTTTGTTCTTCTAGCCACTAAATGTTCTCCATATCAGTAATAAGCCTGATTAGCTTTCTTATCACTAGTGTGTTCACTGGAGTTGCACTTTTAATTTCCTTGAAGAACTTAATCTTTCCAACTTGACTGTTTGGCATAAAAAGCCTAGATTTTGGCCTATCTCGGTTTTTGACATGCTTTCTCACCAAGCTAAATCATTTCTAGCTTTTGATTTAAAGTGACAGATGTGTGACTCTTTCTTTTGCTTGAATATTTAGAAGCCATTGTAGGATTATTAACTGGCCTAATTTCAATATTGTTGTGTGTCAAGAAAAAGGGAAGCTTGATGAGAAGGAAAGAGATGGGAAAGACCTGGTTGGTAAAGCAATTAGAACACACACAAAATTTATCCATTAAGTGCACTGTCTTATATGGGGGTGGTTCATGGAGCCCCAAAACAATTATAATAATTACACAAAAGATCACTGATCACAGATCACCATAACACATATAATAATAATGGAAAATTTTGAAATATTGTGAGAACACCAAAATGCAACAGAGACACAAATGAGCACATGCTGTTGGAAAATGGCACTGATAGACTTGCTTGACACAGGGTTGCAACAGCAGCAAATTTAAAACTTATTTTAAAAAAGCAACATCTACAAAGCACAAAGAAGCAAATAAAATGAAGTATGCCTGTAAGTGTTTTGCTCTATTTTCATATAATAGGACTTTAGAACATTTTAATCCATTTACCTCTTCTGTCAATTTACATACTATTGCTTTATATAATGTAATTTGAATAATTTAGAGTTTAAAATTTTATTTATATACTTTAAAACTATTATTTCATATGCCAATACTCGTTTAGATTTGTCCTTTTATTATTCACCATTTCTTCATCTCTAAGCTTTTGAATGGGATCTTCTTCTACCTGAATAACTTCAGTATTTCACCAGTGCAGATCCACTGGTGACAAATTCTCTAGGTTTTTATTTGTCTCAAAAGTCCTTATTTTGACCTTCATTTTCCAGTGGTTGGAAATTTTCTTTCAGCAATTTTGAAAATATAATATCATTGTCTTCTGGAGTCTATTGCTTTTGTTGAAAAGTCAGCTTTCATTCAAATTTTTGCTTTCTCTGGATTAAATCTTTTTACTCCAGATACATTTTCAAAGACTTTCCTCTTTGTCTTTACAGCAATTTTACTATGGTGGATTTGGATATGATTTTCTTTGCATTTACCTTGCTTGGACTTGTAATATTTCTCAATTCTTTACATCCTTTATCAGTTTTGGAAAAATCTTCCACCATTAGCTCTCCAAACACTTTTTACCCTACTCTCTTGCTCTTTCTTCTGTATATTATATATATTACTATTTTCTATATCCTCTATGTGGTGGGTTTTTTTTTTTCAGTATTTTCCATCTTTTTGTTCCTCTGTACTTTCTTCTACATATTTTCTTCTGTCCTATTTATTAATTCTCCCTTCAGTGGTTAAATCCAACTATTGAGCTCTTAATTTTAGATATTGTATTTTTCATTTCATTTCCAGTTCTTTGCAAAAATTGTCAATCTCATTATTTTCTTGAAAATAGTGTGCATTTTGTTTTTTGGGTTTTTTATTTTAAAGATTTTTTTTAAATTTATTTCTCTCCTATTCCCCCCCACCCCCACCCCAGTTGTCTGTTCTCTGTGTCCATTTGCTGTGTGTTCTTTGTCCGCTTCTGTTATTGTCAACAGCACGGGAATCTGTGTTTCTTTTTGTTGTGTCATCTTGTGTGTCAGCTCTCCATGTGTGCGGCGCCATTCTTGGGTAAGCTGAACTTTGTTTTGCACTGGCCGGCTCTCCTTACAGGGCGCACTCCTTGCGCGTGGAGTTCCCCTATGTGGGGGCACCGCTGCGTGGCACAGCACTCCTTGCACGTGTAAGCACTGCTCATGGGCCAGCTCCACACGGGTCAAGGAGGCCTGGGGTTTGAACTGTGGACCTCCCATGTGGTAGACGGATGCCCTAACCACTGCGCCAAGTCCACTTCCCCATTTTGTTTTTAATTCTATGATCTAGATCCCCTGTGGATCTTTTTCTTTTTTGTAGCTTTTAGTTCTGTTACCTAGTTTTTTGTGTGCCTTTATATTTTTATTGAGTGTAAAATATTTAAATTTACTATAGTAGACATCTGGACACTATAGGCAGGGCACAAAACCCCAGGAAATCAGCATCCTGTTAGTGGGCCTTACCTTGGAATATATGTCAACTTATTTTACCAATTTAATAGATTTGACTCATTTATAATTTCCCTACACATGATTCTTTTGTCCCTTTTATTTGAGCTTATAATTAGCACCATACCCATTAAATATGTATCCCAGAGACTTAAATCCTTGGTCTCTACAGTCTGTTCATACGCCAGATGAGCCTTACATCTCAGCAGAGTTAGCAGCCAACACCTACTCTCCAGTTCACTGGACTCACCCAGGACAAAACAGAGAGTATCTACAACTGCGAGGAAGACGATTTCTTCCAAATGCCCCATTTGATCTAAGTCCCCTCTCAATCAGAAGCAGAATGGACATCACCATCCCCAAATCCTCAAGTTTGAGGAATGAGCACACATAAAGGGGGAATGTAACTATGGACCAAAGTAGAGTTATTCGTATTCTAGTAATGGAAAAACTTGTAAGATTGATATAAAGGCAGTTGCTACCAGAGATTCTGAGTGGGGAAGAGGGAAGAATAGTATAACATGGGACATTTTGGGGACATAGAAATTGTCCTGCATGATATTACAAATGACGGATACAGGCCATTATGTATTTTGTCAAAACCTATGAAATAGTGCAGTGTACAGTATAAACTATAAGGTAAACTATAGACCATGGTTAGTAGCAATGCTTCAATATGTGTTCATCAATTGTAACAAACATACCATCCTAATGAAATGTTATTAATAGGGGAAAATATGAGGGGGTGTGGTATATGGGAATCCCCTATATTTTTCAATGTAACTTTCCTGTAATCTAAAACGTCTTTAAGAAAAAAGTTAAAAATTTTTTTAAATAATTGATGCAATTTGGGTCCCAAAATGGTATTATTTTTCTCCAAAGAGAATTTACCTTTACCTCTGGTAAGGTCCACGGGCATTGCAATTGCAATTCTGGATTGAAATAATCCAACCAGGGATTGAAATTACTTGAAGCTGGACTTCAGTCAAGTCAATCTAATACCCTGGTTTTACTGATTCAAAAATGATTGGCAAGACCTTATTTTGCACTCAAGCTCCTTTTCTCCACATGAGGGAGAGAGAAAGGTAAAACTACATGCAGCGTCTTTCCTATGAGAATGTAGCTTCTTTCCTCCTTACAGCAAAGTTCTCTTCAGTGGCAGGCATCTTTACCATTTTGCTTTTGCACTTTTAGCCTTAATTTTTCCCAGAAGTCCTCACTTATTGAATTCTCCAATAACCCTTATTCTGGAAACCTTGTTGAGATACTGGTTATAAGGCACCTAAGCAATTTCTTAAGGAACTACATTCTTTGAAGAAAACAGAATTCTAAACAAAATGTAAACATGGATCAATTTTTAAGAAATCTAAATTGCTTTTATAAGATGCAACATTCTTTTCAACCATTCAGGGATTTTCTTCACAGAGCAGCTTATTCTATGGAAAAATAAATATTCTAAGTTTGGGCTAGTTAGCAAATATTTGGGTCTATGGGTGACTTCTCTAACCCAACATTCACACACACACACACATACACACGACTAAATTGTCAGCAATTTTTAAACTCTTATTTTACATTTTAATTCAATATTGCTTTCTGCTTAGATTTCTTAGGATTATTACATTACTAGCCTACATGTCTACTTCAAACATTTAAACAGCTTGGGACAGTGTGAGAGGTCCAGTGAGGCTCTCTAGGGCGGCCCTGTGAGCCACTCAGCCCAGACAACCAGCGGCTGCCACCAATGATCCAACTCTACTGCCAGCATGTTTGCTGTTAGTTGACAACATTTTTATCTGGCTCTTGCTAAAATTAACCTCACTTGGAATACAGTCTTTCTGTTTCATCACTATAATTACTGGCCCTACAGTGCCTTCCCAAAGCTGTTGTTTATAATGATTCATGCAGCAGAAAATATACAACTTGGTTCTTGAGAGCCAAGCAATGACAATTCAATCTTGTGGCAGAGAAGATGCAAAAAGAATCCATGTAAAGACCCAGTGGTTCAGAAGATTTCTTCCTCTACAAAGGAATCATTATTTGGGGGGGTCAAAGCATGCGTGTGAGCACACATGTGCATAAGCCTTTACTTTAAAACATCTTTCATTCTAAAATTGATGAACAAAATTTATTTGGTAGCTTATCTCAGCCAAGGTAATTATAGAATGAGCACACCATATGCAAGACTCAAGAGAGGGAAAGCCTCTGATATTATTTCAGGAGTAACAAGAAAGCTCTGATACTTTTCAAAATGCTTTCTTTGCCCTGGTAAAAGACTGAAATGTCACCATTACAGCTTCATTCCTTTCTCTGAAATGTTTGATTCCAGTTAATACTAATACCTCCAGTGAAGCTTAAAACAAACTTTATCTTCTTGGTGAGAATGGTGGTCAGGTAATTCTCAGCATCAAGTTTAGCTTGAGGCAGCAGTTGTAAATGTAGCCTGCACTTTAAATCACCTTGAGAAAGGGACTTGGCCCAGTGGTTAGGGCGTCCGTCTACCACATGGGAGGTCCACGGTTCAAACCCCAGGCCTCCTTGACCCGTGTGGAGCTGGCCATGCGCAGTGCTGATGCGCGCAAGGAGTGCCCTGCCACGCAGGGGTGTCCCCGCGTAGGGGAGCCCCACGCGCAAGGAGTGCACCCCCGTAAGGAGAGCCACCCAGCGCGAAAGAAAGTGCAGCCTGCCCAGGAATGGCGCTGCCCACAGTTCCCGTGCCACTGACGACAACAGAAGTGGACAAAGAAACAAGACGCAGTAAATAGACACAGAGAACAGACAACCGGGGGAGGGAGGGAATTAAACAAATAAATCTTTAAAAAAAAAAAAATCACCTAAGAAGCTTTTATAAAACATGCTCTCCCTTAGACCAATTGAACCAGAATGTGTGGGGGTGGGGCCTGATGTCCTTTGTCCTAGTTATGAGAAAGCAGCCTACTATCCTATTTCATTCTCTCTGAAGCTCACAAATGGATTTTCTAATGCTGAGTTGATGATCTTTACTAACTCAGATTTTGAAATCAAATACATATGAATTATTTTACTAAATTCTATGATTATTTTAACTATTAGAATTTTCAAGAAATGCTAGTATGAGTCTTGTCATCTATCCTTAAAGGAAGTTCATTTTGACTTCAACATTCCCTTTAAAATTTCTCAAACTGGAAAATTCTTCTGACCCTGGATAAAATTTGGGTAGTCCTGTGACTTTGTTGACCAGTGTTAGACACTAAAAAGTCTTTTGGACCCTTGAAATTGCAAAGTCTCAATTCAGAAACTAGAAATTCTGGTTCCATGTAATTGCCAAAGCTTTCAATTTCCTTCAAAGTTAGCTACTCCCACTCCCCTGCAGTCTCCCCCTTTCTACCTCTTTGGCCTCCTATCTCATTCTAGGCTGATGTTCCTGACCCCTGTAGAGTTGTATTAGGAAGAAGGAAAGGAAACGAAAACAGAAATTTGGTATTTGACTGGAATGGTTGTAAGCTGGCTTCACTTTCAGTACTGCTAAGTGTCTACAGCCGACTCTGTCTTGTGAGGAACTTTCACATCTTCTTCAGAGAACCTTTATCTCTGTGGACTTCTCCACTGGACTGTCCTTTCACACTGGATGCCCTTCTGCTGGTTCATAGCTTAACTCTTCCACATTCCTTAAGAATCAGGACATTTACCTTCACCTTTGGTGTGCTGACACCCAAACAGGTAGCCTTCTTAAAGAGACCTAAGATGACCTCCGTGCTGGTTCGCTTACATGTATGGGCTATGGAGGGTTCCTGCACAATACTCACACATCTGTAACTGGAAAACTCCAGCTGACTCAGCACCACAGCTTCTTTCCTTTGCTCTATGACCACAGCAGGATTCCACCTCTCACCCTGAATATTTTCTAGGTAGGAGTCAAACACCAGTCCACTGTATCCTCCTAATTTAAGAGAACACTTACCAAATTTTACACTTGACCCTACTGCAGCCCCTTTTACTTGACTTGGTCTGCAGGGGAAGTACCCCCACCCCCACTCACATACGCAAAAGCCTTTTCTCCTTGGGGACCAGGTGTCCAATACAGTTGTCTCCATGTTTATCCTCCTCACAAATTCTCTTTAATCTCCAACAACTGACCTTTTTTATCTTTGAGAGTGGGACATGTTAGAATCACGTAACTGATTTTTAGGTACCTACTTAGGAATTCCTACAGGCTGCCCTGCCTCACATCTCAGATTGTTATCCGATGTCTATTGCCTGAAGGTTCAGCCAAACCTCCCATGTCAATTTTCTGTTCTTTTATGACTAATATAACCTATAAAAGCACCAAAACGTGGTAAAATCATCCAGATAAAGAATTAAAAGATTCTTCATCAGGCACATTTAGAACAACCCTAATCATGTTTCACCTGAAAATCAATTAGGTCATGACCACCTTGTACTTCTCTTTCTTACCTCAGAGATTAAATGACTTTTTGAGGGAAAACTTGACGAAAACATTGTTTTGACTCTTTCTCAGGACAAAGTCACCTTGGCTGCCCGACTTATCCCTTTCCTTGATCTACCTGTGATTGTGTGAGATTCCGTCCTCAAAGAGTGCTCCATGAACTGCAGGTTGAAGAGGCATGCAAATTCAGCATTGGCGTTGTAGGATTTCTACAAAACTTCTTTAATTACATATGAGTTGCCTTTCTGTTCTAGGGTTTGGTAACTCAGGTCTATTCATCTTCACATTTTGTGCCTTCTAAACAATAGGGAAGATAAATCCATGGTTTGGAATTAGATGAGACATGGGACCATGTAAATACTTACAGAGGTAGTTTCTTTAATTATTTTGGAAGAGTGATTGTAAAAAAATGCACTTTTCTCATATTTTAAAATGCTAATACTGACCAGTAAAATGAACAATGTTTTAAAAAATCTCTTGAATCTCACCATTTAAAATTTTCATGATGAATATTAGGTAAACATCATTTCAAATGTTTTTTTATACATATATACAAATATAAGGATAGATAGCTAGTTTAAATAGATAGATAAATGGAGATAAATAATCCATTGTTTCTTTTAAAAGGAAGAATAAAATTTAACCTAGCATCAAAAACCTGGAAGCTCCTTTCTAAGCACCAAGCACTTTACACTTCATTTTATTTATGGGAATCTTGGGGCTCTGTTTTGTCTCTAAGAAAAAAAGAAAAAAGGGATGCCCTTCGGAGATTGCTGGGGAGGAGTTAGGTGAGAAATCCAGGGTGGATTCCAGAAATGTTCACATGTGCACCAGCAGATAACTGAGCAGAGAGAAACTACCATTTGAGCGCTCTGAGAACGCCTCCAGAACTAAGGAGCTGTGTTGAGGAGACTAGAGAAAGTTTGTTGCTATGCTAGTTTGAAGAGAAAAATAGGACAGACATATTTGATCTTTCACTCATTTACTTACTTTTGAGTTTTGGTTTTGTTTTTTGATTATTTTACTTCTATTAAAGATGCAATTTTGTCTGAAAATCCCTGGCCTTATTTTCAACAGCAAACACTTGCCAGATACTCTGTGAGGTTCTGCAGATAGATGAATCCAAGACCAGACTTCACTCAAGGTTTTTCCAGTGCCGCAGAGGAAGGACACCTCACTGAACAGTGTCAGTAAGATGTGGTAAGCTCTCTAGTGAAGTCATTTATGAGGGGCTAAAAATAAAAAGGTAAGTAGCTTAGGCCAAGGCATTCTAAGCAGGGGGGAGTGGCGTGTGCAAAGATATGGGAAGTGACAATGCCTGATTGATTCTGAAATGGGGACTAGTTCCCCAGGCGGAGGGGACTGCTTCGTCAGCATTCCAGTCTGAGTTTGCTGACTGGGGCTGCCATCGATTCCAGAAATTGTGAGGAATATCCCTGAGGAATATTCAGGTACCAATTAAGTAACGGTGACATCCTGGAACCATCCGGGTGCCTAGGTGTGCCTCAGAAAAAGCCATCTCGCTTTCCAGTCTAATTCATCAGGAAACTATGTGCCTTTTACGTCGTCGGGGACTCTACTGAATTGAAACAACGCGCTTTCTCTTCCTACCCCACCCCTAGACCCTAGCCTCCCTAAGCTCTGCATTCGTTCCTACATAGAGCATGCTCGGGGAACAAGGTTTTCATTGCGTATAAAAAGGGCCCTGGTGATATCGTTGCATAATCTTCAGGACTTGTTTTTAGCATTTCTAGAAAGGAAATCCAAAACAGTTATTGGAAATGGCTTCCCTTAACAAGGACATTTATTTAGGTGGTTTCTTCCAAACCATCAGCATCACTGGGAGTTTGCTAGAAATACAATTTCTTTGACCTCATCCCAGACCTACAAAATCATAAAGTCTTGGGGTGGGGCCCAGCAGTCTACATTCTAACAAGTTGTCCACATGATTCTAGTGCAACCTCAGGTTTGAGAACCACTGTCCAAGAATATTAAATAAGGGCCCAGACGAGCCCACATTCATACAAATATTCCTTACACAAGACTACTGTTTATGTTACAAAATTTTTTATCATTTAAATTTATTCCTTGGGATTAATGCACAAGCTTGGGAGAGACATAGCCACAAAGCCACAGACTCACAGAGCAGAGAGGTAGCTCAGAGGTTGTCTCTTCCAAACCTCTTTTATTGATGAGAAGACTGAGACCCAGAGAAGCCAGGTAACTTGTCTGAGGTCACAGACTCAATCAGTAGCAAGGTCAAGTCTAGTACCCAGACTTTGACACACAATTCCAGGTCTGCACTACAGATATTAACATAATTGCCCCAATAAATTCAGTTCCTCTAGGAAAAACGGGGGAGTAAAGAAATGGACCAAAAAAGAAAATAGAAATAAAATATAATTATTAAAATATAAATTATCATGTTTTGTCTTATTAGAAATGTAATACATGTTTATTTAGATAATTTGGGGTGAATAAAAATGTATAAAGAAGACAAAATCAACTGTAATTATACCAAGATACACATGCTATTAACATTTTAGTATATGTGCGTATATATACAGATAGATGCATATAGAGTATTTGTGTAAATATTTATATGTATAGAATGGATAGATATATAGAATTTATATACATAGATTATATAATACATAGAATTGTGTACCTTGTTTTTTTCACATTTCTTTAATAATCAAAATCACCATTTTAATGATTGACTGGTTTTCCACCAGAATATTTAATCTATTTTTTTAAAGTTCCCTATTGTTTGGAATTTAAATTGTTTCCAATGTTTTGCTCTTGTGAATAGGGAAGCAGGGTAAGATTTGAAGGTTCAGTGAGATGCAGGAAAGGTGCATTCTGTCAACAGGCCAGGATAGGGTACCAAAGAAGGGGTCCCTTGAGAGCTGGAAAACAAAAGGACTGGACTCCTCTGAGGGTACTAAAATGGGGAGGGTGTTTTCTTGTGGGATGTGGAAACCCCCAAGAAAAACTGACCATTCCCAAATCTCCCTGGGCACAGTCCTGTGTAGCCACAGCAACCTCAGAAGGGCACACAGGTACCTGCAAGACTGCCATAGCTACCCCTCTCTGTGTCTCACATCTCTTAGAGAGAAATTTTTTGTCTAGAAGACTTTAGCCAAGTGATAACAAACCTCTTCCATCCTTCATTTATTTTGGAAAGGACAATTCAATTAGAACATACATTCAGAAGAATTCTTGAAAGGTAATACCCTTTTCTTCCTAAACATTCTTAATCAATGCCTGCTGTTTCCTCTTGTCTGAACAGACCCCTTTTTTTAGTCTAGTGCAAAAAAACTAGTATCAAATAATGATGGATGGCCTATTTATATCATATGAAAATGAGAGTGTATCGCCTCTAACCGAAAAGGCTAGGTTAAAGGCTGCTCAGCTAAAATGTTCTCTAGTGATAAAATATTTATAAAGTAATTTCCTATGTTTTTTCCTTTTGACAGGGTTGCAATTGTAAAGATAGTGTTTTCATGGGACCTAGGTTTGTATTTTACTAATTCAACCATTCTCCCATGTAAATAGCAAGCTCTTTCCAATGTGATAATCTTTATTTTTAACTCCGTCCAAATTTTTAAAAGAATCTCCATACCTGTTTTGAATGATAAAATTTCTTTTTAATTGAAATATCGTTCGAACTCTTAAATTTTCATTTTCATGTTTGCCTTCTTAGCTCTTTCTTATTTACATATCTGAGACATTTCTAAAAGATTGGGCTCTTTTTAGATTTAAAATTTTTTTTTAATGAGAAGATTTGTAAAGATTAAACCATGTACTGCTCCAATTAAACAATGCTTCTTTTTCAACAAGGGATTTCAAAGTCAAAGTTGGTTTTTAGTCAAGAGACCAAAACTTCTGAGAAATTGGTATCTACATTGGTTCTCTATCTCTGACTAGGGGAAAGGGGTTCATTTTGGAAATCCACCACTGTAGACATTATGGACCTCTAAAAGAATTTAAATGAAACTGCTTTCTGAGTGTTCACTGGGATTATACCCAGAAACAAATCCTCTGAGACAGTATTTCTGATACTGTCAGAATGCCACAGTGCTCTGTGAATCACTATTCTCCTAGGATGATGATAATTATTTCTCAACTTAAAATAAAGTAAGATTACCCAGTTAAATACCTTTTAGAAATAGTTAAACAAAATTAAGCAGTTTGACAGGTTAAAAAGTACATATGAAGATAGAGCTAAGGAAAATAGTGTTTCCCAATCTTATTTGAGCATGAACTCTTCTTTCAAGGAAAAACTATGACATGCCCCCCATGAAGTTTTTGAAGCCACCTGGGAAGACTCACAGGTAAATTGCCTCATCCTCCATGACCCAATCCACCCCAGCTTCCTTGCTCTGCCATTACCTGCCTGGCTTCTTACTGACAAGTCTACAGATTCCTTCACCCCTTCCTTTCTGTATCCATCACGTATTTACATCAGCAAATGCTCCTCCCTGCACTGGAAACCTCCTATCCCCATATTAAAAAGTATTTTGTACAATGGAAGAATGTAATTGTTTTAATTTTCTAATTCCTGCAAAAGAGCAAGTAGCTGCCACTAACGGTTAATACTACTCTGCCTTGTTTCAGCTCATAGAACCATTTTGTCTCTTTATATATCTGCCCCACGTGCACCCATATTTTGAGTTGACATCGGGGCAATTTTTTTTTTCACATACTCTCATCTCTCCTTTATCAGTCAGCCAAAGGGGTGCTGAGCAAAGTAGCAGAACTCGGTTGGCTTTTATAAAGGATATTTCTTTGGGGTAGAAGCTTGCAGTCACAAGGCCCTAAAGAGTCCAACCCAAGATACCATAAGAGGTACTTTCTCACCCAAAGTCAATGGTCATGTGTTGAAACAAAATGCCGGGCGATGTGTGCAAGGGTTCAGCCTTCCTTCTTTCCTCTAAGGCTCCATGGTCCCAGCTTCTTCTGATCTCAGCTGGAGGCTGGCATAAGGCTCATCTCTCTTCTCAGGGCTCCTCTCTTTCTGGGCTCATCTGCTCTGCTCTCTCCACAAGGCCAGCTGTAAACTATCAGGCAAATAGCTTGGCTCTCTTCCCAGGGCTCCAGAATCAAAACTAAACTCTCTGTGTTCTTCTCAATGTTCTTACTTCCCTGTCTTTGACTGAGCATCTGTGTATATAGCCCACAGTGGAAGGCCAGCTGTAGGCAGGGACTCAAACCAAGCTGCCCCACTGATGTTGTCAAATAAAAGCCCTAATCTTGATTTAATAAAGTAAAAGTGAAACCTCTGAGTCCAATACAGTCTAGTACACCAAGGAACACACCAGTTCATAAACACAATCCAATATCTATTTTTGGAATTCATAAACAATACCAAACTGCCACACCTCCCTCCTTCATTTCCATTTTTATTTTCAAATACTGATGGTTTCTTCCACCTGGGGCAATGGAAAGTTAAGTGATTGACCAGCTTTTTGCCGTGGTGGGGGTTGGGCCAGTGGGGACAAGAAGAAACCTCCACAGCCAGGCCCCTAGTTCTACTCATGTATGCTTCATATTCCTAAACCCTCAACCTAGAATGAAGGTCTGCTGATCTCCCAATAAATCACACCCCAGAGGGAGATGTAAAATGAGATTTGGAGCCTCAGTAATAACAGATTTATCCTTCTTCCTCTGGATCAAGGGCACCTGGAATCCAAATTGAAACTGAGAAAAAAGTAAGTCTCTTATGGAAACCATACTTTTCTGTTTTCTTCCACTGATCCTCCTCTGACCTGCCCCAACCAGTAATATGGAGTCAAAGAGAGCACCAGGCCTGTAAAGTCCCTAAACACCCACCCACATCAACTTCCCAGGACTTCAGAGTGACCCAGCACTGAGGAATTTCCCAGCACTTGGAACTTTCAGTTGATAAAACTGAAAAAGTCCTGGGCAAACTGGGGGAATCAGTCACCTATTCTCAGAGAAACCCTCTCTAACAGCAGTCTCTCTAGTAACAGCCCAGAGTCAGGGGGCTTTGAGCCTCTGGGGGCCTCTTTCTGTGCCTCTGTGTTCTGCTGATTCCAGACTCTGACCTCTCTCTCGGCCTTTCAGGGTTTCTCTGTCTCTGCTGCTCTTTCCTCTGAGTCTCTCTGCTTTCAGTCCTCCAGTTATATAGGACTCTAGCAAGAGGAAAAAGACCTACCCTCGGTCATGCTTCACCAAAGTAATCCAAACAAAGCCTCCAATCAAAGGGTCCCACACCCACAGGAATGGATTAACTCCAAGAACATGGTCTTTCCTGGAGTACACAAAAAGCTTAAAACTGTCATACATGTCACTTAGTATATTTCTATTACAAGTGACAGACAATCCTATTCCAAACAATTTATGCAACAAAGGAATTGTATTGCTTCATAAAACTTGAGTGTAAAGTAGGATATGTTGCAGAAGTCACCCAGGAGTCACCCAGAGTCTCTCTGCTCTGCCTTGCACAGTTCTGCTTCATCATAAAACTGGATTCATTTCCCCCACTAACAGTGTGTTGTTTGTTCAAAATTGGATTGTGCAAACCTTCAGGGCTTACTTCTTGAATCTCTTTTGGGTCCAGCAATATCTGTCTTTACTGGCTTTGTTCCAGCTTATGTAAATCCAGTCTCAAAACCCTGCTTCATCACTGGTTTCCAAGAACATAACAAAACAAAACAAAAAACCCACATTCATTCCAAGCATTTAATGAATCTAGAAATTTCTGAAGAATTGTAGTCCAAGCAGGGATCACCACAAACATTATGTGGTCCACACCTTCTGGCTACTCTCTTCTCCACTCTCTCAGCACAACTTCTCTATTCCCTCTCAGGAGCACAGACTTTGTGCGTTTTCCACGGAGCATCGTTTCCCTTCCTCTTCTCTGAAACAAGGGCAACAAAGGAGACACCCTCCAACAGGTAATGGAGGCATTTTCATTTAATGGGTGGCTGTTCCACCCAGAGGCATACTCATCACACACAACTGTGAGGGACAGAAACCTAGAAAGGGGCAATATTATCCTCCTTCCATACCTACCCCTCCCACCAAAAGTAGGAGCAAGCCCCAGATTTTTCCACTGCAGATGTTCAACCCAAAGAAAGAACAAACTGTTATTGGATATTTGGATGGCTTTTTGTAGTCTTTGTAATTTGGTCAATACCATTATTATGTATTTTAAGCATTATAATGTAAATATCTCTTGTTCTCTTTCCCTCCATTTGGTTACATGAAAAACTGCATTATTGATTAGTTTTATTTTATTATTTCAATACACAGAGTAATGCAAATTATTATCCAGTGGAATTCACAGGGACTTTGTTGAAGAGATTTAAAATATATATATATATATATATATATATATATATATACATACATACATATATATACACACACAAATACATACACATACTTTTGATCTTCCTTAAGGTAGTTGAAGATTTCCTTATAAATTATCTTCAATTTTATTTATGCCATTGATAATATTATCTAATTCTGAAGTTGTTTAAAAAGGATTTACAACACTGTCAAAAATGTCAATCTTATCCCCATAAACTATCCCAGATACCACACAATAAATTTGATTTACAAATTTAATTAATTGTATTCACATAAATTCACTCATTGCTAAACATCCAATATTATATTATATTTGGAATGTTTCTCAAAATTACATTCTGTAAAACTGGTTTTGCGAGTATTAAAAATTGTTATGCCACAGTAAACAGTGCCTCAAATAATAGGGCTTCTCAGGGCTGTAGAGACATCTGGAAACCATGAGCAGGACAGACAGCTAAGGAATTCAGCACCCTGTCAGTGAGCCTTACTTTGGAATTTATGGTCCCCAGTGTAACAGAGTTAGACTCATTTATAGGTTCTCCTGCCCTTTTATTTGAACCCTATAATTAGCACTATACTTGATAAATATATGTCCCAGAAGACTCAAATCTTTGGTCCCTCTGTGTGCCAGTTGGGCCCTAAATTTCAGCAGAGTTGAAACACCCACACTTCAGTTCATTAGATTCACCCAGGACAAATAACAAGGAGATGACAATGGACAATGCCCATCCCAAGGAACAGAGAGAGTCTGCAACTGCAAGCAAGAGCGTTCCATCCATCTGCCCTGTGGGATTTAAATCCCCTCTCAGTTAGAAGTAGAATGGGCATCACCATCCCCAAATCCTCAAGATCAGGAAATGAACAATGTGAACAATGGGCTAAAACGGACTTATTATTCTACCATAACTTATTATTATTCTAGCAATGGAAGAACTCTTATCATTGATATAAAGGCAGTGGCAACCAGAGGTTCTGAGGGATGGGAGAGGGAAGAATAGGTGTAATATAGAGGCATTTTCGAAACTTTGGAGTTGTCCTGCATGCATTGTCGTAGTGGATACAGGCCATTGTATATTTTGTGATAACCTACAAAATTGTGTAAACTATAACATAAACTGTAGTCTGTGGTTAGTAGCAATGCTTCAATATGTGTTCATCAGTTGTTCAAATGTACACTAATAAATGATGTTGTTAATATGATAAATGGTGGAAGCAGGAGGGAGTGGGGCATATGGGAATCTCGTATTTTTTATGTAACATTTATATAATCTAAAGCTTCTTTTAAAATAAAAAAAGTCAATTTAAAAAAAAGGTAGGTATGAAACATGGTTTAGAAAGAGTTGACAGGACACACTGTTGATGAATAGGTGTGCTTTCTCATGCTGGTCCCTTACACACTCAGATGCTCTTACAATTTCTGACCCAGTTCCTCATCATACCCTCTCGCTGCCACCCTCTTTCACCATCTTCTGCATTTGCCAGTCCCACCCAATCTCCTCCCTGGTGAATGCTCCCATGTTCCCTAACGTTGGCAGAAACTGGATCCTGTCTGGGACTTAGTAACAGCAAAAGAAGTGTGCACAGAAACAAAAGCTTTGTTGCTTTTAACGTGAACCGAGATGGAAGGCAGGATCTCCTGACAAAGTACAACTTCAATAACAGTGTTTAATTTAGGGCCAAATGTTGGAGTGGTGGGGGAAATGAAATGAGTATCTGTCTTGATCATTTCACAGTCTAAATGCCACTGTTTCTAACCAAATTACTCTTAAAATGAGATACGTTATGGAGTCATTCCTTGAAGTATAGTTTATGATCACCATGATTAATGTGAACAATAGAACAAAAAGCAAAATTAAGTAGTCTCAGCAGTTTTTTTTTTTTTGGTCTATTGTTAAAGGAGTTTCAGCAGTCTTCCATCCAGGTAATTTTGCATTTCACAAGAGAGTACTCACATGTCTGTAAAGTCAGAGAGGAGTAAGCCTGCAGACACACACTGGTTAAACTATTTCATACGGGTTATTTGTTATGGCATGAGAGAGGCAGTAGGCTAGAATGATTCCAATCAGCTGGAAGCAAGCAACTCCAAAGGAAATTCTTGCAACAACTCCCATTTCTGACTGTATAATGGTCATTACTCTTACAAAACAACCTTCGTTGTTTACTTTATTTACATCTGTCCATGAAGAACAATCCTCAAATTTACAGCAGCTCTTTGGAAATCCTTTTTCTGAATAATAATTAGTATCTTCCCAATCCTTATAACTGGTGACACCACAACAATGTAATTTATTTTGGATGTTGTCTACTGCATCGTTTCTATAATCTCTTGTCGCATTATATTGCTTCAAAACCTTCTCATAATTATTCTTAAAGCTGCTCTTAATCTCATGTCTGAAAACAAATCCTATGATGGCAGCGACCAATTCAACCAAAAAAATGAGAGTCAGAAACATTGCATACAGTTTTAGCATCCATGCAGAAGCTCGGCAGGTAGCAAAACAGCCAAAAGTGCCCAAAAGAATAATGACAGTGCCAGTGCCAATGAGCACGAAGGGGACATTTGTGGCCTTCTCATTTAAAAGGGGAAAATAATTCTCTAGGCTCACTTTGCCCCAAATGCCAACGGCAAGAAAAATAACACCAGTGATCGAAAAGACGAAAGTGTAGATCAAGAGGACGCTCTTGAAACAAGTAATGACTGGCTTAGTTTGCAATCTCCAAGACGCAGACGCCATGACTAGCCCAAGACCCTGCACCTCCGCACCCAAGGATCAGAACAGAGTGGGAGAGCAAGAACTGCTGAGACTACTTACCAGTAGACTGAATCAATCAAAATATTTGTTTAATGTGTTCTACATCCACCTGCTATCCCACTCTTGTTAGGTCATTGAGGCTCTGTATCACTCTGAAACACTGGAAGAGCTAGTAAATTGTAACTGAAGTAAAACTCTGTTTCTCTTGACTTTTATTTTTCTCTTCATGTAGTGCTATAAGATGGAAAATTGACCCCTCAGAATTTGCTATTTAGTGTGATAGAAGATTGAACCCTATGAACTGGCAGTTCCTTATCTGATTTCATTGTAATTTACATCAAGAAGTTGAACTGCTTTCACTCTCTATTCTGCTGATAGGCAGAGAATCACCTTGTGTAATTTAATTCCAGATGGTGGTAATGGTCTTTGACTTAATGCACCCAAGACTAAAAGACACAATCAATGTTCTCTGATACACCAGGTTTCAGCACATTTACACTTTACATTTCTTTGACCCCAAATTAAGGTGTTTTTCTCATGTTTCTATTTTCCCTTTTGTTCACAAGCTTCTAATTATTACTTAATGGTGTCAGAATTACTGTATCATTGTTATTAGCCTTAGTTGGTTATTTCCTTACCAGGTTGACGTGACATAATTGTCATTGTTATGGTCAACTTTAATAGTCTTTGTTTTGGTTTGTGCTTTCAACTAATAAATATAAATCTATTATAATAAATATTATTTTCCTCTAAAATAATTGTGTTTATCTTAGAAAGTCTGCTGGAATGGTTGTTTCCCACTGAAAAAGCTGTCACACATTTCCACTTGGAGTACAGTTTTTAGATATGAAAACTGAGGTCTTGACTCTGTGTCACTAAAAAAAATTTATGTCCTTGTTTACAGCAAATATTCTCTGTGAAAATTCATTGCATGTTATGCAATAGCATATGTTTAGCATTCTATCAATCTTTTTTTATGTATAGTTTGTTTTAAGAGTTTGGATAGAGATAGATGTGACCTGTATTATCTTTAGGTTAATAAGGAAATTATTAATTATTAAATTTTGAATTGAAATGGGAAAAAAAAGCAAAATTAAGTTTAGCCCAAAACTGTCCCAAGAGAGACTGTAACAAGCAGTTGGAGAGTTGTTTGGCTCAGAAATAATGACAGGTGTGTGTATTTGTGTGTGTGTCTCCTGATTTGGCCAGCTCTTTGGAGCATCTGTAATCATTAGGAGAAGAACCTACCCTAGGTAGACAGATGGTCCAAAGATGATAAGGGTCATGTGAAACAAAATTGGACCCAACCTGCACCTTAAACCAATTATTACTGAATCTGGACTACCACCATCAAACCACCACCAACCATCCCACAAACTTGGAATGAATAAAGGATTGTATTTTAAGCCATTTAGATTTGCCATAGCATGTTACACAGAAGTATTGTGGCAATGCTAACTGATACACATAGTAAATTATGGCTTTCCCTCTAAATGTAATGGAAGACTATTAGAGAGTTGAGAGCACAAGATGACATCATCTGGCTGCTCTTGTGTTAGCAGGTATCACCCTTATGGCTATGTTGAGAATAGACAGAAAAGGAAAAAGGGCATATTCAGAGAAATCTACTATTTGGTTTCCAAAATAATCCTTTTAGATGATAATGGTGATTTAAAATATATATATATTTTTATTACAGAAGTTGTGAACTTACAAAACAATCATGCACATGCATGAAATTCTCATACAATACCCCTTCACCAACATACCACTTTTGTAGAACATTTCTTTCAGATTATAACATAATATCATTTGACTATTACCACTATATGTACACCATAGTGTACATTTGGCATATTTTTTCCCATACTTCACTACTATTAACACAGTACATCTTTGGCATTATGCAAGAATATTACAGCAAGGTGGGGCAAGATGGCGTCTGAGTAAGTACACCGTCGTCATCCCTCTTATAAAAGACCGGCTGTGTGGTGGCAGAGTCCTACCGGAGCAGGCTGTAACCAGAACCTGCAGGGCGGGAGGTGTCTGGACATCGATCTGGAGAAACTGCAGCAGAATTGGTGTTTGCTCAAGTTAGAACTGTGGGTTTCTAACACTGAACACAGAAGCAGTGAAAAGGTAAATCCCTCCCCCCAAGGGCTCAGAGCCACGGTGTTCACTGAGAACTGCTGGTCGTGGGGCAGTTTCCAAGCCCCATGTCCCCCAAACATTTGAACCCCAAGCCTGTGCCCCCTGAGCCCCCACGGCCCATGGTAAATACCCTGAGTCTACATTCTCCCGGCGTTCTGTTTCCTGAACCCAACACTCACAGAAATCTGGCATTGCCCTACATCTCTGGATGCAGACTAACTCCAGAAGTGGGAGAGTTTAAGTCGGAGATGGAGAGGGGCCTAGGAGTGCAGGTTCAATTTTCTGGTCCCCCCCCCTTTTATAGTCAGCATATCAGCTGACTTGGGAAGAACCTAGGAAGAGAGGAAAGGAGAATCTGATGAGAGAGCCCAATTTACCTAAACGCCCTGGGATAGGAAACTTGGTCTGGGAGAAGGTCAGAAAATTAACCAGCCCCTGCATCCAATAGCATATTTAGGGTTCCTGGCAAGGGGTGGGTATTCTCTCAAGAAATTCATTATTTTCTCAGGTGAGTTGGCTCATCAGGGACCCATTTGAATTTCCTACAGGAGCCCTCACGCAGCCTCCCTGCTGCCTTGGGAGCGAAGGAAGTGAGGAAGGGAGAAAGAGGGAAGGTCAGACTCCTAAGCAGTTTATTCAATTGCAAAGAGGATTCTTTGCCTGAGGCCTAGTCTGGTCTTTTTTATTGGTCTGTTTTCTTGTTTTTTCTTCCTCTTTTACCCTGCGCCCCCAATTGCCCTTTTTTTTTTTTCTTTCTTTTTTCTCCCCCTCTCTGCTTTTTTTTTTCTTCTCTTTCTTATTTGCTGTGCTTACTCACCCTCAATTTTCTCTTTTCTGTGTGTACTGATTTTGGCTACCAATGCTATCACCTTTCCTTTACATCATTCTTTCCTTCATCATTTATTGTTTCTCTTACATTCCACCTCTCTCTGTTTAGCCCCCAATATTTCTGACTTTTTTCCTCCAATACCTCTAATATGTTTTCTATCATTTATTCACTCTTATGTTATTGTCCTCTCTTTTCTTTTTCCCTCTCTCCTGACGACACTGACCTTTTAATTCATAGTACATTCCTCCCCATATTCAGTTTAATATCTTATTATAGGTACTCCACTTTTTTATGGCTATAACTATACACAGCTTCCATGAGTTCTATATCCATTCTCCTAGATCTCACATGGTTCTTCTGCTAACACTATCAATACTACTCTTATTATTTTTCTTTTCTTACCCCTTGTGCTTTCTCTGGACCTAATATTTTCCTTCGAGGGAACTTAGCCAACAACAAGGAAATAGAATAAGAAGAAAAATGTGACAAAGAGAAGATTTAACATGCACACAAAAGAATATTACAGTATTTCTGTTCACTATAGTCCATAGGTTACATTAATTGTATTTTTCCCATGGTTCTCCAGACATTTGTTTTATTAAATTGTACTGTTTTAGTTACCTAGACTGTTCAAGCAAATTCCATGAAATGGGTTGGCTTTTTTAAAATGGGAATTTATTAGCTTTTTTCCAGAAGATTGGTGTACGAGGGCTGGCTGCCTGCAATCCTGAGCTCCTCTGTCACATGGCAAGACACATAGAGGTGTCTTCTGGCCTCCCCCTTCTCTTCCTGGTTCTGTTGATGTTCAGCTTCCTGCTTCCTGTGGCTTTCTCTCTCTGTTTGAATTTCAATCCACTTATACAGAACACCAGTAATAGGACCCATCCTGATTGAAGTGGGCCACACCTTCACTGAAGTAACCGCATCAAAAGGTCCCACTTACAATGGGTCCACACCCACAGGAATGGATGAAAATTAAGGACATGTTTTTCTGGGGAACACATGGCTTCAAACTATGTCATGAAGCTATCGGTCTTCCTGGTCTATATTTGATACAGTAATGAGAGAGGGAGAGAGAGAGAGAGGAAGAGATATATTGAGACACAGAATTGAACTAGGTCTCCATGACACCAAATCAAAACTGCCTCCTTCTACATCTCACCACCACCCAGGAGATGCTTGTAAGAGAGCAAAGAGAAAGAACAAGTTAAGGGAGCAGCTCTGATGACAGTTCCTGGAGTGACACCCTGTCACCTACAAAGCCACCTTTGTTTCTCCATCACTTCCCAGACCTCAAATGGCCCCACAGAATGAATCACCTGAAACCCACATGTCATTATGGGCAGATGAGGAGTGAATGACAATGTCTTTACAGCAAATTCTAAAACCCAAGAGTTTAAATGAATATAAAAATTTTTTTCCTTATAAACTCTATGTATAATTTACCTACAGCAAAATGTACCCATTTTAAGCATATAGTTCAATGTTGATGACAAATGCTATATACCCATGAACCATCACCGCAGTCAAGATACAGAACATTTCCATCCCTCCATAAAATTCCCTTGTGCCCTTCACTATCAGTGCCTACAGGGAGATTTTTATTTTTTAAATCACATAACATTTATTTGAACATTCTAAAATTGAAGTAACATGAAAAAGACTCTGTTCACTTGCCAGAAACAACATTTAGCTCTTCAGTTCTTCACATAAAAGAAGATAACACTTCTCTAAGTATAGGTTCAGCACAGATGAGCTCCTAATGAGAAGTCATTGCTACAGCGCTTCCATTCCAGGCTAACATTGGAAGTGTAACATCCACCCAAAACTAAGTGGGAACGTTTTAATTTAATTGATATATTCTGAAATTATAAAGGTCTCCTACTAAGGCTACATGATAGGTAGTTAACATGGGTGAAAGGGGGAGAAGAGAAGAGGGGAAGAGGAGCAAAATGGAAAGAAAAAATACTGCTAAAAATACAACATCACATTTATGCATTTATGTAAAGTATGTATGTATACATATGAAAATTAAATACAACATTTTAAACATAAAAATAACTACAGAGGCATCCAAATTCTTACAAAAATTCTTAAAGTCTCCTACAGAATCCCCTTTATAACATTTCTTATTTTATGTCACATCAAATCATATTCCATTCCATCTTAAAAAAAAAACAAACAAAAAACCACAACTGAAACCTAAAACAGGTTATTGACAGATAGAAATCGAGACTGAGATTTGGATTGAACAGTGCTTTCTCAGCCTGAAGCTGAACATTCTACTCCGAAAGTGCTCCCCTGTCTACTTCTCCACAGATCAATGAATAGATCAGACAACAACTTTCCTGGCTGCTGCCTTCTAACTGACACAGAGATCTGGAGCAAGTCAGGAACCAAACCTGAATTCTAAATCCTAAGCCCCATATCCATCTCCCTCGGGGAGAATCCACGAAAGCATTCTGGAACAAGCAGATACTTTCAAACTACTGACTTCAAGGAAAGCCATGTGGAGAAAATTCATAAGATTTCAATTGACTTCTTAACAAAATGTAAAGTCTGGTCCACACTATTAGGAAATGAAAATATGGCTGAAGTTTTATGCAAAAACTGACAGTGTTAAGGACATCAGAAAAAAAAGAAAAATACCTATAATTGTACAACAAAGGAAGAATAAATAGCTTAGTTAATATTTAAAACATAAAAATAATTCATACTTAGGAAAATACAGTAAATTAGGAAGAAAAGAAATGATCCATATTTTTATCTACAAAAACTATGCTTTGATAAAATTCCCTTTGGTATTTTTCTTAACAAGAGTTGAAGTCAAACTGTATATAACATTTTTTAAAACTTTAATTCAAATTCAAAAAATAAAATAACAGACAAAAGGCAGCTTAGCAAATTATACTTCTCATGATGGAAGATTCAAAGTTCCAATTTTTGGTTATTTTAACACTATGGTGGACGTGTTTATATGTAAGGGTTTTTTCCTTGAATTTTGAGATATTTCCCTAGGAGATATTTCTAGAAACTTAATTACTATACTGGGGTATAAAAATTTTAAGGCTCTTGTTATGTATTTTCAATGTGCTTTACAAAAATATAATCATCTTTTTTTTAGGCCAATTTGTCAGTGTGTATCCAGATCCTCACAAATATTCATACCCTTTGATGTATTATTTCCTTAGAAAATAATCAGATATTAACAAAAAGATTTTGTTTACAATATTATTGCAGAATTATTTCCAATTGGCTACAACCCAAATGTCTAAAAATAAGTTAAATAAAATTGTGGTATTCACAGAATGCACTTTACACTGCCATTAAGATCATATTTTCAATTATGAAACTATTTCACATAGTTCCAAAAATATGTAATAGAAAATGTCAAAGTAACATGTCTCATTAAATCAAGTGGAAAAGTAAAGATATAAAATCATATGTAAAATATGATCTCAATTACACATATTTTTGTACATATACAGACATATACATATACCTGTTCATAGAAAAAAGGATGGAAAGAAGCACAGCAAAATGTGTATAATGGTTGTTTCAGGAGTAATGATTACAGATATTCCTTCCTCTATGTTCTGCTATATCTTTTTTATATTCATGATATTGACCTTTTATCATATTTCTGATGAACCATTTCTCAAAGTTTATTTTTTGTATTTTTACTTTGTGTTTGGACAAAGAAGTTTTTCAGTTTACATGGATATATTTTTATATTACAAAAATAAAACTGCCATGTAATTAATAAGAATTCCTCTGATAATAATGCCTCAACAATTAATGTTGTCTCGAAATCCAAGTTTCCAAATAATTTACACGGGTTCTACAATGGCAGTCTTAGACACAAGAAGAAAGCACAACAGAGTTTTCCACAAAGACTTAGGTTTTGATCATAATTTTACATTATTGACTTAGTGTCTTGAGGTAAAGAAAGCTCTTTCACAATCAAGTACGAACAGAATTCCCTCATCCACGTTTACATGTCACCAGCCTCGTTCTAGTCTCTGTTCTAACATGTGAGCACAGGCCCAGGACTCACGGACTCAGGAAGCACTACTGAGCATTCAGCTCCCCATCACCTGCAGGGTAAATGGTAAACTCCCTGTGACACCTACCATGACACGTGCCCTGCGGGGTGTGCCTCTTCTCACCCGTACAGCCTAGTCTCTGGTTATCAATCATCTCTTCTCCTGTCACCCTGCCCTCCTTGCCGAGGGGAACGGGCATCCACTGAGCAGAACAGGCTTTGTCCAATCTATGCGGCTAATTCCTACAGGGAGGGTCTCAGGATGCCCCTAGTATAAAGTCTTTGCCCTCTCTGCTCCCCTGCGGGCTGCGTTACCCACCCTTCCTCTGCACTCCCAGTGCACTGCTGGGACTGGCCTCTCTAATTGCATGCACACTCTGCATTGTAAATATCTGTGTACTCATGCACATTCCCTTCTAGCATGTGGCAAGGGCAAGAATTTTTCCTGATTTCCTCATGGCTATCTGTCCAGTGCCTAGTAAAGTTCTTAGAAGGTACCAATAAGCATTTGAATGCTTGTATAACTGACAGAATTAATGAGTGAGTGAATAAAGGAATACTTGAATGAACTCAGCTGGGAACTCCAGGATCTGAAGCGCAAGGTGCCTGACAAAGGGCAGAAGTGATGCCAAGAAGGAGGCAGAAAAAGGACGAAGTTATAGAGTCTTCAAAGATAAATAGTTTAGTAAGGTGGAAAGAGCATATAGTTTATTCAGACACATTGCTATATGACTAAAAGAAAGTTCTTCAGCTTGCACCTGTAATGGGATAATAAACTCATGGGTTGTTAGCTAGAACTAACTAAACTTTATAAACTTAATTTATAAATATATAAATATACACACACAGTGCCTTGCTTCCAGTTAATGTTTGATTTTGTTCCCATCCCTTAACTTTAAAGTTTGGTCTAGGCATTTCTATACCCATGAGAAGTTGGTCACAAATTCCTGGGAAAAAAAGTGCACTCTGCCATAAAAATTTCTTATACATGCTGCAGAGTAGATGAACTGTGAGGACACCATGTTAAGCAAAATAAGCAGACACAAAAAAACAGTGTATCATCTTACTTACATGAAATATCTAGAACAATCAAATTTCATAGAGACAGAGAGTAGACAGGTTACCAGGGACTCAGGCCAGAGAGGCAAGGAAGGAATTATTGCTTAATGGGTGTACAGTCTCTGGTTCAGGTGATGAAAAAGTTGGGGTAACGGATGTTGGTGATGGTAGTACAATGTTTTGAAAGTAATTAATATCCCTGATTTGTATACTTTGAAAGTGGTCAAAATGGGAAATTTTGAGCTGTATATATTTCACAACAATAAAAAGTGTTCCAAATGCACTGGACAAATTTATTTTAACTTGTTTTAAATTTTGAAAAGATAAACAATGCTGGAAGACTGTAGCAAATGGAAGATGCCCGAACTCCTACAAGGTGAGGAATCATAGTCATGAGATGAAGGTTTGCAACCCTTACAGGAGGAATGGGCCCCAGAGGGTTATTCTGAGATAAGTTTTGTGCAAAACAGAATCTCACATATTAATGGTGGGACGTAGGGGTATTCTGTGGGCATAAGAAAATGTCTCTCTGTGGGTTTCATTACCCTTTCCATTGAGGAGACAAAGCACATACAATATTAAATTCTGTCCTAGGCCATTTGGCTAAATGTGTAGATGACTAGGGCCAAAAATGTATTCATTGATTTTGGGATTAGAAGCTATTTATATGCTTTTCAAAAAGATATTTCTGTTCACCTTGAAGCACTGGGACTTGTGTTAGTCTGGATGGTTACAGACACCAGTCTTACTATGTAACAAAAATAGGATCCTCAAGATAATTAGAGCAGCATGTCAAGATTGCGGCCCACCACCAGCCTGTTCCTGGAGAACTGACACTCTCAGGGACATTGAATCAGGGTTTCTCAGAGCAGACTGTGTGTCCACAGATGTTCACTCAGAGCTTCCCTGGCACAGCAAGAAAATGTCCTTGCTGCAAAAGAGATTTTGCAGAAAAATGAGGGGTATAAGAGGTGGGCCTACAACAGCTAGAATAATTTATGCTTCTGCCCGTGCCATGGAGTTCCTGTACACTAATTTAACACCAAGCACAAGGCTTTTATTCCCTGTCCCTCTCCCCCCGGCCACACAAACACACACACACACACAAAAGGCATTTGGTGGCAGCACAAGAAATAACCTCTCAAATTGTCAGTCTTTGAATTGTTACCTTATCTATCTCTGTATTGCCAAGTGAGATTTTGCCAAGTTTTTAGGTGCTTTTTGTTTGTTTTGGAATCTTTGCACATCAAAGATGTATTTTTCCCTTGGCATTTTATTTTATTGGAAATTATTAAAGCTACTCCATTTTAGTGTATAGCACTTCTTAATCTGGTTAGTCAATTTATTTGGCTGATACTAGCAAAAGCCAGATAAAGGGCAGTGGGATTTGGCATCAAGAAACAGGAGTTAAGGGAGGTGTGACTTTACCAGGATAGCTTGGCTACCCTTAGGCATCTGGGGACAAGCTGTTTGTTCAGAGGCAGAGGAAATAGGAATGATAACAGGAGACCAGAGACTGGAAAAAGAGAGCCTCACTGCCAGTTGGCTGGAGGAAGAGCTGGATATAAACACAAGGTAGGGAATGAAAGCAAATTGCTAGTTGCTACCTGAGGGGAGACTCGGAAGGGTGAGTTTTACACTAGGGGAGTTGCAGGTGGTAACTAGAATCTGGTGATGTTGTTTTGAAAAGTTCTGCAGGCATTGCTACAGTATAGAAAATTCACTTAAACACAGAATCAGAGAGAGGCTAGACGGATGGATGATTGGAAGGATAGATGAAGATTGCTTTATAAGAATACTGTGTCAAGGAAACGGACTTGGCCCAGTGGTTAGGGCGTCCGCCTACCACATGGGAGGTCCGCGGTTCAAACCCTGGGCCTCCTTGACCCGTGTGCAGCTGGCCCATGCGCAGTGCTGATGCGCGCAAGGAGTGCCGTGCCACGCAGGGGTGTCCCTCGCATAGGGGAGTCCCACGCGCAAGGAGTGCGCCCGTGAGGAGAGCCGCCCAGCACGAAAGAAAGAGCAGCCTGCCCAGGAATGGCGCCGCCCACACTTCCCGTGCCAGTGACGACAACAGAAGCGGACAAAGAAACAAGACGCAGCAAATAGACACAGAGAACAGACAACCGGGGGAGGGGGGGGATTAAATAAATAAATAAATCTTAAAAAAAAAAAAGAATACTGTGTCAATTTAGGAACAAAAAAGGACCCCATGAACAAAATCATCTTCTATACAGACCCTCAGGAAGGCTACCTTTAGAAAATCGTTCTTTTAGGTTTTTCAAGGTGTGGTCTTTGGGCCTCTGGATCAGAATGAGTGTGTTCAGGCAAACTCGAGTTAAAAATTTTGTCCGCATCTTTACATGGCATATGACTTTAGTTAGGCAAGAACTTAACTTCTCTGTTACTCAAATTTCTTATCTGAAAACAAGTGCAATTATTTCGTGTGTGCAGGGGTATTTTCAATTTAAAGGAGACAATATATGTGAAGAATCTAATGCAGTACTTTGTATATTATAGATTCTTATTGGCTTCTTTCCCACCACCCCAATACTCATGAGCTCAACCTATATTTACAATTCATTCACAGACATGTTTCTTTAAAAAGTTCTTTTGCATCAATCTGCCTATATCTATATCATGAGTTTCACCTCCCCCAGCGAGGCTACAGCTGCCAGATAGAGAGCCAGGCCTTCAAAGTATTGAGGGGGAACATCTCCACATGAAATATTTCTTGCTTACACAAATTCTGTAGTCAGTCCATTTAAACTTTAAAAGCTAAAATGTATAAAGTTTCTGTTTGGAGTGATGGAAGAGTTTTGGCAATGTATGATGGGGACGGAAGCACGAGTTTGTGAATGTAATTAACATCACTGAACTGTGTATTAGAAAATGGATAAAATGGGAAATTTTAGAGTGTACATAAGCTACCAGGAAAAAAAAAACCATAGAATTGAACAACACAAAGAGTATACCCTAATATAAACTGTGGGCTATAGTTAACAGTATAATTATAATAATCTGGTACATAAGTTGAAACAAAGGTATCACACTAGTGCAAAATGTTAATAATAGGGAAAACTGCATGTGTGAGGGAGATATATGGGAACTCTATACTTCCTGCACGATTTTTTCTATAAACCTACAACTGCTCTAATTTTTTAAAAAGTGAAAATGGGAAGAAAAAAAAAATGCTTGTTAAACTTGTTAAACTTGTGGGATAGACCTAGGAAGCTACAGTTTGAGAAGTTCTCCAGCTGCGTTTATACACACTAATGCCTGAGAATGCCTGCAGGGACTAAGGCTTTATCCCTTATCAGGTGTAAACTTGCTGAATTTATCAAAACTTTCTAATAGGCAGCCGGCTGAAAGTCAGGTAGGACAAGAAAGTCTTGGTGGCAGGAAGAGAGTGCCTTCCTTCCTCCAAGTGTCCATGGAGGAGTCAAGGCAAGAAGAACCCCTGGAAGTGTCCTTAGAGCTGTTTTGGGGGAAAGAGACGAATTAAACAACTCTGAGTGCTACTCAGACCTTAGGGACCTCCTGCCTGCACATTTTTCAAGGTTCAGGTAAAATGCCAGTTCTTCCACAATTTATGCCACGTTCATCTACCTGACCTTCGAGAGGTACTTCTAAATTCCCCTGCAGAATTTTTTCTGCACATCTTCCATGGACTTTGTTCATTCAGTTCATTCATTTAATAAATATTTACTGCATACCTGCTGTGTGCCAGACACTGTTTTAGGCATTGAAACAGAGCAGTGAAACAGTGAGGCAGGAAAATCTTGTCCTTATGGAGCTTAGATTCTAGTGGGGGAAACAGTCAAATTATAGGAAAAGTAAAACATGCATTAGGTAAATGCCAAGGGGAAAATACAGCAGGAAATGGTCATATGGGAGAAAACTACAATTGTAGATGGCCAGGGAAGGCCTCTCTGAGGACTGACATTTGATTTGATTAAAGAACAGAAGGAAGTATGGGAGCAGACTGAGGGGAGATCTAGGAAAGTGCAGTTAAGGAGAGGCCACAGCAAGGTAAGGTAAGGCCTGCCAGGGCATTCAGGAGCGGTCAGGTGGCCAGTGTGGTTGGAGAAGAGTAAGCAAGGGAAAGTCTAGTTGGAGTTGAGGTCAGACTCCTTCATGGAAGTCTCACAAATGTTTTGTGGCTCTAGGAAAGGTTTTGCCCTTTGAGTGAGCTAGAAAACTATTGGGGGATTTTGAGTGGGCACATTTCATGGTCAGACTTAGCTTAAACCTGGATATTTTATTAAGAATTATCAAGAGGAGCTAGTTTGGAAGAAGGGAGTGGTTTTAGAAAGCCATTGCAATAATCCAGGAGAGAGATGGCTGAGACCATCATGATAGCAGAGAAAGTGGTGAGAAGTGACCCGATTCTGGATATATTTTGAAGGTAGGGCACACAGGATTGGATGTAGGGTATGAGAGAAACAAAAGTCAAGGAGGATTCCAAGGATTGGGGCCTGAGTGACTGGGGAAAAATTGTTGCCATTTACTGAAATGGGGAAGACTAGAGGAGGAGCAGCTTCAGGGGTAGGGGAATTTGGAAATCCTGAGTTTCTGTGGCTAGGTGGGGTGTCAGCAATGGGATTGAGTACTGATTGTCTGGAATTCATGGGGCGAAGCACAGGGTGAAAGAGGCTGGATGAAGATTGTCACCAGCACCCTTAGAATGGGAAGGGCGTGAATTACAACCTTGCAGTCAGGAAGTTCTGTACGTTTGGGGACCCCACTGTTTAAGGTGGATGTCTCATTGAAGAACAGTTTTAAAATATGTTCTCAGGGGCTCTAGCCAGAGGGCTCCTATCAATGCAGGCACCAGGCTGGTACTGTGTGGTTTGAAGGAACTGGGGTGATATTCAAAGTATCTGACAGCTGGTAATAGCACCGAGCATCTAGAAGGGGTGCCTGCCAAAATCACTAGATGGATGGCTTTATCTTTCCTTAAAAAAAAAAAAAAACTGACCTGAGATTGGGTGAGATCATCAAGACAGTGGGTGTACAATGGGACACTTCAACGTTCGGAGGTAAGGTCACCAACCCGGGGGACTTCCCTAGTGGTGAGACTTTCAGTGCTAAAACCACAGGGCAAACTTAAGTGTTGGGTCACCTGGTCAGTGGTCGGGGAGATGAGGAAAAAATCCATGAAACGGAGTAGCCAGAGAGGTGGGAGAAATGGTGCTCTGGGAATCAAGAGTTTCGGAGGAAAACTGCTATCGGCTCTGCAAATGCTGCTCATGGGGCAAGTAAAGTGAAGACTGGGAATTGACCAATGGATTTAGCAACAGAGAGATCATAGGGGACATTGACAAGAGCAATTTTAGTGCAGCAAACAGAAAGCCTGATTTTAGTGAAGAAAAAATGGAAAGAGAGAAATAATATAAACAACACTTTCATGGAATTTTCCTATGCAGAAAAGCAAAAAATTGGGTGGAAGCTGGAAGGGCATATAGGGTCAAGAGAAAACTTTTGTGACTACTATTAGAAGAAATTATATCATTGATGGGGAGAAAGTGGCCACAGTAGTTGCTGAGGGCAGGGAGTGGCAAGAAGAGATGTGATGAGGGGGCATTTTTGGGACTTTAGATTTGTCCTAAATTATATTGCAGGGTCAGATGCTGGACATTATATATCCTGCCACAACCACTGAATGTACCAGGGCAGAGTGTGAACTACAAAATAAACTGTTATCCATGTGGTGCAGCAGTGCTCCAAAATGTGTTTGCTGAGTGCGATGAGTGTGGCACAATGATGGGGGAGGTTGTTGGTGTGGGAGGAGTGGGGTGGGGGGATGGAAGGTATACGGGAACCTCTTATGTTTTTTATAATGTAACCTTTTTTGTGATGTATGCACCTTCCAAAAAATACAATTTACAAAAATGATGGGGTGGGGGAGTGGGGTGTGGGTCATATGGGAACCTCTTATGTTTTGTTGGGTTTTTTTAAAGATTTTATTTTATTTTTATTTCTCTCCCCTTCCCCCCCTCCTCCATGCCCCAGTTGTCTATTCTCTGTGTCCATTTGCTGCGTGTTCTTCTTTTGTCCACTTCTGTTGTTGTCAGTGACATGGGAATCTGTGTCTCTTTTTGTTGCTTCATCTTGCTGTGTCAGCTCTCCGTGTGTGTGGCACCATTCCTGGGCAGGCTGCACTTTCTTTTGCGCTGGACGACCCTCCTTATGGGGTGCACTCCTTGAGCACATCAGCACTGAGCGTGGGCCAGCTCCACACGGGTCAAGGAAGCCCGGGGTTTGAACCGCAGACCTCCCATGTGGTAGACAGATGTCATATCCACTGGGCCAAGTCCGCTTCCCCTTCTTATGTTTTTCAATATAACGTTCTATGTGATCTATTAACTTTGATTTTAAAAGTTTAATTAAAAAAAAGAAAAAGTTGTTTATTTGTTTTAATAGGGGTGGGGTAGGCGAGATAATAGTGTATCAATATGCTGACAGGAATGATCCAATAAAGAGGGAAAAAGGGAAAATCACTGGAGCAATGTTCTTGAGTAGATGAGAGGAAGTGGCATTAAGGACAACTGGAGGTGTTGGCCTTAACGAGGAGCACAGGTGGCCCATCCTCTGTAAGAATATATGAACATAGACCACACAGGTCTTTAGATGTAGTGGGTGCTCCCATTAAAATTCTCTTCTGCTTATTTTTATTTTCTTAGTGAAAGAGAAAGTTAAGGTCATCAGTTGAGAGTGAGGATGGGAGAGGAGGTGTGAGCAGGTTGAGGAGAGGAAACAGTATAAAAGTCACCTAGCAGAGTAGGAGAGTGATGGACTGAGGAAATGTAGCACAATTGCCAGGGAGCATTAAGAACCTACTCTAGGTTCATGATCATGTATTTCAAGATCAGTAAATATGGTTGCATGCTTCCCTCCATCCATGTCTCCTGCACAACTGCAGGCAGAGAGTAGGTAGAGCGAGAGATTTAACCAGATTTTGGCTTAGCCTATGGGAGTATGAGGAAATGTGAGAGGCAAGAAATTCCTTACAATGTTTGACCATGTAACTTAGAACTTTCTGCCTTGGTTAAGAGTCAGTTGTGGGCTCACTCTCCTACAGGTATTAAGGTACTTGAGGGTGGGGGCTTTTTCTCCATCTCTATATTACCCCAGTGAGGCTACACAATCAATGCCTTGGAATAGGAAGTGCTCAGAATGCTTCTTAAATAGATGATTCCAGAAGTCCCAAAGAATTCTGTAGAGACACTGGGTAGAGACTCCTAACATAAGATTTATGATAATCACAGATGGAGCAAATCCCCTTACGGCCACCAGGAGAGAGGTTGAGGCATCCATGAAATGGTTCATGGAAGCTGGCCTTCTGGGTTTTTCCACAGACTCCCTTCAATCCCTCATGGCCAAAGTATGAATGTTTTCGTTCATTAATTTAACAGAGATTGAGGTCCACCTAGAAAATGCAATAAAAAAAGCTGACATAGTTTAGACGTAAGAGAATAAGAGCTAACATTTATTGAGTGCTTACTGTGCTCTATGCACTATTTTAAGATGTACTACATATCTGATTAATTATCATAAGAACCCTATATCATCATCATCATCCCATTTTAGAGATGGAAAGCAGGATTCTTTAACTTACCAAGATTGCCCAACTGATGAGTGGATGCATGAAGAGCTGAACCCTGACTGGTGCCAGAGCACATGTTTCTAACCACTATTTTAGATGATCAATATGATCTTCCTTGAGATTGAATTTATTCACTTGACTTGAGAAGAACCAAAATATACCTGCCTCAAAAAAAAATCTCATTTGGCGGCGGACTTGGCGCAGTGTTTAGGGCATCCGTCTACCACATGGGAGGTCCGGGCCTCCTTGACCTGTGTGGAGCTGGCCCATGCGCAGTGCTGATGCACGCAAGGAGTGCCCTGCCACACAGGGGTGTCCCCCGCGTAGGGGAGCCCCACGCGCAAGGAGTGCGCCCCGTAAGGAGAGCCACCCAGCGTGAAAGAAAGTGCAGCCTGCCCAGGAATGGCGCCGCGCACACGGAGAGCTGACACAGCAAGATGACGCAACAAAAAGAGACACAGATTCCCGCGCCGCTGACAACAGAAGCGGACAAAGAAGACGCAGCAAATAGACACAGAGGACAGACAACTGTGGGGGGTGGGCTGGAAGGGAGATAAATAAATAAATAAATCTTTTTTTTTTTTTAATCTCATTTACTAAAATTTCAACCCTTAGTCTTAGGTTTGGATTCAAGCACTGAGGAATCCTTTAAAATGGAAGTCAAGTCATTCACTGTCTGACAGAATTAAGTATGGTGCATCCCAGGAGGGATGGTGCACAAGGTTGAGTGTTTGAAAGATTTGAGCGTACTCAGGGCTTCATCATTTACATATGCGATCTCTTAATCTCACTGAACCCCCATGTAATTTTATCTGTAAAATTTGGATATTCACATTAGTGCTGACTTCCTCATAAGAATCATGCGTTGAAACTTGAGGAATATCTTCCAAAATATTAAGTGCTAAACACTGGAGATGACTAGAAGACTAGAGCAGATAAAGTAGAATAGCACATGGAAAGGTACAAAGTCCTATGGGACTCCAGGTCCAAATGAGGTACAAAGTCCTATGGGACTCCAGATCCAAAGGATGGCCTGAGATGGCCTAAGATAGCAATTGGGAAAACACATGGGAGGTGACAGGAAAGGAAAAAAGAAAGAAAAGGAAGTCGAAGAGGGCATACTAGGTCAACAACGACTGACTGCTTTGGCCCAGGCCTGGTCAAGGCTTGTTCAACTGAGGACACAGCACACAGCCTTAATCCAGGGTCAAGGCTGCCACTGGCCAATAAAACCCCCTTCCTCCAGACCCTTTATTTCCACTAGAAAACTGTCATTATACTTGCTTTGTTAAACAATATCCCGACATAAGCCTGAAAAATTTTAACGAGTATGAAATTCTACACAAAGAGTGCCCCCTAGGGTTGTGTCGTACCCAACAATACACAAGGGTTCTGTCTCAGATGACCCTCTCCACCGAGCAACCCCCTTCACTGAGCGCCATGTCAGGATTATCTCTTTATGCCTATATTTAATTCCAGAGTATAACATCAATTTTAGGTTGTTAAAACGGAAATTAACCATTTTTTGGCTTGTGTGCTTTAGGCTATACTTTCAGAAGCCCTGAATTAGGAGGAATTTTAAGAACATTGACCTCCAGGAAGGATTTTTATATAAGTATTTCGAGCAGGTAGGAGATCAATGGCACATATACATATTATCTGCATTGTTTGGTTAAAAACCAAGCGGCCATTTATGTTTAAGAACAAACAAATTAAAGCTCTTCATTGCAGTGAGCCAAGACCAATGGATTAGAAACTGAATGTAAAAAAGGAAGAACCTGAAAAAATTGTTTAGCAAAGCCAAGTCTGGTTTTCCTTTCTCAGACAGGCCCTGCTGTATCTACTTCTTGGGTACTTGCCATCTGGTGAAATAACTGCTAATAATAGCTACCTTTTAGTGAATTCTCAGCCTGGCACTCCGAAGAGCACTTTAAAAGTATTGTCGCATTTAATCCTTTTTTTTTTTTTTTAAGATTTATTTATTTATTTAATTTCCCCCCCCTTTCCCGGTTGTCTGTTCTCTGTGTCTATTTGCTGCGTCTTGTTTCTTTGTCCGCTTCTGTTGTCGTCAGCGGCACAGGAAGTGTGGGCGGCGCCATTCCTGGGCAGGCTGCACTTTCTTTCGTGCTGGGCGGCTCTCCTTACGGGGCGCACTCCTTGCGCGTGGGGCTCCCCTACGCGGGGGACACCCCTGCGTGGCAGGGCACTCCTTGCACGCATCAGCACTGCGCATGGGCCAGCTCCACACGGGTCAAGGAGGCCCGGGGTTTGAACCGCGGACCTCCCATGTGGTAGATGGATGCCCTAACCACTGGGCCAAGTCCATTTCCCATCATTTAATCCTTTCAGTCATCTCATGGAATCAATATTATTAGCTCATTTTCCAGATGAGAAAACCAAGGCTTGAAGAAGTGAGGTAATATTACTCAAAGTAAATAGCCAGTAGTTTGAAAAATCCAGGTTCCAAACCACTCTCTTTGGATTCCACAGCCATCTGCTCTCAGATGCTGGTGTCTCCCATAGTGATAGATAAATGTTTAGGATGGTATGAAGAGTTTTTATATTCCTTGCAAATCATGAAATACTCTATCTCTAAGTTTTTGTGCTGGAGGACATAAAATTGAGGCTTATCATGAGAAGTATTTATCTAAGGGATCACTTAGCATCCTGAGCACTGTGTGCCTTTGGAACAGGGCAAGTCCAGCACCATAATTTCAAAAGTAACTCAGCCAATAACATCCTTTCTGTATATGATGACAAATAGTGTTTTTAAATATGCAAATTCTAATTTTAAAAATCAGGAAAATATTTTAGAGCCAGAACAATCCATACCTTTTGGGCCAAGTAGCTGTATAAAATTTTCATATTTTCATTTGTTTAAGGCCTTGACCCACATCACCTGCCATTATTGCTGCATTATTTGCTATACTCCCCCTAGTGGCCTAGAATTTGTTTTCTTAACTACTATAATAGTATACTTGGAGAAAGATTTAAGAAATTTTGAGAGTATTGCAGCGTTTCATTCTCTTTCCTCTTGTCTAATTTGATGGACACTGGTCTCTTATCAACCTGTGAAGGTATTAACAATGCCCCTTCCCACTCAGTGAGACAATGCTGAAGGACCTACTGATTTTTGTGACAATGAACATTAAGAAAAACCCTTGAAGCTCCTAAATGCCACGGGCTTAAGGACTTAAAGTGTGAGGACTAAACCCGTTGACATCACAGATCCTTCCTGCAGTCACAATGCTGCTGGGCCAACCTTGGGGAGATGCCCCAGAAACAAGAAGTCTTTGGTCAGGACGCAGTCACGATTCCCTAATAGTTTAGATTTCTGAGGGGAAAAAGCAAACAAACCTTGTTCCCGTTCAAAAAATCAAATCAACAAAAAATAAAGCTGGGAAATCAAGCTTCATGAGTTCAGGTATTTGCCACATGGACGATTCAATGTCCCTAAATTTCTCATACTTCACTATCTCACTTACGTATCTTATCCCATATAGACAAAGTAATAAATCCCAAAGGAGACTCTGAGATAATTTGGGTGCAACGGAGTAAGAAATTATTACCTATTATTTTAGACCTGTTTGATCTAAATAAGTGCACAAATCTCAACAAAGTTTCCAAAATATCTTGTGTAAGTACCTGTGATAATATGTCTTCCAGTTGACTATGAGCCTGATGGGGAGGAAGGGAAAGAGATAATTGGGGTAGAGGGGCAGGAAAGAAAACAAATTAAAGGCTTCAATTTAACTTTAGCCATATGTACTGAAATTGCCATTAAAAAAATTACTGCCGCTATAAAAACTCACTTGCCATAGTTCCTGATCTGATCCCAGCATTCTGGTTGCCTAGATACAGATGTAAACAAAAGTGCCTCCCCGACTGCCGAGGAACAGCCAGATGAACCTGATGGCCCCCTTCCTGGCCCAGCCAGTGACCAAGAAAAGAAAGCAAGTACTTTAGATATCCGTATTAAAGATAGAGTATGTTACTCAGCTTCTTTAATGCTGAGCATTGCTTGGAGAGTTTTAAGGAATACTGGAAGAGTGGTTTTCTTTTCATTCCTCCCACAGTTCCTGTTTCTTGTGCCTTGATCAGGTGACTGATGGCAGACAAGCTGAAAAGAAAAAGCATCTCAATTTGTGAATGCATTCCTTGGAATGATTTTTAAGATATGGGCCTGAGAAGATTAACAAAAATTTGATAATGATTTAGTTTTTATGAAGCCTCAGAAATAACTATGACAAACTCAAGGTGTAGATGTTTATCTTTAATGTGAAAAAGACACTAGCCAAATAGAAGATCTCTTACTAGTACTTGTCATATCTCCTTTATTTATTAAGGAGCGCATTCAAAACAAGCACTGCTTTTAGACTTTGTTTTGTAATTCATATAACCTCAGATTCAATCTATCTATGGTTATGGAAAGGGCACTGGAAAGATAGCACAATATCCAGCACTGATTTTGGTGTGTTATTAGCTATACCACACACAAGCTCTGTGACTCTGGGCAATTACCCAACCTCTCTGTTTCCTTTTTTTGTAAATTAAGACTAATTAGGCCTATTATGCAACGTTGCTGCCAGGTTTGAATAAACATCACTGTGGTGAAGTGCTTGGCAGGTAGGAAGAGCTCAATCAACAGAAGCTGTGGCATGATTATCACCCCATTACCTAGGTGATCTTGAGGAAGTCCATTACTTCTCTGATCTTCAAGTGCCTTAGCTATACAATAACCACCTTAAATTTTTTCTACAATATGGAAGGAGTTCTGTTACAGTAACTGATGTCAATGTTACAATGATACCTACGTTACAGGGCTAATGGAAGAATAAATCACACCACATACATAAAAGTACTTCAAATAAAGTGATAAAGGCCTGTAACATTTTTAAATATTGTCATAGACCTGATAATTATAAATAAGGCATTATTTATATGGAATTAGTATTATGATGGAACTAATAATTATTATTATTTGTGTGGAATTAATATTATCATGGAAAGTAAAGTGTTATCTGGCACAAGTTAAAATCCCATAATAGAGTCACCAACTCCACCAAGTTGTTAAACTGAGACAATTTCATTATACTCATGACTTAGCCTATGGAAATGGGGATGGAGCCAAACTGGTTTCTATGTTCAAATAGCGAAATTATGAAAATATAAATACAGTATCGTCTCAAATATATGAAAAAATGCATATAAAAATGAAGAAATAAATTTGCTACAGTGTTAATGGCTTTTCCTCTAGGTGGTAAAAGTACAAGTGTATTTTTTCCTGTATTTTTTACTTTTCTATATTTTTCCAAATTTTCCTCCATAATCATGTTTAACATTTGTCATTTTGAAAGCATATATTTTTAAATTTTTAAAAATTTAAAAACCAGATATATATCCCATTGTTGCACTACAGAAGGAAAAAGGAAGACTGTAACCTAATCATTTAGAGTCCTGAGTGACAATTCATTGTACTTATTCATTCCACAAATATTTATGGAGGGTTACTGGATGCCAAATATAAAAGGCAAAGTCAACCAACCTCTGAGGAAATACCAAAAGTAGATTCCAACAGGCCAGGAGGCATGATGAAAAGAGTGAAGAAGAAGCTGTCATAAGTAGAAGAGGTGCCCAGGGCCCAGGAATGTTCCAGCAGGAAACACAAACCAGGGCAGAAGGTCGGTCAGGTCTTCTCAGGAATTAAAATAGTTTCTGTGACATGGGGATCTGGGAGTCCCATGCATCAGTGTATCCATCCTCTAGGGGAAGATCAGAATTAGGAACATCAGTCCCATTGCAGAAGCCCTAAGGAATGGGAGAGGCCTGAGGCATTATCATGGCGGCTCACTGGCTCCTTCCTGGTTGCCCACCACCATGGGGACTGGGTCTGGGAAGCTTGACTGTTGTCATCTTTATTAGCTTCCCTGAAAATGAATTCACCTCTTTTCAAGTGTTATTAGAGGGAGATTTCCAATTAAGATTTTTAGGTCCCAAGAAGGTGTGGTCCCTTGGTTATTTGCAAAAAAAAAAATGATTTCTGTACATGAGTCAACATATTCTGCCCACCATTATAGTATACAAGGAAAAGATATCCTAGAAATTTAAGTTTTTAACTGAGGTGAGGTGGAATACCACTCATATTCTCTTTTTTGAATCCAACTCAATGACAGGCTATGAAAATTAGAATAAATCTGTGTCCCTGTTGTTAGACTTACAAAATAAAATTTTAAGAAAGAACATCAGAATCAAAAGCATTTTCAGCAAATGCAACATAGTGAGTACATTTGGTATCCTCTTTTCTCATAGAAATGCCACAAAATTATGAACATTCATCCAAATAGAACTTTCTAGTAGTATCTTTTTCTTGGATTTGAAATTGTCAGTTAAGTATTCAAATGACCAGCTGTATTTAATACTAATAAATTATGTAAATAGCCGTGTTATATGCTTTTATTTTGTATTGAATATAGTAATCTGACATCCAGGTTTCTCAGAAAACAAAAATAGTTGAAGAGACTAGTTTTCAGCTTTCTTTTGGGAAAGTAGCTGATTCCCCTCGGGAAATCAGAATGTCAGGGATAATTCACTCTGTGAGGACTTCTCTAGTAACTCAATGATTACTGTATATTTCATTTAAAATTTATCCAAGAGTAATGTATGGCTTTGACATTTCCAAAAAGTTTTTCCTGACTATGATACCAAAGCTATGAAATGCAGCTCCCTAGTATCTTCCCAGAACTTAATTTTGGTTTTAGTCATTAGCAATAAAATAGGACTTATTCAGGATGAATTGGGCTGGTAATCTATGATCTATGGTTGTATATTTAATTTAAAATTAAAACATGTATGTAAGGATAAGATGGATAAGATTTCCTTATAAAGTGCTAATGATATATTTTAAATCTATGACCTTTGTTTTAGGTAAGATTACCTCCAGCCAAAATGTCAACTAAGAATTCTACAGATCTGGTTAAATACGTTGACAAGTAAGTCTGTAAATTACAACTAACTTTAACTCCTTACTGTATTTAATGATTCCATCAGAATTAAAATGCCTGAATGAGACCTTTGAGTTCAACTAAATTAGTTTTCTGCTTTCAAAAGACACTGCACTTAAGCCACCTCAGAAAGATGAACTTCTCTATCCTATTCCTTTCTGATTGACAGGGTTAACAGAGTTCACTGCCTGCTCCTTAAATAATTTCCAGAGGTCCCTGAAGGTTTATGGCTGAAATAATACAGCATTGGCAATAAATGTTATGCAACGAGATCAGATATAGTTAACTATGACTTTCAAAATAACAAAATCAATCTTTTGAACTTGCATTACAAAAACTCAGGAAATTTTGAAATAAATTGCCAGAAAATTTTGTTTCTGTTTACAGTCCCACTCCTGCAGCTCATCCAGGGAAGGTCTACAGAAAAGAGGCAACTCTGGGACTTGAGAAAAAAATGACATGTTGTTGATATATACACATTGCCCAGAAGAGCCTAAAATTCCAATCTGTAAAGATGGGATTACAAGGCAATGCTTATTATAAATTGAGGGGTGTTCTAATCCATATATTGAAGGAATATTTGATCAGTTATTTCCACTAATATTTTCAGGGTCTCAGTCCTTTCTCTAATTTATTGTGTGACCTCAGTCAGCCCCATAACTTCCCTGGACCTTGGTTCTTTCATCTTCAAAATGAAGTGGTTAGACTAGAAACTCTCTAGGGTCCTGAAGCTCTAAAATAACTCTGATTCTAAAATATATATCATAATGAATCAAGAAAAATGACCAAATGAAATGAGCTGATATAAAGAGAAAAATCTAAATTCTGGACTTAATTTTTTTTCAAATAACCTTTAACAGCAAAGATGATAAAATTTTGAGTTCATTGATTTTCATAGAAACATTTTTTTTACATGAGAGAAATTCCCTGTTCTTTAGCCAGTTGAATTCAATGCATCCCAAATAGTTCAACCACATTGTATTTCGGCTCCTTTTTTCATGCTGCCCACAACTTATATTTGCTTATGTGACTATGTGTTTACATTTTAGAGAAAATGGAACCAAACTAGGGAGAGGATTTTTGTTTAATGTTTAAAAATATTACTTTTGGATAGATACAATGTTTCCTGAGTTAAGGAGAATGAATGTGGTATGTATAAAAATAGTTAATATAAATGGATTTTTGCTAAACTTACCTTCCAAGAACTAAAGGGAAATGTGTTCCTCCTAGAAACCTGACTCTTCACACAACAAATGGAAAATAGAATTCATTCTTCTGATCTGTCAACTTACAATCTTAACCCGAGTGGATTTCTATAGTTCTGGCTATTGACCTACATTTAGGACAATGAAAGATGGACAAATTCCTGGGAGATGAGAACACACCTAAAAAGAAATCCAAGGACATTTTTGCCATTTCTTATATTCTGAAGGAAATAAAACTAAGACAAAAAGAAAGAAATATTCTAATTCAAACTAAAGCATGATGAAGGTTTCCTGTTCCCAGCATTCATTTCTACATTCATCTACTCATCCCTTCTCTTGCTATCAGCCATGTATCCAGAACTTTCCATTTTCCACTAGGGAAGGTTAGTTCTCTTTTCACCTCTTCCCTTTAATCAATCAGGGCAGGCTGCAAGCTCCCTGACTTCAGGACTCTGTGGCCCTATGCTTTCTGATACATCATGTAGTAACCTCTCATGGGAAATAGATGTCCATTTCTGGCAAACCGTAGTTGTCAGATTGAGTGGAGAACAATAGTGGCACATTTAAATCATTAGAGCTCTGCTTGAATTGAATCCTTAGAGCAGTAGGCTCAAGGGTAGCTGATTAACTGGAAAAGCAAACAATTGGCCATTTCAGTAATCAGTGCAAACATTTTGAATTGACAAATTTAATCCAATAAAATAAACATAAAGAACAAAAGTTGTTAAAAATATTTTCACCCTATCACCCTTCAACTCACAATTTTCATTGGGTGGCAACAAATTTATTAATATGCAATAAGAGTACTGAAACGAGTAAAAGTCATTATCTCTTAAGTAAAATGTCTGAATACATATTACATGTTTTCACAGATTCTGCCTTATAAACAAACCAATATGGATATATTTATAGTTAAGACTAAAAACAAATAACTACAACTACAAAGAAGCAAAAATCCAGGAACAAGAGACATAACACCTATCCTATGAAAAAGGATTGGTTACAAATACACACTTAAGAAAATGCATATGTGGTGGATATTTGGGTCCATCTTGATCTCAGGAAGTTGGACCAGGGCTTGCACTTTATCAGTACTTGTTAAATGTTATATCATATTAATAACCACTGAACCAGGGGAAGATGGGATGCTTGCAATTATTTATAGAACAAATAATTCTGATTTCTACATTTTTTGATTCACAATTACCAAACATCCACTGGTTTTATGACACTGTATCAGTGTGGGGGGTTTTTTTGTCATATTTTTTATTATATATTTTTTAAAGATACATAGATCACACAAAATATTACATTAAAAAATATAAGAGGTTCCTATGTACCCCACTCCCCACACCCGCACACTCTTCCCACATTAACTTCTTTCATTAGTGTGATACATTCATTGCATTTGATTAATGCATTTTGGAGCATTACTACACAGCATGGATTATAGTTTACATAGTAGTTTACACTCTCCCCCAGTCCATTCAATGGGCTATGGCAGGATATATAATGTCCTGTATCTGTCCCTGCAATATCATTGAGGACAACTCCAAGTCCCGAAAATGCCCCCATATCACACCTCTTTTTCCCTCTCCCTGCCTTCAGCAACTCCCGTGGCCACTGTCTCTACATCAATTTATCTTCCATTGCTAGAGTCACAATAATTCTTCAGTGGAATACCATTAAGTCCACTCTAATCCATATTTTATTCCTCCATCCTGAGGACCCTGGGATGGTGATGACCACTCCACCTCTAAATTGAGAGGGAGCTTAGGTCCTACATAGCTGATGGCTGGGATTCTCTTGCTTGCAGTTGTAGACTCTCTCGGTTTCTTGGTGTGGTGGTTGACCATCCTCACCTCCGTTCTTTTACGCTTACTTGAGCAGAAAAGCATCAAAGCTTTCTTTCTTCTGCTGGTGGAAGGAAACCTAAGGTCTTCTCTTAAATCTTCCTCTAATTGGCTACAGGACCTTGAGAAAAAAGAATATTTCTCCTTTTCTTTGAACAGTCTATCCTCCTCTATAAACTAGGATAGGAATTTCAAATGATCAATGATGACAGCCTGAGTCTGGGTTCAAAATAAGATCCAGATTTCATTTCCAGGATGCAGATTAGAGAGCTGCCATTACTTGCTACTTCTCAACTCTACTCACATATTACTTTATGTCCCTTTTCTCACAAACATTCTTCTCTGTAATGTAGTAGGTGACTAAGTTTTAAGAATATATGTTATTCCCTCAAGGGATTTAATTTTGAATGGAAAACAAATTCTTCCCATAAGTCTGTTTGTATTTCCTTTAACTGATCCTCCCAGAAAGAAAATTTCTCAGCACTGAATCAAATAATTTCCAAGGTCACTTCCATTTCTAAGATTCTCTGGTCTTCAAAAACTGATTATTACTATTTATTCATTTAAAAAATATTTATTGAGTACCTGCTATATGTCAGACTCTGTGTAGGCACTTGGGGGGTCATCAGTGAAAAAAACAAAGATCCCTGCTTTCATTCAGTGTCCATTCTAGCAAGAGAGAGAGAGATGCATTGTTACATAGCCCTGTAGGTAGACTCATAGAAGTTGGAATTTGAGCAAAGACTTGAAGGAAGTGAGGGTGTATTAGTCAGCCAAAGGGGTGCTGATACAAAATACCAGAAATAGGTTGGTTTTTATAAAGGGTATTTATTTGGGGTAGGAGCTTACAGATACCAGGCCATAAAGCATAAGTTACTTCCCTCACCAAAGTCTATTTGGAGAAAGATGGCTGCCGACATCTGCGAGGGTTCAGGCTTCCTGGGTTCCTTTCTTCCTGGGGCTGGCTTCTCTTTCCTCTGCTTGCTGACTTCCCAGAGCTCCAGCTTAAGTCTTCAGCATCAAACTCCAACATCAAAATTCCATCATCAGAAACCCTTAACTCAGTTCTTTGCCATGCCTTTTATCTGTGAGTCCCCACCCCTTGGTGGGTGGGGACTCAACCTTCTAATCGTAACTCAATTATGCCCAGGTGCAGATCAGATTACAAATATAATCCAATATCTATTTTTGGAATTCATAACCATATCAAACTGCTACACAGGTTGTTGGCCATGTAGACATTTTGGGGAAGAGCAAAATTCCTAAGGTAGCAGCATTCCTGTTGTATGGCAGGAAATACAAGGAGGACAGTATGGCTGGAGCAAAGAGGAGGGAAATATGAATTTGGCCTATGATACTATCTGGACTTGATTTGAAAGTCTCTGAATGGAATGAATCCTGAGTTTGTGCTGCCCGTGGAGAAAGTTCTAAATTACTTGAACAAAAAGGAGACTAGGGAAATGAAATTGTTTTTCCTGAAGAAATGTCTGGGCTGGGCTATATCCAATATATATTTCAGGAATTCTATCAGGAGAATATTTTGGGAAGATGAAGAATGGATGACGGCCAAAGAATGGTTTTTAAAATTTGGATGCATCAATCTTTCAGTAAGTCAAATGGGCAAAATAATAAATGATTGATGATGTCTTTTTAGTAGAATATGACACTTAGGGCCCAAACAGTATTCATTTTCAAGGATTTTTCTTAGCAGCATAGCAGACATTTTATTATATTGTGATGTATTGCTTTTGTTGCTTCCTGGTGAAGATTGAGAATTCACATTATAAAACACAAAAAAAGAAAGACAATACTTTGTTGGTTTAGCTTTCTATAGGATAAGACGTTAGGTTGGAGATCTTTCAAGATCAGGTTCGGTTGGTTTTATTTTCTAATTCTGTTTCCATCTTTGAAGGCAACTAACTCCCAGGTGAGAAAGCTCAAAACTGTTTGCACACTTTATGAAAAAAGGTATCTATGGGGCATTCAGTTGTTAGCAAGGTTTTTATTACCCAATGGATGCTCCCTCATCCCGCGCAGTCTCCTGACCCCACCAACCATGTTCACTGTTAAAGATTCCAGTTATTAATCTCTGTCAAACCTTGTGTTAATCATCTCATCTAATTCTTACAATAATTCTGTGAGGTGGAAACTGTCCCTGTTTTAAAGAGGATGATCCCGGGGTTCAGAGAAGTCAAGTAATTTGCCCAAGATCATACAGATCATAATTGGAAGAACCGATTCTAACCCAGGAATCTGTGTTTGTTACCCCAAAGCCTATTTTCTTAGCCACTATTCTAGCCACAACTTTCGCCACCTTGCCTCACAATGCACGTGTGCGCAGGTGCACACTCACATGGATGTTGTCTTCCTCTCCGGTGCCTCCCACACAGCATAGAAGACTTCCAACCTTCCTCCATCGGTGCTCCTCTGTGGTATGTAGGGGGCCTGAATTTGCTGCATCACAGATGCACCTGGAAGAAGTTGCCATCAGCCGCAGCACAGTCTTTTGGCCTTTTCTCTCTAGCATCTTCTCACTGCTCCCCTCCCTATAAGCTCAGTCACTTCCACCCCAGGAGGCTCTCTGGATTCTTTCCACACATAAGAGCTTCAGCTCAAGTGTGATGACTCTCTGTGAGGTTGGGCTGAGACCAGTCTCAGATCTCAAGATCAGAGGGACTCCAGGGAGAGAAGTAAGCTAGGCAGAGGAGAGGTGATGTGGGCGCAAATTACATGTTGTTAAAAAGGAGAGGGATGAACACACCTCAGCCCTCGGAGGAAAGCACAAATATAACAAGCATCACCAATTGGTTTAAACAAAGCTGCTGTGAAGTAGGAGAAAGAGCCAGAAGAGGCATGCTAAAACATTTCCCAACAGAGTTACTTATCTCTCCAAACCACAGTTTCCTTCTAAATTGAGAAAAATTTTATGTATGTCACCATGTAGTTGTGGGAATGAAATGAAATAATATCTATGAAGGTTGACTATAAGCACCATATATAAATAAGATAGTATAATAAATTCCTTACATTCATCCTGGATTAGAAAGTCCCTTCAAATGATTTACCCTATAATCAGTATAACACGAGTATGACACTTTTAGCCCTAACAAAGCACCCAGATACATTATTTAAATGGATCCCCCTAGCAGATTGGGTAGGGCAGAAGTCCTTATCTCCACAGGACAGAGAGCAGGCCCTTTTCTGGACAACCTAACTTAAAGGTAGTGAGTGGCAGAAGCAGAACTTGAACTCAGGTCTTTTCATACCAAGTAGAGGGTCCTTCCCCCAGACACTCAAATAATGCACCCCCCCCCCAAATAACAGGGTAACATGGGAAGGTTTCTCAAGAGAACTTCAAAATGCTATAGGAACCCCAAACATTATCAGAACAATTTGCTGCTACAGTTTACATAGGTTGTGCCTCATCCACTATGTTAGTTAGGATTCTCTAGGGAAATACAATTGACAGGAGATATCTGTAAATAGTATGAGATTTTATAAAATTGTTTCACAAGACTGTGGGGATGCACAAATCCAAATTCCATAGGGCAGGCTGCAAACCAGGTGCCCCAATATAGGTCCTTGATGAGTTCCCCAGGTGATCCTAGCTGTCCAAAGAAGAGATGGGAATTCTCTCTCCTAATGCTGAAATCACTTCCCCTTTTAAGGCCTTCAACTGATTAGATGAGACATCACTCATTGCTGATGGCAATCTCCTCAGTTGATTGCAGATGTAACCAGCCATCTATGCAATCAACACACTGACGATTAAAGTCCATGAAATGTCCTTGTATTACAGTTAGCCCAGTGCTTGCTTGACCAGACTACTGGGCACCATTACCTGGCCAAGTTGACACATTAGTCCAACCGTCATACCCACCATCCTTCATTCACACAGGAGGGCGAACCCATGCTAAGCTTGATGCTTCCACAGGAAAGCAAGTCAGTCATGCCATATGCATCATTAAGTTTGTAAATTTATCAGCAGTTTTACTGAATATGAGAAGTTTGTCTCATATAATATAGAGTTTTCACAGGAAAAGATCTCCCAGCAGTCTCACTGTCCAGGTGTCTTCTTGGCCATGCCGCTATTTGGAGTCCTCTCTCCTGGCTCTCCCTGTGCAGGCCCCGGCAGTCCCAGCCTCACTGAACTCTTGCTGCGTCTTCCTGGACCGTGCCCATAGACGCTTGAATTGCCTCTTACTCCCCAGAGCATCCAACCCTACGTTAAACTCAGCAAAAAAAGCTTCAACAGCTCCAAAACCCATCTTCTTTGGAAGGCAGGGGTGGCTATAAACAAGCATTGGAGAAACTATGGAAAATATATTTCTAATTTCATTGCTACACACATACACACACTATAACAGGTTATTTTTGTGAGACTCCAGAATATTCTCTGAAATTTCACTTTATATGTACAGACAGAAGAACTCTATTCACTCAGAATGTAACTAGCCATAATAGATCTTCTCACAGGAATGTAAACTATTTCCTTCAGTTCTGCCCTTTTGCGTTCCCAGAATCAGGTTAAAATTTTCAAATTTCTATTACAGGTTGCTAAAATAGTTATTAGAATCTCCTAAGTAAATTTAGTACCATGTTCACAAGAACAGAACAGGCAGGGAAGTGAGAGGCTCTGTGTACCGATGCATCTGCCAGCTACAGCGCAGCTGGTGAAAGTCACACTGAACTGTGGAGAGAAAGAAGTGGGTCTGTGGGAAATCTGTTCAGATTCATTGTCAGCTACATAACCAATGGTCTATGTGAAACTCAAATTTCTCTCTGAAAAGGCCCCAAAGGAATTCTTCCTGCTGTGGTTAGTAACTCCATCTGGACTAGTCTTGAATATTCAGTTCTTTCTTTCCCTTCATAGCTAAAGTTAGATGTAGGTCCCACAGATAGAACGTACTAAGAAAGCAGCGAGATTTTTTTTTTTTACTGAAAGAATGAGGGTGGTCACTTCATATTACTGGTAAAAGCCTGTTTTTTAACCTTTTAGATGACCTGATAGTTTGAATAATATCTTTAAGAACGTCTCTTAGAAGACTGTGTTTGTTCTTCCAGTTGTTGATTTAGATAGGTCAATCAGGAACAACATCCTCTTTCCTTATGGCAATGAAACAGGAAAACAAAATAAGCTCTACTTTTTACCTTGTAGGAAGCATGCAAACAGAACTAAACACAACATCATTTGCTGGTTCCTTAAGCACTATTAATAAGCAATACTACTCTAATAATAAAAACACAAATATTAATAATGGAAGTGAAGTTCAAAAAAGAAAGATAGATATAAACTAACATTTTAAAATAAACAAACTGGTAAGGGAAAAGAAAGAAAGACAGTCCGACGTTGGAACAAGCCACTTAATGTCTTCGTGGCTGCAGGCAAACACATTTCCCTAGCGTAAGGGCTGTCCCCCTTAGAGGCTTTCTTCAATGCACCAAGTGTCAACACCTCTGTTGTGAGTCAGCCTGGCTGGCAGGACCACAGACTGGCATCTGGGCAGAGGTGGCAGCCCAGTTCCACAGTCCCTTTGCTGGCCCAGATCTTCTACCTCCTTGCTTTATCTGGATACAGTCTTTTTTATTTTTTTCTTAGATTTATTTTTTCTCTCTTAGCCTTAGTAATCACATTTTTTTAAAGATTTATTTTTATTTATTTCTCTCCCCTTCCCCCCAACCCCTGCCCCAGTTGTCTACTCTCTGTGTCCATTCGCTGTGTGTTCCTCAGTGTCTGCTTGTATTCTTGTCAGCTGTACCTGGAAACTGTGTCTCTTTTTTTTATTTTTATTTTTTATTTTTTTAAAGATTTATTTTTATTTTTATTTAATTCCCCTCCCCTCCCCCGGTTATCTGTGTTCTGTGTCTTTTTGCTGCGTCTCGTTTCTCTGTCCGCTTCTGTTGTCGTCAGCGGCACGGGAAGTGTGGGCGGCGCCATTCCTGGGCAGGCTGCTCCCTCCTTCGCGCTGGGCGGCTCTCCTCATGGGTGCACTCCTTGCGTGTGGGGCTCCCCTACGCGGGGGACACCCCTGTGTGGCACAGCACTCCTTGCGCGCATCAGCACTGCGCATGGGCCAGCTCCACACGGGTCAAGGAGGCCCGGGGCTTGAACCGCGGACCTCCCATGTGGTAGACGGACGCCCTAACCACTGGGCCAAAGTCCGTTTCCCCTGTGTCTCTTTTTGTTGCGTCATCTTGTTGTGTCAGTTCTCCATGTGTGCGGTACCATTCCTGGGCAGGCTGCACTTTCTTTTGCACTGGGTGGTTCTCCTTACGGGGCGCACTCCTTACACGTGGGGCCCACCTATGCGGGGGACACCCCTGCGTGGCAGGGCACTCCTTGCGCGCATCAGCACTGCGCATGGGCCAGCTCCCATATGGGTCAGGAGGCCCTGGGTTTGAATTGTAAACCTTCCATGTGGTAGGCAGACTCTCTATTAGTTGAGCCAAGTCCGCTTCCCAGAAATTTTTTTTTTTAATTAGAGAAGTTGTAGTTATACAGAAACACCTTACATAAAATACACAATACACCTTGCATTAGTGTGGTACACTTGTTAGAATTCATGACAGCATTTTTATAATTGTATTAATAACTATATTCCATCATTTACAATAGGGTTATCTACATTGTACCTTCTTTTGTTTTTTTAATTTATTCTATTCACATATTAACAACCTAAAAACTTTTATTAATCATATTCATATATATAGTTGAATGCTGTTAATTACATTCACAATGTTGTGCGACCATCACCACCATCCATTACCAAAAGTTTATCATCAACCTTAATAAAACTCTGTACAATTTAAGCATTAACTATTCATTCCCTACCCCCACCTCAGACCCTGGTAACCCTGTTCTAGATTCTGACTCTATGCATTTGCCTATTCAAATTGTTTCAAACAATATTTGTCCTTCTGTATATGGCTTATTTTACTCAACATGTCTTTAAGGTTCATCTAAGTTGTCATATTTATCAGAACTTCATTCCTTTTTATGGCTGAAGAATATTCCATTTCAGGTATATATAACATTTTATTTATCCATTCATTGGTTGATGGACCCTGGGGTTGCCTTCATCTTTTGGCAATTGTAAATAATGTCCCTGTGAACCTTGGCTGTGTTTCACTTTCAGATCATTTTGATATTTACCTAGAATGTGGGATTGCAGGTTCATATGGTAATTCTATACCAAAACTTCTGAGGAACTGTCAGTCTTCCACAGCAACTGCCACTATTTTACATTATCACCATCAATGAATGAATGTTGTTATTTCTCTACATTCTCTCCTACATTTTTAACTTGCCATTTTTTAAGAGTTGCCATTTTAGTGGATGTGAAATGATATCATATTGTGATTCTCATTTGCATTTCCTTAATAGCTAATGATTTTTAAAATATATTTTTTTATTTTTAAAATATACATAGATCACACAAAATATTACATTTAAAAAATAGGGGATTCCTGTATGCCCCACTCCCCACATCCCCCACTTTTCCCACATTAATAACTTCTTTCTATAGTGTGGTACAGTCATTGAATTTAATGAATATATTTTGGAGCACTGCTCCACAGCATGGATTATAGTTTACTTGTAGTTTACACTCTCTCCCAGTCCATTCAGTGGGTTATGGCAGAGTATATAATGTCCTGTATCTGTCCCTGCAATATCATTCAGGACAACTTCAAGTTCCGAAAATGCCCCCATGTTACACCTCTTTTTCCCTCTCCCTGCCTTCAGCAACTCCTATGGTCACTGTCTCCATATCAGTGATATATTTTCTTCCATTGCTAGAGTCACAATGATTCTTTAGTAGAATACCAGTAAGTCCACTCTAGTCCAAATTTCATTTCCCAGTCGCAAGGACACTGGGATGGTGATGCCCACTCCACCTCTAATTGAGAGGGGACTTCAATCCATATGGCTGATGGATGGGACTCTCTTGCTTGCAGTTGTACACTCTCTTTGTTCCTTGATGTGATTGTCCCTCCTTACCTTCTTGTTAGCTGACCTTGGTAAGTCCAATGAACTGTAAAGTAGGTGCTGCAACTCCACTGAGGGGCTCAGGGCCCAGCTGGCAAGTGGACAGTCCAGAGATTCAAGTCTCCTGGACATACACCAACCCCAGCACCAACCACGGGCTCAATAAAAGGGACAGAAGAGGACACAGAGAAGTCACATCTGTGTTCAACTCCGTCATACTCGGGAGCACAAATTCCAAAGTAGGGCTCACTGGCAAGGCACTAAACTCCAGAGCCATCTGCCATAATGTAGGACCTGGGTATCTCTGTAGCCTTCAAGAGCATGACTACCTGGGGTAGTATCTACTTTGGCTGTCTATGAGATCCTGCTGAGATGTGCATAAGTACGACCCCTCTGATGACCTCTTGACTCATTTTGAAGTCTCAGCCAGTCTTGACATCAGCCAACACCTCCCCTAGAGTTAGTGCACACGAGCCCCCCAAAACCCTGGACACCACCCCCTACTATAGCTTCTCATTATATAATTTAGAACTTACAGTCCTAGAGCAAAGAAGGTCCTAATGAACTTGTTTAAAGATGAAGGAACTGAAACACTTGGTTGATAAGTGTAGAGCCTGTATTGTACCCTCAATCTGTCTTCCTTTCCAACTTACCAAGCTGCTTCTGAACATCTATAGAATTTGAGGTCATATTCCATATTTCACCTTCAGCACTTCATTATATATCCTGCCTTATATTTGCCATTAATTCAGAAGCCAGTCTTAAATAAATTAGTGGTGCTCAGTCTTTTAAATATAATAGAATCATTTAAGAACTTATTTAAAATATATATACTGGGAAGCGGACTTGGCCCAGTGGTTAGGGTGTCCGCCTACCACATGGGAGGTCAGCGGTTCAAACCCTGAGCCTCCTTGACCATGTGGAGCTGGCCCATGCGCAGTGTTGATGTGCGCAAGGAGTGCTGTGCCACGCAGGGGTGTCTCCCGCGTAGGGGAATCCCACGTGCAAGGAATGCACCCCATAAGGAGAGCTGCCCAGCGCAAAAGAAAGTGCAGCCTGCCCAGGAATGGTGCCGCCCACACAGAGAGCTGACACAACAAGATGATGCAACAAAAAGAAACACAGATGCCTGTGCTGCTGACAACAACAGAAGCGGACAAAGAAGAAGACGCAGCAAATAGACACAGAGAACAGACAACTTGGCGAGAGAAATAAATAAATAAATAAATAAATCTTAAAAAAAAACAAAACATATACTCACTTTCCCTCAACTGCCCAAAGGTTATGATTTAGTGGGTGGGACCAAGGACTCTCCATTTTTTAATACCCACACCTCCCCATTCAACTAATTCAAGTTTCTCCATAAGAAACACTATATCAAACTAAATACCATAAGGGATAGAAACATTACATATTGTAAGCTAGAATAGATATCAGTAAATACTTTGATTTTTTTCTGTTTCAACTGACATTTTTGTTGGTCAGGTATTAGATACAGATAAAGTGTTTCCCCTTGTACTTAACAGAAACCCATCCAAAAACATGGCCTAAATGTAAAGATACTTAGTAACTTACTTAACAAAAATAATTTAGTTTGGTTAATTCAAAGGTTCAACAACATCATCAAACACCCATATGTTTCCTTCCTTTCTGCCATCCTCTTTTCCCTCATAATCACAAGATGGTGTCAGCAATTCCAGGCATCACACAGACGACATCCAGCAAAGAGAGGGAAGTTTCTTCCTGTGTGTGTCTTCTTAAGGGCAAAAACACTTCACCCAGCAGTCCTACAACAGGTTTCCCCTTACATCTTTTTGGTCAGAATTGCTTTGCATGCTCCTATATAAACCAATTGCAACCTCAGCCCAAAAGAATGAGACCACAGTGATTTTGCTGTCTCCTCCCACCAAAGGACATGGGGACAGGAGGGTAAACCAAATCAGGCAAAGAGGGGAATGGCTTTTGTGTGGATACAGTCTGCCACATCAGGAACACCTAAGAAAAAGCAAATTAAAAAATTTTTGTGAATACAGCATCATTTTCAAGGGTCAGTATAGGGCTGAAGATTGAAAAATAAATACACTTTCACTGGCAACTCAGGTGACAGGCCTGTGTGGATGGGTTGAAGAAGTACTAGCTTGAGGAAAATCATGAGCAAGTCTGTAATCCACCACCAGGCTGTCTTCACCTTCAGCTGGGACCGACATCCTCCTCCTAGCTGCCTCTGACTCAGGATAGCAAGGTCAGCATGTTGGGATTTTAGAGGAATGGAATTTTGAAAAATGATGTATTATTTGGTATTATTCCAGAAAAACATTTTTGAGTAAAATGAGTGGTAGATGGAATCTGACCCCTTAGAAAAGCCTTCTTGGTACCTTAGGTATGCAGGTAATAGGAAAGAGGAATCTTGCCAAGCCTGAGGCTGTGTTTCTTGGGGAAATGAGAAGTATGGGAAGAGGGTAGTATTGATCCTTCTCATAATTAAATTGTAAACCTTGAGGCCCCAACAACCTGTAGCTTTATGGAATCATTTTTTTCTCCAATTTTTCAACAACTAAGCCTTAAGGGAAGAGTCAAGTTACAGAAATAAGTCAACAAATATTTTTAAACACCTAATTTGGATCAGGTAATCTTTTCACTGTTGGGTACATTGTGGTGAAAAAAAACACTTCCTGCCCACAAGAGCTCCCATTCCAGTAACAGGAGACAGAAAATAAATACAAACAAGCAAACAGTATAATTATAGGAAATGGCAAGTGCTATGGAGAAGATAAGGATAGGAAGTGATTGAGGGGAAGTCTTCTCTGAGGAAAGGATTGGGATTGAGACTATATAGGAGTATATAGGTTCCAATAGGAAGTGGGCAGCCTTGAGGTTACTGAAGGAAAGAGCATTCCAAGCAGAAGGAACAGCAAGCACCAAGACTCTGTACCAAGATCTAGTTTGGCATGTTTGAGGGACAGAAAGAAGGCCTGTGTGGTTGAGAGTAAAAGGAGACAAGGTGTGAAAGGAGAGAAAGGATTTCATTCTTAGAGAATGGGAAGCCATTGGAGGGTTTTAAGTAGGCACATGCCATCATTTTCAGTTTAGAAAAGCCACTCTACCTGTTGTGTGGAAAATGCGATCTCTGTTTGGAGGCAAAAAATAGAAGACATGATGGTGGTCAGGGCCAGGAAAGGAAAAAAGAATTGAGGAGGGAATGGATTTGGAACCTGGGAACACCACTAGGTGTCATTTCTGCTGCCACTCTGTTAGGTCATATGATTAACACTAATCGAAGTGTGTCCCCTGTTTCTGCTTGCTACCACCTGGAATGATAGGACTATGTGGGAGTAAAGGTTAACCTATGATTTTCGAGTCAAGCATACTGAGTTTCAAATTCTGTGTGGCCTTTCCTTCTTCCTTCTGCTAAATTTCCTCTATCTTCCAAATCACTAACTCATTCTTCAGTTATTTTCTTTTTCATATTTATCCCATCTTTTCTTGTTGCATCTATTTTATTATTTTTTCTTCTGTTGATCCAGAAGGTTGTTTGTAGGTTAATTAGTTGGTTTTCAAAGGCTGTGATCCTCAAGCGTCTTATTTTGAACAGTAAGCTCATTTTCCCCTTAGGGATTTCAGGCCCTGATTTCCAGTGGGGTCTTGTACATTTTAATGAGTTCAAGGTATAGGATATGAATGAGTCCCAGGAACCATAAAACTACAATCAACCACTCTTTGTTCTACAAAATAACTCCTCTGTTCAGGCCTTCACCTTTTGATAACCAGGAAGAATCAACTTTAGGCGAGCAGCTGCTTCCCCATCTCTGGGCATTTGGATGTGAAGTAGTATGGAAGCAACTGCCAAGGCCAGTTTTTCACCTAGTTTGTTGTGATTGCTTTCAAATTCCTACCAGCCCAGGCCTTCTGCCCTGCTCTGATCTTACACTTGAGGACACCCAGATTGAGTCTAAAATTTTACATGAGTAGATATTGTTTATCCCAAGGGGAGGAAGCAAGAGCAGAACTTAGGATCCTTCTACCCCATTTTATCCTTCCACAGCCTTGTTGTACTGTCTTTGCCTCAGGGCAGAGCTGCCACTTGGCTCTGGCTGCATGACCCAGGAAAGAGATTTTGCGACAAACATTGGTAAACAGAAGGCTTATCATGGAGTGTTCTTGAATCAACACCTGTGGAATAGAAGGAAAGAAAGCAGAATTGGGCAGATGGAAAAATTGTGTTATCATGCAGTACCGGTGAGCACTTCAGCTGACCCCACAGGGAACTCTGAGACTGGGATGTCCCTTCAATGTCATTCTGAGTGAGAACAAGGTGCCAGGTTTTTATAACTCCATGCTGACCAAACACTGAATGTAAGATGCCCCATGAAGTATACATGACCTTGGCCAAGTTGATTCTCTTCAACAAGGCAATTTCCAGAGAAGGCTAATAGCTGAGCTCTGTCAGCTGGCAGCATTCCCAGCAATGGGGAGGATTAAGTCCTTCCTTCCTAAAGAGGGATCTGAGTGGCACTTCACAGCATCCACTATGCCTTCTATACATTTACTACTTTAACACAGTCACACCATCACCATCTCACAGTTTTTTCTCGTTTTCTCCCTTTAGATCCTTCAGGGTTTTATGGGAGAGGAAGAATGGGAAGCCATAGGTGGTGGTAGTCCATGCTTGGGTTGGAGCCATAATTAGCCCAGGAATTCTTTAACCCAAAAGAATTGTGTCATGGACTCTTTTTTCTGTGCTGTGTCTCTCATGAGCTATCATGTTCCTCTAGAGATAGCAGCAGATTTACTTTAGCTGACATGTTCATGCTAGATCTTAATTCTCTCATACACTGAAAGCTTCAGTTTTCTCAGGAGGCTGAAGCTGAATGGATCCTCTGAAGACCCAGCCAGAGCCGCTGAGCTGAGGTACACTGTGGTCTGGGAAGCCTCACTTAAGGGCTCTACAGAGACGTCAGGACCACTGGGACATGGGGTTGGCAGTATTTTCCATGGGAACAAAATCTCTCCTGTGAGTCCCACAGAACAACTCCTACCATTTCTCAGGCCCTCAAACACCACCTCAGAACAACTCCAGATTTGCTTTGCAGAAAACTTATATTGATGGCGGTGGGATGAGGGGGTCCAGGGAAAGGCACAAGTGGAGGCAGAGGCCAGCTTGATGGCTTTGACAGTGCAAAGGTTTTTAAATGTTCACAAATTCTTTGCTACTTCAAGAAGTACATAATGTCCCTCCCCTTGAATGTGGGGTTGATTTAATGACTCACTTCCAGGGAATGGACAAAAGCAGAAGTGATGGTTTATAGCTTCAGAGACTAGGTCACAAAAGTAAAGCATATTTTAAAAAAGAAAAAGATGAAATTAGTATAAGGGCAAAGAAATGTGTTAAGTCCTGATACCCCTGTGACAATAGTATATATTATTCCTTCTCCTCACAGATAGACTTCATCAAGGAGCAAGATACCTTAGCTGTAACTTTCCTTACTTGCCATTTGTGACTCATTCTATGATACTCTGCTTCTGCCTTCCATTCCACTGAAACTATTCTTGCCAAGGTCACCAATGACCAGAGTATTCTTAAATTCAGTGGGCACTTCTCATCCCATTTCTAATTTATCAGAGAGATAAGACACTGCAGACAATTGCCTACAGGCACCAGTCTCCCTTCATTTTCCTCCTACCTCCAGGCCTCCTTCTTTTTCAGTTTCTTTCTTAGACTGGATTTCCTAAATCTCAGCACTCCCAGGGCTGGGCCCTTGTTATTTTCTCCCCACCAGCTGTTCTCCACATTGTTGTGTTCCAGTTCTTCTGAGGAATCTGATATTCATTAAACAGTTGGAGAGTCTGGAGTGGGGTGGGAGCCGTGGTGGGTGGGGAGGTGGCGAGACCCTTCTTTTTGAAGCTACCTATGTGATTCTGAAATTCTGTCTCTACCCCTCCAAGCCAGCCTCCACCCAACACACACACACACACACACACACACACACACTGCCAACTCAGACCATCTCATTATGCTCGCCCAAGGCATTGAGGACCATTTATTTTCTGATAACATCCAAATGTCTATCTGCAGCCCAGATCATTCTCTTAAGACACATTTTAAACTGTTCACTGGACATCTTCGTATGAATGCCCTATAAATATCTCACATTCATATTCTTCCCCCTAAATCCAATTCTTTTTTTTAAAATTTTCAGTCTCTATGCAAAGCATCATCATTCAATAAGCCCAAATCAGAAACTTTCGACTCTCTCCCTTTCCCTGCCCCATTTCCAATCTAACCCCAAAGCTCTATCAGTTTTAAGTTCTTAATAGCTAAAATGTCTGTCCTCCCTCTCTATGTCCAGTTTTACCAGTTTTTGTCTCAGACCCTCCTCATTTTGCACACAGATTACAGTCTGTGTTTATCTATTGCTGTAAATTATCCCAAATCTCAGTGACATTAAAAAACAAACAGGGAAGTAGACGTGGCTCAATTGATAGAGCTTCCACCTACCATATGGGAGGACCTGGGTTCGATCCCTGGGGCCTCCTGGTGAAAAAGAAGAAGAGAAAGCGTGTGCATGTGGCAAGTCAGTGCCCATGTGTGTGTCCACGTGGTGAGCCAGGGACTGCACAAGTGCCTGTGCGAATCCCACATGGTGAGCCAGTGCCCCGCGCAAGAGAGTCACGCAGGAAGATGATGACGCATCAAAAGAGAGACAGGGGAGAGTCAAGGTGAAGTGCAGCAGAAACCAGGAACTGAGGTGGCGCAATTGACAGGAAAACTCCCCCAATCAGAGGTCTCCAGGATCGAATCCTGGTGAATCCTAGAGAGAAAATGAGAAGAGAAGACAACACAGACAGCAAAAAAAGCAGGGTGGGAGGAGGGGAAGGAGAGGAAATAAATAAAATAAATCTTAAAAAAAGCAAAAAACGAAAACCAGCTGTTTATCATGCCACAGTTTCTGTGGGTCAGGAATCCACCAGTAGCTTAGCTGGGTAATTTTGGCTCAGGGTGTCTCATGCAGCAGCAGTCAAGAAGTGGGCTGGCAGTGCCGTCCTTTGAAGGCTGGGCTGGGGCTAGAGGATCTGCTCCAAGATTGTTTACGGGCTTACTGCTGCACTCCTCAGTTCCTTGCTGACTGCTGTTGGCAGGCCTCAGTTCCTTATCACTTGGTCCTTTCCATAGGGCTGAGAGAAAGACAGACAGACAGACCGACAGAGAGCACAGGAAGCTGGGTATTAGAGTATGAAGAACAACTCACAAGTAAGGAAATGCACAACAAAAGTAGTTTACTCCTTCAAGAAGTTTATCTGTGATGGGAAGGGATATATTAACACCAACAGCGCTATCAAGATTTTACATGCTTCTTTCCCTTACTAAATGCCCTAGCATCTGTCTTTTCCTTTTTTAATTTCCTTTGTTTACTTTTCATTAGCCTGCCTCTTTTGTTACTCTATTCCTTTCAGCTATCATTTCTTCCAGCTATTAGTAGGCCGCCCTTGCCTCAACATGAAATTACCAGATATTACATTTATGTCAATACAGAAACCATCCGACATGGCTTGTTAGAATAGTGGGTACAATAAGAATAAGCACAATCTGAGGGTAAGCTTGAAGTAGCGGTTGCAGGAAGCTCTCCTTGTTTATAATATATCAAGAAAAGCATGGACTCAGAGTCAGGCTGCTTAGGTTGAATACTGCTCCACCTTCATCGGTTGGGTGAACTCGGACAAGGTTCCCAATCCCTCTCAACCTTGTTTCATCATCTATAACATGGAGGTAACATTAATATACCCTTCACAGCATTATTGTGAATATTCAATTAAATGAGTCATTGAAAGTGCTGGCCACAAAACCTGGCTTATATTAAGTGCTCAAAGATATTAGTCATAATTATTGGTAAAGTGTAGGAGTAGTATATGGACATGGTGGTATCACTTTTGACTGCTCAGTGATATCTTCTTCTTACTTTCTGGTTCTTAGCTTCTAGAACTGTGCTGTCTAATACAATAGCCACTAACCACATGTGGCCATTAAGTCTTGAAATGTGGCTAGTTCAAATTGAGAAGTGTTTTAAAGGTAAAATACACAATATATTATCTTTGAAATCCAAATTTCTTTGGATTTCAAAGACAATGTAAAAAGAATGCAAAATATCCCATTAATAACATTTATACTGGCTATGTGTTATAATATTATTTTAGATATATTGGATTAAATAATACAGTATTAACATTTTTCACTTGTTTCTTTTTGCTTTTCTTAACGTGGCTACAAAAACTTTTTAATTACATATGAGGCTTGCATTATACATCTTTTGGACACTGTTTTCAAAAGATATCATTAAATTACTAAACTACAAGAAAGCAATGTATTACATTTTCTTTATCTGTGTAAAATACTCCAACCAGTTTCTGTTAACCTTCCCTGTCAGTGCAAGCCTTGCTATTCACACACAGCGATCCTTGGTGAGCAACCATCTATCTCTAGAATAATAATGGCATTTGTGGCCAACTTTTAGCCAGCTTGTAGCACTGTCCAAGGAATCCGAATTGCAGATTAATCAGCAGAGAGCAAACAATGAATAGGGAGAAAACCAATTTCTTATTTCTTTAATCACCTTGACAACAATCCTTGATATAAATTGAAGGTGGGGAGGGGGAAAATTGCACATGGCAAATACCATGGTATTCAACCCAATACAGATTCCCTACCCCTTCACTCCAACTTGGTCTTTGATAATAAAAGTCCCAATTATGTTAAAGCTGCTGCAATGTGCCACTTGAAAAAAATAAAAGTTAGAAGAGGCAGCCACGTGGCATCATTTCAGCCAAGAAAATATAAACAGATATGTCATGATGAGTCTTTTCAGAAAAGCTGTTCTATTGATTTACAAGGTGCAGGGAGGAACAAGCTCATCTGGCACACACATTTTATTCTTTGCCTTTCTTCCCTTCTTCTTTTCTATCTGAAATTTGGACACAATGCTTAAAGGTAGAACAACCACCTTGCGAGCCTAAGGGTGACAGTCACACTCGCACACCTGAAACCTAGAAAGAGCCTGGTGCTTGACAGCCTCCTTAATCAGCTGTCCCAGGCCGGCCTAGACCATCTATCTCTGGACTCCTCATTACACAAGACTCTCTTCTTTTGGTTAACAGTTAAACACAATCCTAGCTGAACTTGCCAGCTGCAGAAATGATAATGTTTACAAACTGGCTTCTTATAATCTGCTGCCCCCAGGATACTCTCACATTCAGAAACCATCATCTTTAGCCCAAAACACAATAGTATTCTGACTTTTGCAGTGGGAATGAATGCGAACTATTTGGCTTTGGCGTTTTATGATCTAGCACATAAAACAGTTCTTTAAAAATATATATATACTGTGCATCTACATATCTACATAGGTATGTAGATATAGATAGATACTTCCTAGAAGGCAGGGGTCTTAGCTCTTTTATTCATCATTTTATTCCCTGCCCCTAATAAAGGCCAATTTCCCATTTCTTTTAAGGCTGCTCTTTCTTTCTATGATATTCACAGAACATTTTGTTGCCATTCAGAGGTGTCATCATGGATAGGTTTTTGGGCTAGGTTGCAGGGTACTGGACGACTCCCGGCTCTGCCAAATAGATCGCTGTGCAAGCTACTTAACCACTCTGGACCTCAGTTTCTGGGTTTGTAAAATGAAGGGATTTGTTTGATCAGGAATTTTCAACATCACTGATAGTAAAATCATTTCTTCAATGAAAAATCACACAAAACCTCACTGTGTTAAACAGATAAGGTGGAAGAGAGAAAGCTTAAAGTCCCTCCAGCTGGGCCCTTCTCTCTTTCACAACTCCCAAGGCACCTCTGTACATTGTCCTTCAGAGTAGAGTTTGAAAGTCATTCTATAAGATCACATCTAATATTTTCCCCCTAATTCTGTTTTATAACTATTACAGAAAAGATGATTATAAGGGATTCTGATTCAGAGGATGTCTGAAAAGCCGGCTAGACTAATGCCCTTGTAGCTAAGAATCAAAAAAAACTGAATCTGCTTGACTAGAACCATCCCACTTTTTGACCTAATACTTTTAACCATTTCACAGGACAAGTCTTGCCTGTGACTGCAATAATGTCAAATCAGTGTTTTTTGAAGTATATTCTGTTACAACAGTTTATAAAGGTTTTAAGCAAAACTCCTAAAACAGAGTGCTGTAAAATTGTAATTGCATCTACTTTTGCAAGTTTAAAATTTTTTCAAGTTTTATTTTAAGTATCTTTATATGACATCTGTTTTAGTTTGCTAAGGCTGCTGGATAAAATACCAGAAATGGGTTGGTTTTCATAACAGGAATTTATTAGGGTAAAAGTTTATAGTTCTGAGGCTGTGAAAATGTACAAATCAAGGCATTATCAGAGATGCTTTCTCACCAAAGGTGGGCTGCTGGGAGACTCCTGCCACGTGATAAGGCAAGATGGTGGCCAGTGCCTGCCGAGGTCCCTGCCTTCCCCTCTAGGCTCACTGTCTCTTTCAGTTTCAAGCTGTTCCATAGGCCTAGCCTCTTGGGTGCCTTGTTTCTTCAGGTTCTCTACTGATTCCAGCCTCTGGCCTCTCTCTCAGGCTCTTAGGGTTTTATGGTTTTTTTTTTTTTTACAATTGTAGGTGATTCTGAAGTCCTTTCATTCACATGGCAGGGTCAAAATGGTGGCTTCCTTTCTCTGTGTGTCTCTGACTTTAGCAAGAGGGCAGCGACCTAACCCACATCAAATCTCAAGGATGTAATCCAAGGGCCCTACAGGATCTAATCAGATATGATATAATCAAAGGTCCCTTAACTGAATCTAATGTAATCAAAAGATCCCACACCCACAGGAATGAATTAGTTTAAAGAGCATGATCTTTTTTGGAATTCACAAAACTTCAAACTGTCACAACATCTGATACTTATTTAAGCATCATGGAAATTTTCTAATTTTACTTCTCTACTCATAAGATAATAAATCCCTAAGAAATTTAATAGCATTCCAGACAAAACTAAAAAAAAGCTTCTAAGTCTGAGTTATATAGACTCAACTGATTATTATCATGTTCACATACACAAAATGTGTCCTACCATGAGGTCAGAAATCAATGCACACAATGGCTTGAGGAGTGCCCTGTGCTTGGGGATGGTATAACCAAGTATTAGCATGTGGGCTTTGGGTGACCTAGGACTAATTGTTTACTCCATGAATTACTTTCTGTATCAGTCAGGGTTCTCTAAGGAAACAAAATCAACAGGAGATATCTGTAAATAGTGTGAGATTTTATAAAATTCTCTCACATGACCATGAGGGTGCATAAGTCCAGATTCCGCAGGCAGGTTACAAACCAGGGGCTCTGGCATAAGTCCAATGAAAGTCCTTGATGAGTTTCCGGGAGACGTCGGCTGTCCAAAGGTGAGCTGGGAAATTCTCTCTGAATGCTGAAATTACTTCTCCTTTTAAGCATTTAACTGGTTGGATAAAATGCAACTCATTGCTGATGGCAATCTCCCTGGTTAATTGTAGAAGTAATCAGCCATATATGTAGTAAACTCACTGATGACTGAAGTCCATAAATGTCCTTATATTACAATTAGCCCAGTGCCTGCTTGACCAAACAGCTGGGCACAATTACCTTGCCAAGTTGACACAATAGCCTAACCATCACACTTTCCTTATCTATAAAACTATAATAAGACTGTTGAACATTAATATGTTAATACACAATGTGAATCACCAAAAGAAGGATATTGAATGCAGTGTTTTCTGAATGGATTTGATCATAGAATTCTTTTGTGGTGACCTATATTACTGGAAAGACACTTTGGGAAATTCTCTAACATAAGCAATTTTACTTTTTCAAAGATAAAAGAATTCAAATTGTTTCTAGGTTAAAGTAGTACGTAAAAGATATTTTTAATACAGGTATCTATGCACACACACACCTGTTTGGCTTGAAATATTACCAGCATAGTTTACAGACAAATTCCTGCTTAAGAAAAATGAAAATTCATAACACAAGATGAAGGCTTAAGTCGGATCTGCTTTTCAGATAAGACATAAATCTAAATTCTAATCTTGTAAGCACTCAATCCTACTAAAATCCTGGGGGATAAAATAAAGAGGTAGAAGTGAGGATGCAAGTTCTGGATCCTGGCTCCTCCAGCTCATTCTTGTAACGTCCCTGATGTTGTTTCCTTTTCCTGACCAGGAGTCACTCTTTTCTTCCTGCCATTGTGAACACCCAGAAAGGTGAGCTAGAAAACAGACTGAACAACCAAGAGCGCACCATAGCCTTCCTCCTTGAACAAGCCTTCCGCATCAAGGAGGACATCTCTGCTTGTCTTCAGGGGACCCATGGCTTTCAAAAAGAGGAGTCACTTGCCAGGAAGCTACTGGAAAGTCATATCCAGACCATTACCAGCATCGTCAAAAAACTCAGCCAAAACATTGAGGTAGTTCTCCATTTCCCATATTTAGTGCCATGGCTTGACAAAGAGTATCAACCACCAATGTTATTTTTCAACTATGGAAATGTGTAGCCATTTTTCAAGTTTGAATGATTACAATTCAGTTGCCCCAGAGGGAAACAACTCAATTTTTCAAATGCTCATTTATGCCAAAACGTAGAAGGAACTTCTATTCAAAGAACATTTGTTATATATCTATTTTATGACAGCAAAGACTGTTGCTAAACATTATGCCAGATAGTGTGTTAAGGTGCTTATTTTACTCTAAATCTCCAAGATTTTATTAATGTAATCCTTTCAAGAAGGTTTTTATAACATGTTGGCAATCCTGGCTCATAATCTGACCCCCAGTATCTCTGTGACCCCATTTTCCACCCTCTCTTCTTCACTCTGGCTATACCGGCCTTCTGGCTATTCCTAGAATGTACTAATCATGCTCCAGCCTCAGGGTCTTTGCACAGGCTATTCCCTCTGGTTGGAGTCATCTTTCCCTACATATTCCTATGAATTATTTTTCATTTCCTTCAGGTCTCTGCTCAAATATCAACTTATCTAAGATAATTTCATTGAACCATTATAAAATAGCAAACACACACCTTGCCCCATCAGGCTCAATCTCTCTTAAACCTACTTTTTAATCTATATCACTTACCACAACGTAGCCTGGTCTGTTTGTTTATTGTTTAATTTCCCCCTTTAAAATGCAATCTCCAACAGAGGAGGGACCTTGTTTTGCTCACTGCTAAATCCCTAGTGTACATAACAACAATGCCTGGCATGTAGTCAAACTCCAGAAATATTTCTTAATTAGATGAATGGATAATTTTTAAGATATTAAAGGAAAAAAAATCCTGAAGAAAGTAGAAAATGTTTGGGTTAAATCAAGTTAAACAGATCCTTTGTGATGAATCAGGGGCAGCTATATTCAAGCAAGGATACCAGGGAATACACTTTAAGAAACGGCAGAAATTCGTGAAATTATCGTGGAACCTGACAACAATGCACTCCCACAATAATATATGCCTTTTTCCTACTACCAGGGAAAATACTAGATTTAATAAAAACATTAGGATTAACCCAACAATGATTTCCTCATGATTTTATAATTTGGGATATTTAATATATACATATATTTTATCTGTAGGATCCAGCAGGCCCCATAATGCACTTGAGAGAGTATGGAAAGCTAAATTCTCTTAGTGAACTTTTAAAGGTACTTTTATTGGTATTTAGTCAAATTGAAAAGGATCCCATTGCCTGACAAGTCAGTGACACTTCTCAAAGTGGTCAAATGTGTTTCCAAGCATAATGAAGTGTCATAAAAATGACAAGACAGGCAAGAGTCTGGGTGCCAGAAAATCATGTAAATATAGCATTAGCTCAAAAATAGCATCCAAATTTAGGAGGCAAAGCTCTTGAAATTGAGAAGCAAATGACATTCTTAGAAACATCAAAGTGTTTCCAGAATGTGCTACATTTTGATCTGGGCAATTGTTACACAGTTAATTACATTTGTCAAAATTCATCAAGATGTATAGTTGATTTGTGCATTTTAATGAATATAGCTTATATACCAATAAAATACTGTTAGCATTAAAAATTTTTCCATATCTCTAGAGATCTTGCTAAGAGCTTCTCTTCCTATAATTGATAATCTTAATTTAGCCCTGAGAAAAGACAAGGCAAAAGTTTATCCATTAACTGTAAAATATCAAAAAATTTGCAATCCTATTAAGGATATGGCACATTTAGGGAAAATACACTATAAGTTTAAATGAATCAATGAAGATGACTAGACCGATTATGTCAAAAACTGAATTAGAAAATGTTTTAAAGGCTGTAAATAATATGGATAAAACACAGTGAAGAAGAAACCCTATTAGACTACCTTTGATAAATAGCCAAGACTATAAAGTAATCAGCACTTTGCAGAGAAATGGATGCTATTCAAGTATTTTAAAAGAACCTAACCTTAGCTAGGTCAGCACATCTGCAAAATAGATCCAAGGGCAAGTTAAAGCTTCACTCATGTCCTTAAAACAAATGAAGTTTGCTTTTGTTTCTATTTTTATCTATCATTATCTTAGCAGTTAAATTGCCTTTTATTTTATTTTTTTCTTTTATTGAGGTATTGGGAGCAGGGAATTGAACCCGGGATCTCCTTTGAGGGAAGCCAGTGCTCAACCACTGAGCCACATCAGCTTCTCTGAGCTGGTTTTACTTTTTGGTTATTTTGTTTTTTTCAGGAGGCACCAGAACCAAACCTGGGACCTCCCATGTGGGAGGTGGTATTCAAACGCTTGAGCCACATCCCCTCCCGCTTGTTCCTTTGTGAAATAAATGATTTCCTTTTTAAACCTGTGACCTAATTTCAAGTTTTAAAACTATTCTAACTCAAAAAAGGGAATTTTATGAATGGCATTGCTTTACTGTGGCTTTTTCCCCCATTTACAAAAGCAACACTTGATCATTGTAATAATTTTGAAAGCTCAGGAAAATTTTTTTAAATGGGAAAAATCTTCTCACAGTTCGACTACCAAATGGCAATTTCTCTACAAATACCCAGCCACGTATCCCTCTAGTCTTTCAAGTATCCCATTCAGAAGGATGAGTATACATTTGTAAACAGTCTTTAATATAAAATTACACCACAAATGCTTTTGCGTGTCACTTAAAGCTCTTGCATGGTGCATGTACCATGATTTGCTCAACTATTCTCCTAATGTTGAAATATCTTCCTGCATATATATTTGACTGTATTTGGGTTGTTTCCATAGTATACACTCTTAGAAGTGAAATTACCAGGTTACCAGCGTATGAATACTTTGAAAGCTCTTGATGCATGTTGCCAAATTGAATTCCAGAAAGTTTATACTAATTTACATTTCCATTAGCATTATATGAGAGTTCTTTTCTCACTGTGCCTATGCCAGCATTGAGATGTATTGCTGTTTTAATCTTTGCTAATTTGATTAGACAGAAATGAGATAGATGTTCCTCTTTTTTTCTTTTCTTAAAGAAGGTATTGAACCCACTTTTTTTAAAGTAACTAAAATTTTGCATTTTCCCTGTGAATAATCTGTTCATGTCTTTTGCCAATTTTTCTTTCCGGATTTTGATGATTTTTAATTCTTATTGATTTGATGAGCTACTTTCATATTAAGGATAATAACCAGTGGCTCATTGGTAAATGTTTAACAATCAGCAATCTGGGGAGGTAAACCACCTGGTTTGTAATGTTTGCCAATTTCTATAGTATAAATACTTCCACTATGACTGATTTCAAACAACCCATGTGATGTCACTGAACATGGAGATGAGAAGAGATATGACCAGAGGTATATGCCTTTTCCAGCATACACTGAAATCTTTGGCAATATCATTCATTATAAACGTTTTTCCAGTTTGCTGTTTATAGTAGTTGTATTTATAATGTTTGTAAGACATTTTTTATAAGGTTAACCAACCATCCAGTCCATTGCTTTGTGGCTTCTCTCACTACTTTTAGGAGGTACCAGGGATTGAACCCAGGCCCTCACACATGGGAAGCAGGCACTCAGCCACTGAGCTACATCCTCTCCCTCTCTCACTACTTCTAAGATTATAAAGTTCTTCATTCAGAAATGAGATAAACTCCTTTATTATCTTTTATTTTTTATGGCTTAATTTCTTGTTTATATTTTAAACTATTTTATCCAAAGTTTATTTTGATATATGATATTAGGTAAGAATCTAAATTCAGTTTTTTTCTGAGTAAATAACCAGCGATCCCAACACCATTTGTGAAATTCCCCCCCCATTTATTTGAGAGCCCCACGCGCAGCGCACTCCTTTCTTACATTTGCCAGCCTCTTTGCTATATTACATTGACCTACTCACCAGCTCCATATTGCTGCTTATTATTTTATATGTTTTAATATCTAGTAGGGCAAGTTCCCTTTCATTACTGTTCTTAACCAAAACCAAAACAAAAAACTCTTACACACACACCAAGAGAAAAGGATAAAACCTCTCACTTGTAATTTTGACATTTTTCTCTCTTCACTTAAGGCTTTACTTATTCTTGGGTTGTCTCAAACTGACAGTTTACAAATGGGCAAGATTCTGTACATGAGTTTTGAAATTTTTCTAATTTACTGGCTACAGAAATCCTTTTTTCCTAGCAAAATTCATAAATTCATAAGCATAGTACAGATCTTGGTCAAATATAACAGCTAAACTTGAAAGTTTCCCAAATGAAACTTGGAAAATGGGCTATTTTCCCAAGTTCTATACTCCTATTTCTGAGTAAATGCAAATTATTTTTATATGAATTATTCCTAATTTCTCTGTTCACTTTTCACTGAAATATGTTTGCATGTCAAGTAAAACACAAATCTTTATAGACAGAGAATTCTTTCCATTTTAAAATTCTTATTTGTTGGTACAAAAATTTTAAAACCACTGTTTTCAAGAGTGCCAGCCTGGTGGAAAAGGAAAGTCAGTTTTATTTCCACAATACCAAGACATGATGAAATTATCACTCAAAGATATGCAAGAACAAAACTTGAACACACTCAAGCCATAAATTTCTCATGTTCTCAAAGAAATCTAGAACAATAAACCTTTTTATTCAGCATGTGTGAAACAGTTGGATTCAGATTTGCTTGTGTTAATTATGTTAGCTTCATTGTGGTTCTCAGTCAATCTGGAAAGGGCCTTGCCGATGCCATATTTAAAAATCACTTTTTAAAAACTTATCCCCATTTGTGGAGCAGGTTTTTGAGAAAAGCTTTTATATCAGTGATGGCCGATTGTCAACCATTTCCCTATCAGGCTAATAAATACAATTTTGTTTGGTCTGATTAGTACTTAAAAGATATTTAATAAGATGCCAATATTTAAAAACTGAGAGATGCCACATAAAGTCTGGAGTTCTGGCTTCTATTGAAATATGTTCCCACCTGGCAACAATCAGCTGGAATCAGTCTGTGCCACCCTGCCCAGGTGGGCCGGGGTGTCCTCTCTCTGAGATGGGTCTTTCTCACTCACATTATCAGCCAAACTATTAACAATAACATCCTAAGCATTTTGGTTATATAATCCTTTAAATGATGCTTTCTTGTCATATATGATGGGAAATTAATGGGAATTTTAACTCAAAATTACAGGTTTTAGAAGAACAAATAAGAGTTCGAGACCATGTGGCCACAGGAAATAATTTTAGAGTACAGGAGCTAAACACAAAACACCAACAAGGAGTTGGAGATCTTCGAGGAAGAGTAGCCAGGTGAGAAGAAACATATTAACTAGTGTTTGCAGTCAATTCTTAGCCACTGAAATCTCATTCCCAGATAAGTTTCATATTGCAGAAAATGAGGTATTGTCTTTCCATTACACTAAGCTGATGAGGTGGTAGTTGAGAAAGTATATCCTAGAAGTTTGAAGGCTTCATACTAACTGTAAGAGCCAAGATTTCTACAAAAGTCCCCCATACAGAATGCCCATTTGGTTCCATCTCAAAGAGACCAGAATCTTATCTTTAAAGCCCTTAGTGGCTCAAATGCCAACACCCATACATAGACACTCCTGAAAATCACATATAAAATCCCCAGATGTGCCAAGTTCTAATGGTTATTTGACATTAAACATTATAAGAATTACACATAAATGTTAGTAATGAAAGATTTACTAAACATAGAAAAGAGTTTGAATAACATCTTAAATGAGATTTCTAAATCAAAAGAAGTAATGGTATGAAGTTCAGCATAAATCTGCAGGACTTGACAATAGCAGGACTGCTCTGGCAGACACATCAACTCTGACTTGTGAATGGCTGGCCATGGGTACCTTCCCATCTCCACATCTTCTGTCAGCTCCTCTTTCCTCCCTCCTGGAATCTCTCCACCTCTATCTTGTTAATCCATTCAGAAGTATTAATGAACAAATAAGAATTAGATGATCAATACTTAAGACAAACCTCCCCCCAGGATGTCTGTCCATTTAATTCAGCAAAAAATTACTGAGCACTTACCTCATGCCAGGCAGTGTGCTAGGCCTTGGGCATTCAAAGACAGTCCCTGTCCCATAACTATTCACAGCCTAGCTAGGAAAACAAGCTCCATCAATAAACAATGAAGGGAACACTATGACAAAACTCTGGTGGGCTATGGAAATACCCAAATCAGAATAGAACAAAGAGAAGACTTACCAGGAAAGTGGATTTGGCTCAACTGATGGAGCATCCGCCTACCACATGGGAGGTCCAGGATTCAAACCCAGGGCCTCCTGGCCCATGTGGTGAGCTGGCCTACACGCAGTGCTGATGCGCACAAGGAGTGCCGTGCCACACAGGGGTGTCCCCGCGTAGGGAAGCCTCATGCACAAGGAGTGCGCCCTGTAAGGAGAGCCACCCAGCATGAAAAAGTGCAGCCTGCCCAGAAATGGCACCGCACACACGGAGAGCTGACACAAGATGACACAACAAAAAGAGACACAGATTCCCAGTGCCGCTGACAAGAATACAAGCAGTCACAGATGAACACACAGTGAATGGACACAGAGAGCAGACAACTGGGGGTCTGGGGGTAGGGGAGAGAAATAAATAATAAAACAAATAAATAAATAAATCTTTAAAAAAAAAAAAAAAAGACCAGAGGAGGTAGCATGTGAGATGGCCAGTCTCAAATGATTTTCATCAATTAGACAGACAAGGAAGGGAGGCAGAGACACTTCACATAGGCGGATTAATATGTGCGAAAGAACTGAGGGATGAATTACTGTGGCATGTCCAAAGACTCACCTGTGAGAGGAGTATTTTGGTTGTAGTATTTTGGGGGATTGCATTTAAAGAGAGAGAGTAGATAAAGTGAGAGAACTGGTCCAGAGTTGGATGATGAGGGACCTTGTGGGCCAAGGTAAAGGGTTTGAACTTTATGCTGAAGGTTAAAAATAGCCATCGGAGAAGTTTAAGTAAGGGGGGTGACATGGTCTTATTTTGTGACATTCTAGTAGTAGCTATGTTATAGGGTACAGAAAGAGGGCAGGAAGACCAAAGGGAGACTATCATAGTTTTTGTAGGTGAGAAATGGCGAGGGCCTAAACTAAGGCCCTAGCTATGGGAGTCCGGTGGGGCACAAACAACACAGATTTTAGGAAGGTAGACGCTACCGGCTTAGTAACTGAATAAACACGGAAGATGAGTTAAGAAGAGGGAGTCAAGGATAGCAAATCACATTTCTAGTTTGGGTGACTCAATATTCATGTCATTCAACAGGAAAGGAGATATATAATATATACATACAAACATCTAATTATTTATATTTTATAAAGATATTTTAATATTTTTATACAGTTATATATTTATTATATACTATCTTAAACATACGAAAGAACTTTTATAATATTTGGGTAAGTTATGAAGAAAGATAATAATACAAACATCCATAAACCCATCACTCTATTTGGATGTACCGTGTTTTTAGAAAATGGATAAATACCAACTATCTGCTTTGAATAAAGTTTGCAATTTTGTTCAGTTTGGTGGCAGGCTGATAAGAATCCCAACATCTCTTTCTTTCTGTGAGCCACTTCCAACCTTATTATTTTACTCTTGTAAATCTTATTTTACCTTTAAGAAAAATAACAAACAGACATAAATGAAGCCAAGAGAGAAATGAAATTATACAAGGAGAAGACGTGTGACTCTGTTTTCCCTGCTCTAATTTCTTATTTACTGTTTCAGTATGCTAAAGCTGCTGGGAACAAAATATCAGAAATAGGTAGGCTTTTGTAATAGGAATTTATTAGGGTAAAAACTTACCATTTCGAAGGTATGAAAATGTCCAAATAAGGCATCATCAGAGATGCTTTCTCACCATGGTCAGCTCCAGGTAATCCTGGACTTGTGCCATGTGGCAAGGCTCTCCATCTGGGTCTCTGCCTTGTCTTTCAGGCAGCTTTTGCCCTGAGCTCAGCTGTGGCTAATCAAGCACATGGCAGGGCTTATCTCTTCAGCTATGAGCTGCTCCATGGGCCTAGCCCTCTTTCCATGCCTTCTTCTGATTTCCATGCCTTCTTTCCATGCCTTCTACTGATTTCGAGCATACAAGGCCTCCGGCTTCCAGGACCTCTCTCAGCTTCTCCATGCTTGTCTTTCTGTGTCCACCGACAATCCTGGAGTCCTTTCTCGTATGGCAGGGTCAAAACGGCAGCTTTCTCTGTGTTTCTGCTTTCAGTCCTCTGCTTAGATAAGCCACCAGCAAGAAGATGGAGACCCAACCTGGGTCATGCCTCACTGATGTAGTCCAATCAAAGGCTAAAGCAATCTAATCAAACATTCCCTTAACTGAATCTAATGCAATCAAAGGATGACACGCCCTCAGGAATGGATTAGTTCAAGAAGCATGATGTTTTCTGGTATTCACAAAACTTTGAACAGTCACACTTACCTACCCCTCAGTCTTAAGCAGTGATTTTAGTGCAAGGCCTCATTTTTCCTTGAAATATCTCCCTTTTATGGAAAATTTCCAAAATCTATTTTGTAATTTGAGATGGAATTTGGCTAAAAGCCATGAAACTTAAAATTTCCCTTCCCTCCTATTTCTTTTCTGTATTTTTGCCAGGCAAGTGAGTAATAGACAAGTTGAGGAAGATTAATTACTATCTTTCCATCCATTTTGACCTTAATGCCCTTTAGCATTTTGGCATATGTGAAATTAAGTTGATTATTTGAACATTATTCCTAGAAAACATTTTTCTGGTTGATAAATCAAGCTCAATATTTGATAACTGCAATGTGCTTTGAATTTTACCTTTTATTTCCCACCACAATATAGTAGCAGTTTGAAAGCAACTACTTCCAATGAGATGAGGTTGTCTAGCCTACTTTTGAGACACTCTCCTTTATTTAATAGGTTAGTCTCATAATGCAAAAAGAGAAAAGGTAAGCATATAAATGGCCTTCATAGGGATAGATATACAATCTGCATCTACAGTCAGAGGAGGCCAATCCACGAGCTACAATGGGCTCTTTGGGTTCCCAAGTTAGAGCTCTTTGTGGGGGGCAGGCAGGCTAATTGTGTTGATAGTTTGAAGGAACAACTATCACAGAGGATATCAACTTTTGAAAAGTTAAGAGAGACTTCTGGTTAAAGATGGCAGAATAAAGACATTTTTACTCCTCTCACTTGAGACACTTCAGAGCAATGAAATTAGTAGAAGAAAAACAAAAACTCCATCTTTAATATTAAAAGGAAGGTGCCACAACCACAAACCACAAACTAGCACACTTACCAAATACTGTGATTTTGTTTTCTTGGTTGCCAAAGCAAATACCATGCATTGGGTGGCTTAAGCAATTGGAATTTATTATTTTTTTTAAGATTTATTATTTATTTATTTATTCCCATCCTCCCCCATTGCAGCTTGCTTGCTGTCTGCTCTCTGTGTCCATTCGCTGAGCATTCCTCTGTATCTGCTCGTCTCCCTTTCTTGTGTCATCTTGCTGTACCAGCTCTCTGTGGGTGCTGGCCGTCAGCTCTCCACAGGCACAAGCCAGCTTGCCTTCACAAGGAAGTACTGGGAGCAAACCCAGGGCCTCCTATATGGCAGACGGGAGCCAATCGACTGAGCCACAGCCGCTTCCCATAAGCAATTGGAATTTATTCAGTGATAGTTTAAAAAGAAAGTCCAAATAAAGGTCTCATTAAGGCTATGCTTTGTCTCCAAAGACTGTGCCATTCTGGGGCTAGCTGTCAGCTATCTTTGGTCCTTAGCTTGTTATGTAGCAAGGCACATGACAGTGACTCTTGACCTGTCCCTTCTCTTCCAGGTCTTGTTGCTGTTCAGCTTCTGGCTCTTTCCTCTATGGCCTTCTCTCTGTGTGTCTGAATTTCATTCTGCTTATAAAAGTCTCCAGTAATAGGATCAAGACCTATCCTGACTGACGCTGGCCACACCTTACTGCAGTAGCCCCATCAAAAAGTCCTCCTTTAATAATGGGTTCACACCCACAGGAATGGATTTGGTTTAAGAACATGTTTTTCTGGTGGTACATACAGCTCCAGTCCACCAAATCCTCCACATACTGTAGGGTCTGGACTGAAACAGGTCTCTTCAGACCTTAAAGATAATGATCAACCCCAAGTAAAGAGTCAAGATCCTGAAAGACATAGGAAAAATAATTTTAATTGAGTAATATTACTTAGAGGTCATAGGAGAAATGGGAAATGTCCCTTTGGAGATACAAGTCACCAAAGACTTGGAGGTAACTGAAGATGCAGTCATGTAATTTGTCACTTTTATCATCTAATACCTCTCTCCTTCCCTCTTCATACTTGAGAGAAACTTGCTGAAGTGCAGCAGGCTGAGGAAGGAGTGGAGTTGGTAATATCAGTCAACAAAAGAGATTTTGTGGCTTAATGATTTGCTTTGAGATATACCAATCTGTTTCTTGAAGATAAAATAGCCACACCAGGTTTGTATCAAACAGATTTGATAAAATAAGCCTGAATAGAGGATGTTATCTACAGGCCTTCCTCACACAAATACACATTCACTGATCATTCACAGATAGCCAGATAGGAACAAATATGTAAAGGTGAGTTAGAAAGAATGTAGCTCATGTGCAAAAATCACCATCACCAATATCCTAAGATAGGTAGATAGATAGGTAGGTAGGTAGATAGATAGATAGATAGATAGATAGATAGATAGATAGATAGATAGATAGATAGATAGAATGAAAGCAAAAGGCTAATGAATGTACCTTAAGAGAGGAGTTCTTCAGAAAATCACAAGAAGAATTCAAACCAGTTACTCCTGGTTTCAAAAATTTGAGACCACAAGATTAAAGAAGATTGATGACTGAACAGTCACAATTTTGTTTCTTCCATAAACCTACTGAATCTTCAGTAAAAGATTTTTTTCTTTAAGACCTAAACCTGCAAGTATACAGGGGATGGCAGCAAAGAAATCTTGGAACCTAGAGCGTAAATGGACATGTGGGTTAGCAGACTTAATAAAGTGGATTTTAAAGCTGTGAGATAAACTAAGAACAACCTGATTTTATGCATCAGAATTCCCGAAGGGTTTAGGAATTGACTGGGCCAGGAATATCTGAAACCTTGGGTAAAGGTGAGGGGGGGGGGGCACTAAAATAAGGAGGATTAGTTGAAAAGTTTGAGAAGCCCTTCTCTGATCTATACTGTCTGGCAAGTACCTCTTTAGCCACCACTAACAGACAGTCCTCCTCCCCACAAACAACTGGATTTTTTTTTTATTTGGAGAAGGTAAAACAGAAGTCCTTTGGTTGAGAGGTTGACTGACACAGGTTGAGGGGCAGAAATACAAAATGAAAAATGGGGAGTTTCTTTTTTCTGAATGAGAAATATTAAGACTCCTGTCCAACTCCAACTTCAAGCTTTATAAACTTTCAGAAAGAAAAACAGTTACATAAAAAGGATCAAATCTATGTATCTTTAAAAAAAATTTTTTTAATCTATTAAAAAACAAAAAAAAAAGGATCAAAAATTAGAATGGCTTTGCACTTCTCAATAGCACACCATTGAAAGCAAGAAGACAATGTCACAACCTCTTTAGAATCCCAAAGAACAGTGTTTCTAGTATACTATACCTAGCCAATCACAGACATTTTCTGTGTTAAGGATTACAACATTTATCTCCCATTAACTCTAGAGTTCATGGAGAAAACTAATGGAGTAAACCACAGAAAGAAAAAGGCAAGAAGTCCAAGAAGGCGAGAAAACAGGAAATCCATCTCAGCATAAATAGAAAGCAATTTTCAAAGATGACAATAAAAAGAAGTTCCACATAGGAGAATGGAAGTCTCTAGGGGGGATGTCTCCAAGAAAAAAACTGGAATTGATCTATTACCATATATAAAGGACTTATAGAAAATTCTATGAAAAGGCTTTTGGAAGGTATGGGAAGGTATAGTTACAAAGAAAATTAATCAAATTTTATAAAAAGGTAATCATTAGCCTCAGGGAAAGTAAAATATAGGAAAGTAAAGAACAGTTGTATACTTTGACACTTACCTATGAATATCTTCATTGGAAGAATAATATAAACTAAATCTTGATATAACCAAAAATTGTATTGCAAATACTTTGGGATGATGGCAGAAGGCAAAGAGAGGACATGACAATATGAGAGTTAATTCCTCCTCTAACATAACAAGATCCATAACTGCCATAAGAAATGTCTAGGGAAATGGATGTGGCTCAAGCAATTGAGCCCCCGCCTACCACACAGGAGGGTCCCTGCTTTGGTTCCAGGTGCCTATTAAGAAGACAGCGAGCTAGCACAATGGGGCAGGTGCAGCAAGCTGACACAACAAGAAACACAAGAAGAAAAACCTAATAAGAGACACAACAAAGCAGAGGTTACTGGTGCTTCCTAGAAGAGGATGAGCAAGACAGTGAGTTGGTGTGATGGCCAAGCATGACAAGCTGACACAACAAGAGACACAGGAAGAAAAACACAATGAGAGACACAACAAAGCAGGAAACAGAGGTGGCTCAAGCAAATAGGTGCCTTCCTCCCATATCAGAGGTCCCGGAATTGGTTCCTGGCGCCTCCTAAGGAAACATGGAAGATGAACAGACACGGCAAGTGCAAAATAACAAGGAGGTGAGGAGAAAATAAATAAATTAATTAATTAAATAAATCTTTAAAAAAAATACCTATAAAATTCAGTATTACCTGAAGGGAGAGGAATTGAAGGAAGTAGGGAGAGACAGGCAAGAAACCACTATAGTTATTATTAATCTTTCAGTTATGATTGATATTTAAGCTATAGACATGTTTTGCATTGACAAAATAAAAATTAATTTAAAAAACAAGAGCTGAAAAGATAAGAGAATATCAAAGGTAAACTGGAATTGTTTAGGGATAAAGTAAATGAAAATTTTAAAAATCAAGATATTAATTGACTTTAGAAGCCCTTAAAATAGAATGATTACAGCTAAAATTAACAATTATATAAAGCAAGCATGAGCAAATCACACAAAATGAAAATAAATTAAATGCTTTATATAAAAATGGTTAGAGAGAAAATGATATATATGGCAGGCATAGAACTAATAGGAATTCCTGAAGAAGAAATAGAACAAACTCTTCAGGAAAAAAATTCATGAAAATTAATGAAGTTTTCTTGAAACAGATTTGAATTCATAGATCAAAAAGAGAAACTGCGATGCCAGAAAATTGATACAGAACAATTAAACCAAGATATCCTGGCAGATGTTGGCAGAAAAGCAAATCGGGTAGAAGAAGGTAAAAATGTAGCCATCACAGACATTTCCACCTCAACCAGTGCTAAAAAATAATGGAGTGATGCCTGACAAGTTCTGAACAACAACAAAAATGTTGACATTATCCCAACTCAAAGTATAACAGACATTCTCAAGCACTTGAGAACTTAAGGATTTTAACACTCATGATTCCTTCTTTTGAAATCTTCTCTGAGGACAAAATCTGGACAAACAAGAGATAAATCAAAATAAAGATCTCAGAAAAGAAATGACGTTCATTTGAAAGGACTGTCAATGAACATGGAATCTAAAATATAGAATGAAGATTAAACTACAGTGTGAATTCAAGTTACAGAACACAATGTAAATGTCAAAAAAAAATTGTCACTTTTACATTAAAATATTAACAAAAAAATAGGGAAGCGGATATGGCTCAAGCGATTGGACTCCTGCCTACCATGTAGGAGGTCCCAGTTCGGTTCCCAGTGCCTCCTGGAAAGGACAAGCAAGACAGTGAGCTGGCACAACAGACTGGCATGGTGAGCGGATACAACAAGATGACATAACAAAGGAGACACAAAGAGGAAACACAATGAGAGACAGGAAAGCAGATTTGGCCCAAGGGATAGGGTGTCCGCCTGCCACATGGGAGGTCCAAGGTTCAAACCCAGGGCCTCCTGACCTGTGTTATGAGTGGGCCCATGCACAGTGCTGATGCGCGCAAGGAGTGCCGTGCCATGCAGGGGTGTCCCCCATGTAGGGGAGCCCCACGCGCAAGGAGTGCGCCCCTTAAGGAGAGCTGTCCTGTGTGAAAAAAGTGCAGCCTGCTCAGGAATGGAGCTGCATACACAGAGAGCTGACGCAGCAAGATGATGCAACAAAAAAAGACACAGATTCCGGGTGCTGCTGACAAGAATCCAAGCTGACACAGAAGAACACACAGCAAATGGACACAGAGAGCAGACAACAGGGGCAGGGAAGGGGAGAGAAATAAATAAAAATTCTTAAAAAAAGAAAATGAGAGAGACAGCAAAGCAGGAAGCGGAGCACCTCTTTCCCACATGGGAGGTCCTGTGTTTGGTTTCCAGTGCCTCCTAAAGAGAGGACGAACAGACACAGAGAGCACACAGCAAATGGACACAGAGAGCAGACGGCAAGCACAAAACAATGAGGGGAGGGGAATAAATAAATGAAATAAATCTTTAAAAAATATATATGAACAAAAATTATTGAAGGAACCAATTATATAAGCTTTTTCATTTCCCTTTTTAGCATTATCAACAGATAATGTCTAAAGTTCAAACAGTAGTTATGAAAAGTATAATGATTCCAATCTTACTGCTTTTCATAACTTTTTTGAAACAATTACCTCTTGTAATGAAGAAAGATATATCTGAAGCTTAGCAATTTCTTCATTTTTCACTACAGTTGCCTTTCCTTAGGCTAAATTCAAGTAAAATTTAATGTAATGCTTTATCTAAAATTGACATATATAATATGATCCCATTATTCTAAAACTGTGTATATTATTTTTCTCTCTTTCTTCATGTGTGCTGTGTGAATGGAATGGTAACCATACATTAACAATGATTATTTCTGAGAGATGGGATTTGGGGTGATGTTAACACTCTTTTTTTTTCTTCTTTCTTATATAGTGTGGATTTTTTAATAATGAGCAAGTACTACATTAACAGAAACTATAAAATCATTCTAAAGGAGGAGGAGGAGAAACTTCCTTTGGAAACATAGAGCGGTGTTGAAAGATCACTAACAGTCAAGTCCAGTGTGGGGCTGAGGAAGGGCAGTCACCATGGTACCACTTTAAGGGACTGCTCAGACAAAATCACCGTCTTACCTCACCTTTGGCTCAACTCTTTGAGACCAAAAATCTTAAGGAAAAAATTCATGTCTGGATCCTAAAAAATGTTGACAGTCATAAAGCAAACAATATTTACAGCATGACAACATGAAAATATGGTTCCTAATAATATTATTTGATGACAGTCAAAACAGTTATTTTATAAAATGACAAATGTCAAAGTAAGCTCTGTTGACTCAGATATGCAAAAGACACAGTCCTACAGCACTCTCCATCCTACCTTTCATACATATATGAAAGTACATTGAAATGAATAATTAAGACAGTATGTAGACGGCTCTCTCCAAAGAGGGGCCATGGTGGTATTAGGGGGCTGGGGTCCTGTGTATTTTGTTTCTTGGGAAGATGGTTAATCTTTAACTCTAGCCCTATCTAACCTTCCTTAAAATACCAAATGCAACCTTATGAACCAAAGCTTCATTTACATGTAATTGTGAATTGTTTTTACCCTAACATAAGACAATACCTGATTGAGACCACTTAAGGGACAGGAGTTTTTGATTGGGGCTAAACTGAAGGGGGGTGGGGGTGGAAGGGTTAAAGATAGATTTGAAGACTTTGTTGGATTAGGGAAATTTTTCTAGCCAAAGAGAGAATTGGCTATCTGGGGGACAAGGAAAGAGACTAAAGGGAGGAAAGCAGGTTCACAAAGTGATAAAGGAGAAGAAAAATTTTCAATTTTGCCTAGCCATAGGCAGCTATCAGTGTATTCCTGAAACATCAAAATGTATTGGAACTCCTGTGAGTGAGTTAATATATCGCAATGAAAATCTAAAATACCCCCAATTTATCCCAAGGTCCCCATCTGAACTGTTCCAAACTTGGTGCTCTGGTATGGGCTAATGTATTATCATCCAACCTGGTTTCTCTCCTATCAGAAAGAGAAGAGGAAAATGAAGATTCCTATATATGTTCTTAAATCTACCAATTTGTTATCCCAAGAACTTTAGAAATTTCGCCAAATGAATTCGCCAAATGAATACTACTAATACTGTAGTATTAGTGATGTTATGAGCCTATCAATCTCACCAGTTTCTCAACCAGTTTCCACCTTGTCATTAGATGTGATTCAAGCATCGTGAAGCTTTCTGGAGACATTCATTTCATCCGGCAGGAGTGCCGGCAAATTGAGAAAGCAATGCAAGAGCTCATGTCTGCCCTAGAAACTGTTTCGAAGACCTTGGATATGAAGGTAACTGAAAACAGATTACATTATATTACATGTTACTGCCATATCAGTGTACTTTATCAAAATGCCCATTCAAGTGATAATTGTTCAAAAGAACTCATTTTTCCCCAAAAGATTTAAGTATGACAGCTCATGAATATACACCATTTAAGCATGGTCAGTCAGCACAACAAATATTTAAAGAATGCCTCCTCCAACACAGCCACACCTTACACCCTGGGTTCCCCTCAAAGGCTGGAGAACCGGGGATTATAAATTTAGGAAGTTATTATTATCACAATTCCAACATAATTTTGTGTTGACCATGTTACATTCCTGCTTAAAACCTTACATGGGTATATCTCTTACAAAATAATATACAAAGCTGGGCCTTTATACAAGGTGATGGAATTTAGCACAGCAGTTAGGGCCCCTGGCCAATTATGTTCCCTGCAGCAGGCACCTGAGGAGTGCATTTTCATGGTTCTCACAACACTAGAATTAAGAGTGTTCTTTTTTACTTAAGTGGCTAGATTTTTGTTTCTTTGTACTTAAAAAAAAAATAAATTCCTAGTTTTAGTGCAGGGTAGTCAGAGATAATGGTCTGCACTTTTTCTGCTTTTTGGAATAATTTGAGATTTCTCTATAGTCACATGAATGCTTGGCTGGAAATGTTCAGTGGGTACTGGACATGAACAAGGGCAATTTACATTGTTTGGTATGTAAATTATTAAATAAACTATATTTTTCATATCTTCTTCTACCCTTCATTATATTTTATCTATTCGATCAGTAAAAGTTTAAGAGAAGTCATTTAAAATCACTAACATAAACTCTTATTAATTTATTCTTGTGATTCTGTAGTAGTTGCCTTTCAGTTCAACAAATAAGGTAAATAGAGGTTCAAAGCTCTTTATTTTTCACTGTGGATTTTAGCCTTCATCTATAAAAATGACCATCTTTGTCCCATTTAATGTATTTTATCTTGAATTACATTTTATTTAACATTAATATTACTGTGCCTGCTTTCTTTTACTTTACCTTTGTGAGAAATATCTTTACCTATTATTTTCTTACTAACATTAAGATCTCACTTTAAGTGTATTGCCTGTAAATAGTCATTCAGGTGCTATTGACTATCCATCCAACATTATCTACTCCAATCCTTCCATTACTTACCTCTTTCCTTTCTAAATGTACTCTGATTTTGCTTAAGTGTCCTCTCTCCTCATGATCATCTGTTTCAGAAGTTCAATTCTGTTTGACCACATCAATCATATGGTTTCATTTCCCTTGACAGTGATTAGCATAGGCATGATTATATGCTGCTATTCTGCATTGATTTTTTTTAAGATTTATTACTTTTTATTTATCTTCCCTTCCCTCCCTGAGTTGTCTGCTCTCTGTGTCCGTTTGCTGCGTGTTCTTCTGTAACCGCCTCTATCCTTATCAGCGGCACCAGGAATCTATGTTTCTTTTTGTTGCGTCATCTTGTGTCAGCTCTCCGTGTGTGCGGCGCCATTCCTGGGCAGGCTGCACTTTCTTTCACGCTGGGTAGCTCTCCTTATGGGGTGCACTCCTTGCACGTGGGGGTCCCCTCTGCGGGGACATCCCTGTGTGGCAGGGCACTCCTTGCACACATCAGGACTGCACTTGGGTCAGCTCCACAGGGGTCAAGGAGGCCTGGGATTTGAACCTCGGATCTCCCATGTGGTAGGCAGCTGCCCTATCCAATGGGCCAAGTTCGCTTCCCTGCATTGATTTTTAAATCCAATTCTTTTACCTAAAGGAAATTCGTCAGTGTTTCTGGCAATGTAGAAGATACTTTTATGCTAGCTTCCAGAACCAGACACTTGTTTTTCCTGTCTTTATATGCCCCAAGTCATTTCACTTTGGGTTCACTTGTACTCATGTCAGAATCCTACCTAGGTTATTATTAATAATTATTAATATTGTCTAATAATCTAATTATACAATAATTAAGGTTTTACACGAGCCATGTGTGTTTCCCTCAGAGCTAATTGTTGATTTAAACATTTATTCACTAACTATTTATTGAATATTTACGTTGGGTACCTAATGTACACTAAGGATGTAAGTGCAAGAGAGCTTACCTTAGACCTGGGAAGAGAGAAATAAAGAATAATCAATTTAACAAAGTAATAAACTAATGTCAATAGTATGTGTTTGTTATATCACTAGGTAGCCTATTATCAAAAAGAATATTATAGAAAGCAAAATGGAGCATCCCTGTCATACTTTTCCAAAGGATAGTTCTAAAATTGTTGAATCATATTCATTTGGAAAAAATATATATTTTCAAATGCAAACTTACTTTAGGTCCAAGTCTGTTTCCTGGCTCCTTTAGGAATAAAGTATAATTAATGTAAGTGCTGGTGGTTTTGTTCATTTGCCAAAAAAAGCTTCTTGTACTTTCATTAGGTAATGCAGCTCTTAGGAAAGATAGAGGCTTCCGCTTCTGAACAAACCTCAAATTTAAAGATTGTCCAGGGGGATTATCGCCATGAACTGAACCTTTTGGAGTTCAAGTAAGTAAATGGAAGATTCTTAATTCTGTTAAACGAATTCCAAAGGGTTTTGCCTAGTGAAAGCACTGACACTGGAATTTGAATCTGGTCAAGAAATAAAGCATCAAACTGGTGCAGAGAAAAGTCTTTATGAAAGTCACGTATGCAATTTTTATAATAAAAGAAAAAAGATGAATATTAATTTTGTTATTCTTTTCGCGTAATACCTCAACTGAATCGCCATATTCATTGTGACCTTTCCTAGAGTATTTTTAACTTACCAGCAATTGTATATTAAAATGCCTCAAAGTCAAGCACTACTGAATATAAATTTATTTCCCAAGATTATCAAGCATTATTAAAAATTTTTGATCTACAAGCTTTTCTTTGAAGGTTTCTTCTAATATTGTCTACTCACTCATTTACATTTTCTGTTTTTGAGATTGTGGTCTCTCTCTCATGTTAAACTGAGTTTTTCTTTATTCTGTGGAGGAAGCAGTGAAAGAGACCGGGCTGCAAACATTCTAATTACTGGCCTCCCTATTCTTGAACCCCACCTCTCTTGTTTAAATGACCATCATTTCCTAGGGTTGTAGTGAAGGCAGAAGAAAAGTCTAGTCACTTTGATGATACTTTCTTAATGCTCCCTTCTAACATTGTTCTTTTTCCTCTCTGACCCATACCATTTGGGTTTAATGTCTTGGTCAAATCCCGTAATCTGCTAGTACTCTGCTTTCGTCATTTTTTTCCTATCTTTACTATATTTCATTAAATCTAAGCACTGCTGACAATAAAATGCACCATTTTTTTTTTCTATCTCTAAGACATGAAACTAACAATTAAACCATAGCATACCATCATTTTAAGATATCTCCCAATTTCAAAGATGTTAAAATGGGAAATATGCGTGTCCCAGAAATTGATGAATAACAGACATCACTAAACTTGGAGAAATAGATTTGTCTTGAGTAAACAGAAAATACCTACTTAATTCATATTGTAAGAAAGTATTCCTAGGTTCTTAAATTCTAGCACAATGAGAGGGCTCAGAAGATATCCATGTGGTGTTTGATCTAATCCCTTTAGCTTGGAATTAAGATAAAAGTCTCCAAGTAGAAATAGAAAATTGAACTGCTTCAGGAGATACAGTTTAAGAACTGATCTTGTATACAAGAGATAGGATTTATAATCTGGGATGGAAGGCTGACTTAAAGGATAACATATATTTACAAATGGGAAATGTTGGAGATCTAGGACTGAATGCTTCTTTGATGAAACTGCTTTCTTTTCCATCTTTGAAGGGAAATTGACTAATAGAAGGGTCATCTAAATAGCTAAATCTGAATCTGGACACATTTGTAATAGTATAAACTTGACTTTTTTAAAAATTTCATTAATTATTACAATAGGTGACTGTATTAGTCAGCCAAAGGGATGCTGATGCAAAATACCAGAAATTGGCTGGTTTTTAAAAAGGGAATTTATTTGAGGTAGGAGCTTACAGATACCAAGCCATAAAGCATAACTTACTTTCCTTACCAAAGTCTATTTTCACATGTTGGAGCAAGATGGCTGCTGATGTCTGTGAGGGTTCAGGCTTCCTGGGTTCCTCTGGGCTCAGCTCCTCTGTTTTCTCCACAAGGACAGCTGTAGACTATCAGGCAAACAGCTCTTTCTCTTAAGACTTCAGCATCAAACACCAACATCAAAAACTCTCCAATGCTTTTCTTTGCCATGTCTTTTTATCTATGCGTCCACACCCACCAAGGAGTGAGATCTCAATGCCCTACTGGCACAAGAGGTTTACCCGATTACTTAATCAAGTAAACCTCTGAATCCAATATAATCTAATATGCCCAGAGGAAAAGATCAGTTTATAAACATAATCCAATATTTCTTTTTGGAATTCATCAATAATATCAAACTTTAGTTACCATAACTCTATAAACCAGATTTTTACCCATACAAATACTTTTGAGGTCTAATAATTCATTTAATTATACAATTGACTCTTTTTCATTTAAATTTTCCCTGTCAATTTTTTGTTAAAAAGTAATATATATTCATTGTAATACCTAAGATAAAAAAGAGGTCCCCAATTCACCTTCCCAATGTACCCAATGCTAACACCAGAGATGCATCCTTCCACACTTTACTTCTTGTTAAAACAAATAACAGAAAAAGGACATTGTATATGTATATTGTATACGTTAAATACTATAGACAATGCACATAGAGAGAGATCATGGGTTTTAAAGTAAGTTCTAAATACATTACTTAATTTCTTTTTTTTTCCCCAGTACATCTTGGATATCTCTTCAGATCAGTGATTAGTCAAACATTTTAAATAACTGCATAATAGTCTCACTTAAAGATATGCCATAATTAATTCAACCATTTATCTTATTGCTGAACCAATTACTTCTTGCTTATGGCCACTACAATCAATCTTGTAATAATAAATCTTGCATGTATATCCTTAGACATCCTTAGATACTGGTGCTTTTATTTCTATGGGCAAGATTCCCAGCTCGAAAAATATATGTATTTATTAATTTTTATAAATTATGTTCTAAAAATGTTATAGCAGTTGACATTCCCACCAGCAATGTATGAGAAGATTTTTCTATATATACTTGCCAGCACTGGATGTTCTTTCTTTTTAATATTTGCCAAAAGATGAAAAAATAGTATCTCTTGTTTTAATTTGCATTCCCTTCACCATTTGAATTTCCTTTCCTATGAATTGCCTGGTATCATCATTTGTCAAATTTTGTATTGGGAGCTGTATGATTTTCTTATCCATTTTTAAAGGATTCCTTCACATTAGGGATAGCACCTTTGACTGAAAGATGTATTGCAAGTGTATTTTGCTCAGAGATAAGGGCAATAAGTCTCTTTCTTTTTCAATCAGTGCAGTTTTATCTAGTATATTGCATTTTAGCTTTAGCAAGTTTACCTTTGAACAACAATAAGAAAAAAACAGTTCCATAACTGTAAAAAGAAGTATATAATAAATTACTCCTAATATTAGGATATTGAGATAAATATAAGTTTGTTAAAAAGGTGGATGGGATATAAAATTTGTCTTTTTCAAAAATAAAAAGAACTGCATTAACTTTTTTTTTATCCCCCCTTGCGGCTTTTTGTGTGCTCTCTGCTCTTCTGTGTCTGTATTTATTTTCCCCTCCCCCCTTGCGACTTGCTGTCTTGCTCTCTGTGTCCATTCACCGTAGGCTCTTCTGTGTTCTCGCTTGTCTCCCTTCTTTTTGTTGTGTCACCTTGCTGAGTCGGCTCTCCGTGGCGTCTGTGGACCAGGCGGTACTCGGTGGCGGGTGAGCCTTCCTTCACAAGGAGGCCACGGGACGCGAACCCAGAGCCTCCCATATGGTAGACAGGAGTTCATCTGAGCCACAGCCACTTCCCAGGCATTAACTTTTAAATAAAAGTATTTTAATAACATTTCAGGGTAAGTTTAATTGAGCAACTTTACAAGTTAAAAACTTTAACAAATTAAAGTTTAATACTTAACTAAACTTTTATATTGTGGCCACAATATCATTTGAGGATTTTCTAGTGAATTCCTGAGACTCTGGCACTGATCATTAGACCTGAAAAAGTAAAATGCATGGGCATTATCATTAACTCCTCCACGGAGTCTTCTCCTTCTAGAAGAGTCTCAGACAGATATTCTAAGTAAGGAGCTAAGCCAACAATTTAGGTTTATATAGCAAAAGTCTTGGCCATCATGAAATACAGCTGTCTTTTAACAGGGGTTTAGCAGAGTCAGCACCTGCCAGTCCCCTGCTAGCTCTTGCTGCTGACTCTGTTTAGTTGACAGTGATTTATAAGAAAAGAAAAAGCATTTGGTCAATGAAGCAAAGTATAGACTCAAATCTTACCACACCCCTTTGAAAATGCTACCACAGAGGAAAATTACTAACTTTGTCTGAGACTAAGTTTCACTCCTCTTTGTATCCTCAACACATATAAATTCAGACACAAATAAAATGAAGTCAAATGGAAGAATGAATAAATGAATTTTTAGAGCACCTAGAATATGCAAGTTGTGTTTTAGAAGATCTAAAGACATAATTTTAGCCACAAAGAATTGGAGAGAAACCACATAAGTAAACGAAAAGCTAAGCACAGGTAAAGTAAAAGTTAAAGCAATGTTAAATGAGATACTGCAGTAGGAAAAATAATATAAGCATAGTAATTACCATTTATAAATGCCTACCAATCACCTGATGCTACAGATGCAGTCTCTAAATCTAGCTCTGGATCTTATCCCCATTGTAGAGATAAGGAGATTTATATTCAAGAAGATTAAGTCATTTGCCCAGTCACATGGCTGCAAAGTGCCTGATCCAAAGTGCTGGTGGTTTTTACCAGTCCGCGCAGCCTCCATCTCGCAGTCCCTCTATGTGAAGATTAGCAAACTGATTGTACTGCAGACATCTGGGGAAGGGAAAGATCACATCTGCTTGAGTGGCCAGGAAATAGGCTCTGAAGATGCTGAGATTCAAGCTCAAGTACATTTGGAATGACCAAGAAACAAGATTCTTCCAGCAGAGTGGCTTTGGAATCACTTTTTAATTAGCATTACTAATTAAGAAGAAATTAGTTTAAGAAAATTCTACCAAAAAAAGGAAAAAAAAGAAAGTTCTACTTACAGATTATTCATTTAGTAGAAAAAATATTTCTGGCATGAAACTTTAAAACCTTAGACTCAATCTCCAAAGAAATAAATAGCTTATAGTTTGTTTTGTTTTTTTTTGGGTCATCTTGCTTCATCAGCTCTCTGTGCCAGCCAGCTCACTTTCACCAGGAGGCCCCGGGAACCAAACCCAGGACTCTCCATATGGTAGACAGGAGCCTAATCACCTGAGCCACATCTGCTTCCCAGCTCATAGCCTTTTGTAAGGACTTTTTCAAATAGCATTACAAAAAAATATCTTCCATGTTTATCAGTCCATCAAAGTCCTCTAATACTTTTTTATGTTCACGTTTTGTCAAAGCCACTATCTAAATTCATGAAAGCCTGTTAATGGTAACAGTTTTTAGGAATTCAGAATGTTCATGGCTTTTAGATAAGTGCAGTCAGTAGATTGTCCCTCAATCAAGACACTAGGTTTGGGGCATGAGTGAACTGGTAAAACTGGCCCATGACAGAACTATGTCCTTCCTCATTTATGTATGTCAGCATAACCTTTTTGGTCAGAAGAATGTTTGTATCAAGCCTCCACTCTTTCCTTGCCATTTGTTCTCTCCCCTGGGCTCTGCTGTGTCTATAGACACCCCTTTCATTTTCCTTGACTCTTTGGTGACTTTCTCCCTTATAGTGCATTTCAACCTGATTCCACCAGCATACAAATAAAAATAAAAATTAAGAGTCCTAGTTAGGACTCTGATCAAAATTTTAAAGCCTTACTTTTGTGTTTTGAGAAAAAGGAAAGAAAATCTATCTATCTATCTATCTATCTATCTATCTATCTATCTATCTATCTATCTAATCTATATCTATCTATCTATCTACCTATCTATCTATCTATCTATCTAGTCTACTTATTACAGAAACATGCCTACAGCCATTGGAATAGAGGATTTGGGAACTAAATGTGAATGTCATCCAAGACAAATTCATCTTGTCAAAATTTTAGCTGAAAGTTCTATAATTAACAGAAAAATAATTCTTACATGGTAAATCATGTCCATTATGCTAGGGAAAGAATCTAAAGGAAAAAAAGATAGACATAAATTTTTATTTTTATCCTTTTTCTCTTTGAAGGAGGATGTTTTTGTAAAAAATTACTTTCTTACTTTAATAAACCAATAGGCAGAGTCTGACTTCTGATTGTTATCAGAAAAGTGAGTCTCCAATTGCAGGCAAAACCTTGTAATAAAAAATATCATGAATAGTAATTTATTCTTTATGGCTTTATTTTAATTTCAGAATTTCAATTACTGATATGTCCTTCCAGAGATATTACTTGGGCACATTTAATTTTCCTTAGTTTTCAGAGGGATATTAATACTGTATCAGTGATAGGAGAGCAAATGCTCTCATTTATTTACACATTAATGGTGAGCCCTGAAGGCTGGATTCTCAATCCATTGTAGCTACTTTTACCTGAGGATTTATAGCCCCCTTAGATATCACTATTAACATTTCCAGCAGAGGCAGCCAAGAAAAGATGAAAATTAAGGCAGATTATTTTAAGGTTCCTAAATAGATTGACAACTCTATAATTTTTAAATTGTTAGCAGTCCTAATAAAAGGCATTTTGTGAGAAAGAATGATTCATTCATTCAGTCAACAGCTATTTATTGAGCACTTACTTTGGTCCACCCATTGGTCACTGCCATGAATAACACAAAAGCCTTATTTTCTTGGAGCTTAGGTTCTAGTGGAGGAGAAAGCACACAAATTAGTATATAATGTATAGATGGTGAATCATTTTGGAGAAAAATAAAGTTGAGTGAGGAACTAGGGAGTGTTAGGTGGGAAGAAGCATTCCTTTTTTTTTTTTTTCAGGATAGACAAAAGAGACTTCTTTGATAAGGTGTCACTTGAATGTAAATCTGAAATGAAATGAGGGCAGGAACCACTGGATATTCTAGGGAAGAGAGTTCTGGAGAGAGGAAAGAGTTGGCTAAAATAAGGTTGTCTGAGTATCCATTGGTGGGCTTATTTGTCTGAGGTTTAATATCAGTTAACCAGTAGGACAGGTAATTGGGAATCATAATTAAACTAAGAATAGGAAGACTAATTAATTTCATCTTCTTCAATGTGGAGGTACTCTTTTGAATCAAAGGTATCCCTTCTATGTGAAAAGTTTCTCTTTGTGTATCATAAAAAAGAGAAAGAGAGAGAGAAAGAATTCAGAAAGTATGAAGATCAGAATTTAGCTATATCTATTACAACTAATGTAACTATTAAGGTATTATTTTTTCTTTCCCATTCCTTGGTTTTATCATCTAATTCAGGGTTTCTCAACTTCAGCTCTTTTGGCATTTGGCTGGGTAATTCTTTGTGGTTGGGCTGTCCTGTGCATTGTAGGAGATTTAGCAGGGTCCCTGGTTTCTACTCACTAGATGCCAGCAGCATTGCCAACCGGACATTGCCAAATTGCTGCCGGTTGAGAACTACTGATCTAAGTAAAACTGGAGATGACCTCACAGAACTTGTCTTTTCTAATTATTAATTCAAATACTACTTTCAAGAGTACAAAAGGGGCATGTCCATATGATATCCGTCCAGCAAGCTTTGAACAATTTCTAATGATAAATATCCCAAATTAAACATCTGCGTATAATTTTTTTCTAAAGTATTAGAACAACTATTGGAAGCCACCCACATAGTGTAAAGTTCTCTGGATATTTTCAAGAACAAAATAATGCACTGTTCCTGCCAACCTAATGGCTTGTCCCAATTCTAAAAGGGAATTTGTCATTTTATCATGAACAAGTCATACATAGAAAACAGAACCACTCGCGAACCCCCGTCCCTCATCCCATCTCTTTTCAGGCCCAGAGTCCTGTCATTTCAGGTGCAGACTCCCCAGTCAAGGATGCAACCTCCCTCTCAAACCCTGACCCACTCCACAGTGACTTTTCAACTGCTAGGATGACTCCAACCCTTTTAATCACTGTAACATTCACTCTCATTTCTAAAAACCCGTCATCCTCTGATTTTTACACTCCTATGGCATGTAATCATGATTTCTGCACCTCTGCCTATTGTCTCTATTTTTGCCCCCCACCTGAGGAACTCAGCACCCGTGTAAGTCCCCCCAAAGAATCCACTCACACAGAGCCATTGCTGGCAGTGGAGACTTAACTGAAGATTCTACCTGAGACCAAGGAGAGCACATCAACTTCCCCTTGGACACACTGCTTTCCAAAGTCCTGTGGGTGTTCTCCCATCCCCAGCCTTCACTTTTCTCTCCTCTATTAAACAGTGCAGGTCCTCTTTGCCCCGCCTCCTCCCCCAGCCTTGGGCCAAACCTACCTACAGTTTGTTTTCACACAACCCACAACTAAGAATGTTTTTATATTTTTTAATAACCAAAAATATGAGGGAAGCTGATGTGGCTTAAGTGATAGGGCTGCCACCTGCCATATGGAAGGACCCGGGTTCAATCCCTGGGGACTCCTGATAAAAAGGAAAAAAGAAAAAGCATGCCTGCAGTGAGCCGGTGCCCATATGGCAAGCCGAGTGCCTGTGTGGCAAGCTGAGTGCCTGTGTGGCGAGTAGTGCCTGTGCAAGTGAGTCACACAGCAAGATGATGACGCAACAAAAGAGAGACGAAGGGGAGAGTCAAGGTCAAGTGCAGCAGAAACCAGGAACTGAGGTGGCACAGGTGACAGAGAACCTCTCGTCACATCAGATGTCCCCAGAATCAAATCCTGGTGAATCCTAGAGGAGGAAAAATGAGAAGAGAAGACAAAAAGAGAAACAGATACAGAAGATCATACAGTGAATGGGCACAGAGAGCAAAAACAGCAGGGGAGGAGGAGTGGGGAGGGGAGGAGGAAATATGAAAGAAGAGTATTTCATGACATGTGAATATTATATGAAATTTAAATGTCAGTATCCATAAATAAAGTTCGTACAGAACAGAGCTGTGCTCGTTGGTTTACCTGTCGTTTAGGGCTGCTTTCCTGCTACATTGGCAGACTTAAGTAGTTGCAGAGTTGTTTGGTAGTGACAGAGTCCGTACAACCTGCAAAGTCTAAAGTACTTATATCCACCCCTTCACAGATAGTTAGCCAACTGCTACCATAGAGTACTAATCTCTACCCCAAGTGGCTTATCAAAGTATTTCTTCCACACGTGAACAATGCACCCAGGCCTGAAAGGAATTCTGCTTGGCCTAATAGGCGTTTCTGTGTGGCTGGGGTTAGCCCTAGCTGGCCATGCTCCTGACATTGTGTGCCTATCTATGGGGTAGGCAGAGGGGTGTTGTCAGTCGCTGGACTGAACTCAAGCTGAGGACATGGAGCTAGCGTGTACTTCCCTTGCCTTCTTCCCCATTTCCCACAGCACCTCCTAAGAACTTGACTAGATAGATTGAACCTCATCATCTGATAAAACAGCACACTTTTTCAACACATTAAATGTTCACTTACTAAACCAGCACAAAACATTTTTTCCTTAGATTTAATTCACTGTCAAACAATATATATGAAGAAGTTGAGAACAACCAAAAATGGACAGAAAACCAGTTCATCAAGTATGGAAAAGACCACCTTAGCCATATAAATCAATGTCTGAAGCTCCTACAGGAGAAACTGGTAAGGGATTCTGTTGCTTTGTGTTTGTGTCTGGACAATAGCGAGGAGAAAAGGACTTGGGGGTCGCATTTCAACATTTACAGCAATCTTCACTGCCTTGTCAGTAACATCCTTTCAGTGGAAAGGCATAGTGCAAAGAGCACCTACTAGGAGACCAGAGGCCTGGCTTCTGGTGCTGTTCCTACTTGCTGCCTCAGAGTGTGCTTGCCTGTATCAAAGTAACATGAAGAGGTTTTTAAAAATACTGATTCCTGGTGCCACCCCAGATCTCAAAAATCAGACTCTGGGAATCTCCCCTGAGAATCTGGTTTTAGACAAGTTTCCTGGGCAATATGCTTAGATACAATAAAGTTTGAAAACTTCTGCTTAAGTTTAACCTCTCTGGAAATCGTTTAGTAGATCAAAGGTCCTCAAAACTCCTTTTCCAGGTTAAATCTTGCAGAGAACCTGGGCTTTGGGGCAAGGCCATCAGAGTATCTGAGAAAGACTGCTTCAGGGCTCCCTTTTCCCACATCCATCAGGACGGACGGCCATGCCGCTGGTTCAGGGGAGGGCAGGGCAGGGTGGTCGTGGATGCCAGCCCTACTGGTGATTCAAATAAGATGTTTCTGGAACACGAGTAGAGGGGCTGTAAGCAACCCAGTAATCAACACCCCATCCCTCTACCTGAGTTTGTAAACAAATATCAGAACCAGAAGTCAGAGAGATGGAGATAAATATATCAGCTTCATTACTGATGAAGTAGGTGCCAAGTGGGCCTGCTAGTTCTTTGCCTCTGGTTTAGGCAGACTTGCCCACCATTACAGAGAGCACTTGGTGACCATGTGGTCATCCTGCAGGCAGAGGCCTCCCACCACCTGGCCAAGACCAGAGTCCACCATCCCTGAGGCAGGCAGAGCCAGAGAGGGGAATCAAAAGGGCTGAGCCACTACAGCCCAATTCCACTTCTCAAATTCCCTGTGTGGGGGGAGGAAGGAGAAGAGAAGCTAATTAGCATTAAGCTGCTCCTGCTGTGTTCACCTCAGCTGCATATTTAGAATCACCCCGAGGACTTTTAAAATATATCAGTTCTTGGGCTCCATCTTGAGCCAATTAAATCTTAATTTCTGGGGGTGGGGTATGCCCTAGATATTTCTAATGGACATCTGGAGTGGAGAATGACTGGTCTGAAGGATGTTTGTCACGTGGAGATACGTAGTTTCAGGGAGAAAGAACCTCTAACTCTCAGAAGCACATCCAAGGGGCTCAGAGTGATATCTAAAACCTCTTCCTTCGCTATACTTCTTTGACTAAAATTCCATTTCCTCAAGGTACTTCAGGAAGACCATAGCTCTTTCCTTTCTGTTCTCCCATAACATGTAGAATTCCAGAAACTAAACAACAAATGAACAAGGTCAAACGGGATCCACCCTTATAGTTGGGAACATGGTTTTAGGTAAAAAACAAACTTAATTTGAATTTTCATATTTAACTTGGAAAAATGGATTCCATGTTAAATATAAAAGCTGAACATACAAATCCACATAGCTTTTCTTTTTTTTAAAGATTTCTTTGTCTTTATTTATTTTTAATGTTACATTCAAAAAATATGAGGTCCCCGTATACCCTCCACCCCCTCTTACCCCACTCCTCCCATGACAACAACCTCCTCCATCATCATGGGACATTCATTGCACTTGGTGAATACATCTCTGAATACTGCTGCACCACATGGTCAACGGTCCACATGATAGTCTACACTCTCCCCCAGTCCACCCAGTGGGCCATGGGAGGACATACAATGTCCAGTAACTGACCCTGCAGTACCACCAACATAGCTTTTCTTTTCTGCAGTTTTATCATATATAACTTCTTTCACAGGAAATGTCTGAAGTTAAAATGGAAGAAAAATTGTTGAAGCTTTCAAGCAAATTAGAGAATTTCACTAACATGCAGAAACAGGAAGCAGAAGTGAACAAAGTAAAGAATGTAGAAAATAAACTGTCCAAAATGATGAACCAATTGGAAAAGCAGATCTGGGGAGAATTAGAGAAAATGCAGAATGAATATCAATCAGGTGAGCAGATATCTTTCATAAAGAACAGTCATTTCCTGTCCATCCCCTCAGAGTTTTCTACTTTCCACTAATAGCCAGTGATCAATCTTGTCACTATTGACAACCTTATGCATTTGATCAGATTTCCCTAAACATCCTACAGAATGTTAGCATACCACCAGAAGGTAGGTAAATAAATTTCATTTGTACTAGGCAATGTCCCAAGATTGCCATTGCTTTGAGTTTTATTTTTTTTACTCTCTAAGACCATGAACTATAGAATTTTTAGACTTGGAAAGGTAGTTGGATATCTCCAACACCAGATTTATGGTCTACCATGAAAATAGGAGCTTAAATCAAATGGCCCTCTCACTGAACAGGTAATGAGCCTGGACAGATGTCAGAATACCTGACCTTTAAAAGTGAGGAAAAGAGATGAATTAGCAAAGTCCAGTATAATGACTATTTTCACTCTTAAGAGTCTAATGGCAGCAGTGTCAAGCTGAGCTAACATCAAAGAGAATTAATTTGAAAGGCTCATCTAATTTGTAAACGGGAAGGACATAGGATAGGTGCTGGGGAGCAGCCATCTGCCTCAAGTCACAATTCTGAGGGAATTACTAAGATACAGAGGGCTCCTTTATGAGAGAAAGCCCCAACCCATTTTCTGTCCTCTAGATCTCAGAAAAATTCATGTGTAAATTCTACCAAGTTTTGGCCCCATATAAAGATGCCTTGAAGGTGCCTTGGGAAGAGGTGGTCTCATTCTGCCAAACGTTCTTGGTGTGTAAGTAGAATTCATTGCCTGGAAATCTGACCCAGCTGTTTCCCTCAATGCCAAATCAAAATAACGAATTACGTGGCCAAGAATCAATTCCAAAACTTAACTGCCCCCTCTGTTATAGCCCTGCTTTCTGTTTAACCATCAGAGGTTTAATTTTACACATTCCAGGATGAGTTTAAGAGGAATTTACAATCTACATGTTCCTGCATTTCACTAATGGGAGTCCTAGCGAAGGGGGACTCCATATTAATGGTTTGCTCCTTTCTAGCTTTAATAAAAATGCCTGAGAGACGTCTGTGTGAAAGGCCCTAGGCTGTACTCAAGCTTGTCTGGGAGGTCTGGCATAATGAGGAAGGTGCTTAGCTCATGGTGATCTTTAGGTTCCTAAAACAGATAACTCTCAGAGCAATATTTAAATCTCATCTGTGGTGTTTATCTTCAACATGGTAACAAGAGCAAAAAATGAGAACACTGAATCTCTTGTCAAACAAAAAAATTTCTCAGAAGAAACGTTTTAAATTTATCCCTTGAAATACAGAATTATTTCACTTAGCAATAAATTTGGGAACAAGGAAGTGAGAGGGTGACTGAATTATATTTTCACCATGAGCTTACTACAAGTTGAAAAACACTATTGCTAATGCATCTTTATGACACACAAGAAACAGGATTATTGTACATTTTTAGACTGGACTCAATGGAATTTAGTGTGTTTTGAATGAAATCAATCAATTACAGCAGGATGACTGATTAGCAACTTTTGTGGAGGAAAAAAAGTTCCAATGCCTTGTTTAATTTAACTATACCTATTCTCATACCAGGATTTCAATCGATTCATGACTCTCTCAACTCCCTCCAACAAATACAGAAAACAAAGATGCAATTAGAGAAATATAAAGTCCAGAAAGACCTAAAGAAGTTACAGCGCAAGATAGTGGAACTCCAGGAAATATAAAACTTTTCAGTCATCTTCACTGTCGCCAATGGAGTGGGTTTGTGTGAAAAGTTGGACAAAGAAATATCTCTAGGATATTTACTGTTTCTAATGTCTCTGTATTTCTGACCACCTTTTAAGGAGATGAATGTGCCACAAAACCCAATAAAGCAAAGATGCTTTATAAAGTTTTCATTTATTAATGAAAAATTAAGAAATGTCTTCACATATGTGCCATTTCATATTTTTATTTGCCTAGATCACAGCAATGTACATTATGTCCATAAATGAGTGAAGTAGGTCAGGTGTAAGACATTAAAGAATGGCAGGAATTGTGGCAAATTGGAGAATATGAACCCTACTAAAAAAATAGCCACTATTCAATGCTAGGTCAGTATTAACATGTATATAGTCCATTCATGCTAGAAATTTCAATTTCTCAAAAGAAACCAGAAATCTGGATTTTATATGAAATCTCTCCATATTTTTTTTAGCATTAGGAATTGGTTTGAAGTATTTTTTAAAACTAAGAGGAATGTCTGTGGGGCAGATAAAGCCAGTGTGCTACCAATTTGTAATCTCTGACCCAGAGATTTTCTAACAATGCCAATGTTTATAGTAAGTATAATTTATGGATATTTAAAATATAGATTAATTGTACATAATATGTGTCAGAATGTATGAACAAGTAAGAACTAATACATGTAGAATAAAAGAATACTATAGCTTCCTTGAAAAATATCCAACACAATTCGATCTAGGTGTTAAATTCAGAAGTACTTAAAAATACTATTTCCTATAAAATTAAAATGTCTAACTACTAGATATAAATGAAAAATAGTTAAATGTAGAGTCTGGTATTGGACTATAAAATCATAAAGAAAAAAACTATGACATTGCTTAGATGCTAGAACAAGGACTAATTTGTAATCAGAGTTTTCTGTAAGCCTGCTTCAGACTTAGACTCCTTCCTTGGCTTGGGAACAAGAGAGATAGCTTCTTCCCTGCTAAAGAACAAACATACTTTCCAAATGGATTTTGATCAATGCCCTAAATTTTTCTAAATTTTTAACTGTATGAAACATGACCAATTTACTCTTATTAGTAATCTACATGCAGCATCATTGACTCTATAAACCAAGGGATTTTCACAGTATGATTTAAGAGCTTAGAACACAATGGTAAGGGGAGCAGATGTCGCTCAAGTGGTTGAGTGCCTCCTTCCCACATAGTGGGTTCTGGGTTCCATTCCCAGCGCCTCCTTAATAAACACAAATAAACAACAAGCAAAATGAATGAGAAAACCAACTCAGGGAACCCACTGTTCCTGAGTGGTTGAACTTCCCACATATGAGGTCCCAGGTTCAATCCCCAGCCACCGGTACCTCAAAAAACAAAAACAAACAAAAAACCTCCACAATGGTGTCCTTTGAAATCAAATGTCATACAGACAAAAGGCTAACACTGCAAATAATCAAAGAACTCTTATAAGTCAATTAGAAAAGAACTAATACAATATTTTTTAAATGGGCAAAGGCTAGTGTATTAGCCTGCCAAAGGGGTCCTGAATGCCTTTGTGAGATGTACCACAAACCTAAACATTTCCCTCTAACTCAAATGTGTCCCCAACTCAATTTCTCCTTTTAACTGGATCTGAAGATGTGCACAGTCACTCCACTGCCACCGAACATGAAAGAACGTAGGAGGGTAAAGAGGCGGTGGTCTTACTAGTGATTTAAAAAGCTTACCTCTGTATTTACAATGATCTTGTGAAAACATTGCTAGGGCTCATGGAAGTGAAGGTCCTGGAGCTCAAGGGCCATCATTTCCCCATAAATTCACCTCTGCCCAAGGGACAGTGGAGGACTGGGTCTCCCTCCCTTTGCATGTACTTTGCTACTATCCAACATGATGACAAGCATGAACTTCCCCATATATAGCATATGCAGCATGTTATATCAAACAACACTTAGTCCTTTGGGAAATGCCAAACTTCTCTCCCCACAAATACAGGATATCTGAATATCATAGAATCCGCAATCCAGACCCGCCTAAAAACTTGAGGCATATGGTAAAATATCTCAGATAGTCCTTACTTGAAGCACAAGCACCATCTAATCAGTCTTGGATAGTCAAAGGCTCCTGCCGTCTCCCAGTTTCCTTCTATTTCCTTTATTTTATCAAAACCCAATCTTAGGGAGAAAAATCACAGTATGGACTAAATAATAACATTCAAAGTGTTTTGCTTCCCCCCAGAAGGTCAAGGACAAATCCCTCACCCTCGGCTACACAGGTAACTGCCACCTCTGCCCTATATGAGGAAGATATGCTCACCACCTGATAGCCAGGCGAGCAAAGCAAGGCCCACGGTCAAGGGAACAGCAGCAGAGTGCCCTGGGCACCTGTAGTCTACCCCTCTTCTACAGAAACTCACCAAACATTGGCTTACTACCCTTGATGCCACCCTTAATAGCAGCAAATAGTGTCCAAAAACACCAGAAAGGAAAAACTGGATCCATAATACTTACAAACACGTGTTGTTACTTTATGATGGGGCTCTCTAGACTTTTTGTGAGGTATTGTTTTTATATCTTTGTAGCTCCATTCATTCCTGTGCTAGGGACTGGAGATAGAATATCTTAACAGGCTAAACGTGGACTCTAGTATTAGGGAACTTAAAGTCTAGTAGAAAAGACCAGTGATTAAACTTGCAAATACATGGGTAAGTGAAGGATGTGGTAGAGTACCTGGGAGAGGCATTTAGCATAAATATGGAAATCAGGCAGAGGGGTGTTCCAGAAGAAGTGATATTAAGTTGAGACCTCTAAAATGTAAGCAGACATTATCTGAGGGAAAGAGGCTTGAATGGAGCTTCAGGGAATACAATAGCCTGAGGAAAGGCCTAGAGGACAAAAAAGAATAGGAAACATACCAGGAACTCCAAAAAGTTCAATATGGTCAGAGTCTAACGTAGATGTGGTGGGGAGGGAAGCAGGGAGATGTGTAGTGAGAGAGAAGTTTTAAGGGGTGTGGGGTGTCTGATCATGACGGCCTTGTATCTCATGTTCAGGAGGTTGGGCTTTATCCTACAGGCCCAGGGTAGCCTTTGAAGAATTTTAAATAGGAAAGTGACATTATCAGATTTGCATTTTAGAAAGATCCCTCTGGCTATAGCATGGAGAATGGATTCGAGACATAATTGGAGAGCCAAGTTTGGATGGGGAAGGAGGGAGATACTGCGTGAGAGGGGATAATAAGCTCAGTTTTAAACTAATTGATCTTGAGGTATCCATGGGACATTCAAGAGGAGATGTGATGGTTAGGCTATTGTGTCAACTTGGCCAGGTAATTGTATCCAGTTGTTTGGTCAAGCAAGCACTGCACTAACTGTAATACAAGGGTATTTATGGACTTTAGTCACCATTGAATTTACTGCAGTGGTAAATCATAGATAGCTGGTTATAATTATATCAATCAGGGAGATTGCCATCAGCAGTGAGTGATACGTAACCCAATCAGTTGAATTCCTTAAAAGGGGAAGTGATTCCAGCATTGAGAGAGAATTTCCTAGCTCATCTTTGAACAGCCATCCTCTCCCAGAACTCAAGAATTTTCACTGGACTTTCATCAGAGCTCCTGGTTGCAGCCTGCCTGCAGAACCTGGACTTGTGCATCCCCCCCATGGTTGCGTGAGAGACTTTGATAAATCTCTTACTACTGACAGATATCCCTTGTTGATTCTGTTTCCCTAGAGAAACCTAATATAGGAGGTGTCCAGTTGGAGCATGAGAGAAAGATCTGGATTGGGGATTTAGCTTTGTAAGACACTAGCATAGAAAAAGTTACTGAAGCCCTAGGAGAGGACGAGATTGCTTGAGATTAGGCAGGGAGTGGGGAAGAGCAGGGAAGAATACATGAAGCCTATGGTGAGAAAGAGAAACCTGGAAAGAACTCTGAGGACACTTAACACCGAAAGACTAGGCAGAAAAGGAATGTGAAGTCCCTAGGCGAATATGTAGACAGCAGTGAAGGTATGAGAGAGTATCATAGTTCAAGGGCGTCAGTCTTCCCTTGGAGTTCCTGTTGGCAGGTAGTATCAACAATCAACCTGGAGTTCTACCAGGTAAGGTCTTAGGAGATATCATTAGATCTCAATCTACCCATAAGAGAACTGTGTCCTACAATGTAAACTAAAGAGTTGGGTGTATTATAAAACTTAGTATAGAATAGCCATAAATGCTTTCCTATTTATCCTTCCATGTCATAAAATAAATGTGCTTACAGACAGGGTGGTGAGGCCTCCCAGAGAAAGCCAATATTGTTGCCAGGAAAAATATTAGGCTATTTCTGGTCCCTATACAACTTGACATTTCCCTCTCCAAGAGATTAGAATCACACGAACTTGTGGGAAGGGTTTAATGTTCATTCAGATCTTTCCCTTAACATAAACCACAAAATTTTTGAACTCCATGGACAAAGTTTCATAATCTCCTGTTCCTGTAGAGTTATGCTATTTCATTTTTTAGGAGATTTTTAAGTATGATAAAAGTTGTGAATCAGAAATGACAGGTGTCTTTCAACAGTCCATCATAAACCAGATCTTTCATAATCCCAAAGACAAACGGAAAAACCAGAAGTAAAACCCAAACTTCTCTGCCCACATTAATTGCATTTCTTAAACCAGGTACTCAGATTTTCTTAAATTCTTCAATGTGAAAAAGTGGAGAGAGATTAGGTCTTGAGATCTAACTGACCTGGGTCTAAATCTAGTGCCACCAGTCATTAGTTGTGTGACTTTGGATATTTTCCCTTTTTTGAGGCTCAGTTTCCTCACCTTAAAATGGGGATAACAATACCTCACTTGTAGATTACTGGGAGAAATAGAAGTAACATTTATTAAACTGTTACCAAGTATTAGAGACTGCTCTAAGCACTTTACATGGATTAATCCTTTAATCCTCATAAGCCTATTACTGGGAAGCAGATGTGGCTCAAGCAATTGAGCTCCTACTACCACATGGGAGGTCCCAGGTTCAGTGCCCAGTGCCTCCTAGAAAAGATGAGCAAGACAGCGAATTGGTATGATGGTCAGGCAAGGCAAGATGATGTTAACAAGATGATGCAACAAAAAGACACAAAAATGAAAGACAATGAGAGACACAATAAAGCAGGGAGCTAAGGTGGCTCAAGCAATTGAATGTCTCTCTCCCACATGGGAGTCCCCACATTTGGTTCCTGGTGCCTTCTAAAGAGAAGATGAGCAGACACAGAGAGCAGTTGGCAAATGCAAAAACAAGGGGGGCATGGAATAAATAAACCAATTTTTAAAAATGAAAGTCTATTACTGAGGCACAGAGAGGTTAAGTGACTTGTTCAACATCACACTGCCAATAAGAGGTGGGGCCAGGATTTGAACTCAGTAGTCCAGAGAACTTGCTCTTCAACATTAAGTTATACTGTTTCTACAAATACATGTGGACTATCTAAGTCAGTGTTTAATGCGGTCACCCCTCGGGCTGAAGTGTGGTTTGCTGGCCTGGCGGGGGAGCAGCCGCGGCAGGCCAAGCCGCTGCCCCCATAATAGGGTGGCTGGTCGGACTCACCGCCACCACTGAAGGGAGCTCGGCATGGGCGCAGAGTGCCCTCGGGTCTCCCCTTCTCGGCAGCCATGCTTCCGCGGCCGCCCCTCCTCCCGGATGGCGCCACACGATCCTTGTGGGGTGGCACCCTTCTTCTCCTTTCTCCCTGCGCAGGCGCAGGGCGGAAAATTCCAGTCTGCCCTTTTCCCCTCCCCCGACAGCAGCAACAGCCAGGTGTGGGCGGAAAAATCCAGTCTGCCCTTTTCCCTCCCCCCGACAGCAGCAACAGCCAGGCGTGGGCGGGAAACTCAAGTCTGCCCTCTACCCCAGCAACAGCAGCCACCAATCACTAAACCCTGCCCCTTCCCCCAGCAACAGCGACAGCCAATCCCTAATCACCACCCCTCCCCCGTCCAGCACCTCCCACCGACCTTTCGCCGGCAACCAATCAGAACAGGGCGTGGCTTCAACCAATCAGCCTTCCCCAGCCCCTATAAAACTGTTGCCTCTCCCTCAATAAAGTGGACTTGCGTGTTTACCTTGTCTCCGCGGTAGTTCTTCTGCTGTGCGCCCTCCAGTCCTGAGAGCCCCCGACAAGGGCCTGGCCTCCCTTGTCCCCAGTTCGTCGCCAGCTTTGCCGGGCGACCCCGTCAGCCGAACCGCGCAACCCCTGTGAGACCGACCCCTCGTCTGCTGCTGGACCGACCCCTCGTCCCAAGCGGGACCGACCCCTCGTCCAAAGCTGGACCGACCCCTCGTCCGCAGCCAGACCCCACCTCTACCGACCGAGCAAGTCGCCGCAGTTTAATACAAAGTAGGAACAGTACTTGATAAATGTTAGTAATAAGCACCTTTTGATTTTTATGGGGAAAGACAAGTTCCATGGTGCTCTTTCACCCAGCTCTGATTCCGATCAGTATATAAAAATAATATTTGAGTTAAAACTGTCCAGAACAATGTATGAGAAGAAATACTCTGGCTTGCAATATTTCTAGCAATGGATCAGAGCAGAGGGAAATGTAAAATATAGATTTATTCTGGAATAAAATTCTAATGAGGTATTATTCCCCTACTTTAAAAGCACTTCTTTCTATTGTCTCTGGGGAGCAAGGCTAATAACTGAAAGAGCATTTATGGGCATTGTTGATTGGAGGTGGGCAAGGTGCTAATATCAATATGCCAGTGAAGCATATTTCCTCCATAAGTCCTAGCCATTAAAGCAAAGCCAATAGCTACTACTGTGGGTAAAAGCCATTAGTGTCCAATTAGCAGATGCTTCTCCAAAAAAAGCAATGCAGTAGATTCATATGGGAAACATTCATAAAGGGACTTCAGGTAGGCGAGACCTACATAGATGCATGTGAAAGGTGCTGGACAATCCCCACCCCTTCTATCCTAAAACTCCTTTACCAAGGAATCTAGTTTCTACGAAATTCCATTATTAGCATTTAAAGTCTTTTTTTTTTTAAGATTTTATTTCTCCCTCCACCTCCTGCCCTGTTCCCCCATTGTCTGCTTTCTGTGTCCATTCACTGTGTGCTCTTCTGTGTCTGCCTGTATTCTCATTAGGAGACTCTGGGAATGGATCCTGAGACTTTCCGGAGTGGAAGAAAGGCAATTACTCTCTTGCACCACCTCAACTCCCTGCTCTGCTACGTGTTCTTATTTTCTCTTCTGTGTCTCTTGCTGCATCGTCTTGCTGCGCCAGCTCTCCGTGTTGGCTGGCACTCCTGCATGGGGTGGCATTCCTGTGTGGGCTGGCACTCCATATGGGCCAGCTTGCTGCATGGGCCAGCTTGCCCTCACCTGGAGGCCCTGGGTATCAAACCCTGGACTTCCTATATGGTAGACAGGAGCCCAATTGGTTGAGCCACCATCTGTTTCCCTAGCATTTAAAGTCTTTTAAGAATTCACAACACCCAACACAACACTCAAGAACAAACACACACTCATGAGTTTTATTAACTACCTCCTCTGCAGAGATTGGTTGATAACTAGAGGAGAGCAAGGTCCTTCAAAATCAAGAAAGAGGTTAAGGACCTAAGAAATGGGAGAGCCAAAAGAAAGCTGATGAAGTTAGAAAAGGCCAAAGAGAAAACCAAAGACTGATAATTGTGATATTATCAAAGGTTAAATAAAATAATTGACTGAAGTGGACCACAGTTTCTATCAAGCTCACAATCTAACAAAGATGCAGTACTTGTTTATCATTGCATAGGTTTAAACTTTTAAAGTTAGTCCGTTGGAGAAGGCTCCCTTCTTCCTAGGTTCCTCCAAGTATTCAAATAGTGTCACCAGGTAAATTAGCAACATTGGAATTATACCATGATAGGATACCTGAATCAGTCTCAAAGGTACATATATTTCAATTCCTTTACATTACTTTGAGGCGACAGCAATTATTAACAAAACAACCGTACTGGAAATGAATGATATTAGAGCCTGACTCTACTTACCTAAGAATATAGACCATTTTAGACAAATTAGTCTGAGAACTCTACTCCCCTCTATTTTTGTCTGTAAAGTAAGGGTATCAACTTTAAGAAACTGATGAGACAATTAATTGAGATAACAGTGTAAAGAGCCTGGCACATAGCAGTCATTCAATCTATCCCTGCTTGTAAGTTCTTGCTGAAGTCCTGGTGTGTAATAACTACTGTACCAAAAAATTCTAAAGTAGGTGGTTGGTTAGTATGTAATCAAGATACTTTGTGATGCTAGATCAAACTTGGGTTTTCCTAGAACTTCCTTAACTTGAACAAAAGCTTACTGCTGCCTACATATTTCCTAATATTCACAAAGTGTTCACCACAGGTTATTACAAATCTGGGTCTACTGAGTTGGTAAATTATTTATTCTGAATTTCTTAGACAGAAAACCCTTCCAACCATATGCATAACACTTGTTCTGAAGCACTGTAGGGTCAGCCACAGGCAATTCAGAAAGATAGGTTTATTTCCACCTTTAGAAGATGCTAAAACTTTAAAAAGTATATATTTGCCTTCTCGGCACTTTTTCCCTCTGTCTAATCTCCATCTTCTTTGCACATGAAGATTCTATTCTCTACTTGGCTTCTCTCTTGGGCCCTGAGGCACCTGTGTCCCAAATACAAAAATAACACCGTCAAGAATGTACACAGAGAAGTGGATGTGGCTCAAGCAGTTGGGTGCCCAGATGGGAGTCCCAGGTTCAGTTCCCAATGCTTCCTAAGAAAGCTGAGTAAGACAGAGCTGATGCAACAGGCTGGCACAGTGAGCTGACACAATAAGATAATGCAATAAAAAGACTCAAAAAAACACAATGAGAGACACAACAAGCAGGGAGCGGACATAGCTAAAGTCATTGGTTATCTCCCTCCCATACAGTAGGTCCTGGGTTCAGTTCCCCGTGCCTCCTAAAAAGGAGACAGACACAGACAGCACACATTGAACAGACACAGAGAGCCGACAGCAAGCACCAACAATGAGGGGGTGGGGTAGAAATAAATCTTTAAAAAATAAAATATATAAAGGCAAGAAAATGCATAACTCAGTCTGCAAAAATAAAACCTGTAGTGTCTCTTTTCCATCCACCTGACTTTCTTACAGGCTAATTTCCAGACTTCTAAAGCCAACATGTATGTAAAGAATGTTTGTATACCATTTTCCCTTTATTGATCTTTTAAATTGCACAGAATAATTAACATTAGAACTTTTAACCAGTATATAATGACTGTTTTTTTTTAAAAAAAAAAACTTGATTGCCTGATACTATGCAGGATCTTACACTGTGCGGTTAAGAGGGAGAAAATATCATTAAAAAGAACCTGCACACAATGTGCATGTTTTCTCTAATGTGGATATGAAGTATGGCCTACTTGGCATATAGCAGGTACATGTAATTACATGGCCTTTGCATGTAATCGAATGCTGACTCTCATTCAAATATTCTCTAGGTGTAGGGCTACTTTCCCTCTCAGGGTCTTAGTACCTAAACTCAATTACTCGACTCTTTCCACAGTATGGGGCCCTTTGGAAATGGTTTCTACCCTAAGAAAGTTTGCAAACACAGGAGACCCCTTGTTCAGTGCAAAATTCAGAGTTTCTGCTTTGTAAATGCTGCCTGGAGAGCCATTTCAGTATTTTGTTTCAGTTCACCTCTGACTTGGAAAACTTCTGGGACTTGAGAATAACAGATGGCATCATTAAAAGGCAACTTAGAAATCTAGTTCAATGCACCAATTTTACAAATGCAAATAAAAACTAAAGGTCAAAAGATAAGACTTATCCAGTCAGATACCCATTCTACACTGAAACTCAGTTGGAAACATAGCACTTAGGTTTTCTGAGCATAATTTAATGTAATGTTTCTTTTAAAGGGAATTAGAGTGAAGTATCTAATGAACGGTGTTTATTTTTGAGTCAAGTACTTTTGACATTTATATTTTCACAGTAAGTGAAATAAACCATTTTTTAATAACCCATCATCTTTTTCTGATCATGCTTTTTTGCAACAATTTAAGTGTGATCCCCAATTTCAGTGATTTTTGGAAATTTACATTCAAAAGAAAATGTATTCATTTTTCAGGATACACAATGAACAGTGTAAAAGTTTTCTGTTGCTGCCATAACAAATTGCTGTAACAAATTTAGTTGCTTAAGACAACATACACTTATTATCTTACAGTTCTATAGGTTTTAAATAACCACATCTTTTAATTCTCTTAATATACAAGCTGAGTATTTCTGTCCAAATCTGTGCTATGTAGATTCTATGCTTGTCAATAATTCATTTTGTAAAATTTCAAAAAGCATAACATTTTAAATTAAGGGGCATTTCAAGAAACATGACAAGTGATTCCCAACAAACAGATTGTGTTCTAGAAGTTTAGTTATAAACTGAAATTCATTTTTTTGGATTGCCAAATCAGCCTATTAAAAAACTAGGAAATGATTATCAGACGCCAAACTCGTCCTTAAGAATCTAATCAATAAAAGCTAAATGGTAGATAAAAATTAGCAGAAAATGCACTATAACTCTAAAACAAAATTTTGAACAAAAATTAAAAAATTTAATATGAATGTTAAATACTGGTACTTCAGAAAATAAGTTTGAATTTAATTCCTCTATTTAAATTTATGCATAATATCTGGAGGTAAATTCCAGGCACTTTTAAAGTTTTTAGAATCTGGGTAACACTGAATCACTTCAAACTTACATTGCTTTAAGCAGACTGTTTAGCACTACTCTCCTATATTAACTAGGATTAAAACACAATGTTTAAAACACCTAGAGTTCAGGTATGGCATAAAGTAGGCTCTATAAGAGTATGATATGATTAGGGCTGTTTATAAGGCTCACAGTAACTGGGTAGCAATTTGAAGGGAAGGCAGCAAACAAAAATTAAGAGAGGATCCTAAGATGGTATTAACTAAGGTATTTTCCAACCTTCCTTTCCAGAAAACCTAGGTCTGGAGTCCCTGGAAGCCAAAATTGGTGATGAATTCAAAAGTTATCTCTTGATTTTGGGCCTGGGGCAAAGACTAACCAAGTCTACAAAGTAGGTGGAAGTAAGCTTGTGAAGCAAGGGACATTTCAGAAAGCAGCTACAGGACAAGAACTAAATCCAAAGTGTTCCAGCAGATGAACAAGAGGCATGGGCACCATCATTGCTGGGGCAGATTTTTGCAGTACATCGCTGATTATGTGTGTAGGCAAGGCACTGAATCAATCTGACAGTTACAAGGATAAGGAAGAAATGGGCAGAGAATAACATGGGCTTAATCTTCCTAAAGAAAAAAGTAAAGGGAAGAAGAGTCATTGGGCTAATCCAGTGATTCACAAATCTGAATGAACATTAGAATCTCTTAGGCATGCCTTTAAACTGCAAAATCCTAGGCCCTATCCTTAAAGATCAGATTGCAAAGGTCTGAGCTTTTTTTAATCACCTCATATGATTATAATGTTCAGCCAAATTTAGGAATCACCAAATTACAGTTCAGTTTAATATATTAACCTTTGAAGTCCAATTTAATTTTAGAGTATTTTCAATTTATAATACTTCATAAAGTAATTAACATTGTGAAGCTGCTAGTTTTTAAAAAATACATACATAAAATATATAACTACATTCATTTTTATATAATAAATAATATATGTAAATGTCTGAAAATATTTCTAAAAATTATAAATCCAGAGAGAGAGACATACAGTTTCTTCAAATATGTAAAGATTTTTTTTGGGGGAAAAAAAAAGATAAATAGTGCTTTCAAATTTAAAATTTGAAATTAAGAGATTACATCTAATACTGATACCATTAAGAAAACAAGACACTGTATTTCTGTTTATTTCAGAAAGTGCAAGTCTTTTCATTCATCATAATTGAAGGAAATGCATGCTCAGTTAAATACTGTCAGCATTATTGTCCAAAATTTTCCATTAATGGTTTTAACTGCAGCCACACACCCAAGTATTTTGAATTATATAAGCTTATCCATTAGCAAGCAGTCTAAGACTCACCAACATTTATATTATGCTTCTTCAATAGCAACCAAGATGAACCACAAGTAAAATATGTTATAAGATTATTTGGATTTTATAATAAGTTGGTCTACTGAACTCTAGTATTCACGGAAGGAATTTAATTCTATATTGTGCCAATCTGCTTTACCATATTATTTAGGAAACAGCTATTAAGGCTTCATTGTAAGGATTACAAGAAAAGATACTGTATACCATAGAAGATGCAGAAAACAATGGTTTACAAATAACTCTTGAAAAACTAAGGAAACCATGGTTTTTCTTTTGTTGTGGACTTTACAAAATCAAAAATGTTTTTCAATTAAAGCTAAATTAAAAATAAATGAAAAATTACATCCTAGTTTAAGAACTTTTGCTTTTTGAAATTTGAAAAAAGAAGGAATGGATAATTATAATTATAGTTTTTAAAAAATGTTGCTTTGGAGTAGTCTTAATTCATCGCTTCAGTATTTCTTACAGCTTTTTCTTTGTTTCCTAACTATAAAATAATCCATCGTTATTGTGAGGACAACTTCTGATTCAGTTCTAATGCTCTTGTATCTCCATGAGTTTTGGCATTATTTACCAGCATCTGTGAAAAATCACAATACAAGAATGTTAGTATTTTATTTATTAACAGTATCTATATTTATTGTCATAGAGGCCAAGTATTCTAAAGGGCAGCAGTCTTGAAAAGTCAATATCAAAATATTCAACCAAAAGGAGTAATGCAACCTTTAAGTCATTTTTGCTGAAATAAATCATTCAACCAAAGCTAATACCAGAGAGAAGCACAATTTATTCATATGTTCAATTAGTATAGATACTAACTTTTGAAAGTTGTCACCACTATCAGCACCATATAAAACTAAAGGTTTCGTTTGGTGGTTTTGCTTACCCTTACCAAACAAACCATTTTATGGATAGAGCTGTTCAAATGACATTGCTCCCCTCTAAAACAACGGCTCAGGATTAAGGCTCTATCAAGAATCTTTCCACGATTTCCATCAATTCCACAAATTATACGATTCATTTTCAGCTGCTTAATTACTAAAATAGTTTCTGGTTGTCCACTGTCAAGAAATGTGAAGCGTCTGCGATTTTACTTTACTCGAAAGCTAACATTAGCTTACCCCAGTTTCATGGATAATGCCAAAAGACACAGGACTTTAACCCATCACACAGCAAATAGCATATTTGTATCATTTCCCCTTTTTCACAAACTCAGTGGCTGCATTACAAAAGAGGAACACTGAACCTAAGATACTCAAATCTTTTATACTGGGCAGTAATACCTACCTATCCCTTTGCTCTGGAGGGAGACACTATTTCTATCTCCCAAGGACGCTCACATACCAATATCCTTGAAAGCATAGTCTGGAATAGAAAGGCAGTCAGAGTCTCTGCTCATAAGATATTCAGAAAGGTAAGAGACTCAGAACTGTTTCCCAACATCAATACGGATAGTATTTCAAATGCTCTAGATATAGCTTTTTATTAATTTTTACTGTATTTTTGAAACAGCTGGCTAAAGTTATGAGACTTTTAAATCAATACATTTTTATATACTTGCCCTTTTTCCAAAGAATTTTAGATACATTTATCACATTTAATTCTCAGAGCCATTCCATGAGAAGTAGAGTAGAAACTGTCACATGCATTTTAAAGAAAAGGCAAGAAGTAAAATAACATTTCCAAAGATAATTAAAGCCACTTTATAGTGAAGTCTTGGATGAGTTTCTACCTCTTATGTATGCAGACTTCTGCCAATGAATATCCCATTAGATTCAGCTACCTCTAAACACATTCTGTTATCTATTTGCTTCCACTGCAAAGGACATACAAATACACACCCGCACTTAGCACCTTTGTCTTTTCTTTTTCTAATTCTACATAGCACATTTGAAGATTGTATTACCAAAAGATTAAACTAGTGGTTTTCAACCAGGAACAATTATACCCAAGGGTCACCTGTTGTCTAGAAGACATTTTGGTTGTCAAAAGTGGGGGGAAAAATAAAGTGGGCAAGAGCTGCTGCTTTAAAGTCCAGGGATGCTGCTAAATTCCCACAGGACAACTTACTATCACAGCCCCAAGAAAGAATTATCCACAAAATCTCATGTCAAGGTTGAAAACTCTATTAAACAGATTGTAAAGGCTCTATCAAATTACCAGCTCAGGAAAAGAATGTGGGCACAAAAACAATGACATTGTTGTGATATTACGCACTTTCTCCCCTTTGATTCACTGCTTGGCTATTTCTTTTTAAACTTATCTCTTGGCTAAAACTCTTTACTTCGTTCATTCTAAAGATATAGCAAAGGTATACAAATAATATAAGAGAAAGGAGGTATAGTTAAGTCACTGCTAACTAAAACAAGTATTTCTGACTGAAAAAAAAAGCTGACTTTTGGTACTGACTCAGGCTGGGTTTAGATGGTAATAGAATTATGCCATTATAAAGGACTTTAGACCAGCAGCTATCAACTTTTTATAAACCTTAGGACATCTGATGGATGACCATATTTTAGTATAAAGATTTTTATTGAGATATAATTTATATATCATAAAATTCACCTTTTTAAAAGTGTACAATTCAGTGGTTTTTAATGTATTCACAAGCTTGTGTAACCATGACCACTTTCTAATTCTATAACATTTTCATCATTCCAAAAGAGACTCTATATCCATTAGCAGTCATTTGCAATATCACCTCTCCCCTGTCCCTGGCAACCACTAACATAATGTCTCCATGAATTTACTGGACTAATTATATATTTTAAAAAAATTTTTAAATTAGAGAAGTGGTAGGTTTACAGAAAATACATGTAGAAAATAGAGTTCCCATAAATCCTCCTCCCCATATGTAATTTTCCCTATTATCAACACTTTGTGTTGCTGTGGTACCTTTGTTACAACTGATGGAATAATATTACTATAATCATAATATTATCTATATATAGTTCATCCTTTATATGATATACTATTTGTGTTGTATAGTCAAGTGAATTTTTTAAAAAATTTCTACTCAGTTAACATTTACAATCCCAATTTCCCCCTTTTAAACATTAAATTATCATATTTAGTGATGATAATTACATTCACAAGGTACCATCACCACTATCTATTACCAAAACTTTCATATCACCCTAAACAGAAACTCTGTACCAATTGAGCATTCCCCCCTATTCCTTACCCCCGCACCTGGTAAATTGATCTAGTTTCTGACCGTACAAATTTGCTTATTCTAATTATATCATGTCAGTGAGATCATACAATATTTGTCCTTTTGTGTTTGGCTTATTTCATGTAACATGATGTCTTCAAGGCTCAACCATGTTGTCACATGTATCAAAATTTCATTCCTTTTTAAAGCTGAATATATTCCATAGTGTATATACATCACATTTTCTTTAGCCATTCATCTTTTGAAGGACACTTGGATTGCTTCCAGCTTTTGGCAATTATGAATAATGCCACTATGGACATTGGTGTGTTCAAGTCCCTACTTTCAATAATTCTACATCTAATTTTCTGAGGAACCACCAGACATTTTCCATAGTGGTGAACCATTTTACATTCCCACCAACAATGAAAGAGTGTTCCTATATCTCACAATCTCTCTTAACGCTTGTTACTTCCCATTATGGAAAAGTAGTCATTCTAGTAGGTGTGAAATGGTAATTCATTATGGTTCCTGAATGGCTAACGATGTTGAGCACCTTTTCATGTGCTTATTGGCCATTTGTATATCTTTGGAGAAATGTCTATCCAAATCTTTTGCCCATGTTTTAATTGGGTTGTTATCTTTCAGTTGTTAAGTTGTAGGATTTCTGTATATATTCTGGATATTAAACCCTTTGTGGATATGTGGTTACTAAATATTTTCTCCCATTTTGTAGGTTGTCTTTTTACTTCAATGAATATAGTTCTTTGAGGCACAAAAGTTTTTAATTTTGATGAAGATCCATTTATCTATTTATCTTTTTTGGTGTACAGCCTAAGAAATCATGGCCTACACAAGGTCCTGAAGATATTTCACTATGTTTTCTTCTAGGACTTTTATAGTTTTGTTTCTTATATTTAGGTCTTAGATTTTGAGTTCATTTTTGTATATGGAATGAGGTAGGAGTCCACCTTCATTCTTTTGCATATGGATATCCAGTTTTCACAGCACTGGTTACTGAAGAGATGATACTTGCCCCATTAAGAGGATTCAGCAACTTTGTCAAAGATGAATTGGAAATACATATTACAGAAAGATGGTATTGAACTAACACATAGAGCTGAATGCTTAAACAAAAACAATGGAGAAAGAGCCAAAAGCTATCCAAGGGACCTGCTTTGGGGGTCAGCAGGCCAGGATAGTGCTACACAGCTGTCAAGAGGGTGAGGGACAGAGAGACAAAGAAGCCAAAACAACAAATGCAAGTTACCAAGCCCCTGTGGCAGCAGGGAAGGGTTCCCCACCCCCAAACCCAAGATATTAAGCTGGGGTAAAACCCCTGGCTAACTGCAGCTGAGTGAGAGGGAAATAGACAACTTTCCTTTCTGTCAGCTATTTCAAGTGAAAAGTAAAGGGGAATCAGGGTATTTTTCTTCAGTGAATTTGACCAGCAGAGCCTACTACTTTGACTCTCCACTTTGGAGATTTAACCAAGGAACACAGGAAAGCCCAGACTGAAACACCTCTACTGAAACACCTCTGTGGAAAGGTATGCTAAGGAGTGCTATCTGCTGGCCAGTTTGGAAACTGCATGGACAAAAACTGTTCTCCATTCTCTCTGTATACAACCCCTGGGAGAAAATCTGTGCTCCATTAGGGAGTACCTAGTCTGATTTTCATAACTTAAGCCGGGCAATTTTAAAGACTTAGAGTAACTTGAACCAAATATCAAAAAAGAGCTGTGAAATCAAAACAAAACTAAACTGAAAAACAATAGGCAAGAGAGAGAAATTGGCCATCAGAGTAAATTCACCAACATATTCAGATGCTTAGACATCAACAAAAAATTACAAGAAATATTAGGAAACAAGAAAGAGATAGTCAGCCAAAAGAACTAATCAAATATCCTGAAGAGATACAGGATTTAAGACAATTAATTAGTGACAACTACACAACTCTCCTAAATCACTTCAAAGAGCTTAAAGAAAATTTGGCTAAAGAAATAAAAGATATTAATAAGAATAAGACACTGGGTGGGTATAAAGAACAATTTGGAAGCCTGCAAGGAAAAGTAAAAGACTTTATAGGAATGAAAGACATGATGGATGAGACTAAAAATACATTAGATCGGGAAGCAGAGGTGGCTCAAGAAGTTGGGCGCCCACCTACAACATGGGAGGTCCTGGGTTCAGTTCCCTATGCCTCCTAAATAAGATGAGCAAACAGCAAGCTGATGTGACAAGCAGACACAAAAAGATGACACAATGAGGAGATGCAACAAGGAGATACAACAAGAGACACTAAAAGCAGGGAGCAGATATGGCTCAGGCCATTGGGCAACTCCTTCCCACATGGGAGGTCCCAGATTTGCTTCCCAGTGCCTCCATAAAAAGAAGACAAGCAGACACAGAGAGAAGACAGTGTGTGCAAAGAACAAGGAGGGGGAGAGAAATAATAAATCTTAAAAAAAAATACATTAGAGGCACATAAGAGCAGATTTCAATTGCTCAAAGACAGAATTAGTGATTTCAAAGACAGAACATCTGAACTTGAAAAGATAGGAGAACAGAAAGAAAAAAGAATGGAAAAATTGCAAGAGTCTCAGGGAATTGAACAACAAAGTAAAATGCACAAACATTCATATTATCAGTGACCCAGAAGGAGAAGAGAATGGAAAAAGGGCAGAAAGAATATTTGAGGAAATAATGACTGAAAACTTTTCAACCCTCATGAAAGACACGAATATCAATATCCAAGAAGGAACAACACACCCTAGTCAGGAAGTGAGAATCTTCCAACTTCATTATTCTTTTTTAAGATCTATGGGCCTCTAATGTATAGAAATATACTAGAGAGAAGGGAAAAGAATAGAAGCTATGTACAGCAGGCAAGGCACAGAGAGATTGAGAGGAGATGAGTTTCGGTTGTTTTTTGTTTATTAGTATTGGAACAATGAAAGTGCTCTGGGAATGACTGGGGTGATGAATGCACAAATATGTGATTACACCAAATACCACTGATTGTACTCTTTGGATGGATTTATACTTTGTTACTATATAATAATAAAATTGATTTGTTAAAAAAAATTTTTTTTAATGAAGTCATAGAATTTATGTCAAAACACAAAGTTAGCGGGAAGTGGATGTGGCTCAAGAAATTGAGCTCCTGTCTACCATATAGGAGGTCCAGGGTTTGATGCCCAGGGCCTCCTAGTGAAGGCACACTGGGCTGTGTGGCAAGCTGGCCCATGTGGAGTGCTGGCCTGTGCGGAGTGCTGCCTAGAGCAGGAGTGCTAGCTCACGCAGAGAGCTGGCGCGGCAAGATGATGCAACAAAAAGAGACAGGAGAGAATAAGAGACGCAGCAGATCAGGGAGCTGAGGTGGCGCAAGAGAACAATCGCCTCTCTCCCACTCCTGAAGGTCCCAGGATCAGTTCCCAGAGCTGCCTAATGAGAATACAAGCAGACACAGAAGAACACACAGTGAATGGACACAGAGAGCAGACAATGGAGGGAGGGGGGAGAATTAAATAAATAAATAAATCTTAAAAAAAAAAAAAAACAGAGTTAGGAAGCAGATGCAGCACAAGCAATTGGGCACCTGCTCCCTACATGGGCGGTCCTGATTCAGTTGCCAGTTCCTCCTAAAGAAGACAAGCAGATGCTGCAATGAGCAGATGCTGCAACTAGCAAGATGCCACAATGAGCAGATGCCATAACAAGTGGATGCCACAAATGGCAGATGCCACAACCAGCAAGAAGCAGAAGTGGCTCAAGTGTTTGGGCATTCACCTCCCACACGGGAAGTCCCAGGTTCAGCTCCTGATGCTTCCTAAAGAAGATGAACAGAGAGATAAGGGAGGCATCTTGGAGGGGGTGGAGAGTGAAACCAAAATAATTTTTTAAATGTTTTTTTAATTTAAAACACAGTTACTTGCTTATTTTCCTATTATTTTTTAATGTAAATGAATTGAAGTCTTTATTTAGCCCAATGGAAACACAGCTAACCTTTTTTTTTTTACAGATATAAAAAAAATTTTTAAAGACACATAGATCATACAAAATGTTACTTAAAAATTATGAGGATTCCATATACCCCCACTTCCCTCCACTCCTCCTACATCACCAATTTCTTTCATGAGTGTGGCACATTCATTGCATTTGATGAATACATTTTGGAGCACTACTACACAGCATGGATTATAGTTTACATTGTAGTTTATATCCTCTCCCAGTCCATTCAGTGGGTTATGGCAGGAAATATGATGTCCTGCATCTGTCCCTGCAACATCATTCACAACAACTACAAGACCTGAAAATGCCCCCATATTATACCTCTTCTTCTCTCTCCCTACTCTCAGCAACTCCCATGGCCACTGTCTCCACATCAATAATACAATTTCTTCCATTGCTAGAGTCACAATAGTTCTATCGTAGAATACCAGTAAGTCCACTCTAATCCATATTTTATTCCTCCATCCTGAGGACCCTGGGATGGCAATGCCCACTCCCCCTCTAACTTGAGATGGGGCTTAGATCTCACATGGTTGATGGATGGGATTCTCCTGCTTGCAGTTATAGACTTTCTTGGTTCTCTGGTGTGGTGGTTGACCATTCCTACCTCCTACAGTCATAACAGATGGCGCTGGAGTTCAGTGCCTTGCTAGTGGGCCCTGTGGAATTTGTGCTCCTGAGTGTGATGGAGTTGGACTCAGATGTGATTTCTCTATACTTGCTTCTTCTGCCACTTATACTGAACCTATGGTTGGTGCTGGGGTTGATATATTTTTGGGAGTCTTTAATCTCTGGACTGTGTGCCAGCTGGGTCCTGAACCTCAGCAGAGTTGCAACACATACTCTCTGGTTCTTTGGACTTGTCCTATTATTTTTTAAATTATAGTTTAACATTATATTTCTTAATTATTCCTTTTTAAATAATTGGTATTTTTCAAGGGGAAAGCATAAGTGTTCTAAATTGAACATAAACAGGTATTTTGTTTGCTTGCTTATATTCAAGTTTACCCAAGGTTACAGGGAACAACAACAAAACAACTACCAAAAAAGAAAAAGGAAAAAAAATCAATTGACCAGAGGACTTCCGAGAAATATGGGGGAGTAGGGAGCTCCAGGACTCAAGTGCTTCCACCAAAACAACTATCAAACAGGGAGGAACTGTCGGAAACAACTATTTTGAAACTCTAGAGGCCAGAAGAACATTGTACAGCATCCAGAAAAGATCAGGAGCAAGAGGCTGATAAATTACAGCAAAAAACTGTAAATTGCCTCTCCGCTCTCTCTGCTCTCTCCGCTCTCACAGCTAGCTGCTGAGAGGTCCAGTTCCTGGCTAGCTGCTGCTGACAGTAAGGGATATAAAAATCTTCTTCCCAAGAACAGGGGTGTGTATGACCAATCACTGATCACAGCTTTTGATTATAGAGAATTCGGATCACTGGGTCCCATCTCTGAGTTGTTTCAACTTCACCCCAGACAAAAGTGGCAGCAGTCATTGTATTCACCCTACATGGACAGGGACAGACGTAGTGGCGATTTAAAAATGCATGGCTTCCTCCGGGCTGGGAAGAAGGTTAGCTGAAGGGCTGTATTTGCTGGGGAGATCAGGAAAGCTCAATTTTGGAGAGCCACTGAAGTTCATGGCACCCTTCCTGACCTCCTCCACAGGGCATTTTGGAGTCAGTCTATGTCCCCTTTTTAGGGTCCCTGGTGCTGTTTCGACTGAGAAAGATGGAATGGGAAAGTCCTCCCATAATTGCCCTCCAGGCAAAAGCAGCATGAGACAACGCAAGGACTGGAAAAAAAAACTATAGATGCAAACAGTCAGAGACAAAGTCCTGATGACTACAGATATCCGGGAGAGGGAGATTTGTACTCTTGGAAACAGAGGGGACAACCAAACTCTGTAAACAGGGGAACTCCAAAATAACTAACAAGTAAAAGCCCAGAACAAGACACAGGCCCAGTCACATGGGAAAACCCTGCACAGTACATTTGCCTTGGGTAGACCTTCCTGATAGGAGGGCTGATGCTCAAGAAAATCTCTCTTATCACAAGTTGGTTAAAAAATCAGGACACAGACATCATAGGAAGTATATTCCAGAGTTAACTTTTTTTTTTTAAGATTTATTTTTATTTATTTCTCTCCCCGACCCCCCCACCCTAGTTGACTGTTCTCTGTGTCTATTTGCTGCGTCGTCTTCTTTGTCCGCTTCTGTTGTTGTCAGCGGCACAGGAATCTGTATTTCTTTTTGTTGCATCATCTTGTTGTGTCAGCTCTCCATGTGTGCGGCGCCATTCCTGGGCAGGCTGTACTTTCTTTTGCACTGGGCGGCTCTCCTTAAGGGGCACACTCCTTGCACATGGGGCTCCCCTATGCTGGGGACACTCCTGCATAGCACGGCACTCCTTGCGAGCATGGCACGGCACTCCTTGAGAGCATGAGCACTGCGCATGGGCCAGCTCCACATGGGTCAAGGAGGCCCAGGGTTTGAACCGCCGACCTCCCATGTGGTAGACAGATGCCCTAACCACTGGACCAAGTCTTCTTCCCCAGAGTTAACATTTTAAAGCATTAAAATAGATACGGTGCAACAAGAGTACAAGACAAAGAAACAGGAAATGATGACCCATCCAAAGAAGAGGATAAAAATACAGAAAACACCAATGACAAAGATGAGAATGTGGATATACTGCATACTGATCAAAGTCTTTACAAAATTAACTTTAAAATGCTTAAAGAAATAAAGGAAAGTACAGAGAAAGAATGAAAGGCTATCAGGAAAGCAATGAATGAACAATATGAAAGTCTAAGTAAAGAGAGAGAAATTTTAAAAAGAAACCAAAAAGAACTACTGGAGTTGAAGACAATAATAACCAAAATAAAAAAGGCCCAGGAGGGTTTCAGGAGCAGAATGGAGCTGGGAGAAGAAAGAATCCATAAATTTTATAAGACACTTGAGATGAAAAAATAAATATTAAGAGTGCAAATAGCCTACGACAGCTATGGGACACCATCAAGCACACTAATATATACACATACATGCAATATTGTGACAGAGAACTTCCCCAAACTTAGCAAAAGATGTGACTATGCATATCCAAAAAGTTTAGAGATCGCCAAACAGGATAAACATGAAGAAAAATAAACCCCATCATTTTTTTAAAAGATTTATTTTTTTATTTATTTCTTTTCTCTTCCCTTCCCTGCCTTCCCCTCACCCACCCCCCCCCAGTTGTTTGCTCTCTGTGTCCATTCACTGTGTGTTCTTCTGTGTCCACTTGCATTCATGTCAGTGGCACCAGGAATCTGTGTATCTTTTTGTTGCTTCATTTTGCTGCGTCAGCTCTCTGTGTGTGTGCCACTCCTGGGCAGGCTGCACTTTTTTCACATGGGGTGGCTCTCATGGGGCGCACTCCTTGCGCGTGGGGCTCCCCTACATGGGGACACCCCTGCATGGCACGGCACTCCGTGCGTGCATCAGCACTGCACTCCATGCGTGCATCAGCACTGCACATGGGCCAGCTCACCACAAGGGTCAGGAGGCCCTGGGTTTGAACCCTGGACCTCCCATGTGGTAGGCGAATGCTCTATCTGTTGAGCCAAATCCGCTTCCCCCCATCATATACTGATTATACTACAAGTGTAAAACAAAGGGAGAGAGTGCTGAAAGCTGTAAGAGAAAAGCAAAGTGTTACATAAAAGGAAGCCCAGAAAGACTGGGAGCCAATTTCTCATCAGAAACCATGGAGGCAAGAAGGCAGTGGGTTGAAATACTTAAAGTGCTGAAGGAAAACAATTGCCAGTCAAGAATTTTATATCCAGTGAGACTCTCTTTCAAAAATGAGAAAGAGATTAAGACATTCTCAGATAAACAAAAGCTGAGGGTACATCACCTCTAGACCTGCCATATAAGCAATGCTAAAGGGAGTTCTTCAGACAGAAACAAAAAGGACATTTTTTAGACAGTAGTTAAAAGCAGCATAAAGAAATTAAGACTGTGGTAAAAGTAAGCACTGGGGTAATTATAAATGCCAGGATTACTATATTATATTGTTTGGTATGTAACACCATTTCTTACTTCCAATAGGTGATAAAAGGCAAATGCATAAAATGTAATGATAAATCTAGCTTTTGTACTTAACAATGTACAAAGATATAAGTAGTAAGAAGTACAAAAATAATGGTGAGAGGATAAAATTGTATGTGTATGTTATTGAAGTTAAGTTGTTATAAACCAAGTAAAACTGTCACATATTTAGGATGTTAAATTTGAACTCTATGGTAAACACAGGAAAACATATGAAAAATATATCCAGACAGAAATGAGAGAGCACTCAATATAGTCCAACACAAGAAAGCAAATAAATATAAAAGTAGGCTTTAATGGAAGTAAGGGACAAAAATTCTATAAGACTTACAAAGGCTAAATAGCAAAATGGCAGAAGAATAACCTGTATTATCAGTAGTTACTTTAAATGTAAATGGATTAAACTCTCCAGTCAAAAGGCAGAAATTGACAGAACGGATAAAAAAGCATGACCCAACTATATGCTGTCTGCAAGAGACTCACAAAGTCGAACATTCAAGTAGATTGAGGGTGAAAGGATGGAAAAAATATACCATGCAAGCAGTAACCAAAAAAGAGTCTGGTGGCTATACTAACTAAGGATAAAACAGACATTAAGTCAAAAACAGTTACGAGGGACATAGATGGTCATAACATACTGATAAAGAGGACAATTCAATAGGAGGATGAGGAATAACAATTATAAATACATATGCATCTAAGAGCAGAGCTCCTAAATATATGAAACAAATACTGACAGATTTGGGGAGACTGACGGTTTTACATTAATAACAGAAGACTTGATTTAGAGGTGGAGTGAACATCACCATCCCAGGGTCCTCAGGATGGAGGAATAAAATATGGATTAGAGTAGACTTACTGGTATTCTACTAAAGAATTATTGTGACTCTAGCAATGGAAGAAATGGCATCATTGATGTGGAGACAGTGGCGATGGGAGTTGCTAAGGGCAGGGAGAGGGAAGAAGAGGTGTGATATGGGGCATTTTCAGGACTTAGAGTTGTCCTGAATGATATTGAAGGGACAGAAGCAGGACACCATATATCCTGCCATAACCCACTGAATGAACTGGGAGAGAGTGTAAACTACAATGTAAACTGTAATCCATTTTGTGTAGTAGTGTTCCGAAATGCATTCATCAAATGTAATATATGTGCCACACTGATGAGAGAGGTTGGTGTGGGAGGATTAGGGGGGTGGGGAGTGGGGGTATATGGGAATCTCTTATATTTTTTAATGTAACATTTGTATGATCTATGTATCTTTAAAAAATGATAATAATAATAATAAAAGCTTTATTGAGGAATGTAAAAGCATTAAAAACAGGGGAGTGGATTTAGCTCAGTGGTTGAGTACCTGCTTCCCATATATGAGTTCCCATGATCAATACTTAGTTATCTCCTAAAAAAATTTACAACTATGTCAATAGTCTACAAAAGTTCCATAAAAGCTTAGTATTGTTATTATTGAAATAATGAAAATGTTCTAATAATGATTGAAGTGATGAATGCACAACTATATGATTATTTCAAGTATCATTGATTGTGTACTTTTGATGAGTTGTATGCTTTATGAGTATGTATCAATAAAATTGATTGTCAAAAAAAAAATAGGAGACTTTAACACACCACTCTCCATAATGGATAGAACATCTAATCAGAAGAGCAATAAGAAGTATAGGACTTAAATGATACACTAAACCAACTAAACCTAACAGACATATATAGAATATTCTACCCAATGAAAAATGAATACACATTCTTCTCGAGTATACATGGATAATTCTCCAAGATAGACCATATGTTGGGTCACAAAACAAGTCTCAATAAACTCAAAAATATTGAAATCATCATCATATATTTTCCAGCCACAGTAGAATGAAATTAGAAATCAAAAACAGAGGGAGAAAGGGAAAACTTACAAATATGTGGAAATTAAACAACACACTGTTAAACAATCAATGGGTTAACAGGAAATCAGAAGCAAAATTAGGAAATATGTTGAGGTAAATAAAAATGAAAATACAACATACCAAAACTTAGAGGATGCAGTGAAAGCAGTACTGAGAGGGAAATTTATAGCTCTTAATGCTTACACTAAAAAAGAAAACCTTCAAATCAGAGACCTAAACTTAAAACCGAAGAACTAGAAAAAGAAGAGCAAACTAGACCCAAAGCAAGCATAAGGAAGGAAATAACAAAGATGAGACAGGGAAAAATGAATTAGGGGGGAAAAACCCCAAGAGAATGAACAAAACCAAATTTCATTCTTTGAAAAGATCAACAAAATTGTCAAACCTTTAGCAAGACTGACAAAATAAGAGAGGATACAAATAATGAAAATCAAAGAAAAAGGGGATTTACCATTGATCTCACTGAAATAAAAAGGACTATAAATGAATACTATGAAAAACTGTAGGCCAATAAATTAGATAACTTAGATAATACAGACAAATTCTTAGAAACACACAAACTACACTGACTCAAGAAGAAATAGGTCTTAACAAACCAATTACTAGCAAAGATATTAAATCAGTAATTAAAAATCTCCCAATCCAAAAAAGCCCAGGACCCGGTGGTTTCACAGGGGGATTCTACCAAACATTCCAAGAAGACTGAACTCCAATTCTGCTCAAATTCTTCCAAAATATTGAAGAGGTGGGAACACTCCCTAACTCATTCTGTGAGGCCAACATCACCATCACAAGACAAAACTAATGTGCAATTTCTCTAATGAATAAAGATGCAGAAATTCTTGACAAAATACTATCAAACTGAATCCAACAGCATATTAAAAGAATTACAAGTTATGATCAAGTGGGATTTATTCCTGGTATACTAAGTTGGTTCAACATAAGAAAATCAAATGATGTATTAATAATATACCACATCAAAAAAATGAAGAGAAAAAAACAACATGATCATCTCAATTGACACAGAAAAGGCATTTGACAAAATACAGCGCCCTGTCTTGAATACTTAGAACACTAGACATATAAGGAAACTTCCTCAACATGGTAAGGGTGTACATGGAAAGCCCATAGCTAACATCCTACTTAATGGTGAAAGACTGATTGCTTTCCCACTGAGATCAGGAACAAGACAAGGATGCCTCCTGTCATCACTGTTACTCAATATTGTACTAGAATTTCTTGCCACAGCAATGAGCCAAGAAAAAAGAAATAAAAGACACCCAAATTTGAAAGGAAGAAGGAAAGCTTTCCTATTTGCAGATATGATCCCATATACAGAAATGCCTAAAAAAATCCACAATAAAGCTCCCAGTGCTGATAAGAATTCAGCAAAGTGGCAGGGTACAATATCAACACCCCTAAATCAGTAGTGTTTCACAAGCAATGAACAATTGGAAGAAGAAATCAAGAAAAAAATTCCATTCACAATAGTCACTATAAGAACCAAATACCTAGGAATAAATCTAACCAAGGATATAAAGGACTTGTACACAGAAAACTACAAAACACTACTAAGATAAATTAAAGACTTAAATAAGTGGAAAGATACTCTGTATTCATGAATTGGAATACTAAATATCATTAATATGTCAATACTACCCAAAGTAATTTATAGATTTAATAAAATTCCACTCAAAATTCCAACAATCCTCTTTGCAGAAATGGAAAAGCCAATCTACAAATTTATAAGGAACGGTAAGGGGCTCAGAATACCTAAAGCCATCTTGACAAAGAAGAATGGAGTTGGAGGACTCACATTTCCCTACCTTAAATCTTATTACAAAGCCACAGTAATCAAAACAGCATGGTACTGGCACAAGGACAGACATATAAACCAATGGAATAAAATCGAGAGTTCAGAAATCAACACTCACATTAATGGCCAACTGAATATTGACAAAATGGTAAAGACTACTTAATTGGGAAACAATAGTGTCTTCAACAAACGGTCCTGGGAAAATTGGATCTCCATTTCCAAGGAAAAAAAAAGGGACCCTTACTTCACACCAGATATAAAAATTAACTCAAAACGGATCAAAGACCTAAATATAGGAGCTAGAACTATCAAACTCCTAGAAGAAAACGAAAGGAAGCATATTCAGGACTTTGTGTTAGGCAATGATTTCTTAGACTTTATACCCAAAGCAAAAGCAACAAAAGAAAAAATAGATAAATGGCAATTCATCAAAATAAAAGAAAATTTTTTTGTTCCTCGTAAAAAGACAACCTAAAAAATTGGAGAAAATATTTGGAAATATACAGTATCTATAAAGAAATCCTTCAACTTAACAAAAAAATAAACAACCCAGTTAAAAATGGACAAAAGACTTGAACAGACTTCTCTCTGAAGAAATTATACAAATGGCCAGAAAATACATGAAAAGATGTTCAACATCATTAGCCATCAAAGAATTACATATCAAAACCACAATGAGATATCATTAGAAGGGCTGCTATTTAAAAAAATGGAAAATAACAAAAGTATTCAAAGATTCTGTGGGGAGTGGACCCTGGAGTGTCTTATGCCACCATCATGGTCAAATGGAAGTGATTAATGACTTTTAAATTTGTGATATTCACATTGGTTCATAAATAAGAGACTGCAGACTAGGTGAACTCCCTGAAATTCTACTTTTCCCTTTCATGTAACAAAAATTTTAAGAATGCATTGATAGAGAGATATGTAAGGATATCCATGAATCTTTTCTGTTTTACTATAGGGGGAAAAAAAGTAAAACCATTTGCTACCTATGCTTACTATTCAATTACTTACAACATTCTTTGTAACTGATCATGACCACAAGGGAACCAGACCCTCAGTACTTGCTGTTAGTTAGGATTTTTGCTTTAAAATAATTATACTTAAAGAAAAATTAGGGAAGTGGACTTGGCTCAGTGGTTAGGGTGTCTGCCTACCACATGGGAGGTCCGTGGTTCAAACCCTGGGCCTCCTTGACCCATGTGGAGCTGGCCCATGCACAGTGCTGATGCACGCAAGGAATGCCCTGCCACGCAGGGGTGTCCCCCGCATAGGGAAGCCCCACACGCAAGGAGTGCGCCCATAAGGAGAGCCGCCCAGTGCGAAAGAAAGCGCAACCTGCCCAGGAATGGCGCCACACACACAGAGAGCTGACACAGCAAAATGGCGCAACAAAAAGAAACACAGATTCCTGTGCCACTGACAACAACAGAAGTGGACAAAGAAGACGACACAGCAAATAGACACAGAGAACAGACAACTGGGGCAGAGGGGTGGGAAGAGAAAAACAAAAAAGAAAAATTAGTGTAGCCCCACCAAATAAAATCATCTTGCAAATATATAGATTGAAGCTAAATTAAATCATTTTAACACACAGTGTTAACAATCCTATGTATGCTTGGGTTCTATTCAAATATCCAAATGGGAATTTCATAACTAACTTATGGTAAGATGCAAACTATATAGATTTAACCTTTAAGTCATGTGCATTGATGGTTCTCTACTTTCAAGAGATGCAACAGCAGACGTTGTAGTCTTTTGTTAACCAAGAATTACACACTTATTTTTAAAATTCAATTCAAAAGTGGAGAAATTTTGCAAAGTAAACTATAAAACACTTAGGTGTGAGAAAAAAATATTTTGAACAAAATAAATGCCTTACATCAATTAGTTCATAGTCATCTTTGGCATATAAGTGCCTCAGGAGGTACCAACGGGCAGTTGATACAATAGATTTGGGATATCCAGGTTGATAAACCACTCTCTCCAGAAGTCGCCGTGTCTCTCTGGAGAAAAGATATTTACATTTAGTCTAAAGAACAGAAATTAATAGAAAGTATTTCATATACATGTGGTATAATTCTCTTTTTTAGTCTTTTGCAGAGGTAGTGCTTGATTACTTCATGAATCTTTTTATTCAGATAACAACAAAGGTAATAACAGTTAACCTTTATTAAGTGCTTACTACGTGTAGGAATTATGCTAAGTGTTTTACACATATGGTCACATTTAATATTCACAACCATATAAAGTAGGTTACTTTTATTATTCCTATTTTGCCGATAAATTAAGATTCTTTCCAAATAGTAACAGAATGGAGAAGAGGCCCCTATTTTTAAAAAATGAGCAACGGATAAGTAAATAAATATAGAAAAAAATAATATAAAAGTGATATAGAGTGGCACAAGAAGAGATATTTAACATCTACACTGGAGGTTAAGTATATAATATCAGGATTTTAGTGTATGTTTTCAAGGTTATATATAACATATGAACCTATGTAATATGCTGATTTACAATTGTGCTCTGATTTTCTTCCTTCCCAATTTACTAATATCTATGACTATAAAAACTTTTGTACTGGCAGGAAAAACAAATAGTGGTAACTTCAGAACTGCTGTATAGGAGGGGCTGATAAGTAGCAATAGGTTTGAAGCAGGAATTAAAGAACTTGTCCTGAAGATATTTTTGCATAGGAATCACATAGTAAACACAGTTTTTTCTTAGACTTTACATGTATTTGGGCTGCTTTTGGGGTTGACAGAAATTATGGGAGGTGCTGACAGAGTTTGGCCAGCAGGATGGGAGGGAATAAACTGAAAGAGTTTGTTAGGAATTTAAAATTAAAGACTAAAAGATTTTTTGGTGAAATTAGTCACACACACAAAAATGTCTCCAAATAAATAAATATTAATAGATAGTGCTAGAATTGCTGGTTAGCCATAATATCTTAATTCTTCCTTCACACCCACTTTGTGATGTGTCCTTTGCCACATATTTATATGTATTATTCTGTCCTAGTAATGTTTACTCCTCAGTCACTGTTTTACTTATGGTTGCTTTGTGTTCTGTTTGATATCTATTAGAACCAGATGTTATTTTCAGAATTTAAAAATATGCCACATGTTTATTCATCTATGTGACCTTCAAGTTATTGTCTTCAAATTTATTCCTGATTTTATCCCCAACTTTCAATAAAAATATAGCTAGAACGTTTATATTTTAAATCTGAGACGTTTTTGGATTTTCTAGATATAAAATCACATTATTTACAAATAATTTATCTCTGCCTTTACAATATTTATTACTTTTCTCAGAGCTTACTGCATTCATAAGAACTTATATTAATATAGCCTAGAAATGGTTATTTTGTTTTGTTTGTTTCTAGAATGGACATCACACTTCTGGCCCATTCAGAGACTGAGGAAAATAAAAACTCCAAGGCCACCATCACTCAAAATGCTTCTAAGTCAAATCTCTTTTATCCTTTATCTGTAAACCTAATTTTTTTTCAAACAAATGTTAAGACTTCATTCTTCCCTTTAAAGGGTTACCAGTATCTGCTCTTCCAAAGTAGATACAGAGATATGAATAATCCAAAAGTTTGTTAAACTAGTTTATTAAAATAATTATAAATCTTTAATTATTTCCTAGAAGAGTTGATAGAGAAGAAACATTCCCAAGAAAAAAAACTGTACAAAGATTCTTACCTTGCACCCATTTTGCGATTGAATTGTAACAAAGCTTGTATGAGGACAGCCATTGGACAAAAGCAAAGTTTCAAGGCTTCAGTTGTAGCTTCTTGAACCAATGATGGCCAGTGATCACTGGAAATGTTAGCCTGTAAAAATATATGACGAATATTAAATCAAAGCTTTTGACATATTTACTTTAAGAGTACACATTCAACTCTCCTTTACTGAGTAGTGAGCTCTCTGTACAAGCCACCCTGTAAAGGCTACAAGGAGCATAATTACTAAAAACTGATTAAAATCTTTCTTGTCCAGAAGTAGCTACAAAAGAGGGAAGAATGAGATAAAGGAAGGTTTCAAAGAGGAAGTATCATTTTAAAAAAAAAATACAGTATTATATTATATAGGTGGATAAAATCTATCACTCAGTAAGCCTTTGGTCTACTGAATATACAAAACCCAATTTAACATGACTAACTGTTTAACTGGTAGTGATAAGTGCATAGTTCAACATTTCAGAAATTATCTAAGAAAGGGAACAGGCTGAAATGAAATATTTTAATGAAATACCAATATAGAAAAAAAATGTTAAGCATTTCAAAAATAAAGAAGGAAATCAAAGTTATCAACAGTAAAAACTTACTTTGAAATTTCACTTTGTGAGAAAAATATTAATGTACATACATCTGCTTTAATGTCTATAAAGCCTAAGGAAATAAATTAGTTAGGTGGTTAGCTTTAGTTTTCTATAATATGTACTGATCCAGAGATAACACAGCTAATTATTTCCTTAAAAATCCTGAGAATAAAACAATAAACACTCTACTGAATTATATAGAGAAAAAAAATTCATTAAAAGACCCTTTCGGGAAGTGGACTTGGCCCAGTGGATAGGGTGTCCATCTACTACATGGGAGGTCCAGGGTTCAAACTCCGGGCCTCCTTGACCAGTGTGGAGTTGGACCACGCGCAGTGCTGATGAGCGCAAGGAGTGCTGTGCCACGCAGGAGTGTCCCCCAAGTAGGGGAGTCCCACGCGCAAGGAGTGCACCCCGTAAGGAGAGCCGCCCAGTGCGAAAGAAAGTGCAGGCTGCTCAAGAATGGCACCTCACACACGGAGAGCTGACACAACAAGATGATTCAACAAAAAGAAACACAGATTCCCAGTGCCGCTGATAAGGATAGAAGTGGTCACAGAAGAACACACAGCAAATGGCCAAAGAGAACAGACAACTGGGGCGGGTGGGGGGGGAGGGGGGGGGAAAGAAATAAATAAAAAATAAACCTTTAAAAAAAAAAGACCCTTTCATTAAAAATTTCAATTTTTAACCGACTTTATAATAAAAGGTATCTATAAAAACAAAGCCAATAAATATAATAAGTTAATACGGAGTCCACACTAAATTATAAAAAAAGAAGAGCAATAAACTCTGACTGCAGTGCAGCCAACAGTTATTTGTGTACTCAGGGAAAAAGAAGCAATAGCGATAATGAATTTAAAAACAGAGAAAGGAAATGCTGATGCATCATCTATAAAGATGGGACTAGTGGATCTTGACATCTGACAAAAAAAAATAGGGCAAGATAAATACTAATAAAATTATTTTTAACTTTTTTTTTTACATTTCTCTATTAAATGTACTGGATCCATAAAAAATTTTTTTAATCATACAATATTTTACACAATATATTTGGTTCATAGTAATACAATCATACAGTATTTGTCTTTTTGTGTCTGGCTTGCTTGGCTCAACATAATGTTCTCCAGGTTTATCCATGTTGTCATATGCTTCATGACATCATGTCTTCTTACAACTGCATAGTATTCTATCATGTGAATACACCACAGTTTGTTTATCCATTTATCGGTTGATGGAAACCTGGGTTGTTTCCAACTTTTGGCAATCTTGAATAATGTCACTATGAATGTTGGTGTGCAAATATCAGTTCATGTCACCACTCTCAGTTCTTCTGAGTGGTATTGCAGGGTCACGTGGCAAGTCTATATGAAGCTTCTTTATGTTTCAAGTTAGGCAGTAAAATTCTTTCCATGTTGCTCTTATTTTTTAGAATGTTTTGGCTATTAGAATGTACTTTCCCTTTCTAATGAATTTGGTAATTACCTTTTCTAATTCTGTAAAGTAGGCTGTTGGTATTTTGATTTATATTGCATTGAATCTATAAATCAGTTGGGTAAGATTGACATCTTCACAATATTTATTCTTCCAATCCATGAATATGGAATATCTTTCCACTGTTCATGTATTTTAAAATTTCTTTTAGCATTGTTTTCTAGTTTTCTGAATATATGTTCTGTACTTCTTTCTTTAAATTAATTCCTAGGTATTTGAGACTTTTTGGTGCAATTGTAAATGGAATTTCTCCCTTATTTCCTCCTCAGGTTGTTCAGTATTAGTTGTACAAAAACATTACTGATTAAAAAAAAAAATTTATTTCTCCTCCCCCTTTGTGGCTTGCTTGCTTTCTGCTCTCCGTGTCCATTTGCTCTTCTGTTTCTTGTTTTTTGTTCTTTGCTTGTCTCCCTTTTTTGTTGTGTCATCTTGCTAAGTCAGCTCTCCATGGAGCCTAAAGGCCAGGCAGCACTCCATGGCTCTTGCGGGCCAGGCAGCTATCTGCAGTGTGTGGGCGAGCCTGCCTTCACAAGGAGGCCCCGGGATGCAAATCCAGGGCCTCCCATATGGTAGACAGGAGCCCAACTGATTGAGCCATAGCTGCTTCCTAACATTACTGATTTCTGCCTGTAAATCTTACATCCTGGCACTTTGTTGAACTCATTTGTTAGTTCAAGTAGCTTTGTTATAGATACTTTAGAATTTTCTAAATACAGGATCATGTCATCTGCAAACCGAGTTTTACTTCCTCTTTTCCTATTTGGATGTTTTGTTTTGTTTTTTTTCTTGTCCAATTGTCATACCTAGAATGTCTAGAACAATACTGAATAACAATGGTGATAGTAGGCATTCCTGTGTTGTTCCAGATCTTAGACAGAAAGCTTTCAGGCTTTCCCCATTGAATACAATGTTTGCTGAGGGTTTTTCATGTATGCCTTTCATCATAATAAGGAATTTTCCTTCTATTCTTATCTTTTGACGTATTTTTATCAAAAAAGGATGCTGGGTTTTGTTGAATGCCTTTTCTGCCTTTATTGCAATGATTGTGGTTTTTTCCTTCAATATGTTCGTGTGATGTTTTACATTGATAGATTTTCTTAGGTAGAACCAGTCTTGCATAGCAGGAATAAATTCCACTTGGTTGTGATGTATAACTCTTTTGAAATGCTGTTGGATTCTATTTGCAAGTATTTTGTTGAGAACTTTTGCATCTGTGTTCATTAGAGAGATTGGTCTGTAACTTTCTTTTCTTGTAGTATCTTTATCTGGCTTTGGTATTAGGGTGACGTTGGCATCATAAAGTGCATTGAGTCATTTTCCCTCCTATTCCATTTTTTGGAAGAGTTTAAACAGAACTGGTATTAATTGCACCTGTGAAGCCATTTGGTCTTGGATTTTGCTGGGAGATTTTTGATGACAGATTCAAACTCTTTAAATGTGACTGGTTTGTTAAGTTCTTGTATTTCTTGTAGCATTAGTGTAGGTTGTTCGTGCATTTCTAGGAGTTGGTCCATTTCATCTAGGTTGTCTAGTTTGTTGGCATATAGTTTCTCATAATATCTTCTTACGATTTTTTTTATTTCTCTGGGGCCAGTCATAACTTCCAGCTTTCATTTTTCATTCTATTTATTTGCATCTTCTTTTTTTCTCCGTTAAGTCTAGGTAGGGGTTTGTCAATTTTATTCGTCTTCTCATCTTGTTGATTTTCTCTATTGTTTTTTTGTTCTCAATTTCATTTATTTCTGCTCTCATCTTATTACTTCCTTCTGCTTGCATTGAGATTGGTTTGCTCTTCTTTTTCTAATTTCTCTTGTTCACTTAAGTCTTTGAGTTTACCTCTTTCTTCTTTTTTAATATGTGTTTAGAGCTGTATATTTCCTTTTCAAGACTACCTTTACTGTATCCCATAAGTTTTGATACAACATGTTCCCATTTTCATTTGTCTTGCAATTTCACTTTCATTTCACTTGGAATTTCTTCTTTGACCCACCAATTATTTAGGAGTGTGTTGTTCAGCCTCCATATATTTGTGAATTTACTTTTTCCTGCGTATTATTGATTTCCAGTTTCATTCCATTATGATCTGAGAAGATGCTTTGTACAATTTCAATATTTTTATATTTATTGAGAGCTGCATTGTGCCCTAACATGTGGTCTATCCTGGAGAAAGATCCATGGGCACTTGAGAAGAATGTATAACCTGCTAAGTTTGGATGCAGCATTCTGTATATGTCTGTTAGGGCTAATTCTTTAATAATTTTGTTCAAGTTCTCTGTTTCCTTGTTGATCTTCTGTCAAGTTTTTCTAATGATGTGAGTGGGTTGTTGAAGTCACCAATGATTATTGTAGAGATGTCTGTGTTTCCCTTCAGTTTTGCCAGAGTTTGTCTCATGTACTTTGGGGCACCCTGGTTAGGTGCATAGACATTTATGACTGTTATATCTTCCTGGTGGATTGTCCTTTTTATTAATATGTAATGACCTTCTGTATCTCTTCCAGTGTTTTTGCATTTAGTCTGTTTTGTCCAATATTAGTATAGTTATACCTGTTCTTTTTTGGTTACTATTTCCATGGAGTATCTTTTTCCAAACTTTCACTTTCAGCCAGTTTGTAACCCTGGGTCTAAAGTGAGTTTCTTGTAAGCAGATATGAATGGCTCATGTTTTTTTTTTATCCTTTCTGCCAACCTATATCTTTTGAATGGGGAGTTTAATCCATTCACATTCAGTGTTATTACTGTAAATAAATAATTTATTTCCACTATTTTATTCTTAGTTTTCTTATGTTGTATCATATTTTTGTCTGTCTTTTTATGCTTTTATTTATCCTTTCTCTATTCTTTCTTCTATACTCTCCTCCAGGCCTCTCTCTTCTGTCTTTTTCCCTCAGGTTCTAAGGCCTTCTTTAATATTTCCTGCAAAGGTGGATTCTTTTGTGCAAACTCTCTTAGTTTCTGTTTGTGAATATTTTATACTCACCTTCATATTTAAAGGTCAATTTTGCTGGATAAAGAATTCTCAGCTGGCAGTTTTTCTCTTTCGGGATCCTAAGCATATCATACCATTGTCTTCTCACCTCCATGGATTCTGAAGAGAAATCTGTGTTAAGGCATAACTGGATGTCCCCTATATGTGATGGTTTGCTTCTCCCTTGCCGCTCTGAGAATTTTCCCTTTGACACTTGACATTCTGAGTAGTATGTGTCTTGGAGTAGATCTATTTGGTTTATTCTGATTGGGGTATGGTGAGATTCTTGGACATGTAAGTTTGTTTCTTTCATAAGAGTTGGGAATTTTTCAGCTATTATTTCTTTAAATACTCTTTTGGCCCCTTTTCCCTTCTCTTTTCCTTCTGGAACACCCATGACACGTATGTTGTTGTGTTTCATGTTGTCATTCAACTCTCTGAGCTCCTGCTCAATTTTTCCATTCTTTTCTCTTCAATTTTAGCTATTCTGTCTTCAGTATCACTTATTCTTTCTTCTATTATTTCTAGTCTACTGTTGTATGCCTATAATGTGTTTTTGATCTAACTTATTGTGTCTTTTATTCCCATGAGCTCTGTTATATTTCTGTTCAGGATTTAAACTCTTATTTGCACTTATTCAATGTCTTCTTGATGTCATTTATCTCTTTAGTCATATTCTCTTTCAACTCAATAATTTGATTTTGGAAATTTGTGTGCATCTCACTAATTAGTTCTCTCACACCTGTGTTTCTTATGAGGCTTTGATATATTACTTTTCTTGGGCCATGTCTTCCATTTTCTTAGTATGACTTGTAATTTTTTGCTGATTTCTAGGCATCTGATTAGGATGTAATTTACTCAGATGCTCAATTTCTTCTTCAAATGTTTAGAAGAAAGAATAAAAGGAAGAGAGAATGAGAGATAGAGAAAGGAAGGGAAAAAGAAGAGAGGGGAAGGGTGGGGAGGAGGGATGGGATGACAATGGGAGGAATGGGAAGGGAGAAAAAGAAGGAACCAACATGACAAAATGTTAAACATTTGTAAGTCTTCATTAGAATGTCCTCTTCTTTTCAATACTCTAATCTTCATTCAAAGGCAATACTTATACCCTAGCCGGGGTATGGTTGCAAGTAGCAGCAGATGGCTTATTTTGCCTTCCCACTACTCCCATTTTTTCTTGCTAATTGTAGTTTCAGGCTACTACAGTTATATTGGAAGTTTGCACCATTTTAAGATGATCTCAAACTCTCCAGGCCTAAAAGATATTTAAAGCTCTTCTCATGAAGACTTTTCTGGTTTTATCAGAGACTCCCACTTTCATGAATAGTCTCTCATTTATAGGACTAGCTACAAAATCTGCAGGATCCAGTGCAAAAGAAAAATGGAGAGCTCTTCATCTAAAATTACTAAAATTACTAAGACAACAACTGCAGAGCATTAAACCAAGGGTGGAGCCTTATGCAACTGCACAGGACACATGCCTTTGAAGCAGACCCAGGTCATATGCAGTTCCATTAACCTGAGAAAACATTCTATTCTGCCAACTTACTCCACATCCTCTAGCAATCTGGAAACCTAGCTTCCTTTCTGCTAATATCCATTATACCTCCAGGTGACCATACAAGAAAGGATGAAAATAACCCCTATGCCAATCCATTCTCACAGTTGACATTACTCATTTCCAGCTCTAACAAACTCTGGGAATGCTGCTAATCCCATGTTGCATCAACTCTCCTTCACTTCTTCCATCCCATACTTCAGGCAGATATTCCTACAGACCTTTGGGATTCATCCATTGCTGACCACTTTCACCCAGAAGCATGCAGTCAATTTCCAAAACACTAGTGATTCTTTTTACCCGTTCTAACACCTCAAACTGAGAGCCACAGCTTCTGCAGCATGTGTCAGATACTTGTCCACATGCTTCTACAAATGTGCCTTCAGGATCTCAGAAGACATTCATCACAGTTACCCTCTCTCCCTTTCTCAGAGTACTCCCTTTCTCACTTTTGTGTTCTTGTGTAGGGAAATGTGGAGGGTGAAAGGAAACAGCTCTCTCCGAAGAAATTTTTTCACAAATCCTACCCCAACTCCACTCTTCTAAGGTACTCTTATCTTCCTTATAGGTTAGTCCTCTACTTGCTTCAAATATCTCTGATATTTCACTCTGGATGCTGATATCTTTGCCAAACCTTTCAGTTTAATATCCTATTCACATATTATCACACATATCCTTCTTCGTCACATGGCCAGATGTTTACCACAGAACTATGACATCTCTCTTATTCCTTAGCAATAACTGTTGGGTGTCAAATATTATACATGAACATATTGGATTTGGTAGTGCTTTAAAAGTTTCCAAAGGCACTTGTAAATGCTATTTCACTTGATATTCGTAACAACCCCACAAGAAGGCAAGTAGGTATTTTTATCTCCATTACTGCAAAAAAGGAAAAGGGCTCTAAATAGTTTAATTGCCTGAAGATTTCACCAGGATTAACTAGTAGAACACAAACAAAGCCTCTTAGGGAAAATACTTTTGCGGGGATATGGGAGATAGGGGCAGGTGTATATAAGTATTACTAAAATGCAAACTCCACAAAAGCAGAGATTTTTGTCTGGTTTGCTTACTGCCCTAACTCAATATTTTAAACAGTTCCTGTAATAAAGTCAGTCCAGAACTGATGAATGAAAAGAATAAATGAATGAATGGTTAAACAATGAATGCCTAGTATCTTTACAGAAGTTAGTGAGGGATAAGCATGTGATTAAAAACACAGCACATTGACGTGAATTTGATCAACTGACAGAGCATCCACCTACCACACAGGAGGTCCAGGGTTCAAACCCAGGGTCTCCTGATCCATGTGATGAGCTGGCTGACACACAGTGCTGATGTGCGCAAGGAGTGTCCTGCCACACAGGGGTGTCCCCTGTGTTGGGGAGCCCCACGTGCAAGGAGTGTGTCCCCAAAGGAGAGCCATCTATGCGAAAAAAGCATAGCCTGCCCAGGAGTGGCACCACACACATGGAGAGCTGATGCAGCAAGATGATGCAACAAAAAGAGACACAGATTCCCAGTGCTGCTGACAAGAATGCGAGTGGACACAGAAGAACACACAACGAATGGACACAGAGCAGACAACAGGGGGAAGAGGAGAGAAATAAATAAAAAATAAATCTTAAAAAAAAAAAACAGCATAAACTAAAGAGATGGCATTTTGAGTTGCTTTTAATGGGTTGACTAGAGGTAGAGGAGAAAAGAAGTGGGAGACATTCTAGACAAAAGATACATGTGAGAAAAGACACAGAAGAAGTAAGAAAGGGGCTTGTTCCAAGGACAGCAGATTGTCTGGTATGGCTGTTACTCAGGCTAAAAAGAAATCAAAAGGCAGAATACCAAACTGTAAAAAATGGAGTAAGCTCATCTGTAGAGGAATTTGAATACCAATTTAAGAAATTAAGGATCCTGAATTTTATCCCACATGCAATGAGAAACTATGAAAGATTTTTTTTTTTAAACAGTTGAAAGACTTGAACAAACCTAAATTTCAGGAAGATAATGTATGACAGTTTTTAGCATGATGTGAAGAAGGCAGAGAATGGAGATCTTTACAGAAGATTTTCATACAACTCTTTTAATGTATTATTCAAAGTCTTTGTTTCCTTATTGGTTCTCTGTAAAGACATTGTCTAATGGTGATAATGGTGTATTAAAATCCCCCACTAAATTGCAGAGGCATCTATTCCTCCACTTAGTTTTTCCAGTGTTTGCTTCATGTATTCTGAGGTGCCCAAGTTAGATGCATAAATGTTTATGATTGTTCTTTCTTCTTGATAGACTATCCCCTTTACTATTATATAGTGTCCATCTTTGTCTCTTGCAAAATAGTTTTGCGTTTAAAGTCTATTTTGTCCAATATTAGTATAGCTACTAATTTTTATTATTATTTGCTTGTAAATATAGCTACTAATTGTTATTATTATTTATTAGCTATATTTATTAAAATATAGCAAATTTTTATTATTATTTATTATTATTTGCTTGTAAAACTGTTTTCCAACCATACACTTTCAGCCTCCTTGCATCCCTAGGTCTAAAGGGGGTTTCTTGTAAACAGCATATAGATGGGTCATATTTCCTTATCCATTCTGCTAATCTGTGTTACTTGACTGGTGAGTTTAATCCTTTAACATGCAATGTTACTACTGTCAAGGAGTTACTTACATTAGCCATATATTTTTTTGGTTTATGTATGCCATATGTTGTTTTTATCTCCTCTAACTTTCTCTCTCCTGTTTGTTCCTTTCAACCTGCAGAATTCCCTTTAGTATTTCTTAAATGCAGGCTTCTTATTGGCATACTCTTTTAAATTCTATTTATCTGTGGATATTTTGAACTCTCCCTCATTTTAAATGTCAGTTTTGCTGGATAGAGAATTCTTGGTTGGAAGTTTTTTCTTTTAGCACTTAAACTATGTTATACCACTGCCTTCTTGCCTCCATGGTTTCAGATGACAAATTAGCATTTACTTTTTTTTTTCTCTCTTCCCCTCCCCTGCCCTGCTGTTTTTGCTGTCTGTGTCCATTTGCTGTGTGATCTTCTGTATCTCTATCTTTTTGTCTTTTCTTCTCCTCTTTCTCCTCTAGGATTCACTGGGATTTGATCCTGGGGAACTTTAATATGGAGAAAGGTTCCCTATCAACTGTACCACCTCAGTTCCTGGTCTCTGCTGTGCTTCACCTTGACTTGCCCCTTCATCTTTCTTTAGTTGCATAATCATCTTGCTTCATGACTCACTTACATGGGCACTGGCTCACTGTGCAGGCACTCATCTTGCTGCTCAGGTACTCAGCTTGCCGCAAGGGCACTGGCTCACCACACAGGCACTGATTCACATCATAGGCACTTACATGGGCACTTGGCTCACCACGTGGACACTTGCGCAGGCACTCAGCTTGCCACGCAACAACTCGCATGGGCACTCGGCTCACCACGTGGGCACTTGGCTTGCCATGTGGGCACCCAGCTCACTGCATGGGCACCCACATGGGCACACAGCTCATCATGTGGGCACTTAGCTGACCATGCAGGCACTCAGCTTGCCATGTGGGCACTGGCTCACCATGCAGGCATGCTTTCCCTTGTTCTTTTTTACGAGGAGGCCCCAGAGATTGAACCTGGGTCCTCCCATATGGTGGGTGGAGGCCTTATCACTTCAGCCACATCCACTTTCCAGCATTTACTCTTACCAAGCTTCCCTTGTATATGATGGTTCTCTTTTCTCTTGCTGCTTTCAGTATTCTCTCTTTGTCTTGAGCATTGGATGATTTGACAAGTCTATGTCTTACGGTAGGCCTGTAAGGATTTATAGTTTGGGATGTGCTGCACTTCCTGGGCATGTACGTCCATGTACTTCAATAGGGTTGGGAAGTTTTCAACCATTATTTCCTCCAACACACCTTCTGTACCCTTTCCCTTCTCTTCTCCTTCTGGGATGTGTATAATGTGTCTGTTTGTGCATTTCATGTTGTCATTTAAACCGCTAAGTCTCTGCTGGATTTTTTCTATCATTTTATCTATCTGTTTGATTTCAGCTGTACTTTCTTCCACATCACTGATTCTTTCCTCTGCATGTTCAAATCTGCTGTTATATGTTTCCACTGTATATTTATCTCTTGAGTTGTGTATTTCATCACCATCATATCTGTTATCTCTTTATGTATGTTTACAATTTCTTCAGTATGTTCTCCCAGTGTCTTCCTTTTTTTAATTTATTTTTTATTGTCTTTTTAAAAAAGATAAATAGGTCCCACAAAACATTACATTAAAAAACATAAGAGGTTCCCATATACCCCACTGCCCACCCCACGCCCCACTCCCCCCACATCAACATCTACTTTCTTCAATGAGGCACATTCATTGGATTTGGTGAATAAACCCTGGAGCACTGCCACACCACATGGACCATACTTTACATTGTCGTTCAATGTCTCCCCCAGTCCATCCAGTGGGTTATGGCAGAATAAACAATGTTCTGCATCTGTCCCTGCAATTTTGTTCAGGACAACTCCAAGTCCCGAAAATGCCCCACATCATACCTCTTCCTCCCTCTCCCAGCCCTCACCAACTCCTATGGCCACTGTCTCTACATCAATGATACAATTTCTTCCATTGCTAGAGTCACAACAGCTCTATAGTAGAATACCATCAAGTCCACTCGAATCCATATTATATTTCTCTATCTTGTAGACCCTGAGATGGTGATGTCCACTCCACCTCTAAATCGAGAGGGGGCTTGGATCCCACATGGCTGACGGATGTGATTTTCCTCCTTGCAGTTGTAGACACTCTCGGTTCCCTGGTGTGGTGGTTGACCAGTCTCACCTCCCCGGGTATGTTCAATGAACCGGACAGTAGGTATTGCAACTTTGCTGAGGCTCAGGGCCCAGCTGGCACATTGACAGTCCAGGGATTCAAGTCTCCTGAGCATACACAAACCCCAGCACCAATCACAGGTTCAGTAAAAGTGACAGAAGAGACATTTTGTAGAGAGGTCACATCTGAGTCCAAATCCATCACAATCAAGAGCACAAATTCCAAAGTAGGGCCCCCTGGCAAGGCACTGAACTCCAGAGCCATCTGTCATGACCACAGAACCTGTGTGTCTCTGTAGCCTTCAGGAGCACCAGCACTTGAGGTTGTATCTACTATGGCTGTCTCTGGGAGCCTGCTGAGATGCGCATAAGCTCAACCCCTCTGATGACCTCCCGACTCATTTTGCAGTCTCTTAGCCATATAAACTCATTTGTCTTTTACATTTCCCCCTTTTATTCAAGGTCTTTTTTTAGTTGCATCATCAGCTGGTGATGGTAGTAATCCCTCAGTATCAGGGAGGCTCATCCCCAGAAGTCATGTCCTACCCTGGAGGGAAGGTAATGCATTTACATTTGAGCAACACGGAGGCTCTCAGGAGGTAACTCTTAGGCACCCTGCAGCTCTAGGCCTACTTGAAATTTCAAGCACAAAGGCTCATAAGCATAGTCATCAGTATCAAGGGTCCATCATTGGACCATCCTTCTTCACTGGTCTTTGTCCTTACACTTGGGGGATTGCTGCTGTTCCATTGGGGAATGCAAAAGAGCTCCCAGCCAGTGTCTTCTTAATATCCTTAATCTCTTGCTTCACATCATTAAGTTGGTTAATGATATTTGTTTGGACAGCTCTGATTAGTTGTTCCATGTTCTGCATCTCCTCTTGTTTTTTAGTTGGTTCTTTGGACTGGGCCATGTCTTTCTGTTTCTTAGTATGGGTTGTAATTTTTTGTTGGTGTCTAGGCATCAGTTGATCTTGATGGGTTTGTTCAATTGATTAGCTATTCTTTCTAATCTGGGGTTTTATTTTGTTGTTTTTGTATGTGTGGTAGGTTTTCACTTTGATACTTCATTCCTCTTATTCTATTTCCTTGCTGTTGTCTATGTTCCCTTGGGAAAAAAAAATAGGCCCAGAGAAAGGAAAGAAGAAGAGTAAAAGGATAATAGCATTAATAATAGTAAAAGGTAGAAGAGGACCCATATAAGACCTAGGAAAATGAATAATTAACTTGAGTAAGACATGCAGAGGATTAAGAATAAAAAAGTGGAGTATAAACAATGAAATGAGAAACCAAACAAAGAAAATAATATATAGAATGCATTAAAAGGCCAGAATGATGAGAGGGAAAAAGAAAAGAAAACACAAAAAGAAAAAAGTTAAAAAAAGAAAGAAAACAGAGGGAAAAGGAGAGAGAAATAAGAAACAAAAATTAAAGACCAAACAAAAAGGGGTAGAATGAAAGAACAACAGCAGCAAGTGGAAGAGAAAAAGGTGAAGGAAGGAAAAGAAAGAGCATAGGTAGACAAAATTGGTAAACATAGAAAAAGTGGAAGAGGAAACAACAAAGAAGAAGACAGAAGCAACTAATTTGCAAAAGGGGGGGCAGAGAAAGAGGATTAAAAAAAGAACAAAAAACAAACACGCAAACAAACAAAAACCATGGAAAAACAGCCCTCCCTCTTCGGGCCCTAAGGAGCTTCTCAGGCTACCAGTGTTCATCAATCACCCTGCAGCCTGCCTCTGCAGGTTTTGAACCGGGTTTTGGCACATAAACTAAGTTAAATTAAAAAAAGGAACTCTTATTAAGAAAAATAAGAGATCTAGGAAAAGCTAATACAAAAAGAATGTCTATGTTTCTTGTCCTAAAGTACCAGATTGATGTCTGGTAAACTGGTGGATCACTTCTCTAAGAAAAGCCAGGAATCAAACCAGATCTCATATATTGAAGGCGGGAAATCCTCCACTGAGCTAAACTTTCTCCTTAGGTCAGTTAGCCTTTTAGAAAGCTATCCACCCAATTTCAGGCAGGTTAGAATCTCTGCAGTGGGCCAAAGTACTGCTGATTAGGTGCCTGTCTGTCCCTACCGCCTTTCTATTCTAATAGCTTTCTCTCCCATGGCAGCTGGGCCTGATAACCTGTGTGAGCAGATCCCCCTCCCCTCTCCTGGTCAGAGCCCTTCAAAGATTCAAAGAGGACCCTTGTGACTGAACTCACCACAAAGAAACCACTCTCAATCCTCTTCCAGACCCTTCCTCCTCCCAGGGGACCCTAAATAGGCCCTTGAAAGCCTACTGAGGCTTCTTACTACTCGCCTCCCCTAGGGGAGTTGGAGTTTTGATAGTTTTCAGCATGGACTAGTCTGTTGCCTGTTTCTACCCTTTCCCCACTCAAGTCACTCTCTCCCAGGGTGGCTGGGTATGTCAGGCTACCTGAGCAGATTCCCCTATCCCCTCTTCCCAGAGCCACCTCAGTGCCAGCTGGTATGCTCCCCAAAGTTCAAAGGGGCCCAGGTAACCAAATCCACAGAAAGGAAACCCCTCTCCACCCTTCACAAGAACCCTCTTCCTCCCAGAGAACGCTCCCTCCCACTCAGTGGATGGTGGGAGTTAGGGGGTTTGCAGAGGCTTTTTGCCTTGAGGGTGAGGCTTAGCCACCTGCCATTTCCAGCCACAAGGGCAAGAAACTCATGGTTTTCCCTTGGGCTCTTTATTTCTTTGTTCAGTTCCCTCCAGATTGATACCCTCAAGTCTCCTGCTCTGTGGGTTCCCAAAACACTGATTTGGGTAGGATTTTGCCCCTTCTCAGCAATTTTTTGAGAGAGAACTAGGAAGTACACACTTAAGTCAATGCCACCTTGCCAGAACTCTGACCACACAACTCTTTTAAAATTAGTCTTGCTTCTTGCCTTGGTTGAACCTATTTTTTACTCCCTCTCTTTTAAAATTTTTATTGTTTAACTTATATACAATATAATGAACTTATTTTAAAAGCATAAATTTTAAATAAAGAACACTTGGACTTTATGTAATATAAAGTCTTATGACTTTAATGGAATGGATAAAATCATTGACTCTGGAGCCAACCTTCTTTGGTTCAAGTCCAGGCTCTTTCATTTCCTAGCTCTGTGACTTTGGACAATTTATTTTATCATTTTGTGTTTTAACTTCTCATCTGTAAAATAAGGTTAGTGTGAAATTTAAATATTATGTGCAAAGTACAATGTTGCCTAGCACAAATTAAGTGCTTTTTAAGAGTTTGCTCTTATTATTGCTATTGTTTTTTTCCAAATCATATTTAATTTCTCAGTATTAAAAGCAAACAAACAAAAACACATAATCAAATATTTATTAACACCTAAAAGGGTGTCTACTTCTTCAGATTAAATAATCAAGAGCATATTACAACTACTATGTGTGGTTTCTACAGCTCAGCAGTTACCAAGGTAACAAAGATCTTTATGTAAACATAAATGTGGGACAAACAAAATAAAATATTTGGTAATCTACAACTGTCATTAATTACTATTTCTTTCCATTCAAATCATCTCAAATTTGACCACCATTATTGTTTGTCCATTCATGCAAAACCATTTATTGAGGACCTCCTATATACAAGGCAGGGTAGTAAAGCAAGAATGTAAGGGTGAACAAAGCAAGGGACATAACCTAAGAGGCTCTTAAATATGCTGGAGAATAATGGCACCAAAAGCTAAGAAAATGCCCTTTCCTGTATGTCTTCGTCAAAATGCTTAACATGAGTAAATCACATCCACAATGGATTACTATGGCAAAGTAAGAGATAATTCAGACCTATATAGGAAAATTTCATCTATGCAAACCAGAAAAAAATGATACTTTTTCTTTTAATTACAGAAATAATATAAAGACGATAAAAATATTCAAATGCTAATAATGGCTATAAAGTGAAAAACTGCTCCACCATCCCTTAAAACTTCCAGTGCCATTTTCCATAGTGCCATTAAGTTTCTTCTATACCTTTCTATATCTCCTATCATTATATTTTCTATGACTCTAAAAGTGTACACACACACACACAGCATGAATTTAGAAATTTATATTCTGAAAAATAAAAATCACACTTACATACACTCAAGTGGGATTATATAATACATGATGTTCTGCAGATTGCTTTCATTCATCTAAATAAATACATATTTTGAAAAGTATTCTATATCACCACAAAGATTTTACCAAATTGGTATCAGAAAAGTCACGAATTAATAGAAACCCTTCTTAAAGAATGTAAAACTGAATTGAGAGAATGACTGAAATGTTTTCATCATTTGTCACTAATGAATGGAAGGGTTAATTCCAATTTAAATTACCAGGATACAAGAATGTATATTCTGCTACAATTCAACTTTTAAAATTGAAATCTTTGCTTTTTTTCCCCAAACAGTACAACATTCTGCTGTGGACTATGGGTTTATATATTTCCATATCCACCAAAAGCCCAAAATGAAAAATATATCAGGAGGCCAGAATAAAAGAAAATGAAGCAATGTAATAAGTTATCACAGTATGAAAGAACTTTCATCTAAAAGAAAAATAAACCAATTTTTCACAGTCATAATGGTAACATGGTCTTACCATACAGACTTCTAATGCAAGGAGTGCTAGTCTCAACAAACTCGAAAGCTTCCCATTCCAACTGCCCTGTTGAGATGCCACTTGTAGACTCTTTCGGTAACACATCTCTGCAGCACTCATCATTCCCTGGGACTGATACACATGTGCCAGCCACTAAGGAACAGAAAGCAAGAAGAGTCCAAAAGATTTTAGTTTATTATATAGTCTGGTACCATCGCTTCCAACAAATTCAATAAACTTTGATGAAGCTGTAATTTTATTTAATTATTATTGGTAAGTTTGTGTTTGAAAAACAAAATGCATAGGTCAACAAAAAGGTAGCCATCTTGCCCATTCTATTAGAAGCAGTATATTAGCCACACTTGCTTCCAGTATGGTCTTAAAAGCTTCCCATGATGGAAAGTCAGGAGCAAAATCAAAATGTAAAAAACTATGTATCATGTAAATACCAGCCAAAAGAAAGCTTATGTAGCTATAGTAATATCACGGAAAGGAAACTTTAAGACAAGAAGTATGAAAAGAGATAAAGTAGAATATTTCATAATAATAAAAGAATCCACTGAACAGGAAGATATAAAACTCCTACACTAGTATGCACCTAATAACATAGTTTCAAAATTTATGAAGCAAAAAAAATTGACAGAAATGGAAGGAGAAATACATAAATCCTGAATCACAGTTGGGAGGTTTTATTTTAATTTGTTATTTTTTTTGGAGTTCCAGTGGGTTTTTATTGAGATAAATCAACAAATAGGGAGGTTTTATTTTAACACAACTATCTCAGTAAATAATAAAAGAAACTGATGAAAAAATCAGTAAAGATATATGGAAGTTTTAAACATAATTAACCGGCTTGACTTAAATGTACATGAAACATCAAATTTGATAATAGGCTGTAATAAAATAAATTTAACAAAAACATGTAAAAGACCTCAACATTGGAAATTGTAAAACATTGCTGAGAGAAATTTTAACTTAAGAAATTAAGGAATATATCCCATTCATGGGTAGAAAAGCTCAGTATTACTAATCTGCCAATTTCCCCCAAATTAAACTACAGATTCCATACAATCTCAATTAAGACTGCAGCAGATTTTTTATTTTTGTATGTGTCAGGGTTGACAATTTATATAGAAGTACAAAAGAGCTGTACTGACAAAGACAAGCTTAAAGAAGAACAAAAATGTTGGAAGGGAGGATTGTGGGAAGATGGTGATGGACTAAGAGGCAGAATTGAATGCTCTCACAAAACCAATGGAGAAGTCCAAAAGCTATCTGAGGGACCTGCTTTGGGGGTCAGCAGATCAGACAGTGATATACCAGGAGGGTGAGGGACAGAGAGACAAAGAAGCCAAAACAACAAACACCTGGGGTAAAACACTTGGCTCACTGCAGCTGACTGAGAGGAGAACATACATCTTCCTCCCTGTCAGCTGTTTCAGGGAAAAGGGAGGGGAGGTCGGCATGCTTTCCTTCAGTGAATTCAGTCAGCAGAGCCTGCTTTGAATGTCCAATCTGAAGAGTCAACACAGGAACACAGGAAAGCCAAGACTGAAACACCTCCATGGAAAGGTGCACTGACAAGCATCATCCGCTGACTGGTCTGGAAATTGCATGGACAAAAACTGTTCATGCTTTCTGTATTCCAACCATGGGAGAAAATATGCACCTCACTAGTGAGTCCCTGGCCCGATTTTGAAAACTGAAGCTGGGCAATTTTAAAGACTGAGAATAAGTTGAAACAAATATCAAAAAAAGAACTGTGGGGAAAAAAAAAAAACAATAGGCAAGAGAGAGAACAGCCTTCAGAATAATTTCACCAACGTATTCAGATGCCTAGACATCAGTGAAAAATTACAAGCCATACTAGCAAAAAGGAAGAGATGGCCCACCCAAAAGACAAACCAGATATCCTGAAGAGATACAGGATTTAATACAATTAATCAGTGATAATTACACAACTCTCGTTAATCACTTCAAAGAATTTAAAGAAAATATTATTAAAGAAATAAAGGGTATTAAGAAGACAATGGGGCTTGGCTCCTTAACTCTGCAGACATAAATGTGAGTTTGCCTAAAAAAAAAAAAAAAAAAAAGAAGACAGTGGGAGAGCATAAAGAACAATTTGAAAGCCTGCAAAGAAAAATAACAGACCTAATGGGCATGAAAGACAAAATGGATGAGATTAAAAATACATTAGAGGCACATAAGAGCAGATTTGAACTGCCTAAAGATAGAATTAATAATTTCAAAGATAGAACACCTGACTGGAAAAGACAGAACAGAAAGAGAAGAGAATGGAAAAAATGGGACAGAGATTCAGGGAATTGAATGACAATATAAAATGCATATTCACATTATCATTGACCCAGAAGAAGAGAATGGAAAAGAAGCAGAAAGAATATTTGAGGAAATAATGACTGAAAACTTCCCAACACTTACGAAAGACATAAATATCAATATCCAAGAAGGACAACACATCCCAAACAGAATAAATCTAAATAGAACTAACCTGAGACACCTACTATTCAGAATGACAAATATCAGAGATAAAGAGAGGATTCTGAAAGTAACAAGAAAAAAGCAAAACATCACATACAAGGGAACTCGTTAAGATTAAGAGCTGACCTCTCCTAAGAAACCATGGAGGAGAGAAGAAAGTGGTATGATGTATTTAAGCTACTGAAAGAAAAAACTGCCAGCCAAGAATTCTGCATCCAGCAAAGTTGTCCTTCAAAAATGAGGGTAAGTTCAAAGTCTTCACAGACAAAACCCAACAGAATATGTTACCAAAGACCAGATTTGCATTCTGAAAGGAATAAACAAAGGTAAGAGAATTGGAGAAGTTTAGAGATTAAGATTATTAGGAAGGGAAAACTAAAGGATAAGATAGACAACAGAACAATATGACAATAGAGAACTGAAGGACAAAATGGATGAAGTAAGTAGTGCCTTTACAGTAATAACACTGAATGTTAATGGATTGAACTCCCCAATCAAAAGACAAAGACTGATAGAATAGATAAAAAAACATGAGCCATCTATATGATGTCTGTAAGAGACCCACCTCAGACTTAAGGACACAACCAGATTAAAAGTGAAAGGTTGGAAAAAGGTATTCCACACAAATAGTAACCAAAAAAGAGCAGGAGTAGACCAGATAAATGTAAAATAACAATATTATTGCAGATGAACAAAAATTACTCAGTGCAACTGGTAAATTGTTCCTGTGATCAGTATTCTGTAATTTTTTTTAATACAAAATAAATACTTGCTTTTAACTGAGGAGAGCTGGAGAAGAGATATATTTTTGGATACTTCATTTCCTTTAACCCTTTATTATTTATACACTTTAATTAAAATAATCTACCTGGGTCAATAATGATTTACCATGACTACTGCTGAACAAAGTTTGAGTTTTTCTGCCTCATAAAACTGAGTTGGCAATTGTTATCTGCTGTAATTCATTCCAATAAGATGTGAAGAAATCCCAAATAGCAATTTGATTATGTAGAAAGAATTAAGGCCTAAATGGAAATTAAATAGCTAAACCATTAATTTATTCCACTCTTAGACATTATGTCCAATAGTTAGAGCTATAATATAAAAATTAGAATTATGTTATAATTACTCTATTGTATTTGAATTATTTTTTACATTTATAAAGGTTCGTTGCTATATCTATCTTTTTTAATTGATTATAGTAAATCTAACCTGGCCTTGCACTCTCATTTAAAGTTTGTAATTTCTTCAATCTATTTTTCTATTTATTTTATAATTTTACAATAAAGGACTTTTTAACAGTTAAAAAAATAAGAACCAGGGATTATATACCACTTTGGAGCGATCACATGGTACGTGAATATACCTCAATAAAATTGCTTAATAAACAACAACAAAAAATGTTAGAGGTCTTACTACTACCACACATCAGTCCTAAGTATGAGGCTACAATAATTACAACAAAGTAAACATACATCTAATTTATGATCCACCAAAAGACAAACAAGAATGTCATAACAGCATTATTCAAAATAGTCAACAATTGGAAACAACCCAAATGTTCATCAACAGTAAAAGGGATATATATTACAGTCTATTCATCAAATGAAATGATAAAGTAATGAACTTTCATGGCTACATAAAGCAACTGAATATCAAGCATAATGCTGAGAGAAACCAAATACAAAAGAGTGCTCCATTCATATGAAGTTTCAAAAATAGGCAAAATTAGACAGGCATGATAGAATTCAGAATAGTGATTCTCCCTCTTTGTTTTTGTGGTATGGGGCAGGGAAGAGATCAACTGGAAGAGGCATTATGGGGTAGACAGATAAGTTGATAGAAATGTTCTGTATCTTGGTATGGGTGGTGGTTGAACAGGTCATACAAGTGCAAAAATTTAATGAGTGGTACTTCTAAGATTTAGACACTTTATTCTTTGTGAATTTTATCATACTATAAAAGAAAACACACACACTATCTCTTGAGACCTTAAAATCAAACTATCTTAAATCTTATATGGCAAACTTAATCTAAGAGAGGAGAAAAAAATACCATTTTTCTACTAGAATCACAGAAAAATGAGACTTAGATTGCATAATCCAACTAATTTATGTCAAATGGATAACCTTTCTAAGCAGTTACATCAAAATGCTGGTATAATGAAAGATCAGAATAATGAACAAATTGTACTAAAATAATAAGGTCTATAAAATCTATAGTATAAAGTCCTTTTGATAGTTTTTCTGAGGCCCTGAGAGAATAACAAACTGAATAAAATAATTACATGATTTTTATATTTTAATATCAATAAGACTACAGCAAGCACATAGTAATCACTGTATGTTTGCCATTGTGGACAACTAGAGCCAGCTTAAAAGAGCAGACAATATTTATATTCAGGCATCAATCCAGAAAATAACTATTTCTAAAAGCCTTTAAATACCCATTAAAATCTTGGGTATCAGTTACCTGTAAAGCTAGCTAGAGAAAAACTACATATATCCCCTTAGATTATATACCACTATGATACCCTTATTAGAAAATGTTTCCAATACTTTTTTAACTTTCTTACATCAACCCCATGTAAAAGAGAGCATTTTCAACATTGTTTTAAATTGAGGAAATTCTCTAAATTAGTATTCAACTTTCTTAGTTTCTCTAATCACAATACCCTTTATATCTTGACACTGAAAAATATTTAGTGAGTTTAAAGGCAAGACAAATATAATATAATGTAACATACCCCTGATCTTGTCTAATATCATGGAGTATTTAAATTCAGAATTAATGTAAGAAAAGAAAGAACTTACCTGCCAAGCTGGAACAGAGTTTGAGTTGGACATGACTGTTTTTTGGAGTTCTTCAAGTACAGCATCTGGGAGTGGCTTTTGTGACTGCAGGAGAGGTTTACACTGAACTTGTCTCAAAAGTAAAATAACTGATGGCTGATCAGGGTTACTTTTTAAATTCTAAAAATTAAATTCCAAACAGAAACACATTAAATTGTTTCTTACACATTAAATGTAAAAGGAATTAAACTATTTTCAGTGTTGGAAAAAAAAATTTCTGAAATTAACTTTTTTCTAATTAAACAACTGCAAAAGCTCAATAAATAAAACACTGAACATCTTAGTAATTAATATCAAACTCTATGTTTAAATGGTCTTAAAATCAATAAAACTATTGTTGCTGTTTATAAGTAATTTATTTTAGATTTAGTCTATCCATTTGATTTATTTTATTCTTGGGTCATATCCTGAAAATTTTAGCTAAACTAAAAGAGCATAAAATTAACAGTGAAGGCTACCACTATTTCTTACTGGAACAAACTTTATTACAGAAGAGAGAAAGAGGTATATATTGTTTCCTCTCTCAACCTCTTAACAAAGATACTCAATGCCTGCCCTTCTTCCAAGCAGCATAGACTTCCTAGGCCTCAGAGTAAGAGAAATGACCCATTTTCCCATTTCCCTAAGCTATTATACAGGTATTACGTATCTCCTCCCATATATGTATATATAAGAAAGAAGCTGGGGAAACGGACTTTGGCCCAGTGGTTAGGGCAACCGTCACCACATGGGAGGTCCGCGGTTCAAGCCCCGGGCCTCCTTGACCCGTGTGGAGCTGGCCCATGCGCAGTGCTGATGCGCGCAAGGAGTGCTGCGCCACACAGGGGTGTCCCCCGCGTAGGGGAGCCCCACGCGCAAGGAGTGCGCCCATAAGGAGAGCCACCCAGCGCGAAGGAGGGAGCAGCCTGCCGAGGAATGGCGCCGCCCACACTTCCTGTGCCGCTGACGACAACAGAAGCGGACAAAGAAACAAGACGCAGCAAAAAGACACAGAAAACAGACAACCGGGGGAGGGGAAGGGAATTAAATAAATAAAAATAAATCTTTAAAAAAAAAAAAGAAAGAAGCTGAAGGAAGTTCTCTAAAAAAAACCCACTACTGTTTTAAATATTTCTTTATTCATTGTCTCTCAATGACATAGTTTACTATTTTTTACTCATTAGATCAATCTTAAATGTATTTCTGAAAAGTACTTGATTGCTTTCCTCTAAGTAGGAGACTGTAACAATAAAATAAGGAAAGGTTAATGAAAGTATCCCTTATTCTATCAAAGACAGCATAATAACCATTACTTTATGCTTACTAAACATCCACTGTACAATGTTAGCCTGTTCTGAACTTATATTAAATGGAAATTCTGAAATAAAAGTGAAAATTTATTATTCTGATTTTTAGGGAATTCAGGAACTCAAGGGATCTTCAAAGATCCATTCTTTGTTCTCTATAAAATTTATAGTAGTTTTCAAAAAAATTTTCTAGGAAGACAACATACTTTCAAAGTAAGCATTATGGAACAGCAAGTTTTAAGAAAAAGTCATATTTATAACTCTCTATGCCCATTAAATTATTCCTGAGTAGGTTTATGAAACTGATTTGTTCATACAATAAATATTTATTGAGCCTTTACTATGTCCTAGGCAAGGCACTAAGAATTGGGAAAACAGCCTACAGTCACAGAGTCCTACAATCCTAGAACATAAGAACTGATTACTGAGTATCAGTAGTTCTCGTCACCCACTAAACTATCTCTACAATCATTCTAAGTGGTCCAGAATTTTGAAAAAATGAAGGGACATTGGAAAATGTAGCCATCTGAAGGAAGCAACCAGAAATCAAAATAAACTTTTACCTCTCAATGGTAACAACAACAAAATCCATTAAGAACTTGGGTCCTAAAGTCAAACATGTGAGTTCAAATTGCCAACTGTGTCAATATCTACCTGTAAACTCTTGCACAAATTAATTTATCCTCTCTGAGCCTTAGTTTTCTCATTTGTAAAAATGGTAATAATAATAAATATCCATGTCATAAGTATTGTTGTGAAGTTCAAATACAAAATGTCAAACACAGTGACTGGCTTGTAGCAAGTACTCAGTAAATGCTAGCTATTAACATCGTCATCACCATCATCACCATATCTGCTTTAAAACAAGTTCTCCATTTTTAAACTTATTTTCCAAGTAGAATAAGAATCCATGAATCTAATGCCTAGTTCTATAACAAATACCTTTGTGCAGAGGGCTTCAGCTTCAGATATCCTTCCAGTGTCTATTAGGCCAGTGACAGCTTGGGAGAGAGACCACTTTTCAAGAGATTTGTTATAATTTTCGGGGAATTCTTTGTCTTTAACTATATAAAAAAAAGTCAGTGTTACTGTTTTCCACAATTTATGTGCTCTCAAAGGAGTAATTAGGGGTTAAGAAGTATTATAATTCGACTGATCATGCATGTACAGTTTAAAAAATTACATGTATCACTGGACTACCATAGTCTATCTTGACATAAGACAGGTTTCTGAAAAGTTTCATGGTAGGAATATTCATGATTGAATACTTAAGACATCAAATAAATGCAACAAACAAAAAATCATTATATATACAGTAACAATGAAAAGAATTCATTGAAAAAAATTTAAAGCCTCATTGATTTTATGCTATTAAACATCCATGATATTGATAACCTGGATTTTGGAGCAAGGCTTCATCTTATCCTCATGAGATATGGAATTGGTGACTACGACTGCTTCAAAACAGGCATTGTTGATGCAAGAAATGGTCGGGTCAGAAAAGATTCCATGAGTGAAGACAGTATAAACTCTGGTGGCTCCAGCTGACAGAAGTTGGTCAGCTGCATGACAGATTGTGCCACACATGTAAGCCATGTCATCCACAAGTATACTCAAGCGATGCTTCACATCTCCCACCAGCACTATGCAGCTCACTTCACTGGCTTCTTCTGTTCTTTGTGAATCAAGGCAAAGTCCACATTCAACCACTTTGCAATGGAGGTCCCTTTCTTAGCTCCACCAGCATCTGGTAGTTCTTCCACTCTCTTATCCACTCTGGACATTCTCCTTTCTCCACTGCATGACAGCTGCACACAAATTGTCCACTGGGATACCAAAAAAGTCTTAAATTTGAGAAGCAAGTAAGTTCATGGTGATGATATAATCTGTTCCTGCTATAGAAAGCATAATTGCACAAGCTTGGCTAAGATTGGGGATCAGCTCTTATCTTTCTTGCCTTGCCGGGCATAAGGGAAGAATGGGATGACTGCAGTAACCTGGCTGGCTAAAGCAATTTGCAGGCATTAATCATAATCAAAATCTCCACGAGATTGTCATTGATTTTGCCACAAACACTCTGAACAATGTAGACATCGTCTCTAATTTCCACATAGGTCCCCTGGTTGCTAAATTTCTTAATCACCACCTTGCCTAGCTCCAGGTCCATGTGGTTGCAATTTTCTGGGATAAGTGCTGGTGGGAGATGCCACTGAAGATTTTGATATTCGGCATCTTGGCCAGCTACCCTGGGAACTCTGCTCAGTGAAAGCTGTTGCTGCTGTTGAGGCAGAAACTAAAGTTGTACCAGAGACTTAGTAATAACTGCTTCATGTTGCTATTTCACCATCTTTGAAATATTCTTTTTCCCGTTGAATTGTCTTGACATTTTTTTGAAAATCAATTTACAATATAGGTATAAGTCTATTTCTTAACTCTTCTTTTACATTCAACTATTTGTCTATCTTTTTGCTGATGACTGAATCTTTAAAATAACTCTTGAAATCACATAGTGTTAGCCCTCCAAATTTGCTGTTTTTCAGAGATGTTTTGGATATTCTAAGTCCTTTGCATTTCTACATAAATTTTAGAATTAGTATGTTAACTTCTACCTTTAAAAAAAAGCCTATGAGGATTTTGATTGGTGATACAGTTCAATCTCTAGATCAATTTCAGGAAAATTGATATCCCAACAATAGTTGAGTCTCCCAATATATTTCACCATTTATTTGGGTCTCCTGTAATTTCTTTCAATGATGTTTTACAGTTTCTCAATGTACATGTCTTACACATTTTATGTCAAATTCATCCTTCAATATTTCCTTTTTGATGCTGTTGTAAATGGGTGTTTTTTAAAATTTCAATTTCCAATTATTTGTTGCTAGTATATAAAAACACAATCATTTTTATATTTGGGTCTTTTGTCCTACAACTTTGCTAAATCACTTATTAGCTTTAGTTGCTGTTGGCATAGATTCTGTAGGATTTTCTACATAAATCATGTTGTCTTCAAATAAAGACAGTTGTATTTCTTCCTTTGCAATTTGCACTCCTTTTTTTTTCTTACCTTGTTGTACTGGCCACAAACTCCAGTATAATGCTGAATAAAAGTGGTAAAAGCAAATATCCTTGTTTTATTCCTGATCTTACAGGGAAAGCATCCAATATTTCACCATTAAATATGATGTTTTGGACACTTCCAGGAAGATGGAGATTAGAAAGACACAGGATTTACTTCTTTCCCAAAATATTGCTAGGAAGACAGGCAGAAATGGCCTGGAAAAAATGTTCTAGGGCTTAGAACACTCCCCAGAAGAGAAAGGAGCAAAGAAAAAGAAACAGAATCTCAATGGGAAAGATAAAAGCTGCAGTTGTAGCTGCTGACGCCCATCCCCCACCCTTGAAGAAGACAGTTTTGAGTCCCCTGATCTCTGGCCAGTGGCTATGGACAGCAGAGGCCACAGAGGTCCACTTCCCCAGAAAAGGGGAGAGAGAGAAATGCAGCCTAAGACTGATTCAGCTTTTGGCCAACAAATTTGGTCTGCTATGTCCCATGAACCCTTCCAGGCCATATGGGGCTGTGCCATTGTTTGCCGTGGGAGCTGACAGGGGACTAAAGAGATCTAACCCTCTCAAACACACTCCCTACTGACTAGGACTGGCTGTTGAGGACAAAGAAGGGAGTGCAATTAATTCCTACCCAGGAAAAGAAGGGGGCTGCCAGCAAAGGGAAGAGAACAGCTTCTAAGAAAATATGACTTGCAAAGACCTGAATAGCCCTGAGGCAGGATCCTGTCACTCTGTTCCAGTTGGTGTTACAGTGAACACTTTCTGATTAGGATTTGAGGAGCAGCATCGGCTGGCAGACAAGGAAGCGCAACCTTACATTTCTGTGATAAACTTTACTTGATCATGAGGTAGTATTTTCTGTGTTGCTGGATTTGATCTGCTAATGTTTTATAATGAATTTCTGCATCTATATTCATGATATTGTTCTGTGGCTTTCTTATAATGTATTTGTATAGTTTTGGTATCAGGGTAATAACACTGGCCTCATAGAAGTTAGGAAGTGCTTCCACCTCTTCAATATTCTGGAAGAATTTGTATAGGACTAATATTACTCATTCTTTTAATGTTCGGTAAAATTCATCAGGCAAGCCATCTTGTTCTGGAGGTTTTTTGCAGGAAGGTTTTTAACTATAAATTCAATACCTTTAATAGATATGAAGCTATTAAATATGTTTCTTTCTGTCTGAGCTTTACTAGTTGTGTCTTTTAAGGAATTCGTCCACTTCATCTAAGTTGTCAGATTTAAGGGCATAAAGTTGTTCATGAAAATCTCTTACTGGTCTTTAGATAGCTGTACTATCTGTTGTGATGGCCCCTCTTTAATTCCTAATACCAGTTTTGGGTTTCATTGATTTTCTTGATTAAATTTTGTTTTCATTTCACTAATTTCATTTTTATATTTTTCCTTTCTTCTGATTACTTTAAGTTCCTCTTCCTTTTCATAGTTTCTTAAGGTAGATGATGAGGGCTTTGGTTCGAGCCCTTTCTTCTTTACCTGATACAGGCATTTAATGCTATAAATGTCACTCTAAATGATGCTTTAGTAGTACTGTCACATTTTCATAAGTTGTAGTTTAATATTCATTCAGTTTGAAATATTTTCTCATTTCTCTTCTAATTTGTTCTTTGACCAGAGTTTTTAGAAGTGTGTTATTTAGGTTCCTAATATTTAGGGACTGTCCAGATACTTTTTCAAATTGATTTCTAATTTAATGTCATTATGTTCAGGTAATATACTTTTTATAATTTGAAATTTTTAAAATTTTTTAGATTTGTTTTATGCCTGAGAATATGATATAGTTGGACGAATATTCTGTGTGCACTTGAAAAGAATGTGCATTTTGCTGTTAGAGGACGTGGTTTATAAATGTCAATTAGGTTAAGTTAGTTGATAGTGTTATTGAAGTCTTTATTATAACCTTTCCAACTTTCTGTTCAATTGTTCTTTCAGTAAGGGAAATAGGAATGTTGAAATCTCTAACTATAATTGTGACTATGTCTATCTCTCCTTTCAGTTCCATCAGTTTTTGTTCCATGTATTTTTGGTTAATTTTTTAAATTTTTTTACCTATTTTGTTGTGAAATACAACACATTTCCTATATATTGAAGCTCTGTTATTGGGTGCATAAATGTTCAGTACTGCTATGCCACCTGGATGAACTGATTATCTACCATTGTAAAATTATCCTTTTTATTTCTAGCAGTATTTTTTACTTATAGGCAACATGTGGTTCTTGATTTTTTTATCCAATCTGACAATCTCTGCCTTTTTATTGGGGTGTTTATAGCATGTCACTTAATTAGATTATTGAAATGGCTAGGTTTAAACTGACCATGCTGCTTTTTTGTTTTCTAATTCTTCTATCTGTTCTGTGTTTCTTTTCCTCTTTGTTTTGGCTTATTTTTTATGGTTTCACTTCATCTACTTTGGTGGCTTATTGGCTAGCTATAATTTTCATTTTTTAGTGGTTTCTTAAAAGTCTACATTATTCATCTTTAAACTATCAAAGTCTTTCTTTAAGTAATATTATACCACTTAACTTATAGTATTAAAAGTTTACAAGAAGTCACAATAGTTCTATAGCAGAATACCACTAAATTCACTCTAATCTATATTTTATTCTTCCACCCTGTGGACCCTGGGTTGGTGATGTCCACTCCACCTCTATATCGACAGGGGCTTAGATCCCACATGGTTAATGGATGCGATTCTCCTGCCTGTAATTGTAGGCACTCTCAGTTTCCTGGTGTGGTGGTTGACCATCTTCACCTCCCTGTTAGCTGGCGTGTGCAAGTCCAACAAACTGGAGAGTAGGAGCTGAAACTCTGCTGAGGCTCGGGGCCCAGCTGGCACATGGCCAGTTCAGAGATTGAAGTCTCCTGGTTATACACCAACCGTGGCACCAACCACAGGTTCAGTAAAAGTGACAGAAGAGGCATGTATAGAAAGTTCCCATACTTCCCCTTGTAGTCTTTGTGCTATTGTTAACATACATTTTACATCTAAATAGCTTATAAACCCCACAATACATTGTTGTTATATTTGTTGAACATGATTATATTTTATAAAGGTTTCTATCATGTATCAATTTTTGATTTGTTTCCATTCATTGATTTTTTGCTTCATTCTTCTCAAACAGGAATTTTCCTGCTTCTTTGCATGCCTGTTAAGCTCTGACTGTATGCCATATACTGTGAATTTTACCTTGTTGGATATTAGATATTTCTGTATTCTATTATGAATATTCTTGAGTTTGTTCTTGGGTGCAGTTAAGTTACTTGAAAACAATTTGATCTTTTCAAGGCTTGCTTTTGAGCTTTATTAGGTAAGACCCATAATAGCTTTTAGTCTAGGTCTAATTTGTGTACTCTACCTTTGGCAATATCCTTCTGAGTATTTTACTCAGCGCTACGTAAATTATGAGGTTTTTCTACTCTTGCTAATGGAAACACACACTATTCCCAGCTCTGTGTAAATTTCAAAGATTATTCTCCCTGCTCCTTTTGGGTAGATCTTTTTCCAGTTTCAGGTAGTTTCTTCACACACATGCTGATCAGTAGTGACCTAAAAAACTGAGGGGAACCCTATGCAGACCTATGAAGATCCCTCTGCAGCTCTCACTTCTCTGATACTCTGCCCTGAGAACTTGGCTTCCCTGGATTACCCAACTCATTCCTTTAACTCAAGATTACTGGGCCCTACCTGGGTTTCCCTTCCCTGAGCTGTGGACTGCCAATTCTCTCTAAGCAGTAAGCTACAGCAAGTGTAAGGTTTTAATCTGCTTCCTCTCTCTCAGAGAACATTGTCCTGCACTGGCTGGCATTCCAAGTCTGAAAACTACTATTTCATATCTTTTATCTTATTTTTTAATTGTTCCATATAGAAGAGTCAATTTGTTCCATGTTACTCCATGATGGCTGGAAGTGAAGTCCAGAAATTTGTTGAAGTTTAGAAGAAAAACATACTAGAAGTCTACTAGAGTGTCAAAGTAGTAAAGAACTTAATGGTTTATTGCTCTAGCAGTGATAGAGCTAGAAAGGGAAGAATTTAAAGTAAAAGAGCCACTTGCCTGGGGGAAAGAGTGGAGAGGGTTATGTTATTATCTCACTAAAAATCCTTTATTTTGTTTTAAAAAGGCACCCTTGAGGAACTGAAATAAAGGTTCAGCAAATTTTCTTAGAAAACCTACAACTCAAGTTGTCTAACTCCTTCAAGAAATGGCAAACAGTATCCTTTGAAAGAAAACAAGAAGGCTAAATAAACTAATATTTACATATGTTTTAGGTGTTTCTGATTTACCACTTAAAATAAGTTCATTTTATTAAAATATTCTAACCTTATAAAAAACTCTATATTGGAATGTTGTTAAAGAAGGGCCTGCTTTTCTTCATTTGCCCTGGTAGTCTATAAAAGACAGTAGTGATGTTTAATATTTACAAAAAATAATTGATAAGCTAAAATTAATTTAGTGAAAAACTAATGTCTTAAGACAGAGGTAGATTAATCTATTTTTAATGCAAAGTGTAGATCAAATTTTCAATGAAGAGATCTGTAAATTTACAGAGAAATGTTAACTAAATCTGATTAGTTTAACTGCCTTTTCCAGCTAAGATTCCCTGGATGAATCACAGGGCAATCTCAGTGCTGGTTTCAGTAAAGGACTACTTCCAAGGTGCATCTATCCTAAAGCACTAGTCAAAATTCAAAACAAAGATTTTAGCTGACAGAACATACTAAACTTTTAAACTATACAGGAAAAGAAAACATATGCTCATCACACTTCTGCATAGTTACTATGCCTATGGATTCTTTAATTAATACATTTTTTGTAACAACTTAAGCTGATATTGTTTTTCCCCCTGATCTAACCATTTAAGTATCCCATATTAAATCATGTATAAAATGCTTCTTTAAACTTACTTGAAGCAGAAACAGTAGATAATAGTGCCAAGTATAAATCTATCCTCTTTGGTTGAGTTTTGGTCACTACTGCCAGTTTATCCTCAGCATGACATGCTGCCATTAGCCCAGCCCAGACAGCAGGTTCACCTACACACAGGAAATAAAGTTAGGAGATTTGTTAATATCAACACATTGCTGAAAAATTACCAAAACTTAGAATACATGTACATGCTAAAAAAAAAATAAGTTAAAAAAAAAGTGGTTTCTCCAAAACAAAGTGAGTCAAAATTTCACTTTCTTAAAGGAAATCCAAATTACACTTGGGCATCCTTCAAGATTTGCCAATTTTTTCCAAATACATCAGAGGATTAAAAATATCATATTAAGTTCTTATTCCATGGCTGGTTAGCTCTGTTGTCTAGAGTACTGTGCTAGGGTGGAAAGGCCAATTATATTCACTTTCACTGGATTCCAAGGAAAAGTCTTAAGCAGACATTCATCTTCATCGCTCAGTCCCTGTTTTAGAGCATCTCATCTGATAACTATGCTTCCTTGAGTATATATTTCTTTAGACTGTAAGGGAAAATCAAAGATCATAAAAGAGGATTTTATCTGGGTAGTCTTACCTCTCTAAAGTTTATGGTACTTACACAATCAAAGACTAGTAGATTTTCTATTATTCTGGATCCAAAGTAAGAATCCTTGAGAGTAATTCTATCTACTATTTGCTTGAGAATACTTCCAAAAGACCACAAACTTACTCAACAAAAAACATAGACAAAATTGAACTTTTAGGATCTCTTTTTGCTCTATTGCAAAAAGCAACGGGCGATGGACTAAAAGAGCTGAATGTTTTCACAGAAACAACAAAGAAAGAGACATAAGCTGTCCAAGGAGCCTGCTTTTGGGGTTAGCAGAGAAGAAGAGTGCTATATATCTCCCAGGAGAGTGAGGGACAGAGAGACAAAGAAGCTAACATGACAAATGTGAGTAACCAAGCCCCTGTGGCAGCCGGCTCTTCCACCCAAACCCCAAGATATTTAGCTGGGGTAAAACCCCTGGCCCACTGCAGCCAAATGAGAGGGAAACATACATCTGTCTCCCTGCCAGCTGTTTCAGAGAAAAAGGAGGGGAGATTGGGGCTTTTCTTCAGTGAATTTGGCCAGCAGAGCCTGATTTGAATCTGCAATCTGGAGACTCAGCACAGGAAAACAAGAAAGCCAAGACTGAAACACCTCTATGGAAAGGTGTATTGAGTAGCACCATCTGCTGGCCAGTCTAGAAACTGCATGGACAAAAACTGTTGATGCTTTCTGTATCCATCCCATGGGAGAAAATCTGCACCTTACTAGTGAGTCCCTGGCCTGATATTTAAAACTGGAGCAGGGAAATTTTAAAGACTGAATATAAGTTGAACCAAATATCAAAGAAGAGCTGTAGGGGAAAAAAGTAGGCAAGAGAGAGAAATTAGCTATCAGAGTAGATTCACCAACATATTCAGATGCCTAGACATCAGCAAAAAAATTGCCCTATTAGCAAAAAGGAAGAGATGGCCAATTTAAAAGAACAAGCCAAATATCCTAAAGAGATACAGGATTTAATACAATTTATCAGTGATAATCATACAACTCTCCTAAATCACTTAGAAGAATTTAAAGAAAATACGACTAAAGAAATAAAGGATATTAAGATAGCATTGGGAGAACATAAAGAACAATTTGAAATCCTGCAAAGAGAAGTAAGAGACTTTATGGGAATGAAAGATAAGATAGATGAGATTAAAAATACATTAGAGGCACATAACAACAGATTGTTCAAAGACAGAACATCTGAACTAGAAAAGACCAGAGTCTCAGGAATTGAATGACAAATATGAGTATTACCAGTGTCCCAAAAGGAGAAGAGAATGAAAAAGAAAGAATATTTGAGGAAATAATTACTGAAAACCTTCCAACTCTTAGGAAGAATATCAATATCAATATCCAAGAAGGAAAACACACCCCAAACTGAATAAATCTGAACAGACCTAACCCAAGACACCAACTATTCAGAATGACAAATATCAGAGATAAAGAGAAGATTCTGAAAGCAGCAAAAGAAAACAAAGCATCACATACAAGGGAAACTAGGTAAGATTAAATGCCAACCTCTCATCAGAAACCATGGATAAGAAATGAAAATGGTACCATGTATTTAAGATACTGAAGAGCAAAACTGCCAGCCAAGTTTTCTGTATGTGACAAAGCTGTCCTTCAAAAATGAGGGTGAGTTCAGAGTCTTCAAAGACAAACAAAAAGTGACAGAATATGTTACCAAAAGACCAGATTTGCAAGAGATACTAAAGGATGTTGCAGCATGAAAGGAATAAACAAAGGCAAGAGAATTGGAGAAGAGTTTAGAAATGAAGATTATTAGAGAGGATAAACTAAAGGATAAGAAGACAGACAACAGAATGATATGACAACAGAGAGCTTAAGGACAAAATTCATGAAGTAAGTAATGCCATTATAGTAATAACACTGAATGTTAATGGATGAACTCCCCAATCAAAAGCATAGACAGATAGAACAGTAAAAAAATATATAAGTCATCTATATGTTGTCTATAAGAGGCCCACCTCAGATGTAAGGACACAACCAGGTTAAAAGCGAAAGGTTGGAAAAAGGTATTCCATGCAAATAGTAACTGAGAAAGAGCTGGAGTAGACCCGATAAATGTAAAATAACATTATAGTAAATGAACAAAAATTACTCAGTGCAACTGGTAAATTGTTCCTGTAATCAGTATTAATTTTTTTCACGCAAAATACACTTGCTGTTAATTGAGGAAGACTAGAGAAGAGATATATTTTTGGATACTTCATTTTCCTTTAACCCTTTCTTATTCATACGCTTTATTTATTTTTAAATATTTATTTATTTATTTAGATTTATTTCTCCCTATGCCATCATTGTTTGCACTTGCTTTGTCTGTTCATCTTCCTTGTTTCTTTAGGAGGTACCAGGAACTGAACCTGGGATCTCCAGTGTGGGAGGGAGGCACCTAATCACTCAAGCCACCTCTGTTCCCTGCTTTGTTATGTCTCTCATTATTATTTTTCTTCCTGTGTCTCTTGTTGTATCATCTTGTTGCATCATCTTGCGACGCCTACCCATTGTGCCAGCTTGATGTCTTGCTCATTTTTCCTTAGGAGGCACCAAGAACCTCTGCTCCCTGTTTCTGTATCTCTCATTTTGTTTTTCTTCTTGTGACTCTTGTTGTATCATCTTATTGTGTCACCTTGCCACGCCTGCCCATTGCACCAGCTTGCTGTCTTCTTTAGGAGGCACTAGGAACCAAACCAGGGACCTTCCATGTGGTAGGCAGGAGCTCAGTTGCTTGAGCCACACCTGCTTCCTATTATTCATACTCTTTAATTAAAAGTATCCGGGAAACAGATGTGGCTCAACCAATTGGGGCTCCCACCTACCGTATAAGAGGTCTAGGGCTTGATGCCCAGGGCCTCCTGGTGAGAGCAAGCTGACCCACGTGGAGTGCTGGCCCATGCAGGAACACCGCCCCATGCAGGAGTGCTGGCCAACGTGGAGAGCTGGCACAAGATGACACAACAAGAGACACAGAGGAGAGAAAATAAGAAGATGTAGCAGAACAGGGGAGCTGAGGTGCTGCAAGAGAGTAATCGCCTCTCTCCCACTCTGGAAGGTCCTAGGATTGGTTTCTGGAGTTGCCTAATAAGAACACAAGCACACACAGAAGAACACACAGTGAATGGACAGAGAGCAGATAATGAGGGGAGCGGGGAGGGGAGGGTGAAAGAAATAAAAATAAACCTTCAAAAAAAAAAATCTATCTGGATCATTAATGATTTAGCATGACTACTGGTGAACAAGATTTTTTCTGCTCATAAAATTCAGTTGGCAAATTGTTATCTGCTGTAACTCATTCGTGTGAAGAATTCTCAAATAGCAATTTGATAATCTAGAAGAATTATGGCCTAAATGGAAATTAAATAACTAAACCAATAATTTATTTCATTCTTAGAGATTATTATGCCTAATAGTTGGAGCTGTAATATAAAAATTAGAGTTATGTTATAATTAATTTCTATTATATTTGAATTATTTACTTTGTAAAGATTTGTTGCTATTCTATTTTTAATAATAGATTATATTAAATCTAACCTGGTCTTGCACTCTCCTTAAAGCTTGTAATTTCTATTTTTCTATCTATTTCATAATTTTAAAATAAAAGACTTTTTAACAGCTAAAAAAAGCCATTGATTATACACTTTGGATAGGTCATAGAGTATGTGAATATATCTCAATAAAACTGCTTAATAAACAAATAAATAGTTGTGCAAGAACAGCCATAAATAGGAGCTATGTACAGTAGCTGCTATCGTGAATCACACATGTACAGCAGGGAAAACAGAGAGATTGAGAGGTGAGGAATTTTTTTGTCTGTTTTTCATTTATTATTGTTATTACTGAAATAATGAAATGCTTTAGTAATGATTGAAGTGATGAACATACAACGATGTGATTATATCAAATAGCACTGATTGTACACTTTGGATAAACTGTATGCTTTATTAATATGTATCAATAAAATTGATTTGTTTTAAAAAAAATTAAAAAGAGGAGGAGAAGGAAGAGAAGGAGAAGCAGGTGAGAGCAGTATATCAATGTGAGTCATTCTGGGTTTAGGTTGGTGATGACATATTAGTAGGGAAAAGCTGGCATACCCACTTGCCCTTTTCTAGGGCGCACGAAAAACTCACATTTGGTCCATCCTCAATCATCTTAAAATATGCAAGATTATAAATTTATGAAGATTAGACACTCTCTTTGTCTTATTCACCATTACATATTTCATGGCTAGTAAAATACCTGACAGCTCCTCAAAGAGTATTTGCTAAATGGCCAATAGGAAATCAAAGCAAAACAACATAATAGTATATCCTACTATATATAGTAATAGCTTACATCTATAATGCTTTACATTTTACAAATTCTTTCAATGTTCATGTAAATTTGGGAAAGAAAAGATTTATTCTTTTTATTCTGTATGTGTCCATATTAATTAATGTTTAGTGAAGTGAATTAACTTATGGAATAGATTCTGGATGCCATATCTACCACTTTTTCTTCTATGCCAGGGGATGGGAAACTTTTTCTGAAAGGGTTCAGATGGTAAAAATTTTCAGCCTTTTGGCCCAGCTGATCTCTGTCATGAATATTTAATTCTGCTATTTCAGCATGAAAGCAGCCATAGATAATATGCAAGGTAAAGGTGTAGCTGTGTTCCAATAAAACTTTATTTATATAAATAGGCCTGCCAGTTGTAGTTTGCTGATCCCTGATCTACATTGTGCCACGTCGCTAACACCATTGACTTTACCTAATGTCTCAAGTATCCCAAGAGGAAATACTTCTTGATTGAAAAACCAAACAAACCCTTAGAGGTTAATATCAACTGAGAAAAATAAAAGTAAAACTGGATTTAAAATGTGAATAAAAAGCTCTTTTTAAAAAAAAAAAGAAAAAAATAGGATGTGGAATTTTTTCAAGTCAACATTCTTTATCTAAGTTCTTTATCTAACTTTATCCAAGTTCTTTATCTATCCTTTAAACTCATCGCTATATGCCATTCCCTAGTAAGGGACCATGACATTATATTGGGCTTCAAATTTCGGGGAGTTCTGGATCACAGAGTGTTTCAACAATGGCAATGGAGGGATACTGGTATGGGATACCAATGACAGATGATATATGACTGACAGGGAGCTGTACAGAACATATGTCCAGGGTGCATGGTAATGTTTGGATATACTCATAGTGGCAACAATTAAAAACCACAGTAGGGGGGGTACTGGGTTCCTGGCCAGTGGTGCTCTGTCGTGGTCCCTAGGGGAGCAGCGACAGTCTCCCAGGTACAGTGGTGGGGACCGGGAGGGAGTGAGGGTTCAACAGTGAGCCCCTGATACTAATGACTATGCTTGTGAGCTGATAAACCCAAAATAAGAACAAGGCCTAGAGCAACTTTGTGCCTGGGAATTTCCTTCTGTCAGCCTTCATGTTACTCAAATGTGGCCAGTCTCGAAGCCAAACTCAGCATGTAAATGCAATGCCTTCCCCCCAGCGTGGGACATGACACCCGGGGATGAGCCTCCCTGGCAACGAGGGACCACTATCAACTACCAACTGATGATGCAACTGGAAAATGACCTTATACGGAAGGTTCAATGCGGATCAGCAGAATATCCATGTCTACATAAAATACCATGACTTTAAAATGCTGTTTGACCTAAAGTAAGGGGGAAATGGAAAGGAGAAATGAGTTTATATGGCTACGAGTTTCTAAAAAAGAGTCTGGAGGCTGGCAGAAGGTTTGCCCTCATGCACAACTGAGCAGAGTCAGAGAGACAGATAAAGCAGATACAACCCCCAGATATTGGTTCCTTTGAGGGCTAAAGAGACCCATGGGAGTTATGGTCATGGCCGATGGGGTTAACTACCAGGGCAGATGGCCCCTCTTTGGAAATGGTGTTTATGTGTGATGAATCTGGACTCAGATGGGATCTCCCTTCATAAGACTTTCATGATAATGTGCTGGAGGTGCAGTTAATGTTGGGGTTTAAGATATATTTAGGGGATTTGAATCTCTGGACTGACAATGTGATAGCCAGATCCTGAGCCTCAACAGACTCCAGCACCTACAATCTGATTTATTGGACTTACCACACTCAGCTAAGATGGAGGTGAAGAAGGACAACCACCACACCATGGAGCCTAGAGTGATTACAACTGAAAATGGGAGGATTGCATCCAGCATCCAGGTGGAATCTGAGCCTCCTCTTGACATAAAGGTGTAATGGACACAACCAATCCAGTGTCCACATAGAAGAGGTGGCATTGGATTGGGAAAAGTGGACATAATGGACAAAGGGTATGGGGAAAGGCAGGAAGAGATGAGAGGTGGAGGCGTCTTCGGGACATGGAGCTGCCCTGGATGGTGCTTCAGAGGTAATCACCGGACATTGTAAATCCTCACAGGGCCTACATGATGGAATAGAGGAGAGTATGGGCCATGATGTGAACCAATGTATATGAGGTGCAGAGGTGCCCAAAGATGTACTTACCAAATCCAATGGATGTGTCATGATGATGGGAACGAGTGTTGATGGGGGGGGGGAGAGGGGGGGTGGGGGGGTGGGGTTGAATGGGACCTCACATATATATTTTTAATGTAATATTATTACAAAGTCAATAAAAAATAAAAAAATTAAAAAAAAAAAAAAAAAAAAAAAAAAAAGCTCTTTTTAGAAAAACAAAAACAAACAAAAAACAACTAAACAAACAGAAGTAATGGAAGGATAAACAACAGGATATTGGCCTGCTTACATGATTATAAAATAACTCTGAAATGTTAGATATTTTGCAATTTAGTTACAATCTTTAGAATTTATTATGAAAATAACATTGAACCTGTTTTTTGGTTATAGTTTGTTTCCCAATAGTGCCTGGATAAAAGCAAAAGTATTCTGACCAACAAATGTTTGAAGTGCTTTGGGGGAATAAATTGTTTAATGCTCTCTTTCATATTTAAAAAAAAATAACACACTTCATAACCCTGCACTGCCAGACATTCCAGTTCTCTAAGGCACTTTTCCCATAGTGGTAAGGGAAATATGCTGATGCAGTTATATGCACTCTCCGCTCTTCCCTCGATAGCATACATATGACAACTGGTCAGAACTAAGAGGTAGCTCAAGTGAGGCCATGACCTTGGCATCTCTAACAATCACACAAGACGTGTCCCCTTCCTACAAGGACCTAATTATGTACAAAAATAATTATGTTTATTAAACGTTTAATAGCTTTAAGTAAACCTCATTAAATGAGGATGGAAAACTGTGGAAAAAACTCTTCTTGAAAACATACAATTCAGATTCTCAATAACTGGTATTAAAGTATAGTTTAAGCAGATACTCTTTGAGGTCTGCTTCAATAACTGATTATTTCAATGATAAGCAGCCAAATGCAGCTAATCTAATAATATATAAAACCTTAAAATGTTTTCTTAAAATTCCCTTTTGGCCTTATTTCATGGAAATACAAACTCCACTCCTATATTTCACAAATGCAAGATTTAATAGAATCTGAATTATATTCACCTGGAGAAAGGAGAGCTGCCTTCTGAATGGTCTTTAGGGCAGTATTTTCTTCCTCTTCTGCTGAACTGCTTCCCATAGCCAACTGATTCACTGCAGTGTACAGTAATGCCTTTCACATAAAAGAAAAGAAGTGTGCTGACCAATTCTCTTTATAGCTCCCTGTCTTTCAAAGTGACTTTCATGTTTGATGATAAGATGTAACCCTTAAAGCTATGAAGAAAAATAACATTATTCTTTCATCAATATTATTCATAAAGTTGAAAATTTCCTTCGTACTGGGGCAAACTAACCTTTCCATGATTTGAATCCAGAATATGAGCCACATTTCCTGCTACAGCACCTCCCTATAATAAAAGATATTAATTATTTAGACTATGCAAACACTTTAACAAAACAGTAAACATTAAAACTGATAAAATCTTTCCATTAAATCATTTGAAAGTTTCAGTTTCATGACATCCATCACTTCCAAATTCCTTAAGTATCAACTTATTACTGTTTAGAGTAGATAAATACTGTAGTGAAAGGATATCTTTTCAACTATCTTCTTTTGAGATATTCACAAAGGTCCAGAGTTATGTAAGGTTAAACAGTACTAAGTATATATAAAACAATATAAAAGAAGTTGTGAAAGATTGAGAGAGAGAAATATGGTTTTACTCCATGAAAATACACAGGATTTTTAAAACTTTGTAGTTCCTAGTAAAATGAATAACTAAAGTTCAGAGCACCATGACGCTCATCATTGCTTCAATAATTAAATGAATAAGAAAAATAAAAATAAATGTAACACCACAGAGCTTTCAAAAGGTAAATATGTAATCTATAGTTTTTAAAAATCCAACTGTTAAACATTTTATCTAGAAAAGAAAGTGAATCAGAAGAATGATTTAATTTTATACCAGAAGTATACTACATCCTTCATTTTATATCAGAAATATATCAGAAATGTTTTCAAAAACCCTTTGCGTGGAAAGTATGCTAAAAGCAGAAATAAACTTTTAAATAATATATCAATATAAAGCAAATAGATGATGGATTAGATAGAAGAAAAGCAAAACATCAGAGTAAAAGGAAGATTCAGGAATAAGATCTGGGATTGAATCTTACTACAATTACTAACTGTGACTTTGCACAACTTACTTAATTTCTCCCTCTCAATTTCCCCATCTATAAAATGGACAAGAATTGCATTTACTTCATAAAGTTTTTGGGATTACAGGACAAACATATATAAAAATGCTTAGCAAAGAAGCAGGCACTTTATTCCAGTGTCAAATAGTGATGGTCTTCTAGGTAATTTGAACCAACCTACTCACTGAAAACAACTAAAAATATGGGCTAAAACCTTGCTATTGAAACTTTTGTCTGTGCATCACCAGTATCAACACCCCTTGGGAGGTTATTAGAAATGCAAACTATCAGGCCCCAGCCCTACTGAATTAGAATCTGTATTTTGACAAGATCAACAGGTGATTCATTTGCACATCAAAAAATTTGAGAAGCACTGGGGGAAAATATCCTAAAACATATTTAAAGCACTGAAGAACTGACAAGATAGTAAGGACTTATCAAGCCAAAACTAAAAAGGGTAAAATTGGAATCCAGCAAGGTAAATTAGCAGGGAAGCCAAATTTGCAGAACCTAACAAATTTGAATCTTTATTTTGAAAAGCTAGTGGGCTAGTGGAATTAGAAATTAAAGGTCAGGACTCACAAGGAAGAGAATGTATAGGAAACCCACCTCAAAATAAAAAGCTGAGACTTATTAAAGGACTTATTAACAGACTACACCCTCAGATTAAAAGTTAATCAGGGGAAGCGGCTGTGGCTCAACCAACTGGGCTCCCGTCTACCATTTGGGAGGCCCTGGGGTCATGTCCTGGGGCCTCCTTATGAAGGCAGGCTCGCCCACAGGTGCAGAGCACCAGCTGGCCAGTCGCAGAGAGCCGACTCAGTAAGGTGACACAACCAAAAAAAGGGAGACAAGAAAAAAAAAAAAAACACAGATGAGCACACAGCGAATGGACACAGAGAGCAGACAGCAAGCAAGGTACAAGAGGAGAGGGGAAATAAAATAAATAAATACAGACACAGAAGAATGTGCAGCAAATGGAAAGAGAGCAGACGGAACACAAAAAGCGTTTTTTAAAACTCTCAAAAAAGAGAAAAAGTGAATCAGAAGTAAATCAGGTCTCAAATGACCTTCCAATCCAGACACATAATAGCATGTTTGTTTCAGAAACCTCAAGTTCTAAACCTTGTTTAAAGTGATCCCAGATTCACAATCACCTGGAAGAAGTAAGCACAAATCCTCTCTAAAGAAATGTACCTCAAACTAGGCCTCAAATTATTCCTATAAATAATTTTTGAAGTACACGCAAGCAGGTACATAAGGAAACGAACGAAAAGCAATAGAAATTACAAACAACACAAGCAGACCCACAAAGATTTCAGATGCTAGAATTACTAGAGGTAATTTAAGTGTTCAAAACATATAAGCCAATACCTTTATGTTTACCAAGTGGTTAAGTGAACTATGAAGGGACATATTAGCCATGGAAGCTTAGAGAATAAATCATAGACTACTGAAAACAACTGGCTGTTATGAACTAAAATATAGTATACAATCCCTTTTATAGAAAATCAAATGACTTCATGATACTACTTACAGTTTTAAATGTTAGCAGTAGTTTTACTTCTTACTGTCTTATCTTAAAGGAAATTTTCAATAAAATAATATTTTGGGATTCAAAAGCACAATAGCTAATGTTTACTGTATGGTAACATTATAAGCAATATCTTACCATCTAGCCCTTAACATAATCAATACGTGTTCAAAAAGGTCCACCTACTTCTTTGTATCTTCCACAACACCCAGAACAACTGGATGTTTGGAGGAAACTCAGTATACTACTTGTTCAAGGAAGACTGGAAAATTTGATTAAACAACAAAACTGTATTATTATTTTCCATAAAGAGAATACTAATACATAATTTTAAAATTACCTCATTTACCACATCACATATTATTTTATCTTTTTGCCAGAATTTAGGGTATAACTTACCTTTGCATTTCGTTGTGCATACTGAGCAACCACTCGGGACAACAGAGACCAAAGAGAAGGGTCAGCTGGGTTACTATAGAGATCATCAAAAGTAGCAGGCTTAGAAATAGGAGTTACTTTATCAACCAAAAAAATACAAGCAGCCAATATTATATTTAGTACCTAAGTTTAAAACTTTCCAGACATCTAAAACAAGTCCATATTAATTGTCCATGCTTGATTGACAATATCTGAATTTTTAGAAAACATACTTTATACCTCCTATATATACCAATATCCTTATGAAAATAAAAAGGAAAAATCAGCAATGTGATAAGTAAAAGCCATGAAACATTAAGAAAGATTAAGGAAATTTAATATGTTATATTCAAAGAAAATATAAAAAGATTAAAAATTATACGATAAATAATACTATTTAAAGAATGACTTCTAACCAGAGAGGACATCATAAGGAATATTATTTATATTAAAAGAAACTTAATTTTTAAATAAAACTAATCAGCAAAGACTGTTAATAAAAATGAACTACAGAAGGAAAACAAACCACACATGCAATACTTTACTGCTAAAATTAAAACAAAATCACTATTGCTAGGCTTAACTTTATATTTTTCAAATTTTGAAGATATTAGTAATTCCTAAATCAAAAGGCAACCAATCAGAACAGAAAACAGCTGGGCCCTTCCTTGATATTAGGAAAGGGGAGAACAGAAGAATGGCTGTAATAACGGCAACCCCCATCCCCAGCGGCACCCCTTTGCCTGGATACCACCCACATCCCCGTCTCAGGTACATACTTTTCTCTCATTTCTCAATAAACACTTTTGACTAGCCTAATTTAAAAAAAAAAAAAAAAAAAAAAAGAATTCCTAAAATCATCAATCTGGATAGTATCACATAGCCTACTGACACTATTACAAAACTGAGAATTAGTAAAGGCTTTCCTACTAAAGCATGGTATGGATCCTAACCTAATTAAGGACCAAGTTTGTTTTCTCTATCTTTTTATCAACTAAATTTTAAAAATATCTGCATAGGTGAAATAATATGTACAGTTAGCTACTGATCTTAATTTCTGAAAATCACAATTTAGTTTCCAAATATATATGCTTACCTCATTTTATATTTTTAATTAAATCTGCATGTCAAAGACAATCACATTGGCCCCAAATTCACAAATACAGAATTTACCTGTGAACAGCTTTGGATGCTTCCCTCTGTACTGCCACATGGCGACCTTGGAGTGCATAAATAGCCGAAGTAAGAAGGCACCTCTGATAATTACTGTCTTTCTGTTTGATGTGCTTCAGTAGTTCATTAAGTGCTGCTTTTGACAGTGTAGCATCATGCATCACCAATCCTAGAGCACACAAAGCTTGAAGACTTTCTGTGGTTGGTTCTTTTAAGATAGAACTGTAAATATATATATATTTTTAATGGTTAGCCAGGAGTAGCATAGCCTTTACCTGTAACTATTAAAACATATTTAATGTTTAATACAAAAAGCAATTTACTCAGATTCACCAAAGTAAACCCAGGTTTAAAAATTAATATAATTTTTCATTTTTTAATACCCCAATTTATTTTTTATTTTAGTATTTCTAAATTAGTATGTATTTTAATTCTAATTTTTAAACTATCATTACTATTTCATTTTCCTACTATTTGCATTTGGCAATATATTAGGCTTCATTTTTTAAGAAGTTTTGGACCACAGAGAGGTTCAACTATGGCAGGGGAGGAATGCTGGTGTGGGATGTTATTTATGGGGAACACATGGTTGGGAGGGAGTTCTCCAGAGCATGTATATAGGGTATATAAAAATGTTCAGATATTCATTGGGTATTTTCATAGTAGTTACAGTTACAAATGACAACTGAGGGAGTGCTGAGTTCCTAGCCAGGGGAGCTCTGTCACATTCCACAATGGGACAGCAACAATCCCCCAAGTGCAAGGACAAAGACCAGTGAAGAAGGATGGTCCAATGATGGGCCCTTGATACTGATGACTATGTTTATGAGCCTGTGTGCTTGAAATAACAGCTAGGCCTAGAGCTACAGGGTGCCGAAGAGTTACCTCCTGAGAGCCTCTGTGTTGCTCAAATGTGGCTACTCTCTATGCCAAACTCAGCATGTAAATGCATTACCTTCCCCCCAGCATGGAGCATGACTCCCGGGGATGAGCCTCCCTGGCACTGAGGGATAATCAGCTGGTGATGCCACTAGAAAAATACCTCAAATAAAAGGGGGAAATGGTAAAGACAAATGAATTTACATGGCTAAGAGACTACAAAATGAGTTGGGAGGTCATCAAAGGGGTTGTGCTTATGCACGTCTCAGCAGGATCCCAGAGATACTCAAAGTAGATACAATCCCAGGTACTGGTGCTCCTGAGGGCTACAGAGACACACAGGTTCTATGGTCATGGCAGATAGCTCTGGAGTTCAGAGCCTTATCAGTGGGCCCTTTGGAATTTGTGCTCCTGAGTGTGATGGAGTTGGACTCAGATGTGACCTTTTGACACATGCCTCTTCTGTCACTTTTATTGAACCTGTGGTTGGCGCTGGGGTTGGTGTATACTCAGGAGGCTTGAATCTCTGGACTGGCCATGTGCCAGCTGGGCCCTGAGCCTCAGCAGAGTTGCAACTCCTCCTCTCTAGTTCGTTGGACTGACCCAGGTCAGCTAATAGGGAGATGAAGATGGCCAACCACCACACCAGGGAACTCAGAGTGTCTATGACTGCAATCAGGAGAATTGCATCTACCAGCCACGTGGGATCTAAGCCCCTCTCAATTTAGAAGTGGAGTGGACATCACCATCCCAGGGTCCACAGGATGGAGGAATAATATATGGATTAGAGTGGACTTACTGGTATTCTACTAAAGAACTACAGTCACTCTAGCTGATGTGGAGACAGTGGCCATAGCAGTTGCTGAGGGCAGGGAGAAGGAAGAAGAGATGTGATGTAGGGACATTTTCGGGACTTGATGTTATCCTGAATGATAATGCAGGGATAGATGCTGGACATTATATATCCTGCCATAACCCACTGAATGGACTGGGGGAAAGTGTAAAGTACAATATAAACTATAATCCATGCAGTGTAGCAGTGGTCCAAAATGTATTCCCCAAAGGCAATGAATGTGCCACCATGATGAAAGAGGTTGTTGATGTGGGGGGAGTGGGGTGGGGTGGTGTATGGGGTATGGGGTATATGGGAACCTCTTATATTTTTTAGTGTAACATTTTTTGTGATCTATGTATCTTTTTAAAAAAAAGAATTAAAAAATTAATTAATTAATATAAAAGTAAATTTCCTGGCTTCCAGGGATAGCAGTTTTCCTGACTGTGTGAAGCTGTTGAAAATAACAGTAGCCCTTCACAGAGCAACAAAAGCCAAATTTCTTTTCTGGTTATTGTATTTAAGATTTAAAAACAAATATAAATCAGCCTCTTTGGGTCTCAGTTCTAGGTAAATAGAGTAATATTGCTAAAATATTGACTTCCAATAAAAACCTAAAAATTATGCATAAGAGAAGAATGTTCTCAATATAAGATCTGATTTTATCATTCTGAGAAAAGTTTGTTCTATTTGCTCTGTGGTATTAAAACTAGCACTTTATGTAATAAGTATAAATTATATCTATAATCATCATATTCCAAGTGAACAGTATTATAATTTTAGAAAATTTAAATTGTAGATGTAAACATCTGGGTTTTTTTTTTCTTTCAAATGTGAAATCTGACTGAGCCCTTTGGAGGTAAAAGTCAATCATATTTAGGAATCCTTATTAAAAAAAAAACCCTAGTTTTACAAAACATCTTAATATGTCTAATAATTATTATGGATTTTGTACTGTAATAAAGCAAAGGAACTTTCAAAAACTTTTTAAACAAAGTTCATTAAAATTTAATAGAAATATTTATAACATTACAAAATATCACATACCCACCACTATGTCTTTCTACTATTTTTCGGAAGGGAAAAATAAAGCGTTTTACACTTGATTTTGACAAGCAGATATGAAATTATGACTTTCTATAGGCAGCTCCATAATGAACAGTTTATTTAAAGCATCCATAGTAACTCTTTTCACTATAAGAGTTGATAGATGTAGGAATCCATACATGGAATGATGTTTAATTATCTGGTCACTTCTTTCAACACATAAACCCATTGTAAGTCAGTATAACTAAGAAAGCAAAAAAGACAAACACTGTAATATAAATTCCTATATTGATAACAAATGAATAAATTCCAGTTTGTGCCTTTGCTCAAAAGAGAAGGAAAAAAATTATTTTAATACTTACTAATTAAAAAACCTAAATTATACTTTCAAATATTAACAAGCATGCTGAATGCTCAATACCTGCATGTTGTCTTATATATTTTCTAGGGATTTTACAGGTGGTTATTTAATATTGTAAATTCTATGACATTGGTAACCAGATTTCCCCCCATATGTATTGAACACACTCTTATTCCCCTTCAGCAAGAGCTTAGAACAGTGGTTAACTCCCAACATATGAACACCCCAACAAGATCAAGAAAGAATAAGTAACTGTGAACTTTTCATAGAAAAAAAAAAAAAAATCAAAGAAAAGAATGACAAAGGGCAGGGGTGGAAAGTATTAAGTTTGAAAATGACATGCAGAGAATAAAAAAAACAGAAAGAAAGAAACACAAATTAGATAAAATAAATAGCACTAGATCCAACAACAGAAAATGAGTTAAAGATTTTCCTTCTTATAGGAAAAGGAGAAAAAAGATTATATTCTATTTTTCCCTATTCCACCAATGTTCAAATTGAATCTGGTAGTAATCTAAGACTAATCTAATCTAATTATGTCTAGTTTGGAGTTACTTCTGGCCCCTAATAACTACAGAAATAAGTGAGCATCTATGATTATCACCTAGCAATTTACAAATTTGGTTTCTCTCAACATTTTACATATAGCTGTATATACATGTTACAAGGATATAGCCATGTGAAGTAAAAGGACTTAAAAAAATTCTGATTGGTTTTCTCAAAACAGCAAAGAGAAGAAAAAACTGTTTACTTATTATATAAGGAAAATGACATTAATCAGGATGGGACAGAAGCAATGAATCAATAAATGTAAAGCTTATCTTACAGAAGTAGTCCTCAACAAGGACTACCTAATCATCTCCCTCTTCACACCTTCCAAGGAGCTTTTGGAGATGGGGATGGGGAGAGACACAGACATTTTTTGCTTATCACAATGACTGAGGAATAGTATTAGCATTTAATGAGGGTTATTTGTAGATTCCTGCAATGATGGGACAATTCTATATTATGAGGCACTGTATTACTCAAAATGCCAATAACACCCTCATTGAGAATTACTGAATATATTAATCATCTACTGCTTTGGAAGGAATTAAGGTCAACTTTCTCAGGGAAAAACAAAAATTTCAAGAAGTCTAAAATAGTGCATAAATAACCACAGATATTATAGGCTATTATATTATTAATTTACTGTAAAAATACAGAAATAGTTACAGGTCATTTTTTTTTTGTTGGTTTTTTTTTTTTAATTTTAAAGACTCACGTTTAAATGAATTATACTTCATCAGGTTAACTTGAAAAGAAAAATCACTTTGGGAACCCAAGAAGCCAAGAAACAGTCAAAGTTGCCTTTGTTAAAATTTTAAGATCCTACTAAATCAGGTGATCAATTACTTTTAAACACACCACACACACATACATATAGAGTACAGTAAAAGGATGGTTTTGAAGGAATGGGTGGATCCACGCTAAAAGTTAAGACATGGATGGACTCTACTCTACCTGTTCTAAACCAGATAAATCCAAATACCTTTTGTTCACCAAAAATTTCTTATAAAAAAATTTAAAAATTAAGAACTTCCATTTTATATTACTTCAAATTTTAACCCAAATATTTGAGTATCTGTTCATGTTAAGTGTTGATGTCAACTATACATACCATTTAAACAGCAATGTCTTGGCTATGTCCATTTTTCCTTGTTTATACTCTGTTATTGCCAGAGCTGTCAAGATATGGGCTTTATCTTGCTCTGATTCAACAATAGACAAGGCTCTCTCATAGGCTGTTACAGAAAATACAAAACAATATAAAAGCAATCTTAATTGACAAACTTTTGTGGGACTTTTCCTTTCTTAAATCGATTTTTCAAAAAGGTATAACTTAAGTATTTTATTGTTCCCTTGTTTACAAGGGGGTTGAATAAAGACATATAATAATCTAACTTGGTTTAACTATTATAAGGTGATTCTGGGGATAGCATTAGTATTATTATATAACATTTGTCAAATTTTACCTTTCAGAACCTACAGGGAGCTATGAGTCACTATCTTCAAAAGAGCCAGCTTAGGCCAGAAGTGGAGGCTTGCAGCCACTGAGATGTGACCAAAATTCCTATGTGCAAAATCCATCATGCCGTGTAGATCCTTCCAATAAGCTGTATACACAAAAGCTAGGCCCATATATGTAAAAAATGCACTAAATTAGCTTTTTTTTTTTTAAAGAAACCAAAATCTACCAGTACTAAGGATGACCGAAGTCTTCATTTATTGGAAATTTACATTTAAGGAGTGTAGGGTAGTAAAGACCTCCTTTCAATGCTAACTCAGATATCTACCATAAGCAATCCTGGCCTTCAGTTTCCTAATCTTTATAATGAAGATAATACTCAGCTCATAACACTGCTATAAGGACTAGCCATCACAATATATTAAATGAGTTAACAGGATATCTTTCCTGACTCCTAGTAAGTTTTTAATAAACATTGCAACCTTCAAATCCCCATCTCAATAATACATCTTTCTGCATGTAAACTCATGATTAATAAATTCTACCCAGCTCTGGAAAAGCAATACAGGTCCTTCAGTTTCAAGCAATATACTTACCTTTGCTGCTTTCTTTATATAGACCTTTCATAAATAAAGCCAATGCGAAACCTATGATGTCCTCCAACTCTTCAAGGGGTGTTGACTTAAAAGCCTGGATAGCTTTATCATATTCACAAATGGAACTAAGAAGCAAAACATGACTTTAAATAAAAATAATTTCGCTTGCATTATCAAAATATAGAGACATTATAATACTAAAGATCTATTAATTATTTAGCCTACACTTCCTTTTTACAATGGCAACTCAGTAAACTATAATCGAATAGTTGTTAAAACTGTACAAAAGATATAAAATTAAAATAGAAGGCATATCACTTATTTCAAACAGGATGTACTAGAGGGATTTAACTTCACACTTCGCTTCTTCTAAATTACATGTGAAATGATTAGTTCTGCAAAATTGTCTTTTTTTTAACAAACTTTAATTAAAATCCCAAGTTATAAAAATCATTTCCAGTTGACTTTTAGATAAAACTTTATTTTTTACAGCTTAATGTAGCCTTTAAATATTGCCCTGCCTATGGTTCTAACATCCTTGACAAGCTTAACAAGTCATGAAATGCCTAGTCAATTTTTAAAGGGCATATAGGTATTATAGAATTTCAAAATCAAAACTGTATACAAGCTTTCCTGTGATTAGTAGAAAGAAAAATATAAATTATCATAAATGATACTGAAGTACAATACTTACTAATAACAGAAAATAACTTGTTTTGCTTGAATAAAAATGAAAAGAAGTTATATAATGGCTGCCATCACTTGGAATAAAAACACTCTATCTTTGAAATGCTTACTTCCGGTATCCATCACTATAATCCAAATCTGTTTCTATTTTTAACGTGTTATTGGAAATCTTTTCACATAACCTTTTTAATCTTGGGAGTGTTGATGCGGTCTAAAACTACAGATAACCTTTGCATTCTAAAATTGGTTTTATAAAGGTAAGGGGATTTATAAAATCAATAAATTAATTTTGAGAAATATTTTGATGAAGGAAAGAGAGCTACCTTATATTACTTATACATACAAATACATACGTACATATTAAAAGCATTTGTTTTTAAGGAACACCATCTTCAAAGATGTGATTACTTAGGGGGAAAAAACAATGGGAATATAGAAGGGTATGAAGGGGCTTCAACTTTATCTGTAACTTTTTCTTTGAAGAAGTCTGAAGCAAATTAACAAAATGTTGAGGTCTGTAAACATTTGACTGGTAAATGAGTATTCATTAAATTATACTCTATACTTTATTACTTATCACATGTTCATATATTTTGAATTATTTTATAATAAAAACAATATAAAAAGAAAACTGATGACTTATTTTCAATGGAAAATATTTTTTTCTAAAATACTTATTTATATTAAATGAAACATTAAAACTAAAGAGTGCAGATACTTTTCCTTCACTATTTCTAACAACATATCTAGCCTCTGCTTCAACAAAATCTGGAATTGACAGAGCAATATCAACTCCTAAATACCATGTATAAAAGAATTGAAAAGAGTGGCATTCAGAACAGTAAAATTTTCTGCCTATGAATATAACTCAATTGCAGTTCCAAAAGGAAAGAACTAGCTATTTCATATGTCAGCTATGAAGCTCCTTAAAAGATGTAGGCATTAATCCCCAAACATCAAACTATAGTGCTAATAATGTGTTTCATGCTAAACCATTCAATTTGGAGGTAGATCTAAACTTTAGGAACTCTTCCTTAACTTGAGCCAAACCTTCCTCTCATATCACTTCTATTCTTGCTGTAGGTCTACCCACTAAAGTAATTGACTTTTACACTTTTTTTCCCCACCTTTTTTGAAGTCAAATGTCTTTGAAAATTTGAAGAAAGATATATCACTCTCTCTACCTTCCAAAATGCCCACACACAAAAAATTTTGTGTACAATTCCACAGAAGTTCCTGGACCCCTCACATCCATTCCAGTTTTAAAATTACCACAAAACAGAATAAATCCAATTCCTCTGCTAATTAACTAGGTTTCTGCTATTACAGTCAGCACCTGCTTCTCTTCCAAATGTTTTCTTGACCAGTCCATAAACCATCAGTTCAAAACCTGCTATTTTCAAAGCACACTGAGGTTAGGTGTGGTTAGAGGTACAATAAATTGTTAACACAGCCTGGAATTATGGGTATTATGTTTCCTGGAGGAATGTCATCATCCTACTCATGTACACGTCCTGGCACAACCTCATCAGTGCCATAGCTATCAATAGAAAAATCCAATAGAATTAATGGGAAAAAAATAGCTTACCATAACAATCTGCCATAATTTCTCATTGTAACATTATAAGTATCTTGGTCTTCTTCAGTCTGTAACAACAAAATTGCCCTTAAAAAAGGACAGGTATTTTAAGTTATCTATGCGCAATAGCATTCTTTTAATCTCCGTATTTAGCTGAATCTATATTTCTTTTCCTCTTATTGAATTCTATTAATTATTTAATATTAGTCATATGTGCTTATTCATACTTATTAAGTGGTACCATAAAAACAAATATATTTCGATTTTAGATCATGAAGAAAATAACTTTAATAAAATAGCCTCTTAGTAAGTCAAATCATTTATCATATTTGAGTTCCAAATATTCCAAAACTTATCATCTAAAGATGAGAAAATACTGTGTCACTGTGTTTTGATATATATATGGAGTAAATGGAAAACACTCTTTAAAATATTTATATACTAGTAGTTTGGGTTAGGAAGCCAGGAAATTGAGTGTTTACCTGTACCCCTTACAGTTTCATACAGAAAAATATTTAAGTGGTATGGAGCTTAGAGAAGGGGAAAAGGCATAAGAGTCCCTCCAAAAAAGCCTATTTTTCCTTTCCAAGCTCAGTCCCCTTTGGGCAAGAAGGAAAATATCTTAACAACTGAGAAAAGTTTAGATATTTAGTAAGATTTTTGTTATTTTATTTTATATTTAAGAGAATTATCCAAGGGCCTTAAATTCCCCTCATTTAGATGAGAACAAAAATTTGTTAGAGAAGTCTAAAAGACAGTATTATAGCGATTAAAGACTATATCTTGTCATTAGATTTATACCTAATTTATAGTTTCAAGCCTCAAATACTTGTTTAAGGCAGAAAACAGTGCTGATCCATCAAGAAAGAGTGGTACATATACAAATTATGGCAGAGTTTCCATTTTAAATCAAAGATATAACCTCTGTTAGAGCCACATTCTCTGCAGTTACAATAATACATAAAAAAAAGTAGCAAGCACCCTAAAGCTGTCTACTTTTTTCTGTTTAAAAATCATGCTCACTGTTGTATTCTACCATATGAACAGTTTGAAGGAAACAAAATTGTGTTTTCATAAACCTCTCTCCACATATACCTTGAAAAACACTTCTTGATTATACAGCCTCCAGTACCATCTAGTGATTATTCTTTTGAACTGCAGATAAATCCAAATAGGGATACAACAAAGCATTTGGGATTGTGCAGTATTTTTTACCTGACAAGGCTTCTTCTAAATATCTTATTTATTTAGATTTGAGGCAATGCTATGCCTCAGAGCTTAAGCAATCAGGTCTTTTAACTTTTCACCTAGTAGATACTCATGGGATCAATAATTATTTTTTATTCACCAATCAATTAATTTGCACAGAATAAAAAAGTTTATTTCATTTCCTACCACTCTTCCTGCTGGTAGTTCTAATTCAGCACATTGGCTTTCTTGTTTCCTAAATATGCCAAGTCCACTCCTGCTTCAGAGCAATTGCCCTCAAATTCTTCTGCGTGGAATGCTCATCCCAGGGGATCAGGGGATAACCAAACAGCTTGTGGCCACACTTCATTCAGGTCAGGCCTCAACCACCCTTTTAGTAAATTCTACTCCTCTTGAACCTATCTGAAATGCCCATGCACTGTCCTTTTACTCTTTGACTTTCTTAGCAATTATTATAATCACAGGTGTTCATCAGCTTATTATGTGTCCCTCCACCTACCTACCCTCTCTGCCCCTTCCCCCAAAATGTTAGCTCATGAGAACAGAGCCTAAGTCTGTTTAATTTGTTCCTAAGTTACTAGTGCTAAGGACAAAGTAATTCAACAAATATTTGTTGTATGAATAAACAGTCAATATTAAAGTGATCCAAGCAATTACGTCAGAGTGGTCGTATTTCTTCTCTGACTGAACACATGTATTTCTTTTCTTTTTTCTCCTTTTTCTGTTAGTTTGAATAATAAAAACCAAAGTAAAGCTGAAAACTTTTGACCTTCATAGATGTAATATATACAATGAAAACTTAGGAAAGGGTCAGAATATTTATTCAGTACCTTCTTCATGAGACTGAGACTACATAAAAAAGTATCAACTGATAATAACTCAGAAATTCAATTAAATGTATGGTTTACCTTTGGTATGCATTTGCTGCTTCCTTTTTCAGTTGTAGATGTTCATTTAAGTAACCCAACATTGTGAAAGCTGGAGCATAATTCTGAATTCTTTCTGGAAATCCAGAAATACCTTTACTTTACATTTACATAGTGGTTGTATTCATAAAATATTAGTTTTATTTTCCATTTTTCAGTATCTTAAACATCAGACTATTTCCAAAGGTGACTGGCATTATTAATAATAGAGGGTCTGATTTTATCTTCAATATAAAATGCCAGTAGTCATTTTATAACTCTTAAATTATTGACTTATATTTAATATTTACATGGTTTCTACATATATTTTAAAATTTAAACATTTTATTTAAAGTTATAATAATTTGAAATTCTAGTTCTTGTTAAACCTAGTCATGAGTTTTACATGGAAATTCAGATCTTTGGCTGATCAGTTCCTGTGATTAAATTTAGCAACAATTTCTCTTGATGGTTCTGTTTCCATCTCTATGTGTAAAAAAAAAAAAATTAACTCAGTAAGTTGATATGGGCACATTCAATGCACTATATATATGTATTTTGAAATTTAAAGTCAGAAGCTATCATATATCTCCTAAAGTAAAATGGAGAAAGAGAAACACATGGTCTACTTAAAAATGGTACTGGGAAACCTTCAAATCCCTTATTTAACAAAGTACAGTGCAATCATATTTTATGTGACAATTAGCTTCTAACATCAAAGCATAAGGTGAAATTAAATTATTCTTGAAAAAATCCCTCAATCACTAAATAATGAGCCTAAACATATATTTCCAATAACGTGGAAGAAAAACAGGTGTGAAAGAAGGAGATTAAAAGCACTGAGTTTGGCACTTCATGTGTATTATCTCATTTAATTCTCACAACTAACTTGTCAACCCAAGTATTATTATCTCCTCTTTCTATAGAGTAAACAGAAGTTAGAGAGGTAAAATATTTGGTCCAAGACTACAGAGAAAGTAAATGGCAGAGCAAGAACAGCATCAGCTCAGGCCTAAAAAGCTCCAAAAAGCTTTCCACTACAACAAGGAGTCTTTCAGATGGTCATTTTTGTCTTGAATTACTAGGTAATGAAATACTTACCTTCTTCAAAAGTCCTTACTAAAATTCAAAAAGTATATTGCTTGGCTACTGGGGGGAAAAAAGGCCAAATTTATTTTTTAAAAAACACTAATAATTAATTTGGAGCTAATTATGTTAAAAATTCTTTAAATTATTTCAACAGTATTTCAAATATCTTGCCAAAAGAATAGATACCTTACCTATGTATTTACACAAAACAACTTGTGCAGCTGGAATAGCATTCATCTGGAGAATGTTGTACCGGTAGAGCTCTGTTTCTCTGTTGCTTTTATCTTGCAATGTTGTACATACCCAAAACGCATAACCTATTGCTCCCTCGGTCTTTAAAAAAGTCAATATTAGCAAGGAGACATGGGGTAATAAATATGCCAATAAAAATTAATAAATGCAAACAATGGACTTCAATACAATAAATATCACATCTTAGTCTTAAGTCAATTAAGTGACTTTAAATGAAAGGTCACTATGATAAAACAGAGCTAAGAAAGTATTTGAATCACTTGCTCAAATCCTAGGTGGAAGAATCAAATGGCATAGATACACAGTGCAGAAAACAACTGCCTGATGGGCTGGTTTTCCCCTTCTCAACACCATCCCCATACATCAATAGGTATATCAAACTAATAACTAACAAAAGAATTCCAAAACACTCAAAAATAGTCTAGAAATGTCAACCAAGTCTAGTCTTTATGTCTTTTTTTTCCTAATTTATCTATTAAATCCCAATGCCATTTCATCAACTCTTGAAATCTGATAGATAGGTTAAAACTTGTTTTTTAATTCACAACAGTTCATCTGTTTTTAAGATTAAGAAAGAATAGAGAGTAGAGACAACTGCTATCGTTAACATCTTATATCTCTACTTATTCATTTCTTTAACAAGGATATTATTCTATTCATTAATGTATCCTCTCTCATATTCTTACATGCATACTGAGTTCTGTAGTGTGCCGAAAGAGATCCATGGTGTCATAACTTCCAACTGTTTCTGCAATAAGAGCCTATAGATGAAAAAAGAAAAAAAGAGGTTCTTAATGTGTTTACAAGAAAAATAATAATAAATAAAATTGTAGAACAATCAAAGGTTTACTAGCCAGGGCTTAAGAACAAATTAATTTCTTTTTCAATCTTGGCTACCATATTCCCATGGTTCAGTGGACCAGAATGATTGCTAAATTGGAACTTTTGCTGACAAATGTTTCCAGATGTCCACCTGCAACAAGGCTGTGGTGAAATAATCCACATACAATTCCTCAGAAAACTGATGAGGCTGTGCTACCTTCTCCCTTCCTTCCCACCCCTCATCTATTTATATTGGTATTTGCCTGGAGTAGGACTTCTTAACCACAGGATCACCTCAGAATCACTTAAGAAGCTTTTTAGAAAAGGAGGTTCTCATCCTTAGATATCTAGTTTCTAGGTCTAGAGCAGGGATTCTTAACAAGCAGTACGTGAACCTGAATTGAAATTCAAAAAAACATTATTGTTGTGGGGATGAGTGTGTGGTTATGATATATTTATTAAATACATAGTATAGTGTTGACTTAGTAAAGGTCTGTAGTTTTCATCTGACTTGCAAAGGGTTCTGTGGAATAAAAAAGGTTAAGAACCCCTGGTCTAAAGTACAGTTTCAACATTTTATTTTTTAAAACTGTCTCCAGGTTTTAAATATTTTATCTATGCATTTGACTTTACAAAAGTATGTGATAGGGAAGCAGATGTGGTTCAAGCATTTGAGCACTTGCTTCCCACTTGAGAGGTCCTGGGTTCAGTTCCTGGTGCCTCCTAAAAACAACAACAAGCAAAGCAAATGAAAATGAAAACACCAATTCAGGGAGCCAATGAGGCTCAGTGGTTGAGCTTGGCTTCCCATATACAAGGTCCCAGGTTCAACACCCAGTCCCTGGTACCTCAAAAAAAAAAAAAAAAAAAAAAAAAGTATGAGATAGGTTAAAATTACTCTTAAGCTCAGCTATCTTTTTTAAGAAATCAGGTTTTTTTAAGTTATCATACCTTCTTAATATTATCAGTTGATGAAGTCTCATTTCTACTATTATTCATTTAATTAAACCTACCAGTTACTTCCTGAAATAAATTAATTTTAAGAATAAAAATAAAGAAATAAAAAACTATGTAGGTTATTCTAATAAACATCTGAGATCTATTGATCTAAGGCAGTGCTCCTCAATGTGAGGTTCGTGGAGCAGCAGAATCACCACTTGGGAGCAGTTAGATATGCAAATTCTTGGGCCAAGACTGAGGGAGCCCCGTAACTGACAGAGAGGTTAGCACAGTAATGCAATTGCTCCCAGATGCTACCATAGTTAATGGGAGCAGAGGTTTTTCTACCTGTTTGCTTCACCAAATAACTAGAATTAGACCTAAGAGTCAAGAGTACAGTGAAAGATATCTAAACCCTGATAATGGTTTTCAGATGCTTGATGCTCCTACTATTCTCTGAACCAAAACAATCTATTTATGAATTCTTTATAATTTCTCAATTAGATAAGATGTTGGAGTACAATCCCCTTCTTTTTTCAGGTGAGTAAACTGAAATCCAGAGAAGTGAAAGTAAAAGGAAAACAAGTTGGTGACAGAATTCAGGCTAGTAGCCAAATGTCCTGATTTCTGGAGGGAACCCTCAAAAACAAGTGCCAAATTAAATAGAAGATATTTTACTTAAAATAAGAAAACATAACCAAAATGTTTTTTTCTTTGTAAATACACAATAAACATCAGAATTCTGGATTTATTTTTAAAGCACAATAATGTCAGTCAGACTGAGGGAGTCCAAACCACTCCCCCATCCTCAACCACCGCAATCAAAGCTTAATCATTACAAACTGTGTAGCCTTAGAGATGATACTTAGGATCTCTGAGCTTTGATTTCAACATTCAGAAAAAGAGTATAACAACAACTACCATTTCAAAGGACTGATGGATGATTAACCGAAATAATAAATACAAAGAGCATAGCACAGTGATTGGCACAAAGTAAGCCTCAAATGCAACCTATTATTAGTAGAACCCTTATTATTTATATTAATAGCTTATCAATAGATGTATTAATAACTATGTTATTATCTTACTTGTCCAATCCAGCACATTAAATAAGATGGATCAAGGGATTGAGCCATTTTGAAAGCTTCATGAGCTTGCTAGAAAAAAAGGCAAGAAAAGATATCACATTAAGTCATTTTATAAACAATATTATTAAACTGCTCATGTTTAAAAATAAAAATAAGAAAATAAAAAAAGTCTGGCTGTCATTATAAATATGCATGAACCTAAAACTTTACTGTTTAAGACCCATTAGTAATGCTTAAAGCAGTGTTTTAACCAAATAGTCTTATAACACTCCTGTACGCAAAGTTTTCTCTATAGTAGTAGGAGGTTTGGTTCCTAGAAAAAGGCAATACAGGTGTCTACTTCCTCATCGTAAGAACTTTTTACCATTCATCCAACCATTTTATAGCTACAAGGTTTGAAGGTAGTTATTAAACAAGGCTATATCTATTCCACTCTCTTTAGCTTAACTAGGAAGTTTAGAACAAATAACCGATGAAATCTGAGACATGCACCTGACATTGGGAGAAAAAGTAGTCAACGTCATAAATCTGCACTAAGAAATCAAGAAACTCTGAAGATACCTCACTTGAACACGTTAACATGTATGCATTTTTTTACTCCTAGAAAAAATAATCTTTTATTATATTGTGCTTTATATTGTTCTCTCAAAAGTCAATGTGTAGTTGGAAAGTTATTTTTTCCATTAAAAAAGTTCATGGGCAACAGTTATGCCATGCTATCGTAAATCTGCATTCATAGCTTATTAACAAACAAAAGTTGCTTTGTTTAAATTTTTAAGCAATTTTCACATATTTCTAAATTCAAATTAATGCTTAATTTCAATCTTTTTAAAATCTTCCAAAACCAGTCTTCTTTTCAGTGACTTCATATATCCCTGAAAATATTACTGAAACTATTTTTAAAGGATGGAATTCAATATATTAGCTAAAACATAACACAATACACATATGCTATTATCTATAGATTTATGGAAACTTTCCAAACATGACCTATAAACATGTTTCGTTATTTTAGTTCTAATTCCCTGATGTATAACAGCTCAAGTACAACAAATCACATAATAGTGTTTAACGGAATTAATATACTCTAAAGCTAAAATCAAAATCACCCAAGCAGTGCTCAGAGATGTATTCACCAAGTGCAATGAATGTCCCATGATGATGGAGGAGGTTGTTGTTATGGGAGGAGTAGGGTGAGACGGATGGCGGGTATATGGGGACCTCATATTTTTTTAATATAACATTAAAAAAAATAAAGACAAAAAAAAATCACCCAAGCAAAGGTTAATTTTTAACTGCTAAAGTGTATGAGTACTAGTTATCTCCCTTACCTTTACTCACCCTACCCTGATTCCAGCTGAGGTATAATTTCTCTTACATGTGTACATACAAAAAGAAAAACCCCCAATAATTCATGATAGAATTGTTTTAATCTCTAAATGAAATACCAATATATTTTAAACCAGAAATCTGAGTGGAATAGGAAAGGGAAATAATTACTATATGTGAATTATTCAATATAACAAATTTAAAGTCATCAATTAACATTGAAGAGCATACTGGATAGACCACACTATACAATATTTTTTTCTCCATAAGACGTGGAACTATTATGAAGAGAACATAAATAGAAATATTCTTTATTTTTAATATGACAAGGCAGGCAACACATTTACCTCAATGTTTTCATTTGCAAGGTATAACACTCCCAAGTTGGTCCATGCAACAGCATTCTTAAAAAACATAAAATAAATAAATAATTAGGCGCCTTGCTACTTGGAAGCCTCGGAAATTAGTAACTAAATTTTGAAGTTCTTTGTCATAGGAAGGACACACAGAACACTCACAATTTGTTCTGATTGGATTGATTTGATGAAACAGTGCTGAGCAAGAGCATAATTTCCAATACCTGAAAAATACAGAATTTTATGAAATTAAACTTTATTACCTTAAACAGGCACACTACTAAAAATATTAAAGTATTACTCAGTTCTCACCACTGGAACAAGCAACCACACCAAGAGCATTCCAGTATAAGTGGTTTTTACTGTCCAGTCTCACTGCCTTTTTCAGACACTGAAAAGAAGTAATATTAAATTAATTTGTATTTCTTGGGATAGCAAAATTCATATCAAAACAAATGAGGTTTATGCAAAAACACTATAGTATTCAATGTATCAAAAACATCCTTCAGAAAAGTACTTTTTAAAAAGTTTATAAAAAAATTTCTCAAAACCATACATGTAAAGATTTCTCCAGCAGTTCTTTAAGATCATTCATATCACTGCCTGTTTCAGCTAGATGTTGTGCTTGGCGATAATAATTAATTCCAAGATCACACCATGTATTAGATGTAGACATCAGTTTTAATGCACGACCATAACATCTATGGAAATATAAAAGTGAATGATATGTTTTATTCTATTGTCCTAATTCAATTTGAATGTCATTAGCCGTCAATCTTTGTAAATTACCTTCCTCCAAGATGGAGAAGTTCATTTTTCTTCAATAGTTGTTTTCCTTCTTTCTGGCCTACAAGAATTGCTAAAACACTAACATTCACTTTGGATGGTGAGACAGCATATAGACTGGTACATGCATCCCCAACTAGCTTCCAAAGGCAAGACACATCAGCTTGATGCTGAAGAGCCCTAAAAAGGAAACAGTGTGATTCTTATAAATTATTTCCAAAAAGCATGGAGTTTATCTCCCTTATAACTCTTAAAAATTAAAACAGAAAAATTGATCCTGATTAAGAGCTACTTCTTTAGTTAAGTGAAGTAAATGCTTTACTAACCTCCTCCTAACTGAATTATATCAAATAACTTCCTGCCTCCATTTGAAAGAAAGGAAGGAGGGAAGGAATAAGGGCAGGAGGAGGGAAAAGAAATAAGAAATTGTTTTAAGTTAAGTGCCAGAAATTTTGGAGACATTTCCTCATTATATATACATCATTTTTGATAGAAGTAGCAGAAATCACATAAAGCAATAAATTTTCCAGGACCAACATACTTTCAGTACTGAATTTTCTTAAACTATGCTCTTTTGTTTGTTTGTTTAAGAAATGACTAAGACAGTGAAACTGGCAATTCTTTTACAGTTGAATACTATAAACTCAGGTGTTTACTTTCACAAACATCCCCTAGTAAAGACTACTAAAGGTTTAACATATCAAAATACATCTGGTAGGCCAAAGGATTTTTATTCTCTCCAAACCAAGAATACCACAAATCTAAACATGAAAACGTGAAACTCACATTTTTTGAAGTAAATAAATTTGCACAGACTGACTGGACAAACCAAAGTGTAAATAGAAATACTAAATATATGGAGAGAGGCCACTTCTTTTTAAGATGAGAAAATCTTAGCTATACATTTCTCTTTGCTTTTTTCTTCTTGAGATTTTACAAATAAAACACAGCAATTTCATTTAAGCCAAGTCTAGGCAATCAGCTATAACAAGCAGCTTTGCTATTGGCAGATGGACAAGCAGATGGAACATTTTTCATAGCCTTTTCTACTCATGGAGTCCAGCCAGAAATCATTTTCCAATGTCTTTCTGAGAAATAAGAGTAATTACTATAGTCATGAATAAAAACCTACTGTGAGGATCAGGAGGAGGGGCAACACTATTTGAAGTTCCTTTGCCCAAATAACTTAACAAAATTTCTAAAATTGACAGCATGAAAGAGAAAAAGAAGAGAAATAGGCAATTTTATTAGCCTAAATTCTTCTCTCCCTGTAAGTTAAATTAAAAAAAAAATATCTGTAAAGTGAAATAACTTCTATTACACTCTTCAACAAGAAAGGTAGCATTGTTAATTTGTTAACTCCTAATCTAGAAGTAAATACAAACCTGGGGATTATCATACTTTTATATAGAGCCTTATAATTGTTTCTGAATGCTACACCTTATCCAGAGGAAAGTTTCCAAGGGCATGAAAGGCAGTATTTGTAGCTAAAGTATTCTCACCCAAAGGTTCACATTTACTTTTTTTTAATTTTTTTTTTTTTAAGATACTTAGGTTATATAAATGTTACATAGAATATATACAGGATTCCCATATGCCCCACTCCCCACACCTCCCACATTTTCCCACATTGGCAAAATCTTTCATTAGTGTGGTATATTCATTTTAACTGATGAACACCTTTCGGAGCATTGCCACTAAGCATGGATTATAGTTTACATTGTAGTTTACACTCTCTCCCACTCAACTCCATAGGTAATACAATGGATATATAATGGCCTGTATCTGTCATTGTAATGTCATTCAGGATGGTTCCCAAATCCCCAAAATACCCACGTATTATACCTGTTTTTCCCTCTTGCAACTCCCAGTTGCTCAAATGTGGCCTCTCTCTAAACTTACCTCAGCTTATAATTATATATATACTTTATTCATTTTTTTTAAGACAGTACCGGGAAATGAACCCAGGACCTAATACATGGGGAGCAGGCACTCAACCACTGAGCTGTATCTGCTCCCAAAGACAGTTGGATTTTTTCATTTGTTTGTTTTTAGGAGGTACTAGAGATCAAACCCAGGACCTCATACTTGGGAAGCAGGTGCTCAAGCACTTCAGCTACATCTGTTCCCTCACATTTACTCTCAAATACCAGTTCAAACAAAGCATGTTTCTTCTCAATACATACATCTTTGGAAAGAGGTGAAGACATGAGACTTGAAAAGCAGTGGTAAAAAACCAGTGGGACACCAAATGTGTATGCTCCTTGATTACAACTAGATAAACAAAGTAGTTAATGTGGAAAAGGGGTGGAAGGATGCTTACCAAAATGCTAAACAGTTGAATGGTGGGGACGTTTTCCTGTTTTCCTAAGTTTTTATATGTGATTATATTCCAGTAAAAATAAAAGCGTAAATTTACAAAACTGTTTTGAAGAAAATAAAAAGGAAATAAAGGAAAAAGGCAAAATATCAGTGGGAAAATAAAGGCTAAGTCTTTCATATTTGGCTTATATTGAAAGCAAAGTAATTTTGGAGCAAACAAATAGGAAACAGAGGGGACAGGCAGTAAAAGAAAAGGAAACACAAGACATTTAAGTGCAAAAAAATTAAAATGTATTATGTAACTTGTGTACTTTTTAAAATTCATCTACCACAAATAATACTTCTACTCTAACTGCAGAATTTACAGCTCTATAAAATACCAGATTTACTCAAAATTTTCCAATTCCTTTCTTAATAGATAACACCTTTATCCTAGAGTTTCTCTCCAAGAACTAAGACAGATTGCCCATTCTCTAATACCTTCTACCCTAAGGCCTAAAACAGCATTTGTGCACCTGAAGCCCTATTTTCCAAATCACTTCCAAATAGAAATATGCTCCCACAATCAGGTCTCCTGAAAGAGGACACTAACGCATGGTTCCAGAGTTACTGCTCCAGTAGCACAGACTGCTTCCTCTTTCCTACCCTTCCCTCTGCACCCAACATGCAGGTAGGTACTAATTACATAGGAAATGGTAAGTATTTCCCAGAATGGAAAACCAATAAAATATGTATGTTATAGAATTAATTGGCTGGCCTGTAATTCTTTGTCTGACATTCTGAATAATAATTGCTATGTTTAACAGACATAGAAATCTTCTAAATTTAGATTTACTAAAATAAAGGCAAATTACATATAATGAATAAAAATATACTAACCAAGTAAAATATTCCAGTGCTTTTTCTATGTAGTCTACTGCTTTCCCATCAAGATAATCGACTAGAGCTGCTTTTGCCATCATAAGATGGCATTCACCCAAACCTAAAATCAGATAAGTCTGTAGTTATCTCTAAAACATAAAAGTAAAAGAAACACTTAAAATGAAATTCAAATGGACTTTCTGGTGTTATTTTAAAGCCAATCTCCAAAAAATAAAAATGGTATTTTACAAAAATTTTTAAGCATTGTTTTGCCTGTGTTTTACAAAGAATTCAAATGGCAAGGTTCTGCTGGAGTATATACATGCACAAAATTTATGAAATCTTATATATGGAGCCTCAACTTTGAAAATGGGGATATTACATAAATGCTTTTCTCTATCATGTTACTGTTTATTAACAATTATGAAACAAGATTTGATCATTTTATATTCCAAACTAACAAGCTATACTATAAAATGGTATGTTATTCAATGGAATATGGATTTCCCTAAGTGCCTAGTATATACTTAATAAATGCGAGTTCTCCTTCCCTTAAAAAAAAATTTACAAATTAAAAATTTTTCAAGCCATAAGTTACATGTCACTCTTTCTGATTTAAACCTCAATTGTTCTTTAAAAAGAAGGAAATGGGGAAAAAAGATATATAATGGGACTGAGGTATTTTTTTTAATGGTCAGATATAATTTTAAGATTTAGGTATTTTAGGGATATAGTGAATAAAACAAATAAATCTAAATGTAAAAAATAGGAGAGAAACTATTTTTAGAGAACCATTTTTAGATTCCATAATGATAATACTATTTGTCCAAAAGTTAAATCTTGTTGTATTACTTCTTATTAACTGTTATGAAATGAGATGTGATCTTTTTATATTTGAATCTATATAACAACCTATACTATAATAGGTTTTTACTGAACATTTTGCTGTTGATTAAAGAAGTCCTCCTCAAAATACTCAATACATTTAAGAAATTTACTCCAGGATTTTATAATTCAGTATCACAAGTCAAAGAAGAAATTACCATGCAGAGAAACAGACAACTGGGGGGAGGGGGAGGTTGGGGAAATAAATAAAATAAATCTTTGAAAAAAAAAAAAAGAAATTACCTTTCAAAGCAGGCACATAATCTTCTTTCTTTTTAATGATCAGCTGGTATTGAACTATAGCCTCCTTATATTTGCCTAAGATTTGCTGTATTGCTGCAACCTTAAACACACTGTATGTGGATTCTGGGTTTAGCTCACTGGCTTTCGTGAAGGATTTTAAAGCTGTTGTATAGCCACCTCTGCTTAAGTATGCCTCTCCTAGTGATTCCCAACAATTGAAGTCCTTTGGATCTGCCCTTAATGCTGCCTGTAAACTAAAAAATTTCAAAAAATAGTAAGAGAACTAATAGTAACAGAACTACTTTCACATCTGAAAGGAAAAAAATAAAGAAGATAATATAAATAAACTACACATATACATGGCTCCTTCAATTTATACAAGTGTTTTTAGAAGCAGATATAGATGTTTCCCTTTATGATTTGCATTTTTTAATACTAAGAAATTTTATTAAAATTTCAGAATGAATAATATCAAGGTGTTTTAAGGGAATATGCTGACCACAATATCTTTTCCTTGATTATCTAACATAACTCCAATTTTCTACCATACCAGGGTAGGTAGACATCTTAGACTACCTCACCATAATCTATAAACCTCCATTACCATAACTAATAGGGCTATACTATCATACATGAAAAACAAGAATAAAAGGCATATTTTAAATTTCTAATCAAATGCTATTTCCATGAAAAAAATCAAAATGCTTGCATTTTAGAAATTAACATAAATCAGAAACTTTTTCTTGATTCAAATATATTTTATTTACCCTGAAGTACATTTCAAACCAAATGACTAAAATTGATCATATATGAATTGCTCAATGCCTTGCAAGCCGGCAAACATCTCCCTAGATCAAAAATAATGCATGTCAGTGAGAGAACAACAAAGATATGAACCTTAGCTTTTTGTAATTGCTTAAATTTCTACAGAGAATCTATTACATGTATATTAAGAATATGCTTCACTAGATTGACTATAACAAGAGGGCATTACTTAATCCATTTTTCTAACTCCAGTACCTTGGGATAGATAATAAGCACCAATTAACCATAAATAAATTTCACTATCTCTTCCCTCAAAATTCAACCTTGTATGAGACAACTTTTAAACTGTATGTTGGATATAACACAGATTTTAATTTAAGGAACCATTAGGCTAACAGTTTAAATATAATAAGGTGCCTTACTCAGCAACTGCTTGAGAATGTTGACCAGCTTTCAAATAGTAGAGACCTCGCCTAAGCCAGGCCCACTTTGCTGTTCCAGCACTTGCCTTCTGAGTTACTGCTGTTAGGATAGCTAAGGCAGTTTCCTGATAAGAAGAAAAGACTAATATAAGAAATAATGAATATTGTAAAAATACAGATATATGTAAAGTACACATATATATATATATTTTTATTTTACCACTTCTGGGTTTTTTATACATACAATGGTCTACACAAAACTATAGTTTCAACAATGTGATAAGTAATTTAATACCTGCTAATGAAAAGAAAATGGAGAAAATGGTAAAAATGGTTTTTTAAAAATGTATATATATATATTTCTATTGCATCTATAAATAAAATTTTTTAAAAATGGTAACTTTCAAGTAGCTACATACAAAAAAATTTATATTTATATACTCAGGTTTTTAAAAAGGTATTTAAGTTATTACATATACCATTTCTTCAAGCTCCACACTTAGGTCCACTGCTGCAGCTCCAGATTCAACATCAGTGTCATCTAATTCAAAAGCTTTCCTATAACATCCACGGGCTCTGTTTTTATCTCCCACTACATCTCTGTAGTAATGACCTAAATAGCAGAAAACTTTGCCCATGTATGTATCCAATCTTGCAGCCTTTGAAATAAATATTGATAATATAAGAATATTAAAGTTTATTTGAATGAATCTCTTTTAAAACATAAAGGATAATTACACAGATTAATGAAAAAAAGGACAAATTTTATTAAATATACAAAAATATGCCAAAATATCATTAAATATAAGATTTAAAACAGACATAAAAGGTGGCACCCGTTTCTTATGGGAAGCAAGAGCAAGTGTAAATGTATTGTTTCTTTGTTAAAAGAAATATGAAATTTAAGCTATTAGTACATTAATCTGCTTTTATAAGTCAAGAAAATGTAAGACTTTCAGATATTAAGAACGAAAAAAAACACACACAAAAAAACAAGAGGTTAAGCATCTAAAAATATATAAGGCTCATACACCCATAAAATTATAGTAGAAATTACCTAAAACCAATATTTTGCTTTTTTCCCAGGGATAAATATGTCTAGTTTTCTATAATGTATATTTCTTAAAGAGTAACTTTCATATTTTTATTTTTCCTCCTTGAAAATCATATAATATTCTTATAACCTTATGTATAAGAGATAAAACAAAAAATAGTTCAGTAAATCGTACTTTTGTATACCTAATTTCTATGATTATTATTTATGATTTTATAATCTAAATGATAAGAAGTGAATACTGGCACTTATTTTACCTTTAGAAAGTGGGTAAGAGCCTTTGTTTTATCTTTTCTTGTTTCTTCACCCATGGACCAATATGTTAACCCAAGCTGGTAATGATATTCAGCAACTTCAGCATCTTTCTCAAGAGCCCTCTGAAAACTAAGTCACCGAAAAAGAATAAAAAGGAATATTAAAATGTATACATAGAATATGGATGAGAGTGGACTTACTGATATTCTGTTCATGAACTATTGTGATTAGTAATCAAAGAAAATGTGGCATTGGTGTGGAGAAAGTGGCAAAGGTGGCTGCTGGGTGTGGGGAATGGGAGGAAGAGATGAGATGTAGAGGCATTTTCGGGACTTGGAGTTGTCCTGGGTGATGCTACAGGGACAGTTACCCGACATTGTATGTCCTCCCATGGCCCACTGGATGGAACGCGGGAGAGTGTGGGCTATGATGTGGACCATTGACCATGAGGTGCAGCGGTGCTCTGAGATGTATTCACCAAATCCAATGAATGTCTCATGATGACGGAGGAGATTGTTGCTATGGGGGGAGGAGTGGGGTGAAGGGGGTGGGGGGGTATAAGGGGACCTAAAATTTTTTAATGTAATATTAAAAAAATAAAGACAAAAAAAAATAAAAAATAAAAAATAAAATGTATATAATATATCATTGAAGACTCCTAGTTGGAATACTCAAAGATTGAGTAATTCAAGGATGCCAAATGAGAAACAAGTCATCTACTTTAAGATTTAGATTATAATGAGAAAGAAATTATTTCTTTGAAGAGCCTCCCACTAGCCTTTTAGCACATACCAAGTATTATAATGTTTACTGAACATTATGATCAGCTAATCAGATTTCAAACCCATCTTGGAATTATTTTAATACTCGTGGTACATGGTAAATACATTTCTGAAAAATACTAAAACATAAAGCTTATGAAGATCAAATTTATACAGAACTGGATATTCATCAAGCCTAGTCATTTTGAATTTTTGAGAAATATAACAAACTAAGATGTGACTGGATCTAAGACCAATCTACATATCCTTACCATTTTTCTGCTTGCAGATAGTCTTTTCTCGTAAAATGAATCAAAGCCTTGAGGGCATGAGCTTCAGCTAGGTCAGGGTAAGAAGAGAGAAGGTCTTCCATAATCTATAAAGTAGATATCTGTGAATTCCATATCCATATAAAAATTACAATTAACTTTTAAAAAATGATCAGTTTGCATAAAAGAGCCAACCTTTGTAGCTTCATCTAATAAGCCTTTGTTCAAATAGGCCAAACTTTTGAGAACCAAAAGTCCTGGGATATTACTTGCATCAGAAACCTAGAAAATAATTGTAAAGAATTGCTATAAATCTCCTTCATCACATTGCAGTAATGTTTGCTTTAATTAAATAAAGTACATAGTAGAGCAGGGTCCTAATGGGATAAAGACATATACGTTCTTATTTCTATCACTTTAATTCTTTTATATCTTTTTGTCAGGGAAAATTTCAAATACATGCAAAACTAGAGAGAAAAGTATAATAAACCTACATATATCCACCATTCAGCTTCAAAATTATGAACTCAAAGCCAATCTTTTTTCATCTATAACTCCATCCATTGCACCACACCCCTGTTCACATTATATTGAAACAAAGTTTCTAGTTGGCTCCTTAACGTCTTCCAAAGATTTGTTTTATTGATTTTTTTTTAAGTCATGAGTTTAAATACATTGGATGTGTTTCAATCCACTGCAGTTACTGGTGCTCAAAGTGTACCCAGTGACACTTCACACTAGCTCCTGAGCTCTTTTGACATAATCCTATTAGCCTTTTTTTTTTTTTAGTTTCCTTGCTTTCTAGCATGACAACATCTGCTAGACTATCTTGTGCACTTTCTATCTTACACCTGGACTCTACCAGTTCTCCAAGGAATTTTTCATTGTGTTTCTCGTGATAAAAGTATTGGAACGACTTCTACAAAGCATTCATACAAAACACATCAAGTGGTGGGAAGACAAGTAGAAAATAAGATACAGGCTCTTGAAGGATACTGACAAATGATCTAATTTTAAAGAAAAGTTACTAAATACAAAGCCCTTTGAAATATACAAAATGGTGATTCCTTTTTTAAAAATTCAAAATCCTGCAATTTACTGAGTGATGTAATTTTCATTTTAGACAAAAAGTCTATTCCTGCCAAAAATCTTGAAAGGCATCATGCTGTTATAATTCATACTTTATTACTTGTTTTTTCTCTAGGGAATTTTGAACTTCTTGAACCAAAAATAATCCGTTTCCTTCTTAAACAGCAATCTTTCTCTAAGTGTTTTAAGTTGAATGAAACATTCTCTACCAAGAAGCAACCAGTGTCTCAATTATTCTTAATCTCTGAAATATTTTCTGGAGGAAAAAGCTGAGAATCCCAAATTAATAATAATTAAGTAGTAACAACCTGAAAGGACAAAAGAAGAAAGGAGAATAAAGGGAGAACTAAAGAAAGAGATTATGTCGTATGAAAAGCCCTTTAAGTACTTATCCAAACAGCACACAAATAACTTCAGGAGTTCCAAAGTGTATGAATGACTTATGAAAAGCTCAGATTTGGTCAATTCATACCTCAGACATAAAATTTGTATAAGTAAATATTTGTGATAGGGAGAGAGTATTTGATGCCTGGTTGACTGGAAACCAAATGAAGTTAGGCAAAATCTCAGTGACAAGACTACCTGATCAAGAGTACAAATTGCTTCTTCTGAAGACTGATAATCTGAGAGTTTAATCAAAGCCTCTGCTTTCAAATGAAGACAAAGATTCTTCTGATGAAGACTGCCACCCGATGCACCAAGATTATCAATGTTCTTCAGGGCTGACAAAATGAAGGACATCTGAATGAAGACAATCAAATCACTTCACCTTTTTTCTTTTAAGGATCACATATAATAAACTGCAGATGCAAAAAGCATAAACTACCAAAACAATATACTTGAATAATAATTCAAAGCTAAATATGAATTCTTCCTGAACTCTTTATGGAAACACCTGAAATTCAAACAGAACTCTATCTTCACATAAAATATAACAAAAGTTAACATCCTGAAACACAGCAATGGTTACATTTGCTACATAATAAATGTTAGCCATCAGCCAAAGTATCTGTTACCAGCATGGTTGATTAAGGATACTGAAAGGTGAAAGAAGCTGAATTAGAATGGACAAGGGTGAACCATTTCTCAATTACAACAGGTAACAAGCTAGGTTAGGAGCAGCAAATCACTTTTTGTGATTCTTTATCCCTACACCTCATCCTGTGATGTACAAATAGGCTCCAAGATGCCTAATATTTCCCTATCAGAGAAATTAAGAACTCATAAGTGTTCACTAGACACACCAGAAACTTCCATTTTCCAAAGACAGAGCACTTCTACCTAGAACTAAAATGAATAAATGATTATGTCAAAATTCTAAGTGCAGGAACCTGTGATAAATACTCATTGTCAGTTTAAAAATGACATGCGTGTAGACTTGGTATATTTTAAACTCCTTGATGGGATTTAAAGTAGTAAGAAATTTAAAGTACAAAATACAGCATCTGGGTTTTTTAAACCACTATCTTTTCCCCTTAAGATTAAAAAAAAACAGGGTTGGCAACCCTTATGTGCAAACCCAAAAGATGTCAAAAATACCTTGATTGCATGATAAAACAGCTTCCTTAGGTCTATGCATTTTGATTTGGGCTTCTGCCAGATGATACCATCCAGTTATGCAAAGAGGGCTTTCCTTTAACCCTAAAACGATAAAAGCAATCACAAATCCAAAGTTTCTGTGAATACTTAAATAAATGGTATCACCATCTACTGCCTAAATCAGACTCCTCCCATCTTCCCATCTCTGAATCTATATTGGTCACAGTCATAAAGGCCCCATTCCACAATCCATTTCTCTCCATACACTTTTCTCTCCATACACTTTTTTCTATCTCTACCACTACCAGTTCACATCAGACCTTCATCATCTTTATCCCAGGTCACTACAAATGCTTGCTGTCCACTCCTATTAATTCTCTACACTGCAACCATAATATATCTAAAAATATCAGATTATGAAATCTGTTTGTTTAACACCTTCACCTGGTTCCCCACTCCCCTTAGGATAATAAGATGCAAACTCCTTTACAAAGCTTGCAGGCTTTTGTCCAGCCTCACTTCTTGTCCCTTCCTGTCCCCTTATTTTGTTCTCAAATTTTGCTGAACTCCCTACAGTTGCCTGAACATCGACCTTCCTCTTATCTTAGACTACTTTGCAGGTTCTTCCCTGAGCTTGGAATGGTCCTGCCACCCACTCCATCCTCCTCGCTGGCTGTATTTGTCATTCAGCTCTCAAATGCAACATAGGTTGATCCAGAAACATTTACACCTGACAAAACTAAGTTAAAGCCTTCTAAGACTCCCATAACATTATGGGTTTTCCCTATTTAACACTTATCATTCATATTATATTTGCCTGTTAGTCAATTAATTCTGCCCTGGTGGTGCAGAAAAACTACGGAGAATCAACAATTGATGTGGGTTTTGAAAGATACATAAGAGACATACAATAATAATGAAAGGGAAACAAATATGGGTATTTTATATTTTTAAAAATAGACATATTTGACTTGTAATGCTTCTCTCTGCATCAAGAGAAATACAGGAATACACTTCAAATACAATGAAAACATAAAAGTATTCAAATAATGAAAGGGCATTATTGTTAATATTTATTTCAAAATAATATATTTTAAATACTAAAACTGCATAGATTATGTAATGTTCTTTTTGTCTTTTATAGTTCCCAAACCTCATGTAGAAATATCTTTAAAGGAAAACACTTCTAAGTGTTACATTACTAAATTTAACTCATCAAAATTTGTCTGCATTCTTTCTCTGTTATTTTTTTGGTTTGTTTTAACCTTCTCTCAATTCATACAGCTAAAATAAATGGAGTGAAACAGTTAAAGAGAGGAAAATCTGGTGTTTTCAGCAGGATATCATACTCTAACCTACACTGAGTTAGGATTCATGAATTTTGAAAGACAGTTCCTGGAAAATTTCTCTTTGGACACAGTGTAATTGTATGTTATTAAGAAAAATAGTGATGTTCTGAGGACAGCAAAGATGAAGACAAAGCAAACATATGCTGAGTCCTACATTGACTGTTAGGCCAGATAAAGGATTATAAAACAAACAAAAAACTACTTTGCCTTTAGCTTCTATGGTAAAGTACTATAGTTAGGAATCAATACTAATATAACAAGTACAAACTGCTTCTATCTGAAATAAATAGCCTTGTGAGGGAACAATAATAGTCAGTGTAGCAGCAATAACAGCATTTTTTCATCACTTAATGAGAATTTTAAGGCTCATGGGCAGAAAAACCTATGTAGTAAAGAAGTAAAATATTAGATATTTTACTATGCCCTAAATGCTATGAGGTATCTTTGTTCCAATTATCTAGCCTACTGAATCATAAACTTTGAAAAACATGCTAGTATAACTGGCGAATTAACAAAGATACATTTACCTTTGGAAAAAGTAAAAGGGAAATAGGTATCACCCAGAATTCCTTTCAAGGTATTATCAGTTACCACACCTTAAATATGGTGGTTTTCAAAAGATTTTAAAAGTTTTCAAGGATTTCAGAAATACGTTTTTAGTACATTACACATACTATTTTCCCCAAACAATAACAATCTTTGCAAGTCTCACAATGGATGCAAATAAAAAGGATTCTATTTTACTTTTTAAGTGTATTTATAAAACTGATACAGATAGAAGTCAACTAGAAGAATTTTAGAAAGCTTCTAAAGTAATGAAGACCAAATGATAATTTCAATTTCATGTGTACCTGGAAAGAATTATTGCTCAAGGTAAACTCAATTTGAAAATCATGAAAACAGGTATATATAATAAAACTATTATAAATCAATAATGTAATTTTTAAAATCATTCTGTACCAGTAGTTCCCAATTGTGGTCCATTAGCTAGAGTTTCTCATTGGAAAGATGTTTCAAGAAAGAAAAAATTCTCCAATCATTCCCCTGGTGATTCTGAGTCAACAGATCTGGGATTTTGTTCCAGATTATTCTTACTTGTAGTTAGGTTTGTAAACCACTATTTTAAACAACTATTTTTATATCAAACTTCTAAACTGTAAATATAAATAAACTACCCATTATTATTACTATATAAGACATCATAATCATATACAAGTAACTCCCTATCAAAATGAAAGAATTATAATAAGAACTGCAATGCATGTACTTTATCCCTCTGCTCTAAGACATATTCTTAACCATATATTTAATTTCTGTATGTCATATCATAGTAGCATTGCTAATATCTTCAAAATTGCTGTCTAGCTACTATAATAATAATAAAGCTAAAGTTAAATGAGTATTTGGTACCAGGTACTATAAATGTATTATTTCATTCAATCCTAGCAAAACAGCTTATAAGAAACAGATTATATTGTTACATAGTATTTGAGGATTATATCATACCTATTTTACAAATGCAAACACTGAGAAGCAGAGTTTAACTATCCCAAAGTCAAGAAATTTGTGAGTGGTAGAGGTGAAATTCAAAACTAAGCAGACTCCAGAGTATGTAAGTACATTTTTCTCTTCCATCTTAGTTCTGCATTCCTCAAAGAAAGGTGCAAAGATAAATGCTTACTGAGTGAATAACAATTACACTTCACATTACATGTCATACACTGTACACTTACCTTCTGCTAGATTCCTAACAGCATCTTCAAACTTTTTGTCTTGCAATGCTTTAATGCCTAAGCCAATGAGACCTGGACCACTTTTTGAATCCATTTCCAATAGTCTGCAACAATACTGCTGTGCCTCATCAGTAAGACTTCCTGGAATTGAATGAAAAAGATATTATCATACATATACAAAGGTTCTAAGTGCCAAAACCTATACCTTTAAATCTCCAAGGCTGTCTTATACATCTCCCACCTGTATTCCTGATTCTAGGAATTCAAAACTTACACAAGCAAATGTAGCAAAGCATTGGAATTTGATAAAACTTTTTGCTCCTTCATCTTCTTAAATATTAGAAATAGAAACCGCTTTACCTCACAGACTCAGAACCTAAAGGCATACTCAAGGGTTAAAACAAGAAGTCTCCTGCTACTTGCCACTAGGCTAAGACACAAAGTCCACTGCTTACTAGTTCTCTCTTCCTTCCCTACTCAGCATTTACACTTTTGGTTGTTAAAATGATGAAATCCTGTTAAAAGAGGATCTTTACCAAATTCTCACCCAGGGCAAGCATGTACTGCTATAGACATGACTGCCAAAATGCCAGATCCAGTGGACTCTTCCCACATCCTAGGATCAATAGACAGCCTACTCATGGAGACAATGTACAAAGACTTGACACATTATTCTTAAGTTTATAAGTTCAGCAGCACATTTCTATATTCTTTTTTTTTTTTTAAAGATTTATTTATTTATTTAATTTCCCCCCCCTCCCCTGGTTGTTTGTTCTTGGTGTCTATTTGCTGCGTCTTGTTTCTTTGTCCACTTCTGTTGTCGTCAGCGGCACGGGAAGTGTGGGCGGCGCCATTCCTGGGCAGGCTGCACTTTCTTTTCACGCTGGGCGGCTTTCCTCACGGGCGCACTCCTTGCGCATGGGGCTCCCCCACGGGGGGGACACCCTCGCGTGGCACGGCACTCCTTGCGCGCATCAGCACTGCGCATGGCCAGCTCCACACGGGTCAAGGAGGCCCAGGGTTTGAACCGCGGACCTCCCATATGGTAGACGGACGCCCTAACCACTGGGCCAAAGTCCGTTTCCCTCTATATTCTTATAAAACTGTTTTCCACATAATCACTCAATGCCTTCATTTATTTTCAAATTTATTTTCAGTTATGTTATTTAATTTAGAATACATTGTATATTTTATTATATTTACATTTTCTCTAGACTCAATCAATCTTAGGATGTCCATTTCCAGAAAAGCTTAAAAACAAATGAAGAATGTTCATTTTTTTCTCTCTTTATTTTTTTTAAATGTTACATTAAAAAATATATGAGGTCCCCATACACCCCACACCCCCCTCACCCCACTCCCCGTCATCAACAGTTCATACAAAGTGTGAACAGTGATCACTACTTTAATGAATTATTTAATTGCATTGAAAAATTCTTTAAAAAGTAATTAAGACAGACTACAACTTGAAGCAATAAACATGGGGAACATATAAAAACAATTTAACTTAAAAAAAACAACCAATGCTTTAATATCTACATAAAACATATACCCACAAATCAAATGTGGAACCACTATTTTAGTCATGCATGTCAAAGATAAATTCTTTGCATAATGTCAAATTTTTCAAATCTGGATAAACACCAATATATAATCTATAAGTAATATTTTATAACAAATTTAGAAGTCAAAATGAGCATAAAAAATTAAAGAATTCAGGAAACGGACTTTGGCCCAGTGGTTAGGGCGTCCGTCTACCATATGGGAGGTCCGCGGTTCAAACCCCGGGCCTCCTTGACCCGTGTGGAGCTGGCCATGCGCAGTGCTGATGTGCGCAAGGAGTGCCGTGCCACGCAAGGGTGTCCCCCGCGTGGGGGAGCCCCACGCGCAAGGAGTGCGCCCGTGAGGAAAGCCGCCCAGCGTGAAAAGAAAGAGCAGCCTGCCCAGGAATGGCACCGCCCACACTTCCCGTGCCGCTGACGACAACAGAAGTGGACAAAGAAACAAGACGCAGCAAATAGACACCAAGAACAGACAACCAGGGGAGGGGGGGAATTAAATAAATAAATAAATCTTTAAAAAAAAAAAAAATTAAAGAATTCAATAATGACTAAAGATTTAAAACATCAATACTGCCTGGGAAAATATGAAAAATTGGATGAAATACTATTTTGATTAGTAAACCATTAAAAGGACACAATCCTGCTACTACTATGCCTCCAGATATCAATTTCCTTCAGTCAATATATTCTCATTACTGTTTCCATAACTATGAATCCAAGAATAGACATACCTAGCTCCACATACCCGACACTCTCCCAAGCAATCCATTGTTTTGTTTTGTTGTTTGTTTTTTCCTTTCTATGGAATGGTATTATTGGAACTAGACATTGTCTAAAATAGGCATCAGAATCACATGGAGGACTTGGTAAAACACAGAATATTAGACCCCACTCCCAAAGCTTCTGATTCAGCAGGTCTGGTATGAGACCTGAAAATCTGTATTTCTAACAAGTTCTTAGGTGATGCTGATGTTACTGGTCCAGAGATCATACTTTAAGAACCATAGGTCTACAGTATTTGCCAATACTATATACCACCCTTATAATTAATCTTACAGATACCCTGCCTTTGTTACCTTTGTAGCTAAATGAGTAGGAACTAGCATTTTATTTTAACATTGTATATTCAGTAAAAAAACTATTGTAATGATCCTTTAAAAATATCATCATGAATTGAAATTCAAAAAGGCTTAGTCTGTTAGCAGGATATGGCTGAGAATGACTATGGAAGATTAAAAATCTTCATCATCCTTAAAAAAATGGCTATTAAAAATTTACCTTTTATTTCTACCCATTTCAATCAAGTCTCTTATTCCATATAAACATAATTCATGACAGGCATCTTTGGCTAAATAAACTGTCCTTATTACAGAGAACAAACCTGAGATGAAAAGAAGAAAATCCAATCGTGCATCTACCCACTGACTGCACAAATTTAAGTATATAAAAACCACACACAGGAAAGCAAAGTACGGGTAGGGTGAAAAGTTTCCAAAAGGTTGAGATGAACACCAACAACTTTTAAAACAAAGTAAACTTTTCTAACACCTTCCCTTTGCTAATATCTGGGAACACAATTACAGAAATAAAATGAAACTTTGGGAGAATATATTCATGTTTAGCCCTGGATAACAACATATTCTCTACATATGACTAAATGGCACAGGTAAATATTCTCTAGTGTTCCCAAAAACTATTGACAGTATTAACAATAATATTGCTTCTGTATTAAAAAAGAAAGAGACAAGGAATGCTCCAGTTTCAACCCCTAATCGTCTTGTCCATACTTCTTTTTTTTTAGAAGGTACCCAGCTATCCCAGGACCTCATACATGTGAAGCATGCACTCATCCACTGAAATATGCCCACTCCTCCATACTTATTCTTGTTGAGAATACTAGCTAAATAAATACCTTGGTGTAGGATGGAAACAAAGAAAACAGACTTCATTGCTTGTGAATAAAAAATCTTTTATTTAACTTATCTGTTCTTTTATTATTTAAAAGATTATAGATTCCAGATTTAATGACTTTAAAACAGTTTGACAACATTATTTTTATTTGTCAGAAAGGCAAGTTAGACTTGGGGATGATGAATGCTAAAACTCCAATGGTAAAGGATGTTTTGAAAAGGTCCAGGGAAGATGCTAAGTAATATCTATGGAATTCTGTTTCTTAAAGTTCACAAATAAAAGGGATTTTTAAAAAATAACTAATTCATTTCCAACATTGCAAAGAAACTTATAAATAGTGTAGAATTTTTCTTTTCAATAAATCTAATGGGGGGGGGATAGCCTATACAATTTGATGGCACTCATTTCTTTTTCACCTTCTGATATTTTTAAAACACAAAATCTTGATGCTTTTTTCTGTTTCAAATTGAAGAACCAAGCTTTCTTATCCTCCCTCATTCCCACAATAATATAAAATAAAATAAATCAAAAAGTCCATTTAGCATGAAATAACATTTCATTAGTTGACAACTGCGAAAGTTATTCAATACTTGTTATATGAAGCTGTACTCTTGAGTCATTGTGAAAATGAATCTTCAAGTCTCAACATGCAAAGCAGAACAAAGAAGAATGAAATATATTTGTCCCCAGTAGAAGAGAATCCAGTGATTAATACTTTGAAGTAGCAAAGTCTGTGGATACTAAAGTACCGAGAAGGGAAGGTCAGCCTTTAGAAACACTAAAAATTTTCAGACGTTCTTTTTCTTTTCTAAAATAATAATTTTTAATATTTATGTATGAAACAGATGTTCTTAATACACAGAAAGAGGAGCATGGAAAATAAAAAATAAAAAAAAATTATTCAGCATAGCTTCCCACTGTCCTGCATTAACTTTTAAACGTCCACTCTCAGAGGTACTTCCACTGTACCTCAGCCTAAACTGATCCATTCCACAAATAACTGCAACTAACTATTCAGAAGAGGACAAACTTTTCCTAGATCGCATGTATGTGTAACTAACTGCCTGCCCACTCTCCTTTGCCATCATACAGATTTCCTTTTCTTTCAATGCTGCAAAACACCCACCCCTAAACCTTCTTTGAGAATGATTTTTTCACTTAAACTAACATACTCTCTAATCAACTGGCATAACCCCTTAGCTATTTCTTTATTACAGCACTTAGTTAACTACTGTTTCATATGTAAAACTCTGTAGTCACTATTTCTTAATCCTATCTCTTCTATTATTTTGGACCATGTTACTGAACAAATCCACATTACAACCACATATATGAATACTGAGAAAGCAAAAGAAATTTCAAGGTATCCTCCTGCGCTGTTTGCAATGCAAGCAAGCCAAGAATGAGAGATTGATACAGGTCATTAAGGACTGAACAAGAATAGAGAGAAAAAAGTCAACACTAGTCATAAATCTCTAAACAGCAACTGCAGTAGCACAAAAAGCATTGGAGGGAAGAGCATCAGAAGCCATACACTAAGAAAATCAGTCCACTTATCTTTGGAGTACAGTTAAAATATGAAGAAACTGGGCATTTTGGGAACTTATATCTATCAGAGAAAAAAAAAAATCCAAAGCACAAAAATTCATAAACATGGCTCTTGTGTTCCAAATCATTGAGCATGGGACCAAGATTACTTTTGCTGGTCTTACCTCTCAAGTGCCCTTCATTCTGTTTACCCATAACTGCGATCTAATTTCTGATTCAATCACTTTGATTTAAAAAATAGTCTTCAGGGATGTTTTCAACATACAAAACTCTATATGATATACCACATTAATAGAACAAAGGGAAGAAAAACAATGATCTCAATTGACAAAGAAAAATTATTTCACAAAAATCCAATACCCTTTCATAAAAAAAAAAACTCAGAAAACTAACAATAGAAGGAAATTTCCTCAACATAATAAAAGGTATTCATGAAGAACTCACAACTAACATCATACCCAATGATGAAAAGCTGAAAGCTTTCCCCCTAAGATCAGGAATAAGACAAGGATGCCTGCTGTCACTACCGCTATTCAACACTGCATAGGAAGTTCAATGAAATAAAAGAAATACAAGCAAGAAAAAGAAATACAAGAAATCTAGATTGGAAAGGAAGAATGTGAAACTATCTCTATTAGTGAATGACATGAAAATCCCAAAGAAAGCACACACAAAAAAACTACTAGAGCTAGTAAACAAATTCAGTAAAATTTCAAGGTACAAGATTAACACACAAAAACCAGTTGTGTGTTTACACCAGCAATGAAATATCTGAAAAGGAAATTAAGAAAATTCCATTTACAATTGCATCAAAAAGAATAAAACACCTAGGAATAAATTTAACCAAAGAGACGAAAGACTTCTACACTGAAAACTACATATAAAGCATAGCTGAAAGAAATTAAAGACTTAAATAAATGGAAAGAATACATGTTCCTGAATTGGAAGACTTAATATTGTTAAGATAGCAATACTACCCAAAGTGATTTGAGATTCAGCGCAACTTTTATCAAAGTTCCAGCAGCCTTTTTTGCAGAAATGGAAAGTCCAATCCTCAAATTAATATGGATTGCAAGGGCCCCCAAATAGCCAAAACAATATTGAAAAGGAAAACAAATTTGGAGGGTTCACACTTCCCTATTTCAAAATTCACTACAAAGCTACAGTAATCAAAACAAGTGTGATACTGGCATAAGGAGAGACATACAGACCAATGGAATAGAACTAAAAGTCCAGAAATTAACTCTCATATTTACAATGAAATAATTTTCAACAAGAGTGCCAAGACTATTTTCTGAGAAAAAAAATAGTGTCTTCAACAAATGGGACTGGGACAGTTGGATATCCACATGCAAAAACATGAAACTGTCATATCACACAATATACTAAAATCAACTCCAAGTGGATCAGCAACCTAAAGGTAAAACTAAAACCATAAAATTCTTGGAACAAAACATAGGAGATTTGGCAATGGATTCTTAGATATGACTTCAAAAGCACAAGCATCAAAAAGAAAAAAAGACATTTGATTACTTCAAAATTAAAAACTTTCATGCGCTAAAGGACATTACTAAGAAAGTGAAAAGTCAACCTACAAAATAGGTGAAAATTTTTGCAGATCATATATCTGATAAGGGACCTGTACCCAAAATATATAACGAACTCTTACAACTTGACAACAAAAAGACAAACAACCCAAATAAGAAATGGGCAAAAGTGCTTGAATGGACATTTGTCCAAGGAAGACATGCAGTGGCCAAAAAGCAATGAACAGGTGCTTAACATCATTAGTCATTATGGAAATGCAAATCAAACCAAGATGAGGTATCATTTCACACCCACTAGGATGGCTGATACTAAAAAAAAGAAAAATTTTTTTTAAGGAAAATAAGTGTCAACAAGGATGTGGAGAACTGGAACCCTCTTACACTGCTGGTAGAAATGCAAAATGGTTCAGCCACTGTGGAAAATGGTTTGGTCATCCCTCAAAAAGTTAAGCATAGAATTATATGACCCAGCAATTCTGCTCATGGGTATATACCCCAAAGAACTGAATACAGGAATTCAAGCAAGTATACATACACATATGTTCATAGAACACTAAACATAACAGCCAAAAGGTGAAAATAGTCCAAACGTCCATCAACAAGTAAACAAATATATATGTAGTATATATATATCCATACAGTGGAATATTATTCAGCCATAAAAAGGAATGAAGTACTAACACATGCTACAGTGTAGCAGACCCTCAAAAACATTATGCTAAGTGAGAGAAACCAGACACAAAAGGTCACCTACTCTATGATTCCATTTATATGAAAAACCCAGAAAGGTAAATCTATAGGCAGATCACAGATTGGTGGTTATCAGTCTGGGGGCAGGGGAGAATGGAGGTGACTCCTTAATAGGTATGGGGTTTCCTTCTGAGGTGATGAAAATGTTTGTAGAGGTGGCAGTTGTACAACACTGGAATGTACTAAATGTCACTGAATTGTTCACATTAAAATGGTTGATTTTATGTGATGTGAATTTTAAAAAATATATAGTTTCAAGAAAGGTCTTGTAATTGTAAGATTAGGTACTCAAATCTCAATTTGTCAATGTGTGACCATAATAAACTCCTTTCTAAAATACCCTTGCCTTGCCATCTGTGTTACTCACCATTGAGGATTCTCCACCTTTCTCTCTGACCTCTCCACTTCTCTGTGCCCTACTTTCTCCCCTTCTCTTAAAGTCAGCCACCCTTGTCAAGTGTACAGTTCTCAGCCTTTTGCCTTTCAGTACTTCTCTGAAGTTACCCACTATACTTCTCTTTCACCTACATGCAAAGGATTTCCAAACCTAGTCTTAAGCTATTATTTTCAAACAGCTCACGGGCTTTTCCCTTTGAATGTGCATTAATACCTCATCTCAAAACTTAATTTTCATACAAACTGTCATTATAAAGTGCATCAACTTTTAAATTTAAAACTGTTTCTTCTTCCCTTTACCTCTATAAGAAATGCCCTCTTTTTTTTTTTTCTTCTTTTTTTTTTTTTGCATTCATCTGTAACTTTCAATCATGACTACCAAAACTCTAGTTAATTCACTCCTAGACTTACTTTGTCCATCCGGGACTGAAAGTAGCAGCAATTTTTTTTTTTTTTTTTTTGACTCAAGACACCAAGAAAATGAAAAAAGAATAAGTCAGACTTGTAAGGGAGAATTAAAGTGGAAGAGTTGACATGGTTAAGTACAATGGTCCCCACACCACCACCACCCCAAACAGTTATCTCTAGCAGTAGTCTTCAACCATTTTTCTATGTTGATTCATGTGATGGTTACTCATATGTAAGGCATTCCCACATGTATACTCACTTATTAATAAAGTGGGGGGAAAGTACATGAATTAGTGAAACTCTGCAATAATTTTAAATTGCTACAGCACTGGTGCCAGTACTGTTATTTCTATTTCAGTGATGACTTCTGTGACCTTTGTTCACCTCAGGTGAACAGAAGCATGGGCAGGAGTGATTCATATTCTTAAAAACAATGTAGTCATAAATTTTAAAAAAACAAATAACAACAAAAACACCAAAAAAACATTCAGCACAGACTCTGATGAACGACAGAGTCTGATGATTGAACAACCAAAATGGCTAACCTCCTGTAAACTGACCAAATGCGTTGGGCATAATAAATTACACTCAGCTACAGGTTTTGCCAACTGCCAACAAGCTGGCTATCACCACTTCTCTCTCCTCTCCCAAAGAAAGTATCTGATGAAGCAAGAGCATGAAGTACACACACAGGCACACTTGCTATCCTGAATCGGCCCTATTTCACTAAAAAGTAGATCATTCTCAAACTGCATTACTTTAGAAAAGTATAGTGCTCATAACGAAGTATTCATGCCACTATGACATTGTATCAATGAGGAGAATGCTAATCTTTCCCAAACCCTTTTAATGACATTTGTAGCTTATGTAATATAGTCCAATCTATTTAACCAAAATATATTTTAGTTTTTCCTTCCACTATAGCAAATAAACCTGTTTGCTCTTCTTAAAACATGCCTCGTGCGTACCTAGCTCCACATCTGTGTATACAACCTATAGAGTACATTTCACTCCCTCTTATTTTTCTCGTTTCCATGGAAAATTCACTACTCACTTCAATTACCACCTTCAAAAAGACCTTACTGATGAACAATTAATTCAGTAATTCATAATTCCTCTGTATCCCTGTACTTACCTATATTTATTAGCTTTTTCATGTCAACATGTAGATATTGTGCTTCCTTTTATGGTCAAAACACTAAAACAATGATAGACTCTAAAATGATTTTTGATTAACTGTCAGCAACATCACTAACACACTCACTTCTAGGACACGACAATAAAATAAAGAAATTACCTGACTCAATTAAATGCAAACAAAGCACTTCTAATGGATACTGTACAGTGGGATAGATGTTTATCATTCCTTCACAGGCCTTCTTCAATCTAGCAGTCTCATGAGGAAACTTTAAAATAAAAAAGTAGAATAAAGTAAATTTCAGTATTAGTAAAATCTACTTGTGAACAATTTTCAACACTGAAAAAAATATAAATCATGGTAGGGAAGTGGATGTGGCTCAAGCAATTGCACTCCCACCTATCACATGGGAGGTTCCAGTTTCAGTTCCCAGTGCCTCCTAAAGAAGAAAAGTAAGATAGCGAGCTGAAGTGATAGGCTGGAATGGTGAGCTGACACAATAAGAGACACAAGGAGGAAAACATAATGAGAGACACAACCAAGCAGGAAGAAGAGGTGGCTCAAGCAATTAGGTACCTCCCCCCCAAAATGGGAAGTCCCAGATTCAGTTCCCAGCGTCTCCTAAGAGGAAGACAAGCACATAAGGAACAGACACAGCAAGTGCAAACAACAAGGAGGTGGGGAGAAATAAAAATAAATCTTTAAAAAATAATAAAAAATAAAAGTCATGTTAGAGACTTTTGAAAAATCAGCTTACTCTGGTTAAATTCTGAATGAAATGTCTGTAAAGTATTTGGTGATCTTCACTAGGAATCTTATCTGATAAGCTGAGTGCATTCTCAAAAGCAGTAAAAAGCTGAAACAAACAAAAAAGTATCATCTGTAGCATACTTAAATAACAAATGTGATAAATTACTGAATGCATAAGACGCCCTTGTACAAACTATACAGTCAGCAAGCTGCAACTATATTGTATTATCTGGCCCTGACAACTTCAATGAGGAAAAATACATATTTAAGTTTGGAACACATTCTTACTCCAATTGGCCAGCAGACTTCACTGAATTAATAAGTAATAATATAAATTAGCAACATTAATTTAACAAAACATTCTTCCAAGTACCCTCCAAAGTAGTCAATAAGAAAAATTATAGTATTATGCCAGTGAAACTACTACCACTCTGATCATGTTTAAAATACCTCTTTTGAAATCATTAATAACATTGTATCATAATAATATCTTCAATGGTACCAATTCTCAAAGCTTCAAAACAATTTTTTATGAAGTTGAGTTATATACTTTTTTGTTTTGTTTTGTTTGAATTATATACATTTTTTTAGGAGGTACTAGGGATTGAACCCAGACCTCATACATGGGAAGCAGGCACTCAAACACTGAGCTACATCTGCTCCCCAATGAGAATTGGTTTTCTCATTTGTTTGTCTGTTTTGTTTTTAAGATGTACCAGGGATCGAACCTGGGACCTCATACATGGGAAGCAGGCACTCAACCATTTGAGCTACATCCACTCCCCAGTTATATATGTTTGATAAAAGAAAAACAGATATATGATTAAAATAAAATATATTGCTTCTCTCATACAATATTATTAACTGACTAAAGAAAATTCCAAAAGAGGCATTTCAATATATTTTGAGCAAGAACAGAAAGCAATACTATTAATAGAATATTTGAAAACATGGTAAAGGATACCTTTCATTTGATAACCTAAGCCCTGATATAGGAATTTTGTAACTTCATAATCAAAACTCATACCTAATAGAGTTCATTAATTCAAATCAAAAGTATGGTTTAAATTCTATATAAATAAGTAAAATTTTACTGCTCTTATAAAGTTGATCTTATAAAAAAGGAAGCCTAATTTAAAACAATCTAGTATAAAAATTTTTAAAATATTAATGAAATTGACCCAAACAGAAAATAGGTGTTACATGAGTAGAGCAGGTATTACAAAGCAGAATTATCATTAGCATTCAAGGTAAAAACAAACTCCACTAAATCCTGTTTTCCTAATTTTTTAAGAGTTAGAAATCAATTCTTTAAATTATAAGTATAATCAATTCTCTTTCACAGAGGAGAGTAGTATAAAAACAAAAAAAATAAATAAAAATGTATCTTATTTTGGTATGTATTTGATATTCTGGTAACCTACACCATTTCAAGTAAAACAATTAGGTAATATTATCAAAATATGATTTAAGAGAAGTTGGTAAGTTACCTAATTTTGCCATATATATCTCACTGCTCAATTTTTTCTACAACTGCATCTAAACACAGATAAACCACCATTTTCATACAAATAAATGAAAATCTTATTCTCACTTAACATACTGCCTGGCATATAACAGAGTAGGTTCATAAAAAATATTTTCTGAGTGAAGGAACAAATTAATGAGTAAAAAAATTAACAAAACAAAGATATGAACTTCCATCCCATATAGAGCCTATATAATTATTGAGGTTTAAAAATTCAATTGAATTTAACAAGAGTAATTGAGTGGCTATTTACTATAAGAAGAAATCATTTACTTTTAAAGTTACAGAAAAAATAATGATGGAGTTTTTTTCCAATTATGGTTCAAAACCAATGTTTTTTACAGTCTTTAAAATTCCTTTCAATTACTTCAAACTTTGCACACGAAAAAAGAATACTTCTAGGTATAAATACTCTAAATACTAAATATAAATACTCTATGTAAAATACTTGAGCTGACTTATTTAAACCTCACAGTCATTTAGTACTCAGTTTATAAGAATGAAGAAATATACATTTAAGGTATAACTTTTTTAAAGTGGTAGTTTTGTGAAAGCCAATTTTCATGCAGTTTCTTTTTTATATTGATTAAGTTCATTGTGGATTCTTAAGAACACAAGGGAGTGAAATTCTGACACCTGCATACCAATTTCACTCCATCCAGTCTCAGTGTGAGACTGTATGCCAATAATTCTGACTTTATCAGAAAGAATCTCTTTTTAATTTAAAACTGAACATACACAAAATGCTTAATCTGACATACAGTACTTTTCTATACTAATGATTTATGTTTCCATTTTGTAAATTCAATCAAATGATAGATTCTCATGAGAGAAGTTGTGAGGAATAAACGGGCCAATACCAATTGCTGGGTTTCATTATTCTGGTCCTCAGTACTCTCAGCCAGCAACTGAGTCAGTTTCCTCCACAGCTGATGAAGCTCTTGGTTATCTGCACCTTCTTCCTGCCGTGTCTTTATCAACTTGTGCCATGTACGAGCCACCTATCAAGAAGGATTTTCAAAATGGTTATTTTATCTTAAATACTAAAAATGCCAATAAAAAATATAAAATATAATGAAATTATTTTTTATCTGCTAATACATAAAAATAACAAAAGCTCAGAACTGCATCGTTGGTGAACTCCAGAAAAAATAAGATGGACAAATCCACAGTCCTTATATCAGATGGAAAGCTAAGATTACAGAGTAGATATAGGAATAGTGACTACATGCCTCAATCTCCATAATTTAGCGCATAAACTATGCAGACACCACAAATGTATCACTAAGTTCCACATGTGATGCTTTTACTTATTTGATTTATACCCTGCCCAGTTACAAAAAGGGTTGGAAGTTATGATACCTTAAATTTTAATTCTAATTTACAGTATTCAAAACACTGTCATTAGTATTATCTCTTTAAATCCTTTTAATATCAATCATACTACATAACTTTTACATTTTCCTTTAAGTTAAATAAAAGCTTTCTTCTAATAAAGGTTTTATTAAAAGAAGTCTTTAAAACCCCAGCAAATCATTAACCAACCTCTACGTGTTTCTTTTCTTGGTAATACAGATCCACAAGTTTCTTACAGACATCACACCACTTCTGTTTATCAACACTTAGAAGAAAAAAAGTATTTTCAATCTCATTAATACAAACAACCAAGACTTAAAACACTAAAATATCCCAATAACATTGTCGGGAACTATTTTAAAATTAGAACATATCCTCTTTTAAACTATAGTAAAAGTTTTTTAAAATGAGTTTTTCATAAAAAAGAAAAGGCTTTAAAAAAAATCTACATTATATTGACTGAAATCACATCAAAGATCCCAAATTTGTCAATCCTCTTACTCTTAGTGTTTTGATCATACTTCAAAATTAAGGGATTCTATGACAACAGTTTGAAAGAAAAATGCTTCCCAATTTCCAGAAAATAGAGTACTTGCACATAATTTTTAATTATCAGGTTTTTCTAATTCAAGCTTTTAAAGAAACTGGTTTTCCCCCATATATTCATTACCTCTCATAGAGATCCAGGAGCTTTTGGTAAATACCAGGTAAGTCATCCTTAGCATTTATGTGATTACATTTCTCATATAAGCTTGCTAGACCCTAAAAGAAAAAGTAATAATGATTATTCTTCCAAAAACATCTTATGTTCCCACAGTCATTTATTTTGCTAAACAAACATGATAATTTATAATGATTCCTTCTGATAAAAGATTATTGTAATTCACAGATGAAATGCTATGTCTGGGATCTGCCTCTACATACTTGGGGATAGAAGGAAGTAGGAGAAAGCATAGATGAAAAAATACTGGGCAACAGTGGATTTTTGTTGAAGCTGAGTGATGGAATAGAAGGTCTCATTATACCATCCTCCTTATTTTTGAAAATATATTTGAAGTGTTTCACAAAAAACAATTTGAATCACTATTACACAATATTAAACCTTATAATATTACCATCTAACACTACTTTTTATGATATGGTTAAACAAAAAAATACATTTAGCCTATGGAAAGTGTCTTTTTTTTTTTTTTGGCTTCAAAAAAAAGATTATATATCCTAAACTGATGAGTATATTATAAAAGCAGCCATCTTTCTAATCATGTTACCAGATACTACCTTCACTCACATTCACCTTCATGTGAACCTGAGACAAACAAGCTCATATTCTTCTCCAGAACCTGCTACTTATTAATCACAGTTTTGAAAATGTTCTTGAGATATGAAAGCAGTTATTAAATATGAAAAAGCTGGAGAATCCCCTAAAAACATTAAGACCACTACATAAGAAAAAAGAATTTAACTTGTACTAAAAAATAAAGGACTGAAAAATTTTTGTATCATTTTATTTTTTAGAAAATATATTAATATATTAATATACATATCTTTTTTCCTCGGGTAAGCATAAAGAATATCCTGCATAAGTGTTTTATATACACATATAATTAAGTTGGTCACCCATATATAATCATGTTTCAGTTCAACTTCTGACATTTGGAAATAATTCATTGGGTTGAATGTTAAGTAATGGTAAACAACATCCTTAGCACTACTTTCTTTTTTTTAAACAAGCTTTTAGGTTAGAGGACCAATAAATTAATTTTTTTTTCTTATATGGGACAAATGGGGGTTTAAATGCTAATTTTAATATGTTATTTATATTTTGAAAAACATAAAAAAATTCTTTCTTAAAATATAGAAAAAAATTTTCTACATACCTGCCATGCTAGTAATTGGTCTGGCTCTAGTTCAGCAGCTTTCTTATAGGCACCCTGGGCCTGATCAGGTTGTTCTAGCTCGGCTGCAGCAACACCAATAAAAACCCAGGCATTATAGTTATTTTTCTCTTGTTTTAACACCGTCTGATTAAAGAAGTTAAAAGAGCAGGTCAATAATTTGGAAAGCTAATGAACAAACAACAAAAAGATAGTTTACTTGTGAGTTAGGAAATCTGGATCTACCACTAACTGAGCAACTTTAAGAATGCCACGTTATCTCTCTCCTCTACGGTTTCCTCACAGGAAGAGAAGGAGTTGGACTGGATCCGAGAAACATGAGGTATATATATTTTAACACTGCCCAAATATTTCCTGTATCTCCCCCAAATGCCTGCTCCTTGAGAATGCCAGGTACTGTTCTTACTACCCAACTACTCCACCTGTCTCCACACTACTACTTGTCAACTCACAAAACTGTTCTCCATATCATTTCACTGTTTCCCATTCCAATATTTTCCTTCACCATAATAATGTTTTCCCCATATAACAGTTGAATTATCCGTTGAAATTATAAGCGAGGAAAGTAAATTCACCCCAATTGACTGTACCAAACATGTTCTTAATAAACAGTGGCAATGAATATTTAAACAACACCTGTCATCTAGAATAAAAATTACATGTTGGGATAATGCTTTCAGAAATAAGAGCTACTTGCTAAGGTAAAATAAATAGCTTGGAGCAGAAAGCAAAGATGTTCTAGGAAAAGAAAAATAAAACCACTAGCTAAAATGTAATTAGCATCTTACATATTCACATACACCTAGAAAAAAATATTTCTCTGAGTTGCTTACCAGGCTTATATGCATCCACAGACATTTCTACCACTCTCTCACCATAATACAGCATAAGCTCCAATCTACCCAATGACTAAAAAAAGTCTAACAGTGAGGAAACTACCAATGTGAAGCTCTGAAAATAGTAACCAGGCCTTATTTGTGCTTGTGTTCCCAACTCCAAGTGCAATGGCTGATACATAACTGTTTAACAAATGATAAAAGCCAGTCAGTAATCATTAAATAGCTACTATCTCATGAGTAGGTTTTCAGAATCTAGAAAAGGTTTTTAAGGAAATATTTACAACAATGTGGTAAAAATAGATATAAGTTTCTCAGAGAAAACAAAGAAAAAAATCGTCAATTCTGCACAACTCAGAAAATGCTTCCCTGAAGAGATGCTCATAGAGTAATAAAGGCATACAGACAGACAAGGCAGTGATCAGACAAACCACAGCAACACTAAGATCCAACACTTCTTTTTTTAAAAATCCACTTAACTCGCAATCAACACTCTGAGTTACACACATAGGTATTCAGATATTGGACTCTGATAGGTCCCTATTTTTATGTTTTCTAGTTGAGTTGCTCCATGATAAATTATAAGCTACTTGTTTGAATTCACATCTGAATTTTGTAGAAAACCTACAGAAAAAAGACTGCTGTCGTACTGCTGTTTATAATAATAGACATAGATCATATGTGCATGAGTTAGATGAGCCCAGTACTGAAGGAAACAGCCCTGGCCTGTCTGCCACCCCTGTCCTCTCCCAGCTTAAAAGGACTGCCCAACTTCTTTGGCAGGACTGGTTTTACCACAGCCTCACATCCCTGTGGGCTCAGTTGCCGCTAGAAATCTAAACCTCATAAGGGCATCCTTTATCCTTCAAGCTCTCATCCCCATATTGCTGTGTATTTTCCCCCATCTTACCCAATTCTCTTACTGTCACTCTCCAAAACTGTTCCCTGTACCCTCTGGAACCTCCAATCTGGACCATCCAAGTTCTTTTCTATGCTCAACTTTTTCTCTTAATTGCACCAAGTTCTGCCTCAATGGAACTTGACTGTTCCCCTATAGATAGTACATGCTGCAGCCTATTTCTTTCTCTTATTACACACATATCACAGGACCAGGGCATGAGGAAGAGGTTCTCCTTGCTCATATATCACCTATATTCATTTTCTGCTCCTTCTTCTTTCAAAACCTAGCATCTTTGAAGCTCTAGCTAATGAGCTATACCACCTGATGGTATCCTTCTTGTTGCTACCATCTATCAACCTCCTGGAAACTCTCCTTTCCTTCAGGGAAGATTTTTTCTCCTTCCTCTTCACCTCAATTCCTATTATCATTCTAACATTCATGTTCATGACCCAGTGAACACTGTGGCCTCTCAATTACTTAATTTCCACACTACTCAGCCATCCAAACTCTATACTTCCAGCATGCTACTATTCTGACTTCCTCTTATTCTCCCAGTTCAATTTCTCTAATGGCCCCATGGTAACAATTCTTTAACCTATGTTATCTCCAACTAAATGTCCCCACCCACTTTTTCCAATATCTATCACCTCATGTCTCATTTTTCATCCCTCCTTTCCAAGCTTAGACAGCAGGACACAAAACCACTATCACACCTTCGCAAACATCCTCACATTCTCAGCTTCTTTGAATCTTTCCCTGATCTTTCTCACCATCCATAACTGAACCTCATCACCCCTCACCAATGAAAAGCTGAACATGGAGAGAGAAAACTACACAAGCTGAGCTCACTAATTTCAATTTTACAACATGAAACCTCAAACGGCAATCACTAGGGTCTGGTAATCCTTACCATGTTTTACAAATAAATTTGTTTTCCCACTCTGAATGACAACTATTTCATCATACCTTCTTTCATCTCAAACCTCCTACGCAACTTGTACCCCACTCTCAGCTTATACTTCACAAAGAAAATGTAGGGAACCGGATGTGGCTGAAGTATAAAGGCCTCCGCCTACCATATGGGAGGACACGGGTTCGATCCCTGGGGCCTCCTGGTGAAAAAGAAGAGAAAGAATGCCTGGGTGGTGAGCCGAGTGCCCACGTAGTGAGCCAAATGCCCACACGGTTAGCTAAGTACCCATGTGGTAAGCCAAGTGCCCAAGTGGATGCCCACATGGCAAGCCAAGTGCCCCTGTGGTGAGTCAAGTGTCCATTTGAGTGCCCACATGGCAAGCCAAGTGCCTGCATGGTGAGCTGAGTGCCTGTGAGAGTGTCTGCATGGTGAGCCGAGTGGCCATGTGAGTGCCCACATGGCGAGATGAGTGCCTATGCAAGTACCTGCATGTGCCGAGTGCCCACGTGGTGAGTCAAGTGCCCACGAGTGCCTGCGTGGTGAGCCAGGGCATGCATGGTGAGCCGAGTGCCTGCGCAGCAAGCTGAGTGGTTGCGCAGTGAGCCAGTGCCTACACAAGTGAGTCACCCAGCAGACAATGATGCAACAAAAAAGACACAAAAGGGAAAGTCAAGGTGAAGCACAGCAGAGACCAGGAACTGAGGTGGCACAACTGACAGGAAACCTCTCTCCACATCAGAGGTCCCAGGATCAAATCCTGGTGAATCCTAGAGAAGATGAGAAGACAAAAAGAGAAAGAGATAAAGAAGATCACACAAGAAACGGTCACAGATAGCAAAAAAAAAAAAAAAAAAACAGCAGGGTAGGGAAGGGGGGGCGGGCGGAGAGGAAAGGGAAGGGGAAGAGAAAGGGAGAAAAAGAGAAAATGTAAATCATCAAAGGGAAACACTCTCATCTTCCCAACACCAAATCTACAACTTTATTTGACAGGGTATGGGTCTGTATATATCTTTCATACTGTTAAGATGAAAGAGTATCAGTGGCCTTCCATTTAAGCTCTAGATCCCACCCTTTCTCACCTACCTAAGTACTTTGCTCCTGCCACCATCCTCTATTTCTCCCTATCAGTTTCTCCCTCAACTGGAACATTCCCATGGGCATACAAAGGAGCTTTAGAATCTTGATTTTTCCCAGCTATGAACTAAATAGAATTAGAATGTCAACATACCATGAAAGAATGAAAACTTTTACATACAATTGTGTTCCATAATACAACCCATCAAAAGATACTTATGATGTTTCTTTTAAAGATTTTTTCCCCTCTCCCTCCTCCCACCCTGTTGTTTTTGCTGTGTCCATTCACTGTGTGATCTTCTGTATCTATTTCCCTTTTTCTTTTCTTCTTGTCTTTCTCCTCTAGGATTTCCCAGACTCAATCCTAGAGACCTCTAATGTGGAGAGAGGTTCCCTGTCAATTGCACCACCTCAGTTCCTAGTCTCTGCTGCGCTTCACCTTGACTCTCCCCTTCATCTCTCTTTTGTTGCATCATCATCTTGCTGCATGACTCACTTGTGTGGGCACTGGCTCACCACGCAGGCATGCTTTCTCTTCTTATCTTTTACCAGGAGGCCCCAAGAATCAAACCCAGATCCTCCCATATGGTAAGCTGAGGCCTTATCACTTGAGCCACATCCACTTCCCAGTTAGGACATATTCAGGCTTTCAGAACTTGGCTTTGGTAAGTTACCAATAAAAAAAAAAAAGAAAGACAAAATTAAGTGTGGCAGAAGTAGTGTATCCTATTAATTGGGAGTATTAGCCCAACCACTGTAATGGTTCTATAAAATGTCCTTTCCACTTTTGTTATATTGGAACAGCAAATGATTCACTTGTTACAAACAGATGATGCTTGTCAAGAGTAACATACTTTTATTGTGGGGAAAAAAAGGTTACCTTACAATGTTTCAAAGCTTCTTTGTATTCTTTGTTTCTGATTGCATCTCTAGCACTTTTTAGAGCAGTCTTCACTTCCTTGCTTGACATTCTGTCAAAATAAAAAGCTGAGTGAACTACAATACCCCTCTAACCATAAGAGTTCCAACAAACTTAACCATCTGAAAATACCACCTGTGATTCCTTCTACCTGGAACACTATTCCCCCTAATATACTCATAGCTTATTCCCTCACCACTTCAGGTTTTTACTCAAATGTCACTTCCTGGGTGAAACTTAACCTGGCCTTTCTCCTTACCAACCACCCCATACCCACCAACCACCAAATTATATATTGTTTATTTTATTTATTATCTATTCCCAGCACACTAGAATGTAAGATCCATGTGGGCATGGATATCCAGAAGATGACGAATAAATTTTTATTGCAATAGAGTTGTATTTGGATTATAATCACGCTCATATACTAGGCTAAAACACACATTATCTTATGGAACAGGACTCAGAAGACATACCTTTATATTCCTATTCCACACTATGCAAGACCCAGTAGAATAAGCCCAAGTCACAAAGAAAAAATGAAACAATAATTTTAGTAACTATGCTGTGTGAATTTAAGAATGCCATTTGTCCATTCTTTTTAATGCCAGCATCTTTAAAATGTACATAAGGATATTAACTTTCTTTACAATAAAGGATTACTATAGGATCACCACTTTCTCTGAAGAGAAATAAACACAATATTCATTATTAAAGGAAGAGATAATGGTGCAAAATTTCAGCCATAAAAATATTTCAATTGATAGACAAAATATCTTTAATTTTAAGTAAATTGGCACATCTTAACATTTCATGACATTTTCTGGTTTAACCAGTAAACAAGTCAAATTAACTCAATTGTGAAAAAAAGAAGCATTTGTATTTCTAGACAACTCAGTTTAACTCTATCTCATCAAGAAGGCAAAACAAAGCTGGGTAAATATTTAAGAAGCTATAGAATCTAGGTATTCATGGCAGTAAAGTAAAATAAGAAGATGGATCACTTTATATTCAATGAGACTGAGGTAGATGGACAAGGCCAAAGTAGTACGAGAAGTCAGGAAATTAAAAAAAGCAATCCTTGGACTTAAAAAATGTTGGCATTAAAAATAATATAAAAATTAAGATTTCATAAAATCAATTTACCTGCAGTCAGAGCCTGATTCCCAGAATAGGCAGAAACATGACTTTTTAACTTAGTTATAATAACTGTATAATTTAAAGAAACATAATTCATATGCTTATTTTAGAAATTGCAAGCTGAGCTGAAATTATCTTGGAATAAAATTATAGGTACAAACTTCAGAAGAATTTTTTTGTAGTCTACAAATCTTGATTGTATTAGACAACAAACTCCAATGCTGATTTCACATTAAATTTCTCAATCCAAAGTCTCCTTTGATAGAAAAACCTGCAGACTAAATAGGGCAAGACAACATCAAAGATGATGAAACTAATATGGACAATAAAGAGGCGTAAAAAGAAACATTAAGTCCAAAAGCAAGAGATGTTCAAGTTAAAAAAGAACAAAATCAGTTTCAAAATAAAACCAAACAAAAACAAACAGAAGGAAACAAGGAAACTTCCTAAACGATGTTCTTGAAAAATCCATGCTAACATCATACATAATGGTAAAAGATTGGATCCCTAAGATCAGAAACAAGATAAAGATGTCTTCTCCCATTGCATCTATTCTACACTATACTAAAAGTTCCAGTCAAGGCAGGTAGACAAGAAAATGAAACAAAAGGCATGAAGACTGGAAAGAACTAAAATTCTCTCTTTCTCTATCAGCTGATGGCATGATCTGGAATTCACTAAAAAAATGATTAGAACTAATAAAGGAGTTCAGCAGGTTACAGGATACAAGATCAATACGCAAAAATCAACTTTGTTTCTATACACTTTAAATGAACAACCCAAAAAGGAAATTAAAAAAAAAAAAAAACCAATTCCATCCATAGTAGCATCAAAAATAAAAAAATACTTAGGAATAAATTTAACAAAAGAGGTGAAAATCATAAAACATTGTTGAAAGAAATTAAAGAAACTCTAAATAAGTGGGAAAACATCTTATATTCATGAACTGGAATGCTTAACATTGTTAAGATTGTAATACTTTCCAATCTGATCTACAGATTCATAAGACTATCAGAATTTGAGTTGACTTCTTTGTAGAAATAGATAAATTGATTCTAAATTCATATAGAATTGCAAGGGACTCCAAATAGCCAAAACAATCCTGAAAAAGAAAAACAAAGCAAAGGATTTACACTTCCAAATTTCAAAACTTACTACAAAGTAATGGTAATTAAGATAGTGTTATACTGGTACAAGGATAGATATATATATAGAAATAAACCCAGATGTCTTTCATCAACTGATTATCAATAAGGGTGTTATCAAGACCATTCAATGGAGAAAAAAATGATCTTTTCAACAAATGATGCTGGACAAATGGATACCCACATACAAAAGAATTAAATTGCATCTTACTACTGAGAGGTGAGGAAAAAAAGAACGAAAAATAAATAAATAAATAAATTGTACTCCTACTTCACATAATAATACAAAGTTAACTCAAGTCGATCAGCGACCAATCAGAACTAAAACCATAAAATTCCCAGAAGAAATCCTATGTGTAAATCTTCATGACCTTGGATTTGGCAAAGGATTCTTAACTATACACCAAAAGCACAAGCAACAAAATAAATAAATATTTTGGCTTCATCAAATTTTAAAACTTTGTATTTCAAAGGGCATTATCAAGAAAGTGAAAAGACAACCCACGGAATGGGAGAAAATTTTTGCAAATCATGTATCTGAAAAGGGACTTGGATCCAGAATATACAAAGAACTATTATAACTCAATAATAAAATGACAGATCACCCAATGAAAACAGAAGAATGACTCAAATAGACATTTCTTCAAGGAAGATATGCAAATGGCCAATAAGCACATTAAAAAATGTTCCTTTTCAGATGGTAAACATCTTTATTCACCAGAGAAATGCAAATCAAAACCACAATGAGATACAACTTGACATCAACTAGGATGGCTACAAATTTTTTAAAAAATTAAGATAAGTATTGGCAATAATGTGAGGTACTGGCAATGATGCAGAGAAAACAGAACCCTCATGCATCACTGGTGAGAATCTAAAAGGCTTTGGAGAACAGTTTAGCAGTTTCTCAAATGATTAAACATGAGTTACTCTATGACCCAGCAATTCTACTCATAGACAGTGAGAAATGAAAAATATATGTCCACACAAAAGCAAATGTTTGTAGCAGTATTATTCATAATAATCAAAGGGTAGAAACAACCCAAATGCCCATCAACAGACAAATAGATAATAAAATGTGGTATAGCCACACAATCGCTTATTCAGCCATAAAAAGGAATGAAAAACTGACACATTCTATAACATAGATAAACCTTGCAAACATTATGCTAATGAAAGAAGCAAATTCTCAAAGACCACACACTATATGATTCCATTCACGCAGACTACAAAATAAGGAAATCTATAGAGACAGAAAGTAGATTAGTGGTTACTATGAGGGTGGGAGGGAGGAGGAAATAGAGGGAGAAATGGGGGAAAAGGGGTAAAGAGTTTCTTTTTGAGGTGATGAAAATGTTCTAAAATTGACTGTGCTGATGGTTGTACATATCTACGAATACACTAAAAACAATTGAATTGTACATTTTAGGTGGGTGAATTACATGGTATATGAATTATATCCCAATAAAGCTATTTAAAACAACAGAGGAATACCAATTTTCCAGGGCTAAAATCACCATCTTTTCCATTACTCAACACTTAAGTGCTACTGATGTGGGCTATGGGTGGAAGGCTCTTTGTCTCTTCAGAGATAACTAAGTTGTTTGACTTGTGGGTGTGAAATGGTAAGAGGCTGCAGTCCTGCTCTTAGGGACCAGCAGGCTCCAGTCCCAGGAAATGTTTAACAAAGCAAGGGCTATAAACTTTAAGTATTTAGGGGAAATGCAAAAACCAAGGCTTATCTAAAATGTCTGGAGTCCTTGCTAAAAGCTTACCTAAGATGTGAAAGAGATATATGCTAATTGAAGCCTATTGAGAACTGAAACAAAGGGACCATTTGGCCTTTCCTCTCTGTATAAAAGACGTTTGAAAATCTTGTTCGGGGCTCGGGATTCAAACTGAAAGCTCCCGAGTCCGGCCGGCCCTCAATAAACCATTTTTCCTTCTCAAAATCATTCCTGAGTCCTGGCCTCTCTATACTCAAATAATTGAACTTCTCTTAAATTCCACAACATTAATGGCAACCACGAAGGGATAAAAATGAAGGCCAGAGACGGTAGCATTTTGCTGCCCCTTCCAAATCCCCGAGGAAGCCGGGAGGACTCGGGTGAACCCCAAATCTGGGCGCCCCTGGATTAAATTTAATCCAGAAAAGATGTGGGCTCCACCAGAATCTTCCCGACAAAATCAAGGGGCAATGGAAGGTCTGAAGAGAAAGATTCTGGGAACGAAAAAGAGCTCCGAACAGGGAAGAAGGTAAGACTCCCCGGGTGAGCAGAGTCTGGAAGGCCCTAGCTTTAATTGCTAGGAAGGGGAGGCTGATCACCTCCCGAGAGAACCCTAGTAGCCCCAGAAGGCTGGGGGGAAGCCGTTCTCTCTAGGCTTGGGAAAAGGAGGAAAACCGGGGAAAAGCCTTGGTGTTTTGGGTTTGTCTAACTGCATGTTAGAATCTGGTACTGGTCTTATATCCACTAAAGGAGTGGAGTCTCGATTTTAATAGGAAGGGTATTTATAGGTTCGAGTCCTAATATCCTGGAAATTGGTCTAGATTAAGGAAAACAAAACTTGGTTACAGGAAAATGGATCGGCTTTTCTGGTGGAGCTTGGTCTGGGTGTAAAGTTTAAACAGTGGAAAAGTCTAGCTGAAATCTTTTGTTATGGTGCTAATTTGTGAATGAATTTGCTTTATACCAAATGTTAAGTGTTCTGAGGTTTGTGATGGCTGTGGGGGCAGCCGTGGTGAAAATAAATATATAAACTTGTGAGTCAGATTAGTGACCTTTGTGCTTCTGTCTGTGTCAGCTCAATGTTAGTGTTGGAGTTGTGTCCTTACATGAAGTAGAATTACAGCTGAGCTGGAGCCCTCCCTTGCCATTGGCAAGGGGGTGAAATGATTCTGGGGCAAAAGCTGAGGAGTCTAGATGTTTGTGCATGTTCTGGTGTCTTGTCTCTGGTCTGGCCCTTTGCCCCGGCTTGGAGGCCATCTGTGTCCGCGCCAAGCACCCAAGTCTGTTGGGAATGTCCCAGTCAGGGCGGCTGGGTTCCTGGGAGAGTTGCCAAATTTGAGTAGGTTCTGTCTGCCCATTTTGGCTGAAAGCTGGAAAGGGGGGAGCGGCTTGCCCCTTTCCAGTGAGTCCACCCTTCTATTCATAAGCTGCATTCCTGTTTGTTGTGCACCCGACTGCCTGGAAGTGGGGGAAGTGAAGGAGGTGAAAAGCAGAATCAGAATAAATGCAGTAAAGTTCCCTCCTTAGGGTGTCAAAGCCAAAATACGTTTGCATTCTGCTCAGGTTCTTAGAAGGTATTGTAGTAACCTTAAGTAAGAGAATGTTCTGTGAAGGTAAACTTTGTGTTAAGGGTATAAATATAAAAGTTTTACAAAGCATTGTTTAAGGTATTTAAGTGGCTAATTGCAGAAAGTCATTATTTAACAAAACTGAATTGATAATAATAATAATAAAAGGCAATTTTATAACAAACTTATTCGGCAGCCAATCTCCCCTGCCAACTTGCTTCCAAAAAAACTGTTTCTGGTATTACATGCTACTAAGTATTTAAAGTGAATAAAAGTTCATTATTTTAACAAACTTGTTTAGTATTAATGGCAATTATATGTTGCAAGAAGTTTGCCTGGTAACTTAGTATGTGGGATATATGGAGTGTGTTTTTATTGTTAAGGCAACAGAAGATGATTTTGTCCTAAGATAAAATGATTGATTATTGGAAAGAGTAGAGTGTGGGACAGAACCTGAATGAATACTGAAAGTGTAGAAGGTTTGTGGAAGGGAAATTTTTATGATTAAATTGAGTAAGATCAATATACAAAGAAAATATTTTATCAATAGCTTCTTGTGCTTTAACCTCATCATATCCTCAATGTTTGAAGAAGAGTCTTACCTCTTTTAAAAGAACATTTTATGTTCTAGAAATCAAATCCTGAAAAGTAGCCTTTTATTTCAAACTAACTGCAAGAGATTTATTCTTTCACTTTAAAGGAAAAATTAAAGTAATGGTTAAGTTCATTTAATATGTTATAAGTTGAATGAAAGGTATTTAAAGGTGTTATAAAATTAATAGGTTTTAAAAAATTAATAAAAACTGTAACTAAGAGTTAAAATCATTTATAAATGCATTTATATTGTAAAACAGTGGAAAGACAATAACTGAGATTATAGCTGGGTGAATTTAGCCTGAAACTATTATTTAAGTGTAAATTCTACACTAACCTTTCCTTTGTTTATGGTTGCTTCAGGCCTAACCTCGCCCTTTGCCTTTGCCTGTGGTTATTTCATAATTGAGAAGAGCTGGGACATCACTGTCTCCTCTTCTGGTATTAGTAACCCTTTCTCTCATGAATTCAAGTGTAAACTAAATAAATTGCTGCCTGATAGAATAAGGTTAAATGGCCACTGGAGTTTTATTATCTCCAAAATCAAAAGGGGGGTGGAGGGGGAGAAGTCTCCTGCCTTGACGGTCAGTGTTCCTAAGAGTGGCAATTCATGAGAGAAAGCAGTCTGTCTCCCTGAGGCTTCAAATAGCCTCAGTAAATATATATAAAACTAATCTTGTTGCTTATCCAAAATTCTGCTAATTTCAAGGTAAAATATAAAGTTCTAAAACAAAATGGTGCTAAGGCATTGAGAACATTTTGGTTATTACAATCCATTAAGTAAGAAAGAAAATTCTTGTGGTAAACTGCATGGTCATAGTGCAAATTAAGAAGAGTTTCAAAAGTCTTTGAAAAGTTTAAAGTAACTAAAGTCATGTTGTTGTGTCAAACTATTCATGTCTGCCTATTTGCTCAAATTGTTAAAAATTAAATATGCAGTTATATTTATAAATATTCTTAAAGCCCAAATTGAACTAAGCAGGATGAAAAAGTCAGAAATCTGATTATGGAAACAATTGGGAAAGGGCCTCCTCTTTGCAAGAGCTTTTAAGGCAAGACTAGGTGTGGCAGATTAAACCTATCTACTAGGCTAGGGAATTAAGAATCAGTTTGCCTGGTAATTTCCCAGTTTAAACCTTTGTCAGCCATAAATTGGAAAAAAAAAAAACACACAAAGATTAGGTTAATTTTCACAGAAGAAAAATGTTGATGTAACCCGGCGGCCTGCTGCCTCAGTCTCCCACTCCCGGGTTGGACAGCAGTGGAGGAGACCAGTTTAGGCCAGTCCTATGGGCAGTGGAAGGATGCCCAAGAAGGAGCTAACTAAGTCGGTGCCATTTCAGCACTAAATTCTATTCCTTATTTGAAAAAGGGGGGAGCAGGTAAAAACTAAAATGGTTGGAATGTGATAGAGGAAGCAGTTAAATCAAACTTTTGCGTGGGAAAGTTAAATCTCAGATAAGCTGTAACTTCTGAAGTATCCAATCTATGGAAAAACAGGAAGAGCTTGCATGCTAGGCTTAGGGGTATAAATTGTGTCATTTTTCTTTGTTCGGGGCACCAGCCATATCTGGCTCTGCGCCCCTTCTTGCAAGATTGAGAATAAAGTATTTTCTTCTCCACAATCTGGTGAGCCTTATTTTCTTCCAGAAGATTTCTTTCCAACAAAATAAGGTAATTAGTGGCTCTATTAACAAATTTCAGTAAGTAAAGGAAAGTCCATAAAAACTATGGAGAGATCTTTCCTGGGTTATGATTTTAAAAAATTAAGTAATTGTGTAATGTGTTTTAAAACCTGGTAGTCAGTATGCATGTGTTTTAAAACCTGGTGGTCAGTATGCTTTTAATTTAATAATTTTGATAACTTAAAGGAAAGAAGTTTTTTTTTTTTGTTTTTTTTTTTTGTTTTTTTTTTTTTTTTAAAAATATGGAACGCTTCACGAATTTGCGTGTCATCCTTGCGCAGGGGCCATGCTAATCTTCTCTGTATCGTTCCAATTTTAGTATATGTGCTGCCGAAGCGAGCACAGGAAAGAAGTTTTTAGCTTCCTGTAAGGGAAAAAGAGAACATTCCTTGCATAAACTATTATGGTTTCAATTTTATTTAACTTGAGTGTAATCTCCCATAGTTAATTTATAAACTAAATTAACATATGTACAAAATCTTTACAGTAATGAAAATTGTAAGTTCACATTGGTGAAATTAGGCTAAAGGAAAAAGATTGTAGATATGCTCTCTTAAATAAAGAGTAAATTTCTTTCATTGGTAATTGTAATTTAGTAAGTTTATTTAAACATGAGGTGTCTAGTCAATGCAGTTATAGTCAATTATAAAGAGTTTGTGAAACATCTTCCAAACTGAAAATGTTTAAATAGTTCTAGTTGTAGAAGTCATTGTTAACTAAAGAAACTTAGATTGGTATTGGTAGCAGAAATAACTTCATGATAATAAACCTGTCTGAAGGCCACTGCAAAATACACATTTAAGTAAATGGTAATAAAAGGTTGTCTTGATTCTATTGGAAATATTCTGTTTTCATTCTAACAATGAAAAATAATATTTTTCCTCTATTACTAAAGTGAAGTACCTACTGTTATCTTCATAGTAAAATTGTGTAAGTAGATGGTCATTTGATATATGTATTGCGTTAAGTTGTTTAAAATATATAAAACAAGGAATAGACTTTAACATTGTCAAACTCTTGTGCATTCGAACCAGGCCTTGTATACATTACAGGTGGCCTCTCCATGTGAGTTGTTGGCTGGGCTGGTCACTGACCCCTCAATTGAAAATATGTGCTATATCAGTCTCTGGTTCTGCTCCTGAAGTTGATGGAAACTATATTGCAGTTTCAAGCTCCTGCAGCCAATAATGACTCGGTACAGCCAAGTGTACAGTGGATATCGCCTCCAGACTGGCACTGTTCCATGGTGCCAGAGAGCACTATGCACCAGCCTAGTAGAATACTGGAAAATCTCTGGAATACTGGAAGGATGCTGCAACTTGCTCACTGCGTTGAAGAACATGCTAAGTGGAGCCATGATACCAGGAGACTGTAAGTAAAACTTAAACACAATTGGCATTATGGCCTGCTCTCATGGAGAGATAACATGTAAAGTATTACAAACCTGAAACTCAAAACTAATAATGGCAACTCTGAATCCTTATGCATTAAGTAATACATTAGTTAATATTAAGTGCTGTACTTTTATCCTGTACTAAATATATGCCTAATAATTGTAATGTTATCTTTTCTATTTTGGATCAAGTGCAGAAGTATATTAGACATGTTAAATTCCTGGTAAAATCATTTTCTAAACAGTTAATAACATGTCTATAGAATAAGGTGGCAGTCTCAGCCAGTCTCAGTTAGCAAAAGTGAGGCTTGCTTGCTGATGGTGAGTCACCTATTGAACAAGTCAAAATTGCTAGAAATTGTACAATGAAAACCAAGGTGTAAAAATCTTTATTCTGTAGTTCTGATCACTCCCACAGGTGAAAACTAAGAATATTTCCAAATTAGTGTTCTAATCCTGAGTGAAGCCAGTTGCCCAAGGAGTGCCAGTTCACCAGGAGCATCTGACAAAGCGAATGAGTGTCAATCATTGAACAGCTTGGAATGTGTCTTCAGACAAAGCTAAGTGTCTGTTGCAATTTCTCTCTAAAGATGGATAACTTAAAAAAGAACATATATGCTGTTCCCACCAGCTTTTAAGGAATGCCATCTTTATAGGCACCTAAACCTTGTCTACCTCTGTAATCCAATGTGCCCTTTTTTAAAAACAGGTATTCCAAAATTTTAATTAAGTTTGTTTCTTTCAGAGTGAGCATCTTATTAACCATATGAAAACTTCATCCAACTTCGTACAGAATGCCAGATCCATCTTCCTCCAGTTAGAATAAATTAAAGAGTTTTACACCTTATTAGGCAATGACTACAGCCCATGGCCAGCAGGAAGCAGTTACAGAAAAGAGATCGTCTCCCTTCAGCACCCCTTTTAAATTAAAGGTGTAAACTCTTTAAGAGTAAAATAAAAGTAATAGATGGATCTGGAACCTGACTGGAAATCCACGTGAGTGCCAGTGGCAGCAGAATAACTGCGGGAGGCCCCTGCCCAAGATTCTGCTGTCCAGAATGAAAAGTTCTAAACTTCTAAAAACGGTCCTTGATGCTGTACTAAAGACTGATAAATAATCAGTCAAGACAACAAACAGTCATCCACCTCATAGCTACAACAATAATTATGCCAAAGCTTAGCAAGTTAATCTTTGGCAGAAAGGGGGGAATGATGTGGGCTATGGGTGGAAGGCTCTTTGTCTCTTCAGAGATAACTAAGTTGTTTGACTTGTGGGTGTGAAATGGTAAGAGGCTGCAGTCCTGCTCTTAGGGACCAGCAGGCTCCAGTCCCAGGAAATGTTTAACAAAGCAAGGGCTATAAACTTTAAGTATTTAGGGGAAATGCAAAAACCAAGGCTTATCTAAAATGTCTGGAGTCCTTGCTAAAAGCTTACCTAAGATGTGAAAGAGATATATGCTAATTGAAGCCTATTGAGAACTGAAACAAAGGGACCATTTGGCCTTTCCTCTCTGTATAAAAGACGTTTGAAAATCTAAATCTTGTTCGGGGCTCGGGATTCAAACTGAAAGCTCCCGAGTCCGGCCGGCCGTCAATAAACCATTTTTCCTTCTCAAAATCATTCCTGAGTCCTGGCCTCTCTATACTCAAATAATTGAACTTCTCTTAAATTCCACAACACTACCACATCCAAACAAAGAACAATGAGCACTGGTACATGTAGCTCCCAAGGTATACACTGCATAGGATATAAAAGAAATAGAATAAGAAAGTCATTGCTCTAAAGAATATAATCTAAATCAAGACAAAAACCTAATACATGTGAATCAGAGAACCAACTACTAAACTAAGGATACTGAGTAAAAGTGCATTAAGGGTTCAGAGAAGAAAAGAATGTGATATAAAGTAATTATAGGCTACTAGACGGAGAAGTCAGTTTTAAGAATGGAAGGAAAAACAGAGGTAATTTTATTAGCAAATTCTGAGAGAGAAAAAATAGCAATAGATGTGTAGGAAACAAAAGAGAAAACCAGGAAGAATGGAACATAAGGGACTTACTAAAGAATAGAAGGAAATTAGGTTGGACAGGTAAAGCAGAGCCCCAGATAACAGAAAGTCCGACGGACAAGTTTGGATGTAAATATAGCAGTAAATAGGGAGCCATTAAATTATTTCTGAATTGTAGATTATCTCTAGTAGTCTTTAAAAATAATCTCTTTTTTTCCTTGGTAACCAATTCTAATGTTCAATACCTTTGCACATCCATATATATCTCCATATGTTGTTACAAGTCCTCTAGCTGCAGAAGAACATTTCTATCCTGTTTTCTATTTCTTTTTCATTTGATTTGGCATTTCTCATAAAATGCTAGCATTGACACCCTCTTTCTTCACTTAGCATATTTACTGATATCTCTATATTCACTCATTTTCTAAACAAACCTATACTGAGCATTAATCATATACTAGGGGCCATCCAAACTCATTTCCTCTCACAGAGTAAATACCTGCTACGCAAAATCATTCCATGTAACCCTACACTCCTCTATGGGGGTTATTTCCCTCCATTCCAATCATTTCCAACTCTTCAAAGAAAGAGCTAGCTCTCTTGCAAGTTTTATTAACATTCTTCCACAGCCCCAGCTACTAACACTCTCCCCTTATACCTCTTCTCCCATTATTCCTCCTCAATTGCAACTGAATTTTTAAAATAAGAGCATTCATTTTGTATATTTCCACTTATGAAAGTTTTTTCTACTACCAACCTAAAAGAGTTTGTATCCAACATAAATCAAGCTTGAAAAATAGTAACAATTGCTCTTTAAAAAAGAAAGTGACAGTCATGTCAAAGAGACAATCATATACTGCAAAGCTAAAAATACAATTAAATGAATTGATAAGCCCTCACTCTCACTTTAAGCTATGAAACCCTAAGCTCCAGTCAGTTGTATACATACAGAAGTAAACACAAGGCGGAAGAGGAGGAGCCGCCACCAGAAGAGGATGGGAGAAGGGATAGAGGACGAGAGGGAAAAAAGGGAGAGGGGAAAACAATAATAATGGTAACAGGTTAATTATAGAAAAGAAAAACATACCTATAAATCTAAGAACAAACGTCTAAAAGTATTTTGTGATGACCTAGAGTCTAACATAACTAACATTGGCCATTCATTCCATTAATTATTATTTAGCATTTAGACTCTTACCTTTTAGTATTATCACTACCTCTGTCTTCTTTTACCACCACCTCTACTAATATGGCCTGTGCATTAATTCAAATTTATCTAATCCTATATCCAAGTTTGCCTAGTTTCCGGAAAGCCAATTAAGTGATATAGGCTCTATAGGCTTTGAATATTCAGGAAGCATGCAGACTGAATATGTATTCGAACTTACATCCAGACAGAATGGGAATGTGGGCCATAAATTAATCCAAACCTACCTGGTATCCAAACAAACCCCTAAAACTCTAAGAAACTAACAAAGAAAGTCCTTTTTGCATAAAAGTGCCACTTGATGCCCCCTCCCTATTCACCCAGCTTCCACATCCTCTGTATGAAAGGGACCAAGAAATCCTATTCAGGGCTTGGTCTTTGGACAGAAGTCTGCCGGGCCAGCTGGCTGTTAATAAACTGTCCTTCTCAGAAGAGTCCTGTGCCCTGGCCCTCCATACCGCGATCACCCGACTTCTCTATGCTACAACACTACCTTCTTTCTGAATAGATTATCAGATTATTCCTTACTCTTTATCCATCTAAATTAAATAAAAACAAACATGAGATAGCTATTCACCTAAAAAGGATGAAATTCACAATCCAAAACCTCCTGAATTTTTAACACATCACATTCATGTTGAATTTTTGTAATTCATAATTTAAAGCATGAGAATATTATGTACAATGTATTTGTATTTTTTCTTTCCCAGAGAGACACTAATCTTAATCTCTGAATTTCTGAATTAATCTAAACTGTCCTCTCATAGCCTTAAAATGTAAAAGGAAAGTTCCTTAAGAGATCAGAAAGATTCTGAAAAAACATTCCAGAAGCTCAATATAGTAGCTTCAAAGTATAAAACTGAACTCCTTCCCCCCTCCCCCCCAAAAAAAGATCAACTATTTCTATGCTACTTTGTTTTGAATATAGGACATTGACACTTATTTACTCCCAACCTGCACTAAATCTGCATTGAATTGAACCCTGTCCAAAGCCATAAAAGGGTATAAATATGTAAAACAGTGCCCACATCATGTAACTAATTTGTAATCTAATGAAAACAGAAAACTTTAACATTTAAAAAATCATTTAAATAGCCCTCTGAAATTTTAACACAAATTCTACACAATTACAAATTCTAAGGCTCTTTTGACGGTGACCTCAGACTGGCTTCTATCAAACAAAATTAATCTAGAATGCTTCATTGAAGAATGGAGGTCATTTTGAAAAATTGACTAAAGTGAGAAAAACATGCTACTTTAGAACTTGGAAATGAACAAAGATTATCTGGGGCAGATATGGATGAACAAGGAATGGAAAGTGAGCCTTCTTGCTTTTAAGTGTCAAACATAAAGTCTTCCAGAACAATCTCACACTAGTCTATACTTATAAAACTTATTCCAAAATTGTATTCCAAGGAACATTAGCACACTTAAAGATGTTAATGGATGCTTTCCTAAGTTTTTGTGAATACAGCACTCTTTTAAAGTCACAATGTATATAGCATTCTGAGAAGTCCTGTAGTAAAGACCCAACAAATAGTTAAACCCAGCAACTCTGAAACTTATGTGACCATGGAACATTTATTTCAATTAACAATACTTATTCTCCAAAGTACAATTTGGGATATTCTGAGTTTTGTTGCTTACTTGCTTGTTCGTTTTATAGTAAACTGTACATTTTGATACCTTTTATACTGTCATTAAATGTACAGGTGTGTGTATTTTTTCCCCATGACTAGATTGAAAGTTGCCTGGGAGCAAACACTATTGCTATTATTTTCTTTTATTCCCTAGTGTCTAGTACATTGTGGATATTCGATAAATTTTCACAGAATCACAGTGGTTGAAGAAAATACTGAATTTATTCCACATATTTACAAATTGCACATTTACAATCCTTTTCCTAAGGCAGAATATAATGATGCTGATATTTTGGACATTCAAGTAACTACAGAGAATCAAAATCTGGACTAAGACTTTCAATAAAAGACCTTTCTGAACTGCAGGGTTAAGTATTTCACTAAAGTAAGCAATTCCTAACTTAACAAATCTTTGATGACTTTTATATATATATATATGTAATGGAGCCAATATCTTTACTACAATACATATACACATACACACGCACAAAGTGATGTAAACACATACTGCTCAAAGGTACCTTTTCTGATAAGTTACTGGCTGGCAAAATGTTGCAGGTCCAGAAAAGAGTAATGAAAACAATGAAAAGAAACCTGGAATCATATGAGAAGTAGCTGAAGGAACTGGGGAAAGCCTGGAAAACAGTAATTGTTGGGAAAGGATGGGGAGAGGGTTGATGATAGGGAGAGATTACACATGTAAAAATGAAGAGAAATAGGTCAATAAGTGGTTTAAAGTAGAGGGAGACTGATTTCAGCTCAATAAAAGAACTTTTAATAATTAGGCCTGTATGGGTTAATTGGAATGGGCTGCTCAAAGGAAGTGTGCTTCTATCACTGGAAATGAAAAAACACAGGCTGAGCAGCCCTCTCAGCAGGAATGCTGTAGGACAAAATGAATGTCAGATGGGAAGTAGGACCAGAAGCCTCTTAAAAGTGTTATGTTTCTGAGGCTCTAAAATATCTATCTTGCTCCAATCCACTTCAGCACCTGCTCCCACTGACACTGCCAACGGGGGAAAGGGGATGGGGGGAGATGTTTTCCTGTCATCCTGACCAGGAACTCAGAACATTTCCTGTGGAAACAAGGCCATATGGAGTAAATACAGTTCACAGAAACAGTACTATACCACAGAAACCATATAAATTAAATATCATTTTAATAAATCTAAATTCAGTCAACATTGTTTCTATGGTAAAAATGTTATCTACATCCCAAATTAACTCAAAACAAATATTTGAAACATATACTTTCAAGAGGGAGCCTACCTGTATTACCATCCATACTTTACTATTACTTCATGTATGTTAGTTTTGTCTCTGGAAAGTGTTAAGTTCCTTGTAGGGAGGGATTACTGTTTATATCTCTGTGTGCTCCCACAGCTATTTAGCAAGCTAAATACAGGTAGGCTCTGCTTCACTAGTAGAGAGTAAGCTCAATATATTGCCATGAAACTTTGTAATTAACTTGAAACAATATTATAGTGAGTTAGAGCACCAACCGCTGGAGTTCAGGAATGTTTAGACTAATCCCCTGTTTAACGCTGGGCAAGTCATTTAACCTTTCTAAGCCTCAATGTTTAGAAACTATGATAATGAAAAGAAAAAAAAAAGGTGGCTTTGGGACAAAGATCTGCTTCTTATAGACTTTTTCAAAGTACTCAACAATCGAAAGGGGCCAGTAATTTTTCAGCAGCAAAGCAACAGTATTCTGAATTTACATCAATTAGTCAAACACGTATAGGTCAACATTTCTTCTTCGGGGATTCCGTTCCATTTCTCTCCTTTGCTTTCGGAAGGCTAGATGCACCTTAGCTAGATGCACCCCTCCTAGAATTGAAATTTCTTACTAGGCCTCGCTCCTCACACCTCGGGGGTGCAATAAATTCTTACTACAGGGGCAAAAAGAGGCAATAAGATGAGAGAGGCTAGAAATTTCCTTGAGGAAGTATTTGGGGGACCCCAAGATAACCATATCGCACCTCAGACGGTCCAGCAAGAGGCCCCACAAAGAAAAGAACCGCCCCATCCAACTAAGTGACAGACGAGCCGCCACCTCATCATCACGCTCTCGCTTAACACTTAGTCAAGCTTCTCTAAGGAAGCACGAGTAGCCCCGACCCCCAATCCTTTCTCTCTCTAGGTGCCATTTAAACCGCTTGCCGACACCAACTTCTGCAAAAGCGACAGAGACCAGAGCCCACCTGGAACAGACGCTTCTCGCCTACAAACGCCAAGCCTGGAAATAGAGCGCATGCGCATTCCGCAAAAATCGCTCGGGTGACTGGAAGAGTCTGAGCTATAGCTAGCTCGGTATTGGATTAAAAGGTCTTAACGCGAGGTAAAGCCGGGGATTACTCCTTTGCGCATGTGCCGAGTCTGAGCCTGATGGAAATTGTAGTTCGGTGAGTGAAGCGAGCTAGGAGACTAGACTGCAAGCTCAGGAAATCGGTGAACCGGGTCCCCGCCCTATCCTCCCCTGGAGGGAATTCCGAAAGGAAGCAGACCGCCCAGCGACTAGCCGCTGATTTCAAACCGCTACCTTCGATGTTGCTGCTGTGGGCGTCGATGGTCGCATTTTCAGCGCTGATGGCACGGGCCCCTATGACAGGTGGGCAGAGTGGGGGAGCTCGTGCCTGGCCCAAGGCACCTAATGTGGTGCTGGTCGTGAGCGACTCCTTGGTAAGTACTATAAGGCAGGGGAGGAGGCACCCCTCTGAGACCCGCAACTGACCCGCACCCTCTCCGGTGCAGCAGGCTTTGGGGAGCAGAATCGGAGACACTTGCAAATTTGTTTTACCCCGATGCATTTTAAGAAATATATTTTACTTCGAGACCCCATATACACACGTACACTACATACATATGCTTGACCAAAAACTTCGTCAAAGGATACTTAAGTAAGTGAAATGCGCTGATAGCGTCTTTGCATTTTTTTTTTAAATGCTGGCCTCGACACACAAAATTATTTTATTACTACTAATGAAATTTCAGTTCATATCCTTATTTGATTCAGTTGTGGGCAGAAATAACAATCTGCACGTTCACCTCCATAAAAGCGTGCTACCATTCCAACAGTTGTTTTTCAATTCACATCAAGTTTGCAGGAATTAATGCGTGTGTGAGAAGTGAAAAAGTTAGCTTTTTAAAAAAACAACCCAGGTATCTGATAATCTTGTTAGTGCTTATTTAAATGCTTTATCTGATATAATCTGATCCATTTGTTACTGGATTTTATTTAGGTTCTTGGCTATGCAGCAGAAATGAATTTCAAGAGCACGCATGGTGAGTTAGGTCAGTAATTTATTCAGGTACGGAGGGAAGAGAAATGGGAGAGAGTAACAGAGCAGGGGTCCCAGGTAGAGAGGAAGGGAATGAAAAGAGATAAAGAGGGCTGATTTACAAGCTACAATTCCCCATTATAGATTATAACTCCCCAGGTTTACTTGCGTGGCCACATGGCAGAGGAAAAATGGCGAGAGGAGTGTGCAGAGGGCAGGAACAGGTTCAGAGGCAAGAGAACAGGGCGAGAGCACTCTCAGGCCTCACGGTCTGCTTTATAAACTATTAATTATTCCACCCCTTTCCTAATGGCAGGGGGCGGGTTCCCGCTGTTTGCTGTTTTGATTGATCACCCCACCCATCAATCCCTTAATGAGGACCCATTGATAAAGTCCCTAGAGAACATCCAGGGCTTTTCTTTGCTCCCAGAAGAAGCCTTTGTTCTGGATAGCAGAATTTTGGGTGTGGGGGTCTTCCAGCAGCCATCTTGGGGGTTAGTGATGTCCATGTGGACTTTTTGCCAGGTTCCAGATCTGTCTATTCCCTATCTTACTAGCCTCCTTCATTCCCCCCTCAGAGAGTTTTACACCTTTAATCTTAAAGGGGTGCTGAAGGAAGATGATCTTTGTTCTGTAGCTACTTACTGCTGGGGCAGAAGACCCTCCTGAGAAGATGTAGAACCCTGCTATCCTATCTCGATTGAAGGAAGACAGATCTGGCATCCTGTATGAAGCTGGATGAAGTTCCCATATGGCTAACAAGATGTTGATCCTGAAAGAAATAAACTTGATTAGAATTTTGAGACTATATGGTCCCACTAAGAGAGCACTGGACCACAGGAGTAGAAAAGGCCAGGTGTTTATAAAGGCTGCATTTTCCCAAAGATGATGGGAAAGAGTATTTTTCTTTCAGCAGAATGGGAAGAAGCATTGCCCTTTTTAGTTAAGCTAAAGGAGATGAAAACAGACAAGGTTTCTTTAAGGCATGTTTGGTTTGTTTTCCCCCTAGCAATAGGTATTTGGGCTAGAGTTAGAGGGAATAGCTGACTTTGACACAGACCCTACTTAGCTTTGTCTCTTGAAGAGGTATTTCAGGTCATCCAATGATTGGCATTCATACATCCTGTCAGGTGCTTTTTTTGGTGAGCTGGCACTTTCTTGGGCAGCTATTTTCATTCAGGATTAGTGTACCAAGTTTGGAAATTCCTTTAACTTTAATATCGGTTAGGAGGGAGACCTGGATTCAGGACATTTATTAACTATTTAGAAAATGAAGTTTACCAGGACTTTGGATATGTTTAATGTCCCTCTACATATGATCTAGAATAGAAAAGATATCACTATAATTATCAGGCATATATCTAGAATAGTGTATAGGTACAGTACTTAATACTAATTAATGTACTACTCAATGCGTAAGTTTCTCTTTGAGTTTCAATTAATAGATTCAAATTCTAGGTTTTTACATGTTATCCCTCCATGGGAGCAGGCCATAATGCCATTTGTATTAAAGTTCTACTCACAGTACTCTGGTGATTATGGCTCCACTTGGTATGTTCTTCACACAGTGAGCAAGCCATGGCACCATTGATCATAGAGAGAAGCTAAGAAGTGTAGTTTCCAGTATTCCACTGGCCTGGTGCATAGTGCTCTCTGGCACTGTGGAGCAGTGCCAGTCTGGAGGCAATATCCATTGTATACCTATCTCGAGCCACCGTTGGCTGCTGCAGGGGTTTGAAACTGCAACGTAGTTTCCATCGACTTCAGGAGCACAACCAGAGATGTAGTAGATTCATTTATTGTTTTAGGGGTCAGTGACCAACCTGGCCAATAACTCATATGGAGAGGCAACCTGCAGTATATTTAAGGCCTGATTTGAATGCACAAGAGAGTTTGACAATGCTAAAGTCTATCTCTTGCACAACTTTGTGAAGTTTCTCTGCTTTTCTAGCAATTAAATAAATTCCACTTGTGATTTAAACATTAAATCTACTAGCAAGACAGTATTGACCCTCAAAGACTCATTTTAGGTTACCTTTCACTGTTATCCAATTTGTAACAGGTGAACCCCAAATCTGATTTCCTAGGCACAAGCAAACTGATAAAGTTAAACACAGATTCTAAACTTGAACACAAAGTCAAGCACAGATTAAAACAGAAGAATTTTATACCTTTAGCATTTCAAGGAACTCTTTGACCTCAATTGATGGTACATGAGGTGTTTTTTATTTTGATCACTGTTCATACCTTTTATAGGCACAACTGAGTTTAAACTGAGAAGTTTGAGGTTTATTTTCTCATTTTTTTAAGAAAACACAACATGAGGTTTCTGGGTCTCAGATCTATTTGTGTGTTGTTGTTTTTTACACTGGTTTAACTGGAATTCAAGGTTCTATACAGAGGCTGTTCTCAGCTATACTGTGGCCACATGGACAAGCAGTAGGTAGAATTTAATGATTGCTAAGAGACTCCTATGGAGAGTTTTCTGGTAGGCTAGAGACTGCACCCATTACTCTAGGAAGAATGAAAAAGCACCCTTTAGTCAACCGTTTTGGCATCCCAGAGTCACAGTCTGACTACAGTTCATTGCTGCACACAATTTGGAGCTGAAGCCTTGTCACAACATCCTCAGAATTTTTATCTTCAGGGCTTAACTGGCCCACAAGCATCCTTGTGTGTAGGTCTTGGGGGTATCTGATTCCGGATATCAGATCAATGACCCCAAGCCAACTGGGAGGCCTGAGAAGTGGCCCCAAATCAAAGCACCTGAGACATTTGTCCCAGGAGATATATGACTGCTCTCTGAATGGATGGGCCCAAGGAATGGGAGCCATTCAGTTTCCTGCTCTGGTTTTTAGCACCCCTACTTTCCAGGGTCCAAGACTGACCCAAACAGAAATTCCTGAGTTAAATCTCATGAAAGTTTGGGCTGCTCTCTGATTCCCGCCACCCCAGGACATCACAGAGCCCCTGCCGCCGGACATTCCCAGGGTAGTCCTAGACTTGGGAGACAGACTGACTAGATTTCAACCTGAAGCTGCCAAGCCAAATTGTGCTTCTTCCTCCTATCCTTCCAGAATTTTTAAATGCAAACTTAGTTGACTTTACTGTCTGAGAGGTTAATTGCTCTAGCTAACAGGCTTTGGTTCCTGAGGCAAAAACTTTCTTACTAAACAAAGGCACTTTTCATTTTCATTTTTTAAAACAGACCAAAGCATCCTAACACAAACCTGTAAAGAGAAATTCAGTAAAAAGGTAAAACATGGGTAAAGGTTAGAAATTGCAAGGGTATCCTGGCTTGTGACTGCCCTGGAGAAAGGAACTCCCATGGTATCCATTTTGGTTCTGCCTGCCTCTTCCTACTTCATTCTCCCAGGTAGGTGGGTGTGGTCAGATAGGAAAGCTGCTTGCAAAGGCATAGACCCAGTGGGAGGGGTAAGCCCTCTGCTTTCCAGCTCTTCCTCACTGTTGTGCACCCTCTAAGGGAGAGGGCAGGAAAAGACAACTGGTCACTGGCCCTGAGGACAGGGCGGTGCAGTGAGCTCTTGTCCTGTGCCCCATCCCTCCTAACTGGTGTTAGATCTAACAAGGCGGGGCGTGCAGCACAGATGCAGAGAATTCCCGAGCCCCAACCCGTTCCCTCCCGGGATTACATCCTATGGGGGCTTGTAGATGAACCCGTTTAAAATAGAGAACCAAAGGAAGGCATTATACAAGCTGTAGGCCATAGTTTCACTCACCAAAAAACTCCTGAACTGACTCGCTAAATACATTACTGGATTTTATTTAGGTTCTTGGCTATGCTGCAGAAATGAATTTCAAGAGCACGCTGGGTGAGTTAGGTCAGTAATTTATTCAGGTACGGAGGGAAGAGAAATGGGAGAAAGTAACAGAGCAGGGGTCCCAGGGAGAGAGGAAGGGGGTGAAAAGAGATAAAGAGGGCTGATTTACAAGCTACAGTTCCCCATTATAGATTATAACTCCCCAGGTTTACTTTTGTGGCCACATGGCAGAGGAAGAATGGTGAGAAGAGCGTGCAGAGGGCAGGAACAGGTTCAGAGGCAAGGGAACAGGGCGAGAGCGCACTTAGGCCTCATGGTTTGCTTTATAGACTATTAATTATTTTATCCCTTTCCTAATGGCAGGGGGTGGGTTCCCCTGTTTGCTGTTTTGATTGATCACCCCACCTATCAATTCCATATGAGGACCCCATGATAAAGTCCCTAGGGAACATCCAGGGCTTTTCCTTGCTCCCAGAAGAAGTCTTTGTTCTGGATAGCAGAATCTTGGGGGTGGTGGTCTTCCAGCAGCCATCTTGGGGGTTACTGATGTCCACATGGACTTTTGCCTGGTTCTAGATCTATTAATTCTCTATCTTACTAGCCTGCTTCACGATCTCCCATATTCTAGAAAAATTCTGTGTTTGTGTGCATGTGCACATATTGTGTCCTGCTTGCTGCTGTTGTTTAATCGTTTAATCCCAAAGGTGAACAGTTTTTGGAACTTTCCCAAACCATCAACCAAAAGAACACTGCTGGCAACCTTATCTCATGCTTTTGGTATGTCCATGTCTTAAAATCTTCTGCTTAGACAGATGTTTGGTTACTAATTATAATATAGTTGATTATTACTTGGTGTTACTGTGGTCCCACAGATTGTTAGTGTTAAGTGTGTCTGACACCAAAGTGTGCTGTTAATCACCATGTTGTATTGCCTCCCCCATAGATTAGCTCATGATCATTAAAGTTACATAATACGGATATGCCCATAGAATTTGTTGAGATTGTTTCTTAAAGTAATCCTCATGATTATCTAAATTTAGAGAAGCGGAACATTGGACAGTAGCATGAAAGAGGTATATTAGGGACTCGTCTTGACATCAAAGGGAAGGAAAGGATTGTGACAGGGAAAAGTTGAGTCTCAGTGGAGGCACCAGCTGACCTGATGGGTGTTCTCAAGCTAGGATAGATCTTCAGAGTTGTTCCCCGTTGGGGTGATGGGACCATGCCCTTATACTTTCATGTGGATGGTCATTAGTTGTGGGGTGCTCCCAGAATGGGGTGTGGTTTGGGGCAAGGGATCTCTCTTCAGCAGAGGCAGTTTTTCATTCCTAAAATGGGATCTGGGTTGTGCATCACAGCAGTCCAGAACCTTGCAAGGGAGGGCGAGTGAGGTATTTCATTTTTTTGTTATATTTAGTATAATATGAATATGTGTATATTTATATATTTATATTTAAATCCTTTGCCTTCAATTATACTTATTTATAATCACATTCAAGTTGTTCCTGCATCTGTTTGACCCATCACCAGTAGACTCTGACAGCTCACTTTGACAATATCCCCGGTTCTTCTTGTATATTTCCTGTCCTAGTCTGGGAGATGGTCTTTAGAAACCATAATCTGCATATTAGGGTTTCCATTGCTTCTAGACCTTTTCAGTGAACAGATCTAAAAAAAAAATACATAAGTTTATAAAGAGAAAAATAAATTATGAATTCATACTGATAGTTCCAATTCATATTTAAGACTATAGGGCTTTTGATTCTTTGCTTTTTGTATTTTTATCTCTTTTATACCAAGTGGGAGAACATCTATTCAAGAAAAGTTATTAAAAATCCATAAAAAGCATGAGAGTTTGTGATATTTGAATTCTGAACATATTAAATTTGCCTTTTGTAAGTTGAACAGATCTCTAAAATTCATTCAATTCATTCACTAAATATTCATTGCGTGCCTTATATATCCCAGACAGTAATCTTGACATATACCACCTTTCACACATTCCATGTCAGGAATTTCCCCAAATGAGACAGTTATCACTACTCCTTCTTGCCATCTTTGCCACTCTACACTTTCAAAGTCCTTTCTAGCCTGTTTCCAATAATGATGAAGTCCCTGTGCCAGCCATAGAAGTGGGTCAAGAAATTGCTAATATGAATTTTAACCAAGTACATGAGTTATTGATATACCGCAGTAGTCATTTGCAATGGTAGTTATATCATTTTGAACCTAGCCTCTAGGACTTTGAGTCCAAGCCCCAATATTTGTGTTATATAGCATCTCTATAACAGTGCTCTACCATGTGACTTCCTACTCCATCCCTCCAAGCAGATAAGCCTGGGTAGCTGGGATGTCTGGATTCCAGGAAGTGGCTATAAGTGGTTATTATTCATGATGTACAAAGATTGTAAGAATTATATATGCAGGTATTTGGGATGTGTGAGAGTAAGTTTGTCAGTATTTGGGTCTTGGAATTAAAGAGGTCCTTAGGAGAATATATACTTGTCTTGAACTTTCTAGTTCATTATTCAGGAAATGAGCAGTTATTTGTTTAGCTTTCAGTGATTGCTCCTGCTATAAGCAGTAATTTATTTCAGCATACAAACATGCTCTAAAAATCTTGAAAATCTAACTGACCTTAATCCCACATCCCCCTCCAGCTAACACTCCATTCTCTAATATCCCATTTCTCTGGTTCCCTTTGCAAAATAACTTCTTAAAAGAGTTCTCCTCTCCTACTATCTCACTTTCTCACTTCCCATTCTCTTTTCTCCTTTTCCAGTTTGATCGTCCATCCTTCCCACTCCACTGAATGTGCTATTGTCAAGACTGCCAACTATCTTCATACTGCCAATTCCAGCCCAAAATTTCTGGCCTCATTTTAGGTAACCTTTCAACTCAGCTGACATTCTTTCTTTTCTTGACACATTGTCTTCTCTCAGCTTTCACTCATTGTTTGCTATCTTCTGTTCTCTTTGGCCATTCTTTCTCAGTATTCCATACTGCCTTCTCCACTTTTTTGGAACTCTTCAGGGCTTTCTCCTCACGCCTTTCTTTCCTTTTTCGTATTCTCTCCCTAAAAGGTTTTTTTCAATTCCATGGTTTTCAATACCAAAATATGCTAAAGACTCCCAAGTTTATTTTACCAGTATAGACTTCTCTGAGCTCCAGAGTCTTGTCTGTCCCCAACAGCCTACTTTATTGCTCCATGTGGAAATAATATAGACATCTTAAGGGCTTTTGTATACATCCCATACTTTGGGTCGGCTCATTTTTCAAACCATACTTGTATTCATAATATTGAAAATATATAGTAAGTATGACTCCAGGACTGAATATTCTTTTTTCTGTCTTTGCTCTTTAACCAAGTGGAGTTGTTGAATTCCTAATTCAATTCCCAAAGACATAACTCCAACCCAAATATCTCTTCTAATCTTCAAATTCATAGATCCAGCTGCTAAATTGACATCTCCACTGTACTTTGCAGTTATCTCAAACTTTATATGTCCCTCAAATGATCTGAATGGCTGGATCCTTCTCATTCTTTAGGTCTTACACTTCCCAGAATAGCCTTTTTCTGTCCACTCCATCTAAGGTAGGTCTTCCTTGTAGTCTGTATCTCAGATGTTTTGTTTTTTTTTAAAGTACAAACCACAATTTGTAATTGTTTGTGATTTATTTACTAGTATACTTTTTGCCTCCCTCACTAAACTGTAAGTTTCATTAGTGCAGAGACTGTTTTATTCACCATTGTATCTCCAGATCTTGCACAGTGCCTGATACATAACAACTCCTCAATAAATAATTTGTTCAGCCAGTCCATCATCCTTTAAGAGATTTTCAGAAAGTCCTTTATTAAATTTATCATATTCAAATGAATCCATGTATAGCACTGCATTGATTTCTAGGTATTTATGGGCCAGATACTCATAATACTGATGATATTTGTTTTTATCTTTTGAGGATTCTTACAATCATATTAAAGTCCTTTGCTACTTGTGAATTTTATAGTTAAAATCTAAGGAAATGAGATTCTTCTTTGAAATGCAGTCAATGTTAATTAAATTCTTTATTCCAGGATGGAAGGGTCACATTTCATCCAGGAAGTCAAGTAGTGAAACTTCCTTTTATTAACTTCATGAAAACACATGGCACTTCCTTTCTCAATGCCTATACAAACTCTCCAATCTGTTGCCCATCACGTGCAGGTATGAACATGTTTGATTTTAGTGAAAGAAATTAGCAAAACAATGAAAATAAATTCACAATTTTAAAAAAGATTACATCCAAAAGCAGGATAGTAAATCATATTTGGCATGTAATACATTTTTTCTAATATGAGAGATATATGTTTTAAGGTATGTATTGAGTATAGGATTATTAGCACTTCTAATTTATTTTTTAAGAGTAGGAATTTTCATCATCTGCAGTAGTGTATTGTTCACATGTTACAGTTTCATTTCCTTATAAATGGAAGCAAATGAGTAAATATTCATATTTCCTAGAAGAGTTCTATTTCCAAAGAAATTTTCAGTAAAACTATAGGGAGGTAGAAAGAATTACATGGACTTCAGGGTATATACCACAATTTAGTAAAATTCTTGTATATCAGGTTTATCTGAATTTTTCCATATCATTTCAGATTATATACTTTATCTTTCTCTTCAGTATAAACTCACTTCTATCCAAAATCTAATTGTTTTTATTATAGTATTTCAAAAAAAGACATAGTTTTAATAGCAAAATGTCAATCAATAATTAAGAAATTTTTAAAATACTGCAGTTTTTATAAATTCTTTCTATTCTCTGACAGAGTTGTTTTTCTTTTCCCCTGTTTCCCTGGTTTATGGTTGTTTGACTTTGAACAAATAATTACATCCAATAATCTAATTTGGTCTCTGAAGTGCTGATATGATATTCTCTATAGAGTCTCAAGTCTTACATGTACATTGTCAGCACTCTCAACTATGTAATCACCAATCATTAAAGGAAACCTAAACTATATTAAAGACTATATTTCAATTATGAAGGACTCGGTATATTCAAAACTAATTTGGCTAACATTTATTTTCTGAATTGAGTGGAATGAGCAGTTCACTAGGATGAGGTGATGACGTGGATTCTAACCCTCCAGAGGCCCTGTAAACAAGTCCCTCAGTTTCTTTATCTATAGACTATATCATATATGCTATGTACCTCACAAGGTTGTTTTGACCATCAAATGAAATGATGATGAAAAAGCACTCAATGAACTCTAAAGGTCTCAAAAATGTTAGGTGATGTTTTTCCTGGAAGCAGTCTATTTTAAAATTTGGCTGAAGTAGTAATAAAAGCTAACATTTATTGCATTCTTAGTGGGTGCCTGGCAACATTCTAAGTGCGTATTAATTTATATCATCCTCACAACAATTCTATAAGGTGGATACTATTGTTATACCCATTTTGCTGAGAAAAAGTAAAGTACAGAAAGGTTAAATAACTTATCAAAGGCCACTCAGCAGTTGGCATTATTCAAATTCTAACCCAGGTAATCCAGCTGCAAAGCCTGAGCTTTTAAACAGTATGGTTTACCACCTCTCAAAAAGAAAGCTGATTGTTAAATGAGAACAGAAAGCTTATTCAAACACACTACATGTGTAAGGAATACACAGAAATGGGAAAAGGAAAACTAGGGGATATTGAATAAATAATCAGAGTTGCAGGAAATGAGAATGAAGACATAGTACACTTCAATTGTTCATGGAAATTCAGAAAAGGACAGGGAATAGGAAAAATCCTTGAGGATACTGGGGAAATGACGTCTATATTGCTATGCTTTGAATGGACTGATTTGGAAAATTAGTCAGACAGGCTTTACATTTAATTCCATCTGTATTTACATTAAGTCACTTAACCTCTAAGCCTTAGTTGACTCATCTATAATTTAGAAATAGTAACTCCACACAGTGATTCCCTCCCTGATAAAATAAAATCAGAAATGTTAGATAAGGCACGTAACACAGGATGTCTTATTACAGCCCATGAGATCTCAACTAGTAGATTCTACTCCATCTTAGAGTAACTGTCTTTATAGTTAAAACAAATTGTTAGACCTTACTTTAATCCCTATTTCATATTTTTTCAGCAATGTGGAGTGGCCTTTTCACTCACTTAACAGAATCTTGGAATAATTTTAAGGGCCTAGATCCAAATTACACAACATGGATGGATATCATGGAAAAGCATGGTTACCAAATACAAAAATTTGGAAAACTGGACTATACCTCAGGACATCACTCCATTAGGTAAAAAAATAAAACAAAAGAAAACACTAATAGGCTGCCTTCTGCTATACTATGTATATGTACTATTTTTGACTTTTATTTTTTACTGTCTCCACAAAGGTGGAAGTAAATCTCTTAATCCCTTGATTATGTTAATTTAGCTATAATTTTAGCCTTCTTTAATCTTCTTAAAATATTAAAATTGCAAAAATGCTGGTAATTGTTTTTTTTAGACATTAGACTATAAGTAATATCTGTAAAATTGTTTAGCCCATGATTTAGTTCAGTTCGTTTCTCATTATATAATGGCTACTTTTTATTCATTTTATAATCTGTTTTAAAAACCATAACCTTCTTGCTACTTGTCTTTGACAATTCTCTCTAGCACGTATCTTGTGGTTTTGTTTTTTTTCCCCATTTATCTAAGTCCTCAAAAACCAGGCAGCTAAGCATAGTGGTTAAGAGTATATATCTAAAATCATATTGCCTGCTTTTGAATCCTAGTTCCTCCACTTACTACTAATCTTGTAGTGGTGTAATCTTGGGCACATTATCTAAACTAACTGCAGAAATTTAATTTCCTTGTTTTAAGGAATAAATGAAATAACGTGTGCAAAAAGAACTAAATAGCAGGCCTAGGACCACTATCTTTAGTTGGCTGGCATCTGGGTCCTTGGATTTAGGAGTGTTCCCATGATCCCCTAACTATTAAGAGTGGCTCATTGTGCCTAGACTATTTGTACAATGTGATTTTTATTCAATACCTGCTTTCTTTCTGGGAATCTGGAATTTTGGTATGTGCTATGTAGAATGCCTACAGAATCAGAGCCCAGTAAAAACTTTGGATGCTAAAGCTCTAATGACCTTTCCCGGTGGCTGGTTCTTCACATGTGCTGTCACACTTAAACACTGGAGGAATTGAACATGTCCTGTGGAACTCCACTTGGAAGCAGGCACCTTGTTTCCACCAGACTTTGCCTTAAGTGCCTTTTTACCTTTACTGATTTTGCTTTATATCCTTTTGCTATAATAAATCATAGCATTGAGTCCACCTATGTGCTGAGTCCTTTGAAACCCCCAGTGAACCTGGGAGTGATCTTGGGGGTGTGTGACACATGCATATTAATACCCTAGAGCAATACCTCTTATGTACAGATACTAATTGAGTGGTTTGTTGTAGTCATGATGCTAATGATCATGATAAGGAAAAAAACATAAATTTTAATAAAGACAGTGGTACAGTGGATTGAATAATGCCCCCCAAAATTCATGACCACCCCAACTTTAGAATATGACCTTATTTGGAAATAGGGTCTTTGCAGATGTAATTAGTTAAAGATCACAGAATGAAATCATCCTGGATTTAGAACCCTAAATCCAATGACTACTGAACGTACAAGAAGGGAGCAAACCCAGACACACAGATAATGTGGCTAGGTAGAGATGGAGATGGAGATGGAGACTGGAGTGATGAGGCTACAAGCCAAAGAATGCCAATGACTGCCAACAGCCACCAGAAGCTAAGAACAGGCAAAAAGGATTCTTCCCTAGAGCCTTTAGAGAAAGCATGGCCCTGCTGACATCTTGATTCAGATAGAGCTTCCAGAACTGTGAAAGAATACATTTCTGTTGTTTTTAACTCACCCAGTTGTGGTAATTTGTTATAGCAGCCCTAGGAAACTTTTTGAGTAAATAGTACTAAAACAATCCAGAATAATCTGATCTTCTGATTATTCTTCTGTTGAATGTTAAATTTCTTTCCTTTTCTGTCTTCCAAAATCTAAAAGATAACAATCGTGGAAACCTAGGAGTGATCCTGACATCTCTTTCCCACCCTTGTCTTCTAATCCACCAAATGGTGTCAGTTCTACTCCAAAAATATTTCTCCAGTTTATTCACTTCTCACCATCTCTATCAAGCTACTCCCATCTCTTGTGTAAACTACTGAAATGACTTTCTAAATGAACTTTTCCTATCTATCTGACCCATTTTCTATAGACAGCCAGAATGACCTTTTGCTTAAAATCCTTGAATGGTTTTTCATTGCAAGTAGGTCAAAATCCCAAATCCAACGCATGGTTTACAAGACCCTCCGTGGCCTAGCCCCTGCCTACCTCCAGTCTCATTTCACACCATTTCCTCCATCTCTCAGTTTGCACCAACTAGCCTGGTCTCCTTTTAATTTCCTTACCATGCTTTTACATGGACACTTTTACAAAGCTATTTCCTCTGGGCAAAATGCTCTTCCCCCACACTTCCTGACTAACATAGCAGGAAGATAGAGATGGAGAAAAGGGGAAGACAATTAAATGTAGTAAAAAGAGCACTAACTCAGAGCAGAGTTAGACACCCAGCTTCCCTGCTTACCTTCCTTGTAATCTTTGGGAGGTTACTTAACTTCACTAATTGTCCGTGTTCTCATCTATAAACTGGAATTAATAATATTACTTCACTGGATGGCTGTATTAGGTTAATATAAAAGATAATATAAAGGATTAAATGCGATAATACACTGCATTTATCAGTACCTGGCATGAGTAATCAATCAGTAGAAAAGATTATTGTTATTATAAAAAAGGCCTAACCAGATTTGTGTTTAATGTTTACATAACTCATAACTTTCTAAAGTTCTTGGCATTACTAATTATTTAGGGAGTTTTGCAAATTTCTCTTTAAAATCTTTCTCCTTTTTAGAAAGTAAGGTTAATCCAAAGTAAGGCATAGCTATTTGTATCCTCTCACTTGAAATTTTTTCCTTTGTTTTCTCAATCTATGTAGTCTGAAAAAGAATCTAAGGCTAAATGCTCTGTACTCCCTATAACTTTCATTCTATATATGAAATGGTTAAAATATACTTGACTGTTATCCCTTAGTGGAATGGTAATTCTTGAAGGGCAAAGACCTTGCCTCTTTTTCACTGCTCTACTCCCATTGTCAGCATAGTAGGTACATTGTAGGTGCACAGTTAAATGTTTGTTGAATGAATGAATAAAAAAGTCATATTGATCTAACTATAGCTCATTATTTGACTAAACATAGATGATACAAAATTTTTTAACATTTCAAGTCTTCTTAATTTTCAGAAGTTCATTCTTTTTCATGTGGAATGCTGAAATCAGTAAGGGAAAAGAGCCACTTAGATGTTGATATTTGGGAGGTCAAAAATGAATTCCAATATAATCATTGCTTGCAGCATATTTTCATTTACTCATCCTTTTATCAGAGCTTAGAAAATTGAAGTAAACTACCAGGACAATTTGTATGACTGCTGTGTGTACCCACACAGCCATTTGGTTGACAAATAGGTTAAGGTTGCTGTTAATAGCATGTCTGAAAAGGTTGTATGAGTCATGGCACAATATCTTTTAGATTTTTCTGTACAAATTTAAAAATGGCTCCCAGAAAAAAAAAATGTCTGGGCACACACTGTTAATGATAAGCTAACTCTCAAAGTAAAAACTTGAGGTTTTATAACTCTTACATAACCTTTACCAATGAAATTGGCCATTTTTGAACCTTCTTATATTTTCAACCAGAATTATAGGTTTCTTTAGTTTATTACTGTAATACTTCCATCTATCTCCTTTACGCATCAAGTGATGCTTTTTTCTTGTATCAGTTTAGGGACTGGTACAAGACTAGTCCATTCCAGGAACTCTAAGGGCTACACACTTGTTTTATCCAGAGAGTTGTTAAACAGGTATTAGTGGCATTACTCATAAGGATGCCACTTACTGGCTATAAGACCTTGGGCAGGTTATTAACCACTTAGGATCCCAGTTTCATCAAATGAGCTTACCCTAGATGACATTAAAGTTTCTTCTGCTCTGTAACTTCAGTGAAGCACAGTTAAGTGGTTTATAAATTCCTGATATTTATCTGTCCCCTTCACATTGTATGTATGGTGCTTATAATAGGTTTGATTCTATTCTATTTACCTTCTTATCAATTGAAAGGAAATATTGGTATTTAATTCTTAGGGTGCCTTAGTTACCCAGGGCTGCCCATAACAAAGTATCACAAACTAAGTGGTTTAAAACAACAGAAATTTGTTGTCTCATAGTTGTTTTGTTTTGTTTTGTTTGAGATACCTAGGCAAGGATTGAACCCCAAATCAGGAGGCTGGTGTTCAACCACTGAGCCATATCATCTACCCAGAGTTAGTTTTGCCATATGTTTGCTGTTTGTTTTTAGAAGGTACAGGGGACTGAACCCAGGACCTCCCTAGTGGGAAGCAGGCACTTAAGTGCTTGAACCACATCCACTCCCTGTCTCATAGTTCTTGAGGCTAGAAGTCCAAAATTAAGATGTCAACAGGGTCACGTTCCATCTGAAATCTGTAGGAGAGAGTCCTTCCTTGCCTCTTTAATTTTCTGGTGTCTTTCGGAAATTACCAGGGTTCCTTCGCTCCCTGTCTGCCTCCCGAATCTTCTTCACCTGTCCTCCAGACCGTCTGTCTGCTTTCCCCTCTCCCTTTCTTATATGGATACCAGTTATGCTAAGTGAAAGAAACAAACAAAAAAGAATTATGAAAAAGATACCAGTCATATTGCATTAGAGACCACCCTAATCGTTTCACCTCCTTTTAACTAATCACATCTTCCTAGACCCTATTTCCAAATGAAGTCACACTCACAGGATCAGGGTTAGGACTGGGGTACATCTTTTGAGGAAACACAAGTCAATCCATAAAATGGGTGTTTTGATCATTTTTCCTATCAGGTAAAACTGTTTTTCCATTATATTCCCAATATCTAAAACAATTGGTTCTCAACTGAGGGCAATTTTGCCCCTGAGGCGACATTTGGCAATGTCTAGAGACAATTTTGGTTGATACCACTGAGTCGATGGTACTGGCATCTAGAGGCCAGGGATGCTGCTAACAGCCTACAGTGCATGGATAGCCCTCACCACAACAAAAAATTATCCAGCCTCAAAGGTCAGTGGTGCTGAGGTTGAGAAACCATGATCTAACATTACATATTATTCTCATAAGCATAGCCTTAAGAATGTCACACTTGTATTAATTACCTATACTTTGAATTTTAGTTTTTCCTTCCATATGCTAAGATCCATTTGACATTAGTATGTCAGGTTTTTTTTAATTAACAAAAACTAAGAAAATGTTAATTTGGATGCATAAAATTAGGAGGCAATTGATTTTACATAGAACATTTTTAAAACTATATTTCTAAGATTGGTACAATTTATTGAAGGAATTGAATATTAAGTATAATTCCTTAAAATGACTAAAAGATGATCCTTACTTAGGTTAAAATAGTAAAATCAAATTTATGCACTATGCATTCACACATGTTTATTGAGCCACCTACATGTGCCGGATGCTGTTTTAGATGATGGAAATAGTGATTAAAACAAAGGAACCCGTATCCTCATAGAGCTTACATTCTAACAGTTTCAGAAGAGAAATTAAACCTAAACCTAAAATCAAGTCTCCTGTCATTTCATCTTTGTATTATTGTAATTATGTATGCTCTCAAGTGATAATTGACCATTCTTAATCTTCCAAAACAAGTAAAATGAAGGCCCACTTCCAAAATGTGAGAATTACTATGAGCAAATCTCTTAGTGTTGAGCCTCTTGACAAACAGCAAATGAAAGCAAATCACAGGCTGCTAGCATCACTTTTCCTGTCCTCTGGTAAGGCCTCCAGGCCAGCAGCAAAGGCATCTAAATAGAACAGAGCTCAGTACAGCCAGCCTTCCTTAGCTCTTCCTAGGGCTACAGCCTAATGAGTAAGTCTGTGTTCATTTCATCTATAGCCACTATTATTTTATAATTTTAGGTCATATGTACCTTAGAGCACTTTTCTCCATACTGAGGAGATATTTATTATTTTCATTATATTGAGGAAAAACACCCATTCCATTGGTCATTTTAGGAGTTTTTTAATATCCCTACCTCATTTTGATTGAAATTCTGCATCAGGAACAGCGTGCGTTATTCTGGGTGCATTCTCAGCATGGTGTTTTATGATACCAGAAGAGCTTGCTGGTTGTTTTATTTTGTTTTGTTATTCCAGAACCATCACTTATGATGACTAACAAATTCTTGGCTGAAGCAGCCCGCCTTTAGAGAGCTGTCTACCATAACTCCTACATATTTTTCTTGAAACACAAATGATAGCTCTGAGCGTACAACCTCATTACAATTGTTGGATTTTTTCCTCATTTCATTACTAAAATTTAATGTATTAAGTTTAGCTGCCCATAATGAAGTTTATCTCCTACTTTTGCTAATATTAGCAATTTAAGGGATTTCTGAAGTTTATCTCAATTTACTGGAAAAGAGCCTGAAGCTATCTAATAATATGAAGATGAGGAAGAGTATATGGGGAAACAAAAATTAGGCAGCTACAACCTAGCCTAAGGGACTTCGGGTTTAAAAGAGGGGATGACAAAAATGTATAGATAATTTAAGTACAAGGCAAAATATGGAGAATTCTATTTAAAGGAAGAAGCAATCACATCTATATTTTTTTGAAAGGGTGGGAGAAAAAGCTGTAAAGTACTATATTTTATCTATTCTAAGGTGCACTTATTTTCACATTTTAACATCTCTGAAATTACAATGCATCCTAAATTTTATGATAGAAATGTGTTATAGTCTTACTGGCAGGTGTTTTTCCTCAATAGTATATTTTTTTAACGGAGCATTTTATAATTGATGGCACTTTGATAAGCTGAGATAAAAGTAAAACATCAAATGCAGACATGAATGAAAAATCTAAACAAAATATAAACCTTTCAGAGAGCATTGGTTACACCAAAAATCCTGAAAGGAAACAACAAAAGGTAAGGTTTTAAAGATTACAAGAGGATTTGAATAGCAGGCCAAGGCTACTGGCAGAAAATAACATGGATGTTTCATCAGATAAGCTGTATTTGAGAATCTCCATAAAGTCATTCTCTTTAAAAAATCTTGGCTGTAAGGGCAGTCTGGCTGCAACATATAACCCCATTGATCACCAGGGTTGATAGGCTGATCTGGCTCACTAGGCGGGTGTGTCCTTCCTCCCTCACCACTCCTTGGGCGTCTCTTCCCAAGCTGCATGCTTGGTCACATGACTTTCCCTGCTAGAGGAGGACCATTCTTCAGTCAAGTATAAGAGTAGCTACGTTCCCCTTCTAGAACCTTCAAACAAAAAATAATAATCTTAGAATGGCTCTACTCTATTCTTTCATCCATGAACATCTTTTTTGCCCCTTCACCAAATCCCATGATTATTTTAGTTTATGTTTGGAGCCCATTTGATTTCTTGATTGATCTAATTTGCTATCTCTTAAAGGACCCCCATTTTCTTCTAAATATTCTTTCTGTCCTTTTCATTGGCTCTTTTATTGACAAGAGTACATTGCATTTAGCCATAAAGAATCTGGATATCAGCACCTCTTTTTCTGGTATGAGACCAAAGTGCAAAATTTTAGAAATAAGGTACTTACCATATAAGAAATACATGAGAATTTTTAGACTCATTCTAAAATTTGTAAAGAATGTTAAAATGTCTAAACATACATGGGTGAATCATCATTCCTGATAATAAAAATAAATTAACAACTACAATTTTAGCTACCATATCCCGAGTTTGATTCAAGCACAGCCAGAATGTATTAGAATAGAGAATTTCTTAAAAAAATATATTTCTCAAGCAGAGTAATTAAAAATTATCTGTCAACAAAGGAAAAACAAATATCATTAATAGCAAGCACAATAACTTCAAAAAATGAGATCTAATTTAGTATGAGAGCAAATAATATTATAACTCAGAAAAATAATGACCCTTGGCCATTCAGTTCAAGAGTTAACCAAGAAAAACATTTGAAGTAGTACTATCTATGGAATCAAAGACAGTGGTAGCCCAAATCATTAATTGTGTGTGTGTTCATATGTGTGTGTTCTTTAAAGAGAGAAGGCCTAAGCTGTTAGAAAAATGCAGCTTCCTAAAAATTACTGATCCCACATGACTCCTGGAGAGCTAATTTTATAATTAGTAGTAAAGGATACTTCCTGTTTCTGACATAAAGGTTTCATGAAATATTTTAGGAAAGCAAATATTTATTTTCCAAAATTATTTATTTATTGTTATTTTTGTTTAAAAATTACACAAATCTGAAGTATCCATTATTTAATGTTCTTTAAGATTGTTCAATAAGGAATTAGTAAAATGAACAGAGAGCATATACCTGCTATGCAATATTGGAAAACAATTAAAATTGGAGAAGAATATTTTTTTGGCACCTAACACAAAGATATTCAAAGTACATATATAATTCAATAAATTGAAAACCATTATAAAATAGTACATATACGATCTTATTTTTTAAACATACACATACACCATATACTATACACACACATACACACACACACACAAGATAAAACTTGGAAGCAATACACCAAAACATTACAATGGGAGGCAGATGTGGCTCAAGTGCTAGAGCTTCCACCTACCATATGGGAGGACCTGGGTTCAATCCCTGGGGCCTCCTGATGAAAAAGAAGAGAAAGTGTGCCTGCAATACAAGCCAGTGCCCATGTGGTGAACGAGCAAGCATGACTGCCCATGCGGTGAGCCAGTGCCCATGCGAGCCCACATGGTGATCCAGTGCCCGCGTGGTGAGCCAGTGCCTGCAGAAGTGGGTCATGCAGCAAGATGATGACAGAACAAAAGAGAGACAAGGGGAGAGTCAAGGTGAAGCGCAGCAGAAACCAGGAACTGAGGTGGTGGAATTGACAGGGAACCTTTCTCCACATCAGGAGTCTCTAGGATCAAATCCCTGTGAATCCTAAAGGAGAGAAAATGAGAAGAGAAGACAACACAGACAGCAAAAACAGCAGGGCAGGAGGAGGGGAAGGGGGGGGAATAAATAAATAAATAAATCTTTTTAAAAAAAAAAAAACATTGCAATGGAACTCATAATTTTTATTTCCTTTTCCAATTTGTTTTTCTAAATTTCTCATTGAACTTTTAAAGAAATTGTTGGAGGAGGAGAACTAGGGGAAGGAAGATTATGGGTATTTGAATTACTCTTTCTAAACTGACTCAGAAATAATTTGCCCTGATGTTAAATTGAGATCTAGTTTGAGCAGTTCAATTGAATCCAAGAGGCTTTGTTTAAGTAAAGCAATGCTAACAAAATTGCAGCAAACATATATACTCTGTCATTGTCCCCTAGGAATTCAAAGTTGTAATATTGGTGCTCCCACAGTGAAGAATTCACAAGCAGACTGGAAAATGACTAGGTGGACATTTACAACTTGAAGTCCATGAAATCCCTAACCATCTATCCATACACATATGCAAGTAAAACTCTTCTTTGAAATACACTACTTAGTGGAGAAAAGCTCGTGAGTTTCATCACATTAACAAAGAGATCCAGGAATTTCAAAAAAGAGTAAGAAAGACCAGCTACTGTAATTGCACAGAAATGGTCAGAAATGATAAAATTACTAAGTGGAAAAATGTGTTAACTGAGCATTTAAATAATGTATATAGAAAAGTGATGTTCCAAATTGAATTTGCCAAGGTTAGTTGATTCATTCAACTAAAACAGATATTTTTGTGACTGATCATATTTAAGGAAGATAGATGACAGCCTTGTCAGTCCTTTAAAAATGGAATGTGTATTTCTCACAGCTGTGAAAGAAGAGCATTTAATGGGAATGGATATGGATTCCTTTTTCCCTTAGAGAATTTTTTAGACTGATGCAGAAATTTGCAAGGGCATTATTCAGAATTGTTATTATTTTTCCATGCAAGAGATTTGTCTTAGAGGCAACAGCAGTTCTGGTCTCATCTGTAACAACTGTGTGTGTGTGTGCTTATAGGTGTGTGCGTGTGTGTGTGTGTGTGTGTGTGTGTGTGATCGCCGACTTAAAGTTTGAGATAATTATCTTTAGTAGAGTCTTAGGAAGCTGAAGTTATAGGTCTAGACTCCTAATTCAGTTTGAAAGAAAAACTCTCATGCTCTCCATTAATTTTAATATGTGGTGATTTCTCAGAAGTGATTATTACTGTAGAAATTAATCCTGTGCTACCTGTGAACTGTATCTAGTGTTACAGCTGTAGAATTTGGTACATTGACACAGAAAACCCACACAGTATGGGACTTATACACAGTACTGCAATTAGTTGGTAATGTGTTATGTAGTTCTTTTTTATTTTATTTTTAAACATTTATTTTTTATTTTTTTCTCTCCCCTTCCCCCTCAACCCCCCCCCCCACCACCTTTTTCAGCTCTCTGTTCATTAGCTGTATGTTCTTCTGCATCCGCTTGCATTATCCAGCAGCACTGGGAAACTGTCTCTTTTTTGTTGCTTCATCTTGCTGCATCAGCTCTCTGTGTATGCAGTGCACTCATGGGCAGGCTGAGCTTTTTTCACTCAGGGTGGCTCTCCTTGCGGGGTGCACTCCTTGTACATGGGGCACCCCTATGCAGAGACGTCCCTGCGTGGCATGGCACTCCTTGAGCACAGCAACACTGAACATGGGCCAGCTTCCCACATGGGTCAGGAGGCCCTGGGGATCGAACCCTGGAACCTCCATATGGTAGATGGACACTCTATCAGTTAACCCACATCCGCTTCCCATTATGTAGTTTTAATTTCAATTTCTATTGGCAGAACTATTCAAACTACTCATTGTTGTGTATTGTGTTTGGCCATAGTATTAGTCAACCAAAGGGATGCTGATGCAAAATACCAGAAACTGATTGTTTTTTATAAAAGATCTTTATTTGGAATAGAAGCTTACAGTTACCAGGCCATGAAGCGTAAGTCACTTCCCTTCACCAAAGTCCTTTGCCACGTGTTGGGGCAAAATGACTGCCAACGTCTGCTAGGGTTCAGACTTCCTGTGTTCCTCTCTTCCTGGGGCTTGCTTCTCTTTCCTCTGTGTGCTTACTTCCTGGGGCTCCAGCTTACCTTCAGCATCAAACGCCAATATCAAAACTTGAACATAAAAAATTGCCAACTCTGTCCTTTGCCATGTCTTTCATCTGTAGGTCCCTACTCATGAAGGGGCAGGGACTTAATGCCCTACTGATGTGGCCCAATCAAAGGCCTAATCATAATTTAATCACACCCAGGTACAGACCAGTTTACAAACATAATCCAATATCTACTTTTGGAATTCATAACTATATCACACTGCTACACTCCACCCTCTGAATTCCAAAAGGCATTATAATATTAAAAAAAAAACACAAGAAAACCTTAAATCAGTAACAATGCAAGTACTAAATCATATCACAATCAATTTAAAGAAATACAGTTTGTCTTGGGGCAAAGTCCCATCTTCTAAAGCCCTCTGAAACTTACAAAACTATTTATCTGCTTTCAAAACACAAATGGACAAAGGATAAACATTTTCATTATCATAAGGAGAATTTGGAAGGAAAACTGAGTCACAGGTCCTCTACAATTCAGTAGACCTTCAGGATATCCTCTGTTAGATTTCAAAGTCATTAGAGTCACTGTTAAGATGATGTTTTTTTCTTCTTGGTGCCTTATGGGAACCCATTCTTTCCACAGGCTTGCCCAAGGGTCATTTTCTTGGTCCCACCCTCATCAAGCATCTGGGTGTTGACCAGCTCCAGACCTCACTCTCCAAGAGTGTTGGGGTGATTGCCACACCTTACACAATTTTGGGGTTAGAGTATTAACCCCCCTAGTACAGTGAGATGAAGGCAACATCCTTCCTAACCTTTGGCAGGCAGGCTCAACCCTCTCAGAGCAGTGAGTTGACCACCTGGCCTTCCCTAACTCATGGGAGACAGGCCCATCCCTCTCAGATCTATGGGGCATCGACCTCAACCTCCCTAATCCTTGAGGAATGTGCTCCATCCCCTCTGTACCCTGGGGTGGCAAAACTCCCCAAACAGAATATCCGGTGGGAACATCCACCCTATTCAACTGCTGGGGCACAGTCACCCTCCCTGTACACATGAGTGAGGTTCCTCTCTTGGCCCAAGGTGATGTCTTAATTCCACATCTCAGCTTCCATGGTTTTTCGCTTGAAGTCATTTCTCCTTCAATCTTTCCTTTCCATGTCCCTTTTAGTCCAGGCTAACAGTGGTTTTGTTCATATAGCCTCTTAAAAAGTCTGTTGGTTTAGCATGCAGGAAGCAGGGGTTCAAGCCATCAGACAGTAAGACTTTCCACAAGTCTTTCTGACATAACTGCCTCTTCAATCCTGATTTACAAGTACCAAGTTTAGTTAAGTCCTCCAATGGGGCACTTTCTTCTGGGGACTTGATTTCCAGAGGCTTGGAATTTTCAGAGTCAGTTTCTGTTTTTTTGTGCCCAGCAGTTCAGTCCTCAGCCTGTCTATTTCATCTAGTATATTGCTATAAACTGCAAGGAGAAGCCAAGCCACATTCTCCAAGTTTACTTTGGAAATGTCTTCACAATTTTCAAATTCTGCCTTCCATAAAACACCGGGACTTAATCTTGCTAAGTTCACTGCAACTTTAAAACACGGATCACCTTTCCTCCAGTTTCCAAAAATAGTTTCATGATTTACTTCAAGGCATCATAAAAAGTCTTTTTAGCATCCATATTGCAATCAATAGTCTCTTCAAAGAAATCTAGGCCTTTTCCATCAAACATCTCACAATTTCTTCAAAAAATGCCCCTTACCCATTTATAAAACCATTCCAGCATTTTGGTAATTGCAAAAGCACTTCTCCACCCCTTGGCACCAAATTCTGTATTAGTCATTCACAGGGGTGCTGATGCAAAATAGCAGAAATTGGTTGGTTTTTATAAAAGGCATTTATTTGGAGTAGAAACTTACAGTTACCAGGTCATGAAGCATAAGTCACTTCCCTCACCAAAGTCCTTTGCCACGTCTTGGAGCAAGATAGCTGCCAGCATCTGCCAGGGTTCAGGCTTCCTGTGTTCCTCTCTTCCCAGGGCTTGCTTCTCTCTGGGCTCAGGATTCCTCTCTTCCTGGGGCTTTCTTCTCTTTCCTCTGTGTGCTTACTTCCCGGGGCTCCAGCTTAAGACTTCAGCATCAAACTTCAGCATCAAAACTCCAATATCAAAAACCTCCAACTCCATCCTTTGCCATGTCTTTTATCTGTGAGCCCTACTGACATGGCCCAATCAAAGCCCTAATCATAATTAAGCCCAGGCACAGACCAGTTTACAAACATAATCCAATATCTATTTTTGGAATTTATATCAAACTGCTACAGCCATCATCTTTGTTTTCTGGAATCAAACCAATGTAGAATAATTCTATTCATGGGCTCTATGTAAAGTGATGTATGTGTGTGCATGTGCATGTGTGTGTGTGTTTTGTACCTGGACTGGGGATTGAACCCTGAACCTCTTATGTGGGAAGCTTACATTCAACCACTGAGCCACATTGGCTCCCCTGAATTGGTTATTTTGTTTGTTTGCTTGTTGGTTTTTTGCTTGTTTTTATTTATAGGAGGCACCAGGAACTAAACCTGGGAACTCCCATGTAGGAAGTAGGCACTCAACTGCTTAAGTCACATCCACTTCCATGTAAACTCATTTTGATTAGCCTGTCTAAAATTTAGAATTTTTGAAGAAAAGAATTCTTATACTGTTATGTAGAGCAGTGCTTCTCAAACTTTAATATGTACACAAGGCACCTGAGTACTTTCTGGTTTAGTGGGTCTGGGGTGGGTCCTGAGATTCTGCTTTTTTAACAAGTTCCCAAGTGTTGCTGATGCTGCTGATCTCTGGACCACACTTGTAGTAGCTGAACTTGAGGTTGGTCAAGGTGTAACAAATTAAGAAAGCCAGTGTGGCACTTTAGTATTGTTTATGAATTCCAAAAATAGATATTGGATTATGTTTGTAAGCTAGTCTGTTCCTCTGGGTGTATTAGATTGCATTAGACTCAGAGGTTTCACTTTTACTTTATTAAATCAAGATCAGGACTTTTATTTGACCACAGTCATTAGGGTGACTCCATCTGAGTGCCTGCCTACAGTTAGCCTACAGCAGTGGGCTGTATAAACAGATGCTCAATCAAAGACAGGGAAGTAAACACATGGAGAAGGAGAACACAGAAGCAGACAGGCAGTAAGACAGAGCTCTGTAGAGATAGACACAGCTCTGGGAAAAGATGTGAGCCTGGTAGTCTACAGCTGACCTTGTGGAGAGAGCAGAGCAGCTGAGCCTGGAAAGAAAGGAGTCCCAAGAAAACTGACAAGCCTTATGCCAGGCTGCAGCTGGGACCATGGTGTCTTAAGAGGAAGGAGAAGGGCTGAACTCTTGCAGACATAGCCTGCCATCAGAGGGAAGAGGATGTGGCTCAAGCAACTGGGTTCCCATCTACCATATAGGAGGTCCAGGGTTCAATGCCCAGGGTCTCTTGGGGAAGGCAAGCTGGCCCATGTGGAGTGCTGCCCTATGCAGGAGTGCTGGCCCATGCGGAGAGCTGGCACAGCAAGATGACGCAACAAAAAGAGAACAGAGGAGAGACAATAAGAGACACAGCAGATCAGGATGCTGAGGTGGCACAAGAGAATGATCGCTTCTCTCCCACTCCAGAAGGTCCCAGGATCAATTCCCCAAGCTGCCTAATGAGAATACAAACAGACACAAAAGAACATACAGCGAATGTACACAGAGAGCAGACAATGAAGGAAAGATATAAATAAATCTTTGAAAAAAAAAAAAAGCAACTTTGCATCAGCACTCCTTTGGCTAATACAGCCTGTAATAGAAAAATGTGGTTATCATTTGTATCCCTTTGAGAAGAGAGACCCTTTACATTTCTGCAGAGAGCCAAGGTAGACCTTCATGCACTCTAAGAGGGTCGCTTAGTGTATACTGACAAAATGACACATAGAAGCCTCTCTAAGGTTATAGAGAACAATCTCCTTTGAGATAGGTATCTTCCACATCTGAATTCCCACCTGAGGATAAATTGGATGGTCTCTTCATGAAAGAATTGTAGTGGAAAAAGACAAATAATGTCTTAGTATTTTTATGAAAAGAGTTTTGACCTCATGGAGCCCCTGAAAGTGTCTCAAGAACTACACAGGGGTCCCTGGACCATACTTTGAGAAATGCTGACATATAGGAAACTATACAATGTATGTTTGGCCTTTTGCAAGAGTATTGAAGTGGGATTGAGTTTACTGGTTAAAACACTATAAACCATGGAATCAAACTAAGAACTTGGTGCTTCATAGTAAATTTAAAATGAAAGGAGGCAATGAATCATAAAGTATCCAAACTACAAGTAGTTTTGGTTCCTACTCATTAATACAGGCCCTTTTTAGTTGTCTTGATCAAAATGATAACTCTTGATATTCTAGGCAAATTACACAGACCATGGAATAGGATATAATGAAATTTATACAAAATACTCCCAGCAACCAAGTAATTAGAAAATTTATATTTGAAGGAGGTTAAAGCAATTAATGGTGCAAGGAAAATACCAACACTTAGCACAATGACCATCCAATTTGTGGTACTTTGTTACAGCAACCATGAGAAACTAAAACAATCTTATTGTAAGAAAAAGCAATCATTCTAAGGAATCTCATAGTCTTAACATATAGGTAGATATTGGATTCTTGTTATTTTTTCTTGTTGTTTTTTTTTTTTTTGAATTTGCAACGCTCAATAACTTTCTTATTGCGATCTAGTATAGTTATTCTGAAGTTACATGACTAATTCTAAAAATTGTTTTCCATATTATCTTCTTATATGTATGATAGGTTGGTTTAAATTTTTTTAGTACCTGACAATATACCTGTCTTTTTTTGTTCCCTCAGCAATCGGGTGGAAGCATGGACAAGAGATGTTGATTTCTTACTCACACAAGAAGGCAGGCCTATGGTTAATCTTATCCCTATTAAGACTAAAGTAAGAGTGATGGAAAAGGACTGGAAGAATACAGACAGGGCAGTAAACTGGTTAAGAAAGGAAGCAATTAATTACACACGACCATTTGTTCTTTACCTGGGATTAAATTTACCTCACCCTTATCCTTCACCATCTTCAGGAGAAAACTTTGGATCTTCAACATTTCACACATCTCTTTATTGGCTTGAAAAAGTAAGCACACTATGTATACTGAAAGATCATTGTTTCTTTTATTAACACTTTTAAAGAAAAATCTAAAAATTGTATATACTCATTAAATCAAAGTTGACAAGTAACGAGTTGATAAAAACTATAGGAACAATTTTACAGAAATAAAATAAGTTTTAAAATTTAGAAACCTACTTCCTAGCTGAATACATTTGCAAATGATATGTCTATAAAATGGGAAACTCAGAGACATCCCTTAAGAAATACAGGCAGTTTTTGCTTTGCACAGTAATTCAAGACCATAACAATGACTATGCAAGCTGAAAGAGTACAAAGTGATCTTAATAATCCATTGCAAAAATGACCGTTGTTCTGTGTCCCTTAAAAACATTAGTCAAAACATTAATAACCCTCTTACCTTGGTTATAAATTTACAGGGAAATAGAAAAAATAATAAAAACTAGTATTTACTGTGCTATAGTTGAAAACACAAAAAACATTGAGAATTAAAATGTGGTATTGTGTGAAAATTTACCGAGAGTAGTTTGAACAGTGCTTACCTTCTTCTCATGTATCTTATGATATGGAGTAAGCATCTTTTCTATGTCTTGGCAAATTGTCATATTTCTTTCTAAATTTGATCACTTTCCAACATTTTATACTTTGCACTTAAAATATCATGTATCACCAAGAGTTCCTTTTTTTAATTTTTTATTTATTTCTCTTTCCCTGCACCCGCCCCCCCCCACCCTGTTGTCTGCTCTCTGTGTCCATTCACTATGTGTTCTTCTGTGTCCGCTTGCATTCTTGTCAGCAGCACCAGGAATCTGTGACTCTTTTTTTTGCTGCATCATCTTGTTGCGTCAGTTCTCCATGTGTGCAGTGCCACTCCTGGGCAGGCTGCACTTTTTTCGCGCAGGGCAGCTCTCCTTACAGGGCACATTCCTTGTGTATGGGGCTCCCCTACACAGGGGACTCTCCTGCACGGGCCAGCAGTCCTTCTGCGCATCAGCACTGCACGTGGACCAGCTCACCACATGGGTTGGGAGACCCTGGGTTTGAACCCTGGACCTCCCATGTGGTAGATGGACATTCACAGTTGAGCCAGTTCCGCTTCCCAACCAAGAATTCCTTTAATGTGGAGTGTTTTTCAGGCCACTGTCACTTCTTCTAGGATATCTTCATCCTTTTCTTTACTTTCCTCATTTATGTTGATATGTTTGCCTTCACTAAGTTCCTCTAGCTGTGTGTCTAGAGTCTCTCAAATGACCACAGTGTCAACATTTCTAGTGTCAGCTTTTCTTCTGTAACTCCATTTACATTTGATTCAGATTTCACCTCCAGCATTATCACTTTTCCATTCTTGGCTGCAGTTTCATCTTTGTTGGCCAAACTCTCTTTTGAGTACTCATTTCTGAAATGTTGCATGGATTTGTCACTGGAAGACAAGAAGATAGCACAACTACATACTTTGCTGTCTGAACATCAAATGAATAACAGATACACAGTGACCAATCACTGACAGACTATGATAAAAATGGTGTGAATGGTCACTGGTCATGATGCACATGTGTTATTTGCATAGTGATTTGTGGTTTAAAAAGCTAGCAGGAAAGTTTGTACTATGTGCAGTTACAATTAATGTAACTGAAATTTAGTGGTAATTGAAATTTGAACAGTTTGGGGGGACTAGTACTATTCAGCTAAACCATGGTAAACTGAAATTCATGCGTATCTACATATCTGAGCCATGCCAAAGGAGGACTGCCTCTGTTTTGAAATGTGTCATCTTAAACCAAATTTACCTGAAAAAACTAGTTGAAAACACTATTTAGAACACCTTACTTTAAAGGAAATAATTTCAGAGTTTTAGATACTTCAGGTCTTCTTAAAAAATTCTGAGAGCTCCATATTCAGATATTTCTCTGGAGTTAGTACTAGTCAAATTCAATATGTTAAAAAAAAAACTTTGAAGTAAATAGTAAATAAATATTTTTTTGCTTCTTGAATGTTGCATGACTAAAAGATACATATGACCTAATGGTCTAGTCTTAATTGTTTTCACCAAAACTGTAAGCATCTGTATGTATTAAAAAGCTGTCTTTTTAAAAATCCCCCCTCCTTGTGGCTTTTTGCATGCTACCTGCTCTCTGTGTCCATTTGCTATGCGTTCTTCTGTGTCTGTATTTATTTTATTTCCGCTCCCCCCTTGTGGCTTGCTTGCTCTCTGCTTTCTGTGTCCATTTGCTGTGTGCTTTTCTGTGTTTTTGCTTGTCTCCCTTTTTTTGGTTGCATCACCTTGCTGAGTCAGCTCTCCGTGACACCTGTGGGCCAGGTGGCACTCCGCCGCCTCTGCAGATCGGGCAGCGCTCTACAGCGTGAAGGCGAGCCTGCCTTCACAAGAGTTCGCATCCCAGGGCCTCCCATATGTAGACAGGAACCCAACTGAATGAGCCACAGCCACTTCCCAAAGCTGTGTCTTTTTAAAACAAATATTTGGCTATTTCACTACTTATTGGTATTTTTCCTAGTGAACTACTGGACAGAAGGAGCCCTGATTCTTAGGTTGTTAAGTCTGGAGTTTTGAATTGTCATACAACTGTTTAAAGTGCTTGGACACTTTTCTGTACTAGAATACTATCTAATATAGCTCGTGTTTTTCATGAACAGGTATAAAGTTTTAAATAATGTTCACAACTGTTTCACTATATACACAGATAATTGATATATACCTTTTGTCGTTACTGGAAATATTAACAATTTGTTCCTAATTTGTGTATTTCATTCACTATTTTCTTTACATAATTCATAACCATTCTTTTCTACTGTTCTAAGTAAATGTTTTCTACTTCAGCATATGTACTTGTTGAGGGCATGGGGGAGGAATATTACTACTTTAATAGCATAACCAAGTTTTTTTTCCGTTTTCTAGGTATCTTACAATGCCATCAAAATCCCAAAGTGGTTGCCTCTGTCAGAAATGCACCCTATAGATTATTATTCTTCTTATACAAAAAACTGTACTGGGAAGTTCACAAAAAAAGAAATTAAGAATATTAGGGCATTTTATTATGCAATGTGTGCTGAGACAGATGCCATGCTTGGTAAGTGATATAGTTGATAAGCAATTACATAAAGAAAAAGTGTAGTATCTTTTCAACAAACTATGGTCATGCTGGTTGTTGACTTGTATGAACATTCTCAGATAATTTTTTACAAAAGTTGCTTAGATACTACAGACTTAGAATGATGAGAATTGTATTAGTCAGCCAAAAGGGTGCTAATGCAAAATACCAGAAATCTGTTGGCTTCTATAAAGGGTATTTATTTGGGGTAGGAGCTTACAATTACCAGGCCATAAAGTGTAAGCTACTTCCCTCACCAAAGTCTATTTCCACATATTGGAGCAAGATGGCTGCCCACATCTGCCAAGGGTTCAAGCTTCCTGGGTTCCTCTCTTCCCAGGGCTCCGTTTCTCTCTGGGATCAGCTGCTATGCTTTGTCCACAAGGCCAGCTATAGACTATCAGGCAAAAGGCTCTGTCTCTCTCTCCAGGCTTCTGCTGTGTCTAAGGAGCCATCTCTATTCCTCTGAGTTCTTCTCCTATGTGTTCACTTCCTGGGCTCCAGCTCAAAATTCCCAACTCTGCTTTTGCCATGTCTTTTCTAAGTGCATCCCTGACCACCAAGGGTCAGGAACTCAACACCCTGCTGATGTGGCCCAATCAAAGTCCTAATCATAATTTAGTCAATTAAAAGTGATACCGCTGACAGACCAGTTTACAATCATAATCCAATAACTATTTTGGAACTCATGAACAATGCCAAATTGCTGCAAGAATCTTGACACATATAAATATTGGATAACTTGCATCATTAATGGAATAGAAAGCCTTTACTTATAAATGAAAAAATACTCAAATTTATTCATACTTAAAGAAAGGGTCATAGAAGGCTACCATCTGCTTAAATCAAAACTTTTTATTGGCTTTATTCAGGAATCACTATTCAGCCAAACACTTCAGCCAAACACAGGTACATACAGCCAGGTAAGTATAAGGCAGCTTACATCCTAGGAGGTGAGAAAGTTTACCCAAAGAATCTTGTGACTTATACTTGAAACAACTGCAAAACAAATCTTTTCCCCCATGCCCCTTCAGAGAGAGGGATAACTAAAGTTGAAATCAACTTCCCTGTATATATCCTGATCCAGAATCTTAGTGAATTTTCTTCCTTCCTTCAGGTAGAAGGCCAACACATAACCAAATCTGCCTCCATAAAATAATTATCAAGACGGTGCTCTACATGCTTTAGAGTTTCCAATTTAGATGTGATGAGGCACAGATTAAGAAAAAATATCCATTTTTGTAACAAGTTATTTTAATAAAACCATATTTATTTTGCTGTACTTTGGAGTAGAGCATAATTGTATTAGTGAAGCATATGTAGCATCTCTTCTATACAGAGAGAAGTTTACAAGTGAAGGACTGTTTTTTTAAAAAAGCATTTATTGAGTAAAATATTTAAAAGAATAAAGCAGAAAGCAAAATCCATATGGAAAGTTATTTATAATTTGTCAAGTATAATAAATATTAAGGACTTACCAAGTACTCAATCGTAAATGCAAATAAAATGTTAAGTTTCTTTAACCATAAGTCCATCAACTGTTACCTTATATTTCATTGATATTTTCTGATGTTAATGTTCACCATTTGTACACTAGAAATTACTTTTGAAAGTTTACAGCTATCCATTCATCCAAATCTACTGAAATGACATACTATATATAATGTTACAGGGGATATGGGAACATTACTCTTGAAATCTCTTCAGAGGATAAAAGGCAGCAGCTTGCTTACTTCAAGTTACAAAGTTCATGGAATATATTGCATCTTTGTTTTAAATCTACAGTGGTCTGGTCGCAAAGTAGTGTTTATTACTCTTCATTGCGTGCTGCCTACTAGTTATCATATACTATGGTGGGCACTTACACTGGTGACACTAAGTTGAATACCAAGAAATTGCACATTGATTAAAAGCACTGCAAGATCTTTCCCCACCTCAGGGCCTTTATATTTGCTTTGAAGACCCCCTACCTGGAATGCCTTCTCTTTCTACTTTTGTATCACTGGCTCCTCAATCTTTAGCTCTCAGTTCAAATATCACCTCAGGGATGCCTTCTTCAACCACTCTCAGTTAGGATATCACTCCCATCATCCAGCGTACTCTACCCTCTATCACGTTGTTTGTTTACACCTTAATTTTTAATTATTTTGTTTGTTTACTCATTTACTAAGTCCCTTAAAGAATGCAGGCTTCATGAATGCATAGACATTCAGACTTATTCCATCCTAGGTGATATCCTACCATAGAGCCTGCACATAGTAAGCATGTAATAAACATTCACTGAATGAAAGTAAACAACAGAAGTTGTAGTGTATTGATGTATCTACAGTAATATGCAAGTTATAAGGGTCTAGAAGGACAGAGTGATTCACTCCACCTGGAGTAACAGGGAATGCTTCACTAGGGAGGCGGTAAAGCTTGAGCTGGGTCATAATGGAAAAACAGGAATTTGCCAAGTGCAAAGTGGGGGAAAGGGCATTGATGCAGAGGGTAGAGTGTGTGCAAAGGCAAGAAAGTCTAAATTAATACTCTGTGTTCAGGGAATTTTAAGTTGTTTGGGCTTGCTAAAAGATAAAGTTCTAGGGAATAGTTGAGGAGCCTGAGGCTGGAGAGGGGGCAGGAGACTTTTGTATCATGAAAAAGAGTTTTGACAATAGGAAACTGCTGGAAAGTTTTAAGCAGGGTTGTGACATGATCAGGTGTTTTAGAAAGCTAGCCATCAGAGTGGTACAAGGGGTACTGCAGAGGGAGAAAAGGAGTGGAGGCAAGAAAACCAACTCGGAAGCAATGCCAGTTGTCCAAGTGAGAGATCACGAGTGTCTGAACTCCTTAAATAACTCCATAGAGCAGTGGGTCTCAGTTCTGACTAGACCTCAGATTCAAATGAGGGGCTTTAAAATAATACAGGCCCCTGTACCCCAGTTTCAGGAACTGCCAAAACTGTAATGACTCCTCTCTCACCTTATTTTGACTCAATTACAATGAGAGGTAAGTTTCAGGACACTAAGAGACCGAGACTGATCAGAGGACTCTCACTGTCCCTTTGTTCCCTATCCAAGAATATAATGAATCATATTCATATTCACTGCCTCCAGCCCTTCTACAAAGGTGGGATTTCCACAACCCCCAGCCAGTTTTATGGGCATGATTGAAGACTGCTTAGGCAGCAGGGAGAGGAGGAGTTCTCCCCTCTTACTATCTTATTGCAGACAGAGATTGTGGGCCTGTGGAGATTATCAATCTTAACTTTTTTCATCATCTGAGATATGTACAATGCTAGCATCCAGACCTGTCTTTCTTTTCTCATTTGAGGTACAAAGGGGAAGATTTTTTCTCTCATTCTCTGGTAGAAACATAGAAAGCAAACCAGCATAATCTCAAATAAAGAAGCTCTGAGCAAGAAGCAAGAGCTCCTACAGATAGTATATTTTCTCCTTCCTCATTCTAATCTGTCAACTGGGACAAAGACAAATGAGACTTGGTATCACTTACTTAAAAACAATAGATAACATTGTTCATTCCTCTGCTTCACATGGTAATGTTAAAGGATTCCAAGGGATCCAAGAATCTTCAATAAATAGCCAAAACTGATTCTGTAGAATGGTTGTATGAGTCAGTATATTTTTCTTAAAAAACTACAGTGATTCCCATTGTCCAGCCATGATTGAAAATGATTCCCATAAAGTTTGTCATCTTTGTCTATTTTCTTAACTATTATCTATATATATATTGGCTATTTATCAGTAACTAAAATAGTACCTGGAACATGGTAGATGCTCAAATATTTGCTAAATGAATGTGCACATTCGTAAAGGCTAAGCAATATTCACTATTCAAGGTATGATTCCCAATTTTTAGTCCAGGGAAAAATTAAAGCAGGCTATTTTTGGAAAGAATAATTCCCAACACCTGCAATTTTTCTTCTATTTTATGTTTAAAAAGAAGCATCCTGACATTTTTATAGGGTAGAGTTGTTATAAATGTAATGTGATAGAAAAAAAAGCATGAACTAAAAGCTAATTAAGAAATAGATTTACCTTGATTTTTGTTGTAGGTGAAATTATTTTGGCTCTTCGCCATTTGGGTCTTCTCCAGAAAACTATTGTCATATTCACATCTGATCACGGAGAACTGGCCATGGAACATCGACAGTTTTATAAAATGAGTATGTATGAAGCTAGTGCCCATGTTCCACTTTTGATGATGGGACCAGGTATTAAGGCCAATGCACAAGTACCAAATGTGGTTTCTCTTGTGGACATTTATCCTACTATGCTTGGTAAGTAAAGCAATTCTGTAAATAATTATTTGTAATAATGCTGGAAAATGAATAAGCAAAGTAGTCAGAGGCCCTGCTGATTTGTTTATAACTTTGAGCAATGCATGTAACTCTGAGTCAGGTTCATACTCTGAAAAATGAGGATAATGTTCCTCATATCCCTGTGTCCTTCACTTACTGTGGTCATTTTCCCTTCAGAAGATTCATAATCAGGATAAGGTTATAAAGTAAGCCACATAGGATATTCAGGCTTATAACTTCATAGATATGATTTGTACATCATTTCATTCTCTGCCACCACCTCGAAAATGTAAGCATTTCCTCTCTGGATTATTCTATCTACTTTGAAACTACTAACTCTGTATGGTGTTAGAAAAGTCCTTTAATCTTCTGCCATAAACATATTTCCCTGCAGTACCTTTAGACAGTTCTGTGCTCTGTTTGTTTTACTGGTTTCTTAATATCTATAAGCATAGCCATAGGTCTGTGCAGCCACATCTGAATTGAGGTAGTTACTGTTTTTGCTGAGATACTAAAGCAATGCCATCCTTAAGTTCAAAGGTTATTATTATAACCGACTCCTAGTTTCTACATAATTTAACAGAGAGCACTTAAAATTCATTTACATTTAAATACTATAATTCCTCTATTCTAAAACACCAGCAATTGGAAAAAGTAACATCGATTCATAAATAGATTGCAGGTAAAGAAAAATATATGATATAAAGTGTGTATTTAGATACTAATTTCAGAAATGTCCAAATGTAAAGGAAATATGCATTTTAAAATCAAGGAAAGAAGAGTTTTTTAAATCTCCTTCCTCCTGCTACAAAGTCTTTCTCCCTTAATTCAATGAGAGACTAATTTAGAGTCTTAAAATTTTTTAGAGTTAATTTATATCAGTACTCTTTTATTTCAGATCACTCTTTTTTATTTAATCACACTTCTTTCATATTCTTTTACCTGATGTATATTTTTAATCTCTTAAATTTCTTAGTCATCATTGCTGGCTCCCCTTTATCCCAAAGCAATTATCACACTTAGCCATATCTCTGCCACATTCTGGATCTGTTAATTTCTAGCAGATCCCTATTGCTTTTTCCTTGTTTCTCTTTTTAGAATAAATGTGTTTATAATTACACATATTTGTGTGTGTCTCTCTTGTCAGGTGCATAGTTTATGAATATATGCTTACTTGTGTTGACACTGCTTTACAGTTTCCTTCCCCCAATTTTCCTCATGTAGAACTCTCCCTCCCCTCCACCCCATTCCCAAAGAAAAGCCTCCTCAGGATCATATTTGTTTGATTTTGTTAGCCTTGTTCTGTTTCTTGAAGTTCTGTGATCAAAACTGCAAAAAATATTTCAAAGGATTATAGAAGGTTGGAGTGATTCCAAAATTTTTTCCCTTAATGTATTTCATAGTGATATTTCACATTTCATTTATCTTTTAAATGATTTCAGCAAGTAAATAGTTCATTATCTTTAGGGAGTTGCCGATAGTGAGTCCTAGTCTAGTACCACTTATATTTTAGTTGATTAATATGCATGGTTGAAATAATTTTTCTTCAAACACACTGTTTTATACTTGCCCATAATGCAAATTTCCTTCTCTACAATCTTGAGATACCGTTATCACTGCTTGCTACTTTATATATCATAAAATTTAAGAGTCATCTACAAACTGGCAGATTTTATAATACTAAATAAGGTTAATTGGAGTACTAGGTTAGGAAGGACTTTTCATTTATCCACCTACAAGGGCACCTACCTATCCCTACCTAGTTTATGTTATATGACAATAAGCATTTCTTTAGCTAAGACAAAACATTCCCAGGTACTCTTTTGTATCCCTTATGCATTCCTCTGGAAATGTTGTAGGTTCTTTGCAACTTTAGTTTTTTGTGTGCAATTACTGAATTATTACTACTTTCTAAGACTCATCATTCTTCATAGCTTTTGGGTTTTTTTTTTTTTTCATTCATGTTTCTTGGTAATAAACTTGAGTCATGTTTCCTTGCATAATATATTTGATTGTCAGCATTTGGATCATTCATTGATTAGCCTTGCCCAAAAAAAGTAGAGGAAGTGAAGCCAAAAATCAGTATATTTCTAATTATAAACTGGAAACTAACATCTACATAGCTTAGTATGATTTTTAATGTGTTTCATAATGAATATTATTTTTACAACCGAAAGGGAAAAGGCTACATTTATATTATTTGTGGAAGAGGGGTGGAGAAGAATATCTGACCCTGGGCCTTTATATAAAACACTGAAACATCTTATTAACCAGATGATAACTAGAGAAAAGGTAGAAAGAGAAAGATGCAAGAGGGTACAGCAGAAAACTTACGGAAACTTACACTGAAGCCAAGAGACAACATCGTAACAGTATTATTTATTTAACGTTAACTTTTTATAAATGATAAATGGTTAATATTGATAGCATTGTCATAAATCTATGAGAAAAAGACAACGACACTACTAGAAAATGACCAAAGAATAAAACAAGCAATTCACAACAGAAGATATACAAATGTCAAGATAATTTTAAAGGTTCACACTCAGTAATCATAAAAATTTGAACCAAGAAGATACCATTTTCTTACACATGTAAAGTTTGCAAAGATTAAGAATCAGGGAAGCAGATGTAGCTCAACTGATAGGGTGTCCGTCTACCATATGGAGGGTCCAGGGTTTGATTCCCAGGGCCTCCTGACCCATGTGGTAAGCTGGCCCACGCGCAGGGCTGCCATGCACAAGGAGTACCGGGCCACACGGGCGCCCCCGCGTAGGGATGCCCCATGCACAAGGAGTGCGCCCTGTAAGGAGAGCAGCCCTGCATGAAATAAAAGTGCAGCCCACCCAGGGGTGCCACCGCGTACACAGAGAGCTGACACAGTAAGATGATGCAACAAAAAAGAGATGCAGTTTCCCAGTTCCACCAGTTAATGCAAGCGGATGCAGAAGAGCACACAGCGAATGCACACAGAGAGCAGACAATGTGGGGGAAGGGGAGAGAAATAAAATAAGTCTTTTAAAAAAAAGAAGAATCAGAAAATGTTATATTAGAAATAGGTCTCATATACTGCTGGAAATGTTAACTAGGAATGTTATCTAGCACAAATTTTCTGGAGGGAAATGTGGCATTATACGTTAGATTTCTTAGAAATGTGCATGCCTTTTGACTTAGAAATTCAAATTTTATGGAAAAAACAATAGATATACCCAAAGATTTGTTTCCATGGATACTTATTATAGTATTATACTATATCAAGAAAGAATTAAAAACAATGTATGTCCAGCAGTAATGGTGGAAAATAGTCAATTGTATTTAAAAAGGTGAAATGTTATGTGGAAGTGTTCCTCATATATTTTTTTAAAGATTTATTTTTTATTTATTTTTCTCCCCTTCCCCCTAGTTGTCTGCTCTCTGTCCATTCGCTGTGTGTTCTTCTGTGACCACTTCTATCTTTATCAGTGGCAGTGGCAATCTGAGTTTCTTTTTGTCGCATCATCTTGTGTCAGCTCTCCGTGTGTGCAGCACCATTCTTGGGCAGGCTGCACTTTCTTTTGCACTGGGCGGCTCTCCTTATGGGGCGCACTCCTTGCATGTGGGGCTCCCCTACCCAGGGGACACCCCTACATGGCACAGCACTCCTTGTGCACATCAGCACTGCGCATGGGCCAGCTCCACATTGGTCAAGAAGGCCCGGGGTTTGAACCACGGACCTCCCATGTGGTAAGTGGACGCCCTATCCATTGGGCCAAGTCCGCTTTCCTCCTCATATATTTTTAAGAAAACATAGGCTTTATGGGAAGCAGATGTGGCTCAACTAATAGAATGTTCACCTACCATATAGGAGGTCCAGGGTTCAATACCCAGGGCCTCCTGACCTGTGTGGTGAGCTGGCCCATGTGCAATGCTGCTAAACACAAGGAGTGCCGTGCCATGCAGGGGTGCCCCACATGCAAGGAGTGCACCCCGCAAGGAGAGCCGCCCCATGCGAAAAAAGTACAGCCTGCCCAGGAGTGGCGCCATACACACAGGGAGCTGACGCAGCAAGATGATGCAACAAAAAGAGACACAGATTCCCAGTGCTGCCTATAAGAATGTAAGCAGACACAGAAGAACACACAGTGAATGGACACAGAGAGCAAACAATAAGGAGGGGAGAAAGGGGAGAGAAATAAATAAAATAAAATAAATAAAATAAAGTAAAAAACTGTAAATGGTTTTTTGTTTATTAGTTATATTAAGTTTGCCATCTAATTTATGTCTAAATCAGGATATTTTGAGAATGAAAATGGGTACTATTGACAAAAGGGAGATCTTTCCTTGCCTCTTCCTAGCTTCTGATATGTTGCCAACAATCCTCGGACTTCAATTTCTGCTTCAGTTATTGTATGGAGTTCTCTCTTGTGCCTTCTCTCCCTTTCTGATAAGGACAACTAGTCACATTGGATTAGGGCCCACCCTAATCCAGTGCTTCATTTTAACTAATAACATCTTCAAAAACCCTATTTCCAAATAAGGTCACATGTACAGGACTGGGGTTTAGGGCTTGAACATGGTTTTTTTTGTTTGTGGGGGGAACATGGGGTAGCACAGTTCATTCCTTAAGAGTCCTGTGGTGCCAGGCACTATTCTCAGCATTTTACATACATTGTCTTGTTTAAACCTAAAACAAAACTATGAGGTATACATACTATAATTATCCCCCTTCTACAGATGAAGAAACTGATGTTCAAAGAGGGTAACAGCTTGCCCAAGATCACATGACTAGTGGAGTAGGCATTTAAACCCAGCCAATCTGTTTACAAAATCCATATACCTTTAAAGATATGGAAAAGTGTAAATGATATCATTTATGAATATTCAACTAATGAAAGATCGAATCATTTTTTTAAATTGTGTTGCTTTTGTTACATAGATATTGCTGGAATTCCTCTGCCTCAGAACCTAAGCGGATACTCTTTGTTGCCGTTATCATCAGAAAAACTTAAGAATGATCATAAATGTAAATATCTACGCCCGCCCTGGATTCTGAGTGAATTCCATGGATGTAATGTGAATGCTTCTACCTACATGCTTCGCACTGGCCAGTGGAAGTATATAGCCTTCGCTGATGGTGCTTCAGTATCGCCTCAACTCTTTGGTAAATTCATTGATATATTTGTTAAATGTGGGAAACGGACTTTGGCCCAGTGGTTAGGGCGTCCGTCTACCATATGGGAGGTCCGCGGTTCAAACCCCGGGCCTCCTTGACCCGTGTGGAGCTGGCCATGCGCAGTGCTGATGTGCGCAAGGAGTGCCGTGCCACGCAAGGGTGTCCCCGCGTGGGGGAGCCCCACGCGCAAGGAGTGCGCCCGTGAGGAAAGCCGCCCAGCGTGAAAAGAAAGAGCAGCCTGCCCAGGAATGGCGCCGCCCACACTTCCCGTGCCGCTGACGACAACAGAAGCGGACAAAGAAACAACACACAGCAAATAGACACCAAGAACAGACAACCAGGGGAGGGGGGGAAATTAAATAAATAAATAAATCTTTAAAAAAAAAAAAAATATTTGTTAAATGTAATAATACATGTAATGAGTTGACCTACACGTGTCGCTCAAGATACCTAATAATAAGCATCATTAAATAAATGAATACCTGCTGCTTCCCATGCTGGGACGATCTACATAAGGTTGCCTTTGTGAACAGAGGCTTTTTTGCAAATCAGCATCTGAATTTTAGGTCAAGTGCCCTTAATACTTTTGATCTGAGTCTTATGATAGAAATCACTGTTTTCTCTGATCAAGGTATCTTTTAATACTCATTATTATTTTTCCCAATCAGCAGTCACTACCCTCTCATTGTCCTTAGTTTCATCTACTCTGGAGGATTAACACCTACCTCTTAAAAAGTCTGATATTCTGTTAATATATATATTGTTCAATCTTTGCCATAACTCTACAAGATATCCATTGTCCTCATTTTACAAATAAGGAAAGTAGGAGTCAAGGGGATTTGGATACCTGTGCAAAGTCTCATAGCTAAGAAGTGGCAGAATTGGGATTCCAACCCAGGTCTGACTCCAAAACCCATGGTCCTTCCACATTACAAAAATACCTGCCTGCCTGACTACTCTATGAATTACTTTATAAATAGCATTATTGGATTTAGGGTTTTACTTATCATTTATCCCTATTTTGTACTTAAAATATGTACAAAAGGCATATTAATAATCATTTCTCAAGTTTCCTTCCCAGTTACAAATTCAAAATTATCAAATCAAAACAATTCTTTAGGGGCCAAACTGCCTTATCTCTAAGAGCAGGGGATTTTTAGCCTCAAAAAAGGAAGTCCTTAAGTTTTCATCCTAAAGAATAATGGGCATGTCTTCCTAGTTCATTGGCCTTGTTTTACAGAAAAGCAGCTGTGACTATCAAAGGATGGAGTGAGGTGACAGGGTGGGGGGCAAGGGAGCCTTTCCTGCATTTTCTAGGGTTTGTTCACTAGCTTCCCTTTTCCCAAGAGTTGCCATCTGGAATCACCTAGCAAAGCCATGTGTCTTCAAGGGCCTCCTGGTCCATGCACTCAAATAGGTTCATGGAGGTTTTTCTTTCAACTTATATTATTCATTTACTATATCTTAGGTAAACTGCCATTATATTTTTTATTTGCTTTTATCCACTTATATTGACTTCCTAGTAACATCTTCTGTATTCTCCCACTGTATGCAAAAAGGGTGTTTATGTATCTTAATGTTACAATACTTAACATTACTCTGTTGCTAGTGGTGACTGAGAAAGGTTTTTGTTTTCATGGGTCTTTGCTCAAATGGACAGTATTGATGAATGTACCTTTCCAATATTACAAACACAAGATGCTAAAATATAAAGAAAACTAGGACTACATGAAGTTGCAAGAATATGTCTTGGCCATGTAAATAATTCTTGTACCCAGAAAGTTCTGGACTGTTGATATGGGCCAATATAAATATTGGTTATTATTTTCTCTGCAAGTTAAAATAGGCAAGACATCAAAAACAGGAAGAACTAGGCCTAAGTTAGCTTACTAACAATAAAGGTTTGACATTTTTACTTTTCCTGCCATCTAAGAATGAGTAAGAAAAATACTGAGATAGCAGGATAATGGCAGGAAGGAAGGTAAGTTGGTATACATTAAAGTTTATATTATTTGTATATTATTTTACCCTTTATACTATCCTTCATCTTACACAATAAGAAAAACTGAAAATAAAAGTAAATCTAGTACATAATCCATCAAAGAGCAGTACATTCCAAAAAATATGTATTTTTTTGCAGGTAACTATTTTGACTGGAATTTAATTTTTTTCTTTCAGATCTTTCATCTGATCCAGACGAACTAACAAATGTTGCTACAAAATTTCCAGAAATTACTTATTCTTTGGATCAGAAGCTTCGTTCCATTATAAACTACCCTAAAGTTTCTGCTTCTGTCCACCAGTATAATAAAGAGCAGTTTATCAACTGGAAACAAAGCGTAGGACAAAACTATTCAAATGTTATAGCAAACCTTCGGTGGCATCAGGATTGGCTAAAAGAACCAAGGAAGTATGAAAATGCTATTGATGAGTGGCTTAAAACACACACTAAAAAAGTTTGAAAAAAAAAAAAAGAAAAGAATGTTCTAGAGCATTATTATAAAAATATAAGTATTTTTACAGAGGATCATCAATTATGTATTTTAAATGGCACAGTTTTAACATTACTGATTTTTAGTTTTATAGAATTCATGGTATTTAAATAAAATGCCAATGATTATAGAATTACAAATTTTCAAAAATGGCTACTATAAGACCCATTCTTACGAACTTATAACAAAATAATGGACATACTAAAAAGATGAAGCAAATACTATAATATAAAGCCATGTTCCCCTGGATAATATAGAATATCTTAACATTTATTGGTTATTAATTATGAACTACAGATTAGTTGTTTGTGAGTATTTGATGAGAGAGACCAGTTAGTTAATCCTGGATGACTGATTATATCATTATATTTTTAAGTAAGTAATATAGGCACAAGGTTCAAGTCTCAAAAGGTACAAAAAGATTAACAACATGAAATCTCCCTCCTTTCCCAGTCCCCCAGCCACCCAGTTTCCATTCCCAGAGGTAACTACTCTAACCAGCTTCTTTTGTATCTAGAGATAGACCATGACTTTACAAACATGTATATTCTTTTTTCCCGACATAAATGGTAGCATACTTTACACGCTGTTCTGCATCTGCCACTTTTTCTCACTTAACAGCACAGAAACTTAAAAGTGGAATTGCTAGATCAGTTTGCTAGAGTATATCTACCAAAATTAATCTAGATACTACCCAATTACTTCTAAAGAAGTTATACCAATTAATACTCCTACTAGCAATGCATGTCCTTGCTCCCATCCTTGCCAATGTAATATTTTATCAAAAATGTTTAACTTTGTAGATCTGATAAATAAAAAATATTTTATCATAATTTAAAAATTTTTCTTATTATGAGTAAGGTAGACCATATTTTTATATGTTAAATAGGCATTAGAATTTCCTTTTCTGTGACCTTTCCTGTTTCTATTCTTTGCCTATTTTTCTGTTGAGTTGTTGGTCTTTTTTTTTTATTACAGGTGTACTTTAGATCTTAGCTCTTTGTCTTTAAGAGAAGATGCAAAAATAGTTTTACCAGTTTGTTGTTTTGGTCCTTTGTCTTTTCACCTTGTTCTGGTGTTTTTCTGACATGCAGAAATTGTATTTTTATGTAGTAAATTCATGAATCTTTGCTTTTATGGCTTTAGAATGCTAGTTCATATTTAGAATGGTCTTCCCCACTTCCTTTCTTCTTTGAGGGTTATATTTTTCACCCTTAAGTCTTTTATCCCTCTGGAATGTATTATATATTAAAGCTTAATATATCTATCTAGAATGTATTATATATGTATTAAAGATGAAATAAGGTTTATTCATTTAAGACAGCTATCCAACTGACCTTTTATTGAGTAAACTATCTTTTGTTCCACTGGTTTGAAATGTCTCTTCATTATATAACTTCTTTTATTAAATAACTTACCTTTCCCCCCATTGGTTTGAAAAGCCATTTCATCATATACAAAAGTCCCATTTACATTTGGGTCCTTCCCAAACATTTTGCACTAGACCTTTCTATCATCACTTTTCTTTTTCAGAATTGTCCTATTTTTTCTTAATTATTTCATCCACTAAAATGTAGAATATGTTTGTCTAATTACAAAAATGAAAAAATTCTGTTAGTTTTTATGGTAGGTTGAATTATGTACCCTGGGCCTGGTGAGGGCTGAGGAACATGTTCTTAATGTTAGTCCATTCCTGTGGGTGTGAACCCATTGTAAATAGATCTTTTGAAGATGTTATTAAGGTGTGGTCCAATTGAATGAGATTGGGTCTTAATCCTATTTACTGGAGCCTTATGAAGAGAAAGCCATGTGGGGAGCAGAAACTGGAACTCAATCATGGAAGAGAAAGGAGAGAACAAGGCCATCCATGTGCATTGCCTTGTGACAAAAAAAGCCAAGGACTTGTAGATCACTGGCCAGCCAGAACAATTCTAACTCCAGCAGGAAGCAAACCTAGACTCTGAAACTGTGAGCCAATAAAGTCCTGTTGTTAAGCCAATCCACTGCATAGTATTTGTTTTAGCATCTGAGAAAAAAATACTGAGACAGTATTTTTATGAAATCATATTGAATTTATAGCCTATATAAATCATAGGAAGAATTGAACTCTTTATGATATTCAGTCATTCTAAATATATAGTCTGCTTTTCCCTTTGTTCAAGTCTTCTTTTATATCCCTCAATAGTATTTTAAGTTTTCTTCATACAGATTTTGAAAAGTAGGAACCTTTAAAAGATACCACCTGGGCCCACCCCACACCAACTGACTTAAAGCTTCTGGGGCTGGTGCCTGGGCACTTTTGTTATTGCTATTGTTTTGCTTGTTGAGCCATCCAACTGATGTGTAACTAGAAGTGAGCTTATTCCTATTTTATTATTCATTGTTGTTGCTTTGTTGCTACTTCAAGTGGATCTTTCTTCCATTGTATCTTCTAACTGGTTGCTGTTTATATGTGCACAGTCTATTTCTTTATATTTATTTATATTGCATCAACCCATCTTAATGACTTTTCTTATTGTTTTTAATAGTTTTGCAATTGGTATTTCATGTTTTCCAGGTCAAAAGCTTATCTTTTGATAAAATAATTATTTTACCCAATTTTTCAAACTGTCTCTGAAGTTTTCTTCATGAGCCACATCAACTCCTTTATTTTGTTTACTGCTCTTTAGTGAATTTGTATGGGCTTATCTTTGTATTTATGTATGAATTTCTGAGAAATGAATTTCTATGCATGGCTGTAATCTGAAGTGAAACCCTAAAGAGAATGATCCCAGAATTGGATTATTTAGGTTAAAATTAAAATATACAAATCCACATCCTGCTTCCTGATTAAACCTAAAGATTATAAAACTAAAGTGTGGGTGCATATGCTATTTAGAGAGGGAAAATAAAGCAATATAATAGAAATGTGGTTCTGAAAACATAGATGTGAAGATAAATATAATCTATCTCACTCTACACAAACCCTTTCAGGTGCTTTCACTGTTAGTTTTTATCAAAACATCCATAATGTTTTGAGCATATTAGGCATAGGAGAATAATTAAGTGCAGTTGAGTTTTCAGGACTATCGAATTCAAAATGCTGTCTAGCAACCATGTAGACAGAAAACAGAAAAACTTGCAAAATTAAAGCAATTTATCTAATGTGAGAAATCTAGGAGGAACTCACACAAATTATAAACTAGATTGAGGAAAACCTTTGTGTTTCATTTTTTAACCACCTCTACTTCTACCACCTTGTTCTAATCAACCATTATCTGATGCTTGGAATTTTTCAATAGCCTCCTAAGAGGTCTCCCAGCTTCTGCCTTGGCTTAACTAGTGTGATCCTGTTAAAATATCAGATTACATCACCAGATAATTAAAACTATCCACTGGTTTCCCTCTCACTCTAAAAGCCAAAGCCACGGCAATGACTCATAGGGCCTTAAATGATCTGGCCACACATTACCTCTCAGACCACATCTCCTCCCACACTCCCACCTCTGCTCCAGCCACACTGGTCTCCACTTTGTTTTCCATGCTGATCAGGCATATACCACCTAAAAGTTCTAAACCTGTTCATTCTCATTATTTCTGTCTGGATTGTGGTCTTCCTGCAGATTTCCACATGGCTTACATTGTACCTTCTTCTAGTCATAGCTCATGCTACCACCTTCTCATAAAGGCTTCTCTGCTTTATTTTCTTCCATAGAAACAGTTATCATCCAACAAAATAGTTTTTCATGTTTGATTTGTTTATACTGTCTCTCATCTCCCTACCCCCCACTAGAATGAAACCTCCATATGTAAATGACTTGTCATTTTTATTCTCAAAAATATGCCAGTACCTGACACGCAGGCTTAGGGAATACTTGTTGAATTAATTTGCTGGAATTAAAGTTTTTCAGATACCACCTAAATTTAGAAAAACAACACAATTAGGCCATGAGGGGGAACAGGAGTGAAGGGAAAGTAGCCTTCCTTAATAAAGCAGAGCCTACTAGAAATGGTAAATTTGCACAAAAGCCTGCAGAAGAGAGCTGACAAAGGAACTTTATCCTTTTTCTTTTTCTATGATCTGTAATAGGGGTCATCAAATTTTCACTGTAAAAGGCTAGATAGTAAATATTTCAGGCCTGTGGGCCATGTGACTCTAGTGATTACTCAATTCTGCAGCAGTAGAATGAAAACAGCAATAGACAATACATAAATGAGCAAGTGTAGCTATGCTCCAATAAAGCTTTATTTACAAAAACACAGTGGGCCAGATCTGACCTGCAGGCTATAGTTTGTTGACCCCTAGTCTAGAACAGCAGCTCCCAAACTTTGCTGCATGTTGGAATTACTAAGAGGTGTTTTTAAAATTCTAATGCCTGGCTCCTGTCCACAAGTACCAGGATTTTTAAAAGCTTTCCAGGTGTGATTGTAATGTACAGTAAAATTTGGAAGCCACTTGCCTGTAAACTTGCTATTCAAAGTATGGTCTAGGAGTCTTATCTTTTTTTTTTTTTTTTTGTAAAAAAATAAAAGGATTTTATATTTACCTATTCTTTTCTACTGTCTGGGTGTTTTCTACTTTTTTAAACACAAAGAATCCTAGGAAGAGCTACTTGAGTTGATAAAATTTGACTGAATATATAAAAATCAATATCTAGTTGGAACAGCAATTGCTAGGTCAAAATGGAAATTAGGGAAAATATTATACTTATATTATGACAGTCAAGAGAGGTACAAAATTGGATTTAAGAAACTATTAAATTCTGTTGAAACATAGAAAACCAGGTAAGAAACTAGAAAGAAAGACAGCATGTTCTTGGATGGGAGGATCTAATATAAAAAGGCCACTTCTCCAAAAGTATGTAAATTTTATGCAATTCCAATAAGCTTTTTTAAAAATTGAACAAAATGACAAAGTTTGTATGGACGAACAAACGACTGAAAATGGCTAATAATATTATGGAAAATAATACTGAAGTAGGAATAACCTTACCAGTTATTAAAACATACTATAAACCACTGAATCAAACTAAGAACTTGGTGATATGGGGCATGAAGCAAGAAAGGGATGTCCCAACACAAGTAGGTTAAAGAAGCTGAACGTGGAACACAGAGAAGAACATTTAGACCTGTACTGGATCTAGTCTCTTCTACACTAGTCACATATACCTCTGTGTGTGTGTGTATTTGTTTATAGGTACGTAAATTAAATGCCCATCAGAGAAATTTCAACCAAAATTTTTTATTTTGAAGTTTAAAAACAGAATCTTAAATAAGATATCACTTGACCCCAATTCGATCTATAGAATCAACACAATCCCAATCAAAATCCCAGCTTTTAATTTTATAGAAATTGATAAAATAATTCTAAAGTTTTATGGAAATACAAAGTATCTAGAATAGACAATGTAAGTTTGGCAGAGGTGGAGGACTCACATTAAATGATTTCAAGATGTACTATAAAACTACAGTATTAAGACAGTATGATATTGGTATATGGAAAGATACATAGATTTCTAGAATAGTCTAGAAATAGACCCAACTGTTTTTTTTTACAAACATGCCAAAATAATTCAGTGGGAAAGAAGTCTTTTCAACATCTAGTGCTGAACAATTAAACATTCATATTTTTTAATGAACCTTAATCCTTTTTCTCACCATATACAAAAATTGAAATGACTCATACACCTACATCTAAAACTGAAACTATAAAACATCTAGAATAAGCATGAGAGAAACTCTTTGTGACCTAAGATTAGGTAAAGATTTCTTAAATTGGTAACAAAAGCACAAACCACAATATTTAAAAATTAATTAGACTTCAAATACTAAAACGTCTGTTCTTCAAAAGACAATGTTAAGGAAATTAAAACACAAGCCACATACTGGAATATTTGAAAATATTTGCCTGGTTAAGTACTCGAATCCAAAATATATAAAGAACTTTTACAACTCAATAATAAGAAGACAATCCAATTTTTAAAATGGGGGAAAGACTGAACAGAAGATATACTGCTGGCAAATAAAATGAAAAGATGCTCAACACCATTATATTTAGAAAAATGCAGTTGAGTATAAGATACCACTATATTCCTACTACATTGGCTAAAACCAAGCATTGCAAAGGATGTAGAACACCTGAGGATCTAATACAATATTCATAGGAATGAAAAATGGTATAACCACTTTGGAAAACAGTTTGATTATTATAAGGTTAAACATACACTAAATATTTAATCCAGTGATCCCAGTCCTCAGTCTTTACACAAAAGAAAACACATGTTCAAACAACACCTGTATACAAGTGATCATAGCAGCTTTAATCATAATAGCTAAAAAACTAGAAACAACCCAAAGGCCCATCAAGTGGTGAATGGATGAACAAATTATAGTACATCAATAAAAAGGAACACTACTCAGAATTTTAAAAGGATGAACTACTTTTGAATGAATCTCAAAAGCTTCATGCTAAATAAAAAATATGCACAAATGGCTACATACTGCATTATTCCATGCATATTACATTCTAGCATTACTAGGGCCAGAAAAAAAAAATCAGTGATGGCTAGGAACAGGAGTTAGGGAAGGAGATTTTCTGCAAAGAAGGACAAGGCACTTTCTGGGGGATGGAAATGTTTTCTATCTTTATTGTGGTGGTAGTGGTGATATAATTGTATATATTTGCCAAAACTCATCAAACTGTATATTTAAGAAGGGTAAATTCTGTGTTTTGTAAATTACATAATAATTAAACTGCCTTTTAAAGTAAGAATACTTTAAATACCTAAGGAAAAAAATGGCAACCCCAATAGAAAGTGGACAGAGGGTCTTAAGAGTCAAGACACAGGAGAAATTCAAAAGCCAATAAATTTACAGCAGTATTTTCAACTTCACTAGTAATCAAAGAAATGCAAATCAAAATAACAATGAAAAAATTGAAAAGCTGATCCTAAAATGAAAATGAAAATGCAAGGGACCCTGAAGAGTCAACCAAACTTCGAAAAAGAACAAAATTGGAGGATTCATACTGCCTGATTTCTAAACATACAAAGCTACTTTAATTGAGACTATGTGGCATAAGGATAGACATATAGATCAAAGAAATGTAATTAAGAGTTAGGAAATAAACATCTGTGGTCAACTGGTTTTTGACAAGAGTGCCAAGAACATTCAATGGGAAAAGAATAGTCTTTCCAACAAATGGTGCTGGGACAAATGGATATCCACATGCAGAAGAATGGATTAGGATCCCTATCTCACACCATATACAAAAAATAACTCAAAATGGTTCAAATACCTAAATCTTTTTAGCTTATAGCTATATCTAGAAAACTCCTGTAAGAAAAGTTTGGTGTAAATCTTCATGACCTTGGATTTGGCCATGTTTTCTTAAGATATGATAGCAAAAGCACAAACAGCAAAGACAAATAATTAGACTTAATTTAAAACTTCTATGCATCAAAAGACACTCTCAAGAAAGTGAAAAGACAATCCACAGAGGAGGCAAAAATTTTGCAAATCCTGCATCTGATAATATATATAAATATGAAAAAAAATAGAACTCTTACAACTTAACAAAGAGAATTTTCTAATTGGGCAAAGAATTTGATTAGGCATTTCTCCAAAGAAGGTATACAAATGACCAATAAGCATATGAAATAATGCTAAAACATCATTAGTCATCATGGAAACGCAAATTAAAACCACAATGAAATATCACTTCACATTCAGTAGAGTTACTCGAATCAAAAACAAGAAACAAGTGTTTGCAAGGATATGGAAAAATTGGAGCCCTCATACATTGCTGTTGGAAATGTAAAATGGTCCAGCTGCTTTGAAAAATAATTTGGCAGTTCCTCCAAAAGCTAAACATAGAGCTACCATATGACCCAGCAATTCCATTCCTACATATATACACAATAGAAATGAAAACATATGTTCACACAAATACTTGTACACGAATTTTCATACAGGCATTATTCATAACAACTATAAAGGAGAAACAACCCATATTTCTATCAAATGATGAATAGACAAACAAAATGTGGTATATGCATACAATGGATATTATCCAACCATAAAAAGAAATGAAGTAATGATACATACTACAACATGGATGAACCTTGAAAATATTACGCTAAGTGAAAGAAGTCAAACACAAAAGGTCACATACTGTATGATTCCATTTATATGAACTATCCATAGAGACAGAAAGTATATTAGAGTTTGCTGGGGCTAGAAGGAAAGAATGGGGAGTGACTGCAAATGAGTATGGGTTTTCTTTGGGGGTTATGAAAATATTCTGGAATTAGATAGTGGTGATGGTTACATTTAGTATATTGTGAATATACTAAAAAAGCACTGAATTGTACATTTAAAAGAATGAATTCCATAGTATGTGAATTAGATCTCAAAAATTTAAAAACAACAATAAAATACTTTTTTTATCTATGAGAATAGCAAAAATTTAAAAATAAATTATGTCACTCAGTGTAGCAATTTGATATTATTTACGAATTTCAAAAAAGAAAGGATTATGTTTGTAAACTGGTCTGTTCCTCTGGGTGTGATTCCCTTTGTATTAGATTCAGCTGAGATGTCTTTGATTAAATTATATTAAGATTAGGGCTTTGATTCCACCACATCAGTAGGGTGTAACTCAGAGTTGAGTCCCCACCCTCTTGGTGGGCTAGATAAATTGACACTCACAGATGAAGATACACAGGAAGAGAGCAAGAGCTCCATAGACATGGAAGAGGAGAGAACTTTGATCCTGCAGCCCCAGGGAGAAAGATGAGCCATTCGCATGGTAGTTTGCAGCTGAGCCCTGAAAGAAACAAGCCCTATGCCGGCCTGACGCTGAGAGAGAGGAACGCTGAACCCTGACAGAAACTGTCCACTATCTTGCTTCAACCTGTGGCAACTGTCTTGGGTGTGAAAGGACCTCTTATGGCACCTTAAATTGGACTCTTAAGGGCCTGATAACTGTAAGCGTTTACCCCAAATACCCTTAATAAAAGCCAACAAATTTCTGGTACTTTATATCAGCACCCTTTTGGCTGACTAACACACTCAGCATTGTTAGGAATATGGAGAAAAAGACACACTGTGCCCCTTGTCACAGTCACTTCAGCACCAAGTATTAAAACTCTTCATAAGTGCCTGCAGTTTGCCCTAGCAATCCCAGTTTTAGTATTTTATCTTAAGGGAATGATTGAAGAGGTGAAAAGATGTTCTTCACATAATTATTTATGAAGTGAAAACTAGAAAACCTTTGCCCCAAAATAGGGATTATATAAATAACTGTAATCCATTTACCATTTATATCACGTTTGCTGACAGACATGGAATGTTGTTCAAACATAATCTTAAGGGGAATAGAAACAAGATACAAAATATTGTGTGTAGTATGATTTATTTTTATAACTATATAGATCTAGTCATTATAATCTGGAAGATATATAACTATGTATTAACAACAACAGTTATCTCCAGGAGGTATGTTAAGTATTTTTGTTGTTCTTTATCTACATTGTCTAATTTTCCTTCAATTAATATGTACCACACACTTACAAAATGAAAGAAATAATGAACTTTCAAAACATACATCAAACTTAATACCACCAATAATAGATAAATTAGCATTATGTGCCCCTGAAATGAACACTGAGTATACAACATCACGTATGTGGTATTCCTGCCAAAAAACAGTCGAATCCAAATTTAATCACTTGAAAACAAATGCAACTTTAGGTACATTCTGAAAAACATGTGGCCTGGATTCTTCAAAATGTCAGTATCATGAAAGAGAAGGGAAAAAACAGGATGGGAACCTATTCTAGGGTAAAGGCCGTTAAAGAAATGCTACAACTAAATACATGACCCTTGACTGAACAGCACAACAGATGAAAATAAGCCCATAACAAAGCACATCATTGTGAAATTTGGCAGAGTACAAACAAACAAAACCAATAGGCTTATAGAAAGAAAAAAAATTATCACATACAAACAAATCAGGAATAAGAATGGCTTTAGGATTCTCAATGCAAATACCTACAAACTAGACTATAGTGAAGCAATGCCTGCAAAATTCAGAAGGAAAATAATTTTCAATCAAGAATTCTAAAGCCAGCCAAATTATCAAACATGAGGGCAGAATAAAGAAATTTTCAGACATGCAAGAGTCCAAAAATGTACCCTCCCTGAAGAAACTACTGAAGAATGCTTTCTACCAAGCAGCGAATTCAACCAAGAATGAAAAAAACCATGAAACCAGAAAATGAGCAAATCAGCAAAAGGAGAGTAAAAGGAATCTCTAGGGCGTAGAGTCTAGACTGATGGTAAAAGCAAATGCCAGGATGAAAACCAGCCTAGAGGGCTGCCAGCCCAGGCTGAATGTAGACTCTAGTAACAGACTCAGTAAGATCACTCATCACCGTGGGCTCTGCCATTGCTCATTCTTCTTAACCCTATGAAACAATGGATAATGTGTTCTACCAAAAAGAAGAAATCAAGAATGAAGACCAGGGATCCAAGAAATAGGGACTCCAACCCTAGAGAAAGGCAAGGAGAATTTCAATGATGACTGCAAATGGAAGTCACAGGATGACGGTTGTGCAGCAGACCTAGAGAGCAATCAGTCTAGAGAACGAGACAGAGGTCTCAGGAATGGGGGTATTTCCAAGGAAAAACAAAAAGGAGTTGCTATAATATATTGTATTATATTACATTACATTACATTCGATTATGAAACTGACCTTGTGGAAATTGTACTGGGAAATTATTTGAAGGTATAGAAAAAATTAGCTACTATAACAATGAGAACCAAGAGTCAGTTATTAAGGAAAAACAAAAAGAAAATAATGATATAATATCCTACAACACTGAGCTGAGAATATTTTCATTTCAAAATAATGTAAACACTGAATACAGCTGAATATAGTTATATTCGGTGTTTATATAGCTGAATATAGCTCTAACCCTAGATTGTAATATTATTGTATTAGTAAACTGGGGAAGGGGAAATAATGGTTTAGAGGTGTGAGAGCTAAATCTTTGTCCTTATCTATTAAGATGTTAATAGATAATATCTAAAAGTGTTGAATAAAAAAAATAGCAATTTACATGTACTATTTACAAGTATGGAATTAAGTAAATGCCAGAAGAAAGAGCGAGTAGAATCTATATTGGTTCCCTCTAGAAACGGGGATGGAGTGGGGACAAGTGGGACAGGGAATCCTTCACGTTGTGTTAGCCTTATAATTCTCCTAAAGTTTTAGAATGATGTGCATGTATTTGTTTTGTAAGAATTGGTTTTTAAAAATGATTTATCAGGTCTTACTAAAGTTAAGTTCTGTAAATTGTAATTCCACTGGTAGAGTCTTGTTTTCTAATAAAGAACAGCCTCACAACAAATTTGAAACCAATTACAGAATTATTTGATGAGCGATATTAAACTGTATTGGTTGGGAGAATCACTGGGAATTATTTTGGGTTTCAGTCAGAAAAAGCTCTCTTGAAGAAGTGTATCATAAGCTGGTGTAGCAGTTTGATATTACTGATGAATTCCAAAAAGAAATACTGGATTATGTTTATAACCTGATCTGCACCTGGGAATGACTGAGTTATGAGTAGGGCGCCAAGGGGTGGGGACTCACAAATAAAAGGCATGGCAAAGAACAGAGTTGGGGGTTTCTGATGTTGGAGTTTTGATGTGGGAGTTTGATGCTGAAACCTTAAGCTGGAGCCCTGGGAAATCAGCACGTAGAGGAGAAGCCAACCCCAGAGAGAAAGGAACCTTGAACCCAGAGAAAAGCAAGCCCCAGGAACAGAGGAACCCAGGAAACCTGAACCCTGGCAGATGTGGGCAACCATCTTGCTCCAAATAGACTTTGGTGAGGGAAGTAACTTGTGCTTAATGACCTGATATCTGTAAGCTCCTACCCCAAACAAACACCCTTTATAAAAACCAACCAATTTCTGGTATTTTGCATTAGCACCCCTTTGGTGCTAATACAGCTGGGATGATGCGTTTTAAACAAAAAAGAAGCCTTGGGCAAAAGCCTCTGAAGTTTTTCACTAAAAAAGTAAAAATTTAAACCGGATGTTAAGATTTTTCAAAATTATCTGCCTACCAAGAATGGCTACTTATCCTCTTCAGAGTTTCCCTGGGCTCTGTGAGCAATAGTGGCATAGGTCTGAAAGGCTGTTTTGTTAGTTTTGGTTGTTTGTTTATTTTTCCTGTTAAGTGATAGATTTGTAATGAAGGCAGTAACTTTTACTCAAAGTTATCCAAAATGCTTCATATATCCACTAACTCATCAACTCAATAAACATTTACTGATACCTACCATGTGTCAGGTAGGCACTGGGGATGTGATGAAGAAATGACAAAGGTCTCCAGCCAAGGGGCAACAAACAGGGAAACTATGCCCCTATGGCAACTGTCAGGACTGTCACCTGTATCCAACCAAACCCTCCCATTCAGTGCACCTTTAAGTCACAAATGTGTTCCTAGGCCTGGGAATGTAAACCCCAGTGTACTCCCACATCGCCATGACTCTGGGACCAGAGAAGTACAGGAAATTCTGCTTTCAATATGATTAATGTGGAGGGTGCATAATAGACAAATTGGTCCTTCCAACAAGAAGACTAAAATTTGTTTGTGAGGAGGTAGGGCTAAAATAAAAGAGGCAGCATTTAATCTAAACCATTTCCTGTGACTTGGATTTCTTTTTTAAAAATTGGCCGCCTTATCATTTTCTTAGTCACCTTTTCTCTAGGCTTATTGGAGGCGTAGTCCCTCCTAGCAACTTCCCATCTGCTGGAAAACGGAACCAAGAGAATGAGGAGCCGTGATGACACATGCTGCACTGGATGAAAATATTAGGGGAAAAGCAATAAATGTACTACATATTTGCATGAAACCTATTAATGCCCTCTTCATACTAATGAAATGAATTTTGCATCACCAAGAGAGCAGCTGTGATCCGCCGCAAGTAATGAGAAGTATTTGAAACAATCTGCAAACCACTGCTACTTATAATTGCCGAGCAACATCATCGACTTTAGTTCTCTCCAAGTAAAACGTTCTCACTGTTGGCCAGAGGAAGACATATCTTTTTCAAAGAATCATCTATTAGGTTCCTCTGCTTTAAAACACTGTTTCTTGTGTTCCTGTCTTTCTCATGCTACTGCAGATCCATGGCATTTCAAACCTTTTTTTTTTTAAATTAAAACTAGTTGGTTTTTTTTTTTTTAATTGGAAATCACTAACAGGAAATCATAACAGGGTACAATCTCAGTCAGCAGCTTCCTCTCTCACGTGTTGGTCCAGGGTCAACATTAGCCTTAGTAAAGTGACCTTCTGCGCTAATTGTGCTCTATGTGTACATGACGAACGGGAAAGGTTCCCAGAACCGAGCGATCCTCTGCTCCCGCGAGGAAAGCGGGTGGGACCGCGACAGCAGTTCGAAGGGGATCCGCAGGGATTAGGGGGTGGGGGAACGAGGAGAAGAGGGAGGAGAATAGGAATCATGTGTGTTCCTCGATTGAACAACCCACATCTGAGTGACAAATGATGAGGGCAACCTATAAAAACAACTTAGTACATATCCGCCCGAATCCATCTCCCTCTCGACGCGTGTGCGTTCTCAACTAACTTTGGGAACTCGCAGACCCAGAGTCGCGCCCCGCGCCTCCTCGCCTCCACACTGGTTTCCCGCGCCCTGCCCGCCCTCTTCGGTGTCACCTCTTCCTCCTGACTAAGGATGGAGGATCCCTTCACTCCCTCTACTCTGCGGCCGGCGCCCAACTACTCGGAATCCAACTCGCTGGGCGGGGGTCTCAACCTGACTTACGGTCAGGGTGTCCCCGCCCAAGGGCCCCCACCGCCCGGACCGCACAGCCGCTGCGTGCGCCTGGTCTTCCTCGCGGTCATCCTGGTGGTGGCGGTGGCCGGCAACGCCGCGGTGCTGAGCCGCCTGTGCGGCGGCGGCGGCGGGCCCTGGGCGGGGCCCAAGCGTCGCAAGATGGACTTACTGCTGGCGCAGCTGGCCGCCGCAGACCTGTACGCGTGCGGGGGCACCGCGCTCTCGCAGCTGGCCCGGGAGCTGCTGGGCGGGCCGCGCGCGACCGCGGGCGACTTGGCGTGTCGCTTCGAGCAGCTGCTGCAGGCGTCCGGCCGGGGCGCCTCCGCCCACCTCGTGGCGCTCATCGCCCTCGAGCGCCAGCACGCCGTGCGCCGTCCGCTGAGCCCGCCGCTGCCCGCGCGCGCCCTCGCCGCCCTGGGCTGGCTGCTGGCTCTGCTGCTCGCGCTGCCCCCCGCCTTCGTGGTGCGCGGGGGCGCCCCGCCGCGGCCGCCGCCCGCTGCGCCCCCTGCCGCCCGCGCCTGGCCGGGGGAGCGGCGCTGCCGTGGCATCTTCGCGCCCCTGCCGCGATGGCACCTGCAGGTCTACACGCTCTACGAGACCATCGCGGGCTTCCTGGCGCCCGTCGCGATCATGGGCGTCGCCTGCAGCCTTCTGCTCTGTGCCTGGTGGCACCGTCGGCCCCAGGCCCTGGTGGCGGCGGCGCCCTGGTCGGCAAGCCCCGGCCGAGCGCCAGCGGCCGGCGCGCTGCCCCGCGCCAAGGTGCAAAGCCTGAAGATGAGCTTGATGCTGGCGCTGCTATTCGTGGGCTGCGAACTGCCCTACTTCGCGGCTCGGCTGGCCGCCGCGTGGTCGTCGGGCCCCGCGGGAGAGACTGAGGACGAAGGCCTGGTGGCGGCACTGCGCGTCGTGGGGGTGGCCAACAGCGCCTTCAATCCTTTCGTCTACCTCTTTTTCCAGGCGGGCGACGGCCGACTCCGGCGGCGGCTGCGGAGGTGTCTGCAAGTCGTCGGCTGCGCGCGGGCAGGAGTCGCGGAGGACGACGAGGGTCCTCGCGACTACCAGGCTCTCCACCGCCACCGCTGGCCCCACCCCCACTATCACCACGCTCGGCGGGAGCGGCCGGACCACGGCTGTCTGCGCCCCCCGCCGCCGCGCCCTCGGCCGCCGCCCTGCTCCTGCGAAAGCGCCTTCTAGGTGCTCAGTTTGCGCGGCGCACCTGCCACGGAACTTGAGGCCGGCCCGGGTCCGTCTAGATGGAAGATGGCACAGTAACTGGAAGGAGAGTCTCCAAGATAATTAACACTGAGGTCCGTCTAGATGGAAGATGGCACAGTAACTGGAAGGAGAGTCTCCAAGATAATTAACACTGAAGCAGTACCTTTCCTCGGTTCTCCTATTGTATTTCTTTCTAAAACTTCTATTTTCCTATTCTTCCAGTTTCTTCTCTCCCTTCCAGTCCCTCTTACATTTCCCTAATTATAATGGAAAAGAGAGGACCTTTAGGAACTTGTAAAACTGAGTCAAAGATACAGAGTTCTTATTTATGCAGTTGTACTTCATGCTCCCATAGAATTATGGATAGGTCATTTATTTTAGCTGAATTACCAAGATTTCGGTATTTGCTGTCATATCATCTGTTCTTTTTTATTTTGAATCGTGTTTAAATAATGTGTACCTTAAGGACCAGTGAGCTTGCCTGTCTTTCAAGGAGGAAAATCCCCACACTGTTCTCCCTAAGGAGACTGGCAATTGTACCAGTGATACTGTCAGAAATGTAATCATGCTGTCAAAGCCACAGAGTATCTGTAAAATAAAAACATTTCCCACAGAGCAATTAGTGCTTTTTTACGTGGTAAAGTGTTTTCTTAGAAGAAAACCAACATGGCCATTATTTCTGGTGCAGCTTCCACCACAATAGAAACTGGGATTGCAGGAACTAAATATAAAACTTTCCCTTGGTCCCCTTCAAATATGCCCTCTTTTTTGTATGAAATTGCTCCTGAGTCCAGATGGGCCTCTACAGCTTCAAGGCTGTACTCATGGAGGTGGCGAGGCATCTCTCAGCCAAATGTCCCCAGCAAAGTAGAGAAGGGGCATGACATGGTGGTGCATCTGGGTGGGGCTCACAGTCCCAGATGGAGTCCTTGGAAGTTTAGAGCCAGGAAGGAAGCTCCAGCCTTGGAATGCTAGGAGCAAATATAAACCTTTAGAAATGAAAAGTTATGCCTGTTGTGGATTGCTGGGAACAATGTCAAGAAGCAGGTTTAATTGGCCACCTCCTCCTCTTAACTGTACTTGGTTCTAGAGAACAATATACCTATGTGTTTATCCCTGCCTTACTTCTGAGACTCTGCAAGCTTTCCATTACAGTGTTTTGTGTTCATGTACAAATGCAGAACTAAGGTACCAAGAAGAGAAATGACTGAAAGTTTACTTGTAGGCCCTACACTCTTCAAAAGCAGGAAACTTTGTTTTGTTCACTGATGTATCCCAAACTCTTAGACCAATACTCGACCCTAGTACATACCTATTTCTGAAAAAATTCATCACATGGACAGACATAGAATGGATAAGAGAAATACAAAAGGAGATATTCATTAACCTTGCCTTACTGGCCCAAAACTTTGACAACAGATGTAAGAGTTATAGGGTCTCCTTCCTCTGCTCCTCCCTACCCTGTTGAGGGTGTAGTAGTATACAAAAAAATCAAGAAAAAGTCAACCAAAGAAAGGAGAAAATGGTTGTCTTTATGAACCCAAGTTTGGGTTATACCATTAATTTTGTTCTTTAATGTATTGGCTTATTTTGTGCAAAGTAACATACTAAGCATAGGAGATGCTGAGATGAATAAGACACACCCTTCCTTCAAAGACCCGATAGTCAAATGTGGGAGACAAATAATCTGACAATGCAGTACAGAGTTATGTGTGCTTTAATAGAGGATCTAGTCTGGGTGACCAGCACTGAAGGGGAGCATCTGACAACCTTGGGGAATTGAGGGGGGTAGAATTAGAAAGGGTCACCCAAAGAGACTGAATCTTGAAGGCTGACTTGGGAGTGATCAATCAGGTAGGGAAGGGCATTCCAGGCAGTGAGAACAGCATTTGTAAAGCACAATGGGGAGAGAGAATATAGCATGGTCAAGGAATGACAATAGCTATAATGTCTAGCATTAGGGTGCCTAGCATTAAGAGACTGACCTGATGGGATATGTCGTAAGAGATATCCAGCCTAGACTGAGTGAAGAAAGGTATTGAGTGCCTGGCCCAGAAAGCAAAAAGTAGCTTTTGAAGGATTTAATTCAATTTTAGAAAGTCAGTCCAATGATGGCATGAAAAATCAACTAATTTGAAGGGGATCTAGCCTAAAGACAGAGATCACAACAGAAGCTTGGGGAGGCTTCAAAATATGATGTATAGTGCTTTATCACTTAGAATGATCTCAACAGAAAAAAAAAAAAAAAGCAAAAACAAATTTAAGCCAGTGAAGTCAGGTTTTCTTTTACCTTCAGTGGAGAGCACCCTACCAGGAAAGCTGACTTAAATTAATTATCTCACCTAAGAAGACCAGTTATAGGGCTGCCCCAGGGTTAGTTAACTGAGTCACTCAATTTCATAATCAAGGACTGTAATGATTTGAAACTGTATTTATGCCAGAAAATCATGTTCTTAAAGGTAATCCATGTCTGTGGGTACACACCTTTTGTAAGTAGGGCCTTTTGATTAGTTCACTTGAGTTAAAGTATGGCCCAGGGTGGGTCTTAATCCTCTAACTGGAGTCCTTTATAAATGGGATGAATACGAAAAGAGAGAGAGAAACCCATGGAAGCAAGAAGCTAAAGCAACAAAACTCAGAAGAGAAGGGAGAGACAACAGACTCTACCATGTGCTTGGCCATGTGATAGTAGAATAAAGGTTTTGCTGACTTCGGGAAGAAAGCATCACCTGATGATATCTTGATTTGGACATTTCTCTCAGTCTCAAAACTGTAGGCTTATAAGTTAATAAATTCCCATTGTTAAATGCCAACTTATTTTATAGTTTCTGCTTTCAGGAGCTTAGCAAACTGAAACAAGGACCCAGGACCTTTCTGTCCTTCCACTCTACCAATCTGAACTGGTGGACTTGACAGGCCAGTTCTCCTTGATATCATGACACGACTGTGACAGATCCACACTTCACATTCAAATATGACAACATCAAAAGGAGAAGAGACACATTCTCTTTTTTCACTCTTATGAATGAAGAAACATTTCCCAGAAACCTCCAAGCAGACTTACACTCATGGCTCACTGGCCAGAACTATATCGTATGCCCAACTCTTGACCTATCATTACAAAGAAAATGGTACCACCACAATTGTTAGACCTGGAACTGAGAATTTTAATTCATGGGGGAGGAGTGAAAAAAAAAATGGGGCTCTATTGGAAAGCAAAAAGGGGAAATGCTTGTTGGAAGCGAAGACCAAAACCTCTGACCAATTGCAAAATTGTTAAAGAGATTGGTTTTTACAATCTAGTAGGGGTTTTCAAAGGATTGCCAACTGGAAATTCTGAGAATTCTCCTGCTAGGTCAGAAATATAGAATACTAGTTCAAGATGTTATTTTGAAATCTCATAAAACTGAATTTCTGCGAGATTTTGTTAATCCCAATTTATACTGAAATGCTTCTTTTCTATAACTTGGGAGCTTTCTCTAATTTTAACTAAACCTGAAACATGAGGGTAGATGTAGCTGAGTTGTTCCCCATCCCTGGAGGCATATGTAGATTTAAAAATTTGAGGCAGCCCCTCAAATGGCCATCCTGTCTGTATTGATCCCAGGAATCTGCACACAGACAAACCAGAGATTCAGTTCTGCCCCAATCAAAGATGCCTCAGAGGTTATTTTAGATTTAGACTCTTCCTAGTATAGGATACACCATTCACATCACACAGCAAAGGTAATGAGCAGATTCCCCCTGAACTTGTCCTCTTTTCTAGGTATCCCTCTAATAAGAAATGACTAGAGGGAAAAACAGATCCACATACTTGGAGTTTGGGAGGAATCAAATTGTCTCCATGAGGTAGAGAAATAAGATTCCCCTTCCAACTGCACATTCTTCTTCGAGTTAAAATGTAAGCAAGCTGCTACACATGGGTCTGGACTGCAGGATTCTAGGTGGCACTATTCATAGAGCCGAAAATGTGAATTTCACCCTGAGAGATAAGCAATGGGGTGGTCCTGATTTTAATCAGAACTTTAAAGACAGAATACAAAGAATTCTACACCTATAGAATAGACCTAACCAAATTAGTAATGTCCAGTTAAAATAAGTAAACATTACCTTATTACATATTTTGAAGCAGAGGGTATGTTAGAAAACTTCCAGAAGTATAACTAAATAACTAAATAAACCACAACTAGTGACTAGCCAGAGATTACATACTAAAAAGATATAGTCTAGCTAGATTTAGAACCTTTCCTAAGACATTTCCTGGGAAACCCCAAAAGTAGAAATATTCTGACTTGATCAAAGGGAAAATATTATAATAAAAGTGAATGAAGGAAGCGGATTTGGCTCAACTGATAGAGCATCCTCCTACCATATGGGAGGCCCAGGGTTCAAACCCAGGGCCTCCTGACCCATATGGTGAGCTGGTCCACATGCAGTGCTGATGTGTGAAAGGAGTGCTGTGCCATGCCATGTAGGGGTGTCCCCCATGTAGGGGAGCCCCACACACAAGGACTGCCCCCCACAACAAAAGCATGACCTACCCAGGAGTGGTGCTGACACAGCAAGATGATGCAGCAAAAGAGACACAGATTCCCAGTGCTGCTGACAAGAACCCAAGTGGACACAGAAGAACACACAACTAATGGACACAGAAAGCAGACAACAGGATGGAGAAGGGGAGAGAAATAAATAAAAAATAAATATTTTTTTAAAAATGTGAATGATCCAATTAAGTTAAATATTCTGCTAGTTGAGAGGCAGTGTAATATAGTGAAAATAATGGAGCTTTGAGTCTAAAGACTAGAATTAAATTTCATCTCTATCACTTAAAACCCTTTTGATGTTAGCCAATTTGTTGAATCTTTTTGAGTCTTGGTTTTCTCATTAATAAAATGGGGTTAATATATAGAATTAATGTATATGAACTATTTACATAAGATTAATGTATATAAACTACTTGATGGGGGGGGGGGGGGTGGTCATGTTGGTTTGTCCCTTCAGATTTATTGCAGTTCTCAATAAATAATGAAATTGAAAGCTATGTTGCTTTATAAAGACTGGACTGTGAGGGATAAAATCCCATGATTACTGTTATATGAAGAGGAGAAAAGATCTTGAGGAGTCATCATGGAAGTTTAATGTAACAATAAGTCGTACATAGAAATAAGGAAGTTGGGCCTTTAAGAAGGTGTATTGAGTATTATTGATTGCCTTCCTAGCATCCATTTCCCCTTTTCTAATAGTCCTCAGATTCTTATTAGGGACCTCTAAGCTTCTTCTACATAGTCAAGTGCTTTGAGGGAAGCTGACCCCTCTCACTGCAGGACTGGGCCTTGAGATAGGCTAAGTTCTTCAAAGTAATTTCATTCCCCACCATCTGCCTTGCTTAGGAATAGTCATGCAGTCCCCGTAAGGCCAGTGAGGTGTGAGGGGAGATTTAGGGGGGCACATAGGAAGGAGGCTTTTAATTCGTCTGGGAGAGTGAGGGGAGCCAGCATGCTTTGTCAGTCTCTCTCCACCTGAAGGTCAATGAAGTGTAACCTGGATGGCTGCTGGCAGTTCACCTCTGACCATAAGAAAAACCAGTCACAGGATGAAGCTAACACTGTGGTTATGGAGAGGTGGAGAGAGGGAAAGAACTGAGGCCTGCCTATTGAATAGCCTATTAAATAAGCTGATACATTTTGTATTGCTTAAGGCAATTGAGTTGGATTTTCTGTTACTTGTAGCAGGAAGCAGACTATAAACGAAATAGATGCTTGGCAAGAAAAAGAGTGTTCCATTTTAGCCTATTGCATAATGACTTATGTTCTTTGTCAAAGAAATAGGAACATTCCAAACGTACTTTTATTTAGTCCATCAGTCAGTGTGTGTAATAGGACTGTATCGGACTCTGAATTGGGCATAGTGGGACAAATCAGAGAAACTCAAAATTATAATCTTATATTTTAAAACATTTGAATTCCATGAAGAATTACAATCTTTATGGTAAGTTCTTTGTTGAGAAACCTCAACCTACAATTATTAATGTTGTAGGACATTATTTGCAAACTGTTGCCATTGATAATTTTATTTATTAATTCATATATTCATTTGATATTTATTTATTAAGCTCAATCATGTGCAAAGAACTATATTCCTTTCTTATATAAATAGATATATGTTGTTTATCATAAATATATTCCATTTAAACGTTGGCTTTTGGTTGTGAACTTAGGACCAACTATTGTTATTGTGCTGTCCTTTTCTATGGCCAGATCGGGAAGTAACAACCATAAAGTGTCATGGGGTATGATACCCAGTGATTCACTCCTCCTGGAATCCTCTCCTATATGGAGTTTTGAGGGCTTAGTCATGTGACCTGCTTTGTCCAGTGAGAAGTCAGTAAACTTTTCACAAGCCAGGGCTTGCTAAGCATCTGTGCATGGAGGCTTGCCCTTTTGGAAAAGCTGCTCTGCAACTATGCTGCCACGAAGAACCCCAAAATGAAAGACCATGTAGAGAGAGAGGCCTAGTTACCCAACCATTCAGCTGACCCCAGCTTGCAGCTGACCCTGTAGCTTAATGCACCCTCATGAATAAATCCAGGTAAGAGCAGCAGAAGAACAGCCAGATAACTCATAGAATTGTGAGAAATAATAAACCATAGTCATTTTAAGCCATTTAACTATTAGGGTGGTCTGTTTTGTAGTAATAGGTAACTAAAATATGGGTAAAGTAGTATAGTGGTGCTGGATACATTAAAGATGGACATCAGAAGACCTAAATGTCAGAGGACCAGGGTTGTAGCCTCCAACTACATGTTAAATTGGGAATTTAACAGCTTACCATATGATTTGATGAGATTTGACACCAACATTGAAATGAAAGAACTCTCAAGGAAGGTCAAGTCCAGGGAATAGAGTCAGGGCTCCAACTATTACCCCTTTGCTCATGTGGTGAATCTCCTATTTCCAAACTTTGACAGTTCTGTGTTTTGTTTCATTAAGCAAAGTGCTGCCTTACAATACACCCATAAGATTAAGAATGGCAATGATAATGAAAACAATAATAGCTAACACATATTAAATGATTTCTATAAAGCAGGCAAAGTGCTTAGCACTTTGTAAGTATTGACTCATTTAATCCTTACAACAACCAGAAAGATACGCATTAGAATCATCTCCAGTCTACAGATAAGGAAATTGGGGTAAGGATAACTTGCCCAGGATCACACAGCTTTTAAGTAGCAGAGTTGTGTCTTTATTGTCATCTGAAGAGGTAATAGCAAGACTTCCATCTGATCTTCAGATACAAGTTTTGATTTACAACCTAACATGTCTCTTAGAGCTCCAGGCAGGGCACTCACAAGTGGTAGGAGAGAAGGAGCATGTTGGATTAAAAAAAGCTACCTGGGGTAAGAAACACATTTTGGGAAAAACAATCTACAATTATGTTAGGAATTTTCATCATTTCCACGTCCAAACTATCCAAGTAAAGAAGTCACTTACTGGGAACTGTGGAGACTGCCAGCCATTCACCAAGACTCTTCTCCTTTTCTCACATAAGTGGCTTCTCAGCCAGAGAATACATTTCCCAGGCTTTTCTGTAGCTGGTTATAGCTACATAATTAAGTTCTCAGCAATGGAATGTGAGCAAAAGTAACATGTGTGGCTTCCAGGTCTGGACCTTAAGACATAGGACTTGGACTTGCCCATGTTCCCTTCCCTTTTCCTGTCAGTCAGAATGTGTGATGTGACAGTGACTCAGGTTCAACTCATCAGATGAGGACAATATCCAAGGGGTGGCAGAGCAACTAGATGGAAGGAAGCTGGGTCCCTTCAGGATCTTGTGGGGATACAAACAGCCTAAACTGGTCAGAAGATTGCATGAGATAGAAACAAATTTCTGTCTTCTTTAAGCCACTGAATTTTGGGGTCTCTTCATTACATCATATTAGCCTTTCCATCAGTAAATATCCTGAGGTTTATTAAATTTTGCTAGAAGATGACTTTGCTCTTTAGCTGCCTGTCCCAGAGGCCTTCTGTGTTTCCTGGTGGATACTGGTTTAGTACGTGAAATTCTTCAGAGACTTGAGGAGTAACCTAAAGTCCAGAGACATGGCTGTGAGCAAATCTTGTCTTCAATTTGCCCCGAAGGAAGTCACTTAAACTGAAGAGTCACTTTCTTTTCTTCCTCTAAAAATTGGGTGTTTTAGAGAGAACTAGTGTTTACTGATGTATAAAAAACTACTCCAAACTTTGTGATATAAAGTAACTCATGTTCCATAGGTCAGAATTTCAAACAGAGGGCTTTGTCTCTATTCAATAGTTTGGGAACCCTCAGAAAGGAAGATTCGAATGGTTGGGAGTGGGAATTACCTGGGAGCTTCTTCATTCAAATGTCCAGTGCCTGGGCTGACATGATCTAAGAGCTGGGTCCATCAGAAACTATCCAGCAGAGTGCCAACACATGGCCACATGGCCATTCTATGTGGCTTTCACTTTCTCACTACACAGCCACCTTGGGGAGTCAGACTTCTTAAAAGGTAGCTCAAGTTTCTGATGGCAAGTATTCTAGTGCAGAAGGTGGAAGCCACATAGCTTTTTATGATCTTGCCTCATATGTTACATAGCATCACTTGCTCTGTATTCTACTGGTTAAAGCAGTCCCAAGCCTGCCGAGATTCACACAGTTTTGGCAAAAATTCCAGGACGTCTGTATTGAATTTGTCTCAGGATTAGATCTATGTTATGTGCACACTCTTTTTGGGGGATAAGTGTGGAGCAAGAATGTATGTGGTCTGCCTGAACCACAGTGGCTGAGAGTTGGGGAAGGGTAGTTTTCGTTAAATGAAAATCAAGTTTCTTTTTACCAGAAGAAGAGAAAATGGATGACAGCAAAGACAACTACACTGCCCCAGATCTCCATTTAAGGAAATAAAATGAAACAAATATTTATTTATGTGTTTCATGGATTCAAAATAAAATTATAGATTGCAGTTTTATTAACATTAATCTGTATACTTTGGATCAGTTATGCCTGCAAATTTTTGTTTATCTCTCTTCAGGAAAGTGTTCTAAATAATTTACCATTTCATCCAATTCTTTAATCATAGTAGATACAGATGACTGAAAATTTAGCCTGGATCATTGTCCATATGGCTATATTAAAAGAAAGGATTTAGATAATATATTATAGACACTCAGTCACTATGTAGGACAGCTTTCAACCTTGAGACCTATTGGAGTCACACCACCATGTTAAGAGCATTAGAACTGTTTCAGCAATGTCGCAAACCTTTTATTAGCTAACTGGATGAGTTTTTTTGAAGCGTATTTTGAATTTTTTTGAAAATACTTTTATTCTTCACTAAGCATTTATCATAATTGTATATGTTTAAATGAAGCCACTAAGAGCCTGACCCGGGCCAGCATGTCCCCAAATGTGCTTTGTGAAGCAACAGATACTTCAAAATTAATATATTTAAGGGAAAAAAGAGTTTCATAGTCAAATATGTTCAGAACACTAGGTTAAGTAGGTTTCTCTGGTTTCAATTTTTTAATTATAAAATATACAGAAAAATTGAAAGAATAACATGAAAAACACCCACATATCCATGACTGAGATTCAACATTTATAAACATTTTGTGATTTTTGCATATATGTATATATATTCTTTTTGCTGAATAACTTAAAAAGTATTTACAGACATCTTAATACCATTACATTTCACCTCTAAATATTTGAGCATACATTTCCTAAGGCATTCTTACATAACCACAAGAGCATTATCACATAAGAAAATTAACAACCCTGAACATCTAATTGTCTACATTCAAATTTTCCCTTTCATCCTCAGTGTGGTCTGTATAGCTTTTTTTCCTTTTGAATCAAAACCAATTAGTTTATACATTGCGTTTGATTGTTATGTCTCTTTAGATTCTTCTTTTTTTAATGATTTTTTTTAAATTGGAGAAGTTGTAGGTTCATAGAAAATCATGCAGGAAATACAGAGTTCCCATAGGCCCCTCCTCCAATATTAATACCATGAATTTGGTACATTTGTCATTATTGATAAAGGACCATTATTACAACTGTATTATTAATTATAGTCCATGGTTTACTTGAAGGGTCATTGTTTGTGTTCTACAGTACTTTGTTGTTGTTTTAATTTTTTTCCTAGTAATATAAAAACAATCTAAAATTTATCTTTTAACCACATTAAGATACATATATTTTTTAATTAGATTATTTGTCCATTTACTATTGAGATACTGGATTTCTTCGGGATATTAAATCTTATTGGGTATGTGGTTTCCAAATATTTTCTCCCATTCTGTAGGTTGTTGTTTTACTTTCATAACTTTGCCTTTTTATTTCCATAACTTCGATGCACAAAAGTTTTTCATTTTAATGAGATCCCATTTATTTACTTTTTGTTACTCATGTTTTGGGTATAAAGTCTAAGACACCCGTCGCCTAACACAAGGTCTTGAAGATGTTTCCCTATGTTTTCTACTAGGAAGTTTAGAGTTCTGGTTCTTAGAGTTAGGTCTTGGATCCATTTTGATTTGATTTTTGTATATGATGTAAGGTTGGGGTCCGCCTTTATTCTTTTGCATATGGACATGAGTTTTCCCAGCACCATGTATTGACAAGATCATGCTTTCCCAATTAAGGGTACTTGACACCTTGTCGAAAATAAGTTGGCCATAAAAACGGAGTTTGGTTTTTGAAACCTTGATTTAATTCCATTGGACTTCCACCCAATAGATTGGCACTGACCTACATGCACCCCAGTGTGGTCAGAGGGGCCACTCTGCTCCCCCTGGAACAGGGCTTGAGACTCACAATGAACATGCAGGCTGGCTCCACACCACACCAGGGATGGAGTAGAAGAGGGGCCTTCAAGGTCATCAGGAGCTTCTCCTATGATTTTTGAAGTTGTCCTTTCTTGACCGGGCACTTGCACCTTTACTGCAGCCCTGTAACTGTTTTCCATAGTATTGCCCTCCCTAAGACCTGAGGAAACCAGTGTCAGAAGCATCAACAGAATCAGAAATATGCCATAGGTGATACACCAGATGGAACAAACATAAGAAATACTGGAAAATCATCCCTACCAAGCAATTGGCATGAATTTATGCAATTCTGTAACAAAAGGGGGTGAAATCAGCCACTGTGTTCAAGACTGGTAATGTCTGCTCACAACAAATGTGGAGATGTAAGACATTAGATAGGGCCCTCCTTTAGCTAGCGAAAACTTAACTATACCCAGAATGGCTGCAAACTATATAAATACATCCCACTAACTCAAAATAAATGTATTTTACCAACTCAGCTGCCCCTTCCCAAATCCCCAAAATTTCTGTGTCATGAAGAGAAAAGAGACAATGGTCTCAACCCATTAAAATTAAATTATCTTAATTTTGCACACACATTTTACAAAAATATATGGCCACTCTTCCTCACCCTCTTCCCTTCTCTTTCTGAACCATTCAGTTAAAGCCAGTAGGTGGCATGCTAGGCCCGGGAGCCTCAGCCTGTCAGAGTGGGGTGTCAGCGCGCCAGTGGGGGAAATGGCCACATGGTGTGGGGAATCAAGCCCTGCCTGGAACTCAAAGCCTAATCTCTGACATTCTCGTCTAAGATGCAGGACCTGAATCTAATCACAAGGAAGCGTCAAACTCAAACTGAAAGACCTTCCACAAAATAAATGTCCTGTAATCTTAAATAATGTCAAGATCACGAATGGTAAGAAAGACGGAGGAAGTGTCTCAGATTGAAGGAGACTAAAGAGACATGACAACTTAATGCAACTTGATTCTGAACTGGATTTGAAGAGTAGATGGTAGTAATGTATCAGTGTTAATTTCCTGACAAAAGTACCCTTGTTTGTAAGTAATACACACTAAAGCATTAGCAGCTGACTGGGCATCAGATTGGCAATTTGCTCTCAAATGGTTGTTCAAGGGTACTGTACTGTACTTCCAACTTTTCTGTAATTTTGTGTTTGTTTCTGTCTTAGTTTCCTGGCTGCTAAAAACAAATACCATACAATGGGTTGGTTTAGACAATAGGGATTTATTGGCTCTCAGTTCTGAAGCTAGGAGAAGTCCAAAATCAAGGCATCAGCAGGTGATGCTTTTCCCAGAAGAGTGTGGCATTTGGGGACTGGCTGCCAGCCATCCTTGGATCCTTGGCTTTTCTGTCACACAGCAATGCACATAGTAGTGTCTTCTTTTTCTTCCAGGTTCCACTAACTTTCAGTTTCTTCTCCTCGTGGTCATCCCTACAAGGCTTCCAGTAATAGGATTAGGAGCCACCCTGTAGCAATGCAACCAGAAAAAGATATTGCCCGAAGGGGGAAAGGGTAAATACAAATGAGTTTACATGGTTAGGAGACTTCAAAGTGAGTTGGGAAGTCATTCCAGAGGTTATGCTTATGCAGGACCTCGTCATTGACTGCCAAAGTAAATATTGCTTCAAGTAGCAGAGCTTCTGAGGGCTCTGGAGGCATCCAGACACTATAGGCAGGGCTGACAGCTCAGGAGTTTGGCATACTGCCAGGGAGCCCTACTTGGGAATTTATGCTCCCCAGGTGACAGAGTTGGACTCAGTTCTGGTTTCCCTACACATGGCTCGTCTGCTCCTTCTATTTGAACCTATTGTTAGTACTAGAGTTGATAGGTGTATGTCTAAGCGACATAAATTTTTGGGCTGTCCATATGCCAGCTGGGCTCTGAATCTCAAAAGAGTTGCATTATCTACTCTCTTGTTCATTAGACTCACCCAGGACAACTAACATGGAGATGTTGATGGACAATGACCATCCCAAAGAATAGAGAGAGTCTGAAACTATGAACAAGTTAGTCCCACCCATCTGCACCATGGGATCTAAGCCCCCTCTCAGTTAGAGGTGGAGTGGGCATCACCATCCCAGAATCCTCAGGACTGGGGAATAAATGATGGACTAGAGTAGACTTATTATAATTCTAGCAATGAAAGAACTGTTATCATTCATGTGGAGATACTGGTCACTAGAGGTTCTGAGCAGAAGGAGAGGGTAAAACAGGTGTATTATGGGGGCATTTTCTGAACTTGGGAATTGTCCTGAATGACATTGCAATGACAGACACAGACCATTATATATCTTGTCATAACTTAGAAAATTGTTCAGGAGATACTGTAAACTACAATGTAAACTATAATTCACCCTTATTGGCAATGCTCCAAAATGTGTTCATCAATTGTAACAAATGTACCATACTAATGAAGGATGTTGTTAATGTGGGAAAATGTGGGAAGGGTAGGGAGCAGGACATATGAGAATCTCCTATATTTTTTATGTAACATTTATGTAATTTGAGTATTTTTAAAAAGTATGTGTTTTTTATTTTTTTATATCTCCAAAAGGTCTTATTTACAACTGGTTCACACGTACAGGAATGAATTAAGGTCTAGAACATGTTTTTTTTTTCTGGGGTATGTAACTTAATCTACCACAGATTCAAAATTAATACACATACACATACATACACACACACACACATACATAGGATCATGCAAACACATTGCTAGGGTCCCTCCAGGACCTTGGAAAGGACCCATACATGTGAGAAGGACTGGAGCTTAAGTTTCATTAACTTCACTATGTTTAAATGCAGCAGATATTATGGTACCCTGTAATGTCTGGAAGACCAAGTTGGCAAAACAGTTCTCCTATAATTTAATCCTTGCCTCAGCAGCTTTCCAGGGTCGTTGTGACCTTCCTGCCTCTGCACTGCCTCCCACTGTAGCAGAATGAGTACGTGCCAAACATTGTTCAAGGTCAAGGAGCTGTAGGCTGTGCCCTGAGACCCACATCAGCCAGACCCTACAGGCTGTCCTATTACTGGGCCAAGCAGCTCCATGAGTATTTGCTAAGCCTGGCTTACTACAAATGACCAGTGTTTTGCTTAAGTATGGTGTTCCCTGATCATACTTCCTTCTTCTCCACCCTCCAAAAATGGTTGGCTGGCATATGATTTGAAAAAAATCAGGAGTGGGCAAGAAGTGTTTCCCTCTTAAAATCCCCAACCTTCACTCACTTCTCCCTGCACGGAGAGCTCCACCCCTTCTTTTCTCCTTTCTACAAATTTGTTGCCTGCAAAGAGAGTACATTCTGGTCTGCTCTCTCATCAGGAGCAAGCTGATAGCTCTAATGGAAAAGGCAATAGTTTAGGTATATACGTTTCACTCAAGAGATTGTTAGTTAAGTCCATTTACTGCACAATTAAACCACTCCAATCTAGATTTTATCATTAAATAAAGCTGCCATTTTTATTTCTTCCTGTGTCTCTCAGTAAGTTCCTAACTCAGCAGGAAAGAAAGGTGTTATTTATTGGGTCCTTTCGAACTTCAGCACAAATAAAAGATGACAGACCTTCAGGGTGGTGGTGATGGCAGATAAGGAAAGAAGCATAGTACTTTGAAACACATTTTAGAAAGTAGAATTGACAGATCTTGGTGCTGGATTACATATGGGGGGAGGAGTTGCCAGGGGTCCCCAAGACTATCTTCCATTCAGGGATTCATTAAAGGAATACATGGCTGTTTTACTCACAGCTAAGATCTGTTACAGTGGTGTAATAAGGACCCAGGGAAAAAGACAGGCACATGGAAGGCTCCATGTGGAGGCTTCCTTATGAGGGGTCCCAGGGAGCACTCTCTTCCCTGGGCAATGAAAATGTAGCAACTTGTGGGAAATGTTTCTGTGTAGAGCCCTTTAGAGATTCAGAGCTCAAGGTCTTTATCATGTAGACACCTCTGCCTAGCACATCCCAAAATCCAAGACTCCCAGTTGGAAAGCAGGTATTCAGCTTAAACCACATGGTTGTACAAATGATTTAGGCACAGTTAGCCACCCTTATAATTTTGAGAAACTTATATCAGTGTAGACACCTATTTACCAGCTATCCCAGTCACCAGCCAAGGGCTACCCCCTATAAGCAGACCATTCTAGTGGTAAATGTCTCAAGCCTGCTAGGTTAACTCTTTGCTGCACAGAGGGACTGAGGAAAGAGTGACACCCAGGTTTCTACCTGAAGCATGTAGGTGGACAGTGTAGTTACCGAGGGTGATGGAGGGAGTAAAGGAAGTGCAAGTTTTTGGAAGCATTAATATTTCAATTTTGAACACATGAAATTAGAAATAGTTATATGATATCAAGTTAAACTAAGCTGTGTTACAAAAATAGCAACTTAAAAATTTCAGGGAAGTGGACTTGGCCCAGTGGTTAGGGCATCCGCCTACCACTTGGGAGGTCTGCGGTTCAAACCCTGGGCCTCCTTGACCCATGTGGAGCTGGCCCATGCGCAGTGCTGATGCGCGCAAGGAGTGCCCTGCCACGCAGGGGTGTCCCCTGCGTAGGGGAGCCCCACGCGCAAGGAGTGCGCCCTGGAAGGAGAGCCGCTCAGCGCGAAAGAAAGTGCAGCCTGCCCAAGAATGGCGTGCAGACATGGAGAGCTGACACAACAAAAAGGAACACAGATTCCCGGTCCCGCTGATAAGGATAGAAATGGTTACAGAAGAACACACAGTGAATGGACACAGAGAGCAGACAACTGGGGGTGGAGGGGGGGCGGTGGGCAAGGGGAGAGAAATAAATTTTTAAAAATTAAAAATAAAAATAAAAATTTCAGTAGCTAAATACAACAGAAGTTTCTTTGTCACTTAGTTGATTACATGTCTTTTGCAGCTTGGTAGAAGTTGGGGAGTTGGGGTGGGAGGGAGAGGGGTCCTCTATTCCACATTAGTCACTCAACTGTCACTCAAGGGCCCAGGCTGCTAGAAGGCTCCTCTATCTAGAATATTGTTCATTGTTCTGATAGAAAAAGAGGCAACTGGAGAGCTCTCATATAAGCTCTTCCATGCTCCAGTCTAGGAATCACACACTTCATTTTACCCACTGCCCAAGGGCCCAAACTATTCACATGCCGTCAACCAACAATAAGAGGAACTAGGAAATGTGGGTTAGCAAATGGGATGTTTGGTGAGTACCATTGTTTCTGCCACAATATCCAGGTGCAAATGTCAATAGGCATAGTAATTGATGGGGAGTTATTGATTTAGGAGTCATAAACAGATTGGTAGTATTTAAAGCCCATACTCTACCCCAGGGGTTCTTAAACTTTTTTGTTTCATGGACCCCTTTGCCAGTCAGGTGAAAACCGCAGACCCCTTACTAAGTTCACACTATACTGTGTATTATTTAATAAATATATCACACCTACCAACATATCCCCACAAGAATGTGTTTTTTTTTTAATTCAAGCTGATTGACCCTTTGTATAGAATCCCTGCTCTACTCTCACCTTCTCGTGATCTGAGTGCCAACGGCCTGATAAAGGCAACGATATACCCTTTTCTGGTTTGAAGGAGTAGGGAATCAGCTTGGTTGATATCCTTTAAACCTGTAGTGAAACTAGCAACACAAGGGATCCCTTCATTAGCTCAGGACACTGGCTTTGGTTTATGGTGGAAAGCAATTTTTGCATCTCTCTGAGAAGAAGGGCTTGGTCCAAGAAAATCCTGCCTAAAACCAGCCTGATTCTTCTCAGAGCCAGGGGGCTGGGCTTGCAAAGATAGGAAAGGACTTCTGAGATTTTTACAGATGAGGTCGTTGAGGATCACCATAACTGAGTAAAAGCTGGTGGTCATTAAATAAACTTGTGCCAGAGGTACCACTAGGTGGCACTAGCAGGCCAAAGTCAGAAGCACCGGGTAGAAGAGGATGAAAGAATAAATGGAAGAACGGACTAAGGTGATAATTTGTTCCAAAGAGGGAGGAGATAAAAAGTGCCCCCAAACGGCCTCAGGTAGAACTTTGTGAAAGCGGTGCCCACAGCTAGCTATATCTGCTCTTCTGCAACTTTAAAAATAGTAAAATGACAGTAGGAACCATACATTTTATTCTGAAAAATGATTTTCAAATGGACTTGAAGGGTTCCTGTTGTTAACTAAGTATGATCACCTGTGTGTGTGAGCTTGCATGCAGGCGTCTGCCTACCCCCCAAACAGCTTGCCAAGAATTTCATATTATCACATGATTCTAGCTATATTAACACATTGATGGAAATTTTAAAAAGTATCCACTGCTCTCTCATACCTCTTGTATAGATACGTGTACATTTCTACTAAGACTTTTTTTAAATTTTATTATTTATTTTATTTTTTAAGACTTTTTGATTTAAGATGGATATAACTAAGATGTGTCTTCTCAACGGAATGTTCAGATATGTCAAGTCAAAAAAGAAGGGCTTTTCATTAGAAATGGCAAGCCTTATTTAGTTCTTCAATGATACAAGCTGGTACTACTATACATCAAATTATATTTAATTGTCACGATTAATTTGTGTTTGGGTCAGTGAAACAAATTGTCAAAAAGGAAATTATCCCCACAAATATTACTGATCACCCTAAAATTATTCCGAACTAAATAGAATCGGAAAAAAACCCAGTACTGGTGGCAAATCCATAAGTCTGGGCTTCTCAATCTTTCAATGTTGAGGCTCATGGAAAACTGTCGTTTTTATGGCACACTGGGGTAAATGGACAGGGGTCCTGAGTCTCAACTGCCCAAGGTCTATTGGGCCACCATAGGGTCTGAGGTCATTAGGTCAGCAAACTTATAACCCATTTTAACACACTAAATGCTGTATAAATCCTAGAGCAGTTTTTATACTTTAGAACACACAAATGCCAGCAAGGATTGTTAAAGATGCCCTACCTGCACCCCTGAGGTGGTATGTCCCAGATGAGGCCCAGATTCTTCTGGAAACAGACATGTGAATTACTTTGTAGCCAAGGTGCTCAAACTTGGCTTCATTTTGGAATCAATTGGGAAATTAAAAAAAAAAAAAAAATCCCTGGTTCCTATCTCCAAAGAGTCATTTCCAATTGACTCTGAGGTATAAGAATCACTGCACTATATGATAATGAGTCAAGGACATTTTGAAAAACCTATCACACTTATCTAGCTTTCTGCACACAAGTATGAGGTTTTTGTTTTTTAATTCAAAGCTATGAAGAAGAAAGCAAAAGTTGTTTATAATTTGACCATATAGCCCCCGTCGACATCTTACTAATAAAGAAAACACAAGGTTCAAGAAATGAAAGTGAAAACATGAAAACTCTTCCTCTCCCAAATCAACCAGTTAAGTTTCTTGTGATTTCTTTTTTAGAAAAGTTTATATACCTACATATTTGTATCTCCAGAGATGCTTTTTATTTACACTAAAGAGAGCACACTACACATAGTATTCTATTTTACCTTTTAACATTCATTACTTTATGAAATCTGACCTTTGATTACACAGCTACAAAGTTAATTCATATGTCTACACTATATTTTATTTATCCAGTCCTCTATTGATGAGTACTTTGCCTATCTCTTTCTTCCGTTGCAACAAGCATCCATATACATAGATCACATATATTGTAACAAACATTTGCAAATATTTTTGTAGAGTAAATTTCTAAAACTGAGATCGCTGGGTACAGTTAACATTTAGATAATGTGGTGAGATAGAAAACCATAAAATAAAATAAAACGATGCCGTCCACATTTATCAAACAAAAAACTAGGTCTGACAGTTCCGAAGCCCTGGCGGAGCGTCGCTGCCGGGTGCTCCCTGACTCCGAGCTCCAGCCGACAGGCTTGTAGGCGCCCTCCGGGGGAGGGAGGGAGGGAGGGCCCTCGGGTCACGTGGGAGGCCTCGCCCCGCCCCGCCGAGGCTCCGCTCACCGGCCCTGCGCCTCGGCGCGCGCAGTCGCAGCACGCGCTGTTTGCGCAGGGCCGGTGCCGTGGAGGCGGGGCAAGGTACGCGTCTCCGTAAGTTTCGTTCTTCCGCGTGGCGGTGGGCGGCCGGGTGGGGCGGGGCTCGTTGGGCCGCTGTTTCCGTCCAGGCCCTGCGGCTGGCCGCGGGCTTCCGGCGGCCGCCCTTGGCAGCTGGCGGAGGCGGGTGGTGTGTGGCGCTGGTTCGCAGCCCTACCGGGCCTGACTTCGGCGTTCGTTAATGTTTAACCACCACGCACTCTCCAACCGGGCAGGGTTCCTTCCGCCCGTCACAGCGTGACCCACCGAGCTTGTGCACTTTGAACAATCTGGTTTTCGCCGTGGACCAGCTTTCCTGACATCTGCACTCTAAAGTGTAAAAACTGCTCCAGGATTTTTGCAGCCCCTTCCATCCTAGGTATTTGCCCTCCCAAATCTGCAGTTGAAAGACCCCATAGTTGCAGACGGTTTTTACTTAAAGGTTAAATACAGCCTTTTAATCTTTTAATCTTTTTCCATGGGCTCCTTGCTAAGTTCACACTATACTGTGTATTTTTTTGTAACTACCACACCTGCACCAACACACCCCCACGAGAATGTTTTGAATTTCAATTCAAGCTCAGGGACCCCTTGTTAAGAATCCCCGGCCTAGATGGAACTCTGAGCTGGAAGGAGCTTAGATGTGACACATTATTTGTGCGTTTCCCACCCCCAGGCCCTGCTCTGAATACTTATATATTAAAACATTTATTCACCACATCCCTATGTGGCAGGTGCACTCCTTGTGCCTTTCTTACAAAGGAGGAAACTGCCACAGAGGACGCTTAAGCAGCTCACAGGGAATCACGCTGCTAGTAAGATGCTAAGTGGGATTCAAACCCGTTCATGAATCTCTGATGTCGCAGGACGGTAGCGAATTTCAGAGCAGCTCGTGACTTTAAGTTAGTTGGCAAGAATTCAATTTTAAACATTTTTTTTGGCACATTAGCGTGCCGAAATTTAAAAAAAAAAAATTCAAGACCATTGTCTTTGGTGCAGTTTATATATATATATACCATTGCTTTGCTAAAAGGTTATATATATATATATATATATATATATGTACCATTGCTTTGCTAAAAGGTTTTTGTGCCTTGAAGATAGTGTACTTGCCATGAGTTTTTTATAAATCCGCGGATGCTACCTAGATGAAATATTAGGGTATATGTATCAATGCTCGGCAAATGTAGACTCATAGGATTTGGTTTTGAATTCTGAGCCTACCACCTTGTGAATTTTGGCAAGCTTTTTAATCTTATCTGGAAAATAAGTATAATTCGTACTCCTTCGCAGTTTTGTGAGGATTAATGAGCTAATACATGCATAGTGCCCAAGCAGTAGACCCTCACTGAAGAAACTACTTTCGTCTATTACTATTCTGTCATCTAACAATATAGGACACTACTAGGGAAGGCATTTCTCTTCCCTGACGCGAAAAGCAAGGGCGTCACCCTGGAACTAAGCATGCTGATAATGTGTACACCAAGCCCCCAGAGGTAGGAAGGTACCTTAGGGCTCAAGAAGAGAAACCAGTAAGTACCTTTAATTTTCCTACTTTGATCTGTCTTTTTTGTCTCTAGTGCCGGGTTTCTTAACCTTTTTTGTTGCACAGAGCCCTTACTAAGTCGACACTATATTGTATATTATTTAATAAATATATTACTCCCACACCAAAACGTTGCCACAAGAATAATGTTTTTTTAAAAATATTTAAATTCAAGGTCATGGATCCTTTCCTGGGATTTGGGTCATGTTCATGTATATGTTCATTCATTGGGATACTGTATAGCAGAGGAAGATCTATGGCCACATCAAAGTGCATTAATTTTTTAAATGTAATTTTAAAAAAACAATTCAGTGTGTTTCCATTTTTATGAAGTGTAAAAACAAGCAAAACCAAACAATATATTATTCATGAATAAATATATATATAGGGCAAATCTATAGAGAAAAGCAAAGGGATAATAAACATATATATATATGTCTCCAAATACTACATTTAATTCTTATACTTACTCTTTTCAATGCTCAAGTTGTGTCCTACTTTATATTTATATATAGCTCTAGTGTCTGGTGGAAATGTAATTTTAGTCTTTTAAAATTCAAACAATGTATTCCTTATGTCCAAAGGGTATCTAATTGAGCCTTGGAATCCATTTTGCTGATTTGCTATTTTATATGGACGTAGCACCTATAAAAACCTAACTTTAGGCACAGGGCAAAAATTTATTGAATAGAATTGTGGAACAAAATGGCTGTATTTTTCAACAGGAAATTTTCTTCATCTAGTCCCCAAACTGGATGAGTCGTTTAATTTTTCACTTTCTTTGATTCAGTTATGATCCTATTTTCTTAAAGTAGACTCAAAATAGAGGAAATGTGTGGGAGTACATGTGTGTCCAAGTTACAGTAATTAAGGTGAACAGTCTCATGGACTCTATTACTGTTGTCTGAATAGACCATTATAGTCATAACATTTAATTAAGAATAATATGAATGTTAAATATAAAATGTCACCAGATATCATAAATAAATAGTAACATTTATGATACATAGAGGAAACAATTATTTGAAGGACAAACTAATACTTTCCTAAGCAAAATGCAAGGCTGTAATCATAGTTCTCTGAAACTTTTATCGTTTAGTCCCAGTCTTCTCTGCTTATTTCTTATCCACCTTCACATAGTTCATTACAGTTTTTCCTGGTTGAAGGCAAGGTTGAAATGACCGAAATTTAAAGGACTGTCATTGAAACTCATTTCTTTCAGAGAAAGGGAAGAATTAACTTTTGATGGTAGTCCACATCTCATGTATTTTGTTACCTCCTTGATCCTAATATTTCTTTTCTAGTTTTTGCCCAGAAAAAAAGAACTATTCACTTACTTCCTCCCTCCTCTAGTGCCAAGTTTTTAAATGAGCTGTACAAAATTCACAAGCAGTTCAATCATGATCTATGCAAGGCACATTCTGTGCAGATAGAAAGTGCTATTTTATCCTCATCTTTCTTGGGATTTGGGCCATTCACTATATAAATACAGAGTGGGATAAACTTGAGCATTGAAAAGAGTAAGTATAAGAATTAAATGTAGTATTTGGAGATGTAAATATATGTTTATTATCCCTTTGCTCTTCTCTATAGAATTGCCCTATATATATATTTATTCATGAATAATATATTGTTTGGTTTTGCCTGTTTTTACACTTCATAAAAATGGAAACACACTGAATTGTTTTTTTAAAATTACATTTAAAAAATTAATGCACTTTGATGTGGCCATAGATTTTCCTCTGCTATACAGCATCCCAATGAATGAACATATACAGATTATTCAGTCTACTGTTCATGCATCTTTTAGTTATTTCCCATCTTTTTCAGTTATAATTATTTTTGTGCATTTCTTCTGGTGTACCTATGTATGTTTCTCTATGGAATCTACCTAAAGTGGGATTGTTAAATTATGAAGATGTTCAACTTTACTAGGTAATGTCAAATTATGGTAGCACTGATGTATATAATCGCTAGCAGTTGCTCCATGTCCTCACCAATACATGATAGAATTTTTTGCCAATCTGGGGGTGGAAAATAATATTCCATTTGTGGCTTTGCTTTGTATTTACTTTGCATTTTCCTACTATTGAGATTGCTCTTTGCAAGTAATTGTTGGCCATTGTTTGTATAGTTATTTTGCATTATTTATAGTTATTCATATATTGTGGGTTTTAATCCTATGTTCATTTTATGTGTTGTGAATTCCACATTTCTTCCTTTTTCTTCAGCCTATTTCCCTTTCAGTTCTCATTCTTATCATTATTACTGCTCTGTTCTACACAAAATAAGATAAGCTGCATGTCCAACACAGTGGAAGTAAAAACTGCCACCTGTGCACTTTTGTATACTTTGGGTAGCTGCCAAAATCAAGTAAAACCTGATGACTATTTAGAGACACAATATCTCAGCCTCCTCAGCCATGGCTAACCCAGAAAAACATGGCCATGGTTGTTCTTTGTCTTTCCTTTAAAACACACACATACGCAAGCACACTTGCTTTTTTATTATGAAATAATTGCTTTTTAAAAATAAAAAGCATGTGTATTATTTTTCCAGTAGTAAGTAGGTTAGAACGAAGATTAACAATGCAAACTTCATATGAAAAATTTGACATCCCTCATGTTTGAGTGAAATAAACCAGACACAAAAAGACAGACATTATCTGACCTCACTTATATGAAATATCTGGAATATGCAAATTCATAGAAATAGTAGATTACAGGCTACCAGTGTGTGAGGATAAGGGAAAAAGGATTTTATTGCTTAATGGATGCAGAGTTCCTGTTTGAGGTAATGAAAAATTGGTGATGGGATGTTAGTGCTGGTAGCACAATATTGTGAATGTAATTAATACCACTGAATTGCACACTTGAAAGTCGTTAAAAGGGAAACTTTTGAGTTATATATGTTATTGGATGGCTTTGGTTTCTGGGCTTCTGGGTTCTTGGCTTATGTTGCAAAAAAGCATTTAAGGACATGCCATAGGGTGGGAAAGGGATTAAAGAGTTCATTAAGAAACAAGAAAATGAGAAAAGTACAAGGTCTAGGCACGGACCACAGGCCTACTTCAGGATGAGTTGCTTGTGTGGGACCCTAGGTTAGGAATTTTTAAAGTCTGTTTGCTGTTCTGATTGCTTGCCCCACTTATCATTTTTCCAGGGGCCAGTGGTGAAGCCTTTTGAGGATATCCGGGGCTTTCCCTTGACCCCAAATAGGATTCTCATTCCAAATGAGATTCTTGTTCCAAATGAGGTTCTCATTCCAGAGTCATGCAGGATCCCTCAGGAGGCTTCCAGGCAGTTCTCACAGCCATGTGGTCTGTTGGCCATGTTGTCTGCCAGCATGTTGTCTGCTGGGCTAGCCACCTTCCCCCTTTCACTATACTAACCTGCCTCGTATATGTTATTACGAGAAAAACTGTTTTTAACAAAGTTTTAAGAGACAACTAGAAATGTGAAAAAAAAAATGGATACATCCTATTACTTCCAAAGCTTGATTTGCATGATGCTTTCCTTTATTCCTTGAATTCAAAGCCCCTGCCTCTCCCCGTCTACACACACACACACGCGCGCGTGCGCGCGCACACACACACACACACACACACACACACACACCCCTCTACCTACTTCAGGTTTAGATCTCAGGCTTATACATGATATCTAATGATAGTATGTGTTCTATATGGTTCTGAACTACCATTCTCAAAGTAGAGGCCTATAAATTCCTTCTTTCTAAAACAGAGGTTCTTAATCTTTTTTGTTCCATGGACCCCTTTGCCAGTCAGATGAAAACCATGGACCCCTTCTCAGAGTAGCGGCAGATAGTTTTATGACACTCAACATTGACATGTCTTTAAATCAAACTTTAGGATTATTCAAAATTACATTTTACAACTTTCCAAGGATTTCAAAACTGTGCAACAACTGTTAATATGACATGAAATGAATGCTATTGTAATTTATTGCATACATTCAAAAGTGAAGGAAATGCGAGATTTCAGTCAGAGTCAGAAAATAATGATAATAAGTTCGTTTTTTTCAATTCATGCTCTCAGACCCCCTAAAATCCTTCTACGGAACCCTTGGGATTCCATGGATCCCTGGTTTAAGAACCTGTGTTCTAAAACATGTACCTAACGACTCACATAGAGGTTTTATTCCCTGAATAATAATGTTTCTACTTTATAAACTTATTTTTCAGATGAGCTATGCTCTTTTCCTCTGAACATATGAGCCCAACCAGTTATACAGGATTCAATAAATATTTAATGACACCAGCAGGAAAATTCCCTGCAGAAGACCCAAAGCCTGTTGACATTTGTATGTAAAAAAGTTTCCTTGGTGGGAGGAGATTAGGTCCATAGCTTGTAACCATTCTAAGCTAGGTATACCAAGGTCCAAGTACTCCTTTTGAAGAAGTTGAGTATATGTGCGTGTATGTTTTATTTTATATACCTACAGAAAAATATCTCATTATTTTAGAGAAATCAGAACTTTTTAAAAATATAATTATCTCTGTGAGCCAAGTTTTAGCCAAATGAGCGAAGTCCTCTTGCAATTTTTTCCTTTTCATTTTATTTTATTTAACTAGCATGGATCTTAATGACTCTGTACAAGATCCTGAAAAGAAGGAATATTCTCCTGTGTGTATTGGCAGAGAAGATGACGTTAAAAAATCTGAGAGAATGACAGCTGTTGTGCATGATAGGGAAGTGGTCATTTTCTATCACAAAGGAGAATATCATGCTATGGACATTCGTTGTTACCGTAAGATTTTTTCCTTTTATAAACTTTGTATTTATTTACAAACTACAAAACTATCGATTTTATACTAACCAGACATAACATTCATTTCCTTTTCAGATTCAGGAGGACCTTTACATTTGGGAGAAATAGAGGTATGTAAATTAAATCTATTCTCAACAAAAATCCAGATGTTTCCCTTTTCTATTTTTTTTACTAAAGCAGTTGTAGGTTTACAGAAAAATCATGCATAAAGTACAGAGTTTTCTCTATTAATACTTTGCAGTAGTGTAATTCCTTTTTTACAATTGATGAAACAAATTAACCATATTATTAACTATCACCCAAAGTTTACATTGTGGTTCATTTACCCTTTGTATTGTACAGTTTTATGGGTTTTAAAAACTTTTATTCTGGTAACATATACAATATAAAATTTCCCATTTAGTGGTGTTAAATACATTCACAATGTTGTACTAACGTACCATCATCCGTTGCCAAAACTTTACAATCAACCAAAATAGAAACTCTACAATTTAAGCATTAACTCCCCATTCCCTAACCCCACCCTGTCCCAACTAACCTAGATTTTGACTGTATGAGTTTGCTTATTCTAATTATTTCATATCAGTGAGGTCATACAATATTTGTCCTTTTGTGTCTGGTTTATTTCACTTAACATGATTTCTTCAAGGTTCATCCATGTTGTCATATTTTTCAGGGCTTTATTCCCTTTATGGTTGAATAAATATCCCACGTATATACCATATTTTGTTTATCCATTTTTCTATTGATGGACACTTTGGCTGCTTCATTTTGGCAATGTGAATAATGCTTCTATGAACATTGGTATGCAAATATCTGTTCAAGTCCCTGCTTACAAATTTTTAGGGTATATCTTACAGTGGGATTGCCAGGTCATGTGGTAATTCTATACTTAACTTTCTGAGTATCTGCCAAACTGTTTTTTACAGCAGTGACACCACTTCACATTCCCACCAACAATGTATGAAATTTCCTGTTTCTCTACATCCTTACCAACGTATTTTCCATTCTTAAATAGTACCCATTCTAGTGCATGTAAAATGGTATTTCACTGTAGTTTTGATTCCTTATTCAAAAATAATTTATATTTGGGTTTGAAGTGTATTTTAAGGCTTTCAATATGATTGCCAATATTCTAGGAATTCACAACCCTACCATTCCACAGATAAATATGAAAAATATGCATTTCCTTTGACAGCAATTATACTTTGAGATATATATTGTACAGATATTGTGAAAATGCTTAAATGTACACAAACACACATATATGCAAGGTTCATTGCAGCATTATTTATTATAATGAAAAATTGGAGGCAACCTAATGTTTTATTAGGAAATTGGTTAAAGTCTGATACAGCCATGCTGTGGAACACTGTGCAACCATGAAATTAATTAATGAAGCATAGACCTGTATGTGTTGGTATGGAGGGACATTAACATATTTTTGAGTGAAAGAAGCAAGTTGTAAATAAGTCTGACGAGATTCCATTTTTTTGTCAAAAATAATGTTCACTTTACTTTATACACTTATTGCATGGAGTGTGAGTGTATATTACTTTGATAAAGTAATTCAAATATATATTTAGAGAAAATCATACTTTGAAGGCTTAACTAAGGAGGGATGGGGAAACTGCCTTGCTACCTTGCATTGCAAAGCTGTCTAATTTCTTGCTTTCTCATTCATGAGACTGATGGTTATCTATCACTGCCTGGTGCAAAGAACAAGCTTGAACTTAGCTTTCCATTCTTTCCACCCTTGATTTCTACCTGGTTTAACATCTGTCCTCATGTTAAAGACATGTGTTTAAATGCATACGAATGTTTGCTGATGGTTTTCTTCTAGTGCACAGGAGAAATGTAAGCAACCAGTGATGATAATGTTATGGAAGAATTTCCCTCAGTTTCAGTCCATAATGAGAGTTTTAAGTCCTTGCTAGTCAAAGTGTGGTCTACAGACCAGCAACATCAGTGTCATCTTGGAGCTTGTTAGACATGCAGACTCTTGGGCCCCACCCTAAGCCAACTGAATCACTGTGTTCATTTTCACAGGACCCGGGTGACTCTCATGCTCCTTAAAGTTTGAGCAGCACTGCTTTAAGACAAAACACTCAAAAAGTTGGGAGATGACTTACTTTGAATCAAAAATTGCTCTTCAATTAATATACTCATATCTGTAATAACCCCTCTTGAATTTATATCTGAAGCTTTCAATTTCTTCCAGCAGCTAGTGAAAATTTCTTTAGAACCCCTTGAAGCCTTTGCCCCATTTCTAACAAGGAAGCCACATTAACATCTAATAGTTGAAGGCACAAATGCAGTCACATGGTAAAGTGGCCAAGCAAGTCATCTTCTGATAGAGCTCTAACCCATGGAGTTTCTAATCAACTGCAAAACAGAACTTGATGACTGTGCTGAGATTAGGTTCTGCCTTATGCTGAATAATTTGTAAATGGGAGGAAACGCTAGGCTGTTCTTTGTGGTTCTTTTACAATAGATCTGCTAAGTTGGATGTTTATCATGAATGTTTTAAAAGTCAGAATATTAAATCAATTATTTTCTTCCCTAGGATTTTGATGGACGATCTTGTATTGTTTGTCCCTGGCATAAATACAAAATTACTTTGGCAACAGGAGAAGGACTCTATCAGTCTATAAACCCTAAAGATCCATCAGCAAAACCCAAGTGGTGCTCCAAAGGAATAAAACAAAGGATTCATACAGTGACAGTGGACAATGGGAATATTTATGTGACTCTTTCTAAAGAACCTTTTAAGTGTGACTCTGACTTTTATGCTACTGGAAATTTCAAAGTAATTCAGAGTTCTTTCTGATAAAAAAAAATATGGCAATAAAAAAATTGTATATGCTTTGAAAATAACTTTAGAATAACTCTGCTTCAATACCAAAGATAATTTTTCCAACATAGATACAATTATTACTTATTTTTAAAAATCATAAATCTAAGAGATTTAAACCCATATATATTTAGTATATGATAGATTATCATCAGGATTTATAGATTACATTTCTTCAAATCTCTGATTGGAATCTGAGGGTTATAATTTCGGATTGTTCAGTTTAAGGAGGATGAAAATAATTTGGAAAGGAAATTTAAGAAGGAAGAAAATAATTTGTAGGATCCATAATGAATAAAAGATATAAGGCAAGATCTAGTAGAAACAATTTAAAGTTATCTGGGAAGAATCCTTATTTAGTGTAATATACTCTATTCTGGAAAAACTTAAATATGTACAAAGTAAACATAATAGTATGATGAAACCGCATGTATATACACCATCCAACTTCAACAATTATCAACATTATTATTTTATCTTTACCACCACACATTTCCTACTTACCCTATATGATTTTTTTTTTCAGGTAAACTATAAATACATTGAAATTCTCTAATCTTAATTGTACAATTTTCACTTAAAGCAGACTTTTGAATCTCAAAACTTGCCTCTAAAAATTGGAACAATTTATATGTTAGTTGAAAATAAAAAAACTTATCAATGTAAAAAGCCAAGACCTTGGCTCAATTTCTTTCCAGTAAGGCACACAGGCTAGAAATAAGGAAGCCACACACAGCTGCTGCCAAGCCGTAAGAGCCAAAGTGCTTTAAATGCCTATGTGAAATTTTCAGTTAGTTTTTTAAAGAGAATTTTGTAGTTGTATGCACGATTAAATATTTCACATAAATGTTAGCGAGATAAGAGCTAGTGTCTTGTTTTCTCAGAGTCCTTTCTGCTGAGTTCGTTGGCAGGGTTGATGTTCAGGTGATTGACCCTGGTTTTACCATGCCTTGTTATTTATGGCCAGTGCTCTTCTGGTTGCCTGGTGCTCACACCATACTAGTTGTGGTCACATGGGACTGAACAGCACTTGCTAGAATAGGAGCTGAAGAGTAAGTGGGACCAGAAAAGCCTGGGGTATAGAGATGACTCCAGAGTGCAAGAGGGCTGTTAAGATTGAAATCTAGTCTCAAAGCAGAGTAATTTGAGTGGTACGTAGGATTGAATTAAGACTCCAAACCTAATACTTAAACATTCTAAGGGGGCCCACCTGGACTCTCCCTTGGTTCCTGTAAACATGTAATAGTAAGTGAATAAGATATGTATCATAAAGACTCTGCTTAACCCAATCTTACATCTCATTACATTTTCTCATCTGTTAGCATATCGGTAGCATGAGGGATTACAATATGTGCTACTCATTTCTCAGACTACTAATGAGGCAAGCTTGGGGTTTTTATAAATACTGTTTATGGCAGCTACTTACCAGGTACAGGAAATGTACCAACCTGGGATAGGTGCATCTTAGCCTGGTATATCAGGTGCTAATCCTCTAGTGATATGATAGGTCATAACACATATCCAGAATTTAGGGTACATAGAAGAAACTGTAGAACCTCCTCCAGGCAAAAACTGGTCCTTATTTGCAGGGCCTATTACTGAAGCATTTTTTTCTCAGCATCTAGTGGCAATAATGAGTAATATGGACTGGATTTCTGGTCCTAAATTTGTTTCTCTAAATCTGGAAATTAAAAAAAGGCATGGCATGGCATGTCCTGTCCTTGTATGCAGAATTCTTCTAATTAGATTTGTACCTAGTATTTTATGTTTTATAAATTTGTGACATATCTGGATTGCAAGACCATTATTCATTTCTTTATAGTCAAGTATTTAAGAATTCATAATAAATTGGCATACTCAACTCACAGCCTGCAGATAAAAAAATACAGGCATACCTTATTTTATTGTGTTTCTTTGGTGCTTTGCTGATAATTACATATTTTACAAATTGGAGGTTTGTGGCAACCCTGCATCAAGAGTAAATCTATTGTACCTTTTCTCCAACAGCATATGCTCACTTCATGTCTCTGTGCCACATTTTGGTAATTTGCTCAGTATTTCAAACTTTTTCATTATATCTGTTATGGTGATCTGTGATCAGTGATCTTTGATGTTACTATTGTAATTGTTTTGGGGCAGTATGAACTGTGCCCATATAAGATGGTAAACCTAATTGATATATGTTGTGTGTGTTCTGACTGCTCCACTGACTGGCCATTCCCCCATCTCTCTCCTTCTCTTCATGCCTCTCTAATCACTGAGACATAACAATATTAAAATTAGGCCAATTAATAACCCCAACAATGGCCTCTAAGTGTTCAGATGAAAGGAACACTTGAAATCAAAAGCTAGAAATGATTAAGTTTAGTGAGGAAGGCATGTTGAAAGCCAAGATAGGCCAAAAGCTAGGCCTCATGTGCCAGTTAGTCAAATTGTGAATACAAAGGAAAAGTTCTTAAAGGAAATTAAAAGTTCTACTCCAGTGAAAACATGAATGATAAGCAAAACAGCCTTATTGCTGATATGGAGAAAGTTTTAGTGGTCTGGATAGAAAATCAAACTAGCCACAACATTCCTTTAAGTCAAAGCCTAGTCCAGAGCAAGGCCCTAGCTCTCTCAATTCTACAAAGGCAGAGAGGTGAGGAAGATGCTGAAGAAAAGGTTGAAACTAGCAGAGGTTGGTTTATGAAGTTTAAGGAAAGAAGCCACCTCCATAACATAAAAGTTCAAGGCGAAACAAGTGCTGATATAGAAGCTACAGCAAGTTAGCTGGCAGATCTAGTCAATATGTTGATGAAGGTGGCTACACTAAACAACAGATTTTCAATGTATGCAAAATAGCCTTAGATCGAAAGAAGATGCCATATAGGACTTTCCTAGCTAGAAAGAAGAAGTCAATGCCTGGCTTCAAAGTTTCAAAGAGCAGGCCAACACTCTAGTTAGGGGCTAATGCAGCTGGTAGCTTGAAGTTGAAGCCAATTTACCATTCTGAAAATTCTCAGGCCCCTAAGAATTAAGTTAAATCCACTGTGCTAGTGCTCTAGAAATGGAACAACAAAGCCTGGATGACAGCACATATATTTACAACATGATTTGACTGAGTATTTCATGCCCTGTCGAGAACCATTGCTTGGTTGAAAGATTCCTTTCAAAAGGTTACTGCTCATTGACAATGCATCTGGTTACCCAAGAGCTTCTATGGAGATGTATAATGAGATGTTGTTTTCATGCCTGCTAACACAACATCCACTTTATAGATCAAGGAGTAATTTCAATTTTCAAGTCTTATTTAAGAAATCATTTTGTAAAGCTATAGCTGCCATAGATAGTGATTTCTCTATGGATTTGGGCAAAGTAAATTGAAAACCATCTGGAAAGGATTCACCATTCTAGATGCCATTAAGAACATTGTGATTCATGGGAAGAGTTCAAAATATCAACATTCACAGAAGTTTGGGAGAAGTTGATTCCAGCCCTCATGGATGACTTAGAAGGGTCCAAGACTTCAGTGGAGGAAGTCATAGCAGAGATGGTGGATATAGCAAGAGAACTGGAATCAGAAGTGGAGCCTGAAGATGTAACTGAATTGCTGCAATCTGGTGAAGATAATGTGAACATTGTTGAAATGACAACAAAGGATTTAGAATATTACATGACCTGAGTTGTTAAAGCAGCAGCAGAGTTGAGAGGACTACTACAATTTTGAAAGAAGTTCTACTATGGGTAAAATCCTATCAAACAACATCACATGCTGCAGAGAAATCTTTTCTGAAAGGGAGAGTCAACCTATGCAGCAAACTTCATTTTTGTCTTATTTTAAGAAATTGCTACAGCTACTCCAGCCTTCAGCAAACACCACCTTGATCAGTCAGCAGCCATTAACACTGAGGCAAGACCTCCACCTGCAAGAAGATTATGTCTCAGGTGATGGTTAACATTTTTTAGCAATAAAGTCTTTTTAATTAGGGTATATACTTTTTTAGACACAATGTTATGGCACACTTTAATAGACTACAGTATAGTGTAAACATAACTTTTATATGCACTGGGAAACCAAAAAATTTGTGTGATTCCCTTTATTGTGATATTTGATTTACTGTAGTGGTCTGGATCTGAACCCACAATATCTCTTAGGTATGCCTGTATTCATTTATTGTCTCTGAAAAAGAAAGCATTTGATAGGGTTTTCTTCCCAGATAAATAATAGGTAAGACACTCAAAACAGGTCTTTAATAAAAACAATTTTATTATAGTGTCCATATTGTAAACCAGAGCACAAAGTCTAACACACCAAAAGGTGAATTTTCTTGTTCATGAGAAATATCATTTAGTCATACATGTATTCTACATGTATGTAGAATATAAACGCTAGAGAAAGACATTTAGTAATAATCCCCCTCCTTTTAAAGCAGAGTATTCAGAGTATGTAAAATAGTCTCATAGCTTTGTCATGAAATGTAGCATCAGATAACCCTTAAGCTCTGGTATTTCATCAGTGATATTTACACTCAGTTTTGCTCATTCATTCTTCTCAGTTGATTGGTCAAACACAGAATGTAAAACTTGTATCTTATTGCTCAACTTATTAGCAGGAAGCATGGGGCAGTCTGAAATATCTTCTGGCTTCTCTGGCAATGACCTGTAAGATTTTGCTGTGATTTTATCTTCAGGAAACATAGGCTCAGAAAGCACCGGCTCGGAAAACGCTTTTCTAAAATTTGCATTCTCTTCTCTGGTTTGCCGTATGGACTCTTCCTCTTGGAAAATGTTCTTTACCTTCTCTAATACAGCATTAACGCAGACTGTCTATATAATAATACAAAAATTATAAGTAAGATTGCCTTTTAAACTACTAAATTAACACATAAAAGATATATTAAATGTTAACATAAAATTATTAATCTTCATAGTCTAATAAAGAATTTCTTTCAGGAATCCCTGGCATGTGATAAACATCAAGAGAATTATTCCTTGTTCTAAATTTAATTTATTATACCACAATTTAGAAATTTAAAGCATAGAATGTTCAAATAGAAATGTGCTTTACCTTCCCCCCACCCCCAATTTATTAGATGTCTCACAGTTTTATTCTCCTGATTTAATAAAGGCAATATTTTCTGAGAGATGGAATTTGTCCCTAAACATGTTAACATGTTAATGTCTGAGTAGGTTTGTTTGTTTCTGTTCCCCCCTCCCCAGACTTCGCTTATTCCTGTATGTACAATAGGAAGGATGTAAGTATTTTGGCAAAGCTAGTGATTCGTGATTTCTAAACAAAAGTGTGACCCACTCCCCCCCCCAAAAAAAATCATTCAGTACTTTAAAGAGAATGGAAAGAATGGTATCAAAATCAAACATACAGAGAAAAACAATTTCAAGATTTTGGGATCGCTAAGAACTGTAACTGTTTACTAATGGAAGCATTAGAAAATCCTTTCTAATTACAATGATGAAAATGATAATGCCAAGTATTTCAGGCAAGCAATGAGAATAAAAATTTGTGAAATTTGAGAAGACCTAAAATAAGCTTATTTTACAGAAGAGTTCCCTGAAGATGATATAACGGACTATAACCACATAGAAAGTTTTCCTAAAGAGTATAATAGAAAAAGGTTTGAAACCTTCTGGCTAGAACAGCCTCAGTTTCCTCCTGCCTCTTCCTCTCCTGCTTGCCTCACACTGAGGAGCAGGGAAACACCAGATGCTTTCCTGGATTTCCTTGCAGTTAAATGTGGGCCTTGTACCCTGTTCTGTCCAATGAGATAAAATAGGATGTCTGCTGGAGAGAAGGTCAGAAAGAATATTTGAAAAAGTCTTTCCTCCCAGATAAAAGGGAGCACTTCTTTACTTTTGCCTCTATGCACCTTCTTCCTTCCCACTTTGAGCACTGGTATGAATGTGATTCCTGAGCATGAAGCATCAAGCCTAGGGACAATAAAACAGCAACAGTATAGCAGAGGAGAAAGACAGAAAGACTGAGTTCTTGATGACATTGTAGATTCCTTGTACAAATGTGGAAACTGCCTAACACTTCTATTTAAGTGAGATATTTAAATGTCTTTATTGCTTAAGCCACTGTCAGGTATTTTGTTACTTGCACCCTAATGTATCAAAATTCAGAGCTAGAGACCCTCAGATCCATCACTTCCAACTGCAAAGAGACCCATCCATTTATGGGAACTATGATCATTTTCTATGAATGACATGATAATAAAAAAAATGGTTAGAAAGTCCTGCCTAATTGATTCATTCCCTCTTCCCTTGCCTACAAAATTATATCTGCACCTACCCTAACCACCTCTCTTTCAATCTGAGAAGATGAGGACTCTTGATCTTTTAACTTAAATACTACCATTGTCTCATTTCTTCCCTCTCTGCAATCTCTCACTCTTGCTTGGCTTTCCCTCTTAACATCTTCCATTCTAAAAGAAAAAAATTAAAAATCTCTGGGACCATGTTTCTCTTTTGATTGCAATCTTGGTCAAACCAGAGTCTACATTCATGGCTTTCATTTTATAATCTCCTATTCACTCTGAAATCTGCTACTAATTTCTCTCTTCCTTATCCCATCACTGCACTGAAATAGATGGTTAACCTCAACATCTTTACTACTAGATCTAAAGGACACTTATTAGATCTTCATCTTAATCGACCACTCACACTCCTCAATATTTCCTTGATGCTGTTTCTCCTGAATGTCTTATTTTTCAGGTTGTTGCTTGTCTCCTTCATGGAATCCTTCTTAGACTTAAATGTTGCTTTTTTTCACATTTCTGTCCTTATCACTATATTCACTTGACATGGTTCCACTCAAAGAGCATTAAATCAAGTTTATATGTTATTTCCTTTCAAAATCCTATCCCCAACCCTGCCTTCTCTCCTATGCCTTAGATGCATATGTGAACAATTATCAGGTCACCAAAAATTGTTTCTATCACCTACTTATAAAGTTTATAGCATGACAAAATGTGTGGGATGATTTCAAAAGTCTTTGAAAATTTTTCTTTCTTTTTATTTTATATTTTTATTTACTTTTAAAAGATACATAGATCACACAAAATGTTACATTAAAAAATATAGGAGATTCCCACATGCCCCACTCCTCACACCCCCCCCCCTTTTCCCACATCAACAACTTCTTTCATTAGTGTGGTACATTCATTGCATTTGATGAAAAAATTTTGGAGCACTGCTACACGGCGTGGATGAAAAATTTTCTAAGTTTAATTTTGGTTTTAGACTAGCCCATTTTATCCTACCAATTTTTTTTTGCAGGGCATTTGTCATCCTGGCTTGTTTCAATGTCAATTTTGCATTAGATTTACACTTAACACTGTGCACATTTCAAAAATATGCAAAATATTCTATTCACCAGTTATTTTTTAAGCTATGATTTAATAAGTTTAAAAGTAAGTTCTCAGGAGTGGGTGTGGCTCAAGTAGTTGAGTGCCCACCTCCCACATGGGAGGTCTTAGGTTTGGCTCCCAGTGCCTCCTGGAAAAACAAACAACAAGCAAAACAAATGATAAAACCAACTCAGAGAAGCTAATGTGGTTTGGTGGTTGAGTACTGGCTTCCCACATATGAGGTCCCAGGTTCAATGCCCAGTCCCAGTACCTCAAAAAAAAAAAAAAGAAAGTAAGCTCTCCTACTTTGTTTTTCTTCAAGGATGTCTTAGCTATTCCTGACCATTAGCATTTTCATATACATTTTAAAATCAGCTAGTCAATTTACACATACATACACACACTTGCCCACATTTTAATTGGAACTGATTTGAATATATAGATCATGAGGGAAAATTTAATCTTTATTATTGAGTGTTTCAATATTATCAATAAACAATAAATATGCAAGACCTCTAACAAAAAACTGTAACAATTATTAAGAAAAATTAGAGACCTTAATAAGTAGAGGGATATACCATGTTCATGGATTGGAAGGAAAATTTATTCTACCAGCTATCAAGACTTTATTATAAAGCTCCTGTAAAGAATACAGTGTTGAATTGGTGCAAGAATAGACAAATAGACCAACTTAACAGAACAAAGAGTCTATAAACAGACACATATATATAAGGACACTATGACAAAGGGAGTGATGTGGGGTGATAGGAAAAGAGCATTTTCTCCCAATAAGTTGGGCATAGCTGATTGGATATCTGTGGGAGGAATATTTGACACCTTTTAACAAACTCAAAAATCCATTCCATATGGATTATAAATCTAAAACCAAAAGGTGAAATAATAAAGCTCCTAAACTACAGCAGAGAATATTTTCATGACCTAGCGAGTAGGTCAAGATTCCCTTAACAGACATAAAAAGCATTTACCATGAAGGAAAAGATTGATAAATTGGACTACATTTAAACTAACTTCTGCTTTAAAAGACATGCTCTAGAGAGTAAAAGGGAAGCCACAAAATAAAAGAAATCTCCCCACATACAACAAAACTATGTACCTAGAATATGTAAAGAAGTATGAATCAACAATTAAAAGACAACTACCAGTAGAAAAATTCCTTTAAAAGGAATTCACAAAAAAAGAAACCCAGATGTTCAATAAAAATAAGAGATTGTGCTCAATCTCTTTAAGAATGAAAGAAAAGCAAGTTAAAACCACAATAACACAATACTAAGAATTGCTAAAACAGAAAAGATTAACAATACTAGGTGTCAGTGATAATGTAAACAACTGGAACTCATCATTGCAAGGAAATCACAGCCATGTCTAGTGGCCATCTCCCACCCCTCACCTACCTCATTCCTTCCCTGTGTGCAGATGTTTTAATATGCTTCCATTTTGAAGCCTTGTGGAGATGTTAGGTCTAATGGAACTGACTGTACATTGAACCCAAAGCCTGGAATAAGCAGCCCTAGCTGCTTATCAGAGCAGGAAGTCTGCACAAAGGTTGCTTGATACATGTGTTTTGTTTAGTACAGGCCCCTTCCCCCGGGATGTACAAATACCCATCTCTTAGGCAGTACAGGGTCCCTTGACTCTGAAGTGATACAGGCTGTATGGAGGTAACATCTACTTTGATGGGACCTCTCTCCTTGCTTTTTTGGACCCTTTGTGCTGTGTAAATAATAAAGTGGTCATTTGCTGAGTTTCTGTTCTGCCTGAGCCTGTGTTCCTATGATACACTATATAGCAACTTACTCTATAATAATCTGCTAGGATGATGTAATTGTTAAGACCTTTTTGGAAAACCGTTTGGCAATATCTACCAGAAGTGAATACATGCATACTCTACCACCCAGCAACTTCATCAAAAGATATGTACAAGAATATTCATAGTGACCTTATTCATAATAGCCCCAAACTGGAAATAATCTAAATGTCCATCATCAGTAGAATGGATAAATAAATGGTGATATATTTGATCAATGAAATAGTATACAGCAATGAAAGTGAGAAAACTGCTAGAGGCAATAAATGAATATATCACACAAAGATAATGATAAGCAAAAGAAGACAAAAAGAGTATATTGTATGATTTAACATATAAAGTCCAAACAATGAGCCATTTGTTATTAGAAGTCAAAATAGCAGTTGCCTATATGGAAGGGGGTAGTGACTATAAGTGGGCAAAAAAGAGGCTCTGGAATGATGGCCAATTTTTTAAAACTTTTTTTTTATTAGAAAGGTCATGGGTTTACAGATCATGAACAGAAGACAGGGATTTCCATTTACTACCCTATTATTAACACCTTGCATTGGTGTGGTACATTTGTTACAACTGATGAAATCACATTTTTAAAATTATACATGTTTTATTCTTGATCTGGATGGTACACAGATGAACGGATTTTGTGATAATTCACAAGCTGTGTACTTTTCTCGGTGTATATTATACTTTAAGAAAAAGGTAAGTATAAATGGCAATGGATTAAAAGAAAATAATCCCTTATCATTCACAAAATGTTTGCTATTTTTGTAATATACAGCACTTATAATTCAAAATGTACTAATTTTTGTGTTACTCAGAGCATAGTCCCAAAATGATGAAATACTGAACTTCAGGCAATCATGGCACAATAGCTACAATAAAACAACTTAGTGAAATGAAAGCAAAACTAAAATGTTTTCAACCAAAGATATTCAAATGCTAATAAACTTTATAAAAATAAAACTATTTTAGTTATTTAAGCAAATTGGTTTTAGGTGGATTACCCAAGCCTCCTCAGAAGAATATATTTTTAATGTAAAATTATTTTGTTTAACAAGAGAAAAGTGCCTCAGTTTGTGAATAGACTGTACAGTGTATCTTTAACATTATGTGAGACAAATACCTTCATTTGCAGATTCTAGCAAATATTTTAACTTACCAAATAAATTAGTGCTGCATATGAAACATAAATTATGCTAGTTAAAGCAGTCTTTGCTGGAAAGGTAATGATTTCAAACAAAGAACCCTTTCTGACCTGAAAAATAGAGAAGAGTTTCTTCGTTAAAATGAAAAATTTTCAATGTTAAGTTTATAGTAAAATGATTATTTAAATGTGTCTTTCTAAAGAAAGTTATCTAATTCAGATCTGTCTTTTTCACATTCTGAACAGATATTTTATTTTTCTACTTTTAACCAAACCAAACATGTTTTCTCTTGCTAGTCAAAGCCTATAAAAATCTTCCATTTCCGAAATCTGTTAAACTTTTTATATTTACCAACTGTGCTCACTAGGGGGTGCTGCTCTGCATACTAGAAAAACAGTATGTTCAAATTCATGTAATTATTCTTTACTAAATTATTCACATCCTCAATTAAGGAAAGAGCAATGAAACTTAAGCATTTCCTAGAGATGAATGAACTGCTTGAAAATATTACTATTGAGCTTGCTGAAGGCCAGAGTTAACCTTAGATGATCATTAAATTTCAGAAAGTGGTCTGTGTTCATAACCAGCATGCTCTTTTGAAATGTAGGGAAAGTTTATACCAATAATAAGTATGCCTTTCAGATGTTACTAAGTTTCTGGTAATGATATGTCTTAACCATATCAGAATAATATATTCAGTTTAAGGAAACTGTTCTGTCTTATAGGCCACCTCTGTAGCCTTAAACCAGATATGAAATGAGGACATTAGGAGAAACATTCCTTTCCCTTGCAGCAGTGAAGTGGCAGTTAGCCATGTTCCTCTGAAGTAAGAGCCCAGATGCTCAATATCTTCAGTGTATTCCCAAAGGTACAGGCTGCAGCTAATAAAATTATGCAAATACACAGTAAAAATATGAACCCAAAAGAACAGTGGATAACATCTTCATTAAAAAGTTATTTATAAGATGGCAGCCACCACGGGCTTGGACAATTTCTGAAAACGAAATATACAGCCTGAAAATAGAATGTGACCTAAATACCTAGAAGCATCCCCTTTGTAAGATCTGTAACAAAAATTAATAATAAGAATGGAGTTACTGTTTCTAATGGAGTGGGGTACCCAAGAGCTATATCAGTGCTAACAACATGGCAGAATTCATATAACCTCAAAGTTAACCTGCAAGAGCTTCAGTGCCTAATGTTGTCTAAAGAAAATATGAAATTTCCTCAGCCACCTGAAGGACAGTGTTACAGCAATTAATCAGAAAGAAAAACCACAGACACTTCCCCATCCCCATCAATTTAAGCCGTCTTCATTTTCCACAGTAAATTTTCTAGATACATCTTATAGACCTCAAAGAACTGCAATTTATCTTAAGATACTGCAACTGATACTATTTTTTGTCCATTTGAAATATGTGAGTTGTACTATTACAAATCAACCTGTCAAGGTAACCACTGTTTAAGTAGTTGAATTTCTGGGATCAAGATAAATTGATTACCATAATAACCGGTGGGGTACATCTAACTCAACTATGAAAAGACATATCACACAATCACCTCGATGCTGATTACATAGCCCAGGGTCTTTGCCTTCTTCTCTATCCCCTTCATCTGCCTTCTTCTCTCTCTCCTTCTCTACAATAGCCTTCCTGCTTGAGGTAGCTTATTAGAATAGATGGAAAGGTTTCTAGTTGCAGCCTGTTGGATTACTTTTGAGTTGTGTGGGTGCTTCATCTGTACCTCCTGTTTTTTTTTTTTTTTTTGTAAGTCTTAAATGATGCCCCCCTGTGACAGTTTCAAATTATTTTATGAATCCCAAAAAGAGAAAGAGTATATTTTTAAACTAATCTATTCCTGTGGGTCCTTTGATTAGATTACTTAACAAGATTGCTTTAGGGCTTTTGATAGGTGTCAGTGAGGCGTGAGCCTCTGCCCTCTGTGTGAGTCTGAAATAAACAGAGATACAGAGACAAAGACATAGATGTAGGAAGCCATCATACTTGATCCTGCAATGATGGGAGAAAGGATTCCAGTCTGGTCCACAGCTGAGCTGCAAGGAAAGTGTCTCCTCCAGAGGCTCAAAGAGCTGAGGCCCACAGAGAAATGCGCTGTATTCCTGATAGTTTACAGCTGAACTAGGGAAGGAAGCTGAGCTGTGGCGACTGAGCGAGAGACCCTGTAAGAGACAAGCCCTATGCCAGGTTTGCCCACAACTGCAGAAAGGCGGAGACCTCGGCAGAGATTGGCAGTCATCTTGCCCCACCACACGGCAGCTGACTTTGGAAAGAAGGCATCTCTTGTGGTGCCTCGAGATGGAACTTTCATGCCTTGGAACTGTAAGCTTTTACCCCAAATAAGTTCCCATTATAAAAGCCAAGCCATTTCTGGTACTTTGAATCAGGAGCTCTTTCGCACAGTAAAACAAGCCCCTTCCAAGCTATTGTCTTTTCCCACTCTCCTCCACTATCACCCTTGGTTGAAGAACAGATTGTAATGCCCATGGTTCCCCTCTGAATTTAGCCTTTGGTGAAGAATTCTATCACAGTTTTCCACCTATCTTCTTTTCCCCCACCTTTATCAAGGGGGCTGCTTTTTCCTTTCTCCTCCTGAAGTCCCTTCCTGCACCATCAGCACCCAACATTTTTTACGAAACTTCTTGCTTTGGACAGAAGCCAGCGAGTGTGGTTGGAGAGAGTCTCTGACCTCTCTCGTTTAGTTTTGGAACCACATTTCTTTACTATCCACCAGCCTAGAAAATGAAAATTGGGTCGCCAGTTTTGCCATCCTCTGCTGTTATCATCAGCTAATGCATTTTTTAAGCGCAGATTTTGATATTATAAAATGAACAGTCACCAGGGTTACTCAGACCTGCTAGCTCTCAAAGCCCTTGGAGGGTAAATTTGGAGAAAGGTCACATGAAGACACTTGAAGCACACATAATCCCTTTGGACGAATTGTTTTCCTTTCCTTTTGCTTTTAAAAAAATTGAAGAAGTTTTAAACAAACAGGACTCTCATTTGCTCATCCTTGTTGCAATCCATTTAGGTCTGCTTTGAATTTGGTGCATACTTTTGTTTTGGTGCCACTGCCTCTCACAGTCCTCAGCAGGGACTATAAAGTATTTGTGCAAGGCAGATCCCCAAAATCGATGGGCTTGACTGCCTGATAAATTGCTGGTTCCCCCTTTCAGATCAGGACCAGAAAATGCAAAAATATGGATGCATACTGAAATAAAAGTAATCCACTGTTTTAAAGTTTTGTTTTTTAATTTAGTATTTGTGTAAAACTATCTTTCAAAACACTGTCTGAGAAGCAAAATCTTAGTTCTAAGGATTTAACATCCTGTAAGTAAAGTTTAATATAACAGTATTATATAGCAGCCATTTTATTGTCAGACCATTGCCTGATTTTAACATAGTAAAAAGTGTGCATTAATACTTTTTTTAAAAAAAAACATTATAACAATGAAAAACAATCAGCAATAGCAGAACAGTTAGGTAAATTATGTATCTCCACTCACTGGTATATACTATGCAGCCTTTTAAAAAGGCACTTCTGAAAAGCATGTGATAATATTTTATTTAGCAAACACAACATGGCTCTATGTACCAGGCTCTGTTCTACGTGTTCTATAAACATTAACTCATTTAATTCTTAAAATAGTCCTGTGAGGTTGGTACTATTATTATCCCACTTCCATAATGGAGAAATAGAAAAGGAGAAGTAGGTAACTTGCCCATAGTTTCACAGCTAGTAAGTGGCACAGTTGGATTTAAACCAGGAATTGTGCTCCTGGGCCCAAGCACCGAAGTGGGTTATTAAGCTGTGCTAATAACACAGAGGTGCTGCATATGAAGAGGTGGCATAGTGCAGTATGGTCGGAATGGACTTTAGATAAAGCTTCGAATCTTGGCCCCAGGATTTATGAGCAATGCAATCTTGGACAGATTAATTCTTTCTAGGCCTCAATTCCCTCATCTTTAAATTGGGAATAATAGCTAATATCTACCTCACGGGTTTGCTTTGAAAATAAATAAGAAAATGCTTGTAAAGTACTTAGTAGAATGCCTGTACATGGGTAACACTTAGGGACATGGTTAAGTAATTCTTAGTACCTCATGAACATATGAGAAGGAGGAAGATTCAAAATTGTAAGCATAATACAGTATCATTTTGTTGATACAACCTACAAAAACAGGCCAAACTAATCTATGCTGTTGGAGGTCAGGATAGTGGTTATCTAGCAAAGGTAGACCAGGAAGACAGCATGAGAGGATTTTTGGGAGCTGCTTACCAAGGTATGCTCAATCTATGAAAATTCATTGAGCTGTATACTTAATGGTTGTGTACTTTCCTGAATATTATACTTCAATTAAAACATTTTTAAAAGTTCTATGTCCAAAAACAAACCAAAAAAGTCTATGTCTGGTATTTTTATAACTAAAATAAGCACAACTAACATTGCGTAAAAAAAAAAAAAAGTTTGGACAGAAATGTACCAAAATTTTAACAGCTGTTATGTTTTGGTAATATCACTGTGTATAGTTAACATGAACAGAGCATTTATTATATGTCAAGTTCTATTCTTTTTTTTCCCTCTTTATCAAGTTCTATTTTAATGACTTTACTTGTATTGCTTCATTTTATTCACTAACAAACATACGAAATAGGAATGCACATTTAGAGATAGTAAATTCTTGTTTTCTGTATTACCCAAGTTAAGTTGAAAGAATATGATATTTTATTGAAGTTATTAAAATGTGTGCTCTGCAACCTGTTACATAATATTTAGTTTTTGCTTAATGCTGCCACTACTTGATTAAAGAACAGAAGCATCCCCGTACAATTTTCCTTCTTCACTTTGAAGTGATTTATGGAATGCTGACACAGAAATTCTATCTAGCCTAGTAGCTGAGGGGGTGGGGTGGGGATTGTTTCCTATGTTCAGGCCACAGCAACTCCTGGATGGAGGAAGAGCTGGGGCTGTTTTAGCCCGCTTCTTCCATAAGTCCATCTGCAATATTTCCCCAAGTTACTGGATTCTGAAAAGAGTTTCAAGGAAATGAAGCAGCAACTGCTTTTCCCCTCTTGCCAGAAGAGTGCAAAATAACAAGCAGCCTTTGAATCTCACTATTAGGTTACTAGGAGGCAAACATATAAGCAGAGTGAATAGCAGTTAGGAAGAAAAGCAGACACATCCCAACAAAATGCCTCTTAGCAGAATAAAAAGTTTCAGAATAAGGGATCTGTATATTGCCTAAAGTTACCTTTTTCACTATTTTAATAATTTTAATAAGTACTTGCTATTCCTGTAACAGATTATCCCTGGAGAAAATACATTTCCTCTAAAATTCATGTGGCTACTGGCAAGTAGCCATTTTCCAAAGTAGCCATTTTCCAATTTTATAACTCCCTTGCTGTGACAGTTTGAAGTTCTTTTATGAATCCCAAAAAGACAAAGATTATGTTTTAAAACTAATCCATTCCTATGGTGTGAAATCATTTTGACTGAACTATGTCAGTGAGGTGTGATTCAGGTTGAATTTCCTTCTTGCTGGATCTGATATAAAGAGACACAGACACACAGAGAAAAAGAAAGTTGCCATATTATATTGATTCTGTCATGTGTGAGAGAGTACAGGGACTTCCCGAGAGGCTCAAATGGCTGAGCCTCAGGAAGAGATGAGCCTTATGCCTGATAGCTTACCGCTAAACTTGGGAAGAAAGCGGAGCAGCCGAGACTGATAGAGGAAGCCCGGAAAGTGACAAACCCTATGCCTGGTTGCCCTCAGCTGAGCTCAGGGAAATGGGAGATTCTGGAGGCGAAGGCACAGATTGGTGGCCATCTTGTTCCACCTTATGGCAGCTGACTTTGGAGAAAAAGCATCTCTGGTGGTGCCTTGATTTGGACAATTCATAGCCTCAGAACTGTAAGCTTTTAACCAAATAAATTTCCCATTATAAAAGCCAATCCATTCTGGTACGTTGCATCAGCAGCCCTGTGGCAAAATAAAACACTTGCAATACATGTTTTTTATATTAAACCATCCTGTCATTTTTGACTATGAAAAGGAATAGTGTATGGTTAAAAAATGAGATAAATAAGCAGGAGAAATTTGGTAAATGGGAAGCTTTGTTAGATGGTCTTAGAGGACTTTTAAAAATTGTATCCTAACCTGATTTTATTAATTTCATTTTATTTGCATATTTAAATTAAAACTATCTTGGTATCAATATTATGTCTGTATACATATTGTTGGATTTTAGTAATATTGACATGTAATATATATGGATATTTGAACAGTAAAAACATTCAACCTTTAAATCACTGTAATGTCACTTCTCCCATATAGCTTTGCTTCATCTCATAAAAGAAAGCATATGTGCTTATTTTCTTCTCACTAATGATATAAATTACAAAATAGAAAATGATGGCAGTTTAGAAAATAAAGATCCACTTACAAATGAACTGAATGTTGGAGAATTACCAGGCTCAACTAAAATTATATTGTTCAAAATTGCCTTGAAGGGGTACAGGGTAGAAACAGGGGCAACTAACTCAGTGTTTCACAAACAGCTGTTGCAAGAAATATTGACTGCTGTTAACATATAAGTCCAGGGAAAAGTATTTCCTGTAAATTTGGGGAAACCACATGACTAATCTCTGGTTATCAACGCACAATGCTCATGAGTACAGGAAAGACTCTTAGCAGAAAAAGACAGCTGTTTGACTTTGCTTACCCTAGTGTTATTAACATCCTATGGAACATTAGTCTTCAACAAACTCTTAATCCACTTAATCAGATGATCCTGGAAGGGTTCAAATGTCCTAGCCTTTTTTGCCAGCCTGCAGAAATATGACTTCAATAATCCAGGGCTTCTATTTTTTAGAACTATCCTCTCTTCCCAAGTCTGAATCATACCAACCAAGATGGCCTCATAGCAGGTCCATCCACAACCTATAGAAGTTCCTGATATTTTTGAGGTTTACAGTTTAAACCCCAAAACTGGAATCTACCTTGATGTGTTGGAGGTTTGGAAGAAATTTTATTTGAATAAACTTCTGGCCTGTATCCTGAAAGGGACCATAAGTTCCCTGGGATCCATATATGGCCCAGGTATTTCAGGGATGAGGGTATTTTTCACTTTTGCCCATATCTTGTTCTACATCTATCCACAGTGCCTATACAAAGGAGAAACAGAAATCTCAATGTCACTGTAAGGAAGAATCTATCATAGGAAGAACTCAAGATCATGTGGCCCTGCTTTGGTCTACCAAAGTCAACAATTAGGTTTGGGAGCAGATGTGTCTTGGCTGAAGTCAGCATTCAAGTAGATTATCTAGGTCACTGCAGCCTACAGCAGCTGCAAACTTCACTCAGCCACAAAGCCCACAAGGCAGAGAAGGGCACAAATCCGTAAGTACTAGTCCTAGGGAATGCTGAATAAGACCAAGAAATTCTCTACTCAGTTTTCCATTCCTTAAGTCCCTTATAGAACCAGCAGATACTATATCACTGCAGCCTCAGGCCACTGTCTTTGCCTCGTAGAACCTGAAGAGGATTGAGGAGCACCCTAATTCAGCACCCAAAAACCCAGGTACAAAGGAAGCCTCTTCCAACATGAACGCCAGTGGAGAGGCTGGACCCCAACCTTCTGTATTCATATCAGAACAAACCACTAAAATTCCTTTGGATCACTTGTGTTGGTTGAGTCTTTGGGTGGCTCATATTGGGCACAATATGCTGAGATATATGGGATGTGCTCTTGAGCTGAGCATTGACCAGAAAGGCATGGGAAGTTTCTAAGGGGAGCTCTTGTGCCAGTTTTTTTTCTCTGATTATTTGGGGGAAACCATTACTTCACCTCAGACTCCCCCACATCAAATGGCTGAAACACTATCCTAATTATGGTTAGTGTCCTGGAGAAAATGCTGCTCCCTCCATTCCCTGTAATTTGTCTGACTGGTGTTCCCAGTCACATAATATCTGACAGGGTTTTGGTAGAAGCATTTAAGATACTCCAGGTACAAATGCATCTTTCCATCATTCATCATCCTCAGATCAGTGGCCAGAACAAACCTTCAGATAGGTTAATCAGGCTACTTACTTTTCTTACAGCTAACTTTTCCCCCGTCATCCACAAAGTGTATCTACTTGCACAGTAATTCCAGGATTCACCCTTTTATTTCTCCAAACCATAAAGCTTCAGCAGCCTAACAATTCTTGGAGGAATTCATGCTGGAATCCATGTTGGGTAAAATGAATTTTATTTACCAGGAGAAGGCAGCCACACAGTGTACCAGGTCTAGTATAGCTCCTCCAAGATATGACACATCCCTCAGCATATTCTAGTACCATGAATACACTCCATTCACAGAACAATCTCTTAATCTCCACTATACCTGATACAGTACTTTCTTGTACCTTTGACTCTTCAGGCCATTGTCTTCACTATTCATACTTCTATTTCTGTCCTTAATGAGCCTTTCAGATTTGAGATATGCCATTTTCTTCCTTGCTATAACTTGGTTTCCTCACAGTAGCTATTCTGATTCTCCACCTTAGCTGCTTCCTATTACTCAAAGTTTCTTTCTCACCCCCAATCCCCAAGGACCCTGGAACCACTCACCCAGAATTGTTCTAACTCATCCCACTCTCGTCATATGGAACTACTTTCATTCCCCCAAACAAACCACACTCTCTTACCTCAATATGTTAATATGCATTGTTCTCTTCCTGGAGTGATCTTCCTACTTCTTCACCTGGCTAATTCCTCATACTTCAAGTCTCAGAACCAATATCTTATCATCTAGAAAGCCTATGATGACCACACTGTTGGAATTGTGTGCCCCTTCTTGATGCTTCCAGAGTGCACTTAACACACTTTGTGCACTTGCTATACTTGACTGACATTATTTGCTTACTTGTGTATCACCCACAGTCCACAGGGCAAGGGCAAGACATCTCTGAATCTCAAGTACCTAAATAGGCAATGTTACATATCAGGTTCTCAATAAATATTTGTTGAATGAATGAAAAATCAAAATTAGAACTCACTTCTAAAAAGAAATTTAACCATCTTATACTATTAAAACTTTTGAAAGAGGATGTTAAGATGTAAAAGTAAGGGATGTCTGGTTCAAGTAACATGGCAGACTGAAATAATGTGGACCCTGTCATGCAAAAACACCTAGAAATTCTATAAAAATTTACCCCCCACCTGTGTAATACATGATGGAGAGAGAGAGACAGAGAGAGGAGTCCACCTGTGCCAGGAACAAAGAAGAAACTAAAAAAAAAAAAAAAAAACCCAATAGGACAGTAAGAATGTGGGCTGACATCCCAGGGACTCTAGGGATGGTACTGGACCCAGAAATAATGGCTGGAGGTTGAGTTTTAATGAGAGACTGTAGACTTAAATGCATATGAGTGGGGATTGGACCTTTGCAGAGCTGTAATCTCAGTGAAAGTAGGGCTAGTACAATTGTACCACCAGCTCAGGAAGAAGGTATGGAAGTTGGTCTCACCTAGGACTAGAATTTTCTCGAGAGAGATCAAACTCCCAAGCTTGTCAACATAAACAGGTCTGAATTTACCCTATCAGTGAGATGCAGGAAAACCCAAATTAGAAAATTAACAAAGATTGGTATCCCTAGAGCATAAGGAAAATCTCTGACAGTTTCATCACAACAGTTGGAAGGGATTTTTATTTTTAAACAAATCCTTATTGAAGAGCTTTCAGTTAAAAAACAAAACAAAGCATAAAGAAACTATCTACTATGAATGAGACATAAAATAGATCATAATAGCCATATTTGCATCTCCCAAATACCTCAAAGAACAACCATAAAATAAGTGTGTTTAAAATAATTAGATATTTTTAAAGGATAAACCTGTAAAAGCTACTTTGAAAGGAAAAAAGCAGGAAATTCGGGGGAAAAATATTAAGTGGCACAAATTTGGAAACTAAATTGTCCATCTGTTCAGTAACGAATAAACTGTTGATTGTTTTTTTTTATAATGGAATAACACAGAGGAGTTAAATAATAAACCATAGCTACATATATGAATAATGTTCAGTACACAAAGGAAGTTGCAGAAGGATAAGTATATATATCATTTATATAAATTTTAAATATGCATAGAATAATACTATATATTATCAAAAGATTCAAACAAATGTGGTGGAAATATAAATGTATGCAAGAAAATACTCACATTAACCTCAGAATAATAATTACCTTTGGTAGGGCAGAAAGGAGAGTGGGATAGAACATGACTAATTGTATTTCTTTTTGTAAAGGAGTGATCTGGAGCCAATATAGCAAACTGTTCCATCAGTTTAAATTTGAGTGGGACTTCTGATAAATTACTTTTACAATTATTGAAATATTTCACTGACAGGAATTTTAAAAATTGAAGTGGGATCCTAAGACTAGTGTAATCAGCAAAGGAAAAGAGATATCATAGGTGTTGATTTTTAAATTGACATCAAAGAGGCAATCATATTAACAACACAGAATTATATATTTGAATGTGGTTAACAGGAGAAATTTTAAGTTGTATCTATGATACTACAATAAAAATTAAAATAAAATCCATGGATCTGTACAACACAGTGAACCCTAAATCAAACCATAGACTATAATAAATTTTTAGAATGTGCTTTCATCAATTGTAGCAAATGTTCCACACCAATGCGAGGTGTTGATAATAGGGTGGTATTTGGGAATACTGTATTTTATGCTTGATTGTTCTTTAATGACAACTTCTCTAATAAAAAAATAAAAATAAAAGAAGCAGTCAAATTATAAGGACCTTGGAAGTCACTTAACCCATAAGCCTGTTTCTTTCATCTCAGGTTCCTGAAATTAGTTATCATAACTGAGTCTAAATTTATCTCTGAAACTCACTGTAAATCAAGGCAAAAAGGCAAACCCAGTGTGACTTTTAGTTGTTGTTATTGGATTAAGGGATATACAAGTTCAACTGGAAAGCTAGATTATTTTCTACCACTGATTTTTAGTGAGTTTTGGGATACAATTTACCATGAATTTCTCTCGTTCCTGTGCAGACCTGACCTCCTGAGAAAAGGATGTATTTGAATAGCAAACAGCCTTAGAAATAGAGAATGCAATACCCTGGAGGAATCTAGAGTTTCTTCTCCCTGGAGATATCACAGGGCACAAAAGATAAAGCTCTCCCCTCCCTTGAGATGGGTGCTTACATTCCAGAGTAATGAACTTAGAGATGCCCTCCTCCTCTCCTCTGGAGAAGATCTGCTTGCATTCCACGTAGATGGGTAATCTCTCAGTCCCTCTGGAGGGGATGGACAGGTGTGCCAGCAGTCCCATAAAAAGTTCAGATGCTCCTAATTTCTGAATTCCTCTCCTGGGATGCAACCTACTACATATGCAGGTATTATCTGGCCCTCATTGCCTTGCCCTGGGAACTGAAGTATAGAGAACCAACACAAGATATTGCTCTAGCTGCTGTGTTATTGTTGTTTGTTGTTTGTTTGTTTTAGGAGGTATCAGGAATTGAACCCAGGACATTGTACATGGGAAGCAGATGTTGAACCACTGAGCTACATCTGCTCCCCAATGAGAGTTAGTTTTTTCATTTGTTTCTTTTGTTTTGAGGAGGTAGTGGGGATTGAACCTGGAATCTCATACAAGGGAAAAAGGCACTCAACCAACTGAGCTACATCTGCTCCCTCTGGCTGCTACTTTTGCTGTGAATAATAAATCATCTGTATCTGTGTGTGTATATGTGTGTGTATAACTGTGGCAGTCTAACTTGTAAATGTGCAAGTCGGGGAAATCTCAGAGCCTTCACAGTTCTGACTTCACAAATAAAAGGAAGACTTTGGATAACATAATGGATAGTCCTTAAACATGATTCCATACTAAATACAGAAATATTCCTCAAATTGCATCCAGCATCCATGTGGAATCTGAGCCTCCTCTTGACATAGAGGTGCAATGGACACAACCAATCCAATGTCCACATAGAAAAGGTGGAATTGGATTGGGAAAAGTGGACATGGTGGCTGATGGGTATGGGGAAAGGCAGGAAGAGATGAGAGGTGGAGGCGTCTTTGGGACATGGAGCTGCCCTGGATGGTGCTTCAGGGGCAATCACCGGACATTGTAAATCCTCACAGGGCCCACTGGATGGAATGGGGGAGAGTATGGGCCATGATGTGGACCATTGACCATGAGGTGCAGAGGTGCCCAAAGATGTACTTACCAAATGCAATGGATGTGTCATGATGATGGGAATGAGTGTTGCTGGGGGGGGGAGAGGTGGGGTGGGGGTGGTGGGGTTGAATGGGACCTCATATAAATATATTTTTAATGTAATATTATTACAAAGTCAATTAAAAAAAAAAAAAAGAAATATTCCTCAAAAGGCATTTCTTATATGAACCCTACATAAAAACTATGGGTTTTACAATTCAAGAAAGGAACAATTCAAGGAAGGCAAGACATCAAATTCAGAAAGATGTTTCAGTGGGAATTTAAAATAATGCTATTCAGCTATGTTTCTTTGATTATTTAATGATACAGGAATAGGATTTAGAGTGCATAGAGAATTCAGTGGTTAGCATACATGAAACCATTTTTTATTTTCTTAGATACAAAATATTACAAGGGAGACTTATATAAATGCTATTCCCAGGGAATTCATAGTTGGACTATCTTGTGATTTATGTAAATGTCAAAATCTTTGATTAAGAGATTTCTATATAACGGGTATTTGTTGACTTAGGCCACCGAGCAACTATTTTCTCATCTTCTCAAAACAATTTGGTTTTAAGTGGAGGATTCCCCACGCCCAAGTCTAACTGAGGCTCCACCCCCAACTCTGGGGAAAAGCAGGTAATCTGAGTCTAGGCCAAACAGTGCATCCCATTTCCCTGATTTAGAGGAGAGCACAGACAGCTAAGTGATTCTGTGAAAGGTAACCTCCGGACTTTGACAGGATTCTCTCTTTTTGGCTGGATTTGTTCCTTGGAAGGATATAGTCCTGGGAATCGCTGCAAATCATCTTGTGATCAGCAGGGGAAAACCTGTCTGAGAATGGGGTCAACACAGAGAAAGCAGAGCCAAAAGACAGAAGGAGAAAGGGGATCCTGACGGCATTATTTGACTACCTATACCCAGCTCTGGCTGAAACCTTCTCAACAGGGAATTGTTCAACTACATTAACTAATATATTTCCCTTTTTATTTAACCCAATTTGAACCAGGTCTTCCTTTAATAAAAAGTTCAAATTGATTCACTCTAGGATTTAGGTGCCAGTCTTGCAAAATTTGTGAGAATTTAAGACATGTTGTAAAATGCTCAGATTAAAAAGTCTAGAGTTCTGTGCCATAAAATTTAGAAACAAAGAAATTTGTCCTAAAAAAGTTTGAATAACTGTTGTATACAACAAAATATCATAAAGGCTAAATAAAACAATGTAGAAAATGTAATTTTAAATATATATTTGGATATTGATGGGTCTATCAGAATGAAATAGTTAAATAATATCATACGAAAATTACCTTGGAAACGAAAGGTTATGGGAAAAAAGGAACAGAGGAAAATTATTTTAAGGTTTGTTGTAGAATTTCTTTTAAGTGCTAATTTATATGCTTATATTGAGTACTGTTAGATTGTAAAGTAGGAAAAAAAACTGCATTACTTCTCCTTTCAGACTGATTTAAATCAGAGAATACACTGTATTGAAAAAGACCTAACCATTTATTTCTCTTATTCAAGTGCATGTGTTTTACATGTAGGACAAAGAAAATGCACTGCATTTTCATTTTCAAACTTGAAAATTCGAAATTGTTCCTTAAAAAGGATCTAAGTCCTATGAAAATGCAATATTCGCTTACCTGGATGTTATATAGGGGTTGCTTTGGTGCATTAACTTCTCTCAGCAGACGATGAGATATGTCCTTTAACTCCAAAAGTCTACAAGCAAGCTGAGGCTGCAGAAGTTTGGCCACTGATTTAGAGGATCTGGATATGCTGTGCAATCCTTGAATGAATGTTCCTCGGTTGATCTTGGCTAAAGCAGTAGCCATTTTGATTTTGGATGTTTTTTGGATAGGTTCTCTTTTCTGGAAAATAAGCCTTTGAAAAGTGATTCTCCAATGCATTATAATAATCTACTTCAGGCAGAGACAGAGCACCATATAACTTTATATTGTGTATGCTGCCATGCATATACTTACTGTCCAGTAATTTCTCCTCCCGTACAAAGTTCATCATATGCTTAAATTTCCTCCCATAAGCTTAAATCTTTATATAAACATCTGGTTTTCTCCTTAGGCTAAATAATCCAGAAGTGAAATTACTAACCAAAACATATAAATTTTTCATTTTTCTATCTGGGTTTATCTTTTTGCATTGATTTTTAAAGAACTCTTTCAAAAGTAGGCAATTCTTATTCAAAACTTTCAAATATTTTCCCAGTTTACTTTGAAAATTTTTAATTAAGAAATAGAACATGCATGCAATGTTCATAATGTATGTGTATCATTTTAAAAATAATAAAACAATTACCCTGTATATTAATCAACAAGTTTTAAGAAACTTTTACTTCTAAAAATTATTAAAACTATTGCATGCTGAAAGAAAACATTCATGACATTACCAAAACACATGATCTGTATAGGTCTCCACTTTCCTCTGAAAACCACAGGGAAATTATTTGCAATGTGGTTAGACTACATTCCAGGCACCAGACAAGTGTAGTTTCAATTATTCGTTTAATTAATTTTATGGGATATTCAGAATTTTTTAGTATATAACTTCAGAAAAAGTATTTGTTAACAATACAAATGAGCAACGTTGAATCCCTAAATATTGAGTCAAACTATATAAATAAAAAAATCTTTTAAACTGATTTTTAAATTCACTATACATCTCTTTAAAATGCCTCAAATTTTATCCTGAAATAAAAATTTTATTATTGCTGTTGTTTGTTATCAAAGTCCAGTCTTTCTCTTACTGTTCAGCATTTCCACAGGAGACAACTTAAAGCTGTTCTAGGGAAGCGGACTTGGCCCAGTGGTTAGGGCATCTGCCTACCACATAGGAGGTCTGCGGTTCAAACCCCAGGCCTCCTTGACCCGTGTGGAGCTGGCCCATGTGCAGTGCTGATGCTGCAAAGAGTGCCATGCCACGCAGGGGTGTCCCCCGCATAGGGGAGCCCCACGCGCAAGGAGTGCACACCATAAGGAGAGCCGCCCAGCGCGAAAGAAAGTGCAGCCTAAGAATGGCGCCACCAACACAGAGAGCTGACAGGAGATGACGCAACAAAAAGAACCACAGATTTCCATGCCGTTGAGAACAGAAGCGGACAAAGAAGAATACGCAGCAAATAGACACAGAACAGACAACTGGGGGGGGGGGGGGATAAATAAATAAATAAATCTTAAAAAAAATAAAAAAATAAAAGCTGTTCTAGCCTGAACAAGCTCCATTAGCACAGCCTGGTGGGTTCAACCCTCCTAGTTAATACTGAGAGTAGAGAGTACAATCTATAATATGTTGGAGACTGCTACAATTGCTACAATTCCAAGCCACTTTAAAGACAGAAATCTTTACAAGTTGTTAAAGGCAGGTAGAAAAAACAAAATACAAAGGTGCAATAATTTGATGTTATTATCTAGTCTGATTGGGAGCACGCCAAGGAAAGAAATTACATTATCTTCAGTATCCAAAGCTCCCGTGCACAGATTCCTTTCTCTTGGGACCCTAACTTTACTATAGTGACCCCTCCCAATTCCTCCTGGAGGTGGAACAGCTGGAATGAATTTGGTTTTAATTCTGATTACAATTTACTTGAATGTGTTTTCTCTCATTATAACACATTCATAAGGTGGGGGCCATGTGAGCCAGGGCAAACAGGAGGGAGGTATGTACAATTCCACCTAAACTAAAACCTTGTCTACTTGGTCAAACATTCTGAGTTTTGGGAACACTTCATTTTTGTAGTAACAAAATGTTAATATTCTGCAGTTTCCCTCTTATTTTGTAAGTTTCTTTTAAAAATCTTAGTAATCTGTAAATTGGCCTGGACTCACTGACTTTACACATCTATTTCACTTAACCAGTCTAGATTCATTCTCTCAAACACTACCTAGATTTTCCCTCTGATTCACTCAATCGTCTTTAAATTTTTATGTCTTTATAAAAATAAACCTATTTGTTATCAGTAAGCTGACTGTTAATCAAAATTCTACTGTAGGAATCACATAAATTGTGTTGACCAGATATCACATTATAAACAATATTTCTCTAAAAATCAAGTATGCATTACAATAATGTTTTAGCACAATTTGTGTTTTCTTTCCTACTTTAGTATCACATTATGAATTCATGGCTTTTCCAACTTGTTTTAAATAACTCTCATTTTTGTTTCCCTTTAGTACTCAAATTGTTAAAATATAGCAAGTGTACTTTCCTTCATGGTTTTTAAATGCTTTCCTTTTTGATACTTTCCTAGAAACCTTTGAAAGAATTGTTGCTTTCTGACAACAGAATGTTCCCTGACCACCTTTATATTCCCTGTCACAAAACATGGAATCAGTTCTTTTCCAAGACCCTCCCTGTTTTTAAGACTAGTGCTAGCAAACAACCCAGCAAGGCAGCGGGTGGTGCCTGTCCTGTGGTTCTTCCCGGCACTGGAGAATCAAAGGGCACAGCAGAGGAGGCTACTGCACTTGCAGTACTGTAGATGCAGAGTAAGACTTTCCTCTTTAAAAAACCGAAACACCAGCTTATGACAATTCCAAATCACTCTTACCTTCAGTAAGGTACTTTTTAAGTAGCTCTAGTAGGAAAAATTTTTAATAGAAAGTTTTTTGTTTTTTTTCTGTTTTGTGCTGCCTTGTCTACTGTGATGGCCCATGCTGTATGTTTTCTTGCCAAACCATATGTTCCAATTTATATACTGACCCCAAATTTAGAAGACCTTATATTCTATTCCCTCTTTTTTGACTCTTGGCCTAAGCATCCTGGAATTGGTTACAAAGGGTACAAGTTCAGGAGATTCTTTTTGTCATCTGAGTACATCACTAAATGCCTGAAAACAAATTCCCACTCTCCCCCACCCCCATCTCAGAGACATGGAAAGGAACCTAATGACCTTTTACCAAAAGAAACAGCATCCATTAATAAGAATCCGGCTCCCAATTTCTCCATCTGAGCTCCACACTTAAAAACATATCCTGTTTGGCCTTTTACTTTCTTTTTCTAAATCATGCTCATTTCTTTGTCATATGCAGCTTTTTTACAGCTGCTGTTCTGTTTCCGTCTCTCTAGTTTATTTGTATTTATATTTAGTAAAAACAGTCTTATATATGCAATATTAGTCATAGTCATATTCCACATGAGGTTTCACTATGTTATACAGTCCCATGCTACAGTTTTTAGCTTTCCTTCTAGTAATATACATGAGCTTAGACTTTCCTTTTTAACCACTGTCATACTTATATAACAGCTCAGCTAGTTATAAACATTCACCATTTCTATTTATTTGCAAAGATTTACAAACAACGTTTTTACCAATTCTGTGACAATTAATCCTCAGCTTTCCATTCTCTACCCTCATTCTATTTTCTGGTGATCCATATTCTAATTTTTAACTCCATGAGTTTACATAACATATTTAGCTCATAGTAGCACAATCATACAGTATTTGCCTTTTTGTGTCTGACTTGCTTCACTCAACGTAATGTCCTCCAGGTTCATCCATGGTGTTATATACTTCACGGCTTTTTTTTTCTTCTTACAGCTGCATAATATTCCATCGTGTGTATAGACCACAATTTGTTTAGCCATTCATCAGTAGATGGACACCTAGGTTGTTTCCATCTTTTGGCAATCGTGAATAGCATTGCTATGAACATCAGTATGTAGATGTCTGTTTATGTCATTGCTCTCAGTTCTTCTGGGTATATTCCGAGTAATGGTATTGCCAGGTCACATGGCAAGTCTATATTTAACTTCCTTAAGACAGTACTCCACAATAGCTGTACCATTCTACATTCCCACCAACAGTGAATAAGCATTCCCATCTCTCCGCATCCTTTCCAATACTTGTAGTTCTCAGACTACAGAATAGTGGCCATTCTAATAGGTATGAAAAGATATCTCATTGTAGTTTTGATTTGCATTTACCTAATTGCTAGTGATGTTGAACATTTTTTTCATGTGTTTTTTTCACCATTTATATTTCTTTGGACAACTGTTATTTAAGTCTTTTGCCCATTTTTTAATTGGGTAGTTTGACTTTTTATTGTTGAGTTGTCATATATCTTTATCTATCATGGATATTAAACCCTTATTGGATATGTGATTGCCAAATATTTTCTCCCATTGAGTCGGCTGCCTTTTCATCCTTTTGACAAAGTCCTTTGAGATACAGAAGTGTTTCATTTGAGGATGTCCCATTTATCTATGTTTTCTTTTGTTGCTCATGCTTTGAGTGTAAGGTTTAAGAAACTATCGTCTACCATAAGAGCTTGAAGATGTTTTCCTACATTTTCTTCTAGGAGTCTTATGGTTGTTGCTTTTATATTTAGGTCTTTGATCCATATTGAGTTAATTTTTGTATAAGGTATGAGATAGGGGTCCTCTTTCTTTCTTTTGGATATGGATATCCAAGTTCTTCTATCATCATTTTTTTGAATAGACTGTTCTGGCCCAGCTGAAAGGGCTTGTCCAAAAACCACTTGGCTGTAGATGTGAAGTTCTACTTCTGAGTTTTCTATTCAGTTCCAATGGTCAATTTGTCTGTCTATCTTTATGCCAGTATCATACTCTTTTTCTTTTTAACCACTGTAGCTAAGTAATATGCTTTAAAGTCAGGAAGTGAGAGTCTTCCAACTTTGTTCTTTTTTAAGACATTTGTGGCTATTCAGGGCCCCTTACCCTTCCAAATAAATTTGATAATTGGCTTTTCCATTTCTGTAAAAAGGCTGTTGGGATTTTTACTGGAATTGTATTGTATCTGTAAATCAGTCTGGATAAACCTGACAATAGTACATAAACACAGAAAGCCCTTCCATTTATTTAAGTCTTCTTTGGTTTCTTCAGCAATGTTTTGCAGTTTTCTGAATAAAGGTCTTTATGTCTTTGGTTAAGTTTATTCCTAAACATTTGATCTTTTAGTCACTATTATAAATGGATTTTTTTTCCTGATTTTCTCTTCAGATTGCTCATCGGTAGTGAATAGAAATGCTATTAATTTTTGTTTGTAAATCATGTACTCAGCACTTTGCTGATGTTGTCTATTAGTTCTAGTAGCTTTGTTGTGGGTTTTTTCAGGATTTTCTAGATGTAGGATCATATCATCAGTGAACAGTAAAGTTTTACATCTTCCTTTCCTATTTTGGTGCCTTTTATTTCATTATCTAGTGTCATACTGAGTTTTAATGATGAACTCTAGTTTCTATTTCCTCTGCTTTTACACAACCCTGAATATATAAAACTGATTTGTCAGCAAATCCGATTCAATTCTTACTCTGAATATTCCCAGAATTTGACCACTTTTCATTACCCCTACTATGAAAGTGCTGTTTTGTTTTATTTAGAGACTACCATCATCTCTTCTCCAGATTAGTAAATTAACTTCCTAAATGGTCTCACTGCTTCCCCTGATCTATTTTCATTCTGCTCTTCCGCACATCAGCAAAGAGATCCAAGTAAAACTCATGTCAGATCATATCACTATTCTGCTCAAATGCTTCAGTGGTTTCCTGTTGCATGCACTCAGCGTAAAAGTCAAAGGACATGTACAATGGTCTACAAGGCCCTACAAAATTTGTCTCTTCATTACCTCTCTGGACTTAACTGTTTCTTTCCTTTTCCCTCCTCACTATTTGTTGTATTTGCTAGGTGTATGCTCACATCAGAGACTCTGCACTAGCTCCTCCCTTTGATTCTCTAGATATCCCAAGGTTCCCTTCCTCACTTCAAGTCTCAGTAAAGCCTTGATTACCCTACTTAAATTATCAGCTGTCTCATCCATCCCTATCCCCACCTCATAACCCTTCTCTGCTATACTTTTTTTCTTTTCTTTAAGACTTACCACTAACATACTACGGAGTTTATTTATTTTCCTTGTTTATTGTTTTTCCATTTGACTAGGATGTAAGTTTTACAACAGAAGTATTTTATATTCATTTGTTCCACTGGTCTTTCTCCACTGTCTAGAATAGTGTCTGACTCTCAGTAGGTACACTATAATTTTTACCAAAATGAATAAATGAAGGTTACCAGAAAATGAGCAAAGTAATATTGAGAAATATCAGAGAACTATAACAAATATTAAATTAGAAACTACTCGGAAGTTTTCAGTGCACGATGTTCTTTACAACTTTCTCAATACTGATAGTGAAATATAAGAAACAACTCACCCAAAACAAATATATAACTGAATTATAGAACATTCTAGTTACAATTCTAAATCATTATATTTAAAAACCCCAAAACCACTACAAGTTATTTCCAGATATCAGTGTTGCATCCTCTGTGGTTTCCTACTGCATTTTTCAAAAGCATGGAAAATTAAGAAAAATATATCCACAGATTATTGTAATGTAAAAATCCAAGTTTTTGCATGGAATGTAGTATGTTCTGCTACAATCTCCAGTTTTGTAGTATGTGGTAAGTGAAATATAATTACAGAAAAGAAAAACATATAATCACCTTTCAATATTAAAACAAACAAAAATTGACTCTATTTGTCAGAAAAGTTTCTTTTACTCTCATTCCCATAGGGATCATCTGAGTTAAAATTTTTTAGTTCCCCAATTATAGTACACATTTTTTGTTTTTTCATATTTAAAGGCTGATTATTTTAAATTCCTTTTTATTAAAGGAAATAGATACTAACCATATTAGGGTGTGGGTTGGTTGGGCAGGAGGGGATGGGGAATATACAACCTCAGGAAAAAAATGTTAAATATTAATCACAAAATTTATCAATTTATGTATCCCACAAACATGTCTGCTCTTATTCTTAACTCCAGTTCTTGTGGGTATGAACACAATGTAAACAGGACCTTTGAAGAGGTTCTTTTTAGTTAAAGTCTGGCAAATTGAACCAGGGTAGGGCCTAATTCAGATTACTTGAGATCTTATAAAAAGAACCCAGAAGTCAAAGAAAAGAGAAAGAAGCGGACACTGCCATGTGACAGGAAGCAGAAATAAGCCAAGATTGCTGGCAGCCAGCAATGAGTGCCACATTCTTCAGGAAAAAGTATGAATCAATAAATTCCAGTTGTTATGCCCATACCAGTCTGTATTTGTGATAGTAGCTCTGGCAAACTAAGACATACTCTAACCATTCTTGAAACCATTCCTTTTAGAATATTTGGGAACTATGGGTCATCCTGGAAATAATAAGATTCACAGCATTTACAATCTAACCTTTTAAAAATAATTAACTACCCAATATAAGCATGTTTTCTGGATAACTTATTTTTGAAAAGCAAATAACTTTAAATTTGTTCAAAATGATCCTCTAACTACTCCAACTTCCTGCCAGTCTCCACAAAACATCCCTCAAAGTGGTGGAAAAAGAACACTGTAAGAGTTTAGAAAATGAGAGGGTAATTTTAACAATCTATCTTCATGTTCCTCTATGAATGGGATAAAGTTCTTACAAGTAAATAACTTCAATTAATTGGAAATAACTCAGAGTTCTTTCTTTGAGGATCAGAATATCAGTGTTTTTCACTTTAAGCCATGCTTGTAGCTCTAGTGATAATATTATTCACAGGTAGGAAGAGATGAAAGGAATTGGAAGTAAAATGGCAACTTCTTTAATTAAATAAAAACCCCAGTTTCTCAACTGTTGGTAGTGGTGGGAGAATAACAACTTAGAAGGGGTAACAGGACTTTCCAGGCCCATCTCTTACCTTACGTTGAGGCTTTCTCTATAATTATGGCCACTACTGTGCCAGCTTTAACAATTTTACATTCTGACCCAAGCCTAGACACCTGACTTGCTGCATTTAATATTACAGAACATAGCCAAGAAAAGTCTCCGATGTTTCGAAAGACTTTATACCAAGGCTAGGGGAATACAAAAAAGGGGAAGCAACTAGAGAGAGTCTAAAATGGAATCACAAAATCTGGTTTGCCCATCTGGAGCTTTTAAAAACGCCTTGCTCTAGCCGACCACCATCTGGGTATCATCTTACCACTGTGTACTTACCAGATCCCTACCCTTACCTATCATCCCTCCTCAAAATCTAGAGAAGTCAAGAGAGGGAGAGACAAAAGGAGAAAGTTCACTTCCCCTGCCAGCCTAAGGCCTGCTTTCTGAGTTTTGTTTCCTATCTACCCATACCGTTTGTGCAGTGGCTATACAGTAGTAGAGAGAATATTATGATCTGTTATACCTTCTGGGAGTCAGTTCTACCCATCCCAGAACTCTATCATAGCCAGCAAAGTTCAACAGGCGCTGGCAGTTAAAACATGTAAGTGATTTGATGGTAAACAAGGATGCCTATCAATTGATTTTTAGAAATGTATGAGTTTTTCATAGCATTTCACTGCTTTATTGTGTTCTGACTCCGGATGGCCCCATTAAACACTAGCAACCTCGGGACTCTAGTCCATGTCATCCTCTATTACTATGCTCTCTTCCTGAGCAAAGATATTTACATCTACACTATAACTATACCCTATACACTGATGAGTCCTGAATACTCATCTTCAGCCCAGACTTCTCCTGAAGTTTCCAATCTCTCTCTATATATAGTTAAAACTGAACTCCACATTTTACCAGGATGTGGTATAACCCCTTAAACTGTAATCCAATTCAATGTAGGAATACCAGGAGTCTTCCTCAATTGTTATATCTTCCTCTCATCACATACTGCCAATTAAAAAATACACTAAATCTCTCTTGTATTCAACCCCTCCTTTCTAATCCCACTGCTAATACTACTTCTTACAGGAAGTTCTGCTTCCACTCAGACCTTAACCACTAGAGAAGTCTTCTTAAAGTGCAAATCTGATGTCATTTCCATGTTCAAAACCTTTCTGTGACTCTCTAATATCTGTATTAATCTTTTTTACATGGCATACGAAACTCCATATCCTGACTCCTGCTTTGGTTTCCTAATTTTCTATTTCCTGCCTCAACTCTTCTAATAAATATGCCATTTATTCAGATTTACTTGATATTCTGTGAACATGCAATGCTGTTTCATGCTTTTTGACCAAACTCACAATGCTCCCTCTGAATAGTCTTCCCTGCCCCTACCCACTTACCCTGTTTCTTCACCTTGAAAACTCCTATTTATCCTCTGAGACCCAGTATAAATACCCTTCCTTCATAAAGCCTTCTCAGGTAATTATTCACTCACACTTCAAAATTTGATGTACAGTTATAGCACTTACAATATTATAATGCAATTACTTGTTTACTGCTGTGTCCTTCAGATTAAGCTTGTGACTGAAGGGATTATGTCTTATTTATCTCTGTATTTCTTCTCCATACTCCCAGGCAATAGTAGCTAGTAAATGTCTGATAACTGGTTGTCAGGATGAATGACCAAAGGTAGCTCTAATACTTCTCCTTTGGACTGAATTATAGAGACTATGTTTACTGTGTTACTCAGAGTGCTTTTTTGTTTACTTTAAGGTCTTGGCTATGTCCTTCATTTTGACATTGCCAAGGGCCTGATTTCTGGTGAAGTGGATTGTTACTATACTATGTAAATTTATGGCATATTAATCTATTTAAACTGAACACATTTTCACATTATAAGCTATGTACTTTTGAGTAAATCAGGTTACATGTATCTATTAAACAAGATGTTACACTACCTGACCTTCAAATTTCTCTACCTCCCTTCTTCCCACTTTCAATATTTTGTGTCTCAAATCCTTTTTGGAACCAAGATTTTTTTAAAAGATATACATGTAGACTTTGTTTTAAATGATAGCAGTATTATCTGTTCACATTAAAACATACCATACTGTATTTATCTTTCCATTGTTACAGTTGTTGTTATACTTTTGTACTAATTTAATTACTTATCAAAATTATATCTAGGTATATTTTCTGATTATACATTAAGCCAGTCTTAGGTAAACATGGCAATTGTGCTCTGACAGAGATCCAGATTTCCGGACTAATGGCGCAGTGATTTTCTTTAAACTTAGTTCATCTCTCTACCTCACTTCTTGGTCCACAATCTCTTGACTTTCCATAGATTCCTTGCAATAGGTAAGATTTGGAACTTGTTTTCCTGAGGCAAAATTAATGTTTTCTTATGCTTTACTGATCTCAAAACCAAGCATTAAATAATTGGTATGAAACTAAAAGTCCACCATGCTTTTGTATTCCTATTTAAAGTTATGAAATCACATTACCTGATTAGATTGTGATATTTGTAGAATGGTAGGGAATTCATCTTTAAACTCATCTACAAGATCCATGACTGCTTTCTGGATCCCCTCAACTAAGGAAAAAAAAGAAAGAAAGAAAGAAAAAGAAAAAAAAAAAGCTTAACTAAAAATTGCCACTAAACACAATCCAAAAGAAGATAGAACATTAGATCTACTTCTTAGGTGACTGGGAGAATAAGGAAACTATTGGGGACTTTATTCCCAGTTGTTTCCCACACCCATATCCCCCATTACAAGACTGTGTATACTTTTTCCAGAAAAGTTCTTCAACACCTGTCCACATATCCATCCAACAGGTTTTATCGGCATGATGAGCTCTTGCTTTGGTTCCTAGTGCTTAGCCAGCCATTAGTAAGGGATGGGGGTAGCCTTCCCTCAGGAAAGCAGGCAAGGACAGAACCTGAAGCTTACTGCTGGAATTCTTTGTTACTGCACAATGGGTCTCTAGGAACTTGTTACAGAATCTTCTGAAATCATTCTGGCAGTGAGAGGAGGAAGAGTGTGTTTGGAGCCTGAGAGGGAGGAGTGAGAGGATTGAAAACTAAACCACATTAAGAATTCTGCAATATAAATTGAGTTTTGTTCCAAACTCTGCAATGATACCTCAATTAGTGGATCATCTGAGAACAAAGCTCCCTTTGAAAAGAGCTGGCAAGTGCTTTAAAAAAATGCTTCAAATATGATGCCAAGTGGAAAAGAAATACCAGCATATAAATGGACTATTTTTTTTTCCTTCACTCAAATGAGGATCAATAGGTCAAACCCAGGCAAAATTGTTGTCTTCGGTTTGTTTTCTTTATAATCTCAACATTTTTCTTTTTATCTTTTACCTTCCTACTGTACTTCCACTTCAGATACCCATTATTTTCCCCTGATCACACCTGGGAAGAACTCGATATCATGTATATTTTATTGACTACCTAGTTATATTTTAGTGTAGATAAATTAAGAGTTGATTAATTCAAATCCCTTTTAATATTAAGCACATATAAAACGTTTTTATTCTGAAATAATTTCAAACTTACAGGAAAGTTGCAAAAATAACACAAGCACTATAGAGAACGCCACAATACCCCCTACCCAGATATACCAACTGTTAACATTTTGTCACATTTGCTATTCCTTCCTTCCTCCCTTCCTCCCTCCCTCTCTCCTTCTGTCCCTTTGTTTTCCTATCTTCCTGTCTTTCTTTACCTCCCTACCTTTATCTATTTCTAAACTTTTAAGAGTAGATTGCATGTATTTAACATTTAATACTCTCATGTATATTTCCTAAAATCAAAGACATTCACTTCTGTATCCATCTTTCATTGACTTAGATTCAGCAGAGATGTCTGATTGAATTATGTTAAGATTAGGGCTTTGATTTAACCAGGTCATTACAGTGCATTTCAGCATTGAGTCCCAGTCCCCTTGGTGGGCTGAGGAAACAGACTCTCACACAGAAGCAGACACACAGAGAAGAATACAGAGGAAGAAAGACAGCTCATTAGATGTGGCAGTAATAAAGCCTGTACAAAATTATCTAATTCTGTATAATATAGGTCCTATATGCTTTAAATAATCAGATAGGATGTATTCAAAGTTAAATCCAGATGGAATGTGGCCAATATGTTAATTCAAGCTTACCTGGAGGGTGGGCAGATATGTTAATTCAAGTGTACCTGGAGGGTGGGCAGATATGTTAATTCAAGCTTACCTGGAATGTGGGTGATATGCTAATTCAAGCTTAGCTGGTATACAAACAAATGGCTAAGCCTCTCCTGGCCCCCCCCACATATGTCTCTTATATAAAAATAACCCAGAGCCCATACTTGGGGCTTGGCTTTTTGGACAGGAGTGAGGGACACTCCTGCATGGCACAGCACTACTTGTGTGCATCAGCACTACGCTTGGGGCAGCTCACCACATGAGTCAGGAGGCCCTGGGTTTGAACCCTGGACCTCCCATGTGGTAGGTGGATGCTCTATCCGTTGAGCCAAATCTGCTTCCCAGGAATATCCTTGAGAAGGAAAATTTATTACGACTGGCCCGGCCCAAGCACTCCTGTCCAAAAAGGTAAGCTTTTACCCTCCTACTGTACTTCCACTTCAGATACCCATTATTTTCCCCTGATCACACCTGGGAAGAACTTGATATCATGTATATTTTATTGACTACCTAGTTATATTTTAGTGTAGATGAATTGAGTTGATTAATTCAAATCCCTTTTAATGTTAACTGAGAAAGTACCTTGAGTTGGACTCTTTAGGGCCTTGTGACTGTAAGCTTCTAACTCAAATAAATAACCTTTACAAAAGCCAACAGAGTTCTGGTACTTTGCATCAGTACCCCTTTGGCTGACCAATACAGCAACCTACAAGAAAAGTCTTTTCCATGCTAATATTTACCACCACTTATAAACTGTGTGTTATGCTAATAAAGTTCCTTTTGTCTTTTCTTATGTAATGACCCTCTCCCTGGAAGGTGAATGGTGTAATAAGAAAGAAGGTAATGGAGTACGAAAATCCCATCCTGCCATACTTATTTTACATTTGTGAGCATAACTGATATTTTGGTTTATATTTAACTGTATTTTTACCAATATTCCTGTGACTCTTATGCTATATTTCTATTTGAGATTAATAAAGTTAGACAAAATAATTAACAGTGCCAGTGGTCATCCTCTTTATTAATTCTTTATTATGTTATTCTTTATAGCTGATAGTATTAATAAATGTTTCATACTTGTAACATAAATTAGGAAAAATCATAAATATCTCCAAAAAACCTTTAATATAGTTCCTACAGATTCATCTGGATTTTAAAGGCTTTAATACAGAAAAAATAAACTTGATTCCCACAAGATTTTTTTAAAAATATACATATGTTTATTTATTAGGGAAGTTGTGAGCTTACAAAACATTCATGCATAATGTGCAGAATTCCCATACATCCCCCCTCTGCCAACACCTCACATTGTTATGGAATATCTGTTACAGATTATGAAAGAACATCATCAGAATACTACCACTAACTGTGGTCGAAAGTTTACATTTGGTATGTTTTCTTGATATACCCACTCTTATTAACACCATGTATAAATATTGTACATTTGTTAGAGTTCATGAGAGAATGCTCTCGTATTTTTACTGCTCACCACAGTCCATCATCCACCACATGGTTCACTCTGTTATTCAATCCCATGCCTTGTACAATCTATCCAAAGTGTATACTCAGTGGCTCTCTCTTTTATCACAGAATTGGGCAGTCATCACCTCAGTAAATTTTTAAATGTTTTCCTTAGCTCAAAAGAAAAAAAACAAAACACTCTCCCATGACTTAGCTTTACTGTTGATATAGTACGTTCTTTGATATTTATGCAAGAATATTATAATATTGCTGTTAACTACAGTCCATATGTTACATTGTGTTTTTCCTGAGCATCTCCATATTCTTACCACCTTGTAATAGTGATGCACATTTGTTCTAGTTCATAGAAGAACATTATAGTATTTGTACTATTAACCATTATCCTCATCCACCTCCAGCTTCACTATGATGTTCAGTCCCTAGATTCTTCTCTAACTTTCTTTCAATTGATATTTACATCCCTAAGCTTCCCCTTTCAGCCACAATCCCATTTACAAACCAGCTGTGTAAGTTATACTATGTATTACCATCAACTCAATTTATTTCCACACTTTTGTAGTAAACCTAACTAAAACTTCTACATGTATTAAGCATCAGGACCCTTTCTCAGACCTCCTCTTATCTCCTAGTAACCTATATGCCAGGTTTTAACTCCATGTGTTTCTTCTTCATATTTAGTTCATATTAGTGAGATCATACCTTTTGTGTCTGGTTTATTTCATTCAGCATAATGTCTTAAGTTTATCCATGTTAACATATGCGTCCCAATTTCATTTCTTCTTACAGAAGCATAGTGTTCCATCACAAGTATTGTATTTAATCTTCCAAAGGGGTGTCAATGCACAGTGTTAGAAATCTGTTGACTTTTATAAAGGGTATTTATTTCCAGTAAAAGTTATAGTCCCAAGGCTGTGAAAAGTCTGACTCAAGGCATAAGAGGTGCTTTCTCACCAAGGTCAGCTGCCATGTGTTGGGGCAAGGCGGCGGGCAATCTCTGCTTGGTCTCTCCTTTCCCTCCAGTCTTTGTCTTCCTCTTGAGCTCCATGGGCCCAGCCTCTTGAAGCTTCATGCTTAAGTGATCCTATAGTCCTCTCTCTCCTGGCTTAGGGCTTCTTTCTTTCCAGGCCTATATCTGTTTCAGCAATTCTGCTCTCTTCCCGATTTCAGAGCTGTAAGATATCAGGCAAAATGCTCATCTCTCCCCATTTTGTGGGTCTGTTTCTAAACCATCGATTCAGTTCCATTGCTCTATATGTATATATTTATGCCAGGACCATGCTATTTTTACCACTTTCACTAAGTAATATGATTTAAAGTCTGGAAGTGAGAGTCCTATAACTTTGTTTTTCCTTTTCAGGAAAAACTATTTTGGGCCCATTACCCTTCCAAATAAATTTAATAATTGGGTTTTCAAATTCTTAAAAAAAAGGCTGTTGGAATTTTCACCAGGACTTCATTGAATCTGTATATCAATTTGGGTAGAATCGACTTCTTAATGATATTTAGTCTTCCAGTTCATGAACATGGAATGTATTTCCACTTATTTAGGTCTCCTTTGATTTCTTTTAGCAATGCATTGTAGTTTTCTGAATACAAGTGCTTTACATTCTTGGATAAGCGTATTCCTAAATATTTAATTCTTTTAGTCATTATTTTAAATGGAATTTTTTTCCTGACTTCCTCCTCAAATTGGCATAGAAACACTACTGATTCTATACCTCCTCATATTGTATAGAAAACTACTGATTTTGGTGTATTAATTTTGAATCCTGCCACTCTGCTGAACTCATTTATTAGCTCTAGTAGCTTTGTTGTAGATTTTTCAAGACTTTCTAGGTAAAGGATCAAATCATATATGAATACTGAAAGTTTTACCTCTTCCTTTTCAGTTTGGATGGCTTTTATTTCTTTTTCTTGCCTGATTGCTCTGGTTAGAACTTCTAGTACTATATTAAACAACAGTGGTTAGAGTGGGCCTCCTTGTCTTGTTCCTGATCTCAATGGGAAAGCTTTCAGTCTTTCAACATTGAGTGCAATATTAGCTGTGGGCTTTTCATATATAACCTTTATCATGTTGAGAAATTTTCCTTCAATTCCTATATTTTGGAGTGTTTTTATTAAGAAAGTATGCTGGATTTTGTCAAATGTCTTCTTTGCATCAATTGAGATGTTCATGTGATTTTTTATTTCACTTATTAATGTGGTATATTATACTGATTGATTTCCTTTGTTGAAACACCCTTGCATGCTTGGTATAACCCACTGATCAAGAATAATTCTTTTAATGTGTTGTTGGATTTGATTAGCAAGCATTTTTTAAAAGTATTTTTGCATCCAGATTTATTAGGGAAATGGGTCTGTAATTTTCTTTTTTTCATAATATTTTTAATTGGCTTTGGTATTAGGGTGATATTGGCTTCATAGAATGAATTTGATAGTGTTCCTTCCTGTTCAATTTTTTGGAAGAGCTTGGGGAAGAGTGGTATTAAACCTTCTTTGGGTGGTGGACTTGGCCCGGTGGTTTGGGTGTCCATCTACCACATGGGAGGACCACGGTTCAAACCCCGGGCCTCCTTGACCCATGTGGAGCTGGCCCATGCGCAGTGCTGATGCACACAAGGAGTGCCGTGCCACGCAGGGGTGTCCCCATGCTGGGGAGCCCCACGCACAAGGAGTGCGCCCCGTAAGGAGAGCCACCCAGCATGAAACAAAGTGTAACCTGCCCAGGAATGGTGCCGCACACACAGAAAGCTGACACAACAAGATGACGCAACAAAAAGAAACACAGATTCCCATGCCGCTGACAACAACAGAAGCGGACAAAGAAGATGCAGCAAATAGACACAGAGAATAGACAAATGGCGGGGGAGAGAAATAAATAAATAAATCTTAAAACAAAAGCAAAAACAAAAAAAAACCTTCTTTGAATGCTTGGTGAAATTCACTTGTGAAGCCATCTGGTCCTGGGCTTTTCATTTTGGGGAGTTGTTTGATGGCTGTTTCAATCTCTTTACTTGTGATTGTTTTGTTGAGGTCTTCTATTTTTTTAGGGTCATTGTAGAATGTTCATATGTTGCTAGGAATCTTTCCATTTCATCTACACTGTCTAGTCTGTTGGCATACAGTTTTTCATAGCATCCTCTTAGGATCTCTTTATTTCTGTGAGGTCAGTAGTAATGTCCCTGTTTTTACTTCTGGTTTTATTTACTTATATCTTCGATTTCTCATTGTCAGTCTAGCTAAAGGTTTGCCAATTTTCTTAATCTTCACAAAGAACCAACTTCTGGTTTTGTTAATTCTATTTTTCTGTTCTTAATTTCATATATTTCTGCTCTGACATTTGTTGTTGCATTCCTTCTGTTTTCTTTGGGAATAGTTTGCTGTTCTTTTTCTAGTTCCTCCAGCTATGTAGTTAGGTCATTGAAGTTAGCTCTTTTTTCTTTTTAATGTAAGCATTGAAGACTATAAATTTCCTTCTCAGCACTGCCTTCACTGCATCCCATTCATTTTGATATATGGTGTTCTTGTTTTCATGTCAAATTATTAACTGATTTTTCTTGAAGTTTCTTCTTTGACCCACTGATTATTTAAGAGTGTGTTTTTTAATATCCATATATTAGTGAATTTTACCTTTCTCTGTCATTGATTTCTAGCTTTATTCCCTTATGATCAGAGAATATGCTTTGTATAATTTCTATCTTTATATTTTTTTTATTGATTTTGTAATAATATTACATTAAAAATATATATGTGAGGTCCCATTCAACCCCACCCCCCCACCCCACCTCTCCCCCCCCCCAGCAACACTCGTTCCCATCATCATGACACATCCACTGGATTTGGTAAGTACATCTTTGGGCACCTCTGCACCTCATAGTCAATGGTCCACATCATGGCCCATACTCTCCTCCATTCCATCCAGTGGGCCCTGTGAGGATTTACAATGTCCGGTGATTGCCTCTGAAGCACCATCCAGGGCAGCTCCATGTCCCAAAGACGCCTCCACCTCTCATCTCTTCCTGCCTTTCCCCATACCCATCAGCCACCATGTCCACTTCTTTATATATTTTTGAGATCTACTTTGTGACCCAACATATCATCCTGGAGAAAAATCCATGAGCACTTGAGAAAAATACATATCCTGCTGCTTTGGGGTGCAGTATATCTATTAGGTTTAGTTCATTTGTATTATTCAAACTTCTCCACCCAGATGTTCTATCCAATGATGAGAGTGGTGTATTAATATCTCCAACTATTATTGTAGAGAAATCTATTTCTCTCTTCAGTTTTTCCAGTGTGCCTCATGTAATTAGGGGCATACTGGTTAGATGAACATACATTTAAGATTGTTATTTCTTCATGGTGAATTACCTTTTTATTAATATATAATGTCCTTTTCTCTAACAACAGCTTTGCTTTTAAAGTCTATTTCATTTAATATATGTATAGTTACCCACACTTTTTTTGGTTACAACCTAGACAGGGTGAGGGAACACTACAAGCACGGAATCATTTTTTTTCTAGCCTTTCACTTTCAATCTATTTGTATCCTTGTGTCTAAGGTGAGCCTCCTGTAGACAGCAAATAGATGGCTCATATTTTCTCATCCTTTCTGCCAGTCTGTGTCTTTTGATTGGGAAATTTAATTCATTAACATTCAATGCTATTACTATAAATGCAGTTCTTACTTCACCCATTTTGACCTTTGGACTTTATCTTTAATATCTTATTTTTGCCACTCTTTTTACACTTTGTTACTTTTACTGATATGATCCTTATTTCTAGACACTCTTCAAACTTCTCTCTCCTGTTGTTTCTTTTCTGGCGGTAGCATGCCCTTTTGCTGATATCTTGCGAAGCCAGTCTCTTGGTTATGAACTCTTTCAGTTTCTGCTTATCTGTGAAAATTCTAAACTCACCCTCATTTTTTAAAATTTTTGAGGTACTGGGACCAGGGATTGAACCCAGAGCATAGTATGTGGGAGGCTGGCACTTAACCACTGAGCCACATCAGCTCCCCTGATTTGGCTCCCTCATCTGTTTGCTCATTGTTTGCTCATTTTGCTTGTTGTCTGCTCATTGTTTGCTCATTGTCCACTCATTGTTTTTGCTCATTGTTTTTCTTTAAGAGGCACTGGAAACTGAACCCAGGACCTCCCATGTGGGAGGCAGGTGCTCAACTGCTTGAGCCACATCTGCTCCCTCACCCTCATTTTTGAAATAGTCTTGCTAGATATAAGACTCTTGGTTGGCAGTTTTCTCTTTCAGAATCTTAAATATATCATACCACTGCCTTCTTGCCTCCATGGTTTCTTTTTTCTTTTTAACAAATCAATTTTATTGATACATATTAATAAAGCATACAATTCATCCAAGTGTACAATCAATGGTATTTGGTATAATCACATAGTTGTGCATTCATCGCTTCATCATTGTTGTCATCCCCTGCTGTACTAAGGGGGTTGACAGTGTACCCCAGAGATTGGGGAAAGTGTGGCCATCACCCCAGTGTTCTTGAAAAGTGAGGTCTGGAGCTCGGTCACCACCCAGATGCTTGATAAGGGTGGAACCAAGAAACTGGCCATTGTACAAGCCCATGAGGCCCCAAAAGGAAGAAGAAACCATCATCTTAAGAATGACTCTCAGACTTTGAAATGTAATGAAGTATCCCCTGCAGGTTCTTGGAACTTTGGGGACCCTTGATGCATGTTTCCCTCTCAAACTCTCCTTGTGGTAATGCAAATGTTTATCCTATGTCTGTGTCTCATTATATATTGGAAAAAGATAACTTGTTTTGTAAGTTTCACAGTTCTACAGCCAGAAGGGACTTTGCCTCAATAAAAACTGTATTCCTATAACTGATTATGATGTGATTTTGAACTTAGCATTGCTACTGAGATGATTTAAGGTTTTTTTTGGAATATTGTAATATCTTTTTTGGGATTCAGAGAGTGTAGTGTGACAGTTTGAGATTATTTTTGTGGATCCCAAAAAGAAAAAGATTATGTTTGTAAGATAATCTATTCCTTTGGGTGTGATACCCTTTGATTGCATTAAATTCAGTGAAGGACCTCTGATTAAGTTTACTTGAGGGAAGCGGACATGGCTCAATGGATAGAGCTTCTGCCTACCATATAGGAGGTAGAGGGTTCAATACCCAGGGCCTCCTGGCCTGTGTGGCAAGCTAGCCCACGTGGAGTGCTGCCCACACAGGCGTGTCCCTCATGCAGGGAGAGCTGCCCCATGCAGGAGTGCAGCCCACTCAGGAGTGGTGATGCCTACATGGAGAGCTGATGCAGCAAGATGATGCAACAAAAAGAGACACAGAGAAGAGAAAACATGAGACCCAACGAACTAGGGAACTGAGGTGATGTAAGAGAATGATCGCCTCTCCCCCACTCTGGAAGGATGGGTTCCCAGAGCCACCTAATGAGAATACAACAGACACAGAAGAATGCATAGCAAATGGACATAGAGAGCAGACAAGGGAGAGTGGGAATTAGGGGAAGAAATAAAAATGTTTAAATCAATTTAGGGCTTATGATTGGGCTATGTCAGTAAGGCATAACTCAGGTTGAGTCCCTGCCTCCTCAGAGGGCCAATATAAATGGACCCTCACTCAAGAAGACACACGGGAAGAGAGAGAGCTCTGTCATTTTTTATCCTGGGACACTGGGGAGAGATGAGTCATTTGCCTGATAGTTTGCAGCTGAGAGAGAAGAAGCCCTGAGAGACAAGCTCTATGCCAGCCTACAGCTGAGATTGGAAACAAGCTGGGCCCATGGAACCTTAAGAGAAAGAGGAAGCCCAGGAAGAAGAGACCAGGCAGAGACCAGTGACCCTCTTGTATTAGCATGTGGCCACTGACTTGTGAGAAAGCAACCTTGATTTGGACTCTTCAGGGCCTTGTAACTGTAAGCTTTTATATCAGAGAATTACCCTTTATAAAAGCCAACATGAGAAGAGGATGTGGCTCAAGCAATTGGATTCCTTTCTGCCATATGGGAGGTCCAGGGTTCAATTCCTGGGGCTTCCTAGTGAAGGCAAGCTGGCCACCATGGCTAGGTGGCTGAGTGGATAGCTGGCCCATGTGGTATGCTGGCCTGTGTGGAGTTCTAGCCTGTGCAGGAGTGTTGGCCTGCACAGAGAGCTGGCCTGCATGCAGAGCTGGTGCAGCAAGATGATGCAACAAAGAAAGACACAGAGGAGAGACAATAAGAGACACAGCAGACCAGGAAGATGAGCAAGTGATTGAGCACCTCTCTCTGACTCCAGAAGGTCCTAGAATCAGTTCTCAGTACCATTTAAAGAGAAGACAAGAAGGTACAGAAGAACACATAGTGAGTGGACACAGAGAGCAGACAGCAAGCACAAACAAAAACAATAAGGGAGAGGGAGAAATTTTTAAAAACCCAGCAGAGTTCTGGTACTTTGTATCAGCACGCCTTTGACAGACTAATACAATCATCATTAGAGCATTTTCATTATTTCAATAATAATAATAAACAAAAAACAATCAATCAAACAAGAAAATTCTTCACCCCTTGATCTCTCTATGCTTCCCCTCCTGTACATAGCTCTATTTCTGGCTATTCTTGCACAATTACTTACTTATTAAATAGTTTTATTGAGATATATTCAATACTATATGATCCATCCAAAGTGTATAATCACTGGCTTTTAGTACAATCACAATTTTGTTTACTCATCACCACAAAAAACCCTAGAACAATTTCATTACTCTAAAAAGAAAAACTCCACACACACCCCTTAGCAGTCCATTCCTGCAAATTGATTCATATTTATATTTTACATAAATGGAATTATACAATATGCAGTACATAGTGCCTGGTTTCTTTCACTTAGCATAATATGTTTTTGTTTTGTTTTATATTAACATCCTGTAGTGTTAGCATACGTTTGTTTAAATTAAAAGAAAAACAGTCTTATATATGCAATTTTATCCATATTCATATTTTACATGTGGTTTTACTATACTATACAGTTACGTGTTACATTTTTTAGATTTCTTTTTAGCAATATACATGACCTTAGGCTTTCCCTTTTTAAACCCCTTTCAGAATGAAAATGCTCTAATGATTGAGGTGATGAATGCACACCTGTTATTATATCAAATACCATTGCTTGTACACTGGATGAATTGTTGCTTTATTAATATGTATCCATAAAATTGCCTTGTTTAAAAAAAAAGACTTAAACTGTACAGAGTTTGGAACAATGGAAATGTTTTGGCAATGGATGGTGATGGTGGTAGGACAACATGATGAATGTAATTAAGAGCTCTTAAATATATATCTGATTGTAGTTAAAAGGGGAAATGTTAGCTTGTATACATGGCAATAGAATATATATTTTTTTAATTCATGAATCTATACTACACAGTGAACTCTAAGTTAAATCACAGACTATAGCAAATAGTACAATTTTTTATATGTGCTTTCACCAATTGTGACAAATGTACCACACCAGTGCAGGGTGTTGATAGTGACGTGGTATATGGATATCCTGTATTTTATGCATCATTATCTATAATCCCACAACTCTAACAACAGAAAAATTGGCCAGTAGGTTTCTACCCAAACTGACTTCACTTTTCCTCTGTACCTCATCTCATCCTAAGCTCTCACTTGCTAATTGGGATCTCTCCACAATGTTTTAAATCTTTTCCATGTTCCCTCCTCAGTCCTGTATGATTGGAATACTTGTTCTCATATTTGCATGATGAATTCCTTCAAATCCTTCAAGTGTTTTCTCTATCATGTCTGTCTTGGTTTGGCAAAGGGATACAGATGCAAAGTAACAGAAATCTGTTGACTTTCCCAATAAAGTCAGCTTTTGAAGCAAGGTGATGAGTGACCTCTACCTGGATCTCAGGCCCAGCTGCTCTGCTCTCTTCACAAGTTCAGTTGTAAGCTCTCAGGCAAATGTCTCTTCTCTCCCCAGGGCCTCAGCTGTGTTACCTTCTCCTTTCTGTCACACAGCAGGATAAGAAATGAGAGCTCTCTCTTTCTGTGTCTTAGCAAATGTCTATTTATATCAGACTAGCAAAGGGGTGAGGACTCAGATGAGTCACACCTACTGATGTAGTCCAATCAAAAGCCCTAAAGCAGGTGTTATTTACAAGGGGTCAATGAGCTGGAATTTAAATTTAAAAAACATTATTCTTGTGGGGATGTGTTGGTATATTTATGATATATTTATTAAAATATATGTGTGGTAAAAAAAAATAAAAAATAAAAAATAAACCCCTTTCATACCCACAAAACAGTACTGCTAGTTATAGACATTGTGTTGGGTTTTCACCTTTTCTTTTCATTTCCAAAGATTAACACATATCCTTTTTACCACTTCTGCACAAGTTAACCCTCAGCTTTCCATTCTTTAACCTCATTCTGTTTTCTGGTGACCCATATTCAAGTTATTAACCCCATGAGATTATACAATGTATTTAGTTCATAGTAGCACAATCATACATTACTTCTCATTTTGAGTCTGGCTTGCATCACTCAATGTAATGTCCTCCAGATTCATCCATGTTGTCATATACTTTATGAATTCATTTCTTCTTTAAAAATTTTTTTTTTCATTTCTTCTTAAAGCTGCTTAATATTCCATCGTGTGGATAAACCACAATTTGTCCATTTGTCAGTCGATGGACAACTGGGTTGTTTCCATCTTTTAGCAATTGTGAATAATGCTACTATGAACATCAGGGTGCAGATGTCTGTTCATGTCACTGCTCTTTGTTCTTCTGGGTATATACTTTGTAATGGTATTTCTGAGTCACATGGCAAGTCTATATTCAACTTCCTTAGGAACTGCTAAACAGACCTCCACAGTGGCTGTACCATTCTACATTTCCACCAACCGTGAATAAGCATTCCTATCTCTCCATATCCTCTCCAACACTGTAGTTCCCTGTCTTTTTAATAGTGGCTGTATTAGTCAGCCAAAGGGATGCTGATGCAGAATACCAGAAATTGGTTGGTTTTCATAAAGGGTACTTATTTGGGGTAGGAACTTACAGATACCAGGTCATAAAGCATAAGTTACTTCACTCACCAAAGTCTATTTTCACATGTTAGAGCAAGATGGCTGCCAACAGTTGCAAGGGTTCAGGCTTCCTGGGTTCCTCCCTTCCAGGGTCTTGCTTCTATCTGGGTTCAAGTTGCCTTTCTTCCCAAGGCTTACTTTTTCCTGGTTTCTGGGTTCCTCTCTTTCTGGGACTCCAGCTAAAGGCTTCAGCATCAAACGCCAACATCAAAAGTCCAACATGAAGAATCTTACCTCTGTCCTTTGCCATGCCTTTTATCTGTGGGTGGGGACTCAACACCCTACTGGCACAAGTGGTTTACATAATTACTTAATCAAGTAAACCTATGAATCCAATATAATCTAATATGCCCAGAGGAAAAGATCAGTTAACAAATATAATCCAATATTTCTTTTTGGAATTCATCAATAATATCAAACTGCTACAGTGGCCATTCTGATAGGTGTGAAATGATATCTCCTTGTAGTTTTGATTTGCATTTCTCTAATAGCTAGTGATGTTGAACATTTTTTTCATGTGTTTTTTTTTTTTTTGCCACTGGTATTTCTTCTTTGGAAAATGTCTATTCAAGTCTTTTGACCATTTTTTAATCAGGTCGTATGTCTTTTCATTGTTGAGTTAGAGCATCTCCCTATATATCATGGGTAATAATAATACGAATCAGATATGTGATTTCCAAATATTTTCTCCCATTGAGTTGGTTGCCATTTCACCCTTTTGACAAAGTCTTTTGAGGTGCAAAAATGTTTAATTTTGAGGAAGTTCTATTTAGGTATTTTTTCTTTGTTATGCATGCTTTGGGAGTAAGATTCAAGAAACTACCACCTACCACAAGGTCTTTAAGATATTTCCCCAGATTTACTTCTAGTAGTTCTAAATGCAAAATGGCTTTTACATTTAGGTCTTTGATCCATTTTGAGTTGATTCTTGTATAGGGAATGTGATAGGGGTCCTCTTTCATTCTTTTGGTTATGGATATCCAGTTCTCCCAGCACCATTTGTTGAAAAGACTGTCCCATGAACATTGGTAGGTTTGGTAGGTTTGGTAGAATTTGGTAGGTTTGTTGTAAAGCCAGTTGGCCATTGAGGTAAGGGTTAATTTCTGGATTCTCAATTCTATTCCACTGATGGAAGTGTCTATCTTTATGCCAACACCATGCTGTTTTGACCACTGTAGATTTGTAATATGTTGCAAGGTCAGGCAGTGAAATTCCTTCCACACTGTTTTCTTTTTTTCTTTTTTTAGAATCCTTTTGGCTATTTGAGTACGCTTTCCCTTCCAAATGAATTTTTGTAATTGCCTTTTCTATTTCTGTAAAGTAGGCTGTTGGAATTTTGATTGGTATTCCATTGTATCTATAAATCAGTTTGGATAGGATTGACATCTTCATGATATTTAGTCTTCCAATCCATGCACATGGGCTGTCTTTCCATTTGTTTAGGTTTGTTGATTTCTTTTAGCATTGTTTTGTAGTGTAGTATTGGTCTTATCCTTCTTTGGTTAAATTGATCCTAAATATTTGAATCCTTTTGTAGCTATTGTAAATTGATTTCCCCCGATTTCCTCTTCAGATTGTTCAATACTACTGTACAGAAACATTACTGATTTTTGCATGTTGACCTTGTATTCTGCACTTTGCTGAACTTATTAGTTCAAGAAGCTTTCTTGTACACATTTCAGAATTTTCTAATCATGTCATCTGCAGATAATGAGAGTTTTACTTCTTCTTTTCCTATTTTGCATGCTTTTTTTTTTCTTGTTTAATTACTCTAGCTAGAACTTCTAGCACAATGTTATAACAATGGTGACACTGGGCATCTTTGTCTTGTTTCCTATCTTAGAGGGAAAGTTTTCAACCTTTCCCCATTGAGCATGATGTTGGCTGTAGGTTTTTCATATATACCTTTTATCATATTGAGGAATTTTCATTATATTCCAATCTTTCAAAATGTGTGTGTTTTTTTTTTAATCAAGAAAGGATGCTGGGTTTTGTTGAATGCCTTTTCTGCATCGATTGAGATTCTCATGTGTTTTTTTCCCTTCAATTTATTAATGTGTATTACACTCATTGATTTTCTTAGGTTGAATCAGCCTTGCATACAGGAAGCAATCCCATTTTGTTGTAATGTTTAAGTCTTTGGATATGTTGTTGGATTCTATCTGGAAATATTTTGTTTAGAATTTTTACATTTATGTACATTAGAGAAATTGGTCTGTAATTTTCTTCTCTTTTAGTGTCTTTATCTAGCTTTGGGATTAGGATGATGTTGGCTTCATAAAATGTGTTGGGTAATTTTCCTTCCTCTTCAATTTTTTGGTGGAGTTTAGACAGGATTTGAGTTAATTCTTCTCCAAATGCTTGGAAGAATTCACTTGGAAGCCATTTGGTACTGGACTTTTCTTCATTAGGAAATTTTGGATGACTGATTCATCTTTTTAAATGTGATTGGTATAAATTCTTGCATTTCTTGTAGCTTCAGAGAGGTTGTTTGTGCATTTCTAGGAATTTGCCATTTCATTTAGGTTGTCTAGTTTGTTGGTGTAGCAGTTTGATATGGTTATGAATTCCAAAAATAGATATTGGATTATGTTTGTATCTGGGCATGATTAAATTTTGATTAGGGCTTTGATTTGGCCATATCATTAGGGCATTGGAGTCTCCATCCCTTGGCGGGTGGGGACTCGCAGATAAAAGGCATGGCAAAGGACAGAGTTGAGGATTTTTGATGTTGGAGTTTGATGCTGAAACCTTAAGCTGGAGCCCTGGGAAGTAAACTCACAGAGGAAAGAGAAGCAAGCCCCAAGAAGAGAGGAACCCTGAGCCCAGGAAGAAGTAAGCCCCAAGAAGAGAGGAACCCTGAACTCCAAGAGAAGCAAGCCCCTGGAAGGGAGGAACCCAGGAAACCTGAACCCTTACAGACATTGGCAGCCATCTTGCTCCAACATGTGAAAATAGACTTTGATGAGGGAAGTAATGTATGCTTTATGGCCTGGTATCTGTAAGTTCCTACCCCAAATAAACACCCTTTATAAAAACCAACCAATTTCTGGTATTTTGCATTAGCACCTCTTTGGCTGACTAATATAGTTGGCACACAGTTTGTCATAATATCCTCACAATCTTATTTGATTTCTGTGGGTCAGTTGTAACTTCACCTCTTTCATTTCTTTTTTTTATTCGTTTGCATCTTCTCTCTTTTTCTTTGTTAGTCTAGCTAGGGGTTTGTCAATTTTATTGATCTCCTAAAAGAACAAGTTTTTGGTTTTGTTGATTTTCTTTATTGCTTTTTTATCCCTCAATTTCATTTATTTCTGGTGTAATCTTTGTTATTATTTCCTTCTTCTTGCTTTGGGAGTGGTTTGCTGTTCTTTTTCTAGTTTCTACATTTGTTCAGTTAAATCTTTGAGTTGAGCTCTTTCTTCTTTTTAAATATAGGCTTTTAGGGCTATAAATTTCCCTCTCAGGACTGCCTTCCTTGTATCTCATATGTTTTGATAAGTTGTGTTCTCATTTTCTCTTGTCTCAATGTATTTACTAATTTACTTACAATTTATTCTTTGACCCATTGATTATTTACAAGTGTGCTGTTCAGCCTTCACACATTTGCAAATTTACCTCTTTCTGTCTATTATTGATTTCCGGTTTCATTCCATTATGATCTGAGAAGATGCTTTGCAGAATTTCCATCTTTTTATATTTTATTGAGACTTGCATTGTGACCTAACATATTATCTATCTTGGAGAAATGTCCATGGGCACTTGAGAAGAATGTATAACTGCTGAGTTTGTGTGCAATGTTCAGTATATGTCTGTTAGTTCTAACTCACTATCATATTGTTCAAGTTCTGTATTTCCTTGTTGATCTTCTGTCTAGTTGTTCTACCTAATAATGTGAGTGGTTTGTTTAAGTTTCCAACTATTATTGTAGAGATGTCTACTTCTACCTTCACTTTTGCAGTTTTGCCTCATGCATTTTGGGGTACCCTGGTTAGGTGCATAGGTATTTATGACTGTTATTTCTTTCTGGTGGATTGTCCCTTTTATTAATTTATAATGGTTTTCTTTATGTCTTATAACTTTTTGCATTTAAAGTCTGTTTTGCCCAATATTAGTGTAGCTACTCCTGCTCATTTTTGGTTACTGTTTGCATGGAATATTTTTTTCCAGCTTTTCACTTTTAGCCAGTTTGTATCCCTGGATCTAAGGTAAATCTCTTGTAGGCAGCATATGGATGGTGTATATATATATATATTTTCTGTCAGCCTGTTGTTTTATTTAGGGAGTTTAATCCATTTACATTCAATGATATTACTGTAAATGCATTATTTACTTCCACCATTTTATTCTTTGGTTTTCATATGCCATATCTTATTTTTATCTTACTTTTTACTCTTTTGGTTATCCTTTCTGCTATTCTTTCTTCTCTCTCTCCTCCAAACCTCTCTCTCCTATAGTTTTCTTTCAGGTTGTAAGGCTTTCTTTAATATTTCCTCAAATACGGATTCTTTTTTATGAACTCTTTTAGTTTCTGTTTGTGACTATTTTAAACATTCTTTCATATTTGAAGGAAGGACAATTTTGCTGGATAAAGAATTCTTGGCTGGCAGCTTTTCTCTTTCAGTATCCTGATTGCATCATACCAGTGTGTTCTCACCTCCATGGTTTCTGATGAGAAATCTGCAGAAAGTCTTTACTGGATGTCCCTTATATGTGATGGTTTGTTTCTCCCTTGCTGCTCTCAGAATTTTCTCTTTATCTTTGACACGTGACATTCTGAGTAGTATGTGTCTTGGAGTAGGTCTATTCAGATTTATTTTGATTGGGGTACACTGTGCTAAGGGCTTTGGGAAGGGAGATTGTAAAGCCTCTCTTATTTACTTTTAAAATCCTTATGTACACTTCCTTGGTCCACCAACAGATGATGCTCTTTGGCAGCCCTCTCAGTTCAATACCTGGTAGGAATGTTTTTATGCTGCAACATGGACCCCATCAATGTGATAGAGGTTCCTGCCACATAGCTAAGAGTTTCGTATTTCAAACTTTCTCAGAAGCAGTTCTGTAACCTTTGCTGGCAGCGCCCTCCCTTTTCCTGGGTTGGAAGTAATTCTACTCCCCTCTGCATCCTCAAAAACCAGTCCTGGTCAGTAGAGAGGGGAATTGAGAGGGTCAGATCTCTTAAGTCCTGGATCTTTTTAGTCCTGAGCTGGCTCCCAAAGCAAACAGTAGCATGGTCCCACCTAGCCTGAAAGGGTTCATAGGATACAGCAGACAAAGTTTGTGGGTCAAAAGCTGAGTCAGCCTCTGGCTGTATCCCTGTCTCTCCCCTTTCCTGGGAAGGTAGATCCCTGGGGCCCCCTTTTCCTGTAGCCACTGGTGTCTATACTGTGGGGGAGGTTGCTGGCAGTAGCACCTATAGCTTTTAACTCACAGTTTTGCCATCACAATTCTTTTCATTTGTCTCTCTCTCTCTTCTGGGTGGTGCCCAGCCTTCCTCTGGTGTCCTAAACCCTAGAAGACTTTTTTCCAGGCCATTTCTGCCTGTTCTTTAGTTATTCTTCTGGGAGAGAAGAGAGCCATGTGTCTTTCCAGCCCACCATCTTCCTAGAAGTCCATGGTTTCTGATCATCTTATTGGGCATCCCTTGCATGTGGTGAATTGCTTTTCTCTTGCTGCTTTCAGGATTCTCTCTTTAGCTTTGACTGCTGACATTCTGATTAGTATGTGTCTCGGAGTAGGTCTATTTGGATTTATTCAGATGGGTGTACATTGTGCTTCTTGGACACAGGTATGTATATCCTTCAATAAGGTTGGGAAATTTTCTACCATTATTTTCTCAAATATTCCTTCTGCCCCCTTTCCCTTCTCTTCTCCTTCTGGGAAATCCATGATATGTTTACATGAATCTTGCCATCATTTAGTTCCTTGAGACCCCGTTTAATTTTTTCCATTCTTTTATCTGTTTTTTGTTTGTTTTTGGTTTTGTTTTTTGAGGTATCAAGGCCAGGGATTGACCTGGGACCTCATATGTGGGAAGCTGGTGTACAACCACTGAGCTCCATCAGCTCCCTCTTTCTGTTCTTTTGTGTGTTTTCTTTCAGAGTCCTTGTCTTCAAGCTCACTGATCCTTTCTTCTGCCTCTTCATATCTGCTGTTAAATGTCTTCAGTGTATATATATATATATATATAATTTTTTTATTCCCCCCTTGTGGCTTTTTGTGTGCTATCTGCTCTCTGTGTCTATTCACTGTACGTTCTTCTGTGTCTTTATTTATTTATTTCCCCTCCCCCCCCCTTGAGGCTTGCTTGCTGTCTGATCTCTGTGTCCATTCACTGCGAGCTCCTCTGTGTTCTCACTTGTCTCCCTTCTTTTTGTTTTGTTGCGTCACCTTGCTGAATCAGCTCTCCATGGTGCCTGTGGGCTGGGTGGCACTCTGCAGCACCTGCGGGCCAGGCAGCACTCCGCAGTGTGTGGCCAAGCCTGCCTTCACAAGGAGGCCCTGGGATGCAAACCAAGGGCCTCTCATATGGTAGACGGGAGCTCATCTGATTGTGCCATAGCCACTTCCATATATTAATTATCTGGTTGCATCATCATCTTGTTTGTGCATTGCTTTGCCATGCAGGGGCCTGTGCTTCTCTGCACCATGCATATCTGGGACAGCTTTTTTCATTTTTTACCAGGAGGTCCTGGGGATCAAACCCCAGTCCTTCATATGGTAAATAGGAGTTCAACTGCTTGAGTTACAGCCACTTCCTGTGCATTTTTTATTTCATTTATTGTGCCTTTCATTCCCATAAGATCTGCTATTTTTCTATGTATGCTTTGTATGTTTCCTGGATGCCATTAATCTCTTTAGCCATCTCATTGAGTTTATTAAGGAGATTTGTTTGAACATCTATGACTAGTTGCCTCAATACCTTTATGTCATCAGGAATGTTAGTTTTCTCCTTTGAATGAACCATATCATCCTGTTTCCTGATATAGATTGAAATTTTTTGTTGGTGTCTTGGCATCTGGCTTACCAGATGTATTTGTTCTGTGTGCAGTTTCTCTCTTTTGTCTATGGCTTTCTATTTGATTGGCTTTGTACTACAGCCCCACTTTTACACTTTGATCAACTTAATTTGCAACTTTATAGTGGCTTGTGCTTACCCAGTCTTAATTTTTTCAGCTCTTTTTCAGACTTTTTTTTTTTTTGGCTTTCCTCCTTTGCTGGTTTTATGGAGTAGGAGGAGCTAAGGATACATTTGTTACTTCAGCTTGCCCACATTGCCCTACGAACCGATGAAGTTTCTCCCACTTTTCTCCTCTGCCAGGTGTAGAGACAGAGCCACAGTCATGTGCAATAATCAAGGCCATGTAGGCTAAAACCATTGGTAGTTGCCCAGAGAGACTCATGAAACTCCATGCCCCTTCTTGCCCTGCCTGGGGTGGGGATGGATCTGCAGGTGTGGGCAGCAAGCTAAACTGTGCAGGTCAAAACTGATCACAGTAGCCCAGGTAGACTGATGAAGCACTTGCCCCCCAACTCCCCTGCCAAGTGTAGGGATGAAGTCACAGGTGAACACAACAGTCTTGTCTGAATAGGCCAAAAGCAACTGCAGTTGCCCAGAGAGGGTGAGAGAGCACTCTCCCATCTCCTTCTGTCAGGGGAAGGGATGGAGCCACAGATGTGTCCAACGGTCTAGTCTGTGTGGTCTCAGTACTATACTCCTCCAGCTAATAGCATTCTTTGAGACTATGCACATTTAAGTTAATGGAAAATTCTTAGTAGTGTCAAAGTAATCTTAAAAATCATTATCTGGAGGAAAGAAACTGACATTTATTGAAGGCCAACTAAGTGCCAGTAACTTTACGGGCTAGATTATGTCACATCTCTTTTAATTCTATTAACAACTCTATGAGGTAGGAATGTTCTGAAAGCAATCTGACAATATCAAACAGTAACAATACATTGATATTTCTAACACCAATTGTAAGCTTGGGAATATATGACCAGGAAAATTATGATCATCAATAATAGTTTGTATAAAGATAGCTAATGCAGGGCTCTTCAAGGTAGCATTAAATGGAAATAATTCAAATAAGCCAACATTCATCTGATGATTGTACCCCCCACGACTATGGAAAACTTGTTTATTAAGCTTATAAAATGTCGACTCTTGTCATCTAACTATGCACAAAAAAATAAATTTAAGCAAAGTATGTGTAGTAGTTTGATATGGTTATGAATTTAAAAAAATAGATATTGGATTATGTTTGTAATCTGATCTGTACCTGGGCCTGACTGAGTTATGATTAGGGCTTTAATTGGGCCAGCTCATTAGTGCACTAAGCCCCCACCCCTTGGTGGGTGGGTATTCACAGATAAAAGGCATGGCAAAGGACAGAATTGCAGGTTTCTGATGGTAGAGTTTGAGGCTGAAGTCTTAAGCTGGAGCCCCGGGCAAAGAGACAGAGCCGTTCGCCTCATAGTCTATAGCTGACTTTGTGGAGAGAGGCAAGCCTAGAGAGCCTCAAAATTTACAGCTGGTCTTGTGGAGGAAACAGAGTTGCTGAACCCAGAGAAACCCAGAAAGCCTGAACCTTCACAGACATCAGCAGCCTTCTTGCTTCAACATGTGGAAATAGACTTTGGTGAGGGAACTTATGTTTTATGGCCTGGTAACTGTAAGCTCCTACCCTAAATAAATACCCTTTATAACACCCAGCAGATTTCTGGTGTTTTGCATCAGCACCCCTTTGACTGACTAATATAGTATGTAAAACAAAATAGTTTATAATCATCTAAAATTACATGTATATAAGAGACCTGAATCTCGTAATAAAATTCTACATTAACTGGGTTTTTTGTTCCTAAAAAGTTGTATATACAGCAAAAACAAAACCAAATAAATAAAAAACAAAACCAAATACCTAAATTTTAAAAAATTACTATAGAAACATTATAATCAAATGATTATTATGTCTAGTTTAGATTTAAATATCAGGTTTGTGTCATAAAGTATTGAAAGTATAATTGTTTATCTCTTTGCTCAGAGATTAGTGAAAAGTTATATGTAGGGAGAGTCTCAACATATGCTGTTAAGGATCACACATATCTTGATTTGGAGAACTGATGGGTCAGCTATAACAAACCCACCCTAGTAAAATGCTTTTATCATCAGGGAAGAGGTGTGATTCTGAGTACAGGCTGGTATACATCACTCAGACCTACTTATCCTTAATCCCACATTTCAGAAGGTAGATAGAATTGAAAAAAAAAAAAAACCTTAAGCAGTCTTATTAAACTTTCTAAGGTAGTAGTGACACAAATTAGCTATGGTACACTTTCTGCAGAAAGTGGAAAAAAAAAAAGAGAGAGAGAGAGAAAAAAGGACTTTGCCAGTAATCTTTGGCTCTTTTGAAATATCACTGCATGGATGGTAGTACCCACTGTGAGAATGTGGTGTCCAGAAAACAGCCAAAACTGAAGCAGTGCCTGAGGAAGATGTAAGAGTATCCACTGAAGTAGTTATGAATGCCAAAGAGATGCCACTTACAAGGTAGCCAACTAGATTTGTTCCTGAGAATTAGACACATCCTCAGGATTCCCAGAAATACTTGGAGGAAAGCAAGCAGATTCAGGATTTTGTAGAGATTTGAAGTCTTCCAGGTGGGGCAAAGCCAATGAAATCTAGGTTGTTGTTGTTGTTGTTGTTATTTTTATTATTATTTGTGATCCTACTTGTAATCACAGGTTGGCCAAACTTGAGAAATCCTAGGTCACAAGAGAAAATATAGATCTTCTCTTTCAAATAAGAATTTGAGGCAGTTCATTGTAAAAAGGATGTTTGTGAATAGAATTATTTACAATGTTCTAGGGGACCTTATACTTTAAAAGTAAGCCTAAACAAAATTCCTCCATAAGGTAATCAACCTTTTATACAAAAAATGAATATTTACTACCTATTCTGTAAATACATATTTTTCAGAGATGTTTCAAATGAGGTGTATTTATAACAACATTTCATTTCTTCTTAAAAAAGTCTTTCATTATGGGAAGCAGACTTGGCTCAAAGGGTAGAGTGCCCGCCTACCACATGGGAGGTTCAAACCCAGGGCCTCCTTGACCTGTGTGGAGCTGGCCCACACACAATGCTGATGCGTGCAAGGAGTGTCGTGCCACGCACGGGTGTCCCCCATGGTGGGGAGCCCCACGTGCAAGGAGTGCGCCCTGTAAGGAGAGCTGCCCAGCGCGAAATAAAGTCCAGCCTGCCCAGGAGTGGTGCCACACACATGGAGAGCTGACACAGCTAGATGATGCAACAACACCAAAAAAAGAGACACAGATTCTCGGTATAACTGACAAGAATATAAGCGGACACAGAAGAACACATAGCGAATGGACACAGAGAACAGACAACTGAGGCAGGGCGGGGGATGGGAGGGAAGGGGAGAGAAATAAATAAAAATAAATCTTTAAAAAAAAAAGTCTTTGATTATTATGTTCTATAATTCCAGTTGGGTACCATTAATATGGAGGAGACTGTGGGAAAGCCTAATGAAAGTCTTCACATAGTTACAGTAAAGTGACAGGTTACACAAGGGAAGAACATTAACATTGCTACCCAAGTTTTGAAGTTGCTCATGATTACTTAGGAGATAGGAAGCTGAGACTAGATTTGCTTGTTTGTTTCCCCATCAGCATATAAACTTCATGAGTCTTTGTATTCAAAGCTGTATTCCCAACACCTAGACAGTGCCTTTCTGTGACAGGTGCTCAATAAATACTTCCTGAATGAATAAAATCAAATTTGTTTTGTCACAGGTAGGATGAAAAGATTTGTTATTAAATTCAGCATGGAGTCAAACAACAAATATGTAAATATAGAACATATAGGACACATTATTTGTATTTATAACCACATAGAAAATTTTATTAAACACTATGGAAATTCCCAAGTACGAAGCTTTCCCAGTCTGTTAGGGTCACATGAAGCACATAAATGAGATCTGGTTATGTGAATGTAGGAAGGAATTGTACTGTCTGGAGAAAATTACAGTCTACGATACCATCTGTACATTGTGCTCCTGTAAGGAGGTTTGTTATATTTTAACTTGTGTCCTGGGACATGCAGGTGGCTGCATACTGGGGGATGAGTTTCCATTAGGGAGGGGGAGCCAGAGTCAGGGACTCACTGGATCCCAAAGCCTGTATTTCATAGGGATGCTGAATATTCTCAATAGATCCAAAATGCAGAGTGCATAAAAATGTCCATTTCTCATCATCAGTAAATGCTGTTTACCACGATTAGAAAGCAGCTGATATTCTACTATGTTTTGGGACCCTGAAACTGTTGAAGAGATAAACACTAAGGCATAACTAAAGGAAAAGCTTTTACAATATATTCACCATACCAAGACATAGAGGTTGGAAAAAGACAAAGAAACCATTTGAAGGCCTTATTCTTACTCCATTTTGAACTGACATTGTAGATACCTGGCAGTAGGAAAGTACTCTTCAGAAAACTGTAAATCTTTGTTGCTGGTACAGTAAGATTCATAGCTCTCGCTATCTGGTTATTATATGATATTGTAGGTCTCTTCTAAAGGTGATGAAAGGGTTAAGTTTAAGATGATAGAGTCTCCAGCAGAAAGAATATGTATCAAGCCACAGAATTGCAAAAAACTGGAATTATGCATTATATATATAGTGACATGTGTCCAATTTCAAATTAGAAAACTGTTATGTAATAGAGATCAAAAGAATAAAAATTCAAAATACCTATTTAATTGAAAACAAATTGAAAAAAATATATAACTGTATGTCAATTGGTTACATAACAAAAGAAAGGATTTATTTTGAGTGACTTTAGAATGTAGTACAGCACATTCCAAAAACAAAAAACTTTTAAAAAGACAAAAAGAATTTTAAATTTCATTCTATGACTTTGTAATACATTGGCTTTGTTATTTGAAATTATTTTCTTTATAGTGTAAGATAAACACATTAATGAGTTAATAATGTTAGGAATCAAGAATGTCTGTGTTGGTGGCGGACTTGGCCCAGTGGTTAGGGCGTCCGTCTACCACATGGGAGGTCCGTGGTTCAAACCCTGGGCCTCCTTGACCTGTGTGGAGCTGGCCCATGCACAGCGCTAATGCATGCAAGGAGTGCCGTGCCACGCTGGGGTGTCCCCTGCATAGGGGAGCCCACGTGCAAGGGGTGCGCCCCGTAAGGAGAGCCGCCCAGTGCAAAAGAAAGTGCAATCTGCCCAGGAATGGTGCCACACACAGAGAGCTGACACAACAGGATGACGCAACAAAAAGAAACAGATTCCCGTGCCACTGACAACAACAGAAGTGGACAAAGAAGACGCAGCAAATAGACACAGAGAACAGACAACTGGGGTGGGGGAGGGAAGGGGAGAGAAATAAATAAATTTCTTTAAAAAAAAAAAAGAATATCTGTGTAAGAGAAAAAAACATCTAATTATAAAATCCAAAGAACAAAGTAAAACACTGTTGTAGCAGTTTGATATTATTTATGAATTCCAAAAAGAAATATAGATTATGTTTGTAAACTGGTTGGTTCCTCTAGCGTAATAACCTTTGGATTGTATTAGATTCAGCTGAGATGTCTGATTAAACTATGTTAAGATTAGGGCTCTGATCAACCATGTCATTAGAGTTCTACTCAGTGTCCCCTTGGGGATAAAACAGAGGCTCACATGGCAGTAAATACATGGAGAAGGAGCACACACAGAAGCAGATACATGAGGAAAGAAAGAAGTCTCCATTAGACATGGCAGAGGCCCTGGGAAGAGGGCTGAGCCTAATAGTCTACAGCTGATCTTGTGGAAAGACTAGAGGAGCTGAGCCCAGAAAGAGACAAGCCTGGGGAGAGTGAGGAGGCTTAAGACAGCCTACAGGTGAGATAGGAAGAAGCTGGGACCACAGAGCCTTAAAAGGAGGAAGACTGAACACTCACAGACATTGCCTGTCATCTTGCATCAACATGGGACAACAGACTTCAGGTGAAAAAGTATCTCACGGTACCTTGAGTTGGACTCTTTAGGGCCTGGTAACTGTAAGCTTCTACCCTAAATAAATATCCTTTATAAAAGCCACAGATTTCTGGTATTTTGCATCAGCAGCCCTTTGGCTGACTAATACAATACTGTAATTTTAAACAGAATTGGTAATCTTATCATGAACTTAAGGTTTTTATTTTTTTATTTTATTTTTTGCATACTGTATTATTTTACTTATATACATTTCTAGGAATTGCAATAAAATGTATACTGACAGAAAGCAGATCAATAACTTTGTAAAACAGGAAGAGGTTGGGGAGAGAAAGGAGAGTGGAATTACAAGGAGGTACAAATAAAGTTTGGGGGGTAATGGATATATTCACTGTCTTGTTTGTGGTGATGTTTCCAGTTATGCAGATATACCAAAAATTATCAAATGATACACTTTAAATAGGTGCAGTTTATGTTTGTCAATTTTTACCACAATAAAGCTGTGACAAATAGAACAAAACACAAAAAGCAATACTGGAGGTGAAAAAAATGCATTCTTCTATTTGCTTTATTAGGATTGCTCACCTATAGTTCTGTGTCTCATTCTTCCAAATATAACATAGAATTGCACTTCCTTGAAGCTAGGAATGGCCATATGCCTTATTCTGACTTATGAAATTGAGCACATGTGTCTTATGCATCTTCCTAGTGGAAGCATTTACAAGTTAGTGTGTGGTTCTCCATCTTTCCCTTATTCCTATGGTGCAATCAATGATCCTGATGTTAGGGTCTCCATCAGCCTGGTGTCTTAAGTTAGAATGATGTAGGGCAGAGCTGCCTGATGACTTGTGATGAACAGATTGACTTAATGAGAAACAAAGCTTTGTTGTTTTAAACCAGGAATCAGCAAACTTTTTCTGCAAAGTTCAGGATAATAAGTATTTTAATATTTGTGGTCTGTGCCACACTCAACTCTGCAATTGCTATATGAAAGGAGATATAGATACAATATGAAAACCAATGGGGAAGCAGATGTGGCTCAAATGGTTGAGTGCCAGTTTCCCACATGGGAAGTCCCAGGTTCAATCCCCGGTGCCTCCTAAAAACAAAAAACAAGCAAAAAATGAAAAAACCAACTCTGGCTCTGTGGTTGAGTGCTGGCTTCCCACATACAAGGTTTCAGGTTAAATCCCTGGCCCCAGTACACCAAAACACACACACAAAAAAACAAACCAAAACAAAACAAATGGATGTGGCTTTGTTCCAATGAAACTTTATTTAAAAAAATGGTGGTTGGCCAGATTTGGTCTGAAGGCTGTACTATGCTGACTCCTGTTTTAAGTAATTGAAATTTGGGATTACTACAGTTTTCCCTATCCTGACTAATGGAGGAATTAATCCATGTCAGGTTTGTAATAGTATAGCAAATTGATAGAGAAGAGTCATAACCATGTGCATCAGCAGTGAATTGCTGAAGCCAGTGAATTGGTCATCTCCCATCAGGGAAAGCAGAAAAGGCAGTTACATGGCATCACTATAAATTTCCTATTTATAAGTATATTTTGGAAGCACCTTGAGAAACTCCCAGAAATATCCAGAAAGGGGGAGGGAGAGGCAGTGGGAAGATGGTGGAATAGGAAGCTCTAGGAATTAGTTCCTCCACCAGAACAACTATTAAACAGGCAGGAACTGTACAATCAATTATTTTGAAACTCTGGAGTCCAGTAGAACACCGTGTAGCATCCAGGGAAGAATGGGAGAAAGGTGCTGGTAAATGGTGGCAAATACCAGTGAATTGCTCTCTCTATATGACAGTTACCGTCATCTATCTCCCACTCTCATGGCAGGCAGAAGTGGTATCCTGCCCTGGTGTAGCCTGCTGGTTCCAGAAAGCTACATAAAAATCTAATTCTGCAAGATCTGGTTGGGGAGGGGTTACAGGCTGAACACTGATCACAGCTTTTAATTAGGTACTCTGAGGGTGGTTATTGTTCCAACCTGCCCCGGTCAAAGGTGAATGAGGAGATTTAAGATGGTACACTACTTTGGAGCTGCAGAGGACAGTTGAATGTCTTCATTTGCTGGGCAAGTGCTGAGTCAAGAAAGCACAGTTTTGGGGAGCCATGGAAGATGCTCCTGGGGCCCTTCCTGACCCCTCTTCAGGGCAGGCTGGTGCTTTCTTTGTAGGACCCTGGCTTTGTTCTGGCTGGGAAAGACTGACTTGGGAAACTTCTCTTTGGCATGCCCACCCCCAAGCCCAGAAATTGCCACCCAGGCAAAAGCAGTTTGAGACAACAAAACAAGTGTAAGAGACATTTGAGGTGGATGGCCTGGGGCAAATTTTACTGGGGGTTACCAGCTTTAAGACCTGCAATGGAACACCCAGGAGAGGGAGAATGTCTGTTTCCTGGAAAGTAGAGGGGCCATTCAAAATAGGGGAACTCCTCAGGCACAAATCTAGGATAAGATGTAAGCCTAGAAAAAACAGCCACGACCTGGCACTTTGCACTTGCTCTGGGCTGACCTTTCTGAAAGAAGGGCTGAACTCTGCAGGAGATCATCAATCAATGCAAAGCCAATTTGTAAAGATGGTGAAAGATATTTTATGCTTAGGTTTGCTTGTTTTTTTGGCTCCTGACACTCAAGAAAATCTCTGTCTAGAAGAAATCCAGAATTAACCCCTTTTTTATGTTTTTTAAAAGACATTTTTATCTAGATCTGGCAACTTAATAAATGGCCTAGAAGATTTCCCAATCTAATAGAAAATAAAGTACCCCAGTACTTAGATTCAGGACTTCAGTTCCATTCCCCACTATAATGAACCAGCACTCCTTGAAGAAATGATTGACACCATGTCTATGGTAGGGGAGGTACAAGGTGACCAAGGGAGATCTTATACCAGAAAGTAAGGAAGTTTTTGAAGATTAATGAGTCCCTATTAAAAGGACATAGATGCCATGTCAGTTGGCCCTACTTTGGAGTTTGTGTTCCTGAGTGTGATGGAGTTGGACTCAAGATGTGATATTTGTTCACAAGCCTCTCCTGTCACTTTTACCAGACCTGTGGTTGGTGCTGGGGTTTAGTGTATACTCAGGGGACCTGATCTCTGAATTGTCCGTGTGATAGCCAGGCCCTGAGCCTCAACAGACTTGCAACTCCTACCCTCTGGTTTATTGGACTTATCCCAGTCAGCTAATAGGGAGGTGAAGAAGGTCAACCACCATACCAGGGAGTCAAGAGTGCCTACAACTGCAAACAGGAGAATTGCATCCATCATCCAAGTGGAATCTAAGCACCCTCTCCATACAGAGGTGGAGCAGATATCACCATCCCAGGGTCCACAGGATGGAAGAATAGAGTATGGACTAAAGTAGACTTACTGATATTCTATTCTGGAACTAATGTGATTAGTAATGGAAGTAAATGTAGCATTGAGATGGAGAAAGTGGCCATGGTAGCTGCTGAGGGTGGGAATGGGAAGAAGAGATGTGATGTGGGGGCATTTTCAGGACTTGGAGTTGTCCTGGGTGGTACTGCAGGGACAGTTACTGGACATTGCTCCCATGGCCCACTGGGTGGACTGGGGGAGAGTGTAAACTATAATGTGGACCATTGACCATGTAGTGCAATAGTGCTCAGAGATGTATTCACCAAATGCAATGAATATTCCATGATGATGGAGGAGGTTGTTGTTATGGGAGGAGTGAGGTGAGGGGGGTGGTAATGTAACATTAAAAAAAAAAAGACAAATTTAAAAATATATATACATGAACCATCTGTATCAGTTTGATATGGTTATCATTTCCAAAAATAGATATTGGATTATATTTGTAATCTGGTCTGTACCTGGGTGTGATTGAGTTATGATTAGGGCTTTGATTGGGTCATGTCATTAGGGTGTTGAGTCCCCTTGTGGGGGTGGGGACTCACAGATAGATAAAAGGCATGGAAAAGGACAGAGTGGACAGTCCTTAATGTTGGAGTTTTGATGTTGGAGTTTGATGCTGAAGTCTCAAGCTGAAACCCCGGGGAAAGAGTCAGAGCCATTCACCTGATAGTCTACAGCTGACCTTGTGGAGGAAACAGAGGAGCTGAGCCCAAAGGAACCCAGGAAGCCTGAACATTTGCAGTTCTCAGCAGCCATCTTGTTCCAACACTTGAAAATAGACTTTTGTGAGGGAAATAACTTATGCTTTATGGCCTGTTATCTGTAACTTCCTACCCCAAATAAATACCCTCCACAAAAACCAAAAAAAAAAAAAAGACATTGAAATTCAGCTTGAAGGAGCCACTACCCAACAATTGTAACCATCTGGATTTTACAGTGGAAGGATCAGGCCATCATCACTGTAGCCAGTGGCCAATATTAGCTTCAGTAATTATGGGACGAACAGATATCAGGTGCCTCCAAATGTAACACAATATGGTGTACACATCATCTATGACATATTCTAGCCAAAAGTATTCCAACTTGATCTAAGTTCTAGATATAGCTTATAGTTTCCCTGAAATATAGGAGATACAACCACCTAAATCAGTGCTTATCAAAATGTAGTGAAGACCAACACTTTTTAAAATAAAAATGAATTACCTAAAAAAATAAATTTACAAAAAAGGCATACAAACTCAAATTTTTATTATTAGATCTAACATATGTAAAATCATTATGTCAAACTGTTTTAAGAATTACTAAAGCATTGCTTTCAATTTCTGTACTATGGACAAGGAAGAAATCATCAGTTTTTAAAATACACTACTCATTACATGGAATCTGTCTTCTTCATAAAGACATTCTTCTTGACTTTCTGTTCTAATTTTCTTGTTAATAGTACACATACACTGTTCCACATAACTATACTAGTCTGTTTTGGCATGTGATGACTTATTTCAAAATTCCAAATTATTTAAAAGGGCAGGGGTAGGGAAGCGAATTTGGCTCAACTGATAGAGCATCCGTATACCACATAGGAGGTCCAGGGTTCAAATGCAGGGCCTCCTGACCTGTATGGTGAGCTGGCCCACATGCAGTGCTGATGCACGCAAGAAGTGCCGTGCCTTGCAGGGGTGTCCCTCCTGTAGGGGATCCCCATGTGCAGGGAGTGTGCCCTGCAAGGATAGCTGCCCCACGTGAAAACAAGCCCAGCCTGCCCAGGAGTGGCGCTGCACACATGGAGAGCTGACACAGCAAGATGATGCAACAAAAAGAGAGACAGATTCCCCATGCCGCTGACAAGAATGTAAGCAGACAAAGAAGAACACACAGTGAATGGACACAGAGCAGACTATGGGGGGAGGAGGGAAAGAGGAGAGAAATAAATAAAAAATAAATCCTTAAAAAAAAAAAAGGGCAGGGGTAAAGTATGGTTTTCTTAAGGATTCTGAGTCAGTTGTAAAGTTCCCTAAGACCATAGTTCTCCAGAGGTAATGCTGATTTTCATATCTCCTGCTCCTAAGTTCCACATCACTCCTATTATGTTATTTACTTTTATCCCCAAAATGAAAATGCCTTTAAATTATTTTAACGATATAGTCGCACTATAAAACATTTGAACAATACATAAAAGCATAAGGAAAAAAGAGAAAAAGTATCTTAAGTATAATTGGTAACCACCATTATTTCATGCATAAGTAGGACCATAAAACTCTTAAAAAATTATAAACCCTGTCCCCTTTTATTAATGTAGATAGCCATAATATCCTGCTGTATCTTTTCTCCATGGTCATATAATCATGTGTGTGTATATGTTATTTTTGATCATTACTTGTTTTACAAAAATGAAATCATCTTATATCTACTTTTCCATCTTGCTTTTCTAATTAACTGCCCTTCACAGAAATCACTTCAAGTCAATTGTTAAGGTTCTAAATGCATTTATTTAAAATAGATGCATTAAAAGTCCATAGTATGGATATAGCATATTCTATTCAACCACTTCCCAAATTATAGACATTCACTTTGTTTCCAGGTTTTTCTGCTACAAACAAAAAAACAATAAATCTTCTGTTTCTACTGAATATGATTCCCAAAAGAGAGACCAGTGGGTCAAAGGGTAGGTATACAATTAAGTTTAGTAAATGTTGTCAGATTACTTCCATAAAGGCTATAGTAATTGACATTTTCTCCAGAAATGCCTTAAGAACAATCCATTTCCTGAGCACCCACTAACAGTAGACGCTACGGTTCTTCTAATTTTTGCCAGAGAAGTATCAGGAAGTGCAGAGATTCTCAACTGCTATTTTAATTTGTATTACCCCAACTACCAAAGGGTTTGGTCACCATTGCGTATGTTTTTTGGCCTTTTGGATTTGGTCCTTTGTCAATGGCTATTCCTATTCTTTGCTCTTTTCTTTCAGTTATCATTTTCTTATCAATTTAAAAGAGCTTTTCATCAGTCTAGTCAATTTGTTTTCCAAATTTATGTTTAGTCTACAGACTTTGATTATGGTGCTTTTGCCAGGCAAAAGTTTTTTTATTTTTCAAATTTTTACACAGTCTTATAAAGCCTTTTTTTTTTTAAGCTTCTAGTTTTCCTGTCTTTGTTACAGATGTTTCTCCAAGCCCTAAGCTATATATGTAGTCTTTTAAATTTCCTTGATTTCTTTAAAATTTATTATTTAAAATTCTCTGTGATTTATTTTTAATACATTGTTATTTTCTTCCATTTGGATAAGCAGTTGTTTTAGTATCACTGATTAAATAAACCATTCTTTTTTTCATTGATGTGAAATATTTTTGTCATATTAAATCTATATATACTGCAACTATTTCTAGATTTTCTCTATTCTATTCCCCTAAATCTTTTGTCTATTTCTTTTTTTCTCTCTCTCTTTATTTTTTTTAATGTTATATATCCCATATATCCCCCACCCCCATCATCACACTCCTCCCGCATCAACAACCTCTTTCATCATCGTGGCACATTCATTGCATTTGGTGAATACATTTTGCAACACTGCTGCATCAAATGGATAATGGTTTACATTGTAGCTTACACTCTTCCTCCAGTCTACCCAGTGGGTCATGGCAGAACATATAATGTCCAACATCTATCCCTGCAGTACCACCCAGGGACAACATCAAGTCCTGAAAATGCCCCCACATCATCTCTCTTCTTTCCTCTCCCTATCCTCAGCAGCTACCGTGGCCTCTTTCTCCACATAATTGCTACAGTTTCTTCCATTACTAACCACTATTCTATGTCATTATAATACTGATTTCATTATAGTAGCTTTATAGTATGTTCTCTTTTCTGTTATGGCAAGCCTCTCCCATTATTCTTTTTTCTTTTCTTGGCCATTTTTTGACCATTTATCCTCCCATATGAATTTAAATAGTATCTAAAAAAAAAAATCCCTGTTAAGATTAAAATTGGAAGTGTCATTTATATTCATTGTCAACATGACTTTTTATATTCATCTTCTTATCCAAGAATGTGACCTGTCCTTCATTTGTTCAGATCATTGCTGATGTTAATCATTAAAATTTTACTGCTTTCATCATACAGGTCTTATAACTTTATTGGAAACTTTATTCATAAGTATCTTATAATTTCAGTCATTTATTATAACTGGGATTTTTTCCCATTTCCATTATTTCTTGCTTATTGTTAAGGAGAATATTTATTGGAAGCTACTGATTTTTTAATATTTGACTTTTATTCAGATGCCTTATCAAATTAGAGGATTCTTAGTATAGTAGAGTTTCCCCGACTAAAATCATGGATTTCCTAGATATCCAATATGATCATCAGAAAAAAAAACTCTTTTTCCTTCATTAAATTATTTCATTTTCTTATTTAATTGTATATACAAGCACTTCTAAAACTATGGTGCATAAAAATGAATTTCGGTAGGAATTCCTGTCTCATTCCTGTTCCCAATTAAAACAGCTTCACTATTTTATTGTTTACCAAAAACCAATAGCAAACATTATTCTAAACATTTTTTATCATATTTAGTTTCCTTCTATTCCCATTCTGGTTTTGTTTTTTCCTGTGAATATTTGTTGAATTTTATCAATTCCCATTTCTTAATCTATGGATATGATTGTGTGTTTTTTTGCAATTTGTTGATATAATAAATTATCTATTAGATTTCCTGAAAATAGAACCATCTTTGCATTTCTGGAAAAATAAATCATATTGATTACAGTGTATTACTCTTTTGATATCATGCTGGGTTTCATTTGCTAAGATTTCATTTACAATTATTGCAACTATATTCATAAGTGAGAGTGGTTCATGGACCTCTTTCTTGTACTCAACAGACTAGTATTAAACTTATGTGAATATGAATTGAGAAGGTTTGCATCCTTCAGTGGAACGTGGAATGATTTAACATCAGAATTATTTGGAATTACTTTACCTTATTTTTTCCTTTTCAAAAATAGGGGTATATTTTAGATACAGTAAATTTCCCTGTCTTTGTTTTAAATGTTAGCTAGAACTCTATTGTGGAAAAATTTGGTTGTGATATCTTTAAAGCTAGGAATAATCAACTCTTCCACTTAATATATAGCCAATTTTTGTATTATATGTCCTGTACTTATACATGCATTGGAGGATATTATCAGAAGGTACTAAACTGCACAAAACCCCTTATTGGACAGCAATGATAATATCCTCCAAGTTGAGAACAGGCAATCTATAATTGATGCATTTCAAAAGCAAATTAAAGCATATCAAATATTTAGTCCCTGTATTTTATGGCCATTAGTTAAAATTATTGAATTTATCTTATTAGGCTGAACCCTCTGCAGAGTATGACCAGAAATACAGATTTTGTGTATATGATTCACTTATGGTCATAGAGTGTGTAAGAATTACCTAGATTTTTAAGCAAATCTTTCTGGTCCAATCAATAATGTTGAAACATGGTATAAAAGAAAAAATGGTTATTCCTTGTAATCCTACAAAATCATTAGAAAGAAAAGAGTTCATCCAGCAGTACTAAAAATGAAAATGTTTAAGGATGCAGCCCCTTCTTTCCTTTAACCCAAAACTTTGACAGTATGTTGACAACTCTTTAGAGCTGAGCCCTGACAAGCCATAACTCACCATGTATGAATTTATCCAAACTGGCCATAAGACTACATTTATTTTCAGCCAGTACCAATGAATCAATCCTCTTGGGTATTTCTCTGTTAATTTGTACTAAAATAATTCTTCTTACATGTTAAAAGTGTAACAAGTTACCCACTGTCCTAAATCATGAAGACTACATTTATATTAATACCAATGTCTTTTATTCAAAAATAATTAAATACAAATCTTCCTTACCAATGATTTAAATTGTCTGCCTAATTTGTGGTTTTCAGGCAATTTTTACATGAACAAGTCAGTAAAACTCAATACTAAATACATGTAACAAATGTTATCTGGGCAGTTAGAGGATGGAGATAACAGAGCCTTTTCTTTTTTCCTTAAAGGAAAGTCAGATTTCCATTTAAAGACAGAAACAGTTAATCACATGAAACTATAAATAAGTATTACTATCTCTACTACAAATGGAAAACCGGGCTCTGGGGAATTTTGAAAGTTTCCCAAAACTGTCAACTGGTAGAGCAAGGACTCTTGTCCAGATTCTCTTTCCAAAATCTTGAGTAATTTTCACTACACATATGTCTCTCTTAGTTGGAGTGACTGGCTTTCATGATGGGGAAAAAGGAGAGAATGACGACAACAACAGGAGAAATACTCTGTTGAAGATGGTCAGAGAAGCTTCAGAAAAAGGTACAGATTATCAGAAATTCTATTAGGGATGGTTTTCACCTTTACAAACAAAATCTGAATGTCCACTCTATGCCAATCACTTGGGATACAAACAAGAGAAAGGGCACCAATTTAAGTTGCCAAAGAGAAAAGATTTTATTCCAACAACAAATATATTAGGCACTGTACCAGAACCTGGGGATAATGACAGATAAAAAAAGCCTACTCCCCGAACTCATAAAGCTTATGAGTGGGAAAATTGACAATCAACAAACAAGCAAATAAACGAATTAAATAAATAAATAAATAATTAAATAAATCTTTAAAAAAAAATAAAAAGATGGGCGTGTATGTTGCTTTAAATCTTTATCGCTTCATCACTGGGATATAATAACTAAATTTTAAAAATTAAGTACCCTTATGCTACAGAGTTTACTTTCAGCTTAATAGTGTAATTTTGCCATCACCCACAGTCTCGATCCAACTTTCATCCTTTCCCAGTTTAGAAACGTTCCCTTGTCCTTTCAATGAACGAGACCGCTCTCCTCCCGCCTTACCCACCTTCCTCCCTGGAGGCCGGCCTGGCCATGTGGTCACCGGGGAGGGCTCATTTCACATGAGCGAGGTATGCTGAAGGTCTGGACGAGGCTGCAGTGCTCCTAGAGCTGGTTCAGGAGGCAGGCGGAGGCAGGCAGCACTCAGTCAACACTGCCGCTCGCAGTACTGGCGCGTTGCCCTTGGGGAACCCCCTGAGCTTCGGGGCTGCCCCCATCACCTGTGCCGCAGCCTCCCAAACGCAGCATCCCAAGGGTCAGCCACTTCCACTTTTAAACAGTGAAGGTAGGAGGCTCCGAAGCCATGAGGGCCAGAGGCCTCGGTGGGACCTACAGGCCCCGCAGGACGTGCCGGGACGCGTGACGTAGGCACGTCACACAACGAATCCGCGAGCGCTACCCCTGCAGGGGAGGCTGGGAGAGACAGGAGGATCAGTTGTAGATACTGTTCTTGAGTTGGGTGTTGTCCTTTATCATCCTTTTCTTAGTTGGCCAGGGGGAGCCCAGTAAACTGGATTCTGCTGAGATACAGAGTTGAAACAGCAAATTAACAATGAAGATTTAAGTCTCTGGGACATATATTTAATGAGGATATTGCTAATTATAGATTCAAATAAAATGGGCAGAAGAGTCATGTGTAGACATTATAAATGAGTCTAACTCTGTACATTGGGGAGCATATATTCTAAAGTAAGGCCCACTGATAGGGTGTTAAATTCCTGAGATTGTCTGTGCTGCCTACAATGTCCAGATGTCTCTAGAGTGCTCAGAAGCCCTGCTGTTTGAGGTCTGTTTACTGTAGCAATCAATGAGATCCTGCTGAGATGTGCATAAGCATAACCTCTGCAATGACCTCCCAGCTCATTTTGACATCCCTTGGCCATAAAAATTCATCTGTATTTAATATTTCCCCCCATTTGGTCAAGGTCTTTTTCCAAATGCACTCCAGTTGGCACTTGGTAATAATCCCTTGGTGCCAGGGAGGCTTATCCCTGGGGGGTCATGTCCCATGCTGGGGGAGGAGTGAAGGGGAAGTGGGGAGGTAATACATTTATATGGTACCTTTGGCTTAGGGTGAGATTACACTTGATCAACAAGGAGGCTTTCAGGATGTAACTCTTAGGCAGTATATAATATAGGTTAAGCTTCAATTTCACAAGAACAAGGTTCATAAGTAAAACCATCAACATCAAGGGCCTGGTATCATAGTCTGTCCTCCTTTGCTAGGCACTGCACAGGGGATTCTTGCTGTTCTTTTAGAGAATGTAGCAGGATTTCTCAGGATGAGAATTCAATATTCTTTCAGTTATTGTAGGGGTCTCCACACACTTAGACAACATCTTATGACCACTTGAACATATTCATATGCCCCAGGTAGACGCCTCCCCACAAATTTCCCCATCAAGGACACCCCCCACCAGTGATCCTCCCCTGCCACAGTTGTGACTCTTCTCCAATCCAAAACATCCTGTGGGGATTCTCTTTAAGATTTCCAATGGTTTTTCAATCACCAAGTCTAAGCCATTTCTCAATCTTCACCCTCATCAACTGTTAAAATATCTGATGATGTAGCTCACCCATACTCTTTAAGATGGCCTTCCTTTCCTTTCATAAGACAATTTTGTATTTTATTTCCCTAACAATTCCTCTATCTTCTCTTGCTACATCTTGCCACTTTTTCTCCCATCCTCCAAAGTCTTATGCTTTATGTTCTCTATTTTTAAACTGTTTCATGATAATCATATGTGAACGATGGCTTAAGTTATTATTTCCCAGTAGAAATGTCATAAATCTCTGATAATATACCAGAGTCTTCTAAATATTTGCTGAGTAAAATTATAAAATCAGATTACCAATTACTGAGTGCTGATGATCTAAGCTTTCAATATATTGAGTCAATATTATTAAAAAATTTGAAATTAAGTATTCTCAGATATGTGGCAAATATACAGTAGATACAGTATTTTTAAGTCTTGATCTCACACCCACATGTGACAAAGGCTACTATATTTCAATATACATTTTTGTATCTTAATATAGTATTTTAAATACTATGTTTGAGGGACAAAGTTTTGTAATTATGAATAATAATAAAAACTAAGGCCTTTATTATCAACTTCTGAACAATGCCTTTCATCTTTACCATGTGAAAAGGCAATATTTGTATTACTAGAATAGAGCTTCCCAAATTTTTATCTTTTTATTTTTTTTAAAGATTTATTTATTTAATCCCCCCCCCCCCCTTGTCTGTTCTCTGTGTCTATTTGCTGCGTCTTGTTTCTTTGTCCGCTTCTGTTGTCGTCAGCGGCACGGGAAGTGTTGAAGAGGAAGGGGTTGAAAAGTGATATAGCGGGCTGATTTACAGGCTACAATTCCTCATTAGGTTATAAATCCCCAGGGTTTACTTGTGTGGCCACGTGGCAGAGGAAAAATGGCAAGAGCAGCATGCAGAGGACAGGAACGGGTCCAGAGGCAAGAAAGCAGGGTGTGAGCATGCTTAGACCTCAAAGTCTGCTTTATAAACTATTAATTATTCTACCCCTTTGCTAATGGCAGGGGAGGGGTTTCAGCTGTTTGCTATTTTGATTGATTACCCCCCCATCAATCCCCCAGAAAGGACCCAATGATAAAGTCCTTGGGGAATATCTGGGACTTTTGTTTGTTCCCAAAAGAAGTCTTTGTTCTGGAGAGCAGAATCCTGGGGGTGGGGTCTTTTAGCAGCCATCTTGGGGGTTACTGATGTCCACATGACTCTCTGCGAGTTCCAGATACCTCTATTAATGCCCTATCTTACTAGCCTGCTTCAGTATTATACATTAATAAATCCAGCCTCACATATATATGTAGTTGGAAAGGGGAGAAGTATTTTAATAGCTTTTCTAGATAAGTGCGGAGAGTCTTTGATCCTACACCAAAACTCAAGTGATAATTTATTAAAGGTTAGTGGCAATGTAGAATCTGAAACCATATCAATGAACATTTTATGCTTTGATGCATTAAAATTCAGTTGTCTCTATTGCTCTTTGAATGAATCTTTTAATTATTGCATGATTTTATAACATCATGCATTGATCATTTGGATAACATTGGTTCTCTGAGTTGCACAGATTCTCTCTGGACATGTTTCATTATACAACCAAAGAGAGAAAGAACAAAATGCCCACCTTTGTTAATATCACCACTGATTTCATAAAAGTGTTTTTAAGTTTTGGGAAGCTGTTGTTTTAGTGGGAAACTAAAACAATAAATATGTATCTACAGTTTCTTTGGGTCAGGAATCTAGGGGTGACTTAACTGGGTTGTTCTGACTCATGAAGTTTGCAGTGAAATTGTTGCCCAGGTTGCCGTAATCTTAAGGCTCAAGTGAAGGTAGATCCACTTCCAAGCTCACTCAGGTGGCTTTTGGCGGAGCCCAGAAGATCCGCTTCCAGGTTCACTCACATGGCTGTTGGCAAGCTTCAACTCCTTGCCAGATGGGCTTCTCCATAGGCTGTCTGAGTGTCCCCAAGACCTGGCAGATGGTTTCCTTCTCCCTAGGGCTGACTCATGAAATGGCAGCTTGCTTATCCCACAGTGAAAGATTCAAAAGAGAGAGAAAACAAGAGAATGCACACAAGATAGAAGCCACAGTCATTTTACTACCTGATCTCCGTGTGGCCACTCATCTATTCAGCCGTAATTTTTGCCCTAGAAACAGTCAAGCCCACACTCAGGGCAGGAAACTAAGCTTCACTTTCTGAGATGTGCTGTTTCAAATAATTTGTAGACATATCTACAAAACCACTATACTTCAAGCTCATGGTGTCGATGCAAAATTCTGCCCAAATCCTAATTTTTGCTTTAAAGCTCAAATTTATCACTGGCAAGAAATACTGTTAGTTGTTTTCCTTGAAATGATAAGCTAACTTGGCTCATTGTTGAGAAAATATCTGTCAAATACCCAGGTTTGTATAACCATAGTTTGTCTGTCAGTTCTTTCAAGTGAAAATGACATTCTATGAAAAAAGCAGCTGATTCAGCTCACAGTTCAAATGATTACACAAGTGATTTTCCTTGAGGCATCATGCTTTTCAATGTGTAGCAAAAGTGCTTTATGTGTACTTCCCATTTAATCACACAGAATGTTAAAAGGATGTGTACTCAAGGGTTGAGGTTTAATAAAAATAATTTTTACTGGTCATCCAGGACATTCTTAAGTAAAGCTGACTTTTTATTTTTGTTTATTTATCTTTTTACCATGAGTTCTTGGTTGTGAAGAATGAAATGACTACTTGTAGAGTTTGGTAACACTGCCTTGATTTGTGCCATGGTGTCAAGAGCTTTCTCAAGGGAAGCAGACATGGCTCAACTGATAGAGCATCCGTCTACCATATGGAGGGTCCAGAGTTTGATACCCAGGGCCTCCTGACCCATGTGGTAAGCTGGCCCATGCGCAGTGCTGCCGCGGTGCAAGGAGTGCTGTGCCATGCAAGGATGCTCCTGTGTAGGGGTGCCCCACATGCAAGGAGTGCGCCCCGCAAGGAGAGTCGCCCCGTGTGAAAAAACCACAGCCTACCCAGGAGTGGTGCTGCACACATGGGGAGCTGATGTAGCAAGATGACACAACAAAAAAGAGACGCAGTTTCCTAGTTCTGCCAGATAATGCAAGTGGACACAGAAGAACACAATGCAAATGGACACACAGAGAGCAGACAACAGGGGGGAAGAAGAAAGAAAGAAAGCAAATAAATCTTAAAAAAAAAAAAGAGCTTTATCCACTGTTGCTTTTGTACCATCAGTGCAAATATCAGCACAGTGAAATAGGCAGATAACATGATATTATTGTTATAAGCATAATTTTGACCTCTCAGACCTGCTGAAAGCACCTCAGTGACTCCCAGGCATCTGCAGACCATACTTTGAGAAGTACTGAAATTGAGCAAAATCCTTTTTAGCAAAAGTAAACAGAGAACACATCTATTTAATCTTGACTGATATTATAACTTGCAGCATAATGCTCTAACAATACACAAGTTTTAAACTGTTATGCTGTGCTATTGAGGGTATTTCAAAAGTTGTCTCTCCTATTTGAAAGAACAAAATTCTAAAAAATCTGACAAAAAAGTGGGTCAGAATTATTTATTTTTCTTTTACAGTAAGTTTAGGTACCTGTTATAAATGTCCTGGTGCAAAATCCCATTGAAAGGAAATAATTTTAGCCCCGACAGCATTCTTAAGAAAATATTTTAAAAGATAAAAAATATTCTAGATCTACTGGAAAAGTCTCAGAATCATAAGGTTTCTCTGTATAAATCTGTCCAGGTCTCCAATTTAAATTTTGGAAATTTAATTATGCAAATAAATTTATATACCCCTACCAAAGATGTATAAATGGCTAAAATTAATGCTTTCCATCTTTGGAATCAAAGTTCCATTAACTACACAATCTCTCTAAATGACATATTTTATTCATTTCATGAGTTGAAATATAATAGCAGATCTGGGGATATTCTGAGAGGCAGCATTTCAGTGTATGTGATTGGAATCACACATACTGTGAGGGTGATACAGAATAAATCTAGTGCCTTATTCACATGCTGGCTGTTAAACCACTTAGGTAAGCATTTGCCTTGGATTGAACCTTCCACTTGCATCTACTATTTACTCTTACTTAACCTCTCTGTGCCTCCAGTTTACCCCTAAATAAAGTGAGAAGAAAAACTATCTACTTACAGAGTTTTTGTGAGGATTGAATTAGAACATCTATAAAAGTATTACCACAGCACCTGGCATATAAAAAGTGTTCTGTCCAATTTAGCTACATCTATTACTATCTTGTTCTTTCAAGTTTTCTTCTCCAGCTAAGTTCAGTTCCTTCAGCCACTCTTCATGGAACATGGTTTCACATACCTTCATCATTATGATTGCTTTCTTCTCACTGTGTCCTAATTTATTAACCTAGTGAGCTGAGCATCGAGGGTGGAGTAGAAGAGCTAGGCCTTTAATCTCAGTGAGATCTGTTGATTTATTTCTACTATGTATTATGTCATGCTCACTGTATCTAAAGCACAAAAGAAGGAGCTAAAATTGATTCCACATTAAAGTTTTAAATCTTTTCAGTATGGTAAGACATAAAATTGTCATATTTTAGACTAGAGCAATACAAAGCACTATAAAATCAAAGGCTAGAGTGTTTGATACAGACTAGACTGCTATGGGACTTTAGGCAGGGAACACCATTGTGGGAGGGGGGAAATCAGGGAAAGCTTCATGGAAAAAATTGCGTATTGAGTTTGGCTGGGAATTACGCCTAGATTGGCAGAGAGGAGGAAAGGTGGGATAAGAAAATAAACAAAACCAGTGGGGCTGGAATGAAATGAGCCTGTTATGTTCAAGAATAGAGAAAGAAGGCTAAATTAGAAGACAACTGTATTTCACACATAGCAGGACAAAGGTGTGTATTCCTGTGGTTTGATAAGAGCACTTCTGAAGGGAACCAGCCTGAGATCCTTCTAAAATATACCCCATCTGGAGGGGGAATGTGAGCTCAATAAAGCGGTGGATTGCTAGAAGCCCAGGGAGGTTGTTAACAAGCCAGAAAAGCAGTAGGAGTTCCCATCAGGGTTCCAAGAGACAAAGAATCACCTTTGACTATTTGCCACTCTACAGAGCCCCAATGCCAGGTAACAACCATACAGATAAGTGAGACCTCTCCTCCTTCCTTCTTGCAGATTTTCAACAGGCCAAAAGCAGAAATTTATGAGGGAGGAGGTGAACTGAGAAGGAGAAAAACAACTGACCACAGCTGTTGATTTTCAGGCTGGGAATGGGAAGAGGTTTTCAATGGAAGAAGAGATTGAAGTGTGTATTATTACACTGAACTGGATTCTAATGACTAAAAAGAGACTATTCATTTATTACCTGAGAGCAATCACAAAACTATAAAACCTACCTGAGATTTCATGGTGATTTCATAGTTGCTTTCTATTTGAGCCTGTGTGAGTTCAGCTCCTTTAACAAAGTGGTTAAAAACTACTATTTATTGAGAACCTGTTTGTGTCAGACTGGCTATATATATTCTCTCTCCTATCTTTTTGAGAATCTCTCAAAAGACAGGTTGACTGTTCCCAAATGAATGTTTTTCTGGGCATGTGTTTCAATAAATGGACAAACTTTATTTGTATTTAGGAAAATAGTGTATCAGAGTAACTACAGCCAGGCTAACTTAAGTTCACATCCTGGTCCTGCCACTTAAAAGCTGTGACATCTTGCTAATCTCTTAGACCCTGTTTCCTCTTCTATAAAATAGAAATAAACAACTCTGTGCCTACTTAACAGAGTTGTCGTAAAGAATAAATGAGATAATATATGTACAGTAGCACAGTATCTGATACATAGAGAGCGTTCAATAAATTGTAGCAATGATTATGATGACCATGATCCTAGGTGGCATAGTGACAAAACAAAAATACTATTTTAGAAAAATTTACCAAGCATTGGAATGCGAGGTAGATCGAAACCAAATCAAGACTAGCAACAGGAAGAAAAATTAGAACTATCAAGTGATAAAGGTTGAGGTTAAGGTTGTAACCATAGGAAGAAATGGAAGGAACAAATACAAAGATGATCAGGAAAAGTAACTGCTTAATATGACAAATAAAAGAGAGAAAGAGTCAAAGGCAACTCACCCTTAAAAGCTTGAGTAAATGGGAGAAATAAAGAAATTGGCAGAGTGAATGGGTTGGTAGGTGAGATTAGTGGGAAGAACACTATTGTTTTGTTTTGCTACATTTTTAATTTAGGTGATGATGGGACTTCCAAATGAAAATATCCTATAGATATTTGGAAAAGTCATTTATTTATTCATTTATTTGTCTAATATTTATTGAGAGCCTAATCAGTGCCATATAAAATGCTAGTCTGTAGTGACACTATGGCCAATAACATAGACGTAGCTCTTCCCTTCATGGAGCTAACAGTCTAGACAAGAATTGGAGTTCAAATGGGACAACTGAGTCAGACAAAATGATGTGGGGAGCTTCAACACAGAGACAGGTAAAATCATGAATATTAATCAATTGTAATGGAGAGTCTGTGTCAAGAAGAGAAAACTTCTGGAAATATTCAGTCAAGGAGACACAAGGAATGATCAAAGAAGTCAGAAGTAAACCAGGATAGCACATTGTGATTATGTTTGTTATTTTTTATTTTTTTTTGCCCCTTTCCCCACCCGCACCTGATTATTTTTATATTAAATTTTAACCACCTATGTAGTTTATAAGTATTTTATTAAGAAACAATATGTTTCCTAATGGCAATTAATTTATATTTTTAATTGCTTATTTTGAAATAATTATAGGGATAGGAAAGTAAAACATAATGCTGAGAGATCCCATGTATCCTTCACACTGTTTCTCCCAAAGTTAACATCTTGCTTAACTTTAGTACAATGTCAAAAGCAGTAAACTGATATTGGTACAAACCACTTACCTTATTCAGTTTTACAAGCACTTATTTGTGTGTATGTAAGTTCTATGCCATATTGTCACATATGTAGATTCAGGTATCATTCATCCTTAATTGTTAAAATATTTTGTTTTTCCTCACTCCGATTACTTATATAGTATGAAGAATCCATACCACAGTAATTTTGAAAAAATTATTCTTATAGTTTACTGATACCCCCTAATATTCAAACAGCCAAATATAGTGATGGCCATAAAGACTTTTTAGAATATTTAAGGAACTTTACATATATGTTACATTATAGAATATATTGAGTTAGATCCTTCTGAGACCTTTTCCCATCGCTCATTGGCCCCCAATTTCTTCATCAGTAAAATTAGAGTTATGATTTCTAAAGCCCTTTATAGCTCTGCAATTCTATAATTGTGTAATTCTAATTTCTAGGTCACTTGGTCCCATGATATAAATAAAGTAGAAACTTGAAACTACATTTATTCTTTTGGTTGAGAGTTAGTCACTTATATATTGGGCCAGGGGCCAGTGGCCAGCAGGGCACAGTTAGTTACTGTCTTCTGGTAGTAAATAATACCCCAGTAACTTGAAAGATTTTAATTTATTTCCACAGAGGGCTGATTTCTCTAAAGGATTTGTGTACCTTAGGAAATAGGAGAAAAAAACATTAATAATTGTTCTATTGAAAATAAATTCTATTATTGAAATGAAAATATTTGTTACCCCATGTTTTAGTTTGCCAAGGGGCTGCCAATGCAAAGTACCAGAGATAGGTGGGTTTTTATAATGGGGATTTAAATGAGATAAAACCTTATTGTTCCAAGGCTGTGAAAAGTCCAACTCACGGCATCATAAGGGATGGTTTCTCACCAAAGTTGGCTGCCACATGGTGAAGCAAGATGACTGCCACTCTCTGCCGAGGTCTCTGCCTTTCTGCAGCTGTGAGCAAACTGGGCATAGGGCTTGTGTCTTACCCGGCCTTCTCTCTTAGTCTTGGTGGCTCCACTTTCTTCCCAAAATTAGCTTTAACCTATGAGGCATATGGCTCATCTTTCCCTGGGCCTCAGCTCTTTGAGCCTCTAGTGGGGTTTCTCTCCTTGCAGCCCAGTTGTGGGCAAAACTGGAGTCCTTTCTCTCATCATTGCAGGATCAAGTACAGCAACTTCCTTTAACTGTGTCTGTCTCTCTCTCTGTCTCTGTTTATATCAGACATAGCCAGAGGGTGGAAACCCAAGCTGGCTCATGCCTCACTGACATAGTCCAATCAAAAGCCCTAAAGCAATTTATCAAGTAATGTAATCAGAAGATCCTCAACTGAATTTATTGCAATCAAAGGGTATCACACCCACAGGAATAGATTAGTTTAAAACATAATCTTTCTCTTCTCAGGATTCATAAAATAATTCCAAACTGCCAAACCCCACTATTTTAAATAACATTCTAACTAAAATATTATGAACCATTTATTTCCTGACAACATACCATATACTCATGTTGAGCTTCACTTCTACTTAAAAAAATTTTTGTAATACTCGGACCTCGTTTACACAAGGATGGAAGATTCCTCTATTTAGGAAGAAAATAGAATTAGATCAATTGCCCAAGAAAATTAATATTCACGAACTGGACCAAAGAAAGGTCTGTAATGAATTTTATTAAAATAGTAAAAGCTTTTGTGCTTTGAAAAAAGCATTAGTAGAAGATCTGCATAAGTAAACTCAATGTCTAATTATTTGCAGGCTAGGTGAACACCACTTTCTGAAAGTGACCCTGAGGTGTAAACTTTGTACAGTAGTCATATTAGAATGCTTGACTGACTTCGTGTTTCTTACACATTGATGACAACACAGTTATTCAATAATGTTCTAGAAAAAAAACGACCAGTGGACTAAACCACCTCATAATGTTAAGCTACTTTTTCTGAACAAAAAGTAATGATCATATTCAAATCTTTAAAGGATTGTTCAGTAGCTTGTTCCATGCCAGTAGTCCCATTACATGCTACAAAGACTCTCTCAAGAGAAAATTTAAGAAGACATAGTATTTACTTTTAGTCAATAGAATTGGCGGAGAAAAAAATATCTCTGAGAGGTGTCATGATGATGGGAGAGAGTGTTGCTGTGGGGGGAGTGGGGGGCGGGGGCGGTGGGGTTGAATGGGACCTCATATTTTTCATAATGTAATTTAAAAAAAAATAATAAATAATTAAAAAAAAACATATAACACAAAACTCAGGTGTTTAAAAATCATAAACAAAATAGCAACACACACACAAGATAGACATATATATACAGAACATATATTATAAATATATTATAAAACATACACACATACACATCATGTTATCTTTACATTTCTGGCAGAGGAGCTCAGGCCTACCTGGGGCCATGGAACTAGTTTGTGCTCATATTTCAGAATAAGTATCAATTTTGGAAATAACCCATTATGGAATGGAATGTTATATAGAGACCATTTCCTGAGCTCTGCTGGGCACTAGCTCTGTGAAGGAAGCCCGATTATTTCAAATTTACAGATACTCAGAGGTATTAAGTCATTGCACAGATGCCAAGGGGCAAATATAGGATAAGAACCATGACTGTCTACCCCAAACATTTACTGCTCTTAGGCATATTATATGCCTCTAGCTACAAATCTTTATTTAAGTAGACCCAACAGAACCTCTACAGAGGAGCATTCAGCATTTTGCTCCTATATATTGCATTTTCTTAATTATTTTCTTGAAAGTGGCTATAAAGCATCACTTATATTACATCTGATGACATTTTTTGTTCAAGATAATCAGACTGGAGGGACTTCCGGCAAGATGGTGGCTGAGTGAGCTTGCCTTGCCGTCTCTCCTGGGAAGAGGCAGCTGGGCACCGCTGGAGGTTCTCCGGGACCAGGCTTTTTCAGGATTTTTTCAGGGCAGGAAGTGTCTGGACATCGATTTGGTGGAAGGTAACGGAAAGGACTGGTCTATAAGATATAATTTGGGACTTTTCAGGAGGGGGAGGCAAGATGGCAGCTGAGTGAACTTCCTGGTTACTAGCTCCTGGGGGGAATCGGCTGGGAGGCGTCGGAGACTCTTTGGGACCGGCTGTTTCGGGATTTTTCCTGGTCCGGAGGTGTCTGGACATCGATTTGGAGGGAAGGTAACAGAGAGGATCCATCTGTGAAATATACACGGAGATCCCAGCTACGTGTGGAGGACTCCCTCCTTGGGTAGGTGGAGCCGAGGCAGCTAGCACCGCGGCGGGTGGCGGGCAGGAGAGCCGAGCCGCGCTGTGCCGCAGCGGGCGAAGGAGACAAGCCCAGCCGAGCCTAGCCTTGCCGCGGCGGGCGGCGGGCGGGAGAGCCGAGCCGCGCTGCGCCGCGGCGGCGGGCGGTGGGCGGGGAAGCCGAGTCCGGCCGAGCCCGGCTGAGACACAGCGGGCGGGGGGGCCGAGCCCGGCCACGCCGCGCCGGGCGGCGGGCGGGAAAGCCGAGCTCAGCCGAGCCCAGCCGAGCCTGGCGGCGGGGTTTCTGTTCTTTGTTTTTTATTTTTTTTTTATTTTTATTTTTTTTGTTGTTGTTGTTGTTCTTGTTGTTCTTTTTTTTTTTTTCCAATCCTCTCTTTCTTGTCCCCAATATTCTTCTTATACTATTTTACCTTAACAATACAATAGGTCCTACAGGAAATACCTCACATTTGCTGGGTTTCCTCACCCTCCACTGCCTCATTTCTCTGTGAATAGATTTAGCCTATCTACACTATCCCCTTTCCCCTACAACTTGATATCCTCCACCATCTGCTATCTCTCCTATATTCCATCTCCCTTTCTTTGATCCACAAAGTGTCTAACTCTTAATTTCTAATACCTTTGTTTAGTTTTCCATCTGGTATTCGTCCCTGAAACTATTACCTTTCTTTTCTCTTTCCCTCTCTCACGAAAACAATAGCCTCTTAGTACGTACCACATTCCTCCCATATTCAGTCGTCTACCTCATTATAGGTACTTTCCTACTACTATAACTCTACACAATTTACATGATCTAACCCCCATCCTCCCAGAACTCATATTGTTGCTTTGTAAACATATATCACCAATACTACTTCACACTTTTTCCTTCCTTACACAATTGACTTTCCCCAGCACTAATACTTTCCTTTAAAGTGAGCTTAACTAGCAATAAGAAATTGGAATAAGAAGAACAAAGTGACAAAGAGAAGATATAACACTTACGCAAAAACAACAGCTAATTACTCTCCAAGACTAGACAAAGAAGCTAAGGAACTGATTAAACCTGTCAAGAAAAAATGTTGACAAGACAGCAACAAAAATCTACAAACCAAACCAGTAATCAGGAAAACATGGCTGAATCCAATCAACAAACTGAAAATCAGGAAGGGGGGCAGGACTTCGCACAAGCAATGAAAGATCTCAGAACATTTATCACCGACAAATTTGATGAAGTAATGAAAGAGGTAAACAGTGTGAAGACAACACTTGGAGGGGAAATTGCAGACATGCGCAAAAAAATAACAGATATGATGGAAATGAACACCACAATTCAAGAAATCAAAAATACACTTGCAGCAAATATCAGCAGACTAGAAGAGGCAGAGCAGAGAATTAGTGATGTGGAAGACAGTGCATTGGAAATCAAACAGATAGTAGAAGTGGTCAATAAAAAGGTAGAAAAAATCCAGATAGGACTTAGGGACCTGAATGATAACGCAAAACGCTCAAACATACGTATTATAGGCATTCCAGAAGGAGAAGAGAAGGGAAAGGGGTCAGAAGGAGTGTTGCAGGAAATAATGAATGAAAACTTCCCAAATCTACTGAAAGAGACAGATGTACATATCCAAGAAGCACAGCGCACTCCACTGGTCATAAACCCCAACAGGCCCACCCCAAGACATATACTTGTCAAATTATCCAATGCTCAAGACAAAGAAAAAATTCTAAAAGCAGCAAGAGAAAAGAAAACCATCACATACAAGGGAAACTCCATAAGATTAAGTGCTGATTTCTCATCTGAAACGATGGAGGCAAGAAGGCAGTGGTATGATATAGTCAAGGTACTAAAGGAAAAAAATCTCCAACCAAGAATACTCTATCCAGCTAAACTAGCATTCAAAAATGATGGAGAGTTCAAAATATTCACAGATAAACAGAAACTGAAAGAGTATATCAACAGGAAACCTCCCCTTCAAGAAATTCTTAAGGGAATTCTGCAGGAAGAAAGGAAAAAACAGGACAGTCAGAGATGGAGGAGAGTGTAAAAGCAACAAGAAAGACAAAAATAGAAGGGGAAAATAAAATAATACAAACAAAATATAACAAACACAAATCCAACCAAAATATGGCTACCATAAATAACTCTCTAAACGTAATAACACTGAATGTCAACGGATTAAACTCACCTATCAAAAGATTCAGACTGGGACACTGGATAAGGAAATACGACCCATCTATATGCTGCCTACAAGAGACACATCTTAGACCCAGAGACTCATGGAGGTTGAAAGTGAATGGCTGGAAAACAATCATACAAGCAAACAACAACCAAAAAAAGGCAGGAGTAGCTATATTAATATCAGACAAAATAGACTTTAAATGCGAAACAATTGTGAGAGACAAAGAAGGATACTATATTTTAGTGAAAGGGACAATTTGTCAAGAAGATCAAACAATCATAAATATTTATGCTCCTAACAAGGGCGCCTCTAAATATGTGAGGCAAACGCTGGAAAAACTAAGTGAAAGAATAGATGCATCTACAATTATAGTGGGGGATTTTAATACACCACTATCAACTCTGGACAGAACATCTCAAAAGAGAATCACTAAAGAAACAAAACATTTGAACAGTATATTAGAAGAGCTGGATCTAATAGACATATATAGATCATTACACCCAAACACAGCAGGATATACATTTTTCTCAAGCGCACATGGAACATTCTCCAAGATTGACCATATGCTAGGCCACAAAGAAAGGCTTAATGAATTCAGAAAGATCGAAATCATACAAAACAATATCTCTGACCACAGTGGAGTCAAGCTGGAAATTTGCAAGGGACAGAGACCCAGACTTCACACGACAATTTGGAAATTAAACAGCACACTCTTAGAAAAACAGTGGGTCAAAGAGGAAATCTCAAAAGAAATCAATGACTACCTTGAAACAAATGATAATGGTAACACAACATACCAAAATTTATGGGATGCAGCAAAAGCGGTACTGAGAGGGAAATTTATAGCCATAAATTCATATATCAAAAAAGAAGAAAGAGCAGAAATTGAAGAATTAACCGCACATTTGAAGGAATTAGAAAAACAACAACAAAGTAACCCAACAGGAAGAAGAAGGAAGGAAATAACAAAGATAAGAGCAGAACTAAATGAAATAGAAAATAAGAAAGCACTTGAAAAAATAAACAAGACCAAGAGCTGGTTTTTTGAGAAGATCAACAAAATTGACAAACCTTTAGCGAGACTAACAAAGAAAAAAAGAGAAAAGATGCAAATACACAAAATAAGAAATGAGAAAGGTGATATCACCACTGACCCCACAGAAATAAAGACTATCATAAGAGGATACTTTGAAAAACTATATTCCAACAAAAATGACAATTTAGAGGAAATGGACAGATTCCTAGAAATACATAAGCAGCCCATACTGACGAAAGAAGAAATTGATGATCTTAACAAACCAATCACAAGCAAAGAGATAGAATCAGTCATTAAAAATCTCCCAACTAAGAAGAGCCCAGGGCCAGACGGCTTCACAGGTGAATTCTACAAAACATTCCGGAAAGAACTAACACCAATCCTGTTGAAACTATTCCAAAAAATCGAAACAGAAGGAACACTGCCTAATTCCTTCTATGATGCCAACATTACCCTAGTACCAAAGCCAAACAAAGACACCACAAGAAAGGAAAATTACAGACCAATTTCTCTAATGAACCTAGACGCAAAAATACTTAACAAAATACTTGCTAATCGTATTCAACAACACATTAAACGAATTATACACCATGACCAAGTGGGATTTATCCCAGGTATGCAAGGATGGTTCAACATAAGAAAATCAATCAATGTAATACACCATATAAACAGATTGAGAGAAAAAAACCACATGATTATATCTATAGATGCAGAAAAGGCATTTGACAAAATACAGCACCCCTTCCTGATAAAAACACTCCAAAAGATCGGAATACAAGGAAACTTTTTGAATATGATAAAGAGTATATATGAAAAACCTAAAGCCAACATTGTTTACAATGGCGAAGTCCTGAAATCCTTCCCTCTAAAATCAGGAACAAGACAAGGATGCCCATTGTCTCTGCTCCTATTTAACATTGTCTTGGAAGTACTGGCTCGAGCACTGAGACAAGAACCAGATATAAAAGGCATTCAAATTGGAAGGGAAGAAGTCAAAATTTCATTATTTGCAGATGACATGATCCTATATATAGAAAACCCTGAGAGATCTTCAACAAAGCTCCTAGAACTCATAAATGAGTTTAGCAAAGTCGCAGGTTATAAGATCAATGCGCAAAAATCAGTAGCATTTTTATACACCAATAATGAGCAAGATCAGGAGGAAATCAAGAAACAAATACCATTCACAATAGTAAATAAAAAAATCAAATACTTAGGAATAAATTTAACTAAAGAGGTAAAAAACTTATACATCGAGAACTATACAAGATTGTTCAAGGAAATCAAAGAAGACCTAAATAAATGGAAGAATATTCCCTGTTCATGGATAGGAAGACTGAATATTATTAAGATGTCTATCCTACCAAAACTGATCTACACGTTCAATGCAATCCCAATAAAAATCAACACAGCCTTCTTTAAGGAACTAGAAAAACTAACTATGAAATTTATTTGGAATAAAAAGAGGCCCCGAATAGCCAAAGACATATTGAAAAAGAAAAACGAAATAGGAGGAATCACACTTCCTGACTTCAAAACATACTACAAAGCTACAGTAGTGAAAACAGCATGGTACTGGCATAAGGAGAGACACACAGACCAATGGAATCGAATTGAAAGTTCAGATATAGAACCTCATGTATATAGCCATATAATATTCGATAAAGCCACCAAACCCTCTCAACTGGGAGAGAATGGCCTATTCAACAAATGGTGCCTGGAGAACTGGATAGCCATATGTAGAAGAATGAAAGAGGATTACCATCTCACACCTTATACAAAGATCAACTCTAGATGGATCAAAGACCTAAATATAAGAGTCAAGACCATAAAGACCTTAGAAAGCAGTGTAGGGAAACATCTACAGGACCTTGTAATAGGAAATGGCTTCATGAATATCACACCAAAAGCACGAGCAGCAAAAGAACAAATAGATAAATGGGACTACCTCAAAATTAAAGCCTTCTGCACCTCAAAGGAGTTTGTCAAGAAAGTAAAAAGGGAACCCACACAATGGGAGAAAATATTTGGCAACCATATATCTGATAAGAGACTTATAACTTGCATATATAAAGAACTCATATATCTCGAAAACAAAAAGATAAACAACCCATTTAAAAAATGGGAAAAAGATTTAAACAGACACTTCTCCAAAGAAGAAATACAAATGGCTAAAAAGCACATGAAAAAATGCTCCAAATCCCTAGCTATCAGGGAAATGCAAATCAAAACTACAATGAGATACCATCTTACTCCCATAAGATTAGCAGCCATGAAAAAAACAGTAGAATACAAATGCTGGAGAGGATGTGAAGAAAGGGGAACACTCATCCATTGCTGGTGGGAATGCAGAAGGATCCAACCATTCTGGAGGACAGTTTGGCAGTTTCTCAAAAAATTATCCATAGATTTGCCATATGACCCAGCAATACCACTGCTGGGTATATACCCATCAGATCTGAAAATAAGGACACAAACCGATATATGTACACCAATGTTCATAGGAGCATTGTTCACCATTGCCAAAAGTTGGAATCAATCCAAAAGTCCATCAACAGATGAGTGGATCAATAAAATGTGGTATATACACACAATGGAATACTACTCAGCTGTAAGAACCAATACACTACAATCGCACGTGATAACATGGATGAACCTTGAGAATCTTATGTTAAGTGAAGCAACCCAGGCATTGAAGGACAAATACTATATGACCTCAATGATATGAAATAAGTTAACTGCCTCAGAGAGCTAGAGTCTGGAAAAGTGGCTTACTGGAAATCGGGGGGTGGAGGAAGGATGTGAGTTAATGTCTGTAGGGGTGGAATCTGTGATGAGCTGGGGGTAAGTATGAGCACAAAGAAGGGACAAAATGGGGGCAAGGGGTTACCTTCGGGTGGGGTTTTCTGGGCTTGAGGGGGGCTGGGGATGGGAAGAGGGGTAATATGGTCCAAGAAATAGGTGGGAGGGAGGGGCAACATACAAACATGGGAGAGTGCCAGAAGTTCGTTGAGAACTAAATGTTGAGTAAAACGTATCAAAGTATAAATAGGAGGGTCACCTGGTTAGGACGCTCAGGGGGTATGGTCTGATGCGGGACGGACTCCGGAGGGAATAGCTGAAGGCTCATTTTGCCAAGGTGGGTTCTACCATTGGGTGGGGTGGACCCATATCCTGGGGAAGACTAATGCCGTCGAATAGAGAGAACTGTATCTCTCGTGAGAAAGGACGGCTCCCAGGGCATTAGATTGGCAGGCGTTGTGGGCCCTAAGGGGAGGGGAAAATGGACGTGCAATGGATAGAACAAAGGTAAATAAGGGGGCAAAAGAGGAGTTATGTGAGAGTACACGAGGATGAATATAAAACAGCTAATATTACACCAAAAACATATAGGGGACGACAGACTAATAATGAAAACCATAAGACAAAACATAGGATAACTAAAAAATTTAGAAAACTGTACAACCTAAAGCATGGACCACATAGTAAGCACAAATGTTACCTTGTTTGAAAACTATAGTTTCGGAATCTGTACATCAGTTTCAGGAAATATGATATGAATAAGTTAAAAGATTATTGCTGTGGAAGGGAAAAGGTTTTATGGTGGATCTGGGGAAATACTGTATATTGTATATATAAATTTTGGTGATCTAAGACTCTTCTGAAGCTGACATTATGTTGGGATTCACTTTACGGGAAGTTTTGGATCACAGAGTGGTTCAACAATGGCAGCGGAGGAATACTGATATGGGATGTTATTGACAGGATATATATGGTTGACAGGGAGTTATACAGGGCATATGCCCAGGGTATATGGTAATGTCTATATATACTCATAGTGGAAACAATTAAAAACAACAGCTGGGGGGGTACTGGGCTCCTGGCCGGGGAGTCACTGTTGTGGGCCCTGGGAGAGCAGCGGCAATCCTCCAGGTGCAACGGCAAGAACCAGGAAGGAAGGAGGGCCCAACAGTGGGCTCTTGATACTAATGGCTACACTTTTGAGCCTATGCACCTGCAATAAGAACAAGGCCTAGAGTAGCATTGTGCCTGGGGGTTTCCTCCTGACAGCCTTCATGTTACTCAAATGTGGCCACTCTCACAGCCAAACTCAGCGTGTAGATGTGATGCATTCCCCCCAGCGTGGGACACGACACCCGGGGATGAGCCTCCCTGGCACCGAGGGATCACTACCACATACCAGCTGAAGAAGCAACTAGAAAATGACCTTGAATTAAAGATTCAATGCGGAACAGCAGAATATACCTGTCTACATATAATAACATGACTTCGGGAAGCGGTTTGACCTAATGTAAGGGGGAAATGGAAAGGAGAAATGAGATTATAAGGTTGTGAGTCTCTAAAAAAGAGTCTGGAGGTTGTCAGAAGGAATACCCCTATGTACAACTGAACAGAGTCTAAGAGACAGATAAGGTAGATACAACCCCAGGTATTGGTTCTTTTGAGGGATAAAGAGACCCACGGGTTCTATGGTCATGGCAGAAGGGGTTCACTGCCATGACAGATGGCCCTTCTTTGGAGCTGGTGTTTCTGCGTGATGGAAATGGACTCTGAGGGGATCTCTTTTCACAAGACTTGCATGCTACTTTATTGGAATTGTAGTTGGTGCTGAGTTTAAGATATATGTAGGGGATTTGAATCTCTGGACTGATAATATGACACCCAGGCCCAGAGCCTCAACAGACTTCAGCTCCTACACTTTGACTTATTGGACTTACTCCACTCAGCTAACATGGAGTTGAAGAAGGTCAACCACCACAACATGGAGCCTAGAGTGTCTACAACTAGAAGCGGGAAGAGTGCATCCAGTACCCATGTGGAATCTAAGCCCTCACTTGACATAGGTGTGGAATGGACACAACCAATCCAATGTCCACAGAGGAAATGTGAAATGGGTGTGGGAACGGTAGCCATGGTGGCTGCTGGGTGTGGGGAACGGGAGGAAGAGATGAGATGTGGAGGTGTTTTCGGGACGTGGAGTTGTCCTGGATAGTGCTTCACGGACAATTACGGGACACTGTAGATCCCCCCAGGGCCCACTGGATGGAACGTGAGAGAGTCTGGGCTATGATGTGGACCATTGACTATGGGGTGCAGTGATGCTCAGAGATGAACTTACCAGGTGCAATGGATGTATCACGATGATGGGAGAGAGTGTTGCTGTGGGGGGAGTGGGGGGCGGGGGCGGTGGGGTCGAATGGGACCTCATATATTTTTTTTAATGTAATTAAAAAATAATAATAATAAATAAATATTAAAAAAAAAGATAATCAGACTGTATGTTTGAATATTATCTTCTTGCCTATTCTACTGATAAAAGAAAGTTAAAATAACTATAATTTGGGGAAAACAACATTCATAACATATATAACAAAGGACTATAATCCTCACTACCTATGGAATTCATTAATAAATATATTAAATGACAAAGGGAAAAAATGGCAAAGGACATACATAGGTAATTACAAAAGATTCTTTCATTTACTTAACAGGTCTTTTTTCTGAATGCTTATCATATAACCAGCATCTATGTTAAGAATAGAATAAGTATTTATTGTCTTCATGCTGTATTGCTAAAAATGATTTATTTAATATAATCCCATCTTGTAAAAATATGTATGCACATAAACATTAAAATGTCTGGAAGAATATATATCAAGTGTTATCAATATTTGAAGCTTATAAAATGAACAGGTATTCCTTTTATAATAAAATAAAGTTTAAAATAAGAAAGTCAAAAACGTAAAGACCTAAAATTTTTCAATTATTTCACCCATTGCCCAGGGTTTTTCTTTTCTTATCCAATGGAAAATGGATACCAAATGAAGATGTATTCCTTCCTTCCTTTTATACACTGTAATCCTATCTCACACATCCTACCCCCCAAGATGCAACAGTAACACAAACACTGACACGGACATAGAAACACAAATACATGGGCATGCAGTCTCATACAAAGACACACAAAGACACACACTGCACAAACACACAAAAGACCATAGCACAGAAACGCAGGCACAGTCTCATTAAAAATTACTTTGCTGTTAAGTGAGTATGTTAGAGATCTGTTGGTTTTAATCTTGGAAATAACTTTCATCATTCTCTAAATTTCTCTGGTTTGTTTCTCATTTGCAAGACCTATAATATGATATTTTCACACTTGCATATGAAACATAAGTATTTTAGTGCAAAGATAGGTCTCTGACCCCTTTTGCAGTTTTGTTTTCGTGGGTAAATCTCCTGTTCCACCAATTTACTCTGGATACTAGATTATCTTGGGACATGTGATGCAATGCATGGCTGAAGCAGCTGTTCATCTAAGGAGATGACAAATAGTTTTGTGGAATCAAAATAGATTATATGGAACAGTTTAAACTCAGTTAAAAAGTGAATTTTTAAAAAAATTCACTTAATTTTTTAAAGTTATTTTTTTAGACTCACATGTATTGGATGTTACATGTTAATATATATGGGTCATTAGAGAAAGATAACTAGTACTCACTAATACATTCCATATAAATGTATATAATTATTTTATTCATGGAATTCAATAATTCCATGTTATAGTATGGCAACAATTATTTAAAAATATATTAGTGGCTTGATCACAATGTAAAGTTCTCTGATTCTTAACTTTTCAGTTTTCTAACTATGTGTAGAGCTAAACAATTAGAATTTTTCTTTAAAAACTCAATAAAGATTAGCTGGTAAAAATATGCATGAAGTGCATTCTCCTAATAGAACTATAAAAAGAAAGTGAATTGTGTATTTATGGAGGGCCTTATTTAACACTAGCACTATACATTTATTTGGATGACTATAGACTAGATTGAATTTCTCTGTAATCTAATAGTAACCAAATTTCTTCTTACCTGAGTAAGGTAATTGATGGTTTTTACATATGATAACTGTTGAGAAACAGACAAAGAGTAACTCAAATCTTAAACAATTAAGGAGTTAGTCAAAACCAGCCTCAATGTTACTATATTTCTACTGTTTGTCCTTGGTCTCTATTCAAACATAAATAGTCTAGAATTTCTCTTCCTCAGAAATCTTCCCATATTTCCTTTACTGATATTCCAGAAGGATTCATTGATCTGCTCACTTTTCTCTCGATTTCTAGAAGGAAAGTAGAATGGAAAGCAGGGAAGGAAGGAGGAGGAAAGGACAAAATGTTTCTTCTAATATTTGGGTGTTAAGATTTGGGAAGCATATCTACAGATCCCTCACCCTCCAAAAACCTATGCCCGAAGACTTTCTTTTAGATTGATTAGTAACTTGATGGCCCATTGGGTTCCATTAGACTATGATGTCTCTCTGTATCTAGAGAGGACTCACACTAGAGGAACTGCTACAGGTAATTCTCAGGCAGATCTCAGGTAGATCCTCTGTTTTATATGAGAAAAATAAATTAAGTTGCTCTCTCCCTGCTCATTCCTTTCATCATATAAATAAATTCTTAATTTTTAATATTTCTTTCAGTAACTGAGAAAGAGGGCAATTTCTTCCTTTCTCTGACTCATCTAACTAGAACTGTGAAGGTATCATCCAAATTTTCAATGGTATTTATCTTGTTTGTTCATTATAAATTGTGTATGTAAAGTATATTTTATCATTTTGCATTTAACATTTCTGCTTTATAGCTAAAGAGACAATATGTTCCCTGCTAGCAAGAACAAGTCTCATGAAGACATTTCTATAATATGGTAGGGCAAAGGAGGGTTTGATCTTGCCATTTTGACCTTAATGTTTTTGACCCAAAGATGTTTTGATATAAAAGCATTTTTTAAAAAGATTTACTTATTTTATTTATTTCTCTCCCCTTCACTCCCCCTCCCCCCCCCCCCCCCCCGCAGTTGTCTGTTCTCTGTGTCTATTTGCTGCATGTTCTTTTTTGTCCGCTTCTGTTGTTGTCAGCGGCACGGGAATCTGTGTTTCTTTTTGTTGCGTCATCTTGTTTTGTCAGCTCTCCATGTGTGCACACCATTCTCGGGCAGGCTGCATTTTCTTTTGCACTGGGTGGCTCTCCTTACAGGGCGCACTCCTTGCGCATGGGGTTCCCCTACGCGGGGACACCCCTGCATGGCATGGCACTCCTTGCGTGCATCAGCACTGCACATGGGCCTGCTCCACACTGGTCAAAGAGGCCCAGGGTTTGAACCACAAACCTCCCATGTGGTAGATGGACACCCTAACCACTGGGCCAAGTCCGTTTCCCACAAAAGCATTTTTAATAAAAATATTTAACACCAGAATCAAACCAACAAATTATCATTCCAGAGTAAAGGTAAAATAAAGATTTTTTTTCAGACAATAGCCAGAAAAATTTATCACTAATAGATCCTAACTGTGAAAGAACTACTAAAGGAGGAATTTTAGGAACAAAGAAATCTAGAAGGAAGAGTGGATGTTAGAAGGAATGCTAAGAAATGAGGATCACCTAATACATGGATAAATCTATTTTGACTTATAAAGCAATAACGAAAATAATTAATTTAGCAGTTTTTTAAAAAAGATAAAACTAATGTACTGGACAACAAGGACATGTAACTTTGGAAGGGGGGGATTGAAATTCAAGTGTTCCAAGATCCTTATATTCTCTGGGAAGAAGATAGAGATATTGATTAGGCAGTGGGAACAGCAGGTCTGAAGATCCATAGGCACATGGCATCACGGTTTGATGGAGAAACAGAAACAAGTTTGGTATGCCTAGAGCATGGGGCAGGGGTTGAGATGGTATGGGGAGGGATATCAAGAAACAAAGCAGAGAGGTTAAACAGCTACCATATCATGGGGTTTGAAAGCGCTGAGCTCTGTTAAGAAGTTTAGACTCCATTTTAAGTACAATGGAGAGTCCTTGAAGTGTTTTTAATGCCAGAGGGTGATAGGTCTAAGTCAGATCTGAATTTTAAAATCATCACTCTGGTTTGGGGGAGCTACTGGATAGCTGAGAAATTCAGACTCTACAGGCCTGGTAATAGCCTGAATTATAGCGGTCACAATGGGAAACAGAGAGGAGATGAGGGATGTTTGAGAGATACTTAGAAGATAGAATTGACAGGACTTGGTAACTGGGGGAGAGGGAAGTCTGAAGAGAAAATGAAGATGCCCAGATTTCTGGAACAGGATGATTGAACCAATAGCTGGGCTGGGAAACTCAGGAGGAAGAAGGATTTAGCTAGCAGGGATAATGATGAGTTAAAAGTGCTTTTTTTCCTAGTATAGAATTTTGAAAAAAATTCAATATATATATACAATAAATAGTAAATATTGATTATTAAAGAAAATTTAAAAACCAGTGTATTCACATGGTTCATAATTAAAAGATATAAAAGGGAATATGGTTAGAATTCTCCCACCCAACCCTGTTCCTAAGGCATCCAGTTCTTACATATTATCTGTCCCTCGAGTATCCTTCCAGTGATATGGTATTCATATGTGGATTAAACTAGCCATCAAGTTTTCAAGAATTAGCCCTAGAAATGCCCTGAGTTTGCATCATGGGCAGTTTTAGTGGCTTAGATACCCAGGTTGGCTCTGGAAGACTCAAAGTTTTTAGGTCACACCCTGATTTGACCAACTAGTAGGAAAATACACATATTCATATACATGCAAATATTTGAGTACCTGTTCAGAGAGTTATCACATTCCTTTGAGGCCCCAGATCAAGAACAGCATGCAGCATATGGCTTTGTGAATGTGGTTATTGGATGATCTTCCTGGTTAATGTCATCACACAGATCGTCATCTCTCAATGGTTGAAACTGTCAATCAGAAGAGAAAACTATTTAGACAGTAGAACAAGGAATACATTGACTTAATGCAGTTTGCTCTGGAAAATAACATCTCTTTGTCAATTTACTCTTGGCATAATTCTGATTAAAGTGTTTATATATGCACAACCTCCTTGGAATCAAAATGACCTATACCCCAGGTACTTAAAACTATTTGTTGAACTAAAAAGAATAATACTTTCTCAAGTAGACTTTCCTGGAGGAGAGAGAAAGTATGGGCCATATAGCATAGGTTTCTAGTCCTTTTGATAGTTACCTTCTCATTTTTTAAAAAGATTTATTTTATTTATTTACTTCTCTCAGCCCTCCTCCCCCTGTTGGTTTGCTCTCACTGTCTGTTCTCTGTGTCTGTGTGTTGTGTGCTCACTTTCTTCTTCTTCTTTTTTTTTTTTTAGGAGGCACTGGGAACCCAACTGGGGACTTCCCATGTGGGAGGGAGGCACCCAATGGCTTGAGCCACCTCCACTTCCACCTTCTCATTTTAAATGAGCAAATTGGTGTTCTAATTAACACATTGACCTCTTGTGCATCAGATTAGCATAAACCTAGTCCTCTGAATGTGATCAATTCTGGGCACCCTGGCAAAAATAAAGTTTCTGGACTTTGAAAACTGACTAATGAGCTATGGAAATTGTGACTTGACTGAGGCAGTGCCATCCTATGAAGCCAGCATGAGCAACCCAACTGGCCTCTCACTGTGACATTTCTAATTTAGCTGTTTAGTACTGTCACTGTATTTAGACTGATTTTATCCCCTGCAGTAAATTTCGGGGGAACATGATGGAGTCTTTTGCATAAAATTATTATAATCATAGTAAATGCAAGAATACTAAGGAATTAATAAAAATCATAGTGAGTTAATAAAATACATTGGCTGAAAATGCCCCCTAATTCTAGAATTTAGCATGAAGAATTACTAATAGTGTACAATTTGCAGCTGTTCATGGATAGCTATCTAGTAACAGAGCGTTCCATTTTAAGGTTACAGCTAGTGAGTACTATAATGCTTGTAAAAAAAAACAAAACAGAGCAAAATAAACTCTGCTTTTTTATCAGTTTGTTTTGTTTTTATTGTATTATACTTCATTGTTTCTTGTGTTACACCAGGGGCAATTTGGTTGTACATTTCTGAGTGTCTCATTCTTTCTGTCCATAGATAGAACCATAGATTTTTTCCATAATTCTGAAGAGTTACGGTAAAATGACCATTAAAAGCAAGATTTTTTTCCACCATGCTAATAAAACTTATTGATTATTCTTTGGTTTCTCTTCATCTACAAAAAGATAGCTTCTTACTGATCAGTTCAGCAAAATGTCATTCCTCACCAGATTTCACTAGAAGGAAAGAGTTTTCTGGCCCCTCAGAGTCTGATAAGTTCTACTTATGATTTGACAACTTCCATAGTAGTATACCAAGGTATGTGAAAGGAAAGTCACAATTTAACCATGTTACATCCTTTAATTTTACCTGGTGGTAAGGAATTTAATCTTTACTTTTATATTACATCAACAAGAATGTACTATGGCTTAAAGGAAAAACTTGAGAAAATTTCAAAGAAATCCTGGGTTTGCAGTGAATAATTGTACTGCAACGTGGGTATAAGTTTAGGGAGAGGAATGTCCGGGGTTTGCCCAGGTACCTCTCTTTTGGGGAATACTTCAGTGGAAAAGTTTGAGAAGCTCTGCTTGCCATTGGGTTTAGTGCAGAGGCGCCTTTGCTTTGCTGCTTTATTAAACACTTCACTGAGGAAGATCTTTTAATGTCTATTGAGAGTGCCCTTGTCCCACCATGGTCCTAAAATTGGAAGGAGCTTGGAATAGTAGAATACCTTGAGGAAGAACATTGAACAAGACCCTTCAAAACCAGAAACAGTACTGGCCCTGTAGGAGTTGTGGAATTTATTGGTTGGAAAAGGGGTTTGGATCTGTCCTACCATAGGGGAAAGTACCTGCTAATATAGCACTAAAGAGTATAATAATTACACAAGTCCAGATATTTTAATTTGAGAGCAATTGAAGATAATAATGAAGTCCCAATAAAAAATTCTGGAAATTATGTGCCTCTGAATATGCAAATTTATAAAATCAGAAATAGAATGCAGGTTACCAGGGGCTGGGGGGGGGAGGGGAGGAGGAGTTTATGTCTAATTGGTGCAGAGTTTCTGTTTGTGGAAAAGTTTCGACAATGGATAATGGTGATGGAGGCATACTCTGTAAGTATTAATTAACATGCTTGAATTGTATATTTGAAAAGGGATACAAAAGGGAAATTTTAGGTTGTTTATAAGTTAACACACACCAAAAAAAAAAACACCCCAAAACCCCCATAGAACTGTACAACATAAAGAGTGAACCCCAATGTAAACAGTGGGCTAAAGTTAATAACATAATTATAATAATGTCATTTCACCAATTGTAATGAAAGTACTACACTAAGACAAAATATTAAAACCATGTGGAAAACTGTGTGTTTGAGGGGGGGCATATGGGAACTCTGTACTTTCTACACGATTCTTCTGTAATCTACAGATGTGCTAGTAAAAACATATTTTTATTATTTCCTCTAAAGAGGAACTTGAAGATCGGAGTCAGTAAAAAATGTGCCCCAGGGGATCTCTGGAGAAGATGAGCAGGGGTAAATGAAATGGGAAAACAAAATATCCTAAAGATAAGCAGAAAATTTTAATGAGGTGATCCGTTAGGATATCAAATAGACTATTCACCAAGAATGCAAACTGTCAACTTAAATTTTTTTTTTTTTTAGGAGTACCAGGACAGGACATAGAACCCGGGACCTCATAAGTAGGAAGTTAGCATTCCATCACTAAGCCACATCAGCAATCCTGAACTGGTTCCCTTGTTTGTTTGCTTATTGTTCGTTTTTGTTTTTAGGAGACACTGGGAACTGAACCCGGGACCTCCCATGTGGGAAGCAGGTGCTCAACCTCTTGAGCCACATCTGCTCCCCCCAGATTAATATTTAATGGCATCAGCTGGGTTTTCCTTAGTTTAAACAGATCTCTCAGAAAATTTAAATTGCTGTTCACTATCAAATAGAATTTTTAACTGCAGAGTTATAGACTCAAGTGAAAAGTAAATGGGAAGTTGGGAAAAATAAGGAGCAGAAGTTTTGTGTGAGGACAGAAAGAAGAGGTCAGGTGAAGTGGCTTGTGACAGCCTTTGAATGAAAAAGGAGAACATTTCAAAGCACGCTTGTGAAATGGCCCTACTGGGATGGTGGCCAGTGAATGGCCAGAACAGAGATGCAAGGACCTGAATACAGCAAGAAAAATGAGAGATAGTGAACACTTAAGGGAACTATCATTGCAAATGGTGTAACTGTTGGAACAGTTAAAACAAGAGCCAGATTATCACGATATTGGGGGGGAAATCCACTTTTGTAATATATAATATATGTAATATATTGTAATATATGTAATATATAATTGGAAAAGGTGTATCATCAAAGTATTACATCATCTAAACCTAATATTCTATGTTTGTATGGCTAGAAATGCAAAACTTCACAAAAATGTTACGCATAAATAAATGACAATCATCAGTGTTTAATAATGATGCTTGTATTTTTAAATATATAAAATCCTAAGGATAATATTTTATAATTCAAAATAGGCTTACAGCTTTTCAAGGACTAAATAACAGAGTAGGCATATTAAAGGCCAAATGACCACTTTACTTGGAAGTTCAATCCTTTGAAAAATGCTGATAGAAGCAGACAGTCCTAGTTCAAAAGAATGTATGTTCTGGTATTTTCAAGTAATATTTTAACTGGGAAACAGAACAGTTGCTTGAAAAAACACCACTGTGCACAGTGATAGAGGTAGTGGATAACAGAAGACATTCAAACAAAGAAACAAACGTTTTAGACTTTTGCTGAAAGAGCTTGGTGTAGTTGGATTTTGCATGTAAATAATATTTTTGGAGACTTTCTTGGGCTTCTCCAAACAGAATTGATGATATAGCAGCCTTGTAATTTGGGAGAAATACACAATTTAGAAGAAACCTATCCACTACTCTGTAGGAAGTATCACCAAGGTAATGAATTGAATAAACTACCCATGGGACTGACTGAAGTGTTGCTGACCCTGGTACGTGACGTTGCTTAGGTTACTCTACGAGAGGAAAAGGCAAGCTCATGTAAAAAGAATGCTAATCTTGAATTTTATGTTTTTGTGCAAACTTGCCAACCTTATCTCTCATGAGATTAGGTAAAGCAAATACATTTTTTACGGGGTTGATTTCTAGGCAAGTAGGTTTGCAGTTTATCTTTGTTGCCTTCCCCTATCTCCTCCTTACTACCATTCTCACAGCCTCCCTCACCCCAGCAGTCAGTCCCATTGCCTGTTCTGCCTTCTGACAGCAGGTATCCCCTGTGGTGTCCTTCTCAAGCTTCCCTCTAGTGCCCAGCCTTCTAGGCCCGTCATCTCTGAACTTTTTTTTTTTTCTCCAGGTGTGTGGGGGTGTGCAGGATTGAACTCTGGACCTTGTATGTGGGAAACAAGTGCTCGACGACTGAGCCACCTCAGGTTCCCTGAGTTGGTTTTTTCATTTGTTTTCCTTGTTATTTGCTTTTATTTTCACAAGAGGTATCAGGAACGGCACCTAGGACCTCCCTTGTGGGAGGTGCTCAATTGCTTGAGCCAAATCTGCTCCCTCCAAAACTTTTGGTTGGGCACCCCATCAGAAAACATTTTGAGCACACCCTCAATTTTTATGAGTTGGATGTATACATTACTGTGTTAATATATTATGGGGAAGTGGACTTGGCCCAATGGATAGGGCATCCGTCTACCACATGGGAGGTCTGTGGTTCAAACCCCAGGTCTCCCTGACCCTTGTGGAGCTGGCCCACGGGCAGTGCTGATGCGCGCAAGGAGCGCCGTGCCACGCAGGGTGTCCCCCGCGTAGGGGAGCCCCACGCGCAAGGAGTGAGCCCTGTAAGGAGAGCTACCCAGTACTAAAGAAAAGTGCAGCCTGCCCAAGAATTGGCACCGCACACACAGAGAGCTGACACAACAAGATAACGCAACAAAAAGAAACACAGATTCCCGGTGCTGCTGATAAGGATAGACACGGTCACAGAAGAACACAGCGAATGGACACAGAGAGCAGACAACTGGGGGAGGGGGGAAGGGGAGAGAAATAAATAAATAAATAAATAAATAAATCTTTTAATATATATATATATAATGAATACATTAAGACATACTAAAATAGAAAATCTTCAAAAGATGACAGAAATAAGTAAATAGAATTTAAAGTAAATTTAAAATATATTAATAATGATAATAGAAAATACAATTTTTCTCTTAAATTTTATTGTTAATAAAGCTTTTTAGGGATAACAAGAATTTGCCTCATTATATTTTAAATGTTGGCTAACACTTTGTAACATAGCAATGCTGATATCTGGTTTGATGTTCAGCTTATTTAAAGGCTCTCCGAAAAGCGCCCACAAAGATATGTAGATTTAAATGGAAGAATTCCTTCAATTAGCTGGCTTACTAAATCATGATACTTATTTTTCAGTCCCATTGCCCATTATGCAAAGGATTTGCTTGAAACCTGATTAATATATTTCCATCTTGCCTAATGTTATTCATTGTTCTTGCAAAGTAATCAGAATATGTACATTTCTATATTTTTAGCAGATGGTTTTAAAATCCACTGAAATTGTATTTGGAAAATGTTTAAACATGTTAGAAATTCTGTATAATATAAGAATTTTTCTAGGATACATGTACTTTTTCAATTACAAAACTAAAGTCACATAATGAAAGAAATATTTCCAAACATTAACCAAGCATCCGAGGTGAGGGAATCGTCGCTGGAGCCAATCACCTAAGTTGGAATCCCTATTCTTCTACTCACTATTTGTCTAATGAAACAAAGTTATTTAACCTCTCTGTGCTTCAAATTTCTCTCCTGTAAATTAGGATAGTAATAGTACTTACTCAATAGGTTTCATATGAGAATTAAATAAGTCAATATTTATAAGGCACTTAATATAATGCCTGGCACATGTTAAGTATGTTTAAGTACTTAAAGGATTATGAGGAGAACTCTCATGCCCTGCCATTGGGAATGTAACAGGTAAAGTCACCTTAGACATCAGTTGGGTATTATCTTTCAAAGTTGGACATACATATACCCAGTGGCCCAACAGACACACACAGACACTATATTTTAAAAATAAGAGTGCTACTAGCATCTTTGTTTTTAATAGGCAAAAGCTGGAAATAGTCCAACCATCCATCTACAATGGAATGGATAAATTGTCCATTGGATACGATCCAGAAACAAAAAGAAATTAAAGAAACAAACCAGAGCTACATCAACATGGATGAATCTTACAAATGACAAGCAAAAGAACCAAGGCATAAAAGACTCCATACCGTATGATGCCACTTATATAAAGTTCAAAAAGAAGCAAAACCAAAATATTTAGGAATGAACAGATGATAGTAAAACTATAACAAAAATCAGGAAATAATTATCATATAAGTGAGGCTAGTGATTATCTCTGAGAAGAGGGTTATAATTGAGGAGGAGTATGGTGTATGTGTGTCTGTAAAAGAATATTTTGTAATCACTTATTAAATTATGTGCAAATATTTATGCACTTTTCTGTATGTGCATTGTATTTCATAATGAAAAATGTGAAAACTGCTATGAAAAGTTTCATTTTCACAAAACTAATTACATTGATAATGTCCCGGTGCTGTGTGTTATGGCTACAGCTTCTTCGTTGGAATAACTGCCTATGAGAGATGTTGGGAATAAATTTTATGCAGTTGCACTCTTTGTAACTTTCGTTTGGAATCATATTTTTTTTTAAATTTAGTCAAATTCATTAGTGGTTACAGTTACACAAGTTTTGCGTAAAACTTTATTTTTTAAAATCCAATTATTAATTAACAATGTAGCAGAGAAAGTATACCTTCTTTACTATAGGTTTCCTTTACTGCCTCACACACCCAAAAGTCATTTTAAAATGTTTTTCATTATTGAAACACAATCTAGCAAATACCATAAAGTAGGGCATATTCAAAACATCTGTGCTTTCACTTAACCTTATAGTAAACGTCCCACATTGTGTAACTTGTTCCAATATTTGCTTCTTGGAGTCTTTAGCAATGTTTTTATGCATATTCTGAAGGTATTTGCTGACAAAGGAATGCAGTTATTTTTTCCCCTTGTGTTCCATTTGTTATTTCAGACATTTTTATCTTGGCAAGAAGAAAAATGATTTCCTCAATAGTATGTTGTGTTTTGACTTTCATTTTTAAGAAAGCTCAACAGAGGCTTTTTAAAATTTACATTTGGCAACTTCTCTAAAATATTAGTTTAAATAGTATATTGCTTAAGCATGCTGAAAACATTGTTGTTTTGCCTTCCTTTTTGGATGTTTACTTTTTAAATGGCTTCTGTATTGTGATCCTTTCAGTATACCATTATCTAATAGCTGAAGCCACAGTGTGTACTTCAGGTCAGATTCATTGTTCGCAAAAGTGGATCTAAATTCATACTTAAAGCAGAGTTCTCTATAACTTCAATTGTTTTGGCCAACTTCTTGTTAGAGCTGATGAATCATCTCATTTTTTACCTTGTGAGGTGGCTGCCAGAGGATGTTGGAAATGTCAGCTCTGCCAGTTGTGTTGCCTGTTCTTGTGTTATTAATGCTATCTCCATCGGCCCAGGCTGTATCAGCTGACTTTAAATCTATAATTCCAGAAACTGCATGTTGCCAGTGAATAAGGGAGAGAGTCCTCCCCTTACTCCTGCTCTATGCTGCAATGCTCCAGTCCTCCTACTAGAACACACCTGGGCCACTTATGGGTCAAGTGTGGTGGTCAGGGCTGACCCTCACATCAAATATTAGTTTAGAAATTCCTTCTCTTTTAATGAAAAATGAATATGAAACTCTAATATTAATAAAAGAGAGAAAGAGAGAGGGCAATAAGACTACTCTGACTTTGGTTTGGGGTAAGGGGAGGAGGGGCTCAAGAACTCCCTGCTCACTAAGCTTCCTTCTCCACCACCTCAGGCAGCTGAAGGTTCTTCTGTGGAAACCTAGTTTCCTTGAGACACAGTTGGACAAATCCTGTGCCAGCTATAGCTCTCCAGGCCTGCCCTTATCAACACTTGTTTCCCCTCTAGCCATTAGGGAACTAGCATATCTTCCAAAGGCTGACACCTTAATATTCATGATCTGGGGACCAGTAATAACTCGCTCAGTTTCCTCACTCACATGTAGCTACATTTTATCTGGAAATAGGAACTTCTCACAGCATGAATATGAAATGGTAGTATTTCATCACTTAAATTGGAAAAATATTCTTTGGGCTGGAGGCCCTTCCTGTGTGTTCTCCAAAGACCTTGAGGTTGGAGGACATATGATAATTCAATTTGTTACACTCTGATAAAGGAAAGATATTTTAAAAATGCTGCTAATGAGGGAAACTGCAAATTTATAAACTAATGATCTATAATGAAACAGAAATAACAATAAAAAGTAGTCATAAAATAATTCTGGAAAGAATTTTTAAGATATCAAAAAAAAATGGACCATCTGTAATATTGTATTAGCCAATTTAAGTTAACACTAGCCACTGTAATAATTGATTCCCCAATGCCTGGCTTAACTCAATAACAATTTACTTCTCACTTAAATCATAGTACCACAAGGCATTCTGCAAGGAGGTTCTGCTATAACCAGTCATTTAGAAACCCAGACTTCTTCCATGCTGCAGTTCCAACATCTTCAAACTTACTCTTCAAGGCTGCCTAGGCTTCATTCACTTGGCAGATGGAAGAATAAGAGAGTAGAGAGGCGTATGTGCTCTTAACTGCCTCAGCAGGGATCATACTGCACTGGTGACAACCTACATACAAAGAAATTGGGCAATGCAGTTTAGGTGTGGGTACTTGAAGAGAAAATGTGTTTAGTGAGCATCTAGCTCACTAAGAGGCTGATCTACGTCAGAGATTCCCGGTCCATAACTTGAGTATCACCAGGTCTGATTTTTGAAATCTCTTGGGAATTAATTCTCTATACTCTCTTTTCGACCTGCCTTAACACAGAAATCTACATGCAACACTTCCTTTACCTCTTGCTGGTTCCTGAACAAGTCATGATGTTCTGTGTCTCCACACCTTTGCACGCAATTTGGTTCCCTCTGCCTAGTACTCTTGTCACTTCCAACTTCCTCTTCCTCCGAACCTAGCAAGCTCTTTCTTATCTTTTAAGAATTATATACAGGGAAACCGACTTTGGCCCAGTGGTTAGGACGTCGGTCTACCACATGGGAGGTCCGCGGTTCAAGCCCCGGGCCTCCTTGACCCATGTGGAGCTGGCCCATGCGCAGTGCTGATGCGCGCAAGGAGTGCCGTGCCACACAGGGGTGTCCCACGCGCAAGGAGTGCACCCATAGGGAGAGCCGCCCAGCACGAAGGAGGGAGCAGCCTGCCGAGGAATGGCGCCGCCCACACTTCCCATGCCGCTGACGACAACAGAAGCGGACAAAGAAACAAGACGCAGCAAAAAGACACAGAAAACAGACAACCGGGGGAGGGGAGGGGAATTAAATAAATAAAAATAAATCTTTAAAAAAAAAAAAAAAGAATTATATACAAACCTCAAAACTTCTATAACTTCAGTCACTTCCGTGACCAACTACAATGAAATTCTAACTCCAACTACCTGGAATTAGGCCAGACGCTATAGTCAAGCGCAAACCTCTACAAGACTGCCCTGTAGGTACCAGTTTGGAAGTCTAGGCCAGCTGCATTTCTGACCAACTGACTACAAATTTGGGGGTTCCCACCACCTCTTCAGGGCTGATAATGTGCTGGAAAGACTCGCAGAACTCACTGAAAGTGCTATACTTAAAATTATAGTTTTCTATGGCCAAAAGGATACAAATTAAGAAATCAAAAGAAGAGCGGTGTAGGCCTGGGGAGATCTCAAACTCAAGTTTTGCCATCCTTTCCACATGGAATCACAACACCTTCCTGATGTATCTTCTTGATCAAGGAAGCTCACTTCAGCTTAGTGTCCAGATTTTGTATGAGGTTTCATCACGTAGGCATGACTGGATGGAATTAATGCCCAAGTGGTTGAACTCCCGTCCCCTCTCAAAGGTCAGGGGGTAGGGCTGGCAGGCACAATGTGGCTAAAAGCCTCCCCCCTAACACATGCTTGGGTTTTCTGCTGTGCCTAAGCCCCTCCTTAAGACTACAGCATGGGTGTTCCCACTCTACCACCTCTTTAGCACAGGCACTATCAAGTGTAGTCCCAAGCCATTCATGAGTAACAAAGATTACTCCTTTCACTGGTAATTCCAAGGATGTAGAAATTACCACTCCAGGGCTGAAACAAAGGCCAGACTTTTTTTTGGAAGCCAAATTCCTTACTAGGCAACCTAAGTTAATGGTTACATCCTCTATGAACTTTTCTCTGATGACACAGAAGGCACGTGTACCCATTCCTATTACTAAATGCATAAGCCTGTATTATAATTATTTGAGAAAGCAGCATGTTTTCAAAAGGATCAGGTACGCTAGTAGTCACAATCAAGTGACCGTTTATAGCCTGAACTTCTCAAGGGCAAGGCCTGGGCATTGAGTGTCTCAGTATCCATCATGCCTCAGCACAGCATAGCTCATATAAGAACAGGGGAAGGAACAGACACCTTCTCCATTTCTGCTACTTCCCAGTTGCCACAACTCTATAGTGTGTTTGTTTTTGACTTGTGGTTTACTGGAAGGGACTCAGGAGGAAATATATTTTCGTACCCATGAGAAAAGTCAATCCTGTACCCTTGATTTTTTTCAGGATGTTTCAGGTTGTACAGACTAAAATATAAATTATACTGACTGCAAAGGAAAACTAGATTAAAAAAAAAAATCATTGACCACATAGAGAATGTCTATTACACCCTGAGCATGAGAAATATGAAACTGCTGTCAATTGGCAATAGCGCGTGTAACAAGTTGTAGATATTTCAGTTGGCCTCTTATGGAAGGCCTTGCACTGCCTTACTCAGAACCTAGTGTTTCATTCTCTCAAAAATAGCTCTTTTTGAAAAAAGAAAGCACGATTTAAAAGTAGGACCAAGTAAATAAATACATGGACAAATAAGAACTATTTCAAAACAGAACACTCGTAAGAATTTTAAAGTTTATGGAGAAGCCCAAGTCCCAAGAGACCCATGGCACTTGGTATTACAGGATTCCAGGGTTCCTTTGCGGTGAGGTAATTTGAGGCCCTTTGGGGACATTTATTACCTTTATTTCAGTGCATTATCATTAAAAGAATTTAAAGTATCCTTGCATTAGCATAATCGTTTTTTTTTCAGTTAGTCTGAGGAATACCATTAAATATGTAGCCATAATGTTTACTGAAAAATTTCCAAGTAAATGAGCATTTAGTGCATAAACACTCTAAATACCTCGCACACAACTTCTTTTAAAAACTATCACAGTAAAACTCCCAGCAGGTACTAAAATTTTGGAGGAATATTCCACAGGTAGCTTGAAAGAGTAAATAAAGTGACGTTAGCAAACTAATTGGTGTCTGAACAAAGAACCCTTTCTGCACCAGCATGAATGTTGCCTTTATTTTTCCCCCACAAATATGATTCTAGAAAACAGCTGTATTGCACGTTGACAAATGACAAAGCAGCACAGGGGTATAAAACACTTTCCTCCGGCCAAGGCCAAGAGGGGAAAAAAACTCCGGGTTCCTGGAGCAGCAACCCGGCTCGAATCCCTAGTCCTCAGCGAGCGGGGGCCTCGGCGCCCCACCCCCCCTTTCCCTGGCTCTGGTTTCAGTCTTGAGAGTTGAACAAACTAGATGCAGGCGGATTGGTGTACGCGAGCTCCGGGGCTGGGGCGTCTTATTTATTAATTTATTTTCCGCGGCCCTCCTCCTCCCCGCCCCCAGCCCCGCGCCGGCAGCTCCTTTGTATCCGGCCGGCACCCGGGCTGCGCGGCCGCGGCCGGGAGCGCGTCCCCCGCGGTTCCCGGTCCCCGAGGCCAGCACGTGCGGCGCCCTCCCGGCCGGCCCGCGGAGGGGGCGGAGGCGCGGGCTCTTCTCCGCACTCCCTCCCTGCCGGCGAGCAGGAGGCGGAGCAGAAGGCGACAGCTGCCCCGCCGGGGAGGCGCGGCCGAGAGGGGGCTGCGGGCAGCCGAATCCACGCGCGGCTGCAGAGCGACCCGGAGGGCGGCGGCCGGGGAGGCGGGGAGCCGTGCGGCCGCCCGGGATGGTCCCGGGCACTTCCTGACCGGCCGGCCGCGCGCACACGGCCCGACCCGCACGCCCCGGGCCCGGGCTCGCTCGCGGGCTAGTGGCCCCCGCGGCCCCGCTCTGCGTCGGCCGCGCCGCGGAGGAGCCGCGCGAGGGGGACGCGGCCGGGGATGAGCGGATTGCGGGTAAACGCGCCGCCGACTGGCCGCGGGAGGCCGTGAGGAGCCGCTTTTCCGAGCTGCCGCCTGCGGCTGGACCTGAGATCATGTAAGTACGCGCCGCCGACCTCCCATTGTCTGTGCGCTGAGCGCGCGCCGTGCGCCCCGGCAGGAGCGGCGAGGGGCTCGTGCCCGGTCCCGCCGCTGCGCCGACTTCCTGTTCGCGTTAAACTGGAACTGACCGTGGTCCTTCTCTACCCCGCGCCCCACTCTGTCCGTGTAGGTCCATTCACATCGTCGCGCTGGGGAACGAGGGGGACGCCTTTCACCGGGACAATCGGCCGTCCGGGCTCATCCGCACTTACCTGGGGAGGAGCCCCCTGGTCTCGGGGGACGAAAGCAGTTTGTTGCTGAATGCGACCAGCACGGTTGCGCGTCCGGTATTCACCGAGTATCAGGCCAGCGCGTTTGGAAATGTCAAGCTGGTGGTCCACGACTGTCCCGTCTGGGTAAGCGGCAGCAGCTGCTCTGTTCCGAGGCAGAAGGAGTTTTTTTTTTCCCTTCATTTTTTCCCCTCTGCCCTCTTTTTCCCCTTTTCAAGAATCTGGTCTGTTCAGGTCCCGTAGCTAGAGTTTTTAAGCATTTTTTTGGGGGGGGGGGGGGCGGGGAAATTTTGCCCCTTTGTTTGCTTGGGCCGGACAGCGCAGTCCCAGAAGACTCTTGGAAGGCAAAAAGCCTGGTGGGAATATGGGACGTTTACTCGTACACTTCACGAGGTGACTATGGGTTGTCTCTTTGTAGACATTTGAACATACCAACCCGAAGGGACAGGGTCGCTGAGTTTCACCAGCAGAGTGCAATGTTTTTTCATGCCTACCCAGTGGGTGATAAAGTAATATTAGCGTTCTAAAAATAAAGCTCTCTGAAAACTGAACACAGGCAAAATTACTTTCAATAGGGCAGTTCAGAAATAGGACTGTGGAAAGGGGGAGAGAAACAAGGGCTGAGAGTTTATTTCAAACAACTAATGTATAGCACTATCCACCTCTGAATATTTTTAATTCGTGTTTTTATTTTTAATGTAAATATTCTTCCATCTTGGCCATTTGTTTTTATTGACTCACAAGTCAGAAATATTATTACTAATAGAATATTAGTAATTTTCCTTGGAAAATTTTTTAAATCTTTTAAGATTCGGGATAATTGAATGAAATTATACTTAATTCTAGATTAATTCTTGAGTATTTGAGAAAGGAGTCTACTCCCTGACACATAAATGTTTTCAGTACTCAATAACATTGTATTTGGAATGTTATTTACTATTATTTGAAAGTTTCTGATTCTTTATTGATATTTGAGTTATATTGCAATTAAAGGTTGCATTTAATAGCAACAAAGTTAAAGAAAACAAATTATTATCTGAGATTTTGTATTCAAACACCAGTTTTTTAAAACTAAATCAGGGTCTATAGGGAATTAATACACCTTTCTAAAGAAATGTGTAGAGTCTACATGGAAAAATGTCTTCTGCACATTTCTGTATTGCAGAAAGAAAAGTTCACTTGTCCATAATAATATCTGGTTAAAGAAAAGTTATTTTAAGAGGCTAAAATAAATGAAAAGCAGGCTTTTCAACAAGGGTGCTATTAGTCCCTAACATAACAGTGATGATGCTGATCATAAGAGGCATTGAAGAGAATTTATCTGCTAGAGCCCATGTTACAAATGAACACTTCTTTTACTTCTGCCTTTCTTTGTAAAGGATCTTAAAACTTCAAAATTTACTGGTTCAAGACACGGTATTAAAAATGTAAAGTGGGTAGAATAAATAAATGTAGGGAAAATAAAGCTGAATTAAGATATTAGGGTTGCCTTTCCAGTTTTTTCTTTGTGCTTATATTAACCCTTTCCTGTTTATGCTGATAATTCAACAAAAAGCAATGCTTGTGATCCCATGTGCTGTGTGTGTAGTAAATGAAATCTTCCCAGTGGAGTAATATGGGCCTCTGTAATCTGCATTTTTTACCATATACTGCTTGTTATGGTTTATTATGCTAACTGCTTTTTGTATGGCTAGAATCTGGCCCTGGGTAAGGTGCTGAGTTTGTATGCAAGTACAATATTCTAGGTTTTAATGGTCTTCAGACATAGTAGTATACATTCGCAGCGTTTCTCTTTATAATGTGCTTTTCTTCTCTTGGTGGTAAGTAAAGTCCATCAGAGATATTAAAGTTGCTTGGATTCATCTGCTGATATTTAATTATATACTGAGTCAGAATATTAGATACAGCACAGCAGATAGAGCAGAGGTTTTGATATCAACAGGACCTGATTTCAGATCCCTATGCTGCCACTTAATGTCTGTGTATCCTTGGTAACTCACTTATCTTCTATTTTTCCTATCTATAAAATAAGCGTAATAATCCCTGCTTCTTAGACCTGTGTTGAGGATTAAATGACATGGTATATGTAAATTTCTTAGCATAGAGGCAGGCTTGTAGTAGGTGATTAAGGAGTGGTAGCTACTATAATAACAAATAACAAGCTTTATTATAGCCATATATCACTTATACTAAGCAAAAGGTTCCCAGTACCTCATTCATGACTTACACAAATACATTGAGCCAGTGATGTTGGTACGTAAGAAGGTGCTGTTTTTCCAGCCCCTTCTACCATTTCACTGTAGAAATTCAGATTTTTTTTTAACGAGATGGGTCTACTTCTCCACATGTGGCTCCAAGTCTTGTGTTGCATAACCCCCTAGAGGAAATCCTGGAGCTGATTTATAAGGGATGGGAGAATTTGGTTTCCTTCATAATTTAGAAACCACTAGAGCACTTTCCCTTTGACATAGTTTGAGAATATGTATTCTTGTTGCCTTGGAGTTGGAATGAGATAGTTGTGCTTCTTTTGTTTTCTTCTGAAGATTTTCTGTTCTTTTACTCTGGATTCTTGCTATATATACTCTTGGCACTTTTAAAATAAATGTGTTTTATTTATTTTGTAGCTCATTATTTAGCTTGTCTTTCTCCCTCCCAACCCCCTTTTTCTGTGTCATTACATTATTTCATTTTTCATTCTTTTTTTTTTTTTTTTTTTAAAGATTTAATTCCGCCCCCTCCCCTGGTTGTCTGTTCTTGGTGTCTATTTGCTGAGTTCTTTGTCCGCTTCTGTTGTCATCAGCTGCACTGGAAGTGTGGGCGGCGCCATTCCTGGGCAGGCTGCACTTTTCTTTCACGCTGGGCGGCTTTCCTCACGGGGCGCACTCCTTGCGCGTGGGGCTCCCCCACGCCGGGGACACCCTTGCGTGGCACGGCACTCCTTGCGCGCACTACGCATGGCCAGCTCCACACGGGTCAAGGAGGCCCCGGGTTTGAACCGTGGACCTCCCATATGGTAGACGGACGCCCTAACCACTGGGCCAAAGTCCGTTTCCCTCATTTTCCATTCTTATCTTTTCCTGTTTACCAAAATATTCCGTGCAAAGCAGTGAGGTAATGCAATCACAATTTTCTTGTGCAGTGTCTGAAGCTCTGATATGGATAATAAAATTATCTGTAGTCTTTATGTCCACAATATCAGTGATAATGACGCCCAAATACATTTTCTTATGGGATTTTTTGCTTAAATGTCTCCCTTTCCCCCCATATACCTCTCCAGGAACTCTGGAATTTTGAATTACCTGGAATGCAAAGAGCAGTTACTTTTGACTCGGTTAAATGGCCATTGTTTAACATTGGTCCTACTTCTGTTTAGTGTTTTTTTTTTTAAGCAGTGGCAATTTTTTTTTTTTTAAGATTTATTACCCCTCACACGTCATTGTTTTTTGGGTTCACTCTCTGCTCTCTGAGTCCATTTGCTATGTGTTCTTCTGTGTCTGCTTGTCTTCTCTCTTTTTTTAAAAAGATTTATTTAGTTTCTTTCTCTTCCCATACCCTCGGTTTTCTGCTCTCTGTGTCCATTCGCTGTGTGTTCTTCTGTGTCTGCTTGCGTTATCCATCCGCACTGGGAAACTGTCTCTTTTTTTTTTTTTTGGTTACATCATTGTGCTGCGTCAGCTCTCAGTGTGTGCGGCGTTTTGTTTTTGTTTTTTCCACATGGGGCAGCTCTCCTTACGGAGCGCACTCCTTGCACGTGGAGCACCCCTACGCGTGGCAGGGCACTCCTTATGCATGGCAACCCTGCACATGAGCCAGCTTACCAAATGGGTTAGCAGGCCCTGGGAATTGAACCCTGGACCCTCCATTTGGTAGACGGACGCTCTATCAGTTCAGCCACTTCTGCTTGCCTGCTTGTCTTCTCTTTAGGCGGCACTGGGAACCGATCCTGGGCCCTGCTGGAGCGGGAGAGAAGTGCTCAATCTCTTGCATCACCTCAGCTCCCTGGTCTGCTGCATCTCTTGTTATCTCTCCTCTGTGTCTCTTTTTGTTGTGTCATCTTGCTGCACCAGCTCTCTGTGTGGGCCAGCACTCTATGCAGGCCAGCACGCCACTTGGGTCGGCAAGCCATGTAGGTCAGCACTCTATGTGGCCAGCTTGTTCTCACCAGGAGGCCCTGGGAATCAAACCCTGAACCTACCATAAAGTAGATGGGAACCCAATTGCTTGAGCAACATCCGCTTCTCATATTTAGTTTTTATCCCATTCATCTGACTTTGTTCTCTTTCTTTGTTATATACTTTGTTATATTTGTATACTTTGAATTTGAATAATATAATAGATAAAACTGGAACTAAATGGGATTTGGAAATTAGTGTAGGGTACAGCCAGGAGGTTTTCATCTTTTCTTTTGCTGTGTCCCAATATACTTCTACCGCCTCTTAAGACCTCCCACCCAGTTTAAACCTTGTCTTTGGTATTTTGATTATATAGTTTACTATTTTTTGGTTCTTTTAACCTTCCTTCAAAGATGCTCTCTTCATCCTACTTTGAGTATAGTATTCACATCTAAAAATTCTGTATTCTTCATTATCTAAGTGTGCTTGTGGGGGATGGACTGGTTGGGGAGGGTTTTGCTCTGTGCGGGGGAGGCACTTATGAAAAGAAACTCTCATTGCAAAAGGCCACTGCTGTGTTAACGCTCCTCCAGAATTTTCCAACATCTGATAAACGTTTTGTCACACAGAACTTGATTGAGTCAAACACTGTTAACACTGTAACCCTTTTTTGAACTCACATTTCAAAGCACAAACATTCTTTGGCCAGCAGTTTTTAGACCTGTTAACCACATCTGGTTGTCTATCTCCCTGTCTAACTTTATTACATCCTGGAAATGCATACTAAAGGCCACATGAAGTGACAGATAAGGATTAAAAAGTTAACAAAGACTATGGGAAGGAAGCTATTTGTGCATATTTGGCAGTTGTATTAAAATACATAAAGATACTTTCCTTATAGCACTTTTCATATGAAAACTCAGAAAAATTCTTCTTAAATGTACATATAAAATATCACAGCACTAAATTTTAAGGAATAGAGTCCATAAATTATATTGTTCCCATTTCAAAGATAAATACTACTAAATGTAGTCCAAACTTTTTTCAAATGTATGAAGGTTTATATGAGCAAGATACATAAATTGCAAATACATTCCTTACCAGGTTAATACCTTAGTAACAAATACACAATATCTTTTTATGGTGGTACAACCCTTCCCTTTCCTCTGACACATACACACATGCACTACACAGATACATTACTTTCCAAAAGATGGTTAAAGTTGAAAAGTGTATATGACTTTGAAAATATGAATAAAATGTATGGAACTCCACAGAATTCACAGTGGATTTACAGTACCAAAACACTGAAAATTCCTCTAGTGTCTAACTGGGCCACATAAAATCCTTAGGAGCTTTTGTGCTCATACTGATGCTATTGCATCTAATAGCCTAGTATTATATTTTAAAATTATTACATGATAAAACATAGTATAATTTTAAAACAAATGCTTATTTTTGAGTACAAATATTGAATGAGTTTGCTTATTTCACTAGATTCTCAAGAATTCTCTAGATCTCTTTTACCATTGCATGCTTTTCCAGGATAAAGGAATAAATAGCAAATAGATTTTAAACATTTTAAATTTTATGTAGTTACTTATTTAAAAATAAAGGTTCTGATGAATTCCAAAAATTAAAATGTAGCAAAAATTTTAAACTGATATGTTCCAGTTTATTTAATGGTTTATTTTAAGACAAGTAGGCTAAATATTGCTCTTTGCATTTTGGTTTAGGACATTTTTGACAGTGATTGGTATACCTCTCGGAATCTGATTGGGGGCGCTGACATCATTGTGATCAAATACAATGTAAATGACAAGTGCTCATTCCACGAAGTAAAGGATAATTATATTCCAGTGATAAAAAGAGCATTGAATTCAGTTCCAGTAATCATTGCTGCTGTTGGTACCAGACAAAATGGTAAGTAAATAATTTTCTGTTTTATAATGAGAGTGAGGTACCATATTACTTTTAAATAGAACTAACTTTATTAATGATTCATAGGATTTAGAAACAAACAAGACAAAACAAAACAAAAATCACTGTGTGTTCGGATGCCAGCTTCTTCCTTTGAAATGATAATGTGACATCGAAAGAGATTAGGGTAAACTTATGCTGTGATTTTGATGAGTACAAATCTGTCTTCCAAACTTCTTTCCTGCATTAGTGATGGAAGTTTTAGACTTGTGCTGAGCCTGAAAAAGTATTATTGACAATCTGAAGGTCTATCCAAGTGGGAAGGATAGATTGTACACATAAGGATGCAGGCTTGGGAGAAGGACTTTAAGGTTAAGCACTGTCAGTGAGTTGTATATACTGACAACTCTGCCTGAGAGGATTGTTTACTGTACAGGTGACGGATTCATTTGGTTCAGGTAGTTTCATAGATGTGCTGCTATGCATATTATTGTGAAATATCTCAGGGTCAACTCAGGTTTCCCTTTGATTTGGTGGTATTTAACAGATCTTCTTAGTGATTATTTTCCTCAGTAGAGCTGTCTTTGAATTTTTATTTTTATTTATTTTTCTTTTTATTGAAGTATGACAAAGTACATAAAGTTCACTAATATTAGAGTTCATCTTAATGCATTTTTATATACGTGTATGTTTCTGCAACTGTCATCTAAATCAAGGTACAAAACTTTTCTAGTACCCGAGAAGGCTCTCATAAGCCTCTTCCCAGTTAATAACTCTTCTCCCCAGAGGTAACTGCTATTCTGACTTCTAATACCATACGTAAGCTTTACCTATTCTAGAACTTCATCCAAATGGGGTTATGTAGTAAGTAATATCCTGTGTCTGGTTAATTTCACTTAGCATATTGCTTTTAAATTCATCCATTTTGTATATTACCATAGTTTGTTCTCTTAATTGTTGGTAATGTTACATTGTATGAATATGCCACAATTTATTCATTCTCCTTTTGATAGATGTTTGGGTTGTTACCTAAGATTGGGATTATTGGCTTACAGGATAGGCATATGTTTAGCATTAGTAGAAACAAATAAATCAGACTTGACCCTCCCTTGACCCCACATCCCCGTTACTTCCTTTTTTTTCTGACCATGATTCTTAAGAGTCATCCACACTTCCTGAATCCATTATAGCCTGACTTCTACTTTCACAATTACACTGAATTTGTTCTACTCAGATCACAATGATATCCATATAATCAAATTCAATACACTTTAACATCAATTCTCTCTCTCAAATTATTCAGACATAACTCACTCTCTCTCCACTTAACAAAGTTACGCTTTCTTTTCTGAATTTCCTAATTGTCTCGCTGTCTTCTTTACTTGTCCTCCCACCCCCACTACCACTTCATCTAGTTGTTGTCCAGGTTTTCATCCTTTGGCTTTACTTCTTCTTGCTCTTTTCTCTGACCAGGAGTCTCTAATCTCTTGTGCTGTTCCCCTGTATGTACGCTGATGATTGCCCAGTCTACTTCTCTGGCTCTACTCCTTCTGACCTATATTCTCACAGACATCTTCCGCTTTATACCAAATTCCTCGTTTTGGTGAATGATGCCAGACCTACATATTCACCCAAGCCAGAATTGTTGTAGACTCCACTTTCCCTCCCATTCCGCACATCCAGTTGTCTAAGAAGCTTTTCTGATTTGAGGTGTTAAATAAATCTCAAAGTCATTACTTGGTCTTCATCTTCCCTGGACTTCTGGTCCTAGCCATTTAATTTTTTGTCATGGTGGCCTTAATTTTGTTTCCTAAAAGGACAATTCCTGATTTTGTAGGGACTGAAACTCATTGAGAGATCATTTGTAGGGGAAAACCCACACAGAATTACAAATACACTGTAGCAGTTTGATATGGTTATGAATTCCAAAAATAGATATTGGATTATGTTTGTAATCTGGTCTATACCTGGGCATGATTAAGTTATGATTAAGGCTTTGACTGGGCCACTGTCATTAGGGCATTGAGTCCCCACCCCAGGGGAACTGACAATAAAAGGCATGGCAAAGGACAGAGTTGAGGGTTTTTGATTTGGAGTTTTGATGTTGGAGTTTGATACTGAAGCCTTAAGCTGGAGCTCTGGGAAGTTAGCACGCAGAGGAAAGAGAAGCAAGCCCCAGGAAGAGAGGAACCCTGAGCCCAGGAAGAAGCAAGCCCTGGAGAGAGGAACCTGAACCCAGAGAAAAGCAAGACCCTAGAAGAGAGGAACCCAGGAAGCCTGAACCCTCACAGACGTCGGCAGCCATCTTGCTCCAACACGTGAAAATAGACTTTGGTGAGGGCAGTAACTTATGCTTTATGGCCTGGTATCTCTAAGCTCCTACTCAAATAAATACCCTTTATAAAAACCAACCAATTTCTGGTGTTTTGTATCAGTAGCCCTTTGGCTGACTAATACAGAATTTGGTACTGAGGAGTGGGGAAGTGCTTTTGCAATTAGTTACCAAGGTGCTGAAACGGTTTTATAAATGGGTAAGGGGTGTTTTTTGGGGGAATTGTTAAATGCTTGGAAGAAAAGACCTACAGTGCTTTGAAGAGACTGTTGGTAGCAATACGGATGCTAAAGAGACTTTTTATGATGCCTTAGAAGTAAATGATGAATCTATTCTTAGAAACTGCAGGAAAGGTGATCCGTGTTTTACACTTGCAGAGAACTTAGCAAGATTAACTCCTGGTGTTTTATGGAAGGCAGAATTTGGAGAGCCTGGGCATTTAGCTGAAGACATTTCCAAAGTAAACCTTGGGAATGTGGCTTGGCTTCTGCTTGCAGCTTATAGCAAAATGCTAGACGAGAGAGATATACTGAGGACTGAACTGTCAGGCACAAAGGAAACAGAAACTAATTCTGGAAATTCCAAGCCTCTGGAAATCAAGCTCCCAGAAGAAAGTGGCCCATTGGAGGACTTAACTAAACTTGGGACTTATAGATCGTGATTGAAGATGCAGTTATCTCAGAAAGTCTTGTAGAAAGTCTTATGTCTGATAGCTTGGACCCCTGCTTCTTGCATGCTAACCAACAAGGTTTTTGAGAGAGCTTTATGAACAAAACAAAACCACTGTCAGGCTAGAATAAAAGGGACTTGGAAAGGAGAGGTTGAAGGGGAAATGACTTCAAGAGGAAAAACATGGAAGCTGAGATCTGGAATTAAGACATCACCTTGGGCCAAGAGAAGAACCCCACCCATGTGTACAGAGAGGGTGGGTGTGCCCCAGCAATTGAAGAGGGTGTATGTTTCTGCCTGTTGTTTGGGGAGAGTTTTGCCACCCCAGGGTACAGAGAAGGTGAAGCACATTCCTCAGAGATTTGGGAGGTTGTGGTCAATGCCCCATACATGCACATATATACAAAACTAGAAAAAAAAGTATAACAGATAAATCTAAAAAACTGTCAAATACCACAATCATTTTAAAAATGTATTTAACAACCTAACACATTTTTAATTTTTCTTCTTATAAATTTTTTGACTGGATACTCTGATCACTGTATTAGTCAGCCAAAGGGGGTGCTGATGTAAAATACCAGAAATTAGTTGGTTTTTATAAAGGGTATTTATTTGGGGTAGAAGCTTACAGTTACCAGGCCATAAAGTATAAGTTTCTTCCCTCACCAAAGTCTTTTGTCACATATTGGAGCAAGATGGCTGCTGACATCTGCCAGGGTTCAGGCTTCCTAGGTTCCTCTCTTCCCAGGGCTTGGTTCTCTCCAGGCTCAACTGCTCTGCTCCTCTGTGTGCTTACTTCCCAGGCTCCAGCTCAAAACTCCAACTAACTCCTGAGTCTTGTTGTTTTCTCTGCCCTACAGACTTGGCCCAATCAAAGCCCTAATCATAATTTAATCAAGTAAACGTGAAACCTCCCACAGACCAGTTTACATAATCCAATATCTATTTTGTGAATTCATAAATAATACCTAACTGCTGCAATCACCTTCATTTGTTAACCATTCTTCGAAATTTTCTATATAGAGAATAGAATGAGTTTGTCTTCTAGCATGTTTCTTCACTCCTCACATCCTCTATTTCTGGGCACGATAGTTTGTGTTCATATTTCAGCCCAGTGGGTGGCAGAAGTATTCCTGCAGGCCATTCCTATACTAGCTGTCACCTAACTGTAGAGGAAGTGACTTCACATCTCAGAAATATATCTCACTAGCCTAAATTTAAAGTTCCCTTAGCAGGATCCCCAAAATGCCCATGATTACTCTAGAGCTACCTAATGCAGGGTAAGGGAGTTGCTGTGGAAAGAGACAGTGATCTTAACCAAATGTAGTTAAAGTTTTGCAAACTTTACTAAAGCATATGACCTGGTAACTGAATGTATTTTTTAAGTTCCTCTCGGGTCTTTGGAAAGGATCCACAAGAAATAGTTCTTCAAGCTTAAGCTTCAACAATCTTATGATAAATTGGTGTTTAGTCTCCTGTTTCTACTTTGCTGCTTTCTGAAATAAGTCCTCTCAGAATAATCATTCTAGAATGCAAGTCAGATAATGACACTCAATGCTTTAAATTCTTCAGGAACTTCCGTTTCTTTTGTTTTTTGCAAAATTTTAAACCTAAGAAAATTTGCAAGAATAGTACAAGGAAGTCCCAAATTTACACACACACACATACTTTTTGTTTTCTAATCATTTGTGAGTACGTTGTAGGCATGATGGGATTTCTTCGCCTCGAATTACGTCAACATATATCATCTAAGAACGAGGCCATTTTCTTATTACTCACAAATATAGTTATCACTCAAGAAAATGCTTAGATTGCCCCAAATTTGGCTAGGGGGAACATCTTAAATTTAACTCCAATCAGTTTTTGGCTCTTCCTAATTATTTTAGCACAGGGTGTTCTAGGCTTACCTTAGGTTTTGTCTGTCCCAGTAAAAGGATCAGCCGTTTCTTCAGAGTGTTCTGATTCTTTTTCATGGGTAATGTTCTTTAGAAACCAAGACCTGGGTTCATACCTTAGGCGGCATTGTTTCTAGGCCTTTTCATTGGATATTGCCAAGGATTATATTTTCTTTAAAAATCACGGGTTCCCACTAATACCCTGTTCCAATCCAGTAATTGTATCTTACACCAATACTTTTCATTTGCAAAATCCTTACCTGAAATATAAGATCCTTCATGATCTTCCCCCTGCCTACTTAAAATTTATGACGTACAATCCTCTGTATCTTATGTGTAGTAACATTGAAATACTTGATGAATTTTATATCTTTCTTTAGGTCCGGAAAAGTCTTCACTAATACGTCTTCAGATATCTCCTTCCCTCTGTTTTTTCTGATCTCTGCTCCTGGAACTCTTATTAGACTGATTGTAATAGTCAGCCAAAGGGGTGCTAAAGCAAAATATCAGAAATTGGTTGATTTTTATAAAGAGTATTTATTTGGGGTAGGAGCTTACAGATACTAGGCCATAAAGTGTAAGTTACTTCCCTCACCAAAGTCCATTTGGAGCAAGATGGCTGCCAACGTCTGTGAGGGTTCAGGCTTCCTGGGTTCCTACATTTCTGGGGCTTGCTTTTCTCTGGGTTCAAGCTTATTTTCTTCCTGGGGCTGGCTTCTCTTTCCTCTGTGAGCTTACTTGCCGGGGCTCCAGCTTAAGTTTTCAGCATCAAACTCCAACATCAAAACTCCAACATTAAAAATTAAAAGCCCTCAACTCTGTTCTTTGCCATGCCTTTTATTTATTTATTTTTTTAAAAAAGATTTATTTTTTATTTCTCACCCCTTCCACCCCCTCCCCCTTCTGTTACCGCTTCTATCCTTATCAGCAGCACCAGGAATCTGTTTCTTTTTGTTGCATCATCTTGTTGTGTCAGCTGTCTGTGTGTGCAGCGCCATCCTTGGGCAGGCTGCACTTTCTTTCGTGCTGGGCAGCTTTCCTTACGGGGCACACTCCTTGGGCATGGGGCTCCCCTACGCGGGGGACACTCCTGCATGGCAGGGCACTCCTTGCACGCATCAGCACTGCACCTGGGCCAGCTCCACACGGGTCAAGGAGGCCCGTGGTTTGAACTGCGGACCTCCCATGTGGTAGGCAGATGCCCTATCCATTGGGTCAAGTCCGCTTCCCTGCCATGCCTTTTAATGCCCTAATCATAACTCAATCATGATCAGCTACAGATCATATTACAAACGTAATCCAATATCTATTTTTGGAATTCATAGCCATATCAAACTGCTACACTGGTGTTGAAACTTCTGGATCTCTTCTTCATTTCCCAAATCCCTTTATTTCTTTGTGTTGCATTATAAGAGAATTCCTTGACCTTTAAACATGTTTGTTCTCCTGTTGGGCCCATTCTGCTATTCTGCTTCATTAAATTTGTTTCAACAGATTTTCATAGACAAAATCTCTGATTGATTCTTTATTTTTTTAACTATATATATTTTTTTAGGATTTATTTTATTTATCCCTCCCCCCACCATTGTTTACACTTGCTGTGTTTGTTCATCTTCTTTTTTTTTGTTTCTTTAGGAGGCACCAGGAACTGAACCTGGAACCTCCAGTGTGAGAGGGAGGCACCTAATCACTTAAGCCACCTCCATTCCGTGCTTTGTTGTCTCTCTCATTATGTTCTTCCTCCTGTGTCTCTTTTTGCATCATCTTGTTATATCAGCTTGCCATGCCTGCCCATTGCATTAGTTCACTATCTTGCCCATCTTCTCTAGGAAACACCAGGAAACTCCACTCCCTGCTTTGCTGTGTCTCTCATGTTTTTCTTCTTGTGTCTCTTGTTGTGTCAGGTTGCCTTGCCTGCCCATTGTGCAGCTCGCTGTGTTCTTTAGGAGGCCTTGGGAACCATACCACAGACCTCCCATGCAGTAGGCAGGAGCTCAATTGCTTGAGCCACATCTGCTTCACTGATTGGTTCTTTTTCATAGCTTCTTATTCCTGTTTCAAGGATACAGATACTTGGGAAAAAAGCTTTCAAGATAGTTATGCTAATTTCAGAATCCTGTTTGGATTGGTCTATTTAGTCTTTTTTTTTTGGGTGGTTGGAGCAGAGTTAGTTCTATACCTTTACATTTGATGAGATTTTATTTCATGGTGTGAGTGTTTCTCAACTGTTGGGCTATTTTTAATTTGCTTTAGTTATGTAGTTTAAATTTCACATTGAATTGATTCCCTCTTCTCTGCCTAACTGCTCTTTGATGGGTGGGGTTAAAAATACGCAAGATCAATGGCCTAGCTGCTTCCCCTGGCGTTCACAGCTCACCTTGTCAGCACCCTGGCTACTCTTCCTACTTCTTGCTGTCCCCATCCTTGGGCAATGAGCACTCCTAATGTTGCTGCAGTATTCGTAGTGGGCCTCCCCTGTGGCTTCCAGCTGGACTCGGAGCTTCACCTTTCTTCTGTACTCCTGTACTATCTGCCTGCAGTCTCTCAGGTTCTCCTGGTTTCTGGGTTGATGAGAATTTCCCTTCTAATTCTTGAATGCTGTATATTCACATTTCCTCCCTTCCTTCCCCTCCCCTCCCCTCCCCTCCCTTCCGTTTTCCCTTCCTTCCATCACTTCCAGGATTTGGCATGGAGGGGAGATCACAGTGTGGCTTAGTCTGCCATCTTGAAAATGAGAAATATGTTGCCTTCTTTCTAACTTCCATCCTGCATATGCCGTACTCTCTGAATGGAGTGCCCTCTACGCACCTGCAATCATAGCTGCATTGCAAATTCATCCTTACTCTTAAATCATTACTTTTTCTGTGAGCTCTTCCATAATTCTCCCAGACAATCCCTCTGTTCCTATGGTGACTTTGTACTCCTTTCTTTAAAACTTAGTATATTATGTTATAAATGTTTGCTGCCATATCTTTCTTGCCCAGCTGAGTATGAATTTCTTTTATCTTTTTACCTTTATTTCCCTAGTGCTTGAGTTGTTGTAGGTGCTCAACAAACATTTGTTTACTGAGTGAATGGTTTTATGAATGATCTAATTAAGTGAAAAAAATCAATTTCCTAACAATAGGAAATTAATTTACCATGTAAGATGTGATTACAAAGTAATTACAAAGCTAAATCTGGCTATTCAACAAAAGGATATTTATATATACCCCCTCTCCCCCATACCCTAACCTTGCAATACATGAAACTGCTGGGTGCTCTCCTTGTAACTCCTTTCTCATAACTCTTGTTAGAAATGTTTTAGCAAACATAGGAGATCAGTCCCATCTCTTTCCTTTGTTACACATTGTTTTTGACAAGTTTGACTGGATGGGTGCCTTCTTCATCAGACTTGACTCTGAATAAATTTTTGGTTTTTACTAAATGTTGAATCTATTTTTAAATGAGGAATTTTTTTCAGAACATGCCTGGGGTTTATTCATAGCTTTAAGCTCCTTAAAGCTGGCATCCTGTCTTTTAGTTCTTCTTGTAACCCTAGTAGATCCTAGTAGATTGCTAGCAAGAGAATCCTTGAAAAGGATTTCTAAAACTATTTTAAGCCTTGGCAACATTGTAAAAATCATTCTACAGGTTCTTAAAGCAGCTAGTTTGAAAGAGATACCATTCATTTGTATGCAAGAGTTAAATTTTGTTCACTTTTAAAAACGGACATTTTGTGGTAACACCTTAACAGAACATATCAGGAAAAAAAAGACTGCAGTATTAGCTAGAAGTGTGGCACTCTCATTCACAAAGTTGATATGATGGTGAGATAGAGGCTTTGGTGTGGGCTTCTAAAGAAGGCGCCACACTTTAAAGTTATTTTGGGTCCTCTGATCCTGATAAAATGCTCAGTCAGGTTTATTTAATCCTAAATGTTTTGCTGATGCTCCTGCTCTAACCCAACACAAGGCAGACTTTTACTTAGGTCCTTAGATTAGAGCTTATTGATGTGGAAGAATATATTAATAGGAATGTTAAGAAGAAAAAGGTTTTAAGAAATAATATTTTAAAATCCAGATAAAAGGTAACTAACAGGCAGCTAATTACCGGATAATAAGGTGTCTAATGACCAGGCGTTTTTCCTTTCTAGATGAGTGTGAACAAAGAAGAAATATCTTCAGTGATACAAATTAGGTGTAAAGAGAGACTTTCTAGGGTAGTGAATCAGAAAGATGCTTAACCAGTTGCACTGAATGGAAAACCCTACTCAGCTGACTTAAACCTGAAATTAGTTGTGGTTTTCCCTCAAATCAAAATGATTATGTTTCATCAATTGTAACAAAGATACCACACTAATGCAGAGTGTTGATAATAGGGAGAACTGTGAGCATGGGTCTGGCTATATGGAAATAACAAAAAAAGTTTATCAATATGTGCATGGAAAGGTATAGGGAAACTCTACTTTTTAAAATAACTTTTCTGTGTCTGAAATTATTTCAAAATAAAAAGAAAGGATTATTTATTAAAAATTATTTTAATTATGTTCACTTAATTTTTCACTTGAAACACTACTGACATTGATTTATTTTGGTCCAGAAGTAAAGTTTAATAAGATGATCTGCCTACCCACCCCATTCCATCAGCATAAGGAGAGCTTTGTAGACATAAGTAGGCCTCTGTCTTCAGGAAATCAAAGGCACCGTTGATGAAGGCTTTGTAGAGAATGCAAAGTACCAACATGTTATTTTTCAAGATAGACTAAATTCTGTATGAAAACTTTATTTCCTCCAAACCTAAAATGAAAAAGGAAAAGCAAAAATGCATACTGTATGACATAACTTAGAGAACTCAAACTTAATTTTTAAGTGTTACTGTATCTTTGGCATCAATAATTTTTTACTCAGACTAAATTTTTATCTTCTCTATTGATGTCACTTTTATATATCAGGCATAGCAAGACACAGTTTTATTATTGCCTCTTTCTCTAATTCAGTGTTACTTGGGCAAGGCACTTAACCTCTCTGATCCTCAGATTCCTCCTCTCTAAAATAAGGATGTGAATACATTACATAAGTTGTGTGAGCGTGTGTGTGAGCATACACAGACATTTTTACATATGTAGTATACGTGTGCACTAAATATCCTTAGTATATACCCCATCTATACACATATGTGCTCCATCTGTATGCAGTTCATTGGTAGGAAACATGTGGTGTATGCTCTGGAGGGCTGTCCAGCTACCCCTTCCAAGCCACTGGCGCTTACTCCCTCGGGCTGGGCTGGTTGGCTGCTGACAGCCCACAGCTGAGTCCCATTACAGGCATTGCCCTCTGCTGAAGGAAGCCGCCTTGCCCAGCGTTATGCTCCCTCCGCAGGGGAGCCCTCATCCAATTTACTGGTTGATTTCGGGCTACAAAGGCCAGTCTACAGTCCATAAATGGTACAGCTATAAAAGGCCACCCAAGCCTTTGGAGTCCCCTGTAGGATCGACCTGAGGTCTGTGTTTCAGCTAGATTACAGTTCAATTTTTTCCTCTGCCTGGTTCTGCTTCCCACGTCCCGAGAAGAGTTGTTCCAGTAAACCTCCTGCACACAAATCTCCATCTCAGAGTCTGTGTGCTAGAGAAGCCAGCTACATCAACATGCATTCTCAAAAAGGCTCTGCCCTCTTTGACTTGGCTACGTTTTGAAAATCTGGTGTTGTGGTCACAAAACAAAACAAAGCTAACTGACACATCTGGAGTTGAACGTATATCTTTAGCCTTTTAGAGAGTATTCTTATAGATCAGTCAGTTTACTACCATCCCAGCCACAGGCACAGGTCTATACATGATACAGTCATGAATCTTGACACAGTTCAAATTTTGAGTACTTTTTATTCCTTCTGATTTTTATTTTTTAATATCGAGGGAAAAGATAGTGATTGAATTGGTCTCTGCAGTTGAATGCTTTAGAATCTAGTGATTGAAGTGCCTGGATTAATCAGATTATACTTTACGTGAAACTTACAGAGAGAGGCACTTTCATTGTTACTGCTTCAAGATTTGGGTCAAATTGAGGGTTTGATTAAAATGAAAGTAAATATTTTATTTCAAACTGTAATAAATATTTAAAGCTTATTACCAAAAAAAGGCACCAACCCACTATTTTCCATGTTTTATGGGTAATTAAGTTGGTAAATTTGTATTCCTTTTTTTTTTTTAAAGTGATACTGGGGATTGAACCCAGGACCTTGTATATGAGAAGCAGGTGCTTAACCACTGAGCCACATCTGCTCTCCAATGAAAGTTGGCATTTTTGTTTGTTTGCTTTTTAGCAGGTACTAGGGATCAAATCTGGGACCTCATACATGGGAGACAGGCTCTCAGCCACTTGAGCTACATCTGCTCCCTGTATTCTTTTTTATTGGCCTAGAAATATTGATACTCAGGATGTCAAGGTTGTATAAAAGGGAGCAGACCTATCATTACTATCTGGTTGGTTTGGTCACTATACTAGCCTTGGTATAGGCTTGGTATAGGTAAATATAGGTATTCACCTATATTTAAATTCTTTACATTTCTAAAATGCTATTTATTCTTCTTACAATTAAAGCTTATTGATTTAGGGACCTTTAGTTATTATTGACACTTTTAATTCAGAGTAGTGGATACTGGGTTTACTGAATGTCTTTGAATTGTGGTTCTAGTAGGACCTCTTAGTTTGCTGTTTAATGTTCAACAAACAACAACATATTTTGTCTAAGTATATTTTTTTCTGTTTAATTTCAAAACTCTTTGTTTTTAAATCCCTTTCTTTTTCTTTCAGAAGAATTACCTTGTACATGCCCGCTATGTACCTCAGACAGAGGGAGCTGTGTTAGTACAACTGAAGGAATCCAACTTGCTAAAGAACTAGGGGCTACCTATCTTGAACTTCACAGCCTTGATGACTTCTATATAGGAAAATATTTTGGAGGAGTGGTAAGTAGAAATTCTGTTACATTAATTAAGGCCCTTTGTCAGGTTGGCTAAAGAGCTACTGTCCAGCCCATTAATTAGAATTTTAGTTTCTAATCTTAAGAAATAAAATGAGAGTAAGTAGAAAAGGTTTTGTCAGAGTAAAATTATAATTTTATTTTTCTCTTCAAATGAGATATTTTTTAAGTTTATGATATTTTGAGATTTTCTCTTTGGTAATACTAAATTAGTCTTTGTTCTATATATCAAAAGCATGTTTACTTACACAAACTTGTAATGTCTTTTAAAATAATAATCTTTATACAGCCTGGCAATCTGAACAGTAGATCCTGAAAGTTCTCCTTCATTTCCATCCACTCCTTGAAAAGTGAAATTTTTCTTCCTCTTTGTATGTTTTGGCAAAATTTCATATCCTCTTGATCTTGTGGTGGCTCAAGACTGTCCAGAGAAACTATTTATATAAGTAGTGTGCTGTCAGATTTGTGGAGAATAGAGTTTTCTCTTTCAGTCGTAGTTGCATTTGTTGGGTCCTGCAGGCATTTTGTCTTAGTGTACAGCACACACCCTAAAATATTAGGACTGCAGGGTCCTTGGAGAGTACTGTGGAGTTGTATTATTTAATATGTAGTAATTTTGGAACTATTTTTCCAACCCTCCAAGCAGTGACTCCTGTCAAATCTGATAAGCATAGATAGGAGGTTTAAACTAAACACTATACTAAGGAGGAGCTTTTTGGAATTCTCTACATATGAGACCCCAGTTTTTTCTAATTAAAAAAATTTATTGTAGTAACATATACAACATAAAGTTTTCCATTTTTAACCACTTTCAAGTCTACAAATCAGTGGTATCAATTATATTCACAAGGGTTAGCTACCACAGCTTTGCCAGCACACCACACAGAAAGTGCCCAGCTCTTCATCTAGTACTCTTTCTAATGTTTCAGAATATTCATTATGTAGATTCATGGCTGAATATCTTGAAATGTGATTCCAACAAAGCTATAGAAATTTTCTTTGTTCTGGAGTTACTAATCTGGGTAAATAAGGTCCAAATATAAATGGCACTGATTCCCGTCAAATACAAACGGCTGTTTTTTACCTGAAAATGTAAAGAACAATTAATAATAACAGCATTAGGGAAGATGTACTCATAGTTCTGGTATTACCGATGACAGAAATATTTGCTTTATATATATGCAGTTATAAGCATTTGGTCGAGAGGAACAAAACTATAAATTTCCTGCCAAGCAGATTATATTGTATTGACTTTTAGAAAAAAATCTTAATTTTGATCTTAATACTCAGAATCATTCTTTCCACCTTCTAACTCCTGCTTTCTCTTCTCTTTTTCCCTACCCCCAGCCCTGCACCCTCCTTGTTTCTTTTCCTAAAGCCTAGTGTAACATTTAGGTTGAAAGCATGATAAGGCTTGAAGATGCGGTCATTGTTGATAGAAAGGAATAGCAGTTTTTTCCCCTTCACTCAAGCCTTGCTGCAAATATGGACATACTGTCAAAATGATCTCTTTTTAGGCTCTTGAATAGCAAAGTATGACTAAGCTCTTGGATGTAAGAAATAATGGCAATTACAAGAATCACAGATGAAGATGAGAATGTTAGAGTGGATACAGACCATTATACATTTTGTCATAACCTACACAACTGTGGGGCGGAGTGTAAACTATAATGTAAACAATAGTCCACAGTTAATAGCAATGCTTCAATATGTGTTCATCAGTGGTAACAAATGGTCCTCCACTAGTGAAAGACGTTGTTAATGTGGGAAAGTGTGTGGGGGGAGGGATGGGAATCCCCTATATTTTGTGTGTAATACTTATGTAATTTAAAGTTTCTTTTTTTAAAAAAATTTTTTTAATTGGGGAAAAAAAAAGAGGATTTAGAATCTTGTATTAAAGAGTCAGGGATGAAAAGCTGTGCAGTATTACCTTCAGACCTGGGCAGGAGGGGTTCCTGCCTTGGCCCCAAGCTTTAGAGGGTCCCACCTGGCCCTCTTCCAGTTGCACCCTTCCCCAGAGAACACAAGTGCATGGGACCAAGGGGATATGTCTACCTGGAGCTGGTACCCCACTCTGGACCTGTGCTGCCCAGTATGGTAGCCACTAGCCAATGGGTAGCTATTTATAGTTACATTAATTAAAATAAAAAATACAGTTCTTTAGATGCAGTAGCCAGTTTCCTGGTGCTTAATAGCTACATGTGACTAGTGACTACTACATTGGACAGCTCGATATTGTAGAACATTTCCATCCACAAGAAAGCTCTAGCGGACAGGAGACTGTGGCCATGCTCCAGAACCCAAGACCTCAGAATGACCAGATGACCCTGAGTCTGTTTCCAGGGCCTGTACTGGCTTGATTCCTGGGTCTGTCCTCCTGAAGGTGGACTGTACCGCCGGTGTGTGCATCCCCAGGCTGGAGGTAGCAGGGGGTGATCCATGGGGGATGGAGAAGGGGAAAGTGCGTGGAGCTTGGGTGTGGGGGCTTAGTGTCCACTTAGCCCCGTGAGGAGTGTGATGGAGCAAGAGTGGGAAAAGAAGCAGGGATCTTGGGGTCTAGGAGTCAGCTCTCCCTGTCTGCTTTAAACTCCAAGGAGTCTGAACATTTAAGTCTAAACCTAGCTTTTCAGGCTTTCATGATGATGCATTTGTCAAAGCAGGAGGCTAGAATAGGATTTGTGTATTTTAGAATATATTTATAGAAATTTGCTCTCTTGATTTACCATGTCTAAATAGTCAAGTGCCTGTTGTGCAGGGACCTCCATGTGCACTTTTGACCCAGGTCTCAGCATGTATGATACAGGCTGTGTAAGTGGCGTGGATAGATTTTTAATTTGTAAAATTGGAAGTAATTTGTTCGAGGGAAAAAAACAAAACAACCAGAGTGCATTTGAAGTTCCCTAGATGATATGAACAGCTGTAGAGTCAGATCTATTCTTGCCTTGCTTCTCTCCAGTATTAACTGCTGTGGTTGCCAGTTGAGATCCACAGCCCTGCAGTTGCAGTGCTTGGCTTTCTTGATAATTCACAAGAATAAACAGCTCCAACTTGAATGGATTTGTTTAGCAAGGCACAATTTGTTCCACTAGATACAATTTTTAAAAATTAAAAACAAACCTGTTTTACTTGTTCCACTTGATTAAATATATAAATTGACTTTTAAGAAGTGTTTGTTAATGCATCTATATAAATGTAATGATATTAAAAGTGCTTAATAAATGTGGTTTATTGTCAGATACATAATTTTGTTGGAGATTTCATTAAAATTTGTTTCATGTTTTAGTTGGAGTATTTTATGATTCAAGCCTTAAATCAGAAAACCAGTGAAAAAATGAAGAAAAGGAAGATGAGTAGCTCATTTCATGGAATTAGACCACCTCAGCTTGAACAACCAGGTGCGTTTATTAGCCATTATCTGGACAGTCAGTTGCTATTTGTTATAGATAATTTCTCACAAGTCTTAAGCGCAAATTGTTTTCTAATTTGAGTGTACTTAGGAACTACCTGACATTTTGATTCACTAAATCTGGAATGGGGCCAGGAATCTGCTTTTTAAATAAATTTCTCAGGTGGTTCTGAAGCAGGTGGTGCTTAGAACACACTTGGAGAAATAGTCTTAAAAACTTGAGCCTACAGGTTATTAAAAATATTGTGTGCTTTTAGAGGGTAAGGAGTGTGTTCTAGATTAAAGTCTAATGAGACATAATCATCAACTGCAATGCATAAAACTTGATTAGATACTGGTTCAATAAAAATATCTATAAAAGATATTCTTGGGAAAGTTGGTTAAAAATTGAATATGAAATGGAAATTAGATGATATTATGGAATTATTATTAATTTTCTTTTGTATGATAATGGTATTGTGGTGGAATGGGAGAATATCATTCTTAGGAGATGAATGTGGAAGTATTTAGAGCCAGAGTTTCCTTACATGTAAAAGTAAGACCGCAACTTACTCTTTATTTTTCATCTTCCTTTTAAATGATTCAGCAGTGTGTATGTGTGTCTGTCTATCTAGAGTTAAGGCAAAAATGACAAATGTTAATAATTGCAGAATATAAGTGGAGGATATATGTGTATATATCATTCTTTCAACTTTTTGAATGTTTGAAAATTTACCTAATAGAAGATTAGAAGAAAATAAAGTTAAATAAGTAAAGTTATATTAACTGTTATCATAAATAATATATGTATTATCTCAGAATGTTTTGCATAATTTGGGATAGAAATAGTACTCTAACCAGATCAGTTTGTTATGGATATTGTTTTAACAAGTAGATACTTGATAAATGTTTATTAATAGATGAATATAAATTAAAAATCAGGAAAATATAAATCAGAAAAAATCTAAATTAGAATGGGAGGCCAAGTCCAGGTTCTAAGAAGAATACAATGCAGATATGTAGACCATAAATGATACACACTTGACTGAGATTTATTGGTGTGTGAAGTGAAACGGGAGCTGTGGCCTATTATGTCATAAATTCTGGAGCCATAAATTTTTCTAGATGAGAAGATTGGTGGGGAATAGCCAAGTAAATAATTTAGACAGTTAGTTCTTATTAATCAAGAAGAGAAAATGTACCAGTTGCTCAGAGAAGGTGAAGTGTTCCATGCCATTTAGCTTTAAAGGAAATTTCTCATTTAGGTCTTCACATGGGGGTACTAGGGATGTAGTGGATGTAGGCTTCTAAAGTGTCCCTTCAGCAAATGCAGTGGCAGCTTCCACTAAGCTGTTTCTTTTATCATTCCATAAAGAGAGCTATGGGTATAATACTAAACATAGCCCAGGGGTCCAGGATGATACTGTCTGAATACACATTTGTTTTATTGCTGACTTATTCTAACAATTAATTCCAGGTCTGGAGAAAGTGGCTTTCAGACTGTTCTTAGCCTTTATGGTTCTGCGAAGGTCCCTCAGGCAATGGAATGGAGAATGGAATGGGATACAGTGCAGGGAGAGCCCAGTCCCCAGAGCACCTGGGTTTTATCTGTTTTATAGACTGGGGTTTGGCTTTAGAGGAAAGGATTTTAATTGCTGAAGAAGTTTGAATTCCACTGATGTAGATGATTGTGTATCTTTCAAGCAACCCTTCTTAACTTGGCTTTGGAAAAATTAGACAGAAGACATTTTAAAATCAGGATCTGTGATGAGGACCTAGAATGTGGAAATTCTGAATTGATTGAGGGCAAATCTATATTTTTAGTGATCAAACTAGCATTAATAAATGGAAGGGACATCCTCTTTTGGACATCAGGGGCCCTAGCCAACACTCTCACTGATGTGCACTGAGGGGAAAGAGCTGGTTCGAAGGAAGCATTGGGTTTTACTAAGAGAGGAAAAATAGTAATTTAGGATAAAAATGAAATAGTTAACGTGGATTAAAAAAATGAGTCCAAAACACTGAGCCCTGACTTTGAGAAGTAGAAGAATTTTAATAGCTTAGACCTCCACCTCGACGTCCAGCACTAGGAGATGACTTCAGATATAAGGTCGTGTTCTTTGGAACTCACTCAAAATTTAAATTTATCAGGTGAAAGTAAAGAATGATGAGTACTGAAACTCAGTATTTGAAGGACTATTTCATTTTGGGGAGTTACAAACAATGAGAACTGTCATTTTGTTGCCCTTTAGGTTATTTGTAGGTTTTTGATTTACACTATAAAATGTAAACACAGTACTCAGATGTGTGCCTGTGTTATGAAATTCTATAATCTCTGAATAATTAGTTTAGACATGTTTATAATTAGGTTAAATTATACAAAATTGCCATTTTGTAGGTCAAAAATATTCAAATACTGTATTGGTAATTTCACATGGTTCAACTTAATATTTAAAAAATTGTTTGTTGGGTTTTAAGAAAATTTGGTACTATTAGATCAAAAGACCTAAAGAATAGCTTATTATTTTTATTTTTATTTTTATTTTTGAAACAGAGAAAATGCCTGTCTTAAAGGCTGAAGCATCACATTATAACTCTGATTTGAATAACTTGCTGTTTGGCTGCCAGTGTGTGGACGTGGTGTTTTACAACCCAGATTTAAGGGAAGTTGTAGAGGCCCACAAGGTTATTCTCTGCGCTGTAAGCCATGTTTTCATGCTGCTTTTCAATGTGAAGAGTCCCGCTGACATTCAGGATTCCAGTATTGTCCGGACAACCCAGGATCTCTTCATTATAAACAGAGATACTGCATTTCCAGGTGCTGGCCAGGAGTCTCCAGGCAACCCGCCATTACGAGTCATCGTTAAAGATTTACTCTTCTGCTCTTGTTTATCAGACATTCTGCGCTTCATTTATTCAGGTATCTTGTCAGATGACTCTGGTTACTTATATTCTCTTAAGCTTTTGAAATGAAGTATGCCTGTGGTCCTCAAGAATATTGGTTATTTTTAAAATGTAGTTTCTTCTTACCACCTGAGGTGAAGATTATACATGAAATATTATTTGCTTCTTATATAGAAATTGGTCCAAGCTTTCTGTCTTTAACAAGTTTATCTACCTGAAAAAAACAATAATCCCTTCTCTAATTGAGCAGGTGTGTCAATATTTTCACTTTTTAAAAATTACCCAACACTGAAGCCCCCTCTCAATTAGAGGTGGAGTAGGCATCACCATCCATAATCCTCAGGACTCAGGAATGAACTATTGACTAGAGTAGATTTACTAGTATTCTGCATAGATTATTGTGATTCTAGCAATGGAAGAATTTATATCATTGATGTGGAGGCAGCGGCCACCGGAGGTTCTAAGGTCAGGGAGAGGGTAAACAGGTATAATATGGGGGCATTTTTGAGACTTGTGAATTATCCTGAATGACATTGCAATGACAGATACAGGCCATTATATATCTTGCCATAACCTACATAATTGTGTGGGAGAGAGTGTAAACTACAATGTAAACAATAATCCATGCTTAGTGGCAATGCTCCAAAATGTGTTCATCAATTGCAATGAATGTACCAGACTAATAAAGGGTAAAGGGTGTTGTTAATGGGGGTAAATTTGGGCATGTGGGGAGCAGAGCTATGGGAATCTGCTATATTTTTTATGTAACATTTATGTAATCTAAATATCTTTAAAAATTTTTTTTAATTACCCAAAATATGCAAACACAAGGATCTATTTATTGTCCAGTTTAAATTAAAGAAATGCATTTTTCCAAGCATATGTGAAACCAGATTTCTACATCTTAACACCTAGGTAGTCAGTCTTTTGTCGGACTCTTAGATTTTGGAGGGAACCTAGAAGAGAAATTAGCAGAGTTGCTGTGTTCAGATTAGAAACTGGAAATCAGTATCTAAAGTTAGTTCAGGCTGAGATCTGTTTAACTCTGGTAATGACTCTCTTTACTTTGTTCCACTCTTACTCTGCCCTTATATTTTCTTTTCTTAGCTTTTTAGTTTGAAATAATTTCAAACTTTCAGGACAGTTGCAAAATTAATACAAAACCCAAACAGAATTCCAACATACCCCATAAACCTTTAACATTTTGCCACATTTGCTGTATCATTCTGTCTATCCATGTAGATAAACTATGTCTTTTTATCTGTTTTCCAAACACTTGAGATTAGGCTGTATACATCATGCTTCTTGATCGATTAATAGTTACATGGACATTTCCTAAGAATAAGTGTATTAACCTATGTAACTACCTTAAGTGCATTTATCAGCTTCAAGGAATTTAAGATTGATATAAAGCTTCCAGTCTGGCTTAGTTTCCTGGCTGCTGAAACAAATACTATACAATGGGTTGGCTTAAACAACAGAAATTTATTGGCTCAGAATTTTGTGGCTAGGAGAAGTCCAAAATTGTGGCATCAACAAGACAATGCTTCCCCAAAGACTGTTGCTTTCCCGGGCTGGCTGCTAGTGAAACTTGGTGCTTGGCTTTTCTATCACATGGTAATGTACATGGTGATGTCCTCTCCTTTCTCCTTTCTTATTCAGGTTCTGTTGACTTTGCTTCTTCCTGTGGCTTTTTCTCTCTGTGTCTGAATTTTATTCTCTCTATATAAAGGACTCTCATAATCCAGAATAAAATTCATCCTAATTCAGTTGGGTCACACCTTAATTGAAGTAATCTCTCCAAGAGATCCTGTTTACAGTGAGCCCACACCCACCAGAGTGCAGGCCAAGACTGAAAAACGTGTCCAAATTAGAGTACACAGTTCAGTCCATCACACAGTCTGTATTCCAGTTTTTCCATATGTCCCAATAATGTCCTTTTGGGTCTTTTCTCATCCATTATTAGATCCAGTCAGTGTCATGTATTCCATTTAATTTCATTGTTTTATTATTTGCACTTCTTTTTCTAAAATTGTGCAAACACATATACAACATAAACATTCCCATAGCAACCACCCCAAGCATACCATTCAATGAGATTAATCACATTCACAATACTGTGCTACCTTCACCATCATATATTATCAGAACTTTCCCATCACCCCAAACAGAAACCTTATCCCCATTATATATTAACTCCCCACCCCTGCCCCCATACATCTGGCAGCTTGTACTCTCTCTCTATGGATTTGCATATTCTAACTGTTTAATATAAGTTTAATCATGCAATATCTGTCCCTTTGTGTTTGACTTATTTTGCTCAACAAGATGTCTTTAAGGTTCATTCATGTTATAACATGTATCAGAACTTTATTTCTTTTTATGACTGAATAGTATTCCATTGTATGTATATACCACATCTTGTTTATCCATTCATCTGTTTATGGGCACTTGGGTTGCTTCCACCTTCTGGCAATTGTGAATAATGTTGCTATGAATATTGGTGTATAAATGTTTGTGTGAATCTCTGCTTTTAATTCTTTGGGCTGATTACCTAGATGTAGGATTACTGGCTCATACAGTAGTTCTATGTTTGACTTTTTAAGGAACTGCCAAACTATTTTCCATAGTGACTGCTTCATTTTACATTTCCACCAAAAATGTATGAGGATTCCTATTTCTCCACATCTCGCCAGCACTTGTTATTTTTAGTTTTAAAAATAACTATTCTGAGTGTAGATGTGAGGTGAAATCTCATTGTGGTTTTGATTTGCATTTCCCTAATGGCTAATTATATTGAACAATTTTTCATGTGCTTATTGGCCATTTGTATATCTTCTTTGGAGAAATGTCTATTCAAGTCCTTTGCCGGTTTTTAATTGGGTTGTTTGTCTTTTTGTTGTATTGTAGGAGTTCTTTTTAGAGTCTGGATATTAAACCCTTATCAGATATATGGTTTCCTGATCTTTTTGTATATGGTGTAATGTAGAAGTCTACTTTCATATCATATGCATATGGATATCTAGTTTTACCAGCACCATTTATTAAATAGACTGTACTTTCCCCATTGAGTCAAAAATCATTTTGCCATAGATATATGGATTTAACTGTTTATATTTAAAATAACTAGTGATAAAGCCAGACTTTCTTCTGCTGAATCAAAGCCCCAATCTTAATTTAATCAGGTAAAAGTGAAACCTCTGAATCTAATACAATCTAATATGCCCAGAGGAGCAGACCAGTTTACAAATATAATCTAATATCTGTTTTTGGAATTCATAAATAGTATCAAACTGCCACACTGGAGTCTTCAGTTCTGTTTGTTTCCCTTCATGATTTCTATCTTTTTATTGATGTTCTCATTGTGTTCGTCAATAGTTTTTCTGGTTTCTTTTAGTTCTTTGTCCATGTTTTCCTTTGCTCTTTTGAGCATATTTTGGAACATTTTTTAAAAGTCTTTAGTGTGTCCCAGGTCCGGTCCTACTCATTGATAGCTTCTAATTCTTTATTCTGCTCCTTTGTAAGGGCCATTGTTTGCTGTTTCATTGTATGTTTTGCAATCTTCTGTTGCAATCTGGGCATTTTGATATTTTAATGTGTTATCTCTGGAATTTTGACACCAAAGTATCTGTTCTATAAGCTTGTATCCAGCTATGTTATGGCAGAGATTTCCTTGAATGGCAGGAGCTAACCAAAAAAAAAAAAAAACTGGAAAAAAAAAGAAAGAAAATACCTTTCCCAGTCTTTGCATATTGGCCTGTGTAATCATTGTCCTTTAGAGTTTACCTGTCCTAATAATGAGTTCAGAGAACAGCCTGAGGCAAAAGGAATGTGTCTTGTCCTGGGCATGTGTGCATGACTGTAGGAATTCCCCTTTTACATAGATACTATTGTCCCCACTCCCCTAGGAAACATTGATTCCTTATGGTCCTGGGTGCTAACCTGTTTGTCCCACAGTCAGCAGTCTTTTGCCCCAGGCTGTTATGATTTGACTGGTCTCCTACAGAGTTCCATAGGACAGCTCTGTGAGCTGCTTTAGGTTCAGGGCAAGCTCTGGGTTGGCAAGCCTGGGACATGTGTTATAGTTCAGTCCTTCAAGCTGCCCCCAGACAGACCGGCACAGACACTCCTGTACCTACTGTTCCCTCCTGAACTGGGACCAGGGACCCACACTGGGAACATGAGCTGGCCTTGCACCAGTCTGTTGACGGGATGGGTCCACCAAGGGCACCACAAGATCTTACCATTGTTGTTTTTTTCTAGATTTTGCACTTGCCCTGTTACTACAAACATTTAACTGTATTTCAGAGCTTTGAGAAAGATGGTTCTACCAGTTCCTGTTTCTTGTTTAAAATTTCTGTGGGGGACAGAGCCCTGAAGCATCTCATTTAACCATCTTCATTGGGGCAGGGTACACCCCTGTGTCTTTTTAAGACTCAGCTTATCAATTGTTTTTCTTCTTATTCATGCTTACACTACTCCTCATCTTTTAAGAGCTCAGTAGCAACTGTATATTAAAGAGTAGGAAGTTAATGAGTTATTTTAGCAAATGAAAAGAAGATCTCACATCTAACTGTCCCAAATAAGAATGGAAAAGATCGGAACATATGATTTTTAAAGTATGGATCTAAATGTACTTTTTCTGAGGACTTCTCTCTTTTTAAATTTTCTTTTTCCACTTATAAACTATTAGACTAAGGTCATTCCTTCTCTGGAATGTGTCTGAGAAAAATGTTTATAATCTGTTCTTAGACTTTAAAGTTTAAAACTGAGAACAGATTAGATGTTTGTAAATATTTGCAAATAAAGAAAACAATGCAAATATGTAATAATATAAATAAAAAAGTTTTGGTATAGCCTTCAGTTGAAATGATTGTTAAAAATAAGATTTGACTTTTTGCCTTTGGGTTGTGGTTATATAATTTTATAACTTAAAACTTATAGTTTTGAAAATTGCAGTTGCATCTGGAAGATTTAGGTGGATTTAAAGAAAACATTGGAGTAGAAAGTGGTGTTAGGTTTTAAATCTATTGTTTGATGAATATTGTCTTGTAAAAGGTACAAGGAACCACTTATAGGGCACACCAAACACTGCCTTCAACTTTGTAGGTTTTCTCTAAGTCTCATTCAAAATAATGAATAGACCAATTAGCAGTGAATTGTCCTATGAATAAGCCAGACTAGTATGGACTTCTTTGATACTGTAGATTTTTATGTTGTTTTACTAGGACATTAAACTATGAATCTCACATTTTGAAAAACCAAAATGTTTAAATGTTAGAAGAAAAGAAAAACTATTTTTATGGTATGTTTAAGGACTTATAAAGGAAGTGTTTGGCTTTTTAAAATTATTTTAGTGTTGAAATTATATCCATTATTTAACAAGTTTCCTACATTATACATTGAATACTTTCAAAGGCATATGAATATTTTGAAGTCAGTTATATCCTCTTCAGTATGGTAGCAGTTAAATAGCTATATATTTCTCCATTTACTGACTCTGCTTAACTTTTTCTCTAGAGAACCATTTTTTTTTATTGCAAAAGTAATACATGCAGATGGAAAAAAAGGGGGGAGAAAGAAAAGAAAAAGTTGTCCTCATACTACAAACCCCCAATCCTCTTTCCCAAAGCCAATGACCTATTGTAAGTTTTTTATATATTTAATCTAATATTTGAAGAAATTAATATACTGGGTAAATCTGAGTTTATAAAAGTGTAATCTTTGGTAACGGCTCTTTTCTGGGAACCACAGATAGTTTCCCATGGCTGGAGCACAGAGTGGGAGCTAATAGCTGGCAAGAGAGAGGCTGGCAAGGCTGGTGGGAGCTGTTCCTGCCATTGGTAGAAGCTATTCTAAATTTTAGGCAATATCAGATTGACTGTTAGAAAGCTCATTTCTGTGAATGTAGGGGGATGGAATAGAGCAGACAAGACAGAGGTCCTTACGAGGCCCCACCGCTGCATCCAGGGATCACCCTCAGGAAGGCACCATTCCGGCACCAGGTGATTGGAGTTGGAGCTTGTCTTTCATTACCCAGATCAGTGTTTCTCAAAATTTAAAATGCATACACATCACCAGGGGCTTTGTTAATATGCAGATGCTAATTCAGTAAGTCAGGGTGAGGTCTGAGATTCTGCATTTCCAGTAATCTCTGTGGTCCACCAGAAGCAGCAGGAACACCTGCTTTTGGCAGAACTGGATATACCAGCTGGCGAATTAAGGCCTGGAATTCAGCCCAGAGGCCTAGGAGAGGAACCCAGTTCAATTTTAGGGCACCCAGTCAAAAAGGAGTCAGCTGCAAGACTGGCTGGAGTTGAGCTCTTCAGAGCTGGGCTCTCACAGTGCTAGTTGTAGCCCCTGCCTGAAGTAGGGGAAAGTGAATGCTGAGTGACTGGGCGGACACTAAGTGCACCCGAGCCTGGGAATGGGCGTGGAAGGGAAGAGGGCCATGGTGGCGTGGAGAGCTTGCTGAGCTCCAGGCTCTCAGCGAGTTCAGAGCACAGGCCTTTGATCTGACACTGAGCTCAGGCATGTCTGCTGCGATCTCCGTGATCCCTCTGTGTATGTCATGGCCAAGGCAGAAGGTGGTGTCATGGATGGGGGGAGGGAACGACTGACCGGAGGCTGCAGGGAGACCCTGATGCTGGCCGAGGAGAATGGAAAATAACTGGTTCTGCAAGTACCTGTTAATTATTCTTTAATTATTTACAGATAATTCCCGACTCAGCAAAAGCTATGTCATGTTTGCTTTCTTTAAAAATAATAAAGCTGTATTTACACAGTAAAGACAATTTTGAAAAGAAAAATCAGAAATGTTGAAAAGAGAATAATCAACCAGATTCCCACTAAAGTAGAAAATGTCTAAACACTCATTTTTTTTTTAACCCTCTAGTCTTTGCTTTTCTGTGACTAGGTTCCTCATTTTATAAAAGTTTTTATCAAATCAAATTTCAAAGCTACATTTTTCTCAGAGACTGCTTGTAAAGACAGGCCAGACCTGTCTATTTGTTGAAAATTTTTAAAAAGTTTGAACAGAACACAAAAGAACACAGAAGGGCTGGCCTACCATGTGCTATGTTAGGAAACTGTTGAAGACAGGAGCTGGTTGGTTGTTTCCGCAAGTTAGGCAGGTAATGCAGAGATAGTACTCCAGGACGGAGCAGGCTCAGGAATATTTGCCCTGAGCAAACATGGGTTGAGGAACCAGAGTAAACCTATCTCTAGCCTTTTTTTTTTTTTTTAAATAAATAGTCAAATTACAATGAATGTCTTAATCATTTTTCATAACAAACATTTTTATCTTTAGGAATTTGAAGTTATATATGTGCAACCCTGGATATTTGGTCCTATATTTAGGAAGGGCCTGTTTGCTAGTCTGGTTAACACTTTCCACTTACATATAAGGCTTCAGTTTATTTTCCTATTTTAATTTCTGCGTAAATAGACACAGTAAAGGTCTATCTTTTTGTATGTATCTCTTGAATAACATGCAACAACCCTAGAGGAGAAGGCATAATCTGAAAAGTGGTGCTAGTGGTTCTTTGGTCTTCATGAACTAATCCTTACATGGCGTACAGTCGTAACATTCTTACAGTACTTGATGCAGCCTTTGTGCTTGCCAGTTCCTGAGTCACGTGGTCATACATGGCAAGGAATTTAAATATTTGTAAGAGCTTCAAGAATTTAGCTTTGAGCTCTTCCTGCCACAGATGGCCTTTAGAAATACACAACACTCAAATGCCACCAGAGTAGATGAAAATGTGAAAACGAGCTTTCATCTTGTTTGTGTGGTATTCTCCAGTTCATTGAATCATTCTGTGGTGAACGCTTTTCTGCACTAAATAAAGGCACAGCCTAGTACACATGGAGTACAGCACGCTGCATGAATCTAAGTAACTTATACTCTGAGAAGTTAACTACAGAAAATCCCAGTCCAAGGATCATTGTTTTTTTATGCCCTAAAAGCATTAAAGGGGAATTGATAAGTATTTCTGAATATGAAAACAGCCCAATCATTAGAGTACCCAGTGAGACACGGTCTTACTTTCATTTTCAATTTTTAGATTTTTCTGTGTCTTTTCTCAAACAAATCAATAGCTCTTGAGGATTTAGCTGCCAGTAACCCCATGTGTTTAAGGTTATTTGCTTTCAGGTAATTTTCTAAATGGGGATATTGTGTAGGTATTCTTTAGTTTAATATAATTTTACTTTCAAGAGGCAATATCTGTGTTCCCTTTTAGCATGCATAAATATGGACAGTCAAAAATACTTCACACCCACTGCTGCTTACCACTGACCCTATTTCTAAAGGAAAAGCAGTAGTTGTCAGTACTCAATTTGTATTGCCTGGGAAGCTTTTAGAAAGTGGGCCACAATCCAGAAATTCTAATTTAATTGGTCTGGGGTAAGACTTCCTCCAAAGTATTTTATACAACATCTTCATGCAAACATAAGGCACAACTAGAATTGAGACTCACTGATATAGAGTAAATTTTCTTAATCTGGCTTTCATTGGCCCTTAAGTGGTATGTACTCCTGACATTTTATATAGACTTTAATGTCTGTGTACACATGTGAAATTTTCTGGAGAGAAGATCTGAAGAATTTATCAGATTCTGAAAAGAGTATGTGACCCCACAGTTAAAAATCATTAGTATGGGAAGAGGAAAACAAAGTCATAGAGCTCTTCTAGACTGCACACCTTGGACGTCTGAGGAGGCAGGGGAGTCAACAGTGGAGTCAGAAAAAGAGCTATTGAAGGTAAGAAGCAGCAGCGGTGTGTTGGAGCCAGCTGGCTCTGGCTTGTGAGAGCCAGTTGTCCTCCTCTCTTCCTGATTCCCTGTTATGTGATGCCACGCCAGTAGCTTGAATTTGGTAAGTGGTGGGAGCATTTATACCACAGTAACAGCGAGTGCTAAAATAGAGCTCCTCACCCTCTCAGCACACACTGAATAGCTGGGTCTGGTAACACAGAGGCCAGGTGAGAAGTTAAAGGACACACATGAGTGCCAAGAACCACAGTGATTAGTGGGAATGAGGCCTGAGAGCCACTCGATTATCAGGCTGACCCTTCCGATTCACTTTCAAGTCTGCTTGGTACGGGCTGACTACAACCTCATTAGTTCAGTAAATGTTTATTATGTGCCCTCCCCATGCCCCACTATCTATGAAAGCTTCTACCAAAGTGCTGGATACGTGAAGGGAAACATGACTGGAAGCAGATAGAAAAGGATCTTGAATTACCCAGAGAAGTGCCTTGATTTGCTTAAAGTCACGCCAGTTATTAATGGCATAAACCTGGTCTTCCAGCTCTACCCTCCCATGCTACACTGTTTTGAATTGTATTTCTATGAATTAGGATTCTCTAAACCATGGGATGGAAGGGAGGTAACCTCTGGGAGTATTGTGATCAGAACTGTACTTTCAGATACTTAACAGGCTTTGAGTATATGAGGGAGATTTTATGGAGTGAAGGCCTTGCTCTTGACTAGGTGATGGGTGTGCTTGGGGAAAAGGTGAATTTTGTGGACCATAAAATGGAAGTTTCATAAGATAGGAAAAGGAGCTAACAAAGTGGGAGAAGCAGGTGAAGAGAGCCTAAGAAGAGATGACTTTAAAGTGGGTTGGTTAAATAGACCAGGAGGGAGGGTCCAGGTGTCCTGATTTTGCAATAACAGCATGATGAGGTTTGTCAGGAAATTATTAGCTACTTTCCTCATGTTGGTTCTGTAAATTTGGCTATTGAATATCCCACTCTGACCCTGACAATGCATAAAATCTTTTTAATGTGTTCTATTCCTACTGCATATGCCTCTTCCTGATGATATTCATTGTCTGCCATGATTAATCTGATTTAATCAACCTTGGAAAAGACTGTATCTGCCTAATTATCCAGGGCAAGTAAATAATTTGGGTGTTGGGCTACTTAGGATGTGAACTTCTGCTCTGGCTATTGCTGTTCTCAGTAGCTTACCACTTTCAACAGAGAGGTAATGGCTGTTCAGGGGGGAAGACTTCAGGTTTTGAGAAATAATTGAGGGAAAGGCAAACTGATTTTTGAAAAATGTGAGAGTTGATTAAATGTGTTATCTTAATTACAAGCTTAATTTCTTTGGTAAAGAAAAATTTAGGGAGGCAGATGTGGCTCAAACTAGGGACTCCTGTCTACCATACGGGAGGTCCAGGGTTTGATTCCCGGGGCTTTCTGGTGAGGCAAGCTGGCCTGTGGAGCGAGCTGGCCTGAGTAGAGTGCTGGCCTGTGCAGGAGTGCTGGCCTGTGTGACGAGCTGGCCTGAGTGGAGAGCTGATGCAAGATGATGCAACAAAAAGAGACACAGGGGAGAGACAATAGGAGACACTGCAGACCAGGGAGCTGAGGTGCACAGGAGATTAAGCTCCTCTCTCCCACTCCAGAAGATCCCAAGATTGATTCCTGGTGCCACCAAAAGAGAAGACAAGCAGACACAGAAGAACACACAGCGAATGGACACAGAGAGTGGACTGGAGGGAAAATAAATAAATACATCTTTAAAAGAAAATATTTTAAAAAGGGAATACCGATATCTAATAAAAGATTTCCTTTTCTTAACTCCTTAACAGAAAAAATCCAACATATATTAATTTATTTACAGGTGCTTTTCAGTGGGATGAACTGGAAGAAGATATCAGGAAGAAGTTGAAAGACTCTGGGGATGTCTCAAATGTTATTGAGAAAGTTAAGTGCATTTTAAAAACACCAGGAAAGGTAAATTTGGTTTACCTTGACTTTCTCTGAATTATAACTGATACACTATGATGAATATATTGTAGAGTCATATGAAGAGTCAAAAACATATAAATACGAATGTTCTCCTTAAGTATATTTTTGCCATCTATATATTTTAAATAAACATGCTATTTTTTACTGCCTTAGATTTTAATTTATGCAAAAATTAAAAGATGTATGAGCCATGTCTTTAAAGTGTTCATTTGTGAATCCCATACTCTGAAACATTACATTGCAGTGTGGGAATGGGTAATCAATACAAAGAATAAAGGACTATTTAATGTGTACAGTTAAGCTTTTTTGGAGGAGATGCTTTCTCCTCAGAGTTTCAGTCCGAATAGTTTTCAGGAACAAGGCAGTTTCTGTGTGCGCTATTTTCAAGAATTGTGAGAAATGATCTATTTAGCCAGGTAGACAGGTAAGGATTTTTCTCTCATCAGGACTAGATTGAAAGTTATAAGTTAGGTTCAAAGGTTATAAAAAATATAGACTTTGTAAATGGTCATAAACTCTTTGTATTAAAACTCTAGTAACTTAGATTGTACAGTGTCTGTAAGGGCTTTAAATTTTAAGACAACTACATCGCACAATTTGTTAAATTCCAAGGCAGCTATGTTACACAATTTAGCCAGTGTATTCTTATTTCAGATTCTGTGATAAACAAATTGGCTACAGTAGATAAGAAGGTAAGTTGTGGACAATGCCTAGCAAAATATAGATTTATCTAATTGTAAGAAAATCCTTTATTTTTTACAAATGACTTTTTAATCAGTTCTACATTTTTATTAGTTCTACAATTAAAAATGTAAAACTCTACTAGCTTTTAAAGATTTTTAACTGTTCTTTAATTGGGAAAATGAGCTTTAAAAAAAAACAAACATTGAAGTAAGGGGCAATGACACTTTGAGCCAGGTATACAAAAGCTGTCCAGTTTTACATGGCAGGGTGTAGCTCTTCTGCAATCTAAATCAACTCTATAATCCTTTTGTAGAAGTGTGTCCATATACCTGCATTTCCATTTTTCGAAAGTGCTCTAGATTAACTTTTTTAATGGACCAATGAAAGTGTATGTCTCTCCTCTCACCAGACTTTTGCTCTCCCATTTTTTTCCAAATCAGTGACAAAGCAATCTATTAATACAGGTTAATAATCTTTATGTGCGTGTGTGTGTATAATATATTTATATAATATTCAGGAATACAAGTTCATAATCTTTATATGAATGGTAAGGGCAGAAGGAGTATTGCCTTTTGTTCTGAACCTGAGCCTTTCCTTGGGTCTGATTCTGAACACCCATACCTTTGAGTACTAAGAATAAAATGAATTCTTGTCGACAGAGGGGGAGGCAAGGGTTTATGTGACTCCATGATATTGAACTAAATTCCCTCCTTTGCACAGGAGGAAAGAAGAGTTCTTCTGTGCCTCTTCCTGTGTTTTCCTGCTGTAGGGGCTCTGACTAATTGAGTGTGACATAGGGATGTAACTGTGAATTGGTAATCATGAGTATATTTAAATTGTCAGTCTGCCATGGATTTTCTCTGTGGTTTTGAGAGGTCTATTAACTTCTCAGGACTTCCCACAAAATGAGGGATAAACTGGACAATTTCTAAAGCTCCTGCTAGCTCACAAATTCTGTGATACTATTTGACTGTTGTTCTGTTTTATGGGTGACAATCACCTGAACCTTATCCCCTAGTTCCTCCAATGTATATGATGATATATTGTGTATAGTATCTGAGAATATAGTTTATAGGACCAGGACCTGTATGGTCCTGCTTTGCTTCTCTGTCTTGCTCATGGGATACCATTCTAGGATATATTTTCTTCTTCCCTGTAAGGAGGGTTAATACCATTTAAAAAAAAAAATCCCTTGCCAAAGACTTAAAATTTCTCTCTGTGTCCTTAGTAAATTAATTCACAGAGGGGAGTAGGTGTCTTTCATTCTTACTATTGCTACATTTGCATGTTAGATCATTTCTCAGGGGTAATGCTTTCTGAGTTCTCTGGCCAACCAAGCAGAGGATCGTCCTTCTGACCTGAACTGAGGTTCTGAGATTCAGCAGGAGTTTGGGGTGGAAGGTGAGGGAAGGGGGGCTGGCCACTGGTTTCTGGTGGTGGAACACAGGGATAACTGGAGAGACACCATTTTGAACTGGAGCCACAGAAAGAATCGACAAAGTACCAGGTCCTGAGTGGGGAGCAGAAGAGAGGATGGAGACCACCAGGTCAAGCAGAGGCACTGTTACTGGAGGCTGCCAGTGAGGACAAGTGGATGAGAACAGGTTCTCTGAAGCTTCAGTCAGAGATCCTGGCACCCTTTTATAGAGTCAGGTCTCTGTGGTGGGTGAGAAACATATTTGCGATTGTAAGATTGTAGACCAAAGTGTAGACCAAAACAGATGAACCAATTCATCACTTTCAGGTATTTTTCAGTATTCATTCCTGTGTAGGAGAAAATGTTGAGCTAGTAAGCACAAGTATCATAGAGTGTGATGGAGGAAAAATAACAAGTTATATATATATATTTTTTTTTTCTTAAATTACAAATTAAATTTTTGTATATATATGGTTTGTTAATTGCAGACCAAAATAGAAGATTACATGTGAAAACATACTTTACTATGCATTCATATGAGATTGAACTACTGTTGTTTGTTTCCTAGATAACAAAAACCCATGGGGATTCAGAACCATACAATATATTAGCTGTAGAGTTGAGTTTTTACTTAGGCAATTCGTTTAACGCTGTGAATGCTGCAAAGCATTAATATTATTATTATAGTTTATTGACAGGTAGCAGATACAGTTCTTGAGGGCAGGTTCCCATGAAAGCTGTGATCAGAGAATCCTTAGAGTAGGTGATGATTATTTTTTCAGAAATTTAGCGTAGTTTTCCAGATTCGCTAATCATTTCATGTGTAAGGATATTATACAACATTTCCCCTTGTCTTTTTCTTTTTTCTTATAGATTAATTGCCTAAGAAATTGCAAAACCTATCAAGCCAGAAAACCTCTATGGTTTTATAACACTTCCCTCAAGTTTTTCCTTAATAAGCCTATGCTTGCTGATGTTGTCTTCGAAATTCAAGGTATGGTTCAACTTTTACAAATCCTATTATTCATTTTTATTTCTTCTGTTTCAGCTTTGAATATTTTAGGGGAAGGAATGGTTATTCTCTACTGCAGCATGTAGATTAACACTGACTGAATTTTAACAAAATATTCCAGGGAAATGAAGTATTTTACTGAAATAAGAAAAGAAATTTACAACATCCTTAGTATCCCTCACCCCCCACTTTGTGCTTCATTAACTTTTAGGGACCAGCAAGGGATGGCACCATCTGTAATATGCTATTGTATATTTTTGTTTGTGTATTTATTTAAGGTTTCAATTTATATGGAAACAGCCCCCTTAAAATTACATTACTTTTATCCTACTTTATCAGCTCTCTTCCTTTTTATTTATGCAAAAGGAAAGTCTACAAGTGCTAGGATTATGCTGGGTGACTCCAAGCCTTGTCTACATGAAGCACCCATAGATGTTCCTACTTTTTTCCCTCATAGCACTCTGAAAATTGCTCTCACCCCAGCAGCTGAGAGTTGCTTCTTATCTCTGTGGGAAAGTAAGGCTACGAAATTTTAATAAAAATGAACTGCTTTAATGTCTGTTATTGATTATTCTCTTAGATAATTCTGTCATGTTGGGAGATTAAAAGCATACTCTTAAAAATAAATTGTCAGATAAAAATGGCTTCTCCTTCAATTATGCAAGAATAGAAGGAGTTATTTCCAAACTAATTAAGTAGAATTCCAGGTGGGCTATTACTGACAGGGAAATATAATTCTGAAATTTGGGGGTAGAAATGTATGGCAGCTAACATAGTCATTTACTTTTAAAAGTCTTTCCCAGAAAGATGTTTTACTTTTAACTTTGGTCACTTGCCAAGACAAAGAGTGAATTGGAAACTTTTCACAGTGCCCTCTGCCAAGCTACTGTCAGCACTGTGAGCACTGTGTGCCTGGGACACTGGGAATGGGACAAGAGGAGTGACCTTGAAATATAAGAACATGATTTTTAAAAACTAAATGAGTCACCAGGCTTTATTTAACCCTTTCCTCATTTTAGGAGAACCCAAAACTGATTCTAAACCCCAATATTCTCACAACTGCAGTTTTACTCACAGATTAAAAATCCAGGTTTTCTCTAAAGCCAGCTCTTGTAAATTATTCATTATATATAGAACAAGCCTTGACAGGGATAAAGCGCCTGCTAATTACAGAATTCCCTTATTAGCTTTTAGAAAAATCTCCATTGATGAAGGTGTTTGGTAAAAATTCTTGGTATACTCTATTCATACAAAAGAAATGGGGAGATTATTTTGTGCACATCATTATAAAAATTCATCTTCATCAGAAAAGAACTTATCCATTGTCAAGAAGAAATATGATTAGCAAATTATAAAGAGTGGTTCCATCATTCCAAAATGAATCTGAAAAAAAATTCCGGTTTAGAAGACTGGAATAATCATTTCTGTATTCTGCAGAGGTGACTGATGCCACAGGAGATGGCTGGATGTTGCTCTTCAAATGACTTCCTGGGTGGCACTGAGGTCTGTGTATGTTTTAGAAGTTTAACTGTGAAAGGGAAGCCTTAGTTACTTGTCTCAGGTGGAAATTGACAATTAACACCAACAAAGGATCTTTGTCATTACATCTCTGTGTTCCATACAGTCCCTAGAACAGTGACTTACCTCTAATTGAATCTTAATAAATGATTATCGTTAATGAGATTAGTGATCCTGAACTTGAGGCATAAACGTTCTCCAAGAAGATTTTGCATTGTAATGAATCCATAAAAGAAGAGAGGGTCCATTTCTCTGCCAAGGATGTTAATGATGTAGCAAAGTCTGAGAGTAACATTTTTCAAGTAAGTTCAATATAAATGTAAATTGAACCTATCAAGATTAATACATCTGGGGATTATCTCCCATCACTACTTTTTCTCTGTTGTGCTATAATGTAGCAATCATATTTGCTTGTAATTTGCATAGGAGGTATTAATGCCAAATATTATATTATTGTTACCTACTGAGAAGATTTTCAAAGGGAATGTGTAACACACGAAAATTTGTCTTATTAAGAGAAAAGAGATGGGACGCAGTTGTGGCTCAACTGATAGAGCATCCGCCTACCATATGAAGGGTCCAGAGTTCGATACCCAGGGCCTTCTGACCCATGTGATGAGCTGGCCACGCACAGTGCCGCCGTGCACAAGGAGTGCCATGCCACACATGGGCGTCCCCCACATAGGGGAGCCCCGTGTGCAAGGAGTGTGCCCCATAAGGAGAGCTGCCGTGCATGAAAAAAGCACAGCCCGCCTAGGGGTGGCACTGCACACACAGAGAGCTGACACAGCAAGATGACGCAACAAAAAAGAGATACAGGTTCCCAGTCCTGCATAACAAGAATGCAAGTAGACACAGAAGAACACACAGCGAATGGACACAAAGAGCAGACAATGGGGGACAAGGGGAGAGAAATTAAAAAAATAAATCTTTAAAAGAAAAAGAGAGAGAGAAAAGAGATAAGCAGTGACTGGAGAATCCTTTTTGCTCACCATCTCTTGTTTTCTCTCTATCTTTCCTCCTAGTGAGCCTTTTGCAGGCATTGGCTCAAGCTCCCCAACTTATGAAGTAGGCTGGGGTCAAGGAGAGCTAGTTATATGCCTATGCTGGTGATGTATAACAGCTGCTGTGGTGCTTCCTCTAGCCTCCCCAGCTCAAAAACAAAGCTCTTCCAGGGAGTGGAGAGCAGCAAGAATGGTGTGGAAGCAGCTGTAAGACTTGATAAGCATAGCTTCTGCAGAGCGAGAGGAAGGGGAAAGAAGCTGCAAAACAGAAGGGTGTTGTCTCTTTCATTCTTCGGTTTTGCATTCTAACCAGTTTGTGTCCCTGGGCAACTCACTTAACTTTTATAGCCTTTATATATTCTCATTTGTGAAGTGAGATGGGTGACCCATATTTAATGCTAAGACATGTACAATTCACTAAGGGCCATCCTTCTTCCATTCTCTGGTCCGTGTGGCCTAGCAGTAAGAACTAGAGAGAAATTTTGAGTTGAAGGAAGTTCAGAGAAGTTTAACTGCCTTTTGGGAGTTAAAAAATGTGTCCATAGTCCTGCTGAATGGAATGGAGCATATTTGAACTTAACGTCAATGTGGCCACTCACAGCAGGTTCAATTTGCCAGGATCAGTTTCCTGATGTACTTCTGGAATTCTTCTAAAATGTATAGGGAGAGGTGGAAAAAAACCCAGAAGCATTCTAAATGAGGGAAGAAGCAGAGAACTTAGAGAATCACTAATCCAATTGAGAGCGCCCCTTAACTAGCCATTAGTTGAATATATATTCATAAAGAAACTTTTTTTTCTGATTATGAAAGTCATATGTGACTGTTACAGAACAGTGTGTACAGAATGATCCTGTGTGTAGAAGATGTCTGTTACATTTATAAATGTACAAAAAAAGGAAGGAAAAGGTCTGGAAGAATACATACCACATTGTGAACAGGAGTTATCCCTGGAGAATGAGATGAAGATGGGGGTGATTAGAAAGTTGTTGTAACTGCTTATTGTAGGATAGTCAAATATTATATAAAGATGCCTTAAAATAGTTAACTTCCCAATGACTATCACTGTTGACATTTTTGCCATAATTCCCTCCAGTCATTTTTCCTCTGCTTAATAAAAGACTATGTAATAAATAATATTTATCCAATTTATACCTTTATTTTTAGACTTGTGTCATAATCATTACTTTTTGTTAACATTTTTAATGTCATTATATGGTATACTGTTTTTTTCACTATAGGTATAAATTTAAGTATTTCCTACTTTTTCACTATTAGAGATAATAGTGCATTGCAGAACTAAATTTACTCTTAAATTAGGATTGCTTCCTTGGGATGGATTCTTAGTCAAAGGATATGAATATCTGTAAGACTTTATTTATGCTGTTTAAATAGTATACGTCCCAAAAGATTGTACCAATTTACATTTCCATTGGCAATGTATGACAGTGTTTGTTTTACCATATCTTTTTTTTTTAAAGATTTATTTTTTATTTATTTCTCTTCTCTTCTCCCCCCCCCCCCAACCCTCCTGTTGTCTGCTCTCTGTGTCCACTTCTATTGTTGTCAGTGGCACAGGAATCTGTGTTTCTTTTCATTGCGTCATCTTGTGTGTAAGCTCTCCGTGTGTGCAGCACCATTCCTGGGCAGGCTGAACTTTCTTTCGTGCTGGGTGGCTCTTCTTACAGGGCACACTCCTTGCGCATGGGGCTCCCCTATGCTGGGACACCCCTGCATGGCAGGGCACTCCTTGCGCGCATCAGCACTGCGCATGGGCCAGCTGCACATGGGTCAAGGAGGCCCAGAGTTTGAACCACGGACCTCCCATGTGGTAGATGGATGCCCTATCCACTGGGCCAAGTCCGCTTCCCTGTTTTACCTTATCTTTATCAACATTAAGTATGCTAATATCTCAGTTTTTCTTGCAAATTTGATATGACTATATTTTTAATATTCTATTTTAAACTCATGAAACCCAGGTTATACAAATCAAAAGCCAAATCTGTTCTGATCCATTGAACCTTTTAGTACTGAGACATTCTTATTAATAATAATTGGAGAAGCAGACTTGGCCCAATGGATCGAGCATCCGCCTACCACATGGGAGGTCCGCAGTTCAAACCCTGGGCCTCCTTGACCCGTGTGCAGTTGGCCCATGCGTAGTGCTGATGCGTGCAAGGAGTGCCCTGCCACACAGGGGTGTCCCCTGCGTAGGGGAACCCCACACGCAAAGAGTGCGCCCCGTAAGGAGAGCCGCCCAACACGAAAGAAAGAGCAACCTGCCCAAGAATGACGCCGCACACATGGAGAGCTGACACAAGATGATGCAGCAAAAAGAAACACAGATTCCCGGTGCTGCTGATAAGGATAGAAGCAGTCACAGAAGAACACACAGCGAATGGACACAGAGAGCAGACAACTTGTGGGGGGGCAGGGGAGAAATAAATAAAAAATAAATAAATCTTTAAAAAAAAAACAATTGGAGCACAGAGTCTGTGGCAGCAACTGTACTAGAGATTCTATTTGTAAAGTACAAGTCTCCGAACAGCCCTGTATGTTGGTATTGTTACTTCAACTACTTGAGACTGAGATGAGTAGAGGTAAAGTAACTGGTTTCATATCATAGCACTGGCCACCTAGGAATGGTCAAACTGAGATTTGGTTCTAAGCATTTCTAACTCCAAGGCTGATGATGGAAAGTGAGCTTAAAACATCTAGTTAGTCCTACTAGAAAATTTTGATTTTCAGAATGATTTAGTCATAGCTCTGTTTAATTGAAAGTCAAAGTGCATTCTCTCATTTATCCTCTTTTATATTCTTCTTCTCAGAAAATTTATACCAGGAATTGAGGATGGAAGTTTCCTTTTTAGGCCATAATTATGCCTCTCAGTATGACAACATTTGGGCCTGTGGTTTTTAGTTGTAGTTAAATTACTAATAGGCAGCTACATTTCAGTTATACTAACTTGGTGTAAATGGAAATAGCTGTTTGAATTGTGAATACATCTATAACTTAGTATTGCATATTCTTATATTTTAAATGTATTTATTTGAACTTAAGACAGACCTGTTGGAAACGGATGTGGCTCAAGCAGTTGGGCTCCCATCTACCATATAGGAGGTCCAGGGTTCGATGTCCAGGGCCTCCTGGTGAGGGCAAGCTGGCCATTGTGTCGAGCTGGCCCACGCAGAGTGCCAGCTGACGCAGAGAGCTGGCACAGCAAGATGACGCAACAAGAGACACAGAGGAGGGGACAATAAGAAGACGTAGCAGAACAGGGAGCTAAGGTGGCCCAAGAGAATGATTGCCTCTTTTATTCTGGAAGGTCCCAAGATTGGTTCCCAGAACCGCCTAATGAGAATACAAACATACACAGAAAGAACACATAGCAAATGGATACAGAGAGCAGACAATGGGGATTAGGGGAAAAAGACATAAATAAATAAATCTTAAAAAAAAAAAAAAGACCTAAAGAGTAATGGTTGGATGATAACCTGCCTCAAATCTTAATTACAAATTGTTTGTTCAAGATATAGTGAAACCTTCAGATACGCTTGCTTCTTTTCACTAAACACTTTACCTAAAATAGTTATAATGCAAATGCATATTTCAAAAGATTCATATTTGTGAAATAATTCACATTTGGATATAACATTAATGTGCTTAATATAATATGTGAAATAATGAGAAAAATAACAAATGATCCATTTAGACATGTTTTCTCTTCATATAATAATTGAAGTTACATGTAAATAACTTTTTGATTTCTTTTTTTTTTTTTTTTAGTTAGCCAAGGGGGTGCTGATGCAAAATACAATGCAAGTACTAAATTACGTCATAATCAATTTAAAGAAATACAATTTGTCTTGGGGCAAAGCCCTGTCTGCTATAGACCTATGAAACTTACAGAACAATTTATCTGCTTCCAATACAAATGGACAGACATAGGATAAACATTTTCATTACAGTAAGGAGAATTTGGGAGGGAAACATGAGTCATGGGTCCTCTATAGTTCAGTAAACCTGCAGGGCATCCCCCTTTCAATTTCAAAGTCTGAGAGTCATTCTTAAGAAGATGGTCTCTTCTTCTTGGTGCCATATGGGTACCCACCCTTTCCACAGTCTTGCTTAATGGCCATTTTCTTGGTTCCACCCTCATTAAGCATTTGGGTGTTGACCAAGCTTGAGACCTCCTCCTCCAGGAGTGTTGGGGTAATTGCCACACCTTACCCAATCTTTGGGTTAGAGTCTTAACCCCCCTAGCACAGTGACGTGAAGACAACATTTCCTCTAACCTTTGGCAAACAGGCTTAACCCTCTCAGAGCAATGAGTTGACCACCTGACCCTCCCTAACCTTTGGGGAACAGGTCCACCCATCTCAGACCTGTGGTGTAACAACCTTAACCACCCTAATCCTTAGGGAATGTGCTCCACCCTCTCTGTACCCTGGGGTAGCAAAACTCTTTCATAACATTGGGTGGGAACATCCACCCTCTTCAACTGCTGGGGCAAACTCACCCTCTCTGTACACATGGCTAAGGTTCCTCTTTTGGCCCAAGGTGATGTCCTAATTCTAGATCTCAGTTTCCATGGTTTTCCTCTTAAAGATCTTTCTCCTTCAATCTCTCCTTTCCACATCCCTTTATTTTAGGCTGACAGTGGTTTTGTTCATACAGCTCTCTCAAAAAGTCTGTTCATTTAGCATGAAGAAAGCAAGGGTTCAAGCCATCAGACAGTAAGACTTTCCACAAGTCTTTCTGACAAGTTTAATTAAGTCCTCCAATGGGGCACTTTTATCTGGGAGCTTGATCTCCAGAGGTCTGGAATTTCCAGAATCAGTTTCTGTTTTCTTTGTGCCTGACGGTTCTATTCTCAGCATATCTCTCTCGTCTAGCATTTTGCTATAAGCTGCAAGCAGAAGCCAAGCCATATTCTCTGAGTTTACTTCAGAAATTTCAACTAAAGTTGTGACCAGGCTCACAATTTTCAAATTCTGCCTTCCATAAAACACCAGGAGTTAATCTTGCTAAGTGTTCTGCAACTTTAAAACACGGATTTCCTTTTTTCCAGTTTCCAGAATAACTTTATCATTTACTTCTAAGGCATCATAAAAAGTATTTTTAGCATCCATATTGCTACCACAATCTCTTTAAAGCACTGTAGGTTTTTTCTTCCAAGCATTTCACAATTATTTTTAAAAATTTAATTATATACACTTTTTAAAAAAGATTTATTTATTTATCTCTCCCCTTCCCCCCTGGTTGTTTGTTTTCTGTGTCTGTTTGCTGCGTCGTCTTTGTCCACGTCTGTTGTTGTCAGCAGCACGGGAATCTGTTTCTTTGTTGTTGCATCATCTTGCTTCATCAACTCTCCGTGTGTGCGGCACCATTCTTGGGCAGGCTGCACTTTCTTTCGCGCTGGGTGGCTCTCCTTATGGGGCACAATCCTTGAGCGTGGGGCTCCCCTACAGAGGGGACACCCCTGCGTGGCACGGCACTCCTTGCGCGCATCAGCACTGCACGTGGGTCAGCTCCACACGGATCAAGGTGGGCCGGGATTTGAACCGTGGACCTCCCATGTGGTAGACGGATGCCCTATCCACTGGGCCAAGTCCGTTTACCTTCACAATGATTTTTAAAAATACCCCATACCCATTTATAAAACCATTTCAGCATTTTGGTAATTGTAAAAGCACTACCCCACAGTACCAAATTCTGTATTAGTCAGCCAAGGGGGTACTGATGCAAAATACCAGAAATTGGTTGGTTTAAATAAAGGGTATTTATTTGGGGTAGGAGCTTTCAGATACCAGGCCGTAAAGCATAACTTACTTCCTTCACCAAAGTCTATTTGGAGCAAGATGGCTGCTGACATCTGTGAGGTTCAGGCTTCCTGGGTCCCTACATTCCTGGGACTTGATTTTCTCTGGGTTCAATGTTCCTTTCTTCCTGGGGCTGGCTTCTCTTTCCTCTGGGAGTTTACTTCCTGAGGCTCCAGCTTAAGTCTTCAGCATCAAACTCCAACATTAAAAGCCCTCTTGATTTCTTCACTCCAGTTTTAAGCATGAGTATTACTTCACCTCATGAAAGGTTTGATGAAAACAAAATAAGAATAGAATCCAGGGAACAATTTAGACTGAAACTGAAAAACTGAAACGTCAATACACCAACCTGATTGGGTGGCAGTGACAAGGACTTTGGGCTGGAAAGACCTAGCTAAAATTCTTGCTTTGATACATATTTACTATATTGATTTGGCTCTGTTACTTTAGGTTTCTGGTCCTTTGTTTCCTCGCCTGTAATATGGGTATACTAATTTCTCCCTTGTGGAGTTACCACAGGAGTCAGATCTTGAATATCAGGAGCTAGCAGAGGCCTGGCTTGTAAACTCTCCTTTTCTCCCCCTGCAATGACAGCCAACACTGTACTTTTTCCTAGGAAACTCAGATACTGCCTAGGAAACTCAGATCCTGCCTTTGAAATGTCTCCGGCCATCTCTCTCAACTGGATGGAGCTCATGTGGGATCTGAACCTATTTATCATCCCTGTAATAGTTATTCATCAAATATATATATTTACCATCACCTCCAACTTGATTTATTATTTTTTTAATCATCTTGGGTTTGTATCTTTTTCTCTTAAAAAAAATACAACTCTGGCAGTTCTAAATTAATCTTTGTAAACATTTAGACCTGATAAAGAAAAAAGGAAAAAATATGAATTTCTAAAAAAAAAAATAGAGTAAAATCTGAGTTTCTTTTAACAATTGAATCTGTGTCTCATGAAAAACACTTTTACAAAATTACATTCCTTCCTTGTTTACTTGCATAGTACAAACCAAATATCTCTTAAGCTAGACAGGTATCCTGTTTTCAGATTCAAATGGAAAACAACTCTAAAAATGTCATTTTGAAACCTGGAATGTAGTATAAAGAAAGTGTGACAAATGCAATATTTTACTTTAGTATATAGTAAAAACAACGATCTTTGATAATCTGTGCAATGTGACTAGAAAACTTGGGCTTTTAAATTTGGTTTCACTCTGAAAGCTCTTTTCTATATAAAAAGTTTCTTAAAATTGTAACAAAATAAATAATACAAAGTACTTTGGGCCTTGACATTTTCAAAAATCATGTTATCTTTTAACTCAAACACTGATTTTTTTCCTCTAAGTAATTCTTTAGCTGTATCATATTGCTGTGTGGGATATAAATGCTGCATTATGTTCATTCAGCTTTTTCATTTTTACATTCTTAAAAAGTATTCTAGGGTTTTACAGTTTCACAGAACAATTTATAACACTGAAATAATATTTTTAAAAGGTGAAAAACAGAAGTTGATCTTGTCTTAATTGGCAGTATAATGGTTTTAAAAACTAAATTCTAAGCTTGAACTTGAAAACACTTGAAGGACTTACTTTACTGAGTGTTTTGTTGCTGGTTTTGTAACTGCTTTGTAACCATAATAGCAACAGAAAATGTCTGTTAAAATGTCAAGGCTACTTATTAAATTCCAGCTCCATCTACTATCCACTTGGTATTTTTTGCCAATCTTTAATTCCCCTGCTTAACCGAAATGATAGGTTTAGTTTATTTAAACTAAGTCTCTTATTTTCCCTTCCTTTCTTTATTTTTAATGGTGCACTACTTAATTTCAAGATTTTAAAACCTTAAAATTAAATGTCCAGTTGCATTACCTGCTTGAATTGTTCATCATTTGTTATATACAAATAATACAGAGAAGTTCTGGGATACTTAGAGTTCTTTTATTGTGGAAGTTGGTCCTCCTCTTAGATGGACCCTGTAACATTGAGGTATCCCCTGGCAGCCTAAAGCCCGGGGGGGAGGGGGGGGGGGAGGGCGGGGCAGGGGGCGGAGAGGGAAGACTGGGATGGTCCCATGGGAGTGCTCACCTCTCCTGTCCCCACTGCTCCTGTGGTGGGGGGAGGGTGACCACTGGCTACTCACAGTGCCAAGCAGTGGGCCCAGAAGTGGCAATGTCAGGGGTTGCTTGCAGACCCTCAGGAATTACTGGCTTTGTATAAAACCACTGGGCTTAGATGCAAATGTTTTCTTCTTTCCTGAGGAGATGTTTTGTCTGGATTTGAAGGGGATGGAGAACCTAATAGTTGTAAATATTTTAGAGACGACCATATGCCCCTGATAAGGATGAGATTTTAGGACACATCATGAAGACTCGGGTGAAGCAGCGTGGTTTGGTTTGCAGAGGTGCTTTCTGGGAGGGTGGCAGTTTTGTCCTTCCCACTGGCTGTGGTATCTTCTGTCAAACTAAAATCGTGACAAAGCAGGGGTAGCGCAGTCTTCCTCATCTTTGTCTCTCAGTACCGATCTTTGTTACCTGTTGAGCTGACCTAGACTGGACTGAAGGCTGGCAGTGTGGATGGGTTCAAGGTCTCTTAAGGTGGTAGGAGTGGTGAGGGCTGCTTCACCACGTTGTCACGTGTGCTCTGGTCTGGTGCTGCTTTGCAGCAGGGCCTGGATGGCTTAGCAAGCTGCAGCCAGAGAGTTTAGTTAAATGAGCTTCAGTGAGGAGGATGGGCCGAGGAGCCTTTAAAATTCAAAGTGGCTGTGTTCTCTCACAAGTAGGCATGGCTCAGTTAGGAAGGAGAAGAGGCAGTCATATGCTGGGGAGTCACCAGAGGTGTCAGCGTCACCCCCTTCCAAATTTCCCATTAGGTCTGAAATGCACCCCTTGACTCCACAAGAGGTTTCCGTCCGATTCCTCCTGTGATCCATGGACTGTGTAGGCCTAGGATGGTTCACTTCTGACAGTTGTCTGTTTCTGGTAAGGGGAAATCTGTCCAGGACTAGGCTTAGAGTTTGGCCAAGAAGGGTAATAGTGGTGTTTTCTTGGGAGACACAAGGGCAGGGGAGGTGGTGTTATTTTAAGCCAATTGGAAAAGAAAAATGTTTCATTATAAAAACATAAAATATTTCATTTCAGTATTTCAATTTTTAGAAAATATAAACTAAGAAATAAATAGTTGCCTTATTTGCAAATTGTTGGTTTCAAAGTTCACTTTTGAACTCTTTATTTTTCCATTAAAAACTGAAGTTTCTGGATTAATGCTGCTGTCACTCCAAAATTTGGTTTCTGCGCATCAGCTTATCTGTGCGTAGTGCAACACCACTCCACTTAGAAGGGAAATTGCTAAAATAATTCTGCAAGGTTATCTTACTGAGCTGACCTCTCCGTTTGTTTTGAACCTTGTAGGTGCAACAGTGCCAGCCCACAGGGCCATCCTGGTGGCCCGCTGTGAAGTGATGGCAGCCATGTTCAATGGTAATTACATGGAGGCCAAGAGCGTCCTGATTCCAGTGTATGGTGTGTCCAAAGAGACTTTCCTCTCATTTTTAGAATACCTATACACAGACTCTTGTTGCCCAGGTGAGCAGAGTGGAAATATTAGTTTACCTTTCACAATTTTCTTTCCTTTTCACCAATTTTGATAAGTTGCTCCTGTGAAATCTGTTTTTATTAATATTTAAGGTTTATCACAGTCAACTTCATGAACTGTGCTAAGCAGTTGGAGGAGGTATTGGGATAACAGTGAATTTTTGGTCATTTCACTAGAAGAGCATTGTTTGGGTGCTGTGGGCTCTCAGCCTCTGGCATGATTTCACATGTGCTGGCTGGCATCAGCAGCATGGTGACTGCTGTGGGCACCCAGAAATGGCGTCTTGTAGGGCCCAGAGGCTGGCCTAATTCCACAGGCTGGGGCACAGAGCTTCTTGGAACACTGTCTTTTCCCTGACAGAAGGAGGGTTGGGCAGCTTCTTTTAAAGAACTGACTTATGATTGAAGCACTTTCAAGGACTGAATATTCTGAGACTCCCAGTCTTCTCTATGGCTCCAAGGATGTCGGACTCTTTATGGCCCTCTTCAGTTCGGCTTCTCCTAAAATCTTTTCCTAAGATGTTTAGCATGTCCCATGGACTTTAGGATTTATTTGCTGACCTAGGACTCTCTTTGGCCAGGAATCAGCCTCCATGGTAACTACAGGTTGGAGCAAGTTTCCTCTAGTTGGAGGCACCTTGGAGAAATGGGAAAATCTTTTAACAGGCCTGGAGCATTAGGATGCAGGTGTGGAGGAGGCCTCCTTTCACAGTCTTCGTCTTTTGGCCACCAGATGGCTCTCACCATAAACACAACTAGAATAAGCCCCACATGGCTCAGTCCAGGAGACTGAGACCTTTTAGACAGAGCCTGGCCAAGCAGCTCCATTACAGAAAGGGAGGCCATCTCTCTCTTTAAGCTCACTGGTTTATTTTTAGATTGGAAGACTTCCTGTGCTTGTTATTAAAATCTCCTAAGTTTTAAACAAGTCACGAGCCCTCTTGTGAAAGGTTTTAGGAGTTCCAAAATAGAAAATTCATTTTTTAGTGGTAGCGTTTCTGGTATTGCAGCTAACTATAGAGTATTTTGGAACTAGGTTTAGTTGTTACTGTCAGTGATAAGACTGGCTTCTCATTTTTAAATTAAAAAAACAAACAAACATTGATTCTTATTGGAAATAAGTGGTATTGTTTATTTTATTATTTCAATCCTGGAAAATTTGTATATTAAATTTAAAATTTGACCAGATTTGAATTGCTAGGAAAATCTCGTTTTTCAATCATCCTCTCATTAGAGTAATTGAAGGAGCTAGTTTTAGGCTTTACCTTGCTAATTACAAAGTGTTCAGAAAAGTACAATAATTACAGGACAAAACACCTTAAACATTAGTAAAAGGGTGGGGACAAATGAGTCAAAATGAATAGTCAGAAGCTAAACCAGATACTGAAATATATGCATTGGGAAAATCACAGAAAGATAATCTAGTCATTGTGCTAGATATTTATCATGCACAGGGTTCTTGGTTCTACAGCTAAAAGAGAATTTAAGGAACTTAAGAGGGATATGAAAGAGAATTATATGAAAAACCAGAATTATAGGGACGTGTTTACAAATAAACAAACTGGGGACTAAAGCCAGAAGAAGAAAAGCTGGAAGGATATAAGCTAGCAGAAAGGTTTACCCTACAGCCCTGGAACTGATTATTATTATTATTTTTAAATTTAATTTTATTTTTTTAAAGATTTATTTTTTGTTTTATTTTATTTTTTTAAAGATTTAATTATTTTCAAATTTTATTTCTCTCCCCTCCCTCTTCCCCCATCCCTGTTGTCTGTTCTTTGTGTCCGTTTGCTGCATATTCTTCTTTTTGTCCGCTTCTGCTGTTGTCAGCGGCACGGGAATCTGTGTTTCTTTTTATTGCGTCATCTTGTTGTGTCAGCTCTCCGGGTGTGTGGCGCCATTCCTGGGCAGGCTGCACTTTCTTTTGCGCTGGGCGGCTCTCCTTACGGGGTGCACTCCTTGCACGTGGGGCTCCCCTATGCCGGGACATCCCTGCATGGCACAGCACTCCTTGCGCGCATCAGCAATGCACGTAGGCCAGCTGCACACGGGTCAAGGAGGCCCGGGGTTTGAACCGGGGACCTCCCATGTGGTAGGTGGACGCCCTATCCACTGGGTCAAGTCTGCTTCCCCTGGAACTGATTATTAAGGGCAATTATAGAAGAATCTTCTCTCGAGAATTAAAAAAAGAATAGCTTCACTTCTCAATGTGAAGGCTAAATTATTTCTGGAAATGGAGTAATAGTTTAGAATGCTGACTCCTTCAAGGTGCTTTCTAGGCATTCTATTCTACATTTGATAATTAACAGTCAACCTATTTTTTGTTTGCTTGCTTTTGTTTGCATTTTTTAGGTCATAAAAGAAATAGTTTTATTGTCCATTTTATCTTATTTCCCTTTTCTCATCAGCTGGCATTTTCCAAGCTATGTGTCTCCTAATCTGTGCAGAGATGTACCAAGTATCTAGACTACAGCACATCTGTGAGCTTTTCATTATTACACAGCTACAGAGCATGCCAAGCAGGGAGCTGGCATCCATGAACCTCGATATAGTTGACCTGCTCAAAAAAGCCAAGGTAATTGGTGGTGCTTTTTGTTTTGTTTTTTTTAATCTTGTAAAAATAATTATACTATTCTTTTAAAGTCTCTGTTTATTAAGAGATATGTTATTACTGGTCTCAGTTTGGAAGTTTGACTAAATGATGTTAAAGTGACTTCATAACAGTTTCTGTGGCTAGATAATTTTGAAGCATTAGGGTTTTGTGCAATCCCTTTCTAAGGAGATGGAATTTGTGGATACCAAGTTTTGTCAGTTAAATGGTGGCCCATAGCAGAGTCTTTTGAGTGTGGTGCTATACTGTGGCACATAGACATTATAGAAAATATATTGTACATAGAATTTCCCCCAAAATGATCACATTTTAGGGATCCTAGTAGGAAAACAGCAGGAGTGGTCCATACATCCCACTAGAGATGATTAGGCTAACCACATTTGTTCACTCATTCATTCTCCTTCTCCTTCCAGTTGTGTGTAAGAGATAATATAGATGTACTTCATTAAGTCTTTCAAAATGCTGTTTTCGATATGTCTCGCCGTGTCAGGAACATAGTCATATAGGATATAAAAGTTGAGAATAACTGCAGTACACCATGCTTCTTCTGGGTCTCTTCTAAGTATCCAGGTCATTTTTATTTTTAAGAATAGTATTGCACTCATTCTAGGGAACAGACAGTGTTTACGCAATTAAACTATTTTGAGTAACTGCTGTTAAAAAGATCCCACAGCATAAATCTGACAGAGGACTGGGCTATGTCTGTAAGTAAGCTACGTCTTTTTTCTTGACATCTTCTTCCCAAACTCCCATATGTGGTCCCAGTGAAAAATCTACCATCTCCCCATTCCCACTTTCTTTTATTCCTGGGAGTAGAAAGTTTATCCAGATGGGTCATTCTACCTGCGTTGTTCTGCCATCCCATTCTCTGCCTTGGGGCAGTGTTAGGGCTTGCCCAGCAACCACTGCGCACCACTGAGGCCACACTGAGTCCGCTGGGCAGTAAGTGGGACCCTCCTGCTCTTTTCCACAGGAATATATTTGAGCCATCATTATGGAATGCCAAGACCTTTTTGAATATTATGTCATCCAGCATATTTGCTGTACCTATCAACTTTGACATCCCAGGATTAGAAAAGCATGACAACTTTGCCTTCATCCAAGTTGCTAAAATGGAGCCACTGGATGGGGCGAAGGGCAGAGTACTACATAAGATAAAAATTTTCCTCTCGGCTGAGATGAGTCCATTCATTGTCATATATATTTCTGAGCATAGAAAGGAACCCATTTAAAGAATCTAGGCCCTTCTCTTACTATCTCCTGAACTATTTTGGACTTTGTTTCTTTCATACTCAAGTCTTAAGATCATGTTTATTTAATATTAGAACTAAAACAAATTTAAAAATTAAGTAACCCTATTCTCTCTTTGTAATATATTTACATTGAACTTGAGGTAAATAAATAGCTCCCCTCCAAATTTAGTATAAAAATTATTTTTAATTCTTTCCAGCATTTTCACAACTTCAGAGCATTTCTGATGTATCATTTTTATACTATTCTAACAAGTTTGCATGCTTTAAAAAAATGAACACAAGCTTCTTTATCCTTATTTTGTAAGTATTCTTTTAAATCATTTATGCGTATGAGAACTTTCTGTGTGGCTCGCTGATTTCTTTATGTGTCCCCTCTCTCCCCATCACTTGGTTCCTCATCAGAATCATTTATGATAGTATTGGCAAAAATTCTTTCTGACTTGTTTTCCCAGACTCTGTAAATTCTATGTGATTATCTTTACTTTTCCCCCTGAATTTTAAAAGTCTACTACTGACTCCCTTTGAATTATACCATTTGTTTCTGGAGATTTTTCTGATGGCTAAGATTAAGTCTAAATTTGTCATTTTCCTTTCATGTCCTAGTGGTCACTATTTTGGCAATTATTAACCCCAGATAACAGTAATTTTCTTCCTAAGTTCTCTTTGAGGTTCTTGTTTTGCGGTTCCACTTCCCCAGTTAGTTCATCCCTGTTGGTCATAATTTAGTTAGCTTTTCATGGTTTCTCTGACTTCTAGGAGGCAAAATTGTCTAGTTTCTAATCACTCTGATCAGCTCTACCAGTTTTGTATTGTGTATCAGGTCAGTGTCGTTCATGTCTCCTTCACAGCTGAGCAGTTTTAGTATTCTACTTCTGCTTCCACTTTCCCTTTAATGTCTTGTAGTCACTACCATGATTCTACCATCAGATTCATTTATTTTCATCAAGGTGGACTCTTAACATACAAGAGAAGTATCTTTCCCTCAGTCAGATCAGTTTCTTCAGATTGAGAAGTAGTTTTCTACACTTCTACTGCCCTTTAAACCCCAACTGCCCAAACTCTGGTGCTTCCTATGCAGTCTTATTGTATTAAATTTTTAAATTCCTTTTCTTATAATCTATGCACAAATATATTAATTTGTCTACCTGAGGCCATTATAAGTTTTGTTTATGGCCTTTTCCTGTGAATTTCAGGGTACTTTCTCCACCATTATTTTTCCTCATATAGATGCTAAACTTTATATCATTTGGTTGATAGGGGTTTTTAATACTTCTTTTTAAAATTCTGTTGTTGCTTATCTCAGTTTAAATTTGTTTTCTCAGCTCAGAACATATTCTTCCAAAATCTAGTTTTTATAGTGAGATGTATCCCATCTCTTGCCAAGAACCCACAACTATGATTTCTTAAATCTTGGTCAAAAATAAAATCCTGCATTTTAACCATGTTTTTGTAGCCAGATGTTTATTTCTGTGATCTCCCTTCTCATGCAAGTCACAGCCCTTAGGCAATATCCTGGCCTTCTATTGGTTGGTCATCTGCTCTGGGTTAATCATGTAAGAGGGTGGTGGCTTCTGTTAAAATAGCTGTAAACTCTAGTTTTATTCTCTTGAGATTACGCACATTAATCTGCTGAAGGATAAAGGGGGGGAAGAGGATGTTAAAATGCGATATGGAATTAGATGAACTATATGTCCTTTCAAATTCAAAACTTCCCATTTCATATGTAATAAAAATAAGAGAAGTCTGAATTTATGTGTTAAAACAGTCCCACATAATTTTTTAAAAGAGCAAAACTTTGAGTTTCTTTTTTAAGACTTGAGTTCACAAATCTCTCCTTAATTTAGCATGACGTATTGATTATTTAATATTTTTGAGTGTCCATAGAAGAACTATACTCATATACTCATGTACCAAAGGCGCCTGCCGGGAAGCTACTGTAATCTGAATTAGGTGGTTGGGTGGATCAGTGAGTATTACTGAATTGGCACATGGTGATGATAGCACAGCCGAGTTGCTCTGAGTTTCTCTCCCATTAGCGGCTGCTGGAACTCAGACTGAAGAGAACTGTGCTGGAAATTCCTGCTCAGTGTAATAGTTAATAGCAACTGTTCAAACATAACTTTCTCCTAGGAATATTTGCACACTGAAACTCACACCCTTATGTTATTTCCTCCTCAAAATGTTTTTTGGTTTCCTCCTCAGGGGAACTTGTTTAGATAATAATGCCAAAGGTAGACCTTTGTGAACCATAATCTTATCTCTGCCACACAGATGCAAGTGCAGTTAGTGAAGTCCATAAATTTAGATTAAAAGCTTAAACTAAAACCTCAAGAACCTCAAATAGTCTGCATAAAGCACAGATGCAGCCATGCCTCTGATTGAAGACATTTGGCTCCTCCAGCAGCAGTAACTTGTTAGGCACTGCTGATTTTCTTATGTTCTCAGTCCCTTTTGAGGGTGGGCGGTCTTCTGGTTTTATTATTGAATGATGCTTCTTTATTATTTTTTTGTCAATAATCTGCCCTGTCCCTTTCTGCTGTCAGAATAGTCTGAAGGCTGCATCATCTACTGATGCATTAAATGTGAATAGGGGCTCTCCATGATTTTTCCCACAGCATTCCCTCAGTCTCTCCATATTGGTGGTCGTTTGTGTACAATATTGTTTCACTTTCCATTTTTCTTGCAGTTTCACCACTCTGATTGCCTTTCAACCTGGCTACTTCATTTCATTGCCACTAACTACCTCATCTTCTGTCAAAAGCCTGAATTTCAGGATCTTTCAGGTAGAATGCCAATTTCTATTTTAAAAAGAAAACTTTGTTTTGATCTTTGTACTTAAATTTGAGATGTAATTAACAGAAATAGTAGCTTTTGTAAAACATAAGAATAGTCAATGTAATATATTCCTTTTAAATAAACAGTGTGGTAAATTGAGGAACCTTTCATTTATAGCGACCTGTCTTACATAAGCCGCCTGACCTGTGTTAGACAAGAAGTTTTCTACTGATTATTTGATAGCTCCCATCCATTTTTAAGTGCATCATTGTTGTTTTTTTTAACTCAAGAGATAAGGTGGAGAAATGTCCTCAGGTGGCATTTGGTGGTAATAAACAACATTTGGGTTTTAACCATCTAAGGCAGAAGCAAAATGTAAACAGTACAGATTTTTAAAGGATTTTTTGTAAAAAAAAATTTTAACTGTTCATTACTTATATAGTTCTATAATGCTTATAGTTGAGCATATTTATATAGAAGTCAATTATATTACTTTAGGAAAACAATTTTTTTTTCCGTATTCAAAGAGTGTTGCAGAACTTACCGAGCAAATGTGATTTTTCAGATAAATTGTAAAGAGCAAAGCTAATCAAAGTGTCAGCTTCTAAATGCTGCATAAGAGAAAAGAAAATGAAAAGAGAATAGTTGTCAGAGTAGAAGATCAGTGTAGATACAGGAGTATACTCATGTTATTACCTAGAATAGACTCAAAATATATTAGACCTGAGAGTTCAGGGAAATTGAAGATGGCCTAGTTAAGTAGTTTCCAAACTCTGGAAAGAGGATTCTCCTTGGAGGTGCTTTAAGGTCTTCTGGGGTGGAGTAAGAATGAGGGGAGAGGATGGAGGGAATAGAGAAGGATGAGAAGGCTGCAATTTCGATTCCTGGACTCCTTCCCTCCTTTAGCCAAAGTGGTACCACTTTTATCTGTTTGATATCTTAGAAGTATAAAAAATATTTTATTTGTAGAAAGGATTCTGCTGCTAAAAAATGCAAATGTCTCTTAGTTTTGTTCAGCTACCCATAGTACTGTTAAGGAAACCAAGGAACATGTTGTTAATTCTTGACAGGTATATCAAGCCATCAGCAAACTTCGTGTGCTTCTTGGGAGCAGGGACTGTTGTAGATTTGTAGCCTTACATAGAACTCAACTATAATGCAGTAGATTAACATAATCATATTAAATCAAAAAACCAGATATTTATTAACCATCTCCCGTGGGCAAGAACAAACAAAATCCATTCTCAAAGATAAGGTATGCTTCTGCCTGCTGTCAGTGTACTAGGGACATTCTGATACTGTTACCCAAATAAAAATGAAATGAACTGCATTTTGGTTATAGATCGACCTTAATTATGCCACCTTATGTCATCTTCATTTATAAAAGAAGAATAAGATTATCTTCTATTTACTATCATAAGTAGATGTACAATACATGTGGAGCACTGTATTAGGATTCTCTAGGGAAGAAGAACTAACAGGAGATCTGCACATACTGTGAGATTTTGTAAGATTGTCTCACAGGACTGTGGGGATGCATGAGTCCAAATTCCGCAGGGCGTGCTTCAAGCCGGGAACTCCCATGAAGGTTTTTGATGAATTCTCCTGGAAGAGCTGGCTGGCTGAAGTAGAGATGGAAATTCTCTCTTCTGACTGCTGAAATCCCTTCTTTTCAGGCCTTCAACAGATTAGATGAGACCTCTCTCGTTGCTGCAGGCAGTCTCTTCAGTTGATGGTAGATGTAATCTGCCATAGATGCAAACAGCTTGCTAAAGATTAAAGTCCTTGAAATATCCTCAACAGTAACAATTAAGCCAGTGCTTGCTTGACCAAACAACTGGGCCCCATTACCTGACCAAGTTGACACATGAGCCTTACCATCACAAGTGCTATCCCAATCTTGGGAGAAAGATGCTCTGTAAATCTTTTGAGTTGTTAACTTTCTTTATATTGTGTTACTTATGCAATTGTCTATAAAATATGTTATAACCACCTATCATAGTGAAAAGTAGGGTTCCAGGATGTACTTTTAGAAGGCAGGGGAAAGAGCTGAGGCTGTTAGTGATTATCGTGTATTTCTGTGATAGGAACTTAAAGACGTGAGTGCTCAGAATCAGCAGTACCTCCTCATGCCCGGGAACCTGCTGCCTCCTTGAGCAGAAAAGGAAAACCCCTGCTGAATGAGGGTGAATTTGAAAGTCTAAATCAAAGATCACAAACTGTGGTCCACAGATTGATGCAACTTGCTTAGAGGTTTCATTTGGCCCACACACTATTTTTCAAATTTAATGCCAACATTTTAAAATTGTGACATGTCACATTTAAAAAATATAAATTTCTGGCTTCTCTTGAGAAATTGGGGTGATCTGGCCACTCTGGTCCCACCTTCCCACAAGGGAGGCTCACACTCTCCAGCACATCCCAGCCCCCTCCCCTCCCTGCTGTCTTCCACCTGGCCCACTTCCTGTAGGTGCTTTATCAACCTGAACCCTGTGGGCATTTGAGTTTGTGACCCCAGGCCCAGAGAGCCTACTTTTTAGCTATTAGGAAAGCACTTCAGGGTCTCTTCTCTGGGAGCTCATTTTAGAAAGCAGATCTGGGAGAGATCTGTTTGAGGAAGTGGATGCAGTATTTTTCACTTGGAAACCTCCCCCTCTTTCTTGTCTGTGCACGGAGTGCTTTTGCTATGCATTAACTGACCTTATACCATAGTTCTTACCCAGTATTAATTTAAAGCAACCACCATGCATTCCAAAGATTTTTCATTTGCATTGCTGAGAAGGTTCTATTTATTAAAGACGTTTCTTAGAAGATAAAAGTATGCAAAGGTACATGAAATGAATAGCATCCTATTTATTCTTTGCATATGTTCATTTTCAGTCTTGCCTCCTTTTCAGCCATTACTGATTTATAGCCCCAAAATGCCTTATTCAAATATTGACTATTACCATTTGAAATCCTTATGTTAAAATGGAAAACAAGCTTACACGCACGCATACACACATACAGCGCATTTGTGATCTCATGCTTTTCTTGTTCTGATTTTTAAAATTATATTCTTCTGCATATCACCTTCATCTTTTCATCAGCCTTTATTGGTTTTTGCTCTTTGATAGAGATCAGCTGCCTCTGCCTCCAGGCCATTATTTAACCCTCTCCCAAGCCTCTCTCCACTCTACCGCATTCTCATCTCCACCCTGCTTCTCTCACTTCCTACCCCCTTGTGTTCCCATCACACTGGCCTCCGTGCCAAGAGTATTTCCAGCTCTGCCTGGAATGTTCTTCCCCCAGACCTTTGCCAGGCTCCCTCCCTTGCCTCATTCAGATCTCTGCTCAGTTGTCCCTTGCTCACAGCCTTCCCTGGCCTTCTGACCTAAAATAGCAACAACCCTTCCCCTTCCCTGACCATGAAATAATAGATTGCACATGCAGTTTAAATCCACATTACGTTAAAGCCAAAATAAGACCTTCTATGTCCTTAGAAGGGCTAACTTAGGTAACATTCTGGCTTTTATTAACTTCAGCTACAACTTTTGACTCCAACTCTGATTATTTAGAATTCTGAATTTTTGAAAAATGTTTTCTTATTAACTGGAGAATTATTAATGGAGAATTTCAAACCTCTACTAAAATAAATAGTATAGTGAATGCCTGTTCCATCACCCAGTCATCAGCTCATGATAAACTCATAAGCTAATTTCAACTAACTCAACTTCTTTCTCTTATGTTATTTTGAAGCAAATCCCAAATACCTTATTTTATCCATAAATATTTTGGTACATATCTCTAAAACATAAGGACATTTTTTTACATTATGTCCATATCATTATTACACTAATGTAAACTAACATTAAATTCTTAAGTCATCGTATATCTAGTACATATTTACATTTTACATATTTACATTTCTAGCTGTCTCATAAATGTCATAATTTTTCAAACGTTTTGTTTGAATTGTACTCCAAATAAGGACCACACATTGCAATTGCTTGATATATCTTCTAAGAATCTTATGAACTGTAGGTTTTTGTTCCACTTTTTTATTTTTTGAAGAACTGGATTGTTTGTCCTGTAGAGTTTATTTATTGCATCCCTTGATAGAGTAAACATGCATCTCTATTCTCTATTTTCTATAAATTTGTAAAGTATCCAGAGGCTTGATCAGATTCAAGTTCAGTTTCTTTGAAAAGACTTTTCCTATGTGTTATCATGTATTTCCATTAGAAGAAATACAATGTTTGGTTATTTTTGTGATAAAAGATGAGTCAGTTTTCATCTCTAGGGGGAAAAAGTTTTATTAATAAAGAAAAGGAAAATAACGAGTACTGTTGATGAAGCAGTAGACAAGATGTATAGAATTGTGATTCACATATTGACATGTGCCCTGATTATTGATTTAACCAAAATTATATTATAATGATTTTGAAGATTTAAGGCAGGAGTTCTTAACCAGGGGTCCATGGACCCGGGTCCATGGAAGGATGTCAGGGGGTCCATGAGCTTGAATTGAAAATTTTAAAAAAACATTATTCTTGTAGAGATGTGTTGGTGCGGGTGTGATATGTTTATTAAATAATACACAGTATAGTGTGGACTTAGTATGATTTTTATTTTGACGTAGCATGTTCTGAGTATAGTGGATAACTGCCTGCAAAAAGGTTGTAAGGAAAACTTGAATTTCTAAATGTTTGCTAAAAATGACGATTTGAACAGATGTTGAACCATGTTAGGTTATCAGGTATAGAAATTATGGGAAAGTTGTAAAATGTAATTTTGAATAATCCTAAAATTTAATTTAAAGACATGCCAGTGTTGAGTGTCATAAAACTATCTGCTGTTAATTCTGAGAAGGGGTCTGTGGTTTTCATCTGACTGGCAAAGGAGTCTATGGAACAATAAAGATTAAGGACCCCTGATTTAAGGGAAGGGTAACAAAGCTGGGTTCTTATCTGTTGATTAGGAAATCAGTAGTTAATATCTAAATTTTACCCATTGAGAGATATCTAGAAATTTGAAGGCAAAATCCAAAACAAGAAGCTCAGAGCTGATGGTAGTTGCCTCGGTTGAGTGTGAGGGGTTAGTGGGAGAGAAGCAGGGAGAACTGGAGAGGGTTGGCAGGGTTTTCTTGGTTTGGTTTTGAGCCTTTTAGCGCTATTTGATTTTTTAAAATTATGAGTGTATGTTACTTTGATATTTATATTAAATAAAATAAAATATATTCAGTTAATATTCTTTTTCTAAACATTTTAGTGGAAGAACGCAGTTTTGTTGAGAAGCACAGATGGCCATCGAATATGTACTTGAAACAGCTTGCGGAATACAGGAAGTATATTCACTCCCGGAAATGTCGTTGCTTAATAATGTAACCTGGAGCTTTTATATAGCTATACTTTTTTTGTCTCTTTTTTAGGAGGTACCAGGGCTTGAACCCAGGCCCTTATACATGGGAGGCAGGTGCTCAACTCCTGAGCTACACCAGCTTCCCTATATATACTTTTTAAAAAAATTGTTAAAAATGGGATACCTCTGGGTTCCAGTAAAATTCTTGTGACAGAAACCAATTATGGGTATTTTTAAAAAAATGACTATACAGATTAATGCATTTATTAATTCCCTTTGAAAGAAAACACTGTTTTAGTCTTAAAAGGGAACAAAATATACCATAGACTGCAATTAACACTTTACCCTAGTGTCTAAAGCTATTGAATAACTTCTTTTCCCCTTTAAGATGCTATGTTGCTTCAATTATATTGTTTCCCCAGTCAGAAATACTGATGTTAAAAATAATCACATAGGATTAACAGAAGTTTCATCAGATCATCGTTGTTCTATTAAAATAAGGGACATTTAAAGACCCAGTGTAACTATTTCTATCCTGAGAAATCTAGGGGAAGACTGATGTAACATGAGATTTTAGGAATAGAAGTTTGCCTGGAACAATCAATAACAGTGTTTGAATCATCATGAAAAAAGAAAATGAAAAAAAAACCTGTTTTTCACCTGGACACCCCAACCCAGCCTCCTTGTCTCCTCCGTAGGATTCTGATTTGGCAGGAGGCCTAGACAGGACTGGCTTCTGGGGTGCGCTCAGGAGCCCTGCATTGGGTTCAGTGCTCTGCTGTTGCCATCTTGACATTCTTAATAATGTTTGAACAAGGGGCCCTGCGTTTTCACTTTGCACAGTGCCCCCAAATTATTTTCTTGCCCAATCATCATTCTCTCTGACAGCAGGACAAAGGCACTGATATCAAGGGCAGGGGACACCTGGAGCAAAGTGACATGGTGGGGCTTCCCCGTGGGGAGGTCTGTTCCATCCAGGGCCTCCATTGCCCCCTCGGCTGGGAGGTGAGGAATGCATTGTGTGTTGTCTTAGCTTTGAAACACTGACAAGCACTGGCACTATAAGCAAATAGTTTCCTGATGATTCTGTAAGACCAGGATGTTGGTAAGAATGAGTTACAAGCATGGCCTTCATACGCATTTAAAAAGATGCTCACAGGAAAAGATGCTCTTTAGAGAATTTGCTATGGAAGGCTTAAGATGTTTTTGTTCTAATGTATTTAAGATTAGGGTGTCGGAATTGTTTGAATTCTTTCTGAGGACCCAAAATTTGTTCGATGAGGAGTAGCATGAATCTTGTCTTCAGGATAACTCAGTAAGTTAAAAGAAAGAATGTAAGTCAAAGACTTAGTACGTGTAGAAAAAAATGGTCCTAGGACAAAGGACAGGACTGCAGTTTGTCTGCAGCATATGTCCACAGTAATAATTGCATCAGAAGCTTATAGGCCTAGAGGTGGGAAACCAGGTTACTATTTATTGTTAGCATCATTTTCGTCTGTAATTCATTGTTGACATTTTTCAATTTTTCTTTTAATTTCCAGAAGATTTAGAACATCCATAGTTTTTTTTCCAGCTGTTCAAAGGTTTGATTGAACCATTTTATACTAAGTACTAGATTCACATACAGTTAGCCTTTGAACATATATCAAGACTGGTGGAGTAAAATAGTAAAAATAGACCTCTTTCAAGAAAACTGATTTTAATTGGACTGTGTTAATGAATATTATTGGAATGTATTTTTTAAAATTTTAATCACTTGTGTTAAATGAACTATCGACAAATCCAATTTGACAAGGATTAGCACTGTAAAGAATAGATACTGTAGTAAATTTCTAGAAATTCATTCACATTTAAGAACTTGTAAAACACAGTGATAGACTTTTGTTCTTCACAGCATATTCTTATTCATAAGTGAATTACAGCATTAAAAACTCTAAATTAGTAACTTTTAGCCTAGGAAATTGAAAAATATAAGTTCCAAAGCAAAATTAAGTATTTTCTTGAACGTCTTATTTCACATTTAAAGAGACCATTGATTTTTGTTGTTGTTGTTTGACCTGAGTGGGAGTTGGGTTTGGATGCTGGTGCTCCATTGGTGTTGAGCGTGTGGTTTTTATTATGCAAGTTCTTTACCACCTTGTATCAGTGACTCAGATACCCACCCAGATGTGATAGTTGTCCAGAGCTAGTTGGTAATAAAATCAGTGTTTAAGCCAAGTTTGGATATAGACTTTAAATTAACTCAGTTTAAAATAAAATACCTTTAAATTAAGTCAATTTAAAATAAAAAGAAATTTTTAAATGCTTGTAAACTATCTTGGAGAAATGAGTGAGGTTTTTCTTAATTGAAAGATTGTTTCTATATGGGTGTGTACTTTGTGCTCATCTCTGCTTCAGAATATTTACCAATCATTTTATCTAAAGAAGATACTATATGGTAGAACTAAGGTCTTTATTTTCTGGGCCCTATTTAACTTTCTGTATACTTCTGACTACTCTGTGTTCATATTATAGGAACTAGACTTGTAAGAACGTTCAGTATCATGATTGAAATTCACATTGGTCCAAGCCCGCATGGTGGCTTTATTGTAGGCAGTAGCAGAAGACTGAAGAATTAGATAAATTTGGCTTGAACACAGCTAAACTTTTCAAGAGTAATTTAAAAACTACACTACACTGATATAGTTAGATAAAAGTGTCTTCACAGAGTACTTTATTTTATTTAAAGCCTCTCTTTAATTTAACCTTCAATAATTTTGCAAAGAAAAGGAGGGTATGTGTGTATTTTAATACAGCCTGACTTAAATTTATATGTTTTTAGCTTTAGTATTTAACATTTTGTAACAAATAAACCTTTTTTAAAAATAAATTTAATGTAGTGTACTGTGGTTATTTTACCTTGACTACTGAAATGCTGAAATGAATTTGGGAGATATTCCCTTGTGTTTTTTTCCTCAGACCTAATAATTACGTTCCACAGGTAATTTCCATTATGTGTCAAATATTTTAAAAGTTGCTGGTTGTATGGATGACTCATAAATGCGTGATGAGATAAAGAGGATTATATTGCCTTTAATAGCTGGTACAGAGAATTACTCCTATACTGCCTTTATTTAGAAAACTGCTTTAACAGTTGATTATCATGGAAGCTTGAGCATTGGCTGGGGCCAAGACTTCTAAGAAGTGGAGAATCTGCTCTGTGTAACTGGGGATTCAGAATTTGGAACTTCCCAGGGCTCAGGGGCCCAGACAGGAAAGGCCCCTTTCCTCTGGGGAGGGATTGTGCAGCATGGGGAACCTCTCCCCACAAGGTTCCCAAAATGCCAGTAAAGTCGACTGAACTCATAAAGGACCCCACACTTCCATTAGAATTCAGTTCCTAACACAGATCTGATCTGGGTCTAGAAGACCCCAGTCTCCCATAGAAGGAACTCCCCAGTCCTCCTCATGGCCCCATCGCTTCAGTCTGTGCATTCCCGTTCTCCTTTCCAACCTCATCTTGAGACATTGGACTGTACGTCCAGATTGTCTCTCTACTCACATGCCTCATATTCTTCCTACAGCTTGGGCTGAGTTGCCATCCCTGTCTACTTTGCAAAATCCCAGACAGCCTATAAATCCCAACTTAAAAAAAAAAATATTTATTTATTTTTATTTCTCTCCCCCCGCCCCGTCCCGTTGTCTGCCCTCTGTCCACTCACTGTGTGTTCTTCTGTGTCCACTTGCACCCTCGGTGGCACCGGGAAACTGCGTCTTTTTTTTTTGTACATCATCTTGCTGCGTCAGCTCTCTGGGTGTGCAGCGCCACTCCTGGACGGGTTGCGCTTTTTTTTCACGCAGGGCAGCTCTTCTTGCAGGGCACACTCCTTGCGTGTGGGGCACCCTGATGTGGAGGCACCCCTGTGTAGCGTAGCACTCCTTGCGTGCAGGAGCTCTGCACATGGGCCAGCTCACCACCCTGGACCCTCCCATGTGGTAGGCAGACACTCTATCAGTTGAGTCACGTCCGCTTCCCTAAATCCCAACTTAAATGACTTCTTTGATTCGCTTTCTATGACTCTCCAAAGAAGAACTGCTCGTACGTATATCTTCCCTGAGCTCTTTGAACATACCTTTCTTTTGGCATTTATTGCAGTTCTGTGTATTTGTGTATTGGTGGTTTCTGATTGGCTGTAACTTGAGGGCAGGTACCTTACCTTATCTTTATCTTTTTGACTCTCCTCCCCAGCTGTTCACCAAGCACAGGACCTGGCATTAAACTGTGTTTATAGTAAATGGTACTGAAGAGCCCAGATTGCCTCAACTGTGACAACATTTGAAAGTTTGCAAATGCAAATGAAGAGCAGGCTCACATTTGAAGTTTTGTTTGCCCTGTGGCTGGAAAAGTCAGAGTGAGCTAGTATGTGGGGCCTAGGGTAGCCAGGGTGGCCAGTTTTCTGGGAAGTTGATGAACATAGAATGGAAATGTGATGAAACAGTGCAGGGGTACAGAGGGGTGCAAAATATTCCTTGGAGACACCTCTGCCAGGAAGTGGATGTTGGAGATGGGGCAATGTATTAGTCAGCCAAAGGGGTGCTGATGCAAAATACCAGAAATCTTTTGGCTTTTATAAAGGGTGTTGATTTGGGGTAGAAGCTTACAGTTACCAGGCTATAAAGTGTAAGTTATTTCCCTCACCAAAATCTGTTTCCACATGTTGGAGCAAGAAGGTTGCCGGTCTCTGAGAGATTTCAGTCTCCCTCTTCCTCCTAAGGCTCCATGGTCCCAGTTCCTCAAGCTTTGTCTCTCTCCCCTGGGGCTCGACTCTTTCCAGGCTCAGCTGCTCTAGTCTCTTCACAAGGTCAGCTGCGGACTATCAGGCTCACTCTCTTCCTGGGGCCTCTGCAGTGTCTATGGAGCCATCTCTATTCTTCTGTGTTCTTCTCCTGTGTGTTTACTTCCTGGGGTTCCAGCAGCAAAAATCTCCAACTAACTCCTCTGCCCTATTGTTTTCTCATCAGTGTCCTACTGATGTGACCCAATCAAAGCCTTAATCATTATTTAATCAAGTAAAAGTGAAACCTCTGAATTTAATACAATCTAATACACCCAGAGGAACCAGTTTACAAGCATAATTCAATATCTATTTTTTGGAATTCATAAATAATACTAAACTGCTACAGGCAGTAAGATGGAAGCAGGGATGGAAGAGTTCCTGTTGGACACAGTGAAGGGGAAACTGCTCCAGTGTACATAGAATTTGGCTGTATGCAAAGGATCCTTTAATTGCATGTTAATGATTTCCCTGGGAGTGGCAGGCTATGTGCTCAGAATCATGGTTGTCTTGCTCTACTGTCATGGCTTAATATTCAACCAACAAGCTAATAATCAGCATTAGCATCAGTGGGTCTAACATTCTCTTAGTATATTCAGAGAAATAGTCCTATTTAAGAAAATCGCATGCAAGTTAGTGACCACAGTGTATTACTTTTAAAAAATTAGGAAGAGATGGGATCTCAGCCCCTCCTCCTTTGTTGGGAACTTGGACTAGATCTGCTGGCATCCTTGATTCAAAAACAAATGTATGAAAACTGAAACATTAATTTGCCTTTACAGGTTGTTCCTAATCCCTCATCTGTGATTTAGCACCTATCTTGTTTAACCTACAGTCAAGTCCTTTTATCCTGTTTCTTCTTCCTCTGCTTCCCTGCATCACCACTGAAACCCTTTTGCTCTTAATACTTGTAACCCCTGTGACTCCAGAGGCCTCAATGGTTTAGCCTCTGATATGTCATGTTCAAGCAGAACAAGAGCAGTTCAACAGCCAAAAATTATGAAAAGTATCTCATTTTTTATTTTAATTTTTAGTGTTAAAATTTTATAATAATATAATTGCCTGGTTCAAAGCTCAAAATAACATAAAAAGTGTACTTTGAGAAGAGAATCCTTATTCTCTCCCTATTTTCCTCTACTCCCTTTCCCAGATCCCCTATAGGTAATCACTCTTATTACTTTCTTGCACATCATTGTAGTGTTTCTGCAAATAAGGCATAGTTTCATCTTTCCCCTAAAATAGAATAATATCCCCCCCCCCAAAAAAAAAGATGTCCACATCTAATCATCAGAACCTGTGAATTTGTTACCTTTTTCATGGCAGAAGGGACTTTGCAGGTGAGATTAAGTTAAGGATCTTGAGATGGGGAGATTATCCACGTGGGCCCAGTGTAATCACAAGGGTCCTTTTTTTTTTAACTTTATTTTATTTATTTATTTTTTAAGATTTATTTATTTATTTAATTTCCCCCCTTTCCCCTGGTTGTCTGTTCTTGGTGTCTGTTTGCTGCATCTTGTTTCTTTGTCCGCTTCTGTTGTCGTCAGCTGCACGGGAAGTGTGGGCGGCGCCATTCCTGGGCAGGCTGCACTTTCTTTTCACGCTGGGCGGCTTTCCTCACAGGCGCACTCCTTGCGCGTGGGGGCTCCCCCACGCAGGGGTCACCCTTGCGTGGCGCGGCACTCCTTGAGCGCATCAGCACTGCGCATGGGCCAGCTCCACACGGGTCAAGGAGGCCCGGGGTTTGAACCACGGACCTCCCATGTGGTAGACGGACGCCCTAACCACTGGGCCAAAGTCCGTTTCCCGACAAGGGTCCTTTTAAGAGGGAGGCAGGGACGTTAGAGTTAGGGGAGGCGGCAATGTGATGACAGAGAGATTTGAAGATGCTGTGCTTAGAAAATAGAGGAAGAGGTCATAAGCCAAGGAGTGACAGTTTCTAGAAGCTGAAAGAGGTAAGGAAACAGATTCTCCCCACAGAGCCTTCAGAAGGAACCAGGCCTGCCAACAGCTGGTCTTTAGCCCAGTCAGGCTGATTTTGGTCTTCTGACATCCAAAACTGTTAAGATAACTAATAAATTTGTGGGGTTTTTTGTTTGTTTTTTTATGGACCACGGGCTGGGGATTGAACCTGGGACTTCATATGTGGGAAGCCGGCACTCAACCCCAGAGCAACATCAGCTTCCCTGAGTTGGGTTTTTCGTTTGTTTTCAGTGTTTCAGGAGGCACCATGAACCAAACCTGGGACCTCTCGTGTGGGAGGTGGGCACTCAACAGCCACATCTGCTTCCAAATTTGTGTTGTTTTAAGCCACTAAGTTTGTGATTACTTGTTACAGCAGTAATAGGAAACTAATGTACCCGCTTTTTACACAAAGGTGTTACTCTAGTCTGCTAAAGCTGCTCAAGCAGATACCATAAAATGGGTTGTTAAAATTTTAACAATGGGAATTTATTAGTTTACAAGCTTACAGTATTAAGGGTGAGAAAATGTCCAAATCAAGGCATCACTAGGTGATATTCCAGGTTTCTTTGCATTCAACTTCTTGCTTCTGTGACTTTCTCTCACTTTTGTCTCTCCATATTCATCCTGCTTGTAAAGGATTCCTGCAAGAGGATTAAGACCCACCCTGAATGAGGCAGGTCGAATCTTAAGATCCCACTCCGCAAAAGATCCTATTTACAATGGGTCCACACCCACAGGAATGGATTAACTTTAAGAACATACTTTTCTGGGGTCCATAACAGCTTCAAACCATCACAGGTGGCATGAATTATGTCCTTTGTTTGCATCATCACTGAACACAGCAGTTCATTACATCAGTTGTCCTCAAACTGTCACAGTGATCAGAATTACCTGAAGAATTGAACTGCAGAATGCTGGGCCCCAGGCCCAGAGCTCAGGTGCTACTGGGGCCGCTGGTCCCCAGGTCACACTCTGAGAACAATTCCAGTTCTCTCCTGTCTGGAAATCACACACCGCCCAGCTCCTCCTGGGCTTTCCTTCTCTCACCCACCACCCTGCCAGCTCATTGAGGCTTCCCGTCCTCAGGTGTGAGCTGGCCCCTGGCCCCTGGACCCAAGACCGTCCCTCTCCTAGCCCTGTTCAGAGCCCTGTCGCCCTGCTGCAGAACTGCATGGCCGAAAGGCCAGACTTTGCCCTGAGCCCAGGCAGGTGGAGCAGCCACTCAGAGCCATCCAGAATGTTGGGGGGAGGGTGGCCGAGGAATTGGGGGTTGGGGTCAAATTCTGGGTCACACAGGAAGCTTCCTGCAGGCTCCCTGCCCAGTCTTGTAAACCTTCCCGTCTCCTCGTCTGGTTGGGGTTTCCCTGGGCTTGCGCTGAGTGCTGGGCCCTTGACCCCTGTGCCCTGTCGATGACGCAGGGCTGTGCATTCTCAGGAATTAATTTAGAATTAAATTCTGAAAGGACTTCAAAAGAGCCCAAACACACTTTTAAAGGAGTTTTGACAAGAAATTTGAGATTCTTTTTGTTTACAAAGACAGATAGGCCACTATCTCAAACTATACATTTTCAGTGGAAAATTGTCTACCTTTTTAGCTTCTTTTGCTTTTTAAAATATTCAGCCACCCTGTAAGAACTGGAAACAGTATGGAGAACAATGACAAGTAGTCTTTTTAAGCCAAAGGTCCTTGTAGGACATTTGGTTAAACCAGTTTTATGACTCCTGGGAAGTTTTATTATGGGTCCCACGGAGTTACAAAGTAACCGCTTCACTTATGAGGCTTACTTGGAATTTCGGAGTGCTTTTCCCTTCTGCCTACCAATGGCGAGTATCTTGTTTTTGCCTTTACTTTTAGTTAAATTGAAGGCTGTAGAAAAATAACTCAGTTTTTCTCAGTTTAAATTTTCAAAAAATTAAAATATACATAGAAATTTTTTTTTTTCCCTAGAAATCCCTTGTCTAATTCTCCCCATTGTTGCCTGGGTAATTGAACACATCATTGTTCATGGGGTTTTGTCTCCTTGGCTGAAACGGGAAGAGGCTTGGTTTTCTAAATTTACATTGACTTCTTTTAAGGAACTGAATTGCCTCAAAGCAACTAGAACATTTTCGTCTAGAGTAACTATTAATATATATATATTAAACTCCCTGAGAGGCCTCCCAGCAAACTTCCCCAGTAAACACAGATTGCAATGCTGCGAGGCCAGGCAATTTTTAAATGCTTTCCTTAGCTAGATGGAAAGCAAAAGTTAAGACAGTTTCTTGGCAAGAATTCAAATTTTTAGATGATCCTTTAAATAAATAATAGGTACTATTAGATATAGCCTGGGCACTCTCCTAAGCTGCACATGTCTACTACCCCCATTGACAAAACTTTCTCTTCCGTAATCCTCACGTCTTTTAATGAGTATTATAAGAAAGGCTGACCTTGTGAAAGACTTTAATAATAGTGGGCATCAGAGGTTCCTAAACTGCTATAGGGTGTCAGTCTGGATGTACTTGTTGCTTGTACTTTATTTCATTTTTGTATCTCTTTAGCATAATTTTTTAAATTTATTTTTTAATATTGCCTTTTTTAAAAAGATAGATCACTCAAAACTTTACGTTAAAAAATAGCCTCATTTTGAAACATGATTGTTGCTTGAGAAATGTCTGTTGCATGTAGCGAGGCACAGTTAATGGAGAACCCAGCAGAGGCACTGGTCTCCACATGAAGAGTTGGACCGTTGGGGTCCACATGCCCCATTTCTGCTCAGGACCCAGGGAGCTTGGCCAGAGGGTGTAGCCCCAGGGAGGGGTATTGGGGAAGTGGATCACAGAGGCAGGCAAAGCACTACCCTTGACGGGCTTCAAGGGCAAGACCAAGTGTGCAGAGACACCCCAGGGCTTTGGGGGCTGTGTCGTCCTGGCAGGGGTGAAATTCAGTGAAATTTCTGTTATTACTGTCTATGTGAACTCCATAGGGTGGTGAGGCCTCAGGAAATTGAGGTATTACTTATCATTTCAACATTACCACTTATTTACTGTGCTTTTACTAAGTGCCAGACATTTTGCATACACTGTTTTATTTAGAAAATACAAGATTGCATAAGAAAGTAGTCTGGTAGAACGGTTGACCACACGGGTGATGAAGCCAGGCTGCCTGGGATGGTTCAGATCCCAGCTCCACCTCTTACTGTGTGACCTTGGACAGGTGAACTGGCCTCTCTCGGGACATTATTTGCTCATTTATAAAATGGGGCTAATTAATGAACCAACCTCATTGTGCCATTGGGAGGAGTAAATGAGGTAATCTCTGTCTTATCACCAGCTGGTTACAAATAAAAAACAGTGCCTTGCACAGACTGACCACTCCAAAAGTATTGCCACCAAATGCCTTTCAAGGGGAAACTTTCAGTTTTCAGAGTGGGAGGAAGAGGCTGGTAAATGACAGTAAATACCAGTAAACTGCTCTCTCCACACGATGGTTATCGTCACCCGTGCCGCCACTCTCAGGGCAGGCAACGTGGGGTCTGGTCCCTGGTGTGGTTTGCTGACACCAGAGAAGTACAAAAGAATCCCTGTCAACCAGATCTGTGGGGGTGGAGGGAGGGGGAAGGATGTGGGCCAACTGCTGCTAACTGCTTTTGGAAGGCAGCTATGCCCACCACTATACCACCAACGCTGCACAGCATGGTAACCGCTTTTGATTAGCCCCTTCAGATCACTGGGTGCCCAGCTCCAAATCACCCGAACAACGTTGGCAGAAGTCTTTAAATGGTATGCCCTCTCAGAGCTGCGGGGGACCCTTGAAGGGCTGCATTGGCTGGGCAGGGGCTGGCGCAAGAAAGAGCATATTTCAGGAGTCATGGAAGAAGCTCCTGGTGCCCTTCCTGATCCCCCCCTTCTCCCTCCAAACTGTAGCGCAGTTTGGAGTTGGCTGGCACTCCCATTCTGGGTCCTTGACCTTATTCTGGCTGGGAAAGACTGAGTTGGGAAACTTCTCCCCATATGCCTGTTCTCTCAGAATTTGCCCTCCAGGAAAGAGCAGCTTGAGGCAATGAAAGCAGAGCAAGAAGCTATTGAGGTGGATGGCCTGGGGCTTATCTCCTTTAAGACCTGTAGTCCAGCACCCAGGAGAGGGAGAAGATCAGTTTTCAGATTTATATTTACATTTTATTTAAATGTAATCATACAATACGTTACACAACATATTTATTTCCTAGTAATGCAATCCTTTTGTGTCTGGCTTGCTTCACTCAACATAATGTCCCCCCAGGTTCATCCATGTTGTCATGTGCTTTATGACTTCATTTCTTCTTACAGCTGCATAATATTCCATCGTGAATACACCACAGTTTGTTTAACCATTCATCAGTTGATGGACACCTGGGTTGTTTACAACTTTTGACAATTGTGAATAATGCCGCTATGAACACAGGTATGCAGATGTCTATTCATGTCACTGCTCTCAGTTCTTCTGGGTATATACCCAGTAGTGGTACTGCAGGGCCACATGCAAATCTATATTCAACTTCTTTAGGAACTGCCAAACAGCCCTCCACAGTGGCTGTATTGTTCTGCATTCCCACCAGCAGAGATTAAGTGTTCCTATATCTCCACATCCTCTCCCAACACTTGTAGTTCTCTCTTTTTAATAGTGGCCATTCTGATAGTGTAAATGGATAACTCATTGTAGTTTTGATTTTCATTTCCCTAATCACTAGTAATATTGAACATTTTTTCTTTTTTCTTTTTGGCCATTTGTATTTCTTCTTTGGACAAATGTCTATTGAAGTATTTTGCCCATTTTTTTTTTCATTGTCTTTTTATTGTTGAGTTGTAACATCTCTTTATATCTCATGGATATTAAACGCTTATTGAACATGTGATTTCCAAATGTTTTCTCTCATTGAGTTGACTGCTTTTTCATACTTTTGACAAAGTCCTGTGAGGTGCAAAAGTGTTTAATTTTGAGAAAGTCCTATTTATCTATTTTTTCTTTTCTTGCATGTGTTTTGGGGGTAAGGTCAAAGAAACCACCATCTACCATAAGGTCTTTAAAATGTTTCCCTTTATTTTCTTCTAGTATTTCTATGGTCCTGGCTTTATATTTAGGTCTTTGAACCATTTTGAGTTGATTCTTGTATAGGGAGTGAGATAGGGGTCCTCTTTCATTCTTTTGTTAATAGATGTCCAGTTCTCCCAGCACCATTTATTGAAGAGACTGTTCTGTCCTGTTAACATGGACTTGATAGATTTGTCATAACCAGTTGACCATAGAGGTGAGGGTTTATTTCTGGACTCTCAGTTCTATTCCACTGATTGATAATGTTTATCTTTGCGCCATTACCATGCTGTTTTGACCACTGTAGATTTGTAATATCTTTCAAGGTGAGGCAGTGAAATTCCTCCCATGTCACTTTTCTTTTTTAGAATGCTGACTATTCAGGTGCACTTTCCCTTCAAATGAATTTTGTAATTGCCTTTTCTATTTTTGTGAAGTAGGCTGTTGGAATTTTGATTGGTATTACATTTAATCTATAATTCAGTTTGGGTAGGATTGACATCTTCACAGTATTTCATCTTCTGATCCATTAACATTGAATGTCTTTCCATTTGTTTAGGTATTCATTGATTTCTTTTAGCATTGTTTTGTAGTTTTCTGCATATAGGTTCTGTTCTTCTTTGGTTAAATAGATTCCTAGGTACTTGAGTCTTTTTACTGCTAGTGTAAATGGAATTTTTTTCCCCTGACTTCTTCCTCAGATTGCTCAATACTAGTGTACAAATACATTACTGATTTTTGTGTGTTGATCTTGTATCCTGCCACTTTGCTGAACTCATTTATTAGCTCAAGTAGCTTTGTCTTAGACATTTCAGAATTTTCTAAATATAGGATCATGTCATCCTCAAATAGTGAGAGTTTAACTTCCTCTTTTCCTATTTGGATGCCTGTATTATTTTTTTCTTGTCTAATTGCTCTAATTAAAACTTCTATTACAATGTTGAATAACTGGTGACAGTGGACATCCTTGTCTTGTTTCCAATCTTAGAGGTAAAGCTTTCAACCTTTCCTCATTAAATATGATATTGGCTATGGGTTTTTCATATATGCCTTTTATAATATTGAGGAATTTTCCTTCTATTCCAATCTTTTGAAGTGTTTTTATCAAGAAAAGATATTGGATTTTGTTGAATGCCTTTTCTGCATCAGTTGAGATGATCATGTGTTTTTTTCCTTCAATTTGTTAATGCGTAGTGTATTACATTGATTAATTTTCTTATGTTGAACCAGCCTTGCATACCAGGAATAAATTCCACTTGGTCATGATGTATAAGTCTTTGATATGCTGTTGAATTTGATTTGCAAGTATTATTTTGAGAATTTTTGTATCTATGTTCAATAGAGAGATTGACCTGTGATTTTCCTTTCTTGTAATGTCTTTAGCTAGCTTTGGTATTAGGATGATGCTGGCTTCATAATACATGTTGCATAATTTTCTCTCCTCTTCAATTTTTTGGATGAGTGTAAACAGGATTGGTGTTAATTCTTCTCCAAATGCTTGGTAGACTTCACCTGTGAAGCCATTTGGTCCTGGACTTTTCTTAGTTGGGAGATTTTTTATGACATTCAGTTTCTTCAAATGTGATTGGTTTGTTAAGTTCTTGTATTTCTTGAAGCTTCAGTGTAGGTTGTGCATTTCTAAGAATTTGTCAATTTCATCTAGGTTGTCTAGTCTATTGGCATACAGTTTCTCATAATATCCTATTATGATTCTTTTTATTTCTGTGGAGTCGGTCATAACTTCCCCCCTTTCATTTCTGATTGTATTTATTTGCATCTTCTCTCTTTTTTTGTTAGTCTAGTGAGGGGTTTGCCAATTTTATTGATCTTTTGTTGATTTTCTCTATTTTTTTTCTCAATTTCATTTATTTCTGTTCTAATCTTTATTATTTCTTTCCTTCTGCTTGCTTTGGGATTGGTTTGCTGTTATTTTTTAGTTTTCTGGTTATTCAGTTAAATTTTTGAGTTTAGCTCTTTTTTTTAAAAAAATAGGCACTTAGGACTATAAATTTCCCTCTCAAGATTGTCTTTGCTGTATCCCATAAACTTTGATAAGTTGTTTTTGTTTTCAATATACTTACTAATTTCATTTGCAATTTCTTCTTTGAACCACTGGTTATTTTGGGATGTGTTGTTTAGCCTCCACACATTTGTGAATTTACCTCTTTCCTGTCTATTATTGATTTCCAATTTCATTCTATTATGATCTGAAAAGGTAGTTTGTAGAATTTCAACCTTCTTATATTTGAGACTTACATTATGCCCTAAAGTGTGGTCTATCCTGGAGAAAGATCCATGGGCACTTGCGAAGGAAGTGGACGTGGCTCAACTGATAGAGTGTCTGTCTACCATATGGAGGGTCCAGGGTTCGATCCCCAGGGCTTCCTGACCTGTGTGGTAAGCTGGCACACATGCAGTGCTGCCATGCACAAGGAGTGCTGTGCCACCCAGGGATGCCCCCAAATAGGGGTGCCCCATGCACAAGGAGTGCAAACCCCAAGGAGAACCGCTCCCCATAAAAAAATGCAGCCCACCCAGGAGTGGTGCGGCACACATGGAGAGCTGACGCAGCAAGGTAACGCAACAAAAAAAAAGATGCAGTTTCCCATTGCCACCAGATAATGCAAGCAGATGCGGAAGAACACACAGCAAATGGACACAGAGAGCAGACAATGGTGGGGAAAGGGAGAGAAATAAATTTTAAAAATTAAAAAATATATGTTAAAAGTATTTTTTTTTTAATTCATTTAAAAAAGACTCACAGGCACGTGAGAATAATGTAAAACTCATTGAGTTTGGATGCAAAACTGTATATGTCTGTTAGGTCTAACTCGTTTATCATATTGTTCAAGTTCCATTTCCTTGTTGATCTTTTGTCTGGTTGTTCTATCTAATGATGTGAGTGGTGTGTTGAAGTCTCCAGCTATTATTGTAGATATGTCTATTTCTCCCTTTAGTTTTGTCAGAGTTTGCCTCATGTATTTTGGGGTACCCTGGTTAGGTGCATAGATGTATATGACTGTTATATCTTCCTCTTATTAATATATAATGGCCTTCTGAATCTCATAACTTTTTTGCATTTAAAGTCTGTTTTGTCCAATGTTAGTATAGCTACTCCTGCTCATTTTTGGTTACTGTTTGCATGGAATATCTTTTTTCAGTCTTTCACTTTCAGCCAGTTTGTATTCTTAGATCTAAGGTAAGCCTCTTGTAGGCAGCAGATGGATGGCTTATATTTTTTAATCCATTCTATCAGCCTTTATCTTTTCATTGGGGAGTTTAATACATTCACATTCAATGATATTACTGTAAATGCATTATTTACTTCCACCATCTTATTCTTTGGTTTTCCATATGTCATATCGTATTTTTGTCTTTTTACTCTTTTGGTTATACTTTCTGCTATTCTTTCTTTGTTACTCTCCTCCAAGTCTCTCTCTCCTGTCTTTTTCTTTCAGGCTTCAAAGCTTCCTATAATATTTCCTGCAAAGGTGGGTTCTTTTTTATGAACTCTCTTAGTTTCTGTTTGTTTGTACTCACCTTCATATTTGAAGGACAAATTTGCTGGATAAAGAATTCTTGGCTGGCAGTTTTTCTCTTTTAGTATCCTAATTGTATCCTACCACCCTCTTCTCGCCTCCATGGTTTCTGGTGAGAAATCCACACTAAGTCTTACTGGGCATCCCTTATATGTTATGGTTTGCTTCTCCCTTGCTACTCTCAGATTTTCTCTTTATCTTTGACATTCTGAGTAATATGTATCTTGGAGAAGGTCTTTTGGATTTATTCTGATGAAGTATGCTGTGCTTCTTGGACATGTAAGTTCATTTCTTTCATGAGAGTTGGGAAATTTTCAGATATTATTTCCTCAAATACTCTTTCTGCCCCTTTTCCTTTCTCTTCTTTTAGAACTCCCCTGACATGTATGTTGTTCAGTTTGTGCTGTCATTCAACTCCCTGAGCCCCTGCTTAGTTTCACTATTTCTCTCTTCAATTTCAGCTTCCTTACTTTGGTATCACTTATTCTTTATTCTGCCATTTTGAGTCTGCTATTGTGTGCCTCTAGTGTGTTTTTGGTCTCACCTATTGTATCTTTTATTCCCATGAGCTCTGTTACTTTTCTATTAGGATTTCAAATTCTTCTTTGTGCTCACTCAATGTCGTCTTTTTTTTTCTGCTGTGCAACATATTTATTATTTTTCAAATATTACTGCTTAATAAACTTAAATCACTATTTGACTTTTCAATAACAAAATGAACAGGTACAGCATTTATTATATTTTTTCATTCTACTAAACAAATAATAACTCAATGTCTTCTTGATGTCTTTTACTCTTTAGCCATATTGTCTTTCAACTCATTAATTTGATTTTGAAAATTTGTTTCCATCTAGATAATTAGTTGTCTCAAATCATGTGTCTCTTTTGGGGCTTTGATATATCCCTTTTCTTAGGCCATGTCTTCCATTTTATTAGTATGGGTTATAATATTTTGCTGATATCTAGGCATCTGTTTAGGATGGTAGTTTACTTAGATGCGCAAATTCTTTCTCTTTCATAGGGATTTAGTGGTAGGAGACTTTGTGTTACTGCTGCTGTTTGATTTTTGCTTAAATCTGGATCATTAGGATTGTCCCTGTTAGTTGCTCAAAAGTGGGCTCTGGACCCTGTAATGGGTTGCAGACCTGTTTCCTAGGGCCTTGAGGAGGGAGGCTGGGAAAAGCCTCTCTTACTTACTTCTAATTTTCTCATGTGCACTTCCCTGGTCTGCCAACAGATGGTGTGCTTTGGCAGCCCTCTCAGTTCAGTGCCTGCTCCGAGTGTGTTTGCTGCAACAGGTCTGGAGCAATGTGATAGGGATTCCTGCCTGGAGGCTAAGAACCTTGTAATTCAGACCCAGGATCAGTTTCACACACCCACTCTTGCCACAGGTGGGAGGCCGGTTCTAGATGGGAGGGAGCAGCTTCCAGCTGAGTTCTCTAATTGTGCCTTCTCAAGGAGTTATTGGCCCTCCATTCCTTTGGCCACTTTTTGACACCCCTTTATAGAAACCAGAGGAGATTTTCTGCATCACCAACCTCCCTCCTGCCTATACCAAGTTACCAGAGGTGTTAAAAGTTCATCCATCCATTCTCAGGGATGATTTGGAAAGATAATAAAGGAAAAGCAGTGCAAAATCCCCATCTTTTAAAAAATCTGTAATTGTATATATGAAGTACTCCGAATTTCTTTTACAAGGCATGCAAGAGAAAAGTAAGAAAGCAGTTCTGTTCTTTCTTGAGAAAACTCAGCTACAGGCACCCAGAGAGCCACAGGAAAGGTTTCTGGGCATCAAACTCAAGGGCCTGTGGGGTAACACAAGTTCTCCTAATCCCCCTTCTTTTCCCTATCCTTTCAGCTCTGCACAGCTCACCAGAAAAGTCACCTTGGGACAGGAAATATAAACCTGTGCAAAACTATAGACCTAAGTTTAAATATTGCTTGTGCTTAAAGGAACCAGGCCAGAATTTTCCACTAATAGGCAAGATTAAATCCTGCCCCTTCAAAAGTTCAGTATATTTAATAAGAAAAGACTACTATAAATATATAGAGGAATTTTATGCAAAATATCTCAGAAACCTGATTCTTTAAAATATTTCCCAGGATCTGCTAACAATAATTATGATGTAGTGAATTAGGGAGCATGGCTTTCCCTTACAGTCATATTTTAAAATAGTGGCCTAAGAGTCCTCATTGTGGATATAAATAGTGTGGTCTGGGCCACACGGACACCACTGGCTACTGTTTCCCACAAAGAACTATCATCAGATGGCCTTGAGTCAGGAGGAATGGCTGTCAGGTACCCACTTGGGGAGGCAAGATGGAAGTGCAAAGAAGGATGAGACGTATGCAGGGGACTGAATCACTTGTTTTGATAAGTAAACAGGAGTAGAGCTTTGACTATTAATTTTTGCTTGGTTATTCTTGTTGCTTTCCCCTGCCAACCCCTTGTGCCAACCTCTCAGTGCTCTTTGGATGACAGTCCTCTCTATCCTTGCATATCACACAGAATTACTCAGCAAGGAGCCAGAGAGAAAATAGGAGATTACATGAGAATCTGCACAATGGCCAGGGAGCTGCCAAGCCCCTTTCCCCTGCTTGGCAGCCAGAACCCTGGCAGCAAGTCCCAACCCCCGGCTGTGAAACTGGAGAAGCTGAACATTTCAGAAGGAAAGATATCCAGGAACTGACCATTGAGGGATTTTCCAGTAAAATGGCCAGATCCATACCCAATCATTTATTCATGCATTCATGCAAACCCTCAACTGATAATTACCAAGTGCCTACTATGTACCAGGCAGTCTTCTTGATGCTGCTGATTTAGCAGTGAATAAAACAGACACAAATCCCTGGCCTCAAGGAGTTAGTGGTGAAGACAGGCAATAAATAAAGACATAAAGTATACAGTTTATTAGGTGATAAATGCCATGGAGAAAAATAACCCAAGGAGGAGGGCTAGGGAAGATAAGGTGGAGGGGGGTGGTGTTGAAATTTTAAATAGGGTAATCTGGGAGACCTTGCTGGAAAGGTGACGTTTGAACAAAGGCTCTGTGGAGAAGTTGACAAGCTCAATCCATGCACATAAATCTTCCAATCAGCTTTTTATTTTATTATTATTTTTTTTGGTTTTTACAAAGGGTATTTATTTGGGGTAGGAGTTTACAGATACCAGACCGTAAAGCATAAGTTACTTCCCTCACCAAAGTCTATTTTCACGTGTTGAAGCAAGATGGCTGCCGATGTCTGTGAGGGTTTAGGCTTCCTGGGTTCCTCCCTTGCAGGGTCTTGCTTCTCTCTGGGTTCAGGGTTCCTTACTTCCCAGGGCTCCAGATTCAGCATCAAACTCCAACATCAAAACTCCAACATTAAGAACCCTCCCAGTCAACTTTTTAGTGTCTCATTCTTAAATATGGGCAGCCAGCCATTTAAGATTACATTTTGTTTTAAATGTAAAACCAAAAAAGAAAATAGGAACTTAGAGATAATGTAGGAATCAGAAGACAATATTTTAAAAGCCCAACTGTAATTAATATCCCAGAGAGAAAAGAAGTGATTTCATCCATAAAGAACAAGAAAAAAGGAAACTACTGAGAATAAGAAAGAACTCTTGAAAATAATATCATAGTTAGAAACAATTCAGAAAGCGTTAAAAAATTACAATAATTTCAGAGGTAAGTGAAGGTACTGCCTTTATAAAATAAAAACAGAATGCTGTAAAAAAGAACACTTAGATAATAATGAAGAGCTAGCTATTGGAAATTAAAAACATGATATATACCTCCTGAGAGCTCCTTGTTGCTCACATGTGGCCTCTCTCTAAGCCAGCCTCAGCATATAAATGCACTACCCTCCCCCAGCATGGACATGACTCCTGGGGATGAGCCTCCCTGGCATGGAGGGATTACTACCAAGCACCAGCTAGCAATGCAATGGAAAAAGACCTCAGCCAAAAGGGGGAGAGGGTGAAGACAAATGAGTTTATATGGCTAAGAGACTTCAAAGTGAGTCAGGAGGTCATTCCAGAGATTACACTTAGGCACGTCTCAGCAGGATCTCATTGACTGCCACAGTAAATATTGCCTCAAATAGTGGGACTCCAGAGGGTTCTGGAGACATCCAGACACTACAGACAGGGCAGACAGCTCAGGAGTTTGGCACCCTGTCAGTGGGCCCTACTTTGGAATTTATGCTCCCCAGTGTGACAGAGTTGGACTCAGTTGTGGTTCCCTTACACATGGCTCTTGCTGCCCCTTCTATTGGAACCTATAGTTAGTGCTAGAGTTGATAGGTTTATGTCCAAGAGACTTAAATCTTTGGACTTCCCATGTGCCAGTCGGGCCCTGAATCTCAACAGAGTTGCAACACCTACTCTCCAGTTCATTGGACTCACCTAGGATAACCAACAAGGAAATGATGATGGACAATGACCATCCCAAGGAACTGAGAGAGTCTACAACTGCAAGCAAGATAGTCCCATCCATCTGCCCCATGGGATCTAAGCCCCTTCTCAATTAGAGGTGGAGTGGGCATCACCATCCCAGAATCCTCAGGATTGGGGAATGAACGACGGACTAGAGGAGACTTACTGTTATTCTACTATAGACTTATTGTGATTCTAGCAATGGAAAAGCCCAAATCATTGATGTGGAGGCAGTGACCACCAGAGATTCTGAGGGGAGGGAGAGGGGGGAAATCGTTGTAATATGGGGCATTTTTGAGACATTGGAATTGTCCTGAATGATGTTGCAATGACAGATACAGGTCATTATATATCTTGTTATAACTTACAAAACTGCGTAAGAGAGATTTTAAACTATAATGTAAACTATAATCCACTCTTAGCGGCAATGCGCAAATATGTATTCACCAGTTTTAACAAATGTACCACAATAATGAAGGATATCATTAGTGTGGGAAAGTGTGGGAGGGGTAGGAAGTAGGGCATATGGGAATCCTCTACATTTTTTATGTAACATTTATGTAATCTAAGTATCTTTAAAAAAATTTTTTTTAAGTATTAACAAAAGATATAAATTTAAAGCTCGATAGAAGGGTAGGAGGATAAAGATGAATAAATCCCTCAGCGAAAAAAAGAGATAGAAAATAGGCCCATATATACATAAAAGGACAAGGATTTCCCAAAAGAGAACACAGAGATAAGGGAGGGAGGAACTTATCTATAGAGTAATCCAATAAAATTTCGAAGACCTGAAGGACAGGTATTGTCAGATTGAATGGATCTTCCAAAGATGATCTACAATGAGGGATATCATTGTGATATTTCAGAGCATAGGGATCAGAAGATTTTGCTACTTCTAGAATGAAAAAAAAAAACACAAAAGAAACAAAATGCTCCAAATAGCAAACCAGGTCACATACAGAGAATCAAGAATCAGAATGGGGAAATGGACTTGGCCCAGTGGTTAGGGCGTCCGTCTACCACATGGGAGGTCCGCCGTTCAAACCCCGGGCCTCCTTGACCTGTGTGGAGCTGGCCCATGCGCAGTGCTGATGTGCACAAGGAGTGCCGTGCCACGCAGGGGTGTCCCCCGCGTAGGGGAGCCCCACGCGCAAGGAGTGTGCACCCTGTAAGGAGAGACGCCCAGTGTGAAAGAAAGTGCAGCCTGCCCAGGAATGGCGCCGCACACATGGAGAGCTGACACAACAAGATGACACAACAAAAAGAAACACAGATTCCTGTGCTGCTGACAACAACAGACACGGACAAAGAAGACGACGCAGCAAATAGACCAAAGAACAGATAACCGGGTTGGGAGGGGGAAGGGGAGAGAAATAAATAAATAAATAAATCTTTAAAAAAAAAGAGAGACAATGAGCAATGCCTTCAAACTTCTGAAGGAAAATGATTTCAAACTAAAATCTATATCCAGATGTATTCTCAATCAAGTATGAGAGTAGAATAAAATTTTCAGACAAGGAAGTTCTCAAAAAATTTAACCTCCCATTCTCTCTCTTGAAAGCCATGGAAAATAGGTGCTGCAAAATGAGAGAGAAGACTAAAAAAAGAGACACCATCTGCTAATTTTTCTTCAATGTCCATTCTCCCCCCACCACCTCCCTGTTTCTTTTTGTTTTTTGGTGTAGACCTCCCTGAGTTTATTTGAGCAGAGGCTTCCCAGTCAGGGACAACGTTGCCTAGTCTTCCCTGTGGCTAACGGGGACCATGAGACTAAGTTTTGACCAATGGAATGTGAACAGACTGGCACATACAACTGGGTTGATCGTGATCTCGTGGAGCCATGCCACCTGCCAGCCTCTGGACTGTTAATGAGAGAAATAAGCTTCTGCTGTCTTTGTTACAGCAGCTTAGCCTGTATCCTAACTAATCTATGTGCGAAATAGATCTGACATGGGAGAGAGCAAAGGGAATCCCCAGGAAGAGAACTGTGTACCAGACGAGTGGGCGATCAGTCCAGACTAGAAAGTGTAACTCTCCGTGCAGAGGGCTCTGCCAGTGTGCACGCTGAAAAACAAAAAAACTTGAGGACAGAATGCGCAGATAAGCTGAAGCAGATGCTTATCTGTACTTAGCTTGCCTTGTGCTGATCTCCATGCCACACCTCCAGCCAGTTGAGGAGACTCATCTGACTCCCACAGAAATGGTGTGCTTTGACTTATTCCTGAGAACTGGACGTGGGTTATGCTGAGTTTAGAAGCAAAAATGCAGAGCTACCCACTCCCATTTCCCATAAATCTGGAGGATGCCCAGTACCAGATTTACGCAGTAGCCTCTCAGACCTGTGTTTCCAAGAAATCAGTCAGTAGCATAGCTGACTTCCCCAGAAGGGGCTCTAGTAAACTCAGTATGCTGGAGTCAGACTATGACTCATAGTCTGTGTTCAGCTTATCTTCTCCTGGAATTCTGCCTGTAATTGCAATAATATTGCCTTTTCCATCCACAGCTAGATGGGTACTTGCTACTGCTTTCCAAAACCACAATGTATTGTCTGGGGATATTATAAGGAGTAAAACTGTAAAGAGATGCATCAAAATGATAAAAAAAAAAAAATGGGCTAGTCGTTACCTATGCAGTGGTAGGAAGGAGATACCCTTAGACAGGGGCATATGGATCTCTAAGATATATTATTAGTACTTTAGAAACATGTATATCCTAGGAAGTAGATTCATGAGTGTTAATTTAAATAGAATTTATGTATTCTATATAGTCTCCTATATGTCTCATATATTACAATTTTTTCTTTTAAGATTTTATTTCACCCCACCCCTTGTTATTTTTCACATGCTGTGTCTGTCTTTTTCTTTGGAAGGCACTGGGAGCTGGACCTGGACCCCTGATGTGGGAGGGAAGTACGTAATCACTTGAACCACCTCTGCTCCCTGCTTTGTTGTGTTTCTCATTGTTTTTCCTCCCTGGATCTCTTGTTGAGTCATCTTGTGCCAGCTCACTGCGCCTGCCCATTGCATCAGCTGTCTTCTTTAGGAGGCACCAGAACCTTTGCTTCTTGCTTTGTTGTGTCTCGTTATGTTTTTTCTTCTCGTGTCTCTTGTTGTGTCACCTTGATGTGCCTGCTCATCATGCAAGCTGTCTTCTTTAGGAGGCACTGGGATCTGAACCAGTGACCTCCTCTGAACCAGGAGCCTAGTCACCTGAGCCACATCTGCTTCCCACAATTTTTTTTATAAAGATTTTTTCTTTTTCTCCCCCTGTTACCCCCATTGTCTTCTCTGTGTCCACTCACTGTGTGTTCTTCTGTGCTTGTATTCTCATTCGGCAGCTGAAGAAACCAACACTGGGACCTTCCGGAGTGGGTGGGAGAGAGGCAATTACTCTCTTGTGCCACCTCAGCTCCCTGTTCTGCCATGTCTTCTTATTTTCTCTTCTCTGTGTCTCTTGTTGCATCATCTTGCTGCACCAGCTCTCTGCATTGGCCCGCACTCCTGCGTGGGGCGGCTTTCCCATGGCGGGTGCCATTCCCACACAGGACGGCACTCCTGCATGGGACCACATTCCTGCATGGGCCAGCTCTCCACATGGGCCAGCTTGCCCTCACCAGGAGGCCCTGGGCATCGAACCCTGGACCTTCTATATGGTATACAGGAGCCCAATTGGTTGAGCCACATCTGTTTCCCCTCACAATATTTTAAAATAGGCTTAAATACTCCATGAAACTAGCAAATGTGTGACCAGGACTGGATTTGGGCAAGGGTTAGAGCAGAAAATACTTTTAGTACTGTTTCGTTTTTTAAGCCTCATACTTTGCTATTTTGATAAAATTAAATTTCTATGTTAGAAACAAAAATACAAATGATTACTATTAGCATAGCCTGACGAGAGTTGTAAAGGATCTATAGAGAGCAATTCAGGATCATGAAAAAGGAAAAATTACTTTTTCTAACCAAATTTAGTGAGAGGTAAGGGGAATTACAGGGAAGGTTGTTTTTAAGTCAGGCCTTGAAAAATGAGGAGGAGTTTGGCAACACAACAATGGAGAAAGGGCATCTCAAGAAGAGGAAACACAATGAGCAAAGACACAGAAGTGTGAAAGTACAGGCAAGAGGACCAGAACAGATCAGGGACATTCATAGCATTGTTCAGTGTGTAACCTGTACAATTATCCACAGCAATCCTGGTTGAAGGGAGCAGCTAGGACTTATAAGGAAAGGAAGCCAAAAGTACAAGTGTGGTGTTATGGATTCGTTGCCTCCCCCAAAAAAGACACATTGCACTTCTGACCTTATTTGGAAATAGGGTCATTGCAAATGGAGCTGGTTAAAATGAGGTCATATTTGAGTAGGATGGGCCCTCAATCTGACTAGTGTCATTAAAAGAGGAAATTTGGACACAGAGGAAGGGAGAATGCCACATGGAGATAGAGATGATGGCCATGTGACAAGGCAGAGATTCAGTTACGCCACAGGCCAGGAAAGGGATATGGAACAGATTTTTCCCTACAGACTTCAGAGGGAGTATGGTCCTTCTGACACCTTCATCCCAGGCTCCTGGCCTCCAGAACTATGAGACAAATTTCTGTTGTTTTAAGCCATCCAGTTTGTGGTACTTTGTTATGGCAGCCCTGGGAACCTAAGACATGGAAGAAATGGAAACAGGGAACATTGCTCAGGAGGCTAGTGGTGACATACTTCACTTAAACCTATGTTAGATCAATATTAAAAAGTTATTTCAACCATTTGTGCTCAATGAGCAACAGCAACACATGCCTTTATAATGGCAGGGGGCAGACAGGAATAAAGCTTTAAGTCAGTGTATTTCATACTAGTCCCATTTCTTAAGGTCTTCGGACATGGAAAAGAAAAATCATCATCTCTGGGTTCTTCTTTATAGGAAATTAATCATTCACAGTAGAGACCTCAAAAGGAAAGGAACAGTCTTGCAATTCTAGAATATAAAATTAAACCTCATGGCAAGGGCTACTTAAATTTTCAAAAAGTGGAAAAAGAAAAAAAAGTAGAATTATTTAGAGCAGTGTTTCTCAAATTTAGCTCCTTCCATAGACATTCTTGGGTGAAGGAACTGCAAGATTTCTATGATAATTTTAAAAATTTTGCATTTCAACTTGGGTCCTCAGATGTTTCATGGAATTGTTGAACATTTCCCATGAGAACTCTAAGTTGTCAAGGTGGAAAACACTGGCTCCATATGGGATAAGGTGGGATGAAGACGACAGAGATGCATGTAGCTTGAAAAAGCACATTTAGTAAGCAATTGATTTCATAATACAAGGAAGTCAAGCTCGGCAAAATAAGTTTGGCTAATAGGTAGTACTGAAGACCAAATATAGGTTCACCCAGGAAGGCTTGGAATAAGCATGGTTGTGGTTTAAAACACTGGTTTAGACTTAGAGGTAGAGGAATGCTGGCACATGGAGAACAGTAAGAAAAATGGTTGTTTTGGGTCAATGAATGAATGCTAAACCAAAACTTGTCCTGGTCCTTTGGAACCCAAAAGCCCAATCCAGAAGAAACCCAGATCGTCCATCAGTCTTTTAGGCCCCATGATGTGGGGCAAGTTGGTCTACTTTTTAATACTGATCCAAAAGAAGAAATGCTTTCTACCCACATCCCAGATTCTACTCCACCTCTTATTTTTTATTTCAGAATTTAAGTAAACCAGTGCTGTAGTTGGGCAAGAACCCCAGATCATCCACCACAAAGTGCCATCATTGTTGGTGATGCCATCCAGTTCCCAAGGGGGACATCATTTGGGTCTATTCTGGTAGGAAAGAAACAAAGAATTGATCTTCTTGGAAAGCTAAATTCCCCTCATTTCCCCTTCATTACCAGAACATTTACTTTTGCTTCTTAAACACAACCTGCTATAGGTAGCCTTGAGATAGTTCTAAAGCAGGGGTTCTAAACAAGGGGTCTGTGAGCTTAAATTGAAATTCAAAAAAACATTCTGTGGGGATGTGTTAGTGTGGGTGTGATATATTTATTAAATAATACACAGTATAGTGTGGACTTAGTAAGGGGTCTGTGTTTTTCACCTACTAGCTAAGGGGTTCGTGGAACAAAAAAATTTAAGAACTCTTGTTCTAAATGAAAAGGACAATGCAAATAAAGAGATCTTATGAATATGGGGGACTCTAATGCCCACCCGAACACAGAGGTAGTTGGGAAATGGTATTTCCTATCTTCTTAGAAAGTAATTTGTTTTCCTCCACTCTTAATCAAAACCTAAACTGCTAAAAGTGGTCTAATGTTAGGAAAATTTTTGTTTAACAACAAATTAGGTTTTGAGTGCTACACTGCATGGTGTGATACAAAAAGTGAACCCAAGTAGTGTCCAATGATGTGCTGATGTAGAATTATAGGAAGGTTATAATATTGACTTTATCTTATTTCAGGAAATTTTATTGTATTTTTTTCAGATTTCCCCTCCCCCTCACTCCTGTACTATTCTGAATAACCATCACAAATTATGTATATTCGTTGCCAAGTTATTATTAATTAGTGGGTAACAGGCACTTATTACTGTAAATTTACCACTTGGCTAAAGGAACACCGTGTGATGTCAGTGCTATCTGCCTCTGTAGAAGCTAGCTAGCACTAACAGCTCTGGAGAGCTGACAGGGAGGGAGGGAAGAAGGCAGCTTGTCATACCCTAATCCTAACTTGTTTCTTTTCTAAAAGGTCCAGCTCCCTACAGTTTTCCATAAGGACTAATGGCTTGTGTGCTCTGACCCCTGCCAACCTTTCTTATCACTCTTCCTCACTGCTCTTTGTTCAAGCTGCTCTTGCTTTCTTCCTGTTGACATCTCATACTTGTTGCCACCTCAGGACTTTTGTACTTTCTATTTCCCCCACCTAGAAAGCCCTTGTTTCACCTCTACCTGGTTCTCTCCTCAACCACATCTCAGCTCAACCCCCATCTCTTGGAAAAAGCCCTCCCTCATCACCTTAGCTATATTCGCTCCCTGCCCTGCCATGTTCTATCATTATTTTATTTATTTGTTTTAGGAATTATTTGCTTGTTTTTGATCTGTCTACCTCTCTAGAATGTAAGTTTGATGTTATCTTTTTATTCATCACTGTGTTTCCTGAGCCTAGTACAATGCCTGACACATAGTACATGCTCAATAAATACTTGTCAAATAAAGGTTGAGTGCAACCTTTGGCACAATCTCCCATTGGCACAATCAATCCCTTTGTAAAAGGTTGAAATTCATAAATGATTGATGTCACAGTTCCTCAAATCACCCCAAGTCATTATTTCCCTAGCCAGAATACTTTTCTGGAATAAAACATTGACAGTGGAATCCTGTGTCTTCCCAGGTCCCTGGCCTGACGTTTCACTCACCTGTAATTATTTTAGAGCTTCAATTTGCCGTAGCCGGATCTCCAGTTCCCCACTCTTTTGCATATTTACTAGTTCACTGCACCCACCTATACAATCTTTTCCAATAAAGACACGAGGTACCTAAAAAAGCAAACAAACCAGGGCACTTAAGGAATTTAGTTATTAGATTACAAAGAATGATCCTTCCTCTAAATATGTCCCATGACCCAAATCTTTTCAAATCACATTATAAGCTCTACATGTAGGTTTCTTTAGGATAGAACTTCCTTTTTTCAAAAAAGATTTATTTATTTATTTCTCTCCCCTTCCCTCCACCCCCCCATTGAATGCTCTCTGTGTCCATTCACTGTGTGTTCTCCTTTGTCTGCTTGCATTCTTGTCAGCAGCACCGGGACTCTGTGTCTCTTTTTTGTTGCATCATCTTGCTGCATCAGCTCTCCATGAGTGCGGCGCCACTCCTGGGTAGGCTGCACTTTTTTCGCAAGGGGCGGCTCTCCTTACAGGGCGCGCTCCTTGCACGTGGGGCTTTCCTACACGGGGAACCCCCTGCATGGCACAGCACTACATGCACGCATCAGCGCTGCACATGGGCCAGCTCAAAACATGCGTCAGGAGGCCCTGGGTTTGAACCCTGGACCTCCCATATGGTAGGCGGATGCTCTTATCAGTTGAGCCAAACTCGCTTCCCAAGGATAAAACTTTCTTACTGTTATAAGAGTAAAATTATTTATTAAAGAATGGTTTTAAGCCAGGATACTTTTCAAATTGAGGATGAGAGGAGGAAGCACTGTGCATGAGATTGCCCAACTTGTCAAAATGATTTAAAAGTTCAATCTATAGAAACGTTTCAGGGAAAGAATTTTGGCTGGCTACAGGGAGACCACCCATGGAATTCTGGTTTCTCTGCAGCTGTGACCACTCCTGAGTCCTTAAGCTGAGCCACAAGCAACCAGGAGTTTCTTTCTAAATACAATTGGAAAATTAATTACTTTAGGTCTCTGTCCCTGATTTTTAGGTCTAGTTTATTACACTCATCTCTCCCAGTTGTTCAGACACAGATTGAGCTCTCTCCTCAATGTGGGGAGGAGACAATGATGTCTGGTCTCATTGTTTCATCCCAGGCCCATCATAAGATGCTTAAATGCCACAGCTCTGGGATCAGTGACATTCATCTGCTTTGGCTTCATAGCTGGCATGGCTGGGTTACCCAAGGCAGACCAGAATGACACCGTCATTACACCTGCGGAATGAGTGCATCCCCAGTCACACACATGCTCCCTCCCTGCCTGCTCCTCCAGCCACATTCCATAATTCCAGAAGGCTTTTAGAATCTCGAGGGAAAAGGAACTCCCCTCACTGTGGCCCAAGCAAGTTCCCGGCAAGGGCATGACACACAGGCTGACTGGCAGGTGATGATATAGGTCACCTGACTGAGAAACAAGCAGATCCTCATCCCCAACACTAGGAATGTACCAGAAGGGGTGGGGGAGATTAAGGAGGAAACAGTCAAAATATTTTCAAAGCTTTTGATTTTCTTCAGAAGGCTTAATAATTCAAGCGATTAAAAAAAAAAAAAAGCCAGATAGAAGAGAAAAGGCTGAATTATTGCAGATACGTTCTTGTAGTAGTTTTATTAAAAATAGAGTCTGGGTGGAAAGTGGTTTTTAAAAATAAAAAGCAAGCCTTGAAAGCATGTTAAATGAATAAGCCAGACACGGAAAAACAAATATTGTATGGTTCTACTAATATGAACTATCAAGAATAAGCAAATTCATAGTGGCAGAAAATAGATTAGAGATTACCAGGTCCAGGAAGAGAGGAGAATAGGGAATTGCTTAATGGGTACAAAGCTTCTGTTTTGGGTAATGAAAGTTTTTGTAATGAAAGGTGGAGGTGGTGGCATGGCATTATAAAAGTTATTAATGCAACTAAATTAAAAGCTAAAAGGGAAAATTGTATGATATGTTACTATAATAAAAATCAATAAAAAGCAAAGATCAGGGAAGCAGCTGTGGCTCAAGTGATTGGGCTCCCGTTTACCGTATGGGAGGCCCTAGGGTTCGTGTCCCAAAGCCTCCTTGTGAAGGCAAGCCGGCCCACACCCACAGAGAGCTGGCACAGCAAGATGATGCAGCAAAGGGAGATGAGCAGACACAGAAGAACGCACAGCAAATGGACACAGAGAGCAGACAGCAAGCAAGCCACGGGGGGTGGGGGTGGGGGATAAATAAAATAAAAAAATAAATCTTAAAAAAAAGTAAAGGTCAAACATTTAAAAGAAATCCTGCACCAAATTTTCATGGTTACTTCCTGTGCCCAGAGAGAGGGAAAGAACGTAGTGGACGCAGTTCTGGAGCAAGCTGTGCTACTTAGGACCCAATGAGAAGAACTGGAAATGTCACATTCAGTCACAGAAAATACTGCCAGTGCCACCTGTACCACAGGGTTGTGGAGGACGCTTGGCATACGGGAAGCAAAGCGTCATCAACGCAACATTGTTTTTAATAACAGAAGAGCACCAGAAAGTTGAGGTGAGAAACCTGACATTTCCCTTGCTCCTGGCCATTATTTTAGAGAAAATAAAGCTTTCTTTCCAAATTCTTGGGCCCTTTCAACTTCTATATCCCCAGAAAGACTTGGCTCTGGTCAATTGTAAACAGTAAGCAGGAGAGTCCTAATGTAACTCCAATGTAATTATACTTACACAGCTCCTTCTGTTGAAGCCATTACCTCATTAAATAAAAATTATATGAGCTTTAAACAAGAGTGCAATTTATTAATTCATGAACTTCTTTACTTTCAAAAAGAATACAGCAATTGTCACTCCTCACACGGCTTCTGGTATCTCCATCTCTGAGCCTGGGCAGAGGGGTTTGAGTGTGACCAAAGGGCGACCCGAGGAGCAGAGTCCCCAGTGGTTCTCAGATTTGAGCATCAGACTCACAGCTTGTTAAAACACAGATTTCGGTGCCCCACCCTCCCGAATTTCGGTCAGTGCCCAAGAGTGTGCATTCCTCACAAGCTCCCAAGTGATGCTGCTCTAGCTGGTCCGGGAAACACACTGTGCAAATCCCTGGTTTAAAATGAGCCATTTATTCCTCTCAAGGTAAGGGAGGCTTTGAAAACCCACCGCCCTGCAGCCGCCCCCTGCTGAGGGCGATCCAGCCAAGAGCACTTCACCCGGGAGAGCAAAGTCACCTTTGCCCTCACATCCACCCTCCAGGCTGGGCAGCAGGAAAACCGCCCGAGAGTCCACCCCTCAAGGGAGCTGAAGACAGGCTGCACCCACGACGGCACAGACCGCGCGGGGGTGGGGTGGGGGCGCGGGTGCTGAAACAGGAAACAGAGACACCCTTGATTCTGCTGAGGAAAGGGGAGGAAATGCACCCCGACCGCCCTCCCCCGACCTTGGAGGAACTTGAGAGCTGGTTCCCGTCAAGGAGAGGAAAGAGAACTAGTACCATGAAAACAAGTTGGGTAATACTGGGGCCCTGACTCTCCTGGAGTAGGTGTCCCCAGGTCCCAGCAGGCAGTGTCTTCCGCACTCTCTCAGGTGAAGCTACTCAGGGCTGCTCACCAGATGCCTCCTTGGCTGCCTCGCTGGTGCAGACACCATCATTTCCCCCCTGGATCACTGCTACAGTCTCCTGAAGTCTCCCGAGTCTGCCCTCATCCTCCCACACTCCCTTCACCCCAAAACCGCCAGACTGACCTTTTCAAAACAGAAGTCAGAGCAGGTCAATCTTCTACTCAGAACTCTCCAGGGGGTCCCTTCTCACCCTGAGTGCACAGTCCTTACAACAGCTTGAAAGCCCTTCCCAGTCTGTCACCCTTTACCTCTCAGACTTCATCTCCTCTTTCCCACTAACTCTCCACGGTCAAGGCACCCTGGCCTCCTTGCCCTTCCCTGAATCTCCGGGCACGCTTGTTCCCGCTGCCTCTACATTTCTGCCTGTCTTGCCTTCCCACCTTCTTTAGCGATTATTCAGATGTCAACTTCCCAGTGAGGCCCCATGGCTCTATTTAAAATTACATGCTGCTTCCTACCTCCCTTTCTACTTTTCTCCACTGCACAAAAATCATTTACTGCCCTCCAGTGTACTGTCTTATTTATTGTATTTTCTTGTCTCCTCCACCAGAATGTAAGTTCCATGAAGGCAGGCAGTTTTGTCTGTTGCATTCGTGGCTTGTGATCCCTGTGCCTGGCACACAGGAGACAGGAATAATTGTTGAATGAATGAAAAGCTTTGTCTTTCCTGGTAGAGAACAGAATACTGCCAGACTCAGCGCACAGGTTGCCTATCGTTTTACACATCGGAACCACCTGGGGACCTTTGCCCATACTGACTGCTAGCTCCCACCCCCAGGCATTCCGATTACACTGGTATCGGGCGAAACTTTAGCATCAGAACTTTTTAAAAAGCTCTGTAGGTGATTCTAATGTGAGCGAAGTTTGGGCATTCCTTGCTTAGAGGGATCTGTGGTGCCAGCCACAGTGGGGGCCAAGAAGTGATTGTGTGGTCCTTTCTCTCAGGACCTGGGTGGCTCAGGTGGCTCAGCTAAGCAGCAGGATCCTGTCTCCATGGTGTCTTCTGCCAGAGAGGGGACTCCTCAGCTCACAGCTGGGCGCTGATAGCAACTAAAGCGAATAGGTTTTAGCCTTACTCTGCCCTACAGTGTGGATTTATGACTGGGGAGGAGAAGAGAAACCACCACCAATGCTTTGTACTCAGAACCCAGAGAAAAGTCTAAGTCAAACTGCGACTGAAATAGGGTGCACACTTCTGCAAACACTGCGTTCTAGAAGGTTCACCGTGAAAGGCAACTTGGGTGAGCTGGTGGATACCTATCACCCCATCCCTCACCAGAACTGATACAGTGTCTGGCCGGCTGGTATCCTGTGAGAAGCTGTGGGATCCAAGGAAGAGGAAGTCTTTGCCACAGAGGAGAGTACTTCTTGGGGTCCTACGGTCCATTTGAAGTTGAGGGGACTTCAAGTACTCTGGACTCTGAACTCCAGAGTACCCCTTCCTACCATGACAGACCTGGAAACATGCCATAATTTAGAACAAGGGGAGGATAACGGGTCTCGTGATTTCTCCAGTGGGAGGAACCAGGTAAGTTAAGGAAGGATGAGCATATTAGGTTATGGTTAAAGGAAGCCTGGAGGAAAGACTGAAGGACAGCAAATCACTCAGACAAGCGAAATCAGAAGGAGCAACGGACAAGATTCCCGTGTTGAGAAACAGAAAAGCACAGATCACCCCCAGCCCTGCAAGTTGAAAAGTCATTGCACCGCAGGGCTTAAAACGAGGTCTCCAGGTTAACTCCCGAAACCGCTCTCGAGGCGCTGGGCCACTGACCCAGAGCACACAGCAGCTGCGCTCCCTCCTCTGGCTGAGCGGGGCTGTCGCCACAGCCTGGCCACCCGTTCAAGTGAGCGTGTCTGCGCTCACGCTCCCTCCCCCACCGCGCACAGCGCTCCCTCCGCTGAAGAAGCCCAAGAGAAAGAAAGGCACAGGCACACCGGCCACAGTCTGACAAGAAAACGGAACCTGGCCCCTTTCCCCCTGCTAAACCCCAAGCTCACCGTTCTTGCCCCTGTGAGCTGTTGCAAATACGCTTGAATCGCGTTTGTGTCACTGGTGGCTGTGATATCGACAAATTCCAGAAGTCCTTGCTTGATGGGCATCTGGTAGAGGATCTCTTGGCTCTTTCTGCAATAGGGGCAGGTGGGTTTGATGAACACAACCACCTTCCCCGGGTGGATTTTGCTATTCACAAATTCTTCAGCCATAGAGACCGGCAGGCGTCTCCCTGGGAGGAACCGTCACTGCAGGTATAGCTCGGGGTACAAAACAGTGGCCCAGACAGCTGGCTCCCCTTTAAAGGAACCTCCTTGGAGGTGGAGTTTGCTTGGTAGCATGCTCTAGTTTTAAAGGGACAGCCCCAAAGTCATTCCAGTCTGGCGTGATTCCTAGGTAAGGCACGCCTAAGACGGAGCGCTTGCTGTTTAATCACAGGAGCTCTGCCAGGGTGTCTCTGCTGTCTTCAGACCTTTCCTGAGTGCTTGCCCTTTGGCAAAGATCAGAGTCAAATTGCCCTCTGGGGAAGCATAAAGTGCTCAGAGAGGGGGCTGAGGGAGCAGTGACCTTTTTGGGCAAAACCTCTTGTTTTCTTTCTCTGAAATGCAGTTTTAAAAACAGTCACAAACAAGAAACAAAGCTTTGCAATCTCTTCAGAGGAAATGAGATTGAAATTGTGACCGTGCACCTTGCGTGGTGCTGGGCTGCTCCCAGCATGGTTTTCTTGGCCCATAGGTGTTAGTGATGTTGCTAATGATGTTGCTGCTGCTATTATTGTTTTATTTGGAATTAGTTTCCAACCTTTAAAAATCCAGAGATTTCATGGAAGAATCTAGACCTGATTTAATTTATTTAAACTTCCCCCTACAGATGGGGGCTGAGAACTAGAAATAGTAATAGAAGATTTGCTCCACCAGGAGGAAGAACTGGCGACTTCTTCCTGAAAAGGCAGGTCTGGCAGTCCTGAGCAGCTGTGGCCCCTTTGGGCGGGGCAGGTAGCTGGCTCCCGTTTGCCACGTGCCCCACTTGACTGGACCGTGCCCTTGAGCCACTCCTTTCGCCCATAAGCACTGGAGTCTGTGATCCTTGAGCAGCAGTTTCCAACATAAACTTGATTTCAAACTACAGTTTCAATGAGGGTCTTTCTCCGTTTGACCCTCTGTTTGTGAGCCTCCATTTTCACTGTTTGTGAGTGGAAGTCGTATAATAACTCAGCTACCACATTCACCTCAAGTTTTAATAGACACGAGGGAAGGAATTGGCAGGTCTAGAAAACCTGACGCTCTTCCCCATGGTGCCCATTCCCTCTGATGACAGAGAAAAGTTTTCTAGTCTTAGGTCTGGTCCTCACACCCTCCTCCTTTAAAAGGATTCATCCTTTTCCCCAGGAAGTTTTTTGTGGACACTGAAGTATCTTCGGAGACATGGAGCCAGCATCAGCCCTTGACACCAGCACTGTCATGTCGGTGGAATACCAAACACTTGGAGATTAAGACAATGGGAGAAAATGGACTCTTGGAAGCAGCTTTTTACTGTGACACTATTGTTACTAAAATTAAAGGAGCAAAATGAAAAATCCAACTTCTGAGTCACAGAGAGGGAACCGAATGAGAACTCTGCCAACCAAACGAATGTGCTGGCCTGGAAGGTTGGAGGCAGCTTGTCCTGGTCAGAGTTTGAGGCTACCTGACCCATAGCTTCGCTTCCCTCCTGAGTAACCAGCCACCAAGACTGTGTCTCCTCTCCTCTTTTTCTTCCTTTAGCCCAGACTCCTGTGGCTATCCCCTCCCTAGGTCCCCTAGCCCCCAGATTGCCTTGAAATCTGTCAGATTTGCAAAAACTCATGTTTTTTTTTGTTCTTGTTTTCTCATTCCATCGTGTTACTAAGAAGCTAAGAAGCTTAATGAAAAAATAAAATAAAATGCTTCCATTACTTATCAAAAACCAAAACCCTCGGGTTCAAGCAGCCAATGGCTCATCAGCTCAGCCTTGTCCCTGGCTGTTTCCCCAGAGCCTTTCTCTCCTTAGTGTCTGGTGCTGGCCTTTCCTTCTCTTCTGGCAGTTTTTCCTTAGTTCCTGACTGAGTCTCCCCCATGTTAAAAATAATCACCACCACCACCACCCACCACCATCTTCCATCTTCTTTGACCTTACTATCCTGCTATCGCCCTTTCCTTAACAGCCAAGCCTCATGAAACTTGCTATTATGTTTGCTATCTCTTCTCTTCTCACCTCCCACTCTCTTCTCATCTCATTGCTATCTGACCTCCTTTTCCACCATTCAGCTGAAACTCCTTTGGCCAATGTCATCGGGTGACTTCTAAGTTGCAAAACCACCTTGTAGCCAGGTAACCTGACTGAGCCTAACACAGAAATTTCGCTGTGGAGTTTTGGGTAAACTGGTAAGCAGGATCCCCCAAAAGTTTGGTTTGCATAGGGTTACCTGGGGACAGAGGCAGGCTGGGGTTTGGGGTCCTGGGGCAGAGACTGGGGTGCAGGGAACCTTATTGCTGGCCCCACTGCTTAGCTCCAAGGGCCGGTGCTTGCAGTCTTAGGACAGATGTCACAGGACACAAGGGGAAGAGGTTATTTTCATGAGGGGCTAGGAAAGATATGGAACATGAACGGATGACAAATAGGGGTGTTCTCTCTGTTTCTCAGAAAATGATGTGGCTTCAGCTCAGGGAAGAACTAAGATAATAGAAAACTCTGCTGCTTTGTCACCATGAAGCCTTATAGTTTGGACCGCAGCATGGAACTCTACACATTTGTGGGGGGAAGTATCGAAGTGGGGGCTGCGGGGAAGTCCTGTTCTCAAGTGGGAGTGGAAAGAGGGGGTGTATATGTGGAAGAGCACATAAAGACCCTTTTTTTTCTTAAAGATTTATTTTTTATTTATTTCTCTCCCCTTCCACCCCTTCCCCCACCCTGTTGTCTGCTCTCTGTGTCCATTTGCTGTGTGTTCTTCTGCATTCGCTTTCATTCTTGTCAGCGGCACTGGGAATCTGTGTCTCTTTTTGTCGCATCATCTTGCTGCATCAGCTCTCTGTGTGTGTGTTGCCACCCCTGGGTGGGCTGTGCTTTTTTTGCATGGGGCAGCTCTCCTTGCAGGGCGCATTCCTTGCGCGTGGGGCTCCCATACGCGGGAGACATCACTGCGTGGCATGGCATTCCTTGCCCGCATCAGCACTGTGCGTGGGCCGGCTTACCACATGGGCCAGGAAGCCCTGGGTTTGAACCCTGGACCTCCCATGTGGTCAGCGGACGCCCTGTCAGTTGAGCCAAATCCACTTCCCTAAAGACCTTTCTTGGGCTTGTGTGAGACAGCCCAGGCACTCTGAGATATACTTAGAGGGAAGTAAGGGTGTTTTTCAGGCAGTGGAGGTCCTGCTATGCATCTGTTGGCAATAAGCCAGTGACATATTTATGCTACGGGCTGTAACTGTTAACGTGATCTCATTTGTACCTCATCATAGGCTGAAGCGGCCTGGTGAAATGTTTTTTAGGCTTTTTCCTTACTTGTCCACTTTGTAGGATGTGACTCAGTAGACCACTGTCCTCCTCTTGAAGCTCTCTTCTCCCCAACAGCATTTGCAACATGATCTTTGTATCTGAGGGTTCTATCCCAGCCTCTTTCTCAGAAATGTTGCCTCCTACATGTGTGGTGTACCTGGGGCTCGATCCTCTTCTAGTCTGTGCATGGATTCTCCTTGGAAAACTGTATCTCCTCTCGTGGTTCCAGCCAACACTCCCTGCCACCGCCGCCCCCCATGAATACCACACTTACTCTTCTTGTCTGGCCCTCCCTCCTAAGCCTCAGGAATGGATCTCTAATTGCCTGCTGAGATGACCTGGGGGCTGTTGGCCTCTCAGCCTACGCATGGCCCAAGCTGAACCTGCCCTCTGTCCCTTCCACAGCTTCTCAGCCTTCTGCGTGTGCCATCATCAGCCCCTCGGCCAGCGCAGAAACCTGGACTGACCACATCCTCCCATGACCCTGCTTCTGTTTACACAGTGTGGCCAAATCCTAGCGATTTTGCCTCTAACCACCTCCCCAGACTGAACACGCCACTGCTCCGCCTTGGTCCAGCCTCACCACTTCTCCCCTGGTTCCATCTGAGCCTCCACCCTGGCTCCTCTGCCCGGCTCCACACTGCTGCCGCGTGGTCTTCTAAATGCAAATCCTTTTCTTAAAACCTTCCATGGTTCTCCAGAATAAAATCCAGATTCCTTAGCGGGGACGTGACCCTGCTTGGTTTGTCCCTTCTGGCCTCTTTAGCCATATCCTTCCCTGCCTTTCCTCCACGGCTCCCTTACTCCAGCGCTGTGGAGTCTGAGCCCATCAGACGCCTCTGCAGCTCCTTTCTTCATTCCTCTGTTCCTGCTGCTCCCTCCGCCTTGGGTGCCCCTCCTCCTGGCTGTGTGTGGGACATCCAGGGGGAGGATTAGCTCCCTGAGGAAGCACCCTCAGCACCGCCTCTTCTCCCTGGATCCGGTGTCCAGGGAACTCACATAATATGCTGTGCCCTGACCCATCATATTTCCTTTTTCTTTTTAAAATTTTTTAAATTTTTATATCAAATTACTCAGTTAACGCAAGATAACTACAATGAGAATACCCTTTAGTCAGCGGTTACACTCTCCCTCCCTGCCCTTATTTTTGTTCATTCCTCAGTCTTGAGTGGTTTAGGAGGATGTCTACCTGCTCCAGGCCGAGGAAGACATAGGTACTGTGGGGCAGAGGGATGGAGTTGTTTTGCTTGCCATCGAAAATACTCCTTTTGGAGGTTTTGGGATGGTGCTGGGCCATCACCATTATTTTGTTGTCCAGGGCTTCGTTGTTCTTTTTTTTAGTTTTTCTGTCATCTACAGTGAGTTCCTGGAGGGCAGGAAAAGATCTTTCATCTCTGTATTACCAAAAACCTAGCAGATTAACCAATACATTTTGCAGACATGAAAATGGGCACAAGAGTTACGAAGTATTCTAGGTGGCATAATGGAAGTATATATGGGCATTAGGGTACCAAAAGAGAGTGGTCATTTCCACCTGGGGAGTGGCTAGGGAAACAAAGGTGAGCTAGGCTGAATCTTGAGAGGTGAGAAGATGCTCATGAGTCTACAAGGTAGGGAGAGGGAGTGAAAAGAACCAGTGATCAGTGTTGCGTGTTGTTGGGTGGGGATAGAGCATCAGGAGTTTGAGGTGGGGTGAGGGGAGAGAGCTGGCAAGCAGGCAGATCCTGGGGTCCTTTGCCTTGCTAAAGAGTGAGGCATTTACCCATATGTAGTGAGGAGCCATATAAGTAAATTTCAAGCATGAATAGATTTGCAGTTAAATGTTTGATTCCCTTTGTGTAAAAATTCAAAGTTTATGTACATACATACATAAATTGTTTTTCTGAAAAGAGACTCAGGACCATTATTAGTGGTCATCTTTGGGGAAAGTGACCAGCAGTTAGATGGGGTAGTGAATTTTTATTTTCCATTTTATACCTTTTCCATTGACTATTTACCATGTGCATGTTTTATTTTTTATTTTTTAAGATTTTAATTTATTTTAACCCTCCACCCCTTATTGTTTGTTCTTGCTCTCTGCTCTTTGTCTTCTTTTTTTTAGGAGGCACTGGGAACCCAACTGGGGACCTCAAATGTGGGAGGGAGGCGCCCAATCACTTGAGCCACCTCTGCTCCCTATGTTTTATTTATATTCAAATTAATGATTGGGAGATAAGGAAGTTGAGGAAAAACAGTAGGAACTATTTTTTTTTTAAAAGAACTTTGGCAGAAGAGGAGGAGATAGGGCAATAGCTGAAGGGAATAGCAGAATTGAGAAAGTATCTTTAGTAAGATGGAAACTTTAATAAGCATTTTTCCTTTTCTTTTTTTGCATTTAGGAGCAACTAGTTAAGAAGGCCAAAATACGAGTGAGAGAAAAGATGCTTAATGGAGAAAGGCCACAGAAAGTGCTGGTCCATACAGGACAGTGGGGTTAACCTTGGCAAAAGCAGGGATGCAAATATTGAAGGAGGAGAGTTGCAGAAGTTCCTGTCAGGGAAGAGAATCTCAGTGGATTAGAAGGAAGCCTCTGCTTAACTTGAGAAGACTGGTGAGGACTGACCCTGGAGAAGGACAGGGAAGCTGAAATAAGTTGCTGTTTGAGAACTAGGTAAGGAATCATTATGGTAAGAATGAAGGCTTGGGAACCAGCTGAAGTTAGAAAGGAGGGATTTGCTGTGGTCCCGGAAGCCTTTTTTTTCTTTTTTTAACTTTCCCAAACCATGTGTTGCCGCGTAAGTGCTGGGTGCGTGGGCGTGGGGCTGGCTGACGACGGCAAGCCAAGTGCCTACAGTGGAAGTCCAAGGCGAGAAGAGAGTCCAGGCTCAGTCACGGCCAGAACGGCCAATCGTAAGTTCCCTGATAGGGAGGAGGCAAGTGGAGTCGGGAGAGGAGGAGGAACGAGCAGGATAAGGAGGGGTTAAAGTCACAATGAAGATGGAAAAGCGGTTCAGTGGGAGGGAGTTTTGCCTTTTTTTTTTTTTAAAGGGAGTTATGCTCAGTGACAGGAAATTCAGGCTCATGAGCTCTTGGTGGATGCTTGGCTGCATGACAAAATTTGAACAGTAGTGCCAGAAATGCTGAAACAAACAAAAAAGTTAAAAAAAAAAAACACACCAGAAAAACAAAAACAAAAAGCCCCTCAAACAAAGCGGTTTCAAGTCTTTCTTGCGAAATTCGTCTAGATGAGTTTTATTTGACCAAGGAGGCAGTACTTCTAGAGGAAAGTGAATCACCCAGGCCAATACATTGCCAATGTAGCAAAACATTAAATTAATAATTTTAGGTCGTTTTATTTTTAGATCATTATAAGATCATTAGGTTAGATCAATATAAGGTAGTAACAGCTACATTCATGCACAATTGGTTGTGGGGAAAAAAAACCTTTAATATGAGCCGAGATGCTTAAAGGAAGTGAATCAAATGAATCACAGAGCATTTTTAATTAGAACCGAGGGCCTGTCTTTTCCAGAAACAATTGCAGGACAACTGTGGAGCTGGAGCTGTCATTTGGAATTGCTTGTCAAAAGAGCTTGAGGCAAAACTAACAGAAGCTGCAACTGGAAAATAAAGATCTCAGCTAATAGCAGCTATTGAACAACATCACCAGATGGTTTAGAAAACGAATGGAGAGGAAATAACAGCCTCTGAACCCTTCCTCACCCAGGGAACCTCCTGTCCATTCCTTCCCATCCAGGATCCTTCCCCACATACTGACTCTCATGTCTCTTGATTTCTCTGCAGAATACCAGGCTCAATTAAAGGACTCTCTGACAGATAGATAAGCTCACTTATCACAAAAAATGTTCTTCGGCAGGGTTCTGGATAACAAATTTGGCCACATCCAAATGATGCAGTTTGAATGAAACCAAAGGAGATAAGTATGTAACGACTTTTCTAGAATATACAGGAAGATCGCTTATATATAAGATTCTATAGGAAGATTGATCTATTTAGCCTAGCATAAAAAAATCCCCAAGAGAAAAAACATTGTTTAAAAAGTTGTAAAATCATATCGATATCTAAAAAAAAGAGAAAGAGAAATAAAAGCAATGTGTATGTTTGGATGTATAGATACATGTAGTGCATGTGTTGGAAATACCTGGAAAGGTGACTGGAAGGCTGCAGGGCAAACTGTGGGCATTGGTGACCTCAGAGGAGGAGAGTGGGGATGGTGGCAGGTTTTTAGCTTTGCTCTGTTTACTTTTACATTATTTGAAACTTGCACAATAAGGCTGTTGTTACTTGTGTGTGTTATTTTTTTTTAAAGATTCATTTTATTTATTTATTTCTCCCCACCCCCTCATTGTTTGCACTAGCTATTTCTGTTCATCTTCCTTGTTTCTTTAGGAGTCACCAGGGACGGAACCGGGGGAGGGGCCTAATCACTTGAGCTGCCTCTGTTCCCTGCTTTGTTGTGTCTCTCATTATGTTTTCCTTCTTGTATTTCTGTTGCATCAGCTTGCCACACCTGCCCGTTGTGCCAGCTCACTGTCTTCTTTAGGAGGCACCAGGGAACCTAACCAGGGACCTCCCATGTGGTAGGTGGAAGCTCAATCACTTGAGCCACATGCGCTTCCCCGTGTGTTATTTTTAAAGGAAACAATAAAGACCCAACATAAAAACTGTGTTATCAACTCTTGATACACTCATGGGAAATTAGAGAACCAGAAAGGCGGTAATACAGCCACAAGGTGACACACCTCAATTGATCATGGCCGTGCCAGGGCTAATCAAAAAGCGGGTAGGGTCATAGAAAAGGGACTGGAAATTTGGTAGTCAGTCCAGGCCCCACCACCTCACTTCTGCAGACTCGTGGACTATCTGAGAGCTCTGAGAAGACTGAGCTTGAAAGTACAGCTCAAAAGGTACTGAGCCTTTCAGCAGAAAATTGGCAGCGAGAAAAGGAACAGAAAGGAAAACAACTGAGCTTTTTAAAGGTTGCTGAAGAAAATTTCTCTACCATTTTCAGTAGAAGACCGAATTTTAGAGCTTCTGTTTTGAATTACCAAAAAAATCGAACCAGTTCTAGATAGAGCAGGTAGGTGGGGCAGGCTGTGGCTGGTGGTGCCGGGGTCCTGCAGCAGGAGACCACCTGGAATGGGGAGGGACTGATTAACAGAAATGTTTTTTTTGGGGGGTGATGAAAATGTCCTGAACTTAGATAGTGGTGATGGTTGTACAACATTGTGAATATACTAAAAAAGAAATTATGTACTTTAAAATAGTTAAAATGAATTTTATGTTATGTGAATTTTATCTCATTAAAAAATAAATACCTGCCTGGGCCCCATCCTGGACCACTTAAATCAGAACTTCTGGGTGTAGAGTCCCCTTGGATTTAATACTCACCCCCAAAACCTTCCTTTTCAGAGGAAGACCCACCTAATGTCTGCTTTGTCTTCAGAGTTCATCTGTCAAGCCTCGGGCAGCTAACTACCCTGTGTCTGCTGTTTTACCTGTGAGTTACTCTCCTGAGACGATAAATCCAGGAAGCTAATAACTGCCCTTGTCCCCCTTTGTGAGCATTCCCCTTTACTTACTTACGGGAAGTAAATTCTCCTGTATGGAGCACAGCCACGTAGTGAAGGAGGGTGTAACAGAGCGGGCGCTGGGTAATTCCTGTGTGCAGTCTCCCTTGTGCAGATAACCTCCCCTCCCCGCTTACGAGAAGGACAGACAGGCCTTTTTCTGAGTTCTGGTTTCCCACGTCCTGGGTGGAGGATGGACGAGCGGGAAGCTCTTCTGCCTTTTTGAAGGGGAACGTTGGTTTGGACCTGTAAGGAACTGCCTGAGAAAGGAAGGGATAGGAACTGGGCTTGGGAGGGAAGAAGGGAGCTACCTGGCTCCGGGGCAGAGGGAGGTGGTCGGTCTGGAGGGGCGAGGACTTGTGAGCCTCTCACCCACACAGCACACGGAAGGGTGAACCAAGGCCCAGGGGTGAGCCCCTGGCGGCCAAGTGCAAGTCCCAGGGCCACCCCCCGCGGTGGTGGAGTCCACCAGAAGCACCTTCAGGCCGAGCCCCATGCTGGGCGGGAACATCTCCTGGCTACCAGGAGGCCCCAGAGGCCTCTGCCCAGGGTTTCCGGACCACAGGGGCTCTGGGGTTCAGTGATGAACTCAAGGGAGGGAGGGGCGGGGTGGCTGCCGACTGAGCCGGTGCTGATTGTCTTGAGAGAAATTAAGAAAGGTGGCCGTTCTCATGCTCTAGGTCAGGGCTTCTAAACAAGGGGTCCGTGAGCTTGAACTGAAACTCAAAACAACATTATTCTTGTGGGGACGTGTTGGTGTGGGTGTGATGTATTTACTAAATGATACGCGGTACAGGTGGACTTAGCAAAGGGCCCGTGTCTTCACCTGACCGGCCAAGGGGTCCGTGGAACAGAGAAGGTTAGGACCCCTGCTCTAGGCGGGGGCGTGACGCGCACCAGGAGCACAGGTGTGTTGCTTTAGTGGAGACGGAGTTTCCATCCAAGGGCTTTAAGCGGGGCAGAAGTGAAGTCTGGTGTGTGGAGAAGTGAGCACGCATGAAAACACCCGAGAGCCCAGAGCTGAGGGATGGGGAGGCCCCCAGCGGGCGGTGTTGTAAGAGGGGCTGGAGGCAGCTGGGGCTGGAGGCTTAGGCTGTCTTCTTGCTTCTTGCTTCTTGCTTCTTGCTTCTTGCTTCTTGCTCCAGGCCGTCCTCAGCAAAGTTTAAACTCACTCCCTAATTCTTTTAGGTGAGTGGTCTCCTCCCCCGAGCCCTCCTCTTTAGAAATGTGTTTATGTAACTCTGGTTCACTGTTTTTAAAAATCATGTGAAAAGATGGACTTTCTCTTATTTCTGATCTGGAGCCTCAAATTCCTCTCAAAATACAACCAGTGTTACCAGTTTCCTGTGCCTCTTATTGGAGATGTTCTTTATGCATTTTTTTTTCAGAAACAGTATGAAAAAGCCTTTTGTCATTTAACAATTTATTTTGACTATAAGTAGCTCTAACTCATTATTTAAAATGACACCTAGTATTCCTTTTATGAATGTACCGTTGATACATTTAACTGGTTTCCTATTGTTGGAGGTTTTGGTTGTTTCCAGTCTAGCAATAATGCTACAGTGAATGTATTATTTTGGAGAACTCAGAGAAAAGTGGGTTCTAAGGTAGTGTGGAGAGAGTAGGAGAAGTCTCAGGAGCTTGAAGTCAGGGAAGCACAAGAGATAGACCTCAGGGAAGTGTTGTAAATATTGGGGGAATTGGGTGCTTCCCCAGTCAAGGATGGGAGATTGGAGGTGACCCTCCAGAAAGCTGAAGGGCTGATATTTCAGTTTCCTCCCTCCACAGGCTCTCAGAAATACCTTGGTTTACCTCCTGTAATTGTAATCTCCTTGAGGAGAGAGACTCACCTTTTATATTCCTTGCAACATGTATAAATAAGCACTCAATAAAATCTGATTGAATTGCCTATATCTTATTTATTTTGTGAACAAAAATAGAACCCTGTGTTTCCCTGTTTTATCTCTGAATCTTCCAGTGGAGAATCACAGTTCTCTATAAAGACCTTCCAGTTGTTTCTGGGAGTCAGCGGAGTGTTTCATACATGCTTAATAATAAATCATTTCAGAAACTGCATCATGGTTGTAATTTATTTTTAACTTCCTCTTGACTCCAGCCTCATCTCTTTTGGGTCCAGCTTCTGTTTTGTTGGGATGATCACTGTTCCTCACCTTACTCATCAATTTTACAGATCTGTACTATAAGCAGTGGCTCATAGGGGAAGTACAGGTACTTTCAGTAACCCGGGATGTCATCTTCCTCCTACTCAGGCAGGAGAGGAAATGCTCACGTTTGGGTGTTGACTACTCCCACGACTGGGTCAGTGTTCAAGGATTGGGAAACAAAGTGCCTCAACCCCTCGTGGCTTAAACAGCAAATGGAAATTCCCTTGGGAGTAGTAAGTGGGTGGCAGCTAAATAGATACCAGCTGAGTTTCCTAATAGTTGAGTTTTGAGATGAGCAGTAGGGTGATGCCAACTGATAGCAACATAATGGACTGCAGGGCCTCATGCTGACACATGGTAATGCCCTTGGCTGCTGTTCATTCATCATCGATAATTAACCTTGTACTGACAGAAGCATCAGCTCACCATGATGGAGCTGGCTGTGAGGAAGGTTCATGTAAAAGAAAGGAGAACAGCTTACACCATCTCCACTCATGTTTCTTCTTCACCTTGTAGGGTTCTGTGTCAACGTGAGCAGAAACACTAGGACGTACTTCAGTTGTTCTCAGCGCTGGTGGTGGGAGAAGAGTCCTCAGGCATAGTACAGGACTGCTGGACAGGGTGTCAGCAGGGCTGATGATCTGTTTGCAGCCACCAGTATGTTGTGAGGATTTGCAGTGGTCCTATTTTTTGGGGCCCATGTTGTATGAATGGTTGAATGTTTTAAACCTGCCTGGGCATATTTTGAAAATCATATTTGATATTTTAAAAAATAATTTATGTTTAAATTGTGATAAAAGATACATAGCATAAACGTCATTTTAAGTAGATAATTCTTTGACATTGAGCACACTGACAGGGAGCGGATGTGGCTCAAGTGATAGAGCTTCCACCTACCATATGGGAAGACCTAGGTTTGATCCCTGGGACTTCCTGGTGAAAAAGGAGAAGAGAAAGCATGCCCACATGGCAAGCCAGTGCCTGCATGAGTGCCTGCATGGTGGGCCAGTGCCCTGTGCAATTAAGTTATGCAGCAAGATGATGACTCATCAAAAGAGAGACAAGGGGAGAGTCAAGGTGAAGCACAGCAGAAACCAGAAACTGTGGTGGCACAATTGACAGGGAAACTCTCTCCCTATTAGAGGTCTCCAGGGTTGAACCCCAGTGAATCCTAGAGGAGAGAAAATGAAAAGAGAAGACAACACAGACAGCAAAAACAGCAGGGTGGGAGGAGGGGAAGGGGGGATCATAAATAAATAACTCTTTAAAAAAAGACCAACACATTGTGTAACTTGCACCACTATTTCTAGATATTTTCAACACCCTAAACCTAAATTAACACTTGTTTAGCAGTTAATCCCCATTCTCCTCTCCCTCCACCCTTGGTAACCACTATTCTGCTTCCTGTTTCTATGAATTTGCTTTTCCAAGTATTTCATATAAGAGAAATCCTACTTTATTTGTCCTTTCATGTCTGGTTTATTTCATTCAACATGATGTCTTTGAAGTTCACCCATGTTGTGGCATGTGCCAGCACTTCACTTCTTTTTACAGCTGAATAATATTCCAATGTATGGATATATCACATTTTAAAATCCATTCATCTGTTGATAATATTGCATGATAATTTTATATATGGAAAATGAAAACAAAATATTTCTTTTGTAATTTAAACTACAGAAAGCAAAATCTAATGGCTGGTAGGGAGATGCAAAGGACAGAATGGGAGGGAAGAAACTGACACGGATCATACCAGAATTTGGGGGGGTGGTAGTAAGAATTTTGTACTTATCAAAAGGGCATATGGCACTATTGAAAAGACAGAGAACTACAAATATTGGAGAGCTTTCGGAGAGATAGGAACACTTATTTCATTGTTGGTGGGAATGTAGAATGGTACAGCCACTATGGAGGACTGTTTGGCAGTTCCTAAAGAAGTTAAATATAGATTTACCGTGGGACCCTGCAAACCACTACTAGGTATATACCCAGAAGAACTGAGAGCAGTGACATGAATGGACATCAGCATACCTATGTTCAAAGCGGCCTTATTCATGATTGCCAAAAGTTGGGAACAATCCAGGTGTCCATCACCTGATGAATGAATAAACAAACTGTGGTGTATTCACATAATGGAATATTGTGCAGCTATAAGAAGAAATGAAGTCATAAAGCACATGACAACATGGATGAACCTGGAAGGCATTATGTTGAGTAAACTAAGCCTGACACAAAAGGGCAAATACTGTATGATTGCACTACTACGGAACTAAATATATTGTGTAACATATTGTATGATTCCATTTATATAAAATGTAAATATAAATCAATTTATAAAGATAAAATTTGATTAGTGGTTATGTAGAGCTGGGGAAGGCATGCTGGGGGTGTGGAGTTTTTCTTTTTGGAGTAATAAAATGGTTCTCAAATTTTTTGTGGTGATGAATGCCCAACCTTATCATTATACAAAAAGTCATTGATTACAAACTTAAGATAGATCATATGGTATGTTAATATATCTCAGTAAAACTGCTTAATAAATAAATAATTGTGCAAGAATAGCCAGAAATAGAGGCTATGTACAGCAGGGGAAACAGACAGAGATTGAGAGATCAAGAATTTTCTTGTTTTTCTGTTTTTTGTTTATTATTATTATTACTGAAATAATGAAAATGCTCTAATAATGATTGAAATGATGAATGCACAACTATGTGATTATACCAAATACCATGGATTATATGCTTTATTATAATAATATGTATCAGTGAAAATGATTTGTTAAAAAGAGGGGGAGGCACATGGTCAAAATAGGGTTGAGAAACTCCCAACTCCAAAAAATAGAGGGGACTGTGCTTTGGTACCAGCTGAGGCAAGGCATGGGGAGAACCCCTATTATGATCTATCTTGTGTGAGTTGGTTGGGGATGGGGGTAGAGTGTCAGAAATTGAGACTGAAACCCCATCTTGTGGTCATCGGAGGTATAAATGTCCTTCCTGAGTCTTTGTGGGCTTATGTTAGTCTTCCAATACATCCTTGTTTGCTCTTGTCATGTGTGATAAGACTGCTGTGCTGGAAAAGGCTGCCTTCAGTAGAGGGCTGCAGAGGCTGGCGTGCAGTGGTCAAGAGCACGGCTCAGGGGCAGGCAGACCTGGATTCAGTCCGTGGGCTGCCACTGGCTAACCATGTGAGTTCGCTCGGCCCCCAGTTCCCTCTTTGACGATGGCACTAGAACTTGGCTCAGAGGAGAGGTGAGGAGTATATGAGATAATGTACTGCAGTGCTTTCCACTGGGCCTGGCCCAGAGTAAATGTCCAGTAAGTGGTAGCTGGTGCTGCTGATATGCGAGGGAGGGGAGGAGGGTCTGCGTATTCCACTTCAGGAACAGAGAAGACTGAAATGCCACGTGGGTTCAGGAAGAGCAGGCATAACCACCATAAGAAAACTGTTAAGACTTTTGAAGTCTTCGACTTTCCCCAGTCACCAGGGTATCTACAATCCTGGTGAATAAAGAAATCATTCTTGTTTCCAAGACTGTCAGAGGTAGCTGGAAAGACATGTCCTAGGCCTGGCCACAGCTCCAAATGTGGCCCTGGGGACTTGGCCAGTAGGAAGCCTCTGCCACTTTCTAATCTAACACATGGGTTCTCAGAAGACAGTTTACTCAATAGCACTCTGCATGTGCTAGTCTAAGTTTGTGGCTTAATACAAATTTGTTTCATGAACACACAATTGAATGGGCGGGCCGGCTTAGCTAATAGTTTCTATTATTTAGCTCCTCTCTGGCCTCCACAGGTATCAGGTGTGCGTTATCTGATTAGCACAGAAAGCAGCAGAGCTGGACAGGTGAATGGATAGACAGCTGTGGCTTTTGCCTGCTCAACTTCCCATCTTCCTGCAGCAGAAACCATGTTTGCTTTCAGTCCTGGGTTTGGGTTCCATCTCTTAAGACTCAGTTCAGGGGTGGGCATGTGACTCATGTGGATGAATCAGAACTGAAGCAATATGTTCAAGGATTGGCACGTGAGCCAATCTAAGTCAATGAGATGCAGCTCCCAATACGTGGGGTGACTGAGAAAGAGGTGCTCTCTTCCTGGGGGGCTTGAAACTTGTCAACCTGTAGCTGCCGGGGTCTTGCTCTCCCTGAGGGGGAACTTGATTGTAGATGAGCAAAGAAGAAAGCAGAGACAAGAGATGGAGAACTGGAGTCCTAATAATACCATCTGTGCACTTGTGTCCAGTTGAGCCTGGTCTTTTCCTGGATTTTCCCTTTGCCTGGACTTGTAAATCATTCCCCCCCCCCCATTAAGTCATTTATAGGTAGTTTTTTTCACCTCAATACAAAAAGAAACAGACAATACCTTGTTTTCTTGTTGCCAGCATAGTGGAAAAGGAAGAGGGTCCTTCTCCTTGTGACCTGGATGATAGATTCCCCACATGTGTTAAGGAGTTGGCTTCATCATGCTGATCTTTGGTTTTCCCAACTCATATGTTTGACTCAGCTCCTGAAGCTAGTCTGAAATTAATTCTACATTTTGTAAAAATAAGGAAAAAAAACAAATTGGTGGAAAAAGTAAATGTTTTACAATGAGATGAATTATATAAAATTTGCCAGAAGTCTGTTGGTGTATCTACCACCACGCCTAGATTAGAACCTGGGACTTTGTCCCAGTATTGTGTTGTTTTTTTTCTCTTTAATTGTACATATTTTGAGAAAAAGTAGCAAATAGCATCAACAGTACATCAAAAGATGAGAAAGAAACAAATTTCATCTGTATAATGGGAAAGAGTATTTTATTACTTTTCAAATTTTCAATGGGTAAGGATTTGGGGTTTAGTATGTATTAAACATGTATTGCATTAGTGACTCCATATCTTTGCCTCTGGTAAGAGAAAATATATTTCTCAACAGAACCTGAAGTGCCAATATAGACCATTTTTCAGGTTCACATTGTTTGACCAACATGCTTTGCTAGCCTGTGTGGTAGATGGAGTTGTGATTCTTTCTTATTCCCATACAGACTTCCTCTTCTTCCTTCCCCCTCACCTACACAAAATATTCCCTATGTTTTAAGAACCAGTTCAAGCTGTGTGTAACCTTAAGAATGTCCCCACCAACCTTCAATGCTCTCACGTGTAAGATGAAGAATTTGGACTAGATCCAACTTGAACACACACACACACAGCAGGATTCTTTGTTTAAACAAAGCTTACACAGAACCCCAATAAAGTAAACAGATAAACCTGGAGCTGTTTGGGTTGAAATAGAGGTGGGATGGGCTGGGAATTGTTCTTGCTTGGCCTCCAGGATGGCTCATGAGGCACTTTTATGAATGCTTAATGCTCTGGGGAACCCTGTGAGACCCCTGACCAGATGTTCTCCAAGGCCCTTTCCAACTCTAAATGCTACAGTTTTCTAATTCTAAGGGCCACCTCTCCCATGAAAATTTTCTAATATCCTGTCCCACTATATTTTCTTTTGCTGTTCCACTGTAGTACTTGGGAAGTATATCACACACCCAGCCTTCTGTCAACCAATTGACCTCGGTATGGAGATTTAAGAGTTGGTATCTTTCATGTATTTCTTTTGGGAAGTGATTCAAAACTTACTTGGGGAACAGAATGTGACTGAAAGAACTCAGGGAAACGGGGAGAAAAGCTTTTTGCACAGATGCACTGGTAGAGGGGAGTAGGGAGGGAAGAAGATCTGGTTCATAGCCTTCTGGGGCACGCCGCCTGTGCTGGTCAACACCAAGCTGTTAGCCCAGAGCAAAGGAGAGGGGGGTGGATGCTCAGTGTCACTACTAAGCACCCCTACACTTGGTCCATCTGCTAGACCTTCTTTCCCTAGTGCACACACTGGTCAGGTGCAGTGGTTGGAAGGTCATGGAAGATGTCTGCATGAGCTGGGTATCGCCACACCTTCCAGCACCCCTGGGCCCAGCCCCTGGGGTGGGTGACTCAGTCACTATTAAAAGCATTACCAGGAGGAAAATCCTGGGCCTGTTGCTAGTACCCCACCTGCCTTAGTCACTTCCTTACCACTGTGGATATTCTGCTTCCCTGAATAGAGTGCTTTACCACTGTCGTCCTCACTGTGGGTTCTGTGTAACCATACATGGTGCAATTTTACCCAAGAGGGACCTTGTCCAGTGGGGGTTAACCTAGGACAGCATGTTGTGAACCCGATCCTAGGGCTCAGATATAGACAGATATGGTTGGAGCAGCACCTAGTGGCAGCAAAGAGCAGTGTGTGTGATGGACGACTCTGAGGGCGCATTAAGATAAACAGCATTCAGGTATTCCAGATCACCCCTTTCCCCAAATTCCATAAAGTTTTTTTTTTAATTAATGCCCCCCGCCTATTGTTTTTGAGCTTGCTATCTGCTCTCTGTGTGTTCTTCTGTGTCTGCTTGTCTTCTCTTTAAGCAGCACTGGGAACTAATCCTGAGACCTTCCAGAGTGGGAGGGAGGTGCTCAGTCTCTCACACCACCTCAGCTCCCTGGTCTGCTGTGTCTCTTATTGTCTCTTCTCTGTGTCTCTTTTTGTTGCATAATTTTACTGAGCTAGCACTCCATGTGCGCCAGCATTCCACACAAGCCAGCTCTCCACTTGGGCCAGCTTGCCTCCACCAGGAGGCCCCAGGAAACTAACCCTGGACCTCCTATATGGTAGACGGGAGCCCAATCTCTTGAGCCATATCCACTTCCCTAAGGTAGGATTTAAAGAAAAACTATACTGAAAATAATTTTTTTAGGAGGTACTGAGATCTGATCCCAGGCTCTTGTACATGGGAAGTAGGCAGTCAACCACTGAGCTACACCTGCTCCCCTGAACATAGCTTTTACTCTTCACTTAGTGATCCCAAAGACATATCAGTGTCATCATAATGAACACTAGTGATTATTCTATGGTGCTAAAATGTGGAAGATTGGGGAAAAAATCTATAAGGAACTTTCTATTCCATTTAAGTTTCTATTTAAAATATTTGATATATCAAGAAATGATATATCACAGGGAGGTGAAGATGGCCAACCACCACACCAGGAAATCAAGAGTGCCAACAACTGCAAGCAGAGGAATTGCATCCATCATCCATGTGGAATCTAAGCCCCATCTTGATATAGAGGTGGAGGGGACATTGCCATCCCAAGGTCCACAGGATGGAGGAATAAAATATGGACTAGAATGGACTTACTGATATTCTACTATGAAACTAATGTGATGAGTAATAGAAGAAATTGTAGCATTGAGGTGTAGAAAGTGGCCACCGTAGTTGCTGAGGGCAGGGAGAGGGAAGAAAAGATGTGATGTGGGGGCATTTTTGGGACTTTGAGTTGTCCTTAATGATATTACAGGGTCAGATGCTGGACATTATATATCCTGTCATAACCCACTGAATGTACTAGGGGAGAGAGTAAACTACAAGTTAAACTATTATCCACATGGTGCAGCAGTGCCCCAAAATGTATTCACTGAGTGTGATGAGTGTGCCACAATGATTGAGGGGTAGTTGGTGTGGGAGGAGTGTGGGGGGTGGTATATGGGAACCTCTTATATTTTTTAATGTAACATTTTTTTGTGATGTATATCTATCTTCAAAAAAATACAATTTACAAAAATGATGGGGTGGGGGTGTGTGGAGTGGTTTATATGGGAACCTCTTACGTTTTTTTAATGTAACTTTCTGTGTAATCTATTAACTTTAATAAAGAAAGTGTAAAAAACTTAAAAAAATAGAAGAGAAAACAAGCAGACACAGAAGAACATACAGCAACTGGACAGAGAGCAGACACAGAGAGGGTATGGAGAAATAAATAAATCTTTAAAAATAATTAAAAAAAAAAGAAATGATATATCATGTAGTCATTAAAAAGAAAGAGGTGGAAAATGTCTGTGGCTCAACTGATAGAGTGTCTGCCTACAGTATGGAGAGACCAGGGTTCGATACCCAGAGCCTCCTGACCCATGTGATGAGCTGGCCCATGTGCAGTGCTGCCGTGTGCAAGGAGTGCTGTGCCATACAGGGGTGTCTCCTGCATAGGGGTGCCCCACATGCAAGGGATGTGCCCTGCAAGGGGAGCCGCCATACGTGAAAAAAGCACAGCCCACCCAGGAGTGGCACCACATACATGGAGAGCTGCTGCAGCAAGATGACACAACCAAAAAAGTGACATAGTTTCCCAGTGCCACATGACAAGAATGCAAGTGGACACAAAAGAATACACAGCGAATGGACACAGAGAGCAGGCAACAGGCGGGAAGGGGAGAGAAATAAATAAAATATTTTAAAAAAGGAACTGGCTAAGAGATATTAAAAGAAAGAAGTCAGGTATACAGCACTATATGAGTCTACCATTTCTGTAAAAAACACCTCAGAAGATTATATACATGCACAGAATACATTAACATATATTTATGTGTGTGCATACACATATATACATATCTATGCACATATGTGAATATATGCATATATGCATGTATGTACACATATATGAATGTGTATGTGTGCATATATATATATATGTCTTATTTACAATGTATCAATACATGCTTGTTTATCCATAGGATATCCCTAGAATCCCTAGAAGGATATCTCATAAACTGTGGTTGCCTCTGGGGAGAGGAACCAGGGGATTAGGAAAAGGGATGGGAGAGATAAAATTACTGCATATATTCTTGTTTCTGTTCCTTTTCTCCCCTTTGGATTTTGCCAAGTGTTACCCATTCAAATTAAGAAAAAAATGGAAATTACATAAAATCCTTAATAGTACTTTTCAATGAATAGAAATTATTAATAATATGGTAGTAGACAATAACCACTTTTCCTTCTAGAAAAGTGAGTGCAGAAAACAAAATTTGGTTCTTTGATCTCTCTGGTAGTTTGCATTTTGAATAAGTGGGAGCCAAAGGTACTCTCCAAGCCAATTCAGTTGCTTAGAGCTCAGTGCTAATGAGTCTAAGGAAAGAGTTCTTGGTGACTGGATTGTTATTAAAAGCTTATAAATGATCATCATCATTCATGAGAGAAATTAGGAGAAAGAATGTGTCTGGTTCAGTGGAAACTCATTGCTAGAAAATAATCCACATTTGCTGAAGATCTTTTGAAATATTGAATCTTAAAAATCTTTGCATTATAAAGAGTCTCAAAGTACTTTAGTCTTGTGCTTAAAATTTTCATATCTATGGACCCCTTCATTCTAATGAAAGCTTACTTCTCCAGACTATATTTAGGTTTATAGCTCTTAGAATTGGCAACAAGTAAAGCCATGAAGTTCTCTATATGTTCGAATTCAGTGTTTCTATGAAGTACAACTTATGCTCCGTTTTTCAACAAACATCCTAAAATGAATACATCTAAAAAATTATTGTCCTTTAAAGTAATCACCTTAAGAGGGACTGTTTTCCAGTGGTTCTGTCGTTGATAGAGACAATCAGGGACTCATCACTTGGAATTGACTTTGTATCATATCATATTAGTCATGTGGAAGAAAAAGGCTTTTATTTTCTTCATGATATAGCCAACATTTACAAAAACAGTTTGCGGAGGTTAAAATTAGATCTCAAGTTAAACCCAGCAGTCTGTATTAGTACTATTATAGTACTCACTGAATTAATATTGGTTCATTTAATTTTGTTGAAGTTGAAAAATAAATTTTATAAATACATTTCAAGTACTTGAATTATTTTAAATAAATTACATACATCGATAAATGATTTCCAATCTCTGCTCAGTGGTGGTGGTGGTGGTAGTGGTGGGGTTTGGGTAAGAGAGTGGGCCCAGTCCCCAGGTTTGAATCCCAGCTTTTCCTTGAGCAAATTCCTTAACATCTCTGTGCCTGAGTTTCCTTCTCTGTAAAATAGGGCTGAAATCACACCCCCTTAAAAGGATGTTGTGAGGAATGTAAAGGAAAATATTCTTATGAGCTCTGGCTGAGGATATATCACAGTTGATGCTTGTGTTTTTCACAGCTGGATCTGAACAGCTGAAGCTGATAAAGGGCCATGAACTTGTAGTGGCCCTGGAACGCTGGACTCTTACGGTCCTTACCGAAGACTCTTACAGAACACTGACCAGTGGGGTGCGTTTTAACCGACTGTGTTTAGACCTGTGGACTCATGCTGTTCTCTCCAGAGCGCTGGATTTCACTCTTAATTAGCAACAAACACATGAACTCCTTCTGTCTAACACTTTAAAAACTCCGACTTCCCCCCTCACTGAAATAGTGAATTTCTTCACTGGACTATGTTCCATTGCCTGGCAAGTCAATAGACTTAGCTTTTCATTTTTATCTATCTACCAATCATCTATCTTCTATTTATCTGTCTTCTAGTCATTTATCCTCTATCAGTCTATCTATTGATCTATCTATCTGGCCATATATCCATCCCTCTATTCACTTTTGATTTATTAGCTCTGGTATTTTTTAAAATTTTACTTGTTGACAGGTAAAATAAGTTAGTATATGTAAAGAACTTAGAACAGTGCTAGGACATGGTGAATACTGAAATGTGACAGCTATTATTATCTTATTCACTCATTGGTATCTTGTGTATATTAAGAAAACATGTAACTGAAATATTTTAATTACATCCCTCTAAAGGTATTTGTGAGTGATAAGATATGAACTTCAGGTAATAGAATATTTCTAATCCAAATGTTTAAGGAATGAGGCAGTGCTCAGGAACCCCCCATGTGGTGTCTAGGGAAATGACGGATGAATTTGAGCCACTCTAGTGGGATGGGGGTGACATATTCAGGACTATGTTCAGGGTCAGACACTGAAGTTTGAACAACTACTCATTCTGTTTCTAATTTATGGACTTCTGAAAACTGTAACTTGGAGCTCTTTGAGGAAACAGGATCAAAAGTTAGTTAGTTAATATATGGGCATCTGCAAGGTCTGCTTTGAAAGCTAAGTTATGTACATCTGCATTCACCTACACACATGCTCACCTGCACAAGCTTTGGCTTGTACCATAAAATCCTAGCACAGCGTACAAGGATGGGCCTTTTCTCTCTCTCTCTCTCTCTCTCTCTCTCTTTTTTTTACCAAGGAAATCCTCTGTTTCTCAGAGCAAACAGGTGTTGAGGACATTTCACCGTAAGTGATACAGAGCAAGTGATACAGAGCTGTACTGTTTACCCAGACCCGCTGTCTTGTCCCTGCCCGTCTGGCTAATCACTGCTGCAGTGGCAGCAGACAATCCCAGGCTTTCTGTGGTGGAGTCCAGCCCATTACTCACATCCATCCTTCCTTCCTACTTACTCAGTAGCACGCGTTTGAACTGACTAATGAAGGAGAGTCTTGGGCAAATTCGGGTCAGCTTCCAGGTACTGCAGAAAAGTTAAAGACTGAGAAATGGACAGGGCTGCTGAGGTCTGGGACTCCAGAGTCCATAACTCAGAGTCAGAACAGCTTCTGGAGTCAGATGTTGGACCACCAGGACTGTATGACAGGCAAAGCCACGAAAGGTGGGGCAGGGCTCTGGTTCACACATGTGTTATTCCTTCTTTAATTGTCCTTTCAGTTGAAAGTAATTAATTATTTATTTGGAATCTCCATTTCCTGCCAACTGACTGCTGGCTCATTCCCCCTAACGAACAGTGAAGAAACTGCAGAAGCAAGAAGGAAACATGGATTCTAGAAACTAGCAACATCAAAACATCCACTGCCATTTCTCTCATAAGCTAAAGGTGACCCTGACTAGAGGAGCTGTGGATGGGAATGGTAGCAAATGGGAATAGGAAAAGTGGTTCTAGATGCCCAGGGCACATCATCCTCCCCACCCTTAAATTGTTTTCGCAGTGCAGACAGAGTACCAGAGGGTTACCCCTTTCAACACGAGTTCACAGGACAGGAAAACTCAACTTCAGGAGGAAAAAATGCATTAAAAGAAAGACTCATATATGTGCCACCTGAAACAGAAGTATTAGAACAGACAGACCAAAGATTTAGTGGGAAGCAGATGTGGCTCTAGCGATAGGGCTCCCACCTATCACATAGCAGGTCCCTGGTTTGGTTCCCGGTGTTTCCTAAAGAAGACAGCAAGCTGGCATGAAAGGCAGTCACAGCAAGCTGATGCAACCAGATGACACAAAAAGAGATACAAGAAGAAAAACATAATGATAGACACAACAAAGCAGGGAATGGAGGTGGCTCAAGTGATTAGGCACCTCCCTCCCATATCAGAGGTCCTGGGTTCATTTCTTGATGCCTTCTAAAGAAACAAGGAAGATGAACAGACAAAGCAAGTGCAAACAATGAGGGGGTGGGGAAAAAGAAATAAAATAAATCTTAAAAAAAAAAAAAAGAGTGAATTAGAAAATTGGAAGATAAGCTTAAGGAAACTTTCCCAGAAGGGAAGAAGAAAGGATAAAATGATAAAAGTATTAAGGAAAAGCTAAGATATACAGAGGCTAGAGGTATTAGTTTCAGCATCCAGATGACATGAATCCCAGAAAAAGAGAAAAGTAAAAACTAAGAGGACTATTTGAAGAAATAATGGTGATAAATTTCCCAGAACTAAAAAACTTTGGAAGAACTCAGACTGAATGGGCCTTTAGAGTGTCTATTTTCCTTTCCTGGCTGCTAAACCAAATAACATACAAGGGGTTGACTTAGACAACAGGAATTTATTGGCTCGTGGTTTTGAGGAGGGGTACAAAATCAAGGGGTCAGCAAGGCCCCTGAAGAACGTGGCATTCTGGGGCTGGCTGCTGGTGATCCTTGGTTTTTGGATTTTCTGTTCCGTGGCAGTGAGCCTGGTGGCATCTTCTCCTTTCTCTTCCAGGTTCCTTTGACTGCTAGCTTCTTGCTTCTCATGGCTTCCTCACTCTATGTCTGCTTTTCACTCTGCTTATAAAGGACTTCAGTAATTCAGATTAAATCCCAAACTGCTTCAGTTGACCACATCTTAATTAAAAATAACAACTTCAAAAGATCCTCTTTACAATGGGTTCATACCCACAGAAATGGGTTAAGATTAAGAGCATGTTTTTCTGGGGTACAAAGTTCAAGCCACATCGGTAACTGAAAGAGAACAAAACAAACAAAACATACCTTGACACATGAGAAGTCAAGAGTTTCATAAACAAAAAGTCTAAACACTCCTAGAGAGAAAGAATAAATCATCTGTAAAGGAAGAAGAATCAGATGATAGCAGACTCCCCAGCAACAGTATTGGATGCAATTAACAAATAGAATAAAACCACATTCAAATGGGATGATGTTCCCTCAAAGGAGGTCTACCACAAATACCTACATTGAAAACACTTTGGGAGGAAGTACTCAAGTATAAAACAAAAAACAAATGCAGATGAAGCAAGAGATAGAGGAAAGAAGGGCCAATAAATACCATGGAAACATTTAGTATGGTCTAGAAGTTAATTCATGGACTGTGATAGGGGCAATTAGTTTTTCTTTTGGCCAAGCCTTCAGAAGAAAATTCTGTCTACATGGTATGGAGGAAATACTCGCAAACAAACAGGTTTATAATATGTAAAACCATAGCTTCTCTCCCCTTATCACCCTGTTAAGGTGTGCTATGTGTGCTCCTACTTGGGTGCATAGTTCAATTTCTTCTTCATCTCACTTTGTTTCACTAATTTTTTTCTTGATGACACATAGTCATGGCAGTGTCTTTCTCTCATCAATAATTCCCCTAACATGGTTTTGTAAATCCTTATACATTTCAGTTCCAGAAAATATATCTCCCTGACACAATTTCTTTTCATTTACTGATGACCTTTTTCCTTGGTACCCTTAAACAGAACAGATAAAAGTGATCTCTCTTGCTCTAAGTCAGGGTTTGTCAAGCTCAGTACTTATGACACTTTGGGCAGATAATTCTTTGTTGTGGAGGGTCCACCTGTGTGTTGTAGTATTTAGCAATAATTCTGGCTTCTAACCACCACATGTCAGTAGCACTTGTGCAGTTGTTACATCAAAAATATCTTCTGGGGAGCCGATGTAGCTCAAGTGGTTGAGCACCTGCTTCCCATGTATGAGGCCCTGGGTTCAATCCCTGATGCCTCCTAAATATATATATGTGTGTATATGTGTGTGTGTGTGTATATATATCTTCAGACATTGTCAAAGGTCCTCCTAGGGTGTGTGTATGCAAGTGTGCATATGCACATGCATCTGAGCAAAATTACCCCTGGTTGAGAACCACAGCTTTAAATGTGTCGAATATCCGCCTACTATGTCACTCTAAGACTTCTTCCAATCCAAAAACTATATGCAATGTATTTCCTGTTCTGCTAGCTTAGCACATAAAATAAAGCCACATTTCTTTTTAATATTCAAATAAAATGGCTTGAGCCCTTATATCACTGTCAAGAGAATGTCTTTCTTTCCTCCCCTGGAATTCCTCCCTTCTGTGATGAATCCAAGGAATCCCAAAGGCTCACTTGCTCTGATGGGTTTCCAGTGAGCCCCACCTATGCTGCATTGAGGTTCTTGCTGCCATGCTAGTTGGGCCACAAGTGGGACGTGGTCCCTGCTCACCGCTGTGCTGATTGAGGCACAGAGAGCCTATTGGTCCCTAGGCTTGGCCCATTGATGGTCCACCAGAGATTGCTGCCTTTCACTCTCTAGCCTTTTACTCTCAGCCAGCCTCATCCCATACCACCACAGGCCAGGGCACCAGCCTTTATAGCTCTTTCTTTTTTTTTTTTCCTGTCCCCTTCCCCACTCTGCCCCCCCCCCCCCCAGTTGTCTGCTCTCTGTGTCCATTTGCTGTGTGTTCTTCTGTGTCTGTCTGTATTCTTGTCAGCTGCACCTGGAATCTGTGTCTCTTTTTGTTGCGTCATCTTGTTGTGTCAGCTCTCCGTGTGTGCGTCGCCACTCCTGGGCAGGTTGTGCTTTTTTCACACTGGGCGACTCTCCTTATGGGGTGCACTCCTTGCGCGTGGGGCCCCCCTATGTGGGGGGACACTGCTGCATGGCACTCCTTGTGTGCATCAGTACTGCATGTGGGCCAGCTTATCACATGGGTCAGGAGGTCCTGGGTTTGAACGTTGGCCCTCCCATGTGGTAGGTGGACGCCCTATCCATTGGGCCAAATCTGCTTCCCACTGGCCTTACAGCTCTTTTATTTGCAGTTCTATTTGCACAGGCAGGCACTTGCACATCCATTACATACCACCCGGCCCTAGGCATCCCATAGTTCAGAATGACTGGGTCAGGAGATGTTTCTATCCTCAGACACATGTTGCAACAAGACTTCCCCAAGCAGGTCCTGGCCTTGGGTTGAGCCCCGGTCACTGGTCCAGATTCCATCATCCCACAATAACCTTTTCCTGACATTATTGCTGCTACCCATTGAGATGATCTAATAACATGGAACCTTTCAATTAGAAGGGGCCAGGGACTTCTACATCTTCTACATAACCAGATCTACATGTACTTTGACAGGCAGTCTTTGTTTACCTCTACCTCATGTCCTGTTTACTGCTTCTGTCAAAATGAGTCTTAATTAGCCTTAACTAGGAGGAATCCCTGGAGCAGGGGTTCTTAACAAGGGGACAACGAGATTGAATTTAAATTAAAAAAAAACATTCTTGTGGGGATGTCTGATGTGGGTGTGATATATTTATTAAGTAATACACCTACAATGTGGACTTAGTAAGGGGTTTTTGGTTTTCATCTGACTGGCAAAGGGGTCCATGGAAAAATCCCTGCCCTAGACAGATCTGCCCTGGAACAAAGAACATCTATTTCAAGGACCATGGTGATATTTAAGTGGTCATTTCTCTGGATTAATGTTTTTTTTCTCTTCACTGAACAATCCATTACTTGTGTTTATATTTTTAAATGTGGATGGTATAGTGTGGTCATTTTCAAACTTGCTTTTCAGAAACAGAACTATTTTTTTCAAAGAAAAATTTATAGAGAATCACAGTACTGAAAATATACAAGTGAGGCTTTCTGGTTGAAGAGTATAGGGGGTGAGGTCCAGAGAATGCCTCTTTTTTATCTTTTATCCTCCTGATTTCCCCCCACAGAACCCCAAGGCTTTAAGGACTCCTTAGGAAAACTATTCAAGTGGAACCTGGGATCTGGAATAAGAAACCTGAGTGTGTGAAAACCAGGGTTTCCAACTGCAAGTGGAAAGGAATTTAAAAAAAAAAACAGTGAGTAGCTTGCCACACTCTTGGGAGGGAGAGAGGGCCAGGCTTGGAGGGAGGACCAATGGCCCCGAACCATATGCAGTGAAGATACTGCTGTTGGGGCTGGGCTCCGGGACCATGGCTTGTACCCCTGAGCTTGGGCTTGGACAGGACTGCTAGAGCTGTGGCTTCTGTGGCCCTGGAAGGTCCATGGTGCTCCTGCTGCTACTGCCATTGTTGTCCCCTGTCTCCCTGGGACGGAGTCTGTGAAGTCCTTACCTCACCAGTTTTTTTATTCAATCTGGGGTAGGAGTGTCTGATTAGAGGATCATATGCCTATGCCTCACTTCAAGAACACTGGGAGAATGAGCATTTGGCATTTTCAGCTTGTACAATGTGAAGGGACTTTGTTTCAAAAGGTAGAGAATTCTTCAAAAGGAAAAGGACGTTCAGATGTGGGGGCATGGGGAAACAAATGTCTACTACGGTAACTTTGTCTCCACTCTCTGGGCATCATTCCTCTAGAAGGACAGTGGTCCTTCTCAGTTGTCCATCCATCCATCCATCAATGAACATTTATTGAGTACTGTTCTAGTTATCTATTGCTGTGTAACAAACTAAAATCAGTGGCCAAAACAACTATCTTGTTACATCTAATGACTAATTTTGTGGGTCAGGAATTCAGGCAGGGTTTAGCTGGGTGATTCTTCTGCTCCATGTGGAATTAACTGGGGTCTTTGGGACAGTCAGGTGGTGGCTGGTCTGATCTGGAGGGTTCCAGATAGCTTTGCTTATATGTCTGATTCCTTGGTGGGGATGGCTGGAAGGCTGGACTCAGCTGGGCCCCTCTCTTTTCCATGTGGCCTTAGCACCTCTCCACATAGACTCTGCAGCAGGGTAGCTGGCCTTGTAACATGAAAGTTTAGGACTCTAAGGACTAAATCCTCTTTAGGGCTAGGCCAGGAACTGACATATTGTTGCTTTCACAATATTCAGTCACAGATCAGCCCAGAATAAATGGAGAAGTAGACGCTACCTCTTGATATGAGGTGTCAGAGAATTTGCAGCCATCTTTAATCCACCATAAAACCAGCTATGTGTTAGGCATAGGGTTAGGAGCTGGGCATGCAAAACTAAATTAGATAGAAATAAAAACCAGAAAAATTGAGGACTAAGCAAGGAGAGGTGGAATGTAAGAACAACAACAGAGAGCAGAAAGTAGATAAAATTCACAGAAAAGGGGAAATCAAGGAAGATGAAACACAGTAAAAAAGAAAAGCCAGCAGCACCTAATTTTAGGGGGGAAAAAAGGGCATGAGGAGAAAGAGGGAAGAAAAACAAGAAAACAAAACAAACAAACAATCACACAAGCAAGCAGTCAAACAAAAACTAAGGAAGAACAGCTTTCTTTCTTAGGCCCCTGTGGAACTTCTCAGACTGCCAGTGCTCATCAATCAATTACTCTGCAACCTTCCCTCTGCAGGTTTTGAAGCGGGTTTTAGTGAGTAAACAAAGTTAAATTTTAAAAATAACCTTTTTTTTTTAAGGAAAAATAAGAGATCCAAGAGATGCTAGTGCAACTTTGGCAGGGGAGGAGCATTGTTGTGGGATGTCAGTGATGGGGGATACATGGGAGGAAGTTCACCTGGGCATACGTATAAGGTATATAAATGTGTTCAAATGTTCACAGGGTATTGCCACAGTGGATAGAGAGTCACACAACAACAGAAAGAATATTGAATTCCCATTCTAGGGAGCTCTGTCACATTCTCTAATGGAACAGCAACAATCCCCCAAGTACAGGGGCAATGACTTAGACTAGTGTTGGAGGGTGCCTAAGAGTTACCTCCTCAGAGCCTCTATGTTGCTCAAATGTGGCCTCTCTCTAAGCCAAACTCAGCATATAAATGCATTACCTTCCCCCCAGCATGGGACATGACTCCCGGGGATGAGACTCCCTGGCACCAAGGGATTACTACCAAGCACCAGCTGGTGATGCAACTGGAAAAAGACCTTGAATAAAAGGGTGAAAAGGTAAATACAAATGAGTTTATATGACTAAGAGACTTCAAAGTGAGTCAGGATGTAATCAGAGAGGTAACACTATGCATATCTCAGCAGGATCTCAAAAATAGCCAAAATAGATAATACCACAAATAGTGGGGTTCCTGAGGGCTCTGGAGACACTCAGGTCCTATGGTTATGGCAGATAGCTCTGGAGTTTGGTGCCATGCCAGAAGGCATACTTTGGAGTTTGTGCTCCCGAGTGTAAAAGAGCTGGACTCAGATGTGACTTCTCTACACATACTTCTTCTGTTCCTTTTATTGAACCTATAGTTGGTGCTGAAGTTGGTAGATGTATGTCCAAGAGACTTGACTCTCTGCGCTGTCCAGTGCCAGCTGGACCCTGAGCCTCAGTGGAGTTGCAACACCTACTCTCCAGTTCATTGGACTCACCCAGGACAACTAACAAGGAAGTGAGGGTGGACAACCACCACACCAGGGAACCAAGAGAATCTACAACTGCAAGCAAGGGAGTCCCATCCATCAGCCATATGGGATCAAAGACCCTTCTCATTTAGAGGTGGAGTGGTTATCACCATTCCAGAATCCTCAGAATTGGAGAATAAAATATGGACTAGAGTGGACTTACTGGTATTCTACTGTAACTTATTGTGATTCTAGTAATGGAAGAAATTACTTCATTGATGTGGAGACTGTGGCCACTGGAGGAGCTGAAGTCAGGGAGAGGGAAAAAGGAGTAATATGGGGGCATTTTCGGGACTTGGAATTGACCTGAATGACATTGCAATGACAGATACAGGTCATTATATATTCTGCCATAACCTACAAAATTGAGTGGGAAAGAGGGTAAACTACAATGTAAACTATAATCCATGCTGAGGGGCAATGCTCCAAAATGTGCTCATCAATTGCAATGAATGTACCACACTAATGAAAGAAGTTGTTCATGTGGAGAAAAGTGGGAGGTGTGGAGAGTGGGGCATCTGGGAATCCCTTATATATTTTTATGTAACATTTTATGTAACCTAAGTATCTTTTAAAAATAAATAAATATATTTAATAAATAAATAAACAAGACATGACATGACATGACCCTCTCTTCAAGTTACTCACAGTCATATGGGTTACAAGAAAAACAAACAAAAGAGTAATAAATGAGATAATGTGAAGATGTGTTATAAATTGCCAAAATGCCAATATGAAGGATTAGCTCTAAAACTAGGATCTAAAGAATCCACCTAATGCTCTCAAATATCAGTTAGCATTATTGACTGATTTACCAAGAATCAGGCACTCAGCTAAGACTTCACAGCATGATCTTCCCGAGTTCTCAAACCAAGTCTGCTGTGGCATTGTAGACCCTCATCCAAGCTTCTTGTTCAAATACATGACAAATACCAGCACCTCTCACTCGCTCCCCTTTGATGCTATGCAATGGATGCTTCTCAAGGTGCCTGCACAGGCCTCCCGCTACTTAAGGAGAAATTTTCCACTTACAATGATCTGACCAGTTAATCCCTACATGCTCTGATATGGTCCTTCCAGTTATTACTCTAATCTGTTTTCAAGCTACAAGGCAGAGTGGATGACATATTTAAAGCGTTTCTGTTTTGTTAGAAAAATTATTAAGTTCCTACTATGTGTGGAGAATGAGACAAAAGACCACTTTGAGCCTCAAAGAATAGTTCCCCAGACAAGATTTAAATTTTTTCATTTGTTTTTCCTGATTGAGAATATCATACAGAAATAAAACTAGATGAATTCTAAAGCAGAAAATTAGAAAAGGAAAAAATGAGAAAAGGGAAAAATGAAAAGGAAACTAGCCAAAATTTCACAATCCTGGAACAGTACTGTTAACAGTTTGGTTTATTTCCTTCTTTTATTCCATTTATTTATTTATTTATTGTAGGTTTTCTTTTTTAATAAAAAAAACTTTCTTTTTTACAACAGTTTGAGATTTATAGAAAAATTGGGCAGATAGTCCAATATTTCCCATATACCCCCTCCCTTGTACACAATTTCCCCCAACATTTTGCATTAGTGTGGTACATTTGTTACAATTAATGAACCAAAATTGATACATTACTGTATCAATCCCATTCTTTACATTAAAGTATATTCTTTGTTTTGTATAGTTCTATAAGTTTTCATAAAAGCATGTCATATGTCTACCATTACAGTATCTTACAAAACTTTCACCAATTATTTTTTATATTATCAACCAATACCACAATACACTTCTAAACGCAGCTCTTGTTTTGTTTTTCATGCAAAATCCTAACACAAGCCTTCTTTTATGTTATTGCACTCTTCCCTACATGTTTATAAACCTCATAAAAACCATTCCCTGAATGTCTGACGTTGGTGTTGCTGCCAAATTTTTTACTTCTCATACAGGGTATTTTAAAATCACTTTGTGGAAATGGCTTTCCAGGACCTAGATAACATTCAGGAAAAAGAAAATTAATCTAGGAAGAAACAGCTCTGTGCAGCGTTCCCCAGCACCTCCCAGACAAAAGGCTTTTGTCTACAGACTCCAGGCCTGCCCTGCAAGCAAGTGCCAGCTTCCGCCTGGGTGCCCAGGGGTCTGGGGAGGGGGGAGGGAGCGTGTGGCCCGGCTGGAGCTGCCCTGCTCCCGGAAGAGGGACGGGGCTGCAGCGTCCACCCTGTGCTCTTCCTCTCATCCATCCTGCACCCCTCAGAGCCGCTAGACGGCCTGGCACTACTTTCTCCTTTTGCCCTTAGGACTCGGTAGAGCACTGCGTTGGATGGCAGGGAACTCAACCCGGGCTGGGTAGGGATGCTGTGACAAAACAGGGCGCTCGCATTACCCAGCAGGGTCAGATCGCCTCGCGGAAACCTCTAACTCTAGTTTTTTTTCTTCAGGAAGTTTAATGAGAGGGCAAACGACTGCAAGGATAATATCCCTTTGCCACTTCTCTTGTGAGAGCATATCAGAACGCACTGGAATAAGCATCTTTTGCTGTTGTTACAGAACTGATAACCATAAAACTCCACGTCTGCGGAGCACTGGAGTGAAAGAGCACCTCCACATGTCAACCCACGTTGCTCCGTATCATTCTGCGCAGGAGCATCATTACTGCCACTTTATAGACGAGAGGCCTTTGGAAAGTCTGGGCCTCCCTGGAGCTGCTGCTGCCAGCTGCTGCATCTGCCGCGCTGCACGTCTGCCCCACGGCGCCCCAGCTGGTGTGGGGAGAGCCGGAATCCGGATCCAGGACAGTGCCTCCCTCATCCATGCCAGCGCCTCAAAACAGACCAAGGCACCCATAACGGGCAATCACTTTCCCAGATCGGTTTGCGAACCCCAGCCTGTGGGGCCCGGCAGGGCACCGAGCACCTCCACGGAGGCCTTGTTTGTTTGCTTGTTTCTAATTTTAATTGTGGTAACACATATGCAACAGAAAATTTCCCATTTTGACCACTTTCAAGTACACAGTTCAGGAATGTTAATTACATTCGACACCCTCTCTGAGTTTATCCTCAGAGTCCAGTCGCTGACCTCTGACCTCTGACCTAGAACTATCTATTCCAACCTTTTCCTAGCCTGTCCTGGCCCGAAACAGAATGAAAGCAAGTTCTTTCCTCAAGCCCTGCTTTTCCACTTAGGAGGTCAGTGCAAATGACTGGTGTAGTCATAAGACTGAGTCATTTTGGCCCTGAAATGAAAACTCAAAAAAGACGATAGTTCAGACACTCACTGCTGGGAAACAGTAGAACAAACGTGAGGAACATGTTCTTTGGTGCTTTACTCCTTCTGAGCTGTGTAAACTTAGGCAGGTGACTTAACCTCTCTTAGCCTCAGTTTCTTCATCTATAAAGCAGGGATGATAATCTCTTACAGAACAATTGGGAGGATTATGTGAAAAAACAAAGGTAAAGCACTTAGCCTAGTTCCTGGCATGCATAAGATATGATAGTTCTTGTCACTCAGGAGCCAGGAAATTACAGAACAATCAATCTATTGGGTCACTGGTGTTCCTAGAACTGTCGGCAAGCACTTCCACATTCCCAAAGCGGCAGCGGCCTTCCCTAGAAGGCTCGTTGAACACCTTTGCTTGTCTTCCCCACTTCAACAAATGTCCAAGGACCCAGGCCGATGACCCCTTCCATGGGCATGTCGTCTCATAGTTGACCCATAGGGGCACGTCTCTAAGGAGCCAAGTTAGTTCTGGCAAAAATAGAAACATGCCAGCTGTCTCAGTTTCCTGAATGCCCACTCCAGCCTCTCAGAAGTGGTGAAGGTATGATTTTGAACTTCCTCTAGATCTGGCTGGATGTTACTTCTCCTCAGAGTCAGCACTTGATTTCCTCTGTGCCGATGACCAGCCCTTCCTGGCTGAGGTATTGTGACAGCCTTCGTGCCAACGTGGGCGAAGTCTTTTGAAACAGGGGAAAGGCTCACTAGTTAGTTAGCTGTAATCCTCCAGTGTGGTTAGGTTGTGAGTAATTTTACAAGTAGAGCTGAGGGTGCTGGCAGTTCATTTGGTTGAGACTGTTTTACCTACTTGTACAGCATAGTGGGAGATTAAATGGGGATAGTTTATGTAAAAATCTCCGTCAACTGTAGAATTCCTTACAACATGTAGAATTCAATCCAACATGGATGATGATGAGAGGTCACACCCAGGCACACACATGCACACACCACCCATACACCACACACACGTACACTCCCCCTCCCAGCTACACACGTACTGCGCGCACACAGACACACGTACCACACTTACGCGTGCAAGCACACCCCACGCCACATTCTCTAGTGAGGAAAGGGCCTCGTGTGGCCTTGGGAATTGGTTAGGATAAAGGGTCCTTATTTCTGCTAGTGCTTTTGCTCCCCTTCAAGCCAGATCTGGCTGTTGCCTCAAAGCAAACGGCACGAGAATGCCTTCTAGGTCTCCACGGTGGACTCCAGCCTGCTGCTCTATCACACAGTTTCCAGAAGGTGGCGCTGCATCCCGAGCGGAGCTGGCCTGTCTGTTGCCCCGCCCCAAGGCGGCCAGAGAATTACCGTGGAGTCAGGAAGTGTGTCTGCGTGCACACCCCAGCTGCAGCCGTGGCAAACGCAAACGATGACACACAGGCCTGACGAGGCCCTTTATCAGAAGCAACGGGGATCTGGCGTCACCGCGCAATGGAAAACAAAGTGCTTCTGCCTGGCTGACCAGAGCTCACATTTACCCACTGTTGATTCCCAAGCATTTATAGGCAGAAGTTTCTGGACATTACCATGACTCACATTCACTTTCTGTAAACCAGAGTCAGCTTGACACGTCCCCCTCATCTTGGGCCATTACTTGACCGGTTAGGTCACCAATTGTTATTATGCTAACTGAAAGGATTCAAGCATTTTCTAAACACTTCTTTTTTTAGGGGCAACAGTAACTGGAAAAATCTACAGTTTGAGATTTTTGTCACTTGGCTCCCAAAATAGGTTGGCTTTATAAATTATTTACATGTTCAGAAGTATACTGTGTAAAAATTCAAGTGAAACTTGCAAAACCTTTTTCTGGCAGGAAGCCCCAGAGGGGATTGTTGGTGGGAGACATGCTGACTGGACCAGGTGTGGCCGCAAGAACGCAGGTTATGGTGACCGTGAGGAAGGAGTCAACTGAGGAGCTGGCTCAGAGACTTTTTTTTTCAGCCAGAAAAAATGGAGATGACTGGAATTGTTCTTTCTGGGGATTATGGCAGAATTTTGAAATTGGGGGAAAAAGACAAGATGGGGTTAGAAATTGGAGAGGAACTAAAGAGCTAGAAGCGCTGGAGAAGGTTTGAACAAATGAACACGAGCAAGCCTGGGTAAAACCCTGGATTTATATCGGGCAAAGCACCTGGAGAGAATTAATGTGGGAAGAGGAGGGGCATGAGAAACTCTTTCATCTCCAGGAGCAGGGCAGGAACAGCAGCCTGAAGTCACCTCAGGTGGCTTGCCTGGGCCATTCCAAGGTGGTCCACATGCCAAGACTAGCTCTGCCTGCCTCCAGAGCACTGACCCTCCTCTACCCGTATTTAGAGGGAAATACATCTTCAGGAAGTTCCTTGCATTCCTAGTCCTGGTTCTGACTAATTAATTGGTCAGCCAGAAATTCTTTCTTCTGATTTTCAGTCCTCTTTCCCATCTTGTGAAGTCTCAAATCTCATTGTACAGCAGAATGTCTCCTACAGAAATGTGTCAGTTTCACATTTTTGTGTTTATTTGTGTATTTTTTGGTCCTTTTAGATTTTTACTGAGAAGAAGAATCCTTGGGGCCTGAGTAAGTAGTGAACCTTCTTGTGGTCTCTACTGAGCTCTCTCTTTCAGATCTCCCTGGTTTAGGCCCTCCGGCTGCCCTGAGGACAACTTATGTAAATTTCAGGTGAGCAGTAAGCAAGCAGTTTAAGGCATGTAAATTTCAGGTGAGCAGCAAGCAAGCACACACCTTAACACATTTCACATTTTGTCCAACCCATCTCCCCTCACCCCTGACGGTGCACCGGAAGAATGATGCTCATCTGTGTAATGCATTCTCATGGATGGAGGCAAGGTGATGAGTAATTCTTGGCTTGTGATGTAAATTCTATCCCTTCCTTCCCCTCTCAGAGAAACATGTTGGAGTGGAAGACAATGAATGAATTCTGATTCTTTAAGAGAGCCTGTGCTCTGGGTGTATATGTGTTATGTGAGAAAGGGGAAACAAGCTGCAAAATGAACTTTGCTAAGTAACAGATGATGACTGACCCAGACACATACTGAAGTAGAGAACAGTAAAGCCAGGAAAGAAAAACAGCTTTCATCAGTGCACACACTCAGGCAGGGAGAAACATACCTAGGCTTGTCATTTTTTAATATCTAACGTGTATGGGATAGGTGAGGTGGATTCATACCCTGTTAGGGATGGGGAAACTGAGGCTCACAGGAGGCTTAAGTCAATTTCCTGAGGTCATGTGGCATACCAGGGCTACAGCTCAGTTCATCTACTTCCAATTCGTGCCCTTTATACTCCTGCCTCTTATCCTTGGCAAGGTGACTGAAGAAGGACAGGGACAAGTCTAGTAAGTCTCTCATTCTATTTTCATAGGAACTGAGGCGAGGTGCCTCCTACAATTCCCGAACGTCTGCCAGCAAGTTTCCCAGCTCCCAGGTGAGTGTTCCACATCTGGTGACATTGACTGATAAATCCAACTTTCACAAGACACTCGGGCGTGGCGGGGTCAAGAGACTGGCTACAAGGGAAGCAGATGTGGCTCAACTAATAGAGCGTCTGTCTACCACATAGGAGGTCCAGGGTTCAGTACCCAGCCTCCTGGCCCGTGTGGTGAGCTGGCCCACGAGCAGTGCTGCCACTGTGCGGGAAGTGCCGTGCCACGCAGCGTTGTCCCCAGCGTGGGCGCCTCACACACAGGGAATGTGCCCCGTAAGGAGAGATGTCCCACGCAAAAAAAGCACAGCCCACCCAGGAGTCATGCCACACACACACACACACACATGCACGGAGAGCTGACACAGCAAGATGACACTTGCTGGTGCTGCCTGACAAGAATGTGAGTGGACACAGAAGAACACACAGCAAATGGATAGAGAGCAGACAATGGGGGAGGGGGGGAGAGATAAATAAAAACAAATCTTTAAAAAAAAAAGAGACTGGCTACAGTATTGCTCAGGATCCTCAGTTTGACAACACCAGTTTACGTAATTTAAGAGACGTGTGGCAGTGATGAAAAGCCAGTCCCTGGAATGCCAGCCAGGTTTTTATCACACGCCCCTCTTCCCTTTCTGAGAATTGTTTGCATAGTGGAGATTTCCTGTCTATATTTTTAGTGTCTAATTCACCATGGTTGCTCAAGTAGTTGTGGCCATGTTTCATTGACTCATGCAGATGTCCTGATTCTTCTAATAGAACTGATGACTGTTGAGTGGAAATAAGTCATTGTGGAAAGTCCAGGAATTGTCCCATAGCTGGTCTTTTGGGCTTCTGCTGATTTTCAGATTAAGGTTTACAGAGAACTTCACTTCCAGAATTATAAGATCTCATTATTTACCCTTTTAAAAAAAAATGCTGAATTGGGAAAAGAAAACATTCTGGAGGAAACCGAAAGGGAAATGGGTGCAGCAAACATTCACATACCTTTTTTTTTTTTCCAGTGGCCCCTGCTCCATGCTGTTTTATTCATCCAAACTGGATTTCTCAAAGCCGCAGGTCTGCGAGGAAACACTGCATGGTGAAACAGCTGAGTCACAACTTTGATGCTTCTCTGCAATTACAAATGTTATCACCTCATCTGACATGAGAAAGGGTGTTGGTTGAAAATGAAATATACATTAGGAATAGGCTCTTTGGAAACAGCAAAATGGCTTCATGAAGAGAAGGCTTTTCTTAAAAGTCTAAGGTTATAAAGAGGCAGGAATCATCTCACTTCCCACCCCCACAATAATGGAAATGAAAACATCAGAGTAAACGGCATGAGACATTTGCCATTCTAACATCATGCTCTCCAGTTACTTTGTTCCGTGTCCTCAGCATGTGACTGGCTAACACCCCGTGCCAGCCACCCCGTCTCATCTTTTGTCCTATCTTCTTTACTGTTCGCACTGTCTGAAGACCTTATTCAAAATCACCTTCACTATGAAAGTCTCCTTGTCCCCCTATAGACATCTCTTCATGGTATGTATTTTGCTTCTGAAAAAAATTTTTGCCTTATTTTCAGGCCATTCTCTGGGTCTATCCTTTCTCCAACCGATTGAAAGCTCTTTGGTGGTAGAGGCAATGCCTTCTAATACTTTGTTTTTTTAAAATTTATTTTTATTTATTTAATTCCCCTCCCCTCCCCCGGTTGTCTGTTCTCTGTGTCTATTTGCTGTGTCTTGTTTCTTTGTCCGCTTTCTGTTGTCATCAGCAGCACGGGAAGTGTGGACGGCGCCATTCCTGGGCAGGCTGCTCCCTCCTTCGCACTGGGTGGCTTTCCTTCCGGGGAGGACTCCTTGCGCGTGGGGCTCCCCTACGTGGGGGACACCCCTGCATGGCACGGCACTCCTTGCGCACATCAGCACTGCGCATGGCCAGCTCCACACGGGTCAAGGAGGCCTGGGCTTGAACCGCGGACCTCCCATGTGGTAGACGGACGCCCTAACCACTGGGCCAAAGTCCGTTTCCCCTTCTAATACTTTTTATTCTCTCTTGTGCTTGCTCCTTCTCGTGGGCAGACTTCAGTGTGAACAGTATCCAGCCTCAGATCTCACATATTCCCAAGTTACATCAACCAGATACCCTCCTAGCCAAGCCAAGAACAAAGCCCCCACCCAAAATTACATGGTGAATGCCCCCCTAAAATAGCCAGGACGTGCAAACGAATTAAATTTCATATTCCACCTCTACCTAAATATGACCTTGCTGATACCATCTCCTTATTAGATGACAAATGCGGATGTTTCTATTTCGTGGTTGCTATTTGCCACATGCTTCCTGGTCAGGTTTCCAGGTAACCTTAATGGCTGTGCTTCTGGGGAAGGAGGGGTAGAAAATAACTCACTTCTTCAGTAAGTGGTTTTAAAAATATACCGGCATTTAAAAGCTTTTAAAGAGCAGGTCTCCCCTTCTGGCCGCTCGGGCCCTGTTTGCTTTGTGATAGGAGCCCCTGAAACGTGGCACTCAGCGACATCTGCCTAGGACAGAAGGCAGATTGAAAGTCCAGAAGACTTATTTTCTTCTTTTTGGGCTTTCCATGAGGGGCGTGGGAGACAAATCACTTTGGGAAGCAGTGGTCAGGGAGGTTTACTGCACCATACGCTCTTCATTCATGTATGAGGCGAAACAGACTCAACAAGTGAATCCCAACCTACAGAGCAGAGCAGTTTATCCTGGAGGTCCGAAGTTGACAGGGGATCAGGAGGGTAAGAAGTTGGGGCTCTCACAGCCTTTATTCCACTCTCATTTTCTATCCAAAACTTGCAGGGGAAATGTGCTCAAATTGCTCGCATGTTTTGATTTGACCAGACCACAGTGTAGCTACCCAGGTTTATTCTGGCACGGTTGGGGTCCATGGTTCAAACTAGGACTGACGTTTAGTTTTAGAAACTGGTAGGAGTTTTCTCCTCTGCCAGGGCTTGGAGTTTACCTTCCCTAGGGCATTGAGCAAGAACTTCATGTTTACAAAGATCCCAGATCCCATGATCTCTTCCTGTCAGGGAAGGAGTAGAGGGAGAAGGTACATACTGTCAAGTACATCTTGCACCTTCTCTCCCTTGGTTCTTACTCAAGTGTGAAGCTACCAAGGAAAGAATAGGTGGGGTGTTGGAGGTGAAGGGATGTATTGGTTGTTTGAGCTCTGAAAAGAGAATCTTAAAATTCTCACTATAAATCAAATCCTTAGATCTTCTCTATACAGTTTTATGTTTTTCTAAATTATTCCTAAAAGCTGTATATAAATCAAGTTAAAAAACTTACACTTGGGAGTGGATGTGGCTCAAGTGGTTGAGCTTCTGCTTCTCACACAGGAGGTCCTCGGTTCAGTTCCTGGTGCCTCCTGAAAAAAACAAGGGTGAACAAGCAAAACAAACCAACAGTAAAACAACTCAGAGGAGCTGCTGTGGCTCAGGGGTTGAGCGCCAGCTTCCCACATACGAGGTCCCGGGTCCAATCTCTGGTACCTGGTACTTAAAAAACAAAACAAACAAACAACACAAAAAACTTACTCTATTTTATTTATAAACATACTTCTATATATTATACTATATGCTGTGTTTTAAAATTCTCTGGGGATGTAATTTTTTTTTTAAGTGTAGTTGTGTTTCCTTTAAATGATGTACACTCACCACTCAATTTCTTTTTTTGTGCAAATCCTTATTTTTTATGTATCAAAGTTTTTAAAAAATCAAGTGTTCATACAGTATTTGGCAATATCTAACCGCTACTAAATAAACCCCAAATTTCTTCTGGGCTTTTCATGTGCCTGGTATCGCCTTGAGCAGATCTGGTCCAACATTTGCCAGAGCGCCATATGCCGCACCGAGCTGAATCCTGTGGATGCATTGCTGGCAGGCTTGTCCATCTTGGTCTGTGAATTGCTTCTCATCATTATGGAGAACTTGGCTACATAGCTTTTCCTGAATAGGTACATTTTTTTGTTTGCATTAGACCATCTCTGTGGCATCATAGTCTAAGTCTTAAAATAAAAATTTGAATGCCTGTTTTATATAGTAGATCATATGGGAACTAATTAAAATTTGCACATGAGTTTTTTAGAAGACATTAGAGGTTGCGGGTCATGCAAATTTTTACATGTGTGAAGAGATAAACCATGCATATATATATATGCATGCGTATATAAGTATGTGTATATGTGCATGTATATGTATATGTAGCAATATATGTGTTCCATCAACTCTGTGAAAGTGAGAATTCCAACAAAATAAGGAACAAACTTTTATCATTTGGCTTTGAAAACTCTGAAGCACCATGTTTCTACAATTTCCTGAAGGCACTATGTTTCTACAATTTGCTTAGGCAATTGAAGCTGTGTAAGGGTGAAACCATAGGAACTAAATGTTGCATGTTAAGGCAAATGAGGTCCAACATTCTCAGGTTTCTAGAAGGCTTTAACTCTCTAAGTCACCTTGACTTTGGGTGGGAAAATCCTGGGGGAGGGATTAGGGTGGGGTGGGGAAGGATAGTAAACAACCAGAGTATAGGGCTCTAGAAAGCAGGACCTGATAATGACCTTTAGAATCCCCACAAACTGAAAATACTAAAATGCATTTTCCCCACTCTACCAAATACACATATAATCCAAAATAAAGACTATGCAAAGCAACAACAGAAACGTAAAAAATTCTCCCTGATAACTACATGGTTGATTAAAATGTTTTAAAATTTTCCTTTCTCTTTGTGATTTGCTGAAGCCTTAAGTGTAGCTCAGTCTGCTTGTTAGCTCATCTACCATGGCGGGTGCAATGGGGAAGAGCAGCTCTGGAGACAGTCAATTGAGGGTATGGATGGAAGGCTAGGGACAGCTCTTGATGGAGGGGTAGCACATCTGTCTTGCCAAGGGCCAGAAAAAATAAAGGGAAAGCCTATGCCAGGGCTCTAAAGTGAGTGGATTTTAAAACGTATAGAACAGCTCCTCGTAGGCCCTGAGCATTGGGTACTTAGTTTATGATTTGAACACACTCATATTCTAGCTGGAAGGCTGGAGGTAAACAGACAGCTCATTAGGAAAATAACCAAAGTGCTAAATATAATGAAGGAAGAAAGCAGCAGATCCCAGACAGAACACGACACCGTCCTTTATGGAAGATCAGGGGCCAAAGTAAACCAATGCCTCTGTCCCTCAAAGGTCAGCCGTCAAGGGCTTTGTCAGACCAGGAAGGGAAAGGAATTTCAAATGGCCTTTAGTGGAACACACAGAACTCTGGCCCCTGAGACCCAAATAGGGACCCAGAAATGTGTAGCCACCCCCTGTATACACAATGCTTAGAGACCAGACAGCGTCCTCCATCCTCTTTTTTTTTTCTCCCTTGCTTTTTTGAAGAAAAGGATGACTAAGAAATAAATCAGGGAGTGGGTGTAGCTCATTTGGCTGAGCACCTGCTTCCCATGTACAAGGTCCTAGGTTCAATCCCCAGTGCCTCCTAAAAAAAAAAATTGAATCCAAACAAAAGCCTTGTCTCAATTCCAATACAAAACAACCAAAAGCTGAAGTTCTTTATTTTTGCACAGATCAAAGGTGTGTTAAATAATAGTAAACATATGTTAAATAATATTCAAATTTCCCGTTTTAACCATATCCAGATATATAATTCAGTACTGTTAACTACATTCACAATGTGCTACCAGAACATTGAAATACAATGTTCAGTAGATTCTCAGTTGTTTTTGACTTCCAGTTTCCTTTGCTGAATTCTGTCTTCTGTGCTTACCATCTGCGTGTGTGAGAGAGAGCAAGCGAGCATAGAATAACCACTGATGCTTCCCTGTCAGTCTATCTTCTGTGAGTGTTATGAACCTTAGGGACTCTTCTCTGAAAACCTGGGAATTGTGCTTATGTTGCTCCTGAGTCTCCTTTAGTTTTCAATCATCACACAGTTCTTGTTTGTTTTGTTTACTTGCTCTTACTAGAGTAGCAACCTCGTGGACTCTGTGCTCTTCAGAAGTCGGGTTGTGATGAGAAGACCAAGCCCAGAGAGCAGAAGACCTAAGTCTTGGCCTGAGTCAGGCCTACACTGAAGTCAGTGACCTCCTGTGGGTACTTCCTGAGAGTTGGCTTTTGCATCTGCTTGTCGGAGAGTTGTTTTGAACATGGAACTAAATAATAACCATGAAATCATTACTAGAACGTAAATTATGTGCTATTATTACCTGAGTTTCTATTTCATACCAAGGCAAAGGAACCCTGGTAGTCATTCATTTGGCATGTTTTCTTTTTATTCCTAGCATTCATTTTACATGTTTTTGCCTTCTATTTCTGTCCATGGTTTGCTTTGAATTTTATAATGATGTTATAGAATTTTAAAATGATGTTGCCATTGTTGAATCATGACTGAGTCAGCCACTGAGAATATGAATCAGCTCAAACTCAGGAAAGAGTCAAGTCCAGTAGGACCTGATGCTATGAAGTCAACTTCTGTTGGAGAAAATGAACCTTTCCTCATTGTAAAGTTCTAAATGAAATGCTATGACAAAGTAGTAAGTACCAAAGCTAGAACTTCTAGGGTAAATAACCAAGGAACTCAATAGGCAATAAAGAGTCAGAAGAATTTACAAACAGCTACAGAGGGCAATTTTGAACCTGTAGGCCTAATAACCTATAATCATCCTTGAAGACAAGAATATTGTAATCTCAGCAAGCTGAATAAAGAAGGCCAACCAGTGAATCAAGAATATGGTTATGCAATGGCTTACCTTGCAGTTCAGAAAGTTTGCTGACAATTGGCTCTCTTTCTGTCTGCCCTCTCATTGAAGCCCAGAAGGGTTGAACACTTATTAGAAGCCCAGGTCTCAAAGTCCTTAAGCATCAATCATTATTGTTTGTCATGTTTCTATTGTGATTGTTATGTTTATAAACCAGCAATTTCATCTGTGAAACCCTAATGAAGGGAGTCTAAGCCTTTGATTTTCAGCCATGGTCCCCTTTGGAAGTCTGGTAAACGCTACCAGATATTTATATCCCTTCTCAGATATTTATAAAAGTATAAAAACACACAGGATACTAGCAAAACCAATGATATTGAAGGATAGTTATCAAATACATTTTAAAAATGTGTGATATAGGGAGCGAAGGTGGCTCAAGTGATTAGGTGCCTCCCTCCCACACGGGAGGTCCTGGGTTTTGTCCTCGGTGCCTCCTAAGAAGACGACGAGCAGACAACAGACACAGAAAACAGACCGCACAAATAAGGGGGAAGGGGAGAGAGGTAAATAAAATAAATTTAAAATAACTTGTGATATAGTAACATAGATGCTTTATTAATACATTAAATAAGATCTATTGGTGGGTTAAATAAGCATCATACCTTCAAAATATTGGTGAATAAATGATATTTCAAAAGATTGGTAACAATTGTTGGTGACAAAGTCACAGATAGCTATTGTGGTGTGCTAACCTACCTTAATAATTGAATGAAATGCCAAAATTCAGTTTCAGGTTAACGAAAACAAGTGTATTTTTTTTCCCATCGTCAAATTTACAGATCCTGGAATTCTAGATAAGAACCCATCGGGTGCCTTTGGCACTTAAGCACCCCTGCCAGAGTGACTTCTTGACTACTGGCCCAAAGGACACTCACATGGACTAATAACTTCTTCACAGATCATCCCAACTGGCAGGTTTCCATAGTATAAAGTTAATGGCAAGAAATGAAAGTGAAATTCTTTTGGGAATTAGAGTCAATGTACTACTGGATTTTTTGTTTTGCTGAACTGGCCAGATATCCCTACCACAGATAGTCAAGGTTTTAGACCACTTTTCAAATGAATGTTTACAGAGTTGTCTTGACTCCATTTTAGGGCTTCCAGGCCCCTTGAAGGAAGCTGAGACCACTAGTATGGAAGTGGTGTTAACAGCCAGATGAAGGTAAACCAGGGCCCTCATCGAGATGTGGCGTGAGAGTGGGAGTGGGAGCAAGGAGAGGCAAGAAACCTTGGAGCCCAGGCATTGCAACAGCTCGGGGCCTGCAGTTTCACACAACTATCCCCCACAGCCCGGGCCGCCACAGAGCATGGTTCAAGCGGGGCAGTTTTACCAATTTCTGTGGATTCATTTGCAACCACTTCCCCAGCATGAACTGAGATACCACATATGTAGAAATAAAAATGAAACCTACCCTTTTTTTTTTTGCTTTAGGGGAACTGGTTTTATTTTAGGGGCTAAAAGGAGGCAAAGGATATAGTGATGTCCACAATTAGACAATATCCGTATAGAACATATTTTTAAGACAATGAAATAATTTAATATGTCTTAGAAACTGTGCTTTAATTTTTTCAATGATAGAGTTTTTAATTTTGGCATCATTTTTTAAAAAGTGACACTGCTATATATTTTGTTAATGTGTACAACTTTTTAAGATATATTAACAAATTATGTTCATATGTATATATACAGATGTGTGTGTATATACACATATATATATATTGTGTGTGTGAATGTTATTAGATACTACCTAGGAAAGAAGAATCACTTTTAGAAAATAGATTAAAAGGATGGTAAACCAAAGGGAGTGATCCTATTTATTAACTCGATTGTTCCTGAGTCACATACACAGTATTTCCAGACAAATGGCTATGGGAACTGCACATGCTTTGACAAGGTTTGAGTAAAACCTGGATAAGGGAACTGTTATGAATAAAAAAAAAGGAATTCAAGTTGTGCTGTAGGTTTAGAAAATGTGGAAATGAGATCATAGCAGAGAACAACAAATTTCCTTTTACTTTTGAAAATAACACTTCTCTGAAATTGTATATAATGTGTACTAATGCAGGTGGCAAATACTCAGGATGAGACTCAGGCACACACAATAGCACCTGCTCTTGCCACTGGCCTGTGGAACTCTCAGTTTCCATTTCCTCTCATAGAAGTTTGATGATTAAAAGTGCCAGTCAGAAATTATAGCATTGATGTGGAGAAAGTGGCATGGTAGTTGCTGAAGGCGGGGAGAGGGAAGAAGAGGTGTGATGTGGGGGCATTTTCGGGACTTGGAGTTGTCCTAAATGATATTGCAGGGACAGATGATAGACATTATATATCCTGCCATAACCCACTGAATGCACTAGGGGAGAGTGTAAACTACAATGCAAACTATAATCAATACAGCATAGCAGTGCTCCAAAATGTATTCACCAAATGCAATGAATGTACCACAATGATGAAAGAGGTTGTTGACATGGAAGGAGTGGGCGTGTGGGTTGAGGGGTATATGGGAACCTCTTATATTTTTTAATGTAATATTTTTTGTGATCTATGTATCTTCAAAAAAATAAAACTAAAAATAAATAGAAAGATCTTACAGTGATAAAAGAAAAAAAAAGTGCCAGTCATAGATCTATCCAGGGATGTAGTTTACAATTCAACTCTGGGACACGTAACTGATACTGTAGGGGAAGTGGATGTCACTCAAGTGACTGGGCTTCTGTCTACCGTATGGGAGGACCCGGGTTTGATCCTCCTGGTAAAAAAAAAATGTGTCCACATGGCAAGCCAGTGCCCACACAAGTGATTCATGCAGCAAGATGATGATGCAACAAATGTAGAGATGAAGGGGAGAGTCAAGGCAAGGCTCAACAGAAACCAGAAACTGAGGTGATGCAAGTGACAGGAATTTCTCTCCACATCAGAGATCCCCAGGATTGAATTCCAGTGAATCCTAGAGGAGAAAAACAGGAAGAAAAGACAAAAAGAGAAATAGATACAGAAAATCACACAGCAAATAGACACAGACAACAAAAAACCAAACCAAATGAAAACAAACAGTAAATGACATTGTAGGGAAGTGAATGTGGCTCAAGCAGTTGGGCTTCTGCTACCGCATGGGAGGTCCCAGGTTCAGTTCCTGGTACCTCCTAAAGAAGATGAGCAAGACAGTAAACTGATGCAACAAGATGATTCAATGAGATGAAGCAATGAGGAGATGCAACGAGGAGACAGAATGAGTAGACACAATGAAAGACACAACAAGCAATAGGGCACCTCCCTTCCACATGGGAGTTCCCAGGTTCAGTTCCCAATACCTCCTAAAAAAAAGAAAACAAGCAGACACAGGGCAGACAGCAAGTGCAAACAACAAGGGTGGGGAGAGTCTAAGTATATAAAATAAATCTTTAAAAAAAAATGACATTGTATAACATTTGGGGTCCCTCACTCCCATAAAGAATTCATTCCCTTCTTTTCTTCATAGGAAGTCTTTTCTTTCCTGGAACATTTAGAGAACAGCAGCACACAGTGTTCTGGGAACTGTAGGAGGATTAAGAATGACCTTTAGCTGAGGAACCATGTAGCACAACTACAGGAGATTTTGACCTATTTTCTTTTTATGTGTATAATGTTGCACCTCTAAGGGAAACACTGGCAAGGTCCCAAGCCAGCCTTCAGGTAAACTCTAAATATTCTCAGAGAACTGCCTTTAACCAATAGATAAATTGTCTAAATACACATCAAGGTAAATCCTGCCGAATTTGCAAAAGGTGTCTCTCATTTGAAGTGGGGCTGTGATTTCTTTTTAAACGAGGAGAAATAAGATAAGGTGTACATTGTGGTAACACTGGTTTCTTATACCTGTTTACTATGTGGCAGGTTGCAGAGCACTTTCACATAGTTTCCGTTGATTTTTAGCCATAATCTTAATAGAGCAATGATATAGTTGAGTTTTACAATTATATAAAAAATATAATGAGGGGGAAGGACATTCTTTTTTTCCTGTATGTTAAATAGTTAATACAGTGGATCTAGCAATTAAGGAACAATTCATGATAAACAAATAGATTTATTTATTTTTTAAAAAAAGATTTATTTATTTACTTCTTCCCACCCCCCCCCCCAATTGTCTGTTCTCTGTGTCTATTTGCTGCGTCGTCGTCTTTGTCCGCAGCATGGGAATCTGTGTTTCTTTTTGTTGCGTCATTTTGTTGTGTCAGCTCTCCACGTGTGCGGCGCCATTCCTGGGCAGGCTGCACTTTCTTTCATGCTGGGTGGCTCTCCTTATGGGGCACACTTCTTGCATGTGGGGGTCCCCTACACAGAGGACACCCCTGCGTGGCAGGGCACTCCTTGCGTGCATCAGCACTGCGCGTGGGCCAGCGCCACACAGCCCGGGGTTTGTTCTGCGGACCGCCCATGTGGTAGGCAGACACTCTATCCATTAGGCCAAGTCCGCTTGAGTGGAACTAAATGAAGCAAAATTCTCACAATCCAGGGAGCTCATAAACTAGAGTTTAAAAACAATGTTCTAGTTAAAAGATGATGGTGTAGTTATTTTTCCTTTACCTCCTTCAATAAAAACCTACCAAAATGATTTTTTTTTTTTTTGCAGGGAGAACCAAAGATAGGATTTATTGGAGACCCAATCATCACCTGTCAGTCAGAGGGCTACGAAGTGTCTGAGGGGATCACGTCAGGGCCAGGGCTGATCATGGTAGAGCTGTGCTGGAGTCAGAAACTGACTCTGTAAGTCCACAGGCAATGCAATCACCTCACCAAAATGATTTTAAAAGGACGAAACTTTGATACGAAAAGTCCATCCGCAATGAAACTGGGAGATAGTTAAAAATCTCAAATCACATTAACTGCCAAATAGGATGCATTTCAACCAATCAAGAGAGACTATAGAAAGCTGAAACACACTCTAAATTCCAATTAGGATGCAGGTGTCTCTGAAACTAAGTGATATAAGGGACCCAAGTGAGGTTCTTTTACTTAGAACAATGATTGAGTGTGCAGATGGGACATGGGAGAAATGCTGAACATCCCTCTGGGGGCTTGTTGCACGATGCAGAGTAGAGAGGATGGCCAGAAAGGTGGAAAGAAGTTATTGGGCAAGATGATTATACTCCTTGAAAATATATTTCTTATTCAGGAGACAAGGCAGAGAGAATATAAAAGGGGAAATGGCCATCACTTTTGCAGTGCTTGATCAGATTCAAACAAGCCACTATAAATAAATACACATTAAATAATGAAACAAAAGATTATTGAGTTGGGATTCTCCATTGTGATCCTTACTGACATCTTGTCCTGGCTCAACCCCTTGCCCGGGCTCTTCTCCATAATTCATAAACAAATAGTAATCTGGGAGAGAATGACCTCTCTTTGGAACAGAGAGAGTCAATGTTTTCATGTGGACTTGGGCCTGTCAATAATACAAGAGCAAATAAAAATAAAAGAGGAAAGAAATGCAACAATCAAAAGGTAGATGAAGAATACTCTTAAGAAGACTTATTGCAGCAAACCAAAGAATTTCAAATGTATATTTTTCTACATTCTGAAAGAAACTTAAAAAAATAGTCTTTAAAAAGAGAATTTTAAAATGAGATATAAGAAGAAAAGGCAAAGAAGATAAAGTAAGCTAAAAGAATTGATAAAAGAAATTAAAGGTAATAAAACTATTATAGAAATGAAAATCACATTAGAACAGATATTTTTGAAAACGTGTTTGGTGATACATAGGTCAGTCTAGAAAGAATGAAGTAAAATTTAAAGGAAGAAAAAATGAACCAAAACTGAAATTAAGTAGAGAGAAGATAGTTTTAAAAGACATTCAACAACAAGCCAGCAAATGGGATAATAGGTGTCCCTGAAGTAGAGAAAAAACAAATGTCAAAAGTAGACAAAAACTCCACTGCAATAAAGGATGATCTGAACTTGCAAGTTAAAAGAGAGTTCAGGGAAAAAATCCAACTGATAATAGAATGATCAATATGAAGACACATAATCTCAACAGACATCTAGATAGAAAAAACAAGCTTCCTATAAGAGGAGACAAAGAATAGGCTAGCCTAAGATTTCTCAACAGAGATATTCAATTAGAGAAAAAAGTAGACAACAAAATCTAGTTAACTAAGAGATAAATCAAAATAAAGTCTTAGGAAAGGAATGCCCAGTGTCAAAGGACTGGAGAAGAGCCTTGAATTCATTTAAATATAGCAGTCAAATAAATGCACACAAAATTATGGTTAAAGAACAGAATTTAACTATTGCAAATCCTAAACATATAAATGTACAACATAATATAAATGTACAATATGTCAAAATTGTGTGTAGAGAAATGTGAAAATTAGCTTGTTTTCTTCTCTCCTCATTTATAGCATGGACCCAATAGGGGCCATCAAAAGTTGAACTCAAGAAACAAAATTTACTTGCTCATGTTTAGAAATTAATACAATATTTCAAAATTTTGCTTTTGTAAATAATTTCTGAACAGCTTGTAGTCTTTGTATTTTATGGTTTTCTTATACTTCAGGAGGATTTGATGAGTCAGGCAAGGTGAAGTGGAAATCATGAACAGGGATAATTAAAAAGTTAAACTTTTATAGAAGACAAGAGAGGTTGAATTATTTGCATCTAGAAAGGCCAGGACTCAGGAATGATTTTGAGAAGGAAAAAATGATTTATTGACGTCCAGCCAGACTCGGGAGCTTTCTGTTTCAAACCCGAGCCCTGAACAAGATTTTCAAGTCCTTTTTATACAGAGAGGAAGGGCCAAATGGTTGTTGTTGTTTTTTTTTTTTCAGTGCTCAATAGGCTTGAATTAGCATATATCTTCCACATCCTAGGTAAGCTTTTAGCATGGACTTCATACATTCTAGATAAGCTTTTAGCACATTTGGTTTTCATTTTCCTTGAATATTTAAAGTTTATAGAGTTTGCATTGCTAAACTGTTTCCTGGGACTGGAGTCGTTGCCATGGTCACCAAGGGCAGGACTGCAGCTGCTCACTGTCCCACACCCACAGGTTAGGACGCAGACCGCTTAGGTTATCTACGAAGAGACAAACAGCCTCCCACCCATAGCCCACATCATTTTCTCCCTTTATGCCGAAGCTTAATTTGTTAAGCAACAATAATTATTGTTGGACCTATGAGGTGGGTGGCTGTTTGTTGTTTTGATTGATTATTTAACTTAACAATTTTCAGTGAGGAGTTACAGACAAAGTTCCTGTTTTTAGAAGTTTTCATTCTGGACAGTAGAATACTGGGGGCGGGGACCCCGTGCAGTTCTCTTGCGGCCACTGGCGCTCACATGGATTTCCAGTCAGGCTTCAGATCCATCTATTAATTTTATTTTACTTTTAAAGAGTTTACATTTTTGATCTTAAAGGGGTGCTGAAGGGAAATGATTTCTTTTCTGTAACTGCTTTTTGCTGGCCGTGGGCTGTAGTTATTGCCTAACAAGGTGTAAAACTTTTATTTTATTTTATTTTAACTGGAGGAAGATGGATCTGGCATTTTGTAACAAGCTGGATGAAGTTTTCACATGGTTAATAAGATGTTCATTTTGAAATAAACTTAATTAAAATTTTGGAAGACTTGTTTTTAAAAGAGGACATTGGATTTCAGAGGTAGACAAGGTTAGGTGCCTATAAAGATGGCACCTCTTTTTAAAAGCTGGTGGGAACAGTGTATATATATATTTTTGTTTGTTTGTTTGTTTTTAAGTTATTTATTTTCAGAAAGAAATTGTAACAGATACTTAGCTTTGTTTTGAAGATGCATTTCAGGCTGTTTAATGATTGGCACTCATGTGCTCTGTTAGATGCTCCTGGTTAACTGGCACATTTTGGGCAGTGGGTTTCATTCAGGATTAGTGCACTAACTTGGAAATTTTTTTAGTTTTACCTGTGGGAGAATCAGAACTACAGAATAAAGTTGTTTTTATTAGATTTTGGTTTTAATTGTACAATTTCTGATAATTTTGACTGTTTAATAGATGACCCATTATTAGCAAGCAAGCCTTATTTTTGCTACACAGTAGAGTACAGTAGAAAAGTAAGTTGGCTGAGCTTGGCTAAGATTGCCACCTTAATTTATAGACATGTTTATTAATTATTTAGAAAATGAAGTTACCAGAAATTTAACATGTTTAGTATACTTTTGTACCTGATCCAGAATAGAAAAGATAACGTTATAATTATTAGGCATATATTTAGTACAGGATAAAAGTACAGTACTTAATATTAATTAATGTATTACTTAATGCATAAAGATTCTGACTTGCTATTAATAGTTTTAAGTTTCAGGTTTGTAATACTTTACATGTTATTTCTCCACGAGAGCAGGCCATAATGCTAATTGTGTTTAAGTTTTACTACAGTATCCTGGTAATCACGGCTCCACTTAGCATACTGAGAGTTTTCAGTATTTTACTAGCCTGGTGCACAGTGCTTTCTGACATTGTGGAACAGTGCCCATCTGGAGGTGATATCTATTCTATGCTTGGCTGTACTGAGTCATCATTGACTGCTGCACGAGCTTGAAACTACAATGTAGTTTTCGTCAACTTCAGGAACAGAACCAGAGGCTGCTATAGCAAGTATTTCTATTTGAGGGGTCAGTGACCAGCCTAGCCAATAACTCACATGGAAAGGCAACTTGTAATATATTCAAGGCCTGGTTTGAATGCACAAGAAAGTTTGACAATTTTAAAGTTTATTTTTTGTTTTTATATATTTTAAACATTTTAATGCAACACATTATATATCAAATGACTTTGTTTATTTATACAGTTTCACCATGGAGATTAGGTATTTTATTTTAGTAATAGAGGGAAAAAACTATTTTTCATTGTTAAAATGAAAATGGAAGATTTTCAATAGAATCAAGATAATTTTTCGTTATCATTTACTTAAATATGTACCTTGTTGTGGCCTTTAGGCAGGTTTTATTATCACAAAGTTATTTTTTGCTACTAATACTAATCCAGGTTTTTAGTTAATGACTTTTTTTTTTCTTTTTAATTTTAATTTCTCTACCCTTCTTCCCCCCGCCCCAGTTGTCTGTTCTCTGTGTCTATTTGCTGCGTGTTCTTCTGTGTCCACTTCTGTTGTTGTCAGCGGCACCGGAATCTGTGTTTCTTTTTGTTGCATCATCTTGTGTCAGCGCTCCATGTGTGCAGCACCATTCCTAGGCAGGCTGCACTTTCTTTCACGCTGGGTGGCTCTCCTTATGGGGCTCACTCCTTGCGTGTGGGGCTCCCCTACATGGGGGACACCCTGCGTGGCACGGCACTCCTTGCGCGCATCAGCACTGCGTACGGGCCAGCTCCACACGGGTCAAGGAGGCCCGGGGTTTGAACCGCAGACCTCCCATGTGGTAGACGGATGCCCTAACCACTGGGCCAAGTCCGCTTCCCTGTGAATGATTTTAAAAGCATACTGACTACTAGGTTCTGGAACACCTTACAATCACATAATTTGTTTAATTGTAATCCAGGAAAGATTTTTCCATAGCTTTTATGGACTTTACTTACTGAAATTCGGCAACAGAACCACTAACCACCCTTATTTTAAGGCTGTTAAAAGGTTTAAACTGGGAAATTACAGGGCAATCTGATTTTTAATTTCCCAGCCTAGTAGATAGGTTTAATCTGCCACACCTAGTCCCACTCTCAAAGCTCTTGCGAAGAGAAAGCCCTTTCTCAATAGTTCTTATAATCAGATTTTTATATGACCTTTCCATCCTGCTTAGTTTAATTTGGGCTCCAGAAATATTTATTCACATATATAATTGCGTATTTAATTTTTAACAATTTGAATAGAGCTCTTTTAAGAATTTTTATTTGTTAATTTGATATTATCATCCTGATGTATAAAGATATATACTGGGCAAATAGGCAGACACAACTAGAGTTAGACACAGAAACACAATTCATTGATGTTACCTATAATTTGCATCATTTTATATACTGTTTAGCTTAATTGGGTTCCAGAAATATATATTACTTATATAACTGCATATTTAACTCCAACAATTTGAGCAAATAGGCAGACATGAATAGTTTGACACAGAAACATAACTTAGTTACTTAAAACTTTCATTTTTACAAAATAAGTGTCACTGCAAAACATTTTAAGGACTCCTGAAACTTTTTTTAAAATTTGCACTATGACCATGCAGTTTTGCACAAGAATTTTGTTTTTTAACTAATGGCTTGTAACTAAAATGTTCCCAGTGCATTAACACAATTTTTTTGTTTGTTTGTTTCAGAACCTTATATTTTACTTCGAATTTTGTGATAGAAAGCAGGGTTACTAATATGAATAGGCAGGAGACAGGGATGTTTCACATCTGCTTTTCCCTGGACTATTGGGGCAGGAGCAGTTATGAAATAATCATAAGCAAAGGCAAGGGGTGAGGCTAGGCTTGAAGTAACCATAAACGAAAGTAAGGTTAGCCTCGAATTTACACTTACAACAATAGGTTCAAGCCAAACTCACTCAGTTATAATTTTAGTTATTATCTTTCCACTGTTTTATAATATAAATGCATTTTGTTTTTGTTTTTTACAGTTTTTAACTGATGTTCATGAAGAGCAATGTCCTTAGAACTGTGCCATTAATTATAGAAAATCCCATCTAAGAAGGTGCATTTCTTTACCAGAGTTGTGTCACACCATCCTTTGGGCTCTCTGCTGGAAAAGTAGAATCAAGTCTCAAATAATGCCTTTTTAAATTGTATCCTCTAGTATTATAGATGTAGGACAATACAGCATCATACCTCTGTGAATGTAAAATATCTTGTACCTGCTTTATGATATGTAGTAGTGACCATGCTATATCAGACCTGTTTTCAATGACGTTATTCTAGAATGTTTTCTTTCCAGATGATGGTTGAGAAGTTAATAAAAAATGGTGCCAGGTACCACAACAGTAGCAGAACTTGCTGTTTTCTGGGATTTTTGTTTCTTACTTTTTTTTTTTTTTCTTTTCTTTGTATTTAACGGAGTGTGCTGGATGTCTGTAATTTTGTTCAGATGACTGCAAAACTTGGAAAACCTGTTGCTGCTCTTGATGCATAACATACTGCTATTGGTCTTTATATATATATATATATATATACACACACACACACACACATATATATATAATTTGAATTTTTGGAAACTTTAGCTGTGCTTTCAACTTTGGAAAAAGTATCCCAGTTGTACCATGTTGAGTTGGCATTCTACAGAAATTAACAGCCATATTGGTCTAGAAATGTTAAATTTAATTTTTTCCCGTTTGTACAGGGGTAACGCACTCTTTTAAATATGTAAGGTCTTCTCTACATGGGTTTGATTACAGAAACTAGTAAAGTAAGTATTCTCTAAATAATTAAAAAAATAAATGCATTTATAAATGATCTTAACTCAGTTACAGTTTTCATTAAGTTTTAAACTTAAGGCGAATTGAATACTTTTATTAATTAAGCTGCAATAATTTTATTAGTAACAATCCTGTGAAGTTTTGCCTTTTCCTAGGAACAGAACAAATTCTCATCTGTGAGTTATGCATTTAATTCACCAGCAAGAGAGTATTGGCTTTTAAAGATTCATTTTCAAATTACTTTTTACCATGAATTCTTAGCTCAGCTGACAAAAGCTAAACAGATTTTTTTCTCTCTGTGGTTTTACAACCCCAAAGTTCCTAGTCAGACCATTAAAAAAGCTATCAAGTGATTAGAGGTCTATTGTTTCAAGCAATAGCCTCCTTTCTTCAGACAAGTTTACAGTTTTAAAAACATTTCAAAACATTTCTATGTAGTCTCACAGAGAGAGAGAGATTTGGAAAAGCAGAAGAACCTGGGCAGAATGCGAATTTATTTTGGCCTCTGACACCCTAGGGAGGGAACTTTACTGCATTTATTTTGATCTTGCTTTTCATCCCCTCCCCCCTTCCAGGCAGTCTGGTGCACAGCGACCAAATAGGAATGCAGCTTATGAATAGAAGGTGTGGACTCACGGGAAAGGAGTAAGTCGCTTCCCCCTTTCCAGCTTTCTGCCAAAATGGGTGGAAAGAACCTACTCAAATTCGGTGCTCCTCCTGGGGACCCAGCCACTCTGACTGGGGCCAGCCCTAACAAACCCAGGTGTGTGGTGCGGAAACGGATGGCCCCCAAGCTCTGGCAAAGGGGCAGACCAGAGATGAGACAGCAGATCATGTGCAAACATCCAGACTCCTCAATTTTGCCCCATAATCAATTTACACCCTTGCCAATGGCAAGGGAGGGTTCCAGCTTAACCAAATTCCACCACTTTACATAACCATACAACTCCAAACCAGCATTGAGCTGATACAGACAGAAGCACAAAGGTCACTAATCTGACCCACAAGTTTTATGTATAGATATTTTTTCCAGCACAGTTGCCTGCAGCCATCATAAACCTTAGAAAAAGAGAACACTTAACATTAATTTCTGATATGAAGTGAATTCATTCTCAATTCAGCACTACAACAAAAGATTCTAGCTAGACCTTTTTCACTGTTCGACTTTACACCCAAACCACCTTCACTAGAAAAGCCAATTCATTTTTCTGTAACTAAGTTTTTAAAAATCCTGACCAATTTCCAGGATGATAGGACTCACACCTATAAACATCCTTTTCCATCATAATCAAGCCTCCACTCTTTCAGCAGAGATAAGACCAGTGTTAGATTCTACCATGCTGTTAGACAAACCCCAAACACCAGGCTTTTTCCTTTTTTTCTCTTTTCCAGACCTGAAGAGAATGGCTTCCCCGCAAATTTCTGGAGGTACTAGGGCTCTCTTGGGAGGTGATTGGTCTCCCACCCTAGCAATTAAAGCTACGGTTCTCCTGACTGTGCTCCCTGGGGAGTCTTACCTTCCTCCACATTGGGAGTTCTTTTTTGTTCCTGAAATTTTCCTTCAGACCTTTCATTGCCCTTGATTTTTGTTGGGAAGATTCCAGTGGAGCCTACATCTTTTCTGGATTAAATTTAATCCAGGGGCACCCTAATGATTGGGGTTCACCCACGTCCTCCTGGCTTTCTTGGGGATCTGGAAGGGGCAGTAAAAATGCTACTGTCTCTGGCCTTCATTTGCAATGCCGGACAAGCCCCCAAAAATGTTGTAGAAGATGAGAGAGGTTCAATTATTTGTGTATAGAAAGGCCAGGACTCAGGAATGATTTTGAGAAGGAAAAAATGATTTACTGATGTCCAGCCAGACTCGGGAGCTTTCTGTTTCAAACCCGAGCCCTGAACAAGATTTTCGAGTTCTTTTTATACAGAGAGGAAGGGCCAAATGGTTTTTTTTTGTTTCAGCACTCAATAGGCTTGAATTAGCATATGTCTTTCACATCCTAGGTAAGCTTTTAACATGGACTTTATACATTCTAGATAAGCTTTTAGCACATTTGGTTTTCATTTTTCTTGAATATTTAAAGTTTATAGAGTTTGCATTGCTAAACTGTTTCTCTGGGACTGGAGTCGTTGCCATGGTTACCAAGGGCAGGACTGCAGCTGCTCACTGTCCCACACCCACAGGTTAGGACGCAGACTGCTTAGGTTATCTACGAAGAGACAAACAGCCTCCCACCCATAGCCCACATCAAAACCATTCAATTAATAATGGTAATAATTCCAGTTTTTCACTATTAAGAATAATCTGAATCTCAGGAGTGATTAAATTATGAAATAAATAATGGATTATCTTGCAGTTATTAAAAAGAATGATATAAATCAATAGATACCTACATGAAGTGATATTCAAGAAATATTGTTAATAAAAAAATTTAAGTGGCAGATCTATAGCTTAAACCTTTGAACAAAAGAAAAGAGTGAGCATGGATATATTTTATATGCATATGTGTATATATATGTTTGAATAAACTTTAAGAAGGATGCACATCAATTTCCTAGTGGTTCCCTCTGTAGTGTGGGCTTAGTGAGTGATAACAGGGAGCATCTACTTTTTTGTTGTTGAAGGTTTATTTTTTATTTTTATTTCTTTCCCCATCCCCTCCCTCCTCCCATTGTCTGCTCTCTTGTGTCCATTCGTTGTGTGTTGTGTGTTCTTCTGTGTCCATTTGCATTCTCAGCAGCACTGGGAATCTGTCTCTTTTTGTTGCGTCATCTAGGGGACATCTCCTTTTTACTTTATTTACTTCTAAACTATTTGGAATTTTTGCAAAAAGCATAAGTGACTTTTAATTTTGACAGAAGATAAATAAATAGACAAAGGACAAACTTTTGTATTTTATTTATTTATTTTATTTATTGGATCACCGTAATAGTCATGGTCAGTGAATTAGAAATACAATCTGTTGAAACTGATTTGTTTATACCAAAGCTACATATCTTTAATCACCTAAATGAGTGAGAGTAGATGGCCATAAATACCACCGAGTCATAAAACTGTTAAAGCCGTGATGAAATGAGAACACGGACTACAGTTGTGAGGAGCTAAAAACACACCAAGAAACCCAAACTGAAGCAATCAATTACGAATTAGCACAAAACTTTAGATTTGAGTTTCCTGGGTTGACAAGCACACAAGGCAATGTCATGGCCTACAAAGTTCTCCTCATCTAATTTGAGGAAACACACGTTAGCCAGGAGAAATATACTCTAAGGAAACTTTATTACATGGATTTATAAAGGATGGTGATTAACAGAGTGTTCCCCGTAGGTCATTTTTGTGGAGACCATAGTTCTCCAGAGGGTACAGAGATGGCTAGTAGTAGAGTTGGATGGCATTCTGATGACAACGTGCTGCAGGAATAACTTTTAGCATAAAATCTAAAGCAGTACTTCTAGAATGTGTGTTATTTGGTATATCGATTCTACAAGAGACTGATGGAATGGATACACAGTATACTTTACTCTCTCTGGGAGAACATATTAGCATATTAAAGGCCTAAGAAGTACTTCATAAAAAGATAATGTTAACTTTGTTAAAGCTACATTTTTCCAAATTTATTAGGCCACCAAACTCTTTTGGGGTAATGCTGACCAAAATTACCCAGCATTTACGTTCCAGGGAGTTATGCTTTGGGAAATGCCAGTCTTACCTAGAACCATGAGCCTGCTTTGCCACTTGTTTGAATCACCGAGTGAACATTTACAAACTGCTTTTACCTAGGCCCTTCCCCAAGAGATTCTGGCTCATTTGGTCTGGGTGGGGGCCTGGGTATTGGAATGTTCAGAAGCTCCCCAGATGATTCTAATGAACAGGGAGGGTTGGAACCCAAACCTTAGCATCTGCATGAGAATCAGCAGGAGGGCTTGTTAAAACTCAGACCTCTGAGTTTCAGGTGAAGTAGGGCTGAGGTGGGGCATGAGAATTTGTGTTTCTAACAAATGTCCTGGTGATACTGTTACTGGTGGTGGGTGGACACACTTTGGATACCACTGCTTTGAGGAGAGGCCTGTTAATTCAGCCCAGAGGCTATCTTTGTTGAATACCAGTGTCAGTTGTTTACTGTGGCTTTTGGATGGAATCCTAGCTTCTGACAGTTCAGAGTGATGAATGGGACATAGGTGCAACACTGTGCAGATTTCTTTTTGTTCTTGGAAGAAAGGCTATCCACATGCTGCAGATATCAGGAATGGAAGCAGCAATGAGCATTCTTTGCATGGAAAGGTAGATATTTAGTCTGTTCCTGATGGACACACATTGTCTCTGGGCAGAATACAGGAGGAGCAGAGGAATGGGAGCCTGGCAGGACCAAAAATGGTCTGCGGGATAGCCTGAACTCAAGGTGGCCCTAACAGAAAGGGAGGAATTTTCATAGCAGATTGGAGTGTTTACCTGGTTGCCCGGGCAATGAGGAGAAAAACCTGGCCCAGAGCACAGATAAGGGAGTGGAAATTTTACCTCCTGTAATTGGAGGTTTACTTCCACACTCTTTCAAGGAGGCAGAATGTGAGTGGATTGTGAAAAGACGTTGCTGGGGTCCCCTCAGTCACCAGGTGAATCTTGGGGTTCAGCACTTAGTCGGAGAGGATCAGCTCTTGAAGCAAGCTGGCAGGAAGTGGAACACACATGACTTGTCATAGAGCTGACTCCTGGTGACCCATCTGGACTTATTTCTTCTTGGTGAGTTGTTCTAGCTCATGCAAAAAAGGGTTTAAGGTGGGGGTGGGGTGGGGGGGATGAAGGGGACGGGGACAGGACGACTGTTCAGAACACCGTGAAAATGTTTAAAATGACAGAAAGTGTTGTGCAGTGTAAAGTAGTCTGGCAGGAAAATACTCCTTTCGTTTCCCTACTTTTGCTCATTTTCATTCCTAGAAGGGCTCCTTCTCAGCTTCTTTCTCCTACCCCTCTTGTTTTGGTTTCTTGATTGCCCACCCAGAACTTTGTTAGAGAAGTACCATGCAGATTGTTTGCCTGACTGCTGACAACAGAGAGAGCTGGTTGGCAATTTTAATAGGACAGGAGCTTTTTTTTTTTCTCAGAAAAACTGCCTCTGGGTGATAGGGCTATCTCACTTGACCTCAACTTCCTGCTCTAACCCAAGAAACCTCCATCAGCAGGGGGTACCTGCCCATCCTTACTCTCTGTGCACTCATTATGCACCAGTCTCTACCTCGTGAAGACAGAGGACTCTAAAATTCCTAGGAGAGTTGTCACTGCTTCCTCCTCATGGCAAACTTTCCCATGTGAAAGCTCATGGACTGCTTTGAGAACCACTTGCTGTTTTGGAAACCTTCCTCAGAACTTATTAGCAACATCAGAAGGCCACCAGATAAGAACCTCAAGTACCAAAATGCCTCTGATAAGGCAATAATCTGAAGAGCCTGGATCTCAGGAGGGAACAAGAAATGCTTAGTAAGGGCAAAGCAGCGATCCAGGGGAACAAGTTGAACAACAAAAAAGTATGATCCTAAATGGCTTTTATTAATGACAAGCTAGTTGGATATATATACATTCAATGAATGCTAAATGCCTTCGTACCTCAGGACTTTTCCAACATATCTCTTTCCAGTACCCTTTCCTCTCAAAACACATCTACTCATCCTTCAAGGATTAATTTACATGCCACCTCGCCAGGGAGATCTTACCCCATTCCCTCACTGGGCTACAGTCCCATACTAGTTATTCTCACAGCTACCCTTTTAATCTGCATTTACAATTGGAGTCAAATAACAATTTGTGTATTAATGTTTGTCTTGTTCAATGGTATATTCCCACTACTGAATATAATGCCTAGGTGTGCACAAATATTTGTTGAATGAATGGATGAATGCAATGAATGATGGACTCACAAACATGTCACAGGGTTTAATACAGGACCGTTCCTGACAGCTTTGGTTGAAGTCACAAGAAAATAGATGCCATCTACTCCCATGATGTAAAGTCAGGTGCTGAAGCACATATTCAGGTCTCAGGACTCACAGAAGAGGTAGTTAAAAAGAAAAAAAGGAAAGTTTCTCCCCTTAACCCCTTGCTTCTCCCGTTGGTATAAAAAGTTGAAATTAAAGTCGCTGATGCCTGAAACCAAAGGATTTCTATGGAGAGTTGGTATGATTAGCCCTTACCACAAGGCTAATAACAAAGACATGATGGAGACCACTTAGAAAACCTCATTTGTGTCCCTTCAAGTTTGGGGGACAGAGGGCTGGTATCTGATTCACAGCTGAAAAGAGAAAAGCTTACAGCACAGCTAAGGAAGCATTGGGGAAGTAACCACACTTTCACACTTAGAAGACCAAAGTACATGTTTTTGTTTATGACTGGGGTGGGAGAGTAGGTGAGAGACCAGATGTAGCACCTCTAGTTGGCATTTTGGATCTGGTTGTTCTAAAATGGACCCTAAGCTACTAGCTTCCTGCCTGAAGAAGCCTGGGGTGGGTTACTGGAGGCAGACTCTGAGGGGTGCTGCAAGGTTCAGCCAAAGGAGGCCTGAAAGGCTGAAGGAGCTCAGGTTGTCTCTGGCCAACATGCCTAGGACAGGCTCTGAGAAAACCCAGATTTCAAATAAGACTTTCCTGCTCCTTATCTCTTCTCCCTACTCTCTTCGCCTTCAACCCTGAGGAAACAAGTGGCAGCCTAGTGGTGGGAGAAGGGGGGAATGGCAAGAAGCACTTGGATACCAGCCAAAAGGAGGCTCCAGCTAGTTTTAATTTTAATTTGCATTTTAGAGGTTTGACTATTATGCAAGGATGCAATTATTAATTACAGGCATACCTCAGAGATATTGAGGGTTTGGTTCTAGACCACTGTAATAAAGCAAGTATTGGAATAAAGCAAGTCACAAGAATTTTTTGGTGTGCATAAAAGTTATGTTTACACTATACTGTAGCCTAGTAAGTGTGCCACAGCATTGTGACTTTAAAAAACAGTGTATTTATACCAATTTAAAAATATTACCAAATAATATTAACCATCATCTGCGCAGTTGGTCTCAAAAGTGGGCTTAAAATATTCAGTGAACCATGTTGTAAATAGATGTGCTATCATTCGGGCTTTGTTCCATTTATAGAGCATGGGCAAAGTAGATTTAGCATAAATTCTTAAGGGCCCTAGGCTTTTCAGAATGGTAAATGAGCACTGGCTTCAATTTAAAGTCACCACCTGCATTAGCCCCTAACAGGAGAGTCAGCCTGTCCTTTGAAGATGTGGAGCCAAGCATTGACTTCTCCTCTTACATTAACGTAAGTCCTAGATGGCATCTTCTTCCAACACAAGGCTGTTTCATCCACACTGAAAATCTGTTAAGTGTAGCCACCTTCATCAATTATCTTAGCTAGATTTTCTGGATAACTTGCTGCAGCTTCTCCATCAGCATTGCTGCTTCACCTTGCACTTTCATATTATGAAGAGTGCTTCTTTCCTTAAACCTCAGGGATCAAGCTCTGCTAGTTTCAAACTTTTCTTCTGCAGTTTCCTCACTTCTCTCAGCCTTCACAAAATTGAACAGAGTTAGGGCCTTGCTCTGGATTAGGTTTTGGCTTACAGGGATGTTGTGGCTGGTTGGATCTTCTATACAGACCAGTAAATACCAGCAGTAAGGTTTTCTTATCATCCATGTGTTCACTAGAGTAGCATTTTTAATTTCTTCAAGAACTTTTCCTTTGCATTCACAGCTTGGCTGTTTGGTGCAAGAGGCCTACCTTTAGGCCTGTCGTGGCTTTTGACATGCCTTTGTCACTAAGTTTAATCGTTTCTAGCTTTTGATTTCAAGTGAGAGACTTGAAACCCTTCCTTTCACTTGAACACTTAAGAGGCTACTTTAGGATTATTAATTGGCCTAATTTCAATATTATTGTGTCTCAGTGAATAGGGATGCCCAAGGAGAGGGAGAAAGAGAACAACTGGTTGAAGAAGCAGTCAGAACACACACAACATTTATCCATTAGGTTCACCATCTTATATAGGTGCCATTTGTGGTGCCCCAAAACAATTAAAATAGCAACATCAAAGATCACTCATTACAGATCACCATAAGGGATATAATAATGAAAAAGTTTGAAATATTCCGAGAATTACCAAAATGTGACATAAAGACGTGAAGTGAGCACATGTTGTTGGAGCTTGATGCAGGGTTGCCACAACCTTCAATTTGTAAAAAATGCAATTATCAGCAAAGCACCATATAGTGAAGCACAATAAAACAAAGTATGCTGGTACTGAAATGACACCTATAGTAAAAGTGATCACAGCACCTGCCGTCTAAGAGTAGCTGTCTTGGAGGATCTATGGGACCTGCCATAGATTTCATCCCTGAGAGCAAAGGTGAGCCCCCAAAGTGAGTTTGCAGGGGCAAATGTGAGAACAAATAGCAAAGCTTTATGATTTTGCTTCACCTACTCCCTCCGGTTCACTCAACAACCTTTATTTAATACTCACATAACCTCATTATTGGAGCTGATGGAAGAAAGATCCAAGGGGTTGAACGAGTTGCCCTGGGTCACAGGTTGCTAAGTCCCAGAACTCAGGGCTCAGATCCAAGGTGTAGGGCTCCATGTTCCATTTTCTCCCCTCTATATGACAAAGTATTCTCAATTCTACTTCCCAAATTTTTCTTGCTTGCAAGGCTGTGGTTCTATACTGGCCTTCTCACCACTTATGAGCCAAGTCATCTTTAACCAAGGACAGGGGAAAATGATCATATATGCATGTTAAAAGAAAAGCCAGGCAAATAATTCATTCAGGCAAGAAAAGTAAGTTAAAGAGAAGGGAGGAGCAGGTGGGGTGGTGATAATTGGCTGCCAGTAGCAGTAAAGACTTGTCAGCAGGGGTAGAGAGGGAGGGAGCATGAGAGTAGATAGGAAGGTGGCTTTGCCAGCAGTCCCCAGTGTCCCCTTACAGCTGTTCTCAGCTGCAGAGTTCTGTAGCTCAGGTGGCCATGAGACCCCTGGAGACCTTCTTGGAACTTCTTTGACAAGGCTGACTTAAATGAACTCCATCCTTGGGAGGAGAAGGAAAGCTTACAGATGTAAGGAGTCATTTTCATAGCAGCCTTTTTCTCCAAACATCTTACCTGTAATGAACTGTGTCAAACTCCTGTACTAACTAGGTGGCAGGAGCATTTATGCTTACAGACAAAAAGACTCTTTTTAAAACTTGCCCCCAGGAAGACAACCGGAAGACAGAATTAAAAGCTTAGCTCAGGAAATGAATGTGGCTCAAACAATTGAGCTCCTGTCTACCACACGGGAAGTCCCAGGTTCAGTTCCTGATGCTTCCTAGAGAGGATGAACAATACAGTGAGCTGGTGCAATGGGCTGGTGTGGTGAGCTGATGCAGCAAGAAGATGACGCAACAAGAGGCACAAAGAGGAAACACACTGGGAGAGACAACAAGGCAGGGAGTGGAGGTGGCTCCAGCAATTGAGCACCTCTCTCTCACCTGAGCGGTCCAAGGTTCGGTTCCCAGTCCCTCATAAAGAGAAGACGAGCAGACAATGAGCACAATGAGGAGCGGGGAATAAATAAATCTTTAAAAAAAAAAAAGTTTAGCTCAAGTTTTGAACAAATGCATTAGTACTATGTCTAAGTTACTGACAGTCATAATGCTAAGAGAAGCTAATAGAGTGCTTGAAAAGATTCAGAGAGAAAACTTATTTTATAGTGTTACCTGGAGCAGGAACTTTAAGGTTCTGGGTTGGGTCTACTTACATGGGAGCTCAATTGCTGTTACATAAAAATCTAAACTAACCCAACTGGGTGTGTGATTCTGGTTGGCTGCTTGTTTACCAGTTATATTGCTACAAGATTCTTCATGTCCAAATAAATAATAAAAAACAAACAACAAAAGTATACATAGAAAACTTGTGCCAGGCTCTACTATACATATGTGTTTTCACAATAACCCTACAAGCTAAGTATGGTTCCCTTCATGGATGGGGAACCAAGGGGTGGAGGGTTTAGAAAGTTACCCACGGTCTTTAGCTTGTGAGTAGCAGAGCCATGATTCCAGCCAGGCTGTCTGGCTCCACTGTGTTCTTAGCTGCTCTGCGCCACTGCCTGTAGTATGGCATGTCTTGTTAGGCACTTTTACCAATTCCCATATTAATATCATTTTCCAGAAGTGACTGCTGGGCATTTCTCAGCCCCTACCTAGTAAAAGTGTGCAAACTCCTGGTAAGTCATCCTGCTCTGTCATGGGCAGTCACTTAAACACCTTTATTTTATTATCATCTATGAAATGAAGGCAATTTGGTCTGGATGCTGTTGATGGACTCTGCTAGTTCAAGCAGTAAAGGAATCCCAATGTCCTTCAATTAGCCTTAAAGTGTGCATTGCTAGGAAGGTTACAGAAGTGCTAGACATAAAGTAAACTGTGAATAAAACATGTTGAATGAAAAGAAATGAGGCTAGAGATGCTTTGAAGATGGAAAAATTATGCACATATTCTTTAGAATGCTGCCCTCTACCATGTCTTTGAAGAGAGTAAAACTATAGGAAAAAAAATTGGAGCCTATCTGTAAGTTATGATAAATAATGAACATAACCTTTTTTTAAACATTTCATTTTATATTCCAAACTATTATAGACACTGTTTAGCTGCTTAAATTCCAGAGGTGATCTGATGTGTGAATGCCAATGTTTGAAAGAGATGTCACTTTGAAGGTGCCTAGTTAATCATGGCAAAATGACCCCCCTCTCCTAAACACACACACACAGTAAAGTCAATCAGCCATGAGCATGATGGTAACTAGTGCCTAAATCATGACTTTGGGGAGATAAGGCAGCAAGGCATGCAAACCTGAATTGATATGACAGGCTTGGCAGTAATTCAAATCCTCTGAATTTTGTACATGGCATATGAATAGTTTTTGCCTCATTCATTCTTTCAATAAGGTATTACTGAGCACCTTCTATATGCCAGACTAATGCTTAAGGAACTGGGGACACTGATGAACAAGACAGATCTACTCTCATGGAACTTATTTAATTCATAATGCAATTAGTATTAAATTATAATTGTGACAAATGCCACCAAGGAGAAGTATAAAATGGAAGAGCATATACCAAGGCAATTTGAGTTAGTCAAGGAGGTTAGGGAAGACTTCTTTGAGGAAGTGATGTTTATGCTGAGACCTTAAGGATGAGGAGTAAGCCAAGTGAGGAAGTAATACAGCTGGTGGTACAGAGGAAACAGTTAAGGAAGGCATGGATAGGCAGAGCAAAGGGCATTGGAGGACCTGAAGGAAGGTCTGTGTGACTGGTGGGAAGAATGGGAGTGGCATGGAATGAGACTGGTAAGGTAGATCATGCTGCCTGTCTAATCACAATGAAATTCCGTAAGCCCATTTGGAATTCATGAAGGATAGAAGGGCAGTCAGCCATTCCTCTAGAAGGCACAGATTTAGAAGTCAAACATGGTCACTAATTATATGGGCTCATCTTTAGGTAGATCTCATCTATTTGGTATACCTAGATGTAGAATTCTTATTGTCCATATACAAGGATCCACATTGTGCCAAGCACTTTGTTACAGTAACAAAACCAGACTGGCCAGCCCAGCTGACTAGGCAGGCAGGCATTGAAAATGACACATGTCCACCATCACACACAGCAGAATCATCTGATCCAATTTGAGAATTAAGCAATCATAGAAATGTCAGAGCTACTTCCTGCCACTGCCAGGTTTCCATCCCAGTCTTGGAAAGGTAAAACCCGTAAAGCAGGTACGTGTATGGGTAGCAGCAATAAAACAAACCCCAAACACCCCACCTTGAAACCTCAAGCCTTTCTTGGCCTTTGTCCCCCTTTGCAATCAGTCAAAATAGATTCATTCTTACCTGGAAAATAATGCACCATCAAACTCTTTCTATTGCATTTAGCAGATAATTCCTAATTTCAACAGCTTTTATTTATGCACTCCTGAAGTGCTTTACAAGAATTAAACTTCTTCCATACATTAGTAAGGAGGCATATTTTCACTTTACAGCTGAGGATGAGTTAAGGTAAAAGACATATACGTCAGAGGTCTGGTGTGCAGAGGGACTGGGGAGGACTGCTGGTACAATGACATCAGGAACTTCATCCTTTGAAACTTCTCCCCAAACTAACCAGTCAACAGAGTCACTACTGGCACTAGTCATTCTATGTTTTTAATACCTATGCCTCATCACTGCAGGCACTAGTCATACTGTTTTTAATGCCTATGCCTAAATGAGGCTTTCCTCCTTCCTTCTCATTTCTTCAGCAAACTTTTAGAAACTGGAAGTTAAGGATTCAGCTAGGAAAATATCCTTCTAATTCAGACTGGTTACCCCATTGGAGATGGAGTCTGTTTCCAAGATAGCCTTTAACGTTAATCGAAGCTATGTGATTTCAAGACTGTACTCTTCCTCCGACCTCTACCTGCCCTGCCCCAATCCTTTCCAAATACGACACTGTCAAGACCCCCACACATTAGAAAACAGAGGCAACATAGGGGAAAACACATCTTTTAGTTATGAACCTTTTCTCAAAGATAAAAGTACTCTGGCCTCTCTTCAAATTTATTCTGTCATTTTTGACAAAATTAACCCACTGATTAGAATCTGCCAAATATTAGCTCCCCTCCCATTTTAGCCTCCTTGGAATCAAAAGGGTCTGTCTAGCCTGTGTGGTGTCACAGAATTGTCCCTCTGTAGACATTACTCTTACCCTAAATTGGTATAAACACCCGAGGGGCAGTACGGAGGAGTGGTTGAGAACACGGGTGCTGGAGTCTGGCTTTCCAGGCTGAAGGTCAAGTTTCTTAACTTCTCTAAGCCTCAGTTGATTCGCCAGTAAAACCGGGATTACAGGGGCGTGGTGAGGAGAGATGGGACAATGTATGTCAAGTCTGTGACATGCAGGAAACCTTCAACAGGTGGTACTATGATCACTGCTCCCCTAGTAGATGCCTCTGGAGAACATGCTCTATATTTAGGAAATAGGCAGGGTCCTGGAGCAAGTACCTTCACTTTATAATGTCACCAAGTAATATACTCTGTCCCCAGGAGGATCCTTTACATTATGGCATCAGAGACCATTTTGTCATTGTGAGTGCGTTTTTAAAGACAAAGTGCCTTGAAATGAGACAAAGAAAAAACAAGTGCCAGCATTGCAAAGTTAACATTTTTATTGAACTAAAATTGGTGTAGAACAACAGGGGTCACCATGGCTGCTGAACTCAGTAGCAACTGATAAACTCCTGTGACATTTTACCTTCAAGAGTCCTAACATGGTTTGGGTGGAACAACTGAGAAAACAGCATAGATTTTTTTTTTTCTTTAACACTTGAAAATAATTAGAAATGAGCCTCATAGACTTGTTCAGTTTTCAGGTTACAAAGAACATTGATAACATCTTCTATTGCCTTCCTTTAGTAGTGTCAGTTAATATCCTTCCCCAAAATGTTCCCATCTGGTACACATAAGAAAAGGATTTAGTAACACTTAGGCAAGTAATAAACTGTAAGAACTTTAAAAGTAGTACAGGCATATGCCAAGCATACATGACTCCACACTTACACTGCCAGAAAGACAATGAACTTACTAAAGAGTTTCCATCAAGTTCTGCAAGCAAAGAATGCACTAATGGGAAGGGTAAGGCAATCAAGTAGAGTATGAACTGATGGATCATTTATTTCTAAACCTTGCTTCCAATATGCAAGCAGGCATTTGTTTTACACAATAAAGAGAAACACTTTAAGAGAAAAGAAAACTCCTATAAAAGGTTACAAGGTCAATCAGAGATGAAGGAAAATTAATACTGAATTTGTATAATCAATGCATGTGGCAATGACATAAACTGACCACAACAATTACTTTTGAGAGAGCAAGTATTGAACATCTATCATTACTTAAGGAGTTGAATGTTAACCCATATAAATTATTCCAAGGGAAATACATAACTAACAAGATATGAAACAAAATCCACATTTAAAAACCAAAACCACATCTAGTTAATGATCTTCTAGTTTGTTTAAAATCAGCTGCTCATTCCATCTGGAGTAAATTATGGGTATTGGTGAAACTCTTCAAGAGTGCTTCAAATTATTTGAACGAAATGTGAGGTAAGACAACAACTCATTCTCTAATCTTGACACTACTGTTTTACTGTTTCTCAAAAAAAAACCTTAAATACTGCAGAATAAAGGCTACTAAGTGGCTACCCATTCCTGCAGCAACCATTTGAGAGAATCTAAAAATCTTGCAGTAGATGAATAATGATTTCAATAGGTTTATGCCCATCTTCAAAAAGGATATAGCCTCGAGTAACTGTAGATTCAAAAATTCACAACTCTCAAAAATTTGCAACTGATAGACACAATTTTGCAATGATCTGCCTAGTGTATATAACAACCATCTAAATTAAGGCTTTTACAGGTAGGTGGTCAAGTCTATGGGTGGGCAATGCTGGATTTCCACAAAGCATCTCCAGATTCCATTGTTACCCAACTTGTAAACCAGAAGATGTGCTGATGTAGGTGGGTAGGAGCTTCAAGGGATAACAATGAACCAACTGGAAGGCTTGTTTGTAAACAGGTCTGAAATAAGTTTGGCAGTGAAACAACTGAGGGAGTGCCCCACATCATGCAGAGGGGATATGTGATTTGCACCTGCTGACAGGGATGGGCTTTTACAAAAGCAAAAAGTCAATAGTTGAACTTCAGTTCAAGATTTAGAGACCGAAAGGTTTAGAGCTACATCTAAGCCAGTGGTTCTCACACTTTAGCTCGCAAAAGACACCTAGAGGACACCTGTGAAATGCAGACACCTGGGGCTTGTACCCAGAGATTCTAATTCAGGTGATGCAAGTGGTCCAAGCATCTGCTTTTGAGAACATTGCTCATAGCAAATAGCAGCAAACAATCTCTGATTAAAAAGCCAAGATGTCCAGGAAATTACACCTATACACAAACCCCTCAGGAGACTCCACCATAATAATGTGAGGACCAAATTTATCCCTGATTAAATTTCCTTTTCTGTCTTTTTCAACTGAAACTTTGAAATCAATTAACATTTAATAATGATTGTACCAATTCTGAGGTAAAAGGAAGAGCACCAGGGATCTTAGTTCCAAAATAACAGAATTCCCTAGGAGGTCCATGCTACATAGAAATTTAATTTCACCTGCAATAAGTAATGTTACAGAGTTGTAGTGCAAAGGGTCTTGTTTCAGTCTTTGTATACTTTGTATACTTTTACTATATGATCTAATCTTTCCAGTTAATGTTCCAAAGAGAAAAGTTAATCTACACACTCTCTCAGGTTTTTCAGATATCAACATTTTCTGGTTTACAGTGATACACAAAAGTTATTAATTAATTAAAATTAATTTTTTGGATGCGGGAGACAAACATCTTTATTAAAGATACTACCAAAAATTTGGCAAACATTTCAAAACAGATTTGTAAACATAATGCTTCCCTTTTCAACTGGCAGCACTTTGAAAAGACAATACAATAAGACAACACAACTTGAATTAACTTTAGTTCAAAATCCTTACATTTTTGACCACATAACTTATGTTCCCATATGATAAAGTAAGTGATAGTTTAAATCAAAGTCAACAGATACACTCCATGAAATGAAAGTTTGTGCTGTTTGATGAATCACAGTATGGTATGGTTAAATATATCTGCTCTTTTTTATATTCCTGGTACCCAGGATGAAAAAAAAAATCTTTAAATATACATTTTATGTAGGTAATAGCTTCTTTGCATATCTCTCTTCAAAAAATACTTTATAGCAGTATATAAATAGGTTACCTACACATTTAATTTTATAATTTTGCCCCAAAACTATAGATCTGTTTCATCATAACATATCAGTTTTGCCCAACATGTATAAAGCTGACAAACTGTTGAAATGGAACTGCTTTTGTCTTTCACAATAGAAGTAGCAATTTGATAGGAAAAAAAAACAAAAACAAAAACAAACCTACAGTAACACTCGTCAGTTGTTTAACCTGAGCGTTTGGCCTACTAAGAGTAGCAGCTTTTTTTCCCTCCATGCATGCTCACATCCACACAACCTCTGCACACACACAGCTCGAGCACACGCTTCAGACGCTGGTAGGCCACAGTGTGCTGCTTCCCATTACTTGCATCAAGTGGAAAGCAGTGTAGCTAATGATTAACCACACTATGTACACAACTAGCAAACACCTTAAGGCAACCATTGCAATGGGGGGTTAACTTGCAGGGCAGATTTACTGTTTTCAATCAAGTCAGCCTGTATATACATGTGTATGTATATCTATATATGTACATAGACACTTTTCTATTTCTTAACCCTCCAAAACAATGTTTAAATTTTTTTTTTGTATTTTGTGCAAATTTCTAGATATTCTACCATTTAAGGCAAAGAGTTTGCATTAAGAAAGGTCAGAAAATAGGCTTATGTTTATCCAAAAGCATTTCACTTTGCACGTTACTGTTTTTTTTTTTTTTATGCACACAACTTTGAAGTGTGGACACTGGGTCCCCAGTATCTAAAAAAAAATCATTTCTAGTGACAAATACAAGTTTTTGAGGAAAGAAAATGATTTGAAGTATAGATACTGGAACTCCAGTATCTCTCTAAGAAAATCATTTCTTATTGACAAACATAAGTTGAAAGGGGAGAAAAAGGACTAGAAAAAGCAGCTTCAAAAATGCAAGGAAGCAAAGTAAATTAAAAAAAAAAAAAAAAAAGGAACTCAAGTTTACTAATACTGAAACTTTCAACAAGTAAAGTTTCATCTTTTTAGAATCTTAGAGCAACTCATTTGGAATTTTAAATAAATAAGCTTAAGTTTATTCACATCTTCTGGTCCCAGCAGAATTCTAGTGCCATGACTCTGCTTGCTGTTGGTCAAATTCACCTATGAGTCTTTTGATGTGAGCCAGCTTGTTATGAAGATATTCACATCTATATTTTTCTTCATGGTAATTGGGACTAGACTGCAGATGGAAAAAAAACCAAAACAGTGGAGAATTAGATTGCAGAATTTTTAACACTTCTTAATTACAGGACAGAAAACCAACGGTGATGATACCTACCTGCTTGATCTTCTGATATTCTTGTAAAACCTCTTCATGAACATTCTACAGAATTAAAGATAAGAAATCAGAAAAGAACAGTTCATTTTTGGGGAGGGGGGCATAAAAATAGCTAGTACATTTGGCAAGGGTATGGGGAAAACTGGTGGTGGGAATGAAAATTGATGCCATCTTTACGAAAGGCAATTTGACAACAGCATCAAAATAGCAAATGCAAACTTGACTCAGTTATTCTACTTATCCTACAGATTTACTTGCCCCTGAGTGAAATGATGCAAGTGTGATGCAAATAAGGCTACTTGCTGCAGCACTGTTGTAAAGCAAAAGACATGAAACAAAACCTAAATGTCCATCAATCCATATAAAGAAATACTAAGCAGACATTTAAAAATGGGGAAATGTTTTATGTACTGATAAAATTCTCTAAGAGGCATTATAATGTTTCGTGAAAAGAGAAAAGTACAGTTTGATACCAGTTGTCTGTGTTAAGGGAGAAACTATAATACTACTTTCTTCTATGAATTTTAATGCTTCTAAGATGTACCCTTCTTCCCATGTTAATGAAATTAGGATAAATAATGGTGTATTATGGTTTTAACTTACGGCAACATATGACAATGGTGCATTTTGCAACTTAAGACTTCTTAAGTATGCATACATATGAATTTGCTTGTGTATATACACATATATATACACACATTTACCCATTATATTCCTAAAAGAATACATTGGAAACCAGTAATACTGATTGCCTATAGGGAGGGAAATATGATGGCCAGAGGAAAAGAGCTAATTTTTAGGTACCAGCTGCAAGTTTTAAGCACTTTACAAATATTAAAATTTATTCTACACAGAATCTCTGTGATCACCCCATTTTATGGATGGGGAATTTGAGGTAAAGAGGAGTTAAGTAACTTGACAAGGCCATACAAGTGTTCAGAAGGAATCAAACCCAGGCAGTTTGGCCACAAAGTCTGCTCTTAATCATTAAGTGATCCTTGGAATTGTATTTTAGTTTTTTAAACATATCATGTTCACTGTATATGTACATGTTCACTGTTTGTGTACATGTTCACAAGTATATACAGAAAACAAACAAACCCAAAAAACCCCCTAAACCACCTAATCAGTGACCTCTGACACCCCCAACACCAATTCCTTTGGCAAAGTCTTCCGTAACTCTAGACAGCTTGTTTAAAAGATTGAGCCATACTAATATAAGACATAATGAATCTCTAGGACATAGATGCTCTCAGACTACTTTTTCCATTGTGGAAAAACTCATCCATTCTCTCATGTGGGTCCCCGTCAGAATGATGATATTGGGCTGGGAGAGAGGCATTTACTACAGCTGTGAAAGATGACAAACTTATCAGGCCTACTTAAGGAGGGAAATATTCACTAATACTAATCATTCTGCTAAGAACCCTGAGAAAATCAGGAGATAGGTCAGGCATCTACTGCTTTTTGTCATTTGTAGTAATATTACCACTTAAAGTAGGTATATATCAAATATCAGACTCTACAACAGGTGGAAGGTCAAGTCTATCTTCACCCAAAACCCAAACCTCTGTGGTATTAAGCCCCCTTTTTATCCTATGCCTATTTCTTCTCTATTTCATGCCACAGTTTTTTTAGGAGGTACTGGGAATTTAACCCAGGATGTTGTATATGTGAAGCAGGTGCTTAACCACTGAATTACACCCGCTCCTCAGATTGAGGTTTTTAAAAATTCATTTTATTTATTTCCTTGAAATGAGTCAGCTTGCTAGGGAACAACACCAGAATGAAGAACTGCAGTCTAAGTTGAGTTAGTAGCAGAATTAAATATTAGGTTTGGTGAATCCCAAGATGTAACTTTTTTTCTTCTTTTGTTGTGTTTGGTATTTTTCTCAATACATTATATGTTATGCACTATATGCCATAGTGGCACAAAATATTTTCATACTTTAGTGTTTTTCCATTAGTGGAAATACAAGTAAACTCTGCTTATTTTTAAGAACTCTTTCAAATATTGTTTCCTAATTATAAATTAAAGCCAAAAGCAGCAGAGAGGCTGGTCTGAGAGGATTTGCTCTAAAGGTACCACTGGGACAGCTGGGGATAGATGAGGCAGGGAAAGAACGAAGGTGAAATATGAAAGTGAGTAGATCCAGGAACAAATTTACCTGATACTCTTTTGAGCCCGGAGAAAGGCGCTTTAGTTGCGCGTCCAGTTTGATAAATCTTCTAGCTACAGTCTCCATCCTGGCATGTAAGGTCCTGTACTCATCATACTCAGCATTGAAGTCATCCTTGTAATTCTGGCGTTGCTCATAGGAGACAATAGCAATATATTTTCTAATAAGAAAGATTTAAAAGACAAAAGATAAATGGAGAGCACCTTCAGAATAACCATGACTGCATGGACCAGAGATTTAAACCAAATATTTACAAACTATATCCATTCCTTTATCACTAGTAATAAATACCTCTCTGCCACTCATTTGCTGCCATGCCACACATGAAAAGTATTACTTCAAAGACCTTCCAGATGAAATTATCACAAAGACAAGCTAATAAATTTCAATAAAGGATAATGGTAAATGTAAAAAAAAAAAAAGACAGTTCTGGTAAGGAAATTAAAATACATCTACATAAAAAGAAAATAACCATTCATCATTCATCTGTTGATGGGCATTTGGGTTGACTCCAACTTCTGGCAATAGTGGTTCATGCCACTATGAACACTGGCGTGCATATATCAGTTATTGTCCCTGTTTTCAGTTCTTCTGGGTATATACCCAGCAGTGGAATTCTTAGGTCATATGGCAAATCTATAGCTAGTTTTTTGAGGAACCATCAAACTGTCCTCCAGAATGGCTGGATCCTTCTACATTTCTACCAGCAGTGGATGAGGGTTCCCATTCCTCCATATCCTCTCCAATACTTGAAGTCCTCTGTTTTTTCAATAGCTGCCAGTAACATTTTGTGTGATCTATGTATCTTTAAAAAAGACAATTAAAAAATTTGCTAAATTTGCTAAAAAAAAAAAAAAAAAAGAAAATAACAAATACATCTAGCCTCTCAAACCTTTCTCAGTTGGAAATAATTCACAACCACACTAACTGCAGAAGCCAGTCTATCTGTCACAGAGACAGAAGGACTCGATTGGGTAACATGAAACCAGTAGAAAGTCACAGCCACTAAGTACTGAAGTCAAAGCTCTCTCTGGACCTGCTGCTCTACCTGCTGCTTTTTGAGAGGGAGTCTGTCCTTTGGCCTTTGAGACCTGCTGTTAGCCTCAGTCTTGGACGTAGTGACTTGGGTTACTTCCCTCTATCCTTTCCTGACATTTCTGACTAGGCAAATATATAACATATAAAAGGAGGCTTATTATCTATCTTTTTTTTTTTAGGTGGTACTAGGGACTGAACTTGGGACTTTGTACGTGGGAAGCAGGCATTCAACCACTTGAGCTACATCCAGTCCCCTTCTTACCTCTTAAAATGAGTTAAAGGAAAAAAAAGCATATTTTTTTCCAAATATATGTCATACTATGTGTAGTGAAAAGCTAGTGTTGTATTAATAGACTAGTTTTGTAACAAAGTGACAGAATTCTGTGCACTTTTTTTTTTTTAAAGATTTATTTATTTATTATTTAATTTCCCCCCCTCCCCAGGTTGTCTGTTCTTGGTGTCTATTTGCTGCGTCTTGTTTCTTTGTCCGCTTCTGTTGTCGTCAGCGGCACGGGAAGTGTGGGCGGCGCCATTCCTGGGCAGGCTGCTCTTTTCACGCTGGGCGGCTCTCCTCACGGGCGCACTCCTTTGCGCGTGGGGCTCCCGCACGCGGGGGACACCCTTGCGTGGCACGGCACTCCTTGCGCGCATCAGCACTGCGCATGGCCAGCTCCACACGGGTCAAGGAGGCCCGGGGTTTGAACCGCGGACCTCCCATGTGGTAGACGGACGCCCTAACCACTGGGCCAAAGTCCGTTTCCCAATTCTGTGCACTTTTAATGGCATTGTAAAGACCTCCAGGAACCTGGTAAGTGAAGTTCACTTTCCCATTGTCAGTTTATTCAATGGTAAGTAAATCAAAGCAGCTTTTTAATATTAAAACAAACAACATAATTTATTTGTTATCTGGCACTGTGATCATATCACTGTGATCATATCAGGCCTATGGCCTGATTCCTTGTACTCTGTGCTTCTGTCATGGGGCAAAATTTTCTTGACTTTTTGAGGTTAAAAACTGAGATTTCAAAGCAGTTTCAGGCAGGTGGTGCGAGCTTTGTGATGCCCTCCTGGAGTTACATAGATATTCTTCCCTGATATAAGGGAGACACAGAGTAGAAATCAGGGTTCATTCCTCTCCAAAATGGTTCTAGGTAATCTTGCCAATTTAATCTAAATTGCTGTACTAAAGAAGCCTACTTTGCAAATGTGAGGAAAGTGATGCAGTGGGCAAACTTCATGTCTTGTTAATATTTTTATTCATGCTGAGTTAGTATGGAGGTTTAATTTACTAAGTGTAATTGAGACAGGAATAGTCTGCTGATTTAACGTTGCTTTGCTGCTGTCTTAGCTGTAAAAGGAACACAGCCAACCAAGCTGTAAATCAGTCCTCTCTACAGATGGCTGTCCTGACTGCACACCAGAGGGAGCACAGAGGGGGAAAAAAGGTTCCTAGGAATAAACACATATAAGTAAAACAGCTAAACCGATTGTGAAGCAGATTTAATTTGATACATTTATCCCACTCTCAAAATCACACTGGTGCAAGGCCATACCAGCAGTATTTTATTTAATAGTTTCATTAGGGAAAACCAAGCTGACCTACAGTTGTACTGCTATTATAGAAGACTATTTGGTTATACTGGCATTCCAACTAAAAGCATTTCACTATTTTTAACAAAAATTGTTATGGTTCCACAGTTGGCTCTTAACACAGTGATGGAATAAAATTTTAAACAGTCTGGAAAATTCACAACACCAAGTAACAAAAGTATTCTTGTTATATAAAAATTAGGAGTATTGCAGTTAAGTAGGAATTATTCAGAGACTGATCATTAAGTTTTGTCTTTTGGATTTTCTTATGAAGCAACTTAAGTTAAATTCAGTGTTTTTGGAGATTTTTTTTTTAATCATGCTTTCTTGCCATTTTTAGAAAATCTGATATACATAAAGACTTAGTTTTTGCTTTATTTAAATTAATTATACATATTAAGCAAACATGCACAACGAGTCAGAGTTTATGTTCTTCAGTAGTTTTTAAAAGAATTAGAAACAAGACAAACTAACAGAAATACACTTAGGCAGATGCAGCAATCATCCTTAAATCCTAACTTAAAAATTTTTTTTTCAATATAAAATTAACTAATTAGGTTGGCAAAACACTGCAAGCTTCTTAGGCTACTGAAAATTATAACAACAACAAAAAATCAAACAGCCTGAATCCACAGGAGAAAGATTAGAATTATTTTTTAGCTGCTCCACATGATTTTGTTGCATAGAAAAGTAAACCCTACTATTACAAATGATGAATTCAAAATTCATCACAAGAAAAGGAGAGCACAGTAGTAATGGTGGTTATTTGAGGGGGCTTTCAAAAGGCTTTTAGGAAGTGGGCTTACTGTTGCAGAAATAGCCCTCTCTGCAGGAAGGCCGGGTGCTGTCCCTCCACGCTCGACTGCAGACACCTGGGCCTTCCCGGTCCAGTGCGGTGGGGCTGCTTTTCCAGGTTCCCTCCGCCACACAACTCTCAATCATATACCACCACAGATGAGAGTCGTAAGCCCATTTTTTGGATTCCTTTTAGTTAAGGTATGGTAACCAGTATTATGATTTCATGCTGTATCATGTCCCCCAAAATAGAGCTTGCACACTACTGTTGAGCAAAAGTAACATGTTTTAAGTATAAAAATATTCTCTACTCTAGGAATGAGCATTTCATGGGACTTGGAATGCTAAATAGATAGTTTAACTTTGTCCAATGTGAGATGCTATGAACAGAAAAAAAATGTTCAAGCAACCCAGATTCCATTTTCTGTGCTATTTTCTATTTATTTTGCACATTTGTTCATTTTTCAGAGCTGTGTGCAGTCAGATCTGTTTGCTTTTCATTCTCCATTTTTTCCAGGCTCTTGCAACTTAATTATTTTTTTCCAACAGAAGATTTTTTTCTATAAAAAAAGCTAGAATTATGCCTAAGTTATAATTTCTGTGAAACCAGTTACAAAAATGTCCCCAGCTCAGCATTTAGCAACTTGTTGTCATAAAAGGAAAAGCACTATAACAAGTACTAAAGTGAAATGATCAAATTTTACCATTCTCTCCTCTGAAAATTAATTTGAGGGTAGAATTTTATTTAAATAAATATCAATATAGCTCTAGTTTGTATTAACTGCAGATATTCAAGCACTTAAATCAGTAATAAATGGTCCTGGGGAGTAGGAGTGGAGGAAGGTGACAAGTGAATGACTGCATTGATAGACTGTCAGCTTTGAAGAGTCACTCTGAGCTCTTTCCTAATCAAATGCTTGCCTGACCAGGGAACAAAGGACAGGCTTCTCTATACTTAAAGGCCAACAAATACAAGCTCTGAGCAGGGGGAGGCAAAACCTGTTCAGACAGACAAGCCTGTATTTGGGACCAGCAGGCTTAATGGCAGCCTTTCAATTGCAGGGGTGGTTCTATAGCACTCTATTTCTGGAACTTCTCACTTTTCTAATTTGCAAATTTGGGAAAAGAATTTACAAACTTTCTAAAATTAAACAGTTCTTTCCCATTGGCAGACATCTAAACTTACATCAAATAATCTGGGAGTTCAATTGTTGAAGAAGGCTCTGTGGAGGCAGCACAACTCTCTTTAACTCCTACAAAGAAAAAAAAATCAGAGTGGTCATCAACCATTATAAAGTGCCTATAATTTAAAAATAGATCAGAAACATCTGGAACACTTTTCCTCAAATTCTATTCTTCCATCTCAAAAAGCAACAGTGAGCAAGGAATACAATTGAACACAAACAATAGAGGCCCTGTGACCAGCGCCAGCAGAACCGAGGCCAGGCATTTAAAGCGCCCTGGCTATTGCAGTGTCTGCACAATGAAGGAATTCCATCTTAACCCAAGGTCAATCTTCTCTTCTTTCAACCATAGTTGTGGCATCTGCCCAGCAATTCAAAGATTGTGGTAGCAGATGCAGCCCGACAATGGGAGATTCAAATTTTACATCAACATCTACTTTTCATGGGATTCAAACAAGGGAAATGAGACAATAAAGTCAGGTAGCAGATTGCTTCAGTCACTGTAATTCTGCTGTTACTCTTTCTGTATGCAGACAGTGGAAGTGGGTAAGAAGTTTTCCCACTGGTTTAAGGCCTTTAAAATAAGGTATCATTGAACCCCAATTAACACTCTTCTATTCTCTACTCTGCATAATACTAAACACAGATTTTTAAACGGGAGAAAAATAATGTGCCAGCCATTCAGGACTAGGCTGTGAAAGTGTGTAAAATCCCTTGGTATAGTAAACCAAATAGCATTGATTGTACACTTTCAATGGATTGCATTCTTTATTAATATGTATCAATAAAACTGATTTTTTAAAAATCCCTCAGTATAGTGTTTGGGTGCACCATTTCCAGAAGGTGTATAGTTAGACTTTTTAATCAAGGTGATTTTTTATCATGCAAAGTAAAATTAAATTAACAACTCAAACCCTAACCCTGCCTGTTCCTCCTGGCAAAGGCATATGCTCACTATAAAACTAAAGTAAATATTTAATAATTTCTCATTTTAACATGTAAAGAACTAAGTACACAAAACAAATTATATAGATTCTGTGTGCTTATTGTCCAACTATATATATTTGACTCAGGCTTGTAGAGAAAAGCATGTTTTCACAACAGTTTGAGTGTTAAAGGAAAAGGCATCAAGTGCGGGTCACCTAGGAATAATCCCCTTGGCCCCAAAGTCCAGATAAATTCCAAACAGATGCAGGGGGTATGGGTCTAGACCTATCCTCAGTTTGCTCTAATCTCAATTGACTGAAGAATCCAGCTTTCCTGGCACCAGTCTTTGAATCAGGATCATTCTCTGAGGTCTGGGAAGTATGGAGAGTGGAATATATCCAGAAACCTGGCTCATGAACTCTCAATATGGGTTGTTACTATTGCCTCATACCTTTCTCCTGACCTAACAAATTCAAGTACAGGGAGCAGATGTGGCTCAAGTAGTTGAGCGCCTGCTTCCCACACAGGAATTTCCGGGTTCAGTTCCCGGTGCCTCCTAAACAAACAAAACAAGCAAAACAAACGAAGAAACCAACTCAGGGGAGCCAATGTGATCTAGTGTTTGAGTGCCAGCTTCTCACTTACCAGGTCCTGGGTTCAATCCCCAGCCCCCCATACCTTAAAAATTTTTTTAAAAAAATTCAAGTATAATAGTATTTGAGGGAAAAAATTTACACTGAACTTTTGAGCCATTATATTGTATTATATTGAGCTAAATATTTGAACAGATGCTTTGATATGCAATATACCCAGGCCAGGAAATTTTACTATTCTACTATCCCTTCTTTACAAGTTCTTCTGACTAAAAGAAAACAATCAAAGCTTCTCTCAGATGGGAAAAATGAGCAGTTAAATCTAAGAATTACAGATTTTCAGTGTTATGGGCAAAATACAGGACGCAACATTCCTTCAAACTATTTATTAGAGTAATTTTTCTAAAGTTATATTTTACTGGGAAATTTTGCCTTGGTTATTCTGGGTTTAAAATTGGCAGCAATGTTAAATGATGGATCTTTTATGTGCTGGCATGCAAGGCATTACATTTTAGAAGACAATTTTTAAAAAATTTAAATTAAAAAAACCTAATTTTGACTTTAACAGGATTTAGTTATCAGTACACCTCAGGAAAACAGTCTTTCTACCAATAAGCTTCCCTTTAGAGGTAAAACATTTATTTAAAGTTTCTTTGGATCTTGAGATATTTATTTTTTAAGCTTGCTAAAGCTAGGAATGGTTAATTTTACTAACAATTGATGTTAGCTTAACTAAAACAGGACTCTCAAAATTTTAAAAAAATTCCTTAAGACCTAACAAGCCAACAGTCTTGCAAAAGACAAATTGCTTTCACTCTGAATAAAGATGATGTTATGCATCCACAAATGTAATTTTACCTTGCCTGTTTTATAAAGAATTTGACATTTCCCCTGTGCTAATATCAATTAAAGCAGGGGTGAGCCTCCTTCCTTGGGAAAGAAGGAAATGAATATTTTTATTGCTAATTGTGAGTCTGGTTAAATCAGTCCAAGAATGGAATATGATATTAGGTCATGCTGAGGTTGCATAATGCCATAAGAGTTATGGTTTCTCAAAGGGGGTCTCTGGAGGATGACAGGGTCATTTTTAAATGTCATCTTTTTATTAATGAATTGGGAAACCATGTTTAAGAGTTGGCTAAAAAGAGACTGAAAATGACTTGAAAAATTCAAGAAAATATCTGTTCAAAAGAATACTAAGAATAATAACTAAAGAATAATAACTAAATGGAAGGTCATCTGGTAAAAAAGCATTACTTGTTATAAACAGAATAATCTCAGACTCATGGCAGTATGCTCTTCTACCAGTTCATTTAACACACGTAGTCAGTTTTTTAAAAAACAAATGTAAAATAAAGATAATACCTTCACTGGAATTTGGACCAGAGTTATTTAGCTTGGCAATTTCTTCTTCTCTTTTAAGGTCCTCCTCCTTATCCTCAACAGTCTCAATGTCATGCTTTTTAATTTGGTCCTTTTCCTTGTGTTTTTTAGATTTCTTCTTGGACTTTTTGTGAGATAGTGAATGGTTTTCTTCTATAGGCTTTGGACACTTCAGTAGAACTGAATCAGGGGCTAAGGTTTCCAGAGAAGTCCTAGAGGTATACTTGTCTTGCTGGTCCTCATAGATACTACCATTTTGACTAAAACTGTCAACAGGTAGGTCTTGAGTCCCCCGGCCTTCTGGAGTGCTAGGGGAATTGGAGTTAGAATTTACAGTCTGAGGAGGATTTGAGACAGGGAGGTGGGTTGACGGCAGCGGTGGAGGGGTGGGAATTGCAGCAGCTGCAGGGGGCAGTGGGAGACTTGCAGCAGACTTTTCACTGGTGGGATTCAAATGACCATTTAATGTTGGCGGTACTCTATTCGTAAGGTGAGATATTCGAGCTTTTTTATTCATTAAAGGATCAATGAAATCTGAATCCAAAAGCCGTTTCTGGAAGTAAAAAAAAGAAAAATATAAGTCAGTTTACACTAAAATTCAGTAATTACGAACATACATGGGTGACTGGTTAACATGTGAACAACTGAGGAACTCTGCCCACACTTAAATCTATTACCAGGTTTTGTGTTAACTTTCCTTCTAGTTTACATGAAAACAAAAACTGAAAAAACTTGAGATAAAATAAATGTTCATGTCTAATGTCAAAAAGCAAAACCTGGAAAATAAGTTTCTTGGTGTACTTACTCAAAGCTGTTTGATCCTACTGCCTCACCCTAAGTTCCTAGAAAGATCGTGCCAATTTATACCACTCAGGAGAGTATTAAATAGAGGCAGCCACCCATCTCTGCTGGCTATGGCTGACCTAGATATATTGAGAGGAGGAAGTAATTTGTACAATGTCACTCCAGGGGAACTAACAAGGGTAGGTAAAGGGCAATAAACCTACACTTATTGACTCTCTTCTAATGTGCTAAAATGCTCCAGTTATGAGTATTTGGGTTGCCATTTATTATTTCACTTGTCTTAAAATGGGAACAACCAGCACTTTCATAGTAATTTCTCCATGTATCTCTAACATAACTGAAATGTTATTTAATATTTTTTCCCCTTAAATATCACTTTACCAGAATGGAAGATGAGTCTCAATAACTTATCCATTAAAAATGATGTAGAATTAGTTACAAATTTAGAAAAAATCATGCTAATATTAGCCCTATAATACAGCAATAACAGTAATAGCATTTAAATTAAAAAGGCAATTCAGATACTTAAAAAGGCTAAAACAAAAATCCAATGAAATATTGTGACTTATCCTTCAGCTTGAAAGAAAATAACAGTTAACCCAGTAATTAATTCTGTTTTTGATTTAGCAGATCAGTGTGTAAGTAGCTTTATAATACTTGGCAGTAAAAGTAAGACTCCTACAGACAATGTACATTCAAGGATTTAATTGATTTTTTCCTTTTCCTCCCCTGTTGCTCACAGTAGGTTTCTAACATTTTCTAACGGTCACAAAGGCCGGGACGATAATCTCAGAATACAACAGCTGGTATGTGAATAAGCCTTTTCCCCACAGCATGCTCATGGTTCTCCACACTTCTGCCTGTTTCTCTCTAGTTCTTGGGAGGAGTGGGCAGGGAGAGAGGAGCACCTGTCAACAGTACTGAGGAAGTCTGTCCCATGGTCAGTACAAAAGATCCAGGAGACTGAGAGAGTATCAAGGCTGGCTTGAATGCCTGAGAACCAAGCAGGCTTGGATTCTAATACTGCCCAGGATTTCCAGACCTTTTCTCAGGATGGCTTGAATCTCTTGGAGGAATTCTAAACAGGAATGGAGTCTGATGGGGGGAGGTATTCTGATTGGGATCCAATTGAAACATGCTTTAGGAAAACATCTAAGAAAGTGGCATCATTTTTTGTCTATTTGCTCATTGCAAATATATTTTTCCCTAAGAATATTTTTCTGGAACATGTTTCAGATAAAATTACATATTTTCCATTTTCCAAATAAAGTGACAATTATGAGACTGGAAATCTTCTAGTTAGTGACCAAATGGAAAATTAGATAATCTTACAACAAAATATAAACCTTAAAAATTGAAAAGCAAGGCACACATTAAAATACTTTGAGAAGAAGTGCTGCATAGTGGAAAGAGTTCTGGCTAGAAGCCAAGAGACCTGGATTCTACACTGAACTCTGCCACTGACTAGCTATGTGACTAGGGACAAGCTATGAAACTTTACTGGTTCTCATTTTCTTCACTTATAAATCAGGGGGCATGAACCTAGAAGGCACCTAAGGTTCGGTCCACTTCAGGTCTAAGAGTCTATAATTTTTATGGCATACCTGAGAAGGAGAAGATGCAGTGTCTCTACTAGAACATAGGGGAGATTCTGAACGGCTGGTGCCAGCAGTATTCTGAGATGGATTTAGTTTTCTGTAAAGGACACACATATTCTAGGTTATGGAGAGAATTTTAAAGTGGTCATGAGAGAAGGCTTACCCTTGCTTCTCTTTCTCTTCTCAACACTAAAATTACGACTAAAACAACTTGCATCATTTTTAAAGGGAAAAAAAAAATCAACTTACCTAGAGAGCACTGATTCCAATGACCGTCTGTCTATATCACTATATCCAGGCCAGTCTCTTTGAAGCTCTTTAAAAACATAATCCTTTAAGGTATATGAGAGGTCCTTAGGATTCAGATTGGCTACCTGGTACATGGTATAAAACAGATCATTAGATCTTTTTACTGTTTTCTAAACTAAAACAGCAACCATTTGAATTTATGCTGAAGATAACTATACTAATTGGCCCTAAACGGACTGTTAATTTTGTACATGCCAGATTTCAGTAAATGCCATCCAATTATATTTTGGGAACTGAAGCTTTATTTATGTAGCTAAATATTTTTTTTTCTCTGAATGGCCAATGCATTTACGATATTTATAATCAAATAATAAGCTCAAATAGAAAAAAAAGTGGAGGAAAATGTTTTGTTTTGTTTTTTTTTCCTAGTCAAAAGACTCTAAAACAGTTATCAACATCATTATTTCTTTGCGGTCATTAACTCCATTACTTGGAAAAAAATCACAATAAAAATTCTTGATCACTTGTACTAAACAGAAACTAAACACTGCTGAAATGCCAGGTTATAAACTTTCTTTACAATTTTCAACAGAAATTATCCTCATAAACAGTATCAATTCTGATAATCTTGTGTGTCATTTTCTTGGGTAGCCAAACTTGCTCTCTGTACCAGCCAGTTCTCCTTAAGAATCACCTAATCAAAGACTCTGAAATCCCCCAAAACCAATAAAGGGAAACTAAAAGATCCCCCAAACTAATAATCTTGTTTGTCATTTTCTTGGGTAGCCAAACTTGCTCTCTGTACCGGCCAGTTCTCCTTAAGAACCACCTATTCAAAGACTTCGAAATCCCTAAAAACCATTAATTGAAAACCAAAAGATCCCCCAAACTAATGTAATTAGTCAGCAATGTTATTCCCAAATGTAACCTCTTAACTACAATTCCTAGATTGTCTTGGCTTAGATTCCATTAACTACACAAATGATGGGTTCAAGTTCCAAACCAAAGTAATTTCTAAGGCTTGAAGAAAGGTATTCCTGCCTGTCACCTCCTACTGGAATGGTCTTTAATGACTAGACTTCCGACTTTCAAAAAAACTATCAAATATATGATGATAGTTTATACTTTTCTTACAGCTCACTTGAATATTAATCTAGTATTATTAGTAACATTAATGTTATTAAGTAGAAAATGGAATGCTTATATTAATATTCAAATTTGTAATTTTTAAAATTCTTTTTATTTTTTAATTAATTTTTTAAATGTTACATTAAAAAAATATGAGGTCCCCATTACCCTTGGCACAACTCACATTAACACCCCCATAACAATTCCATCTCTAGGCTTCTATAATAGCACATTCTCCTGGTTTTCTACCCCCTCCCTCAGGATCTTTCTTTCTTAAATCTTCTTGCTGATGTCCCTCAATGTTGTGTGCTCAGGGCCAGTCTTTATTATCCTCATCTCCTCCTAAGATTATCTCATTCATTCAACTCTAAGGCTCTCAATAGCTAATCTATATGCTGCTAATTCCTAAATTAATAACTCTAGCCACAGCTGTCCCCTGAACATCAGGCCCTTATATGTAACTACCTACTGACCATGTATTTCCATGTGGATTTTTCTAATAGGCATCTTCCTAACAGAATGATTTTCTCCCATAAACCTGTTTCTTCTTTCTTCTCCATTTCGGTCAGTGGCTCAATGTCCAGTCAGGCCAAAACTCTAGACATAATCACAGATTTCATTCGTTTCTTCACCCCCTCCCCACACTCAGTCCATTAGCAAATCTCGTCACAAACTATACCCCTAATCTGATAAACCTTCTCTATTATTCCCACCTGGTCAAACTATCAACAGTTCTCACCTGGACTTCTGCAATAGATTCTTTTGTTTTGCTTTTCTACTCTTGCCTTCTAGAGCCATCCTTTCCACAGAAGTCTGAGTGATGAGTGATCTTATTAAAGGCAGAAATCAGATTACATCATACCCTTGCTTAAAAGTTGACAATGAAGGGCATATGGGAACTCTGTACTATTTGCATTATTTTCTGTGACTCTACAACTACTCTAACAATAATTTGGCTTCTGCCTCCCTCTCCCGTATTCACCTTACTTCAGCTACAGTGGCTTTCTCTCTACCTTTCCTTTGTCCTGGCCTCCACAAGTTCTGAGTCATCTTGTCTTTTCCTCATCATTTCAGTTAAAATGTAACCACCTGACAAAGGTGGTTCCCTGATCTTCCACTCAAAGTAGCTAACCCCCACCAAGCACCTTCCAAATTTCCACTCTAATCCAATACTCTGTTTTATTTTCTTCACAACAGTCATCTGTATGTTTCAGGTATGAAATACCTGAAATTATTTCGTAGAATAAACTCCATGAAGGAAGGGGATTACCTGTAGGGCTTGCTTTCATATTCCAGCATTTAGAAACAGTGTCTGGTACATTCTAGGTACTTAGTAGACAGTATCTGAATGAATAAATATTGAGCTCGAGCCAAATATCCACATGTTAAGCTTGAGAAGAACAGTATTCAGCTTTTTCTAGTTGTATGTATGTATGTATGTATGTATGTATTTATTCATTCATTCTGGAAAATAGTCATTTAAAGAACAAGGACAATTCTAGAAATATATGTGAAATTAATAATGGTATTAAGCCAAATTTTCTAGGAAATTTTATGCATGTTTTAATGTAGGTACAATCTTTCAGGTTTTACTGTGAGCCAGTAACTTATTTTATTTTAAAACCCTGTTAATTTGGTGAATTAAGAATGTTCATAGGATACTGAAAACTAATGTATAAATATATCAGAAAATAAATATATGGCACAGGGAAAGGAGGAGTGATCATTTTAGGTAGCTTGCTTGTCAATTGGTTTCTCTGGGACACAATCAATTTTTGGATGATTTGTGTACCTTGCTGCCTTCTTTTGGTCAGTTTTTTTTGAACACAAGTCATCTTATTTTCCTTGTTAGCTTCTTGTTAGGAACATTCAGGAAAAGGAACTTAAGGATAACTTGCTTAAGTCAAAGTTCTGAATGTGTCTCTTCCTCCCGAGGACTAAATAAGGTAATGTACGTAAAATGCCCAACACCATGCTTGGCACATAGTAAATGCTCAAAAAAGGGCAGATGTAATTAGCCCTTCTATCTATGACCTAGTGAAAACTAGGTTTTCAACTCTTATTACACACTAAAATCACCGGAGGAGTTTTATAAAATATTGATGCCCAGCCTTCAAATAATTGGATTTACTTGGTCTGGGGGGTGGAACTTGCTCAGGGGTTTGGAATACCTACAGTTTTAAATATGTATGCCTGTACACATGTATGTAATCACATAATACTGCTATATATCAGTGGTATTCTCTGTGTGAACTGCCTCTGCCATCATTCTGCCCTCTCTATCCTCTATCTGAGGAGGGAATTCACAATCTTTCTGGAGAATCTGTCACCAAATATTTTATGATTTGTAACATGACTCTTGCCCTTCCCCAAATTTACAACTAAATATACAGACACACACACTTGTTCTCATTCATTCTATCATCCTGTCCCTTGGGCTCTTAAAACAGCTATGTGACATGTAGATTTAAATTGTGTTTAGGGGGAAACCGACTTTGGCCCAGTGGTTAGGGCGTCGGTCTACCACATGGGAGGTCCGCGGTTCAAGCCCAGGCCTCCTTGACCCGTGTGGAGCTGGCCCATGCGCAGTGCTGATGCGCGCAAGGAGTGCCGTGCTACACAGGGGTGTCCCCCATGTAAGGGAGCCCCAAGCGCAAGGAGTGCACCCATAAGGAGAGCCGCCCAGCGTGAAGGAGGGAGCAGCCTGCCGAGGAATGGCGCCGCCCACACTTCCTGTGCCGCTGACGACAACAGAAGCGGACAAAGAAACAAGACGCAGCAAAAAGACACAGAAAACAGACAACCGGGGGAGGGGAGGGGAATTAAATAAATGAAAATAAATCTTAAAAAAATAAATAAATAAATTGTGTTTAGGAAAAGTGCTCAAACAATTTAATAATCTCCTTGAGATTGCCTGAGATACCATGGGGGAGGGCTAACCTATAACTGGACATTAAGGTTTTATTCTTTCACAACATTTAGACTTAAAAAAATTGGCATTCTTTGAATAACAGATGAATACATTTTTAAACTTAAATGATGAAATTTAGGAAAAACTTTGGAAATGTTATGGGTTTAGAAAAAAATAAAGAAAAGAAATGGAACACCCATTAATGGTGGATCTGAACGCTAATCAACTTATTACCTGAAGTCAGCATGAAATAGACAGGAAGCTACAGCTTGAAAAACCACTGAATTTTAAACCACTGAAATTAATGACCCTCTGTTATATTTAAACTTGATCACATCTGATTGCTTACCCATTCCTATCTTTTAAAGGAGACAATCGACTGATCTTGGCATACTCCGTGGCAGTAAAAAGTCAGAGCAATGGGGTCAACAAAAAGTATGTAGCACAAGACACATTTTAAACTATTTAGTAGGTAAAAGTATTCTAGCTATATCAACCAAAGACTGATTAAATATATTGCAAAACTGCACCTATAATAAAAACTAGTTGAGGTGATTCAAAACTAAAAAGAGACAACAAAAACTTCTTGCCTACTTGTATAGTATTTCAGGGCAAATTCTGTTTAACCTGAATGAAGATAATGACTAGAAACTTTCATCTAATTTTTTCATGAAAAACATTTAAAACAAGATTATTTAACTGAACATATAGGAGTTATATTTCATATGCCATCAATCAAAGTGATCTTAAAATTTCTCTATTTCAGTAATGAAGATAACAACAAAAGCAAAAGGCTTTCTTAAATGAATTTCTAAACCTAAAGGTAAGCAGGAAGGACCTCTCTCTGGTTGTCTTCACCTGTTGCAGAATTGCTCCGAGGGAGTTCTTGTCTTTTTGATTGACACCATCTTTCTGCAATCGAGCAAGCAGCTCAGGTTTCTTGTAGGCCTTCAGTGCCAGTAAGTGAATCACTCTGTCCCTATATGGCCGCTGAGAAACACTGCTGCTGCTGTGTGTCTTTCGAATCGTATTTGCAGGGTTCATGGGAGTTGACCTTTTCCTCTCAGGCACTGCATCTGAAACAGCTTGAGGTGCTTTCCGAATCTGCACTCTTTTCCCTAAAGTCCAGTGGAAATGACATTGTTATACATTTGTGGGTTACAATATAATGAGCACCTCAGGTTCTAGAACTCTGATTTAAGTTCCTATTCATTTGTGAAAGGAATAAAGGCTACTTTATTTCAATTTTTATTTTTAAAGAGCTATGCAAGTAGAAAGCCTTCTTTTAACTAAAGTTCTACTTTCAAGTGACACATACTACGAAGGCAAATGAATAAATGACCTAAAATATGTATTAGGACTTTCACTGATAGAGCAATTTGATGGAATAAATATACATTATAAGCACACTTTGACCAAATAGTTCCATATGGATAATAGTGAAACCAACTGCAGCAACAGAGTGGAAATTTTAAGATCACAGGTTATTTGATGCTAAGTGGAAATAAAATAATTTTATGTTTACCTGTGCTATTTACAAAACTTGAATCTACACATTACAACGCCATTCCTGAAAAGGAGATATGAATACAGTGGACATGGTGAAATGTGAGAAATACCTGTCACATTTCTCTAAGAACATACTCCTTGAATGAGCTGGACCATTATTTGAATAATCTCACTGACTCAGAAGCAACAAGGGAGGGAGTCAGGCATACCTGTACCAACATTCACTAGGGCATCCACTAATGATATTCCTTTAACAGGCCATAACAAATTTTAAGAGTAAAAAAATAAACAACAAAACCACATACAACACCAAAAAAATCCATTTTAGGGGCCAAACATCTGCCATGCCCAGACTTCGCAGGTGAGTTAGAGAAATAGAAAATGGTAAAATGGAGGCCTTTCCTCATTCCCACAGAGGCTGTCGCGGTTCCATTCACATTTTGACTTAACACTAAACTTGGAAAGTGGTTACTTCTAAAAAATGTAGTGGGCTGAAGTGACCTGAATACTACATGTATATGCAATGCTATCAGGGCATGACTGGTCACTGATGACAACTAGTGACCATTTCTTCTGAAGGAACAAAAATTAGAATGAAACTGTTTAAGACTCTCATTCTGTGATTCATGAGGTGGGATCTAATAGCTCATTTACTACACTCTAAATCCCCAACTCTATACCCTCTGGATTAAAACGGGAAAACAATGAGTAATGACATCTAATGCAGGGCACCTACATTAGGAACAAGAGTAGCAACTTCACACGGTGGCTAAGTATAAGCAGTTTCTCGGTGCTGTGGTCAGGAGTTAAAATAGCTCAATTAAGCAGGAGAGTGGCAAATAGTAATTCTGTCCCTGTTGGCTTCTGAGGCCTGCTTCCCTCTGACCAGAAGGGCTATTTGTTTTAACACAACTCTACTGAGAGTAAGGGACGGAGGATGAATGCCTTCCGAAAATCTCTACCAGCTTTTTAATTTCATTACCATCTGCACACAATGAACAGCAAATATCAGATCAAAATACTGTACAACAAAGGAACTCAACATTAAGGGGAACTGCCAAATGAAAAGAAAAAATACTAAAGTATAATTAGACTTTAAGATAGATTTAGATCTGGTTTCTGTATTTTTCTTAATTTACAGATAGCTAGATTTATGTCAGACAGGAAGGGAACTACTATTTATTATATGTATCTTCTATATGGGTAGCATTGTGCTATGTGTTATTTACCTATTTGTCTATCCACCTATTTATTTTTTGCTATGAGTTTTATATACAATATCTCATTAAGTCTCACAACAACCTGGAGGAAGGTACTGTCCCCACTTTATATATCAGAAAACTGAGGCTTTCAATGGGATACATGGTAATGGTAAAGTGCTCACTTAGCCTCTGTAAGGTTCTGTGATCAAAAAGTAAATGTTCCTACTTATACTTCTTTGCATGTAGGAAAGGTTTTAGGAAAAAATGTCTAATGTCTGTTGTTACTTCATTTTAGGCTGTACACTCAAGGAGGGCAGGGATGTGGCTGCTTTGCTTACCATGTGACCTTGAATCAGTATTTGATAGCTAAGTGAATGACATCAAGAGAGCAAGTAATTACAGGAGCAGGAATCAACCCAGTCCATCCATATTTTCCTATTGTGTCAGGCTGCCAAATTCTGAAGACAAATTGAAATTTCTAATGTGACAAGTGCAAACCTTCTAATCCACTATTTCTCAATCACAACAGTGTAAAAAAAGGTAATATCCCTTGAACTTTTATTAGGAATTCATGAAAGAAAAATAAGGTTAGGATCACAAAAATTTAGGAAATGGTATAAATTCCACACTCCCCTGCTCTTTGCCAAGTCCTGCAAAAAAGAAACATTTAACTCTGTCTTCCCCAAATCAAGCTAACTGTTAAGCCTTTTTTGCTTTATATCTCTTTTTCTCTTTTAGGGGAGAGGGATGGGCAGAGAATGCATTAAGTTAAGCTCAAACACACCAAGACTGCTCATGTGGGATGAATGCAAGTCAACAGGGCAGGCAAATAAAAAATAAAAAGGGAAAGTGACAGTACTGTCACTCTGTTCCAGGCTACTCTAACTCCTCTATAACTCTGATCCTTGGCCTCAGGAGGGTTGCAAGATCTGTTGGGTTTACCTCCACTCCCGAAGTAGGCATGGGGCAAAAAATAAGGGGAACTAACTTTGCCCTTTAGAAGGGTATAAGTATGATGTTTGGCATGAGATTAGGTCTGTTATGGATAGGACGGGGTTGGAATTTTACCAGGGGCCTAATGCTAGGCCCATGAATCTCCCTACCCCCAACACACTCACTTCACCTTCACCTCATTTTTCCTTTAAACAGCCAGGCACATGATAATCCATTTCTTTCAAATGCTGAAAGAGCAACCTGGTCATACTGAACCACTGACTTATACTCCAAAATCACTTGCTCGCCCCCTCCCATCCCTTTTGTGCCTATTCAGAATGGAAAAAGTCCTCGGGTTTAAGAACAGACAGTATATAGATGAGGAAAACATCAGCAATAGAAGTACTTACAGAACTGGGATGCTGAAGAAAAAAGTAAAGCAGGAAATGTCTAGTTCAAAGTGGGCAGAAGAATTTTATTTTTATTTTTTATTTTTGCTTCAGAAAAGTCCTTTTAATAAAGCCCATGGGAGAACCTAATTTTCCTCCCAGTCCCAAATGCTAATCAATTCCCTGGACTCTTTATATAAACAGCAGCAGTGAGTCCGACAGGGTTGGGTAATCTGGGATTACATCTGAATTGTTGTTTCATAACAAGGAGTCCACTTCTAGATTCTGCATTTGAGATGGTTAAAGTATTTAGTCCTCAGTTTAATGGATCTGAAAGGGAGGTGTTAGAACAATACTACAACAGAAAAGATAGCAGTGACTGCAGCCATCTTCTGCAGTTGTTTTTCTGTTTTGTGGAACCTGACCAGAAGCCTTGGCAACACTGACCTAAGATTTTAAAAACATTGGCAGTGACAATGATGTGGTTCTGTCATGGTTAAATACATAATCTATTGCAATGGAATCCACCTTCAACATCTGTCATTTGTGATCATTTTTCAAAAGGTTTTCTATCAAAATATATACACACAAAAGTAAAAAAAAAAAAAAAAGTTAGAACTATGAAGGACCTTAGATATTTTCTAGTTCAAAAAACTCTCATTTTATATTTGATAAAATTGAGATCCACAGATATTAAATGACTTGTCTGAAGTCACTCAAGCATGAGGAGGATAGGGGGCAGAGTTTGGGGAACAAGGAAAGAAAATCCAAGAAATTAGATTGGTTGGGCTCTTTTATATACCTAAATAAATATTTGCACAAATAAAAATTTGTAATACAACGAAACTTCAGAATTTACCTAAGAGTCAGTGAGGAGACTTAAGACATTGATAAACTAGAAGCAGTGGTGATTAGTGATACTTTTTTCTTTAAATAAATGTAATAAATAGAAGTGGCAATATTACTGAAGAAATAATAGTAATAATGATGTTTTCTAGGTTAAAACCTCTCCTGCTCCTCTCCAGGCAAAATAGCTTTTGGGTTTTTCAGCTCACAGGAGGGTTGCAGAGCTCATATTGCTGGGTGATCCCTAGGAGCTGACCCCTAGGAGTACAATCTACATCCCCTTAAGCTGGGGTTGGCCCTGGTTCAGCAATTAGGGGCCTGGGCTGGCATCATGCCACTTTTCCCCCACCATGGGACCAGCATGGTTCCCATTTGTCCTCCACCCAGGCTGACTTTGTTGAAAGAAGTCTTGTTCTGTAGGTACCTCTAAGTAGGCATAGGTCAGCTTTTAGTTTTGTTTTATACAATATATTCACCTATGAATCAGAGGCACTTCCTATTGTCCTAAGAAAAGAACACAATTTGCTAATGAGGTCACATCCAAATTATGTTATTTGCTGATACAAACAACATGATGTACAAAACAGAGATGATAACTGTAACCTACCTCACAGGTTAGTTGTGAGATTTAGATGAGTTACTGCATGTAAAGTGCTTAACGGTGCCTTATACATAGTTAAGTACTCAAAAAATCCTAGGTAATATTTCTATTGAATGGTGATTGACCAGAATTTTAAAGAAATGAATGAATCAGATAGTTCTGAGATACTAGAAAAAGCAAGAAGATAAAAGTCTGAACTGCTTAGAAGGAAACAAATGTCAAAAGAACTGGCAATGGATTAGGTTCAAAGAAAAAGATCAAAATATGGTATAACAAAGAAGAATAAAAAATCAAAAACAAAACAACAGGAAAGCAAATCAGGATAGTAAAGCTTCTTGCTCCATTGTATTTAGAACTGGTCAGACTTTTATTAAGAGGAACATGTCCAGTTTTGAACTGAGGTGAAGAATTGGAGACAGTCCAGAGGACAGCAATAAAAATAATTAAAGGGTTCGGATACAGACCATACTGAGAAAAGTTTAAAGGACTGGGAATATTTGGCCTAAAGAATAAGAGGCTGAGGAGGTTAATGACAAGATTTAAGACCGGAGAAGAACAGTGTGCTGGGGTGGTAAGTGGCCAGGATGCTGAGGACAAAGTAAGGAGGAAAGGGCTAAATAGATCATTTGGGCTGGAAGAAATCACTTCTTACAGGGTCCAGAGTAGAGAATCTATGTGTGGAGAAATGGTGGCCAGCTCTTCTTAGAATGATGTAGATGGAATTTGGTTCAGAATTAGACTAGATGATCTCAAATTTTCTGTGGCCTAAGAGTCTTCATCTCCAAAGTATCTTATAAATTATTTGTATCATTAAAGGCTGTATGGTCTGTGGGATTTCTGGGTGTTGAAAAGACTGTTGAGTAAGCTACAACTGAACTGTACATGACCCTCCAAAACAAACAGAAACACATGAACATAGGGGACAACCAAAGATCATTCAATGGAAAATGCAGTAATCATCATTAATTTTCAAGCTTTGGAATAAATCAAGGTGTTTTCAGCTAGCTGTAATGGAAGGGGAAAAAAATAATTTTGATGGCATTAGTTTTCCACTCTTTTGTCAAACATACCAATTTTCCTCACTGTTTATAAAATGCTGTGTTGGAAAATGTAAATATTCTCAAAGCAACAAGAACAGATTATAATTCATTCTTTGTTCTTAAGTGTTAAGTACAGTAGATCTTGTAAATTTTAAAAACAATGAGATTTAGCCTACTAGTATAGAAAGTTAGTCGAGTTACTTCTAAGGGTAGAGAAGAAAGAAAGGTTGGAAGTTGTTACCTCACTTAGCAGGAAGGGGAAGGTGAAAATTCTCACTGCTGATAACTTACTGGGCAGGGAACTGGGCCCCATGGGTACAGATACCTAGGGAAGCTATGGATTGTTGTTAAACCAAACTAAATGTATCTAAGCTAAGCATGAACTCCCAGGAGCACGGCTTTGTTCCAAAGAAATACTTATTAAAGACACTAGAAAAGCTTTTAAAAGCCAAACACACTGTATTTGGATCAGCAATGGGAAAATAAAGTACAACTGTCACAGACCATGCAATGATATGGGTTAAGGGGTTTGGTTCTTCAAGGGACTATTTTTGGGTTTCCAAAGTAACATCCTTACATCATTTACTATACACTGACTTCTGTTATTAAACTGACCAAGTCCTCACAGACCTCATCCTCAGCTCTTGATAATTCCATTATTGTTAATTACTATGAATGACTCCTAAAAATTGTTAGGGTCACTGCTCATATAAAGGAGAAACTCATCCTGCTGGTCTGACCTTACGTCCCTTCAAAATGACAGATATTTTAGTGAGTTGATGATCAAGATAATGGGAGGCAGGATGGGCACTTAATTAATGAGTGGATAAGGATGACGGCCCATAAATGACATCAAAATTGAGAAATCAAATAAGTATCATTCTAATACTTTGCTATAAGCACATTTTATATTTTTAAAATAAAAATTACTTGTTCAAAATCCTCTGAAATTATAAGTAAAATCTGCAACAATTAAGTTTTCAACTCATATATCCTAATAATTTTACTGTAAAAATAACCTTACAAAAGTACAAAAACAAGAATCATACCATCCATTATTGAAATTACATCATCCAGTGAGAAAGAAAATATAATGGTACCACTGTTACACCTCTTCTAGTAACATACGAGATTGCAGTATTGTCAAATAATAACAAAAACTAACAGAGAAGTCAGGATTTAGGACAGAAGTAAACTTTTAAATCTATTCAGCAATTTATCTGTAGCCTAAAGCAAATAAATGGCTTTTTTTCTTTTATCCAAAATGTTCTAAAAGCTAATTCCTATATCTTTATTAATAAAAATGTTATGGTACCTACAGTGATCTTGAATTATTCCAAAGAATCAGCAAGAGGAAGGAAGAAATCTATACAAACCTACATATGGTCCACCAGGTTTGATAACTTTTGTGCTACGGTTGCGGGATTCCTCCTCTGCCTGGGTCATTCTTTCTCGTGTCATCTGATACGAGTCGTTTGTTGCACAAACTGTAATTTTATCTTGTATAAATCCCAGGCAATTGAGCTGGGAGGCTCCAGAGCTGTCAAGTAAGACAGTGGCTTTGTTAGAGATGACCCCTATTTTGCACAGTAAAGGCAATCAAGAATTGTATAGTTTAAAACCAGCAGCCTAAATAATTCAATGTTTACAATGTTAAAATAACTAATATTAATAATTTTTAAATAGATTATTTAAAATATTTAAACTCCTTTTCCTGGTTTCACATCACATTTTTTTCATATCCTGGCCTGAATGGGTGAAATGAGCTCTTGAAGACCAAAATACCAAAGCCCCAACAGGCAAGGTAGTTCTACTTTCATTTAACAGTCAACTATTTTTAAGAAATATCTATCATTCATGAGTAATACTTAAAAGTTTACTTTTAGTGGACTCACAGCATACATACTTTAGAGTTGACTAGAAGAAACAGACCCATCACAATTCTTTTTAGTTTTAGTAAAATATTAATTTTAAAGCTAAAATACTAACAAAAATTGGTGCTTATTTTAGTATTATCACTTCAAAGTTCCTAAAAATTTGTAGAATTTACATTTACTCTTTTGTTAAATCTTTATGTAAGATGACCTAGTCATATTAAGAAAATAACTGGGCAAGAGATTTTTGCAGAAATATTTTTTTAAAATTTAAACAATCATGAATATTAACATTGATCTTGAAGATGGCTCTGTTTCAAAGTAATACATTAATATTGGGGGATTCTGGTAACAATCATAACTGGTATTTTAAAAAGAAATTACTACGACCTTAAAGCAAATGGAATATATAAAAGTAATGAAAACACCACTATTGCTCAGATACCTTATTTCCAAACTTAACTGGAAACAGCATTTTAAAATTATTTTAAGAAATAAAAATTGAAAAAAAAATTGTAAATTGCTAATAACTGTCATTACAAAACCTCTGTTTTTAAAAATCAGTTCATTTATTTCATATTTATTGGGGCAGGGACTGCATGCCAGGCACAGTGCAAGGCACAGAAGTTATGCAAGGGGCTTAAGGAATCCTCTGGATAGCGAGTGACAAGGACTGGCAAACTGGAAATTATAACACAGTGGGATAAATGCCAAGGCAGTAGGAGTCCAGGAGGGCAAGGACCCGCCGAGGAAGGGCACCTCACCTGGGTCTGTAGGTACAGTAAAGGCTTTCCAGAGGAAATGGTGTTCAAGTTGACCCAGAATAACTGGATAAATGGAAGGAAGCAAAAAACTAATCTAAGAGAATAACCAACCTATGCAGGCTGGGCTAGGGGGAGGTGGGGAAGGGAAGGAGATTTCAGTTTGGCCAAAAAAAAAAAAAAGAAGAGAGAGAGTGGGAAAGAGATGAGGCTGGATAGGGCATGAAAAGCTTATCACACAGGGCTTAGGTGGTCGTGTTATGGATTTTGAACTTTTATTCCAAGAATTACAGGGGCTAAAAACAGGGGTGGGAAAATTTCTCATTTGTACTGTAGAAAGATCAATCTGGATGGAGAAGAAATCAGTCAGTGGACTGCGGGGTGGGGCAAGAATGAAAGCAGGAGGTCTCTTAGGAGGCTTGAAGGATTCTAGGCAGGAAGTGATGGCCTCAATCAAGGTAAGACAATGAGAATGCTGAAGTGTAGAAAGATTCCCGAGGTAGTGAGAAGGATAAACTGACTGGATTTAAAAGGAGAGGTTGGGGGAGAAATTAAAGATTATGCCCAGGTTACTAGGTAAGTGGAGTTGCTATTTATTGAACACGGAACACAGGAAGAAAGGCAGTTTAGGTTGGGACAGAGAAAATGAATTCAGTGTTGGACATGGTGACTTTGAAAGACGGGGAAGAGAAGAGGTCTCAGCATGTTTAAGGAATAGGCAAAAGAAAAGAAGACCAAAGAGACTGTGAAGGCATAAAGGGGTAGGAGGGAAACCAGAAGAGTAGTATATATCATGGAAGCTACTGCAATAGAATGCTTCAAGAAGCAGACAGTGGGCAACTGTATCAAATACTGGCAAAGGCAGAACAGCTGCTATGTACAGTGGGAGAAGCACAGAGAGATTGAGAGGTGAGGAATTTTCTTGTTTGTTTATTATTATTGAAATAATGAAAATGCTCTAATAATGACTGAAATAATGAATGTACAACTATGTGATTATACCAAATACCACAGATTGATTGTTCACTTTGGATGAATTGTATGCTTTACTAATATGTATCAATAAAATTGATTTGTTTAAAAAAATATAAAGTATGTAATAATGAGGAACAAAAAGTTTCTGCTAGATTTAAGAGCCTGGAGGTCACTGGCCATCTTGGCAGAGCAGTTTCAGTGGAATGGTGAGTACAGAAGCCAGTGTCAGGCCAAGAGGTGAGTAGAAACTAATAAATATTAGTAATAATAATAAAAAGAAGTGAGTAGGTGAGATGGATTGTTTTTGATTTTTGTTTTTAATGAGACAAGCTTGAGTATGTTTAATGCTGGGAAAAAACAGTGAATGAGGAAAAGGAAGAAGGGAGGCAGGGAAGGGAGAATGGAGATTGAAGCTTACTAAGAAGAGTAGGGATGGGAGTTGGTTAACCTTCAGCGGAAGAGGGATGGACTGAGAGGTGTGAGGACAAGAACGGCACAGTGAAGATTTGGTAGCAGAAGCTTTGTATGTCAACATCTCTTCATACTATTTACTAAGTAATTTACATAGTGAGAATAAGCTGATCCTATTGATTGCCCATCATGATAGAGTTACTGCTTATACCATGCAAGGTGAGAAAACAGATTTTTATTTGAAAACAAAATAGAGTTAATCCTAGGCAAGAATATACTCTCCAGAATTCTCCACTTAATCGTTCTCAACTGAATTACCTTATATGTGTAAAGACCTTGATATATATGTGGAAATTTTCCTTCAGCCTTTCTCTAGCCCAGTTCACTGTTTCCCATACTTGAGTGTGCATTACTCTACCGTCTGTAGGGTTGTATATACCAAACTGTATTTTCAGTAAGTCTGTGAACAGGCAGCTTTAAGGAAGTTTTGAAAGGTAATTTTGACTATATGAGATTTCCTCCATTGTACATATGAGAAAAGGGAAGTTCAAGGAGGTTTAAAAAAAAAGATAAGAAAGGAAAACTAGTTATATGTATTTTTTTTCAACATCTATTTATTGAACATCTTTTTGCACTCAGGCAGTGCTGTCAGACTAGAAAAAGGGCATAAAAACGTCTCTGCTCTTGAGGAGCTTGTACTATTGCAGACACAAGACCCATAGGGAAAACTAAAATTAAATTGAATAGAAAAAGTAGAGCCAGATGATGGAAAAGTTGACTGCCAGGCTAAGAAATGAAAATGAGTGCTTTGCTTTTACCGTGGGTGGTTCAGACATATTTAACATATTTATATGTTAACATATTTATACCCATACCCACAGATTTTATAAAGCATCTTGGATCATACTAAGGATATACTAAATTTTTCGCCCCATTTCCTCACAATAATTTGCTTTTCTCTTGCTGTATCATGTATAGTTTTGCAAGTGACCTTAAATCCTTCAAATAAATACACAGGTTATTTATGTCAGGTTGAAGCCATATACCTATGATGATATGACTGGTTTTGAGAAGGGGATTAAGGTTCTTAATAACATTCCTAAGGGAACACAGTTCAAGTAATATAAAATATTTTCACTATAAAACAACTATTTAAAGACAAACATTACAAGAGATAATACCACAATTAGAAACTAGTATACCCTATGGTGTGTAAAGAATATTGGACTGGGAGTTAGGAGAACTAGGTTCTTGTTCAGCCTTGCCACTAACTATATAGATTCTATAATCTATAACAGCATTGTCTAATAGAACTTTCTGCAATGGTGGAACTGTATTTAAATCTGTGCTGTCCAATATAGAGCTACTGCCCCAAGTGGCTACTGAGTCTGAAAAATGTGGATAATGTGAATGAAGAACTGAGTTTTCAATTTAAGGGGAGTGGATGTAGGTAGCTCAGTGGTTGAGTACCTGCTTCCCATGTACGAGGTCCCGGGTTTAATCCCTTGTACCTCCTTAAAAAAATTATTAAATTTAATTAATTCAAATTTAAATAGCCATATGTAGCTAGTGGCTATCATAGTGGACAGTGCAGAAAAGTTTATATAATCTATAAAATGTGCAATTTATACTGAAAATATAAATGGAAGGGAGGATGGGCAATTTATTTCAAAATTATTTTAGAAAGCAAAGTGGCAGTTAAAATGATCAAAAAGTTATTTAGTCACCTTAAACGGGAGGGTAAGTTTAGAATTCTTTCAGTAAAGTGTCTTATTTTGTTTTTCTGCCTCCTATGCCCACTTGAAAAAGCTTTCCTTTCCTCTTTCTCCCATGCCCAGTAAGCACTTACACAATTTCAAGTACTGCACAGATGAGAGATACAGTGATAGATGGGCTGAGGTCCTTTGGACCAATGTCAAAGAATGCACACTGAGGAAATCAGGCAGCCTGCCCTTGCAGGTTGGGGGCTCCAGCCTTGTCATCCCCAATGGGCAGAACAAACTCCCCCTACTCAAGGGGCCCATTCTTTAATCAGAAACAACCACACCAAAGAAGTATGAAACAAGCAGCTTATTGTTTACAGGGGACCTAAGTAGATAAGAGTTCCATGTGCAGAGGGCTGTGGGTGTCTTCTTGTCTTCCTCCCTCCTTTTTTATCTATCTATCTATCTATCTATCTATCTATCTATCTATCTATCTATCTATCTATCTATCTATTTAAAATTAGTAGTGGCAAAGAAGGAAATGCTAAACTGGGGTAAATTTCTAGTTTCCATTCTGTCATGGAATGAAAATTCCTTTAAAAATCTACCTTAAAACAAGGCTTGCACCAGGAAGGACAGGGCATGCAAAAGATATGTATTTTTCTCTTTACCCTCAGATATGCTGTAAGATACTCTTATTTAGAGGCAGTAAATAAAACCTTTTAAAAAATCCTCAAGCTTTAAATTGAAAAAAAAAAAAAGGAAAACAACAAAACAAAACAAAACAAAACAACCCATTTTTTACAGGTAAAATATCTTCTGTACCTTGAAAGCCCCTTGCGGACAGGAATCTTAAAATGTTTGTGACCATACCCCAGAGTGACAAATATAATTTCTAGCACACAGAAGATGTTTAATATTTTTCAAATAAATGAAATATTCAAATTTAATTCAACAAACATTTATGAAATAACTCTTTTATTTTTAAATTAAACTTCAAATAAAAAGTATTTTCCCTTCAGCATACCTTGAAAACTACTTACCTGGAGAATGTTTGCTGGATGCAGTCAAAGCTGCCTTGAGGGTTGTCTTTACCCACATTTGACAAATAGAAGTTAAAGTTATGCACTTCATTGGGGGGATCATATTTGGGAATTTTGACACGCTAAAAGGGGGAAAAAGGAGAAATACTTCAAATTATAAATTTACCATAGAATGACCTAATGACTGACCTACTTTTTTAATAATAAAAATTTGAGTTATTTTTTAAGATTATTTTATTTCTCCACTCCTGCTTGTTGTTTGCGCTTGCTGTCTGTTTGTTGTGTGCTGTCCCTTTTTTTTTAGGAGGCACAGGAACCCAACTTGGGCATCCAGTCACTTGAGCCACCTAAGCTCCCTGACCCATTGTTTTTTAAAATGACTTTCATTTTATACCCAAGTCCTCTTGATATATACCTTTAGGTCATTTAAATTACCAAATAATTCAAGGTTGTCTATAATTCACCATAATCTTATTCTTCTACCCTTAAGAGCCAGTGATCATTTCTGTTTGCTCTCTTCATTTCAAATAAGCAAATGATTACAATACACATGGAAAAAGTTATTAGTAAATTTGCTAAAGAGCTCTTCCTCCTCTGAGACAAATTCTGTTTTTGACCCACACCATATCCTGCTGAACTGCTTGGGAATATTTAAGTAGTCTCCAAGTTAGAGTCCATATCTTAAATCTTTTGCTTGCTTAAGCAAAATATACACACACATACACACACAAATGATTTAATTCAACTCTTGGTTCTTTGAGTAATATTTTTGAAGAAAAATGACTAGCAGCATCAACTGCAGCAGAAGATTAAGGTCATAATTGCAATCACAGCCAAAATACAGCTGGGGCATTTCTCTGGGCCCTTTGATTCACTCATTCATTCTCATGATGATTCTGCCGGGTTGAGCCCCAGGCAACATTGTGGAATAGTTGATGTCTTCTATGTTCATGCGTAAAGGTCTAATTTCCTTCTCGATGGGGAGCCCCATGACAGAAGTAACATGATGACTGAGCCTCTGTACCAGGCACATGGTTGGAACTCAATAAATGGGAACAAATGAGTTGTAAACTTCTCACTGCCTTTCAACCACTCCACCTTTCCAATAACCCAGGGCCTTTCTTCCCTTGGGTATTCAGGGACCACAGTAGTGTGGGTGGACTGTGATGATTAATTTCCTGTGTCAACTTCACTAGATAATGGTGTTCAGTTATTTGATCAAGCAAGCAATAGCCTGATTGTTACTGTGAGGGTATTTTGTAGATTTCAACCATTAGTCAGTTGATTGCACAGATGATTATATCTACAATTGACAGAGGAGAGTACCTTCAGCAATGAGAGGAGTCTCATCCGATCAGGTGAAGGCCTTAGAGGGAGAACTGAAGATTTCAGCAGTCAGAAAACATTTCTATCTCCACTTCAGCCCCCCAGCTTCTCATGGGAAATTCATCTAAACCTACACCAGAGTTCCCAACTTGGGGTGTGCCCTATAGGACTTTGCATTTGCCAACTTCCACAGTCATAAGAGCCAATTTTTATAATACATCTTTTAATATTTACATCCATCCATCCATCCCTCTCTCTACCTACCTACCTACCTACCTACCATTGGTTCTGCTTTTCTGAAGAACTCTAATACAAGTGATAATCACAAAAAGGGTGTGTTGACAAGGACACAGAGTATGACTTCCCACCTTCTGGCTTGCCAACCTATAGTCTCAGTTTTTAATCTAGTAAGCAAGTAGGTAGGGGAGAAATGCTGTACAACCCTCATTCTTCTCCCCCAAATCTGTTCTTTCCATTACTGGAATATTAAAACTTAGAGCTAACAAGCAGGTACGACCTCTGCTCTGGTCTGCAGGACATCCTGAAATCTCTGATTTGCTCACTCTAGACTCTGAACCCTTGAGCGAACAGAAAAGAAATTAGAACACCAATTCATTCCGCCTACCTTCCCTTTTTCCCCCACAAAAAGTAAAGAAAGGTAAAAAAGGGACAATTCGCAGTGTCTGGCACACAACAGACATACAATAAATGTTTGTTGAAGGAGTGAATGAACAAGGAAAAGAAAAAAGCAGAGAAAAACATCCTTTCAAAGGAGATTCAGAAGACTTATCATAGAGTTTGAAAGGTCAAGTTTCACAAAATTTCTGAATATTAGATAACATTCAATAGAGCCTCCATCATCCATGAATTTAAACTGTCCTTGACTCCCTATTTTAAATTAGTACCAATTCCTAGAGTAACAAGTTTCTATGTTTATATCTACCCTATAAACAATAACTTTTTTGGATCTTAAGTTTACTCTTATTTCCAGAAATATTTTCTAGCTCTAAAATGCTGGACTTCTGTGAACAAGTCTTAATTTATCTGTCTGTAAATACTCCCATGATGTCTAAGTGGGTGCGCAAACTTAACCCCTAGTCGGTGCACAAATATGTGAAATAAAACTGATTTTTTTTCCTTTACATAATAATTGAAGTCAGGGAGAACAAGAATGCTTATATCAGACACAGGGAATATAAAGTTCATGTGTAGCTGGTGTAAAAGCACTCACTGATGTCTGCTTTTGATTTTTTGAGGGTAGCAGGGTTTTGCTGACTTGAGAAGGGATGCACATTATGGTCTAAAGTCTCCTTAAGGCCTAGGAGAGAGGTGGATAGGTAGAAAAGAAATGGACACCTGAAAGGAACCCCCTTCCCAGTCATGACTCACTTAACTTCCACCTACCTCTCCACTCCCCAATTTTCCCTCCATACTCCTACTCCCCCAGTCCAGATCTGCAGTACCTGGTTGGGGAGATTTTTTACATTGGTTGAGGTCTCACCTCCATGTCAGTTTCTGGTCCCTTTTTAGGGTCTACCTTCCTATCAAGCTCATGTTTGGGAAATCACAATATTTTATCCACCAGAGTATGGAAGACTGTCTTTATGGGAGATTCTAAATTAAATTATTAAAAAATAGAATCATACGTTTTTCTTTACTCTTCAAAAATAACTAGAGTTTACACAGAAACAAATTCTGAAATGTGTAGTATTTTTTCACTGAAAAAATGTTTTTCCATCTATATAGCTTGTAATATTTAACTTTTTTTACTTTAAAAAATTTATTAAAGTATATCATTCAAATATGAACATACATAAACAATAAGTGTATGGTAAGAGTTGTGAACTTACAAAACAAACATGCATAAGATCATATAGGGGTCCCATTCTTCAACCCACCACCAACACCTTGCATTGTTGTGAGACATTTGTTAAAAATTATGAAAGAATATAGTAAAAATCTTACTAACTATAGTCCATATCTTACATTTGGTATATTTTCCCCTCAACTTGCCCTGTATATTTTTTATTACAGAAGTTGTAAACTTACAAAACAATCATGCACATGTATAAAATTCCCATACAACAAGCCTTCACCAACATACCACACTGTGGAGGAACATTTGTTACAGATTATGAGATAATATCATTTGACTATTACCACCAACCATAGTCCATAGCACATATTTGGCACACTTTTTTCATAACCACCCCCCACTCTCATTATCAACACAGTACATCTTTGGCATATATGCATGAATATTACAGTATTTCTATTAACCACTGTCCATAGGTCACACCAATTGTATTTTTCTCACGATCTCCACATTCCCACCACCCCGCAATAGTGGTGTAAATCTGCTCTGGCTCACAGAAGGGTACTCTTGTTGCATCTGTACCATCAACCACAATTCTCATTCACTTCTGGGTTCACTGTGTTTATTCAGTCCCTAGATTATTCTCTAGCTCTTGACATTTACATCCCTAGACTACCATTTCCAGTCACATTTCCATTTATAAACCAGCTCTTACTCTCTATAATGTGTTACCATCAACTCCATACATTTCCACACTTTATTACAGGAGCTTATTATTTACTAGTATTTATTAGTTTATTAGCATTTCGTATTTAGTTCATATTAGTGAGACCAAGCAATATTTGTCCTTTTGAGTCTGGCTTACCTCACTTAGCATAATGCTTCGAGATTCATCCATGTTATCATGTGTCCCAGTTTCATTTCTTCTTACTGCAGCATTGTATTCCATCTTATGTATATACCATGTTTTGCTTATCCATTCATTGGTTGACAGACACTTGGATTGTTTCCATCTTTTGGCAATTGGCGAATAATGTCACCATGAACATTGGTGTGCAAGTGGCTGTTCGCACCACAGTTTTCAGTTCTGGATATATTCCTATTAAAGGTATTGCTGGATCATATGGCAGTTCTATATTTAGCTTCCTGAGGAACCGCCAAATTGTCTTTCACAGAGGCTGCACCATTTTACAATCCCACCAACAATGAAGGAGTGTTCCCATTTCTCCACATTCTCTCCAGCACTTATTGTTTTGTTTTTTTAAAAATAATAACCATTTTATGCAGTGTCATTTTGATTTGCATTTCCCTAATAGTGATATGGAATATTTTTTCATATGCTTTTTGGCCATTTGTATTTCCTCTTTGGAAAAAAGTCTATTTAAATCTTTTGTCCATTTAAAAAATATTATTTTATTTTTGAAGAAGCTTTAGATTACATAAATGTTATATAAAATACATAAGGAATTCTCGTTTCCCGCCCCCCTTTCCCTCCCACACTTTCCCACATTAGCAACATCCTTTATTAGTGTGGTACATTTGTTACAGTTGATGAACCCATATTGAAGCATTGCTGCTAACCGTGGACTGACTATAGTTTACGCTCTGTCCTACACAATTTTGTTAAGTTATGACAAAATATACAATTTTTGCCCATTTTAAAATTGGATTGCTTGCTCTTTTATTGTTGAGCTGTATGATCTCTTAAGAATGGAAATCAAACCTTATTGGATATGTGGTTTCCAAATATTTTCTCCTACTGAGTAGGTTGGCCTTTTTATCTTCTTGACGGAGTTCTTTAAATCACAAAAGTATTTAAGTTTGAGGAGGCCCCATTTATCCATGTATTCTTTTGTGGCTTGTGCTTTCCATGTAAGCTTTAAGAATCAACCACCTACTATCAGGACTTGAAGATGTTTTCCTATATTTTCTTCTAGGAGCTTTATGGTTCTTGCTTTTATATTTAGGTATTTGATCCATTTTGAGTTAATTTTTGTATAAAGTGTAGGATAGGGGTTCTCTTTCTTTCTTTTTGATATGGATATCCATTTCTCCCAGTAACACTGTTGAATAGAATGTTCTGCCTGAGCTGGGTGGGCTAGATAGGCTTGTCAAAAATCACTTGACCATAGATGTGAGGTCTGTTTCTGAAACATCAATTTGGTTCCACTTGTCTATGTGTCTATCTTTATGCCAGTACATGCTGCTTTTACAACTGTAGCTAGGTAATATGATTGAAAGTCCAGAAGTGAGAGTTCTCTAACTTTGTTTTTCCTTTTTAAGATGTTTCTGGCTATTAGAGACCCCTTGCCCTTCCAAATAAATTTGATAATTTTGTTTTTCATTTGTTTAAAAAAGGCTGGTGGAATTTTTATCGGGATTGCCTTGAATCTGTATACCAATTTTGGTAGCACTGACATCTTAATGTTATTTAGTCTTCCAATAAATGAGCGTGGACTATTGTTTCAATTATTTAGATCTTTTTGGATTTCTTTTAACAATGCATTGTAGTTTTCTGAATACAAGTGCTTTACATCTTTGGTTAAGTTTATTCCTAAATATTTGATTCTTTTAGTCATTATTGTAAATGGAATTTTTCCCCTGGCTTCCTCCTCAGATTGCACATTACTAGTGTATAGAAACACTACTGATTTTTACATTTTGATCTTTTATCCTGACAATCTACAGAAACACTACTGATTTTTGCATATTGATCTTTTATCCTGACACTCTACTGAAATTGTTTATTAGCTCCAGCAGTTTTGTTGTAGATTTTTCAGGACACTCTAGGCATAGGACATATCATCTGTGAATAGTGTAAGTTTTACTTCTTTTTTTCTGATTTGGAAGCCTTTTCTTTTTCTTGCCTGATTGCTCTAGCTAGAACCTCTAGCACTATACTGAACAATTGGGGTACAGTGGGTACCCTTGTCTTGTTCCTGATCTCAAGACAAAAGCTTTCAACACTGAGTACAATGCTAGCTGTAGGTTTTTCATCTATGCACTTGACCATAGTGAGAAAACTTCCTTCTATTCCTATCTTTTGGAATGTTCAAGAAAGGGTGCTTCTCCTCATGCCAGGGGTTGAGTCCTCACTGAAAATTTTTAACTTAATTATTTGAGTCCTTAAACTCCACTGTCAACTTACTAAACCACTATTAAGCAAGAGTATGAAAGGAAAGTTCTTAAGAAAACTTTTTATTATTTAAGTGTAGATTCTTCTTTTCTTACCTTCCAAACTATTTATTCTTTAGTAATATTCATATCTTTTAAAGTAAAAAGAGTATCTCCCTATAAATTTTTTCATTTTAGCTTTTTTGGGGTGTATTTTTTAAATTAAATTGTCTTTTTTTAAAGGCACATAGATCACAAAAAAATGTTACATTAAAAAATGTAAGAGGTTCCTATATACCTCACCCCCCACCCCCCACTCCTCCCACATCAACAACTTCTTTCATCATTGTGGCACATTCATTGCATTTGGTGAATACATTTTGGAGCACTGCTGCACCACATGGATTATAGCTTACATCGTAGTTTACACTCTGCCCAGTACATTCAGTGGGTTATGGCAGGATATATAATGTCCAGCATCTGTCCCTGCAATATCATTTAGGATAATTTCAAATCTTGAAAATGCCCTCATATCTCATCTCTTCTTCCCTCTCCCTGCTTGGTGTATACCCAGGAGACTTCAATCTCTGGACTGGCCAGTGCCAGCTGGGCCTTGAGCCTCAGCAGAATTGCAGCTCCTATTCTCCAGTTTGTTGGACTTGCACAGGTCGGCTAACAAGGAGGTGAAGATAGTCAACCCCCACACCTGGGAACTCAGAGTGCCTACAACTCCAAGCAGGAGAATCGCATCCATCAACCATGTGAGATCTAAGCCCCCTCTCGATATAGAGGTGGAGTGGACATCACCAACCCAGAGGCCACAGGATGGAGGAGTAAAATACGGATTAGAGTGAACTTACTGGTATTCTACTATAGAACTATTGTGACTAGTAATGGAAGAAACTGTAGCATTTTAGTTTTTAAAACACATGCAGACAATTAGTCTTGTATAATTAAAGAGTTCAGTGACAAAATGTCTCATATAAACTAATTGCTATTCACACCCTTCAAAGCATTAGGGTCTAGCCTGATGGTGGGCACAGAAGGCTTTCATATTTTTGTTCTTTAAAAAGTCTCTTGCTGGACTTGCGGATGCTCTATTCTGGAATTGTTGTGATTAGTGATGGAAGTAAATGTGGCGTTGAGGTGGAGAAAGTGGCCATGATGGCTGTAGGGGGTGGGGAGTGAGAAGAAGAGATGTGATGTGGGGATATTTTCAGGACTTGGAGTTGTCCTGGGTGGTACTGCAGGAACAGTTACTGGACATTGTGTGTCCTCCCACGGCCCACTGGGTGGACTGGGGGAGAGTGTAAACTTAAATGTGGACCGCTGAAAAAATAAAAAAAAATAAAAAAAAAATTAAGTCTCTACCCCCCCAAAAAAAGTCTCTTGTAAAGGAAGAAAGCCACAATCAACAATAAAAATGGATATATGATCATGACCATTATAGGAAAGAACCAGATTAAAAAGAAACCAAAAGTTAAAAAATAAAAACAAAAACAGAAACATGTACAACCCATGCTATGTACCCACTGAAGTGTCCTGAAGCATGTGTTACACATAGATTAGAAAAAACATTCTCAATAACGGGCAATTTTGACCCCCAGGGAACATTTGGTATGGGAGGGTACTGTTGGCATCTAATGGAAGGCCAGAGATATGACCAAAATCCTTATAACACACAGGACAGGCTATACAAAAATGAATTATCTGGTCCAAAATGTCAATAGTGGTAAAGTTGAGAAACTTTTGACTAGAAATATAGGTAGGTCCGTCTCTTAGAAGAGAGGTTAGAGAGCCTTAATAAGCCAATGAAGATGTGGAGGACAAAAAGGATTTCTTAAAAGAAATAAAAGTACTAATTTTTTATCAAATGAAAGGAGTCATTTTAACTTATTTGAAATACTTTTTCCAGTTTTAAAACTTCCAATCAGGAGACAATGAAAAGCATGAAAATAAATGCACACGAACCACATTTAGACATAGAGAGAATGTTAAAATTAAGTAACTACTGTAAATTAATTTCTACAACTTAGATTACAAAGCCAACAAATAAGCAACAAATGGCTTAATGTGAGTTGTAATGAAAATACTTATTTTGGAATGCTTACTCAGGATATATCTATTTAAAAAGGAGGTCTTTAAGAGATACTAATTTACTTATCGTTTGGTGATAAGTCAATCTTTATAGAGTGATATTCTCCAAATATTCTGTTCCCCTAGCAAATCCTAAAAACTTCATGGGCAATAACAATTAGAAAACACTAAAATAGTTTTCAACTTTCTTTTTTTTTTTAAATCAGAGCACTTTTTATATGTAGAGTGCTTTTTAAAAATTTATTTTTGTATTAGAGAAAAGTTGTAGGCTCACAGAAAAATCATGTAGAAAATACAGTTCTTATACCTCAGCCCCTTCTTTTTCCCCTCTATTAGTAACACTCTGCATGAATGTGGTAACTTTCTTACAATTGATGAAATATATTATAATTATACTATTAGTTATAGTCCATAATTTACATTAGGGTTCATATAGTTGTGTTATGTAGTCCAAGGGGTTTTTGTTACTCTTAAAATTTATTTTAATACATACATACAACCTAAACATTTCCTCTTTAACCACATTCAAATATATAATTCAGTACCGTTGATTACATTCATCATGTTGTGCTACTGTCACCACTATAGAGAGTACTTTTAATCCCTACCACTCCTCCTCATTCTTACATATACCACACAAACTGATAAAATTCTCCTATCAGATACCAAACAACCTTTTCCTCAGTTCTGTGGAAGAAAGGTAGTATCATAAGTAGTGACAGCAGGTCTTGTCAACAATCTCTTCTAACCACTTGTAACAATTCATGGGCGTCTGTGTATGTGAGTAGTGTGCAAAAAAGGGCAGGCATTAGGCAAATCATTCACTTAAGGACCCAAGGGTGAATCTTGATGCAAATCTCAGTATTTTTTCCAGCTATGGAGCTGGAGTGGGAGTTAAGAATTGGGATGATGAAGGGAACATGGAGTCCTCCAGACCATTCAGAGTTCATGTATCAATCACCTTCCCTCAGTGGTTTTCAGCTCAGTGGCAGTACAGAGGTACCCCCAGAGTTAATCCTATAAAGGATCTTAGAGCAAGATATCCCAATTTTAAAATTTTAAGCATTTCAAAAATTTAAGTTACAGTCTATAGATTTAATATAACTTTAATTTTAGTCCATAGATTTAGAATATCTAATTTGTAATGGTACAAATTAGAAAGTTTATTTATCAATATCCAAATATACTCTTAAGAAAGAAATGGATATAAATGAAGTAGCTCTTATATTTGTAATTAGTAAATTTGCATAACAGTTTGGAAGTAGAAGATTTCATGGAAACAGCAGACTGTGTATTATAATTAGAACAGGCAGAAAAGGAAAGAGGTCTTCAGAACTAAACTGTGAGACCTCAGAGTGGACCAGAACCTGTGGAACTGTTGAAAACCACAAGTTAAAGTGGTCCTGAGAGAACTCTTCAATCCTAAAGCCATTTCAGAAAGCTAATTTCGGGGAACTTTGGACACTCATTTCTTCCCCCTGATATACAGGAGCCTACGCTACAGCTTTGTCTAGATAGTGAATTGGGAGTCAGACCTTTCTTCCAGAATGGTTACAAAGCATTTTTCTTATAAATATGTCTTTGAAATTGTGGAATTGAGGGAGAGGAAAGTAAAAATATATTGACTGTTATTGACAGATCTAGGGTCAGCTACTGGAAACCAGACTAACTGCAATGGGAAAATAAATTCTGAAGTCTAATTTACAATCTTAAAAGAACTTCCCTTTGCAAGAAAGAAACTTCTCAATTTTAATTACAGTATTTTAAATATAGTATAGTAGAGTATGGTATTTTAATTTCCTACAGGTCAGTGGGATTATCTTTTAGGGACATAGGGATATACTTGAAATGTTGTGCTAAATACTTAAGAATGAAATATTACTTTAAAAGTATTAAAGAATATGATTCCAAACAGTTTCTTATCAAGATGAAGCATTTAAAAATATACCACCATGTTCTGGGCAACTGGAAAAGTAGATTTTAATTTTCATTCCAAAAATGAGAGACTGAAAATCAAAGGCTTAGGACCACAATCCAGAACCCTCCTCTCAAACTCCAGTCTGTCTTAGACAAAGAGCTACAAAGAAAAGGTTTCAGGAAACTTCTAGACATTTATAATTAACATAAGCACTATATACCAAGATGTGCAAATCAAACCTTCTAATTACTCTAAGCTTCAAGCTGAGGCATGAGGCAAAGCAAGACTGAAAGGTCATTTCAACATCGAGTCATGGACCTCCTATTTATGTACAGATCTAGGGCAGAAGCACAATGTGCACACTGCTGCAACTTGTCACACATATATGCCAACATCTTAAAATCCATTGGTACCTTTACTGCAGAGGTTTTCTATCCCTGAGTCAAATACTTTCTATTCAATATTGGACTAAAGGTATATACTAGATTAAAAATAAGACTGACAGTTTGTATAATATATCTATATAATTAAAAATAAAATTTATTAAAAATGCCGTGTTCTTTTGGGGATATTACAAATAACTTAAACATACAGAAGATTTTCTTTGATAGTAATTCTATGTGCATTAATAGCTAACCCTTACTGCTAAAATTATTATAAAAACTCAACGAGATGCTTATGACCAGTAGCATCATGGCTCCATATGACAAATCCTGGTCTGTAAGGCAGAACCACAAGGCCAGGACGGTCTTTGAGATCATCTAATGTTTTTCACTTTACAGATGAAGAACAGAGAGAGCATTAGTGACTTGAGCAAGGTTACAGTCCTATTTAAAATTGTAATCCCTTCATTCCCATACAACTTGTCCTGTTCCATGTTTGTCCAGACCACTTATTATATTGTAATACTTACATGTTTACTGTCTCTCTCATCCACTAGAAAATAAGCTTTGCAAGGACAGGAGCTTTTGTCTATTAGTTCCTTGAATACATTGCCAGCATCTTGAATAATGCATAGTACAGAGTAGTCATTCAATACATGTTTGTTGAATGAGTGAAAATGCTGATTATTGCCTGAGCCATGTCTAGAACTGAAATGTCTGCTTTCTTTCTGCCAGCATTTCCAAAGCATGTTGAAAAGTATACTTCTGTGAAAAGGGGATTCTATCCTCAAACAAATCTAGGAAATGTCCGTTTAAACAAAATGACTTTCTTTGCTATTGGTCCTTTTGTACTGAATAGTAGTTCCCCAGTTTTTATGACCTCAGAACCCACTCCCCTTTACCCCTCCAATATCTCAGGGAGCCAGCCTGTCTAATATTATTTAATATCTATTGTATTATTTGACTATATACAGACAGTATATCTTAGCTTGGATACAGATAAAAATTGCTACAAATATTAAACACTAGAATCATCTGTTCTCATGTTCTTTCCAGAATTTATGATTCTGTGATTTCCTAGCAATCTAGAAAATCTGGTTTAGTCAGAGAAATGTATTTGCATGTACTAGTCAGGCTCCAGGGTTTAGGGGCAGAATAAAAGTCTAGAATCAAAACAGAAAATGGAAATTTCAACCTGAAACCCACAAGTCCTATTTTTTTCAAACTAGAGCTACAGTTATGCAGTTATGTTAAACTAGACTAACATAATGGTTTAAGGTTAAGGAAAAAAAAGTCTCTCAGATCAGCCCAGATGTATAAGACAGTACTGGGGGATGGGGAAGTAGGGAGGGAAATATCTTTTACTGGCAGTAGAAAAAGCTAGGTATTATGTTAGAGGAATCAATAAGAGCTAAATATTGCTACTGACAGGGAAGGAAGGGGGTGGACAGAATCTAACTCATGCTTGGAACAAATGAAATTTCCACATAATAGATACTTTACTGAGGAAAGTAGCGCAAACTGCCAAATTTACCTAGCACAAAGAGAAATATTGGCAGTTATCCAAAAAATTCAGGCCATGTAACAATTAACATGAATAATTCAGGACAAAATAAGTCCATTTGTTGCCTTACATTCTTCCCCTTTAGCAAGGTGTATATTAAGGAAGGAAAACTGTAAAACAGAATCGCTTTCCCTATTCTTCTTGCAGCACATCTAGATCCAGGATTAAAAATTTTAAAAAATAGTTCTGGATAAAAGTCTAGAGCAGCCCTATACTGAGCTTTCTTAATTTCGTTACTTCTGTGGGATAAAGTCTCACAAGAAAAATCATTCCTTTAAATTTATGACCATTTTGGGGGGAAAATCATTGATGGCAACATCACAAAACTAATTTTAATTGAAGTAAAATAAAGATAACATCTATGGAAAGCAAGTACTAATTTTTAACACGTACATTCAAGTTTCTATATTATTGAACATTTTTTTTTAAATTGTTGAGTTATTTTTAGCTCTCTTAACATGGTTTCTCTTAATATGAAACTAACCTTCTAAATGTTGGTGTGGTAAAGAAGGTGCCATTAATTGACTTATTCATTTAATTCATTAATTCCACAAATTTCTACAAATATTAATGAAGTGTCTACTGTGGCAGGCACTGTTCTAGGTTTCTGTCACATATTAATAAATAAAATTCACAAAGATCCCTGCCTTTGTGGCACATATGTATAGAAATCCAGGAGTGAGAGGATGGCGGCTTGGACCAGGAGATGTGGAGAAGTGGGTAGATTTGGGATGTATTTTGTAGGTAGAGGCAGCAGGATTCCTAAACATATTGAACATCAAAAATGAAAAAAAGGGGGAATCAAGGATAACTCCAAGGTATTTTTGGTCTGGAGGTAAAGAATGAGGTTATGTGTGTGTACACATACAAGCACACACACATATATAGTATCTTGAATATGATAAGCACCTTAATGAAACTGAATCCATTAACTAGCTAAGCACACTTCTTATTGTTCAGTACAACTGACCAACAATTGGTTTCGCCAGCTAAAAAGGGACTTCAACACGAGTTTTGTTATGACTCATTTTGAAGCTTCTTCGCCAAAAATTATTTAGAAGAACCCAGGTGGCTGGGTACAGTTGTTATAACTGGGTATTTCCAGGAAAGGTGTGTGTGTGTGTGTGACAGTTATTGGCAGGGGAAAGATGCAAATAGCAGATATTAGAGATACTGTATCAGGGAAAAGGCAAACTGACTATGGAGCACGAAAGAACAGAAAACTTGTACTTAAAAATGAATGCAAGATTTAGCCAAATGCCAAAGTAATTTTTGGAAGAAAAGTGAGAGAGCCACCAACAGAATTTGAATAGTTCATTTAAAATGTAGTTATGGCTGGGCTAAGCCGCACGCCATTCTTTGGCAACTAAAATTAAAACCTCCCACTGAGTTCAGTAACTCTTATCATAAAGCTGCATTTTATTTTTATTGACCCAGTCCCTTCCAAAATTTAAATATACATCACAGAATCAATGTTTATATAGCAATGAACTAAATTATCATCTTATCCCTACATCTTCCCATCCTCCCACATTGTCTATCTCTCAGTTAATAAATCACCATTCTTCTAGTTGCTGAAGTTATCAACATCCCGGGGAGTCTACTTTGACTCTTCTTTCATACCATCCTATATCCCTCAACATCCACAATTCACAAGACCCACTGTTTTACCTCCCAAATCATTTCTCAAATATATGTCCTCATCATCATACTCTGCTTTAGCTCAATATGTTACTCAATACGTCCAGCTGCCAAAATTATTCACATAAAATGTCAATCTGATCATGTCAGTCCCAAATGTTACTCACTTCTTCACAGCTCCCTACCACTTCTCTCCTGTACAGTCTAAGCTCCTTAATAGAACATATAAGCCTCCTTCTTCCCGACAGACCAGCTAATTGGCCTCACTCTCCACCTGTGTTTTATGGTCCAGCAGCAACACTGTGCCACTGGGCACCAGAACACACCATGCTGTATCCCCTCTTCTGGTCTTTGTGTTACCTCATCCATTTCCTTCCCTAGTGGGTTAAAAGCCCCTTCTCTGGGTCCTCGCAGTCCCTTGGGCTTACCTCTATTGCTGCCTTTACTACACTATATGCTAAATAATTTCTTATATGACTCTTCCCCTGAAAGACTGAGTTGTTGGAGACAAGGACTATGGTTTTACTCACTTTCATACATATCTGGTACATAGCAGAATAGTTACTTAATAAATATTTTTGGATTAATGTGAAGAAGCTAGATTAAATTCACTCAGAAGCTGTCTTATGCCAGGGATACTAAAAATTATAAATGCACCTGAAATAGATCACTTACGAGTCTGTGGAAAACCAAGGTTCCCCAGAGCAGGCAAAAATAAATAACAAAATGAAAGGAGGGAGGGGAAAAAAAAACCCACACAGCTGCTTGCTATGTGGTAGAAACATCAGGATAAGAAAGTTTCTGACCTCTCCTGTGCTATGTTTAGCTCTAAAACTTAAGCCAAGTGGCTTCTGGGTTTTTGAACCTTAGATTTATACTAAACATTTTCCTTTAAAAAAGTCTTTTCATCGTTATTGAGAATACTCACAGAATCTTCTGAGCTCACCAAATTCCATCTGAAAATGTGATCTACCCTCTTTAAAACCACTTTGTTTTTTAAAGGACCTAAGGAGAGATTAAACACAGACTAAATTCTAAACTTAGTGACTCTCCTGGTAGCAGAATTTTGTTTGAAAAAATGTTTTGCTTCTCAGAAACAAAGTCCTAACCCTGAATTCTTTAATAAAAAATATTCTAAATATGTCAGCTTCCATTTCTTTGTCAGTCTTCTCTCCTCCTTGCTCTTTTGGAATCTTGAGGGAAGTTCTTTTTGCATTGTGCCAGGAGGAACTTCTGGTGAAATGTTGATGAGACTAAAATTCATACATGGCAATAATGGAGGTATAAGTGTAAGGGAGAGACTGGTACGTGACAGATGTGAATCCTCAAAGATTAACAGAAGTTGCTGAAAGTGACCCAGGCCCTAGATTTTTGTAGAAACACATGGTTTCACCCCAACCGAATCAATGCTACCATGAAACTTCTAAATATAGTAATATAAACCATATAAAAGTCTGAAGAATATTTCCACATAGATTTGGAAGTATATTCAACTCTTAATTCTCTGTTTCAAACATCAATAGTTCTCAAACTTGTTTTTTTAGGCTATGGAAACCTGTTTTAAAAATAACTCTTATGGGAAACCCACTGTGTATTATTACAGATAGAGTTAGAGCTACTCTGGTTAAAGACAGGGCTGATGAGGGACTGGGACTGCTGAGGTAGCCACTGTGGTAACATCACAAAATCACTGGGCTCTGGGGACCAAAGACTCAAAGCCACGGCTCTACACTAAGAAAGGAGAAACCTCAACAAAAGAACAACAGTAGGGGGATATTGTTTTATTAATTAAAAGTTAGTCACACATTCAGTGACAATTATAAAAAAGTACATACAAAATATGCACTCTTATGTCCACTTTTTAATGGAGTTAGTGCCAAGTAAGGAAGAATACCAAAGATGGGTAAATGGAATCCTGCTGTCCTATTCTCTTCTCCTTTTTAAGATTTTTTTTTTTTTTAAGATTTATTTTATTTATTTATTCCCTCCTCCCCCTTGTTGCTTGTGCTTGCTGTCTACTCTGTGTCCATTGTCGTTTGCTTGTCTTCTCTTTAGGAGATACTGGGAACTGAACCTGGGACCTCCCATGTGGGAGAGAGGCACTCAATCACTCGAGCCACCTCAGCTCCCTGGTTTGTTGTGTCTCTCATTGTCTTTCCTCTTTGTGTCTCTTTGTTGCATCATCCTGTTGCATCAGCTCACCAGGCCTGCCCGTCTTGCCAGCTTCTTGTCTTGCTCATCTCTTCTAGGAGGCACCAGAAACCGAACCCAGGACCTCCCATGTGGTAGGTGGGAGCTCAGTAGCTTGAGTAACATTCACTCCCCTAAAATGTTTTCTTTTATAGCAAATCCCTTTGTATTTCCAGTTCTAAGTTGGGTCTAGTCTCCCTCAATGGTTTGAGAAGCAAAAGGTGAGAACTACTCTGTTATACACAGATGCCCAAACAGATGACATCTATTGTGTTAGATCACAGGCTCTGGAGCCAAACTGCCAATGTTCTAACCCTGACACCAGAATCTACCATCCATGTTACCTTGGGCAAGTAAGTTAACCTCATTAATCCTCAGTCTCCTCATCCTCAGTAAAATGTAGATAATGACATTACCCATACCTCATATGGCTGTTGTTGAAGTTTAAAGAGATAACCTATCTAAAGTCGCTGGCAAAATGCCCAGCACAGAGAATATACCAAAAAAATGTTTGTCATGATGATGAAAAGATAGTATTGGGGAGCTCCCACTCAGATTTTGGCCCAATTAAAGCACAAAGATGCCTTCCTTAGCAGAAGGAACATCAATAATGGGTTTGATTTTTAAAGTAATTTCCAAATAATGAAGGACTGATAATAAGCCCCTGGTAGATAATCAAAAGTTGACTGTACTTATTCTGAAGGCTTAATATTTACAAAAGTAAGGGACTTGAAACTTTCAAGGTCAAAATTTAAGTGCTAGCTAAATGGAAGTAGAAGGAGCAATCTGGGAAAACAAACAAGCAAAAAGACCATAGATATTTCTGATTGCCCCAAACTTGAAATATAGAAAGATAAAGTACAAGAAAGAATCAGCCACAATTTTGCTCTTCCTTCATAAAAGGCTAAAAAATTACAGATGCCTGCTGCTACTCTAGGACAGCAAACACTGCTTTCCCAAGTGCCTTATCCATAAAAAAAAAAAGTATGCCACCTTCAGAGCCCCCGGAGAGCTCCAGATACTAGCTACAGCACAACAAAGAAACAAAGAAAATAGAATTAAGGGTTCTCATGGGAACTATAACGTTGTTACTTTAAAGCATTCAATATTCATAAATACAAAGGCTTTTATGTTTTTTTTTTTCCGTGTCATAGCTATAATGTTAAGAATGCATAAAACTTAAAGGATTTTAATTTTTAGATCTCTTTTCAAACATCCACTTAAAATACATTCCTAAGGTAGTGTGTAGTCCATATAATTTATTTCTATTTCAATTTTCATAAGTCAAATTCACTGAAATTCCTTCAACCTTACAGAGGAAGCAAAACATTTCTGATTTTACAGGTTTAAATCTATTGATGGGAAGCAGACTTGGCCCAATGGATAGGGCATCCACCTACCACATGGGAGGTCCGCAGTTCAAACCCCGGGCCTCCTTGACCCGTGTGGAACTGACCCATGCGCAGTGCTGATGCCCGCAAGGAGTGCCCTGCCACACAGGGTGTTCCCCGTGTAGGGGAGCCCCACGCGCAAGGAGTGAGCCCCGTAAAGGAAAGCCGCCCAGTGCGAAAGAAAGTGCAGCCTACCCAAGAATGTTGCTGCACACACAGAGAGCTGACACAAGATGACACAACAAAAAGAGACACAGATTCCTGGTGCCACTGGTAAGGATAGAAGCGGTCACAGAAGAACACACAGCGAATGGACACAGAGAGCAGACAACAGGGGGTGGAGGATGGGGGGAGAAATAAATAAAAAATAAATCTTTTAAAAAAAATCTATTGATATAAGCAGTGCATCAAGAGCTAAACTAGAAAACAGCTCTGATTTCTAAGATACTTAGTTCTGACATAAGTAAGAGAGCCTGTGAAGTCTTTTCAATAAATTGGTTTATGATTTACGATTAAGAAGTGCAGGACTAAAAAGGTGTTTAAGGATGGTAATGCTCAGGCTATTACAAAGACATTACACCTATGCCTTTACATAGAGAAAGAGATGTTGGCAATGAAAGGGCAAACATTTGCATATAGGCAGCTGGGCAATTACTATATTTAGGTAATTCATATCACAAACTTTTCTCTGATTATCTTTTAGATAGTTATCTAATTCTGCTACACAGCAGAACCACACACCATAGGTTACCTCTTCATGAGAAGTTTTTACCATTCTTTAGGAAGACAGACATCTGAAGATGAGGGTGGAAACTCAAAAGCACTAGATTAGTAGGACCATATAGAATGGGAAAGAGAAATGGCAAAACAGCAAAATGTGTAAAACAGTTAAGAGAAATAGATTATTTCAAAGCAAATCCATGAGTTATTAAAATAAAAACCTTTCCCCCACTATATTGGGAAAAACACAAATAATATTTTAAAAAATGAAAAAATCAAAACTACTCCTAGTGATATTAGATGGAGACAGCAAAATATTTGATGATACTTTATGATGTCTTACAATATTGTACTATTTTACCCATGCTAAACATTATAAAGCAAATCATACAGTCAAACAAATTTTAAACATTATCAAATGAGTAATTTTGAAGTTAAAAAACATTCAGACAGTGAGCGCAAACAACAATGGGGGAAGATTTAAAAAAAAACATTCAATATTAGGAACACTGAAATAATGTGACAGGCACTTTCAAATCAGCATCATTGTTCTGAGGGTGGCGGTGGGCAATTTGGCAATACTTATTAAAAACTTTCAAAGCTGGGAAACGGACTTGGCCCAGTGGTTAGGGCGCCCGTCTACCACATGGGAGGTCTGCGGTTCAAACCCCGGGCTTCCTCGCTCCGTGTGGAGCTGGCCCATGCGCAGTGCTGATGCGCGCAAGGAGTGCCGTGCCATGCAAAGGTGTCCCCTGCGTAGGGGAGCCCCACGCGCAAGGAGTGCGCCGGTGAGGAGAGCCGCCCAGCGTGAAAAGAAAGTGCAGCCTGCCCAGGAATGGCACCACCCACACTTCCTGTGCCGTTGACGACAACAGAAGCGGACAGAGAAACAAGACGCAGCAAATAGACACCGAGAACAGACAACCGGGGGAGGGGGGGAAATTAAAAAAAAAAAGAAAAACAACTTTCAAAGCTTTCATACCTTCTGACCCAGTAAATTACACATCTACGAATTTATTCTGAGGAAATATCAGAGATGGAAATAAGATTTACACATAAGGATGTTCATTGTATTGTTTTTGTTATATAGAAATGATAGGAAAAATAGGGATAGTTTAGCTACAAATGAAATGTTGGGCAGCTATTGTAAAAATAACTAAATACTAAGGACATAGGAAAATGCTAATCACATATGTCAAATTTTTAAAAAAAGGCAGGATATAAAAAGCAAGAAATACACTAAGATTGCAATGTTGTAAAATATATGTGTGAGCATGGGGGAAAAAAAAAACTTCTTAGAAGAAATCCAAAAATACTGTTTTTCACTGTTGGGGCCACTTTTATTTTTATCTTTATTTTTGTATGGGCTTCATACAATTCTAAAATGTACATTCACTTTGTTTTCAATCAGAGAAACAATACAGGCTGCTTAAAAATAATTAGATTTTTAGTTATCACTGATACTTACCCTTCATGGCTCAATCACCTTCAATATTTCTGAAGAAAGTTATATTTTTACAGAATCAGAAATTGTGAAATATAAGACTTTATTTAGAATTAATCCTAGATTCATAATGATCCCATTCTTCATGTTTTCTAGGGAACCAGAGACTACTCCCTTCTATAAAAACAAAACAAAAATAGCAAAACACCAGCATCCCTAGTAAAAGTTTTTCTTTTATAGCCAAATATGGAAAAGATCTAAAAGTATAAATCAGCATTATCTTACTGTTCAGTGGAAATGGAACATTCAAGTACCCTCCTTCCTTATCTGTGATGACTGCCTTAAATAAATTACCAACACAGCAAGATTGAGAAAACTACAAACCATTCAGATTAGTCATAAAAGAGTATCTTAGTATTAGAGTATTACTACATTGATAAATATGGCTATGTCTTATATCATCACTCTTAAATAAGAAATCCCCAATATAATTTATTGAACATTCTAGCTTTTAAGTATTATAAAAATTATGACTGCCATTTTCCCATGGCTGCTGAAGTACCAAGGCTCTACTACCACTGTGGGCTCAACTTAGTTCTCCTATTGCATACTGAGTTTTGTTCCCTGAGGCCACCTAAGAAACTCATCTTTCTAAATTCAATGTATTACTACTTCAGATTCTCCCCAATCTGTCCCTTCTAGACTGAACTCTATCCCAGGGCACTCACCAAATTGCTGTTCCAAAATGTCAAGTGTTAACTCAGCAAGGAAATTGGCCTCTCCTCCCAAACCTTTGATAACACCAGCAACTCTGTATCTTCCATATGGGGGAGAGATCACAGACAGGGAGAAAACTTTCTTTTTCCACTGATAAATGACAAAGCAACTCTATCAAGTAGTTGACTAGCAAGATGTCTAGCTGCAGATAACTTCAAGACTTGCCTTATTTTTCTTGTCAAGCTGTTTTTACCTTTCATATTAATATTAAACCTTCCTCCTAGATTCCTGCTATATTTAAACCTGACAGTTCAACTTTCTTTTATGTTTATAGCACAATAAGGAAACAGACATAGACAAATATATATCATTAGCAAATCACCAACAATATGATTTTGGTATAGAGTATTTTCTATATTTTTTTGTAGGGAAACCAGTGGTTTTAAAACTGTTATTTCTGAACTAACCATCTTACTGAAAATAATCTTATTAGCAGGTTTTTATAGTTTTTCACTTGATTCACTGATATTATCTTCAGATACTGGCAAATATGCCCTGCCTATCATTTATCCATTGCTCTTATTTCATTTTCTTTTTCCACAGCAAAACTGGGCATTCTCAGAACACCATTAAGGTACAGGGATGATAATGGACATGTATATTTTATTCTTAACTTTACTAAGAATGTTTTTATTGTCTTATCACTAAGTATGATAACTGGCTATTAATTAGACAAAGATATTGCTTATCAAGTTAAGAAAGAATTCTTCTTATTGCCTACTTACTGAAGGTTTTTATCCAAACTTGATATTGAATTTTTATCAAATGCCTTTTTGGCATCTATTGAAATATGACCTGCCTTTTCTCATTGAAAGTATGAAGACAACAAACTATAGTTAATGTCATTGATAATGAGAACAATTATTAATTTATGTAATATTTGTTTCTAGAATATAAATACTGCTTGACATTGTGAAACTTGACAATATAATGAACACCTGTGAACTCATCACCCAACTTAAGAACTAGAACATTTAGCAATAATATCTGTTCCTCTCCTATCTCCTCTGCCTACTTTTCTTTACCACAGATAACCACTATTCTAACTTTTGTGGTTAGATACCTCTTTTTCTGTTTTAATTTTATCATGTGTGTATACCTACACAATATATTACTTGATTTTTCCTGTAATTAAAAAAAATTGTTTAAATGTCATACTGTATGTAATCAGCTCATATAGGGTTTTCACTGCCATGTTGGATAGAGCTATAATTCTGTTTTCCACTGTTATATACTATTCCACTGAATGAATCTATCACTATTACAGTTCATCTGTATTAGACTGCCATTGTTCTAAATAGTGTAAACAAAATCTGCCAAAAGGAGCTTCAAATTCTCTATAAGTATCAGTAACAATACTCATAATTTAAGTATTCATAAAACTAACTCTGTAAATATAGCTCCATACCAGAATTCCATCTGTAAATATACCTTTTCTTCTCATACTGGCTTCCAGGTAGAATTAATTCCCATAAAATACCCTTTGGAGTTGCTTCTTGGAAACGCTTTTGTTCCCTATCCTTACTGCCAATGCCTCCTGGAAAGCACCATCTTGATCTAATAAGGTACATGGTGTTACAGGAACACCTCATATACAGAGTGTCCCAAACCAAACACACCCATGTATCCTCCCCCAACCTGCTCTTTCATCCATTTCAGATCTTGAATAATAGCTTAATTATCCAACCAAATGCTCAAGTTATAAATAAAGAGTCATCTTTGACTCCTCCCTAGCCCTCCTTTCTACATATAAGGAATTAAGTCAAGGTAGTTAATGAAGAAGCATGTTAAAATGCAAATCTGACCACATGATACACTGGGGAAATTCTTTTAAATAGACAACTTCTTGCAGTGTTTTTAAAACCACAGATTGTGATTCATTAGAAACTCATTAAATTAATTTGGTAGATTGTGACCAGGATTCTTTTAAAATAAAACTGAATAGAAAATAGAGTACACTGGTGAAGTAAGGGTAAATATGGTGTGTGAAACTTTCGTTTCAGCTGTATGAATGTGTACACATATATGTGTAAAATGTCACAACGTACAATGTTTTTTCTTACTATGGTTTGTTTTCAAATATGTGTGAAAACCACTGATCTACCGCAGTGGTTTTCTCCCATTTGGAAGGTCAGAAGTCTCACTGAGAATCTGATGAAAGTTAGTAGCCTTCTCAATTGAAAAGAATGTTTGCATACTTCTTTCTTTTCATATTCTTATGATAGTGAATTTATAAGAAAATCTGGGGGTGGGGAATTTATTAAAATACAGATTTCCAGACCCACACTCTTGACTTCCAGGGAAATTCTACAGATAAGAAGCACTGATCTCCAAGGTGAAATTCCTACTCCTTAAGAGGAGGTAGGAACATCTGCCACACCCATTTATCACTTTGCTCATACTGCACTGTAAGCCTGAAAAGCATTTGACATTGTGAAAACAGAATTATAGCTCTACACAACATGGCAGTGAAAACCCTATTTGGGCAGAGTACATACAGTATGACATTTAAACAAGCATTTTCCCTCTTCTTTGATCAGACATCTCCTGGTAATCTTAGGAATGGCAGTTCAATCATTACTGCCTCTCCCTGCCATTGGGGAGGTATTTAACAAACATTTATGTAATTGCAGGAAAGAATAAAATGTTAACATTTTTTATAGAGAGGTGGATCAATGTAGAGATGAGAACAGAACAGGTTCTGGAACTGGATGCCTAGATTTGAGTGCAGGCTCTTTCACTCACTAATTATGTGAACTTCAAGTAATTTAACTTTAGAGCTGTAGATTACACATCAGCAAAATGGGAGGATCTGCTTCATAGTATCACTGCTGAGCATTAAATGATAATGTATGCATGTGTTTAGGACAGGGTTCTTAACGTGAAGTATTCAATACATTTCTGATGTAATTAATGAAAAATAATTGGAATATTAAAAAAATAGAATAGACAATTGCGCATTTTATTCTCAATATAGTACAAAATACTTGTAACTTTTAGTTATAGGAATTTGAAAATTCTTAGCCTGATAAAGCAAATTCAATAGCCTCAAAACATGTCAAATCAAGTTACTTTTATAAACAAACATTTTAGCCCAAGGAAAATTTGAGAACGTTTTTATTTCATTTTCTTGTCCTTTTCAGTTTAATCACAATTCAAGAATGGCTATAAAAATACAGCTTCCCTGTAAATTCTCCAGATTAACACACTGAGCTAATAAGCCAGCAAGTCAAGGTAGGGTTGCCAAAGAAAACTTTTGAAAAGATTCTATTTAGGTAAAATACTATTCCAGCAAATAACTGTCCAAATACCTCCACTGTATTCCTATAGTTTATTGACTCTAAGATGTTAGAAACTTTAAGCCATTTTATGTACCACTACACAATATAAAATGCTGACAAAATGACACAATACTAAGATGCCAACAACACTAAATGTTAAAACCCTTGAAATCAATTACATATAGTATGTATAGTTGTGTTAAATATTGTTGGGACATATCCTGCTAACATATTTTTCTTGCTTTAAATTTTGAATCTTCTTTTACTAAAGCTTTTATAAGAGCATCCATGTGTCTGTGGTAAAGCCTGCACTTAGAGGTCAACAGATATTTAAGTAATGCATGTGGTTCAAATTTAGAGGATAGTTTAATCTATAAGAACTATGAGATGTCACAGATTGGTAAAAGATTATTTTCTAAACTTAAATAAATGAGCATTATTAAAGTGACATTGTCTGCAACACAGATGACTCAAATAACTCCACAAGTTTCAGATTTTGGTGGGAAACAAAAAAGCAAAGCTATCAGTGGCAGATCTTATTGGCAAACAGAAAATGTCATTAGAAATAAAAGCTGGTATTTTATGGTCATATTTACTTTTATCACTAATGTCTACTGTAGTACCTGGTACACCAAATGTGCATAAACGTCTGCTGAATGAAGACAGTAAGCGTAATTCACAGCTAAGAATTTATGGTATTTGTGGCAGCTTCAGATTTCAGTCATAGTTCCAGTTGCTGCTTCCCAATGTGATTGCATCTGCTGAAGACAGAGCAGGGGGATTTTGCTTCCAACCCTTTAGTAGGAGGGCTTGTCTTGCTGCAGCCCAAACTGGTGGCTGTGTGAGGCCATAGCCAGGAAGTGCCTTGAGATAGTTTCCTTAGACACCATAAACCAGACAGAGTCAAAGTCACCCCTTCCACCCTCTGCTACTCTACTCTGTGCTCCTCATGGGCGGTGCTGGGTCCAGTCTCCTTCGTGTCTCTGATGTCTACAGTGGCATGTGGCTGCAGTGTAAACACTGCTCTGCTGATTTAGAAACCCTACAACTAGCACTTATCCAGAGTGAAAATGAGGGTGGTGGTGAGTAACAACATAAAATAGAGTAGTTGGTCAATTTACAATAGCTTCAAAATTTGATTCATCTCAAGTAGTTTTTGAGATATTGTGAATTTCTAGAATGTCAGCTCATAACCCTGGATGAATGAGATATTTTATACACACACACACACACATATAAACATACATACACCAAAGTTAAATATTTTTTAAAAATTAGGTAATTTATGATTTTATTAATACCTTAGTAAATTAGCATGTGGTTAAAAATTTGTAATTCAATGCAAATATTAAAATTAATGCTATATACTTATAATATTAATAAACCATTGTAATTCTGAAAAATAAAACAGAACTACCATTACCAAAGGATATAATTTTAACATCCTTCTAGTACTAATTACCTTTACAGCCAAGTATATAAAGGTAGCCACTAGTCAGCAACCTTCTGAACAGACTGGCCAAACAAAACTGTTGGCCAAACCAGTAGGCTTGCTAGACCAAAAATGGCAAGGGAAAAAAGCCAGAGCAAAGGCATATAATATAAAAAGAATGACAGTACTGGGGATTTATTTTTATATTTGCTGTTTGTTTCAAGCTGACAGTTAATTCTCCTTCCCAGGTACCTAGTAGGTTAGGGAAGGGTAGTCCCTGGGAAGCCTTTTCAGATTGGTTGAAACTGCCTACTAATTTCAAATACTGTTAGTTTTTCAGACCCAATCTTCTTCCCAGTCCCCCAAAACAAAACAAATAAATAACAAGGTATTTCTGAATGCTTTGCTAAGTATGGAATTTTAAAAAGGAAGGAAAAGTCAACCCAGTCTTCTTTAGGTTAAGGACTCTATAAGAGTTTTATAACACCATCTAAGCCTTTAAAGTTACCAGTTAAATGCCTATTCAACCTTCAGAAGGTCACTGTGTCTTTTGGGAAGGTCACATTTAAAACTTGTTTGGCTGGCGATTTCTTATTCAATTCTGGAAATTGGCTGGCTATTCCTTATTCAATCCTGGAAAAGTATATGTGACTCAGTATTTCACAAGAGATACTACATGGTATTTATAGAAAATATTTTCTATTTTCAGTCCTGTTCTTAAAACTTATTTCTAAAAATTACATATGCATAAATGGAAGATGAGCATACAGCAAATGGACACAGAGAGCAGACAGCAAGCACAAATGACAAGGGGGGAATAAATAAATAAATCTTCAAAAAATATATTTATATGCAAAACCAATTATAATTTTCTAAAGACTGTGGGATTGCTGGGTCTTTGTAAGCAAATACACTATAAGAAATTTTGGAACATTCTCTTAACACATACAAAGTTAATACCGGTGTCTGGAACCCACTATATTGTGACAAAGTTAGTTATTTCTCACTGTCCTGGAGCAATCATTTTCTGAACCTGAGTGCCTGAAACTGTAGGCAAGTCCACCTCGCAGGGCTGTCACATGCCAAAGGATGTGGTCATTACTTGCTGTCTAAAACCTTGCAATTTCAGATTTTATCTGAATTATAAACATACCACAGACCTACTTGTGTGTGTGTGCAAGCACACATAATTCTTAATAGACTTTTTAGAATTCTGCAGACCTATCAGCAGGCTATAACATTTTGCATCTATAAAACCTTTGTTTAAAATGCTGATTCATACACCAAGCAGAAATACACCTATCAGCCTTATTCCCGATAATCCTCTATTTCTATAGAAGTTTTCAGACAAGGTGGAGAGAATTCTGGATAACTCCTACATTATTAATTCTTTGCTGAAGTATTGGTCAATATGTGTTTGTTGGACGCATTCCCTGAGGGCAGAAACCATGTCTTAACCATCCCTGTGTGACTGAACGCTAAGCAATTAGCAAAGTACTTGGTATCACTGAAAGAAAAATATTTGTTCAATGAATAAGAAATAAAAAGAACAATATATGAACCTACACTCATTTATTTAGGGCCTGTGTATAGTTCATTGTGAAGAAAAGTTATGTTAGTAGATAAATTTCATTAGTAGCAATTATCATTACATGAAAATATTGAGTTAACTTGCTTCCAGCCACCCCCCCCACTTTTTAAAAAAGATTTATTTATTTATTTCTCTCCTGTGTTTGTTCATCTTCCGTGTTTCCTTAGGAAGCACTGGGAACCAAACCCCGGGACCTCCAATATGGGAGGGAGGCGCTTAATTGCTCATGCCACCTCTGCTCCCTGCTTTGTTGGGTCTCTCATTATATTTTTCTTGTGTCTCTTGTTGTGTCAGCTTGCTGTGCCTGCCCATTGCACCAGCTAGTTGTCTTCTTTAGGAGGCACCAGGAAGCAAACCAGGGACCTCCCATATGGTAGGCAGGAGCCCAACTGCTTAAGCCACATTCACGTCTTGTCCTCTCTTTTTTAAGTTGTGAACTACAGCAGAGAGAACTAGTGTGAAGGCCTAGATTGCAGTTATAAATCTGTCTTGATTAGCTGTTTGATTCTGACAAGCATAACAATAGAGTTTCATTTATAAAAATCACTGAAACACACATCTTTGTACAATTTTTACCCACCACCTTTTCAAAATCTGGTTAAAATAGAGACATTTATCCTGATTTTAAAAAACCTTACTTGATGATAAAGAAGTAGCTTTTGGAAGCCAGGCGCATTATACCAACACTCTCCTCTAAATGTAACTTGAACCTCAATACAGTAAACTATGAGTCTTACCAGCTACCTTTTCTGTTCTATATTGCTGAACATTAGAAATTCATAACCACAGTAAACCTTTAATTATGTGTATCCCGCGAATGGACTAGAACTGTAAGGATAACTGGTTGACCTACATTTTCTATTAAAAATTTTTTAGTTTATAGAAAAATCATGCATAAAACACATGTAATAAGGTAGTATATGAGGAATCTTGCATTGGTGTGGCACATTTGTTAGTAACTGATGAAAGCACATTTTCATAAATGTACTATTAATTATAGCTCATTAGGATTCACTGTGTTGTGAAGTTCCATGGATTTGTAAAAAATTACAGTAACATAAATACAGATGATTTCTCTACATCTTCCTCAACACTTACAATTTTCATTATTTTTCAAATAGTGGTTATTCTAGTGGGTATGAAGGGGTATTTCATTGTAGTTTTGATTTTTATTTCCCTGAGGGCTAATGATATTGAATCATTTGCTTTTTGCACATTTGCATATCTTCTTTGGGTATATAAGTCTTTGGCCCATTAAAAATTTTTTTTTTATAATTGGGTTTCTTTTTCTTATTGAGCTGAAGGATCTCTTCATATATTCTGGCTATTAAACTCTTAGCAGATATGTGTGTTTCCAAGCATTTCTTCCATTGTGTGGTTTGTCTTCCTACTTTCACAGTAAAGTCCTTTGAGGTACAAAAGTTTTTAATTTTGATGAGGTCCCAGTTACCTATTATTTCTTATGTTGCTTGTGCTTTATCTTACTTTCATGATAAAGTCCTTTGAGGTACAAAAGTTTTTAACTTTCATGAGGTTCCAGTTACCTATTATTTCTTATGTTGCTTGTGCTTTGGGTATACAGTCTAAAGACAACCATTGCCTAACATAAGGTCCTAAAGATGATTCCCAACATTCCTTCTAATAATTTTATAGCTTTGGCTCTTAGATTTAGATCTTTGGCTAGAACTTATAGCACAATGTTGAAAAACAGTGGTGACAGTGGATATCCTTGTGCTGTTCCTGATCTTAGAGGGAAAATTTTCAGTCTTTCACCATTAAGCATAAGAATAGCTTAAGGGCTTCTCATATATGCCCTTTATTATGTTTCTATTCCTCGTTTTCCTATGTGTTTTTATCAAGAAGGGGTGCTGGATTTTGTCAAATGCCTTTTGTTTCAACTGAGATCATGTGTTATTTTCCCTTCATTCTGTTATTGTGTCATATTACATAAATTGATTTTCTTATGTTGAACACCCTTGCAACCCTGCAATAAATCCCACTTGATTATGGAGTATAATTCTTTTTAATCTGCTGTTGGAATCAATTTGCAAGAATTTTGTTAAGACTTTTTCCATCTCTATTCATAAGAGATACTGTTCTATAGTTTTCTTTTCTTGTGTTATCTTTATCTGGCTTTGGTGTGAGGGTGATGTTGGCCTTATAGAATGAGGGAGTGTTCCAACCTCTTCAACTTTTTGGAAGACTTTGAGCAAGATTGGAGTTAGGTCTTGGGATGTTTGGTAAAATTTCCCTGAGGAGCCATTTGGTCATGGGTTTTTCTTTGTTGGGAAATGTTTCTTTACTGATTCAACCTCTTTACCCATTATGAGTTTGTTGAGATCTTTTATTTCTTCTTGAGTCAGCATAGGTTGTGTGTGTGTTTCTAGGAATTTATCCATTTCATCTAGGTTATCCAATTTGTTGGTAGACAGTTGTTCACAGTATCCCCTCTAGTCCTTTTCATTTCAGTGGGTTTGGTAATAAAGCCCCTCCTTTCCTTTTCATTTCTGATTTTAGTTGTGTCTTTTCTCTATTTCTCATTATCAGTCTAGTTAATAATTTGTCATTTTACTGATCTTTTCAAAGAACCAACTTTTGGTTTTGCTGATTTTCTTTAATGATTTTTTATCCACCATTTCATTTATTTCTGCTGTAATCTTTGTTTCCTTCCTTTTGCTTGCTTTGGGTTTGGTTTGTTCTTTTTTTTCTAGTTCTTCCAGGTTAGATCTTTTGATATAAAATCTTTCTTTTTAAAATTTATTTATCATTCCCTCCTCCCCCGCCCCCCCCCCCCCACTGCCTGTGCTCACTGTCTGCTCTCTGTGTCCATTCGCAGTGTGTTGTTCTGTGTCTGCTTATCTTCTCTTCTTTTCTTCTCTTTAGGAGGCACTGGGAACCAATCCTGGTACATTCCGAAGTGGGAAAGAAGCACTCAATCACTTGAGCCACCTCAGCTCCCTTGTTTGTTGTGTCTCTTTTTTGTTGCATCATCTTGTTGTGTCAGCTCACCACGTGGGCCAGATCACCTTCACCCGAAGGCCCAGAAAAGGAACCTGAGACCTCCCATATGGTAGACTGGAGCCCAACTGCTTGAGCCACATCACTTCTTTTTATTCATTTTTAATGTCAGCATTTACAGCTATAAATTTCCCTCTCAGCACTGCCTTCACTGCATCCCCTAAGTTTTGGCATGTTATATTTTTATTTTCCTTTACCTTCAAGATATTTCCTAACTTCCCTTATGAATTCTTCATAAGACGTATGTCGTTTAATTTCCATATATTGGAAATATGGCTGGCTCCAAACTGCCCTGGGGGAGGCATGGGGGAGGGGTGAGCATAGGTGCCAGGAGCTTCTTTCATGGCTCCCCAAAGCTGTGCTTTCTTGAATCTGCCCCTGGTCGGCAAATGCAGTTGACTTCAACTGTCCCCCACAGATCTAAGGGAGTGTACTGTCTTTAAATCTCCTCTGCCATCATTGTACAGCATGGGTTGGAAGAATGGCTGTCTTTAGAAATCGGTACTTTGTGATCCAAAGTAGCTAATGAAAAGCCGTGATCTGCTATCGGCCCATGTACCACACTCCCAATTCCATATCTTGGGGAAGTGGATTTTTATGTCCTTTTCTGTCATCAGCAAGTTATGCCAGAGGGCAGGCCCCACTACTGAGTGAATGATGGGTGCTAAATAGTACAATTTACTGTTATGTGCCATAATTTACCAACCTCTTCCTTCCACTCTTCCCTGGATGCTGTAGTGTTCTACTGGACTCTGGAATTTCAAAATAGTTGATTCAGACAGTTACTGCCTATTTAATAGTTGTTCTGGTGGAGGACTGATTCCTAGAGCTTCCTACTCCATCACTTTTCATGTTTGACCCACCCTTCAGAAGCAACAATGTATTTTTGGCTAGTTTAATCAAATCCTGATATTCATGAGTTTAGAAATCAGAATCAACTGCTCCTATACATGGATCCTCATTTTTCTGCATTGGGGGATTGCCTTTGATGACATTCTGATTTCCTGAGCACCCTCTTCTACTAAGAGAAAGGGTGATATATGGAAAACACAAATTAGATTTTTATGCTATAAAAGCTGCTGCTCAACTGTGATGATAAAAATCCAGGTCATCAGTGGTTCTCAGAATTTTCCCTCTTAATAGCATATTGCTAGAATTTGTTTAATGTTCCAGTCTGCATTTATTTACAAGAAATTTTCAACCTAAGAGAACATGTACAGGTAAAAAAGTAATATACTTCAAAGCTAATCTGCCAAAACCCAAATTCTGGCCTTCCAAAGACATTACTGAGGAAAAAAATATCCTATAATTAGGAACAAGGAATAGTGTAACTATGCATTGCTTAGCTTGACTCTCATTGGGGAAATGGGAAATAATTTTAATACTATGGGTTCACTTTTAAAATAAATTTTTAATACTGATTCAGTTTTACTTCAAATATCCCTATATATTACAATATCATGATAGTTAATGTACATTTTCAATCATTTGATGTAAAGACTAAATTTGCTAAGGATTTGTTAAGAAACAATTTGCCAAGTCCTAGTTTCTAGAAAACTTATAAAGTTTCTGAAACAATTATACTAAAAATGACTAAAAGTTCTTATTAAGGAAAATCTTTTGTGGGAAATATAAATTTAAACCTTCCAATTTAAAGCTGTAAACATTTTCCACATAGGAAAACTTGTAAGCATACTTTATTCTTAAAGAGTTTTTAAAGCAATCAGCACAGCCAATGTTAAATTATCATGGCTCTCAAGGAAGACAGAGGAGCACTGTACAGAAGACCCTCACATTTGTGGTTCTGTGTATTCCCTGTGGGTTGTGCCAACCCACTCCCTCCCCGTAATGACTCTTTGTTTTACTAAGTTCCAAGACTCGGGAGAGCTCTGCAAAGGGGGGTTGGGAGATGGAACACAGCTGCAGACTGTGAAACAATGCTGAGTTCGTATTTTTGTTCCCAGTTAGCATAATGAAAAGGGGACTAGGATGGAGGTTGAGGAGACAGTCCCTAAAATAAGAAAGGTAGGGCCAAACATCCTATAGCTCTTATCTGTAGCAACTCCTCCCTGATCTATTCTATCAAATCCAATAGCCATTCATTTGGGTTAACAAGCTTATGTTAAAATTCAAACACTAAGATTTATAGCCATGAGCCACTTATCTAGGTTACATTCATCAATGAACTGTACTGAGACAAGAAATGGAATAGGCAAAGATGAAATGCGGAGCTGGGGCAAGAGGGCAGTGGGGGAGACAGTAGGAGAATTCAGAAAGGGAAGCCCAAGATATCAGATATAAACTGCCTGGTCTGCAATTGTGCCTAGTGTCTGGGGGCAAAAGGTACAAGAGGGAAAACCATACTCCTTCTAAGATTGCTAAAAGCTGCAAGTATCTGAACTGAGAGTTTGGAAGCCTAAATATATTGGTTCCCCATCATTCAGTCTTTCAGTCTAACCTGGAATGAGTCCTGTACTCATATTTTCCTTGCCCTGATGTCTCAACCGGGAGAGAGAAAGAACTCAGAGAAGTAACCCCAGAAAGAGGCTGGAGTCCTACAGCTGCCAGGGAGAGAAAAGCAGTTCAGACCTTACTCTCCTCCCCTAGCCCTTGTCCCCTCCTTCCAGATAATCCTTTACTGCAAATCCATGGAGCCCTCCAGAGCCTATTAACCCAGGATTGCTGCTGTAATATCCTTCTGGATATTACTGATGCCATTAAAATTTCCAAGAAAACATAAGAAGTCTTAAGTATAACAACCAAAACGAGCTCTTCTATAAATATAAAATCATCACATACTAAAGACTGCCTAAAAAGCTATTAAAAAAAATTCAGAAGAATGCCTGTTCCAATTAGGATCCCATTCATGAATACTCAGATGAGGCAAAAAAATAAAAAGACTTCATTGTAAAGCTATTAGGTAGAAGCACATATAAACATTTCCTTCAAGTTAAAATTACACAACAGATTTAGAAATGCTTAGTCTGCATTGAACAATATATAATTAATCTATTCACTCGTAAAATTTTTTCATTATAAAGTTCAGAAAGATTCATTTACACTGACATATTTGCATTTTGTGACATTAGACAAGAATTCACAAGTATGTAGCCTTTTCCCCAGATTTCTAAAATCCATTTACAGATTTTCCTAATCTCCCTATTATAACCAGCACATAAGACAAATCGAAAAATGCATATTAAGTGAGGGAATCAAAAAGAATGATTGGGTCTACTGTTATGTTATAAATATTAAATAGTAATAATTTAATATTTTATTAAATTACTCCTGTATAGTTTATCATCTATTATAAACACAAAATTCATAGGTTCATTTTACTAGGAGACATCATTTATTATGCTTTTAAATGCAAATAGATACAGAAAACTTTGTTTATTCTAGAAAAACTCAATTTTCTCTTTACCTAATTCATTTCCTAGTATGTGCAATTAAGAAAAATTAAGTATACAGGCAGCAAAATTTTGTTAATATTATCACATAATCATAACCTGCCTGAAATGAATAATTCCTTATGGATGTTTAATTGTTGTAAACAAAATATTATTTTCATAATACCTTGATATATGTTATACTTCAACAAAAAGGTTCAAAATGTAAATATCCATGATTTGAAAAAAAAACACAATACTCTCAATATCAAAAGCATCTCTTAATTTTTTAAAGAAATTTTAAAAAGATATAATGCAAATGTCTTAAAGATGTCATTTACATTTAGTAACAAAGTTCACAAAATATGAGTAGCATTATTATATTAAGAAATTCAGATAAAAACAAATTTAAAAAGTTAAATATAATAGCATGAAAGAAGAATATTAAATGTTCTTGCTAAATCCACAAGAGTACTCACCCCTTGGAGCCCTTGGAACTGAATTGAAGGTCGGAAAGGAATTAAATTCTATTAAAAGAAAAAAGAAACAAAGAGTTAAACTTGTGTGATACAGACTGACTGGGTGAAGTTTAAACCTGTGCATCTGGTCAGTGCTACAGTCTGTGAAAATATATTTTCACTATATAATTACTTTTCCAGGTCATTATATCAAGATGCCTTGATAAGCAATATCACAGTTTAAATTTCTCTAAATCACACAACCCAAAGGTATCCCTTGGCAGTGTAGCAAACCATGTTTTTGAAAATGGCTGGTATCATTTGTTTTTATAAAATGACTAGTATGCTAATTCAGTTTTACATTAAAAGTATATATTCTTGATTAGTTTCCTGATACATTTTTTGAGGGGTATGGGAAAGGAAGCAATAATTGTAGGAACTCTGTAAAACTAACAAATGCTAAAACTATAAAATTAAGTATTTGAGAATACCAAGGAACTAAGAGACTCTACAACTACAAGAGGGAGAATCGCATCCATCAGCCATGTCGAATCTAAGTCCCGTCTTGATTTAGAGGTGGTGTGGACATTGCCATCCCAGAGTCTACAGGATGGAGGAATAAAATATGGATTAGAGTGGACTTACTGGTATTCTACTATAGAAATATTGTGACTCTAAAAACGGAAGAAATTGTATCATTGATGTAGAGACAGAGGCCACAGGAGTTGCTGAAGACTGGGAGAGGGAAGAAGAGTGTATGATATGGGGGCATTTTCGGGACTTGGCAGTTGGTTCTAAATGATAGTGCAGGAACAGATGCAGGACTTTATATATCCTGCCATAACCCACTGAATGGACTGGAGGAGAGTGTAAACTGCGATGTAAACTATAATCCATGCGGTGTAGCAGTGCTCCAAATGAATTCATCAAATGCAATGAATGTGCCACACTGATGAAAGAGGTTGTTGATGTGGGAGGAGGGGTGGAGTGAGGAGTGGGGTGTATGGGAACCTCTTATATTTTTTAATGTAACATTTTGTGTGATCTTTGTATCTTAAAAAAAATTTTTTTTTGCTAAATACATATATATATATATTTGAAAATAAACTGTGGCTTTCCATTTTCTTAAATTGTACTAGATACTAGTCTTTAGTTGAGGATCAAAAGATTACCATTTTTTTCCACAACAATCTACCAGGAGAATTTCTAGAACAGTGTTTTATTTTGAGCTCTGTCTTCTTCATAACTTCAATATTTTACTAGGGTTGTGCATTCAGAAGAAAAGCCATAATTGTAAATTATTTTCTGTATTCCAAATCACCAGTGTGAATAGTTTTCCAAATTGGTAACAAAATCCATTGGGAAATAAGATTTAGATAATATTTAGAAACACATCGCCCTATAATCTGTTCTTCAGACCCTCATATCCAAATACAAATGCAAAATCAAAAACATTGGTTTATGGCCCTTACCTCTAGTCCAAATAAAAATACAGATATATCCATATGCCCCTCTCCTCTGTCACAGCTCATAACCTACTATTTCCGGTTATTTCCCAAAACTTCTCAGCAGATTTAAAGGTTTACTAATAAGGATTAAAAACATTAAAAAAAAATAAAGAAAAAGTTAAGTACTTCTTTAAAAGATAAGATTGCCTAATTGTAAAATAAAATGGTAATATTTACCATTCCTTTATTTATAAAATGGATAAACAACTTTTAAAGAAATCATTATAATGGAGAAAGTTACCATTGTTCTACCACCATAAAAAGAGATCATTTAACTTTAGACTTATGAGCAGAATCAAACTACTTCTGGGTGACAAATTCATTACTTAATGTGGGAAAAGTGAGTTTAAAATAGAGATAAAAAGCTAGTGCTTGAATTTTTAAAACCGAATTTTTATAGGGATCCATTCTAATTCATGGTCTTTTATGAAAACATTAAATAGACTTAGGGTAGCCCTGCAAGTTAGGTGACAAAGTATTTCTATCAGCCCTGACTCCTGAATTTCCCTTCAAGTCAGAGCATCTGCTCCATGTCTGGTTACACTTCCCTCCTTGACTTCTTGCCACCCAGAGACTGTGTTAAGCTCACCAACAGAATTAAAAATTCTCTCTTCATCAAGACAATCAATTCTTCTTGATCAAATAAATGCAAAGTTTTCTCGATTTTCAAATGGTGTCTTCTTCACTGCACATTACATCAGTCATGCTTTCATTTCAAAAGTTTGTACCCTTCCCTTTCTTCTTTCTGAATCCACTCCCTCTGGAAGGCTCATGGTACCTGTTTAGTGATGATGCCAAAGATACTCTCCATTCCTCAATTACTTCCCACTACCTATAGGACATTCTGCATTGGAACTCAATGACAGCAAAACATGGAAAATACTAAACTAACTCCCCATTTCAAACCTCCCCCAACCAAACTGCCATCTCTTCACTACTTTTCTGGCAATGGCACTTCTATCTTATTGGTTCTGTAGGCTCACAACCTTAGATTTAATTTATAGTCTCTTCTCTCTGCCCTCACCTCATTCTATTAATTAATCACATTTCACTAGAATCACAGAATTCAGAAGAGGCATTAGAGATAATGGAAATTGTTGTCCACCTACCTGGCCCTGTCTCCTCTTACAGGCCATGTGTCTCATTAATAACTACGCGGAACCAGAACCCAGGACTCGATCCCCCATTCTGCCAAGCTGCTCTTCTTCTACTACCTTGTGTTCTACACACGGCTATAGGAGACACTAGAATCCTGGAGTTTAATCCCTAATGTCGAAGAGTTTATACTCCAGTTGGGGAGAATTTGAGAATGATTAAATACCAGGCTGAGTACTATGGGGAGGTACAGTGGGAATTCTCAAAAAGGAGAGAAAAGTATGGATTATAACAGATACAAGAAAAGTCAAAGTGCTTATGGAAAAGGTGGCTCTTGAGCAGTAATTTAGAAAAGACAAAGTCCAGAGGGTAGGGAGTACCCTGAGTATAAAAGCAAGAGGACAGGAATGAGCACTGTGTGGACAGAGGGCAGGTCTGTGTGAGAGTAGACAGTATACTTTCACACGTGAAATACAACATAAGGAGGAGAAACAGACCTGGAGACTCCTACCCAACCTTTCCTTGTCCTCACAATTTGTCTTAATTTTATTTTATTTTAATTTTTAAAAAGATTTATTTATTTATTTCTCTCTCCTTCCCACCCCCCCACCAGGTGGGTGGCACCACTCCTGGGCAGGCTGTGCTTTTTTTCGTGCACGGCAGCTCTCCTTGACAGGCACACTCCTTGCACGTGGCGTTTCCCTATGTGGGGGATACCCACGTGTGGCATGGCACTCCTTGTGCATATCTGCACTGCACATGGGCCAGCTCACCACATGGGTCAGGAGGCCCGGGGTTTGAACCCTGGCCTCCTACATGGTAGGCGGACACTCTACCAGTTGAGCCAAATCTGCTTAACTGTCTTCGTTTTAAATTTCTATCTGCTAAAGAACAGGGCAGTAATTCAAATTTCAGACATCATGATTTCATGTCTGTTAAAAAGGTTTATTACCCTGTGAAAGCACTCTGCTCTACTCCCCTCCATTATGATTCCCTTACCCTTCAATATTCTGGAGACCCTTGAAGTCTGGCCCTTGACAAAAATCAACAATTGGAGGCTCTTCTAATTTTTTTTTTACTCTAATTTTTTAAATTAAGAAGATGAGTTGCTGAAAAAGTGTTTTGGTAAGGCAGCTCTTGCAGTCTCATGTAAGATGGATGGAGGTAGCTGGATTTTGGGGTAGGACAGGGGCTAGGGAAAAGGATTAGAGAACAACTCCAGGAGAAGCTTTAGAAAGGCTCTGGAGGTACTGATAAAGGCCTGAATTAGTATGGCTGTATCTGGAGCAAACAGAAGGTGGTCCTAGCAGACATTCCCAAGGAAAAATGACGATAAGATGTGCTAAAAGCTTGAATATCAGGCACCAGTGAAAAATGAAGCAAAGATGCCCGTGGGCTCAATCAACTCAGGCCAGTTTGCCAGACTTCCTCAAATTAAGCTCTTTACTTTGAGAGTCCTAGGCCAATTTCAGGCCCTTATCACCTCACACCTAGATAAAGTCCTCACTTCCTTTCTTCCATTCCTTCCAATTCCTGCTCTTGATTCAAACAGCTAGCAGAACTTCTCTTAGACATCACTTTCAGTATGTCACATAGCCCACAGTGGGTTCCTTCTCACTGTCTTCAAAAGCAAAGCAAACAGACACTCCATCTTTCACTTCCAATTGTGGCTTAGCCATGTTAACCTTTTTTATTTGCTCTGCAAATACCCCTCTATTTGTGCCCCCTTCTTGTTCCTTCAACCTGCCAGTCCATACTTATCACTCATTTAACAGTCAAACTCAAGATTAATTTCCTTGCATGTTTTTCAACTGTTTTCTTTTTAGTTTTTGTTTATGTTTTAGATTATTAAATGTACAAAATAAAGTTTTAAAAAAAATAGATTAATTTCCTCAGCTAGACCTTCCTTTGACTAAACCAAGAGTCAAAGACTCAGTGTCTTGAAAGACCCAGGGCAAGTAAATAGGGGAAGAGGCCCAGTATAGAGCAACAAGGAATGCTGAGTACCTACAGAATGAATGACCAACCAAAAAGATCCAAATTTTTACAAAGTTTCAAATAAACCTTTTTCTAGCCAAACAAAACACTGCTGACACGTTTTGCTTATCCTGAACTGTGTCCACTTGACTTAACTCCCACTAGCTGCAGTTTTTCCAGATGTCAGTATCAACTGTTCTACTACACTTGCCTATGTTTTTAGAACCTAACCTCCAGATATGTTTATAGTTTTATCGCCTCTATTGCTTGACTTCTTGACAAAAATGAAAATTTTTATTTATATGGTTTGGGAATAAACAGAGCATTTTTAGATCCATTGTCTCAAATAAGTCAAAACCAACCCTGGGTGGTGGGAAGGCATCGTTAGCCCTCATTTTAGGGGGAGAATAAATAACAAGACTCCAAGAGGTAGAAGGTATTGCTCAGGAAGACAGAGCTAGTGACTGGCATGGCTGGACCACAAGCCCAGCCTTCTGAAATCCCAAAACGGTAGTACTCTTTCCTTCCCTTGTCTATAATAAGTTACCTCTTTATTAGTAAACATTTAAAAGACCTTAAATGTCCATTCAGTTCTTCTGGCATTTTTGTTTCCAATGAAAATGAATTTAATAAAATCTACCATTTCCAAAGTTCAGTTTCTGATTAAATAAAAATAAAAACACTTTTAGTTTTTTGCTATTAAGGACTATGTATAATAAGGGAATTTTGCATTATTTTTCATGTAAAATAAAATAAAACGCTCAACTATCAAATAGGTGTGCTCACTGTTACTAAAAAACTTTAGGATATCTGACACCCTAGAAAAATACTTGAGAAACTCAAATGCCTTACTGATTTTAATACCAAATTTAGAGAAGAAGATATTACTAGATTATAGGTCTTAAAAGTTTTAAAAAATGCAAAAAGGAGGCGACAGCTAGAACTTCATACCTGTTACCCATCTGACCACTGCATTAATGGGATAGCTACCAGGAATATTAAGTTCTAAAAGTCAACACCATTATAAGTAAATGTCTCAAGCATGTTATTTTTTTTTTGTCCAAATATTTTTTAGCCTAAGTTTAATTGCACAAACATTAAACACATGTTTAAATACATCAATTCACTGCATCTTTTTTTTTTAAAGGACAATTTTATAAGTGGCCAATTATGATATGGCATGATTTAAAATGTTTAAGTTACTAGGTACACTCCCATTAGAAATGAGTTTCCACAGGGCTTGAACAACTGATTTTTAGTTTTAATTAAATATTTGCACCAAGCAGTTCTTTTGAAAATCAAGCAACTCCAGAGTTTAACTAAACAGTATCTGAACTATGAGATAGTGATCTGATATCTGCATCCAGCCAAGAAACACAAAGCAGACTGGAACTGACTAGGGAAACTCCTAGCGGGAAATGTTTTAACAACCTGATAAAGATACTATAAATTCGAAGTAGTTTCTCTGTTTTAGAGTTTACCTTCCTTTGAAAAAGACAGGGAATTCTTAAGTGAAAAACAGAAGTGTAGGCAACACTAAAACAGCCATTAGTTTGGTTATGTTCCTGACACCTGTCACTACAAGCCAACACTACTGCAACAAAAACTGTTCTGTGACTGAAGAAATCTATGTCTACTTACTTCCAGGGAACAGTCTTCACAATATATCGGGCTAAAAAAGTAATATGGTATTTCAATGCAATTTCTAACATGATTTCTTTAGGGTAGGAGAGAAGGAACAAAGCTCATGCTTCTTTGGGGTTGAATAAAAGTCATTTATTCTGTAAAGGTTGTTATAACAACCAGTTGGCCATTTACATATTACTTATTCAAGTAAGCAAACTGAATCTATAGCTACTTTTACCCATTAACCACCACCGGATCTGTGAACACACAAATATGAAAAATAGCATTCTGGGTCTAGAAAAGAGTAATCTCTCTAAAAAATACATTATGGAGATCCTTCAACTTTATTCTCTAAGGCATCCCTTCTGAACCCATTATGGAACTTTGATTCTTCGATTAATTTTGAATTATTTAATTTAAAATTAATTATTGAATTACTGAATGCTTAAAATGTGCCAGGACCTACAACAATTTTTACTGTCACCTAGGAATCCTGAGAATATCCTTGTGGGGTAGATACTATTATTCACGTTTCTCAAGCAGAGCCTAAGAAATAAAGGAAGTAAAGTAAAGAATTATGTTTGGATATGGTAAGTTTGGGATGCATTACCTAAGGTTACCCAGCTAAGTGACTTGGTACTCAAACTCTGGCCTGTCTCATTTTAAGAAATCTTACCCATCACTTTACATAGTCAGCTTCTTCCTGACCCTTCCCAACAACAGTTACATAAAATTTGAGCATTTGAAAGCTTCAGAACCAAGAACTGATAGCAAATTACTTTTTTTGTTTTGCACTATAGTTTAAAGAATATATCAAGCATTTAAATAATTTGGTTTTTCTTGTGTAAGTACATAATAAAAAGTAGATAGGATTTTCCTGGGATATAACCTGTATAAAATAGATCTTTCTTTCCTAAAAAAGGCACTATACCATTTTAAAAACTTATGGTATGATTTTTTAAATTTAAAAAGTCATTTTCTTCTTTGTTCTTCATAACATCACTTGAGAAACCAAAGAATATCTAATAATTATATCTAACCATTGTAAAAAAAATCATCTAGGCAGGGAGAGAGGAAGAAGAAAGAGTATTGGATCTAAAGCAGGAAATGGCTTGGGGAAAAGGGAAGTTGATCTTGAAGAAAAAAAAAATACTCTGCTCTTGTCAAAACTCAGTACTATGCTTAAAATGATAGCTTGAGTATGAAACTTAAGAGGCAATCCAAAACTTCTTTAATAAATGATATCTCCCTCTTTGGTACAAATTAGATGCCAAAAAGAGTTATTAGTACTTCACAAAACCTAGTATTTTGCTTTATGAGTCAATTGAGCCAACCTTACATGGAGGAAATTCCTTTCTGCAGATCTGAAGAACCAAACTAAAAAGCACAGAGTAAAGAGTTACTTCTTTCTAGCTATTATACCATATGAAAGAGGGAAATATAAGAGCGAATACCAAAAAAAATTGGAAGAGGAGGAAAAAATCTAATCTATTTAGCACACTCCTTGTTTTGAAAGATAGTTCCTAGTAAACTGTAGCTATCCTACAATGCAGGCCAAATTTTAAAACTTTATTGTTGTCCTAAAAATCTTAGGATTTCAAATAGCTCTTAAAGGGATATGGAAGGCAAAATAGAGATTGAATGACCAGCTTTATAAAGTCAGCTACTAAATTCAGGCTTTAAATCAACAATACTTATAGCATATTATCTCATAAATTTTTTTTTCCAGGAAAGAGTTTAATATGGGATAAATTTATAATTGCATAATAAGCTTAAATGTCAAATCTAACTATAAATGCAAATAAAGATTTGTTCCCTGGGAGTAAGATCTCTACAGCTGAAGTATAGAGAGAAGCGGTGATATACAAATTTGGATTAGAAGATGGAGATTATTTTTAAAATATTGGAAACTGATCAAATAAAGCAGGTAAAACACTTTTATAAAAAGGGGCCATTGAAAGTCTTGAAACAGAGAAATTTATGATTATACTTAATGTTTTTAAAATGTTTAAATATATTTTTAAAAAATCACTGTGGCTGCTATGTGGAGAATGGATTATGAGGGAAGGGTGGAAGCTTGCTGCTCAGCTAGCTGTTCCTGAGCAGAGATGATGGTGGCTGGGACTGAGTGATGGTAGTGGATGTGGTTAGATTTGGATGCACTGAAGATTAACAAGACTTGCTGATGTATCAAATATGCCAAAGAAAGAAAAGAAAAGAGAAGATAAACCACTGATTGTCAGTCAATAACTAGGCAACTAACTGGTGGAGACAGCATCACCCTTGAATAGGCTCACTTGCTTAGGGGAAAGTCTAGCCAAGGAATAGACAGGCAGACATAGGTTTGGGTAGTGAAATAAAGAGCTTTGTTTGGATATGGTAGGTTTGGGATGCCTTTTAAGTTTCCATGAAGACATATTGCGTTGGAAATAAGTGCCTGGAGTTAGGGGAAAAGTCAGAGATGGAGGTAAATATTCAGGAGTCATTAATACATAGGCAGCATTTTAATCCATAGGACTACATGAGAACACTTAGAGTGAAGAGATAAAGAGAAGGAACAGAAGGGAGTGGATATGGCTCAAGTGGTTGAGCTTCTGCCTCTCACATGGGAGATCCTGGGTTTGGTTCCCAGTGAATAAAAAACAAACAAACAAAAAAAGGTGTTCTGTTGTGAGGAAGGAAGGCCTGGAGTGGGCTGAGCAGACAATAGGGTGTGAAAAAGCAAACACTGACTATTTGTACATCTTCAGAAATGACCTCCCTCTCGCTTGGTGTCCCCCTTGCAGACAGACTTTATTGCATTTATTTTTTCATGTGTCCCTGCTTCAACTCAACCAGAAACACTTTCATGATGGCAGGGACCAACCATGATTTATTTAGTTTTATTTCTCCAATATCTAGTTGCATGCCTGGCATAAGACAAAAACTAGAAAATATTTGCTGAATGAATAAAAGAATATTTGGTAGTTGTAATTCTGACATCTACCTCTTAATATTTTACTAAAGAAAAATATCTTAAAATATTCAACTTTTACTTCTTGGGCCACTTTCCTGGTTTCCAAAAGAGGAAAACAAAGCAATGAAATATTATAAAATATGCTAAACTTAAGTTTATAGGTAAACATATTTAAGTCCTAAGGTGTCTCAGTGAATCTAGTAAGCCCAAGCTATATGTGACTTGTCTTCCCTGGATGTATATGTGTGTATGTGTCTGTCAAACAGTTCTTCACTAAGCCTATCTTGAATAGGCTGACTTGTTTAGTGTCAAAGTCTTCTAGCTAAGATTACCTCCATGGACCATGAACCAAGCATATGTGACTAGTCCACTGCAATGTGTATGTATAATAAAAGCTTTATGTACTCATGATTCATTGGTTTTGTTTTGTTTTTCACAAGGAAACTGTCAAATGAAAGAGAAATATGGGAACCAAAACACCAAAACAGAAATAGAGGTAATCTGGAAGAAGTGAGAATATTGATCCTTTCAAGGCCTTTTAGGGATTATGCTATTTCAAAATATTTCAAAATGACAAAATGTAAATCCAGGCATATTATACAGAGTTACTTAAATTTTCAATTATCACTAGGGACAGAAACCACAGGTCTGATCTTCATGTTAAAATCTTATTAGATTTTCAAATTATCTGTGCTCTATGATAGCCTTAAGTGCAATTTATAAAGAAGGTTATTCAATTAAGGAAGTCTATAAAAATACAAACAAAATTAAAAAGCCCTGCTAAAACCAAAATTTCTTTCACCTAACAATTTCAGCTTCCCCTAAAACATCAATAATCCACCAAATTTCCATTCAAATAAAATAGAATTTATATGACATATATGCAAAAAAGCAGTGCTCCAATCTAGCCTCAGTTCCCCAAATATACTTCTCAAATATAAAACATCTAATCAAAACCTATGTCTGTGTTTGATCTCCAAACAAAAAGATTAAATAGTCACCAGAATGGTACTGACCATCTTTATCTTCCCCACCTCCACCCACTCTCACAACTGCTTCTGATTTCCCCTTTTCTTTTAAGGGTACTCTTCCTAGTTTCACTGGCTAGAAATCTTAATTCAACTTCCACCTTAAAAACCTGCTGTTAAATTCTGTAGATTCTATCCTCTGCTAATGCCACCTGCCATCATCCTAATTCAAACACAATCACCTCTGCTTGGACCACATACTTCTTCCTAATTTGTCTTTCTTCCTTCCAGATTCATCTTCTGCACACCGCGACCAGAATAATCCTAAAGCATAGCTCAAATCACCTTAAATTTCTACTCAGTGTCTCCCCAGTGTTGACAGGATAAAATCCAAACTCCTTAGTAAGGTAATCAACCTATTCCAAGCCGCCTTTCCTCTCTTAAATCCAACTATATTTTCCTCTTGCACTCCAGATTAAGCAGAACAGGGTCCCTGACAAATCTATGAGCCTGCTCTAATTTTTCTAATATTGCCCTTTCCTTTCTCATGCCAGAGATGTGGTCCCCCAACAGCAACCTCCATCTGCTAAAATCCTTTGAAAGTCAAAGATCTTTTTTTAGACCACCAACAGATAGGATCCCAAATAAGAAAAGAAACTCACACCCTTCTTCTGAAAAGATAGTTACTGTGAAACTAGTAGCCAATTGCCCTGACTCCAGAGTTCAATTCAAGGTGCTTATGTGATTCATGAATCTTTAAGGAGTTTATAGCCTAATTAATAAGATACTGATTCTCTTTTCCTATACTCTATATTAAACTGCCAGCCACAGAAATGCTAGGTTTGCTTTTGTTGGCAAATTATTATTGAATGTCCTTAAACCAGTTCTTCCTGAAGACTAATATGGTTCACAAGAGTCCTAATGCCGTAACAGAGAAGGAAGGAAGGGAGGGAGGGAAAGAGGGAGGGTGGGAGAGGGAGAGGGCAGGAAGAAAGAAGGAAAGAAGAAAAAGCATTTCTTCCCGGTTAATCTCACCTGAATTAAGCCACCTTTTTCAGCTTCAATTTGGCTGTGGAAACAGTCATTATTTATCATTTTCTACTCAAGACCTGCTTTTCTAGATTTATGCATAAGAGTTGGGAAATGCTTATGAAGCTGAGTTATGCAGAATAGTCAAATGTGGGGTTATATAAAGGATGTTTTCTGAAACCCACATGGGCAATATTTCTTTATTCTAAACCTTAGCTCATCTTAAATGCAGAAATGCTCATATCACATTTTAGGGACATCTTCTCAGTCAAAATACATTTGGCCAAAACTGGCAAAGAAGTGAGCTGGAATCCAGTGCCAGGCTCGAGAACCTCTATGTGGTAGAGAAAAGGATCAACACAAACTGTTAAAAATGAACCGATTTTGGTTTGGCTGAAATTCTTATTTTCCTCCCTCTACTGGCTTTATCACAAATTACCTAATAAACGCTATGAGCACAGCTTCCTCAATTTTTTTACAAGTATAAATGGAGCAAATAGAAATGCTGGATCTGGTGATTGTTCTCGGTAAGCTTTCCTGTAAATCATTCCAAGAATTCTACGTCCCTTTCCTTTTAAATTCTTTTCTTGAATATGCTCCAATCCTTCACATATGTTCTTTCTTTCTCCTCCCAGTTCTGGTGCCAATCTTCCCTGTTTATCTTTTTAGGCAATCTGGCTACTGCTTTTCACTGGGAGGTTCATCTTCCTTTGTGCTAAACAACTAATATTTGAATAAACTTTTCAAACACTCTGCAACATGGCCCATGAACTTGACTTTACTTGTTATGAAGCATATTAAGATCAGTTCAAACTAAAGAGTATCTAAAAGTCAGTAATATTAACTTATTTAAGTTAAACCTGTCTTAATTTTCAAAGTGCAATAAAGGAATCTGTAAATGCAAAGCCTCACTGGTTTACTTAAAGATATGTTCTGAGTGCCTGCTGAACAGTAGTGGCAGCTCTGTGCTAGGAGGTCTGGATGCTCAAGTGGTGTGCTTAATCTCTACTTATAAATCAGATTACTGAGTATCACACATACACATACACACACATTTGCACAAAACGGTCTGGAAGAATAAGGAAAAAGCAGTACATAAGTCTTTTCTGTTCCTCTTAAAACTACAAAGTATCAAATAACGAAAGGTTCACCTGGTAGGGAGCAAGGCTAAAGTGAGGAATCACCTACCATATGATCTTTGGGTTTAGTGATTAAAAAAGATCAGGTAACATAGTAAAGGGAGCTACCGTAAGGACAGTAACTCAGGTTTAAATAAAATCTTATGCTTTGATTGAAAATAACATTATCTGGGTATACAGAGGCTGAGTTCCTCATGCAAAATTAAATGTAAGTATATTTGTACACATTTTCAAAACAACTATGATTTTCCTAGAAGACACAAGTCAAGGTAGGAAAATTTATTTCAAGTCAATAATTGGAGTCCACAAGAGAATGTGTCCTATTTAAAGGCATCTGCTTTCTGATCTTCAGGGACAGACAAGGAGCAGCACTACCGGAAAATACAACTATTCAAAAGACTTTTATGCAACAGTTGGGTAAACACAATATTATCTGAGCCATCACCTTTGAAACTTTGAGTAAACATTTTTAAAAACTAAATTGACAGGCTCAGCAATGACAGACTCTGAAAACAATATTTCAATAAGATTTCTATTACTACAAATGAATTACCCAAATGTCAAAATAAAGCCAGCAATATTAGTTAAAATATTTTACTTTAGCATTTTGGGTTTTAGATTTAAACATAATTTTAAAATACATTTGGAAGAAATATGTAATTTCAGTAATATATGCTCTTTTAAAATATGTAACCCTTATGTAGAACATTATCCCAGGCACTTATTTATGATGAGTATGAAGATGTAATTTTTGCTTTTGTTTATTTAGTAACCTGTCCCCTCATTTAAATTCTCTACAGTAAAAAAAATAAAAACTAAACAAAACGGTTTGGCAATGTATCTTAGAGTTCTATATTAGATGTCTGAATTTAGTCTGTAAATCATGAAAATAATTTTCCAGTTAATGCTTTTTAAAATATATAATCAATTTGAAACTATTTCCATACTCAAACAGTGGAAAACAACTTCTAGGAGATATTTAGTCCAACTGTAATGCCAACTCCTGGACTCACAATGATACCCCCCCACATACCTCCCATGTATAAAGGGGGGGTTCCATTCTCTGAAAAGAGAAAATTTGAATAGTGAAGGTCAATTAGGTTTGTTTTCTTTTGAAATGGTGAGGAATTATGATTTGAGAAACCAAGAGCTCAAAATTTTCAATGATTCTGTTTTCATGAACTTTAATAATTTAGTTTATTTACTCAGTTATATCTAAGGAACTTCTCTATTCTGCCCAAATCATAGCTTCCTAAAATTCCTAGTTTCATCCCCCTGAAGCTTTAGGCCAAGTGTATTAATTTAGTAATTACAATGGATAAAATAATCTGGATTAAAAAAAAACTTTCTGATGCTTAATTTGGGAAATTAACCTGTTGAAATTTCTGGCTCTCACAAAATCATCAGAAAAGGAGGAATAACAGTCAGGACCTCGTGCAGGCCAAAGCAACTTGGAGGCTGCTTGTCATCAAGCATCAAGCTCCTTTCTATTTGATCACAGGCATGGTGGGGGCAGTTTTATGTGTGAAATTAAAACCAATTTTTCCCCCAGACAGAAAAGACTTGACCACTAGAATCTTATTCCCAATTAGCCAACACATTTCAAAACAGCAGCTACAATTTAGTCACGAGTCCTGCTTCTGACAAGGGCGGCTTATGTAAAAGACTAATTAAGTATCACTCCACTAGAGAATAAAAGCTCAGCCAGATGCCCAACCATCACTGTGCCCATGAGGGAGCCCTGGTCTGGCCTGAGCCAGGAGGAGAGGTACTGAGAACACATTTGTGAGAGACTTAACTCAATACTCTGGAGAATCCTGCAATACCAACAGTGCACAGGCACCCAAAAGGTCCCTCACTTCTATTTCTTCAGTCTCTTTCCACTTTTCATCCCACTCGGGATAACCTCAGACCCTGCTTTCCCAAGCCCCTAAAAAAACTTCCTGGGGCTGAGGTGCCAGTGAGGCCTCAGGGCAGGAGCTGGTTAAGTCAGGAACAAGGCAGTGTCCAGTTGCAAAGGCCAAGTCAGCATATTTTCTCCCCCTCCCTTTGCACACCATGGCTTCTATCACCAGCTTTACAGGAGAAAAGGAATTCTATGACTCACTCAATCTACCTGACCTCACACTCAGGAAGGTGGAGGAACCTGGAAAAAATCTTCTCCCTTTCCCTTCTCTGCTTGGGTACAGATCCATTAATTTGCTTTTACAGAGATGGAAAAAGTCAGTAATGATATTAATAGGGAATAGAAGCAGACAGAACAAATAAAGCTACTGACTTCACTAACAAAGTGGGAAAAAAAGTAAACAAAAATCAGGAAAGGTCAGGAGAGAAAGTGGAGAGTATTTTCTCCTTTCTTCTGGAAAACATTGGTACATAAATGTAAACTTTTGGGGTAAAAGCAATCCAACCTTAATCTTAAGCATGCAAACACTAAGGTGTAGGAGGCAGAAATGAAGTCCACACAAACAGCACACCCATCCTGGGCTCCCAGCAATCATGCAGATCAGTGGGCACTGGGGGCCTCTCTGCCACCTTACTGCTCCCCAGGCACCACCATCCCTCTTCCCTGACTGGTTCTCCTCCCTCCACTCCTTCCTTGCCAGGTGTACAGTCTGTCAATCCCGCAGTAATCAACTGTCCAGTTTGTCTGTTGCTCTCCCAAGGTGTCTGACTGACTTAAAGCTCCCTGACATACCTCTCCCCCACTTCTGTCAGTCTTTCTGCACTCCCTGGCTCCTTCTGACTGTGGGGTGACCTCTTCTACTGGCTTATTCCTCTCCGGGCCTCTGTGTTTTTTCTCTTTCTCTGACCTACCTTCTTCCCACTGTCATTCCTTCCTACACCCTCCCCTTGGAGCAGGCAAGCTTATCTTTCCATCTTGCAGGGCTTAGTTTCTCTCCAGTGTCTGCTTCTGTCCCTCTGCCTGCCTATCTGGCTTCCCCCATTTGGGCCTCCCACATGATGCTGGCACTGGTTTCTTCTGCCAGTGCACCTGTCTAGTGCGACTGGCACATGCAGTTTTGTATTTCTTGGGTGCCCTTGCATCCTTATTGTTAGGTGTACACTGACCTCCTGCCATACATGAGGCTCTTTCTCCCTGCGCATGTATTCCTCCCCTCATCCCCCACACAGAAGTCTGTGTTTCTCACCGTGTTTTTCTGGCCTGTACAACTATGTGTCCACCCAACTCTGTGAATGCCCTACTAAGAGCATGCTCACATCTATGAGTCTCTCCTATTTTATTTACACATACCCTATCATGTGGGCTAGAGTGCTTCCTAAGGTGTGTGCACTTATTTGGGGGTGGGGGAGGAAGTGGGGGGACCGGGAGACTCTCTGAACACATCCAGTTTGCTCTGGTTCCAATGCTCCCAGTGAACTAGAGTTAACACTACTCCCATGACTCCCTCCCTTGGACTCTGTTTTCCCTCTATGCATTTAAAGTGCCTGGCACCAGTGGGAGTGCAACAGATGTTAATTCTTTTCTTCACTTTTATCTGGAGAACTATGAGCCTGTGACCTGGTGTCCCTCTGTGCCAATGCCTGTCCTTCCACAACAGTTGGGAGTGTGATTCCTTGGTATGGACAGGGTTATTTGTAAGGATGCCCTGTGGGTTTTATCTTCCTCTTCCTGTTTCTCTCAGAGTAAAATGTTACCCAGCTACCATATGGTATGTCCCTTCCCTCATGCAATGTGTCCGCTCCTGTCTTCCATATTCACACTACAATACTGCATGTCCATAAATGGCCTACCCGTGCACCCTGGTCCCAGTGTCTATTCTCTGTCTCTGCCACCTTTTTTCCCAACGTGAAAATGCATTCCTGGGTCTGTCCTCCAATTGCGGCGTACTCTCCCTGTACCCGAGGTGTGTGCCTGCCTCTTTGGAACACTGGGTGAGAGACAGTCGGCTAATCTCTGCCTGGCTGCGGTGTAGCCTACCCGGCTCCAAGTCGATGTGTCGGTGAGTCCGCCCATTACGCAGAGCGTATTTCGGGTACAAGGAGCACTAGCGATTTTCTCCCCAGGACGCGAGGTCTTACTCCCGGGTAAGCGCCGGGTGTGTGCGAGTCCTCGGGTCTCTCCTGAGTACGCGGCGTTGTGCGTCCACCCCGAAGGCGGTGCGTCTCCGGGAACTCACAGCGCCTGTGCTCCCTACTCCCTGCCAGTACAAGGTGTGTCGCCTTCCCCCACCCCCCCCGGAATTCCTGTGTCCTCAGGTCCCTGCGAATATAAGGTGTGCCCTCCATCCGCCGAGCGCCCGTGTCCCCATCTTGGCGAGGACATCGTAGGCTACCCCGACACGCAGAACGCGGGGGTCATCCTCTCTGCGGGTCACGGCGACTATATGTAGCCCCAACACGCGGACGGCCTGGGCCCGCGGGTCCTCCTCGGCTCGTTACCGGTCAGCTGCGCGCGCCCCGCTCCCCGCCGTGGGCAGAGCGGTCATATAACTTGTCTCCTCTTCCCGTCTCTCCCTTCTTGGGGCAGAAGAGTCCGGAAACCCGGGGGGCGCCGTCGGAAAGTCCCGCAGCGGCGGCTCAGCCGAGCTAGGGCTCGGGAGTCTTGGCCCCGCCGCCAGGGGCCGCCCGCCCGCCAGCCTCCCAACGCCCCAGCGCCCGGCCAGCCCCGGACCGCGGCGTCAGCGACCCTGCCCGGCCCTGCCCGGCCGGGCCGCCGCGGGCGCTGAGGGCAGCGAGCCACCGCTCCGCTGGCTCCGCGCCAGTGCCCGGGGCAGGGGGAGGCGCGGGCTGGGCAGCGAGGGACGCCCTCAACATCCCCCAGCCCGGCCGGTCGGCGGGCCCGCTCACCTTGTGGCTCTGGTAGGTCTCGAGCGCCCGGATCGCCGTCTCAGTGAGCTTCACATGCAGTACGGTGATGTGGTCCTGCCCCAGCCGCCCGCACGACAGCCCGTAGCGCTGCTCCTCCCGCAGGCCGGCCGCCCCCCCCGCCGCCATCTTAAACTCCCCGGGGTGCCGCCGCCGACGCCGCTCCGGCGCTAGCCTCCACTGCGGCCGCGGCTGCTCGGGCTTCTGCAGCCGCCGCCACCGCTACGGCCATCCCGCTGCTGACGTACTGTCATATACTGCGCGCAGCCAGACCTCGAGCTGCCACCGCTGCCACCCGCCCCACCCTCCGGCCCCGCGCCCCGCCCCGGGCTCGCCTCATTGGCCCCGATGCCCTCAGGACCGCCCTCATTGGCCGTCCTCCACTCTCACGAGGGCGGGGCCCAAAGTCGCTGGAGTTTTGCTCCCGGGACGGGACGTCCGAGAGGTGAGAGGCTGACGTCGAGGTGACGCGCCAACTTAATCACAGCTGACGTCACGTCTGGTCCTCTTGGTTCGCCGGCCGCGATTGGCCAAACTGGCTTGGCGATCCCTTGCTAATTGGGTGTTCAGGTTGTCTGGTCTGGTTACCTGGAGTTGGAGCCCCGCCCCTGGGGGCAAAGTAGTGAAGAGTCAGGAGAACGAGAGTCTTTTCCGTCGCTGGTGGTCTGTGGGGAGGAAGGCCGCCACCACCCCAAATATGTGAGGAGATGTCTGTGACTAAAAGCTTTGTCCCCCGACGGCTGTGGATAAGATGGTGGAGCTTGGTGTGTGCGAGGGAGGACGCAGTAGGTGGAGTCCCTGGAGATCCTCGCTGAGAGATGAGCTTAATAACTGTAGTTGAGCAGATGGGAATGGGGGTAGGGGGTGCCTTTCTTGGTCAATTCCCTCTGAACTTGAAATTAGTGGGTTGACCTTAAACTTGAGAAGTTATATTAGAATTTCTGGAACGTCTTAAGAACAAAACGGACTTTATGGTTTCAGTGTCTTTGGTGTGAGCATAGAATTACTGAGAATTGAACTTCAAGACCTTAGCCACACCATCCCCGGTTGTGATCCCAGAGAAACTTACTTTCCTCTGGAGCTCGCCATCGGGTTAGGGATGTGTCCTTTTACGGGGCAAGCAGAGCCACTCTCTTTTGGGGAAGTATTTCCTTTCAAAGGACTGTAGAGGAAGAGTAGAATTTGCCTTGACCTAAATTAGAAGAAATACCCACATCTCTCCGTTCCCCGTTCTGTTTGAGTTCTGTCCAGTTTGACTAGGTTGTGGGGGGAAAGTACCTAGTGTTTAAGGCTAGGGAGTGAGCTATTGAAGCTAAGTGGAAAGGGTCTGGTGGTGGGGGATATTCCCAGGCCTGCCATACATTCCATTCCTTACGCTGCTCTCTGTCGGCGTGACTAAGGAAGGGAGCATAATCTGGAGCCCTCTTCAGACTGTGGATAGACTGATAGATGGACTTTGGGTCAGAAAGACTGAATTGATTGAGGAGAAACACCAGATAAAAACAAACCATTGAAAAGTTTGAAGCCGTCGAAAGACAATTGTTAACAAAAATGATTAATTTTTGAAATATGAGGTGCTTGTTTCCCTCAGATTGTTGCCTTCAGGGATTCCCCAGAAAAAATTATAGACATTTAATCAGTATTTATTGCTCTTTTAGGTAGGATAACCACTGTGATTTTCCAGGAAGCCCAACTGGGCATTTTCCATGATTCCACCACCACTTGAATAAATCCCTTCAGGTACACTACTTCTTAATTCAGACCTTTAAGAATTGTTATGTGTGTAATGTGAATTATAGAGCTAATTATCCTTCCACTGAGTTTGCGTTAAGTGGGAACCTCACAAGAGAGCAAGCGGTTTTTAAACTGACTTAATTTCAATTCACTAGACTTGGTAAGTTGTTAAGATATGATTAACACTTGTTAATTTTGTTTTTTCAGTGTGTTATTTATTTTAAATCATTGCATAAGGAAATAAGTGCAATCACGCACAAAATATTGGATTAAGAATTTTACTCTTAGAAGTAAAATAGAGTCTTCATTACTTCTATTTATCAGCCTTCCAAAAGTAAAGATCTCACTCAAATAGTACATCTCTAAGTGAATTCTAGTCAAAATCATCCTATGCTTGAATTATTCTCTTTTTTTGTGTGTTTGACAAGGAAGGACCAATCACATTATCTAGTACCTTAATTATTTGGGGATAGGTTTGACCAGAACAAGTAAAACCTGTATCCCACAGCTTTACTGGTGAAGGTGGGTAAATCCCCACCTACATGCCATCTTAACGTGGTATCCTCTTACTCAGAACTTGTGATGACATCCAACCAACGGGGGAGGGCAAGAGAGTAGGGGAAGGAAAGGAGAGTGGTTTTCACTGTTGTTTTCAAATGTCTGACCTGCAGCCCCTTATTAATAATATATTTTTAAATTGTAGTAGGAAAATTTCTCTCATACCCTAATTTAGTGGGTAACCATTTTTTTAGTGGGTAGTATATTGCTGTCTTGAGTTAATGATTGTTATTTTCCCCCTTATGAGCTTTTAGGCTATGGGAGGCAGTGGCCATGTACAAAGTAACATGGTAATCTAGCAGTGTGTCTCTTCATTGGTATCTCACAGGAATTGTACACGTTATGCCTGCCTGAATCACATGGTCAATTGTGATGCTGATGAAGGTAATTAATTTTGAGGGGGCTGATGAAAGTTGATTTTTGAGAAAGCTGCCATTTTGTACATATTTTCTCTATATCTGTTTAAATAACATAATTATTATATGTCAACAAAGTGTAAGATGATGTAGGGAATTTAAAAAACTAGTCTCTTAAAGGAATTTTCTATTTAAATGGGGTGGGTGAACTAACACACTCAAAGCAAACCAATTAGAGAATTAGTAAATTCTAAATTGAGTGGTGGTGGTGGTGAACACTCAGAAATTCAAAGAAAGAAGTCAGGAGGTTTTGTGGAGGCAGTGGAACTTGATCATCCCTTGAGGGATGAATCAATTCTGCATACATGGAGGTGGTATAGATGGGGAGAGCCAGCTAACAATGATTTTAATGATCATTTTAGTTGAACCCCTTCATTTTATGATTGAGGAAGTGAGACTCAGTTAATTTAAAAGCAACCTACCTAACCTATCATAACCAGGGTCTGAATCAGGTCTTTAAATGGTCTTCCAGTCTCTATATACACTGAGTAGCTTTTGTTTGGATTTAATAACTGAGAAGAAATCTACCTCATATGGTAGCCCAGAATAGGGAAAAGGCAAAAAGGAAGTAATCTGACTCAAGGCCTACTTCTTGTCTAATGTCCATTGTGTGGTACAGGCAGAGAAATGTGAACATCAAGGCCTTTGTTTGCCTTCACATGCCTAGTTACCCCTTGATCCTGGTTGCTGCATATTTAATGACTATTTCTTACTTCTTTGGTGTTGAGGTCAACAATTTAGATGCTTTCAGGGACCATTTGGTACCCAAAATGAGTGAAGCAGTCAGACACAATGAAACAGGGACTAAAAACGCTAGACTGTGGCAAACCGGGTATGGGTGCTTATTTAAAGGAATTAGTGGTTTTTTGGTCCAGCTGATGGTTATCAGGTGAACATGCAGGGGCTCAGTGTTGCCAGATCTTCTAATTGTTAAGGAAAGGCTAGACAATCCCAGATTTTCATGATTTTTATTTCTTACTACCTAATTACATTTTTATTTTTATGTTATTTTTTACGTTTTAAAATAAATATTTTGTGGACTTTAAAAAAGTCTTTAGAACAGAGTTAGCCCACAGATTTCTAGTTTTTAGCCCCTGCTTTAGTGATTACCAATGCAGAAGAAGGCCATTCTGTCTTAGCAGTTTTGTGAGTTATTTCTTAAAGCTACCTATACAAAATGTTGCTACTAATGTCTTAATACATGGGAATGGCTTCTGTTATAAAAAGGAAACACAGAACCTTTGGAGTTATAGCAGAGAAGCCCACTGGATGGAGAATATCCAGGTTAAGAGGGTAAGTGTAATCTTTCTCCTTGGTTTTCCTTGATGCCTCTTATCCCCTTACCCAGTTTGACCCTGCTCTCCTTTTGAGACATTGGCCCAGCCACATAAAAAAATCTCCTTTCCTTGGACATATCTGAAGTAGTAGCTTGAGGTTTTGAAAAGAATTTTATTAATTGTTCATAGAGTATAATGAAATGCCTAATGGAAGAACATAACTTTTTGTTTCTTAAACATAGGTTTTAAACTGAAAAAATTATTATTGTAGCATATGTGATTGTTTTTTACTCCTTTCCACTTGAATTTAAGAAATGACACATTGCATTGTTTTTATTATTGTTGTTGTTAAATCTGTTCCTGAGCCCCCAATCCCATTTTTTGGTAACATATTAAATCCACAGGTCATATAGAGGTCTCAGAATATATGAGGAGGGCTTTCTTATCTACCTCCATCACTGCCCGTACAATCCATTAGAGGCTCAAGAATTTCTCATTAGGAAGGGTTTGGAGTAGGGTGCAATCTGGCTGGAAAGAGCTAGGGTACCTGACTTGAAGCTGGGTTTATGTAGCAAACATACTCTTCTTATTAAACTTGTGTATTTATTTGGGGGTGAAATTGAGGGTGGTGATAGTGAGGATTATGGGAAGGGGGCTGAAGCCCTCCCTAACCAGTTCTTGGTACCAAAACATGTATGATGATGGTCCAAGTCCAAATGACTTCCTGAAGGGGATAGATAGCTTATCTATTCCAGCTGGACTGGAAGCCTTGGGGCACATGGCTCAGCCTTCCTAGGCATGTCTTCTCCAGGGTCCTGTCATTTCCTTGGAGAATTGAAAGACCATGGAATTTGGTCAGTGTAATACCTTCGTGGAATTGGCAGCCTCTCTCCCTTCCCAGTTTTGGGAGAAATTGTCCCAGCTCTGGACTTCCTCTAAGCTTTCTTAGTCTCCCGAGTTCCTTTCTTTCTCTAGTACAGACTAGTTCTTTTCAAAATCTGTGATTTGGGAGTAAGGAAAGCACCTCCTCCCTCCATCCCCCATCCCAGTTCAAATCTCTTCTTGATTCTTGGTGGGGCTGAGTAGAAGCTAGGTGGGTAAGGCTATTTCTCATTCTTTCAGATTTATCAAAACAAAACAAAACCATACTCTAGCCTCCTAAGATGGCAATAATTAGTCTTCACTTAGACTTTCTCAAGAACTTCCTTCCCTCTCTGTACTGTGCCTTTCCCCACTTGATGAGCTGTCTGTAGGAAGTTGTATGCCCTTTGAAGGCCCAAAAGACTTGGTTTCAATTCTCTAGCACACTAAAAAAATTCTCTCCTCCTCACCTTATAAAGGGAAATGTCCTGAACACAACAGCTAATTGGCCAAACTGTGTTGGCTTAATCCCACCTACTTTTAGAGAATTTTATGATCCTATTTTTGGAATCCTTTCTTCTACCACCTCTTTCCCCATTCTCAGTTATCACAAATGGCCTTGTAAAAGTCTACCCATTACTAGTTCACAGTGTAATAATACTTAATGATCACAGTAATCACATAGAAGAATTGCAATTGGTGATCGTTAATGGCTTATCACCATAGTGCAAAGTGCTGTGAAAGGTGTCAAATAAACTCAGATAAGGAGAAGGGTAATAAAGAATTAGTTCACAATTCTTACGCTTCCATGCTATTTTGTACTAAAAACTATTTCAGAATAAATTGAGGATTACTTTTAAACACGTGAATAGTGGGCCAAATGCCATTAACATCAAGAGCACTACTGATAATTAATAATAGCTTACTCCTGATGGGGTTTTGCAGTTTAAAGGCAATTAAGGTACATGATTGCGTTGAATCTTCTTAATAACTCTGTGAGGTAGCCATTGTTTTATACTTGTGTTACCTTTGAGGAAACTGAGGCCCAGAGAGCTGTGTGTCACCCTACTATAAGTGACAGGGCCTGGCCAGAATCTAAGATTTCCTTTCCCAAATCTAGTACTTCTACTTTTGAACATGGCACTAAGAGCTAAGGAATTATACTGAATGATTTAGGTTATCACACTGAAATTAATAAAAAAGAAATAGTTGATTCTACTTCCTTGGGCAGATTGAGGATTGATTTTGTTGTTGGTTTTGCAGTCAAGACTTAAATTGAATCATCTCTTCCATACTCACATCAAGTATCTTTCTAGATATTAAGGCAAATGAAATGATCAATATACTTTTGGTTTACTATAGTTAGCATATTGACTTTTAGTGATTTATGAAAGCAAGTTCTATTTTCATGTGTAGTGTATGTAATTTGTGATATATTGGAATCCTTGGTGTGCATAATGCATATTCCATTTGAAAAGGCTCATATTATAATTTTATAATTTTAAATTATTATAAAGATGTATAGCTCTTATATCTTTGCTTTTATTGCATGTTGTTCATATTTATCATTTATTTGATAATGAGCCTTTGTTCAATAGTATCACTGTCCCCTTGGAAAAAATAGTACTTATTTTATGACATGGTTTCCAAATATATTATTATAGAAAATAGAGAATAAATATATTGCACATATGAACACATCAGACTTTTGTGTTTTGACTTAGAGAGTTAGAATTGCATTTTCAATAAGCCATTTATCATATTTATCATTCTTGATCTTGTTGGTGTATCTCTTATAGCCTACTATTTTGGGAGCTATTACTGTTGCTTTGTATTTTGGAAAAGAAAGAGCCAACATGACTCTTATATATTAGAATATATACAGAGTTAGAAAGAAGGCAGCCTAGTCTAGTAGGTTATATAAAATATGAAGAAAAGGCATATGAAGCAGCACAGGGGCACCAACTCAGTGATGTAGGAGTTCTGGATTGCTAGAGTTTTTTTTTTTTTAAAGATTTATTTTTTTATTTATTTCTCTCCCCGCCCCCAATTGTCTGCTCTCTATGTCCATTCGCTGTGTGTTCTTCTGTGACCTCTTCTAGCCTTATCAGCATCACCAGAAATATCTGTGTTTCTTTTTGTTGTGTCATCTTGTTGTGTCAGCACTCCGTGTGTGCAGTGCCATTCTTGGGCAGCCTGCGCTTTATTTCGTGCTGGGCGGCTCTCCTTATGGGGTGCATTCCTTGCGCGTGGGGCTCCCCTATGTGGGGGACACCCGTACGTGACAGGGCACTCCTTGGCGCATCAGCACTGCATATGGACCAGCTCCACACAGGTCAAGGAGGCCCAAGGTTTGAACCGTGGACCTCCCATGTGGTAGGTGGTATCCACTGGGCCAAGTTTGCTTCCCTGCTGGAGTATTTTCAGTTTAGGGCATTGGGGAAAGCTTCATGGAAGAATTAGCATTGGATTGTCAAAGCTGTGATAATGGGAGTATTCAAACATTTGAGGTTTGGGGATCCTTTGTGTAGGGGTTTGCTATCACAAACCAGTACTCTGGTTTAACTGGTGTCTGAAGCACATGAAAGAAGTTGTAACAGATGGAGCCAGAAAGATGAGGTGGGGACAGATTGTGAAGAAAGTGTTCAAATACCATAAAGAGTATGGGCTTTATCTGTGAACAATTGGAAACCATTGAAGTCTTCTGACCCACAGTTAGTAATGTATAACTCATATGTTAGGACTATCCAGGTGACAGCAGTATGAGTAATGGATTGGAATGGGGGGATACTAGAAAAATGGAGCTGAATTAGGCAAAAGGTAATGAGGCCCTGTGCTGGGGTATTGATAATAGGAATGGAGAAAAGAAGTGAATGATAGGATCTGTGAAGGTAGATTGACTGATCCGATGGCTTTATTTGGGTATGAGAGGTGAGTGAGCATGAAGAAGCAAAAATAACTAGTAGCTTCAAGTTTACTTTATAAGATATAGGATTAATATTAAAAGAAATAAGGAAATCAGGAGGAGGTGGTTTAGGTTTGAAGTATTGGTGAAATATGTGAGTGAAAATGTTTAGCAGCTATTTGGAAATGTGAATCTTAGGCCCCCGAGTCTATTCTGTTGGGATGATAGTAGGTATATTAGAACTGGACAAGTTGTTTTCTGAGGGAGGTCGAAAGGAAACAGGAGGAGAAAGGAAAGAAACAGGAGTATTCCCTGATCCCACCTCTACCCTTTAGGGCTTTACACCCCCTTTGCATTTAGAATCTAGGTTATGGTGGGCCACTGTTACTGATTGGGGTACCTTATGCCTGAGGTGTGTGTGTGTGTGTGTGTGTGTGTGTATGTGTGTGTGTGTCCCTCCCTGTATGTGTATATTTTAACAATTTTTGCAATAGTAACATCACTCTCATTCACTTGCATTCAAACATGTTTTTTTGACTAGGCGAAAAAGAAGTGGAATTAATCACTTCTTCTTAAGCATTGTATTTATTTGATGCATACCAATGGAGATGTGTTGACCTTGCATAGTTCATCCATTGGGTGTATAATGGCAGTAAGACTATATAGCCAGTCACTGTTGTAGGCAGTAATTGGTGATCCTGAAGGATCTGTGAATTGGAAAGTACAGGGACATACAGAGATCATTGGGGAAGGAGCAGTCAGGGAGACCAGTGATCAGAGGAGGCTGTGTTTGGTTGGGGAGTTTGAAATAGGGTAGTGTGAAGCTTAAGTGATAATTTGTAAAAGCATTTAGTAAAAGATCATTGTTACTGGTAATAGCCACATTCTTACTGAATAAAGTTTACTGGTTGTGCATTGAATATTTCCATCCTAAGTGGGTCAAAATTTCAGTTCAATCTAGAGAATATTACAGAATTTGTCTCCAAAGACTGGTATCCTTGCCTCATATTGAAAGTGATAAAGCCACCTTCAAATTGTTATAGCAGATTATTTTACTGATGGCTAATTAACAGAAATGTGTGTTTGATCATCCATAATCTGATCTTGGAAACAGGGCCATTAACTGAGAATGAGAACTGCTTTTTATTTCTGATTCTGCCGCTCTAGTCCTAGCCTTGAGTAAATCTCTTCTGATATGTGTAAAATGATTCTGGGTGATTCCAAGTTTTTAGATTGTGACATTTCTCTTCAACATTTTGCTGAACCCACATAAAATATATATGAAGTATAATGTGAGACTTGATTACCTGCAAAAACAGATTGGCCTCTAACAGAGATAGCCACATTTCTTAAAAACAACAGCAGTCCAGACTGTTAATGATCTATTATGACTCTGTGATCCCTGGTGAAAATACTGGTACTGGAGTCAGCAAATTGTTTTAAACTTCAATAGTATGGAAAGCCAAGCAGCATGATTAAGCTTTGTCAAAATGTTGAAAAATCTTGTTTTCTGCTGGGAGGAGGAAGTCTGTCCTCATTTTTAGGTTCCTGACTCTTTTTCAAAAATGTTTCTATCTTGTGGTTTTAGAATTAACCTATTTTTTTTTACATGCTTACTGTAAGTATATAGGTTTGAATAGATCAATTAAATATTATTTTAAAATAATTGCCAAAAAGAAAAATGGCCCTGGAGATTTACTTTAAAAGTAGAAAATCTGAAGGATTTCTTTTGGGGGGGGGGGTTGTAGTGATAATTATCCAAAAAAGTTTACGTAAAATATTCAAGTGTCAACTCAGAATAAACTTTTTAAGATTTATCTTTTAATTTGCATAAGGTAAAATTTACTCTTTTTGGTATTTGGTTCTATATATTTGACAGACAAAACAGTTCTAACACCCCTGAAAATCCCCTTGTTCTTCCTCTTTGCAGTCAACCGTTCTGCCCCAATACCCTTGACCCCTGATAACCACGGATCTGTTCTCCATCCCTATCATTTTGCCTTTTCCAAAATGTCATGTAAATGGAATTATACAGCATGTAGTGTTTGGGTTTGGCTTCTTTCACTTAGCGTAATGCATTTGAGAGTCATCCATGTTGTTTCGTGTATATATAATTTGTTCCTTTTTATTGCTGAATGAAATTCCATTGTATGGGTGTTCCACAGTTTATCCAGTCACCTGTTGAAACACATTTGCATTGTGTCCAGTTTTCTGTAACTATAAATATAGCTGCTATAAACATTCACAAATAGTTTTCGTGTGAATGTAAGTTTTTAATTCTCTTGGGCAAACACTGAGAAGTGGAATTACGGAGTCTAATAAGTGTATATTTAACGTAATAGTAAACTGCCAAACTGTTTTCCACAGTGGCTTTTCCATTTTGCACTTGAGAGTTCGAGTTTCTCTGCATCTTTGCTAGCATTTGATATTGTAGGGGTTTTTTTTGGTTTGTTTTTTTTTAAATTTTAGCCATTCTAAAGGGCATAGTCGATCTCATTGCAGTTTAATTTGTATTTTCCTAATAATAATGATATAGAGTGGCTTTTCATGTGCTTATATGCCATCTGTATATCTTTGTTGAAATGTCTGCTCGGGTCTTTTGCCCCCCCCTTATTTTTTAAAAGATTTATTTATTTATTTTAAAATTTTATTTCTCTCGCCTTCCTACCTGTTGTCTGCTGTGTCCATTCGCTGTGTGTTCTTCTGCGTCCACTTGCATTATCCTGCAGCACTGGGAAACTGTGTCTCTTTTTTGTTGCATCATCTTGCTGTGTCTGCTCTCCATGTGTGCGGACCACTCCTGGGTGGGTCTTGCTTTTTTTCACGCAGGGTGGCTCTCCTTGTGGGGCACACTCCTTGTGCATGGGGGACCCCTACACAGGGGCACCCCTGCATGGTAAGGCACTCCTTGTACACAGCAGAGCAGCACTGCACATGGGCCAGTTCACCACATGGGTCAGGAGGCCCTGGGGCTCGAACCCTTGACCCTCCATATGGTAGATGGACACTCTGTCAGTTGAGCCACATCCACTTCCCTGCCCCCCTTCTTTTTAATTAGGTTGTTTGTTTTCTTATTTTTGAGGTTTGAGAAATCTTTATGGGATACAATTTTTTTTTGTCAAATATGTGATTCACAAACATTTTCTCCTAGTCTGTGCCTTAATTTCATTTTCTTAAATTGTCTTTTGCAGATCAAAAGTTTTAAATTTTTGTCAGTTTTTCTTCTATGGATGGGATTTTGGTGTCATATAAGTCTGTGAGTCATTTTGTGTTAATTTTTGATAAGATGTAAGGTATATGTCTAGGTTTATTTAATTTTTTTTTTACATATAGATATCCAGTTGTTTTAGTACCATTTGTTTAAAAGACACTTTTCTCCATTGAATTGCCTTTGTACCTATGTCAAAAATCAATTGACCGTTTTTGTGTGGGTCTATTACTATACTCTCTATTCTGTTCATTGATCTATGTTTCTATCCTTTCACCAATACCATACTATCACAATTATTGTAGCTTTATAATAGAATTGACTGTTGAGCATCTCTGCTAGGAAGAAGCAAGTTCTCTGTAGCACTTAATTCAGTTTCCTTATCATCTTATTATTGAAGCAAATGGACTATTTCTCAACAATTTTTAGTATTTTCAATCTTCATTCATTTTATATTTTGATTATAAACTCAGAATAGCTCCATACTTCTTATATCCCTTTCCTGGATAGAAAAAGACTCTGCTTCAAAATAATATCCCTGTCGACTATAGCATTTAATTTGGGCTTTCTGTGCATCAAGGTCAAAATATAAAAATTTGCAAAAAAGAAGCCATCCACTAAATTACCACCTGCAGAAATTCCCTTGACAAGCTTCCCTGGGAGTTATCTCTTTTCACGGGTCCCACTGCTCCGTCTGAACTACTTGGACAGTGGTGACACCTTACCACTCATTGATAACCGGCTTCCTGTCTGGTAGAGTGGCAGTTGGTAGAAATCAGCTGTTATGATTCATCCCATTCTAAGATTTCTGCCTTTTGAGAAATGACACTAATAGAAAAAGGCTGAATGGTGTCTGATTAGGAGGATTTTCTTTATGAAAGTGGGTTGATTTCTAGTGCTTGAGCAATTGAATTTTTTATTTTTTAACAGGTACATTCCAATTCCATTTCTGTCTGAGCTCAGTACATAGATAAATGTTTTCATCAAGTATTTGTACCAGCTGATATTTCTTCCTGGAAAAAGAGCAAGCATGGAAACTTCTGTGAAAAAGGTTTATGTACTGTCAATTCTTTACTAATTTTATAAGCTTTCTGGTTTCTGGTATTTTCTAAAACACAAAAAAATTTCCTTCCCAGGATGGTACTTGTTAGTTTGGATTTGGTGAAAATTTTCTTGAGTCCCTGAGGGGATAGTTTTACAGACCTTGAGGACACAGCCTTTCTCTTGGACTGCTGAAGCAAATTTCATCCTTTTTTTCTTTTATTGTTAACTCTGATAGGCTTATTAATATTGGTTAAAAACAGAATATTTATTAGGGGGTGGAAGGTATGTGCAATCATAGAGGTACGCTGTTTATCAATCAGTCAGTAAATATACTGAAAGAACAATAAAATAAATATAAATTTAAAAATATTGATAAGGGAAAAGCGAACTGGTTTCTAAGAATCACTCCAGATCAACATCATCCTTACTTTAGAGAAGAGCAAAAGAGCATGACAATGAAGAAGAATGACAGTGATTAAGTTTGGGTACAAGAAGTGTGCGTGGTGAGGGAGGTGGAAACCTACTACCAGCAGCCTCAGGATGGACAGATTTCTACAGCATCACTATAGAAATCTTTGCTAGATGCAGAATCACGCCCCCCAAATATGAAATATGACTGGAGTTTTTCAAATGCTAGTTTCCTGTAGTCAATTAATGTTGTGCTTGAAGTTCAACATTTTATAATGTTTGGTAATAACTGATTTTTAGCTTTGAATTGGTGATACCCTAGGGCAAAAGTTCTCCGACTTTAGTGTACATAAGTCACCACCTGGGGAGCTTGTTAAAATTTAGGTCTCTAGGCCTCAACCCCCAGAGATTTGAATTTAGTAGGTCTGTGGTGTGGTCCAAGAATCTGCATTTTAACAACCTCCATCTGGCATCTAGAGTCATTTCTCAAAAGGTTGCAGAATTCTCCTAACAAAATTTAGTCTTCTTCAACTGAATTTTTAAAAATACTATTTCATTTAGCACAGATAGGTGTTATGAAACCTAATGTGGTGGAACTTCAAAGTTCCAAAGAGCTTAACTAGTTTAGAATCCCTAGGTGTGAACTAAGATATACAATGAACAGTATACATGGACTTAAGTTAGATTTCTTTCAATTAGAAGTTATTAGTTACACAATTTCCATTTCCAGGTCATCTGTGCATCCATAGATGGTATTAGGTAAGGGAGGTAGACCAGGCATAAATACCTAGGGAATTTCACAAGGTTCTTTTATAATCATTTATTGCCTACTGTGCCCTTAATGATGTTACTCAGGATCCCATTAATTTAGCTGTGAATATAGTAATTGGTCCCCTGACAATAGCCAGGGGGTGTCCAATCTAGTGGCTCCATCCATCCCGGTCATGTTAGAGATAGAAATTGTTGCTTCTGATTTTCAGAGGCACTTCCCTTTCTGGGGACAAGGTGCACTGTGCTCCAAAGAAGATGTCTGAAAACACAGCAAGAGTCCCTAGAGAATTCTCCTCCTCTAATTCAGGAAGGCACTTATGACCTACTTTTAAAAATAATTTGAACATCCCATTAAACACAAGCTATCAAAATCCAGATTTCCAGTAGTTATTTTGTAGACCTCTCATAATCATTACTATCAGGTCACATAAACAGTTTAAATATATTTCGCACAGGGTTTTCCCCTCCATTTATTGATACTTATGTAAGATGAAACATTTCTAATTTCTTGACTCAGAATAACTGCACAATTGAAGATGAGGTAGATAGTTGTTGTTTTTTTTCTGTAACAAAGGGAATCAGATTTGTTAACTGTTATTTATATTCAGACAAAGTACTGCAGCTTGCAGAATTAGAAGCCTAAGCCAGAGGTTATTTTTCTCTCACAAACCACCGTGTTTATGGTTTTTGGCTTACATATGTACCTCGCTTATCAAAATTTTCTACTTTCCCAGATAAAACCTTGACAAGGCAAAGCGTTTCACAGAATCAGAGTTGGAAGTTACTTTAAGGATCATCCAATCCCTTCTCTGACCTAATTTTTGAACTTCATCTTGCTTCTGTTTTCTCTGCCATTACATTGTGAGCTTCTTGAGAGAGAAGGTTCTGTTTTACTCATATGCATTTTTTTTATCACCACGAGATTATGTTAATGATCAAATTTAAGTACCTAGGCTCCTAGTAACAGCCTTCAAGAGCTGGAAACAGAGCCCTGATTCAAATCCTTGATTCAAATACTTTCATTGCTCCATCCACAAAGATACTTCTGTCATCTATGACTGTCATACAAAAAAAACATGGGGATTGTGGAAAACAGGAGCACTGTCTGAAAGGTTTCCCCATATTTGAAAAGAATATAGGAATTTGGATTTTTATGTGATTTTATATATATACACATATATACATATATAGACACATATATACACATACATATGTACATGTATGTGTATGTTTCATGTTGACAATTTAAAACATTCTGAAGTACTGAGTGGGCCACATGAGGCACACCTGAGAGATGGATGGATTTGATGTATTGGACTCCAGTTTCTATCCTCTGACAGAGTCTTTTGGATTTATGGCCTGTAGGAGACCTTGCTTCAGCAGAACACTCTTGATTATCACCAGCCAGATGGGCTTCTGTGCTATCTTAATTTAAATCATTTCAGGGTGTCTTTTACAAGATTTCTGTCATCTGTCTTGTTTGCACTGGTGCCTATTGCTCTCCCCAACATCAGTTTGCATTTTCAGCTTTTATTCATTTCTGGTTATATCTTGTTTAGTAGAAATCTGCAGTACCAAGAATTGTGTGGCAGTACTCTAGGTTCTGGAAAGATGATTTGAGGGGTTGTAAGCATATGCAGCATAACACAGGTGTATTAGTCAGCCAAAGGAGTGCTGATGCAAAGTACCAGAGCTCTGTTGATTTTTATAAAGGGTATTTATTTGGGGTAGAAGCTTACAGTTACAAGGCCCTAAAGAGTCCAACTCAAGGTACCATAAGAGGTACTTCCTCACCAAAATCTGTTGTCACATGTTGAAGCAAGATGGCTGGTGATGTCTGCAAGGGTTCAGCCTTCCTCTTTCCTCTTAAGGCTCTGCAGATCCAGCTCCTTCTGGTCTCAGCTGGAGGATGGCATAGGGCTTGTCCCTCTTCCCAGGGCTCATTTCTTTCCAGGCTTAGCTGCTCTGTTCTCTTCACAAGGTCAGCTGTAAACCATCAGGCGAATGTCTCATCTCTCTTCCCATGGCCTCTGCTGCATCTATGGAGTTGTTTCTATTCCCGTGTGTCTTTTCCGTGTATCTACTTCTGTGTTCTCCTTGAGTGAATGTCCGTTTATATAGCCCATCAAGGGGGCAGGGACTCAAACTGAGTCACCCTAATGATGTGGTAGAATCAATGCCCTAACCTTAATATAATTTAATCAAAGGCATCTCAGCTGAATCTAATACAATCAAGGGGAATCCCACCCAGAGGAATAGACCGGTTTACACACATAATCTTTCTTTTAGAAATTCATAGTACTTCGTTTCTGACTGGACCAAGTCAATTTACCTCACTAAACTTCTGTTCCTCACAAGTAAAATGGAGGTGATAATAACACCTATATTGTGGGGTATAGTATTAAATGCTTTAACATATGTAAAAGTATTCAGAACAGTGACTAGTCATAAAACAGAGACTATTCTCAAACTCCATTCCCTTATCATGATTAAATCGATCTGGGTGTGTGTCAGGCATCTGTATATTTATAAAATTCTTTCAATAATTCTTTTTTTTTTTTTAGGTACCTGGGCCAGGAATTGAACCCGGAACCTCATATGTGGGAACCTGGTGCTCAACCACTGAGCCACATTATTGCCCCTGAGTTGGTTCTTTTGTCTCTTTGCTTGTTGTTTGTGTTGTGTTGTGTTGTGTGTGTGTTTTTTTTTTTAGGAGGACTGGGAACCAAATCTGGGACCTCCCATGTGAGGAAGAGGTGCTTAACTGCTTGAGCCACATCTGCTTCCCTCTAGGTAATTCTAACATACAGCTAGGATTGAGAACCACTGGGCCAGATGATTATCAAATTACATCCTAAGTAGTAGGGGCTTACATACTTATACTTTCTGCTCTTCCATTTTATAGTCTAAGTTCTGTCTAGAAAATACTGTGGGGTGACAAATTATATGAAAGCTGCTGAAAGCATTACAAATTAACAGGTACAATTGTTTATTAATTCATACTGGATGTGTTTTATTATGGTAGATTCTCCATGATTCTAAGTTGAGATTTTTTTTCTGTTTTCAACTGAAAATGTAACAAAGCATTAACATAATATAGAAAGCACTGGTTAAAAGAACTGTGGAGTGGAGCAGGTGTAGTTCAGTGGTTGAGCAGGTATAGCTCAGTGGTTGAGCGGATATAGCTCAGTGGTTGAGTGCCTGCTTTACACATACGAGGTCCAGGGTTCAACCCCCAGTATCTCCATAAGTAAATAAATAAACAAACAAACTGCCAGATAAAATAAAAAACAAACAAAACAACTTGAGTTTTTCTTCATTATTCATTTAACAATACTAGGATATGTATGTTCATGTAGACCGAAAGAGTAAATCAATTGGGTGTTTGGGTTCTAATGAGCTATAATGAATTGGGTTGTCAAGTTGTGACTTAATTGGGCTATTAAATGAATTAACACACTGCAAATGTGGAAAGCTCACATTTTCATTGCTCCTGTCAATGAACTGGTAGCAGCATTCAAAAGATCAAAGTACATTTCTGAAAAAAATCTCAATAATGTGTTAAAGAAGAATGGACATCAGAAGCCTCAGAGCCTCATAATGTAATATTGTCTATATCTCTCCTAAAATCACTTCAGACAAACTGGGAAAATATAGAGAAGTTGAAAGAAGAAAACCAAACTTACTTGTAATCCCATACCCTTAAAACAACCATTACAAAAATCTTTATTTTTATATATATATATATATATATATTCCTCCCAGGCGCAATTATATATGTTCATGATATTAAAATAGGGATCATTCTACAGCTGAAAATTTGCATTTTTTCCCATTAAACAAACTCACTGAGAGAACCTGGCAAGACAAAATAACTTCTAAGCTTTTCCTTTCTTCTCAGTTATATATGAGATATTTTAAATAATAATATTACTAGTTTAAGAGGAAGGATCTCTCTAAAAGGAAAATTTTCACTGGCCAGGATAGAGAAACAAGGCATGTTATTTCTGAATATCATGATTTTTTTCCCATTCATTAATAAATTATTTATGGGGGAAGGCTTGAAAAATGCAAGGATTTAAAATGATTGATGGAGAAAATGTAGAATCTCAAAAATGCTTTTTAAAAGTGGAAGAAGAGTTCTGCCAATTATATCTTCCTTTTAAAAATGTAGAATATAGGGAAGTGCACCTGAGTGCTAATAGATATAAACACAAAGAATTGAAAAATGTGTGCTTACAATTCTTGGTATTGGTTTATATTTCACATGGTTAGAAGTCTCCTTTAAGGAGAGAGGTGGACCAACAAACTTTAAGTTGCAAAAGGACTTCCGTAGCCATCTTGTAATTAAGGACACTATTACCCATTAGAGTTCACCATTGAGTCCATGCAACTGCCTTGCACATAATGGAAGTTCATCTTTTGATTTCCAGCTGCATTGATAGCTGCCAATGAAAAATGAAAATATGGGTCCCTTTGCCAGAAAAGCAGAAAAATGATGTTAACAGTACTAAAATATAAAAGCTCTTTCCTCTCTTCCACCGTCTTTCCCTCAACATGTCATGTTATTTTTATTTGCTAAGTTACACTTCCTTCCACATGGGCATACCTGCCCTAAGAAGCAGATTCTCACAGGGCTCCACCCAGTCACTTGGCACCAATTGCTGGCTTCCCCCTCCAGCCAGCCACTGGACTGACCCATGCCCTGGCAGGAGGCAGGGAAGTCATGTCACATTAAAGGAGACCCTCCCCCCAAGAGCGCAACCTCCATGCTGACAAGTGCTAGCTTCCTGGATCAGAAGTTTACCAGAGGCTCTCTCCTACCAAGTGGTCTGTGAACACTTTTGCCTGTGCCTGGATCCCTTGCAGGGCCAGAGGTCAGCAGCAAGGACAGGGAGCAGACCGAGGGTGCCAAAATGCTGGGGAGCAAGCATCTGAGAACACTTCCAGGGTGCAGCTGGGAAGTGGCAGGAGGTGGGCTAATGGTGAGCTGAGGCTCTAAGCCTCCGATCCCATCTGTGCTTCATTGTCCTGTGGCACTTGATTTGAAAAAAACACAGATTCAGAGGTAAAATTAAGAATTTCAAGACTGGGAGCAGAGAGCAGGATTTGTGCACCTACACAGATTGCATACCCATAAACAGGCTCTAGGCCTCTGGAATAACCTTTGTGCCACTGAAAGGAAGAAACTATTTTGACAGCAGGAGAAACTTAAATATCACTGTTAATTATTGTATAGCAGTGCTTCTAATCTTAAATATGCATATGAATTTTCTGGTGGTGGTCCTATGAAAATTCAGATTCTAATTTAGTAGGTTTGGAGTGTGGTCTGATATCTTATATTTCTAAAAAGTCTCCATTTTATGCCAAAGCTGGTCCAGGAATCACCCCAACCCCCACTCCCCTCCCTTTTTAAAATTTTGGTTTGAAACAAAAGACACAGGAAGTTGCAAAAGTAATGTGTAGACTCTCATGTACCCATCATCCCTAAGATGACATCTTATATATAATATAATACAGTATTACAGCTGTAATACAATATCAAAAATAGGAAATCAACATCGGTACAATACTGTTGACTGCAAACTTCATTTCATTTTTATCAGTTTTACTTGCATTGTGTGTGTGTATAGTTCTATTCAATTTTATCCAATGTGTAGATTTGTATAATCACCACCACATTCAAGATACAGAACTGCTGTTTTATTACCACAGATTAACTCCCTCATGCTACCCCTTTTAATACACCTCCTTCACCATAAAATTTATTGGGAATTCTCAATAATTCATACAGTTTTTTAAACAATTCTTATTCTGCTCATAGTGGGAATCTTCTCTAGAAAACAGCAAACCATGAGTGTAGTAGTTCTAACTGCACTAAAGCAGTGAGGTGAGATGAGGATTGGGGCAACGATCACACTGGTAATTGAAGGGAAATTCAATATTCCTTGCCCTAGTGCCATCCACTCATCCTGGATTGTGATTTGCATGACCAAGTTCAAATGCAAATTTGGGCAATCCTTTCACTTAGCAGAGCCACAGTGAAAGTCAGAGCCAGATACTTGCAGTAAATCTTCAGGACTAAGTTTGCAGATGGTAAATATTAATTGATAATGATGAAACAAGATGTTTGTTATAATGCTCACTGCTTTGCTACTGGCTCTATCTGTGCACCAGGGAGCCTCCAGACTTTACACATCTTGTGAAACCCCCTTGTCTGGTAATAATCCTATTTTGTAATGCCACTAAAAATAAAACACTTGTTATCTAAGTAAAGTTTTACCCTGATAAAAGGCAATATATATCAGAATTTTGGTAAATATGGCTAATGATTATCAATGTCTCCTGGTACTATGTCTGTTTCCCTTTTTATTCTGGTAATACAGCCTAGCAGTTAAATGCACACCAGTGTGCATTTGGCCAAATTACTTAATACTCTGTCCTATATTCCTTACCTGTAAATTGGAGATTTCAGGCCTCATTCATAGGGTTGTTGTGAGGATTTAAAGATTTGGTACATATAAAACACATCAAAGAGTGCTTTGAAATAAAAAAGAGAAGACACAATCAGAAATGAGAGGGGGAGCATTATTACTGAGCCAACAGAAATAAAAAGGATCATAAGAGGATACTATGAACAACTGTATGCCAATGAATTAGACAACCTAGATGAAATTGACAAATTCCTAGAAAGAAATGAGCAACCTAACACTGACTCTAGAAAAAATAGAAGGCCTCAACAGACCAATTACAAGTAAGATTGAATCAGTCGTCAAAAACTTCCCAAAAAAGAAAAGCTCAGGACCGGATGGCTTCACAGGTAAATTCTACCAATAATTCCAAGAAAAATTAATACCAATCCTGCTCAAACTCTTCCAAAATTTGAACAGGAGGAAACACTACCTAACTCCTTATATGAAGCCAACAACACACTAATACCAGATAAAGATGCTCAAGAAAAGAAAATTATAGACCATCTTCTTTTATGAACACAGATGCAAATTTCCTCAACAAAATACTAGCAAATTGAATCCAACACATTGCAAGGTGGTGGTTCAACATAAGAAAATCAATTAGTGTAATACACTACATTAACAAAAGGAAGAGGAAAACAACATGATCATCTAAGTGACACAGAAAAGGCATTTGACAAAATTCAGTATCCTTTCTTGATAAAAACACTTAGAGAAATAGAAGGAAACTTCCTCAACATAAAGGGCATCTTTGAAAAATTCATAGTTAACATCTCATACTCAATGATGAAAGAATGAAAACTTTCCCTCTAAGATCAGAAACAAGACAAGGATGCCCACTGTCACCACTGTTGTTCAGCATTGTACTAGAAGTTCTAGCCAGAGCAGTTAGACAAGAAAAAGAAATAAAAGACATCCAAATTGGAAAGTAAGAGGTAAAACCTTTGCTATTTGCAGATGACATGATTCTGTATACAGAAAATCCTGAAAAACCACAAGAAAGCTACTGTAGATGAATTCAGCAAAGTGGTGGGGTATAAGATCAACATGCAAAAATCAGTATCATTTCTATGCACTAGTAAAGAGCAATATGAGAAGGAAATCAAGAAAAGAAATTCCATTTATAATAGCAACTAAAAGAATAAATACCTAGGAATAAATCTAACCAAGGATGTAAAAGACTTATCCATGGAAAACTACGAACTTTGATAAAAGAAATCAAAAAAGATCTAAATAAATAGAAGACATTCCATGCTCTTGGATTGGAAAACTAAATATTGTTAAGATGTCAATTCTACCTAAAATAATTTGCAGAATTCAGTGCAATCCCAATCAAAATTCCAACTGCCTACTTTGTAGAGGTGGTATATCCAATTACCAAATTTATTTGAGAGGATAATGAGCATCGCATAGCCAGAGCCATCTTGGTTAAGAAGAACCAAGTTGAAGGACTCATACTTCCTGACTTTAAAACTTACTACAAAGCTACAGTGGTCAAAACAGCATATTGGCACAAGTATCCACCATGTCAGTAGGTTGTGACTCAGGGTTGAGTCCCCACCTCCTTGGTGGGCTGATAGAAACAGAAACTGACTCAAGAAGTCATACAGAAGAAGATATGGAAGAGAAGAGAGCTTGGTCATTTCAGTCCTGCCATGTGACAGAAAGGAAAGGTTCAAACAGCTAAAGCCCCAGGAAGAGAGATGAGCCCTATGCCAGCATACAGCTGAGATCAGAAGAAGCTGGGTCAACAGAACCTTAAGAGGAAGAAAGAAGAAGAGTCCAGACAGAGGTCCCCCACCATCTTGCGTCAACACTTGACAATGGACTTTGATGAGGAAGTAATCTTGAGTCGGACTCTTTAGGGCTTCTACCCCAAATAAATACCCTTTATAAAAGCCAACAGATTTCTGGTACTTTCCATCCGCACCCCTTTGACTGACTAATACAATAGTCTCATCAATAATTGGTGCTGGGAGAACTGGATGTCCATATGCAAAAGAATGAAGGAGGACCCCTATCTCACACCACATACAAAATTTTGCTGAAAATTGATCAAAGACCTAAATGTAAGAACAAGATTATAAAACTACTAGAAGAAAATGTAGGGATGCATCTTCAGAATCTTGTGTTAGGCAATGGTTCCTTAGACTTTTTACCCAAAGCATAAGTAACAAAAGAAAAATTAGGTAAATAGGACCTCATCAAAATGAAAAACTTCACTCATCAAAGGACTTTATCATGAAAGTGAAAAGACAGTCTACTGAATGGGAGAAAATATTTGAAAATCACATATCTGGTAAGGGTTTATATATAGAAATATATATATCCTTATATATATATAAAGAAATCCTACAACTGAACATTAAAAAAGAATATATATAGAAATATATAAAGAATATATAAAGAAATATATAAAGAAATCCAGAATATATAAAGAAATCCTATAACTCAACAATAAAAAGACTACCCAATTTTAAAATGGGCAAAATTCTTTTTTTTCTTTAAAAATTTATTTTTATTTATTTCTCTCCCCTTCCCCCCCCCCCCCCACAGTTGTCTGTTCTCTGTGTCCATTTGCTACGTGTTCTTCTTTGTCCGCTTCTGTTATTGTCAGCGGCATGGGAATCTGTGTTTCTTTTTGTTGCGTCATCTTGCTGTGTCAGCTCTCCATGTGTGTGGCACCATTCCTGGGCAGGCTGCACTTTCTTTTGCACTGGGCAGCTCTCCTTACGGGGCGCACTCCTTGTGCGTGGGGCTCCCCTATGCAGGAGACACCCCTGCGTGGCACGGCATTCCTTGTGCGCATCAGCACTGTGCGTGGGCCAGCTCTACATGGGTCAAGGAGGCCTGGGGTTTGAACCTGGACCTCCCATGTGGTAGGCGGATGCCCTATCCACTGGGCCAAGTCTGCTTCCCTGGGCAAAATTCTTCAAAAGACATTTCTCCAAAAAAGATATACAAATAGTTGAAAAACACATGAAAAGATGCTCAACATTACTAGCTATTAGGGAAATGCAAATTGAAACCACACTGAGAGGTAAGCAGATGTGGCTCAAGTGATAAGGCCTGCCCATATGGGAGGGCACAGGTTCAATCCCTGGGGCCTCCTGGTGAAAAAGAAGAAGAGAAAGTGTGCCTCTGTGACAACCCAGTGCCCGCATGGCAAGCCAAGTGCTGATACGGGTGCCCGTGTAGTGAGTTGAGTGCCCGCAGGGTGAGCTGGGTGCCTATGTGAGTGCCCTTGTGGCGAGCTCTGTGCCCACATGAGTGCCCATGTGGTGAGCCAGTGCCTGCATGGCGAACCAGTGCCCACACAGTGATCTGAGTGCCCGCATGGCAAGCTGAGTGCCTGCATGGTGAGCCAAATGCTCACATAGTGCCTGTGTGGCAAGCCAGTGCCTGCGCGGCAAGCCAGATGCCCATGCAGCAAGCTGAGTGCCTGTACAAGTGAGTCATGCAGCAAGATGAAGACGCAACAAAAGAAAGACGAAGGGTAGAGTCAAGGTGAAGCTAGCAGAGACCAGGAACTGAGGTGGTGGAATTGACAGGAAACCTCTCTCCACATCAGAGGTCCCCAGGAGAATCCTAGAGGAGAAAGATGAGGAGACAAAAAGAGAAATAGATGCAGAATATCACATAGCAAATGGAGACAGACAGCAAAAACAGCTGGGGGGAGGGGGAGGGGAAGGAAAAAAAAGCCCTACCACACTGAGATACCATTTCACACCAACCAGAATGGCTACTATTAAAAAAAAATACAAGTGTTGGAGAGAATGTGGAGAAATGGAACACTCATTCATTGCTGGTGGGAATTGAAAGCAGACTCAAACAGATATTTGCACCAATGATTATAGAGGCATTACACCAATAGCAGAGTATTAAGTTAAGTTCCTGGATGAATTTGTGGAGTAGAAATCACTACTCACCACTCCATCTTGGCTTGCCTGCATGTAGTCTTGGACTTAAACAGGAAAGAAAAACACTTTTATCATGCTAACGCTGCTGTGTTATAGAGTCTCTAGGTTATCAGAGTTTAGATGGTATTCTAACTAATATATCAGGTCCCATCCCCCAAAGATGTTGAATACTGGATAATATGCATTTTAATAAGATCTGCGGTTATTGTGATGCCAGCTGTTTAGAGACTGTACTTTGAGAAACACAGCACCAACATGTTCTAAAGATGTTTTTTTTGCCTCTGAGCAAAATATATGATTCAGAAAAGGTCTGGGATTTAAAGGATAGGAATACTCCTTGTTAAATTTTATTGAATTGGAAGTGAAACTTGTCCAGGAACTTTGAAATAATTAATATGTCCCTCATTTTGTACTTGTAACCATGTGTAATTTTTAAAAATTGACTTATGAAGATGGATTTCCAAGATGTTCTTTACAAGCATTGTATATAATAACCAAAAGAAATGAACATAATTTAGTTACTCATTGGAGAATTTTTCAGTTCTGTTCCATGAAATTTAAAGGATGAGTTAATTTTGTATTGGGCTAAGACATCTGTGGTGGTTTGGAGCTGTCTGTACCCCAGAAAAACATGTTCTTAGATTTTACCCATTCTTGGGGGTGCAAACTCATTGTAAGTAGATCTTTTTTTTTTTTTTTTAAAGATTTGTATATTTATTTATCCCCCCCTGCTCTCTGTGTCCATTCACTCTGTGTTTTTCTGTGTGTGCTTGTATTCTCATAGGTGGCTACAGGAACAGATCCTGGGAATTTCCAGAGTGGGAGAGAGGCAATCATTCTCTGGTGCCACCTCAGCTCCCTGATCTGCTGCATCTCTTATTATCACTCCTCTGTGTCTCTTGTTATATCATCTTACTGCACCAACTCTCCACATGGGCCAGCACTCCTGCACGGGCCAGCACTCCTGCATGGGGCAACACTACTGTGTGGGACAGTACTCTGCACAGGCCAGCACTCCATGTGGGCCAGCTTGCCACAGGGGCCAGCTTGCCCTCATCAGAAGGTCCTGGGCATCAAACTCTGGACCTCCTATATGTTAGATGGGAGTCTAATTGCTTGAGCCACATCGGTTTCTCATAAGTAGATCTTTTGATGAGGTTACTACAGTTAAGGTGTGACCCATCTTATTTACAATGGGTCTTAATCCTATTATTGGGGTCCTTTATGAGAAAAAGAAATTCAGACAAAGACAGAGAAAGCACAGAAAGCAAGAGTTGAATGGGAATCCAGAAGAGAAGAGACCAGGAGACACCACCATGTGCCTTGCCATGTGACAAGCTAAGGACCAAAGGTCATTAACAGCCAGCCCCAGACCATCAACAGATGTGGGGAGAAAGCATCACTTTGATGATGCTTGATTTGAACATTTTTCCAGACTCAAAACTGTAAGCTAATGTAGTAGTTTGATATTATTGATGAATTCCAAAAAGAAATATTGGATTATGTTTGTAATCTGATCTGTACCTGGGCATCATTGAGTTATGATTAGGATGTTGAGTCCCCACCCACCAAGGGGTGGGGACTCAACAAATAAAAGGCATGGCAAAGAACAGAGTTGGGGGTTTCTGATGTTGGAGTTTTGATGTTGGAGTTTGATGCTGAAAACTTACACTGGAGCCCCAGGAAGTCAGCACACAGAGGAAAGAGAAGCCAGCCCCAGGAAGAAAAGAACCTTGAGCCCAGAGAAAAGCAAGCCTCAAGAACGTAGGAACCCAGGAAGCCTGAACCCTCGCAGATGTTGGCAGCCATCTTGCTCCAAATAGAATTTGGTAAGGGAAGTAACTTATGCTTTATGGCCTGGTATCTGTAAGCTCCTATCCCAAATAATTATCCTTTATAAAAACCAACCAATTTCTGGTATTTTGCATTAGCACCCCTTTGGCTGACTAATACAACTAATTCCCATTGTTTAAGCCAACCATTTCATGGTATTGACTTGAGCAGCCTAGGAAACAAAACAATGCTTAAAATGTATTAAGCTAAAAATAAATATTGCTAATAAAAGAAGCCAGTCACAAAAGATACATATGGTATGATTCCATCTATTTAAAATCTAAAAACAGGCAAAATTATGGTGCTTAATGATATGAGCTTAGGCACTATGGTAAAATTAAAAAGAAAAAAAGGAATTGATGACTCTAAAAGTCAGGATAATGGAAACCTTTGAGAAAGCAGAGGAGAAATGATTAGGAGAGGGTCACAAGGAGGGTTTCCAGGGGGCTGGCAATATATATATATTTTGATCTGGGTAGTGACTACAGGGTGTTCACTTGGTTGTTTGTACATGTATTTATGTGTATATTAGATTTCACAATAAAGAACATTTAAAAGCATATTTCATAACTGTGAAAGATTGGTCCTCCTTATATTAAAAATAGGCGTATATATTCCTGTGTATTCACAGAAAATTTCACAAAGGATATACACACACTAAAAGAACTATTGACAGTTGTTATTAATCTTGGGGAATGGGAATGTGGGTTAGAAAGAATTAAATTTTGCATTTTACATGCTTTTATATAATTTGAATATTCTCCATAATCATGTTATTTTATTTAAAATACCCCCTCAAATAATTGTATGTGAATATAGAATACTGCATTTTTACATGCTTCTGTATTTGAATTTTCTTCCTAATCATGTGTTACTTTTAAAATGTTTCCTCTGGGGAGTGGATGGTGCTAGGTTTAATCCCTGGTACCTATAAAAAGAAGAAAAAAAAAATTTCCTCAAAATTTGCATATTTGTCTATATGTGTAAATAACTATGTAAACTATGTAGACATACTTATATGTGCACAGAGAATTAGTCAATGATACTTGTAAAACTCTTAACAGTGGTCACATCTGATGGGTGTACCTGGGGATAATACTTCAAGAGAAGGTGAACTTTTGCTTTTTACTTTATATACTTCTGGTGTGTTTGAATATTTTCTTTTACAATGAACTTGCACTACTTTTTAATTTATAAAACAAACCAAAAATGTTATATAGCTTATGTCAGCATATTTTGTTTTATAGGCAGAATAGACTTGTAGGGTATAAAGAGGAGCATTTAAAAATGTATGAGGTTTTTTTTTTACTTTATTTTGTACATTTAATAATTGAAAATATAAACAATTAAAAAGAAAACACAGTTGAATAAAAACATACATTTCTCAATTAAATGTACTGGATACATATAAAAAATTTTTAATTGCACAATATGTTATACAATGTACTGGGTTCATAGTAACGCAATCATACAGTATTTGTCCATTTGTGTCTGGCTTGCTTCAATCAACATAATGTCCTCCAGGTTCATCCATGTTGTCATATGCTTTACAACTTCATTTCTTCTTATACCTGCATAATATTCCATCATGTGAATACACCACAGTTTGTTTATCCATTCATCTGTTAATAGACACCTGGGTTGTTTCCAAATTTTGGCAATCATGAATAATGCTGTTATGAACATAGGTGTACAGATGTCTATTAGTGTCACTAGTATCCGTTCTTCTGGGTATATACCCAGTAGTGGTATTGCAGGGTCACATGGCAAGTCTATATTCAACTTCTTTAGGAAATGCCAAACAGTCCTTCACAGTGGTTGAGCCATTTTGCATTCCCACCAACAGTGAATAAGTGTTTCTATCTCTCCATATCCTCTCCAGCATTTACGTTTTTCTGTGTTTTTGTGCCATTTGTATTTCTTCTCTGACAAATTCTATTCATGTCTTTTGCCCATTTTTTAGGTCATTTGTCTTTTTATTGTTGAGTTGTAACATCTCTTTATGTATCATGAACATTAAACTCTTATCAGTTATATGCTTTCTAAATATTTTCTCCCATTGTGTTGGCTGCCTTTTCACTTTCTTGACAAAGTCCCGTGAGGTGCAAAAGTGTTTAATTTTGAAGAGGTGCCATTTATCTACTTTTTCTGTTGTTGTGCATGCTTTGGGTATAAGGTCCAAGAAACCACCACTACTACAAGGTCTTGAAAATGTTCCCTACATTTTCTTCTAGTAGTTTTATGGTCCTTGCTATTTAAGTCTTTGATCCATTTTGAGTTGATTCTTGTACAGGGAGTGAGATAGGGATCCTCTTTCATTCTTTTGGTTATAGATATCCAGTTCTCCCAAAGCCATTTGTTGATGAGACTGTTTTGTCCCATTAACATGGAATTGGTAGGTTTGTCAAAAACCAGTTGACCTTATAGGTGAGTATTTATTTCTGGATTCTCAATTCTATTCCACTGATTAATGTATTTATCTTTATGCCAGTGCCATGCTGGGTTTTTTGTTTTTCTGTCTGGTTGCATTGTCTTTTTGGTGCATTGCTTTGCCATGTGGGGGCCTGCACCTCTCTGTGCTGTGTGGGGACCTGTACCTCACCATGCAGTCTGGGATGCTTTTTTCTTTTATTTACCAGGAGGTCCCAGAGATTGAACCCAGGTCCTCCATGTGGTAAACGGGAGCTCAGTTGCTTGAGCCACAGCTGCTTCCAACATGCTGTTTTGACTATTGTAGCTTTGTAATATGTTTCAAGGTCAGGCAGTGAAATTCCTCCCATGTCTCTTTTCTTTTTTAGAATGCTTTTGGCTATTTGGCTTCCAAATGAATTTGGTAACTGCCTTTTCTAATTCTGTAAAGGAGGCTGTTAGAATTTTGATTGGTATTGCATTGAATCTATAAATCAGTTTCAATAGGAAAGATTTTGGGACAAGAATTGTCTATAGGAAAAAATATCTTAGACTACAAACCTACACCTCTGTCCCAACACACATATCCTAGAGCTTTTCTGATAATAAGCTGATCAGATGGCATCCTTGAAATTAACCAAGGCAAGAATCCTCAACACCAAGCACAGCTCTTGGCCTGCAGAAGATGTTCAAGTGTTATTTGTTCCATGTATGGAAAATGGTATAGTCTTTAAATGATTTTTCACGTACTAACCTTTCACTACTTGTAGATGCTTTATGTTTTTGCAAGTGCTTAGGTGTTATTTTACTGAGTGAATTGAGAGGTATAGATTGATGGGAGGCAAGTGGGTGATTTCTGGAAAAAAACAAAGTATTAGCCTTCTGGTTCAGTTAGTATTCTGAAGTACTTTTTAAAAGCACGATACTTTTCAAATTGTTAATTGACAATGATTCTATATCTTAATTGTTCAGTGTGCAGAATAAATAACCTAAGCCGAATAGAATGATTCAACACGATAAAAGAAAAATTCACTTGAAGATCAAATGTATTATAGGAAAACAGCACCTGTTAATAACAACAACAACAAAAAATCTGACATTGAACTCTGTGAGAAATCTAAATAGAGTCAAGACCTTATTGCTGATAATTAGATAATGCCAATGAATGATAATCAATAAATAATATGTTTTATTGACAACAAAGGCAATCAAGTATGGAGAGCCAGAAGTGAGTTACTCATTGAAATAGAGCTTCTGGTGAACATTGCAGCATTGGAATTATATTGTGCTGTCCAGAACAGTAGTGGCTAGCCACATGTGGCTACTGAGCTCTTGAACTGTGATTAGTATGAATTAAGATGGCTTTTGAAAACTTAGCCTGAGAAATAGAAGGTATACTATTAATAATATTATCAAAATATTAATGAAGGTTTTGATATTTATTATGTGTTAAAATAATATTTTTAGTATACTGAGATAAAGAAAAAGTATTATTAAAGGTAATCTTTCCTGTTCCTTTTTTTGTTTCTTATTATACTTTTAATATGGTTACTGAAAAATTTAAAATTACATATGTGGTTCACGTTGTATTTCTATTAAACAGCTGGTATATAGAAGGTTCAAATTAGAAGTGAACCAAGAATCAGCATTCCACCTTTCTTACTTTACTGAAGAGAGAAAAAAATTCCAGAGAGGAAAGCGTTTTGCTCAAAGGCACAAACCTTATTAGGAAGAAATGAGGACTAGAGCTTCCACCTTTTGATTCCCTAACTCTTTTTCTTTAACTTCACAACTGGCCCTGTAATGGGACATCTGAGGAAAGAAAAGAAAAACAGAAAGAAAGAAAAACAGACTTTCTTAGTATACTTTCACCTTAGACACCATGTTTCTTTGACCTTTTAAGAAATGGGCAATGATTTAAAAAAAAAATTCTGGGGAGTTGGAATAAGATTAAGAGTAGATAAGGGCTCTCTGCCTAGAGTGGTCCCACCAAATCTTGGTGTGTGCTTTCTTTCCCATTTCGCAGCCAGCTCTGCTCTTACCCCATTTCCCAAATAAATTCTTTTTACTGGCCTAAAAAAAAAAAAAAAAAAAAGAGTAGATTAGTGTGAAAGGACTTTAAAGTTATGCTTTGCTGTTATTTTAAAAACTTGACCCTGTATTACTAATAAGAAAGAAAAAGATGCCTGAGGGAGGGCTCAGTAGGGAGGAGGGGAGAAGCTGACAGATAAGGTTGAAAAGAAACCAAGGCTGAAAGGCTGAAGATATTTGAAGTGGCTTACCCTACAATTATCTTCTTTTGCATCTCTAAACACATTTGACTAATTCTTCCTGCCCTTTTTTGGGCCTTTAACTTTTTACTTTACTAAAGCATGATCAACTGGTACAATCTAAGTTTTGAATCTGCAGTTGTAGCTTGATAAATCCATGTTTTTCCTACTTCTGTAAGCAGCAGTTTTACAAAAGAATGAATTGGTGATTTTGTTTTAAGAGAATTCAAGTCCTGCCTTCTGAAGTGTACTTGCCAACAGAATAGATGTTTCTATTTGAAGCCATTTGCTAAAATCATCCTTGAGATTTTTGCTTCTGGCTAGAGCTGTTGCTTCTAACGGCAAATTCTTAGAATGCAAATTCTTTTTTCTTCAGAATATTCACAACCTCCTTACTGGGGCAGCTGTGCTGAAGTACTGAATGTAGAGTTGATTTCCATAGCACATTTTATAGGCACAAATCATTCCTAAGGATAATCTAAAACACAAATTGTTTTAATTTTTACTTTTTACTTATAGGAGAGAAAGAAATACTTAGCTAGTCTGAGTGGTAATGTGTATAGCGGCATGTATTAGTCAGCTAAAGGGGTGCTGATGCAAAATACCAGAAATTGGGTAGGTTTTTATAAAGGGTATTTATTTGGGGTAGGAGCTTACGGATACCAGACCATAAGCATAAGTTACTTCCTTCACCAACATCTATTTTCACTTGTTGGTGCAACATGGCTGCTGATGGCTGCAAGATTCAGCCTTCCTGGGTTCCTCTGGGCTCAGCTCCTCTGTTTTCTCCACAACGTCAGGTGTAGACTATGAGGCTCCACACTCTCAATTCCAAAAAGACATTACAATATTCAAAAAAACCTTTAAGCAGTAACAATATAAGTGCTAAATGATATCACAATCAATTTTAAAAAATACAGTTTGTCTTAGGGCAAAGTCTGTCTTGCTATAGACCTCTGAAACTTATAAAACTATTTATTTCCAATACACAAATGGACAAAGGATAAACATTTTCATTACAATAAGGAGAAATTGGGAGGGAAACATGAGTCATGGGTCCTCTACAATTCAGTAAACCCACAGGCCATCCTTCATTGGATTTCAGTCTGAGAGTCATTCTTAAGATGATGGTTTCTTCTCCTTGGTGCCTTATGGGAACCCACCCTTTCCACATGCTTACCCAATGGCTATTTTCTTGGTTCCACCCTCATCAAGCATCTGGGTGTCAACCAACCTCCAGACCTCTCCTTCCAAGAGTTTTGGGGTGATTGCCACACCTTACTCAATCTTTGGGTTAGAGTATTAACCCCCCTAGTACAGTGACATGAAAACAACATTCCCCCTAACCTTTGGCATACAGGCTCAACCCTCTCAGAGCAATGAGTTGACCACTTGGCCTTCACTAACCTTTGGCATACAGGCTCAACCGTCTCAGAGCAACGAGTTGACCACCTGGCCTTCCCTAATCCATGCGGGACAGGTTCACCCCTCTCAGACCTGTGGGGTGCTGACCTTAACCACCATAATCCTTGGAGAATGTGCTCCACCCTCTCTGTACCCTGGGGCAGCCAAACTTTCCAAGAACATAGGGTGGGAACATCCACCCTCTTTAGTTGCTGCTGCAAACTCACCCTCTACGTACACATGGGTGGGGTTCTTCTCTTGGCCCAAGGTGATGTCTTAATTCCAGATCTCAACTTCCATGGTTTTCTCTTAAAACTGTTTCTCCTTCAATCTCTTTTTTCCATGTAATTTTTAGTCTAAGATAACAGTGGTTTTGTTCATACAGCTCTCTCAAAAACCGTGTTGGTTTAGCTTGCAAGAAGCAGGGGTCCAAGCCATCAGAGAGTAAGACTTTCCACAAGTCTTTCCGAGATAACTGCATCTTCAATCCTGATTTGCAAGTTTCAAGTTTAGTTAAGTCCTCCAATGGGGCACTTATATCTGGGAGCTTGATTTCCAGAGGCTTGGAATTTCCAGAATTAGTTTCTGTTTTCTTTGTGCCTGACAGTTCAGTCCTCAATATATCTCTGTCATCTAGCATTTTGCTAAAAGCTGTAAGCAGAAGCCAAGTCACATTCTCTGGGTATACTTTGGAAATTTCTTCAGCTAAATGCCAAGGCTCATCATTTTCAAATTCTGCCTTTCGTAAAACACCAGGAGTTAATCTTGCTAAGTTCTCTGCAACTTTAAAACACGGATTACCTTTTCTCAAGTTTCCAATAATAGTTTCATCATTTCTTCTAAGGCATCATAAAAAGTCTCTAGCATCCATATTGCAACCAACAGTCTCTTCAAAGCACACTTCAAAGCATCTTACACTTCCTCCAAAAAATACCCCTTACCCATTTATAATACCATTCCAGCATTTCGGTAATTGCAAAAGCACTTCCTCTCTCCTTGGTACCAAATTCTGTATTAGCCAACTAAAGGGATGCTGATGCAAAATATCAGAAATTGGTTGGTTTTTATAAAGGGTATTTATTTGGGGTAGGAGCTTACAGATACCAGGCCATAAGCATAAGTTACTTCCCTCACCAAAGTCTATTTTCATGTGTTGGAGCAAGATAGCTGCCTATGGCTACAAGAATTCAGGCTTCCTGGGTTCTTCTGGGCTCGGCTCATTTTCTCCTCAAGGTCACCTGTAAACTATCAGGCACTCTAGGCTTTGCCTCTCTCCACAAGGTCAGCTGTAGATTATCAGGCAAACAGTTCTGTCTCTGTCCCTGGGGCTCTAGCTTCAACATCAAACTCCAACATCAAAGCTCCAACATTAAAAGCCTCAACTCTGTCCTTTGCCATTCCTTGTATCTGTGAGTCCCCAGTGGGGACTCAACACCCTAATGACGTGGTTGCCTGTCCTTAACATTACTCTTACCGCTACCTGTGGATATGGTATACATCCCTTTGTTTAACTTTTTGTTAATATTCTTATTTTCTCTTGGTTTATCACTTTGAAGTCAGTTCAGGATCTGTGACCAAAAAAATAAGTCTGTCCTGGAGACTAATGTCATCTTCCCTAACTACTTTTGTGAAAGGGCAAAGGTTCTGAAGTGACTTTGGGATTAGATTTTTTTAAAAAGTTATTTATCAAATACATATTCAGGTATCTGAACCCCTCTAGAAGCAGAGTAATCCCAGTCTCTTAATTCCAAAATTTGCTTTCATTCATTTCACAATCATATTTTAAGTACCTGCCATGTGTCCGGGTAGGAGTATTTCTGTTAAAAGTAACTTTGGAAGAGTGAAAAATGCTGCCTAAGGGCCTTTGGAGTGGCAGAAAGGAGGGATGGAGAAGATGAAGTGCACAGTCTACGTGAGCTGAGCACCCCTACCTCTGGGAATAGTGACCTGCTACACAATCTCAGCCTTTGTATGCCCTTAGACTTCTTAGTTGTTCCACAAGGCTTTAAATCCCTGATCTGAGCGTTCTTGACCTTTGGTCATTTGCTGCCTCTACGGCTCCAGGAGCTGGAGTATTTCCACATAACCCAACACCTGGGCCCTGGTCTCAGCTCTATCATAAACATCAGCTATGTGACCTCGCTTTAGCTCAGGGTTGCCTCTCTTGGCTTCAGACTCCAACCTGCAAAACAAAGGAGTGGAACTCTTTTTAGCACTAGACTGTTAACCGTGCTCAAGAGAGGAGGTCTAGGTAGAATGTTGTCACAGCTCTCTTTTGGAAATGGATTCCAAATACCAGGGAGCTTCATTGATCTGGGTGGTGTTGCAGAGTGTGAGCTTCAGAAATATGTCTATGCCTGGGCCCTGCCCTAGACCAATTAAGTAAAAATTTCTGGGGCTTGGGTCCTCAGGATTAGTAATTTTCAAAAGCACACTGGCTAGTGTGCAGCCAGTGTTGAGAACCAGTGGCAGTGAAATCATCAGGTCTTGAGAGGGACAAATGCAGGTCTAAAATATAAAATTTACCACTTATTGGTTGTGAATCCATGGACATATCACTTATTCTCTCTAAGTCTGTTTCCTTATCTGTAAAAATGAGGACAAATAACACTTCCCTCAAAGGTAGAAAGGTAGCGTATAGTAGATACTCAATGAATAATAGCTATTGAGATGAGTCTATAGCTGTCCTGTCCAATATGATAGCCATTAGCTCATGTGACTGTTTAAATTAACATTAATATTAAATATAAAGTAAAAATTTAGGCCCCAAGTTCAAGTGGCCACGTTTTAAGTGCTCAGTAGCCATATATGTCCAGGGGCTACCATATTGGACAACATAGATGTCAAACATTTCCTTCATTGCAGAAAGTTCTACAGACTAGAAAGAACTAATCTGAAGAATGTATTTCAGTAAGATCCAAATTTAGTCAGGGAAAATTCATGTTTAACTCTGTTCTGGAAAGCCCACTATATTTGCTGTTTTCAGATAAACAGCAAACCTCTGGCCCAAGCAGAGAAATGAAGGAAATCTAGGAGCCACCTCTTCTGTGGAAACTTTTTCCCCTTGTTCCTATACACCTGTAAATGAGTTTGCCTAGAAGTAAACAAGCAAGTCAGAACATCCAGTCGATTGTGCAAATAATGATCTCTCCTCCCCTTTCCACCTCACCAGTTCTGAGGCCACACTTAACCATTTAGTCCATTTGTTGAAGTAGAACATTAACTTCTTCCTGCCCTATTCATTAATGCCACGGGCATATAGAGTGAAGCTGTTGGTGTGGTGTATGTGTGCATGTGTGTGTGTTTGTTAAGTGGAAGAAGGGGCAGAAGGGGAAAGCAGGAGCTGCCATTGGTAAAGGAAATCACTATATAAATATCTGTTGGTGGAAAAAGAAAGGGCATAGATAGGATGTGTGTTATAATTTTATCAACGGTAATGTTTATTTCAGGTATTTTGATAATTCTTTCATTCTAAAAATTCTTTAATATCATTTGATTTGTACATATGGGTAGGAATACTGGCTCTGAAGCCATATCATCTGGGTTCAAACAACAGTCCTGTACTTATTAGCTGTGTGACCTTGGGCAGGCTACTTACCTTTTCTCAGTTTCTCCAGCTACAAAATGGGGGTAGTATCTATATTCATGGAATTGTTACAAGGATTAAATAAAAGAATTCATGTCAAGTCCTTAGTATATAGTCTATGCCAGATAAATTCTGAACAATTTTTAAGAAGTTATTTAGAGATAAAGAGCAAATTTTGTGATACTTTTAATTACAAGTATAAAATATATAATCCTCTCATGTGTTTTAAATCTATTTTAAAATGTAATGCTCTTATCCCTTTGTCATACCTTTTAGAAAGAGTAGGCCTCTTTGTTCCTCAAAGAACATTTATAGTTTTATGTGTTACGTAAATGTTCCACTTGCTCTACTGTACTTATTTAGTTAAGCACAGGCCTAGCAGCTGGGAAGTGTCAAAGTCTGAAGAGCAACTGCATTGTTGATATGAGCTACTGTGTGTTTAAAATTGCTAATACACCTCCTGAAGCAGGGGAGGCAGTGATTCTTGATGGAAAAAGGACTACAACCTACCTCTTAAATTCATGTTATTATTGTTTTGTCTTCCTGCAATGATGCTTCTGTTGGCAAAGTTACTTCGTTGTTTTTTAATCTGAAAATATGACTTATCCTTTAGGTTTATTATTATTGAGGTGTTGCACATACTTGTTTTGTTATTCAGGGTTACAATGTGACATATCTAAATGACTAAAAACTAACTCCCCAGTGAGTGGAAAGGGCTATCATTTATTTTTAGTAAGGAAGCTGAATTGGTTCATATAGCTGCTTTTCCAGCTGAAATAACATAGCAGATTGGTGCTGTTTGAACACTGTTAATTGCTGAACGTTTTTAAACTAGTAAAAAGGCCTGATTGGCTGGAATCCAAACAGTAACCCAAACAGACCACTTCTGATAAGATAAACAGTCTACTAACCTTAAACATTCCCATTGGATTAAATTACCTTCCAGTAGTATGAAATGTTAAGCTAAAAATATTTTTTCTATTAAGAAAGACTTGAGAAAAAAATCATTTGGGATATTTGATACTAAGTTAAAGGTCATTATGCCCAATGTATTGTAGGTAATTACCAGCAATGCCTGTTGTATACCATTAGCTCTTGAGAGTTGAAAAGTAAAGGCGGGCCAGTTCACAACAGAAAGTCCTGATTTACAAAATCATTTTGTGCCCTATCATTTCTGTTTGGGCAACTGCATATAAACAGTAATAACTTTAACAAGGGCACAGTGAGCTTGCAATGAATAAAATCAGACACATTAACTCAAAACTGAAATGCTTTCTAGAATAAAAGTCTATTTTCCTCAGCATTTAAAATATACATTGGAAACATAATTCTAAGATTCCTTCCATTATCCAAGTTTTAGACTGTTCATTATAAAAACTAAATTTGAGGTGTTTAACAATCTTTTAATCATTTTAATTAAATATTGCTGATGTGAACAATCCTCATGCCCTTAATTCTATAGAGACTGTAACTCAACAAAAATGACCAGAATATGGTGTCATGTCCAAAGTGTCAGGAGATGTTAGTCTTAGAGTGCTACCAACTTGCCTTGGGACCATAGACAAATCTTTTTAAATCTCTGGGCTTCCTATTAATAAGGAAGTTTTCTGATCAAAAAGTACATACAAGGTGGGAAACTGATGTGGCTCAACCAATGGGGCTCCCGTCTACCATATAGGAGGTGCAGGGTTCTATGCTCAGGCTCTCCTGGTGAGGGCGAGCTGGCTCATGTGGAGTGTTGGCCCACGCGGGAATGTGGCCCTGTGCAGGAGTGCCGCCCTGCATGGGAATGCTGCCCCATGCTGGAAAGCCATCCCGAATGGGAATGCTGTCCCACACTTTAAGCTGCCACATGCGGGACTGCCGGCTGATGTGGAGAGCTAGCACAGCTCTTGAGATGATGCAACAAGAGACACAGAGAAGAGAAAATAAGAAGATGTAGCAGAACAGGGAGATGAGGTGGCGCAAGAAAGTAATCTTCTCTCTCCCATTCCGGAAGGTCCCAGGATCAGTTCCCGGAGTCACCTAATGAGAATACAAGCAGACACAGAAGAACACACAGTGAATGGTCACAGAGAGCAGACAATGAGGAGAATGGGGTGGGGGTGGGGGGAGTAATAAATAAAAAATAAAAACTTAAAAAAAATAAAGTACAGGGGGTGAACTAGTTTTCTAAAATTCCTTGCAGCAGTGAAATTCAATAATAAAGAAAACTTTGATAAGACTTTACAAAATCTTATTGTTTTCTTGCCTCACTATTGAAAAACAATAAGGAGAAAGAGGAAAAAGAAAATACCACTAAGATTATGGTATTTTATCTTCTAATCTTTCAGTCTACCCTTTACAAAATATAAAGTTGAGCTCATATAGCATACATACATCTATAACATTATAATGGTAAAACTTTTCATGAACATCATTTTAAAATGACTATGTCAATATAAACATTTATTTTCCTACTGGTTAGGTAGTATTTTTTGATATTATAAATAACATTTTAATGATATATTTGTGTACAAGTAACACTCCTCCCTTTGACACTAATACTATTACCACAGGGTAGAGGCCTAGCAGTGGAGTTACTAGGTCAAAGATATGAATAATTTCAAGGCTCTTGTGCATTTGCTTTCCAAAAAAAGTTGACCAATCCATGTTATCATCAAAGATATATTTCTCTACAGAAAGATGCCCATTTTAAACTACCTGGATAACATTCGATAATTTTACCAAGATTTGAATATATGATTCTCCCATGTTAGGTCTTTTAGGATTTGGAAATTATGACCAAGTATGAAATTATCTAGCTATCTGGCTAGCTAGTTAGTTAATTTTCTTAACATTTGAGAGCAGGTTGCACACATCATACTCCTTTGTACACATAATACTAACATGTACATTTCCTACAGACAAGGGTATTCATGTAATCACCTTAAGTGCAGTTGTCAAGATCAAGAAATTTAACATTGGTATACAGTTTACATTCTATATTCCATTGTTTTCTTCTGTTCCAATAATGTCCTTTTGAATCTTTTCTCCTCTGTTCTTAGATTCCATCTGGTATCATATATTATATTTAATTACCATTATCTCTTTAGTTTCTCTCTCTCTCTCTTTCTTTCTTTCATTGTGTAAACATATATGCAACATAAATCTTCCTGTCCCAACCCCTCCCAAGCACACCATTCAGTGGGATTGATCACATTTACAATGTTGCAATACTCTTAGCACCATTCATTATTTTATTTTTCCCTTCATCCCAAGCAGAATCCCTACATCCATTTTATAATAAGTTCCCTCTGGCTCTGCTTCCTATTTCCCTGTATTCTACTTTCTATTTCTATAAGTTTGCATATTCTATGATATTTTCTTTGTGGTTAATATGGAGCTTAAATTTAACATCCAAAATCTATGAAATCTTATTTGCTTTGATAGCAATTTAGCAACTTCAATACCTTACATAAATCATGCTCCTATATCTCTCCATCTCCCCCTTTTATGTAGTTCATGTCCCAAATTACATATTTATACATTTTAAGTCCAAAAACAATGATTTATTATTAGTTTTTTTTATATGCCTTTTAGATCCTGTAGGAAGTAAAAAGGAGAATTATAAATAAAAAATACAATAGTGTTGGTATTTCTGTTTACCCATGCCATTATTTTTACTGGAGATTTTCATGTGGCTTTAGTCAGTTGTCTAAGTTTCTTTCCTTTCAACCTCCAGAACTCCCTTTAGCCTTTCTTATAGAGCTGGTCTAGTGGTGACAAAGTCCCTCAGCTTCTATTTTTCTGGGAATGTCTTAATCCCTCTCTTAGTTTTTTTAAAATTTATTTTTATCAGAGAAGTTGTGAGGTTACAAAACAATCATTCATAATGTGCAGAATTCCCATACGTCACCTCTCTACCAACACCTTAAATTATTGTGGAACATCTGTTACAAATTATGAAAAATCATGATCAGACTATTACCACTAACTATGGTCCATAGCTTACACTTGGTATATTTTTTCATACATCCCCTATAATTAACACTATGTATTAGTATTGTACATTTGTTATAGTTTATGAGAAAACACTCTCATCTTTGTACTGTTAACCACAGTCCAACTTCTACCACATGGCTCATTGTGTTATATGGTCCCACGCCTTGTACATTCTATCCAAAGTGTATACTCAGTGACTCTCACTTTCATCACAGTTTTGTATAGTCACCACCCCAGTAAACCTTTTAAAGTTTTCTTTAGCCCAAAAGAAAAAATACCCCCTATTATTGACCCTTAGTGTTGATATAGTACTTTCTTTGACATTGATGCAAGAATATTACAATATTGCTGTTAACTATAGTCCATAAGTTACATTAATTATATTTTCCAATTGCATAAGTATATTCTTACCACTTTGTAATAGTGATGTGCATTTGTTCTAGTTCATAGTAGAACATTATTTTATTTGTATTATTAACCACAATCCTCATCCACCTCTGTTATCCATTCCCTAGATTATTCTCTAGCTTTCTTTCAGTTTTCATTTATATTCCTAGACCACCTCTTTCAGCCACAATCCCAATTATAAGCCAGACATGTTAGTTATACTCACTATAATGTATTACCATCAACTCAATCCATCTCCACATTTCTACTGTCAAGCTGATTGAAAATTCTACATATATTAAGCATATATACCTTTTCTCAGTCTTCATCTCATTTCCTGGTAGTCTTCATCCTATCTCCTAGTAAGCTATAGTCTAGGATTTAACTTCATGTGTTTATTTTTTGTATTTAGTTAATATGAACAAGACCATACAATATTCTTTTTTGTCTGACTTATTTCACTTAGCATTATATCCTCAAGTTTCATACATGTTATCATGTGTCCCAATTTCATTTCTTCTTATAGCAGTATAGTATTCCATTGTATGTATGTCCCACATTTTTTTATCCATTCATTCATTGATGGGCTCTTGGGTTGCTTTCATCTTTTGGCGATTCTGAATAATGCCTCTATGAACATTAGTGTGCAAATGTCTGTCATGTCACGTGTTTTCAGTTCTTCTGGGTATATGCCTAGCAGAGGAATTGTCAAATGATATGGCAGTTCTATATTTAGCTTCCCAAGGAACCACCAAACTGTCTTGCACAGAGGCTGCTCCATGTTACATTCCCACAAACAGTGAAAGAGTGTTCCTATTTCTCTGCACCCTTGTTGTTTTCTGTTGTTTTTTTCCCCAATAATGGCCATTCTATGTGATGTGAGATGATATCCCATTGTTGTTTTGATTTGCATTTTCCTAATAGATAGTGATATTGAACATTCTTTAATGCTCTTTTTCACCATTTATATTTCCTCTTTGGAGAAATGACTTTAAGTCTTTTGTCTATTTTTAAAAATTGAATTGCTTGCTCTTTTATTGTTGAGTTGTATGATCTCTTTATATGGCATAGGAATCAAATCCTTATAAGATAGGTGGTTTGGTTTTCAAATATTTTCTCCCGTTGACTGGGATATCTTTATCTAGCTTTGGTATTTTATGATTTTGGCTTCATAGAATGAGCTTGGTAGCTTTCCTTACTGTACAGTTCTTTTTGAATAGTTTGAGTAAGATTGGTCTTAAATCTTCCTTGAATATTTGATAGAATTCACCTGTGAAACCATCTGATCCAGTGCTTTTAATTTGGGGGAGTTTTTGATGACTGTTTCAATCTCTTTGCTTATGATTGATTTGTTGAGGTCTTCTATTTCTTCTAGGGTCATTGTAAGTTGTTCATATGTTCCTAGGAATTTTTCCATTTCATCTACCCAGCAATCTAGTCCATGCAGGTTGAAAGTGGCTGCAGTTGCCCAGAGAGGCTGAGTGAGCACTGTCCGTTCTGCCCTGTCAGGGGTGGGGATAGAGTCATTGGAATGACCAGCACTCTAGTCCATGCAAGCTGAAAGTACCTGCAGTTGTCCAGAGAGGTTGAGGGAATACTGTTCCCTGCCTAGAGTATTGGTAGCAGAGATGTATCCACAGGTTTTCCCATCAGTCTAGTCTGTGCAGGCCAAAAGCACCTCCAGTTGTCCAGAGAGGGTGAGGGAGCACTATCCCTCCTCCTGCCCTGCCAGGGGTAGGGATGGAGCCAGAGTTGTGTCAAATAATCTAGTTCATGTGGGTCAAAAGTGTCTGCAGTTGCCTGGAGTCAGGGGCATGGATGGATCCACTGGAGTCCCCAACATTCTAGTCTGTGCAGACCAAAAGCACTTGCAATTACCCATAGAGGTTGAGGGAGAATTGTCCCTCCTCCTGCTTTGTCAGGGGTGGGATGGAGCCACAGACATGTCTAATAATCCAGTTTGGGTGGGCTGAAAGTGACTGCAATTGCCTGGAGCTATTCCCTGGCTGCAGTTGGAAACTCCATTTCCCAAAATGGAAGAGGAAGAGATGGTCAGGCACTACTTTAAGTTCCTGATTAGTAAATTCAGCTGGCTAAAGTCCAGTCCTAAGAATAGCTAAAGTTTGAACCTGTCCAAGTCAGAAAAAGGCCAGTAGCCTTTGTTATAACTCCACGCCTGGCATAAGAGGAAGCAGAGTTGATTGAAAATCATAGTGATGGTAGCTTCTTTCTACCCCAGTCAGACTGCAGCCCTAGCTTACACACCAGGCCCAACTCCAGCAGGGAGGAACTCGGAGGGACCTGCATCAGCTTCTCCTGGAAACTGCAGGTGCTTTCAGCCTATACGAACTAGGTTATTGGACACATCTATGACTCTATCCCCATCCCTGGCAGGGAAGGAGGAGGGACAGTGTACTCCTAAGCCTCTCCAGGAGGATGTGCATCTGCTTCCATGGTGTGTAGTGCACTATTCATGAATCTTCACTGCGGATGGGCAGTCTCCTCCTTCTGTTTTTCCAAGGATGTTGTGGGATGCTCTTCTGGACACCTGGGCCCTCCAAAAAGGTGATTTGAATAGATCTGGCTGATTACTAACTGTAGAACAAGCTGACTCTTGGAGCTCTTTAATCTGCCACCATCTTTTCTCCTCCTCCTTCACTCATTTTTGAAAGATAATTTTGCCAATACGGAATTTTTGTTTGGCAACTTTTCACTGTCAGTGCTTTGAATATATATTAATGTGTTTTCCTGCCTCCGTAGTCTCTGATGAAATATTAGCATTTAATCTTATTGATGTTCCCTTGTATGTGACATGTTGCTTCTCTCACATCTTTCAGATTCTCTATTTTGGGCATCCAACAGTTTCAGTATATTGTGGTACTGTGTGGTTCTATTTGAGTTTATCCTTTTGAAGTTCTTTGAACATCTTGGATGTGTATATTCATGTCTTTTGTTAACTTTGGGAAGCTTGAAGACATTATTTCTTTGGCTAATTTCTCTGCCCCTTTCTCTCTTTTTTCTTCTGGAACTCCCATAATATGTATATTGGTACATTTTATGGTATCCTATAGGTTTCTCAGACTGTTCACTTTTCTTATTCTTTCTTCTTTTTGCTCATTAGAATGAATGATTTCAATGGTCTTATCTTCAAGTTCAATGATTTTTTCTTCTCCCAGTTCCAATCTGCTGTTGAGCTCCTCTAGGAAATTTTTAATTCTGTTACTGTGGTCTTAACTCTGCTTGGTTTCTTTTCATAGTGTCCACCTCTCTATATTCATTTTGTGTTCATCTTTCATTTTCCTGATTTTCTTTAATTCATTGTTTGTATTTTTCTTTAGTTTTTTAGCATATTTAGGACTACTTTCTAGAAATCTTTATCTGGAATGTCCCAGGTCTGATCTTCCTTATTGATGGTTGCTAATGCTTTCATTTTTCCTTTTGTCTGGGCCTTCATTTCCTGTTTCTTTGTATGTTTTTAATCTTTTGGTAAAACCTAGACATTTTGATGTTTTAATGTGTTATTGCTGATATTTCAACTCTGAGGCATCTCATTCTTAAGCTTGTATCCAACTAGTTAGCTAGTGGTATGATAGCACTTTCTTTGAATGCCAGGACCTAACAAAAAAAAAAAAAAAAGAAAGAAGCAGCAAAAAAGAAAACACCTTTCCTAGTCTCTTCAGATTGACCTGTGCTACAACTCTCTTTCAGAGTTTATCTATAAAATGAGTTTGAAGAATAGCTCTAGGCGAAAGCATAGTGGCCTCCCTGACGTGTGCCTTGTCTTGGGCGAGTATATATGGCCCTAGGAATTCCCCTATCTACACTGATATGAATTTCTCCTCTTCTCTAAGAAACAGTTTCCTCATGCTCCCAGATATGCACTGTGTCCCACACCTAGCAATCCCTTTTCCCAGGCAAGGGACTTGACTGCTCTCCCATGGCATTCTGTAGGAGAGTTCTCTAAGCAGGCTTCTGCATACCAGGCAGATTCAGGGATGGCAAGTCTCTCAGGCCAGAAAGACAGATTGGACTAGACATACATATTCTAATTATGTGCATGAGGGTTATTCTCATGACTTAAACTATAAAGCTACAATAATCAAGACTCTGTAGTATTGACATAAAGTTAGACATATAGAAATGGAAGAAGATAGAGAGTCCAGAAATAGATCACTTTCATTATCAACTGATAATCAGCAAAAGCATCAAAGTAATTCAGAGGGGAAAAAGATAGTCTTTTAAACAAATGGTGCTAGAACAACTGAATATCTATATGGAAAAAATGAACTTTGTTATCTTACACCTTATGGAGAAATTAACTTTATATGGATGGTAGAACTAAATGTAAGAGCTAAAACTATACACTTCTAGGAATAAAAAAAACTTAGGAGAAAGTATTTGTGACGCTAGATTAGACCAGTGGTTCTCAACTAGGGGCAATTTTGTTCTCTAAGGGATAGTTGGCAATGTCTGAAGACATTTTTGGTTGACACAACTGGGCTTGAGGGGAGAGGGGCAGGTGCTACTGATAGCTATTGGGCAGAGGCCAGGGATGCCGATAACCATCCTGTAATACACAGGACTGCCCCCCACAACAAAGATTTATCTGGCCCAAAATGTCAGTAGTGCGAAGGTTGAGAACCCTGGGTTAAGCAAAGATTTCTTAAATTGGGGGTTCTTAATAAGTATTCTATGAGCTTGAATTGAAATTCAAAAAAACATTATTCTTGTGGGGACATGTAGGTGCATGTGTGATATATTCATTAAATAATGCACTATATTATAGTGTGGACTTAATAAGGGTTCCATGGCTTTCACCTGACTGGCAAAGGGGTCCACGGAACAAAAAAGGTTAAGAACCCCTGTCTTAAACAGATCACAAAAATCATTAATCAAAAAAAAAAAAAACAATTGTTAAATGAACATAAAAATGTAACCTTTTTCTCTGAAAGATATAGTTAAGAAAATGAAAAGGCAAGCTACAGACTGGAAGAAAGTATTTGCAAAACATATATCTGGCAAAAGACATGTATTCAGAATATATAAAGAACTTTTACAAGTAGTAATAAGAAGACAAACAACCCAATAAAAAATGGGCAAAGAGTTACACTTCAACAAAGAGCATGTAAGAATGGCCAGTAAGTCCATGAAAAGATGTTCAACATGACTAGTAATCAGGGAAATGCAAATTAAAATCACAGTGAGATACACTACACACTAGAATGATTAAAATTCAAAAGCCTGGCAATAGCAAGTGTTGGCAAAGATGTGGAGCAAATGGAACTCTCATGCATTGCTGGTTGGATTGCAAAATGGTTTGGCTCCTATGGTGGTTTGAAGCTTTATGCACCCCAGAAAAACATGTTCTTCAATCTAATTCATTCCTGTGGGTATAAACACTTATAATGGGAAATTTTAATGAGGTTACTTCAGTTGAGGTGTGAACTACCTCATTCAGGATGGGTTTTAATTCTGTTACTGGAGTCCATTATAAATGGCCTCAAAAAAAACAATCCAATTATCCATCAACTGGCAATGGGTAGTTGAATTATGCTATAACCATTCTGTGGAATACTATTTGTCAATAAAAAGGCACAAAATATTGATGCACAAAAACAATATGGATGAATTTCATAAACCTTATGCTAAGTGAAAAAAAGTCAAAAACAAAATTATATTCTATATGATTCCATTCATATGAAACTCTAGAAAGGCAAAACTATAATGACAGAAAGTAGATCAATGGTTGCCTGTGGCTGGGTGTCAGAGGAAAACTTTTTGGGGTGGTAGTAATATTCTATTACTAGATCATGGTGATTGTTACATGACTGTACACTATTGTGAAAACTTGAAAATGTACGTTAAAATGAGTGAATTTTGTCTATTTTAAATATAACTCAATAGAAATTTAAATTTTAAATAGAATGAGATTATTTGCAATTAATATAAAAAGAATATGAACCAAAAAAACCATGAATGAAATAATGAAGGAAAAACATAATTATATGTACATGCAAGGACTTTATCAAGAAATTAAAAAGATAACCTGCACAATGGGAGAAAATATTTGGAAACTATGTGTATTAGTCAGCCAAAAGAGGTGCTGATGCAAAATATCAGAAATTGGTAGGTAGGTTTTTATAAAAAGGTATTTATTTGGGATAGGAGCTTGCAGATACCAGGCCATAAACCATAAGTTCCCTCACCAAGGTCTATTTTCATGTGTTGGAGCAAGATGGCTGCCGACATCTGTGAGGGTTCAGGCTTCCTGGGTTCCTCCCTTCCAGGGTCTTGCTTCTCTCTGGGTTCAGAGTACCTCTCTTCCTGGGGCTCCAGCTTAAGGTGTCAGCATCAAACTCCAACATCGAAACTCCAACATCAAAACCCCTTAACTCTGTCCTTTGCCATGCCTTTTATCTCTGAGTCCCCACCCTCAATGCCCTACTGGCACAAGAGGTTTACATAATTACTTGATCAAGTAAACCTATGAATCCAATATAATCTAATATGCCCAGAGGAAAAGATCAGTTTACAAACATAATCCAGTATTTCTTTTTGGAATTCATCAATAATATCAAAAGGCTACACCATAAAACTGATAAGGTTTTAATATCCAGACTATATAAAGAAATCCTATAGAACAATAACAAAAAGACAAAGGACCCAATTAAAAAATGTCTAATTGTTTTCTGTTTGTGGTGATGGAAAAGTCTTGGTAATGGCTGGTGGTGATGGTATCACAACATTGTGAATGTAATTAATTCCACTGAATTGTATGCTTTGGAGTAGTTGAGATGGGAAATTTTAAGTTTGTATATATGTTGGCACAATTTTTTCAAACACTAGAGAAACTAATGAGACAATGAGAATGAAATGCAATACAGATCCTGGAGTGGATCTAATAACAGAAGAGAAAATACCCAAAAGGACTTTATTTTAACAATTGAACAAATTGGAATATAGAGTGTATGCTTTAAATCAGTGTTAAATTTCTTGAACTTGATGGTAGTACCTAATGTGGTTGCATAAGTCTTTGTTCTTAGGAAATATATGTGGAGGTAGTCAGTGTCCAAGGAGCTTGTAGTATGAAACCTACTCCCTCTCAAATGTTTACAAGCTAAATAGATGATGGATGGATGGATATAACAAATATGGCATCAGGGTATGGGTGACCTGGAGTTCTCTGAATTGTTTTTATATTGTTTTTGCAACTGTACTGTAAGTTTGAAATTATTTAAAAATAAAGTGTTTTTTAAAATTATTAAAAAAAACCATAAGCATGTACTTTATTTTGTTAGTCTTTTGACTTGTCCTTTAAAACAATTAAGTTACCTAAAGAAATTTTTTAAAAAAGGGGTAAGACTTCAATAGACATTTCTCCAAATTAGTTATACAAATGGCCAATAAGCACATGAAAAATACTCAATATCATTAGCCATTAGGGAAATGCAAATCAAAGCCACAAGTAGATACCATTTCACACCCATTGGAATGGCTACTATTTAAAAAAAATCAAGAAAATAACAAGTGTTGGAGAGGATGTGGAGAAATAGGAACACTTGTTCATTGATGATGGGAATATAAGAAGGTGCAGCTGCTGTGAAAAACAGTCTGGTGGTTTCTCAGAAAGTTAAGGTAGAAATGCTATATGACCTGTCAATCCCATTTCTAGTTATATACCCAAAAGAATTGAAAGTAGAGACTTGAACAGTTATTTGCCCTCCAATGTTCATAGTGGCATTATTCATAATTGCCAAAAGATAGAAGCAACCCAAATGTCTATCAATGGATGATTCAATAAACAAAATGTAGTATATACATGCAATGGAATAATATTTAATTGTAAAAAGGAGTGAAGTTCTGATATATGCTACGTTGTGGATGAACCTTGAAGGCATCATGTTGCGTGAAAAAAGCCAGACACAAAATGGATAAATATTGTAAGATTTCATTTATATGAAATTATTAGAATGTGAAAATTTATAAAGTCATAAAATAGAATGCAGTTTACCTGGGGCCCTGTAGCGGTGGGGAGTGGGGAGTTAATGCTTAATTGGTGTAGAGTCTCTGGGATGATGGAAATATTTTGGTAGTGGATGGTGGTGATGAAGGCACAATATTGTGAATGTAATAATATCATCAAATTGTATTCTTGAAAGTGGATAAAATGGGAAATTTTAGGTTGTATGTAAGTTACCAGAATACAAATTGTTAGAACCACATAGAACTGTACAACACAAAGAATGAACCTAATGTAAACTATGGATTATAGTTAATAGTACAATTATAATAATATTGTTTCATCAATTGTAACAAAGTTACCACACTAATGCAAAATGTTAAAGTGTGGAAAACTGGGGGAGCAGATATGGTTCAAGTAGTTGGGCACCCACCTGCCACATGGGAGGTCTTGGGTTCTGTTTCCAGTGCCTTCTAAAGAAGAGCTGATGCAACAAGCTGATGAATGAGCAGACACAACAATCAGGGAGTGGATGTGGCTCAGGTGGTAGGGCACCTGCCTCCCACACAATGAGCAGACAATGAGTGGACACAATGAGCAGAGACAATGAGCAGACAAGAAGCAGACACAGTGAGCAGACTATGTATAGACAGATGAGGAAGCCATCTCAGTGAGGAGGAAAAAAAATTAAATAAATCATCTAAAAATAAATAAATTTAAAAATGCACAGGGAATAAACTTTAAAAATAGGGAAAACTGTGTTTGGGGGTTGTATGTGGAAACTCTGTACTGTACTGTAGCTGCATGAATTTTCTGTAAAACTGAAACTGTTCTAAGTTTAAAAGTTTACTGAAAAACATATAACTGTCCCTAAAAAATTTAATGCAGCTGAGAACTAAATTTAGTGCCAAGGCTCCTGGTAGATAATGCAAAAATGAAAACTCCATGTGTTATATACTTTTCATTATGTCATGAATGGAAGAGTACTTGCTTGTCAGGGAAGTAGATTTTTTTCTTACAAGTAGGAAAATGATTTCCTAAATACCATACTAAATCATATTTTCTAAATGACTTAAAAAAGTTAGAGATAGTCTTTATATCTCTTAGGCTGATGTGGCTAAAACCATGGTCTTTATTTCTGAGGAGCAAAGTTAACTAGTCTAACCCTGTATCTTGCTATTGTTCTGCTCCTTGGAGCAGCTTGTCAGATGTCAATAACCTGAGAAAGACAAATGAAATGATTGGAGCTCAAGAAAGAAGGAGGTATGGTTGAGGTCTGTGAAGAAGGACTGAGGTATGATTTGAAAACTAGGCTTGTAGATATTGAGTTTTATAAGAATCAAATACTTTACCTGTATTTTTGCCCACGTGGAGCTTCATCTCACCCTTTCAGGGGTTTAACTGATTAAATATTAGGCAAACACTGTTGAATTCCTAATTTTTGTATCACAAGCAGAGGAGAAATAACTTTGGCCTGACAAATTCCATTGATAAGAATTGATAGTTACCTGTTTCTTTTGTCGAACCTGAATATTGTTCAAATGTAATGTTTGATTTTGATTTTGAGCTGGTATGCATCCTGACATGCTTGACAAGTTATCTTCCAACTATAACCTCAGATGATTACATTAGTTGATCTACTGAATTATTTAATATTTTCCAGTTGAATGCTCCTACAATGTGTATATGGAAAAGGAAGATTTGGATTTTGGCATGCATGGTATTGGATTGTTGTTGTTTTCTGAAGTGATTGATTAACAGATTCAGTTCCTTCTTATGGTCTCAGGTCATTAGCAAGGGGGAGGATTCCTGTATTCATAAAAAAAAAGTTAAAAAGTAAAGAGGAGGGAGCAGAGGTGACAAGGTTCACAAATCATGTGACAGCAGCTTGTAGAGGAACCTATCTTTGAAGCTGTTCCTGAAGTGACAGCATGGAGAACCTGGGCAGTCCTGGGAACCAAAACCATGTGTGGAGATTGATCCTGTTGGAGAAAAGGGTTCATCATGGTAGATGACCTAAAACAATTCCCGTATAAGAGTGTTGAAGGGCTTCATGACATGTTGTGTCAGATGGTGATGAAGTACCTGTTATTGAAGCGGCCACTGATAACGCTCCAAACAAGCATGCTTTCCTAGAAACCTGGTTTCTTCTTATCTACTTTTGTACTTGCAACAAACCAAGGGAGCAAACTTGGACTTATAAAAAATGAAAGCATTATTTGTTACTGCAACACCTACCAGGTGGTTCAATTTAACCATTTACCTTTGGTGGTGAGTTTCATAGCTAGCAGCAATGGCCAAACAGGACTGTCAGCCTAGAAAAGGAACTTACTCCATTATTTGAAGATCTTGAGAAAAGTTGTGGAAGTTTCTTAATCTGACAGTGGATTTGATATGTACTTTATCTTCATTATGCCAGACACAATATCAATCCAGCAAATTTTAGACCACAGTATACTTGTATCCACGTACACAAGAAAGGGCCCCTTTTCCACCTTATTCTAAAAAAAGAGCCTTTAGATATAATTTATTGACAAATTGTTATATTTCCTTATTTAGGATCTTTTCTTATTTAGTGAGGACAAGGGTCACTACAAAAATGATTCAGTCTATCTCAGCTCCCACTGTTATTTCAGTCACCAAATATTAATGATTGTCTTCAGTGGATCAGAATAAAAACTGGTACATTGGTCCACTTGAGCCATCAAATGCCCTCTATAGTATAATACTCCCAGGCCTTCAGGGTGAAGCAGAACCTTTTTATTGTGAATAATAACGAGGACATATTTTTCTTCATATTAAGTTTTATTTCTTTGCTTTGAATGTGAGGAAGATAAAATTGCTTAGCAAAAGTAATAAAGTCAATATAATCACTGACTTTCCTATATATAGACAAATATTACTAATTGCTTTGGTTTGCTAAGGCTATTGATGCAAAATTCCAGAAGTGGATTGGCCTTTATAATGGGAAATTTATTAAGGTAAAAGTTTACAGTTCCAAGGTTGTGAAAATGTCCAAATAAAGGCACTGTTAGAATGCTTCCTCACCAAAGGTTGGCTCCTGGTTGGATCCTCAGTGCTGCCACTCTAGACAAGGCAAGATGGCTACCAATCTCTGGTGTTCTCTCTCACACGGCTGCTCTCTTTCTTTGTATGTTTCTGCTTTCAGTTCTCAGTTTAAAGAAGACCTCAGCAAGAGGTTGGCGACCTAACCTGAGTCATGCCTTACTGACATAGTCCAATCTGATTTCCATACCCACAGGAATCGATTATTTCTAAGAACATGATTTTCTGGGATTCACAAAAGAATTTCAAACTGCCACATTGTTTGATTCTTCTTATAGGGAGCTGCTCTTTACTTAAAATACAAATTATTGTGAATGGGTTTCCTCCTACTCTGCTATCTATAACCAGTCAGTGTTTTAATATTTGTGTGTTCTTTGTAAAATTTCGGTGTGATTTGTTATTGATCTCACTTTCCAATATAAGTATGTATGTAAACATGAGAATACAACCATTTTTTTCATACATGAGTATAAATAAAATACTATTTTTACAAGTAAAAAAAGGAGGGAACTTAGGAAACATATAATAAATTGTGAATTTCACCTTCCCAAGGTAGCATAAAAACAGAAAATTTTATTTCTCAGTCTCCACTATAGCCAGTATCCAGGTATGAGACCTAAGGGATATCAGTCTGATCTGTCCAAGGAATACTTGGACTCAGCAGTGAGCTATGGGAAGGAGTAGGCTGGCCACAAGGCATCAATTTGCTGGCTCTGGTCTTTATGGCAGAGGTTAATTCTTTAGTATCAACAGTGGCAGGAACTTCTTGAATTAGCTAGTTCTTTTTCATTTTTTTTTTTTTAATAGCCACTTCTTGAGTATGATACTGAGAGTCTTTACTAGAAACTTAACCTATAGCTTGCTTTTCTAGCCCTCCTAATGATTCTGTAAATATCTACATTCCTCAATAAATATTATTGCTTAAACTAGCTAGAATGGAATTTTGTTATTTGCTCATGAGAATCAAAGCAGAATCACACTGCCTAGGATTAAATCCTGACTGACTAGCTTTGTGACATAGGCAAATTACTTAACCTTTCTGTGACTTGGTTTCCTCATCTATAAATATGAGAATATTAATATTACCACCTGTGTCATCATTTTTTAAGGATTAGGTAGTGGACTAAGATATGCTAATCAGAGCCACTGAGTATTAGTCCTAGGACTTTTGCTGAAATTATTGGAGAAGGAAAGCTTGTTCTTTCCTCTGGGATTCCTAAATTTTTAGGTACAAACCTGGAATTTCTGGCTGCTGTCTTGCCACTCTGTGTTAAGAGCCTACTTGAAAATGAAGTCAACATTAAGGAAAGTCTAGTTAAAAGGAGAGATACTGATTCCTTATGGTATTCTTTGAAGTCCAGGATCCAGTTGTACTTGAAACACCTCTGGTCTTTTCTGTTAAATGAATCAATAACTTTTCTTTTTGGTTTAAGCCAGTTAAACTGTATTATTTGCAAGTTAAGGAATCCTGACTAAGACAATGCCCCAAAATTGGCAGACCCAGCCTAAAGCTCCCACTTTAAGACCCAGATCAATTATTTCCTCTATGATAACTTTCCTGACTCTGTGGAGTTGATCTCATCCTCCTTTGTGCCCTCCTATAGTAGTGATAATTATTTTCATGGTATTGGCCATTTTATAGTTGTTTCTTCGGTGACTCTATTCTATAAGTTTATATATAAAATTATCAGCACTGAAAACATAATACAAGGACATTCTGAGACATAATTACCACTGAACCTAGCAGAGATGTCTATTATTATATTGTTATACTTGTTTGTGATGTAAGCCTCTGCAACCATAGCAATGATTCTCAGATCTCTATATAAGAAGCAAATGTAGAGCTTATTAAGATACATATTTCTGGGTTTTACCCATAGAGTTTCTGATTCATTTGGGCTGGGGTGGTGTCCAGGAATCTGCATGTTTATAACACTTCAGGTGATTCAGATGCAGGGGATCCATAAACCTTACTTTTATGAACATTGGACTAAACTTGAGTTCCTTACACATCTTTCTACCTTATTTGTCTTTTTTTTTTTTAATGATTTATTTTTATTTCTCTTCCCTTCCCTCCCCGCCCAGTTGTCTGCTCTCTGTGTCCATTTGCTGTGCTCTTCTGTGACTTCTTCTATCCTTATCAGCAGCACTGGGAATCTGTGTTTCTTTTTGTTGAGTCATCTTGCTGCACCAGCTCCTCAAGTGTGCGGCACCATTCTTGGGCAGGCTGCATTTCTTTCACGCTGGGCGGTTCTCCTTACAGTGTGCACTCCTTTCATGACATGGCACTCCTTGCGCGGATCAGCACTGCGCATGGGCCAGCTCCATACCGGTCAAGGAGGCCTGGTGTTTGAACTGCGGACCTCCCATGTGGTAGGCGGACGCCCTAACCACTGGGCCAAGTCCACTTCCCCCTTATTTGTTTTTATTCATCAATGCTAGTACACATGGTAGATAATCAATAAGTATTTGCTTAATGGCTAAATTTGTTCATTGCATAGTAAATAGTAAAGAACAGACATATTGAAAACAATGACACTTTACATATTCCTGTTACCCAAAAATTTCAGACTGCTTTGGAACCAAAGAAGAAATATGAGCAGTGTTTCTCCATACAATGATTTAACAGATTTTCTTTTCTAAAGTTCAAACTTCTGGTTCAGTGGGTTTTCCCCTAAAGCCAGGATTTATTTTCCATGCATGGTTAAACCTAAGACATCACACAGTGATTTGTGATCCACACATTTATCAGAAGAAATTGTACCCATATGTCCGACATGCTTATTATGAAAGAAAGTGTCTTTGTCTTTTTTCCCAGAGTTTTAGTGCTTAGATTCTGGCAGGACCTCCCTCCTACTGCTCTTCCATCCTTCCTGTCTGTGACACTATCACTGGATGTCAAGAGCTTAAATTTTAGAAAAACCCCATTTATGAAATAGTACCTCCTAAGAAACAATTATGTATTGATAATGTGAAGATAATAAGTACAGGGCTCCAAATGAAAGCCCAATTATTTCTCAAGCTTCTGCTCGTTGCTTGAGTGTGTTTGAGTAGTTAGGTATGAAAACAGAGCCACATTAGGTGAACACAGTTTGGCAGGAGAAGAGAAATGAAATAAAGATCCAAAGCTCAAAGTGCCCAAAATAGATATACTCACCAATTGGCCCTGGTCGGAGAGGGCTAGTATTGTTCATTTCCATCTGTGGAATTCTGCCAGTCATACCATGCCTCATTTAGGTGACACCTCTTCTAGGAAAACTTTCTTGGTCTCCCTTGACTCTCATCCAGTAGGATCTTGTCCTCCTTTTAACCTCTAGTTTATGGTTATTCCCTTGAGTCCACTATCTCCTCTGCCAAAATGTCAGCACCCTGAAACTGAATAAGAACTCCATAAATAAGTGAATGAGCCCTGGGAAAAGGACCCTGCCTCCCTGATGTGAGTGGAAGGACTAGGGCAAATACATTAAAATGTAATATGTGCTTCTGAGAGTTTTTTTGGGGGGGTGGGGGGTGGGGAAGGGAGCAATAATCTAAAGGATAAGAGATTAGGGAAGCGGACTTGGCCCAATGGATAGGGCATCCGCCTACCACATGGGAGGTCCGTGGTTCAAACACTGGGCCTCCTTGACCTGTGTGGAGCTGGCCCATGCGCAGTGCTGATGCGCGCAAGGGGTGCCCTGCCATGCAGGAGCGTCCCCTGCATAGGTGCTTGCATTATCCAGTGGCACTGGGAAACTGTGTCTTTTTTGTTGTTGTGTCATCTTGCTGCATCAGCTGTCGGTGTGCGCAGTACCACTCCTGGACAGGCTGCACTTTTTTCATGCAGGGCGGCTCTCCTTATGGGGCGCACTCCTTGTGTTTAGGGCACCCCTATGTGGGGACACTCCTGCATGGCACAGCACTCCTTGTGCCTGGCAGCACTGCTTGTGGGCCAGCTTACCACATGGGTTAGGAGGCCATGGGGATCAAACCCTGGATCCTCCATATGGTAGATGAACGCTCTGTCAGTTGAGTCACATCCACTTCCCTAAAGATGTTGAACATATTTTCATGTCTTCCTTAGCCTGTGTATATATTCTTTATTGAAATGTCTGTTCATATCTTTTACCCATTTTTAATTGGGTTGTAAGAGCTCTTCCTATATTCTGGATTTAAGTCATTTACCAAATAACTGTTTTACAGATATTTCTTCCCAGTCTTTTCCTTGACTTTTCCTTTTCTTTATGGTGTCTTTTGAAGTACAAAAGCTTGAAGTTCGATTAGGTACAATTTATCAATTTTTAATTTTATGGGCTGTATTTTGGTCTCATGTCTAACGAACCTTTTTCTAACCCAAGGTCTAGAAGATTTTCCCCTATGTTTTCATCTATTTCGATCTTACATGTAAATATGTGCTCCATTTTGAATTAGTTTTTGTGTATGGTGTGAGGTTCCTCTTTTTGCATGTGGATATACAATTATCCTTGCTCTTCTGAGTGCTTGACTTTTGGTAGGCACTGGAGATACAAAAGTGAATGATAATATTTCCAACTTCAAGTACATTCTTGGGAGGTACATTCCTATAACCAAGGATAGTGGAACACAGGGACACAACAACTTAAGATCTGGTGACTTTAAGAAGAATGGTTCTGGGGCAAAATCAAGGGGGTGCCTTTGGTGTCCTCAGGGGGAAAAAGTCTTAATGACAGCACATCTGTTTACAACACAGTTTACTGAATATTTTATGCCCACTGTTGAGACCTACTGTTCAGGAAAAAAGATTCCTTCAGAACATTGCTACTCATTGACAGTGTACCTGGTCACCCAAGAACTTTATGGAGGTTTACAACAAGATTAATATTGTTTTCATGCCTGCCAACAAAACATCATTTAAGTCTTATTATTTAAGAAATACTTTTCATAAAGCCATAACTGCCATGGATAATGATTCCTCTAATGAATCTGGGAAAAAGAATTGAAAACCTTCTGGATAGGATTCACCATTCTAGACACAATTAAGAACATTCATGATTCATGGAAGGAGGTCAAAATATCAACATTAACAAGAGTTTGGAAGAAGTTGATCCCATTCCTCAGGGATGACTTTGAGGGGTTCAGGACTTCAGTGGAGGAAGTCATTGCAGATGTGGTGGAAATAGCAAAAGAACTAGAATTAGATGTGGAGCCTGAAGTTATGACTGAATTGCTGCAATCTCATGATAAAACTTGAACTTATGAAGATTTGCTTCATATAGATGAGCAAAGAAAGTGGTTTTTTGAGATGGAATCTATTCCTGGTGAAGATGCTGGGAACATTGTTGAAATGACAATAAAGGATTTAGAATATTACGTAGACTGAGTTGATAAAGCAATGGGACAGTTTGAGAGGATTTATTCCAATTTTGAAAGAAGTTTTGTGGGCAAAATGCTATCAAACAGGCTCGCATGCTACAGAAAAATTTTTTGTGAAAGGAAGAGTCAATCAATGTGACAAACTTCACTGTTGTCTTAGTTAAGAAATTACCACACGGTGGATGGGGGTGATAGTGGTGCAAGATGTGAGTGGGGTTAGGGTGCTGGAATGTGAGGTTGAGTGTGTGTGGGGATGTTAGATTGGACTATCTGTGAAACTGGGGGGAGGTCTGGAGGAAGGTACAGGTGAACTCTGGGGAGGTGGAGGTCTGTGGTTGAAAATACAGTTGTGGGAATATTCTTTTGGCAAATTTGGCAGTGGTAGGGGTTTGTGTGGGAAAGGGTGCACCTGGGGCATGCTTCTATGGAATATGAAAGTGTTCATCTTGTCAGAGGGTGTTATATCAGTGGGTGAAGACACACAAAATAAACAAGAAAATATTAAACTAGCATTCTGGGGAGTTCTACTAAGTTCTTAGATGGTGAGGCAAGAATCTTTCAAGAACATAGGCAGTGCCCAATGAAAGAAAACAGAACAATATGTCAAGCCCTCAATATTAATGCATGTAATTATGAACTTTATTCTTCAAAAACTGAAACTTAGTGGTTACCATAGGTTCTGAGGGGAGGGAGTGGGGAGAATAGATGGAACATATGACATTTTTATGGCATTAGAACTATTTTGCAGATCTTGCAATGACAGATACAGGCCATTATACATTTTGTCAAAACCTATAAAAGAGTACAGTGCAAAATGTAAACCATAAAGTAAACCATTGACCAAGGTTAGTAGCAATGCTTCATTATTTGTTCATAAATTGCAACAAATGTACCATATTCATGTAAGATGTTATTAATTGGGGAAATTATGAGATGGGGAGGGGATGGAGTATATGGGAATTCCCTATATTTTCCATGTGACATTTCTGTATCCTAAAGCTTCTTTGAAAATAAAGTGAAAAAAAAATAAGGTACTGGGGAAACGTACAGGAGAAATTGTGACTGTATGTAAAAGATAACAAATCTCACAGTGATGAAAGACAATGCAAAACAATTTCTAAATTATTGTAAATATTTATTTATTTTTGGCTTTGGTTTGGAGGAGGTTTTGGATTTCAGAAGGGTCGCAATTGTGGCAGGGGAGGATCACTGATGCAGGGTGTCAGTGTTGGGGAGATGTGTGGTGCATGCCTCTATAAAATATGAATGTGTTCTAGTGGTCATGGGGTGTTGTATTGGTGGGTGGAGACCCACATAATAACTGAAAGAATATTGAATTCCCATCCTGGGGAGTCCTGCTACATTCTCTAATAGAGTGACAAGAATCCCCAGAGTACCTGGGCAGTGCCTAGCAAAGGAGGATGAACCAATGTGCCACGCCCTTGACAAATTGATGCTTATATTCATGAACCTTGTTCTTGTGAATATATATCGCCTAAGAGTTACCTCCTGAAAGCTTCCTTGTTGCTCAAATGTGGCCTCTCTCTAAACCTGACTCAGCATATAAATGCACTACCTTTTCCCTGGCATTGGACATAATTCCTGGGATGAGCCTCCCTGGCACTTATTACCAAGTGACAATGAGTGAATTTGGAAAGGGACCTTGACCAAAAGGGGTAAGTATTATTACAAATGAATTTTTGTGGCTAAGGGATTTCAAAGTGAGTCTGGAGGTCATTCCCGAGGTTATGCTTACACACATCTCAGGAGGATCTCACTGACTACCGTAAACAGGGGGGATCCTAAGGCTCTAGAGACATCTAGACACTATAGGCAGGGAAGACAATCCCAGGAATTTGGCAACCACTCAGAGGGCCTTACCTTGAAATATATGGTAGCCTATTCCCCAATGTATCGGAGTTGAACTAATTTATAAGTTCCCTACACACGGTTCTTATGCCCCTCTTATTTGAACCTATAACTAGCACTATACCTGTTAAATATGTGTTCCAGAGACTTAAATCTTCCAGCTGTTCATATGCTGGTTGAGCCCTGAATTTCAGCGGAGTTGTAGCCAACACCTACCCTCCAATTCATCGGACTCACTCAGGACAACTAACAAAAGGATGATGATGGACAATGCCCATTCCAAAAAACAGAGAGGTTCTACAACTGCAATTAAGACAGTTTCACCCATCTGTCCCATGGTTTCTAAGCACCCTTTCAACTGGTAGCAGAGTGGACATCACCATCCCTACATCCTCAAGATTGAGAAATGAACCAACAGAAGGGGAGAATGCAGCTATGGACTAAAGTGTACTTATTATTATTCTAGTAATGGAAGATCTTGGAACACTGATATAAAGGCAATGGTCACCAGGATTTCTGAGGGGAGGGAGAGGGACAAATAGGTGTAATGTGGGGCATTTTTGGAAGTTGGAATTGTTCTTTATGGCATTGCAATGGTGGATACAGGCCATTATACCTTTTGTCAAAACTTATAAAATTGTGCAGTGTAAAGTGTAAACCATAATGTAAACTATAGCCATGGTAGTTGCGACGGCTTGCTCGGTCGGTAGAGGTGGGGTCTGGCTGCGGACGAGGGGTCGGTCCAGCTCTGGACGAGGGGTCGGTCCCGCTTGGGATGAGGGGTCGGTCCCACCTGGGACGAGGGGTCGGTCCGGCAGCAGACGAGGGATTGGTCTCACAAGGGGTTGCGCGGTTCGGCTGACGGGGTCGCCCGGCGAAGCCGGCGACGAAGGGGTCGCCCGGAGAAGCAGGCGACGAACTGGGGACAAGGGAGGCCAGGCCCTTGTCGGGGGCTCTCAGGACTGGAGGGCGCACGGCAGAAGAACTACCGCGGAGACAAGGTAAACACGCAAGTCCACTTTACTGAGGGAGAGGCAACAGTTTTATAGGGGCTGGGGAAGGCTGATTGGTCGAAGCCACGCCCTGTTCTGATTGGTTGCCGGCGAAAGGTCAGTGGGCGGTACTGGACGGGGGAGGGGTGGTGGTTAGGGATTGGCTGTCGCTGTTGCTGGGGGAAGGGGCAGGGTTTAGGGATTGGTGGCTGCTGTTGCTGGGGTGGAGGGCAGACTTGAGTTTCCCGCCCACGCCTGGCTATTGCTGCTGTCGGGGGAAGGGAAAAGGGCGGGCTGGATTTTTCCGCCCACGCCTGGCTGTTGCTGCTGTCGGGGGAGGGGAAAAGGGCGGGCTGGATTTTTCCGCCCACACCTGGCTGTTGCTGCTGTCGGGGGAGGGGAAAAGGGCAGACTGGAATTTTCTGCCCTGCGCCTGCGCAGGGAGAAGGAAGAAGAAGGGTGCCGCCCCACAAGGCATCGGGTGGTGCCATCTGGGAGGAGGGGCGGCCGCGGAAGCATGGCTGCCGAGAAGGGGAGACCCGAGGGCACTCTGCGCCCATGCCGAGCTTCCTTCAGGGGTGGCGGTGGGCCCGACCAACCACCCTATTATGGGGGCAGCGGAATTAGGCCTACCGCGGCCGCTCCCCTGCCAGGCCAGCAAACCACACTTCAGCCGGAGGGGTGACCGCATTTCCCCCTTCTTTTCAAATAAGGACCAGGATGGCAGCAGCAACAAGTAGCTGAGGCCCAAGAGGCAGTAAGCAATGAGGGAAGCGGGGCTGAAGAGGGAGGTGAGTATGACGGGGATATAAATGTACAACTTAGGGGGTGGTATCTTGCTGTTGCAAGCAAGGGTGGCCAATGTCCAATTCTTGTTGATCTCGGCGGCTATAAGATCCATCTGTTGTTAAAAGTCCAGGATGACAGCGCGTTACAGGTAGTTGATCTCTTCTTGGCGGCGAAGAGCGGTAGAGGCAGACTGTGTGATGGTCTGGAGGATCGCAGCGGTGAGGACAAGTTGCGTCAGGGCACCAGCGACGGTGGTGGCGGCAGCGTCGGGAGTGGTGGAGACGTAGGCGAGGACAATAAGAAGGCCAAAGTCTTCACGGGCGCGAGAGAGGCCGATGTTAATGGGGCGGGCCGACATGGGGCGGCCCAATCTGCAATGCAGTAGGGGTTCAAGCGAAAAAAGGAGGGGGGTGGGGGACGAGAAAGGACGCTTTGGATGGCTGAGAAGAGGAGTGAGGTCGAGACAGGAGGAAGCTCCGCAGAAGTATGGGGAGGCAAGAGCAGAAGCATTATTGGATGCTAGGAAGCAGGCCGCGGGCCGGGGAAAGCAGGTTGTGGGCCGTTTAGCAGGGCTGGAGCTGCTTGAGAGCGATGGCGGCATGGGGGCCGTGGTTACAATCTTCTGGGGTGGTAGCGGCTAGACAGATGGCGGAAAATATTATCAAGAAAGCAAAGGTTATGAGAAAGAAATAGAGTATTAAAGGCTGTGGGGGAAGTGAGAAGATCATTTAGAGGATAGGGTTGAGAATGGTATGTTTAAGACAGAAGCTTTGTGGTTTGTAGGAGACTGCTTTATAAACGAAGGAGAATGAGGGCAGTAAATATAGTAACGATAGATAGGAAGATGGCAGTGAGGAGGAGTCTTTGTTTAAGGTTTCAATCGTCCGGCGCAACAGTGGCTAGGCTGATAGCGAGGGGTGTTGCTAAGTAGACAATGGCTGCAAAGACAAAATCATCCTCTGTTTCCTTAAGAATAACTTTTCTTTAAATACTTAGTAGCATGCAATATTAGAAACCATTTCCTAAAAGCAAGTTGGCAGGGGAGCTTGGTTGCTGTTAATCTTTCCTGTTACAAAATTACCTTTTATTATTATTATCATCAATTTAGTTTTATATATATATATTTAAGAATGACCTTTTGGAATTAGCCATTTAATACCTTAATGTAAACTATTGAAGATAAATTTTATCTTTACAGAACACATTCCCTTACGTAAAGTTATCACAATACCTTTTACACTTGCCGCATGCAAATTAAATTTCAAGAGTTTATGAAAAATTAGCCATCTTACTTTAGGACAAAATACGTCTTTTTGCAAAACTTATTACATTTCCGTTAGCATTTTTACAAACTTTTAACCTTTTTAATATTCATATAAGTTTTACATTCTTTATATTATCCTGTGAAGAAAAATAAGTTATTCATTTTAATCTAGGCAAGAACAACTTTTTATGAAGACATACAGTTAATTTTGTTAATTAAGACTTACAATTTTTTTTTTAAATTGTAGATATCTTATTAACATTTAAACTTATGTATTAATATAATAAACTTAAGTATTAATATAAGCGCTTATTTAATTTTTGGCCATTTGAATAGAGCTCTTTTAAAGATTTCTAGTAATTTATATTTACCATCCGGAGGTATCACAATATATGTTGACATTGAACGAACAGACAGACAAACACAGAACAATTACAACACATTAACAGAAATATATAATTTATTTACAGTTGACTCATAATTCTTACTTTCTTGGTATAGCTGCTTTTAAATCTTTTTTTATATAGCATATCATAGATTATACCCTTCAAGATTTTTTCTGGACTTTATGTTGCCTGTAATAAGCCAGGAGGGAATCTTTTACCTTCCTGCTCCACAGCAAAAGTGACCCTATCTATAAGGCGAGTATAGGTGTCCGGGTCCCAAAGCTGACACGTGGTAAGCCACGGATTAAAGGGGAGAAGAAGGTCCCAATATACTTGAAGCTGTTTGAAAGAGATCTTACACCGGTGAGTGTCTAGGAGACCGGCGAGGGCCCGAACTTGTGGGGCTTGCTTAGCAGATAGGATGTTACCCATTGCTAATGGCCTTTTGGAGCTGATAAGAAAAGGGGCCCTTACCTTGAGAGCGCGGCGATGGGAGCCGAGGTGCGCGGTGAGACGAGGGGTCGGAGCCAGTGGGGCTCCGACGGTGGTCGCGGGCCAAGAGAAGGCCCCGACGAGGGGAGGGCGGGACGACGAGCAGTGGAGCAAGGCAAAGGGGAGCAAGCGCAGAAGGGAGGAGGCAGAGGTGAAGGCAGGGGTGGAGGTGCTCAGGCACGTGCTCCTGAGAGTTTTATTGGCGCCTCTTAATCATAGCGGGTCGGTATAAGCCCCCGACATGGAAGGAGAAAGCCATCCAGCGATTCTTCCAGACCGCCGTGGATCATATGAGGTCACCAAGGTTCAGGAGCAGCAATGCAGAGTGAAAAGATAGGGGTGAGAAGAGAGGAGAGCGTAGGGCTATGGTAGGATTACTTCAGACGTGCAAGCGCGCGCTCCCGAGAAATCCAAGGCTCCTCTTAATCATAGCGGGTCGGTATAAGCCCCCGACATGGAAGGAGAAAGCCATCCAGCGATTCTCCCAGACCGCCGTGGATCATATGAGGTAGCCAAGGCTCAGGTAGCAGCAATGTTGCACGAGAGAAGTCCCAAGGTGAGAAGAGAGGAGGGGGTAGGGCTGTGGTAGGATTACTTCAGACGTGCAACCGCACGCTCCCGAGAAATCCAAGGCTCCTCTTAATCATAGCGGGTCGGTATAAGCCCCCGACATGGAAGGAGAAAGCCATCCAGCGATTCTCCCAGACCGCCGTGGATCGTATGAGGTAGCCAAGGCTCAGGTAGCAGCAATGTTGCACGAGAGAAGTCCCATGGTGAGAAGAGAGGAGGGGGGGGCCGCCAGGTTATGGAGTGAGGCTGTGGTGGGGTTGCCTTGCCCCACGTTGGGCGCCAACTGCGACGGCTTGCTCGGTCGGTAGAGGTGGGGTCTGGCTGCGGACGAGGGGTCGGTCCAGCTCTGGACGAGGGGTCGGTCCCGCTTGGGATGAGGGGTTGGTCCCACCTGGGATGAGGGGTCGGTCCGGCAGCAGACGAGGGATCGGTCTCACAAGGGGTTGCGCGGTTTGGCTGACGGGGTCGCCCGGCGAAGCCGGCGACGAAGGGGTCGCCCGGCGAAGCCGGCGACGAAGGGGTCGCCCGGAGAAGCAGGCGACGAACTGGGGACAAGGGAGTTAGGCCTACCGCGGCCGCTCCCCTGCCAGGCCAGCAAGCCACACTTCAGCCGGAGGGGTGACCGCAGTAGTAGCAATGTTTCAATATGTGTTCCTCAATTTAACAAATGTACCACACCAATGAAAGATGTTTTTAATGGGAAAAATTGTGGGAGGGGGAGATGGTGGAGTATATGGGAATCCCCTATATTTTTGATGTAGCATTTATGTAATCTAAATCTTCTTTAAAAATAAAATAAATTAAAAAAAATTTACAAAGTTAAAAAAAAAAAAGAAATTGCCACAGTCATTCCAACACTCCAACCTTCTGCTACCACCACTGTAGTCAGTCAGCAGCCCTCGAGGCAAGACCCTCCAGGGGCAAAAAGATGATGAATCATTGAAGGTTCAGATGATGGTTAGAATTTTTTAGCAATAAATTATTTTGAATTAAGATATTTACATTTTTAAAAAGATATAATGCTATTGCACACCTAATAGACTATATAGTATAATGTAAACATAACTTTTATACACACTGGGATACTAGAAAAAAATTGTATGATTCGCTTTATTGCAATATTTACTTCATTGCATTGGTCTGGAACTGAATCTGCAATATTTCCAAAGTGTGCCTGTATGAAGAACCTGGCAAATATTGAGTATCCAGTTCTCTTTATTATATTGAAATCTTAATGAATATGCCTGATATTTCAGTTTTCCCAAAGCACAAATCTACCGTATAAAACATTTTATTAAGAATAAGAAGTATGTTTTTAATATGTTGCAAGAATATGAACTTGATGTAAAGCAACTTTATGCCCCCTTTCCCAAGAATTCCTTTCAGATTCTGAATCACATTCTTTAATAAGTTTTCCAACTTTCTTTTTATAACTATGTCCCCTTCAGATTTGAACCTAAATGGCCTAATGGTGTTTGGTATAATGTACAGATACTGTGCCTTTGGAAAGTTTTTCTGCCCATGGGAGTCTACTTCTTTGACTTGACTCTCCCCTCCAAATTCCCTTTCCATCCCACATCTTCCTCCACACACATACATTTTCTCTTTTTGGCCATAGACAGTCTGGGGCTGCTTATATGTGAATAGCAGAACTGTTTGCAAAGTTTTAGGAAAATTAAGCAAACATATTACATTCATATAATTTTACAATCTTTATTTGGCAAGTATACCATTTAGGAGTAACCATTGTTCAAGTGTACTTATATATGCCTTGATTATACATTTCAGAATAAATTCTGAAAAGGCCTTGCCTTGGTATAATAGGATACTCGGTTGCAAGTGATAGAAAGCCAATTCAAATTAGCTCAAACAAAGGGAATTGGACTCTTTTAACTTGGAAGACCAAGTGTGGATCTGGTTTTAGAAGAGCTGAATGCAGTCTCAGCTGAGTTACTGGGGCTCTTGCTCTCTTGCAGATTCTCTGCATGGGTAGCCCAAATTGGGCTCGGGCTGCCAGCTTCAGACCTACCTTGTCTCTATAAGTCAGAATTAGAGGAAGAGAATCTTTGTCTGGGATCCATATACTTCATGAAGGGACTCTGATTAGCCCTGCTAGGGTTATATGGTCACCCCTTGCACCAATCTCTGTGAACAGAATTGGATATAAAGACTGACTAGCCCAGGGTCTTTCCCAGCTCCTGAAGCCAGGGGAGAGTAAAGTCCTCTGACCTACAAACTCTAGATTCACAACTGGTGGGTAGGGGAGGAGATGCCTTGCAGACACAAACAAGAAACAACGAATGTCTACTGCATTTGTTGTAAGGAGTTGTTAAACGCTTTTAAGTGAAAGGAGCACTGGCTCTCATTTGCCATGAAAATGCAAAGCTCCTATTAATAGCACAACATTTATTTAGCTCTGAAAGCATCTCAGATATTCTAGGGATCTATTTAACTCATTCTCTCTTTATATTTTTTCTGGCAATATAATGACTTTTCACTGAATTGACTTTCATTCTCTTAATATTAATTTTCAAATTACTCTTAAATTTTTATAAATATCTTGGTGATTGCACAAATTATGTTTATTACACATGAATAATTCAGGGAAAAAAATCACTAGTATTCTAGTTGAGATATCATTTACAAAGTAGTACCACTTTGATAAATTGAATGTGTGGGTTGATGTTTGGTTACTTGAAATTTAAAAAAAACTTCTTTTGAATGGAATTTTCTAAAATCGTTGCTGAACACTAGAAAATAATTTTTAAGTGAATACAGTAATCTGTGTTGATAGCATCAGGTAAACCACATTTCCTTTGTGTAGAACATTTTCAATCTTAGATCTTGACCTTGATAAACTTTCTGGTAGGAGACAATTTTAAAACACATATGAAGGGAAAAAATTACATTCAGCTGTTTTATATAGCAATGCTAAATGCAGTGATCTTTTTTTTGTATTTGTAAATTAGGACAGCTCCAGATTTTTAAATAGAGTAAGGAGGAGGGGTGGCATACATACAGAACAAACCAACATTTAAAATAGCACATTAGAATTCTTTGGATATCAAAGACCAGTAATAAAATGTAAGTTGATTTTGGCTTTAAAAAACATTTTGGATGTTGGCTGGTTATCCCATATGTCATGTCCAAGAGCTTTATGGACTCTCTGCTGCAGGTTGAAAGAAGAAAAAGGCCCTGTTGTATTGTTATCATTAAATCTTTTTGGACCATGTCCAGTGGATATACACCATATACAGAATTCTATGTATATGGCTAATTTTAACAAGAGCATATCTTTTTCCTTCAATATACTGATCATAAAATTAGAAGTATTATGGGAGATAATAACTTGTTCCTAGGAAATGTACACTGAAATATTTAGTGGCAAAAGGCATAGTGTTTCTAACTCCCTCTTAAATGGTTGAGCAGAATAACAACAACATGATATTCTAGTATATAAATCCTCCATAATTTATTTAACCAGTCCTGTGGCGATAATGAGCAGATGAGAAAACTGGATTTGTTTAACTCAGATGATTAGGTTTTCTTCAAATAGCTCTATTATTTGGCTTGTAATGCTATACATTCCGAAGTTTTAGATCATATTCCAAAGTCAACATACATGCCATTAGAGTCAAGATTGAGTTGACTATGTACTTAAAACATTACCTCTAAGGGTTCTGGTAAAATATGGGAATGGATTTGAAGCAGACTAGTAAGATAGGGAATCAATAGATGGATATGGAACCTGGCAAGAAGTCCATGTGCCCTTCCATACCCCCAAGATGGCTGCTGGAAAACTCTCATGAGATTCTGCCATTTGGAAGGAGATTTCCTCTGGAAGCCAGGAGCAGCCCCGGATATTCTCCAGGGGCCTGATCACTGGGCCCTCCCAGGGGATTGATGGGTGGGGTAATCAATCAAAATAGCAAGCAGCTGGAACTCCTCCCATGTCATTACCAAAGTGGTGGAATAATTAATGGTCTAAAAAGCAGCACAAAGGCCTTTTGTTCTCTTTTGCCTTCGCCTTGTCCTGGTGCCTGTCCATGTGCTTGTTCCTGCCCTCTGCACCCTGCTCTCTCCGTTTTCCTCGCCTTTATGGCCATGCAAGTAAAACCTGGGCATTTATAATCTATGATGGGAAATTGTAGTCTGTAAATCAGCCGGCTTTATCACTTTTCAGTCCCTTCCTCTCTACCTGGGACCCATGATCTGTTATTTTCTCTCCTTTCTCTTCCCTCCCTACCTTAATAAATTACTGGCCTAACTAACCCAATGTGCTCTTGAAATTCATTTTCTGTATCATAATCAAGAACCTAGATAGAGTCATTAGCAGATGAGAGATTTCAACAAAATTTTAGAAGATGGAAAGCAGAGAGGATGCTAGAACTTAAGAGTCTACAAAGGGGACTCCAGAAAATTTCAGGACATAGTAGCATCAAGCATACGGAATGGGGGAGTTAGAAAATAGGGGACAGGGAAACGGACTTGGCCCAGTGGTTAGGGCGTCCGCCTACCACATGGGAGGCCCGCAGTTCAAACCCCGGGCCTCCTTGACCCATGTGGAGCTGACCCATGCGCAGTGCTGATGTGCGCAAGGAGTGCCGTGCCACGCAGGGGTGTCCCCCCGCGTAGGGGAGCCCCATGCGCAAGAAGTGCGCCCTGTAAAGAGAGCCGCCCATCGCGAAATAAAGTGCAGCCTGCCCAGGAATGGCACCACCCACACTTCCCGTGCCACTGACGACAACAGAAGCGGACAAAGAAACAAGATGCAGCAAATAGACACAGAGAACAGACAAACGGCGGGGGGGGGGGGGGGATTAAATAAATCTTTTAAAAAAAAGAAAATAGGGGACTGGTTGAATGTCTATTTAAGGTATTGCTGGACACCAAATATTCTTTCAACTCTAGGCAGCCTATATATCTCCCTCCTTTGCAGGACAAAGAAAGTTTATTCTTTAGAGGGTAGGGAATAAAATGTGGTATAGAAAACAGAGGGCTCAAGTGAAAGTCTATATGCTGAATGGTGTGACATCATTTCTCTGACCCTGTTTCAACCTCTGTTCATAGCAGCCACTATGTTAGAAGCAAGATCTGTATCTACCCAGGAAGGAAATGGAAATATTTTTCTTTAAGAACATTTAATATCACAAGATAGAAATGTGTACATACTTATTGCCTATCAACCTCAAAATGTCAGTTTATTTGTTTTTTTAAAGATTTATTCTATTTCTCTCCTCCCCGCCCCGGTTGTCTGCTCTCTTGTGTCCATTTGCTGTGTGTTCTTCTGTGTCTGCTTACATTCTCAATGGCACTGGGGATCAGTGTCTCATTTTTGTTGCATCATCTTGCTGTGTCAGTTTTCCATGTGTGCGGTGCCAGACTCCTGGGTGGGCTGTGCTTTTTTCGCATGGGGTGGCTCTCCTTGCAGGGCACACTCCTTGCACGTGGGGCTCCCCTATGCAGGGTACACCCCTGCGTGGCATGGCACTCCTCGTGTGTGGCAGCACTGCGTGTGGGCCAGCTCACCACATAGGCCAGGAGGCCCTGGGTTCAAACCCTGGACCTCCTATATGGTAGGCGGACACCCTATCACTTGAGCCACATCCACTTCCCAGTTTATTCTTCACACAAAAAAGACAAGCTTTATTTAATATAAGTGGTTGACTATATATTTTCTCCATTTGATGACTAATACAATTTTGTATTATCTGTGATTATTCAAATTTACCTCTTCACTCCCATTTAAGACAACTAGGCCACTAAGAGCATACCATATTAGAAGTTTTGCAGGACTAGTAGAGTCTGGGAGGAGGGGAATGTTTGTCGGTGAAGGTATTTGGTTGCCCTATATCCCCAAAACGTTGCACTATCTGTTGTTGATTATTATTGCTCCCTTTCTCCTCTTCATTAGTTAGGCTAAATGGTAAATGGTAGTCCAATTTCTGAGGGACTAGGTGATTTATCTGCTCATACAGAGTGCTGTTGCTGTCATCAGAATAGGCATTAAATTTAATAGCACAAACTCTAGGACAGTGGAATTGACATTGAGGCAAAACCATGGTTGACCATATAATGCTTGGATTTGGCTCTCCAGCACATTTTAAAGTATGTTTACTTATTTCCTTATTATTTTCTGTACTTTTAACCCCTTTCTGTATTTTAAGAACTAGACATTGCAGGAAATTCCTTTCGTTCCCTGTTTTCACTCTGTAGATCCAGCAAATGAAAATGACAGCTCTGCAATAGCTAAATACCTAGGTATTAAAAACATATTTTATAAAAAATACAAAAAAAAATAAATATATATTAAAAATTAAAGAAAAAATTTTTTGCATTGTGTCTTGGTGAATGGACACCCACACAATAACTGAAAGAATATTGAATTCCCATCCTGGGGAGTCCTGCTACATTCTCTAATAGAGTAGCATGAATCCCTAGAGTGCATGGGCAATTCCTATCAAAGGAGGACAGACCAATATGCCAGGCCCTTGACAAATTGATGATTGTACTTATGAACCTTATTCTTGTAAAATTGAAATTTAGTCTAGTATTATATATTGCCTAAGAGTTACCTCCTGAAAGCCTCCTTGTAGCTCAAATGTAGCCTATTTCTAGCCAAACTCAGCATATAAACTCACTACCTTCCTGCAGGTGTGGGACAAAACTCCCAGGGATGAGCCTCCCTGGCACTGTGGGATTATTACCAAGTGACAACTAGTGATGCATTTGGGGAAAAAAACCTTGATCAAAGGCAGAAATATTAAATACAAGTGAGTTTTGTGGCTAAAAGGTTTCAAAGTAAATCAGGAAGTCATTCCAGAGATTACGCTTATGCACATCTCAGGAGGATATCACTGACTGTCATATAAACAGTGCCTCAAACAGGGGGGCTCCTGAGGGCTCTAGAGACATCTGGACAGTATAGGTAGAACAGACAACCCCAGGAATTTGACAACCCGTCAGTGGGCCTTATCTTGGGATATATGATAACCTATTCCCCCAATATATCAGAATTGGACTCATTTATAATTTTCCTTCATATGGTTCTTATGCCCCTCTTATTTGAACCTATAAATAGCACTATACCCAATAAACATGTGTCCCAGAGACTTAAATCTTCATTCTGTTTATATGCTGGTTAATCCCTGAATCTCAGCAGGGTTTTAGCCAACACCTATCCTCCAATTCATCAGACTATCCCAGGACAACTAACAAAAGGATGGTGATGGACAATGCCCATCCCCAAAAAACAGAGTATCTACAACTGCAAACAGGACAGTTCTACCCATCAGCCCTGTGGGATCTAAACCCCCTTTCAAATGGAAGCACCACAATCCCCAAATCCTCAATATTGAGGAATGAACAAACAGAAGGGGAGAATGCAACCATGAGCTAAAGTATACTTATTATTATTCTAGTAATGGAAGAACTTATAATACTGATGTAATGGCAGTGGTCACCAGAGTTTCTGAAGCTTGTGAGAGGGAAGAATAGGTTAACATGGGCATTTTTGGGAAGTTGGAATTGTTCTTCATGACATTGCAATGGTGGATATAGACCATTTTACCTTTTGTCAAAACCTATAAAATTGTGCAGTGCAAAGTGTAAACCATAATGTAAACTACAGACCATGGTTAGTAGCAGTGCTTCAGTTTGTGTTAATCAATTGTAACAAATGTACCACACTAATGAAAAATGTTAACTGGAAGAAGTTTGCAAGGGGGGAGAGTGTGGGGTATATGGGAATCCCCTAAATTTTTGATGTAGCATTTATGTAATTTAAAGCTTCTTTAAAAATAATAATAATAAAAAAGGAAGATTCAGTGAGTAAAGGAACATATTTTAAAAGTCGTAATTGGCATAATAACCTATAATTTTATTTTCTTTTTTGACATCACCTATTTTATATCTTGTACTTCTAGTTTCCTTCAATCATATAATTATCAGATATTCTTGTGGGTTTGAAAAGGTGGTTTTGATGTCATATTCTTCAATTAATTGACCAGTTTGCTTCTATTAAGTGTAATCACTTTTGCTTGGACTTCCTGTTTAGTTCGATAGTGCCCTTTGAAGTTTTTTCCTCATTTGTTGGCTTTAATACCAATATCTGGTTGAAAGGAGAAATCTTGGAGGAAGTACAGAGAATGTTCTTCCATTGTACACATAGATTAAGTTTTCCTGAGAGTAATGCTATTTCTGGGTGCAAGATCGGATTGACTGTCTTTGGTTTTGTTGATTTTCACTGTGTGGATAGTAGCTAAATAAACTTCACTTCTTTGACCATTCTTTTGATTTTTGAACATGGTTACAGCTCTTCTTCAGGCCTTTTGATTAACTATAACTAGGATAGGGCAATTATAATACCTTAACCAGTATTGGGCATATAAAGGTGATATTTTCTTACTTCTTTTAAGACTAACACCTATTCAGTTCCTTATTTATCCCTTCATTTGGCTCTGCCCAGCATATTTTGTCAACAACCTGAATGAGTGCTATAGAGCAACTATGTCATGTCCTCCTTGTCTGGCATTTGTTCCCCCTATATCCTAGTTATAATGCTGTTTTCCTTGGGAACTCACCTTTTCCTGCTCTCATTCCTCAGTCTATGTGATTGAAGGGGGATTTACCCCATCCATGGTTCCAGTTGTGGGTGTTATTTAGACCAGGATAATCAGAGAAATGCATTTACTTTACTACACTTATAGGTTCTGAAATGACATGGGACCCAATTCAAGCCAATGAAAGATAGGCCCAAGACTTTTGTTGTAATCTTTGAGTGGCACAGAGGCTCATGTTTTGCTAGAGTTGCTCAGTTGTGAGGATGTGAATCCCAATGATGAATCCCATACAGAGGAAAACCATGCTGAGAAATGAAGACAGGAAGAGATTCCAGGTGACATTTGATAGCCTGGATCCAGGCATATTGAATCTACCCAGGACTTTTTCATGTGAGTAAAAAATTTTGCTCTTTGACTTGGGTCAGTTTAAATTGTGTCTTTATTAATTATAACTGACAGACTCATAATAATATTGCCTAAATATGATTATCAAATTAGTAGACATTAAGAAGTATAAAGAGATAGAGAATATATTAGACGACAGAGTCAAATCCACAACAAAGGGCAACCCCTATTAAGGCTAGAAACAGCTAATAAGATAAAACATAGTAGTGATAAATGTAAAGTTCCATACTTGGTCCAAATCATTGACAGGGAAAAATGAGGATGAGGCTGACACGGATAAACAGATGCTCATATGAAAAAGATTTGGTGATATCGGTGACTTGTTAGCTCAATCACAATTTGTTCAGTGAAGCTGCCAAGAATATGTTGTATTCTGTCCCATTAATCTAGTTTCCCATCTTTGTGCCCATATTATACTGTCTTGATTATTATAGTTACAAGTCTCAAAATCAGAAAATGCAACTCTACCAATATTGCTCTTCTTTTCTAGATTGTTTATTCTATATCCTTTGAATGTCCATATAAAGATTATAATCAACTCACCAATTTCTACAGAAACATCTTCCAGGATTTTGATTGGAGATAATTTGTATGTATAAATCAATTTTGAGAGACTTAATATCTTGATGATATCAAGTCTTCCAAACTAAGAACATGTGACATATTTCTCCATTTATTTAAGTACTTAATTTCTCTCACCAATATTTTGTGGTTTACTATATAGATAAAGGTATTGCACATATTCTGTTCAATTTATTCCTAATTTACTATTTTTAATGCAATTTCAAATGGCTCTCTATTTTACTTTTATTTTCAATTGTTCGTTGCTCATATTTAGAAATACAATTGATTTTTGTATATTGACTTTCTATCTTGCAATGTTGCTAAACTTAGTTCTATTTTCTATGTACAGTATCATGTCTTCTGCAAATAAAGTCTTTTTCCTTTCCAACTGATTTGACCATTACTCATTAACTTCTTTAAAAGACTTTCAAATGTTGAACTGTCCCTACATTAATGCAATAAATTCTGTTAGAAGTGACGTATTATTCTTTTAATATACTAGCTTGGATCTGCAAATATTTTTATTTTTACAATTTTGCTTGTGAGATTGCTTTTCTTTTCTTGTGCTATCCTTGATGATTTTGTTATCAGGGCATACTGCTAGTTGGGGTGATATATTAGCTCATCCTTTTCATGGATGGGAGCTGGTGAATTATTTCCTACTTCTCATTTCATGTTTTTCAACTAATATCCCTGCTTAGGCATAGAAACTCTTTTGCTTCTCTCAAAGAGGAGGACACTGAATGTTCAGCATGACTTACATTCTTTCTCTCTTTCCTGAACAGAATTGGCATTCATCCTGAGCCTAGCAACCATAATGCCCCATTACCCTGTACTTAGTTATTGATCCAGAGGAGGAACATCAAATCAATCAAGTACAATCTGAGTCCTTCTCTGATTGAAATATCAATTTTGAAAAAGAAGGTTTCCTTCTCTTTTGGAGTTAGTTTCTCAGCTAAATGGGTATGAATTTGGGATTAATCATAGCCGCCTTTCCTATCCATTTGGAGAAAACCCATTAGCAGTAGGAAAGAATGAGATCAAAATACAGATGGAAGCAGACATGAGGAAGAGCAAGAGCAAGAGAGCAAGCAAGAACTTGAGCGAGAACGAGCAGCCTTATTTTAGAGACTTAAAGCCAGATCTACTCTTGTACTTTTTAGTTATGAAACTACCAAATTTCCTTTTTGCTTAAGCTGGTTTGAATTGGAGTCCTTTGTCTTGCCATCAAAAGAATCCTGATGTCAACAATTAAGAATTAGACTAGAGAGCACTAAAATAGGAATTCTTTCAAATAGTTGAAAATATGCACAAAATTTTAGACAATGTATGGGTATCCTCTAATGAAAAGACATCAGTTTTCTTCTTACAACATTTTGTAAATGTATAAACATTTATTGATATTTAATGGTACAATATAAAATATTTTTTGAAGAAGATGCAGCTTTTATTGACAGAATTTCACAGGATAAAAAAGAATATTTTTAGGGATTGGACATTGAAATTAAAATTTCTCAATTGCCTTAGGATTTGGCAGGGGAGTGTACTAAAGCATAGCATACAGTCAATGAAAGGTAAGTCTAAGGTCATGAATATTACTAGAAAGAAAGCTAAAAACTGTAACATGGTATTGTATATGACATGAGTAAAACTTCATGTAAAATTTTACACCCATATATGGGTGATAATGCATATATAAGGCTGTTTTTACAAAATATGAATACAAATATACTAGTGAGAAAGGAAAAGAATAGCATCTACGTATGTGTAGAGAAGTGTAGAGAGACTGAGAGGTGATAAGTTTTGTTTGCTTGTTTTTTGTTCATTATTATTATTATTGGAATAATGAGGGTGCTCTAAGAATGACCGAAGTGATGAATGCACAAATATGTGATTGCACCGAATACCACTGATTGTACACTTTGGATGGATTTATGCTTTATTAATATGTAACAATAAAATTGATTGTTAAAAAAAAGAAAGCATAGTATACAAATCCTGAATTATTTTTATCATAGAAAACAAACACATGCACAGCATAGTATTTGTAGTTTAATACTATATGCTGAAATTTGTTAAGCTTAAAAATGTGGCTGACAAGTCTGTGTATAGTGTGCTCCTAATTAGTTTTAAAAAATGATGCTTGAATCAGTCATATTTTATGGGAATATGAATCAAAGAACTAGAACTACTACAGAATAGAAAAAGTAATAAGGTCTCACAGTAGCACAAAATTTGAAATATTGTGAATTTCACAAAAATTAAAAATAAAGTGACAATTGTGTAATTTTTCAAACTGGTCAGCCAAGTGAATTGTAAATTGTTTTTAATGTCACTGCCACTTTAGCTGGTTAAAAAAAACCAACAGCTCTTATTCTCTAGCAGTTCTATGGCCAAATAAATATCGAATTATGCCATGTCTTTAAGAATACATCCTTAGGATCAGATGCAAATTCCCTGTAGATTTAACTAAGTAGATATAAAATGCACAGAACATTTATGGACTAATGCATAAGAAACTATTGGCAGGATTTTGCTCTGGAGGGTAAATAGGTGTCTCGTGTAGGAGAGAGACTTATTTTTTTGGTACATCATTGAAAACTTTTAAGTTAAGAAAAACCTAATAACATTTTTCAAAATAAGACTGTAATATACACTATTATTATTTATGTGTATTTGAAATCTATCTCAATCAGAATTCCTTTATACCCGTGAAATCTGTCCTGATTTATGATTAAGGGTGTTGTTTATAGTTAATATCACTACACTTCCTCCTCTTTATTTCCCAGGTCAGCCTTGACTCTAAGGAAACTTTCATCAATAAATTTCTAAAATTATGGATTCAACAAATTCTTATGATAAACTCCTAGGCTTTTCATGACTACTCTTTACCCCAAATAAATAATTATGTTTTAGGGCTTACAGTTCTTTTTCCATTCTTCATCTTTATTAGTCAACTTAAAATACAATATAATTTCTTGTTTATCCTAACTTTACTTAATTTACCTAGGCCTGAATTGACTTATCTGTAAAAGGCATTGGGTAAAGTCCAAAGTCCCTTCCTGTACATTGAGTTCACAAGTCTGTCTTCCATTTCATTCTACTCCATTCATGATCCCATATAGGTAGTTATGATACAATTCTTTATGACAGGATATGACATTTATAGAGCATTCAAGTTTTAGAAAAGTAGTGCTTACCCTTTGCTACTTCCTAGACCTGTGAATCACAGTTCTAGTTTTAGAATATTTCTGGATATTCTACAATTATCAACGGGTGTGATGGATTGGATCCTTGGCCCCTCCTTGCATTACGTTCTTGCCACAGCCTCATTGTGGGTAGAATGTGTATACTTCCTCAACTCTTACTTTGGTTAGTGGCATATGGGCAGGAGTTGTGCCATTTCTTAAACTTGTAGATCTTCAAGAAAAAATAATTATTAAGTCTTGGCCTGGTCTGTGACACAGCATTTTTGTGACAACTAAATGATACAATGGGCACCATTGAATTACTTCTATCAAAATCTCCAGAGAATTTCCACTTATAAAACTGAGCACAAGGAGTCTAAGTCATTATGAACTTTACTCACTTTTAAAAGTCTGTGATTACAATTTGGTTGAATTTTTAGAAAATGTGTTAAAATGTCTGCATTTATGGTCTCTCAGCATATACTAAAGATGTGCTTATAAATGTGGAGTGAGGGGGTGGGGGTATATGGGGACTTCATATTTTTTGAATGTAACATTAAATAAATAAATAAATAAATAAAAGAGTCTGCAATTTGATAAGTGAAAATATAAGTCACCCTTGGCACAATTTAAAAAATCATCTTCAATGTATATTCATTTATATTCAAGTCACTCTTGTGAGTTGTAGTTAATATATGCTGATTATATAAGTGAGGAAACTGAAGCTTAGAGAAAGAAATTGACTTTGCCAACATTAATCAGGTGGTAAAGATGATGATGATAAGTAATATGTATTGAGTATGTACTCATATTATATGGACCTTGCTAGGACCACTTTACATGGATTATTGTATTTAATCTTCATAATCATCTTATGACCCTCATTTTACAAATGAGCAAACAAAGATATAAGGAAATTTAGAAACTTTCTCAAGGCTGTACAGCTAGGAAGTAACACTTTGGTAATTAAATCCAGGTTTGTTATGCTGCTCAGTTTTATGTTTCAACTTTCCTAGACTACAGTGACCAGTTATTCAACCAAATACAAATCTAGGTGTTGCTGTGAAGGTATTTTGTCCATTTTCAGTTGTCTTTGAGGGAAATTATCCTAGATACTCTGGGTGGGCCTGAGTCAATCAGTTGAAAGGCTGTAAGAGCAGAGTTGAGGCTTCCCTTGAGAAGAAATTCCACCTGTGCACAGCAGCTTCCTCTCCTGCTGGAAGTTTCCTGCCTTCCTTTCCTGACAGCCTGCCTTATAAATTTCAGATCTCCCTAGCCAACCTCCACAAACACATAAGACAATTATTTCCAATGAATCTCTTAATATAGATCTCCTACTGGTTCTGTTTCTATGTTGAATTCTGACAGATTCATTTGTCATTGTATATGACAAAACAGGAATTTGAACCCAAGTCCCAAGCTCTGTGCTGCTCATACACCTCAACCACATATTACACTTATCATACCCTGCCTCATACTGCTACCTTTTTATATTTTGTACTCTACAACTTGATAAGCATTATGAAGGCAGGAAACAGGTTTTGCATATCTCCTTTTTCCTATGTGTTTCATGCATACGGGGCACTCGGCTCTGTTGTCAAAATGATTTGTCATAGCTGCACATGGCCATAGGTCATTTGCTTCCTTTTCCCACTTCTTGCTTTTGCATTCTCTCAAACTTTTAGGCCATTGCCTTTTTTCTTTTTCTAACTTTTCTTTCACTTTTCTATTTAAAGCTTAACTTACAGGCTTTTAAGAACTTAGAACTTTAGTGGATGTTATTGTCCCCTGTCTTAATTATTATATTGTCCTGAGTAATATAAAACCTAATGGGAAGAAGAGGGGCTATTCGCTGAATGTTGGGAGTGATTTGGTTAGCTGTTTTAATCTGTGGCACCGTCCTTCCACGTGCTTCCAGGGCTGGACCTCTGCCAAAAATTGACAAGTAAAATTTAAAAAATAATTAATTCCCTAATAAGTTGGAATGAGAAGAATGTGTTCCTTACTGTAGGTGAACCCTAATACCAAGATCAAAATGTTATCAAAGAGCAAATCCTAGAGGTTGATATATAATAGGACCTGCAAGAGAGCACTTTTCTGTTTTTCTCCTATTTTTATTTCATTTCTTAAGACGTTTAACATTTTCTAATCTCATGTCAATTAGGCTCAAAGTAAATTCTTTGCTAACAGGATAAGAGGTACTCTTCAGAATTTCTTATAATTTCAGCAGGGCCATTTTCAGGTGGAATAAATTCCAGCTCAACTTTTATACTATAGTCACATTTCTTTCACAGTTACTAAAGATATGGATGATATTAAAACTGAAATAACAACTAGTAGTTATATAACACTTGGCATTAATATCAAGAGTTGATCAATCTTTGTTTCTAGGCAGAAGAAAAAAGATCTGTATGTCTTTTGCCACTTTAAAGCCTATGAAAATGAGATAAAAAAATAGTAGGCCCCTCTTAGCATTTACTTCAGTCATAATCAGAATTAAGACTAGAACTTAATTTTTTTCTACTTTGGTTAGGGAGTAAGAAATTAATTTTATTTAGATGCATTATAAACCATGTGAGCAGAGTCCCAAAATGTGGGATTTGTCCCATTTTCCTAAGGTTTTCAAAAACTTTTTCTTAAAGTTTATGTAGGATATGTTTATATTCTTTAGAAAGTAAAGCCACATACATCCTGAAACATACATAAAAACCTAGACGGTTATTTAAGTTTACTCCAGGGAAGCGATTTGGCTCAACAGATAAGAGTGTCTGCCTACCAGATGGGAGGTCCAGGGTTCAAACCCAGGGCCTCCTGACCCATGTGATGAGCTGGTCCACGTGCAGTGCTGATGCACACAAGCAGTGCCATGCTATGCAGGGGTATTCTCCACATAGGGGAGCACCATATGCAAGGAGTGTGCCCCGTAAGGAGAGCTGCCCAGTGCGAGAAAAGTGTAGCCTGCTCAGGAGTTGCACCGGGCACACGGAGAGCTGACAGAGCTGACGTAGCAAGATGATACAACAGAAAGAGAAGGATTCCAGGTGCCACTGGCAAGAATATAAGCAGACACAGAAAATACCCAGTGAATGGACACAGAGAGCAGACAACTGGGGAAGGGAAGGGGAGAGAAATTTTTTAAAAAGTTTACTCTAAGTAATTTAGCTATCAAAACTGACTATGTTGCATTACCTACTTAGCCCTGTAGAATAAGTAGATATCTATGCACTTAATCCCTTTACTAATCCTTCTTTTCTTCTACAAGAATTTTGTAAGGAATTCTTCCCTACGTTGGAGTCATGCAGAAGATATGTAAACATCCAACACATGTTTGCAAATCTGAAAAGTTTAAAGTTGAGCACATTCAACTTTTTCCAATATAGTCTACCAAGAAATATGGGACAAAAATGGTTTTGAAATCCAAACCAGGAAGGCCTAACTCAAATTATCAAAAGAACAAAGTAGGAATCAAGTCTTATTTGTTTACATCCAAGCACAAATTACTTGGTAAGGAGGCTTGTTTAGATTAAGTAAGCATAGAAATGGTGCTCTTTTTAGTGTTGTATATATAATGATTTTTACTGTGTGTATATAAGGTTATAAAATACTTCATTAAAAATAAAGCCAAATTCCTTTCTTAAAGGGGTTCCATCTAGGGATATTATCCCCAGATAATGCAAAAGGGGCATTTAATCCCTGAAAGGTAAATAACAATGATTATTCTGCATTTCTCCTAGTGGTAATAAATAGATCAGCCAAGTCAGTGACTTGTACTGAGGCCAAGGTTGCTTTGAAACTTTACAATTTCTTCAGATGACAGTATTTTAGCCAGACATGCTAAAGAACACGTTTGTGAGGATAAAACTGTTTAAAATTTATAATTTTAGAGTAAGATTTATATAGAACTTAAAGAAATTAGCCTGAATAAGTAACCACTCAGTAAATACAATATTGATTCTTTTTTTTTTTTTTTTTAAGAATCCCATCTAATCCTCTGTTCCTGTTGGAAAAGTTTCCACTCCTCTGCAGTTGGGAAGGTAAACAAAGTCTAAATTAGATAATGTTAGTATTCCATCAAGTTTTCCTTCCATCAGAAGTACAAATAAATCAGCATAACTGATACAGTTCCAGTGTAAATAACCAGGCTTAGGTGCATGTGGTGGTTCAAGGAACTGCCATCCAAAATGAAAGTTTGAACTGGAAGATATTGCCATCATTCCAGCCACTTTCAGAAATGTAAGTGGCAGAGACCAGTCAGTAAAGATGGGAAAAGGTGGAGAGGGGAGCAGATGTTCCAGTGCATTCCTAATGTAAAAGTGGAAATGGAAATTTACCATTAGCACTTCCCAGGTGATATCAGCTTATTCAGGAGTACTGCAGAGTTACCCAGAATCCCAGGTACTCTACTATCATTCTTAGTATGTTGTGTAGTGGGGCATCAAAGAAATAGCAGAGGTTTTGACTCATATCTATTGAATATTTGTGATTATGAAGAACTATCAGGGCATGTGATTTTTTTTTTTTAAGATTTATTTATTTATTTCTCTCCCCTTCCCCCGCCCCAGTTGTCTGTTCTCTGTGTCTATTTGCTGCATCTTTTTCTTTGTCCGCTTCTGTTGTTGTCAGCAGCACAGGAATCTGTGTTTCTTTTTGTTGCATCATCTTGCTGTGTCAGCTCTTCATGTGTGCGGTGCCATTCCCGGGCAGGCTGCACTTTCTTTCGCGCTGGGCGGCTCTCCTTATGGGGCGCACTCCTTGAGCATGGGGATCCCCTACGCGGGGGACACCGCTGCGTGGCAGGGCACTCCTTGCATGCATCAGCGCTGCGTGTGGGCCAGCTCCACATGGGTCAAGGAGGCCTGGGGTTTGAACCGCGGACCTCCCATGTGGTAGACGGACGTCCAACCACTGGGCCAAGTCCACTTCCCGTGGGCATGTGATTTTGAAATACAATATAAGTCAATACTTCTGTAAGTCTAGGGCACTTGTTTTTGCTTCTGTATCCATTTCTCCTTCCTCTATAACAGCTCTTGGACTTGCTTTGTAAAGGTGATACTGGATCAACCAATGTAGACCACTTGGGTGTCTGGCTTGGAATTTGAAGCTTGAGTTACAAAATGATTGAAATTATTGGAATGGAATTATTCTGGCGGTAAAAAGCTGAAGGGGAAAAGAAAACCTGTCAGTTTATGCTACCTAGACCTCTAGAACTGGCCAATTCCTGATCTTTCCCATGGCTCCTGGGGATACCTCTTACCCAGAATTGATTTTCTACTTCAGTCCATTTCTGTTGTGAATAACCATAAAATTCCTACACAATAAGCTTTTGTGTTTTATGTTTCACAGCAAGAATGAACATAAATTGACTTTAAAATTATTTAATTAAAAAATATATTGAACAAGAAATATTTTCTTAAATCAGAATTTTTATGCCTTTGAGTAAAGACCGTCCTAAAACTCCCTAAAAGAGGTTAATATCTGTCATTTATTTAGAATGTGCTACTTGTGAAGTACCATGCTAACTGCTTTAAATATACATTGGATATGTGTGTATATATATTTGTGTACAATTAATTATTCTTATATATATGGATAAAACTTATTTGACATTATAATGATCCAGAGAGTAAGATACTATTTCTTTTACATATGAAGAAACTGAGGCCTAGATAGGTTAATTAATTTGGTCAAGTACCCAAGTGGAAAGTGATGGAGTCAGGATATTTCCCGGGGTCTTGTTTACTTAATGACCATGATATAGTGCCTCCCATATATGAATTGATTAATTAATATAATTTGTGCACTTAATTTTAAGCCAATAATCAATTATAAGTTAAAAAATCAGGTGCATCTTCTTTTCTTTTCTTTTTTTTAAACTTAGATTCTGAGAGTAAAGCAGAATAAATGCCAATAAAAGTAAGCATCAGATTTATAACACATTTCAAGAGTTGAAATGGTTGTAAGTAGATCAGTCCAGTACCTTTACTACATTTGATTCACATTCTATCTTCAAAAAGAGAGATTTATTTCAGTCACCCTACGTGATTCTAAGGTTACTCAGAAGTTTAAAATTTTAAAATTTGTTACTTAATTTTTAACTGAATTAGAATTTCATTTCCTATTTTGTTAGAATCTGGTCTTTTTACATAAACTATTATGAGTCTAGAGTGTGTATAATCCAATATAGCATAGGGAAGCAATGGGAGATTGTTCAATTAAGAATCATTAGTAACTCTAGTATCAGGGAATAAATGGGGAGAGCTGATATTGATAAAGTTTCTGTATAACTGTGTGCTTAATGAAGTTCCTAAGTACTGCTTTGTGATTGAAAATCAGCTGACATGATGAAAACTTTTCACACAGAATAATAATCATTTTGAATAATAAAAAAAATCATTGTAGATACCTTCCAGTATTAAGGGTTTTAAAATTATGCTGCAAGAAATTAACTTATGTCCCAAATATGGTCAATCCTGGAGAAAGATCCCAGAACACGTGAGAAGAATGTATATCCTGCTGTTTGAGGGTATTCTGCTCTATAAATGTCTATTAGATCTAGTTCATTTATCATGTTATTCAAGCTCTCAGTTTTCTAATTTATCCTCTGTCCAGATGTTCTATCTATTGCAGAGAATGGAGTGTTGAAGTCTCCAACTATTACTGTAGAGATGTTTATTTCTCCCTTCAGTTTTGCCAGTGTGTGTCTCATGTATTTTTTGAGCATCTATATTAGGTGCAAAATATTTATTATTATTTCTTCTTGGTGAATTTTCCATTTTATTAGTATATAGTAATCTACTTCATCTCTTATAACATTTTTGCATTTCAAATCAGTTTTATCACTACACCTACTCTTTCTTATATTGTTATTGGTATGAAATATCTTTTTTCCAACCTTCCACTTTCAGCCTGATTATGTCTTTGTGTCTAAGGTTAGTCTCTTGTAGACACAAATAGATGGCTCATGTTTTTTATCCATTCTATCAGTCTATGTCTTTTAATTGGGGAGTTCAAACCATTAACATTCGGTATTTCTACTATAAAGGCTTTATACTTACTTCATCCATTTTATTCCTTGGCTTTCTGTTGTCATATCTACTACATCTGTCTTTTAACCCTTTCATAAGGATAAGTCATATGTTAATAATAAAGATATATCAAAGTCATATCTTTAAATATATTTAAAGTAAATTTTAAAACATTGAAATTATACAAAACACTTTCTCTGATCATAAGGTATTAAGTTGGAAATTAAGTTAGCAGGCAGAAAAAAGGGAAAACTCACAAATATATGAAGATTAGACCATGTACCCTTAAATCATCAGTGGGTTAAAGGAGAAATTATAAGAGAAATAAATAAATACCTCAAGAGATATGAAAACAAGAATTCAACATACCAAAACTTACTGGATACAGCAAAGGCAGTGCTGAGAAGGAAATTTATAGCCCTCATTTAAAAAAGCAAAGCAGGCCAATCCCAAGGCAAGCAGAAGGAAAGAAATAATAAAGATTGGAGCAGAAATAAATGAAATGGAGAAAAAAAAAAAACAATAGAGAAAATCAACAGAAATGAAAGTTGGTTCTTTGAGAAAATAAACAAAACCAATAAACCCTTAGCTAGATTAACAAAGAAAAAAAGAAGATACAAATAAAATCAGAAATGAGAAGGATGACATTACCACTGGCCCAACGGAAATGAAAAGAGATCATAAAAAGATACTATGAACAAATGTATGCCAACAAACTAGCCAACATTTACAAAATGGACAAATGTCAGGGAACATATGAACAAAGCATACAGACTCTAGAAGAAATAGAAGATCTCAACAAACCCATTACAAGTAAAGAAAGTGAAGCAGTCATCAAAAACCTCCCCAAAATGAAAAACCCAAGACCAGATGGCTTCACAGTTAAATTCTACCAATCATATAAAGATGCTCTAATACCAATCTTGCTCAAATGCTTCCAAAAAATTGAACAGGAAGGAATGCTACCAAACTCATTCTATGAAACTAACATCACCCTAATACCAAAGTCAAATAAAGATACTATGAAAAAAGATTACCAATTTCTTTAGTGGATATGGATGCAAAAATCCCCAACAAAATACTTCCAAACCAAGTAAAAAAACACATAAAAAAATTATACATCATGATCAAGTGGGATTTATACCAGGTATGCAAGGGTGGTTCAACATAAGAAAATCAATCATTGTAATATTCCATCTTAATAAATTGAAGAAAAAAATAACATGATCATTTCAATTGAGGCAGAAAAAGCATTTGACAACATCCTTTCTTGATAAAAACACTCCAAAAGATAGAGATAGAAGGAAACTTTCTCAATATGATAAAGGCCATATGTGAAAAACCCATAGCTAACATCGTAGTCAGTGGTGAAAAACTGAGAACACAAACAAGACAAAGATGGTAACTCTCTCCACTGTTATTCAATATTGTACTAGAAGTTCTAGATAGAGAAATTAGGCAAGAAAAAGAAATAAAAGGCACCCAAATAGGAAATGAAGAAGTAAACTTTTGTTATTCGCTCATGATTTTATCCTATATTTAGAAAATAAAAAAAAATCTGCAACAAAACTATTGCAGAAATCACTTGCATTTCTATACACTACTAATGAACCATCTGAGGAGAAAGTCAGAAAAAAATTACATTTACAATAGTGACTAAAAGACATTTACAATAGTAACTAAAAGAGTCAAATATTTAGGAATAAATTTAACCAAGAACATAAAGGACCTGTATTCAGAAAACTATAAAACATTACTTAAAGAAACCAGTGATGATCTAAATAAAAGGATATTCTGTGTTCCTGGTTTGGAAGACTAAATGTCATTAAGATGTCAATTCTACCCAAATTGCTCTACTGATTTAACACAATTCCAATAAAAATTCTAATATCCTTCTTTGTAGAATTGAAAAATCCAATTATTAAATTATCTGGAAGGTTGAGAGTCCCCAAATTGCCAAAAATGTCTTTTAAAAAAAAGAACGGAGTTGGAGGACTCTCACATCCACACTTTAAAGCATATTATCTAGCTACAGTTGTAAAAACAGCATGGTAATGGCATAAAAATAGATAGATTGACCAATGGAATTGAATCAAGAGTTCAGAAATAGACTGTCACATCTTTGGCTTGATAAGGCTGTCAAGACCACTCAGCTGGGTCAGAATAATCTATTCAACAAATGGTGCTAAGAAAACTGGATATCCATTTCTAAAAGGAAAAAAGAGGACCCTTACCTCACACCTTAAACAAAATTTAATTCAAAATGGACCAAGGACCTAAGTATGAAACCATAAAACTCTTAGGAAAAAAATGCAGGGAAACATTTTCAAAATCTTGTGCTTGGTGGTGGTTTCTTGAACCTTAGAACTAAAGCATGAGCAACAAATGAAAAAATAGATAAATGGGGCTGCCTCAAAATTAAATACTTTTGTTCTTCAAAAGACTTCATCAAGAAAGTAAAAAGGCAGCCTACTCAATGGGAAAAAGTTTTTGGAGGCCACATATCTGGTAAGAGATTGACCTCCACGTTATATAAAGAGATCACACAACTTAATGACAAAATGACAAACAACTCCATTAAAAAGTGGGCAAAAGATCTGAATAGACGTTTTTCCAAAACGGATATACAAATGACCAAAAGATACATGGGAAAATATGTTCCACATCACTAGCTATTAGGGAAATGCAGATCAAAACTACAGTGAGAAATCATCTCACATCATACAGAATGGCATTATTAAAAGAAAAGAAAACTCCAAGTTCTAGAGAGGACATGGAGAAATAGGCACGCTCCTTCACTGTTGGGGGAAGTGTAAAACAGTGCCACCTCTATGGAACACAACCTGGTGGTTCCTCAAGAAAATAAATATAGAATTGCCACACAGTCCAGCAATCCTGAATAACTGAAAGCAAACGTATTTGTACACCAATATTTGTAACAGCGTTATTCACAATTGCTAAAAGACAGAAACGGGGCGGTGGACTTGGCCCAGTGGTTAGGGCGTCCGTCCACCACATGGGAGGTCCGGTGTTCAAACCCTGGGCCTCCTTGACCCGTGTGGAGCTGACCCACGCACAGTGCTGATGCGTGCAAGGAGTGCCGTGCCACGCAGGGGTGTCCCCCACGCAGGGGTGTCCACCGCGTAGGGGAGCCCCACGCACAAGGAGCGCGCCCTGTAAGGAGAGCCGCCCAGTGCAAAATAAAGTGCAGCCTGCCCAGGAATGGTGCCGCACACACACACACACACGGAGAACTGACACAACAAGATGATGCAACAGAAAGAAACACAGATTCCCGTGCTTATGACAACAACAGAAGTGGACAAAGAAGACGCAGCAAATAGACACAGAGAACAGACAACTGGGGTGGGGGGGGAGGGAAGGGGAGATAAATAAATAAATAAATAAATAAATAGTTAAAAAAAAAAGATGGAAACAACTTAAGTGTCCATCAACTGGTGAATGGATAAATAAGGCATGGTATATTCATATGATGGAATATTACTTAGCTGTAAGAAGAAATCAATTGAGGAAGCACATAACAGTGGAGGAACATTGAGGGTATTATGTTGAGTGAAATAAGCCAGACACAAAAGGACAAATATTATGTGGTCTCACTGATATGAATTATATAAAATGAGTAGACTTAGGGAGTTGGACTATGAAGTGTAGGTTGGTGGGAGATGGAATGTGGGGTGAGAAGGTGGAGAAGATGCTGAATGTATGTAGAATTTTTAAAAAGGTCAAATGTGAATATGTGCTAATGGTTGGACTTGAGGGTAACACATTATAATGCTATTACAAACACTGTTGATTTATGTGTGTGACTGTGGCTGAAACAAGTAGTCTAGGAAGATTAATGTTAGTTGGAGGACAGCTGGAGAATAATATTGAGAATGTATAATGATTTTGGAAGTAGATGAGGATTGTGGATAATAATATAAAGACAGGAATGTTCTACCACAGGGTGTTAAGAATGTGGCGATACATGACAAAAATATAACTAATGTAATTTATGAACTATAGTTAACAACATTGTAATGTTTCTGTAGGTAAAGCAAAGTTGGTCCTATATTAATCTGAAGGTAAAAAAAAGATTGTATGTTTGGTTTTGTGAGGCATAAATATGATTAAGCATTTTTTCCTCTTCATTTTTTTCGTTAATAAGGAGACCTTGACTATGTCTTTAACTAATCTGTGTTCATCTGTGTATCTTTCTGAATACTAGAGGAACAACTGAATTAGCAGATTGGATTAGATGACATAAAAATGCCTGAAAAAGAGCTTTTTAGGAGTAATGTTTCCATAACTTTTAAAAAAATTATTTTATTTATTTCTCCTCCCCCCCTACCACCAGTTGTCTGTTCTCTGTGTCCATTTGCTGCATGTTCTTATTTGTCTGCTCCTGTTGTTGTCAGCGGCACAGGAATCTGTGTTTCTTTAGGTTGCGTCATCTTGTTGTGTCAGCTCTTTGTGTGTGTGGCGCCATTCCTGGGTAGGCTGAACTTTCTTTCGCACTGGGTGACTCTCCTTATGGGGTGTACTCCTTGCGCATGGGGCTCCCCTACCCGGGGACACTCCTGCATTGGCACGGTACTCCTTGCACACATCAGCACTGCGCGTAGGCCAGCTCCACACGGGTCAAGGGGGCCCGGGGTTTGAACCCCGGATCTCCCATGTGGTAGACGGACGTCCTAACCACTGGGCCAAGCCCGCTTCCCTCCATAACTTGTTGAACTGTCTTTTCCTGTTCTTTTATTTTTGTGAATTTGAAATAAAGTTTTTAATTAAAAAAAAAAGAAACCAACTTAGTGGAAAAGAGCCTCATTGTTCAGTTGTTCCAAGCCTGCATTATTTATAAGATCTGTATTATTGATAATGATCATTTTCTATTTTCATAATTCAGTTAAATTTTTGAAAGTTGTGCAAAATTTTCTTGGAAATAGTCTCCACAGCTCAAACTTCTGAGAATTATTCATTTTCAATTCACTTGAATAACCACATACATCTATACCTAAACATGAGTATTCACATGAAATATATAGATGTCAAAATATATGTCATATTGCCAAGGATTATGGGTTCAAATAACAAAATCCAATTTCTACTGTAAATGTTTGCCAAAAAATTGAGGAAGAATTTTCAGAATTTGCCTGTAATGCAAATATAATTAAGTATTTAAAATGAGGCCAAAAAGAATAGTAAAGTCTTCTAGTGCAGGGGTCTTCCACAGATGCAAAGCCAAGGATGGGAGAACACTATGTTTTGGTTTTCTCCAGGAATCCTCTCAAGTGTTAAGCATAGTTCTTAGAGCTATAATTCTCCAATATGAACAGGATTGCTTATTAATAACTTCTCTTAATCCACAATACAAAATCCAATTAGAAAGGAGCAGGAATGGAATAAGCATCTCTGTGGCTACCCAATGGTGACTGCAGCAAAAGAGGTAGAACAGGTGTCACTTGCCATCTTCTTGCCTTTTCTTCCCTCTGGAAATTCCCTATCCCACAATACTTTCCCAGGGATTCTGCAGCCGTGGTGGTGAGAAGAGGGGGAGTTGTGCTTCAGATATGTTAGGTATATTCAGTCATTTCTCAGAAACCTGGATGTCATAGGTCAAGACCTAGATGACATTATGGTGACTCTTGACAAATAGTGCTGTGGGGTCAGGTGGAAATCATCAAATTTGGTAAAAATGTTGTCCTTGGTTTCAATTTCCTGATGGGAGTCTAAATAAAATTTTACTTTGAAATTTCACTAATGGAAGCTGTTTGTGCCCACCCCCCCCCCCCCACTTTGGCTCCAATTTATAATCTTCTGCAATAAATTAATACTGACTAGCAGCTAGGTTTAAGGCTAGAGGGGGTATTTTAGGTTTCCAAAACTTTTTTGCTTTCAGAACCTCTGAAACATGTTTACTTCTTATGGCTGCTTTATGCCAAAGACATATGAATTGGGCACAGAGAACAGAACAGTAATGGAAAGATTGGGTCTTGGATAGGCATACAATTAGTCACTATTTAAAAAGCTTGAAGGTATAATCCAAAATATGGGTCATGGACTTTTTTTTTAAAAGATACGTAGATCACACAAAATGTTACATTAAAAAATATAAGAGATTCCCCTATACCCCACTGCCCATACCCCCACTCCTCCCACATCAACAACTTCTTTGATTAGAGTGGTACATTCATTGCATTTAATAAGTACATTTTGGAGCATTGCTACACAGCATGGATTATAGTTACGTTGTAGTTTACACTCTCTCCCAGTCCATTCAGTGGGTTATGGCAGGATATACAATGTCCTGCATATGTCCCTGCAGTAACATTCAGGACAACTCCAAGGTTTAAAAATGTCCCCTTATCACACCTCTTTTTCCCTCTCCCTGCCTTCAGCAACGCCTGTGGCAACTGTCTCCACATCAATGATATAATTTCTTTCATTGCTAGAGTCACAATTATTGTGATTCATGGATATTTTTAAGGATAGAGCAGTGCTATGAGACAAGCTTACAGTCCTATTTTATGCAACAGGCCAGTTAATTAAAGGGGTAGGAGGCAGGAGAAAGAATAAGACTTATGCAACATGATAAAGAGATAAAATTCTGTTTCCAACTTTACCTTTAGAGTCATGGATAGTTAAAAAAATCTTTCTGGAAATTACTCTTTTTATTTTCCTGTAATAAAACCCGACCAATGAGAAAATGAAATATAGAACCCATTAATGAAAGAGTTACAAAATAAACTCAGACTTTCCTTTATTTCACTGTGAAATCCAGCCAAGAAATGAAGTTGCTAACAAAAGAAAGAGCTATCATCATCCAATGGTGGCAAAGTATTTCCAAAAACCATAATCCCCACAGTTCACACTAACCAAAAATACAAGAGAAAGTTTGCCCAGTATTTGCTACATGTGACTTTAGCAGTCTCTGCCTTGCTGTTTTTCTTCTAGAATACCAACGGACTTATTTTTTTTTAAAGAAAGGGATTTCAATTTACTCGTATTGTATGAGAACCAGCACATAGCATATTCAGTCATTTTTTATTCACCTAAGGTTAAACAATAATCCAAAAGAATCCAAAAAGAAAAACATATTTACATGTTGCTTTTGTAAAAGGCAAAAAATTAAACATTTTTGCTCTTGAAAGTGATTAAAAATTTTAATAATCTTTCACTTCCTAATTGAAGCCAAGTGGGAAGCAATACAGCAGAGCTATTTTAGAATTTGTAGAGATTGAACAAGGCCTCTTTCCTTGGCTCTTCTCAACCACAAAGGGAAATGATTTGCTTCAAAGAGAACTTACACTGAATCTCAGCAGAAAGAAAAATCTTCTATTTTGCAGCAGATAAAACTACCAAGGATTTTTCTTCTTCTTTTTTTTTTTAACAGCTAGAAGCCAGATAATACTCTGTTATTAGGACCTCTACTTCTATTGTATTGCCTGATAAAAAGAGATGAACCTTGACAAAACCAGATTAATGCTATTTTGTGTGAAGAAAGGTCCTCAAAATGATTTTGGACTTGTTTTCATATGAGAAGGAAAAAATGTATATATTTTTCCTTTTTCCTTTTCTGTCAGTAAGGTTACAGATTCAGGGTACCAATGCTCGCTTTCTGAGAACTTGAAACTTGATGGTGTACTTTTATTGCCAAGACTATCTTGTTGATTCCAAATGGCGGGCAGGCCTTTTGGCATGATTAGATGTCATATTCTAGGTCATATTTTTGGTAATTTGTTTTGTTAACACTTTAACAAATTTTTTGGTCCTGAATCTCATTCAGTAAGGGTCCTGATAGAACCAATAAACCAGTGCTTGATCATTTGATTGAGAGTAATTAATCTTATGCTTTTTCACATTTCCCTCAACTGACTGAGTTTAACAAAATCCTTCTTTACCCTTGCAGCATTTTGGGCGGGAAGTTTAGTTGACTGAACAATTAGATCCTCAGTAACTCATGGGAGTGAGATATTCCCATATGACTATCTCCAACTTGACCCAACATTTCTGATTAATTATGCCATTGTTTAAAATAAATGAAGACAAAAGTGAGAAAAAAAATAAACCCCATCCACTCAAAAACTTTTACTGCTGATTCAATTCAACAACAGCTGTTTTGTGGGTTGTGATGTCATATCCAATTATTATAGTCCAGTTTTGCTCCCTATTCCTTTAAGGTACAAGGAAAATTATGCAGAGAGGCAGAGAGGAAACATTCTGCAAATGTGAAGCTGAAAAGACAATAAGCTAAATTAAACTTTGGTCTGTGCCCACCAAATATTGGGGTAGTGGGAAAATGTAAAGAAATGCATTACTGTCTATTTTAGTCAGGGTTCTCTGGGGAAACAGAACTGACATTATTTCTCTCTCTCTCTCTCTCTCACATACACACATAATTTATTATAGTAATTGGCTTACATGAATGTGAGGATGGGCAAGTCTGAATTCTGTAGAGCAGGCCGTGTGCTGAGAAGTCCAGTGAAGATTTTCAATTAATTCCCTAGGAGAAGCTGGCTGGCAAAAGTGGAGATGGAAATTCTTCCTTGTTGGTCTTCTTCTGACATCAACTGAGTGATGATTGAAATCCATGAAATACCCCCACAGTATCAATCAGGCCAGTGCTTCTTGACTGAACAACTGGATACCTTAACCTAGTCATAACATGTGAAATTAACAAATGTCATTTGTTTATTCTTCTAGTTTTTCAAGTTCTCACCAGAATAAGGACAAAAGTCATTCTATAATAAACAAATGATTTCCTGGTAATGGAGTTAAAACTTACAAAAAAGATACCAAGAAACTTCCTAGAAACACTCTTTTTATTTCCCTGGTTGCTTAGTGTCCAGGTTAAACTAAGTGCTGAGAATAAATCCTGAACCATTCCAAAAAATATGATCATTTTAGAAAATGTGTTTCCTGGTTCCCAGGTGAGTCAGTATTCAAAATGCTTGACTTGGGGAAATTATTCCTACTCCTAACTTTGACCTTGTTTAGAGGCCACACTTAAGATTTTGCTAAGCCAGTAAAATATTCTTAATACTGCTATAAAATTAGCATATCTACAATGAAATCATTCTTTTTAATATATATCTTCTCCAACTTTGGGGACAATTCACCAGAACACAGGTATAAACATGTGATGCAAAATCACATCAGGAGTCAAATAGAGTTTTCAGTGTTTTATAACATAAAAAATAAGGGAGAGGAGGCAGGGCAAGATGGTGTCTGAGTATGTACACCATCGTCATCTCTCCTGCAAAGGACCAGCTGAGTGGTGAGAGAATCCTGCCGGAGCGGGCTGTTTTGGGAACCTACAAAGCAGGAGGTGTCTGGACATCGATCTGGAGAGACTGCAACAAAATCAGTGCTTGCTCAAGGTAAAACTGCGGTTTCTAACACTGAATTCAGAAGCTGAGGGAAGGTAAATCCCTTCCCCCTAGGGCTAAGGGCTGCAGTGCTCCCTGAGAACTGCCAGTCACGTGGCAGCGTTCCCATGCCCCATGTTCCCCAAATGTGTGAACCCCAAGCCCATGTTCCCTGAACCCCTTCAACCCACATTTCACAGACCTACGTATCCCGAGTCCACATTCTCCTGGGCCTCTGTTTCCTGAGCCCAATACTCCTGGAAATCCGGTGTTGCCCTAGCCCTCCAGTCTCAGACGAACTCTGGGAGTGGCAGGGTTTAGGTGGGAGGTACAGAGGGTCCCAAGGAGTGCAGGTTCAATTTTATGGTCCCCCCCCCCCCCCTTTTACTGAGTTTGGAGGAGCATATCAGCTGACTTGGGGAGAACCTAAGAAGAGAGGAGAGGCGAGTCTGCTGAGAGACCCCGATTTACCTAAATGTCCTGGGATAGGAAACTTGGTCTGGGGGAAGGTGGAGTCAGATAATTAACTAGCTCCTCTGTAATGCACCTAAATAAGAGGGACAGTAGGACATTCTTTGCAGGTTTCAAGTAGCATATTTAGGGTTTCTGGCAAGGGGCGGGTGCTCTCCCTCAAGAAATTAAGAGACATTATTTTCTGAGGTGAGCTGGTTCACCAGGGACCCATTTGAATCTCCTATGGGAGCCCTCATGCAGCCTTCCTACTGCTCTAGGAGAGAGGGAAGTGAGGAAGGAGAAAGGTGGGAAGGTCAGATTCCTAAGCAGTCTGTTCAATTGCAAAGAGGATTCCTTGCCTGAGGCCTTGCCTGGTCTTTTTTGTTGGTATGTTTTCTTGTTTTCCTTTCCTCTTTATTCTTCCCCCATGGCCCTTTTTTTTCTTTTCTTTTCTTTTTTTTTTTTTGCTTGCTCCCCCCCCCCTTTTTTCTTCTTTTTTCTCTTTTTATATTAGGTGCTGCAGGCAACATTTCTTTTTTTTTTTTTAAAGATTTTATTTTTATTTATTTAATTCCCCTCCCTTCCCCCGGTTGTCTGTTTTCTGTGTCTTTTTGCTGCGTCTTGTTTCTTTGTCCACTTCTGTTGTCGTCAGCGGCACGGGAAGTGTGGGCAGCGCCATTCCTCGGCAGGCTGCTCCCTCCTTCGCGCTGGGCGGCTCTCCCTATGGGTGCACTCCTTGCGCGTGGGGCTCCCCTATGCGGGGGACACCCCTATGTGGCACGGCACTCCTTGTGCGCATCAGCACTGCGCATGGGCCAGCTCCACACGGGTCAAGGAGGCCCGGGGCTTGAACCGCTGACCTCCCATGTGGTAGACCGACGCCCTAATCACTGGGCCAAAGTCGGTTTCCCAACATTTCTTATTTGCTGTGCTTCCTCATCCTCAATTTCCTCTTTTCTGTGTGTACTGATTTTGGCTACCAATGCTATCACCTTTCCTTTACATCTTTCTATCCTCCACCATTTATTATTTCTCTTACATTCCACCTGTCTTAGTTTAGCCCCCAATATTTTTATGTCTAATACCTCTATTCTGTTTTCTATCTTTTATTCACTCTTTATATAATTGTTCTTTTCTCTTTCCTTTTCTCCTGACCACACTGGCCTTCTAATTCATACTATATCCCTCCCCATATTCAGTTTTTATTGTAGGTACTACACTTTTTTACTGTTGTAACTCTACACAGCTTACATGAGTGCAATATCCATTCTCCTAGATCTCACATGTTCTTTTGCTAACATTCACTATCTTTTTTTTTAAAGATTTATTTTTTAATTATTTCTCTCCCCGCCCCCCCCAAGTTGTCTGCTCTCTGTGTCCATTTGCTGTGTGTTCTCCTGTGTCTGCTTGTATTCTTGTCAGCAGCACCGGGAATCTGTGTCACTTTTTGTTGTGTCATCTTGCTGCATCAGCTCTCTGTGTGTGAGGCACCATTCCTGGGCAGGCTACACTTTTTTCACGCTGGGGGGCTCTCTTTACAGGGAGTACTCCTTGTGCATGGAACTCCCCTATATGGGGACACCCCTGCATGGCACAGCACTCCTTGAGTGCATTAGCACTGCACATGGGTCAGCTCATTGCATGGGTCAGGAAGCCCTGGGTTTTAACCTTGGACCTCCCACTACCATTTACTATCAATACTACTATTATATTTATCTTTTCTTATCCCTTTTGCTTTCTCTGGCCCTAACATTATCCTTCAAGGGAACTTAGCCAATGACAAGGAAATAGAATAAGAAGAACAAAGTGACAAAGAGAAGACTTAACACACACACAAAAACAACTAATTAAGCCACAAGATGGAGAAACTAATCAACTGAATAAACCTAACACAATAAAATGATGACCAGACAGCAACAAAAAAACTACAGATAATACCAATAATCAGGAAAAGATGGCCCAATCCAATGAACAAACTAAAAACCAGGAAGAGGAGTGGAATATCGAACAACTAATTAATGCTCTCAAAACATATATCATGGAGCAATTTAATGAAGTGAAGGAAGAGATTAAACATATTAAGAAAACACTTGGAGAGCATACAGAAGAAGTTGTAATCATACGTAAAAATATTATGGATATGATGGGGATCAACAGCACAATCCAAGAAATCAAAAATATACTCTCAGCAAGTAACAGCAAATTTGAAGAGGCAGAAGAAAGAATTAGTGATGTGGAAGACAGTACATCTGAAATCAAACAGATAGTAGAACTGGTTGATAAAAAGATAGAAAAAATCCAGCAGGGACTTAGGAACCTTAAAAACAATGCAAAATGCACAAGCATATGCATTACAGGCATCCCAGAAGGAGAAGAGAAGGGAAAGGGGACAGAAAGTGTGTTGGAAGAAATAATGACTGAACTTCCCAAACCTATTGAGGGAGATGTATGTACATGTCCAGGAAGCACAGTGCACCCCAAACAGCATAAATTCCAACAGGCCTACCCTAAGACATATACTAGTCAAATTATCCAATGTGCAAGACAAAGAGAAAATACTAAAAGCAGCAAGAGAAAAGAGAACCATCATATACAAGGGAGGCTCCATAAGATGAAGTGCTGATTTCTCAACTGAAACCATGGAGGCAAGAAGGCAGTGGAATGACATAGTCAAGGTGCTAAAAGAAAAGAATTTCCAATCAAGAATACTCTATCCAGAAAAGCTAGAATTCAAAAGTGGTGGAGAGTTTAAAATATTCACAGATAAACAGAAACTAAGACAGTATGCCAACAAGAAACCTGCCTTTTAAGAAATACTAAAAGGAGTTCTGCAGGAGGAAAGAAAAAAACAGGAGAAACAGAATTGGAAGAGAGCATAAGAACCACTAAAAGGACAAAAAAAAAAAGGAAAAAATCAAACAACATATGACAAACAGAAATTCAGAGAAAACATAGCTAATATAAGTAATTCCTTGAAAGTAATAACACTGAATGTAAAGGGATTAAAATCACCTGTTAAGAGGCACAGATTGGAAGACTCGATAAGGAAATATGACCCATCTATATGATGTCTACAAGAAACACGTCTTAGACCCAGGGATTCATGGAGATTGAAAGTGAATGGCTGGAAAACAATCTCACAGGCAAACAATAACCAAAAAAAAGGGTAGGAGTAGCTAAATTAATATTGGGCAAAATAGACTTTAAATGCAAAACTATTGTGAGTGACAAAAATGGACACTACATATTAGTGAAAGGGATAATCTTTCAAGAAGAAAGGACAATCATAAACATTTATGCCCCCAATAAGGGTGCCTCCAAATATGTGAGGCAAACACTGGAGAAATGAAGGGAAGGAATAGATGCCTCTACAGTTGTAGTAGGGGGCTTTAACAAACCACTATCACCATTGGACAGAATATCTTAAAAGAGAATCAATAAAGAAACAAAGACTTTGAACAATATATTAGAGGATCTGGACCTAATAGACATATACTGAGCATTACACTCAAATACAGCAGGATATACAATCATCTCAAGTGCACATGGATTATTCTTCAAGATAGACCATATGCTATGCCAAAAAGAAAGTCTCAATGAATTCAGAAAGATTGAAATCATACAAAATAATTTCTCTGACCACAGTGGAATGAAGCTGGAAATCTGCAAGGGACAGAGACCCAGGTTTGGGACCAAGATATGGAAGTTAAACAACACACTCTTAGAAAAACAGTGGGTCAAGGAGGAAATCTCAACAGAAATCAATAACTACCTTGAAACTAATGAAAATGATAACACAACATATCAAAACTAATGGGATGCAGCAAAAGCTGTACTGAGAGGGAAATTTATAGCCACAAATTCAAACATCAAAAAAGAAGAAAGAGCTAAAATTGAAGAACTAACTGCACAATTGGAGGAATTAGTAAAAAAACAACAAACTAACCCCAAAGAAAGAAGAAAGAAAGAAATAACAAAGGTCAGAGCAGAACTAAATGAAATAGAAAATAAGAAATTGCTTGAAAAAATAAAACAAAGAACGACTGTTTGAGAGATCAATAAAGTTGACAAACACTTAGCTGAACTAACAAAGAAAAAAAGAGAGATGATGCAAATACAGAAAATAAGATGAGAAAGGAGATATCACCACTGACCCCACTGAAATAAAAACTATCATAAGAGGATACTTTGAGAAACTGTATTCCAACAAGAAAGACAATTTAGTGGAAATGGACAAATTCCTAGAAACATGTAAGCAGCCTACATTGACCAAAGAAGAAATCAATGATCTCAAAAGAACAGTCACATGTAAAGAGGTAGAATCAGTCATTAAAAACCTCCCAACTAAGAAGAGTCCTAGGCCAGATGGCTTCACAGGTGAATTCTACCAAACATTCAAGAAAGAACTAACACCAATCTTGCTTAAACTCTCTCCAAAAAATTGAAATAGAAGGAACATTGCCTAACTCATTTTATGATGCCAACATTACCCTATACCAAAGCCAAACATAGACACCACAAGAAATGAAAATTACAGACCTCTCTAATGAATCTAGATGCAAAAATTCTCAACAAAATCCTTGCTAATCATATTCAACAACACATTAAATGAATTGTACACCATGACCAAGTGGGTTTCATTCCTGGTATGCAAGGATGGTTGAACACAAAAAAATCAATTAATGTAATACACCACATAAACAAATTGAAGGAAAAGAAGTCACATGATCATATCTATAGACGCAGAAAAAGCATTTGACAAAATACAGCGCCCTTTCTTGATAAAAACACAGCAAAAGATAAGAATAGAAGGAAACTTGCTGAACATGAAAAGGGAATATATGAAAAAACCACAGCTAACATCATTTACAATGATGAAATCTTGAAGTCTTTTCCTTAAGATCAGGAACAATACAAGGATGCCCACTAGCACCCCTTCTATTTAACATTGTATGAGAAGTACTTGCTCGAGCACTGAGGCAAGAACCAGACATAAAAGGGATCCAAATAGGAAAGGATGAAGTCAAAATTTCACTATTTGCAGATGACATGATCCTATACATAGAAAGCCCTGAGAAGTCTACAACAAAGCTTCTAAACTTTATAAATGAGTTCAGTGAAGTTGCAGGGTATAAGATTAATGCACAAAAATCAGTAGCATTTCTGTACATCAATGATGAGCAATCTGAGGAGGAAATCAAGAAACAAATACCATTTACAATAGTCAATAAAAAAATGCAATACCTAGGAATAAATTTAACTAAAGATGTAAAAGATATACACAGAAAACTACACAACACTGTTCAAGGAAATAAAGAAGATTAAATAAATGGAAAAATATTTCCTGTTCATTGGATAGGAAGATTAAATATTATTAAGATGTCTATCCTACCCAAACCAATCTACACATTCAATGCAATCCCAATAAAAATCAACACAGCTTTTTTAAATGAACTAGAAAAACTAACTATGAAATTTATTTGGAAAGGAAAGAGGCCCCAAATAGCCAAAGACATATTGAAAAAGAAAAATGAAATTGGAGGAATTACACTACCTGACTTCAAAACATACTACAAAGCTATAGTAGTGAAAACAGCATGGTAGTGGCACAAGGATAGACACACTGACCTATGGAACCAAACTGAGAGTTCTGATATAGATCTTCATATATACACTCATCTGATATTCGACAAGGACACCAAGCTCACTCAACTGGGAGAGAATGGCCTCTTCAACAAATGGTGCCTAGAGAATTGGATATCCATATGCGAAAGAAGGAAGGAGGATTACACCTTATACAAAAATCAACTCAAGATGTATCAAAGACTTAAATGTAAGAGCCAAGACCATAAAGACCTTGGAAAACAATGTAGGGAAGCATCTACAGGACCTTGTAATAGAAAATGGCTTCATGACCCTCACACCCAAAGCACAAGCAGCAAAAGAACAAAGAGATAAATGGGCCTTCATCAAAATTAAAGCCATTTGCCCCTCAAAGTAGTTTGTCAAGAAAGTGAAGAGAGAGCCTATCCAATGGGAGAAAATATTTGGTAACCATATATCTGATAGGAGCCTTATATTCTGCATATATAAAGAACTCCTATATCTCGAAAATAAAAAGACAAACAACCCATTTAAAAAATGGGAAAAAGATTTGAACAGATGCTTCTCCAAAGAAGAAATACAAATGGCTAAAAAGCACATAAAAATGCTCAAAATCACTAGCTATTAGAGAAATGCAAATAAAAACTACAATGAGATACCATCTTACTCCCATAAGACTGGCAGCTATCAAAAAAACCCAGAAAACTACGAGGATGTGGAGGAATGGGACTACTCATACCCTGCTGGTGAGAATGTAGAAGGATCCAGCCATTCTGGAGGACAGTTTGGCAGTTTCTCAAAAAGTTAGCTATAAATTTGCCATATGACCCAGCAATTCCACTGCTGGGTATATACCCAGAAGAACTGAAAATAAGGACACAAAGCAATATACGCACACCAATGTTCATAGCAGCATTATTCACTATTGCCAAAAGGTGGAATCAACCCAAATGCCCAGATGAATGGATAAATAAAATATGATGTATACATACAATGGAATACTACTCAGCTATAAGAAGGAATACAGTACAAACACATTTGATAACATGGATGAATCTTGAGGACCTTATGTTGAGTAAAGCAAGCCAGGCATTAAAGGAAAAATACTACATGACCTCTCTGATATGAAACAAGCAAACCAAGCTGTCTCAGAGAGCTGGAGACTGGAAGATAGGCTTAAAGAAATTTCGGGTGAGGTGGGGGTGGGGAGAGGAAGGTTGCAAGCTGACACCTACAGGGGTGAAGTCTATGATAAACTGGAGGTAAGTATTTGTACAGGGAAGGGATAAGATGGAGGCATAGAGATATCTTTGGGTGGGGCTTTGCTTGAGTGGGGCTAGGTTTGGGAGGATAGGTCAGATGGTCCAAGGAATTGGGGGGAGGGATGGGGGAAACCTTTTAATATGGGAGACTGTATATGGTTGAAACTATAATGTTGAGAAAATTCTTTAGAAAATATAATAAGGAAGGATTACATCTGTAAAGTGCTTAATGGGGGAATCTGGTACAGAGGCAAGCTTCTAGGGAGTGTGTGAGTGCTCATTTTGTCATAGTGTGTTATATCTTTGGGTGGAGACCCATACAATGAGTGTGAAGGTGTACCCACATCCTGGGGAGACCTGGTGTTCTCAAACAGAGGGATTGTGTCTTGAGAGATCAGGGGCTCCCAATTAGTTAGGGAAGCCTAGTATGTCAAACCCTCAGCATTGTTGCAAGTATCTCTAAATCTGGTCCCTCAAGTAGTGAAGATTGATTGTCACTGTGGGCCCTAAGGGGAGGGGGAAAGAGGTATAGAATAGATGGAAGCAGGGCAACTGGGGGCAATGGAAGTGCTCCACAAGATCATGCAATGATCATGCAAGGACATGTTAATTTACACCAAAAATGTATAAAAGTCTATAAGCTAAAATGTAAACCATAATGTAAAACATAAGGAAACTAAAAATTTTAAAAATATGTACAGTCTAAAATATAAACCATAATGTAAACCAAAATGGAACCATATGTGATAGCTTTGTTTCAAAATCTGTACATCAGCTGCAGCAAATATAACATGAACATGTAAAAAGATCATTGCTGGGGAAAGGGGAAAAGGGTTTGATGTTGGATATATGGGAGTTCCACATATTGTATATATGAATTACTGTGATCTAAAACTTTTTTGAAAACAAGATTAAAAATTAGAAAAAAAAGAAAGGATGTAGACACTGAGGAAGAAATGAAAGAAAGTGTCTTGCCGCTATACATACAGGGCAACACCTATTACAGCGATGAAAGGCAAAATGTTAAAAACAAAGCTTTATATTATTTTCCATTTTTTAAATACACCAATTAATTTTCACTTTATTTTTTTTTAGTATTTCTAAATTAGTATATATTCTATTTCTAAACTTTAAACCCATCACTATATTTCAATTTCCTGTTAATTGAATTTGGCAATATATTAGGCTTCATTGTTGAAGAAGTTTTGGACCACAGAGAGGTTCAACTATGGCAGAGGAGGAACACTGGTGTGGGGTGTTATTGATGTGGGGCACATGAGTGCAGGGAGTTCTCCAGGGCATGTATATAGGGGACATAAAAATGTTCTGATATATGTTGGGTATTTTTGTAGTAGTTAGTTACAAACATCAACTGAGGGAGTGCTGAGTTCCTACCCGGGGGAGCTCTGTCACATTCCCCAGTGGAACAGTAATAATCCCCCAAGTGCAACATCAAAGACCAGGAAAGGATGGTCCAATTATGAGTCCTTGATACTGATGACTATGCTTATGAGCCCATGTGCCTGATATACGCACTAGGCCTAGAGCTTCAGGATGCCTATGAGTTACCTCCTGAGAGGCTCCATGTTGCTCAAATGTGGCCACTCTCTAAGCCAAACTCAGCATGTAAATGCATTACCTTCCCCTCAGCATGGGACATGACTCCCGGGGATGAACCTCCCTGACACTGAGGAATTACTACCAATCATTAGCTGGTGATGCAACTAGAAAGAGACCTTGAATAAAAGGGTCAACTCAGATCAGCAGAATATCTCAGCCTATATTTAGGATCATGTGTTAAAAACTTCTTTTTGACCTTGAATAAAAGGGGGTAATGGCAAAGACAAATGAGTTTATATGGCTAAGAGTCTTCAAAAAGGAGTCAGGAGGTCATCAGAGGGGTTGTGCTTATGCATGCCTCAGCAAGACCCCAGAAAAAGCCAAAGTAGATAAAACCCTAGGTGCTGGTTCTCCTGAAGGCTATGAAGACCCACAGGGTATATGGTCATGGCAGATGGATTTGGAGTTCTGTGCCATGTCAGAGGGCCCTACTTTGGAATTTGTGCTCCTGAGTATGATGAAGCTGGACTCAGACGTGACCTTTCTACACATGCCTCTTCTGTCACTTTTTAAAAATTTCTCTCCCCTCCCCTCCACAGTTGTCTGCTCTCTGTGTCCCTTTGCTGCATGTTCTTCTGTGATCACTTCTATCTTTATCAGCTGCACTGTGAATCTGTGTTTCTTTTTGTTGCATCATCTTGTTGTGTCAGCTCTCCATGTGTGCAGTGCCATTCTTAGGCAGGCTGCACTTTCTTTCACGCTGGGTGGCTCTCCTTTATGGGGTACACTTCTTGCACATGGAGCTCCCCTATGCAGGGGACACCCCTGCGTGGCATGGTACTCCTTGCATGCATCAGCACTGCCCATGGGCCAGCTCCACACGGGTCAAGGAGGCCCGGGGTTTGAACCGCAGACCTCCCATGTGGTAGGCGGATGCACTATCCATTGGGCAAGCAGAATTACATCCATCATCCATGTGAAATCTAAACCCCCTCTTGATCTAGAGGTAGAGTGGACATCACCATCCCAGGGTGCACAGAATGGAGAAATAAAATATGTATTAGAGTGGACTTACTGATATTCTACTATGAAACTATTGTGAGTAGTAATAGAAGAAATTATAGCATTGAAATGGAGAAAGTGGCCAGTAGTTGCTGAGGGCAGGGAGAGGGAAGAAGAGATGTGATGTAGGGGCATTTTTGGGACTTTGAGTTGTCCTAAATGATATTGCAGGTTCAGATGCTAAACTTTATATATCCTGCCATAACCCACTGAATGTACTGGGGGAGAGTGTGAACTACAGGGTAAACTATTATCCATTGGTGCAGCAGTGCTCCAAAATGTGTTCGCTGAGTGCAATAAGTATGCCACAATGATGGGGTAGGTTGTTGGTGTGGGAGGAGTAGGGTGGGGAGGTGGGGGGTATATGGGAACCTCTTATGTTTTTTATGTAACATTTTTTGAGATGTATATATCTTAAAAAAATACAAGTTACAAAAATGATGGGGGTGGGGGGTGGGGAGTGGGTTATATGGGAACCTCTTATGTTTTTTTAATGTAACGTGATCTATTAACTTCAATTTTAAAAAGTGTAAAAAAAAAAAGATAAATAAATAAAAGAAGAAACAATTTCCACATACACCCACACAATGGGAATTTGAACTAGTCCCAAGAAGATACTATGAAGCCAAGATCTGAAGACAAATTTTCTTTAGCCACAAAATTGACCAAGGTCTAAAAGCAAGGAAGAGAACAGAAGGCAAGATGCAGCTGAATGGCTTCATTAATTGATTAATTAAATCTCAAGAGCCTTCTATGTGCAAAACAAAGTTCTAAGGATATAATGGTGGGCCAAAACACACACAGGCATGATCCTGTCCTCATGTTAATTCTTTTCTATGGTGGGAGACAAACACTAGCCAAATCACAGAAATAAAGGTAATTTCAGCTCTGTTATGTAGAATAAGATATGATGGAGTATATGCAAATTAAATTTGAACAAATTGGGGCTGCCAAGGAAGGTTTTTCTGTGGGAGTTACCACTGAACTGATCAAAATCAGAGTTAAATTGAGAGAGAGGGGCGGTAGACTTGGCCCAGTGGATAAGGCGTCCGTCTATCACATGGGAGGTCCATGGTTCAAACCCTGGGCCTCCTTGACCCATGTGGAGCTGGCCCCATGCGCAGTGCTGATGCACGCAAGGAGTGCCCTGCCATGCAAGGGTGTCCCTTGCATAGGGGAGTCCTATGCGCAAGGAGTGCGCCCCATAAGGAGAGCTGCCCAGCACGAAAGAAAGTGCAGCCTGCTTAGGAATGGTGCTGCACACACAGAGAACTGACACAGCAAGATGACGCAACAAAAAGAAACATAGATTCCAGTGCCACTGACAACAACAGAAGCGGACAAAGAAGACGCAGCAAATAGACACAGAGAACAGACAACCAGGGTGGAGGTGGGGGGAGGGGAGAGAAATAAATAAATAAATAAATCTTGAAAAAGAAATTGATTGAGAGAGGAGAAATTTTGGTTTTGTAGGATGAAGGAACATGTACAAAGGTTTAACTGCCAATTCTTACTAGAACGGCTTCACTATCCTTGGAAATAAAGTTTTACACCCTTGAGAGTCTGAATCACTCTTTCAGCTCACATCTAAATAAATCATGGAGTGGCTAAAAGTAAATTAATTAGTCAGAGCTTTATACGGGGCTACGGTAGGACACTGATTTTGATGTACATTGAGGCAGTGGACTAAGACAGGAGTAAAGGAAATGTAGAAAGATGAGCTCAGTGCCATATTTACAGCTGGGCAAAAGAGGCTTTGGCAGAGGTCCCCAAATCACAAATATGTGCATCATTCAGAAAAATAAATTATTAAGGGAAGCAGATATGGCTCAACAGATTGAGTGTCCGCCTACCATATAGGAGGTCCAAGGGTTTGCTACCCAGGGCCTCCTGGCTTGTGTGGTGAGCTGGCCCACACGCAGTCCTGCTGCGGGCAACAAATGCTGGCCCACACAGGGATGTCCCTGCATAAGTGTGCCCCCAGTGCAAGAAGAGGCCCTTGCGCAAGGAGAGCTACTCTGTATGAAACTGCATCCTGCCTAGGAGTGGTGCCACACACACGGAGAGCTGACGCAGCAAGATGACGCAACACAGAGACAGATCCCCAGTGCAGTCTGATGAGAATACAAGCAGACACGGATGAACACACAGTGAATGGATACAGAGAGCAGACAATGGGGGGGGGGGGGGGGGCGGGGGCGGGCAGGCGGATAAATAATTAAATCTTTAAAACAATTTACAAAATACGGGCACTTCTGTCACTAACCATCCACTGTTGTGACTAATACTCATCAAGCCTCAGGGAAATTCTTCTCCACATCTTTTTACTTACCTCCTGGAAATAAAAGGCAATATATCAGGATGCCACGAGCATTATGGGTTATGCTCTTTCCAACATGAGAAATGGAGAATGCTTCAGAGTCTAGGGAAGATTTGAATGGCAGAAGCATTTAGTAAGAGAAAAGAGAAATTAATTAACTTGTCAAATCTTTCTTCTCATAGCATGAATGCAATAGATACTTGCATAATGAAGTTTCTTTTCCCAGTAGTGCTGAGCATCCATTTTCTCACTTCTCACAATATAAACCAATTCATGGTTCTGGAATTATGCCAGAAATGCTCAGTATGTGCAATTGTTGACTATGGCAGCTGAGGAATATTTTTCAATATTAAATAAGTCATATTACTTTTATTTTTTGTCTTTCTTTTTAAAAAATTAACTAGTTAATTTATCATATTACTTTTAAACTTGTATGCACTTATGTCTAGATTTAATGTCTTAAAGTGTGATACCAGTTCTTAACATTGGCAACTAGATGGACATTAACTGTTAGAACTGCAAGTAGCTTTATTTTTATTTATTTATTTTTAAATTTTTTATTTTGAAATACTTGCAAACTTACAGAACAACTACAAAAATAACACAAGCTCCATACAGAACTCCTACATAACCCTATCCCACAGATATTCAGATCCACCAATTTTAACATTTTGCCAGATTTGCCATGTAATTCTAGCTATCTACCCATCATTCTATTAATCCGTCTAGCTAGCTTTAAATCTGTGTATCCATATGTCTGTTTACCTATTTACAATTTCATTTTCTGAACACTTAAGGGTAGGTTGTATACATCATACTCCTTGAACCTGTAATACTGCCGTGCACATTTTCTAAGAGCAAAGAATATTCCTTAAGTACAGTTATTAAGTTCAAGAAATTTAATAATAATTGCCCTCCATCCCTGGCAATCTGACTCTTATTACTGTATCTTTGAGCTTGCATATTCTCCAATATTTTCTTTGTAGTTATCAGGGGACTAAATTGAACATCCTAAATCTCTAACAGTCTCATTTTCTTTGAGATTGTTAGTATCCACAATATGGTGCCGTGTATACACAATAGTAAATACAAACTGTGTCCCTGTATCCCTTTGTCCCCCTACCTTTACATAATTATTGTCATAAATTACATGTTTATACAATTGGATCCAAAACTAATGATTCCTCATTACATTTTATGCATTTGTGGGTAAAAAGTTGAGTGACAATACAAAATACAAAATACAAAAATATTGGCATTTATATTTATCCCAATTGGACCCTTACCAGAGATCTTTATTTCTTCATGAGTCTAGATGATCAATTATCTACTGTCCTTTCCTTTCAACCTGCAAAAACTTTAGCATCTCTTCTAAGGCTGATCTAGGGGTAATGAAGTCCCTCAGCTTTTGTTTCTCTGTGAATGCCTTAATCTCTCCCTCATTATTGAAAGACAGTTTTGCCAGACATAGAATTCCTGGCTCACAGTTTTGTGCTGTCAGCATTTTAAATATGTTTTCCCACTGCCTTCTTGCCTCCATGGTTTCTGATGAGATATAAGCACTTAATCTTGTTAAGACTTCCTTTGATGTGGCACATTGCTTCTTTCTTGTGGTTTTCAGAATTCTCTATTTTTGATGTTTAATAGTTTGATTATAATATGCCACAGCATTGTTCTTTTCAGGTTGATCCTTTCTTGGAGTTGTTGGGTGTATGTATTCAAGTCTTTGTTAAATTTGAGAAGTTTTCAGCCACTATTTCTTTGGATATACTCTCTACCCCTTTCTCTCTTTCTTCTGTGTCTCCCACAATGTATATATTGGTACACTAGATGGTGTCCCATAGATTCCTTAGGCTCTGTTCACTGTTCTTCATTCTTTCTTCTTTCTGCTCCTCAAACTGAATTATTTTAATGGCTTTATCTTCAATTTCACTTATTCTTTCTTCTGCCAGCTCCAATTTTGCTGTTGAGTCCCTCTAAAGATTTTTACATTCTGTTACTGTGGTCTTCAGTTTTGATTCCTTTTCATAATTTCCATTTCTGTATTGATATTCTCTTTGTGTTCACCTATCATTTTCCTGATTTCCTTTCATTCTTTGTCCATGTTTTGCTTTAGGTCTTTGAACATATTTAGGACCATTCTTTTAATTAATCAATTAATTAATTAATTAAGTTTCATAAATATTAGATAAGAAATGTAGGGGATTCCCATATGCCACACTCCCTCCCCCTCCCACACTTTCCCACATTAACAACATCCTTCATTAGTGTAGTACATTTGTTGCAATTGATGAACACATCTTGGAGCATTGCCACTAAGTATGGATTATAGTTTACAACATATTTTAAACTCTCTCCTGCACAATGTTTTAAGTTATGACCAAATATAAAATGGTCTGTATTTGTCATTGCAACAGCATTCAGGACAATTCCAATGTCCTGAAAATCCCCCATATTACACCTATTTTTCCCCTCTCCCTCCCCTCAGAACATCTGGTGGCCACTGCCTGCACATCAGTGATAAAATTTCTTCCATTGCTGGGAAGCAGATGTGGCTCACCTGATAGAGCATTTTGCCTACTATATAGGAGGTCCAGGGTTCAAACCCAGGGTCTCCTGGCCCGTGTGGTAAGCTGACTCACATGCAGTGCTGCCATGCACAAGGAGTGCCATCCCTGCAGGGTTGTCTCCTGCAGAGGGAAGCCCCATGTGCAAGGAGTGTGCCCTCAAGGAGAGCCGCCCCATGCAAAAAAAAGCACAGCTCACCCAGGAGTGGCACTGCACACACAGAGAACTGACACGACAAGATAACACAACAAAAACAGACACAGATTCCCAGTGCTGTGGAGAATGCAAGCAGACACAGAAGACCACACAGCGAATGGACACAAGACAGCAGACAATGGTGGGGGGTGGGCAGGGGAGAGAAATAAATAAAATGAATCTTTAAAAAAAAAAACACAAAAAAAGTTCTTCCATTGCCAGAATAATAATAAGTCTATAGTGGAGTAACAGTCTACTCTAGTTCATCATTTCTTCCCCAATCCTGAGGCTTCTGGGATGGTGATGCCCACTTCATCTTCTAATTGAGAGGGGACTTCAATCCTATGGGGCAGATGAATGGGACTATCTTGCTTGCAGTTACATAGAGACTCTGTCTGTTCCTTGTGTTGGTTGTTGTCCATCATAATTTCTTTGTTAGTTGTCCTGGGTGAGTCCAATGAATTGGAGAGTAGGTGTTGCAGCTCTTTTGAGATTCAGTACCTGACTGGCACATGGGAAGCCCAAAGATTTAAGTCTCTTGGACATAAACCTATCAACTCTAGTACTAACTATAGGTTCAAATAGAAGGGGTAGAAGAGCCATGTGTAGGGAAACCAGAACTGAGTCCAACTCTGTCACACTGGGAAGCATAAATTCCAAAGTAGGGCCTGTTGGCAGGGTGCCAGATTCTTTAGCCTTCAACCCTGCCTATAGCGTCTGGATGGCTCCAGGGTCCTCCAAGAGCCTGCTATTTGAGGTAATATTTACAGTGGAAGTTAATGAGACCCTGCTGAGATGTGCATAAGTGTTTACCTCTGGAATGACCTCCCAACTCACTTTGAAGTCTCTTAGTCATATAAACTCATTTGTTCTTACCCTTTCCTCCTTTTGGTCAAGGTCTTTTTCCAGTCACATTGCTAGGTGGTGCTTTGTAGTAATCCCTTGATGCCAGGAAGTCTTATCCCTACTAGCCATGCCCCATGCCAGGGGGAAGACAAAGCATTTATGTGATGAGTTTGGCTTAGAGAGAGGTCATATTTGAGCAACACAGAGGTTCTCAGGAGATAACTCTTAGGCAACCTATAGAACTAGGTTAAGTTACAAGTTCAAAAGAAAAGGTTTGTAAGTACAGTCATCAGTATCAAGGGACTGTCAGTGGTCTATCCTCCTTCATTAGTCGCTGCTCCTGTACTTGGGGGATTCTTGCTGTCTCATTAGAGAATGTGGCAGAACTCCCCAGGATGGGAATTGGATATTCTTTCAGTTATTGTATGGATCTCCACCCACCATGACAATGCCCCATGAACACTTGAACTCTTCCATATGCCTTATAGATTTGCCCCAGGTGGACCTCCTCCCATGCATCCCCCATCACTGACACCCTGCACCAATGACCACCCCTTGCCACAGCTGTAACCCAAATAAAAATTAATAAGAAAATTTTAAATTGACAAATAAAATACAAAAATTAAAAAGAATTTGAAATAGTAAAAAAATGGCATTATGTCTTTCATCACTGTAAGATCTGTTGTCTTATATGTACAGTGACATTTTCTTCCATTTATTCCCCCAGGATCTTATTTTTTTCATTTTATCTTTAAAGAAACTTTAGGTTACAGAAAAGTCATGTACAGAATATAGGGGATTCACATATACTCAACATCCTTCCCCTTTCTCATATTAATAACATTTTATATGTGGGTGGCACAGTTGTTACAATTAATGAACAAATATTGAAGCATTGCTACTAACCATGGTCAGTGATTTACATTACGTTTTACATTTTGGACCATACACTTTCATAAGTTTTGATGAAATTTAACATGACCTGTATCCATTGCTGCAAGATCATGTAGAACAGTTTCAACATTCCAAAAATGCCCCGTGTTTCATCTATTCTATTCCTCCCTCCCCCTCCCCTCAGGACCCACAGCAACCACCAAATTTCACTCCAAGAAGAACAAGATTCATAGTTACTTGCACCAATATTGAAGGCTTGACCTACTGTCCTGTCCTCCTCTATGAGGCACTGCCTATGCTCTTGAGATACTCCCACCCTCTCTTTGAAAACATAGAACTCCCCAGGATGGGAGCCCAACACCTTCCTGTTCATTGTGTGGGTCTCCACACAATGTACAATGATAGGATGAATATTCACATACTCCCTGGAAGACTGCCCATTGTATGCCCCTGGTGTGCCCTGTCCCACATGCCCTGTCCCACATGCCCCCGACATCCAACAACGTAATCCAATAACCCTCCCCTGCTGTATTTGCCAAAAAAATATCCCCAGTGTTGTAGTTTCAACCACATACTTCCAAATTCCCAGAGTTCATCTGTTTCCTCCCCTGATGCTACCCCCAGATCCATCGACAGTGCAACCCTCCCACCTCACAGGCTAGCACTGCCCAAAACAACAGTATCACTACACAACTTTATTGCTCATCCACTGCACAACTACACCCTTCCACCTTATCATAGATTTTGCCCATATAGGAATTGGCTCACAATCCTCTACTCCCTTTCTGTCTCCTATAAACCTATCTTCCAGATGTTAGTTCTGTGAATCTGTTCAATTTGCTTAATTCATATCAGTGAGCTCAAGTAATATTTGTCCTTCAGTGCCTGGCTTGCTTCACTCAACATAAGGTCTTCAAAGGTCATTCATATTATCTCATGTGTTAATACTGCATTCTTCTTATAGCTGAGTAATATTCCATCATATGTATATACCAGAGTTTGCTTATCCATTCCTCTGATGATGAATATTTGGGTTGTTTCCAACTTTTGGCAATAGTGACTAATGCTACTATGAACATTGGTGTGCATATATCTGTTCATGTCCCTGCATTCAATTCTTCTGGGTATATAACCAGTAGTGGGATTGCTGTTCATATGGCAGTTCTATAGTTAGATTCCTGAGGAACCACCAAACTGTCCTCCACAATGACTGTACCATTCTACATTCCCACCAGCAGTGGATAAGGGTTCCTTTTCCTCCACATCCTCTCCAACACTTGTAGTCCTCTGTTTTTTTAATAGCTGCCAATCTACTGGATTAAGATGATATCTCATTGTAGTTTTCATTTGCATTTCCCTAATCGCTAGTGATGTTGAACATCTTTTCACGTGCTTTCTAACCATTTGTATTTCTTCTTTGGAGAAGTGTCTATTCAAATCACTTGCCTATTTTTTAAATGGGTTGTTTGTCTTTTTGTTTTTGAGGTGTAGAAATTTTTTATATATGCTGGATATTAGGCCCCTATCAGATAAATGGTTGCCAAATATTTTCTCCCATTGAGTAGGCTGCCTGTTCACTTTCTTGACAAACTCCTTTGAAGTGCAAAAGTTTTTAATTTTAAGGATGCCCCATTTATCTATTTTTCTTTAATTGCTTATGCTTTGGGTGCAAAGTTCATGAAATCATTTACTAATACAAGATCCTGTAGATGCTTCCCTACATTATCTTCCATGATCTTTATGGTCTTAGCTCTTATATTTAGATATTTGCTCCATCTTGAGTTAATTTTTGTATATGGTGTGAGACAGTGTTCCTCTCTCAATCTTTTGGATATGGATATCCAGTTCTCCAAGTACCATTTGTTGAAGAAGCCATTCTCTCCCAGTTGAGTGGGCTTGGTTGACTTGTTGAATATCAGGTGACTGTATATGCAAGGATCTATATCAGAACTCTCAATTTGGTTCCATTGATCAGTATGTTTATCCTGGTGCCAATACCATGAAGTTTTAAAAAAAATTTTAAAAAGATTTATTTATTTACTTCTCTCTGCTTCTCCTGCCCCCACCCCAATTGTCTGTTCTCTGTGTCTATTTGCTGCGTGTTCTTTGTCCGCTTCTGTTGAGTCAGCGGCATGGGAATCTGTTTCTTTTTGTTGATTCATCTTGTGGTGCCAGCTCTCCGTGTGTGCAGCGCCATTCTTGGGCAGGCTGCACTTTCTTTCGCACTGGGCAGCTTTCCTTATGGGACGCACTCCTTGCATGTGGGGTTCCCCTTTGCGGGGGACACCCTTGCATGGCACGGCACTCCTTGTGTGCATCAGCACTGTGCATGGGCCAGCTCCACATGGGTCAAGGAGGCCCAGGGTTTGAACCTTGGACGTCCCATGTGGTAGACGGATGCCCTAACCACTGGGCCAAGTCTGCTTCCCAAGACCATGCAGTTTTGACTACTAAAGTTTTGCAGTACATTTTAAAGTCAGGTAGTATGATTCTTCTGATTTCATTTTTCTTTTTCAATATGTCTTTGGCTATTTGGGACTTATAGCCCTTCCAAATAAATTTCATAGGTTTTCAAATTCAGTAAAAATGGTGTGGTAATTTTTTGGTATTGTGTTAAATCTGTAAATCAGTTTGGGTAGGATAGACATCTTAATGATGTTTACTATTCCTATCTATGAACAGGGAACATACTTCCATTTATTTAGGTCTTCTTTAGTTTCCTTTAACAGTGTTGGGTAGTTTTCTGTGTACAAGTTGTTTAATCTTTAGTTAAATTTATAACTAGGTATTTGATTCTTTTTTTTTTCATTTTTTATTATTATTTTTTAAAAGAAACCTATATCACACAAAATATTACATTAAAAAATATAAGAAGTTTCCATATACCCAACTCCCCACAACCCCCACTCCTCCCACATTGACTACTTCTTTCATTAGTGTGGTACATTCATTGCATTTGATGAGTATATTTTGGAGCACTGCTACACAGCATGGATAATAGTTTATATTGTAGTTTATACTCTCTCCCAGGCCATTCAGTGGGTTATGGTAGAATATAGAATGTCCTGCATCTGTCCCTGCAATGTCATTCAGGACAACTCCAAGTCCTGAAAATGCCCCAATATCACACTTCTTTTTCCCTCTCCCTGCCTTCAGCAACTCCTGTGGCAACTGTCTCCACATCAATGACATAATTTCTTCCATTGCTAAAGTCACAATAATTCTATAGTGGAATACCACTCTATAATTAAGTCCACTCTAATTGATATTTTATTCCTCCATCCTGAGGATGGTGATGCTTACTCCACCACTAAATTGAGAGGAGATTTAGATCCCATATGGCGGATGGATGGGATTCTCCTGGTATTTGATTCTTTTTTTTTTTTTTTAAAGATTCATTTTATTTCTCCCCCCAATCCCCATTTCCCCTGTTGTTTGCTCTCTGTATCCATTTGCTGTGTGTTCTTCTGTGTCTGCTTGTATTCTCATTAGGTGGCTCTGGGAATCAATCCTGGGACCTTCTGGAGTGGGAGAGAGGTGATTACTCTCTTGCACCACCCCAACTTCCTGTTCTGCTGCATATTATTTTCTCTCTTCTGTGTCTTTTGTTGCCTCATCTTGCTGCACCAGCTCTCAGCATTGGCCAGCACTCCTGTGCTAAGCGGCTTTTCCATGCTGGGTGACATTCCCCTGCAGGGTCACTCCTGCATGGGGTCGCATTCCAGCGTGGGCTGGTACTCTGCATGGACCAGCTAATAACATGGGCCAGCTTGCCCTCACCAGGAGGCCCTGGACATCAAACCCTGGACCTCCTATATGGTAGATGGGAGCCCAATTGGTTGAGCCACATCTGTTTCCCTAGTATTTGATTCTTTTAGTTGCTATTGTAAATGGGATTTTTTCCCCTTTATTTCCTCTTCAGATTGCTCATTATTTGTGTACAAAAATGCTACAGACTCTTGCACATTAATCTTACAACCATTCACCAAATGCAATGAATGTGCCACAATGATGAAAGAGGTTGTTGATGTGGGAGGAGTGGGGTGAGGGGGTAGAGGGTATATGGGGACCTTGTATTGTTTGAATGTAACATTTAAAAAAATTTAAAGAAGGAAAAATATCTTATAACCTGCCATTTTACTGATCTCATTTATAAGCTCTGGAAGCTCTGTTTTAGATTTCTCAAGGCTTTTGAGGAATAGGATCATCTGCAAATAGTGAAATTTTTACTTCTTCATTTCCAATTTGGATTCCTTTTGTATCTTTTGCTTGCCTAAGTCATTGAGCAAGTACTTCTAACACAATGTTAAATTTTAAGAGTGGTGACAGTGGGCATCCTTGTCTTGTTCCAGATCTTAGAATGAAAGCTTTTAGGTTTTCACCATTGAATATGATGTTAGCTGTGGGTTTTTCATATATGCTCTTTATCATGTTGAGGAATTTTCCTTCTATTCTTATTTTCTGAAGTGCTTTTATCAGGAAAGGGTGCTGTATTTTGCCAAATGCTTTTTCTGCATCTATGGAGATTATCATGTGATTTTTTCTTTTGATCTGTTTATGTGGTATATTACATTGAATGATTTTCTCATGTTGAACCATTCTTGAATACCAAGGATGAAATCCCCTTGGTCATGGTGTGTAATTTGTTTGCTGTGTTGTTGAGTATGATTAACAAGTATTTTGTTGAGGATTTTAGCATCTAGGTTCATTAGAGAGATTGGTCTATAGTTTTCCTTTCTTGTGGTGCCTTTGTTTGGCTTTGTCATTAGGGTGATGTTGGCATCATGGAATGAGTTAGGCAATTTCCCCTCCACTTCAAATTTTTGTAAGCGTTTAAGCAGGATTGGTGTTAGTTCTTTCCAGAATGTTTCATAGAATTTACCTGTGAAGCCAGCTGGTCCTGGACTCTTCTGAGTTGGGAGGGTGTTGATGACTATTTCAATCTTGTTACTTGTGATTAGTCTGTTGAGTTCATCAATTTCTTCTTTTGTCAGTGTTGTCAGTGTTGGCTGCTTGTGTGTTTCTAGGAATTTGTCCATTTCCTCTAAATTGTCCATCTCGTTGGCATATAATTTTTCAAATATCCTCTTATGATACTCTTTATTTCAGTGAGGTCAGTGGTGATATGCTCTTCTTCTTCATTTCTTATTTTATATATTTTCATCTTCTATCTTTTTTTCTTTGTTAGTCTAGCTAAGGATTTGTCGATTTTATTAATCTTCTCAAAGAACCAGCTTTTGGTTTTATTTATTTTCTTCTAATACTTTATTTTCAGTTTCGTTTAGCTCTGCTTTAATCTTTGTTATTTCCTCCTTTCTACTTCCTTTGGTGTTAGTTTGTTGTTTTTTTTCTAACTCATCCAGGTGTGCTGTTAGGTCTTTCTTCTTTTTTAATGCAGGCATTGTGCTATGAATTTCCTTCTCTGTACAGCTTTTGCTTCATTTCATAGATTTTGATACATTGTGTTGTCATTTTCATTCATTTCAAGGTAGTTGCTGATTTCTTTTGCAATTTCTTCTTTGACCCACTGATTGGCTATGAGTGTGTTGTTTAATTTCTATATCTTGGTGCCTAATCTGCTTCTCTGCCCCATTGTGGGCATTGTGGTCAGACAAATTACTTGTATAATTTCAATCTTTCTGAATTGATCGAGAGTTGTTCTGTGGCCTAGCATGTGGTCTATCCTGGAGAATGATCCATGTTCACTCAAGAAGAATGTATATCCCACTGTATTTGGATGTAATGTTGTATATATATCTATTAGATCCATATCCTCTAAAATATTATTCAAGATCTTTGTTTCTTTATTCATTCTTTGTCAAGATATTCTGTCTAATGGTGGTAATGGTGTACTAAAGACTTCCAGTATAATTGTAGAGGTATCTATTTGTCCAGTTAGTTTTTCCAATGTTTCTCTCATGTATTTTGAGCCTCCCCACTTAGGTACATAAATGTTTATGATTGTTCTTTCTTTTTGATAGATTTTCCCTTTTATTAATATATAGTCTTCTTCTTTGTTTCTTACAATAGTTTTGCCTTTTAAGTCTATTTTGTCCGATATTAGTATAGTTACTCCTGTTCTTTTTTTGGTTATTGTTTTCATGTAAAATTGTTTTCCAACCATTCACTTTCAGCCTGCATCCCTGGGTCTAAAGTGAGTTTCTTGCAGATAGCATATAGTTGGGTCATATTTCCTTATCCATTCTGCCAATCTGTTTCTCTTGATTGGAGAGTTTAAGCCATTAACATTCTATGTTATTACTGTCAAGGAATTTCTTATAGTAGCCATGTTTTCTTTAGGTTTATGTATGCCATGTGTTGTTTTTATTTCTGTTTTTATCTTTTTAGTTATTCTTACATTCTCCTTCAACTCTCTCTCCTGTTTTTTCCTTTCAACCTGCAGAAATCCCTTCAGTATTTCTTGATGGGCAGGTTTCTTATGGACAAACTCACTTAATTCCTGTTTATCTGTGAATATTTTGAACTGTCTCTCATTTTTGAATGCCAGCTTTGCTGGATAGTGAATTCTTGGCTGGAACTTTTTTCTTTTAGCACCTTAACTATGCCATACCACTGCCTTCTTGCCTCCATGGTTTCAGATGAGAAATCAGCATTTAATCTTTTCAAGCTTCTCTTGTGTGTGATGCATCTCTTTTCTCTTGCTTCTTTTAGTATTCTCTCTTTGCAATTTGTCAATTTGACAATTATATGTCTTGGGATAGGCCTGTTAGGATTTACACTGTTTGTGGTGCTCTGTGCTTCCTGGACATGTATGTCCATGTCCCTCAGTAGAGTTGGGAGATTTTCAGCCATTATTTCCTCCAATAATTCTTCTACCCCTTTTGCCTTTCATTCTCCCTCTGGGATGCCTATAATGTGTGTGTTTGTGTATTTTGTTTTTTCATTCAAGTCCCTGTGTCCCTGTGGGATTTTTTTATTATCCATTCTTTTGTCTGATTTCAGATGTACTGTCTTCCACATCACTGATTCTCTCCTCTGTCTGTTCAAATCTGCTGCTATGTGTTTTGTGTTTTTGATTTTTTGCATTGTTATTCATCACCATCATATCTGTTATTATTTTATGTATGTTTACAATTTCTTCAGTATGTTCTCCCAGTATCTTCTTTTTATTTTATTTTATTTATTTATCACCCCCCCCCCTTTGTTTGCAGTTGCTGTCTGCTTTCTTTGCCCATTTGCTGTGTGCTCTCTGTGTCTGCTTGTCTTCTCTTTAGGAGGCACCAGGAACTGAACTCAGGACCTCCCATGTGGAAGAGAGGCACTCAATCACCCAAGCCACCTCAGCTCCCTGATTTGTTGTGCCTTTCATTTTTTTCCTCTTTGTATCTCTTTTGTTGCATCATCTTGTGTCAGCTCACCATGCCTGCCTGCCATGCCAGGTCAACTTCTCCAGGAGGCACTGGGAACTGAACCCTGGACCTCCCACATGGTATGTAGAAGCCCAATTGCTTGAGCCACATCCATTTTCCCCAGTGTCTTCTTAATATCCTTAATATCTTCCTTCACTTCATTTAGTTGATTCATGATATTTGACATCTCAGATTAGTTGTTCTATGTTCTGCATCTCCTCTTGTTTTTCAGTGTGTTTGTTAGACTGCGCAATGTCTTCCTGTTTCATACTATGGCTTGTAAGTTTTTGTTGGTATCTAGGCATCTGTTTATCTTGATGGGTTTATTCTATTGGTTAGCTTCTCTTTCTACTCTAGGGTTTTATTTTGTTGTTTTTGTGTGTGTGGTAAGGTTTCACTTTAACAGTTCATTCCTCTTATTCTGTTTTCTTGTTATTGTCTATGTTCCCTTGAAAAGATAATTAGTACCAAAGAAAAGGAAAGAGATAGGAAGAGAAAAAAAGTAATAATAATTTAAAAAAAGGTAGAAGAGGAGCCATACAAGACCCAGGAAAATAAGTAATTAACATGAGTAAAAAGTCATAAAAAGTACAGAGGAATAAGAAAAAAAAAGTGGAATAGAAAAAATGAAATGAGAAACAAAATAGAGAAAAATATATAGAATAAATTAAAAGGCCAGAATGATAAGAAGAGAGGAAAATAAAAAAAGATAAAGTTAAAAAGAAGAGAACGAGAAAAAAGTGAGAGAAATAAAAACAAACAAACAAAAAAACAAACTGAAGACCAAAGAAAAAGAGGTGAATTGACTGAAAAACAACAGAAAACAGAATATAGAAAAATGAAGGAAAGAAACAACATAGGTAGAAAAAAGTTGGTAAAAAAAAAAAAAGGGTGTGTGTGTGTGTGTGAACATAACAAACAAGAAACAAAACATCAGCAACTAAAACAAAACAAAACAAAACAACAACCAAGGAAAAACAGCCTTACATCTTAGACCGCTAAGGAGCTTCTTAGGCTTCTGGTGTTCTTCAATCAATCACCCTGCATTCTGCCCTCTGCAGGCGATGTATTGGGGTTTAGAAGAGTAAAATTAGAAAGAAAGAAAGAAAAAAAGAACCTTAAAAAAACCAACAACAGATCCAAGAAAGCCTAAAATAAAAAGAAAGTCTATATATTCCCTGTCATAGGTATCAGCTGAATATCTGATAACCAGGTGCATAACTCTCTTGATCAGGCAGGAAACTGAACCAGGTGCTTCTTATATGTAAGGCAGGAATTCCTCCATTGAGCTAAATTTTCTCCTTAGGTTATTTAGTCCTCATAGAGCTATCTGTCCCCTTTTCTCCAGGCATTTTAGACTTCTATAGCTTGCTAGAGTCCTGCTGATTAGGCACCTGTCCCTGCCCCCTGTTTAATCTAGTTGTTTTCTCTCCCAGGGTGCTGGGAATGACAGGATCCCTGAGTGAATGCCCCTCCCCTCTCCGTCATGTCGGGGTCCCTTCCAAAACTCAAAGGTTGCTCAGTTGGCCAAACTCATCACAAAGAAACCACTCTCCACCTCTGCCAGACCTCTCTTCCTCCCAGTCCATTGGCAAGAACAAGCCAGGGGCACCAGGGCTACTTGCCCTGAAGACAGAGTATATGTGCTGTTTCCAACCTTGGGAGGCAAGCAACTTACGGTTTTCCTTTGTCTTCTTTACCTTTCCATTGCCCTCCTAGATGACTCAGAGCAACTTCCCATTCAAATATATCCAAAGCAGTTCTTTAGATAGGACCTGGCTCTCTTTCTTCTTTTTTTTGGTGAGAGGATCAAACTCTGCCTACCTACTTTGGTGCCATTTTCCTGGAAGTTCAGGACCACTATTTTATTTTATTTTATTTTATTTACTTTTTTAATTTATTTTTTTAAATTGTATTTTTTGGAAGATACATAGACCACACACACACAGAACAAAACAAAACCAGGACCACTATTTTAAAGCATTTTTCTGGTATATCTCAGGTCTGATTCTCCTTATTGGTGGTTTCTAATGCTTTAATCTTCTTTGCTTGGGCTATCACTTACTGTTTCTTTGTATGTTTTGTAATCTTTTAAATTGAAACTTAGACATTTTGATATTTTAATGTGCTATTGCTGGACTTTAGACTCTGAGTAAAGTGTCTGTTCTTAAGTTTGTGTCAAGCTATTTCTATGACTAATCTTTCCTTGATTGGCAGGAGCAATCAAAAAAAAAGAAAAAAGAAGGAAAAAAAGAAATTATCTTTCCTAGTCTTTGTGATTTGGCCTTTCCTTCAGGGCTTATCAGTATGAGTTTAGAGAATAACCCCTGGTAAAAGAGAAGGGCTCCCTGATCCTTTTTGCACATACATCTTGTTTTAGGCATGCACATGTGGCCCTAGGAATTTCCCTTTTTACACAGACCCAAATGTCCCCCCTAGGAAAGTTTCCTATGGTCCAGGGCACTCTCTGTATATACTTACAGACAACAGTCCTTTGCTCCAGGCAGTATGACTTGACTTCTCACCCACAGCATTCTGTAATAGAGTTCTGTGAGCTGCCTTCTACATGCAGGGTAAGCTTTGGTATAGGAAGTCCCTTAGGGCACCACCAGACAAACTGGAATAGACTGGGACACAAGACAGATGCTCCCAATATGTACATGAGGAGCACTGTTCTTCCCCCAGAACTGGGACCAGGGGTCAGTACACTGGAAGCACTGTGCTGTGCTGATGAAGTGAGTGAGAGTACCCAGCCAGGGTGCCAGCAGATCCTACCCCTTTTAAGCAGTCCTTTTCTAGATTTGTGCTTGTCTTGTTATTGCAGTCTTTTAAGTGTTTCTAGAGTTCTGAGAAAGATGATTCTGCCAATTCTTTCCAGTTGTTTAAAGCTTCTGTGGGGAGACAGTTCTCTGAAACATCTCACTCAACCATCTTGATTGGGGTAGCCTCAGCAGTCTTATTTTTGTAAGTAAGGTTAAGTAAATTTTCAAAAATTAAAATAAAAATTTCAGCTTTTTAAAAATAACTTCATTTTGTAATATGATATTTAGTAGTTACTCATATTTTGCCTTTTAATTTTTTAATAGGCAAGTTTGTATATTTTAGAAGAAAAATAACATAATTTTTTTACTTTAAATTTACTCTAAATTTTCTTTTCAATTAAATTTAAATTTTCTATCTTTTATACAACTACATTTTACTTTTAATCTTTTAGATCATTGAGAATGAAGGCTAGTGAAGATTTTGATAGAAATAGAGAATTAAAAAGTATTGCTCAAAAAAAAGCTGGAAAGACGAAATAGAAAATCTTTAAAAATGGAAATAATGAAAGTGAATAGACTTCTGTTGAGCATGGCTCTTGATCACAATGAAATAGTGAAATAAGCCAGACACAAAATGACAAATATTGTTTGATCTCACTGAGATGAAAAATTTAGAAAAAATTAGAATAAGCAAACTCATAGAGTCAGAATCTTGAATATACATTACCAGGGAACAGGGTGGTGGCAGGGAAATTTAAGGCTTACAATGTATACACAAACAGAAAAACCAACCAACCAAACAAAATAATGAAAATTAAGAAAATTATTCTTAAATTCACAACTGCAATTTTATAGTCTTAATTGAATGAAGATTTAATTACTAATTAAAACAATGACAATAAAAGAGAATCAATTTTATATTACTTCCATAACCCAGAAACAACAAAAAGCAACTCTGTCCTGTCCATACAAGATGGAGAAACTAGTGGCCTTGACATTGGCAAATTGGAGAAGAAATCCCTAGAGGATTTAAGTAGGGGTGTTTGACTGGATGATGACCATGGAAACGAAGTTGTCACATTCTCTGACACATTGAGAATATTTTTAGTAAATCACCTTCCAATTCAAATTAATGACCACAATTTTCCATTGCATGAACACAGCAGAGTTTTACATTTTTTTTTTAAAGATTTATTTATTTATTTAATTCCCCTCCTCCCCCAGTTGTCTGTTCTCTGTGTCTGTTTGCTGCGTCTTGTTTCTTTGTCCGCTTCTGTTGTCATCAGCGGCATGGGAAGTGTGGGTGGCGAGTTTTACATTTTATTCCAAAATTATTTCAAATAGGAGATTGTAAAACTAGCTTTTATATTTTCTATTTAGAAATTGTTTTGTTAACACTGTTATGTGTTTCACAAGCAAGTTTCAAGATAGGCTTTAGTCAATGAATGTATTTGTGGCAGGAAACACTTAAATTTTCATTAAAATATCATGAAATGCCCCTTGCATACAAAGACTGCACATGTAATTACAAGAACTGAAAAAAGGATTGGATAAACAAAAAGCAATTGATAGTATACAACAAAGATAAATAATTGCCTAACTAGTACATGGGCATAGCCCTCTTTAAAGAATATTATGTATTTAACATTCAGCCAAGCATAATGATGCCTTTTATGGCACAACAGCACAGTCTTTACAGAACTTAATGGAAAATGCCTAGTATTTGTAGAAATGATTTGGAAATTTGATGGAGTGACTAAAAATTTAAGGTGGATATGAAATAATGATGGAAATGATGTTCTCTAGTAAGGAGAATTCAAAGTAAAATTATTAATGTGAGATAATAAAGTGAGAGAAAAAATCATCCTCCAAATTTTTAAAAAGTAAATTTACTCAATTTAAGTAGATTACACCAGGAACAAAAGTCTGGTTGAATGACTAACAATTATATATTCAAATACCAGGAAGGAAGGTGAAATTAATGGATATTTCATTGATGTCATATCTGTTGTAAAAAGTACAGCTTTTCACTTAAGGAGGGAATTGGAAAATCAACTTCAAATTTAGGCACTGACTTAAAAGATTATTAAGGGAAAGACTATGATACTGGTGCTAAAGTGGTTGATAGTAACAAAGGTGAATAAGTCTGGAATTTGGTGAAAAATCCAGAAGTATTCTTTATGTCATTTACGGTAGTTCATAGTTTGAATTTGTTAGAAGAGACATGGCCTAAAGACTGCCATGTCTTTAAAGATATTGATGACATTATTTGGAACAGTTTAAACATTTATACAATATTTTCAGAAACTGTCCAAAATAGACCATCTTGAATAAAAACACAGAATTTGATCTAATAGACACTCTTGGATATAATGGGAATGCTGATCAGATCCTGATCAAGCTATTAGATTTAAACAAGATTCAATATCTTGTACTAGATAATTAATTGGAGAAAAATTTCTCCAAGAGTGAATCATGATTTTTGGCAGAAAATGAAATTAATTTTGAATATGGTCTATTCATATATTTGCTTGCTAAGGACAACATTCGGAAAAAAATTTGCAAAAATGATTTAAGTTAGGTTATTTCACTTCTCAAAGGATTAAAAATTCTTAAAATGTAGAGAAAGTGTTTTTTATACACAAAAAATGCATGTGCAATATAAAATGAAAGTGGCAATCCAGTTAAATAGACTTAAAATGAAGAAATAAAAATGTTCACATGACTATGAAGGAGAAGATTCACATACCAAAAAAATCACCAAACTAGTTTCTATCAAGGCTACTTTTTGACTATTAGAGGTGAAGGTATATTCTAAACCTAAGAAAGACCAAAACAAATTAAACATAATGCTGTTTTAAATTTTTAATGATATTCCAGCATTGAAAAATATGAAGACAGAAGCATGAAGAAATATGGTATGAATCTAGATATTATATTAAGTTTGTGAAAATCATAGTGCTTGACAGTTTGAAGCTTTTTGTGGATCCCCGAAAAGATAATGTTCTTGAATCAAATCCATTTCTGCAAGTATGGAACCCTTTGATTGGGTTGGATTCAGTTGGGGTGCCTTTGATTGGATTACTTCAGTGAGGCGTGACCCAGGTATGTCTTGGTCTTCTTGCTGGAGTCCTTTATGAATGGAGGACTGAAAGCAGAGAAACACAGAAAAAAAGCTAGCAGAGACAGCAAAACTCTGAGAGGCTGAGAGAGAGGCCCTGGGGGTCAGAGGCTGGAATCAGCGGGACACAGAGGCATGGAAAGAGGTCCTTAAGAGGCTCAAAGAGAGGCGACCAGGAGGAGAGGGGAAAGATGAGCCATATGTCTGATTGTCCATAGCTGAGCTTGGGAAGGAAGTAAGCCTGCAGTAATCCAGAGACCCAGACAGGCAGAACAGCGATTGTGTCTCGCGTGGCAGGAATCCAGGATCACCAGCAGCCGACTTTTGCTGAGACAGCATCTCTGATGATGCCTTGATTTGGACATTTTCATGACCTCAGAACTGTAAGCTTTTAACCTAATAAATTCCCATTATAAAAGCCAACCCATTTCTGGTGTATTGCTCCCAGCAGCTTTTAGCAAACTAAAACACAGTGTGTGGCAGTTTGAGATTATTTTTATGAATCCCCAAAAAAGAGATTTTGTTTGGAAACTAATCTATTCCTCTGGGTGTGATACTCTTTGATGGTATTAAATTCAGCTGAGGGGCCTTTGATTAGCTTACCTGCTACGATCGCTGTAGAGCCTTTTATTGCACTACATCAGCAAGGTATCACTCAGATCGAGTCCCCGCCCCCTTGCTAGGTCTGATATAAATGGACACTCATGCAGACAGAAAATGGAAAGTCAGCATATTTGATTCTGTCACATGAGAGAAAAGACTCCAGTTTTGCTCACAGCTGAGCTGAAAGGACAGAAGCTGTAAGAGACAAGCCCTGTGCCAGGAGAGGAGAATTGCAGGACTGCTTAAACACCATGTGGCAACATACCAGGATCAACAATAGCAGACTTTGGTGAGAAAGCACCTCTTACATGCCTTGAGTTGGACTTTTCATGGCCTTGAAACTATAAGCTTTGTAAACTCCCTTTATAAAAGCCAACACAATTCTGGTACTTTGCATTGGCAACCCTTTGGCAAACCAAAACAGTGTGATAGCAATTTTTATGATGAAATTAAAATACTTTATAATCTATTTTGCAATAATGATGATTCATCACATGCAAGCCCATTACAGCATTTGACCATGATATGTAAAATTCATGTTCACTTCTGGATGAAGTATTGCTTTAAGAATTTTATTGAGAAATCCAGTTGCCAACTGTCTCAGAAGAGCAATTTCTCTAAATGGAATTAATTTAAAAAAACCCCATGTAATATCTACCCAAGAAATTAGGCATTTCCTGACAATAGAATGAAATTATGTGAAAATCTTGATTACAACAATATAATTAGTAATTATGGTGAACCAAGGGCATGAGAAATATATTTTTTGGAATAAATATATAGTGTTTTATGAATTATTGATGGCTTTATTTCATTATTCATGTAAATATCACTATCCATCAACAGTTCACTTAGATGTGTGCAATAATTAAATTCAATAATGTTATTTTGCTGACTTTTGTTCATATGAAGTAAATAGTTTTATATGTATTTTAAAATTTTTATTATGAAGTTGTCAGAAGAGAAAGATAGGACATATTTTAGCTTGATTTATAACTTTTAAATATTCAGATACGTGGTATATGGGCCTCAGCTTGTATTCTTGCCTCAATCCTGCAAATGTATAGACTTGGGTGAACTGCTTTTGTGGTGGGCATGAGATTTACTAGATAAAGGGCCCTGGGCCTGCCTATTGGATAGTAGCCTCCTGGCCTATGCTTAGCCAACCTCTCTGAGTCAATGGGAGATTAGATAGGATTGTGGACAGCTTGGAGTTAGGCCTTATAAATATAGACAACAAACAACATTATTTACAGTCTCTTGAAAACATTTAGAGAGCTATAGAAAGAACTTAAGAATGCCTGAAGCCAGGGAATGAGAGTTAAGTAGAAGAAAGGTTATTTTTAAATCTATTCTTCTACACCTCACCTCTCCCTCCATTCTGGGATTTGCCACACTAAAAACAAGAGCTCAAGGGCTACATATTATCTAGTTTTAGCCCTTATGCTAACAAAAACTATGCACTTAATCTCACCTGTTCATGTTTCCTCATTTATAAATTGTGAGTTAGCATTAACCTGTTATAGCATATTGCTTTGATGGATTGAAGGTAAACATAATTTTTAAAGTGCTTCTCAAAAATGAAGTCTGAATAAGTGTGCCATGAATATTTGCTATTCCTGTAACTCTCTGAAGACTTATTTATCACCTAGTTATAGTCTATTTGCCATATTTCCACTTAGATGTTAATTGCTTTCTTAGAAATATTTTAATATGGGTGATCAAAAAATTTTCAGAAATTTAAGTGAACTTTCTTCATCCCTAATTATATGTGTTCCCCAGAGCTTGGCAAGCAAAAAGAAGAAAGAGACAGAAGAAAGAGAAGAAGGAAGGGAGACAGGAAGGGAGGGAGGGAGAAAATCTATCTTGGACAGAGGAAAATTCAGTTCCATTTATTTCTTTTCTTCAGGACTTCTGGTGGTAATTAACAGATGGTGCATGTTTTCAGTTTGATAGATTGATGAGAAAACATGTGTTTCATCTTTAGCCTTTAAAAGTATTTTGTCATCTGAAGCTGTATGTCAGAGTCTGGCACAGTAAATGAGCTGGATTTACGAAATTATCTCTCCCATCCACTTAGTAGATTATTTCATTTTTCAATCATACTGGTTCAAACAAATTCATGTAGAGTCAGATAAGACTCATTTTATAGTTGAAATGACATTGTCCTGAGGCATAGCTTCTATTTTTGAATGCTTAAACCTTTATCAGATATATGGTTAGCAATATTTTCTCCCATTTTGTAGGTTGTCTTTTCACTTTCTTAATGTTGCCCTTTGATGTACAAAAGTTTTAAATTTTGATGGAAGTAATTTTATCTGTTTTCTGTTGTTGGCTTTTGGTGTCATATCTAAGAATCATTACCATATCCAAGGTAATGAAGGTCACCCGCTTTATCTTCCTGGAATTTTATGATTTTAGCTCCTATGTTTAGGTCCATAATCCATTTAGAATTAATTTTTGTATATGAAGTGAGGTAGAGGTGCAACTTCATTATTTTGCAAGTGAATATCCAGTTTTCCAAGCACAATTTGTTGAAAAGAACATTCTTTCCCCAATTAATGTACACAGCATTACATTATGGGTTTCATATGTACTATTTTTGTTCTATTTTCAGCACCTGTCTTTGATAAAACAAAGTAAAAAGTTAACAATGTCAGGAAAGTATAACAAAAATTTTGCCTTTTTTCCCCCAAAGTGACAATGTCTACATTAACGTAGATCAAAAGAGAGGCAAATGTCTACCATTTTTGTTTGCTTATTTTTACCCATCCATACAGAAACCTGTATTAATTCTATATTAAAGCATAACCAATTATTTACAACATTTAGTGGCTTAAAACAACACACATACATGATATTAGTCTCTGTCAGTGAGGAATTTGTGAGTGGATTAGATGGGTGGCTCTGACTCAGGGGATATCATGAAGTTGCAGTAAAGATATCAGCTGGTTCAGTCATCTGATGATTTGACTGAGACTGAAGGAACCACTCCCAGATGACTCCTAGATGACTCATTCATGTGACAGTTGGTAGTTCCTCACCCTGTGGGCCTATCCACAGGGCTGCTTGTGTCTCCTCACTTCATGGCAGCTGGCTTCCCCTAGAGTGAGTGACCTAGCCTTTTAAGTCCATACCACTACTTCTGCCTTATTTTATAGACCAATCCTGATACAATATGGAGGATGAATACCAGCAGGTAGGGTCACTGCAGCTATCTTGGAGGCTGCTACCACATATAGGGTTGTGTTTGGAGCACTTAGGCACTATGGTTGAAGACAAAATGCACCCAGGAGAAGTTGTGTCATTTGAGTTCTTGAATATTCCTGAATATTCAAACTGGCTACCATTTGAAGTAATGGGAAAGAGAATATTAGACTTGGGTAACAGAAATCTCAGTTCAAATTCCAGTTTCTGTCTCTACCTTTGGAAGACATTTGATTATTTCAGATTTTCTTTAACATGGAGGAATTAATACTTACCTGTCTATTACTTAGTAGGTTGTGATACAAGATAAAAGCTTTAGTTCTAAATATGTCATGCACACAAGAGCTAAACAAATGCTAGTTTTTTTTCTCCTTCCAAGATACTCTAAATCAGAATTTCCCACCATTGTCAAACACCACCTTTCTCCTTGTTATCCCTCCAAAGCCTCTGGATCTGTTGCTTCTGACTGAGAGTGGCCTCCTCTAATGTGCCAGACAAATATTAAAAAGTTATTTGTTTCTCTTGTGAAAACCTTTGGGAAATACCACTCTAAAAAGAATATATCTTTACCATAGCCATTAGAGAACACACTCATAATATGGTACTCAAGATCTAACTATAACAACCTCTCCCTAAGAGGACTGTTCAATATAGGCATGAGAAAGTATTTAATAACATTAGGACAACTTTTCTCAAACTTGCCTGATTCTAAAAGTATGGATGACTACCTAAATCTGAATCTACAAAGGATAAGGCTGTGTATCTGTATTTTTAACAAGGGTTTCTAAAGTTCCTGGGATTAGGCAAGTCTAGGAACCACTTTATCTGTTGCATTTACCTCCTGAAATCGGAATGTGGAGGGTTAGGGTGGTGTGGTACTTTGAGGCTTTTATGGAGTCCTGAAAATCCTGTTCTTAATGCTAACCCATTCCTGTAGGTGTAAACTTATTGTAGTGGGACCTTCTTTTGATTAAATTACCTCAGTTAAGGGCTGTTGATTAGATTACTTCAGTAAGGTGGAACCTAGGTTAGGTCTTAGTCCTCTTACTGAGTCCTATATGTATGGGATGAAGACAAAAAAGACACTGCAACAAAGAAACCACAGAAGCTGAGAGATACAGTCTCAAACAGAGGACACAATAGCTGAAAGCAATGGGACCCAGAAAAGGTAGAGACTGGCAGATGCCACCATGTGCAGAGGAGTTCAGGATTGCCTGCAGCTGTCTTCAGGGAAAGCGCTTCACCTGAGGGCCTTGATTTGGATATTTTTTCTCATTCTGGGAAGTATAAGCTTATAAGTTAATATTCCCCATTGTAAAAGCCAATCCATTTCTGTTATATTGCCTTGGCAGCCTTTATTTCACTAAAACAGGTGGAATCAGGGTAGAAAGTTTGGTTGACTAGAGAAAATGGAGGGAAGTCTTGAGATTTTCTCACATGAAGATTCTGGCATTGTCCTTGAGTTAGCATTTCCAGCTGCGTTTGTATGTATGTATGTGTGTGTGTGTATGTGTCAGAGAGAGAAAAAGAGAGAGGGAAAGAGGAGAGAGAGCGAGAGAGAGAGAGGAATGTCTAACATTCTGTGGATGCCTTATTTGCAATTCATTCAGTGTAGCTAGAATTTATGAGGTACCTACTAGGTTTAACATGTCTTACAATGCAGTGGCTTGCTCATCCTTTCTCAACTACGTTGGTGTGGTGAACCAAAATATCTCTTTTCTCCACTCCTGTTTTTCATTAAAAATTTCATTTTAATAAGGAAAAAGGCTCAGGTAGAATAATTTTTTACTATATTTTTATTACAGAAGTTGTAAACTCACAAAGCAATCATGCACTTGTGTAAAATTCCCATACAGTACCCCTTCACCAACACACCACACTGTTGTGGAATATTTGTTAAAGATTATGAGGGAATATCATCAGACTATTACCACTAAGTATAATCATACTTATACTTAGCATACATTTAGCATATTTTTTCCATATGTCCCTATTATTAACACAGTACAACTTTGGCATTGATGCAAGAATATTACCACATTGCTGTTAAATATAGTCCATAGGTTACATTAATTGTATTTTTCCCATTCTCCACATTCCCACTACCCTGCAAATAGTGATGTACATCTGTTCTAGTTCACAGAAGGATATTCTTGCATCTGTACCACAATTCTCATTTACTTCTTGATTCACGCTGCTATTCAGTCCCTAAATTATTCTCTAGCTTTCTTTCAATTGACTTTTATATCCCTAGACTATCATTTTTAGCCATTTATAAACCACCTGCTTCTCACTATGTTACCATCAACCCTATCCATTTCCACACTCTTACAGTCAAGTCAATTAAAACTTCTACTCTTTCACAGCCCTCATCTTATCTCCTAATAACCTATACTCCAGGTTTTAACTCCATACATTTATTCTTCATATTTTGTTCATAGTAGTGAGACCATGCTATGTTTGTCCTTTTCACTTAGGATACTGTCTTCAAGATTCATCCATGTTATCGTATGTGACCCAATTTCATTTCCTCTTACTGCAGTGTAGTAGTCCATTACATGTATATACTACATTTTATTTATCTATTCATTGGTTCATGGACACTTCGATTGTTTCTATCTTTTGGCAATTGTGAATAATGCCACTATGAATATTGGTGTGCAAATGGCTGCTCGCATCACAGTTCTCAGTTATTCTGGATATATTCCTAGTGGAGGAATTGCTACATCATATGGCAGTTCTATATTTTACTTCCTGAGAAACTGCCAAACTGTCTTCCACAGAGGCTGCACCATTTGACAATCCTGCCAACAGTGAGAGAGAGTTTTATTTCTTCACATCCTCTCCAGGACTTACTGTTTTCTGTTTTTCAAATAATGGCCATTCTTTATGGTGTGTGATGATATCTCATTGTTGTTTTGATGTGCATTTCCCTAATAGGTAGTGATTTTGAACATTTTTTTCATGCGCTTTTTGGCCATTTGTGTTTACTCTTTGGAGAAATATCTTTTAAGTCTTTTGGCCATTTTTAAATTGGATTGCTTGCTCTTTTATGGTTGAGTTATATGATATCACTATATAGAATGGAAATCAAACCCTTATGAGATATGTCATTTCCAAGTATTTTCTCCCTTTGGGTGGGTTGCCTTTTCACCTTCTTGACGCAGTCCTTTGAATCACAAAAGTACATAAGTTTGAGGAGGTCCCATTTATCCATATTTTGTTTCATTGCTCATACTTTTGGACTAAGGTTTAAGAATCCACCACTTATATACATACAATGGAATACTACTCGGCTGTAAGAACAAATACACTACAAACACACGTGATAACATGGATGAATCTTGAGAATCTTATGTTGAGTGAAGCAACCGAGGCATTGAAGGACAAATATTACATGACCTCAATGATATGAAATAAGCAAGCTGCCTCAGAGAGCTAGAGACTGGAAGATAGGCTTACAGGAAATGGGGGGGTGGAGGAAGGATGTGAGCCGACATCTGCAGGGGTGGAATCTATGATGAGCTGGCGGTAAGTATGAGCACAAAGAAGAGATAAAAGGGGGGCAAGGGGTTGCCTTTGGGTGGGGCTTTGCGGGTTTGAGGGGGGCTGAGGATGGGCAGATGGGTAATATTGCCCAAAAAATTGGGGGGAGGGAGGGCAACATACGAATATAGGAGAGTGTCAGGTGTTGGTTGAGAGTAAAATGCTGAGAAAACCGTATCAAAATATAATTAGGAGGGTTACCTGTTTAGGATGCTTGGAGGGGACGGTCTGACGAGGGACGGACTCCTGGGGAATGTCTGAATGCTCATTTTGCCAGGGTGGGTTGTACCATTGGGTAGAGACCCAAGTAGTGAGAGTGGGGGTGGACTCACATCCTGGGGAGGACTAATGCCATCAAATAGAGGGAACTGTATCTCTCGAGAGAAAGGATGGCTCCCAGGGCATTAGGGCAGTTGAGCAAGTCAGGTCCTGAACACTGTTGCAAGTATCTCTGGATGTGGCTCCTCAGGAAATGGAGATTGGCTGTCGCTGTGGGCCCCAAGGGGAGGGGAAAATGGATGTTGAATGGATGGAACCAAGGTAAATGTGGGGTAAGAGAGGAGTTTCGCAAGAGTACACAAGGATGGATATAAAACATTATTTATATATTATTATATAATATATTATATATATAAACATTATTTATATATTATTTATATATAATATTAATATATAATATTACACCAAAAACATATAGGGGATGACAGACTAATAATGTAAACCATAGTGTAAAACATAGGATAACTAAAAATTTAGAAAACTGTATATCCTAAAGTATGGACCACAATGTAAACACAGATGTCACCTTGTTTGAAAGCTATTGTCTCAGAGTCTGTACATCAGTTTAAGTAAATATGATATGAATAAGTTATAAGATTATCGCTGTGGAAGGGAAAAGGTTTTATGGTGGATGTGTGGGAGTACTGAATATTGTATATATGAATTACTGTGATCTAAGGCTCTTGTGAAGAGAAGCTCAATAATTAGGAAAAAAGAAAAGAAAAAGATAGGATGTAGAATTTTTCTAAATCAATACTCATTCTAGATCTTACCTTTAAACTCATCGCTATACTCCATTTTACTAGTAAGGGAACCTGACATTATATTGGGCTTCACTTTTTAGGAAGTTTTGGATCACAGAGTGGTTCAACAATGGTAGCAGAGGAATACTGGTATGGGATGTTATTGACAGGTGATATATGGTTGACAGGGAGTTATACAGGGCATATGTCCAGGGTGCTTGGTAATGTTTGGATATACTCATAGTGGAAACAATTAAAAACAACAGCTGGGGGGGTACTGGGTTCCTGGCCGGGGGTGCTCTGTCGTGGTCCCTAGGGGAGCAGCGGCAGTCCCCCAGGTGCAACGGTAAGGACCAGGAAGGAATGAGGGCCCAACAGTGAGCCCCTGATACTAATGGCTATGCTTGTGAGCCTATATGCCTGAAATAAGAACAAGGCCTAGAACAGCACTGTGCCTGGGAGTTTCCTCCTGACAGCCTTCATGTTACTCAAATGTGGCCAGTCTCGAAGCCAAACTCAGCATGTAAATGCAATGCATTTCCCCCAGCGTGGGACATGACACCTGGGGATGAGCCTCCCTGGCACCGAGGGATCACTACCAAATACCAGCTGATGATGCAACTAGAAAATGACCTTGAATTAAAGGTTCAATGCGGACCAGCAGAATATCCCTGTCTACATATAATAACAGGAGTTTAAAATGCTCTTTGACCTAATGTAAGGGGGAAATGTAAAGGAGAAATGAGTTTATATGGCTATGAGTCTCTAAAAAAGAGTCTGGAGGTTGTCAGAAGGATTGCCCTTATGCACACCTGAGCAGAGTCTCAGAGACAGATAAAGTAGATACAACCCCAGGTATTGGTTCTTCTGAGGGCTAAAGAGACCCACGGGTTCTATGGTCATGGCAGATGGGGTTCACTGCCATGTCAGTTGGCCCTTCTTTGGAGCTGGTGTTTCTGCATGATGGAACTGAACTCAGATGGGATCTCTTTTCACAAGACCTTCATGCTACTTTACTGAAATTGTAGTTGGTGCTGGGGTTTAAGATATATCTAGGGGATTTGAATCTCTGGACTGACAATATGATAGCCAGGCCCTGAACCTCAACAGACTTCAACTCCTACACTCTGATTTATTGGACTTACCCCACTCAGCTAACATGGAGTTGAAGAATGTCAACCACCACACCATGTAGCCTAGAGTGCCTACAACTGAAAGCAGGAGGATTGCATCCAGTATCCATGTGGAATTTAAGTCCCCTCTTGACATAGATGTGCAATGGACACAATGAATCCAAGGTCCACAGAAAATATGTGGCATTGGTGTGGGAAAAGTGGCCATGGTGGCTGCTGAGTGCGGGGAATGGGAGGAAGAGATGAGATGTGGAGGCATTTTCGGGACTTGGAGTTGTCCTGGGTGGTGCTTCAGGGACAATTACCGGACATTGTAAATCCTCCCAGGGCCCACTGGATGGAACGTGGGAGAGTATGGGCTATGATGTGGACCATTGACCATGAGGTGCAGCAATGCCCAGAGATGTACTTACCAAATGCAATGGATGTGTCATGATGATGGGAGAGAGTGTTGCTGTGGGGGGAGTGGTGGGGTGGGGGCGGTGGGGTTGAATGGGACCTCATATTTTTTGAATGTAATATTTTTAAAAATGAAAAAAAAAAAGAATCCACCACTTAACACTAGGTCTTGAGGATGTTTTCCTACATTTTCTTCTAGGAGATTTATCCATGTTTTCTTTCGTGGCTTGTGCTTTCTGTGTAAGGTTCAGAATTAACCACCTACTACCAGGTCCTGAAGATGTTTTCCTACATTATCTTCTAGAAACTTTATGGTTCTTGCTTTTATATTTAGGTCTTTGATCCATTTTGAGTTAATTTTTATATAAGATATAAGATAGGGGTTCTCTTTCTTTCTTTTAGCCATGGATATCCAGTTCTCCCAGCACCATCTGTTGAATAGACTGTTCTGCCCCAGCTGGATGGATTTGACAGGCTTGTCAAACTACACTTGACAATAGATGTGAGGGTTTGTTTCTGAACCATCATTTTATTCCCCTTGGTCTATGTGCCTATCTTTATGGCAGTACCATGCTGTTTTTACCACTGTAGCTAGGTAATATGATTTGAAGTCTGGAAGAGAGAGTCCTCTAACTTTCCTTTTCATTTTTAAGATGTTTCTGGCTATTTGGGGCTACTTACCCTTCCAAATATATTTGTTAATTGTGTTTTCAATTTATTTAAAAAATGCTGGTGGAATTTTTATCAGGATTGCCTTGAATCTGTATATGAATTTGGGTAGCACTGACATCTTAATGATATTTAGTCTTCCAGTGCATGAGCATGGATTGTTCTTCCAATTATTTAGTTCTCTTTTATTTCCTTTAGCAATGCATTGTGGCTTTCTGAATACAAGTGCTTTATGTCTTTGGTTAAATTTATTCCTCAATATTTGATTTTTTTAGTTGCAAATGGAATTATTTTCCTGACTTCCTCCTCAGATTGCACATTATTAGTGTATAGAAACACTACTGATTTTTGTGTATTGAGCTTGTATCCTGACACTCTACTGAAATCACTTATTAGCTCTAGTAGCTTTGTTGTAGATTTTTCAGGACTTTCTAGGTATAAGATCTTATCATCTGAAAATAGCAAAAGTTTTACTTCTTCCTTTCTGATTTGGAAGCATTTTATTTCTTTTTCTTCCCTGATTTTCTAGCTAGAACCTACAGCACTATATTGAACAACATCGGTGACAGTGGGCATCCCTGTCTTTTTTCTGATGTCAATGGGAAAGTTTTCAGTCTTTCTTTAAGTACGATGTTAACTGTGGGTTTTTCAACTGTGGCCTTTATTATGTTGAGAAAGTTTCCTTCAAGTCCTGTTTTTTTTTGTCATATTTTTATCAAAAAAGGATGCCGTATTTATCAAATGCCTTTTCTGTATCAATCGATAGTATCATGTGATTTTTCTTCTTTGATTTATTAATGTGGTATATTTCACTGTTTGATTTTCTTTTGTTGAACCACCCTTGCATGCCTGCTATAAAATCCACTTGATCATGTTGAATAATTCTTTCAGTGTGCTGTTGGAGTCAATCAGCAAGTTTTTGTTGAGAATTTTTGCACCTGTATTCATTAGGGAAATGGATTTGCAATTTTCTTTTTTCATAATATCTTTATCTGGCTTTGGTATTAGGGTGATATTGACTTCATAGAATGAGTTCGGTAGTGTTCCTTCTTGTTCAATTTTTGGAAGAGTTTGAGGAAGATTGGTATTAAATCTTCTTTGAATGCTTGGTGGAAATCACCTGTGAAACCATCTGTGCCTGGACTTTTCTTTTTGGGGAGTAGTTTGATCACTCTTTCAATATACTTGTGATTCATTTTTTAAGGTCTATTTCTATTTCTTCTAGGCTCAGTGTAGATTGTTTGTACATTCCTAGGAATTTTTCTATTTTGTCTACATTGTCTAGTTTGTTTGCATAGGTTGTTCATAATATCCTTTATGATCTCTCTCATTTTTGTGGGGTCAGTAGTAACTTCCTCATTTTCATTTGATTTTATTTATTTGCATATGCCCACTTTTTTTCCCCTTTGTCAGTCTACCAAATGTTTGTGAATTTTGTTAATGCTCTCTATTTTTTTTCCCGCTCAATTTCATTTATTTATTCTCTGCTCTTTATTATTCCATTCCTTCTACTTGCTTTGGGCAGTTTACTATTCTTTTTCTAGTTCTTCCAGCTATGTAGTTAGGTCTTTGATTTTAGCTCTTTCCTCTTTTTTAAGGTAGGCATAGAGGGCTATAAATTTCCCTCTTAGTACTGCCTTTGCTGCATCCTATAGGTTCTTATATATTGTATTCTCTTTTTTCATTCATCTCTAGATATTTATTGATTTCTTTCACAATTCTTTTTTTTTAAGATTTATTTTTTATTTATTTCTCTCCCCTTCCCGCTCCAATCCCCCCTTTGTCTACTTTCTGTGTCCATTCACTATATGTTCTTCTGTGATCGCTTCTATCCTTATCAGCGGCACCAGGAATCTGTGTTTTGTTTTGTTGCATCATCATGCTGGGTCAGCTTTCTGTATGTGTGGTGCTATTCCTGGGCAGGCTGTACTTTCTTTTTGCACTGGGTGGCTCTCCTTATGGGGTGCACTCCTTGCGTGTGGGGATCCCCTACGTGGGGGACACCCCTACATGGCACAGCACTCCTTGTGCGCATCAGCACTGTCCATGGGCCAGCTCCATACCGGTCAAGGAGGCCCAGGGTTTGAACTGCGGACCTCCCATGTGGTAGGTAGATACCCTATCCATTGGACCAAGTCCGTTTCCCACAATTTATTCTTTGACCCATTGATTATTTAAAAGTTTAACCTCTGTATATTTTTAAATTTTCCCTTTTTCTGCTTCTTGTTGATTTCCAACTTTATTTCATTATGATCAGAGAAAGTGCTTTGCATAATTTCAATCTTGTTGAATTTATTGAGATCTGCTTTGTGACCTAACATATGGTCTAATCTGGAGAAAGATCCATGAGCACTTGAGAAGAATGTATATCCTGCTGTTTGGGGGTATAAAGTTTTGTATATGTCTATTAAATTTAGTTCATTTATCATATTATTCAATTTCTCTGTTTCTTTATTCATCCTCTGCCCAGATGTTCTACCCAATGCTGAGAGCGGTGTATTTAAGTCTCCAACTATTATAACAGAGACATATATTTCTTCCTTCAGTTTTGGCAGTGTTTGCCTCATGTAATTTGGAGTATCCTGGTTAGGTGCATATATATTTATGATTGTTATTTCTTCCTGGTGAATTTTTCCTTTTATTAATATATAATCTCCTTCCTTATCTCTTAACAGTTTTGATTTTAAAGTCTATTTCATCTAAGTATAGTTACTCCAGTATTTTTTTGGTTACTGCATGTGTGGAATATCTTTTTCCAACTTTTCACTTTCAAGCTATTGGTATCCTTGGATTTAAGGTAAGTCTTGTAGACAACATATAGATGCTTCATATTTTCTTTTCCATTCCACTAGTCTGTGTCTTTTGATTGGTGGTTTAATCTATCAACATTCAATGTTATTACTGTACAAGTTGTTTTTATTTCACCCATTTTGACTTTTGGGTTTTATCTGTCATATTTTATTTTCACCACTCTTTTTACACTTTTAGTTACTTTTACTGATGTAATCTTCATGTCTAGACTCTCTTTCAAGTCTCTCTGTCCTGTATTTTATTTTCAGGCTGTAGCACTCACTTTAGGATTTCCTGCAAAGCTGGTCTTTTGGTTACAACTCTCTCAGTTTCTGTTTATCTGTGAATATTCTAGACTTGCCCTTATTTTTGAAAAATAAACTTGCCAGATATAAGATTCTTGCCTGGCAGCTTTTCTGCTGAAGTATCTTAAATATATCACACCACTGCCTTCTTGCCTCCATGGTTTCTGATGAGAAATCAGCACATAATCTTATTGAGTATCCCTTGTATGTTATGTATTACTTTTCTCTTGCTACTCTCAGAATTCTCCATTTGTCTTTGGTATTTGATATTCTAGTTTGTATATATCTCAGGGTTGGTCTACTGAGAATTATTTGGATGGGAGTACATTTTGCTTTTTGGACATTATTATCTAAGTCTAGGTTGGGAAGTTTTCTACCATTATTTCTTGAACTATACCTTCTGCCCTTCTCCCTTTTCTTCTTCTGGGACATCCATGACACATATATTTGCATGCCTTTTGCTCTCATTTAGCTTCCTTTGACCTTGTTCAGTTTTTTCCATTCTTTTCTTTTTTTTTTTTTAAAGATTTATTTATTTATTTAATTCCCCACCCCCCCACCCCCCCACCCTCCCCGGTTGTCTGTTCTTGGTGTCTATTTGTTGCGTCTTGTTTCTTTGTCTGCTTTTGTTTCTTTGTCCGCTTCTGTTGTCTTCAGCGGCACAGGAAGTGTGGGCGGCGCCATTCCTGGGCAGGCTGCACTTTCTTTTCACGCTGGGCAGCTTTCCTCACGGGCGCACTCCTTGCGCGTGGGGACTTCCCCACGCGGGGGACACCCTTGCGTGGCACTGCACTCCTTGCGCGCATCAGCACTGCGCATGGCCAGCTCCACACGAGTCAAGGAGGCCCGGGGTTTGAACCGCGGACCTCCCATATGGTAGACGGACGCCCTAACCACTGGGCCAAAGTCCGTTTCCCTTCCATTCTTTTCTTCATCTCTTCTTTCGTATGTTTGCTTTCAGGGGCCATGTCTGTAAGCTCATCAATCTTTTCTTCTGCCTCCTCAAATCTGCTGTTATATGATTCCAGTGTATTTTTAATTTCATTTATTGTGCCTTTCATTCCCATAAGATCTACTATTTTTCTATGTATGCCTTCAAATTCTTTGTCCTAACCCAGTGTCTTCTCAGTATGCTTAATCTCTTTAGCCATCTCACTGAATTTATTAAGGAAATATTTGAACATCTATGATTAATTGTCTCAATTCCTTTATGCCATCTGGAGGCTTATCTTGTTCCTTTGACTGGACTGTGTCTTCCTGCTTCTTGGTGTGGATTGTAATTTTTTATTGGTGTCTTGTCATCTGGGTTACTAGATATATTTATTCTGGGCACAGTTTTTCTCTTCAGTTTAGCGCTTTCTTGCCATTTTTTTCTTGCTGGTTGTGTTGTAGGAGCCAAGGATGTAGTTGATAATATAGACTGTGGAGGCTGAAGCTGCCTGTGTTGCCCCAGGAACCACTGAAGCTTCTCTCACCTTTCTTCTATGTCAGGGGTAGGGACAGAGTTGCAGTCAAGTGTCATAATCCAAGTTTTGCAGGCAGACCTTCTGTAGTTGCCCAGAGAGACTGATGCAGCTTCAAGTCCCTTCCTTCCTTGTGGCAGTGATGGAGCTGTAAGTGTAGGCAGCAATCTATGCCTTGCAGTTCCAAAATGACTGCAGTTGCCCACATAGACTGATGTAGCACTGGCCCTTCTCCTTCCCTGCCAGGGATGGTGATGGATCCTCCAGAGTACCCAAGAATCTAATCCATGCATGCTGAATATGCCGCAGTGCCCTGAGAGGCTGATGGAGTACTGTTCCTTTTTCCCTTTAGAGGGTGAGGATGGAAACACAGGTGCCCAATAGTTTAGTCCTTATAGGCCAAAAGTGCCTGCCATTGCTTGGAGAGGCTGAGGAAACACCAGCCCCCTCCCTCCTATTTGGGGGTGGGAATTTAGTTACAGGTATGTGACTATTCAGTCTGTGTGGGCCAAAAGCATCTGCAGTTATCCAGAGAGGTGGGAATCACTGTCTCACTCTTGTCCTATCGGGGTGGGAGTGGAGCCACAGGTGCCTAATAGTCCCGTTCGTGCAGGTCCAAAGTGCCTGCCATTGCCCAGAATGGCTGAGGAATCACCAGCCTCCTCCTATTCTCTTGGGGGTGAGGGTGGATCCACAGGCACACACCAGTCTAGTCCATGAGGCCAAAATTGCCTCCTGTTGCCCAGAGAGGCTAAGGAGACATAGCTCCCCTCCTATCCTATTGGCGGACTGGGATGGAGCCCCAAGTGTCCAATTATTCAGTCTGTGCTGACTGAAAGCACCTGCACTTGCCCATAGAAGCTGGTGCAGGTCTCCCCAGCTTATTCCTCACCAGAAGTGGGGCTGGGGCCTAGGCTAGTGCTGCAATCTGCTCTGGGTGGAAAGAAGCCAGTTCCTAACATCACTGTGATTTTTCAATCAGCCCTGCTTCCCCTCATGCTGCAGATGGAGTTAAAATTGCAGCTATCAGCCTCTTTCTGACTTGGACAGTTTCAAACTTTAGTCATTCTTCGAATTATATTTTAGCCAGCTGAATTTACTTAATGGTAGCTGAAGTTGATGCCCAACTGTCTTTTCCTCCCCCATTTTTGGGAAATGGAGCTTCTAACTTTAGCCACGGAAGAGCCCCCGAGGTGGCTTGTGCCACCAGTGGAGGATGGGCATCAGCCTCCTCCGCATGGAGTGCTCTATTTATGAATCTTCTCTACAGATGGGCGGTCTCCTTCCATTCTTTCAAGGATTTTGCAGCACACTCTTCTGATCTCCTGGGTCCTCTAAACAGGTACTTTATTTTATTTTTTAAAGATTTATTTTATTTATTTCTCTCCCCTTCCCCCTCCCGCCCCGCCCTGCCCTGCCCTCCCCTGCCCCGCCCTGCCCCAGTTGTCTGTTCTCTGTGTCCATTTGCTGCCTGTTCTTCTTTTTGTCCGCTTCTGTTGTTGTCAGCGGCACGGGAATCTGTGTTTCTTTTGTTGCGTCATCTTGCTGCGTCAGCTCTCCGTATCTATGGTGCTATTCTTGGGCAGGCTGCACTTTCTTTCACACTGGGTGGCTTTCCTTACAGGGTGCACTCCTTGTGTGTGGGGCTCCCCTACATGGCGGGTACCCCTACATGGCACGGCACTCCTTGCGTGTATCAGCACTCCACACAGGTTTGAACCGTGGACCTCCCACGTGGTAGACGGACGCCCTATCCACTAGGCCAAGTCTGCTTCCCAAATAGGTGCTTTATATAGCTCTGTTTAGATTATTAACTGCCCTATAGGATAATCTGACTCTTGGAATGCCTTATCCAGCTGCCATCTTGCCCCAATCCTCTGTTCTGCTTTTGGTAGTATTACTCCAGCAGTTGTAACTCAGATGGCTACCATGGCTGGGCATGAAACGTAATGAGTAAAACTAGCTTGGTTTAGATGATCAGGAAGTGAAAGGTCCAATTGTTTATCAGTGAAAAAGGCAAGATAGAAAGCAGGGTCTATAATATTCTACCTTTCTGTGCATATTTTCTTATAATTTACCTATGGAGATAATAGAAATATACATAAGAAATGAATAAAAGATGTTACCTCAAAAAAAGTTGGAGGGGGAGGGAGCTGGGGAGATAAGATACAGTAGTGGGAGTGAGACTTTTCACTGCATACTTTTTCTTTTCTTCTTTTTAAAGTTTTTGAACCATGTACATTCATTACCTTTTAAAGTAAATAAAACAAAACATAACATTATGAAGGCCAAATCAAACCAGACTGTGGACTGAATTTGCTCCATACATGTCATTTGAGACCTTTGTATTACACAAATCCCTAAACTTAAACCATTGAAGTCTGAATTATTGATTGAGTCATTCAGCAAACATTTATTAAATGCCTCCTAAGATCCAATCACCATGTTCCTGTGTTGGGATACTATCTCTGATCTCAAGAAGCCTTCTATCTCTAGTGGCCCCACTTGGTGAATATTTAAAGAAAATATGCTTTTATTGCATTGGTAACTTAAACTAGTGTTTCTAGGTTGAATCTCTCGTGAATAGTAAGACTTTCTTTCAGTTTAGCAATATATGTTTGCATACACGCAATTAATGTTTAGGAACATAAAACTATTTTGATCTTAATATTTTGAAATAAATTCCTCTTTGCTTTGTTTATTATATTAATTTTTTAAGTAAATACTTTATTCATTATCCCAAGATAACCATAATTCCTGGCCAAAGTCAAATTATTGTACAGTTTATGTTAAATATACATCAATGAAGCTTAAATATATTTGCAAATAAAATGTCTGAAAGTACACTGTTCTCAATGAGGGGTAGGGAATCTGAATAAAGAGAGGAGGGGAAACCAGGAACAAAACAGAAAACAATTTTGTCTTACCTTGTAGGAAAAAAATAGATGTGACAAAGCCTCCTTGAATCTGATACTCTAATCTTGACACTAATAATCTTCTCTCTTCTAGAGGTATACTGTGGCTTTCCCCTTCTCTTCCCCCCCCTCCTCCCATTAATGCTTATAATTTGTGGTATGTGTAGAAAAGCAAGGCATTCTTCCCTCTGCTATAATGGAGACCTGTTTTTGCCAAGTCCAGGTAAAGGTACCAGGAGAAACTTAGATTGTCCAGATATAGAAATATATTTCTTACCATGATACTGGATAACATTTCAGATTTCTGGATTTTTAAAGATTCTCTTCTTTGAATATTTAAAAGTCTACTTTGCTATAACTAATTGTTAGGCGGGCAGCAGAGTTTCTCAAGAGAAATGCTACTTGTTTTAAACTGACATTAAGACCCTTAGAAGGCCTAAATACATGTGTCCAGTAATGTTTCTGTTCAGAAGGTTACCTCCAGAGCTCCTGAGGTTCAATAACTATTTGATTTGAAAAAATTTGTTAAAATTTTGTCATATATGTTTACATAAATGATTTTTTTCTGGGCATCAAACCAAGCAAGTCATCATAATTGTTTTTTTATTTTACTTTATTTTATTTTTTAATAAAACTCTAAAAATTAAAGTTAATAGATCACATAGAACATTACATTAAAAAACATAAGAGGTTCCCTTATAACCCATACCATACTCCCCCACCCCCATCATTTCTTAAATTGTCTTTTTTGGAAGATACTACATCACAAAAAGTTTACATTATAAAAACCATAAGAGGTTCCCATGTACCCCCATTCCCCCCTCCCCCACTCCTTCCAAACCAACAACCTCCCCCATCATTGTGGCACACTCATTGCACTCAGTGAACATATTTTGGAGCACTACTGCACCACGTGGATAAGAGTTTACTCTGTAGTTCACACTCTCCCCTGGTACATTCAGTGGGTTATGACAGGATATATAATGTCCAGCATCTGACCCTGCAATATCATTTAGGACAACTCCAAAGTCCCCAATATGCCCCCTCATCACATCTCTTCTTCCCTCTCCCTGCCCTCAGCAACTACTGTGGCCACTTTCTCCCTGTCAATGATACAAGTCAAATGAGTTTATATGGCACAGAGTCTTCAAAAAAGAGTCAGGAGGTCATCAGAGGGGTCATGCTTACGTACCTCTCAGGAGGACCCCAGAAACAGCCAAAGTAGATACAACTCCAGGTACTGGTTCTCCTGAGGGCTATGGAGACCCACAGAGATATATGGTCATGGCAGATAGCTCTGGAGCTCAGTACTATGTCAGTGGGCCCTACTTTGGAATTTGTGTCCCTGAGTGTGATGGATTTGGACTTGGATGTGGCCTTTCTACACATGCTTCTTCTGTCACTTTTAATGAACCTTTGGTTGGTGCTAGCATTGGTGTATACTCAAGGGACTTTAATCTCTGGACTGTCTATGTGCCAGCTGGGCCCTGAGCCTCAGCAGAGTTGCAACGCTTACTCTCTGGTTTGTTGGACTTATGCAGGTCAGCTCACAGGGAGATGAAGATGGTCAATCACCACACCAGGGAAATGAGAGTGCCTACAACTGCAAGCAGGAGAATTGCATCCATCATCCATGTGGAATCTAAGCCCCCTCTCAATATAGAGGTGGAGTGGACATCACCATCCCAGGGTCCACAGAATGGTGGAATAAAATATGGATTAGAGTAGACTTACTGATATTCTACTATACAACTTTTGTGACTACTAATAATGGCTTAATTAAGCTTTTTTGTTGTTGAGCATTAACACTACATGTAGTAGATTTTTGCATCTGTTTCAGTTATCTTTTTCTCAATCACAAATCACAAAAAATTTTAGTGGCTTAGAACAATAATTTATAACTTTCACTCATGGTTCTATGGGTTGATTGGTCTCACCTGAGCTTGAAGTTCTTGGTTGGGACCTCTCATGTGTTTGCAGTCAGGTAACAGCCGGGGTTAGAGTAATCTGAAGGCTTGCCTGGGTTGGACATGTAAGATGGCATTTTTACTCATGTATCTCACTTCTCAGCTGAGATGGCTGGAATAGCTTGAGGCTGGTGTTTCTTTCTCCACATGACCTCTTTCACATGGCTAGCTTGGGCTTCTTCACATTATGGTCTCATAGTAGTATTCTTACTTGAGGGTAATTTTCCCCAGATGAGGGTTCAAATGACCCAGACAGAAGTTGCAAGGTTTTTTGTTTTGTTTTTTTGAGGTACTGGGGCTAGGAATTGAACCAAGGACCTCATGTGTGGGAAGCTGGTGTTCAACTGCTGAACCCCATGAGCTCCCCTGAGTTTTTTTGTTTGTTTGTTTTGCTTGTTTGTTTTTTCGGAGGCACTGGGAACCAAACCTGCGACCTCCCAAGTGGGAAGCAGGTGCTCACCCTGAGGTGGAGGTGGATTGAGCCACCTCTACTTCCTGCAAGGTTTTTTTAATGACCTATCCTCAGAAGTCATGCAGTTTACTTATGTTGCATTCCATTGGATCAAAATCTAGTCATACAGAGGGCCCAACTGAAAGAGTTCCCAGTGGCCAAAGCTGGGACAATTTGAGCAGCAAAATAAATAGAGTAATTTTCTTTTATAACCCAGAGTATAAAATAGGCATAGATGAGGCCACACTGATATTATTAAATGATTAATAAATAAATAAATGGGGAGAATAGACAAACATCCTTTGAGGAATTCAAAATAATTTATGTAGCTATTCTGCCCTCAAGAAGGGAGAATATAAATCCCTGCTTCTTACATATGGGCTGTGCATAGTCACTTCCTTCTGAATAGTAAAACATAGTAAGAGGGAATAAAGAGTTTCTTGACTGTGTAATCACAGTCAATGTTAACAGTGATAAATCATGTTGGTACCATTTACTCTTTTAAAAAAAATTTTTTTTTTAAGATTTATTTATTTTTATTTATTTCTCTCCCCTCCCCCTGGTTGTCTGTTCTCTGTGTCTATTTGCTGCGTCTTCTTTGTCAGCTTCTGTTGTTGTCAGCGGCACAGGAATCTCTGTTTCTTTTTGTTGCATCATCTTGTTGTGTCAGCTCTCTGTGTGTGCGGCACCATTCCTGGGCAAGCTGCACTTTCTTTCACGCTGGGCGGCTCTCCTTACGGGGTGCACTCCTTGCGCGTGGGGCTCCCCTATGCGGGGGAAACCCCTGCGTAGCACGGCACTCCTTGCGCGCATCAGCACTGTGCATGGACCAGCTGCACACAGGTCAAGGAGGCCCGGGGTTTGAACCGCGGACCTCCCATGTGGTAGATGGATGCCCTAACCACTGGGCCAAGTCCGCTGCCCATTTACTCTTGATTTGATGAAAGTGGCACTTTACCTCTGCAGTCTTCCTCCCCAAAACCCATAAGCCAAGTCTAATTATGGGATAAGCATCAGGCTATTTCCAATAGAGGGATAGACTACAAAATACTTGACTATTTCTCAAGATTATCCAACTCATTAAAAAAGAAGAGAGAAACTGTCACAGCCAAGAGGAGCCTAAGATGACAAGAGAAATAAATATAAGAAATATCTTGGATTGGATTCTAAAACAGAAAAAGATATTAGGTTAAAACTAAGGTAACCTGAATAGACTATGGCCTTTAATAATATATTAATATTGATTTATTAATTTTAACAAATGTATCATACAAAAGTAATATCTTAATAATAGGGATTACTAGATGAAGGGTTGTGGTGGTTTTAAGATGTATATACCTCAGAAAACCATGTTCTTAAATTTAATCCACTCCTGTGGGTGTAAACCCAATATAAGTAAGACCTTTTGATGAGTTTCTTCAGTTAAGTTGTGTTCCACCTCAATGAGGATGGGTCTTAATCCTGTTACAGGAATACTTTATGAAAGAATGAAGTTCAGACAGAGAGAAAGAAGCTAAAACTGAACTCAGAGGAGAAGAAAGAGACCAGAAGATGCAGCCATTTGCCTTGCAATGTGACAGAGGAGCCATGGATTGCCAATAGTCAGCCCCAGAAAGCCACACTCTTTGGGAAGAAAGTATCGTTTTGACAATGCCTTGATTTTGACTTTCTTTTAGCCTCAATACCATATCTAATAAATTCACATTGTTTAATCCAAACTATTTCTTGGTACTTGCTTGAGCAGCCTAGGAAACTAAACAGGGGCTATATAGGAAATCTCTGTACTATGCGCTCAATTTTTCTGTCAATCACCAACTGTTCTAAAAATAGTCTATTTTTTTTTAAAGTTAATTATAGGGCCAGTCCAGTTTTGAGAGAATGGGACTATAAAAGACATAAATAACAGGAAGTGTGGTTCATTGAGGGCCATCTACAATAGCATTCAGTCCATTGATCTCCCAAGGTCCCACCTCTCTTCCCTTATTCTCAGTGCATATGGCTGAGCCTCAACCCCTAGATCAGAAGTAGAACCAGTGATTCTGGCCAAAGGCCATTAGTGAATTTCATCTCTCTAACCAGAACCAGAGAATTGATCTCCTTTGTCACAAAGATAATTTCAGGGTTGAGCAGTGACTCAAGTCAGGGCAATCTGGGACTGCTGGAACAGTCCCTTTACCTTGAACTTGGGTGTATGTGAAATGGGACCTACTGCCTCTTCTCTTACTATCAGGAAGGGAGAACTTGGAGGTGCCAGGATTCAAATGCAGTCTGAGAAAGCAACCAGGAAATGGGGGCAGGAGAGGGAATTGAGCCAAGAAATAGGGAAAAAAAAACAGCAAACAAAGAAACAAACAAAAAAACTAGCTGTGGAATATCATAGAGCCCAGAATCCATTTTTGCTTGGAGGTACCCTGTTTTTCAAAAGTTCTTAATTACATAAGTCTCTTTTTGGCTTAAGTTAGTTTGATTTGGGATTTTTCTTGAATCCCTGTGGCAGTTTGAAGCTTTTGTAGACCCCAGAAAATCCTGCTCTTAAAGCTCATCCATTCCTGTGCATGTAGACCTACTGTAGGTGGAAACTTTTTATTAAATTACATCAGTTAAGGGCCTTTAATTAGATTGTGTGACCCAGGCTGGGCTGTAATCCTCTTACTGGAGTCCTTTATAAATGAAGGAATAAAAAGCTGCAGACATGAGACTGAGAGGAACTCAGAAACTGAGAGGAAGCCACTTTAGCCAGAAGCTGAGAGCAACAAGAACAGAGGAGAGGGGAGAGGCCAACATTGTGCTCTGCCATGTGCCTGACCACCCAAGGCTGCATTCCAGAGAAAAGGATCTCCTGATGATGCCTTGATTTGAACACTTCACAGCCTCAGAACTGTAAGCTTTTAACCTAATAAATTCCCATTGTAAAAGTCAGCCATTTCTGGTATATTGTCCCCAGAAACTTTCAGTAAAATAAAACAATTCCTTATAATGGAAAAAGTACCTAGATGGTAAGATTGCTTTTAAGTTTTAAGATGCTGCTCTGTTTATTCTTAACAAGTCATTATTTATTTGAAGGTAAACTTGTGAAGATTTAGATCTTCTTTGGATAACAGTAAGCCGAAGGATTTGGTAAAGAATAAATTGTGTATCACACAGTAAGCACCTAATCCATGTTATTATTTTTTATTATTATTTCAGCTTACTTTAAAAGGCTAAGCCTTTCTTATTTAATCTTCCACATGGCCTTAAATATAATTGTAATTATCAGTTAAAGATTAGGGTGGCCATATGGCAAAGTGGCTAAGAGTACATGTTTGTAAATCAGATGGGGTCTGGATTCAATTCCAGTCCTGATCCTCACTTGCTGTATATCCTGGAGCAAGTTAATGTCTCTGAGCCTTAAAAGTCAGAATAAAAATATCTTGTAGGAGTAAAATTAAGTAATGCTTGCAAAGGTGCAATTTCTAGGCCTAATGCATTAATCCATTAAATATGATTATATCTTCTTATACTGTATGAAGATGAAATCCATAAATATCAATTAGCCCATAATGGACTGGTCACATAAATCAGGAACCCATGGAAGCGACATTGCTAAATATCTTGTATCTATATATATATACTTACCTAAAAATTAAATTAATATATCAAGTTTATTCAAAATTTTATGAAGTATATTAAAGAATATAGAAGACAATCCTACAAGTATATTTGAAAACTTTAGGTTAGTATACCATTTCTAAGATGCCAGATTAAAACACTAACTCAAGAGAAGTGGATGTGACTCAAGTGATTGGGCTTCCACTTACCACATGGGAGGTCCCAGGTTCAGTTCCTAGTACCTCCTGGAGAAGGTGAACTGGCACAATGGGCAGGCATGGTGAGCTGATGCAACAAGATGATGCAACAGAGAGACACAAAGAGAAAAGACAGTGGGAGACACAACAAACCAGGGAGCTGAGGTGGCTCTAGCCTTTGGGCACCTCTCTCTCACATGGGAGGTCCCAGGTTTGGTTTCCAGTGCCTCCTGAAGAGAAGATGAGCAGATGCAGAAAGCACACAGCAAATGGACAAAGAGAACGGGCAGTGACCTCAAAGAATGAGGGGGGCAGAGAATAAATAAATAAATCTTAAAAAAGAAAACCACTCTAACTCAAAACATATCATGATATACTTTACTTAGCTCAATATATAAGAAAGCTACTTTCTTCTAAAATTATAAATGAACAGTTGCAAAATGCTTAGCAGTAAGTTGAAAAAGATAAAAAGATAGCCATTGTTAGATGAGTTCAGTGTTATAAAATTAAACTTATAGTCAATAAATGGCATTAGATTGAAATTATTTAAAGCAAAAGGACTAAAAACAGTGTTATATGAATTGATTTTAAATTTAAAAATTAACTCTTAAAAAAACAAACCAATACTAATGGTTTAATTATCATTATGGGGCTCCTTTCGTTACAAGTAGGAAAATCCAAGTAAAACTATTTTCTCACATAACAAGTCTTGACATAGGGTGGCTCCTGGCTTAGTGCCAAGGACGCAGAATTTGTCCAACTCACTTCCTGGTTACAAGGTGCCTGCAGCAATTCCAGGTTTCATGGTCTCACACCAAGGTACAGAGATTTTGAGAAGTGGGGGATGGGAATAATCTTTTCTTTAGGTCTCTGTAGAATAGCTAAGAAACCTTTCCAGAAGCGCTGTCCCCACTGTCCCATCCTATACAGAATTCTTTCAAGTCTCACTGGCCAAGACAGGATCATAAAGGAAATAGAAGTGTCGTGATTGATTTAGACAACCTAAAATTCACCTCTGAGGGCTGGATCAGGAGCACTTGGCCATGTGGATGAGCACAGGTAATTTTGTGAGGATGGAATTAGAGAGGAATGCATGCTCCGCAGGCAAACAAAAGTCCTGCTACAGTGACACATGATTCAAAAAAATTGGAAAAAGAAGTTAATTGTTGAAAGTACATTATCAAATACTCTGCAGTAGTTGGAATCAGTAAACATAGCAACACACATAGCTCTTAAAAGCAAAGTATTCAGTGAAAGTTGGAAAGAACATTATTTATGTCACTTAAAACACATGTATACTGGAGCTTTCACAAACTGCTATTATGAATATAAACTGGTACAACCACTTGAGGAGGATCTAACTGTTGGGCTAAACAAAAGCATGCACTATTTTCCAGTAATTCGGCTTGTCGGTATACACACATGCAAACCTATGTGCAACAAGGACATGTATGAGAATATTCACAGCAGTACCATTCATAATAGTCCCAGACTAAAAACCACCTACTCAAATGCCCATCAGCTAGAGAATGGATTAATAAAGGCTGCTATAGTCACACACCAGAATACTATACAGCAACGAGAAGGAATTAACTACTGCTACAAGTCACAACTGATGAAAGAATTCAGTTACTATAGAGTATATACTTTATGACTCTATTTATAGAAATTTCAAAAATAGGCAAAATTAATCTGTGATGATAGAAGTCAAGATAATGGTTACCTTTGGGAGAAGGCAGTAGTTATTGGGAGGGGTTTTCTGTTGGGCTGGTAACGTTTTATTTTTAACATGGGTGGTAGATAAAAATTCACTGAACTGTACAATTACAACTTATGCATTTTTTGTATGTATGTCATACTTAGATTTTTTTCTTTAAAAAACATGCACAGTATTCATTTAACAAATATTCAATGTCTAGGCATTGAATATTTGGGGTACAAAATAAACTCAATTTCTGTTTTCATGGAGCTTAATTCTTATAATGAAGATAAATGTAATAATAACAGCAGGTAATACTTGGTGCAGATTATGGGCCAAGTGGTAGACATTATTATCCTTCCTATTTTAGAGTTGAAGTTGAGGCACAGGGTAGTTAATTTATCTATGGAAGGTCACAGAATACATGATGGAGTGGGAATTCAAGCCTAGTCAGTTTGACTCTAGTCAGTCTGACTCAACCATGTTGCAATGTTGACTCTCAGTTTATTGACTAGAGACAAGACAAAAAACAAAGGTACAAACAGTATTTCAAGTGGCAATAACTGAAATTGACGAAAATAAATTGAAATATAGGGACAGGAAGTGACAAGGGGGATTGTTATTTTAATTTGGATAGAGATGTGAAGTGAGAGTGTGAACTATGTTGATATCTGAGTGTATTAGACAACCAAAGGGGTGCTGATGCAAAATACCAGAAAATAGTTGGTTTTTATAAAGGGTATTTATTTGGGGTAGGAGCTTACAGATACCAGGCCATAAGCATAAGTTGCTTCCCTCACCAAAGTCTGTTTTCACATGTTGAAGCAAGATGGCTGCCGATGTCTGTAAAAGGGTTCCAGCTTCCTGGGTTCCTCACTTCCAGAATCTTTCTTCTTCCTGGGCTCAGGGTTCCTCTTTTCCTGGGGCCTGCTTTTCTTTCCTCTGTGAGTTTACTTCCTGGGGCTCCAGCTTAAGGCTTCAGCATCAAAAACCCTCAACTCTGTCCTTTGCCATGCCTTTTATCTGTGAGTCCCCAACCCTTGGTGGGGGCCCTACTGATGTGGCCCAATCAAAGCCCTAATCATAACTTAATTATGCCCAGGTACAGACCAGATTACAAATATAATCCGATATCTATTTTTGGAATTCATATCCATGTCAAACTGCTACACTGAAGATAAACATTCCAGGCAGAAGAAACGGCAAGTGCAAAGTCCGTGAGGTATGGTTAGTATATTCAAGTAATATCTAGGAGGCCAATGTAGCTAAAATAGAATAAAATAAAGCCTTGTAGGCTATTGTTTGTATATCCAGTGATATCTCTATATAATACATATTAGAATGACTGCTCACTACAGGGACTGGAATACATGAGAGGGACAGGAATGAAAGGGGAGAAAAAATAGATCAAGAGAGAGACATCGTACCAATTCATTAGGATGGAGCACTGAATGAATGAATGGAGTATTGAAAGAATGAATGGAGTATTGAATGAATGATGGAATATTACTAATTCAGCTATCACCTGAGTTGTGGGGTGGGAGAGGGAACCACTCTCACTTAGTCGTTAACCAAAGTGGACTCCAGGCTTTATTTCCACCCCACCATAAATTATCCAAAAATTTAAAATGATTGCCTCAAATTTCCACTTCAGGGAAGACATGCCTGAGTGTGTTAGAATGTCCCTATTTCTGATCATTCATTCCTACGAGGGCAGTGGCACCTGCAATGAACAGCACTGCTTCGGTCTGCAATGTGGATGAGAGACTTCTTTCCTGTATTCAAAGGATCTTGCAAAAAATGCTCTTTAAAAAAACAAATTAGCACTGCTCTTTTAAAATATGAAACCTAATGGTTTGAATTTTTTCTGGGAACATTAGGCATCTTGACAAACTACATGTATTAATGCTTAAAACATTGCAGTTTCTCACAAACTTTCTATGTGCACATCAAGAGGTTGCAAGCCTTCTCATTTATATTAAAAATAAAAAATAAAGCCTATACTTTATTGGCAGTCTGAAAGATCTTGCTTTCGGCTAGAGAGGTTTTGATTTTTTCAGGCTAATTATTATAAGTTCTGCCTTTCTTTATTTTTATTGTTTCTCAAAACCCAGAAAAGTACCCTTAAAAAAGTGTTCCTGTAATCATTCAGGATAATAATATTCTTTGTGTCCTGGGAGGTCAGAATATGTACTTCATCAAAGATGTTCAAAGAAAAAAAAGAGTAGAAAGAGAACCATCTTTGGTGGTTTGACTCTCAAATGAGCATCTAGGTATCAAGTCTACATTCAAATTGAGATGTAAAAGAACTGGACACCTTGAACGTTAATAATGCATTCATTCGTCTATCAACTATGTACTGAGTGTCTACTGAATGTCAAGCACTGGGCTAAGTACCTAGGATATTTTGATGAGGAAAAATAGACATAGTCCCTGCCTTCATGGAGCTGTAGACTAGCAGGGCAGCGGATATCATTTAAATAATTACACAAACCCAAATAACATCACAGCTGTGGCAAGAATTGTATAGGAAAGACTCATGGTGCAATGGGAGCTATCAGGGGTGCTTTGGACTAGTTGAGCTGGTCAGGGAAGGCTGCTCTGGGTACATGATTAAATTCTGATCTGCAGGAAGAAGGGAGGAATTAACTTGGTGAAGGAGAAAAGGAAGAGTATAAAACAGAGGGAGCAACATGTGCAAATTCAAGTGATGACAGGAAACAGAACTGAAAGATGACTGAATTTCTCCACTAGAGAAAGGAGATATGTGGATGAAGAGTGTATTCATTCATTTGCTTAACCAATCTTATGGCTTTGTTCTTGGTGCAAGGGATATTAAAGAGTGTTGACTTTATCCTAAAGTAAAAAGCCTTTAAGGAATTTTAACCTTATGGCAGGGGGGCGGGGTGGTAATGTCTTATTTGTGTTTTGCAAAGATAACTAGTTCCAATATGGAGAATAGATGAGAAGAGGTGAGAGTAGATTCTGTGAACCAGTCAAGAGGCTATCACAGTTGGTCCATCTGAGAGACAATGATGGTTATGATAGTTTGGACTGACGATGCAGGAGATGATGAGATATAGGTGGCTTCAAGAGGTAATTTGGGAAGCAAAATAGGACATAGTGTCTTTAAGGTTGGGGGTGGGGCAGGAGGATAATGTCAAGGATGTGTCGTAGGCTTCTGACTGACATGGCCAGATAGATCACATAAAATAAGAGCAGCAATAATAACCAACATTGCTAGCTACTTTGACCTGAGTTTTAGAGTACCGAGAGGGAATGCATGGAAATTACTCTGGCGTAGTCTTTAGTCAAAATGGAGTCCTTCTTCCACCTCCTCATAAATGATTCAAAATGACTGCCTCCAATATTCACCTCCTTTTCAGACAGGATAGTTTTATCCTAAATATGTTAGAACTTCTGATGGTCCATGTGAAGAGTGAAACCTTTAATGCACTGCCTGATGCTGCCCAGGGTCCTTTCCCTTTTTAGACAAAGCATCTTATGAAAAGAGAAATAAGCCATTATTACCAAAGAGGAAATTATATATCCAATGGAATAGGTGAGGCCAGAGGTGAAGAATACACACCCCTTTCTCATCAGAGAATCATGTAAGAGCAAAGTCTAAAGCATGGACATAGAGCCACAGCTTGTGAGACTGGAGTGAAGGGTGAGAGATAGGGTTGGCCAGAGAAGGCTGGCGAAGCAGGTGAGGTGACATCCTGGAGGGCCCTATGCACTTTGCCAAGGGTTGACTTTGCTGGAAGGGCAGAGGGGAAAACATAAGAAGCAAGATTAGATTTGCATTTTAGAAAGACTGAGTTTATAATAATTTAAACTGTTCTTTTATGTACTTTTTTGGTATGTGTTATTTTTCACAGTAAAAAGGGTTTTAAAAGAAGAAAGTTGATTTTGTCTGCAAGCAGATCAGATTAGACTTGGATTGTGAAACCAAAATGAGGGAGACCAGTTAGGAGTCTCTTGTAACATGAAGTTGCTCAAATGGCAGAGAGGGATCTGGCTCTGCCACTTCTGGACTGTATGACCTTGGGCAGCTATTTATTTTCTCTGAGTCTCAGTTTTCTCATCTTTAAAGTATTCTCTGTTGTGAGAGTTATGTATGTTAAGTTACTGGCATATCACACTTCCAGTAAATATCATTATTAAATTTTAAAGATGAAAGAGTCTGAATTAAGGCAGAAGCAGCGGGAATGAAGAACTGGAGGACGCAGTGATGTTAAGGAGGTAGGTTGTACAAGCCTCAGGGACTGACTGAAGACAGGATGAGGGAGCTGCAGTACATTCCAAGGCTCTGACTTGGGTGATTAGGCAGCTGGTGATGCCATCCACTTAGAAACAGAAAACAGGAAGAAGATAAGGATTATTAGTGAGGGGGTTAAGAAAGGAAAGAATTATAAGCTCAGTGTGGGACATAATACTCTTGAAATGCGTATAGATATTCCTCAAAGTCAGTTGGCTCTCTGGGTCTACATCTCAGGAGATAGTTTGGGCTGCAGGGTGATATTGCGGCAGTGCTAATTTCTGAAGTGTGCTGAATAATGAGAAGGTGACCAAGATCAGAGCCTTAGGGAAGAATGTGCATTTAATAGAGAGGCTAGAGAATAGGAGGCAGAAGAGAGGATGAACACATTTGGTCATAAATAATAAGATGAGAAGCCGAGTTAAAAAAGCCAAGGAAGGAGAAAATTTCCAGAGAAGGGAATGCTTAATATCCTTTGCCATAGTGAGGTTAGTAGCGGGAAAAAAATGCATTGAATTTAGCACTTGTGGGGGACCCAGTTTTACCAGATACCTGAATGGAGTGGTAGGGCTAAAATCCAGATTGCAATCTGTTGAAGAGTGAGCAGGAGGTACATGGATCACGTCGTTGGCTTGTACTCTGTTCTTTCAGGGACCTTGGTTGTGAGGGGAAGGAGAGAAATAGGGATAGTGGAGTTTTGTTTGTTTATTTTAATAAGTGAGCCATTGGAATGTGTTGAGAAGTAGCCAGCCTAGAGAGAGAAAGAATAAGCGTGATTCTGAAGTGTGGGGGGTGGAATTTTCAGGCACAGGTGAAGGAATGAGCCAGAAACAAGAAAGGGGCCATCACCATCTCTGGAATGAGAGGAAAGCTAATGGGTACCAATATGAAAGCATGAGTAGAGGATTGGGAAGTTGGTGCTGATAATCTCTGTGGAGACAGGGGGCATGAAGGTTAGGAAGAATGACAGTGATTTTGTTAAACAGTTTGAGAGAGCAGAGTTGCTGACTGTGAACTCAGGAATGGGTTGTTGGGTCATGCTCCAGTCTTTGCTGGAGTTGAAGGTGGTATGCTGGTGTGCATTTCCTCCACCAGTGCTCTCTGGTGTAGTTGAAGGCGTAAGGAAATTGATGGCTAATGGGAGCCAGCTAAGGTCGGCTAATAGGCGTCAGCTAAGGTCAGAGTTGGGAAATAGGGAGATGAAAGGAAGAGGGCTGGATCACGTGGAGGTGCTGGCTGGGAAGCATGGATCTAAGGTGACTCCTGATCCAGAGGATTTAAGCCTGTGGAGTAGCAAGGGTGGGGAGTGTGTAGGAATATGGGGCAATAGTTTCAGCAAAGGTAGCCTCTGTTGCTCTTCCCCTCTCCCACTATTCTGAACAGATAGTCACGTGGTTATATACAAGTCCATTTTTAGTTAGCTTGTCCCTAGCTGTTGGAGGAGGCAGCAACTTTAAAACCTAGTTAGAAAGAAATGATTTATCTAATTTAGAGCCTTTGGACAATGGGAACACAGATTAAATCTCAAAATATGGTGAGATATAGGCAGTATTTGCACATGTATTACCAACAACTTGGGCCTATTCTAAATTTTAAAAATCATTGCAAGACAGTACTTGGGTTATCCTATCTTTCCCCTTTTTCTATGTTGTCCTAAATCTTCTTTGTCTGCTTGGTGAAAGGAAATCAAACGGGTTAAAAGTTGCTACTGATACTTGATTTATCATTTAGGCAATTTTTTTGGTGCCAATCAAGGAGTCTCTCTTTGCATTTTGCAACATTTGATGTCAAGTATGATTTTTTTTTAGAAGGTATAGCAGTTTGACATAGTTATGAATTCCAAAAATAGATATTGGATTATGTTAGTAATCTCATCTGTACCTGGGCATGATTGAGTTATGATTAGGCCATAATAGGCATGACAAAGGACAGAGGTGAGGGTTTTTGATATTGGAGTTTGATGCTGAAGACTTAAGCTGGAGCCCTGGAAAGTAAACTCACAGAGGAAAGAGAAGCAAGCCCCAGGAGAAAGGAACCTTTAACCCAGAGAGAAGCAAGACCCTGGAAGGGAAGAATCTAGAAAGCCTGAATCCTCACAGACATCAACAGCCATCTTGCTCCAACATGTGGAAATAGATTTTGGTGAGGGAAGTAACTTAAGCTTTATGGCCTAGTATCTGTAAGCTCCTACCCCAAATAAATACCCTTTAAAAAGACCAACCAATTTCTGATATTTTGCATCAGCACCCCTTTGGCTGACTAGTACAGGAGGTATCGGAGATCGAACCCAGGACCTCATACATGGGAAGCAGTTGCTTAACCACTTGAGCTACATCCACTCCCCAAGTGTGATTATTAAAAACATCTGAGGGAGTTAATATCAGTTCAGATCAGTAGCTAAACTCTTGTAGATTAATTTTTTCTCTCTCATAGGAATAAAGCATTGAAATCTAACAGTCCAGGAATAAGTTTTTCAAATAAAAATAACTTTAAATTCTGGCAGGAGAGGGACAAAGTAAGCAGTTGGTCCTTGATTGGAGGCAATGGTCAGTATGGTTCTGGAAGGGGTCAGTTATGCTAATAAACTTTTGCAGCCAAGTGCTGCCTTTCAAAGAAGTACTTGCCCCTTTTATGGGCTCCCTTCCTAGAGTGCCTTGAACTGATCTCGTTGGGGGAAAAGTAGGAGCGAGGAAGTAAGTTTTTTAAGGGAGCCCATCAATAACTTTTGTGGGTGATGGGGTTAATGTGATGGCAGCCAGATTTCCTGCCAGTAATTGACCACCATGTGCTATAAAATGTTGTGAAGCATGTTCACAGTAGCACTGTTCTTAATTGCCCCAAATTGGAATCACAAAAATGCTGACTATGGGAGAATGGATAAATAAATTATGGTTAGTACTCACAATGGAAAATTTACTTGCAATGGATGAAAGTACAGATATACATGACAACTGGATAAACCTTTCTCACAAAATGCTGAGAGAAAAAAGAAAATACCAGAAAACTATATACAGTACAATACCATTCTTGTAACATTTAAAAACAAGAGTAGGAATAATAAACAGGAGTTTAGGATAGAGGTTCCTCCTGGGGCAGCAAGGGTGGAGGTTACACAGAATGGCATGGGGGAGAGCATATAAGTAGATGTAAGCTGTTGTTTATATTCTATTGTTTGGGAAAAAGTGGTGTGTTGATGGGTGTTTATATATTTTTTTAAAATAAATAAATAAATAAATAAATAGAGGGCCATACATAGACTGATGCAGATAGTGTGTTAGCAATTGAAGTCCAATTTCAAGCAGCATGTGCCTGTAGGCAGCAAATTTGACCATCACATGGTCCCTGTTGGCAAGCCCAGTTACTCTTACCTGCTAAGACTGAAGAAACTTTCTGCAGAGGTTATCCTCTGGTGTGGAAGATGAGCTGTAAACAAAGAATTTCAGACAGCCATAAGTGCCACAGGAAAGAAAGAAAACAGCAGTATCCCCTTGTGTAAATATATAAGTATATCTTCTAGGATGAGTGCTGTGGCCATTTGAAATAAATTTATGAATCCCCAAAGGAGAATGATTATGTTTGTAAACTAATCTGTTCCTCTGGGTATGATACCCTTTGATTGCATTAAATTCAGTTGGGGGGGGCTTTGATTAGATTAACTGTTAAGATTGATTTAGTGCTTGCTTTCTGATTTGACTGTCAGTGGATGTGACTCAGGTTGAGTCCCTGCCCTCTTGCTGGGCCTGATGTTAATGGACACTCACATGGACAGACAGACACATGGGAAGAGAGAGCACTGTCATTTTTGATCGGTGCCATGTGACTGAAAGGAGAAGTCTCAAACATCGAGACTCTGGAGAGAGGTGAATCATTTTGCCTGATAGCTTACAGCTGAAATCAGAAAGAGTGCAGTATGGTCAAGACTGATATAGAAGGCCTGGAAATAAACAAGCCCTATGCCAGGAGATTATTAATAATCAATGATTATTAATCTTTTGGCATAGCCAAATGGCATTCCATTTTTGTTTCAAATAACCAATTTTTAGATGAGGTTTTGGCATAGTAGTCATTAGTGAACTGAGGACTCTATGCATATTTTATTTCTTTCCATTATTGGTAAACAGCTCCAGTTGTATTTGCCTAAAATTTTTTTGGGTGTTAAATGTGCCCTGTAAAGATTAGGTGTATTACTCTATGATTCATTTGGTCAAGAAATAGGGAAATGTCAGGAGTTGCCTAAAACACTTCAGGGAAGAGTAGGTAAAAGGGAGGGAAGGCGAGGGATATTAATTTGGAGCTTGTATGTGACAAATAGTGGGCTAGAGGCTTTCACAAGTTCTCTTAAGGTATTCTTCATTTATTGCACTTTGCTTTATTGTACTTTGGAGATATTGCTATTTTTACAAATTGAAGGTCAGTGTATTGGTGCATTTTTCCAATAACATGCTCACTCGGTGTCTCTGTCTCTTTTTAATTATGGTATATACATTGTTTTTTAAAATACATAATGCTATTGCACACTTAATAGACTATACTATAGTGTAAACATAACTTTTATATGCACTGGGAAACCAAAAAATTCACTTGACTTACTTTATTGCTATATTTGCTTTATTGCAGTGGTCTGGAGCTGAACTGCAGTATCTCTGAGGTATGTCTGTATTTAGTTTATTCCTTACAGCAGCCCTCTGAATTAGTCTGGAGACTTGGAGAATTGAAGCTCTTGCTCTAGTCATACAGTTAGAAAGTGATTTGAACCCAAGTCCATCTGACCCCAAAGCTCACACTCTCATTTCAAATACATTTTTTTCTTAAGCCCAAATGGTATGAGTAAGTTTTATCGTATGCACAGAAGACAATATTTACTTTCGGATTGGGTCTTTTCATGGTCTGTTCCAGTGGTTCTCACCTTCACAGTACATTGGAATCTCTTAAGTCTGAAAAAAATACCAGTGCCCAGGCCTTATTCCCAGAGATTCTGATCTAATTGATTTAGAGTTCAGACTGAGCAATGGGATTTTTAAAAGCTGCTCAGGAGATGCTAATGTCCAGACAAGGTGAAGAGCCACTGTTCTAATTCAATGATCTCCAGATTTCTTTATAGACATGCATTACCTATAATTCAATTTTATGATACTCTTTTTGCCCCTTTTCTCCTAAAAATATTGTAACTTTTTTCCCTGGGAATGTATTTACTTACAGTTTGGAGGCTGTGAAAATGTCCAAATCAAGACATCATTAAGGCAGTGCTTTCTTCCCAAAGACTGACTGCTGGCAATCCTTGGCTCCTCTGCCACCTGGCAAGGCACATGGTGGCATCTGCTGGTCTTACCCTTCTCTTCCAGGTTGGTTTCACTGATTTCAGCTTCTTGCTTTTGTTGCTTTTTTCCTCCCTTTCTCTCTGCATTAATTTCATTTATAAAGGACTCTAGAAAGAGGAGTAAGACCCATTCTGAAAGAGGTGGTTACACCTTAAATGAAATAGCCACATCACAGGATTCTTTGTACAATGGGTTTACACTCACAGGAATGAGTTAAATTTAGGAACATGTTTTTCTGGGGTACATACAGCTTCTAACCACTACATATGGTTTATTTTGAAACTTTCAGAAAAATTCCACGATAGAATTTGGGATACTTGCAGATATCCTGGTGCAAGATGGGTAGAAAGACTGCATTACTAAATTAGCATTGGAAATTGCTGAGCTAATTATTTCTCAGATCTTTATGTTGCAATTTTTAAAATCAGTAAACCAACTGCAGCATGACATAAGTTCTTCTGAGCATATTTCTTAAAGAATAGAATCAGCAAAACATTAGTGTCACCTATGAATTTCACAAATACATTTTCATTTGTAACTGAACATCAAATAGGCCTGTGCAGGGAGCTCAAAAAGAAAATATGTCAGCTGTAATAAATGAAATCAAATGTTACTCACTTTATCTGGGGTAATTGTGCCCTGCCCTATAAAAGTAAAATGCTTTCTTATTTGAAAGCACACATCATATGTCTGCTGCACACATTTGATGATCTTAGTTGGTAAAAACATTTCCCTTATCCATAATATCAAAATGCCATCTGTCCCCCTCCCCAAACAGCTTTAGAAAAATTAGACAGTTATTTTGGCAGCTCAAATGGGATCACAATGCTTCTTGCAAATTCAGTTGTTAGGATTTTGTTAACATGTGTTGATCTTTGATATTGCGTTGCTTGATGGTGTGGGCAGCATGTGGTCTAGGAGAATAATATGATGATTCTAGTAAAGACTTGTTTTCTCTTTCCAAAGTACTTATTATGGTTAATATTTTAACTTGGAGGTTTTTGTAAACCAGTTTAAAGTATCTCTGCTTATGGGATCCTATTCTACAATGGGTAGCAAACGCATGAAAACATGTTGGAAAATGTGTGGTATAGTTAATACTATTTATTTATTTTTAGTCCATTTTCCTTCTAATATCTACAAAGCCAGTAAAATAAATTTTAAAAAATCTTGAAGCTGCACTGTGGTTATATGAAGAATGTGTGGAAATGTAGGTAGAAGGCCAGTTATGGATCAGGGCAAATCATTTCACCTTAGCCTCAATTTCCATCTTTAAAATTAGGACAATAGACAGCAGCCATCTCAGGGAGTAGATAGATTAAATACTGTGATGAATATGAAAATACTTTGTAAATAACACAGCACCTCACTAGCATTAGCCCAGTCTTCTTTTAAATTTGGGTGCATGCCCCATCACTGAACACACTAAAATTTGTTCTTCATGTCAGGCAACTTTTGCCTCAGCCCTGAGGCCCAGAATTGTGGAGCTACTTCCAGAATTCCCACTTTTTCCCATTGCATTGCTCCTTCATTAGGTTCTTGCATCTGTATGTCTCTATGTTCAGATCTTTCCTTCTTTCACCCCCTAACTCCCAAACGTCTCCCAAATTATATTGATATTTTCCTTCTCTTGGTTTTATTAATTAGGAAATTACACTTCTATCAATGCAGATTAAGATTACAATTTAACAGTTCAATCACTATTTGTGACTAGTATTTACATGACAGCTAATCTGTTGAATTAATACAAAATAAGTGTTACTAAATTTATATGCTGTTTCTTCAGAAAGCATATTGTATTTAAGCAGTGACCCAGAGTCCGAGAATACAAAGTAATGATGAATGTAAGCATTCAGGTCTCTGTTAGATTTGAGGTGAATGTTTGAGAAAGGGTGTGCCTTTTGATGCCAAAGAATAGTTGCAGTCAGTTCCTCATTCTGCTAAGCTATAATCCTGCTCCTGGATGACAAAACAAAACAAAACAAAAACTTTTTTTTCTTTTTGGATACAGATGAAAAGTTATTTAATACTATCTTGATTATAATTTTGTCTCCCCCTCTTTTTGTTTTTTTTGTTACTTTTTTTGGATACCAGGGGCTGGGATTGAACCCGGGACCTCATGTGTGGAAGGCAGCGCTCAACTACTGAGCCACACTGGCTCCCCTGTGTTATTTTTTCCTTTGTTTTGCTTGTTATTTTTTGTTTCTTTTTCTAGGAGGCACCAGGAACAGAATCCAGGACTTCATATGTGGGAAGCAGATGCTCAAGTGCTTAGCCACAGCTGCTCCCCAACCATATCCACTCCCCTTTGTCACATATTTTAAGTTAATTTTGTCAAACTTGAATTCATATACAAGATAGTAAACTTTTAAAATATCACAAACCCTCTGAAACACATAAAATGACATCTCTTGTAGATTGAGTTATATACCCCAGAAAAAATGTGATCTTAATCTTAACCCAATGTGAATAGGACCTCTTGAAGATGTTCTTATTAGTTCAGGTGTGGCCCAGCTGAATGAGAGAGGGTCTTCATCCAGATGATTGGAGGCCTTATAAAGAGGACTCGGAAATCACAGAAGCCAGAAAGGAGAGTACATCAGCATGTGACAGGAAAGTCAAGGGACCTCAGGGATTGCCAACAGCCAGCACCAGAACGCCTCCGTCTTTGGTTAGAAACCAAGCCTTGTGGATATCTAGATTTTCTTCTTCTCTTAACTTCAAAACTGTAAAATAATACATTCTTATTGTTTTAAGTGAAACTATCATGCGTTATTGGTGATAGCAGCTCTGGCGAACTAAAACAACATTCATGTTCTTAAAAAAAAGTAAAAGTAACAGCCACTTTTGTTCCTATTTTAATAATATTCTATAAAGATTTCTACCCCCTCCCTCAAAATTCCTAAATCCTCTTTTTAAAAAAGTCATTACTTTTTAGGGGTTCTTTTTAGGCACAGTGTTCCTAAAATCTTCCTACTTCCCCCTAGTCATGTACACCTAACACTAAGCAGTAGATTTTTTAAGCTTTTCTGTGAACCCACAGGAAAAAAATAATAAGTAAAACACTAACCAACCAAACATCTCTGATTTCCCTAGAGATTTTTCTTTCTGGGAGTTCTTTACCTTTTGCTCTCTTTCAGGTATTTTACTAGTCGTATACTTCAACAGCAAACATCTTCCACAACTACTTTGAATATAAAAAAAAGTTGCTTCCCCTAGGTAACTAATGATTTTTAAGACATTCATAATAAAACATTATTGCTTCCTTTCCTGGGGCTGTGGGAATGAGAAGAATCAGAAGGTCTGAGCTAAAAGGAGTTGAGGGATTATTTAGCTCAAACCTCTCTGTTCACTACAAATGTGGAAATTGGGCCCCACAGAGGTGACAATTTACTTAAATTCACACAGATAAATAACTGGGGCATTCTTGAGAAAGAGTATGGATTGGCATATCATAATATGGGAGTAGAAATATCTGAGTTGTATTGGCTTATTAATGAGCTTATTGCATTTAATCTTCCAGATATTATTTATTCATGCTTCTGTTTTCCTGGCACAATGGAATAATAGAAGCAGATTTCCTTGCTTGTTGCTCAGATTGGGAGATGCTCAAGGGAGAGGTAAAGGAAAAGGTAGCCTCCTTTATGAAATTTCCTTGTTTACTGGCCTGGGTGGTCATTGTTCTTAACTCCTAGTCTTAGAAAAATAAGATTTTAAAGTGTTGGTGGGGGGAGACTCAGTACAACTTCCACCTGGGGTAGAAAACCCCTAACAACCTGAGGAGAAGTGCCAGCCTTAGCTTGGATACTTTCAGAGGCAGGGCCATCACTTCTAGCTCCTTTTAAGAAAGCTCTAATTGAAAGTTTTTCATTATATTGAGTTGAAATCTCTTCCCTATAATTTCTACCCACAAATTCTAGTTCTTTCTGGAGAAACCCAGACCCAATATATTCAATTTCACGTCCTTCTTCATGAAGGCTTCTCTCTGGTGTAACTACCCCCAATTCTTTCAGCTTTTCCCCATAAGGCATTATTTTCAGATCTCTGATTACTATTCTTAGAGCTCAGCCTGGTTTTAAAATTGTGTCTTTTTAAATTTGAGGCTGAGAACAGTAACCCTCCAGATGTGGTTATTCATTATGGGATATATGGAGGAACCATAACGTCTGCTAGTGTCACTCTATTTCTATTAACGGAGACTAAGAATTCATTTGCTTTTTTGGTGTTTGCCTTATACTTTTGAAACATATTAAACTTGGAATCAACTACCCACTCCTCCCCCTAGATAGTTCCTGCATGAAATGTGATCGTATCAGGTCTCTTCTAGTCTATGTCTGTGCAATTAAATATTTTGAACCTATATTTATCTATGTTAGATATTATATTTTGGTTTAGTTGTGACAAGAACATTGAAATTCTTGATCCTGTCCTTGATTGAAATCATTTCTTTGTTTTGCTTGTATTAAAAGAATAGTCTACAGCATTTTGAAGGGCAAGTGCCTTATTTTTCTTAGAAAGGTCTAGCAAAATAAGTAAAGTATTGTTTCTTGCCCTTATCCTGACTCTTCTCTTTAAAAAACAAACAAAAAACTCTTATGTGTTTGTGCTCATACGCCCCATGTGTGTATTTGTATATCTATACGTATATAAACACATATGCACACAGCCCTAAAGGTGGATCTTCCTTTGGGAACTGCCCTCAGCCAAAGACAATCTTTTCACACAAGGTCATACCAACTTCAAAGGTGGAGCCTTCATCCAATGACTGGTTCAGGCAGGGCAATCAAGGTTTAGTCCTGTTGCCCGGGGAAGGGCAATCCCACCTCCAGAGATCCCCAGTATTACAGCTGAATCTTTTGTGTGGCTTCATTGAAGTTCAAATCCACTCTGTCCACACTACTTCATTCACTCCCTGATAGCCCTTGATTCCAGAGGTGTTTTAAAATAAACTTTCTACACTCAAATCTACAGAATCCGTTTTCCAGGGAACCCAAACTAAAAGATATGAAATCAGGAGTGCTCTGAGAAAGTCGACTCCAAAGGAGAATTTTGGAGTTTCTTCACTTGTGGCTCACTGAAAATGAGGTCCTTATCACTGATGGCTAATCCCTACCATGAGATAGCCATCCAATTGTTAGCGCTTTCACTGGTGGAGAAGTTAGATGAGATTCTGATAGAAGAGAAGCAAATGACTGGTGCAGTAAATCTTAGGCTTTTTGACAAATAAAACTACTAATTTAAAGGACAGTCAAATTGAATGGCTCAAGCTGAGTGCCATTAATGAATAAGAGAAAGACAGTGAAAGGCTGAGGGTGATTAATCTCCAATTGAAGGGAAGTGTGAAAGTCAGGGAGACCTGACTTTTACCTCCTGCATGCAGCCTGAGGGCAGAAAAAAACTGAGAACCACACTCACGATTTAATTATAAAAGTAGCAGTTGTCCAAGGTAGGTTACATGTTTAGCCCTAGAAAATCTCTATATCAAGGTCAAGGACTTGGTTGGGAAAAAATTAAGATCCTAAAACTTGATATGGGATCATCTGGATTGATGCTCCCTGCTCTCTGAATCTTCTGGGCTTGCAGAAGTAGCTCCTTTCTTTCTGTTTGAGACCAGCACCCTCCTTTTACTTGAAGACAGCCTGATCTACAGAGAACCATGGAGATGGTTAATAGAACACTTGATTCCCTATAGGCAAGATAGATTTAGGGGAGCAGACGTAGCTCAACTGGTTGAGCACTTACTTCCCATGTATGAGGTCTGGGTTCAATCTCTGGTACTTCCTAAAAAAATTAAGATAGATGTGCAACATACAAGAATTTTGCTCAAGCTCTACCATCAAAGGAAATCAAGAATGGATAATCAGGAAGCCTAGGACAACTGTATTAAACAAACAAACAAACAACAAAATGATAATCCCTTGCCTAGGTTTTGGACCTAAGTCAGTTTTCAAGCTTAGAATCCATTATCTGAAGGAACAGTTGAGTTCTCAGGAAGAAGCATCCTGCAACAGCATGGTAAATGTGTATGGTAATGTTTCTTTCAGTTCTTACCCAAAGGAACTATAGCCATTTATTCAGGGTACTGTATACTGGGAAAAGTGGAATACTTGATTGAATGTTTTGAGAGTCTGTTGGAAGGATCCAAGTTGACTTTGATACCAAGAAATTCATGACCCTTTGTTGGGGGTTAGACAATAAATGGAGTCCTAGCTCAGGTCTGCTCACAATGGATTACGGTGTCCACAGATCCATTCTGTGGTCACTTCTCTGGGCTCAGAATGCATTATCAGAATGGGCATACTGGTATTTGGCAGAAACCCACACTGGTTCCTTAGCTTGTGAGGTAGAAATTACCATAGTATGGAAGACTAAGAAGAAGCCTCTGAAAATACCCCTCAACCCCGGCCAAGAGAGTAAATAAAAAATAACAATAGTTGGAAGCGGATATGGCTCAGGGATAGCGCTTCCGCTTACTATATAGGAAGTCCAGGGTTTGATACCCAGGACCTCCTGGCCCATGTGGTAAGCTGGCCCATGAGGAGTGCTGCCATGTGCAAGGAGTGCCACTCCACACAGGGGTGTCCCCCATGTAGTAGTGCCCCCCACATAAGGAGTGCTGCCCCACGCAGGAGTGCAGCCTACCCAGGAGTGGTGCCGCCCACATGGAGATGTTGCATCAAGATGATGCAACAAAAACAAACACAGAAAAGAGACAATATGAGATGCAATGAACCTGGGAGACGAGGTTACACCAGAGAATGATCACCTCTCTCCCACTCTGGAACATCCCAGGATGGGTTCCTGGAGCCACCTAATGAGAATACAACAGACACAGAAGAATGCACAGCAAATGGACACAGAGAGCAGAAAATGGGGTGGGAAGAAAGGGGGAGAAATAAAAAAGTAATAATGATAGAATTAGTGCACTTAGAGGCCCTTTAAAAACTGCAAAGGTATTCCTTGTCATATCCTTATTTCATTCACCAGTCTAGTCTGGCCTTGATAAGTACCATACAGATCCTGGAGGATTAGGGTAAAATACTGCAAATGCCACCAAGTAATACCCTTGATTGCACTTTCTGTTTTAGATGTGGTATCTTTGCTAGAACAGATTAATACCAACTCAGGTACATTGTATAAGCATTAATCTTGTGCCTGTGTTATTTTCCATCCCTAATGGGAAGGAAGACCAGAAAAACTTTGTATTCCTAGAAGACAGTAGTGCCAGGACTATATTAACTCTGCCACCTTCTAGAACAATGTAGTTCAAAAGTACATGGATCATTGGGCCATTCTGTAGTATATCACTTTGGTCCCCTGTATCAAAGTCATCATATTAATTGAACTGGATGAACAAGTAATGGCAAGTATGTTAGAAGTGTTGATAAGATACATGTGTTTCAGATGGTGGGAGATAAACTCTATTAAGGTTCAAGGACTTGCTAAGTAGTAAAGTTTTTAGGGATCTAGTGGTTTCGACCATGCTCGGCCATCCCTTCAAAATAAGGAACAAATTATTGCATTTCACAATTCCTATCACTAGGAAGGAAACACAATGTCTAGTAGGCTAATTCAGGTTCTGGAAGCACACTTGGAAATATTTTTTCAACCCATTTACTTAATGGCCTAAAAGACTGCCAGAATTGTCTATTATCAACTAGGTTGGGTCAAACCACTGAGTGTAAATTCTGATGAGCCCAGAAACAATCTGTTGTAAGATAAAAGTAGCACATTAATGAAGCTCATGTCATTCACCTTTGTTGCACTGGTACAGCTGATTGGCAATTGTAGTATAGTTCAACCTCTCCCTCTGCCCTTTTCTGTTTACTTTATTCCTCCATAGTGGTTGCCATGGCTAAGTTGACATGCCAACTTAGCTAGGTTATGGTGTCCAGTTTTTAGGTCAAGCAGGCACTGTCTTGATGGTCACTGAGAGTGTATTTTGTGGATTTAAATCATCTATCAGTTGATTGCATTTATGGCTAATTGCATCAACAATCGATAAAGGAGACTGAATTCAGCATTGAGAGAAATATCATCCAATCAGCTGAAGACCTTAAAGGGAGAACTGATGGTTTCATCAGTCAGAAAGAAGAAACCAGCAAAACACCTTTACCGTCCTACTTCAGGGTATATCAAATCTTCAGTCCTATGTAATAATCTGGTTTGCAGGGAACTTAATTACCTTTCCCTTCCACAATGTATCACACTGGTCTAGTATATTGATGGTATTCTGATGATTCAAACTAGTGAGTCAGAAGTAGCAACTACTCTAGACTTATTTGCAGGGCATTTGCATGACAGAGGGTGGGAGATATATCCAACAAAATTTAGGGACCTTTCACCTCAGTGAAATTTCTAGGCATCCAGTGGTAACAGGCATGCTTAGATAACCCTGCTAAAGTGAAGAATAAGCTGTGCTTCTAGCCGCTCCTACAACTAGAAAAACGACACATGCCTGTTGGTTTCTTTGGATTTTGGAGGCAACATATTCATCATTTGGGCTTGCTACTCTGGCCCTTTTACTGAGTGACCTGAAAAGCTGGTAGTTTTGTGTATTTTTTTTTCCCCAAAGTTTTTTAATTAGAGAAGGTATAGGTTTACAGAAAAAAATCATGCATAAAGCACAGAGTTCCCATATACCACCCTATTATTAACAACTTGCATCAGTGTAGTACATTTGTTACAATTCATGAAAAAACATTTTATAACTGTATTATTAACTATAGTCCATCATTTACAATAGAATTCACTGTGTTGTGTAGTCCTATGTTTTTTTTTTAACTTATGTTCTAGTAATACATGTACAACCTAAACTTTCCCCTATTAACCACATCACTTATATAATTCATTGTTGTTAATTATATTTACAATGTTCTGCTACAGCACCAACATTCAGTCTCAAAACCTTATGATCAACTCAAATAGAAACTCTGTACAATTTAAGTATTAATTCCCATTCCCTGGTAACCTATATTCTAGGTTCTGACTCTACGAGTTTGCTTATTCTAATTATTTTATGTCAGTGAGGTCATACAATATGTGTTCTATTGTGACTGACTTATTTCACTCAATAAGATGTCTTTGTGGTTCATCCATGTTGTTGCATTGTATCAGAACTTCATTCCTTTATACAGCTGAATAATATCCCATTGTATGTATATATAACATTTTATTTATCCATTCATTTGTTGAGGGACAGTTGGGTTACTTCCATCTTTTGACAATTGTGAATAATAATACTGTGAACATTTGTGTGCCAATATCTGTTTTTTTGAGTCCCTGCTTACAGATCTTTTGGGTATATACCTAGAAGTGGGATGGCTGATCATATGGTAATTCTATACTAAGCTTTCTGAGGAACTGCCAAACTGTCTTCCACATCTGCTGCACCATTTTACATTCCCACCAAAAATAAACGAGTGTTCCTATTGTTCCTCATCCTCTCCAACAATTATTTTCTGTTTATTATTTTTTTAATAGTAGCCATTCCAGTGGTATAAAATGGTTTCTCATTTTGGTTTTGATTGCATTTCCCTGATAGCTAGTGATGTTGAATATCTTTTCATGTACTTTTGCCCGTTTGTATATCTTTTCTTGAGAAATGTGTAGTCAATTCTGTTGTCCATTTTTTTTTTAGATGGGTTGTTTGTCTTTTTGTTTTATTTATTTATTTAAAAGATTTATTTTATTTATTTCTCTTCCCTTCCCACCTGTTGTCTGCTTTCTGTGTCCATTTGCTGTGTGTTCTTCTGCATCTACTTGTACTGTCAGGTGGCAGTGGGAAACGGTGTCGCTTTTTTGTTACATTGTCTTGCTGCGTCAGTTTTCCGTGTGTGTGTGGGGCGACTCCTGGGAGGGCAGCGCTTTTTTCTTGCGGAGTGGCTCTCCTTGCAGGGTGCATTCCCCTATGTGGGGGTGCCCTGCATGGCATGGCACTACTTGTGCACAGCAGCACTGTGCATGGGCGACCTCACCACACAGGTCAGGAGGCCCTGGGTATCGAACCCTGGACCCTCTATATCGTATGTGGACACTATCAGTTGAGGCACATCCGCTTCCCTGTCTTTTTATTGTTGAGTAGGATTTCTTTATATATTCTGGAATAATAAACCCTTATCAGATAAATGGTCTCCAAATATTTTCCCCATTAAATAGGTTGTCTTTTTACTTTTGTGATAAAGTCCTTTTACATATAAAAGGTTTTTTAATTTTAATGAGGTCCTCTTTTGTTGCTTGTGCTTTAGGTGTAAAATCTAAGAAACCATTGCCTAACATGAGGTCCTGAGGGTATTTCCCTATGTTTTCTTCCAGGAGTCTAAGAGTTGATTCTTATATTTAGGTCTGTGACCCATTTTGAATTAATTTTTGTATTGGTATGAGATAAGGTCTACCTTCATTCTTTTGTACATGACGTCCAGTTTTCCCAATACCATTTCTTAAAGGGACTATTCTTTCCTTATTGAGTGGATTTGGCACACTTGTCAAAAATCAATTGATTTTTGAGCTTTCAATTTGATTCCATTGGTCTACCTTGTGCTATGCTCTTCCCCACCCCTCCAAAATGGCTCCCTTGTCTGTCTACTTGTTGTTTGCTCATTGTGTTTGCTTGTTGTCTCTGCTTCTTTTTTTTTTTTTTTTTTTAGGAGGCACCAGAAATTGAACCCAGGACCTCCCATGTGTAGGTTGGGTGCTGAACCACATCTGCTCCCTGCTCATTCATCAGATCATTGTGTAAGCTCATTGCTTCTGCTCATCTTCTTTAGGAGGCACCAAGAACCGAACCCAGGGCTTCCCATGTGGGAGGGAAGCACCCATGTGCTTGAGCCACACCCACTCCCATCAAGCTGCTTGATTACTACAGCTCTGTAGTAAATTTTATTATCAGTTTTGTTCTTTTTCAATATGGCTTTGGCTACTCAGGGCCCCTTACTATTCCATATAAATTTTATGATTGATTTTTCCATCTCTGTATGGAAGACTGTTGGAATTTTGATGGGGATTACGTTGAATCTGTATATCACTATGGTTGGAACTGACATCTTAACAACATTTAGACTTCAATCCATGAACATGGAATGCTTTTGCACTTATTTATGTCTTCTTTGATTTCTTTTAGAAATGTCTTATAGTTTTCTATGTCTGAGTCCTTTACATCTTTGGTTATACCTATATGTTTGATTCTTTTAGTTGCTATGTAAATAAAAGTTTTTTCTTTATTTCATCTTCAGATTGTTCATTACTAGATATAGAAACAGTTCTGAGTTTTCAGTGTTAATCTTGTACCTGACACATTGCTGAATTCACTTGTTAGCTCTAGGAGCTGTGTTGTAGATTTTTCAAGATTTTCTGTATATATCATATCATCGGCAAGTAGGGTAAGTTTTACTTCTTCCTTTCCCTTTCGGATGCCTTTTATTTCTTTCTCTTGCCTAACTGCTCTGGCTAGCAGTACAATGTTGAATTACAATGGTGAAAGTGGGCTTGTCTTATTCTTCATCTTAGAGAGAAAACTTTCAGTCTTTCACCACTGTATGAGACAAGCTGTGGAATTTTCATAGATGTCCTTTATCATGTTGAGAAAATTTCCTTCTATTCCTTGTTTTCTAAAGTGGTTTATCAAGAATAGGTATTGGATTTTGTCATATGCCTTTTATGCAAAAATTGAGATGATTGTGTTTTTTTTCTCCTTCATTCTGTTAATGTGGTCTATTGCAGTTATTAATTTTCTTATGTTGAACCACCCTTACGTACCTGGTATGACTCACAATTGATTATGATGCTGGATTTGGTTTGCTAATATTTTGTTGAGGATTTTTGCATCTTTACTCAAAAGGAGTATTGGCCTATAGTTTTCTTTTCTTGTGTTATCTTTATCTGGCTTTGGTAATATTGGCCTCATAAATCAATTAGGTAGTTTTCCCTTTTCAATTTTTTGGACGAATTGGAGAAGGATAGGTGTTGATTATTCCTGAACTATTTGGTAAAATTCTCTGAGAAGACATCTGGTCCTGGATTTTTCTTTGTTGTGAGGTTTTTGGTGACTGACTGAATCTCTTTTCTAGTTATTGGTTTGATGAGATCTTCTGTTTCTTGAATCAATGTAAATAGTTTGTGTATTTGTCCACTTCATCTAGGTTATCCAATTTGTTGGCTTACAGTTGTTCAAATTATCCTCTAATAATCCTTTTAATTTCTGTGGGGTCAGTAATAATGTCCCCTTTCCATTTTTTATTTAATTTTAGTTATTTCTGTCCTCTCTCTTTTTTTCCTTTGACAGTCTAGCTAAACATTTGCTGATTGTATTGATCTTTTCAAAGAACCAATTTTTGGTTTTGTCAATTCTATTGTTTTTTAATTTTCTATCTCTTTTATTTCTGTCCTTAATCTTTTTTTTTTTAGGTCCTGGGGCTAGATAATGAACCTGGGACCTCTTATGTGGGAAGCCAGTGCTTAACCACTCAGCCATAGTGGCTCCCCTGAGTTGGTTTTTTCATTTGTTTGCTTGTTGTTTTGTTTTTAGGAGACACTGGGGATCAAATCCAGGACTTGCCATGTAGGAAGCAGGTGCTCAACTGCTTGAGCCATATCCCCTCTCGCTGCCTTAATCTTTGTTATTTCCCTCCTTCTGCTTCCTTTTGGTTTAGTTTATTCATTTTAGATTCTCCAGTTTTGAGGTAAGGTCTCTGACTTGAAAGCTTTCTTCCTTTTAAATGTAAGTATTTAGAACTATAAATTTTCCTCTTAGCACTACCTTTGCTGCATTCCATAAGTTTTGGTGTATTGGGTTTTCATTTTCATTCACCTCAAGGTATTCTTAATTTTCTTGTGATTCCTTCTTTGATCCATAGGTTGTTTAAGATTACATTATTTAATTTCTATATATTTATGAATTTTCCATTTTTTCCTCTGTTACTGATTTCTGGGTTCATTCCATTTGTGGTTGGAGAAGATACATTATAGGATTTTAATATTTTTGAATTTATTGAGATTTGCTATGTAACCTAATATATAATCTATCCACAGGTCTCTTAGGCTCTGTCCATTCTTTTTTATTTTGTCTTTCTCTTCCTTAGCCTGAATAATTTCATTTTTCTTGTCCTTAAGATCACTAATTCTTTCTTCTGTGACCTCCAATCTGCTGTTGAGAATTTTTAGGGAATTCCCTATGAAAAAATAGGGAATTTTTCATTACAGTTATTGTGTTCTTCAACTCCATTATTTCTCTGGAGAGATTCCCATATTGCCCATTAATTATTTTCCTCATATCCTTTACTTCTTTCTCCATCTTTTCCTTGAATCTCCTTGAGCACATTGAGGATTATTATTTTAAAGTCTGTCCAGTAAGTACAAAGTCTGTTCCTCTTCACTGATGGATTCTGGATTTTTAACTTGTTCCTATGGATAAGCCATCATTTCCTGTTTCTTTGTTTGTCTTGTGATCATTTGTTGTATATTATAATATTTTAAAGTTTTAATTCTGGAATTTAGTCCTTGGGCTGTCCCTTAAGTTTATATTCAGTTAGTGAAATGACTGAGATTTTCTTGAATGCCAGGAGTTAATCAAAACAAACTAAGGTAAAAATCAACTTTTACTCTCTTAGCAGTTTGGTTCTGCTTTGGCTGATGGTCTCCTTCAGAGCTTAGCCTTCCTATCAAGCAGATCAGCTGAGAGCAAATGGGAAGTAGTGTCCTGTCTGTCTTATCTGATCAGTGAGTAGCTGAAGTTGAGAAGCCTGCTATTCCTCCTGGGCCTGTGCTCACTAGAGGCTATAGGAATTCCCTGTTTACAGTCCACAGGAGTTGCATGAATACCCTTTCTACTCCCTTTGGAGCAGAACTCCTCCCCCACCTGGGTGTTCTTCAGAGTGACTTAATGCAGGTAGTCCTTCACCCCAGGCTGTTTCAACTTAATTGCTTCTCATACTGTCCCAGATGTCTGCAAGTGGCTTCTCTGCCCTTAGGACAAAATCTGGGAGGGCAAGCCTGAGACATGTCCCTCTGCTCAATCTCTCAGATTTCCACCCTATAGACTGGCACTGACATACATTTACCTGAGTAGGCAAACAGAGGACACTCTGCTCCCACTGGAATAGTGCCAGGGACTCAAAAATGGGAGTACAAGCTTGCTCCACTCTGCTTTGTAGAAGAGTGGGGGAGGGGCCAGAAAAAACGGTTCCTTCTGGGTGGGGACTGGAACAAAATGAGGCTCTTCAATAGGTCCAGGCTGCTTTGCAAGCTGCTCTGCCCCTTGGGCCATATGATCCAGAGGATCTAATGATGCTGTAAGTTTCAGGGCAAATAGAGATGCTGTTTGGAACCTTTGGCTATCCTTTATCAGAGAATCTGAGCACAGACCCTTAGGATTTTGGAGCAAAGCCTCTGTAGATAATTACCCTCTTGTTGAGGAAAAACTTTTGGCCTGTTACTGGCATTGTTGGCAAATATCTTTGTTTTCTTCCCTATATTATCCCCTTATTTCATAACAACATAAGTTGTATTAACTTTATGTCATAGTATTTACATTAAAAGATATAAAATTTAAGAGTGGTATTACCCAAGGACTTGCATCGTCTTCTGGAGAAAGGGTTAGTGTGTTTGCAGTTGTACACAGGACAGTTGAATTGTTAGGCAAAAGTATAACTTATTTATTTTATTTAGAGATTAAATATGGTTTAAGGAGATGTGTTTGGGTGCCAAGTTGCCAAGGAGTGGACTGTCATGATTAAGCTCATGTGTCAATTTGGCCAGGTTATGGTGTCCAGTTGTTTGGTCAAGCAAGCACTGGCCTGATTGCTATTGTGAGGGTATTTTATGGATTTAAATCATCAGTTGATTACATCTATGGCTGATTATATCTGCAATGGACAAAGGAGACTGACTTCAGCATTGAGAGAAGTTTTGTCAAATTAGTTGAAGTCCTTCAAGGGAAACCTGATTATTTTAGCAGTCAGGAAGAAGAATTTCTGTCTCTACTTCAGCCAGCCAGTTTCTCCTTGGGAATTAATCAAAAGCTTCAATGGAGTTACCAATTTATAGCCTGCCCTATGGAATTCCAATTTACCAATCCCTGTGCTGGCATGAGCCAATTCCTATAATAAATTTTATATAAATATACATTTCTCTGGAAAATGCTGACTAATAAAACAACTATAAGATGTCATAATGTAGACATAAAACCAGCATCTTTGGTGTACAGTATAGGTTGTTCTTCATCCTCTAGCCCTGGATCTTTTAAATTCTACTTCAACCCCTCAGCCTGGTGATAGGAGTGGTTCTCATTGTGCCAGAATGACTGTTACCTTAAACCCTGCTGTGGACCTTACAGGTTTAATTCTATGGCAATTGATTTACAGATCCTTCTCAAAGCCTTTCACTTTACTAGAGTGAATACATGATCACGATCATGAATACATGAGCAATCTACTAGTATGATCATGGACTAAGTTTTCAGCAATTGGAGGGGAATTCAATGGAGTCAGGGACTGTATTAAGAAAATTGATTACAAAGGTAGAGAAAGCACATTGTAAGAGGTTAATGGTGGAAGAGAACAGACTAGAACCCTTATATTTCTTTTAAAGCTTTGTTAAGCATTTTGTGACTCAAAACTGTTAGTCCAGGCAAACTAATGAATAGAAAGGAAGAAAAAGTGTTTTGTGAGTTCCAAACTAGATCCATCATTAAAAGAAGTTGAAATGCTATTTGCAAACATGTACTTAGACACCATCAAGTTACAGTATAAACTTTTACTGCCAATCTTACTAATAAGATCAGTCTGAATAATAGGGACCCAAGAGCCAGGCTGGCTGCCTTTTGCTTTTATGGGATTTGATCTCAGTATTTTAAAAAAAATTTTTTAAAGTACTGTTTTTAAAAATGTTGACGCCATATAAGAATGGATGCATAAGGATTTTATTCTGAATGTGAAGTAATCACATTTTTAAGGTTTTATTTTTACTTTTTGTTTTCCTTTTATACTTCAATCTGAAAAATGAGGCCATTTATGTATGTATAGGAAATCCTTTGCCTAATATAGCCTTCCAGTAAATATAGGTTTTACATAATGCAATGTAGATATGGCTCATTATAATCTCTATATAATTACCAGGACCTTTTAATAAGGGAAATAGTTTTCTACTGGATCATTAGAAGCACATTTCTGGCAGACTTTTAAACCATTTATAATCATAGAGACTGTCTTAATTGTTTTGAAGTGTAGATTTCTTTTGTAATATGAAGAATCACTTGCTAATTCATCTGTTTTGCTTGTCTGGATTTTCTTAAATTGACTTGCTTTAAAATGGGCATACCTATTCTTTAAAAAGCTCCAGAAAACTTCCGCTGATGTACAAGTACAAAAATAGCAGTTAACAACTGACAGTCATCTTCCTTTCCCCCTGCCAGTTATGGGGACTATTTAAGGTTATATCTTTTTCATGCACTTGAAGTAATGTGAGGTTTAGATTCAACTCTCTTTAATCTGAAACTCTGACTGAGCTCCAAACCACTTAGCAGCCTGCCATTTTTCAGTGGGTGGGAAAAACAGCGATGTAATTTACTGTCCACATTTTATAGTTTCCCCTTTAAAAATCAGCTTACACAGATCCTGTATTTGCATGGACAAAAGAGCAAGACGGCTTGTAAAGGCAGCCTTTGCTGTTTAATGCCTGGAAGCCAAAAGCAGCTGACTGGCTACTTAAACCAGAGAAAAGAGATCTCCGGAGTTAAGAGATAACGGGCTTTCCTTGAATAAAGGTGTTATGGAGAGAGTGCGGGAAGACGGAAGGGAGCAACAGGTTCTATGAGCCTCGGGGAAGGACAGAGGGTCACAACTGCCTCCACATCTGTACCTGTGTGTGCACCTAGAGAACAACCTTGCCACCCTTTTGGTCAGGCAGAAGCACTTAGCGGGCACTGAATCAGCATTTAGAGGGCACTGAATCAGCATTTAGCAGGCACTGCTTAGGTGTTTCTTCACCATTTCCCTGTCTGAACCCTAGTCTTTTAGAGACTGCCAGAAGAATCTCAGGCCTCACCTGCTTTATAACCAAGCAGGTAGTGCCTGCTCTGGGCCTTGTTTAAGAAATCAAGATAAATGGTGGGATTCTTGAAGATTTACCTTCAGGATTTACCTTTCAACCTGCAGTCCTTTCTCCATGCTCCTTGTCTGAGTGCTGGATTGCCTCATATGCTTCAGCATCTTTTGTCTTCCCCCACCAAATATTACTCTAACTTGATCCATTCACAGAGCAGTTTCTGGGCATCCACCATGTGAATGATGCTCTTAAGTTTATAAAGAAAATAATACAGGCCCTTGTTCTCAATGAACATATGTTTAGCTAGGAAGATGCCCACCTAAATAAATAAATATATATCATGCCATGAGCCTATCCTTAATCAGCTATAAACAAAGACCTTTGAACATCCAGAGGAAAGAATAATTAATTCTTCCTGAGGACAGTAAGGGGCTTTGTAAAAGAAGTGAAATTTGAGATAGCTGGTGAAAACTAAGTAGCATTTTGCTAAGTGGAAAGAGGTAAGAGCTGGGGGGAAGGGAAAACATCTTAGGCCCAATAAAGAAGGAATTTGTTCATGAATTCACTGTTCCACAACACTTCATTGAGTGTAGTGTCCATGCCTCTTACTGTTCTAGGTGCATATCTATCTTGAATGAGTAATGATGACAGTTACTATTATATTCGTTAACCACTGTTTGCCATGATCTCAATTCTTGTTCCACTTTCCCAGAGGAGAGGTTCTCAGTGGTAAAGTCAGTCAGTACAATGTTATTTCAGGCTGTGAGGGTCTACTGAGCTGTCTCCTGGTTTACAGGAAGGAAAAGCAGACAAAGAAAGGTCTGGCAGAAGAGTACAGCTTTTTCATTGCTAAGCTGGTGCCAGAGCACACAGGTCTTGGGCACGACTTAGCTTATACCCCAGAGGCTTAGAGAGCTCTTCTGGTATAGTTGAAAATTTGTATGATAGTGCCCAGGGGGGTGGAATCTGTAATTGTCCTATCTTCGATTCTTTGGTAAGTTTGCTTCCATTAAAGTAACCTCTTTCTTTATTCCAAGCAAACTGAGACTTAGAAAGTTTTAAGTGAATTTCTCAGAATTTTCTAGCTAGTAAGTTGAGGCTCAATGTGTGGCTGCCTAACATAAAGAACCTGTATTCTTTCCACTAAGCCACACTGCTTTAACTTCCAGGCTAATGAGTATAACAGTCATATAAACTTGACTCTAAAGAGTGTGTTAAGTGCTATAATGGAGGTATCTGTATGGCACAGGTGAGGGAGTGATGAATTCCTTAGTAGGTGGGAATAAAGGTATAGTGGTTTGAAACTGTATGTACCCCCAAAAAACATGTTCTTAAATCTAATCCATTCTTGTGGGTCTAAACCCATTGTAAGCAGGATCTTTTGATGAGACTCCTTCAGTTAAGGTGTGACCTGCCTCATTCAGTATGGTCTTAATCATATTACTGGAGTATTTTATAAATGGAATGAATACAGAGAGAGAGAGAGAGAGCACCAATGAAGCAAAAAGCTGAAAACAGTGAAGCTGGAAGAGAAGGAAGAGACTAGCAGATGCTGCCATGTGCCTGGCATGTGGCAGAGGAACCAAGAATCACGTCACCAGCAGATAGTCTTCAGGAAGAAAGTATTGCCCTGATGATGGCTTGATTCGAACATCTTTCTTAGTCTTAAAACGGTATGCTAATAAATTCCCATTGCTAAGCCAACCCATTTCATGGTATCTGCTTTCAGCAGTCTAGGAAATGAAAATAAATTGTATATATATTCCATGGTGTGCTGAATCATGAGGGTCTGAGAGTCTAGGAAACTAAAACAGATTTTGGTACCAGGAGAGTGGGGTGCTTTATTACTGCAATACAAGGAAATTAAGCCACTATTTTGTCCCTTACCAAAAGCATGGAAATGACTTTGGAACTGGTTAATGGGTGGAGGATGGAGAAATTGTAAACTGTTTGATAGAAAAGGTTTCAATTGCTTTGAAGAGATAGTTGGTAGAAATATGGATGCTAAAGGTACTTCTGATGAGGCCTTAGATAGAAATGATGAATATATTGCTGGAAACTGGAAGAAAGATGTCCCTTGTTTTAAAGTGGCAGAAAATTTGGCAAAATTAAGTTCTGATGTCAGATGGAAGGCAGAATTTGAGAGCAATGAGCTTGGATATTTGGCTGAGATTAGTGAAAAGTGCAGCCTGGTTTCTCTTTGCGACTTATGAGAGAGGATAGAAATCACCTAAGAACTGAACTCCTGTACAAAGAAACCAGAAATTGATGGGTTGGGAAATTCTAGGTTTCTGGAAAGTAAGTCTCCAGAGAATAGTGTTCCATATGAGAGTACAACTGAACATTGATCAGTCAGCCATTTCAGTGCAAGTCATGATTGTAGGTGCAGTTATCCAGGAAGGGTCTGTGGAAAGTCCTACTGGTCTGATGACCTGGGCCCCAGGGTACTACATCCAAAACTGATTTTTTTTGAGATCTGAATGAAAAGGACCACTGCCAGCTTGCACTGAAAAGGACAGAAAAGGGACAGATTGAAGGAAAAATGACTTCAAGAGCAAGACCATGGAAGCTGAGGTCTGGACTGAAGCATCTTCTTGACCCAACAGAGTGGGTCCTGTGAGTCTGTCCTGGCATTTGGAGAGGATGGGCCTTCCACACTGTTGTTCAAGAAGAGTGATACCACCCCAAAGTTCTCAGAGGTTGAAGCCTATTTCCTGGGGATTATGGAGAGTCTGGCAATCAGCCCAGTTTTCTCAGAGGGTAGATTCTATTACCTGGGGATTGCAGAAAGCCTTGCCACTCACTACCCCAATGCTTGAGGAGGGTGGGACCTGTGCCCCAGCATTCCAGGAGAGACTACCCACCATCTGGATGCTTGAAGAGGATGGGCCCTTCATCCTAGTGCTTGGGGAGTGCATGTTTGCCATGCAAGTACTTTGAAGGGTTGGGGGTGCTGTTCCATAAGGACTGGAGGTAAAAACATCATTTAATAAACGACTCTCAGACCTTGAAATCTAGTGGACTATGCCCTGCAGGGTTTCAGAGTTGGCTGTGACCTATGACCCTTGTTTTCCTTCTAGTTTCCCCCATGGGAATAGGAATGTTTATCCTATGCCTGTCCCTCCTTTGTATATTGAAAGGAGATAACTTATTCTCTATGGTTCATAGGTCTACAGACTGAGGGGAATTGTGCACCAGGACAGAGCACACCTATAACTGATTTTGATGAGATTTGTACTAAGCATTGTTACTGAAATGACTTAAGGCTTTGGGGATGTTGTCCCCAAAACCTTAACATGTATTTTTGGGGTCCAGAAGGGGGAGTGTGGTGATTTGAAGCTGTGTGTACCTCAGAAAAACAGGTTCTTAAGTCTAATCCATTCTGTGGGTGTAAACCTACTACAAGTAGGATTTTTGATGAAAGTCTTCAGTTAAGGTACTATGTGCCTCATTCGGGATGGGTCTTAATCCTCTTATAAATGGACTGAATACAGAGAACAGGAGCAAGTGTGAGAGAATGCGCATGTGCGCGCAAGAGAACCACAGAAACAAAAAGTTGAAAGCAGTGAATCCTGGAAGAAAAGGGAGAAACCAGCAGACACTACCATGTGCCTTGCCATGTGGCAGAGAAGCCAAGGATCACTGGCAGCCAGTCTTCAGGCAGAAAGCATTGCCTTGATGATGGCTTGATTTGGACATTTTTCTCAGCCTTAAAACGATAAGCTAATAAATTTCCATTGTTAAACCAACCCATTTCATGATATCTGCTTTCTTTTTTTTTTTAAGATTTATTTTATTTATTTCTCTCCCCTTCCCTCCCATTGTCTGCTCTCTGTGTCCATTTGCTGTGTGTTTTTCTGCATCCGCTTGCGTTATCTGGTGGCACTGGGAAATTTTTGTGTCTTTTTTGTTGCGTCATCTTGCTGCATCAGCTCTCCATGTGTGCATTGCCACTCCTGGGTGGGCTGTGCTTTTTTCATACGAGGTGGCTCTCCTTGCGGGGCACACTCCCTGTGTGTGGGGCACCCCTATGTGGCAGGGCACTCCTGGTGCACAGCAGCACTGCGCATGGGCCAGCTTACCGCATGGGTTAGGAGGCCCTGGGGATCGAACTCTGGACCCTCCATGTGGTAGACGGATACTCTATCAGTTGAGCCATGTCCGCTTCTCAGATATCTGCTTTCAATAGCCTAGGAAACTAGAACGAATGGTAATATACATTTCATGGTGTGCTGAAGCAAGGGCAGAACCAAGACAGAGATAATAGGAATACAAAGGAGGGACTTTTTGATAATCTGTAAACCCAGAAGACAGAACTGAGACTAATTTTGGTAAAGCATAATGACTTAAGTGTCAGAGTTCTTAGTTTTAAGCAAAGGAATACTCTCAGTTAATTGAAACAGAAGGGAATTATGAAAGGGTATTTCATAGATCACAGGGTTTCCAGGAGAGCCAGAGAGTCAAATTTAGATATGATGTAGCTGGGAACCATGCCCAAAATTTACCTCAGACCCCTACAGTGAAGATTCCTGTGTTACCACATGAAGCACAGATACTGCTTATCTCACCACAGATGGGCACTGATGCTGGACGTGGGATTCTGGGACTACCACCACTGTTTCCCTCAAACTGAACACCTCTACCTCCAGTCTTGTTAAAATGGATACTAAACAGCTCTGACTGCCTCACCCTCTTCTTTTTTCTTAATTGGTGGAGATTGGACTAGAAGTCTGCACCTTGTCTGTAAGGGAAGCAGGGAAAGGGAGGTTCTGCCTTCCCCTTTACGAGGGGCATTACTCATGGCATGAGAAATTACTCAGATGTAGAAAGCTCAGTCCTAAGATGCTGGGTGACAACAAACATGCTCACATCAGGGATAGCAAAGAAGGAGAAATAAAAACTGACTCCAATCTCAGCAAATGGGTAATTGGAGATGTGACTAGGAGAAGGAAAATGGTAGGAAAGATTTGTGGGACAAATAATATTAGTCTGTTTTACATACATTGAGTTTAAGATATCTTAACCACGTAACTATGGAGACAGTTGTACAAGAGGCAGTTGGAAATTTGAGTCCCAGGCTCCACCAAAATGGTAGGTAGAGCTAGAGATAAAGATTTGGTAACCAATATAAAGATGTAAGTATAGAAGAGCCTGACTAAGAAGTAAATAATCCTGAGGTCAACATTTGCCTCTGATGGGCAGTTAGATGAGCAAGCAGAATCACTCAAAGATTTTGAGGACCTTTGAGGATATAGGAAGAGAACCCAGATGCTAAGAAGACTAAAGTGTCATGGAAATAAATGAAGGAGGTGGTGTTCAATAGAGTGAAATGCTTCAGAGAGATGAGTTGGGTGAGAATTAAGTGTTGCTGGATTTCCCAGTTAGGAGTTAGGAGTTCATTGGTGGTGTGGAGAGATCTTTTATCTTAGGTCAAGATCATGACTCATTTTGGGTGGGTAATCACATATAGGTGCTTCATGTTCTCTGGAAAAAAAAAGAATTTTCTCTAAATGAAGATATAAACTGCCTGTGGAATCTGTTGTCACTTTAGAGTCTGTTTTACATTTTGGATGTCAGGGAGGCACAGAAAACACTCCATTGCTAAAATGTTTGAAAACCAATGTGACAAAAATAAGCATTATCTTGGGCATAACTTTACTTTCTGGTGTGTTACGCACTTGCTGCTACTTTTGTTGTGTACGTTAGTGAGATATATTGTAGGATGATGGATATCAAGTTAGTCTTGGAGGAGCATTTTGAAAGTGGCTGCTGTTCTTTGGAGTGTGGACTATAGGTGTTGATCTGCCTTGTGTAGCTAAGGGAGTGGTTTTCAATCTATGCATACATGCAGAATTTTACATATTATTTCAAGGCCTTCAAAGACCAAGATTTCAATTAAAATCCCATGGCTAATAAGCTATATTGGCAGGAGAGCTTAATAGGAAACATGCTCATTTGTGTTTAGCAAACAGAGGAGAACTCATTTTGGCTCTCAGAATTGATAGCAGTTTTGTCACTGAGAGTGTGTATTCTCCAGGACTCTGAAGTCAAAATTTGACCTTTTTTTACATTTGTCCAGGAGGATTTACCAAAAGCTATGCAAAATTTGCCTCAAAGTCTATTATCCCACTGATGTCAGATACCTGCATGATACATAAAACACTTGTAACACTATACCACATCTGAATTGTATTTTATGTTTTTAAAACTTAACACTTGTGTGTGCACAGATTTATACAATGAATAACCATGGCTGTCCTGCCTTGGTTAAAGAGGGAGAAGTGAGGGAACTGTTTATTGAACATTTAGTTCACATTAGGTGCTCTTTGTGTGCAACCTGTATAATCAACACAGAATTACTTTTACACAAGGTATTATTTTTCTTATTTGAAAGATCAAAAACCTGAGGTTCAGAAAGGCTAATAAATTTGTCCAATATGAGCAGCTAGTGAGTAGGTGAGCATCAAAACCTAGGTAGATATATCTTCTAAGTCTTTTCTTAATGGAGAGCAGTGGGTATTTGCTGTTTTTTGTTACCCTTCTTCATTTCTCTCTCTCTTTTTAAAAAATGAGAATTAGTCCTCTTTCCCACTCCCCTTCTCCCACTTTATGGTATGTCACTAAAACTGTTAATCAAGGTTACCTGCTCATGACCAACCTAGGCTAATTATCACATATTCTCTGAGCTCTTTGAATCCTTCACTGAGAGATTCAAAGATTGGAAACTTTGTTGGAATTAATTCTTTCTACTATTAACCCCATGAATGAACTAACCTTGGGCTCCTGCCATGTAATCTTCTTGAGCTACACTGCTGGTTATCTTGACTTCCCTGTGATTCTGTGAGCTAGCCAATATCTCTTAATAAACTTATTTCTTATCTAAGTTAGGTAGTCAATTTCTGTTGCTTTCCACCAAAGAATCTGTCTGCTACACAAAGTGACTAGTGAAAAGGGATATTTTAGCTTTCAGTACTTTGACTTTTGGATGGGGAAGAAGAAAGGCAAAGCTCAAACCAGTAAATTTAGTGATTTGCTATCATTTCTAGGTAGCAAAAGGTTTGCAAATGAGGTGGGAGGGGGAGATTGAAACTATTCGATAGTGTGAAGTTTTGGAATTATTTAAAGGCTATATAAGTATTCTTACAATGCTTATATCTCAGAGCATTCTTCATTTATAAGTTGATCTTGACTTAGCTTTAAGTAGTGGATAAACCAGTACAGAGTAGAAAATAAATTGGCCTAAGATACCTTGTACTTCAGGCTGCAAAACTGGTGAAATGAAAGCTAATCCCTGGAAAGTCTGCCAGGAAGAAAAGCTGCACTGAAATGGACCACCTAAATTTTTCCTTCGTTCTTGTTTGCTTTGGAATTAAAGAATGTAAGAAATTCCTATTGCAGGAATTTCTTCATTGGCACCTCTTCCTGACAAAGTTCACCTTTTATTTTTAGAGTTTTGTTTTGATCTATATGTCTCTTAACTCCCAGAGTATTGCATTCCATGAGATGATTCAGTTCTGAGACATCAAGCCAGGTGAAGATGAACTATAAGGTTTTGCCAGCTCTACAGTACTTTTCATCTGCTTTTAAAGATGTATACTCTCAGCACTATCTATATCTTTCCTCTTAGTCACAGAACATTTTGAGTGTTATGGTATCCTAGTAATCTACATATAGCTCATCCCTCTTCTGTTACAGATGAGAAAATAAAGGCCCAGAGAAGTATCTGGCTTGTTAATAATTATGTACTTAATTAGTGACTGAGTAGGGACTTGAACCCAGTTTTTCAGATTTCCAGTTCAGTCTGCATTCTACTTCCACAAGCAGTCAACAAATTGGCCAAGCCAAGAGAATAAAAGCATTCCCATTCAACTGAAACGAAAGAAAAATATGGAAAAAAGAAGAAATAGAATTTTTCAAGTATTGAGTTTCATAGAGAGAAAGGGGAAGATTTTGAGTCATGTGGAGGAAAGGCAGAGAGTTAACGTTTTTCGGAAGGATTGCTTTTAAACCTACTGCCAGATTACTTTATTCCCTGGGCATGTGCCTGCATGTTTATTTCATGGGTTAAATGATCCTTTTAAAGTAAATGAAACACTGTCTCATTTTCTTGTGAACAAAAATTCAGAAAAAAATAAAAGTTTTTTCCCTTGGGAGTATGTTGCATCAAATCCACTTGGTTTGAGCAATTCTGTTGAAAAGGGGCTAAGGGGAACTGGCACTTCATTTTATTCATCTAATTGGCTTCTATGTCTTCCTATCTTCTTGAGAAGTGAAGTTGCCTGGGCACCTTGCTCCTTTTCTAACTGCAGAGTGAGCATCCAGGGCGTGTGTGGTAACTTCTCTTTCTGGGCAACTATGCCACAGGTCAGGATGGTTTGTTTACATTGTGGGGCCAGCTGTTCCTGTATTACTTTTTCAGGGTTGGAAACTGCATTTTGGACCCTAAGGCAAAAGCCTAAGAATAAAAATGTAAAGGGAAAAGTCAAATAATATTTTGTTGGAATGTGTACTTTCTGTGTGAAAACTGAGAAATTCAGTGGACTTCAGTAACCCTGTTCCAAACATACTGCTCTAAACAATATATGATGAAAAGTCATAAATATTAGCAGAAATACACACTCTTTTTCTTTCCTTTAGACAAAAAGTCAAATATCAAAATGTAGTAGAAATGTTGAAATTTCTAATCTTCCTTCTGAGTTAAGAGGCATTTCTTGATAACCCTAAGGCCTTGGGTTCTGGACCTGGACTTCCAAGTCCCTCTGTGTGTATACAAAAGACAAGGAGCAAAGCAAACATTTTGGTGATGAAAACAATTTTGGAGCCATCCTTACCATAATGGGTTATTGAATTATTAGCTACAAAATTTAGGGCAGGGTTTTAGGAAGTCCTTCCCTTGTGTTGAAAGCATTGGCTGTGCCATAAGAATGTGTTATGTCATAAGACTATTCAATGAATTCTTTAAAACAAATAGAAATTATGGTATTAAATTCAAAGTACAATAAATGAAACTGGTTGTATTTTGTAAAGTTGGCCATATTTTCTTTGTATTTACATTGTATTTAAAACCCTTTGAGGGAAGCGGACTTGGCTCAGTGGTTAGGGCATCCGTCTACCACATGGGAGATCCACAGTTCAAACCCCGGGCCTCCTTGACCCATGTGGAGCTGGCCCACGCACAGTGCTGATGCGCACAAGGAGTGTCCTGCCACACAGGGATGTCCCTGCAGAGGGGACCCCCATGTGTAAGAAGTGTATCCCATAAGGAGAGCTACCCAGTGTGAAAGAAAGTGCAGCCTGTCCAGGAATGGTGCCGCACACACGGAGAGCTGACACAGCAAGATGATGCAACAAAAAGGAACACAGATTCCTGGTGCAGCTGATAATAACAGAAGCAGACAAAGAAGATGCAGCAAATATACACAGAAAACAGACAACTGGGGGGAGGGGAGAGGAAGGGGAGAGAAATAAATAAAAATAAATCTTTAAAAAAAAAACCCAAACAAACTGAAAAAAAACCTTTGAGTCCTAACTTGCTGTGATTTTTAATAAAGGTCAAGGGCAATATAAATAATATAAAAGAAAAAAATGGTTTCATAATCCCATCTTCCCAAGATAATAGTCCATATTTTTGCAGAATAGTTTCTAGTTCTTTTCATATGCCTCTGTTTTATATATTTATAACTGCAGCATTTTATGTTATGCTTTTTTTTCATTTTACATTGTTTCTAACATTAAAATTCCCCATGTTTTTATGTTGTATTCACAATTACTATTTTAAATGGTTGCGTAATACTTTTCATAGTACTGGTGCTCATATCCTAACTTGCTAACTTCTATTGACTACTAGATAGCTTTCAGTTTATTGAATTATAGAAATATAAGTATATATTATAGATAACTCTGTATTGACCATCTTCATGTACATAATTTTTAATTTTATATTCAGTTGAATTACTTTGTCATAATTAAATTCTCAGAAGATTTATAAAAGTTATCTTTATGGTTCTTGTTATATATTGACATATTGCTATTTAAAGTGTTTAGATAATATGACTAGGTAACTTCCCATATCATGTATTTTGAGTATTGTGGTTTGTTTCCTTTAATTTGCATTTCTTTGATTACTAGTGGGATGAACACTTTGTGGATTTTGTTTTCTTTCTATTTTTGCTAGTTGTATTTATTTAAATATGAATTGTCTATGGGCAGCTTAATTATTTATTTTTTCTCTTGATAGTTTCTCTGAGGAACAGTGTCACTTTGACTTCTGGACCCTCGACCGCTTGCTCTGATGTGATCTTTCAGGCCAGAAACATTCAAACAATTTTTCCTTAGGTGATGTTTGTCTGAAATCTTTTCATTACATTTTAGCTGATATACCTATTATACTTGTACTATAGGGAAACTATCCCTCTTCTTTATTTTAACCAGTAAATCAATTATATGTTTAAAATATCTCTAAAATATGGTCCTTCCTTTCTGTCTCTATTCCCACTGCTTTAGTTCAAACCTCATTGTTTCAATCAATTTCAAATGCTTCCTTTAAAAAACAAATTGTGTTGAGAATTTACTCTGTGTCAAACACTAGAGTCACAGTTTATAAAGGGCTAAATTCTAAAGTCAATGTATAAGGCAAAAATTGTGGATGGTCAGAATTGCCCTTGAAAATCCTTTAGGAAGATGCCATATTGGAGACCCACAGGAAGGTCTATGCTTCCTTCAGTTGGGCACCAGACGTAGTAGTTGGTTCGCTTTTCGGGACCATGTTGTGTGAAAAATTTGTTAACACTACAGATACAAATGGATGCTCAAACTCTAAGAAGGATGTTGGAAATGAGACTGCAAAAGCTGCTTTGGAGCACAGGTTGATTGAGCAGAATGGCTGAAAGGTGCCCACACAATTGCTAGTTTGGGATTGCAAAGTTGCTGTCATTACAATTTGGGGTATTTGGAAATACTGAATCAGCTCTGTTCTTTCTGGAAAGCCACAACTCTGCTGAATAGTGGGACACTTTTGACTTGTTTATTAAAAATATTTCAATTTTTTCCAATTTATTTAGCCCTTTTTCTAATGTTCAGTCTTTTCAAAAATTCAACTCCATATTAGGGATGGTTTATATAATCTCTCTGGATGATTTAATTTCCTTAAGTAAAGCCCAAAGCCCTGTCTTTCAGATTCTGTACCCTTTCTTCCATATCTCCCCCCGCCTCAAATGGAAATTAGGTTATTGAGAAGTATGGCAGGTGAAATTCTGAAGATGTCCCCCCAAGATCCCCATCCCCTGGTTATTCAATCAAACACTAATCTAGATACTGAGGTTAAGGAACTTGTCAGATAGAATTAAGTTTATTAATAACTAAGGTTATTATCCAGGATTAGATGGGTAGGCAGAAGAGGAAAGCAGAGGAGCAATGAAGTCAAGGGGAGGTCAGCAAGATTCAAAGCACAAGAAGGATTTGGTCTGCTGTTCTTGGCTTTGAAGATGGAGAAAGGGGGCTATGAGCCAAGTAATGCAGTCAACCCGAAGATGTGATGACCTCTGGTCAATGACTGATAAGGAAACAGAGACCTCAGTCCTACCACCACATGGAACTGAATTTTACCAACAATGTGTATAACCCTGAAAGTGAATTAATCTCCAGATTCTCTAGAAGGGAATGCAGCCCAACCAAAACTTTGATTTTGGCTTTGTGAAATCCAAAGAAGAGACTTAGCTAAGCCACACTGTGCTAGACTTTTCAGACTATGAGATAATAAGTTTGTGTTATTTAAACCAATTTGTGGTAATCTGTTATGACAGCAGTAGAGAACTAATACAAATGATCCTCACTGTCATTATTTCTTAAACTTGATAAGACATTGGAATTAACTGGAGACCTTTAAAAAGTACTGATCATTGAGTCACCCCTAGAGATTCTCATTGAATTTATCTGGGGTGTAGACTGGGCTTCAGGATTTTTAAATACTCACTAGATAATTCTAATACACATCAAAGTTTGAAAACCACACATGGGAAACAGATATCTATGAGTCTGTGGTATATCTTCTTGTGTTGTAAGCAGAGGCATTGATTTCCTTTTTGTTTCAGACTATCTTTTCAAAGATTTTTGTAGAGTGCTGTACCACCTTGGAAGATAGAGATAGCATTTCCCTTTGGAGAAAGGGAGGCATGCCTGCTACCCATTATAAAAGATTCAGGTTCCCTAAACTCAGAGTTCCTCTCTTATTAACACAACTCACTGCATGTTCAGGTATCATCTGGTCCTCTTTGAATTGCCCAGTGGGCACTGGGACTCAGGAAACTGATGCCAAAAATGCTGGTCTTATGGCTGCTTCTATTGTTGTAATATTGTTATGTGTATCTCTGACCCAGGAGTCTTGTGTCTTCTGCCATCATCCATGAAACTGGCAGGCTAACTTGTTAGCTCACAAGTAAAGTAAGTTCCCAGATCTTTGATGGTTCTTAAAAATCACTTTTTTTCTTTATTTTTATGGCAGTATGGAAGAAGGAGTCCTTGAATACATATAGTGTCCTTTGGATTCTTACTTCTCTTTGAGATTCTCATGCTCCTATCTGGCCTTTTGGGGTGATGAGCTGTGCTCATTACTGTTTACTGAGGTCCTGGTCATGAGCCCTTAGTTTCAGAGGTTGTGGTAGCTTCTCTATCTTGATCCCAGCCTCTGTAGGTCTTCTGGTATTCTTTACCCATTTGTCCCAATGGGACATGCAACAACTTCTGCAGCCCCTGCATGTCATGCACAGATCCTGGGGGCCAGGAATACTATCTTAGTCTTATCTACTTGTTTTCTTCCTTGACTGCTGTGTCATCCATCTTCAACCACATGGAATATGTCTCTGACATGAAGGCCAAGATGATCAACAGGGCCCTGCAGTGCTTTGCCTGGGGAAGTAAGTATACCACTTGCTCTGAAGTTTTTGGGATCCCCCACACCCAAAGAACTCTGTCCAGGTCAAGCATCTTAGTAAAGGAATTTGGTTCATGTTTTCTTAGGAATTAAGCTAGAGGGCACTACTCAGAACCTCATTTACAATACTCCCTTAACTTTTTTTCCTGCCTCTTCTACTGTAGGGTGAGTTCTTTGCATTTTTTCCCTCTTCACCATTGGTTAAATTTTCTTTACTTTTTTTCACTCAGGGGCATTAACCCCAGGCAGCCCCAATGTCCTCCAGAGGCATTTATGCAAACATGACTTTTCATGGCCTGTCCAGAAATCCCAGAATTCTTTAGATGGGAATATAGGCCATACCCTTCATCTTGCCACCATAACCTTTATAAATATTGATTAATAAATGACTATTTCTAAAAGACTGTGCGCTCTTTGAAGGCAAGAACTGTCTAACATAGTCCCTATCACATTGATAACATACAGTACATTTTTATTCAATAAAATCATTGTCCTCCCTTTTACTCAGCACCTTCTATAGCTACTTCCTTTATAAGTCACCATGTGAACAAATGCTGACTATTTATTATGTGTTCAGCACACCGAAAGTCATGCTGGTACAGGACACAGTCTCTGCCTTCAACAAACTGTCCATCTAATTGGGGAGACAATTTAATCCGCATAATATAACAGTAAAAAAAATATGAGATGACTGGTGATTAAGTGATTTTAAGATTTTAAGTGTCTCAGAAGTCTATAGGAGGAGGTGAGTGAGAAAGGAATTAGAGAAGGTCTTTTTGGACAAGAGGAACTTGGGATGGGTAGGTTATAGAAAAGCAGGCAGTAGTGGGTAAGTCATTTAGATAAAGAAAAACATAGAGAAAAGAATGTTTTTCAGACTACAGGTTTGTAAAATTTAGTTAATTAGTGATTTTTATGAAAGCTGTTGTAGGTTTATGGAAAAGTCATATAGGAAGTACAGAGTTCCCATATACCATCCCTAGTTTTTTCCCTATTATTAACATTTTTCATTAGTGTGGTACCTTTGTCACTATTCATGAAACAATATTATTATAACTATATTACTAACTATTGCCCATAGTTTACATTAGAGTTCAATCTGTGTTTTTTATTTTTATTCTGGTAATATATATATAAAACCTAAATTTTCACATTTTAACTACAACTCAGTGTCATTACTTGTATTCCCAGTTTTGTACTACCACCACAAACTTTCCATCACCCTAAACAGAAATTATGTATAAATAAGCATTAAATCTTTGTTCGTTACCCCATTCCTGCCCCTGGTCATCTGTATTCTAATTTCTTACTCTATGAATTTGCATAGAGAAATGAATTTTTGCCTCCTCAAAATTTTTAGCCTATTCATTTAGCTCCTACATGAGGGCTATTGTGACAGCTTTTGTGGCTTCATTGTCTTATGTGGTGTTTTTTACCTTTCTATAGGAAATATTTATGATTTTTCAAAATTCACTCTCTTTTACCACAAGTCATTCTACCCAACTACCTACCCTCCTAATCATGGGAAACTTGGTGTGTGTTGAAGATGGGTAAAATTTCATGAACATTTAATTGAACTTCTTAGAAATATAATCAGTAGATACAGTACAAATGAAAAGAAAATGGACAGTGTGGAAATAAAGTAGTGATTATCAGGATCAATCATTAAGCACGGTTTGTCTTGTGGGTGTTGATGGTGTCAAGAGGGTAAATAGTTGAGATATATGAATACATTTTAGTAACAGGAAGGGTATTTTTATGTCTTGTAATTCAAGCATTTTGAATTTTGATTCCCTGTCTTGAACAATAAGGGCTGAGCTTCTTAGTAGACCAGAACTATCTATTTATTACCTTTTTTCTCCTCCTCTTTCCTTCATTTCACTCCCTACCCATATCCCTTGCCCTAACCTCTTATATCCCAGCTAGTATCAGGCTAGATACACATCTGGATATTTCTCTATTTTTCTCTTATTTCTCAGAAATGAATCAATATTCTGGCAAGGAGTTAAGAGGACTGGTCTTTTACACAGTATTTTGTAGATAAATACAATGTGGTAACTTAAGTGTTTGAAAATACTTTTAAATGTTTTTTATTTATATTATCCTTAAGCTTTAATAGTTACCCTAGAATTTTAAAAAAATCCCAGTAATTGGTTTTAAACATTTAACACTTTGTAGAGTTTGAATAATTTCCTTTCCATTCTACCTCCCCAGTTCCAATGCCTCCCTTCCTCTCCTCAGAAGCAACTAGTTAGTAATTTCTTGCTAGTGTCCTTCATAAACTCTCTTTACATAAATCAAACTTAATTATTTAAGTAGCCCCCTTTTAAAAATCTGAATTAGTAACATACTATATACACCTTTTAAAAAAAATCTGACTTAATGTCTTCTTTCTTAGAAATTGTTATATATCAACACATATAGATTTACCCTGTTCTTTTTAATGGCTGTTGGATGCGGAAAATAATAATTTATTAGATTATTCATACATAGTTAGGTTATTTCTAGTCTTTTAAAATGCAAATCTCAGTTCAAAGAAGAGGCTTCTGTGCCTGCTTCTGTGCCATTTGTGCAAGCATATCTGTAGTACATCTGTAAACTGAATAACAAGTTGAAGAGAAAGGTGATGCTGTAGTGGTTAAAGCAGGACATTGGAGTTTATCTACACACTGCCCAGCTCTACCACTGACTAGCCTAGAACAAGTTATATAATCTAGGACAAGTTACTTAACCTTTCTGTCTCAATTTCCTCATCTGTAAAATAGGGATAAAAAAATAGTACAAAACTTAGATGTTATGAGTATTAAATAAATTAATACAACACTCTCATACCAGCATATAATGTATTCTCCATAAATTATTTTATTAGGACAATTTCCTAGAATCCGGAAACTTCTTTTTTAAAAAACGTCAGTGCTATTATTGGAGAGTAACTTTCCCCCCCCATCCTTGGCTAGGAAGAACTCACTGCTAAGGTTGTTATAAGTGTTGATATTGTTCAAGTTTAATTTTGGCTCAAAGGATGTTTGGCGGGGTAAATTGTGAGTAGGAGTTTCTGGCTGTAGTGGGACGCTGAATTTAGTCTCATTTGTTTTTGAACATTGGATTGAAGGTCATCATTTTAGGCCTCAACATCCTTATCTGGTTACATGCAGGGATTAGATTAGTGATCCTTAGGGCACCTTCCAGCTCCAACAATTATGTCAAAATGAGATGTGATTTACATGGCTTAGATAATTGTAGGAGATAAATTTCCATCCTGACTCATCTAACTTTGCACATGTTGTTCCCTTTGCGTGGAATGACCTTCCCCCTTGTGTGATTGCTGAGCTGAGCTCTGACTCATCCTTTGAGACTCAGCTCTGGCTAGGCCACCTGTGTGATGTTTTTCTTGAGTACCCCAGCTGAGTTTGGCCCTTTCTCCTTTGGAGCTGTCTTAGCACCTGCATTATGTTGTGGCAGGTCAAGCGTTTAGAAATATTAACTGAGAGTTTTTATCTCTTAGCCTGGACTCAGCTCTAGTAGGAAGGATGACACAGTCTTTTCCTGGATTTTAAATTTCAAGAGTCTAAGCCCTGCAGGGACTGCAAATGCACATGTGCATAGATAAAACAATCACTGGGAGAAGACAGGCTGAGGAAAGCTGCTTTATTCCAGGTGGAATGAAGTTCTCCAGACAGGAGTAGGCAAAGGATGAGTAAACACTGTGGGTCCTTATGGAGGGGGTTCTCTGTTTTGTCCTTTCCCTGCACTCAGTGTATGGGGGAGAATGACAGAAATCCCAGAGAGGTGTGGGGTATCTGAGCACAGAGCGAAGCCAGGTTTCCTTTTCTGGGTAGAGCCCAGGGAAGTGAGAAGAATGAGTAGTGGAAATGGCTGCAGAGGCATCCAGGTGAACAGGCCTGAGGGTCCTTTCAGAGGTCCCACAGAGCCTGTCACAGCTGGGAGCAGAAGATGGATATTCTTGCACTTGAGAGGATCGTGGAAGTGGTGATGGGATGAGGATGGTCCCACTGAGTTTCCTAGGGCCCAATGTGGTATGTGAGTAACCAAATGGCCCCATGCACTTCAAAGGGACAAGGGAGTTAAAGGTACCCAAAGGTACCTTTGTCCAGGATCATGAACAGAATTAGCAGTGACCTGCATACCAACTACTCATGACCAGGTGGAGGGTATCTCAGCAAATAACCTGGACATCATGCTCACCTATTCCCACCTACCTAGTCCCTACTTCCAGGAGGCTTTGGGTGACTTCCAGTACTTAGACACAACCCCAGAGAAATGGAAGAACCCCAAATCGACGGAGGTTAAGTTTCCACAAATTAGAGAAATAGGAGTTCCATAGCAGAAACTAAGTTTAATTCTTTATAAAAATGTTTTAAACTTAAATAAGGATTCAGAGTCCCTCTAATTTCCATCGTATTGTGAATATTTGATCCCTCATCTGCTTCTCTGGATCACAAGCTCTTTGAGGGAAGCTACTAAGTCATGTTGTGTTTTTTTAGGAGTTACTAGGGATTGAACCCAGGACCTTGTATGTGAGAGCAGGTACTCAAAGCACTAAACTATGCCTCTTTTATTTTCTTTTTAATTTGCTCCAGTGCCTTGTAAGTGCTGACACAAAGGAGGCCTGAAGTAAGGTTTTTGACTGGACAATTATTAGATAGTTATTCTGTGCCACAACCTGTTCTCAGTGCTTCCAGAACCCTGTGAAGTAAATATGAGTATCTCCATTTTGTGGTTGAGAAGTCTAACGCTCATAGAACTGATAGAACCCACTCATATGCGGTAAGAGGTAGAGCCACCCTTCACACTCTGAGTCTTTTATGCCAAACCACCTCTCTGGGTAAAAATGGCTCTTTTATCTTGCTGCCTGAATGTAAGTATGGAAAAAGAAAAATATTAGTTTTCCTTATTTTAGTAAATTTTTACATATATCTTACTGTACTACTTCCTAAATAAAGAGCACATTGTTCTGATCGGTTTACTTTTATGATTATTTACAAATTAGATAAAAGTACCTAGCACAGTATGACCATAACACAAATATAATAAAGGCACAGATAAAGCTTAGTGTTTTTTATAATAATGCCTTGTTTATTTATAAAAATAATCCATGCTCTTTGTAGATTTGTAAAATCAGGGAAGGATGAGAAAGAAGTTAAAAATCACTTATAAGTCCACTTCATACAGATACCTGTTGTTAACCTGCAGTTATATTTCACCCTGATTACAGATGTGAATATTAGGAATCCCAGAAAATTAGGATCAATGCTTTGTCTATATGTCATTATATCACTAGTGTCCTGCATAAGCACAGGGTGTCCAATGTTCAGGAAACCCAGAGCACTCTGTTTGCATTGAAATACAGTGGAGGTAGAAGTTAATGAACTTAGGGCTTAAATAGTAAATTGAGATACTCAATATGAAATTCTTCCAGAAAACCTTTAAAGATTCAAGCAAAGTAAAAATGCACATATAGTGTAACCAGACTACTATGGCAACAATAAACTTTAATTGCAATTTAAAAATATAAAAAAAGACAATAAAAATGATTTTAATAAGGACAAAGAGTAATAAGCATGACTGTTTTAGCATTTATCCTAGAGAAAGGAGGGATTTCAGGCCCAGAGTGATATGACCACCTGACCTTCATGTATCATCCATACCTGTGGATGTGAATTTGTCATTTCATCTGTTTTCTTTGACTTAAGTGAGAGAAGTTAGAAAGTCAATCATGGTGCACAATGCTGATTGCCCAAGTTCAGTACAGCAGCACCTTCCTTCTCCACCCCACGTGCAGAGGTGGTGAAACACTAGATAACAACAAACACAGAGGATACAGTTAGCACTGGATTTATATTTCAAACTTCCTAGCAAATTAACTTGTTTATTTCAGGCCAACTAAAGAAAGGGCACTTTCCACCTGAGAATCTCCTCAGTGTGAATGGCAACCACTGTAGAATTGTTTTGGCTTGTTTCTGTTGGTGTTTAGGAAAGAAGGATGCCTGGAAGTCACACTAAATTGACTTGATATTTTTAGGTTTTTGACATTTGGGAATTAATCTCATTTCCATGTTAGTATACCCTGTTGCCTGCTACAAATTAAAAAATTATTAGCCCTCCCCTTTAATTGGCAATGTAATAACATCTCTAAACCATGGTGGTTCAGAGTACAGACTTGGAGACAAACTATATGCATTTGACTCATGGCTCTGCTGTTTTAGCTTGAGACTTTGGGCAAGCAACTAAAGATCTTTAGGCCCTATTTTCCTTATCTGTACCTACCTCATGGGGTTTGTGTAAGGTTTAAATTAGTTAAAATATTTAAGACACTTAGAACAATGCCTGGTGCATAGTACGACAGTATTTGTTAAATTAGTTAATATAATTGGGCTTCCATTGATTGCTGAAGAGCTGGAGGTAAAACAACTTGCTGGGAGTGGGCTGATAACATAAAGCTCACCTGGAAATTCCATATTAATAATAAAAAAATAGGTGCACATGTTTTTAAGTCGAGCAAGTGGAAACTAAGCAAGAAACAGGTTAAGGCTGCATACTGCAGGGGTCTTGAAGCCTACCAGTTGCTTCACTAGGCAAGAAAACCATGGGGCTGACCAGGGGAATGAAAGGAAAAACTGGATTACTTTAGGGACAGGATGAATATTCGAAGAGGGATTGGGATTTCCCAGATTATTTATCCAGATTGTGCATGAGTTTGCTAGAAGAGAAAAAATGAGCCTGGGATTGGGAATGTCTAGAGTTTTTCCTTCTTGCTAGGCTTGTGGATAAATCAGATAGAATTTTAATTTTCAGTTCACTGCTTGTATAAGTTACTGTTTTTGGTTGCAGCACTGAAACCATTTCTGGCTAATTGAAGCAGAGAAGTGATTTATTAGAAGTAAGTGGGGAAGCTCAAAGAACCAACGGGAAAGGCAAGGAAGTAAGGCCACAGGGGTCCAGGAAGCAGAGTCTAGTAGATGTTCAGTTTGGGGTCATCCAGTCTCTTTACCGTCTACTCAAGGTTCATATTCCAGAAAGCAGAGTCCAATTGGCCTACCTTGGGTCACATTCCAATTCCTTGGCTAGAGGAGGATGAGACACTTAACTGGCAATCACATCTGACTGTATCTGATGGGGGAGTTCCTCCAAAGCAAAATCAGGGTGCTATTTCCAGAAAGAAGAAAGGAAAAAGAATGGACAAAGACAACAGATGTTTCCTCACTACTCTATATTGCTTCAAGTAACTGGTGAGGAAGAGGAAAGGCATAAGGCGATAAGGACCCCGGAAACCTTTGATTTTTATTCTTTCAACCCTAGTCTGGTTACCTTCTCCTCTGACCTTTAAGCCATTCTCCCAAGCCTGGATTTATACTCCAGGGGGGAAATTAAGGCTCTGATGGAGTTTTCTTCTGATCCTATCATAGTCCAATTAAAAAAAAAAAGCCCAAAACACTATATGGATTTTTATCAAAATGATAAATTTAGTCTTTTATTAAATCCTTTTTGGGATTGGTTATCTACTATCTATCAGATATTAAGAATAAAGGACAAATAAGCCCTGCCCCCTGTTTTTCAGGGAAGGGAGACTGACACATAAACCAACAAATTGTACTACTACGATATAATATAGAGAATAGTATAGTAGAGAAACAAAAAAGGGCACAGATAGCTGCCTGGGGGAAGTCAATAGAGATGGTTTTTGAGGTCTTGAAAACTGAATGAACACTTTAAAAAATTGAAACATTTATTATAAAACAAAATGTGACCCAAATTATACACATTATTTGCACCACTGTCAGCAGCACCAGTTTCAGTCACTGGCGGTATAAATATTGTTCTTAGACTTCTAGGGCTGGGGAGTAAGCGCGTAACTAATTCCTTGAAAATCAAAGTGAGGTACAAATAAATTGCCACAAATCCAAAATTACAACAATTGGTAAACAGTGTTCTGTCCCTAATAACTGTAGTTAGAGTAAATGAACGAGGTGTGAACTATGCCACTTGTCTCCAGGGCTCCAAGAACCCCTGAACATTTGCCTCACATTCGCTGGGAAGTTTGAAGGAACATTGGGTCAGTGACTGACATTTTAGCACAGGGGCTAAATATGTATTTAACATTCACATCTTTGCTTGAACTCATTTATAGAATGCTTTTGGCTTAGCAAGGTGTCTAGATTACATTTTCTCTGGAAACTAAAATGAGGTCAAGGAATAGGGTGGTAATAAAGATCCCAAAATTCATTGAGATGAGAAGAGTCTCATCACAAAACAGGGTGGAAAAACTTCTCCAACTAGTAGAATATTCTCAGTTACTGAAACTACTGTCGGATTTTTTTTTTTTTTTTTAAATATCAGGAATGCATTTTCTTTCCTATTAGTAATTAGCATGCTGTGGTCAATGGGTATTTTAAGGTGTTGGAGAACATTTTTTCTCTTTTATTGATATGCAAGCATTATCTTATTGGAGTATGTGGATCTCTGTAAACTACTTCAGATCACCTTTTACATCAAGGTGGGAAACAAAGAGAAAATGAATGAATGAATAAATAAATAAATAAAAGTAATAGTAGTACTATTCTTATTACCATTCTCTAATTTTTAAGGGCAACATGGGCTTGCATGGTTTGAAATTGAACTTCACTACTTATTGGCTGTATGATATTACTTAAGTTAACACTGTTTTGCAGTTTCCTCATCTTTATAAATGAGATTTTAATACCTACCTCATAGGGTTTTTGTGAAAATTAAATGAGTTTTTATATATAAAGCACTTTTATCAGTACCTGAGTGATATTTAATGTATTAAATAATGTTACTATTAATATGACTGGCCCTCATGATAACTCTAAGGCTTATAGAGCAAAATTTGGTCCAAGGTAATCATCTTTGACCCACCCTAAGAGATCTTCCAAAGGAGCGTGTTATTAAGCATTTTACCTCTAAATTGCATCAATATCAAACCCTAAAAATAACACCATAAAGCTTTACTATATTTATGTGCTTATCTAGCCTTTGTTTCTGAGAAATCCCCAAGTCAACTTCAAAACAGTCCCTGATACAAGTGAGCACACACTTCAAATAATTTTAATTAATTTGGAGTCCCAATGAATATTGTTTTGCTATAGGTAAATTACATGTATCTTTTTCTCATTTTAATGCTTCGCTTTTTTCTTTACAAAGATGGCTGCTTCTTGTCATAACACTTGGTCAGGATACAACATGGTCTCAACTCTTTTTTTTTTTTTAGATTTATTTTATTTATTTCTCCCCTTCCATTCCTCCCATTGTCTGCACTCTGTGTCCATTTGCTGTGTGTTCTTCTGTGTCTGCTTGTATTCTTGTTAGGTGGCTTCAGGAACCGATCCTGGGACCTTCTGGAGTGGGAGAGAGGCGATTACTCCCTTGTGCCTCCTCAACTCCCTATTCTGCAACATCTTCTTATTTTCTCTCCTCTGTGTCTCTTGTTGCATCATCTTGCTGTGCCAGCTGTCTGTGTTGGCTGGCATGCCTGTGCAGAGTGGTTTTTCCACACTGGGAGGCACTCCCACGTGTGGGAATCACTATTATTGATTCCTGCCTTCTTTCCCTATAACATTGTTGTCATACATTTTATTTATCCACAAGCTATAATCATCTAAAATATTGTTGCTATTATTATTTTGAACAAATATATCAGTTATATCTGTAAGGAATAAGAAAAATAAAATATTTTATTTTGCCTTCATCTATTCCTTTTCAAACACTTTTCCTTTCTTTATGCAGATCAGAGCTTCTGACCTATATAATTTTTCTTCTCTCTGAAGAACTTTTAACATTTCTTACAAGGGAGGTTTACTGGTGATGAGTCCCTCATTTTCTATTTATCTGAGAAGGTCTTTGTTTCTCTTTTACTTTATTTTAAAAAAGATTTATTTATTTATTTCTCTCCCCTTCCCCCTCCCCCACCCTGGTTGTCTGTTCTCTGTGTCTATTTGCTGCATCTTCTTCTTTGTCTGCTTCTGTTGTTGTCAGCGGCACGTGAATCTGTATTTCTTTTTGTTGCATCATCTTGTTGTGTCAGCTCTCCGTGTGTGCAGCACCATTCCTTGGCAGGCTGCACTTTCTTTCACACTGGGTGGCTCTCCTTATGGGGCGCACTCCTTGTGCATGGGGCTCCCCTACCCGGGAGACACCCCTACATGGCAGGGCACTCCTTGCACACATCAGCACTGCACATGGGCCAGCTCCACACGAGTCAAAGAGGCCCGGGGTTTGAACTGCAGACCTCCCATGTGGTAGACTGATGCCCTAACCACTGGGCCAAGTGGATACAGAGGTATAGGGTGGTATTTTTTCTTTCAACACTTTAAAATTGAATTCTACGCTGTTCTTGCTTGCATGGTTTCGGAAGAGAAATTCGATATAATTCTTACCCTTGTTCCTCTATAGGGAAGGTTCCCCCCCGCCGGCCCCCCCCCCCCCCAGAATCTTTTAAGATTTCCTCTGTCTTTGATTTTCCATTGGTTGAATATGATATATCTGGGTGTACATTTTTTTTCCTCTCCAGTATTTATCCTGGTTGGTGTTCTCCAAGCTTCCTAGATTTGTGGTTTAGTGTCTGTCAGTAATTTTGGAAAATTCTCAACCTTTATTACTTCAAATATTACTTCTAATCCTTCTCTCTTTCTTTTTCTTCTGGTATTTCTGATACATGTGACACATTTTATCATTGTCTTATAGTTCTTGGATATTCTGTTCCATTTTGTTCAGTCTTTTATCTCTTTCCCTTTCAGTTTGGGAAGTTTCTAATCTACTTATCTTCAAAGTAAATGATTCATTCCTTGACAGTATCTTGTCTACTGATGAATACATCAAAGCCTTCTTCATTTCTGTTGCAGTATTTTTCATTCTTAGAGTTTCCACTTACTTCATCCACTTGTTTTGTGCATGTAGCCCACTTTTTTCATCAGAGCCCTCATCATGTTAAATTTCTGGTTTGATAATTTCTAAATCTCTGCCATATCAGAGTTTGGTTCTGGTGCTTGTCTTTTCTCTTGAGACTGTACATCTTTGCCTTTAAATATGCTTTATGGCTTTTTTGTTGTTGCTATTGAAAGTAGGCATGATATATGGGTTAAAAGGAATTGAGTTAAATAGGTCTTTACTGTGAGGTTTTATGTTTATTGGCTTGGAGTAAGGCTATGATGTCCTTGTTTTCATCTACCATGTTGTTTTTGGGTTTCCTTAGAGAATCCTTCTTAAATAGGGTCTTTGCTTTGCAGTTCTTAGAGCCATGACTCCCAGTAAAGAGTCTTTACATGACTCCATGTAAAGAGCATGATTCACAGGTACCCTACCCATGTGGTGGTAAGGTATGAGGGAGAGGGGAAGGATTCTATAATACTATAATTAGGTCTTAGTCTTTTAGTAAGCCTGTGCCCCGTGATCCTCATAAGCACTTATCAGCTTTTATTTTATTTTATTTTATTTTTCCAGCTCTGAGGTAAGATAGGAAGGTGAGAATGGGCTGGGGTTTTATATTTCCCTTCCTTCATCAGTTTTCTTTTCTGCCAAAGGAATTTTTTAAGGAGAAGAGAAAGTTCTGGGCACTTTTTCTCCCTGATCTTCACATTGGGAACCTGGTAGGGCACCTGGAGATAAAACTCATGAAAGTTTGGGGACTCTTAGGCTGGGCTTCAGAAGTTTTTATCTCCCAAGCTAGCCCATATGCAGTCTCTAGCAATTAGTTAATTACCCTTTAAGTATCCCTACATGGTGTTGATTTCAGCAGCAGTTTCTTCTGGTAAACTGGTTTTCTTTCTCTGCCCATCTCTCCAGACTTAGGGGGAGGTGGTTTGCTCTATGACCTCAATTCTCTGATGAATCTAAGAAGAGGTGTTGATTTTCAGTTTTTCAGCCTTTTTGTTATTATAAAGATGGGAATGATGACTTCTGAGCTCTTTACATGCTGGACCAGATATCAGAAATTGTTCTTGATCTTTTTTCATGGCAGCTCTTAATGATTCATAAGAACGTATTTGGGAAAAGAAGACAAGAATCCTGCATATTGCTTGAGTCTGAGGGGCCAAGTGTGCACTGAAGTGTTTTTTACTTTTGCCTCATGGCATTCCCATTGGTCACAGCTAATGATCAAAGAAAGAATAGTTCCTGGAAGATCATTGTAGAAGTTGTAGCTGTGAATCTCAGAAAGCTGGTAATAGTACTGGTCAATTTCCTATTCCTTGGCCCCCTACTCTCTTATGCTTCATCAAGTGTTCATAGAGAAATCAAGGTTTTGTAACACCTGCTTCAGCAATGATTTATTGTTACATCTCTATAAGAAGTATAGAGGGAGTGGATGTGGCTCAAGGGTTGAGCACCTGCTTCCACATGGGAGGTCTTGGGTTCAGTTTCTAATGCCTCCTAAAAAAAAATAATAAACAAGCAAAGCAAATGAAAAAACCAACTCAGGGAAGCCAATATGGCTCAATGATTGAGCACCAGCTTCCTACATGTAAGGTCCCGGGTACAATCCCTGGGCCCTGATACCTAAAGAAAAAAAAAATGTATATATATATATATATATATATATATATATATATATGGAAGACACATGGTTGTAAAATTCAGATAAGTCATTGTGCTAATGTAGAAAATCTTTTTATCCTATTGAACTTTTAAAACTATATTAATTATCTAATTTGAGTTAATGAAAACTTTCCAGAGTCTTAGAAAAGAGTTCATTTGCCCCCAGATAAACTAGGAGTTATAAAATCTGAGCTTTGTTTTGGCATTACTCCTACCTACTTGTGGGAGCCCAGGTAACATACTAGGATAATCCAGATGGATTTATTGACCTCTGAGATCACTTCTACCTGCAATGGTTAGCCACACCTCTCTGAATTCCTTCAAATCAGTTAGTTATCCATTTACTTCAATTATTATCACTTCTTAAAAATAAGTGAAATTCCAAACCATATAAATCTGTGAGGTATTAGTACAAACATAATTGGTTGAGTTTCTATGTTTCATTTTAGTAAACATTCCTACGATTTGCTTTGGTTAAAACCTCACTGGTTCGAAATCTAATTTAAAGGATACCTATGCAAAAATAGAACTCTGAACGTCTATTGGTGGGTAGGGATAGTTCTCTATTACCTACAGATTTTCCATTTGTAGGAACTTAAAGCGACTTGTTCAATAGTAGCATGATTAACATTCATGTATTTTCCTTATTATCTGTGGCTCCAACATAGATAGTATTTCCTAAGTGGTGGTGGGAGCTATCTTTAAGCACAACATTTTGTTAGATTTAATTTATGTATCATATTATTTTATCATTAGGGGTTTCATTGACATTTTTCCTGTTTCATCTCAAAGTGTATAAAATTGGGAAGCTAAGAGTGTACATGCATTAATCTGTATATATTCCACCTAAAACTTGGAAGACCAGTCTTAGTTAGATTTTGAACTTCAGTTTGTTTGTTTATTTATTTATTTATTTTAGTATCCTAAACTTTCTTTTTTGTCTTCTACTTTTTTATAGATTCTTGTTCATTCTTGCTCATGAAATGTTTCTCTTTACCAGAAATACATAATAGAGTGGAGAGAAGGCGCAGAGTCCTTGGAATGGAGGAAAAGAGATAAATCATAGAAAGGCATTTTGATCTAAATGACCCCTGGAAGGCAATTGAAATATTAAGTGCTCCAATTTATTTTTTCTCTGTCCAGATGACAGACTAACAAGAAATTAATCAATCAGTCAATCAAATTCAATCAATGAGACCAGAATGAAGTTCATCTGAGCTGTGATGCATAGTACTTGAAAGTGAATTAGTGCCTGAGTTGGAGGGATTTCAGAGGAATAGTGCTAACAATGGCAAATCAGCTTAACTTGTAGATTTTGCTAACAGAATCAGGACCTGACAACAGCAAATTCTATCCAACAGCCTCCAACTGCCTATGAAACAGACCCACATGCCCCTTCAAATCTAATGGATTGTAACAAAAAAACATCTGAAATAATTTTTTTTCAGTCCTGTAATTTTTATAACAACATGTATAAATCCTAGGAACCTACACTTAAGTTGTCTCTGCACAGAGACAAACAACTCCCAACAGTACCTCCATAACAATAGCCTGTTGGTTGCTAAATGGAAAAAACACACGTAATTATTAGAAGGCATTCTGTTGCTTGCTAAGCCTTGTCACTACTTCCCTAAATCGTTAAAATACTCAGTTCTGTAGGAAAACCACATGGTTTAAAAATCTTTGACAAGTGATGCTAGCAATGCATATTTAGTTGTTGTTTTAGCCACATAATATCTGTGCACAAGCTCAAAAATAAAGCTGAGCTATGAATCTTCAGTAATATGACCACTACTGAGACTTCATTACCCCTTCTAGAGACAAAGTTCCTCTCATGTCAACTCACCCTCAAGGCCCACTCAACCACTGCCCTTTCTCTCGGTCCTCTCCAGACTGTGGTGGCCAGTAAACTCTTTCCCCCAGGTATTAATAATCAATACCCCAGTAAGATGATTTGCCAAATAGGAGAGGAGTATTTTGTAATGTACCCTGTACCTGTAACAATGTCAGACACAGACTTTTAGCAGATTCAAGTGAGCAAAACTAAGGCACAGAATCTGTAGCTCATATTCTCTCAGCCTATTAAGCCCTGGATTCCTACCTGGATCCTGCAGTTTTGATGGGGCTTCACCATTGGATGAAGACAGATGAGTGCTGCAAATCCATTAGGGATTTATTCAGTCTAGAAATTTTTTATATTGGAAAATATAATTATACAATGTTTCATTTTCTCCTATGTCCATTTCCTTCTCAGTTCTATAATTATAATTAGGAAACTCTAACACTTGGCTGCCTCTCTTTAGTTTTATGTTTCTGATGTATTGTTTCTCCCCTTCTCTTTTTTTCTCCGACAAACAGGAGCCAACTGTAATTTTGCTTTTGCGTGGTGTAGGTGTTCCTCTTCCAAGCCACAGCTTGCCCTGGCTTTGCTGTGCAGCAGGCTGGTGGAGTTACCTGGACACCCAGGGTTGACCTGCATGGCTCTGACAATACCCTGGTGGACTGAGCTCATTAGTCATAGCCTAACTGCAGGTTTTCAGGGGTTTACTCCATTTTTCATCTTCGCTAACATCATCTAATTGAGGAACGGATGCTTTTAGTCAGCATCTTCTGGAATGCAAGAAGTTAAAAAATCTTTCTTCACAATAGGAGTATAATGCCCAAGGCTGAATAAATAGCTTCTCATTAATTCTGAAGGAAGTATGTATCTTTCAAAGGAGCAGGTTAACATATGAGTGCTTTTCTTTTAAACACAAAATAGAACACAGTTTGGGGGACAGTGGAAAAGCAGGCATGAGGCTATATTTTAAGGAGTGTAAATTAGTGTACTCTCTTCTGGAGACAATTTGGTTCCATCAAGATTTAAAATGTACACACTCTTGACTTAGGAATGTCACATCTAAGAATACATCCCAAAGGTGTACTAGCATATGTGCTCAGGATATTTATACATCATTATAACATTGTGTATAGGAGCTAAAAATTGGAAGCAATCTAAATGTCCACTTAATCAGAACTGGTTAAATAAATCATTTTACATCCATAGAAAAGATTATTGTAACAATTGTTAAAAGAATGGGGCAGGTCTATATGTATTAATATGGAAAATTTCCAAGATGTTCTAGGTGCCTAAAGAGGGGCAGACAATGCTGCTGCTTGTTTAAAAAAAAAAGACTGTATGTCCACGTGCATGCTTGTGTGTGTGCAGTCCATCTTGATATATATTACCAGCAGTTGCTTCTGATGTGAAGAACTGGGAGCCAGGGGAGTGGGGCTGAAGGAGTCTTACTTTTCAATGTATTCCTTTTTATAAAACTTAAAATATTTTCATGGTTCATGTAATTCCTATTCTTAAGTAGGTAATTAAACAAACAACAAATACATATAAAATGTTAATTGTTCATTTTCTCTTTAGGATGACTTCTTATTGCTTACTCTCCACAGAAAGTATCTCTTCCTGGGCTTTAATATCAAATACACTTTTTTTTTTTTTAGTTTCAGATTGACATTTAATTCTGGCCCCGCTGATGAGCTGTGTGATCCTTGGCAAATTATTTAGTGTTGCTCAGAGTATGATCTTTTTTTGTTGGTTCTGTAAAAGAGATTGGAAATATCTCAAGAATTGTCATAAGGCTGAAATAAGATAAAGTCCCTAGCAGAATGCCTGCAACCTAACACTTAATCAGGCCTTGATGAAAGCTAATTCACTTCCCCTTTCCAGCCTTCAGGAGGAAATGCTGGTGGGAGGTTGTCTAGCACCTTGCTGCAGCCAAAAATTTTTGCTTTGCCCTTCTTTGAGGACATGTCTTTTCCCCTCATAATAGACTGAAGGTTTTATTACTTATTAGTTTAAAACAAACAAATTAACAAAAACAAAAAGATACAACTAAGGCAAATAAACAAAACCTCTTCTCTGCTGGTATGATTCAAAACAAGCCTCCGGTGAGGAACTCCAGGCTGGCCTCAGAGCAGCTGGGGCATAGTGCACGCTGAGCTCTCAATTTCTTCTCCAGGGTCCCTGAAGCTTTATGGTTCTCCATGGCTTAGGTCTCCTCTGGGGTCCTCTTAGTTCTGGCAGCTGCCAGCCCAGGAGGACAAAACAAGAAACTACTCAGAGGTTTTTTCTCCCCCAAAGTCTCCTGGGCCTTTACTTTCTGGAAGAGTTTTTCTCTTTTTATTTTTAGTTTTCAAACATGTATAAAAAAATGTTTCTATTTTGGTGGGAAGAAGAGAGTGCTTTTCAAATAAACTCTCTAGGGGAACTGCTGTGGCTACAGATTGTGTGTGTGTCTCTGTATGTGTGAATGTTTCTTTTTGGAGATCAGCAGAGAAATATGAAGCAATTGGAATGCTTTGCTTTGGTTCCCTGTGACTCTCCTTCGTTGCCGTACAACACTTGTTGGATACTTTTGCATACACCAACTCTTTCCTTTGGGTGGCGGCTGACGCTTGAGGTCGTAGCCTCAAAGTCACAGAGGAGGACCAAGTTCTTTGAGCTCTGGAGAGAGGCCAGATGCCCATCCATTCTTCCCAGCTTTTAGAATTTGTTCCAGGATGCAGGTTCACAGGTACAGCTCAGTGAGGATGGGTCTATCTGTGAGTAGCAGAGCCCACAGCACTTTACACCTGCCTGAATTATCACACACCACTTGCTTTATCACCAGTTTGCAGCATAGCATTGGGGTAGAGGGTGCTAGCTTAGGAGCCAGATAGACACAGCAAGCACTTAGGGCAGTGCTAACTCCAACCCAGACCGTCTTTCCAGTGGATAGTGAGTTCTTACAGGACAGATACTGTGTCTTGCCCTTTTTATGTCCCAAGTGCCCAGTACATACCTAGGCACTCTGTGAGTAAATGAAAGATAAATAAATTAATGTATGCATGAGCTCCCCAAAGCAGAATCTCAGTATGATTGGTTCTGACACACTTACCATTCTCAATGGCTGGCATCCTTGGATGGCATCTCTTTTAATGTCATTTCCTTCTTGGCTACTCCTTTTCTTCCTTTAGAAAACTCTCTTGCTTTATAAATTCTTTCATTTATTACAACTTGGGTTTTTTAAAAAAAGAAATGTTCTCATTCTCAAGAAAAAGAAAGGAGAGAAGAAAAAAGATCTCAGGGATTTGTAGTAGATTCTGTTGGTATTTCTTATTGCTTAAAATATACATTTGGTTAGAAAGTAGGAGAAATATTTGTTTTTCAGGATTTACATATAAAATTCTTTAAGTGTATAAAAACACACTGTGGCATTCAATATGCATCCCATCTAAACTTGAGTAGGGTCTATTTTAATTTTTCATATTTGGTATGTAGCATCATAACACCTAAATTAAAAATTGGTAACTACTGAGTTGGTTCAAAATACACTTGATGACTTGTAAAGAATGAAAACTAACCAGTTGCCTTTTTATTTTTTACCTAGAAGATTAATATACTATCTAGTATATGGGAATAATTTTTGTTTATTTATTTTTGTTTTTTTAATAGGAATTATTTGATACCAAACTCTTTTTGATAAATATTGATAAGTGTGATTATAATGAGAAGTTTTTGGAGCTTTTCTATTTCCAGAAGAGTAAACTCTTAACTTCAGCTTTTCAGAGATGACTAAACTAGGCTCTGATGCCATGTTGGCAGCTTTAGAATCATAGAAAGAGACTATAGAGGCCACTCAGTCCAACCCCTTCATTTTACAGGGACACTATGTGGCTTAACCAGAATCACAGAGTTAATTAGTGGCAGGGTGGAACCTAGAAACCACATCTCCTAAATCCTTGTTCAGTTACTTTTCTAATTCACCCAATGCCTTTTTATCTTACACTCAAGACTTATAGGTTTTATTTATGCATATTCTGATATTTGTTATTCTTAATTTAAATAAGCTCAGGATTGTTGGCAGAAGATTGATATCATTGGGGAAATTCAATAGTCAGTGGTGAGAGTGTGCTAAATTATTCAATTTAGAGAAAAAAATGATGACTCAAACAAAATGTGTTTGGATCATATTTGGCATAATGGCCAACATTTGTGCCCTAATTTATTACCTAGTTGTGGAGACAAGTCTAATGCATAAAAATTAGTGGTGAACAATATTCATGTATTTTTGTTAACTAATCAATTATCTGATACAGAGAAAACATTTGTTGAGCCCTGCAGGGATGAGAGAAGGCTTCATGGAGGAGGCAACACTAAATGTAGGTCCCAAAGAATGAGCAGAGATAAGAAGAGATAAGATATGCAGTGGGAGAAGAAAAATATTCCACACAAGAGCAAACAAGAGTGTGTGAAGTGGTGGAGAGGCGATGGAACAGTGTGTGTCTTTTGTGTTCAGGAAAAGATGATGGTTGTAAAAGCTACTCTGACTGGAAAATAAGACCAGGTTTTTTTTTTCTACATATTTTAAAAATTTTATCCTGGTAACATGTAGACAATATAAAATTTCCCATTGTTACCACTTTCAAATATATAATTCAGTGGTATTAATTCATTCATTTATTAATTCCTTAATTCAAAGTGGTTCTACCATCATCACCATCTTTCCATTCCTCCAGACAGAAATTCTGTCCCCATTATGAAATAGTACCCCATTCACCCTGGTTCCCCATTATATGGGTCCCTGGTAGTATGTAACTTCCTTTCTGTCTCTATGTATTAGAATATTCTAGTTATTTAATATAAATGAGATCATACAATATTTGTCCTTTTGCACCTGGTTTATTTCATTCAACATGATGTCTTTGAGATTCATTCACGTTGTAGCAGGTATCATAAACTTTATTCCTTTTCATGGCTGAATAATATTCCATTGTATGTATATACCACATTTTATTTATCCTTCATCTGTTGATGAACACTGATTGTTTCCATCTTTTGGCAATTGTGTGTAATGCTGCTATGAATATTATCATACACATATCTGCTCTAGTCCCTGTTTTCAATTCTTTTGAGTATATACCTAGAAGTAGAATTGCTGGGTCACATGAGTTTCTATACTTAACTTTCTGAGAAACCACCAAACTGTTTTCCACAGTGGCAGTCCCATTTTACTTTCCCACTGACTATGCCTGAGGGTTCCTATTTCTCTGCATATTTGCCAAAACTTGTTATTTTCCATTTTTAAATAATAGCCATTCTAGTGAGTATGTTACCTTGCATTTTGAGCTAAATGTGACTCTACAGAGACTTGTTTGAGACTATCACTTGGGCAGTGGTTGGCAGTGTGGGTTTGGAAAGTATGAAATACTAATTAGGAGGAACTTGAAAACCTAGGCATGAGATGGTAAGACAACTGTCATAATGGAGATAGAAGAGAAGGAGAGAATATAAAGATATTTCAGAGAAATAACCAACTGCTTGGATATGGCAGATCAAGAGAATAAATGATTCAAAGTTGGGTCCAAGGATTTTAGCCTGTGTGCACAGAAGTTTGTATGTGTTTTGAATTCTATTTCCTGACAAGACTAGAGTTTGAGCTGATTGTTTTAATAGAGCCTTTTTTGGGTTGGCAATCATCCTCTCCCCACATATCTTTCCCTCTGGTTTTAGGTTACAGTGCTATTGTATTAAAGGTGTGTTTAACTTCCCTTAAGGAAAAACAGTATTTGTAAAAAAAGTTGGTTGGTTCCTTGCACCTGCCTTCTGATTATTGTTGACTTTGCCACTTAGTTATCTCATTGTTAAATATAGAGGGAAAGATCCCTGGAGCCCATCAATCTGCAGGTGGGAATGTATTTAATCTTTGGGAGAAAACAAAATTACTTACCTGGTATGTTTGTTCTTTGACTAATGATGTGGTCAATATGATCCACCCTCTATGCCCAATGAGTTCCTAAAGCTTTTGGTATTTGGAGAGGAGGAGTAGAAGTAGTTTAGTTCATATATGTGACTAACAGGAACATTCAGGTTCCTGATAATACTCATAAGGAAACTGATGAAATGTAAAAAGGTTCTTGAGCTTAGAAACCTATAAAGCTTTTAAAACCAAGTGAAATTTTATTCTGGCCCAATGGATCTCCCATTCTATCTATCATCTTGAGAGAGGCTACTCAGGAGATACGTTAAAAGAGAATTTCACTACAAGTTTTCCTAATGCCAGCAAAATCTATATAGTAAAATTATATTACTATTATTTTTATTGTTGTTGCTAGATTTTATTTAATCCTCAGTAATCCTGTGAGTTAGATATAATTATCAATCCTATTGTACAGATTAAGATACTGAGAAAGGTTGAGAGAGGTAAAAAACCTGAATGTTGAACCCCAGCCATCTGACTTTAGATACTGAATTTTTCTCATTCCGCTATGGAGAATGTGGGCAAGAAGTCAGGCTCAGAGAACATGCCAACTTGCTTACATGTTTTATTTTCAAATTATTTGACACTGGTTCTTTATGGGTTGTTTGGACTAGTCTATTATAATACGTATGTCAGAGGGGTGAAAATTTCTTTCCACTGGTTATTAGCTTCTGTAAACTAATTATGCTACAAAGGAAGTCGTCCTTACAGCTCTTTAAATTATCCAGCAAATCCAAATCCTTGTTTTTGCTTCTTTCAAGGTACTGTTTGCCTTGGGAAAAAAAAAACACATGTGTTCCATTTCTCTCACTATATTTAGCTGCCTGGGATGGTAACATCTACCTGCTCTTTGGGACTTTGGCTCATACCCAAGGTTGTTGCGCAAGGGAAAGGTGAGGGGGCTGGATTTAGGCTGTATCTTGTTATCAACCATTTTTACAAGGACAGTGTTATAAGAAAAACATAGCCACATGGCTGTAGGAAATGCTAGTTTGCAAACACGTTTAGAGTGACTTGCTTTAGTTTTATTCAGTTTTTTTCTCCATTAGGATTTCTTGATCAGCTTGTCCTGTAGACACTTGCATGCGAACATAGAGTTCAATGAAAGGTTGCCTGTTTTCTGCTTGAAATTTTGGCAAACTGTCAACCTTGCACCTTCTTTTAAATTGCAAAAAGATATGCTAGACACCAAGAAGAAATTGGCTGGCATTTCCTCTGCATGTGATATAATCATTTCATTGCTTGACTGGAAGGGACCTTGAGAGGCCAGCTATTTCTTTCTACCTTGCCCCTATTCTCTTGACATGGACCCATTTAAAATATACTTAGAAAAGACATCATATATTTTTAAACCCCTAAAGAAAGTACAAATTCTCTTTATTATTCATTCTATTGTTTAGTGTTCTCTTTATTATTCTTCTGGTGTATTTAAACAACAGAAAAAAAAGCAGACGATTACAAGGTTGTCCAACCATGCAGCCATCTTCCTGTTTGTTTTGGCCCAAGGCAGTACAGTTAAATTGCTTATGTTGATATAAGCAATTCATATGAAAGAAGACATCATTGAATTATGTGACACATAATCCAGTGAAAAGCCCTAACCTCATTATCAGTTAATTCATACTGTACCTAATTTCAATTCTTGAGGGTGTAATTCAAATAAACCTTCCTGGTGCTCCCCTAAATGGAGGTGGAAGTAGCTTCTTGCCATTTACTATGTAAGGGCCCCTCCTATAAACTGGAAGACAAGGGCAAGAGCCTTAGAATAAATCATCTCCTTTGATTTATTACTCCTTTGCTGCTAAGGACCTAAAGTTGCTCATTAATTGAAACAGTGCTCGTAAACAATTTAGGACAAAGCCCAACAGTTCTAAGAATTTGATAAATATTAACTATTATTCTTATTTAGAGAAACCAGTCCCTGAGCTTAAGATGAGCTCTTCACTATCGCAATCCCAGCAACCTAGAAAAGGATAAAGAATTGTGGTAGAAGAAGACCCAGGGGATAGAGTACCAAGCCATTGGTCTAACCATTCCTACTAGTCAACTGTCATAACTTTAGGGAAGACAGATTCTTGTCACTATCTAAACCTACTGAAGTTTCATAGCTGCAATATTGCTGTTTGCATTTCATTTAGCCACTGAGTCAAGCTCTTTCCTACTATAATAATACACAATTGACTGTGTCAGTCTCAATTCTTTGTTTGCAGGCTTTGGTGGAAGACCCTCTTTCACTACCATCTTCCATAGGACTGTCTGCATCTAGATGGCCTCTGTCATTTGAGTAGGCAAAGTAGTGGGCTTCCTGGCTGGGTCCAACAGATCCTAAAGTGCTTGATGGAAACTAAATGCAGTGAGAACCCCATACTAGTGTTCCGAACATGGCAGTGCCAGCGTTCCTGTCAGAGTTGACAAAAGGATGCTCTAAGGACTATCCCTACTGATGGGCTCCTGTTGACAGTCTTGCATTTTTTCATGCAGAAGAGTCACACAGATCACCAGAATTACCAGGGGCACTTTAAAAAAACACAGTTTCCTGTGCCTGATATTCTGATTCTGGAAGTTGGGATGGTACCCAGGAATCCTTTTAAAAAATATGCATAGATGGTTCTAGGAGTTTTTAACCTAAATTATTGAACCTTTCCAAACGAGTGCTTTATTCAGGATTGAGTGGGGAAACCTTTTGAGTTTTAACAGTTTGCTCACCTATCCAAAATGTATATTTTGCAGGGCATTGGTAGGCTTTGATTTAGTTCTACTATTAGTCCTTATTGAATTAGCTGGACCTGCCATAAAGTCCATGGGTTACACTGAGGTCTCTACTGGGATTTTTAAGTAAAGAAGGCTCTCTTTAAGTCACCTTCAAGTCTCTGAGTCGTGGGCTCATTGGCAGGTGCTGGTGGCAATGCCTGGCCAGACCAACTTCTCAGTCCTTCCATTGCAGGCTCAGCCTCTCCCTTGGCACAGTCCTGCCCAGGCCTGGAAGTACATCAGTGACCTTAGTTCTTCATTTTTCTGAGCTGGCACAAGTTCTATCACACGCACAGGTTGTATCTGTTGTGCCAGATGTAAGCACTATGTGACCTCTCTGTTTGAGCCTCTCCTTGCCCTAAAGTGCTACCTTCTGCCTCAGTTTACCAGCCTAACATCCTAGTTTTTCACTGGATCTGCAGCCTACTTTGAGCCTTAGCCCACTATTCAATGCACCCTGACTCACTGCCTGACTCTAGTCCTTCTCTCCCCAGTGGACTGCCCTCTGTACTCTCTAAAATTGACTGGACACTATCGCACATGGAGTAGAATATCCTGTGGTGGCAAAGAGTGTAGCTCTAGACTTTAACATCTGGGTTGGAAGCTGGCTTGAGCACTTTCTAGCTGGGCAAACTTGGCAAGCTTTCCACTCTATACTTTAGTTTCTTCCATAAAGTACTTAGAAAGTGCTCTTAAGTATAAGCTGCTCTCATAATTATTACTGGTTTGCCGAGAACCATGAAACCATTGCCTGCTTGATTACAAAGTTTGTCTATTACATGGAGTTGAGTTCACCACACCCTTTGGATATTGTCCATTGTGCTTTCCAGCACACAGGTCCCAGCTGCCTAATCCCCCCACCCCTCTTTCCCAGCCATCTGCATTTCTGAGGACTCATGAATCAATTTATGACAAATTATTTTCTTTGGTATAATTGCTTTTTTTTTCTGATTAAAAAGTCCAAGTTCTTTCAACCTCACAGACTTTTATTTTCATTCATCTTTTTGCTTCTAGCTTAAACCTTTTCCAAATTCTTTTCTCATTTAATGCTTAAACCAAATGTACTTTAAGAAAAGTACAAGCTAGGTCAAGGGTGGTGGAAAACTATCTCGGGGTTTCTACATATGGTTTCCCTGTTCTCCAGTTAGGATCACACTAACTTGAGGAACATCAGAATACAGCTGTGGTTCTGCCCCCATGCTGTCTGACTTACACCTGAGAATTTCTTTGTTTTGTTACCTTATTTTATAAAAATGAATAAAATCTCAGAAACTGTTAATCTATTATGGGAGGCTTAATAATAACTTGCCCCCCCCCCCCCTTTTTTTTTTTTTTTGCAGTGGAGAAGATAAGGAAATGATGATGGGACTAGAAGAGAAATAATATTGCTATTTATTTAGCAAGTATGTCATTAGTACCTATTTTGTGCCAGGTACTGTTCTAGGTGCTTAGGGAAGTATTAGGGAATAAAACTAAGTTTCATGCCATGGAAATTCTCCATACAAGTAGACACAAAATCAGTAGTTGATTTTTAATCAAAAATGAAATTTTTTGTTAAAATATGGACTGCAGAAATATTTTAAGATGTGTTGAATTTAAACAGATCATTTACAATGAACAATTACAGCATTTGATAATATGCTTGGCAAAATAAAGACACTGTTATAGTAATATTTGAATTTGTAAATAATAAATACAATAAATAATAATTGTAATCTGTTTTTTCTTCAAATATAAATTTTACTTTTTCAAAAGCTAAATTGAAGAATGAATGCACTGCAATTTTTTCCTCATAATTTGGACTCTTCTAGAAAATGTTGATGAGGCTGTAAGATAAATTGTGCTTGGTAAAATTTACGAATACTCTTTGTCATTATGTTAATATTCTTTAAATTTGCTAATTCATAGGTGATATGTGTGTAGTATAATTAACTCTAATAGGATGAGTCAAATCTGTTAATTCTAGGCTGTTAATGTAGAGGTGCCCTATCTTATGAGGTTTCTTGAGGATGTCTTTAGATCATTTAGGAAGAATTTTTTGAAATCCCTCTCTCAAAAGGAGACAGTAACCAGCCAATGCTTTAAAAGCTGTTGGCAATCTTTTGGATTAAAAGTTTTGGGCCTTCATTCACTACTTTTTTCTGAGTAGGAGAGTTAAGGGTGATGATGGCAAGAATGGTGGAAGAGAAGTGCCACTGGCTTGAAGATCATGTTGTTCTTGAGCATGTGTGGTAAGGAGGTTGGGGGGGTGTTGTGGTCACTCAGGGCATTCAGGGCAGCAGAGTGGGCAGAGTATACAGAAGGGAGAGAATGGATTCCCCCCAGCTTTGAAAAATACAAAATCACTCTGAGGAGAGCCATATCAAAATCTTTATAAACTAGCATCTTAAGGGTATCATACACAAGAAAACCAATTAAGGCTATGATTTAAAATGGTTCTGCTATTTTACATTACTGTTAAAAAGGAACAGTAAAACATGGCTCTTAAAAAAGTAGGGTGGAAATTTAGAAAATCAGAGTGAATTCAAGAAATTTATTGAATACTTGCCTGTGTCTCACATTGTCCTAAGGCTCTGTAAATACACAGGTTGCCTGCAACACATTTCCAGTTCTCAAAGAACTCACAATAGGTGGGTGGTGGGCAATGTTAAATAGGGTGCCAAATAAATACTATCCAGTGTTGTAGATGGTTTATCAGGCTAGATTTCGTCAAATTATTAAGGGAGGGGGCACTGGTTCAGGGAAGTTCCCATCCTCTCCCTTTTTTTACCTGTGTGCTTCTGTCAATGTACAATGTAATTGTTTGTATGGCTTTTTGGAAAGTTATCTAAAATCCTTTTGAGAAGTACAAAATGTATTTTAAAAATCAATCAAGATAATCCTCTGATAATGTACCATTTGAATACATAAATCATAGAGTAATCTGAAGCCAAAATATATAAAATATCCTTCAAACAAATGTACTGTTCAGAAAAAGGTTCAGAGTGAATTAGCTGGAGGGGATTGTCAAAGGTCATGGTTTTTCCGGATTTAACAAGATTACACTGGGTAATTTTCTTGTATTCCTATAACTTCAGTCTCCTGTTCTTTTTTTTACTAATGCTGAGGTATCAAGACTCTGGTCAAGATTGAGAAAAGAATGCAACTGTGAAGAGGAAGGAGGATTCCTCAGGTGGGAAGGCAAGTGTGAGTGTAGTTCTCTGGGGTTATAGGGAAAGATGGGGCCTGAGAGGTAATTAGGGCAGGAAACGGTTATAGATCTGGTGGTGTCTGATCCCTGGAAACACAGAAAGAGATAAGCTTCTATTCAGTAGTCCCAAAACACAACCAGACGAGTATAGCTAAGTGTTTCCAATGCTAAAAGTCAAGGCAGGAGGAATTTTGTCTGGATCTAAGAAGCAAAACTGCATTAAATTAAATAAGTAGTGACAGGAGTCAAAGACACATGTGAGGGAAGGCACCAATTTGTATGTTACATTTCTTTAAACCTTATTTTATGTAGTTATAAAAATATACTTCATAAAGTGTTTGTTTACAATTAGCAATGTTAATGAGTAGTTTTCTATTTATACCCTTAGCTTATACAAAAATAAAAACTGACTTGATTATATGATAAACATTCTGAGATGGATTTGCTGGTGAAATCCAGAGGGGGATACAAGACCAATTCCAAGATTCCAATTGTGCTCACGTCTTTTAGTGGAAGCTACACAAATTTCAGGCATAGTGATCCTGCCTGGGAAGAACTAACCAGCCTTGCAAATCCAAACCTACTGAGTGACAGTAACTATCAAATCATAGCAGGCATTGGTTGGCAACCAATTTAAATCAAGAATGGGGCACACAGCAGGAAAATGCAAATGGTAACTACAATGAGATACCATTTCATATCCATTAAAATGGCTGCTATTAAAAAACCAGAAAGCAACAAGTGTTGGAGAGGATGCAGAGAAGTAGAAACACTCATTCATTGCTGGTGGCAATATAAAATGGTGCAGCTGCTGTGGAAGACAGTTTGGTGGTTCCCCAGAAAGTCAAATGTAGAACTATCATATGACGGGGCAATCCCACTACTAAGTACATACCCAAAAGAATTGAAAGCAGGACCTCAAACAGGTATTTGCACATTAATGTTCCTAGAAGTATTATTCACAATTGCCAAAAGATGGAAGCAACCCAAGTGTCCATCATTCAATGAATGGATAAATAAAATGTGGTATATACATACAACGGAATATTATTCAGCTGTAAAACAAAATGAAGTCCTGATACATGTGACAATACAGATGAACCTTGAAGACATCAATTTGAGTGAAATAAGGCAGGCACAAAGGGGAAATATTGTATGAACTCACTGATTTGAAACAATTAGAATAAGTGCACTCATACAGTCAGAATCTAGATCATATATTACCAGGGGATGGAGTGGAGAGAGGGAATGGGAAGTTAAGGCTTAATATATACAGGGTTCTTATTTGGAGTGATGGAAATGTTCATGGTGATGGGAACACAACATTGTGAATTCAATTAACAAAGTTATCTAAAATATATATCTGAATTTGATTAAAGGGAGAAATGTTAGATTATATGCATGGTATCAGAATTTTAAAAGCACATGGAACTACCCTACACAAACAATGAACACAAAGTTAAACCATGAACTTTAGTTAATAGCACAATTATAAACATGTGCTGTCATCATTTAGAACAAATGTTCCACACCAATGCAAGTTGTTGTTGGGGTGGTATATAGGCATCCTGTATTTTATATATGATTGTTCTGTAAACTCACAACTTCTCTAATAAAGAAAAAATATTTTAAAAAGAAAAGAATAGGGCACATTATATTGTAATTTCTTCCTACATTTTCCTCTGAGTGACAGATTTTGTGAGAGCAAGGACTGTATTTTACTTATTTAAAGCTATATGTCTACAGTCTAACAGTATATGACACATAGTTGGTATCTGAGGAAATTATTGAATGGATGAGTAACTGGGATAAGGAGGAAAACAGAAAAGGGAGAGAGGAAGACCTCAAAATCCAACTGTAATTATTTCCAAAATTTACTAGGACCCTCCTTGGCTATTCCCACAAGCCAGCACAGAGGGTTGACTCGTCTAAAAGGGTCACTAAGCACTGAGAGTCTCAATTTCAGTTTCAAAATATAGATTTCCCTCTCCATCACCAACATGTTTGTTTTTTGTTTGTTTGTTTGTTTGTTTAACATGTTTGTTAACAACATTAGAAACTCGATTGGTAGTTTCTTTGCGATCTTCATACTAGAACTTTAGGGCAAAGATATGGGATTTCAGGCCAATATATTTTCCATCACCTATAATGCACCAAATCAAATGAGACTTGATTCCAGGGAACCCTTGGCATGCAGGCCTGTCCATTTTATAGAGAGTGGGTAATGTAGTCCCTTTATGAAAGTGCCAATTTAATTCATCTGAATTAAGTGGGAACAACAAACAGAAGAGTTTTAACCAGAGATAAAGTAACCATCTGAATTTCAAAGCCAAGAATGAGTTGAGGTAAATGGACACACATTAGGAAAGCCTCAGGAGAGCTCATGAGACCGGGCACTGCGAAAATACAAAGTGAGGCTCCTATAAAGGATAGTCTCTGTAAGAATTAAGGGTTAGTGCATTGAAATATGATGGCACATAAAGAAAAGCATTAGGAAGGTAAAAACTCCTGTTTTTAAAGTAACCATTCTCACCCAGAGTGCAAAAGATGCCTTTCAACTGCAGAGGCTTTTGCCGTGGCCTGGTGCCAGGGAGCTGAAGTCTTGGCAGCCAGCTGCACACAGTTCCTGCAGGACTGCCAGCAGAGAGAGGCTTCCAGAGCATGTTTGCACAGGAGACCACAAAGCTTAGGTTCCTTAAGTTCTAAAGGAGATTCATTCTGACTAAGATTCATTCTTAGTCAGTGCTTTGATGGACTCCAGAGTTGGTGCCTGGTTGATTGCATTATGTTATCTAAATTTTTGAAGAAAAGGTTAAGGAGATGCCGCAACAACAACAAAAAAGTGAATTTTTCACACCTTTGTCAGCACTGTTCCCTCTATTTTATATCCTACTAGCCAGAATCCTTAGGCCTTACTGAAATTTCAGTGAGCAATTACTGATATCTGAGAAACATTTTTCTTAGCACTATTTTCAGTAACAGGTGTATGAAAATTAAAACTGTTTGACCTTCACCTCTTGGCCAAGGTACAAAATTTCTAGAAGGTAAGTAAATGGAAGGTTGCTTTAAAGAAGAGTAAACCTGGATGACGGGGAGTAGTCTGGATGTAAACACAAGAGCAGGAAGAATGGCATAAAGGGAAGAGAAATCTGGGTGCGATATTCTACAGCCCTGTGACTCCAAATGCGGTCTGTGAACTGGCAGCTTCTGCAACACCTGGCAGAATCTCAGACCCCACCCTAACCTCTGAGTCAGAATCTGGTTGTTGAAAGGATCCTCAGGTGATCTGTATGCACACTGAAGTTTGAGAACACTACTGTAGAAGTCTCAAGTGGCAGGGTTCTGAGTAAATCTGCAACTCCTGGGGTTCTCCAATTTTTGCTTGTTAAGAATTACCCAGGGAATTTTATTTATTTATTTTTTTAAAGATTTATTTATTTCTCGCCCCTCCCCCCCCAGGTGTCTGTTCTCTGTGTCTATTTGCTGCGTCTCCGCTTCTGTTGTTGTCAGTGGCACGGGAATCTGTGTTTCTTTTTGTTGCATCATCTTGTTGTGTCAGCTCTCCGTGTGGGCAGTGCCATTCCTGGGCAGGTTGCCTTGCTTTCATGCTGGGCAGCTCTCCTTATGGGGCGCACTCCTTGCGCGAGGGGCTTCCCTATGCAGGGACACCCCTATGTGGCAGGGCACTCCTTGCGCGCATCAGCACTGTGCATGGTCCAGCTTCACACGGGTCAGGAGGCCTGGGGTTTGAACCTTGGACCTCCCATGTGGTAGATGGATGCCCTAACCACTGGGCCAAGTCCACCGCTCCAGGGAATTTTAAAAGGCAAGTTTGGGGTCCAGCTCAGAGATTCTGTAGTTTTGTGTGGTACCTCAAAAATCTGTATTTTTAACAAATTTCTCAGGGCTACTTATACAGGTGATTATTGGACCACATTTTAAGAAAGCGCTGTATACTGATTTCCAGATCTGGTGAAGGAATGGTATCTTTATTAAACATATAATTCTATTGAAGTGGTAAGCCATAAGAGGCTTTCTGTCTGAGAATAGTATAATGGAGTGCCTTCTTTGAGACTTGCTGACTGGTCTCAGGACTCCCCAGGCAGTTGTCTTTTTAGCTTGACTTTTGTTCTAGTCACATGAGCTCTCCACTCCTTCCCAAAACTCACTGGGCGTTTCGACACCCCAGTCTTTGCTATGCTGTTTCTCCTAAGCAGGTTTTAGAGTCAGATAGACAGAATTTAAGTTCTAGAATTTTAGTTTTATGCTGTCAAAACAAGGAGAGTTTATTGGCTCACGTTTTGAAGCAGGAGAGGTCCAAAATTTAAGCATCAGCAAGGTGATGCTTTCTCCCTGAAGTCTGTGGTATTTTAGAGCTGGCTGCCAGCAATTCTTGGGTACTTGACTTTTCTGTCATGTGGCAATGCATATGTCTGTGTCTTCTCCTCTCTCCTCTGGGTTCCAATGGCTTCCGTTTTCTTGTTCTTCCTGTGGCTTCTCTTTCTATGTCCAATATCCTTTGCTTCTAAGAACTTCAGCCATATTGGATTAAGGTCCACTGTGGCGGCTTGCTCGGTCGGTAGAGGTGGGGTCTGGCTGCGGACGAGGGGTCGGTCCAGCTTTGGACGAGGGGTCGGTCCCACTTGGGACGAGGGGTCGGTCCCACTTGGGACGAGGGGTCGGTCTCACAGGGGTTGCGCGGTTCGGCTGACGGGGTCGCCCGGAGAAGCAGGTGACGAACTGGGGACAAGGGAGGCCAGGCCCTTGTCGGGGGCTCTCAGGACTGGAGGGCGCATGGCAGAAGAACTACCGCGGAGTCGAGGTAAACACGCAGGTCCAACTTTATTGAGGAAGTGGCTACAGTTTTATAGGGGCTGGGGAAGGCTGATTGGTCGAAGTTATGCCGTGTTCTGATTGGCTGCTGCAAGCAGTTACTGGGGAGAAAGGTCGGTGGGAGGTACGGGAAGGGGGAGGGGTGGTGATTAGGGATTGGCTGTTGCTGTTGCTGGGGGAAGGGGCAGGGTTTAGGGATTGGTGGCTGCTGTTGCTGGGGTAGAGGACAGACTTGAGTTTCCCGCCCACGCCTGGCTGTTGCTGCTGTCGGGGGAGGGGAAAAGGGCAGACTGGATTTTTCCGCCCTGCGCCTGCGCAGGGAGAAAGAAGAAGAAGGGTGCCGCCCCACAAGGCATCGTGTGGTGCCATCCGGGAGGAGGGGCGGCCGCGGAAGCATGGCTGCCGAGAAAGGGAGACCCGAGGGCACTCTGCGCCCATGCCGAGCTTCCTTCAGGGGTGGCGGTGAGCCCGACCAACCACCCTATTATGGGGGCAGCGGAATTAGGCCTACCGCGGCCGCTCCCCCGCCAGGCCAGCAAACCACACTTCAGCCCGAGGGGTGACCGCAGTCCACTCTCATTCAGTGTGGTTATGCCTTGACTAGCAACATCTTCAAGGGCCCTATTTACAGAAGGGTTCTCACCCATAGGTCCAGGGGTTGGGTTGTGAGCATGGCTTTTGTGGGGGACATGATTCAATCCTCAATAGTAGGTACTAGTTTTGTGACCTGGGGCAAGTGATTTACAATTTTTGAGACTCATGTAAAAAGGGGGACGAAAGTATCTGTCTCATGGGTTTATTGTAATAATTCTATGAGAAAGTGACCTATAGAAATATCACAGTGTAAGCATTTTGCTGGCATTCAGTAGATGATTACAACTATTGTTTGCACTCTTTCCTGTTTGGAAAATTTTCTATTTTCTTCTAAGACTTAGTTCCTCTTTATAACTTTTCATGATTACCCTCCCCTTCCTGCCATCAATCGCTCATGCATCTGTACTCCTGTGGCACGTAAACATTTGTTTTGTTCCTTTTGACATGCGTTATTAGTTTGTTTTCTGTCTCTCCACTGAAAAGTCAGGTCATAAAAAAAAAAATCAGTCAACACGGAGAAACCATATCTTATTCCTCTTTGCAGTTTTAGTACCTAGACATAATCATAGGAAGTGCAGGTGCTTATTTATATGCTAGGCATTGTTCTAAGTGCTTTTCATGTGTTAACTCATTTAATGCTTAGAACATCCCTAAGAGGGAGCTACTGTTATTATCTCTATTTTAAAGATGGGGAAATTGCAGCACACTGAGGTTAAGTAATTTGCTCAAAGTTACACTGCTAATAATTGGCAGTTTGGTTCCAGAGTTTAAAACTTAGCAGACGTGCAATAAATGCTTGTTGGAGTGCATTACATTGAGTACATCAACTTCAGGCAAGGCCTTCCCTTCCCAAAAAATGTTGCTCTAAAGATGACAAAGGAACCAAGTCAAATCATTGTTCAACTTTTGATATTGTGTCTTATTAATCTGAAGCAATATAAAAACATTTTAAATCACAGATGTCAAATGTTTAGTTGGTTCTTTATGAATAGAAATGTCAAATTTGTTATGAAATTGTGAAGAGTATTCAGATTTTTTCAAAGAGCAAGATTTTTGTAGAACAACAGGAGTAAATGAAGTCTTCCTGACATGGAGATTACTTTTAGCTTTATTTTGATGTAATTTGCATATAATAAAATTCACTCATTTAATGGGCTTGATGAATTTTGGTAATTGCATTTAGCTGTGCAAGCTCCACTACAATCAGGGTATAGAAAAATTCCATCACTCTAGAAATACCCTTGTACCCCTTTGCAGTTCAGCCTCTCCCTGACACCTTGCTCTAGGCAACCATTGATCTGCTTTCTGTCACTATAGTGACAGGATATCTTATAAATGGAATCATAACCTGTTGAAGTCTTTTGTGTCTAGATTTCATAATGGCTTCAAAACATATGAAAGCCATATGTTTATATGGCTTATAAACATAAGCCATATTTGTTTAGCATAATGCTTTTGAGTTTCATCTGTATTGTTGCTTTTTATCAGTAGTTTGTTCTTTTTTATTGATAAGTGGTATTCCAAACTACAGATATAACATGGTTATGGACATTTAGGTTGTTTCCAGGTTTAGTTATTATGAATAATACTGCTATGAACATTCACATATAACTCTGTGTAGAAAAATGCTTTCGTTTCTGTAAATACCTAAGAGTGTGTTGCTGGGTCGTACATGGTGTGTGTGTGTGTGTGTGTATATGTGTGTCACACTTTGTAAGATACTGCCATATTCTTTTCCAAAGTGGCTGTAACATTTTGCATTCCCTCAGCAATATATGAGAGTTCTGCCTGCTTCTATTCCTGATAGTCCTTCATATTGTCAGTTTTTTTAACTTTAGCTATTCTAATAAATATGTAGTGGTAGCTTAGTATGGTTTTATTTTGCATTTTCTTGATGATTAATGATGTTGACCATCTTTCCTGAGTTTATCCACCTTTTGCACATCTTCTCCTGTGATTGTCCAAATTTTGCACATTTAAAAAATTGGTTTGTTTATCTTATTGTTGAACTTTGCATGTGAGCATGTGTGTGTGTGTGTTTATATTCTGGATACAAGTCCTTTGTCCACTATATGATTTGCAAATATTTTCCTCAAGTCTGTCTTTTTCATTTTCTTAACTGTGTCTTTGAAGAGCAAAAATTAAATTAAATTTGTAATAAGTTCCTTTCACTCACTTTTTCTTTCATGTGCTTTGTGTGTCTTTCTTAAGAAATCTTTGCCTACTCCAATGTCATAAAGATTTTCTTCTAGATTCTTCTAGAAGTTTAATAGTTGTTTTTTGTTTATTTATTTATTTTTACTTTTAGGTCTACTATCAATTTAAAAATTTAATATTCAGTTTGGTATGAATACTTAAATCCTGCTTTGACAGAGTTAGTGTAGATGCCTCTCACCCACAGCTGTACCTCACAGTTCATCATGTAACTGTATCAAGTCAAACATGGCTGTGTAGGAGTTAGTTTAAGAGAATGTGTAGGTATGAGACTCAGGGAAACCTTTTAAAGCTGGAAGCTTTTCAATTCTCAAGACCTACAATAGATGGTGTTGCTTAAATTAGGCTTGTGTTTTCTCAGGGGTTGTGCAGAAAGAATGCAAGGGAATTAACTCATAGTAGACACAGAGGTCAGGGAGTGCTTTGAAGCCATTAAACTTTGTTGGACTCAAAGTTAACTGGATATGATAAGAAAGGCCCCTAACACCTACTTATTCCTCCAAATTTTGTTGAATTTTCTAAATATTAGACCAAGCAATATTATTTTCCTTGGTTTTGCTTTTCTGCCCATTTTCAGGAAGCACATTGAAGAGGAAAAATGCTGTTCTCATTGCTGCAAACCTGTTTGAAACAAGGAAGGACAAATGTCGGGGCAAAATTCAGCTGATGTCCTTTTCCTAGTCTGCCTTTTCCCCATTACCACTCCTACTTTCTCTGTTCCTAAAATAGTCTGAAGTTTCAAAATACCAACAAAAAATTCTTTGTATTTATGTTTTGGATTGTCAATCATTGGTGGCAATAGATGAGTGTTTAGCACCTTGGAACTTTTACAAAAGAAACTTAATAAAGATAGGTTTGCTGTATTTGGAAAAGTATGTGATGAACAGCTGACCTTTCAAATGTTCACATGAATTGACTCTCTGAACTGCTAAGTTAGGTAGGTCAAATTTTAATTCAGACCGAGACACTGAATCACATTGTAGAGAAAGCTTTTTAATATCTTCATTTTCAGTTTCCTCTTCTTGTTAAAAAATAAAACTTGACCCACCAATTAATTGGTTTGTGAATGTTTTGAGAGATGAAAAGCACTTTCTAAGGGTTCCTATTATTCCCTCTCATGATTGTGATTTGTCATTTTGCCTGAAGTAAGTGGTAAGTGCCAAGTTTGCATTGTAAAAAGGAAATAATTCTACAGATCTTTAACCATGAGGTGGAAAACTATTGTTTGTTTCATGGGTAATTTGTGAATAAAGCTTCACTGTTCTAAGGGAAAAATGCAGAAGGAAACCTAGTTGTCTAGATGAGGTCATTCATAAATACCTTTAAAAATATTTACATAAATCTCTACTGACTAGCCAATTCTCTACATCCCATAAAAATTCCTTCTAAAGAAATTACTTTTGTAAATTCACACATAAATCTCCTTTCATTGCCTCTTGCCCGAGGTCTGGTGCTCCTGTTATGTGCTTAGTTGGTTTAAAGAAGCCCATCCACGCATGTGAAAGAACTAGGGAGCCGGCCTAGGAGAGAGGGCTGCGACTGGGAATTCAGAAGGGCCCTTACTTAGCGTGGCATTTTTTTTCTCAGGTTCTGTTTCACCATGATATTCATTTCTTAGATTAAGTTATTTCAAATCTTGCCTGCCACTTTTAGGTGAGTTCCTGTGTCCCTCAGTGACTGTGCGCTGATAAGTGTGGCGGTCCCATCATTAGCAAAGCCATAATTCTCCCTTTCGGATCTGGATATTGTACAGGGAAAAGTAATACAAGGCACTTATATATCTTCACTGAAAGGTATCATTTTGAAATTGCTCTTACAGCATTGATCAATTTTGTAGAATTGAGTATGAAGGGAATACTCAGGAAATCGCTTGTCTACTTTGCCATACACTGCATCTAGTTTCCATGAGGGGAAAGAAAGGGATGTGTTATTATCAGTGGAAACAGGAAAAAAAAATCAAGGCATCTGGTCATCCTCGTTGAAATCTTATCATACCTTGAAGGTTTCTGGAATGAAGAATGGAGGTCTCATTTAGGTGTTTCTTTGGCCTGTTTAGTGGTCAGTTTTTTTTGTTTTTTTTTTAAGATTCCAGCATAGTGCTCAAAATTTTAAAAAAGTTTCCAGCATTTATAATCTAGAGGTTTCACATAAAAATCTGGAATCCTAGCTTCCTTTGAAAAATGGTAGAAGGGACTTGATCTGAGCAGCAGCTGCCCCTTTGGAAGATCTGAAGACTCATTTTACTACTTTGTAATCTGGAGAATCATCCATAGGGTTTGAATACTCTATTTAAAACAGGGGTTCTTAGCAAGGGGTCCATGAGTTTGAATCGAAAATTCAAAAAGTCACTATTCTTGTGGAGAAGTGTTTGTGTGGGTGTGATATATTTATTAAATAATACACAGTCCAGTGTAGACTTTGTAAGGAGTCCATGGTCTGTGGAACAAAAAATGTTAAGAACCCCTGATCTAAAAGAATAGTGACTCTTTATCATGTTTTCCCATGTCCATTTCCTGTTCAATGGAAGGCAACTATCTAGAGAGAATGAAGAATGTGATCTTATTTGGAAATATGGTCACAGCAGAGGTCATACTGAAGTAGAGTGTGTCCCTAATCCAATATGACTGGTGTCTTTATAAGAAGAGAAGAGATACTGCAAGAAGAGATCACCATATGAAGACAGAGACACACAGGGGAGAAGGTCATATGAAGATGGAGGCAGAACCTGGAGTTGTGCAGCTACAAATTATGGAGTGCCAAGGATTGTTGGCTGTCTTAGTTTGCCTGAGCTGCTATGATAAATACCACAAACTGTTTGTGGCTTAACAACAGGAATTTATCATCTTGTGGTTTCAGAAGCCAGAAATCCAGAGCAAGGAATTATCAAGAATAGGCTCTCACCCCAAAATCTGTAGTGTTCTAGTTCTGCCTTGCCAAAATCCATGGAGTTCCTTGGCTTGTCTCTCTGTCTCAATTCACATGGCAATCTCCTCACCTCTCTTCCTGCTCTTCTGGTTTCTGCTGGCTTCGACTTCTCTTTATAAAGTCTCCATTAATCTGATTTAAGACATGCCCTTTTTCAGTTGCACCACACCTGAACTAAAAATATCATCTTTAATAGGTACTATTTACAACAGGTTCATACCCATAGGGATGTGAATTAAATCTAAGAACATGTCTATGTTGGACTACATAATTTAATCTACTACACTGATTACCACCAGAATCTGTGAGGAAGCAAAGAAAGATTCTTCCATTAAGCCTTCAGTGAGACCATGGCCCTGTCAATGCATTAATTTTGTACTTCTAGCCTTCAGAACTGTGAAAGCATCAATTTTCGTTGTTGTTGTTTTAATCTACCAGTTTGTGGTACTTTGGTGCACAGTCCTAGGAAATTAATACAGGGCCCTTTAAGCAAAAACTTTGTAAGTGTGACTACTTGACAGCAAAATAAACTAATCACCATAGTCTGGTGATTATCAGGATTATATTTACTTTTAGAGAGTGGTACAGTGATAATTGTATACTACCAGTGTCTCTGACCTGGAAACCCTGGGTCAATTAATGAGATTTCTTTTATTTGAGATATTCTTAATTCATAATTGTACCTTTATTCACTAGATAGCAAACCTTTCATAGTAGACCTTTGCTATTTTTAGGCTTCCTAGCATCTATTCTTCCTTTTGGGGTATTATCTCTCTCCCCTTGACTGCAGTCTTGGGGGATGGGAGATGGTAAATTAAGCAACATTGGACTCTCACTAGAGAAGTCAAAGGCTCGCCCCTTGGTGCTTACCCTCTACTGGCAGATATGGGCCATGGATCGGGCATATGATGTAAGCTTGCAAAGTTGCACTCTCCTGGTTGTTTTAATCTTGAGTTGAGTGTGCCAAGTCAAAAGCAACAGTTGAAGTTCATATATTCTAGTAGTATTTCCCTGATGGACAGGTAGTTCCTGGTCTTTTTCTTTTATTCTGTTTCAGAACCAGAATTTCTAATGACTTCATGAGATGCCCCAATATTCTGTTAAATTTTTTCTTTCTTTTCTTTTTTCTTTTTCTTTTCCTCTTTCTTTCTTTCCTTCCTCCCTCCACTCTTCCCTCCCTCCTTCCTTCCTTCTGTCCCTCCCCCCATTTCTTCCTTTCTTTCTTTCATGGTTTTCTGTTGTATATAATCAAAGAGGCTCTGACCCCATCTCACCACCTCCCCTGCTACCACCCTGGTCCAAACTCCCTCCATCTCTTGCCTAGAATACCGCAGTAGCCTCCTCACTGATCAAAGATGAACATATATATTTGCTAAAACATGTAGTAGTGAGATCAAGTCACTCCTCTACTCACTAATCTCCAGTGAGCCCCCATTCAACTCTGAGTAAAAGCCAAAATCTTTACAATGCCTAGGAAAGCTTGCTGTGATCTGGCCCCCCATTATCACAGTGACTGCATCTTCACATACTTTCTTCCCTCCTTCCTACGTTAACCTCCTTGCTGATCCTCTAATGCCAAGCATATTCCTATCCCATCATATTTCACTTACTCTTCTTTCTGCCTGGAACAATCGTTAGCGTCCCCTTATCATTCCTTCACCTTCAGATCTTTGTTCAAATGTCACTGACTTGGTGAGACCTTCCCTGAGCACCCTATTAAAAATGTCAAGACCATCCATCACTGGCATTTCCTACTCATTTCCTAACTTATTTTTTGTTTTATTTTATAGAATGTTATCACCTTCTATAACATCACATGATTTTTTAATCAATATTTTTTAATTGCCTATCTATGCCCATGGGAATGTAAGCTTCAGTAGGGTATGTAGTGTTCACTGCTATATTCCCAGCATATAGAATAGTGCTTCACACATTAATATGTTGAATAAGTGATGTGTCCCAAGAGGGAGCTGGTATGTTTTATTCAACATATATACTTGAGCTCTAACACAGTGCATGACACAGAATATACACATAATAAATATTGTTTTTATTGTCTCTAGCAGCTGCAACTTTTCAAGAAGGCAGAGTCATCAGGATCTAATCCTTCCATGGTTTCATTCTTTTTGATAAGTGGTTTGTAATAATCATAAGGACTAACTCCACCCAGTATTTGAGTTCATATTCACTTAAAAAAAAAAAGCGACCTGATCAGGATAGGACTTGCTTAAAGAAAGGCTTAAACTAGTGTCATTAGTTTCAGTGAGTTTACACAGTCTATACAGTCAGCGTTTTGGAGCTGAAACTGATGTTGAATCAAGCCAAGATATACAATTGATCATCCTAGTCTGCAAGTTTCGTTTGCAAGTTCAATTGAAGTGTTAGTGGAATGGGATCATGTTATTAGTTCTCTTAGAGGCAAAGATTTCTAGGATAGGAAATGTGTGTGTACTTGCCTGATCAGGAAGAGATGGGCCGCCAATGCAGTGTTCCCAGGAATATTCCTTATGGAAAGAGAAGATATAAGAACAGAATATTTCTAAGCAAGATGTTTCGATCCCTCCATCCATTTCTCACTCCCTTTCCCACATAGGTTAAGTCGAATGGTTTTGGTATTGTGATGAAGAGATGAATATATTTTTAATCCAGATTTAGGCCATTCTTTCAGTCAGAATATTTCCTTTCTTCCTTTTGCAATTGTCTTTGCAAAGATAATTATAATTTTCTTTTCCCACTTCAAAATTGTGCCTTTTAGGTTGGAAGGACTTCAAATGGTATTAATCATAATTTCTAATTATGCGAGCTATTTCAGTGATTAATGAGAGAGTCTTCTATGATTATAGATACTGTTGAACAATGGTGTCCTTTCACAGTTTCATTGACCGGCTTCAATTTAGTTAGGAAAAAAATCACAAAGGCAAAGATACACATTTTGAGAAGCTACTTTTTTTTTTTTAAGCTCCAGACAAATTCTAGCTTCTGTTCTTCAGAAGTAGAGGATATATTTTGCTGTAAACTTGAGTGAATACCTCTTTCTAAAATGATGAGAACTTATCCTTTTTGAGCTTCAGAACTTTGAAATGCTGAGATACTTTCACTTTTCCTTTCTAACTTGATTCTAGAACCAAGAATTTCTTCCTTGGATTTGTTAATTCCCAAACCCCAAGATCATTGTCCATACTTATTTTAAATTATTATTTTTTTAAAAATAATAAAATAAATGACACTGGCGCTCTTTGAGTTAGGTAAATCCTGGTTAAGGTAAAGTCTACCTTATTTGAGACCTGCTATTCAAATCAAAACCACCTTGGCCTGGAGATGTTTCTGTTGCACCCATTTATCAGAGGAAATACATATGGAGCCCTTGAATGGCAGTTGATAGTTGACTCTCTAACTTCATGTGCAGGGAAGCAGTTGTGGTTCAAGCAGTTGGGAGCCCACCTACCACATGAAAAGTCCCGGATTCAGTTTCTGGGACCTCCTAAAGAAGATGAGCAAGACATCAAGCTGATGGAATGAGGAGACACAACAAGAAGACATACAAGGAAACAATGAGAGACACAACAAGCAGGGAACAGAGGTGGCTCAAGTGATTGGGTACCTCCCTCCCACATGGGAAGTCCTGGGTTTGCTTCCCAGTGCCTCCTAAAAAGAAGACAAGCAGACACAGAGAGCATATAATGAGCTGACAGCAAGCGCAAAACAACAAGGGGGAGAAGAGAAATAAATAACTAAATAAAACTTCATGTGCACATACAGTTGAAGTTGAAGAAGTTGATGTAATTATTTAAGGAATCCAAGCCAGAATTGACTGGTTTTTTTTTTTTTTACCCAACCTTACATATTTATGGGAATGGAGTATGTTATACAGAATTTTTATTGGATATTCAAATGGCAACATCAATTTTCCATTTTTATTTTATGTCTGTTTCTATTAATGTTTTTCTTGTTCATGTGAAGTCAAAAAAAGTAATTGTGCTGATTGGAGAGTGTTATCATTTTATTTTTCAGATAATATACATTTGTACTCAGTGGAGCAAATATATGTTTCAAAGAGCAGGGAGCCTAGCACATAGCAGGTTCTCTCTTCATACTTAGTCTGAATCAACTGACCTAATGGGATGATTTTTTTTTTCTTTTTTCTTTCTTTTTTTTTTTTTGTGATCTAGTTTCTCCACTTTTCTAAATAGCATCAATTTTTTCTTTGGTATGTTCTATTTTCATTATTATGCCCATTTACAATTTCTTAGGTTACGCATATTCAGTTTACTGATGGTTCCTTGAATTAGAATAGCTTTATGAGAAACACATTGATTATTTTAGTATATTCTTACCATATGAAGCCAGGAGGCATAAATTGTCCCCAAAGCGAAGTCGAATCCTTAAGGTTAAGTGATTGTTCTTCATTGTTTTTTTATTACTAACCGCGTTATGGGCATAATGAACACAAATCATGAACTTCACATAAAAAATTTCCTTCCTAAGAGCCTGTTGGTTGATTGGGTTAAAATAATGATGTGGGACTTGGAACTAAAGCTTCTGACACCTTTACATACACCACCCTACTACCAATACCTTACATTGGTGTGGAACATTAGTTACAATTCCATTCGCTATCTCTTTTGGAGGACTCTTGGAAAAAAATTCATGTCTTACTTTAGTATTAGTTAATTTTTTATTTATTTTCCTAAGTCGTTCTATTTTATCTAAGGACCCATATTATATAACTGATGAAGCTCATCCTTTTGCCTTTTTTTTTTTACATTTTTCTCTTTACTTTTTGCCTTTACATTTTGATTTAGTGACTTTTAGTGACTTTATATTTTAAACATCTCTATAAGCTAATGTAAGTATTTCCTGAAACCAAGGTAGTGTATAAAATGTGTCAATGTGTAAATATTCAACTGTGGCATGCTAAATGCCCTTCATTTTCTCATAACAGTTATTGTTTATTCAGCTCTATGTATCATGGACGGTGCAAAACACTTTATAAAGCATCTCTTTTACTCTTCACAATAATGTATGCAGAGGAGGTTACTCCCCTTTATGGGTGAGAAAACTGAAGTATATAGAGGTTAAGGCTATAACCTCTAGAAAATTAGGAAGTTAGATTTTGAACTCAGGTTGACTAGGTCCAAAACTTGGGCTTTAGCCTTTATAATTTCTAATTATTTGAAAAGGGTGATGAAGTGAATCAGTCTTTGACATTTTCAAGTCTTGTTGATTTATGCCCTCAGTATGTTAGAGACATAAGTATATTGGGGTATCTTCATTGTGATAATTTGTAAAGCAGACAAAGAAACGGAAGACTACTTTCTTCTGCTTTTGACTACAAAGTACAAGGAACTATGTTTTCTTTACTTTAGAGTGCTCTTTATTTTCTTCCTACAGAATAAGTGTCAAGGGGAAGGTTTTGCATATTTATTCCCAATGTCATTTTATTCCTTTTTCCTAACAGTTCTGGAAAGAATGCTCCTTCCAGACATTTAAAAGCTTTTTTGGCATTTTAATCTAAACCTGAAAGTATTAACATGGGCAATTGGTGCAATTTATAATAGTGTGCTAAATATCACTTTATGCCACTTGCTTAATATAGATTTAGGATAAATTTTTGTTGGTAATGATCAATATATATTTTGACTCATTGCATGTTTAGTCTATGCAGTTGACACATTTATTTAAGAAACACGAATGAATCTCTACAACTTAATTTTTGTTGTGTCTTTTTTCAGCTTTGAACAAGGCCATGATGAGTTTCTATGCCCTTGAGTTAGGTAATTTTCTGTCTGGGGAAAGAAACACTGAACAATTAGAATAAATAATTTTTGGAATTCTAAATTAACTTCTGACATAAACCTATCTCATTCTGGTAAACTTGTCAGCCTTGATGTTTTTAGTGGCATGCCCTGTTCCCTTATTGTGATTAGAACATTATAGGGTATGTGAGAGTTTAGCAGTTTATCTCAAATATTTTGGGGCTCCCTGAGGAGAATATAGAAGCATACTATTTTCTAAGCTTTCTGAAAGTCTCTTTCACTGAATGGGGGCATTTGTTTTGGTTTTAGCTGCACTATATTTGATTTTAGTCTAACTGGTGTTTGCTTGCCCTGGCCGCCGCACAGTCTTGCTTTCCTTAGAGTACTCACTTTCAGTGAGTCTAACTTTTCTCTCTGCTTCCTTACTTCTCTAGAGAACTTTTGGCTGCTGGTTATTTTTTATTGTTGTTATAGGATCTTTGCCTTTACCAAATTAGATCCCTTCCACTCCTACTCCTAATGTTAGCCCTGCTTTTTAAAATAAAAGGTGAAAATGATACTGTCCTCCAACCTTTCTCAACATCAGCCAAGTTTCGTGTGAAGGAGGTAAGCATTACTGAAAATGATTTGAATGTTTTTTGTTGTTTTTTTTTTTGCTCAGGTCTCCCAAGAACATCATTTAGCTAATACTCTTCTGGATGCATAGGAGATAAAAGAATTCATCACATTAAATGAATGCCTTTAGGCACTAGGGCTTAATTTTCTTGCAGAACTCTGTTTTGGAAGGATGGCAAAGCTTGTTTTAAAAGTTTCCCAAAAAAAGGATGCAGGCTCCCTTTAGTATTCTGTCATTTAATATGAGACCCTACTTGAAAAGCTGTGAAAATATTTAGGACCACCTAATAGCTCTTCATTCAGACCTTTTGTTATCTTTTATTTTCTTTAAAGCTGACAGGAGACCCAGATTAAGTTGAGTAAGTTTGCATCCTCTTGCAGCTGGAATGATAAAACAGAGATCCTGACACCCTTGAGAAGCCTGATGGTAAGGGCAGTGTCTATTTTGTTCTCCTCTCTATCCTTAGTGCTGAGAGTTTCTGCTTATAACAGGTGTATGCTAAATTTTTTTTTTTTTTTGATACAAGTAAAATGTAGTCTAGACCAAATATACTGCACTTATTTATTCTTTTTCTCCAAGATAATTAGCACAAGCTTTTATGTTTAAAAATGTAGAGATTATAAATAGATTATGAGTCTGATTATAGTCAAACCCTTACTAGAGTCTGTTGAGAAAAGCTGGGATGTCCTGGTTCCTGGCCTCTGACTGTTGCTGTGCCATATGAGATGAAGCAGAAATTATAACAGGGCACACTCCCCATCAGTAACTGTTATGAATCACTGCTTTAATTGAGAAGAAATTATTCTGCTGTACAATACAAGAGTGACTAGCACTGGCACGGAAATGCATGAAATAAAGAACTTGGTACCATTTCTGGTCCCATTTGTAAATTATTTGGCCTCGGATGACATCAGAGATGTTTCTCTATATTATATATGGAAGGGGCAATGTGACTTTGGTGACAGGAACTCCAGGGAAAACGTGAAATCATTTAGAAAATATGACAAGACTTTGACAAGCATAAAAGTTTATACAATTCCAAATGCTTTGAAGCTATTTCTCAAAAGTATTAATTGTATTAGTATTTTCTTGATTACTTTTGTTTTTTACTCAGTGCGGTATTCTTAGGCATTTTTCACAATTGATTGTGCTTTGTTGAAATCAGTATACCAACTCTGTGACATTATTTCCAGCGCCATTACTTTCGTTGTGAATATACTAAGACAGAGAACAAACACACATTTTAAAAATGAAAGAAAAAGAAAATGGTTGAAAAATTGACAGGGGTGAATGGAGGTAGGAGGTGAGGACACAGGAGGCAGATACACAGGATAATGATGAGATAGATCCTATGCCCTTGGGAAAAAGAGAACTCTTGTAGAGATCTAGTGTTATAGGCTGTGGGGTCTGAGGCTGTCCTAGCTAGGTCTCAAAAACCAGAGAACCTCCAGCTGCTACCTGGGTACCATTAGTTAGCACCCTAAGTGATTCTCCCAGTATCATGCCAACTTCTTTGCCCCATCTCCACCCAAACCATCACCATATACCCAGTTACTTATACCCAAACCTAGGGGCCATTCTTGATTCTGCTTTTTCCCTTACCTCCCATAAACAACCCTTCAGCAACTTCTGAAGTTCTAATTCCAAAATAATCTTTGAAACTATTTACTTGTGTCTTTCTCTACTGCCACCCCTGGTCCAAAACACCATCATTTCCTTCCTGGCCAACTGTAAGAGAATTCCAGTCTCCATTCTATCACCCCCATCTGACTTTTGCTCCTCTATGCCTTTCTCCCACCGCAGTGTGATGTTTTAAAGCAGTAAATCAGATCAAGTCTCTTTTTTGTTTAAAATCCTCCAATGGCTTCCCATAATTCTTAGGATGAAATACAGACCCCTGCAGTGCTGAAGTGAATCTGCCCCCTCATCCTGTACTCTTAATAGGTTCCACCTATGCTTGCCACCTTCTGTTCCTCAGAGGTACCAAGCTTTCTCTTGCCTTAGGACTTTTGTTCTTGTTTCCTGGACTCATCTTTCTCCTCACTCCAATCCCCATTTTCTCATCCTTCCCATGTCAGCTCAAATGTCACTCCTTGTGGAGGTCTTCCCTTTCTATCCTATCAAGAGTAGCCCCCCTTTTCCACATTGTTTCCGTTATTTCCTTCACAGTACTCATATGATCTGTAACTTTTTTCTCTTCCTACCAGAGACAGAGGCAGGAACCTGAGGCTTTTTCACTGCCATATTCCCATTGTCTAGAACAATGCATAAAATATATAGTAAGCATGCCATAAATATTGGTTGAGTGAAAGAATTCTTTATTTAGATGTCTTCCAGTAGCCAGAACTACTGGCTACTGCCTTCCTCTCTCTATGACTCAGAGAAATTCATGGGTCTTGCTAGCTCATATTTTGTCTTTCGTATAGTTCTTTCTGCTTCCCACACCAAACAAACCTACAAATCAATTTATGCAAATAGACTTTAGGTGGGGGTGGGGGAGGCAATCCCCTGGTTGTCATGCATGCCCAGGGATGGCTGAAGCCCAGTGGGGGAACAGACCCAGCTGAAGCTGGGACTCTTGCTGTATGTGTCATTAAAGCCTGTGCCAATTATCCATTTTTCACCTCCAAGGTAAAGGAATTTTTCAAAATGTGGTATATATCTTAGTGGCCTCTAAGAAGGGAAACTGAGATTGTACTGCCTTAAGGTAGATGAACTCTAAGGGGTGAAAGACATATTCTTATGGGTCTGCAATTCTGATAACAGGTTTAGTTTTATATTTGTGTTTTCACATTTATAGTGCTCTGAAAAAAAATTTCAAATGAGCATATTTTGGATTACCTCATAAACCACATTATAGTAGAGGATTGTAGAAAACTTTCAGTGTCTCATTTGCCTTTGCATTTGTGATTAATTCACACCAAATGAAGGCCAAATGACATTAGGTCCCCAAGGTAGAAAAGAAAGTTTTGTGTGGGTTTAAATAGAGTTAGATTCCTTTACTCTTATTTCTAAAATATGTATCACTACATTGCTCTTTTGTGATAAGAGCCATGGAACACTGACTTTCCTACTGAGCTGACGGAGCCCTAGGGTTTCAGTGGCAGTGCTCAGGGGTCCTGTAAAATCTCAGGAGGGAAGTAGGGCTGGAAGAATTCTGCCTTCCTACCTTCCCTCCCCTTTCCCCCTCTTGTCTTCAGCCAAGCAGCTTCCCTCTTCTATTTTGTGCATAGGTCTTCTCTCTAAGAAGACTGTTGACCAAAGGGCACATCTTTGGCCTGACCAGATAAGAATTTAAAATATTACAGGAATTCATAATAAAAACAATTGGGTAAGATTTGACTATAGTCTTATTTTCAGAGGGAAAATATGAAAAACTGGCTCAGATTCAGAACCATAAGCACAAGTATATTTCCATTTAAAGCAAAACAAGACCTGTTTCAGCTACCGTGCCTGGAGCGTCAGAGTGGGATACCTAACCTTTCGTTACAGAGAATGAAGTAGAAGATTCCTGGTCCCACAGTGAATCAGAGGCAGAGCAGGACTAGAACCTAAGGTTCCCATCTCCTACTCCAACACTCTCCACTATTCTGCCTCTTCCTTTCACCCCTTTCTCTCAAAGTTACCTCGCTAAGGAAGATGTAACGATTTCTAGGAAAAAAAGTTTTTCTTCAGTTGTGCTCTGAGGGATTTATGACAAGAACCAAGAAGTGTCCCTTAAACCAGAGTAGATGCACTGGTAAATCTCTTAATATTAACTTTTCTTTTGTCTAGTCATGGTTTATTCTTTTCTATTCTCTTCTATTAGCTGCAGCATATGCCTTGGGTGTAAGTAAAGCCTTTAAACATTTTCATTTTCTTCATGAGATATTTTGGAGTTAGGATTTACCCCTTAGGTGACAGTTACGTTTGTAGTTACAAAAGAAAGCCCTATAATTTTGCCTCCTCTGGGGCCTGACTCTTGCCTTCTTTTTTCTTAATATATCTGAAGCTCTAATCTGAAATACACTGATATTCTTGTTTGATATGTGAGGTCCTCTGTGTTCTGCTCTTTTTTAGCAGGCTATCTTTGAACCACATGTCTGGAGAAGTTACTATGTAGTCCAGTGGGTCTGCTTCACGTTTGCTCATAAAACCCACAACCTAAGACAGTACTGCTGAGACTTCTCTTTCCTCCAGTTGCAATTAAGTTGGCTATAAAAGTTCCTGTAGTTTTACTTCTGTTTGCCCTATCAGTCCAAGAAGACTTGGGAAGTTCTTTTTTATGCTCACAGCCTTCAAAATTTAAGATGAACTCTTTCTCTATTGAAGACTCTCAACATAATGATTGCCTCCCTCTATCCTTTCTTCCCTTCCTTCCTTCAAAAAACATTTAATCAACATTGTTTTGTGCCAAACAGTTTATGATTATACTGTAGCCAAATGTTTAATGATTAAATTGAGTAGCTTCTGATGCCATCTTTCATTTGTACTGCTGAATGAGGTTAAGACTGTGTTGATTATAGACAAAATGGAGCATTTTTCAAATATTCTGCCCAATTTTCTCTTTCTGGATTTTTCTTTCTAGATTTACCCAGTTGCATTTGTCTTTATGCTTTATACTCTACTTGTCTTGGCTGACTAGAATTCTGCTTTCAGACGTGACTCTTAGTTGTTGCCGTCACCTGAACCGAATTTATTGATTTTGGTCCTCCTGTATATGACCTGGTACTTATACATACTGGACTTCATTTTATTTTTGAAAATGCTGTTTCTCTGAATTGTCATAGTTAATTTGAACCCCCTTTGCATCTTCCAGGAAGTTAGCAATCTCACCCACATGGAGGTGAATACAGACTTACTGTGCTTTCACTCATGTAGGTCACTGATAAAAATAAACAACTTGGTTCTTTTTCTCTTGATGTAGAAAGTAGGTTACTGCAGACCCATGGAGAATATCTTCTCAATTTACTGTTACAGTGTTGCTGGCAGGCAGTGACCATGTGAGTTGTTGCTGTAGCTCTGGCATTCATTTTTTCTGAAGACCACACAGCTAAATGTAACATAAGGTAACCGTGCTTCAAGTTTTATTTTATATTTTATTCCTTTTTTTTTTTTTTAGTATATATGCATGTGAGGGAAACAAAGGGCTGAATCTAAAGCTGTATCTCACTGTCCTGTGGTAATTGATGTTAACTGCCAGATGTGTAGCCTTCCAAATATATTTAAATATAGATGCAAATACAGAGGGTTTTTAAAGTTTTATCACACTATACATATTATTCCTCAAATTTCTTTTACCACTTAAAATTATATCATAGCATCCCCCTAGGTTAATAGATACATAATATACTCTTTTTAGTAGCTGCATTTAATCATAACCTTATTGGCGCACATTAATATTGTTTCTAATTATTTGCCACTAAAATGTTGTGTTACAACATTACAAAATGACAATAAGAAATTTTATGCATATATTTTCATTCAGGTGTTTTAATTCCTATCAGATAGAATCTCCAAAGTACAATTGCTAGGTTCAGGTGTATATGTGTTTTATATGTATATATATATATGTATATGTATATGTATGTGTATATGTATGTGTGTGTGTGTGTGTGTATATATATATATAGTAATTGCCATATTGCTTTGCAAAAGGATGGAACAATTCCTACAACAAGCAGCAGTGTATTAGAGTGTCTATTTCTTCTTCATCCTTGTGAACACAAGATGTTTTTGCTCTTTTAACTGTAGGCCAATCTGATGGTTAAAAATAATGTCTTTTAATTTCCATTTCCCCTTGTTCACTAAGAGCAATGTCTTTTTTGTCTTGTTTGTTTAAGTTTTGTACACATTTATTTGGATAGTCTCTTCTCTGACTATCTTGTTCATAGCCTTTTCTCATTCCTATTTTGGGTTGTGTATTTGCTTTTTTTAAGATTTGTAATTCTTTATATTTTATAACTTGTAATGTTGTATCATATTTTAAAAATAAACTTAATTTTAGAGCAGTTTTACAGAAAAAATTGTGAAAATAGAATAGAGTATTCCTGTCTAACTCCTGCACACAATTTCCCTTATTATTAACATCTTATATTTGTAAGGTATATTTGTAACAATTAATGAACCAGTACTGACACATTATCATTAGCTGGAGTTCATAATTTATCTAGATTTCCTTAATTTTAACCAAATGTCCTTTTTCTGTTCCAGGATCCCATCCAGGAGATGGTTAGAGTGGACTCATAAGTATTTAAAAGGAAGAACAGAGATATAAAGTGTCATTATGATCACATCATATCAAGGTTACATACCATTAACATGACTTATCATTGCTGATGATGACCTTGATGACTTCAGTGATGTAGTGTTTGTCAGGCTTCTCCATGGTAACCATGGTAAAGTTACTCTTTGGAAGGAAGTTACTTTGTGCAACCTTCACTTAAAGAGTGGGGAGTTGCGTCCCTGAGAGTAAAGTATATACACAAATTATTTCGAATTTTTCTGCAATGGAGATTTGTCTCTTCTACCCTTATTTATTTATTCAGTTATTTATATCAGCATGGACTCCTGGATATAAATTTATCTCCGTCCATTTTGACCATTTGAAGCTCTTTCAGTTGGCTCCTGTGTCTCTTTGATATAGCCCATCATTGTGCTTTTCTTTTTTTTTTTTTTTTTTAACATTTCCCTACTTTCTGATACTCAAGATGCTTCAGGTGCATCTTATATATTTTTTTGCCCAGACTTGGAATCAGCACATCTTCAAGGAGCCCTGATTCCTTTTACTGGACAATGGTTTTAAATAACAAGATCTGGATGCTAGGTATATTCCTTGCTATGGAGTGTTATTTCTAAATTCTCTAAGCTGACAGAAAGGAAATATGTATGAGTGAATATACAGACATGAATACATTTTTCGATATTTAACATCTGTATCTATATTAAGCCAACGATGACTTTATAACGATGTCTCCAACTTTAATACATTACCACATGGGTCATTCTAGCCTCCCTTTGCCTGTCACTTCCCACTCCAACAGTGAGAAACCTGGTTCCCTTCAACTGCCATTCATTTTATTAATTGCTCTATGCCAGTATGCATGTATAGTGGTATCAGAATTGTTGATCCATACCCCCACGGGAGACACTTTATCAACAAGAGTAGAGTCCTTATGTCAATTCACTTTGCCTTTAGTATTAGAGACTGCATTTATTTCCAAAGTGGTCCTCACGCTTTTCCTCTACCCACTTCAGTAGGGTTGTTAATACATTTATATTACCTTTAGATTGTTTTGTTACATTCTGCATTCCATTCTGGGATCCCCCAATCTCATAAATTATTTGTTTTAACTTTATATTCATTACGGTTCACTCTTTTTTCCCCTTCACCCTTCCCCCGCCCTGTTGTTTTTTGCTGTCTGTGCCCATTTGCTGTGAGATTTTCTGTATCTATTTCTCTTTTTGTCTTCTCGTTTCTCACTCTTTATGCTGTAAAGTTCTTGGGGTTTGACAAAGGCATTGTGCCATGTATTGACCATTACAATATTATATAGAATAGCTTCACTGGCCTAAAATATCCCTGGGCTTCACTTATTCAACCCTTCTCTTCTTCCCTTCCCCTCCTGGTAACTACTGACAAGTTTTGCCTTTTCCAGAATGTGATATAATTGGAATCATAGAGTAAATATTCTTTTCAGATGGGCTTCTTTTACTTAGCAATATGCATTTAAGTTTCATACATGTCTTTTCATGACTTTTCATTGTAGAATAATATTCCATTATACGGATATACCATAATTTATTTATCCATTCATCTATTGAAGGATATTTTAGTTGCTTCCCATTTTTGGCAAGTATGAATAAAGTTCATATACATGTTTTTACATGAATATAAGTTTTTAATTAGGTAAATACCTAGGAGTGCAGTTGTTAGATTGCATGATACATTATGTTTAGCGCTGTAAGAAACTGTCAAGCTGTCTTCCAAAGTGCGTGTATTAATTTGCATTCCCACCAACAATGAGAGAGAGCCTCTTGTTTTACATTCTTGCCAACAATTGGTATTGTCAGTTTTTTGGATTCTAGCCATTCTAAAATTTAGTGATATCACATTGTGGTTTTAATTTACAATTCCCCAGTGAAAATTTAGGTTGAACAACTTTTCATATGTTTATTTTCCATTTGTGTGTCTTTGGTGAGGTGTCTATTCAGGTCTTTTGCCCATTTATTTTTCTCTTCAATCTTAAGAATATTTTATTTCTACATACTTGCATACTTTGAGAACAATTTTAGTTTTCTTCTCCAGGTTATTATGGAGTAACTATAATGCGTGAATTTCTCACAGGACAGATACACAAGGATCCTTGAGTATATTTTTTTTGAAAAATACGGAACACTTCACAAATTTGCATGTCATCCTTGCACAGGGTCCATGGTAATCTTTTCGGTATCGTTCTAATTTTAATACACACGCTGCTAAAATGAGCACATTTTTGCTCATTTTTAAATCGTGCTGTTTTTTTTCCTAAGTTGACTTTTAAGGGTTCTTTGTATATTTTGGATACAAGCCTTTTATCAGATATGTATTTTGCAAATATTTTCTCCCAGTCTTTTCATTCTTTTAATAGTGTTTTTCACAGTGCAGTTTTTAATTTTAATACGCCCAACTTATTTAATTTTTTTTCATGGGTCGTGCCTTTGTCATTATAACTAACACATCACTAAACCCAAGGTCACAGATTTTCGCCTATGTTTTCTTCTAGAAGTTTTATAGTTTTACATTTTACATTCAGCTCTATTATCCACCTTTAGGTAACTTTTGTAGAATGTGTAAGATCTGAGCCTAGGTTCATTTTTTTGGCATCTGGATGTCCAATTATTCCAGCACCATTTGATGAAAAGATTATCCTTTCTCGATTGAATTTTCTTTACTTCTTTGTCAAAGATCAGTTGACTATACTTGTGTGGATCTATTTCTGGATTCTCTATTATGTTCCATTGTCTATTATTTTGCCAATACCATACTATCTTGATTAGTAATAGTTTTCTATTAAGTCTTGAAATTGGGTAGTGTGAGTCCTCCAACTTTGTTCTTCTTCAGTATTGTGTTATCAATCCAGGTCTTTTACCTTTACATATAAACTTTAGAATCAGTTTGTAGGTATCTGTAAAATAGCTTGCTAGGATTTTAACTAGGATCCCATTGATGCTATAAATTAAGTTGGTAAGAATTTACATTCAACAATAATAAGTCTTTCAGTCCATGAAGACAGAATATTTCTCATTTTATTAAGATATTTTAAAATTTCTTGCATCACTTTTCCAGATACAGCAATTACATATGCATAGTTGTGTTTTGTGTGTGTGTGTGCTATTATAAATGGTATTGTTTTTAAAATTTCAAATTCCAATAGTTTGTTGCTGCTGTATAGGGAAGCGACTGACTTTTGCATATTAACCTGGTATGGTGTGATCTTGCTGTACATGCTTATTAGTTCCAGGAGTTTTTCATTGTTTAGGATTTTCTTTGATTCTTTAGGATTTTCTACGTAGACCATCCTAACATCTGTGAATAAAAACAGTCTTATTTCTTCCTTTCTAATCTTTTAACCTTTTATTCCATTTTCTTGTCTTAATGTACTAACTGGGTCTTCCAGAACCATGAGGAATAAGAGTGGTGAGTGGTTATATTCTTGTCTTGTTCCTGATCTTAGGGGGAAAGCATCCAGTTTCTCACTAGTAAGCATGATTGATTTTAGCTGTAGGTCTTTTGTAAATGTTCTTTATCAAGATGAGGAAGTTTCCTTCTATTTCTCTTTTGCTTTCTGTCATATTTTACAAATATTAGTCCCTACCTATGATTTATATTTATATTTTTTATTCTGTCTCTTGCCATATTAACATTAATGCTTATTTTAATGGTCTCCATTCTCCAAGATCTTCTAGGTCTCCAGTAGACTTTGAATGTCTTTGTTCCACCTACTTCTTCCACTCTTCCTTTGTTCCTTTCTCCAATGCCTTAAGACTTCTCAGGGATCAAGCACATGGGCTTAGGAATCAGATTTATCTGGGTTCAGTTTTCAGATCTCTACTTATCTATTTTATGACCTTGGAAAAATTCTTTATCCTCTCTGGGCCTCAGTTTCCTCCTCTGAAAAAGTATTATACCTTCCTCAAAGGGTCATTATGAGGATTAAAGAGGATATGGTATGTAAGTGATCAGTAAGTGGTCACTATTATTTTTATCTTTTATGGAGAAAGTTCCTGTATTTTCTTCATTCTGGAAAATAGTAAGATGACACAATCCAGCTTTGTGGCATATCTGGGAAACAAAAGTGAATGGAATATAGCTCCATTTATGCAACTGTTTTCCTTTCAGAGCAGAGAAATACCTTTGTAATCTTCTAGGCCCAGCTGTGTTATATACTGTTTTAAAGAAGTAATCCCCTTTTAATTATTGTTCTTGTTTTAAACAATAACAATGATATTTATATTTTTGTTGCAGAAAACTTCCATCAGATATGAAAAAAATTCTTTGGATAAAAATTGGAAAGTTGATAGCTTAAATACTTTACAGCAATTATAAGTCAATGCAAGGAATGTTATTAATAAGTTTGCTAAAACACAAAAGAAAATTCTTAGGATACAAATATTGCATTATTGACATTCATGTGGGGTTTGCAGTGCCTGGACACATAATTGGCTGTGGAAAAGAAGTTGATGAGTGCTGTGCTGCTTTGTCACGGTACTTATTTTGTATTTCTCAGATTGACATGACAAATGAGGAACAACTTAGCTAGAAATAGCTAGGATTCTGTTGAGAAGATGGTTTAATTGGGAATGTGCTATTGGAATTTTTGAATTTAAAAAAGTATGATTGTTGAGAGCAGAACCGAGAGCTTGGAAAGTGATATTTGCCTATCATGTAAAATCAATATGAGTCCTGGAGCCATTTGGGTGTAAGTACCCATAATTTTCCATCCTTTAAATTACTAAACATTCCTTGATTTTTCTAGTTATTAAAACAGTAATCATACTCTATTATTTATCTCATAGAATGTTGTGAGAACAGGATAGAATAATGTGGACCTGATTCTTCATTTGTTTTCCATTACTTATAGGATTAATTCAGAATTCCTTAGCAAGATTCTAGTGGCTGAAACCACAAGTTTGGAGTCAGAAAGATTCTGTGAGTCCAGATTCTGACTCTGACACAAACAGCCATGTGGCCTTGGGCAGTTTACTTGCCCCTCTGAGCTTCAGTTTTCCTATCTGTAAAATGGACATAATAATAGTGCTTACCTAATAAAGGTGAGAAATAAATTGGATAATGTGTATCCAGTACCAAGCATAGGGCCTGTGTTTTAAGTAATCGGTAAATGTTAGATGCTGGCATCCACAGCATCATATCATCTAAGGTTATTATAGCTGGTCTTTCCAAGCCCTTCTGCCATCATTACCCCCTTAAATTCAATCTGTTGTTCCCTCATCTGGATGTATACCTCTATTACAGCATACCTCATTTATCTCTTGACTTTCTCCACCATTGGAATATGTCTTTGATGCCAGAAACATTATCTTATTCATGACTGAATCCTCTTTTCTCAGCATGTAGTAAAATTTTGACCAGTAGGTTGAATAAGATTGGGTAGAATTAAGTTAATATAGGGGTAAACATAAATATATAAGAATTGGTCTGATAAATGTGTATTCAGTGCATTAATAAATCAGTGAATGGAAAATCCCTGTGTATATATGATACTTAAACCAGTGACTATGAGCCAAATTAAGTATTCAGACCTGTTTTGTTTGGTCTCTTGATGTGAAAATAAATCAGGAGATTTTCCAATAAAAATGTCAATTTTCTGTGATTTTATAATAAAAATGTGAATTTCCTCTTGAAAAGTTTGGGGATCTAGTAACACCATTATTCCATAGAAACAGTTGGGACTCACCAAGTAGACCCAATCTCCACTCAAATGATAAGCAATACAGACACCCCACACTAGTGGCCATGAGCAGAAAGCTTATCCTTTCCTCCAGAAAAGGTGATTTGATCAATGTATAATAGAGAAGAGCTTTGTTCTTTCCTCATTCCCAAGTAGATGGAGAATACCTATTCAACATGAAGAAGCAAAAATAGCCATCTACCTTACATCCCAGCTTGCCTAAACAAATCTTAAAGATGTTTAATCTTAGCAAAGTCTATTGCTATGAATAGCAATCAAAAATCCTGTTGAAAATCCTAATCAAAGCTGCTATAGTTGATGTTGTTCTGAACTCTTCTAAGAAGCTTAACAGTCTATGAAAATGAGTTTGAATTATTTACAGAGATACTGGCTTGCATTGAATGAGCCCTGTTCTCTTACTTATAACTCTATGACCCAGGGGCATGTAGTGTCACCTCATGGAATCAGGGTAGAGAAGCCTTGTTCACTGATGCTAGGGGAATATGTAGGACAGTGTTTGACATGGGCATCAGGCCAGTTTGCAAGTTCAGTGTCTTTGCATGTGCATTAAAATCTTCAACTTTAAGTAATTAAATGTTTGTTATCTCCTGTGGCAACAAGTGTATCCCATAAGTTTCCATGTTTAGATGAATGCCCACAAAAAGTATAGGGAAATGACTTGCAATAATTTCATTAATTTGGTCAACATAGACACCATTTGGTTATGTCATATACAGTTTTGAAACTTGAATCATGCCCTTTTGTTGTTTACATTAACTAAATTGAGCATGAAATTGCCAGATCACTTTACTTAATGTTTTACAGACAAAGCATAAAAACCAGATTAAGCAAAGAGATAGCAGAGTGTGGGAATTTGAGGTCCTTATCAGACGTTATACTAGGTTGGCGTTTCCTGTTTTTAATTGTTATAAAATATATTTTCTTCTGAAGCTTCAAGCAAGATTTCAATGGTATATCCTTTAATACACTCACATGGCAAGAGATATGGTACAGTCACAGCTCGGAAAATACTTAAAAATTTACTAAAGAAAATTTTGTATCATTCATCTCAGATACAGGAACAAACATGACTTGTGTGAGACCTGGCAACCTCCCATTCTTCTTTCAAGATAAAGCACATCTGAAACAACTTAATGAGGCACATGGAAATTGGCTCTTTCTGTTTGCCAGTTATTGTGCTCTTACCTAATCTCATCCAGTCAGGCATCCAAAAGGAGGCCCATTTCTAAGAGGTAGTATGATTCAGTGAACTGAGCACAGATCCTGATGTTTGACACCCTGGTGCAGCTGACTTACTTGCCAGACTCTTGGGAATGTCAGTAAACCTTATAATGTTTAAGTTTCAAAAGTGGCTAATGGCTTACTTTCTCCCACATCTAATATAATAATATTATTACCACTTAAAGCACTGGAAAAGTAATAATATACTTCAGTGAAAATGATAAGAAATCACTGGAGACTTATAATAATAAAAATAATAAAATAAAAGGATATAATAAGAGTAACTCAATTCCATCCCAACCTGACTCAACAGCATGCATGATCATATGTAAGCAGTAACTCTCACACATTCTTTTGCTTCTTATCTGACCTGTGAAATGGGCTTGCTGTGTGAAGTTAAACTCCATTGAGCTGGGGATAACATCTTGCAGGTTTGTGCTTTTTGTATATAGTTAAAATCTCTTGTGCAAAATCCAACATCCTCCCCACTCTAATTCCCCGACCCTGTCGAATTTGCTTCTTCGTTGGTGATACTACTTAACTTTCCTTGTACAACTGTGACCCAGAATTGTACTTGTTAATTTTCATGTGGGTTTATGCCTAAACTGAGAGCCTTAAAGGCACTCAGCTTCTTCATCCTTGTGTCTCCTGGGGCAGGTAGAGTGCCTGGTCCCAACAGCCTGCTCAAGGCATGACTCTTGAATGAATAATCTACCCATCAACAATCGTGATTCAGTGACCACTTAATTCAACATGGCTACATTACTTCAACTCTGTGACCTCATACTTTTCATCTGTAAAAAGAGAATTTGGAGTAGCTAGTAAGAAGGAGCCCTTACAGCCCCAAAATTTGACTCTATCATTTTATATATTATAAAACATGCTAAATATACATAACCTAAAATGTTCGTGGGGTCTTGGTTTGAATGATGTTTGAAAACAGAAAAGAAGCTCAGTTTGACGTACCGAAATCTTGTTTGATTTTTATTTATTATATTTATATTGTATTCTTGTTTCAGAAAGTATTACTAAATAATGAAAGAGAAGATCAGACATTTGGGGGTTATTTATTTAAAAACATCTGTTTGGAGGTATGGCCTCCGAAGGTTATAGTAAGGAAATTACCAATTACTTAAGTAATATACTTCTACAAAATTAAATAATTAAAAAGAAATTGATACAATAAAACATCATACTAGCTATGACTGTTTGCACAAGGCTGTTTGTCCTAAGGGAGAATTCCTCCATTTAGTGGAAATTTTCATGTTTGAAAGTTCTCATCTAGAGTTTTGGTGTATTAAATATTCCAGATAGATGGTATGGAATTGACTTTCTTTTAATACCAGATGATCTTTCTTATTATGACAGGAAAACATTCTTTTTAAGATGTGAAGGGCTGGCCAGGAAGGCGTGTGAGACCATCCCTTTCTTTAGAGCCTTTTAAGATGCTGAAAGTCTTATTTCTCTTTGGCCCAGTCCTGACAAGCCTGGGGAGTTCAAAGCTGCAGGACCTGTCTAGCTGCTGCTATTTACATGTGCTGACCAAAGTTTATATCCTAATTGTTTATGTACCAGAACTCTTTGGTTGAGAAAGCACCTTTGAAAAATTTGGTGATGCCTGTTCCTAGAGATATTTATAGTTGAAATTCTTCTTTATTGGTCTTCTAGCTTCTCTTTGGCCTCTTTTTGTTCTTCATTTGCCATGACTCTCATTCATTCATTCATTCATTTATAAACACAAAATAGATACTTCCCATGTGCCAAGCACTGTGTTGAATCTTGGAATAGAGAGCTAAAGATAAGCTCCCCACCCTTAAAAAGCTTACAGCCAGTGTCATGTTGGGGAACAGGGTCTTTGCAAGATTAGTCTTTGCTATTTGTGCTCTCTGGGCAAAAGAGAAAAAAAGTGTCTTTTTTTTTTTCTCAACAAGGAATTCAAAACTAGGGTAATGCCTTTGCAGCTATCAGCTTTCTGGTAACCATGTTCCTAATCTTGTTTGATGATTACACTTGGGGAATAATGTACAAAGGAGTTTTATTTGGGTTGCAAAGCCTGATTCCTTCCTTTGTTAATCTATGTTGAAATCTTCTGATGAAATTAGAAACTTCGTGCTTCCATTTCTTTTTCTATATTACTCCTTAACAGTTTTGGTTGTGGGTGAAAAAAGATTCAGGTGTCCATTTGAAACCCATGGGATAGTTAGTGGAGAAATTATTACAAGCTTCTAAAGGTTTAGGCTGTAGAAGCTACTTAGGCTATTAATGTAGCTAAACCAAAGGAGAGGAAAATATTAGAGTAAAACCATTTTAAGTATCTGCAGGGACAGTTGAATCAAAGAGGTATTTTGGATAAATGGAACCCATTCGACATTTGACTTTGATAGTAGTTTTCTTTTTTTGTGTGTGTGTGTGTTTTTGTTTTTGCTTTTTTTTTAAAGATTTATTTTTATTTATTTAATTTCCCTCCCCTCCCCCGGTGGTCTGTTTTCTGTGTCTTTTTGCTGCGTCTTGTTTCTTTTTCCGCTTCTGTTGTCGTCAGTGGCACGGGAAGTGTGGGAGGCGCCATTCCTGGGCAGGCTGCACGCACTTTCCGCTAGGCAGCTCTCTTTATGGGGCGCACTCCTTGCATGTGGGGCTCCCCTTTGCGGGGGACACCCCTGTGTGGCACAGCACTCCTTGCGCGCATCAGCGCTGCGCATGGACCATCTCCACACGGGTCAAGGAGGCCCGGGTTTGAACCGCGACCTCCCATGTGGTAGACGGATGCCCTAACCACTGGGCCAAAGACCGTTTCCCGATAGTATTTTTCAAAAGCAATGAAAGTGAATGTTTTGATTCCCTATTGCTTTGTAACTGGCCCTTCATCCCCAAACTGGGTGGATTAAAACAACCTTGTCTTACTTCTTCTAATTCTCTGGGCTGATTGGGTTTAAATGGGTGGTTCTTCTGCTCCAAATAAGTCCTTTGGGATTGCAATCCTTTGGGAGCCCATCGAGGCTGGAGAGTCCAAGATGGCATACTTACATAGGGGGCAGTTTTTGCTGGATTCAGCTGGTAGTTCAGCTGCATGGCCTTGATTGTCCTCCAAGCCTTTCTGTATGGTTGCTTAGATTCCCCTACAGCATGGTGGCTGGATTTCAAGAGGTAGGAAGTGGATGCTGCTAGACATCTTAAAGGCACAGCTTCACTTCTGCTTCATATTGGTCAAAGCAGTCACAAGCCCAACTTACTTCAAGTAGAGAAACAAATTCCGTCTTTCAGTGGGGTCAGTGACAAATAATTTGCAGTTATCTTTAATCTACTCCATGACTGCATGTAATATAAAGGGAGAAATTACTGCATGATGTTCAAATTCAGGAAAGCTCAAGGAAAGGATACCTTAGACCATTGGTTCTTAAATTTGAGTGTTTCAGAATCACCAGGAGGGCTTGTTAAAACACAGACTGCTGGTCCCCACTCCCAGAGTTTCTGAGTCAGTAGGTCTGGGGTGGGGCCGGGAATTACATTTCTCATGAACTTCCAGATGATTCTCATGCTGCTGTGCTTGAAACCACTCTTTGCCTTAGACTGCAGGGCCAGAAAAAAATGAGAAAATGAAAAATGAGGAAAGAGGGAATATATTCTTTTTTCACTAGTGGTATTTTAAAAAGCCTGTGATCAATAGTATAAATATAAGTTTCAGGCCACATGAACATGGGGCCTTTATGTTTGTCAGGGTAATTAATCCTTGCTGCTGCAATGTCAACGCCTGGGATCTGGTTAGCTTAACACAACAAAGGTTTATTCTCACTTATGTAAAGTCCTATGCTAGTCAGATGGCTTTCCTCCATAGGTCACTATACCGTTTGGAACAGATGCCCCTCAGTGTTGCTGAGGTAGTGAGAGACAGAAGGAGAGACTGAGGCATACTGGCTCTTAACTGTCTCAGCCTGGAAGTTGAAGCAGGCTGCCTTTTCTCATAGTCTATTGGTCAGAGCTAGTCACATGACCTCAACCTAAGTGCCAAGGAAGCTGGGAAATGAAGGGAAACAAATGGATAACTAGTAAGTACTATCTGCCATAGCACCCAATTAACTTTAGTGCCCCTCTTCTGTGATCCAGCAAACCTGGAAGTAGAAAGCATTCCTTGAACCCTTCAAAACCGTATGTACACCTATGTTTAAAATTACTCCAATATTATTAAAACATTATTATTATTTTAACAAATATTTATAATCTTCTATGAGTAATTTCTGCTTTAATTCCAAATTTTCTGTTTGGCATTAATCAGACTGCCTGATGACATCACTATTTCAAAAGAAAATCTGCTGTAAAAACTCTTTTTCTCCTGTTACAAATAGTTTTTTAAGCCCTTATCAGTCATTTTAGTTGTTCTGTTAAAGACTGATTAAATAAGACACCATCTCCTTTTCTTGGCTGATTTTGCCAAGACACATAATTCTTTAGGTAATTGTCGAATGTTTACTTAGGCTGTTGGAGTCTAGACAGCCTGTGCGGATGGGTGGCAGGGTGTTATCAGGACTTCAAAACCATCTTGTGGGCATTTTTGAATACAAAGGAATGAAGTTTATTTTTATCCCCTCCACACAAATCCCATTATTAGATCAGTATAAGAAAATGTGGTTCAGAATGCTGTCACTGAGAAACAGAGCACATGCAGGCTTTAATTTCTTCATCAGATTCCCTCTTACTGCTGTTGCCTACCTTTTCTTAGAAATCTTTTCTTACGATGCCTTCACAAAAATTGACACTAGTGAGCAGTCACATGGGGAATCTTTAGTCATAGGAAAGCAGTTCCAATTTTCCTTTTTTGATGGAAAGAAATTATTTGGTCAATAAAACCTGAGAAACACATCCAGTCTCAATAGCTTCAGGGCAAATTTCCATTTCAATTTCGTCTCTTAAATTTTACAAGCTTAATCAACACCTCTAAAAAGTTGAAAGAATATAATGATGTTTTTTGTATAAATGTGCTTGACTGGGAATAGTTACCATCTTTGTTTGGAAAATCAAAATAGAGTATGCCATGATTATTAGAAAGAATCTGAGTTAGGTACTTTGATACTGTAGTGATAGGGTCTCATTGTATACTTAAAATCTTTATAGGAGTTCCCCTACCCCCACAATTACTTAGTCGTTACCAGACAGGCAGCTTCTTTAGTAAGTGAAAGATCAGCATTACTCTCCCCACTGAACTGATGAAGAAACTGAACAATTTAATGACTAGTCCAGAGCATCCTGGTGAGTCAGAGGTAGGGTTTGGATTAAAAGCTAGTTTATACGCTCAGGCTAAGGCACCTTGTATAATTCTGAAGTTAAATTCCTGGAGGCAAATACGCTGTCTTAGTTTATTATTTGCTAGAACAATAGCATGATGCGCACATATACAAATTTGAGGCTATATAAATCAAGTTATCTGATCCATCTTGACAGTGTGGCTGCAATACCCTACCAGGATGGGTATTAACTTTGAATATACAGAGAAGGCTGCTTAATGTAGTGGAATGAATACGCGGGCACTTCACCTCTGAAGAACTTCAGTTTCTTCACTTGTAAAATGCAAAAGGTCAGAGGAGATATACCCAAACGTCTAAATTTCTACTGAAGAATTTTGAAACTGCTATTTTTTTGTGATGTAGGATCCTCCTTAGGTGAATCTTAATCCAACCAAAATTCTTGTTTCCTTAAAGAGTTTTTTTTGGTTTTAGGTACCTGGGGCTGGGGATTGAACCCGAGACCTCATATGTGGGAAGCCAACACTCAACCATTAAGCCACATCAGCACAAACACTGAACCACATCAGCTTCGCTGAGTTGGTTTTTGCACTTGTCTTGCTTGTTTGTTTGCTTTTGTTTTTTCAGGTGGCACTAGGAACCGAACCCAGGACCTCCTATGTGGGAGGCAGGCGCTTAACAGCTTGAGCCACATCCACTCCCTAGGGCGCTTTGGGAGGCATCTTCCTTGGCTCTGGCTTGGCATTTGAATCTCCTGTCTATCATAGATATGGTGAAGATTGCAGAAGAGAATGAGGAATGACACTTGGCTGTGAGGAGGCTGGGTGACCAGAGCAGGCACAAACTTGTAAGGGAAGGCTCTCCCCACCACCCTGCTTCCTGTTCTTCCCAGAGCTGAGGGCTGAACTCTAAATCACCTCCTCCTACCCTTCAACACATTACTGATGGATGGAAGAAATCTTTGTTTGGGGACGGTATTTGCTAGGCTATTTTGCTAGTAGCCCGTGTGTCCACCTCCCCCACTATGCATTTAGTTGGTTTGTCATGGTATGAATATGGGGGAATTTGCTTTTTCAGCTACTTTTCCTCCTCCCACCCCTTTATCAAGTAAGTAGAAGAACATAGCATCAGTATCATTAGAATGCAGTGACACCTCCTTATTTCTCCAAGTCTGATCTACTGGGGGAGGGCTTTGATAAAACTTGATAGAGTTTGGGGACTAGAGACCTTCTGAAGGTTTTTTTTCTGCAGGGGTCCAGTCTTACTTCTAAATATTATTGACCCAGAGGCTAGTTTCACATGCTACAAAACACTCCAATAGAATATGTCAGCAGAACCAGCATTGCATGTCTAGACAAAGAATTGATATTAGCATCATCAGCCAGCATCCGATCTATTAACTCTGTGTAAGCACTTGCTGTCTGTGCTCCAGGCATTTTTCGGCTTTAAATGAAAATTGTAGCTCTAAGAAAGACTTAAGTCTTTCAAAAGTTTCTTTCAAGGGAAAAATCACACAGTACCTTATTTCCTGATCAGGTATTTTATTGATTAATATGAAAGTTTATCTTTTTTTTCTTCAGTAAAATGTTTGTTGAGTCATCACTATCTTCATTCTATTATAGATTCATTATTTAAAGAAATATTTATTAAATACCCACTTTCTATCTGTGCAGGGCATTCTACTAGGTTTTATAGGTACATCGGTGAATAGTGCAGCTGAGATCCCTGCCCCCTGGATTTACAGTTTAATGGGGCAGGCTGACAACAAACAGGAGAAACAGGATATTTCTGTCTCAGTTTCGGCTGAGGCACCAAAACAGGAGAACAAAACAGTGGCGTCAAGTTCTTCGGCTTTCTAAACCAAGGTGCTATACTAACTCTGCAAGACTTGCAGAAAGGGTACCTCAGAACTGGTTCTGCCAGCCTGAACCCAGCATCTACCTCCAGGTTACTGAAGAGAAGTGTCAAGGTTCTGGGAAAGCCAAGAGATGAGAGAGCAGATTTCTCTGAGGAGAGTTGTTGCTGAGATGTGGAGAGGGGCTGTGGGACCCCCGCACTCAGGCTTAGTGGGGAGCAGGAGGCTTCTAGGGCCCCATTCAGAGAGAGCACTGTCCTGAGTTTCCTGGAGATTGGGGTACTTGGGACTGAGGTTTAGAGGAAGGGACAGCAGAGGGAAGAGGTGTGTACCTGCGAATGATCTGCACTTTCAGAGCTGATGGGGTAAAAATTGACTCTGAAGAAAGAGCAGAATGGGTCATCTTGAAAATGGCTTGACGAATAGTATCACCTGGAGGAGTGAGGTGACCCCAGAAAAAAAGTGGTCCTTTGGAATGGGGTGACCGAGTGGGAACGAGGGGGAAATTCTTAAGAGAACAACCAGAAAGGAGCTTTGCCTGGCAAAGTGCTGTAAGACATGTGGTGAGCTGCCGGGTGTGTTTCTAAAAATCCTCTTAAGAGGAGGCCTGCAGAGGCAGCAATACCAGATTCCAGCCGTATCTGACCAGTTCGGCCTACCTTCCCCCCTTCAGCTCCCTCCCCTGCTCTAACCACAGGGGCCATGCCAGCAAGATGGGAGGAGGTGAGGTGAGGAGAAACCTGACAAGGCTGCCTTCCTCTGCAAACTTCCAAGCCCAAAGCAGATCTGAGCTGGGGCAGAGGAGACATTCTAGGTTAACTTGGGTTTAGAATTTTGATATTACAATCACCCAAATAAAGGGATTGACTATTTGTTTTTGACCTGGAAGTGACTGGGATAGCCTTGGGACCTGTGGGAGAGTTTTCAACTAGAGTCTGGAAAGAACATATGAAGGGAGCAGGTTTGAATGGACAGAGGTTAAAAAAGGATAAATCTCTTCCTGTTTGTGCCATACTGATCCTGGGTCCTTTAATAAGCTGGTTATACACAAAAAATAAATAAAATATAGGTTTATAAATTGCCCTTTACAGACTGGTGTGAAGGATGGTGCAGGTGGGGAGCCCATTCAGGTAGGGTGGCAAGGCTGGCCCTCCAGGAGAGGATGTTTAACGGAATGAGAAGGGGCTGGCATTCTGAGTGTGTGGTGGGAGCTGGTGGAAGGGGATGTTCTGGGGTCCAGGCAGATGAACAAATGTGTGAGGTTTATGTGGTGGCAACATGGAACACATCCAATAAACACTTGGGTTGCTTCAAACAAGGATATTTTCATTCTCTATGCAGGGCACTGAGCTAAGTGCTAGGCCTGCAAATAGAATACATGCTTCTTTCACTAAGGTTTGAAGTTTTATGGACCAACATCGCAAGAACACTTCGATAAAGGGCGAGATCTAAAGGCTGAAAAAAGTGAAGAACTTTCTGCTTTCTGTCCCCAAGCTCCTGATGGTCCCAGGATAACAGTCTTCTTTTCTGAGAATTGTCATGACAGGCAGCCCCTCCTGGTGCACTGCCTACCTTTTATGGAGTATAGGGGCAGGTAGGTATGGAAACATGGAACTCCTGACAGTCCCAGGAGGGAGAGGAACCTTGTAACTTGTTCTAAGGCTCTGTTTATGTGTAAAGGTTAGCAAAGCCCACTGGTTGTAATGCACAACCATCCAAAATAATAGAGCTATGATGTCAACATCTTCATCAGTAGGGGCAGTTATAATTCATTTCATTGACATACTGTTGTAAAAGTGGCTTGCCTTGGATGGCATAAATTTGTTCACTCAGAAATAAAAAGAAAAATGAATTGGTGTCCTGGCAAAGTCCTGGGGAGAGTCTGCAGGAATGTGGACTCATCCATCCAAAGCTTAGATCCCTGGCAGACAGTGACCTCAGTGACCGCCAGTGCAGAGTGGCACTTTCCCAGGCCTCCCTGGTTTCTGGCTAGCAGTCAGTCCCTAACAGGAAATGAGCATCTGTGGAGCAGGAAGCAATACACCAAGGCCTGTGGGTGCTCCCAGGAGATGGGACTGACTGACAGCCCCTGTTTTCAAGGAACACTCGCTGGTTGTAGATAGAACTCACGTAGCCAACACATGCAGGAGTCACATGTACAGAGCCAACCCAAGGAATGGAAGATAGAGGTAAAATACGCTTCCCATGAACGCCAAGAAAAGACAGTGCAATCTAAATGACCAGAATGTTCCATACTATTTAGCTCTTAATTTCTCTTTTCTTTCCTGATAATCATAGTATATGCTCAATAGAAAAATTGGCAAGTACAGAACAGTGTAAGAAATCAACTATTTTCATTTCTAAAGAATGCTTTTAAATAGAAAAGGGACTTCTGAAATTTGGGGGAAAGAACTTGTATTATGTCTTTCCTCTTTCCCTATTGGTAGACTGTAGTTCATCCCATTATAACCGGTGCCGAGTGGACAATTCCAAGACAGACTGCCTGACACACAGAAAGTTGCTCAAAAAATGTATTAAATGTCAAAAATTGAGAGATTTGGGCCTCTAAGAATTTCAAATTGAATTTTTAAAACTTCTGAATTGGATGCCTTGTAACAAGCTTCCCTGCCATTGCATATATGGATATCAGACCTTAAGATAAAGTCTTTGCTACTCCTTAACTTAAAATACAATGTGTTCCAAAAATTGGTCTTCAGGTTGGTATTGTGTATCGGATGTTTGTTTGTTTTTTCCCTTGGCAGTGCATTATAGAAGAAAGAACATGGGCTTTTGAGTCAAGCAAACCTGTGTTCCATACCAGGTTCTTACAAACTTAGACCAGATCCTAGGATTCTGTCCTAGATTCCCATTTGGAAAGCCCATTCTGGCTCTCTGACAGCCCCAGCCCTCCTCACAGGGAGAGAAGTTTGAGGGACACACTCTGTCTCCATCTTTCTGGATCACAGTCTCAGGACCCTGGCATCCCCTGCCCATGCAGCTGGAAGCCTTCTTCTGAGGACTGCTTGGTCCTGGGATAAGCTGGCTGGGCTGTTCAGTCATAAGACCTCAAGGTCCCTTATGGGGCAGCATGGAGCCTGGCAGGGGTGGGTGTGGGGTGGGAGGAAAAGGACTGTGGGTTGTTGGGCAGGGAGGGAGGGGTTCCATTTGTATTCTTGTTTAGGATCCCAAAAATGTCAATGTTGGGCCCCTTGACGCTGGGTCATACTGCTTGCAAGTTATGTGAGCTTCCTGAAGCTCATTTTCCTCCTTCAGAAAATGTGCATAATAATTCCTATCTGGCAGATTTTAAGGGCCCAATTAGATAATTATATAAATATAATTATATGGAACGTAGAAGATAATTATAAATTCTGTCACTGTTATCAAGCATGACTAGAGTTTCTGGCTAGCCTAAAAAATGTCTGTTAAAGCTATCATATAACTGAAATACACCACTAATTATATTATTTCCACTAACAGTAGTTCAGGTTGTTGGGGATTGAATCGTGTCTTCCTCAAAGGTCACGTTCAAATCCTCATCCCCAGTCCTGTGGGTGTGAACACATTTGTAAATAGGATCTTTGAATATCCCATTTGGATAAGGCCAAATTGAATGACAGCAGGCTTTTATCTATTATGACTGGAGTCCTTATAAGGAGACAATCAAACCAGAGAAGGGAGAAACCAGAGAGGTAGGCAGAAAGAGACAGAGTGCCACGTAAAAGGAATCAGGAATTGAGCCACCACCAGAACACTACAGACTTTGGAGAAAACATGGCCTATCATACCAATAACCTGCAGAAACCAGCTGTAAGTCAATAAATTCTTGTGTAAGCCAAATAATTTGTGGTTTTTGTGGTATTTGTCATAGCAGTCCTGGCAATCTAAGATACAGATACACAGTCCCTTCAGTGAAACCCTTGAGACCAGATTTTTACAGAATTCAGAATTTTAGGGATTTTAGAAATATATACATAAACTCTATATTGCATTAAGTCTGGAATGTTTGAGTCCATCAGGGTTTCACAACAAAACTTATGAATATTCACAATATGTATGATAGGTAAAGACCATAAATAGTCTTATGTCAATTCAGGCCAGTTTTTAAAAATAAACTTAAATTTTAGAACAGTTTTTGATTTACAGAAAAATCTGTAAATTCCCATATATCCCCTGCAGACATTTCCCCTATTATTAACATCTTACATTTGTAAGGTACATTTGTCACAATTAATGACCAATACTGATACAGTATTATTAGCGAGCATTTATTCTCTTACCAGATTTCCGTAATTTTTACCTTATGTCTTTTCCTGTTGCAGGATCCCATGCAGGAAAACACATTTCATTTCATCGTCACACTCCTTAGACTCTCCTCATCTGTCACAGGTTCTCAGACTTCCCTTGTTTTTGATGACCTTGATAATTTTGAGGAGTACTGGTCAGTGTTTTGTGGAATGTCCCTCAACTGGAATTTGCCAGATACTTTTCTCATGGTTAGACTGGGGTTATGAATTTTGGGGAGGAAGAACACAGATGTAAAGATGTAAAGTGCCCTTTTTCATAACATCATATCAAGGGTACAAACTATCAGCAAGACTTATCACTGTTGACCTTGATCACCTGGGTAAGTAGTTTTGTCAGCTTTCTCCATTATAAAGTTATTCTGTCCCATCTTCTCTTCATACTGTACTTTTTGGAAAGCAGTCACCATATACAGCTCACTCTTAAGGAAGGAAGAGTTACGCTCCACCATCTAGGGGGCAAAGTATCTACAAAAGTTCTTCTGCACAGGAGATTTATCTCTTCTTTCCCATAGGTCAGGTTTTGTGACCAAATAGGTTAAGGGATCTTTTTAAAATTTTGGTTTGTGAGTAAGAGATGATGGGCCAGAGCTAACTTTATATTTAAAGTTAAAATGTCCTAATATGCTTTCACCCGCTGTACTCTTGTGGCAACAGAAGAGACTAAACAGCTGTTCCTTGAGAAGAGAAAGTGAAAGAGACCAGCAGGAAAAGAAAATGGCCACCCCATGTACTTCAGGTTCCCAGTGCCCTGTAAGAAGCCTGCCTCTTGCACATTGCTGGCTTAATGTGCCTAATGAGTTGTTTCTACATCTTCATAATAGATTCAGCCTGATGGGAAATATGGTGATGGTCAAATTGAGAATATATGTTTTAAAAAATAATACACATTTTCCCATTCATTCATTTGTTAGACCTTTTTTTTTAATTTAGAGAAGTTGTATGTTTATAGAAAAATCATGCAAAAAATACAGAGTTCCCATATAGCTCCCCTCACACACACACAGTTTTTCCTTCTATAAACACTTTGCATTAGCATGATACCTTTGTTATGATTGATGAAGCAGTGTTATAATTATGCTATTAACTATAGTCTGTAGTTTACTTTGAGGTTCACTGAATTGTACAGTCCTATGGTTTTTAAAAAATTATTCTTGAACATATATAATTAACATCACTGAAGTATATATTTGATTGCGGTTAAAAGGGGAAATTTTAAGTTTGTCAGATTAATATTATGTATGTTATAAAGCTGCTTGTACAGTTCATTTGGAAATTTCTTGAGTACTACCTTTTGACAAGTCTTCTATTGCATCTTGAATTGTTTTCAAATAGTTAATTATGATTTACATTTTCATTGGTTTACAGTTTTTATAATTTAACTGTTAAGGTCAAGAACTTAAAAAAATTATGTTATTCTCTCTATATAACAGAGCCTTTTCCTTAACAGATTTTTAGGACTAGAAAGACATGGAATCTTGTCCTCTGTTACCCGGTGTGATCTCTGTGATCTCCAGCATGCCACTTAATTTCCATGGGCCCCATCTATCCCATCTGTGAAGGAAACTGGTAGACTAGATGATTCCTAAGATTACTTCCGGCTTTATAATTTGGACTATCGGATCTATTTGGCAAATCTCCTCAATGGATGTTCACAGAATTTGGGAAGTCTGTCCTATTCTGACCATAGATGTTTCAGAATACTCCCCAGAAATAGAAGTATATTCAGCAGCTCTCAGATCTTGCCAAAACCGTCTTTCTGTTGCGTAGCTCTCCCTTACAGTGTTTTGGGGGTGTCACTGTGGAACATCACACCCTCAGCATCCCGGCAGCAGGGTACCAGTTACACATTGGAGTAATGAGACTGTGAGGAAGAGCAATATTCATAAAGAGAATCTCAACTAAGAGCAGGGTTCAGTAGTTTTTAGACCCAATAAGTCAGTCATTCTCCTGGTTGCAATATGTTAAAAATCTTTATTTTCCTTTCTGGCCCTTTATGTGTGAGCCATGGTGTTTAGAGAAATAGACTCTTAAAAAATACAAACCAAAATGTCACACCTGTAAATATATCATAAGCTGATTATTTCACATGTTTTCTTTATTCAAGCAGGTAGATTTAAGATATGGCAGTAATAACAAAAATTCTTCTGAAGAATAGCTTTTGATCAAGGAAGTCTTCCATTGATTCCATATATAATCTTTACTCTTTTCATTTTCCCAGAGCAAAAATTGAACAAAAGGAACAAACCTCAGCTCTTGAAATATAATATCAGTCCCAAAAAATGCAAACAAAAAACTCAAGACAAAAACTGGCATAACAATGCAAACTACACTTTAAAAGATCCTACCACACCTCGGCAGCCACCCATAACCAGTCTATAGCCTGGAAAGACTTATGACTAAGTGAAGAAAGAAGAGACATGAAAAGAGTCAGTCATGGATTTTTAATTTTATAAGCACAAACTGATCCAGGGAAAATTTATAGCAAATTTTATTCCAGTGCCTTTTATTGTTTTTTTTTTTTTTTAATCATACAATTTGTGTCTGTCAGTAACACCTTTGATTATTTCTTTGGCCAATCTGAAATGTTAGGAGGATCCTTGTTTGACCAGTTTTTAATAACTGCATCTCTATGCTACCCTTGCCATCATTTCATTTGTTTTCAGGACCAGAGTTCTTTTTGCACAAAATATTATATTTAATGATCTATAATAATATGATTAAGGAGGGGGTACAGTAATTATATAGAAAATGAGGAATCAAGAACCTTATATTTCTGTTCCTGGTAAGGACCATAAATTACAGTTTTGCCCACATCAGCCCCCTTTCTCAGGGGGGATATTGTTATGATAATGCTGATGACAACACACTTGACATTTTGTACAAAAGATGTTTTATATTTGTTATATAGAAAATGTTAGTGTGCAGTAAGCATTGGCCTCTAATAAGTAGGCAGATTTAGATGCTATGGTTAAACACAAGGGGAAATTTCCCATGAAAAAATTGATAAATGCGTATTTCATGAAAATGCCATCGCTACTTTAAGTGGATAATGCTGCTGTTAGGAAATATACTATAGAGTAAATGTCAGTTGTTTTTGTTTCATGCCATGGGGTTTGAGTGTTAAAAGTTATGTTAATTACTGTGATTATGTTACTAATGCTTAAACTGATTTAGCAGCACTAATAGGTTTCCATTTTGTGACCCTCAGTTGTTCAAGCCAGCTATTTTGCTTGCCAGGTATGCACAAACTGGAAAAAGGCAAAAGTCTTGGTACTCTGGAGTCCGATGTAGATTTTCCTTTAGGTTTAAAAAGAAAACTGTTAAATTATGAAATTTCTTCTGTGGGGAATATACAGTATTGGAATTTAAAAAAAAAGTTATGTCCCCAGCATGTTTTTGGCTAAACAAGTAGAGAGGATAGTGACTTGGTCAAGAGGTTTACATCCTTCCTCTTTAGACTGTGAGTATTTAGGACACCGTGGTTGGGCAGCCTCTCCTTCATGCCTTTCTCCTCCTGATTGGGTGTGCAGGTGTGGGTGAGACCAGCCTCACCTGTGGAGACAATAGGTAACTCTTCTTGTAATTTCCCCCTATGAATTTGCCCTTATTTGATTTTTTAAATTGTTAAACTAATGGTTTGAACACGCAAAACAATGCAAAGTTATATAAATCAGAAGATGAAAGGAAAAAAGAAAAAGCTTCTAGCCTCCCATCATACCCACCCTGAACAAACTGATGTTCTTCTATTCTGTTGTGTGTACTTCTAGACTTTTCCCATTCTTTTTTTTTTTTTTTATCTCCATCAAAGTTACTTTACTATGGTATAAAGGATGGCAATTAGAATCTCCAAAATTTATTCATTCCTTAAATATAAAATTGTACACACACATTCTCCATACAAGTATATAGTTAGCAATATTCTCATCAACACTCTTATCAGTTCAGAAAGCCTAACAACTTTTTCCCTTCCCCCTCCCACATTTTCCCCTAATAATAATATCTTTCATTAGCATGGAAATTTGTTACAATTGATGAATGCATATTGAAGCATTGCTACTAACCAAGGTCTATAGCTTACATTATGGTTTATACCTTGCACCTTACAATTTTATAGGTTTTGACAAAATGTATACTGTCCTGTATCCATCACTGGAATATCATGCAGAACAATTCCAATGCCCAAAAAATGCCCTATGTTCTACCTATTCTTTCCCCCTCCCCTAAGATGCTCTGGTAACCACTATCTTTATATTGATATTACAAGTTCTTCCATTACGACAATAATAATAAATCTACTTTGGTCCATGGTTGCCTTCCCCCCTTATATTTGTTCATTTCTCAATCTTGAGGATTTTTGGATGGTGATGTCTGCTCTGCTTCAATTTGAAAGGGGACTTAGATCTTATGGGGCAGATAGAAGGAAACTATTTTGCTTGCAGTTGTAGATATTCTCTGTTTTTTGGGATAGGGGTTGTCCATCATCATCATTTTGTTAGTTGTCCTGGGTGAGTTCGATGAACTGGAGAGTGGGGTGTTATCTCAGTGGGTGGAGACCCACACAATAGCCAACACTATTAAATTCCCATCCTGGGGTGTCCTGCTATGTTCTCAGATAGAGTAGCAAGAATCTCTAGAGGACATAAGCCATGCCTAATAAAAGAAATCAGAGCAATATGCCAAACCCTTGATATTAATGCTTATACTTATGAACCTTATTCCTGTGAAATCAAAATTTAATCTAATAATATATATTGCCTAAGAGTAATCTCCTGAAAACCTCCTTGTTACTCAAATGTGGCTATTAAGCCAAAATCAGCAAATAAATTCAATACCTTCCTCCCAGCATGATATATAACTCCCAGGGATGAGCCTCCCTGGCACTGAGGGATTATTTCCAGCACCAAGCAGTGATGCATTTGGAAAAAGACCTTGACCAAAAGGGGGAAAAATTAAATACAAACAAGTATTTACAGCTATTTCTTTTTTTTTTTTTAATCCCCCCACTTGTTGTTTTTGTGCCTGCTGTCTGTTCTCTGTGTCCATTCACTGGGTGTTCTTCCACGGCTATTTGTCTTTTTCTTTTTCTCTTTATCTTTTTCTTAGGAGGCACTGGGAATCAATTCCAGGAAATCCAGTGTTGGAGAGAGGCACTCAACTGTCCAAGCCACCTGATCTCCCTGGCTTGCTGTGTTTCTCATTGTCACTCCTCGCATCTCCCTTGTCCCATCATCTTCCTGCACCAGCTCTCCCTATCATAGGCCATCAGTGTTCTCCTGCATGGGCCATCAGCTCTCCATGGTGTGGGCCAGCTTGCCTTTTACCAGGAGGCTTTGGGAATTGAACCTGGGGTCTCCCATATGGTAGATGGGAGCCCAATTGCTTGAGCCACATCTGTTTCCCATAACTAAGATATTTCAAAGTGTGCTGGGAGGCCATTCCAGAGGTTATGCTTATGTATGTCTCAGGACGATCTCACTAACTGCCATAGTAAACAAAGCTTCAAACAGGGGTGCTCCTGAGGGCTCTAGAGACTTCCACATACTATAGACAAGGCACACCCCATGAAATCAGCACCCCATTGGTGGACCTTACTTTGGAGTATGTGATAACCTACTTCTCCAATGTAATAGTATTGACTCACTTATAATTTCCCTGCACATGATTCTCTACCTGTGTTATTTGAGCCCATAACTAGCACTATACCCATTAAATATATGTCCCAGAAACTTACATCTTCAGTCTTTTCATATGCCACTTGAGCCCTGAATCTCAGCAGATTTGTGACCAACACCTAGTCTAGCCCTTTCCCATTTTATACAAACATATAGACAGATATATACATACACTTGTTTTTGTTATGTCCTTTACAAAAAAGAGATAAAATGATCATTGCTTTATAAACTTTGTTTTTTGGTCGTGATAGAACCTTTCTTAGGCCAGAAGATAAAGATATACTTCACTGTTTTTGTGTGCTTCAGTTTAATCCACTGTAAAAATATTTTTAAAAATTGATTTACAGAATGCCATGTGATTAAAAAACCAGTTTATTGAAATGTAATTCACCTACCAAAAAATCTACCCTTTAGAAGTGTAAAAGTTAATGTTTCTTTTGTGTACTTGTGGAGTTGTGCAACCATCACCACTATGTAATTTTTAAAAATTTCATTACCCCAAAAGAAATCCCATACCCATTAGTAATCCTTCCTGTGTCTTCCCTCCCCAGCCCCTGGTAATCACTAAATAATGTCTTTCTGTTTGTAAGGATTTGCCTGTCTTGGACATTTACTGTAAATGGAATAATACAATGTGTGAGCTTTTTCTGTCTAGCTTCTTTTACTTATGAACTTTTGAGGTTCATGTTGTAGCCTCTAACAGTTATTCACTACTTTTATGGCTGAATAATATTCATTGCATGGATATAACGCATTTTGTCTATCCATTCATCAGTTGATGGAGATTTGGGTTGTTTTCACCTTTTGGCTGTGATGAAAAATACTGTTCTGGGAAGTGGACTTGGCCCAATGAAAAGGGTGTCCGTCTACCACATGGGAGGTCCGCGGTTCAAACCCTTGGCCTCCTTGACCCATGTGGAGCTGGCCCATGCACAGTGCTGATGCACACAAGGAGTGCCCGGCCATGCAGGGTTGTCCCTGGTGTAGGGGAGCCCCATGTGCAAGGAGTGCGCCCTGTAAGGAGAGCCGCCCAGTGTGAAAGAAAGTGCAGCCTGCCCAAGAATGGCACCACACACACAGAGAGCTGATACAAGATGACGCAACAAAAAGAAACACAGATTCCCGGTGCCGCTGATAAGGATAGAAGTGGTCACAGAGGAACACGAAGCGAATGGACACAGAGAGCAGACAAATGGGCGGGGGGGTGGGGTGGGGAAGGGGAGAGAAATAAATAGAAAAAAAAAAAGAAAAATACTGTTCTGAATATTCATGAGCAAGTTTTTGTATAAATGTGTATTTTCAATTCCCTTGGGTATATACCTAGGAGTAAAAATGTTGGGTTATATAGTAACTCCATTTTGAACATTTTTCAAGAACTGCTAATCTGTTTTCCTAAGTGGCTTTTCCATTTTACAATTCCACCAGCCACATTTGAGGGCACCAATTTCTCCATATCCTTGTCAAAACTTGTCATTGTCTGTCTTTTATTTTGGCCACTCTAGTGGATGTGAAGTGGTATGTTGTAGCTTGATTTGCATTTCCTTATTGACTAATGACACTGAACATACTTTCATGTAATTATTGACCATTTGTGTATCTTCTTTAGAGAACTGTTTATTCAAATTTTTGCCTAATTTTTTTACTTGGATTGTCTTTGTTGTTGAATTGTAAGAGTTCTTTATGTGTGTGTGTGTATATATATATATATATATTTAAAGATTTATTTTTTATTTCTCTCCCCTTTCCCCCCTCCCCAGTTGTCTGCTTTCTGTGTCCATTCAGTGTGTGCTCTTCTGTGACCACTTCTATCCTTATCAGTCACACCAGGAATCTGTGTCTCTTTTTGTTGCATCATCTTGCTGCGTCAGCTCTCCGTGTGTGTGGTGCCATTCTTGGGCAGGCTGCACTTTCTTTTGCGCTGGGCCACTCTCCTTATGGGGCACACTCCTTGCGTGTGAGGCTCCCCTATACAGGGGACACCCCTGTGAGGCAGGGCACTCCTTGTGTGCATCAGCACTGCACATGGGTCAACTCCACACTGGTTGAGGAAGCCCGGGGTTTGAACCGCAGACCTCCCATGTGGTAGGTGGATGCCCTGTCCATTGGGCCAAGCCCGCTTCCCTATATATTCTTTATACAAATCACTTATCAGCTATATTATTTCAAATATTTTTTCCCATTCTGTAGAATGTTTTTATACTTTCTTGAAAGTTTCTTTTGAAATTCAAATGTTTTCAATTTTGATAAAATTCAATTTATCTTTTTTTGTGTGTGATTTTGATTCATATCTAAGAAACTATTGCCAAGTTTAAGGTGATAAAAAAGTTGAGATAATGGATGTTAGTGATAGTAGCACAATACTGTGAATGTAATTAATACCACTGAATTGTAAGTTTGAAAGTGGTTAAAATGATAAATGTTTTTATTGTGTTTCCTCATTATCTCTTTTTTCCTTCCCCTCCCCCACCCCACCCAGTTTTTGCTGTGTCCATTTGCTCTGTGATCTTCTGTATCTATTTCTCTTTTTGTCTTCTCTTCTCATCTTTCTCCTCTAGGATTCACTGGGATTCAATCACTTATGTGGAGAGAGGCTATCTGTCAATTGTGTCACCTCAGTTCCTGGAATGTGCTGTGCTTCACTTTGACTCTTTCCTTCATCTCTCTTTTGTTGCATCATCATCTTGCTGCATGATTCGCTTGTGTGGGCACTGGCTCATCATGTGGGCAACTCAGCTTGCCATGCGGGCACTGGCTCACCACGTGGGCACACATGGGGGCACTTGACTCACCACACGGGTACTTGTGTGGGCTCTCAGCTCACCACACGGGCATGTGGCTTGCCACACAGGCACTTGCGTGGGCACTTGGCTCACCGTGTGGGCACGCACATGGGCACTTGCCTTGCCACCTGGGCATTTGCCTCACTGTGTGGGCACTTTGCTCATCACATGGACACTCAGCTCGCCACACAGGCACTGGCTTGCCTTGCAGGCATATTTTCTCTTCTTTTTCACCAGGAAGTGCCTGGGATTGAACCCGGTTCCTCCCATATGGTAGGTGGAGGACTTATCACTTGAGCCATACCTCTTTCCCAATAAGATAAATTTTGAGTTGTATATTTGTTACTACAATAAAAAGTTAAACAAAAAAATTGCCTAATCCAAAATTATGATAATTTACTCCTATGTTTTTTCTGAGTTTTGTTGTTTTATCTCTTATATTTCAGTTGATGATCTATTTTGAGTTAGATTTGTATATGGTATGAAGTAGGAACCAAATTTAAATCTCTTGCATTTGTATATTGTTGAATCATGAGAGATGTTTATATATATATATATTTGTTGAAAAGATTCTTTTTTCTTCTTCGAATTGTCTTTCCACACTTGTCAAATATTAACCATTCTTGATTTTATTCCACTGGTCTATATGTCTATCCTTATGCCAGTACCTCAATGTCTTTATACTGTAGTTTTTGAAATTGGGAAGTGTGAGACCTTGAACTTTGTTCTTCTTCAAGATAATCTGGGTACTTAGCAGCATATCCATATGAATCTTATGATCACCTTGTCAATTTCTACAAAAGAAAAGTAGGCAGAATTTTGATAGGGATCACATAAATCTGTAGACCAATTTGTGGTGTATTGTCATTCTAACAATATTAAATCTTCTCATGCAGGAACATTGGATATCTTTCCATTTAGTAAGTCTTCTTTAATTTCTTTCAACTATGTTTTGTAGTTTTCTGTGTATATCTTACACTTCCTTGGTTAAATTTATTCCTAGGTATATTATTCTTTGGGATGCTATTCTAAATAGAAATTTAAAAAAAACTTTTTTTCTAATTGTTCATTGCTAATGTATAGAAATAAATTGATTTTTGTATATTGATCTTGTATCCTGCATTTGCTTGATCTGCTTTATTAGTTTCAATAGTTTGTGTGTGTGTGTGTGTATGTGTGTATGTATTTGCTAGAATTTTCTATTTACAGGATCACGTTATCTGAGAATAGAGATAGTTTTCCTTCCTCCTTTTCAATCTGGATACCTTTAATTCCCATTTCCTGCCTAATTGTTCTGACTAAAACCTCCACTACAACGTTGTATAGAAGTGGTGAGAACTGTCATTCTTGTTTTGTTCTTGAGTTTAGGGAGGAAGAATTCAGTCTTTCTCCATTAAGCATGATGTTAGCTATGGTCTTTTCATAGCTGCCCTTTGTTAGGTAGAGAAAGTTTCTTTCTACTTTGTTATGTGTTTTTATCATAAAATGTGTTGACTTCTGTAAAATATGTTTTCTGCATCTGTCGTAATGATCATGTGGTTTTTGAAATTTATTCTATTAACATGGTGTATTAAACTGATTTTCCTATGTTAAATCAACTTTGCATTCCAGGGATACTTGATACTGACATACAATCCTTTTTATATGTTAGTGCATTTGGTTTGCTAGTACTTTGTTAAGGAGTTTTGTGTCTATATTCATAAGAGGTATTGATATGTAGGTTTCTATTCTTATGATATCTTTGTTTAATTTTGGTATCAAGATAATACTGGCATCTTAGAATGAGTTGTAAAGTGTTCCTTCCTATTCCATTTTTGGAAGAGTTTGTAAAGTTTTGGTGTTAATACTTCTTTCATTGTTTGGTAGATTTCAACAATGAAGTCATCTAGGCCTAGCTTTTCTTTGTGGAAAGATTTTTTTTATTACTAATTTGATATTTTTAGTTGTTATGGGTTTATTCAGATTTTCTATTCTTGAATCCATTTCAGTAGTTTGTGTCTTTCTAGGAATTTGTCCATTTCATCTAAGTTATCTAATTTATAGGCATTCAATCATTCATTGTATTCCCTTATAGTGCTTTTTGTTTCCATAAGGTCAGTAGAGTTGTCTCATTTTTTACTGTTAGTTTTAGTAAGTTGAATTTTCTTTCTCTTTTTTCTTGTTCAGTTTTTGTTGATCTTTTCAAAGAACCAACTTTTGATTTCATTGACGTTTTTTCCTCTTGATTTTCTATTCTCTATTCAGACTTCAACTATTGATGGACATTCAGTCTGCTTCCAATTTCTTGCCATTACAATCAATATCATAATAAATGCCCTTGCTTATATATCCTTCTGGGTACTTCAAATTCTGCAGGATGGATTCTTAAAGTGGGATTGTTATGCATTATTAATTTTAATAGTTATTGCCAGGTTACTTTCTGAAGGATGTTCTTAATAATGTAAAAGAATGTTCTTCTCATCAGTTCACTACCACTGCCTGGCCATTGGACTTGAAATCCAGTCAGTCATCAAGACTGCCTTGGGAACTGAATCTGAGATCATAATATACATGGCCCATTACTGGTATTGTTCTTCATCTGCTTTAGGATCTTGGGCAAGTTACTTAACTTTCCTGAGCTTTCAATTATGTTTATTCTTTTCATTTATGCATCAGGTCTGCCCTTATTCTCTCCCTCCCTTCTTTCACTCCTCCCTCCATCTCCCTCCCTCCTTCCTTTCTTCCTTCCTTCTTCCTTCCTTCCTTCCTTCCTCCCTTCTTCCCTTCCTCCCTTCCTTCCTTCCTTCTTTCCTTCCTTCCTCCCTTCCTCCCTCCCTCCCTTCCTTCTTTCCATGTTATGGGAGATACAATTTCTTCTTTCCTACCACCCAAATCACTTCCCATCTACCCCGTGGTATGATGGTAAAAACAAAATGTTTACATATATACATAAATATATTATGAAATTTTTTTATTCAAGAAATTGAATGCTTACAGAAAAATCATGCTTAAAATACATCATTCTGATTTTTTAATAAAGTTATATGCCTCTTTTAAAAAAAGATTTTTAACATTTTATTTATTTCTCCTCCCCTCCCCTGCCCCTGTTGTCTGCTCTCTTGTGTCCATTCACTGTGTGTTCTTCTGTGTCCTCTTGCATTCTCGGTGGCACCAGGAATCTATGTCTCTTTTTGTTGCATCATCTTGCTGCATCAGCTCTCTGTGTGTGTGGCACCACTCTTGGGCAGGCTGCGCTTTTTCTTCCATGGGGTGGCTCAATGCAGGGCACAGTCCTTGCGCATGGAGCTCCCCTATGTAGGGGACAGCTTTGCGTTGCTGGCGCAGCACTCCTTGTGTGCGGCAGTGCTGTGTGTGGGCCAATTCACCACATGGGTCAGGAGGCCCTGGGTTTGAACCCTGGACCTCCCATATGGTAGACAGATGCTCCATCAGTTGAGCCACGTCCACTTCCCCCTTCATTCTGATTTAACACCATATTATTAACTCCTTGCATTGGTGTGGCACCTTTGTTAACAACTGAAATCACATTTAAATAATTGTACTATTGACAATAATTCATGGTTTCAGTTAGAGTTCACTGTTTAGGTTGAGCAGTTCTTGGATAATTTTTTAAAAATTTATTCTGTTAACATATATACAACCTAAAATTTCCTCTTTAAAAAAAAAAATTATTTATTTATTTTTATTCCCCTCCCTCTCCCCTGCCCTGCTTTTTTGAAACTGTCTGTGTCCATTTGCTGTGTGATCTTCTCTCTCTTTTTGTCTTCTCTTCTTGTCTTTCTCCCCTAGGATTCACCAGGATTCGATCCCGGGGAACTCTGATGTGGAGAGAGGTTCCCTGTCAATTGCACCACCCCAGTTCCTGGGCTCTGCTGTGCTTCACCTTGACCCTCCCTTTTGTCTCTCTTTTCTTGTGTCATCATCTTGCTGCATGACTCATTTGTGTGGGCACTGGCTTACCATGCGGGCACTCACATAGACATTTGGCTCATGATGCAGGCACTCGTATGGGCACTCAGCTCACCACGTGGGCACTTGGCTCACTGCATGGGCACTCAGCTCATCGCACAGACACTTGGCTTGCCACATGGGCACTGGTTCGCCATGCAGGCACGCTTTCTCTTCTTTTCATCAGGAGGTCCCAAGGATCAAATCAAGGTCCTCCCATATGGTAGGTGGAGGCCTTATCACTTGAGCCACATCTGCTTCCCCAAATTTCCTCTTTTAACCATATTCAGATATATAACTCAGTGCTGTTCATTATGTTCACAATGTTGTGCCACCATCACCACCACCCACTACCAAAAACTTTTTGATCATCACAAATAGAAACTCTATATGTTTTAAACTTCAAATACCTGTTACCTAACCCCTTCCCATCCTCTGGTAACCTATATTCTAGGTTCTGACACTTTTAGTTTGCTTATTCTATTTATTTCATATCAGTGATATCATACCATATTTGCCATTTTGTGTCTGGCTTATTTCACACAGCATGATGTTTTCAAGGTTCATCTATATTGCAACACATATCAGAACTTCATTTCTTTTTATGGCTGAATACTATTTCATTGTGTATATAGCACATTTTGTTTATCCATTCATTTGTTGATGAACAGTTTGGTTGCTTCCATCTTTTGGAATTCACTATGAACATCGGTCTGCAAATATCTTTTTGAGTCCCTCCTTTCAATTCTTTTGGGTATATAACCTAAAAGTGGGATTGCTGAGTCATATCATGATTCTATACTGAACTTTCTGAGGCACTGCCAAGCTGACTTCCACAGTGACTGCACCAATTTATTTATTTTTTAAAAAAGATTTATTGATTTATTTATTCCACCCCCCCCCCCCATTATTTGTTCTTTGTGTCCATTTGCTGTGCATTCTTCTGTGTCTGCTTGTCTTCTCTGGCACACAGGGGACCTTTCAGAGTGGGAGAGAGGTACTGAATCTCTTGCGCCACCTCAGCTCCCTGGTCTGCTGTGTCTTATTGTCTCTCCTCTGTGTCTCTTTTTGCTGTGTTGTCTTGCTGCACCAGTCTCCACTCAGACCAGCTTGCCTTCACCAGGAGGCTCCAGGAATTGAACCCTGGACCTCCCATATGGTAGACAGCAGCCCAATTGATTCAGCTACATCTGCTTCTCAGCACTACATGACTTTACATTCCTGTCAGCAATGAATGAGTATATTTCTTCACATCCTATGCAACGCTTATAATTTTCAGGTTTAAAAAAATATATATATATATAGTAGCCATCCTAGTGGGTATGAAGTGATATCTAATTCTGGGTTTGATTTTCATTTCCTTAATGGCTAATGATATTGAGCATTTTTTAATGTGCATTTTGGCCATTTGTATAACTTCTTTCTGTTTTTTCAATCAAGGGCATCCTTTTCTCCCTCTCCCCCTCTCCCCCTCCTCTAACCCCCTCCCCCCGCCCTCTCCGCCCCCCCCCCCCCCCGTGTATTTTCCTGTCTGTGATCTTCTGTATCTATTTCTCTTTTTGTCTTCTCTTCTCATCTTTCTCTTCTAGGATTCACTGGGATTCGGTCCTGGGGACCTCTGATGTGGAGAGAGGTTCCCTGTCAATTACACCCCCAAAGTTCTTGGGCTCTGCTGCACATCACTTTGGCTCTCCCCTTCATCTCTCTTTTGTTGCATCATCATCTTGCTGAGTGACTCACTTGTGTGGGCACTAGCACATGCACAGGCACTCAGCTTGCTGCACGGGCACTGCCTCACCATGCGGGCACTGCCTTGCAGCACTGGCACTCTTTCTCTTCTTTTTCACCAGGAGGCCCCAGGGATCAAACCTGGGTCCTCCCATATGCTAGGTGGAGGAGTTATCACTTGAGCTACATCTGCTTCCCTGTATATCTTCTTTAGAGAAAAGTCCAGTCAAATCTTTTGTCCATTTTTAAATTGGGGTTTTTGTCTTTTTGTTGTTGAATTAAAGTATTGCTTTATATATTCTGGATAATAAATATTCATCAGATATGTGGTATCCATATAGTTTTCCCATTTAGTAGGCTGTTGTTTTACTTTCACGATAAAAACCTTTGAGGTGCAAAGTTTTACATTTTCATGAGGTCTTATTTATCTGCATTTTCTTTTGTTGCTTGTGCTTTGGGTGTAAAATCTAAAAAACTATTGCCAGCACATGGTCCTGAAGATTCTTTTTTAAGTTTTATTTTAGGAGTTTCATAGTTCTGGCTCTTATATTAGGTTTTTGATAAATTTAGAGTTGATTTATGTATGTGTTGTGAGGTAGGGGTCCATTTTCATTCTTTTGCATTTGGAGATCCAGTTTTCCCAGCAACATTTGTTGAAAAGACTATTATTATTTCCCAATAGTGGTCCCAAGGTGGTATTTGTCACATTGTCAAAAATTAGTTTGAGACTTCTAGGAAGATGGAGGATTAGAGAGATGGAAGAAATCACTTCTCTCCCAGAAAAAAACAGCTATAGGACAGGCAGAGACTGTCTGGATGCTTCTCTGGGGCATAGGGCACCAAGGGAAGATGAGACACCACCCAGAGAGAGAGGGGTGAAGGAAAGAAGTCTCAGCTGATTGAATCATCCCATGAGTAGAGCTGCAAAACATAGCAGTAGTCGCCGGTAACCCCGCCTATGAAGCACATAGCAGTCTGTGTTTCTTCCTCTCCCCTTCTTCCTTAAGAAAGGGGAAAGGGAGGGGCCTAGTCTACAGGAAATTCAGAATTTGGTCAGCATACTTGGTCTGCTGTACTGGAGGAATCACACACTTTCAGGCTGTGTGGGGCAGTGACATTGTTTGCACTAAGAGCTGGCAGGAAACAAAACATAATTTGCCTTCTCAAATAAATACCCTGCCTATTGCCCCAGGCTGGTTGCTGAGGAGGCAGAGGGAGGGAAGGTGCAGCTGGCTCTGGGTGAAGAACAGCTTCTGAGAAAGTTTGTTTGTGAGACTTGGCTGGCCCTTAGGACCTTGCTTCTGCACTGCTTGCCTGAGGAGTTACACTGAATGCATTCACCCCCTAGCACCTGGGGTCTGAGCTGAGAGGTCTGTCAGAGTGCCATCTGCTGACCAGACAAGAAAAGTGCATGAAAAGTGAAAAATTATAATTAAAGAGACAAGCAGGTGCCTTTACTGCCACCCTCTCCAGGGCCCTTGTAAACTGACCTGTACCCCATTACTGGGTCCTTAGTCCTGGTTTGAGCAGTTAAACAGGGGCAATCCTAAATATCTAGAACAAGTTGAACCAAGAGTCAAAGAAGAATGGTAGCACACAGCTACTTAACAGTAAATCCTTAGGCAAGAGAGAGAACCTGAATATCAGAGTTAACTCAGTATCAAAATCAGATGCCTAGATATCAGCAAAAAAATTACAAGTCATATGAAGAAAAAGGAAGATATGACTCAGGCAAAGGAACAAATCAAAGCTCCAGACAAGGCACAGGACTTGAAACAGATAATCAATTAGGTTCATATGAATCTCCTAAGTCAAATCATAAAGTTGAAGGACAACATAGCTGAAGAAATAAAAGACATTAAAAAGACACTGGGTATAAAAAAAGAGAGAGAAAAAAAAGAAAACACTGAGTGAGCACAAAGAAAAATTTGAAATCTTGGATAGAAAAATAACAGAGCTTATGGGAATGAAATTCCTAGAAATGCACAAGCACCCTACATTAATTCTTCAAGAAATACAGAACTCCACAAACCAATCACAAGCAAAAAGACTGAATCTGTCATCTAAATCTTCCAAAAAAAGTCCAGGACCAGATGGCTTCACAGGTGAATTCTACCTGTGGATATTTTGAGAAGAATTACAAACAATTATTTTAAACTTTTCCAAAAAATTGAAGAGGAGGGAAAATTACCCAACACATTTTATGAAGCCAACATCAACCTAATACCAAAGCCAGGTAAAGGTACTATAAGAAAAGAAAATTACAGATCAGTCTCTTTATTGAACATAGATGCAAAAATTCTCAACAAAATACTTGCAAATCAAATTCAACAGCATATAAAAAGAATTATGCATCACAATCAAATGGATTTTATTCCTGGTATACAAGGGTGATTCAACATAAGAAAAATCAATTAATGTAATGCAGCATATTAACAAATTGAAGGGGGAAAAGACACATGATCATCTCAATTGTTGTAGAAAAGGCATTTGACAAAATCCAGAATCCTTTCTTGATAAAAACACTTCAAAAGATTAGTATAGAAGGAAAAGTCCTCAAAATAATGAAGGGGATGAATGAAAATCCCACAGCCAACATTGTACTGAATGGGAACAGATTGAAAGTTTTCCCTCTAAGATAAGGAATGAAAACAAAGATGCCCACTGTCACCACTTTATTCAATGTTGTTCTAGAAGTTCTAGCTAGAGTAATTAGGCAAGAAAAATAAAAGGCATCTGTATGAATTAGCCAAAGGGGTGCTGATGCAAAATACCAGAAATTGGTTGGTTTTTATAAAAGGTATTTTTTTGGCATAAGAGCTTACAGATACCAGGCCATAAAACATTAGTTACTTCCCTCACCAAAGTCTATTTTCATGTGTTGGAGAATGATGGCTGCTGATGATTGCCAGGGTTCAGGCTTCTTGAGTTCCTCCCTTCTAGGGTCTTGCTTCTCTCTGGGTTCATGGTTCCTCTCTTCTCAGGGCTTGCTTCTTCCTGGGCTCAGGGTTCCTCTCTTCCTGGGGCTTGCATTTCTTTCCTCTGTGACCTGACTTCCTGGGGCTCCAACTTAAGGCTTCAGTATCAAACTCCAACATCAAAACTCCAACATCAAAAACCCTTGCATCAAAAGCTCCAACTCTGCCCTTTGCCATGCCTTTTATCTGTGAGTCCCCACCACACCCAAACAATGTGGCCCATGTTGTTTTGATTACTGTGGCTTGGTAGTATGTTTTAATATTGGGTAGTGTGAATCCTCCAGTTTCATTCTTCATTTTCAAGACGGCCTTGGCTATTTAAGACCCCTAGCCATTCCATGTAATTTGATGACTGGCTTTTCCATTTTTTCAGAGAAATTTCTTGGAATTTTGATAGAGATTTCATTGAATCTATATAGTGCTTCGGGTAGGATTACATCTAATACTCAGTCTTCCAGTCCATGAATATGGAATGTCCTTCCATTTATTTAGGTCTTCTTTAATTTCTTTTAGCAATGTTTTGTAGATTTCTGTGTACAAGTCCTTTAAATACTTTTCAGATTAATTCCTAGATACTTGATTCTTTTAGTTCCTATTGTAAATGGAAACTTTTTTTCTTTATTTCTTCTTCCAATTGTTCATTGCTAGTGTATAGTATCACTCCTGGATTTGAATGTTGATTTCGTATCCCACCATATTGTTGAATTCATTTATCAGCTGTAAGAAGTTTGCAGAAGTTTTTTCAGGATTTTCTAATATAGCGTCAGATCATCTGCAAGTAGGGAAAGTTTTACTTCTTCCTTTCCAATTAGATGCTCTTTATTTATTTTTCTTGCCTAATTTCTCTGGTTAGAACTTCCAGTGCAGTGTTGAATAACAGTGGTGATAGTGGGCATCCTTGTCTTTTTCCTGATCATAGAGGGAAAGCTTTCTACTTCTCCCCATTGAGTACAATGTTGGCTGTGTGATTTTAGATATGCCTTTTCTCATGTTGAGGAAGTTTCCTTATATCTTAGTGTTCTCAGTGGTTTTATCAAGAAAGTGTTCTGTCTTTTGTCAAATGCCTTTTCTATGTTAATTGAGATAATCATGTTTTTTTTTCCTTCATTGTGTTAATGTGGTATATTACAGTAATTGATGTTCTTATGTTGAGTCACCCTTGCATACCTGGGATAAATCTCAGTTAATAATTGTGTATAATTCTTTTAATGAGTGATTAGATTCGGCTTGCTAGTATTTTTTTTGAGGATTATTGTGTCTTAATTCATAAGAGATATCACTCTGTAAATTGCTTTTCTTGTGGTATCTTTATGTGGCTTTGGTATGAGGTTTATGTTGGCCTCTGTGGTAGTTTGAGATTGTATGTACCCCAGAAAATCATGATCTTTAAAGATTGTTCATTTCTGTGCTGTGAACCCATTGTGGGTGGAATCCTTTGACTAGGTTGTTTTAGTTAACCACCTTTTGATTAGATTACTTCAGTGAGGTGTGGCCCAGGCTTGGTCTTTATCCTTTTACTAGAGTCCTTTATAAACAGGATGACTCTAAAGTGAAATCCACAGAAGCAGAAAGAAAATCACAGAACCAAGATGCTGAAAGCAATAAAACCTAGAAAAGAAGGGAGGGACCAGCAGACACCACCATGTACCTTGTCATGTGACAGCAGAGTCCACAATTGCTGGTGGCCAGTCTTTGAGAAGAAAGCATCACCTTGATGGTACCTTGATTTAGACTTTTTCATGGCCTCAGAAATGTAAGCTTGTAAACTAATAAATTACCATTGTTAAAAGCCTATCCATTTCTGGTATATTGCATTTCAGCAGCCTACAAGACTAAAATAGTCTCATAGAATGAATTAGGGAGTGTTTCCTCCTCTTCAGTATTTTGGAAGAGTTTGAGCAGAATTGGTATTAATTCTTGTCAAGCCATTTGGTACTGGGCTTTTCTTTGTTGGCAGATGTTTATCTACTGATTCAGTCTCTTCACTGGATTTGGTCTGTTGAGATATTTTATTTCTTCTGGAGTCAGTGTAGGTACTTTTTGTGCTTCTAGGAATGTATCCATTTCATCTACCTTATCTAATTTGTTGGTTCATTTGTTCATGGTTTCCACTTTTAGTCCTTTTTTATTTCAGTGGGGTGGGTAATAATAAACTCCTGTTCATTTCTGATTCTAGTCCTCTCTCTTTTTTCTTTATCAGTCTAGCCAAGGGTTGTCAATTTTATTGACCTTTACACAGAATCAACTTATGGTTTTGTTGATGTTATTGTTTTTTACTCTTGATTTCATTCATCTTCACTGTAATCTTTACTTCCTTCTTTCTGCTTACTTTGGATTTAATTTGCTCTTCTTTTCCTAGTTCTTTCATTTTGAGATTACATCTCTGATTTGATATCTTTCTTTTATAATGTAAGCATTTGGAGCCAAAAATTTCCATCTTAGCAGTGCCTTTGATCTATCCCATAAATTTTAGTATATTGTATTTTTATTTTCTTTCATTTTATGATGTTTCCTAATTTCCCTTCTGATTTTCTTTTTAACCCATTGATTGTTTAAGAGTATATTTTTTAATTTCCACTCTCTTCCTGTTATTGATTTCTAGTTCATTTTATTTTGCTTCAGAGAAGATACATAGTATGATTTCAATATTTTTGAACTTACTGAGACTTGTTTTAAGACATAAGATATGGACTATCAAAAAAAAAAAGATTAACAAAACAAAAAAGATATGATCTATCCTGGAAAATGTTGCATGTGCATTTGAAAAATAAATTCTGTTGTTGTTGGGTGAAGTGTTCTCTATGTGTCTGTTAGGTCTAGTTGGTTTAGAGTATTGCTAAGTCTTGTATTTCCTTGTTGATCTAATATCTAGATGTATTATACATCCCTTATTGAAAGTGGTGTAGTAAAGTCTCCTACTGTTTTAGTCCTCTAGCCTCCAAATGCAAATGCCATGAAATGCATTGGTTTTTCAGAGGGGATTCATTAGTTTTCAAGCTTACAGTTCCAAGGCTGAGAAAAGATGTCCAAACCAAATCAAGATATCATCAGGCCATTTTTTCTCCCTGAAAACCAGTTGTTAGCAAACCTTGTTACATGACAAGGCATATGGTGGCATTTCTCCCTTCTCTTCTGGGTTTTGTTGCTTTCCGTTTCTGGCTTCCATGGTTTTTTTTCTCTCTCTCTCTCTGTATTCATTCCATTTATAAATGACTTCAGTAAGATGATTAAGACCCACCCTGGGCCATGCCTTAACTGATGTAACCTAATCAAAAAGTCCTACAATATGTTTATACCCACAGAAATGGATTAGCTTTAAGAACATGATTTTCTGGCATCCATACAGCTTTAAAACATCACATTCCACCTTCTAGACCCCCAAAAGACATGTCTTTTCCATATGTAAAATACATCCATTCCCTCACAATATCTCAAAAGCTGTAATTATCCCAATAATAAATATATAAAGTCTCATCAAAAATCAGTTACTGGGCTGGTCTGTCCTTGGGAATAATTCCCTTCCAGTTGTGGACCTGTGAAACTTAGAGGACAAGTTTTCTGCTTCCAATTTACAATGGAAAGATAGTCATAGGATAAATGTTCCCATTGCCATAGGAGAAATTGCAAGGAAAACAGGGGACTCTGATCCCAAACAGTTCCAAAACCCTGCACAGCATTCTCTATTAGATTTCAAAGTCTAAGGGTGGAACAGTGGTTTGTCATCTGGACTTGATGGAGAGGCAGCCCCCACACTTTCTAAATGCTTGTGCAGTGATCATGCTCTCCCCAAATACTGGGGTGAAGGCTCCAACACCTTCAGGAATTGGAATGATGGCCAGATTCTAGATTCCACCCTCATAAAGCATTTTAGGGGTAGTAGGTGGACTTAAAACTCCACCATACTCAAGGATTGGAGTGGTGCCTAGATTCTAGACTCCACCCTCTTCAAGCCTTGGATGGCACTCAGATTCTAGGCTTCATCTTCATCAAATATTGGGATAGCATCCAGCCTCTCCTTAATTTCCCAGGTATCTGAGAAATGTGGGAGTGGTAACACTCTTCCCAACCAAATGGGGAGGAAGGCCCATCCTCTTCAAGGTCTGGGGCATACTTAACCCTTTCCACATACAAGGGTGAGTCCACTCTCTTTATCCCAGAATGTGTCTCAGTACAGACCTCAGTTTCCATGGTCCGGCCTTTGAAGTCATTTTTCCTTCAATCAGTCCATTTTCTGTCCCTTTTAATCTAGGCTGGCCGTGGTTCTATTTCTATAGATCTCACAAAAACCCTGTTGATTTCACATGTAGTACACAGGGGTCCAAGCCATAAGACAAAAGAAACTTCCGCAAATCCTTTCTGAATACCCACATTTCCAATCCTGACATCCACTGAAATGGTTGACTGGTTCCATGTTCAGTTCAACACCCACATGGAGCACTATTCTCTGGGGATGCATTTTCTAGAAGCTCAGAATTTTCCAAATCATTAGTTTCTGGTTTCTTTGTGTCCAGTAGTTCAGTTCTCAGTTTATCCCTTTCTTCTCACACTTTACTATAAACTGCAAGTCAGACTGCACTTTCCGCATTTAGTTTGGAAATATCAGCTAAAAAACAAACTCATCACTTTCAAGTTCTGCTTTCCATATGACATCAGAACACAATTTTTACAAGTTCTCTGCCATTTTAAAAACAAAGGTTGCCTTTCTTCCAGTTTGCAATAACACATTCATCATTTCTAAGACCTCATTGGAAGTACCTTTAGCATTCATATTTCTACCAATAGTCTCTTCAAAGGAACCTAGACCTTTTCTGGAAGAATCTACCCCTTACCCATTTATTAAGCAATTTCCCAATTTTTAAAATATTTTTAATAGTGGCACACCACTTAACTGGTATCAAAATCTATTTTAGTCACTAGGCTGCCAAAATTCAGATACCATGAAATCAGATGGCTTTTACAGTGGGAATTTATTAGTTCACAAGCTTAGAGTTCTGAGGCTGAGAAAAATGTCCAAATCAAGGTATTATGGGGCAATGCTAACTCCCTGAAGACTAGCTTCTGGCAATCCTGGACTCCTGTGTCACATGGCAAGGCACAAGGCTGCATTGCTGGTCTCTCCCTTTTCTTCTGATTTCATTGCTTTCAGCTTCTGGCTTCCATGGCTTTCTCTCTCTCTCTCCATATTCATCCACTGGAATGGATTAGCTATAGAACTATCTATCTCTCCCTTCAAATCTGTCAGATTTGTGTCCCATATTTTTAGGATCTTTTTTTTTGTTTTTTTGTTTTTTTCCCATTTGACAAACTATTTATTGAGTTTTGGGTCATTCTAGGCTGTCTCATTATATTCTAGAATAGGAGGATTTAGGGGAGTGGTAAAGTGGCAATGGTGAATTGGGGATCTTGTCTCTCAAAAGTATATACTGCTCTACCCCTGATTCTGCAATGGCTGCCAGGCAGATCACATTTCCACTGGAGCCATCCTGCTTCATGGTCAAAGCAAGAGCACTGGCAGTGAAGTGCAGACACTCTTCTTTGGTCATGTCCTCTTGGTAGGTAGCATTGACATAATCATAGATATAGGATTTCCCAGAGCCTCCAATGGAAAAGGACTGCCTTACCATCATGCCCACCTTGGGGAATGAGTACACCTGCCCTTATTCTTGAGGCTCCCAGTCAGTGGTGATAATTCCTGCCATCAGGTCTTCCCAGTATCAGTAACACATCTCCTTAAAGAGGCTGACTTATGTGAGTACCAGCTGTAGCTCATTCAGATCGATGCTGTGGAAGACAAGTTGATAAGTGACAGCATCATCTACTGCTTGAGTATCAGCTGCTGAGCCTGAGAAACAGCAAAAAATTTGGTCATGAATAGGGGTCAGCTTGTCAGTCATGCAAATGGCAATGTAGGACCCAGTGGTTATCCTGGAGTTGGCTCCCAGAACCATTCCGCCATCAAATCTCACAACCATGATAGTGGTCTCTGTGGAGACTTCCCAGTTTTCCCAGTCAGGAATGATCACCTTTGGTCCCCATGCCAGTACTGCACCTGCTCCTCAATCAGCTAAGTTTGCCACCATCTTCTCCTCTGGAGCGCTAGGCTCTGTTTTTAAGTGCATACTTATTTATAAGTGGTATTTCTTCTTTTTGAACTGACCCCCTTATCAATATATAATGACTGTCTTTCTCATAACAATTTTTGATTTAAAGTCTATTTTATCTGATATTAGTATAGTTACTCTAGCTATCTTTTGGTTACTTTGCATGTTATATTTTTTCCATCCTTTCATTTTCAGTCTACTTATGTCTTTTTTCCCCTTATCTGGTTGTGTCATCTTTTTGGTGTGTGGCTTCATTGCACAGGGGCATGTTCCTCACTGCAAAGGTCTGGGACACCTTTTCTTTTTTTTTTTTATCAGTCACTATTGATAATACAGGGATTTTTTTTTTCCTCAACATTTTGTTGTTTTGTCTTTGTAAGTCTTTTACCTTTTTGCCCCTCAATTCTTCTGCTATTGCTTACTTTCATATTTATTTGATTTTTTTTTGTATTGTATCATGTGAGTCCCTCCACATTTCTATTGGGATATATTATTTCATATTTTAATTTTTTCCTTGTGTATACTGTGAGGTTAAAATTTAAAATCCTAAATCTATGACAATCATATTAGTTTTTTTAATACCAACTTGACTTTATTTATTTATTTTTTTAAAGATTTATTTATTTATTTAATTCCCCCCTCTTCCCCCAGTTGTCTGTTCTCTGTGTCTATTTGCTGCGTCTTGTTTCTCTGTCCGCTTATGTTGTCGTCAGCGGCACAGGAAGTGTGGGCTTTGCCATTCCTGGACAGGTTGCACTTTCTTTCACACTGCGCGGCTCTCCTTATGGGGCCCACTCCTTGCGCGTGGGGCTCCCCTACGCCAGGGATACCCCTGCGTGGCGCGGAACTCCACTGGGCATGGGCCAGCTCCACACAGGTCAAGGAGGCCCGGGGTTTGAACCGCGGACCTCCCATGTGGTAGACGGACGCCCTAACCACTGGGCCAAGTCCGTTTCCCCCAACTTGACTTTAATAGTGTACACATACACTGTTCCTATACCCCTCCATCCCCTCACCATTTTTGTAGTTGTTACAAAATTATAACTTTGTTCACGGTATCTCCAGAATCATAAATTTATCATTACTTTTTAAGCATTTGCATGTTAGCACCTATAGGAAGTAAGAAGTGGAGTTAACATAGCAAAAAATACAGTACAATGATACTAGCATTTATATTTACCCAAATGGTTACCTTTATTGGAGGTCTTTGTTTCTCTAATCTCCCCTCTTGTTTGAAAGAAAGTCTCACCAATTTAAAAATTCTTGGTTGGTAATTGTTTTCTTTCAGCACTTTCAGTATTTAAACTGTTGCCTTTTTGCCTCCATGATTTCTCATGAGACTTTAGTAATTAGGACTCTTTTGTACATAACATATTACTTTTTCTTGCAACTTTCAGAAAGCTTTCCTTGTCCCTTGCATTCAACAGTTTGATCAATATGTAATGGGGCATTTTTTCTTCATATTTATCCTGTTTGGTGTTCTCTTGGCTTCTTGGATGTTCATATCCATGTCTTTTGCTCAATTGCTTGAGCCACAGCCACTTCCCTACTGGCACTCTTGATGGTGTCCCAGAGGTTTCAGCCAATTTTGCTTTTTATAATTCTTTTTCCTTCTGCTCCTCAAGTTACCTCACTTCAATTGTCTTGTCTTCACATTTGCTGTTTCTTTCTTCTGCCAATTCCAATCTACTGTTGAAATGCTCCTGGAAATTTTTTATTTCAGTTACTCCAGTAATTCTATTTAGTTCCTTTGTAAAATTTCTATCTCTTTATTGAGGTTTCCATATTGTTCATTCATTATTTTCTTGATATTCTTTAGTTCTTTCTCTGTGTTTTCCTTCATCTCCTTGAGCTTGTTGGAGATCATTTTTAAAAAATGTTTGCCTCATGTGCACAACTTTATATTCATTGATGTATTCTAGATTTGTTATTCTCTGCCTATGGATGGGTCATCATTTCCCATTTCTTTTTTTGTCCTGTAATCTTTTATTGCATACTGTACATTTTAATATTTAAAATATTAACTCTGGTATTTGTTCCCTGAGATGTTTGTTTTGGATTTTATAACCAGTTGCTGATGTGACAGAGATTTTCTTGAGCATCAGGAGACAACAAGACCAAGCAGGCCTAAGGAAAGAACACCGGTCATCTTTGCAAATTGGCTTTGAATTGACTGGTGCTTTTCATCAGAGTTCAGCCTTCTTATCAGGAAGTCAAATGCAAAGTGCAGGGTCCTCCCTGTCTTTTCTGGGCCTGTGTCCTCTTTTGCTGGACTTGTGCTTGCTAATGGCCTTAGGAGTTCCTCTGTTCATAAAGTTTGAATATCCTTCTATCTTCTAGATAGCAGACCTTATCTCTCTCCCAGGTATTCCATTACTGGTCTTAAAGCAGGTAAGTTTTTGCCCCAGGCCAGCCTCCTTACTGTTTTTTACACTGCTTTTGCTGTCTGAATCTGCTTTTGCCTGGAGGGTAAATTCGGGGGTGGGGAGGGGGGGTGGCCGGGCCGGCAGACAAGAGACCTCAGAGAGGAATTTCCCAAATTAATCTTTCTCAAGGTCGGGGACCCACAAAGGGAACTCCATCTGGCTCCCGTCTGCCATGGGAGGGACTGAGTGAGGGGCCAGGAAGGGCACCAGGAGCTTCTCTGAGTTCCTCAAAGCTGTGCTGTCTAGAGTCAGCCCCTGCCCAGCAGGTGCATCCCTTCAACTGTCCTCTGCACTCCGAGGGGTGTAGAGTCTTTAAGTCTCTTTTGCAACATTTTCCAGGGCAGGCCACCCTCAGCGCTAGACCCCCACCATCTGAAAACCCAAAGTAGCTAATCTAAAGCAGCGATCAGCTATAGGCCCATATGCCACCAGCATCCCCACCCCTCGCTCCCTGGTATTGGTGAAGTTGATATTTAAGTCCCTTTCTTGCATCTGCAAGCTATGCCAGGGGCCACACCCCACTGCTGCCTGCTGTGAGAGTGGGGTCTGAGCAATGGTAACTGTGCAGAGAGAGCGATTTACGGTGTTGACCGAAATTTACCAGCCTCTTCCTCCCACTCTTCCCTGGGTGTTCTACAGTGTTCTATTGGAATCCAGAGCTTAAAAATAATTGATTCAGAAACCCCCTGCCTGTTTAATAATGTTTGGGTGGAGGGACAGATTCTTGGAGTTTCCAAACCTGCCATCTTCCCACAATCCTCTGTATTATGAATTTTAATGAAAAAAGGATGTATAGCACACAATATTCAAATAATAAAATATACAGTCTCTTGGTTGTAAATTCCACATAGCCAATTATTTTCACAGACTGCTTTCAATGATTTTTGCTGAATTCATATACTTAGTCAACCTATCCTTGCAATTGATGAAATAACGTAGCTCGGACATGAATGTTGGTTGTATTTTCACTTATGGTAATGAGTAAAAGAAAGTGAACCAATGAAGAGGTTTGTCAGAATTTCACTCATTCATTCATGATGTGAATGACTTCTTTTGCTAAATTAGATAATTTTTGAATACTGGAAGAATATTTCTTGAAGTTTTAAAAGTTATTTACAATGTAATAGCTATAAACATTATATATTTTTAAGTTTAATCTACATTTTCTCCATCACTTTCTTAAGTCTAGATAATTATCAAAATAACAAATCAAGTCTTGATTGGTAGCTTTTGTTGATTTCCATGGCATAAATACTTCCACTACAGTGACACTGAATGTGCAGTTGGGAAGAGATTGGCATTAGCACATTATTACATAGTATTACAACAGATGTAAATAACCTCATGAGCATAGATACCAGTAAATGCAGTAAAATAATTAGAAAATGATACATTTTAAGTGTTTATTAATTTAAAATTTAATACAATGAATTTCATGGTAATTTTTTATCATTTAAGTTTCAATAATAGCAGTGTTCAACTTAATTGGCTCTCATGGGCCAGGACAAGCCTACTCTAGAACCAGCGCATCAGCCTATCCCTGCACCACTGTGTGTCCTCCAAGTCCCCTCTGACTTCCATGTGCTATGATAGTTCTCTGGCCTGAGAGGCCATCCAGGGGCCACCAAAGCAAATGATCAGTCTAGGTGTTCCACATAGGTATCTTCTCTTAGAAGCAATAGCTTCCTAGTTATAATTGTATTTAATAGTTGTATTTATAAATATTTTTATTTTGAAAAATTTAGAGAAAAATATCTCTTGCATATTAAATGGGGATAACTTACTTGAAGAGAATTGTTAGTAATCATGGTGCTAATTGAATGGTCGATCCAATCTTCTTGTCCTCATTCATGAATGCTGATTTCCAGAAAATTAACAGATGTAATTATAAGTTTTGAATAAGTAGTTTAGATCATTGCAATTAAAACCATTGAATATAACATTATAGATTATTTACTAGACATCCTAAATGCAGATGGCATGTGGTAATAAGATGCTTGGCCAAAGTGTGAATCTCAAACTTGAAGCTGATGTGTAAGAGCAAGTCTTAAGGAAGTGAGTGGGTGCTGCCATTGATCCCGTGCCCATTGATCTTGCTTCTAGGTATCTATGCGGTGATGAGATGAACATCTTTCTATTCAGGTGTTGGATGTATATTGTAAAACTCCAGGACCAAGAAAGAAATAGCCTTTGTGCATGTCTTAAATGTTTCAGAATAAACTAGAGAGAGAGAAAGCAATAATTATTAGTTATATATCTTAGTCTTCTGAGTTGCAAACAACATATCCTTCTTTAGCTAATTTAAGCAGAAAAGGAATGTATTATAGGAGATTCAGTAGTTCACAGATTCTGTGGGAGATTCAAAGAATCTGACTCAGAGGCCACCTGGCAAGAGCAATGCTTAAACAGCCCCACCAATTGCTCTAGCAGGAGCCTCACTGACACCATTGCTGGAGTCAAACACCATAACTTACACTGCTGATTCTGGTCAGTAGGTACCAGAATTTCTACCCCAAATGCTGCATACCTATGCTACTCACTCATCAGAAGTAGAATTTTAGGTGGTTCCTGCATATGAATCCACAGTGTTCTCTTATGAATCTAAATGCTCATGGGTGTTCCTTATTGGTAGATCTAATATCTTACCTGTGTTATAGAAACACACTGTCTGGGAAAGTGAGCTTTTGGCTTTGCAGAGGTGGGACTATCAAGCTGGAGATTTCAAAACACAGGAAGGATGTTCAGAAGATTCTGGTTGGTCACAAAAAGTGACAAAGTTCCATTGCACCAGAATTAGAAAGAATGATGTTAAATTGTATATGATGCTGCAACTAAAAGGGTAGTAAAACTATGCTCTAATCTGATTTGTAGATGTGGGATTTCACAAGGGTCTGGAATTCTCAAGGAGTATAGTCCTCATGAATGTCAAAAGTTTTCTGTACTAGGACACACAGCATGGACAATTTGCAAAAAACACAAGACTCATCACCACTGGATTAACTGTACTTACAAGGACTTTAATTTTAACTAAAAAATTTAGCATTTGTTCCAACTGGAACACCCTCAAATACTATTACTAGAAATTCTGAAAATGTGTCTAAAATAGATATGACAGTTTCTAGAGGATATTTGTAATTATTTGACTAATATGATAGTAATTTACATTTTATGGAAGTTTTACAATATGAAAAATTATTTTATATAAGTTGCTTTGTTGAACATCAGAAATTCTGTTACATGTATGAGGTATTATTTTCATTGTTACATTATAGTTTAGGAATCTAAGTCTCAGAGAGTGAACTTATTTTTTAAGGTCATACCCTTATCAAGTAATACATGGGTCTTGAACTCATATTTTTCATTCTAAATATCATGAAGAGAACCAATCCAGAGAATCTGGAGAAAGGAGCCCCTCGACAAGTACAAGAAGAAAGGTGCAGAGATTTTGAGATTGCTGGACCCCTTCTTTGTCCTCTCTGGGTATTCAGTCCTATTCCATTGAAGGAATTCCAGTTCTGACAATACCAGTTCTTGACAATACTAGGTCAAGATACTGCTAAGAAGGATATCCTCCACTTTATCTACAGGTATTTGTTGAGTAACTGTGAAGAAGGTCCTAGGCTGCATGCTGTCATCATTCTCATCCCACCCGCCACCCCCCACCCACCCCATAGACTTCTCACAGATTGCTCTTCCTCTTGTTTATGAAAGGGTGGAAAACCACATTGGAATGGATGGCAAGTCTATGACTAGTTGGATTATAAAGGTTTAATTTTGAAACACAGGTTATGATCTTAGTTTGCGGTTCTTCTCTCTAGAGTTAGTAGTTTAATATTGGGACACTTTTTTGATTGACTTGTTTAAGAATTTTTAGAGGTAATATAATTTTACTGTCTATGTCTGTAACATCTGTCTGTAAACTATCTAATAAATCATATTTCATTCTTTCTATAGCTTCTGGCTCTTGATTTGTAATTGTGTTAATCTTCTCTTTCTAACCAATCAAAAATGAGTTAAAATGTGATTCCATAATAGTTTGCCATAGAATTAACAGGTATGATTATATATAATCCCTGCAATTGGTCCCCCAAATGGTGTGCGCATGTGTATGTGCTGGTGTGTATGTCGAATTATAACATTTTATCAAAGTGTATATTTAAATATTTTCAGTGTTTAATAAGTTCAGAACTTTCCTCCCCGATTCATCCTTTTCTATTCATTTTGGATTTATCCAGGCAAGCCGTAATTAATGGTTTCCTGTTAAGTCAGTAGGAAGGCATTTTAGCTGGATTTTTTCAATTTATATGAAAAGATACTTAGGGTCAGAAATGTGTTTTATGTATCAAATGTATCATATTTCAGAAAAATATGAACAAAAGTATTTTTTAATTTAGAAGACATAGACTTTTATTATTTTTATTCATAGTTCTCTAATACTCAGAACATAAATTAATTATAAGACAGCATATTTGATTAAGTGATACAATATACTACAATCATTTGCCATTGGACAGTACTCTTCAATTGATGAAAAGGGCTTATTAATTAGTACATGTGAATTTTTGGTGAAGTGTAAGGGGTTTCCACTTCTTTTTTTTTTTTTTATTCCCACAACCAGTGCCAATAAAAGCACTCTACTGGCCAAGATGGAAATTGCTTTAGTTTTGAGGTTCTTTGTTACACATTCATTAAAAACCTTATTGAACACCTACTGAATGCCAAGCACTCATCTTGTCTCTGGGGATATAAAGCACTGAATAAGACAAACAATGTTGCTGGTCTCATGTAAATTTTCATTTAGTAGAGAAGAGCTGAAAATAAGCTAGTAAACACAGAAATTATTAAGATGATTTCAGATGGTAAACAGGGCAATGGGATAGAAAGTGATTAGGGTAACTTTATGTAGGGCAGTGGTGTCCTCTTGGAGGAGGTGACTTGGTTGGTGAGACTTGAATGATAAGGAACCATCTATGCAACAATCTGTGATAGCATTTCACATACAGGCCATTTTTGTTATGTTTTGATGGCTAGTCTTGAGTGATACTTCTACTGAATGAGACAGCTATAAATTTAGAGATTTGTTAGTTTTTCTCACACTGTTGTAACTCTCTTCCAATATATTCTGATTATTTTCTTGACTGTTCTTACACCAATACCAAAAGTACAGAGCTCCTATTTGAAATACTAGCTTATCAGCTCCTGTTTGAAACCCTGTTGCTGATGTTTAATTTCATAAACATCACTGTGCCTCTAGGAATGCCACTGTATTATAGCAATGATAGTCCAAGGAGATAATTGCTAATGTAATAGAAATCACCGAGTGTTAAAAGCTGGCCTATCTTTTTCTGAAGAACAGAAAAGACTTTCTGAAATGAGAGACTTCAGAACTAAGACCTGACAGACAGACAAAGAGGAGTTTCGCAAGGGAGCATGTAGGCAAGAAGAGTCTTCCACTCAGAGGAACGTGTGCTAGGGCCTCCAGGGAGAAAGAACATGGCGCATTTGGAGAACTGCAAATGTCTGCATTTGGTTAAAGTATAGAGTATAAGGGGTAAAGTGGTGAAAGAGAAGGCTACAGGAATGAGCAGGGGCCAATTACAATTACCAAGAGCCTGGTAAGCCTTTTAAAGGTGGTAGAACTTTAGGCTGAGTGAAACTAAACTACCGCTTTCTCTGATACAAGGCCTGGTTTTCCTTTTTCAGGATCCATCCTAGTCAGGACCGCTCCAGGGCACTGCATCCCATGGGGTCACCAGGGTAGCTATTAATTAAATAATAAGAGCAGTGGATAGACTGGTGGCAAGAATGCTTTTCATCTGAAAGTTATTTGGAGCTGAAAGAAATTGTATTGTTTCATAGAGCTCTGTTTATCATGTCTTTAAGCTTAGGGTTGTGGCAGCCAAGCTTCTCTGCCCACAGAACTTTTTGAAAATCATACTAAAATTGGGAAATATAGTGTTATACTACCTACCAATTCAAGTTGAACCTTTTACTTCCCAATGTATTTGTCCTATAGTAATTAACTGTTGGTCATATATGTAAGTTGAATCTAAGAAGTAGTTTTATGGTTAAGCAAATTTTGATTATTAAGATTATTATGGGGATGGTAGAATTACACTTTGTTTAAAAACAAAGCTCGGGAAGCAGACTTGGCCCAGTGGATAGGGCGTCCGTCTACCATATGCGAGGTCTGCGGTTCAAACCCTGGGCCTCCTCAGCCTGTGTGGAGCTGGCCCACACACAGTGCTGATGCGTGCAAGGGGTGCTGTGCCACGTAGGGGTGTCCCCTGCGTAGGGGAGCCCCACGCAAAAGGAGTGCGCCCCGAAGGAGGGCTGCCTAGTGCGAAAGATAGTGCAGCCTGCCCAGGAGTGGCACCACCCACACGGAGAGCTGACACAACAAGATGACGCAACAAAAAGAAACACAGATTCCCGTGCCGCTGACAAAAACAGAAGTGGACAAAAATAACAACACGCGGCAAATAGACACAGAGAACAGACAACTGGGGAGGGAGGAGGGAAATAAAATAAATCTAAAAAAATTTTAAAAATAAATTTAAAAAGCTTTAAAAATAAAATAATAAAAAAATAAAAATAAAAACAAAGCTACTCTGCACTTTACTGACACAGTGTAGATTCTACAGGAGAACCTACAGATTGTGCTAAAGATAAGTTTCAAATTACCACAGACTGTCTAATTTTGGAGAGAAGAAAGGAATCCAGTTTTAAGCCTCTGTCCCTTTAAAACAAAATATGAGGTAGGGAAATACGTGGCACTTTTGATTATATGTTGAAACTGCACTAAGTTCCTGAAATCCAAGAGAATATTGCACTCTGGTCCTTTGTGCAGAATACTCACATGAGTGCTCACAGGAACCAATCCAGAAGCCAATTGCTGCTGATAGTAACTGACAGCATGAATTACTGCACTTCAGAGACTGTGCCAGGATCAGCCCGTATGACCTCACTTTTGCTCAGATGGCAAGCTGAAATTGTGCATGTGCTAGAACCAGCCTCCGAGTTCAGGGAACAGCAAGGTCTCTCAGCAGCAGTTTGAAAATACAACCACCTTGAAGATGTATCAGTATCCCATCAATCGCATTGGAGAAGGTTTTTCTTTGCTGAGTTTCTGACCCTACTCCTGTAAACTCCCTTAGCAAAAGGAAAAACTGACTCATCTGTTTGTTTTTCATAAGAAAACCAGACAAGTCAATGAATGCTGAGGGTGACATCAATTTCTCCTAGGCAAGCTGACCTGCTTCTGGGTCTGCCACTCTCTATGGTCCATTTGGAGACATTTTGCTGCTGTTAATTGCCCTGTTGATTCATAACAACCTTTAGAAATCCTCCTCTCATTTGGAATGACTAAGAACACTGAAAGAACTATACTCCTCAATAGAAATTCTATTGAACTAATATATATATATAATGGAATATACTCTAAAAATCAATTTATGTTTTTGTATGCCAACACAAATGAGATCACTAAAGTAATTCACATATGAAAAGGGCCCCTCCCAAATTTACATGTCTGGAAAGAAAAACAGGAACTTCCTCCAAAGATGAAATCATAGACTAAATATCCACAACCCAAGATCAATTTTGAGATTAACTCCCTTATTACAGTTCATTATAAAACACCTAAATAGTACCAAAATTGCTGGGAAATAAACACCACCAAATAACCTTATAATTTGATACCTTCGCCCATCATTAGCAATACAATTTATAGTTTCTGGGAAAACATAGACCTCTGATGTCTTGAACTCTGTTCTTGGCAGATAAAAAACCTTCCAGGTCATCTTTAAGGGTCCATTTATTTTTAATTCTTAGCTCTACACATGTTTTCTGTTAATAAGTTGGAATCTTAAGTATTGTTATTCATTCCTTTATTTATTTACCTTAGAAAGTCTCAGCTCTCCTGAAACAATGGTCTCTTTGAAAATGGGTGCTATTAAAAAAAGAGAGAAAATAGCCTTTCTTTCTTAGGTCTCTGTTTTGCTTTCTCTAGAAGGGGTGATGGTTTTAACCCTTGCATTATATTTCTTCTAATTTGGTGCTGTTCTAACAGTAGCATATAAGAGAGAAGAGAAATGGGAGTACCTTGTTTGCCATGTTAAGGAGTTTCACATTTATTATAATCTGAACACGTTCTCTCAAGGATTGGAAAGGCTTATTGCTGTTTTCTTGAGGTTCCAGGTGTAGGTAAGAATGAAGGGTTACGCAATATGTGATGTCCTTAATTTATACTTAGTAAATTACATTGAATAGCCCTTTTGACACAAAACTTAAAATTCTGTTTAATTTTTTTCATTTATGAGAAATTTTAGGATTTGTAGAAGTATGTTTGTTGATAGTAGACTACAAGATGCATGATTTGGCAATTAGACACAAGTTTACGGTTGCGAGATAAATGTGTTGTGTTGTTTTGTTTTGTTTTGTTTTAGGTACTGGGACTAGGGATTGAACCCTGGACCTCATATGTGGGAAGCTAGCGCTCACATCAGTTTTTTCATTTGTTTGCTTGTTGCTTGTTTTTTCTTTTTCTTTTTTCTTTTTTTTCAGGAGGCAACGCGGACTGAACCTGGGACCTCCCATGTGGGAAGCAGGTGCTCAACCGCTTAAGCCACATCCACTCCCCATAAATGCCTTTTAAAAATATTGTCAGCATATTGTTGGGACAGTATCTAGAATGTCTTCATAACGTAATATCAAAAGTCTGTCTGGGAGAATATGAGCTGGGAGCCCAGTGTCCCTTCAGATTCTCAGTCCCCATGTCTTCATCTCTCCAGTGAAATACTTCATTAAATGTGCCGTACTGTAGGCATTTACTCCTTTAAGTTTTTCCTTACTTATTTCCACTTTTGTTATTGCTTAGAGAATGGCAAAAAAAGTTAAAATGAAAAAAAATTGAAAAATAAGACTAGAAAGAGGAGACATTTAAAATATTTAGAAAAATGATTAAAATTAATGAAGAAAAGGATTTCTTTTAAATGAAGTAAAACTTATTTGCAATTTCAGGCGAAAGAGGTCACTGCCTCAACCAATCTATTTAATTACTGTAGCTGAGAAAAGTTGTCTAAGTGCGTTCTGTTCATGCAAACAATGGATGCAGACACAAGCAAATGCAGCTTGTAGCTACTAAGTGAGCAAACTGATCTCCCTGGCCTTGCCAGAAGGTTCAAGTGTCCACTTCCAGAGTATGGAAAAGTTCAAACTCAATCTAGAACTAAGACCCAAACAAAATGTTGGACTTATTTACAATAATTTGTCTTTGCAGTATATTTCTCTATACAGTTATTATTGAAAACCCTGCTGTCTTTTTTTTTTTTTAATCCATATTACAGATGTTTTCTCTTCTTCCCATCAACCTTAATCAAATGAGATAAGAATGCCTGGGGTATCTTGGAGAATATTCACAACAGGAAACATGCTTTCATTTATAAAATGATCAAGCTGTTATTTTCTTATTCTCTGATAGAATCTCTTTTTAAAATCTTCATTTGGGTTGAAATTGTCCAGATCACTTATAGTCCCTAATTTAATTTTGTTAGAAAAGAATAAAATTTATATATGAAACTTTGTGTATATTTTGTATGTTGGGATTTTTCTCCTTCTGGAGTCAGTGCAAATATGTTCTTTCCTGGGATGTGGCCCAGTCCACGTTCTGCGCTTCCAGGCCGGCCTTTGTTCTTTGCCTCCTTTCTGGGGCTGCTGCTACTTTCTGAGGCAGACTTGGGAGAGAGGGCATCACATGGGCTTGAAGAGCCAGAGAAACCTCCCAAGAAGATTAGCAAGACTTGCAAACCACTGCCATTTTTTCCTCATTTCTCTTCATCGCATAACTAAGATGCAGGTCTTTGTTTCTCGAAAGGAGAAAACTGAGGTGCAGAAAGAACATCACTGGTGACTCAGTCACAAAGCAGATTTAAGAAGAATGCAACTTTCCTAACTCTCAATAATGAATTTTTAAAAATGTCTTTCTCAATATTTTTGTTGTTATTGTTACTTCTTCATTAGGGGAGTGGGGAAATATTTTGTATTTTAAGTGCACAACTGAAAAACTGGCCTAATGAAATGTTTGATTTGTAGTTAGTAGCTAGCTGCATAAATATGCAGACTACAGTTAGAATAGACAAGTCACAGGTTACTAGAACATTGCTTTTGTTGTTGTATAAACATATGAGGGAAGATTAGAAGTGGCAGTTTCATTTGTTATTTTTCAAATAACTGAGAAATGTCAATGGCACCAATTTTCCAAACATGGCATTTTTCATTGCTATAAAACAATGGAGAAGATAAAAAGAGCTATGTTAACTTCTTATTTATGGGTATAACGTTTAAATAAAGTCCCCATGGTTAAAAAAATAAGAAAGCACCTTTCATTTTTAGTATCCATCTTTATCTTCCTCAGTGAGGTTTTTAAATATATTTGATCAAATTGTGTGTTTTTCTCTTTCTTTTCTCTTCCTGATTTACAATTCCAGTTTTCATGCTCTACCAAGAGCTCTCTGGCTTAGAAGTTTCCTCCACAATTCATAGGCTGTCTCCTAGTTAGCCTGTTATGGGTCTGTAGGGCCCTATTGAGAAGGCATCTGGTGATTTGAACTGGAGCCTCTTGACCAGTCACAAAGTCCTTACTTGGGATTGGGTTAGGGTCTGGATTCAGGTGTGGTTTTCACCTCTAGAATCCTCACTTGGGTTGGGATAAAGAAGAGAGGAAAAGTAGTTCTCTCCTTCTAAACTGGCTCTGGCAATCACCTAAAATTACTCATGGAATGAGCATAGAAGATGTTTAATAATGGAGTATGCTTTTGGAAAGGATGGATTGGTTTTAAATCAAGGGCAGGGAGGGAAGCGTACTTGGCCCCATGGATAGGGCGTCTGCCTACCACACGGGAGGTCCACGGTTTGAACCTCGGGACTCCTTGACCCGTGTGGAGCTGGCCCATGAACAGTGCTGATACCCGCAAGGAGTGCCCTGCCACGCAGGGTTGTATCCCATGTAGGGAAGCCCCACATGCAAGGAGTGTGCCTTGTAAGGAGAGCTGCCCAGTGCAAAAGAAAGTGCAGGCTGCCCAAGAATGGTGCTGCACACACGGAGAGCTGATGCAGCAAGATGATGCAACAAAAAGAAACACAGATTCCTGGTGCTGCTGATAAGGATAGAAGCAGCACAGAAGAACACAGATAGCAGACAACATGGGCAGGGTCTGGGGGGAGGGAAGGGGAGAGAAATAAATAAAAAATAAATCTTTAAAAAAAAAAAAGCTACAATGGTGGGAATGTTATTTAAAAAAATAAATAACTAAATCAAGGGCAGGGAAAGTGTTGTTGCTCATTCAAATAGTGATGTTATATGTATGATTCCTACCAAATAAATATTGGACATAATGCATGATATAGATGAGTTGATAGAGAATTCCAATGCAATGCAGTGTTAATTTATTCTTTCAACAAATATTTATTGAGTGTATTCTATAAGCCAGGCACTGTAATAGATACTGAAGATATAGTGGTAAGCAAAAGCAGCACAGTCTCTGCTCTATTATGGTCTATTTTAAAGATACATTGTCTCTAAAGAGATATTAAATAAAAGTAAAAGCCTATCTATGTTTAAAATATCTTAATTTTGCTTTGATGAAATAAAAATTACAAATAGAGGGGGGATTAACTAATTACCATTTATTACCTACATTATTTTATAGAATAAATAAAATTATTTATTTTAATAATTAACTAAAATAGTTAGTAAGGAAATACGTCATACTTTGGTAGCTGATGTGTATACGTTTTGCCCAAGTAGAAAAGGACTCAAGTAAAAAAGACGCCTTAAAAGTTATTTGTAGTTTGCTTCAGAAACACTGTTTATTCTAGCTTTATGGTTGCCAATGCCAACTTAATTGTCCTATTTTTTACTATTTTTTATTTTTTACTATTTTTTATTTTTTTCTCTGTCTTTTCATCTTTCTTTCAGCATAGTACCCAGAAGAAAGAACTATTGGACTAGCATTTGAAAACTAGGTTTAAGTCTAGGCTTTCCTTCTTGTGATTGTTTAATTTTGGGAAGTCACATTCAATCTCCCGTGGCCTAGTTTCTTCATCTGTAAAATGATAGGATTATATTGAATAATAGTTTAGGTCCCTTCCAACTTTAGTATTCTCTGGTTCTTTAATCTTCTGAATTTGAGGGTAGAAGGTAGACACATGGATATGAATACATGTTGAGAAATGCTATTAAAAATAGAAACAAACCAAAATTTTGGATATAGTTGGAGCTGTGAATGAGTTCTGGTTTATTTATACCACAATATAGACTTCTGCTCTCTGCTAGATTTATACTTCACTAAATTCTTATTTTCCAAGGAAAATACATATGTGGGTAAGCCAAGGGTTCCAGATGAAATGTAGCATATAGTCACAGAAATCCAGAGCCACTCCAAACTATTAATGCTGATATGGTCCTTGGCCAGGAGAGGTACAGCTCAGATAATATTGCTCTCAGATTTCATCCTAAATCACAGCTGCATTACAGCACTGGCCTGCAGGCATTGTTTTGAAACAAGGCCCAGGATCTCAACTCACTTCTGATACCTGCTCTGTCTTTCCTGAAGACTGTAATCACTCTTCCTTCTTTACATGCTAATTCACGTATGTTCAGTCTTGTATTAAAATTAGCTTTATATACTTCTCTCTCACTTATTGGTTTGTAAGCTCTCTGAGAAAATGGGTTGTACCTTGTTTATCTTTTTTTCCCCCATACTGTTTGCTCAAAGTAAACACTCAATAATTTTGCTTGAAATAAGTAGGTCAACTCAGTACTGAAGTTAAAAACAACTACAAAAGTGTTGTGTTTTATCTCCTTAAGTTCCAATGCAAGGTTAGAATTTAATGGGTTTCCTGAAAACTGAGCTTGATAATGGCAGAATGGCGCCCCATGAAGAGTCTCATATTTACTAAGCTATGGGAATCTGGAGCTCAGTCAAGCTAAAAACATAGTTCTGCCTGGTGTTCTGGGAGGGAACTCCAAATGCCTTTGTGGTTATCCAAGATATGGCATTCCCCTTTGTCAGCCCAATTGGTGATCTACTCTCCTACTCCGGGCTGTCCACATTCTCCCAAAGACCCTGCCTATGGGTCATACTACTTCATCACTTTCTGTGGTGCTTTTGTCTTGCTGCCTGTATTAGTTTTGTAGCTGCTAAAACAAATACAATACAATGGGTTAGCTTAGTGACAAGAATTTATTGGCTCATAGTTTCAGAGGCTAGAAGGCTTACTTCCTCCCACAGACAGTATCTTTTGACTGGCCAGCAATCTTGGGGTTCCTTGGCTTTTCCATCACATGGCAATACACATGGTGACATTTCATTTCTCTTCTGGGTGTCATGGCTTTTCTTTCTGTGTCCAATTTCCTTTGCTTATAATGACTTGGATTAAGGCCCACATTTATTCAGTTTGAGCACACCTTAAATAATAACATCTTCAAAGGTCTTATTTACAAATGGGTTCACACCCCCAAGACCAGGAGTTGGGACCTGAACAAGCCTTTTGTGGGAAACATGGTTCAATCCCCAACACTACCTATGTGGGTCCAACCTTTATTCTCGATGTTGCACAAAAAGTGCTAATCTTTTATATAGGGATTTAAGACACTAAATAAAAATCAAGTAGTAGAGAAGGAACTAGTAATAAAACAAACTGTTCCCTGTCTGCTGTGGTTTGGAAGCTGTATGTACCCCAGAAAAACATGTTCTTAAATCTAGTCTATTCCTGTGGTTATAAATCCATTTTAAGTAGAACTTTTTGATGAGGCTACTTCAGTTAAGGATGGGTCTTTCATTTAGGATGGGTCTTAATCCTATTACTAGAGTCCTTTATATGGGAATGAATACAGACAGAAGGACAGATAGCCATGGAAGCAAGAAACTGAAAGCAATGAAATGCAGAAGAGTAGGGTAGACCAGCAGACACCTCCATGTGCCTTGCCATGTCAGAGAGGAGCCAGGATCACCAGCAGCCAGCCCCAAAATGCTGGTCTTAGAAAAGAAAGCATTGCCTTGATGATGCCTTGATGTGGACATTTTGCCAGTCTCAAAACCATGAGTGAATAAATTCCCACTGTTTAAGCCAAACCATTTCATGGTATTTTCTTTGAGCAGTCGAGGAAATGAAAACACTATCCTTTTCACAGATCTCATTCTTCTCAGAAATAATCACTTTTAACTTTTGCTTATGGTTTCTTCTATAAATCTAGTATTATGTTTATTCTGCTACTTATTGATTAATCAGCTTTAAATATTATCAGTGATGGTCTGGTTTGAATGTTGTGGATTTAACTTATTGAAACACCACTCAACTTTTATTTTAGTCTTTCTCCCAGTTTTTAATATAATATTTTTAACTTTAGTTTCCCTTATGTTTTCTATTGTGACTTTTCTGTCTTCAATCATAACGTATTTTATTTCTTGTTCCCTCAACTTTAGATATATCTCTTGAATCAATACTGTGTAAGAGGGTGATAATACCTGCATCTTTCCCTCTGCCTGTTCTCTCCCTCTTCTAACATCCATAAACTATACCTTTTGTTCCAAATTCACATTTTGTTCTGTAACGGTAATTGTTGTCTATTGATCAATTCTAAAGCCAATCAAGAGTTTGTGCTTTTAAAAAATTTTTAACCATGCAAGTATTGACTACTGTGTATCTAAGTAAGGTGCTGGATTATAACTCCTTTTTCATGCATTCAATCTTACAATCTCTGGCTGCTCCTAGGACAGAGTTCTTAGCATCGAGGCCAGATAGACTCTCTTTTGTTATAGTTACTACACTTATTTAAAATTTATACCACATTTTGATTTGCTTCATATCAAATCTTGTTTTCCTATATATTAATTTCTTTTCCCCTGTAGAGTCTAATTGCCTTTTGTTTTTCTCGTTGAGAGAACAAACATCTCTTCTTCACTATATCACAATGTATTTCAGGTTCCTGCTCATATTCTCAACTAAAAGGGTAGTAAGTTTTATAGACAGTTTTCTCAGAACCTGCTGACTTCCTGTTTTAATTTGGATGTTTTTCCTATACCTGCTGCAGGTCACCATCCTGGGATTTCTTTTTATTTTCTTTTTAATTTATTCTACTGTTTCCATGTCCTACATTTTCATCCTTCTTGGATTTTACCTTCATTTTCCTGGAATACATTAGCAAATAATTTCCTTGGAAAGGATTTGGTGATGAGGAGGGCTGGGGTGGTGATGCTCGGTTTTCTTTGCATGTCTAAAAATGTTTTTACTTTTCCTTACATTTGATTGTTATTTTGGCTGGATATATACTTTTTGGTTCAAAATAATTTTCTGCCAGACTACTGAAGGCATTGCTCCACTGTCCTCTTGTCTTTATCAACATATGTCTAGATTTGAGTCCCTCACATTCATCCTGCTGAGCAAATATTTAGTAGTTCTTTCAATTTTATGAGTTATGTCTCTCTTCAGCTGAGACATCTTCCTCCTAATTTTAAAAATAATTTACTTTCTTCTATCTTCTTTGTTCTCTTCCTAGAGCCCTAAAGGGTTGAACAGTGAACTTTGGAGACTGATCCTTTATAACTCTGATCTTTTTCTCACATCTGTTTCATTTTGTTTTCCATTCTGTGTTCTGATATACTTTTTTTCCCTCCCTAGCCTTCTGTTAATTTTTTTATCCTTGCATTTTTAAAACAAAATTTTAAGAGTTTATATCATGATCTACCCAATTTTTATAGCATTCTTGTCTTAGTTTTAAGGTTGAAATATCATGTAAAAACTCATGAGGAGTTTAATTAGACTTTTTTTAAAATTAAGTTTTCTTCTATTCTTTGTATTTATGCTATATTCTTCTAGGTCCCTTGTTCTGTTTTTACTTGATCATTCTCTTTAATGCTGCTGGTATTCCTCATACCTCGGGTAATCCTTGCTTATCAGTATATGTTTTAGAGTAAATATCTGGCTGATTATTCCAGGTTGGGGATTTAGGTTTCCTTGACTGCTGTAGAGGTCAGTCTTTTGGCGGGGGTGCCTCTTCCCTGAGTTGAAGGTACTTGTTTGTGGGTAGGGCTTGTGAGCCGCAGAATTTGCAACGGGTGAGTGAGTGTGGAACAGGGAAACCAGAACTCATACTAGTAGCCTGTACTTTCCCAGGGAAACCAGGCTGCCTTTCATTCTGCATGCAGAGGTGCTGGAATGTGTTCACATGTATGTCTGTGTGTGTTTGGGATGGGCGAGCAACTGGTGCAGCTACTGAAGATTGTCAATGCCTCCCCTGTTCCCATAGCCCTCCACTGTACCTGCCTGCTCTGAGCTGGGAGCCTCAGGCTTGGCCCTGTGCGGCAGACCCCTACTGCTGACTGCTGAGCCTCCTGTGCTCCATCGCACTAATCCAGTTGAGGACATCTGCTTTCTGTTGGCAGGAATTGTTGCTTTTTCTCTCCTATTCCCTTTGAATTTCTTTTGGTCTTTTGTATGGTCTGAGGAAAGAGGTGAGACTACCAGGTCTTCAGTGCACTCTTGGACTAGATAGAACTCTTTCCCTTACTCTTACCAGGTCCCAGTTTGGTGAGTAGTTTAGCAAGCTGTGAAGGGAATAATTCTTGGCAAAAAAGGATACATGCTACAAGTTTATAAGAAATTTGTAACGGCAGTATGTTTTAGGAAGAGGCAGAAAAACTCCTATGGCCTGAGGCACTTTGAACTACATCACCCAAAATAAAACAGGCAGACAGTCCTACTTATACACCAGGCACTTTTCCAAGTACTTCACATTTTCACACTTTTCAATTTTTTTTTTAAGAGGGTATTGGGAAATGAACCTGGTGCCTTACACATGTGAAGCACGTGCTCAACCACTGAGCTACACCTGCTCCTTAATTCATTCAATTTTAACAATGACAGGATAAGGAAAGGAAAGTACTATAATTGTCCCCCTTTTAGATGAGCAAACTGAGACACAGAGAGGTCAAGTAATTTGCCCAACTGTTGAATAATAAAACCAAGATTCAAATTGCAGCTCTAGAGACTGGCTCCTAACCTTTATGCTATTTTGCTTCTCATAACCACGCTGTTAAAAAATAAAACATGAGGATATAATGAAGGTGGAGTACCAAATAATAGCTGATGGAATGTTTTCTTTAAAAATTAAAACATTTTCAAGAAGAAATTTAAAAATGAAATATAATTCCATGGTGATGAGGAGGGCTGAATTATGAAATTCTGACTTTTCAATTAAAACTACTCTTAATGGAAAAAAAATGAGGAGGTTTGAGAAGAACCCAACATGTTTGCACTACAAACTGTATGATAAGGTGGGAAAACATCTACATAAATTGTAGATGAGATAACATATAACTAAAGAGAAGATAAAGGACTAGGGCAATTTCAAGAACATTAAAGCTAAGGATTATCTGAGGCTTGCAGAAACCACTAAAGACAGCAGCAGCACTTTTTATAGCTATTTTCAGAACAATAGATATATGAAAATTATAGGTTCATTTCTTGAGAATGATGGTATCATGTTAAAAGAAAACACTTTTCTTCCACTTTTCTTTTCTTTATACCAATAAGGATGATTTTTTAGCTGGCAACATTGAGAGATCATTGCATTAAGAGACCATTGGCATATATGATAAGAGGCTAATGATAGCTTAAATATTTTAAATGAGTTTAAGGACCCATACCCAGACAAGTTATATTTTAGGCAATAAATAATCTCATTGATATGGTCATAGAACTATCATATTCTTTGAGAAATTTTGGAGAACAGGAAAAAAATCTCAGAAAATAAAGAGAAAGGGACCTATAACCCCATTTTTCAAAGTGGGGCTGCAATGGATTATTTTCTCTGTTCAAAATGTTTGCCATCTCTTCCCCATTTTCACTTTTTAGTGAGGGGAGGTCCCTCTGTCTAGAAAGATGTATTTCTCACCCCATGGATGTCAGGCTTGGCAGTTTATCTTGCTGTGGCCAATAGAATGTAAGCAGAGTGACATTGTCCACTTCCAAGTAGAGGCTTTAAGAGACACTGTGTGTCCTACTACTGTTCTTCTCCCTCTGCCACTGGACCAGCATCTCACAGGGGTTGCTCCTTCAGCCTGGGGTCTGCAATGAATGTACCATGAATCAGAGCAGTAGTCAATGCACAATGGATATAAATAATGATGAGAAATAAATATGTATCATAAGCCACTGATATTTTGCAGTTGTTATCACAGTATATCCTAGTCTATCCTGACTCTTACAGGAGATACACAGTGGATTATGAAAATTGTCAACTAGTTATTTTAATGTTGATTTACAATAAAAAATAGTGCACATTTTTTTATCAGAAAATTTGAGAGCTTAAGGAAAATGAAAAAAGTATAAGTTGCCAATACAGTCAGCATATGCCAAACTACCCTACTCCTTTCTTTTGTTTTAATTTTTTGATAGTAGTCTTGGGAGTCTATGGAATGCTATAGATATAGTTCATCATATTTTAAACAAGGTGCTTGAAAAAATATTTCAAATTACCCTTTAAAATAAATTACGCTTTACCATCATTCTGAATTTATTATGACCTGCTAGCCAATGTGTAGAACTATGTTGTGGATGGAAATATAGGCACATAAATTCATAGCAGGATGAACAAGAGACTTAGAAGGAAACCACTATGAAACAATCATCTTGGCTTAATCTAGTATGTTATCAGTTATGTGAATGGTAACATAGATGCTAAATTTATCAAGTTGAAAAAACATATGACCCATTCCATTGATACTCAGTCTCTAGAAAAGAGATCCAATGTGATGAATGTCAAAATTAGAATTCAGAATGATGTGATATAATCTGTGGAAATGATACTGAACCCTATGTGATGAATTTAAACAGAGTTAAATGTATAACTTGTAGTTTTAAAAAACCAATGTTATTTGATGAAGGATACCTGATTGTTGGAATTCAAGTGAAGCCAGCTAGTTTGGACTGGACCAAATCTCAAAATAATGTCAGGGTGATAGTAAACTATATTAATAGATGTTTTGTGTCCAGATGAGGGGATTATTTTGTACTAGTATTATGTCCAGTTCTGGACACTTCTCTTTAATAGGAATATTGATGATCCCCAAGAGACTTGAGGGTCATTTCATTGGTCCATGCAATTAATTATTTGTTTTGGAAGAAAGAATAAATGTGACGTTAGGCAGGTGTGGCAAGTGTGTCTATTCTTAAAGGAAAGCCTGATAAGAGAAAGGCTAAACCAGGAGCAAAGAATAACAACTGCAGATGTGTTGATATTGAAGGGAGAGAGCATGCTAAAAGTTTATATGTCAAGATCTCCTTGGCCTACCATCACACCAGGGAACCAAGAGAGTCCACAACATCAAGCAGGAGAAGCCTATCCATCAGCCAGGTAGGATCTAAGCCCCCTCTCAATTTAGAGGTGAGTGGACATCGCCATCCCAGGGTCCTCAGGATGGAGGAATAAAATATGGATTAGAGTGGACTTACTGGTATTCTACTATAGAATTATTGTGACTGAACGGACTGGGAGAGAGTGTAATTTACAACGTAAACTATAATCCATGCTGTGTAGAAGTGCTCCAAAATGTATTCACCAAATGCAATGAATGTGTCACACTGATAAAAAAGGTTGTTGATGTGGGAGGAGTGGGGGTGGAGTGGGGAATGGGGTATATGGGAACCTCTTATATTTTTAAGGTAACATTTTGTGTGATCTATGTATCTTAAAAAGAAAAAAAAAAGATCTCCTTGGATGCTTTAATATGCCTGATGAGCCACTTGCTCTCCTAATCAACCCTCCTCCCTTGTGATAGTAACTTATAAATACATAAAAGACAGACATTGAGCAAATGTATATCATGGAAGGGCTTTCTAATCTTGGACGACCACCAGTACCATTGGGGAGTTTTAAAAAAGGTTGCTACCTGAGCCTCACCCCAGCCCTACTGAATCCTAATTTCTGGTGGTGGGCCCTGGGATCTGTATTTTCATAAAACTCCCAGCCATGGTATCTTGTGATGCAGAGGTTGTTCAAGTGGCTGGGGTTGGACAGGAGAATGTTGGTGTAGCAGCAAGGGAGGTAAGCCTAGGACAGTGGTTCCCAGCACAACTGTAATAGAAATATGGCTAATCAACATAGGATTGCCACTTTTCATGTTAGCACAGAAACAAATAAGCAAAGCAAACTATCTATTGTACTTATTGTTTCAATTCTTAAAAAATAAATTAATAATCTAAAACTTCCAGGAAGTGGATGTGGCTGAAGCAGTTGGGCTCCTGTTCACCATATAAGAGGTCCAGAGTTTGATTCCCAGGGCCTCCTGGTGAAGGCAAGCTGGCCAGCGCAGGAGTGCTGGCCCACAAGGAGTGCTGGTCCATGTGGAAAGCTGGTGCAGCAAGATGACACAACAAAAAAGAGACACAGAGGAGAGACAACAAGAGACACAGACCAGGGAGCTGAGGTGACACAAGAGATCGAGTGTCTCTCTCCAACTTCAGAAATTCCCGTGATTGGTTCCCAGAAACGCCCAAAGAGAAGACAAGCAGACACAGAAGAACACACAGCGAATGGACACAGAAGGCAGATAGCATGTGCAAAACAACAAAGGGAGTAGGGAGAAATAAATAAATCTTTAAAAAAAAATGTGCCAAGTTAAAAAAAAAATCTAAAGCTTTTTTTTTTTTTTTAATGCTTTTAATGTAAATTAAGTGAAAATAAAACAAAACCCTGGGCAGGACATACTATAGGAAGAAAGCACAATATTTTAGAACAAACATCCATTCTGTTCTGATTTGTTTTTCCCATTTCACTAGGGACTGATAACAATTGCTTCCCATAGTGGTACCATTTGGCACGTCAACATCTGAGAGCCACCAGTATAGGGTCTCTATGATTTGATGTGGCCTCTGGCAATATGTTGCTCCATTGCTATGTAGGGGTAAGTGGCTCATCAAGCTGGTTTAGGGACTCTAGTCCTGAGGGATGGCAGTGGGAAAGGCTCTGAAAAGATCACATGGATGATGGCGCAATGGGGTACAAGGACACCTTGCATGGTAAAGGATCTCTGAGCAAATGTTTGTGGAAACCAGCTGTTTAGCTGTAGATGAAAAGACTTGCAGGGATCTGAAAGCCATGTTAAAATACCTGAAGGATCTGAAAGCTGTATCATATATTAAATATTAATATATAATATTCCTCATAATAATAGAGTACAGAGTTAGAGTCATGTGAGGAAGTCACTGGAAGGCACATTTCAATTTAATGTAATGAAAGCATACCAACATTTAGACCTTTCCAATAGAGGTTAACAGTACATGGAGTTTACCCACCTCTGGAAGAGCTCAATGCATATCTGAGTAATAATTCCTTAGGAATGTGAATAAAGGGGTTTGGGACTGAGTTGGAGATTAGACTAAAATTTTCTAAACCTGCCAGGCCTCACCATCACCTAAGAAACTTTTAAAACAAGTACAGATTTCTAGACCTCAACTTAAATCTGTAGAATCAAAATCTATGTGAATGAGGCTCAAGAATATGTATGTTTTATAGTCTCCCAGGAAATTTGAGTTTAATTGTCCACCGACTTTGAAAGCAATTAGACTAAGTGAACTCCATCTTGACTCATCTGTGATGAAAGAATCTGTAAAATTTGTAAAGAGATAGCATTTTATTTAGGCATCCATATTTAATATCCACTTAATAAGTTTTATTATTGGCTATTAAATTATTACTAAAAATAATGTTTGAAACAACCAGTTATCAGAACATCAACACAGATCTGAAAGCATTTAACTGTTTTAAAAACAAGGTTTGCTTTGGGCTTGAAGGAAGAATTAGCTTCACATGATTAAAAGGAGTCACAGACCTAATTAAGAAATACAGAGTTGTAAAATTGCCAAACAGATAACACATTTGCACCAAAGAAAAATTTTTTAGGAAGTACTGGGGAATGAACCCAGGACCTCGTACGTGGGAAACAGGCGCTCACCACTTGAGCTATATTTGCTCCCCTCAATTTTTTATTTATAGGATCAACTCATTCTTTCCAGTCTTGAATTGTGTATTACTTTAACATGGTATTAAATATATGCTTATTCCCTATGAAACTAGACTTTTATTGTGTCTTTTATTTTGAAATCGTTTTCCATTTTCATTAATGTTTCACGCTATTACAGCTTGGGTGACTGCCCCACCAACTGGATTACCTGGCAGAATGGCAGGGTGGCCCACAGCGGGACTTACTGGTCTTTAGGGTCTGCAGGTCTGTGCTGGATGTTGTCTGTGCTGAGTTTCTATCCCAAGTTTCCTTGTGCAGATTATTTAAAAGGCTCACAGCTATTCACAGGAGACTAGGACCTGAATTTCAGGCAAAAGAAACTAGGCATAGTCATCAATTAATTGAATATAGAGATCATTGCTCTAATTTTTTTGACTGTCTGACCCCTGAGAAAATTTCTCTTGAAACCCTTTGAGCTATTCAATCCCTTAGAAATATATTCTCATAAACACATTTTCCTTTTCTTCCTCTAACGTCTAGGCTCTGTTTGTACGCCCTTCATTTACAGAGTAAACAAATCTCTAGTGGGAGCTAACTTTATCCCAGGCACAATGCTTGCTCTGGGTCATCGAGATCCTTGCTCTTTGGAGGCCATATTCTAATGAAACAGAAACAGATAAACATACAGAATTTCAGCTAGTGACAAGTGTTGTAAAGAAAATTAACTGGGTCAGACCCTAATTTAGATAAGCATTGTTTGGAAAGGACTTGCGGAGAATGTGGCATTCAAGCCAAGGCTTGAACACTGGAGCAACAGTCAGAAGGGAGAACAGCCGGCACAAAGGTCCTGAGGGAGGAATAAGCTGGGAAATTGAAAAGCAGGTATAGTCCCATTGGAATGAGAAATTGTGGTGTACAAGAAGGTCAGGAAGGAAAGCAAGTGCCAGAAAATGCAGGATCTTCTAGCCATTGGAGGAACTTGAATTTATTGTAAGTGTGATCAGGCACTGAGTAGAGGAAGGACCACAGTGGGTTAAGATTGGAGTGAGGAAGGCTAGCTGGAAGGCTGTTGCATATTTCAGTCTGGAGATTATTAACTGCTTATTGTTCCATCCCAGTATAACTTCTGGAGCTTGTTTTCAGCTCCATTTTGCTTCAATAATACCCCTCGTTTAGGTCTTTATTAGTAAGTATCTCTATAAGTACATGGTTGCCACAATTTAAAAAAATTTCCCCCTCTTATTGTCCCTGAATTTCTGACTTGGATGGTCCAAATACTCATTCACTTTAACAGCTCGTGTCTGTTTCTCTCTGGGAGCTCGTATTGCTTCTGAAGGGCAGGCTGAGGAGAGCAGAGCTCCCTAAGGACAAAGTTTTCCTCTCCCCGATTTGTCCCCTTGAGCGCTGAGCCCATTCATTTATCCCCCTCACAGGTATACTCCAGGACACAGCAGGCTCCAGGAGGTTACTTGTCTTGCTACTGAATTTTCTTTATATGTTATTTTTTTAAAGTATGTATGAAATTATAGTCTTGAGCTTTCCTTTTTCATACACAAACTAATCATTATGAAACCCAATAATGATCCCTGAGGGAAAAACCGCATGGAGGAGAAGGCCTCAGACGTGGAGTGAGGGAGTTGGACAGCAGACATCGTTCCGGGACCTGTGGAGACAGTCCTTCTGGGGGTCTGCACATGGCGTTTTATGGCCTGAATCTTTTCTATCAGGATATTGCACCATAGTTTCCCCAAATCACAATTGTGGGCTGTAATGTCTATTCTGCATGCTCCATATTATTCTTGAGACTGAAATTGCTGGCTTTGAGCACCGTGTTTTATTGATCTGATGATGTGAATAAACACAGCTAATAAAAATTAGGAACACTCAGTGAGACAAAGGGACTGGTTTACTATAATCCCTTTGACAAAAACCTTTTAACATTTTATTCTCTTGGGTTGTACAACTGCAGGGTAGTTAACTTGGTTATTTTCCCTTGAGTATAAATAAAGGAGTGTGAAGAGAAGTTCCTTTTAAATGTGAGATTTAAATATGAGTTCTCTCCCACAGGATAGAAGATGCATATACCTAAGCATTTTATTTTTGTGTGAAAAAGATTTTGATGTTCAGTTTTAAAGGAAGCAGTCCTGTCCTAGGACCAAAATCAGAATAAAGGAATATTCCGGGAATGTTTATGTCTCAGAAAAAGGTGGAGATCTCACTTTTATCTTCTGGCAAAATCTGTTCTTAGGAAAGACTCAAGAACTTTTCAACTAAAGTGAAAATGGCTGAGCACAGTTTAAAACATGATCTCTCCCAAAGGGGATGTAGTTTTACATGGATCAAAGCTTTAGGTGAAAGAGAAGCTCCCAATTATTGATTTATCTCTATTTGTCTGTTTGCTTTTTTTAAGTTATATTGTACTTTGTTTCAAAATGGAGATTTAAAGCCAGCTTACACATCATAAAATAAGAAAAAATTTAAAATAAGGAATTCAGAACATGAGGATGACTTCATATTGGGAATTTTGACCTTTAGGGAAAAGTGGAAAGAACTATTGATTCTGTTGTTGCTGCTGTTAGAAAACTCTTTTTACCTCTTGAAATCTTAGTAGGGTTAGGATGGAGTGGGGTCACCAACTCCATTTATAGCAGACCAGCCTTTCAGCCTATATTAAGATAATTTTATGGCAAAAATTTAGGGTTTTTATCTCTCAGCTTGTTTGGGGAATTTATTACTCTCACAGTTTATTATTCCAGGTTTAGTTCTTTAGTAACCTTCTCTTTGGTTATTTATTAACCTCACTTTAAAGCACAACTTAATCATTCTAGGAGGTACAAAGTTCAGTTAATGTTACAAGTGTTCCTAATTATGATAATAAATAAGACCATTGTATAACTTTAAATACCTCCTAAAACATAAAATTCATAATGAAACAATTAGCCTGTGGGTCACAGACTCTGGACACCAGCATCATAGAGGATAATACTGCAGGAACACAAAAATGCTGCCCTTGTTAGTTGAATGTTTATGTGATACCTGTGTTCCAAAGAGTCGATACGGGTCACTCCTAACCTCCACCTCCTCCTGCCTCTATTAGTGTCCTTGTCAGAACAGGATGTCAAAGGAGAGGAAATGCTCCCCCATGGTACCTAGAAAGGAAAAAACAGTAGATCCTCTCCTTTCCACGGGTATGTCTACTGTGCAGCTCACTAAGGAAGATGATGGCTTAGGATCCAGAATTCAAATGTGTGACATGGGAATTCAGATTTTCCCCTTTTGTAGTAGTGAACAGAAGAGCCTTAGATGACTTGAGTAAGTTTCTAGGTGCTAGATTAACCAACCAGAAATAGATTGTGGATCTCTTACCTGCCCTTCTGGAACCTAGCTGCCTGGCACATCATACTTGCTCAATAAACACTTTCAGATTGAATGTACAATGAAGCCTCCCTTTTAAAAACCAATTTCTGAGATTCAAGGTGATGGGAGTTCTAAGGTACTGGTTTAGGTACAGGAAATTCTTCAGTTCCTACCCTTTTGATTGAGGATAAACAAACTCTACCTTACACTGTGCTGGTCAAGGGTGCCCACGTATAGAATCAAATCACCTGTATTCACAATCTACCTTCACCACTTATTAGCTGTGCAAATGTGAGGATGTTGCTTAACTTCTCTGTGGCTCTTTTTCCTCAGTTGAAAAAGGAGTTAGGAAAAATAAAAATGTATTAAGGGCTTAGCACAGCACTAGACACAGGCAGCCTGATAAATGCCAGCCCACAGACATTTTAGTAGCCTCGGGAGAGCTTCAGGTCCTAACTGCTAAAAGTGAGGTTAGCAGCCCTTTTTGACTAGAAATAATGGGAACTTCAAGACATTAAAGATAGATCATGTAATAATTAAGAGAGCATTGGAAAAAAGGCTACTTTCAAGAGAGAAGTAGGCAGCTAGGCTAGTATTTTGAGTCAGGAATAAATATTGGTGGATTTCTCAATTCAAAGAGCTTTTCAGAATTATCTTCAATAAAATGAAGAGAATTGAGTAATATAAACAAATAATTCTTAAAAGCCTTAAATGTGTGATTTTACTTTGAAGTTATTTTTCTTCAACAATAAACAGGTCATTTATTCAATAAATTTTTATTAAGCAACCACTACATACCAAGCATGATATTTCATAGTTAAATGACAGTGCTTTTATTAACAAAAAGCAACATCAGGCCAATTACTTTATAGTCATATCTTGTTTCCATAATGATAGTAGATCCTAAAGGTATCATTAATTCATCTGGTAACACTGAGCATTTAAACTGGGGTTTATTTGTTAAGTAAATGAATGTGAAGTTGGTCACAGTTAAGAATGACACCCTCTTGGATCATTTCCCAGAACTTCAGTTTTTTAAAATAAAAATAATTTTATTTCTTTTTCTTGAAAAAATAATTGCAAGTTGATATGATATTTTTACAAATGAGGTAAAGACAAAGATACAACCATCTGGAGATAACCATCATTAATATTTTTGCATGTGTTGACACCTATTTTCTGTATATGTATATATTATAGTTTTATAATGTGTATATTATAGGTATATAGTATATATGTGTGATGTGTTTGATTTGCAAAAAGTGATCATGCTATGCCCAACCTTTTCCCTTTTTTTCTCTTTTTTTCTTTATTAGAGGAGTTGTGGGTTTATAGAACATTTATACATAAAAAACAGGAGGATTTCCATATACCACCCCAACAACAATGACTTGCATTAGTGTGGAACATTTATTATGATTGATGATAGCACATTTTAATAATTGTACTATTAATTAAAGTCCATGGTTTAACTTAAATTCATTGTGTAGTGTAGTTCCATGAATTTTATTTTAAAATATTTATTCTGTTACCATATATACAATCTATCATTTCCCCTTTTAATCATATTTATATATATATATATTTCAGTGCTGTTAATTGCATTCACAATGTTGTGCTACCATCACCACTTTTCATTACCAAAACGTTTCCATCATTCCAAATAAGAACCCAGTACCATTGACCATGAGGTGCAGAGATGCCCAGAGATGTACTTACCAAATGCAATGGATGTGTCATGATGAAGGGAGTGAGTGTTGCTGCGGGGGGGGCGAGTGGTGGGGGGGCGAGTGGTGGGGTTGAATGGGACCTCATATAAATTTTTTTTTAATGTAATATTTTTACAAAATCAATAAAAAATTTAAAAAAAAAGAACCCAGTACATTTTAAGCATTAACTTCCCATTCCCTACCGCCACCCTGTCCCCTGATACCCTGTATTCTAGATTCTGACTCCATGAGTTTGTGTATTCTAATTGTTTCAAATCAGTGAGATTGTACATTATTTGTCACAATCTTTTCTTGTATATCACATATTGTGACCATTTTCTCTTGTATTCTTCTATAGCATTAATATTTAATGACTGCATACAATTCCATTATAGGTATACACCATAATTTATTTTGCCAATCCCCTGTTAATGAAAATTCAGGTTTCTTTTAATCCTTTTACTATTGTGGCAGAGATTTTTGGCTCTTTTAGGAATTTTTAATCTTTCTTGGGCCATGATTCCCATGAACAGTATAGTTAAGATTCTGGATTCCCTTCTCTGAAAGATGTTTTATTTCATAAAATTTATAGAATTATAGAGGTAACCAATTATATCGAGAGGGCAATCAAAATATTTTTCTATTGTGTTATCATAATACACATGCTATTTTATAAGCATGTTAAATTAGCTCTAGTGGCACATGTAATTACCATAACTTTAAGTGATGATAAGCATAAATGAATTTCAAGATATCTGTTGCAATTAGAATGTAATATCAAAGCAGCTATGTTCTATGTCTTTTATTGTGGCTTGTTGCTTACATTAGTAATTGATGGAAATACTAATTTTCAGTTAGAAGTTAGTGAAAATAAAGATGTCAATTTTTTCCTATCCAAATTCAAGGTACCCCTTGAAATTCATCAGGGAATCCTTAACAACCACAGACCTCAGGCTAGAAGCCTCTGTGAACACACCAATTAACTTGGAAACATTGAAAACATTAATAAAGAACAATAAATAACCAATATGTTTCCAAAGATTAGCAAAATGGACTTAAAATAACAAAATGACACTGAACTTGGTGAAACTAATGGAGGTTGAGGAAGCATAATCGGGAACACAAATAGACCAGAATGATGAGTAATGGTGAAAAAAACCTAGGAGGAGTTGTGGGAAGCTAATTATGAGTAGGGTTTCAAAGGAATGTAAGAGCAGAGAAAAACCCTGCTATTTCAGGCTTCTAATGAAAAGACATTGTGTTACTGAAAAGAGAAGAGTGATCTTTTCACTTAGTTGAAACCCAAATGTCACAGCCTCAGCAACCGACTATAGAATATTATCAAATTCCTATAAATACCCAAATGATACGGGCCCCAGTCTCACAGACCAACTGGATTGCAAGCAATTGGCTTCTCCTTAAAGGCTCTGCCAACTTTTCATTCATTCCTAAGGACGCTGTCTTGTGGGTGTCCTGGAGTAGGTGTCTTGTGTTCTTCCATTTGGGCTTTGTCAAAGCCGCCGCACTGCTGCCTCTGTTGTTAGAGATCCTTGCCGGGCTGCTGTATTGCTGAATCACCTCTCTGACTTGGTGTTCCGTGTGAGGATTGCCTCTGTACCCTTTGCTACTCAGTCCAAAGCAAAAACCACTTCCCCTAATTCCACACAGCAGAGACCAGACTTCAATTTCTCACAAAATCTCACTGAAGATTGAGAATAATGTTGGGAAATACACAACATTTAATGGAATAACTTGTTTCCATGTCTAGATGTAATTCCCCTCAGGGACAGTAGAACCAACACCTTCCTAGGGCTCTTGAAAGAACTGTTCGCTTTTAGTCTGGAAGTATGTATTTATTTATTTATTATTTATTTATTTTTTATTTATTTCTCTCCCCTCCCCCGTCCCTCACATTGCCTGCTCTCTGTGTCCATTCGCTGTGTGTTTTCTGTGTCTGCTTGTATTCTTGTCAGCCGCCAGGGAATCTGTGTCTCTTTTTGTTGCGTCATCTTGCTGCGTCAGCTCTCCGTGTGTGTGGCGCCATTCCTGGGCAGGCTGTGCTTTTTTTGCACTGGGCGGCTCTCCTTACAGGGCGCACTCCTTGCGCGGGGGCTCCCCTACATGGGGGACATCTGTGTGGCATGGCATAGTCTGGAAGTATTTAAATCCCTTCAATAGGCCCCAGGGAGAAGAGAGTTTTCTCGCTTTCCATTGAAAGTCCCACCTTCTAGAGTTCCTGCATTTCCAGTCTAGACCTTTCTGGGATTGGCAGTGAGAATATCCATTCCCCTTAGGGAAAGACCCCATTTCTACACACAGATATTGAGCTATGATCTTCAGGACAACACTTAATTTGCTTTGGTATTTATTAGTTCTGCATCTATATATTCTAGATGATTTAGTTTTAAATAATATCATGAGTAGGAAGTCCAAAGTTGAGCCTATTTCTTTTCTTTTCTTTTCTTTTTCATTTTTCTCCAGCATGTGGTGGAGTTCACATCTGCATATCCTTTTTATGTCTTTAAATTCAAGTCTTCTGCAAACAACTGCTATGACAAGGACAACCCCATTTCCCAGGAAAAGGAAATAGTTTATGGACCATGAAGAGTCAAAATTTATTCTATCTGCCTAGACCCACATCTGCTTAAAGGTATATCCCACTTATATTACTAAAGAGAACAATCAACTTCTCAGTCTAAGATGTCAGAATTCTTGTTTCACTTCTTTTGGGTCTTCTCTGCATACCATTTATTTATGTTTGTATAACCTAAAAGGCCCTAAGCACTAGTTTTCCCAAAATGAAAAAAGTCTGTTCCTAAATCTATACTCTAATGTCTACCCTTAAGTAGCAGAAACTAGTGGTGCAGGTATAGCTTAGTGGTTGAGTGCCTGCCTTGCATGTAGGAAATCCTGGGCTCAATCCCTGGTAGCTTCTTAAAAAAAAAAGGTACCAGAAACTGCTGACACACTTAAAAACAACAACTTTATTTTGTGGTCTTTGTAGATTCACATGTAGTTAGTTGTAGGAAATAATACAGAGAAATCTCAGGTATTCTTTATTCTGTTACTCCAATAGAAAAGCATATCTTGCACAACTAAAGCACAGTATCACAACCAGGATATTAATATTGATATTATCAAGATACAGAACACTTTCATTGCCACAGCATCCCTCTTTTTTCCCTTTTATACCCACAGTCACTTCCCTCTCCCCATTTAATCCCAGGTAACCATTCATCTGTTGTCATTTCAAAAAGTTAGAGAAATGAAATTATGCAGTATGTAAGGTTTAGGGATTGGCTTTTTCACTCAGCAAGATTCTCTGGAGATTTATTCAACTTGTACATATCAATAGTTCATTCCTTTTTTATTCCATGGTATGGATGGATGTAGCACAGTTTGTTTAACCTTTGCCCTTTGAAATACTTCTGGGTTGTTTCTGGTTATTGGCTATTATGAATATAGCTGCTATGAACATTTGTCCAGGTTTTTGTGTGAACATAAATTTTCATTTCTCAGGGATAAATGCCCAGGAGAGAAAATGCTAGGTTGTGTGGTAATTGCATGTTTAAATTTTCAAGAAATTGCCTGTTTTCCAGAGGGGCTATACCATTTTACATTTTTTACTTCATAGCTGTAACCTCTAGTACAATATTGAATAGAACTGGTGAGAGTAGATATCTTTGTCATATACCTCATCTTAGTGGGAAAATAGTCTTTCTTCAGTAAGCATAGCGTTAGCTTTATGAAGTTGAGGAAGTTCTCCTCTATTCCTAGTTTTCTGAGCATTTTTAATCATGAATGGATATTAAATTTTGTCAAATGTTTTTTCTTATGAAGTGATAGGATCCGTGACTTTTTTTCTGTAGCCTGTTAAGATGGTGGATAATTGATTTTCAGATGTTGAACTAGCCTTACATTTCTGGAATGAATCCTACTTGGTCATAGTGTAGCTTTTTAAAAATATAAATGAATTTATTTCCTAATATTTTGGTTACGATTTTTATATCCTTTTTTTCATTGGTGACATTGGTCTGTAGTTTTCTTTTTCTTTTCTTTCTCTCTCTTCTTTTTTTTACTATTTTTGTCTGATTTTGGTATCAGGATAGTACTCTTTTCATAAAATGAGTTACTGAGTGTTCCCACCTCTTCTGTTTTCTGGAAAAGAGTATATAGAATTTTTGTTAATTCCTCTTCAAACATTTGGTGAAATTCTCCAGTGAAACTATTTGGTATGGAACTTTCTTTTTATAAGTTTTAAAATTACAAATTCAATTTTCTTGATGGCTGTAGGGCTATTAAAATTATCTGTTTCATATAGGGTGAGTGGTGTTACTTTGTGCTTTTTGAGGATTTGAGTCATTTCATCTAAATTGTCAAATTTATGTATATAAAGTTGTCTATAGAATGTCTTTATTATCTTTTTCACGTCTGCAGGATATTTATTCTTTTTTTAAAAATTAGAATCCTGTATTGGTGTAATACCATTTACAATTGAAAGAATATTATTATTGTTCTATTAGCTGTAGTTCATAGTTTATACCAGGGTTCACTGTTTGTGTTGGCTAGTCCTTAGTTGTTGTTTTTTTAAAAATTTTATTCTAGTAACATATGTACCACCTAATATTTTCCTTTTTAACCACATTCAAATATTTAATTCAGTGCTGCTAATCACATTCACAATGTAGTGTTATCATCACCATACGTTACCCAAAACTTTCCATAATCCCAAATAGAAATTAAGCAATAACTCCCCATTTCCTACCCCTAGCCCAGCCCCTGCCCACTTGTATTCTTGTTTCTGATTTCATGAATTTGATTATTCTAATTATTTCATATAAGTGAGATCCCCCAATATTTGTCCATCTGTGTCTGGCTCATTTCACTCAACATGATGTCTTCATGGTTTATATATGCTGTCACATGTATCAGAACTTCATTCCATTTAATGTTTGAATAATATTCCATTGTATGTATATACTACATTTTCTTTATTCATTCATTTGTTGATGGCATTTGGGTTGCTTCCATCTTTTGGCAATTTTGAATAATACTGCTATGAACATCAGTATGGAAAAATCTATTTGAGGCCTTGCCTCCAATTCTTTGGGGTATATACCTAGAAGTGGAATTGATAGGTCATAGGCTAACTCTATGTTTACTTTTCTTTGAAAACTGCCAAGCTGTCCACAGCAACTATCCAATTTTACATCCCCACCAACAATGAAGGAGTGTTCCTATTTCTCTATATCCTCTGTAATACTTATTCTTTTTTTTTTAATAGTAGCCATTCTAGTGCATGTGAAATGGTATCTCACTGTAGTTTTGATTTGCATTTCTCTAATGGTTAATGAGTTAAGCATGTTTTCATGTGCTCCTTGGTTATTTTTATGTCTTCTTTGAAGAATGTCTATTCAACTCTTCTGCCAATTTTTAAATTGGGTTGTCTTTTTGTTTTTAAGTTGTATTTCTTTAAATATTCTGTACATTAAACCCTTATCAGATGTAGATTCCATATGTTTTCCTATTCTCTAGGTTATCTTTTTACTTTTATGATGAGGTCTTTTGATGCACCAAAGTTTTTAATTTTATTAATGTCCCATTTATTTTGTTGTTGTTGTTGCTTGTGCATTTTTAGTATAAAGTATAATATATATAAGAAACAATTACCTAACATAATCCTGAAGATGCTTCCCTGTTTTCTCATAGTTTTGAATCTGTTTTATAGTTTTGGATCTTATATTTAGGTCTCTGTTCTAGTTTGAGTTGATTTTTGTGTATGGCATAAGGTAGAGGTCTGTCTTCATTCTTTTGCTTATGGAAATCTAGTTTTCCTACCACCATTTAATGAAGACACTATTTGTTCCCAATTGAGTGGTTTTGACACCCTTATCAAAAATCAGTTAGCAGTAGATCCAAGATGGCAGAGTAGGGACTGGCAGGCTATACTCCTCCAGAAACTGAGGGAAGGTAGGCAGGCTTACTTTGCAGAAAGGAAGCTCTGGGACTACCAGGGCAATTGAGAGGTAAGCTAGAAAGGGGGGGGCCCATATCTCCAAGGAGGGAAGCCATGGGAGATATGGCAGGCAAGCCAGCACCCAGCCGGCTCAGAGGGAAAGGGAAGTGGGGGAAGTGATTTGACTGGAAGACCAGCACTCAGCTGATTCCGAGAGTGAGGAAAGCCACCAGCTACCAGAAGTGCATCCCAGTGCCCAGCAGGCTCTTGAGATTGGGGAGCTGAGGGGAATTCATGTGTAGGGACTGGCACCCAGCCAACTCAGGGGGAAAGTGTGGGGGGCAATAAGGTGCATGGATTGGATCTCAGCCATTTCCTGGGAAAAGGAGAGATGCGAGCCAGCACTGAAAGGTTCCAGGGAGACAGGATTGGGATGCTGATCAGGTGGGTTGTCATACTCACCTGCCCTGGGAGAGAGAGGAACTTAGCCAATGAAGAGGTGGGCTAACAGGTGCCCAACAGCCTGGGTGAAAGGGGAGATGTGAGAGGGAGCCTGAGTGTCATCAGACACCCAACTGGCCTGAGGGAAAGGGGAGTAGGGAAAGGCAGATGGCAAGCTGTTAGATGCCGAATTGTCCCAGAAAAGAAGGGGGTCAGGGAGCCATCCATTGGTTTGTCAGGCACCTAGCCGGCTCCCTGGGAAATGGGGAACTGTGGGACTAACAGCTTCAGGAAAGGTAACGTAAACTGAGATTGTTTTTGAGTTTTTTTTATTTTTTAAGTTTTTTCTCTTTATTCTTTATTTTTTTCACTTCAGGTAACTTACTTACAGAGGTAGGTCATGGGGTGATTGATTGATGAGCACTGGCAGACTGAGATGGGTGCTAATAGCTTGAGAAGGAGGCTTGTTTTTTTCCTTCATTTACCTTTACTTCTTTTTTCTCTTTTTCTACTTCTTTTCTTTTTTTTTTATTTTTTCCTCTTCCTTTTCTTTTATTTCACCTCTCTTGTTTGGTCCTTATTTTCTTTCTTCCTCTTCTCTTTCTGGTCTTTTATTTTTATTTTTCCTGTTTCTTTTTTTCCCATCTTTTTTATTCTTATTACCTTTCATTTGTTATGATTTTTCACTTTTTTTACTTATTTTTATCCTGAATCTTTTATGGTTAATTTCCCTTTTTTTTTTCTTCTATTCTTTTTATCTTCTTTCTTTCCTATTTTAGGGACTTAATATTTTTGGGAGTGAACATGGACAACCATAAAGATATAGAATAAGTACTACCAAGTGTCAAAGAGAACTCTTTTTTTTTATGTTGGAGTTTTTTTGTGTTTTTTGTCTTTATTTTTTTAATGTTACATTTAAAAAATATGAGGTCCCCATTTATCCCCCACCCCTCTTACCCCATTCCTCTCCCCATAACAACAACCTCCTCCATCATATGAGATATTCATTGCACTTGGTGAATACATCTCTGAGCACTGCTGCACCTCATAGTTAATGATCCACACCATAGCCCACACTTTCCCACAGTCCACCCAGTGGGCCATAGGAGGACATACAATGTCCAGTAACTATCCCCGCAGCACCACCCAGGACAATTCCAAGTCCTGAAAATGCCCCCACATCTCATCTCTTCCTCCCATTCCCTACCCCCAGGAGCCACCATGGCCACTTTCTCCACACAAATGGCACATTTTCTTTGGTTACTAATCACAATAGTTCATGAAAAAGAGGACTCTAAATATAAACAAAATGAAATAAAATCCTAGACCAAAAAGAGAAGCTAACTAACTGAATAAGCCCATCAAGGTAAACAGATGCCTAGACAGCAGCAAAAAATTACAAGCCATAGTAAGAAACAGGAAGATATGTCCCTGTCTAATGAACAAACTAAAAAGCAGGAGGAGATGCAGAACATGGAACAACTAATCAAAGATGTCCAAACAAATATCATGAGTCAGCTTAATGAAGTGAAGGAAGAGATAAAAGATATTAATAAGAAATTGTAAACACACATAAAAAGACAACAGATCTGATGGTGATGAAAGGCACAATGTAAGAAACTAAAAATACATTGGAAGCACACAGCAGTAAATTTGACATGCAGAGGAAAGGATCAGTGATGTTGAGGACAGAACATCTGAAATCACACAGATGGTAGAACAGATATGTAAAAAATATTGAAGATATTCAGCATGTACTCAGGGAATTGAATGACAACATGAAATGCACAAATATATGCATTATAGACATCACAGAGGGAGAAGAGAATGGAAAGGGGACAGAAGGAATGTTGGAGGAAAATTTCCAAAATTTCCAAAGTCTTATGAGGGACATTGATGTACATGTCCAGGAAGTGTAGGGCACCCCAAACAGTACAAATCCTAACAGGCCTACCCCAAGACATATACTTAGTAGATTGCTGAATGCTGAAGACAAAGAGAGAACTAGGAAAGCAGCAAGAGAAAAGAGATCCATTACATATAGGGGAAGCTCAATAAAATTAAATGCTGATTTCTCATCTGAAACCATGGAGGCAAGAAGATAATGGTATGATATAGTTAAAGTGCTAAAAGAAAATAACTGCAAGCCAAGAATTCTGTACCCAGTAAAGCTGGCATTCAAAGAAAAGAAAGAGTTCAAAATATTCACAGATAATCAGAAAATAAGAAAGTTTGTCAACAAGAGTCCAACCCCTCAGAATATTCTAAAATGAGTTCTTCAGGTTGAAAGGAAAAACAAGAGAGAGAGGGTTGGAGGAGAGTGTAGAAAGGAAGATTATTATTAAGAGTAATTAAAAGTGTAAAAAAAGAGAAATAAGAACAAAAGATGGCATATATAAGCCTAAAGAAAACCTGGCTAAAGTTAGTACCCCTTTTAATGCTAATGGATTAAACTCTCCAATAAAAAGACACAGATTGGCAGAATGGAAAAGGAAATCCAGCTCATCTATATGCTTTCTACAAGAAACTCACCTTAGAAGCAAAGGTGCAAGAAGGTTGTGAGTGACAAGTTGGAAAACTATTTTCCATGCAAACAATAAACAAAGAGGTGTGGGAGTACCTATATGAGTATTAGACAAAACAGACTTTAAATGCAAAACTATTATGTGACAAAAAGACACTATATATTAATAAAAGGGATAAACTATCAAGAAAAAAGGACAGTCATAAATATTTATGCACCTAATCAAGGTGCCCCAAAATACGTGAGGCAAACAATGGTAAAACTAAGGGGAGAAATAAATGATTCTAAAGTCATCGTGGGGGGCTTTAATACTCCATTATCACCATTAGGCAGAACATCTCAATGGAGAGTTAGTAAAGAAACAGACCTTGAATAATACATTAGAGGAACTAGACCTAATATATTTATACAGAATGTTACACTCAAATACAGCAGAATATGCATTCTTTTTGAGTGCACATGCTCATTCTCCAGAATAGACAACATGCTAGGTCACATAACAAGTCTCAATGAATTTAGAAAGAATGAATCTATGTGAAGTAATTTCACTGACCAAAATGAAATAAAGCTGGATTAATAAGGGGCAGAGAGCCAGAACAGGCACAGAGATATGACTGTTTAAAACACATCCTTAAACAAACAATCAGTGGATCAAGAAGGAAATTTCAAAAGAAATCAGAGGTTACCTTGCAAAAATGAAAATGAGAACACAACATATCAAAATGTATAGATGCAGCTAAAGCAGTGTTGAGAGGGATATTTATAACCATAAATGCCTATATTAAAAAAGAAGAAAGAACTAAAACCACAGACCTAATTGCACACCTGGAGGAACTAGGAAAAAAACAACAAACTAATCTCAAAGCAAAGAGAAAGGATAAAGAAAGATTAGAGCAGAACTAAATGAAATTGAAAATAAAAAAAAAAACAAAACAGAAAAAATTAACAAAACCAAAAGCTGGTTCTTTGAGAGGTTTAATAAAATTGACAAACCCTTAGAGAGACTAACAACAACAACAACAAAAAATAGAGGAGATGAAAATAAATAAAATAAAAAATGAGAGAAGTGATATCACTACTGATTCCACAGAAATAAAGGATACTTTGAAAACTTGTATGCCAAGAAGGTGGATAACTGAGATGAAATGGACAAATTTCCAGAAACACATAAACAACCTACATTGACAAAGAAGAAATAGGATACAGCATCCTTTCTTGATAAAACACTTCAAAAGATATGAATAAAAGGAAACTTCCTTAACATGATAAAGGTTATGAAAACATCATACTCAATGGTGAAATGCTAAAGGCTTTCCCTCTAAGATCCTGGAACAAGACAACGATGTCCACTGTCACTACTCTTATTTAACACTGTATTGGAAATACTTGGCCAAGCACTTAGGCAAGAAAAAGAAATAAAGGCACCCAAATTGGAAAGGAAGGAGTAAACATTTTACTATTTGCAGATGATACGATCCTATATGTAGAAAGCCCCGAAAAAATCTACAACAAAGCTTTTAGGGTTGATAAAAGAGTTCCATAAAGTGGCAGGATATAAGATCAACATGCAAAAAATCAGTAGCATTTCTGTATACTAATAATGAACAATCTGAGGAGGAAATTTTTTAAAAATCCATTTACAATAGCAACTGAAAAAATCAAATATCTAGTAATAAACATAACTAAGGATGTAAAGGACTCATACTCAGAAAACCGCATGCTGTTAAAGGAAATGAAAGACTAAATAAATGGAAGAATATTCCATGTTCATGGATTGGAAGATAAAATATCATTAAGGGATCCACCCTGCACAAATTGATTTACAGATTTAATGCAACCCCACTAAAAATTACAACAGCACTTTTTACTGAACTGGAAAAGCCAATTATGAAGTTTATTTGGAAGGGCAAGGGTTCCTGAGTAGCCAAAAACATATTGAAAATGAAAAATAACATTGGAGGAAGCATGCTACCTGACTTTAAAGCATACTACAAAGCCAAAGTGGCCAAAACTGCGTGGTATTGGCACAAGGATAGATATACTGACAAAAGAAATTGAATTGAGAGTTCTGATATAAATATACATATATATATATATGGCCAACTGATATTCGATAAGACCATCAAGCCCACTCAAATTGGGACAGAAAAGCCTCTTCAACAATTGGTGCTGGGATAACTGGATATCCATATCCAAAAGAATGAAAGAGGATCACCATCTCATGCCCTATACAACAATTAACTCAAGATGGATCAAAAGCCTAAATATAAGAGCCAAGACCATAAAGCTCCTAGAAGATAATGCAGAGTGGTATCTATGAGATCTGGTAATGGACATGGTTTTATAAACTTTATACCCAAAGTGAAAACAATGAAATAAAAAATAGATAAATGGGACTTCTTCAAAATTCAAAATAGTTTGTCAAGAAAATGAAAAGGCAGCCTCTAGAATGGGAGAAAATATGTGAGAACCACTTATTTGATAAGGGTCTAATATCTAGCATATATACAGAAATCCTACATATTAAAAAAAATACAACCTATTTAAAAGATGGCAAGAGATTTGAATAGATATTTTTCTAAAGAGAAAATACAAATAGCTAAAAAGCACATGAAAAGATGTTCAACCTCACTATCAAAATTATGAGATATCATCTTACATCTATTAGACTGGTTTCTATTTAAAAAAACAGAAAACTACAAGGGTTGGAGAGAATGTGGAGGAATGGGAACCCTCATCCACTGCTGGTGGAAATGTAGAATGGTGCAGCCATTGTGGAGGACTGTTTGGTGGTTTCAGGAAACTAACTACAGAATTGTCATATGACCAGCAATTTGACTACTAGGTATATACCCAGAAGAATTGAAAGCAGGGACACAATCATATATGCACATCAATGCTCATACAGCATTATTCACTATTGCTAAATTTGGAAGCAACCAAAGTGTACATCAACAGATGTATAAGCAAAATCTTGTATAATGGGATGTTACTTATCTATAAGAAGTAATGAAGTATTGACACATGACAACATGAATGAATTTTGAAACCCTTATGTTGAATGAAGTTAACTGATCACTAAAGGACAAATATTGCATGACCTCACTGATATGACCTAAGCATACTCAGCAGACTCACAGAAGTAGGGTCTAGAAGGTAGGTTACCAGGAAGCAGAAAGGGAGTAGAGGATGATTAGTGAATGTTCAATGGGTAGAACCTATAATAAGGCGGAAGGGATGGTTTTGGCAGTGGATGGGTGTGTCAGTGGTGCAGGGATATGAATGGGGTTGATGGTGTGAGGGTGAGCAGGGTTTGAGGGGGAAGTGGACTATCCATGAAACTGGGGGGAGCGAGGTCTGGAGGAAGGAACAGGTGAATTCTGGGGAGTTGGAGGTCTGTGGTTGAAAATACAGTTGTGGGAATATTCTTTTGGCAAATTTGGCAGGGGAGGGTGTCAGTGGTGGGGGGGTTGTGTGGAAAAGGGTGAACCTGGGACAAGCGTCTATGGAATATGAATGTGTTCATCTTGTCATAGGGTGTTTCTCAGTGGGTGGAGGCCCATACAATAAACAAGAAAATATTAAGCTCCCATCCTGGGGAGTCCTGCTGTATTCTCAAATGGAGGGGCAAGAATCTCTCAAGTACATAGGCAGTGCGTGTGTGTGTGTGTATGTGTGTCAAACCCTCAATATTAATGCATGTAACTAAGAGCTTTACTCTTGTAAAATTGAAACTTAGTGGTTTCCTTAGGTTCTGAGGGAAGGAAGAAGGAAGAAAATGTAGAACATAGGGCACTGAAATTATTCTGCATGATCTTGCAGTGATAGATACAGGCCATTATACATTTTGCCAAAGCCCATAAAAATTGTATGGTTCAAACTGTAAACCATAAAGCAAACTGTTGCCCATGGTTAGTAGCAATGCTTCAATATTTGTTCATCAATTGTAACAAATGTACCATACTCACATAAGATTTATTAATTGGGGAAAATGTGAGAGGGGTAGAGGGTGGGGTAAACAAAAATCCCTTATATTTTCAATGTAATGTTTCTATAATCTAAAACTTCTTTAAAAATGAAGTTATAAAAAGAGAAGACATGGGGGTAATATACAGAATAAATTGTAAATATACATAAAAAGATAACATCTTATGGTGATGAAAGGCACAATGTAAGAAATTATTTTTGGCTTTATTTTTTAAAGATTTATTTACTTCTTCCTCCTCCCCTCATTGTTTTGCACTTGCTCTCTGCTCTCTGTGTCTGTTCATTGTGTGCTCTCTGTGTCTGTTCATCTTCTTTTTAGGAGGTACTGGGATTTGAACCCAGGACCTCCCATGTGGGAGGAAGGCACTCAATCACTTGAGCCACCTCTGCTCCCTGCTTATTGTGTCTCTCATTGTGTCTTCTTGTTGCATTGTCTTGTTGCATCAGCTCACTGCACCAGCCCATCATGTCAGCTCACTCTATTGCTAATCTTCTTTAGGAGGCACCAGGAACCAAACCTGGGACCTCCCATGTGATAGGCAAGCACCCAACTTCTTGAGCCACATCTGCCTACCTGGCTTTGTTTCTAAGGAGACTTTAGATTACAGAAAAGTTACAACTATGGCAGGAGAGGATCACTGGTGCAGGGTGTCAGTGGTAGGAGATGTGTGGGTAAGGGTACACCTGGGCCATGTCTCCATGCAATATGAAGGTGTTCTGTGGTCACAGGGGTTTATCTCAGGGGTGGAGACCCAAACAATAACCAAAAAAATTTTAAATTCCCATGCTGGAGTCTTGCTACATTCTCTAATAAAGTGGTAAGAATTTCTAGAGGACATAGGCAGTGCCTAATAAAAGAAGATAGACTGACTTGCCAAGCCATTGATATTAATACTTGTACTTATATGAACCTTATTCTTGTAAACTTGAAACTTAGCCTAGTAATATCTGTTACCTAAGAGTTACCACCTGAAAAGCTCATTGTTACTCAAATGCAGCCTCTCTCTCTCCGCCAAACTCAGCATATAAACTCCCTACCTCCCCTCTGCCACTGCCGCCAGCATGGGACATGAATCCCAGGGATGAGCATCCCTATTAGTAAGGGATTATTACCGAGTGCCAACCAGCGATGTATCTGGAAAAAGACCTTGACCAAAAAGGGGAAATATTAAATACAAAAGAGTTTTTATGGATAAGAGACTTCAAAGTGATTCAGGAGGTCATTCCAGAGGTTATGCTTATGTACCTCTCAGGAGGATCTCACTAACTGCCACAGTAAACAAAGCCTCAAATGGGTGATCTTGAGGGCTCTAGAGACTTCCAGACACTATAGACAAGACACACAACCCCATGAAATCAGCACCCCATTGGTGAACCTTACCTTGGAATATATAATAGCCTATTTCCCCAAAGTAACACAATTAAGACTCATTTATAATTTCCCTACATGATTCTTCACCCCTTTTATTTGAATCTACAATTAGCACTATACCCATTAAATATATGTCCCAGAGATTTATCTCTTCACTCTGTTCACATGCCACTTGAGCCCTGAATCTCAGCAGACTTGTGGCCAACACCTAGTCTAGCCCTTTCCCATTTTATACAAACACAGACAGATATATGCATATACATATTTTTGCTATGTCTTTTACAAAAATTAGATAAAATGATCATTACTCTATAACTTTATTTTTTGGTCATAATAAAACCTTTTTTAGGCTAGAAGATAAAGATATACTTCACTGTTTTTGTGTGCTTCAGTTTAATCCACTGTAAAAATATTTTTAAAAATTGATTTATAGAATGCCAAGCAATTAAAAAAAAATCTGTTGAGGTATAATTCACCTACCACAAAATTCACGCTTTTAAAGTATAAGAGTCAGTGTTTCTTTTGTATACTCATGGAGTTGCACATCCATCACCACTATGTAATTTTAGAACATTTCATTACCCCCAAAGAAATCCCATACCCATTAGCAATCCTCCCCATGTCCTCCCTCCCTAGCCCCTGGTAGTAAATAAATAAATAATGACTTTCTGTTTGTAAGGATTTGCCTATCTTGGCCATTTAATATAAATGGAATAATACAATGTGTGAACTCTTGAGTCTTATGTGAACACCAGAAAATTATGTTCTTAAGTTAACCCATTCCTGTGCATAGAAGCCTACTATATATGGAGCCTTTTTGTTAGGTTCATTTAAGGGACCTTTTGATTAGATCACTTAAAAAGATTATTTTGTTTCATTTATTTCTTCCCACCTACTAGTTGTTTGTACTTGCTATCTGTTTGACTTCTGATTCTCTGAGGAGTCACTGGGAACTGAACCCAGGACCTCTGATGTGAGAGAGAGGCACCTAATTGCTTGAGTCACTTCCACTCCTTGCTTTGTTGCATCTCTCATGGTGTTTTTCTTCTTGTGCCTCTTGTTGCATCAGTTTGCCAAGCCTAGCTTTAATGTCAGCTTGCTGTCTTGCTGTTCCTCTTTAGGAGACACTGGAAACCTCTGCTCACCTCTTTGTTGTGCCTCTCATTATGTTTTCCTTCTTGTGTCTCTTGTTGCATCAGCTTGCTGTGCCTGCCCATCATGCCAGCTCACTGTCTACTTTAGGAGGCATAGGGAACTGAATCCAGACTCCAATCCTCCCATGTGGTAGGCTGGAGCTCAATTATTTGAGCCACATCTGCTTCCCTGATTAGGTCACTTTTGATTAAATCACTTCACTTAAAGGCCTTTGATTAGATTGCAAGACCCAGGGTGGGTCTTAATCCTTTCACTGGAGTCCTTTTAAATGGAGGAGACACAGAGAAAGACAGCTACCATTTTACCCTGCAGTGTGAGAGAAGATTCCAGGATTGCCTACAGCTGTGAAAAGACAGAAACGCGAGAAACTCCAAGAGGTTGAGAGAGAAGCTGAAGCCTGGAATCAGTGGAGCAACACAAAAAGAGGGAAGAGAGAGATGAACCATGTGCTTTATTGTCCACAGCTGAGCTTGGACAGAAAGTGAGCCTGGAGGGGAAGACTGGGACATTGGCAGGGATCAGTCTCCATTTTGTCTTGCCAGGTGGCAGGACTCCAGGATTGCCAACAGCTTACCTTGGTGAGACAGCGTCTTTGTTGTTGCCTTGATTTGGACATTTTCCCAGCTTTGGGACTATAAGATTTTCCCCATAATAAATTCCCATTATAGAAGCCAACCCATTTATGGTATTTTGCTTCCAGTAGCTTTAGCAAACTAAAACAATAACTTAAAATTTCCCCTGTTAACCACATTCAAAAATATATCTCAGTGCTATTAATTACATTCCCATTGCTATGATATGATACCACTATCCATTACCAAAACTTTACAATCAACTCAAATAGAAACTCTACACTTTAAGCCTTAACTCTCCATTTCCTACTTCTTCCTCAGCCCCTGGTATTCGATATTCTAGATTCTGACTTTACGAGTTTGCTCCTTGCTGTTTTAATTACAGTAGATTTTTCATACATTTTAAAATTGGGATGTGTGAATTCTCCAATGTCGTTCTTCTTTTTCAAGATGGCTTTAGCTATTTGGGGCCCCTTACCCTTCCATATAAATTGATAATTAGCTTTTCCATTTCTGCAAAGAAGTCTGTGGGCATTTTTAAAAAATTCCCCTCCACCCACCCCCCACCCCAGGCCCCAATCCTCCCCCTGCTCTCTGTGTTCATTTGCTGTGTGTTCTTCTGTGTCTGCTTGTATTCTCATTAGGCAGCTCCAGGAACCAATCCTGGGACCTTCCAGAGTGGGAGAGAAGTGATTACTCTCTTGTATCACCTCAGCTCACTGTTCTGCTACGTCTTCTTATTTTTTCTCCTCTGTGTCTCTTGTTGTGTTAACTTGCTGAGCCAGCTCTCCATGTCAGCTGGCACTCCTGCGCAGGATGGCTTTCCCACACTGGGCAGCATTCCCAGTGTGGAAGCGGGCCCTCCTGTGTGGGGCAGCATTCCAGCATGGGCCAGCTCGCTACGTGGGCCAGCTTGTCCTCATCAGGAGACCCTGGGCATTGAACCCTGGACCTCCTATATGGTAGTCAGAAGCTCAGTTGGTTGAGCCACATCTGTTACCCAAGGCTGTGGGAATTTTGACTGATATTGTCCTGAATCTATAAATCACTTTGGTAGGATTAACATCTTAATGATATTTAGCCTTCCAGTCAATGAACACAGAATGTCCTTCCATTTATGTAGGTCTTCTTTTATTTCGTTTAGCAAATAATACTTGTTTAGATTTATTCCTAGATACTTGACTCTTTTTTTAAAATATATTTTTAACTTATTTTTAGAAGATACTCAAACTACAACTTGATTCTTTTATTTGCTATTGTAAATGGAATTTTTTCTTAATTTTTCCTTCATATTGTTCATTACCACTGTATGGAAAGAATACAAATTTATGGGTGTTGATCCTGTACCCTGCCAATTTGTTGAATTTTTAAAATTATGCATTAGCTTTCGTTATGGATTTCTCAGGGTTTTCTGTACATGGATTCATGTCATCTGCATATAGGGAAAGTTTTACCTCTTTCTTTCCAATTTGATGTCTTTTATTCTTTTTCTTACCTAAATTGCACTGACTGGTACTTCCAATGCAATGTTGAATAATAGTGATAACAGCAAACACCCTTGTCTTGTTACTGACCTTAGATGTAAAGATTTCAGTCTTTCACCATTAAATAGGATGCTAGCTGAGGGTTTTTCATATATGTTCATTGCCATATTTAAAAGTTTCCTTCTATTCGTTCTTGTTTTTGTCAAGACACAGTGCTGTATTTTCTCAAATGCCTTTTCTGCCTCAATTGAGATAATCATGTGGTTTCTTTTTCTTCATTTTGTTAATGTAGTGTATTATAGTAACTGATTTTCTTATGTTGAACCACCTTTGCATATCTAGAATAAATCCTAGTTCATCATGGTGTATAATTCTTTTAGTAGGCTGTTGGATTTGGTTTATTAGTATTTTATCGAGGCCTTTGCATCTATATTCCTGAGATAATGGTCTGTACTTTTCTTGTATGTTTATCTGAGTTTGGTGTTAGGGTGTTGTTGGCATATTCCCCCCTCCTCAATTTTTTTTGAAGAGTTTGAGCAGTATTGGTATTAATTCTTCTTAGAAGGTTTGGTGAAATTCATCTGTGCAGCTATTTGGTCTTGGCCTTTCCTTTGTTGGGAGGTTTTTGAGTGCTGAGTCAATCTCTTTACTAGTTATTGATATTTTAAGATCTTTTATTTCAACTTCCTTTTTTTTTCATAGGGGAGAGTATGAATGCAGTCCCTACTACCACAAATTATGCAGTTGAGTTTCCTGCATTCGGGAAAAATCACAGGGGTCAGCACATCCGGAGTGCAATGGATAAGCCTTGCCCTGGGAAAACCACCTTTGTAATCATGGTTTCTCCCCTGTCAGCTAAGTATTTTTATTTCTTCTTGAGTCAGTGTAGTAGTTTGTGTGTTTTGGGAATTTATCCATTTCATCGAGGTTATCTAATTTGTTGGTTTAGTTGTTCATATTATCCTCATATAATCCTTTTTATTTCATTAAGGTAGGCACTAATGTCCCTCTTTCCTTACTGTGTTAGTTGTTTGAATCATCTCTCTTTTTCTTTTTCATTAGCTAAATGTTTCGTCGGTTTTATTGATCTTTCAAATAAACAAATTTTGGTTTTGTTGATTCTATTTTTTTTTTAATTCTCCATTTCATTTATCTCCATTCTAATTGTTGTTATTGCCTTCCCTCTTTTCATTTTGGATTTAGTTTGGTCTTCTTTTCTTAGATCCTACAGTTGTGATGGTAGATCTCTGATTTGAGAACTTTCTGCTTTTTAGCATAAGCACTTAGAGCAATAAATTAAATTTCCCTCTCAGCACTGCCTTTGCTGAATCTCATAAGTTTTAATATTTTCATTTCCATTTGCCTCAATATGTTTCCTAATTTCCCTTATAATTTCTTCTTTGATCCATTGGTTGCTTAATTTCCACATATCTGTGAATTTTCTATTTCTCCATCTGTTATTGATTTTTAGCTTCATTCTATTGTGGTCAGAGAAAATAAATGGTATGATTTCAATATTTTTAAAATTTATTGCAACTTGTTTTGACCTAACATATGGTCTATCCTGAAGAATGATCTATTTGCACTAGAGAAGAATGAGTATTCTGCTGCTGTTGCGTGAATTGTTCTCTATATGTCTGTTAGGTCTAGTTGGTTTAGAGTTTAATTCAATCTTCTATTTCCTTATTAATATTCTTTCTAGATATTCTATCCATTATTGAATGTGGTATATCCTAGTATTAATGTAGAACTATCTATATCTCCCTTCAAATCTGTCACCACTTCCTTTATATATTTTGGGGATTTGTCAGTTGGTACATATATATTTAAAATTATTACATCTTCTTGTTGAATGTACCCTTTAGCAATACATAGTGACATTATTTTTCCCTTGTAACAGTTTTTACTTCAAGTTTACATAAAAAATGTAAAGGATCCCTATATGCTCTACTCCCTTCCCACATTAACATCTTTCATTAGTGTGGTACACTTGTTACAATTGATGAACGCATATTGAAGCAAATTTCAATGTATTTTAAAAATTTTCCTTGACAGTTCCTCTTTGGCTCTGGATAATTTATAATGTGTTGTTTAGTTTCCAAGTATTTACAAATTTTCCTGTCTTTCTGTTACTGATTTCTAGTTTGCTTCCATTGTGGTCGTAGAACACACTCTGTATGATTTCAATTCTTTTAAATGACTTGAGGTTTGTTTTTTGCCTTGAATATGACCATCTTGGTATATATTCCCTGGATGCTTGAAAAGAATGTGAATTTTGCTGTTGTTGGGTGTAGTGTTCTTTTAAAAAGGTTAATTGATCTTGTTGAGTTTTCTATATCCTTGTTGCTTTTCTGTCTAGTTGTTCCATCAGTTTTTGGCAGAGTGGTGTTGATGTCTCCAACTGTTAATTGTAGGTTTGTCTGCTTCCCCTTTCAGTTCCACATAAAATATCATATATTTTACAGTTCCACTGTGTGGTGCATACACATCCAAGACCACCATGTCCTCCTAGTGGGTTGGCCCTTGTATCACTATGTAATATCATTCTCTGTCCCTGGTAAGTTTCTTTGCTCTGAAGTCTAATCTAGATGATATATATATATTTTTAAAGATTTATTTATTTTATTTCTCCCACCCCCCCACGCCCCAGTTGTCTGTTCTCTATGTCTCTTTGGTGCGTGTTCTTCTTTGTCCGCTTCTGTTGTTGTCAGCAGCTCAGGAATCTGTGTTTCTTTTTGTTACTTCATCTTGTTGTGTCAGCTCTCCGTGTGGGTGGCGCCATTTTGAGGTGGGCTGCACTTTCTTTCACGCTGGGCTGCTCTCCTTATGGGGTGCACTCCTTGCACGTGGGGCTCCCCTACATGGGGGACACCCCTGCGTGGCGCGGCACTCCTTGCGCACATCAGCACTGCACGTGGGCCAGCTCCACACGGGTCAAGGAGGCCCGGGGTTTGAACCGCGGACGTCCCATGTGGTAGACAGACTCCCTAACCACTGGGCCAAGTCTGCTTCCAGTCTATATGATATTAATATAACCACTCCTGCCTTCCTCTGATTAAAGATTGCATAATATATCTTTTTCTATCCTTTCACTCTGCATAATATTGTTATATTTAACTTGGATTTCTTATAGACAGCATATAATTAGCTCTTGTTTTTTAACTTATTCTGCCAATCTCTGACTTTTAATTAGTGTATGCTGATAACATTTATTTACCTAATTTACTTTCTTAAAATTAAATAATTAAGTAATACCTACACAGTGTATAAAATTTTAGGATATTGGAGGGGACTTTGCAAGTTAATCTCCTGAAATGCTTTTTCCCAGTCTTCCTGTCCCCTCCACAGAGGCAACAATGGTTTCCAGTTTTCTGTCATCTTACAGAGCTAGTCTATACACATGCAAATATTTATATGGTTATACATCTTTTTTATAAAAGAAAACAAAGTAAGAACAAAGAACAAAGTATATGCTTTTTTACCCCTAGCTTTACACATATTCAGCAGCATATCTTGGAGCTCTTTCTATGTTAGTACATACAGAGAATGCTAGCAAAATTTTAAAAATACTTTTCCAGCTTCAAAAATCTTAGAGACCCGTCTAAGTGCACTCTCTTATCCAACAGGATTAAATCTGAAATCAGTAAGAGTTGAAAACATTTAAGGAGCAAAATGGAGAATGCAACTTATAATGAAATATATAAACTGCTAAATGTATAGAGTATGAATAAGAAATAATTCAGAAGAAACATGATATAAATTTACTATTTATAAGTCATAAATTTCAAGGATGTCATGAGATTATTTAGCAACCACTGTGTATATGGCTAAAAACAATGGAATGAGAACAAGAAAAGAGAAGGCAATGTTTTAAATAAAAATGTAGCTCCTGGGAATTTTGTCAAATCCTTTATACTACTGCCTTCTGTAGTTTGTCTGAGCTGCTATGACAAACACCACACAATGGGTTGACTTTAACAAATAAGTATCTATTGTCTCATTGTTTCAGAGACTAGAAATCCAAAATCAAGACATTAGCAAGGCCCTGCTTTCTCCGTGTAGTCGGTAGCAGTTGGTGTTATCTTGATGCAATCCTTGGGTTCCTTGGCTTGCATCTCTGACTCCCATCATAGGGTGATCTCTCTCCTTGTCTCTGCTCTCCTGGTTTATGCTGACTTCTTGCTTCTACATCTTCTTTTTCTTCTGGTTTCTGGTTTTTACTGACTGACTGCATCCAAATTTTCCCTATTTATAAAGCCTTCTGGTCATATGGATTAAAACTCACTCTGATTCAATTTGGCCACACTTAAATAGGATCTTCAAAGACCCTATTATTCACAAATGAGTCCACACCTTAACTGATAATAGTGTCTTCAGAGGTCCTGGCTACAACTGTGTTCAAATCCACAGAAATGCACATTAAGATTCAAAAATATCTTTTATGGTATACCTGATAAAATCCCCAACAGCCATTATTTTATATACACACGCACACACACAAAATACACAAATGGGGTAAATCCCAATATCCCATGAAATGAAACTAAATTCTGGATCTCAGAATTTTCTTTGTCCTTTATTAGTTGCAAAATAAACATATTTCTGAGGAGGAAGCAATTTGTCTATTCAACAAATACATATTAGGTACTTAGTGTATTCCAGACACGGTCCTAGTCAGTGGGGATACAGCAATAAACAAGACAAATAATTTCTCTGAAATCTTAGCACTCACATTCTAGGGTAGAGAGTAAACAAAACAGGATTATGTGTTACAGAGACACTGACAGATTGTTTTAGATTTGATGTTAGGAGGTGATGTTAAACTAAGAAGCTCAGGGAACTATATTCTACAATCCAAGAAAAGGTCTGCTTAGTTTATTCTAGTATTCTCTGTCCTACTCTGACCTCTTTCTGACCAGATCCTTAAAGCCACAGCAAAGTCCCACATTCTTGGTAGAGCCTTCTGGAATATTCCTGCCAGGAAAAAGACAGTGCAACTGATGTAACAGCCATTGTAAGTAGTGGAGCAGAGAGTGATCTATTTGTCCTAGAGCAAAGGGACTAGAGAGGAGAATACACCACAGCAGAACAGCCAGATGAGGAACTTTAGCTAAATATACCATCTCAAGAATATCGCCAAAAGTTACAGTCAAAATTAAATCTCTGCTCATAGTGAAATATCATATAGCAAGCGTTCTCAAACGTTTTGCTCTCAAGACCATTTTATGTCCTTAAAAATTATTGAGGGCCCCAAAGAATTCTTGATTGCGTGGGTTGTAACTATAGATAATTCACTAAATATTAAGTTAAAACAGAGAAAATTTAAAAATATTTGTCTATTAATTTCCTTTAAATTACAATTCTAAACCCATTGTATGTTAACATGAATAACATATTTTCATTAAAAATTACTCTACTTTCCAAAATAAAAAAAATACAGGGAGAATAGAGGCATTATTTCACATTTCTGCAATCTCCTTAATGTCTGGCTTACAAGAAAATGTGGATTTTTCATCTATGCTTCCCCCATTTAATTTAATCTGTTGTGATATTTTATTTAAAGTATGTGAAGAAAATCCAGCCTCACACACATATTTAGTTGGAAAATGGAGAAGTATGTTCATTGTCTTTTTTTTAGATAAATATGAATATCCTTCTTTGATACTACACCAAAATTTTACAAGTAAGTTTCTTAAAGGTTAGTTATAATGTGAATTCTGAAGTCATATCAATGAACTTTTCATACTCTGCTACATTAAAATCCATTCATCTAGCTTATACTTTGAATGGATCTTTTGCCCATGATCAATTTTATAGCATTCTGCATTTGTTAATTGGAATATATTGGTTCACTAAATTATGCAGATCCTCCAAATAATTCCTTATGTAATATTTTAAAAATCACATATATTACAATCACCACTGATCTCCACAAAGAAACTAAATATTGAGAAACTGACAGGTTTATTGTATGGCAGATACAAGTTTTCCAAAATTCTAATTTTTGTTTGAAAGCCCAAGTTTTATCATTGGCATCAAATACTGCCGTTTGGTTTCCATGAAGTGCCTCACTTCATTTATCTTTGAGAAAATATTTGCCAAATTCCCAGGTCTCAGTAACTGTAGTTTTCCTGCCAGTCATTCTTTCAATAAAAATGGTGTTCTATGACAAAGGTTTAGCTCAGTTTAGCTCACAACTCATAGTTGCACAAGTGCTTTTCCTTATGATTGCTTTTTGTACATTGTCCTTTATTATGCAATAGAAGTATTTTATACATACTTTATTTCATCCCACAGGTTCTTAAAAAGGCATGTACTCAAAAGTTGAGAGTTAATAAAATCAGTATTTTTTTTACTATTGTATCAAGCACATTCTTAAGTGAAATTGGCATTTTTGTTTTGTTTTATTGACTAGTAATGTATGATATTAAACAACAAAACAATGATAACTAGTACAGTTTGGTGCCACTGACTTGATCTGTGCTAAGGCATCAGCAATTTTACTCACTATTGCTTTTGTACCATCAGTACAAATGTCAACACAGTAAAAAAGACAAAATTATGTCTTATTATATTTATGGAAGTAGTTTGCCCTCTGATGTCTCCAAAAATGTCTCCAGAACTCAATGGATCTGTGAACCACACTTTTAAACCACTGCTGCGCAGCGATGAGAGTGAATGATCTACATCTACACACAACACTATCAATAAGTGTCAGAAATGTAATGCCGAGTAAAGGAAACCAGGCCCAAAATAATATATGGATTCATATGAAAATATAAAAACTATAAAAACAGGTGCATTAGTCAGCCAAAGGAGTGCTGATGCAAAGTATCAGAAATCTGTTGGTTTTTATAAAGGGTATTATATTATTATTATTTTGGGTAAAAACTTACAGTTACAAGGCCCTAAAAAGTCCAACTCAAGGTACTTTCTCACCAAAGCCTTTTGCCACATGTTGGTGCCCATCTCTCTAAGGTTCGGCCTCCCCCATCCTCTTAAGGCTTCATGAGCCCAGCCTCTTCCAATCTCAGTTACAGGCTACAGGACTCGTTTCTTTCTTAGCCTTCTCAGCTGCTCAAGGCTCTGTTCTCTTCAGCTGCGAACTATCAGGTGAATGGCTCAGCAATCCCTAGGGCTTTAGCTCTTTAAGCCTTTTCCTTTCTGTCACATGGCAGCCCCGAAATGACCAAGTTCTTTTCTCTTCCATGTCTTCTCCTTTGTTTCTTCTGTGTGTCTTCTTGAGCGAGTGTCTATAAGCCCACGAAGTGGGCACCCTGAGTCATGCCCTATTGACATGGCCAAATCAGAGTCCTAATCTTGATTTGATCAAATAAATGTAAAACTTTTGAATTTAATACAATCAAAGGGTATCACATATCCGAGGAACAGGCCCGTTTACAAACACAATACCTTTTCTGGAATTCATAAATAATATCAAACTGCTACAATGGGTGTAACTTATCTGTGATGCTAGAAATTAGGATAGCAGTTATCATGACAGGTAGAGGTGCTGGAAGAAGGCACAAGGTCAAGTTCTGGAGTGCTGCTAATGTTCTCCTCTGGAGCTAGCTGTTGGTTTCCATGCATCTATTCAGATTGTAAAATTCATTAAGCTACATGTTTATAATATGTATACTTTTCTATATGTATATTTCAATAAAAAGCTAAAAACATAAAACAGTTTATTTTCTCATGATTTGCTTCTTACTCTAGTGAATCAAAGGTTCTGAGTGGTTGGGCATGAGTAATAAAAACCAAGAATAAGTGACTTTTTACTTTTAGTAAACACTGAAATATCAGTTCTTTAAAATACTTTCCCTGAGTTCAAATTTGAGTCTGTCATTTTTGAGATACTATGTGAGTTACGTTATTTGATAATTCATATGAACCTTTTTTTATTGCATTGCATTCTGTACTTGATCAATGAACAGTTTTAAACATTGACCATTTTCCCCTATTGAAACTTTTTTTCATCAGCAGAGACTAGGTTTAATTGACCATTATTCCATGGGTCTCCCCGACAAATTATGACCAGCATGTAGACATACTGGTCCAGTTGTCAGCAACTTCAAGCTTTTAGCGCTTGAGCCATCATGACATTAGAACACTCACTGTTCCCACCCTTAGGTCTAGAGGGAACAGAAAATGTGCACATGCAGGCTTTTTCCAACTCTGTCTCTGCAGTGCCAAGTCACTCGCTCACTCAACTACAGTGTGGCAGGTAGTTTAAAGAAAGAAATCCAGTGAGGTCTTCTAAGAGGTGCTGGAGTAAATACACTTTTCCTATGTATCATTTGGCAGGTCCTTGTCTCTAAATGGTTGACAACAACCAAGGAGTCATGAGAGCCTCTGGCATGGAGGGAGGCCAAGCCAGTGCAGGCTGGAGGTGGGGACACTGTCTCTGCCACCACCCTGATGGAAGGGTGCACCAGGGGTGAAGGGCCGTGTCCTTAATGAATATAGTTCTCAGTTCCTGGTTTGCAGAGTGTCCACTGGTGACCTCAATGCACATCTTCACTGTCCTCCTGTTACCTGTTCCGTGCTCTCCCAAAGAAAAGCTCATACTCCCACACTTTATAGTAAATACATTGAAGCTGGCAAGACAGAGCCAGAAACAAAAACAAGACCCCTGAGCAGTTCATCTATCCACCAAACCCTGAGCCCCATTAAAAATGCATGAACTGTCCCAATTCCTAAGAAACAAATGCACATAGAATGCTTTTTTAAAAAAAGAGAAAATGGCTTTGCATGGACTTATCTTCCCCAAAGCAGATATGTTACATATCCCTTTAAATACAAAGTCAGTCCCAGGTAAGGGAGGATGGACAGGTGCACATGGACAGCGTGGTGGACAACGAGGCATCCATGGCTCCCTGGGCACCTATAGCCTGGTGGTACTCCAGGAGACATGTCCTAACCCGGCAGTGGGGAGTGGCTGGGGGGAGGGCAGGGGTACTGGTTAAACTGCATCAAAGCTAAGCCTCGAGGAAGGGGGAGCAGAAGGAGCCCAGGTACAGCTGCCCATCGTGCTCGTGCACCTCACTGATGTACAGAGCCACCAGCCAGTTGGGGTCGTGCAGGCTCCAGGCCCCACTGCTGCTGAGTTCCAGCATGAGGCTGTATGGCGGCTTGAGCTTCATCACCGTGTCCTGACTGAAGAGTATAAAAATTATTCTTTTAATCCAGGGCCTCTCGGATAAGAAGTCCAACATAGAAAACCCAGGGTTGGAGCGAACCATCGACATGCTGACCGAGTAACCCCCAGAACTGCTGGGATGGGATGGATGTTGTCTGGAAATCCAGGCAGGTTCTCCACAAATATGTCTGCCCCTCCCTTCATCAGGCCGGACACGTGGAATCTCCTGATCCTGGCCATGGTTGTTTCTGCCACCAAGACAAAGTCCTCTGCAGGAGAGAGTTGGACTCCATTAGGGAACCACAGCTGGTCCAACAAAACCTTCACCTCCTTGGTCACAGTATCATACTCGAGCAGGCGGCCATCATCTGTTCCCTCCATAACCAAAAGCAGATAATCTCGTCTTTGCCATGCTGCTAGAATGTTTCCAGGGATTTACTTCAAGCAGTCCCTTGTAAGCACCAACCACAAAAAGTGTCCTGTTGGGCCCTGCCCGGATGCCCAAGGGTCTCCCACAAATAGGCTCATCATCTGGGATTTTGCATGGGCCTGTTCCAAATCAGGCTATCATCTCTACCTCACCATTTTCAAGTTTTACAACACGACCATCTGCGGTACCAGGAAAGAGCACATCCCCTATGTTGGCTATGAACTCTGATCCAATTAGTTGATTTTCAAACAGTCTTTCCGCCTGTCCCAACTTCGTATTTGGTTGCAGAACACCAAGCAAGAAAGGAGGTTCTTTGAAGCTGAAAGGCTGTGGGTCAATAGGGGAGTCCAAAAGCAGCATGGCAAAGAGCAAGGGCATGGTAAGAGAGACAGCAAGCATCAAGAAGGTCCCTCGGAAAACTCAGCCACTGAAGGAACAAAGACTATTTCAAGCAAGATAGCTGATGACATCTGCAAAGGTTCAGGCTTCCTGGGTTCCTGTGTTCCTGGGCTTGCTTTTCTCAAGGTTACTTCCTTCCTGGTTCTGGCTTCTCTTTCCTCTCGGAATTTTTTTAATGTAGTATATGTGGTTGTATGCAAGCCATTCATGGAGTTTTTGACTTTCGATGTAGTTTTATACTTTAAATGAATTATCGTGTCTGTAAAAAGATCAGAATAAAGCAGCAACCATATTTCATGCTTATGGTCTAGCAGAAGAGGCTGGCTGATGTGGAAATAATGTAATACAGCTATTTATACTATGGCATGATGAACTCTGTAACTAAAAATATTCTCTTGGAGAGGCAGAATTAGTACCAAAAAACATTTTAGGTATTTGGCCTTTGCTAAAATAATATTCACCTTTCCCACCTTCCCTACACATTAAAGTCTTCTCCCTCTTCCAAGCTTGGCTCAGACCCTGCCTCACTGTAGCAGTTTGATATGGTTATGAATTCCAAAAATAGATACTGGATTATGTTTGTAATCTGATCTGTACCTGGGAATGATTGAGTTATGATAAAAGTCATGGCAAAGAACAGAGTTGAGGGTTTCTGAAGCTGGAGTTTTGAAGTTGGAATTTGATGCTGAAGACTTCAGCTGGAGCCCCAGGAAGTCAGCACACAGAGGAAAGAGAAGCCAGCCCCAGGAAGAAAGGAACCTGGAACCCAGAGAAAAGCAAGCCCCAGGAATGTAGGAACTCAGGAAGCCTGAACCCTCACAGATATTGGCAGCCATCTTGCTCCAAATAGACCTTGGTGAGGGAAGTAACTTATGCTTTATGGCCTGGTATCTGTAAGCTCCTACCCCAAATAAATACCCTTTATAAAAACCAATCAATTTCTGGTATTTTGCATCAGCACCCCTTCGGCTGACTAATATACTCACTGAGAAGTCTTTCCTAACCTCTGGAGCCAGGGCTCACCTCTCGTCTTCTGAACTCAGCTCTCATTCCTACATTGCCTACTTTCCAGTTTATTTATTCATTCATTGATTCAATCTATATTTGTATATTGATCTAACTCCTGCATTGTGCTAGGTTTGGGATCCAAAGACAAATTGTTCAAGTCGATTGGGGAGAAAAACAGGTGTGTATAAAGGGTCTTTATCTGTGTGACTAAATAAAAGATCTTGAAGTGGAGAGATTATTCTGGATTATCTGAGTTGGCCCTAAATCTAATTTAAAAAAGCAGAAGTGCCCTTATAAGAGAGAGGCAAAGGGAGATGTGATACACACAGGAGAGGGTGATGTGAAGTTGGAGGCAGAGATAGAAGTGATGTGGTCACAGGTAAATGAACGCTAACAGCCACCAGAAGCTGGAAGAGGCAAGGAATGGATTCTCCACTGGATCCTCTAGAGAGAGCTTGCCAACACCTTGATTTCAGCCCAGTGAAACTGATGTTATATTTCTGGCCTCCAGAACTGTGGGGGAATAAATTTCTATTGTTTTAAGCTGCCAAGTTTGTGATAATTTGTTATAGCAACCACAGGAGACTACTATACCTTCTTAGGTGGCTCATGAGGGCATGACGCCTACCAGCAGTTCTCTTCCAGATTTAAGTAAATTGAAAAAGAGGCATTCCTTTCTTACACACAAGTTGCAGAACTCATTCAGAAATGGCCAACTTGGGTCACATGCCCACCCTGGAGTCAGTTGGTGTGTTTGGGGTAATGGCTGTTTTAATTGGAAAGATTGGGGTCATGTGCTCCATTATATTCAGGTGAAGCCCCACCCATCCACAGGGATGAGATTTAGCAAGGGTTAGTTTCCCAAAGGACATTTCCAACTGGTGAAGAAACAAGAATCTACCATAAAATCCTCATCAGTGTTCTTTTAAGTTGTGCGGCACCTTCTTCTCAGCCCTTGGTTCTCTGCCTTATAGATCACTCAAAATATTACACTATAGTTAATTTTATATTTATATGGTTTATCTTCCAGATTGTAAATTCCTGGAAGTTGGTGGCCATGATTTATTTTCATTTGGTGGCCAAATTGTATAATTTCTTTTTTTTTTTAATTTTTTATTTATTTTGTTTAATTAATTAATTTATTCACCCCCTTGCAGCTTACTTGCTTTCTGCTCTCTGTGTCCATTCACTGCACATTCTTCTGTGTCTGTTTGTCTCCCTTAGTTGCATCATCTTGCTGTGCCAGCTCTCTGCAGGTACAGGCCATCAGCTCTCCATGGGCTCAGGCCAGCCTGCCTTCACAAGGAGGCCCCAGGACACAAACCCAGGGCTCCCGTATGGTAGACGGGAGCCCAATCGATTAAGCCACAGCCACTTCCCTAGTAATTTCTTGTTGCTATTGAATTTAATATTATATTAATGAATAACAGTAATTTATACAATATAGTGTTATAGTGCTAAGTATCTTACTATAATAGCAAAATTAGTCAAGAATACATCTAGGATACATTCAGGTTCAAAAAGTGCAAATAACCACAGTAATATTTTGTCTATTACATATTCAACTTCACACAATACACATTTTCTTTTCTCTCTTCCTCTTCCACCCAATTACCTTCTCATTTTCTCAGCATACCCCAAGTTTTACTTGATTTCTGAGCAATAACAGCAATGCTGTCATGTATCTTCATAGTACCTACTGCTGTTTCTGACCTCTTAATATGTGTGTTAGAAGTGCCTCAGGAAACAGAACTTTCATTTACAAGATTTCTGAGGCAATTGCATCTCTGCAATCTAGCATTTAAATGTTAACAATCTGTCCTCAATGATAAAGAGAAGGATGTTAGAAATGCTTTTCTTCTCCTTAGGTATGTGAACTTATCTAAACTGTTGACTGATAAGGAATGTATTTTTATAAAGGATGCCTCAGAACAGAAAAACCATCCAACACCAGATGAATCACAAACGACTAAGAAAGAATTAAAAAATCAATACTGACCAGTGGAGAAAATGAAAAATCATGTTTCACATCTGTTTGGATTCTTTTCTCTGATCCATTGTAAAATGGAATGTAAAAGGTGAATTTTCAAGTAATCAATGTAAATAATATCACAGTTCTATTTTTTAAACAATTTTTTAAAAGAAAGTAAGAAAAGCTCACTTTTAACACAGCTGATCTTTAGTTTTTTTGCACTCTTTAATTTTAACCCAAATTTTAAAAAAAAGAAAAAAGATTTACAATTGGATGATAACTTGCTTTTCCAGAAATAATGCTTTTGGAACAGATAAAAGAAAGAAAACAAATTTCAAAATTAAGTACATATCACCATAATACTAAGGTATGATTTCAGTGTAATTTCCTGTTATCTGAGGTTATGTAATTGTTGAAATAGTTTGACAGATGTGTTTATTAGAGTGTGAAATGCCTAATACTGATTAGTAACTATGAGTGCTTTCTTTTTTCCTAGCTGAAGTAGAGTCAGAACTCCAATAAAATAACATACATAACTCTAGCAGAGGTGGTATGAAGAAAGGAAAAATGCTCCCCTTAAAAAGGGAGTGATAACTGCCTAGGAACTGCGGGAATCTTGGGAGAAAAGTGAGAAATGAAAGCAGTCACCTGCCTTACATGCTGAAGGCATAGTGGCAACTCTTCTAGCTTTGATCTTTTGTCAGACTCTTAGCTTACAATTACATCCATAAATATGAGATGATATTAAAATTATTCCACTTAGGAATATGAATGCAGAGGCAATTGTACCACCTCTGTGCCATTTACCAACAATAATTAGTCATTGACTTAGCTTCCTTCCCTCCCTCCCTTCCTTCCTTCTTTCTTCTCTCTTCCTTTGCTTGGCTAAAAAAATGTGTGGAATTCTACAGTTGTATTCCCCAGTATGTAATATGGTGAGACATAGGGAAGTAACAGTTTGAGTTATAAAGTTGTATACAGCATATCCTTTAAAACACACGAGGAACGTATTTGGTAGTAAAGGCTTAAGTGGGAAGGAAGAGTATAAGAATCGTATATGTTGCTTAAGAAGGGGCAGGGGCATTGAGTTTACTTGAATACCAGTGTAAGTGAAATTATTGATGTGCTGAAAATACACTGAAAAGTTTTTATTGATGAGTTATGGCTAACCTTAATAATGTATATACAGATGGCTATTATTCTCTCTATCTGAGGTAATTTCCTTAGGGGTCTGTTGTGATTTCTTAGTGTTTGTAGATCTAACAAAACAGTTGTTAAAAAAAAAAAAGAAACTATACTTAAATATAGGCACATAATTGATAAACATCACTGATGAGAAGTAAACTGGCTAAACCAAGAACTCCATACTTGGAGAGAGTTGTTCTATAACAAGATCCTATTCAATAAGAAAAAGTCTTCCAATTAATTTCCCCTCCCCCCTTCTTCCTCTTTGTCTTTCTTTTTTTCTGTGAATTTCTACAGCTTTCCACTTACTAAGTTTCAGTTACTAAGCCATCTTAGCATCCCTCCGAAAAAAGTCAAACTCTTAATGTGGCATTCACTGTAGTTATTTCCTGACTAGCCTTTATTCTTAGCAGTCCCCATTTTGCACTTCTCAGTAAGAGAAATAAAAAATAACATGAGGCCCCAACCTGCAGAAATTCTTATCAAAGTCCTCAACTGCGTCTTGGCTGTTGCTGCTGGGAGATAAGGGTAAGAGCCATCTCTTGGTGTCTTTTAAGTTTTTCTCTCGACCTGATATTTGATCCAAAGTCAGTAGAACAAAGAACATTATAATCTTTGTAACAGTGAATAGAGGGACTCTTCAAAACATAACCAACTTTCTGGTACTTGGCAAATGGAGGGGGAAAATCAAATTTATTCTGGATTCTAAGAATCTATTTTATTGCAGATAGTAATTGATGCTTTCACCTTTTCTAGCAGTTTGACAGCTTGTACTCTAGGTTTAACTCTTTTTTTCTTTCTTTTTTTTTTGGTTCTGCCCAATAACCATCTTTATAACTTCTCCCTTGAATCATTTCCTGGCATGACATTTTTAGAAACCAAAATAACAGCATTTACAATGTAACAGCTAAATATTCCCATAGAGTATCTTGGTAAAACAAGCATTTTTCCACGGTAATTTTTAACACACCATTGGCTATGTATTCAGACTGAACCTCTTTTGGGTGTCCACAGCCTCTGGCAAACCAATAGGCTGATTGCAGTATTGTTCATCATCACTCTATAATCACATCTGGCATACACAACTGCCTACATTCTGACCTCTGAGCTTTTCTCATGTAGTATCTTGTTTTAGTTTCAGAACACACATTTATTCAAGGGGGATACTTTTAGTATTAAGATGCAGCTGTGGGGAAGCAGACTTGGCCCAATGGTTAGGGCGTCCACCTACCACATGGGAGGCCCACGGTTCAAACCCCAGGCCTCCTTGACCCGTGTGGAGCTGGCCCATGTGCAGTGCTGATGTGTGCAAGGAGTGCCCTGCCATGCAGGGGTGTCCCCAATGGAGGGGAGCCCCACGTGCAAGGAGTGTGCCCCGTAAGGAAAGCTGCCCAGCACAAAAGAAAGTGCAGCCTGCCCAAGAATGGAGCTACACACACGGAGAGCTGACACAAGATGATGCAACAACAACAACAAAGAAACACAGATTCCCGGTGCCACTGATAAGGATAGAAGCAGTCACAGAAGAACACATAGCAAATGGACACAGAGAGCAGACACCCGGGTGGGTGGGAAGGGGAGAGAAATAAATAAAAAATAAATCTTAAAAAAAAAAGATGCAGCTGTGTAATTCTCTTTTTGAAAATGAAGCAGAAAGGGAGTGAGTGTAGCTTAGTGGTTGAGCACATGCTTGCCATGTAGGAGGTCCTGGGTTCAATACCTCCCACCCCCCAAAAAATAAAGCAGAAGTACATTGTCTTCTTACATAGGATTATGAGACATCACAAATGGAATACCAGTTGGACAAATTCCAAACATTTTGAGTTCTGATTTTTTAAAAAGAAGGTGATCACATGTGCCTTTTCTAAAAGAAGTATTTACTTAGCCTTTTACATTCTCAATTTTCCATTTTAAATTTCATGCTCCATAAACTCAAGAGAGGTGCTCGGTAATAATATCCAAAGTGTCTGTAGACAGTCAGGGTTCTTAAACCACGATTGTAAAACCCCCAAAATAGATGTAGCCCCATCAAAGTTAAATTTAATGACTCAGTGTCTGGACCACTCAAAAGCCTTTTTCCTAGTCAATAGAAGAGAGAGACTCTTCACTTTAGTACTTCAGAATCATGGATGGAAGAGGTTTGTCTTGTTATTGTTTTTAAATAGAGAGAGGAAAAAATGTCTTCTTAGGAAATTTGACGCAAAAACAGAGCATCTTAAAAATATGTAAACATAAAGTTGGCTCACTTGTTTTCCTTACTTTTTATTTTCAAAAATTACCTGTTAGCTTAGACAGGTAATACCTGAGAGGTCAGTTTTTCCAATTCCCACAGTTTACAAACAAGCCCAGGCTCCCTTTTCCTTTGTCTTCTCCTAGGGTACACACTAGATAAGCTAGGTATTTACTTTCTCTTGTAGATAGCAGTGGCCTTGTGACCAGGTTTTAGCCAGCAAGATGTAAGGGGAAAATCTGCTGGGTATCTTGAGGGAAATATTTTTTTGCTTTGCTAAAAAGATAAAGTAAATTGATAAAAATCATTTTAAGCTGCCCTGACTTAACGTTTTTGAATGGGATTGGGATGGCAAGAGTTTGGTAGCCACTTTAGGACTATGAGGTGGCAAGACTAAGGATGGAAAGCCAATAGGGAAGGAGGACGGGAAGAGCTTGGGTTATTGATAACTAGAGTGAGCACTGTGCTAAACCTGGAACATCCTATCTCCAGATTTCCTCCTGTGTGAGACAATTGGTTATCTTTTTTTCTTAAGCCACTTTTAGTTAGTTTTTCAGTTACTCATATCTCTGCACATTCCTAATTAATATACTTTGAGAAATTAAGTACTCTGTTCAAGTTCATAATCCATACTTTAGATTGGAATTTAGCCTTCTAATTTCTTGTTCAATATCTTTCCCTCACACCATTCTGCTCCTGTTCCATCACTGGATTAGTATCCCTATGAATGAATGGGTTATTGTCCTCATTAAACCTGTTTCCAAGAGTGGTGCTGTGGAAAAATGTATTTGTCCTACATATCAGTGACTTCAAAAGGAAATTTCACTAAAGGAAATTTAGTACATTTTATCATCCACCTTTGCACACGAAAGGCTTGATCAAAGTAGGTTCAGGATTATGGGACGATTCATTTCTATCTTTCAAGCTTTGATATGAGAAGAAGAGGTAATAATTGTGAGTCACATTAGTATTGAGAGAATTTACCATGTCCACAAGCTTGCAAAGTTGGTTGTATTTCTAAATCTGATTGTCATTTTAAAAAACAAGTGGATAAAATTGTATCAAAATGAAAAAAATATGAGAAAATATTAAATAAAAATTGAGGAGTAAGAATAAAACATATAGGTAACAATATCTCAAAATATATGACATAATGGACCAATATTATCTGAAAAACTTGAGCTATTTTGCTGGATCTACCAACTGTTTTTGTGTAATAAAAAACTTGATCGGTTTTCTCTATCTTTAGAACAACCATTTTATAGTACCTTAAAAGTCTAAGGATGATATTTTGTAAGTTCACAACTTCTCTAATAAAAATATATATTTAGGGAAGCGGCTGTGGCTCAATCAGTTGGGCTCCCATCTACCATATGGGAAGCCCTGGGTTTGTGTGCTGCGGCCTCCTTATGAAGGCAGGCTGGCCAACGCCCATGGAGAACTGACGACCCGCGCCTGCAGAGACCTAGTGCAGCAAGATGACGCAACAGAGGGAGACAAGCAGACACAGAAGAATGCACAGTGAATGGATACAGAGAGCAGACAGTGAGCAAGCAGCAAGGGGGGGGGAATAAATAAATAAATAAATTATATATATATATATATATATATTTTTTTTTAAGTCTAGGGATGAAAAGACTCAAAGATTCAGGTTATCCATTACCTGGCTTTAAGAGAAGATTCATCAAACCATTCCACTCAGGTAAGAATGGATTCTCTTCCACGGGGTCTAGAAAAAAAGTTGGAAATTTTTTTTTCTTTTAATTTTTAAAATTTTTATTAAAGTTAATAAATCATATAGAATGTTACATTAAAAAAAAACCATGAGGTTCCCATATAACCCTCACCCCATACCCCCACCCCCATAATTTTTGTAAATTGTATTTTTTTGAAGACACATACATCACAAAAAAAGGTTACATTATAAAAAACATAAAGTTCCTGTTTGCCCCCCATCCCCCAACCCCACTCCTCCCACACTAACAACCTCCCCCATCATTGTGGCACACTCATTGCACTTGGCGAACACATTTTGAAGCACTGCTGCCCATGTGGATTATAGTTTACACTGTAGTTCACACTCTCCCCTGGTATATTCAGTGGGTTATGGCAGCATATACAAAGTCCAGCATCTGACCTTGTAATGTCATTTAGGACAACTCCAAAATCCAAAAAATGCCCCCTCATCACATCACTTCTTCCCATTCCCTGCCCTCAATAACTACTGTAGTCACTTTCTCCCCGTCAATGATACAATTTCTTCTATTAGTAGTCACAAAACTTTTAGAGTTGAATATCAGTAAGTCCACTCTAAGCCATATTTTATTCCTCCATTCTGTGGGTCCTGGGATGGTTATGTCCACTCCACCTCTATATCGAGAGGAAGCTTAGATTCCACATGGATGGTGGATGCTATCTCCTGCTTGCTGTTATAGGCCCTCTCAGTTCCCTGGTGTAGTGATTGACCATCCTCACCTCCTTGTTAGCTTGCGACGGTTTGCTCGGTCGGTAGAGGTGGGGTCTGGCTGCGGACGAGGGGTCAGTCCAGCCTTGGACGAGGGGTCGGTCCCGCTTGGGACAAGGGGTCGGTCTCACAGGGGTTGCGCGGTTCGGCTGACGGGGTTGCCCAGCGAAGCCGGCGACGAGGGGGTCGCCCGGAGAAGCAGGCGACGAACTGGGGACAAGGGAGGCCAGGCCCTTCTCGGGGGCTCTCAGGACTGGAGGGCACACAGCAGAAGAACTACCGCGGAAACAAGGTAAACACACAAGTCCAACTTTATTGAGGGAGAGGCAACAGTTTTATAGGGGCTGGGGAAGGCTGATTGGTCGAAGCCACGCCCTGTTCTGATTGGTTGCTGGAGAAAGGTCAGTGGGAGGTACTGGATGGGGGAGGGGTGGTGATTAGGGATTGGCTGTTGCTGTTGCTGGGGGAAGTGGCAGGGTTTAGGGATTGGTGGCTGCTGTTGCTGGGGTGGAGGGCAGACTTGAGTTTCCCGCCCACACCTAGCTGGTGCTGCTGTCGGGGGGAGGGAAAAAGGGCAGACTGGAATTTTCCGCCCTGCACATGCGCAGGGAGAAAGAAGAAGGCATCGTGTGGCGCTCTCTGGGAGGAGGGGCGGCCACAGAGGCATGGCTGCCGAGAAGGGGAGACCCGAGGACACTCTGCGCCCATGCCGAGCTTCCTTCAGGGGTGGCGGTGGGCCTGACCAACCACCCTATTACAGGGGCAGCGGTTTGGAATAGGCCTACCGCAGCCGCTGCCCCCCGCCAGGTCAGCAAACCACACTTCAGCCCGAGGGGCGACCGCATTAGCTGACCTGCTTAAGTCCAATGAACCAGAGAGTAGGAGTTGCAACTCTGCTGAGGCTCAGGGAAGTTGGAAATTTTCATACAGCATGGAGAATGATCATGCATCATGAACAAAAATCAAATTACATCTTAAAAGCACTTCTAGTGTTACAAGAAGGATGCCAGATACAAAGAACACTGCACTTTTCTTCATCGGGCCTGTAGAAGACATTTTATTTTCCACTAGACTGTCAAATAATCTCTCACAATACCCTGCATTGTGTTGTAACTGGGTTTGTTTTCCTTCAATAGGCAAAGTGCCTTCAGATGCAATGCCTTACTTTAGAAAATGTCCATTGGAACGAGAGAAATGATTTCGATGGGGGTAGCAGCAACATACAGATAACGAAACATGAAGAAGCAGAAAGATTCAGGTGTTACATAATGATACTTCCCTGATATTAAGCAAAAGAGCCCAGTAATGATGGAAGTTCTGTAGAATGGTTGCTTATAGAATTAATTTTGTTAAGTTGTAGAGGATCCTAATTTATTAGATATGTAAGTCAATAGATTAAGTTGTTCACAGTGAATGTTAGGTATTATCATTCTGTATTATGTTTTGAAAAGAAGGAATGATGTTTCAACAGTATGTCCTATTTTTCACTGAAGGGGTCTATTCTGTGAATTAGAAGTTTCTACTTCACATAATGTACAAAATGTGATGGAAAATTGGATTCAAAATCCCTATGATAATAGTTAATTATTTGTAAGAAGTCATTTTGACAGGCTGTCAATAAATTCTTCTTTTATCCTTGCCTGTGTTCCTTTTGTTATAAACAATAATACCTTTCTGGTTGTTCCTCCTACATGAACATGGAGAACAGTTGATCAGAACCTTGATAATTGGCCATTAGACCTGAGAAGTAGCAATTGTGGATGGCAGGGATGGTGACAAACCAGACACTTTGTGGTGCTCACACAGCTTTCTACCAGCTGGAGAAGGACAAATCTCCTGTTGTCACAATAACAAATGAATGACCTGGCCTTGATGGAAGAACTCCTTCCAGGGCCTGGAAATGATCATTCCCTTAATTTGATGTGCTGTGTAATGAGCATCTGAGGCAGGGTTCCTGAGTTCTCTTCTGGTTGGAAACTGTCAGAGTTACCTTGTGGTGCCCCCAGATTCACCCTAACAGAGGCACAAAGTCCACCTATGCTTTCTCACCAATCTAATTTCCCTACCTACACCTTAGGTTGTGAGCCAACGCCTATATGGGCAAAATCTATGATAAGATGGAAGATTGTAGTTGTACAGTGGAAGGATATGACAGTGGTGGAATGATACTTTTAGGGTGGATGGTGCTGGTTTGTCAGGGGGGTGGGATAGGGAGTATGGGTTGCACTGTTCTTAAGTCCTTTTAAATTCACTAGGACTTGGCAGTTCTGTCTTCATTGGCAGTATATTCTCTTTATTAATTCAGTTGTAGTTACTGCTAATGCCCAGAAACCATGCTATAATCCTAATAATTACCATCAATAAAAGGAAATTATTGAAACTGTCTCCTCTTAGTGTTCTGCTTATACCATTTAAAATCTCAATTCTTATTCTCTTGCATGTATAAAATAATTATTGTAATAAAGCTCTTAGAAGAAAACACTGAAGCAAATCTTCATGATTTTGAGCTAGGCAATTATGATTTCTTAGATACAACACCAAAAGTACAAACAATAAAAGAGAAGATTGTTAACTTGGGCTTCATTAAATTGAAAACCAGTTGTGCTTCAAAGGACACCATCAAGAAGGTGAAAAGACAGTCTACAGACTGAGAGAAAATATTTGCAAATCATTTAGTTGCTAATGGACATGTATCCAGAGAATATCAAAAACACAATTCAATAATAAAAAGGCAACCCAATTTTAAAAAAGGAAAAAGGACATAAACAGGCATTTATCCAAACAAGATGTACAAATAGCCAATAAGCATATGAAAAGATGCTCAACATCAATAGCTATTAGGAAAATTTCAGATCAAAACCACTATAAAAAACCACTACACACTAACTAGAATAGCTAGAATTTTTAAAAGACAGAAAATAATAAGTACTGACAAGGAGGTAGAAAAATTGGAACATTCATACATTTCTGGAAGGAATGTAAAATTATAAAGCCACTTAGAAAATAGTTGGTAGTTCTTCAAAATGTTAACGTAGTTAACATTTTGTTATGATTTTATAATTCCACTATTAGATATATACCCAAAAGAAATGGAAACTAATACACCAATATTTATTACAGCATTAATCCTTATAGGCAAAATGTGGAAACAACCTAATGTCCATCAACTGATGAATGGCCAAGAAAATGTGGCATATCCATACAATGGTAAATTATATGGCCAAAAAAAGGAAGTACTGATACATGCTGCAACTACAACTTTGAATGAACCTCAAAAACATGCTGAGAGAAGACAATCATAAGAAACCACATACTGTATGATTCCATTTATGTGAAATATATAGAAACAGAAAGTATAATAATGGTTAACTAGAGCTTGGGGGACGTGGTAGAGTGGGTGGATGAGACGTGACTGTTAATGTGTATGTGTTTCTTTTGGGGATGATGAAAACGACTTAAAATTAGATTCTGGTGATGGATTCACACTAGAGAGAGTAAAAACTACGATGTAAACTATAATCCATGCTGTGTAGCAGTGCTCCAAAATGTATTAATCAATTGGAATGAAGGTACTGCACTAATGAAAGAAGTTGTTGATGTGGAAAAAGTGGGGAGTGGGGCACATGGGAATCCCCTATATATTTTTTAATGTAACATCTTGAGTGATCTATGTATCTTTTAAAAATAAATAAAAAATACGTTTGAAAAAATAACAACATCGAATTATATGTTTAAACAAGTGAACTTTATGGTATATAAATTATATGTCAATAAAGTTGTTAAGAATAATTATGATTAATAACATGCCAACAATGATACTGGGTAAAACTTTATAATTTATCAAGTTAGTCACATTCATTGTGGAAAAACAATGATTAGACTGTAAATAAAAAGAGAAAATTAAAAAAGCAAAAACAAAATATATTTAATTTTGGCAGTGATCCAAGTATTTAGATCTTATTCACTATGGCACTGGATGTCAGAACAGAGATTACCAAGAGGTTATGTAAAATAAGAATCTGGTACAGGGTCCCTAATCCTAGTAACCTGATGCCTGAGCTGTTTTTTTTGGTCAAGATTGGATTGGGAGAGGAAGAGGTGCCCATAGGATCACAGTGCTTTAAAGGAAATATAGTACATGTTGGTGGTAAAAGGCTTGAAAACTAGGTTTGGTATAGACCACAACCAACCTTGTGTTCACACTATATTAATCTAGAGAAGTGTGTCTCAAAGTATAATCTGATTCAAATTCCATCAGAATTTGAGGGGGATCTTATTATGAATGGAAATTTATCAATCTCACCCTAGTCAGTATCTCTGAGGGTGGGGATTGTGGAAGCCAGGAATATGCAATTTCAGCTTAATCTCATTAAGTGATTCATATGCAACTACATTTGAGAACACTGATAGAGAGTAGAAAGGCCCTGTCAACTGGACCTAAGATTTCTGGTGTACAAAGACCCTTGAATGTAACAAAGTTAATCTGAAGCATTTCTCAAGACCTTTACTGTAATTTAAAATGAACACAGTCATATATATATATATGTATATGTATATATATATACCTATATATATACATAGATATATATATGTAATCTAATTTAAGGAGTAAACGAACCATTGTAGCCCAAGATTATTTACCTTCTATTTTCAACAAATGTAAAAATCATTGCACTCATTATGAGAGCCTTAAAAATCACTTCTTGTATACTACCACTATAGAACTATGTTATATGCAATGGTTTGGTGTTGATAAAAGAGGACATTTGGTACTTTTGGTGTATTATGGATTAAGCAGTTTTTTTACAGGTTGATGGGAGAACGTAAAGATCATTTATAACAGTGTTTCCATTAGCAAAGATTTTTCATGTTCCTGATAATCTACTTAATAAAAGAACTTTAGGATTATATTCTTCGCACAAGTTGAAGGATTATTTGGAGGTGGGGTTTGGGGGGATTTGAGTCAAGAAATTGCCTCTGCCTTTAGTAAAATGGTTCCAAACAGATGAGAGAAACTAGTATTAGCAGTAAAGCAGAAAATTACCATGCACTTTGAAATTGATTTAAGTATTTACAGTTAATTTTGATTTTTTGCCTTATGAAAACAGATAACTGTATTAATAGTTGGAAGATATTCATTATTTACTGTTTGTTTTAACATATGAGATGAAGAAAGCTTTATTTAAAATTTCTCTTACTATTTGAAGTTTATTTTTGGAACTCATGATTTGTTTCTCAATGACCCCCAAATTTCTAGAAGAAATATGGGACTTGGATATCAAAATATTTGCCTGAAGGACGATAGAATTATTACTCATGTTTCTTTAGGACAGTGATTGAATATTTCAAACTTAAAGAGGTTTTTCATTATGGTCATTTGTTATATGTTCATTTAAATACCCCATGTCTGGATACTGATATTGAAACTTGGGAATCTTTAGAAAATGACTTACCAACTAAAGACAGAAACAAGACAGAGATGCCAATTTCCGTAATTTTTACATGATATGCTATGTGATACTGGATGTCTTAGCTAGCACAAGATAAGAAAAATAAATAAAAGGTACAAGGATTGAAAAGAAGTGGCATTATTCTTATCCACAAATAATATGTTTGTCTAAAAGAAAACCCAAGAGAATCAGTAGATAAAGACATTTAGAAAATCCAAGAATATTTTTAGATAAGAGAATCTTTAGAACTTATATCATTCAGCAAGATTGCTGGATACAAAATTAACAATCAAAATTCAGTGTAAAAAAGAACTCAATAGAGATTGTATATAACAGAACAGCCTTGTGAAAATGTAAACAATAAGGTACCTAGGGAAAATATCTCATACATACTTTTTGCTTCTTTATGTATAAAATTATGGAACTTTATTTAAAGACATAAAAGAGACTAAGTAATTAGAGAGATACTGTGTTCATGGTTCAAACACACCAAAAATTAAATATCCCCAAATTTAACTGGATATTCAATGCAATTCCAATAAAAATCCCTAGAGAGTTTTTTTAGATAAATGTACAAAAGTAGAAAACAGTTACATCTCAAAGTACAGTTATATATTTTAGAGAAACATTTGTATATGTGTGCATGGATATTCATTACAGCATTGCTTAGAAGAGTAAAGAAGGAAAAAATAACTCACCAGGAATGGGGTGGGTAAATTAACTGTGAGCTATTACTCTTTGAAAGTTAAAAGGAAACACCTGCATCAAGCTACATGTATCAATATAAATACATTTGAAAAACAAAACATTTAATCAAAAAACAGGTCCTTGATATTGATGATTGTATTGTATTTATGAGCCTTTTCTTGTGCAATTGAAACTTAGCCTAATATTATATGTGGCCTAAGAGTTACTTCCTGAAAGCTTCCTGGCTGCTTAAGTGTGGCCTCTCTGTAAGCCAAACTCAGCTAACTCCCTCCCTGGCCTCCCCCCAACCCCAGTGTGGGAATGACTCCCGGGGATAAGCCTCCCTGGCACCAAGGGATTATTACCAAGTGCCAACTAGCAAAACATCTTGAAAAAGACCTTGATCAAAAAGGAGAAATATTAAATACAAATGAGTTTTTATGGTTAAGAGATTTCAAAGTGAGTTGGGAGGTCATTCCAGAAATTATGCTTATGCATGTCTCATTCGGATTTCATTGAGGTACACTGTAAGCAGTGACTCAAACAGTGGATCTCCTGAGGGCTCTAGCAACATCTAGACACTATAAGCATGACAGACAAACTCAGGAATTCAGCACCCTGTCAGTGAATCTTTCTTTGGAATTTATGTTCCCCAGTGTAACAGAGTTAGATTCATTTATAGTTTCCCCACAAATGGCTCTTCTGCCCCTTTTGTTTGAACCTATAGTAAGTACTATACTTGTTGACTATATCTTCCAGAGACTTAAATCTTTGGTCCATCCATGTGCCAGTTGAACCCTGAATCTCAGCAGAGTTACAACACCTACTCTCCAGTTCACTGGACTCATCAAGGACAACTAACAAGGAGATAATAATTGACAATGCTCATTCCAAGGAACAGAGAGTGTCTGCAACTGCAAGCAAGATAGTTTCATCCATCAGTCCCATGAAATCTAATCTCCCTCTTAATTAGAAACAAAGTGGGCATCACCATCCCAAAATCCTCAAGACTGGGGAATAAACAATGGACTAAAGTAGACTTATTATTGTCATTGATACAAAGGCAGTGGCCACCAGAGGTTCTAAGGAGAGGGAGAGGGACGAATAGGTGTAACATGGAGGCATTTTTGGAAAATTGGAATTGTTCTACCTGACATTGCAATGACAGATACAAGCCATTATACATTAGTCATAGCTTAAAAAATTTTGTGGAGCTGATTGTAAACTATAATGTAAACTACAGTCCATGGTTAGTAATAATGCTTCAATATGAGGTCATCAATTGTAGCAAATGTAGCACACTAATGAAAGATGTTATTAATATGGGAAAGTGTGGGAGGGAGATGGGTTGGATCAGATGGGAATCCCCTGTATTTTTAATGTAACATCTATGTAATCTGAAGTTTCTTTAAAAATAAAAAAAAAAATTGACAACTAATATAACTTATGGATGATACTTAACAGCAATATTGTAATTTTTTTGCAGCAATGGCAAAGAAGATAATATATCAATTCCAAGGGTCAACAATAGGGAATTTAAGAAGGCTTGGAATTTTTCCTTTTGGAGTAATGAAAACATTCTTAAATTGATTGAGGTGATGACAGCACAACTCTGTGAGGAAAATAAGAGCCACTGAGTGTATATACTTTGGACTGTACAGAGCATGGGGCTGTATAACACAGGGAATCTAGTTGTGGTTAATAGGACAAATAAGAGACTGTGCTCTCATGAGCTATAACAAATGTATAATACTAATACAGGATATTGATAAGTGGGTGGACTGGGGGAAAATACACCAAATGTAAGATATTGAATATTTTGACAATGCTCTTTCATAGTTTGTAACAGATGTTTCACAACAATGGAAGGTGTTGGTGGTGGGGTGATATATGGGAGCCCTGTATGATGATATGCATGTTTGTTTTGTACGTTCACAACTTTTACAATACACTTCTTATATATGTAGTTCATGAATGAATGATATACTTCAATAAAATTTTATTAAAAAACAATAATATGTGTCGCAGCGTGGGCTTGCCTGGAGGGCCGCTGCAGGGGCGGTGTGGGCTTGGGCGGAGGGCTGCAACACACGGAGGGGCCTTCTGAGAAGGCGCTCCGGGGCCGGCAAGGTGCGGAGGACGCGCGGTAGGAAGAAGACTACCGAGGAGACCAGGATCTGTGCGCAAGACTGATTTATTCAGGAAGTACAGCGGTTAATATAGGGCGAAGATGGGGGAGGGGCAGGGGGCGTGGCCGGGGGGCGGCAGATGACTGATAGGTTCGTGCAGGGGTGCATCACTGGTTGCGGGCAGAAGACGGGGTAGCCAGGGTTCTCGGTGGCAGCGAGGCGGGGCTGTCATGGTGCGGCGGTGGCCCTCGGGGGAGAGGCGGGGTTAGGCCACCGAGGGGGAAGCGGATGCAGCTGGGCAGAGGGGTGGGCAGTACGCCTGAACCCCAAGCGGAAGGCCTTAACGCCCGTTCCCGCCACCTGGGTCCGACTCGCACCGGCGCCTGGAGACAAGCCGACCCTTGCTGTCCCCGCGCTCCCACACGGTGCCACCCTACAAATATGTGAAAACACTCAACAGTTATGAGCGACATAAATGTCAGGTATTAGTTTTGGAGATTTTTTAATATACTTTTACAGTAAACTGAATTAATCCTCATTAAAAAAACAAATTGCCAAAGGATGTGTAAATATGATATTAAATACATACATTTTTTTGAAAAAGATAATACTATATATATTAATTCATGATTATATATATAGTGAAATGATGTAGTCTCACATAGAATCAATCTCCCCAAAATTCAGGACCCTCTGGGGAAATAAAGAAGAGAAAGCATGGGGTAGGATTATGATTTTAGCTGTATCTGGAGAACTTTATTAAAAGAAAAAAGAAATATGAAGCAACAGTGGACCCATATTAGCATCTGTTAAATCTGGGTGGCAAATAATTTGTCTCTATAGAGTACTTTTTGTATGTTTGAAACATTTCAATAAACAAAATCAATAAACAAAAATTTTTATGTAGAGCAGAGATTTTAATACTGATCGACTCTTTCAAGAATTAAAGTAGAACTATTAACTGAACTAATATAAAAACCCTATATTTAGTTTAGATCCTCTCATCTAAAAATATTGATCCCCTCATCAATATTTTCCATACCTGAAAACTGAACAGATGGCAAAAATAGTGTTCTCTGTTCTGACAGAAGGAAGAACTGGAAGGTTTAATTGCTCTCTCCTAGTAACATAATAAGTAGCTCTGGAAACAAAATATTTTGGTCAGTAATTTGGGTGTTTGGCCCTTACACAGCACATCAGAACACAATGCCTATCCTTTACATATTTCTATTGTAAGACAGCACTACCTAGTCATGTATATGTTCTCTTTTACATATTAAAAACCTTTCATCTGTGTATAATCGGACACTATAGAATCAGGAGAGATACCCTTAAAATTTAGTTTTTCTTATGGCTGCTGCTGTAAATGAGTTTTTCCCTCCAGATCTATTTCCAAATATTTAGTTTATTAATCGGCAGAGAGGATGAGAATTCTGACCAAAGTCACTTACATAGGAATAGGTGGTGTCAAGATTTAGTCCCAACTCTATCTGACTTCAGGTCCCATTTTATTATCTGTGAAGATATAGTGTGGTTGTTTTTGGAGATATCTCCACTTGAAAAATGTTTATCACAGCCGTCATTGAAAACAGTTTTGTGGAAGTCCCAAACACCATAAGGGTCAGTTCTACTCCCCTTTTAGAACTCACAATCAGTGATGTGTCCAGGAAAAGTGACTGAATTTGCCAAGCTCTTGGACTCCCTGCCTCGAGCCTGGCTGTTTGTTCCCTGGCCTCCCTCTTGTGCAGCTGCGGGTTCTGAGAGCTTGCTGCAGACTGTACCTGGACTGAGGCAGGAGCAGGGGTTGCTCTCTTCCTCTCCAGGACTTCCTTCTTCTGGAACTCTTCCCTAGTCCCCGCACTGCATTAGTTATGCCTGTAATGTGCTAGGATGGGTACTTCCCGTATAACCCGCTGAATTTACAAATGGGTTGGTTGGTAAGGGAATGAGGAAAGACAAGATAAAACATTTTGTGTAGCTCCGAAACACATTAAAGGCATTCCTGCTGGACTTAGTGATCATACACGCCTTTCCCTCTGGTAGTTTCACCCAAATATTGCATGTTTCAGACATTCTAAAAATTATTTGTTGTTTATCTGAAATTCAAAGTTAACTGAGCAGCCTGTATTTTATCTGGCATCTCTTGACTTAGAAATATGTTTATTGTGATCATGACTGACTGGACCTGGGTTCTTCTTCTTTGACTATGGAGTAAAGCACTGGTGTATTCTTCTCTGTGTGCGGTGTGCTGATGCAAATCTGTCCAAATGCTGCATTTGTCTTTGAGGAACCAACTCAAATGCTGCATCTGTCCTGATCCCTCATTCTTCCAATCTGAAGTAATGTCTTCTTCCTTTCATTCTTGTAGCTAGTCTCTTGCTTGTTTTCTTGTGTTTGTATTATATTTGTGTTAGCATTTCTCAAAGAGCAGGAGCTGAGACCTAGATGCTTCCCGTGAATGAAACCAGATGATAGCCATCTTCCCTTCTAATGACTTGAATTCACTCATGGTCAACAGAAACTAAAACGACTTGAGGTTTGACAGCACTGGGGATTCATGTTTTGGCCTCATGGACCGAGTTGGCCCCAAAGAGCTTAGTTCTATAGGGAAAGTGAAGTATGGCTGAGAGAAAGGTTCTGGAATGGTGAGCTACCCCTGAACTTTAGTTTTGGGGTACCCTGTGGTTTGTGTATGCTAGAATTTTACTTATATGAATCTTTATTGAAATGTGAATTTGAACTCTTTTTGGGGTATGCAAATTCTATTTTTTTCTGATATGGAAATTAGGAATATATTTGTTTCTTAAAATGGAGTCTTGGAATTTTAAAATTCTTGCTAACCTGTGGAAGTGATTATGAATAGTTTGGATAACTTGTATATAAACCTAAAGGAGCCTGGAATCATATTCTGGAGATAATCTTTGACAAAATTTTAAATTCTTTTCATGATTATTATCTATATTTATTCAATTTTGGAAATTTGTATTTTTCTATAAGCCTCAACTTTATTGAGATTTCATAAAATTATATGTGCATATTTTTAAAAAGTGAATAGCATCTCTGTATCTGTGGGTATTTCTCCATACTCATTCCTAATGTTGCCTAAGCTTGATTTCTCCAAATGATTTAGTCTTGTATTTGCTTTAGTCTGTCATTTTTCCATTTTCTAATTCATTAAAATGTATTTGTTTACCTTTACTTCTTGCTTCACTCTCAATTCCATAACTAGAAATTTATGCTAAAGAAATAATAAGGATGCTGCATGATTATGTATGTACAATCATTTTCAATGCAATATTTTATTGCATTTTAGTATAGCAAAGACATTAACATTTAAATAGGAAATAACTTTATTTTATTTATTTATTATTTTTTTAAAAGATTTATTTATTTATTTAATTCCTCCCCCTCCCCTGGTTGTCTGTTCTTGGTGTCTATTTGCTGCGTCTTGTTTCTTTGTCCGCTTCTGTTGTCGTCAGCGGCACGGGAAGTGTGGGCGGCGCCATTCCTGGGCAGGCTGCTCTTTCTTTTCACGCTGGGCGGCTTTCCTCACAGGCGCACTCCTTGCCGGTGGGGCTCCCCCACGCAGGGGACACCCTTGCGTGGCACGGCACTCCTTGCGCGCATCAGCACTGCGCATGGCCAGCTCCACACGGGTCAAGGAGGCCCGGGGTTTGAACCGCGGGCCTCCCATGTGGTAGACGGACGCCCTAACCACTGGGCCAAAGTCCGTTTCCCAGGAAATAACTTTAATATCCATCAATGGAAGCAAAGTTAAATAAATTGTGGTTAAAGATAGAGCATGTTGGCCTCATTGTCCTTAAGACACACTCCCTTAGTTCCTCTAGCTTGATTCCCAGAGCCACCTAATTCCTCTCTTTCTCCAGACCTACATATAAAGCATTTCCTCCAGTTCTATGAAGTCTCCTGTATAGTTCCAATAAATTCATTTTTGACTCAAGTTTCTGTTACTTGATAAAGAGAAGCTTCCTTAAAGTTCTGAACGTTTGAATTTTTTCTATTGTTCTGGGAAATTATGTCAAGTAAAATGGTAGGATTATTTGAGACTGAAAAAGTTGGAACACAGAGAATGATGGAAATAAATAGATATCTTTTTAATGCCTATCTTTTTAATTCCTATTAAAAGGAACACTCATACTTACCAGCAGCATCATATATGCCAGACACTTGTGCTTGGAGATTGTCAGGCATTATTTTTAATTTTTATAGCAAGTTTGAAAATAGTATTAACCCCATTTTATAGAAGGGAAAGCTGGATTTTTAAGGCTTGTCCATTGGTAAGTGACTAATTAGAACTTCAGTCCAGTTCTGTTTTCTACAAAACTTGTCTCCCTGTGATAAAACATATTTATTCTCTTAAATTGTGAAATTCTCTTTCTAAGCTTGGGATCTTACATTAAATTTTTAAATGGTGTTCATTCATTGGATATTTATTGAGTGACTATACAGAAGATATCCATAAGAGTAAGTAAATATAACCTCAGGGGATATGTTTTCAGAAACAGGAAGGACAAAGTAGCATGCAGAAGGGAAAATTTTTGTAGATCATTTAGATTAAATCTAAAAGATGTCCAATAGTCAAAGGCAATGATAATAGCTATTCCTCATTTTAGTCCAGGTAATCCTCACAATTTATTTTGATTGACTCAAAAAACATATATTCCTTGTTTCCCCAAACCCAATCCATCCTACCCATCTAGCATATATCCATACTGTGATATGTTTAGGAACCTTTCTAACTTCCAGGGAATTTCAGTTCACTTAATTTTAGAGAATTGCTGTGCATCAAGAATATAAAGGTTGCTACTTGCTGAAAGGAGCTGGGTATTATAGAAACTAGATAGAGTCCCAAATAGACCAATACTGCTGGTCAAGTTTTAAACATGCCTGTGTGGAGTCAAGTGACTAACCATGAGCCCAGCCTCCAAGGAGCTGGAATCTAAAGATTATTCAGAACACTTTATAGCTTAATAGTCAAAACTGACATTCACTTGACCCTTTTCCTGACACTCATAATAGAGATCTTGCATGAAGGTACAGATGCAATGTAAATTTTAATCTTTTCCCTCCCTTGATCTCATACTATATACTATCCCTCTTCAGCATTAGAAGAGGTTAAACAAGTTGTCCTGTTGACAACTGAGTTTACTTAGTTTGTGCAGAAAATATTTTCTGTGGGCTCAGAGATATCAATGTTTGCTTTCTATGTAATGGAAAAAACATAGTGAATAGGCAATCCAGCTGCTGAAATACCAAAGAAACATAGCCAGGGTTTGGTTCTACCCAAGGTGGAAGGTTTTGCATATTCAAATTCATTACTAATGATTTATTATACTTTAAAGACTTGGTCTCTGTGAGATTGTATTTGAGAAACCCATGCGGTTGGGAGGACTTTAGTGTTTCTGTGGGAAATTAAGCTGATGAAAGGAATGAAGTCAGCCAGTCAGATGGCATGAACACTTAAATAAAATAGTTCTGGAGAAAACAGGGTAAGCAGTACCCAAGTGTAAGCTTTTATCATTAAGCTGAGAGGCAGGAAGTTAGAAAGTGGTTGGAGTTGGAACATTCTGATCACCAGTGTCAGTCTACTGAAGAAACTTAAGGAAAAAACCTTTTTCTCGTAACTGGTTTTGATGCAGTAAAATATCCAGTTTCCTTTTTCTTTTAAAACCTTTTTTTTTTATGGTGATGATTGGAGGTCAATTGCCTTATAGAAAAACAACTTATGGTTCATTTCACTGTTTCTCATTCTGTCTTAATCTCTTTGAACTTGTTCAGGTGCTAGCTAGGAGACTCACTGGGCTTCTAGGAGAGACTGTGTGCATGTCACCGCCAAAGTGGGGAGCCAGGCTGTTTGTGAGCACACCCCAGCAAGCAGAGCCAGCTGCCCTTCCGATTGGATGAGTAGCAGGTCATTTATCCAGCAAAGTGAAGATGACTGGACTGAAAAGTCCAGGCACTCAGGGAAGCATCTGAAATGACATCCCATATTAGTGGTTCCTAACCTGGCTGAGGTTTTAAAAATTTTAAAAACTCCAAGGTCCCAGCTAGACATTCCATATCCCAGGGTGGATCCTGGAAGTCTGCCTTCTTACCAAGTAGTTCTGATGGTCATCTAGGATTCCAAGTTACTGTTCTAAGTCCTTTTTTTTTATTTTTTAAAGATTTATTTATTTATTTATTTATTTTCCCTTTTCCCCCAACCCTGGTTGTCTATTCTCTGTGTCTATTTGCTGCGTCTTCTTTGTCCGCCTCTGTTGTCAGCAGCTCGGGAATCTGTGTTTCTTTTTGTTGCATCATCTTGTTGTGTCAGCTCTCTGTGTGTGCGGCACCATTCCTGGGCAGGCTGCACTTTCTTTCGCGCTGGGCGGCTCTTCTTATGGGGCGCACTCCTTGTGCGTGGGGCTCCTCTACGCAGGGGACACCCCTGCATGGCAGAGCACTCCTTGCATGCATCAGCACTGTGCATGGGCCAGCTCCACACGGGTCAGGGAGGCCTGGGGTTTGAACTGCGGACCTCCCATGTGGTAGACGGATGCCTAACCATTGGGCCAAGTCCACCACCACCGTTCTAAGTCCTTAATGAAGAAGGAATGTTTCCTCTTCCTCACTGCTCTGGCACCATTGCTACCTGCAGACCACATTTGTTAAGACTCCCCCTCCCCCAATTTACAGCTTCACTGACTGATAATCTGAATTTGATGAATTTCATCCACTTTTCCCCTCCATTTTCTGGCTTGGCTTTGTTCCTGGCAAATATCAGACAGCTAGAAATGTAGTCATGTACCCTAAAGATGAATATTGAAGTCTAATGATTTCAGTAGTGAATATTTCAAAAAATGGAAATTTATCTATAGAAGTGCCAAAACTTTTAAAAGCTTCTGTAAACAATGCATACTCATTACAAACATGATTTCTAAATTTATTTATTTTTAATATTATTTTTGAGGTACCAGGGCCAGGGACTGAACCCAGGACTGCATATGTGGGAAGCCAGCACTCAACCACTGAACCACATCAACTCCCCTGAGTTGATTTTTTCATTTGTTTGCTTGTTGTTTGTTGGTTTGTTTTGCTTTTAGGAGGCACCAGAGGTTGGACCCAGCACATCCCACGTGGGAAGCAGGTGCTCAACTCCTTGAGCCGCATCTGCTCCCCAACGTGATTGATTTATTTTACTGTGTAATATACTGTGTATATTAAGGAAGTTATTGGAGTATGTAGACAGTGTTTCCTGCTACTTGAATTTTTTGGTCATTGTTATTGGTTTTGCTTTGCCTGTCTTGCCATTAACGCCTTGTCATCTTTGAGGACCAGCTGGCTGTCATTGTCCTCTGTCAGTATTCCTGCCTCGGGTAGTATACTTCCCTTCATTCCTCTGCTTCTAATCTTTGTGTGCTGCAGTACCCAACAGCCAAACTGCTTGGAACTAGGTCTTACTTAGAGGAAGCTGAGTTCTGGGCGGAGGGCTGGTAATCTGTCCTGGGAGAAACTGTCCCGTGAATGTTATGACGTGTGTTCTGTCTACCAAGAAGGTTTTATTTACTTGTTTACTTTGTTTAACATGTTGGATGTGTTTCAAAGGACCCTGAGTGGTTGGAAGGGTTAGTTCTCAATAACGGAGGAGTTACTGTCTATAAGACTTGGAGTGAGCATCTGTCCACGTGTGCCAGCATATTCATGTGTAACCTGCTCAAACTGAGAGAAAGGAAGCAGTGCCCAGTTGGAATGAAGAGCAAACACAGCCAGGACATTTCTTTTCCTTTTCTTCTCCAGACATGAGCCGTGCTAGGTGGTGGAGTGCAGCAGGAAAAGGGGCTCGCCTTTTCCTCCTTCCAGTCTTCTTTCTTTTACCCCAAGAAAATTTTACTTGGCAGCTTGGTAGTTGGGAAAAATTCAACCCTTCCCGATGCACTGATAATCAGAGTAAAGAAAAGCAACTGCAGGGCTATCTCATGGGAGCAAAGGAATAATACTGAATAATCTCCAAAAAGCCTGACACCACCCTGGCTGCTCTCCTGAGCAAGGCATTTGGTGCCACAGAACAACCATGTGTAGAAACCCTGCTTGGGTGCAAGAGAAAGGAGGCTGCTGGCTGATAGGCTCATTCGACAGCAGCGGCTTGGCAGAGGAAGGCAGGGCAAGAAAGTTAAGAGGTCTGTATACCTTTGAGGTCATTGATAAGGGCTTTCTCCTGGCTTTGTGTTTTATGCCAATCAACATCATAAATCCACCTGCCAAAAATGATAGTCATCACAAAGCATTCTTGGCTTCCCCTTTAATTTTATTTATCTCTACAAATCTTACTCTTTCTCCCTCTCTCTGCCTCTCTTTCTTTCTCTGTTTCTCTCTTCTTTGCTCCTTTGTGTTATTTTCCTTATCCTCTTTGGACCCATTTTGAGAGTGTATTTCATTTAGACCATGTTGGCTGAGGGTAAAGAGAAAAAAAACAAATAGTTTTAATGACCCGTCAGGACTGCAGTCTTGTCTGCAGTCAGCATGCTTTAGGCTTAGCAAAATGGGACGGGATCCACGGTGCGGGGAGGAATGTGCCAGGCTTTTGTGCCAAAGGGAGATGAAATACCTGTCCTGTATTTGGGAATGTTTGAAAGCAGTGATTTCAAAGTTCTGATCCTGAGTTTATCATTCAATCAGCTTGCAATAAAGAATAAGAATATATCAGAACAAGTGGCAAGAATGGGATAAGGTTCCAAAAGGACTTAAAAGTAAAGCTAGATAGAATCAGGTTATAGTAAAAAGATGCTTAATAATTAAATAAATGTTTAAATTGTGTAGCTGTACTGTTGGTAACTGTTTTTTCTTCAAATAATTAAATAGTTACTTTCGCTTTTTAAGTATCAAATTTTAAGTCTTAACAAGACCGTAGACAATAATTCAAAAAGAAATAATTAAAAGGCACCAATTTTTACATATTTATATTCCTTTATTAGAAATGTTCTTAGAGAAAAAGTTTTATCCTTTTTAAGGAGGTGTTTTGTTGTTGTTATTTTTTGACTGATTTATTATGAAAGTTTTTTGCCTGGCTACATTTCTAAGATTTTCTAATCGCTGGGCATGCTTCCAACCATTTATTCGTAGGAGAAGATTAAGGCTTCTGTTTAGGACTTCTGTATCTCATAAAGGAAATTGTAGCAGTTTTGGAGAAAAAGTTAACCTCACTTAACCCCTCACCATTTTATCCAGGGACTAAATAATGACCTTTGTCCTCTCAATGTCTTATGCCATTTTATTTATTTATTTTTGTCTTTATTTTTTTTTAATGTTACATTAAAAAAACATGAAGTCCCCATACACCCCCCACCCCCTCACCTCACTCCTCCCACAACAACAACCCCCTCCATCATCATGGGACACCCATTGTACTTGGTGAATACATTTATGAGCACTGCTGCATCACATGGTCAATGGTCCACATTATAGTTTACACTCTCCCCCAGTCCACCCAATAGGCCATGGTAGGACATAGATTATCCAGCATCTGTCCCTGCAGTACCACCCAGGACAACTTCAAGTCCTGAAAATGCCCCCACATCACATCTCTTCTTTCCACTCCCTACCCTCAGCAGCAACTTGGCCACTTTAACCACATAAATGCTACATTTACTTCCATTACTAATCACAATAGTTTATGAATAGAATATCAGTAAGTCCACTTTAATCCATACTCTACTCCTCCATTCTGTGGGCCCTGGGCTGGTTATGTCCACTCCACTGCTATAGCAAGAGGGTGCTTAGATTCCACTTGGATGATGGATGCAATTCTCCTGCTTTCAGTTGTAGGTACTCTTGGCTCCTTGGTGGTGGTTGATCTTCTTCACCTCCCTGTTAGCTGGCTGGGGTAAGTCCAATAAATCAGAGGGTAGGAGTTGCAAGTCTGTTGAGGCTCAGGGCCTGGCTATCACATGGACAGTCTAGAGATTCAGGTCCCCTGAGTATATGCTAAACCCCAGTGCCAACCACAGGTCTGGTAAAAGTAACAGGAGAGGCTTGTGAACAAAGATCACATCTGAGTCCAACTCCATCACACTCAGAAACACAAACTCCAAAGTAGGGCCAACTGACATGGCACTGAACTCCATTTGCCATGACCATAGAACCTGTGGATCGCTGTAGCCCTCAGAAGAACCAATACCCGGGGTTGTATCTACTTTAGCTGTCTCTGGGACTCTGCTGAGGTGTGCATAAGGGTGACCCCTCTGATGACCTCCTTGCTCTTTTTTGGAGACTCATAGCCATATAAACTCATTTGTCCTTTCCATTTCCCCCTTTTATTCAAGGTCAAAAAGCATTTTTAACTCCTGATATTACATGTAGGCTGAGATATTCTGCTGGTCTGAGTTGACTCTTTTATTCAAAGTTGTTTTCTAGCTACATCATCAGCTGGTACTTGGTAGTAATCCCTTGGCACCAGGGAGGCTCATCCCTGGGAGTCATGTCCCACACTGCAGGGAAGGCAATGCATTTACATGCTGAGTTTGGCTTAGAGAATGGCCACATTTGAGCAACATGAAGGCTCTCAGAAGGTAATTCTTAGGCACCCTGCAGCTCTAGGCCTAGTTCTTATTTCAGGCATACAGGCTCACAAGCATAGTCATTAGTATCAAGAGCTCATTTTTGGACCATCCTTCTTTTTTGGTCTTTGCCATTGCACTTGGGGGATTGTTGCTGTTCCATTAGGGAATATGATAAAGATCCCCTGGTTAGGAACTCAGCACTACCTCAGTTGACATTTTTAACTGTAACCACTATGAAAATATTCAAACATTTTTATGTACCCCATATATATGCCCTGGAGAACTCCCTCGCAACTACACCAGTATTCCTCCCCTGCCATTGTTGAACCTCTCTGTGATCCAAAACTTCTTCAAAAATGAAGCCCAATATATTGCCAAGTTCCATTAATAGTAAAATGGAATATAGTGATGGGTTTAAAGGTTAGATATAGAATACATACTAATTTAGAAAAATTAAAGTAAATTAAATTGGGGTATCAAAACATAAAAAAATGAAAGAGTTTTGTCCTCCATCACTGCCATAAGTGTTGCCCTGTATGCAGATTGGCAGGGCAACTTCTTCCATCTCTTCCTCAGTGTCTATGTCCTTTCTTTCTTTCTTTCTTTTTTCTAATTATTAAGCTTGTCTTCACAAAAGTTTTAGATCACAGTAATTCATATATACAATATACAGTACTCCCACATATCCAACATAAGACACTTTGTCCCTTGCCCAGCAATAATCTTTTTATGTGTTCATACTATATTTACTGCAACTGATGTATAGATATTGAGGCAATAGCTTTTAAACAAGGTTACACTTGGGTTTACATTATGGTTTATATTTTAGACTATACAATTTTCTAAATTTTTAGTTATCTTATGTTTTACATTATGATTTACATTTTAGCCTATAGGGCTCTATACGTTTTTGGTGTAATATAACATGTCCTATATCCATCCTTCCATAATCTTGTGGAACACTTCCCTTGCTTCAGAGTTACACTGATTCCATCTATTCAATACTTCTTTCCCCCTCCCCTCAGGGCTCACAGTGACAATCAATCGTCATTGCTTGAAGGGCCATGTTCAGAGATACTTGCAACAATGTTGAGGGCTTGACATGCTCGACTGCCCTAATGCATTGGGAGCCACCATTTCTCTCGAGAGATACAATTCCCTCTATTTGAGAACATCAGTCCTCCCCAGGATGTGGGTATACCTTCACTCTCATTATATGGGTCTCCATCCAATGATATAACCCACTATCACAAAATGAGCACTCACACACTCCCTAAACCTGTCCTGTGTCAGATTCTTCCCTTTAACCATCTTAAACAGGTAACCTTCCTTATTATATCTTTGAAAAAATTTTCTCAACATTATACTGTCAACCACATACCTGACAATCTCCTATTTCATATGTTCCTCCACCCTGCCCCCAATTTCTTGGGCCATATTACCCATCCTCCCATCCCTAGCCCCCCTCAAGCCTGCAAAGCCCCATCCAAAGGTATCCCTATGCCCCCAATTTTATCCCTTCCCTGTTCAAATACTTATCTCCAGCTTATCATAGATTTCACCCAGGTAGGTGTCAGCTCACAACCTTCCTCTACCCCCCAAATTCCTTTAAGCCTATCATCCAGTATGTAGTTCTCTGAGGAGCTTGGTTTACTTATTTCATATCACAAAGGTCATGTAGTATTTGTCCTTCAATGTCTGGGTTGCTTCACTCAACATAAGGTTCTCAAAACTCATCCGTGTTATCACTTGTGTTTGTAGTGTATTCATTCTTAAAGCTGAGTAGTACTCCATTGTATGTATGTACCACATTTTATTTTTCCATTCATCTGTTGATGGGCATTTGGGTTGATTCCAACTTTTGGCAATAGTGAACAATGCTGCTATGAACATTGGTGTTCATATGTTGGTTTGTGTCCTTGTTTTCAGTTCTACTGGGTATATATTTAGGTATTTGATCCATCTTGAGTTGATTTTTATATAAGGTGTGAGTTGGTAATCCTCTTTCATTCTTTTACATATGGATATCCAATTTTCTAGGCACCATTTGTTGAAGAGGCCATTCTCTCCCAGTTGAGAGGGTTTGGTGGCCTTATCGAATAATATATGACTATATATATGAGGATCTATTTCAGAACTCTCAATTTGGTTCCATTGATAAGTGTGCCTATCATTGTGCCAATACCATGCTGTTTTCACTACTGTAGGTTTGTAGTATGTTTTGAAGTCAGGTAGTGTGATTCCTCCAATTTCATTTTTCTTTTTCAATGTGTCTTTGGCTATTCAGGGCCTCTTTCCTTTACAAATAAATTTCATAGCTAGTTTTTCTAGTTCATTAAAGAATGCTGTGTTGATTTTTATTGGCATTGCATTGAATGTGTAGATCAGTTTTGGTAGGATAGACATATTAATAATATTTAGTCTTCCTATCCATGAACAGGGAATATTCTTTTTTTAAAAATTTTTAAATTTTTGTCTACCATTTATTTATAGTTATTTTTCTCTTAAAATTGAATGTGCCCATAAATCAATCTATTTATCTATATTCTCTCTCTTTTTTTTAAGATTTACTTATTTATTTATTTATTTATTTATTTATTTATTTATTTATTTATTTATTTATTTATTTCTCTCCCCTTCCCCCCACCCCAGTTGTCTGTTCTCTGTGTCCATTTGCTGGGTCTTCTTTGTCTGCTTCTGTTGTTGTCAGCGGCATGGGAATCTGTGTTTTCTTTTTTGTTGCATCATCTTGCATCAGCTCTCCGTGTGTGCAGCACCATTCCTGGGCAGGCTGCACTTTCTTTCATGCTGGGTGGCTCTCCTTACCAGGTGCACTCCTTGCGAATGGGGCCCCTCTACGCGGGGGACACCCCTGCGTGGCATGGCACTCCTTGCGCGCATCAGCACTGCGCATGGGCCAGCTGCACATGGGTCAAGGAGGCTCAGGGTTTGAACCGTGGACCTCCCATGTGGTAGACGGACTCCCTAACCACTAGGCCAAGTCTACTGCCTCTATATTCTCTTTTGTTCCCCAGTTTTCCAATCCAAAATAAAACATAGCCTATGGAGAAGTATGGCTTTAATAAGAGTACATTTTTATTCTTTTACCTTCTGAAGTTAATTAAACTGAGTAATCTGAAATATTAAGTGTTCCAGGTTTGCCAAACCAGAAAAATCAAATCTTTGTATAAGCGTGTAAAGAAAAATTTAAGGTAATAATAACCATCGAACCTATGCCATTCTTTGGCTCCTGGTGCTGACATTTATTTTAGAACAATGGTGTCCTTTAGATGTAATGGAATTGGTAAAATCAGTAGATCTAGTCAGTTCTTTCCCCAATTTAGAGAGGTCCAAGTTATCTGCTGATCCAAATTAGCCAAGAAAAATCTCTGTAAGTTTTTGATAATGTACTATGATAAAACACAGATGTATTTTAATAATGACTATAAATTTAAGTATTCAACAATATACACTGATATATTCAAGATTGTTTAATTCATGGCACTTAAAGAGAATTCAAATAATTCAGATGCCTTCCCAGCAATACAATTTTGAAGCAGGCAAAAATCATGGAAATCATGTGATCTAACTCTCACTTTATAAAAATAAAGAAATAGATCTAGGAATATTATTGACTTGCGCCTGGTCAGAAAGCAGGTAAAAAACTTAAGTTCATTTGTACAAATGTTAGGTTTTTTTCTGAATCTGTTTGGGGAAACAGGGAATATTCTTCTATTTATTTAGGTCTTCTTTGATTTCCTTGGATAGTGTTGTATAGTTCTCTGTGTATAAGTTTTTTACATCTTTAGTTAAATTTATTCCTAGATATTTGATTTTTTTTTTACTAATGTAAATGGTATTTGTTTCTTGATTTCCTCCTGAGATTGCTCATTATTGGTGTACAGAAATGCTACTGATTTTTGTGCATTGAACTTATAACCTGCAACTTTACTGAACTCAGTTATGAATTCTAGAAGCTTTCTTGTAGACTTCTCAGGTTTTTCTACATATAGGGTCATGTCATCTGCAAATAATGAAATCTTGACTTCTTCCTTTCCAATTTGGACGCCTTTTATATCTGGTCCTTGCCTCAGTGCTCGAGCAAGTACTTCTCAAACAATGTTAAATAGAAGGGGTGATAGTGGGCACCCTTGTCTTGTTCCTGATCTTAGAGGGAAAGATTTTAGAATTTCACCATTGTAAATGATATTGGCTGTGGGTTTTTTATATATGCTTTTATCATGTTCAGAAAATTTCCTTATATTCCGATCTTTTGCAGTGTTTTTTTCAAGAAAGTGTGCTGTATTTTGTCAAATGCTTTATCTGCAGCTATAGATATGATCATGTGATTTTTTTCCTTCAATCTGTTTATATGGTGTATTACATTGATTGATTTTCTTATGTTGAACCATCCTTGCATACCAGGAATGAAACCCACTTGGTCATGGTGTATAATTCATTTAATGTGATTAGCAAGTATTTTGTTGAGGATTTTTGTGTCTAGGTTCATTAGAAAAATTGGTCTGTAATTCTCCTTTCTTGTGGTGTCTTTGTTTGGTTTTGGTACTAGGGTAATGCTAGCATCATAGAATGAGTTAAGCAATGTTCCTTCTGTTTTGATTTTCTGGAAGAGTTTCAGCAAGACTGGCATTAGTTCTTTCTGGAATGTTTTGTAGAATTCACCTGTGAAGCTATCTGGCCCAGGGCTCTTCTTAGTTGGGAGATGTTTAATGACTGATCCTATTTCTTTACTTGAGATTGGTTTGTTGAGATCATCAATTTCTTCTTTCATCAATAGAGGTTGTTTATGTGTTTCTAGGAATTTGTCCATTTCCTCTAAATTGTCTGTCTTGTTGGAATATAGTTTTTCAAAGTATCCTCTTATGATAGTCTTTATTTCTTGGGGTCAGTGGTGATATCCCCTTTCTCATTTCTTATTTTGTGTATTTGTATCTTCTCTCTTTTTTTCTTTGTTAGTCTAGCTAAGGGTTTGTCAATTTTATTGATCTTCTCAAAGAACCAGCTCTTGATTTTGTTTATCTTTTCAAGTGCTTTCTTATTTTCTATATCATTTAGTTCTGCTCTTATCTTTGTTCTTTCTTTCTTTCTTCTTCCTTTGGAGTTATTTTGTTGTTTTTTTTTACTAATTCCTCCAAGTGTGCAGTTAGTTCTTCAATTTTAGCTCTTTCTTCTTTTTTGATGTATGAATTTATGGCCATAAATTTCCCTCTCAATACTGCTTTTGTTATCCCATAAGTTTTGGTATGCTGCTTATCATTTTCATTAGTTTCAAGGTATTTATTGATTTCTGTTGAGATTTCCTCCTTGACCCACTGGTTTTCTAATAATGTGCTGTTTAATTTCCATATCTTGGTACAAAATCTGGGCCTCTGGCCCTTGCAGATTTCCAGCTTTACTCCACTGTGGTCAGAGAAATTATTTTGTATGATTTCGATCTTTCTGAATTCATTGAGACTTTCTTTGTGGCTTAGCATATGGTCTATCTTGGAGAATGATCCATGTGCACTTGAGAAAAATGTATAGTCTGCTGTATTTGGGTGTAATGATCTGTATATGTCTATTAGGTCCATCTCCTCTAATATACTATTCAAAGTTGTTTCTTTATTGATTTTCTTTTGAGATGTTCTGTCCAAAGTTGATAGTGGTGTATTAAAGTCCCCCACTGTAATTGTAGAGGCATCTATTCTTTCACTTAGTTTTTCCAGTGTTTGCCTCACATATTTGGAGGCACCCTTGTTAGGAGCATAAGTGTTTATGATTGTTCGTTCTTCTTGAAAGATTATCCCTTTCACTAATACGTAGTGTCCATCTTTGTCTCTCACAATTGTTTTGCATTTAAAGTCTATTTTGTCTGATATTAACATAGCTATTCCTGACCTTTTTTGGTTATTGTTTGCTTGTAAGATTGTTTTCCAGCCATTCACTTTCAACCTCCTTGAATCCCTGGGTCTAAGATGTGTTTCTTGTAGACAGCATATAGATAGGTCATATTTCCTTATCCAGTCTTCCAGTCTGAATCTTCTGACAGGTGAGTTTAATCCATTGACATTCAGTGTTATTACTTTCAAGGAATTATTTATGTTAGCCATATTTTCATTGGACTTGTGTTTGTCATATTTTGTTTGTTTTATCTTCTCTTTTTGTGTTTTTCATTGCTCTTACATTCTCCTCCAGCTCTGCCTCTCCTGTTTTTTTCTTTCTTCCTGCAGAACTCCCTTTAGTATTTCTTGTTGGCATACTCTCTTAGTTTCTGTTTATCTGTGAATATTTTGACCTCTCCATTTTTGAATGCTACCTTAGGTGGATAGAGTATTCTAGGTTGGAAATTTTTTTCTTTTAGTATCTTGACTATGTCATACAACTGTCTTCTTGCTTCCATGGTTTCAGATGAGAAATCAGCACTTAATCTTATGGAGCCTCCTTTGTATGTGATGGTTCTCTTTTCTCTTGCTGCTTTTAGAATTTTCTTTGTCTTGAGCATTGGATAATTTGACAAGTATATGTCTTGGGGTAGACCTGTTGAGATTTATGCTGTTTGGGGTGTGTTGCGCTTCCCGGACTTGTACATGCATCTCCCTCAGTAGATATGGGAAGTTTTCAGCCATTATTTCCTCCAACACCCCGTCTGCCCCCCTTCCCTTCTCTTCTCCTTCTGGGATGCCTATAATACATATGTTTGTGCATTTTGCATTGTCATTCAGGCCCCTAAGTCCCAGCTGGATTTTTTCTATCTTTGTATCAATCAGTTCTACTATCTGTTTGATTTCAGATGTACTGTCTTCCACATCACTAATTCTCTCCTTTGCCTCTTCTAATCTGCTGTTATTTGCTGACAGTGTATTTTTTTAGATTTATTTATTTATTTTTATTTATTTCTCTCCCCTTCCCTCCTCAGTTGTCTGCTCTCTGTGTCCATTCACTGCATGTTCTTCTGTGACTGCTTCTATCCTTATAGTGGCACCAGGAATCTGTTTCTTTTTGTTGCATCATCTTGTTTTGTCAGCTCCCCGTGTGTGAAGTGCTATTCTTGGGCAGGTTGCACTTTCTTTTGTGCTGGGCAGCTCTCCTTATGGGGTGCACTCATTGTGCATGGGGCTTCCCTATGTGGGAGACACCCCTGCGTGCCATGGCACTCCTTGCGTGCATCAGCACTGCACATGGTCCAGCTTCACATGGGTCAAGGAGGCCCAGAGTTTGAACCACAGATCTCCCATGTGGTAGGCGGATGCCCTATCCATTGGGTCAAGTCTGCTTCCTGAGAGAATATTTTTGATTTCTTGAAATGTGCTGTTATCACCATCATATCTGTTATCTTTTTGTGTGTGATTGCAATTTCTTCTGTATTCTCTCCAAGTGTTTTCTTCATATTCTTAATCTCTTCCTTTACTTCATTAAATTGGTCACTAATATATGTTTTGAGAGCTTTAATTACTTGTTCGATGTTCTGCTCCTCTTCCTGGTTTTTAGTTTGTTCATTGGATTGGGGCATGTTTTCCTGATTATTGGTTTGGTTTGTAGTTTTTTGTTGCTGTCTGGTCATCATTTTATCTTGACGGGTTTAAACAGTTCCTTAGCTTCTTTGTCTAGACTTGGGGTTTAATTAATTGTTTTTGTGTACATGTTATGTCTTCTCTTGTTGTTGGCTAAGTTCACTTTGAAGGAAAATATTAGGGCCAGGGAAAGCAAAACAAGTAAGAAAAGAAAATGTATAAAGCAGTATTGATAATAAATGTTAGCAATGGAACCATGTGAGATCTAGAAGAATGAATATTAGACTCACGTAAGCTGTGTAGATTTATAACAGTAAGTAGAGAACCTATAATGAGACAATCAACTGAATATGGGGAGGAATATAGTATGAATTAAAAGCCAGTGTTTTCATGAGAGAGGGAAAGAGAAAAGAAAGACAATAATATAAAGAGTGAATAAAAGACAGAAACAGAACAAAGGTATTAGAAATAAAAATCAGACAATTTGGGGGCCAAACAAATGGAGGTGGAATGTAAGAGAAGCAATAGATGATGGAAGATAGAAAGATGTAGAGGAAAGGGAATAGTGTTGGTGGCCAAAATCAATACACACAGAAAAGAGGAAATGCAGGATGAGGAAACACAGCAAATGTGAAGCACTCCCTAAAGCACCTATTATATAAAAAAATAAAATAAAATAAAGAAGAAGAGAAAGGACGAAAAAGAGAGAAAAAAGGAGGGGGGGGACAAAAGTGGGGGGGGGGGGGAGAGTAAGCAAGAAAAAGAAAAAGAGAAAAAAAAGAAAAGAAAAGAAAAAGGTCCCTGGGGGGATAAGGAGGAAGAAAAAACCAGGAGGCAATGCAGTAATAACAACAACAGCAAAAAATAAACAAACAAAAAACCGAAGTTTCAAGCTAGGAATCCTCTTTGCAGTTAAATAAAATGCTTGGGGATCTGACGTTCCCCCTTTCTCCCTTCCTCACTGCGCTCTCTCCCAGGGCAGTAGGAAAGCTGCATGAGGGGTCCAGTAGGAGATTCAAGTGGGTCCTTGGTGAACCAACTCAACACAGAAGACAATGACTTTATTTCCAGCAAGAGAGCACCTACACCTCACCAGAAACCCCAAATATGCTGTTGGAAGCTTGGAAAGCACATCCTACAGTCCCTCCCCCTTAGGTGTGCTAGGGCAGGGCTAATTGATTTTCTGACTCCACCTTCTCCCAGGCCAAGTTTCCTATCCCAGGACATTTAGGTAATTGGGCTTCCTCAGCAGATTCGCCTCTCCTTTCTTTCCAGGCTCTCCCCAAACCAGCTGGTACGCTCCTCCAAGCCCAAAGAGAGAGAGAAAAAAGCAGAGGGCTAGGGTAATCACGAACCTCAGACGGACCCTCAGGGTGCTCTGGATTCAGGAATGAGAAGTCTGGGATATTGCAGACTCAAGGTATGTGAGTCTGTGGAGCAGGGGCTACAGGGATTTAGGGGATACGGACCTGGGAACCACGCATCTGGTAAACACAGGGTTTACGAATGCCGCAGCACAACCAACAGTTTTCAGGGATCGCAGCAACCGCCAGCCCTAGGGGGAAGGGTCCTGCCCACAACTTCTGACCTCCGTGTCAGAAACCCAAAATTCTACCTCTTGCAAGAAACTCTTCTGTCACTGTCTCACCAAATTGGCAGGACTTCCTGTCCTGCAAGCCCCTGAAACAGCCCGCTCCGGCAGGACTCTGACCTTACTCAGCTGCTTCTTTGCAGGAGAGATTATGAGGTGCATCACTCAGATGCCATCTTGCCCCGCCTCCTTTTATGCCATTTTAATTGGAATTATTCCAGATTTGTTTTTCATGAGGCAATATGTAGAGACCAGGATAAAATTACATTAAATGTAGAAGAAAATGTTGGTAAAGAAATATTCAAAATGAACAGGACATGGGCCTTCATAATCTATAGTTTGTTCTTAGAGCACCTGTAATTTATTTACAACTTTATTGTGAGCTGTTAGTAGATATACCTTTTTCTTTAAAGATTCATTTAATTTATTTATTTACACACACCATTATTTGTGCTTCTTGTCTGTTCTCTGTATCTGCTTGTTGTATGCTCTGTGTCTGTTTGTCTTCTTTTTTAGGAGGCACACAGGAACTAAGCCCCAGACCTCCAGTGTGGTAGGTGGGCACACAACTGCTTAAGCCACATCCACTTCCCAGTGGATATACCTTTTTGAAGCCAGATATAGAAGAGGCATAGGGGCTATAGTATGCTTATTAAAGCATTCTGGAGAGTTAATACATAATTCCAGTTTTGGCATCACCATTAGTTTTATGATCTTGAAAAATTGTTTAAACCCATGCTTTATTTTTCTTTTTTTAAGGGGGACAAAGAATAATAGTACTTTCTTCATAAATTGTTGTGAAATAATAATCAACTTAAAGCACTGAGCTCAGTCACCAGCATATGGTAAAGATGCAAAGATAACCACTGTTACAGTTGCTCTAGCTGCAAATGAGTCCTTTATTTCTGTACAAATTCTGACAACTTTAAGCCCCTTCTAAAACTAACCGGAAAAGACAGCAGTCTTTGTGTGTGTGTGTGTGTGTGTGTGTGTGTGTGTGTGTGTGTGTGTGTGTTTAAGGTACCGTGGGCCGGGGATTGAACCCTATATGGGGAAGTAGGCACTCAACCACTGAGCCACATCAGCTCCCCTGAGTTGTTTTTTTGGTTTGTTTTACTTGTTGTTTGTTTCTTCTTTTGTTTTTTTTCCTAAGAGGCACCAGGAACTGAACTGTGTGGAAAGTGCTCAACCACTTGAGCCAAGTCCGCTCCCCGTCAGCAGTTTTTGAAAGAGGTCTATAGGCTATATAAAAGTTAGTGGATTAAACACAATAAACAAAGCAAAGCAATAGGTGCTCAACAATTATTTGTTGTCTTAAAGAGAATTCTATATTAGGTATTAGGGATTTATAGATTCATAGACTCTGGGTTGGGTGTGGAAACTTAAGTAAATGTCACCCTTTCTAACAACACTTTCCTATTCACTGGTTTAATCTACTCTACCATATCTCCGTGGAGTATTAGAAAAACCTTCTAGGTTGGGTTTCTCTTACTTCTACCTACCCCACCTGGTTTGGCTTCTTTGGCTCTCTCTACATGTCAGTGGCTCACATATTTGAATATAGCTCTTCTTTAGTATCCTTGTATTCTCCATCCACTTATTTTCTCTGGACAGAATCCTTAGTTCCTTTAACCATTCTCCAAATGACATGATTTTGTGTCCTCTTAATTGTGATGGATGAACTTTGGAACTGAACTTATTTCAGTTAGAAATTGTATATAGCTATAATGCAAGTAACAGAGACCACCAAACCAGAGGCTTACAAAAGGAAGAGGTTTATTTTATTCTCACATAAAACACATCCTACAGTAAGCAGGTCACAGCAAACATCGTGACTGAGCAAATTCACCGTGACCCAGAACCTTCTAGTTTCTTCTCTGCCATCCTGTGAGTGTGCTTCTCATCCTCAGGTTCTGAGATAGCCACTGTAGCTACAGCTGTCAAGTTCCCACTCCAGGCAGAAAAAAAGTAAGGGCAAATGGCAGTAGAATGTATACTTTCTGAGTCTGCCTTCCGTTTAGAAAAGAAATTACTTAACAGCAATTTCTACTTATTTCTTATAGACCAGAATTGTATCACAGACTCAACCATAATGTAAGAGAGGCCAAGAAAGGTAGTTTCAAAGGTAAATTTCATTGCTACCTTGTGTAGCAGTTTGATATGGTTATGAATTCCAAAAATAGATATTGGATTATGTTTGTAATCTGGTCTGTATCTGGGCATGATTAAGTTATGATTAGGGCTTTGATTGGGCCATGTCATTAGGGTGTTAGGGTTGGGATTCACAGATAAAAGACATAACAAAGGACAGAGGTGAGGGTTTTTGATGTTGGAGTTTTGATGTTGGAGTTTGATGCTGAAGCCTTAAGCTGGAGCCCCGGGAAATAACCTTACAGAGGAAATAGAAGCAAGCCCCAGGAAGAGAGGAACCCCGAACCTAGGAAGAAGCAAGCCCTGGGAAGAGAGAAACCCTGAACCCCAAGAAAAGCAAAACCCTGGAAGAGAGGAACCCAGAAAGCCTGAACCCTTGCAGACATTGGCAGCCATCTTGCTCTAACACGTGAAAATAGACTTTGGTGAGGGAAGTAACTTATGCTTTATGGCCTGTTATCTGTAAGCTCCTACCCCAAATAAATACCTTTCATAAAAACCAACCAATTTCTGGTATTTTGCACCAGCACCTCTTTGACTGACTAATACACTTTGAATAAAAGCAGGATACTTTTAGCAAGAAAACAAAAGGGGTAGAGTAGATATTAGAAAGGTAACTGGCAGATTCCATCAAGATATCCTCTGAAACGATCTCCTTTTGAAGTGCGGCCTCCCTACTTACTGTGGTTTTAAGATTGTCTAGATATGGGCCAATCCTGAAGAGCAGAATGGGACTACATCTGTCTCTAGAAGCTCAAGGTCTAGAAAATGGTACATGTTAAAGTCTTAGAGTAAGAGCAGTGAACAGTCTTTACTTGGGCAGAGGTTTGTTTATCCAATTCATTGAAACTCGGAGCCAATAAACTTAATGCTTACCCATGTTTCCTAACTGTTAAAAAACAAACAAACGAATAAAAAGCCCTTTTCTTTCCTGGACTGTTTTACATTTTGCACTGTAACTAATGTCCAAAAATACTAGAGCCATAAATCAAGCCTCCAATTGTCCTAATTTCTTCATAACTCCATGACTTACTAAAATGTCTATGAGTAAGTGACATAGTTGTAAAGTCATTTCAGAAATGCTTAAGTCAGGGAATGAAGTTCTTTATCACATGTCTATTAGTGGCATAGGTATTTTAAGAAATTACTGAAGAGAACAGTCTTGCTAGAGTGCATGGCATTTAACAAGTATGTCTAAACATTTTGCTATTAACTTATTTCTCTCTCTCAGATTTCACTGGAGGGAGAGAAGGAAAAAAAATAGTAGTATTCCTTAGGAATAACAAGAAATAGAACCACAGAAAATGCATGGTTACTCTTAAAGGAGTCCTGGAAATTGGGAGCTGGTCTCTGAAAGGGAAAGGAGATGCAATAGAAAGAGAATTGGTATACCATAAACATCTATCAAGTCACACATTCTAGACATAGAGAAACCCAGACCTAGCCAGCACAACTATGGCTCATAGCCAGATGAGGCCTTCTTCTTGTCCATTTTTCATGAATACAAGTATTCATACTTGTAACTGATTTTATCTCCTTCCAAAACAGGGAGAAGAGCCTTGGTTGGCTGATTTCCTGGTGTCTTTGGATAAGGATTGGTCTCAGCACCAAGAATGCAGACAATTAACATCATTTAGGAGGCCAGAGCCTCCTTTTTTTGAGAGCACACCTTTTTTGTTGTTTCTCCACCTCCAAGTTATAGTTCAAATTCTGTAAACGCTTATCTACCTGGTTTCCCAAATACTCATCTTTCTGAAATAGACAGGAATGGAATGTGAGACTAAATCTAGGAATAAGTAGATGAATGCAAGTTGTGTTTGATCTTCCCGTACTCTTACTTAACCCCGACAGATTTATATCTATCATTGAAGGCTTCTCTTTAGCTTACATTTATATTGTATTTTAGAATTTTTCAAGTACATATAAGCATTGTAACAAAATACTTTAACAAAATTCCAAGGGAAATAAGGTAAATATTAATAGTCTCATTTTAAATCTGAAGTAAATGAGGCTCACAGAGGTAAGCAACCTATCCAGATTGCATAGAAAGTTAATAGCAGAGAGAGTTAAATGCTAATTTTTGGTAAACCTCATACTTCAATGTAATGAGTTCTTTATATGTGGAATTTGATAATAGATGCTTAGGTGATGTTTGATGTCTGTTTTTGACATCTTTCAATAATAATGGTCTGACCTAGATTCCTGAAATATAGGGAGCCATTGAGTTGATTCATTCATTGCCAATATGAACTATTGATAAAACATGATGAAAATAAATGTGAAGCAGGTTAGTAAGTAATACAGGGAATCAATAGATGAATCTGGAACCTGGCAGAGCATCCACATGGACATCAATAACCCTCAAGATGGTTGCTAGAAGACCCCACCCCCAAGATTCTGCTATTCAGAACAAAGACTTCTTCTGGAAGCCAGGAGAAGCCCTGGATATTCCCTAAGGACTTTATCATTGGACCCTCGTGGGGGATTAATGGGTGGGATAATTAATCAAAACATCAAACAGCTGGAACCCCTCCCCTGCCATTAGCAAAGGGGTGGAATAATTAATGGTTCAAAAAGGCAGGCACAGAGCCTAAGCATGCTCTCGCTCTCTCAAGCTCTCTCACTCTTGCGCTCTGCTCTCTTGCTTCTGGACCCATTCCTGCTCTCTGTGCACCGCTCTCGCCAATTTCCCTTTGCCAAGTGGCCACGCAAGTAAACCTGGGCATTTATAATCTATAATGGGAAACTGTAGCTTGTAAATCAGCCCTCTTTATCACTTTTCACCCCTTCCTCTCTACTTGGGACCCCTGCTCTGTTATTTTCTCCCATTTCTCATCCCTCCCTACCTGAATAAATTAACTGGCCTAACTTACCTGACATGCTCTTGAAATTCATTTCTGCAGCATAGTCAAAGAACTAGATAAAATCTGGTAACAAATAGAAACTGAATTTTTTAGTTGTTGAACCTACTTTGTAGTCTAAAATTGTAATGGTGTCAGAGTGAGTGGAGTTCTTTTGCCAGATGTTATTTCCTTGATAAAGACAAAGGGGCTGTAAGAAAGTGTGTAGTTCAAAGCAGTAAGTCCTATTTAAAGGCTTACTTAGGAAAAGGGAATCATGTCTTGTGCTCTAAAGAAGTCAGAAACAGTTTTCTTTTTAAATAACTAAAAATACGGTCTCTTTTCCTTTTTTCCCCCTTTAACTTCCTTCCTTTGTACAGAACTTTTTATTTTCTCACATTTCAAAGTAGATTTGGTGGTGGTTGCTATCTCTTCCAATGTATCTTACTGTTCAAGAGTCTAATCTCTCCCACACTAAAAATGTGGAAAATATAGATATGGTCAGTAAATGATTTTCACAGGAGGCAGAGGGTGTCTGGCCTAGTGGTTAGCAAGCCTGAAGCATTCTAGAATCACCTGGGGAGTTTGTAAAAACTACAGGTGCCTGGGCCTTGGGTAACCCCAGAACTATAGACTTTTTGGGAGTGGCATTTGCATGGTTTACAAATATTCCTAGGTGATTCTAATTTTCAGCCAGGGTTAAGAGATCTCACTGGAAACTTCTGCTCCTGCTGGAAATGGAGGTAATCAAATTGGAACTAATTGGTACTAAAGAGTGATGGCTTATAGCATCCTTCACATTTCTCAAATCAGTATCTAAAAAAGATTCTTGTCTGTGTGACAAGGTGTAATGAAGACACTTGAAGAGGGACAGAAAATATTTTGAGCAGGAAAATTTTTTACCCTTTAACTTTCAAAACTTAGATGGTGATCTCATCTAGTTTTGACAACTGCTTTGCATAAGTAGTCATGGCTTTGAATTTAGTTCCCTCAAATCAAATGTGCAATATATATATTTCATATATATATATGTATTTCATATATTTTGTTATATGTTTTGTCAAAGTCATTTTTCCTGCCTCTGATATTTATGGGAGAGTCTAGGGAGTATGTGCCCACTATAAAGAAGGAACAGAAAGTAGTCTTCTTCTAGGCAAGTCATGGGCATGTCTTGGGGTCAGGGCTGGTGGGTTTGTATGTGACCAAACTGGTAAAGTGTTGCTATAAATTCTAATTCTCTTTTTAACAGCGTGAATTCTAACCCTTATTTTAATGTTAATATATTGTAGGAATTTATCTCTGTGCTAAATCAGGATGAGAATTAAAACCTTGAGGACAGCATGTACAGATAACGTGGTTATGATCTTCCAGTTACTTTACAGAATGTCCATATGCTGCTATCCTCCCCTCTGCTTCAGAGCACAAAACTAATAGATCTTTTCTCTTCAGTTAGTAGGTCTAAGGTCATATTATTGGGGTGATTTTATACTACCACTCATTCAAACAAAATACAGAAACAAAGGGCTTAATCTAAAGATTAAAGCAATTCACAAATAATGGGTGTGGAAACTAAATTCACCATCTTTTTCCTTTAGCCTCTAATTTTCTTCCCTAGTGGAAGTTTTTATTTCTTCCTCCTCACTGATGATCAGAGGTTATTGCAATTTGTGTCTATCTTTGTTATATTTCCTTCTTATTTTAATTTAATAGCAGTTTCTATATTCAAGAACCATTTCTTACTCAGCTCTTGAGGGTGAAAGCTGGCTATGTATGTACATTTTCATAAAATTTGCTTTGAGTTGTGGTCCTGAGAGAGTGGTTGAAATCTTGCCCAGAGTTATTCTGTTAGTTACAGAAGTAGGCATTGATTGATGTTCGATAGGAGAGAAGTTTCTGACTTAAGAAAAATTTTATTATTTTGTTTTGGGAGCAGGTGAGAATTGAGGTTTCTTACTTCTGTCTATATGAATTCTTTTTTAAAACACTAGCTTTTAGCTCTACCAGATCATGAATTTTATATTCCAGTAACTTTATATGAGTCCATTCTGATCTTTTCTCTTCTTTATTAGGATGTATTTGCTCACTGCTAAGTTTCTCCTCAGTTATTCATGATCCTAATTAGCATTTTTAGGTGGACTAAAAGTTTCAATTCCTTGTGACTAATGTTGCAAGCATCAAATCGTTAAGAATTCATTTCCCACCATGAACTTAGCACTCTGGGGTGGGATGAGGGAGGAGGGTGGTGGGAGGAAAGAGTGGGTAAAAAACGGGTGTGTATCAGGAAAACCTCCAGCCAGGAATGATGAGCTGAACTTCATCGATGCTGCTTTTTATGTGTCAAAATAAATGCAGGAATCAGCTTTTGCTTCGAAGTTTGGAATGTTGTGGTAACTGATATTTAAGTAAAGGAATGTTACAATTGGAATAGCTGAGCTAAAGCTCTTCCCAAAACCATCAATTTTATTTATTAAACACACTAAAGAGAATAAAAGTGACAAGAAAAGGCATAGATCATTTATTTATTTGACAAGTTACTCAAGTGTTTTTTTCCTTTGTAAAGCAGCAATTAAGATGGATTTTATTATACTTAGCATGTGTGTTTGCCTAGTTTAAAATTGTTTACATATTTATCGCCAGGCACTAATGAAAATAGACCAGTCCAAAGGACTTTTATCTTCCTGTCTGAGGAACACTTTGCAAGTTGCATTTTTAACAGATTATGTCCAGAGTTGTTTTTAGGATTCCTAAATGAAGTCATGAAGTCTTAAAAATTTTGGAATCCAAGGTATTGACTCATGTTACAATTTGAGTAACTGCTTTATAGAAAAGGGTCTGGTCTAATTTTGAACCTGTGGTTTCATTCTGACAAGTATGAGGCTTCATTATAAGCCCCATAATCAAGGCAAGACTTTAGTTAGACTTATTAAAGTTGTGATGAAAGAGATACATCCAGGTCACATTAGGGTGCCAATTTTCAAATCAGGTGTCCAATGCTACATTTTTGCAGTTAATAAATATGCTGCAAAATAAAGACTTCAGGACCCTCTACTAAATAGGGTTAAACTTTTATTCTTATTTTTATTTATTTATGTGTTTACTTATTTATGAGTAGGACCTCTGAGAGGTTTTAATGTTTAGGGTATTGTCACTAACCAAGAAAGGACATGCTGTTCAAAATTTTCTGGACTATCATCACGTAGTATCTATTCTCGTGTTTCAGAACTCTCTCTCAGAACACGTGTCGGAAATAGTGCCTAGAGTGATAGGTTTCGGTATAAAGACACATCTGGCAATCAACCCCTCTGGACACTGGTCTTCCAAAGGGAAAGCATCATGCCTGATTCAATAGCAGGGTTTGTCCCCTTTTTCTCTGTACTACTTGCTTTCACATTTCCTGAGTGAGATGATCTAATGCAGCCTATTGGCCACTACCCAATATGGGGCTCGTCTATTGATCCATTTATTTTATTTTATTGTTTTATCTTATTTTCTTTTATTCCCCCCCATTGTCTGCTCTCTGTGTCCATTCGTTGTGTGTTCTTCTGTGTCCATCTGCATTCTTTTCAGCAGCACCAGGATCTGTGTCTCTTTTTGTTGCGTCATCTTGCTGTGTCAGCTCTCCCTGTATGTGGCACCACTCCTGGGCAGGCTGTGCTTTTTTTTCACATGGGGTGGCTCTCTTTGCATGGCATATTCCTTGCACATGGGGCTCCCCTAAGCAGGGGACACCCCTGTGTGGTATGGTACTCCTTGCACACATCAGCACTGCACATGGGCCAGCTCACCACATGGGTCACAAGACTCTAGGTTTGAACCCTGGACCTCCCATATGGTCGATGGATGCTCTATCAGTTGAGCCACATCCGCTTCCCCTATTGATCCATTTAAAGTAAGGTGTCCCATAGGAGATTGGCTTTCCTTACACATAATCCCTTTCGGCCTTAGAATGGATTCCTGGACCAATTAGCTGTGGTCAGCCTAGCAGTATGAAATAACCCAAACCTCAGAAATTCAGTGTTATTTTACTTGGGTGGAGACTGTGACAGGTAATTAAGTTTTAAGGCTTGTCCAGTTTAGATGGCATAGAATGTTATATAAGATAGTCATTCCTTCATTCAGCAAACACTATGAAATACCTATTATGTACCCAGCACTGTCTTAGGCTATGGGGACACAACAGGAATAAGATATTTTCCTAGTTCTCAAGTAACTTATGGGTCATTTTAAAAATTTATAGGACAGTTATTCATGTTTGCAAGACGTTCACATATGAAAATAGCTACTTCATTTTTGAAAGCCAGGAGAAAGGTGATTTAAAATATATATATTACTTACTTGTTACTTCCCTGTTATTATTTGATTCTGCAGTATTCCCTCACAAAAACTCAGCTCAATACAGCATCAACACAGGATGGAGCACCTTAAATGCAGTAGTGCTGGTTGGTTATTTAATTGACGACTGGCAGATTCTGTTCTCCTTCCCACACATGAAACATGATGCAGGTCACGTGCTATTATCTTCTTTTCCCTTGTGCATACACATTTGCAGATGGCACTGTGACCCATCGTAGGGCAGGAAAGGGACACCACACAGTATCTGCAGCACTGGCAGAAGGAACATATCTGAATTATATATGTATATAATTCTACATCACAGTTAAAGGAAGTTGGGATATCTTGGGATGGACGGGACAAAGGAAAGAATACTGTTGATACCAGATGCTAAAAATATAAAAATATTGTTTGGTATTGTTTTCCAATCATAGCCAGACAGGGATAGTGAATGGGAAAGACACTATTCATTGGTATTCTCCTAGTAATCCCACCCCTCATCCTTCTTTCTGTTAACACTCTGCAAAGTAAGCGACAATCTCATGCATTGTTGTTTTTTTTTAATTCATTGGGTAACTGCTGACCCCAGAACTAAGTAACGATACTCTTTTCATTTGGTCAGTTCTTTGCTCATCTGTTCTTTACAGTTCTCTGAGTGCTTCCTCAAGATGTAAGCCACTGAGCAAGGCACCTGGAATACCGCCTTGTCCAAGGCATACTCCCTGCCATCCAGTGACAAGTACACGCTGAACATACTGCAAAAAAGATGTGATAAATTCCAGAAAAACTGATACAAAAAAGTGATAGCAGCTTTGTAGAATGTGATAACAAGTAGGCAGATTCAAGTAGGCAGATTCTGGCCACTAAGGGCTCAGTGTGAACCAGTATGTAACTGCTAATGTAAAGACCTGTGGTGAGTACCATTATATCAACCTAATTTGTTTTTTCTATAACACTAAACTCATGTAACTCTATTCTTTTAAGACTGCCTTTTGCAAGTGTCATGCCCTTTTGAAATGAAGGCTATGGCACTGTACTTTTGTTCCTTTTGAACAATTCACCTTTTGAGAATGCAGGTGAGGATTCAGGTAATTATGGGCAGTTATCAGCCCCATCCAGGATCACAGGTCTGGTTTTGTATTTAGTGCTTCAAAGGCTAAAGTATGTCTCTCTTGCGGGCAAATTGTTTTCTGATTTATAATATTTTAATATTTTGATGAAGCAGCTCACTAACTTTTCAAATTATTTTTCTTTATTAGAGAAGTTGTAAGTTTACAGAACAATCATGCATAAAATACAGAATTCCCATACACCACCCCACCATGATCAACACCTTACATTGGTGTGGAACATCAGTTAAATTGATGATAGCACATTTTTATCATTATACTATTAATTTAAGTCCATGAATTAACTTATGATTCTCTTTGTGCAGTATAGTCCCATGGATTTAAAAAATATTTTATTCTGTTATCATATATGTATATAATACAACATATCACCTTTTAATCATATTTAGATTTATATTTTAGTGCTATTAATTGCACTCACAACGTTGTGCTACCATCACCACCACACCATCCATTACCAAAACATTTCCATCATTCCAAACAGGTACCCTATATATTTTATGCCTTAAATCCTCTTTCCCTATTCCCACCCCATCCCCTGGTAACCTATATTCTAGATTATGACTTTACAAATTTGTTTGTTCTAATTGTTTCACATCAGTGAGATCATATAATTTTTGTCTGGCTTATTTCACTCAACATGACATCTTAAAGACTGATCAATGTTGTCACATGTATCAGAACTTCATTCCTTTTTAGAATGGAATGATATCCCATTATATGTATTTTATTTTTCCATTCCTCAGTTAATGGACACTTGAGTTGCTTCCATCTTTTTTGCAGTTGTGAAAATGCCTCTATGAACATTGGTGTGCAAATATCTGTTCGAGTCCTTGCTTTCAGTTCTCTTGGGTATACACCCATAAGTGGGATTGCTGGCTCAAATGGTAATTCTATACTTAGCTTTCTGAGGAACCACCAAACTGTCTTCCACAGCAGCTGCACCATTTTACATTGCCACCAGCAATGGATAAGTCTTCCTATTTCTCTCCATCTTCTCCAACACTTGTTATTTTCCAGGTTTTTTCAATAGCAGCCATTCTAAAATAAGTATGTAATAGTATCTCATTGTGATTTTGATTTGCATTTCCCAGATGGCTAATGATGTTGAGCATCTTTTCATGTGCTTTGTGGCCATTTGTATATCTTCTTTGGAGATATGTCTATTCAGGTCTTTTGCCCATTTTTTGAATTGGCACTTGGAGGTACAAATTTCCTTCTCAGCACTGCTTTCACTGTATCCCAAAAGTTTTGGCATGTTTTATTTTCATTTTCATTTGCCTTAAGATGTTTCCTAATTTTGCCTTTGATTTCCTTTTTAGCCCAATGGTTGTGTAAGAGTATGCTGTTTACTTTCCATGTATTTGTGTATTTTCCATTTCTCCCTCTTCTCTTGATTTCTTTAAAAGTGATTCTGTTGTGGTTGGAGAACATAGAATTTATGATTTGAATATTTTTAATTTATTGAGACTTGTTTTGTGACCCAACACATGGTCTATCCTGGAAAATGATTCATGTGTACTCAAGGAGAATGTATATTTTGATTTTGTTGCATAAAATATTCTATATATGTCTGTTAGGTCTATTTTGTTTAGGGTATCATTCAAGTCTTTTATTTCCTTATTCATCTTCTAACCATTAGAGGTGGTGTATTAAAGGCTCCTACTATTAATGTAGAACCATTGATTTCTCCCTTCAAATCTTTTTCTTCAAGTCTTGTCTTCATATACTTAGGGGCCCTGCTGTTATGGTATATATATATATATAATTGTTACATATTCCTGTTGAATTGTCCCCTTTATTGGTATGTAATGACTGTCTTTTCCCTCATAACCATTTGACTTAAAGTCTATTTCATATATAGCTGAGTATAGCTACTCAGCTCTCTTTTGGTTACTACTTGCATGGTATTTATTTATTTATTTCCACTGTTTCTCTTTCAACTTACTTGTATCTTTGAATTTACTATGAGTCTCTTGCAAACAGTGTATAGTTAGTCCCTACTTTTTTATCCATTCTGCCAACTTCTGCCTTTTGACTGGAGAGTTTATTGCATTTACATTTGAAATCATTACTGATAATACAGGACTTTCTTTTGCCATTTTGCTAGTTAGCTTTGGTAACTTTGTCCCTCACTTCTGTTACTGCCTACTTTTATATTTATTTGATTTTTTGTCTTGTATTATATTGAGGGACTTCTCATTTCTAACTGAATATATTTTTTGTCTATTTTCCTTATGATTGCCATAAGCTTAACATCCTAAATACATAATAATTTTTGGCTTCATACCAGATGAACTTCAATAGCATGTAATGAATACTTTTGCTAAACTCCTCTGTCCACCCACCATTTTTATACTTGTTAACACTTACATCTTTGTAAATTGTCCAAAAACATAGTTTTATCATTACTCATTTTTCATTTGAATTTTAGTACCTGTAGGAAGTAAGTGGAGTTACATACCCAGCAATACACTGCAACAACACTGACATTTACACTTATCCAAATGGTTGCCTTTACTACTCATCTTTATTTCTGTTTGCTTCTTCAAACCACTGTCTAGGGTCCTTTCCTTTCAGTCTGATGAACTCCCCTTAGCATTGCTTGTAGGGCAAGTCTAGTGATGATGAACTCTCTCAAATCTGTTTATCTGAGAATGTCTTAATCTCTCCCTTATTTTTGAAAGGAAATCTCATCAGTTGACAATTGTGTTCTTTCAGTATTTTAAATGTTTTAACCACTGCCTTCTGACCTCCATGGTTTCTGAGAGAAACCAGCACTCAATTTAACTGGGACTCTGTTATATGTAGCACATTGCTTTTCTCTTGTAGCTTTGAGAACTCTCTCCTTTTCCTTTGCACTCAATAGTGTGATCAATACATGATGGGATGTGTGTTTCTTCATGCTTTTCCTGTTTGGTGTTCTTTGAGCTTCTTGGATATGCATATTCATGTCTTTTGCTATGTTTGGGAAGTTCTCTGTCATTATTTCTTTGAATATTCCTTCTGCTCCTTCCTCTTTTTCTTCTCCTTCTGGGACTCTCATAATGTATATATTGGTATGCTTGTCCCAGAGGTGTCCAAGGCTACTTTTGCTTTTGATATGTCTTTTTTCTTTCTGCTCCTCAGACTGACTTTTTAAAAATGTCTGGTCTTCAAGGTCCCTGATTCTTTCTTCTGATGGCTGCAATCTGCCCTGGAAATGCCTGTGGGCATTTTTCATTTCAGTTATTATGATCTTTAACTCAGCCCTTCTATCAAGAAGGTCACCCAAGGCAAATGCAGTGTGCAGGGTTTTCCTTGTCTTTCTTGGCCTCTGTCTTATCCTGGGACTTTGCTTGCTAGTTATTTTGCAGTTGTCCTGCTTACAGGAGTTTGGTAGTCTGTGCTATTTCCTAGGAGCTAGATCTCCCTTTCCCATGTGTTTGCATCCATTAGGCCATTGTCCCAGACTGTCCTCCTCTATAGGTTTTATACTCCTTTCATTGTCTCAAGATGCTTTTTCCTAGAGGCAAATCTTGGAGGAAGGGCACACTGGAGAGGACTTTCTCAAACTCATGTTTCCTAGCCAAAACAAGGATCCATAAAGGAGGCACAGACTGCCTTCAAACTGCCCTGGGGAGGGGATCAAGAGGGGTGCCAAGAGTTTCTTCGATTCCCCAAAGCTGAACTTCCCTGTCCTGCCCAGCAAATGCAGCCTTCACTTAACTGTCCCTTACAGCCCCGAGGAAGCACAGTGTATTTAATTCTCTACCACAACTACCATGTCCAGGAGGGTTGAAACAGTGGCTACTGCTGCCTTTGTCCAGGGCAGGTTGAAAGAATGGCTACCACCATCTCTGTTCAGGCAGTTGAAACAATGACTACTACCACCTCATACAGGGTGGATTAAAACAATAGGTGTCTCCAGATCCAGGTCCCAGCAATTTGGATGCATGAATGAAAATTCATCATTAGCCTTGCCCACCCCATTCTTAGGGAAAGAGGATTTTTACATCTCTTTCTGTCACCAGTGAGTTAGCCAGAGTCTGGGCTCCATGCTGGCCTGCCTCAAGAATGGGGAATGGGTGCCAGGAGCCTCTTGCAGAAAGAGCAATTCGCTGTTCTTTACCATAATTTTTTCAGCCTCTATCTCCTGCTCTTCTCTAGATGCTGTATGGTGTTCTTCTAGCCTCCAAAGTTTTAAAATAGTTGTTTCAGACAGTTTCTGCCTGTTTAGTAGTTATTTTTGTAGAAGGACTGAGTCCTAGAGATCCCTACTGGAAAGATTCAGCTCACGAAATTTTATTATGTAATATTTTTGTTTTAAAAGATCATATTTACTTACCATATTTCTTCTATTTTAAGACATTCTTTTTTTTTTCACATTTTAACATCTTTCAAAATGGATGTGTTTTATAATCAACAGCATGCCATAATTTAGTTTGCAATTTTTGGGGACTGAATCATGTCTCCCACAAAGGACATGTTCAAGTCTTAACCCATGCTCCTGTGGGTGGGTGTAAACCATTTGTAAATAGGACCTTTGAAGATGCTGTTATTAGTTTAGCTTTCAACTCCTTTGTGAATGGGATCCTCAAAGATCCTGTTTAGATGAGGTCAAATTGAATCAGGGTGACCCTTAAACCATATGAATGGAGTCCTTAAAAGCAAAGGAAATTGAACACAGAAGTAGCAGCTAAAAGTAGGAAAAGCCAGACAGAGAGAGAGAGAGAGAGAGAGAGAGAGAGAGAGAGAGAGAGATCCCCAAAACCAGAATGCTACAGACTTTGGAGAAATCATGATCTTGCTGACACCTTGATTTTGGACTTCTAGCCTCCAAAACTGGGAGCCAAGAAATTCCTGTTATTTAAACCAACACATGTGTGGTATTTATCATAGTAACCCTGGCAGATTAAGACAGCACCATTCCTTCTTGCTCTTTAAAAAATCTCTTTTAGAGACACATGCCTCTACTGGGAGAGCATTGGAGAGCCCCTAAACTCCTGGTGGCTTCCTCCTGCTACTGTTAGGAGACAAGGGGAACTTACTCAGCTAAAACACAAAGGAATGACCCATTAAAGGAACTCAAGAATTCATGCCATTCATGTCCTACAGTTGTGAGAAAATCAGACCTTGTCTTATACTTTGATATATTATTGTGTCCCTGTCTTTTTGAAAAAGGAAATAATGGCATAGATAGATATAGATAAAATTGGTTCATAAATTTGGAATGAGATATAGCTAAAATTGGCTCATAAATTTGGAATGTTCCAAAATGATTTTATCCAATATTCAGTGAATGCTATAGTAGGCCATACTTGGTTTATTTAGCAGGTAATTAGGAGGTCTTCTAAATAAATAAGTCCCAGTTGTGGGAGATATTTTCAGCTCCTCCTGTGGTTATACCACTTATGTTTTAAATTATTTTGAGCCCCATTCTTCCTGGGACTGACTGTGGATTCTGTGATTTTTAATTTTAATTATTTTAAGATGTACCAGGGATTGAACCCAGGACCTCATACATGAGAAGCAGGCATTCAGTCATTGAGTTACATCTGCTCCCCAATAGGAGTTGGTTTTTTCATTTGTTTGTTTGTTTTTAGGAGGTACCAGAGATTGAACCCAGGACCTCGTACAAAGGAAGCAGGTGCATAACCACTTCAGCTACATTTGCTCCCACATTTATTCTTTTTTTAATTAATGGTATTTTGTACTTTTTTTTTTTTTACGCTTTGTTTATTTTTTTCTCCCCCCTCACTCCATTGTCTGCTCTCTGTGTCCATTTGCTGTGTGTTCTTCTGTGTCCACTTGTATTCTCATTAGGCGGCTCCAGGAACTGATCCTGGGACCTTCCAGAGTGGGAGAGAGGTGATCATTCTCTTGTACCACCTCAGCTCCCTGGTCTGCTGCATCTCTTATTGTCTTTCCTCTATGTCTCTTTTGTTGTGCCTTCTTGCTGTGCCAGCTCTCTGCATAGGCCAGCTCTCCTGTGCAGGCCAGCACCCCACATGGGCCAGCTCACCACATGGGCCACCTCTCCACATGGGACAGCTTGCCTTTGGGTATCAAACCCTGGACCTCCTATATGGTAGACGGGAACCCAGTTGCTTGAACCACATCCACTTCCCCCTATTTATTCTTAAATGGACTTTGCTTCCCCTTTCCCTTCTCATATTTCCTTCCTCTCTTCTTCCAATACTTTAAAGCTCAATTGACTATTTCGGAACAGTTTCCCAGTAAAATTTTATGATATTTATTTACATATGCTGTGCAATTCTAAATGTTTAAATTGAGTAAGGGAAACATACTGCACAATCATGGATACCATATCATATTGCTTATTGTTTCTAAAATGTCTTCCTATTTTCTGCTGATCTTTGGTCCTAATGACAAAAAAGCCTTCGTGAATACCCTCAAAATGTATGCTTCCATACTTACCTGGCAGGGAAGATACCATGATCAAGAAGGTGCTTTTCCCAGGATGAGGCTTATATATTGCCCTCCAGATGTGCTAACCCCTGTGAATTCCCGAAATTGGAAAACTTGACTTAGCTGTATAATTAGTGATAGTGGGAACTGTGTTTGCACTCTCCCCTGTTAGGAAAAAAAAAAAGAAAGAAAGAAAGAAAAAAAAAATTCTTCCATGTTCATAATTTGTCTAAGACTTGGGACATCCAGAAATTTCTCTTTCAATTCTTTCCTTTTCCTGGAGGAATGGTATCCAATCCTGCTGCACATTAGACGCTTCTACAACATACTGGTGCCCAGGCCCTGCCCACAGAGGTTTTGATTTAATTGGCTTGATGCAGAGTTCACACTTCAGTATTGGATAAAAACAAAAACTGCCCAGGTGATTATAGAGCCAGGATAAAAAACGACTGTAAGACTGCCAGCATTGAAACCGGTCAGAAACTAGTAAAAATCCTCCAAATCCAGAGGGTAAGGCTGGTCTCGACTAGTGAAAACATGAGGCAGAATCTCTCCAGCAGCTATTGGAACAAATACTGGCGATCTTGTCCAGAACATTCCTTGGCTCCAGTTCCTGAGATCATGATGCATTTCCCCGAGATTAAAGATTTCAACACCTTTGTCTCTTTTCTGCTATCTTTCAGAGTGACCAGCCCAGCCTTCCGGTGGCTAATCTATATAGTACCTTTGTGCAAATTAGAAGTCACCACTTCTTTATTGTCATTTTCTAGAAAATTGTCAAACTAAATATGCATATGTGTGATGTAACATTACAAATGGCACCCTGTGGAGTTGCGCAGTGCACAGCCTACACAACCACACCCTGTGACCCATCATGTGCTTGTATTTCCTGCTTAAACAAGTCATGACCTGAACTAGTGACCTGAGACTGTAGGCCTTAGATGACGATTATTGGCAGTCTGGCCTAAGCATGGCAACCAAGATAAAAGGGAACTTCAAAGTCTGAGATGATAGGTTAGATATTCTCTGAAAGGCTCACTGCCTCATGACGCTGCTATGTTGCTTAATTTAGTCCATGATGCTAGGGAAGTAAATTCAAAGTTGACTAAGTCAGTGTCTAGAATCTGTGAGCGAATAATAATTAAAAGTCATGACCACTATGAAATCTTGGATGACTTTATGACATTATTTGCTTATACAGAGTTAAAGGCAAACAGATCCTTCCCTGGCTCAGTGAAAAATTGCTGAGTAAGCCAGACTTCTTCTGAGATTCCTCAGCATCTTTTTTTTTTTGCCCTTTCTTCCTGGGAGTTGACATTAAGATGAGGCAGGTACATTACACATAAAGTATTCTGATCAAAGGTTTCAGCACTGCACCTCAGTGCCTGGTCAGTGGGTTACATGGATGATTCCTATTTTCATTGTAGCTGCACTCAAGCAGACTCTAGTGGTCCAGCAGCACTGACTAATAGAGCATTGTGCAATGATGGAGATGTTCTATAATTTGTGCTGTCCAATAAGGTAGGCATTAGCTACATGTGGCTACAGAGCACATGAAATGGGTCTAGTGAAACTGAGGAACTAATATTTTTTTTTAATTTTAAATAATTTCAATTAAATTTTAAAAAAAAGATTTATTTTATTTATTTCTCTTCCCTTCTCCCCCCGCCACCCCCATTGTCTGCTCTCTTGTGTACTGTTCGCTGTGTGTTCTTCTGTGTCCGCTTGCATTCTCAGCGGCACAAGGAATCTGTGTCTCTTTTTGTTGCGTCATCTTGCTGCATCAGCTCTCCATGTGTGCGGTGCCACTCCTGGGCTGCCTGCGTTTTTTTCATGTGGGGCCACTCTTCTTGCAAGGTGCACTCCTTGTGCGTGGGGCTCCCCTATGCGGGCGACACCCCTGCGTGGCATGGCACTCCTTGTGTGTGGCAGCACTGCACGTGGGCCAGCTCACCACCTGGGTCAGGAGGCCCTGGGTACCAAACCCTGGACCACCTATATGGTAGGCAGACCCTCTATTGGTCGAGCCACATCCGCTTCCCTCAATTAAGTTTAAATGTAAATAGCTACATGTGGCTACAGGCTACCATATTAAAGCAGATCTGAAGGCTAGTTCTTATCTGGAGGGGGGAGAAAACTAATAATTCTTGTATACCTTCCAATTGTCCTTTTATGATCTTATTTAATATCCACAAAATCCTGCAAGGTAGAGATTATTTCCACTTTATAAATAAAAATAACTGAAGCTCAGAGAATTGATTGCCTAAGCTTATATAAATAATAAATGATCAAATTAGTATTCAAACTTGGGTCTTTTCAGCTCTAAAACCAGGGCTTGAATTTTCTTCAGGAAAGTCTTTATCCTGAAGTGTTAGAAGTAAATTCACAATAAAAACATTAATAACAACTACCAAAACACTCCCACCAAATGTCTGCATATAGTAAAACTGGAATTCCAGAGACAAGAGAATGTGTGGTGGTCCAGGGAAGAGCAATTTGCTTAGCAGACAGCAGTATGATGTTGGAGATGGGGTCAGTGTGCTCAGTACTGAGGCTGCTGTAATGGTGAAAAACAGGTTACTCTCACAGCAGTCTTCCCAAATTTTCAAGTCCAAGGTCCTGTGCTCCATTCTTACCTATTCCCTTTCTGATTAAAATTGGGTTTTAGTGTCCTGAGTAGAACCAGTGCAGGCTTACTTATTTGTAGCTGCTGAGTAGAGGTATGACTGAGGGTTGTCAGCTTCTTCTAATTAAATCCCCTGGACCTAAAGTCCACACTGGCCAAGGACTGGTCTTCTTGCTCAACTGGTTCTCTCCCCACCCTCACTCCCACTTTCCCCCTTCTCTGTGTCTTAAGAGACCCTGAATCAGCATTTATAGCTCTTTCTTCTTTCCACTATCTCCTGGCTTTTCGTTTTCATTCTTCCTCACATCTAGTGAACATGAATTTATCCCGTAGGCTAAAAGTTCTCAGCCCCGAGTGCATTCAAATTAACTGGTGCACTTTAAAAAATACAGCTGCCAGGGATCATTCCCAGACAAACTGAATTTGAGTTTAATGTGTCTGCCTATGAGTATGCTTTAAGAGTTCCCCAGAATGTTAGACAGGAATGAAAGCACAGCTGTTGATGATTGGCCCTCCACATGTATCCCAGGGTTCTGCTTCAAACCCAGGGCACCGTGGAGGTTGGGCATTATGGGTGGTACATGATTAATAATAAGCACTTGACATGTGTCTCAGTGAACTTGGAGGTGAGGAAGACAAAAAGAGATGTGTCAAGGGCCCCACAGAGGGTTTCTGTTATGAGCTTTAATGTATGGATGGAGCACATGAAACCCTCATGAAAGAGCTTTAGGGTGAATGATCATATTGACGTTTCTTTCTTTTTAAAACAATTTGTTGAGAACCTTTGCATTTGTTCCTGCTGTAGGTACATGAAGATGGATGAGACAGGGTTCTCTACCGTGGAAAAGGTCAGTTTGGAGAATTAGTAAAAAAGAAGATAAAAATCAGAAAAATTTGGTTGACCAAATAAGAATACTCTTCATTAAACTATTTATGTATACCATTTGCCATTTACTACCACCCGGCACAATTACTTCTTAATACACCTCATTAAATATATGTCAGGTTATCTTTTTGTAAATTGTATTTAATTACAGTGATATACTCTGTTAATACATTTTCAGTCTTCATATGGTCTGTTTGTGCACAATTTAAACAAATTAGAGGAGGCCTTAGTGCAATATCCACCTGCAATGTTTCTCATAAAGATTATGTGCGAAGGAAATACTTTATAATAGTTTCTGACAAATGTGTTGGTATAAAATGCATTAGATAAGTCTATTCATCTTCTTTTACATCCCCTTTGCCAACTCTTTTCCTCCATCACGTCACACCTAACAATTTTCCATTACTTACCATAGCCTAAGTCAAAGTATTTGCTGTGCTTTGATGGGGATATAAGAAGGAAAATTAAAGAAAAACTTCTTTGCTGGTAGTCAGGGCTCCAGGGTGGTCTGTGTCTGTTGGGACAGCACAATGTCTGCCTCAATGGTAGTAGCATCTGGCATGTCTCCGCGGCTTTGTGTCTGTCCTTCCTCTGCTTCAGCATCAGCAGTATTTGAAAAACCGTGTGCAGTGCTTAGGGTGTCAGCCACCTAGTGGAGGAGGGTAGAGTTTGGAGGACAAGTGCTCCTCTCCTCTGAGCCAAGCTTGACTTCCTCTTCACACCTCCAAGCCCACATAAATCACCCCGAAGCATTTCTAGTTTCTTGCCTTTTCTCCCTCCCTCTCCATATCTTTCTCCTCAATTTTTCTCTTTTTTTCAATAATGGTGGAATTGAGTCATGGAAAAGGGTGCAAGAATGAGGGAAGGAAAGGAAAAGGTTGGGATTGAAGAGACATTCTGGCTTTTTCCCATTCTGCCTTCTAACAGTGAGTACCTTCACAGGCACACACACAAATACACGCATATGCTCATACAGTGAAATGCTGAATCAGATTCTTCTCCATGCAAAGTCACTCATGCAAGTCTCTGAGAAGCCATTATAGTGTCATAGTTCTGGTCCACTAAAGGAAGCTCTTGAAATCTGAGCAAGAGAGACTAGGTTTCATCAATAATATCCCCCAACCCCAACCTGTTACCAATGAATGCCCTCCTTCAGATAACCATGTAAGAAGTTGGAGATGACTTTCTGAGAAATGTCCTGTGAGGCTGTGATGGAAAGAAGTGGGAAATGGTGCTTGTTGTGTTCTCTGCTGTTCTCACCATGGCTGAACACAATTTCTAGACGGAATCCCATTCTCTCTCTCTCTCTCTCTCTCTCTCTCTCTCGCTCTCTCTCTCTCTCTCTCTCTTCCTCCCATTTCTTCAAGTTTTGGATGATTTCAATGCTACCCATTGAATTAGGCACTGGAAGATTGCCCTCTTTTGACCCTGCAGGGAAAATTAGAGGCCTGCCTAGACCTGCAAGGTCAGGTCCCTATGTCTTTACGCATTAAGTGTTTTCTTTTGGTCACTGATTAAATGTCATCTTCTCCACATGACCTTTCCTGACCACCTATTTACGTATTTCCCCTAACTCCCTTATTGTGGGTCAGGTACTCTGCTTCCATCACAGCACTTAACATGGTTGACATTGTAAAAGTTTTGTTTGTTTGTTTAATTGTCTGTCTTACTCCACTATAATGTAAATTCCACAAGGGTAGGGATCATATAATTTTTTGTTTATTCTAATTATACCAGCATTTAGCACAGCATCTGGCACATTGTAGTTGATTTTTAGGGTGAGACAATTTTAAAGAAACTCTTTCTAGAGTGGTTTACAAGTCAGAGTTCTGTAGAGAAGAAATTAATGTATGGGATTGTGGGGGCTAGCAAGTTCAAAATTGGTATGGAAGGACAGCAGGCTAAGGCAGAATTTCTTCTCCAGGAAACCTCAGTTCTTTGCTTTTAAAGCCTTCAATTAAATATCAAGGGCCATCTCTTTAATTTGAAGTTAACTGATTGTTGATGTTTGCCACATCTACAGAATAACTTCACAGCAACTTCTAGGCTAGTGTTTGACCAAACAAATGGACAACCACCACAAGTGCTAAGAATGTTTTTTTAAGGGCCTATTCATTCCTTACTTATAACCACTGGACCCAATATTACTCAAGGGCAATTTAGATTACAAAATGGTGACTTTTTTCCTTGGTTCCAGACTGGCCACATAGCTTCCATTTATACTTAGTATATATTTTCAGTTTTCATCTTTGGAATAATGTCTACTTTTTAAAAAAGTATATTTATCAAAACTCATTTAAATGCACACTTAAAATGGATATATTTTATTGTATGTAAATTATATCTCAATAAAGTTAATTTACAAAGAAAGTATATTTGCTTTATCCATTATAAATACTCGATGATAATGAAAAATTCAGAAAAGACAGGAAATCAAAGAGAAATTAAATTATTTGTCTTCTCTTCTCCTCATCCCAGATAAGTTATATACTTTGATGAATTTGCTTTCAATCTTTTTGATGCAAAGATTTTTTTCAACTTTTGAAGTATAATGTATACACAAGAAATTACATGTGATTACAGCTTGATGAATTTTCACAAACTGAACACACCTTTATAACCAGGACCCAGACCAAGAAACAGAATTTTTCTAGTACTGCAGAAATCAACTTCATGCTCCTGTATAATCATCATCCCACAAAGGTAATTGCTATCCTAATTTCTAAGAACAGATTAGTTTCATTTGTTTTTGTACTTTATATATATAGAATCATACAACATTCATACTTTTATGTGTTGTTTCTTTTAACACTATGTTTATGAGATTTATTCCTATTACTGAGTGTAGTTATAGATAGTTTACCTTCATAACTGTGGGATATTCCATTTTTGTCAATATATTCCAATATATTTATCCATTCTATTGTTGATGGACATTAGGGGAATATTCAATTTGAGGCTATTGCAAGCTGCTATGAACATACTGCTTCATCTTTTCTAATGAATGCATGTAAGAATTTCTATTGGTAAGTGTTAGATAATAGGATACATATATATTCAGATTAAGTAGATACAGCCACAGATTTCCAGTCATGGACCAATTCTCCTGTCCACTAGCACTGTATGCTATATCTCGTGACTCCAATTGGCTTTTTCCATCTTTTTCATTTTAAGCATTCTGGTGGATGTGTAGTTTTATCACATTTGTTTTTGTTTGTGTTTACATGGTGACTATTGAAGTTGAGCACCTGATGTGTTAATTAGCCATGGAGACAAGAAGGTAGAGGGTTGAAATACTTAAAATGCTAGGAAAAAACAAAAACTGCCAGCCAAGAATTTTATATCTGGTTCAGACTTTTCTTACAATGAGAGAGAGATTAAGACATTCTCAAATTTTTAAAAAAGCTGAGGGAATTCATTACCACTTGACCTATCCTACAAGCAATGTTAAAGGGAGTTCTTCAGATGGAAAAGAAAGGACACAGACAGTGACTCCAAACAGAATAAGGTAATAAAGACTTGTGGTAAAGGTAACCATTTGTGTTACATATACATGCCAGTATTATTGTTGTATATTGTTTGGTATGTAACTCCACTTATTACCTACAGGTACTAAAAGGCAAATGCATGAAAAATAATAATATATACATGTTTTTGGACAGACAATGTACAAAGAAATGGTATTAAGAACATAGAATGGTGGGGGACCAAGACGTTTAGCAAAAGTGTATGTGCCTGCTATTGAAGTAAAGTTAGAATCAAACCAAATATGATTGTTATATATTTATGATGTTAAATTTTAAACTCAAGGTAACCACAAGGAAAATAAATGAAAAATATATCCAGATAGAAATGAGAAGGTACTCAATAAGGTATAAGACAAAATCAAATAAATATAAAAGTAGGCATTAACAGAAGTATGGGACAAAAAGCTATAAGACTTGCAAAGGCTAAATAGTAAAATGGCTGAAGAAAGTCCTGTATTATTAGTACTGACTTTAATTTTAAATGAATTAAATAGTCCAATTAAAAGGCAGAGATTGGCAGAATGAATAAAAAAGTATGACCCAACTATATATTATCTGCACGTGACTCATATAAATTCAAAGATACAAGTCGGTTCAAAGTGAAAGAAGGCAAAAAAAAAAAGAAACAAAAAACCATACAAATAAATAATAACCAAAAGAGAGCTTGAGTAGCTATACTGATATACTGATAACATATAAAATAGACTTAAAGTCAAAAATGGTTATGAGGGACAAAGACAGTCATTATATACTGATAAAAGGGACAATCCAACAGGAAGATGTTACAATTATAAATATATATGCACATAACAGCAGGACCTCTAAATATATGAAGAAAAGACTGACAGATTTGAAGGAAGAAATTAATGGTTCTACATTAATAGTAGAAAACTTTAGTATACCACTCTCAGTAATGGATAGAACATCTAGTCAGAAGATCAATAAGGAAATAAAAGACTTGAATGATGCTCTAAACAAACTAGACTTAACAAACATATATAGAACTCTTCACACAACAAAAATGGAATATACACTCTCCTCCAGTGCACATGAATCATTCTCCAGGATAGACCATATGCTGGGTCATAAAACAATTCTCAATAAATTAAAAAATATTCAAATCATACAATATATGTTCTCCAATCACAACAGAATTAAAGTAGAAATAAAGAGAAGAGGGAGAAATGGAAAATTCACAAATATATGGAAAGTAAGCAACGTACGCCTAGACAACCAATGGGTTAACAATGAACTCAAAGGCAAAATTAGGAAATATCTTGAGGCGAACGAAACTGAAAACACACCAAAACATAATGGACACCGCCAAGACAGTGTTAAAAAGAAGTTTATAGTCCTAAAAGCTTCCATTAAAAAGGAAGAATGACTTGAAATCAGAAACCTAATCTTGAAGTTTTAAGAACTGGAAAAAGAAGCTAAACTAAATCTGTTAGCAGAAGGAAGGAAATAACAGAGTAGAAATAAATGAAATAGAAAACAGAGAGAATCAACTAAACCAAAAGGTGGTTCTTTGAAAAGATCAATAAAATTGACAACAGTTTAGCTGTACTGACAAAAAAATAGAAAGGATACAAATAACTAAAATCACAGATGAAAAGGGGAACATTACTACCGACCCTGCAGAAATAAAAAGGACTATGATACTATGAACAGCTGTATGCCAGTAAATTAAATAACCCAGATGAAATGGACAAATTATTAGACAGACACAAACTACCTATGTGGATTTAAGGAGAAATGGATCACAACAAACAAATTACTAGGAAAAAGATTGAATCAGTAATCAAAAACCTATCAACAAAGAAAAGCCCAGGACCAGATGGCCTCTCATGGGTTTTCTAGCAAGCATTCCAAGAAGAATAACTCAAATTCTGCCAATTGAAGAGGAGGGAGTATTCCCTAATTCATTCAATGAGGCCAACATCACCCTCACACCAAAGCCAGAAAGAAGAAAAGAAAACTATAGAACAATATGTCTTATGAATATAGATGTGAAAATTATGAACAAAATACTAGGAAACCAAATCCAACAGCATATTAAATGAATTTTACACCATGATCAGGTGGGATTTATCTTTGGTAGGCAAGGTTGGTTCAGCATAAGAAAACCGATTATTGTAATACACACACTAACAGAATGAAGGGGAAAAACACATGATCATCTCAATTGATGCAGACAGTTTGGTGTTCCTCAGAAAGCTAAGTATTGAACTACCATATGACCTAGAAATCCCATCATTTAGTATTTAACAACAATAAAAAAATTGAAAGCAGGGACCCAAACAGATATTTGCACATCGATAGTCATAGCAGCATTATTCACTATTGCCAAAAGGTGGAAGCAATCCAAATGTCCATCAATCAACGAATGGATAAATAAAATGTAAAATGTGGTATATGCATACCATGGAATATTACTCACCTGTAAAAAAGAATGAAGTCCCGATACATGCAATAACATGGATGAACCTTGAAAACCTCATGCTGAGTGAAATAAGCCAAACACAAAAGGACAACTATTGTATGATCTCACTGTTTTGAAACATTTAGAATAAGCAAACTCATGGAGTCACAGTCTTGAATATATGTTAACAGGGGATAGGGTGGTGGTGATACAGAATGGAAAGTTAAGGCTTAAAATGTACAAGCTTCTTACTTGGAATGATGGAAATATTTTAGTAATGACTAGTGGTGTTGGTAGAAAAACACTGTGAATGCAATTAACAGCACTGAAATATATATCTGAATGTGATTAAAAGGGGAAATATTAGATTGACTATAGTAACAGAATAAAATTTTTTAAAAATCCATGGAACTACACTACAGAGACAATGAGTCCTAAGTTAAACCATGGCCTTTAGTTAATGTATATTTATAAAAATATGTTATCATCAACTTTAACGAATATTCCTACTAATGAAAGGTGTCGGAGGTATGGTAGTATATGGGAATCCTTACATTTTATGCTCGATTGTTCTGTAAACCCATAGCTTCTTTAATAAAGAAAAATAAGTGTTACTCAGAAGGTACTGTTTTTAAAATTAATGATTAATTTATTAAAGATACAATTAAAAAAAATTCTTTTTTTAAAGATTTATTTTTATTTATTTAATTCTCCTCCCCTCCCCCAGTTGTCTGTTTTTTCTTTTTTTTCTGTGTCTTTTTGCTGCTTCTGTTGTCGTCAGCGGCAGGGGAAGTGTGGGCGGCGCCATTCCTCAGCAGGCTGCTCCCTCCTTCGCGCTGGGCGGCTCTCCTTATGGGTGCACTCCTTGCGCGTGGGGCTCCCCTACGCGGGGGACACCCCTGTGTGGCACGGCACTCCTTGTGCGCATCAGCACTGCGCATGGGCCAGCTCCACACGGGTCAAGGAGACCCGGGGCTTGAACCGCGGGTCTCCCATGTGGTAGACGGACGCCCTAACCACTGGGCCAAAGTCCGTTTCCCGAATTTTTTAAAAATTTTAAATTCTATAAACATATATTACATTTTTATCATTTGCCATCCTTAGCACAGACTTGCTAGAATAGATTCTACACAGGAAAGAGAAGAAAATGAATAAAGTGGTTTAGAGCCCCAATTTTACAGTTCATTCCTGATTCTGTCCAAAAAATTTACCAAAAGCATTAGTTCTGAAAATTATGCATATGTTTACTTCTTATCCCAGAAATATCACAAATTTGATAAAAATGTGTTTAAGAACAGAAATCAAGAAATGTATTCAAGTAGTTTCTGCCACTATTAAATTTTCCCTTATGACAAACACAAATTTTATTTGTGTATCTCCGTTTTCATCCATTTACCTCCCAAAGATGTTAGGTGTAACAATAAAAAGTGTAAAAGGGAGCCTGCTAATGAGTTCTTCTTGCTACTGGCCTTTGCCTCTAAAATGTCTTCTGGTTTGTCAAACCGCCATGTTTTCCTCTGCCTCTAAACTACTTGTGTTTCAAAAGTATCTTGAAAGTATTGTTCCACTATCTTCTGCATTCTATAGTGGAAATCCCTGGTTACATGCTCTGGAGAAATTTGATGCAAATATTAAACGGAAGAAAAGGTCTATGGAAAAGATTACCTGATATACTGCTCCTTCAGCTCCAGCTCTGTCTCCTGCACCCCCTTTTCTCCTTCTGTCCCAGAGCTGCCTGAATTATGCCTTCCTGGACAGTGAATTCTTTTGCTTCAGGGAGGGATCAATGATGATCTGCTTGACTTTTTGCTCAAGTTTGTCAATTAACACCTTGAGGTAGCAAATGCTATATTACCTGGAAGACACATTGACTTTTCATTCAAGGTAACCAAGACTTTAAAGTTTCTTATAATTATGTCTGAGATAATTCACAGCTGGACTAGGGCCCTTGGCTCTTTCATTGACAGTAAGCCATATTTTAACTCATCCCCAGATGCACAAAGTCTATTCATTGAATCTCTGAGTCACTAATTGCCTTTAAAGTGTCATTAAAAGCAGAGACATTACTAAAGAGCTTTTATCAGTCACACTTTGATTCAAGTTCTGTTAGGTATTTGAGGGAAGAATTAATAACGTAATCAATGATGTCAAAAAAAGGGAGGCTATTGAAGCTATTGTATTCTTCACTGTTCAAGTCCAAGAAATACTGAAAAATGTAAAGGACCAGTTAGAATGGCATTTAGTTGGCCAGTGAGACATGCTGGAGAGGGAAGGGATATTACATCCCTGAAGGTTAAAATGTGTAGGTTTTCAAGATTGCCCTTCTTCCTCCTTTTCTTTGTCTGCACCTCTGCTATATCATTCTCTGTCATCATCCTTTCCACATATCTAGATATGGAGTTTATTTTGAAGGACATTCAAAATAATTCAACAGCTATTCATATACAAGTATCATTTATATAATTTAGATAACCAAGCAATGATGAAATACTAGCATGGCAGAACCTAAAATAGTTTGGCCCAGCTTATTAAGTTGTTATGATGCACTTTACAGGCTCATTTGCTGTAATTAATTAGTGGAGAGAGGATAGAGCCTCAGCCTTAATTGCCATCTAGCTAACAAATGTTTTTGAGGAGAGTTCATTTATTTAGAAGAGCACAATTACGAAGAGTACATATGTTAAAAGAGACTTTTGTTCTCCTTTCACTTTATATTTTTTTCTAACACTATTATTTAAAATAGATTTTTCAAGCTCTTAATGGAAACACACACTGTGCTCCTTTGCCAACAGCCTTCTTTGCGAAACTGACATTTCCTGAAACATCACCTCCCGTCTTTACATGCAGTGTGTTTTTCTCCCGTGGTTGCTGATAGATCTTTGTGCTTTAGCCCATTCAAATCTTTACAATATTTATGGGTTAGAGTTGGGAGGAATGATGGGGCCTGATTTTCTTCCTCTTTTTCTCAAGCCTCCAGAGCAAGATCAGATAACTAGACTAATTTTGCAGAGTGAAAATAACAACATAAAAACCTACTTAAAAGAAATATACAAAATGTTGACATTGGTACCCTGAATTAGAATTATTATTTTGAAGGATATTCAATCCCTTACATGTCAACATGCAAACAGTCATAATTTTTAAATATTATTTAGTTCTTAAATGGCTCTCAAAGTGGCTTTTTACTGTATTATTTCATTTGGTCATCTTCCAAATATTGAAGCAGGCTGGGCAAAATGTTATTACTTTCCATTTACAAATAAAGTAACTGAGATTGATAGACATTAAAGGACTTACCCAGGAATATATAACTGTCTTTAGTGGAGGCCAAAAACAAGTCTGGCCTCCTAATGGCCAGCACATATCTTCCATACCACTGTTGCTAAGTATTTCAAATATTCAGTGAATAAATAAAACAGATACCCACATATCCATCTCCTCCAATTTAACAAATGTTAGCCTTTCATCTAATTGTTTCAGATCATTTTTATTTGGATGTTTGTAGCAAACTATTATGACTTTATCTAATATGATTCTCCCCCCCTCTGTTTCCCTTCCCTCTTGCCTACCCTCAGGAGTCACCACGATTGTGAGGTTTTGGGGTAACTTTTCCATGAAAGTTTTCATACTTTTACTATGTATTATTATATAATAATATATAATATTATTTTGTGCTTTAACATTTTACATATATGAAATCATATGTACCATTTTGCAACTGCAGATTGGCCCTATCTCTTCAGTAATAAGTTTCTGAGATTTATCCATGTAGAGCTAGTTCATTCATTTCAATGCCTACATAGTATTCCATTCTTATATATAAACCAGTGTTTATTCATTCACTTCTCATGTGTGAATATTTAGGTTATTTTCCATTTTCCCCTTTTTCAAGCAGTGCATTAAAGAACATCCTTATGCAGTATTTCTTGGGCAGAGGTACAAGAATTTCTCTATGCATGAAGGATACACCCAGAAGTTTAATCAACGTGGTATGCATATTTTCAGCTCTTATAGATATGGGCAAATTGCTTTCCAAATTAGTTGCATCCAGTTGTTTTCACACAAGCAATATATAAATTCCCCTTTTCCTACTTTCTCTCCAACATTTTATATCAGTTTTGCATGGTTTCATTCCCCCCAATTTGTTTTAATTTGATGATTAGTGAGCTTGTGTATCTTTTTGTATGCTTACCAATCATTGAGATTTCTTCTGCAAACTGCCTGATTACATTCTTTTCTTGTTGTGTTTTTTTCTATTGAGCTTTTTGTCTCTTATTATTTGTAGAAAACCCTTCTATATTCTGGTCACTTTATCATTTATATGATTTGCAAATATCTTTTCTCTAATCTGTGATTTTCCTCAACTTAGCTTATGGTGTCTTTTTTGTTTTTATTTTTTTATAGTTTTTTTTAATTGTGTGTTTTGACTTTTTTTCTTTCTCCACCCTCTCCCCCTTCCCACCAGGATGTCCCAGGGATCGAACCTGGTCCTCCCATATGGTAGGCAGAAGCCCTATCACTTGAGCCACATCTGCTTCTCAGTCTTTTTATTTTTGATAGAGAGATTTTAATTATAATGCAATAAAATTTATCAATATTTCCCTGATGGTTTATAATACCTGCCTTTTAAGAAATTCTGCCTTAGCCTGATGTCATAAAGATACTCCCCTATAGTTTTTTTCCGAAGGGTTAAGAGCTTTGCATTTCACACATAGATCTTACATTCATCTTGAATTTACTTTTGTGGATGACTAAGAGGTAGAAATCTATTTTTATCTTTTCCTTATAAAGAACCAATTGTCTCAACACTATTTATTAAATAATCCTTATTTTAACTTTTGGTTTCTCAAACTTAGTTTTTATTTTCCATCAAGTTTATATATATACAAAGTATAAAGACTAAAGCACTTACAGGCTTGCTATGAAAAATAGAAGTTCTTTGCCATCACACTTGTCACCCTTTCTCCCACCCCAGATACAAACATCATTTTACTCTTTCTAGTTTTGAAAACTTTTTTTCTCCTTTGTCTCATAATTATATGCTTCTTAATATTTCATTTGGGTCATTGTTCTTCAACTTTCAATTTTTAAAGATAATGATTTTTTTCCTGTTCTCCATTCTCTTAAAATATATTTCACTCTCCTATTATAATTTTGGTTGAATCAATATTCCAGATTTACATTATTTTGATTATATGAACTCTATTTGCAACTGAGCACTCCCCCTATACCCTAGAGTTAATTGTCTTGTTTTATTCATTTGCTTATTTTCCTATGTTCTTATCATAATTATCTCCCAACTTTCTCCCATTTATATAAATCTCCTCTCAAGTTCAAACATTTGAATTTTCTGACAATATCATTTTTTAAAGAAGTTTGTCCCAGAGCCTTCTGACCTGCTCCAAACTGGACAAAGTTGTTCTCAAGTAGCTATAATTACTGCTGTCTTGAGATTTTCCTTAACCATCATGCCAAGGATTCATTTTACTTCCCTCTTGAATTAGAATCTTGAATTAATTAATAATTAATTAATTCCCTCTTGAATTAGAGTCCTTGTTTTCTGGATCCCATTCCCTTGACTTCATTACCATAATTCAGTGAATATATTCATTAGTCACTTCCTAAGCCAAAGTGCTTGTGAAATTAGCTTTTGTGATATTTTATGTCTACAATATCTTTATTCTATTAAAACACTTGGCCCTCAGAATTTTGAAGGCATTGCTCCATTATCTCCTACTTTCTAGTATGCTCTTGAGAGTTCAGAAGCCAATTTATTTGTGATCCTATGGAAGAGAAGACTAGCAATGCGAAATCAAGATTGGAGAGGGCCATCAAAGTAGCGAGTTGTTGGCTTAGTTGCTATTGCTGTAGTATTCCCCCACTTAAGTTAAATAAATTTGATTTCAAGATGACTACTCAGAAATACTGAGGATATGCTGTCTCTTTCCCAAACTGAAGGCTTCTTGTGCTACCAAGTATTAGAGTCGTCCCCCTACTCCCACCCCAGGACAATGCTCATGTGGGGTAGTGGTGAGAGAGTATTCGAAAGACACAGTGTGCATATCCAGGAGTTTGGTGTCTTCTACCTGCCTGGGGAAAGTAGGCAGGAGACTCCCACAGGCCATGGTGTGAAGAGAAGTCAGTAAGTGGTACAAGCTAATAATCTGGAAAGCCAAGGATACATGAGTTTACTGTGGGCAAATGAATGGGCGTGGAAGTTAGCCAGGCTTGAGTTGTCAAGGAACCTCACCTAGAAGCTTCTTATTAAGTAAAGAGATCCCAGAAATAAGATGATGTGAACGTACTTCTTGGATCAAGAGCTGAGGGTGGGAAGCGGACTTGGCCCAGCGGTTAGGGTGTCCGTCTACCACATGGGAGGTCTGCGGTTCAAACTCCAGGCCTCCTTGACCTGTGTGGAGCTGGCCCATGCGCAGTGCTGATGTGCGCAAGGAGTGCCGTGCCATGTAGGGGTGTCCCCCCCGTAGGGGAGTCCCACACGAAAGGAGTGCGCCCCGTAAGGAGAGCCTCCCAGCGCGAAAGAAAGTGCAGTCTGCCCAGGAATGGCACCGCACACACGGAGAGCTGACACAACAAGATGACGCAACAAAAAGAAACACAGATTCCCATGCCACTGACAATAACAGAAGTGGACGAAGAAGACGTAGCAAATAGACACAGAGAACAGACAGCTGGAGCTGGGGGGGGGGGGGGCGGTGGAAGGGGAGAGAAATAAATAAATAAAATGAAAAATTTTAAAAAAGAGCTGAGGGTTACATAAGAGATCAACTAGGAAGTGCCTTGTTGCAGTGTAAGGCACCAAAGTTTGGGGGCTAGTCCTCAAAGATCCCACAAATGTGCTTTGGGGTGCCTGCCACACAGAAGACACCCACAGCCATATCTGAGCAGCACCATGGAGGATACAAGGGAGATGTTTACAGACATACAAGGTTTGCCACACAAAGTATCTCTTTCTGAACAGTCTTGAAGGAAATGCTCCAATAAGAATAAAAATAAATCTAGGAGATACAGGCTATGATATGGAAAATAAGGATGCCTAAATAAATGTGCCAATGTTTATTTTATTCAATTTTATTTTATTTTGTATCAGGATTTAAGGGAAGAAAAAAATTCTTAACAATCCAGAACTATAGTTCTAGACAATATCAGCATGGGGAAGAGAAGAATAAAGACCAAAGGAGCATGAGTGTTCGTTAACAATATAGCTTCAAAATAAACAAAGCATCATAATTAAGTCAGGTCCCACCCCTCACGAGAAATATAGGAGGGTTCAGCATCAGAAAACCTTAATAGGCTTCAATATTTTTGTAGTCTTAAAAATAAAAATCACATGTTCACTTCAACAGATGCAGGAAAATTACCTGATGACAGCATCCAGTGAGTGGGATAGTGATGAGTTGGAAAACTAATAAGAAATTAATCACTCCCCTTCTCTGAAGGCCGGTGACCTTCCTGTAGACAGCTTTAGCTAGAGTGGGAGTATGTTGGGGGGGATCTTAACTTCGAATGAAAACAGAGATTTAGAGACTTTTTGTTTTATTTTGGCTTAGTCAGTTTCCCTAGAAGCAGAGCCTTAATGATTAATTCAGATGCATTCAGATTTTTGACAGAATGCTCTAAACCTTTAAGGCTAGGGATAAGGAAGAGGAAAAAGCTGAGCAAGTTTGTCATCTCAGGTAACATCTAGGCTTGCCCTCATCTATGGCGGAGGTCTAGAACATGAACCACACAGCAGAACTGTTCCTTCTGGAGGCAGAAGTGATCTTTTGTACCCCCATAATGTGTTATTATTGGGGGTGGGGTGAAGGAGCATGACTTCCCAGGAAGGATGTCTCCTGTCAGTCAAGGACAATTCTCCTGAGGGTATTCTCTGGGAGTGACTCACAGATAGCCTTCACAGCAATTGATGGATGATGTTCCAGCCCAGCAAATGAGAGCAAGTGTGTGAGGGAGAAGGTGACACCACAGCTTCTACTTCATTGATTCATATATTAAACTGGAAAGCCTAGCTTCTGAATCAGTGTTACGTTTTACAACTTAAGGTAGCTGTAGGATTGTCTATATCCTAATGTGCTTGGAAAAGGCACAGGGTCATCTCTGTTTCCATCCAAGGATAGAGGAAGATGTACCTCAATTGAAAGGGATCGAAGAAGACTGAAAACAAAAACTAAACTAAGTGGCCTTTTTGTGATGATACCTCATGAATTCCACATGCTCAATATGCCCCTTGCGTATGTGTATGTACATATATACATATATACACAGATGTATACATAACATACATATTTCATCTACTATCTCATATTATGTCCTATATCTTAGAAAAAAGAATGTTAAATTCTTATAATGACCTTCTAAGAAGACACTATTAACACCATCATCATATAAATCTAAATTTATAACAGCTATTACTGCTATTGCAAATGTATATAGAATACTTACATTTTCTTGTCAGCATTCTACTTCTTTGAACTAGAGAAAGTTGAAAAGAGGGCACTTTTTTTTTCTTGCCAAAGATCTGGAAACACTTTGTTCCCTGGAGTGGACTTGCAGCCAACGAGAATCTCCATAGAAATGGAAGAAATCACACGCTCTGCTCCAGGAGTCTGCATTAGCCAGGTCACATTGCTTTACTTTGGATTTCTACCATCTGAGCGAGGGTCAGTCCAAAGTCCTGAGACCCACCGTGGTGCTGCAGATGCTGAGCATTGCCAGTGAAATGTGTCCTCTTGTATCTTTGCCAGGTACGGATGTGAAGATGGGAGGTTTGCATCCCTGGCGCCTCACATTTTGTGCCAAACCAGGACTGCGCTGTAAGAAGTCCCCTTGCCAATTTTCCTTTATTAAAAAGATACTCCTTTGCATGCCCAAGAATAACATTATGGAAAAGGATAACCATTTAACTATTTTTGACCACAATCCTAAGGAATTCTGCAGGATCCCACTGAATTCCAAACTATCCATTTTTTAATTCACAAGCAAGGGTGAAAGGAACATCATGGACTTGATAAGAATGGAACATTGATAATTCTTTAGAAGGCTTTACAATGTCACCAAAGTGCCAAGTATTATGATGGAGCTCATTTTCTGCAGCTACATATGTGGCATGTCTGCATGATATTTTGAGCAATAATAAAATATGAGCTGGGACAACTTAGTTGACCATTAACAACTTGGCGTTCCATTTTGCTATATGGAAAGACATTTAGCACATGGTTTCACACCCAGCATTTGGGAGTTCATCCAAGCTCAGTGGTCCTAGATGAATTCAACATCCTCTCCTTCTAGAGTTTAGATAACCCTGGTAGCATTCAGCATCTTCAGGAACACACTGCACCATTGTTTTGAAGCACATCTTTTAGTGCCAGACAACAGGCAAACTCTAAATGAAGTTCCAGGTAGAGGCATGTTTATTTGTTTTCTGCGGTTCAGGAACCATTTCCGTTTGCTTGAATAAGACACTGTCTAAAAGTGATTTCCTTTCTCTTCCCATGATCCCTTGAAATGGTAAATTATTAAAATCATTGGGGCTCCTGTCACCATTATGTATGAGAGGGATTTTTTATTGAAGGCAGTGAGCAGAGGAAAAATTTTTTAAATTAACACAAATCCCTGCTATGGCAATCAAGATTTTTTTTTTTTTTACGTTTCCTCACCTCCTTCCTCCCCTTAACCCCCTTAGGTCCTATACTTCACTATAAAGATGATTCATTTCAAGAAAGTTCTGTCTTTTAGCCCACATCATTGCTCAGGAGAGGTCATGGGTAAGAAGGGAACAATGAAATGACTAGCGATACAGGATTCACAAAAAAAAATGGAATGAAGTTGTTGAAAAGAAAACTTTCTTTGTAAGTGGTTCTCTATGTGCAGAGAAAGCGAGTGAGTACATCCAGTATGGATTACAAATCAGAAAAGCTGAGTTTGGTGAAGACCCATAGCCTCAGTAAACCGGTTTCCACTTCTGTAAAATGGTGAAACTAGTGCTTTGTGTACTCCAAAGATTTATTGTTAAGTGTCAAATGAGATAATAGATGTGAAAAAATTCATAAACTACAAAAACACTTTACTAATATAAAATACCAGTAGGAGAGAGCATGTGTTGAATCTAGGGAGCTGACTGATTTTCTTAATTTTTGTCCCGTCTTATTTATTCCTAATGCCACCAGGCCCTGCCATCTCAATTCCTTCTCCTCATGGTCTACTGCTTCCAATACTACCCTCCAAGCCTCCCTCAGTCATTCACATACTTTGAAGTGAGGTGAATCTTCCTAAATTACCATTTTCTGAGGAAATGTCTTCTTACTTATTATAAGCCACTGGGGTCCTGTTTAGCATTTTAAATAATAAAAACACCATGTCCACGCTAAAAGAGTAATGTGGATGCTAATGTGATCCAGATGTTAGTGTAGTCCTCTCTGTTCCTTGGGAATCTGGAGAACTAAATAAATTGATTCTGATTCCCAGCTCCATAGTCTGTGGTTGGTCAAAATAATTGGCATACATGTTATTGAGAACATACTTCCTTAGGATTGCTAGATTCATCTGGACTTTTTTGATGTTGTTGCAAATGACCAGAAACTCAACTTTAAATACTGTTTTTGTTAATTTTATGTGTTACCTTGCCAAGGTTACGATGTCCAGCTGTTTGATCAAACAAGCACTGACCTGATTGCTGCTGGGAGCATAATTCAAAGCCTTAAATCATTAGACAGTTGATTACATCTGTGGCTGGTTATAGCTACAATCACCTGAAAAGATTGCCTTTCGCAATGAGAGAAGTCTCCTCATCCAATCAGTTGAAGGCTTTGATGGGAAAAGTGATGATTTCAGCAGTCAGAAAGAAGAAATTCTATCTCCACTCCAGACAGCCAGCTTTTCTAGGGAATTCAATGTCACCTTCAATGAGTTTCCAACTTGGAGCCTGTCCTATGGAATTTGGGCATGTCAATCCCCATGGTTGCATTAGCCAATTCCTCTAATAAATCTTTTAATACTTACATATATATCTCCTGTCAGTTCTGTTTTTCTGGAGAACCCTGATGAATATAAACATCTTAAGCAAAAAAGTAAATATGTTAGCTTACGTAACTGAAAAATCCTAAAGTCGTGTGGTTTCAGTCATGGATAGACTCAAATTATATCAATAGAATTCTTTTTCTCTTGGTCCACTTTTCTTTGTGGAACATTCTTAAGCAGCCTCTCTGCTTGTAGTGGACATGCTAACACAAGCAGCCTGAATTAATTAAGATTTGGTTCTGCTGCAAGTAAAAGAAGAAAAATTAAATTGGCTTAAAAATAGTTTATTACTCTTTCCCATATGGGTCTGGCAGTAAACAATACAAGCCACAAAGACAACTGTCTCAAAACTCTTCAAGTACTTGTCCTTCCAGCTTTTCACACAGCTATCCCTGTAGTGAGCTCATTGCTCACGGCCCAAGAAGGTGCCATGGCATCCACGTGCCAAGCAGCAGGATACAGGATGCACGAAGGGGAGAAGTAATGATGGAGGACACAAAACAACCTTCTTTTGAGAAAGGTTTTTGGAAGCTCTCACAAGACATTTTCACTTATGTACCATTGATATGGCCATATGTAGGTACTTGGAAGGTTGACAAATGTAAGCTTTATTCTAAGTATTCTATATGACTATTTGCTCCTAGTGTTTTAGTTTGCTAAAAGCTGCCAGAAGCAATATACCACAAATGGGGTGGCTTTTACAATGGGATTTTATTGACTTGCAAGTTGTCAGTTCTGAGGCCATGAAAATGTCCAAATAAGCCTTCATTTGGCAATGCTTTTCTCCCTGAAGACTGGCTGCTGGCAATCCTTGACTTCTCTGTCAAGTGGTAAGGCACATGGTGGCATCTGCTGGTCCTCTTCTCTTCTGGGTTTCATTGCTTCAGGTTCTGGCTTCCTCTGGCTTTCTCTTTCAGCTTCTGTAGCTTTTCTCTCTGCTTCTGCATTCTGTTGATTTCAGCTTCTGTCTTCCAGGGTTCTCTCTCAGCTTCTGGGGTTTTCTCTCTGTCTGTCTCTCCATATTCATCCTGTTTATAAAACACTCTAGTAAGGATAAAGACCTGGGTCATGCCTTACTGAAGTAATCTAATAAAAAATTTTCCCAGTTATAATAAGTTTATACCCACAGGAATGGATTAGCTCTAAGACATGGTTTTCTGGAGTCCATAAAGCCTCAAACTACCACACCTTGGTAAAATTTTACTGTGGCCAAAAGAAAGAATAGATATTTGGGAACACCAAACAGTCTCTGCTATATAGCACAATGCACATCCTATTAGCTTCAAAACCTCTAAGGAAAGTGAGCATCTTTTCAGGTACCTTCAAGAGGAAACTTCCAGAAATACTCCAATAGGTCCATCTTGAGTAGTATGTCAACTGTTGAACCAATCCCTGTCACATGCTGGGATGAATGGCAGACCTAGTCAGGTGCTCACTCCTGTGCTGGTGAGGTGCAATGGGTGCCAGACCAGCCACATGCAGACCACATGGAATGGGGTTCACCCTGAGAAAAACTGATGTGGGAGTGGAGGAGTATCTACTATCAGGGGAAGTGTGAAGGGATGCTCCTGCTTCAGCATCTGAACATGCTGTTTTATCCTCTGTCAACTGTTCTAGTTTGCTAAAGAGCTGCCAAGGCAAAGTACCAAAAATGTGTTGGCTTTTATAAAGGGTAAAAGCTTACAATGCCAAGGCTTTGGAAAGTCCAGCCAAGGCACCATAAGAGGTACTTTCTCACCCATGTCAGCTGCCACGTGTTGAAGTGATCTCTGCAGGTCTCTGCCTTCCCCTGCAGTGCCATCTTCCAGAGCTCAGCTGAGGGCATAGGGTTTATCTCTTACTGGACCTCTTCCCTCAGGCTCAGCTGCTCTGAGTTCTTCCTAATTTCAGCTGCAAGCTCTGAGGCAAATGGCTCCTCTCTCCCGGGGGCCTCAGCTCCTTTCTGTCACATGGCAGGATCAAAAATGGCAGAGTTCTTTTTTCCTGTGTCTGAGTCTTTCTCTGTCTTTCTGTTTTTATCAGACCCAGCAAGGGGGCAAAGACTCACCTTGAGTCTAACACCTCGCTCATGCAGTCCAATCAAAAGCCTTAAGGGAAGCAGTTGTGGCTCAAGCAATTGAGCTCCCGTTTACCATATGGAAGACCCAGGATCAATCCCCGGGACCTCCTGGTTAAAAAAAGAAAAAAGGCATCCCAAACCTGCACGGCGTGGAGAGGCGCAGGCCCCTGAATGGGCAAAGCAACCCACAGAAAAGATGATGATGCAACCAGATAGAAAAGAAAAGGGAAAATAAAAGCCTTAAAGTGATCTTATCAAGTAATATAATCAAAGGTCCTTCAGCTGAATTTAATGCCATCAAAGGGTATCATACCTAGAGGAAAGGATTAGTTTACAAACATAATCTTTCTCTTTTGGGGATTCATAAAATAATTTCAAACTGCCATATTGACTGAGAGGTAAAACTTAGTTCTCTCACAAAATGAAAAAATCCACTCCCACCACAATTCCTGTACAAAATGGACAGGGTAAGCATCTTTCCATATATGATTAAATATGATGAAAGTCTGAATATGTGCTAGCCTCTATATTCCCAATGAGATGGGAATTACATTGTATTCTGTGTGAATGCAACCCCTTGGAGTTGTGCAATGCATAACCTAAACAACATTAAGAGGCATACTTGCATGCTGCCATTAGAGATTTTATCCCAAGCCTCCACTGCCATTATTATGATACTAATAAAGGTTTGTATTTACATAACTCTTGTAGGTAAATATTCATAATCATCACAACCTACCCACATATTATATTGCTTTTTTTAAAAAAAAAAACTTTTTCAAAAATAGTCATCTTCTAGTGACTAATAGTGAAACCCAGCACTTCTCAGTGTGAGATTATAATAACCTAAAAAATAATTACTAAATACACCACTTTAAAATATTGCTAATTTTATCAGGTTAGTGCTTTTAAATCTTGGCTGCATCTTAGAATCACCTGAGGGATCTCAGAAAAATAAACCAATTGATTCTGAGGTGTCATCTTTGACCAGTTAAACAATTAATATCTAGGGGATTTGGCCTAGGTTCCATTTTTTTTTTTAACTATAGGATTCATCACACTAATCACCACAAGCAATCTAAAATTAGCATTGCTTAAGACCTGGAAGACTAATCGGTCTCCCCTAAACAATATTTATTGCTCCAAGCACATTGTGAGAGGCTCAAATATGAAGCAGTGGCTCCTTTGTTGCTTTATGTCCAGGTACATGCAGGACTTAGGTCTTCTCAGATATCTCAGCCATCTGGAGATGAGCATCTTCCTGGCTATGGGTAGCCAGACTCCTTGGCAAGAGGGATCCTATCCCTGATCTTGCCGCCTGCCTGACACTTTGACTGGCAGGGCTTGTTCTGCTGCTTGAACTCTGTGGAAGCACAATAAATCTTTGCTGAGGAGCCTTCTTAGCATCATTTCTGTCCTGTCCAGACCAAAGTGCAACACAGCATAAACTGTTTAATAACTGACTGAAATATCCTGAGCCCAGCCCTGTCCGAGGACACTGGTGATGCTCCTGTTTGCTTTAATTTATGTGCAGAGACCCATCAGAGACCAGAAGTTGGCCTTATATCAAGCAAGTATATACTTGTAAAGCATTCTAAGTTCACCAGTGAAACTGTATTTATTTAACTTAGTTCCTTTCTCTAATGTCATCACAAAATGCTAGAATCACAAAGGATTATTTTCATGATCTGCTCAGCATCTTCAATGAAGGAACTCTGATTCCGCTGAGGTAATGTGATGTCCAAGTCCCCCACCCCTTCTCTTCAGACCTTATTTCTAAAGAGCCCCCGTGCTTTCGCCGTTTTCACTCTGAGGAGATCTGCTGCTTTGGGTACGCATTGAGAGGCCGTGTTTCCAGCGGCTGCCGTGAGGGAACCGAGGGGCTTGAGGGCCACCTTTGGCAGCCGCTCATTCCTGGGCTGTAGAAGGTATGAAGACCAGCAGTAGCCAGAGCATTAGGCCTCTCACCAGAAAGAAAGGGGCAGAAAAAGCAAGGAGAGGGAATGAAAGAAAGGCCGCATCCTTATAAACACGGCTGGAGTAGCTGTGGGAGAGGGAGGACAGGCAGAGCTGATCCACGCTAACACCAGGAACCCAGTCCTCCCAGGGTAACTACTGGCGGGACTGTTACCTTCTTTCTCATTCTAATCCTAAATTAAACTCCAGGGGATTTTTAGATACCCCAAAATGGTCACGGATGCTGGAGGTACTAATAAATGCTGGGATACTGATAATCAGGTCTCCGGTCGCCCAGATGAAACTACTAGTCCACAATGCCTCGGCAACTAACCAGTTTGGCACTATCCGTTGCTGAGTTTTCTGGTCAGCGTGCCAGTGGGTTTGCCCTGTGCCTGCCGAGGGCTGCCTCCAGGGACCAGGTCCCCCCCGGGGCAGCGTGGTGGAGTGGAAAGGGCCTGCGCTTGGACACCAGCTACATCTGTAGCCTCTTCCTTGTGAGGTGACAGATGCAACATGCCTAGTATTGTATAAGAAGGGCTCAGAAAATGCCCTATGCCATAATAATCACAGAGGAAAGAGAAGAAGACAAGTGGAAGAGAAATCATGAACACCAAGTGGATGATGAGACAGCAAACACTTTACAGGAGAATTAATGTAGGAAGGAGAATGAAAGAAAGCTGAGAAAGGTTGATGGCTGTAGTTTTAGAAAAGGACATGAATTTAATTCCTTTCTTCTCTGGCATGGTTCTTCATGGAAGCTGAAATTGGGCTGATGAGATGACAGTAAATCTTTGGCTAGCCGTAGAGTAGTGTCTGCATAAGTCAGCAAAGTTATACTATAAGAAGCCTGGAATTAGGAATTAAGAGATCTTTCTAATCATAGCTCTTACCCTGTTTAACTGTTTATACTGTTGAAAATAATTTATAATTTGTTGTTTCAAGGTCTTAGTTTTCTCATCTGTAAAGGGTGAGAAATCCATGTCTGCCTTTTTCTCAGACAGTTTCAGGCTGAAATGAAATAGCATGTATTTGTTTATTTACCTCATTTATTCATTTAACAAATACCTACTGTCTTTTCTAGGTGCTGGGAATATAGCAGTGACCAGTACAGACTAAAATCCCTGCTTTTATGGGGTTTACATTTTAGTAGTAGGAGAGAGATAATGACCAAATGGACAAATGTATAATATGGCAGATGTTATTAAGTGCTCAGAGACAGTGGACCGGGATAGTGTCATTAAAAAAGCTTTATAAACAGTAAAGAATTATGCAATTTTAGGATGTTGCTCTAATTTCAAGCTTGACTAATTAGTAGGATTAAGCTCAAGGTCTTTGACACCCAAGAGAATATTCAATTCTTTCGAACGCGGGGAATTGCCATTATTGCTTATTACAAGGTAAGCCTTCTTAAAAAGTCCCCATCTTCCCACCGTTTCCTAAATCCCTATACTGGCAAAAAGCTGCTGGGAAAAGACCCATCTCCTTTAAAATAAAGAATTTAAGTCAGTGTCAGAAATATCTAGGATTTGAGTGTCTCTTGAATCTTAATTCCACCTTCTTTCTATGTCTTCGGAAAGTTGGGGTTTTTCTCCCTCCTTTCTTCCTTCCTTCCTTCCTTTTTTTTTTTTTGACATTAATTTCCAGTTTAGAAAAATATAAAAACAATCTTTTTGTGTTTGTGGATTACTCAATTCTTTGTTTTTTTTTTAATAAACCTGATGAAGATGGAATCATGTTATCTTTATATGGACTATGTGTTAAATATTAGTCTTCAATAGTGGTTACACAGTTCATTTTATGTGATTTCTTGATTAATTTTAAAAGCATACTTCCCAGACATTTATGAATGTGCCTCTAAATGGAAGGCATGTCATTGAATATAGAGAATAGCAAATTACCCTATTCACTCACTGGGGTGGATGCAATTGAATAACAAAGTGAGGCTTGAGAAGCCAGTTCAAGATTTTCTTTTTTTATACATGGAAAGAGAGCACTCACACCTAAAAGGCTGAATAAAACAGACTCCAACTGGGAGAATTGCTACATACAAGAGTTGCCCTTGGGCATTCAGGAGGCAGTTCTGCAAAATCAAGGTAATGGAATTCAAATTAATTTATATACTCATTCCATTAAGCAGGGCCACTTTCAAATGGAACTCCCAGTGTTAACATTCAGTAGTAACACTTCATTATCTTCCTTCCTAAAATGTTTTATTTTTTTTTTTTATTATTAATTTTTTTATTTTTTATTGACTTTGTAATAATATTACATTAAAAATATATATGTGAGGTCCCATTCAACCCCACCCCCCCACCCCCCCTCTCCGCCCCCCCAACAACACTCGTTCCCATCATCATGACACATCCATTGGATTTGGTAAGTACATCTTTGGGCACCTCTGCACCTCATATACATTGGTTCACATCATGGCCCATACTCTCCTCTATTCCATCATGTAGGCCCTGTGAGGATTTACAATGTCCGGTGATTACCTCTGAAGCACCATCCAGGGCAGCTCCATGTCCCGAAGACGCCTCCCCCTCTCATCTCTTCCTGCCTTTCCCCATACCCTTTGTCCATTATGTCCACTTTTCCCAATCCAATGCCACCTCTTCTATGTGGACACTGGATTGGTTGTGTCCATTGCACCTTTATGTCAAGAGGAGGCTCAGATTCCACCTGGATGCTGGATGCAATCCTCCCATTTTCAGTTGTAATCACTCTAGGCTCCATGGTGTGGTGGTTGTCCTTCTTCACCTCCATCTTAGCTGAGTGTGGTAAGTCCAATAAATCAGATTGTAGGTGCTGGAGTCTGTTGAGGCTCAGGATCTGGCTATCACATTGTCAGTCCAGAGATTCAAATCCCCTAAATATATCTTAAACCCCAACATTAACTGCACCTCCAGCACATTAGCATGAAAGTCTTATGAAGGGAGATCCCATCTGAGTCCAGATTCATCACACATAAACACCATTTCCAAAGAGGGGCCATCTGCCCTGGTAGTTAACCCCATCGGCCATGACCATAACTCCCATGGGTCTCTTTAGCCCTCAAAGGAACCAATATCTGGGGGTTGTATCTGCTTTATCTGTCTCTCTGACTCTGCTCAGTTGTGCATGAGGGCAAACCTTCTGCCAGCCTCCAGACTCTTTTTTAGAAACTCGTAGCCATATAAACTCATTTCTCCTTTCCATTTCCCCCTTACTTTAGGTCAAACAGCATTTTAAAGTCATGGTATTTTATGTAGACATGGATATTCTGCTGATCCGCATTGAACCTTCCGTATAAGGTCATTTTCCAGTTGCATCATCAGTTGGTAGTTGATAGTGGTCCCTCGTTGCCAGGGAGGCTCATCCCCGGGTGTCATGTCCCACGCTGGGGGGAAGGCATTGCATTTACATGCTGAGTTTGGCTTCGAGACTGGCCACATTTGAGTAACATGAAGGCTGACAGAAGGAAATTCCCAGGCACAAAGTTGCTCTAGGCCTTGTTATTATTTTGGGTTTATCAGCTCACAAGCATAGTCATTAGTATCAGGGGCTCACTGTTGAACCCTCACTCCCTCCCGGTCCCCACCACTGTACCTGGGAGACTGTCGCTGCTCCCCTAGGGACCACGACAGAGCACCACTGGCCAGGAACCCAGTACCCCCCCTACTGTGGTTTTTAATTGTTGCCACTATGAGTATATCCAAACATTACCATGCACCCTGGACATATGTTCTGTACAGCTCCCTGTCAGTCATATATCACCTGTCATTGGTATCCCATACCAGTATCCCTCCATTGCCATTGTTGAAACACTCTGTGATCCAGAACTCCCCGAAATTTGAAGCCCAATATAATGTCATGGTCCCTTACTAGGGAATGGCATATAGCGATGAGTTTAAAGGATAGATAAAGAACTTGGATAAAGTTAGATAAAGAACTTAGATAAAGAATGTTGACTTGAAAAAATTCCACATCCTATTTTTTTCTTTTTTTTTTTCCCCCCCCCCCCCCCCTAATTATTCAGCTTTTCTTCACAGGAGTCCTAGACCACAGCAATGTATATATATAATATACAGCACTCCCACACATCCACCAGAAAACCTTTTCCCTTCCACAGTGATACTCTTACGCCCTATTCATATCATATTTACTTAAAGTGATGTACAGAGTCTGAGACATTAGCTTTCTAACAAGGTGACATCTGTGTTTACATTATGGTGCATACTTTAGGATACACAGTTCTTTACATTTTTAGTTATCCTATGTTTTACATTATGGTTTACATTATCAGTCTGTCATCTCCTATATGTTATGGTGTAATATTACATGTTTTATATCCATCCTTGTGTACTCTCAAGAAACTCCTCTCTTACCCCCCATTTACTTTGGTTCCACACATTTAACGTCCATTTTCCCTTCCACCTTGGTGCCCTCAGTGATAGCCAACCTCCGTTTCCTGAGGAGCCACTTCCAGAGATAGATGGAATAGTGTTCAGGGCCTAACTTGCTCAACTGCCCCAATGCCCTGGGAGCCACCCTTTCTCTCGAGGGATACAGTTCCCTCTATTGGATGGCATTAGTCCTCCCCAGGATGTGGGTCCACCCCCACTCTCACTACTTGGGTTTCTACCCCATGGTGTCACCCACTCTGGCAGAATGAGCATTTAGACATTCCCCAGGAGCCCGTCCTGCATCAGACCCTCCCCTCCGAGCATTCTAAACAGGTAACCCTCTTTATTATATTTTGATATGATTTTCTCGGCATTTTACTCTCCACCAACACCTGACCCTCTCCTGGTTCGTATGCTACCCCTCCCTCCCCCCACTTTTGGGCAACGTTACCCACCCGTCCCTCCCCAGCCACCCTCAAACCCGCAAAGCCCCAAGCAAAGGCAACCCCTTGCCCCCCTTTTATCTCTTCTTTGTGTTCATACTTACCACCATCTCATCTTAAATTCCACCCCTGCAGACATCGGCTCATATCCTTCCTCCACCCTCCGATTTCCTGCAAGCCTATCGTTCAGTCTCTTGCTATCTAGGGCAGCTTGTTTATTTCATATCATTGAGGTCATGTAGTATTTGTCCTTCAATGTCTGGGTTGCTTCACTCAACATAAGGTTCTCAAGATTCATCCATGTTATCACATGTGTTTGTAGTGTGTTTGTTCTTACAGCCGAGTAGTATTCCATTGTGTGTATATACCACATTTTATTGATCCACTCGTCTGTTGATGGGCATTTGGGTTGATTCCAACTTTTGGCAATAGTGAACAATGCTGCTATGAACATTGGTGTACATATATTGGTTTGTGTTCTTGTTTTCAGTTCTGCTGGGTATATTCCCAGCAGTGGTATTGCTGGGTCATATGGCAAATCTATGGCTAGTTTTTTGAGAAACCGCCATACTGTTCTCCAGAATGGTTGGATCCTTCTGCATTCCCACCAGCAGTGGATGAGTGTTCCCCTTCCTTCACATCCTCTCCAGCACTTGTATTCTTCTGTTTTTTTCATAGCTGCCAATCTTATGGGTGTAAGATGGTATCTCATTGTGGTTTTGATTTGCATTTCCCTGATAGCTAGAGATTTGGAACATTTTTTCATGTGCTTTCTTGCCATTTGTATTTCTTCTTCGGAGAAGTGTCTGTTTAAGTCTTTTTCCCATTTTTTAAATGGATTGTTTATCTTTTTATTTTCAAGATGTAGGAGTTCTTTATATATGCAAGTTATAAGTTTCTTATCAGATATATGATTGCCAAATATTTTCTCCCACTGTGTGGGCTCCCTTTTTACTTTCTTGACAAACTCCTTTGAGGTGCAGAAGGCTTTAATTTTGAGGAAGTCCCATTTATCTATTAGTTCTTTTGCTGCTCGTGCTTTTGGTGAGATATTCATAAATCCATTACCTATTACAAGGTCCTGTAGATGTTTCCCTACACTGCTTTCTAAGGTTTTTATGGTCTTGGCTCTTATATTTAGGTCTTTGATCCATCTTGAGTTGATCTTTGTATAAGGTGTGAGATGGTAATCCTCTTTCATTCTTCTACATATGGCTATCCAGTTCTCCAGACACCATTTGTTGAATAGGCCACTCTCTCCCAGTTGAGAGGGTTTGGTGGCTTTATCGAATATTATGTGGTTGTATATGTGAGGTTCTATATCAGAGCTTTCAATTCGATTCCATTGGTCTATATGTCTCTCCTTATGCCAATACCATGCTGTTTTCACCACCGTAGCTTTATAGTATGTTTTGAAGTCAGGTAGTGTGATTCCTCCAATTTCGTTTTTCTTTTTCAGTATGTCTTTGGCTATTCGGGGTCTCTTTCCTTTCCAAATAAATTTCATAGTTAGTTTTTCTAGTTCCTTAAAGAAGGCTGCATTGATTTTTATTGGGATTGCATTGAATGTGTAGATCAATTTTGGTAGGATAGACATCTTAATAATGTTCAGTCTTCCTATCCATGAACAAGGAATAGTCTTCCATTTATTTAGGTCTTCTTTGATTTCCTTGAACAATCTTGTATAGTTCTCAGTGTATAAGTTCTTTACCTCTTTAGTTAAATTTATTCCTAAGTATTTGATTTTTTTATTTACTATTGTGAATGGTATTTGTTTCTTGATTTCCTCCTGATCTTGCTCATTATTGGTGTACAGAAATGCTACTGATTTTTGCGCATTGATCTTATAACCTGCGACTTTACTAAACTCATTTATGAGTTCTAGAATCTTCGTTGTAGATCTCTCAGGGTTTTCTATGTATAGGATCATGTCATCTGCAAATAATGAAATTTTGACTTCTTCCTTTCCAATTTGAATGCCTTTTATTTCTGGTTCTTGCCTCAGTGCTCGAGCAAGTACTTCTAAGACAATGTTAAATAGGAGCGGCGACAGTGGGCATCCTTGTCTTGTTCCTGAGTTTAGAGGGAAGGAGTCTAGGATTTCTCCATTGTAAACAATATTGGCTTTAGGTTTTTCATATATACTCTTTATCATGTTCAAAAAATTTCCTTGTATTCCAATCATTTGGAGTGTTTTTATCAAGAAAGGGTGCTGTATTTTGTCAAATGCTTTTTCTGCATCAATAGATATAATCATGTGATTTTTTTCCTTCAATCTGTTTATATGGTGTATTACGTTGATTGATTTTCTTATGTTGAACCATCCTTGCATACCTGGGATGAATCCCACTTGGTCGTGGTGTATAATTCGTTTAATGTGTTGTTGAATACGATTAGCAAGTATTTTGTTAAGTATTTTTGCGTCTAGGTTCATTAGAGAAATTGGTCTGTAATTTTCCTTTCTTGTGATGTCTTTGTTTGGCTTTGGTACTAGGGTAATGTTGGCATCATAGAAGGAGTTGGGTAATGTTCTTTCTGTTTCGATGGTTTGGAATAGTTTCAGCAGGATTGGTGTCAGTTCTTTCCGGAATGTTTTATAGAATTCACCTGTGAAGCCATCTGGCCCTGGGCTCTTCTTAGTTGGGAGATTTTTAATAACTGATTCTATCTCTCTGCTTGTGATTGGTTTGTTAAGATCATCAATTTCTTCTTTTGTCAATATGGGCTGTTTATGTGTTTCTAGGAATTTGTCCATTTCCTCTAGATTGTCATTTTTGTTGGAATATAGTTTTTCAAAATATCCTCTTATGATAGTCTTTATTTCTGTGGGGTCAGTGGTGATATCGCCTTTCTCATTTCTTATTTTGTGTATTTGCATCTTCTCTCTTTTTTTCTTTGTTAGTGTTGCTAAAGGTTTGTCAATTTTGTTAATCTTCTCAAAAAACCAGCTCTTGGTCTTGTTTATCTGTTCAAGTGCTTTCTTATTTTCTATTTCATTTAGTTCTGCTCTTATCTTTGTTATTTCCTTCCTTCTTCTTCCTGTTGGGTTACTTTGTTGTTGTTTTTCTAATTCCTTCAAATGTGCAGTTAGTTCTTCAATTTTTGCTCTTTCTTCTTTTTTGATATATGAATTTATGGCTATAAACTTCCCTCTCAGTACTGCTTTTGCTGCATCCCATAAATTTTGGTATGTTGTGTTATCATTATCATTTGTTTCAAGGTAGTCATTGATTTCTTTTGAGATTTCCTCTTTGACCCACTGTTTTTCTAAGAGTGTGTTGTTTAATTTCCAAATCGTGGTGTGAAATCTGGGCTTCTTTCCCTTGCAAATCTCCAGCTTGACTCCACTGTGGTCAGAGATAATGTTTTGTATGATTTCAATCTTTCTGAATTCGTTCAGCCTTTCTTTGTGGCCTAGCATATGATCTATCTTGGAGAATGATCCATGTGCGCTTGAGAAAAATGTATATCCTGCTGTGTTTGGCTGTAGCGATCTATATATGTCTATTAGATCGAGCTCCTCTAATATACTATTCAGATGTTTTGTTTCTTTGGTGATTCTCTTTTGAGATGTTCTGTCCAGAGTTGATAGTGGTGTATTAAAATCCCCCACTATAATTGTAGATGTATCTATTCTTTCACTTAGTTTTTCCAGCGTTTGCCTGACGTATTTAGAGGCACCCTTGTTAGGGGCATAGATATTTATGATTGTTCGATCTTCTTGACAGATTTTCCCTTTGACTAAAATGTAGTATCCTTCTTTGTCTCTCACAATTGTTTCACATTTAAAGTCTATTTTGTCTGATATTAATATAGCTACTCCTGCCTTTTTTTGGTTATTGTTAGCTTGTATGATTGTTTTCCAGCCTTTCACTTTCAATCTCCATGCGTCTCTGGGTCTAAGATGTGTCTCTTGTAGACAGCATATGGATGGGTCATATTTCCTTATCCAGTGTCCCAGTCTGAATCTTTTGATAGGTGAGTTTAATCCATTGACATTCAGTGTTATTACTATCAAGGAATTATTTGTGTTAGCCATATTTTGATTGGATTTGTGTTTGTCATATTTTGTTTGCATATTTTTTTTTTGTCTTTTTTGTTGTTGTTGTTGGTCTTATACTCTCCTCCAACTTTGCCTTTCCTGTTTTTTCCTTTCTTCCTGCAGAACTCCCTTTAGAATTTCTTGAAGGGGAGGTTTCTTGTTGGTATACTCTTTCAGTTTCTGTTTGTCTGCGAATATTTTGAACTCTCCATCATGTTTGAATGCTAGTTTAGCTGGATAGAGTATTCTTGGTTGGAAATTTTTTTCCTTTAGTACCTTGACTATATCATACCACTGTCTTCTTGCCTCCATGGTTTCAGAAGAGAAATCAGCACTTAATCTAATTGAGCTTCCCTTGTATGTGATGGTTTTCTTTTCTCTTGCTGCTTTTAGGATTTTCTCTTTGTCTTGAGCATTGGATAATTTGACAAGTATATGTCTTGGGGTGGGCCTGTTGGGGTTTATGACTTGTGGAGTGCGCTGTGCTTCTTGGATATGTACATCTGTCTCTTTCAGTAGATTTGGGAAGTTTTCAGCCATTATTTCCTGCAACACTCTTTCTGACCCCTTTCCCTTCTCTTCACCTTCTGGAATGCCTATAATACGTATGTTTGAGCGTTTTGCATTGTCATTCAGGTCCCTAAATCCTAATTGGATTTTTTCTATCTTCTTATTGACCCCTTCTACTATCTGTTTGATTTCTGATGTACTGTCTTCCACATCACTAATTCTCTGCTCTGTCTCTTCTAGTCTGCTGATATTTGCTGCAAGTGTATTTTTGATTTCTTGAACTGTGGTGTTCATTCCCATCATATCTGTTATGTTTTTGCGTATGTCTGCAATTTCCCCTCCAAGTGATGTCTTCATGTTGTTAACCTCTTTCATTACTGCATCAAATTTGTCGGTGATAAATGTTCTGAGATCTTTCATTGCTTGTGCCAAGTTTTGCTCCCCTTCGTGATTATTGGTTTGTTGATTGGATTCAGCCATGTTTTCCTGATTATTGGTTTGGTTCATAGATTTTTGTTGCTTTCTGGTCATCTCTTTATTTTGACGAATTTAATCAGTTCCTTAGCTTCTTTGTCTGCTCTTGGAGGTTAATTAGTTGTTATTTTTGCACAGGTGTTATATCTTCTCTTTGTCACTTTTTTCTTCTTATTCTAGTTACTTGTTGTTGGTTAAGTTCACTTAAGAGGAAAGTATTAGTGTTGGGGAAAGGCAATTGTGTAAGCAAGGGAAAAGTGTAAAGTTGTATTGGTGATGTATGTTAATAAAGCAGGAATATGAGATCTGGAAGGATGGAGGTTAGATTCATGTAGATTGTATAGAGTTATAGCTGTAGGTAGAGTACCTTTTATGAAGTTGATGACTGAATTTGGGAGGAATATGGTATGAACTACACAGCTATTGTTTTCATGAGAGAGGGAAAAAGAAAAGAAAGGTAATAGTTTCAAGAGTGGATAATAGACAGAAAACAGAACAAAGGTATTAGAAATTAAGAGTTAGACACTTTGTGGATCAAAGAACGGGAGGTGGGGGGTGGAATATAGGAGAGACAGTAGATGATAGTGGATATCAAGATGCAGGGGAAGGGGGATAGTGTAGGTAGCCTAAATCAGTTCACACAGAAATGAGGCAGTGGAGGATGGGAAAACCCAGCAAATGTGAGGTGTTCCCTGTAGCACCTATTGTATACTTGAATTAAAGTAAAAATAAGTGGAAGATGAGGGACAAGAGGGAAAGAGAAAACCGAAAAAAGAAAAAAAAAAAAAAACAAACTAATTATAATAAAGAAAAAAGAAAGGCAAGAAGAAAGGAAGAAAGAAAAAGAGGATGGGCAAACGGTGGGGAACGAATAGGGAGAAGAGAGATACAGGTACACACGTGTCACAATTGCAACACTATCTAAAACAACAACTTCCCCCCGCTTTGCCCTAAAACCCCCCCGTCTGTCTGCCCAAATGGGTCTGCAAGCACCTCCTTTCCCACAAACCCCCAATAGGCCGCCCAGGGCCCACGAACTCCCCAGTACTGCAGATGCTCAAAAAAAAAAAAAAAAAAAAAAAAATTAAGTAAAATTAAAAAAAAAAAAACAAAAAAAAAAAAACAAAAAACAAACAAACAAAAAAAAACAGAAACCCCTCCGCAGGCCCGGCTCCGCCCGCCGCGGAGGCTTGGACCGGCTCTGCCCGGCTCCTCACGCCGCCTTGGCCTGGCCTGGCTCCGCCCAGCTCCGCTCGCTACAGTGGCCCAGCCGGCTCCGGCGTCCACCTCCCGCCACCGCGGCCTGGACCGGCCCTGCCCGGCTCCGTACCCGCCGCGGCCTGACCCGGGCCCGCCCGGCTCCAAACGCTACCGCGGCCCGCAGCCGGGGCCTGCACCGGCCCCGCCCGGCTCCAAGCGCTACCGCGGCCCGCAGCCGGGGCCTGCACCGGCCCCGCCCGGCTCCAAGCGCTACCGCAGCCGGCAGCCGGGGCCTGCACCGGCCCCGCCCGGCTCCAAGCGCTACCGCGGCCCGCAGCCGGGGCCTGCACCGGCCCCGCCCGGCTCCAAGCGCTACCGCGGCCCGCAGCCGGGGCCTGCACCGGCCCCGCCCGGCTCCAAGCGCTACCGCGGCCCGCAGCCGGGGCCTGCACCGGCCCCGCCCGGCTCCAAGCGCTACCGCGGCCCGCAGCCGGGGCCTGCACCGGCCCCGCCCGGCTCCAAACGCTACCGCGGCCCGGCTCGGCCTGGCTCGGCCCCGCCCGGCCCCGCTCACCGCCGGCGCAGCGCGGCCCGGCCTGGCCCAGCCCCACCGAGCGGGGCTAGATGCCTCGTCTCCGCCTACCCAAGAAGGGAATCCTCTACAGGTAGCTGGGATCTCCGTGTATATTTCACAGACGAATCCTCTCTGTTACCTTCCCTCCAAATCGATGTCCAGACACCTCCGGACCAGCAAAAATCCCGAAACAATCCGGTCCCAAAGAGTCTCCAACGCCGCCCAGCCGATTCCCTGCAGAAGACTCTAACAGGGATGTTCACTCAGCCGCCATCTTGCCCCTAAAATGTTTTAAATATTCGTTACACAGCCTGATGCTGTCAAAAGGTAACGGACCTACAGAAATATTTCTTATGGAGAGCAAGCGTGTTAGGAGATAGAATTCATTTCTTTTCTCTCAAAGGTCAAATGGGGTAGATGGATGGGTACTGTGCATATATTCCAAAAGAAGTCTACCTTCACTTGCCCCCGGAACTCGAAAGAACAAATATTAAAAGAATTGATGAAGTGTTTTTATAAAAGCATGAGTACTACACATGTAAGACAGGATATGAACTGTGTTGTGACTTGAAAATAACCATATTTTCACCAGTAACCATTAGCTCTAAATTGCTGTCAAAGTTTAGTAAATCCAGGAATTTTATCAAGTTCCTTTCTCCGAAAATTTTTGATGTGCCAGAAGTGAGGAAGATCCTTGTGTTTTTATTTTATTTTTTTAATTGCTAAGAAGTCTAGAGATTAAGATAAGTAGGATCATAAAACCTGAAATCTAATTTAATAGTCTCAGCATGAAGATTAGTAATTTTTAAAATAACTGTTCATTATCACTTGCCTATCTTCAGTCCATTTTTTTTCACTAAGTGAACTAAAGGTTTGATTTCTTTGCAGTATTTTTTTTAGGAAAAAAATAAATTTTTACATGAAACAAACACCAAAAATGAACAGATTTATTTAGCTAGTTAATGTTTGCTGAAACGTTATCTATTTCTTTCTTAAGTCATAGTTTAAAAACCAATTACTTATTTTGAAAAGTAGATTTTTTTTACTGTGTTCCATAATTTTCCACATAAAAAATCAACTTTTTAAAAAATAAGGGTCCTAGTCAAACAGCCCATACCATTTTCCCTTTCTTAGTTTTCCTATCTTTCCTTTACACTTTTCAATAGGCTATTTGCATACCTAAGGAAAAAGACAAAAGTCTTTTTGACCCGATGAACAAAGCTATTCTATACAATTTGTTGGCATAAGTGAGAGGAATTCTCTCAGGCACACTCCCCCCACCCCAATCCCCCATATCCTTCCCTCGTCTTGACCAGAGCTTTCATCGACCCCTACTCCAACCTCATGATTTGAAAAGAAAAATAAAACATTCCAGCTCATTTTGGCTTAATAGCCTGTGAGCGGTATTTACAGAGAGTTATATCCATGACAATATCAAAAACCCTCGACTTCTACTCCATGTTATAAAGAGGAAAATCTCACATTCAAGTGACCCTTCAAACCTGTATTTTTCAAAATGTGAGATCCTTATGAAATGAGCCTATCCAGAAAGTGTTGGGAAAAACCAGTAAGGATGCCCTGGTCTTTCTTCCATCCCTATTTAACTGGTTCCACGTAGCCTCCACTGTTTATTGTAGTCCTCTACTGAATGTAAAGCACTTTCAATAAGGAAACTGAAACTTTACTTGTTCTCTAGATTCTTCTGAAAGTCCAAACACATCTAATAAAATAAAATAAAACTTGCACACAGTGGGTACATTTCTAAGAGATTAAAGATTCAAATACTGAGGCCATTGCAAGGTTAGTATTTAAAGTACAGTCATATCCACTGTCTCTTTAAAACTGATTGAAGGAAAGTGGACTTGGCCCAGTGGTTAGGGTGTTCGCCTACCACATGGGAAGTCCGCGGTTCAAACCCCGGCCTCCTTGACCCGTGTGGAGCTGGCCCATGCCTAGTGCTGATGCACGCAAGGAATGCCCTGCCACGCAGGGGTGTCCCCTGCATAGCGGAGCCCAATGCGCAAGGAGTGCACCCCTTAAGGACAGCCATGGAGAGCTGACACAACAAGATGATGCAACAAAAAGAAACACAAATTCCCAGTGCCGCTGATAAGGATAGAAGCAGTCACAGAAGAACACACGGTGAATGGACACAGAGATCAGACAACTTGGGGGGGAATAAATAAAAAATAAATCTTTAAAAAAATAAATAAATAAAACTGAAGTAATCTTATAAAGGGAATTTCAATATTCTTTGCAGCCCTAGAAATTGAATACTGTTTTTATGGTGGATTTTGAGTAGTGTTTCTGCTTCTAGTATTTTTCAAACTAAGCAAAGATAGTGAGATGAAACATAAATATGCTAAATCTTTTAAATTTTTGGTTTTTAAAATGTTGCTTTGAGTTTCAAATGGAATTTCAGCCTTTTTCTTATTTTGTGGGAAGGATTTTGGCTTTTAAATTGCATAATTTATCTGACCCTCAAGAGCAGGAAAATCTTGGATGTACTTTCAACTAATGCTGTAAATTTCCTTACCAACCAAGTACTCTGGAGCAGACTACATGAGACGAGGGACTTTTTCTTTGGGATTTTCCCCCCTTTGGGAAATAAAGTACTGTTGAACACAAATTTTCATAATAACTGCCTAGCTATTTTTATTTTCTCACCAATGCCAGCATGCTATTGGTGAGGTATAGCAATACTGAAAAGACATCATCTGAGAACTGAATTCTAGCCGCTAAGAAAATAGCTCCTTCAGTCACTGCCTCACCCCTCAGATTTGCAAAAAGCCATTGCAAACATTTCTGAGCAGTGACACAACTGCAAAAATGAGGTGATAAAATAGTATTTACTTTACTAGATTAATATTAATTCCAAAGCCAATGTACTAAAATAATAATTAACTCCTGCATAGTTTTATAACCTTAAAATAAAATTTTTGTGTGGATTATCTCATTTTCCAAAAGACTGGAAAACTTCATGCATGTGATTAAGTTACAAGAATAAGTAAAGTATTTGAAGTCCTGAGGCAAAATTCTCTGGCTAATGCCATTTGTACAACTTGGAAAGAGTTTTATTTTTTGTGCCTCAGTTTCTCTATTCATAACAGGAATAAAAAGACCCTTGGCTAACAAGATGAGAATAAGAAAATACGGTAGATGAGGAATACATTCTTAAATAAAGGTGTCTGAGTTTTTCTCTTAGGTGAAGGATTAATGTCCTTATATCTGACCTGAGCAAATTAGCAGTCAATAGCTAGGAACACAAAGGCCACTGTGGCCACTGTGGTAATGAACTTTTCATTCCAAGTACCATGTTCCATCTTGCTGCTGTGCCACAATGCTCAGCACAATGTTCAATTTTCAAGCAATATATATTTTTTTAGTTTTAGAGTACTTTGGGTACAGTAGGAGCCTTCTAGAATTGATAATGGTCATTTTCCCCCCTTCTATGTTACACATAAGAGTATGCTGTTTATGTTTTCATTGTTTTCCTCAAAGCATTTAATTAGAATGTTTCCTTTCTCATTTGGGTCAAGCATCCTTTATGCTTTTGTAGAAATATTAAGTTACAAGCTGTGGTAGCCAACCTCCAAGATGGTACCTAATGAGTCTCACCCCACATTGTTCTTACTCTTGTATAATGTTCTCCCACAATCCATAGGCTTGCTCGTTGGAACCAAGAAGATCTTGGGGAAATGACAGTGTGCAACTTCTGAAGCTTGGTTGGTCATAAAGGACATTATGGTTTCTGCCTTGTTCTTTCTTGGATCTCTCACTCTGAGCAAAGTCAGCCACCATATTGTGAGGATTATCAAGCAGCAGTATAGAGAGAAACTGAGGCCACTTGCCCAGGACCACCGTGAACTTGTTAGGCATGTGGGTACACCATCTTGGAAGTAGATCCTCCAGACTCAACAAGCCCTCAGGTAAGCATCCTGACTCAAGAGTAAGGCTGAACAAAATGACTCAGCTAAATCACTCCCAAATGCTTGATCCACAAAACTCTGTGAGATAATAAATATTTATTAGTTTTAAACCACTTAGTTTTGGGATAATTTATGTACCGATAGATAACTAATGACGAGCATATAAAAATTCTCTGAATAGATGCACACCCTTGGAGATAATCCGCCACATTTTTCCTTCCCCTTCTATTGTATACAGGTTATCTCCTGGGAGTGGAATGGCTCACGTTTCATTGTTCTGCACTGCCCAAATGACTGTTCATTTTTGTCAAGTTCATTTTTTCCCAGAGGAAGGATTGGCACATGTCAAATGGCCAAAGGTCTCAGTCTACTGAGGCAGGACAGTGCCAAATTGTCTTAATTGTGTCCACATGTCCCTCTTGGTTCTGTCCTCTCCCTTTCTTGTTTCTGTGCCAGTCTTGGTTTTGGTGGGTGAGGCTCAGGAAAATGTTTGCTGCTTTTGTGTCAAGCTTTGGGCAAAGAGAGCCTTGGACTCTCTTGTCTGTCCATATTCTCATCTTCCTAGACCCACCACAGTTTGGCCCTCTCTGGGTTGCCACCTAGGAGTCTTCCAAACCCCCTTCTATCAGCACCCACTAGGGGACTGATTCCTAGTATATATATGTTTAATGGGGAGGTACAGGGTGATAGATGTAGAATTTTTCTTTTCTGTTCCTGCTAAATATTTTATCTCTGCCCCAGTCATTTTCTATTTCCTTGAGGTCCTGGTCATTTGAAAACTAAAGTCAGAAAGACTCTGATTTTTCTGCTTTTGCCTTGTCTCGTCCCTCCCCATAGGCACTGAGCATAGCCTCCTTCTCTCTGTTTGTATGAGGGGAATGTAGGGGAGGGCAGTTGTAGGTGAAAACAGGAACATGTATCAATATCTCAATGATATTATTCCAATATGTTTGTAGCCATTCAAACTGGGGTTTCAAGTTTTTCCCCTGAGTTTGTCCTAAAATTATATATGAATAGAAGGTATCTGAAAGAGAGGGTAGGTGTCAGGAACGAAACTTAAGGAAAGATTAAAAACCTCTGTGGGTCCTATGGGTAGTGGTATATCTGAAACATCCATTCTTAGGGTCCCCAAATTAAATAACTTTCACAACAGTATAATTTAGATACATTTTAATATCACAATACTCACTGAATTACTTTAACTATTTTAAAGATAAAGTTCTCGGCACTATTTGTTGAATGTGCAGGCCGGTGGCCCTACACATAAGCATCACCTGGAGGGCTATTAAAATGCAGGTGCCCAAGCTCCACCCCCAATGCTCCGGATTCTGTCCCCTGGCCTCTGTTTCATTTAATGGTGTGGCCATTTTTATTTCTCAAGGTACTGATTAACCTATTGACTAACAGGTTAATGTTCTCACAAGATGAATGTGTTGTTTGGGATTTAAAATAAGGTAGAAGAAAATGATTATAAACAGGAAGAGTTTAGTTTTTTAGTAGTTTATAAGGCACTAAACAATTTACAAAGTACCTTTTAAGACATTATTTCATTTGTTGATTGTCTTAGTTTGCCATAGGGCTGCTGATAGAAAGTACCAGAAATGAGCTGGCTTTTATTAAGGGGATTATATTTAGGGCAAAAACATATATTTCCTGAAAATAAAAGTTATATCCATCATGCATTTGAGTCTCCTGTTAGCAATTTCTATCTCTAGTTTGCTTGCTACAGTATTCTCCATAGTAACAAACATGCGGATGCATTTTTTCCTTTTGTAGTGAATGTTCCACAAATAGAGAAACAACACTGGAGAATGTTTCCCTATCAGCTGATGAAGCTTTCCTCTGGAGATGCTCATGTGCCCAACAGCCTTGGCAAGGAACCATCATAAGCAGGAAAAATGATTTCCCTTGCTCTCCCTCTATTTCTTAAAACTTAAGATATTACAGGAAATAGAACATTTCAACACAAATTAAAAATAACTCCAGAGGGAAGGTATCTATGCCGGTAACTACACTGACCTCTTTACTTTCCTTTATCCTGTAGACTAAGGTGACTTTCAAACCCTAGTGGATAGAAAGGTTTAATGGAAATCTGGCTGGTGGCTTAGCTTTTTTTTTTTTTTTTTTAATGAGACAATGTGTGTAAACATTTTGCTTAGTTTTGGCTCCTTGCACAGTATTACTACAAGATAAGATACTTTCAAAACCAAACATAAATTCTTGCAGGTTGCTGTGTAAGACACTGCAAAAAGAAAATTTCAGAGTGACAATTTTTTGTCTACATAGCAGCATGTAATCTTTACAGAGAAGGGAAAACAAACTCTTGTTTTTCTCAACTTCCTGGGAATTACAGTGAGATTTGAGTCAGTAGAACATATGCCAATCAGTCCAACACTTAAAACTCTATGGAAAATGGTTCACAGCATTCTAGAAGAAAACTTCTAAGATAATCTCTCAGGTGAGCTATGCTGAGGAATCATACTGCTCAATTTTAAAACGGGACTGAAAGGCCAGTTTTCTTCTCCAAGCTTTCTTCCTTATGTCTCTTCAAACACTATGTACAAAGGGGCTAGATACAAAACTGAAAGAACCGCAAAAGCCATGGAAAAGACTTAACCCAAGTCAATGCATAGATATAGAGCAAAAATTCCCAATTAAAAAAAATATACATATAGCTAGTTGAGCATTTTACTGAGTAATATATTATGAATGTTGAGTCAACCTGAATTGGCTCAGTAAAATGAATATTTTAATACAGTAAACTTAAACTTAATCTGGCATTTACTTAAATTATGCATAAATGTATGGTGATGGGATCTAAGCTTACATATATCTGAAATATATGTATTCTAAATATTATTATTTTAGCAAAGTCAAATTAAGTGTTTCTGGAGTCCTTTAGAAAGAAGAGAATAAGAAACTAGATAGATCCCTGAAGATGAATGGATTCAAAATACAAGGGAATCTAGACAGCTGGACCTGCCTACTTTTGGGAAATGGGATTCCATTGTCTAAATGTTCAAGAAACTGTGAGCCACAAGTTCTCTCTCATTCCACAATCACCTCTCCCATGGTGCACACTGCCTTGGGACACCATTCATATTATATGAATGGTGTTCTATGTGAATGGTGGCACCGGAACTGTGTAATACAATAGAGATGTCTCCACAGACAAAGAAGATGTTAGGAAGACTGGGCAACTGTTTGCAGCCCTCCCCATGCATACTTCAATCTTTCATTTGTGCTCTTAACAACTATTTGTGAAGAATTGTTAGTCAGGACTCTTTCAGTTGAAGGTGTCAGAAAATCAAACCTGAAATAGTTTAATCAAAGAAAGGGAATTTATTATTTCGTATAGCTCAATATTCCAAGGGTGTACTGGCTTAAGGTTATAGCTGCTGTCATCAGAATCCTGTGTGTCTCCATGCCTTGCTGTGCTTCCTCTGCGTTGGCCCTATTCTCTGATAGGCTCTCCCTACCTCTCTTGCAAGGTGGTTGCCAGTATCTACCCCTCTGACCACAGCTTCCAGTTCATGTCCAGCAAGAAAGGATAACCTGACATATATTTAAAGTATATTCACTCTGATTTGACTGGTTCTTCATGTGCTCAACTTGAGTCAATCACTGTAGCCTGGAAAATGGGATGCATTTACCACGAACATCAGCATTACTCCTAAGGTTAAGGTTAGAACCACAGCCAGGCACGTGGACTGAGAATAGGGTAGGGGTCAGCCATCAACTGAAAACAGAGGCTGCTATAGAAAAAAGAAGTGAATGCTAGGATGGCAAATAGCTCTCTATTCCAGTTACCAACCCTGCTACTATGTGCTGAGCACTGGTGACAGATAAATTACAGTTCCTGCCCTCAAGCAGCTACTGGTTTAGTGAAGGCGAGATGGAGCCCAGATAGTCAATCATGATAGAGAGTTATATAGGATTTTCTGGACTTACAGAGGAAGAAATCCAACCAAACTTGGGGTGGGTATAAAGAAAGAATGTCAAGGAAGGCTTCTTCTTGTGACTACTTCTTTCTTAAATGCCAAGACAAGAAAAAGACACAGAAGCAAAGTACCGCGTGGTGAGTGTGTGTGTTTATAGAGTTGCATAGATAAGCGGTGTGCCTCTATAGCAAACTGTGTGAACAGAAACTATCTATAGGGCTGCTTTGAACCTGGTTGTCAAAATGGGATCAGCTGGGTGGCGGACTTGGCCCAGTGGTTAGGGCGCCCGTCTACCACATGGGAGGTCCGCGGTTCAAACCCCGGGCCTCCTTGACCTGTGCGGAGCTGGCTCATGTGCAGTGCTGATGCGCGCAAGGAGTGCCGGGCCACGCAGGGGTGTCCCCTGCATAGCCCCTCGCAGGGAGTGCTCCCCATAAGGAGAGCCGCCCAGTGCGAAAGAAAGTGCAGCCTGCCCAGGAATGGTGCCGCCCACACCGAGAGCTGAAACAAGAAACACAGATTCCCATGCCGCTGACGACAACAGAAATGGACAAAGAAGACGCAGCAAATAGACACAGAGAACAGACAACCAGGGTGGAGGGGGGAAGGGGAGATAAATAAATAAATAAATAAATAAATAAATAAATAAATAAATAAATAAATAAATAAATAAAATCTTAAAAAAAAAATGAGATCAGCTGTACCTGCCAAATGGGTTCTCTGAGAACACTGACTGTGGGATTCCTTTGGGTTATGGATTGAAGAAATCTTCAAATAGACCTGAGTAGTTTCTTCTTCAGTTCCCTCTGCTCTTTCCCAACCGCAGGTGCTGGAGACCATAGATACCCCTTCCCTTTCCCCTTTCTTCATCCTGGGTGAGTGAGCTGAGCATTCCAGTTTGAGGAAAATCAGGTCCACCTCCTCAAGAAACACACATATACCTACATCGTTGCTACCCTCTTCAAATTTCTACCAGTTAGTAATTCATTTGCCCTAATTATTAATAAGCCTTGGAGATGTAAAGATACCTACCAGTCATTCACAAAATAGTGTAGATGCATTTAATTATATTTACATGGGTAACAGAGACAACAATACGAAATACAAGTTATCCTGCAAAGCGAGTGGGTCCTAAAGAAGATCTCTTTGTTCTGCAGAGCAGAGTGGAGGAAAGGAAGGCAAATACCAAAATACAGTAGAGGGTGAGGGCAGTTGGAAAGAGGCTGTGCCTTGGAAAGGGTCCAGAACTCACCCACAGGGGGAGGGGCAGCTGTGTAGCAAAGAGGAACTTTAAAGAGAGGAAGACATAAGCCTGAGAGAATTATTGGCAAGATTTTCCGGGTGGCTGGTCTAAGGGTTCATCAGTATCCCCATGTTTGTTACTATGGAGAATGCTGTAGCAAGCAAACTAGAGATAGAAATTTCTAACAGGAGATTCCAATGCCTAATGGACAAAACCGTCTTTTTTTTTTTTTCAGAAAGAAAAAGATTTGTCATCTTGAACAGCCACACTTAACAAAATAGTATTTTTTAAATCTCTCTTTTGAACTGTACTCCTCCCAGGGGGGATGTAGTAAAAATGAATTATTTTTTTTTTTTGTGCCTGAGTAAAATGTACTGATTTTGGAAGGGGACATGCTTAACTTTGTTCCATGTCACACTACTTAGGGAGCAACAGAAGAGTAGTACAATACAATTTTTTAAAAAGATTTATTTATTTATTTATTTATCTCCCCTTCCCCCCCCACCAGTTGTCTGCTCTCTGTGTCCATTCACTGTGTGTTCTTCTGTGACCGCTTCTATCCTTATCAGTGGCACTAAGAATCTGTGTTTCTTTTTGTTGTGTCATCTTGTGTCAGCTCTCCGTGTGTGCAGCAACATTCTTGGGCAGGCTTCACTTTCTTTCATGCTGGGCGGCTCTCCCTATGGGGCGCACTCCTTGTGCGTGGGGCTCCCCTACGCAGGGGATACCCCTGCGTGGCAGGTACTCCTTTCACGCATCAGTTCTGTGCATGGACCAGCTCCACATTGGTCAAGGAGGCCCGGGGTTTGAACCACGGACCTCCCATGTGGTAGGCAGACACCCTATCCATTGGGCCAAGTCAGCTTCCCCAATACAATGTTTTTTAATCAAGGGCCTCACTGAGGACTATATACCCTGGACATCACCAACTTCTTTCATAAGTGGGATTTGGAAACGACGTTGGCAATGATAAAGAAAAATGTCCCCTCACTAATTTGATCACAAAACATCTCTAAACTGAACTATGAAAACATTCTAAATGCCCAGAAGGAATTTGGAACAAGTAGTAAGGGGTTAGCCCCTTACTGCCCAAAGAATCAGGGTATATCAAATCTTTACTAACTTAGTCATTTCTGAATATTTTAGTTTTGGAAACCAAAATATGCTACTATAAAGCTAAAAGATTCATTCAGCTAAGGAATATTTCTTCCAGTCAATATAACTGGATCTTTTATTTGCAATTGCTGGCACTTGCCAAACATAATGAAGATTTAAAAAAATATGTTAATAAAACCAGAACAGAAAAAGTCCTATAAATAAAGTCACATAAGCAGAAAGCTATTTTTAAAATATTAAAAGTAGAAAAAATATACAAAACTTTATGTGCAGAAAAATATCTGATTATAAATAAAAGGAAGCATATCATGAATATACACACACATGTACACAGAAAAATGATTGAAAAGATAGAAACCTTAATAGTGGTTATGTCAATATGTGTTATTATGTAAGATTTTTAATCTCTTCTTTGTACTTTACAATATATTTCAAATTTTCTACCATGAGCATTTACTTTATAATAAGAGGAAAAATAAATGCTATTAAATATTTGTTTTGCACAAACATCTTCTATAGTATTTCCTATTTAAGAGGAGCTATACTGCTTCAAGTATAAAACCAGCCAATATACAAAACTATAATTGAATTGAAAATTCTGTATTACAGAATTTCCTTCATAGGGTTTGCTTTATTTTCTGGTTTGGTCAGATCCTTTCTTATTTTTCCACACCAAAATCTTTCCACTAAAAATAAGGTCTTTGCTTTCCAATCTTCTCACTGAAAATCCATGTCTATAACTGTCCTTACAATCCTTTCCCTTCAGGAGATCTTTTCTGATTAAATCTATGCCAGTCTGATTATTTTTTAATGTAAATCTTCATTTATTGTGTATTACATAAAGATATTGCTTTATGGTTGTTTTTTGCTTTATAATTCTTTGCAAATTATTTTCTGTTGAAGCTTCCTTCTCTATCTAGGATAAGTTCTCAGAGTACAGAGGCTAGGTCTTTGTTATTTTGTTTCCTGCAAAACAACTGGAAGAGTAAATCCATATAAATCATATGGCTGAAAATACATTGTAACAAGTGAACCCAGAATCCTGTGAGAAAAGCCAAGCAGAGGTATTGGAGCAAACTTCTGAACTCTTGGTCGTCACTCTCCTGTTGATGTCGGCTGAGCTGTGCTGGTTCTATCTGAATTATTGCAGTACAGTAGGCTTGGAGGAAAATGTATCTATCTTGGCTCTCTGTTCCTCATTCTATATGATGAGCTGGTTTTTGGAGACAGGAACCCTAGGAAGTTGGTCCAAGTACAAATTACATAATGGCTTGCAGACCACCATTTTAGGTCCTAACTGGTGCTTCTTTTTGCTCCTCTACGTAACATACTATTGGGTAACTGGGTTCCATGTTATTCTGAATTACTTTCATTTCTTCTTGACAGCTCTAAGTCATAGAACTAGAGGATATTTTCAGTGTGAACAGTTACGTACTTCCTAGAAAATCTTTAATGCATAGGTTGGAGTTTAGCTCCTTTTTACATGTTTAGACAGCTTTCTTTTTCAATAGGTCCTTTACTCTCTTACTTGCGGCATTTGTCAAAGGATCAGTATCAATTGGAATGTTTTGAGCAGGGAGATTATATGATTGGGTGTTTGTCCTTTCCAGGAGTATTCGTTTTTGTAATGGAAATTAAGGGAGCAAATGATGGAATAATCGGAGGGAAATGTTTGGAGGCAGGGGAGGAAATTACCTAATAGACAATTTCCTATTTCTCCTCTAAGTAAGGTTTTTTTTTCCCCCACATACAACCACCTGTACTTCTGTTGGTGCCTTGTAATTTGCTGTTGCTGTGGAATTTTACTGGTGGGGAGGGTGAGGGTGAGGACTGGAGTAATGCCAGCATTTCTCTCATCCCAACATAGATGTTTGAACTGTATTAGAGAATTTGGGAGGGATTTTGCAGCAGCTATATCAGCTGATTGCAGATTTCTTACCCTTTTTTCATGTCCTACTGTTAACTAATCAGGAAGATAACCTGTACTAGTGGGAATCAGAAATGTAGTCTGTTAGTGACAGAAGAGCCATAGATGGACTAGACTTTGCTAATCTGAAATAGCTATCTTGTTGTTATTTTGTTTTATTGTTTTCCTTTTTTCTTGAGTGGTGGTATGGCTGTGCCTGGCTTCTAAGTTTTCAAAATCATAGCAAACTCAGTTTATTGTACTTCTCAGAAAAGTCTTGGGTATTCTGTGTGTAGTGTATTTTCCAAACATAAAACTTATGTGTGAATTAGAAATTACTGGCGCTCATCTTCTGTTTTTTTTTTCCTGTGGTAAGTATGCCTGTACTTTCAGAGAAAAGAGATGTACTAGGGTCTGATTTGAAAAGTTTATTTCATATCCATTTCGTTTCATCCAAACTCAAGTTCTATCACAACATGCAGATGTGGTATTGCCACATGGTATCTGCTCAATGTTAAGTAGAAATCTTGCAAAACTTTCAGTGTGTTTGCTAAATTACCCTGGGCCCACTGGAAGCTTACATAACTCATCCTGGACTAGTTTGGAAACCAGCCTTCTCTGTATCACTGAAGTGAAACCTGAAAGTGACCATTTGCAAAAAAGGGATGTAAGCAATACAGAGGCCTGAACTCAGAATGTTGTCTTTTTGGCTCAAAGTCTAGTTCTTTTAGTTGCTCCTTAGCAAGACCCACTTATAATTTAGTAATGCACCCCTCCTTTGCTGGCAAGCAAATAAATACATTTTTGTTTCAGATCGCTATTTGGTGGGCTTTGTTTCTCATTGTTTAACACAGGATAAGTGTTGCTGGTCACCTAGATGACAGAGACAGGGTTGTGGATACTAGAAAGACATGCAACAGTTTCTCATCTTAAAATAATTGCACCTATTTCAATGGATTGCTGTGAGGTCCAAATAAGTTAGTTCAAGTAAAATGCTTAGAACAGTGCTTGGCACATGGTGTTTTAGTTTGCCCATGGCAGCTGATGTAAAGTTCCAGAAATAGGTTGGCTTTTATTAAGGGGATTTATTTGGGGTAAAAGCTTAAAGTTTCAAAGCCGTGAAATGTCCAAATCAAGGCACATCAAAGGTGCTTTCTCACTAAAGTCAGCTCCTGTTGATCCTGGGGTCCTGCCACGTGGTGAAGCAAGATGGCTACGGGTCTCTGCCGAGGTCTCTGCCTACCCCTCCAGAGTAAACCATCCGCCGGCGCTCAGCTGTGGGCTGCCAAGCATAGGGCTTGTCTCCTCCTGGCCTCTTCTATCAGTCACAGCTGCTCTGCTCTCCTCTTGAGTTCAGCTGCAAGCTATCAGGTATATGGCTCATTTCTCCCTGAACCTCAACTCTTCAAGCCTCCTAGGAGCTTCTCTCCTTGCAGCTCAGCTGTGGGCAGAACTGGAGTCCTTTTCTCACATTGCAGAATCAAATATGTCCGCTTCCTTTTCCTATGTATCTCTGTTGTTTTGCGCTCCAGTAAAAGAGCAACTCAACTTGAGTCACACCTCACTGATATAATCCAACAAAAGGGTCTCACACACACAGGAATGGATTAGTTCAAAAACATTCTTTTTCTTTTGGGGATTCATAAAAAGAATTTCAAACTGTCATACATGATAAGTGGTTGAGAAATTTACCTATTATTATTAAACCCTGTAATTTGGGGATATTAATGTCATTTCCAGTGTCTGAAGAAAAGTCCAAACTGTACCTGGCAAACCTACAGCCTCTGGAAACCACTGATAACAGGCTGCATGATGAAAGAGTTCAGTCTATAAGTAAACTTTTAGGACCTCCTTAATAAAAATTAAAATAAATAAGTTATGAGGCCAAATAATGAAATAAACAATCTAGATATTAGTACCTGAAGCAATTTCAGTCAGGGAGAAGATTTACAAAAAATGCAAAACTCTCAGAACCCCAGGTTAGGGGTATGTACGTGTGTGTGTGTGTGGTGGGGGGTGGTGTCAAAAATTAAAGGCAGAGCAGAGGAATTTTCTATTTATAGAAAGAACTATTAATTTGTTAATTGATTCATCATCTGGGCTCAAAGCCAAGTAGGCACCAAGAAAGAAGGCAGTGTGAAAAGACTGAAATATTCTAATTGCATAACTTTTAAATGGTTTGCAGTGGCTTCTAGTTGCTAACTGAAATGGGAGAGCAAATCAGAAAATCTGAAAACACCAAAATGTTCTCCTCTTTGATAAAGTCGTACTCCATGCCTGTCCCAGCTCCCATCTTCCAGTTGGGAATGGCCATCATTCTCTTCCCTGCTACTTCACACACTGGTAACATCTTTGTTGGAGCATTATAGTTCATAAAAGTGCTACCACCCCAAGTACCAGAGAAAAGGCACTGATAGTAATATTTATATTTGTAATAGTTCATACTTAAACTCACAGCACATTTTAAATGAAAAATTTCCTAGATAAGATTGTGTTTTGTAATTTCAGTGTTACATGGATTTTAAGGTTAGTTTTCTCCGTTGGCCCTTCACTAGATAGTACTTGGTTATAAACTAAGTTCCAGATGTCTCCTGAAATGCCTTAGGTGTCACTGTAGAAAATTAATCCAAGGGCTAATCCTTTTTTTATTTCTCAAACTTGACTTTTTTGCTGCTTCTTTGGACAGAGCATTTTATTGACCTAAATTAGCCATTTGTAAAAGAGGCAATACCTTATCTATTTAGGGAACACCTCAGGAATTTTACATTTCAACATCTGGACTATCAAAACAAAGATAAGAAACCTCTTTAGAGAGGAAAGGCTGGTTGGCTTGTGTATTAGTCTCAGTTTTGCAGTTTGAGATTTGTCTGTCTGTGTTCCAACTAAGAAAGCAAAAGAGCTAGAACAGAGAGAAATTAGTGAAAGAAACCTTTCTACATTTTCCTCTGTAGTATTCAGAACTACAATACAAAACAAAGATGTGCTCAAAATATATGATGGACTACCACTGTGCTAATATCCCAAATTTTTCTTTTTTTGCCAGTTTAATCTAAATAAACCATAGGTTCAATCAGGATTCATCATCTAAATTACAAAACATGGAAAACGATCTGAATAGCTATTTCCTCAAGTCTCTCAAAGACTGTACCTAACTAGGGTCTCCCTTATTACATAGGAGAGAAGTTTGTTCATCACAAACAATGGAAGCCATAGGCATTAGAACCTAATTCTCCCCAAACTGGCTAAAAGTGGTTGGTAGCCATTAGGATCTATTGTTGGATACAATCTACAGAATATAGGTTGTCTTCAACCAGTGACAAAGTGTCAAAAGTCTTTAGAGCTGAAAATGGTAAGACCATTATTTGAACAAAAATTCAAGAAAATGTCTCCTTGAACTCTCTTTATGTTTTCTTTTCTGTTACAGATACAGATTAATTTTGTTTTTCTTGTTTACTGAGGTATAATTTACATGCAGTAAAATCCGCCTTTTTTTGGTGTACAGCTTGATGAATTTTGACTAAGTTATAAAGTCATGTAACAACCACTACAATCCAGATATATATATGTTCTTTACATGAAGGAAAAAGTTCCCTCCTAAAACAAAGAAAAAAATTCCAATCGCAATAGCAACAAAGAATTAAATATCCAGGAATAAATTTAACCAAGGATATAAAGGACCCATAAACAGAAAACTACAAAATATTTCTAAAAGAAATCAAAGAGGACCTAAATATATGGAATGATATTCCATGTTCACGGATTGGAAGAATAAATATTTTTAAGATGTCAATTCTACCTAAAGTGATTGGCAGATTTAATGCAATCTCAATAAAAATTCCAACCACATTCTTTGCAGAAATAGAAAAGCCAATCATCAGATGTATATAAAAGAGCAAGGGGTCCTGAATAGCCAAAAACATCTTGAAAAAGAAGAATGAAGTTCGTGAACTCACACTTCCCAATTTTGAAACTTACCACAAAGCAACAATAATAAAATGGCATGGTGCCAGAACAAGGACAGAATGAGAATTCAGAAATAAACCCTCACATCTATGGCCAATTGATTTTTGACAAGAGTGCAATGTCCACTCAACTGGGAAAGAATAGTCTCTTCAACAAATGGTGGTGGGAAAACTGGATCTCCATTTGCAAAAGAATGAAAACAGACCCATACCACATACCACATACAAAAATCAATTCCGAATGGATCAGAGAACTAAATTTAAGAACCCAAACTAGGAAAATGGCTGTGGCTCAATCAGTTGGGCTCCTTTCTACCATATGGGAGGCCCTGGGTTCGCACTCTGGGACTTCCTTGTGAAGGCAGGCTCGCCTACACACTGCAGAGAGCTGCTGGCCCTGGGCACCATGGAGTGCCACCAGCCCATAAATGCCACTGAGTGCCAACTCAGCAAGGTGACACAACAAAAAAGAAGACAAGTAAAAACACAGGAGAGTGCTCAGTGAATCGAAACAGAAAGCAGACAACAAGCAAGTTGCAATGGGGGAGGGAAATAAAAAAAAATAAATACAGACACGCAGAAGAAGGCACAGTGAATGCACACAGAGAGCAGACAATCTGCAAGCAATCTGCAAGGGGGGAGGGGGAGAGAAAAAAAAAAGGAACCCAAACTAAAAAAATTCCTAGGAGAAAACCTAGGGAAGCATCTGTAGGACCTAGTCATAGGCAATTATTTCTTAGACTTTACACTGAAAAAGCATGAGCAAGTAAGGGAAAAAATAGATAAATGGGACTTCATCAAAATTAAAAACTTTTGTGCATCAAAGGACTTTATCAAGAAAGTAAAAAGAAGACCTAAAGAATGGGAGAAAATATTTAGGAATCATGTATCTGAATAAGTGTTTAATGTCCAGAATATACACAGAATTCCTACAACTCAATAACAAAATGACAAACAACCCAATTTAAAAATGAACAAAAGTCTCGAATAGATATAGATACCATTTCACACTCACCAGAATAGCTACTATTATACAAAAACAAAAACAGAAAGTAACAAGTGTAGGAGCGGATATGGAGAAACAGGAATATGCATTCAGTATTGGCGGGAATATAAAATGTTGTAGCTGCTGTGGAAAACAGTTTGATGGTTCTTCAGAAAGTTAAGTATCAAATTACCATATGACCTGGCAATCCCACTTCTAGTTATACAGCCAAAAGAATTGAAAGCTGGAACTTGAACAGATATTTGCACATTGATGTTCATAGCAGCATTCTACACAGTTTCCAAAAGATGGAAGCAACCAAAGTGTCCATCAACAAACTGTGATACATATATATGGTGGAATATTATTATTAGGTCATGAAAAGGAATGAAGATCGGATACATGTGACAACTAGGATGACCCTTGAAGATTCATGTTACGTGAAATAAGCCAAACACAAAAGGACGAATATTGTAGTATCTCTCTGATGTGAAATAGAATAAGCAAATTCATAGTGTTTGAAACTAGAATACTGGTTAGAAGGGCCAAGAATTGAGATAGAGAATGGGGAATTAAACCTTAATTAGTACAGAATTTCTATTTGGAGTGATGGAAAGTCTTGGTAATGGATGTTAGTGATAATAATTCAACATTCTGAAATATTTTTGAATTTGGTTAAAAGTGGGGATTTTAGTTTATATACGTTACTAGAATAAAAAATTTAAAAAAGCCGTAGGACTATACAACACAAACAGTGAACCCTAATATAAACTGTGGACTATAGTTAATGGTATAGCTTTAATAATATTTTTTCATCAATTGTAACAAAAGTACCACACTAATGAAAAGTTTTAAGTATAGAGAAAACTATGTTTGGGGCATATATGGGAAGTCTGTATTTCCTTCATGATTTTTCTGTAAACCTACACCTTTTAATAATAAGGAAACAAAAGTGCCCTTCTGCCAATTTATTGTCGATTTCCCACTCCACCCCCCTTACTGCTGCCTACTGCCACCCTTCTCATAGCCACTGGTAGCTACTGATCTGATTTCTGTACCTATAGTTTTGCTGTTTCCAAAATATTTTTTACATAGAATCACACCATATGTGGTTTTGAGTCTGACTTCTTTCACTTAGTATAATCCTTTTGAGATTTATCTATGTTGTTGCCTATATCTCTGTGCTTCTTTCCTTTTTAGTGCTGAGTAGTATTCCATTTTTCAGAGGTAACATTTTTTGTTTTCCTACTAACCAGCTGATGGGCATTGGATTGTTTCCAGCTTTAGGCACTATGCATAAAGCTGCAGTAAACATTCATATGCAGGATTTCTTATGGACGTAGATTTTCATTTCCCTAGGCTAAATCCTAGAAGTAGAATTACTTGGTCATATGATAATATAAGTTTAACTTTCTAAGAAACTGCCAAAGTGCATTCCCACCAGCAATTTATGAGAGCTCCAGCTGCTCTGCATCCTCTTCAGCTTTGGGAATTGATAGGTGTTTAAATTTTTATGTGAGCCATTCTAATAGGTTTGTAGTCGTATAGCATTTTATCTGTCAGGTTTTAACAGTTAAGTTTATAACATAGGCATAAAAGATGCATAAATAATTGAAGGTGAGTGGACATCAGAAAGACCATTTTTGCTGTTTTGTTGGCATTGGACGGTGACTCTTCATCATGTTTTCTTATACTGGTCTATGAATAATCATAAATTATAACTGCAATACCCAGGCACACACAGCTTCAGCAGACACAGGATTCTTTGCTTTTTAGCCAACTTGGAATCTTGCTACCACAGCATTTGGGAATTTATTCACTCGTGGTTTTGAGGCCAGAGAAATATCCAAATCAAGGCATTATCAAGGTGATACATTTCACCAAAGTCTGTAGTAATTCAAGACTGGCTGCTGGGGATTCCTGGTTCCTCTGTCATGTGGCAAGTCACAGGGTGGCGTCTCCCAGACTCTTCCTTCTCTTCCGAGTTCTGTGTCAGCTCTTTGCTTCCTGTGACTTTCTGTGCCTGAATTCATTCTGTTTATAAAGGGCTCCAGTAATAGGATTGCCCATCCTGATTGAGGTTGATCACACCTTAACTCAAGTAACCTCATCAAAAGGTCCTACTTACCGTGGGCTCACACCCACAGGAATGGATTAGACTTAAGAACATGTTTCTCTGAGATACACAACAGCTTCAAACCACCATACTCAGGATCTACAATAGAAACATTGGCTGCACTTTGCTCCTTTTTTTCACACAGTATGTCAGGGAAATATTTCTACTCACCATTCCCCAAATTGAAAAGCAGCCAATTATTTTTGTAGTTCTCCAAGCCAGTCTCACAGAGAAAATTGGCTCATGCCATAGTGAAAGGGGAAAGTTGCTAGACTACAGCAGCAACTTGTTTTTCTTCATTGCACAAGCTGAGTATCTTTCTTCTTGCCTTTATTTTTTATTATTTGGGCACTGTGATTCTTTTGATACTCTTCCTCTTGCTGTTAGCAGATTTTGGCTTGGCTTAAAGTTTTCCCTCATCATTCCTATGCAGTGTCAGTGTGGGTGAAGCTGGGTGAATGGAGTTCTTGCCCCTCTTCTCCAGCTTTAACCAGATCCGAACCTTCTCTGCTGCACAAACATGGCAGGCTCCTTCACAACTCTGTGCCTTTGAATGTGTTTTTGTTTTGTTGGTTTGGATTTCTGCTGGGTTTTTGGTTGGATTTCTGCTGGGAATGCCTTTGTCCTCCTTCTCTGCCTGGGGAATTCCTACTTGTCCTTCAACACTGATTAAATGTCATCTCCTCTATGATGCCAAATTCCCAGAGCTCTGGGGTGGTCTTGAAGGGGGTGAAAAGCAGAATCAGAATAAATGCAGTAAAGTTCCCTCCTTAGGGTGTCAAAGCCAAAATACGTTTGCATTCTGCTCAGGTTCTTAGAAGGTATTATAGTAACCTTAAGTAAGAGAATGTGTTCTGTGAAGGTAAAATTTGTCTTAAGGGTATAACTAATTACAAAAGTTTTACAAAGCATTGTTTAAATTAAGGTATTTAAGTGGCTAATTGCAGAAAGTCATTATTTAACAAAACATAACTGAATTGATAATAATAATAATAATAATAATAATAAAATAATAATAAAATAATAATAAAAATAATAATAATAAAAAATAATAATAAAAGGCAATTTTATAACAAACTTATTCGGCAGCCAATCTCCCCTGCCAACTTGCTTCCAAAAAAAAACTGTTTCTGGTATTACATGCTACTAAGTATTTAAAGTGAAGAAAAGTTCATTATTTTAACAAACTTGTTTAGTATTAATGGCAATTATATGTTGTAAGAAGTTTGCCTGGTAACTTAGTATGTGAGATATATGGAGTGTGTTTTTATTGTTAAGGAAACAGAAGATGATTTTGTCCTAAGATAAAACGATTGATTATTGGAAAGAGTAGAGTGTGGGACAGAACCTGAATGAATACTGAAAGTGTAGAAGGTTTGTGGAAGGAAAATTTTTATGATTAAAATTGAATAAGATGGGAAACGGACTGTGGCCCAGTGGTTAGGGCGTCCGTCTACCACATGGGAGGTCCGCGGTTCAAGCCCCGGGCCGCCTTGACCCGTGTGGAGCTTGCCCATGCGCAGTGCTGATGCGCGCAAGGAGTGCCCGGCTACACAGGGGTGTCCCCCGCGTAGGGGAGCCCCACGCGCAAGGAGTGCGCCCATAAGGAGAGCCGCCCAGCGCGAAGGAGGGAGCAGCCTGCCGAGGAATGGCGCCGCCCACACTTCCCATGCCGCTGACGACAACAGAAGCGGACAAAGAAACAAGACGCAGCAAAAAGACACAGAAAACAGACAACTGGGGGAGAGGAGGGGAATTAAATAAATAAAAAATAAATCTTAAAAAAAAAAAAAAATTGAATAAGATCAATATACAAAGAAAATCTTTTATCAATAGCTTCTTGTGCTTTAACCTCATCATTTCCTCAGTGTTTAAAGAAGAGTCTTACCTCTTTTAAAAGAACATTTATGTTCTAGAAATCAAATCCTGAAAAGTAGCTTTTTATTTCAAACTAACTGCAAGAGATTTATTCTTTTACTTTAAAGGAAAAATTAAAGTAATGGTTAAGTTCATTTAATACGTTATAAGTCGAAAGAAAGGTATTTAAAGGTGTTATAAAATTAATAGGTTTTTTTAAAAAAAAATTAATAAAAACTGTAACTAAGTTAAAATCATTTATAAATGCATTTATGTTATAAAACAGTGGAAAGGTAATAACTGAAATTATAGCTGGGTGAATTTAGCTTGAAATTATTAAGTGTAAACTCTAAACTTTACCTTTCCTTAGTTTATGGTTACTTCAAGTCTAACCTCACCCCTTGCCTTTGCCTATGGTTATTTCATAATAGCTTCTGCCCCTATAGGCCAGAGAAGAGCTGGGACATCACTGTCTCCTCTCCTGGTATTAGTAACCCTTTCTCTCATGAATTCGAGTGTAAACTAAATAAATTGCAGCCTGATAGAATAAGGTTAAATGGCCACTGGAGTTTTATTATCTCCAAAACCAAAAAGGGGGGTGGAGGGGGAGAAGTCTCCTGCCTTGACGGTCAGTGTTCCTAAGAGTGGCAATTCATGAGAGAAAGCAGTCTGTCTCCCTGAGGCTTCAAATAGCCTCAGTAAATATATATAAAATTAATCTTGTTGCTTATCCAAAATTCTGCTAATTTCAAAGTAAAATATAAAGTTCTAAAACAAAATGGTGCTAAGGCATTGAGAACATTTTGGTTATTACAATCCATTAAGTAAGAAAGAAAATTCTTGTGGTAAACTGCATGGTCATAGTGCAAATTAAGAAGAGTTTCAAAAGTCTTTGAAAAGTTTAAAGTAACTAAAGTCATGTTGTTGTGTCAAACTATTCATGTCTGCCTATTTGCTCAAATTGTTGAGGTTAAATATGCAGTTATATAAGTAATATGTATTTCTGAACCCCTAATTAATTAAGCTAAACAGTACATAAAATAATGCAAATTATAAGTAATATCAATGAGTTGTGTTTGTGTCTAACTCTTTGTGTCTGCCCATTTTAAAAAATGCTCAATGTATGTCTTCATACATCAGGATAGTATCAAATTAACAAATAAAAATTCTTAAAAGAGGTCTATTCAAATTGTTAAAAATTAAATATGCAGTTATATTTATAAATATTCTTAAAGCCCAAATTAAACTAAGCAGGATGAAAAAGTCAAGGAAATCTGATTATAGAAACAATTGGGAAAGGGCCTCCTTTGCAAGAGCTTTAAAGGCAAGACTAGGTGTAGCAGATTAAACCTATCTACTAGGCTAGGGAATTAAGAATCAGTTTGCCTGGTAATTTCCCAGTTTAAACCTTTGTCAGCCATAAAATGCAAAAAAAAAAAACAAAACAAAGATTAGGTTAATTTTCACATAAGAAAAATGTTGATGTAACCTGGCGGCCTGCTGCCTCAGTCTCCCACTCCCGGGTTGGACAGCAGTGGAGGAGACCAGTTTAGGCCAGTCCTATGGGCAGTGGAAGGATGCCCAAGAAGGAGCTAACTAAGTCGGTGCCATTTCAGCACTAAATTCTATTCCTTATTTGACAAAGGGGGGAGCAGGTAAAAACTAAAATGGTTGGAATGTGATAGAGGAAGCAGTTAAATCAAACTTTTGCGTGGGAAAGTTAAATCTCAGATAAGCTGTAACTTCTGAAGTATCCAATCTATGGAAAAACAGGAAGAGCTTGCATGCTAGGTTTAGGGGTATAAATTGTGTCATTTTTCTTTGTTCGTGGCACCAGCCATATCTGGCTCTGCACGCCTTCTTGCAAGATTGAGAATAAATTATTTTCTTCTCTACAATCTGGTGAGCCTTATTTTCTTCCAGAAGATTTCTTTCCAACAAAATAAAGGTAATTAGTGGCTCTATTAACAAGTTTCAGTAAGTAAAGGAAAGTCCATAAAAACTATGGAGAGATCTTTCCTGGGTTATGATTTTTAAAAAATTAAGTAATTGTGTAATGTGTTTTAAAACCTGGTAGTCAGTATGCTTTTAAATTAATAATTTTCATAACTTAAAGAAAAGAAGTTTTTAGCTTCCTGTAAGGGAAAAAGAGAACATTCCTTGCATAAACTATTATGGTTTCAATTCTATTTAACTTGAGTGTAATCTCCAATAGTTAATTTATAAACTAAATTAACATTATGTATGAAATCTTTAATGAGTGAAATTAGGCTAAAGGAAAAAGATTGTAGATATGCTCTCTTAAATAAGGAGTAAATTTCTTTCATCGGTAATTGTAATTTAGTAAGTTTATTTAAACATGAGGTGGCTAGTCAATGTGGTTATAGTCAATTATAAAGAGTTTGTAAAACATCCTCCAACTGAAAATGTTTAAATAGTTCTAGTTCTAGAAAAGTCATTGTTAACTAAAACTTAGATTGGTTATTGGTAGCAGAAATAACTTCATGATAATAAACCTGTCTGAAGGCCACTGCAAAGTACACATTTAAGTAAATGGTAATAAAAAGTTATCTTGATTATATTGGAAGTCTTCTGTTTTCATTTTAACAATGAAAAATAATATTTTTCCTCTATTACTAAAGTAAAGTACCTACTGTTATCTTCATAATAAAATTGTGTAAGTAGACAGTCATTTAATATATGATGTGTTGCATTAAATTGTTTAAAATATATATATAAACAAGGAATAAACGTTAACATTATCAAACTCTTGTGCATTCGAACCAGGCCTTGTATACATTACAGGTGGCCTCTCCATGTGAGTTATTGGCTAGGCTGGTCACTGACCCCTCAATTAAAAATATGTGCTATATCAGTCTCTGGTTCTGCTCCTGAAGTCGATGGAAACTATATTGCAATTTCAAGCTCCTGCAGCCAATAATGACTCGGTACAGCTAAGTGTACAATGGATATCGCCTCCAGACTGGCACTGTTCCATGGTGCCAGAGAGCACTATGCACCAGGCTAGTAGAATACTGGAAAAATCTCTCTAAGATGAAGGATGCTGCAACTTGCTCACTGCGTTGAAGAACATGCTAAGTGGAGCCATGATACCAGGATACTGTAAGTGAAACTTAAACACAATTGGCATTATGGCCTGCTCTCATGGAGAGATAACATGTAAAGTATTACAAACCTGAAACTCAAAACTAATAATTGCAACTCTGAATCCTTATGCATTAAGTAATACATTAGTTAATATTAAGTGCTGTACTTTTATCCTGTACTAAATATATGCCTAATAATTGTAATGTTATCTTTTCTATTTTGGATCAAGTGCAGAAGTATATTAGACATGTTAAATTCCTGGTAAAATCATTTTCTAAACAGTTAATAATATGTCTATAGAATAAGGTGGAAGTCTCAGCCAGTCTCAGTCAACTTCTATATTCTGCTGTACTCTGCTGTGTAGCAAAAGTGAGGCTTGCTTGCTGATGGTGAGTCACCTATTGAACAAGTCAAAATTGCTAGAAATTGTACAATGAAAATCAAGGTGTAAAAATCTTTATTCTGTAGTTCTGATCACTCCCATAGGTGAAAACTAAGAGTATTTCCAAATTAGTGTTCTAATCCTGAGTGAAGCAAGTTGCCCAAAGAGTGCCAGTTCACCAGGAGCATCTGACAGAGTGAATGAGTGTCAATCATTGAACAGCTTGGACTGTGTCTTCAGACAAAGCTAAGTGTCTGTTGCAATATCTCTCTAAAGATGGATAACTTAAAAAAGAATATATATGCTGTTCCCACCAGCTTTTAAGGAATGCCATCTTTATAGGCACCTAACCTTGTCTATCTCTGTAATCCAATGTGTCCTCTTTTAAAAACAGGTATTCCAAATTTTTAATTAAGTTTGTTTCTTTCATAGTGAACATCTTATTAACCATATGAAAACTTCATCCAACTTCGTACAGAATGCCAGATCCATCTTCCTCCAGTTAGAATAAATTAAAGAGTTTTACACCTTATTAGGCAATGACTACAGCCCATGGCCAGCAGGAAGCAGTTACAGAAAAGAGATCGTCTCCCTTCAGCACCCCTTTTAAATTAAAGGTGTAAACTCTTTAAGAGTAAAATAAAAGTAATAGATGGATCTGGAACCTGAGTGGAAATCCACGTGAGTGCCAGTGGCAGCAGAATAACTGCAGGAGGCCCCTGCCCAAGGTTCTGCTGTCCAGAATGAAAAGTTCTAAACTTCTAAAAACAGTCCTGGATGCTGTACTAAAGACTGATAAATAATCAATAAAGACAACAAACAGCCATCCACCTCATAGCTCCAACAATAATTATGCCAAAGCTTAGCAAGTTAAACTTTGGCAAAAGGGGGGGAATGATGTGGGCTATGGGTGGAAGGCTCTTTGTCTCTTCAGAGATAACTAAGTTGTTTGACTTGTGGGTGTGGAATGGTAAGAGGCTGCAGTCCTGCCCTTAGGGACAGTGGAAGCGGCTCCAGTCCCAGGAAATGTTTAACAATGCAAGGGCTATAAACTTTAAGTATTTAGGGGAAATGCAAAAAGTAAATATGCTAAAAGCTTATCTAGAATATCTGGAGAACATGCTAAAAGCTTACCTAAGATGTGGAAGAGATATATGCTAATTGAAGCCTATTGAGAACTGAAACAAAGGGACCATTTGGCCTTTCCTCTCTGTATAAAAGACGTTTGAAAATCTTGTTCGGGGCTTGGGATTCAAACAGAAGTTCCCGAGTCCGGCCGGCCGTCAATAAACCATTTTTCCTTCTCAAAATCATTCCTGAGTCCTGGCCTCTCTATACTCAAATAATTGAACTTCTCTTAAATTCTACAACAGTCTGAATTCTGCCTTGTGATCCTCTGTTCACATCTCTGTATCCTTCCCTAGACTCTGAACTATGCAAGAACTCCCATGCAAGAACTATGTGTCAATTTTTGCTTCCTTAACACACACTAACACAAAAATAAATATTTTTGACTGATTGAATTTGTAATATAGCTATACTTAAATGCAGGTATTTTCTTTAGCTTCATAAAGGAACAAAATTTTTGTTTGGTAAAAGCCATTCATATGTGGTCCACCAAAGTGTTGGTTTTAAGATTTGATGGAACTCATAAAAAATTGGATTCCTTTCACCCCCCACCCTTCAGGCAATCAATTTCAAGTAATGGGAAAAAAAAGTAAAAAAAACTTAAAGAATTCTGTGACTCCCGCCTCCACTATTGGATTAGGATAAGTATGAAAGTATTGCTTTAACCATTTCAGAAAAACATTAAAGCTATGAGGTTGGGGAAGAAGTGAAAAACCTGGCAGAGAAGAAGGTTGGAAGAGGGGAAACAAGAATAGGCAATAAGAAAGGATTATTCCCAGGAGTCAGTCTCCCATATCATACACTGCTGAAAGCTCCTTTTCTCTAATCCAAACCACAGTACCAAAGTTAGAGTTGTCAAATTTAACAAATGTAAATAGAAGACATCCAGTTGAATTTGAATTTCAGATAGATCATTGTTGAGTATAAGTATGTCCCATGCAATATCTCTGACATACTTAAAAATTTGTTGTCTATTTGAAGTTCAAATTTAATTTAGCATACTGTATTTTAACCTGCAATCCTAGCCAAAGTGAAACCATTTCACACAGTACCATGAATACAGTCAGTGTTCTTGGAAGTCAGTCCAGAAATATGTGATAGTCTATGTGAGGATGTTATTTCCCCAGACTGGTCAGTGTAGGGCAACTTATTTGGATAAGTATCTTAGCTGTGATAGGACCCAAGACCAAGAGGAAAACTGAGATTAGAAAGAGAAAAGTGGGAACAGAGAAGTCATTGACCCTGTGGCCATTTGGGGCAAGGAAGGCTGTATTTAAATGTCTGTTTGACTATGGTAGATTAAAAATGGCCACAAATTACTTGCTACTCTTCTCATTGAGCCCTCTCCTTGAATGTGGGAAGTCTCTATAACTGCTTTGACAAATAGAATATAGCTCTGGGAACCCTGAGCCTCCATGTAAGAAGCTCAACTTCTCTAAAACTACCATGCTGGAGAGAACACGTGGGCAGCTTTCCTGTCAACTCCATCAAGTAACGTTGAGAGTGATATTCTGGATCCTGCAGACCCCTCTGAGAGTCAATATCACTGAATGAACTCCTTCAATGCCACAGGGAATAAAATCACCTGCAGCTGAGCCCTGCCTGTACTTCTGATGTGTGACATTAGAGATATAATGAAATGGTTATCTTTTCAAGCTGGTAAATTTTGGATAGTTTTGTAATATGGTAATCGATCACCAGAAAAGTGAAATAAATAATAAGTTCACTGACCCTTTGGTGACTGATCAAGAAAGGAGTGCCTTTGATTATTTGAGTATGCACTCTTCTCCATTTGTTTGTTTATTTGTTTGGCAAGAAACTCTTGCTCTGAATGAAATCTTACCTAAAACACTATACTTACTTAATAGAGCAGAAAGCTGCTCTGCTTCAACTGTGGCATCACTAACAGTCCAGAGCCACACCTTTTCTAGCCCCATACTCTCCCGAGGCTAGGAGCTGTTCTGCAACTCATCTGAGGATTGTGAGGAATAGCTGACTCCTAACTTAAGGGGAAGGTTAAGAGAAAAAAAATGTGCCAAAGTGGGAGTGGATTCAGAGGAAAGCATCATAGGGGAGCCATGCTGATGGCATAGGAGCCTATGATGGCATATGATGGCACAGGAAGCCATCAGCATCAGATAAAGCTACACGTAAATGTGCAAGGAGTAGCTAGTCAGGGCTGAAAAACCCCCAGCAGCACCGCTGTAACAAAGAACCTGAGGACCCCACAGGGAGTGCAATCATGAATCCCAAAGGAGATGATGCAAGAAAGGGACTGACACTTTGACCCAAGCCACCCAGGGCCAAGAGACTTTTCCAATTCCTTTGTGAGGAAAGATTAAACAAGACCACACCTGGGTTATATGTACTATAATTAGTGATACTTATCTAACTTAATTGTCAAGTAAATCTGTTTCTAGTTTTACTCTGGTTCTTCTCAAATAAGGTCTTTTCTAAAATATTACACCCGATACCTCCATTCAGCTATTGTGAGAAGTACTTGGACCTGGGTGGTCTCAAAAGATTGTCTAGTCATGTTCTTGGTGCCAAAGAAGGGACGAGCTTTGCGTCAGCAAGTCCTCTGTAAAACAGGTAATAGTTCAATAACAGACATCCAAGGAGAGACCTATTCAACTTGGATATTGCCAGGAAACACTATTGTGCACATTCAACTTTTTAGAAAAATGCTGATTAATTTAAATTGAGGCATACCTACATTAGAAAGATGTCATCCTATTCTAGAATTGAAGCTTAGCATGCTTTATTCAGTATACACTTAAAATAATTTTACTTTATGAATATGTATGATGATTATAACAATTATTCAGTCATATTACATGTGCTGTTTTTCCAAGGAAGTACAAAGCTTTTAAACAAGCCACTTCTAAAAACCAGCACATCCTCTTGCCTGTAGCAATGTCCCCTGCTCCCACCCTGCCTTTCGCTTCCTTACACTTTGCCCGCCTGTTCCTCGTAACCTCCCTGCATTATGGCCCTTCTCAGCAGCAGTTTGTGCTGCTGCCTCCCTCCGCCCCTCCTCCCAGCCACTGTTGTCTTCCCCCTCCCAGCCGATCGCTGTTCTCCCCGCCTCATTCCAATCGCCCTCGTCCTGGGTCCGCCCCGGCACAGCCTCGGAGGCAACCCCCCTCTGCCATCAATGGCTTGCGTCATAAACCGCAGGTCCGCCCTTGCCTCTGCAGCCAATCCTCAGCTGCCCCGCGGACATGCCCCTCCCACAACCTCCCCGCCTCCATGACACTATAAAACCCCATGTACTTCCCGAATAAAATCAGACCTGCGCATAGACCTCGTCTCCGTGGTTTTTCCTCCATCGAACCGCGCGTCCCCCAAGCCTTGAGCCGCCCGCTGCCGCCCCGGTCAGGCCGTGGCGTAGGCCCGATCCCCGGCAGTGACTCGCCTGCAGTGACCCGCCTGCAGTGCCGCAGCGGAGGCCAACATAGCAATAATCAGAGAAGCCCTGACTTAGCATGTTACTATATTAATTTAATAGATTGAGTGAATTCCTGGGTTAGCTGAGGCAGGCCACTTGGAGAATCATGTGAGTATTTTATTAGGAAACAAAGAGTTCATATAAAGGTTTGGGAATATTTGTACCTTAACATGCATTCACAGCTTACAAAGTCAATGCTTCCTTTGGAGCCAATAATGCTGCATGCTGGAGAGCAGATCAGCAATAACTCAAATTTATGCTGAATCCATAATGCTGACCACATAACAACAGAAAAATAGTCACAAAATGCTATCATGGCATGGTCAGTTATTAAACAATAGCTCAGTGACTTGACATTTTCAGCAGTAAAATATTCAATCATCCTTACTTCAAGAAAAATATATCACAGCAATTTTTAGTCAGAGCAGTGAAAACATATTTGTAACCATAAGATGATGATTCATTTCTTGCTGGTTAAACTTCCAGTTGGAGCTATTGTGTCCCTGGCTGGCTCATTTGATGATAAAATGGTGAATTTCTGGACACCCAGCAAGTTGCTGTGTATTTGCGTCTTTCCAAGGAAGGAGTAGACAAGTATTTTGACTCAAAGCACAATTTGATATATTTGGCTGAACTCAAAGAACCCTCCGTTGGCAATAGGGGCTTCTTTGCTGATGTGTCAGAACACACATTTAAGAGATAACTGAATGGTAATAGCTCAGATGGTTTTCAGGAACTTGGGTCTTTGGACTGATTGATTCTATTGTTGCCACCACCCTTGGTTCAAGAGAGTCATAGTCTTGTACCCTAGCACATCACGAAAACACTCTTGGTTCTGTTCAAATTAAAAAGGGACCAATTGCTGGGTGCCATATGTCTTTTTGCTTGTTCTCTCAGATGTGCTCTGATACCCAAGGGCTACATGGTGAGATGGAAAGACGCTGGGTCTGGAGTCAAGACAGCCTAGCTTTCAAATTCTACATCTTCCCCTTGCATGATCGGTGACTCTGACATAAGAGTCAACACTTTGTTTTTTGGGTTCTTCATTGAGTAGCAATAAAATGATCCTGGAGTCAGATTGCCTTGGTCAGTATTCTCATTTGGAAAATGGTGATGTATTAATGGCTAACTCTGTGGTGCACACTTTGTGTCGGGCCATTTCCTAAGTATTTATATTATCTCATTTAGTTCTCCTAACAGTCCTATGAGGGTGGTGGTTCTCAACTTCCATATGATAAAACTGAAGCATTAGGAACCAAAGTGACTTTCCCAAGCATGCATAGCTGATAAATGGCAATGCCACGAAGTGAACATATGTAATTTGGTTCTACAGTGTCCGTGCTACAATATCTGCCTCAGAGGTTGTTATGTGAAATAAAAGTTGGCTATACTATCTAGGAAATGGGTATAAAAGGCCAATCTTATTGACTTCATGGGGTGTTATATGTGTCACAGTCCCAAAATAAGTGAAAGCAACATGAAAAGAGATTAAAGTGCTTTAGAAACTGCAAAGTTACTAGTAAACATCTGGCACCTCTGGGTTCCAGAACTTTTCCAGATGTAATTAGGTGATAGAAAATGGAGTCACTGTATCATGTTTAGTCATTCCAGGAAGTAAATGCCAACTGTCCCAGAGTTTAAGTGTCTGGCCACTGAGTCAGATATCTGAAGCCAGAAAAAGGCCAGCTAAAGGTCACATTAACATGCAATGAAAAGTCCAGGTTGTTTTTAATTTGCGACACAAAAGAGGAGCCTAGCCAGGTGTGAAGGGGTGCCAATGCTTTTGCTCTTTACCAGACATATCAGAGATATTTTGAAGCTCCACTGTCTCTCAACCAAAAAAGTTATTGGAGCCTCCAGATTTCCAAGCCCTGGAGAAGCGGGAACATACAGCCAGTACCGCTCTCCCAAGTATGTTAAAGGGCATGACCGGTGTTGTGGAGGGTTTTACTTTATCACCTCGGAGCTAACTTAGGGCTCCTAGATTTAATCTGACTTGAAGGAAGAGAAAAGAAAATTTTCCTTCAAACAAAACCTGAATGGAGGCTAAATGCAAGATGGTGGGATAAACAATGGCATCTCATTGCCCCTCACCATGCACTGTTTCTCAAAGTTGTGCAATTGGACGGTCTCCTGCCCTAAAAAAGCTCTATTTCAAGTAATCTTATTTACTTGCAGAATGGTGCATGTGGCCAAATTTCCTTTGAATGCTTTCTATGAAGGCTAAGAGAATTTGGGGGGGCAGGAGGTGGTGAGGGGGAAAGGAGGGTTGCCATTAAAAATTAATGTGAAGGTGGCAAACCAGCAGTGTGCATCCTGAATCTGAAGTTTAATATTTTGAAATTTAGTATTTTGAAAGAATTAAAATAGTTGTCAGTATTTAAAAGGCAGAATTCATATAAAAATCTAGATTTATGACTTTGGAGGATGGAAGATTTGGCAACAGTGGTTGCTCAAACCCTCCATGGCTAAAACCAGGTGAAGATTAGAGGTGGCTACCACTCCAGGTTGTCTTCTGGCTGCTTCTACCAACTACCTGCCTGGCCACTGAATACACAGAGCTCCATCTTGGCACTATTCTTTTTTTTTTGCCAGTGGCTGTCTTGTGCTTTGTAAGATGCTAACAGCATCCCTGGCCTTTACTCACTAGCTCCAAGTGGCATCCACCCAGTTGAGAACCATTGCATTAGAAACTGCAAACCAATAGAACAGCATCGTGTTTTCTTACACATTAACACTATTGCTTCCTTATGTTCAAACGCTCACAATGGTGAGTAACTGGGCAAGACTACCTTGTGGATGTCTTGAGATTCCTGACCAGGCTAGAAAATTCTTCCCTCCCAAATGAACTTTCTTATAAGCCTGGCCAAATCAGAATATTAACTGACATTGGAAGAAAATTTCAAATGACCAATGTTCTCACTTTACAGGTAAGAATACTGAGTCCCAAGGACGTGAACTGCCCCTGGTCATTAATCTGCTGCAAAACATGAGCTAGAAACTAGACTCCCAATTCCTGGCTCACTGCTCTTTGCACAACATCAAGTACTTGAGTCATAAAGAAAAATTTCACCATGATGTACAGATGTCTGTGTGAGTATATTTAACTACATATATCACGGCTGCTCTTTTGGGTGATTTCAGGTTAATTATTTCCATGTACCACCATAATAATGTATCTCCCCTCTCCAAGTAAACTGCTTTGTTTAAAAACCGAAACAAGAAATAAAACAAAACCTAAGTTCTTCATTCAGTGATTACCTCTCCAGATGTCTTAGGCTAAACACATGGGTTTTAGATAATTAATCACAAGCAACAATCCTTTCAAAACCATGGACTGACAAAATCATCTTTCCACTGAAAGAAAGGTCTCCCTTTGGGGTGCAGGCCCCATAGGGGTGAGCCAGACAGGGATATTCTGCCCTATTTTATTTGGGGGCCAACTCTGAATTGACATCACTGCTCAAAGCTTGCCTCAAATGCTTTGCTTGGGAAACAAGGCTGCAAGTGGGACCTTAGAGCTGAGAATTGTGATTCCTCAGGCCAGCATTTTGGGAGGCCCCTGCTTTGCCTGGAGGGTGCTACAGAGGCTGGCAGGCATGTCGAGAGTGGGGGAGAAGAGACAGCTTTGCCAGAGAGTGCCCAATGCTCCACTGGTCCTTTGAGGGAACACCATCAGTCTGTGGCATTACTCTCAGCACAAGCCACTGCCTTTCTCTATTTACAAGTGATTTGCAGGCTGCCTGTTACTTAGTGATTTCCTTTTCCCCTTCAACACGTATTTGAATGTGCATTTTTACCTGATTTTGTTGGTGCCTGGGTGTTTGTGGGGAAGAGCAAACATGCCATCAGAGACCCTTGAGAGGTATCCAGCATTTAGAAATGTCAGGCTTTCCCATCCACCTGTGAGGGCATCAGGTTCAGCCCTAGGCAGAACAAGGGTGGGGGCCATGCTTTTGGCTAGTAGCAGGCAGGAACTTTTCAGGAGACACTTAAAACTGACTCCCTTGTTTGTCTCAATGGCTTGTTTTCATGCTGCTGCTAACAGCTTTATATCATAGTTCCACAAACCCTCATGCTATATTAAAATATTACTACAATTTGTAGAATGTATAGCTTCCTCCAACTCCACTATAACATGGGTGAGGCAAGAAACCAGAGGTAACATCCTTTCCCTCCTTTTCATTGTGTTCCCCCAGCAAGGAGAAAGGGACTTGAGCTTATTTCTGCCATTATTCTTCCCGTGTGTTGTTTTGTTTTGTTTTGATGCGTGTATATGGGTGAGAGATGAGGGGATTTTGAATCCCCCGCCCCACCTTCTTGACCTCCCCAACTTGCTTCCTGGTTGAAGGAAAAATTGACTTTAGCAGTTAGTCAAAATCCCTCAGTTTTCTGCTTCTACCCCTTCAGTCCCAGTTAAGTAATCAAACTTCAATCCAGATACTTGCGTGGATTTTCAGGTTTTGAAGCATTTTGGAGAAGTGAGGAGGCTGGTAATGAACCAAGGTCCTTGCAGGCATCTGTATGATTGCTCCCTGGCCTCTGCATGTGTAAGACAGAGATATTTGATGCCTATCTTGAAAAGGTTTTCACTTAATTACAGAGGACCTGGTTAACAAAGACACTTTCCAGTTTAACAGGTTCCTGGGATTTTTAAGCTTTGGTTTCCAAAGAACATTGTCACTGAGAGGATTGAACTTTGAGGTGACTAATAACAAGGAATATTTTGTTGTTAGTTGTAGCTAGACCTCATATAACACTAAATTATCCAATTAGAACTATCAGGAGCAAAACAAACCATAGTAAGGAAAGAAAAGAACCATAGTCCCTCACTTCATTTCCCATTTTTATTTTCTGTTTCATGATTTAAGCATATGGGACCAATCCTTTAATTTATTTATTTTTTTCTTTTTTAACTTTCTTTCATTTATTTATTTTTCTTTTAAAATCTGGAGCTTCAATTCTTCTTGGTACCTATTCAACACCAACAGCCAGAAATTACCCCCTCATTTTTCTAGTCCACACTTAGGCCTTTTGAAATTGTCATTGTTAAGGAACTGTGTTCATAATTCAAATTTCAGAGCTGCAAAGAACCATAGAGGTCATAGAGTTCAATAATGCCATTTTACTAATGAGGAAGTTGAGGCCCTGCAGTGAAGCACTTCCTTCCAGCATACACAGCCCATTTCTAGCAGATAGGAAAATAGAACCAAGACCCTAAGTCCAACCAGGTGCTCTTTTCCATTTATAATGCTGTTACCCCTTACCCTTTCCCTGTCTGTGTCTTATCTCCTTTCTAAACTCTTATAGAATATGAAATTCCAAGAAACCCTGTTTTATTTGAGTTATGTATTTTAGCAGCTGGCCTTCAGATACTAATCCTGGGCTGCCTTAAATAATAACCCCTTATCTTTTGATAGACATTCTCCAAGCTGATCTTTATTTAATTTACTGTTTCCTAGGACCTTCATCCTTTCCAGCTGGTTATTAATTTTCAGGCAATATCCTCTTGAGCTGTCTCTATTTCTTAATTACCTTATTAATTATAATCACATAAATTGATCTCTCTGACATTCTAAGTCTGACTCAGTGAGGAAATAAGTCTAATATTCACAGGAGACTCCAATAATCACACTATCTTAAATTGTTATTCCATTATGCAGACTGATATCACTAGAAGCCAGATGTGACTGTTTAGCTGAAATGGCCTTTATCCTAATCATAATTAAAATTTCCTTTAGCAATTCTTTCTTACCCTTTCTTGCTTACTCAGACCCACATCAGACTTATCAGTTCATTTCCATTCTATCGTCATTCTTTAATCTTTAAAACAGAAAGAATTATATTTTCTTGTGGTAAGCCTTTATTTGCAATTCACAGAAGTTACAGGGAATAAAAAGTAATGTATGTTAGTTCTTCAAGGTTTTTACTTTACCGCTGTACCCGATGGGCCTAATGCCCAATTAAACATTATTTAAAGTTTTTATGTTTTTAAAGTCAAGTTGGTATATACAAAGATAACCTCTTAATGCTTGTTATTTGAGAACTCTTTTTCCTTCCTGACAAGGTACCCACCTGTTAATTCCATCGTTTCAATTTCATTTAACTTTTATGAAGTGACAGGAGTAAACAGATTCTTATGTATAAGTTATTCCTGCTCAATATAATTCATGGTATATTGTATTAAAATAGTCGATTGGTGAGACGTTAGATCTGAAAACTAGAATTTCTATTAAAAATACATTAAAAGGAATTATAGAGTTCCTATGCATGTTTATATGTAGCTGGGGGAAATCAGCTCCAATTTCTTAGAAAGAAAGAAGCAATATAAAGTCAAAATGCTAGTATTTCATGATGAAAAAAAAAAAATGGTTCGCTAGATGCCACCACTGTGTAGATTTTCCCTTTGGCCAGGGGTGCAAGGACCCATTTTCATCATCCACATGACTGAGCTTCCTGTGTGTCTAACCACCTCAGAACTTTTGCCAGAGGAGTTCTACAGAGAAAGTGATATACCACTCGGGCCAACTATTCCTGACAGAACTCCTCATCCTTTCACATTCATCCAAACCAGAAATCTGGATGTCATCCTCCTGACTTTTCCCAACCTCCTCCTCTCCAACTTGCCAAACTTCATCTGATCAGTCGTTAAGTTCTGTTGATCTGGCTTCCTATTCCCTATCCTCTTTTTTTTGTTGTTGTTGTTTTGTTTTGTTTTGTCTTTATTTATTTATTTTTATGCTTGTGAGCCTGTGCACCTGAAATAAGAACAAGGCCTAGAGCGGCAGGGTACCTAAGAGTTACCTCCTAAGAGCCTCCGTGTTGCTCAAATGTGGCCAGTCTCAAAGCCAAACTCAGCATGTAAATGTGTTGCCTTCCCCCCAGCGTGGGACATGACTCCCGGGGATGAGCCTCCCTGGCACCGAGGGATTACTACCAAGTACCAGCTGATAATGTAACTAGAAAATGACCTTGAATAAAAGGGTCCACTTGGATGAGCAGAATATCTCAATCTACATATAATACCAGAAGTTAAAAATGCTTTTTGACATGAATAAAAGGGGGAAATGGAAAGGACAAATGTGTTTATATGGCTATGAGTCTCCAAAAAGAGCCGGGAGGTTATCAGAGGGGTTGCCCTTATGCATACCTGAGCAGAGTCCCAGAGACAGATAAGGTAGATCCAACCCCAGGTATTCGTTCTGAGGGCTACAGAGACCCACAGGTTCTACGGTCATGGCAGATGGAGTTCAGTGCCATGTCAGTTGGCCCTACTTTGGAGTTTGTGTTTCTGTGTCATGGAGCTGGACTCAGATGTGATCTTTGTCCACAAGCCTCTCCTGTTACTTTTACCGGAACTGTAGTTGGTGCTGGGGTTTAATGTATACCCAGGGGACCTGAATCTCCCTCTCCTCTTTAACCCATTTCTTCAAGTGCTGTTGCCTCAGCTCAAGTCCCCATCCTCCTTCCCAGCCTATTTTCAATAATCTGCTTTCTGGCTTCAACGACATCCCATCTCCCACTGAATGTTTAACTTACAAGGCCCTCCGTGACCAGCCTCACTAGTCCTAAAACTTTACTGCCCTTTCACTCTTCCTGCATCTCAGCCATGTTGAAGTATTTGCGGGTCCCCAAACCACCCATGTGGTTTTATATTCCATGGCTTTAAATGTTCTTTTTTCAAAATTTTTTGGAATGCCATTCCCACATCTTTTTGCCTGTCAAACCCCTACTCATATTTCAAGACCCAATTCAAGCATTTACTTTTGTGAAAAGCATTCCTGAGACCCCTAAACAAGCACTGATCATTCTTTGTGCCCCTTTTTAAAATATGTGTACTGTGCTATTATGCTTATTAACTACATTGCAATCATTTGTCTGTGTGCTCACATTTCCTTCTAGAATATAATTTCCTTGCAAGTAGGAACTATGACTTTTCATTTTTTCATCTTCAGCATCTAGTGTATTATCTAGCACATAGTAGATGCCCGGTGAATATTAGTTGAATGGGTGAAGCAGTGCATGCTCTCTTGACATAAGTTCAAGTTCCATTCCTCTATGATATTATAGTTATTTTAGGTCTCAATAATGATTCAAATGTCAAGCACCAATTTGTTGCCAAACCAATGCTTCTTTCCACTTGCTCACAAGTGATGACTGCCCTCTGTCTCTGAAAACAGTTAGGCCTGGGGTGAAGCAGGAGAGAAGCATCCCCTCATACTACCATGAGAATAATGCACTGTACCATCTTAGAGGTATAGTAAATGGGTAAGAGGATGGCCTTAGAATGAAACTGAACTCAGTATAAATCTCAACTATGCCCTTTATTCTATGTGTGAGTTTGGACAAAGTTAGTTGACTCTTCTGAGACTCAAGTTTGTCATCTGTAAAATGTAATTATAATACCAGGCTGCCAAATTTGTTGTGAGGATTAAATCAGATAATGTGTGTAAGGTCCTTTCTATAGTCCTTGGAGGTAGAGTAAGTTCTTAATAAATTATGATTGTGATTATTATCAGTATTTTTATTACATATGGCTTTTTCTGGAGCATAAGGAAGGGAAAAGCATGGTACTGCCTTCTAGTCACCAAGGAACTTCTTCTTCAAAGATAAATGTATTACTAGAGATCTTCATCCAAACCATAGAACACAGAAAATTATTTGAGTGACTTTTTATAGCATGGGAGAGACACTGATTCATTATATACAAAGAGTACCTTAGGGCTTTAATTCTTTCCATTTGAGAAAGGCTGAATGACCCATATACAAGGACCTAAACTCAATGGAGTTTGGGGCTGAAAATGCATTTTTAGCACAGTAATGACGTTATCAAGACACTTAGAGATACCTTGGATTAGTATAAAATAAAAGAGAAGTTTTCATTTATATAGAACTTTTAATGGTTTTGCTGCTCTATGGTATAGGAAAGAATTTGTGGTTGAAATACCATTAGATTAGAAGTCAGAAGACAGTTCATCAACGTACTCTGGGGTTTGTGCATTGCGAGCTTTTATGTCTGTATAGTGATACTAAGATCCATCCTTTTGACCTCACTGGTTCTTCACAGTTCTAAATCATATCATATATTTGAAAGTGTTTTATAGTGTATGAAGTGCAATACAAATCTTAGTGATTATGAAGATGATTCTTCTGCTTTCCTGCCATTCTGCTTCCTCTACCAAATGATCTAATCAGCCCAGATCTCTAGTAGCAACTCAGCTGTTTAGAAAAGAGGAAATGAGTAGCTTTAGTTAAAATTTTTCAACTTTTCTCTATTCTTTCTTTCTCTTTCTTTCTTTCCCTCCCTCCCTCGTTCCCTTCCTCGCTCCCTATTTTTTTTTCTCTCTCTTTCTCTCCCCTGGGCCTCCCTTTGCCTTGTAATTGACTATTAAAGCTTTACTATTAAAGCAACTTCAATTGCTACTTTTAACTGCTCCTCTGAAGAACATTAGAAACTCCAAAGCATCCTTCACCTCCACCAGGCCTCTTACTGAGCTCCCAGACCTCAGGGATCAGCCCAGAATGTGCATGTTAAGTCTTTTGCAGCATTGAATGGAGTTAATATGTCTTTGTAGGTTGGAAGTAGGAAGAATGAATTTAGCTATTATTTCATTTTATTAGATATGAGCTGACTGCTCTACAAAATTGAGTCTCTATTTGCTACTAAATTTTCCTTGTGGACATTTGTGCATCGTCTCTTTTCAGAGCAGCAGAAACCAAGGTGAACTCCTGCCAATTATCTTAAAGGGAGAGAAAGGTTAACAAATCACTGGTCTTTCTCACTAAACCCACTGCTAGAAAAAACTTGCATCATATCCAACAGCACTTTAAACCCTCTGAATAAAGTTTGAATTAGGTCTTACCTTCTTCCCCCCTTCAAAAAAAAACTGACCCTTCCCTCTCCACCCAAACTGTTCTATACTCACTGACTTCCAAATATGCCAGTTTCTGCTTCTTTACCTTTGCTTATTCTGGTTCCCTATCTGGTCTACCTTACCTTGCCTCTCTCATCATCACTGAGGAAAAATTTTAAAAGCAAAAGCAAAGACAAAAAACAAGATGCCATCAATTAAGCTTTGCTTCCTCAATCATTCCTAGACCCCTCCAGCTCCCACTCAAGATCCCCTTTCTCTTTATCCCATGACATTTTCTTGTTCATAGTATATGTTTTACAGGTATTGGCTGTAAGTCCTATCTGTGTTTTATTAGCTAAGTTTAAAAATAGTCTTATGAACTCTTTTTCTCAGACCTACAAATTATATCTTAAACATTCTCCTGCAATACAGAATTTCAGCTGGATTTGTAATTAGCATTCTATTAATAACTATGGTTTCTCTAATAATAACTGAATGCCCAGGAAAGAATATGCATCCTCCCTAAACCCACTTGTATATGTGACTACATGCAATTGGCCTCACTACTACAACAGAAGGAGAAATACTCACAGAACAATGTGACATGTGTGTTTTTAAATTGGTGAGAGCTCTGACTTTTAATATTATACACATATCAGTATGTTTATTTTAATATTTCGACTCAACCTGAAAGCTTTCTTTTGTTAGGGATTTCAACTCATTACCAAACTGAAGCCGTTGCTTTCTGGCTCCCTCAGGAAAAAGCTGAGCAAACAGTTGGGCCTTGCTTGGAATGTCAACCAACAAGAGCCCTGTTCCTGCTGAGAGAGGTTGTAAATTTTAGTGGCGACCCTTCAAGAACACAGGTTCTAGCATCCAGTTTCTTTGTGGTGCTTCAGCTAGAAATAATAAAATGAAAGCCTATTTTTATGGCATTGTTGTCTTTTTAGGAGCCCCAATGTCCAGTAACACTAATATGACAGGTTGGAGTCTACTCTTCATGTCCCTAAAATTTTCTGCTCCTTGTATAGTTGTAGTGGTAACTGTCAAGGTCTAACAATTTCAGAGATGGTGCCAATGACCTGGGAGTCTCTCTTCGTTAGCAAATAATTAATGAGACATTAATTATTTGGGTTATTCCCCACTTATTGAAGGCTTTCTCTATTCCTATCAGATTAATCCTGAGAAAAGCCACAGATATCCTATACCTAGTAATCTGTGCTTTGCATAAAGTCTTTGGACAGAGATTTGTTAAATTGAATCCTTAAATAAGTCTAACTCTCTTTGCTGCATTGGCTTAAAAATATCTTGAAATTTCTTTCTTTCTTTTTGAAAGCATTGCTATAATCATTAAGAAGCCAGAAGAGGCCAACTTTATTTCTCAGTGAATTATGTGTCCTTTGTCTTTTCCTCCATAATCGTATCTTGTCTGCCAAAGAAAGATGAGCCAAGAACACCTTGTCAGTGCCAAAATGGCTAGAATGCCCTGATTTGGAGGTATTTAGTAAATTAGATTGAACCATATGAAATTTCAGATATTTGACAATTTTAGATTTATAAAGATGACAATTTTATATGACTCAACCAAATATACCATTTTTCCCTGATGGCTGATAAGAGTTAGCCAGGCTTCAACATGTGGATGGAAGGGAGGTGCTTCCCCTAACCTCTTGCCTCATTTCTGTAGCAACCAGGAAGGAAGGAGGGTTGCTACTAGCTTGCTCCTCACTCAGTATAGTAAGTAAAATGTGAACACAGTGCTATCTTCCAAAGGCTTCACTTTGTGGACAAATATGCCAAATTTGCATTCTTTATGGTCACATCTTTTCAATAGTCCATCATTTTATTATTCCTTCTCACTCCTGTCCTCCCAGTTTCTATTCATTTTACTGGTTTCTGTACCTTCAAGGGCAAGCAGACTCATGTTTTTAAGAAACCTCTAACAATCAACATATAGCTTCAGCTTTATGTTCAGCTCTATATTTCTAAAGCTCGCTTGATACTGTCATGAGGATTTTTCCTTTCACTCAAAGCTAATGGAAATAATAAGTGGTGTGAGTAGAAAAGACAGTGGAAAATCTAGTTTGTCAATGGCCAATAATTTGTTTATGGTTTAATAACAGCAAAAGTGGTGGTATGCCTTGAGTTCTGCAGACAGAGTCCCTTCTTCTGAGAAGGTAGCCCATTATTCATGGGTACGTGGACACCTACTAGAGTGACTTTGGAAGGAGGTGAGGTATCCATGGGTGCTCAGCATCCATAGAGGAATAAGGAAAACGATAACTTCTACACCTACCTGTCTTCTCTCACTCTGATCCCTGCCTATTTCCAGTGATTCTCTGCCTATTAAAATAATAAAATATTAGATCGGAAAGTGACCTTAAGTATCATCTAGGACAATGGTTCTTGACATTTTCATATCCAGTGAAAATTGTGAATTCACTCCTTAGAAAAGTGAAATGACACATTCAACACATTTTGTATTTAATTTTAGAAGTTTTATGTAAGCCTTACTGAATCTACATACCCCTGATTAAGACTCCATAACTCAGGAGTCCCTACTTTTTTATTTTACATATGGGGAAACTGAGGCCCAGGGAGATGAAATGACTTGCCCCAGATTATAAAACTTTCAGTTGTAAATTGGAGAAGGAGTCAAGCCTAGTTCTTATAACTCTACTTCTACTTCTCTTTTCTTTTCCCCTAAGAGTCAAGTTTTGTGCTCATTCTTTGTGGGGAGAAGGTAGGAGGAGTTGACAGAAGGGGAGATTTTTGGGACTCCCACTTATAAACCATGGAACCAGGAGATGTAGTCAGAGACTATACCAAAAGCATTAGCCAGTTTGTTGAAAACCTTTTCAGTTCTTTTAGACAGACTATCATGTCATTCATGTTTTCATTTTTTAATTTGATCAATTGGCTCAATTGGTTCTACTGGAGCTTATTCTCCTTGTTTTCTGTCTATTCAGCCAAAACGGGCTGAACTTTTCTTGCTTCCATTTATCTTCTCTGTAAGAAACTATCTGAACCAAAGGTCAGAATTTAAGGAAATTTATTTTATTGGCAACATGAAATATTTACTGACTCTCAGTTTTATACCCTCATTCTACCAAGTTACATTCCCTGCCTAGTGAGTTTACAGCCTGAAATGTCACTGATTTGGAAAACTTCTTAGTTAAGAGATTACTGTGGATTAAATCCTTGTCTAACTGGTTTTGTTTATTCAGCCTTAAGTGATGAAGAGACGATGAGGAAAGATGGGGGTATAACCATCCAAGGGCTGTTTGTCTTTATGTACCACGTGCAAAAATTAATTTGGCTTCCTCCTTGACATTCAGCATGCCATCAGCAGAAGATGGAACAGTTGCTCCTCAGGCTTGGCTGTTTATTCTGTAGGAGGCCCTTGAAGGAATCAGAAGGCCCTCATGTTTCCCCTACTTCCCTCTATTTGATCTGGGATAAAAGAAGCCTCAAAGCGCCCCAACTGTAAAATGGGAAAATAAAGTCTGCCCATCTGGCAAGTTTGAAAAAGAGCTCACTGAAGAGCCCCAATAAACAAACAATGCAATGCAAACACAAACCTCCAGGGTATCCAACACGGCAGGAAAATTCCCGCCATTTACTGTAGCATGCTGTCTCACACCTTACATTTTCCTTCCTACTAACAGTGAGACAGAGCTGACTGTGCAGCTGACTTTGCTTCTTGTCTAGGAGGATCCTAGGAAGTGCTTCCCAGACCTCAGACTTTTGTATTTCACCTTCATTATTTCGCCAGGATAGTTTTCTTTACAATGAACGTAGACTCACTTGTTTTTAACTTCAGTAATTTTTAAAATCGTAAGCAGAAAATTAGAATTCCTTATCATAAATAGTGGGTGACCATGACAAGAAATATATAGCTATCACAATAAAAATCATCATGTACCCTCTAAAGCCACTGAGATATTTTGGTCTTAGAGATCCCAGAAACTGAGGTATGAATCCAGGATTAAGGATGGAGCAGAAATTGAAAATCTAGGAACGTAAAGTAAAGGGTGGTTTTATTTTCAAGTGCAAATCAGGGAAGGGTCATCAAGAAAATTGATGTGTCTAGCTCACCCTTCCAACTCGTGACAGTATTTAAGCTCCTTAGCAGCTCCAAAGGGACCTGCTGAACTGTCCCACAGCCTCACCCACTGAGGTTTTAATTTAACACTATAAGTTCCAAATACCAGATTGATGTGGGCCTCTTCTGCTCTGCCCAGGTACAGTTTTCTCTTTCCCCACGTAGCTTGGTCTCCTGGCTTGGGCAGGCCCCATCTGCATCTTTGGCTCTAGCCATGTGGCTTCCTTTTGGCCACCATCACTGATAGTGTTGATTTTTACTTTGGTCAATGTTATTTGGCCATTGTCTCCTGAAGGACTTGGGGCTTGGGCTGCCAATTTTATGGGGGAAGCCCTGGTCTTTTTTATAGCCTTTCTCCTTGCCATTCCCTGATTCCATTAATATCCCATCAGCTAAATGCAAATTGTCGCTTTCCCTGCTCCTCTTTCCCCTCTCCCAGTGTGAAGTGATGACCCAGTTAACAGCAGGCAGGAGCAGAGGCTCCTTTTTCTCTGTCAGCACAGGACCCAGCATGTGCCCAAGTTAGAGCAGCCCGTACAGTGTGTTTCTGCTGAGTGTTTTCATATGGGGAAGATGTTGCTGTTCTCTTCGCAATCAGATGAGGAGCTGTGTGTTTGGAAAAGAGGCTTGGAAAAAAAGAAAAACCAGAAGGATCAGGTTTTTCTCATTGATTTAGACTAGGGGTCTTTGGGCAAGACCCCAAGCTTCTCTAGAGGCCTCAAATTTCCTTCCGTGTGATGACATAGATGGGACGGGATGCCAGCTTGGGAGGTCTTCCCAATTCTTAGATTCTGCAGTCTTCTGTCTCACTATGCAACATATAGCTAAGATCAGCATCTGCCTGGTTCTGGTCTGGACAGCTTCCTGGTGTCAGCTGGAGGCAGGCACCAGGTCCAAAGCAGGACTTCCCTAGCCTTCTATGGTGATCTGAAGTCAGGGCAGTCTCTGTGTGGTGCAAGAGCCATGTGTGAATGGGTGTACGCATCTCCATGATCCTTCCGGGTGGGCTACTATAAAGGTGTGTATTTTATTTGAGGGTGGAATAAGAGAAAACAGGCTTCAGATACTCTGCTGAGCTGTGTAGCCTTCGATGTGACCCTTAGTCTCTCTGAGCTTTATTATCATCATCTGTAAAATATATATGTGAAGGGGTGCAGCAGAATCTACACCAGATGATCTGGCAGGTTCCTTCCCATTTCAACATCCTTTGATTCCATGAGTCTAAGACTCTCTAGTTAAAGAAATAACAACAATGATATTATAGATCTAAAACTCTCAATTCAACATCAGCCTCATATCTTTGCCTCTATTAGCAAACTTGCTACCTACTTGATCAAGAAAATTGAAATGTACCATTGATGGAGTTTCTCCACAATACGTGGGTTCAAGAAATATCATATATATCACACTACTTTTTGTTTGTTTGTTTTTAGTTCAAGTTTAAAATTCTCTCCAGAGTGGCAGCGCTCAGTGTCAAACATTAATGGAGTTCTTCCTTCCAGGGGCTATCAAGAATCCCCAGAGGATTACTCATTCCAGAAAACGTGAGGAAAGATCTCCCTTGTTCAGCCCATCAATCACTGCTTAGTTGTTTCTCTAGGTGAGAATGGTCCACTCAAAGGCTGGAGGCTCCATCCCCCAAGCACCCCTCCCCCTTTCCACCCCTGGTTCCAACTTTAGCTAGAAAGCCAGATTCATGGCTAGGGGACCTTGGGACCCCTCACCCCATCCTTATGCCACCCCATCAGAGAGCCTGCCATCTTCAGAATACTGTATTGGAAGAACCTGGACTGCAGCCACTTGTACAACTTGCTGCCACTGACCCCTTTTTCTGTCCCAGAAAAGTCACCCCTGGGGTATTGTTTTTACTCTTTTCCTTTAGCTTCAGATACCACCTCCATTCCCTCTTTCTCAGAAATGAACAGAGTCACAGAGTAGGCAGTTTAATGACTATTTATAGCATCCTGATTAAATGACAACTTCAAACAAAAGCCTGGGTAGCTGCTGCCATCCTGGTATCCCAGAAAATTGCTTTCTATTCCCAAAGCACAAAAGCCATTCCAGCCCTTAGAGGCAAGACCCAGAGCTTCCGACACTGACTGACGTGTTCATTCATTGGAGACCCTACTGCAGTAATAAGAGCAAATGGTCTTATTGCAAAATTTACTTCATATGAGAAACTACAGAATGCCTTAATATTGTGAATTTTATATCTATAAAAATGATATCTTAATAAATTACCATGATACAGAGCTGCAGTGGAGCATGGGTTCCCTCAATTTCTTGCCTACCCCAAACCTACAAACTTAGCTGAATCTCTACCCCATGTCTCTCTTTTCTTTCTATTTCACAGGATGCTGTGGCCTTCTTGTCCAAGGCGCATGCAGCTCTATGTGCCTACCAGGCTCCACAGCCATCCTCCATCTTCTCTTCACACTATAAGCTTATTCATTTCCCTCACATTCATTAAAAAATCATTCTACCATTGACCCCACATCCCCTGGAGCACACTCCATCTCTACTGCCCTCTCATCCAAACTTCTTAAAAGAATAACCTGTACTCCATGTGATGCCTTCATGTGCCATTCACTCTGCAGTCCCTGTCATCTGGCTACTGTTCTTGCTAAAGCTACCAGTATTCTAATTACATAGTCCAATCGACATTTTCCAATATTTGTCTTCCTATACATTTCTGGGGAATTTGAAAACTTTGATTATATGCACCACTTCCCCCAAAAGTAGTATTCCACTCTCCCAATTTGCCTCATTTCCTTATACAGTTCCTTCTTAACTGTGGGCTCCTCTCCGTCCACTCACTGCTTAAAGAGCGGTGTTCTCAAGTGTCAGTTTTCAGCCCAGTGCTCTTCTCATATCAGTACTCAATCAGGGTTTCAACTACCACCTGCACACTAATGACTCTAATTCAGTCTGCAACTCAGATTTCTTCTTCAAGCTTCAGACTCACAAATTCCACCACCTGCTAGACATCTTTATTGGTACTCCTCTGATTCAGTTCCTCAAAAACTAAATATATCACTTCCCTCCAAACTCAATCTCTCAAGTTTGTTGTATCACCTTCTCTTTACCCAGTGACCAGTTACAAAATTCCAACCTTTTCTTTTCTCTCTCACACACTCCCTTCATCCAGCTGACCATTAGATCCTTAGGACCTCCTCTCCCATGTTTTTCTCAAATCCCTCCTCTTTACTCCACTCCTACTACCACTGCCTCATCTCAAATGCACTCTCTCTTGCCTGGACTAACCCAACGGCTTCCTAACTGTTCTCCTGGTTTCCAAATTTGCTCGCTCCGTTCTGCCCTTTCCAGAGCAGAGATCACATAAAACATAAATCTGACTCTGTTCCTCCCTGCCAAAGCCATTCCATGACTTCCTCAAATCCGCATGAGGAAGTCCAGCCTCCCTTCAGGTCATGCAAGGTCCTCTGGGCAGTTTCTTGCCTCTCTCTTAAGCCTGGCCTCGAGCCACTCCCTGCCTCCCACTTTTATTTGAGCAGCACTCAACAGGTAACACTTCTCTACGAGCACCCTGTTCTTCTCCTATTCTTTATTTCTGTGTTTACTAATTAATATGCTTTGCTTCAGAGTGTTAGATTGCTATTGTAAGGGAAGTTTCAAGTTCATTTTTTATTAAATTTCAGAACCTTAGTGCTTAAGGAGAGAGAGGGCAGGAAGAAGAGACCCATAGCTAAATACTCCTTTCAGCCTCTTTCTCCCCCACAGTCTGAGATATTTGTGAGTGCCCTGTTTGATTTAAAGCTCTTAACTGTGTCAAACATTTTTTTTCATGCCAGGGAGTCCTAAACACAGGAGAATGTATCAGTTACAAAGTGTGCACTGCCCTCTAGAGTTGGCTTTGATTATAAAGAACACATAAAATTCATAATATTAAGGCACTCTGTAGTTTCTCACATGAAGTAAATTTTACAAGACCATTTAGTCTTACTGTTATGTGTCCAAAATATACTTGGCCAGGTAACAATTTATGATTCACAAGTTTTCAATTCATCTCAAGAATAGTGTTGGGGAAGAAAACCCATGATATACCCCAAAGCATAGTGGATTTGGAGTTAGGAGGCCTGAGTTCTGGTCCTTGGTCTCCCATTAACATCTGAGGATTTAGTTCTCCTACCTACTAATCAATGGGTGGGAGGTTCCATCCAAATTCTTGTGAATCATTAGAAAGTATATGTTGAGAGTAAAACAGGGAAAAATTTCATTAATTCAGTAAGCGTTTATTATACTTGAGCCTAAAAGCTGTTTGTTAGAAGTTACAGTTTTACGATTGTTCTTTACAAACTTAAATGAAACGTATTTGAAAAAAAGCATTTGTAAAGCATTTTGCATTCCAATTTGAACTTCAATTTAATTTAACCCTGATACCATGAAAATCTGAAAATGAAACTGAGCTAAAACAAAAGTAAAACTCACTCTGGGGTTTCCATGCATCTGGCTCAAAATGAAAGCAGAAATGAGAAATGAATCACTTAACACCCTGCACACACACGTTCATACACCTTAGGCAGAATTTAATTTGCCATTCAATTCTGATGCAAATCCCCTTTAACCTGCTTTCCCTACCCCGACGTTCAATCTAGAGGAGAAAAAGGAAGTCTTTTTTTTAATGCTAAGGCCCAACTACTATATTATAGAGTATAATAATTTATATATTATATGGTAATATGTAAGCACCATGTCTATGTAATAGTGGTTGATGGCAGGTAAAATTATATCTTGCAGACATTATAATCTTACTATGTCAGTCGACTCTTGAGAATTTCCTAGTATTCAAAAGAAAGGGAAAATTATTATGGCATGGTTTATATCTTCAATCATTCTGGCAGGAAGGAGCCACAAAGCCCAGAACCTGGTAGCTGAGAGATAAAAGGTCTGCATTCCTATGGCTCCATTGTACTTGGAGGATCCTGGGGACACCATGTGAACCTTCTGTCATGCAGGTCGCCACAGGTGTGTGCTGTGCTCACAATGCCTACTTCTGTGGAGGGTAATGTTGATGTCCTCATTGGCATCTGCCGCCTTAGTGGAAAGATACTGCCAAGCCCAAAGCTGGCCTGCTTATGTTATGAAACCAGAAAACTGAATGGAGTGAACCTTTTGCTCACTTACAGATATCGTTGAACCTGGTATCTGACATCAATCCAGCCATTTTACCTTTCTTTTCATGTTTCCTTTCTATAACTTTACAAAGTTCCATGGGCATGATCAGAGAGATGTACAGAAGAGTGTACTCCCAACATTTTGAATATGTGTAAGACATTATTACTTGAAATTTTTTTTCTTAGGATTCTATAGGAAAGTAGCATTCCTGCCCCCACCACCCACTTCTTTTTTGCTCAGCCTTTTCTCTCAGAAGTCCTTGCTGGAGTCACAACCAGGAAATAAGTTTCAAAATGAGAAATGAAGGGAGCAAATAGAATTTACTACCAGTGTCCATATTTTTATTCTTGAAAGTTGTAGCCCAACAATTCTTAGAACACAATCATTAAGAGATTCTCAGCATTATCTCCAAGTGTTAATTAAGCTGAAAACAACAAAACAGGACTTGTTTTTATCCTGCTCTCACCTTTCAAATATATCTCAAAGTTCAGTTTCAACTATCATTGATATGGTAAACATCTTGTTGTTTTCACATGGTTCTTTGCTTTATGACAATCTATAGGCCACATTATGCTGCTTTACTTCTGCCCTCTTCTTGCTTGCTTCCTTGACTATCTTCTTCTTCCCTTTTTTTTTCCTTCCTAATCTTTGTTTACTCTAATAATATAACTTGTAAATTCCACTGGGTGTAGTCATAGTATAAGCAACTCATGAGGCCTAGCAGGTGTATTTAGACAATAAAAAGCACTGAACTCTGAATCTGGAGGGTAAAAAGTTGTCGCTATTACTTCCACAAAGAAAATTGCTCTGAGATTCTGTCTCAAGGGATTCAATTGTCAATGTGTAGAGGTGTGACTTGGTGGCTGCTCTTACTGCTATTCTGGAAGAGGGCGAATGGCGAGCAGTGAAATGCACTGTCGGACGGCTGCGGTCACTGAAAATGTGGCAGAACATCCTGTTCCTGGGAGGCCTTCTGCCTGATTGTGCTCTAGACACTTGGCTCCTGGCGTTCTTGCTCAGACCTTTGGACGTTGGCAAGACCACTTCTCATGTTTCTGTCTTGATGGATATGCCACTTCTGCTCATTAGGTGGTTTTGTTTTGTGTGTGGCTGTGGCCGTGGCACCTGCTCTGAGTACCATGCCAGGTGCTTGTCCATAGACACCGTGCTAAGTTTCTACAAGAGAAAAAGAACCTTCATTTAACTTAGAAATTAAATCACTTGAGTGAAAAAGGAACAAAGTGTCTTTTCTAATACATGCTAAAATAGTGAGGGGACCAGGTGCCTGACTTTAATGGTAATTATTGAAGTTTTGACAATTGCCAGATACCATGCCAAATACTTTAGCCATGCAACTTGATTGGTATAGCATATGCCATCTGATCACAGTCCGAAGCTTTCGATAACATAGTACCAAGAAAATTTAATATCATGATGCTAAGCCAATCATCTAAACATCTTGGTGCCTTGGCATCCCAATCTATGAAATGGGGCCAAAATGTAAAAACAGTATGAATAGGAAAACCTTCCTCACCAGGGTTTTGTGACGATATTGGCTGGTCCCCATGAAGTATTTTACATTTCCTAGAAGAAGAGCCCTTTGTAAATTCAGGTTATTACTATTCACTAATTATTGGTCTTACCATTGCACACTATAGATAGGAAATGGAAAAACAGAGGTGTAAAGTGACTAAGATAAAACCCACAAGTATAGAGAGATCCTGATTTGTTTCATCAGAAACAGTCTTGGGCAAAGCCTCAGAGTTTAGGGGACAAGGGCATTTAACAGAACCTGAAATCACAGGCATGTAGATAAATAATACTGATACCTCTGCTAAATGCAGGCAGATTCATATCAGTCCTTCTCCTTGGAGGAGAACTGAGGTGAATGCCGCTCAGAGACAGGCACTTGTGTGTGTTTGACTTGCAAGTGCAGCCAGTAGGTGACTGTCTGGAGTCCCCGAGCTGCAAGGAACACAGGAAACTCAGTAAACTTGTGAGCCCATCTCCTCAGGGTGACCCTCTGGGAACTCCCCTCAGGTTCCCCTTGGAGATAAGTGCAAAAGCTATAAGCAGAAAAGGACAAATTTCTTGAGGTCTGTGGTATGGGATCCTATCTTCAAACCCCGAACACTTAAAGTCTTCCCCAAATTTATTGCCTTTCAATGGGGAAAGCATCATAGAACTCTATGGCCATCAGTTATGAAACAGAAGAAGATGACTGGGCAATGCTTTTTAAGCGTCAGTGTTAAGAGAAAGAAGGAAATTCAGCCAAGTTCTGCCTTTGCTATTTGCCTCAAGGTGATATTTTGCAACATGTAATGGCAATAATTAAACAAAGACACAGTATTATCTCTTTTGTGCTGTTGTCTTCCCAGGACCTGGAACATTTTCTGCAGGGGCCTATCTTTATCTCTAGGAGCCTCTGGCAAATAGTTCCATTTCAGCCTAGGCCCTTTTGTAGAAGCAGCTTGATGCTGAAATCAGCTGGTTCCCGCTACCCTCAACCGTCCCCGCCCTGCCACCCCTGATGGTTAACACAGTTTTCACCTTTGCTCTGAGTGGCACCAGTCTGGTTCAATTTTTATTTCTGTTAATTTTTTTCTGTTAATATTTAATGAGTTAATGAGTGGGTAGCACAATTGTTCTGGCTACAAATCCTGAGAGCTATGGGTTGTTAGTAAGGATTGAATCAGTTCATTAACTCCTAATAGACTCTGAAATCCAGGAACATGCAGGATGTGTTTATTCGTTCAAGTGACTATTGGGTCCCAGTAGGAGAAACGGCTAACAGAGCACAATCTAGTCAAAGTCCCTTTAGTTGCCACAAGAGCTCTAGTTGTCTGCCCTACTTGTGAAATCTCTGCACTCATCAAAGCATCACCCTTCACAGGAAGCTATCACTACCTCCTTCTATTACCACTTACATAGCTTTTTAAGAAACTTTCATGCAAACTAGTAAGCATGCAAAATGTGCTCCAAGTTCTACAAAGTTTAAGTTAAAATGATTTTTTAAATAGAAATTAACTTATATTACAGCTATCATTCTATTTGCTGAACTTATGATGCCCATTACTAGTGGGAAATTAACTGAATATTTAGTAATTTATATCTGAAATCTACCATTGCCATCTACATCCAGGGAAGCTACATACATTTACACATACTTGAGATGAATTTGAAATGAAAAATTTCGAATAAAATCCTGACCCTGAGAATAATAAAAATTATATTTTGTTAAATACAAATACCTGGAAGATTATATACAGAAGGGTAATTTATGCATGTAAATAATCATGATTCTCAGTGGGAATTACTTACATTTTAATTGCTACTAGTAATGGAGAAAGAGGGTTGCTTTCTTCTTATTTCCCCCCTTGTCATCAGAAAGAATGATTTACCAAAGTTTTTACCTTAAAAATAATTTCTAAGTATCTCCTTGGTCACATTCTCCTTTTGTTTTGCATCCTTCTCTCTGCTCCACACGGTTTTGTTTGATTGGTTTTTGGTATGTGCGTGTGAGTCTTAAATCAACTATTATAACTGATTGAGCAAGGCTCAAGGAAGTATGTGTACATTTCCCTGAAAGCTGGCCTGAAGGTTGAATTTGGAAGAACAATTTTCTCTTTGAAGTGAGGAGCTGAATTTGAAGTGTCACTAGCATAATTGCTAGGGTAACAACCCCCAGTCTTCCTGAATACAGTGTTTCCAATTTACATACCATATCCTCAGTTCAACTCTACCATAACTTTCTTAATGTTTTTCTTTAAAACTGGACATCTTTCATTTAAATAAACTTTGTTTAATTGGAACTTTTAGGTCGACTTCAAATGGAAAACCTGTATCCCCTGCCACAATTGATGGGAACCACAAAAAAAAAAATCATTGTAATTACAAGAAAATATTGAATTCTAGCTAGAATGTCAAGGCTCTGAGGCTAAGGTTTTCTCTCTTTCTATTAAAAGGGAAGATTAGCAAGTGTTGAAAGGTGTGTTAAAGACACTAAGTAGAGACTTTCTCTAGACATAAAGAGTGTAGAGAAATTGAAAAGGGAAGAACTTCTCATAATAATATCTCACGGTAATATTAATTTTCTCCCCAATACCATATCATCTTCAATTTAGAAAACAATGCCACCATAACCAACTTAACGCTTCTAAATTTAACCACTGGGGGTGGAGGTGTGCAACTCTCCGTTTGAGGCCTAGTTCATTCTAAGCTCTTATTACCCAAGAGACGCCCTCTTCTTGGGGATCTTACCAACTCATTAGAGGTGCTCCTGCCACCACCATGGCCTCTGGTGTGTCCTCCTGGGCAGGAGGACTCAAGCGTGAACACAGGTTTCTCTCCTCAGTTCCTCTGAGGACACCTGAGATGAGACTGGAAGTTTAAATAAGACTTTTAAAAAAAATAGGTTTACATAAACAAAATAAACAGAATAACAAACAGCTTTTTTCATGTTTGATTTGGCTTTCCCCTGAAGCAGTGGTTCTCAAACTTTAGTGGGCATCAAAGCCACTTGGTGGGCTTGTTAAAACACACATTTTTGGGGAGTGGATGTGGCTCAAGCAGTTGAGCACCTGTTTTCCACATGGGAGGTCTGGGGTTCAGTTCCTGGTGCCTCCTAAAAACTAAAAAGACAAACCACAAGCAAACAAATGAGAAAATCAACTCAGGGCTGCCAATGTGGCTCAGTGGTTGGAGCACAAGCTTCCTACATATGGGGTCCCAGATTCAATCCCCAGCCCCAGTACCTCAAAACAAACAAAATTTTAAAACCACCACATTGTTGGGATCACCCCCAATTTTCTGATTCAGCAAGTCTGGGGCATGGCCAGGTAAGGCTCAGGATCTGTCTGGGAACCACACTTTGAAAACTGCTGTCCTGAGGAGAGGCCTTGCTGCTTGGTTTCTCCCACCTGCCTGCCTTTAAGCCAGGTCCACATTTCAAGTTGGAAGACTCATCAAGGGACAGATCCTTAATTCTAAAACATAAAGGGAAGCTAGTCCCATAGGTAACACTGAATTGAATTTTCTTTCCCTCTCTCTCTTGGCTAGCTCTCTCCCCTTCTCTCCTCTCCCTTTTTCAGACAAGTTCACACATATCAGCTCTTCCCTCATAACTACCCTCATGTTTCCCTCTCATTGAGGTTTCCCTGACTGCCTACTGTATTTCATCAGTACTAAGGTGCACATTTTGCACATTTTCACATCGGAAATTGGGACTATTTCATAATCGCTGTTGGCTACACCACAACTGCCCACGCCTACAGGAACCTGGGTGTCGTTCGTATTACCATTGCTTCATTTAGGTCTGTGCATCTTTTGTACCACTGAATTGATTTCATTGCCATTTAAAATGTCTAGAAGGAGGTGATGATGGACAACGATTATCCAAAGGAACAGAGAATGTCTGCAACTGCAAGCAAGATAGCTCCATCCATCTGGCCCATGGGATCTAAGCCCTACTCTCACTAAGAAACAGAGTGGGCATCATCATTGCAAAATCCTCAAGATTGGATAATGACCAATAGACTAAATTAGACTTATTATTATTCCATTATAGGCTTATTATTATTCTAGTAATGGAAGAACTTTTATCACTGATATAAAGGCAGTGGGCACCAGAGGTTCTGAGGGGAGGGTGAGGGAAGAATAGGTGTAACATGGAGGCATTTTCGGGACATTGGAATTGTCCTGCATGACATTGCAGTGACAGATACAGGCCATTATTTATTTTGTCATAATCTATAAAATGGTGTGGAGCAGAGTATAAAACATAATGGAAACTATAATCCACAGTCAGTAGCAATGTTTTAATATGTGTTCATCAACTGTAACAAATGTACGACACTAATGAAGGATGTCAATGTGGGAAAGTGTGGGAGGGGGAGGGGGAAAGGCATATATATGGGAATCCCCTATATTTTTATGTAACAGCTACATAATCTAAAACTTCTATAAAAAGAAAAAAATTGTAATAAAAAATAAAATGTCTTTAAAAATATGATACTGTGTTTGAGCATTGAGATGAAAATTTGTTGTGTATAAATAAAGGCATAGGAATAGGGCAATTGGGCTTACATTCAGGGTTGATGCATAGAAAAATGATCACAATTCCATATTTTAAAAAGAGAAATAGGGACTGAAGTCTCTCTTCAGACCCCCACCATGCTGGCAGAGGGGGGAGGAAGTCTATTCTTCGGAACCCCTCCATTGGGAGAGCTTCCCGATAAACTTCCTGCCTGCAAAAACAACAACAAAAACCCAAGAAATATAGCAGTCTTAAACTAAAATAGCAATATTTACAAAACTCTTATGCATTTTTACAATTATTTAAATGACAATGAGAAATTTTAACATTACCTTAAAAATTAGATCTCTGTAGATTTTAAAAATCTTTTAGGGGGTGTATAAGTAACAAATTTAAAGACCTCAGCTCTAGACTACAATTTCCCAAATGGACCACCACCACAGTACTGGCACCTAATTGAAATAAACTCTTCAAATCTCCATGGCAAAGTGAAAAAATAAGAACACTTTATTAATATTTTTAAAGTGAAGCTAAATGTTTTCAATTTAAAGTTTTGCCCTGTATTCTGAATTAGGTCCTTTCTACTTTTGGGTGAAAGTTAAAATATCCTCTAAGTTTCCAAATCATGATGTTAATACATGAAAGATTTTTTTCTTTTCCATTTTTATTTTATTTTAATTTTATAGAAGATTTAGATTACATAAATGGAGCCACATGCGCTTTACAGGGCCTACAAAGAAGGCTATCTGCAAGTAGATGAAGCTGAGTTTCATTTTGCTACTGAGATGCATACACAAGGGTAGCCTATCATTGGCTGAACATTGTAGTTGAAGCCAGGAGAAACTGTCAAATCCTTTGGAATATAGAAAAGAAAATTGAAAGCCACAATGCTATCATTTTAGGCAATGCAATTCATATTAATTGGCCTTTTTTTTTTGGTGGTCCAGAAAGTAATGGTGTGGTTTACAGTTGATACTGGCTTGGATTTGACCGAACACTGTATTTAAAACTGCAGCCCTTTCTGCTGATCTCCCTTATCCTGCTCTATTACATTATATAATTTACTAATTTACCCTAAGTGTATCATCTGTATCTACCAGCTGGAAGGTGAGCTCCATGAAGGCAGGCATCTCTGTACCTAGATAGACCAATGCTCAATACATATTTGTTGGTTAAACTAATGAGTGAATGAAATAAGACTGAAGGATTTGGACTGAAAGCCCTACTTAAAGAGATGTCATTTTACCTTGACTCCTGTGGCCTCAACAGGACTAATAATCCAGCCTATGTGGGGGGTGGTAACTTGAAGGCAGACCCTCATCAGGTACGTTGGAAGGGAACAATAGTAAAGGACAATACAATAGGCCCTAAAGCAATAAAAATATTCACATAATTTCCACTGGCGAGGCAGTGTGCATGGGAGGGAAGGGGTGTTGGGATTGGAAGGCAATAGGGGATTATTCCCTTAGAGCCTGGCATACTGTCAGTACTTAAATGTTTGTTGAATGAATACAAGAGCAAATGCAAAATTTGACAATTTCCTCTAATAAGAATTTTTTCTTAGAGCCTGGCATACTGTCAGTACTTAAATGTTTGTTGAATGAATACAAGAGCAAATGCAAAATTTGACAATTTCCTCTAATAAGAATTTTTTCTCATTAACTAATAATTACCTTGTTTGAATGTTAATCTCATTACCCTTCCAGTGACAAGGGTACAATCAAGTGGTCTGAGAAGCCAATTCAGGAGTTAACCATGAAAGCAAGCACTGACTCATATGCCCACGAAAAGAAGTCAGACTAGAACCAATGTAAATCAGGTAGTAGCCCAAATAAAAAATCTAACAATTGGATTGCAACTTGATAGCAAATAAAATATGTTCTACTTTTCCTTTCCGTAATCATTAACTTTTTGTTTGCCTTCAAGTTACCACCCCCCCACATAGGCTGGATTACTAGTCCTGTTGAGGCCACAGGAGTCAAGGTAAAATGACATCTCTTTTTGTAGGGATGTGCTGGCTTAATTTGCTTCTAGTGCTCATATTTCTTCCAGAGAGAAATGCAACAAGCAAACAACTAGAAAGTGAATGGCAGGTAGTAATGAACGAGGCAGAGGCGACATATATGTTCTGTGCCAATTACAATTTCCCAGGCTGAATTATATTTGAAATTTGTTTGTATTGGTTCTTTCTTTATCACTTAACCAAACAGCTGAAAAACCAGATTGTGGTAAATCACATGATTTAACGTCTTCTAGACACCAGGGGTCAGCATTTCAACAGAGACGGTTCAGTTAGCCCTGAGTGAGCCCGTCGATCTGTTCTGCTATTCTAGGCTGGCTTGGTGCTGTGTTTATGTGTATGAGGGTGAGGAGGGAAATGAAATTCTATTTGGAATTCACTTTCTTTTCCAGTTTATATTTTCACTTCTCCCTTTCAGATTTACTCAGTCTGCCATTGCCATGGGAGATGATATCTAACAGGGGTCTTCCCAGTCTTGCTGGCAGAATGTTTTAGCAATTAGTGAACTCCTGACTGGCATTAATTTTGCTTTCCTCCAAAAAGGTTCTTAACCAACAGAGTCTTTAATCTATGATTCTTAAATAAATGCATTGGATGAGTTCCTGGATTATACTATTTTATTGATGCAAATCTGCTAGTGAAAGGGATGATGGAATGTAATGAGAATTTTATGTTCCTTCTTGGCTATTTGTGGTTGTCAATAGAGAAACCTGGGGCTTTTGTCTTAGGGTTGGGCTCCATTATAATTGCTGTATCTTTGATATGCCCTTTTCACTTGTCAGTGGACATGCATGCTATCATATCTCTTGAGACACCATTTTTTCCATAATTATAACAAAATTATATACGGTAAAATTCACTCCTTTTGGTGCATAGTTCTATGAACTCTGACAAATGCATAGTCATGTAAAACTACTACAGTCAGGATAAAGAGTATTTCCATCACCCCCCAAATCCCTTTTTAGTCAATCACCCACACACTAACCTCTGGCAACCACTGCTCATCTCACTGTCCCTATAGTTTTTCCTTTTCCAGAACATCATATAAATAAAATTATACAGTATGCAGCCTTTTCAGTTTGGATTCTTTCACTTAGCATAGCGCATTTGCAATTCATTCATGTTGTTGCATGATCAGTAATTTGTTCTTTTTTATTATCGGGTAGTGTTCCATCAAATAGATATACCACAATCCATTTATTCTTTCACCAGTTGAAGGCCACTTGGGTTGTTTCCAGTTTTGGGTGGTTATGAATAAAGCTGCTATAAAAATTCGCATACAGGTTTTTGCTTGAACATAAATTTTCATTTCTCTTAGATGAGTAGAATTGCTGGGTCATGGGCACACTATATTTACAACTGCTTAATCATTCTCAAAGCTCTCCGAACTCATGAAAATTGACTACATTTATAGAATCTGTATTCCTGCATTCAGAGAACATTCATGCATTTATAAAATTTAGAGTGAAAGAGTAATAGCATTTCAAAACCAGAAGAGATTTAATATGACAGTTAGACCAAACCTTTTATTTTACACATGAGCAATATGAGGCCAAGAGAAGGGAAGAAGTTTGCTCAAGTTCGTTCTGCTGACCTGTTAGAACTAGATTTCTGGTCTTTTGACTTTGTATCCAGGAATATTCCCTCTAGTTTTCTTATCATTTAGTAAGTGACGATATTGATCCAATAATAAAAGCAACAAGAATTATTGTTAAACAATAATGTACACATTCATAAGGTTTTAATTTATCAAAACTATTTCCTCATTGTTCATAGGCCTGTTCCTTCCTAGTCCTTACCATCCCAGTTAGCATCGCCACCCATCCACCCAGTTACTCAATCCAGAAACCTCATTATCCTTGTTATTCAGGGCCTAGAAAGCCCTTGTCGCAGAGCAGGCATTCAAAAAATATCTGTTGAGAGAAGGAGCGATTGAGCAAATATCTGCACTTGAATATCTAAAATCCAGTGTAATTCAAACTGTTTTCAGGTCATGGGTTGGAAAGGCTTTCACATGAACAATCCATCTTTTCAAAGTTGGAATATAAAACATTGGATGCCTTTGATGTGCTTCCTAATTTTTAAAGTGGCTTATAGTAGTTGGCCATATTTCATAGTACAATATGAAATATAATATTTTTATCAGGGATTCTGTTAATTTCTTCCCTTTCTTCAACAAATATTTATACAGCTCTCATAGGCCTCAGAGACACCACTAGGTTTCCTGGTCTCCAGGAGTTTGCAGGTCAGCAGGAGAATCAAAGAGAGCAAATAATGACAAGTGTCCTTGTAATGTTAGTGTTATATGTTATGAGAGTATGTAGCAGGTGGACTCATCCTAGTCTGGGTTGGGATCACAAAGCCTGCTGATGGGACTGACATCTGAGGGGAGATCTAAAGGAAGGTTAGTGATGAGCTAAGTGAAGAGCTAGGGAATACACATTCCAGGCAGAGGGAACAGAGAGTGTGAGGTAGGAAGAAGTAAAGCACATTGAAAACAACCAACAATCACCACCAAAAAAACCTGGAAGAAGGCCTGTGGACTACTCTCTTCACACAAAATGAATGACGCACACAGTTCAAAGCTGGACCCCCTGTAAATGAGGCTTTAGTGCAAAAGCAGTCCATTTTTAGCTCATATCAACATATTAATTCATCTGTGAACAAGGTCTGAGTATTTCCTTCCACCATCATTGGGTGGGTCTTGCGGTCACCCTTCAGGCTGAAGTGTGGTTTGCTGGCCTGGCGGGGGAGCGGCTGCGGCAGGCCAAGCTGCTGCCCCCATAATAGGGTGGCTGGTCGGACTCACCGCCACCCCTGAAGGGAGCTCGGCATGGGAGCAGAGTGCCCTCGGGTCTCCCCTTCTCGGCAGCCATGCTTCCGCGGCCGCCCCTCCTCCCAGATAGCGCCACATGATGCCTTCTTTCTCCCTGCGCAGGCGCAGGGCGGAAAAATCCAGTCTGCCCTCTTCCCTTCCCCCGACAGCAGCAACAGCCAGGCGTGGGCGGGAAACTCAAGTCTGCCCTCCACCCCAGCAACAGCAGCCACCAATCCCTAAACCCTGCCCCTTCCCCCAGCAACAGCGACAGCCAATCCCTAACCACCACCCCTCCCCCATCCAGTACCGCCCACTGACCTTTCGCCGGCAACCAATCAGAACAGGGCGTGGCTTCGACCAATCAACCTTCCCCAGCCCCTATAAAACTGTTGCCTCTCCTTCAATAAAGTGGACTTGCGTGTTTACCTTGTCTCCGCGGTAGTTCTTCTGCCGTGCGCCCTCCAGTCCTGAGAGCCCCCGACAAGGGCCTGGCCTCCCTTGTCCCCAGTTCGTCGCCTGCTTCTCCGGGTGACCCCTTCGTCGCCTGCTTCTCTGGGCGACCCCTTCGTCTCTGGCTTCGCCGGGCGACCCCGTCAGCCGAACCGCGCAACCCCTTGTGAGACCGATCCCTCGTCTGCTGCCGGACCGACCCCTCGTCCCAGGTGGGACCGACCCCTCGTCCCAAGCGGGACCGACCCCTCGTCCAGAGCTGGACCGACCCCTCGTCCGCAGCCAGACCCCACCTCTACCGACCGAGCAAGCCGCCGCAGTTGGCGCCCAACGTGGGGCTAAGCAACCCCACCTCTACCGACCGAGCAAGCCGCCGCAGGTCTTGGGTGTAATATAGTAAGACTGTTCTAGAATGCCCACATCTCTGAGCCTTGAGATACCCTCCTTAGCACTCTGCTAATGCATTTGGCATCTCCATTTAATGTAGGCCAAATTTTCTCCCTTAAGGTCCAAAAAGCCATCCTAAAAGTGCATTATGACCAGTTCAAAGCCCAAGGGAAGTCCTCTGAAGGGCCATTGGAAGCAAAACTAGATCAGGGAAGGGGTTTAGAAAACTGGTAACATTGATCTGAGGGGATCTGGGCAGAGCATCAACAGGCTACTATGAAGTGGTCACTTTTGGCTTGCATAGACTAGATTTCTGGTCACACTGGAGGCTCCATCCCCACCGTTGGGAGGGGAGGAGGGGAGCTGCTGCTTCATCAGCTTACCTGGGTAACTGCAGTCAGTTTTGACCCACAAGGCTTAGTTTATTGTCCACACCTATGGCTCCATTCCTACCCTAGGCAGAGGAAGAAGGGGCATGGAGCTTTTCATCAGTCTCTCTGGGCAACTACAGAGGGTCTTGGCCTGCACAGATTAGATTACTGCACACACTTATGGCTCCTTCCCTATCCCTGGCAAGGTAGAAAGGTGGGAGAAGCTTCATCAGTTCCTGGGACAAAGCAGGAAGCTTCAGCCTCCATGACTTATAGTACCACCTGCACCCTTGGCTCTTATTCTGCACCTAGCAAGGGAGAAATGGCAAGAAACAGATGGAAAAGAACTGAAAAATTCAGATTGGCTAAACACAACAACTGTAAACTTGTAAATTACATCGAACCAAGTATCAAATGGAGCTATAGACAAAGCCAATCAAATAGAAAGCCCTAGACTAAAGAGAGAAAAGGGGCAAAGAATAAATACATCCAGTAAATTGTATGCCAAGACACTAAAAAAATACAATTCACACTAAGAAAAAGGAAGATATGGCCCAGTCAAAGGAACAAAATGACATAAAGGAGATGAGACAGATAATCATAGATGTTCAAACATATCTTCTTAATATATTCAATGAGATGGCTAAAGAGATTAAGGACATGAAGAAGACACTGGGTGAGCACATAGAATTTGAAAGCATAAATAGAAAAATAGCAGATCTCATGGAAATAGGAGGCATAGTAAATGAAATTAAAAATACACTGGAGGCATATAACAGCAGATTTGAAGAGAGAGAAGAAAGGATCAATGAGTGTGAAGAGAGTGCCTCTGAAAGCAAGTGTACAAAAGAACAGAAAAGGAATAGAATTGAAAAAATTGAAAGGGTCTCATGGGACTATATGATGGCAATTAATTTGCAAACATACATGTCATGGGTGTCCCAGAAGGAGAAAAAAAGGGAAAAGGGGAAGAAGGAATATTTGAGGAAATAAGGGTATGAAATTCCCCAACACTACTGAAGGACATAGATATCCATGGCCAAGAATCACAATGTACTCCTATCTAAATAAATCTAAATAAACCTACTTCAAGACACATACTAATCAGAATGACAAATGACAAAGATAAAGAGAGAATCTTAAGAGTAGCAAGAGAAAAGCATTTCATCACGTACAAGGATGTTCAATAATATTAAAGTGCTGATTTCTCATCAGAAACCATGGTGGCAAGAAGGCAGTGGTACAATGTATTTAAGATGCAGAAATAGAAAAACTTCCAACCAAGAAACTTATATCCAGGAAGAATGTGTTTCAAAAATGAGAGTGAGTTTAGTATATTCACAGATAAATGGAAATTGAGAGAGTTTTTAACAAAGAGATAAACTTTGCAGGATGTACTAAAGGGAGTGCCATAGCCTGAAAAGAAAAGATAGGAGAGTGAGGCTTGGAAGAGAGTCTAGAAATGAAGATTATATCAATAAAAGGAACTAAAAGTGTAAAAATAGTGGTAAAAGCATGATATGACAGCTCAAACTCAAAGATCAAAATGGGTGAAGAATTGCCTTTATATTAATACCATTGAATGTTAAAGGACTAAACCCCCCAATAAAAAGACACAAACTGCCAGAATGGGTAAGAAAATATAAGCCATCTATATGCTGTCTAGCAAAGACTCATTTTAGACCCAAGGATACAACTAGATTGAAAGAGAAAGGCTGGAAAAAGATATTCCATGAATGCAGTAACCAGAAAAAAGCTGAAGTAACTATACTTATTTTGGATAAGTAGACTTCAAAAGCAAAGAGACAAGGAAAGGCAAGATATACTAATAAAAGGGGCAATTCACCAGGAGGAAATAACAATTTTAAATGTATATGCACCTACCAGGATGCCCCAAATCATAGGAGGAAAACACAAGCAAATCTAAAAGGAGAAATAGATGTCTTTACAATAATTTTTGGAGACTTTAATATGCCACTCTTATCATTGGATAGCTCATCAGGCAGAGAATCAAGAAAGAAACAGAGATCTTGAATAATACAATAAAAGAACTAAACCTAGGAGACATATAGAGAACATTGTGCCCCAAAGCAGCAGTATATATATTCTTCTCAAGTGCTAATGCATCATTCTCCAGGATAGACCATATGTTGGGTCACAAAACAAGTTGCAATACATTTTAAAAGATAGAAATTATTTAAAACACCTTCTCTGATCATAATGGAATAAAGCTGGAAATCAAAAACAGTCAGAAAAAGGGAAAATTCACACATATATGGAGAGTTACAAAACACTACTAAAAAATCAGTAGTCAAAGAACAAATTGCAAGAGAAATTAATAAATATCCCAAGACAAATGAAAACAAGAACACACATATAAGAACCTATGACATCCTGAGTGACCTTGCAACAAAAGATACAGGCCATTATATATCTTCCCACAACCTACAGAATTGTGTGGGAGAGAGAGAAAGCTATAATGTAAACTATAATCCATGCTCATTAGCAATGTCCCAAAATGTGTTTATCAATTGCAATGAATGTACCACACTAATGAAGGATGTTGTTTATATGGGAAAATGTGGGAGGTATGGAAAGCAGGGCATTTGGGAATTCCTAATTTTTTAATGTAACATTTATGTAATCTAAGTATCTTTTAAAAATAAAAAAAAATTAAATCTTAAAGCAAGATTTTGTTACATTTCAATTCAAATTCTATTTGCAAATTAAATTACACTTATGAAATTTTTAAAAAAAGAACCTATAGACTGCAACAAAAACAGTGCTCAGAGGGAAATTTATAGCCCTCAAAACTTACATTAAAAAAGAAAAGCTAAAATAACGATCTAACTACACAGTTGGAGGAACTAGAAAAACAAGAGCAAACTATGCCCAAAGCAAGGAGAAGGAATGAAATAACAAAGAGTAGAGCAGAAATAAATGAAATTGAGAACAAAAATAAAATAAAAGAAAGAATTAACAAAGCTAAAATTTGGTTCTTTGAGAAGATTGACGAAATTGACAAACCTGTACTAGACTGAAAAAAAAAGAGAAGATGTAAATAAATAAAAGCAGAAATGAAATTGAGGACATTACTACTGACCCCACAGAAATAAAAGAGATCATAAGTGGATGTTATGAACAACTGTACACCAACAAACTAGACAATGTAAATGAAATGTTAACATTCCTAGGAATATATGAACAACCTACACTGACCCTAGGAGAAATAGAAGACCTCAAAACAAAACTAATCACAAAAAAAAGTTTGAAAAAGTCACCAAACAACTCCCCAACAAGGCCCATGAATTCTACCAAGGTTTCAAAGAAGATTTAACACCAATATTACTCAAACTCTTCCAAAAAATTGAACAGGAACACTATCAAACACATTTTATGAAGGAATTTCACCCTAGTAACAAAATCAGATAAACATATTCTGAAAAAAGAAAATTTCAGACCCATTTCCCTAATGAATATGGATGCAAAATCCTCAACGAAATACTCACTAATTGAATCCAACAGTATATTTAAAAAATTTATTCATTATGATCAATTGGATTTTATCCCAGGCATGCAAAGGTGGTTCAACACAAGAAACTCAATCAGCATAATACATCACATTAAAAAAAAATCAAAGAAAAAAAATTACATGATCATCTCTATTGATACAGAAAAGGCATTTGATAAAATCCAGCATTCTTTCTTGATAAAAACACACCAAAAGTTGGGAATCAAAGAAAACTTTCTCAATATGATAACTTCTATAAAAGAAAAATCTACAGCTAACATTGTACTCAATGGTGAAAGACTGAAAGCTTTCCCACTGAGATCAGGAAGAAGACAAGGATGCCCATTGTCACTACTGTTATTCAATAGAGAGTTAGAGGGGCTGGCTAGAGCAACCAGGCAAGAAAAAGAAAAAAGGCATCCAAATTGTAAAGGAAGAAATAAAACTTTCACTATTTGCAGATATTAAGATCCTATACCTAGAAAATCCTAAAAATTCCACAACAAAACTACTAGACCTAATAAACTAATTCAACAGAGAGGCAAGATACAAGATTAATATACAAAAATCACTATACATTAGTAATGAACATTAGTATACATTAATAATAAACAATCTGAGGAGGAAGTCAGGAAAAAATTCCATTTACAATAGTGACAAAAAGAATCAAATATTTAGGAATAAACTTAACCAAGGACATAAAGCACTTGTATTCAAAAAACTACAGTGTATTGCTAAAAGAAATCAAAGAAGACCTAAATAAATGGAAGAATATTCCATGTTCATAGATGGGAAGACTAAATATGGTTAAGGTGTCCATTCTATTCAAATTGATACACAGATTAAATGTAATCCCAATAAAAATGCCAACAGCCTTTCTTAAAGAAATGGAAAACCCAATTATCAAATTTATTTGGAAGGGTAAGTGGCCCTGAATAGCCAAAATCATCTTAAAAATGAAGTTGGAGGCTCTCACTTCCAGACTTTAAATCTTATTACCTAGCTACGGTGGTAAAAACAATATGGTACTGGCATAAAGATAAATATATACACCAATGGAACTGAACTTATGGTTCAGAAACAGACCCTCATATCTAAGGTCAAGCGATTTTTCACAAGGCTGTCAAGGTCACCCAGGTGTGTCAGAACAGTCTATTCAACAAATGGTGCTGGGAGAATTGGATATTCATATGCAAAAGAAAGAAAGAATACCTCTACCTCATATATTATATAAAAATTAACTTAAAATGAATCAATGACCTAAATATAAAAACTAGAACCATAAAATACCTAGAAGAAAATGTAGAGAAACATCTTCAAGACCTGGTGGTAGGCAATGGTTTCTTAAACATTACACCCAAAGCATGAGCAATGGACGTAAAAATGGATAAATGGGGAATCTTCAAACTTAAACACTTCTGTGCTTCAAAAGACTCTGTCAAGAAGGTGAAAATGCAACCCACTCAATGGGAGAAAATATTTGGAAACCATATATGTAATAAAGGTTTGATTTCCATGCTATTTAAAGATATCATACAAATCAACACTAAAAGAGCAATCCAATTTTAAAATGGGCAAAAGATTTAATAAACATTTGTCCCAAGAGAAAATACAAATGGCAAAAAAGCACATGAATAAATGTTCAATATCACTAGCTATTAGCGAAATGCAAATCAAAAGTACAATGTTATATCATCTCATAACTCATAGAATGATCATTTTTTACACTTTTGTATTAAAGTTAATAGATCACAAAGAACATTACATTAAAAGAAAAAACATAAAAAGCATAAGAGGTTCCCATATACCCCACTCCCCACACCTCACCCCATCATTTTTGTAAATTGTATTTTTTGAAGATATATACATCTCAAAAAATGTTACATTAGAAAACATAAGAGGTTTCTGCATACCCCTCACCCCCCCACCCGACTCCTCCCACACCAACTACCCCCTTCATCATTGTGGCACACTCATTGCACTTGGTGAACACATTTTGGAGCACTGCTGCACCACATAGATAATTGTTTACCCTGTAGTTCACACTCTCCTCCAGTACATTCAGTGGGTTATGGCAGGATATATAAAGTCCAGCATCTGACCCTGCAATAACATTTAGGACAACTCAAAGTCCCAAAAATGCCCCCACATCACATCTCTTCTTCCCTCTCCCTGCCCTCAGCAACTACTGTGGCCACTTTCTCCACCTCAATGCTACAATTTCTTCTATTTCTAGTCACAATAGTTTCAGGTAGAATATCAGTAAGTCCACTCTAATCCATATTTTATTCCACCATTCTGTGGACCCTGGGATGGTGATGTCCACTCCACCTCTATACTGAGAGGGGGCTTAGATTCCACATGGGTGATGGATGTAATTCCTCTGCTTGCAGTTGTTGGCACTCTTGATTCCCTGGTGCAGTGGTTGACCTTCTTCACCTCCCTGTTGGCTGACCTTGGTAAGTCCAATGAACCAGAGAGTAGGAATTACAACTCTGCTGAGGCTCTGGGCCCAGCTGGCACATGCGCAGTCCAGAGGTTCAAGTCCCCTGAGTATGCACCATCCCTAGCACCAACCACAGGTTCAGGAAAAGTAACAGAAGAGGCATGTGTGGGAATGTCACATCTGAGTCCAGCTCCATCACACTCAGGAGCACAAATTCCAAAGTAGGGCCCTCTGACATGGCACAGAACTCCAAATCCATGTGCCATGACCTTGTGGATCTCCATAGCCTTCAGGGGAACCAGTACCTAGGGTTGTAACTACTTTGGCTCTCTCTGGCGTCCTGCTGAGGTGTGCATAAGCATGACCCCTCTGATGACCTCCCAATGCTTTTTGGAAGATTCTCAGTCATATAAACTCATTTGTCTTTGCCATTTCCCCCTTTTATTCATGGTCAAAAAGCAGTTTTTAACACTTGATCCAACATGTAGGCTGAGATTTTCTGTGGGCCTGACTTGATCCTTTATTCAAGGTCTCTTTCTAGTTGCTTCACCAGTTAGCAATTGGTTGTAATCCCTGGGCACCAGAGAGGCTCATCCCCAGGAGTCATGTCCCACACTGGGGGGAAGGTAATGCATTTACATGCTGAGTTTGGCTTAGAGAGTGGCCACATTTGAGCAACATGGAAGCTCTCAGGAGGTAACTCTTAGGAACCCTGCAGCTTTAGGCCTAGTTCATATCTCAGGTACTCAGGCTCATAAGCATAGTTATCAGTACCAAAGGCTCATATTGGACCATCCTTCCTTGTTGGTCTTTGCCATTGCACTTGGGGGATTATTGTTGTTCCATTGGGGATTGTGACAGAGCTCTCCTGGGTAGGAACTCAGCACTCCCTCAGTTGACATTTGTAACTGTAACTACTATAAAATTACCCAACATATATCAGAACATTTTTATGCCCCTATATACATGCCCTGGAGAACTCCCTGCACTCATGTGCCCCACATCAATAACACCCCACACCAGTGTTCCTCCTCTGCCATAGTTGAACCTCTCTGTTGTCCAAAACTTCTTTAACAATGAAGCCTAATATATTGCCAAATTCAGTTAATAGGAAATTGAAATATGGTGATGGGTTTAAAGGTAAGAAATAGAACACATAATAATTTAGAAATGCTAAAATAAAGTAAAAATAAATTGTTGTGTTAATAAAATGAAAAATATTATAAAGCTTTGTTTTTAACATTTTGCCTTTCATCACTGTAATAGGTGTTGCCCTGTATTTACAGTGACAAGGCACTTTCATTTCTTCCTCAGTGTCTACATCCTTTCTTTTTTTTTTCTAATTTTTAATTATGTCTTCAAGAAAGTTTTAGATCACAGTAATTCTCATACACAATATAGGGGACTCCCATATATCCAACATCAAATCCTTTTCCCCTTTCCCCAGCAATGATCTTTTTACATGTTCATGTTATATTTGCTGCAGCTGATGTACAAATTTTGAAACATAGTTATCAAACATGGTCCCATTTTGGTTTACATTATGGTTTATATTTTAGACTGTACAAATTTCTAAATTTTTAGTTTCCTTATGTTTTACATTATGGTTTATATTTTAGCTTATAGACTTTTATACAGTTTTGGTGTAAGTTAACATGTCCTGAATCCATCATTGCATGATCTTGTGGAGCACTTCTATTGCCCCTCATTTGCCCTGCTTCCTTCTATATTTTCTCCCCTTCCCCTCAAGGCTCACAGTGACAAGCAATCTTTACTACTTGGGGGACCAGATTTATAGATACTGCAACAATGCTGAGGGCATAACATGCTAGACTGCCTTAACTAATTGGGAGCCACCAATTCTCTTGAGAGACATAATTTCCTCTATTTGGGAACATCAGGTCTCCCCAGGATGTGAGTACACCTTCACACTCATTGTATGGGTCTCCACCCAATGATATAACACACTATGACAAAATGAGCACTCACACTCCCTGGAAGCTTGCCCCTGTACCAGATGCCCCCCCCCCCAAGCACTTTAAGCACACAATCCTTCCTTATTATATTTTCTGAAGAGTTTTCTCAACATTATAGCTTCAAACATATACCTGACATTCTCCCATATTCAACTATTCCCTCCATCTCTCCCCCCATTTCCTCAGGCATCTGACCCATTCTCTCAACCCTAGCCCCCCTCAAGCCCACAAAGCCCCACCCAAAGGTATCCCCATGCTCCCATCTTATCCCTTCCCTGTACAAATACTTACTTCCAGCTTATCATAGACTTCACCCTTGTGAGCATCAGCTAACAACCTTCCTCTCCCTGCCAAATTCTTTAAGCCTATCTTCCAGTTTCTAGATCTCTTAGTCTGCTCAGGTTGCTTGTTTCATACCAGAGAGGCCATGTAGTACTTGTCCTTCAATGCCTGGCTTGTTTCACTCAGCATAAGGTCCTCAAGATTCATTCATGTTATCACATGTGTTTGTACTGTATTCCTTCTTATAGCTAAGAGTATTCCATTGTATGATATAACACATTTTATTTATCCATTCATCGGTTGATGGGCATTTGGGTTGATTCTGACTTTTGGCAATAGTGAATAATGCTGCTATGAAATTGGTGTGCATATATCAGTTTGTGTCCTTATTTTCAGTTCTTCTGGGTATATACCCAGCTGTGGAATTTCTGGGTCATATGGCAAATTTATAGCTAACTTTTTGAGAAACTGCCAAACTGTCCTCCAGAATGACTGGATCCTTCTGCATTCCCACCAGCAGTGGATGAGTGTTCCCATTCCTGCACATCCTCTCCAGCACTTATAATCTTCTGTTTTTTGATAGCTGCCAGTCTTATGGGAGTAAGATGGTATCTTATTGTTGTTTTGGTTTGTATTTCCCTAATAGCTAGTGATTTTGAACATTTTTTCATGTGCTTTTTAGCCATTTGTATTTCTTCTTTGGAGAAGCATCTGTTTAAATCTTTTTCCCATTTTTAAAATGAGTTGTGTGTCTTTTTATTTTTGAGATACAGGAGTTCTTTATATATACAGGATATAAGTCTCCTATTAGATATATGGTTACCAAATACTTTCTTCCATTGTCTAGGCTCTCTTTTCGCTTTCTTGACAAACTCCTTTGAGGTGCAAAAGGCTTTAATTTTGAGGAAGTCCCATTTATCTATTTGTTCTTTTGCTGCTGATGCTTTGGGTGTGAAGTTCATGAAGCCATTTCCTATTACAAGGTCCTGTAGATGCTTCTCTACATTGTTTTCCAAGACCTTCATGGTCTTGGCTCTTATATTTAGGTCTCTGATCCATCTTGAGTTGATTTTTGTATAAGGCATGAGATGGTAATCCTCTTTCCTTCTTTTGCATATGGATATCCAATTCTCTAGGTGTTGTAGAATTTGAGAGAGGTTCAATTATTTGCGTATAGAGAGGCCAGGACTCAGGAATGATTTTGAGAAGGAAAAATGGTTTATTGACGGCCAGCCGGACTCGGGAGCTTTCTGTTTGAATCCCGAGCCCTGAACAAGATTTTTGAATCCCTTTTATACAGAGAGGAAAGGCCAAATGGTCCCTTCGTTTCAGTTCTCAATAGGCTTCAATTAGCATATATATCTTCCACATCTTAGGTAAGCTTTTAGCATGGACTTCAGACATTCTAGGTAAGCTTTTAGCATATTTAGTTTGCATTTCCCCTAAATACTTAAAGTTTATAGACCTTGCATTGTTAAACTGTTTCCTGGGACTGGAGTCCTTGCCATTGTTACCAAGGACAGGACTGCAGCCTCTTACCGTCACACCCACAAGTCAGAGAGCTTAGGTTATCTCTGAAGAGACAAAGAGCCTCCCACCCATAGTCCACATCATAGGCACCATTTGTTGAAGAGGTCATTCTCTGCCAGTTGAGTGGGCTTGGTGGCCTTCTTGAATATCAGATGAGTGTATATATGAGGATCTATATCAGAACTCTCAATTCGGTTCCATTGGTCATTATGTCTATCCTTGTGCCACTACCATACCGTTTTCACTTATGTAGCTTTGAAGTATGTTTTGAAGTCTGGTAGTGTGATTCCTCCAGTTTCATTTTTCTTTTTCAATGTCTTTGGCTATTTGGAGTCTCTTTCCCTTCCAAATAAATTTCATAGTTAGTTTTTCTAGTTCATTAAAAAATGCCGTGTTGATTTTTATTGGGATTGCATTGAATCTGTAGATCAGTTTTGGTAGAATAGACATCTTAATAATATTTAGTCTTCCTATCCGTGAACAGGGGATATTCTTTCATTTGTTTAGGCCTTCTTTAATTTCCTTGAACTGTTGTGTAGTTTTCTGTGTATAAGTCTTTTACATGTTTAGTTAAATTTATTCCTAGGTATTTGTTTTTTTATTTACTATTTTAAATGGTATTTGATTCTTGATTTCCTCCTCAGATTGCTCGTCATTGGTATACAGAAATGCTACTCACTTTTGTGCATTGATCTTATACCCTATGACTTTAATGAACTCATTTATAAGTTCTAGAAACTTTGTTGTAGATTTCTCAGGGCTTTCTATGAATAGGATCATGTCATCTGCAAATAGTGAAATTTTGACTTTTTCCTTTCCTATTTGGATCCCTTTTATATCTGGGTCTTGACTCAGTACTTGAGCAAGTACTTCTAACACAATGTCAAATAGAAGGGGTGATAGTGGGCATCCTTGTCTTGTTCCTGATCTTAGAGGGAAAGATTTTAGAATTTCACCATTGTAAATGATGTTAGCTGTGGGTTCTTCATATACACCCTTTATCATGTTCAGAAAGTTTCCTTCTATTCCTAATTTTTGCAGTGTTTTCATCAAGAAGGCATGCTGTATTTTGTCAAATGCTTTTTCTGCATCTATAGATATGATCATGTGATTTTTTTCTTTCAATCAGTTTATGTGGTGTATTACATTAATTGATTTTCTTATGTTGAACCATCCTTGCATTCCAAGAATGAAACCCACTTGGCCATGGTGTATAATTCATTTAATGTGTTGCTCAATATGATTAGCAAGAATTTGTTGAGAATTTTTGCATCTAGATTCATTAGAGAGATTGGTCTGTAATTTTCCTTTCTTGTGGTGTCTTTGTTTGGCTTTGGTACGAGGGTAATGTTGACATCACAAAATGAGTTAGACAATGTTCCTTCTCTTTTGAATTTTTGGAAGAGTTTAAGCAAGATTGGTGTTAGTTCTTTCTGGAATGTTTGATAGAATTCAACTGTGAAGCCATCTGGCCCAGTGCTCTTCTTAGTTGGAACATTTTTAATGACTGATTCAATCTCTTTACTTGTAAATAGTTTGTTGAGGTCATCAATTTCTTCTTTTGTTATGTAGGCTGTTTATGTGTTTCTAGAAATTTGTCCATTTCCTCTAAATTGTCTGTCTTGTTGGAATATAGTTTTTCAAAATATCTTCTTATGATAGTTTTTATTTCTGTGGGGTCAGTGGTGATATCCCCTTTCTCATTTCTAATTTTGTATATTTACATCTCTCTTTTTTTCTTTGTTAGTCTAGCTAAGGGTTTGTCAATTTTATTAATCTTCTCAAAGAACCAGCTCTTTGTTTATTTTTTCAAGTGATTTCTTATTTTCTATTTCATTTATTTCTGCTCTGATCTTTGTTATTTCTTTCTTTCTTCTTTCTTTGGGGTTAGTTTGTTGTTGTTTTTTTAACTAATTCCTCCAATTGTGCAGTTAGTTCTTCAATTTTAGCTCTTTCTGCTTTTTTGAGGTATGAATTTTATGGCTATGAATTTCCCTCTCAGTACAGCTTTTGCTGCATCTCATAAGTTTTGATATGTTGTGTTATCATTTTCATTAGTTTCAAGGTATTTATTGATTTCTGTTGAGATTTCCTCCTTGGCCCACTGTTCTAAGAGTGTGTTGTTTACCTTCCATATCTTGGTACCAAATCTGGGTCTCTGGTCCTTGCAGATTTCCAGCTTCATTCCACTGTGGTCAGAGAAATTATTTTGTATGATTTCAATCTTTCTGAATTTACTGAGACTCTCTTTGTGGCATAGCATGTGGTCTACCTTGGAGAATGATCCATGTGCACTTGAGAAGAATGTATATCCTGCTGTATTGAAGTGTAATGTTCTATATATATCTTTTAGGTTCGGATCCTCTAATGTATTGTTCAAAGTCTTTGTTTCTTTATTGATTCTCTTTGGGATGTTCTGTCCAATGGTGATAGTGTGTGTTAAAGTCCCCCACTATAATTATAGAGGCATCTATTCCTTCCCTTAGTTTCTCCAGTGTTTGCCTCATGTATTTGGATGCACCTTTGTTAGGGGTATACATGTTTATAATTGTTCTTTCTTCTTGAAAGATTATCCCTTTCACTAATATGTAGTGTCCATCTTTATCTCTCATAATAGTTTTGCATTTAAAGTCTATTTTGTCCAACATTAATATAGCTACACCTGCCCTTTTTTGGTTATTGTTTTCCTGTAAGATTGTTACCTAGCCATTCACTTTCAATCCTTGAATCTCTGGATCTAAGGTGTGTTTCTTGTAGACAGCATATAGATGGGTCATACTTCCTTATCTAATCTTTCAATATGTGTCTCTTTAACAGGTGAGTTTAATCCATTGACATTCAGTGTTATCACTTTCAAGGAATTACTTATATTAGCCATATTTTCTTTGGATTTGCATTTGTAATATGTTGTTCGATTTTTTTTTCTCTTTTTGTTGTTTTAGTTGATCTTACATTCTCCTCCAACTCTGTCTCTCCTCTTTTTTTCTTTCCTTCTGCAGAACTCCCTTTAGTATTTCCTGAAGGGCAGGTTTCTTGTTGGCATACTTTCTTAGTTTCTGTTTATCTGTGAATATTTTGAACTCTCCATCATTTTTGAATGCTAGCTTTTCTGGATAGAGTATTCTTGGTTGGAAATTCTTTTCTTTTAGTATCTTGATTATATCATACCACCACCTTCTTGCCTCCATGGTTTCAGATGAGAAATCAGCACTTAATCTTATGGAGCCTCCCTTGTATGTGATGGTTCTCTTTTCTCTGGCTGCTTTTAGTATTTTCTCTTTGTCTAGTGCATTTGACAAGTACATGTCTTGCAATAGGCCTGTTGGGATTTATGCTGTTTGGGGCGTGTTGTGCTTCCTGGACATGTACATGCATCTCCCTCAATAGTTTTGGGAAGTTTTCAGCCATTATTTCCTTATTTTGTGATTCCTCATTTGTCATTCAGGTCCCTAAGTCCCTGCTGGATTTTTTCTATCTTTTTATCCATCAATTCTACTATCTGTTTGATTTCAGATGTACTGTCTTCCACATCACTAATTCTTACCCATGCCTCTTCAAATCTACTGGTGTTTGCTGAGAGTGTATATTTGATTTATTGGATTGTGCTGTTAATCCCCATCATATCTGTTATCTTTTTGTGCATGACTACAATTTCTTCTCTATGCTCTCCAAGTGTTTTCTTAATATGCTTAATCTCTTCCTTCACTTCATTGAATTGTTCCATGATACATGTTTTGAGAGCTTTAATTATTTGTTCTGTGTTCTACTTCTCTTCCTGGTTTTTAGTTTGTTCATTGGATTGGGTCATTTTTTTCCTGATTATTGATCTGGTCTGTAGTTTTTTGTTGCAGTCTGGTCATCATTTTACCTTGTTGGGTTTATTGAGTTGACTGGTTTCTTGGTCTCAGTGTTTAATTAGTTGTTGTTTTTATGTGCATGTTAAGTCTTCTCTTTGTCACTTTGTTTTCCTTATTCTATTTCCTTGTTGTTGGCTAAGTTCCTTTGAAGTAAAATATTAGGGCCAGAGAAAGTAAAAGGGGTAAGAAAATAAAATATAATAGTAGTATTGATAACAAATGTTAGCAGAAGAACCATGTGAAATCTAGGAGAATGGATATTGAACTCACGTAAGTTGTGCATAGTTATAACCGTAAAAAAGTGAAGTACCTATAATGAGATAGTAAACTGAATATGGGGAAGAATATAGAATGAATTAAAAGGCCAGTGTGGTCAAGAGAGAGGGAAAGAGAAAAGAAAAGACAGTAATATAAAGAGTGAATAAAGGATAGAAAACAGATAGATTAGAGGTATTGGAGATAAAAAATCAGAAGTATTAGGGGCTAAACAAAGAGGTGGAATATAAGAGAAACAATAAATGATAGAGGATAGAATTATGTAAAGGAAAAGGGATAGTGTGGGTAGCCAAAATAAGTACGCACAGAAAAGAGGAAATTGAGGATGAGGAAGCACAGCCAATAAGAAATGTTGCCTGCAGCACCTAATATAAAAAAGAAAAAAGAAGAAAAAAAAAAAGGAAAAAGAAAAAACAATTTTTTAAAGCAAGCAAGAAAAAGAGAAAGGGAAAAGAAAAGAGAAAAAGGGGGTGCTATGGGGGGATAAAGAGGAAAGAAAAACAAGAAAACAAACTAACAAAAAAGACCAGTTAAGGTCTCAGGCAAGGGATCCTCTTTGCAATTGAGTAAACTGCTTAGGAGTCTGACCTACTTCACTTCCCTCTCTCCCAGCACAGCAGGAAGGCTGAAAAGAGTTCCTGTAGGAAATTCAAATGGGTCCCTGGTGAACCATCTCACCTCAGAAAATAATGCCTCTTAATTTCTTGAGAGAGAGCACTCACCCCTTGCCAGGAATCCTAAATATGCTATTGAAAGCCTGCAAAGCACTTCTTACTGTCCCTCTCCCTTAGGTGTGCTACAGGGGGGCTAGTTAATTTTCTGACTCCACCTTCTCCCAGATCAAGTTTCCTACCCCACAGAATTTAGGTAAATCTGGCTCTCTCAGCAGATTCACCTCTCCTCTCTTCCCAGGCTCTCCCCAAGACAGCTGATATGCTACACCAAACTCAATAAAAGGGGGGGGACCAGAACATTGAATCTGCACTCCTTGGGCCCCTCTGCACCTCCCACCTAAACCCTCCCACTCTTAGAGTTAGTCCAAGACTGGAGGGCTAGGGCAATGCCAGAATTCCAGGAGTATTGGGCTTGGGAAACAGAGGCCCGGGAGAATGTAGACTCAGGGTATGTAGGTCTGTGAAGTGTGGGTTGCAGGGATTCAGGGAACATGGGCTTGGGGTTCATGCATTTAGGAAACATGGGACTTGGGAAGGCTGCCGCATGACCAGCAACTCTCCGGGAGTGGTATGCCCTCAGTCCTAGGGGAAAGGGATTTACCTTCCCATGGTTTCTGAGTTCAGTATTAGAAAACTGCAGTTCTACCTTGAGTAAACACTAATTCTGCTGCAGTCTCTCCAGATCAACTTCCAGACACCTCCTGCCCTGTAGGTTCCTGAAACAGCCCACTCTGGCAGAAGTCCATCACCACACAGCCCGTCCTTTGTAGGATGATGATGGTGTACTTACTTGGACACCATCTCACCCCGCCTCCCATTATTATTTTTTAAATATAAAACAACAAGTGCCGGAGAGGATATCGAGAAATAAGAACACTCTTTCAAGGTTGATGGGAACATAGAATGGTGCAGCCTCTGTAGAAGACAGTTTGGCAGTTCCTCAGGAAGCTAAATATAGAATTGCTCTATGATCCAGCAATCCTTCTACCAGGACTATATCAAGGAGAACTTAAAACATTGATGTGAACAGACATTTACACACTAATGTTCATAGTGGGTTTATTCACAGTTGCCAAAAGATGGAAACAACCCAATTGCCCATCAACTGAAGAATGAATAAACAAAATGTGGTATAAACATACAATGGAATACGGTGCTGCTATAAGAAGAAATGAGGTTGGGATTCATTTGACAACATGGATGAACCTCGATGGATATATATGGAGTAAAATAAGCCAGACACAAAAGGACAAATATTGTATGGTCTCATTAATATGACCTAAGTATGATGAGCAAACTCTAGGGTATAGGTTGCTAAGAGATAGAATATAGAATATGGGTTGAGAAGAGGGATCTGATGCCTAATGTACATAAAAATTTTAATAAGGTTGATTGTAAAAGTGTGGAAATGGATAGAATTGATGATAATATGTTATAGTGAGTATAAATAACAGCTGGTTTATAAGTGGGACTGTGGCTGAAAGGCATAGTCTAGGGATATGAATGTCAACTGAAAGAAAGCTAGAGAATAAGCTAAGGCTTGAAGCACATAGTGAACCCGGAGGTGGATGAGGATTGTGGTTAATATTACAAATACAAGAATGTACTTCTATGAACTGGAACAAATTTACGTCACTATTACAAGGTGGTAAGAATATTGTGTTGCATGGGAAAAATATAATTAATGTAACTTACGGACTACAGTTAATAGCAATATTGTAATATTCTTGCATTGATTTTATAGAAGGTACTGTATCAACACTAAGGGTCAATAATAGGGGGTACAGTATTTTTTTCTTTTGGACTAAGGAAAATGTTCAAAGATTTATTAGGGCAATGATTGCACAACTGTGTTAAAAGTGAAAGGCACTGAGTGTACACTTTGGATAGAATTTACAAGATATGGGACTGTGTAACTATGTGGTGGAAAATGGACTATGGTTAACAGTACAAATAAGAGAATGTTCTCCCAGGAACTATAAAAAATGTACAATAGTGATACATGGTGTTGATAATGGGGGGCTGTATGGAAAAATACATCAAGTGTAGGCTATGGACCATAGTTAGTCGTATAGGCTGATCATGATTTTTCATAATCTGTAACAAATGTTCCATGACAATGTTAGGTGTTTGTGGAGGGATGATGAATGGGAATTCTACACATTATGCATGCTTATTTTGTAAGCTTACAACTTCTCTAATAAAAACTTTAAAAGCATTAAAAAAACAGAGGAGGGATTAACAGTAAATGAAACAGAAAAGAAGTTACAAAAGAGATGATGCTAGCCAATGATTTTAGGAAAAGGATTGTTCTACTGAATTGACAGGTGCTAAGTCATTAAGCAAACTAACATCTCAAATGTATTAATTGAATGTAGAATCATGAAGGTCATTGAAGACCTTGACAAGAGCAATATCAGTAGAGTGGTAGGCCCAAGGGCCAGATTTAGAACGAATTGTGGAAGGGAAGGAAACAAAGCCAATTAAAGAAATTTAACAGTAGAAGGAAGGAAAGAAATAGGATGGTGGAGGGAAAGGACTATGGGGTAAAAGGAGGGTTTTATTCTATTAACTTGAAAGGGACATGAGCATGGCTAAAGAAAGGCTGGTTAGAATAAGCTAGCAAAGAGAAAGAGAGAGAGATTCCATGGGGCAATATTCCTGAGAAGACAGGAGAAGAGAAATCAGTCCTTTTGGAGAGAACGCTTTTGATGGTAAGAGAAAATCTCCACGTTGAAACAGGAGAGAGGAGAAAGGGCTAAGTTAGAGATGTGTTGTGGAAGCTGAGGTTATTACTTCCAATCCGATGGCATATTTTCCCTGAGTAGGAGGCAGGATCATCTGTAGAATTATGGGTTGGAAAAGGTAAGAGGTCTGAGGAGGTGGACAATGTCTGAAAGCAAGGACAGATAGTGTCCTGAGATGGACAGATGACAACAATGATGAGGGTAGAGAGTGGTGAGGCTAGACAATGTGAGACTAAACATGTTTAAGATTTGCAGAGGGGGAAGAATATTCATCTGGAATGAACTCACCTCCAAGGTGAGATATTTGAGAAATTAGTAAATCCACAGCTCCTCTTAGAAAGGAAGGTAAGGGAAGTCGTGTTCCCCTGCAAGTCAGGTTTAGTTATGAACAGAAGGTGGAGAGATGCTTTATGGTTTCAGAACATAGAAGAATTGTTGATCATGGAGCTGGAGTTCCTGGAGGATAAAATGAAGAGTTTAAGGGCAAGGATTGAAGCAGGGTAGGGGTCAGGAAGGATGAAACAGAGAATTACACATACAAACTCTGCCACAAACTTTTTTTTTGGTCTCTCTCTCTCTCTTTTTTTAATTCAGCCAATGAGAACAATATTCAGTATAACCATTCCTTACTCAAAGAAAGTCAACTGGAAGATTTGTAAAATTTAATTAAAGTAAATTCCAGCTAGAATTGAACTTGATTTGTTACTCTGATCTAAACTGAGGTATTGCTTTAAAGGATATGTTCAAATCTGGGCATTAAAATAGTTGACTTGTTTTTCCATGGACATAACTAAATATTATCATCTCCTCTTTCCTTGATCTCACTCTGATATGATTTAATGTTTTGCTGTAATTTTTAAATGATCTATTTTTTTTTGTCTTTGAATGCAACATTTATAACTATTCATCAAAAATTTACTACATGGGACGTGGACTTGGCCCAATGGATAGGGCGTCCACCTACCACACGGGAGGTTTGTGGTTCAAACCCCGGGCCCCCTTGACCCATGTGGAGCTGGCCCATGTGCAGCGCTAATGTGCGCAAGGAGTGCCGTGACACGCAGGGGTGTCCCCTGCGTGGGGGAGCCCCACGCACAAGGAGTGTACCCCATAAGGAGAGTTGCCCAGCGCGAAAGAAAGTGCAGCCTGCCCAGGAATGGTGCCGCACGCACAGAGAGCTGACGCAACAAGATGCTGCAACAAAAAGAAACACAGATTCCTGGTGCCGCTGGATAGAAGCGGTCACAGAAGAGCATGCAGTGAATGGGCATAGAGAGCAGACAACCGGGGGGGAGGGGAGATAAATAAATAAATAAATAAATAAATAAATAAATAAATAAATAAATAAATAAATAAATCTTTAAAAAAAAAAGAATGTACCATACAAAGCATGGGACCGTATAACAGGAACTGCAGTGGAGGAAGATGGACTGTGGTTAACAGGACAAATATGAGAATGTTTTCTCCTGAATGACAACAAATATATAATACTATTATAGGGTGTTAATAATTCGGTGGGTTAAGAGAAAAATACACCAAATGTAAGATATGTAAATGTAAAGATATAAAAATAACCAAATGTAAATACGTAAGACAGAAGTAATGTTTTAACGATGCTCTTTCATAGTTGGTACAAATGTTTCACAACGATGCGAGGTGTTGGTGGTGGGGAAATGAATGGGAACCTTGTGTGATAATATGCATGTTTGTTTCATAAATTCACAAGTTTTACTATACACTTATTATTTATGTATGTTCATGTATGAATGATATACTTCAATAAAATAAAAACAAATAAGAGTATGTTGGCAACTGAGAAATTTTCACTATTGTCATTTACATATTTCATTAAACCCATGAGGTGGATTGGTAGATAAATCCTGAAAAGGAGATTGGTCTCAAGTTGGTGGGTGAAAGATGTGCTAAGGGACTGGGCTTCATTCTATAAGCAGCAGGAAGCCAGTAAACTCCTTTCTGATGGTGTAACTTTCACTATCAGAACTAGGTTTTAGTTAGATAACTCTGGCTACCACATGCAAGTTGGAGTAGAGAGGGAGAGATTGACAGCAAGAAGAAAAGTAAGGTGCTATTGCAATAGTCCAAGCAAGAAATAAGGCAAGTCTAATCTACCTAAGTGACCAGTAATGGAAAGGTGAGCATGAAGTAAACTATGAAGATAAAACTCACAATTTATTGGGAACTGACTGCTTAATTTGTCAAATTATAATGGAAAGGCATTGAGTCCTGACCTCATGATTTTTCTTTACTCCCACTCCAACTTCATCCTTCCCTATATGCCCCCAAATATCTTTCTTAACCATGTAGAATTTGTGTTAAAAGGTACAGCATGTTTTCTGACATATCAGGGAGGAAAGTTGCGAAAAAAATCACATAATTAGCGTTGCACAATCGCAATTGGAACTGATTCTCCTAGCCTGAAATTGGCTCTTGGTTTCCTCTGGTGACATTTACAGACCTTGGTTATAAATGAAGAACCCTGGTAACCATGTCACACATTTTCCTTTGGTCTGAAATATATTCACTTAATGAGATGATGACCTTTCTTTATCTACAAAATGTGACACCATTAGCTGCTAATCAAATACACTGAGTGAAGTTGAAGCAATGCCTTGTTTAGATGTCAAAATTTAGTTTTTCTATACAGAGGGGGAAATGAACAGAAATTTCCCCTATTAGCAGGGATTTCTATAAAAACAGCAGAAGCATTATAATCCTGTAGTTGAATATGTGTAATACTGTATACCTGTTTACTATTAATTCAGTGTCCCATATGCAAGTAAATTTTACTTCCCTGCTCCTTTGAAATTAAATTTGGCCATGTGCCTTGCTTTGCCAAAAAAATGTCATGTCATGTGTGTGTACCTTCCAGGTGGAAGTTTTAGAATCAGTGGTTGTTTTTGTTTTGTTTTGTTTTTTTGCCACGCTGCCTCTGCCTTCTGTCGTGGTAGCTAGCAATGTAAACAGTGGCTGCTCCGTCAGGCTGGAGTCCTGAGTGAAGACAAAGTGACATAGAGTGGACTCCTAACTGGTACATGAGAGACCTGTATTATGAGCAAGAAATAAACTTTTATGGACTTCAAGTCACTGGGATTTGGGCTGGACAGTTACCACAGGATAATCAACTTATCCTAACAGAGAGTGTATATGTCTAGTGCACATCTGTATAATATATCTGGAGTCATTTTTACAGGAAAGGAACATTACGGGGAGAATGTAGTGTGGGTGTAATAAGCAAAAAATGGTAGAAAACAGTCTTTAAATTGTCACTAGAAATTCGTGAAAATAGCCTACTTGTTCTTTTATGTTTAACTATACACTGCTATAAAAAGTCAAATATTTTGTTTTAAGTATTTAGGAATAGAAAAGGAGGTGGAGGAATTGGAACCACAAAATAATAAATGTACTTAAAAAATGGAGAGTTCTCTGATTTTCTGAGAATCAAAGGAGAGTGAACTAATAGAACCAAAACCTAGGTAAGGAATGCTTAGGTTTGCTGACAATACTAAAGGGAAGCAAACACTTGCAGATATCAATTGATAAAAAAATCAATACTTAAAGACTTCTCTTTGAGCAAGCACATATACAAAGACTAAGTCTTAGTCTATGACTATGCAGGAAAGCTAGCAAAAAAAAAAAAAATGCTGGCACCATTTAGAGCAGGAAGGTAAGGAAGCATAGGAACAGGCCAAATTCTATCTTCAGACTACCTAGGATGGAGCTCCAGACTTGTATATATATGCTCCCGACTCATCACTTCCACATAGATGTTTGATGGTCAAATATTCCTAATACGTCCCAAGTGAACTCCTGATCCTTCCCCTTCCTAAACTTTCTCTTCTTGTAATGTCCTCCACTCAGGAAATTACTTCATTCTTTTAGTTGCTCAGGTCAAAAACCTTGGAGTCATATTTGACTCTGCTCTTTCTCCCATCTTCTACATTCAATACATCTGTATATCTGGGCAGCTTTATTTTAAATATGTATCCAAAATCTAACCACTTTTCACTACCTCTGTTGCTTTCCATCTAGTTCAGGCCATTATCAGTCCCTGGGACTAAGCAAGAGCACTCCTCATCTACCTCCTTCCAGTCTTGTCTCCCTCAAGACACTTCTCCACAAAGCAGTCAAGAGCAATTTTTTTAACATTAATTTTTAAAATGTATTCAATTCTTCCTGAGTAACAGGATGGAAGTCCCCCTTTCCCCAAGCCCTAGGGTCTGCTCGCCCCCTCCACACACATGAGTGGGATCCCTCTCTTGGCCCAAGAAGGTGACTTAAGTCCAAACCTCGGTTTCCATGGTTTTGCTCTGGAAGTCATTTTTCCTTCCATCCATCCCTCCCCATCCCTTGTACTCCAGACTGACAGTGGTTTCTTTCATACAGACATTGCAAGTAGCTCATTGGTTTGTGTGCAGTCCAAGCCATCAGACGGTAAGGCTTTTCTCAAGTCCTTCCCGGGTAACTGCGTTACCAATCCTGACTTGCAAGAAAATGGCTGCCTAGTTCCAAGTTCAGTTAAGTCCCTACATGGGGCACTATTCTCTGGGGACTTACTTTCCAAAAACTCAGAATTACCCAAACCATCAATTTCTGTTTGTGTGTGTGTGTGCCCAGGAGTTATCCCTTTCCTCTCTCATTTTACTGTAAGTTGTGAGGAGAAGCTAGGCCACATTTTCCACATTTAGTTTGGAAATCTCTTTAGCTAAATGCCCAGGCTTATCACTTAAATTCTGCCTTCCATCTAGCATCAGGAGTCAATTTTGCCAAGTTCTCTGACACTTTAAAGTAAGGCATACCTTCCTTCAAGCCATCATTTCTAAGATCTTATCAGAAGTATCTTTACTACCCATCTTCTTACCATCACTCTTCAAAGCAATTTAGCCTTTTCTATCAAGCATTTCACAGTTTCTCCAGAATCTTCCCCTTATCCATTTACAAACCTGTTCCAGTATTTTTGGTATTTGCATTTGCAGCACCCCACTCTCCTGGTACCAATTTCTGTTTTAGTCTGCTAAGGCTGCTGGTACAAAATACCAGAAATGGGTTGGCTTTTGTAAGAGAAATTTATTAGAGTAATAGCTTACAGTTCTGAGGCTGCAAAAATGCCCAAATCAAGGCATCATCACAGATGCTTTCTCACCAAAGGTCAGCTGCTAGCAGATCCTGGTGTCCTGCCATATGGCAAGACAAAAGGGTGGCAGGCCTCTGCTTTTTCCTCCAGGCCACTTTCATCTTGAGCTCAGCTGTAGGCGATCAAGCACATGGCAGGGCTCATCTCTTCAGCTCTGAGCTTCTCCATGGAATTAGCCTCTTGGGTGCCTCCTTTCTTCAGCTTCAGTTGCTCATGATCCTCGAGTCCTCTCTCATGTGGCAGGGTAAAAATGACAGCTGTCTTTCTCTGTGTGTGTTTGTGCTTTCAGTTCTCTACTTAAAAGACCCCAGCAAGAGGGTGGAGACCTAATCTGGGCCCCACTACAGTGATTAGTCCAATCAAAGGCCCTAAAGCGATCTATTAAAAATGATCTAATTAAAGGTCCCTTAACTGAATTTAATTTTAAAAAGCCCCATCTACACTGCATTTATAGGCACAGGAATGGGTTAATTTAAGAACATAATTTTCTGGGATCCACAAAAGACAAGCCAGGACATACAAAGAGTCAAATATCTCCACAAAATTGTTACCAAAACAGAAGTGCCTCCTCCCCTCCCCTTCCATTTACTGCTTTCCACAGGCAGCCACTTTCAACTCCTTTTAACTGATTCTTTTGGTATTGACCACATTGCGTTAAATCAATAACGCCCTTGATTATATGAGGCATCAAATGCTGCCAACTAAGCTACAACCCACCATAGGTTGAGACACATTCTGATTACGAAGATGTTGAAATGTAAAAAAATATGTCTTAGAGCTGAGGAGATACGGTGCTTTTATTTGTTTGAATAACATGCTTACATATTAATATAAATACTGCATCAGTGTATATTTTCATACATATATGCAGTCTTAATTTTTTTAGTTTAGACATGAAATATGGACTTCCAACTATGGAAGATGAAGGTCTAGTGTCTTTTATACTCCTTCCTCCATCGTTACTCTCACCTATATATAATGTAATTTTGATTATATTAATATTGAATATTTGCATTAGCATGACCATGCAAACACTTTCACAGTTAAATGTACAGTATTCTTTGATTATTTTTCCTCTCCTGCACAACTTTGCTTTTCCCTGGAGTTATTGTCTTTTAAGAAATATGTTAAATTTTCTATATAATTATTCTCAAACTCACCTCCCTTTGGATAAACTTCTTCTTGTTGTATTCAAACACATTTGGTTTTTCCTTTTAGAATCAGAAGATCGGGAGTGGCAAATCTCTAAGGCTACTGCACTGCCTGGAGCTTGGCATTTCTCTTTACCATCCTTCCAGATTCTTGTTTCTGCACCCAACCACTGCCTAACCCTTAGAATCTAAGAGGCTTAGATATTTTGTCTTCTTTCTCGACTTGCTCTTCCGTGTATTAAAAGATTATGTCTCCCAGTACTTTTCTGAGTTAAGTTTGCAGAGTAATGCTTTTGTAACCTTGCTTTTCTAAAAAGAATTTTATTCTACACTCACACTTAATTGACTGGGTATGACATTTCAAACTGGAAAGAATTTCTTCTAGTGTTTAGAAGATAGACCTCTACTTTTTCCCTGACGTATTACTCTAGTGTGAAACCTGTTTTTGCCGCTTTGGAAATGCTCTTTCCTTTATGGCCAGTGTTCCAACAATGTACAATTGATACATCAATTATTCCTTCAATTATCTAATAACTGATGACACCTCCCACCTCCCAACACACACACGCGCACACACACATATTCATTTACTTGGGAACTGTGTGGTTGGGCTTCTCTCTGTCTTGATCTGGCTGAGCCATTTTGTTAATAAGCAGAAAACATAAGCATCTTTAGATCCTTTCTCTTGGGATGCTCTTATTCCACAGAGAAGAGTCCCCCAATCTCCTTTCTGATGTGTAATCACCCAGCTGCCAGAAATCGGGGAATCAAGGAAAGGGAGATGGCTGAATCTCAATATTCAGTAAGTAAAATTTCACTCAATCCTCCTATTTTAGTATGACATCCCTGCCCTCTAAAAAAGTCATTCTCTGTCCTTTTATTCTGTTTTATTTACCTTCTTAGAGCTCGTCACTGCATGACCCATTATATTTTCATCTGTTAATTTGTTTATTCTTTGTCTTCACCAATCAGAACTTAAGTTCATCTTTTTGTTCACTGCTGTATTCCAAATGCCTGGCAATACTACCTTGCAGGTGCTCAATAAAATTTTGAATAATGAATCAGGTTAAATCATATGAAATTGCTGCTATTCAAGTATTTTTTTTAACATTTAAAATGGCAATTTCATATGATTTAAGCTAAATAATGGAGAATCCAAACAGCTAAGGATCATCACCATCTTCTTAGTGCTATGGAAGAACTGCTGACTGATTATAGGAGGTATCGAATATATTTTATAGTTTATTGTATATTAGAAAATATAATAAATAATAAATGGTAAGTGAGGAAACTTTAGTTCAAAGAAGTTAAATGACTCATCCAAGATCACACCACGTAAAGCAGTATTAGAACCAGAACCAGAAACTTTTAGGTATCAGGCACTATTCAAGTCACTTAGGACAAAATAGACCTACTTAGCAAAATTGAGAAAACATGTTGAGCAACCACAGGTGCCTACTGTACCCATTAACAGAGGGATTATTCAGATTGAAGTAGAGAGGATGGTGAGCTAAGAGAGAGAAAGACAAAAATTGCGAAAGACAAAAAAAAAGCAAACCTGTAGAACAGGGCATTGAATGGGATTGTTCTTAATTTCTTGAGATTTCAGCTAACCACTGCAAGCTGAGGACAAGAGCCATTATCAACCTTTATAAACTAAAGAGTCTGCCAAAGGACCTGCCATTCCCTGGCCCCATAGACTGATTCTTCACCTATCACCCCCACAACTGCATCCAGTCAATATAAGCAGAATATTGATGTTCATAGGGAAAGGACCACTGCTTCACAGTTAAAGCACACTGTTGCTTTACCCTGACTTCTCCATATTCAGGATGGAGGCATGGTAAAGAGTTTAGATTGTAAATGCCCATCATGACTCCCTCTGCTACTTGCTGCAACTGTTACTCAAGAGATTTAATGCGGTGGAATTATGAGAGTACATGAAATAACAAATCTGAAGAAAGCACATATCATTCCTATTTTCCCATAGAAGAGCTGTGAGAAAGCTTGAAATGATGTCTTATAGATTCACGTGTTCATCATACAAATGAATTGTAGGGTTCTTCAGCCAGGGAGGCCAAAAGAAGCAGAGTTAATTTCCATGACACTTCCACTCGCATTTCCAATTCTGGTTTCTATCTTCATATTTAAAGGAAAGGAAAGAACATCCATGGAGCAGATGGCAGTCTATATCATGGCCCATGACACACACCTGTGTCTTGCAGGCCACAGATAAAAATGAAAACAGCTGTTGACCTGTACCAGCGTGCATTAATTTTCCATTAGCTCACAGTGTTCACCAGGCCATTTATAGCTCACAGCTAAGCAAACAGAGTCACTTTCCATAGTTGGCTTATTTCCATAGGTAGTTATGTAGAAAAGCTAATAAAGCTTGATTGCGCCAAAGGAAAACAGAAAAACAACAAAAAACCTTCAAAGGTTCTGGCAAAGTTTCCAGGAAGGTCAACATTTAGCAAGTCTATTCAATAAACTTCCCATCACCTATAGGTACCATGGCTACCTATAAGATAGGCTAGGTGTATTAGTCAACTAAAGGGATGTTGATGCAAAGTTCCAGAACTCTGTTGGCTTTTATAAAAGGTATTTATTTGAGATAGAAGCTTACAGACACAAGACCCTGAAGAGTCCAACTCAAGGTACCATAAGAGGTACTTTCTCTCTCAAAGTCATTTGCCACATGTTGAAGCAAAATGGGGGGGTGATGTCTGCAAGGGAACAGCATTCCTTCTTCCTCTTAAGCCTCCATGATCCCAGCTCCTTCCAATCTCAGCTGTAGGCTGGCACAAGCCTATTCTCTCAGGGCTTCTCAGCGGTTCTGTTCTCTTCAGCTGCAAACTCTCAGGTTCATCTCTCTTCCTGGGGCCTCTACCATATCAATGGAGCTGTCTCTCTTCCTCTTTGTTCTTCTCTGTGTACCTACTTTCCTGTTCTTGATTGAGCATCCATTTATATAGCTCACAAAGGGGACAGGGACTTAACCCTGCATGCCATAATGATGTGGTTGAATCAAAGCCCTAATCTTGATTTAATAAAGTAAAAGTGAAACCTCTGAATTTAATACAATCAAAGGGAAGGGGTCTCAGGAACAGACCAGTTTACAAACATAATCAATATCTCTTTTTGATATTCATAAATACTATCAAACTGCCATAGTAAGTCTACTTGGATTCCTGTGTCAAAAATCATAAAGATAAAGGGCAGAGGATTAGTGTGTTTAAATTTTCTTTATTTTTTGATAGCCACACGTCTTCCCTGTCTCCCTTTCTCCCTTCATTTATTCCTTCTTCCTTACAGATATGCAGATACAGTTATTGCCAGTGACATGAAAATGAAGTATTCTTTAAAGTGACTAAGTATTCTAAAGGTACAAAATAGCATTTCCCTTCCGTTATCAGCCATTTTTCAGTAAGAATCTTTGTGTCTCTTTCACTCATTCAACTCTAATTTCCGGGAAGGAAGGACCCATTCTGAGTATTGGTTCCTCATTCACTAGTATAGTCTCTGGCACACAGTATGTGCATGTTTTAGTTTCAGAGATGCTTAAACAAATACCATGAAGTGGGTTGGGTTAAAAAATGAGAATATAAATGCTCATGGTTTGAGATGGGAAGAAGTCCAAATCATGGCAATGTTTTTTTCCGAAGACTGGTGTTCTGGGGCTGGCTGCCAGTGATCCTTGGTTTTTAGTTTGTCATATGGCAAGGCACATGATGGCATTTCTGGGTCCCTCCCTTCCCTTTCAGATCCCATTGATGTCCAGTTTCTGGCTGCTCTCTTTGAGGCTTTCTCTCTGTCTGAATTTCACTCCACTTGTACAGGACTCCAGTAATTGGATTAAGACCCAACCTAAATGAGGGGCTGTACATTCTTAATTGAAGTAACCTCATTAAATGTTCCTACTTACAACCGATTCACACCCATGGAATGGGTTAGATTTAAGCACATGTTTTTCTGGGGTACATACAGCTTCAAACCAGTACGTTGCTCAATAAATACCTGTTGGCTGAAAGTACTACATTGGAAGGAATTTTGGTCATAGGCCTAGGTGGCCAGTCTACACTAGTCTTAACCATACTATTTTAAAAAGCAATCCATAACTACAGGCTAAAATTCTGATTAAAAAAGAAACAAAGATAGGAAATTTAAAGCAGGATTTATAATGGATATAGAACTAAATGGCAGTTTGTATTCTAATACTAAAGCTCTATTGAAGCTGCCTTTGTTTTCATTATTATAAACTTCTTTAGTTCATTTTCTGATTTTTCCCTCCAATAAATTGTCCTTGTCTAAGTTTCTTTTTTTAAAAAAAGTAATGTTTATCAAGTAACAAGATTGTGCTGAGATGTTTTGCACTTGTTTTTTCACATAACTTTCTGAAGCACAGATTATTCCTACTTTGGAGATGAGGAAACATGGAGGCTATTAAAGTTTTCTCACAAGCAATATATGGAATGGCTAGGATATGTGCCCAGATTTAGTTAACTGCTATAACACACTATCAAACATCAAATGGTTCCTTCAGCGACCAGTGCCCGAAGGACATGCCACATCCTCTTGTGTTCCTTTAGGATAGGTTTTCCTGAGAGTTTTGTTCTTTGATCCCTTACATTTATTTTCTCTTTGCCCCTAAATTTAATAATGAATAAGTTGTGCCTTCAGAATTTGAGCAGACCTTGACCAGAGTCAACTCTTCTAGCTGATGAACACTGTGGTGGCTATCCCCAGGAGACAGGTGGACAGACAGGAGAACTTAGGGATAACGAGACCCTTTGGGCCCAAGGGAACTGCTGAAGCCTCCTAGAGAGACCAGAGCCACTCAGGAGTGCTGCATTTACCACAGATGTGAATATCATGGGGTCTGAACAGAGGTTGAGCAAGTCTGGTGCCCGCGTGGAGGTAGCAAAGGGGGTTGGATGGAGGGGATTTTTGTTTGCCAAAGTACCAGAAATGTGTTGGCTTTTATAAAGGGGACTTATTTGGGGTAAAAGTTTATAGTTCCAAGGCCATGAAAAGTCCAACTCAAAGCACCAAAAGAGGTGCTTTCTCACCAAAGTCACCTGCCACGTGGGAAAGCAAGATGGCCACCAATCTCTGATGAGGTCTTGCCTTTCTCTAGCTGTGAGCAAATCTAGCATAGGGCTTGTCTCTTACTTGGCCTCCTTTCTCAGACCTGACAGTTCCACTCCCAAGTTCAGCTATAAGCACTCAGGCATATGGCTCATTACTCCTCAGCTCTTTGAGTCTTTCAGGGTGTCTCTCCTTGCAACTCAGTTATGGGCAAAACTGTTGTCCTTTCTCTCATATGACCAGATCAAATATGACAGCTTCCTTTATCTGTTTCTGCTTCTGTCTCTCTGTGTGTCTCCATTTATATCAGACCCAGCAAGAGGGTGGAGACCCAAGCTGGCTTTTGCTTCACTCAATCAAAAGTCCTAAAGAAATTTTATCAAGTAATCTAATCAAAGGACCCTCAATTGAATTTAATGCAATCAAAAGGTATAACACCCACAGAAATAAATTAGTTTAAAAACATCATCTTTCTCTTTGGGGGACTCGTAAAATAATCTCAAACTGCCACAAGGAACCTGGCTATTTACAGATTAAAATGTTATCTCAGTCTCTACAAGGGTAATAAACCTTGCTGGGATTTTCCTTCACAGAGCCAACTGTTTTACACGCTGATGTCTTATTTCCTTTTCATGTTCAGTCCTGGCCCTTCTGTGCAGAGTGAAGAGACAATCTTCTGCATCATCATCTTAGAAAATGAGGTCTTGGATGTCTTTCACCAACTCATACACAACCCAATGAAAGAGAGCTTAACAGATTTCCTTTGCCACTCTCTGTCCCTGCCCAGCTTTTGAGAAACAAGGTGGAGCTACCACCTGATGTCTCTTGTAAGCTCATGATTATTTTCAGTTCTTCACCATCACTGAAATCCCATTTTCAGCTCATGGCTAAATCCTTCTGTTTGCTCTTCATGATCAGGCTTCCAAGCTGAACTCAGCAATTCTTTCCTCCTTGGCTTCAGCATTAAATTTTGATGTCTAGAGGGATGTCTAGGCACAGATAGAAAAAGAAATTGTCACATGAAAAAATGTTCCAAATCTCTAGCTATCAGGGAAATGCAAATCAAAACTACAATGAGATACCATCTTACACCCATAAGATTGGCAGCTATGAAAAAAACAGAAGAATACAAGTGCTGGAGAGGATGTGAAGGAAGGGGAACACTCATCCACTGCTGGTGGGAATGCAGAAGGATCCAACCATTCTGGAGGACAGTATGGCGGTTTCTCAAAAAACTAGCCATAGATTTGCCATATGACCCAGCAATACCACTACTGGGTATATACCCAGCAGAACTGAAAACAAGGACACAAACCGATATATGTACACCAATGTTCATAGCAGCATTGTTCACTATTGCCAAAAGTTGGAATCAACCCAAATGCCCATCAACAGATGAGTGGATCAATAAAATGTGGTATATACACACAATGGAATACTACTCGGCTGTAAGAACAAACACACTACAAACACATGTGATAACATGGATGAATCTTGAGAACCTTATGTTGAGTGAAGCAACCCAGACATTGAAGGACAAATACTACATGACCTCAATGATATGAAATAACCAAGCTGCCCTAGATAGCAAGAGACTGAACGATAGGCTTACAGGAAATCGGAGGGTGGAGGAAGGATATGAGCCGATGTCTGCAGGGGTGCAATTTAAGACGAGAGGGTGGTAAGTATGAACACAAAGAAGAGATAAAATGGGGGCAAGGGGTTACCTTTTGTTGGGGCTTTACGGGTTTGAGGGTGGCTGGGGAGGGACGGTTGGGTAACGGTGCCCAAAAGTGGGGGGAGGGAGGGGTAGCATACGAACACAGGAGAGGGACAGGAGGTGGTGGAGAGTAAAATGCCGAGAAAATCATAACAAAATATAATAAAGAGGGTTACCTGTTTAGAATGCTCGGAGGGGAGGGTCTGAAGCAGGACGGGCTCCTGGGGAATGTCTAAATGCTCATTCTGCCAGAGTGGGTGACACCATGGGGTAGAATCCCAAGTAGTGAGAGTGGGGGTGGACCCACATCCTGGGGAGGACTGATGCCACCAAATAGAGGGAACTCTATCCCTCGAGAGAAAGGGTGGCCCCCAGGGCATTGGGGCAGTTGAGCAGGTTAGGCCCTGAACACTATTCCATCTATCTCTGGAAGTGGCTCCTCAGGAAACGGAGGTTGGCTGTCACTGTGGGCACCAAGGTGGAAGGGAAAATGGACGCTAAATGTGTGGAACCAAAGTAAATGGGGGGCAAGAGAGGAGTTTCTTGAGAGTACACAAGGATGGATATAAAACATGTAATATTACACCATAACATATAGGAGATGATAGACTGATAATGTAAACCATAATGTAAAACATAGGATAACTAAAAATGTAAAGAACTGTGTATCCTAAAGTATGCACCATAATGTAAGCACAGATATTACCTTGTTAGAAAGCTAATGTCTCAGACTCTGTACATCACTTTAAGTAAATATGATGTGAATAGGGTGTAAGAGTATCGCTGTGGAAGGGAAAAGGTTTTGTGATGGATGTATGGGAGTGCTGTATATTGTATATATGCATTGCTGTGGTCTAGGACTCCTATGAAGAAATGCTGAATAATTAGGGGGGGGGGGGGGAAAAAAAAAAGGATAGGATGTGGAAATTTTTTCAAGTCAACATTCTTTATCTAAGTTCTTTATTTAACTTTATCCAAGTTCTTTATCTATCCTTTAAACCCATCGCTATATGCCATTCCCTAGTAAGGGACCATGACATTATATTGGGCCTCAAATTTCGGGGAGTTCTGGATCACAGAGTGTTTCAACAATGGCAAAGGAGGAATACTGGTATGGGATACCAATGACAGGTGATATATGGCTGACAGGGAGCTATACAGAACATATGTCCAGGGTGCATGGTAATGATTGGATATACTCATGGTGGCAACAATTGGAAACCACAGCAGGGGGGGTACTGGGTTCCTGGCCAGTGGTGCTCTGTCGTGGTCCCTAGGGGAGCAGCGACAGTCTCCCAGGTACAGCGGCGGGGACCGGGAGGGAGTGAGGGTTCAACGGTGAGCCCCTGATGCTAATGACTATGCTTGTGAGCTGATAAACCTAAAATAAGAACAAGGCCTAGAGTAACATTGTGCCTGGGAATTTCCTCCTGTCAGCCTTCATGTTACTCAAATGTGGCCAGTCTCGAAGCCAAACTCAGCATGTAAATGCAATGCCTTCCCTCCAGCGTGGGACATGACACCCGGGGATGAGCCTCCCTGGCAACGAGGGACCACTATCAAATACCAACTGATGATGCAACTGGAAAAGGACCTTATACGGAAGGTTCAATGCGGATCAGCAGAATATCCATGTCTACATAAAATACCATGACTTTAAAATGCTGTTTGACCTAAAGTAAGGGGGAGAAGGAAAGGAGAAATGAGTTTATATGGCTACGAGTTTCTAAAAAAGAGTCTGGAGGCTGGCAGAAGGATTGCCCTCATGCACAACTGAGCAGAGTCAGAGAGACAGATAAAGCAGATACAACCCCCAGATAATGGTTCCTTTGAAGGCTAAAGAGACCCATGAGAGTTATGGTCATGGCCGATGGGGTTAACTATCAGGGCAGATGGCCCCTCTTTGGAAATGGTGTGTATGTGTGATGAATCTGGACTCAGATGGGATCTCCCTTCATAAGTCTTTCATGCTAATGTGCCGGAGGTGCAGTTAACGTTGGGGTTTAAGATATATTTAGGGGATTTGAATCTCTGGACCGACAATGTGATAGCCAGGTCCTGAGCCTCAACAGACTCCAGCACCTACAATCTGATTTATTGGACTTACCACACTCAGCTAAGATGGAGTTGAAGAAGGACAATCACCACACCGTGGAGCCTAGAGTGATTACAACTGAAAATGGGAGGACTGCATCCAGCATCCATGTGGAATCTGAGCCTCCTCTTGACATAGAGGTGCAATGGACACAACCAATCCAATGTCCACATAGAAGAGGTGGCATGGAATTGGGAAAAGTGGACATGGTGGACGATGGGTATGGGGAAGGGCAGGAGGAGATGAGAGATGGAGGCATCTTTGGGACATGGAGCTGCCCTGGATGGTGCCTCAGAGGTAATCACCGGACATTGTAAATCCTCATAGGGCCCACTAGATGGAATGGAGGAGAGTGGGGGCCATGATGTGGACTATTGTCTATAAGGTGCAGAGGTGCCCAAAGATGTACTTACCAAATCCAATGGATGTGTCATGATGATGGAAACGAGTGTTGTTGGGGGGGGAGAGGGGGGTGGGGGGGGTGGGGATGAATGGGACCTCACATATATATTTTTAATGTAACATTATTACAAAGTCAATAAAAAAAAATTAATTAAAAAAAAAAAAAAAGAAAAAGAAATTGTTTGCTAATTAGGACATCCCTTTCTCTTTTGAGCTGCTCCTTCATTTTCTTTGCTTTCTTTCTCATAAAAGACTCTCCTGCATCTCTTCCTGCTGTAACATTTTCTTTCGATTTGACAGGCAGGATTGTCTTACAAGGAAAAACTGAGCACCCTGACAGCTGATTACATTACATGCTTTTTTTTAATTTCGTTCTTCAAAGAGCACTGGATGACAGTGCCGATGACCTATGAAAAGCAATTAAGGCTTCAGGATCATTTCTACTTGTGAGCTGGAAATGAGATGTCAGAGAGCACCAAGAGACTGTTTATAATGGATAAAAGGCTCTTTGTGTAACATGCCGGGTAGGACATGAAATATCTTAGATTCTGTAACAATGTGATATTTTTCTCTGCCATAATGGGTAGACAAATGCAATAGAACTCTCTAATGCCAGTAGATCAGCTTAATCTTTTATGCTTTTGCCAAAAATATTCCACAGAGAATGTAGCCATTTGTCTTTTTTTAGGAATAACAGATTTTCCTCTGTAGCTAAGGTGTGGGACTTGCAGCAAATTGCCTAGTGTCCTGGAAGCACTGCAGCTCTGTAGACATTTCCATATTCAATAAAAGCTGCTACTGTCTTTGAAGACAAACTTGTGAATTATTTGACATCTAGGAATGGAATCATAATGGTTAACAGCATGACATAAGCAGTTTTGTCATCTGTGAAACTAGTTGTGCTGGACACAGAGCATGAGATTTCATATTTGTGGAGTCTGAGTTATTGGAACAATGGAAGACTTGACATTCTTTGAATCACTTGAGGAAGGACCATAACAGATAATTTCCCCACCTATTTGAGGGGTGCAAAGAAGTCAGACCAAGAAATTTCAATATACCAGGATACCAGAAATCTTGGCTAGATCCTATCTTTGGCCTATTTTCTTGAACTAGTTATTTTATGAAAAGAGTTGATATTTTACCTGTTCTGAGTGTGGGCAACAGGATTTGCTGCATTTAGCATAGAAAGTTGATATAAACATGGGCAAAAACATTAAGATAGCACATCTTATGTAGAGAACCTGTTCTGCACATTCAAAATTGGTTAATTGCCAGCTATTCAAATATTCTTGGTGAAGAAAAGATGAGTTTCCATTGCACCAAAGCTATGTCTACCAGCACCATATGTTTTCCAATCCAAACACGGGTTTGTTTTTTTTTTTTTGCATTGAGAATGTTTCCACCCTTTCATTAGCTGATTGTTATTGATATGACAAGTGAGAAAATATTTAGCAGGAAATGTTTAGGACCAAATAATTCAAAATCATTTACAGAAAATAAGCAAGTTCTTTAGAAAAGGGCATCCTAGAAAAAGTCATTGTATACCCATGAATATTTGTTTTATTCCGGAATTTTTTTTTTAATTGGAGTTTTTTGTTTTTTTTTTATTGACTTTGTAATAATATTACATTAAAAATATATATATATATGAGGTCCCATTCAACCCCACCACCCCCACCCCACCTCTCCCCCCCCCCAGCAACACTCATTCCCATCATCATGACACATCCATTGCATTTGGTAAGTACATCTTTGGGCACCTCTGCACCTCATGGTCAATGGTCCACATCATGGCCCATACTCTCCCCCATTCCATCCAGTGGGCCCCGTGAGGATTTACAATGTCCGGTGAGTGCCCCTGAAGCACCATCCAGGGCAGCTCCATGTCCCAAAGACGCCTCCACCTCTCATCTCTTCCTGCCTTTCCCCATACCCATCAGCCACCATGTCCACTTTTCCCAATCCAATGCCACCTTTTCTATGTGGACATTGGATTGGTTGTGTCCATTGCACCTCTATGTCAAGAGGAGGCTCAGATTCCACATGGATGCTGGATGCAATCCTCCCACTTTCAGTTGTAATCACTCTAGGCTCCATGGTGTGGTGGTTGTCCTTCTTCAACTCCATCTTAGCTGAGTGTGGTGAGTCCAATAAATCAGATTGTAGGTGCTGGAGTCTGTTGAGGATCAGGACCTGGCTATCACATTGTCAGTCCAGAGATTCAAATCCCCTAAATATATCTTAAACCCCAACACTAACTGCAACTCCAGCACATTAGCATGAAAGTCTTATGAAGAGAGATCCCATCTGAGTCCAGATTCATCACACATACACACCAGTTCCAAAGAGGGGCCATCTGACCTGGTAGTTAACCCCATCTGCCATAACCATAACTCCCATGGGTCTCTTTAGCCCTCAAAGGAACCAAAACCTGGGGGTTGTATCTGCTTTATCTGTCTCTCAGACTCTGCTCAGTTGTGCATAAGGGCAATCCTTCTGACAGCCTCCAGACTCTTTTTTAGAGACTCGTAGCCATATAAACTCATTTCTCCTTTCCATTTCCCCCTTACATTAGGTCAAACAGCATTTTAAAGTCATGTTATTTTATGTAGACAGGGATATTCTGCTGATCCGCATTGAATATTCTGGAATTTTTTATACAGACAGAGAAAGTATAATGAAAAGCATCTCGGACTAAAATAATTTTACCAGGTTCAGGTGAAAGAATAGGTATGGTACACAAAGAAAACTCTGCCAAGATCCAAGTCTCCCTCTTAGCTCACCATCCTCTCTACTTCGATCTGAATAATCCCTGTATTAATGGGTACAGTAGGCACCTGTGGTTGCTCAACATGTTTTAAAAACACTCTCTTATGTCTTGATAGTTTCCCAAATTTTGCCTTGACAAGATATAATGCAATAGTGCAGTAATGATTGCCTGTAATTCATGCTGGAGTGCTCCATGGTAATAGTGATGTCATGGTTCATGAAGGCAGGTCAGTAGGCAATGCAGAATCATCATAAGGAAACAGGAAGATAAGACTTTTAAGACCAAAATAGATACTACCCAGATACTATCCTAGATATCAGTTTCCTATTGTGAAAAGTTAGGAGGTAATAGAACAATAGTAAGGTGAAGTTAGCTGTTTATATTTGTTTACATTACTTTTTAAATACATTTTTCTCCTTCTCCCACATAAAATATATGTATTTACATGTTTTATTCCATAGCTTAACTTCAATTCTTCTCAACTAGCCCTGTGACATTCTTTCAAAGAACGAAGGTATATACACCTTGTTAAGAAAAATCTGAATCTGGGTGAACCCTCCCAATGGTAGCAGTCATTGGGCAGATCAGCTCCTAAATGATTCTTGAACAGGCCAATTTCTGTTTCAATATGCACTCCCTTGACTTCAGCTTGTGTCACAATCTCATGGGTCTAAATGGAACAGTAACCCTAAATATTTAAAATTCTTTAATATAATAGTTCTCAAAGTATAACTCACAGATTCTCAGGAGTCCTGACACTTTAAGAGGCTCTGCAAAGCCAAAACTTTTTTCATAACAATTCTACTACACTATTTGCCTTTTTCATGTTGTTGATATTTGTGCCAGTGGTGCAAAAACAGTGGTGGCACATTAGTAAGAATCAAGAGGATGGTACCAAACAATACTTCTATTCATTAGTCATCATATTCCTCACCATTATGTACTCACAGTAAGAGGGAAAAAAAGAATACTTTTGCTGAAGTAGTAAAAATTAAATATTGATTGTACACTTTAGATAAATTGTATGGTTTATTGGGGAGAGGGGGAAATACACCAAAAGTAAGATATGAACTATAGTCAGTAGGAATACTTTGATGATGCTCTTTCATAATTTGTTACAAATGCTTCACAACAATGCAAGATATTTGTGGTAGGATAATATATGGGAGCATTACATGATATGATGCATGGTTTTTTGTAAGTTCACAATTTTAATGTACACTTTATGTATAAATGAATGATATTCTTCAATAAATTGTTTTTAAAATGAAAAAAAAAAGTAAAAATTCAAAGAATTTTCTGTGGGGTGGCATTTGCCAAGAGCATCACACTCTTCCATCTTGGTGATGCCTAGTCACAGGTTTGTTAAAACTTTGTTCCAGCTTAAATTCATGTTTTTAGGACTGCTGTACAAATAGAAATTCATATTTTCTCACCAAATTCATTTGTTTAATAACCGGTATTTCTTTAAATTGTTAAAAGTACCCCTATTATCTCCCTTCATAAGACTTTCATGCTAATGTGCTGGAGGTGCAGTTAATGTTGGGGTTTAAGATATATTTAGGGGATTTGAATCTCTGGACTGACAATGTGATAGCCAGGTCCTGAGCCTCAACAGACTCCAGCACCTACAATCTGTTTTATTGGACTTACCACACTCAGCTAAGATGGAGTTGAAGAAGGACAACCACCACACCATGGAGCCTAGAGTGATTACAACTGAAAGTGGGAGGATTGCATCCAGCATCCATGTGGAATCTGAGCCTCCTCTTGACATAGAGGTGCAATGGACACAACCAATCCAATGTCCACATAGAAGAGGTGGCATTGGATTGGGAAAAGTGGACATGGTGGCTGATGGGTATGGGAAAGGCAGGAAGAGATGAGAGGTGGAGGCGTCTTTGGGACATGGAGCTGCCCTGGATGGTGCTTCAGAGGCAATCACCAGACATTGTAAATCCTCACGGGGCCCACTGGATGGAATGGGGGAGAGTATGGGCCATGATGTGGACCATTGACTATGAGGTGCAGAGGTGCCCAAAGATGTACTTACCAAATGCAATGGATGTGTCATGATGATGGGAGGGAGTGTTGCTGGGGGGGGGGGGGGGAGAGGTCGGGTGGGGGGGTGGGGTTGAATGGGACCTCACATATATATTTTTAATGTAATATTATTACAAAGTCAATAAAAAAAAGTACCCCTATTATTAAATTAAATTTCATTTAAAATTAAATATTGACCATTGAGTAAGTGTCTTTTTTGTGTGTGACAAAATGGCAAGTTCATAGAAAGCACTTTTCCTTCATGTCAAATGATCATGGTTGCTTTAAGGAAAAGCATTTGTGCAATCATTTGACTTAGAAGATAAGTGAGGTGTGTTTTTATTCTTTCTTTTTTTTTTTTTTCCTTGACACCATGAAAGTCATGAAAGAATGACTGATAAACAAACTATATTATTCTGACTTGGTATTTGGCAAAAATTTTCTTGAAACTGAATAAAGTGAGCCTGTCACTTCAAGGAAACAACTGATAGTATTTGTTGCCAATAATAAAATCCAAGCTTTCAAATGAAATTAAACTTTTGGAAAACTTGTATCTACCACCATGAGCTGAAGAGTTTCTTAATATTTAAAGACTTTTTAATGAAATTGGTGGTGAAATTAGTGTGCTTTTTTTTTTAATATTGCATGGTGAAATGTGTCAATATTTGGAAATCTGCATAATTCAGAGTCCTTATTTTCTAAAGAAGTCTGCATGAGGTTACAAAATTATGTGTGGGTAAAAGATCCATTCAAATTTCAAAATAGCCCAATGGATTTCAGAAAGTACAAAAAGTTCATTGATATGATTTCAGATTCTACATTGTATCTACTCTTTAAGAAACTACTTGTTGAGTCTTGGTGTAAGAGTGTTGAAGAATATCAAAAATTACACCACTCCCTTTTTTAACTATATCTATGTGAAGCTGCATTTTCTTCATATATATTTTTTTCAGGTGACTATTTTAAAGTCCTCAATTGATACCATTGACTAGCAGAAACACAAGACCTTTCAAAGCTTCCTGCTTTTCTCTCTTCTTTAGCCCTTCCAAATTGGAGCCTATAGTTTGTACTGTTTTATTTACAATATAGCTTCTTACTTTAAAAAGCAGCTGCAGCAAATGATTTTTATTTCCTTTAATCTTCCACTACAAAGATACATTCATTTTTTAAAAAATTTTATTAGGGCAATTGTGAGTTCACAAAACAATCATGCATACCATATACTATCCCCATACATTGCCCCTTCACCAACACCTTACACTTTTGTGACTCACTTGTTACAAGGGATGAAAGAACTTTGCCATGATATAACTACTAACTATAGTCCATAGCCTTCTTCATATATTTTAGCCAAAACATCATATTGTAGCAGGTTGACTGCTAGAGTAGATAGCAGAATCCAGCTTTCTTCCATTAATCCAGTCATCAAAGAGATTTGCAAAAATTTGAAACAATGCTATTCTTCTCCCTAACTTTTTTGTTTTGTAAAAATAGTTATTTTTCATAAATATATGTTATTTATGTTAATAGTCAATGAGTTTATTTTTATAATTTTGGAATAATTAATAAATAGATATTTAAACCTTTTTTATTCTAATTTTGATACAGAAAGTTTCAGTAGATACAACCCACATTAAAAAAAAAAGCTCTTCGGGGTCCTCAGTAATATTAAGAGTATAAAGGAGGCATAAGTCCAAAAAGTTTAAGAACTGCTGCCCTAATAAATTATTTAGAATTTGCATGTGAATATCATGAGACTATACCAAGCAAGTTAATGTATTTGGCAATGGATTAGAATGACCTCCTGATTTGAATGCAAAATTGTGTAAATAGGCAATAACAGTCACACAAATAATTGATTAAAAGAAGTCAGAAAAGAACAAAAGAATGCCTTAAAAAGGCCCTTTAGTACTTTGTTTACAAGCACCAAAGCTGTTGGACTTGGATACTGATGAGTGACAGTGGGTGCAGCCTTTGGTCTCCTAGGAAAGCTATTTGCTTTGCAATGTCACACAAATCCTTTTTTGATCTTAAATACTAGCCTTCTGTATGGTTCCTTGTGCTTAATACATCGGACATATGGCTTCTTTCTTTGTCTACCTTTTATTATATTATTGCATCAGCGTACTTTGAAATTAGTATAGGAATAATCAGCAGACTATAACTCAGTTTTAAGTACATTTCCTTATCAAAATACTAGAATTATATGGCATTCTTATGAGTCAGTGCTTCAACCAATGACACAGTATAAGTTGAATAAAACTATACAGTCTCATAAGTTAAGTAAGTCTTTTATTATCTGGCATGGAACATAAATATAGAAGACAAGCAAAGGTGTACAAAGTCTTCATAGATAACTAAGCAGCAGGATGAAAAGAGCCAGAGAAAGAAAGATATTTTCCTGCTGCTTTCCTGATGTCAGTATTTCCCTTTCTAAACATTCAATTTCTCTCCTCATTTCCTCTCTCCGTGGGACTCTGGATTCTCAGCTCGAGTTTGATACAAATTCAGGGTGCTGTCAATGTAGTGAAGTTATTTGTGCTCAAATATGTCTTTATCACTTACTAGCTAAGTGACCTTGAGCAAGTGACTTTAGCTGTTTGTGCTGCCATTTTACCATCTGTAAAATGGGGATAATAAATGGATCTACATCGTTGAATGAAGATAAAGTGAAACAATCCATGTATCATACTTAGCACTCTATATGCCACACAGTGAGTCCTCCATGAAGACCAGCTATAATTATTCTTCTCTACTTTTTCTCATTGTCACTTTCATCTGATCTGGGCATTAGATGGGTGAAATAATAAGGGTCAATATTATTTAATTTAGCAAATACGTATTAAACACCTATTACATACCAGCCATTGTACTAGGGGCTGGGGATACAAAGATGAATAAAAGCAGTTCCTGTGAGAGCAGGGACCATGTCCATATTGCACTTTAATCTCTTTCTGGCCTTTATCAGAAAGTCAGACACATAGTAGGTATTTAATAAATATTTGCTGAATAAGCAAAAACCCAACATTATGAGGTAAGTATAATCACTATTACCATTTTACAGCTGAAGACACCAAGACTTAGAAAGGAAGAATAATTCATCCAATATCACCCAGCTAGTCAGTAATAGAGTCAGAACTGAAACCCACCTCAGCTTGATGCTAGAGTCTGTGCTCAGAGTCCATACCTACATAGCATCTGTAGGAGAAAATAAAACTACTGATTCATGCAGCTCAAGAAGAGCAAATTTGGCTTCTCAGTTATAAATTTCCAAGGCATATCATAGTCCTGCAGAATAAAGATATGTATATCGAAATAGTCCTTCTTTATTGAGCATCCATCCTATTGATCAAGGCACTGTGCTAATTGATGGGGATAAAGCAGTTAATGTGAGAGATGTTAGTGGAGCTAATGTTCCATACAGGGAGACAGACACGAAACGATTAATTAGTTATTAGGTTACCCTTGTGATAAAAGTTATAAGGAAGCATATTTCAGAGGTTCTGACTTAATCTTGTACAGTAGTTAGGGAAGGATACCTTAAGGAAGAGCTTTAAACCTCAGTTTATGAGCTTTAAAGGGTGAGTAGGAAAGAATTAAGTAGAAAAGAGGTGGAGAAAGAGCAATCCTAAGCAAATAGCTTGTCCCAGAGAATAGCTTGGGGGCATTGTAGTAACAGAAATAAGGCCAGAGTGTTAAACCCAGAGAGTAAGCAAAGCAGTAAGATGGCACAAAGCCTAGGACAGGTTAGTGTCTGATAATCCAGGACCTCTAACCCAGGTTATGCCATTCGATCTTATCCTAAGTACCATGGGTTTTAAAGAAGAGAATGACGTAAGATACACAATTTAGTAGCATCTCAGTATGAAAGGGGTGACCAGGGAGAACTCTGTTGCAATAGTTCTCATGAAAGATGATGGCAGTGTAGACCAGGATGGTGCCATTGAAGATGGAAAGAAGTAGGTAGGTTTTGAAAGACATTTAGCAGGTAGAGTTCGTACACTTTGTGACTTAGATCTGGGAGATGAGCAAGGCAGATCCAAGTTTTATGGGGCCTAAAGTTTATAAAATTTGGGGAGCTCTTTCAGAAATTGATTTAACGTGTAAAGGAGAATCCTAAAATGACTGCCCAAATCCAGGCTTCCTATACAGACACCATTAGGTATAGACAAAGATTAGTAGGGGTGACTTTTTATTAGGGAGCAACATCTTTCCAAACATCCTTCCCAGTTTAGTCTCAAGTCTAGGAAATTGGGTAGAAAAATAGAAGAGCCTTCCAATACTAAGATTCTCTGATTGTGACTGGAAGAAAACAACTTAGGAAAATGCATTATCATCTGCAAGCCACAAAGGCTATCCACATCTGTGCTCTAGGAACAGCATATAATTATTGTCCTACGAGACACTTTTGAAATAATAATTATGCTGGGAAAACAGGGATAAACTGAAGCAGCAGTTTGCAGTAAGTTAGGACAATGGTCATTCTATCCATTAAGGGCATAAGTGACTTGTCCCTTATCTAAGTTGTCTCCCCTCATGAAAATGAGTTTCAGCTTCTTCCCTTGTATCACTGCTGGTGGGCTCTGACTTGTCCTCCTCATTGATAACCTAGCACCTGTTTTCTTTCAGCTGACTTGCTATGCAGCATTTTGTACCAAGGCAAGAAGGCATGAGCTATAAGCTGTCAGTAATAATCAGGCACATGGTGATCTTACTTCTGATAGAACCCAAGCTGGGAATTTACTACCTAGAGATAATTGGGGAAAATAATATTTCCCCAAGGGATCTGCGAGATATTGGTCCTGAATGATCTTCCCAGAAAAAGTGATTCCATCTGGAGAAATGTACTCCTACCTTGAAGAGTCACAATGCACACATTTTTTTAACAAATCTATTTTATTGATACATATTAATAAAGCATAAATCCATCCAAAGTGTACAATCAATGGTATTTGATGTAATCACATATTTGTGCATTCATCATTTCAATCATTCTTAGAGCACTTTCATTATTTCAATAATCATAATAAAACAACAAACAAAAAAAGTTCATCATCTCTCACTCTCTCTATGCTTCCCCTGCTGTATATAGCTGCTATTCTTTTTCCTTCTCCCTAGTGTTTTTATATTTTGTAAAAACAGTCTTATATATGCAATATCACCCATATTCATGTTTTACATGAGGTTTTACTATCTTTTACAGTCCCATGTTACAGTTTTTAGCTTTCCTTCTAGTAGTATACATGACCTTAGATTTCCCTTTCAACACTTCATACCCATACAATAGCACTGCTAGTTACAAACACCGTAATATGCTTTCACCATTTCTATTCATTTACAAATTTTAGAAATGACATTTTTACCAATTCCAAGGCACATCAATGAAGAAATAAGAAAATTCAGTTTTCCTTCAGTGTTTCACAAATGTATATGACCAGGGAATCCTTTTTAAACACACAAATACATGCATGACTGATCAATATGCCAAAGAATACACTGGTAGAAATTTTTAAAATTAAATTTAAAAAGACACAAAAATTAAATTAAAAAAATCAAGGTAGAAAGGCCAAGCAAGGGAGAGAAATAAAATGACCCAACAAAATAGAATGCTCCTTGAGTGGATGCCCAGACTAGTGATATCTTGGTTCTCAATATGTTTTGGCAGTCCTTGGGTCTGAACTATTCTTCAACTAACAGGGTTGCTTCTTGAACCAAAGAGTCAATTTGTTCCTTCCCTAAGTGTTTTGGTTCATTTCAAATACATCACAAAGTGCTGATTGACAATGAAAATTGCTTCTATCAATTTTGAATTTATTGGCATTTCCAAAATTTAAAGTAATGACTCAGTATAAATCTATCTAGGTATTCCTGGAAGGCACCAGTTTGCAAAATTTGGAAGTAGCTAAGAAGTGAAACAGAGTGGCACAGTGAAAAGATGAGGTTGAAGAGATCCTTTTAAGTTTAGCTGTGTGCCTTTGGATAAGTGATCTCTAGCCACTTGGTGGTGTTGTTACGTTTTTCTTTTGCCCTTTAATGAATACAACACTATAATTTATAGCAGCTAATTGATAAATTTAAGGCATATGGATTTTTGGCTTCTATAAGCAAAAATATCATCATGACAAGGTAGAAGCAGGGTTGGGTCATTACTTTATGTCATGAAAGCTTAGTAAATGCTGGTAAAGAAAGCCCAGAGCCCAGGTGGTAGATAAATAAACCAGGTGGGTTTGATCCACCTATGAGAGGTCTTTGGGGATGGATAAGATCTCATATGTGGGCTTTCTTCATTCTGATTCTCTTTGGCCAGAAAACTTGAAACAACTCATAAGCTTCTCTTTTGTTTCAAGTCTTTCTTATCTTAAAATTTTCTGTATGAAATTTATCCTATCCAGGAACTGTTTCCTCACCCAAACAGACTGGCATCAAGTGCACTATGCTGGAGTCCTTAAGAAGCACTTTCCTGTGAATGTGCCTGGGAACCAAAAATGGTGGGGGAGCACTGGGCCTTCCCCAAAAATGAGTTTTGGGATGGACCCTGGTAATATCTGCACCTGGAGAAGTAATGGTGGAAGAAGTAACTGTAAAGTATTTAAGACATAATCGAGCCTAGAGGCCTCTATCCTCACATCAAAAGAGCATCCCTGCTTATAAAACACCTGCCTCTGAGGCTATTAGGGACAGGGATAGAAGAAGTGGCAGTAGGAAGGAAAATCATGCCACCCCTGCAAGAACAAATCTGAGAGTGTTTTTCCCTAACCATTTCTAAGAACAAGAATTTATTTTGAGCTTATGGCCCCTCTTCAGGTAAACATTCAGTGAGGATACATTCAGTGAGTATGGGGATATGCAGAGGTGGAGGAGATGTGTATATGGAGGAGGAGGGAGGTGTTTTGAAGAGTTTCAGGCAAAAAGCACACATGGTAGAAACCCAGTAAAGGACCCAGGAACGTGATCTCTGCCTCATTCTCACACGTTGTGACAATGATAGATACATAGACTGTAGTCGCCTCCTTGTCACTGACAATAGAGTAGTGCTTATAAAGTATCTACACACAGCAATAGACAGGCATTGTGTACAAATTGCAAGCCAAAGGTGGGCAAGAATTGCTTCATTTTTTATAACAGAACTTTATTTCTAAGAGTTGCCTTTACAATTGGCAGTGTGAACTTAAACTTAGCTAATCTCCCTTCACCCAAAATTGCATTTATGTACGGATGGAGGCTAAAGGAAAGGCATTTGAAAGGATGGAGGACGCCAATAGGTATCTGTTGGGAGTTGTCCTCTAACAATGCCAGTATCACTTCAATATCCATTCCAACTTTTGGGAAACTCTGTGTGACTATTTTTTTAAATATATTTTTTATTTGTTTTTAAAAGCTATATAGATCACACAAAATGTTACATTAAAAAACATAGGAGAATCCATGTGCCCCACTCCTCTCTTTGTGACTACTGATGGCCACAGATCACCAGTTCCATGCTACTCATGGGTGTGTGTGTGATTCACGTCTGCTCCCTGCTATTGCTTCCTAAGTAACCTATGTGCACACAAGTCATTATCTGAGGCTTTGCTTTCATGAGTGACTAATCTAGGACAGGCCTTTAAAATTGAGAATTTAGAACTTGGGCAGGGTGTTTGTTTAGCTATGGGAGCAAACATTAAGAGATACATATGGTTAAATATTGGCTCTCTTTCTTACAGTTCTAAGAAGGCATAATTTGAAAGAGATGGTATTGGTGGTAGAATAAACAAATGGATCTTTCATTAGTCAGTTTTGTTGCCACAGTAAGGCCATATAACAAACTACCCCAAAACTCCTTGGCTTACAGCAACAGGCATTTATTCTCACACTCACAAGTTGGCATGTTAACAAATTCAAATTTTTTGGTCTGCACTCATTCGGATGGTCTCTACTTTATGTATGAGTCAGCTAGACTTGGTTATAGAAACGGGATTTGATGTAGATCTGTTTCACATATATTTATTCTGGAAATCAGGCTGAAAGGACAGTGGCTCACTGTCCTTTTATGGCAAGAGATCATAGAAAAGAAAGAGTCAAGTCAAACTGTGCAAGCACACTTAAGGCCCTTGCTTGTATCATGTCCACTAATATTCCCTTGGCCAAAGCAAATCACATGGTCAAGCTCAACTTGAATGAATCAGGAAAGTATTCTCTGTCCAAAGGGGCGAAGGCAGTAAACAATACAAACTATCACATATATTAATGTCATAGCATTGCAAATTAAGAGGAAGTTAGGAAAACTTTTCTCTTCTCACTTATGGGTAAAAATTTATATTTAAAAATTAATGTTTATTCTTGGGATGTATGTGTGTGTATTTCTGTTTGTACCCATAGCTTGCACATGGTTAATCCAATAGCTGCTGAATGAAAATTCAGACAGGAACAGACATATGTTCACTTCATCTTGGTGAGAAGAATTTGAAGAAGGCGGACTTGAAGGAAAAAAAACCTGGTTAGAACAGCAGTTCTGCAATACCTGGAAGATTATTCTAGTTTGGCCAAATAATAAAAACTTAGGAGAAAAGCATGATGTCCATTTGACTCCAGGAGAGAAGAGGGCCTGAGGACAGGAGATCTGGGAATTGGGGGGTTCAGATAAGCAGAACTCTGGGAAGCTTTAATGCGTAGCTGCCTTTCCATGGTCAATAAACAAAGTCATGTTTAGTAAATTACTGAAAATCACTTTTCTCACATATACTGCATCCCTTTAGTCATTTTTGTTATTGTTGTCATTGTTGTTTTTCTCAATACTTCCAGTTAAGGCTCAGTCATACAGCTGTGTTGTTAAGAACATGAAAGACTGGACTATAAAAGAAAATGAAATGTACCTATTCAAGTAGATTCTTATATTTCCTCCAAAAATCATTTTTCTTGAAAGGAATTTACTTCTTAACGTAGACCTTCAGCTTTTCTTTTTTACAATCCATTTGGGAAGCATAATAAGTAAGAGGGGAGAACCTATTTTTGTTGGAAACATAAGCTTTTTTTTCTCTCTTTTACTTAGTGAGAAACCATTTATTCTTTGGATTTATGAGCATTTTTTACATTTTCTGGTTAATACATTGAGTGTATAACGTGGGAGTTCCCTTAAGACCATGCATGTTAAACTCAGCTAACACATTGTATTAGGCTATTAGACAAATGTCACTTTTAATATCTCAACACATACATATTACACTTTTTTTTCATTGACAAAGGAATATGCCTTTCAAAAAATATTTTATTAGATCAAACTTTCTTATTCTTGGGAAAAGTCTTGGTTCTTTAATATAATTTAATATGCCTTTTAAAATTCTGTTTGATAAAAGCATTGGTATATTATAAATACCTGTAAAGAAAATATAGTTTAAAATTCCAAGGGAAGTATTTGATATTTTTTCTTATACATTTTCACAAAAAGTCACACAGGCACTAAGAAAGACTGACAAAAATATTTTGCGTCTGAACAATATACTCCAGACTAGAAACAAACACAATTTCTATTTCAATATTAAAGCTTCTCTAGAGTAAAATGTTGGCTACAACCCAATGAGTTAGTCAGGGTTTAACCAGGAAAAGATACTGTTAGAAAGGAGTAACAAGGAAGCTTCGTACATTTAGCACTAGATTGGGAATGGGCAAAGGATGAGTTTTAGGCCCAATTCTTTCACTTATTAATATTTATTGATGCCTTTGGGCTCAGTTTTTGTTTTTTACTTGAAAATAAAGCTCATAACTGGTCTCTTTCAGCTTTAAAACTTTTTGATGTACTGCAATATTCAAAATTCTAACCGATACTTTACACCAAACAATATGTGGAATTTCCAAGGATAAGTGATACTGTGATTTTTCTTTAGGTGAACATTTTATAAAACGTCCTCTAGCCAAAGGGTGGTACAGTCTCTAGTGCCTTCTTCCTGGACCAGTAATGTCAAGTGTGGCCTTACGTAGCTCAGACTTCATGGAAGAATTGCAAACTGCAGACTCAATGGGAGAATGCCAGTATTAAAAGTGAATGAGCCTTTGTGAGAATATAGAAAGTAGGAGACTAAGAAGTTGGCAATGAATGGATTATTAGAAACCACCATCAAGTTGAGATTAATGAATATGTAAAACTAGATTTCAGAGCTACTTTCAGGGGTCTAAAATACCTTTTTGTTTCCCTGTAAATGCATCCTAACTGAACTAGATTCTGATAAATTCCCATAATTATCGATCATTGTACAGGTTCTGCCTGAAAGAACTGAGGGTGGTTTTTTCCCTAATGCATTTCAACTTTGCACATATTCATTTAGACAGGGATGCACAAAATCAAATGCTTATGGGGTCCTGACAAGTAACAAGTAAAGTGGCTGCCTAAGCGAGCATGGAGCAGGTGTTCTCTACTCTAATCTGGCAGCTGCTACTCAGCTCCAGCTAACCAGCGGCATGAGGAAAGATGGGCCTGAGAACAGGTGTTTATGCAAAGTCGCATTTTATCGATATTCACTCAAATTTTTTAAAACATTGTGCCTACAACACAAAATCTATCAGAAAGACAAATTGGGCCTATGGATTGCCAGTCTGTGTCCTCTGATTTTAAGATTGGAAGCAATTTGATGAGAATTTGGGCTGTTCAGATTGGAGAAGAGCCTTTTGGTCTCCACATTCTGAGTATGTTCATGTTATTATGCTGCTTCTCCTCACTATAGTTTCCTGTTATTATTGTTTAAAAAAAAAAAAGTATGATCAGGAATTTTCCAAGTCCCACCTGTAATTTGTTCTGAGAAAGTGGTGGAAATTACTTCTCTCACTATTTAGTCTGTGACTGAGAAAGGAGGCAGATAAAGAAATGTCACAAGAAGGAAAATGAGAGCTAGATCAGAGCACTCAGCATGAGTCAAAACCACCTCTGGGTCCACAGAGACCCCTGCATGGTACAGCAAAGGAATAGGAACCATCTGAAGCTGCTCAAATCAGGTCACATGGATTTCAAGGTCTAAATTATCCATCTTTTCCCCAAAATGACCAGATTGTTACTCCCTGAATGAGTGGTGCTTTGAAGGAGAAAGACCACGGGTCTAATTGTGAATTCTGTCATTAGATGCTTTCCAAAAGCTTCCTCGGCATCAATATTTGAAGAAAGGCAAAGATAGGGAACAAGCTATTAGAGCAGGTTTCTTTCTCTCTTATGCTTTGCATTTTAGTTTTCCAAATTAATCCATTGCCCAGATTTTGCCTTTTGTTTTGAGAAATGAAAGGAGTGGGCCCAAGGAGGTATTCTCGGGTAGTGTGAGGAACACATGTGAATTACGACTCCAAGAAGAACAAACTCTTTACTTGTGCAGGCAGTGAAGACGTGTTTTGAAAGCGCTATGAACAATTCAGGAAGATGGATTCTCCTCTTGAGCTCACCCCCTTCAAATGTACAGTTTGGGGAGGAAAAGAAAAAGTATGCCAAAGGATAAATATAATAACCATTAAGGATCAATGACAAAACAACCACTTCAGACACAGGCAAAATCTACAGGGCAGAAAGAAGCATGAATATTTCCAACTCACAACCTTATTTTACTTTTCCTCATTCAGAATGTCTACCAGAGCTTGAAGCAGCCGGTCATCTCTATGTTTGTACGGTTTTGTGTTATAAAAAATGTCGACATAGTCGTTATACAGGCTGTCCTCAGAATCTTTAAGCTGAGAAGGTCTGTTCAGCTTTTCCAGGGCTTCATAGAAATTTTTGTCAGGTATGTTTAGCTTTGCACTTGGAGACTTCTTTGGTGATGGCTTTGGAGGCAAGTTTTTGCTGAAAGCACTTTGAAGGAGCCGCAGCAGGGCCTCGGAAGGAGCTCCCTCTGCCGCCTCATCCCTTCTGCCCCCTACACTGCCGCTGCTGGGGCTTTTGGAGGCCAGGGGGTTCTCGTTCTGGCTCGCAAGTGTGGGCTGCTCCTAAAACACAGAATGCCAACCACAAAGGCTTGTTATTTATGGAAATAAAGAAGTGCAGCCCTGGCATTTGTGCAAGCCTGTCCCTTGAGAGGCAGTGGGGGCAATGGAAAGAGCCCAAGGTTCAGAGGTGCACATCCTTGGGTTTAAGTCCTCATCCTTCCGCTTACTGATGTATCCTTGACAACTTTTTAATCTCCCTGAACCTTACGTGTCGAATGGGAATAAGAATACCTCCATTTCCTGGTGACTTTGAAGAGGAAACTTGATAACGTAAGTGCTCAGTACATGCCAGTCTCCACTGGTGAGCGCTGCTGTGTTAGAGTCCATTTTGTGAAGGAGACGATATTAAAATAGCCAGCGACTCATACAAAAGGCACCTCCCGGATGCTGTTGTGTCAGAACAGGGTCCCGGACGCCCCTTGCCCTGGCGGGAGCAATGCTTTTAGCTGCTGACTTGTAAGGAGGGGTCAGGGAGAGGTCGAGGTGGGGCTGGGTGGGAGCGCACTGGAGGGATCTGAGAAGTGGCTCGCTGGCTACGGCTGTGGAAGGATTTCAGTACTTGCACAGCCAAAGGAGCCCTGGTAATGCCGCTGGAAGAATCAGCAGGGAGAAACACCCAGGAGGTTAACCCACCTTCAGGACGGTGAAGACAACCCCCGGAGCGTGGTGCTGGAGGGGGGCTGCTTGACAGAAGGTAAATGGGGACAGAATCTAAGCTGAGACCTTCGCACCGTTTATAACTTTCTTGAGGGCAAATTCTATATCTTTGTATTTTCCAAAACTGCCCAGCACTGAGCCAGACCATTCAGGGTAGACCGTTCCAGAAATTCTGAGGACCTACCTATTGTATCTACATGCGGGGGAGGCAGATGTAAAGAAAATGTACTCTCTGTCCACTTTTTGGGAAGCCTGCAGCCTCAGTAGACTGAGACCCAGGAACTTGGATAACTTACTTTAAGCTTTCTTTCTAAATTTTCTGAGAGAAATTAGCATTTTATAGGTCTCTTTGATGTTGCCAGGAAGTGTTAGTTAAGGAACTGGTGAAGAGAAACCTACATACATGATTTGGCCTCCTGAACCTTGGTTTACTTTCTTCAAAATGGATGTAGGACATCTGTCCTTCTGAAGTGACAGGGTTAAATGAGACAATGTGAAAATTCTTAAACTGAATATAACATGAATGCTAGGTATAGATATGATCAAGCATAGATAACTTTCTTTATAATCTGATATCTATCATAAATGGAGAAAATTCATATTAGGGAATGTAATAACTTTGAATGTATTCATTTTAATGTTTAAACTTTCAATGGAAGAATAAAGGAAAAAATAATAATTTCATCCTGTGCAAAACAGTTTGCTGCCACCTGTCCCTTCCCTCTCCCCTCACCCCCCACACCTGATTTTCACCCTGCTTAAAAGTCAGGTGCAGCGTCACTAACTACACTGCCTGCAACAATTCAAAGGTGAGCATGCCAAGAAGAGAGCCACACACACCTCCACTGAGTCCACCACCTTCTCCACCCCTCTTCTGTCATTCTGAACAGTGTTGTAGGATGTGTATACACGAGGCTTTTTCATGTGTTCTGGCTGAGATGAGGTCCCGTGCAAAATCAGCTTCCAGTTCACGATTCTCCCTTCATTTTGCATTCTTCCAGACTAATGAATAAGCACACAAATATTTTAGTGTGTGTGTTTTGAATACATAAAGTGCATTCAAAGTATCCAAAGGAAATTTCATAGTTAAAATCTAATTTAAAAAGTATATGCACTCCTTGTGAAGAGCTCTGTGTACAAAGAGGTAAATCAGTGGACTCACTCTTGCTATGAAAATCAGGGGTTTACTGATTCAAGGATGTAAAACTTGATTGTGTGATAATCAAAGATTTAAGTCAAAAAAGAAGAATCTCTATATGAACATTCTTTTCCATATTGTCTATGTTTTTGAAAAGTTAACTGGAGCTTTAATAAATAGATCTTTATTTCCCAAATATCAACTTATAGAAACATTCCAATAGGAAAAAATTCAGCCACTACACAACCCTTAGAATCAACCTTCAGCATTAATCAGACCTTAAAAATTGATATTTATGGAAACAGTCATAATTTTTTGAAGCACAACCATTATGTTATAAACAATATGCTGAAATGTAAAAATTCTTTAAAAATCTGTAAGTATAAAGTCAGAGTTTGCAGACCTGATATAAAATAGTCACATCTTGGTAAATGGATATACTTAGTTTCCTAATGGTAAAATAGAATTAAAGAACAAATAAATAAAGACTAAGGTCAAAAACAGAACCACCTATTAAGAACATGTTCTGGTTTTTTCCATGAGAGTAGAAATTTTTATAATTTTAATTTCGAAATCACAACTTCAGCAATCTTCAGGAGAAGGCTATTCTCAGAGAATAAAAGTAAGTATGACTACAAATTTATATTAATTTAATCCATATCCAGGAATTTGAAATAGTTTCTTTTTAAAAAATTATCTAGAAACTGAAATGCACTGCTACTGATGCATATAAATCTTTTTGCTTGGGAATTCAGAGCCAAAGCATTCGTTTATTTTCTCACATACAGAAAATGCTGGAGGAATAATGCAAAAATAAATAATTCTATTGTATTTGGCTCAAACACTCTTTGCTTTCTCCTTTCATTTTTGTGACTGTGTGTTACAATTTCAGAAGGATGTCAGAAATCATTAATAAGCACAATGAAAGAGAAAAGAGAAACGAGAAATGCTTTTCTGTTTGTTTCCTGGCTGAAACTTTAAAAAGTCATATCAAATAATACATTTTACCTAAGAAATAAGCTACTTCCAAAAGCTGCTTACTGTAGTAAATGACAGTAAAGGTGTCTTCAGGTGACCCCAGGAAAGTGTCATTGCAAAGTTGGTCTGAGCATTTGACTATCTATGTGAAATTTAATACAGCTGAAAAGGTCATGTTACTGACTGCATTAAGACATGAGAACATAAATAAAGACAAAAAAAAAAAGACCTAAGTATAGAACCTTGGATGGAGTTAAGCACTCAATCTAGATAAACTTCTTCTTCATCATCATCATCACCATCATCAACACCCAAAGCCAATCTCTCTACTCCCTAGGCAGAGCTAACTTATTGTAAGATGCTCCTGCTCCAAGCTCCTTTGGGGCATATGTTTTTCCTTCTCACCTCTTTCCCACTGAAATGCAGTCCTCTGCCTAATTGTTGCTTCATATTCTGAAAAGTGCATTCCTTGAGGGTAGAGTATTTTCTAAACTAAGGTTCTTATCCTGGGTCCATGGAATTCAGGGGTTTCTTGAATTTGGTGGGAAAATTACTTCTTTTTTTAACTAACTTCTAAATTAGTGGCCCTCCAATTTTCAGAATGACCTGGAGGGCTTCTTAAAACACTGCTTGCTGGGCTGCTTCTAGGAAGATCAGCCATCCAGTTTATCTGGAACTCAGAGATTCCTTGGACATGAGATTTTCAATGCCAAAATTAAAAGCATCCTGGACAATTCAGAATGAGCTGGTCTCCAGCCCTAAGCCAAACCCCAGAATTTCTGATTCAGTTGATCTGGGCTGGGATCTGAGAATTTTCATTTCTCATAGCTCCAGATGCTGCTGCTGCTGCTACTGTGGCTGGCACCAAACTCTTGAGAATCCGTGCTCAGCCCAAAATGTCATATTCACAAATATTATGAATGCAGGAACAAACTACAGTATTGTTAGCAGTATCTGTGACTTGGCCACCAACAGAAATTGTAGATATTTTCTTGTTACATTACAGTTGTTACAGATCTCTCAAAATATAATTTACACCATTAGAAATGACTGTTGTTATAAGACAGCTGCTCAATCTCATTATTTAATGTGCTAATAAAGGTGTACATGCATTACCCCACCACAAAAAAAAAAAAAGAAATGAGAACAACTGGATTTGTCCCCTCATCTTCATGTTGTGTAGCAGTACATTTTCCCCCCTCTTCTAGTATGGTTGGTGGGATCTAATTATTGTTTTTTAATTATTATTTATACAACCAAATGAATGGGCCTTGAAACAATGTATTTTTTCCTTACTTCTGCTAAGGAAGAGTCAAAATCTTATTAATGATGACATCAACCTTAAGAATTTTTTTTTTAAGTGTTTAAAAGTAAGCTTGTGTTTGGTCATCCTCTCAGTAATACTTACCATGTCTGTAATTTGCAATGTCCAGGTACCTATGGGGTTTTCTCCCCATGTGTGAACAGACATGAAGTCCCAATTCTTAAAGCCATTAGGAGAAGTATCCCGCTCTCTTTCAGCCAAAAGTACAGTACTGGTTCCTATTAATGTGCAAAAAGCACAAGTTAATGAATGACCTGACAATTCTGATAGCAGGATACTCTTTAGCACCTGATAACTGAAAACGAAAGCTAGGAAAGATTAGTCCTCTCAGTCTCAGTGTTCTCTTTTAGTATAAGACCAGGGAAAAGACATTCAGAAGAAACATGATGTTTCTATCCACAGTACTAAGCACACTGCCTGTACGCAGTGCCTCAATACATTCCCAATTAATATTTATGAAACAATGAAGAGATATATTAAGGTTTATTTGAATAAGGAGAACTCAGAGAATCACCTTTACAAACTGGATTAAAGAAGAAATGCTAAGATTTAAAATACATTATAGTAGAACTATCATTTGAAATTTAAAAAGGAATCTTGAATGTTTCATAGAGACCTAAGACTATACTCTAGTGTAGACATTAAAAAAGGAAGGTATATTAATTCAGTAGTCTCTTGTCACATAAAAATTAATGGTAGGGGCAACTCTAAATGCTAAAGTTCAAGCCCTTTATAGATCAAGAAATAATGTTGCTTTCTAAGTGAAAGACACACATGACTAGACCCACCAAAGGAAAAAGTATTCTCTCAACATATCAGGCCAATTCTAAGACTTCTCAGAAAAATGGCTACAGTGTTAAATAGAACCTACTTCAAACCTCTAGGAAATTCATATCCTAAAAGAACATTAGAGAGAGAGCTCATCTTACTCATATGGCACCTGTAGAAACTGAATTTAGACAGTGGAGCCCTACTAACATATGGAAGAATACTGGGACAACTCCTCCTGGTTGGATTGTGGCTTATGACTCACAGACCTTTTACCCATGCACTGTCTCATCTGAATTAGGACCTTTGCAAGAAAGAGCAAATGTCCAGATAGTCAACTCTTGCCCTTAATCATACCATTATGGAAAATCCACCCTCTTTCATGGATCAGAATTTCCAGTTTTTTAATTGATTCCTTGTGTATGTCAGATATATCTTTAAGCCTCATTAATTATTGTAAGTATCAGAGTACCTTTCACTAATGTGTTAACTTATAACTGTGAATGATAAGCCAATGGCTTAGGAAAGTGAATACAGTTTGAAAATCTGTCCGACTGACTCCAGAGAAGTTTGTCAATTGGTATTATTTCAGTAGGCCTCATTCTCTGCTTATCTAAGACCAAGTGGGAATGATCAGGGCAGAAGGAGATCTGGCAGCGACACCAGGAAAAATGAGAACTATGCATATTTCTAAGACCTGAGAAAATCAATTTGGAGACAGTCCTATGAATAAATGAAAACAATCTTTGATTCAAAACCATTCAATCAGCACGTAAACAAATGGCTTAGAAAAAATTTTGAAAAATTTTGTTTTTTACCAGCAGCAGAGGTAAGTGTGACATGAAGGTCTCCTCTGCGAGAATATTCAATTGTTGCTTCAAATTGCACATGCTCCAGGGACTTGATAGCATTTTCTTGTCCTTCACAAGCTCTTGTTGGAATTTCTATGATAACTTCTCCATTAGCTTTCAGGGCTCTAAACACATTGAAGAATCATGATTAATTTCATGCATTTTATACATATTTGAACATATCAACTATGACTAGATGCTCAGCTAGGCTTGTTGTCTCTAATTGTTATGAGTAGAACCCAATTTGGGATTAGTTATAAATGAATTTTAATGGGTATTAAAGCATTAAGATACCTAGATACTTCAATCCAATGCTCTTTGTCTTTGGAATGGAATTCAGGCAGCTTTGCCTTGAACACATTGAAAAGTGGTTCATTGCTACAGTATCAAAAAGAGCATCTCAAGAAATGGTTTCATCTATAAGACCTTCCTCATGCATGCCCCTCAAGCCTCCCACTCTTGATTATTTCATGTGAGCAGGTATCCACTATAATCATGGTTGCCTTGATAGAAATAACAAAACAGACATGCTAGACTGTGCTTCTGTGTTGAAATATGGTGGGAAGATCAAAAATGTCATAAAATCATAAAAGCATTATGATAAAGGATCCCTCATGGAAGAAAAATCATGAATCCCATAGCACTATGGCATGAAGTGAGACCAGTACTGTATTTGATCAACTCTAAGATGCAAATTTTAAAAATATTTTAAAATCATTGAATTTGAGAGAAATCATAAAATTGATAGTTGGTCAAAATTTCTCAATGATTTTTCTTAGTGGTACATAAAATGATGGTGCACCTTAGACTTAATACTATACCGTAGGAGGAATATGAGAGAAAAATGCAGATATGCTAGCATGATCTGTAGATATTTGATCTCTCAGAAATTCCCTATGGAGACCCAGAGAGAACACTGGTAAACTTTATCTTCTACATCAGAATTGTAGGTGGGAAAACAAACAACCAGAGTGTTAAACACCATAATCAAATAGTGTTTGTTTAAAAGTTCCTGGAGACACTTACCTGGGCTCAAAGTTATTGTCCTTGACAACACACTCTTTCTTTTCAGGCACACTGGTCCAGGTCCCAGGATCAGCTAAATCCACCAACGCTTTGGCATTCAGCAGCCCAAATCCAAATCGACTATTCACCATCAGGCCTGCTCCGTTCTTTTTCCATCCAGGGTTATTAGCCAGTGGGTCATATTCAGAGGTCCAGACAACTAAGTGTTGCATATCTCGCCAGGTAAGATTTGGGCTGTAGGGAAAGTTACCCAAAGTATCTTTTAGGGACAACAATGAAGTTGCCTTGAAAAAACAAATACTAAAAACAAGTATCTCCATTCAGAGATTATGAAGTGCCTTTTACAATTGTACTTATAAATCTAGTGTGTATTACTATTGGCATGCCTTGTCATTCAAATTCAAAACAGAGTTCTGAAAACTTCTCCCCTATAAGATAAGCACTACTATGAGAAAAACTTAGTCTTCAGCATTGTAGAAGACACAAAGTGGTGTAGGACTTGGGATCCAGTTTCTAATTACTTATATTTAACTGGAGCAAACAGTAAACGACAGCAATACTTCCTTTGGATCTTCCAGTCTTCTGTTGTCCATTTACAGCTTCAACATTTTCAGTATCATGAACCAACAGATGACTTTCTTCTTGAGATGAGTCAGGTTTTAAAAACACAGGCCTGCTTCCTGCTCTTAAACATTTTTGCCTTTTTTCTTCATATATCAGAAGTGTCAAAAAACTTAGTTACTTGGGATGCTTTTGCAAAACACTTGGCTAAATGCTGTGGAGATATTCATGGGGGAAGAATAGAGCAACAGAAAACACTTTAGACTGTTTCCTATCACCAAAGAGCTGTGTGTCCTTAAGCAAGTCACTTCATCTCCCTGAGCCTGAGTTGACTCATCTATAAGATGAGAAGATCAAAATAGACAAACTCCAGAATTCCTTACTTTTCAGACCTTCTATACGCCTAATATTATAAATATCTCTTTGTAGGTCTTGTTTCCATGTTAGCCATTCCACACTGAGGGAAGAAGTAACTGACCGTAAGTGGTTATTTTCTTATCTTAGGAAGTAATTTTCCATAAAACGTTTTACTGAAATATTTACTCCCTTCCACTCTTTCAAAGGGGAAAAGCCTCTTATCCAGGTTGTCAATGGTCATCACACAAGTTCCCCCTTTGGATCACGTGGAGGTTGGGGTGAGAAAGGCCTCTCTCTGGCCCACAAAGCACAATACAGGTTTTTATTGAGAAGACATTAGGTAGGTCCTATAATCGTAAGAATCATAGACAGAGCATAAGCTTTCCAGATGGCTGTAGCAGGCATTTATTTTCTATGAAGTTGCATGTTTCATTGTTGTTGTTTTTTTTTATTTTATTTTATTTTATCTATTCTTTGCAAAATATTCAAGGGGGCTTCATTTGTCATGCAATTAAGAAAATTAAACCTATTTTTCTATCAGAGCTATCCTTTGTGTGATTACTTTCCACAAATGAAAAGGAGCTGCTAACAATAGCACATCTCATTCCTGACAGCCTTCCTTTGTTCATTAGTGTTCACCAGCATCCACAATAATTAAATGTGAAAAAAAAAAATTGTCTTGGGTGGCTAGTCAAAGATATGTTTATAGAAAATAAGGGTTGTGGAATAAAATACTGAAATTAATCATTGCTTCTAATTAGAAGAGATGTAGGCAAAGTCACCTGGAGACAAAATTCTAGAATGTAAAAGTTTACTGATTCAGTCTTTAATTAAACCTAGTGATCCCAGATGTTGGAGGTTTTCTGACTTGGAAACTTTTCCTGACATTTCACATTGCACTGAGTCAAGGATTTCTTTGATGTGATCTTACCCCAAGTTTTCCTGATACATTGAAAGTCCATTTCCCTTTTCCAGTCTTTAATAAAAACAGAAGATTTGTATCTCCAAAGGTTGAAAGGATGCAATGTACCCCCTCAGAATTTTCCTTCTCTATGAAAAAATATCCTCTTTGCTGTCTCCACAGAAGACCAAGTCTATTGTCTGTCTTCTTTCTGAGGTATCCTCTTTCTGAGGTATCCTCACTGCATAATAATGGTGCCAAAAGGCATTTATCCAAGGAATTCCTGTCTTAGTATATGAATCTCCAGGATATGCCTATTAAGTACCCTGATGGTCATCTGCACAGTCAGAGCTGGGTGGGGAAATCTTTTATAGCAGTTCTTTCTCAAAGTTTGGTTAATATACCATGAGCATAAAAATGTGGATTTCTTGGCTACATCCCAGAACTTCTGAATCTGAGTTGTTGGTAATAGGTCCCAGGAATTTGTATTTTAATAAACTTCCCAGGTGATTTTTATGGCTGCTGATGTTTGAGAAAAACTTTTCTAAGAAAGGTAATATTCCTCTGTATATACCTCAGACAGGAACCATTCTTACACCCTCTCTCTCCTCTTCCATTCCCCATTCTCCATTTGTATCACATATAATGTGGTATAGTAAGTAGTCTGCTTGTGGCAAGGGATTCATTAAAACGTAAGAGCGGTATGATATTCCTTTATTAGCTTCAACCTTCTTAACCTCCCTTTCTCTGAGGGTATGCTAGGCTGCCATTCAACATTTCCTCTTCTTTACAGGGCTGGGGGTTGCAGTTTAGTGTAGTTGTTGATAGCACAGGCTTTGGGGTCAGACAGACCTGAGTTTCAATCTCTTTGTGGGATCTTAGTTAACATTTCTCAATCCCCTAAGCCTCTATTTCTTCATTTATAACATGCAAATAATATTTAACTCATAAGGATGTTGTAAGGAATAGAATTAATATTGTCTATTAAGAGGTTTGCATGTATCTGGCCCATAGTAAGAATCTGATTTATACTGGGTGTTATTATTCTTGCTAAATTTTGCCAAGAGTTTCTCTTCAATCTGCATAACTAAGAGCACTTCTTTAATCTCTGTAGCTGGTTCTACAGAGGGGATTGCTTATCCTCCTTCTAGAGAATACATATGGTGTAGGATAACCTCCTTAATTAGGAAAGGGTAATAGTAACTTACATGTTTAATCACTTCTTTCAACATGCAACCATAGCACATCTCGACATTTAAAGATTTGCTGTCACCACACAACAGTGGAAAGCAGGAATGAGGACAAATAAAACTATGCTGTGGATATGGAATGTGAGATAGTTAAATTTTTTCCTCTGTATTAACTATTGGACTATTACTAAAAATATTGCTAAATCCCTTTTTAACATTATATACTAAAATAAATTCCAGGGGTTTAATATTTAAATATGGTAAAAGAACTTTTTTTTTTTTTTAAAAAGACGTAAATAAAAGTTTATCCAATTTTGGGCTGTGAAGGTTTTTCTGAACATAAAAACAAAGGAGGAAACCTTAAAGAAACACACTGACCAAAATAACCATACACGTGTTAACAGTATTCATTAAAAATGACATATGAACAAATTAAAAGGTAAATGTCAAACTGGCAAAGAATTAATAGCTTTTCTAAACCAACACCATAAAACAAAATTAAGACTATAAACAAGCAATCATAGAAGATAAATGACCAAAGGATATAAAATATTGATTCATCGGTAATAAAATAAAAGCATATTAAAATGAGATACCATTTTCACTGATCAAAATAGCAAACATTTCAAAAGATAATAAAAGTAGCTTTGTCAAGGGTTTAGGAACTGGCACTTCCACACATACACTGCTGGTGGGAATATAAAGTGGCACAGTGTATCTAGGCAGCAATTTGTCAATATATATCAAAATTATTAAAACATGCCTACCATTTACCCAGAAATTTCAATTCTGAGTGTTTATCCTGAGAAACTTATCAGCAGAGACAACCAATATTAATGGATAAGGGTATTTATCAAAGCATGATTAGATGACCTTGATAAAATTTGCATTTTTAAAGTAGAACACCATGAAATGATAGAAATCCTGTTTTTAATTCTCATGTCCCATGACCTGGATATATCAGCTCCAGGACTGGGCTTACATAATCTGAAAAGAAAAGGATGTTTTATTGTTAGAGGTTTGCAATAATTAACAAGCTATAGCTCAGTTTCCCCTGCTATACACTGGGAAAAGTCTAACCCCATCCCCCATAAGCCTATATGACTTATATACACATTTATATACACAGCATTTCCCCACAGGCTAAACAAAGAAACTACGTAGAGACGGGAGTAAAGGGAAATGGAGACCTTCCCTACCTGCATATCAGAGGGAGATAAAGAAACCCTTTAATCCCTACAGATCAAAGAAACATCTGCTTCTGCAGCATTCCAAGAAACCATAACTCCCTAACCCACTATCATTATCTGGGAAAATTTTCACCTCTAGGGCTTCCTATGGTCCCTGCCCCTCACTCGAACCCTCAACCTCCTCCCACCAACTATCATTTCCCCTCCTGGGAAAGTTCTGTATAAATTCAAATTCCCCCCTTCCAGGAGGGGGCTGAAGTCTCTCTTCAGTCTCTTCAAACCCCCACCATGCTGATCAGGGAGCTAAAGTCTGTTCTTCAGACCCCCTTCTTTGGGAGAGCTTCTTAATAAATTCTTTCTCTGCCCATGGTCATATTAGTCTCCATGTCCCAGTAAGCGCCATTTTTCTCCAACATATGGTGCCGAAAACCCAGGACTGGGGTCATGTTGAGACTGATTGGCTAGTGAGGAATCTCCCCTCTGCCATGGATGAATGCCCATCCAACACCAGACATTGAATCTCAGCTGGGTGAGTTAATGGTTTCTCTCCCTGAGGATCTTGCTGTCTCTCTCTCTCCTCTTTTCTGTTGTCCAGGACAACCCACTGGGAAAACCTACCACTAGGTCAGGGTCCTCACCATTCCCCGAGGGCCATGGCAGGCAGTATGCCTGAGTCCTTGTGGAAAGAAACCCCTTGGCTCCAGAGACGTCTGGGTCCAAGTGCGGTTTCCCGTTTCCTTGGAGATATCTGACTGATTCAGGGACATCTGTCTCACTCAGAATCTCCCCCGTCCTAAAGATCCTTACTTTCATCCCAGCCACCTAAAATGGGGAATTCAATTTTGCCCCACCCACCCCAAAACCACACCTCTAGGCTGTTCTTCACAACCTTAAACTCTGTACCTGAAAGGAAACATCAGAACCAAAAAAAACCTCATTTTCTATTCAACCTCTGTGTGGCTGCAATGCAAATTGGACAATGAAAGTCAATGGCTGAAAAATGGCACTTTCAATTTACAAGTTCTCCAAGACTTAGAGAACTTTTTCCAGTGCAATGGCAGATGGTCAGAGATCCCTTACATTCAGGCATTCCTTTTCCTTCTTTCCCTTCCTCTGCCAATCCTGTTCTTCCTACCAAATTCTTCTTTTATACCAGAAACCTCCTCAGAAATCTTCCTCCTCATCACTTCCACCCCTAAAACTTATGAAAACTCCAACTTTGATCCCTCAGATCACACCTGCTCCCCCCCCCCCATACCTCCTCCAGGGTTTTCTCTGGACTCATCCTGCACCCCTTCTTCCTACCCCACTTCATCGCTGCTTCCTTCTCCCCTCCTCATAGGCACTTGCAGTGACTACCCCGCCTCCTGCACCGCAGCCCTCCACTTCCATCGGCACACAGGCTCCTGACTCCATACAGACGCCAGCTCCTCTCTCACCCCTCTGGGAGCTGAAAGAATAGCCGGAGTACACGCTCCTTTCTCACTGTCAAATTTAAGCCAGATAGAGAACTGGCTAATATCTTTCTTCTGCAACCTCTACATCATTCTTTCCACCTGTCTATCCCCAGAAGAAAAAGAATGTATTTGGTTTGCAGCCCAAACCCTTGCAAATACCCTAAACCAACAAAACGCTGCCAACAGCCCTGTCAGAGCCACAGCAGTCCCCCCAAAAAAACCTAGCTGTAAATGCTCCACCCTCCAGAGTTCCCGACAGACTCTCCACTCCAGGCAAGTACAAAAGAACCCCACCAAGGCCACGTTTCAAAGGCTAAAAGCCTGGGCACTGAGCCAAGCAGTGCCCAAACCCACAACCTCCTCCAAGGCTGTTCCTGCTATGCAAGCAAGAAATCCACTGAAAGTCTGACTGTCCCCAGGCCTCTCAAGGCAAAAGGGCATCAGTTACACAGTCAAACCCAACCCCTGGCTTCACCTCCCAGACCTTCTGGAACCAGCAACAGATGATTAAAGGTACCCCAGAAACTGTGCAGACCCTCACACTCATCTCCAAAGCAGAATCTCAAGTAATTCTGATGGTAGCAGGTAAGCCAATTTTGTTTCTTATTAATATGAAAACCACTTACTCTACCCTTTCCAAAATCCCTAAACCCTTAACTCACTCCTCAATCTCAATGGTGAAAGTCAATAGTTTCACAACCCATCTTTTACTGTACCCAGTAAAAAGCCACCTGTTCACCCACTCACCTCTCCTCTGCTCCCCCTTTTTCTGTCAAACTCTGTCAGTCCTAAAATCTAAAATACTAAAGTTTCTATCATTGCTGCCCATCACAAACCAGTCACAGTTCAACTCAAAAAAATCCTACCCATATCCCATTCAAACCCCAATATTCTGTCCCTCTTGATACCCTACAATTACTTACCTCTTACAAATAAACCTTTAGTTTACTCCTGAACTTTAAATCTGTCTAAGTATACTCCTAAAAAAGTAACAATTCAAAATACATGTGTTAAATGTTTGTCTATCTAGGAATCGGACTTGTCCCAGTGGTTAGGGCATCCGTCTACCACATGGGAGGTCCGAGGTTCAAACCCCGGGCCTCCTTGACCCGTGTGGAGCTGGCCCATGCGCAGTGCTGATGCGCTCAAGGAGTGCCCTGCCATGCAGGGGTGTCCCCCACGTAGGGGAGCCCCACGCACAAGGAGTATGTCCCGTAAGGAGAGCCGCCCAGCAGGAAAAAAAGTGCAGCCTGCCCGAGAATGGTGCCACACACACAGAGAGCTGACACAACAAGATGACATAACAAAAAGAAACACAGATTCCCGTGCCGCTGACGACAACAGAAGCAGACAAAGAAGAACACGCAGCAAATGGACACAGAGAACAGACAACTGGGGTGGGGGAGAAAGGGAGAGAAATTTTTAAAAAAATGTTTGTCTATCTACACTACTAAGTTAAAGCTTAACTGCATTTATACTGCTCAAGTATTCCTAACTGGTTGCTGATTACTAATAAAAATATTTTTACACTGAAACCTGCTGCAGAGCAGGTGCTTTAACTCATACTTGTTCAGTTCACATTAAAAGCTGCCATTGGGTGATATATTACAGTAAGCTATCATAAATTAAAGTAACACCACTACTGTATGCAGCAACCCTAAATATTGTTAATTACAGAAATTAATATCCAATTATGTCACTATCGCTTTGTTTCAAACTTGCTAAAGCTTTCTCTAGTATCTCCTTAGGCAAATCAAGTCAGCCTGCATTCACCCTTCATGTGAAAAAGTCAACAGTAAATTTTGTAGTGCTTTCCCAAAGCAGTGTGCATAATCAAATCATCTATTCTGGCCTGGTGACAAGAATCTGACTGTGTGAAAAACCTGTAGCTATAACCCTATTTCATTATATTGATAATATTGTGTTAACCTGTAATTCTTTTTACAGAATTTGGAAAAGTATCTGAAACAATAGTATCTTATCTTAAAAAGCTGAGATAGGTAAACAATTAAAACAAGCTACAAAGTCCTAATTGTCTATCACAGTCTTAAAATGGTGTATAGTTAAGTAAAACAAAAACTGTACCCTCTGTTGTAACTGATAAAGTGTAATGCTTTCTCATATTTTTGAAATACTAAAATCCCTTCTTCCTTCATTTAGCTCAGATATTAAAACCATTATATGTGTTAATCAGAAAAAGTTGTGCATGGAAATGAAAGCCCCCCAAGCAGGCTGCTTTTAAAACAATAACACAGGTCCAAGCAGTAAGGGGGTGGATCTTAACTTACCCTGTAAATTGGATGTAGCCAGTACCAATATTGGCTTTGGGTGGAGTTTGAGGCAGAGGCAACATTCTAAACAAATACTTTTCAGTTTGTAATCACAATTGTAAAAGAAACCAAATTACAGTATAGCCCTTAATAAAACAAAAATTTTAAAAACTTTGTGCAGCATCCCACACTCCTTTTTAAGTAAAAGGCTTAACCCATTAGTGTCAGGTCACTCTGAGGACTGCCACCTCTGTCTAAAGGTGAATTGCAGATAGAAAAAACAAGACAAAAACAAGGAACTGCCATAAAACACCCTTTGTGGAGAAAAAAATCTGGAACGCTTGCCAGCAGTAACAGGTGACCATCTATCATGTCCCTACTCCCTCCTCTAACATCTCTCTTGGGACTGTTAAGGCAGATGCCCTTGTGAAAATTCAGAGCTATACCATTGAAACCCAAAAAGCAGCAGAATGGCTCCATCAAAAAAGCAAATACCGTGGATACCAGACCTTGTAGCGCCTAGGCCAGCAGTTCCAATCGCCTGTCAGTCACCAGCAGCTCATGAACAACACCCACCAGTGTCCACTGTGCTCACTCCAATGACTGTGACTGTTACCTCAGTGGATGAAGCATACCGGCCGAGCACAGACTCCAGCAGCGCGATGGCAAGTGGGTTACATCGGTCCCCTCCCTCTCTCAGAAGGGGCAGGGTATGCTTTCAGTGCTGCAGACACTGCAATGGGACTCTTGTAACCAAATCCTTACTACAATGGACTAAGTCTAAATTACAAGTTAAAGTGCCAGCTGCTCCAAGCCCAAAAAGGGAAGTAATAATAATTTGCTGTTGCCTATGCTTCAAACTATATAAACTGGGAAAATGTGGTCATTTTGATCACCATACTGGTCTATGCAGCTCTGCTGGTTGGGACTCGTAAATCCATAACAAAATCACTCAAAAATAATGTTATGAAACCACAGTTAATAATCTAAAGTCTTTTATTCCAGCTAAAACTCTATGTGTATAAACCCATCAAATCATGTAATTTCACTGACAACTATTAATGCCATTAATGTTCAATGCTGAATGTATAATCTTATTATTCCTTCTCCTCAAACTCCTGGATGTGATCACCTCATAGCCCATCCTAAATTTCATGGTTAATTTCTATCCTTACCACAATTATAACTTTCATTCTCCTCCTATCAGGAGGTCCACACATCTTCCATGCAATAACTCAGTTTATCCAGACAGCTGTCCAAGATGTCACCCATGATCATCTTCTTGTCTGATTCATACACCAAATCATTCAGTCAACAACCCAGGAATATGTAAACGGTGTCCTTCCACTGCATGAATGATATCAACCCCTGCGGGACCTGAAACCACAGCCCACTGTACAGGATGGAAGGGAACTTCTTTTCTCTGCCCCTTGACAGCAGGAAGTAGCCAGATCAAGCCCATGTCCCAAATCCCCTCACCCTCCCATCCTGTCCGGTAGTATATACCCCAATACCGAGGTCCCCCGTATATATATATATATATATATATATATATATATATATATATATATATATAAAGAGTCAGGAGTGTTAGAGGTTTGCAATAATTAACAAGCTGTAGCTCAATTTCTCCTAATGTGCAATGGGGAAAGGCTAACCCCATCCCCCATAAGCCTTGTGCCTAAGGGCACAGCATTTCCCCACAGGTTAAACAAAGAAACCCTTAGAGATGGGAGTAAAGGGAGATGGAGACCTTCCCTACCTGCATATCAGAGGGAGATAAAGAAACCCTTTAATCCCTACAGATCAAAGAATCATCTGCTCCTGCGGCATTCCAAGAAACCGTATGTCCCTAACCCACTATCCTCTAGTCATAATCGGGGAAAATTGTCACCTCTAGGGCTTCCTATTGGTCCCTGCCCCTCACTTGGACCCTCAACACCCTGCCGCCAACTATCATTCCCCCTCCTGAGAAAGTTCTGTATAAATTCAAATCCCCCCCTTCCAGAAGTGGGCTGAAGTCTCTCTTCAGACCCCCACCATGCTGGTGGGAGAGCTGAAGTCTGTTCTTCAGACCCCCTCCGTTGGGAGAGCTTCTCAATAAATTCTTTCTCTGCCTATGGTCATATCATTTTCCGTGTCCCAGTGAGCACTGTTTTTCTCCAACATTTATATACTTATTGTTTCTAAAATGATGCACAAGAAATTACATTGGACAAATCTCCATGCCTCTTAGGAATAAAGAGAAGTGAGAAAGCCTTGAGGCGGGTGAAGGAGGTGGGTGCTGCGCATATAAGACGACAGGTTTTGGAAGATCAAGCACCTTTCTGGCATGAGAAAATGCTCTTAATATATTATTGGGTGGATTAATGAAACAGGTTACAAAAGCATGTGTGTATTATAACCCCAATTTGGTAAGATATGTGTCTGTATGAAATCTAAATCAAGATAACTATGGTTATCTCAAAGAAGCAGGAAGAATTTACTTGTATCCTTTTTTCCTAGTTTTCTACATTTTCCAATTTTTTTTTCCTGTACCCTTTTAAGCAAAAACAAAACAAAAAACACATACACACAAAAAGTACACGTCATTTAAAAAGAAGAAGGTGAATGAAGTTTGGTAAAGGTGATTAGAAGCCGTCTGGCCCTTACTTTGCTTCCAGGGCCAAAGCAAAGATGCCGGCAGCCAGGGGTGCGGAGGCGGAGGTGCCCGTGTGCGTCTCTGTGCAGTCGTTGTGCAGGTCGGCACTTGTCTGGTGGGATCAGAGGAAGACAACGCAGGGAGAACAAGTGAGGAGCATGATCCTCTCTCCTCGGGTTGACCCGACCAAGGGCCATATCTGCTACCATCAGGAAACTCGGCTGATTCGATTCCCCACTTCCTCCTCAAAACTACAGGGCGGATGTTTGCCATCTGCTGATATTTTTGTTCACTTTCCTCTCCGTGCAACTTGTCTATAATTCTGGCATCAAGATGCCTTTTCTGGGGATGAAGTACTCCCACTATGAATATTTTCCCTTCTGAGATTCCCAAGCAAAGTGCTGTCTATAAAAAGGGGATAGTTTCAAAATCACTGTGAATCATGCTGGCCCATTAATCATCAGGTCCATTGTGTTTGGTCTGGCATATTTAGAAATTCTGCTTTATGCAAAATTCCCTTTTGCCTTAAGATTGACATTTGGCTGCTCTTCCACAAAAGGACATAACGCCATCCTGATCTTGGTGATTTGAAATACTTGAGCAAATATGTGCTGTGTGTAGGCTAATCTCACTGTTGACTTGACGCGCCTGTGTTAGTGTCCACATTTGCACTTTGATGAAAATGGTGAGTTTTTCAAATGGAAAGTGTATTGGATTTGGATCTGGATTCAAATTCTAGAACTGCTGTTTATAAAATGTACACTATGGGCAAATAACTTGGTTTTCCCCATCTGTAAAATAAGGTTGACATTTCCTGGCTCATATTCTGAGGATTAAATTAGATCTTATCTGTAAATTCTTACACAATATTATTGAGTGTACGGAATTATCCAGGCTAACTTTAGGATAAAAAAGTGGGTTCAAGATGAGTAAGAAAAAAACAACAAAAAGACTTCCAGTAGTCTGCCTTTAAGAACCATAGTGTGGCTGGTTTAACAAGTAGTTGAGCCAAAGGATTACTAACGAGACACCCACCCAGCTTCCAGCAACATGATTTTTAGTTAGAGATGTCAATGTGTGGGAGGGAGGTGTAAAAAAATAATTTGTTCTATTATCACCTCCTTTGACTTCCCTCTTGGAATAGCTGAATTTCTCAGGTTATGGATCTCTGCTCCTTGGAGGGCTGTGAAAGCAAGGTTGCCCTTTTTACCTGTTGACACAAGTAAGCCCCCAGAGATGACTGTGCTGAGGAAGAGGTTTGCATACAACAAAACCTGTGTTGCTGCAATGGTCTCAAGCAGAATCCACCAGCTAACTCTCCTATGGCTGGTTTACCTACAGAGAGAGCTTTACAAAGACTGAAATTCCTCCTGTTTCAGTACAGGGTAGCTCAGATGAAGGACAGGGTCTGAAATGGTGGCTCTGCAATGCACAACAAGTCATTTTCTTAAAGCAGCCCTGGACACCCACAGGGACAATAACCTGTCAGCATCTCTGAACACACAGGAAAGTGCATGGGGCATATATCAGATATGCTCCTTTCAAAGACAATGCAAAATATGCCTGCCATAAAGAATACACAGTAGAATGCCACTGTGTATTATTTGAGTAATTGAAGATATATGGGCATGTGAGGAAGGCCAAGGCTTTTTAAGCTGAGACCAGCCCTACTGTCTAGAGTAGGTTGCAGAAACAGGCAGAGTACTAGGCTAGTTGTCCTGCACAAAGCAGGTAGCACGGACAATCACATTGAGATGTCAACAATAAGAATTTCACACACATTCCAAGGTCTAATTATTATGGGATTCACCCATAATCTAATTGGATCATGTCCTGTTATTTCATTGAGATGTACATACTTCAGCTATTTGGTTCTTCTTGTGTCAAGTTAAACTTGGGGCTTTACACTTTTAAATTAAAAGTGTCTCTCTTTGTTCTCAAAGCTCCCAAATGGCCCTCCATCATTGTGCCCTTGAAGGGAAATCCAATAATTGCCCTTGGCAGTCTGACTCAGGCAAGCAAAGGCACAGCCAAGCATGGGCTGGAGGAGCTCTCCCTGAGCATATAACTTCCCTGAGTTGCTTATTCCGATGCTGAAAAGTTCGCTTCGGGGGAAATTTGGTCCATTCTCAGGAGATATAGCTGGTGTAAGTAGGTATTTCCACGATCTGCTAAAGGGCAAGTCAGACCATATCCCTGCTATTGACAGATCAACAAGTACAAAGGTGATAAAGCCCCTGCAAACCTGAAATCTCCTTTAAGGCTGTTTTTAGGGAGACAGACTATGTCATGAGAGATTTGGTGGCTTCTTAGGATTGCGTTTAAAAGTGACCGACAGGATCCTCCTCGCAGAAGTGTCATTATCCCTGAGCAAGAAAACTTTCCAATATATGCCAGCCTCTCAATGTCTCCTCAACTGAGACATCAAGCTTAAGCAAATCAATTTTACCACAGGTCAGTTAGGAGAATCATTCTGAATGCAAGCCAGGCTCTCCCACCTAAGCAGAAAGAATTAGAGACAACGTACAATTCGCTGGTCGGTGTAATCCCCGCTGCTGTAAGAGGTGGCGAGTGTCGAGGAGCACTTCTCAGCATACCAGGGCGACAGGCCCTGCTGGGAAGCACTGCTGATGGAGATGGTGTAGATGCTGTCCGTGTACCCGTCGCAGTCACAGTTATCTCCCTGACGGCCCCCATTCCCAGAAGCCCAGACAAAGATGGAACCCTTTCCTTGTCTCCCCTAGAGGAAGAGCCAAAATATAAAACAACTGTTATCATCTGCTGGACCACCCTCATATCCCAGTAAACTAACAAACAAACACCTGCATGGAGTTCCCAGAGACCATTACTTAGGAGTCTAGTTTCAACTCTAGGTCTTCCAACATCAACGCTGGCGTTCTCACAAGAAGGCATATTAGAACCATCAGGTTCTCGCCCCACCAGTCCTCTTCACCTGGGTCCTCTCCGGAGGGCAGAGCAAGGGCTTTTTTTCATTTTTTATTAGGAGGATTCCTAATCTGGCCTTTAGCACTTATTCACACTTTTTCACTCTTCCCTTGGCTTATGCTCGAATTTTGAACATCCTGTCTTTCTTTCTGCTTTAATCTTCTGACTGACTTAGAATGCCAAAATCAGGAATAATTCAGATCTGCCTTGCAGCTACATTAAAAAAGACCATTCAGTTGAATGGAATTCATCAAGGCCACCTTTTCTATGATTTTTCAATGTGTGCTTTCCAACGTGTCTGCTTTTGTTTCATCCTGTGGAGTATAAGGCCTTAGAATCTATGCAAGAATGCAATACACCTAAGTGACAGAAGAGCATAACTGAGGCACAAGTATTCAAAGGGCACTTGCACAGTGGAAGGGAGCACAGGACTATCTTTAGGAATGCATTTCAGAGCATCCTGAAGAAGTCTGGATAGTAGTTGACCTAGTGTAAATACCCCAAAGCAGCAGGAAAGTGAGAAAGGAGAAAGAGATGCCCAGAAGTGTAAGGTTTTTTAAAAGTGAATGTACTAAAAGCAAGGAATCTCTACTCAATGTCAGACCCAAACTAGGAAACTCTCTTCACCCTTAACATGTAAACTTGTAAAGGACATTGACCAGTAACCCAGAACCATTTCTTTCCATATAACCTAGGTGCTCTTCCCTTCTCCTCATGTCCAAAGGCCAGGTGTTATCTCACCTGCTTGACACCATATTCAAAAGCCTTCTGGGCTAGCCTTCCAGGCCCTTCCACAGTTTTCCCGTCATCATTCGGACCCCAGCTTGCACTGTAAATATCCACATGTCCAGGATTGAATCCAATTGAACTGGCTTCAATAGCATCAGTTACGATGCCGTCCAGCATTCTTATGCCTGAGCAGCAATAAAACAGGTAAGTTGATGTCAGTGTGCATGTAGGGAGGCACAATGGTCTTAATATTCCCATTTTAAAGGACTCTGGAAAGAATAAAAAATAGAGCAACCAGTGTATACCCCAAATGCCCGTTACCAAACAGTTAGCAGCAAAGAAGGAACACATCACTGCCTCTATAAGCTTTCTTCTCTGCCCTGTAGAGGCAACAAAAGCACTGTGCAGGCAGCCATAAGTTTTGTCCCACCCAAGGCTCTGTTCCCAGAATTATTGATGAGGATGAGGAGGAATAGCATCCTTATATGAAAGGAAATGCCTGTGGTTGTTGTCCACTACAGAATGTCTCAAGTCTCCCCTCCATCCACCACCCTGACAAGCTGAAACTAACAGGATAGCTTTCAGAAAGTTCCATCAGTCTTCCTTCCACATGCCTACTCAGGACTGTACCACGAATGGCTGGGGCCCGGGCTGTGCCATAAAAAGGACCCTATACAGCAAATGTGCAGCTTGAAAAGAGCTCCACACAATAGGAGGCTAACAAATAGAGAAAGAATGCTTGTTTCTAAGCACTGATTAAAAATAGCCTGGAGGCCATTCTTTTATATGTTTGCTAAGAAACATTGCCAAGGAACATGCTTCCTTTTCTTCTAAATAATCTCAAGGATGAAATCATTGCCGTGGATTTTACTCCTGAGGGGGAATCATTTTTCATCAGGGAAGGTAGGTGCAGTATCTCTTTGTGCTTTCCAACTGGCTGTCGCCCATCATCAGACTCATGAATTCAGGAAGAAAAGAGCCTGGAAGGCAAAAGCAATTTTAGACAGATATAGGCAGCTACCTGGCAATTCCTGGCTTTAGGATGATAATGCAATGGAGCACAATGGAGCCTTGGATTTTGACACTATATAATTGACATGATAAGTTGTAGTCATATCTGTCATAAGTGTTTAAAAATTCATTTGGGGCTAGAACATCAAAGGGTGAAATTAAAAGAAATCACTGGCCTTGGAACCATAAGTCTTGAGTTTTAGTTCTACACTGCCACAAACTAGCTTTTGTTACATTGAGGAGAAACTTGCTTCTGATCCCTCTATAAAATGAAAAGATCAGATGTTTTCCCTCACTGTCTATAGTTACTTAATTCATCATGATTTAAAAAGTGTATTCCTCTTCTAGGTGATTGCATTTTTTGCTCTTCTGCCTTTGTATTCTTCAGCATTGCATTTTGAAGATGATAGCATCAAAGGGCCAGGAATGAGACTTAAAATTCTAAGAGTGTGCTGTATTAGTTAAGAATGTATTAGAAATGTCAGAGCGTGTATTTATTTGGTTTCTCAAAAGGAATGCATAACCAAATTGATTATGAACTCATGTATAGTTTAAGAGGATTTTAGTGTAATTGACATGCTCTGCAGTTTATCTTTTTTGTTGTGGGTGGCACGGTTTTGGAAACTAAAATAATTTAAAAGTTAATAGCATAACTATGAAATCCCGAAGTGGGGATAGTATAAAGAGGAGAGACCATTATTATATTCTCTGTCAGTCCTTGAAGATCCTCTTTCTACCCTTCTCTATCAGGATATGGACCTTATCAATATACTGCCTTAACCCCTGCCCTCCCGCTGGGTTCAGTCAACTGAAGACACTAGCAGGAGGTTGAGGCATGAAAGCAGAGAGAAGCACTTGTTCCCCTGGACCCCTCCTTGCCTACAAATAGCTCCCTTGTACTCCAGGCCCCAGCTGCTGTCCACGGGCCCTCTCCTATGGCCACAGCTTTCTCTGGATTCCACTGAATCTCCTTTCCCTTGTTCCTTAGGCTGAAGGTGTGACATCCACCACATTTACTAACCTCTTGATGGTTTTCTTCAGCCTTATACACAGTTCCTTTATTAATTTGCCCTCAATTTATTACCCTGGTGGAGCTTACCATATAAGGAATCTGGCTAAATCAACCAGAGAGTCTAAATTCTTATTATCAAATACAGCCTTTGATTTTAATATAACAAGTATGTATTCTTTTTCATTCTTTAAACAGTTTTTTGCTATAAAATAAAGGGTTTCTACAAAATTGAGAGGCAGGGAAAGTCTCTGTCTAAATTTACCTCCCTTTCTGTTCCTTTAGCAAGCACTAAAAAACAAACCCTTCTAAATCTGAACATAGAGAAAATTAGATTTGGTTCAAAAGCTAAGCAACATTTCCATTTATTCCTACAAAGATGTGTGAGTTATATTCAGCCATCCATTTTCTAGGAATACAGATCTATTGATTTGCTTGCAAATCACACTCAAGGTCCTGAAGCAAATTTTACCTGGAGTTTGTTTCTTCGACCCTGGCCGTTGAAAAGAAAAATCCCACCCTATTCAGACTGTATCATGCAAGCCTCAAGTTTAAGAAACAACAAAATCAGCCCTCTGCTTTACCTCCAACTTTAGAATTGTATGCAACTCCGACCCCACACTTGCGATTATTTGCTTGCATGGCAATTTCTCCTGCACATCTGGTCCCATGTCTGAGGATTAAAAAAATAAGAATTATAAAACAGAAATAAGGACCAAACACTTATTTTGCACTTTGAATCTTGGGTACACAGATATATTAGCTTTTTGTCGGCAGCTCGTTGCTGGTTTTCTTCATCTTGATATTCAATGAAGTGTTTGTTCAGATTAAGGGCAAAAGTACTGGAGCCAAACTATGAGAGTTCACATTCTAGCTCCTGACTCTAACTAGTATAATTGCGGATAAGTTTAGCTTTGGAGGGTTGTTGTGAAGATCACATGACTTCTTGCGTGCCGAGCATTAACACAGTGCATATGGTAAGAACTCAGTGTCATCTATTGATACTATTAAGAGCATTTTGATACTTTCAGACACCGTTTCAAAGAAATGACTTCTGTGCCATACTTTTTGGTACCGAAGTGGTTCTTCACTTCTGCCCTACTGACTTCCTTGAATTGAGTTATCCTCTACCAGCCCTAGTAGGATACGATTGAATAGAGTCTCTCCCTCAAGACCTTCTTCCTTCCTCCAACCATATACCAGACTAAAACATCTGGGGATTTCCTGATACCAAGAAAAGTCTGAGATTTTAACAAGGCACTGCAGTCTATTGGGAGAGCACTATGTTCTTGAAGCCTGAACAAGACTGGCTTTGCAATCAGGCAAAGAGGGTAATTTTTTATTTCAGTGTATTGGGGGAAAATCCATCTCTAAAATGCACCAAAACCCAAGATTCAAGCATTATTTATGGAATTTGGGGGCTAATAATTGTCTTTTCCCATCACCACTCTGACTTCAGGAAGGCCAAGAAGTCAAGAGAACTTTAAGGTGGATTTAAGGACTTGAAAGTATTCCATAACTTTATCCCATTGTGGGAACATCTGGGCGCAGATAGACTATTGCTGGCTTGTTGAAATCATTCACCAGATGTGGTAACATGGAAGAAAAGTGCTGAAGGGTCAGCTCTGAGCAACTCTATCAGCCAGCTCCTTTTAGACACTGACACACTGGCCATCTATTAATTTAGTCTTGCATGGAATATAAAAGTCCTCAATTGGCTGGGCCATCCAAAACACTAATCTTTTTACCTAAAGCACAAAAGTTAAATTCGTGGTCTCCTTCCTCTAAATGTTGTCCCTGTTCCTTCATGCTAATGTTGATGAGAAGTTCTAAGTCAGAACAATGTAATTATTATTAATTCAAGGTCTTCCTTGATGTGGAAGACATCTGCTTCCTTTTGTCTGCTAGAATTTTCCCCTTATGGGTAATAGCTCTTCCTCACTCTTGATTCTTTCAATAAGGGGGTCAGGGCCCTCCTCCCAGAGTGCTTTCAAGAACTGATGCAGATTCTGGAGAAGAGAATTATACCCGTTCCCTGTAATCTTAGCTTAAAGTACCATGTAAGTCATGTGAATGTACTGCCAGGCAGCATTCTATTTGAGAATGAAGTTTAGTGGAGTGAACAGCACTAGGACATGGCAAGAGAGGGGTGATTGTTTGAGCTCCTGGATCTTGCAATGCCTGAAGCTACATCATTCCTTAGGTGAAATTTAAAAACAACAAAAAACAACAAAACCCATCATACCTAATCTTTGAGCTGGGATTCTCTTACTTGTAAATGAAGCTGTCCAAAAGCCATTTTCTGAGAAATGTGTGCACATTTGAACATATAGAAGCATCTTCGTTAATGGATTAACCTTCTTTGCCTTTGTCAGAAGAAACTGGGAAATGTGCTCCCAGAAGTCATGACTGCCTATATTCCCATTTACACAAGATGGAAGACAAGACCCAGGATAGCAAAAGAATCCAGTGCTAAATTTTCAGCCTGAGCCAAGAATCCTTTTGGTAGATACTCCCAGCTAGTACCTCTGTCCTAAAAATGATACAATATGATACAAAGTGACACCACCCCTTACTGATCTCTCCAATATGTGCATGGGACTATTTTCTACTGAAAGTTATGGTAGTTCATGGTACAAATATGGATTGATAATTTTTCCTCCTCATCTGCACTTTCCATTTTGACACCTTGAGAAAAAGGGAAGACTATCAAAGTGGTTCTTTGTTATTTTTTATAAACCTGAAGTCTTTTTCTCTCCTTAAGTCAGGCCCTGAGCTAAAATAACCCTCTATTATTTTAGAACAATTGTAGTAAATGGCATTTAAACAAATTGATTTTTTAAAAAATTATTCCACAAGATAGTTTAAAGATTACTATTATTCTTGCTAAAATATCCTTGTCACACATGTTATTTAACTAGAAAAATAATCTATAATTGGTATTGAAATACTGAATACAGATTCATGTCAGCTTAATAGCAAGTTACCTGCACTTTCAAAATTTTATAATTTAGTATTTCTTCTTTGATTTGCAGAACATGCAAATGCTGCTCCCATTAATCTCATTTACATAGCAATACAGTACAGCAGCAACACAGATAGTTTGGAAAGATAATGCTCTTGAAATTAGGAGATACTAGGTCTTCAGTTCTATAAAGGCCAAGACAAAACAGGGGCTTTCCTTGTCCAAGCTAAGCTATTTATATCTGACAACATATTAGAATGTTAGCTCTATTTTCTGATAAATGATAGGGATGTCTTTTTTTGGTTGATTGTCAAAGACCTCTGAGTGATAGTTGTTCTTGTGTCATTTTCAAATAGCAGATTCTGAATTGGATCAGAGAATTGAGTGTCTCTGCTTCTGCTCCTATCAGATATTCTTGTCATACTGGATTTCTCACTGAATTAACAATATGCCTTAGTTGCTAAATGGAAGCCTTGTTCATCTTCACCTTCACCGTTGTCATCATCATCACAGCAAACACTAATTTAATCTTTTCTATGTACCAGATTCTGTCCAAACCATTTACATATACAAACTCCTTTAATCCTCATAATAACCCAATGAAACAGATACTACTATTTTTCCTTTTTAATAGATGGTAAAACCAAGGCACAAAAGAGTTAAGTAACTTACTCAAAGTCACCCAGCTATTAAGTGGCAGATATAAGATTTGATCTAAATCTGGCTCCAAAGTCTGTGCTCTTAACTCTTTGACTAGATCACACTAACTCTACGCTATGTGGAAGGTCCGTGGTAGGCTCTGAAAGCTCAGAATTTTCAAGCATGAAATAAGTATTATTACAGGGCTGCTTCCTTAGTGCTGTTGGAGCTCCTTTATTTAGGAAAAATGTGGCTATTACAAGTGCCCTGAGATTCTCCTTTTGAGGGGAGGGAAAATAATAGCCACATTTTGACAAGGCAAGTACTCCAAAGAGCAGATGTTCTTGCTGGTCCTGCAGTGCCCTGACTCAGAAATATGGCTGAAAGTTTGTCTGGATTCTGCTATAAGTTCCTGAGACAGTCCTATTTTCTGCAGAGGGGGTACCCTCCAGCATTTCCTGTTGTATCGATACTGGAACGTTCCAACCTCTAAGGGGCACTGAAAGTTAAGGCCTTTACTTGAATCCTTTCAAGAACTACATGGCCCTGAAGGAAGCAGTATCTCTGAACCCTCCACAAACTTCCCCTTTCCTGAGGGAAGACATATACACCCAGAAGATGAGGCTGAGTCAATGTGCCTTAGCCTCCCTTCTTGAATTCTGCTTGGCCATCCAAAGAGAGAAATAAGTATAGGTCATAATTACAGTACCAGTCACATGGAAATTTTGAGAGAAAAAGAGAAAGACCACTTGATTGAACCAAGTTGTTTTAATAGGTAAAATCAGAAAGCCATCCACAGAGAAAAGGGAAGCAATTTATGTTGAACATGAAGAACTTTTAATTGCTTTGATCTTTTTACCCCCACACCTATCACCCCTAATTTTGGCCTTGGTTTTGATCGATTTTGGTGCAAATCTCTTCTCTGAATGGGGCAAATGAAGAGAAGTCCATGAGGGCTACCATTATGAGCAAAGATGAGCTCTTACGTGGGCATGGACACTTTGAGGCCACATGATTAGAGGGTACAGTTTTATTGGGTTAGAGTTTCAAGAGGGTTAGAAATAGTCTCTTGTCTCTGGACCTTTCTTTGGTTCTTGCTTTGGAATGTCTGGTTCTTGGCCTCCCTCACCACCCTGTGGCTGTAAGGAGAGATAACTAACTTAGGAATCAGGTGCCCTTTCTCTTCTTTTTGTTCTAAAATACCCAGCAAGAACTCTGGAGCAGGCTTGCAACTCATCCAAAGCCCTAGAGACTGGGTCGGATTTCAGGGCCAGATCTCAAGGTGCATTTCATTTGTATGGTGTCTGTGCATGCTTTTGGAGGGGGTGAATGGTAAGTGTGATGGTGACCACCATGGGAAGTTGTGGAGGATTTGTTATCTTGGTCATCTGTATTTATTTTCATGACTAACATCTAATTGTTGTTAAAGTGAAAGATTCATTGAGAAATTTCAGGGAGGTGAGTCGCTCAAGGTTTTTATGCTTTGTGCTGCAAACATTCTTTCTAATGCTGCAACTATTTCAGTAATACTTAAAGGGAGAAATTTTAATTGCAATAAGGAAGTATAAAAATAAAAGCTTTGGTTTCTGTTTCAAAAACAACTACATATTGTGGTATGGATGGTATTAACATTTTTCTGAGGTGAAATGTGGATCATATTTATAGTATAATTTTCTCAAATAAGATAGAAGCATTTTAAAGTACTTTATTCTGAAAAAAATGCACATTTACTCACTTGTTCTCATTTGTGGGATCATATCGGGGAAATGGATCATGGTCATTATCATTAAAGTCATAGCTAGCTTCTGGATCCTAAAGAGATAACAGAAATTATACAGTAGCATCATAATAGAAGTAGCACTTCTCAAGTCTTCTAGTCCTACTCCATTCCCATTCTGGATGATAGCTCAAAGTCTGCATCTCAAGGTTTCTGCCCAATCTCTGATTTTATTACACCCATAAACTAGGCAGAGATGATAAAAACAGCAAGGTGAGACAGCATCCAATTCTTAGGGAATGTTAACAAATCTACAGTTCACAGAAGCTCACAGGGTATTAGAGCTGGAAGGAATCAGAATTTACTTTGTTCAATCACCTCATTTTTTGGATGGAAAACTGAGACCCCCAGAGAATTTAAATGACTTAACTAAGGCCAAAGAGCTTGTTAGTGACTCTTTAACACTCATCTGTCTTATAGGAGCAAAGATGTGACTGTGAGTCAGGGCTCAGGTTCACCATGATCTCCCTCAGCCTCCCCAGGTACCCTAAATAAACATGTAATTTCAGTAAAAAGAAATGCTTGAAATCCTAAAATATCTTCCAGATCCCATCCCTTTCTCCCACCAGATAGCTACACTAAAATATTTCCCACATAAGAATTCTGTCACCACTTCTGCTACTTCTCAGCGTTTTCCATGTTTTTCAATAATTCCTACTTTGTACTCTTTGCTAATCTTTTTCATCTCTCCTGTCCCTTTGATCCTTAGCTTTACACTACAACTGGGGCATGTAGATGGGTGGAAAGGGTAAGAGAAAGACATGGGAAAAATCTTAGAAAAGAAACATCCACCACCCTGATCTAAAGACCTAAGAGAAATTATGAGTAATTTCATAAACACACAAATAGTTTTCATTTATTTATTTTCACATTTCTAGTAAATTTCCCTTTTAGCTTGGCAGGTTTGCACTGTGAGGTGTACACATTGAATTTACATGGACAGAATCATAGTCACACAACTTTACAAAGCCCGCAATAAGGGGTTTGAGGACGAGGGCTGTGAAAATGGTTTCAGGTATTGGGCTTGATTTGACTTCCCTCAAAGAAGGAGTGGCTATGGGCCTGAATGACTTTATAAATTTAGTGGGTGTAGTTGCCTTCCCTCTCTCCCTCCCCCAACACACATGCTTTTGTGAAACCCTTAGCTCCATTGAATTCTTTCAATGCCCACTGGGTACAAAACAAGTTCATCTGTGCTGGTGGGAGGGTGAGAGAAGGGGCAAAGCCTTGGCTGGTTATCACTGGGGCTGAGGTCAGAGAGCTTCCTGCTTGAAGGGAAGGAAAACCTTAACTGTGTGTCTTTGTAGAGAGCTCTCCGACTCACATAATTGGCATAGATATCTGTGTGATTCCACTCCAAGCCGTCATCCAATACAGTGATAACGACTCCTTTGCCTGTGATGCCTTTTTGCCAAACAGGTATCACATGGAGATCCAGCTTGGGCAGAACTGCGGTCATCCTTGTATCTTGCTGGTAGAGGAAAAACAAAGAAGCATTGGTAAAATCATGATTTGCTTGCTGCAAAATTAGAACTTAAGCTCTGACCTGGAGACACATGTTTCCTTTCCTGGGTCATGCAACTCTTTAGAAGAAGACAATTAAGGTGAGATTAAAAAAAAAAAAGTTAAGGGTAGAGCCATGTGAATCAACAGAGTATTGCTCTTTTCCCAAATGACCCAATGGAAAATCACTTGAAAAGATGAATCGCCCTGAGTCCCTTCTTGGAACTACATGGCTTTGAAGAAGAAGTTTGTCCCTATTTTCTTTTATTTGTAATGGCATACGTAAGCTTTTCATCTTTCGAGGCTTTATTTGATGTTCCATGTTTCCAACTCCTCAAAAACCCTGAGCCTCCATTGCCATGGTGAGCTCACTTTATATTGTCTGGTACACAGTCATTCACATTTTTCAAAAAGCAGAACCTGGAATGCCCAAGTGACTGTGGTCTCACCAGGACTTACAGTTTAATTGCCTATTTCCAATTATCAGTGATTTAGAGGATATGGATGTGTCAGGAGGTTTGGGATTTTCTTTTTCAGATAAAACCTAGGTCCCATATAGTTCTTCTGTAGTTACTTACCAAGTACCACTGCTGATTCCACATTGGATCATTGAAGAGATTTAGTGCTGAATCTCTCAGAGCTGAGCGTTTACTTCTCTCTTTTTCATACTGTTGCTCAGCCCATATCACCTGCAAGGATTTTTACAGCAGGAAAATCAACAGTCAAATAGCCACCTCTATGTAATCACCCTCTCTCTAACCACCGTCAGAGTTCAGGCAGCTCCACAGTGTTTTCGTTTGACTACAGATCAAACTGGTAGCTCACTGAGAAGAAGGGATGGCCTGCTGGACAGACATTTCCTCTATTAGCGTAAAGTGTGGGAGTAAAGGGGGAGGAGAAGCAGTCAGTGAAGTGACGATTCTCTCAAATTATTTACACTGTGGTTATAGTGGAAGTAAAAGTTCATCCTGCTTTTATCAGCAAATGGACCATAATACCTATTTTTATGTTGACATTTCAGGGCTCTGTAGTTGAAAATTTGTCCGTTTTTATCGAATGAGTCAACAAGCTAAGGGATCCCAGACTGCTTTTATGGTGATCTTGTGGCTTTACATGGAAAAGGTAGAAACTGTAAATGTTGCACAAGATGACAAAGGTGCTGTGTTTCTGCAGACATGAAACTCTGGCTGCCTTGTTCTTAGGGGTATTAATACGAGAAACAGAGCCAGGGTGATGAATGAGCACTACTGGCCATGCACACTTACCATTAATTCAGCCTCATGTATTATGCAAAGAGATCTGACAGTCTGAAAATTACCTGCCTGCATTTATGGCATAATCCTATTATACAAGAGGCCCAGGGAGGGTGAGGAGCTACCTTGTGGTTATAGCTATTATGAGATAATGACAAGCTCTTATTTTGCTGGGCAACATGACTATTCCCTACTCATATGCATCCTCTCTGTTGTATACATGATCACAGTCCAGTGTGCGGTGAGATATTGTTAACAGGAGAGTTTTCGTGAGTCAGATCCAAAAATAAAAACTGAAAAATAATTAGTAACTAAAGAATAAAGCCAGCCACTAAGACTGTCCTGAATTTTCAATTAGAAAATATACTGCAAACCTATTATAAACATTGGGAGGGACTTGAGAGCTAGAAATTAGTCACTATAATTTATTTTTAAAGTGCCTGTATTTTCAAGCTTAATTGTTTTGGCTTAAAATATCCCAATGCTTGGAATACACTGTCATCTGGGTTGGTCTTTTGGAAACCAGCTGCTAGAAAACAAGTACTAATCTTTGGAGGAGTGGGTCACTTACATTTGAAGATTTCATTAACAGATTTGTAAAGATAGCCTATTTCTGAGGGCTAATTTGAAAGAATACTATTCCCCACAAAAAAAAAGAGCAATAAAATGAAGATCAAGGGTAATTTTAAAAAATGGAATATTAGAAGAGGCACTCTGCCATTTGATCAGATAAACATCCAATTTTGTAGAAACAGTGTTATGATTAATGTCATTAACCCAGAAGCTCATATTAATCTCTATAAAAGCAGACCAAATGGAACAGAGCAAATTGTTAGTCTCTCTATTGTGTATGCAATAGGTATCATGTTCTTAATTGTAAATAATCCTTTTGATCTGAGGAGAGCATTAAAAATCATCTACTCCAGGAAGCGGACTTGGCCCAGTGGATAGGGCATCCATCTACCACATGGGAGGTCCGTGGTTCAAACCCCAGGCCTCCTTGACCCCTGTGGAGCTGGCCCATGTGTAGTACTGATGCGCGCAAGGAGTGCCCTGCCACACAGGGGTGTCCCACGCGTAGGGGAGCCCCACGCGCAAGGAGTGCGTCCCATAAGGAGAGCCACCCAGTGCAAAAGAAAGTGCAGCCTGCCTAAGAATGGCGCTGCCCACATGGAGAGCTGACACAACAAGATGACACAACAAAAAGAAACACAGATTCCCATGCCGCTGACAACAGAAGCAGACAAAGAAGACGACTCAGCAAATAGACACAGAGAACAGACAACGGTGGGGGGGGGATAAATAAATAAATCTTGAGAAAAAAAAACACATCTACTCCAACATTCCACTGCAAACTTTCATGGGTTCCAGGAGTTTCCCTAAAATAAATTATTCTGAGGATAATATTTCTTAGAATTACATAGATTCCTTTTTGTAGGAAATGATGTTGGAAAGGAAATTCTTAGAACTTCTTTATTATGCCTTGTGATCACCCCTTTTCCCCAAATTAATTTACTTTCAATGAGATATCCAAAGAATAAAACTGAGCCATCTGTTCTTTTTAGTGAGATACTTTGAGTAAGAACAACTGATATGTCTGCTCCATTACATCTAAATTTTCTCCTATGGCAACAAAAGGGGAGGTCAGTCTGGTTTCTTGTCCATCGATGACCAACATGCATTTATTTAGGTAGAGTAGGAAATTTCTTTCCTGCTTTGCCCAAGGACTAAACCTAGCCAGAGTGCTGGAAGTCATCTTACTTTTCAGAGCCCACATACAATGAGCCATCTGCCTTGGAGAGAAGGGGCAGGCAAGACCTCATCAGACAAGAAACTTATAACGTAAAGGTCAGGACCTCCGACTAGGTCTCCCACATCTAGCAATAATCTGGCTCAAAATGTCCTGAATGATGATGCAATGATGGATACAGGCCATTACATATTTTGTCATAACTTACAAAATTGTGTGAGACAGAGTGTAAACTATAATCCCTGGTTAGTGGCAATGCTTCAAAATATGTTCATCAATAGTAACAAATGTACCACACTAATGAAGGATGTTTTTAATATGGGAAAGTGTGGGAGGGGTAGGGAGCAGGGCATATGGGAATTCCCTACATTTTTATGTACACTTATGTATTCTAAAGTATTTGTAAAAAAAAAAATTTTTTAATGTAATTTAAAAAATTATAGCAAGGGCTCATGTGCGCTTTGATTCGCTATCCGTGGTTCTGATATAGCACTATTTGTTCAGGTGCGATTGCCTCTTTTACCTAAGAATATTAATGAACCAGTCCCAATCTTTCCCCATTCTTATAATTTCTCCTTTATTTTAAAACAATTCTATCAGTTGAAGAACAAGTAAAACAGCAAACTATTTCACAAGCTTCATGAATTGCATGTACTGTCAACAGTTCTACCACCCTTCTGTCCTCACCCTTTGTTCTGGAAGTTGAGAGGATATGTGCTCTCTCCCTCTACACTTTCATAATTCCCTAAGGTGGCCTAAGCAACAGAACCATGTGTACAGATATCAGGCCAACTAGGAGAAACTTCCACATTATGATTGTTGGCATGTCCTCCAAAAAAAAAAACCAATATTGTGTCTGCAAATTGCAATCTCTTAACACAAACAGCATTTTCTATTAAAATGTATACATACACCAATACATAGATTAAAAGTGTCCCCACACTTCTTACATACTGTATTTGTTCTAGAAATTTCCTGCTTTTGCTTAATCCTTTATTCCATACACAAATCAGGGTGAAAAGGTATCAAATGTTTTTATTAAACAGTACAATAATTAATATTCACCTCTTAAAGACATGGATTTAGAGCTCTTACATAAATACTAGTCCTCTCTTTAACCAAACCAAATAGAAATGGCAGAAGAGTTTTTTCAGTTCCACTGAAATATTATTGAACACAAGGTTCATATATTATACTTCTTTGGCATCCTCACATTGGATATTGAAGTGTTTGGCAAATAATAGGTACATTATAAATGATTGTTGATTGAGTGTATAGTTAACATTTTCATTAGTGCTGGCACATGGTTTTTTTCCTTTAAAATATGGAACACTTCACAGATTTGCCTGTCATCCTTGCACAGGGGCCATGCTAATCTTCTCTATACTGTTCTAATTCTAGTATATGTGCTGCCAAAATGAGTACATGCCACTTGGTTTTTAATATTCACTTTCATACTCTTATCTATTTAGTCAAACTTCATTATTATGTGAAATGATAGCCCTATGGAGAAAAACACTACAGATAAATAATCATAACCATAATAAAAAAGGACTATATTTGCAAAATGTTTTTGCTCTTTTTGGAAATCCTAGAGAAGGCAGATAAGTCAGGTACTGGATCAAAGACAACTGTACAGCACTTACACGATCATCATCCGATAATCTTTTAGTGATATGAAGGGCACTCCTTCGAGACCTTCGGGGATGGTTTTTATGTTTGAATAAGTAGTGATTTTCAAGTGATCCAATCTATAAAAGAAAAATTAAAATTAAAATCCACTTTCTAAAAGTGGGCTGGTTTGAAACCCAACTAACTTAGAGACAGATGACTTTCATTAAGCCCATTATATGAATTCAAATTTTAACTTTTTTCTTCATGAGGAAGGCATTGATAGAGACCTTCTGTCTCTTGCCAGTGTGTTGAGTGAGATGTCTCTAAGAATATTGCCATTTGGGCTCACAGCATATTTGAGGGGCTCATGATGCTTCTGTTTCACACCTTTTACAGGAACTACATTTATTTATCTATGTATTAGTGTAGTGTACGTAGACATTTCTTTTAAAAATCCATTTAATCAAATTTATTCTGTGAGAGAAAAAGAATTTATAAAAGCAAGCAAATTCCTGGAGCACTATATATGATTAATGCCACATTCAGCTAAAGCAATTCATTAATTCATTGCTGTTATAAAATATACCATCAAATCCTTGGTGATAATTATTATCAACTACTAGTAGTGACCATGTGATTTTCCACTAGTTCAAGGATTTTGGGAAAGAGCATGCAATATTTAGGACAGGTGTTCCAGTTTAGTGTGTACAGACCTCTTGGGGCGGGGTGGGGGACTATCAACACCATTTGGTCCATTTAGAACCATCTTCATTATTCTCTTAAGACAGGTTTCCTTTACTCAAAATAGCTGTTAGTTCAAAACTACCAAGTACTTAACCACCACACCAGGGAACCGAGAGAGTCTACAACTGCAAGCAGGAGAATTGCATCCATCAGCCACGTGGGATAAAAGTCCCCTCTCGATTTAGAAGTGGAGTGGACATAGCCATCCAAGGGTCTGCCAGATGGAGGAATAAAATATGGATTAGAGTGGACTTACTGGTATTCTGCTATAGAACTATTGTGACTCTAGCAATGGAAGAAATTGTATCATTGATGTGGAGACAGTGGCCATGGGAGTTGCTGAGGGCAGGGAGAAGGAAGAAGAGGTGTGATATAGGGCCATCTTCGGGACTTGGAGTTGTCCTGAATGATACTGCAGGGACAGATGCAGGACATTATATATCCTGCCATAACCCACTGAATGGACTGGGGGAGACTGTAAACTACAATAAACTATAATCCATGTGGTGTAGCAGTGCTCCAAAATGTATGCATCAAATGCAAAAAACAAACAAACAAAAAACTGCCAAGTACTCTAGATGCCCTGTATTTCTTTAATTAAGAGACAATTGACAATGTGTTCTTTTAGAACAATCATGTTCTTTACATTGTTGGTTCTTATCGTTTGAAGAATTTTCATAATAGAGATGATTAGACCCTACCCTCAGTCTGCTAAGCCCAAGGAAGTGAATGATGTGCTATAAGCTGTAGGCAGAGTTGGGAAAGGAGGTCAGTAGCCATATGAAATGGTCACCAATGCATAGTTCTGTCTCTGCTGCCAACCAGTTTTGCTTCCAGTCACTGGTCACTCTCTTAATCTTAGCTTTAAATTTAGGCCATAAGACATTCTAAGAATGATGCTAAATTAATGCAAAAAAGGAGGAAATAAAGAGAGCCAAGGAAGTGATAACAGAAAGAATTATTATTTTAAAATTTTTGTTAGTAATACCATTTTAACTGGGAATAGAGAAAATATAACATATTAAAATTACATGAAATATTGATTTTTCCCACTATTTTTTAAGTTTCGTATGACTATGCCATCCCCTCCCAAAATCCCAGGAAGAATATTGAGCTATTCATTTTCAGTTTAGGGAATTATATTTGTTTATTTTAAAGGGCAATTCCCACATTGAATTGTCCATCATTGGATGCATGTCTGGGGCTAATAGGTGAGCAAGGGATGAGGGATTTGTGATTTGTTCTCTTTCCCAATCTCCACCCAAACAGTTACCAATGGTGATATTTAGCCTTTCAATAGTTGCCCAGGGGTATCTGATTATATCCCCGGGGTTTTATTCTATAGACACACATATGCCTATAGTATTCACCCATACAGCTCCATCTGCTATTTACTCTCTCTTTAGGTACCAACAATTCCTAACAAATTACTTGCAGTTACTAAATTTAGTACTAAGCTGCTTTGTGTCTCCCTTCTTCCCACGAGTTATTTCCTATCCCTGGAGTGCCTTCCCCAATTTCACCATACTCTTCTTCCTAAACTTTCCACAAACGTTTCCTCCTTTGGGCAGTTTTCTTTCACACCTCTCCAATCCCCTTCAATCTTGATTTCTTCAATCAACAAATACTGAGATGTCAGGCACATTTTTTATTTCTACACAAATGACATTCAATTGCAATCATTTGTTTCTAAACAGTCTCCTCTAGAGACATGACTCCTTGAGAATGTTTCTTTCCCTTTTCCTATTCCTCAGCCCCTAACAGCAAACCTGGAAAGGATCCGTGGCTGGGCAAAAGCAAACCGCACCTTCTGCAAGAGGGACACAGGAAATTCCGTGTGTGTGCTGGCTTTCCTGCCAGGCATTTCAAAGACAGTTTGGCTCATAAAATTGGAGAATTAAGCCTCTGGCAGGGGAAGGCGTATTCCCCAGTGAATTCGATCTATGGAATAGCCAACGCCCACACGATTACTCATCAGTGACTTTAGCTGCATATCCATCACAACCTCCAGAAAAATAAAAACGCGCCAAAATGTTTTACACCTCCCTCCGGCTGTGGTTAGAGGTAAACCAATTTCCAAGGAAAAGGAAAGCACTAGATTAAAACTCGAACCCCCTGGATTTCCTAGGGGTTGCGCAGCAAAGCAGCCCGCTCATCCTGCCCTCTCGCGTCCCCGGATTCCCCGTCCAGCGACCTATTAACGCAGACTCCACTTGGACAGGCAACAGTTACCATCTCAAGCTGAAACCCTAGGGGAAGCGATTACGCACTTAGCTAAGGAACAAGAAAGAAATAGATGATTTTCCCACAGTCAACTCGGGAGTTGGGCTCTACATTGGGACTGGTCGAGGGAGTTGCGAGCCTTGGACTTTGCAAGTTCTCGGTGAAATCCCAGAACTCCACGGAGAGGCGTGGAGAGTCGGTCCCGGTGTGATTCACCCACCTTTCCTCGTGCCGGCTCCCCAAGCCTTCAGCTGACCCCCAGCTTCTCAGCCGCGAGTCCTGACCGCTGGCGCTCTCCCAACATCCTGGGCGTGCCCGCTAAGGCTTGCTGACCGACACCCACAACCAAGCCTGCTTGGCCCCTTGCACAGTACTTGAATCGGATGCTGCCATATTGAGAAGAAGGAAATAGCCGGCTCCTGACGCAGACCGGCTGGGTCCCGAAGGACAGAACGCACCGCCTCTCCTGGGGGGTGGGGGGTGGGAGGCGCTTAGGTGGCTAGAGCCTGCGTGCACTTCAAGTTCCCTGAACAAGCGTGGAGGGATCTTTCTTTCAAATCGCGCGGGAATGAATTTAATTCTAAAGCGAACAGCGGCTAGAATAAGCTCGACCCAGCTGCAGCTGCTTCTGTCTGCCTGGCTGCGCCCAGCCTAAGCAATAAAATTTTCAAGCCGTCTCTCTTTCCAAACGCACAGGGACAAAAGCTGGAAAAGCTCCTTGCTCTTTGCCACCCTGCGCGCAGGGGAGTGCACCTGGGGCTTGCTTCCACGACCGCACTCCAGTTCCGCCAGTCCTCTCGAGCCCCAGAAAGTTTCTTGAAAGTGCAAACTCTTACCTGACCCAAAAGGTCATAGCCTAGCTCCTCTGCGATGGCCGAGGCTGCCTTTGGTCCCCCGGGGATCTCCGCCGCCCATTCATTGACAAACTGCCTTTTCGCTCCCACACTGTTCAGTGCACACCAAGCGCAAAAGAGGGCGAACACAGTACACGGTAGAGTCCAGGCTTTCCGCTCCATAGCACACACACTCGCTAGCACACAAGTAGGAATGAGAAAGGGAAGAAAGACAGGATAGGAGAAAAGCCAGAAAGACTCGCCCTTCCCACCCTCGAGCTCTTAACCGCTTCTAGCTCCCGGTTGCTCTGGGAGGAGATAGGAGGCGCGCAGCAGATGCTGGGCAGCGGCGAGCGCTCGGAGCAGCGCTTCGGTCTGCCGGCTGAGTGGAGCCCCAGCACTTTCAAGCTGGAATGGAAATGAGTGTTTACACGTCAAATCGACGAAAGCCATCTGTTGACGTCAGATCTACCTGGACTGAGATCTGAATGGTATTCCCGGCGGGGTGGAGAAGCGGCTAAAATAAATGAGGAGAGATTAAGAAAAGGAAGGAAACGTTCGCTGGGACCCTTTAAGTCTGGTCCCTGTCTACCCGTAAATTCTGTCGCCATGAGATACATCTTTACTTTTCAAGAAGAAGTGCCCAGTTGAATATAACTATCGAGAAGCAAAGGCTGCGGCCATGGGGTAATCTCCCCTTCCTTCTGTACGTTTTCTTTATATTTATTTGGTGCTCATTCGTGCGGGGAGGGAAGAAACGATTCTTATAATACACTGTGGATATCAGCACCAGCTATGAAGAACTGGGCTTTCGGATCTTTCAAATCGGACAGAGATTGGGAGAGCAGAGAAGGAAGGAAGATACTCTGTTCAGATTCTGCTGTACACTGCCTAAGAAAATGAGCATATCTCAAAGACAAGGTTAAAGCAATCCTCCTTAAAATTTATTTTGTAATCATTGCAACCACCTTAGTTTACACGTTTACTTCTCTATTGCCCACCCTCAGTAAAACAGTAATAAATTTGATCCTTGGTATAGCAGAGCACTGTGCCTCCACCACCTTTACAGTGCTATAATTAAACAACTAGGGGTACGGGGGTCCCAGGTTCTGTTGGCTTGACTCAGGACGGGAAAGAGCTTTTTACTTTGGCGTTGAACTGAGGCTGTGCCATTACTTTTCTATAGGACGCAAGATGTCTCTTTGTGGAAGACTTTCATCCCGTGCAAAGAGAAAAGGCAAACCTCTGAATCAAACCGAATGAGTTGTCTACCATGGCGGAAGCTATGCGGATTTTGAGGGATTCAGCCTGATGGGCATTGACCCTGAGAGTCTAGGCTTCAGCACCGAGGACTGGACAGCGACACACGCGGGTCAGCAGCCCAAGCTGCTCTCCCTTCTGAACACCAAGGAATGCCGCCCTTCTGCTGCTCGCCAGAACCAAGCTATTTTCTTTTTGACCCGTGCCTTCCCTCTCTTTTGAATTTCAAAGTAAGAAATTGACCTTGAGGGATAAAACGTGGTTAGACTCGGGGTCTTCTGTTGAGCTCACGGGAACACACTGGACTTAGCCCAGAAGTGAAACTGCAGCTGGGTAAGAGTGAGAGAGTGTGTCTCGTCTGAGGAAGATTTCTTCTTCTCTTCTCCTTTTTAAAGCTCCTAACTACCGGGTGGAGGGGGCAGAGAGAGGGTACATCTACTCTAGAGAAAAAGAGAAGGAAAGAGATTGGGAAGAAGACAGGTTGAGGATGTGGAGAAAGGAAGCAAGAGATGTTCTTTACAGGAAGTAAAAGAGACAGGACTTCCCAGAGTATGGGACTCAGTGGTAATAATTTCCCACTCACCTCTATGTTTACCGAAATGTGAGCTGCGTGGAAAATTACTTTAAACTTAAAGCTTTGTAAAAGAAACAAATACCAATGTTACTAAGCCATGCACAGTTGTGTTTTACAATAATGTGAGAAAATCTCGTTGATAAGTTGTGGAGTGGGTTCAGATTGATTGCTCTGCTATCTGCTCTGTAAATCCAAATGTATGTGTTGATGGCTCAGTGAGCTGTCTTCTTTTCACTTCATTTCTTAGCCTGAGGTGTGGCCTTAAGCTCTCTTGGGTGTTTCATTCTCATAGCAGACAGATGCCAGCTGCACCATCAAGGTGAGGGAAACCCATGGCAAATCCTTAATGGTAGGTAAAGTTAGAATAGGAACATGTTTGTCCTTTATTAATATTGTCCAAGAAAATCAGTTTAGCAGAGTATTGGCAATAAGGCCAGTGTCTCGTTAATAATACATTTGTCTTAAATGGAACAACACAGAGAGCTAGAATAAACATTTGGGTGATATACTTAATAGAGCCAATTAAATTCTAATAGTAAGAAGATAATCTCTATACACACCCAATATATATCAGTAATTTATTCTGAAATTGTCTGAGTTTTATACTATGGATCTTTCTAGGATGCAGAAAAAAATGAATGTTTGCCATGGCTAGGGGTGCAAATAGATATGGAATCTATTTTAACTTTTCATATTAAGGTCTGGTTCATATCACGGGGCTTCATAACAGAGGCTTTGGCTTCATACCCATCCTGCTATATGGATCATAGTAATAACCTCTAGGCCCAGCAAAGTCATACTTTATATTGTGAATCAAAAGAACCAATTATTACTATTTAGCTGGTTTTAGTGGTATTTGATTTATCTGATTAACTTATATAGAAAACAGGGTAAATCAGGAACCAGAGGACTGTGTTTCTACTATAGATTATCAAAAGAGAATCCCGCCTTTCATAATTGTTTGCAATTTCCCAGTGATATATTTAATGATTTATTTTTCTTGGAGAGAAGTACGAGCAAGGATAGAATGATCAGGAAGTAAGAATATGTTTATAGGAAACCTACAGACCACCATATCTTTTTAGTCTTAGAAGCATATTGTTTAAAATGTGGTTACTGTGAAGTAAGACACATATATTCAAGTGCACTAAACTATGTTCTCAATGATTTATCACACTGTGAACACTGTGTAACCACTCAGGTCAAGCAAAAGAACATTGCTAGCCCTCCTAATAACATTCCAAGATTTTCAAGAGGCATATGATACAGGGTGAGGAAATAACTTAGGTTTTCCAGTTATCATGTAGACTTATCACTTTCCTGTAGGGAGCAGAACTAAAAGACCATATATTAAGCCAAATCTGTAATTAGTCAATATGTAACTAAGCTAGGAAGAAATTGGGTAGCAGAACATATTAAAGAGGCAAGCCTCTCTATAGCTGTGTTTCCCAACAGAGAAAATCATACTTTTTATATGGAACACTGGCCTAAATTGAAGGGGATTTGGAGACATCCTTATGGGCTTAGTGATGAAATTTATATTTTATTTATACAATTATGATAAAAAAAACAAAATTTGGGGCAATATATTAAAATTGAGTATGGATAATTTTAAATTTAGAAATGTGAACATGCTTCCATCAACATAAATTTTTAATTTCAAGTTGTATGCTTCAAAGACTGTATACCATTTCTGATCAAGACATTTTAAAGAACCTTTCAACTTTTTGATAATTACTCATTGTGATAAATTTTATTTGCAGAAGTAAGGAATAATGAATTTGAAAACACTTTTACAACCATTAAAAACTTGCAACATTATTTTAAATAATCTAACAGCTTTCTGTTTCCTTGCCAAATTTACCATTGATATTTCATACGATGATGCAAATAAATTTAGAATCCATGTAAATTTTATATATCAAGAATTACAAACTATTGAAATTCTAAATTGGAGAATGCAATGCCTTTTAGAGAAGTTACCATACACCTACTTTGCCACAAATAGATAAAAACATCAAATATATGGAAGATTGATATTGGGACCAGTGGAGTGGGTGTAACTCAGTGGTTGAGCACTTTCTTTGCATATACGAGGTCCCGTGTTTAATCCCCATTACCTCCTTACATAAAAACGATATTGGGACCATCACTTAAAGATACATCTGTCAAGAGCCCCTGACTAGCTTCTTCATTATTCCTCCTCCCATGGCTAAACATACTATGCTAGAAAATGAACTCCTCCAGCAGCTCCATTATGGAAATGACATGTTTCAGCAGGTTGCTGGAGTGATATCTAGTGATGGGGATTCTGGTGGGTGAACTCACTGCCTTGAGTCCAGAGCCATGAGTATCTATTTCCACTAATCATGATAGAATAGTCACCAATCTGGCTGAGTCTTTGTTTTAGGAACCCAGGATCTAGCTGTTTGCCTGCCTTCCTGAGGAAAAAGATCAAGTATTTTGAGGAACGTGTATTACTACAGCAGTGAGAAAGCTCTAATCTGTAGAAAGAGATGTAAGAGACTAACAAAGCAAAATCTATACTGGGAGGCTCTGACATTATGAAAAATTATGGAGAACTTCTGTTGAGTGAATTAGACACTTAAAATCTTGAATTTAATATAGAATTGAGCTGAATTATTAGAATTGAAGGAATGAGTGCTCTTAGTTTCAATTGTTGGAAATGATTGGTCATTTCTGATGAAAATGAATAATTAACTGTTGTTATTTACAAATATTTATTAGCAATTTTTCTTTCTTTACAGTAGAAGCTTTTCAAATATGCATCTACTAGGGGAATTTTACAGTATTCCTGTTTCTGCTTCCAGACAATTCTTCTTCCTCTTTGCTCACACTGTCATTTTCATATGGAAATTTCATTATACATAATTGCTTTCTTTATATCTGATGAGTATTTTAGTATGAGAATTATAGCATTTTAGTACTGAAAGGAACCTTAGAAGTCATGTGGTACCTTATTTCTTAAACTGTGGTTCACAGATCAGCATCATGGGTATCACTTGGAAACTTGTTAGAAATGCAGACTCAACCCCCATCATAAACCTACTGTCTTAGTTTGCCAGAGCTGCTATAACAAATACCACAGAGCTGCTTGGCTTAAATAAAAGCAATTTGTCTTAAAGCTTCGGTGGCTAGCAGTCCAAAATCAAGATATTGGAAAGTCATGGTTTCTCCAAAGCTGTAGCATTCTGATGGAAGCTTGCTGGAAATCCTCCTTCTCATGGAGATCTGTCTCCTTCTACCTCCTTCTGTGACTTCTGTGTCTAAATTTCCTTTGCTTATAAGGAATCTAGTCATCTTGGATTAAGGCCCACCTAGATTCAATTTGGCCTCATCATAATAGGATCTTTGAAAATCTTATTTATAAATGAGTTCACACCCACAGGACCTGGTGTTAGGACTTGAACAGGCCTTGTGGGGAACATGATTAAATTCCCAACACCTACTGATTCAGAAGCTGCATTTTTATAAGATTCCCTGATTATTCATATGCAATTAAAATTTCAGAAACATGGATCTAGTCAACATCCTTTCATGCATATGACACTCCTCTATGATATTCCTATCAAGTGGTTTGTTAATTCATAATGCTGTCAATGCAACTGTTCTTTAGTTTGGATTGGCTCGAATGGTTACCAAGTCCCTTTTTATAATGACAGAAATCCTCCTTCATTAACTGTCACCAGGCAAGCATGCTAATTTTTCCCAATGACACCACACTGACAAGTCTCAGTCTTCTTGCTATATGACAGCTCTTCAGGCTTTGAAAACTGATTATTATGTTGTCTCTGTCATTTTCTACTCTAGGCTAAAGGTCCCCAGTACTTTTAATGATTTTGCATTATTGTTCCTATTATCTGAACTGGATCTTTTTTTTAACATACTTTTTAAAAATAGGATACTCAGAATTAAATGCAGTATAGTTGGTTAAACCTGTGCTGATTAGAGCAGGAATTTTACCTCTTTCCAGAAACTAGCCTTCTTCCACTTATAGCTATATCCTAACTAAAACTAGCTTAAGCAAGAAAGGAGGGTCATGGGAATTTATTGACTCATAAAATTAAAACATGGAAAAAGAAACGTAGTACTGACCAAGGAGACTGGATCCAGATATTTAAATACAATATTAACAATGTTCTCTTTCTCTTCCTTTCCTTCTCCATCCCTCTCCGAACTCCCCCATCCTTATTTGTCAATGTCTACACATTTGTAGATTTCATTATTCAGGCTTTTCTACATTGTAAAGTATATGACTATTGGCACCTCTGGGACCACAGCTTTACAGATCACGATACAAGGAAAAAGAGAGTCCCTCCTTTCCATCCTCAGGATGAAAAATCCCAGAAAAGAAATATAAGTGCTGGGCTTGGGCCATTTGTTCACCCTGGACCAATCACTGTAGCCAGGGAATTTTAGTATTGTGATTGGCCAGGCTTAGGTCATGTGGCCAACCATAGGGTTGAAAGTGGGAGGAGGGTATTGGCTTTACTGTGACTTGCAGCCACGTCATTATTTCAGTGTTTTCGGTAAGGAAAGAGGAATTTCCCAAAGGAAGGATGGGATGGAGGTCTATTACCATAACAAGGGAAGAAAAAATATGTTGAGAAACATAAACAATCACCATGCCCTTTAGCTGATAGAAAGCAAGCAAAGATTAGGTATTGACAGTCCATATTTTCCCGTTCTGAACATTAGCCCTCCTGAAGTTCATGAATTCAAGCATCATTCATCATTTAAGAGTAAATATCAATGTAAACTAGTTAACTTAGACAAAACTAATATAAATACAGCATGTAAAAGATTTAAATACTTTTAAATTCTTTCAAATAAATTTAAAGATAGGGTTATGAAAAAATGTTTTACCTTATTATTTTGAAAATTTTAGATTTTTAAAGAGTTGTAATAATAACACACAGAGCTCTTATCTACCATTCCTTCATCTTATGTTTAATAACTACATTATCTAAACCAAATCATTAATTGATACAATATTATTAACTAATCTACAGACCTTCACATTTTCAAACTGTCCCACTAATATATTATTTTAATGGCCCAGGATTCAACTGAGACTCCCCATTATAATTAGTTATTGCATCTCCTTTTTTCCCTTCCAATCTGGGACATTTTCTCAGTCTTTCTTGTCTTTTATGACTTGATACTTTTGAGGAGTACTGGCCATTTATTTTCTAGAACGTTCCTCAATTTTGCTTTATCTGGTGTTTTCTCATGCTTAGATTGGACTTATGCCTTTTTTTAGCAAGAAAAGATATTATGTTTTAGTGCATTGTTATCAAGTGGTACATGATGTCAATATGGCTAATTATTGATGATGTTATCTCTGATCACTTGATTAATCAAGGTGGTATCTGCCACATTTCTCCACTATAAAGTTACTATTTGAAAAAATACTTTCAATGCAAAAAAAATGTTGAAACTTGATAAGAAGAACTGTTATATATTAATATTCTCCACAATCACATTTTGGGGGAGAAAATGAAAATATAATTTCACCTCCAGGGACATTGGTGTTTGTGACCCTCACTACTTATTTGTCCACATGTCAGGAGATTGCTTTTCAGTCTTACTGGGTATATTTCTTTTTGGTCACATCTGGAATCAAGTTTGGCGCATTCTTTTAGCCACATATTAGAAACTGCTGTATGGCAAAGGGTGGAACTGAGAACATGACTTCCCAGGCCCCACTCAACCAGTGCAGACCATTGAATGGCAGCACATAAATTGTTGAATAAAGCAGATCATATCAACTGATATCTACCATTAAATTAAAGGCCAAAAAACGTAGTTGAATATTATTTTCTGGTGCAATTAGAGACAATTGTGGAAGATCTATTTTCCCTATTTACAACAGCTTCAATGCATTCCTTCAAGGATTACATTTATTTAAACAATAAACAGATTAATTCCACATTCACTGGAGAGAGATGAGAAGCAAATTGAATTTAGGTTCAGTTCAGTGTTCATCCCTCGGTGGCATGTTCTAGAAAGAAAATCTGATCCTACATTGAGGCTGAGGTAGCAAATTAAGCTACTTCCCACTGTAGCAGAGACAACTCAGTTCTTAGCTGCTTATCTCTGTTCTGCCCACCTGGTTCCTGTTGGCTACCAAGAATGGGAAGAGAAAACACATTTGCTAAAGAAGGATCCAGTCCACTAGTTAAAAAATTCTATATTAGTTTACAGCAAACTCAGATGTCATATAAAAATCTGGTTTTCTGGCTTCTCTTGAAATACTGGAAATAATGGGTCTGAATTCCCTTAAGGCAACAGTTGTCCCTGCCACTCTCAGACACTGAGACAGAGTGGCAATTTCTACACCTTTGTTACCCTTTCCTTTTTTTTTTTTCCCCTTTTAGCAGAATTCAAGAATCTTTAACTCTATCCAAAATGGAAAAACAACATACAGCAGAGATGATCAAGTGTTTAAAGAAAATTTTCTCTTAACCCTGACTTATTCTATTCAATTGTATCATCTGCTTGTCCCCTCTGCAACCTTTCTGCAACCCTTTCTCCAGAGCCTCCTGCAGACTCTTTCATACACTGTATGTGCTATGGTAATAGCTGTTTACTCTCAACAAGAAAGAGAGGCAAAGACCAATGGGTCCCCCATCTCAGGCAAACATAATACATTGGCCCGGTCTGGGTTGTTACATCCTAGGAGGAAACAAACAAGTAGCAAGAGTTCATTCCAAGCCCATGAAACAGAGAGAGAGAGAGAGATGAATTAGTGGGTGCCACGGAGGTGGAGTTGCGGGGGAAGGAGAAGGTGAGAATGGCAGCAGGGTGAGGGAGTCAATTTAAGGCTACTCAAGTTCTGACACTCCAGTCTGGCTTAATCAGGAATGTGAGACCACACCTACAGAGAGGGTAATGTGGAAGTTTGGCAATCTGACTGTGTGTCAGATTTTAACACAGGCTGTAGCTGACAACCCAGCTTTTCCTTTCTTAGAGCTTCTGTTGATGGACAAAACAGAAGCAACTGAGGGCAGTAGTTTCCATTTTATTTGCAGGGCTAGTTAAGAGTTGACTCAAATGCCCATCAACAGATGAATGGATAAATAAAATATGGTATATACATACAATGGAATACTACACAGCTTTAAGAACGAATACACTACAAACACATGTGATAACATGGATGAATCTTGAGAACCTTATGTTGAATGAAGCAACCTAGGCATTGAAGGACAAATACTACATGACCTCAATGATATGAAATAAGTAAACCAAGCTGCCTCAGAGAGCTAGAGACTGGATGATAGGCTTAAAGGAAATTGGGAGGTAGAGGAAGGATGTAAGCTGACACCTACATGGATAAAATCTATGATAAGCTGGAGATAATTATTTGTACAAGGAAGGGATAAAATGACACCATAGGGTTACCTTTGGGTGGGGCTTTGCAGGCTTGAGGGGGGCTAGGGATGGGAGGATGGGTAATATTGCCCAAGAAATTGGGGGGAGGGTGGGGGAACATACGAACATAGGAGATTGTTAGGTATTTGGTTGAGAGTACAATGCTGAGAAAACTTTTTCTAAATTTAATAAGGAAGGTTACCTATTTAAGATGCTTAAAGGGGATAATCTGATGCAGGACAGGCTCCTAGGGAATATGTGAATGCTCATTTTGCAATAGTAGGTTATATCATTGGATAGAGACCCATATAATGAGAGTGAAGGTATACCCACATCCTGGGGAGGACTGATGCTCTCAAATAGAGGGAATTGTATCTCTCAAGAGAAATCGTGGCTCCCAATGCATTAGGGCAGTTGAGCATATCAAGCCCTCAACACTGTTGCAAGTATCTCTGAACATGGCCCTTCAGGCAATGAAGATTGACTGTCACTGTGGGCCCTAAGGGAAGGGGGAAAGAGGTATTGAATAAATGAAATCAATGTAACTGTGTGAGCAATAGAAGTGTTCCAAAAGATTGCACAAGGATGGATATAAAACATGTTAAATTACACCAGAAATATATAGGGGCTGATAGGCTAAAATGTAAATCATAATGTAAAACATAAGATAACTAAAAATTTAGAAAATTGTATAGTCTAAAATAAAAACCACAATGTAAACTCAAATGTTACCTTGTTTGAAAGCTATTGTCTCAATATCTATACATCAGTTTCAGTAAATATAGTATGATATGTAAAAAGATTATTGCTGTGGAAGGGAAAAGGGTTTTACGTTGGATATGTGTGAGTACTGTATATTGTATATATGAATTACTGTGATCTAAAACTTTTGTGAAAATAAGCTTAATAATTAGGAAAAGAAAAAAGAAAAAGAAAGGATGTAGACACTGAGGAAAAGACGGAAGAAGTTGTCTTGTGAAATTGCATCCAGGGCAACACTTATTGCAGTGATGGAAGGCAAAACATAAAAAACAAAGCTTTTGCATTTTTAATTTTCTGATACCCCAATTTATTTTTACCTTAATTTTTCTAAACTAATATGTATTCTATATCTAACCTTTAAACTCATCTCTATATTCCATTTTACTATTAATGGAACCTTACAATATATTGGGCTTCACTTTTCAGGAAGTTTTGGATCACAGAGAGGTTCAACAATGGCAGGGGAGGAATACTGGTGTGGGATGTTATTGACAGGGGACACATGGTTGGCAGGGAGTTCTCCAGGGCATATATCCAGGGTACATAAAAATGTTTGGATATTTTCATAGTGGTTACAATTAAAAACAACAACTGAGGGAATGCTGGGTTCCTAGCCAGGGGAGCTCTATCACAGTCCCTAAAGGAACAGCAACAATCCCCCAAGTGCAACAGCAAAGACCAAAAAAGAAGGAAGGTCCAACAATGAGCCCTTGATACCAATGACTATGCTTGTAAGCCTGTGCACCTGAAATAAGAACAAGGCCTAGAGCAGCAGGGTACCTAAGAGTTACCTCCTGAAAGCCTCTGTGTAGCTCAAATGTGGCTAGTCTCAAAGCCAAACTCAGCATGTAAATGTGTTGCCTTCCCCCCAGCATGGAACATGACTCCCAGGCATGAGCCTCCCTGGTGCCGAGGGATTACTACCAAGTACCACCTGATGATGTAATTAGAAAATGGCCTTGAATAAAAGGGTCAACTTGGACCAGCAGAATATCTCAGTCTACATTTAATACCAAGAGTTGAAAATGCTTTTTGACCTGAATAAAAGGGGAAAATGGAAAGGACAAATGAGTTTATATGGCTATGAGTCTCCAAAAAGAGCTGGGAGGTTATCAGAGGGATTGCCCTTATGCACACCTGAGCAGAGTCCTAGAGACAGATAAAGTAGATACAACCCCAGGTATTGGTTCTTCTGAGGGCTACAGAGATCCACAGGTTCTATGGTCATGGCAGATGGAGTTCAGTGTCATGTCAGTTGGCCCTACTTTGGAGTTTGTGTTTCTGTGTGATGGAGCTGGACTCAGATGTGATCTTTGTCCACAAGCCTCTCCTGTTACTTCTACCAGATCTGTAGTTGGTGCTGGAGTTTAGTGTATACCCAGGGGACCTGAATCTCTGGACTGACCATGTGATAGCCAGGCCCTGAACCTCAACAGACTTGCAACTCCTACATTCTGGTTTATTGGACTTACCCCACTCAGTTAACATGGAGGTGAAGAAGGTCAACCACCACACCATGGAGCCAAGAGTGCCTACAACTGAAAGCAGGAGAATTGCATCCAGCATCCATGTGAAATCTAAGCCACCTCTTGATATAGATGTGGAGGGACACAACCATTCTAAGGTCCACAGGATGGAGGAATAGAGTATGGATTAGAGTGGACTTACTGATATTCTATTCATGAACTATTGTGATTAGTAATCAAAGAAAATGTGACATTGGTGTGGAGAAAGTGGCTATGGTGGCTGCTGGAGGTAGGGAATGGGAGGAAGAGATGTCATGTGGGGGCATTTTTGGGGGTTGGAGTTGTCCTGGATGGTGCTGCAGGGACAGTTACTGGACATTTTATGTCCTCCCATGGCCCACTGGGAGGACTGTGGGAGAGTGTGGCCTATGGTATGGATCATTGACCATGAGGTGCAGCGGTGCTCAGAGATGTATTCACCAAGTGCAATGAATGTCTCATGATGATGGAAGAAGTTGTTATGGGGTGCGGAGTGGGGTGAGGGTGGTGGGGGGTATATGGGTACCTCATATATTTTTAATGTAACATTAAAAAAATAAATAAAGACAAAAAAAAAGAGTTGACCCAAAATACTGACACCATTTGCCAAACTGGGCATAAACTCTAGATGGACACTTTTTAAAAAAGCACTAAGGTTATATAACCCACAACCCACATCCCAAAAAACAAAGAGTATGTATTACTGCAAGCAAAATAATCCTTCCAAATGCTCCATAAGATCTAAGCTCCCTCTCAATCTGAAGCCGAGTGGGTATCACCATTCCAAAATCCTCAAGCTTGAGGAATGAACACATAATGGGGGGGCGGGAAGATGATGCAACTGTGGACCAAAGCAGACTTCTTATTATTGCAGAAACAGAAGAACTTGTAATGCTGATGTAAATATAGTGGTTACCGGAAGTTCTGAGGAGAGGGGAAGGGAAGAATGGGAAAACATAGGGCATTTTGAGGGCGTTGGAATTGCTCTGCATGATGTTGCAATGATAGACACAGGCCATTACACATTTTGTCAAAACTTATAAAATTGTACTGTGCAAATGTACATAACATAAATTATAGACCTTGGTTAGTAGCAATGCTTCAATATTTGTTCATAAATTATAACAAATGTGCCACACTAATGTAAGATTTATTAATAGGGAAAGTATGAGAGGGGAGAGGATAGGGTATATGGGAATCCCCTCTACCTTCAATGTAACTTCTCTGTAATCTAAATCTTTTTTAAAGATAAAGTTTATTATACGGGAAAAAAAAAAGGTAGTAAGCACAGAGATAAGAGCAGACTTTGGAGCCAGACTGCCTGGGTTTGAATCCCAGCTCTGCCTATTGTTAGCTGGGGACTTTGGGGCACATTTTCTATACACCTTGCTTTAGTTTCCGCATTTATAAAATGGGGATATAATAGTGACTTACCTCATGGACTTATTATATGTAACATATTTGCAACATTTTTTGGAACAAGTAAATAGTTAATTTTATTGAGAAAATAGCACCCTGATTACATCAGAGTTTGTTTTAAAAGAGTATTTCGAATCCTGGAATGGGGAGGAGCCTGTGTGGCTATGGAGGCAAGCTGGACAGGGAGATGATTTCAGAACCTAAAATTGCCCTGCTCAGGTGCCTACTGCCCACATCTGTCTCTCCTCTTTTCCTACTCACTAATTTCCACTGTGCTCCCCTCCTTCTTTTCTTTCTTTCTGCCATCGTCATACACGTTCTCAGTTGATTTTTCCCATAAGCCTGCTGAGAGAGGCAGGACAGATTTCATTAGTCCCTGCTCCCCAAAATGCAGAGATGCGAAGTAATTTACCCACGACTCACACAACTGATTTCAAACATCTGATTTGGTTACCAGACACTTCCTTTTTGGAGCACTTTGCATTTGACTTCATGATTTCATAGTGGACAAAAAGCAGTGACTGGCTAAGGAGAGGGTGGAGAGCTCCAGAGTTGTTCCCTTGAAACACATTCTCTGAAACAGGCGCATGAAAAAAAAAATGCCATGGACAAAGTAAGCTTATTAATATTGTAGTAATGGAAGAACATGTGACATTGATATAAAGATAGTAGTTACCAGAGGTTCTGAGGGGAGGGAGAGAGAATAATAGGAGGAACATAGGGCCGTTTTAGGGTATTGGAGTTAAGTGTAAACCACAATACAAACTATAGACCTTGGTTAGTAGTAATGTTTCATTATTTGTTCATCCATTGTAACAAATGTACCACACTATTGTAAGATGTTATTAATAGGGGAAGATGTGGGAGGGTGAGGGGGTGGAATTTATGGGAACACCTTATACTTTCCATGTAACTTTCCTGTAATCTAAAACCTCTTTAAAAATAAAGTTTATTATATTTTAAAAAGCACATTGTTCTCTAGTTAAAAAAAAAGATACTATGTTGACTCAATATTGTTGAGTATGCTGGAAAGATATTAAGTGTGAAAGCAGAGTCAGTGTGTTCAATATTCAACATCTGTAGTGTTTAGATGGAGGCACACTGCAAAAACAGTCAAAGGGAACAGCTTTGACATGCTTATTCCTTCAGCTGCCCAACTGATAGAACCAACCTGTAATTCTGCCTGATGTGATTGAATAGTAAAACAATTATTTCATTTGCATTTTGTAACTTCATGTGAAAAGGTCTGAATCCAGTTCACATAAGCCATGATTGCAGAAGTATATTAACTGACATTTATATAGTACTTTGTATTTTTCACAGGGACTTCACGTCTACTGGCATGCAGGTCTCTTGCTACACCATTATTACCATTCCCATTTCACAGGCAAGTATCTAAGTCACAGACACATAAACCACTACAGTTCATATAGTTAACCTGACAGAGCCAAACTAGAACTCACTCAGGTCTGTAGTGCGTCTACCTTCCATTAACAGTTTGCATTAAAATGGGTAGCATCCCTGGAACAGTGCCCAGCATTTTGTAGGCTAGTAAGTTTTAAATTCTTTTTGTGCATAATACACCACTGGGTGCTTTTTTAACATGCAGATTCCTGAGCACCACCACCATCATCCCCATTCTGATTCTGGGGTGCTGTGGGGCCTACGGATCTCTGGAGTTGAACAAATGCTTGTTGAGGTTGTAAGAAGCACTGTGGAAAGCCCTTAACTAATGGAGGCTCCTACCCTCCTGCTGCTTCTGTGGCTTCCTCATCATCTTCCTCTTCCTTTTGCTACTACTCCTCTACCTCTTCTTCTGCCTCTTTGTCTCCCACTTCCCTCTCCTCCTCTTCCTCTTCTTCCTCTTCCTTTTCCTTTGCATCCTCTTCTCCTTGCATTCTGTTGTTTTTAAGCATTTCAAATAGATTGCCTGTGGTTATTTTCCACTATTAGGCTGGCTTTATTCTTATCTCTTAGGGAAAATGCCACTAAACCTGGGGGAAAAAAAAACAGTAATTAATTACTCAAAGAAAAAAAAATAACTTCCGTGGAGCCAGTTAGGAAGATAATCATTAGGCTGAAGTGCTCATTTGCTCATGCATTGCTGTCAGAGTAAAAGAACCCATGCTTGCTTCCAGAGCTTATTAATGATAGACACAAATTGAAAGCCCTGACAGTAAGTTTAAAGTTTTTCATCCAAAGATGTAGAACTAGATATAGGATCATTATCCTTGCAAGAGAAATCTTACTTATATTCATCTTTTGCTTGAAGACCAGTCAGGTACTCCAAGAAAGATATTATCCTTCCCCACTCCCCACCTCAACCTTCAAATTGTTGCACCCAAGTGCTGGCAAAGTAAATAAGAAAGCTAACTGCTGAGAATGAAACCATTTAAATTAGCCAGGTGTGGTCACCTATTTTTACACTGCACCTATATAGTTTAGTACCAAGTAGATATTTTTTAGTTATCAGCTTTTAAAGATAACTTGTAAATAGCAAATCCAAAGTACAGGCTTCAAAGTATTTTTACCCTGAATTATGTATTTGATTATTTTTATCAGTGGCTGTCAATTCCTGTTGCACATTAAAATCAACTGAGTAGCTTTTAAACAATGCTGATGGCCTGGTCCTAGACGCAGAAGTTTTAATTTAGTTGGTGTGGCATGGAGCTGCAGCATGATCATGTTTTAAAAGTCTACTAAGTGATTCTATTGGGCATCAAGGGATGATTGTTGAAATACGTAAATCAAATTCACTTGAAAATTTCCTGCCCTCTGCATCCCTCTGAAAGGCATAGACGTTGTTTAAGACTAGTAAAACAATGCAGATACTTTTAAGAACACTTAGGTCCCTAGTAGTGAACTATTAGGTCTACGATTTCTTCTTTTCTCAAAAAAAGCTAAGCCTGCTGGTCAGCAGTTTCTCTTGGCTGAATCAGAGTAGTCATAGAGGTAGTCGCAAGGTTGGAACATTCACCCTTCCTCATCTTCTCTGGTGCTGGTAAAGACCAGCTGGAGAGAGGTGCTTTTTGCACTGGGTTGTATTTCTGGCTTATACCCTTTCAGTGCTCTTTGAAAACAGGTGCATTGAGATCATGATTTGCTAAATTAACCTAATGTAACAGATTTTTCACTTTGTTGGTGCTAGGCACAAGACTTGTTTAATTTAGAAAGATCACTAATTATGTTCTAGGACTTGGTGTCTGTGCCATGATGTTCTGGCATTTGGCAATAGACTTTTACTGCTTTTTATGTTTTAATGTTTAAAGTAAAGACCTTTTAGAAATTGAATTCTTTTCTGATTTTATGTCATGTTGCTGGTAGCTTTATATAATTTAACCCCAACTTCCAGAGGTATTTGGTTTTGCCTTTGTGTTTGGGGAGTTCTGAGGTATAGAAAGGGCTAATTCTTTTATTTCCCTACTGCTGGCTTAAGATTTAATTTTCTTGGGTTGGTTAATTTTTTTGTTTTTCATCTAGAATTTTGTTGCTATTGCTTCCCCTCCTGTTTTCCCCATTCATGAGATTATGCCTTTCAAAAATCCCTGCACAGTAGTTTGAGGGGCTTTGGAAAGGAGTGAATATTTAATTAGCTAACTTTACCTAATAGCCAAAAATAGACACAGACTAAAATGACCCCCAATATCTGATTAGTTGAGTAAACTGTAAGGGCTTCCATCCATGTCCTTATAAGGGTTTTCTCTGTCCTCATCCTTTTGGTAAATTCTTTAAATGGATTTTACTTAATGCTCATAAAAATTTCTTTAAGGAAGTCACATTTATTATCCATTTCATAGATGAGGAAGCTGAGACTTAGAGAAATTTAGCAATGTGTCTAAGCTCGCAGTGTCTTTGGCCCAGATTTGAGAAGACTGGAACTAATTTCAAAAATGACAGAAATAGATCTCACAGAAACTTACCAGTTTTAGCCACAATCTTATCAAGCATCAGAAGGGTATGACAACAATGTTGACAAGAAGGCTTCTGATCAAGCAGGCGCTCAGGTGTTCTCCTTCTTCTTCTCCCAAGGGGGACATCTCCAGGGAGAACATGATGGTCAGCAGTCTGAGAAGGTGATATATCTGACAGGTCGCAGAGTCCCAGGGCAAAATGTGGTCAGGCTTGTCTTTTTTCTGTTACCCAGGCTGTTGCATTGTCCCAAACAAATGTAAGGGAATAATTCTGTCACTCAGCAACTCTAGCATTTGAGCCTATTGTCCAGATTCTGGGCCCAGAGATTTTTATCTTGAAACATGTAGGTGATTTGCTTTAATCTGTGCTCTAATTGCAGGAATTTTCCCAGTAAGCACACTTAGGTGTGGCCACAGTCTGTTTTATACAACTAATAAGCAAGATTTATTTATAAGATTCAATTTCTGCAAAATGAAAGGAAACATATATCTGTAACCCATGAAATGGATGCTTTTTCATGAAATCCCAAGGTGTATGTCTCTAGTGATCCTTGGTGGGAGTTTGGGACACCGAAGACAGTGTGTCCGTGTCGCCATTCCTGAATACTGTCCTCCATTGGCCTGCAGACCGCGAGGAAGACACCACCAAGGTCCTAGGAGAAAGACCCGCTTCCTTCCTTTCATTTTTAAAGATTTATTTTCTTTTCTTTTTCCTTCCCCTTTCTCCTCCCCCACCCTGCTATTTTTGCTGTCTGTGTCCATTCACTGTATGATCTTCTCTATCTATCTCTTTTTTTTGTTTTCTCTTCTCATCTTTCTCCTCTAGGATTCACCAGGATTCGATCCTGGGGACCTCTGAGAGTCAATTGTGGTCAGTTGTGCCACCTCGGTTCCTGGTCTCTGCTGTGCTTCACCTTGACTCTCTCCTCCGTCTCTCTTTTGTTGTGTCATCGTCTTGCTGCGTGACTCACTTGCGTGGGCTGTGGCTCACCACATGGACACTCCACTTGCTACGTGGGTGCCGGCTCACCATGCGGGCACTCGCGCGGGCACTTGGCTCACCGCGTGGGCACTCGGCTCACCCTGCGGGCACTCAGCTCACCACACAGGCACTGGCTTACCGCACAGGCATGCTTTCTCTTCTCCTTTTTTACCAGAAGGCCCTAGGGATCAAACCTGGGTCCTCCCATATGTTAGGTGGAGGCCTTATCACTTGAGCCACGTTCGCTTTCTGCTTCCCTTCCTTTTTTTCTTTTTAATCCCTCCCTGTATTAGTCAGCCAAAGGGGTGCTGATACAAAACACCAGAAATCTGCTGTGCATTATAAAGGTTTATTTATTTGGCTTAAGAGCTTACAGTTACCAGGCCATAAAGCATAAGTTACTTCCCTCACCAAAGTCTATTTCCATATGTTGGAGCAAGATGGCTGCTGATATCTGAGAGGGTTCAGGTTTCCTGGGTTCCTCTCTTCTAGGGTCTTGCTTCTCTCTGGGTTCAGGGTTCTTCTCTTCCCTGGGCTTGCTTCTGCCTGGGTTCAGCATTCCTCTCTTCTTGGGGCTTGGTTCTCTTTCCTCTGTGAGCTTACTCCTGCCTAAGGCTTCAGCATCAAATTCCAACACCAAAACTCCAACATTAAGAACCCGCAACTCTGTCCTTTGCCATGACTTTTATCTGTGAATCCCCACCTACCAAGCAGTGGGGACTCAATGCCCTAATGATGTGACCCAATTAAAGCCCTAATCATAACTCAGTCAGGCCCAGGTACAAATAAGATTACAAACATAATCCAATATCTAGTTTTGGAATTCATAAGCATATCAAACTGCTACAGCCCCCCTTGCAGTCTTTTTTTTTTTTTTTTTGGCTTGCTTGCTTTCTGCTCTCTGTGTCCATTTGCTCTGCGTTCTTCTGTGTCTGTATTTATTATTATTTTTTATTTATCCTCCCCCCCTTGTGGCTTGCTTGCTGTCTGCTCTCTTTGTCCATTTGCTGTATGCTCTTCTGCATTTTTGCTTGTCTCCCTTTTCTTGTTGCGTCACCTTGCTGAGTTGGCTCTCTGCAGTGCTTGCGGGCCAGTGGCACTCTGCAGCATGCAGGCAAGCCTGCCTTTACAAGGAGGCCCTGGAACACGAACCCAAGTCTCCTATATGGTAGACAGGAGCCCAATTGATTGAGCCACAGCCACTTCCCTCCCTTTTTTTTTTTCAAAGATTTATTTTATTTATTTATCTCCCCTTCACCCCCACTGTCTTCTCTCTGTGTCCATTCACTGTGTGTTTTTCTGTGTTCACTTGCATTCTTGTCAGCATCACCAGGACTCCGTGTCTCTTTTTGTTGTGTCATCTTGCTGAGTCAGCTCTCCATGTGTGTGGCACCACTCCTGGGCAGGCTGCACATTTTTTTTGCACAGGGCAGCTCTCCTTGAGAAGTGCACTCTTTCCACGTGGGGCTTCCCTATGCAGGGGACACCCCTGCGTGGCATGGCACTCCTTGTACATATCAGCACTGCATGTGGGTCAGCTCACCACATGGGTGAGGAGGCCCTGGGTTTGAACCCTGGACCTCCCATATGGTAGGCAGACACTCTATCAGTTGAGGCAAATCTGCTTCCCTTTCCTTCCTTTTTAAAGAAAGGAAGCCTTTTAAAGTAAAACACTCAACGTCCTCACCCAAAGTTCCACTGGTCCCCAGACTGAGCATACATATACACTTCTGGTGATAAGTCCAAACTATGCAGAGTGAGGTTGGTGGAGGCTCAACTAAGGCTTGTAACTACCTCATCTACTTTCCCTGGAGAAGACAACTGGTCTCATTGCCTTATGCCCAATGATTCCCTTCTGAATGCTTGCTGGGCCTCTAGGGACTGTCACTTCCAATAGAAACTGGTTTTCCAACTTTATCTCTTTTCTCTTCTTAAAGTCCTTCTTTTTTTAAAAACTCCAGCTCCTCACCCAAAGTTCCACTTTTCTCTCTATTTGGTGGAACATGCTAGCTTTTACTGTGGGATCCTCTAATTCCTAGTCCAGCCAGTTTTTTTTTTAAATTTCCTTGGCCCTGTACTCAGATCCATGACATTCTCTTTTCTACCTTCTTTTCATCCTGGCTCCTGAGGAAGGATGAGCTCCAGGTACCCTTGGTGTGTATGTTGGGGTGAGGGAGGGGGAGTCTTCTAGCTGGAATGTTTTTAATTAATCGACTTTAATTTTTTAGCAGTTTTAGGTTTACAGAAAATTGAGCAGATAGAAAAGTGTACCCATATACACTCCTCTCCACTGCTCACAGTTTTCCTTATTACTAACATCTTGCATTAATGTAGCACATTTGTAACAATTGATGGATTGACATAATTAGCATTAACTGAAGTTCATAGTTTAGATTAGGACACACTCTATCACAATAATTTTATTACACTCCTATCACAATAATTTTAAGTGTCCAAAAGAACTTTAGACACATGGCTCATCCCAAAGATTACATTGGCTCTGTATAAGAAGTTCATATTCCTGTAGTTTAAATAAATTGATTTTATTTTGCTGAAAAACATTTTCTCATAACCCTGAGTTACATTACAAACTGCTCTTCCATTAACGTGACTTTGAAGGATACCGTGGCCAATTGCTTCTCCTTAATTGCTGGGCTTTATCTGGGTCTGCAGAAGGAAAGATGGTCTACCATTCATATGTGTGTGTGGCTGGATAAAATTTTGTGAAATTAACTGGGGTTCTCCAACCTCCATTCCTATTTAGTCAGGAACAAGCATTGCTTCAGGAAGGCTGCAGGTTTTTATGCCAGGAGCACAAAAAAGAAAATAAGCAGTCTATTTTCAGCATTTGAATCTAAAAATAAAAATTTGAACCTCAGTGTAGACTTGGTACACTCTAAAGCCAAGGGCATTAAGATTCAAGATCCAGATTCTTTCAAGCTGCAAGAAACCAAGCCCCAAAAGAAGCCAGGCATGAAATCTGTGCCATAACGATAGATTGGAAAGAAAATAAATGAAGAGTCAAGCTTCTATATCCTGGACACAAGATAAAGGTTGCCTAGGCTAAGGGAGAAAAGAGTTACTTTGAAGCAACCATGGAATACAGGTGTGGAACTTCAGCTCCTGTTCCCATAAGACCAGGTTGGAATGACTGAATTTACTATTCCATAATTTGAGGAACTTGAAAGTAGAGGCAGGATTCTAATTATTTGATAACCAAAGCACAGACAATGACCAATTAAAAGAGATGGCCAGTCAATCCAAACGACTATTCTAGTACATGAGTACATGCTTGCTAAATGAAAGACTTGGAGGGAGAAGGGTAATGTCTGACTCCCATTTGAGAATTCCAGATGGCAGCAGCCTTACAGATGTGCATCACAGCACCATGGCAAGGGAGCAGTAAAATAAAATGAGCCAAGGTCTGAGCAGACATGAGACACACAGAAGCCCTCTTTAGGTTTGAAATGTTAGTTGGGGACAAAACAGACAAGAGGAAAAGCTGTATTTTCTATTATGATTACTTCCTTTTCTTACACACTTCTTGTTTTCTGGGGACTTAATAATTGCTGTGTGTGTTTGTTCATTTGTATTTACTTATCACCAGTTCATCTCTAAATTATCAACTGTTAGTCTAAATATTCTCCTACTGTATTCTAATGTATTAGGTAAACCTTAGAGGAAGGGATCAGGTATTACACAACTTTGAGGACCATCTACCGCCCCTCATCTGCCTTCAATAATCTAACGCAGTGCTTACCACTACCCAGTCCTTATTAAATGTCTATTGAATAACTAATAAATGAAATGAGAGGAACTTGACATGCCTCCTAAAAAGTTCTGTCACAGAAATTTCAAATAGTTAAAAAATGACTTTTCACCAATGAACACACACAATCCCCACCATGTAGAAGAGAAAAAAAAAAAGACTTTATTTCAGTCAAGAATACATACAGAAAAGCAGGTCCAAGTGGTATGATGAGAAGCAGGGCCTCTGGTCATGCTTCTGAGTCTCAAAACACAGGAAAAACAACTATTCAGAAATGCCGGTTGAATGCTTTGTTCCCCACTATGTGTTCACATTAAACTAATTTTGAGCCCTCTTGTCATTCATTTAGGTAGAGTCATTAGTTGTATTTAAGGGAATTATATAAGTGATTAGATTTGTAATTGCTCTACAAAATTATTTTCTAGATTATCTTTCTTTTGCCATTACCTACATGTAATGAAGCTTAATATAATGCTTCTTGGGAGGAAAGAGAACTCTGAATTTTAAGGGAATAGAATTTCTTCATGAAAAATGGTAATTGTCTTAGTCTGCTAGGCTCTTATGACTAATACTCCACAATGGATTGACTTCAACAATTTATTGTCTCACAGTTTCAGAGGCTGGAAGAATTGCTTCCTGCCGTGTCGCCTTCTGGGGCTGGTTTGCTGCAGTCCTTGGGGTTCCTTGGCTTGCATGCATCTCTGCCTCTGTCACATGGAGAAGTCCTCTCCTTTCTCATGTCTGCTTTCCCCATTTCTGCAGACTTTAGCCCTGGTTCCTCCCTGTGGTTTTCTCTTCATAAAGCCTCTAGTCATCTGAATTAAGACCCACCCGATTCAGTTGGCTACACCTTAACTAAAGATTACATCTTCCAAAGGTCCTATTTACAGTGGGTTCACACCCACAGGGACACAGATTAAGAACACGTAATTGTTGGGGCACATCATTCAATTGACCACAGTAATCCTGGTATATCACAATAATGTGATAATGTAGCTACAGGAGAGATACTGGGCATCACCATGAAGCACTGTGGAAGGAGATCCAAGTGTGGTTTTTCCTATTGACTAGGACAGTCTGAGCTGTTCTCAGTGGGCAATGTTTAGCTGAGTCTTTGGAAACATGGTTTCCAAAGTATACATGGAATATGATTCTATGGCTTTTCAGGAAACTAGACTCAATTAAAAAAATGGTATTTTGATTGAATCAGAAGAAATGCTTTGACATCTAGTGAAACTTTAAATCTAAAATTAATCCTTTAATATGCAGCAATAACATCCTTGAAACAAGGATCACACAGCATTTCATCTGTTCTATCATACTAAAGCTGTATCCACATTGGCAAAAAGAGAAAAATTTAGGAAATCATCCAGATGAATCAAGATAAAAACAAATCAATACAAACCAGCCTTGGATAGTACTTATGAGACTGATTTTTCATCTGGATTGCCCACATAATTTTCTCAAAGATACCATCGAATTTATATCCTATAAATGATTTTTTGACCTTGCCTAATTTTCCAAATATATTTTTTTCTCTCTCAACTGTAAGACATGGTTTTAGAACTACTGTAATCTATCTATATGTTGTTCTCAAAAACAGATCCAAATTGTTGAGATCTTACTATGTGACAGTTATCTTATGTATGTTACCTCATTAGTATTCACAATATTTCTATGAGAAATAGATTATCAGACTCATATTCCAGACAAGGGCACCCAAGCCAGAGAGAGAAAATAACCCTTCCAAGGTCTGAAACTAATGAGTTCCTAAGCCTAGGTCCAAAGTCAATTCCCCTTTCATGTCATATTAATATAAAAGAGGTGTTGGTGATTCACTGTCAATAGTCTGAGCACTATGTGTTTATTTTATGATTCAGCCATCCCACCCTGCCCTATTCTTCTTTGTAACCGAAAGAAGCAATTTTATGGGTATCAGGCAGAGGCAGGTGTGCAAACATGGCTGTAGAAATCAAGTGGGCAATCATTAGCTGAGCATCTGTCCTGCACCCAGCTCTGTGCTGAGCCAAAAGACATACACAACTCTGGAAGTTGATAAACCAGAGATTGTTTCTGTTCAGAATTTATTTTTCTGGTATTTCCCAAGCAAAACACCAGTGGCAATTGAAATAACTTCAGGTGGCTCACCAAACCCTGAATTAAATAATATTGAATCTCAAAGAAAAATGTATTTCCTTTCTTATCCTTTCAATAACTATTGGTGGCTTAGTTTGGTGCTGGTATGCTTTTTTTTAAAAAGAAGGTACCAGAGATTGAACCCAGGATCTTGTACATGGGAAGCAGTGCTCAAGCCTGAGTTACAACCACTCCCTTGGAACGCTTTTTAAAACCCCTCTTAATCTCTTTTGCGAATAAAATGAAAGTAAGCATTTGACTCAGAGCCTTTGGCAAGCAGTAGAGCATTTATTTTATTGGTATCTTCTATTACAAGTGATGCTAATTTTCCTTTTATGGTAGTGATATAAAGTGTACCTTCTAAATGAATTTAAATTTAAAAATGAGTCAATTGAAATAGCTATTTTTAAAATAATACACATGGTAAAAGGATGTGACAAAATAGCAAACCTGGATTATGAATGAATGGCAGACTGCCAAAAGAGAATAGGCAGAGTCTTAGGAAGCCTATCCTGAACTAGGCTCTGCCGCTGCTCATTTGCTGGGAAAAGCTGTCCCCAGCCTCTGTGAAGAATGAACAAAAATGGAAACTTCTTCTCTATGGAAGAGATATTGTGTGTTAAAATGTCAGTCATGGAAGCCTCATTCTCAGTAATTAGAAGCTCTCATAAATAGAGTTAACAATAGGTGACTTTTATTCCAGGGAGACTGCAAAGAAGACTGAGTTGTTTATAAAAAGATATGGGTGATAGATCTTGACACCCTGGTTCTAGGAAGTAAAGGGACTTCACTTGAGAAGATAAAACCAGAATAAGCAGGTAACACATTTCCTACTTAGGCTTAGGGTCCTGCTTCCTGCATTCCCTTTCTCCTTATGATGTAAACACAGGTGGCTCTATTAGGATGATGATGGGTAAACACCTTCCTGCCCAGCATCAGCTGAGAATGGACATTCCACATAAAGCAGCCACCCCACATTTGAGGCTCCCCTCTCCAATTTCTAAAAGATGGTCTGTAGCATTACTCAAACTTATCCCCTTGAGTCAGAGTCATCATGACGAAAATTAAATAAATAAGCCACAGTTATACAAATACCGACATACTCAGGTGCTGATGAGCCTCATAAAGCTGTTTGAGGGGTTAATGCTTGCCCAGACTATTGCCATCTAGAGCATGGGTTGCCAAACTATGGCCTGAAGGTCAAACTCATCTGAGAACTAAGAATGGTTGTTACATTTAGAAATGGTTAGAGAAACATCAAAAGAATATTACTTTGTGACGTGTGAACATTTTTGAAATTCAAATGTTAGTATCCATAAATAAAATTTTGTTGGACCACAACCAGACTCATTTACTTATTTGTCTATGGGTGCATTTGCACTACAGTAAGTGAATTAAGTAGTTCCAACAGATACCATCTGAGCTTCTCAGGGCTGCCTTAACAAAGTACCACAAACTAGATGGCTTAAAACAAGAGAACTACACTGTCTCGCTGTACATTTGGAGGCTGGACGTGTGAATAGGTGTTGGGAGGGCCCTGCTCCCTCTGCAGTCTGCAGGGAGGAGGCCCTTCCATGCTTCTCTCCTGGCTTCTGGAGGTGGTTGGCAAGCTTTGGCGTTTCTTGCCATCTTTTCCCTCTGTGTCTGTCTGTGTCACCTTTCTCCTTATAAAGACACCAGTGATATCGGATTAAAGGCTCAACCTATACCAGTGTCACCTTATTTTAACTTAAATAATTCCATATGCAATGACCCTATTCTCAAATTAGGTCACATTCACAAGTACCAGAGGGTAGGACTTCAACAGATCTTTACGGGGGACTCAGTCAATCTCTAACAGTCACAGAACCTAAAATATCTGGCCCTTCACAGAAAAAAAATTTGCTGATCCCTGATCTAGAGCAGTGTTTACAAGATTTGGGAGTTTTGTGGATCAGTACAGTTAAAGGGGTAGGGAAGATGACAAACTGCGTTGCCAGTTCCGTTTGCTTTTGTTTTATTTTTCCCAAATAAAGATACTTAATCCTGCTACCTTTTATCACCAGACTTTAATGAAAGGAAGTGTACTATAGCACAAAGATGTAAGAAGGGGTGTAATCTCAGAATAAAGGGAATATTGTACAGTTAAGAAAACTGACTTTAGAGTTAAATCTAGGTTTAAGTCCAGACTCCAGTTTTCTCCATGTAGGAAATTGGCCACATTTTTTAACCCTTTTAGTCCTTAATTTCCTCGTCACAGCTGTCATAAGAACTCCCAGACTCTTCCCTTTTCTAGTATTTCAATAAATTGACAAGTTTCTAGGTTACTTCATTCTCCCATGTCATTTGTTACCCAGTCCTATGAAGAAACATCTGCAACAGGGGAAGGTATCATTTTTTTGGCATTCAGCATACATTACTTTATATATTTTATCACCTTTATTTAGGCATCACATTTTACAAATTGATTTTAATATCATTGAAGGTAGTGACTACAATTTGTCATTTTTTCACCTTATTAGCACCTAATATGATGCCAAAAATATAATTAAAGTCCCTATATTATATATAGCTCCCTTGACTGAGCATTATCCTTGCTTTCAACATTGTCCCTTCTGCCCTATGAATGTTAAATACTGAGGTTGAGAAATAAATACAATTATCAATCTTTTCTACTTATTAGAAATGAATGGTTATATCTCAGGACTGATTTGATTGGTACAGTTTTGGCAATACAAACATGACAGACAGAATCCCTCCTTATGTTGAGGAAATTACATATCTTTTTATATAATTCATTTCTCTTATTGTGATTTAATGGTTACAATTTTGGGAGCATTTTACATACTAATCATATGGCACAAAGTCAATGAGGATTCCTTCAAAATGGTGAGCCAGGTTAATAAAGCTTGTGATATTCCATAAATAATATCAAGAGAGGAAAACTAATATAACACTTGAAGTATATATTTTGCCAACATAGGGAAAATGGCCTATGAAGGCTCTTTTAAAAAAAAAATTTAAGCAATTACAAGATTCAGCTGCTTAAGCTTTAATTCAGCAAAGGACCAGAGAGTCCTTAGAACTCCTGCAGAGTTTTCTCTTTCCCTCCCTGCTGGAGCTACCCTTCAGAGTAATTAAGAAATAATTTCAGAGTAGCCACACATGTAGGCAATCAGACCCAATATAGGAAACACCTGTTTTTACTTCAATTCTGGACTGCTTACTAATAGGACATATTTGTCTTGGGACATTGTGTTTGCTTGTGTAATTGTGCATAGCTCATTTTCAGATTTTAACACAGATGGATCCTGAAAGCAGTTCTGAGTGAGTGTGTCTGGGTAAGCAAGACACAAAAAAAAAAAACCTTCCTCATTTTCTGTTCAAACAGACGTAAGCAAAATGAGGCCTGGCCTACCCTCTGCTCACACCACGCAGTGTAAACAGGAAGCAGTCCGGGAACGGCTTTGGTCTTTTTTAGGCTTAGCAACCAGGTTTCTTTTGTTTGGTTAACAGTTCCAGACTCATTCAGCCAAAAGCGGTGGAAAGTACACAGGTCAACATCTAGACAACCAAAGTGCTAACAAGTAACCCTGATGTCAGAACTACCAGAGGCGTTGCCCTAATGGGAGGATAGGCTGCGAGTGACTGGAGTTGCAACATCATGTCTGTCAGCTGCATTCTGAAAAGCGTTTTCATTACCTAACCCAGAAGAAGTATATCAGAAAATTCACAAAATAATGGAAGAGGAGAGCAAGATTAGAAGAGGATTCAAACTCAAGTCCAATAGAGCCAGGTTAGAAGTAAAAGTGACCTTTAAACTCTTTGATATATAAATTGATATATACAATATACAGTACTCGAAGTGGAGAACAGAGACAATGGAATGGAAAAAGTCAGGCTTGCTTAAAGTAGCTGCAAATTTATGGGAAAAGTATTTTTTAGGGATGAATTATCTCACATTTTCCTCAAATTGGAGGGGCAGAAATATCTGAAAATATTAACCATGTTCATGATTTCTGTGTAAGTTGAATGTCCACAGACATAATTTTTAAAATAGTTTTATGGAGTTATAGTTGACCTACTGTAAAATTTAACTAATGTGTACACTTCAGTGGTTTTCATATATTTACAGTTATGCAAACATCACCACTTTCTAATTTTAGAACATTCTTCATCCCAAAAGAAACCCCATACCCATTAGTAGTCTCTCCCCACTATCCCTCTAACTACCAATCTACGTTCTGTATCTAAGGGTTTGCCTATTCTGGACATTTCATGTAAATGGAATCATGCAACAGTGGCCTTTTACGTCTTCCTCCTTTCACTTAGCATAATGTTTTCAAGTTTTCTCCATATTGTAGCATATACCAATACTTCATTTTGTTGTCGAATAATGTTCTATCATAAGGATACCCCTCACTTTTTAAATCCATTTATCAGCCCTTGGGTATTTTGGCTATAATGAAGCTGCTAGGAACATTCATGTACAAGTTTTTGTGCGGATGTATGTTTTCAGGTCTCTTGGGTATATTCCTAGGAGTGGGACTGCGGCATCATGTAATGACTCTATAGTTAACTTTTTGAGGAGCTGCCAGAACTGTTTTTGAAAGGGGCTATACCATTTTACATTTCTAAGAGCAATGTATAAGGGTTCCAGTTTCTCCACATCTTCACCAACACTTGTTATTTTCCATCCTTTTTTTCATTCTTGCCATCCTCGTGGGTGTGAAGCGGCTAGGTAGAATGACTCCAGAGTGACCTGGCCTCAGCAAAAAGACCCGGCTCCTTCATCTGGTTTTACTATCTAGTGATCCTCTCATCCATCTTCTTTTTGGGTTGCAGACTAGATGAATTAAACTAAGAATATATATTTTAGCCTAATCATGGGCATAATACATATACACTTTTATTTGCAAAGTCAAGTTTTGTGTTAAGTGCTGGTAAGCACTGAGTGACTAAACCCTAGCTTGAAACAGGTAAGTACTCCAATGTGATCAACACTGACTGTAACTGCTTTCTGAACAAGCAGAGCAGCACAGGTAGACAGCCCTAACAATGGCTCCTTTTCCTACAGAGGTACAGAGTGAGGTATCAAAAGAACCCAGCCCTTTATTCTACCATACGGATACACCACATTTTGTGATGTCAAGGGATCTGAGAATCAAGGGGTCTGGATTCCAGTTCTGTGAATGAACCATACCCGACGCTATTTCCCAGCACTGCCTCCCTCCAGCCAGGTTAGATGTGCCTGCTCTTTGCTTACCATAGTCTGCCTGGGTTTACCTTTACAGTGCAGTTAAAAGATTTTATATTGTTTCTTGCTTAATTGATGACCTTCAGATCCTAGATTTTAAGCTCCATGAGTTTAGGTAATACTATCTCTTTTGCCTGCCATTACATATTCAGCACGTTAGCCAAGTACCTGATATATATGTAGCTGGTTATTAAATGCTCAAGGTCAAAGAGCTACAAGTCACTAGATTGCAATTTGAACTAACATCAGTATGGAATGTTATCGTTTGTCCAATAGTACCTTCCTCTACAGAGAAGTTTTCTTAGAATATGTAAAACAGGGATTTTGAACAGTACCTATCACATAGAATTATTATGAGAACTACATTAAAGATAAGTTAAGACACTAAAATTTGTGGCGCATAGTAAACATATACAAATGTGCGTCATTATTTACATTCTCACCCCAAGGTATCAGTGTCTTCATAAAAAAGAGTCTGAGTGATATTTTCATTGACATGCCTCACAGTCCTACATTCTGATAATATGCTTATTAACATGAAAACCCAAATCAATGGTCTTTATGAATATTCCACTTCTGAGAAAGGTAGGACAGTGTCCCCGGTGGAAATGTGTATTTAGGGACTTGACAACAATGGAATGTCCAATTTCATTTATGGAGATGAAATTATACTTGATAACTGCTATTTTTGTTTGGGTAATATGTGACTTAAAACTCAGCTTTTATTTTTCTCTTGTACATTGATAGTGTACAGTGAAATATTAGGTTGGGTTTAGAAAAGTTTCAGAAAATGTCAAGTGTCCTTTTTGCTGAAATCAAATCCTGTGGGTTGGTTGCTTTTTGATTGAGAAAAGGTCATTGTTGTGGATCATTTCAAATTCCCAATGTAATTTTCAGAGTATAATGCTTCTTGGAGGAACCATATTACAGGAAAGATACAAGTCCTTTCTGGTTTTCTAACTATGCTCTGAAACTCCAAACTTGATTTCCTGATTTTTTCCAGTGAAAAAAAAATGTCATCTTATTTCCTTTACTTCTGAAACTATGTTCTTAAAAATAAGCCTCTGTTAGAGAAATCGATTACTCAGATTTGATAAAACCTATCAGATATTAATTTGTGTTTAAGTACTTTAAAAAATTTTTTTATTATTCCAAACAATACCCCATCTCCCTTCTTCTTATCCCCTGGTAACCTCTAATCTACTTTCTGTCTCTGCAAATTTGCTATTTCTAGTCATCTCTTATAACTATAATATTTTTTATTATGTCCCTTGCTTATTTCACTGAGCATAATGTTTGCAAGGTTATTCCATGTTGAAGCATGTCTCATAACTTCATTCTTTCTTATGATGGAATAATATTCCATTGTGTCGTATGTATCACATTTCGTTTATCCATTCATTTGTTGATGGACACTTGAGTTGAGTTGGCTACTGTGATTAATGCTGCTTTGGTGTAAAAGTATCTGTTTGAGACCCTGCCTTCCCATTCTTTCTACATATTGGCTCATATGATAATTCTATATAAAACTTTTTGAGGAACTGCCATACTGCTTCCCACAGTGGCAGCACCTTTTTACATTCCCACAATGCACTAGAGTTCCAGTTTCTCTGCATCTTTTCCAACACTTGTTCTTTTTCATTTTTAAAATAACAGTTTTTTAGTTTGTTGAAGGCCTGATAATGCAAAGTACCAGAAATGGAATGGCTTTTATAAAGGGAATTTATTTGGGATAAAAACTTACAGTTCCAAGGCCGTGCAAAGCCCAAAACAAGGCACCATCAGAGATGCTTTCCCAACAAATCAGCTGCTGTTGATGCGGGCATGTTGTCACAAGGTTAAGCAAGAAGGCCACCGATCTCTGCTGAGGTATCGGCCTTTCCCTCCAGGCTCACCATCTCCTCTTGAGCTGCTTCATAGTCCAGCCTCTTTAGGCTTTGTGCTTAAGCAATCCTATATAGTCCTCTCTCTTACATGGTAGAATCAAACAGGATAGCTTTCTTTTCCTGTGTCTGTCTTCACTTTTTATCAGACCTAGCAAGAGGGAGGAGACTCAACCTGCATCACACCTCACTGGGGTAGTCCAATTGAAAAAAGGTCTCACATCCGCAGAAGTGGACAGCACAAACATAATCTTTCTCTTTTTCCAATTCATAAAATAATTTCAAACTGTCACAAATAGCTATCCTTGTGAAAGTGAAATGGAATCTCATAATGGTTTTATTTGTATTTCCCTCATAAGGCATACTGTCTTGATAGGGAAAACTTTCAATATTTTACCATTAAGCATAATATACAGTATAGGGGTTTATAGATAATCCTTGTCCAATTAAGGAAGTTTCCTTTTATCCTCAGTTTGCTGTGGGGTTTTGTTTTTTCTTTCATCATGATGGATATTGAATTTTGCCAAGATCTGGCTACAAGGCAACTAATTGCTGCTGGTGGGTTATTGCTTCAATGCCTTTTTAGTGAATTTGCTTCTAGGAAATATAGGTGTAGATACATTCATGTTTGTATGTGTGTGTCCAGGATTTTACAAGGATACTTCTGATTCCAGTTCACCTCCATAGGATTCATTCTAGACATCCCCCTTTCCTTATTTGTAACTCCTTTTTCCAACATGAGAAACCCCAATCTCATTATCCACATTATATTTACTCAGCCCTGGAATATGCATAAAGTAGTTTCAGAATTTCTAACCCATACCCATGTGAAAACAAATGAACTAAAGTACTATAATTTGTTTATGGTTCTTTTTGTCCTAAGTCTAAGAGTATATAGTGAAAATACGGTTCTAGAAAGTTACAATGGTTCATTGTTTCCTTTTTTCTTCCCCTCCCCTTTCCGTGTAATTATGCTGCTGGTTTGTGTTATAGTTAGGTACAGCTGCTACTGTTTGTATTCATTTTGGGTTGACCCTATGTCCTAGCTGAATTTGATTAATTTTTTAAATTGTTTTTGAGATTGGAAACATTACCACAGTTCTAAAAGTCAGAACTATACAGAAAGATATATTCAGAATGGGGTCAGTCTTTGTTCTTTCCTCTGCCCTGTTTCATTCTCCTGTTCTTTGCACCCCATTCTCTCCCACCTTTTGTAGCTGACCAGTTCTCATTAATTTCTGTATTATAAGCATAAATGAGCATATAAATAAATTTTGTCTCATGCCCCATGTCTATTACAAGGTAGCTTACCACAGATATATTTTCTTCTTACTTTTAAAAATTTTAATATATCATGAAAAATCATGAACTCTCCATATCAGTTCATAGATACTTTCCTTGTCCTTTTGATTATTGCTGCATAATACTCCATAATTTCTTTAACCACTCTCCTTTATATGGAGATTTATATTGTCTTCAATGTTTTGCAATGACAGATGACACAACAATGAATAACCTTGTATATGTGTATTTTTGAATTGTTGGAGATTGTCAAAATTTAAATGCATATATAGCTTTGGTAGAACTTGCCCAGTTCCCCTAGAATGCTTGTACAAATTAAATTTGTACCAGCGATGTATAAAGCTCTTTCCACAGAGGCTTGCCAAAAGAATATATTGTCATGCATTTTAATAGTTGTCAATCTGATAGGCAAGAATTGTTATTTTAGTGTTGTTTTAATTTTCATGTAATTATAAGTGATTTTGAACATCTTTTCATGTTTTTAAGGGTTATTTTAATGTCACTTTTGTGAAATGACTATTCACATTTTTCCCCATTTTCCTACTGGTTTGGCTCCTTGTATCTCAAATTTTAAGAGGGCTTTGTATATTAGGGATATCAGTTGTTTGTCTATGATATGTGTTGCAAATATTGTCTCTCAGTGCATCAGTTGTCATTTGACTTTCAATGAAAAAATATTTTAAATTTTTATAATCGTATTTACTAATAATTTCTTTTATTGCCTCTGAATTTTGAGGCAAATTAAAAAAGACTTCTTCTAACTTGCAATTAAAGAGAAATTCACCCACGTTTGTCTTCTAGTATTAGTATGGTATTATCTCTCACATTTCGACCCCTAATGCATTTGGAATTTATTTTGGTGTATGGATCTAATTTTATATTTTTCAAACTGACTACTCAGTTTTCTCATCACCATTTATTTAAAATCTTCATTGGAGAATTCCAGGAAGATGGCATTGGAGTAGATAGTCAGGGCTCACTTCTCTTTCAAAAACAGTGGAGGAATGGCATAAACTGTCCAAAGTAGCTGCTTTTGAAATATGCAGACCAGAGGAGTGCTGTACATCATTCAGGAGGGAGTGGGACAGAGAGATGAAGAGACAAAAAAAAAAAAAAACTGTGTTACCTCTGTAGCAGAGAACAGCATCCACCTCCCACCTTCAAGGTGAACAGCCTCAGCAAAACCTGGGGCTGACTGCTGCTGACTGAACGGTGAGTGGATATTTTTTCCCTGGGAAAAGGGAGGATGTGGGGGAGCGCTGAATGTGGTTTCTTTTCAGTGAATTTAAACAACAGGGTCAGATTTTGAATCCAGGCTCTAATTGGTGCAGAAACACCAGCCAGAGGAGTTTAGAGGAGACACCACCATGGAAAGATTCACCAAAGCACCCATCTGATGGCAGGCCAGGAAAATGAAGGTGAAAAAAGACTTTTGGGAGTGTTTCCTGCCCTTATCCCCAGACTCCCTTGGATATGGTCTATATCGCATTAGTGTGTCCTTGGCCCTGTTTTGATAACTTAATTATGGCAATTTTAAAGATTTTAATAAATTGAAACAAAAATCAAAGAAAAGCAGTGAAACAAAACCACTCAACTGTAAAATCCTAGGCAAGAGAGAGAAATTGACCATCAGGGTAAACTCACCAACATAATGTGATACCTAGATATCAGCAAAAAATTACAAGCCATACTAAGAAACAGGAAGATATGGCCAGCTAAAGGAGTAAATTGAAAATCCTGGCAAAATACAGGTTTTAAAACAAATAATCAATGAAATAGAAACAAATCTCTTAACAATTCAAGGCATTGAAGGAAAATATGGCTAAAAAGATAAGGGATATTAAGAAGACACTGGGTGAGCATAAAGAATTATTTGCAAGCTTCCAAAGAAAAGTAATGATATTATGGGAATGAAAGACAAAATGGATGAGATTAAAAATACATTAGAGGGAGCAGATGTAGCTCAAATGGTTGAGTGCCTGCTTCCCATGTATGAGGTCCCAGTTTCAATGCCCAGTACCTCCTAAAAACAAACAAACAAAAGAACAATTCTCACTCTCATTAGGGAGCAGATGTAGCTCAGTGGCTGAGCACCTGCTTCCCATGTGTGAGGTCCTGGGTTCAATCCCTGGCACTTCCTTAAAAAAAATAAGTTAGAGGCATATGTATTAGTCAGCCAAAGGGGTGCTGATGCACAATACCAGAAATTGGTTGGATTTTATAAAGAGTATTTATTTGGGATAGGAGCTTACAGATACAAGGCCATAAAGCATAAGTTACTTCTCTCACCAAAGTCTACTTTCACATGTTGGAGCAAGATGGTTGCTGATGTCTGTCAGGGTTCAGGCTTCCTGGGTTCCTCCTTTCCAAGGTCTTGCTTTTTCCTGGGTTCAGGGTTCCTCTCTTCCCAGAGATTGCTCCTTCCTGGGCTCAGGGTTCCTCGCTTCCTGAGGCTTGCTTCTCTTTCCTCTGTGTGCTTACTTCCCAGCTTAAGGCTTTGCCAACATCAAAACTCCAACATCAAAAAACCCTCAACTTTGTCCTTTGCCATGCCTTTTACCTGGCATACCAATGGATTGGGACTCAATGCCCTAATAATGTGGCCCAATCAAAGTCCCAATCACGAAAGCGGACTTGGCCCAATGGATGGGGCATCTGCCTACCACATGGGAGGTCTGCGGTTCAAACCGCAGGCAACCTTGACCCCTGTGGAGCTGGCCCATGCTCAGTGCTGATGCATGCAAGGAGTGCCCTGCCACACAGGGGTGTCCCCCATGTAGGGGAGCCCCACACACAAGGTGTACACCCTGTAAGGAGAGCCACCCGGTGTGAAAGAAAGTACAACCTGCCCAAGAATGGCACCGCACACACAGAGAGCTGATACAACAAGATGACACAACAAAAGAAACACAGATTCCCAGTGCTGCTGATAAGGATAGAATTGGTCACAGAAGAACACACAGCAAATGGATACAGAGGGCAGACAATTGGGGTGGGGGATAGGGGAGAGAAATACATAAAAATAAATCTTAAAAAAAAAATGTCCCAATCATAACTCAATCATGCTCAGGTACAGACCAGATTGCAAACATAATCCAATTTCAATTTTTGGAATTCATAACCATATCAAACTGCTACAGTGTACAACAGTAGATTTGAAATGGGGAAGAATGGATAAGCAAATTAGACGACAGCATATCTGAATTTGTAAAGATAGAAGAACAAACAGAAAAGAATGGGAAAAAATTGAACAGGTTATCAGGGAATTGAATGAAAGGATGAAATGCACAAACATAAGTGTAATGGGTGTCCTAGAAGGAGAAAAGAGTGGAAAAGGACAAGAGTGGACTATTTGAAGAAATAATGGCCTAAAATTTCCCAACCCTTATGAAACAAATATATGAGTTTAAAGTTCTCACAGATAAACAAAACTGAGAGAGTTTGTCACCAAAAGACCAGACTCATAAGAAATTCTAAAAAGAATGCTGCAGCATGAAAGGAAATGGCAGAAGAGAGAGGCTTGGTGAAGAGCATAGAAATGAAGATTATTAGTAAGGGTAACTAAAAGGGTAAAAAGAGCAATAGGAAAGAGACATATCCTATGTCATGTCTTACAATAGTAAGAATAAAATGGTCAAAGCAAGTAATGCCTTTACAATAATAACAATGAATGTTAATGGATTAAACTTCCCAGTCAAAAGACTGGCAAAATGGATTAAAAATACATGAATCATCTATATGCTCTCTACAAGGTACTCAACTTAGATGCAAGGACACAAATAAACTGAAAGTGAAAGGGTTGGAAAAGATATTCCATGCAAACAGTAGCCAGGAAAGAGCTGGAACAGCTACACTCATATCAGATTTTATAGATTTTAAATGCAAAACTGTTATATAGACAAAGAGGGACATTATAAATTAATAAAAAGGGCAATTCACCAAGAAGAAATAACAGTAATATTTATGAACCTTACCAGTGTTCCCCCAAACCATAAGGCAAACTCTGGCAAAACTGAAAGCAGAAATAGATGCCTGCAATAATAGTTACAGACTTCAATATACCACTCTCATCACTGAATAGAACATCTGGACAGAAGATCAATAAAGAAACAAAGTGCGAATAATGTGATAAATGAACTAGACTAAACAGACCTAAATAGAACATTGCACCCCAAAACAGTAGAATGTACATTTTTCCCAAGTGCTAATGGACCTCTCTCCAGGACTGATGATATTTTGGATCACAAAATAAGTCTCAACAAATTTTAAAAGATTGAAATTATACAAAGCACTGTCTCTGATCATAATGGAATGAAGCTGGATATTAATAACAGGTGGAGAACAGGAAAATTCACAAATATATGGAGGTTAAACAACATATTTTTAATGAATTAGTGGTCAAAGAAGAAAATTGCAAGGAAAATCAGTATATATCTTGACATGAATGAAAACAAGAACACAACATATCAAAGTCAATGGTATGCAATGAAGGCAGTGCTGAGAGGGAAATTTATAGCCCTTGATGCTTACATTAAAAGAGAAGAAATAAAAAAAAAAAAAACCTAAAAGAAAAAAAAGAAGAAAGAGCTAAAATCAAAGACCTACCTGCATGCCTGGAGAAATCAGAAATAGAGCAGCAAAATAATCCCAAAGCAAGCAAAGGGAATGAACTAACAAAAATTAGAGCAGAAATAAATGAAATTGAGAACAAGAGAACAACAACAACAACAAAATAGAATCAGCAAAACCAAAATTTGATTCTTTGAGAAGATCAACTAAATTGACAAATGCTTAGCTAGACTGACAAAGAGAAAAAGAAGATGCAAATAAATAAAATCAGAAATGAGAGGAGGGGATAGTACTACTGATCCCACAGATATAAGAAGATACTATATGCCACTATTTGCCAGCAAAATAGACAACTTAGGTGAAATAGACAATTTCTGAGAAACAAATGAACTGCCCTCACTAATGTGAGAAGAAATAGAAGACCTCACCAGATCAATCACAAGTAAAGACATTGAATCAGACATTAAAAAAAAAAACTTCCCAAGAAAGAAAAGCCCAGGACAAGATGGCTTCACAGATGAATTCTACCAATCATTTCAAGAAAATTAGTGCCAATCCTGCTCATACTCTTCCAAAAATGGAAGAGGAAGGAACTCTACCTAACTCATTCTATGATGCCAACATCAGCCTAATACCAACGCCAGGTAAAGATACTACACAAGAAAAGATAATTACAGACCAATCTCTCTAATAAATATAGATTTAAAAATCCTCAACTAAATACTTGCACATTGAATCCAACAGTAAGTTAAAATAATTATACACCATGATCAAGTGTATTTTATCCCAGATATGCAAGGATTGTTCAACACAAGAAAATCAGTTAACGTAATACACTACATTAATAAATCAAAGGAGAAAAATCATATGATCATCTCTATTGACACAGAAAAGGCATTTGACAAATCCCAGCATGTGGGGATTAGTTCCACCACCTCAGCAAGGGCATGATTAAATGATTTATTAGACCTTATCTGTTCTTGCTTCAGAGCAAAAATAGCTCTGTCCTTGCTAGCTCTGTGCAAGCTCTCTCTTTTTGCATCAAGTTCTAAAATGGCTTCTTTTTGCCCTTTCTGCCTCTAGCTAGGATGTGAGTCTAGAGAGAAGGTTTCTTGTTCCAAGACAAACCATCCTTGAGAAATTTAACTTTAACCACAGCCCTTGGCCAAATCCAAAAATACATGATATATAAGAAAGAGAAATAAACCAAATGGAGCCCCCCCTGCATATGAGTTTTGGTGTATGAGTCTTTCATTCCCACAGCACCAGCATTCTTTCTTAATAAAAACATTTCAAAAGATAGGAATAGAGAGAAACTTCCTCAACATGAGGTAGGGCATATATGAAAAGCCCTCAGCTAACATAATAATCAATGGTGAAAGGGTGAAAGCTTTTCCTTTAGGACTGAACAAGACAAGGATGCTGTTATCACTGTTATTCAGTATTGCACTAGAAGTTCTAGCTAGAGCAATTAGGCAAGAAATGACTACAAATCAGAAAGAATTAAGTAAAACTCTCACTATGTGCAGATGACACATAGTGAGATAACAGATAACAGTAAATTTAGAAAACCCTAAAAAAATCAATAATGAAACTACTAGAGCTAATAAATGAATTCAGTAAAGTGGCTGGATACAAGATCAACATGCAAAAATCACTCATGTTTCTATACATAAGAAATGAACAATCTGAGGAGGAAATCAGGAAAAAAAATTCCATTTACAATAGCAACTAAAAGAATCAAATAGGAATAAATTTAACTATGGATGTAAAGGATGTATATTCAAAAAACACAAAACTTTGCTAAAAGAAACTAAAAAATGACATTCCATATTCATGGATTGGAAAACTAAATATTAAAAGATGGCAATTCTACACAAATTCATTTATAGATTCAATGCAATCCCAATTAAAAGTCCAGCAGACTACCTTCCAGAAATGGAAAAGTCAATTACTAATTTTATTTCAAAGAGAAAGGGACCCAAAAGAACCAAAAATAGCTTTTAAAAAGAAAAATGCCATTGGTGGACTCACACTTTCTGATGTGAAAGCATATTACAAAACTACAGTGGTCAAAACAACAAGGTATTGGCTTCAAGATAGACATATAGATCAGTGGAATAGAATTGAGAGTTCAGAAATAGACCTTCACCTCTACAGTCAGTTGATTTTTGACAAGGCTATGAACCTGACTCAGCTGAGATAGAATGGTTCTTCAATAAATGATGTTGAAAGAACTGGATATCCACATCCAAAAGAATGAAAGATGATTGCAATCCCACTCCTTGTACAAAACTTAACTCAAAATGCATCAAAAAGTGAAATATAAAAGCTAGGACAATAAAACTCCTAGAAGAAAATGTAGGAAAACATCTTCAAGATCGTGTGATAGGAGGTGGTTTCTTAGACCTTATACCCAAAGCATGAGCAACCAAAGAAAAAATAAGATAAATGGGACCTTCTTAAAATTAAAAACGTTTGTACTTCAAAGGACTTTGCCAAGAAGGTGAAAAGGCAGCCTACTCAATGGGAAAAATATTTGGAAACTACATATCTAATAAGGGTTTAATATACATGATATATAAGGAGCTCTTATAACTAAATGATTAAAAAAACAAATGAACAAATTAAAAAATGGGCAAAAGAACATGAATAGACATTTTTCCAAAGAGGAAATACAAATGGCAAAAAAAGCACATGAAAAAATATTTAATGTCATTAGCAAATAGGGAAATGCAAATCAAAACTACAATAAGATATCATTTCACACCTATTAGAATGACCACTATTAAAAAAAAAAACAGAAAACTTCAAGTGTTGGAGAGAATGTGGAGAAATAGGAATGCTTATTTACTATTGTTGGTAGTGTAGAATGGTGCAGCCACTGTGGAAGACCATTTGGCAGTTGCTCAGGAATTTAAATATAGACCTGCCATACAATTTGGCAATCCCACTCATTGGTGTATACTCAGAAGAACTGAAAGTAGTCACATGAACAGAGATTTGTGCCCTAATGCTCATAGTGGCGTTATTCACAAGTACCAAAAGATGGAAAGAAATCAGGTGTCCATCAATAGATGAATGTATAAACAAAATGTGGTATATATATGATGGAATGTTATTCAGCTGTAAAAAGAAATGAAATTGTGATGTGTATGACAATATGGATGAACCTTGAGGATATTATGTTGAGTGAGATAAGACTGATGTAAAAGGAGAAATTTTTTATAATCTCACGAATAAGAACTAAATATATGGAGAAAAGTCAATGAGTTAAAAACTAGAAGATTGGTCACCAGAAGATAGAAGTGATTATAGAGAATGGAGAGTAGTGGCTTAATTTGTACAGAATTGGTAATAATGGTCATTGTAAATGCTTGGAATTGGATAGAGGTGATGATAGTAAATTAGAGTAGTGTAATTAACAGTGCCAATATAGGGGTATGATTGTGGTTGAAAAGGAACGTTTAGGGTTGTGTATGTCACTAGAAGAAAAGCTAAAGGATAAAACATGGGACTATAGAGCATGTTGCAGATGATGAGTGCGTTTAACAGTACAAATTTAAGAATGTTCTTCAATGAAAAAGTCATTCTTTCCTGTAGGAACCTGGACTGGATCCTGCACATATCACTTGAGTCTGAAATTCAATGTCTTATCAGTAAAGTAAGGATATTATTATCCTTTTCAAAATACTGGTGTGCAGTTGAAATGATATAGTATGTACCCTATTGTAGACACCTAGTAAATGCTAGTTTCCTTCTCTTTAAATAGTTACTATGTGTTGGCTTAGTTTCTAGATGAAACAGGAATGTCTTCAGAGTAGAATTTCCCCAACAGTAATGTTCATAGAAAGCACTCAGTTAAATGCAGAATACTGGGACCTATATTTTATATATTCTGATTCAGTGAGTCTGATATGACCCAAGAATGTGCATTATAACCAGACCCATGTGTGATGTTGGGACCACATCCAGAGAAGCATTAGACAATTATAATTACTATAAGGCTGCAAAGATTATAAACTCATTAGAGTCATAAATCACCTTATTCATAAAACTATTTGATATTAGTTACAAAACAATATGCCTGTGATAAAAATGATGAAGATTTTTAAAAGTTGATATTAATTAGTTTGAATTTGGGGTTTTTAAGACAGATCATGAAGAAAATTAAGAATGAGGATGGGAAGGGAGCAGGTGCGTTTTGCGTTTAATGACTCCTGAGTATGTTGGTGCGCTGCCCACACTGCAGCATCCTCACCTAGAATTTGACAACATGAAGAAAAAAGGAAGACCTATCTTTTTACTTGTGTTCCAAGGCTAATTGGAGAAAATAAAAGACAAGGGAGATCTATTCTAGAAAATAGCCATCTTTTTGAGTTCCAGTTGAGCTAAAGATAATATGTGCTTGACTTACAATAAACTTAAATTTTATGCCAGCACATCTTTCCCCAGCAACTGCCTTCAATAAATAAGTAGATGGATAAAAACACATTTACTGTTTAGAACCCATTATAGAAGAATGCTGTCTCTAGGTCTCTTACTCTAATACTGATATAGGTAATATTTGACAGGGAGACCAAAGCTATGATTCATTCGTGAGTATTATGTCTAAAAAGTAATTTTTGTGGCAACTCAAGCACTGAGTGATTTCAAATTTCTAAATAGATGATAAAGTACATCAGCATGATTAAATGCACTCACTCCCACAAGAACAAGTGTTTGTTCTCAATATCATCATGCAGCTGTACAACTCTAATTTGAGTCTAGATGTTCAAAAACACCTGTCACAATACGTTGTGCAAGATTATATTTTGTGTGGTGGGGATAGTATGTAACAAGCTCAGGCTCTTGGCTGAAAGGTAAACTGCAATGCAGTCTTGTTTGTCCAGTTTTGATTGAACTGCCAAGGTGAACTTTTTTCTATTGTCCTTGAGCTTTTAAAGATTAGAGAACAATATTTTGCTAATTTAGAAGCTTGGTCCTTTTATTCCAGCTGGACCATTTCTTAGGTAGGTCACTTTGTAGAGTCAGTTACAAGTTCAGAGACAAGAACTCTCCTTAGCTCATTCTAATGGGGAAAATAAATACATTTTAAAAAACTGTCAAGATTTATAAATAATAATACACTTACACAAATGCACACATGCATCATGGTGGCAACAATTGGAAACCACAGCAGGGGGGGTACTGGGTTCCTGGCCAGTGGTGCTCTGTCGTGGTCCCTAGGGGAGCAGCGACAGTCTCCCAGGTACAGCGGCGGGGACCGGGAGGGAGTGAGGGTTCAACGGTGAGCCCCTGATGCTAATGACTATGCTTGTGAGCTGATAAACCTAAAATAAGAACAAGGCCTAGAGCAACATTGTGCCTGGGAATTTCCTCCTGTCAGCCTTCATGTTACTCAAATGTGGCCAGTCTCGAAGCCAAACTCAGCATGTAAATGCAATGCCTTCCCTCCAGCGTGGGACATGACACCCGGGGATGAGCCTCCCTGGCAACGAGGGACCACTATCAAATACCAACTGATGATGCAACTGGAAAAGGACCTTATACGGAAGGTTCAATGCGGATCAGCAGAATATCCATGTCTACATAAAATACCATGACTTTAAAATGCTGTTTGACCTAAAGTAAGGGGGAAAAGGAAAGGAGAAATGAGTTTATATGGCTACGAGTTTCTAAAAAAGAGTCTGGAGGCTGGCAGAAGGATTGCCCTCATGCACAACTGAGCAGAGTCAGAGAGACAGATAAAGCAGATACAACCCCCAGATAATGGTTCCTTTGAAGGCTAAAGAGACCCATGAGAGTTATGGTCATGGCCGATGGGGTTAACTATCAGGGCAGATGGCCCCTCTTTGGAAATGGTGTGTATGTGTGATGAATCTGGACTCAGATGGGATCTCCCTTCATAAGTCTTTCATGCTAATGTGCCGGAGGTGCAGTTAACGTTGGGGTTTAAGATATATTTAGGGGATTTGAATCTCTGGACCGACAATGTGATAGCCAGGTCCTGAGCCTCAACAGACTCCAGCACCTACAATCTGATTTATTGGACTTACCACACTCAGCTAAGATGGAGTTGAAGAAGGACAATCACCACACCGTGGAGCCTAGAGTGATTACAACTGAAAATGGGAGGACTGCATCCAGCATCCATGTGGAATCTGAGCCTCCTCTTGACATAGAGGTGCAATGGACACAACCAATCCAATGTCCACATAGAAGAGGTGGCATGGAATTGGGAAAAGTGGACATGGTGGACGATGGGTATGGGGAAGGGCAGGAGGAGATGAGAGATGGAGGCGTCTTTGGGACATGGAGCTGCCCTGGATGGTGCCTCAGAGGTAATCACCGGACATTGTAAATCCTCATAGGGCCCACTAGATGGAATGGAGGAGAGTGGGGGCCATGATGTGGACCATTGTCTATAAGGTGCAGAGGTGCCCAAAGATGTACTTACCGAATCCAATGGATGTGTCATGATGATGGAAACGAGTGTTGTTGGGGGGGAGAGGGGGGGTGGGGGGGTGGGGATGAATGGGACCTCACATATATATTTTTAATGTAACATTATTACAAAGTCAATAAAAAAAAATTAATTTAAAAAAAAAAAACAAAAAAAAAAAACAAATGCACACATGCACACACACTATATATCTGTATAACTTAGAGAATTTTCTAACATCAAGACGACATAATTGTCTGAAAAAAATATATATATATATTTTTTTAAAGATTTATTTTTCATTTATTTCTCCCCTCGTTCCACCCTCCCGTTGTCTGCTTTCTGTGTCCATTCACTGTGTGTTCTTCCGTGACCACTTCTATCCTTATCAGCAGCACCGGGAATCTATGTTTCCTTTTGTTGCATCATCTTGTTGTGTCAGCTCTCCATCTGTGCGGTGCCATTCCTGGGCAGGCTGAACTTTCTTTCACACTGGGTGGCTCTCCTTATGGGGCGCACTCCTTGCGCCTGGGGCTCCCCCACGCGGGGGACACCCCTGCATGGCTCAGCACTCCTTGCGCGCATCAGCACTGCATGTAGGCCAGCTCCACACGGGTCAAGGAGGCCTGTGGTAGACGAACGCCCTAACCACTGGGCCAAGTCCACTTCCCTGCAAAATATTTTTGTAAAGGATCATCCCACACATAACAGAAAGGGAGAAGACAAATAAATATATTTTATATTTACACAAAATTTCCAATGATGACACATGTGTGACTTTAAAATTGTTATAAAGATGGTGTGAATGTGAAACATAAATATTTTTATGAACCAATATTATGTATAATTTCTTTTATATCTAGACTATTTCATTACATTTCAGACTTTCAGCATGTCCCTCTCAGGCAGGACACAAGATCCTATGCCCACCTGCTTGACCCAATATCCTCTTCCCAGAGGGGAAAAAAATAGTTGAAGACAAGGACATATTACTATATGAGCATATATGTGTATGTGTATGGAGAGAGAGTGAGGGGATAAAACGAAACCAGAGAGGGGTGGCAGACTTGGCCCAGTGATTAGGGCGTCCATCTACCACATGGCAGGTCCTAGGTTCAAACCCCAGGTCTCCTGGACCCGTGTGGAGCTGGCCCATGTGCAGTACTGATGAGCGCAAGGAGTGCCCTGACACGCAGGGGTGTCCCTGCGTAGGGGAGCCCCACGCGCAAGGAGTGCACCCCGTAAGGAAAGCCGCCCAGTGCGAAAGAGCAGCCTGCCCAGGAATGGTGCTGCACACACGGAGAGCTGACACAACCAGATGACGCAACAAAAAGAAACATAGATTCCCGTGCCACTGACAACAACAGAAGCAGACAAAGAAGACACAGCAAATAGACACAGAGAACAGACAACTGGGGTGGGAGGGGGAGAGGGGAAGGAGAGAGAAATAAATAAATAAATAAATCTTAAAAAAAAAAGAGAGAGAGAAACCAGAGGAAAAAGCTGTTATTTTAAATTTAATTTTAAGAAAATTTATTAGAGAACTTGTATATTTACAAAATAATCATGCATAAAATACAGGATTGCTGTATACCACACTATTATAACACCTTGCATTGGTGTGGTACATTTGTTACAACTGATGAAAGAAATTTTTAGAATTGTACTGTTAACTATAGTTTATGTTTTATTTTGGTGTTCAGTATTTGTGTTGTCCAGTTCCATGGATTAGAAATAATTCTAATAATGTAACCTGAAATGTTCCCTTTAACTACATTCAAATATGTAATTCAATAATATTAATTATGTTCACAATGTTGCACTATCCAATACCAAACTTTTCCATAGTCACAATTAGAAACTCTACATTTTAAACCTTAACCCCCTATTTCCTGTCCTCACTCCATCTCCAGGAAACCCATAGTCTAGATTCTTACTCTATAGGTTGCTTATAATTATTTCATAACAGTGAGTTCACACAATATTTGTCCTTTTGTGTCTGGTTTTTTCATTCAAAATGATGTTTTCAAAGTCCATCCAGGTTGTTGCGTATATCAGGACTTCATTTCTTTTTACAGATGAATAATATTCTGTTGTATGTATAGACCACATCTCATCATTTGTTGATGGACACTGGGGTTGCTTCCCAATTGTGAATAATGCTGCGATGAAAATCAATGCACAAAAATCTGTTTGAGCCCCTGCTTTCAATCTTTTGGGTATATACCTAGAAGTGAGATTGTCAGGTCATATGGCAATTCTCTGTTTGGTTTTCTGAGGAATTGCAAAACTGTCTTCCACAGTGCTGCAACATTTCACATTCCCACCAGCAATGAATGAGTGTTCCTATTTCTCCACATCCTCTCCAACAATTGTAATTTCCTTTTTTTTTTCTTTTGTCTGCGTCCATTCACTGTGATCTGTATCTATTTCTCTTTTTTTTTTTTTTTTTTTTGTCTTCTCTTCTGGTCATTCTCCTCTAGGATTCACTGGGATTTGATCCTGGGGATCTTTGATGTGGAGACAGGTTCCTTGTCAATTGTGCCACCTCAGTTCCTGGTCTCTGCTGCACTTCACCTTGACTCTCCCCTTCGTCTCTCTTTTGTTGTGTCATCAGCTTGCTGCATGACTCACTTGTGTGGGCACTGGCTCACCAGGTGGGCACTCAGCTTGCTGCGCAGGCACTCGTGGGCACTTGGCTCACCATGCGAGCACTCAGCTGGCCATGCGGGCACTCACATGGGCACTTGGTTCACCACACAGGCACTGGCTCACCACGCGGGCACTGGCTCATCCCACAGGCACTGGCTCACCATGCAGGCACTTGTTCAGGCACTCAGCTCACTGCCTGGGCATTCAGTTTGCCATGCAGGCTCTTGGCTCGCCATGTGGGCACCCACATGAGCACTTGGATCACTGCACAGGCACTTGGCTCACTGTGTGGGTACTTGCTTCACTGTGTGGGCACTCGGCTCGCTGCGCAGGCACTGGCCCACTGCTCAGGCATGCTTCTTCATTTTCACCAGGAAGCCCCAGGGATCAAACCCAGGTCCTCCCATATGGTAGGCAGAGGCCTTATCACTTGAGCCACATCATTTCCCTTTTCCATGTTTTTAAAATAGCAGCCATTCTGGTTGGTATGAATTGGTATCTCATTGTGGTTTTCATTTGCATTCCCCCAATGGCTAATGATATTGAGCGTGTTTGATGTGCTTTTTTGGCCATTCGTATATCATCTTTGGAAAATGTTCATGTCTTTTGCCAATTTTTCAATTGGTTGTTTGTCTTTTTGTTGTTAAGTTGAAGGATTTCCTTTTATATTCTGGATATTAAGTCCTTATCAGATACGTGGTTTCCAAACAATTGTGTTGGTGGTTGTTTTACTTTCATGATTAAGTACTTTGAGGAACAAAGTTTTTAATTTTGGTAAGGTTCCAATTATCTGTTTTTTCCTTTTGTTGCTTTTACTTTGGACATAAAGTCTAAGAAACAATTGCCTAGCACAAGGTGCTGAAAATGCTTCCCTACATATTCTTCTAGGAGTTTGACAGATCTGGCTTTTACATTTAGAGATTGATCCATATTGAGTTGATTTTTTTGTACAAGGTGTGAGGTAGGGATCCACCTTTATTATTTTGCAATTGGAGATCCAGTTTTCCCAACACCATTTGCTAAAGAGTGTATTATTTCCAATTTTGGTTTGCAATTCCCTGATGGCTAATGATATTGGACATCTTTCTATGTATTTGATGGCCAGTTGTATACCTTCTTTGGAGAGATGTCTGTTCAAGTTGTTTGCCCATTTTTTAATTGGGCTGTTTGTCTTTTCGTTGTTGAGTAGTCTTTGCCCCTTGTCTAAAATCAGTAGACCATAAATATAAGGGTTGACTCCTGAGCTCTCAGTTTGATTCCATTGATCTATATGTCTGTCCTTGTGTCAGAATCATACTGTTTTGATTACTGTGGCTTTGTGATAAATTTTAAGATTGGGAAGTATGAGTTCTCCAACTTCATTGGCTTTTCCATTTCTGCAAACAAGGTTGTTGGAATTTTTATTGTGATTGCATAGAATCTGTAAATCACTTTGGGAAGAATTGATATCTTAGCAAAATTAAGTCTTCCAGTCTATGAACATGGAATGTCCTTCCATTTGATTAGGTCTTTGATTTCTTTTTGCAATGTTTTCTGGTTTTCTGTGTACAAGTTCTTTACATCCTTAGTTAGATTTATTCCTAGATATTTGATTCTGTTAGTTGCTTTGTAAATAGAATTTTTTCTTGAACTTTTCTTCCAATTGTTTATTACAAGTATATAAAATGCTACTAATTTTTGAGTGTTTATTGTGTACACTGCAACTCTGCTGAATTCATTTATTAGATTTAAATTTTTTTCTGGGTTTTTCAGAATTTTCTGTATATAAGATCATGCCATCTGCATATAGAGAAAGATTTCCTTCTTCCTTTCCAATTTGGATGCTATTTATTTCTCTTTCTTGCCTAATTGCTCTAGGCAAGAACTTCCATACAATGTTGAATAACAGCAGTGATGGTTGGTATTGTTGTCTTAATCCTTATCATAAAGGGAAAGTTTTCAGTCTTCCACCATTTTTTACGTATAAGGTTAGCTGTGGGTTTTTCATATATGCCTTTATCATGCTGAGGAAATTTCCTTCTATTTATAGTTTTCTAAGTGTTTTTGTCAAGGAGGGGTGTTGGATTTTATTAAATGTCTTTTTCTGTGTCAATCGAGAGGATCATAAGTGTTTTTTTCTCTTCATTCTGCTAATATGGTACATTGCATTAAATTATTTTCTTTTGTTAAACCACCCTTGCAAACCTGGGATATATTCCACTTGATCATGCTGTATAATTCTTTTTAGATTTGGTTTACTAGTATTTTGTTGTGGATTATTGCACCTCTGTTCATGAGAGATAATAGTCTGTAATTTTCTTGTGGTATCTTGATCTGGCTTTGGTGTGAGGGTGATGATGGCCTCATAGAAGGAGTTAGGGAGTGTTTCCTCTTCAGTTTTTTTTTGAAGAGTTTGAATATGATTGGTGTTCATATTTCATACCTGCACCAACTTGTTCCCATAAAATAATGGTTTTTTGAATTTCAATTCAAGCTCATAGACCCCTGTTAAGAACCCCTGTTCTAGATATTCTATCTATTGTTGAAAGTGACATATTGAAGTATCCTATGATTAATATAGAACTATCTGTTTTTCCTTTCACATCTGTCAATATTTGCTTCATATATTTTTGCATATTTTCTCTTGGGTGCTTATATATTAATAATTATATTTGTTATGTATTCTTGTTGAATGATCCCCTTATCAGTATATAATGACAATCTTTCTCTGTCATAACTGTTTTTGACTTAAGGTCTATTTTATCTCTATATTAGTATAGCTACCCCAGCTCTCTTTTGGTTACTACTTGCATGGTTTATTTTTTCCCATCCTTTCACTTTCATTCTACTTATGTGTTTGAATTTTCATGAGTCTCTTGTAGACAGCATAGAGTTGTGTCATGCTTTTTTAAAAAGCCATTCTGCCAACCTCTCTGTCTTTTGTCTGGAGAATTTAACTGATTTACATTTATTTTATTTATTTTTATTTATTTCTCTCCCCATCACCCCCCCCCCACCCCAGTTGTCTGTTCTCTGTGTCCATTTGCTGTGTGTTCTTCTTTTTGTCCATTTCTGTTATTGTCAGTGGCACCTGGAATCTATGTCTCTTTTTGTTGCATCATCTTGCTGCGTCAACTCTCTGTGTGTGTGGCACCATTCTTGGGCAGGCTGCACTTTCTTTCACACTGGGCGTCTCTCCTTATGGGGTTCATTCCTTGTGCATGGGGCTCCCCTATGTGGGGGGCACCCCTGTGTAGCACGGCACTCCTTGCACGCATCAGCACTGTGTGTGGGCCAGCTCCACATGGGTCAAGGAGACCCAGGGTCTGAACTGCAGACCTCCCATGTGGTAGATAGATGCCCTATCCACTGGGCCAAGTCCACTTTCCTGATTTACATTTAAAGTCACTACTGATAATTTAGGACTCTCTTCTGCCATTTTGCTATTTAGTCTTTGTGAATCTTATACCTTTTTAATTCCTCAATTCTTTCATTAATGCCTACTTTCATATTTACTTGATTTTTTGTATTATACCATATCGAGTCCCTTCTCATTTCTATCTGGATATATTTTTCATGTATCTTCCTTGTGGTTACAATGGGGTTTAAATTTAACATCCAAAATATATAAGAATTGGTTTGATATCATCTTGACTTCAACAGGATACACATACTCATTTCCTATATTATCCCCCTCCACCTTTTTTTGGTACTTGTTACAAATTATGTATTTCTATATTCTATGTCTAAAACAATAGATTTGTCATTGCTTTTTATGCATTTGCATTTTAGCACCTGTTGGAGGTAAGAAATGGAGTTACATATCAAAAGGTATAATACAATAGAACTGGCATTTAGTGTTGCCCAAATGGTTATCTAACAGAGGTCTTTATTTCTTTATGTCAGTTTGAACTACTGTCTATTGTCCTTTCTTCTCAGTCTGAAGAACTCCTATTATCATTACTTGTAGCATAGGTCTAATGCTGACAATCTCCCTAAGTTTTAATCTGGGAATGCCTTAATCTCTCACTCATTTTTGAAAGGAAATTTCACCAGGTTTAAAATTTTTTATTGGAAATTGGTTTTCTTTCAATACTTTAACTATTTCAACCCACTGCCTTCTTGTCTACATGGTTTTGATGCGAAATCAGCACTTAATCTAATTGGGACTCCCTTGTATATAACATGTCACTTTTCCTTTAGAGCTTTCAGAACTCTCTCCTAGTCCTTTGCATTTGACAGTTTGATCAGTATGTGATGGGGTATTTTCTTTTTCTTCAAGTCTATCCTCTGTAGTGATCTCTAGACTTCTTGGATGTGCATATTCACAACTTTTGTCATGTTTGGAAATTTTTCTGCCCCTTTCTTTCTCCTCCTTATGGGACCCCAATAATGCATTCATTGGTATGCTTAATGGTGTCCCAGAAGTCTCTTAGGCTATTTTCACTTTTTTTAAATTCCTTTTTCTTTCTGTTGACTCATTTCAACTGTCTCATCTTCAAGTTCACTAATTATTTCTTCTACTAGTCAGTTCCAATTGGCTGTTGAAATTGTCCTGGGAATTTTTCATTTCAGTTATTGTGATCTTCAACTCCAGTAGTGCTGTTTGATTCCTTTTAAAAATTTCTATCTCTTTACTTGGATTCTCATAAAGTCTTTGTCTGGTATGTCCACAGTAATCTTGTAATCTTTTGTTGTACAAAGTGCATTTTAACATTTTTAAATATTAAGTCTGGGATTTTTTACCTGAGATGTCTATTTTTGGGGTTTGTAATCAGCTGGTAATATGACAGAGGTTTCCTTGATTGTCAAACCTTCTCTCTGAAAGGTCTGCCCAAGGCAAATGCAAAGTGCAGGGTCCTCCCTATCTTTTCTAGGTTTTATTCTTGTCCTGGTTTTTGCTTTCTCATAGCTTAAGCATTCACCTGTTGACAGAATGCCTGCTCTACTTCCCAGGTTATGGACCCTCTCCTTCTCCTGGATAGCCTTCACCTCAGGCCATCCACCTTAATTGCTTCTTACACTGCTTTTGTTGTCTCTTGCTACTTTTGCTTAGGTAACTAATTCTGGGAGGAGGAACACAATTGAAGGGAATTCCCCTAGTCAGTTATTCCCAGCCAAACAAGGCCAGAAACCCACAAAGGGTACTCCAGCCAGCAACAAACTGTCCTGGAAAGGGCATGAGGGAAGGTCCAGGAAGGTCTTCCACAGCTCCTCAAAGTTGCACTTTCTTGAACTTACCAGCAAATGCAGCCTTTCTACAGTCCTCCACAACTCTGAGGAATGGTACCATCTTATGTCTCCTCCACTGCTTTTGCAGGGTAGGTTAGAACAATGGCTGCCCTGAAAGTTAGGCTCCCAGTGATCCAAAGTAGCTAATCAAAAGCTGTGATCAGCAATTGTTCTGTGCCCAGCCAGGATCTTGAGGAAATGGATTTTTATGACCCTTTCTGGCGCCAGCAAGCTAACTCAGGGGCCAGAACCCACTGCTCCCTGCCACAATCACTGGTATTTACCTTGGATGCTGTATAGTGTTCTACCAGTCTCCTGAGTTTTGAAATAATTGAATCAGACAGTTCCTGTCTGATTGGAGCAAGATGTCTGCCAACATCTGCAAGGGTTCAGGCTCCCTGGGTTCCGCTCTTCCAGGGTCTTGCCTCTTTCTGGCTTCAGGGTTCTTCTCTTCCCAGGATTTGCTCCTTCCTAGAATCAGCCTTCCTCTCTTCCTGGGGCTTGCTTCTCTTTCCTCTGTGGGCTTACTTCCCAGGGCTCCAGCTGAAGGCTTCAGCATCAAACTCCAACATCAAAAAAAACACAAAAAACCTCTAACTCTGTCCTTTGCCATGCCTTTTATCTGTGAGTCCCCACCCACCAAGGGGTAGGGACTCAATGCCCTAATGACGTGACCCAATTAAAGCCCTAATCATTACTTAATCACACCCAGGTATGGACCAGGTTACAAACATAATCCAATATCTATTTTTGGAATTCATAACCATATCAAACTGCTTCACTAGGGTAATGGGCTAATTTATTGTATGCAGGCCAGAGTTGAGTAACTCCTTACAGCTCACCCATTAATTTGGTCTTAAATAGTATTCGTAACAACTAATAAAGGACATGGAGAGAGTTCTAAGATATACTATTATACTACTTGTGGCCTTGGAGCTTACTTTAACAGTTGTTAGTCTATATCGTGAAGGAAAAGTATGTGTTTTTATAAACAAACAACTAAGAGTCATAAATATAACTTATGCAGAGATTAAAAATTGTCTGACCAGATAGTTTCACATTGTCAGGAGATTAATGAGATTTGGTGCTCCATGCCACTGGTTAAGCTTATGTGAACCTCTTCTCACAAAAAAAAACATTACAAGGCAGCAGATGTAGCTTAGTGGTTGAGCATCTGCTTCCCATGTGCAAGGTCCTGGATTCAATTTCCAGTACCTCCTTAAAAAAAAAATTACTGGGGTTAAAATAAAATGCCTTTGAAGTCCCAGATATGTCTTAGAGTAACACTGCAGAGGTACTCGACAGGCATGGAGATCTGTTAAAGAGCTCATAAATGCTCTAAGTGACTCAACTGGTGTCACAAACCAGACTGAACACAGGTCAATTTGTACAGATCTGTAATTTTAAAACATTGTGTCAGTAACTCTAAAATCATATTCCTCACACAGCAGCTGACAGAGAATAGCATATTTACCAGATAATTCACACTGAAGTTCTCCTGAGACTGCCATGCTGTCCCCAGATTTCTTCAGTCTCCATTCAAAGTTACCTTCATTTCATCTTTTTACAATCCAGTTACAATGAAAATTTTACTTTTGCTTGAACTATCTGAGAAGTTACATTAGATATCCAGCATGATAGAAGGTGTTATAACATGGATTGAGAGGTTAGCCATGTTAAGATAAAAATGCCTGCTAGATACAGGCTGGGGAATTTAGTAATATCACAGACACTGCAGATGTTGTTAATGTGGAAATTGATTTTCTGTACAGCATCTGTTTCCAGTTAAGTCTAGACTCCCACCAAATTTTAGAGCTGGCTTGACTCAGGTCAAAGGAACACTTTAAGGGATAATGTAAAATCATTCAAGAAATTGGTCATCTTCCAAATGAAAAATAAATTCTCAACTATTTGTCTTTTTCATAGCACTTCTAATGAATAGGAACTTATCTTTTTAAATTGGATATCCATGTATGTACGTATGTATGTATGTATGAAGCCTCTTCATTTAGCTTGTATTTTTCCTCATTATTTCTTAAATTGCTACTAAAGATGCATTCACATTAAATCCCATACCAGCCTTAGTGTGAGCAAATAGCCATAGCTATTTTTTTAAAGTTTATCTACAACTCCTTCCAACCTATAGCTTTTACTCTAATGGAAAATGAAATTCTTTGTTTCACTGATGTACACTATGAATTTCTTGAGATTCTGATTAAGATAGGAGAATGATCTTAACTCTTAACCTGGGCTTTAGCAGGTTTGGTCTAGCAATGAAATACTCCCTCCCTAAATTGTGTCTGCCATTCTTGTGCTGTTTTGATATTAAACAAGAAATAGCTGCCTGCAGACATGAGTGGAGCCAATTGTTTATATGGTCTCCAAAGAAGGGACACACACAATTTTGTAAATGCCTAAAACTTCTATGCTGTGTCCAGGGACAATCTGGAAGGATAGTAAATATATGGTAAACTGCCTCAATATTTATGGAAGACATCTTTAATGCCTGACTCCAGTGTCAGCTTCATGAGATCAGGGATTGATTGACTGATTGATTGTTTTTGCTCTTTCGTGTGTTGCTATATTCCCAGGATCCATAACAGTACCTGGCATATAACATAATAGTTATTATTGTTGAGTAAATACAATAAGTGACTCAAATGTAGCCTCAGGTTACATTTGCAAAAGAGCCCTGGAAAGCAAAATGAAATTTGTTTGACATCATTGGATTTTTTTTTTCTTCTGATTCTTGGTTCTTACAAATTAACCTTGTTGTGAGGGTGTCAGGGCACACAATATGGAAGGAGGCAATCGTTAGCTCACAAAGCAGGCCCAATATCTCTTCTGGCTCTGATCTACCCCATATGTGTTGCTTCAGGGCACAGCTGCTCTGAGAAAAATTTTAAGGTTGGGCACTTTAACATAGGAAGGAATCTTGCAAATCTAAACAATGGATGCATGATCACTGTCCTCACAGAGCTTACTATTGAGAGTGAAGTTGCACATAAGTTAACAGGAAGTTACAACTAGAGAATACGTGTTTCATAGGGGAAGTAAAAGATGTGAGAACAACTAAGAGGAGCACCTAACTAGATTGCCTAAGATGCTCAGGACTGCATTCCATGACAGATAACAGAAATCTGGCAATGTGACCTAAGTAAATAGACTTATTTATATTATATAACAACAACAACAAAAAAATCAGAGGCAGGCAGTTCAAGTCTGATAAAACCATTCCAGGAAGGCATCAATAAGCCAGGCTCCCTCTGATTTCCTTCTCCTTCACCCTGAGTGTGGCTTTTGTTCTCATGGCTGTGAAGTGCCAGCTCCAATTCCAGGCATCAGGTCTGCCTTCCAGATAAGAAGAGGGAGAAAAGAAGTGAAAAGGAACATGTGAATGGAATCAGACTCTTAAAATCAGGAAGCCAATAGTTGCCCTGGAGGTCCACCTAATAGACTTCTACTTATAACTCATTGGTCAGGACTGAGTTGCATGGCCTTTCAGTTTCGAAGAGCAGTGAGGTGGGGGGGCACAAGACCAGTCTGTTTGAAACTGGATTTCTGTTAGTAAAACAGAAAGGAAGAGGGAATATTAGATGGGCAATTAGCAGACAGCCACAGAAACTGTCCCAATGATGGTGACGCTAAAACAAATGCATAGGCATGACATCTTGATGCAGAGAGGTGAGAAGGGTTTTCTAGACCAAGAGGAGAGTGTTTAGGAAGATACGGAATTAAGAAAGAGCCAGATAAGAAAAGATGAGAGACTTAAATATGGCTGACTTGCAGGTGGAAGTCACACTAAAAAATGAAGATGAGGAGGAAAATAGGGGTCAGATCATAAATTGCCCTGTAAACCCATGAATCTAGCAGTCAGGCTCTTAGATGCAATTAGAAACAACATTGGCTGTTTTCAGCAGAAAAGGAATGTATGATGATATTCTTGGGTAGCTCACATAATTTTTTAGGGCTAAAGAATCAGATGGGGCTTCACTGCCAGGAACGAAGTCCAAAATCATGATGCAGAGCTGATACGGCGGCGAGCCTACCACTGCCATGGCTGCTGAGCATTGGCCTCCTTGCACCATCTGCTGGACACAGGATACTGCCACTGAATCCCATGCCCTTCACTGTCCAGGAACTCACCTGTTCTGGAATTTCCCTGGTGTCCACACTCCTTGTGTCAATTTCTAATTCAAAGTCTGTGCAAGAGATTGGATTGGTGGAGCCCTGGTGATGTGCCTAAATTCTAGCTGCAAGGAAGTCTGAATATTTAGCAATTTTTTTTACTTCTGACCTGAGCAGTGGTTCTTCCTTTCACCCAGAAATTCCCCACACATATGAAAGGCTTCAGATGCTGGGCAGTCAGAAAGAATGACAATGATCCACTCTGTTCTGAGGGCACCTGGGAGTTAAAGAAAGGGTTTGAGTAGCAGAGTTATGGAAGAGACAGCATTTTAGAAAGATCCTTCTGGTTTAAGATGAAAAATGGATGTGTATAGAAAGAAGGTAGAACAGCCAAAAGGGCTGAAGGAGATAACAGAAAGGAAGTAAAGGCAGTAATGGAAAGAAAGGAAAGAAGATTATGGTCAGTGAGGGGGATGTTTGAATTTAAGAGGAGGAGCCATTCTGGGATGTGGCCAGGGTCTTGTTCTCAGGGGAAGGCTTTGAAGAAGGAGATGATGTCAACATTGAGACCAGAGACCAGATCTTTCAGACTGTGCCAGCCTGACTTATGAAATAAGACAAATGACTCTGATATTTAGTCTTTCTGTGTCATATTTTAAAACGAAAAACTGTTACTGGATGAGGAGAAGGGATGCGGATGCAGGGTCCCACCTCTTCTCCTTGCCTTTGGCTGCTTTGTTCTACTGAACCCAACGCAGCCATTTTTTAATACCCGTGGCAGAGCAGTTGCTCAGTACCCCATCTTCTTTCCCTGCCCTCAGAGGAATCCATGACTATACCTAGCTGTGATGGTTTTGTCAGAGTGGAACCTCATCCCAGCTGGGGAGAAATGAAGCACCAGGACTGAAGGAGTAGCTGGGGACATAACCTCAGATCACCTGGCTTTCCTTCCTGTGGAAGTGTCTTCATCTACAATGAATTAATAAGGATTTATTACAATGGCAATTTCCTCCCTGTGTACCCAAGGAACTAAAGTCTCTAAACCCCACTAAGATTAAGCCCAGCTCTCATTTCAGGAAGACATAAATAATGAAAAGCTCTGGATATTTTCCTTTCTTTCTTGTACCAAATCATGAGAAAGTAAACTGGATATTGACTTTTTGGCTTCTCTCTAACTCTCAAATAATAATAGAATACTATAAAACAGGTAAAATGGGCTGAGTGCCTTGGGGTTGCCAGATGGAGGAGTATCTGTGTTAAAAATTTGTGGTAGTGTCAGGGGGAGCCCTATTGACCACACAGCTTACTTTGCAGGATTCCTTGACCCATGTGTGACAAGCAGGGAATGTGGAAGTTCCTGTGTCCTCCAGTGAGAAGACAAGCACTGGCAAAGTTTTGAGGGTGAAATAAGGGGCTACTACAAGCAGAGACATTGAAACAGGGCTTACATGACTGAGACCTCAGACTCGAGGGATAGATGGCAGCCCAATTTCTCAAATGGCCAGACTCAATGGCCTTGAGCTGCAGATTAAAATTCCTGAGTACAGAGAGAGAGTAGACCAATCATGCCATAGCAGAAAGATGTGAGGGTCCAGAAAACAATCGGTAGATCCTGAGACTCCAGCTGTCCCTGCCACGGAGACACAGTAAGTTCACCTTCATACACCTGGACTCCATTGCACCATCTTGGGTAGAGGAGGGAAGTCATCCCAAAGAGGCCATTTAAACCCTTCTTTATTAGGTATTGATCCTTAAGAAAAGAGATGATTTAAACCAAAAGAAATTGAAATACAAGTTTTCCCAAAGGAAAATCAGTTCAACCTTAGGAAATAAAGAAGCTGCTTTTTTGTGTATGCAAATTTGGTTAGTGTGAGCAACATTTTACATTAAAATTTATTTTTATTGATTTTTTTTTCATATTTAGGACTTAGGTTTATTTTTATAAGATATCAAGTTTATCTTTTGCTCCATGTTTATGTTTTATATGGCTATTAATTTTTTTTAACACTATCTTGAAATGGTGTCACAGTTACATAATGCCAAGTAGACCACTTGTCCTCACTCCCAGCAACTCTTCTAAAGTGACCCTAAGAATTATCTGGGAAAGTGTTTTAGACAGGGTTGCAGTGAGGATTTCCTAAAGCCAGGATGGAACAGGATCACTCTTCATCTCAAAGTGTCTTTTCTCTGCTTTGGAACCCAACCCCTTTAAACATTCTTAAATGTAAGTGCTAAGGAAAATAGTAAGCATGATTTGTAAGAATCTAGTTCCTTGGCTAGTCCCTTCTCTACACTTAGCCTGATAGAGTGCCCTTGAGACAGTCCTCACCCTCATGTAAAATAATCCCACTGCAATAGAGAGACAATTACACAATATGAGATCTTGTGTAGGAAGTTTTAAAACACAGCACTGATGAATCTGGAATTTGAATTTTCAGTAGTTTATCAATCATGAAGAAAACTCTATTTTCTTTCCTCTCATGCTCCCAAACACACACACACACATTCACACATGTAATCCTGCATATACACTTCAAAGTTGTCTCCATATGAGTGGATAGCTCTTCCCTTAAGCATAGCAGGAAACAGTTTCAATACCAATGGTGATACTGATTGGTGGGAGAAAAAGTCTATTCTCAGGGCCTTTTAATTAGGTCCAGATAATCAGTTCTCTATTTCCTCCAGGGTAGTTGATCTAGGTAACTGGTAGATCAAAGTGTTGATAACCCACAAGTTTTCATAGTCTTAGAAAATTAAAAAGGCTGCATTTTTATTTTTCATATGGCAAAGATAAAGTCTACTCAATAATTTGCAGGACCTCTTTGAGCTAGGTGGGTTTGCTTATTTTATCAGTTTCATGAGATTTCTGCTGTTTGCATCAGGTGATACAAAGAGAGCTATGTGGATAAAGAGAGAGAGAGATAAAGGTAGAGATATATGCACTCACATACACTTTGGGTCTTTGGACTCTTCATGTGTGTGTAGAGACCAGTCATTTCTTTGCACTTTCCTAACTGATTCCATTAACCTAGGTTAACTAGTACCTTTGTTAAGATTTCTTATAAAATGGTCACTTTTCAGGCTAATTTAGCAACCATCTTCACAATTTGCTTTCACAGACATTATGATCAGCAATTACTATTAAAAGAGTCATCATTATATTTTAGCCCACAGTGTCTCAATGTCCATTAACGGCATCCAGTATAGTCTATACATGCTCTCAATAAAACTTCAGGGCTTTATAACATTCTAATAGATGCTATCACAAATATCTGCATTTTTTTTTATTCTGGAGTTATCATTATCTCTTCATTTCTTTTGCAGGTGAGAATATTAATTTTCTCTCACTGATTTGATTCAGTTATCCAAATTGTGTCAAGTTGAAATATATAATCAAGTGCTCTAAAATGAATAAAAAGGGTATCAGAGAAGATCAGAAAGTGGGAGGGTAGAAAGACTTGTTGATTTTCCTCATCAAGGAAACCTTGGTAAGATACGTAGGCTGGGAGAAGAAGACTAGGCCAGAAGGCAGGGGGACACAGAGAACTCAGGCTTCCCAGAGACATGAACAAATGTTCAAATATCCATTTTCATGCCTCTGGTTCACACTGATAATTGAAGCAGATATTTAATTATGTTTTCCAGATAATTATTTTAGGCAGTCACATATATTGCTCATTAATAAATTTAAATCATTAGTATTTTCTGAAAGTTTACCATGTTCTTGATTTATTGCATTGATTTTTATCAAAACAAATCACTGATCCTCCTCTCATTTCTTTATCCCTAAATAAATGAGTATTTAATCTATCCTAAGAAGGACTCAATAGTAACCTAAAGTATCTGTAAGTAACAAAAAATTTCAATTAATTATTGCTGTGAAAAATTAATAGAATTTAAAATAATAAAGTTATTTTATGCTTCATTTTACAAATTTATGCATTTTAAATGTTCCACATCAATTGAAATGATGCATATTTGATCCAAAATGCACATTTGCTAAATTATAGGATATACATGCAAAGTAAAAATTGTCCAACTATTTGTTTCCAGTCTTCTTGTCACAGCCAATTCTTGATTCTCTTTTCTATCATTTTTCCAAGAAAATCAAGGATCCAGTAACCATGGTAAAGCTTTGTACCTTTTACTCTTTGCTGTTTCTGCTAGTTAATTATTTCACTGTGGTTGCAAAAGTGATTAATATACATAGTCTTTAAGAAGCCACATTAAAATATATTAACATGAAATAGAAAGAATATTTGCCCTTGTTTCTAACATTTCAATTCATTTACCATTTATCTAATGAGAAGATCCTCACTGAGCATTTACTATATATTATGAAGACAGTGGCTGACAATGATGTGTTACGAAGGGTCTGCACCCTCCAGAAACCACGAGACGAGTAATGACATGGAATTCAAAGCTCAACTTGGCCATAAATAGCTATACGATCATAACCATTTCGTTTAAATTCTTAAAGCCTTAGTTTCTTCCCTATTGAATAGAGAGAGTAATGATTAATTCACAGGATTGTTCAGAGACTCAAATGAACACACCTGATGTGTTACACAATGTATGAAATGTGATAATAATAAAGGCGCTGAGAAGAGAAATAAAGTGCTAATTTGGATACGACTGAGGTAGTAGAACAATAGTAGACATCGAAGCAACAGAGGGGAGCCCTAAAAAGGATCCACACAGAGCAGGACCTCTTCCCACAGAACCTACACAAGCTCTCCAAGTCATCTGGGAAGAGACCGCACTTAGAAAACCTTGTGCTGAGTTCTGCCTAGTGCGGTCTCTTCCCAGGTGACTTGGAGATCTCATCTGTGTAGTTGTTTGAAAGCCCAGAGCCAAAGTAGACAGAAGAACTCGTATCACCTATGGCTTCTTCTGTATTTATCTGTTAAGTTAAATGGCTGCTACACTTAGGAATGCTAACTCAACAGAGCTACTTAAAAGCAGAAGTGCACACAGTGAGGACATGTTGAGAGAAAGTTGCTGAGGTTAGCCTCTGACATTTATTCAATCAATTAAAAATATTTAACAAGTGCCTACTATTTAACAGATACCCTTAAAGGTTGGATATGACCTCTGCCTTCATGGACCTTACATTCTATGGGGGTGGGAGGAATTACAATAAATTATAAGAGAGAAAATATAGCTTTTCTTTGTCAGCAATTACTGACAAAGAAGAAAGACAAGAGTGAGCACCTCAGGCAGCAGGTGCAGCAAACTCCCAAGGGGGAGGAGGGGAAGCAGAACACTTTGGAAGAACTCAGGGAAAAACGGTATTGGGTTTAGCAAAAGAAAACGCTGGGGAATTAAAAACTGACCAGAATAAGTAGGCCATTGTAAGCTGTGTTAGAATTTGGAATATTATCCTAAGAGCTATGGAAAGACATTTCATCAGACAAATCATCAGATTTGCAGTTGAGAAAGAGAACTCTGGCTGCCATGTGTGTGGAGAATGGGTTACAGGGAATTAAGGTAGGAATTAGAATAATTAGGAAGCTATTGGGGAGTTCAGATAGGGAAATTTGGTGGCTGACTATGGTAGTACAATGGAAATGGGAAGAAGAGAATTGAATATAGAAATAAGAGTTAGAGGAGTCCAGGTCAAATCTTCTTTTCCTTTATTGTGGTAATATATATATAACACAAAATTTCCCATTTTAATCATTTTTAAGTGTCTACTTCAGTGGTATTAATTACACTCACAGTGTTATGCTACCATCACCACTATCCATTACCAAGAATTTTCATGACCCCAAATAGAAACTTTGTCGCTATTAAGCAATACCACCTCATTACCCACTTCCTCCTGTCCCCTGGTAACCTCTAATCTATTTTCTGTATCTATGAATTTGTTTATTCTACATATTTCATATACATGGAATCATACAGTACTTGTCCTTTTGTGCCTGGCTTATTTTATCCAGTATAGTTCTTTCAAGGTTCATCCATGTTTTAGTATGCATCAGAACTTCCATCCTCTTCCTGGCTGAAGAATACCACATTTTTTGTATATACCACATTTTGTTTATTCATTTGTTGATGGATATTTGGGTTACTTCCACCTTTTGTCTATTGTGAATAATGTTGCTATGAACATAGATGTACAAGTATCTCTTAGAGTCCCAGCATACCTAGGAGTGGAATTGCTGGATCATATGGTAACAAGTGGGATTGCTAGATTATATGTTTAACTTTCTGCCAAACTGTTCCCGCAGCAGCTGCATCATTTTACATTATTGTCAACAGTGTACCCATTTCTATTAGGGTAAAATAGGGTTCCTATTTATCTACACCTTCACCAATGCTTATTTTTTTTCCTGTTTTTAAAATAATAGTTATCCTAGTAGATGTGAAGTGATATATCTCATTGTGGTTTTGAATAGCATTTCCCTAATGACTAATATAGTTGAGCACTTTTTCATGTGCTTATTGACTATTTGTGAAACTTCTTTGGAGAAATAACTACTGAAGTCCTATTCAGAGTTTTTAATTGGTTGGTTTATATTTTTGTTGGTCAGTCATATGGTTTCTTCACATATTCTGGATATTAAACTCTTACCAGATATATAATTTGCACTATTTTCTCCCATTCTGTAGTTTGCATTTTCACTTTCTTGATAACATCCCTTGAAGCACAGGTTGAATATTAGTAATCTCTTTTGAACCGTGGGATAAGGAACAACAGGCAGTAGTTGAGATAAGGAGAGAGTGATAAGTTCAATTCTGGAATGCTGACTTTGTAGTGCCTACAAAGTATCTAAGCAGGTAAGTCCAGCAGGCCATTGTATCAGGATGCCTGGAACCCCTGAGAAGAGACTTAACAAGAGGTAGAAATATGGAAATTATTGATGTTTAATAGGAAGTAAAGTTTTTGGAATGGATATGATCACCCACAGAAAGTGAGAAGGTAGTCTAGGGCAGAACTCCAAGCAACAATCACATGTAAGAAACAAGCAGAAGAAAAAAAAAAAAACATGAAGAAGTCCAAGAAGGAATGATTTAAGAGGTAGGAAGTAAAGCAGATATTACAGTACCACAGAAACCAAGTGAAGAGAGTATTTGAGGAAGGAAAGGGTGGTCTACATTGTCAAGTGCCACAGAGAAGGAATCAGTGACCTTTTAAAAGCAGATTCAGTGAAATGGAATAGGCATAAGGCAAATTAAAGAGAGCAGACTAGAGAGGATGGTGAGCAAATGGAGAAAGTGACAATAACTCTTCCAAGAACTGTGGTCATGAAAGAGAAGAAAGGATTAGGGCAGTAGTTAGAAGGGGCAAGCTTTTAGACCGCAAATAACTACCCAAAGAACAAGACTGTCACAAAACTGAACTCAGTGGAGATAATGGATGCTTTCCATCCTCTTCCCAGGAGGGAGGCCAAACTGGCATGTGGAGATGGAGGCTCTCAACCAGAAAAAAAGGGATGTATATGGAATAAAGAGTCCAGAATTTGGGGGTCATTCTCACCATTTTAGTAAGCAGAAAAAGGCAGGATGACAATTCATTTTAATTAAATTTCTTTCTCTCTCTCCTCTCTGCTGTAAATGTCATTTAAGAAGACTCTCTGGCTAGCAAAATAAGAATTTCTCTTCAGAAGAAACACTAACTGTAGCACTCTTCTGTATGCATGTAGTCGTGATAACCAGTTCTCATTTGTCACATTCTGCACAACTGTCTCTCTCTTTGCTTAATAAGTTATGTTCATTATAAATCTACAGAAAACAAATAGGCAAGTGACAGGTAGTTCTAATTGAGATAGGGCCTTATTTTAGATCCTTCAAAAACAATTTTGAGAATAGTTTCCAGAATTTTAAATAAGTATGCTGAGATCTAATTAAAGTTGAAATCCAAGAAAGCTAATTAAAAATTTCATTATTGCCCACTCAGTCTAAGAGGAAGGTTGAACTGAATCATCGGTGGAGCAGCAGTTATTACTTGCTTGGTGTCCAATAAGAAACAAATGTATCATAAGTATGAAAGTTTGTATTCATTTACAAAACAATACTATTTCAGCCTAATCAAAGCCACAACACTTCAGGAACAGTCCTTAACATACTCTTCCTTGAAACAAAGCATCTTTTCTCATGAGGAAATTGGTTGTTTCTAGTTTCAAGATGGACCCAAACAATTTTCTTATCTGGAATATGCATGGAAAAGGTAAATTTATATGTGAAAAAATGTTTTTGAAAACTTTCAGTGAAGACTAATTTTCTGGAATGCGTGGAAAGGATTTAAGTTGATAGCATCAAATAACTAATGGCAAGACACAATTGGTTAAAAAGCGTCTACTCATATCTGAAAGGGAAGCAATGAAGTATCATACCAAACACTATTAAATGTCCCTTGACAACAACTTTGAAAAAACTCTAAGTAATTATCAAGCCTCACTTTAAATTAAAGCCTGGCCCTGTGTCCCGCGTCACTCTTACGCAGACGTGTTACTGAAGGAGACTTGCAATGGCTCTGTGTATATTGCAGCACAGTTAGATGGCTAGCCACCCTTATGATATGATCTCCTTCCACTGCAATTTAATTAAAGCAGTGAAAGATTTGACCTTTGCTGGAGATTTCTTTTCCATAACACTAAAATTATCCCATAGAAACAATCTTTCAATACGATCTTTCAAGCACAGTCCTGCCTATACTGGAGAAGAAGAAAAAGGAAATAAGAAACAAAATAACCCATATAGTTTAGCACGGGTTAACATATGTTTAGTTGTCATGAAATCAGAGTCTCAGAATTGTATATAAGGAGGGTAAGAAATGGATTTAAACCACCTAGTTGCATGAAATAATCAATGACAGTCCTCCGTCGAGTGTCCAGCATACATAATAAGGGCACAGTCACATTTGCCATCTGTCTTCCAGGCATTATACTTGCATCTACTTTGTTTTGGATAATACTTGGAGGATTCAGTGCCTTAATTTATAGAAATATATTAGAGGCCTTCCTGTTCCCATTTCCTCAGAATTCTATGAATTCCATCATAAAATATTTCTTAATGAAGGAAGAGGTCCTCTTTACTGATGATAGCATGAGTTCACTACCCAGTCTATTCTGATGATTGAGATGTTCCTGCCTGGTCATAGGACAAATACCATTTATCTTTGTAGCCATGGTGAGAGAGGAAATTTCCACCGTTTCACTGTGTGAATGTGGGCTTCTACTTTGAACCACATCTGATGGATGAGGAATAAAAATACTGGAAACAAGTAAGGAGAGATGGTGCCCAAAATAGAGAAGAAATTCTACTAATAACTGGATAGGGAATGGTAGGAAGGCACAGGTTTGAGGGTCAGACAGAACTGGGGTCAACTCCCTCACCACTCTCTAGTTACACTCTTAAGAAATACACTAATCACAGTTTTTAAAAAGATTTATTTCTCCCCACCCCCTAAGTGTTTTTCACTTGCTGTGTCTGTTTGTCTTCATTATTTCTTTGGGAGGCACTGGGAACACAACCTAGGACCTCTAGATGTGGGAGGGAGGTGCCTAATCACTTGAGCCACCTCCACTCCTTACTTTGTTGTGTCTCTCATCATGTTTCCTTCCATGTGTTTCTTGTTTTAATTTGCTGCACCTGCCCATCATGTCAGCTCACTGTCTTGCTCATCTTCTCTTAGGAAGTACCAGGAACTTCCATTCCCTGATTTTGTTTCTGTTTCTCATTATGTTTTTCTTCTTGTGTCTCTTGTCGCATCATCTTGTTGTGTCAGTTTGCTGCACCTGCCCATCATGCCAGCTCTCTCTTCTCTTTAGGAAGCACTGAAACCAAACCAGGGATCTCTATGTGGTAGGCAGGAGCCCAATCCCTTGAGCCACATCTGCTTCCCACTAGCCACTTTTGAATCTCTGGCTCCACCTATAAAATGGGAATGATATTAGCTATTTTGTAGGCTTTTTAAGAGAATATATATAACTTTATAATATCACCCAGCACATATTTAATATTTAATAAGTAGAAGCTTATCAACAGTCAGGAAAATAAAGACAGCTCTAAAGGAAAGGTGAATCATGATAGGAAGTCATAGATTCCCCAATGAAAGGTAACAAGTTAATTTCTAATGGCCAAATCCCTGTTTTACCATGATTTCTAATGGCCAAATTCAAGTTGTCAGACAGTAAGTACACTTTAGTTAATAGAACATCATCAATTCACTAAACTAAAATTAATCTCAAATGTATTCCAATTCATTCACCATGCTTCCATGTGTTCTCAGCCCTTGCCAACACCTACATTTTCTGCTCTTTAATTACTGCCCCATCCCAACTGTGAATCTGGAAAACTGAGATGGATCTTAGGCACGCACAAAGATTATGAGAGACTGTTTTAATTGTATCTTTGTACCTTGTATTCTGAACTTCAGAATAACAGCCGATCTGAAACAAACATCAAGCAATCAGAATGGATGGTATTTTAGTTTGCTAAAGGCTGCCAATGCAAAAATACCAGAAACAGGTTGGCTTTTATAATGGAAATTTATTATTGTAAAACCTTATAGTTCCAAGGCTGTGAAAGTATCCAAATCAAGGCATCATCAGAGATGCTTTGTCTCACCAAAGTTCAGCTGTTCCACTGATCCTCGACTCCTGCCACCTGGCAAAGTGAAAAGGTGGCCAGTCTGTGCTTTTTTTCCACACTCACTTTCTGCCCAAGTTCAGCTGTGGGCAATCAGTCATATGGCTCATCTCTCCTTGGGATTTGTCTCCAACTTTGAACTGCTCTGCTAATACCAGACTCTGGCCTCTCTCTCAGCCTCTCAAGGTTTCTCTTTCTGTGGCTGTAGGCAATCCTGGCATCCTCTCTCACATGGCAGGATAAAAATGGCAGCTCTCTTTTATATAAGCTCCAGTAAAAGGATTAAGACCCACCCTGGGTCCTGCAATCTAATCAAAGGCCTTTAACTGAAGTGACCTGATCAAACATGATCTAATCAAAAGGTCCCTTGATTGAATCTAACCAAAAGGTCCAACATAAAATAGGTTTACATGGACAGGAATGGATTAGCATGAGAACATAATTTTCTGGGGTACATGAAAGACTCAAACCAGCCCAGATGGTGACCACAGACAAGTGAAATAACTGTGACAGTGTACATAGGAAGAATAACAATCCTGCATATCTCTATAATGACTAATATTGAAACTTATACATAGTAGGTGCTTGATTAATATTTATCAGATTTATTGAATTCACACTGTATTAACCAGGCCATCCCACAAAAGTGAGGTTAATTCCAGCCAAAGATTGAATTAGCAATGATCAGTCTGAGGTATTTTTTTAAAAGAAGTTTTTTTTTTAAATTTCCATGAAGATTTTTCAGTTTTTGTAGGTCAACTTGAATATATATTGTCTGACTTAAATTTAATCTTTCATTATTTTTAAGAAAATAACATTTTGGTAACTAGAATGATAAACTTATTTTTATTGATTAATTATTAAAATCTCTTGCCTAATTCCAAAAAAAAAAAAGGGGGGGGGGGAATGTAAAACATCCCTATCATGATTTACAATTTTTGAAGTGCTTTAGCAGGATTTTTGTGACAATATTTCAGATAGAAGGCAGGTTCAGAGAGGTTAAGTAACTTGCTAAATTCAGACAACGAGTATAGAGTCAGGACTCACTCCCAGTCATATACCTTTAAACTCTGTCCTTTTCCTTAATCCCATGCAGCCTCTTACAGCTGGTTGTATAAACTCCACACTGGGCTTTATTTTGGGCAGACTTGAGTCTTTAGAGCTGCATCCTCCATCTTGAGCTCCAAGCCTCAGCACCCAGGACAGCCCCTGCATACATGCATGCTTAGAGATTGTGAGAACTTCTGTCAGCACTTTTACATTACCAGGGTCCTCTGGCTCCCAGAACAGGCTTGGGTTTTTCTGCATCTATACCTCTCTAATGCTTATAGTTACCAATAACAATGGTTGTGCCCACCATCACAAATGTCAAGTTTCTCCCACACACGCCAGTTACCATTCCTAAGTACATCTTCAGCGCAGCTAATGATTTCATATGAATGGACCAGAGTTGTTAGAAAAGTGAAAGCCATCACAATTTCAGTTGTGATGAAACACATACACTTTGCCCTTCTACATCTGTTTTTAAATCAAATACAAACTTTAATAATTATGTTCGGCAGAGGCATCTGGAAGATATGTTGATACTACTTGGCAGCAGACACCAGCTGGGCTATTCAATCTGGAACAGATGGTAAATTGATATTAATTGATGATAATCCTGGACTTTTCCACCACTTATGAGTCTCCATTTCTATGGGTAAGTTTACCATTTTGGTGTGACTCAGTGCAGTGTTCTAACTTCCTCTTTCTGGCCCCATATGGTTTTAAGAAGAAAAGATGAGAAAATTTTCTCTTTTATCAGAGACAATCTAGAGTCCCCCAAGACATTCTGGAGTTGAGAATTATGCTCAAAAAAGCTCATGACTTCATGGTAGAGCTGGTCAAAGACCTAGGAGTTTCTAATTCTGCTCTGTCAATTAAAGCTACCCTCTTCCCATAACTCTCTCTACTATCCTTGAAATTCCCTGGAGGAGCTCTTGCAAAGGACAGGGAGTAAATTATTTTTTAATAATAGCTTTACAAATATCCAATATCCAAATAGAGAGCTCTCCATAAGGCAGACATTGAAATAAACACGTTAGAGTTAATTCTTAATAGGGCCTTCTGACATTTCTTAAATTGAAACCTTTATCTAGATGCTTGGAGTAAGGAAATCTAGTGGAGAAAAGAATGACTCTTCTTATTTGTGGAGCACACTCTGCCTCAGTTTGAGGGAAAAGAGTCACAGTGTCACCAACAATGGGCAGTGGGTCCAGTTATGGCTGGAAAAGTGAGCACTGGAATGGCAAGTACCTTTCCATGCAAGGACAATACAAACCCTCACAAGTCAATGTTGCCCGAGTTGACAAGTCATATCATCAACTCCTCTGCCCTCGGGAAGAGAGAAGAATCCAGGAAGGGGGTAAAGATTAGTGTCAAAAGAAAGATAGTAAATGTCTACATGAGATAATTGTGCAGGGCTCCAGAGTGATGAGCAGGGTTCTAGAAAGCTACTACTACCTCAATACTTCTTAGCCATTTCCCTCAAGCCTCAAATGCTATGAACAGAATCAGTTCCCCATTTTATTTTAAAGCTAGTGAAATATACTATAGAGATTATCAGCATATTTCATGGCTTAAAGAAGAGAGTAAAAGGAAGCAGATGGGGCTCAAGCAGTTGGGTACCCACCTACCACATAGAAGGTCCTGGTGCCTTCTAAAAAAGACAAACAAGACAGCAAGCTGACGTGATGGGTTGGCTCAGTGAGCTGACACAACAAGATGGTGTAATGGGATGACACAATGAAAAGATGCAATGAGGAAACACAAGGAGAGACACAATCAGGGAGTGGAGGTGGCTCAAGTGATTGAGTATCTCCCTACCACTAGGAGGTCCCAGGTTCAGTTCCTGGTACCTCCTAAAAAGAAGACAAGCACACAATGAATGGACACAGGAAGAAGATAGCAAGCACAAACAATGGGGGAGGGGAGGTAAATAAATAAAATATTCTTAAAAAAAAAAAAAGTGTAAGAAGGCAGTGGGTGACCAAAGTGAGAAATATAGGGAGATGTGAGAGAAGAGACATCCAAATCTAAGTTCAAAATGGGAACCTAGAAGAAAAAGGTGTTTTTGCATTGGGCTAGCCTGAGAAGTCAGCCTTCCTTAAGGCATAAAGAATCTTCTTTGTAGTAATCTTACTACAAAGATTACTTCCTCGTCCCATACGCAAAAGGGATGGTACTCACCTTGCTCCTTGAAGGAAGGGAGAGAACATACAGAAAATGCATCTTTTCTCAGTTCCACCCCCAGTCAAAGGCTCTTCTTTATGAACTTAAAATAGATCACTTGTGACTGATAGAAGCATCTTCATTTATGAACTATCCATCTTAACGATAATTGGAGATGTACAAAAGAAGAGTATGCCTTAACAAAAAATGGATAGTTCCTTTTGGCCTCTTGGGTTTTGCTGCATTTTTCCTCTGATTTTACCAAGAGACAATTACAGAAGTTAAATAGGTGGTTCCCAGGGCCATGGCAGAGTACCTCCAGAGAAGCTGAAAATAAATAAGGTTGTTTTGATGAATATATGCTGGGTCAGGACAGAGATATAAAAGCCACACTAGAGAAGGGTAATATCTCCAAATATAAGGAGAGAACTAACTAAAGGTACTGCCATATCTAAAGTCATAAGTGGGGGTGGATTGAGAACTAAAGGAAGTTTAGGGTCCTACAATGGCAACCTCAGTCCCAGGAGCAGAGTCAGGAAAGAGGATGTCTGTCCTACACATTGGAGCTCTCTTTCCAATGCAGGAGACACCCACACTTCTGAGGAAAAAGATAGGCTGATCTGTGAATTCCCAAGCCCAGGATCAGTTGCCATCCGCCATTGCAGACTCCTGAGAGGTATTTACTATCAGAGCATACTCTGAACAGAGAAAGAGTATATTACTAGGTAGGGTTTTGGCCTCAGATCCATGTATGATTGTCTATCAAGCCATGTGAGGGCCTAGACAGAATATTTCAAATTGTGTTCCTTAAAACCCTAAGGTTCCATAAAGTTATCTCATTGGTTCTGTCTCAAGGCATCCCAGGGAAGTTGAACAGGTAGAGCTTACCTCCATTTCTCTCCCACCTTCCACCCCATCACCATTTCCACCACAGCAACTGTACTTATCTTATTTTTTGTTTATTTGTGTTTTTGTTTTTTGTGGGTTTTTTTTTTTGTAGCTCTACTTTTATTTGTATAATATACTTGGGTTCTATGTAGGATATCTTTGGGGACAGATTATGCCACTAAATGTATGAAAACTCACTAGCATAAATAAAACAAACCCTAAGAAACTGCTCCTTGGATTCTTCTCCATGGCCTATATCCTGGTTCCCAGGTGGCCTCTGAGAAGTCCTAAGCTATACAGTTATACCTATGTCAGGGACCCCTAAGAGACAGAAAAGAAGATCACAAGCCCAAATGTCGTGGCTTGGAGTTATGTTTCCCAGAAAAAGATGTTCTTAATTTTAATCCCTTTCTATGGGTGTGAACCCATTGTAAATAAGACCTTTTGATGAGGTTTCTGCAGTTAAGGTATAGCTCAACTGAATCAGGATAGGTCTTGTCCTGTTACTGGAGGCCTTATAGAGAAGGTCCCAGAGAGGGAAGCCATGGGGAACAGACAGAAGCTGGAAGTCTTGGGACCTAAAAGAGAAGGGAGAAGATGCTGGCATGTACAAAGCCATGTGACAGAAAAGCCAAGGACCAAGGATCTCTGGCAGCCAGCCCCAGAATGCTACAATCTTAGAGGAAAAAGCATCACCTTGCTGATGCCTCAGTTTTGGACTTTTCCTAATGTCAAAACCATGAACCAAGAAATTCCTACTGTTAAGACAACATATACTATGAAATTAATTTTGGAAAGAAGGCAATCAAAAATTGGGCAAGCTATGCACAAGGAAGAGGTTTTTATCTTCTTGATACTTTTTACAGGATGTTCATCTTAGGACTAGAATGCCATCCTATGTGACCTATGACCTGGCAAAAGCTGTCCCCAGAACTAGGGAAGTTGAGTACATTTACTTCAAGAAATACGAACAAGACCCCAAACTCTTATGTAAAAGTACATAAGGATGCATTTATCTGTTAAAATGATTGTGGAGTATCATTGTAATTTGGGGTATCCTGTAACATGTGGGACAGTTCTGTATATTGAGATTGGCCTGCCTCCCAATTGCTGCAATGCCAAAATCATACTTGTTGAAAAATACTACAGAGTCATGATCCGTTCTTCATGTAGTAAAATCATGGAAAAAGTTACTGGAACTCTCCTTAAAGAATGCAAATATCTAAATGTAATGCATTTAAATAGGTGCAAATACTGACATAGCATAGTGACATTCAAAATAAAATGACCATTTCCTAATTCTCATACTTTCTGAGTATCATTTAAATTTCCACGTGGATTTGCTGATGCCCTATTGTAAATTAATACACTAGCCATCTAACTCTTAGACATTGATCGCTCATAATCTTGGGCCAATGTGACTCAGTACACGAGACAGATCTATCCTCAGACACTAATTGAATCAGGCTTCAGAGCCTGTAGAACAAAGGGCATCTAGACCAAGGATAACTAGCCAACTGTTATTTAAGCTATTTCAGGGGGCTCTAAGTAGCCTGCTGACTTTTCCTGATAACACCCATGCCTTAACTTGAATCTTCATCCAAACTATTACACAAACAATTATTTCTCTTGAAAAAAAAGTGCTTATACAAGACCAGATTCAAAATTTAATTCAGGAGTATGACTTTTAAAAGCATGTAAATGAAACTCAATTCATATTCTGTCATCACTATGAATCAGAATGGATTCAGGAAATGGCACCAATCCCATAACGCAAAGCAGAGAATTAATAGAGGGATGTATGACATTATACTTTATGAACAAAAAATTCCAAAGATTTTTAAGTAATAATTTTCTCTAGCATCCTTCTAACCATTAATAATCTCCTCCCCTTGCATTTATGTAATGTTACCCATGGGAATTTTGTACAATATGACTAACTCGTAAAATTTTAATAGAATTGGACACATGGCTAAAAATATCCTGTTATTGTAGTTATTAAATAACTTTATGCTTCAGAACAAAACCAAGTGGGGTTAGGAAAAACAATCCTTTATAGAAAAGTGATTTGTTTGCTGATTTAGTTGTTATGGAAAGGGTTATCCTTACTCAGTAGTGTAACCCAATTTCGAAGTGAGTATAAAAGGCTTAAAGGAATTCTGTCCCTTTTCCAGGGGTTTCAGTGTTCTGTCACAAATAGAACTCACATATTTCTTCATGAATGGTAAGAAGTTACTTCCAGTATTTAATAATCTCTAGAATAAAAAAATGCACCATTAAAAAACTGAGTACTTGAAAAATATATACATGATATACCTTTACCTCTCCCATTTCTCATTTCTATCTCATCCTACAATATATTTATAATGTGGAAAAAAAGTGCAAGAGCAAAAAATAATAAAAGCCTATTAATAAATGTCTTTTTGGAGTGTTTGATGTTATCAAGTCACTTTGCCAGAGCCTTTGCATCCGACAGGCAGCCTGATGCAATATAATACTTTTATCATTTCCAGAGAGTTGTATCTCAATGGAAGCAGCAGGTTCTTTGGAGTTCATCTTCTTTGTTTCAAGACACTCAGGTTCCTAGATTTTCAGAGTTATGCAAATGCACTGTGGGTAGGAGGTAACCATCACCTTGGGACTAGGATGCCTCAGGACCATCTATGACCTGGCAAAAGCTGTCCCCACTAATGTCCCTAAAATTAGGGAAAGTTGAGTAAATTTACTTAGAGAAATACGAACAAGACCCCAAACTCTCCTTTTGAGGTTCAATTCTATTAAAACTTCTACAATGAATGGAAATGGCATAAACTGAGAGTCTTGGGTAGGAAAAGACATTTGGCTTTAAGGAAAGAGGCATAAAATAGCAAACTGGGTTCAAAATCAATATTGGCCACAAGCATATAGAAGTTTTTCTTAGGATAGCTGAACACGGGTCATGTAAACTAAAGGGGTTTTGCGGGAGTTCCATGTGTCAGTTATTGGGCACTTCTGTGGACTGAGACCTCAAGAGCATCCCTATGGTAGAAGCCAATGTAATGGAATGTGTGAGACTGATTTTTGGCAGAAACTGGCAAAAATTAGAAGAAATGGCAGCTGGAAACTGAGGCTCCTCTAGATCTCTCAGACTCTCCAGTTCTCTCTCAGTGTAGCATTAGGATTGAGTAAGAGGTGAGAGGCTTTGAGAGGATAGATACAAATTCTTGTATTATCTTTGCAAATGTAAATCTATACTCGTAGACACAACTATTTCTGTTCTGCTTCTCAAGCCAGAATGAGGCAGACTTGAGCGTGCTTTGGGAGTAGCCTGGTTAGGCTTCTAAGGTCAAGGTCCTCCTCTTTTATGAATAAGGATGTGCCAAGATTGACATTTAAAAAAGTGCAAATTGGGTACTGCACACCCCTGAAGATTGACATTCTCAACTACAGAAGGTATGTTTCCCCTGATGCTGCAGATTCACTACGTTACTAAAATTATGTAAAATAATGAAACTTTTAGACAATAATGAGGACAGGACATGATGCCAGGGTCTCCCGGAATGCACATTTGGTTTTGTCGTTGTTGTTCTATTTTACTATTCTTTAAGTTTTTCTTTTTTTAATGCACATTTGTTAAGGCAGTGTGAGCATGTAGGAGTCATGCTGCTAGCAGATGAGATGTAAGATTCAATTTACTTGCTTCCCATCTCCCTCCCTGGCCTAGCCTGCCCATTCCCACTTCCATCCTGGTATTTTGTACTGGGGATATGAGCCTTCTTGCTTTCTGGCTTTGAAGCTATAACTTAGACAATATGTCCAGGCAGCCTCATGGAGATGCCTCCCTCTCTCCGCACAGCTGGGCTTTGAAGTGGCCTTGGACAGAGACAATTAAACTGGCTGTGATTTATAGATGTTATTTGGTTTAGGAACAAACTAGATATGCTCTGGATAAGAGAGAGATCTACTTTTCTAAGATGTACTTGAACTCTAGAGGTTATTTCTATATTACTTAAGCTAGCAATGGAAAGGAAAATGCAAGAGTAGATATGACTTCATAAAAGATGACATCTGGACATTGTGCTCTTTGGGTGCTTTAGATTTCTACAAAGCAGACCTGTATCCTCACCAAGCCTACCATTGGCAAGGGCTCAGTAAGAATCAGCAAGTACTAATACTTCCCCCTGTAATGGCTTCCCATTGCTCTTGGAAAACAGCTCAGAACACCTAACATACTCTATTATGCCCTGCCTTATCTGGTCCCTCTTATATTTCCAGCCTTCTTTCTTCCTACTCTCCTACCTGCTATACATAGAGAACGTAACAGGCCATCCCCCAAATGAGCCAAATATTCAATGTATCACAATCAAAATTTCAGTAGGGGTGTGTGTGTATGTGTAAATTGACATGTGACTTCAAAATGCATGTGAAATACAAAAGGCCAGGAAAGCAAGTTAGAGTCAGTCTTGAAGAAGAGTAAAGCTGTAGCTGTTGTTCTACCACCTGTTAAAGTTTATTATAAAGCTATAACAACAGTGTTTTGATATTAGCATCAGCATATGCAAATAGTCTAATGGAATATAAATAGGGAGTTAAAAAACATACCCACGCATATATGGACACATTTTTAAAATTTTTTTTAAAATTAAAGTTAACAGATCACAAGGAATGTTACATTAAAAAACAAAAAAACAAGAAACATAAGAGGTTCCCATGTAACACTCCCCACGCCCATATGGACACAAATTTATGAGAAAAAGCATGCTGTGGGTAGAGATAGCCATTACAATAAAGCTTAGTTATTTTATATCCTTTTAGAAGAAAGGAATATTGCATACCTCATACTATGGACAAAAATAGACTCCAGATGAATTGTAAAGTTAATTGTAAAGTGTAAAACAATAAAACTTATAGAGGAAAACATAGGAAATTATTTGGGTGGGGGAAAACAAATATAAATAAGATGCAAAGGTACCAAATATTTAATTAAAAAACATTTTTGTTCATCAAAGAACACCATTAAGATGGTGACAAGGTAAGTCATTGAATGGGAGACAATATTTGCAATAAAAATGTCTGACAAAATATATCAAGAATATGTAACTCCCATAATTTAATAAGACAAAGACACTCAAATCAATAGAAATATGGGTAGGATACTCAAAGAGGCACTACACAAAAGAGAACATGCAGGTGGCTAATAAACACATGGAAAATTACTCAACCTTATTTGTTCTCAGAAATAAGTAAATTAAAACTACAATGCGATATCACTGCATGGAGTGACTAAAGTTAAAAAGACTGGCAATAACCAAATTTTGGTTAAAAAGTGGCACAACTCAAACTTTTATATACTGCAAGTGAGAGTATTAATAGAAACAGCCATATTGGAAAACTGGCACTATTTGCTTAAACTGATTAAATGCAGAACCTGTAACACAATAATTCCATTCCTAGCTATATACTTGACAAGGACATGTATATGGGAATACATGGATAGGAATGTTCATAGTAGCAGCATTTGCAATAGCCCTAAATTGAAAACCATGTCTATCAACAGTAGGATGGATAAATATATAGTGGTAAATTTGTAACATTCTGTACAATAAATGTGATTATACTAACAGTACACAAAACAAAGTGGATGACTCTCACAAACAATGTTGAGAGAAACAGCCAAACACAAGAGTCATACACAATCTGATCATTTACATAAAGCTCTAAAACATACAAAACATATCAGGACAGAGTCAGTGTAATACTTACCTCCAGAGGGGATAGTAACTGGAAGGAGACACGGGGCAGAAGTCTTAGATGCTGGTAATAATTTACTTCTTGACTTGGGTAATGGATACACAGGTATGTCTGGTTTATTAACAATTATTGAATTAGGCACTTAAAATCAGTGCACTTTCCATGTAATGCAAGAATTTTTAAAAATGACCTTTTAAAAAAGCATGCTTGAAAGGGATCTTCAAAGCCACTCACTCTTTTGAGAAAGTTCTGACTTTCTGAAAGCTCAGCCAACATAAGCTACAGGGCAGTCTTGTTTAGTAGGAAAAAAAAAAAAAAAGAAATCCATGGAGGGTCATGAATACATGGGATTTCATTATATTATTCTCTCTAATTTTGTGTATGTTTTAAGTCTTCAGTAATAAAAATATTGTTCCTAAAAATCTATGGAATATAGAGACTAACTGAATGAACCCGATTTGGACCCAGGTAAAAACAGCAATTACTGGTATCTCTTTCTTCTCTATCTAGCATGTTATTCGCCTAGGGAAACACTGTCACCAAAGCTTTTGTTGTCACATTGGAAAGCTCTCCTCCTGGTCACTTGAATCTTTGGTGAGTTATCCCTTGTGTGTTGTTCTGTTTATGTCTCCTTGGAAATGAAGATGTTCACTATTTCCTCTTGCTAAAGAATCCCACCAGACAATTACATTCTCTTCCATCCCAGTGTCATTGCCTAATGAATGACTAAATGACAAAAATAAACTTCAGTTGAGATTGCTCAAGAAAGTAGAGAAAACTAAAGAATAGGAGCCTAGAAGAGGTGTCAGGCTAATGAGAGGCCCCATGCCAAATCAACTAAAAAGGAAATGATTAATTATGGGAGTATAGCAATAGAGATGCCCCCAAGTGTTTCAGTAAAGTGCATTGACGCAGGTTAGAGTCCAAAATAACAGAACAATTGATTTGGGAGTGGGGAAAACATTATTTTTAAAATTTAGATGTCACATAAAATGGTTCTATTTTTAACATAAAAATACAATCTTGTTAATCAGGAAATGGTTTAAAAGATCAATAAAGTAAAGCTACAGATAAAAACTACAAATAATTTTGTTTTCTATACATCAAAATATTCTTCCTAAATTAGGGGATGAAAACAGGGCTTTACAGAACTGAGATACTTTTTTTAAACCATGGAGAAAATAGTTGCCACTCAGAGAATCACAGATCCTTATGAGCAAAAATGCCTTACTTTAAATTACCATTTTTATATATAGTTCATAACATTTTTATACTATTTTCACTTCTCTGTAGGATTTGACTTTTATTCTTTTGTTACCTATTCATCAACCAGGATGAAGTACCCTGTCCTTCTGCGTATGAAGAACAGTGAAGATTTCCTTTGCCCTACAATCTAATTCTAACCCGTCTTGCCTCTTCACCAGAGGAAGAATGAGAGAAAAAGGCTGAATGTCCTCACTAACAATATTACAACTCCCCAGTTGGAAACTGAGCAAGCTGAAAAATTGAGCCCTCAAATGTAGCTCAGTGCCTTAGAATGGCTAAGCCCGTACGTATCCCCGCCGGCCTCAAGCATCAGGCTGAGCATGTTATGAGACTCTGGGCTTGAAATGCAACAGGGAGGAGGCGTTACTCACGAAGTAGCAGAGTCCAGGTTTCTTTGCAATGAGGAAATCCATTGAAATTAACCTTCCCAAGAAAAGAGTCAAAATTTTAAACATGGCTCCTCTCCACCTTCAGCAGAGTCTGAACTTCTGCTAATCGTTCATAGCAGAGGTAGAGGATAGAGAGGAATTAAGGATAGTCCACAGGAGCAGCAAGGTCATACAAGCAGAGCCTGAGTCATTGCCAAGATAATAAGGAATGAGCTGTAGGTTGTCTTAGGGGCTTTTGAACTCCCTCATAGCAATAAAGCCTGATAAAATTATATACAGAATGCTCTCAGAACCCCTCAACCAAAAAAACACCCATGCCCTAATTCTTCTTTGAACATCCCCGAGTTTCCTCTTGATATCTTTTGAAATTTGAAATCCCTGCCACACAGCCAATCCAGATAGCCAATCAAGCCCATAGTTCATTATGTTTCACTCAGTACAAAATAAACCCCACCTGCTCTAAACCTTCCCCCATAAAATGGACAGACTCCTGTCCAACCAATAGCAGTAAAGCTAACTTCCTTTCTTTTTGGGGGGTGGGGGGTGAGGGTGGGGAAGATATCAGGAATTGAACCCAGGACCTCGTTTATGGGAAGCAGGCACTCAACCACTTGAGCTACATCTGCTCCCTCAAATTCCTTTTTATGCCTCTAAAAATTGTTCATCATCCCTAGAAGCTACTCAAAGCTGCTTTCATTTTTGCAAGTGATCTGGCTTCCTTGATGCAGCAATTGGTGTCCCAAATAACATGCTGTAATCTGTACTCAACTCCAATTTGTCTTTTATCAAGCACAAGGGTAAAAATAACTTGGGGTGAGTAATTTTCAGGATGTATTTAGGACTCTTCCTTATCAAAAACTTGGAAAATATCCAGAATTAAAAAAGAAATTTAAGTAATCGCATGATCAGAGGCTGGGGTTCATTTTTTCTGCAAATGATAGTAAGGATCCTATTATAAGGACAGAGCAGCAAGGAGAGCATGGAACTGCAAGGAGAGCAGAATCAGAACAGGTAGATGGACTCCTTAACCACATGCTAAACCTTTCGAATCAGTTTCTTGGGGTAGAAGAATTGGGTAAATTAATGTGAAAATGAACATCAAGTCCTTTATAGATATTATGATTTTCTTTATATAATTTATTTCTTAACTGTAAATAATATGTCTATGCATAGTTTAACTCTCTAGTGGGTGCTTACATATTCAAAGCTATTTTGTTTTAATCTTTTAAGTAGAAGAATACTTGGCTGTAACTGGCATAAACAATAGGTGGTTCCAGAACTGGTGTCATCAATAATCCAGGTTCTTTCTACCTTTCTGCTCCTATCCTCAACATATAGATTGCTCATCTTCAAGCTTGTTCCCTTTTACGGTAACAGTCTAGTGATCTCAGCTTCAGGCATCACTTCTGTATACAATTCCATCCCCAAACAGACAAGACCTGTTTCCTCTCATGTGTCTCTTTTTATTAAGAGAAACTTTTCTAAGAACCCCCCAGGAGACTTTGTCTTATATTTCATCGGTTGGAACAAAGTTATATGCCAAAATCTGACATTAATCAACAACAAAGTGAATGGGATTGCAATATCTCGTTTAGACTACTCATGATTTGTCCCTTGGACTGAGCCAATTTCCTTAAGGGCAGTGACTCCTCATATCTGGATGAAACTGGGGTTCTCTTAACATGGAAGAAGGGAAGAGTAGTTATGGGAATGGCAACAAACCAATCTGCCACAGGCACCTAAGTTCTAAATTAAGGAACCTATCAAGTATCACTACAGGTATATGTTGAGACTGGGTAGATGAACATTACCTATGGCAATGCTGGGCCTATTTCCCAGAGTGGGCCAGTGAATATATGGTGTATGCAAACAAATCTTTTCTATGGCTACTATGTTCTAGTCACTTTTCTAATGATAAAATACAAAGATGAAGTCAGCTTAAGTCCTCAAGGAACTCACAATCTAGCAGTCTTGAAACATAGTCAAGATTTTGGTCAGCAAAAAATCAAGGTGGTAAAATAGTCACATTTTTAAAAAATACAAAAAAAAATATTATCCCTATTCTCAGGAAATTTACAGTCTAGATAGAGGACAGGACCAATACTAGTAAAGTGATTAAAGAAAATTAGATAAAGCTGAAAAAGTAGATTAGCATGTTTTGGAATGTTACACCTAGAGAGCAGATTAAACTTGTTTGAAGAGCCACTGGAACTTTTTGAGTACAGTAGTGATATAACCAGGTCCCTGATAGCAAGATAAACTTTACAACAGGGAACTGTGGACAAAAATCCTGTGCCTAGCACAGCCACTACAGCAGCTGATAAATGTATAACTATAAAGTGATTATAGAAAATGAGGATGGATGAGAGCTATATATTACAGTAACAATGGTCAAGGCTGGTTGACTGCAAATGGCAGGAATGATAACGAACCCAGGAACTAGAGCCCAAATGAGTGTTTGACCATCACTCCCTGAGAAGTGGTAGCTCCATGTACGGATTTGAACAGTCACCATGAAGTCCTGGGTAGTATGAGCAAGTGTAAATAAAAAGAAAATTAACAAAGTCCTAACAAAAATAAAGTAAGTTGGGTAAAGTGCCTGGCTGAGGTGTCAACATGAGAACTTAGAGAGGCCAGATCCAGATTCAAGGCAACAGGTTCAACACCAGAGTTATCAGGCAAGGAAAACATTTATTGAATGAAAGGCCATGGAGCAAATATACAGTACAAAGTAATATGGTAAAAAAAAAAAAACAAAAAAACCCCAATAACTTTAATGTGTCGGTAAACATAATAAATGTACATGGATTAAATTCTTCACTGAAAAGACAAAAATTGGAAGCATGGGCTTTGAAAAATCTATAAATAATTTATCAAAAAGGTACCTAAAAGATAACTAGATATAGATTAGTCATATCATTTAAATACCAGTCAAAAGAACACTTGTTTAACATTAATATATGGCAAAATTAAGGCAAAACCATTACCATGAATAAAAACAGTAACCGCATAATCATAATAGGTTTAATCCACCAGAACTATATAAAATTCTTAATTTACAATGCCCACAAAAATGTGAAATGCAAACATTGACCATAAAAATTTGTTTCTTTATCAAATGAATACCAAAATCTTAAAAAATATGTAAGGTATAAGGATAAACAATGTAATGAACACTGGTACCTACTAGTGGGTTTAAATGACATTCAGAAAGAAACTGGCAAGTCCACCATCAGAGTAGGAATTATCAACATACCTCTTTCAGTAATTTTTCAATCAAAAATAATCAATAAGTATATTGAAGACTTGAAAAAACAAAATTAGCAAGATTTAGTAGTCCCACCCTGTAATGTAATGATTTTTCTCTTGCAGCACCTGTAACATTAATCCTGTATTTCAAACCCTTGACTCTGACTCCTCATCTCTCTGCCCCCAACAAATGGAAATAACACATAATTTTAACATCCTGCCTTGGCCCATATTGCTGCCCAGACTTCAGAGCTACAGAATATCTTAACATTAATTGTAATTTGTTTTTGCCTAATTGATCTCTTTTTGTTCATGTTATTTGGACTAGATTGTAAGCTGTTTGATGGCAGAGGCATGGTTTTAAATTTAGCAGGATTTCAGCACAGAGCTGAATTACACACAATATTTCTTTTCTCTTTATTAAAAGTAATGCATGAGGAAGCGGCTGTGGCTCAACCAGATGGGCTCCTGTCCACCATATGGGAGGTCCTGGGTTCATGTCTAGGGGCCTCCTTGTGATGGCAGCCTTGCCCACAAATGCTGTGGAGAACTGACTCAGAAAGGTGATGCAACAAAAAAGGAGACAAGTAAAAAACACAGAAGTTCACACAGCAAATTGACAGAGAGCAGACAACAAACAAGCTGCAAGGGGGGGAGGGGATAAAAAAATGGTAATAAAAAAAGGAATGCATGATCATAGTTACAAATTATCAGTTCAAAAAACATATAAAGAAAACAATCTATACTTTTCCCATTCTCCCCTCCCTTAAGGTAATCTTAGTTATGTATGTCTATCTATCTATCTACCTACCTATCTACCCATCCATTCATCTATACAAACTTGTGCATTTTTTCAGGGGGAGGTATTTTTTTTCTCCTAAATAGTAGGTAGCTATACTATATACATTACCTAGAACTTTTGCACACTTAACAAAAGACCATGGGCGTTTTCCCCTATTTAATTAACATGGCTTTAACTCATTCTTTTTAATGTCTACATGATATTCTATAATATTGGTGCACCATAATTTCTTAATCCCTCCTTGGTTGATGATTTTGGGTTGTTTCCAGTTTTTCTGCCACCTGACATGGTGGTACTTGTTAGGAAATAAATCATGTTAATGACATAAGGCATGTTCAGGTCTCAACCCCTGGTCCTGTGGGTGTGGTTCCATTGTATTAATAAAGAGGATCTCTTAAAGATATTGCTTCAGTTAAGGTGTGACCTAACTGAATCAGGTTGGGCTTTAATCAAGGTTACTAGAATCCTTTATAAGCAGAAGGAAATTCAGGCACATGGAGAGAGGAGCCATTGGAAGCAGTCAGAATCTAGAAGTAAGCAGAACCTGGAAAAAAAGAAGAAGACATAACCATGTGTATTCCGATGTGACAGAAAAGTCAAGGAACACCAAAGATTGCCAACCAACTGAAAGATGGCCATCCTGGGAGGAAGCAAGTCTGCTGGCCTCTAAAACTAAGAGCCAATAAATTCCATTTGTTTAAGCAACCCATTACATGATGCCTTAGTTTCCTAGACTGCTCAAGCAAATACCACGAAATGGGTCAGGTTAAACAATGGGAATTTATTTGCTAGCATTTTGTGACTGGGGAAGAGTCCAAATCAAGTCATCATTTAAGCAATGCTTTCTTCCTGAAGACTGTGGCATACATGGTGGCTCTCCATTCATTTCTGGGTTGTGTTGAATTTCAGCTTCTTGCTTCCATGGATTTCTTTCTGTCTATATCTGAGTTTCATTCCAGTTATTAAGGACTCCACTTAATAGGATTAAGACCCATGCTGACTGAGGTGGACCACACCTTAACTGAAATAACCTCATCAAAAGGTCCTATTTAGAATGGGTTCATACCACAGGAATGGATTAAATTTAAGACCAAGTTTTCCTGGGTACGTACAGCTTCAAACCACTACATATAGTAAGTGTTTTAGCAGCCAGGAAGTCAAAACAGTGCTTTTCATTTCTGTAGGACAGATTACTAAGAGGAAAATGCGGGGTCTCTTTTGTTTTTTTAAAAAAAGCTAGTTATTGTTTGCCTTCTCAAAATGCTGTTGTAATTTACATTCCTACAAGCAATATAGTGAAGAGCCTATTCCCTGCCTTTTGAGTTCCATCACTCCTAATTTTTGTCAGTCTGAAATGTAGAAATTGATATCTCATTGCTTTGGTTTGCATTACCCTAATTACCTATGGTGCTGAGCATTTTCATATTTTGATTGTCATTTACATGTCTTCATCTGTGAATTGTGTATATTAATTTTTCAGATGTACTTGTTTACAATGTATTATTCTATGTGAGATGGAGGTGAAGGGGGATAGTCAGCATGAATCTTCTTTGGTCAGAATTATTAGAGCTTTTGAAGACGTTGAAGTTGAGGCAGGTTAGCCAGGGAAATGAGAAGAAGACGAGCCACAACATGGCCAGCAGGCAACATGGCCAGCAGGCAATAAAGCCACAAGACCTCACTGAGACCTTGAGTTTAAGCTCGAGGTCCCAGTTTTTCTTTCTGGAGCCTCCCATTGATCCCCGATATTCCAAAGAGGCTTCACCATTGGCCTCCACCATTGGTGGGGTAACCAAAAACAGCTAGGGCCAAACCCCTTAGCATTAGCAAGGGGAAGGAATAATTAACAGTTTAAAAGTTAAACACACAAGGCAGAGCTCGCTCTCTCTGCCTAGAGGAACCCACACCAAATCTTGGTGTCTATTACTGTCTTTCCCATTTCCCAAATAAATTCTTTCTACAGGCTTAACTAAACGGTCATGTTCTTAAATTCATTTATGCAACATAGTCAAGAACTTGGAGGAATCCAACACTTCCCTGTCTTCATTTGGTGATCCAGTCAGGAGAAAGATACGTGAGTGTTGCTCCCTGACCCCCACCAGAGACTGGTGAGTTTTAAGGCCTGTCTGCGCCCTCTTTGGGCTCTGCTACTTTAAAGGGGATTAATGGCTAGGGGGTTCCTGGATAAGCTCCCAAAGGACATAAACTCGGTCTGCCCAGACTTCCAGCTCCTTCTACAGAGGTGGGAGGGGTGAGTCCCCACATCATGTAGATCCAAGGAAGTTCTGAGTGGTGGCCCTTAAGATCTTGTAGGAAAGAAATCTTTTTGAAGAAAATAAGGTTCACCCGATTGTGGAGAAGAAAAGAATTTATTCTGAATCTTACAAGAAGGGGCACACAACCAGAAAACGTGGCTGGTGCCCCGAACAAAGAAAAATGACACAATTTATACCCTTAAGCCTAGCACGCAAGCCCTTCCTCTTGTTTCTCCATAGATTGGATACTTCCAAAGTTACAGCCTACCCAAGAATATCTAACTTTCCTGTGCAAAATTTTGTGATTAACCTCTTCCCTCATCACATTCCAACCATTTTAGTTTTTACGGGGTCCCCTTTGCCAAATAAGGAATGGGATTTAGTGCTGAATTGGTATTGACTTAGCTCTTTCTTGGGCATCTTTTTTACTGCCTATAGGATTGGTTTAAGCTGGTTTCCTTTGTTCCTGCTTAACCCGGGAGTGGGAGACTGAGGCAGTAGGCTGCCAGGTTACATTAATCAATATTTTCTTCCTTTATGTGAAAACTAAACTAATCTTCGTTTCTTACAATCTGACTGGGCACATGGACTAAGTCAAGCAGGAGTCGCTGGGAGTTTACCAGATGCTCTCTGAGTTCAGAATGGCCATCACCTGTTGTATTGTTTCCTTAGATCACTAGTTAACTCCTTTTAATTAAAAGGGCCTTTGAGTGTCCCACTACTGCGGTCCTCATTTTGGATCTGTGAGATGCTTTAGAATGCCTTAGAAACTGAAAATGCACCTGTTAGGGATGTCTAAGCCCCACCTCAGCAGTGCCCCGAGGCTTTGCTCCTTCTCCACCCTGGAGAGGTCAGGAGATCATCTGGGGGCAGCAGGAGTCCCTGAGGTTGTTTGCCAGCAAGACACAGGACAATAGTCTCTAGTTTTTGGGGGGCTTTAAATGTCAGGTTTAACTGAGGAACTCAGCCCCTGGGAGCAGCTCTGAGGTAAGCTCACTCATGGTCAGCTCCTCAGACTGCTGCAAAGTAGGCGAAAGAAAGGTCCCCAGCCAGCCCCTTTCCTATTGGGAAAGCCTGGCTTTAGGGTTAAGGTCTGGGAACTGGACCCAGATGCCCCCAAGACCTCTAAGGTTCTGGGGATACCCAGAGACAATTTCCTGATCCCTGGGATGTGGAACAGTGAGCAGGACTTCCCGATTTCCAGGACACTGGCTCAGTGAGCAATCCATTCAATCAGATCTAGTGGTGGGATGCCCCACACTGACAAAAGCACCCCTCAGATAATGGGTGGCTCTTAAATTGGGACAACCTGCCTAGTCCAATTTTTCCCTGCTATTCCACATGGCCACAGTATGGCTAAAGGTGGGTTCTTCATGGGACCCTGAATCCCAGTTGAACCTATGTGAGGAAGGAGAGGACATATGGATCTGAGGGCCAGAGACCACATGGTCATGTCTCCTTAAAAAAGGGGTTCTTAACAAGGGGTCCATAAAACAAAAAGGTTAATATCCCCTGCCTTAAAGGGGTGAGGAAATGTACTCTAATTACTAAACCCCTCCCCTTTAGCATAAGGTACCTCCTCCTGTGCAGTTAAAAGCTTCCTGACTTTCCTAGCTCCCTGCCTATTTCCTTGTAACACTCCAGTTCTTCCAGTGAAAAAGCTTGCAGGGTTTTACCCCTTGTGGGAAGTAATTAATGGGATACAGCCCCCAGAGCAGTCCCAATTTGTGTCTCATCAGGGGCAGGGTTTCTCTAGCCCCTTAGTTCTGTACCTAGCAGCTGCCCAGGAATTTTTCTGGAGGAATGAAGCTGGAGGGTCCTGCCCGAAGTGTCTGCCATAGACCAACACTGGGAGCTTTGCATCCAGGTAATTTTATAATAAAGTCAAATCTTTCCTTAAGCTAAGCTAAGTGCATAAAATTGTCACTTCTGTTCTAATCTGTGCTTGCTTTAACCTTGTTAGTCTGCTCGCACCTAGGAGCTAATAAATCAGATTTGGAATTCACCTGTTACAAATTGGATAATGGTGGAAGGTAACTTTTTAAAAAACAAGTTTTTAAATATCAGTACTACCTTGCAGGGAAGTGGACTTGGCCCAGTGGTTAGGGCGTCCGTCTACCACATGGGAGGTCCACGGTTCAAACCCCAGGCCTCCTTGACCAGTGTGGAGCTGGCCCATGCCCAGTGCTGATGCGCGCAAGGAGTGCCCTGCCATGCAGGGGTGTCCCCGGCATAGGGGAGCACCACGCGCAAGGAGTGTGCCCCATAAGGAGAGCCGCCCAGTGCAAAAGAAAGTACAGCCTGCCCAGGAATGGCGCTGCACACACGGAGAGCTGGCACAGCAAGATGACGCAACAAAAAGAGACACAGATTCCCGTGCCACTAACAACAACAGAAGCAGACAAAAAGAATATGCAGCAAATGGACACAGAGAACAGACAACTGGGGTGGGGGGGAGAAGGGGAGAGAAATAAATAAATAAATCTTAAAAAAAAAATACTACCTTGCAATTGACGTATGAAAGAAATCACAAGTGGAATTAATTCAATTGTGGGGAAAGCAGAAAAACTTAGCAAAGTTGTTACTAATAAAATTGTTTTAGTTGCTTGGTTAATGAACTTAGTTGCTTGGTTAATGAACAGAGGTGCTCAAATTGTTTTTAAGTGAAAACTTATTAGAAACTGTAACTAAGAATCAAGATCATTATATAAATGTGTTTATATCATAAAACAGCAGAAAGATAATATCTGAAATTATTATACCTGGGTGGATGTACCCTAGACTTCAGCTATTATAATGGCAATTTTAAACTAAAGTTATCTCTGGTTATGGTTATGACACTAGCCTTTAGACTTTTGCTATTGTTATGGTAATTATTAACTGTGTTTGCCTTTGTTTATGTTTCCTTCAGGTCTGTCCGCACCCCATGCCTTAGCTTCTGGTGATTTCATGACAACTTCTGCCCCCTATGGCTCAGAGGAAAGCAAATTTAAGACACTCCTGTCTCCTGTCCTTCCACTGGTGCCAATAATCCTGCTTTCTCTCGTGACTCCAAGTGAAGACGAAGTTGCTGGCGGAATCCTCAGCCCACAGGGTTGAATGTCCACTCTTCCAGTCCAGTGTTCCCCAGAATCCCGTTATCTCTGAGGACTGAGGCAATGGACCTCCCACCTCAAATGTTGGGATTCACAAAAGCAGCAATTCTTAAAAGAAACCAGTTTCCCTGAGGCTTCAGTGACCTCAGTGAGTATATACTAGAATTAGTCTTGCTCATCCAAGGTCTGCCAAAGTCAAAATGGGACATAAGCAAAGCTCTGAAGTAAAGGAAAATGTTGTAAACTGCATTGGGGATAATTTTGGTTATAAGCCAATAATTAAAAGGTATGAAATTTTGTGCAAAAATGCATGGTCAAAGTGCAAATTAGATTAATTAGAAATAGTCTTCAAAGAAATCTTTTAAACATTATTTTACGGTTAAACTTATTTTGTAAAAGAATGAAAGATCTAAGTAACTTTCGTAAGTTGTGTTTCTGTTTCTAACTATTTGTGTTTGACTATTCGTTTACTGTATATCTTCATATATCAGGATGGTAATATCAAAATAACAAATAACTTAAAAGAGCTCTGTTCAAATTGTTAAAAAAAATTAAATATGCAATTATATATGTGAATGAATATTCCTGGCTAAGTAGGATGTATAGGTCATATAGAAATCTGAATAAAGAAACTATTGGGAAAGTGAGAAAGATTTTCCTGGGCTCTTTGACCTACCCAGCCCCCAGGTCTTCTCTTTGCAAGAGCTCTGAGGGAGGGGCTAATTACAGCAGATTGAAACTGTCTTCTAGATTGGGGAATTAAGAATCACAGTTTGTCCTGTAATTCCCCAACTTTAAAATAAGGGTGATTAATAATTCTATTACCAAATTTCGGTAAATAAAAAGTCCTTAAAAGCTATGGAAAGATCGTTTCTAAATTATGATTAAAACAAATTAAGCAGCTGTAATATATTGCAGAACCTAGCAGTCAGTACACTTTTAAGATTGAGTTTTAGAATTTTATTAAAGAAAAGAGGCTTTAAGCCTCCTGTGGAGGAAGGAAAAAGAACATTCCTCGCAGAAACTATAATGGTTTTAATTTTTTAATTTAACTTGGGTGTTATCTTCCTAGGTTTATAGAATACCAAATAAATAAATTAACGTATGTATTAAATCTTTGAAATGATGAAGTTGTAAGTTCATGTTAATGAAATTAAGCTTAAGAAGGAAATGTAGATCTGCTCTCTTTTAAATGCATAAAGTAAATTTTATTGGCTGCTCATTGTAACTTACTAAGCTTATTTTAAGTAAAGTAACCAGTCTATGTGGTTATGGTTAATTATAATAAGTTTGTAAAAGCATCTTCTAAATTAAAGCATTTCAGTAGCTAATTCCAGGAAGCCATTTATTGGAAGCCTAGTTGATATTAATTTTTTAAAAGTAACTTCTTAATAGGGAAACCTGTCAGAGGACACCTCAATCTGCATGTTAAAGTGGTGGTAAGGAAAGATAATCTTAATCCCATTGGGAATCTTCCATTTTCATAAAATAATTGAGAAAGTAATTTTTCCTGTACAATTAAAGTAAAATACCTGTTCATTAACATCATCATGGTAAAGGTGTAGAAGTAAAAAGCAAAGTACTAAAATATAATAGTTAGGTTCATTTGATATGTTATAAACTGCATTGGAAATGTATAGAAAGTATATAAAAATCAAAAAAGATAGACCTTAGTATTGTCAAACTCTCTAGTACATTCAAACAAGACCTTCAATACACTGCATTTTGCCTTCATTTGAGCTATTGGCTAGGTTTGTCACTGACCCCTAAAACAATAAAGGTATCTACCACATCTCTGGTTGTGCTCCTGAAGTGGATGGAGACTACGTTGCAATTTCAGACTCCCGCAGCAGCCTGCAGTGGCTCCTTATGGCCAGATGTAGAATGAACATTGCCTCTAGACTGGCTCTGTTTCCCAGCACTAAAGGGTGCTATGCACCAGAGTGAAATCCTGGAGCCTACCTTTCTGGCTTCTCTCTAGGGTCAATGGTGCTGCAGCATGCTGGCTGTGTGAAGGGGCATATCAAGTGCAGCAATGATTACCAGAATGATAGAAGTAGAACTTAAACACAATTGGCATCATGGCCCGCTTCCATGGAGAGATGGTATGTATGGTATTGCAAACCTGAAGCTTTAATCTATTTAACTGAAGTTCAAAAAGAAACTTATACATTGGGCAGTGCATTGATTAGTATTAAGCACTGTACCTATATGCCTGATGATTATGATGATATCTTTTCTAGATGATATGCAGAAGGATACCGAACATGTTAAAAGTCCTGGTAAACTTCATTTTCTAAGTAGTTAATGAGCTTAACCCAGGTCTCCCTCCTAGCCCTTATTCCAGAACCTGTCCCACTCATACCTTGGGGAGGATTGGCAAACCTCACATGCCATCCTGCCAGGGCTAGGCATTTTCCAACCAGAAGGGAAAGAGTAAACGAGGTGGCTTAGGACCCACTTCAGCTTAGCCCCTTCAAGATGGTCTATGGGTAACCTTTCCTTTCCCAGGACATGGAAACCCATCTCTGATCAAAACCTGGCAAGAGACCTCACTCTTAATTAGAGCTAAAATGGAAGGGACCTTACTCTGTGGTTCTGATCACTCCTGCAGCTGTTAAAATTAATGGAATTGCCAACTGGGTGCACTTACCCTGAGCAAAGGCAACTGCCTAAGGAAGTGCCAGCTCGCCAGCAGTACCTGATAGGACATACAAGTGCCAGTAATTGGATGGCCTAAAATACCTCTTCAAGAGACAAAGCAAAGTAGTGTCTGTGTCAAAGCCAGATGTCCCCTCTAACTCTAGCCCAAATGCATATTGCTAGGGGGAAGGCAAACCAAACACCCCTTAAGAAATCTTGTCTGTTGTCATTTCCTATGGTTTCTCCCTATACAATAGCTATAAGGGCAATGTCTCTTCTCATCCCCCTCTTAGCTAGTTGTCTTAAGTATCACCACCATAGAAAACTGAGATTAACAATTTATACCAAACCCTATTATCTATCACAATCTCTCACTAAAGCTAACTAACAGCATAGAAGAAACTAACTGTTCCTTAAAAGTCCTAAGACAGCAAACAAACTCTCTTCCTGCTGTAGTACTGCAAAATCACAGAGCCATTAACATGCTAACAGCAGCACGGGGTTTGGGGGTGTGGGTGAAGACATGCCTATTTCTCAAGAAAAATGCTGTTTTTATATAAATCGCTCTGAAATTGTCCTAAACAGCATTCGAAACCTGTGAGATGAAGCCCACCAACTTCAGAGGGATGCATCCTCTGAAGGCCTCTGGTTTTCTCACTCTCATGGCCCAGTATGTCATAGCTGACCCCCCCTTTTGGACCCACTTACCACCATCTTCTTTATCCTTTCAGTGGGGCTGTATATCTTAAATTCTAACTAAGTTAATTTTTCCCAAAATCAATGCCTTCCAAAACAAGGTATTAGTCACACAGGGATTTCAGCCAGCTCCAACCACAATGACCTGTCTTCCCTCAACCTCATTAGAATAGCTAGAGAAGTTTATGCCCTGTCAGGCAGAAACTACTGCCCTAACCAGCAAGAAGTAACTACAGAAGAATGATCATTGCCCCTCAGCACTAAGAATAAGGGCAGGAACTCTCTGAGGGGGAGCTGAGGCAGGTTAGTACAGGGTAATGGAGAAGACGACCCACAACATGGGTGACAGACAACATGGCTGCAAGACCTTGCTGGGACCTTGAGTTTACCTTTGAGGACCTGGTTTCTCTTTCTGGGACCTCCCCTTGGCCCCAGATATTCCAAAAAGCCCTCACCGTTGGCCTTATGACAGGAGGGGTAACCAGTAACTGCTGGGGCCCATCCCCTTATCATTAGCAAAGGGGAGGAATAATTAAACAGTTTAAAGGTAACCACAAGTGGCAGTGCATGCGCTCTCTCCCTAGAGGAACCCACACCAAATCTTGGTTTGTATTTCCATCTTTCTGTCCCATTTCTCAGCAAGCTCTGTTCTTTCCCCCATTTCCCAAATAAATCTTTTCTACTGGTCTAACTAAGGTGGCATGTTCTTAAGTTCATTTATGCAGCATAGCCAAGAACCTAGAAGAATCCAACACTTCCCCACCTTCACTTTAGCTCTCTCAAACCTCCCTTTTATTTTGGCTGGGAAAGCATGTTTCCATTTCTCTGGGAAGTTGAATGCCTCCATTAAAAAGAAGGTGAAGGCAAAGGCAAAAAGGAAGGAAGGGAGGGAAAGAAGGAAAGAAAAGGGGAAAAAACATTTCCCCACTTCACGTAATCCTCTTTGCCATCCACAAATCCTGCTGCTGCTGCACAATTCACATGGGATTTCTATTTCAGCAACCAAAGAGCACAGCACAAAACCCACCTGCAGAGACCCCGCGGTTTCTAGTACCAGTGTTCAGGAACCATCCACTTAGTGTCGTGCAGCTCTATTGAAAAAATGTGGACTCCTTCTGATAGTCTCCTTTGAGGGAATAGAAGCTCGAAGCATAGCAGCCGAAATGTCAGGCCTCACCCTCTCCAACACCATGCTGACGCCCCACCTTTTCTAATGCTTCCACAATATTTGACTGTTCCTCCCCTACCCTATACCCCACCTTTCCTATTTCATAAGAGTGCTCTACTCACATTCCTGACATGCAGAAGCTTCCAGCTGGTTTTAAAAGGAAAGAAAGAAAGAAAAGAAAGAAAGAACCTTCTTCTTGCCAGTCAGTATGCCTCTACCAGGCTTTCCCACAGAGAGACAAGAATGAGTCTCCAGGCTGCAAGGGAGCTGACTGCTTTTATGAAAATGCCTCCTTGACTTTGGTCTGACTTCTTTGAGGGCCGAAAGTGAACATCATTCAAATGCTGGATGCCATAGGCCCTCTCAGCATGTCATTCACAGGGAGGAGAATTAAAGCCTTGCTGCCAGACCCCAGCCCATCTCTGAACTCTCTATTCTCTCCCCCACTCTGTCTGGCCCTATCAGTTTCTCTAAAAGGGCTTCACCAGTGCATTCATTTTAGCACAGTTATTGTTTGTCTCTTTTCTCATTTCCCATGTACCATGGCAGTTTATCTTCCAATTCTGTAAGAAAATAAAACTTTAAAAAGAAGTCCTCCAGAGAATTCCAAAAGGAGGGTAATACGGATATGCTTGCATGTTACAGCCCACACAGAGACTGGCTTCGAGATGTCAGATGATAGCTGTGTTGGAGCAAATACTAATTTCTTCATAAGCAAATTTTAAATTTAAATCATATTCCAAGCATATAGTTATGTGCTTAGGATGCTTTTCTTTAATCTAAATGTGGGTAGGGTTTGGGGGGGGTTTTGGTTGTTGTGTTTTTGTTTTGTTTTTTTGTCTTAAAGGAAGGCTGCTGCCTAAATGGATTCTCCCTACCCTTTTTTAAACAACTTTGTTAAGTTTTACTTTCTATACCATAAAATTTACCCGTTTTAAGTATGCAGGTGTATGAATTTTAGTTAATGTATACGGTTTTGCAATCACCACTAAATCCAGTTTTAGAGCAGTCCCATCACCTCCAATCTTCCTCTTGCTGTTTGTAGTCAGTCCACCAGCCCAGGCAACTACTAATCTGTTTTCTGACTCTGTAGTTTTGCCTTCTCTAGAAATTTCCTATGTATAAGATCACACAATAGTTAGTCCTTTGTGTTTTTTGGTTTCTTTTACTTAGTGGAATGTTTTTAAATTTTATCCACATTGTTACATGGATCAGTAGTTTGTTCTTTTTTTATAGCTGAGAAGTATTCCATAGGGTAGGTATAGTGTATTTCATTTATCCATTCAATAGGTGATTGACATTTAGATTGTTTTCAGATTTTGACTACATGTCTCTACTATGAATGTTTACATACAAGTCTTTGTGTGGACGTATGTTTTCATTTTTCTTGGGTAAATACCACGGAGTGGAATTGATGGATCATGTAGTAAGTGTATGTTTAATATTCTAAAAAACTTCTAAAGGTTAATCAAATTCTTAAAGAAAACATTTACATCCAATTTTCTAGGTTGTATTTGCCCTGAAATTATCCAATCTAGAAGAATAAATAAAAATTCCAAGCATCATTTAGAAATGTTTTTAGAATTGGAATCATTGGCAATAAAAGTGATAGAACTAAGGAAAAGAAACACTCTTAAATCTGATTCTGTTCCTGCTCAGTCTTTAGGGAGACTTGTTCTGACAAAGGAAAAATACAGTCTCTGAGGGCTCCCAGTCCTTGTACCATCCCCTTCCATGCTTGCCTCCATGGGCTGGGGCTGAAGGAGTCTCTTTCTGCTCTATGCCCAGCTGAGGAATCCTTCTACGTGGCTGCAGCAGGGATCCTGGATGCACAGGCCCTGGGACATGAACAGCTCTGGGCTCATCCTGCCATTCCTGCTTCCATTTTGCTGGGGGGAGGGGTGGGGAGCTGCACTTGGGTGCTGAGGATAGCTTCATCAAGCATAGGTGCTTTGATTCAGGAGACACCTCGTGGGCTTCCTGGAGCGCCTTCCACCAGCATCCTGAATGCCTGGAAAGTGATGGTATGGGATTTCCCTGACTTTGTTAAAACTGTGGATCCTAGTTCCCTGGGATCAAAAGAAAAGCTAAACCCTACCCTGGTGGTTTGGGATGACAAGGAGACAGTCCCAGAAAAAGAAGATTTTTCAAATGTTTAAAGTTTATTACCTTAAACAAACTATCAGGTTGTTTTCATATTTTACCTGATAAATTTGCCATGAGGATTAAGTGAGATAATTATAGAATATATATCATGCAAGGTCTTTGATGACAGGTTTCATTGTATGGATGCCAAGAACTTAGAACTAGTGACAGGCACATAATACATACTCAATAAATGTTTATAGAATAAATACAGTACTAAGCTTAATGACTGGAGAGAGCATTAATTTATTCAATCTTTTGTTCAATGTTTTTTGAGAACCTACAGTGTAAGAGGGGATATGAAATTAAAGAGGACACCCTGTATTCATGCTTTAGAAGACTAAATATTCTTAAGATGTCAATATTACCCAAAGCAATTTACAGAATCAATGCAATTCAATCAAAATTCCAACAGCCTTTCCTGCAGATATGGAAAAACCAATCATAAAATTCATATGGAAATGCAAAGGGCCCTGAAAAGCCAAAACCATCTTGAAAAAGAACAAAGTTGGAGGACTCACATTTCCCAATTTCAAAGCTTTACAAAGCTACAGTAATCCAAACAGTGTTGTACTGGCATAAGGGCAGGCAAATAGACCAATGGAATAGAATTGAGAATTCAGAACTAAACCTGTTTAGTGCCAATTGATTTTTGACACGGATGTGAAGTTCACTCAATAAGGGAAAAAATTTCTCTTCAACAAATAGATTTAGGAAAACAGAATATCCACAGGCAAAATAATAAAAGTAGACCCTTACCTTACACTATATACAAAAAATTAGTCAAAAAGGGGCAACAAGCTAAAAATAAGAGCTAAAACCATAAAACTCTTAGAAGAAAGCATAGGCGAAATCTTCAGGAACTTAGGTAATGGATTCTTAAATATGACAACAAAAGCATGAGCAACAACAACAAAAATAGATAACTTGGACTTCATCAAAATAAAAAATTTTTGTGCCTCAGAGAACATCATCAAGAAAATGAAAATGCAAACTATAGAAAGGAAGAAAATATTTGGAATGCATATATCCAATAAGGGTTTACTATCCCCAATATATAAAGAACTCCATAAATCAACAATCAAAGGAAAAACAAATCAATTTTAAAATGGACAAAGGGCTCGAATAGACATTTCTCCAAAGAATAAAGTCCAATAATTGCTGAAATATGCTGAACATCATTAACCATTAGGGAAATGCAAATCATTACTACAGTGAGATACCACTTCACATCTACTAAGGTGACTATTATTTTAAAAATGGGAAAAACAAGGGTTGATGAGGATGTGGTGAAAAAGGAACTGTCATGAATTTTGGTGGGAATGTAAAATGGTGTATAGCCACTGTGGAAGATGGTTTGGCAGTTCCTTAGAAAGTTGAACATATGGCCCAGTCATCTCATTTTTAGGTATGTATCCAAAAGAATTGAAAGTGGGTACTCAACAGATATTTGTACACCAATGTTTGTAACAGCATTATTTACAATAGCCAAAAGGTGGAAGCAACCCAAGTATCCATCAACAGATGAATAGATAAACAAAATGTGAGATATGCATAAAATGGAATATTATTTAACCATAAAAAGGAATGAAGTTCTGGTACATGCTGCAGCATGGATGAAACTTGAGCACACGAGGTTGAGTGAAATGAGCCAGACCCAAAAGAAAAATACCTTATGGTATCATGTATATGAAGTAACTAGAATAAGCAAATTCATAGAGACAAATTAGATTACAGGTCCAGGTGCTGGGAAGAGGGAAGAAAAGGGAATTATTGCTAAATGGGCACAGAGTTTCTTTTTGGGGTGATGCAAAAGTTTTGTTAATGGATGGTGATGTTGGTAGCATAATATTCAGTTTGTAATTAATATCATAGAATTATACATATGAAAGTGGTTCAAATGGGAAATTTTGTGTTGTATGTATGTTACCACAATTTAAAAAATGAGGCGTGAACATGGCCTCTGCCCTTACAAGCATGTACAAACTACTGAGTTGGAAGACCATAAGTAAGGAAACAAATAAATGAATACATAATAGAGAATTATGATGAGGGCGCTAAATGTGGGGGGGTGGGTGGGGGTAAGAAACAAACAGAACCCAGGCAGCAAGAATAACAGGGTGTTCCTTCATTAGCCAGACTAAGCGGGGCCCCTCAGGCAGGATGTCTGAGCTGAAACCTGAGGGTGCGTGGGAGCTAGCCATGCTAAGAGCAGGGGGAGGAGATGGGAGAGGGCAAGTACACAAGCTGTTAATTCATTCCCCTCTATGTAACATCAGGCTTTCTCTAATTATAGATGCTATGCTTGAGGGGGTAATGTGATTTATGCAGTGCCTCATCCAAATCTGTGTGATAACCCACCACTTTGTAGCAATTTTTCTTTGACATACAAAATTGGTGCATCCAGTTGAATCTTATACAGATCTCAAACACATATGAGTCAGATGTTCTCAAGACCTAAACAATCTTTTATAAATTAGAACAAACACAAATTGGGTAGCTATATGGAGAGAACCAAAAGAATAGGTTTAGCTAGAACTTGTCAGTATTCTTGACCCCTTTCTGAGTATGAGAGACTGGAGAAATTGCAGAAATGAGTTGCTATTTTGACTTTAGGAGGGAAGGATGAGTCCATCATTATTTTCCTCACTGGGGAAGGGATCTGGAAATTACCCAAGGATGAGCCGGGCCTTCCAGCAGTTAGGAAAAGCCATCTCACACCTGGTAAAACAAAACAAAACAAAACAAAAAACAAAACTAGCAGTTATTGTAACTCTGGTCTATGGGATAATAATGTTAAATATATATATATATATCTTTTTAAAAATCCACTCCCTTTTATAACCTTTGCTTACAGTCAATTCAGAGGAGCCAAGTTGTTTCACATCTTGTGCGTAAATTTTCAAAACTTCATAGTTTTGGTGCTCTCTTTGAGCAAGGTTGTACTGAAGTAGCGAACTACTTATGTTCCTGATTTATTACTTGTTAGAGAGAGGGAGAAAGGGAGAAGAGGGGAGAGAAAGAGAGAGAAAGGGAAAGAGAGAGAGAGAGAATTGTGCTGTGAAAGGAGATCCAGCTTTGGACCAGGGCAGATGTGACTTCCAGTCCTGACTCTACCCTCACCCCTTTCCCAGCTGTGTGGCTTTGGGCATGTTCCTTGCTATCTGGACCCTCTTTCCTTGATGATTGGATTGGTTACCTCTCACGGGATGCTGTTAGGATGAAAGTTCACTCAGAGTCTCTGGCATATAGTAGGTGCCTAATAATAGGTAGTTATTGTTACCAATGAAGTACCTTGCTAAGTGCCATGCCTGGGACTCAAGGCACATGGAATTCACCACACTTTAAAATTTAAGACTCCAAGTTGAATTTTGTAGAGTCCAGCAGATGAGTTCCTGGATCTGCCGTCCCATATGTGATTGGGAGGATAAACTTGGAAAAGAAAGATTTTTTTTAAAGGTCCATAGATGCCCTTATTGGGGCGGGGGGGTGTTGTGGTGTCAGGAGTGGGGACAATATAAGGGAGAGGGTGTTGTGGGAATTGGAACCTTCAAGTGTTGCTGGAAAGCTCTGGGGTTTCTGAGTTCTTGGCTCCATCACAAGAAAGAATTCAGAGCTGTGCCAGTTTAGTGAAGCAAGTAAAAGGGTTTATTGAGAAGTAAGAAAAAGGCAAAGTGCACACCTGAGACCTGGGTGCCAGCGTGCTAAGGGTGAGACGTGGGGGCCCAGGGTAGGCCTTCCCAAGCCCTTTCTTCCTCCCCCTCCCCACATTAAGGAGGGACCCCAGCTGTTTGCTGTCCTGAGGTTTCCTTCCTACTTTCCCCTGTCAGCTTTCAGGGAACCAATGGGGAGGCCTTTCTCTTTGGAGTTATCCGGGGTTTCTTTTGAGCCGGGAAGATTCCAAAGCCTCCTCGTGACTGGGGTCTTAGCAGGCGTTTTCTCTGTAAAGGTCACAGCTTTGATTTCAAGCGGCTGTCTTCCCTCAGGGGCTGCTGGGCGAGGGTCTCACGGTGGGGTCTCAGGGCCCTGCTCTTTGCTGGGTCTCAGCTTTATGCCTCCAGCTGTATTCTGACCAGTCGCCTTCCCTCCTTTCCTACACTAACCTGCCTCACAAGGAAGGCAGAAGCAGCACTGTTCCCCTTCCCTCCCTCCTTAGAAGATGGCAACTTAGGGCCTTCCTGTATCTTAGAGTCATGATCTGGTGAAGAGAAAGCGTGGCAGAGTGGGAGGTTTGCACATTTATTAACTGAACTGTCCAGGATCAACTTCTGCCTTTCCCACTTATTAGCCATGTGTTCTTTGCTAAATTGCTTACCCAATCTGTGTCTAATCTTCCTTATTTGTAAAAAGAAGATCTGGGATGATTATTCACTACCATATAGGGTTGTCTGAGAATTAAATTTGTTAATATTTGGGATTAGAATATATTATATAAAATTCCCCTTCAAAGTGATTCCCAAATATCCTTCCCTATGGTAGCTTCAAATGTTTCTAAATCTCAATTTTAAAAATGTTTTAATGAATCTCTACCATACTTTGTACAAAAGAGAAATAGTAATTATGATTGATAACTAGCAGAGCTTGGAAGGCTGAGATCCCCAGAATACATCTCTGCAGGTGGTAAAGAGATGACTGGTCCACATTTCTTTACAGTACTACCATGGAGGCATCAGGGTTAATTGTTGTAAATCACCTTGTATCTTACATCCAATTTAAAATGGTCTGGATGTTTGCAAAGCTGTGGTTTTTAATTTGCCTTTGAAAAATGCTGTCTCAATTTTTAAAATCCCCCTGCACCCCATGACTCATATCATCAGAAATGTGACCTTTCAATGGAGTGGGGGTGGGGAGATCTATGTTGTTACCTTGACAACAAAAGGTAAGCAGGATGCTTTGGGCTCTGGCGCTTCTGCTATAAATAATCCATCTTTGGCCAGGAGCTGGCCGAAGAAATAGAAAGTGAACATGGAGGGGAATGAGCTAGGCTGACTACTGGGGGAGTCTGAATGTTAGGAGATTGTTTTAATCACCATTTTTAGGAATTCCATCCAGAGGCACTTTCATAGCAATTAACCAAGAAACCAATAAGAAGGGAATGAATTCAATTTCTAAAAATTGTAATTAACACGAATGAAGATTAATAATGCTTATTTTGTATGAAGAATGTTCCTATACTTATTGTACCATTATCTAAATTCTGTTGTTTTCCTTGGGAATATTTATTCTCAGGTTTCCCAACAACTTATAAAACAGACCAAAGGAAAGTTAACAATGAACTTTGATCCTTTCATTATAATGACATGTGTTGCCCTATACAGTAGCAGGAAAGGAGGAGCAATAAGGCTGGATGACTTTTAAGTTATTGTGGATTATTAAAATATATTTAAAGTCCCCTTTTGGTTGAAAATAACAAAATACTATTGAATTTTTTTTACCTAGCTGTACTCATGGATAGGTTTAAGATTTATGGCTGTGATTATGCTTTTGCTTGCTGACGTAAATTAGTCTCCTGGGAAGGCAAAGTTATTTCTCAATAAGCTTTAATAGTCTGTGAGTCAGAGTAGGTGCTGCTGATAATGAGCCTTGCAGGATTTATAGGAAGGCAAGTGAGAAATTGAGAGGTGCGTTCATCCAGTGGTCTTTGAAAATAGTGCATAAAAATATAACCTGAATAGAGCCTTTGCTCCAGTAGATTGTAGCTGCTTTTCAGTAAATATTCTTCACCCAGGAAAATTTCCAAAAGTTGCTTTATGGTAGGATGAGATTCTCCATGACTGTTAATGTTACTTTTCACTGTAGTGGAGTCAAAACATACGCACACAAACTCAGTCCAGCAGAATAGGATAACTTGTGTTTTTTTCTCCAGCTGATCTTATTTTCTTTTTAAGTGATGTTTATAGGGAGATTACTCTAGATTAAAAGACACATAAGAGACAAAACCAAATGCCACATGTTGACCTTGATTAAATCCTGATTCAAACAAACCAGCTGCAAAAAAGCTTTTTGAGACAGCTGGACACATTTAATATGGACTGCTGTAGTGTAATGAAAACCCTTTATCCCCAGTTCCTGGGGAAGCAACCATTGAATCTTTGGAATTTCTGGTGATAGAGTGTCTTTTGTTCTTCATAGTGAGTCCTAGAGCACACGTGGTAGTTCACCCTAATGAGATGAGGGGGATGGCCAGCCACACCTACACCTACAGTCTTAAGATGGGGACCAACAAGCTAATTAGAGGGTTGGGGCTTTGAGCCAAGTCAAATGGACCCACCTCCCTAAACTTGAGAGGGGAAGGAGGGCTGCAGATTGAGCTCGTCCATGTGGTCTTTGATTCCATCAGTCATGCCTGCAAAATGGGATCCAAGTAAACTGGGACACTTGAAGCTCTGGAAGCTCCTGAAAAGACACATCACTGTGCTGGGAGGTGACACATTCTGAACAGGAAAAGAGGAATTGAAAGCTCTCTTATGAGACCCTCCCAGACCTCCCTCAATGTGTCTCTTCTTTTGTCTTCGTATTTGTACCCTTTTACTAGAATAAAACTGTTTGTAGGTATAGCACTTTCAGTGAGTTCTGTGAGACATTCTAGTAAATTATCGAATCTAAGGAGGTGTTGGGGACCCCTGACTTTATAGCCATTCAGGATGGTGGCCAGCACCTCTAAACTTGGGCAGTCTTTGGAAGGATTGCCCTTAACTTGTGGAGTCTGACCTAACCAGGTCGTTAAGAGTCAAAACTGAATGGAAAAAAAAAGAAAAAAAAAAAAAAGAAAAAAATAGGATGTGGAATTTTTTCAAGTCAACATTCTTTATCTAAGTTCTTTATCTAACTTTATCCAAGTTCTTTATCTATCCTTTAAACTCATCGCTATATGCCATTCCCTAGTAAGGGACCATGACATTATATTGGGCTTCAAATTTCGGGGAGTTCTGGATCACAGAGTGTTTCAACAATGGCAATGGAGGGATACTGGTATGGGATACCAAGGACAGGTGATATATGACTGACAGGGAGCTGTACAGAACATATGTCCAGGGTGCATGGTAATGTTTGGATATACTCATAGTGGCAACAATTAAAAACCACAGTAGGGGGGGTACTGGGTTCCTGGCCAGTGGTGCTCTGTCGTGGTCCCTAGGGGAGCAGCGACAGTCTCCCAGGTACAGTGGTGGGGACCGGGAGGGAGTGAGGGTTCAACAGTGAGCCCCTGATACTAATGACTATGCTTGTGAGCTGATAAACCCAAAATAATAACAAGGCCTAGAGCAACTTTGTGCCTGGGAATTTCCTTCTGTCAGCCTTCATGTTACTCAAATGTGGCCAGTCTCGAAGCCAAACTCAGCATGTAAATGCAATGCCTTCCCCCCAGCGTGGGACATGACACCCGGGGATGAGCCTCCCTGGCAACGAGGGACCACTATCAACTACCAACTGATGATGCAACTGGAAAATGACCTTATACGGAAGGTTCAATGCGGATCAGCAGAATATCCATGTCTACATAAAATACCATGACTTTAAAATGCTGTTTGACCTAAAGTAAGGGGGAAATGGAAAGGAGAAATGAGTTTATATGGCTACGAGTTTCTAAAAAAGAGTCTGGAGGCTGGCAGAAGGTTTGCCCTCATGCACAACTGAGCAGAGTCAGAGAGACAGATAAAGCAGATACAACCCCCAGATATTGGTTCCTTTGAGGGCTAAAGAGACCCATGGGAGTTATGGTCATGGCCGATGGGGTTAACTACCAGGGCAGATGGCCCCTCTTTGGAAATGGTGTTTATGTGTGATGAATCTGGACTCAGATGGGATCTCCCTTCATAAGACTTTCATGCTAATGTGCTGGAGGTGCAGTTAATGTTGGGGTTTAAGATATATTTAGGGGATTTGAATCTCTGGACTGACAATGTGATAGCCAGATCCTGAGCCTCAACAGACTCCAGCACCTACAATCTGATTTATTGGACTTACCACACTCAGCTAAGATGGAGGTGAAGAAGGACAACCACCACACCATGGAGCCTAGAGTGATTACAACTGAAAATGGGAGGATTGCATCCAGCATCCAGGTGGAATCTGAGCCTCCTCTTGACATAAAGGTGCAATGGACACAACCAATCCAGTGTCCACATAGAAGAGGTGGCATTGGATTGGGAAAAGTGGACATAATGGACAAAGGGTATGGGGAAAGGCAGGAAGAGATGAGAGGGGGAGGCGTCTTCGGGACATGGAGCTGCCCTGGATGGTGCTTCAGAGGTAATCACCGGACATTGTAAATCCTCACAGGGCCTACATGATGGAATAGAGGAGAGTATGGGCCATGATGTGAACCAATGTATATGAGGTGCAGAGGTGCCCAAAGATGTACTTACCAAATCCAATGGATGTGTCATGATGATGGGAACGAGTGTTGTTGGGGGGGGGAGAGGGGGGGTGGAGGGGTGGGGTTGAATGGGACCTCACATATATATTTTTAATGTAATATTATTACAAAGTCAATAAAAAATAAAAAAATTAAAAAAAAAAAAAAAACTGAATGGATAGTGTTACTGCAGTATTTGCAAGTAGTGTCAGAGCTGTGTTGGAAGTTTCTGAAAGAAACTTTTGATATCCTTCAGGACTGCATATTAGATAATCCATGAAATAATTGTTGATTTAATGTACGATATTAGCATTTGGTAATGTGAGAAATTGCCTATATTTTTTTTGACCTGCATGCTGAAGTACGTGGGTGCGAAACAGCATGATGCCCTTTGTTTGAAATGTGTAGACTGATTTCTGTTTCCTAACTGAACTATACATGATAACAGCCACTGGAATTTGGGGGAGGGAGGGAATCTTTGTTCCTCCTAGCAGAACACAGTATCTGACTATTACATCTTCCTTTAGAATTCATGGAGACAGCAAAGAGAAATCTCTGATGATAATAAGCCTCTTGACATCCCAGGTTAGGCCAGCAGATCCTGGCCATGTATGACTTTTATCTGAATAATCTGAGCTTTCCCTGGATCTTCTGAATCCCTTTCAGAAAATTAAACTGAAAGTATTCTTTTTCACTTTCAAAGAGAAAAATATTCATGTTCTCTTTGCTGGTCAAGTGCTCAGTGTATGCTTCTGTGACAGTCACAGTTCTGCCAGACTCCTCTGGGACCAGCAAGCAATTGTATGCACACCCACCCCTTCTCAGCATTTATCCCACATACCAAGCAGACAGGGACCCTCAGATCTCACCATAATCTTCCAATGTTTTCTACTCTCTGAGACATTCCATTCCTAGAACATTTCTTGAGGGTACTCAATCAACTGTTTAAAGTCTTCCTCTGGCACCTGATGTACACACAGCCTCCACAAATATCATCAGCTTGTGCTATGTGGGACCCACACTCTCCAGCACAAGCTTCGCTGCTTTCCTACTTCTTATACCATGCTGCCAGTCCAGGGTCCTGAAAAGTGTGTGTGCTAGAGAGACAAAGTCATATTTGATAGTGATATTGTCCTTCAATCAATTCCAGCATTCCATTCATACATTTTCCATCCTGCCCCAAGATTAATTCAACCTTCCTTCAATTCTATGTTGGACCACACAAGGGTCCACGGTCCCCATTCCTCCAATTTCTTCTATAGAAATTCTCCTTTAAGGATCATACTGATAAGCTCTCACATTAAACCATAGTTCCAGATTTCTACAGAGACATTATCCATCTTTTTATTTTTATAGCCTACACAACAAATTCCAGAGCTTAATCATATCTGTCCCTTGATATTCCTCTTTTTATGAGAGGACACATCAAGTGCCTCGACAACTCAGGCTGAGTCTGCATATAATTTGTCTGCAGTGGTTGAGTGATCTCCTCTTGCCAGTTCCTGTTCTGTAGTTCAACAATTCTGTCCCCTTCCCCCATACTGGGAAGGTATAAGCCATCACAAGAATGAATATGGATTTAAATATATTCACAGGTGATCACAAAGATGCATGGAGTTTGGGTATGGTTCAGCATATTTATTCATTATTCCCTTGGAAATTGCCTTTCAGACCATAAAGAACTAACTAGGGAATCCACCAGACAGTTCTTTGTCTCTTTGCCACTCTCTACCCTTTCTGCAGGATCTTGGGTCCTTCCTGTGCTTCCCCTTCTGATCAAGGCCAGCAAATCTGTCCCTGCCTCTAACCCAAGAAAACAAATACAAATCATTAAATTCTTTAGAGTGCAGCACGTATAAGACAAACTAACCTCTCTTTTATTAATATTGATCACTTCTCATAGCATAACATCAGTGTATGCTTATTCAAAAATACATCAGTTCCCATTCAAGGTCAAGAATGGGAAGGAATAAAGAAACCAAAGCAACAAAATTTTCTGTCCTGCTACAGAAAATAATAATAAGTGGATTAATTTTATAGTAATGAAGAAAATTCTGTCAAATAAATTTTTTTTTAAAATGTTAGGGAAAAGAGAATTGTAGTAAACGTGATGAAAAAGTCCAAAGGATTTCTAAGAAAGAATTTTAATTATAATTAAGGGTTTTTTTCCTTTAATCTCCCTCTATATAATTGTTGTCTTATAAATAATATTCTTTAAGGCTGTTTTACCTGGACATTTTTAAAAGTGCTTCTAGTAAAATACAAGAATGTCCTTCTATGAACTAGAACTATGTACATCACTATTGCAAGGTGGCAAGAATATGGAGAAGCATGGGAAAAATACAATTAGTATAACCTATGGACTATAGTTAACAGCAATACTGTAATATTCTTACATTAATATCAAAGATGTATGCTGTTTATAATTGGGGGGTGCATTAGTCAGCCAAAGGGGTGCTGATGTGAAGTACCAGAACTCTGTTGGCTTTTATAAAGGATATAAAGTTACAAGGCCCTAAAGAGTCCATCTTAAAGTTGCTTTCTCACCAAAGTCAGTTACTACACATTGAAGCAAGACAGTTACCAAACTCTGTGAAGGCTCGGCCTTCCTCTCTCTCAGCTACAGGCTGGTATAGGCCTTGTTTCTTTGAGGGGGGCAGGCCTTCTCAGCTGCTCTGGTGTCTTCACAAGGTTAGCCATAAACTATCAGGCGAATGGCTCATCTCTCTTCCAGCAGCCACAGGATCAAAGCTGACAAAGTTCTTTCCTCTCGTATCTACGGAGCTCTCTCTTTTCCCATGCGTCTTCTTCAGTGAGTGGCCATTTATATCACCATTATATACACCAAAGGGACGTAGACTCAACCCTGAGTCACACCCTACTAATGTGGTCGAATCGAAAGCCCTAAACTGATTTAATGAAGTAAACGTAAAACCTTCAGATTTCATACAATCAAAGGGTATCACACCCAGAGAAACAGACCAGTTTACAAACACAATCCTTCTCTAGAAAGGTTATCCTCCTCTAGTCTATGAGGCTCTCTAGGCTTTGCCTCTCTCCACAAGGTCAGCTACAGACTGTCAGACGAACAGCTCTGTCTCTTTCCCCAGGGCTCCAGCATAAGACTTCAGCATCAAACTCCAACATTGAGAACCCCTAACTCTGTCCTTTGCCATGCCTTTTACCTGTGAGCCCTCACCCACCAAGGGGCGGGGACTCAACACCCTAATGATGTGGCCCTATCAAAACCCCGATCATAACTCAATCACATCCAAGTACAGACCATATCACAAAAATAATCCAATATCTGTTTTTGGAATCCATAACCATATCAAACTGCTATACTCAGGCATACCTATAATGAAACTGCAGCCAATGAGGAATGACTTTGCATCAGAGTCACCAAGTGACAAAAAATTATCTATGAAGAAAGAAGCATCTCCTCAGATAGTGAACATGCATTCTGGGGAACAAAAAGTATCATGTATATATTCATTCTACAAAAGCAATTATTTTTCTTCAAATAGAGAATGTTACAAAGGACATAAAAATGTTGTGAACTGAAATGGAAAAACCAACACTCTGCTTCTGTTCAAAACATCTCCTCCCAGCTCCCAGATCTCCCACACTCCCAAATAACATGCTGAAACTTCCAGGTAAATGAAAACAAAAACTGAAACTTGTTTTGAATAATTCCTTATATTTTTGGCATGTTGTTTTTTCTCTTGCTATGGAACAAAGCAGCATGTTGACCTGGCATTTTTTAACACCCATTCTCATTTCTTTTGTAGCACTGGAAGGGTGCAAAAGTCTGCACACCAGCCATCTTTGCAATGGCGGTTAGAAGTGTTTTGCAATGGCAGGATGATGGGCCCCAAAGATCACAGTTACTTTAAAAATAAATGCAAACTCATTCTTAACACCCCCAAGAGATTTTCCTTATTTGGTGAAAATGTTGAGAACAATCCATCAGCAAAAATAATTAGTACACTTTAAGTCAGCAGGTTAGAGTTCACTGCTTCCTATCACATGTAAGCCTACTAACTCTAAAAGAAATGCACTTTTACTTCCAATATGCATTTATATGGGGGGAATGGAATGTGACATTCCTTTCTCACAGTGAACAGGTGTGCGCCTGGGGAAAACACTGGGCTCTACTTTATGGAATTGCAAAGCATTCTACCTGGAAAGGACCATTGCAATGATTTCCTCCAGCCCCTCAGTGAGAGGAGGAAACTTAGGGCAGACCCCAAGTAATTGCTTTAAGTTTATCCCCTAATGTGGCCAACCATCCTGATTTGCTCAGGACTGTCCTTATTTAGCATTGAAAATCTCATGTGCTAGGAAATTCTCAGGCTTGGTATGGTTGGTCATCTTAAAATTAGGTCTAGATTTTAGGCCTTCTGATTGATAACTTACAAGTTTTTGCCACACAAATCTTTCTTTGTACTGAGAATCTAGTTGTTCCACCCTTAAAGGCAATTCATAAATAAGTGCTAATTAGGCATTCCTTATATATTTAAGTGAAGAAATAAAATTTTTCATTTTAGTTTTGGTTTCCCAATAAAATATTTAGAGGATCATTCCCATATAAGACATGCCTAATTATTATTTCACTTCATTCTTTCTCCTTTCTCTCCTTTCTTTTTATTCCTGGAAAGAAATAGATTTGTGGTGTTATGCGTGGTGTAGCCTGATAAATCAAATCAGGAGATATTTCAAATAAACAAACAAAATGAATTTGAGAGGTTATAAGTGTTTGCAAGTGTCACCCTGGAGACCAGAGAATGGATTGTCACCATGGAAACTTGCATAAACACTGCCTGTAATTATTTTCAAGTGAAATCCAATATGGAAGAGACTCGTGAAGGAGAATATATAACGGAGCTAGCAATCATTGTGGCTGGAGATGAGTTGTGTAAAAGAAGGAAGGGAGATGCTAAAGCAAGTTGATAGTCTGAAATGTTTCTCTTTTCACTATCAATGAGCCTGAAATAACCTTTGGGGGAAATCCCGAAGTTCAAAGGACTAATAAAATGCTATGGAATTGGAGTTGATTACCATCTATTCTTCATTCCTTTGCTCATGCTGACCACCTGGCACTGTTATTATAACATGTTCTATAGAGTTATGTAATAATGACAGCTAGTCTTTATTAAGTGCTGATCACATTGAAGGCACTGTGATAAGTCATTTATAGATATGATCTCATTGGATCTGAACAACACCTATAAGGAAATGCAAGTACTATCCCTATTTACCAGTGAAGAAACTGAGGCACAGGGAGCTTAAGTATCTTGCACAAGATCACATGGCTAGAAGTGATGAAGCCAGGGTTCAAACCAGGTAGTGTCACTGCAGAACTCACATTATTAAATATTTACAGTCTAGTGGGAAAGTGAGGTCCTTATCTTTGAGGGGCTTCAAATCTAAAATGAAAATAAAATAGTGTAATAAAGATTAATTAACACTAGGGCAAAAATATATATTTCTAGTACCTATACACATTTTAGCTTGCATTTAATTATTGGTTAATGTCCAACATGAGCCCCAAATCCTTGCCTCTTTCTCAGGCATGAATATTTCATCACTGTGGTTCTTAGTTGCAAAAAGCACAATCTACATTAGCTTTCTAAAATAGAAAAGAAATGTATTAAAGGGTACCAGTTAGGTCATGGGGTATCTGGGAGTTGCTTGAAAGCTATAGAACCCAAATTACACCACCTTCTTAACCAAAGGTACACCCAACTGTTGATAGACATTTGAATAAAATTTTCCTTAAAACGTTCGTTTACACCTTCATGTGACTTGCCTTGAAGTTTGGACACAGTTGGAATAACACCGGCTCCTTCCTATAATTTCTAGTTTCACAAAACATCTGTGGATAGCTTCCCATGGACAAGCTGCCCTAACGGTGACAAAATTTTAGAAAAAATGTTCCTAGTGTGAACCACTTTGTACCAGAACAAACAACCTGCCCTGAGAAAGACCAATATTGAACACTCCCCGACTTCCATCGAACAACATCAGTAGAATTTTTTTTATCTTAAAGGATAGCAGTAATCCTCAGTAACCTTGGATAAAATGCTTGTTTCAAATTTATGGAAGATTGCTTTACAAATTATTGATTCATACAATCAGAGTCAACTGGATCTCACACTGGAGTGCTCAGCAAGTAGCACTGTACATGGGGCCTCTGGGTAGCCAAGGCCATTGTAAAGCCCACAGGATTTGGAGTCAGGCCCAAGTGGTTTTGAATAGTAAATAGGGAAACACAGGTGGAGCACCTGGCACTGAGCAGCCACCCTGGAACTGTCAACTCACTTCCTCCACCACTCCTGGTCCCATGGCACCTCTGAATGTGAACTAATCTTCAGGCTGGTCAAAATCGAATTGAAAACAGCTCATTTGTTTTTTACTCCTTTGGATGCTGTCAGTTATGTAACAGTTATATAACCATGGTATGTTTCTCTTTTCCTGTTGACTGAAAATTTATAGCCAAATCGTGACACCTCTGCCAAGTTCAAAGGATTTCATGGCATGATTTTTATTTAATATATGACACACCTCATTTCATCTTACTTTCTAATCCTAATTCTCCTGTTCTTGCTCTCTTTTTAAAATGTGTTCATTTGTCTCTTATCTCACTACATTATACGCATTCTTTTTTGCTTTAACTTTTCTTTCTTGAACCAAGTACCCCAACGGTTTGACTACCCTGAGATAGCCTACCAAATCACCCTGCTAGCTGCCCAGAGGTCCTTCCTTGTCTCTTTGTTTTGAAGGTTTTTTATCTGCGGCTCCTCAAAACTATTTCCAGCTTTTGACTTGGTCACCTCCTACCTGAGTTTTAGGCTGGCTGTGATTTTCTCCAATCCAATCCATCAGCTTTTATTGTTCAGAGATTTCTCTAAATTCCTAGTCCCTGTGAGTATTCCATCCTATTTCTCAGCATTGATTTGGATTTATTTTATATTTTATTCTCTTCTGACAATTTTAGGTGTGGGAAAGGGAGAATGGAGCATGTGCTCAGCCTGCCATCTTCCTACCATCTCTTTTACTCCTGTAGTCCAGACCAGTGTTTCCAACAGTCCTCTGAACGTGTAAACTCAGAAGTCCTGCAGGAGTGTCAATTCTTAATGTCCTGAATGAACTCTTCATCTCAACGAAACTTCATTGTGCATGTGTATGTTTGTGTGTTTCTTGTTTATAGCCAAATACACATAAACTGGCTCGTCCCCCTTTTGCATTACTGTCTCATCCAATAAATATCCAAACGTCTGGCTACTGCACATCATAAATACTCAATTTAACCCTTCCTTATCGTCTTTTCGTTGCTATAGCATAACAGAATGAATTCGCATCCTTTCAGCCACCTTTCTAAAAACCCTTCTTGCTTCCCATGGCACACAGGGTAATCTTAACTGGTTAGCATAATTAACAAACAACTGCCCTACCACAATCTGACCATAAACTACCTCACTTGCCTCAATACTATTTCTCAATATTCAAACTTTGTGTTCAACCATATACCCTCTGCTTTCTCATGCCTCCATGCTTTTTGGATATTGTTCCCTCTAACTTGTAACTGGTCTGCTCTTTTCCCACCTCCACCCACCCTTCTTTACTGCCTGCTGACATTCCTCAACAAATATCCATGGGCAGGCACTATTTCAGACTGAAAAAAAGGAGATGCAGGCTTTGCTTTCATTTTTAAAAATGTATTTAATTTAACATACAAAACAATGTTTATTATGCGTCAGGTGCTTTTCCAAAAGTCCATGAGATTCCATTCTAATAGGAGACAAATAATAAACAAATATAAAACACTGGCTCAATGGGTCGGTCCTTCAAGATTCATCATGGGCTGGCCCATGTGCAGTGCTGATGCACGCAAGGAGTGCCCTGCCACGCAGGGGTGTCCCCCGCATAGGGGAGCCCCACGCACAAGGAGAACTGCCCAGCGCGAAGGAAAGTGCAGCCTGCCCAGGAATGGAGCCGCCCACACTTCCCGTGCCGCTGACGACAACAGAAGCGGACAAGAAACAAGACGCAGCAAATAGACGCAGAGAACAGACAACAAGGGGAGGGGGGGCGGGAATTAAAAATAAATAAATAAAATCTTTAAAAAAAGAAGATTCATCATGGGTCCACCTTATGTAAACTCTCCTGAGGACCACAGGGTGAGCTAAGCTCAACATATTGTATATACTGATTTTCCCAGCATGTTTATGTCTCTGCCATGGAACTGTAAGCTCCCTGAGGGTGTGCTCTTACTTTCCTCCCTAGCACATTGTTAGACACCTAATAAGAAGTCAGTAAATGATAACTGTACAACTTCCAAACTAAATAAATTTGATCATATCACTGTCACTCTCCTGCTTAAAACCCTTTGATGAAAAAGACAGAGTTCAATTAAAAACTGGGCAAAAGATTTAAATAGATATTTCTCCAAACAAGATGTAAAAATGGCTAAAAAGCAAATGAAAAGATGTTCAACACGATTAACCAGTAGGGAAAAGCAAATAAAAACCACAGTGAGATACCACTTCATACTGACTAGAATGTCTACTATTTAAAAATGGAAAATTAGAACTGTTAGAGAAGAAGTAAAGTAATAGGAATGCTCATTCATTGCTGGTGGGAATGAAAATTTTGCAGGCACTGTAAAATTAGTTTGGCAGTTCCTCAGGAAGTTAAGTGTAAAATTACCATATGATTTAGCAATCCCACTTCTCAGTATATATGAAAAAAAAATTGAAAGCAGGGACTCAAACAGATATTTGCACACCAATGTTCGTCACAGCATTATTCACAATTGCCAACAGATGAAATCCATCCAAGTGTCCATCAGTCAATGAATGAATAAACAAAAATGTGATATGTATATACAATGGAATATTATTCAGCTGCAAAAAGAAATCAAGTCTGATATATCCAACAACCTGGATGAACCTTGAAGACATCATGTTCAGTGAAATAAGCCAGACACAAAAGGGCAAATGCATTATCTCCCTGATTCAAAATTATTAGAATAAGCAAACTCATAGAGTCAGAATATTGATTATAGGTTACCAGGGGATGGGGTGAGGATAGGGAATAGGGAGTTAAGGATGATGGCGATGGTAGCACAACATTGTGAACATAATTATTAACAGGTCTTAATTATATATTCAAATGTGGTTAAAAAAGGAAAATTTTAGGTTATATAGATGGCACTAGATTAATTTTTTTTTTAATTCATGGAACTGCATGACACAAATAATGAACCTTAAATTAAACCAGGGACTATAGTTAGTTGTACAGTTATAAAAATATGCTTTTATCAGCTATAACAAATGTTCCACACCATTGTAAGATGTTAATAATAGGGTGGTATATGAGAATCCTATATTTTATAAATGATTGTTTTGTAAACTTATGACTTCTCCAATTAAACAAAAAACCTCCTAATATCACCCCAGGAGCCACGATAAATACTTAATAGTTTACATTGTTGTTTCTGTATGTCACTGAGCTATAACATAGCAGCAAACTAGAGTTTTTTAGTAAAGATTTTCAAAGTGGTTGTATATGATGACAAAAATTTTTAAGTTTAATTTTAAACTTCTTATATTTTTCTTTATTGTGGAACCCTACACAGGGAAACAATTATCTTAACATATGAAGAAGGACATTGAGGACTTTATTTCTCAGGAGTTTGTCTAAACCCACACCAATGGAAATGGTACAGGTTAAGATCTTTGGAATAAGAAACACAATTATGTTTATGCTGCATTGTTATTTTTAAAATAATATTCTGTTGCTTTGGAAAAGGGCTGTTAATGAAGTAAACATAAAAATAAACATTTGCTGGGGACAAAAAACCCTTTGATGATTCACCAGTCCTAAAGGCTTGAGTCCAATTTCCTTAGCATGGCATTCAATATCCTGCTGGCTGGCCCCAACTTCTTCTGGCCCCATCTTCCCTAGTCTCCAGTCATGCACCTTTTGCTTTAGCCATCCCAAACTATTTCTCATGCTCCCAAAATAATGTTAGAGCATCATTTCTCAAAGCCTACTATGAAATGCTCTCCCTGACTGTTTAATTTGCTAGGCTGCTGAATGTAGATAACATAAAATGGGATGGCTTTTAAAAATGGGAATTTATTCACTTATGGTTAGTCTGGGAAAATGTCCAAATCATCAAGGCAACGTTTTCTTCCTGAAGACTGGCAGCGACCTTTGGTTCCTCTGCCATACGGCAAGGTACATGGCAGCATCTGCTTGTCTCTCCCTTCTCTTCCGGATTGTGTTGCTTTCAGCTTCTTCCTTTAATGGCCTTCTCTCTTTGTATTCATCCCAATTATGAAGGACTCCAGTAAGAGGATTAAGTCCCACCCTGAGCCATGCATTAACTGAAGTAACCTCATCAAAAAGGTCCTGCCTCCAACGGGTTTACACCCAGAGGAATGGATTAAATTTAAGAACATGACTTTCTGGGGTACATACAGTTCCAAACTACCACAATGACTTTTCTGCCTAATTAAGTCTTACTCATTCTTCATGACCAAGCTCAAAGACCACATATCCCCACATATCATATAGTCCCCCTGTAGGACTCCTCTACCCAAACTGTCACTTAGACTCATTTATCACATTATACTGCAATGCTTTATTTATTTTTTTCTATCTCCTCCCACTCCATGGACTTTGAGTTCTTCAAGGGTAAGAAGTACATTTTATTCACCTTTGAATTCTCTCTACTTTCATCTTCTCAACTCCTAGAATATGGCAGTTGCTCAATAATGGTTGATTGAATGAATGAATGAATGATTTGTGCAGCTCTCTTTATGTAGGATGACTAGAGAAGGACCAAACATCAGTTTACTCCATGTTTCACAAAAGTAGGAGTCAAGGTCTTACTCTCCAACAAAATTAGAAAGCTTTATTTCCAAATACATCTTCTAAATAAATACACCTCCATTTTTATTGGCCAGCCACTCACTCTTCATTCTTGTTACTTTTCAAATATAAAAGATTATTTCACCTTGGAGTGTTTTTTCCCACTTCTAGTAGAATAGAATGTCAGTTCCATCACATACTTATTTCCTCTTCTACATTCTATATGTTAGACAGTATTAGTTTCTTGAAGACAAATCTCTCATCCAATTTATAATGCCTTTATCTGCTTGTTGGAAAATGACAGTTTTAGCCTGTCTCAAGCCCATATATTGGTAAACTGGAGGCAGTACAGTGAAAAATAGCAGTTGTCATCTGTAAAGGGCCTTTTAGAAAATGTAACCTTGGTTTCCCTCAAGTGACACAAAACTCAGGGTAAAATGGGATCACATTAATAGTAATAAAAAGTGTTTCTCTGACTCTGACTCCTATTAATATTGTAGGACCTCAAACCTTTTTCAAGACCTTCTCTTGTACCCTCAGCTATATTTGAAATGCCTCAAAATAAGAAATCCTCTCAGCCTCCACATGGCCTCCATCATGCTTCTCCTCATCTCTTCTCCTCATGCTTGCAGATATCTGCTGCTGAATATTCTTGGCTCCTGCTGTTCCGGTTGTTAGTCAGTGGGCAGCCATACCCTTTCCCCCTACCCCCAGTGCCCCTGGAAATCCTCCAACCATCGGCACTAACTCATGCTGCCCTTAAAGTCAATCTCATCTGAGAGAGTTATTGGTGCTGTGAGATGCTATCATGTCTGCCTGCACACCACCCTGCTTCTGGTCAATGCTGCTCCCACTACCAGCACCGTCTCCTCTTGATGCCCACGGTTTTAAAATGCAAGCCCCAACACTGCATGGAATGTGTCCCCAGTCTCTCCAAATATTTTAAGGAGCACAGCTTTATCAGTTTGACTTTCAGAACCTTCTCATTTTTGGTATATATCCAAGCAAGTCAGGTTTTGGAAACCTGCTAAGTTTAGCCTATTCAATACCGTCAGACTCACACTGACCACACAATCCTTGTGTACCTGAGTGTCTCGTTGCTCAGGATGATTTTAATCTCAGGAGGTTCCTCAGTCACTTACGCATATATACACATTCAGTCCAACCTACAGCTGCATTCTAGAGCTTAAATTAGCTTCCCTCTTACAAAAATATGTAAACACATAACACACATAAATATTGTTATTGAAAATAACAGAGAGCATGAAACTTACACATTTTCTCTGGCATTATGGAATTGCTGTATCATTTTTCTGAAAAGATAAAACCAGGCATTACTTCATGTATCTTGAGGAACATAACAACTGGGATAGCCCCTGGTAATAGTTATTTTTTGAAGATAGAAAGTTATTTCTTTCTCAGGTGGAAGAAGTCTAAGGTAGACAGTCCAGAGCTGATGGTGAAGCTCGACAAGGCCATCAGGGTCCAGACCCTTTCCATCTTTCTTCTTTTCCAGCCTTAACAAGTAATATACACCTGATGGTCCAAGACCACTGCTAGAGCTTCCTGTACTGAAAAATAAGGAAAAAGATGATTGCGCCTCTTCCCATTGAAAATACTTTCTAGAATTTGCATGCACCTTTACCATTTACCACCCATTGGCCAGAACGTGGACATATCACAATGTTAGCTGCAAAAGAAGTTGTGAAATGTAGTCTTTATTACAAACATCCAGGTTTCTAGCTAAAAGTCAGTAGTACTACCAAGGAAGAAATCAAGAATATATATTTGAGAGAAGCCGAGAGTCTCTATGAGAAAGAAATAGGAAATTAGGTGGGGTTTCTTTTGTCTTCTTTTTTTATGGATTTAAAAACTGGTACATGGAACAGGAACAGATCATTGAATTGCTTGTGCCACCCACAGCATTGTGTGATAGGACAGCCTATCGAGAAAGTAATTTGTAATTTGCAGTCCTATTCTAACTGCTGTTGATACATTTCCTTTCCCCGCCCTGAAAAGGTAGCTGAGCCTTTTATTCCTGAGCCTATCAGGCTCTTGTTTGGTAGGGATGAAAAAAGTTGCCACTAAGCAGTTTTTGTTTTCAAGGTAAAACACAGTGAAGTTCCTAAAAGGGGAAGGGGCCCCAAAGTTTGGGGAAAGCAGAATGGGATCAATTTGAGGAGAAGAGAAACTTTAAAGCCTCCTGGGGGCTGGGAGGGGCCAGGGCTTTAGCAGCCCTGTAGGGACTCCTCATAGCCTCCTAGTTGAGAACAGCCAAGGCTGCAGCGCAGGCAACTGAGTGTGCGCCCAGAAGCTTCTCCCAACCGTGTAAATGTTGCATATGCCCAAACCACCCATTTTCCAGAGAGCATGGCCCAGGGCATCTGAACACTAATGCACCTTTCCCCTGTATCCTGGTCTTACACGTCAACTATAAGACTTGTATATGAGACTATCATTCAACCCGAGAGAAGTGGAGGTGGCGCCTCAAAATGAGACCGAGATGGAATTTCCCACCACCACAGGCAGACGCAAGCTTGGGGTGAATCTTCTTATTTATCAACATAATGTAGGATTTTAAGCCCACATGTTGTCAAGTAGTATTTATTCCTGCCATGAAGGGCAGATCTGGAAGTAGGTAGGGATCAGGCCTTCTGAATGTTAACCTTGTGATTTTCTTGCACAGCTTCGCTATCTCCAAGGGCCCAGGATAGAAGCAAGTCTTCAGTAACTTCAGTAAGTTGATCCCTGGGTATGATTCCTCTTAATTCTTCATCTTGCTTCCTTGTCGTATCATTTATAATGTTCTGCCACATAGTTGTGAGGCAGTTTAGTTAGGAAACAGGGAAGGTCACTGGATGAACATAGTGATGAGACTCCGTCTGGAAACCCCCTGAGGGAAGGAGGCTACACGAAAACACAGCTGTAACCCTTACAGCCAAAAAGCCAGCCAAGATCCTCATCATGAGGTCCCGGGCTCAAAAGAAGCCCCGGATAACTCCAAAGAGAAAGGCCTCCCCATTGGTGCCCTGAAAGCTGACAGAGGAAGGTATAAAGGCAACCAGGCAGGACAACAAAGAGCTGGGGACCCTCCTTAACATGGTGAAGGGGGAGGAAGAAGGGTCTTAAAAAGGCCTACCCCAGGCCCCACATGCTCATCTCACCCTGTAGCATGCGTTCATCTGTGTCTTGGGTATGTACTATCTCTTTTCTTATTTCTTAATATACTCTTTACTCCCTTACTTACCTTATGGCATGTCCTTAAATTCCTTTATGTGCTGTAGCCAAGAATCTAGAAACCCAGAGTGTTCTGCTTAGAGTTGGTTTAATTCTTTTTAGGCGATAAAATCCTTGAGGGCAAGTTTATTCTATGACATGGACCCACAGGTATCTTATGCTACTCAGCCAGCCGGAGATTCATTAGCCAGGATTTGGCTCTCCCCTTGTTAAAGTTGTGGCCAGTGGTGGGATTCATTTTTATTGGCACTCACATTGGTTCTTTCACTATATATGGGGCTTATTACAATTTATATGGCAGAACAAAGTCTCCAAGGGAAACCCACTGGCATTACAGCCAGTGATATTAGGGATTTAGTAGATAATGTTCTTTTTGCAGAATTTCAAATGAAACCAGTAGGTTATGAAGAACCATCTTTCAGCTGAGTCATAAAGACAAGTTCCTGCCCTCCTGCAGTTAAAAATTCATGAAACATTTTCAAAAGGCTGTTGAGATTCAGGCTTGGCAACATGCTTTCCTTTTCCCTACTCAAACATTGCTTGAATGCTTAAATGCCTTTGGCCAACCTAACTTTATCAATGAATTATAATCTGGTGTTTTTGGTTAATTAAGAATAAATGTTTGGACTGGTTGCCTCTCATTCAAGCTAAAAAAAAAACTATATGCATTATAGGGAACCAAGCAACAAACTGAAATATAAATGCCAGTTAACTTCTATGATTGGTACAGAGGTTGGCAAGCTTTGAAAGTTGGCATTCCTAGGTTGTCTTCCAAAGTTGGATGAATCTATCTAACTGCCAATACAAGACTAGAGATATTCTTCAGCTTCTGCTTCTACTTCCCAGTTATGGCTTTCTCAACCCAAGAGAACTGTGGTAATGGGGGAGGATGGCAGTTGACCCCGTGGCAATGACAATTGGTCTGTGTCTCTTAATTAGCCCATAAACCATGTGCTACTGATGCCTGCTTTGATACCTCAAAGCTGGATTTTTCCAATAACAAGTTCTGGAACTACAGTATTCTCAGAGATGCCATTGCTTTTGCTATTTGAAACTTGTAAAACACCATCAAAACAATTCCCTCTTTGTTGCCCATGTTATTGGAAGAAAGGCAGATACTTTGGAGAACTTGTTTATTCAGGATTGTTAATGTCACAAATCTTGCTTCCTTTTGCAGTTAAAAATTCATGAAGCATTTTCAAAAGGCTCTTGAGACACTACTAGACCCTACGTTGCTCAGTTCTTCAAACCCGATCTCAGAGGGTCTAATCTGTGGGGAATCTTGTGGGGATTCTAATCCCATTCATACTCCCAGTGCTCATGGCTCATGGAGAAGTTCGGTAAATCCCTTCCTTACTGCAGGTTCACTGGTAAAGCAATAAAAGGCAGGTGTAAGGACCCTAAAAACAGAAACTAACAAACAAAAAGAACTAGAATAGTCATACTAATTAGATAATAATAATAATAGTAATAGCAATAGAAATAATAATTTAAAAACAAATGCGAACTCCATCTGGAATCTGTCTCAGAAAATCAAGAAGAGGCCTTCTTTCCAGAAGTCCCCAGCAATCATCTTAAGTCTCATAGAACCAAATTAGTTCAAAAATCCATCCTGAAACCAATAGCCACAGTCAGGAGGTAGGACTATGCTGATTAATTTAGGCCTGAACCAGCTGCCCCATATCTAGAGCCAGAGTTATAATCTGGCCAGAGGTGTGTAGAGTTTCATCCAAAGTACGGAGGACATGTGGAGTTAGGTTTACAAACTCAAGCAAGAACACCATGGGTTCTGAGAGAAAGGGGAATGAATAATGGGAAGATAGACACAGTGTCCACAGCAGCTAATAATAGTTCTATAGCATTCATTTTACATCATCACAGTTCTAAGAACTTTATCATTTAATCCTCACCAAAATCCCAAAGAAAGAGATTCCAATTTTAAGTGCATTTTCAGTTGAGAAAGTTAAAGCTCAGAGAGGTTAAGTAACTTGTTAGAACCATGTAGCTAGACAGTGGTAAAGCTGTTATTCAAATCTAAGTGGCTTAACTTCAAAATTCAAACGTATTTAGTCTCATATGAAAGCATTTCTAAGCTTAGCCAGAGCACATCAGGGAGGAAGTTATCATCTGGACTAAGGAGACCAAAGAAGCAGTAGAGCCAGACCCAGTTAATTAGCACAACTTCCTTTCTGCCTATGGTTCTGTCAATTGTCACCTCCTAGCAACCATTGACCCCCTCTGCTGGGCTGCTCCTACTGTCATTTACACCTCGACTGAACAGAGGAAGGGATCACAGGTGAATGTCATTTCCTGTGAACAGTATCCCTATAGATTAGGAACAGCCTTCAGGAAAATAGTGACAAGACTTCAGTGTGATAAAAGACATCGGTTTCCCTTGGATGGACCAGACCACTTCTTATTACTACACAGAAATGGAAGACTAACCAATTTAGACTAATAATTTCCAAGACTTTTTACCATTAAAACTAAAGATTATAGCATATAAGATAGTCTTTTCCTGTGACAGTTTGATAGCATCTGTAAGATTAGCCCAAATGCTTATTTTTAGTACCAAGTGATTATAGAAGGCTCTCGTGGTGATGACTGGACTGGGCAAAATATCACATTCATAATTGTTAATAATATCTTATTCCACCTGTCAGTTTTGGGGGCTTAGATCTCTGCATAACTGGTTTTATATTTCTATTTCTTCCCCCCAAGAAGTGGGTGTTGAGAATCAGTCAAGAATATACAGCAGGACAATTGAAATATACCTGGTGAAAACAGCTTCTGCTGACAGTGAAATCCTCTAGACTGTCTGATCTATTGTGTGACATTTTATTTGGCAGGTTTAAAGGAGTGACATATACAGAACTGTCTGAGTTTTGCAAGACAGTCTTGCCTCTATTATTCCTATGTTCTCAGGTGGTGCCATGATTCAGAACTCATTTTGAATGGAATATTCATGACCCTCATCAAGCAAACCATGTTAATTTCATGAAGTTGGGTCAAGTAAGGACAAAAGGAAAAGAATGGGAGTTATAAGGCTGTCAATGGTGAAGAGTCTTCAGGTAATGTTTCACGCCAGCTAAAAAGTACTCATAGGGAGCAGATGTGGCTCAAGCAATTGAGCACCCATCTCCCACATGGGAGGTTTCAGGTCTAGTCCTGCTGCCTTCTAAAACAACAACAACAATAAAAAGAGCAAAGCAACCAACAAAGAAATGAACCCAAGGGAGCCAATGTGGCTCTGGTTGACTCCTGGCCTCTCACATATGAGGTCATGGATTCAATTCCCAGTCCTGGTACCTCAAACAAATAAAATAAAAATAAAAATAAAGGACTCATAGAGGGGAGTCAGTTCTTGAGCACCTGCTTCCCATATGAAAGGTCATGGGTTCAATTTCTGGTGCCTCTTTAAAAAAAAAAAGTACTTGTAGAGTATTCTGGTGAAAAACTGTATTCTTCAGCTTTAAAGTCTTAAGCTTAATTGAGGCAAGTTTCTGGACTTTAAGTAAGCTGAAAAAAATTAAACAATAAGATGAGTTTTCCAAATACTTTTGAAGTCATTTAAGGCAATTTTCAGATGATTAAATATTAGAAAAATTTTAAGACTTCAGCATTCATTTTAAATGAATTTAAAATTATTTATCCATTCCACACATATTTATTAAGTTCTTCCTTGTGTAAAGCACTGTACTTGTGCCAGAAAACAGTGATAATCATGACAGCACAGTCCCTGCCTGCAATGCCCTCATAAACTAATAATAAAGACAGGAGAAAAAAGTAAACTAAATAATTTCAAATTTTAAAACTTCCATAAAGATCAGTAATAGAGTTCTGAGAGAGAATAAAAAAATGTGGGACAGAGGGAGCAAACTTACGTAATTATGGGAAGTATCTCTGAGGAACACATAAATAAGGGGGGAAAAAACACAGAATTCCAGGAAGAGGAAGCACAGTATGAAAAAGCCTTACAAAGAGAAAGAGCCCTTTCCTGAGATGGGGAGCCTGAGTAGGAAATAAGTTGGAGGAGAGTTGGGATACAGGAAAACAACATCTGACATATCTTTAAACCATTAAAGTGAAGATTTCTAATATGAAATTGTATAAAAAGTCTGGAGTCCAAAAGTCAGGTCAGGTTTTCCTTTGAAATTGAAACTTAGCCTAATATTACAGGTTGCTGAAGAGTTACATCCTGAGCACCTCCTTGTTGCTCAAATGTGGCCTCTCTCTAAGCCAAACTCAGCACATAAATGCATTACTTTCCTCCCAGTGTGGGACATGATTCCCAGGGATGAGCCTCCCTAGCACCGAGGAACTACTACCAAGCACCAAATAGCAATGCAACTGGAAAAAGACCTTGACCAGACAGGGGAAAGATTAAAGACAAATGAATTTATATGACTAAGAGACATCAGAGTTAGTCGGGAGGTCATCCCAGAGGTTATGCTTATGACCGTCCAAGCAGGATCTCATTGACTGACATGTAAATATTGCCTCAAATAGTGGGGCTCCTGAGAGCACTGAAGATATCCAGCCACTTAGGCAGGGCTGACAGCTCAGGAGTTTGGTGCCTTCCCAGAAGTCCCTAATTTAGAATTTATGCTCCCCAGTGTGACAGAGTTGGAATTAGTTGTGGTTTCCCTACACATGACTCTGCTGCCCCTTCTATTTGAACCTATACTTAGTACTAGAGTTGATAGGTTTATGAGCAAGAGACTTAAATCTTTGGGCTTTTCATGTGCCATGGGCGCTGAATCTAAACAGAGTTGCAACACCTACTCTCCAGTTCATTGGACTCATCCAGGACCACCAACAAGGAAATGATGGTGGACAATGACCAACCCAAGGAACAGAGAAAGTCTACACCTGCAAGCAAGATAGTCCCCTCCATCCACGCCATGGGATCTAATTAGAGGCAGAGTGGGCATCTCCATCCCAGAATCCTCAAGACTGGGCAGTGAACAATGGACTGGAGTAGACTTACTGTTATTATACTATAGACCTATTGTTATTCTAACAATAGAAGAAATTTTATCATTGATGAGGAGGCAGTGGTCACTGGAGGTTCTGAGGAGAGGAAGAGGGGAAAAATAGGTGTAATATGGGGGCAGTTTTGGAACATTGGAATTGTCCTGAGTGACATTGCAATGACAGCTACAGGTTATTACACATCTTTTCATAACTTACAAAATTGTGCAGGAGAGAGATTAAACTATAATGTAAATTATAATCCACACTTAGTGGCAATGCTCCAATATATGTTCATCAATTATAACAAAAGTGCCACACTAATGAAGGATGTTGTTAATGTGGGAAAGTGTGGAAGGGGAGAGAGTGGGGCATTTTTTATGTAACATTTATGTACTCTAAGTATCCTTTAAAAAAATTTAAGTATATTTAAAACAAATAAACAAAAAATAAGTGAGGTAAGGGAGGGAGATGCAAAGTAGGGAACTCTCAGCTTATAGATATGCATTTTAAAACAATACAGTGGAAAAGAGCCTGGAAAAAAGTCTAGAGAGGAAAGAAACTCTAAAACTGAGCTGTCTGTCAGTAAGAAAGAACCAGCAAATTCGTCAGGTTAGGAAGAGAAAAACGAGAGACTGGTTTATCAGAGAAGCCTAAGAAGGGAGAAGCAGTAACTGGTTAAAAACAGTGGAATGATGAGCACAAATACTTTTCCCCTTCTATACCAAAACCCTAGTAAATGATAGCAAATACATTTTTAATAAATATGTAATCCTTCAAAAACAAAGAGCCTAGGAGAAGAGCCATCAGTGGCCAAGGGCTTTCAAAAATTTCTGGAGCATGGAAAGCAGTCACTGAGTGTGAGAGAGGAAGGCCACAGCTCAGCAAACATGTAGAAGAGATAAAGTTAAGGACAGAACCAATCTTCCCTGAAAAGTCCTGGAGCAGCCCAGGAAATGTCAAGTATGATGGATAATAGGAACGGGACCTGGAGTTGCAAACAGGGTAATGAATTGGAAGGAAGCGTAAATAACTGTTGACACCCCTCTACACGTACCCCTCAATTCTGAATCCCTAACCAAAAAAATGTCCCTGCTGTAAAGATTGACAGCCTCCACACCCTAGTTTCTAGATATTACCTAGTATAGCGTCTGCTTCCATAACCAAGTACTTTAATGTGAAACCTGTAAGTTGACTAGGCCTACCCATGTACCCAGAGTTCCCAAAGAACATTTTATTGCCTCATTCCTAAATATGAATAGACAAAGATCACTAGATTATTTATAGGAGATCCTCTAACATGAAAGAAAGAAATGAAGCTAAATCAATAGGTAAAGATGACACTGGAAAAAGTAAAAATTCAATATATAGGATAGAAAAAACTTTAAAAATCACTAATTCACTTTTTCAGATATTAGAGACAGTGTCATATTGAAACACAAGAAAAGTGTTCTATGAGAAAAGGAACAATCAAAACACAAAAAAGAGGGCTTGAATATTAAAAAAATATGGCTACCAAAGTAAAAAATTCAAAGAAGATTACAAATCAAAATGGAAATATTCCTCAGAAAGTAGAACAAAAAATCAGAGATAGAAAATATTTAAATATAACGTTGGAAAGGTAGACAGAAACTAAAGACTATACCCAAGAATTCCAACAATTAATAGAAGTTTCAAAAAGAGAAAACAGATGATAGAGGAGAATAAATTACCAAAGAAATAATATAAGAATGTTCAAACAACTCAGGGGCATAGTGACAGATTTAAAGGGTCTACTGAATGCTTAGCATGATGAGTGAATAAAAGGCCCTCACATAAGCACATTTTTTTGAAATTTAGAATGACCAAGAATACAAACAAGATCTAAGATGCTTCCACAATGGGGGTGTGAAGGAAACAACTTATAAAGATACAAGAATCACCTTTTCCTCAGACTGAGGTAGTAACACTGGGTGCTAGGAGACAATGGAACAATGTGAAACTTTAAGGAAAAGTGATTTTTAAACTGTAATTCCGTATCTAGTAAAATCATCATATATGAAGATAGATTTAATGAGTTTTTTAATACATAAAGACTCAGAAAGTTTTGCTTCCCATACAACTTTCTCTTTTTAAAATACCTTTTTTTTAAGATTTTTAATTATTTTTATTCTTATTTATTTCTCTCCCCTTCCCCCCTCACCCCCAGTTGTCTGCTCTCTGTGTCCATTCGCTGTGTGTTCTTCTGTGTCTGCTTCTATCCTTATCAGCGGCCCCGGGAATCTGGGTTTCTTTTTTTTGCGACGTCTTGCTACGTCAGCTCTCCATGTGCGCGATGCCATTCCTGGGCAGGCTGCACTTTCTTTTGCACTGGGCAGCTCTCCTTACAAGGCACACTCCTTGCACGTGGGGTTCCCCTACGTGGGGGACACCCCTGCGTGGCACGGCACTCTTTGCACACATCAGTACTGCGCATGGGCCAGCTCCACCCAGGGCCCTATCCATTGGGCCAAGTCCGCTTCCCACAACTTTCTTCACACTATAATAAAACAAGGGAGTATACAACAACACAATGTTGCCTAACAATGGCACAGGCTCTGGAAAAGAGCAGCTCTAACTTAAGGATGCAAAGAAGGGACGCTTCAGTAATATAGCCCAGAGAGAAGGAAAACTGGAGCATCCTAGGAGGAAAGTCATCTCCAGGAAAAAATTACATAACTGGTTCTTAACTTGTGCTCCACAGGTCCTTGTGGACACTGAGACCTTGTTAAGAGAGTTCATGAGGTCAAAACCATTTTAAAAATAATACTTATGGGGGGAGGAGTGGGGGGAGGGGGGTAGGGGTATATGGGGACCTCATATTTTTTGAATGTAATATTAAAAAAAAAGACAAAAAAATTTTAAAAATTAAAAAATAAAAAAAAACTAAAAATAATAATAATACTAAGGCATAAAATGGCTTTTTCACTGTTTTGACATTTGCACTGATCATGCATAAGCAATGGTAGGTAAGATTGCTCTGTTTTAGCATCAATAGGTATGGTGGCAACAAAACATCATAGCTGGCCCTGAATTCTTCAAAGCAACCCACTCCATTAAAAACTAAAATGTCATTTTCATTTAAGAATGGCCTTGACAAAACAATAAAAATGATTAACTTTATTAATCTTGATGCTTGAGTGCACATCATTAATATTCTGTGTGATGACCCATAAAACACTTCCTCTGGTTTACCCAGTATGACGGTGTTCTAGGGGATAGCTACTTGTCACTTATTTGGACTGTGAGCTGAACTAACTGCTTTTGTCATGAAATACCATTTTTACTTGAAAAAAACGACTGATAGACAAAACATGATTATTCAGATTTATAGTTTGGGTTGACATTTCCTCAAAAGTCCACTCTATTGGGAAAGAATAGTCTCTTCAACAAATGGTGCTGGGGAAACTGGCCCCATTTTTTGTTGGGAAAAATCTTTTGTCCATATGCAAAAGAATGAAGGTGGACCTCTACCTCATACCACATACACAAACCAACTCAAAATGGACCAAAGACCTAAAATACTAAAAAAAATACAAAACTCCTGGAAGATACATAGGGAAGCATCTTGAATACTCTGTGTTAGGTCATGGTTTCTTAGACTTATGTTTAAAGTATGAGGAAAAAAAGAAAAAAAAGTAGATAAATGGGACCTCATCAAAATTTTTTAAAAAATGTTTGTGCATTAAAGAACTTTATCACAAAAGCATAAAGACAATCTACAGAATAGAAGAAACAGTTTGGAAACCACAAATCCAGTAAGGGTTTAATATCCAGAATATATAAAGAAATACTACAACTCAACAACAAAAAAAGAAAAACCCAATTAAAAATTGGGAAAAAGATTTGAACACACATTTCTCCACACAAGATATACAAATGGCTAAAAAAGCACACTAAATGATACTCAACACCATTAGCCATTAAGGAAAAGCAAATCAAAACCATAATGGGTCTCAGATAATTACTCACCAATGTTTATAGTGCATTATTTATAATTCATAACCCAAGTATTCATCAATGATGAATAAACAAACAAAATGTGGTGTATACTCGCAATGGAATATTATTCAGCTATAAAAACTAAAAGAAGTTCTGATATATGCAAAAGTTTCTGGATGAAACTTGCAGTCCTGTTGAGTAAAATAATTATTTAAAATGTATAATTTTTTCCTTTCATAATTATACAGTATAATTATTTAAAATGTACTTTCATTCATTTTAATAAATGTATCACACCAATGCAGACTATTAATAAAAAAAATAGTGAACAAAATGAGGCTGTCACATCAAGGAAAATAACTAATAGTAATTATTGCCAATAATAATATATAAACTTTCAAGCAAAAAATTAGAACTTTGGAAAATTTGTAAGCACCATTATGATCTTGACAGATTCCAAATACTTAAAGACTTTTCTCAAGAGATCAGTGGTGATATTAACAAAAGTTTTCTTTTGATATTGTAAAGTGAAAGGTTTCAACATTTGGAGGATCTACATAACTCATTGAATCAACGTTTTGTAAATAACCAATGCATGTTTTATAAAATCATACATAGGCAAAAGATCTAGCCAAAGTGTAAGATGGATCAATAGATTTTAATATAACCAAGTATGAAGTCTTCAATGATATGATTTCAGATTCCCCAGTGCAACTAAACTTTGCTACTTGTCCAGTTTTTCTGAAGTATGAAAGGAAAATATTCACAATTGTCTGAAAATGCTTTGAAACACCCCTCTTTTTTTCATCTATTAGGTTGGTGCAAAAGGAATTGCAGTTTCAGACCGTGAATTTTAAATCATTATAACTAGGCTTAAACACATCTTTATTAATCAAAATAGGAGCCATTACAATCAATACCTTTTTGCCAATGAGAAATAACTTTGCTTATTCCTGTAACATAAAAATCTGTGCTTCGGGATTCGACAAACTCTTGGAAAGCATTTTCTTCATCCTGCTGGTTGTGGAAGCATTTTCCCTGCAAAACGTTGTCAAGATGCTTGAAGAAGTAGTGGTCAGTTGGCGAGAGGTCAGGTGAATATGGTGGATGAGGCAAAACTACATAGCCCAATTAGTTCAACTTTTGAAGCATTGGTTGTGCTAACTGAGATTGGGCATTGTCATGGAGAAGAACTGGGCTCTTTCTGTTGACCAATGGCAGCTGCAAGCATTGCAGTTTTCAGTGCATCTCGTGGATTTGCTGAACATACTACTCAGATGTAATGGTTTCATGGGGATCAGAAAGCTGTAGTGGATCAGACCTGCAGCAGATCACCAGACAGTGCCCATGACCTATTTTTGGTGCAAGTTTGGCTTTGAAATGCGCTTTGAGCTTCTTCTTGGTCCAACCGCCGAGCTGGTTATTGTCAGTTGTCATATAAAATCCACTTTTCATCGCAGGTCACAATATGATCGAGAAATGGTTCATTGTTGCGTAGAATAAGAGATGACACTTCAAAATAATGATTCTTTAAATTTTTAGTCAGCTCATGAAGCACCCATATAATTGAGATTTTTTCATCTTTCCAATTTGCTTCAAATGCCGAACGACCTTAGAATGGTCGGCACTGAGTTCTTCAGCAACTTCTCATGTAGTTAAAGAGGATCAGCTTCAGTGATTGCTCTCAATTGGTCGTTGTCAACTTCCAATGGCCAGCTACTCTGCTCCTCATCTTCAATGCTTTTGTCTCTGCAAAACTTCTTGAACCACCACTGCTCTGTAACTCCGTTTCCAGTTCCTGGGCCAAACGCATGGTTGATGCTGGGAGTTGTCTCCACTGCTTTATGACCATTTTGACCTCAAATAAGAAAATTGCTTGAGTTTGCTTTTTGTCTAACATCATTTCCATAATCTAAAATAAGTATAAAATAAACAGCAAGTAATAAGTCATTAGCAAAAAACATAAAGAAATGCACATTAAAATGATATATAACATAACTATAGTCATTTAAGAACATATGCCAATATCAAACGGCAAATTTCAACAATGCAAAAGTGCAATTACTTTTGCACCAACATATATCTGTATGATGCTAGCTTTCAACCAGAACTACAATCACAGAAGATTCAATATATAAACAGAAAAGAGAGTCCTCTATTGAGCCAGATATTAAGGAGAATTGCAAAAATGTAAAATAATACCATTCTTCTCAATAAATTATTTGTGGTTTTGAAAAATACAAGTACTTTTCACAAAATATATTAGGCAATTTAGCATGTAATTGTTTTTATTATTATTATTGCTTTAAAATAGATTAATAAATATTTAAATTCGTTCTCAGTTTTATCTGGTAAATACCACAGCTATTACAAATGCAAAAAATATATCTTTAGGGTCCTCAATAACTTTTAAGTATGTAAAGGGGTCCTTGGGCCAAAAAGTTTGGAAGAGTTGAACTAGATGAATAAAGAGTTGAAAAACTTGAAGACATACTTTCTGCAAATAGAGGATGACAAAAAAAGGCACTAGAACTTACAGGGGGAATAAAAGAAAGAAAATGTGATCAGAGGCTTTATTGACTCTTCAGAAAACAATATAAAGTTACAATAATTAAAGAACTTTGTTGATCTTCAATTTTTAGCATTAACTTATAGACCTAACTATTTTTACAGAGCAAATGGTAAATAGTATCCACCATGTCAATGCAAGGAGGTAGAAGTCAGAATAAGAGAAGAAGAGTAGAAGAGGAGCACTAAATCCCTCACTTTTCAGAAAGTCAAAAGATATTGATAGAATGAGAATTTGAACATGTCAGTATTTTACTAAATATTATAAGCTTATAGCAATTAACATAGCAAGCATAATTCTATTAAAAGATGGGGAGAGAAGAAAAAGAATGATGTAAGGAAAATAAATCCTTATTTATCATGAAAAAGCAAATATGTATTAAAAATAAGGAAATTTTGTTACATTATTTAGAAATATAGAGCTAAATTACCAGAAGAGAAAGCCTTGAAAGGTTAGAAATTATTGCCTTTGGGAAGCATGACAGGGTATAGGGCATAATGGCCTGGGTTGCCAGATAAACCACTATATGAGGGATTTATTTATACTTAAAAAATAGTTGTGATTGCATCCAGCATCCATGTGGAATCTGAGCCTCCTCTTGACATAGAGGTGCAATGGACACAACCAATCCAATGTCCACATAGAAGAGGTGGCATTGGATTGGGAAAAGTGGACATGGTGGACGATGGGTATGGGGAAAGGCAGGAAGAGATGAGAGGTGGAGGTGTCTTTGGGACATGGAGCTGCCCTGGATGGTGCTTCAGAGGTAATCACCGGACATTGTAAATCCCCACAGGGCCCACTGGATGGAATGGAGGAGAGTATGGCCCATGATGTGGACCATTGTCTATGAGGTGCAGAGGTGCCCAAAGATGTACTTACCAAATCCAATGGATGTGTCATGATGATGGGAACGAGTGTTGTTGGGGGGGAGAGAGGGGGTGTGGGGGGGTGGGGTTGAATGGGACCTCACATATATATTTTTAATGTAATATTATTACAAAGTCAATAAAAAAAAATAGTTGTGTATCTGAAATTCAAATTTAACTATGTGTGATGGTTAAATTCATACATCAACTTAGCCAGGTTTTGATGTCCAGTTGTTTGGCCAAGCAAGCACTAGCCTGCTCATTACATTTCCTAGACTTAAATCATCCATAAGTTGATTGCATTTATGACTGATTACATATACAATCAACTGAGGAGATTGCCTTCAACAGTAAGAAGAGTCTTGTCCGATCAGTGAAAGGCTTTAAAAGAAGAAATGATAACTTCAGCAGTCAGAAGAGAAAATGTCCATAACTACTTCTATTTTCTCTCGGGAAATTCATGGAAAATCTTTCTATTAGTCTGCCAGAGGGGTGCTGAAGCAAAATACCAGAAATCTGTTGGCTTTTATAAAAGGTATTTATTTGAGGTAAAAGCTTAGAGTTACAAGGCCCTAAAGAGTCCAACTCAAGGTTGCTTTTTCACCAAAGTCAGTTGCCATGTGTTGGAGCAAGATGGTCACTGACCTCTGTGAGGGTTCAGCCTTCCCCTCTGGGCTTCCAATCTCTTTCTCAGCCGCAGGCTGGTATAAGACTTGTCTCTCAGGGCTTCCTCTCTCCTGGCATAGGGCTCATTTATTTCTGGGTCTTCTTTATCACTCTCAGCTGTTCTGTTCTCTTCCCAAGGTCAGATGCAAACTATCAGGTGAATGGCTCATCTCTCCCCAGGTCCCCAGGATCAAAATATGACAGAGCTCTCTCTTCCCATGTGTCTATCTCCAGTGAGATTCTGTTTTATACTAGACCTTCCAAGGAGATGCAAACTCAACCTGAGTCATGCCCTATGACCTGGTTGAATCAAAGAAAGCCCTTAAAACAATCTTAACAGGTATTCTAATCAGAGGCCCCTCAACTGAATCCAGCCTAATCAAAGGGTATCACACTCAGAAGAATAGATTAGTTTACAAACATAATCTTTCTCTTTTTGGGATTCACAAAATAATCTCAAATAATCAAAAATAATCTCACAACCTTCATCAGAGTTCCCACCTTGCAGTATGGAATTTGGACTTGTGCATCCCCACAGTCATGAGACAATTTTTATAAAAAACTTCAAAATATTGGGAGCCAATGTGGTTCAGTGCTTGAGCACCAGTTTCCCAAATACAAGGCCCCAGGTTCAATCCCTGGCCCCAGTACCTCAGAAAAAAATATTTACAGATATCCCCTGTTGGTTCTGTTTCCCTACAGAAACATGACTAATAAAGCTTTGGCACTAGCAGTGGTTCTTGAGAAATAGAATCTTAAGGATGATGTTTCTGAATTGGTTCTGGGGTTTTTGTAATTGGTTCTCTAATATGATTAGATTCAAAGGCACTAAGACTTTATTTCCAATAGTCAAGATGGCACTGATAGTCATCTTGATTGAGCTGGCAATAGGGATGTGCAATATATAACTGCTGGATATGAAGCAGGCTAGTAAGATAGGGAATCAGTAGATGGATCTGGAACCTGGCAAGAAGTCTACATAGACATCAGCAAACCCAAGATGGCTGCTGGAAGACCCTCCCCATGATTTTGCCACTCAGAAGAAGATTTCTTCTGGAAGCCAGGAGAAGCCTGGATATTCCCTAAGGATTATATCTTTGGGCCCCCCTGGGAGATTGATGGGGGAAATAAGCAATCAAAACAGTAAAGAGCTGGAAATTCTCCCCTGCCATTAGAAAAGGGGTGGGATAATAGTTCAAAAGCTAGGTGCAAGGCCTAAACAAGCTCTCTCATTCACTCTTGCTTCTGGACCCAGACTCCAGCTGCCTTCTCCCCCACTTGAATCACCACCCAAGTAAAACCTGGGCATTTATAACCTATAATGGGAAATCGTAGCCTGTAAATCAGCCCCTCTTTATTACTTTTCACCCCCTTCCTCTCTACCTGGGACCCCTGGTCTGTTATTTTCTCCCATTTCTCGTCCCTCCGTACCTGAATAAATTACTGGCCTAACTCACCTGGTGTGCTCTTGAAATTCATTTCTGCAGCATAGCCAAGAACCTAAATAAAATACGGTAACAGATACAGTTACTCAAATGCTTATAAGAGGAAAGGAAGTGGATAAGAATGTTTTTGACAGCTTAAGACTTAAAAGCTGTAATGATGTTGGCTGGTTGTTCCTAAATATGCTGGGTAGAGTTATAAAAGAAAGTGCAATGAGTGCAAGTCTTCAAATTTGCAACTTAGGTGCTACATGAAGGACATGAAAGTTTCTGTGTGCCCTGAAAAAATTTCTTACTTCACGTAGCCTAGACTTGAGATTTTTAAACACTAGACCCAGGGTCTCATTGTGAAAGTGGCTGAACTACAATGTAAACTAAATTCCCAAACTTGCAGGGTGTCTGCTGTTAAAGTGAAGATATTGATTGGAAATGAATGGAGACATATACGTTGCTAATGGTGATGGTGGTGATATTGAAACTCTAGATTCTTCTGAATCATTGTCAGATTAACCTGGAATGGTCTGCTCTAAGGAACCAGGCCTCCAGTCTGTCCTGATGAACCAGGTTCCAAACCTCCATTCTGCCCTAAGGAATCTACCATTCAACCTCCACCTGGAGAGATTAGCCCTGCTGTGTCTAATAAACCTGTAATAACCTCCCTTGAACAAAGAGGTTAATCCTGTTTCACCAGATGAAACTGCAATGGAATGCCCTGAGGTATTGTAAGACATTTCTAATTTTTCTAGTGACCCATCCCCACCAACTCTCTTTTCTTCCAATCCTATAACTAGACTGAAATCCCAATAATCCCACAAAGGTGAGGTACAATGTGTGACCCATGATGAAGTGCACTACAGTCCAAAGAATGGCATGAATTTTCTAATTTATATGGAAAAAATCAGGAGAATATGTGTGAGAATCAATATTAAGGGTGTAGGATAATAGTCAAAAGAATATAAAGTTGAATCGGGCTGAATGTACTCATATCAGCCCACTAAGTAGAGATTCTAGGTTCAGTGTTATAGCTCAAGAGGTTAGAAAGGACTCTGGGTGGTTTGCAGAAACATGAACCTAAAGGTGTCCTATATTACCTGAGGTCAAACTGCCAGAACTGTGCTGGTAAAATGTAGATGAGGGGAACTAAAGGCTTAGAGAGATTGGAATACTAGGGTGACCTTCTCACTTACCCCAAGGAATGTCCAGAGGACACACCTTTCAATAGGACTGTAAGGAACAAATTTGGAAGACTAATTCCATCTTCCCTGAAGAGTTCTGTGTTTGTTCTTCTCTGTAGGTCATATATTACTGTGGGAACTGCTGTTACTGAACTTGAATCCTTAAACACAATGGGCATGATCAGATCGTGGTTTGGCAGGAGCCAAGTGACAATGCTTAATCGCCAAAACAAGGTGGGCGTTGAGGCAGATTAGTGTAGGGAAAGGGAAGACTTGAGTCACAGCTGAAGACCTGGCAGAAAACATGCATAACAGACAACATACTTGGCAGACCACATGGCCATGCAACCTTCCAGGAAACCTCCTGAGGGGAAGGCTGCCAGAAAGATCCCACAGGACCCTGGCTATGAGATCCCATTTGGACCACTTTCTGGGGTCCAGAAGCCCTGGATAACACCAAAAAGGCCTCCTCTTTGGGCCTCTGAGCTCTAACAGGTGCAGATCATAGACAACCGATCAGAACAGCAAACAGCTGGGGCCCCTCCCCAACGTTATAAAGGGGGAGGAGTAAAGGTTTTAAAAGACCCAACCTGGGGCAACTCATCCTGCAGCACGCCCAGGTCCATGTGTTGGATTGTGTATTCTTTTCTTATTTCTTAATAAACTCTTTACTCCCTTACCTACCCTATGGTGTGCCCTTAAAGTCTTTTATGTGACATAAGCCAAGAGCCTAGAAGCCCAGAACCCAGAGCCTTCAGCTAACAGGCATTGCTACCATAATGGACAGCAGACTCAAAACAGCAATCATAATAGTCTGACTCACAGATACCTATGACATTGTCTAGTGTATCATGGGGTACCTAGAAGTAAAAAAGATATGTGATCTACTAAATTCTTACTTAATATGTATAAGCAGAAGAGAAGTCAAATGAACAAAAGTCTAACTTGAATTACAAAAACAGAGTCACATCCTCTTAGTCAATTCCCAGACTTGAGACAGTTTACAGACCCAGAATCCCTTGAATGAAGGGAAGGCCAAGTTCCCTTGAAAAAGGACACTGTTACACTGCTAAAAATGTACACTGTTAATCTTCCTCCCAATGTTCCCCAAGAGACCTTTAGTCTTTTGCCAAGGTAGCAGTACACTGGGGAAAAACAAATGATCAAACATTTGGGGGATTATTAGACACTGGTTCAGAAGTGAAATTAATTCCAGGAGACCCAAAATATTTCCATGGTCCTTCAGTCAGAGTAGGAGTTTATGGAGATCAGATGATGAATAGAGTTTTAGCCATGTCCCAGTGGTTCCCTGGACCCATTCTGTGATTATTTCTCCAGCTCTGAAATGCATAACTGGAATAGACATACTTAAGAAACTGGCAGAATCAGGGAACATTGGTTCCCTGACTGGTGAAGTGAAGGGTATTGTGATAGAAAAGGCCAGGTGGAAGCCACTAGAACTATCCATACCTAGCCAAGTAGTAATTCAGAAGAAATACCAGATTCCTGAAGGGGTTGTTGAGATTGGAGCATCCATCAAGAACTTGAAGGATGCTGGGGTAGTGATTCCCATCACATCCTCATTCAGCTCTCCTCTTTGGCCTGTGCAGAAAAACAGATGGATTTTAGAGGATGACAGTGGATTATCAAAATTTAACCAGGTGGTGATTCCAATTGCAGCTGCTGTCCCAGATATGCATCATTGCTTGAGAAAATCAACATGTGCTCTGGTACCTCATATGCAGCTATTGATCTGGTAAATGCTTTTTTTCTCAATTGCTGTTTCTAAGGATCACCAGAAACTCTACTTTCATCTGGCAAGGCCAGCAAAATACCTTCACTGTCTTACCTCAGGGCTATATCAATTTTCCAGCCCTATGTCATAGTCTAATCCACAGGAAACTTGATCATTCTTGCACACACAAGACATCACACTAGTCCATTATTATTGATGATATGATGACTAGAACTAGTGAGCAAGAAGTAGCAACTATTCTAGACTTATGTGTTAGACAATGGGAGATATATCCAACAAAAATAAAGGGCCTTCCAACCCAGTGAAATTTCTAGGTGGCCAGTAGTATGGGGCATGTCAAGATATCCCTTCTAAAGTGAAGGATAAGATGTTGCATCTGGTCAGTTCTACAACCAAATAGAGGCATAATCCCTAGGTGGCCTCTATAGATTTTGGAAACAACATATTCCTCATTTGGGTATACTATGCTAGTCCATTTCCCAAATGACCTGAAAATCTGCTAGCTATGAGGACCAGAAAAAGTGGAGGCTCTGTGACAGGTCCAGGATGCTGTACAGGAGCCTCTGCCACTTGGGCCATATGATCCAGGAGATCCAATGGTGCTGGAAGTGTCAGTGGGAAATAGAGATGCTGTCTGGAGCCTTTGTCAGGCCCCTACAGGAGAATTGCAATGCAGACACTTAGGATTCTGGAGCAAAACCTTGCCATACTTTCCAGATAGCTACTCCCCTTTTGAGAAATAAACAGATTTCAGGCTACAACTGGGCCTTTTTTTTTTTAAAGATTTATTTATTTCTCCCCCCCGCCTCCCCAGTTGTCTATTCTCTGTGTCTATTTGCTGTGTCTTCTTTGTCCACTCCTGTTGTTGTCAGCGGCACTGGGAATCTGTGTTTCTTTTTGTTGCGTCATCTTGCTGTGTCAGCTGTCTGTGTGTGCGGCACCTTTCCTAGGCAGGCTGCACTTCCTTTCGCGCTGGGTGGCTCTCCTTACAGGGCGCAAGTGGGGCTTCCCTATGCGAGGGCAGCCCTGCGTGGCAGGGCACTCCTTGCGCGCATCAGTACTGCACATGGGCCAGCTCCACACAGGTCAAGGAGGCCCGGGGTTTGAACCGTGGATCTCCCATGTGGTAGACGGACGCCCTAACCACTGGGCCAAATCCACCGCCCCACAACTGGGCCTTAGTAGAGACCAAATGTTTAACCATAGACCACCAAGTTACCTATGGTGAGATCTGAGTTGCCTATCAAGAACTGGGCATTGTCTAACCCACCAAGCCATGAAGTTGGGTATGCATAGCAGCATTCCATCATAAAATCAAAGTGGTATATACAAGACAGGGCTTGCACAGGCCCTGATGGCACAAGTTAGTTACATGAGGAAGTGGCCCAAATGCCCATGACCCCCACTTCTGCCACATTAACTTCTCTTTCCCAGGCCACAGCTATGGCCTCTTGGGGAGTTCCTTACAATCAGTTGACTAAGAGAAAACTCAGACCTGGTTACAGATGGTTCTGCACAATATACAGGTACTACCCAAAAAATGGTCATCTGCAGCACTGCAGTCCATTTCTGGGACATTCCTGAAAGAACAAGGTGAAGGGAAATCCTCCCACTTTGCAGTGCACCTGGTTGTTCATTTTGCTTAGAAGAAGAATGGCTGGAGGTGTGTTTGTATACTGTTTTGTGGGCTGTTGCCAATGGTTTGACTGGATGGTCAGGGACTTGGAAGCATGATTGGAAAATTGGAAACAAAAAGGTCTGGAGAAGAGATACAGGGCTAGACTTTTCTGAGTGGGCAAAAAAAAAAAAAAAAAGGAGAGTTTTGCATTCCATATGAATGTTCATCAGGTGGTGATTTCAGCAGAGGAAAATTTTAATAATCAAATGGATAAGATGACCCATTCTGTGGACCTTTCCCCAATCATTCCAGTCATTGTCCAATGGGTTCATGTACAAAGTGACCATGGTGGTAGGAATGGAGGTTATGCATAGGCTCAGCAACCTGGACTTCTACTCATCAAAGTTGACATGGCTATAGGCACTGCTGAGTGCCCAGTCTGCTAGTAGTAGAGACTGACAATCCTGGAAATGGCAACATTCCCTGAGATGATCAGCCTGCTACTGGGTGGCAGGTTGATTACATTGGACCACTTCCATCATGGGAGGGGCAGCATTTTGTTCCAGCTGGAATAAACACATACTTCAAACATGAGTTTGCATTCCCAGCATTCAATGCTTCTGCCAAAACTACCATCCATGCACTTACAGAATGTCTTATCCACAGTCATGATATTCCACACAGTACTGCTTCCGATTAAGTAACCTACATCACAGCAAATGAGGCATGGGAATTCACTGGTCTTATCATGTTACTCATCATCCTGAAGCACCTCGATTGATAGAATCATGGAATAACCTTTTGATACTCAATTATGATGCCAACTAGGTGGCAATGTCTTGCAGGTCTGGGGCAATGATCTCCAGGAGTTCGTGTATGCTCTAAATCAGCATCCACTACATGTTGCTGTTTCTCCGAAAGCCAGGATTCATGGGTTCAAGATTCAAGGAGTGGAAATGGGAGTGGCACCACTCATTATTACCCCTTATGATCCACAGAATACTTCTCGCTTCCCATTCCTGCAAACTTAACCTGTATTGGACGCCAGTCTTTATTCAAAAAGGAGGAGTGCTTCTACCAAGATACACATGACTCCATTAAATTGGAAGTTAATACTGCCACATGGGCACGTTCTTATACTTCTGAATCAACAGGCAAAATGGGGAATTACTATACTGGTTGGGATGGTTGATCCTGATTATCATGGGGAATAGGACTACAAGCACACAATGGAGATAAAGAAGAGTTTGCCTGGAATACAGGAGATTCCCTAGTCTGTCTTTTAGTACTACCATGCCCTGTGATTAAAGGTAATAGAAAACTGCCACAAATCGGGAAGTGGCTGTGGCTCAATCAGTTGGGCTCCCATCTACCATATAGGAGGCCCTGAGTTCCTGTCCCAGGGCCTCCTTGTAAAGGCAAGCTGGTCCGCGCACTGCAGAGAGCTGATGGCCTGCTCCCACACCACGAAGAGCTGATGCAGCAAGATGACACAACAAAGGGAGAGAAGCAGACATAGGAAAAACACACAGTGAATGGACACAGAACAGACAGCAAAACAAGCCAGAGGAGGGGGGAAATAAGTAAATAAATAAATAAAACCATTAAAAAAAAAAAGCTGCTCCAGCCCAATCCAGACAGGACTACTAATAGCCCAGAACTTCAGGAATAAAGGTTTGGGTCACCCTACCAGGCAAAGAACTATGGTCAGCTGAGGTGCTTGTTGAAGGAAAAGGGAATTTGGAATGGGTAGTGGAAGAAAGTGGATATAAATACAAGCTATGATCATGTGACCAGCCATAGAATTGCAGACTGTACTAGTTATGAATATTTCTTCCTTGTTTTGTTATGTGTAACTTTTTATATGTACATAAAGCAAATATCTTTCATTCCTTATCTTATTCCCTTATCATATGACATAAGTTGTATTAGCGTCAAGCTATAGTATTTAAGTTAAACATATGAAGTTTAATTGTGAATATTATCCAAGGACTTGCACCCTCTTCTGGTGAGACTTAGTGTGTTTCCAGTTTATGTAGGACTGTTGCATATTATTAGGCAAAAATATAACTGTTATTATTTAATTCAGAGATTATGTTTTAATGAGATGTGTATATAGACTGTGATGATTAAGTTCACATGTTAACTTGGCCAGGTTTTGGTGTCCAGTTGTTTGGTCAAGCAAGTGCTGGCCTGGTTATTACTGTGAGAACATTTCCTGGTCTTCAATCATCATTAAGTTAATTGCATCTATGACTGATTACATTTACAATCAACAGAGGAAATTGCCTTCAACAATTTAGAGAAGTCTCATCCAATCACTGGAAGTCTTTGAAAGGAGAAGTGATGATTTCAGTGATCAGAAGAGAGAATTTTCATCTCTACTTTAGCCAGACGCTTCTCTTGAAGAATTCATTGAAAATTTCATTGGAGTTCCCAGCTTGCCACCTGTCCTACAGAATTTGGACTTGTGCATCCCCACAGTTGCATGAGACAATTTTTATAAAAATCTCATAATATTTACAAATATCTTCTGTTAGTTCTGTTTCCCTAGAAAACCCTGAATAATAGACTGGGTGTCCTGTATTTTTATTTGCTAAATCTGGCAACTGCGGGTACTGTTGTATTTACTGATGACCTCTTTGTTACTTTTAAAGCTTTCAAACATCTATTAAACAACCATATGGTAAATATTTAAGGTTGTTAAAAAACAAATGGAGGAAGAGAGGGGATGGAACAACAGTATACAGTGCTTATAAGTGTTTGAATAAATGAGGAAATAATGGTGTCCATTGCTTAAGTCACATGAAAATCAATGGTGTCTTTGACAGGAGCAGTTTTAATGGAGGAATAGAGAAGCAAACCAGACTGGAGGAGATTAAAAAATGAATAGAAAGTGAGGATGGAGAGGTAATTATAGAAGTAGAAAAATGGAAAGTAAGGCACAGATATAGAAGCAGGACATCTGAAGAAACTCTATGGATATCATGAGTGATGTGGATGCATTTGCTTCCTCTAAATCTATGACATATGTCAAAGTAATCGTTTTGAGCTGCTGTGCCACATGTATGCAATATCTTGAAGGACATGAAATTCTAGCTATAATTTGATATAATGCTCAAAAAATGCTCCTCTCCCAAATAGTTGATAAAGGCCTCACCTTTTGAAGGAGGAGTATTTATAACTATATGAACATTCTTTTTAGAAAGGGGTAAGTAAAAATATACTATAAAGACGTACCATATATTTAAGTCACATATGGACCTGGGATGAAAGTTTACAGCTGTTGCAGCAGCTTTTATCAATGCGAATGGAGGGATACGAATATGACTACAACATGGAGCTGGCTCCCAAGGAAGAGAAGCTTTCAATAAAATGACTAAAATATATGTACTTTGACTGACTACAAACTGGTTTGGTGATTTCATGTCAGTTGAAGGCTCCCTTTACAGAGCCCTGTCACATACATCCTTAACCCAACTCAGCTACCATGAATCACTTTCCCCAAAAGATCCTCTAACTCAGAACAGGATTTGAAAACGTATATTCTCTGACTTCTTTAATGAAAGATATAAAACTAATCTTTTTTTTCATCAAATTTTATAAAAATGTCTGAACACATTCTCTCCTTGAAAAATATGCAAGCCATTTTACCCCATTTAAGTTTTTCAGGTACTCTCTGTTCCCTTTCAGTTTATATTTATTTATTTATTTATATTTATATATATATGTATTGCTGGAGCCACATCTGTGTCTGATACACCATCGATGGCCTTGAGATGAGAACGTGTTTTTAAAACACTTCACTTACTGTATTTCTGTGAGCACCACAGGAAGAATTTTTTAAAGTCCTTATATTTTTAACTTCATGGCAAATGACTCATCATTTCCTCTCCAAAGAGGTTAACCTTATTTCATTACTAATTTTTCCATGTTACTTCTCTAAAACCTGCCATTGTTGGATGTGGCAGGAAATATAGTAGCAAATGGTGAATAACTTTCTCTTCCTTTGTTTTGGAGGAAGTAATCTAGTTGTCCTGAGCTGGATAGGCCATGCTGCTATCTTACTGAAATAAGTCTTGGCATATTTCCCCCACCAAAACTGTTGATGTCTAATATATTCTTACCAATGTTTTTGAGAGGAGGTAGTAATTATATCACACATTATGTAGAAAACACTTTCTAAATGTTCACACTGATCATCTCAGCTCTTCCTTAAAGTATCTCCCTATAGTCAACTCTTTTAGCCCTATCTTCCACTCGATCTCGTACTCTTTTCGGGCCCTCTAGTTGGCAGGATCTCTCTACTCTCCATCACCCCTGAATACCTAGTCAGACCATGTAACCTGTGCTCAAGGCAAACACTGGTTAATCAGCAGTCAACAAAAGAACAATGCATAATGCTTCATCAGATGAACAGGGTTGCCTGGTATCCTTCAATCCTTCCAGTGACTAGATTTCTTTCAACCAACCACAGATATTATCAAGAGTAGTAGCAGGTTCTGTGGATGGATGCTCTGAATCTTTGAAGGGATAGTATTACCAGTTAATTTTAAGGATTTAGGAAATGTGGCCAGTAAATTGTATGTAACACAGATATGAAACTACATAGGGATATTAGAATGTGATCCTTGTATCATGCCTAATTATAGAAGAATTTTTCTTTGGCGCTGCATACAAGAAAAGCTGATCAGCAAGATGACACAACAAAAGAGACACAGATTCCCAGTGTTGCTGACAAGAATACAAGCAGACACAGAAGAATACACAGTGAATGGACACAGAGAGCAGACAATTTGGTGGGGGGAAGGGGAGAGAAATAAATAAAAATAAAAAATAAAAGAATTTCTCTTTTCCTATATTTATCAGTTAGGAAAGGTAGGTTTGAAAGTCTTTTGGAAAGCTTCTTGCTTTGTAAATCATTTAAAAAGCATGTAGACTAATAACAACAAACACTGGGCTAGCAAAATATATGGCCAAATGTCTAAAAACACTGAAAATATTAAATTTTGGAGCATCTTTTAAATTTCTGAATTGATAAAATAATCAGAATCAAATAAGTAGATGTTCAAATAGCTAGAAAATGCTTCTGGACTAACTTCAACCTTAAATTTTTAAAATCAAAGGGAACAAAAAATTAGTTCAGAAACACTATCTCATGAGTCATATATGTATGAGACCTTCTGTACCTCCCTCGGCTAACATGTCTTCTTCCCAGAAGTGGAATGGCCTTTGGAATACTGTCTCTGAACCACACCACTGGATATAGAAATAGCAGGTAACTACATTCTGCAGTTTTGGGCTTTAAAAAAATTCTTGGAAATGAAGATGAAAAATTAATTTCAAATGATTCACAGAAGCTGCTTTTAATAGTTGTGCTGCTATTCATCACCTTAAAAAGTAGTTCTTTGTACTTGGTTAATATGGTGAGACTGTATCATCCTTACTACAATATGAATTTTATATGAAATAGACCAAAGAACTTTCATTAAAATCATCCTGCCAGATCAATCCTATCAAAGACCAATATTTCCAGTTAAAACAAATCCAGATTTTGTTCTTTCTTATTTGTACTTTTTCATTTAAAAAATGTATGAAGGCAGCCACAGCAAATGTCAAAATACCGGGAGTACCAATCCTTGGTGCTCAAAATTGAGCAACATATTCATTAGCTGAGAAAACTAGCAAAACTTGAGGGTCAAAGTATTTCAACAGAACATGTAAAGCCTGTTTTAATGAACAGCACACTCCCTATATCATGCTAATTGTTTGAAAGTGAAAAAATGGAAAGGTAGCAGTTTATATTCTACTTTTAGATGCATAACTGTTTAGAATTATTTATCTTCTTGATTAATTTACCCTTTCTCATTATAAAATGACTTTTTTTTGTCACTGGTGAATTTTCTGCTCTGAAATCACCATCAATATTAAGATAGTCATTCCAACTTTCTTTTGATTTCTTTTGTTCATTTTCCATCCATTTACTTTTGATCTTTGTATATCTTTATAGTTAAAAAAGATTTCTTGTAGACAGTATATATTTTGGTCTTCCTTTTTTATAAGATTGAAAAATCTCTGCCTTTAACTATTTGGTTTGTATCATTCACATTTAATGGGACTACGTACATGGTTGGGATTAAATCTACCACTTCACTAGTTGTTTTCTTTTGGCCCATCTCTTCTCTGTTCTTTTCTTTTTTTCTTTCTTTTTTTTTTTTTTTTTTTTTGACCATAAGCAAAGAATTTATTTATTGAGAAGCTCTCCCAATGGAGGGGGTCTGAAGAACAGACTTCAGCCCTCCCCCAGCATGGTGGGAGTCTGAAGAGTGACTTCAGCCCACTTCTGGATGGGGGGGATTTGGATTTATACAGAAAATTTTCCTAGCAAGTAAATGATGGTTAGTGGAAGGGGGGTTGAGGGTCCAAGTCAGATAGAGGGAGAGGATTGAGGGAGTTTATGGCTTCTTGGAATGCAGCAGGAGCAACTGTTTCTTTTGATTTGTAGGGTTCTAAAGGGTTTGTAAATAGTGAAGGTTTCTGTCTCCATTTCCCTCTGATAAGCAGGTAGAGGTAGTAAAGATTTCCATCTCTCTCTGATAAGTAGATGGTGAAGATCTCTAGCTCCCTTTACTCCTGTCGCTACCTGTGGCAAAATGCCACATGGGGGAGGGGATTTGCCTTTTCCCCAATGCATATCAGGGGAAACTGTGGTACAGCTTGTTAATTATTGCAAACCTCTAACAGTCCTAACTCTTTGTTTATATATATATATATATATATATATATCTGGGTATAATCTGGGTATTGGGTGTAAGGTACTGGGCAGGATGGGAGGGTGAGGGGATTTGGGGTGTTGGCTCTGTCTGGCTACTTTCTGCTGTCAAGGGGTGGAGAAAAGAAGTTTTGTGCCATCCTCTACAGTGGGCTGTAGTTTCAGGTCTTGCAGGGGTTGATATTGTTCATGCAGCAGAAAGACGCCATTTATATATTCCTGGGTTGTTGACTGCACGATTTGGTGTAAGAATTGGACAAGAAACTGTAAGAGACAAGAACTAAAAAGAAGAAGCAGCAATACTGTTAATAATGGTGTTATCATGTATAAAAGGATTGATTTTATGGGTGAAGAAAAATAAAAAAGGAATAAGGATAACCATGACTAATTCCATAATTATTACTTCGGGTATTCTGAATGATTTCTATATATTTTTTAAGACTTTAAGATTTTTTTTGTCTGACCAGTTCTGTTAATGTAAAAACAACAAATTTCAGTTATGATTGCACAGGTGCCTAGTACATCCTGTTGGATTAGGGACAGGGGTGGGGGTTTGGGGTTATTTGTCATCTGTTATTGGGGCAGGGGAGGCCTAAAATTCCAAACTCTTTTTGATGTGGTTGTGGGGGAGAGGGAGAGCAGGAAGGCATTGTGGGATTCAGTTACTGTTTTTCTTTTGGTGCTGAGATGTTTTGGCTTCTGGCTCGGCAGCTGGCACCATATATTTGCAGCAGAAGATCATGTACATGATCATGGGTGTTATCTTGGATGGCTGTCTGGATAAAATGAGTTATTGCATGGAAGATATGTGGATCTGCTAATAGGAGGAGAATGAGAGTTATAATTGTGGTAAGAATAGGAATTAATTGGGAAATTTAGGGTTGGCTATGAGGTTATAGCGTCTAGGAGTCTGAGGAGAAGGAATAAGAAGATTATACATTTAGCATTAAACAATGGCATTAATGGTTGATAGTGAAATTACATGATTTGATGGACTTATACTCTTAGAGTTTGCGCTGGAATAGGAGACTTTAGATTATTAACTGTGGTTTTATAACAGTGTTTTTGAGTAATTTTTTATAGATTTAAGATTTCCAACCAGCAGAGCTGCATAGACCAGTACAGTGATCAAAATAATCACATTTTCCCCAGTTTATATAGTTTGAAGCATAGGCAACAACCAATTATTATTACTTCCCTTTCTGGGCTTGTAGCAGCTGGCACATTAACTTGTAATTTAGATTTAGTCCATTGTTGTAAGGATTCAGGTACAAGGTTACAAGAGTCCCATTGCAGTGTCTGCAGCACTGAAAGCATACCTTGCCCCTTCTCAGAGAGGGAGGGGACCGATGTAACCCACTTGCCATCGCGCTACTGGAGTCTGTGCTCGGCCAGTATGATTCACCCAGTGAGGTAACAGTCACAGTCATTGGAGTGAGCACAATGGACACTCATGGGTGATGTTCATGAGCTGCTGGTGACTGACAGGCAGTTGGAACTGCTGGATTAGGCACCACAAGGTCTGGTATTTATGATGTTTGCTTTTTTTGATGGAGCCACTCTGCTGCTTTTGGGGTTTCAACAGTACGGCTCTGGATCTTCATGAAAGCATCTGCCTTAACAGTTCCAAGAGAGACATTAGAGGAGGGGGCGGGGACATGATAGACAGTTACCTGTCACTGCTGACAGGCGTTCCAGATGTTCTTCCACAGATTTCTTTTTTTCATAGAGGCGAGCTTACAACAGTTCATTGTTCTTGTCTTGGGCACTTTGGTTTCTTCTTGCAATTGTGACTAAACTTAAGTGGTATTTGTTTAGAAATTTGCCTTTGCCACAAACCCCACCCAAAGCCAATATTGGTACTGGCTACATCCAATTTACAGGGTAAGTTAAGATCCACCCCCTTACTACTTGAGCCTGTGTTATTGTTTTAAAAGCAGCCTGCTAGGGGGACTCTCATTTCCATGCACAACTTTTTCTGATTAACACATATAATGGTTTTAATATTTGAGCTAAATGAAGGATTAAGGGTTTTCAGTATCCCAATAATATGAGAAAACGTACTTTATCAGTTACAACAAAGGGTACAGTTTTTTGTTTTACTTAACTAAACACCATTAAAGAATGTGATAGACAGGACTTTGTAGCTTGTCCTAATTGTTTATCTATCTCAGGCTCTTAGGATAAACCAGTTGATTTATTTTAGGACAAAATTATTATTTTTTTCCTTAACAATAAAATACATTGTATATACTTTACATACATAAGTTATTAAAATGATTTTGGAAAATTTAAAGTAAATTTTTACAACATGCAACTATCATAATTAAATTAATTAGCAGGTGTTTTATTTTAACAATGCAGAAAAACTACCTTTCTCATTATTTTATGAAAACTTAAGATTCCCAATGGAATTAAAATAATTTTTCCTATTACTACTATAACATGCAGAGGTGACTCTTAATTATCAATTCAGTTTCTGTTTAATAATGATTTTTTGTAATTAGCTATTTGAATATTTCAGTTTAAGCAATGCTTTGCAAACTTTTTATAACTATTCATAACCACATAGAGTATAGTTACTTCATTTCAAGACAAACTCCACCTTCATAGAACACATTCCCTTACTCAGTGCTATCACATTACCTTTTATAACTTGCCATATGCATTCAAGTTTTGTCTTACATACTTCCATTCTGATTTTATAAAATCAGCCATCTTATTTTAGGACAAAACACACTTTCTTGAACAAGCTTATCAAATTTCAGTCAGCACTCTTATAAACTTTTCACTTCTTTTAATACCTTACATTTCATTCTGTGAAGAAAAATAAACTTTATTTTAATTTAGGCAAGAACCATTTTTTCATGAAGAGATTTGTAGCAATTTCACCAGTCAAGGCTTATAATATTCATTACTCATACCTATTTATTAATATAAGCGCTTGTTTAAGTTTTAGCCATTTGAATAGAGCTCTTGTAGGAGTTACTATTACCATCCAGAGGTATTACTCTATGCTGGCAGTGAACAAACAGACAAACACAAAAAGACATACGGCACACAGACAGAAACATAAAGTTCATTAATTTGACTCATAATTTTTACTCCTTTGGTACAGTTATTTTACTGCCTTTAAGATTTTTTGGAATCAGTGTTGCTTGTGATATACAAGTTTGTTTTTGGAAAGACTTTTACTAGTAATCAGCAACAGTTAGGAATATTTGCGCACGATAAATGCAGTTAAACTTTAACAGCTTAGATAGACAGATGTTTACCACATATATTTTGGATTCTTGCTTTTTAGGAATATAGTTAGACTTAGGAGTCAGCTGAAAGCTTACTTGTAAGAGGCAAGCAATTGTAGGTTAAGGAAGGTTATTAGGGACAGCCGGGCATTGGTACAGAGGAAAAGGATCTAAGGTGTTTGATTTGGGAAAGATCAGATTGAGAAGGGAATGTGCTTTCTGCTTCAGCCACTTCCTCCTGGAGAGGGAGGACAGGAGCTGAGGAAGGAGCCTGGACAGTGGGGAATTGGGCTTGAGAGTGGTGGTGGGTGGGGAGAAGGCAGCAGGTTTACAGGGAGATGTGGGGGAACTGGAGGAGGATGGAGTAAGTTGGGGGTGCTGATGAGGCATACAGCAATAGAGGAGGGGCGTGATCAGAGAGATATGAGTTGGGAGAAGGGTTTTCTGGGTATGGATGGCTAGGAGGGGTGGGGAGAGGAGGCAAGCTCCAGCTCCAGTACCTGTATGAGGAGGGGAGAGAGTTGGGGTGGAAGGCAGTGAGGACCAGAGGGGAAAGGGTGGGGGGCTGTTAGTGGCCATGATGTCTGAGGAATATATGGAGAAGTGCAGGGGGGGAGTCTGATCAGCTGGATCAAAGTTGAGGTTTTGGGGGGAATTGGGGGGCAGAAAGGAGGAAGAAAAAAGCGTTTGAAGAGGTTTTTTGGGGTAAAAGAAGAACAGGATACAAAGATGAGAGAAGGTCTGAGCATAAGGAATCTCACATATCTGCCATTGGGAATTAAAAGTGCATTGATTTTCATTGTCCAGTTGGTATTGCGGCCACACAGATGTTGAATAGAAAATGAGTTTTTGGTCTGATGTCTCCTTCCAGGTACAGAGTTTTAAGGTTATGAGGGAGATAGCCCAGAGGCGTGGATTTTTGGGGGGCCAAACTTGAATTCCCCATTTTAGGTGGCCTGGTGAGACTAAGGATTTCTAGAATGGGGGAGATTCTGAGTGAGACAGGTGTCCCCGAATCAGTCAGATATTTCCAAGAAAATGGGAAACTGCTCTTGGAGCCAGACATCTCTGGAGCCAAGGGGTTTCTTCCCACAAGGATGCATTCATACTGCCCACTGTGGCCCTTGGGGAATGGTGAGGACCCTGACCTAGTGGTAGGTTTTCCCAGTGGGTTGCCCTGGACAATGGAAAAGGAGAGAGAGAGAGACAGCAGGATCCTCCGGTAGAGAAATCCTTAACTCACCCAGCCCAGATTCGATGTCCGGTGTTAGATGGGCATTCAGCTGTGGCGGAGAGATTCCTCACTAGTCAATCAGTCTCAACATGATCTCAGTTCCATATGTCAGAGAAAATACAGCTCTTACTGGGACACAGAGACTGATTGACCATAAGCAAAGAATTTATTTATTGAGAAGCTTTCCCAATGGAGGGGGTCTGAAGAACAGACTTCAGTCCCCCCACCAGCATGGTGGGGGTCTGAAGAGAGACTTTGGCCCCCTCTTCTCTGTTCTTTTATTCCTCTTTTTCTGCCTTATCTTTGATTAATTGAGTGCTTTTATTATTTTATTTTTCTTTTTGTTGGCTTATTAGCAATAACTCTGTTATAATTTTAATAGTTGCTTTATGATTTATAGTATACATATTTATCTTATCACAGTATACCTTCAAATATATATACTATAAGAACCTTAAAAGGGTATACTTCCACTTGTCCCCTCCTGGCTATATGCTCTTGTTTCCATACAATTTACTTATATATATGTAATGAATTTCATAATATACTATTTTTATTTTTGCTTTAAATAGTACAAATTATTATTTAAGGAGATATAAATAATAAGAAAACAAAATTCTACCAATATACTTCATTCCTTTGTGTAGATCCGTATTTCCATCCATATCATTCTCCTTTTGCCTGAAGGAGCTTCTGTAACATTTCTTAAAGGGTAAGGGTCCTGGCAATGGATTCTTTCAGCTTCTGTGTGTCTTAGTTTCCTATTCTCAAGCAAATTCTGAGTGATGGATTGGCTTAAACAATGGCAATTTATTGGCTCATGGTTTTGAGTCTGGACTCAAAATGTCTGAATCATGGTATCATCAAGGTGATGTTTTCTCCACAAAGACTGTGGCATTCTGGGTCTGGCTGTTAGTGATCCTTGGTTGCTCTGTCACATGGAAAGGCACATGGCAGCATCTTCTATTCTCTTCTATTCTCTTCCTTCCTTCCTGCTTCCTATGGCTTTCTTTCTCTGTGTCTGAATTTCATTCTCTTATAAAGGAATATGTAATAGGATTAGACCCACCCTGATTGAGTTGGGACTCATTTTAACTGAAGCAACCTCATCAAAGTTTCCTACTTACAATTGGATGACACCCACCGGAATGGATTAAATTGAAGAGCATGTTTTTCTGGGATACATACAGTTTCAAACTGCCACATTCCACCCTCTGGACCCCAAAAGATGTGTTCCTTCTATATACAAAAACATTTGTTTCTGTTTGTCACCGAACCAGACAACATAGAGAAGAAGGACAAATTCCTAGAAACACACAAACAACTCACACTGACCCTAGAAAAATAGAAGACCTCAACAAAGCAATCACAATTAAAGTGATTGAAACAGCTATCAAAAACCTCCTAAAAATAAAAAGCCCAGGCCTAAATCGTGTCACAGGTGAAATCTGCCAATCATTAAAGAAGGTTTAATACCAGACTTGCTCAAACCCTTCTGAAACATTGAACAGGAGGGAATGCTACCAAATTCATTCTAGAAATGGAAGAGGAAGGAACTCTACCTAACTCATTCTGTGATGCCAACATCACCCTGACACCAAAGCCAGATAAAGATACTATGAAAAAAGAAAATTACAGACCAATTTCTCTGATGAATATAGATGCAAATATCCTCAACGAAATACTTATTACTTGAATCCAAAAGCACACTAAAAGAAATATACATCACAATCAATAGGTTTTATCTCAAGTATGCAAGGGAAATTCAACACAAGAAACACAATCAATGTAATATATTACATTAATAAATCAAAGAAGAAAAATCACATGATTATCTCAATTGACACAGAAAAGAAATTTCACAAAATACAGCATCTTTTCTTGATAAAAGAACTTCAAGAGATGGGAATAGAAGGAAACTTTTTCAACCTGATAAAGTGCATATATGAAAAATGCACAGCTCACATTGTACTCAATGGTGAAAGACAGAAAACTTTCCCTCTGAGATCAAGAACAAGACAAGGATGCCCACCATAACCACTGTTATTCAATGTTGTGCTGGAAGTTCTAGCTAGAGTGATTAGGCAAGAAAAATAAATAAAAACCATGCAAATAGGAAAGGAAGAAGTAAAATTCTTGCTATTTGCTAATGATATGATCCTATACAGAGAAAATCCTGAAAAATCCACAAGAAAAATACTAGAACTAAGTATTACAGCAAAGTGGCAGGATGCAAGATTAAATTTGCAAAAATCAATAGTGTGTCTTTACACTACTAATGAGAAATATGAGAAGGAAGTCAGGAAAAAATTCTACTTTAATAAAATATTTGAGAATAAACTTAAACAAGGACAAAAAGAACATGTATTCAGAAAGCTACAAAGCATTGCTAAAAGAAATCAAAGATGACCTGAACAAATGGAAATACATTCTGTGTTCATGGATTGGCAGAATAAATATCCTTAAACTCTCAATTCTATCCAAATTTATTTACACATTCAACACAATTCCAATGAATATTCCAACAGCCTTTTTTTTTTCCAGAACTGGAAAAGCCAATTATCAAATTTATTTGGAAGGATAAGGAATCTTGAATAACCAAAAATATATTTCAAAAGAAGAAAGTAGGAAGACTTTCACCTCCTGACTTTAAAGCATATTACTTAGCTACAGTGGTAAAAACAGCATGGTACTGGCATAAAGATGACCAATGGAATAAAACTGAGAGCTCAGAAATAGATCCTCACATCTATGGTCAAGTTATTTTTCACAAGGTTGACAAGCCCACCTAGCTGGGGAAGAACAGTCTGTTCAACAAATGGTGCTGGGAGAACTGGATATCCATACCCAAAAGAAAGAAAGAGAACCCCTATCTCTCACCATATACAAAAATTAATTCAAAATGAATCACAAACCTAAATATAAAAGCTAGAACCATAAAACTCTGGAAGAAAATGTAGGAAAACATCTTCAAGATCTTGTGGTAGGTGCTGGTTTCTTAAACCTTACACCCAAAGCATAAGCAATGACAGAAAAAATTGATAAGGGTATACCTCCTCAAAATTAAACATTAAGTTAAATGTAATGACTTTGTCAAGAAGGTGAAAATGTAGCCCACTAAATGGGAGAAAAATTTGGAAACCACATTATCCAGTAAGGATTTGACTTACGTATTATATAAAGAGATCATACAACTCAACAATGAAAAAGAAAATCAACCCAATTTAAAAATGGGCAAAAGATTTGAATAAACATTTTTCCAAAGAGAAAATACAAATGGCCAAAAAGCACATGAAAGGATACTCAACAGCATTAGTTATTAGGGAATTGCAGATCAAAACTACAATGAGTTATAATTTCATGCCATACAGAATTGCCATTATTAAAAAAACTAATTAAAAAAAAAAACAAAACAAGAGCTGGAGAGCATTGTAGAAATAGAAATACTCCTTCACTGTTGGTGGGAATGTGGAATGGTGCAGCATCTGTGGAAGACAGTTTGGCAGTTCCTCAGGAGGATAAATGTAGGCCTCTTACATATATGATCTGGCAATCTGGCTACTAGGTAAATATTCAAAAGACCTGAAAGGAGAGATGTGAGCAGATATTTGCACACTGTTGTTCATAGCAGCATTATTCACAATTGCTAAAAAATGGAAACAACCCAAGTGTCCATCACTGATGAATGGATAATCAAAATGTGGTATATACAATGGAATATGATTCAGCTGCAAGAAGAAATGAAGTCTGGATGCATATGACAACATGGATGAACCTTGAGGACATTATGTTGAGTAAAATAAACCAGACACAAAAGAACAAATATTGTATGGTTTCACTAATATGAACTAAGTATAATGAATAAACTCATGGAGGTAAACTCTAGACTATAGGTTACTAGGAGATAGAATATCAGTTGAGAGGGGGAGCTGATGGTTAACTTGTGCAGAATAAAGTTGATGGTAAATGTGTGGAAATGGTTCAAGTTGATGGTACCACATTATAGTGAGTATAACTAACACTGCTGGTTTATAAATGTGTATGTGATTGAAAGGGGTAGTTTAGTGATGTATAAATCTATTGAAAGAAAGCGAAAGAATAATCTAGAGACTGTAACAGTGAACTCAGTAGTAGGTGAGGATTGTTGTTAATAGTACAAGAATGTTCTATTACAAGTTGTTAAGAATAAGGTGATACATGGGAAAATACAATTAATGTAACTTATGGACTATAGTTAACAGTAATTCAGTCACATCTTGGTACTCAATTACTTTGAAACTACAAAATTTGATACTCGATGCATTTTGATGCAAAAATTTTGTCACAGTACTCATTTGTTTGGTACTCAACGCGCAAGCTAGAACTTGTCACTATCAGTTGCCTGGTGACTCGATACACTTTCCAGCTAAAAAAAAAGAGTCGTGTGTTAATCATGCAGTAGCTTTTGCCCTGTGCACATCCCGTTGCAGTCTTTTCTTAGCTTCTGTGGTCATTTTGTGTATTTTGCTTTTTTTTTTTTTCCTCATCATGGGTCCTAAGAAAATGAGCAGCGATAGTGCTGAGAAGAAAAAAACATTACTTCGTACGACCATTGAGTAAAAATAAATAAATAATAGGTAACTATGAGAGAAGTATTAATATTACTGATCTTGCTAGGAAACACAGTATGCCTAGAGCAATGGTCTCCACCATCATTAAGAAGATGGGAGGAACCTCACCTGGGCATACATATAAGGCATATAAATGTGTTCAACATTTCATGGGGCATTGTCACAGTGGGTGGAGATTCACAAAATAACTGAAGGAATAGCATATTCCCATCCTGGGGCTCTGCCACATTCTCTAATAGAACACTAAGAATCCTCTGAGTACATGAGCAATGACTAGTGAAGGAGGATAGTCAATTGATGGGCCCTTGATATTGATGACTGTGTTTATGAAACTTCACTCTTGAAATGGAAACTTAGCCTAATATTATAGGGTGCCTAAGAGTTGCATCCTGGGAGCCTCCTTTTTGCCCAAATACATCCTCTCTCTAAGACAAACTTAGCGTACAAATACATTACCTTCTCCCCAGTGTGGGACATGATCCCTGGGGATAAGCCACCTTGGCACCAAGGGATTACTACCAAGCACCAAATAGCAAAGCAAATGGAAAAAGACCCTGACCAAAAGGGGGAAAGGATAAAGACAAATGATTTTATATGGCTAAGAGAATTCAAAATGAGTTAGGAGGTCATTCCAGAGGTTACGCTCATGCATATCTCAGCAGGATCTCATTGACTGCCAAAGTAGATACTACCCCAAATAGTGGGGCTCCTGAGGGCTCTGGGAGCATCCTGACACTATAGTCAGGGCAGACAGCTCAGGAGTTTGGTGCCCTACCAGTGGGCCCTACTTTGGAATTTATGGTCCCCAGTGTGGCAGAGTTGGACTCATTGTAGTTTCCCTACATATGGCTCTTCTGTCCTTCTATGTGAACTTATAATTAGTACAAAAGTTGGTAGGTCTACATCCAAGAGACTTAAATCTTTGGGCTGTCCATGTGCCAGCTGGGTCCCAAATCTCAATGGAGTTGCAACATCTTCTCTCCAGTTCATTGGTCTCAGCCAGGGCAGCTAACAAGGAAGTGATGATGGACAACTACAATACCAAGGAACCAAGAGAATCTACAACTGCAAGCAAGAGAGTCCCATCCATTAGCCCTAATGGATCACAGGCCCCTCTCAATTAGAAGTGTAGTGGACATCACCATCGCAGAATCCTCAGAAATGGGAACTGAACTATGGACTAAGTAAATTTACTGTATTCTACTATAGATTTATTGTGATTCTGGCCATGGAAGAAATTATATGTGGAGGCAGTGGCCACTGGAGGTTATGAGGGCAGAGAAAAGGAAAAACAGGTATAACACAGGAGCATTTTCAGGACTTGGAAATTGTCCTGAATGACATTACAATGACAGATACAGGTCATTATATATCTTGCTATAACCTACAGAACTGAGTGGGAGAGAGTGTAAATTACAATGTAAACTTTAATCCACGCTTAGTGGCAATGCTCCAAAATGTGTTTCTCTATTGCAATGAATGTACCACACTAATGACGGATGTTTTTAATGTGGGAAAATGTGGGAGGTATGGGGAGCACATTAGATTTATGTAATCTAAGTAATCTTTAAAAAAAAGAAAGAAATGATACAAAAGGCTGATGTTGTAAAAGGAGTTAAAACAGTAACAAAGTGGTGTTCCCAAACACTTGAGGAAGTTAAAAGCTGTTATTAATATGGATAAATGAGAAGCAGTTAGGGGGTGATAGTGCATTGGAAGTCATTATATGTGAAAAAGCAAAAATTGCATGCCGATCTTTTGAAAAACAAATCAGAACCAAGTGATGAGAGTTTTGAAGTTTTTTGTTTTGTTTGTATTTTTTATTTTTTTGAAAATCAAATTTTTGTCTTTTTTTAAAAGATACATACATCACACAAAACATTACATTAAAAAATATAAGAGGTTCCCATATACCCCACTCCCCACCTCCCACCGCCCCACTCCTCCCACATCAATAGCCTCAAGGCCAGCCACTGCTGGTTTGATCATTTAAAAAACAGGACCAGCATCCTTAGTATCGTGGGGGCAGGGCGAGACAGCAAGTGCTAATAAAAAAGCTGTTGATGAATTCGTCAGTGATTTTCAAGACTCCATAGAGGCTGAGGGTCTTAATCCCCACTAAGTTTTTAACTGTGATGAGACCGGTCTTTTTTGGGGAAAAAAAATGCCAAGTAGAGATAACATCGCAAAAGAGAAGGCATTAACAGGCCAGATTTTGTAACCAGAAGCTGTGACCCAGACTAAGAAGCGTTTGAGGCTGATCCCAAGCCTGCATGTACAGAGGCTACAGTTGTACCGGCTATTGTGTCTTTGGGCCAGCCCATATGCCTGGGTCTATGCTGCTGATGTTGGTGAGTTCGTGGAGGAACGTGGTGAATAGCTCAGCACTGAGAAATTGCAGGAGCTACAGAAGGATCAGCAGCAAGAGGTGGCTGAAGAGATTTCTTCAGATGAAAGGGAGATAAGATGTCCCCAGTTCCTTGATAAAAGAAATGTGTGCAAAATAGGCAGAAGTTTAAAACTTTGTGGAGAAGTACCATCCGGACAAAGCTCTGACAAGCAGAAATGTGAATTTATTGAATGAATAATTTCACACTTTTGAGGAATTCTGAAAAGAAGACAGAAGCAGTCCTCATTGGATAAGTTTTTAGTGAAGGTGACAAAATGTGTGTCAGAGCCTGTGGTGCAAGTTGAGAAAAAGCAGAAAAGAAGAACACCTGAAGTGCAAGTGCCCAATGACTCTCCTTCCAAGCAATGCTCCATGTAACTTCCCTCCTCACCACTCTCCTCCCACCATCCCTTTAGGCCATGGACTCTTCTCAGTACAGGTAAAGTGAAGTTTTTAATTTAATCTAAGTACTTTTTAATTTTTAGGTTTATTTCTCATGTAAAATAATGATATATAACCCTATCTTTTTACATATTGCCTTAAAAATGTGCAATGTCTTAGGTTTGGTAATGCTTTAAATTTATTTACATTATTCTTTATGGAAAAATTTATTTGGTACTCATCATTTCTGGTATTCATCACACCTCCCAGAAACAATTAACAGTAAGTACCATGTGGGGGCATTTTTGAGACTTTGAGTTGTCCTAAATGATATTGCAGGGTCAGATTCTGAACTCTATATATCCTGCCATAACCCACTAAATGTACAGGGGAAGAGTGTGAACTACAGGGTAAACTATTATCTATGTGGTGGAGCAGTGCTCCAAAGTGTGTTCACCGAGTGCAATGAGTGTGCCACAATGATGAGGGAGGTTGTTGGTGTGGGAGGAGTGGGGTGGGCCGGTGTGGGAGGAGTGGGGTGGGCCGGTGAGGGGTATAGGGGAACATCTTATATTTTTAATGTAACTTTTTTTGTGAAGTACATATCTTCAAAAAATACAATTTACAAAACTGATGGGGTGAGAAGGTGGGGAGTGGGGTATATGGGAACCTCTTATGTTTTTTATGTTTTTTAATGTAATGTTTTTTGTGATCCATTAACTTTAACTTAAAAAGTGTAAAAAAAAACAAACGATGGTTATCAAACTAAAAAAAACACAGTAAGTACCAAGGTACCACCGTAGGTTGATCGTAAAGGTTTGGAAATGGATGATAGTGATGGTACCACATTATTGTGAGTGTAATTAACACCACTGAATTATATAGGTCAATGTTGTTAAAAGGGGAAACTTTAGGTCAGACAAATTACTGGAATGAAAATTAACAAATAAGGCATAAGACTGTATAATTCAGTGAACCCTATTGTAGATGATGGACTATAGTTTATAATATAAGAATATTCTCTCATGAATTACAACAAATTCTAGGTGTTAATAATTGAGTAGAATATGGGCAAAATATATGCCTAATGTAAACTATGGACAATAGTTATAGTTCTATTATAATAATTTTTTATAATTTATAACAAAGATAACTACTATTTTTTTAAAAATTAGTATAATTACAAAAATGTTCTATCAATTATAACAAGCATTCCGTACCAATGCAAGGTGTTGGTGGTGGGGTGATGTTTGGGAATCCTGAATTTTATGCATAATTGGTTTGTAAATGCAAAACTTCTCTAATAAATTTTTAATGTGTCTTCAATACATAATATCAGAGTGCAAAAGTCTTTTTAAGTATAATATAAAATCTAGAAGCCATTAAAGAAAAATTTCCTATACTAAAAAATTCTTCAGGTAAAAGAATATCAAAATTATTGTCAAAAGACAAATGACAACTAAGGAAAATATTTGCAACTTATGTCACAGACAAATCAGTAAGAAAAAAACAACAGCCTATTAAATTATTTGCAAAATTACATGAGCAAATATTTCATAAGCAAAAAGCAATCCACATGGCTCTTTAAATAGGAAAAGATGCCCAATTTCATTCATAATAAGGCAAATGCAAATGAAATATATATTTAAAATATATTTGCTTCTCAAACTGAGCAGTAAGCAATAATAATAATAATAATAATAATAATACTTTGTGATAGAAGGATGTTTTAGTTTGCTGAGCTACCGAAAGCATATTCCATAAAATGGTTTGGCTTTTACCAATGGGAATTTATTAATTTACACGGTTACTGTTTTGAAGCATGAAAAGGTCCAAACCAAGTCATTATCTGAGTGATGCTTTCTTCCTGAAGATCGGCTGCCAATGATCCTGGACTCTTCCTCACATGGCAAGGTACGTGGCGGCATCTGCTGGTCTCTCCCTTCTCTTTAAGGTTTCATTGCTTTTAGCTTCTGGCTTCCAGGGCTCATTCTCGCTCACTCGCTCTTTCTTTCTCTCTCACTCTCCCTCTCTCTCTATATATAAATATATATTCCATCCCATTTATAAAGGACTCTAGTAAGAGGATTAAGACCCACCCTGGGCCATGTCTTAACTGAAGTAACCTAATCAAAAGGCCCTATTTACAATAGGTTTACACCCACAGAAATGGATTAGCTTTACTTGGCCCAAAGGATAGGGCGGCCGTCTACCACATGGGAGGTCCGCGGTTCAAACCCCTTGCCTCCTTGACCCATGTGGAGCTGGCCCATGCTCAGTGCTGATGCGCACAAGGAGTGCCGTGCCACGCAGGGGTGTTCCCCGCATAGGGGAGCCCCATGCACAAGGAGTGCACCCTGTAAGGAAAGCCGCCCAGTGCGAAAGAAAGAGCAGCCTGCCCAAGAATGGCACCACACACACACGGAGAGCTGACACAACAAGATGAAGCAACAAAAAGAAACCCAGATTCCCCGTGCCGCTGATAAGGATAGAAGCAGTCACAGAAGAACACACAGGGAATGGACACAGAGAGCAGACGAATGGGGCTGGGGAGGTGGGGCGGGGGGGGGGTGCAGAAGGGGAGAGAAATAAATTTAAAAAACTAAAAAATATAAAAATCTAAAAAAAAACAAAACATGATTTTCTGGGGTACATGCAGTTTCTTAGCACCACATAAGGGTATGGGGAAAGAAAAACCTTCATACGTAGTTGGCAAGGGTTAAAAAAATACAACCTTAATCATAGGTAATTTTGCAAAAGCTGTTGAAATTTCATGTACACGCACCATTTCCCACAGCAAATGCACTTCTACAGATTACAAGATTATATTATAGATCTTCTTGCATAGGTGTGCAGTGCCATGTGACCAAGGATATTCATTGCACTACTGTTCGTGATAGCAAATGATTCAAAACTACCTTCAATGTCCATTAAGATGACATTGGTTAAATTCTTATGGTACCACCATTGAATGGAATACTGTGAGGCTCATTTAAAAACATAAATAATGCAATTCATTTGGAATATGGAATGATTTCCAAGAAAGTTAAAAACATCAAAGTGCACAACAGTTTGCATAGTATTCTACCATTTCTATAAGTATTTATATGTATTTATAAGCATGGGATACCCTAGAAGGAGACACAAGAAACTGCTATTAGTGGTTTTCCCCAAGGAGGAGAAGTGTTGGTCAGTGGAGGGAGTGGGAGTGAGACATACTTGTCACTGTGTCTGTTTTTAGATGCTTTTTGAATTTTGCATAATATAAATGTATTGCCTATACAAAATAATAAGTATTCTTTTTAAAAATTAAAAAAGGGGGTTATTTTATATACTGATATTCATTGTTACAACACTGGATTCCATTTTTAATTGACTTTTAAGGAGCATCAGTTTTGCAAGGTGACTCCTCCCAACACCAACACTGACCTCTCTTTCAAGGGTCTGCACAGAGGACACTTGCAAGGTCTCTAGAGCCTGCACAGACCTCAGTGTCCTGATATAATCTGCAGACTCTATGACGCATGTGTTTCGCTAACCATATTGGCAAGACTCTCTGCTGTCAGTAAAGTGTGGAGAGCATCCATCTTAGAAGGTGCTGCTTGCAGTTCTGAGCTGTGTAGCGATGCAGGCTCAGAAGGAAAGGACTTCCCCAGCCCATTGTAAGTCAGAGACCTTGTTTCATGAAATATTTCATAAGATGAAACAAGATATTATTTTCTATGTAATGACTTCATTAGGCTGTTGCCTCAACTGATATGCAGGAGAGAGGTCCACTTTTAATAATCCCACAGGGTCATCAAAACAAATCCCATAGTTTTACAGGAAATGGGTACAACAACGTATCCTTTTGTGTAATGAGCTTAAGACACTTTTGTTCAGTATCTCTTTATCTGTTTGTTTCAGACAGTAAGACAATTGCCTCTCACAACATATCGATTCCAGGGAAAAGGTTAACTGACAACAAAATCTTCAAATTTACTTTTCACTCAGGTCTGCTCTGATTCCAGAGACCATTTTCCAAAGCTTATCTTGTTTTCCAAAAATAATTTTCTTTTTAAAATAGACCACCACCCTGAGCACCAGCAAATATATTGTGTTCATTAGGATTAACACACATTTAAAGAGCAAGCAGACTTTCAACCAAACACTTTGCTGTAACAAGTCCTTCAGGCTAACCCAAGCTCTGAACCACTGAGGCATTCATCTACAGAAGCCATCCATTAAGATTTCAACTTCACCTCCTCTGTGAAGTATCTACCAGCTCATGTAGGCAGAGTCACTCTCTCTTTCCTCTAAACTTCCAAAACATGCTCATACCTCAATTAAAGCATGCATCAGGCATTGTGGTAATTTATTTAAGCATCTTCCTTTCCTCCCTAATAGATCCCTCCCCAATGGATTCCTCCCCGAATTAGACGGCAAATGACTGGAGTACAAAACAGCAGCTATACCTGTTAACCCAGTTTAACCAGTACTTAGCCCACTGTAATCACTCAGCAATTAATGAATGAATGAGTGAATAAATGAAGTGGACCCTGTTTGAGTCGGGGAGGGGGTGCTGAAAACAAACCGCCTTATTTTCTGGGGCCAACCAGCCAGCCTGGAGAAGGCAAATAAGTACCTAAGAGGTCTGCAATCTCGATGGGAGATAGACGGACAGGGGCAATGCCTGCCCTCCCACGGGATAATTGGTGCTCAGATCAAACCTGGAAATCCTAAATTCACTCTCCCTTTTGGTGACAAGTTTCTCTGCCTGGCTAGAATTTCAACAGACATACTTCCAACAGGCTTTATTATCGTGACCCAGATATAAATACCATGGCAGGAGCCTGTGAGGTGGAAGCGCAATTTATCCTCACTGAAAATAGAGATGGAGAAGCATCAGCCCTAGTATCCCTGATACTAGAGTGAGGTTGCCATAGCAACCAGCTGAGTCACTAATGAAAAAAGAACAGTTGCACTATGACTAGGCTGACATTCTGTGACATTCTCTTATTTTACTGTAGCTCTAATAATGTCTTCAGTTGGAACGACAGAGAGAAGAGGTTCTGACCTCTCTCTATTAAACCTGCAACTGGCTGGACACGTTCTGCTTCCAGCCTAATGAACGTGAATTTCTGTGTGCAAAGTCTGCCTTGTAGAAAGACACTTTAGGAATTTGTCTGATTCATATATTAGACTTGTTGATTTCCATTGTTCCTTTAAAGCAGTCCCTTCTTTTCCAAATTAAGATGGCAGTGAAGCAGATGACTCTCAAAAGCAAAACAGGAAGGGAAAAAAATTAGTGAAAAGATGAGGCAGGGTGATGCTGATCCATCACTACGACACAAAACTGGAGAAAACAACCAGAAGCAGCTTCTGCCCCTTCATCAAACACAGTGAACCACAGCCAATTAAAGGAGGAAATGATGAAACTCTGCAGAGAAAGAAGGAACCTGCTAGAAATGTGATCTGAGCGCATCATGACCCACAGTATTCAGAGCACTGGACTAAGCACTATGGGGGTTACAAAAAAAGTACATTCTCAAGTCTAACAATGAAGGTGGGGTACAAAGTGTTGATAACTTTAATATGCATGAAACCTGCACTTGACCCCTGCTACAATATAACTGCCTAGGAACACGTACAGAAACCAGCACATTTATGATAGCAAGTTTTAAAATTTGAAGTTCATACAACTTTTTTTAAACTGCCACAATTTTATTCGAGTATCCAAATGGAGTTTAAAAATAGAGACAATCAAGGCATTGGGTTTGTAAAACTATGAAAATGCTCTTTTTTTTCTGAATGTGCTTGTTTGCAAACATACGCACTTGTTTTAAGCCCAGCATTTGGTTATTTTCATCTGCACAAGAAGGGCCACAAGAATTGGTGTCAGCATTTTCTACAAATGATGTGGGAGTTTCTGAATTTGAGTATAGGCATGTACATCTCCTTATCAGCAAGGAAGAAGAGAGCTCATTCATTACTAAAACAGTCTTCCAGCTACTCTCTACCATCAGCACAACACTACCAGACTAATTTTCTTTGTCTATGACTTGAATCATGTTTTTCCTTTCTCAAGATCTTAATTTATCACTACCATCATGTTGCTTTCTTAGTTAAGAATAGATGATGGCTCTCCATTGCAAATCAAATGAAATCTTCCTCTGCTCCCTGATTTGTAATGCCCTCCACAATTTTGCCTCAGCAACTTTCTCCCCACATTTCCTATTACTCCCCAAAATGCCAGGCTATCCTTCCTGCCAGACTGTCTTCTCCCCGACCCCAAGAAGGTATTACTACTTCTTACCACCACTTCTTCCTACCATCTAAAATAATCTTTCTACCACCTGCCCAATCCTAATTCATCCTTTGAGAAAATACACATGCCCCTTCCTCCGTAAAGCTGGTTTTATCTGAGGGGCTGTTGCTTTCATAAGCAGGGCCTTTCACTTAGTTGACTACTGGCCATTTTCCTAACATCCACTGAGTTTTTCTATTGACTAAATCATTTGGCCTTTCAGAGCAGGCTCCACATCACATCCTTTTTTGCTTGTACATACTTCCGTAGTTAATTTATAGTCAGTCTCGTAGCAATGCACTAATTCAAAAAACGTGTATTGAACATTGGGCCAGCGGAGCTATAAAAACCCGTAGGAGTCTCCATGTAATACATTTAGAGTGTCTGCAACATCAGGAACATAGAGAAGAAATTATATAGGCAGGGTAGTTTGGAACCAGATGATGTAGACATTTCAGAGTCACCTAAGGATTTGGGCCTTTAATCAAACCTTGCTCTGACAGCTCCCTGCAGCCCCATGGAGGGGAAGGAGGCAAAGAAAGGCAGGCAGCATTCTTTTTCTTGATTTAACTTGAGCATCTTTGCTTTTATCTGCTCTATGGGTTTAGAGTTCTTGGACTTTGGTTTAAGATTTCTTTTGAAAAAAAGGTATTGGTTGACTGGACAAAGTTCGAAACCTCCTCTTCTGGGCAATGGAAAAACTTTAGGTTTTGTAAGGGGGAGGTAGGGCTGAGCAGGGAGACAAGCATGTATCCGACTCAGTCTGGGCTTGATCACAAGGAAAGTCAGCAGACAGCTTAGCCCTCTGGACTCTCACAGCATCACACATCACTGACAGATGCTGTTTGTTTGCCATTAAGAGGCTGAAGGCCAAGGTAGTTGGTTTATATCTTTGCTATCGAGAAGGTTTAGGTATATTCAAGAATGATACTTGCCCACAATTACCAAGAAGTAAAGGTGCTTCCTTTTTTCTGTGCATATTTATTTTATTTTCTTGAGAATACTTACTTTCTTTGCCTTGTACAAGGGAGTTATGTAAAGAATAGGTAAAAGATAGCTAAAATGACTGGATCTCTACCAACATAAAAATGATTAAATCTATAGCTCTGTAGAATATTGGCAAAGAAAACCAGGCAGAAGGAACAGTGGAATTTTTATGGGAAAAGGATAGCTTATGTTGCAAAATCAGCATAGAAATGGGCTTTGCCATTGTGTAAGAGTCAAAAATAGAAGAATGTGCTGGCTCAAAGTAGCAGTCACACTCTGTTCAGACCAACTCCCCTGGACACTGCCACTTTGGGAACACAAACTATGGCTGCCATTTCCTCAGCTGTTGCTATTACACACTTTAGGATAAATGACTCAAAGAAAGCTCCTAAGGGTTTCTAGGTGCCAAACCAATGGGGGAAAACTTCATTTTATGGAACACCTCTCTGCCAAAATAAACTTTCAAAAACCATTCCTAACACTCCAGCTTTTGAAAGAAACAGGTACAATGAAAGCCCTCCCTCCACCTCATGAATCTGTTTCTGCCCCAAAAGTATGGCATGTGCGGCAAGGAAGAAGTATCACATCAGAGTGGTAATCGTTCATACCTGGCAAATAAATTGACCAGGGTTCAAATTCTGGCTCAGCCACTTGAAGATAGAGGAACAATAAATAATAGGAATTTTGTTCCCTCTAACTTGCACACATATAGAAAAGTTCACGGGGAAACCCAGTTAACATAATATTTCTGAGATCCAAAGGTCAACCCCATCCCACTGTCCTTATAAGCCTCATCTCTTTGCCCTTATGATCCCTAAGGCATTCTTCATCCCAGACATACTGAAATCTTTGCAGGTCCTTCACCCAGAGCTCCTAGCACACCTTGTCAGTTAACATACAGGTTTTCCATTTCCTATTTTGTGAATTTCAACTTCTTTTGCTTTGCTGCTAATTTAGGAATAGCAAAATTTGAGGAAGTCTCACTTGAGGGAACTAAAAGTTTCAAAACAGCACTGAAAACGTCAAAAATAGTGACAACACAATTCCTGCTCCAGTATAATAATATCTCACAGTGCCTATAAAAGCACCCACAGTTATTTCATTTTTCATTTGGACACCCCTCGGCTCTGTTTTACTGTTTGAAGAGAACGGTTTCCTGCCTTCCTACCCTCAAACATGCAGAGAGCACATTTCTCCTATGTATCAGTAAATAGTCAGTAGATTATGGCCTGGTTTGACATTATGCCTCATCTGTTTCATTCACTTAAAGCGGGTGGCACCTGGTTCTAAAGCACATTTCCTGAGCTTCTCAGTCTAATTCCATCTGGCACAGTGACAGGTTTTAGTCTCAGATATAACAAAAATAAATTTATTTCTTGATCTAAAATTGGTAGCTCCCTCGTGAATGTTTCACAGCACTGTGGTTGAGAACCACAGGTTTATGAACTTGTATGTCTGCCTCACCAGACTGTAAGACCCTTAAGATCCTTGGGAAGATGGTTTATGCCTTATTTACCACTGTATTCAATGTGATGAGCATAGCAAGCACTCAAAAAAGATTCCTGAAATTCATTTCAGGAGCAATTTGTAAAATGGTGTAGCCACTGTGGAAATTGGTTTGACAGTTCCACAGAAAGTTGAAAATAGAATTACCATATGACCTGCAATCTGACTTCTTGGTATATACTCAAAAGAATTGAAAATCAGGACTCAAAAGACCTTTGTATGACAATATTTATAGCTGCATTCTTCAAAATAGCCAAAAGGTAGAAGCAACCCAAATGTCCATCAACCGATGAATGGATAAACAAAATGTGATATATACCTACTGTATTAGTCAGCCAAAAGGGTGCTGATGCAGAGTACCGGAAATCTGTTGGTTTTTATAAAGGGTATTTATTTGGTAGCTTACAGCTACCAGCCCCAAAAGAGTCCAACTCAAGGCCGCTTTCTTACCAAAGTCAGTTACCATGTTTTGAAGCAAGATGGTGGGCAATCTTTTCCTAGTCTCCTTCCTTCTTCCTCTTAAGGCTCCATGGGTCCAACTTCTTCTGATCTCAGCTGTAGGTTAGAATAGGGCTTGTCTCTCAGGGCTTCATATATCAGTCTGACATAGAGTTCCTTTCTCTCCAGGCTTTCTCAGCTGCTCAGTTGCAAACTCTTGGGCAAATGGTTTCTCTCTCTTTCTGGGGCTTTAGCTGTTTGCGCCTTCTCCTTTCTATCACATGGCAGGAACAAAATGAGCAAGTTCTCTCCTCTTTCATGTCTTCTTCTGAATGTCTTCTTGAGTGAGTATCCATTTATTCAGGCCCACCAAGGGGGCAGGGGCTCAACCTGAGTTACATCCTTCTGGTCAAATCAAAGTCCTAATCGTAACATAATTTAATAAAAAACATCTCAGCTGAGTCTAATACAAGCAAAGGGTATCACACACAGAGGAATACTTTAGTTTACAAACACAATCTCTCTTTTTGGGGATTCATAAATAATCTCAAACTGCCACACCTACAATGGAATATTATTCAGCTGTAAAAAGGAAAGAAGTCCTGATACAAGCAACAACATGGATAAACCTTGAAGACATCAGGTTGAGTGAAATAAGACAGACACAAAAGGACAAAGGGCCTCACATAAAAAATACCTAGAAGAAGCAAATTTCATAGAAACAGATAGCAGATTATAGGTTACCAGGGAGTGGAGAAGGAGAGGGTGGTATGGAGTGGAAGAGAGAGTTATTGCTCAATTGATGCAGAGTTTCTATTTGAGATGATGGATATTGATGATGGTAGCACAATATTTCGAATGTAATTACTATACTGAATTGTACACTTGAAAGAAATTAAATGGCAAATTTTGTTATATAGATGTTACTATAATAAAAACTTTTTAAAAAAATAACATTTACATGTAATAACTTGCCACCACCATCCCAGGTAGTGAAGAAAGAAATACTCTTACTGATCATGCAACTGTGACATAGATTATAGATTACTGTCATAGTGATCAAGGTAATGGGAAGAGTGGCTGGATTGGAAGGATCAGGGAAAAGCTAGATTAGTTTAGACCAGAATGGGTCTGGAACTCAAAGAAGGACAATTGATTATAAAGGTGAAATTAAGAAGAGAGAAGAAGGGAGAAAAGCCAAGCAAGCTAGAGCTAGAGAAGGAATAGGAGAGAAAAAAGGGATTTGAGGGATCCCCTCTGTAATAAATAAACCCTAATGAAAATATAATGACTTTAAAGGGGATCCTGAAGACATGTGTAGTGTACCCTATAAGGGGTTCCCTCCCCACTTTAATATTTCTTCAGTAAAGTTCAGTAAAGATTTCAATTAATTTTCACTACTTTGGGAGAGGATTAAGCTGATATTTCTTTTGAATGCAATACAATACTAAAATTGACCACAAGGCGACCTAATAGTTTATTTGGATTATAGACAGAGGAATAATTTTCTGATGTCCTAGTTCCCAGCTACTAAAACAAATACCATACAATAGGTTGGCTTAAAAAATGAATTTATTGGTTCATGGTCTGGAGTTAGGAGAAGTCCAAAATCGAGATATTAACAAGGCAATGCTTTCTCCATGAAGACTAACATTTTGGGACTGGCTACTGCCAATTCCAGGGTCTTTGACTTTCCTGGATCCATGGCATTTTCATGCACATGGTAATGTCCTCTCCTTTCTCTTATGGGTTCTGTTGACTTTCAGCTTTTACTCCTCCCTGGTGGCTTTCTCCTGGGGTGTTCTCTATTAGGCCTCCAGTAATAGAATTAAGACCCATCCCGCTTCAGTTGGGCCACACCTTAACTAAAAATAACATCTTCAAAAAGTCTTATTTATGATGGATCACATTTGCAAGAATGGATTAATAACATTTCTTTTTCTGAGGTGCCTATAGTACCTGGATAAGTGGAAGCATGAGCCTAGGTGACCCTGAGACCAACACTCTGTGGACCAAAATATCAGTGCTCCCAACTTTTTATTAGCAGTGTCTGGTGGCTCCAAATAAGTTTGAACAATGTTATGAATTTGGGGTTTTGTTATGATTATCAGTATGTGACATCATATGGGGTGAGGAGGAGGGCACAGACAACCGAGCTTAATTCTAGTGAACTGTTGGAGGGTCTTGGCTCTGATACTGATTACACATTTAGTGGCTCAAGAAGCCAGAGCTGTCATCTGTAATGGATCCAAGCTCTAAAGGATTAAAATCCAGACCTCATTCAAGTTCCATGCTCTGCAGGTCTCTTCACTGCAGCAGAGAGATAGGTAATCAGGGGACAGGTGGGGAGAAAGGTGGCAGCTTTGTAAAGATGCAGCGCAGTCATGGGGTATAAAAAAACATACCTCCTGGAGACTTAGACCTTTTCTCATCAATACACTTGTACATGGACCAGGTAAAGGGTAGAAGCTATTCCTTACTTCTTCACACAAATTTCCTCTGAGAATCGTTTTTTGGTTTTAAATTTATTTTACTTATCTAGACTACTCATTTTGAATATATTACATATAATTATTGATGGGGCCTGTGGGAGAATGAAGTGGATAAAGAACCTCATGGCATGGTCTGGCCTCGGTCCAGTCACCTAGAGATGGTCATGTTACCTGAGCAGTTAGTTGATGACTTAGCATGCTTGACAAGTTTCCTGTGATCAGCAATCAGTCTAGGAAGAAAAGTGAGAAAGAAGACACAGATTTCCAGCAGGTTGCTCCCTTACATCGTCAAGTCTCTATTCAGTTGTAACCTTATTTCAAAACTCATAAGGATTTAAAACTAACATCTGGTGCCATCTTCTTTATCCCTACTCTGCTTTATTTTCCTTTCCAACTCTTATTTCTGTGTGTCATTTTCTCTGTGTCATACTTATTCACTTATTTGTTTATTACCTGCCTCCCCAAATGGAATGTAAATTATGTAAGGGCAGAACTTTGTTCTTTTTTTTTTTTTTTTTTTTTGCTGCAACTTAAAGTAGTATCTAGCATAGATCAATTTATGGACACTTATTATGTACTAGCAATGATGATAGATGCTTTGCAAATGTCGCATCAATTAATTCCCACACCAACCCTATCAGATGTAGTTCTTTAGATTTGATAGGTATGGAATCTGAGGTTCTGAGAGGTTATGTAATTTGCCTATAGGACATGAATATGGTTAAGGAGAAGATCAAGGATTTGAACTTGGCTCTTTCTGATTACACAGCTTGTGCCATTTTACTACACTTCCCTGTGTACAAAAGCTATAGGTCAGAAGAGTTTAACATCCTTCAAAGCTGCAACCCTGGACAGGGTTTTTAGAGGAAATCATCAATAACACTTTTGTGTTGGACTTGGAATTTCCTGGTCTTCCCTTCCATCATCACCCTACATCTTCCAACTACATCTTACTTTGGCTTCAAAACAAGGGTTGTATGGGTCCCTTAAAGGAAAATAAAGTTTGTTCTGCTGCTGGTCTCTACAACTTGGATGGGATTTCTCTTTCCCCTATACATGTGCCGGCAGAACAGCTGAAAGTTTTGTCTGAGCTAAAGGGAATTTTGCTTTTCTCTACCAAGTGTATGCGATCCTAGGAGATATGGCTCATAGCATCATGCACAGTCTAGTGGGACTCGGTAAGACAACAGGAAGGAAAGTTACATGAATGACTAGTGGTTTCAGGACACAATGAAAATAAACCAATTGAGAGCCAATTGGTGACAGGAAGCAAGATACCTGATGACTAATTGGGGTGAAGGACAAAAGCTGTAGTATTGAAGGACCAGGAGAAAAAGCACATAATGTAGATGACTGCTGAATCAATCCCATAATGTGATTTTTCTACCTTTTATGGTTTATGCCCTTGGAGTGGGCACTGAATGTGGTGACTCAACCAGGTAAGAGTCAGACGGTTTTCAACGTATTTTTACAGGTGTTCCCTAAAAGACAAAAATTTGCACTTTAGGGCATCTTTAAGTAGCTTGAAATTTTGTCATTGGCTTATTTTATCCTTTTTTATTGACGTAAAATATATAAACTAGTATGCACAGATCTAAATGTGCAGTTTGATGAATGCTTACAAATGTACATACCCATATAACTTATACCACAAACGAGATGATTTTTACATCAATTTAGAAAAGTCCTTGTACCCCTTCCCAGACATCCCACTTGCCACTTCCTCAAGCAGCCTCTGTTCTGATTTCCATCATGTTAGAGTAGTTTTACCTATTTTAGAACATCATATAGGGGGAATCACAATATATACTTTTTGTTTCTGACTCTTCTGATCAGCATGATGTTTTTGAGATTCTTCCATGATTAATGTTTAGTATTTCATTTATTTTTACTGATGAGTAGTACTCCATTGTAAATATACAAAATTTGTTACCCAAACCCTGATACATTTTTCCATTTTCTAATTAAATTGTTTAGGTTTTTCTGTTGAATTTTGTGCATTCTTTATATATTTGTCTTTTGTCGAGTATATTGTTTGCAAATATTTTCTCCCAAGCTGTAGCTTATCTTTTGATCTTCTTTAAAGTCTTTTGCTGAGCAAGTAACTTTGATGAGGTTCAATTTATCAATTTTTCCTTTAATGAATTGTGCTTTTAGTGTCAAATCTAAGAATTCTTTGCCTAGCCCTTCACCTCAAGATTTTTCTCCTATGTATTTTTTTTTTAAGATTTTATTTATTTATTTAATTCCCCCCCTCCTTCCCCGTTTGTCTGTTCTCTGTTGTCTGTTTGCTGCGTCTTGTTTCTGTTGTCCTCAGCTGCACGGGAAGTGTGTGCAGTGCCATTCCTGGGCAGGATGCACTTTCTTTTGTGCTGGGTGGCTCTCCTTACGGGGTGCACTCCTTGCACGTGGGGCTTCCCTACGCGGGGGACACCCCTGCGTGGCAGGGGACTCTTTGAGCGCATCAGCACTGCGCATGGACCAGCTTCACACGGGTCACGGAGGCCCGGGGTTTGAACCACGGACCTCCCATGTGGTAGATGGACGCCCTAACCACTGGGCCAAGTCCGTTTCCCCCTATGTATTTTTTTTAAGTTTTGTGGTTTTATGTTTTACATTTAAGGCTGCAAACTATTCTGAGTTAATTTTCCATTGCTTTTTTATGCACAGTTTCAGTAATTTCTGCTCTGATCTTTATTTTTTTCCTTTTGCTTGTTTTGAGTTTATTTGCTTTTTTTTTTCCTAGTTTCTTGTGGTAGAAACAGATTATTGATTTAAGACCATTATTTATTTTTAAAGTATTTAGTGCCATATATTTTCCTCTCAGCACTACTTTAGCTGCATCTTACATATTTTGACACATTTTACTTTTATTTTCTCTGTATTTTCCTATGTCTTTTGAGAATCTCTCTTTAATCCAGGGATTATTTAATAATGTGTTAATTTCCATTTGTTTAGATATTTTTGTTTTTTTTCTGTTATTGATTTCTAATTTGGTTCCATTATAATCAGAAAACACACTCTGTGTGATTTGAATTCTTTAAATATGTTGAGGTTTGTTTCATGGCCCAGCATAGGTACTATCCTGGTGTATATTCTGTGTTCACATGAAAAGAAAGAGTATTCTGTGGTTATTGGGTGGAGAGTTCTATATATGTCAGTTTAAATCCTATTGGTTGATTGTGTTGTTTAGATATTCTATATCTTTGCTTATTTTCTTTCTAGGACTTCTATCAGTTGCTGAGTAGGGGGTATTGAAGTCCCTGCTGTAACTGTGGATTTGTCTATTTCTCCTTTCAATTTGTCAGTGTTTGCTTTAAAAAGAACGGGTGTACCGCCGTGGTTTCATGCAATTTTTTAACAAATCAATTTTATCAATGCATATTAATAATGCATAAATCCATCCAAAGTGTACAGTCAATGGTATTTGGTGTAATCATATAGTTGTGCATTCATCACTTTGATCATTATTAGAGTATTGTCATTATTCCAATAATAATTAAAAAACAAAGACAGACAACAAACAAACAAAAAACCTTATCATCTCTCAATCTCTCTATGCTTAACTTGCCATACATAACCATTATTCTGTTTCTATCTTTCTAGTATATTTGTATTTATTTTTTGTAAAAATAATCTTATATATGCAATATTACCTATATTCATATTTCAAGTAAGTTTCCACTGTTACATAGTCCCATGTTACATTTTTTAGCTTTCTTTCTAGTTAGATACATTACCTTAGACTTTCCCATTTAAACACTGTCATACCCATATAATAGCTCTCCTGGTTACAAACACTATGATGTGCTTTCACCATTTCTATTCATTTCCAAAGATTTACAAACAATGTTTTTACCAATTTTGCACATATTAACCCTCAACTTTCCATTCTCTACCCTCATTCTATTTTCCAGTGGTTTATATTCTAATTATTAACTCAGTGAATTTACACAATATATTTAGTTCATAATAGCACAATCCTACAGTATTTGTCCTTGTGTGTGTCTTGCTTCACTCAGCGTAATGTCCTCCAGGTTCATCCACATTGTCATTTGTTTCACGACTTCATTTCTTCTTACAGCTGCATAATATTCCATCATATGTATACAAAACAATTTGCTTATCCGTTCATCGATTGATTGACACATGGGTTGTTTCCATCTTTAGCAATTATAAATAATGACACTATGAACATCAATGTACAGATGTCTGTTCATGTAACTGCTCTCAGTTCTTTTGGGTATATATCTAGTAATGATACTGCCAGGTCAAAAGTCAGGTCTCTATTCAACTTCCTTACGAACTACAAAACAGTCCTCCACAGTGGCTGTACCATTCTAAATTCCCACTAGCAGTGAATAAGCATTCCTATCTCTCCGCATCCTCTCCAACACTTGCAGTTTTCTGACTTCTTAATAGTGGCCATTCTAATAGGAGTGAAAGGATATCTCATTATAGTTTTGATTTGCAGTTCCCTAATTGTTAGTGATGTTGAACATTTATATTTCTTCTTTGGACAAAAGTGTATTCAAGTCTTTTGCCCATTTTTTAATCAGGTCATTTGTCTTTTTATTGTTGAGTTGTAGTATCTCTTTATATATCATGGATATTAAATCATTATCGGATATGTGATTTCCAAATATTTTCTCCCACTGAGTCTGCTGCATTGTTACCCTTTTGACAAAGTCCTTTGAGGTACAAAAGTATTTAATTTTGAGGAGGTTCCATTTATCTATTTTTTCTTTTGTCCCATTCTTTGAGTGTAAGAAACTATGAAACTACAGTTTAAAGAAACTATAAGAAACTATGACCTACCACAAGAACTTGAAGATGTTTTCCTACATTTTCTTTTAGGAATTTTATGGTTGTTGCTTTTATATTTAGGTTCTAGATCCATTTTGAGTTAGTTTTTGTATAAGATGTGAGATAGGAGTCCTCTGTCTTTCTTTTGGATATGGCTATCCAACTCTCCCAGCACTATTTGTTGAACAGACTGTTCTGGCCCAGCTGGAATTGTCATCACTTGACCATAGATATGAAGATCTCTCTTTGAATTTTCAATTCAGTTCCATTCTTCAGTTTGTTTGTTTTTATGCCAGTACAATGCTGTTTTTACCACTATAGTTAAGTTATATGATTTCAAGTGAGGAAGTGAGAGTCCTTCAACTTTGTTCTTCTTTTTAAAGACATTTTTGGCTATTCGGGGCCCCTTACCCTTCCAAATAAATTTGATTATTGGCTCTTCCATTTCTGCAAAAAAGGCTGTTTGGATTTTTATTGGGATTGCATTGAATCTGTAAATCAGTTTGAGTAGAAATGGCATCTTAATGATATTTAGTCTTCTAGTACATGAACACAGAATGTCTTTCAATTTATTAAAACCAAAGTCTTCTTTGGTTTCTTTTAGCAATGTTTTGTGGTTTCTGAATACAGGTCCTTTATTTTCTTGGTTAAGTTTATTCCTAAATATTTCATTCTTTTAGTCACTATTATAAATGAAATTTTTTTCTGATATCTTCTTCAGAATACTTACAGTGTAAAGAAAAGCTGTTGATTTTTGCATATTAATCTTGTACTGCACCTCTTTGCTAAACTTGTCTATTTAATCTAGTAGCTTTGTTGTGGGTTTTTCAGGATTTTCTAGATATAGGATCATATCATCAGCCTATAGTGAAAGTTTTACTTCTTCCTTTCCTATTTTGGATGCCTTTTATTCCTCTATTTAGCCTAATTACTCAGGCTAGAACTCCCAGCACAATACTGAATAACAGTGTTGACAGTGGGCATCATCGTTTTGTTCAGTGGGAAAGCTTTCAGTCTTTCACCTTTGGATACAAGGCTAGCTGTAGGTTTTTCATATATGCAATGTACCATATTGCAAAAGCTTCCTTCTATTCCTATCCTCTGGGGTGTTTTTATTAAGAACGGGTGCTATATTTTGTCAAAAGCCTTTTCTGCATCAATTGAGAGTTTCTTCTTCAATTTATTGATGTGGTTTATTACATTAATTGATTTTCTTGTGTTGAACCATCCTTGCATACCTGGACTAAAACCTACTTGATTGTGGTGTATAACTCTTTTAATGTGCTTTTGGAAATGGTTTGCAAGTATTTTGTTGAGGATTTTTGCATCTATATTCATTAGATATATTGGTCTGTAGTATTCTTTTTTCATAGTGTCTTTATAGTTTTGGTATTAGGGCGATGTCGACCTTATAGAATGAGTTTAGTAGTGTTCTTTCCTTTTCAATTTTTTGGAAGAGCTTGAGCAAGATTGGAATTAGATCGTTTTTGAATGATTGGTAGAATTCACCTATGAAGCCATCTGGTCTTGGGCTTTTCATCTTTTGGAGGTTTTTGATGACTTTCAATCTCTTCACTTTTGATTGGTTTCTTGAAGTCCTACATTTCTTCTAGGGTCAGGGTAGGTGGTTCTTGTGTTTCTAGTAATTTGTCCATCTTGTCTACATTGTGAAGTCTTTTTGCATACAGGTGTTCATAGTATCCTATTATAATCTCTCTTATTTCTGCAGGGTGAGTGGTAATGTCACCCCTCTCATTTCTGGTTTTATTTATTTGCATCTTTTTTTTACTTTGTCATTCTAGTTAAAGGTTTGTTGATTTTGTTGATCTTTTCAAAGAACCAACTTTTGGTTTTGTTGATTCTCCTTTTTTTTTTTTTTTTTTTTTTTTGGTGGTGTTCTCCATTTCATTTATTTCTGCTCTTATCTTTACTATTTCTTTCCTTCATCTTGGTTTGGGATTAGTTTGCTGCTCTTTTTCTAGTTACTCCAGGTGTGCAGTTAGATCTTTAATTTTAGCCCTTTCTTTTTTAATGTAAGCATTGAAGGCTATAAATTTCCCTCTCGACACTGCTTTTGCAGTGTCCCATAGGTACTGATATGTTATGTTCTCATTTTCATTCATCTCAGGATATTCACTGAATTCTCTTGCAATTTCTTCTCTGACCCACTGATTGTTTAAGAGTATGTTGTTTAATCTCCATATATTTATGAATTTTTTCCTTTTCAATCCATTATCGATATCCACCTTCATTCCGTTATGATCAGAAAAAGTGTTTTGTGTAATTACAATCTTTTTTAATTTATTGAGACCTGTCTTGTGACCCAAAATACAGTCTATCCTGTAGAAGGATCCATGAGCTCTTGAATAGAATGTATATCCCACTATTTGGGAGTGTAATGCTTTATAAACATCTGTTAGGTCTAGCATTTATCATGTTATTCAAGCTCTCTGTTTCTTATTTATCCTCTGTCCAAATGTTCTATCTAATACTTTGAGTGGTGTATTGAAATCTTCAACTATTATTGTACAGGTATCTATTTCTCCCTTCAGTTTCGCCAGTGTGTGACTCATGTGTCTTGGAGCACCCAGGTAAGGTGCATAAATATTTATTACAGTTTTTAGGTTGATGCAAAAGTAACTGTGTTTTTATATTGTTGAAATTTGCCATTTGATATTGGCAGACATTCTTAAAGGTGGCTATGTTACACATCATTTTAATGGGCATTTCTCACTTTATGTTTTTTTGCTAATGACTTATTACTTGCTGTTTATTTTATATTTATTTTAGACTATTTAGACAGAAAGGAAATTCAAGTGATTTTCTTATTTGAGTTTGACTTGGGTCATAAAGCAGCAGAGACAACTCGCAACATCAACAACTCATTTGGCCCAGGAATTTGCTAATGAATGTACAGCACAGTGGTGGTTCAAGAAGTTTTGCAAAGGAGATGAGAGTCTTGAAGTTGAGGAGCATAGTAGCTGTCCATTGGAAGTTGACAACGGCCAATTGAGAGCAATCATCTAAGCTGATCCTCTTAAACTACACAAGAAATTGCCGAGGAACACAATGTCAACCAATCTACGGTCATTTGGCATTTGAAGCAAATTGGAAAGATGAGAAAGCTTGATAAATGGGTGCCTCAGGAGCTGACTGAAAATCAGAAAGATGTCATTTTGAAATGGCATTTTTTTATTCTTATTAAATGCAACAACAGTGAACCATTTCTCCATCGGATTGTGATGCACAATGAAAAGTGGATTTTTTATGCCAACTGGCAATGACCAAACTTAGTGGTTGGACGAAGAAGATGCTCCAAAACACTTCCCAAAGTCAAACTTGCACCAAAAAAAGGTCATGGTCACCGTCTGGTGGTCTGCTACTGGTCTGACCCACTATAACTTTCTGAATCCTAGCGAAACCATTATTACATCTGAGAAGTATGTTCAGCAAATCGATGAGATGCACCAAGAATTGCAACACCTGCAGCTGGCATTGGTCAACAAAAGGGCCCAATTCTTCTCCACAACAATGCCTGACCACACTTCACACAACCAATGCTTCAAAAGTTGAATGAATTGGGCTATGGAGTTTCACCTCATCTGCTATATTCACCTGACCTCTTGCCAACTGACTACCACTTCTTCAAGCATTTTGACAAGTTTTTGCAGGGAAAACGCTTCCAGAACCAGCAGGATGCAGAAAATGCTTTCCAAGAGTTTGTCAAATCCTGAAGCATGGATGTTTACACTACAGGAATCAACGAACTTATTTCTCACTGGCAAAAATATGTTGGTCATAATGGTTCCTATTTTGATTACTAAAGATGTGTTTGAGCCTAGTTATAATGATTTAAAATTCACAGCCTGAAACTGCAATTCCCTTTGTACCAACCTAATATTTCTTCTTGGTGAATTGTCCCTTTTATTAATATACAATGTCCTTCTTCATCATTTACAACAGTTTTGGATTTAAGATCTATTTTGTCCAATATTAGTATTGCCACTCCAGCTCTTTTTTGGTTACTATTTGCATGGAATATCTTTTTCCAACTTTTCTCTTTCAACCTGGTTGTATCCTTATTTCTAAGGTGAGTCTCTTGTAGACAGCATATAGAGGGCTCATATTTTTATACATTCTATCAGTCTATGTCTTTTGATTGGAGAGTTAAGCCATTAAGTCATTATCATTCAGTGTCATTACTGTAAAGGCATTACTTACTTTGTCCATTTTGTTCTTCGGCTTTCTGTTGTCAAATCTTATCATTGCCTGAATTTTTATCCTTTAATTTACCATTCATAATAATCTTTATTTCTACACTCTTCTCCAAATCTCTCACTCTTATTTTCCATTTTAGGCTACTGCCCTCCCTTTGTATCTTTAGTTATTCTAGTTTTTTGATAACATACTTTCCCAGATTTTGTCTGTGAAGACTTTAAGCTTACCCTCATTTTTAAGAACAATTTCACTAGACACAGAATTCCTGGCACGCAGTTTTTTTCTCTTTCAGTACCTTAAATATATCATACCCCTTTTTTCTTGCCTCCATGGTTTCTGATGAGAGGTTGGCACTTAATTTTATTTAGGCTCCCTTGTATGTGATGCTTTGCTTTTTTTTTTTCTTGCTGTTTTCAGAATCCTCTCTTTATCTCTGGTATTTGTCATTCTGAATGGTAAGTGTTTTGGTGTAAGTCTATTCAGATTTGTTCTGTTTGGGGTGTGTTGGCCTTCTTGGATATTGATATTTATGTCTTTCATAAGGGTTGGGAAGTTTTCAGTCATTATTTCCTCAAATATTCTTTCTCCCCCTTTCCATTCTCTTCTCCTTCTGGGACACTGATAATATATATGTTTGTACATTTTGCATTGTCATTCAATTCCCTAAGATCCTGTTCAATTTTTTCCATTCTTTTCTCTTTCTGTTTTCCTGTCTTTTCCAGTTCAGATATTCTGTCCTTGAAATCATTAATTTTGTCTTCAAGCAATTCAGATCTGCTGTCATGTCTTTCAGTCCCCTAAGGTCTCTTACTTTTCTTTGCAGGCTTTCCAATTGCTCTTTATGCCCACCCAGTGTCTTCTAATATCCTTAACTGTTCAGTCATATATTCCTTCAATTCTTTGAATTGATTTAGGAGATATGTGTGATTATCATTGATTATTTGTTGTAAATCTTATATCTCATCAGGATATTTGATTTGTTCCTTTGGCTGGGCCATCTCATCCTGTTTCCTAGTATGGCTTAAATTTTTTGCTGATGTCTAGGCATCTGAATATTTTGATGAATTTACTCTGATTGTCAATTTCTCTCTCTTGCCATGTGTTGTTTTCTTCAATAGCTCCTTTTTAAAATTTAGTTCAAATTATTCTAAGTCTTTAAAACTGCCTGGCTTAAGTTATCAAAATGGGGCCAGGGATTCACTAGTGGGGTGCAGATTTTCTCTCAGGCAGCTAAAGAGAGACCTAAAATCCGTTTTTCTCCTTGCAATTTCCCAGCTGGCCAGCAGATGGCACTTATTGGTGAACTTTTCCACAGAGATGTTTCCTTCACCCTCTACTTACCAGTGTTTCTGGTCTGGCGAGAGCTGAGATTCAAAGCAGGCTGAATTCACTGAAAAGAAGCCCTCTGATTCACCCTCCCTCTTCCCTTGTAACAGATGACAGAGAGGAAGATGTCTGTTTCTCCCTCGGTTGGCTGCAGCGAGTCAGGGGTTTTATCCAGGCTTAATATCTTGGGGGTGGGGAATGGGAACCCTTCCAGAACACCAAGGGGTTTGGTAACATTATTTTGCTTTCTTCATCCCTCCCCCTTCTGGGAACTGCACAGCACTGTTCTGGTGAGCTTATCCTCAAAGCAGGTTCCTCAAACAGCTTTTGGCCCTTTCTCTATTGTTTTTCTGAGAAAATTGAGCCCTGCCTGCCTACTCTGATGCTATCTTCCAGGAACTCTGCTTCACATCTTGAGGCTCTGTTATTTGGTTGTGTGAATATTTAGGATTTTTATGTCTTCCTCATTGATTAATCCTTCTATCATTATGTAATATCTCTCTTTGTCTTAGTAGTTTTCTTTGCTCTGCAGTCTAATTTATCTGAAGTTAATATAGCCAGTCTTGCTCTTTCAAAATGTTTACTTTTCCATTCTTTTCCTTTCAACCTACCTATGCCTTTGAACTTAAAGCTAGTTTCTAGTAAACAGCATAGAGTTAGGTCATGTGTTGGTTTGTTTTTTTTTAATTCATTCTGCCAGTCTCTTCTTTTGATTGATATATTTAGACTATATACATTTACATTTAAGGTAAATGTTGATATGTTAGCAGTTACAACTTCCACTTCATTATTTGTTTCTTGTTTGTTTCCTCTAGTTTTCATTTCTCTATTTCTCTTTTCTTGACTTCTTATGGATTACCTGGACATTTTTTTAATTCCGTATTGATTAATTTATAGTGCTTTTGAGTGTATATCTTTGTATAGTATTTGTAGTGGTTGCTTAACTAAGATATAGTTTACATATTATAAAATTAACCCTCTTAACACATACAATTTGGTAGATTTAGTATATTCACTGTGTTTATACAACCATCACCATTATCTAATTTCAGAATACTTTCATTATCCCCAATTGAAACCCTATACCCATTAGCAGTCACTCCCCATTTCTCACATCCCCAGATTCTGCCAACCATTAATATACATTTTATTTCTATAAAATTGAAAATAAATGAAATTATACAATATATGGCCTTTTGTGAATGGTTTCATTCACTTAACATAATGTTCTGAAGGCTCATCCATGTGGTAGCATGTATTAATTCTTCATTTCGTTTCTGAATAATATTCCATTGTATGAATGCACAGTATTATTTACCCATTATCAGTTGACAGACATTTTAACTGTTATGAACAATGCTGCACTGATTCAGGTACATGTTTTTTGTGTGAAAATAGCTTTTCAATTTTCTTGGGTATATACCTAGAAGTAGAATTGCTAGGTCATGTAGTAACTCTATTTTCAACATTTTGAGGAATTTTAAAACTGTTTTCCAAAGTATACTGCACCATTTTATAATTTTTGTCAGCCATCCTTGAGGATTTCAATTTCTCCATATCCTTGCCATCACTTATTACTGTTTTTTTTTTTTTTATTTTTGCCTTCTTAGCAATTTTACTCAGGTTATTGTAACTGTAGGTTTGTATCTTTTACCATCTTTGGTAAGTTTTCAGCCATTATTTCTCAACTTCAATATTTTTGCAGTAGTCTTCTCTTTCTCCTCTCTTTCTGGGACTCTGATGATACAAATGTTTGGTCTTTTGTTATTATCTCACAAGTACCTAAGCGCTAGTCAGTATTTTTTTTTTAAATCAGTTTTTATTTTTCTCTCTGTTTTTGAGATTGGATGAATTCTATTGATTTGTCCTCAGGTTCACTGGGACTATCCTCTGTTATCTCCACTTTATTACTGATTTCACAAAGCAATTTTTAGAATTTCTGCTATTATGCTTTTCAGTTATATAATTTCTAGCTGTTTCTTTTTTATAGCTTCTATCTTTCATTTGTTTGAAGATTTTTTTATAGTCACTTGTCAAAATGAAACATTTTTATGACTGCTGCTTTAAGATCCATGTCATATAATTCCAACATCTGATTCATCTCAGTGTTGATATCAGTTGATTATGTTTTTCATTCAAGTTATGATTGTTTTGGTTTTGGTTTAGTGGGTGATTTTCAATTGTATCCTGGACACTTTGCTGATTATGTTAGGAGACTCTGGGTCCTGTTTAAACCTTTTATTTAGCAAACAACCATCCTTTTAGGTTTAGCACACAATCCTACCTCTGTGGACTGTGGTTCCAACAGTAGTTTAATTTCCAGAGTCTGTGATGTTATTTTGTTCTGCTTGGTTTATGTGGTGCCACTGGGGTTCCCACAGTTGCCTACTGGTACTGTCTTAGAGAGCAGAAGGTCTTTCCTTAGACCAAGCTGATACATTTCAGCAGGGGAGATAAGGTCTCAGGTCCACAGGGACAAGAAGCTTACCTGAACCAGGCCAGGTATGTGACTGGGTTTCTCTTGCTGTTTCTGTCCCCAGTGGAGGAAGGTAGTCAGGTCTGTGATGATGAAGAGGCTTCCCTGGCCAGGCACTTACAGTGGGATCCCCCTGCCTTTGGGAGACAGAAAACACTTCTTGAACCCGGTGCTGACTGTAGTAGGATTTCCTCCAGGTGCCGTCCAGTTGCCCTGCTATCTCTGAGCAGATCAAGAGAGTCTCTCAGGCCTGGTGCCCAAAAGAGGCTTCCTGGGTTTAGCAACGTGTGGCTGAATCCCTCTTGTCATTTCCACCCACCAGCCTCATTTCTCAGTTGGGAATGGGGAGTGAGTCTCAGTCCCAGTGAGGAAGAAGAGCACGTCCCTGGCCACTGAAGAGTTGGTGCAGCCCTCGGTCAGTCCTCCTTCCCCAGCAGTGTCAGACTCAACTGATGTTCTCAAAGGCACTCCCTTCCAATTGCGGCTGAAATAGACCTACCTGGGCTGCCTTCTGTTGCTAGGTTGGGAGTCAGGGAATACTGAGTCTGGGTCGCCTTCTTCTGTTGGGCAGGACCCGCAAGATGCCTTGCCACTGTGTTGTGTTCCTTCAGTCCTGGAGTCCCAAACCAGTCTGCCTTCTTTTACCACCTTTCAGAGTTCTCTTTGGTCATCTCTTGCACTATTTTCAAGGTTTATAGTTGTACTTTGTTGGGATGTACAAGGAGAAATGGCTCTATGCCATCTTGTCCAGCCCAGAAGTCAAGTGTACCTTTAAAAGAGGAATTGTGTTGGGAAACGGACCTAACCAGTGGTTAGGGTGTCCATTTACCACATGGGAGGTCCGCAGTTCAAACCCCGGGCCTCCTTGACCCGTGTGGAGCTGGCCCATGCTCAGTCCTGATGCGCGCAAGGAATGTCGCCGCACGCGCGAAGAGTGCACCTGTAAGGAGAGCCGCCCAGCACGAAAGAAAGTGCAGCCTGCCCAGGAATGGCGCCGCACACACTTCCCGTGCTGCTGACGACAACAGAAGTGGATAAAGAAAGAAGACACAGCAAATAGACACAGAGAACAGACAACCAGGGGAGGGGGGAGAAGTAAATAAATAAAAGAGGAATTGTCTTTGGCTCTCAGATACTTTCTGACTCTGCTTAGAGAGTTAGTCATTTTGGGGAGCCAAAGCCATCACTGCAGTAATGGTTCTCAACATTGCTCCTTTGCGGCAGCAGCACAACCAAGATTCTCCTGGGCCTTTTTCCTGGATCTGTCATAGAAGCAGTGGGTAAGCATAAAGGGTAAATAAGTGATTTTTTTAAAGGAACAAAGTCTCCATTTACCCCCACATGCCTAACTATGTTCAGTTAAATGCAGTACAACACGATATCTTCTTCTTTCTCTTTTCCCTTAAGGCTTGTCTTCAAAATCATCTTAACTGGAGTATAAAGAAAATTATCTGGGCCCTACCATACATCCTTATTCAAATTTTAGATTAATTTTTTCCCAAAACTGAGTAATGAGAGCTACTACATTACAATGCAGGTTCAATATTCAAAAGTATATCATAAATCATAAATACATGCTGAAACAAAAACAAATACAATGAAATTTAATAATGATAAGAGGAAACGGACTTTGGCCCAGTGGTTAGGGCGTCCGTCTACCATATGGGAGGTCCGCGGTTCAAACCCCGGGCCTCCTCGACCCGTGTGGAGCTGGCCCATGCGCAGTGCTGATGCACGCAAGGAGTGCCGCGCCACGCAAGGGTGTCCCCGCGTGGGGGAGCCCCACGCGCAAGGAGTGCGCCCGTGAGGAAAGCCGCCCAGCGTGAAAAGAAAGAGCAGCCTGCCCAGGAATGGCGCCGCCCACACTTCCCGTGCCGCTGACGACAAGACGCAGCAAATAGACACCAAGAACAGACAACCAGGGGAGGGGGGGAAATTAAATAAATAAATAAATCTTTAAAAAAAAAATAATGATAAGAGTAAAATCTTGCATTTAACTTTAAAATGTTCATTAATAAATACAAATGAGGAAAGCCCTTACTTAACAACAGTTTATTTGAAAACATAATAAGGGATTTAATTACTGTGACCCAAAAAGCTCTGGTAATCTTAATGTAAATATTGGAACCAGGGGCAAGAATTAAAGACCTTCATCCTCTACTGCATTATTTCTCAAATTTTAATATGCATGTAGATTATCTGGGTGTCTTGTAAAACTGCAGATTCAATTTAGCAGGCCTGGAGAAGGGCTAGAGATTCTGCATTCTAACAAGCTCCAGTGATGCTGGTTCTGCTGGTCAATGAGCCATACTTAGAGGCCTTGTATACTGTGAAGACTGTCACTTGGTGAGCTATTCATTTACGAGCAAGCATCACATCTTACGAGAGACATTGAGAAATGAATTTGTTCAGACATGGTTGGCAGGACAGTTAGAAGTTAGAAACTAAATCCTTAGGAGTAACAGTGGAATGGTGAACCTTTCTTAAACAGAACTCTTTCAAATTGGTAATGTAAACCATCCAAAGAAAAACAGGCAAACAATTTAATCAAAAAAAAAAAAAAAACACAGACGACAAAATACAAATAATCAATGAACATTTGAAAAAATGTTCAACTTCAGCAGTGATCATGGCATGCACAATTAAACAATTAAGAGAAATCATTTTTTCCAGTCAGTGGATAGGCAAAAGTTTAAAAGTCTGATAAAATCTGGTGGGCAAATAGAAACTGACATAGGTTGATGAGTGGGATATGAATTACCATAACCCTTTTGAAAAGTCATCCAGTATTATCTATTAAAATTAAAAATGCACGAACATACTTTGACTCAGATATCTCACTGTGGGAATCTGTCCTAATGAAATAGAAGTGCCAGAATTTCATATATGTTTGCAAAAAATGTTTACTGCAATATTGTTTGTCGTGACAAAAGCTTGGACACAAACTCAATGTCCACTAACTAATGATTAACTAAAAGTGGAACATATACTGTGAAGGAGAAATTTCAATAAATCCTTGTCTTGCAAGGGTGGAATGATAAGTAGCAAGTTTCCTGAATTGGGATGTCCAATCAGAGGCCACCAGAAAAGCTATTTTGGGAATTCTTGTAGGGGCAAGACTTTGGCTTGGATGATTTCTAAATTTCCTTTTTATTCTAAAAATCCTGTGATTCTATAAATTGGGCATAGTTACCCTCTTACAGTGAAAAAGAAGAAGAAGAGAGGCAAATTTTCTACCCTACTTTTATTTGCTTTCCTCATTTTGGAATTAAGGCTTTGAGAACAGGGTAAAATATTTCCACTTGCACATATAGTGGCCAGAGACTGAAGCTATTTCATTTAGATACATAATAAATAAGAAAAATGGTTCTTGGTTTCTCTATCCCTAATTGTTGAAACAAGATCCATATTTCAGAAAATGTCTTCTTTATATTCACAGTCACTAACGGAGAATGACTAATTTGGTGACTGGGCAGGGATGCAGCATCAAACACTCTGAGCATATGGATAAGTAACTCTCTGTGTGTCTAAGCTCGATGGAGCCTGACGCCTGATCCTTTGCCAGGAGCGTGGCCCAGCATAAATGTACTTGAGAATGGGAGAATGGCATCTCGTTACGTACTGGGACAGTGGTGAGCAGCTGGATGCCTGCATTTCCTCCATCAGTGGTTTTCAGACTGTGACACTCCCTCACAGGTGCTTCTGGTTCCGCAATCATTGGTTATAAATGTTTAAAATATTTTTAAACATTACTTTTAAAGTGTAGTTAAACACTAATTGGCAACCCAGAAAAAAACAAAGTAGCTACAACCCTAGGTACTGGTGCTCTTGAAGGCTATGGAGATCCACAGGGTATATAATCATGGCAGATGGATTTGGAGCTCTGTGCCATGTCAGAGGGCCCTACTTTGGAATTTGTGCTCCTGAGTGTGATGGAGCTGGACTCAGATGTGACTTTTCTACACATGCTTCTTCTGTCACTTTTACTGAACCTGGGGTTGGCACTAGGGATGGTCCATACTCCAGAGACTTGAATCTCTGAACTTCCCATATGCTGACTGGGCTCTGAGCCTCAGCAGAGTTGTGGCTCCCACTCTCTGGTTTGTTGGTCTTACTCAGGTCAGCTAGCAGGGAGGTGAAGATGGTCAACCACCACACCAGGGAATCAAGAGTGCCTACAACTGTAAGCAGAGGAATTGCATCCATCATCCATGTGGAATCTAAGCCCCCTCTTGATCTAGAGGTGGAGAGGACATCACCATCCCAGGGTCCACAGGATGGAGGAATAAAATATGGACTAGAGTGGACTTACTGATATTCTACCATAAAACTATTGTGACAAGAAGTGAAGAAATTTTAGCATCGAGGTGGAGAAAGTGGCCACAGTAGTTGCTGACGGCAGGGAGAGGGTAGAAGAGATGTGATGTGGGGGCATTTTTGGGATTTTGAGTTGCCTTAATGATATTGCAGGGTCAGATGCTGGACTTTATATATCCTGCCATAACCCACTGAATGTACTGGGGGAGAGTGTGAACTACAGGGTAAACTATTATCTGTGTAGTGCAGCAGCGCCCCAAAATGTGTTCACCGAGTGCAATGAGTGTGCCACAATGATGAGAGAGGTTGTTGGTGTGGGAGGAGTGGGGTGGGGGGGTGGGGGGTATACAGAAACCTCTTATATTTTTTTAATGTATCTTTTTTTGTGTGATGTATATATCTTCAAAGAAATACAAATTACAAAAATGATGTGGTGGGGAGTGGGGAGTGGGTTATATGGGAACCTCCTATGTTTTTGTTTTTTTATGTTTTTTAATATAACATTCCTTGTGATCTAGTAACTTTAATTTGAAAAAAAACTTATTGGCACACTCATTCGAAGGTAATATATGCCAATTTTATACATGGGAAGCCACTAAAATATTAGTGTGCATTCTCCTTAATTGGCCATTTAATAAGTATATATTGTGAACGTCAATGCATGAGATAAGTGTTGTAAAAATACTGTTTTTTGCTGTTTTATGTTTCAGTGTAATATTTCATTTAATAAAAGAAATTACATTACTAATTTTTTATAGCCACTGCCCCAAAATCAAGAGTTACAGAGAGACAGAGAAAAGGACAGAATGGGTAAAGCCTGAGAGATATATAGTCCATATATTTCCTGAATCTTTAAATGATATATATATAGTCCATATATAGTCCATATATTTCCTGAATCTTTAAATGATTCTCACCTTCTTCAGAACACCCCACCTTAAAAAAAATTCTTTATCCCATTTTAGAGCATTTAAAACCATGTTGTTCTTTTCAGAATCAGATCATTTTTTTTTTCCCTCATTTCTATTTTTTTCCTGTCTTTTTGTGAAGAGAGGGAGTTGGTGCTGGAAGTTGGAGTTGAGTTGAATTTGGTGATAAGGGTTATTGTGATGACTTGCATGACAGGTTTTGTTCAGAGGGAGGGATATCTCCTCAAAACACTCAGTTCTTTTTCTATTTCAAACATATTTTGAGAAATTAAATGAGCTGAGACACTTTGCAACACAGGACCTGGAGTTTGAGTGCTTAGGTTGAAATTCTATCTCTTAAGGTGAGGCCCAGTATTGGCACATTTTCTAAGCTCTGCCTCAGTTTCTCTTTCTGAAAGATGGGAATAATAATAGTATTGACACCATAGGATTCCTGTAAGGAGCCAATACATGTGAAGTGTTTAGTGTGGTATCTAACACATGAAAAGCATTCTACAATGTTAGTGCCACTATTATTTATGTTTTACAACATTTTTGCTGAGATTTACAATGAGAAATGTGGGTACCAAACAGAAAAATAAAGAGGAAGATTGAGAGAAAAGGGGAACATACTCTGTGCTTTCATTTATTCCATATACTTTTTAAAAGACCTTCGCAGTTATTATTTGATTCTTCAATAAACCCTGAGTTATCCCCAACTAGGATCCAAAGCTCTGAGAAATTAAAACATCAAACAGCAAGTGCTGGTGGTGGAAAGGGGTGTTAGGAAACAAGTCTTCTGACTCAGAATCCTGTGCTATTTCTTCCACAGTATGCATTCTATCGCAGAGGCAAGACCGAGTTCTTAAAGCTATTAAATAATAATAGTTGCTGGCTTTTTATCCCATTTTCATTCATTCAATCATCTAATACTTATTGTGTATAAATATATGGCAATGGGCAATGCCAATATTGGGTGGAGCAGAGGAGGAAAAAATTCCACAAAGACGTCCTATCAGTTAGGAAAATAAAACATAATCACCCTTTATTTTAGCAGACAAAATATAATAGAGGAAATTAGTTGATCAGTTATAGGAAGACTGAAAAGGCAAACAGAGACACCAAGGTAACACTGGGGTATCACAGAGGAAGTAAGCACAGGAAGCAGCCTTCACTTCCAGCTCTGTGAGGAACAAATGGAATGGTTGAGGGTCATTAGATCCTAGAGCTTCGAGGAACGGCCCCTCAGAGCTGAAACTCAGGCCTATGACATTTCTGTGTTTCTGTTGGTGTGGGAGGAAGCTGCTTCTGCTAGAAGGAAAAGCAACTGGAAACGGAATCCACTTGTGCTGCCGGAGTGAAGATGCTTTGCTGGGGTAATGCTACAGGAACAGGAAGCAAATAGGAAGAGCAGGTCCCTTCTTAACTCAGGGCTCATGGTCCCTTTTGGCAGAGCTCCACATCGAACCAGTTAATATCACAGGTGGGTTTGGAACTAAAAAACAATAGCTTAATAACCAGAAAATATGTATGCACATTCTGTCATGTTAATTTTCTTTAATACCTAAGGTGTATTACAGAAAGATAATTATTAATTACCAGTAATTAATCTAGGAGATTCTTAATCTCCTTGACTCTGCTTCATGTCCAGGTTTACTCTTTAGTTTTCTCAGCCTCATCAGCACTGGTCTATCCTCAGTCTCACAGTCTCAGATTAAACTTTCCTCATTTCTTGCTTGGATTATTCCCAGTTGATTGCTTTGTCTCCAATTTTACTACCTCCAGTATCCCACTTGCTAATATCAAATGATCTCTGTTACTCTGTTCTACTGTTTAAGGCCCTTAATTAGCTTCCTATAACCTAAAATTGTGTCCAAACCCCTGTGCATGGAAGACAAACTGTCTCCTCCTTCCATCCCACCCACTTTCCTACCTCATCCATGTTAAACTGCTCAGAACCCTTGTTTTGAAGGTGGAGTTGGAGTTATAGATAAGGTAAATGTGCATAGAATGAAAGAACTACCAGGATGGTTCTGTCCATGATTAACTAACTCATCCCAGCATTCTCCCTCTGATGGAAGCACCAGGGGCTGACAGAGAGGAGGACTTTCAGAGGGTTGCCTAGTCATCCAAGTGGCACATAAAAATCTGTTGAGGGACCAGAAGTGATACACAAACACATATTTAAAACCTTTTTGGATTTTTAATATTTCAAAAATATAAATAAATACCACACAATGAGTTGTCATAAACAACAGGAATTTATTGGCTATGGTTTTGAGGGTAAGAGAAGTCCCAAATTAAGAACTCAGCAAGGCAATGCTTTCACCCTGTAAACTGTGGCATTCCGGGGCTGGTGATTCTTGGGTCCTTGGCTTTTCTATCACATGACTATATCCTCTCATATCTCTTCTGGCTTCTGTTAACATCTATCTTCTTGCTTCTCTCATGGCTTCTCCTTCTGTGTCCAATTTTCTTTGCTTATATGGACTCCAGCCATATTGGATTAAGGCCCACCCTCATTCACTTTGGGTGCTCCTTAACTAATAGTATCTTCATATGGGTCCACACCCACAGGACCAGGGATTGGGACCTGAACTTGACTTTTGTGGGGGACATGATTCAATCTTCAACAATGGCTGAGCCATGTTTCTTAAAGAAAACATAAGGGAATAAAGAACAGATTTTCTCATCTTTAGCACCTGAGGATTGTGAAATTAGTAACTGCCTTAGATGAGAAGTGGAGAAATATACAGAAATTTTCATTAACAAATATTTCTCAAATTATTGTAATACTTTACCCATAAAGAGATGCCTTTTCAAGAATAAATATTAATAGCTAACATTTATTGAAAACGCACTATGTGTCAGGCACTATTCTAGGCAATTTATATACATTGTCTCATTTATTTCTCATTAGTGCCCTATAAAGTAGGTAATTTTATTATTTATTTTACAGGTGAAGACACTGAAGCTCTGTGAATCATCTTGTCCAAGTTCACATAGCTACAAGGCAATGGTACCACTAAGTCTTCAAGAACCAACTAGCAGAAAGGTCAGCAACGTTTGAGATTATACCCTATGGCTAGAAATAAGTTTTGCAAATTTTTTTTTTTTTATTTAAATGGGTCGTTTTTAAAGGTAACATTCATGGAAAATAAGTAGATTGTAGGGAGTTTAAGTTTGGTTGTTGGTAAAAGATATTACATATTTAATGTAAGTGAATAAAATTTTGTTTTGATTATATGCGAAAAGTTATAACTGCAAGGCTGCAGAGGAAAATATGTCTCGTAGCTTGGGACTTCAGTATCAAGTAGATCCAGGTAGTTATCAGAATCAGAGACAAGGTCTTGCTGTAGCCACAGTATGGTGAGGAAGGCAGACCATCTGAATTAGCTAGGAATCTCCTTCACGGCTTGGCAGAAGATTGCATTTCATAAAACCAGCCATTTCCTAGAGTCAGTCATATCGGTGATAACTCTTAACCTACAACTAGGACCAAAGTAAAGAATTGAAGGTTGCTGATCCAAAATAGTAGTTCTAGCATAAATTAGCTACCGACTATGAGTTAATCAGAGGTCGAGCAAGGGTTCAGAAGGGTAATAATATTAGCTACTATAGATTCAGCATCTACAGTGTACTAACCAATCACTCCCTAAGCACTCTATGTTCATTATCTCATTTAAACCTCAAATAAACCACATGAGATATTATCTCCACATTACAAATGAGGAAATGGAAGACTAAGTAGTATGATAACCAGAGCAATCATAGAAATAAACAAGACTCATACCAAGGTATGAAAACTGCTTTCAAACCCAGATTTGAAGTCTATGGTTTTCAACCATGTCACACTGCCACATCTATTACTGAACATAGAGTTTTGTTTATTTCTATGACTGCTCTGGTTATTTAAGTAACAGCATTTTCTTTTCAGAAAATGGGACCCCTTATTCTCTATTCACTATATCAACTAGGAAGGTTTTTATAGCAATTCATTGCTATGAAAAGTAAAATTGACCTTTATTTAACAGCAACCCACTACAGCAGCTGGAGCCATCATCCTTATAGCTCAAGAGAGTCTCTAGCAATAAGCCTAGAGTTCACAAATCATATAGAACAATGTAGTAATACACTCTATTTTTTTTTTTTAGAATTTAACAAATCAATTAAATTTATTTTTTTAATTGACTTTGTAATAATATTACATTAAAAATATATATATGAGGTCCCATTCAACCCCACCCCCCCTCCCCACCTCTCCCCCCCCCCCCCCAGCAACACTCGTTCCCATCATCATGACACATCCATTGCATTTGGTAAGTACATCTTTGGGCACCTCTGCACCTCATGGTCAATGGTCCAAATCATGGCCCATAATCTCCCCCATTCCATCCAGTGGGCCCTGTGAGGATTTACAATGTCCAGTGATTGCCCCTGAAGCACCATCCAGGGCAGCTCCATGTCCCAAAGACGCCTCCACCTCTCATCTCTTCCTGTATTTCCCCATACCCATCAGCCACCATGTCCACTTTTCCCAATCCAATGCCACCTCTTCTATGTGGACATTGGATTGGTTGTGTCCATTGCACCTCTATGTCAAGAGGAGGCTCAGATTCCACATGGATGCTGGATGCAATCCTCCCACTTTCAGTTGTAATCACTCTAGGCTCCATGGTGTGGTGGTTGTCCTTCTTCAACTCCATCTTAGCTGAGTGTGGTAAGTCCAATAAATCAGATTGTAGGTGCTGGAGTCTGTTGAGGCTCAGGATCTGGCTATCATTCAAAGGGGAAAGGGCTAGGATTGAAGTGGTTAGGTAGAAGAAGGGGCAGAGATTTCCTGATTAGTGAAAGGATAACTATGCACATATGTATAGGAAGGCCTGATCCAATGTTTTTTGACTGTTTGCTACTCATGTAAGTTGGTAAATATTTTGAATATCATCTCTAAAATGACAGTCATTGGGGTACATAAGGAAAATAATTGTTTCTTTGATTTGTAAAAGGCGTTTGTTTCTTAAGCAGCAAAACAAGTAACAAATGGGTAACTAATAAGATAGTGAAAATAATTAATCATGATAAATGGTATAACTATTGAAAACTCCACCTCTGTGGACAAGTTCCAAAAAGTTTTAACTTCCAGAAATGCTCAGTTATATCCAAGTCAAGAGAAAAATGCTGGGAAACGGACTTGGCCCAGTGGTTAGGGCGTCCGTCTACCACATGGGAGGTCCGCAGTTCAAACCCCAGGCCTCCTTGACCCGTGTGGAGCTGGCCCATGCGCAGTGCTGATGTGCGCAAGGAGTGCCCTGCCACGCAGGGGTGTCCCCCGCGTAGGGGAGCCCCACACGCAAGGAGTGCACCCTGTAAGGAGAGCCGCCCAGCGCAAAAGGAAGTGCAGCCTGCCCAGGAATGGCGCCGCCCACACTTCCCGTGCCGCTGACAACAACAGAAGTGGACAAGGAAACAAGACACAGCAAATAGACACAGAGAACAGACAACCGGGGGAGAGGGGGGGAATTAAATAAATAAATAAATCTTTTTTTAAAAAAAAGAGAGAGAGAGAAATGCTGATTGCAAAACATTGAAAATCAATAAATCCCTAACACTACTAAGACAGGTGGATGTAGACTTTATTTTGGTTCTAACTGTGAATGATATTTAAATAAGAAAAATTCTGGAAGCTGTGCTTAGCTATTTCTGAGAGGCTTCAGTTCTTAAGGAAAATGGTCTTTCTTACAGAAAATCATCCCTATGAGATCATATTAGCAAAGTACCTTTAACCATATAGGAGTAGTTCAAAGTTTTTTTTCCTTGTTGGAACTTGAACTGTTCAGGCTTTGGGTCAATGATCTAGTGTGGTACGTTGCATTATGTACCCCAGTTCAGACAAGTTCTTGGTCTTCACACTCATTCCTGTGGGTAGGAACTCACTGTAAATAGGATCTTTTGAAGATGTTATGTTACCTAAGGCGTGGCTCAACTAAAAGAGGTTAGACCTTAACTCAGATGACCAGAGGCATTTATAAGCAGAACAAATCCAGGCATAGAGTGAGGAAGCCACAGGGAAGAGCCAGAGGCCAGAAATCAATGGAACCATGGCAGAAAGGAGAAAACATCACCATTTAACAGGAAAGCCAAGGAACCCAAGGATTGCTGATTAAACAGAACATTAGTGACCCCTAGAAGAATCAAGCCATCTAACCTCTAAAACCAATAAATACCTGTTGTTTAAGCCAGACCATTGTGTGGTATTTGACTTGGCAGCCTGTAAAATTAAGCCATCCAGCTACTACCTGGATGTATTATAATTATCTGAACTATAATCACTTCAGAGGAAATAGTAGTTTCTATAGTACTATTGGTTCTTTTGTAAACCAAAACATATGCAATTAAAGTGAATGTTATTTATATTTTCTTCATAAAAATATGGTATCAGTTCATCAGGCTCTGTTGTTTGATACCTACAGTGGTCTAATTCTTCAAATACAAATAAGAAAAAAAGTCTTCTTTTTGAAAGACTGGATGGAATTACGATAAGATGGCCAGAAAAATGACTTACAGTCAGGCCCCAAGAGAGTAATCAATTTATACTCTCAGTATGAAATCTGATTACCCTTTTCTCTAATGTAAAACACCATGTACTGCAATATATTGACCATAAAATTACTCACCCATAGTCAAAGCATTTTTTTTCCATGACTTCTTTATGCAATTTGCAAAGAGAGAGTGGTTGTGATATTTATCAACTGTTTACTTCTTACAGAGAAAGCCCCGTTCACTTTTTTTAGTCGGCTTAGAAGAGATAACACCATAAATTGGCAATCAAATTTTGCAGTTAACTTTCATAATTTATTTTATTCAAATGTCTACTAAGTTTTTAGGAATACATAGTTATTAATTTGCCTTCCCACATGTTCTTTTCTCTTCCTCAGATTATAAAGTCAGACAATATTTTCTTTTCCAACTTTCAACCTTCTTAATGCAAATATGCTTCCTTTCAAATATATTTTCACTCAGAAAATAAAATTGTTTCATTTACATTACTTTAAAGATAATGGGATTCCTAAATAATATCAACTTAACTCCCTACTATTCAATTTATATTCAAAGGTCTCAGTAGATACTCATATCACAAGTATCAATAGGCAAAAACGCCAAATGTTTAGTAACCTTTTCTGAAAAGGTTGAAAAAAGGGGTTTGGATCTTGTATAAATAAGTATTTTTGGAAAAATTTCCCTAATTTGAAGTTTTCATAGGGGTGTATTTCATTTTCAATCTCATAAGCATATTAATGCTTTCTCATCTTCAGAAACTGGTATGTATAAAAATGGAAATGTTTAAATTTTTATTTTCAAAATGTTTTGAATCTTAGAATTCATTTCCACTTTGAAAGAAATTATAATGCCACTGGGATTATCTTAAATGCTACTTTCAAGCTTTATCTGCAAGCTGTGTGTACTACATTTGCCTTTAAATTCATTTTCATTTGGATATGGAATTTATCACCTGTAGTGTCTGAGTAGGCATTCATTGACAGTTGAAGAGAACATAATATTCTAGAGCAAAAAGTTCTAGTCACAATCTTAAGAGTAAAGAATATTTTGTTTAAGGTCAAGTGATTCTTTTAATAGCATATTCTCTACTTCCAGGACCAGGCAACTATAATAATTTATAACATAATTATGCTTTTCTTTGCATATGTTCAATCTAGCACAAAAGCCTTGCTGAATAATCAGCTATCACCTACCTCTCTTTCACAAGGGTCTTTTTTTTTGATTGCAAGAAAACTAAATTTGATAGTTCTGAATACCCCAAGCAAGGGTTACTTATAAGAGGAATTGTCAATTAAAATACTTTAAAATCAGCATTAGAGTGTTACTAAGAACAATTTCAAATTTCTCATATATTAGATGTATAAAGCTGAACCAAGGCAGTTTTAACCATGTAGAAGTGTTGGTCTTTACCCAAAATTTGAAAGAAGCAGTTTTACACTGTTTCTGATGTTCCAGTAACTAATTTTAAAAGTTATGGAATTTTCTATGACTTCAGATTCTTTTATAATTTTTCCAGAGCTAGTTGTATTAATGACTCATCCATTTTCTTGTCCCCCAAAGGGTGGTCCATAAGCTACACTGGCATCACCTGGAAGTTTGTTAGAAATGCAGGAGCTCATACCTACTGAATCAGAACATGCATTTTTAACATGGTCCCCAGATGATACACAAACACATTAAAGTTTAAAAAGCACAGAACTAGTTAACATTGATACTCAGAAGGGCCAGAGATTCTCTATTACAGAGTTTCCCAACCCACATGCTGAGGCACACTGCTGTGCTGCAAATAAGTTACAGGTGCACAAAGTAACAACTTCCTCAGCCCTCACAGGCAATGCGTGGGGAAGGTTGGGCCAGAGCCCCCCACCGCCACCAGTTCCCTCCAGCTGCAAGTGGGCTTGCCCATTAACCCCATGTGCAATACAGATATCATCATTTTCTATTGATTTAGATTGAATGGATGAATATTTTGATGGGAAGGACTAGAGCAGGGGAGGTAAACAGAAGTAGAAAATCAAAGCTCTGGGACACAGACAAATCAAAAATGAGGAAGCCAGGGCAAGACTGAAAAATTGTTTATTTCAGCCTTTTGGCTCCTTGCAAAGTTAAATAAGTAAGAAACCATGTTGGAAGTGTAGTTCCTGGCTGACATTTCTCATAGCTCTTGCTTTAAGAGAAATCAGCATAGCCAGTGACAACATGCATAAAATAGTTCAGCAGTAAACCCTTGACAATAAGTGAAGCAAAACAAAATTGAATTTAGCATAGCATTAAGGAGCCATATAACGGAGTTTTTCTTTTAAGTAATATGAGAAATCAGAGTGGATTGGAGAAGTGAGAGAAAACTTCCTGGAGGAGGTGGTATTTGACCTGGATGTTGAAGGATGAGACCCAGTGCAGTCAGGAGAATACAATGAGCACAGAGGGAGCTGCAAATGGGATTGGTCTCCGTAAGTACCTGGGGGTGGAGACAGAGGGAAGAGTTTTGTAGTAGGTTGAGCAATAACCCCCTCCCGAAATATGTCCATGTCCCAATCCTTGGAGCTTGTGAGTGTCACTTTATATAGGAAAAGATATTTTGCAGGTGTGATTAAGGTAAGGATTTTGAGGTAGATAGATCATCCTGGATTATCCAGTTGGGCCGGATGTAATCACAGAAGTCGTTATAAGAAGAATCCAAGAGGAATCAGAATCAAAAAGGAGGTGATGTGATGAAGGAAGCAGAGATCGGAATGATGCACATTGAAGATAGTGGAAGAAACCACAAACCAAGGAATAAAGGCAGCAGCCAGAAGCTGAGAAAGGCAAGGAAATAGAATGTACCCTTAGAGCCTCCAGAAGGAATGAGTTCTGATGACATCTTGAGTTCAGCCCAGTCAGACTGGTTGTGGACTTCTGAGCGCCATGTAAGAGAATACAGTTGTGTTGTTCTAAGCCCTTACATTTGTGGCACAGCAGCTAGGAAACCAAGACAGGCAGTAAGAAACATGGACTGAGCTGCAGAGCTCCCGTGATTGCTAGGGCTATGCCAGTAACAAGCACATGCAGCCAGATGTGATAGAACCTGCTGCAAAGTGCCTTCTTTTCCTACGTTCAGTATTGATAAGCAGCAGGGTGCCTCAAGAAGAGACCCAGAGAGAGGAAGCTTGACAGAATTCCACACACGGCACACCGTGTCGAGAGCCCCTGGCGCTCTTAACCAACGCCATCCTAAAATTCCTTCCAGACCACCTTTAATTTTCATGCAGCCTCAGGAGGATTTCTCAAGCTACAATCTGCCTAGAAATTTGTCTACCTGCCATAAGAAGGAGGAGGAGATGTGGCTGGACACCGTGGCCATTTCCTTCCTCACCTATGTGAAATAGCAATTACAGAAACTACAGTGGAGAAAAATATATTTATATTCTAAACCATGTCGCTGGCAGCCTGCCGTCAGGATGTAATTATACAAACGGGAATTTGTCCAGGGCAAGACACAAAGGCCACCATCCAGCTACAGAAAGTGCCTTGCGAGCTTCTCTAATTACCACCAACTAGAGAGTTAATCTTATATTTCTTTCAAATAACGTCAGCAGAGACAGCCTGCACTTTCCAACATCACACTTCTTCATTAGTTTGCTCTGACTCACTCTCTTCACATCCTACCACCCGGTAAACTTTCCATTGAGTGATTTATCTTTCTTTGTACTGGGTAGCCCTTAATCCATTCCTTTCTTCCTTCATCATTTCCTACCAAGTATCAACTTTATTCAGACCTTGTTGTAATCCTACTAATTGGGTAAATGGGATCAGAGTGGTTCTGTGGCTCAGTACCTGTATTAAGTCACACCAGTGGGCAGTCTTGAGAGGGAGGAGGCAAAAGAAAAGTGGAAGAAAGGGGAGAAGGATACTGCAGGATTGGGGGATGGCAGCAGTAACAGGCCCTGAGCCCTGCTCTGCCTCTCCTCAGGGCAATGACTCTTCACATTCCCCACAGTTTCTATGCCCAGAGACTAATGTATGAGAATTCATTGTGTGTAATGGGAACTTGTACAATCTACTTCGAGAGAATTGGTTGGACTTGCTGCCCAGGTGTAGCAAAACTGCTGCACAATTCTATAAATAGGCTCTGGTTCTGTGCCTAATGAGAACTTGCAGTCAGTCTAAAGGAAAATGTATTCTATCTTTGCTGTAACTTCCTTTTGTTCCCAACACATAGAAAGAGTCTTCTTTTATTTTTTCCACAGACTTTTCTTCCTCTGGGTTGGGACAGGGTCCCAAATCTGGCAACCTAGCTAGGTCCCAGCACCCAGCCCTGGCAAGGACAGGGAAGGACTGTCATGCCCCACCCATTCAAGCCCTGGGGGAAACAAGCTCTCCCCCAGCTTTCCTTTCTCTAGGGCAGAGGTTCTTAAGTTTTTTGTTCGACAGACCTCTTTGTTAGTCAGGTGAAATGAATACTACTGTAATTTATTTATCACATATATTCATAAGTGAAGTAAATGCTAAATTTCAGTTAGAGGTAAGAGAAAAAAGGTAATAAATTGATTTTCTTTTTTTCATTTCAAGCTCACGGACCCCCTGAAATCTTTCCATGGACCCCTGGTTAAGAACCCCTGCTCTAGGACTACAGTCCTTGATTTCTTTGAGAAGACTTGAAATGACCTGATTCTACTTCCTTTCTTCCTCTCTGTGCCACCAAGTTGGGCCCCATGGACTGGGTCCCAAAGGCTAAACCAATGAACATTGCCCTCCCTCTCTTTTCTATGAGAAAAATTGAAGATGATCAATGACAATTTTTGTGAGACATTTAGAGTTATGGCTAAATTATGTTTATAGAAAATGTTCATGTTGTCAGACAAATGCAGAATGTAAAAAGCATGATTTGACCAAAACATCTCTTATTTTGGGGAATGGAAGAGAAAGAGGATTTCGTAGTCAGTGTCCAAATCTGTCCTCAGAGTGATTCTATTTAGTGTCAGTTCCTAGAGCTCAAATCATGCAGATGGTATGATTTCCAAACTCTACACTCAAGGATTAAAGAAATATCCATTTTATTTATTTTCTCTAAATCAAATGAGATATGAAATGCAAGTATTCATCTAGACAAGCTGTAAGGAACCCTCTACCTGAATCTTTAGTCTCTATTCTTCATTCCATCATGGGTGCCATTGACATCTACATTGCATAAGGCCACAGTATTCTCTAGAAGGCTGGTAACTTGAAGTCAAGTCATATGGTCTGAAGTCAGGTCTGAAAATAATTTCAGAGGCTGGGCTGGAAATCCCCTCCGCAGTTGTCCTGCCCACCATCTTTCCGACGTATTGCACCCACTGGGAATACTACCACGGGGTGAGGTATACATTGTCCACAGACCTCTCTACCTTTCTCACTGGTTGGAAATCTTTTTCCCTTCCCTTCCATTCTGCCCTTTCCTTCAAAGAGTTTATCCAATTCCCTTGTGTCCCCTTTCCCTCTGTACAAAACAATCATTATTATTGCCTCATTAGGTTTAGAATTTTTTTAAAAAACAAAAAACATCAAGGGCCATCAATTTCAGGCTGCTAAGTTTTTAATGGTGAATATAATTTCTTCTGGACATAGTGGCTAAACCGCACAGGGTTCATGAGTGTAATGGTTTAATTAGGCTTTTATTAGTAGTATTGTGTTGAAACCATATGTCCAAGAAAAAAATGTGATGTGCCTAATGGACAAGGGGTAGAATAGAGTAGGAGCCTTTCAGTTTTATTTGCCTCCCTTGCTGGGTACCTGCCTTGCACACAGTCTAATACAGAAAGGTCTCTTCTCCATTCATTGTACCACAGGATCCTTCCACCTTGATCAGAGTTGTTTGAGTCTTGGGGTGGGGGGTCCTAACCCAAGGCCATCAGTTTCTGAAGTGGACTCAAGCAAGAGCTCTGCCCAGTAAGGGCACATTATGCTGTGTGATGATTGACCAAACATGGCATCTCCACCTTGGGAAGTTTAAATTCAGAGACAAAGAGGAAATCATTGCTAAGGGGCATGGCGGAAGCAGAGATTAAAGTGGAGCAACGAGAGTGGTGCAGATCCAAAGAAAGAATAGGAGATGCATGATGCTGACTTAGTGACAAGACACCTGGTGGCAAAACTGTTCTCTCCCAAAAATTCTTCTAGCTCCTATTTTTTCTGGAAGGCCTGGCTGTCTGTGGTTCCTGTTTTCCTTTCTTATTTGCATATCCTCTCTGCACACTCTAATCGTCTGAGTAAATGTGAGTCTCACTCTATTCTTTGCAACCTAAAAGTAGCTAACACACTTATTTAAGGAAAAGCTTCTAAGGCTTCTTCTTTGTTAAAGAGCTGTAAACAATTACTCACTGATTAAACAGCAGCAAATGTCAAGTGATTTATTCTGAAGTCTGAAGATTAAGGAGTCAGTCCTGGAGAAATCACCACCAATGAACACATTTCAAAACCTACAAAGCCTCTCTCTGCCTCCCTACTCTCCTCTGTATTCTGGTTTCCCTCTGTGTCTTCTGGTTTTCATCTTTTTGTGTTCCTACTCCCCATCTCCCTGTCCACCATCTGTCTCTCCCTGACGTGACTCCCTTTGTTTCTCTCTGATCTCTCCCTTTTGCGTCAATGCCTGTCTCTCTCTCCTACTCCCCCTCAACATCTCTCATTCCTTTATTCTTCCCTTCACCCTCTCTATCTTCCCTAGGTGTCCCTCCTCCTTACTATCTCTCTTTAGGGACCACAAAATGGAAAGGAAACATACTTATTAGAATTTTTCTGCTTATCACATTTTGTATTCTATTTTCTTAATTTAATAGCAGGTGGCACGAGCATTTCATTTTTGTTTAATAAAAGAAAAGACTGAAGCAATCGGGTTTTTGCATGTGTCCTTCAAATGATTGTTTTCTCCCAGAGTCTATGGCCTTGGCAGAAAATAAAGGCTCTCTATCCTCAGGACTCTGCATACAAGGTTACTAGGGAAACGATACATCTTCTGATCTGTTTATATTTGAAAGGAATTTATTTTTTATCTCCCTGGTGTTTCTTTAAGTTGAAAAAAAAACAGAAAGAGAAAGATAAAATCAATTACTTTCCAAATTAGATTATTAATCCAAAAGGTAGGAAGCTGGTATTGCTTTGGAAATAGCAATTTCTGCTTCATTATATAGCAAATATCTCTCTTGGTGATACCCTGAAGCTGACATTTATCTTTCTACGGGATTAGAATTTTTTTTAAGGTTCCCATGTTACACATCTCCTTTGTGATTCTGAAAGTAAAGTTCCAGAATATATCTTACTCTTCAGAGACCAGGGGACTACCAAGGCCAAAGAACTTATCATTCTTACCATCTTATCAAATGGTTGAATTCCCTATATCTTTTAGGTCAACATATAAACTTATCCAGCATTTGACAAGCATTATAATGCAAACTACTCTGGTTTGTATCGAAATGCATAGTCATCTGCCACCTAGTGCCTTAACAAAAAACAGTACGGCAAATGATCCATTCAGCAAGGGTCCTTGGGCTCTCTCTGAATTCCTCAGTGAATCCTTAGGTTTAGCTTCAGACTCTTCTTCTGGATGGCAGGCAACTCTCCCTATAAGAAGCTAGTAGACCTAACTTACTACTCTGCAACACAGAATCTCTAAAGTCACAGCCAGGAAGGGTCCCTTTGGTCTATATATGAGAATATCCAAAGGTGTTCTCAGACCCAGGACTTTATGGGAGAGCAAAGATGGTTGAGAATGGCTGAAACATACTATGACATGGAAAGTATATACAGTTTATATATCACTGTTACCTCAATTATGTATAGTGATTCCAATGCCATTTATTTAACATGTGTCTACTGTATGCTGGGCACTGGGAATAAAGCAGTAAGTGTAGACAAGGGTCCTGCCCTCAAAGAGTTTACATTCTATGCAGGAAGACAGAGCATAACAAATAAACAAGATAAAGGATAAAGATTATAGAGAAAGTAAAGAGTGCCATGAAATAAACTTATTGGAGAAGACCACTTTGTCTATAGTGGCCAGGGAAAGCCTTTCTGAGAAAGTGACATTTAAGTTGAGACCCAAATACTAATAATATGACAAGCATAAAAATAGCTAGGAAAGGGTCATTGTAGGCCAATGGATCAGCAGGTACAAAGGCCTGAAAGATGAAAGGGGCCTGGCATGTCCAAGGATGAGAAAGGAGGGCAATGTCGTAGTTGCCATGTGGTAAAGGAGAGTTTCAGTAGTTACGAAGTTCTCTAAACTTTGGCAATTCAGAACACAAAGGAAGTAAAATTGCCCTCCAAGATACGAATTTCAAAATCAATGTATAATGGATCATAGGTTCATTGGGACTCCTTTTGGTTTGCAAGAGACAAAAATCCAAATTAAACCAAATTAAGAGGAAAAAAGTTGCATGTGTGTTTGTGAGAAACAGAGACAATAAATACAGGGGTATTTTTTGGTTTATGTAACCAGGAAGGGCAAGGACACAGGTATATCTGGCGATGCTGGAATCAGGGACTCTACATCACCAGCTTCTCTTTCTCCGCTTTTCTTTGGATATTGGACTCAGCCTCTCCCACCACTAGGCTAGAACTAGAGCTGCTGGCAGTGCTGAGCTTACCCACATCATCACACTCAAGGGAAAAATAAAGCTTCTTTCCTTCCAGCTCAGTTTGAAAAACCCTGGGAAGGACTCTGAGTGCCAAGACTTCATGCTCACTCCTGGGATCAATCCCCGTGGCCAGGGAGGCGAGGAACATTCACTCACCTGGCCCCCATCATGGGCCCATCCCTGTGGCCAGGTCATTACTATAAACCCAGATATGTTCCCTGGGATATCAATGAAAAAAAGAGATAAAAAATTACATTAAGAATTGCATGTCGGTAAGATGTTCCTTTAGGTTAAAAACAAAAAGGGAGGAGCTAGAAGAGAGTGGAATGGAGAGTAACTGCTTAATGGGAATGGGGTTTCTGTAGGGTGATGAAAATATTTTGAAACTAGATAGAGCTGATGATTGCACAACATGGTGAATATACTAAATGCCACTGGATTGTATACTTTAAGGTGGTTAGTTTTATGCTATGTGACTTGAATCTCAGTTTTTAAAAGAAGAAAAATAAGGCGTTCAATGATATTAATACTATCTATCCAAAGAAAGAATTTTCTTCTGAAGGTGTCTTGGTCACCTCTTAAAATATAGAAAGGAAAGCCCCTGAGATAAACTCCAGTAATATTCACCCAAATGCCATCCAGGGAAGACTGGGGTCTTGGCAAATGGCGCCTCTGACAAGGCGGTGTATGTGGTTGAGCCAGCCAATCTCTCTGGACTGGCCCCTCTGTGGATAATAGCATTCTAATTCTCCATGATTCAATGAGTTTCTTATATTAATTTGAAGCATATCTTCCCTGAAGAACTATTATAGAGTTCTTTTGGGGGTACTGTTTCAGTTCTTTCCCCAGTTGGGTTTTTTCTTCTTCCAGGATCCAGGTTCTACTGATGTACTTCTATGTCTCATGCTGTTTTTGACCACACCAGTCCACTTAGGATTTTGCTTTCCAAGAATGTTAGTAATAAGAAAATCTAGGTTCCTGCATCTACTATTGTTGTTAGCTTATGTTAAAGTTGGCACCTTTCTCAATTATATGGCTAAGAAGACTTCTGCCTAAAGAATGCTACAAAACACTCTCTGGTTATTTATTTTAGGAAAATAGCTTCTCTTTCCCCTCATTCAATTTGTATGATACTGCAGCTCAGCTCCATCTGTGTGTATGCATGTGTGTGCATTCCCAGCTCTTAGCTGTCCTATGTTCAGCATAGGACACTATATTCCACTGCTTTTGATAGAAAAAGGACCATTTAACTTGAGTTTCTGCTGAAAAGAGTTCCAATATTGGACAAAATTATGGATGACAGTAAAATTCAAATGCAGGGGATCGGATGTAGCTCAAGTGGTTGAGCACCTGCTTCCCCTGTACAAGGTCCCAGATTCAATACCTAGTACCTCCTAAAAACAAAAAGAAACAAACAAACAAAAAAAAAACTTTCATTGGGGAGCAGATATAGCTCAGTGGTTGAGCACTTGCTTCCATGTATCAGATCTGGGTTTAATTCCTGGTACCTCCTAAACAAAAAAATTTAAATGCAATATATTAAACATATTCTAGATTGTATAAGGTTTCTTTTATTTTGTTTGTTTATTTACTCACTCATATAACAAATATTCATTGAGCACTTACAATGTGCTTTTCACTGGGAATACAAGGATGAACAAGACAGCCATGATCCCCAGTCCTCAGGGTGTTTACAATCAACTGTAATCTTTTGATTCCCAATCATATCTGGACTCAATCATGTTTGTAATAAGACAAAGAATAAGACTTATATCCTAGCTTTAATACCTATTAGAAGTTTGGGATTGGAGCAGATAAACATGTGTACAAATTAACAATCATGTTCAGCGCCATACGGCGACTTTTAAACCATGTGGCAGAGGTCTGTTGAGGAGAAAGCAATTCATTGTGATTGGAAATATGTGGGAAGAGGGAACATGGATGTAGTACTAGAACTGGCATTGGCAGAACTTGAATAAGCAAATAAAGAGGAAAATAAATTGCTTTTACAGGAAAGAGAGTACATAAAGTTACTAAAGCAGAATGCTAAAGGATGTGTTTAGGGAAATGTGAATAATTTTTGTAGAGTTCCTCGGGATAGTGGTGGGTCAGGGAATGCAACTAATGCAAATTTAGGCTAAACATCCTAGAAGCAAGAATGTAGAGTACTTAATTTCCATGCACAGGATTTAGACATTATTCTGTAACAGTGGGAATTTATACAGAATGTGTGATCACAAAGATATATTTTTCAGCAGCTCATAGAATGAGCTCAATAGGCAAAGGGCAGAGAAAGGTGGGATAAAAAAACAGCCCATGGGTGCTTTCTTGCTCCTTGTCCTGGCAAAAGAAAAAGATAGCTTATATTGGTGCCTGTGGAGATAAAGAGATGGATTGAAGAGCCCCAGAAAGAGAATTGACAAGACATCTGTGATGGAGAGAGAGAGAAGTAAAGACAGTGATGGAGTCACTTGGGGAGTTGGGGAGTGGGGTCACTTAGGTTGACTCCTAGGCCTCTCGCTATCTGAGAAATTGGTGATGGTGATGCCACACAGAGAATTGAAGAGGAAGCATGAATTTAGGTTTTTGATGCACTGAATATGAAATTCCAGAGAAACATTCAAGTGGTGCTGTCTATCCTCAATTAAAAATCTAAATCCCACAGCACTTTAATGCATGCACTAATAGATGCCTTTCAGAGACAGTCTGCTATATGCTGTATGTTAAAACTTCATAAAAAACATTCAAAATAGTTATCAACAGCCACACTTTTCAGATAAGAAAAAAGAAAGTTCAGAGACATTAAAATTGCCCAACTTTAAACAATTATTAAGGGGCAAAGTCAGTGTTTGATTCCAAGTTTGTCTGATTCTAAAACCCTCAAACTTTATATTTTCAATATATCTGGCTTTCTCCTGTTTTTGCAGTATTTTTCCCTTATGCCTTGGGGGGCAATTCAGATTAAATGTTTTAATTAACTTTAAAATTCTAACTAAGTTTATTTCTTCCAGAACAAGGTATTAGTCGTGCAGGGATTTCATCCAGTTCCAACCACAGTGCCGAACCCGCCTTCTCTCAGCCTCAAGTGAATAGCCAGAGAGTCTCACACCCTGTCATGCAGGGACTACTGTCCCCATCAGCAGGAAGCAGCCTCAGAAGAATGACCATCGCCCTTCAGCTCCCCCTTAAGAATAAGGAGTAAACTCTCTGAGGGGGGAGTTGAGGCAAGTTAGGAAACAGGGCTGCTGGCCTGAACAGAGCCATGAGACCCCACCCAAAAACCCCCTGAGGGAAGGCAGCTGATTGAGAACAAAGCCATAACCGTTACAGCCCAAAAGTCCACCGAAGACCCTGGCCATGAGGTCCCAACTGAAACTCCTGGGCTCAAAAAAGCCCCAGAAAACACCCTAGTGGTTCCCTGAAAGCTGACAGGTGAAGGAAGAAAGGCACCCAATCAGGACAGCAAGCAGCTGAGATCCCACCTTAATAGAGGAAAGAGAGGAAGGAAGAGCCTTTAAAAGGCCTCCCCCAGGTGCCACACGTACATCTCCTCCTGTGGCATGCCTGCACCCATGTCTGGGATGTGTGCTATCTCTTTTTCTCATTTCTTAATAAACTCTTTACTCCCTTGCCTACAAAAAACATATATGATAATTATTGTATAAATTCATTCTCAGCCCAAAAAGAAATTTTTAGGTCTTTCACTTCATTACTAGGCAGAGTGAAGGAATAAATAACAGGAAGAATCTACATGCCTCATGCTCAGAGGCATATAACTGAATTCTCCTGGGAGGTGGGAAGTGTAAACTATCATGACTAGTTTTTCAAGTTGGGTTCTAGAAACATCTATGTCATCCCACAAGGTATAGTCTCTATTGTATTAATAAGAAATTTATTTTCAGAAAACATAATCATCATCTCCAGTCCTGTGTTAAATTGTAGAATAGGTATGAGAAGTTTGGGCTCTACCTCTGCTGATAAATCAGCTACTCTGTTGTGAAAATTTAGTATTTCAATATCATAATCTCCCCTCCTGTTTTTTTCCTGCTTTCATTTATTTACTTTTTGCCTCTGAAAAATTCTTACTTCCTCATCAATGTATTGAACTTTTTTTCTAATTGTCCTTTTAACCTTTACCGAGCATTTTTATGTGATTTCAGTGTACGTGATTTAGTTTCTGCCATACTGCCAGAAACACAGTCCCACCTAGTAATACCGTGTGTGACATCTGTGTTTTCAAGAAGCTTTTGGGAGTCTTGGACAAAGCTGCTGCCAGCTGGTGAGATTTGAAACTATCCCTCTAGTATGGGGTTCATTTTATCATTCCTTTGGGTCAATCTCAGAGGACTGAGGGGCAGCATCATTTTTTTTTAATTCCTAATGGAGTCACACAGATGTGCCTAAAGCAGTAGTTCTCAGCACTACCTGCACATTTAAATCACTTCACCTTTTGAAAAATAACACTGCCCGTGTCCCCACCCCCAGAACGTCTTATTTAATGGATCTGGAGTGGGGGCTGGACACCAGTGTGTTCCTAACAGGCAGCCTATGTGGGCAACCACTCCCCCCAGTGTTGGAGGCAGATAAACCAGAATTTAAATCCTACTTGGCCCCCTACTGACTTTGTCATTTAGGGTAAGTTATTTAACTTGTCTGGTTCTCAGTATTTCATCTGTGTCATACTTAACTTCATGGGGTCATCCTTGAAGGGATAATATGCATACAGGGCTCAGCCTGATGCATAAATGTTGATGGTATGAGAGCCAGCAGGAGGGGCTAAGGCAGAAGGAAGGGACTGAAGGAGGAAGAGAGGCCAGAGCAGAGAGGAGAGGCCATAAAAGGAACCCACAAAGCAAACTCAGGCGGGTCTCATAAAAGAGTCATAAAAGATTCATTGTCATCTTTTTTTTATTTCTAGCTTAAAGCGGAGTTGTTTCAGAAAGAATGAAGAAGCCTGTGATGTAGAAAATCTGGATGGGCCACATCTCCCTTACCCACTTATTGACTGTGGGAAGGTCTCCACCACCTGTGCATAGCTTGAAACCTAGCTCCTGGGGGATTTGAGGCTTACACTAGAACATTACACTACCCCGGGGATTCTCAAGGTGTGGCCCCAGACCAGCAGCGTCAGTGTCGCCTGGGAAGTTATTAGACATGCAAAACCACGGGGCCCCGCTCCAGGGCCACTGAATCAGAACCTCTAGGGAGGAGGCCCAGGAGTCTGTGTTTTAAGCCCCCTAGCTGATTCTGATGCATGTAAAATTTGAGCATCACCGTATTAAAATATTGCATCAGGTGCCCTCAGCAATAAAAACAGTTAGCAATAAGTAAAAGTCACAGCACTTTTCATTTCATTCACTACTGTATCTTGTTAAATAAACTCCTATTTCTTATCTTCTTGGCTCAATGAATATAATAAATGTGAGAATATTCAAATAATTGAATTTTCCCTCAGGAAGAATTAGAAAAACATCCTTTAGATTTCACTTGCTAAAGCTCTCAAACACTTAAAATTACATTTTGACATATTAACACTGATATATCTACCTGTGTAAGGACATGTGTTCTTTCACGTTTAAATATGCATTTATTCATTTGTTCTCTTTTTCAAGGGTTTCCTTCCATAATCTCTTTTTTTGGGGGGGGGGGGAATGCCTCAAGTTTACCTTGCTGCTCTTTCCAATTAGGTTTTTTTTCATGTCAGTTTGGCAGTTAATGGTGAGCCTAATTTCTAGCCACTATGCCTTTCACAGCACAGAGGTCTTTGGTGCAGTAGGTGAGCCCTTGCATCCTGGCATCAGGCTGGCGTAGGTGTAATCCCCTTCCTGTCACTTACCAATTTGTACGCTTGGCAAATTAACCTCTAAGCCTTGTTTACTTATCTGTTGAAATGGGGTTAATAATAGTACCTGTGCCTAGATATAGGGTTTTTGTGGAACATGTTAAACACTTAATATAAATGTTACCTACAGGTATTATGACTTCCAGAAGCCTCTGCTTTTAACCACAATTTGAAACACTTACAGATTTTCTAGGTAAGAAAGTATGAAGTGGAATGGTGGGACTTTTTTGTGATATTTCAGATAAACCACTTAAAGCAGTGCTTTTCAAACCTAAATGTGTATATAAATCAGCTGAGGATCTTATTAAAATGCATATACTGAGCCTGTATATCTGGTGTGGGATCTGACATCTACAGTTCCAACAAGTCCCAGGGAATGCCAGTGTTGCTTATTCTGGGTTTAAAGCACTTAGTTCATGTCCTGGAATATGTTAAATAATAAATATTAGCCATGGGTTTTGTGACTTCCAGAAGCTTCTTTGTTTTTATTTTTTTATTTTTTATTTTTAAAGATTTATTTTCTTTATTTCTCTCTCCTTCCCCTCCATTATCTGCTCTCTGTGTCCATTTGCTGTGTGTTCTTCTGCATCCACTTGCATTGTCAGGTGGCACTGGGGAACTGTATCTCTTTTTTGTTGCATCATCTTGCTGCATCAGCTTTCCATGTGTGCAGCATCACTCCTGGGCAGGCTGTGCTTTCTTCATGCGGGGTGGCTCTTCTTGAGGGGTGCACTCCTTGTGCATGGGACACCCCTATGCGGGGGCACCCATGTATGGCACGGCACTCCTTGCACACAGCAGCACTGCGCATGAGCCAGCTTACCACACCGGTCAGGAGGCCCTGGGTTTGAAGCTTGGACCCTCCATATGGTAGGCAGACGCTCTATCACTTGAGCCATGTCTGCTTCCCCTCTTTGTTTAACAGTTTGATACACTTGCAGACTTTTGAAGTACGTAGACATTGAGTGGAATCTCTATCTTTCAAAACCAAGAGGTGTTAGCAAAATCTAGTATTCTTAGATCACTTTGAATATTAAAAATGAGGTATTAATTTTGCTTTTGTCTTTTGAACAAGATGCTCTTTTCCAGTCAGAGCATCTTTGCTCTTATGCTTCCACTCCTCTTACATCTGAAATGCCCTCCCTTCTCCTTAACTACTGAAATCCCAACCAGACCTCAAGGTCCTACTCTTTCAGGAGGACTTTAGCTCTCAGAATGTGAAGGTTTTACTATACAACATTATAACTTGTGATTCCAAAGCAATAGTACCACCTTATAAGAAAAACCACAAGCACCGATATGCCTGATGATGGATGTTTTCTTTCAATACCATTTTAGGGGACTATCCACTTATTATGATTATGTTACCATTGCTAACAGCAGTTTTGAAATTTATTTTTGAAATTTTTCTTGCATTACTCAGAATGTGCTAGGCTATGCCACATGACAAAAAAATCCAAAATCTCAATAATTTAAAGATATGAAAGTTCATTTCTCACTCACTTTATAGTCCAGTGCAGATCAGGGAGTTTTCCTGGAAGCCTCTGCTCCAAATTGTAATTCAGGGATAGTAAGGCTCCTTCCATTCTGTGATTCTGCCACCTAAGAAACTTTGGCTACAGGCTGAGGTGGAAGAGCAGGGACAATTGCACAGGAGGTCTGTGGACAAACCCGGAAGTGGCTCCCACATTCCATTACTCAAAACCCAGCCATGTGATCCCAAGCTAGCTACAAACAGAATCCAGCAATTCTATGTGCCTAGATAGAGGAAATAGTATTGGCAAGTACCCAGCCAGGTTATGCTACACATTCAGAATCATCTTTTAGGATCTGCAGAAAAATCAGCCACACAGTTTTTTGTTGTTTTTGTTGTTGTTTTTTATGAAGTACCAGGTTTTGAACCCAGGTCCTCATATATGGGAAACAGGCATTCAACCACTGAGCTATATCTTCTACCCAATGAGAGCTGATTTTTTCGCTTGTTTGTTTTTAGGAGGTATGGAGGATACAACTAAGGATCTCATACATGGGAAGCAGGCACTCAACCACTTTAAAATACATCTGCTCCCTAGCCACACATTTTTAAAGAGCTTTCCAACTAGCATCTGAGGTCCATTTGTGGGTAGTGATTGTTGTAGGTGTGCAGAGGTACTGCTCTCCCAGTCCTCAGGGTGGCTGGGCAGGGGTTGCAGAAGCCAAGCCCACAGGTAGGCACCTCTGGTCATAGACAGCCTCATCTATTGTATGCCAGTGTGCCATACAATATCATTTTAGGATTTGGAAAATAAAGGAAAGCACCATGTGATCATACCTAGTTATTGGCCAAAAGCCATATTACTTGACTTTTCACCATCTTGGCTCTTCTGCAAAATCAAATCCACCACCAAGATAGTAGAATACCATTCTTATTACAGAAACTCAAACTAGAGTGCTATATACTCTGAGAGTAATGTCAAGGGAAGTTCTAAAAATATTTTAAATACTATTGGTTATTCCAGAATAACTTTTACAAGTTATGAGGGGGCTACTTTGAAAGGGATAATCCTCAGTTTATGTATGAACTAGTGCTTGTTAAAATAGAAGTGTCATTACATTATGCAATTTGACTCTATCATGTCTAGAATCATAATTCTTTTCTTTGTTTTTTCCTCTTTCATTTCAGATACAATAGAAGCAAGGAATTCTTCCCCTATGTTCCCCACAAAAAGTAGTTTACTTCCAGGATCTGGATAGGAGGCTGATTAATTTGCTCTGAAGACAAGCTGATAAAAAGAAAATAGTTTTAGACTGGCGCATGGAATCTTTTAAGGTGAAATATTAACTTCTTAAAAATTTCTTCCCAGAGATAATTGTTTAACATAAAAATCATTTATTTGCTTTCCAAAATAAGTGATTTCAAGCATGTTCAATAATAACAGCCATATTATAATATGAGCCATTCACTTTATATACATTAGCTTTCCTTATAATGCTTTCAAGCACATAAAAATTCCAGAGGGTATTAAAAATGTATCCACCACTGAGCTTAAATTATTAACAGTACAGATCTTACTGAAACCCTTTTTGTATCTCTCTTGGATTGCCATTATCTCTCTCTTTCCAGAATTAACCGTTACCCTAAATTTAGTATTTATAATTCATAGGCCAATCTTATTTTTTAACTTATATATATATATATATATATATATATACACATAAAATTTTAAAATAGTATTTTACAGGTAAAATTTTTTTGTTAATGGGATTATATTATTCATATATCTTTGATAATTGGCTCTTTTTTTGCCTGACAAAATGTTATTCTGTGAAGCTCTAATATTTTCATTTTAGCTGCTGTACTATACTCAATACTTGAAGAAAATTTACCTAGTTTGCTGTTAACAGACTTTAACAGACTTTTAGGTATTTGTTTTTAGTCTTTTGCTTTTACCAGCAGAGCTTCAAAAAATTCCTTGTAAATGCCTCTTTGTGTGTTTGTGCTATAGTGTTTCCAGGAAGTAGGCATGGAGGTGGAGTTGCTGGCTTGAAGGGGTGTGCAAGGACCTGCCATTAACTTTGAAAGGCAAAGTCCCCCAGGGCTATTGGGCTGGTTTAACTGCCACCCCAGTCAATGTGACTTCCTATTGCTTCTTAGTATCCTCAGATTCAATCTCGTGGTGGTGAAATAGTATTTCATTTTTTAAAATCACATTTTACTGATAAGTTCTGAGGTTGAGCACATTGTCATGTTTTGGCCACTGGCATTTCTTCTTTGTGAAGGGCATGTTCATGTTTTTTGTCCATTTCTCTATTGGATTATGTGTTTATCTTCTTCATTTATATTTACATATACTGAATATATATGTATGTATGTGTACATATACACACATATATTCTAGTATAAATCCTTTGTGAATTATGTATTAAAATATCTTCTCCCAGTCTAAATCTGGTCTTTCCACTTTGTCTTTTCAAGCACAGAAGTTTTAAATGTTAATGTAATCATGTGTTTCAAAATCTTTTACTTTATAGTTTTAACTTGTTGGGTTTTGTCTCATCTGTTCTTCCCTAAGCTGTGATCATAAAGAAATTCTCCTATACGTTCTCAAAAATTCTTAAAAATTTGTCTTATACCTTTAACTCTTTAATCAACATAGAATTAATTTATCTTTGTATATGATAAGAAAAAGAGATTTAAATAAATATATATGCATGAATATATTTCTGTAATTTTTCCAAATACTGTAAGACCATCTATTGATTTGTAATGCCACTACCATCACAGATCAAGTTCCCATATAAGTGTGGGTTTCTTTCTGAACTCTACTCTGCTCTACTGGTCAGTGTGTCCACCCCTGTGTGGACATTACATGGCCTTAACTACAGTAGTTTTATAGTAAGTCTCCATATCTGATAGGGTGACTCTTCCCATCTTGTTCTTCTCTTTCAGAATTGTCAGAAATATCCTCAGCTCTTTTCTTCTACGTAAATTTTAGAATCAATTTGTCAAGTTCAACAAAAACCCAGTTGAGATTGTAATTTGAATTGCGTTAAAATGGATTACTTTGAAGAAGACTGACAGTTTTACAATACTAAATCTTCCTATCCTTGAACATTGTTTCATCTCTCCCTTTATTTTAGTTTTCTCAAATATCTTTCAATGAAATTTTATAAGGTTTTTGCTAATTGCAAATCTTGTGTTAGATTTAAATTAGACACCTTATATTTTTATTACTATTACATGCATTATCTATATTTTCTATTTAAATCTTCACAATCCTACAAGTTAGATATTATGACGTCTATTATATATATAATTAAGGAAACTAAGGTTCAAAAACACTAAGTAACTCAACAAAATGAGTTCTAATGACCCCAAATCCAACTTCTAATTCATACTCTCTCTTGCAATGGGTGTCTCAACCCTAGCATTGTTTAATGAAACACCTGAAGGTTGCTCAACAGCACAAAATGACAGCAGCAGCAAAAATATTAGGCATTTATCTCCCAGGGCAAAACATCAAGAACAGTGTTTCTCAAACTTCAGCATCCGTACAAATAGCCTGAATGTTTTGCGAGAATGCACATTTAGATCCAGTAGGTCTGGGATGGAATCAGAGATTTGGTTGCCAGACAAAACCAATGCTGCTGATCCAAGGAACCTACTCTGAGTACCACTACTCTATTCTCTTGTATGAGATCCTTTAATTAACAATGATTAAAGGTGAGAACCCCACCAGGTGGCAGCAGAAGCTCTATCTGGAAAGAATTTTGCTTTCCCCCTGGGTGAATTGTTTGTTATTGATGCCTGACTTGTTATATTGTTTCAGGGAAGTGAAAGGAACTTCTTTCCTTCTCCTCCACAGCTTCTCCCCCACAGCTCTATGCAGTCCTTACCAACTACTGGGCTTTGGTGGAGGCAATGGATTTTCATCAAGCGCATTCAGGCCAGAGCATCACACCCACAAGTTTCCCCCAAAAAATACAACAAGGGGCTTGTAAATGAGAGGGAAAGTTTGTGTTTCCATCGGATGCTTTCCATCACAGTAAGTTCAATTGAGGCACTTAACCAAGAAAAGGAGGGGTGATTTGAAATGTTTGGCCAGGGATGAGAAGAGGAAATGATTCATTCTCTGTGGGGGAAGGGAAAAAAACAGAACTGTTCAGGCAGACAAACCTGAAACAGAGTCCAAAGATTCATGGCAAACCCAAGCAAAATGCCAGTGGACTATTAGCAGAGTGGAGGCCTAGTTTGTACCAATGGACATCAGGTTGCCCCTCTTTCTCAGTTCTTTTTTCTTTTCATTTTTGAATCTGATTTTTTTTTAATCATGAAAAGGAATCCATCACCTCTTAATGTACCCTTAATGTTTCCGATCTAAATTTGGCAGTATTCCAGGCTCATTAAGGACAATGAACCCTGTTGCGTTTTTGTTACTAAAAAGCAAAAGCCTGTGCATTGGGGAGGCCCCTGCAAGGGCCGTCAGTGTGCTCTGAGCAGGCTAACAGAACTTGCTGACATCTGGCAGTCCCTGGGAAGTTCCCACCTCCTGGGCCCTCCTTATCCTCTGATACCAGTCTCTCCACTGATACCCCCAGCATCTGTGCGTTGCACGTGGGCTTCTCCCAGAATGTGGCAGATTGCTTCAACAATGGGCCCAGCAGGCACCTCTGGGGGTGAAAAAAAAAACACAGCCACAGCCTTCCCTCCCGCTCCACCGAGCCAAATCCAGCCACAGGTCAGGGAGCTTGAGAAGCACAGCCTGGAGGAGCGCTCATGAGGAGAAAATCAGGAGGCTGTTAGCGGCCGTATACTTTAAGGGTTGCTGCTTTAAGCATTTGCTGGGAAAGGGGGCAGAGAACAGGACCTCTGCCACTGTGACTCAGTCGCTATTACTAGGGTGGGCGTCCAAGGACAGCCTCAGCCTTCAAGGGTTAAATCTTCATCTGTAGCCCCAGAAAGTTTTCATGTTAGCATGAGAGTGACTCATGTCCTGGAGCGTTCCTCCCAACCCTTCTCCAGCCTGTGAAGTCCTGCTGCAAGAGACAGAGAGCAGGCAGGCAGGCGCCTCTTGCTGGGAAGCTTCCAGAGGTCAGGAATTCTCATCTCTTCACATCACCAACTCAGGACCTGGCCCACTGATGGAGCACAGACTATGTGCTGCTATCAGCTTGTGTGTATTGTTGCATTTAATCCTCACTATGATTCTGTAAGGTAGGCACTCATACCATCTTTGCTTTACAGGTAAGAAAATAGAGGCTTAGGGAAGTCAGACCACTTCCCCAAAATCATATGGCTAAAAACTGGGGCTGCTGGGATAAGAATCCATAACCAAAGCCCGCTCTCAAAACTCCAAACAATTCAAATGTTCATTGAATTAATTTTTTATTAGAGAAATTGCACTTTGTAAGAAAACACCAGAAATAAGAAACTAGTCCTCTTGAGACAGGCACTGGTTAAGAGAACAAGAAAGTCATGGGCAGCTGCCTCTGGACCCCATCACTCTACACCCTGGGTTTGAGGATTCCAGTTTTGTTACTGCAGGTTAAGGTGCCCAGCTAACTGCGCCTTTGAAGTGCACTTTCTTGATGACATTGCCTCGACCACACCTTCTTTATGGCTCTCTGCCTTGTTCCATTGATGCACTGTGGTCATACCCTGAATCATAGGCTAACGTACTGGGTTAGGTTGCTATTGTGAATCATTTTATAAAGTAAAGACTGTCTTACCTCTGTGCTTCTTGGGGTTTAAAGATAGTGTAAGAGAGCTTTGCAGTCAAACAGGCTCGAATCTGGGGTGACCAACCTTTCTGGTTTGCCTGGTACTTTCCCAGTTTTAGCACTGAATATCCCATGTCTCAGTCCTGGGTAAACCCGGCCAGTTTGGTCACCCTACTGGAATCCTGTGAGACCTTAGGCAAGAGATTTAATGTCTCTAAGCCTCAGTCAAGCTGAGTTAAAGCCTCAGTTTCCACTTCTATAAAATGAGGATAAAATCCCCACATTTCAAAGGTTTAGTAAAGATTAGATTAGACCTAATGCACATGGACTGCCTAGTGTTTGTAGACAGGCAATGAATAGAATGAACACCATTTATTATTGTTATTCTCCTGTTGTTATTGCCTGGAAATCCTAGCTCTCTGAAAGCGTGAGGCCCCAAACCCAGAATTAGCCATCAGGAATCGGGAGGGTGCACCCAAGATAAAAATGCAGGCTAAAGCCTGCCTTCAGCTCTCGCCTTCATAGTGCTCTTCTCTTTCTCCCACCCCTTCTTCCTTTCAAACTCCCTCACAGGCTCCTTATCTTCTACCTCAAAATCTGCCCTCAGGAAGGAGTTGCCAAGTGTCATCAGTATATTAAGGGATTTAAAAGAAACTCCTGAATGTGTTTGATGTTACCACTCTTGTCTTGTAGGATAAGAGGCTTTCTTTGACCATTTGATGACTATACCAGTTAGGTTACATTCAGCTGCCTGTGAGAAACTTAAAATTGTAAAAGCTTAAGCAAGAGGGAGGTTTATTTTCTCTTAGCCATCATGGACCAAGGCACATCACTCTTTCTCTCCCTCCATCCTAGTGCTGGCTGCCATCCTGAAGGTCACTTCCTGGTGCCAGAAGGCTGCTGGAGCTCCAGTCATCACAAAGACATTTAAGGCGACAAGAAAGAGGAAAAGGAAAAGGGCAAAGGGGATACCTGATGGCTGAGTCTGCTCCTTTTAAAAAGCCCCCCTTACAGTCCCATGCAAAATGAGTGTTTACTCCTTGGTCAGAGCTTAATCACATGGTCACCTCTAGGTGCAAATGATGTTGGGAAATATACTCTTCCCTAGGTACATCGCAGTCTTATATAAAATCATGACTCGGATACTAAGTAAGAAAAGGAGAACACACTAGAAAATGTGACAAATAGGAAGCTTGCCTTGATGAAAGCATCCATTTTTTTTTTCCCCTGGTTAACATGTGGCCAGGGTCACTGTAGTTCCCAGCCTCTCTGTTCCTCAGTTCTGGTGACTAACTTCAGTTTGGGCCCAATCAAAGAAAGAACAAAGAGAATCATGCTAATATTGGAGGGATTTGGGGTGAATTATTAGTCACAGTGTCAGATTTATAAGGAGAATTATGAAATCTTTTTAAACTGGGAAAGATTCTCATTTTTGATGGCAGTGGAGGATTGCAGATAGATTTTTCACATATCTGGGGGTTTAAGGATTATTATATTCTCCTGAGGCCCTTTTTATAGGCTTCTAGTTGTTTACCAACACCTGAAAGAAGCCAGGAACTCTCAAGAACAGGCTATTTCTTTCTAGCATGTATTAATCACGACTCACATGGGAAATATGGAATGGCCAATAAATATTCAGCTCATGAGTTTGAATTGGTGATACTGTGGTGTTTGATTGCTGAGGGAAAAAGAAATCCTATGGGACAATTCCTAGCATATACAACAAAAAAGTAAATCATTTCAGCTTAGTCGCTATGTGCAGACAGAAGCTGGGATTTCTTAGCTAACATTACTAAAAAGACATCAGATAGAGAGGGGTACCATGCATATAGTACTGACCCTGATGCCAGATATATTCTCCTGATTCTTCTGTGGACACAAAATTCTTTCTACCATTCAGGTTTAATCACAAAAGTAGAAACAAGAAGCTAAATTATCCTTTCAGCTAGAAATAGCAATGAGAAGTGTCAGAATTGGGTGCACAAGTAAGGCAGCTATAATCCACGCTTAAAGCACCACTAGATATGAGTCTGATTAATCCAGAAAGAGTAGGAAAACTAAAGTGCCCTAAAAAAATCCACGTATTTAGGAAAAACTTTGAAGACAAGGTAAATCAGGGAGTATTTTCATTTTAAACTATAAAACAAGAATGAACAGGACTTTTTCCTCAAGGGAAAAAAGTGAGTTGGAATGTATAAGCAGTTGCCATTGCTGGCTCATCCGTTGTCGAACCTTCTAGAAGGAGATGAAGCACAACCAGTAGCAACAGCAGGGACTGGAGTGCATTAGCCTGATGGAAAAAGAGCACTTAGTGCTGGCTCTTTTCTGGATTCAAAGTAGTCAAGTCCAATTGTGTCTCTTAGCAGAATGTCTTTTTATATGAGGAATATAATTTTTTTCCTCCACAAATAGACTGCATCTCTGGCATTTGGTAAATTACATCATATCCAGCATACCTCAATAATTTTTATAAGCTGATGCACTTTCTTGTCCCCTTCTGTGATTGTGTCTTAGTGACAGATCACAGAAACTAAAACACAATAAAAGCATTTTTTCATTGGTTCAAAAGCCACCGTTGATGTGAACATTAAAGCTAACTGACACTGTTAAATTCATAGTAAAGCACATAGGTTCGAGCAAGAAGCCCTTGAGTGAATTTCATTCAAAAAGCAATAATAGTAGTAGGAGTAATAATAGCAGCTACCAACTTGAGAGCCTCCTTTGAACCAGGCATTCTGCAAATAGCTTTATACGCATATTCACATTTAATTTTCTCAAGACTCTATTACAGAGTATTTACATCCCCATTTTTCAGAACAGGAAAATAAGGCTTCTTTGATAACAAGTGGCAGAGTTGTTATTTAAATCTAGGTCTTTCTGAATCCAAATCTCTTTTCTCCTACACCTGGTTGCCTCATGTAGGTTTAAATTTCTTTCTCCTCTGACATTGTCTTAGTATACCTTTTTGGAAGAAGAGGAGAGCAGATGTTAGGTTGTTGTTTTTTAAGATCATAACAGTTTTGTTAATTTATTCAATGAAATCCAAGCCAGGTTATGTTATCCAGTTCTAACTAGTATCCAAAACTTTCTACACATTTTGCTAGTTGTAACTGGACATAGCTTTCATCCATATGCTACAACAGGGCTCTCCACAAAGGTTTATAGGCACATTGAGGAAATAATGATTCAAGAGAAAGGTATTCTGTTGCCTACCCTGCGTTTTTTCCTAGGCACACTTTGCTTTGAGAAAGAGACAATGATCCCTAGTCAGACAATGAAGCATTTCAACCCACTGACTAAGCATATGACATTAAACAAGTTTAGAAGAATGTGAGAAAATAGCACATATCATGTGATTCCACATACATAAACTATCACAGGTCTATTTATTTTATAATATATGCATGTAATCATCTGGAAGTAATTATACCAGAGTAATAGCATTGGTTACCACTGAATTGTAGGATTCCAAGTGATTTTTCTTCTTTCTTTTTGGTACTTTCTAAATTTCTTAAAATAAATGGATCCATATCACCAATACAGGTGGCGGACTTGGCCCAGTGGTTAGGACATCCGTCTACCACATGGGAGGTCCACGGTTCAAACCCCGGGCTTCCTTGACCCGTGTGGAGCTGGCCCGTGCACAGTGCTGATGAGCGCAAGGAGTGCCCTGCCACACAGGGGTGTCCCCCGCTTAGGGGAACCCCATGCACAAGGAGTGCGCCCCGTAAGGAGAGCCACCCAGCGCAAAAGAAAGTGCAGCCTGCCCAGGAATGGTGCCACACACACGGAGAGCTGACACAACAAGATGACACAACAAAAAGAAACACAGATTCCTGTGCTGCTGACAACAACAGAAGCGGACAAAGAAGACACAGCAAATAGACACAGAGAACAGACAACCGGGGTGAGGGGAAGGCGAGAGAAATAAATAAATAAATAAATCTTTAAAAAATATATATCACTAATACAATTCCCCCAAATGTAATATTTTAATAGGCACAAGAATTCCAATGCATGGAACGAGTGGATACGAGTGATATGAGGCATAGCCACATATCATCAGGCCTCTTAGTATTCCACCCATCTTGTTTGTGACTGTGGACATTAATAATAAAGTTCTTTTGTATCTCTGCCATTTTTCATTTGCTGGAAGATATATTGATCTAATAAAATGGCAAAGTCATTTATTTATTATTAACCATTGGGGTTAATCAGTATCAACCAGCATCACTTAAATAAGTTAATATTCTCTTTCCCTTTGTGAGGCTTATTGCAAGGATCATTTCTAGAGATAAGGAATCATGGTATCTTTTAGCCATCTATTTCCATGGCAACAAGGAAGTAGCCACGGTGTCTTTACTGTATGTTATGTGCAATTTATATAGACCCATGGTCCTTTTAGGTCAGTAAGGTTAATTCCCTGTGAGACTGCCTCATTTTGTTTTAAATAGTTGAAGCGAAAAGTATATATAAAAGTATAATTTTATTTCTCAGAACTTACTTTAATATCCATAATGCTGAAAGCAGCAATAAAGAGTACCAGTACTCTGAAAATACGTTCTATTATTAATGACAATTCTTTCACAGAAGGGTCACAAGACAAAAATCTTTTTAGGACTTAGTATAATATAGAGTATGACAGCAATGGTGTTTCTAGTTAAGGTTCTCTCTCTCTCAGACATACAACACACACACACACTGAGAAAGTGGAATACAAATTTTCCCTTAAGCTTTTCTCAAATGGAAAATATTCTCTCCCTGTAATGTTTTCCCGAAAAAACACTTGAAAATAGCATCAAAATTGTAGAGAAAGCTAGGAGACTGAATTCTGAGCCCAGCTGCCCCATAATCTCTATGATCTTGTACAATTTCCCTAACTTCTCTGTGCTTCAAGTTTCCATCAGTATAATGATCTAAGCTGGTACAAGGGAAGGAAAACCAGTTTGGAAGAAAAATGAAAAGCTGTTAACAACTCTAAACAAAGGTTGTTATTGTATGCAAAATGGGTTTTTTTCTTTTTATGCAAAATGTCTTAGAAATAAAAATGACACAACCCAAATTTCTATTTTGTTTATCTTTATTTTCTCTTTTAGTGTCTTCTTCAGAACCTAGAGAATACGCAATTAACATTCTCTTCATCCATGTTTTGAAGTTTAAAGCTGAGTTAGAGAAGCATCGACCCATCCTCCACCCCACCCCCATGACTATGGGCCCTTAAGAGAGGCAAAAATGGGGATTTGTCTTCTTAACAGCAACTCTAGACTGAAAGGTTTGATAAGTCTACTAGAGGTTGGACATCCCAGGCCTATAGGGCTGGGACCAAGGGCGAGGAGAAACAGGTTTGATTCTAAAGAGAAAAGGGTGTGGCAGCCTTGGAGAACCTGCCTCTGGAGCATAGTAACTGACAAATCCAGCTGCTGCACCTTTGGATCCATCACAGTGTTTGTGCTGAGGCCATGCTTTTATTCTATGCTTCCAGTCCACAGCTAAACAAGATGGGAGTAGAGGAGTGGACAGAGTGAGAGGCAGAGAGACTGGAAGGAGGGCAGGGAGTGGGAGGAGGTAGGGAAGTTGTACACTGGGGCAGGCCCAATTCTACCCTATCCAGGACACTTGCAATGGGCAGCCCCCCTCCCATCAGCCTGGCTGAGACTTCCAGAACTGCACTGCAGTCAGACACTCCCTACCCAGGGTTTCTTCTGTCCCCCTGAGGACTCGGACCTGCATCACGGTCTTAAGGTTCTCACCGCCTCCTCCTGCTCCTTCTCCTTTATCCCTCACAGATATCACCTGATAAATACCTTGTATGTCTAATCCCGTCTTGGCATCTGTTTCTCCCAAGGCCAAGAACATACACCATACGTGAAGAGATCTATATAATGACCTGAGATTGCTCTACTGCAAGGGGCACAAGAACCTTCAAAAAACAGATTAGACCATTGTTCTCTTCTCTGCTGCTACCACCCACGTCCAAGCCACCACAGTTTTCCACAATGATTACTGAAATTGCCCATTTGTTTTCTCTGCTGCTTCCCTTGTTCTCTACAGTGATAAAAATAAAACATAAACAAGATAGTCATTTCTGATCTACAACTTTCCAATGGCTTCCCATTGCTCTAATATAATCTAAATTTATCATGCCCTACACAGCCCTTAGGTTCTAGACACTGCTTTCCTCTCTCACCTCCTCTCCCCTTACCCTCCCCCCTCCTCACTCAGGCCTTCCTTTGTCTTCCTCAAATGCATCGGAAGTGCTCCCACCTCACAACCCTTGCACTTCCTTTGCCCTGTGACTACTCCCTCCTTCCCCTAATTCTCCCAGGACTGCTCATCATCAGAGCCCAGCTCTAATGTCACTACTCCATGAGGAGCCTCCCCGACCACCTTCTTGAAAGCTCCCTCCTCCCAGTTATTCCCTGCCATATTACCATTTAATTTTTTCCATGACAATTATATTCTCCAATTCTATCTGTTTAGTCGTCATCCCCTCCACTAAGACATCTTTCTATCACTGAAAATAGGAACAGTAGCTACACATTGCAGGAATTCCACCATTTGATAAATGAATAGAATGTCTGGCAGAGTTTGATGTGGGGTGTGATATAAACCCTCTCCTTCGTCTATGCTATACAATCTTCAGTAATTTATACAATTGTGGTCTAATATTTTTGTTATGAGTGTGTTATGTGGGGGGAATTCAAACAGGTAGATAGACTTCTGTCCTAAAGTTAGCTCAGGGCAGGGACATAAGGCTATATGGGGATAGCAAATGTCACAAATACATGGGTAACATTAAAATAGCATTACAGGAAAAACACTCCAAAAGATAGGAATACTAGGAAGCTTTCTCAATATGGTAATGTTCATATAAGAAAAGCCTACAGCTAGCATTGCATTCAGTGGTGAAAGACAGAAAACTTTCCTGCTGAGATCAGAAACAAGAAAGAATTCTGCCCACTGTCAACACTGTTATTCAATATTGTGCTACAGCACTTAGGCTAGATAAAGAAATAACAGGCACCCAAACAGGAAAGGAACAACTAAAACGTTCACTATTTGTTGATGATATGATCCTATATATCTAGAAAATCCTGAAAATTCCACAACAAAACTACTACAACAAATAGACAAGTTCAGCAGAGTAGCAGGGTAGAAGATTAATACACAAAAATCAGTAGCATTTCTATACAATATTGATGAGCAATCTGAGGAGGAAATAAGAAAAAAGTTGTTGGGAAGTGGACATGGCCCAGTGATTAGGGCATCCACCTACCACATGAGAGGTCTGCGGTTCAAACCCTGGGCCTCCTTGATTCGTGTGGAGCTGGCCCATGTGCAGTGCTGATGCGTGCAAAAGTGCCCTGCCACTCAGGGGTGTCCCCGCATAGGGGAGCCCCACGTGCAAGGAGTGCACCCCATAAGGAGAGCCGCCCAGCACAAAAGAAAGTGCATCCTGCCCAAGAATGGCACTGCACACACAGAGAGCTGACACAACAAGATGACACAACAAAAGGAGACACAGATTACCAGTGCTGCTGATAAGGACAGAAGCGGTCACAGAAGAACACATAGCGATTGTATACAGAAAGCTGACAACTGGGGGGGAGGGGGAAAGGGGAGGGAAATAAAAAATAAATAAATAAATCTTTAAAATAAAAAAAAGTTGTTTATAATAGCAACTAAAAGAATCAAATATTTAAGAATAAACTTAACCAAGGGTATAAAGGACCTATATTCAAAAAAGCACAAAACATTACTGAAAGAAACCAAAGAAGACGTGAATAAATGGAAGGACTGTGTTCATGGACTGGAAGACTAAATATCATTAAGATGTCAACTCTACCCAAACTGAGATACAGATTCAATGCAATCCCAATAAAAATCCCAACAGCTTTTTTGCAGAAATGGAAAAGCCAATTATCAAATTTATTTGGAAGGATAAGGGGAACCAAATAGCCAAAAGTGTCTTAAAAAAAGAATGAAGTAGGATTCTCACTTCTTACTTTAAAGCATATTACTTACCTACAGTGGTTAAGAACAGCATGGTACTGGTATAAAAATAGACAGATTGACCAATGGAACCAAATCAAAAACTCAGAAATAGACCCTCTTATCTACAGTCAAGTGGTTTTTGACAAGGCAGTCAAGCTCTCCAAGCTGGGCCAAAAGAGTCTATTCAACAAACGGTGCCAGGAGAACTGGATATCCATATCCAAAAGAGAGAGAGGACCCCTATCTCACATCTTATACAAAAATTAACTCAAAATGGATCAAAGACCAAAAAATAAAAGCAACAACCATAAAAATCCTAAAAGAATGTGTAGGAAAACATCTTCAATGTCTTGTGGTAGGCAATAGGTTCTGAAACCTTACACCCAAAGCATTAGCAACAGAAGAAAAAATAGATAAATGGGACCTCCTCAAAATTAAGCACTTTTACATCTCAAGGGGGCTTATCAAAAGGGTGAAAAGGCAGTTGGCTCAATCGGAGAAAATATTTGGAAATCACATATCCAATAAGGGTTTAATATCCATGATATGTAAAGAGAGACTACAACTAAACAATAAAAAGACAAACCACCCAATGAAAAACTGGGCAAAAACTTGAATAAACATTTGCTCAAAGAATAAATACAAATGGTGAAAAAAACACATGAAAAAATGTTCAACATCACTAGCAATTAGGGAAATGCAAATCAAAACTACAATGAGATATCATTTCATGTCTACTAGAATGGCCACTATTAAAAGGTCAGAAAACTGCAAGTGTTCGAGAAGATGTAGAGAGAAAGGAATATTTATTCACTGCTGGTGGAAATGTTGAATGGTACTGCTGCTGTGAAAGTCTGTTCGGCAGTTCCTAAGGAAGCTAAATATAGACTTGCCATGGGACCCAGCAATACCACTACTAGAAATATATGCAGAAGCACTGAGAGCAGTGTCATGAACAGATATCTGCACATCAGTGTTCACAATGGCATTATTCACGGTTGCCAGATGTCCATCAATCAATGAATGGATAAACAAACTGTGGTATATACACACAATAGAATATTAGGCAGCGGTAAGAAGAAATGAAGTTGTAAAGCATATGGCAACATGAATGAACCTGGAGGACAGTATGTTGAATGAAGCAAGCCAGACACAAAAGGACAAATACTAAATGATTGCACTGTTATGAACTAAATATATTGCATCAACTCATGGAGTTAATAATTAGAATATAGGTCATCAGAAAATAGAAGGAAGGTAGAAAATGGAAAGCTGAGAGTTAATCTATGCAGAATTGATAAAAAAGGTCATAAATCTTTGGAAATGAATAGAAACAGTAAAAACACATCATAATATGACAGTGGTTAAAAAGGAAATTCTAAGGTCATGTATATTATTAGAAGGAAAACTAAAAAAGGTAACATAGGACTGTATAATATACTGTATCACATTCACCTCGTGTGAAATATGAATGAGTAATATTGCATATATAAGATTGTTTTTACAAAGTATTAATACAAACAAACTAGAGAGATGAAACAGAGTATCAACCTTGTATGGCAGGGAAAGCATAGAGAGACTGAGAAGTGATGAGTTTTTGTTTGTCTGTTTTTTGTTTCTCATTATTATTACTGGAGTAATGAAAATGCACTAAAAATAATTGAAGTGATGAATGCACAACTATATGAGTAACCATATAGTTGGAAGGATATATGTTTTATTAATAAGTTTCAAAAATTGATTTGTTAAAAATTAAATAGCTTTACAGTATACAGGGTTGCAGAGTGTAAAAGATGAGAGCCCAGTGAGCCTCATTTAAATTCTGGATGGATTACTGTGTGGGATCTGGGACAAGTTACTTAACCATCCTAAGCCTGACTTTTCTCCTCTTTAAAATAGGAATAACATCAGAATACTTATGCTAAAGAGTTATTGTAGAGATCAAATGAGAAGATGTATATAAAATCCAGCATTCTGCAGGGTATAGGCTTCACACACAGACATATTATTAAAAATAGTAAGTGGGATAATGCTTTGAACAACCAGCAAGAACTGGTTTTCTCAAAACTCTGGAAAACAGTTAAAGCACTGCAGTAACAAAACAAGTGCTGAATCAAAAAAAAAAAAAAAAAAAAAAGGCTACTTAAAAGCAGTAGGCCAGGGAGTCAGATGTGGCTTAAGCAATTGAGCTGCTGTCTACCATATGGGAGGTCCAGGGTTTGATTTCCAGGGCCTCTTGGTGAAGGCAAGCTTGCCCACTCAGGAGTGCTGGCCCACATGGAGAGCTGGTGCAGCAAGATGATGCAACAAAAAGAGACACAGAGAAGAGACGCAGCAGACCAGGGAGCTGAGATGGCACAAGAGATCAAGCACCTCTCTCCCACTCCAGAAGGTCCCAGGATCAGTTCCCAATGCCACCTAAAGAGAAGACAAGCAGACACAGAAGAACACACAGCAAATTGACAGAGAAAAGACAGCTAACTCAAAATAACTGGGGGAGGCAGGGGCAAGAAATAACTCTTGAAAAAAAAAAAAAAGCAGTAGGCCATAACAAAACTACTAAAACAAAAAAAATTCACCAAATTGGCACAGTACAAGATCAACAGCCAAAAATCAGTAATGTTTCTATACACAAGTAAGGAACAATCTGAAGAGGAAATTTTAAATATTCCATTTATAATAACAACAAAAAGAATCAAATATCTAGGAATAAATCTAACAAAGAATGCAAAGGACTTGCACACAGACAACTATAAAACATTGCTAAAAGAAATCAAAGACTTACATAAATGAAGAACATTCCATGTTCAAGGACTGGAAGAATAAATATTGTTAAGATGTCAGCTCTATGCAAAGCAATTTACAAATGTAATCCCAACCAAAACTCCAAAAGGTTTATTTACAGAAATAGAAAAGTCAATCATCAGATTTATATGGAAGGGTAAGGGGTTTCAAATAGTCAAATCCATCTTGAAAAAGAAGAACAAAGTTGGAGAACTTATACTTCCCAATCTTCAAACTTATTGCAAAACTACAGTAACCAAAACAGCAAGGTTCTGGCTCAAAGGCAGACATATTGACCAAAGGAATCAAATTGAGAGTGCAGAAATCAACCCATATGAGGGGTACTGATGCCTAATGTATGTAGAATTTTCTATTAGTTTGACAGTGAAAGTGTGGAAATGGATAGAATTGAACGTAACACATTATAAAAAGTATAATCAACATGGCTGGTTTATACACAGGATTGTGGCTGAAAGGGGTAGTCTAGGGATCTAAATGTGGTTAACAGGACAAATACAAGAATGTTCTTCTATAAACTAGAACAAATGTACATCACTATTACAAGATCATAAGAATATGGTGATAAGTGGGAAAAATACAATTAATGTAACTTATGGACTATAGTTAATAGCAATATTGTAATATTCTTGCATCAGTGTCAAAGAAGGTACTATATCAATTCTCAGAGTCAATAATGGGAATGGAGTTTTTTCATTTGGACTGAGGAAAACCTTAAAATATTAACTGAGGTGATGACTACAGAACTCTGTAATGAAAGTGAGAGCCACTGAGTGTACACTTTGGATAGTTGGTACATGTAAGAGATTGTATCACACAGTGAACCATATGGTGGAAGATGAACTGTAGTCAACAGTACAAATATGAGAGCATTCTCTCATGAACTCTAACAAATATACAATACTGAAACATGGAGGATAGAAAAAAATATACCAAATGTACACTATGGACCATAGCTTGTGGTAATATTCTAATGATGTTCTTTCATAATCTGTAATAAACATTCCACAACAATGTAAAGTGTTGGTGGAGGGGTGTTGTATGGGGATTCTGCACATTATGCATAATTGTTTTATAACCTCACAACTTCTCTCATAAAAAAAAGTAATCAACCTTCACGTTTATGGCCAACTAACTTTTGACAAGGGTACGAAGACCACTCAATTAGGAAAGAATAATCTCTTCAACAAATAGTGCTGGGAAAATTGGATATCCATATGAAAGTGAATGAAGATGGACCCATACCTCACACCATTTACAAAAATAAACTCAAAATGTGTCAGACCTAAATATAAGAACCAGAAATACATAATTCCTAGAAGAAAATACAGGGAAGCACCTTCAGGAACTTGTATTAGGCAATGGTTTCTTAGATTTTTTTACTCAAAGTATGAGCAACAAAAGAAAAAATAGATAAATGGGCCCTCATCAAAATTAAAAATGTTTGTACCTCAAAGGATTTACCATGAAAGTAAAAAAAAAAAACAAACTAAAGAACAGGAGAAAATATTTAGAAACCACATACCCAATAAGGGTTTACTATCGAGACTATATAAAGAAATCCTACAACTCAACCTTAAAAAGACAAAGAACCCAATTTAAAAATGGGCAAAAGGTGTGAATAAACATTTCTCCAAAGAAAATATGCAAACAGCCAAAAAGTCAAAAGCACTTGAAAAGATAGTCAACATCATTAGCCACTAGGGAAATGCAATTCAAAATATTTCACACCCACTAGAATGACTACTATTAAAAAAAACAGAGAAGTACAAATGTTTGAAAGAATGTGGAGAAATAGGAACACTCATTCATCGTTGGTGGAAATGTAAACTCCTGTGGGAGACAGTTTGACAGGTCCTCAAGAAGGTAAGTATAGAATTACCATATGACCTGATAATCTCACTTCTAAGTGTATACCCAAAATAATTATAAGCAGGGACTTGGCAGATATTTACATGCCAATGTTTATAGCAGCATTATTCACAATTGCCAAAAGATGGGAGCAACCCAATAATCTATCAACCAATGAACTGATATGATAAACAAAATGTGGTATATGCATACAATGTAGTATTATTCAACTGTAAAAAGCAAGGTCTGATACATGTGACAAAATGTATGAACCTTGAAGACATCATGTTGAGTGAAGTAAGCCAGACACAAAAGTATATATATTGTGTGATCTCACTGAGATGAATAAGTAAGTTTAGGGTCAGAATCTAGAATATAGGTTACCAGCATCTGGGGTTGTGGTAGGGAATGGGGAATTAATGCTTAAATTTTATAGAAATATCTATTAGGATGATGGAAAAGTTTTGGTAATGGATCATGGTAATGGTTGTGCAACATTGTGATCATAATTAACAGCACTTCATTCTACATTTGAATGTGATCAAAAGGGAAATTTAAGGTTGTATATATGTTATTATACTGATTTTTTAAACCCATAGGACTGTACAACACAAACAGTGAACCCTAGTGTAAACCTAGTATAATAGTATAATTATAAAAACGTTGTCATCAATTATATCAATATATCACACTAATGCAAAGTATTACTAGTAGGGTAGAATATGGGAACTCTGTATTTCATGCACGATTTTTCCATAAACCTATAAATTCTTAAATAAATAAATAAAAAGCAGGAGGATTTCATGGTGCCCTGGCTGGCCCCTCCCTCACCCTTCATCAGCTGGGAACAGAGTCTGCTCATGCTCCCTGTGCAGAACCCTGGCCCTGGTTCTGAGGGGAGCTAAGTAAGTCTCATTTACATAGTGGGAGCATGTATGTCTAGCCCAATCTGTCTGGAAGAGGCCTGAGGCACTTGTCATCTCAGAATTTGCCCTGTGTGTAGGAGGTGATTACAGAGCATTCCTATAGAAACTGTGGGATAACAGTCAAGGCACACTGCCTGGAGGAAGGCATTCCTGGCTGTAGGATATAGTATGCAATGCCTGATCTATCAGGAAACTGTTTCCTAGGATAGAGGGGTTGTTCGGAACCATGTAAACTGGCAAATTCCCAGTGCCACATGCATACGCCCAAGACAAGTTGCATGCACAGAAAGGCCCAGGGAGGACCCTACAATTTAGCCTGGAGCTATTCATTAAACTCTTTACATGAATAGGCCTTGAAGGAGAGCTCATGCAGGTCAATTTGGAAAGTCTAGAAAAAATATTTTATTTTTTCCCTCCTTTTTTTAAATTATTTCCTGGTATTCCAGGAAAGCTCTGTTATAATAATAGCTTGAAACAAATACCTCTGAGTCTAAATTCCAGACACAACACATTAAGATACCAAAATGCCCAGGTTTCAATGAAAGGATACAAAACATACAAAGAATTGGGAAGTAATAGCCCAGGCAAAGGATAAGATTGAATCATTAAAAACCATCAATAAAGAGAACCAGACCTGGGACATTAAGACAAGGACTTTAAAAATTCATCCTAAATATGTTCAAAAAGCTAAAGGAAAACCTGGACAAAAAACTAAAGGAAATCAGGAAAACAATAAATGAACACAAAATGACTGTCAATAGAGAAATGGAAATTATGAAAAGGAACCAAACAGAGTTAAAGACCACAGTAACAGAAATAAAAAGTTCACTAGAGGGATTCAATAGCAGATTAGAGCTGGCAGAAGAATCAGTGAACTTGAAGATAAGACCATTGAAATCATCCAGTCTAAGAAAAAGAGAGAAGAAGGCATGGAGAAAAGCAAATGGACCCTGAGGAAACTGTGGGGCATGAGCAAGCATACCAATACATGGATTGTGGAAATCCAAAGTGGAGGAGAAAGAGAAAGAGGCATGGAGAATATCCACAGTAATAATGGATGTGAAATTCCCAAATGTAACATCAAAACCTGAATGCAAACATCCAAGACACTCAACCAATTCCAAATAGGTAAAACCCAAATAGACCCAAGCCACAACATATTATAATCAAACTGTCAAATGCCAAAGATAAAGAGAGAATTCTGAAAGCTATAAGAGAGAAGCAATACGTCACCTACAATGGAACCTCAATAAATCTAAGTGCCTATTTCTCATCAGAAACCATGGAGGCGAGAAGGCAGTGAGATGATATATTTAAAGTACTGAAAGCAACACATTGCCAACCAAAAATTCTATATCTGGAAAAACTATCATTTGAAAATGAGGGAAAGATTAAGATATGCCCAGATAAACCAAAGCTGAGGTAGTTTAATGCCACTAGACCAGTCCTACAAGAGATGCTAAAGAGCGTTCTGCAGGTTGCAAGGAAAAGATGATAGACAATAGATGAAAGTTGCATGAAGATGCCAGGTAAGGGTAACAACAAGGGTAAATATAAATGCCAGTACTGCTGTATTTTTGTTTTTTTTAACTCTACTTTTCACTTCCTACAGGATCTAAAAAGTGAATGCATAAAATGTGATGAAAAATCTGTAGGTTTGGACTCATAATGTATAACCATGTAATTTTGGCAAGAACTACCTAAGAGTGGGAAGATGGAGGAGGCTAAGAAAATAGTTTGTACATACTATTGAAGGTAAGTTGGTATCAAATTAATTGAGATTGTTATTGATTTAGGATGTTGAGTTTAAGCACCAAGTTAACTATTAAGAAAGTATCAGAGAATATATAAACTCATAGAGACAGAAATTAGAGTACAGGTTGTCAGGGGCACAGGGAAGGAGGAATGGGGAGTTAATGCATAGTAGATGTAGGGTTTCTGATTGGGGGATATGGGAAATTTTTAGTAATGAAAGTGGTGACTGTACCATAACGTGGGAAAATAGCTTGAATTTGAGTGTGGGAACCTGGCTTAAAGTTGAAATGTTTCCATAATGCAGATAAGAAGTGTGGGCTTAGGAACACCAGCCTTGACTAGATGGAACGCTGTCTGGTCAGCACAAAAATTATTTGTGTGCGGAAACATTTGAACCTTGTATGACCTGTTCCCTAGCATTGTAGGTGCTGCAGCTTTAATAACAAGCAGCCTTGAAAGTAAACATAGGTAACTACTGCTTTGTAATTTCTAATAAATACGATGTGGAAACTAGGGTAGAGGCTCTCAGTTTCGGAAGCTGTTGAGTCCCCTGGTCCCATCTTTAATTTCTCTCTTGTGTCTTTCTTTCTGTCCTTTTATTTTTTCAGTTCTGCATCGCCTTTCCTTCGTGCAAACCTATTGCTGAACTGGTCTAGGCACCATAATATTGTGAAAGTGATAAATCCCATTGAGTAGTATATTTGGCAGTAGTAGGGATGGAAAATTTTTTGTTGTATATATATTCCCACAATTTAAAAAAAGAAAGAAAGAAAGAAAGAAAGAGAAACTAACAAGAAAATTACAATTAAATACAATACATGATCCTGAATTGGATCCAGCAAGGGAAGAGAAAAGGTTCAAAGGGATATTATTGCTGCACATGAAAAAACTGGAATATAGAATGTAAGCTTTATAGCAATGTTAAATTTCTTGAACTTAATAACTGTACTTAAGATAGTTACATAAATTAATATCCTTGTTCTTAGGAAGGTATGGGGCAGTATTAAGTGTTCAAGTAGCGTGATATATATACCCTACATTTAAGTGTTCAGAAAATGGATTGATAGATAGATGGTTGGTTGGCTGGAAAGAAAGGACGGAGGGCGGGAGGGAGAAAAAGAGAAAGAAAGAAATGGCACATGGTAAAATGTGAAAATTGGTGATCTGGGTACCAGGGGGCAGTGGGATATAGAAGTATGTTTGCTCCTGCATTGCATTCTCTGACTCCTAGCTTTTATACAGTCTCACTAATACACAGTAAGGGAAACCCTAGTTCAGCTGGGCCACACAGTAACTAAAAATAACATCTTCAAAAGATCCTATTTATAATGGGTTCTCACACACAGGGAATGCTGATTAAAATTAAGAATATGTCTTTTCTTGGGGTATATAATTCAATCTAACACACTGTATGACCTGATGGTTCCACTCTTAGAAATATGCTCAAAAGAAGTGAAAGCAGAGATTAAAACAGATATTTGTACACCATGTTCATAGCAGCATTATTCACAATAGTCCAAAGGAGGAAATGGCTCAAGTATCCATCACAAATGGATAAATAAAATGTGTTATACACATACGTGGTGGTTCAAAATGGTATGTACCCCAGAAAAACATGTTCTTAAAGCTAATATGCTCCCGTGGGTGTAAATCCATTGTAAGAAGGACCTTTCGATGAGCTGACTTAAGATTGTCCCACCTCAACTAGGATGGATCTTAATCCTCTTGCTGGAGTCCTTTACAAGAGAATGAAACTCAGACAGAGAGAAAGCCACAGGAAGCAAAAAGCTGGAAGCAAGGAAACCCAGAAGTGAAGGGAGAGACCAGCAGATGCCACCATGTGGCAGAGGAGCCAAGGATTCTTGGCAGACGGTCTTCAGGAAGAAAACATCACTTGGCTACACCTTAATTTGGACATTTTCCTGAACTTGAACCATGAATGAATAAATTTCTCCTATCCAATTTGACCCATCATGGTATTTGCTTTAAGCAGCTTAGGAAATTAAATTACATTACATCTTGATACCAGGAGAGTGGGGGCACTACTTTACCAAAAATGTGGAAACAAATTTGGAATTAGATCATGAGTAGTGGCTAGAAGAATTGTGAAGCAGTTAGAGAAAAGATCTAGATTGCTTTAGATAGACTGTTGGTAGAAACATGGATGCTAAAGTTAATTCCAGTGAGGTTTAGACAGAGAGGATGTATGTGTTATTGGAAACAGGAAAATCAGTGATCCTTGTTTTAATATGACAGAGAACTTGGCAAAATTGAGTTCTATTGTCATGAAGGCAGAACTTTAAAGCAATGAGCTTGGATATTTAACTGAGGAGATTTCCAAGCTAAGTGTGGAAAGTTTTACAATCTGGTTTCTCCTTGCAGCTTATAGTAAAATGTGAGATGAAAGGAATAAGATGAGAACTGAACCCCTGAAATTGATGGTTTGGAAAATGCTGAACTTCCAGAAAGCAAGGACCCAGAGAATAGTGCCCCATGTGAGGGTTTAACTCAACATGGAACCAGCTAGCCATTTAAGAGCATAGCAAGACTGGAAGTGCAGTTATCCAGGAAGGAGCTGTGGAAAGTCCTACTGTCTGATGGGTTTGTACTCTGTACTACATGCAAAACTGATAAGATTTTTAAGATCTATATGAACAGAACCACTGCAAGTCCAGAATAAAAGAAACAGATTAAAGGAAAAATCACTTCAAAAGCAGAATCAGGAAAGCTGAGGTCTGGACCAAAGTCATCTTCTAGAGCTAAGAGAGTGGGCCTACATATGTGTGTGTGGAAAGGTTGAGTCTGCCCCAGTGTTTGAGGAAGGTGGGTGTTCTGCCCTATTGTTCAGGAACAGTGCTACCCTCCAGTATTCCCAGATGCCTGGGAACGTGGAGAGTCTGGTTGCCTTCCTGATAAATGAGGAGAGTGGAATCTTCAGCCCGGTGATCGGGGAGAGCGTGGCTGCTGCACAAAAACTTTGAAGAGGTGGGGTTGCTGCTTTATCAGGTCCAAAGGACAAAAAATCATTCCATGAGTGACTCTCAGACCTTGAAATTTAATGGAGTATGCCCCACAGGGTTTTGAAATTGCTTGGGACCCATGACCTCTGTTTTCTTCCAATCTCGCCCTATGAGTATGGAAATGTTTATCCTATACCTGTCCCTCCTTTGTCTATTGAAGCAGATAACTAGTTCTTTAGGTCCACAGATGAGAGAAACTATGTCATAGGACAGACCACACCTATAACCTAATTTGATGAGACTTTCTACTTAATATTTTTTAGGAGGTACTGGGGATTGAATCCTGGACCTCATACATGGGAAGCAGGCACTCAACCACTGAAGTACACTACTCCCCTTGTACTTAGTATTGTTACTGAAATGACTTAAGGCTTTTGAGATATTGTGATGGGATGAAAAATCTTACATACAAAAAGAAAATATCAGGAAGTGGATTTGACTCAATTGATAGAGCATCGCCTACCATATGGGAGGTCCAGGGTTCAAACCCAAGGCCTCCTGACCCGTGTGGTGAGCTGGCCCATGTGCAGTGCTGATGTGTGCAAGGAGTGCCATGCCACGCAGGGGTGTCCCCACATAGGGGAGCTCCACAGTAGGAGTGAACCCTGCAAGGAGAGACACCCCACGCAAAAAAGGCACAGCCTGCCCAGGAATGGCACCGCACACATGGAGAGCTGACGCAGCAAGATGATGCAACAAAAAGAGACACAGATTCCTGGTGGCACTGACAAGAATGCAAGTGGACACAGAAAGCAGACAATGGGGGGGAGGAGAGAGAAATAAATGAAAAATAAATCTTTAAAAAAATCTCTTTATGGGGTTCAAAGGGCAGAATATGGTGGTTTGGAACTATATGTACCTCAGAAAAACATTTTCTTAAATTTAACCTATTCCTGTGGGTGTGAACCCATTATAAGTAGGAACTTTTGATAAGGCTACTTCAATTAAGATGTGACCTACCTCATTCAGGATGGGTCTTAATCCTCCTACTAGAGGCTTTTATAAGAGAATGAAATTCAGACAAGGAGAGAGAAAGCCATGGAAGAAAGAAGATGAAACAACAAACCTGGAAGAGAAGAGAGAGACCAGCACATGTCACAATGTTTCTTGCCATTTGACAGAGGAGCCAGACTCAAGCAATGTAATCCAGCCCACAACAATTCACATAGGGTAGGGGAGATACAGGCTGACTTATCTAGGATTCCATTGAATCTGTACCCACAAAGGCTTCCCAGAGATTTGGGGAAGCAACACTAGATTTTCAGGATAAAAAACAACCCTTTCTTTATCTCTATTCTCTTCCCTCTCCTGATTTCCTTAGTTCTTTGCTCCTTTCCTTCACTTCCCATCACCCCAAGTTGTTTGACCTCTTGAAGAGAGGTCTCTGCATGTGTTCCAGAGTATTCTTGGAAATCATGTGCTTTCAGTACTGATTAGAAGTCAGGAAGATGGAGGACTTAGGAGTGAGGGATTTGGGAGAGAGATATTCTCTGCAATCTGGCCTTGAAATTGAAGTATTTTTTTAAATCAGCACCCTCTGCGGTGTGAAGACTGACCACCTGTTAGCAGAGGGCAGAGAGCAGTTTCTCTTCAGTGAGTTTGGCCAGCAATACCCACTTTGAATCTCTGCTCTGGCCAAACCAGAATCACCAGCAAGTGGAGATTAAAGAGACACCTCAGTGGTAAGATTTGCCTAAGAACACCATCTGCTGGCCAGCCAGGAAATTGCAAGGAGAAAAAATGCTTCTTGGAGTCTCTTGTCCCAGACCCCTCGGATTGGATCTGCAACCCATTCGTGGGTCCCTGACCCTATTCTGAAAACTTGCATTTTAAAGACTTAGAGTGAGTTGAATCAAAAATCAGAGAAGAGGGAGCAGCTGTGGCTCAATCAGTTGGGCACCCGTCTACCATATGGGAGCACCTGGGTTTGTGGCCTGGGGCCTCCTTGTGAAGGCAGGCTCGCCCACATGCCACAGAGAGCCACCCAGGCTGCAAGTGCTGCAGAGAGCTGACTCAGCAACGTGACGCAACAAAAAGAGGGAGACAAGTGAAAACACAGAAGCGCGCGCAGCTAATGGATACAGAGAGCAGAAAACAAGCAAGCCGTGGGTGGGGGGGGGGGGATAAATAAAAAAATAAAATACAGACACATAGAAGAATGCACAGAGAATGGACACAGAGAGCAGACAGCAAGCAAGCCACAAGGGAGGGAGGGAATACATTTATTTTTAAAAATCAAAGAAGAGCCATGAAACAAAACTATTAGGCAAAAGAGAGAAATTGGCTATCAGAGTAAATTCACCAAACTATCAGATGCCTAGACATCAGCAAAAGTTACAATCCATACTTGGAAACGGGAAGAAATGGCCCAGACAAAGGAACAAACCAAAAATCTTGACTAGACACAGGATTTTTAAGACAAATAATCAGTGATAATCACACAAATTTCCTAAATCAATTCAAGGAGTTGAAAGAAGATATTACTAAAGAGATAAAGGATATTAAGAAGATATTGGGTGAGCATAAAGAACAATTTTAACACTGCAAAGAAAAGTAGCAGAGTTTATGGGAATGAAAAACAAGGAAGAGATTAAAAATACATTAGAGGCACATAACAGTGGATTTGAAATGGTAGAAGAATGAATAAGTAAAATGGAGGACAGAACATCTTAACTTGAAAAAATAGAAGAACAGACAGAAAAAGAGAATGGAAAATATTGAACCGGGTTTCAGGGAATTGAATGACAACACGAAACACATGAACATTTGTATTATCGATGTCCCAGAAGAAGAAAAGAATGGAAAAGGGGCAGAAAGAGTATTTGAGGAAATAATGACTGAAAACCTCCCAACCCTTATGAAATACATAAATATCAATATCCAAGAAGGACAGAGCACCCCAAACAGAATAAATCTGTATAGATCTACTCTGAGACACCTACTACTCAGAATAATAGATACCAGTGATAAAGCATTCATTTTCTCCCCAGTGAAGACCCTTTTATTATTATTATAGGCTTAATAAGTGATACTTCCTAGGAAAAAGGGTCACAGACATCTATCATAAATATCTCTGTTTTAGCAAAATCTGTAGCAACAAATTACTCTCAAAAGAAAATAGTGAAAATTCAAGTTCATATTTTGCCTCTTGCACTTAGTAACTCTATAGAGTCCACATTGTGGTTAACTCTCCAAAATTTCTTTCCATCCCAGCCAATCTCAGTGACTCAGTTTCCTTGCCAGAGATGGATTTAAAAATGAGCTGGCCTAAACCAGTAGGGGCTAATGAGATGTGGGAATAGGCTTGCTTAGAGTTTCTAGGAAAGAAATCTTATGTTTTCTGTATGAACAAGGGAGCCCATAGTCCCAAATTGTAACAGCAGCCACCTCACAACCTGGAGGGCAGCCAGACTTAGGATGAAGTCAACGAAGAAAATACCAGAGGAGAGACACAAAAAAGGATTTAGCCTTCATGCATACAGAGCTTCAGTGATAGACACTTGATAATGTAAGGTATAAATTTCCCAATTGCTTAAGCCATTTTAAATTGAAGTTTTCTGCAACTTGCAGCCAAAAATATTCTAAATGATGTACTATGTGTTCTTGGACAAGTTACTTCATATAGCTTAGCTTACATTTCTTAACAGCAAAGTGATTTGCCTACTTTAGAGGTTAGTTATGGAAAGTCTTTGACAAAGCTTTTACAATTCTGAAAAAAAAAGAGAAAATCCAGGACAGTGTAGTAAGTTTTCCATAAAGTCAATTTTAAGCTATTTTAGAAACTTTATTTATGAAATGACCTCCTTTGCTATTATCATGTCCTTTCTTTTATGAATGATGGTGATGGTATATGATAACTTTTTCTCCTCAAATATTATTTGGCAAGATAACAAGTTGGACACTTTATGTTGATAGTTCATATTTTTTGGTCTTTACAATCCAAAACTCTGGTTTTTACCAGGTGAAAATGCTTGGAAAGCTACAAAAGTGTACAAATATGGGTTATTATTTTCTTATTTAAGCACAGAATAGTTTCTGAGCAAACTCCTGTTTGGAGGGAAGGTGCTCATTGCACTGGGATTTAAATTTCTTTCCTTTCTTCTGGACCTGTGTGGTTCATGTGAAAGAAGAGAGAAGGAAGAAATGTCCCTAAGCAGATGATTTGCATCTTGTGCCCCTTAGATACCAATAGAAGGGGGTAGCACCCCCAACCACTTCAAACCCCAACTCTCAGCTACCCTGAGTTTCCTGGTCATAAAGTAAGCACTGCACGTGAAAGAAACCTACTTTAACTCATCATACTTTCATTTTCATATTCACTGGGCACTGTGCCTTACCATACAAAGTAAATAAAGAATATTTGCTGCTCAGCTGGTTGCCAACTGTAAATCTCTTCTAGGAGCAGAATGTGTAAATAAAATGTTACCTTGTCCTATACAAACATGTGAAAAGGAAATAAAGCTTTTAAAGTGACCATTTCAGTACACAAAACCCTTTTTTCAATTAATTATCTATTTTTCTTTCATCACACAAATGCTCCATTGCATTGTATGTATGAAAATCCTTATTAAAACACTCTATAAAAAAGAAAATTAACGAATAACTTTAGCAGATCAGAAACTCCCCCGAGGTTAAAATGTTGGGATTTAACCATCTTGCTCCTCAAAGCAGACTCCCTGAAAAATAGCAAGAAGCAATTTTAACCCTTCTATAAATACACAGTATTAAAATTATGTATGTGAACTGAGTACTGTTTCCATTTCTATGTGATCACTATGCCCTAATAACACGTGGAACATTAAAACTGAAAGGAAATTTAGAAATTACCTCACCAACCTCCTTATTTAAGAATCCAGGAGATGTAGTTCCAGTGGTTGAGAGTTGCTTCCCACAAACAAGGTCACAAGTCCGATCCCTGGTACCTCCTGAAAACAAAACAGACAAATGAAAAAACCCACTCTCATTGGGGAGTGGATGTGTTGAGTGCCTGTTTCCCATGTACACGGTCCTGGGTTCAATCCCCAGTACGTCCTAAAAAAAAAAAATCCAGGAGACCAGGAGATGTAGTTGAAAGCATGTGGGTTTAAAGCCATTTGCCAACTATGAAATCTTAGGATGTCACTTCTCACTCATCCACCAGCTTCCTTATCTGGAAAGTACAGATAATAATATTCAGGGGGCATATAAGCCACACAGACTTAGGAAGTTATGTAGACTTTCTCAAAGTTACCCTGTTAGTTTAACCTTCCCTGCACAATTAGAACAGAACCAATTAACAAAGACCTTGTCATTAAAAAGAACTGTCATACAAATGTACTACTAATTTTTAGCTATTTTGGCCTGTCTTGGTTAATATCGCTGGAAGCAGGTTCCAGATGTACTTTGAAGTCTATATGCTATCTTATCCTAAAGTACCTAGAAGAGTTTAACATCTGTATGGAGACTATATGCCATCTGGGAAGATGGCAGAATAGAAAGGTCTGGGACTCTCTTCTCTCCCAGAAAAATAGCTAGAGGACAGGCAGAAACAACCTGGAAAAAATTTTTCTAGGGTTTAGAACACCAGGGGAAGACTAGACACTGCCCAGCAGAGAGAGGGACAAAGGAAAAGAACTGTGATAGCAAAACTGTGAGTTAAGAGTGGCAGCTGCTGCAGTGGCACCCTCCTCCACACTGCAGACACTTTTGAATACTCAGGACTCTGGGCTCAGTCTACTCCCCAGGAAAGGGGAGAGAGAGGGACACAGTCTAAGGCTGGCTCAGCTTTTTGCGCACAAATTAGGTGGCTGTGTCCCACTACCCCGTTTCCAGTGAGGCCATACCATTGTTTGCCTTGGGAGCCAGCTCCAGACTAAAGAGATCTGGGAGTAAAGAGACCTGACCCTCTCAATCTCCTTCTCTAACCAGGATTGCTTGTTGAGAACAAAGAGGGGAGTGGAATTATTTCCTATCTGGGTAAAGGGAGGAGACTGCCAGCAAAGGTTGGAGAACTGTCTCTGAGAAGTTTGAATTAGAATGTTCTTAGCCTCCAGGCAGGTACCTATATCACCTTACTCCTGTGCATGTTGCAACAACACACTCCAACCAGGCATTTAATTGAAAGAGATTCCAAAGTGTGCCATCTGCTGGCAGTCCAAAGAAGTGCATGTGAGGAAATTAAAAGTAAATAAGTGAGAGACTTTTTCTGACTTAATAGCCTCCCTCCCCAAAGCCTGAGAGAGTCTGCAACACTGGGTCCAGAGCCCAGTTTTAAACAACTAACAAAGTAACAAAGACAATCCTTAAGACCCAGGTTTAACCAAAAATCAAAGAACATGTCAGTAACACACAGCCTCCTGCCACTAAATCCCTGTGCAAGAGAGAGAAACTGAGCATCTGCATAAAATCACAACCCTAATCAGATGCCTAAACCTCAACAAAAAATTGAGCCATACTGAGAAAGTGGAAGACATGGCCCAAGAAAAGGAATATACCAAAGCTCCAGAAAAGATGTGGGATTTGAGACAACGAATCAACAAGATGTACACAAATTTTGAAAATCACATTAATGAGTTGAAAGACAATATGGCTAAAGAGATAAATGTCATCAAGAAGACACTGAGGCGCCAACCATTTTATCCAGGTCATATGCCCATTCTTACAAGGTCGCTAATAAAATTCTTTTCTCCTCCAGGAAAAAAAAAAAAGAAGACACTGAGTAAGTGCAATGAAGAATTTATAAACCTGAATTTAAAAAGTGACAGAGTTCATGGGAATGAAAGACACAAGAGGTGAGATTTAAAAAACACATTAGGAAAATAAAAAATAAATAAAATAAAAAACACATTGGGGCATACAAGAGCAGACTCAAAATAATAGGAGAAAGAATAAGAAATAGAGAAGACAGAACAGTTGAAATTGAAGAAAGAACAGAAAAGAATGGGAAAAATTGAGCAGGGGCTCAAGGATTTAAATGACAACATGAAACACAACAACATATGTGTCATGGAAGTTCCAGAAGGAGAAGAGAAGGAAAAGTGGGCAGAAAGAGTATTCAAGGAAATAATAGCTGAAAAATTCCCAACTCTTATGAAAGAAATGAACTTACATGTCCAAGAAGCTCAGCATACCCCAATCAAAATAAATGCAAATAGACCTACTCCAAGACACATACTACTCAGAATGTCAAACACGAAAGATAGAGAGAAAATTCTGAGAGGAGCAAGGGAGATGCAAACCATCACATACAAGGGATGTCCAGTAAGATTTAATGTGGATTTCTCATCAGGAACCATGAAGGTGAGAAGACAGTGGTATGATTACAATTAGAATACTGAAAGAGAAAACTGCCAACCTAGAATTCTTTACCCAGCAAAATTGTCCTTCAAGTATGAAAGTGAGTATAAAATAATTACAAACAGAAACTAAGAGAATTCATTAAAAAAAGAATTCACCTTTGCAGGAAATATTATTGGAAGCCTCAGAGCCTAAAAGAAAAAGACAGGAGAGAGAGGCTTGGAGGAGAGTATAGAAGAAAAAATAGCAGAAAGGATAACTAAAAGATTAAAAACACAGAAAAATATATGATATGACATATGAAAACCAAAGAATAAAATGTTGCAAATAAATAATACATTCCTGTTATTGAATGTGAATGGATTAAACACCCCAATCAAAAGATACAGGCTGACAGAATGGATTTTTTAAAAATGAGTCACTCAAATGCTGCTTACAAGAGTCATCTTAAATCCAGGGATACAAACCAGTGGAAAGTGAAAGTTTAGAAAAAGATCTCCACACAAATAGAAACCTAAAAAGAACAGGGGTACCTATACTAATATTTGACAAAACAGACTACAAATGCAAAGAAGTTTTAAGAGATAAATTGGTTATTATATATTAATAAAAGGAACAATCCATCAGTAAGATATAACAGTCATAAATATCTATGCACCTAACCAGGGTGCCCCAAAATACATGAGGAAAACTCCAGTAAGACTGAAGAGAGAAATAGACATCTCTACAATAATCATTAGAGATTTCAATATACCATTAACATCATTAGATAGAACAACTAGACAGAAAATCAGCAAGGAAACAGAAAACTTGAACAACGTGATAAACAATTAGGCCTAACAGACATATACAGAATGTTGCACCCAAATTCAGTGAGTTATGCATTCTCCTCAAGTGCCCATGGATCTTTCTCCAGGATAGACCATGTGTTAGGTCACAAAGCAGCTCTCAATAAAAAGAAAAAGATTGAAACTCAACAAAGCACCTTCTCAAATCATAATGGAATGAAACTGGAAATCAATAATTGATAGGAAAGAGGTAAATTTGCAAATGTGTAGAGGCTAAACAACACACTCCTAAATATTCAGTGAGTCAAAGAAGAAATTGCAAGTGAAATTAGTAAATATATTGAGACAAAAGGACCTTATATGGAAGGTTCAATGCGGATCAGCAGAATATACATGTCTACATAAAATAACATGACTTTAAAATGCTGTTTGACCTAAAGTAAGGGGGAAATGGAAAGGAGAAATGAGTTTATATGGCTACGAGTTTCTAAAAAAGAGTCTGGAGGCTGGCAGAAGGATTGCCCTCATGCACAACTGAGCAGAGTCAGAGAGACAGATAAAGCAGATACAACCCCCAGATATTGGTTCCTATGAAGGCTAAAGAGACCCATGAGAGTTATGGTCATGGCCGATGGGGTTTACTACCAGGGCAGATGGCCCCTCTCTGGAAATGGTGTTTATGTGTGATGAATCTGGACTCAGATGGGATCTCCCTTCATAAGACTTTCATACTAATCTGCTGGAGGTACAGTTAACGTTGGGGTTTAAGATATAGTTAGGGGATTTGAATCTCTGGACTGATAATGTGATAGCCAGGTCCTGAGCCTCAACAGACTCCAGCACCTACAATCTGATTTATTGGACTTACCACACTCAGCTAAGATGGAGTTGAAGAAGGACAATCACCACACCATGGAGCCTAGAGTGATTACAACTGAAAATGGGAGGATGGCAGCCAGCATCCATGTGGAATCTGAGCCTCCTCTTGACATAGAGGTGCAATGGACACAACCAATCCAATGTCCACATAGAAGAGGTGGCATTGGATTGGGAAAAGTGGACATGGTGGACGATGGGTATGGGGAAGGGCAGGAAGAGATGAGAGGTGGGGGCGTATTTGGGACGTGGAGCTGCCCTGGATGGCGCCTCGGGGGTGATCACCGGACATCGTGGATCCTCACAGGGCCCACTGGATGGAATGGAGGAGAGTATGGGCCATGATGTGGACCATTGTCTATGAGGTGCAGAGGTGCCCAAAGATGTACTTACCAAATCCAATGGATGTGTCATGATGATGGGAACGAGTGTTGTTGGGGGGGTAGAGGGGGGGGTGGGGGGGTGGGGTTGAATGGGACCTCACATATATATTTTTAATGTAATATTATTACAAAGTCAATAAAAAAAATAAAAATAAAAACGAAATAAAGACAAAAAAAAAAAAAGAGGAAATGATGAAACTATTATTGGAAACTGGTAAAAAGCAGTCTGTGTTTTAAAGTTGCAGAGAATTTAGCAATATTGACTCCTGATGTTATATGGAAGCCAGAATTTGAAAATGGTGAGCCTGGATATTTAGCTGAAGAGCTTTCTAAAGTAAACTCAGAGAATGCAGTTTGGCTTCTTCTTGCCACTTTTAGCAAAATGCTAGATGAAAGAGATACACTGAGAACTGAATTGTTGGGCACAAAGAAACCAGAAATATATTTTAGAATTTCCAAGTTTCTGGAAATCATGCCCCCAGACAATAATGCACCATTAGAGGAATTAACTAGACTTGGAACTTGTAAGCCAGGATTGAAAATGCAATCCTGTGGAAAGTGTTACTCTCTGATGGCTTGAACCCCTGTTTCTTGCATGCTAAACCAACAAGCTTTTTGTGACATCTGTATGAACAAAACCACTGTCAGCTTCTATTAAAAGGGACATGAAGGGGTGAAATGGAAGGGAAACAGCATTAAGAGGAAAACCATGGAAGCTGAGGTCTGTAATTAAGACATCTCCTTGGGCCTAAAGAGGAACCCCACCCATGTGTACAGAGAGGGTGAGTTTGCCCCAGCATTTGAAGAGGGCCAATGTTCCAGCCTGCTGTCCAGGGAGAGTTTTGCTGTCCTAAGCTACAGAAAGAGTGGAGTACATTCTTCAGGGACTGGAAAGAGTAAGGTTGACACCCCAGTGCTCTGAGAGGGGAGGGCCTGTTTCCTATAGATTAGGGAAGGCCAGGTCACCCACTCACTGTTCTGAGAGGGTTGGGACTATACATGCAAAGGGAGTATGATGCTGCCAGTGCACTATACTAAGGGGGTTGAGACTGTACCCCAGAGATTGGGAAAAGAGTGGCCATCACCTTCATGTTCTTAGAGAGTGAGACCTGGAGCTCAGTCCCCACCCAAATGTTTGATGAGGGTTGAATGAGCAAAATGGCCATTGGGCAAGCCTGTGGAAAGGGTGGGCCCCCATGAAGCCCCAGGGTGAAGTAGCCATCATCTTAAGAAGTGACTCTCAGACTTTGAAATCTAATGGAGTATGCCCTACAGGTTTTCAGAACTGTAGGGGACCAATGATTCATGTTTCCCTCCCAAATTCTCCTTATGGTAATGCAAATGTTTATGCTATGTTTGTCCCTTTGTATATTGGAAGCAGATAAACTATTTTGTAAGTTTCACAGGTCTGCAGTGAGAAGGGGCTTTGCCCCAAGACAAACTGTATTTCTATAAATAACTGTGATGTGATTTTGCGGTTTGCATTGCTAATTGAAAGGATTTAAGATATATTTTTTAAGTATTGTAATGTCTCTTTGGAATTCAGAGCATGGAGCATGGCAGTTTGAGATTATTTATAAATTCCAAAAAGAGATATTATGTTTGTAAACTGTCTATTCCTCTGGGTGTGGTCCCCAATGGTAATATTAGATTCAGCTGAGGTGTCTCTGATTAAATTATGTTAAGATTAGGGCTTTGATTCAACCACATCATTAGGGTGTAACTCAGTTTAAGTCTCCACCCCCTTGGTGGGCTATATAAATGAACACTCACTCAAGAAGACACATAGAAGAAGATACATGAGAAAAGAGAGCTCCATAGACACCAGAGGAGAGAACTTTGTCATGACATGGAAGAGGAGAGAACTTGGTCATTTCAGTCCTACCATGTGACAGAAAGGAGAAGGCTCAAGTAGTTAAAGCCCCAGGGAGAGCTGAACCGTTCTTCTGAGAGTTTGCACTGAAGAGACCAGAGTCATGTGCAGCTGAGTAGGCCTTGAAAGAAATGAGCCCTTCAGCCTATAACTGAGATACAAAGAAGCTGGACCCACAGAAAGTTAAGAGGAAGAGGAAGAGATCAGCAACCATCCTACTTCAACATGAGGCAACAGACTTTGGTGAGAAAATACCTCTCATGGTACTTTGAGTTGAACTCTTTAGGGTTTTGTAACTGTAAGCTTTTACCCCAAATAAATACTCTCTATAAAAACCAACAGTTTCTGATACTTTGCATCTGCACCCCTTTAGCTGACTATTACAAAGGACATTATGAGAAATTGTATGCCAAAAAACTAGATAACCTAGATGAAATGGGCAAATTCCTAAACACAAACAAATAATCTAAGTGACACTACAAGAAATACAAGAACATAACAAACCAATCACATTTTAAGAGATTAAATCAGTCATCAAAAATCTCCCAACAACAAAAAAAAAATGTGTTAAAAAAAAAAAAATCTCCCAACAAAGAAAAGTCCAGGACCAGATGGCTTCACAGGTGAATTCTACCAAATATTTCAAGAAGAATTAACATAGTACCATTTAAACTCTTCCAAAAAATTGAAAAGGAGGGAAAACTACCCAACACATTTTATACAATCAACATTACCCTAATACCAAAGCCAGATAAAGACACTACAAGGAAAGAAAATTACAGACCAATCACTCTAATGAACATAGATGCAAAAATTCTTAAAAAATACTTGCAAATAGTATCCAGCAGCCTATCAAAAGACTTATACATCATGACCAAGTGGGATTTATTCTTGGTATGCAAGGCTGGTTCAACATAAGAAAATCAATCAACATAATACAGCACATTAACCAATTGAAAGAAAAATACCACATGATCATCAAAATCATTGCATAAAAGGTATTAGACAAAATCCAGCATCCTTTCTTGATTTTAAAAAAAAAAACACTTCAAAAGATAGGAATAGAAGAAAATTCCTTAACATGACAAAAGGCATATTTTTTTAAAAACTCACAGTCAACACCATACTCAAAGGGGAAAGGTTGAAAGCTTTCCTTCTAAGATTGGGAACAAGACAAGGATGCTCACTGTCATCACTGTTAGTCAACATTTTACTAGAAGTTCTAGCTAGCGCAATTACAAAAGAAAAAAGTTAAAGGCATCCTAATAGGAAAAGAGGAAATAAAATGCTCATTATTTCTGGATGACATGATCATATATTTAGAAAATTCTGAAATGTCACAACAAAGCTACTTGAGCTATTAAATAAGTTCAGCAAAGTGACAGGATACAAGATCAACATGCAAAAAAACAGTAATATTTTTGTACAATAATATTGAACAATCTGAGAAGGAAATTGGAGGGGAATTCCATTTATAACAGAAAAAAAAAAAAAGACTCAAATACCAAGAATCAATTTAATCGAAGAAGTACAGACCTATGTGCAGAAAAATACAAAACAGTGCTAAAACAAATGTGTGGGAGGAGTGGGGTGGGGTGGAGGGGGTATACAGGAACCTCATGTTTTTTGTGTGATGTATGTATCTTCAAAAAAATACAATTTACAAAAATGATGGGGTGGTGGAGTGGGGAGTGAAATATATGGGAACCTCTTGTGTTTTTTATGTTTTTTTAATGTAAACTTCTTTGTGATCTATTAACTTCAATTTTTAAGAAAGTGTAAAAAAAAATTGATGAAGACCTAAACAAATGGAAAGACATTCCATGTTAATGATTGGAAGACTAAATATTGTGAATCTTACCCAAACTGATTTATGGATTCAATACAATACCAATCAAAATTCCAACAACTACTTTAGAGAAATAGAAAAGGCAATTACCAAATTCATTTGGAAGGGAAAGTGCACCTGAATAGTCAAAAGCATTCTGGAAAAGAAGAGTGACACGGGCAGAATTTCCCTGCCTGACCTTGAAACATTGCAAATATACAGTGGTCAAAATAGCACGGTACTGGTATAAAGACAGACACATCAATCAGTGGAATAGAATTGAGAGTCCAAGAATAAACCCTCACCTCTACAGTCAACTTGTTTTTACAAACCTACCAAGTCCATATCAATTGTACAAAACTGTATCTTCAAAAATTAGTGCTGGCAGAACTGGATATCTATAATTAAAAGAATGAACGAAGACCCCTATCTCACTCCCTGTATAAGAATCAACTCAAAATGGATCAAACACCTAAATATGAAAGTCAGAATCATACAACTACTAGAAGGAAATGTAGGGAAACATGTTAAAAGCATTGGGGTATGTGGTGATTTCTTGGATCTTACACCCAAACACGTGCAACAAAAGAAAAAATAGATAAATGGGACCTCCTCAGAATTAAATGTTTTTGCACCTCACAGGACTTTGTCAAAAGGTGAAAAGACAGCTGTTTCAATGGGAGAAAATACTTGGAAATCACATGTCTGATAAGGGTTTAATATCCATGATATATAAAGAGATGTTACAACTCAATAATAATAAGACAAAAGACCAGATTGACAAATGGGCAAAAGATTTGAACAGACATTTGTCCAAAGAAATACAAATGGCAAATAAAAGCACATAATCATCTTGTCATAGTGTGTTACATCAGCGGGTGGAGACCGAGAAAATTAACAAGAAAATATTAAACTCACTCCCTGGGGAGTCCTGCTATGTTCTCAATTAGAAGGACAGGAATCCCTTGAGAACGTAGGCAGTGCCAAATAAAACAGACCAATGTGTAAAGCCCTCAATATTATCACAAGTAACTATGAATCTTATTCTTAAAAAATTGAAACTTAGTGATTACCGTGGTTTCCAAGGGGGTGGGAAGAATAGAATAGATGGAACATAGGGCATTGGAATTTTTAAGCATGATCTTACAATAATAGATATAGGTCACTTCAAATTTTGTCAAAACATATAAAAGTGTACAATCCAAAATGTAAGTCATAATGTAAGCCATTGACCATGGTTAGTAGCAATGCTTCAATATTTGTACATTAATTGTAACAAATGCACCATCCACATGTAAAATGTTATTGATAAGGGAAAGGAGAAAAGGGGGAGAGTGTTGGGCATATGGGAATCACCTGTGTTCTCTACGGGACTTTTCTGTATCCTAACGCTCCTTTGAGGATAAAATTAAAAAAATAAGACTCTGGGGGAATACATGGAAAAAATGTTACTGTACATACAAGATGATAGATCTTATAGTAATGGAAGACACAATGTCTAAATTTTTTATTTTTTATTATTTCAAATTGTTTCAAATTTTTTGTATTTTATTGGTTATTTTTTAAATTATTATTTTATTTAATTGTTTTGTTGGCTTCATTTTTGGAGAGGTTTTGGATCACAGAAGAGTTACAGCATTGGTGGGGGAGGATTACTGTTGTGGGGTGTCAGGGATATGGGGATGCATGGAAAGGGAGTCACCTGGGGGATGCCTCTAAGATATATGAATATGTTCAAGAATTCATGGGACATTGTCTTGGTGGGTGGAGATCCACACAATAACCAAAAGAACATTGAATTCCCATCTTGAGGAGTTCTGCTACATTCTATAATAGGACAGCAAGAATCCCCTGAGTGCAAGGACAACATCTAGTGAAGGAAGATAGGCCTTTATGCGAGGCCTTTGACATTGATGATTGTATTTATGAACCTTTTCTCATGAAACTGAAACTTATCCTAGTATTATATACTGCCTAAGAGTTACCTCCTGAAAGCCTCATTGTTGTTCAAATGTGGCCTCCCTCTAAGCCAAATTCAGCATCTAAACACACTACCTACCTACCCCAACCCACCTTGGTGTGGGATGTGATTCCCGGGGGTGAGACACCCTGGCATCAAGGGATTATTACCAAGCATGAACTTGCAATGCATCTGGGAAAAGACCTTGACCAAAAGAGGGCAATGGGAAATACAAATAATTTTTTATGGCTAAAAGATTTCAAAGTGAGTCAGGAGATCATTCCAGAGGTTATGTTTATTCAAGTCTCAGCAGGAACTCATTTACTGCCATAATAAACAGTGCCTCAAATAGTGGGCTCCTGAGGGCTCTAGGGGTATTCAGAAACTATAAGCTGGGCAGACAGCTCAGGAATTCTGCACCCTGTCAGTAGACCTTATGTTGGAATTTGTGTTCTCCAGTGTAACAGAGTTAGACTTATTATAGGTTCTCTGTACATGGCTCTCTGTCCCTTTTATTTTATTTGAACCTATAATTAGCCCTACACTTGATAAATATATGTCCCAGAGACTTAAATCTTTGGTCTTTCCATGTGCAACTTGAGCCCTGAATTTCAGCAGAGGTACAACACTTACTCTCCAGTTCATTGGACTCACCCAGGACAACTAACAAGGAGATGATGATGGACAATGCCCATCACAAGGAACAGAGAGTGTCTGCAATTGCCCTATGGATCTAAGCCCCCTCTATTTGAAGCAGAGTGGGCATCACCATTCCCAAATCTCAAAATTGGGGAATGAACAATGGACAAAAGTAGAATATTGACTTACTATTTTTCTAGTAATAGAAAAATCTATTTTCTAGTAATAGAAAGATCTTATCATTGATGTAAAGGCAGTAGCCACCAGAGGTTCTGAGGGATGGGAGAGGGAAGAGTAGGTGTAATATGGGGGCATTTTTGTGACACTGGATTTGTCCTACATGGCATTGCAGTGACAGATACAGACCATTGTATATTTTGTCATAACTTACAAAATTGTGTGGGACAAAGAGTAAACTATAATGTAAACTGTAGTCTATGGCTAGTAGCAATGCTTCAAATGGGTTCATCATTTGCAGCAAATGTACCATACAAATGAAGGATGTTGTTAATGTGGGAAAGTGTGGGAGGAGGAGAGATTGGGGCATATGGGAATCCCTTATATTTTTTATTTAACATTTATGTAATCTAAATCTTCTTTAAAAATAAAAATAAATTAATTAATTACTTTTTAAAAACACATGAAAAAAATGCTCAACATCACTAATGATTAGGGAAATGGAAATCAAAACTACAATGAAATATCATTTCACACCTATGAGAATGACCTTTATTAAAGACAGAGAACTGCAAGTGCTGGGGAGAATGGGAGATAGGAACACTTATTCACTGTTGGTGGGAATGTAGAATTGTACAGCCACTGTGGAGGACTGTTCGGCAGTGCCTAAAGAAGGTGAATATAGACTTGCCATGGGATCCTGCAATGCCACTATTCAGTATATGGCCAGAAGAACTGAGAGCGGTGACACAAACAAACATTTGCACACCAATGTTCATAGCAGCACTATTCATGATAGCTAAAAGCTGGAAACAACCCAGGTGTCCATCAACCCATGAATGGATAAACAAACTGTGGTATATTTTCACTATGGAATATTATACAGCTATAAGAAGAAATGAAGTCATAACACATAGGACAACATGGATGAACCTGGAGGACATTGTGTTAAGTGAAGCATGCCAGACACAAAAGGACAAATCCTGTACAATTGTACTACTATGAACTAAATATATTGTGTAACATATTGTATTATTCTATTTATGTAAAGTGTAAAAAATTAAATTTATAAAGATGAAATCAGATCAGTGGTTATATTTTTCGGGCTGGGGAAAGCATGCTAAGGGGTATGGAGTTTTTCTTTTTGGAATAATTAATTTTTCTAAAACTTTTTGTGGAGATGAATACAAAACATTGTGATTGTACTAAAAGTCTTTAATTGCATACTTTGGATAGATCATATGGTATGTGGATATATCTCAATAAAACTGTGTAATAATAAATAAATGTGCAAGAATAGCCAGAAATAGCAGCTATGCATAGCAGAAGAAAACAGAGAGACTGAAAGATGAAGTTTCTTGTTTGTTTTTGTTTATTATTATTGTCAAAATAATGAAAATGATCTAATAATGATTAAAGTGATGAATGCAAAACTTAGTGATTATACCAAATGCCATTGATTGTACACATTGGATGAATTGTATGCTTTATTAGTATGTACCAATAAAATTGATTTGCTTTAAAAAAAATCTATATGGTAAGGACAAAAGAAACAGGCCAAGTCTGACTCCTTGCAATCATTGACCTATCTTTGGGGGGCAATTCCCCTTAAGTAAATGACACATAATGTGTAAAGTTCACACAAGAGAGTCTGGCACATGACAGTTGTTTGATGAAGTTAATTCCCCATCCCCTTTTCCCCCCCCTTTCCTTGGAGGTAGTAGCACTAAAGGTAGAATTAGACAATTTCCAGCCTAAAGGGCAAACATTAATCTCTGAGTTGATGACTTTTCAAGTCTAGATGCTATTAAAAGTTTTATATTTCCAATACCAAATTAAGTTTAGGGGTAGCCAAATACTATCTTTTTTTTTTTTTGTCTTTATTTATTTTTTTAATGTTACATTCAAAAAATATGAGGTCCCCATATACCCCCACCCCCTCATCCCACTCCTCCCCCATAACAACAACCTCCTCCATCATCATGAGACATTCATTGCATTTGGTGAATACATCTCTGAGCACTGCTGCACCTCATGGTCAATGGTCCACATCATAGCCCACACTCTCCCATAGTCCATCCAGTGGGCCATGAGAGGATAGACAATATCCGGTAACTGTCCCTGCAGTACTACCCAGGACAACTCCAAGTCCCGAAAACGCCCCCACATCACATCTCTTCCTCCCACTCCCTACCCCCAGCAGCCACCATGGCCACTTTCTCCATACCAATGCCACATTTTCTTCGATTACTAATCACAATAGTTCATGAATAGAATATCAGTAAATCCAATCTAATCCATACTCTATTCCTCCATCCTGTGGACCTTAGAATGGTTGTGTCCACTCCACATCTATATCTTTGGCCTAACAATGTCTAAGGAAGAGCTAGGTAAAATGAAGTAGTTCCGATGTTTACCAACTATTGTCTAATGAGGAAGAAATTTGATAGTATTTCTGTGGGCTAAGAAAACAGGGGCAGTGTTTGCAGTGAGAGAATATTAAGACAAAAAGAAAACTGTCGGGAAGTGGATGTGGCTCAAGTGATTTGGCTCCTGTCTACCATATAGGAGGTTCAGGATTCAATTCCCAAGGCCTCCTGGTGAAGGCAAGCTGGCCCATGCAGTGAGTGGGTCTATGGGGAGTCCTGACTGACACGAATAGTTGGCACAGCAAGATGATTCAACAAAAAAAGACATAGAGGAGAGACAAGAGATGCATATATCCTAAAGTATGGACCACATTGTAAGCATGGATGCCACCTTGTTTGAAAGCTATTGTTTCGGAGTCTGTACATCAGTCTCAGTAAATATGATATGAATAAGTTAAAAGATTATCGCTGTGGAAGGGAAAAGGTTTTATGGTGGATGTGTGGGAGTACTGTATATTGTATATATGAATTACTGTGATCTAAGACTCTTGTGAAGAGAAACTCAATAATAAGGAAAAAAGAAAAGAAAAAGATAGGATGTAGAAATTTTTCCAAATGAATATGTACTCTAGATCTAACCTTTAAACTCATCACTATATTCCATTGTACTAGTAAGGGAACCTGACATTATATTGGGATTCACTTTACGGGAAGTTTTGGATCACAGAGTGGTTCAACAATGGCGGTGGAGGAATACTGGTATGGGAAGTTATTGACAGGCTATATATGGTTGACAGGGAGTTATACAGGGCATATGTCCAGGGTGCATGGTAATGTTTAGATATACTCGTAGTGGAAACACTTAAAAACAACAGCTGGGGGGGTACTGGGTTCCTGGCCGGGGGGGCTCTGTCATGGTCCCTAGCGGAGCAGCGGCAGTCCCCAAGGTGCAACGGTAAGAACCAGGAAGGAATGAGGGTCCAACAGTGGGCTCCTGATACTAATGACTATGCTTGTGAGCCTATATACCTGCAATAAGAACAAAGCCTAGAGCAGCATTGTGCCTGGGAGTTTCCTCCTGACAGCCTTCATGTTACTCAAATGTGGCCAGTCTTGAAGCCAAACTCAGCATGTAGATGCAGTGCATTCCCCCCAGCGTGGGACATGACACCCGGGGATGAGCCTCCCTGGCACCGAGGGATCACTACCAAATACCAGCTGAAGATGCAACTAGAAAATGACCTTGAATTAAAGGTTCAATGCGGATCAGCAGAATATCCCTGTCTACATATAATAACATGACTTTAAAATGCTGTTTGACCTAATGTAAGGGGGAAATGGAAAGGAGAAATGAGTTTATATGGCTACGAGTCTCTAAAAAAGAGTCTGGAGGTTGTCAGAAGGATTGCCCTTATGCACAACTGAGCAGATCTAAGAGATCTGTCTAAGAGACAGATAAAGTAGATACAACCCCAGGTATTGGTTCTTTTGAGGGATAAAGAGACCCACGGGTTCTACGGTCATGGCAGATGGGGTTCACTGCCATGTCAGATGGCCCTTCTTTGGAGCTGGTGTTTCTGCGTGATGGAATTGGACTCAGATGGGATCTCTTTTCACAAGACTTTCAGGCTACTTTACTGGAATTGTAGCTGGTGGTGGGGTTTAAGATATATTTAGGGGATTTGAATCTCTAGACTGACAATATGATAGCCAGGCCCTGAGCCTCAACAGACTTCAGCTCCTACACTCTGATTTATTGGACTTACCCCACTCAGCTAACATGGAGTTGAAGAAGGTCAACCACCACACCATGGAGTCTAGAGTGCCTACAGCTGAAAGCAGGAGGATTGCATCCAGTATCCACGTGGAATCTAAGCCCCCACTTGACATAGATGTGCAATGGTCACAACCAATCCAATGTCCACAGAGAAAATGTGGCATTGGTGTGGGAAGGGTGGCCATGGTGGCTGCTGGGTTTGGGGAATGGGAGGAAGAGATGAGATCTGGAGGCATTTTCGGGACTTGGAGTTGTCCTGGGTGGTGCTTCACGGACAACTACGGGACATTGTAGATCCCCCCAGGGCCCACTGGATGGAACGTGGGAGAGTGTGGGCTATGATGTGGACCGTTGACTATGGGGTGCAGCGATGCCCAGAGATGTACTTACCAGGTGCAATGGATGTGTCATGATGATGGGAGAGAGTGTTGCTGTGGGGGGAGTAGGGGGTGAGGGCGGTGGGGTTGAATGGGACCTCATATTTTTTTAATGTAATATTTTTTTAAAAAAAATGAATTTTAAAAAATTAAAAAAAAAAAAGAGATGCAGCAGACCAGGGGGCTGAGGTACCACAAGAGATTGAGCACTCCCTCCCACTCCAGAAGGTCCCAGGATCTGTTCCCAATGCCACCTAAAGAGAAGACAAGCAGACACAGAAAAACACACAGCGAATGGGCACAGAGAGCAGACAACGGTGGTGGGTGGGGGGAGGGAGGAATAAATAAATCTTTTAAAAAAAACTGTCGAGGCACATCCACCAATCCTAGGACGGGATGGGTATGGTAGCCACAGGGATGCACCCAGCAGATCCCTTCAAGGAAGGACTTGCTGCTCAGTGGCAGAGGGTATGGTCATCAGGCCACCTCCAGCTCTCAGTTCCTTTGAGGTGGCTTCAGCTGCAGAGACGGACTTACCCAAGGTCATGCCCTATTGGGCAGCCCATTTATGGTGACAGACTGGGGGGATGGTGGATAAAGGCCCAGACATTTTGGCCTGAAGTGTGACAAATCTGGTGGACAGTACTCTTTCCAGAGCACCCAATCCTGCTACCTCTCCCATCCTTTCATAGGTGTTAATCCTTAACAAACATTTTGTATCCCACTCTGTCTCAACATCTGCCAGAAAAACCAACCTGAGACAGAAGGTCTCACACCTTCCTAAATAGCGTGGGTTGGCATTTTGCTTCATTTTTCCTCTGGTGATTAACACAGTGCTGAACATGACAGTCTTAGACTAACTAGGCTAATTTCATACTCTAAGTTCTATCTCTACTTCTTCCAATGTCATTACCCAACACTCTTCCCATGAGACTTTCACTCAAGCAGCTCGAGTGTGTTTAGTTTCCATCTTTAAAACCCACTTTGCTCTCTTAAAGAAATGTGATTCCCATCCCTTTTGGCCCAGCTTCGTCTAATCAAAGTTGAGAAATGTATCACACATGTATTTGGTGTTGACTTCATCAGAGATGCATTTCTTTCACTGTCAAGTGTTATAAATTTTGCATAAACCACAATCAGGCCTAGATCAGCTAAGCCTGGAGAAGAATGGACTAAGATCAACAGGATCAGCTTTAGAACAAAACAATGCCAGGCAGCTCTTGGACCTGTAACCTGAGGAGACTTGATCTACGTGTCATGGCTTCCTTCCTTCTCAATTAGTCATCCATTCAACTAATATTTATGGAGCACTGCCCTAGGCATTCAAGGCACCTTGGTAAATAAAACAGTCATTATTTCTGCCCTCAGAACTTACTGTCTAGGGTTAGAGAGACAAATATAATCTAACAAACATAATTGCCTGTGCAGGATATTGACAGGATGTGGTGATAGGGAATAAAGGTGGGAAGAGAGATTCTACTTAGATGGCAGTCCAGGGAAAGCCTCTGTAGAAAAATACGTTTAAGCTGAGCCTGAAGTAAGAGAAGTTGTGTGCCACTGGGGACTCAGGGAGAGGGCAGAGGAACAATGTCCAATCATCCTTTGATTATTCATCAACTAAATCATCTCTAAGTTGAAAAAGGGAAGTAAACCACTTCCTAATCATACAAGAGAACCGAGTGTCATATTGAGTTACAAAAAGAGAAGTTTTCTTGTTTTGTTTTGTTTTGTTTTAGCCAACAACTGATTCTTGTGTGTGTATATATACACTTATTTTATTTTGTTTTAATAACCACTTGCAGAGTCTTGAACTGAACACAAGAATATATTGCTTCATTGCTCTGTGCTTTCGTGCATTAGATATCCTCCACCTAGAATTTATGTCTCCACTGTCCACCCACAGGAAATCTTGTTTTTTGGGTTTTTTTTTAGATGATTTATTTATTTAACCCCCCCCCCCCCCCCCGGTTGTCTGTTCTCTGTGTCTATTTGCTGCGTCTTGTTTCTTTGTCTGCTTCTGTTGTCGTCAGCGGCATGGGAAGTGTGGGCGGCGCCATTCCTGGGCAGGCTGCACTTTCTTTCGCACTGGGTGGCTCTCCTTACGGGCGCACTCCTTGCACGTGGGGCTCCCCTACGCGGGGGACACCCCTGCATAGCAGGGCACTCCTTGCGCACATCAGCACTGCGCGTGGGCCAGCTGCACACGGGTCAAGGAGGCCCAGGGTTTGAACCGCGGACCTCCCATGTGGTAGACGGATGCCCTAACCACTGGCCCAAGTCCGTTTCCCTAGGGAACCTTGTTTAGTTTTAAAGACTCACTTTAAATATCTTCTCTTTTTTGTATAATTGAGTTACACGTCACCATTTTAAACCACATATCCATGGTTTTTATTATATTCACTGTCTTTGCAACTACCACCAGTATCTAGTTTCAGAACATTTCCACTATCCCCAATAGAAATCCCAATTCCATTGGCATTCATTCCCCACACCCCTCACCACACTCCCAGGTCCTTAGCAACCACTAATCTATGTCTGTCTCTTTAGATTCGTTTAGTCTGGACATTTCATGTAAATAGCATCCTATGATACATGGACTTTTGTCTCTGGCCTTCTTTCATTTAGCAGTGTTTTCAAGGTACATTCACACTGTAGCATATATCAGAATTTCATTCCATCTTATGGCTGAATTGTATACCATTGTATAGATATACTATATTTTTTTATCCATTCCTCATGTGATGAAATTCTGGGTATTTCCCCAATATGGCTATTATTTGAAATGCTGTTATGAACATTTGTATACAAGTTTTGTGTGGGTGTATATTTTCAGTACTCTTGGGTATATTCCTAAGATTATACTGAGTGATACATAATTCTATGTTTAAATTTTGAGGAATTGTTAGACTGTTTTCCAAAGTGATGACACCATTTTACATTCCCACCAGTGAAGTATGAGGGTTCTGAGTCTCCATGTCCTCACTGACACTTGTTATTTACTTTATTAATAATAATATTATTATAGCCATCCTAGTGTGTATGAAGTACTATCTTACAGTGGTTTTGACCTGCATTTTCCTAATGACTGATTATTTTGAGCATGATTACATGTGCTGGTTGGACAATTGTAAATCTTTTTGGAGAAATGTCTATTCAAATCCTTTGCCCTCTTTTTAAAAATCCTTGTCAGATGTATGATTGGAAAATGATTTTTTCCCATTCAGTGGGCTATCTTTTTGCTTTCTTGATAGTACCCTTTGATGCACAAAATTGTAATTTTGATGAAGTCCAATTTATCTATTTTTTAATTTAGTTGCTTAAGCTTTTGGTGGCATATCTTAAAAACTGCTGCCAAAATCAAGGCCACACAGACTTTCACCCATGTTTCTTTCTAAGAGTTTTATAGTTTTCACTTTTACATTTAGGTCTTTGATCCATTTGAGTTAATTTTTTTATATGGTGTGAGGTAGGGACCTAATTAATTCTTTTGCATGTGGATATTCAGATGTCCAAGCACCACTTGTTGCAAAAGCTATTCTTTCTCCATTGAATGATCTTGTACTCTTGACAAAAATCAATTGATCATAGATGTTTGATTCTATTACTAGATTCTCAATACTACTCATTGATCTATATGTCTAACTATATACTAATACCACACTGTCTTAATTACTTTAGTTTTGTAGTAAGTTTTGAAATTTAAAAAAGTGTGTTTACTTCAATTGTGTTCTTCCTTTTCAAGACTATTTTGGCAAATCTGTGCCCTTTGCAATTTCATATGAATTTTAGGATTAGCTTTTCCATTTCAAGAAAAAAAAAGGCAATTGGAATTTTGGTAAAGATTGTGTTGAGTCTGCAAATCAATTTGGGAAGTATTGATACCACAAATCCTCTGATCCCATGAATGCAAGATGCCTTTCCATTTATTTAGATCCTCTTTAATTTCTTTCAACAATCCTTTGCAGTTTTCAGTATACACATCCTATACTTCTTTGATTAAATTTATTTCTAATTGGTTTTTTTATGTTATCATAAATGGAATTGTTTTCCTAAATCATTTTCAAACTAAACATCTTCCTTTATGAAAATATGTTCCCTGACCCTCACTTCCCCAAAGAGACAACTATAACTGTCTGTTCAGTGTCCTCTCTCTACCTGGCATATGCTTGTATTATAATACCTACCACAATATAGCAAAAGGTACAAATCTGTGTAAATGTCAATTTCCCTTACTTGTGGGAAGAAACCATGTTCTGTTCATATTTTGTCCCTAAGATATAGTTCAGGGCCTATTATACGGTAGGGGGCCCAAGATTTGTAATGAACAGGAAAAGGAGGGAATATTTGGCACCATTAAGAGTTTTAAAAAGCACCTAAAGAGGGAAAAGGTAAATACAAATAAGTTTTTATGGCTAAGAGATTTCAAAGTGAGTTCAGAGGTAATTCCAGAGGTTACACTTATGCACACCTCAGCAGGATCTCATTGACTGCTACAGTAAATATTGACTCAAATAGCGGAGCTGCGAAGAGCTCTAGAGACATCCAGACACTATAGGCAGGGCAGACAGTTCAGGAGTTTGGAGCCTTGTCAGTGGGTCTTACTTTTGAATTTATGCTCCCCAGTATGACAGAGGTGGACTCATTTGTGCTTCCCTACACATGGTTCTTCTGCCGCTTCTATGTGAACCTGTAGTTAGTATTATACTTGATAGGTGTATGTCCAAGAGACTTAAATCTTTGGGCTCTCCAAAGATTCATTAAATTGGGCCATGAATCTCTAGAGTTGCAACACCTACTCTTCATTTCATTGGTCTCATCCAGGACAACTAACAAGATGATGATGGATGATGCCCATCCCAAGGAACAGAGAGAGTCTGCAACTGCAAGCAAGATAGTCACATCCATCTGCCTCATGGGATCTAAGCACTCTGTCAATTAGATGCAGAGTGGGCATCACCAACCATCTCAGAAACCTCAGGATTGGGGAATGAATGGTGGACTAGTGTAGACGTACTGTTTTTCTACTATAGACTTATTGTTATCTAACAATGGAAGAACTTTTATCATTGATGTGGAGGTAGTAGCCACCAGAGGTTCTGAGGGGAGGGAGAGGAAAAAATAGGTGTAAATGGGAGTATTTTCTGGACATTGAAATTGTCTTCAATGATGTTGCATTTATGGATACAGGCCATTATATATTTTGTCATAACTTACAAAATTGTGTATGACAGAATATAAACTATAATGCAAACTATAATCCACACTTAGTGACAATGCTCCAATATGTGTTCATCAATTGTAAAAAAAAGTACCACACTAATGAAGGATGTCATTAATGTGGGAAAGTGTGGGAGGGGTAAGGAGTGGGTTATATGGGAATCCCCTATCTTTTTTATGTAGCATTTATGTAATCTAAAGTATTTACAAAATAAAAGTATTTAAAAAAACCACCTAATAGGGAGCAAATGTGGCTCAAGCAGTTGTGTGCCTGCTTTCCACATGGGAGGTCCCAGGTTTGGTTCCCAGTGCCTCTTAAAAACAAACAAACCAAAAAACAAACAAGCAAACAATGTAAAAACCAACTCAAGGGAGTTGATGTGGCTCAATGGTTGAGCATCAGCTTCCTGCACATGAGGTCCCAGGTTCAATCTCCAGCCCTGGTACATAAAAATGAAAAAGAAAAACAAGCACCTGGTAGACCAGTTAGGAACACTAGCAAGAGGGAGAAGTGGAGAATAAGACTGGAGATGGAGGTGAGGCCAGAGACTGGAACTGGCCCTTCACTCTCCGCACAATAAAGAGTTGTGGTATGAGGATGACTTTGCCAAACAGTATTCAAGGAAGATTGATGTGGCAATGTTGGGCAATTTGGATTGGGCAGATGAAAACCTAGAGAGTTCCCACCAAAGCTAAAATATGGTTGTGAGGAGATGAGTCTGATATAGGTTAGTCTTTGTGGAAATAGGGGAAAAAGAAAAGATTTTAGAGGTGTTAGGAATTCAAAATTCACTGGGGGTCAGTGAATAATTTGTTCTGAGAATGAGAAAGGAGAATATCAGCTGTGATGGTGTTTTAGTTCTGAGAGGCCAAGGCATGGACAGATGTAGCAAATGCTAGAGAGGAAAGTGGTTTGAAGGGAAAGATGATGATTTTGATATCTTCTAGTAATCTTGGTGAGATTACCTTCACCCAGAAGGCACTCCACACTGGTAGTTCTGGGAGATGGCATTACAGACCTTCTCATTGCTAAACCTGTTCCTCATCTTTAATATCAACTACTGCATACGTCTTCCCTAACTTTCCAACTAAGAAAACTTCATGACTCATTCTAACTCCTGCTAAGAGTTTTTCAAATGGAGAGGATCGACTTCTTTATTTCCTTGACATGTCTCTGAATTCTACCTAGCCTGTAGGTATAAATTCCTTGAGCAAAGCAGATTTTATACTATGTATACTGACATATTGATTCACTACATATTTACTTATTAATCTGCTGGAAGGATCCAAAATAGTGCTCTGTTTTCAGAAAAAAAAATGTAAATTTCTTCAGCAGTGTGTGCACGTTCCATTTTTCTCTTTACTTTGTTGTTAAATCAAGGTAAATTTTTACAGGGAGTACAAAAGAGTAGAAATGGTTCACATCCTTAGTCTTCTATTCAATGACGTGGCTATGTTATCTAAACTTGATAAAATTCAGATTCCAAAGTGAAAATAGTGGGGCCTAACTTGAAGGGTTGTTGTGAGTATTATGTCAAATTATGTATATAAAGTCCCTGGCAAATAGATGTCCAATATATATTAGTTCATCTTCCCTTCCTTCTTTTTCAACACATGGCACATTTTCCATACTTCAACTTCAGATAAACTGAATCAGGAAGAATGAACTGTTTTCTTGGAATAAAGAACCAGAAAGTTGGAGTTGGGGCCTGGGCACACCTGGCAGCCTCATTTCGATGAATCTTCCCTGGGTTTCCTACCTGAAAGTGTCAAGCATAGCTCCCTTCTGAATCCAATAAGTAAAAAGCGTTCACTTGTGCTCCCTCTGAAATAAGACAAGTTGTGCCCAACAAAGTTTACATTTTTTTACCAATTTCCAATATAGTCTACCAAAACAATACAATTTTTTTAATTTTTTAAGATTTTAAGTTTATTAAACCTCAAGACTGAAAATAGGCCATAAAACCACTTTGTGATTAAAAACAAGTATTTGGGGACGCGGATGTGGCTCAAGCGATTGGCTACCATCTACCATATGAGAGGTCCAGGGTTCGATTCTCTGGGTCTCCTGGTGAGGGCAAGCTGGCCTACACAGTGAGCTGGCCCAAGTGGAAAGCTGGTCCAGGCAGGGTGCTGGCCTGTGCAGGAAGCTGGATGGAGCGGAGAGCTGGTACAGCAAGATAACACAGCAAAAAGAGACCCTTAGGAGAGACAAAAAGAAACAGCAGACCAGGAGCTGAGGTGGCACAAGAGACTGAGCACTTCTCTCCCCCATTGGAAGGTCCCAGAATCAGTTCCTGGTGCTGCCTGACAAGCACAGAAAAACACACAGTGAATGGACACAGAGAGAGGCAATAGGGGGGTGGGAGTGGGGGAATAAATAAATTGTTTTTTTTATTTTGCCTTCTGGGTATATATGCAGCAATTTGGGGAATTCAGAAAAGCATTAGATGGGGTCTTTTTCCTTAGAGAACACAGAATCTACATGGAGAAATAAATAATGTATAATGCCAAGGAATCACAAACACTGTAATTCAGCATTAAAGTTTGTGATATAGACTTTAAGTGTATCAAAATCTGGAGCAGAGGTTGAATACTCAGCTGAATTAATGTTATGATTTAATGTTATGAATTAATGAATTAATTAAGAGGAAGGGCATCCTAGGCACGGGAGAGTGATGTGAGCAAATACACGGAACGTGAATATGGGCCTGAAAGTTTGGTAGGGTGTGAAGACTTAGCGCTTCCTGACCTGAGAGAAGTATTAGTGTTGGGGTAGTATGGAGAAAGAATAGGAGGGTGGAACCAAATTACATGGACTTAACCATTCTTTTAATTTCCAAACCCAAACTGCCTTTTTTAGAGGGAGAACAATGAGAAAGTCTGGAATGAACAAATGCTGTTGTTCACAGATTAAGGGAAAGCTTAGGTATAATCAGTGTCTGAGTTTAGTGGGAAATGAGAGTATTTTGAAGAACCAAGAGGTTGGATGGGCTTAAAATCATCTCCTGCTGAGACAGGGTAAGGTGTAAGTCGTCTTAAATTGATTTTAAAAGTTACATTTTCGCATTTTTAGAGCTAGAGACTATAATATTCTTGATAACCTTCCAATTCAAAAGGAACCTTTACATCAGAAAATCTTTCCTATAGTGAACTCAAGTATCATTCATTGCACCCTAAGCCCTGTGCACTTGTTTCTGTCGTAGTGGAAATTAGGTGTTTGCTCGCCATCAGTTCCACTAGTTACTCCAAGACTGGGCTGCTGCCATTCAGTTGCCTCCTTAACTTATTTTTTCTACTTGCTTAATATTGCACTCTCACACTGGATCTGCTGAATGACTTCAGCCAGAAAACTTAAATGACCCTTATCTGTGCTTAGTTGGAATAGTGCTTCTCCTTGAAGGTATTTTAAAGATACTTCAATTTGATTCATAATAAGTAACTTTAGATGCCTTAATTTCTTCTACTTTTCCCTATCATTGATACCTCCTCCCTCCTGCTTGTTAGAATCCTGGCTTCTTTCGATGACTTACCTTGGAAATGCCTATTTCCACTATTTCCAGGTACACAACCATGTGGAAGGAGCAGTTATAGAGTCAAATGGGCTTAAATTCCAATTCTAACTCTAGTGCTTACATAATCTCTCTGTGATTTGGGTTCCTTATCTACAAAAGGATGATAATAAAAGTACTTACCTCATAGGTTTGCTGTATGGAAATTAGAAAAGGTACCCCCAGAAGCAGACTTGGCCCAGTGGATAGGGCATCTGTCTACCACATGGGAGGTCCATGGTTCAAACCCCAGGCCTCCTTGACCCATGTGGAACTGGCCCATTCACAGTGCTGATGCACGGAAGGAGTGCTGTGCCATGCAAGGGTGTTCCCTGCATAGGGGAGCCCCACGCACAAGCAGTGCATCCCGTAAGGAAAACTGCCCAGTGCAAAAGAAAGTACAGCCTGCCCAGGAATGGCGCCGCACACACGGAGAGCTGGCGCAGCAAGATGACGCAACAAAAAGAAACACAGATTCCTGTGCTGCTGATAACAACAGAAGCAGACAAAGAAGAACATGCAGCAAATAGACCCAGAGAACAGACAACTGGGGTAGGGGGAGAAGGGGAGAGAAATAAATAAATAAATCTTTAAAAAAAAAAAAAGCAACTGTATTTATCAGGATTCTTCTCTAGGGAAACAGAAACAGTAAGATATATATCTAGTAAATATTATGAGATTTTTATAAAAATTTTCTCATACGACTGTAGGGATGGGCAAGTCCAAATTCCACAGGGCAAGTCATAAGCATAGCACTCCAATTAAAGTTTTTGCTGAATTCCCCAGTAGAAGCAGGCTGGCTAAATTAGGGATGGAAAGTCTGCCTTCTGACTGCTGAAATCATCAGTTGATTGTACGTGTAATCAACCATAGAGGCAGTCAATTTACTGATTATTTCAATCCATGAAAATTCCTCACAGTAACAGTCAGGCCAGTGCTTGGGTGACCAAACAACTGGACACCATAACCTGGCCAAGGGGACACATGAACTTAGTCATCACAGTCCATCTCTTGTCAACTTGGCACCCAAGCATATCTCCTTAAACCATACTTAATCTCTAAATAAAAACAATAACATTCATATTTTCACCCAACAAAACTCAACTGTTCTGCATGCATCCAGAAAGGCATCAACTTTCCCCAGAATAGGGTGTGAAACCTTGGATGATATTCACTCTTAAACTTGATATCCTATACTTAAACAATATGATATGATGTTAATACAACTTGTGTCATATGATAAGGGGATTAAGATAGGGAAGAAAACAAAAATATTTGCTGTATGTATGTATGTGCACACATATAAACATACTTATTTCTTTAACTGGTCACTTGGTAATAGCTCATATTTATAACAACCTTCTTCTGCTACTGTATTAATCAGCCAAAGGGGTGCTGATGCAAAATACCAGAAATTGGTTGGCTTTTATAAAGGGTATTTATTTGGGGTAGGAGCTTACAGATACCAGGCCATAAAGCATAAGTTACTTCCCTCACCAGTCTATTTAGAGCAAGATGGCTGACAACATCTGCAAGGGTTCAGCCTTCCTGGGTTCCTCTCTTCTAGGGTCTTGCTTCTTTTTCCTCTGTGATCTTACTTCCTGGGGCTCCAGCTTAAGGGTTCAGCATCAAACTCCAACATCAAAAACTCTCCAACTCTGTCCTTTGCCATCCTTTTATTTGTGAGTCCCCATCCCCTTGGTGGGTGGGGACTCAGCCCTAATGACATGGCCCAATCAAAAGCCCTATTCATAACTTAATCATGCTCAGGTACAGACCAGATTACAAACATAACCCAATATCTATTTTTGGAATTCATACCCATATCAAACTGCTACAGCTACCCATTTCATATTCTCTTTATCCTCAGCAAGCACCTCAGCTGGATGTGGTTCTTTGCCTAGTGGGGTGACACAAACCTTCATTCCTGAAATTTCTGAGCCATTAGTAGTTCTGTCTGAATTTGGTTGCTGCAGTTTTCCATTATCTTTAATCACAGGGCATGGTAGTACTAAAAGACAGGCTAGGGGATCGCATGTATTCCTGACAAACTCCTTTTTTTTTGATTAACACATTTTTTTATTAAAGTTAATAGATCACAAAGAACATTACATTAAAAAAACATGAGGTTCCCATATAACCCACTCCCCACCTCCCCACCCCATCATTTTTGTAAGTTGTATTTTTTTTGAAGATACAAACATCACAAAAAAGGTTACATTATTACAAACATGACGTTCCAGTATACCCTCATGCCCCCACCCCACTCCTCCCACACTAACAACCTCCCCCGTCATTGTGGCACACTCATCGCCCTCGGCAAACACATTTTGGAGCACTGTTGCACTACATGGATAATAGTTTACCCTGTAGTTCACACTCTCCCCCAGTACATTCAGTGGGTTATGGCAGGATATATAATGCCCTGGAAAACTCTTATTTCCCTCCATGTGTAGTAATAGTTCTATCTCTGCTAATAATCAGGATCAATCACCCCAGCCAGTATGTAATTCCTTTCTTTGCCTGTTGATTCAGAGGCATGAGGAGCCAAAGTTGGCAGGTGGCAATCTTAACTTCAAGTTCAATGGAATCTTTGTTGTATTTCCTGGTGGAAGCACTTCTCCTTTTGGAACTAAGATCTGTAGACCAACAGACCTTAAGGTTGCAGGACAGGAAGCAAAAGTTATTCTAGTGGATCACTAGGGATGGGTAAAGTGAGTGGTGTCACTCCCATTTCCACCCCTTGATCATGGATTCATGAATCGTGGCTATAGGAGAAACAGCACCTAAGAGTGTATGCTGATTTAGAGCATGCACAGACTCCTGGAGAACACTGCCCCAGCCCTGCAAGGTATTGCAACCTAGTCAGTACCATAACTGAGTCTTCAAAAGGCCATTCCATCATTCTATCAATCTAGCTGCTTCAGGATGATGGGACTATGATAAGACCAGTAAAATCCATGAGCATGTGCCCATTCCCCTGCCTCATATGCTGTGAAGTGGATTCCTTGATCAGAAGTAATGCTGCATGGAATATCATGATGTTGGATAAGGCATTCTGTAAGTCCACAGATGGTAGCTTTGGCAGAAGCACTGTGTGCAGGGAAGGTAAACCCGTATCTGGAGTATGCATCTATTCCATTTAAAACAAAATGTTTTCCCTTCCACGATGGAAGTTGCAGCAGGTCGATCAAGTTGAGGAATGGTGCCCTATCAGGGACTGAGTGTTGGTGTCTACTGCTGGAAGATCAGGCCAAGTTGGTCTTGGTGAGGGGAAGTCCATGTTGCTGAACCCATGCAAAACCTCCATCGCTACCATAATGGCAACTTTTTTCAGGAGCCCAATTAGCAATGAGTGGAGTGGGTTGGGGGAAAGGCCGACTGGTATCCACAGAATGGGATCTTATCCACTTGATTATTAAAATCTTACTCTGGCAGAGTGGGTGTAGCTCAGTGGTTGAGTACCTGCTCTGCACGTATGAGGTCTGGGTTCAATCCCTGGTAGTTCCTTAAAAAAAATCTTCCTCTGTTCATGTCACCCTCTGGTGAGCATTCATGTGGGACACAAAAATCTTCCTGTTTTTGTCCACTCAGAAAGGTCTATCTGCATACCTCTTCCCAAGACCTCTTTGTCACCAATTTTACAATCATGTTCCTTCCAAGTCTGTGAAAATCCAGCCAAACCATTGGTGACAACCCATGAATCAATACACAAATGCACCTCTGGCCATTTCTCCTTCCAAGTAAAATGAACATGCCGGTGCACTGCTCAAACTTCCTCCCACTAGGAGGATTTCCTTTTTTTTTTTTTTTAATTTTTTAATTAATAGATCACAAGTAATGTTGCATTAAAATACATAATAAAACAAAAAACATGAGAGGTTCCCATATAACCCACTCCCCACTCCCCACCACATCATTTTTGTAAATTGTATTTTTTGAAGATATATACATCACAAAAAACTGTTACACTAAAAAATATGAAGTTTCTGTATACCCCCACTCCCCCCACCCCACTCCTCCCACACCACAACCTCCCTCATCATTGCGGCACCGTCATCGCACTCAATGAACACATTTTGGGGCACTGCTGCACTACACAGATAATAGTTTACCCTGTAGTTCACACTCTCCCCCAGTACTTTCAGTGGGTTATGGCAGGATATATAAAGTCCAGCATCTGACCCTGCAATATCATTAAGGCAACTCAAAATCCCAAAAATGCCCCCACATCACATCTCTTCTACACTCTCCCTGCCCTCAGCAACTACCGTGGCCACTTTCTCCACCTCAATGCTAAAAGTTCTTCTATTATAGTAGTCACAATACTATACAATAGTTTTATAGTAGAATATTAGTAAGTCCTCTCTAGTCCATATTTTATTCCTCCATTCTGTGGACCCTGGTATGTTGATGTCCTCTCCACCTCTAGATCAAGATGGGGCTTAGATTCCACATGGATGATTGATGCAATCCCTTTGCTTACAGTTGTAGGCACTCTTGATTCCCTGGTGTGGTGGTTGACCACCTCCCTGTTAGCTGACCTGGGTAACACCAATGAACCACAGAGTAGGAGTCACCAATCTGCTGAGGCTCAGCGCCCAACTGGCACATGTGCAGTCCAGAGATTCCGGGAGTATTGACCATCTCTAGCACCAACCCCAGGTTTAGTAAAAGTGACAGAAAAGGCATGTGTAGAAAAGTCATATCTGAGTCCAGCTCCATCACACTCAAGAGCACAAATTCCAAAGTAGGGTCCTCTGACATGGCACAGAGCTCCAAATCCATCTGCCATGATTATATACCCTGTGGATCTCCATAACCTTCAGGAGAACCAGTACCTAGGGTTGTATCTATTTTGGCTTTTTCTGGGGTCCTGTTGAGGTGTGCATAAGTGCGACCCCTCTGATGACCACCCAACTCTTTTTGGAAGACTCTTAGCCATATCACTTCATTTGTCTTTGCCTTTTACCCCTTTTGTTTAACACTCGATTCAACATGTAGACTGAGATATTCTGCTGGTCTGAGTTGACCCTTTTATTCGAGGTCTCTTTCTAGTTGCTTCTCCAGTTCGTGATTGGTAGTAATCCCTCAGTGCTAGGGAGGCTCATCCCCAGGAGTCATGTCCCACCTTGGGGGGAAGGTAATGCATTTACATACTGAGTTTGGCTTTGAGACTGGCCACATTTGAGCAACGTGGAGGCTCTCAGGAGGTAACTCTTAGGCACCCTACAGTTCTAGACCTAGTTCATTTTTCAGGCACACAGGCTCCTAAGCATAGTCATCAGTATCAAGGGCTCATTATTGGACCATCCTTCCTTGTTGATCTTTGCCATTGCACTTGGGGGATTATTGTTGTTCCATTAGGGAATGTGTCAGAGCTCCCCTGGGTGGGAACGCAGCACTCCCTCAGTTAACATTTGTAACTGTAACTATTATAAAAATACCCAACATACATCCTAACATATTTATGTTCCCTATATACTTGCCCTGGAGAACTCCCCACACACACACACATGTGCCCCCATCAATAACACCCCACACCAGAGTTCCTCCCCTGCCATAGTTGAACCTCTCTGTGATCCAAAACTTCTTCAACAATGAACCCTAATATATTGCCAAATTCAATTAATAGGAAATTGATATACAATAATGGGTTTAAAGTTTAGAAATGGAATACATAGTAATTTAGAAATACTAAAATAAAGTAAAAATAAATTGGTGTATTAATAAAATGAAAAATATTATAAAGCTTTGTTTCTAACATTTTGTCTTTCATCACTGTAATAGGTGTTGCCCTGTATGTACACTGGCAAGACATTTTCATTTCTTTCTCAGTGTCTACATCCTTTCTTTTTTTTTCTAATTTTTAATTTTGTCTTCAAAAAAGTTTTAGATCACAGTAATTCACATACACAGGATAGGGACCTCCCAGATATCCAACATCAAACCCTTTTCCCCTTTCCCTAGCAATGATCTCTTTACATGTTCATGTTATGTTTGCTGCAGGTGATGTACACATTTTGAAACATAGCTATCAAACATGGTTCCATTTTGGTTTACATTATTGTTTATATTTTAGACTGTACAAATTTCTAAACTTTTAGTCTCCTTATATTTTACATTATAGTTTACATTTTAGTTTATAGACTTTTACACACTTTAGATGTAAGTTTTCATGTCCATCATTGTATGATCTTGTGGAGCACTTCCATTGCTCCCCAGTTGCCTTCTTCCATCCATGCTATAGCTCTCTCCCACTCCCCTCAGGGCACAAAGTGACACTCAATCTTCACTACTTGAGGAACCAGATTTACAGATACTGCAACAATGCTGAGGGCTTGATATACTAGCCTGCCCTAACTAATTGGGAGCCAGCAATCCTCTCCAAAGACACAATTCCCTCTCTTTGGGAACATCAGGTCTCCCTAGGATGTGGGTACACCTTCACACTCATTGTATGAGTCTCCACCCAATGATATAACACACTATGACAAAATGATCACTCACATACTCCCTAGAAGCTTACCCCTGTACCAGATGTCCCCTTATTAAACACGTGATCCTTCCTTATTATATTTTCTGAAGAGTTTTCTCAACAGTATAGTTTGAACCATATACCTGACATTCTCCCATATTCAACGGTTCCCTTCTTATAGCTGAGTAGTATTCCATTGTGTGTATATACCACATTTTATTTATCCATTCATCCACTGATGGGCATTTGGGTTGATTCCATCAACCCACTGGGAGGATTTCCTTTTACCACTCTCCTTCAGGGATGTCCCAGAAAGGCACTGTCCATTTTCAGGTGGTATCTGTATAGCAATCAGAACCATCTGTAAACCAGACCCGGATTTTCTCTTCCTCAGTCAGCTGATCATAAGGAACTCCCCAGGTGGCCAAACTGTGGCCTGGGAAAGAGAAGAGATGTAGCAGAAATAGAGGGCCATAGGCATTTGAGCCACTTCCTTATGTACCTTACTTGTATCTTCAGGATCTGCTTGAGCCCTGCCTCACTTGCATTTTATGAAGGAATGCTGTTGTACATACCCAAATTTTGACTTGTTGGGCCAGACAACACCAAGTTCATGATAGGCAACTCAGGTCTCATGGTGACTTGGTGGCCCGTGGTTAAGCATTCAATCCCTACTAAGGCCCAGTAGAAAGCCAAAATCTGTCTCTCAAAAACAGCATAGTTATCTGCAGAGGATGGCGAAGTTTTGCTCTGAAATCCTAAGGGTCTGCCTTGTGATCCTCCTATAGAGGCATGTCAAAGGCTACAGGCAGCATTTCTATTTGCCACTGACACTTCCAGTGTCATTGGTTCTGCTAGATCATATGGTCCCAGTAGCAGAGTAGCTTTTACAAAAGCCTGGACCAATTGCAGAGCCTATTTTTATTCTGGTCCCACAAAAATGTGCAGTTTTTTAGGTCACTTGGTAAATGGGTTAGGAATAGCACCCCAGATTTTCTCCCAAATCCAAAGAGGTCAACTAGGCTGGTAAGTCTAGAGTAGTTGCTACTTCTTGCTTACTAGGTCTAATCAATATGATATCATCATTATAATGGACTACTGTGATGTCCTATGGGAGGGAGAGATGACCAAGTTCCCTGAAGTCTAGATTATGATATGGGGCTGGAGAGTTAAATGTACCCCTGAGGTAGGATAATGAAAGTGAATTTTTGGCCTTGCCAGCTGAATGCAAACTATTTTGGGTGGTCTTTACTAACAGCAATTGATTTGCTGAGCAAATTATACTTATCTATTCAAGCAACAATACCACACATTTGAGACAGCAACTATATTTAGAGTCACCAACTGGTTAAATTTATGATAATCCACTATCATCCTCCAAGATTCATCTGTTTTCTGCACAGGCCAAATAGGAGAGTTGACTGGGGATGTGGTGGGAATCACCACCCAGGCATCCTTCATGTCCTTGATGGTGGAAATGATCTTTGCAATCCCTCCAGTAATCCAGTATTGCTCTTGATTTACTATTTTGCTCTGTTAGGGCAGTTCTAGTGGTTTCTCCTTGGCCTTTGCTACCATGATAGCCCTCATTCCAAAGTCAGGGAACAAATGTGAGGATTTTGCTAGTTGCTGAGTATTTCTACTCCAATTATGCATTCTGCAACTGGGGAAATAACCACAGGAAGAGCCCAGGGACACAGTGGACCCACTATGAAATGGGCCTGAGCTAAATAAAACTCCATTGATCACCTGACCGCCATAATCCTCTACTCTGACTAGAGGACTTAGTGACATATATTGGTTCTCCTGGAATTAATGTCACTTCCAAGCCAGAGTCTAATAATCCCAAAATGTCTGATCATTTCCTTTCCCCAATGCACAGTTACCCTGGTAAAAGGTTGTAGGTCTCTTTGGTGAAGGCTGGGAGGAAGACTAACATTATAAATTTTTATAGTGTAACAGAGTCCTTCCCCACTGGGACCCAACCTTCCCATCATTCAGGGGGCTCTGTGCCTATAAACTGCCTCAAGCCTGGGAATTGATTAAGGGGATGTGACTCTCTGATTTTGTAATTCTTATTAGACTTTTGTTCACTTGACTTAGAACTCTTCTGCTTATACAGATCAAGTAAGAATTTAGTAGACCACCCATCTATTTTACTTCTAGGTACCCCATGATCTGTTAGCCAGTGTCATAGGTCTTTGAAAGTACACTATTCTGATTACTATTTTGAGTTTGCTCTCCATTATGGTAACCATATCTACCTTGCCTCAGTTGAACTAAGATTAATGTGGTAGTTTTGTTACTATGTTTACCATGTGTCAGGTGCAAGGCTAAACATTTTATATTTATTTTCTCAGTTAATTTTTTTAACAACTGGATAAGGTTAGTTCCATTTTGCAATGAGAAACTGAGGCACAGGAAAGCCAGATAGTCTGCCCAAGTCCATCTAGCTAGTATGTTCACATAGCTGGTAAATAGTTCTACCACTTACTACTCAAAATTTTCATCCAGAGATCCCTACTTAACCACAAATTTATACTACCTTTTGGGAATGTGATTTTCTGTCTTTCAGTGTTCTATTGAAATAATTCCAGCCCCCAGCAAATGAATTTATCACTTTGGGAGAACATTTTGCATTTAACTTCCCCTGGTAGGCTGTTATAGGAAAAAATAACCTATAGAAACTTTAGAACCCCAAAGTGACATCAAACAAAGACTGGCCTGCCTAATCTACCATCAGAAATTGTATTGATGTCATATTTTCAACATTTAAGAGTTAAGGTAAAGGCATCTCCCCAGAGGAATAATATAAAAATGATCCAATAAAAGCAAAAGAGCTTATTTTTGTCATGTTTTTGCTTTTATTAGTAACTAGTTGCATTTGTTTTGATAAAACAATATCTTGCCACGTAAATAAATTTTACTATTTAGGCAAAATATGATAAGAAACACATAATATTCTCTTTATTTAAATAAATTTAAATGTTTTGAGCAAATTTAGAATCATCCCCACATGATTTTGCCTTATATGCTATTTCTTTTGTTGGGTCCATGCTGATAAAATGGCTGGTTATTTGAACAACTCCAGCATTTGCAAGGCAACAAAGAAGCAAGTTTTGGATATTATGTGCATAGTAATGAATAAACCAAGCACAAAGTCCTGTACTGGGGAAGTGGACTCGGCCCAATGGATAGGGCATCTGCCTACCACATGGGAGGTCCGCGGTTCAAACCCCAGGTCTCCTTGACCTATGTGGAGCTGGCCCATGCGCAGTGCTGATGTGTGCAAGGAGTGCCATGCCACCCAGGGGTGCCCTCCATGTAGGCGAGCCTCACGCGCAAGGAGTGTGCCCCGTAAGGAAATCCACCCAGTGCGAAAGAAAGTGCAGCCTGCCCAAGAATGGCACCACACACACGGAGAGCTGACACAACAAGATGATGCAACAAAAAGAAACCCAGATACCAAGTGCCACTGATAAGGATAGAAGCAGTCACAGAAGAACACACAGCGAATGGACACAGAGAGCAGACAACTCGGGGGGAAGGAGAGAGAAATAAATTTAAAAATTAAATAAAAAAAAAACAATGAAGTTCTGCACTGTTTGTAGCAGTTTGATATTATTGATTAATTCCAAAAAGAAGTATTGGATTATGTTTGTAAATTGGTCTTTTCCTCTGGGCATACAAGATTATATTGGATTCTCAATATAATCTTGATTAAGTAATCAAGTAAACCTCTTGTGTCAGTAGGGCATTGAGTCTCTGCCCCTTGAGGTGGGGACATGAAGATAAAAGGCATGGAAGACAGAGTTGAGAGGTTTTGATGTTGGAGTTTTCATGTTAGAGTTTCATGCTGAAGACTTAAGCTGTAGTCCTGGGAAGTAAGCTCACAGAGGAAACAGAAACAAGACCCTGGAAGAGAGGAACCCAGGAAGCCTGAACCCTCGCAGATGTCAGCAGTCATCTTGCTCCAACACATGAAAATAGACTTTGGTGAGGGAAGTAACTTATGCTTTATGGCCTGGTATCTGTAAGCTCCTACCCCAAATAAATACCCTTTATAGAAACCAACCAGTTTCTGATATTTTGCATCAGCACCCCTTTGGCTGACTAATACACTGTTCCTATCCCAGGGTAGTTATATTTTCATTACTGTTCCCTCAGACCTGGAAGCAACACAGAAAACTGAGTGACACAATAAAATATTCTGGCTGGGAAAAGTTTCTCTGTAAATCAAGTTACGTTCTCAAAATCTTGACTGTTTTCCTCTAACTTCCATTCTTTTCCATACTCATGAAATCATTTTATTGAGTTAATTTTCTCTATAGAAATTCTAGCAGCCCAGTGCTGTCCACAGGAAACAGCTTGCATCAAAGGCTTAACAAGGCTAGAGTATTCTTTAATGTGTTGTTTATGTCTGGAATTTACTAAGACAAGGTGGTTCTTAGAAAGCAACTTTTATTATAACAATTATTTTCTTTTGAGATATGTTTTCAAATTAACTCTCTTATCCTTCTATATATCCTAATCCAACCCTCCCACACAAAAGACAGTCATAATTTCCTTAGGCCAACAGATATGTCCCAGGTCTAGCACTTATTTCCTCTCTTATCATGTCTTTGACCCATTAATAACTATTTTTATAGCATATCCAGAAGTTATTTACAGTAGGTTGATATGCTGAGTAAACCACATTTGACTATAGTGAAAAAGAAACCACAATTGGTCATCAACGTGACTCACCCCAGGCTTCTATCACCACACCCAAACCACTCATACTGCAAATGCTTTGGTTAGATTTAACCCAGAAAACCAAGCCATCATGCAGAGCAAGATTTTGTGTTTCAAAGTAAGCCTAATGCCATCTCTCTTTGGTGTTTGCAATAGTCTTAATTTTTGTCGAACATCACTTCACATTACTTATTTAATGGTGTTCAGTTTGTTGTTGTTGCTGTTCCCCTGCATTTCTGTTGTGTTTCAGAGACAGACTATTATGTGGACAATGTGCCATTTCAAAATGGACTTCAATTGCCCGCAAGCCCTTTGAATATACAAAGTTCCTTTTGTCAAGAGAAAGTATCTCTTTGTTTATAATACTCAAAGTTATTTTGTGTATTTGCAGAACCCAAATTTTTTAAAGCTCAATATATGAGATCCAGAAATTACTTTTCTGGAGAGGATAGAGTTAAGAGCATGCACTGAGGATCACTTAGCACATCTATCCAGCCCATTTCAGTTCCTCCTCTGACAAATACCCCTGATCCTAAGGAGTAGAATTCCACAGTTCCCTTAGGCTTTTCTACTTTACCCTGACCCGCATTTGATTGGACCCACAGTTGATTGGACGGAAGATAGATCTAATCTGAACTGATCTGAACAGGATGATTTCCTCATTTGGGAGGTAGAGACTGGGTTAAGGAAAAAAAAAAAAAAAAAGAATGGAGACAGAGAAATTTTCTAGGTGGCCATAACCGTGGCCTGCAGCATATAAACCTGGGCTTCCCTGTGGGGGGTGACAACCCAGGAAGCCAGCCTGCAGAGAAACAACTCAGCAGGCCTGTCAGGGAAGCAGAGATGGAAGATGGAGATAAAGGACTGCCTGGGATTCTCGTAGCCTTCCAGCTAGGAGTTCTGGTGTCTAGTAAGGCCCAGTTATATTTGGAGTTCCTTAGTTCTGGAAGGTGTCCTCTATTCTTAAAACTAATCTCCCCTACTTTTTGTTTTAATGAGTACACATTGGTTTTCCCTATTGTTCACAACTGAAAGAATCTGAGCAATCCCAGAACATAACCAGAAAATGCATAGTGTATGCAGATGTTTGGGGTAAAGTTCCCAGTTGCTAATTTTTCAAACCTTTTTTTCCAGAGGCCTCAGTAAGGAATACAATTTACATTACAACCAGTATGTTGTACATACAAATGTATATGTTATGTAAGTATATACATTAGACAAATGTTGATTAAAACCTAGGTGTCATAACACAATACCCTTATTACCTATGATCAATAGCATAATAAATAAAAAGAAATATGGTTTACTAATATGTAAGTACAAACTAGAAACAAATCCAAAACAAACAATAAAAAATAAAAATTAGCAAAGATTTTATTTTATGCCACAGCTATGCTTGCCTGTAATATATATTCCAGTCTGGAATATATAAAGATAATACTACTTGCATTTTTGGTGCACTGTTAAGCCTGCTTTTTTTCTTTGTTTTTCAAACGGCTCAGGGTTGAAAATTCTGGTTGACACAAATAGGTTCCTGAAAATGATAACAGTAGCAGTACATTCTGATATTTATCTTCTATTCTGTCCTATTTGATTATATTCTTTTTTTTCTACTCTCTGGTGGCAACCCACTAAATTAATTTTATAATCTACTAATTGGTTGTGACCACAGTTTGAAAAGCAATGGGTCAGAATATTACTAAATTGCCCACTATTATAGAAAACTAAGAGAAAGCAAGTGCATTGCAAGTAAGTACAGCATCATCCCTGCTTGAGCCAGGTACCTCCCCTTATTGAAGCTCTCTATCCCACTTCTCTCAATATTTGCATAACTTTTAATTCTCTTTATTGAGAAAGTCATCCCCATCAAAACCAGGGGCTATCATTCAAACTCATTTCTCCCTATTTGGTTCTTAAAAGATAAAGAAAATTGTCCTAAACCTTCCCTTTGCCTGGGCCAATCCGTCTCCCAGGTTTATTCATCTTTCTCCACAGGAAGGCAGCTCTTCAATCAGGCTGGTGTCCTTACTGGGACATGCCCAAGTTATGTTCCTTTTGAAACCGAGAAAAGTGGGGTCTTCTCCCAACACATCTTTAAAGCCAATTCCTGAGACACAGGGGTTTCAAAGCAATGAAAGAGTTTTATTGGTTATGCAAGCAATGGGTCACAGTGGGCTTCTAGCCCAAAACTATCTCCTTGATCGGCAGAAATTCTAATTTTTATAACATCAGGGTGCTAATAAATCATTGGGGTAGGGCTGGACACAGGTTCCTTCATTAATAAACATTAAGGGGTTCAGCAGGATTGGAGTGGGCACCAAAAGAAGGGAGTCATAAAGTTAGACTCACTGTCAGAGATCAAGGTACTGGGATAGGAAAGTACAGAGTAGAGGTTAGTCACAAGGTTTTCCACACGGATATTAAACAGGAGGGTGGAGTGGTTACCATCACAGTGGCAAGTATAAGGGGAGCTGATGTGGCTCAGTGCATGAACACTGGCCTCCTGTATATGAGGTCCCCAGTCCTGGTACCTCAAAAAAAAAAAAAAAAAAAAAAAAAAACCTTCTCTTTTTATGACCAAACTTGAGATTAAGATTTCAACATAAATGCTTTGCTGTGGTGATCTCAAAAAAAAAAACAAAAAAACAAAACAATGGCAAGTATGCACAGGGTGACCCTAGTTCTGAAATAACCATAAAAGTTAATTTCAGTCTAGAATTACCATCACAATGGTATTAAGTATACACAGGGTGAATTTAATCTACAAAAAGAGTAAGGTCAACCTAGAATTACCATCAAAACAGTAAGCGTACACAAGGGAGAGCCTAATCTAGAGTAACCATAAACAGGGTTGAGACCACTCTAGATAGCTTCAGTAATTTCAAGTAATAATTTTGCTATTGGTAATAGAAGAAGCATCTGCATAACAACCCATTAATCACAATCACTGTTTAATTCCTATCTCTCCAGTTATAATTCCTTCCTCTCTGTTTATACAATTCCCAGTCATGGGGATAATGGGAACATCAGCTCTTTCTGGCTTCTTCATGTTGAAAAGGGGCGTTGACATAATGGAGTAGAGAGGAAGTGGTTGTCATTTTGACCTCTGGGTTCCAATGGCTTGTCTGGCTTAGGAATAATTCAGAGACCTTCTGAAAAATAAACTTAATACATAAATTGAGAATTATAGGTTCAAATAACCTTGTCACATTGGGGAAATGGTTTTATAGATTTTCTTAGATACAGTGTTGTAGAAGTCGAGAGGGGCTCAATTATTTGCGTGTAGAAAGGCCAGGACTCAGGAATAATTTTGGGAAGGAAAAAAATATTTATTTACAGCCAGCCGGACTCGGGAGCTTTCTGTTCCAAACCCGGAGCCTCGAACAAGATTTTCAAGTTCCTTTTATACAGGGTGGGGAGTCAAAGAGTGCTTTTATGTTAAATGTTTGTCTGAGTACCAGATAGGTTTTGAATTAATATATCGCCCACATTCCATCCAGATGCAACCTTGAATACACATCCTTTCTGAACATTCAAAGTCTAAAGGGCCTATATTACTTAATTGGATTTCTAGGTACACTTGGACACAGAATTAGATAATTTTGAATTAATGCACAGGCTATATTATATTTCCCCATTTGAGGCCAAGTCCAGGTCCACTTAAGCTTCAGCATCGCCACAAGCAGAGTCTCCCTGGGCTGACTGGTATGTTATATAGAGTCTGCATTGCTAAATTGCCTCCCAGGACTGGAGTCGTTGCCATGGTCACCAAGGGCAGGACTGCAGCCTCTTACCATCCCACACCCACAAGTCAGGACACATACAGCTAGATTATCTACGAAGAGAGGAACAGCCTCCCACCCATAGCCCACATCAATAGCTCAGAGTATTCTTTTTGGTTTTGCCTACTGTGGTTTTTTACACTACTTGACTGAAGCCTATGTCAGAGTAATCTCTAGGAGAGCTGGTGCAGCTCATTGGTTGAGTGCCTGCTTCACATGTTCAAGGTTCTGGAAAGATCCTGGGTTCAATCCCTGGTAATTACTAAAAAAAGTAACCTCCAGAATGACCTCTTGACTCTATCTGAAATTTCTTAGCCATTAAAACTTCGTTCTGTCCTATTTCTTTTCTCCTTTTTGGTCTAATCCCACATTGCCAAGGGGGCCCACCCCTGGGAGTTGTCAAGTCCTGCATTGCCAAGAAAAATCTCTGGAAGTTAATTCCCACATTGCCAAGGAAAATTTTATCCCTAGAAGTTCTGCCCCACATGGGGGGTGGGGAAGGGAAGGTAGTGAGAGTTTGACTTAGAGAGGCAGACCACATTTGAGTAACAAAGAGGCTCTCTAGAGATGAATCAGTCATTAATTATAGTTAGCTTTAGCTTCATCATTACAGAAATGTTTCATGAGTGTAAGTCTCAAGATCAAGGGCTCAGCTTACTAGCATGCTTCTTTTTCAAAGGTTTACCTTGCAGAGTTCTATTATTCCAATAAGTTGGGAGCTCCTAATTGTTTGAGAGAGTGATAGGAATTTTCCAGATGAAGAGCTTTATTATTTCTGTGTTTTCCCCAGTCTCTTAGGGGACTTTGCAAATACATTTCTATCTTATGCCCAAAACACCTTATAATGCATCAGGGTATTACAGCGACTCTACACAGAATATCACAATCTCATTGACTCTTAGTTTCCATGTTAGCTCTGTCGTTTAAATAAGCTGACTTTTCAGGTTAAATCAATAGTAATCCACAGAATTTTAAAGAATTTTCTTGACAAAATAAATTTTTTCTTTCTGACCCCCATAGTACTTAAGAGTATTAAAATACTGATAATATTACTTTTTCCCTTGTATCCTGATTCTCCTTAGTCTTTAGATTAGCCCCATTTACCTTCTCATTGAAGTCTGATTCTTTTAGTTTCTTTAATTAGGGTGGTCTTTTAGAATTAATGCTGCTTTTTCAGCACCTTTAGAGCTCGTTAACTGTAGCTCTCAAGTCCAAGTATCATATAGGCCCTTAAAAATCCTAGGGAGCTATTAGGTTATACACAAAAAAAAGCATCTTCGGACTTAGAAATAACAATTAGCGATCAGAGCTCAGGTACAAATACTGAGGCAGGTTTAGCATAGGGAGAGGGAAAACGAGTTGCAGCTGAGACCTGGCAGAAAACATGGTGGCGAGGTAGGTAGCCACGAACCCCCTGAGGGCAAGACCGCTGTCAAGAAGGCTGCCAAAAGGACGCTGCAAGCCCCTGGCCGTGGGATCCTGTTTGGAAAAAATAAGATCCCGTTTAGGGTCAAGGGAAAGCCCCAGATACCCTCAAAAGGCCTCATCACTGGCCCCCTGAGAACTGACAGGTGGGGCAACCAATCAGAATTGCAAACAGCTGGGGCCTCTTCTGACATTACGCAGGAGTAAAGATCTTAAAAGGTACAATTTGGGGCCCCCAAGTCTGCGTCTCACTCTACAGCATGCCTGCCATCCCCAGCTAAGACCATGTACTTTTCTCCTTTTCTTGTTTTTTAGTAAACTCTTTACTCCCTTGCTTCCCCTGTGGCTTGTCCTTAAATTCTCTTATCCTAGAAGCCCAGAACCCAGAGCCCTCTGCCAACAATACAGCTGCTGCAAGAACTTACAATTCAGGCTCTAATTTCTTTATAAGCATTTTATTTTATTATTTTTTTAAAGATTTATTTTATTTATTTCTCTCCCCTTCCCCTCCGCCCCAGTTGTCTGTTCTGTGTCTATTCGCTGTGTGTTCTTTTTTGTCCACTTCTGTTGTTGTCAGCAGCACAGGAATCTGTGTTTCTTTTTGTTGCATCATCTTGTTGTGTCAGCTCTCCGTGTGTGTGGCACCATTCCTGGGCAGGCTACACTTTCTTTCAAGCTGGGCGGCTCTCCTTACGGGGCACACTCCTTGCACATGGGGCTCCCCTACGTTGGGACACCCCTGCGTGGCAGGGCACTCCTTGCGCTCATCAGCACTGCGCTTGGGCCAGCTCCACACGGGTCAAGGAGGCCCAGGGTTTGAACTGCGGACTTCCCATGTGGTAGACAGACACCCTAACCACTGGGCCAAGTCCGCTTCCTGATATAAGCATTTTAATTAAAGCTCTTTTTACAGATCATTAGCTACAGACCATAGTAAGAGTTTTGTTTCACTTTTACACTTTTACCAAGATTGTTAATCAACAGGCAAAACATAACTTAAAAACTCTTGCCTTGTTTTTCCTTTTTGTTGAAAACGGGGTGACTTTATGCTCTTAGAGAAGCATCAGAGCAAAACAGTGTAACTGATAAGAGATTCGATTTGCTTTCATAGCATCACATTTTTCTAAGAATAACTAAAACTGCAACCAACAATATCATTTTGCAGATCAATATTAGGATAGAATAGAGAGTTAGAACTTTAAAATCTTTAAGAATTTTATACAATCCCAAATATATGCGTTTACATTAAATTTCTCTTCCATGTTTTCTGTTTTAGAAAGATACTGTTTTTCACAAAGAAATATCAGCAGTACTGGAGGAAAACTATTTTTCTAGTAATTTTTATGAGAACCTTAGATTCCCAATGGAATCAGGATTATCTTCCTATTACCATTGTTATCATTACCTTGATATAATTACACACATATTGGAACATTAATATCCTTACCCTAAGAATATATTACTTTGAACAATGGGGGTAATTCCTTAAGACGTCAGTGTGGTAAATGTAATATGGATCTTTGTAAGTATTAAGTGATTTATCAGTAAACATAAGTCTACACGTTTGTAATAGTCTTAGGAAATAAGTACCATGATTATGCATAGTATTTTATGACAAATAAGTTAAAAAAACAAACAGAAAATTTAACACCTTGATAAAAATTGTGATCAGAATAAAATGTGACTAAAATTTAAAACATTGCCAAAACAACATCCCATTTAAGCTTTTCCATGGTTTGCACAAGTATATTTTACAGTTTTGGAATATATTTTTTCCATTGCACATTCAAATATAAGTATATGGGTAACATTAATTTTCATAAATCTATGTATTTAAGCACATCACTTTTTACAAGGTGAAAGAACATATTCTTTTGTAACAGTTTGCAATTAAAGATATTCCTAAGAGTTTTTTTGTTTGTTTTGTTTTGTTTTGTTTTTAGGGGATACCTGGAATTGAAACCTGGACCTCGTACATGTGAGGCAGGTGCTCAACTACTGGGCTACATCTACTTCACTTCTTAAGGGTTTTATTATAATATTAAAAGTTGTCCAGTCTGAAAAGTATATTTAGACAGGGCTCTACTACAGTGAAAAATGTTAGTAAAATAGTTTGAGAAAGACTTAGCTTCCAAAATCGCAGCAGTCCAATATTTTTTAAAATCATTAGGGATGTGATGAAGCCATCTGATAAAGTACAGATTCTTTGTTCTTTATATATGGATGGATGGATGGATGGATGGATGGATAGATCATCTCAAAAGAACTTTTATATCCTTCCACTTGAAACAGACCAGCATTTAAGCAAACTGTGTTAGCTTAACAGAGAGATTTAAAATTTTACTGATGCAAAATTTTAGTTTTGCATCATTATACCATTGGGTAAAAAAATCTTAGTTTGCATAGATCATAACAGATTGAGGTAGCATCCAACTTCTTCTATAAAGTTACTTTTTGTTATTAATATCAACTTAAAGATTTTTACTTAATAATGACTTCCCAGAATCATCTAATTACATTGAAATCTCTCAGTTTAAAGACTTTCTCCTTCACTGACATTTTCCATGTTGCTTTTTCCGCTGGAGAGTCTCATTCCCTCTCTGCTTATCTAAATCCTGTGTATTCTTCAGGGCCCAGCATGAACTCACCCACCTTGAAGCTTTGCCTTTCGTTCTGCCCCACAAATTTTCCTTCCTTTTCTGAACTTCTATAGTCCTTGAAACATTTCTCCTACATATTTATTGGCATAGAAAAGTGTTCAGGACCCTATGTTAGGTGAAGAATGCATTTACCAAAAAAAGCTTCTATCTTATAGAGCTACAGATAAAGACAAAGCTATAGATATAATTCTATAACAAGAGATTAACTGTGTTGGGATTTGGAGTAATTCTATTTCAGTTTTATTTTCCCAGTCTATGTTTTCTTTTTTAAAATACTCTTAAAGAATTTATTTATTAAAATGTTCTTCGCCAAGATTTCACATTAGGTTAAAATTAAACTCAGTCTCTCCATTTCTCTACTGAGGTCTCCACTTCAACGTGTTACATAAAACACCTTCTCTAGTGTTTCCAGCAACCACACGGTGAGCCCCATGGTTCAGCCTCTGTTCCCTAAGTGAGCCAATTAGATGTTGTTTTAAAAAATATATATTTATCTATTTTAAAGAAATTTTAGATTACATAAATATTACATTTAAAAAATAGGAGATTCCCATATGCCCTACTCCTTCCCCCTCCCACACTTTCCCCCATTAACAACATCTTTCATTAGTGTGGTACATTTGTTACAATTGATGAACACATATTAAAACATTCCCACTAACCGTGGATTATAATTTACATTATAGTTTACACTCTGTCCCACACAATTTTCTAAGTTATGACAAAATATATAATGGCCTATATCTGTCATTGCAATGGCATGCAGGACAATTCCAATGTCCAAAAAATGCCCCCATATTACACCTATTTTTCCCTCTCCCTCCCTTAAGAACCTCCAGTGGCCACTGCCTCCACATCAATGATAAAAGTTCTTCCATTGCTAGAATAACAATAAGTCTATAGTAGAATAATAGTAAGTTTACTTTAGTTCATTGTTCATTACCCAGTCTTGAGGATTTGGGAATGGTGATGCCCATTCTATCCCCAGTTGAAAGAGGGCTTAGATTCTATGGGGGCAGATGGATGGAACTATCTCTTTTGCAGTTGCAGACTCTCTCTGTTCCTTGGGATGGGCATTGTCCATCATCATCACCTTGTTAGTTGTCCTGAGCAAGTCCAATGAAACAGAGAGTAGGTGTTGCAACTGTGTTGAAATTCAGGGTCCAAATGGCACATGGATGGACCAAAGATTTAAGTCTTTTGGACATACACCTATCAAGTATAGTATTAACTACAGGTTCAAATAGAAGGGACAGAAGAGCCATGTGTAGGGAAACCACAAATGAGTCCCACTCTGACACACTGGGGAGCATAAATTCCAAGGTAAAGCCCACTGGCAGCACACCAAACTCCTGAGCTGTATGCCCTGCCCATAGTGTCTGCATGTCTCTAGAGCCCTCAGGAGCCTTGTTATCTGAGGCAATATTACTGTGGTGGTCAATGGGATCCTGCTGAGACATGCATAAGCATAACCTCTGGAATAATTGCCTGATTCACTTTAAAATCTCTTAGCTATAGAACTCATTTGTATTTACCATTTCCCCCTATGGTAAGGTCTTTTTCCAATTGCATTGCTAGTTGGCACTTGGTAATGATCCTCCAGTGCCAGGGAGGCTTATCCCTGGGAGTCGTGTCCCTTGCCAGAGGACAGGGGATACAGGGGCAGTGTGTTTATTTGTTGAGTTTGGCTTAGACAGAGGCCACATTTGAGGAACAAGGAGGCCCTCAGGAGGTACTCTTAGGCAACATATAAAACTAGGCTAAATTTCAATTTTAAAAGACAAGGTTCATAAGTACAATCATCAAGATCAAGGGCCTGGCACAAAGGTCTATCCTCCTTCACTAGGCACTGCCCCTATGCTTGGGGGATTCTTGCTGTCACATTAGAGAATGTAGCAGAACTCCCCAGGATGAGAATGTGATATTCTTTTGGCTATTGTGTGGGTCTCCACCCACTGTGACACTGCCCCATGAACAGTTAAACACATTCATATGCCTTAGAGACATGCCCCAGGTGAACCCCCTCCCACACATCCCCCCATCACCAATATCCCACCAATGTTCCTCCTTTGCCACAGTTTTGACCCTTTTGTGACCCAAAACCTCTCCAATGATGAAGCCTAGAAAATAAAAAAAATAAAAAAATAAGAAAATGAAATAATAATAAGTTTGTAAAGTAACATAGAAAATACCGGAAAAAAATTTTAATTTTAAATAATAAAAAAACTTTTTTAGACATTATGTTTTTCATCACTGTAAGATCTGCTGTCTTATATGTACAGTGACATTTTCTTCCATATATTCCCCAGTGTCTTTTTTTTTTTTTTCATTTTACCTTCAAAAAAGCTTTAGGTTACAGAAAAGTCATGTAGAGAATATAGGGGATTCCCATATGCCCAGTGCCCTCCCCCTTTTCCCCTCTCCACTATTAATAAGACTTTACATGCAGATGATACGTTTATTATAAATGATGCACAAAATTGAAGCATTGCTACTAACCATGGTCAATGGCTTATATTATGATTTCTATTTTGGACCATATACTTTTATAAATTTTGATGAAATTTAAAATGGCCTATATCCATCACTGTGAGATCATGCAGAACAATTCCAATGCCTTAAAAATGCCCTATGTTCCATCTATTCTATTCTTCCTTCCTCCTCCCCTGGGGACCTACAGAAACCACCAAGTTTTACTTTTTGAAGAATAAGATGATAGTTACTTGCAATTGTATTGAGGCTTGACATATTTGTCTGTTTTTTTTTTAATTGGGTACTGCCTATGTTTTTGGGAGACTCTTGCCCCTCAATTTGAGAACATAGCATACCTCCCCAGAATGGGGATTTAATATTTTCTTGTTTATTGTGTGGGTCTCTACCCACTGATATAGCACACTATTACAAGACACACATTTACATATCCCATAGAAGACTGCCCCATGTGCACCCTGTCCTGTGTGCACCCCACGCACATCCAACACTATACCAGTAATCCTCCCTTGCCATATTTGCCAAAAGAACATTCCCAACATTGTAGTTTTAAACACAGACCTGCAAATCCCCAGCGTTCACTTGTTCCTTCCCCCAACCCTATCCCCAATTCCATGGATTGTCCAATCCAACGCCCCCACCCTACCCCCCTCATAGGCCAGTACTGCCTAACCCAACAGCATCACTGTACCACTGTCGCACCCATCCACTGCACAACTACACCCAACTAGATGTTAGTACTGTGCTTCTACAAGGTAGGAGCTCCTAGCTCCTACTTAATTGAAAAGGAGTGAAACTTCTGCAAAGTGCACTTTTTAAGAGGTACTTTTTGCTTATGAAAAGAAACCAGTGGGTCCTCTAACAATAACAAAAGGGGGTGTCTGACAGTTTAGCACATGATTTGGAGTAGAGTTTGGATGTTGCTCTGCTAGTCCAGTTTCCTCTTGCACCCTGCCCTGGTCATTGGGCATCACAACACTTTCATCTCTGAAGGAGAGAATGTCCACAATCCCCTGCACTACAGGGTCAATTTTCTCCTCATTCTCCTGGCAAATCAATTCAGTGTTTTTTAGTTTTCCAAAGTAGAAACTCTCCTTCTCCAAGACTTTGACCGTAAGTTTAATATATTGACCTGCTGCATCAATTCAGCTGCTTCGCCATCCCCACTTCCCACACCAGGATACTTTCACCACCCCTAGGCCAGCATAAGGAGCTGCAGTAGTTCTCTGTATTGAAATGGGCCTCTATGGAGCTGCACTGAGAGGTTTCTTTCGTTGGCAACAAGGGAGGGAGCTATTGCAGTTTCATGACCTTGTCTAGCAGCTACAGCATCACCTCTGTCTTTTCCATCATAGTTTGCATCAAAACACTTCTTGAGGCGGCGGACTTGGCCCAGTGGTTAGGGCATTCGTCTACCACATGGGAGGTCCGTGATTCAAACCCCGGGCCTCCTTGACCCATGTGGAGCTGGCCCATGCGCAGTGCTGATGCGCTCAAGAAATGCCGTGCCACCCAGGGGTGTCCCCCGCGTAGGGGAGCCCCACGCACAAGGAGTGTGCCCCGTAAGGAGAGCGCCCAGCACGAAAGAAAGTGCAGCCGGCCCAAGAATGGCACCGCACACACAGAGAGCTGACACAGCAAGATGACACAGCAAAACGAGACACAGATTCCTCTGCCGCTGACAATAGAAGCAGACAAAGAAGACGCAGAAAATAGGCATAGAGAACAGACAACCGGGGTCGGGGGAAGGGGAGAAATAAATAAATCTTTAAAAAAAAAAACCTTCTTGAATCACTGAACAAATTCAAAATTGTCCCGAAGCTTTCCTTTTACTAATTTGTTCACAGGAATTATTTTGTCAGCACCTATTCTCTTAAAACTTGCTTGTAGTATTTTGAAGTTCTGGATATATTCATCTTCTAACTTAGCTTGGAATTTCACTTTCTTCAAGGCAATGGAGCCAGGAAACTGCATGTTCATAAACTCACAACAGGCTGCCCCTGACCACAACTGTTTAGTTTTTGTAAAATTCATCAGCAGAGATTTGCTGATCCACACCAGCATGTCATGTCGATTTATGTTATCTCTGGTCACTGACGTCGAGTGTACGTTCATTGCCATTTTCGGCGCTCAGCTGGGTCCAATCCACTACCAGTACCTTGCTCGGGTTCTGTCCATCTGGTTCAAACCACCAGACCCCACCGGCTCTCACAATATTTCACACGCACCCAACGTAAAAGCTATGTTTTCTTAATTATTTCTACAATAAGCACGTAGTGTTCAATGCAAATAGTAAAGGAAAAGTCTAAACTCCACGATCTGGTTGTCAACGATTCCTGCAATTTGAGTCTCCCCAAAATGTGGCACAAATCTATATGGTCCTGAACTGTTCTTTTCTCATTTATTCAGATTAGCTTCCACTTCCAAACATATTGCAATATCCTTAAAGATCTAGTCAATAATTTCTTATGTTTTTTTCTTAATCTTCATCTATCTCTCCCCTTAACTCTGATACAAGAACTAGTTATTGATTAACTTATTTTTATGACATATGAGTAAAGTCAAGTGAAAATTTATTCTATTATATCTAGGTGGAATTTGTAATTTTTTTCTTCCTTCAAACCCTCAAAATCTCTGTAGAGATATATGAAATACTACTTCCCAAAACATGGCATCAGAGGAGAAGGTGATTTGTTTTTTAAATTGATACCATATAGTAACTACACAAGCTAAACATAAGTTTTCTATGCCTAAATATACGTTTTATATGTGGATATATATATATAATAGCCCTCCAGGATTCAGCCTCCTTAAGGAAAATATATAGGAAGGAGAATATAGGAAGTAAATAAAAGTGAAAACTAAGAAAAAAGAATTTAAACAAAGCGATTAAGAAAAAGGAGAGATGCAAGGGGAGAAGAAAACAGAAAAAGAGGAGAAAGAGAAAGGATGATTTAATGAAAGTAATGACCAAAAAAGGGGAAATGAAGTAGGATTTTTTAAGAGAACACAATACAGATTAGAACAAAGCTACCCCTAGAAAATATAGACTACTCCATTTGTTTATTTATTCTTTTGTTCTTTTATTCATCTATTTATTTATACTTGCTGGTACTTTGAATATTTAAAGAAAGCTATTTTGATCCCCCAAATCCTTTTTTGTTGTGTTGTTCCATCTAAATAAGCCAAAATAAAATAGTCCTTAGTTAGTTTTCTAAATATTGGGTCAAAGCACAAGAAAAAGACCTAAGGAAAAAGAAGAAAAAGAAAGGAAATTTAAAATAATTCATCTTTATTTCATCTACATGTAATCAATTAGCTTTACTCTAAGCTGGGAATTCACATGCATTTTATGAATTCCTACAGCAACTTTATAAGGTTCTATTCTTACCCCCATTTTACCAAAAAGAAGACAGCTATTTCAGGAAGGTATCTGTTCCACAGCTGGGAGTTCCAAAGCTAGGTCTACTAACTGCTCTTCATCTACAAGTTAGTGCCCTTCTCTAGAAACAACTACTCAATTCTTCCCTGTTAACCACCTATTTTACTGGGTCTCAGAACTCTATAAATCAGGAGTTCTTAACATTTTTTGTTTCACGGGTCCCTCTGACAGTCAGGTGAAAGCTATAGACCTCTTACTAAGTCCACTCTCTACTGTGTATAATAAATATATCACACCCACACCAATACGTCCCCACAAGCACAATGATGTTTTTTTTAATTTCAGTTGACGTTCATGGACCTCTGCTTAAGAACCCTTGTTCTAATTGAAGCTACATACATTCAGGACCTATTTTTAACTCAGCCCACTGACACACCCATACCTACAGCCACTGCCCACATTTAAACCTGGGATCAGGATGACTGTTTAAGCCCAGGTTGAAGAAGCATGGGGATAACCACTGGAAAGAATTCCATGGTGATAAATACCTGTCTAGCTTAACCTCAATACAGGATGGGTCTGGTTCTACCGCAAGGGGATGGAGCTGGACTGGTTGAACTAGGATGTCCACTTAGATCCAGATAATCCCTAGAAGGTCTAACCCCACCCCATGCTCTGGCACAAAATAGAGATCTCCCTGGATCCTATTAGGATATATCTGAGGCAATCGCTGAACCATGTGAATGCCTCCATTATTTGGGGAGATTCTGGCTGAGGGCTGAATAGGCTTGAGAAGTAGCTTTCTGGATTATAGGTGCTCGGAGACATTCCTCCAGGACTGGGCTGAAACCAAACCAGTTCTTCACGTGAGTAAGAAGGTGTGGTCTCAGCTATCGCCTAGTTACATCTCCTACATCTCCTGTCCTACAGGAAGGTAGGATAATTCCCAACCCATGTGTGCACTTCTTCTGAAGTAAGCATTAGTCAGCCTTTCATGTTGGAGTCCCTGGAACTACCATTTCTGTCACCAGCTCTTTTCCTGGGATACCTCAAGTATCATATCTTATATTTTGCTCGGTATCATTTTAATATGATCAAGATAATCATGTGTCCAAATAATGCATGTCAAGTGTGTCTCTTTAAATAAATGACTTTCCTTACTCTGTGCTCTAGGTACAGAAGTCATTCCTTGCATGGGTTTGGCTGGAAAGTGATGTCAAGAGGCCCTATTACACAGGACATTTGATTGGAGACTTTACAGAGGAGTCACCTAAACATGTTTTCCTCTTGGTAGGTGTGCCATGAGCTAAATGTATCTAGCTGTAACTGAATTTATAACTAGGTACTATGGATGACTCAGCTTTTCCATCATATGTCCCCACTCCAGGATACTGAGTACTATTAAGGCTAAAAGTATTAAATATATTATCTTCACTTAAAAGTATCTCTGTTGATCAATATCCCATTGATTCCACATTTTCCCCTGAAATGTGTTCTTCTTATACCATAAATATTCTAATTATAGAAACTATGTAGCATACCATTTGTAGCTGTTAAACAAAGCAAAGGCAAACATTAGAACCAGGGTCGGAAGAGACCAGGACCATCCCTAACAGTCTTCATCCTACGTCTGCCCCAGGTTACTACTGTAGCAGAATTCTGTCCTGGTGAAGAGCATGGCCTTTGGGCTCAGATAATATATGTTTGAATCACAGCTCTAGTATTTAACTTCAAGACCTTGGACATTTTGCTAATCTCTCTGACTCAGGTTTCTTTATCTGTAAAATGACCCTACTAATACCCAACCTTACAGGGCTGTATTTTTGTCTGTTTTGTGTTTTTTTCCCCAGCTCATACATCTTTATTGTCCCAGAGGTAGGATTTTCAAAAGGCTGCCCTCAACCTACACCAGCTCAGCTCTAAAGCTCTTCACCCTGGTTCTTGAGGGAGACCAGCCCCCTGGTGGAAGGGACCAGAATTTGGCGGATGTAGTGGGTTCCCTGAAGGCCCTAAATCTGCTGGAGAGGGATCCCCATCTGTGACCCAGGCCCTCCCTAGCCATCTGCACCTGGGCCTATGACACTGCCCGGCTCAGAACAGGGAGGCCATGTCCAACAGTGTGCCCTCTATGCGCTGCCTCAGACAGTGGGAATCTGTTTTTGTGCTTGCTTTTTGCTGATTATTTGGAAGGTGATCGTGTCACCTCCACCCCCCCCCCATGTCACCTCCACTCCCGCCATGAAGGTATAAGAAACACCCTGACCATCAGAGGGTCTGAATCAACCACCAGAGGATAAGACCAGAGAAAGGCTAAGCTCTCTTAGAAATGAGTGGTTTACACTTCACCTGCTCTCTGCTTGTGTCCACGTATCTCCCACCCTAAGCAAAAGGAAAACTCATCCAATTGTAAAAAGTGGTGTTGACTAGAACAGTGCAAAGTGATACATCTTGAGAAATAACCCAAAGTTCATGTAAGTAAAAATCCTGTTAACGTGAAAAAGTTTTACAAAGAAACTTCTTTGTAAGAAAGCTACTCCCATGACAGAACCATCGGAACTATTCTATCAATTTGAATGACAAGTCAATGTATACTCTGTGGAACAAATGATGCCTTTGGAATCTGGACATGATCTAATTAATAAACACTACATAATGAAACCAAAAGAGAACTATTGACACTGCAGTTATGGGTAACTGAGCTGTTACTGAGATTTTGGTTTTTACTTTGTTTTTGTTTTGTTTTGTTTTGCTTTTTTGTTTTCCTTTTCTACAGCTCTGTATGTTACTAAGCAGCAACCCCAACAAATCCCTCTGTATATCCCCATCACAAACATGCCAATTGTCCTCAGCAGGAAAGCCAAACCACTCACAGAAGCAAAATAATACAAATCCCAAAATTATTCAAGAAGAAGGTGGTGGGACAGGGGTGGAGATAATATACATTCATTACAATTTTTTATTTGCTAATTCACAACAGAAGAGGTTGGGCATCAGTTAAGTTTCACCATCACCTCATAGAGTTGATAAGTGATTTCTAGAATTTCAATTTGCTTTAATAAAACAAAGTTGTAAATTCAGAGAATTATAAACAACAAGTTTTAACCTATAGGTTACACATGCCTTAGCTATATAATATTTATTTATTGGTTATCTAAAATTCCAATTGACAAAGAAATACTATATATGATTTTTTTAAAGTAAGTTGAATAATAAAAAAGGATAAAAGGCAAGTCTTCCCACTTCAGATGTCCAGTTCCTCAAACTCTTACCCAGAGGCAACTACTATTTACAAATTTTATATATAATTCCAGATATAGACAATTCAAGCACACATATAGAACATTTATATGTCTTTTTTTAGTTTTACAGACATACTAGAATATTATATGCACTGTTTTTCAGGATATAGTACATCCCACAGGACAGTCCTCATCAGCTCATAGTAAACCATCTTTTAAATAGCTACATAATATCCTATTATTTGACTGTTTTGTACTGCCTTTAACTGTGGCCCCATAGCTTGTTTCCAGTTTTTCACTATTGCAAACAATACTGATTTTGTATATATCTTTTTGCATGTACATGGTATATGTTCAAGTATATTTGTTAGAGAAATTTCTAGAAGTAAAATCACTAGTCAAAAGCTATGTAATTTACATTTTTGAGAGATGTTAGTCAAATTGCCAATCAAAATTGTTACACCAATTTATATACCCATCAGCAATGTAGGATAGGGCCTACTTCTCTGTAATACTGCCAGTACTGTATAATATTACTTATTTTTATCTTTGTCAATCTGATAGGAGAAAAATGGTATTCATTGTGGTTTTAATTCACATTTGTCTTATTTTGAGTCAGATTCGAGCATTGTTTCATGCTTATATGCCATTTATATTCCTTTTTTATGTGCTCTTTTCCATGTTTTTACTGAATTTTGGTATTATACTGATTTACAGTCATTTTTATTTGTCTTTATTTATAAATTTCTTCTCCTTGATGAATGTTTATAAATATTAAAACTGTAAGATTTATTAATCTTTTCCTCTAAGTCTTCTTGGTTCTGGGTCATATTTTGGAGAGGTGTTTTCTAATCTAGCATTATAAAAAATATTCTCCCATATTATCCTCAGGAAAGCTTGATATGATTTTTTTTTAAGATTTATTTTATTTATTCAGCCCGCCCCCCTCGTTGTTTTGCATTTGCTGTCTGCTCTCTGTATCTTCTTGTCTTCTCTTTAGGAGGCACCAGGAACCAAACCTGGGACTCCCATGTGGGAGAGAGGCACTCAGTCACTTGAGCTACTTCAGGCCCCTGCCTTGTTGTGTCTCTCATTGTCTTTCCTCTTTGTGTCCCTTTGTTGTGTCATCTTGTTGCGTCAGCTCACTGCACCTGCCCATCACACCCACTCACTGTCTTGCTCACCTTTACCAGGAGGCACTAGGAACCAAACCTGGGATCTCCCATGTGGTAGGTGGGAGCTTGATCACTTGAGCCACATCCACTTCCCTGATTTTTAAATGTTTTCTTATTCATTGATAGTTTAAAAGAAAATTATTTAAAAACAATTATAACACACAGCAAATAGACACCACAGACAACAGCGGGAAGGGGAGAGGAATAAATAAATCTTAAAAAAAAAAAACAATTATAACAAATATACATCTCTCTGAAAGCCACTAACACATTGTCCTAAACATATAATTAAGAAAATTTATTTTTTGAAAGCAATAAGTTCTCAAAAAAATTTAAAGTTCGGTGGCACAGGTTAAAGGATAAGAGAATCCCAGTCAATTGTAATGGTCTTTGAAAATCTCTGAAACAAATCAGAGAAAATTTCACATTTAAAAATAATTTGAGGGAGCAGGTGTCACTCAGTGGTTGAGCACCTGCCTCCCATGTAAGAGGTCCTGGGTCCAATCTCCAGTACCTCCTTAAAAATAAAAAATAAAATAAATAAAAATAAATAAAAATAATCTGAGTGTAACTTGCTTCCAAAGAAGAGAGTATAGAAAAGGGAAATAGTAATGACTGACAATGTTAAATGTTTGCCCCACCTCTGTGACTATGGAAAAGAGTGAAGGTTAAGAAACCACCCCCCTGTGTACTGTAAAGAACCACCTTCCCCTGGGACTTAGATAAGACTCAGGGATACCCCCTTGTTCACCTAGGACGAGGCCCAGCCCAGACGCTTCGCATTCCCATTCTTTACCTCGTAAATGATTAGCTGAACCATTGATTCCCATTGATTAATCAGAACAAAACGCCTGTTAATCAAACTTTGGTTAAGATTCTCTCCTTCCTTCTGAATTTGAGTGGTGCCTCCCAGGAAATAAACTATGTCAGCATAAAAGGATCTCAGGTCTGTTGTCCAATCACGCCACCCGTTCATCCCACCTCCCTATATCTGGGTCTTTCCCCTCCATTAAAAATTAAAAAAAGTGTTAGGGTCAAAGCACTCTCCCTATTGCAATAGTCCCCTCCTTCCACTGCAATAGCCCCTTTCCCCCTTTGTAATAATCCTTCTGAATAAATTCTCTGCTTACCAAGTCCAGATTTCTTTTCCAGAGGTATTGGGGATTGAACATAGGACCTTGTACATGGGAAGCAGGAGCTCAACCACTGAGCTACATCTAGTCCCCTATAAGAGTTGTTTTTTTTTTCATTGTTTCGTTTGTTTTTAGGAGGTACCAGGGATAATACCTGGGACCTCATACATGGGAAGCAGGGACTCAACCACTGAGCTACATCTACTCCCCAATAAGAGTTGTTTTTCATTTGTTTGTTCTTAGGACGTACCAGGGATTGAACCCGGGACCTCATATATGGGAAGCAGGTGCTCAACCACTTGAGCTACATCCTCTCCCCAGATTTGTTTTTTATTTGATGCTTTACCATGGTGAAACCTAGCAAACACTACTTTAACCAAATGACAAGGGCTCACATCACAGTGAAAAGTCATATGGATGTCATGAATACCCTGATATGAGGTTATAAGAAGGGCACTTAAAAAAAAAAAAGTTATGAATGTGAAAAAAAAAGAAAAAAAAAAACAAGTGATTTACCAGCAGTTATGAATAAAATAATAAATAGAAAAAAAAAAAAAAGAAATACCCTTAAATCCTGTTCACTGTAAACTTTGACACCTGGGAATCAAATTCACAGAATTGAAGTGCTTTTGAAAAAAAAAGGGACAATTTACTGCAGTGGTATTCTTCCTTAAAACCTGTTGAACCCATAATTATCATGAGAAAAACATCAGACAATTCCAAATTGAGGGGTGATCTATAATACAAATACCTGACCACTATTCTTCCAAGTTGTCAAGGTCATGGAAAACAAGGAAAGATAGAAAAATTGTCACAGCCGCAGAGGAGACAAGGAAACATGGTAAGTAGATGAATGTAGTATTCTGGATTGGATCCTCAAAAAGTAAAAGGACATGAATGGCATATGTGAAATATAAAAAAACCTGGAGTTTAGCTAATAGTAATATACTAATGTTAGCTTCTTAGTTTGGACAATGTACTGTAGTAATATAACATCGAGAGAAACTGAAACTGGATGAGACATACATGGGAACTCTCTGTACTATCTTTGCAATTTTTACATAAGTCTGTCCCAAAATTTTAAAAAAATTCATTTAAAAAGTAATCCTATGTTTAATAAGAGTTTTCTGAGAATAAACACCCTTAAATATTTAAAATAATTTTTACGTGTAATAACCTTTTTAAAGGCTAAAAGACAATTTTATAGCAAAATATTCATTGCTTTAAGAAGCTGAGCAAGACTCACAGTGAATCCACCAAGTATCAAGACTATGCCTGCTGTATTTTACAAAACCCTTGGAGGACCCGCGACTTGAAATGGATAGACAGAAGTTTAAGTAACAGAAGATTCTTGAAGTGTTCCTTTGAAATTCACAGAGAGCCACCATGTTGAAGGCAGTTATTTAGGAAAAATATTTTAACAGCTTTATTGAAACATAATTCACAGGCCATACAATTCACCTATTCAAAGTGTATTACTCTGGGAAGCAGACTTGGTCCAGTGGTTAGGGTGTCCGCCTACCACATGGGAGGTCCACGGTTCAAACCCAGGGCCTCCTGGACCCGTGTGGAGCTGGCCCATGCACAGTGCTGATGCGCGCAAGGAGTGCCCTGCCACGCAGGGGTGTCCCCTGCGTAAGGGAGCCCCACGCGCAAGGAGTGCACCCCATAAGTAGAGCTGCCCAGCACAAAAGAAAGTGCAGCCTGCCCAGGAATGACGCCGCATACACACGGAGAGCTGACACAGAAAGATGATGCAACAAAAAGAAACAGATTCCCGTGCTGCGGACAAAGAAGACGAAGTAAACAGACAACTGGGGCGGAGACGGAAGGGGAGAGAAACAAATAAAATCTTAAAAAAAAAAAAGTGTATTACTCAATGATTTTTAGCATAGTCACAGATGTGAATCAGCAGTCAATTCTTATCACGTCAAAAGGAAAACTGTACACTTTACCTACCACTTTCCTATACCCTCTACCTCCCCCAGCCCTAAATAATCACTGATCTACTTCCTGTCTCTGTGATTGGCCTATTCTGGACATTTAATATGAACAAGATCAAAGAAATCAACAGAAATGTGACTAGTGGGAAGCATTATTTTTATATTCTCCAAACAGACTGAAGAACAGATAGCTAAAGTGCCTTTAAAATTTTCACTTTTTCAGTTATACATGCAGATTTTAAATCACACTTTTTGAAATACAATCTCAGTTCCCCCCAATGCATCACGCATCCTATCCATCTAAGTATTCTGCTCCTTAGTTCATTATAAATGTGGTGTGTAGCAGAGAAAAATAGTAGAGTAATAGTTAGGAACACTGACTGGGGCACCTGACAGCCTGATTCAAACGTTGCCACTTAGTAGCTGTGTGATATTGGTCAAATTATTCACCTTCTCTGGGTCTCAATTTCCTCACCTGGAACATGGTGAAATTAATGGTTCCTATATTATACTTATATACATGTAATTATAACTTATAACATCAAAGGGTATATGCAAAGCTCTTAAAACAGTGCCTAATACATAATAATTATAATATATTGGATTTATTTAATAATATTATCAACTATGAGAGCCATTCAATCCAAATAGTAGCACAAAGTGTTTAAATAATGCTCCTCATGATTTCCTGATTCTATATAATCAGGTACTTTCAACTAGAAGTGTCCTAAATTTCATATTCTATTTCTTTCATTTTTTTAAAGATGAATGTTTAACCTAGAAAGTCCAGTGATTTGTCATTACACATTTAATATTTGTTAAATAATATTTATGGAGGACATAAAATAAATATTTATTGTGGACATATGCACTAGGCCCAGTCTCAAATTCTGTAAATAAAATCAAAATGATCATTTTCATCATGGAATCTAGTAGTGGATGCACATTTTTTTAAAAAGTTATGGTGTTGTAGAAGTTGAGAGAGGTTCAATTATTTGTGTACAGAAAGGTCAGGACTCAGGAATAATTTTGGGAAGGAAAAAAAAGATTTAGTTATGACTGGCCGGGCTCAGAGCTTCTCATTCTAAAATCTGAGCCCCAAATAAAATTTTTGAGTTCTTTTTATACAGGGGAAGGGCCAAATGGTTCTTTGTTTCAGTGCTCGATAAGCTTGAGTTAGCATAGATCTGCCACATCCTAGATAAGCTTTTAGCTGGACTTCATCCATTCTAGTTAAGCTTTTAGCACATTTGGTTTGCATTTTCCCTGAATATTTAAAGTTTATAGAGCTTGCATTGTTAAACTGTTTTTCTGGGACTGGAGTTGTTGTCATGTTTACCACGGGCAGAGCCGCAGTTCTCACTGTCCCAAATGCACAGCTCAGGGCACATACAGCTCAGGTTATCTCCGAAGAGATGAACAGCCTCCCACCCATAGCCCACATCATTTCCCCACTTTGGGCCAGCTTATCTTGCTAAGCTTTGCCATAATTATTGTTGGAGTTATGAGGTGGGTGGCTGTTCGTTGTTTTGATTGATTATCCCACTTATCAATTTCCCAGTGAGGGCCTAAAGACAAGGTTCCTGTGTAACATTCAGAGTTTATCCTGTTTTTAGAAGAAGTTCTCATCCTGGACAGTAGAATCCTGGGGGTGGGACCCCCAGCAGTTATTCTGGGAGTTATTGGTGCTTACATGGATTTTTTGCTAGGCTCCAGAACCATCTATTAATTTTATTTTACCTTTAAAGAGTTTACACCTTTAATTTTAAAGGGGTGCTGAAGGGAGTTGATTTCTTTTCTGTAATTACTTCCTGCTGGCCATGGGTTGTAGTCATTACCTAATAAGGTTTAAAAATTTTGTTACTTTATTTTGACTGGAGGAAGATTGATCTGGCATTCTGTACAAAGCTGGATGAAGTTTTCATATGGTTAATAAGATGTTCATTCTGAAACAGACAAACAAACTTAATTAAAATTTTGGAATACCTATTTTTAAAAGAGGACATCGGATTACAGATGTAGACTAGGTTAGGTGTCTATAAAGATGGCACCCTTTTTAAAAGTTGGTGGGTACAGTATATACATATATATATCTTTTTTTTTTTTTAAGATTTATTTTATTTATTTCTCTCCTCTTCCCCCCACCCCCACCCCAGTTGTCTGTTCTCTGTGTCCATTTGCTGTGTGTTCTCCTTGGTCTGCTTCTGTCGTTGTCAGTGGCACAGGAATCTGTGTTTCTTTTTGTTGCGTCTTCTTGTTGTGTCAACTCTCTGTGAGTGCGACGCCATTCTTGGGCAGGCTGCACTTTCTTTTGCTCTGGGTGGTTCTCCTTACAGGGTGCACTCCTTGCGCAAGCGGCTCCCCTACGCGGAGGACACCCCTGCGTGGCATGGCACTCCTTGCGCGCATCAGCACTGCACGTGGGCCAGCTCCACACAGGTCAAGGAGGTCAGGGGTTTGAACTCCGGACCTCCCATGTGGTTGACGGATGCCCTATCCACTGGGCCAAGTCTGCTTCCCTCAAAGTATTTTATTTTCAGAGAGAAATTGTAATAGATAACAGTATTAGGTACTTAGCTTTGTTTTGAAGATGCATTTCTGGCTGTTTAATGATTGCCACTCATGCTGTTGGTGCTTCTGGTGAATTGGCACTTTTTGGGCAGTTGGTTTCATTCAGGATTAGTGCACCAAGTTGGAAATTCGCTTAGTTTTTAGCCGTGGGAGTGATCAGAACTACAGAATAAAGTGGGGTTTTTTTGTTTTAATTGTACAATTCCTGGTAATTTTTACTATTTAATAGGTGACTTATCACTAGCAAGCAAGCCTTGCTTCACTACACATAGAGTACAGTAGAGTAGTGAAGTGGCTGAGCCTGGCCTTAATTAACTGGTTACCTGCAAGCCACTGGTGGCACTATTGTTTTCAGCTAAGACTACCACCTTATTTTATAGACATGTTTATTAACTATTTAGAAAATGAAGTTACCAGGAATTTAACATGTCTAATGTATTTTTGTACCTGATCCAGAATAGAAAAGATAACATTGTAATTATTAGGCATATATTTAGAACAGGATAAAAGTACAGCACTTAATATTAATTAATGTATTACTTAATGCATAAGGATTCTGAGTTGCAATTAAAAGTTTTAAGTTTCAGGTTCATAATTCTTTACATGTTATCTCTCCATGGAGCAGGCCATAATGCCAACTGTGTTTAAGTTTTACTTACAGTATCCTAGTAATCATGGCTCCACTTAGCATGTTCTTCACACAGTGAGCAAGTCGCAGCATCGTTGATCCTAGAGAGAGTTTCCAATACTTTACTGGCCTGGTGCACAGTGCTCTCTGGCACTATGGAACAGTGCCAGTCTGGAGGCAATATCCATTGTATGCTTGGCTATACCAAGCCAGCATTGGCTGCTGCAGGAGATTGAAATTGCAACGTAGTTTCCGTTAACTTCAGGAACATAACCAAAGGCTGATATAGCAAACATTTGTATTTGAGGGGTCAGTGACCAGCCTAGGCAATAACTCACATGGAGAGGCAACCTGTAATGTATTCAAGGCCTGGTCTGAATGCACAAGAGAGTTTGACAATGTTAAAGTTTTTTTCCTTTTTTTTTAAGGATTTATTTATTTATTTCTCTCACCTCCCCCTCCCCCCCCCCCCAAGTTGTCTGCTCTCTGTGTCCATTCGCTGTGTGTTCTTCTGTGACCACTTCTATCCTTACCAGAGGCACCAGGAATCTGGGTTTCTTTTCATTGTGTCAACTTGTTGTGTCAGCTCTCCATGTGTGTGGCGCCATTCTTGGGCAGGCTGCACTTTCTTTTGCACTGGACAGCTCTCCTTATGGGGTGCACTCCTTGTACGTGGGGCTCCCCTATGCGGGGGACACCCCTGCGTGGTACGGCACTCCTTGCATGCATCAGCACTGTGCATGGGCCAGCTCCACACAGGTCAAGGAGGCCTGGGATTTGAACCGCAGACCTCCCATGTGGTAGGCAGATGCCCTATCCATTGGGCCAAGCCTGCTTCCCATGACAATGTTAGAGTTTATCCCTTGTTTTTATATTTTTTAAAACATTTTTAATGCAACACATTATATATCAAATGACTTTGTTTACTTATACAATTTTACCATGAAGATAATAGTAGGTATTTTACTTTAGTAATAGAGGAAATAAAAACTATTTTTCATTGTTAAAATGAAAACAGAAGATTCCTAATGGAATCAAGATAACTTTCTATTACCATTTACTTAAATATGCACCTTGCAGTGACTTTCAGACAGATTTTATTACCACAAAGTTACTTTTTGCCATCAATACCAATCCAGGTTTTTAGTTAACAATGACTTCTAGAACTAGAACCATTTAAATGTTTCAGTTTGGAAGATGTTTTTACAAACTTTTTACAGTTAATCACAGCCACATAGACTAGTTACCTTACATTTAAATAAACTTATTAAATTACAATTATCAACCAAAGAAGTTTACTTATTCATTTAGGAGAGCATATCTACAATTTTCTTTAGCTTAATTTCATTAACATGAACTTACAATTTTCATTACTCCAAAGATTTTGCACATATAATGTTAATTTATTTAATGGGTATTTTATAAACCAAGGAAGATTACACCCGAGCTAAATAAAATTGAAACCATTATAGTTTATGCAAGGAATGTTCTCTTTCCTTTCTTTACCAGAAGCTAAAACCTCTTTTCTTTGTCTAAGTTCTGAAATTGTGACTAATTTTAAAAGCATACTGACTACTAGGCTCCAAAGTATATTATAATTGCATAATCTGTTTAATCATAATTTAGGAAAGAACTTTCCATAGCTTTTATGGACTTTTTTTACTTACTGAAATTTGGTAATAGAATTATTAACCACCCTTATTTTAAGGCTGTTAAAAGGTTTAAACTGGGGAATTACAGGGCAAACTTATATTTAATTCCCCAGCCTAGAAGATAGTTTTAATTTGCCACACCAAGCCCCTCCCTCAAAGCTCTTGCAAAGAGAAGGCCCTTTTCCAATAGTTTCTATAATCAGATTTCCATATGGCCTTTCCATCCTGCTTAGTTTAATTTGGGCTCCAGAAATATTTATTCACATATATAACTGCATATTTAATTTTTAACAATTTGAATAGAGCTCTTTTAAAATTTTCATTTGTTAATTGAATATTATTATCCCAATGTATGAAGAGATACACTGTGCAGACCCAGAGAGGAGACAATAGAGCATGTGCAAACATTTAGATTCTGCAGTTTTGCCTTATAATCAATTTATTCCTTTGCCAATGTCAAGGGAGGGTTCCAGCTTAATCAAGGTTACCACTTCACATAATTACACAATTCAACACCATCATTTGAGCACAGAAGCACAAGACTTATCAATCTGATTCACAATGTCTATAATTTCCAGATGCAGCTGTCCCTGCAACCATTACAAACCTTAGAGAGAATTAGCAATTCTAAAATTTAACAGGATTTTCTGTTTACCCTGGCTGTTTACAAAATGAATTTATCTGCAATCCAACATCAAGATAAAAGACTCCTGGCTAAACTTTTCTCACTGTTTAACTTCACACCCAGACCAAGCTTCACTAGGAAGCCAATTCATTTTCCTGTAACCAAGTTTTTCAAAATCCAGACCAATTTCCAGGACATTAGGACTTGAACCTATAAACATCCTTTCTTATTATAATCAAGCCTCCACTATTTTGGTGGAGACAAGACCAGTACCAAATTCTAACATGCAGTTAGACAAACACCAGGCTTTTTCCATTTTTTTTTTTTTTTCCAGACCTGGAGAGAATGGCTTCCCCCTAAATTTCTGGAGGTACTGGAGCTCTCTCAGAAGATAATTGGGTTCCCCTTCCTAGCAATTAAAGCTAGTGTTTTCCTGACTATGCTCCCCAGGGAGTCTTACCTTCTTCCGTGTTTGGAGTCTTTTTCGTTCCCAGAATTTTTTTTTTTTCCAGAACTTCCATTGCCCTCAATTTTCATCAGGAAGATTCTCGTGGAGCCCACATCTTTCCTGGATTAAATGTAATCCAGGGGCACCCAGACTGGGGTTCACCTGAGTTCTCCTGGCTTCCTCAGGGATCTGGAAGGGGTAGCAAAATGCTACTTTCTCTGGCCTTCATTTGCAAATCCCAGACGAGCACCCCAAAAATGTTGTAGAAGTCGAGAGAGGTTCAATTATTTGCGTAATTGAAAGGTCAGGACTCAGGAATAATTTTGGGAAGGAAAAAAAGATTTATTTATGACCAGCCAGGCTCGGAGCTTCTCATTCCAAAATCCGAGCCCCAAACAAAATTTTTGAGTTCTTTTTATACAGGGGAAGGGCCAAATGGTTCTTTGTTTCAGTGCTCGATAAGCTTGAGTTAACATAGATCTGCCGCATCCTAGGTAAGCTTTTAGCTGGACTTTATACATTCTAGTTAAGCTTTTAGCACATTTGGTTTGCATTTTCCCTGAATATTTAAAGTTTATAGAGCTTGCATTGTTAAACTGTTTTTCTGGGACTGGAGGCGTTGTCATGGTTACCAAGGGCAGGGCTGCAGTTCTCATTGTCCCAAATGCACAGCTCAGGACATGTACTGCTCAGATTATCTCCGAAGAGATGAACAGCCCCTCCCCACCCATAGCCTACATCAATGGCAGGAGTCGAAAATGTATTCATATTTGCAGCCATTTCCCCTCTACTGTGCTCTCTAAAAAGAATTTTATCATTGCAGAAAGAAACAAGAAGAGGAAGAAAAGGCAAGATAATATCTAGTTGATTTTTGGAGAGCTTGTGGAAGAAGTTGCTGGGCATGGGGGAGATGCTGGGAATAAGATAAAGGGTTTTGAAGAGTTTTGGCTGAGTATGGGGATTGTGTGCCCACTCAGGCATTTTCAAGAGAGATTAGGTAAAGATTCTTACTGCTTTTCATTACTTTTGGAATTCTGGAGGTTATGGGTTGAACTGTGTCCTCCAAAAAAGATGATATCCAAGTCCTTATCCCTAGTCCTGTAAACATGACCTTATTTGGAAATAGGGTCATTAGTTAAATTGAGGCCAAACTTGGGTTAGGGTGAGAGACTTAATTCAAGATGGCTGGTAGAGTCCTTATCAGAAGAAGAAATCGTGCCAGGAGATGGAGATTCACAAGGGCGGCCATGTGAAGATGGAGGCAGATTGAGAGTTATGCCATCATAAACCAAGGTACACAAAAGACTGCCAGTCACCGGTCACTGCCAGGAGCCAGGAGAGAAGCATGGAACAGAGTCTTCCCAGAGCAGGGCCCTGCTGACACCTTGATTTCAGACTTCCAAGCTCCAGAACTGTGAGGCAGTAAGTTTCTATTGTTTTAAGCCACTGAGTTTGTGGTCCTTTGTTTACAACAGTCCTAGGAAACCAAGAAACTGGATCACTGTTTCCTTTAAATAGGGACTGTGTACAGGCAGTTTCATTATAATACAATGCTAAGGAAAGTTGGAGCGCTCTGGCCGAGGCTGGGAAGGGTGGACTTGAATTTAGGGGATAAATCTGACACCTGGAGGATGGAGGACAGAAGGCAGTGGCAATGGGATGAGAAGAGTATTCTCCCGAGCAAAGGCAGGAACTGGGGAGAGCTGATATATTCCCAAATCTGAAAACAGGCGGGTGTGGCCGGAACATGGCACCACACAGGTCAAGGCTGCTGCTGAGGCTGCTGCAGTAGGACCCGCAGGCCCTGGGGGGCCATATGAAGGGTCTAAGCTGTGCCCTGTCCTTGAGGGACTGTCACACTGAAGAGCAATGATTCACAAGTCACTAGTTAGTTGGTGGCCTCGCAAAGAGTGCTGATTCTGAGAGCACATATCTTTTTACAACCCCATGCCCTGGAGGATGAAAACTCAAACTTCAGGAAAAGTAGCAAGGAAAGCAGAAGATGGATGGATGGCTCTTGGAGGGCAAGCAGGGGTATCTTATACTTTTTTACCTGCTGTCAGACCTAGAGGTGCGGTCTCTTTTTTTTTTAATACCATTAGGAAAAAAACATGAATATTTTATTTTCACTTTATTTCTAATCATTCTTAGCAATCCCCACTTGTCAAGTTGTTGTATCCAGATAGTGTTAGCAGCATGGCTGCTCTGTGAAATAAATTATTCTTCGGTGACTTCTCTTGAAGGCAAATGTCATTGTAAAAGGAGGACAAATTTAATTAAATGCGTAATATTTTCAAACCTAATGTTCTGTTACACAGCAATTTAACAGCAGGCTTTTGCAAGTTATTCCCTTTTCCATTCTACTTTCAGAGTTTTGTGGTATTATATAACAACGAGGAGTGTAGCCGATGAGATAAGCCACTACAATCCCCTCAGGATTAAAGGACCCCTTTCCCCAGCTGCTGGAAGTGCAGACAACAGTCAGCCCTCACTTGACAGCCCCTTCTTCGATTACAAGTTTAAGAGTTACCTCGCCTAAGACCACACCCACTTCCAGCATCCACCATATCCAGTGGCTGGTTTACACAGCTATGTAAAGGTCCAGCCTTCTCTCTCCAACCCAGGACAAGTCTGAGGTCATCCCAAAGTCATAACTCCCTACAGGGTTGCCTGAGGCTTCTGTTGGGTTTGCATCCCAGCTCAACTTCTCCTTTCCCATTCCTTCCTTTCCCTGCCGAGCGTACTCCCTAATAAACCTCTGACAAAGAGCTTGGCCCTCAGTCCTCTTTGGTCCACAGAGACAAGCAAGAAATTTTGTCACACTGAAGAACAAGGCCTGAAGTACTTTGCAAGTGATATACTCTCAGTGGGGAAGAAGGGCGTAAGGAGTAAGAAATAAAACATAGCTATAGGTGTGTTTCTGACTCAAGTACTTGCTTAGAAGCCATGGAAGTTGAGTACTACTTCATATGTTATTTATTCTTTTTTTTCTCTTCTTCCTCTGTCCCTCCATCCTTCATCTCCATTCTTCTCCTCTTCCATGCACAAACCCAGTGTGAACTTGTTGAGAAATAAAAAGCATAACTTTGCAAAAATATCTAATGAGCCACTTCTACCCCCGCTTCTGTAAATTAGCCTGTGAAAACATGGCCTTCGCAGAAGAATATCTAACGAATGACTCCTGCTCCCCGCCTCTGTAATCTAACAAACCACTCCTGCCCCCCACTTCTGTAAATCAGCGTGCAAAGCATGGCCTTGCAACTGCATTCTGCTTCTGTAACCCCGCTTGCAAAATTTCGCCAAGCAACGTGTTAGCCAATGAGAGAAATCATGCTGATCCCACATAAAATCCTATATAAACCAATGAAAACTGAAAAACGGGACTCAGAATTTGGAGATTAACTCTCCTCTGAGCCTGCGCATAATAAATCTGCTCCTCCGCATCTCCGAGTGTTGTTTTGGGTTTCTCTGTCGTTCAGAACTCCTGACTTTGCTGCAACAGTCTGAAAAGCAAAGCAAAGGCTCCTTCCTGCATTCTAAACACATGCTCCAACCGGCTAACACACGTTTTTTTCCTGTATGCACAACATTTTATCACCAAAGACATTCTTTTGGATAATTCAACAGATAGAAGCATGGCGCTCCTATTGAGATAAATATATGTCACATGGGAAAGAAGTCTCTGAGAGTCTTCTAGCTTTTGCCTATCTTCAAGATTTCTTATCTTCTTTTTTACTTAGAAAAATGAAACTAAGGAACACAGCAAACTTGGCCGACAGGATCTAGATGGCAGTTGGGGCAGGTAAGTTTCAGTGGGATTGGAAAGTACTTGAATATCAGCCAGCAAGTACAGCTTTTTGGGGGCAGCTTCCCTTCCAGCCATGTGGCGATACAAAAAGAAATCCCACCCAAATGGAAGGGGATATTATTAAAACACTTAAACTTTCCTAAATTGAAAACAAAAACAAAATTTATATATAACAAGAAATATTGCTTCCTTCTCAGTACTACCCACTGCCTAGGTTACCAGATGGAATGTATACTCTTCACACGAGGTTTGACTCAACCTTTTGGCAACTATGCCTCCCTCTTAGCTGCCCTTGGCCTCTGACACTACTTCTATCCTAGCTCCCTTCAGCCCTCCTGCCTGCTCCTTCCCAGGCGCCACTTGCCCCTCCTCTTCCAGACTCCATCCTGCCTTTCTTTCTTTGTATACATGTTTTCTGATGAGAAGTGATGAGTTCCTGAACAGGTGCAGAGACCGTGGGGGAGAGGGGGAGGAGATAAAATGTGGAGAATACTAGGACTTCAACTCACTCGGGTCAGACACCAGGGGAGGAAACAGCCGGGGAGTTCCTCCCCTCGCTCCAAGCCCACCCACCCTCTATCTGAGAAGTTGCTCCTCAGAGCCCTACTCTGGGAATCCCTCTGCTTGCCTGCTGTTGCCCTTATACCTTTAGTCACATGGTCGTGGATTTATTTGACTGGTTTTTCTACTAGACTGCAAGGTCCTTGAGTACCCCTGGTACTTTCTCAGAACCTGGCACATTTCACCCGGCCGGTTATGGAACAAATAAAGGAATAAATGCTTACAATGTGTCCATATAATGATGTAGTAAAAGTCACCATATATAACTGAAATAAGTTTCCCAAGGTCCCCAAAATTCTGGTCCTGACATCAAAGTTCCAATAACTCCTTACTGACTGCAAGAGAAAGTGAAAACATCAAGCTCTTCTTAAACTTCTTTGGAATTCTTTACTCATAGTCACCAATATACTGTTTAGCCCATAGATACCCTGTTTATATTAGTTCAAACCCTTAAGGAGGTTCTGAAGGCCAGGGTCATCATCTCTTATAGGCTTTGGTATCTACGGCATCACTTAGCACAGGGTAGCTACTCAGTAAATAGCAGGTTGAAGAATGGACTGATAACTTCTGAACATGGACGCTCAGCTCCAGCCAGGTGGTGGATTCCTAAAGAGGAACTGCCCCACTCCTTCTCCTTCTATTCATATCCTACCATTCTGCCAGCCTGGTCAAGCCTGTCTTTCCCTCCCTATAATCAGCAAAACCCATGGACCCCCCAAACTCCCACAGCACTTTTGTACTTATTCACACATTACATGCCTGTGAATGTCACCCAAATGACCATGTGTTACAAATACTGTATCACTCCACTAAGCTTAAGTCCTGAACAGTGGGCGATGGATAGTTTTAATCTTTGTATCTCTTCCTCTATCATTCCTTTCATAGTGCTTTACACAGAAGGTCATCAGGAAATATAAAACCAAAGTCAATTTTAAATACTCTGTTGGAGAGTACCTCAAACTTTAATGCCATGAAATCAATGGGAACTGTTCTTCCAGAGTTAGAATAACATGCTTCGAGTATGTAAAACCTGACTATAGGACATCTAGGCTCCCTAGTAAGGAAATGGCCATCTCACCCCTTTATTTTTCTGTTTGCTTAAATTACTGTAGTGATTTTGGTCATGATCACAAAGCTTTTTTCCCCCCCAGATATGCCATTTTCCCATTTCTTAATATAATTGATGCTGTCGATCAATATTTCCTGAATGGACAATCATATCCTCCATTTCCAAGTTGCTTTGTTTTTATGAATAAATTCCTGCATTGTAGTCTGTTCATTGGAAATACTGGATAAACTGATAGTAAGTAGAACTCTTTAAGATGAAATGCATTTAAATCATCCCTGTTAAGAACGATGCTCGCCTGTCCCTAATTGAGGAAAGGGAAGTCAGTATTCCTAAAAATGAGGGAGTAGGGGGACGTGCAAGAATTTAAGTCTGTCAACCTCCATAAAGCATGACAAATCTTTCCGTATAATCTGGCCTCTCTCTCTTCAACTGTCTAAAGCATAACACTCCAGAGAGGGGTGCCCAGAGACCCAAAGTGACAACGTCACTGCAGAGTAACAGGTTTTTCTGTCGTGTATGATCACGAACCAGCAGCAACGGCACGCTGACAATCTCTCTTGCTGAGCGATCTCCTTTCAGGGCGGGCTAGTTAAATTTCACTCCGTCCCAAACCAGGAAGTGCTGTTTAAGATGAGCGAAAGACAGAAGCAATCCAGCCTCAGAAACCAGACCCACCAGACTCCAGGAAGGCAAAAGGGTGAATTTAGATTGGGGGCTGTTCTGTGGTTTGGATTGGAACCTACGAACTTCTGCCCGAGAGACATTATTAAACTCTTCGAAATTGCCAAAACAATGTGAAGTGACATAAAATATACGCAGGCGCACGCGCGCACACACAAATTTGTTTTTGTTATCCACTTCCTTATCTAGACAGTCCAGGCGTAGGCCAGATTTGAGTTGGTAAGTTTTCTCTCAGCTATAGCCGGGGAGATTGCAGAAAAGGCGTCTAATTCTCGAGATTTTTGGGATAGAAGGGCTGGGGCGGAGACCGGCCACGCCCGGATCCCGCTCTCTCATTGCACAACTGCACAAGCCTGGCACGACGAAGGCGGAACCCCACGACCCCTTCCCTCTCTGACTCAGGGGGACGGAGCAGTCCCGGGGCGTGGGGAGGGTCACTGGGGAAAGAGCGGGGGCAGAGCGTGTTAAGTTTCGGAACCCGAGCGCCTGACCGCTCCAGTGGGGGCCGCAGGCGCCCGCGGGCAGGAAGGGGAGGGCCCTGCCCCCGCGCGGGCTCGCGGCAGGGTCGGAAAAGCTGCCTCACGGGCGCGTTCGCGGGCCGCTGGCTCCGCTCCGTCCCGCCCGCGCTCCCCGCCCGAGCCTCCCCGACAGTTTCCGCTGCGCCCTCCCGGAGGCAGCGCCCGCCGCGGCGTCCCCATGTCCCAGCCCGGCCAGAAGCCCGCCGCCTCCCCGCGGCCCCGGCGGGCCGCGGCGGCTCGCCGCACCCAGGAGGTGAGTGGCGCTCCTGCCGGGGCTGCGGAGCTAACTGGGCGCTGGAGGGGACCCTGGTCCGGGATCCGCGGGCCTCCTCCTCTGGGCGGTGCCGGGCCTGCGTGGCCGAGAGCCCCGTGCGCCAGGGGAAGGGCTCGGAGCTCACCGCCCGCTGCCGGACAGGTGGCCAAAGGTGGCAGGAGTTTCCTGGACCTAGTCCAAGTGTCATGGGTGTGGCACGGGCCAAGAAGCGGGGCCAGGAGCAGGAAAAGTTGGCTGTTGAGACATGGGTAATAAGAGGACGGTGATAAAAGGGCAATAAACTTAATTTGGGACCCCTAGAGTGGGTGGAGTCATTTAACTGGACGGGGGGGAATCCTCTCTTCCGCGAAAAGTCTGGCTGCAGGGCGTGGCTGCTGGAGAAGTAACACTGCCCGAGAACCTGCCCCGAGCCAAATTGGGTGGGGTGGGGCGGGCCTGCCCGGGGCGGGCTCTGCGTCGGGCCCGCCCCCGGTGCCCGCCCGCTTGGCAGCTGCGGGGCGCGCAGAGCTCCCTGCCGGACAGGTTAGGTACCCGCCGAGAGTGAGCTCCGCGCCAGCAGCACCGCATTCCGCGCCCTCGCCGGGTCCGTCGCCGCGATTCTCGAGAGTGAACCACTTGTTGCCATGGCATTCGCAAGCTGGTGGTACAAAACGGTAAAAGGGAGCGGTCAAGTCTGGACAGGATTGGGAAGGGAGTGTGTTGTTTTGTCCTTCTGGGCGTGAGAATGAGGTATTGTCCGGGGCTTGACTGGGAAAGGGTGGGGACCAGTGCGACCTCCTCGCAGACCTTTCAGGTTAGCCTACCCAAAGGCTGGAGACTCACCCTTCTCAGGTATGTGAGTGCGAGCACGTCCCGACGTGCAAGTCTGAGCCAGCAGATGCGCCAAGCTCAGCTCCTGCTCACAAATTGAATGGAACAGGAATTGGAGCTGGAGGAATTCATGGACTCCTAGACAGAGTAGCACGCAGCTCGCAAGAACTCAAATTAGGACTTGTTTTACCCCGAGTTCAATTCAGTACGTTGGAGGAAGATTGTTGGGCGTGCATTCTCCAGTTCAGAGGAGAGGCAGACTTCATGTGGAGAGAGGAGAAAACCTGGGGCCCCAAGGGCTAAAGGCAGATGAGATCAGGATTTGTTGGGGGGAGGTGAGGGGGGGGGGGGAGATACTCTGCGCTTTGTTACTTTGGATGAGGGACAAAGATGTACCATTTGCTTAGTGCATTGAATGTCTGTCCTACCAATACCAATTAAGAGTCAAGCTGGCACTTGTCGTGTTTTGGAACCAGGAAGCATGATTTAACATTGGATTACCAAATCTATACACCAAAGTTTTGTTGACAGAATTTTAAAAAATTAAATAGGTACATATCTCTTTAAGCGATATGCTATTAGGAAGAGCAAGGGCTTTGTAACTAGACATTCTTTGGAGCTAGAAAATCCTCTGTTAGAATCAGGAAACTTCCACCTACCAGTCGATGGCCACTGTGGCCTATGCGGCCGGCACTGGTATGGCTTCCAAGCACATAGTGGAGAACGAGACAGATTTTGTTCTGGAAGAGCAACCTTTTGAATCTCTTTCCATATCTGTAAAATGGAGTTGATAATACAGTCCATAAGGCTTGGTGAGGACTATTTAGATTCCTGAACCAAAGTAAGTGCCAGGTGCATATACCTTTAAAGATTAGTAATTCCGATGATGGGAGAGAGTGTTGCTGTGGGGGGAGTGGGGGGCGGCGGCGGTGGGGTTGAATGGGACCTCATATATTTTTTTTAATGTAATTTAAAAAAATAATAATAAATAAATATTTTAAAAAAAGATTAGTAATTCCCATTTCCCTTGAGATATTTTTCCATGAGTTTTTTCCATTTCGTTTTCTAAATATTTTTAATGTAACATCTTATTGATGTGCTTAGAGCAAAAGATTGCTTTGAATAACTTATTTTTGTCCTAAGGTTCTTATCAAAATGCACCATGTGAATTATCTGCAAATATGGATTGCGGTGGTTCAGAGTTGACATCCTACATCTTACAAATTCTTGATTCTCTTAAGGAAATTATGCTGGGTTATTTAGATGAAAATAGCTTAAACCTATGTTTTAAGGTTACACATTGACATTTTTGGTAAAACATCTGTCTTAGAATCCAATTTTGGAACTATTATGAAAACTTTTTCCTAGTAGGAACCTCCTAGAATCAACAACATGCCTGTAATCAAACTTGGCAGCTCTGACTTTGCCCAAACCAGTGCTGTCCAACAGAAATAGAGTGTGAGCCACAAATGTAATTTAAATTTTTCTAGTAGCTATATTAACAAAAGCACAGAGAAACAAGTAAAATATGGTAATAATATATTTTATTTAATCTATTATATACCAAACATTATTTCAGGAAGTGATCAATGTAGAAACTGTTGAGATATTTTACATTCTTTTTATATTAATTTTTCAAATTCCAGTGTGTATTTTACATTTAGGGCACTCTAAATTCGGACTTGATAGATTCCAAGTGCTCATAGCCACAAGTAGCAGTGGCTATGGTATTAGACAATACAGCTCTGGATCATGGGTTCTTAAACTTTTGGGGGGAAGTTGATGACAGACCATTCTGAGAATAAAATGAAAGTTATGGACCATCTTCCCACAACAAAATACAAACACACACACACACACACGCAATTTCTCACATAGCTTTAGGAGTTCAGAAATCCCCCCAGAAGCCCATCCATAAATCCACTAAAAGTCCATGAAGCTGAATTATAATAAATTTATGTATATATAGCAAAATATGAATAAATCCTATAATGAAACATCTTTAATGGAATCTTTTAAATACTGTAAAAGACTGTGAATGACCTAACTTGAAAAAAATTCAGGAAGCATAAACTAAAATGATTTTAAACTGCATCTAAAATATGTTTGCTTAAGGAAGTGCCACCTATAAGCTAGTCAGTGAAACATTACAGTGTGTATTTCCACATTGAATACCATCAATACTATTGACCTTATCTTCTGAAGAACTATGCGGTCACAGTAAAAAAAAAAAAAAACTTTAAAAATCTAGATTTAGAGAACATCTGATGTATATCTTAATGGTGAAGCATGAAAGAGTATAAAATTTGGTTTAAACCCATGATCACATTTCCAAGTCATAAGTTGATTTGATTAAACCAAGTTAATTAAAGGTGTTTCCTAGTCTAATTAACCTGTGGGCCCAGTGGCAGCATGATGATCAAGGTGCCCTGTCATTTGGGAGGCCCAGCCATTGCGGTCAGCCTGGGAAGAATGTCACAGCCTTCCACGGCAGACAAGGCCCCTTGGCTGCAGTGAATTTTAGGAGTAAGGGATGCAAAATTATAGGTTCTGCAAAAAGGGTGCAGACTTACGGTGGTGGGAGTGGGAAGGTCAGAACACACTTTTCCTCTTTTAGTTGGCAGTTAACTGAGTTAGTTTACTCCCCTTGGCAGATGAGCTTTTTAAATCAAGAGTAACATCTGATGATATTGTTTTTAATCAACTTTCCCAGAAAGCTACTTATATTCCACAAGTGCTTTTTTAAAGAGTGATGTAGCCCACCAGGGATGGAAATAGTGGGTGGTCGTGTGTGATTCCAAGGTGGATGGGTTGGTCATTAGTTCTGAGAAGGTGGTCTCAGTGGAACACATGGAAGCTCTAAGCAGACCATCATGGTATTTTTTATTCCTTTGAGGTGTGTTTAAGATGGAGAACCTGTTCATATGATACTGAAGTTCTGGCTTTCAAATTGTCTTATTTTCTTTTCATGAAAACTTTGCTGAAAAGTTTTACGGTTACCACTAAAATTTTTTAAATAAAAAAGTATATCAAGGAGGGGTCTTCCAGTTAAGAAAATGCGAACACAACTCCATCAACAAACACTGTTTATGTCGGTTGTCTCCTCAGATTGGCAAATCAGTTAAGCCAGGAGACAAAAGGGTTTATAGTTAAAGTTTCCTAAAAGTGTGTAGAATTCATTTTGAGTATAGACATTTCTTGGGGTTGTTAGTAAACAAGGAGAACCCTTAGAACGTAGAGTGAATTGGTAAAGGCCAACAATGGTTATGGTCTGCCTGCTATGCGTCCAGTTCTGTGCAGAGTGATGTAGGCATAAAAATTACGTGGAAGGTCCATGCCTGGTCTCCTCTTACGGTTTTCATAGAAAAACCACTACTACAATAGCAAGAAAGTAACCATTTAAATGTGGTAACATCTCCTTGACTTAGGGAAAACTCAAAAAAAGCCTTACTGCAGAAGGATCCCAGGAGCTAACCTGTAGGAATTAGGCACTGACACCTATCTCTGAAAGCTGGACTTAAAAAAGGGCGTGAACCTTTATTGCACTGCTTTGGGATGTTCCCCACAATCTTAAAACGTGAGTAAAAGAAAGCATAATAAATTAAATAATAAAATAAAGCATAATAAATAAATAAATAAAGGGTTCAGTGAAACATGGGGATTTAAAAATTATACCTATGTAGTTAATATGTGCCCTGTTTTATCTGAGAATCCCAAAGTTTATGGCTATAAATTTACAATTTGATAGCAAATGTTTTTAGAGGGACAGAAAGGTACCATGTATTTTTCTTACATTTCTTAATAATCATTCTCCCACAGTCCGTAGTAGGCATTCACTGAATTTTTTTTAATAAATAAACCTGCATCTCATATTAGCCTTCTCCATGTGTTTAAGGTTTTTATTATTGAAGTGGAGTAAAATGGCTAGGGTGTTCACTTCAGATGACATAGGGAGACACATATTCTTGAGATAAAGGGGATTTTAAAAACTTTGAAACTTTTCATTGGGGAAATTCCATGTGCAAAGAAGAGAGCATAGTATAATGAACAACCTGTGTACTGATCGCCTGGCTTCAGTGATTATCAACATTTTGCCAGTTTTGTTTTTCTATCCAATTCTCACTTCCACCAAGACACCCAGACATATCTTTCCAAATTATTTTAAAGCATGGGAATTATAAATTTTAATGTCATCTCTATGACCGACTTGTAGATTGTTTGGAAAATGAATTCTGTATCTCCTGTGTATTTTATTTTCTCAGCTATAAAATTATATGTAAGACTAATATATATAGCTATGAGATAGAGTACTAAAAAAAAACTTATCAGATGGACCTAGTTCCTTTGTACTATAAGGAAAATTTAAAAAACTAAATTATTCTGCTGTAATGGTTGCAGCCTTAGAAAATGAAACCTTCAAACCTTTGTTTTCTTCTTATATATGTATTACTATATCATAATTTCCAGTCAGATCAATGCTAGAGAAGAAGAGAGTGAAATAACTTTTTTGTTCTTGTAATGAACTAGGCAGTGGGCCAGACTCCTCATTAATAGCAGCACATTTCAGAAATATGCTAGCCATTAGATCTATGTTACAAGGAGAAACTAGAAAGGTTAAATTATTTGCACAAGATCACAAAAGTGCCCAAACCTATGCTCTTTCTGCCTTATCAGACTGTCAGTCAGGGTCAGTCATGAGATAGAAACACCGGAAATATTTAAAAAGAAGAAATGTAGTGCAGGGAGTTAGAACAGGTGACAGAGGAGCCTGGAAGCCAAAAGAGGAGGGGGAAGCAATGCAGAGATTAGAACTTGCAGGCACCTGCTCTCAGTCCTAGCCTGGAGGGACAGAGGGAAGAGCCGTGGTATACCAGAGTCACCCTGTGGAAACTGGAACCACAGCTGGCCTGTCCTGCAGGAGACTGTGCTGGAGAGGCCCCCAGAGGCAGACGGGGAGGCACCCAATCTTACCCCCATCTCCATTCTTCTCTAGTGCCTTCCTTTGGCCAAAGCCAGCCTGTGGCCATCCATCAAAAGAACCTGAGAAATGCAGCTGGCAAATTTTCCCTGCAATGTGACTGTGACTGGGAACAGAGCAGGGGACAGGCAAGGAATCCACCTGAGAGCAGACAGGCCTGGGAACTGCTCACAGGGAGACTGCTTGGAAGTCTTTCTACTTGAAATCAGGATCCTGTTTTAGCAAGTAGAATGCATACAGGAATGGATTTTAAGGAATTTCACAGGAAATCTCAATTTGGACATTGTCTCTTAATCTTACTAGCTGTTTTCTGAGCCTGTTTCTCTTATCTAGTTTATTGACTTGAGAAGAGCAAAAGTGCTTCTTGGGAAGCATTTTGGGGTTTGTGGAAATGCAGTCATTCAGCCAAGTATTATTTGCCATGCTTCTTCCACACGACTGAAAAAGAATATAATTGACTGTCTGGGTGGGAAGGCAAGATATACATTTATGAAGCAATAAATAAGCAAGAGAATATATACTAAAGGACTAATTTGCTTTACTAGAAAATAGACACTCATGTGCAGATATGAAGCTATGATATGCCATTATTAGAGCAAGACTTGGAATTAGTCAGAAAACACGGATGTAAACATTGGCACTGGGCCCCTTTATTGCACAAGCAGACTTTACCCAGAAGGGGCCAGAGCTACACCAGCCTGCCTGACCTGGAGAAGATCCCCATGGGTGCCATCTCAGAAGGTGGTTTCAAGAGCGTGAACTTGCACTTCCTGTGATGGTGTCCTCAAATCCCACTGCAAAACCAGTGGTTCCCAACTCTGGCTACACGTTAGAATCAGCAGGGGAATTTATATATATAATATATATATTATATATAATTTATATATATAAAATTTTAAATATATATATACACATCCACGTGTCCATATACCCATGCCCAGGCCCTGTCCTAGGCAACCTAAATCTAAATCCCAAGGTTGAGGTCCTGGCGTGTGTGTTTATGAAAGCACCCAGTGATTGGGACCCACAGTTCCAGGTGCCAGAAGTGTTTTTCTGATGCTTTGGAGGCTTCCTGAAACAAACATCTCTCAGCATATGTGACAGTGGTGTGAGAAAAGTGAGTTCCCCGCATTAGGAAAGTATAGAGGGCACCAAGATAACGTTTTATTGCTTCATGATTTTGCTACAGCAGTCCTTGGACATGCAAGTATTGATCTGTTATGGCCTTGTTGGGAAAGAAAAAAATTTTTAAACAGCTTTTTTGAGATATAATTCTCATACCATAAAATTCACACATTTAAAATATACAATTTGATGTTTTTTAGTATATATACAATCTAATTTTAAAACATTTTTGTCCCTCTAAAAGAAGCCCCTTAAGTTTTTTCTTCTTTCTTTTTAAAATAAAGCAAGGGGCATTGCAGAAACACACTAGCATTTGGAAAGGCTTTCATTGATGGACTTGGACTTGCAAAAGCTCAATTTTTCTGCCTTGTTTCTTTTTTCACACATAGAAGTTTGCCTGATTTTGTCTCATTTTGTATGACATATGCCTTTGTCTGTGTATGCTCCTAAGCCGAAGCCTAGCAATCTCTTACGTTTTGAGCTGCATGAGCAGTCAGCCTCTTAGACTTATTGCTCCTACTTTTTGAGCAGTTGCTCCCGGCAGGTTTATGAGTGTGCTGTGGCAGAAGGTTTTAAGCATGTATGCAGCATCTTAGGACTAGGACATAGAGGACAGCTGTACTTGTCAGATATGTGTTAATGCTCAGGGGTAAAAACAGTTTGGAAAATTTTTGCTTTTTGAGGGAAGACAGGAAAGAAAGCCGTACATCTTATTTTCCCCCTGCCTCTGAACTCCTAGGCACATAGTTCCATTGTACCTCATCTTTGCACCCTTGTAAAGCTGTTTCCTGTGTCCTGTGGCTTTGTCCCTCCCAGTGAAATTCTTTACTGCTTTAGGACCAGGATCCTATTCTTTCTGGCTTCAGTCTCCTTCCAGCTGCTAGTATAGAATGGATTACGTTTAATGGATGAAGTAAGACAAACTATGTTTAGATTAGAAAGTATTTGTGTTTTGGGTTGTTGGTTTTCCCCGTTTTAGAGCACTGGTCTGAGACTTCCTTGATGAGATCACAAAATCCCAGCTAGCTTTTTTTTTTGTCTTTATTTTTTTAATGTTACATTAAAAAAATATGAGGTCCCCATATACCCCCCACCCCTCTCACCCCACGTCTTCCCCCATAACAACAACCTCCTCTGTCATCATGAGGCATTCATTGCACCTCTGTACCTCATGGTCAATGATCCACACCATAGTCCACACTCTCCCACAGTCCACCCAGTGGGCCATGGGAAGACATACAATGTCTGGTAACTGTCCCTGCAGCACCACCCAGGACAACTCCAACCCCCGAAAATGCCCCCACATCACATATCTTCCTCCCACTCCCTACCCCCAGCAGCCACCATGGCCACTTTCTCCACACCAATGCCACATTTTCTGCAATTACTAATCACAATAGTTCATGAATAGAATATCAGTAAGTCCACTCTAATCCATACTCTATTCCTCCATCCTGTGGACCTTGGAATGGTTGTGTCCACTCCACATCTATATCAAGAGGGGGCTTAGATTCCACATGGATGCTGGATGCAATTCTCCTGCCTTCAGTTGTAGGCACTCTTGGCTCCCTGGTGTGGTGGTTGACCTTCTTCACCTCCATGTTAGCTGAGTGGGGTAAGTCCAATAAACCAGAGTGTAGGAGTTGCAAGTCTGTTGAGGCTCAGGGCCTGGCTAGCACATGGTCAGTCCAGAGATTTAGGTCCCCTGGGTATACACTAAACCCCAGCACCAACTACAGTTTCGGTAAAAGTAACAGGAGAGACTAGTGGGCAAAGATAACATCTGAGTCCAGCTCCATCACACCCAGCTAGCTTTTAACAAGATTCAGTGTAGCCCCCAGACTGTTATCCTGAGAGTGTGACTGGGAGGACCTCACCTTTCAGATCCTCACTTTCTTTAACCGTAAATGAGGTAACAGTGGGCACCTCATAGGAATGCTGTGGGGAGTACGTGAGATCACACATGCAGTGCCTGGCCCTGGGCCTAGCACAGCATAGATGCTGAAGATGCAGATTTCTTTTCCCTCATAGAGGGAAGTGCTGCACAGGATTTATCAGTTCTGTGTTTCAGTTCTCACTTCTGAGCTATCTCCTTCTCATACTTCTCTTACCTCTTCAAGCCTTATCAGTTTTCCAGTGGTAGTAGTAAACAAAGTTTTTCTTTCTTTCTTCTGGGAAGACTTGTTGCAGGTTCCTAGGCTGGATCAAATTTGACATATATAATTTCCAAGTATTTCATTCCACTCATTCATATGGAAAGTGCTCAATTGTAACTGTGAATTAAAAAATCAAGCACGTTGAATCTCTCACAGCAAAAGGATTCAACTGATTTTACATCATCAATAGACTACTGAATATTATTATATAAGACCCCAAGAAAGAGCCAGGGAAATGGTTCATTTACAAAGTAGCTATTTACTGGATGTTGAATAGCTGTAAGGCATTCTTGTTAAATCTTTTAGGGTGGAAATGGTACTGGGACTATATGGGAAAATGGCCTCAATTTCAGGAGCTCTAAGGTAAAACTTTTAGGGCTGTAATTTCATGATACCTACTATTTACTTTCAAATACAGATACACACACACATAAATAGATAAGTAAAGGAAATACGGCAACAATGTTAATAATTGTAGAACCTAAATGGTGGGAATATGAGTATTCGTTGTACTATTCCTTCAACTTTTCTGTATGTTTGAAAGTTTTCATAATAAAAATCTGGGTTAGAAAAACAAAGAAAATGGAAAAATAAAGCCCTTGAACTTCTCATAAAAATGTTGTCATTTGGTTATAAATGGTTTTTATTTTAAGTGTATTGCCAAAGAGCTATTTAGAACAAATATTTCTCTTGAAATCACAAAATACCCAGTTCTTACAATACACAATTTTTAAGTTGTCATTATAACTCAACATTTTAAAAAAACACTTTCATTACATATATTCTTCCCAAACTACTATTTGGAACTGACATAACTTTGAAGGATTTTAAGAATTTTAATAGAAGCAAGTAGTTGGTGGTGTTGGTTAATCTGGAGGACCACAATAGAATCCCTTTTGAAGCACCATCAAAGAAGCAACTTTTTAAAATATTTAAAGAAAAGCACCTATATTCCCTATATTTTAAGAATGAAAAGACTGTGCATTTTCTGTGAGGTAATGCATCACAAGATGTATTTACTACACAAGGAGGAAGCAGAGTTGAACCATGTGGAGCATGGGCACTTAAACCAGACAAAAGCTTATTTCCTTGTTAGGTTTCCCACTTGTAAAATGGGAATGATAATATCCCTTCAGACGTCAGTGAGGCACTAAAACAATAAGGGCACATTAAAACTGGATGTTGTTGTTATTACTTGTCTCTCTCTAATCTCAAAATCAAAAAAGTTATTGGAGATAGTAAATCAATGTGTTAACATGGTTCTGAAATTACTACCTGTTCTAGAAAGGAGACAGATTTGGCAAATGTCTTTGTAGAACTGTCCCTCTCAAATACTATCTCCACATGTTGAGTGATTATTTTAGAGATGAACAATGTTTTCTCCCAGTCTGGCCTTTAAGAATCTTTTGCTCACAATAACTATTACAATTATTCTAGTAGTTCAATTATTATCTATTTATGTTTTAAAGTGGTTCTTTTTGTTTTTCTCAAAGAGTCATTAATCACTCAATACTGATCTCCCTCAATTATGGACAAGTAAATTCTTGACTAAACATCTAGATAAAATAATATCTTAAATCCTATAGGAAGTTTCCTTCATCAAGCTGTTACCGTCTGGCTGCTTTTCTGTGTATTCTACTCACTAATCCATGACAGTGATTCTTGTTGGAAAGAATTGTCCATTCTTGAAAGTGATTTCTTGCCAATTTTTCATACAAAGAACTGGTAAGGAAAGGTGTCAGCCATGTGTCTGGTATTACTTGGCCATTTTTTTTTTTTTACTATCATATCTGTTGCTATGATTAAAGTGAACATTGTCTTACTCCATTTAGCATGGTATAGTGGCAAACAACAGATTTTAAGTCAGAAAACATGGTTGCAACCTTTTCTGATTTACTACTTACGTGTCCTTGTGCAAAACACTGACTCTTATTCTTAGTTTTTCCATCTTCTTTTTTTGTGTCAGATAATAACATAAATGAATGTGCCTTGCAAATAATAAAGAATAATATAAATTATTATTATTACTATTCACTCTTCTTAAATCAAATAATTTCATTGACCTGCATATCTGCTCTAGGGAACATAATGATATTTCATATTTTGAATTGAACCCAATGGTGGGCTGTTATTTTCTAATATTTAGGCTCCTCTTCCTCACTTTCTTGTATATCCCACAAAATACAAGAAATTCCTTTTAGGAATATAAACATTTGAAAAATATTTTTCAAAAAACTTCAAAGAACCTCATGGCTTATGTTATCTTAACATAAAAGAAATAAGCAGTAAGCTTCTCAAAGCTTTTATATACCACATGAAAATACTTGCATTCATCCCTCACATTCCAGTAAGAAAAATAATTCCATTTCTGAAATGAAATCCTAAAGTCATAATAAATAGAAGTCGCAGGTATGGCTTGCCACGTAAGGGTGTTTCCTTCCACATAGGTAAATACGCCAATGGGAAAGCTCTAGGCTTACAGGAGCCATCGGAAGTGATGAGTGATTTGGAAGGCTGTGCTCCTCCCTTGAATCTGTGCTGAAGTGAGGCTGAAGTATGGCTTCAGGCTCAACATGGTCTTTTGAGATCTCATCTCCATGATGAGCCAGATGTCTTTGAAGATGGCAATATGGGCTCAAAAATTCTATGAGACACTCTGTAGGAGATGCCACCTTGACATCATCATAAGAGCTACATCTGGTTAATTGCAGACTGACTTTCTGGATTCCAAATTAATGTCTATAACTGCCCTTGGTGTTTGAAAGCCACCCACGTTGTTGTAGAATTACCAAGATTCTCAGGAGGAAGATTAAAGGGGTCTCTGTTTAAAGTCTATACATTTAGCCTCTGAGGATTAAAGTCACTATTATGTTATCTTGTATCACCTTCCTTTACTAAACTTTTATTTTTATTTTTTACGTTTTTATAGTATGGCAGTCAAAAAACCAGTGGGTTGCCTTCCAAACCTGAAGAAAAGAAAGGATCAGATGAGGTAATTTCCACAATACTGGTTTTTCATTTTCTCTTGCTTTTAAATTGTGAATTTTGTACTGAAACATTAAATAATGAGATAACAAAGAGCTCCTATTAGAATATTGGCAAATTTAGTTTTAATTGAGGTTGATTCAGATCATCAGTGGAGCCTTTAGAAAGAGTTTTCTATTTAGAAATAGAACTCTGCTATTTAGGATGTATCCTGCATAGGAATTAGTGGGTTTTAATTGCTTTCTTGGTGAAGATGGAAGATTTAGAAGGGAAAAGGAAAAGCAAATGCCATCATGGAAAAGGAAATCTTTTTTCATGAAAGTGCACTGTGAAAGGAGAACAGTAATGGCCTAGATTAACCAGTCATTCAGGTTCATAAACAAAAGGATGAGAGAATGAACTATTTTTTATGTGGAAACACTAGTAAAATCAAATCTCCCCACTTTGAGATGGGTTTTCTTTGAGCCTGTGAATTTCTGCTTTGACTGAATGATGCATCATTCTGTACTCCGTCAGCACTGGCCTACTTCTCCTTGGAAAGGTCATGGGAAAATGCTATCCTTTCAAAGGTGTGCTGGACCCGCCTCCCTTTAGCTGCTTTTTACATTTGAAATCTCAATGGATATATTCGTCTTTATTCAACAGAAATTGTGCTATATCAAACTTGTAAACTTCATATAGCCAGGTCCTGAATCATATGTAGAAATTTAGAAAGTGTAAAGTGATCATTTTATTTTTCTCTAAATCATCAATATTCAACAAACACTTTCAGAAATTTAGTTCCTCTTCCTGCTGATTTTCTGCATTTTCAAGATATTCAAAATGCAATATAACAGTTCTGCCTAGAGCGTGCTATATGTATTCTACACCTGGGGTTACTCCTAGATTTTATACCATACTTTTTACTGCCAATTCCCATGAAAATATAATTTAGATTATTTCTTACCAAGGAAACGTGCAGTAAAATATTTGTAGTTACTGAAGGCAAATGTTTCTTTAAAAATAAAAAGTAAGCAGCAGAGTGGGTATCGCTCAGTGAGTGTAGCTCATTGGGTGAGCTCCTGCTTTCCTGCTTCACCCATACAATGTCCTGGGTTCAATCCCCCATACTCCTTAAAAAAAAAAAGTGAGTAAAAGCAAAAATACATTTATTAAGATTTTGTCTTGCTTCTTGGTTAAAATAGTAAGTTTTCATGTGAAAACAAAACCGTGTTATTTTCTTTTTACTAGCATGAACATCTATCTAAACAGTAGCAACCCAACCCTTTTAAATATAGTCCCAGATACATTATCCATCAAACTGATTATTTAGGCAAATGGTAAAACACTCCCTATTTGAACACTCAAGTGTTCCTTTATTCTTCAAAGCAGGAAATAATGTTTTTGCATGTCCATTCTATATTAATTATAATCAAAAGTAACCTGTTTACACCAAAAGGAAGGTTTGTATACAGTCAAGTGGATAGTAGGCCTGTTATTCCGTGATTGTTCTCACCAATCATAACTTACAGGCTTAAATATTATGCCTTCAGTAGACAGGCATTTATTGGCTAAGGCAAGAAACACTAATACAGAGTTTGGTCTTTTTATAATATCTGGGCTATAAATCACCTTGTCTCTGTGTTTGTAAAAGGCTTAGAGAACACTGATAAGGAGCCCTATTACAAATGTGTCCAGGGAAGAACTCAAGATTTCCGTGTCAGTAGAGGCAGAATCTACTTTCAGTTTGAAGCTGAAAGAGTGCACTTCCACCTACAGAGAAGGAAGAAGAGATTTTTCATCTCTTTATCAGCAATTCAATCAATTTTGACATTGCTTCCTAACATTGCTGGGAAATTCAGATTTACAACTCCTGCCCTTGTGCCAGAGCCTAAACGTTTTGGTCTGTTTCACCCAGTCCACCCAGAAGAAGCAAAGAGGGGCAGAGGCTTCACCTGTTCCCATAGCTTAAATCAGAATAGAGATTTAATGTAGTCTGAGATTGTAGATTGTTTATTTTCTCACCAAATTCTGCCCATATCTGTTTGCTAAGATAAATGGCATGAGAGGGGGTGAGTTGGTGGTCAAAGTGTGTTTCTAAAATTGTCTGCTCCCAAAGGGTCTGTAGTCCTCTATTGCATGTAAACCCTGAACTGTTACGTTGAGTTATTGTGGACCTGAAGACAACTCAAGGAGACCCCCTACATCAGCTGCTATTTTAGTCTTCGTGTTCATGATTAAAGCCATGCGCAGTGTGGATTTGTCGTCTGCCTTATCTTTGATCCATAACTAATTTACCTTGCCTACAATCCAATTCCCAACCTCTTGCCTTCTCAAAATTACCAGAGAAAATCTTCCAGAAACTGATTCCTTTACAGATATTTTCTTACCAGCTTCTTTGTTGAACAAGAAAGAAGTAAGATTAAGAAATTTCGTTTGGGTTCTAGTAATCCATTTTCAACCTAGCATTTACCTCCAAAGGTTAAATAATTTATTGGTCCCACACATATGCAAATATACTTGTTAGATCTCAAAGGACATACTAAAGTCCTTGGGGCAAGTTCAGCTTGAAAATTTGCTTTCTGTGCTTAGGAGGTACTGCATAGTATTTTTACTTCTCCCTGTTACTCTATTCCATTTCTATGGAGGTTTAAGATAAAGGGCACAGAGGAGGAATTCAGCAGGATATAAACAAGAGAAAGAACAATTGGGGTTCTGTAAGGACCACCTTTATATTGTCATATGAAAAAATATTTGGAGACGCATGTAGCTATGTGGGTGTCAGAGCTGTTTCTCCCCTACTAGCATGACTAGTTCTTACTTTTTAGGAATGTCTCCTATATAGCCACTATGTGATCCTACAGGAGGTTTTTTTAATTGATTTTTTTATTATTATTAGAGAAGCTGTAGGTTTATAGAACAATCATGCAGAAATTACAGAATTCCCATATATTTACCCCCACCATTATTAACACCTTGCATTAGTGTGGTACATTTGTTACAATTGGTGAAAATATTATTATGATTGTGTTATTAATTATAGTCCATGGTTTATATTACAGTTCCCTATTTAAAAAATTTTTTATTCTAGTAAATGTATATTTAACCTAAAATTTCCCCTTTAACCTCATTGAAATATGTAACTCAGTGCTGTTAGTTACATTCACAATGTTGTACTACCATCACCACCATCTACTACCAACACTTTTTCTATCACCCCATATAGAGACTCTCTACGATTTAAGCATTATGCAGGAATTGTAATAGAGTCATGAAATGAAAATATTACATGTCATGTTGCACTTGCAATACAGATTCTTGAGGATAGAATAGGGTGTCTTTGAGAATTTAATTATTTCTTTGTTTATACTAATCATTATGAATTCATCCATTCCTTCTCAGATGTGGAGGAATTATAGGACCAAAAGTTGTTGCATGGACTAACAAGCCAAAGATAAAGTGAGGAGAGAGCAGGAAAAGGAAAAATGAAAGCTTTTAGCATCAGTTTATTTAAATACAGTAGAACAAAGAAGCCTTTCCAAACCTGTAATCAAATCATTTTAAAGTATTTGATGACACATTTAGCCACATTGGCTCCCACATAGTATGAGCATTTTAACAATGTGATTCAGTGACGCTCTGAAGAATGGAATTTAAAGCATAAGATGGGCATGATCTCAGAGAGCCAGTTTGGAAACTTAAAATTTAATAATGGATATATATTTATAGGTGAAGAACAGGAGGTATAGATAGGAGGGAATAGAAACTGCCTTAGCAGAAAGATACTTGGTGCATTTTCTTTAGTAGTAGCATTGGTGACATTCTTTCCTTAGGCTTCTACCTACCTTATAAAATGCATACATTATAAAAGACTCAAATGTTTTCAGATTTCTTTCTCATGTATTTTTTCTTGTTATGAAGTTAGTCTTCTTTTTATCAGAAAAGCAATATATACTTGTGAAAAGAAAAAAACATTACCCAGGGTCCCACTACTTAGTTTTGTTGTTGTTGTTTTTTAGGGGTCGAATGTTGTACATGCAAGGCAGGCACTCAACCATTAAATTACACCTGCTCCCCCACCACTTAGTTTTTTTTTAAAGATTTATTTTGTTCATTTATTCTTCTCTCACCCTCCACCCCCGTTGTATTGCACTTGCTGTCTGCTCTCTATGTTCATTGTGTGCTCATCTTCTTCTTAGGAGGACTAGGAACCAAACCTGGGACCTCCCGTGTGGGAAGGACGCGCCCAATGGCTTGAGCCACCTCCTCTCCTGCTTGTTGTGTTTCTCAATGTGTTCCCTTGTTGTGTCTCTTTGTTGGGTCATCTTGTTGCATCAACTTGCCACGCCAGCCCATAATTCAGCTTGCTCTCTTGTGGGTCTTCTTTAGGAGGCCCCGGGAACCAAACTCAGGATGCCCCAAGTGGTAGGTGGGTGCCCAACTGCTTGAGCCACATCCACTTCCCCCACCACTTAGTTTTAACTACTGCTACAAAATTTGGCATGCATTCTTACATTACTGCAATAACTTGTCTATTCATAATTATTATCTAAACTGCTTTTAGTAACTTTTTAAGATCATAGGATTAATTTACAGTCATTGAAGAAAATGTAGGACATATAAAAGAACTTAAACAAAAAAATTCATAACCTAGAATCCTAAAGAGATGGCCATTCTTTTACATCTTGGTGTATTTCCCTTTATCTTTTTTTCCTCTGTGTGCATATTTTAATATATTTGGTGAAAGTCTGCAATTTTGCTTTTAAGCATAGATAACAAAGGAACATCATTAACAAGATTAACAAGGCCTAAACTGAACATAACTAATGTGTCCTTATGATAGATATTTTCCAATTTTAAAAAAAGACACATCATTCAATGTAGCTGTTAAATGTGTTGAAAATCATTATTCAAGAACCTTAACATTTAATATAGTATATAATTTAGTCACTATTTTATTTTGTATTTTTTAAGGGTGGGTGGAAGCATATTTTTTGTTCAAGAAATGTTCCAACAAGCAAGTGATTTAGCCATTGTTAGCAAATTCTGGAAGGGTACTGCACTAAATATTGATTTAATATTGATTTAAGTATTATTGGTTATAGCAAGAGGGTCCATATTAATTGTGGAGAGTTGATTGTGGCTTAACAAGTTAATCCCCAAGAAACAAAAAGAAGCAAAGCTGAAGAGGTGCATCAAGGGTAGTCCTGCCTGGCCTAACCAGAGCTCCAGATTCTAGTTGACAACTCAGAATCCAACTGATTTCTGATTTGGGAGGTTGTATTGACTAAGAGAAGTCCTAGAATTCTTCTGAACTGCAGTTTCCTCATTTTCTAGTTCTAAATTTTTATTTATTTCTTCATTGACTTGGATATTTTTTAAGGTAATTTTTTTCAGGGAGGAAGCATGCATGGTTATTTTCTGAGCCTCTGTATATCTGAGCATGTTTTTCTGCTGGCATCACACAAGAAAGCCAATTTATACAAAGTTGTACAACACTTTGGGTAACAGTTCTATTACCTCAAAATTCTATATGTGTTGCTCCATGGATTTCTGATTTTTTGTGCAATAGTGATATCTGGAGCATCCTAATTTTTATTTATTTTTAGGAAGTTTGGCTTTTTCTACCTTAGTGCTTATAAGATTTTTCTTTGTCTTTACAAAGAATTGCTCAGACTGTTCCTATTTATATGTTTCTCTTTTTTAAAAGTTTCTGGAATATCTGTTATTAATTATTTCTTTAATTATTATTCTTTCTTTAGTTTCCCATGCTTTTTCCTTAAACATACAAATAATTCTGAGATTAGACATTCATTAATGTTCTCCCTCACAGTTTTCTTTTTAATCTTTATCTTTGCATTCTAAGAGAGTTTCTAAAGTTCATCTCCTCATTTTTTATTCCTACCTCCTAAGATTTGCTCTTTGAAACTCCCAATACAGGTTTATGTTTTGTTATTTTTGCTGCTGTTGTTATTTCTTAGTGTCCTTCTCTTTCCTGTTTTGTCTCACTCTTATCTTTCCATCTCAGTATGCTCTCAATCTGTCTGTCTCCACTCATGGTTCATGGAGGTAATATATCTGTCTTCCTTCTGAGGATGTAAACTTTTTTTTATAGCTTTTTCTTCTTATAGTAGATCATTTTATGGGATCTGCTGTCTCTCTGTCTTCAGAAGAAGGATGCTCTCTCCCTTTCTCCACAGTGTTTTTTAGAGACCAGGCTTTTTTGTTTCTGTTTACTCAGATTTAAGTAGCGCTCTGTCCACACCCAGAGCTGGTCAGCACTCATGAGCACATCGCCCTTAGCCCTGCTCACTGTCCACTTCCACGCAGGGTGAATCTCCTCAGATCTATGGCTCTGTGGCTGTTGGGCAGTGGGTGTGCACACTCCTTCACCTAAGAGGCTTTCATTCAGTATAGAACACAGCATGTGTGGATGAAGTGCGTGGGAAAACTTCACTCTGCAGCATGGACTGCTGATGGGGGCTCTTTTTATCTCTGCCCCCAAGAACAACACTCTACTTAGGGCGATTCCTCCAGGATGCAGTGTGCCACTGCCCTCTACCCACAGCCGTATCCTCCCACACTCGCCCCCCCTCACTGAACCCACCCCATCAGTGCCTCTTTCTAAATCAAAACAAAGATTACAAATCCTAGAAAAAAGGTAGGTTTCCTCATGAAAGAGACTCCTACTAAAGAGATGGGACTGCCAGTTTTTCTAAATGGATGCATTTCTGAATGAGGAATCTGAGTATTCAGGAGGGACAAAAAGTCTTCCTGTGGGATTTTGGGAGCAGGGGTAGGCTTGCTCTGTTTCAGACCTCATGACATAGAGGTTTACTCCTTGTGCTTTTCAGTACAGTTCCATTGACTTGATTCGTCTGGAGATTCTGCCTTAATTCTGGCAATTGGTCAAATATTTTTGGTGTTTAGTAAAGTTCTGACCTGTTCTATGAAAAGACTAAAGAGTAGGAACTGCTAGCAAGAGCATTTTATGCCGTAAATTCTTGGGATTGTTTCATAATATAGTATCTTTGGTTTCTTGAATGAATTCTCCTCTTTTCTAGTTCTCTTTGGGTAGAACCTGTGAAATGGTTTTTCATTTCAGATTCTGTCTCCTCTTTTCCAGGATTTCTCTGTGTGGTTTCTGGCACATTTGCCTTCTGTGTGTATCTGATGAAATAATTTAGGTCACTGCTTGCCCATCCTATGTATGAAACTTGTTTCATAGGTATTATAGAATTATTTTCTTATGTGGAGCCTATCAGTGCTCTATGAATAGTATGTTAATCTTAAGCTCAAAACCTGTGATTAAAACACCAGGCATTATTTCAGCCTTCAAATAGCCCATCCCTACTAAAAGACCTATTTAGGTTGACCTCTGAGAGAAACTCAGGAAGCTTGCAAAATTCAGAACAATGTTTCTATGCCATTCTGAAGCCATATTGAGAACCACTTCTCTCTCATCTGCTGTGGTTGCTTTGAAGAGCCACATGCACAAACCAGCAGCCTGCCCCTCGTCCATGGTGTTCCTGGAGGCTGCAGGCCAGGTACAGGCTCTGGAGTCAGACTGCCTGGATTTGAATCCCTGCCACCCCCTAGCTGTGTATTCTCAGATAATTTTACTAAGCTTCCCCAAGGGCAGTTTCCTCCTCTGTCAAATTGGGATAATAAGAGCGCCTACATAGGAGTAAATGTGAGAATCAAAGAGAACATCCTTATGAAGTTCCATGGAAGAGCGTCTGGGACCTACAAAGGGCTCTATAAATGCTATCTATCATCATCATGACTTTATTATTATCAACACAGAGAGCTCACTTGGTAATAAAGGTGAACCTCGATGTTTAATGATGGTATGAAACAGGACTCAAATTCTTTGGCCTATTATGTATTGCAAATACTTTCCTAATAAAAAAGGAAGAAAGTTGGTAGCTCATTAAACTCAGTAGTCCTCTTGAGTTAAAGCAAACTATGTATAACACCCAGAAACATGTTAATAGCTAAAAAGTGGAGACCAGCTGCATTAGTATTCAATAAATTGTTTTATCAGAAACTAAGGGTGAACCTTTAACAAAGAATATGAAAACACTGTGCTTTTAAATTAAAAACCCATGATATACAAGATGCTTTTTAATTGGATAGGGAATGTCAATAAAAACACAACTAAGTACTCTACTACTATAAAGGAGAATATAAGGGTATCAACATTATATTATATAGCAATAATATACCCTTCATTATGAGTACTTTGGGTTTTTGAGCCTAATTATCTAAGGTTTTGGGTCCCACTGAAATTGTCTCTGAGCAGGCTGTACCTTATGGCATATGAAGTCGAATCAAATGTTAACACGATATTGAAGGATTTGAATAGAAGTTAAGTTCACTGGCTTCAGAGTAGATCATAAGTCCTGGAAGCCTGATGGACAGATCCAGTAAATATTCTTCCTGAAATATCTTATTTTAAAGTTGTTGATTTTTTTTCGTTATCTTTGGACTCAATTAGCTTCTCACAGATAATAGAATGACTGATTCAGAATGGATAATAACCTGAAATCATGCCTATAGCAAGATACTTATATCATCTAAGAACTGAATATATATGATTCTTGTCCTAATGCCAACAATAAAAATAGCTCATTTGTAAAACAAAGACTCAGACAGTGGAAGGTTGACATCATAAAATCTTTGATGTTTCAGTCAGTACTAGTATAGACTATTTAGTCAATGTATATATGCTATATTAGGTACTATATTAGTCAGCCAAAGGGGTGCTAATGCAAAATACCAGAAATTGGTTGGTTTTTATAAAGGATATTTATTTGGGGTTGAGCTTACAGATACTAGGCCATAAAGCATAAGTTACTTCCCTCACCAAAATCTATTTCCACGTGTTGGAGCAAGATGGCTGCCAGCAGCTGCCAGGGTTCAGACTTCCTGGGTTCCTCCCTTAGCTTCTCTTTCCTGGGCTCAAGAGTCCTCTCTTCCTGGGGCTTGCTTCTGTTTCCTCTGTGAGCTTACTTCCCAGGGCTCCAGCTTAAGGTTTTAGCATCAAACTCCAATTTCAGAAACCCTCAACTCTGTCCTTTGCCATGTCTTTTATCTGCGAGTCCCCGCCCACCTAGGGTGGGTACTCAATACCCTACTGACAATATAATCTCATATGCCCAGAGGGAAAGACCAGTTTACAAACATAATCCAATATTTCTTTTTGGAATTCATCAATAATATCAACCTGCTACAGGTACCATAAAAGATTTATTATTATATTAATAGAACTCTACAATCCTCATCTTCCAGGACATTATATTAGATAATGCAGAGATTCTGAAGTTTTAGTGTGCCTAAGAATTACTTGACAGTGTTACGAATTCAGATCCCTGGGCCCCCATCCCCAGAGATTCTGATTTAGCAGATCTGTGGTGGGACAAAGGAATTAGTATTTTTGCTGTTTATCCCAGGCAATTCTGATGCCCGTGGTCTTCAGCGCATATTTTGAGTAACTTTTAAACAGAGTGCTAAGCACAGTGCCTAGCACACATAATGTGTTGTTCCTCCCCCACCCTCCCCTCCCTCTTCTCTCCTCCTCTCCTCCCTCCCTTTCCTCTTTTCCTTCCCTTCTCCTTCCCTTTCCCTTCTCCTTACCCCTCTCACCACCTCCTCTTGTCCTCCCCCTCCCCTTTCCTTTCCTGACCTACCCACCTCCCAGCCAACTCTGCCTTGCCATCTTCTTGGTACACCATGGCACTGAAGTGCATTAAGGGTGCTGCAGTTTCAGGAAGTCATTGGACTGTGGGAGGGAGCAGGTGTTGCTCCCACTGTTCCCACTACTTCCAGGATCTTGTCCCTTCAGTTATCCCATTTCTTCTTACTCAGTCCTCTTTAGAACTCATGTTAGCTCAGTCCTCCTCATGTTAAATTGCTTTAAAATATTTCCTTTGAGATTGCTCAAGCTCCCACTCGGTATTTTAGTCCTCACTGCCAAAATTCTTAGTTCACATTAGTGAAGAAAAGCATGTAGAGAGAGAGAAACTAAAAGCAGCTGTTGATAAATACCTTCATGGAGAAGGAGATAAAGGAGAAGCAATCAAAGGGATAGGGACCTGGCATATTATTGCATCATCATTGGTAAAGCTGGAAGAAGGAGAGTCAGCAAAGCCTAAGATGTTAATACTTCCAGTAGGATGGGGATTGAGGAAGGGTGCTTGATTGGGAGGTTGTGATACTATAGGTCTCCTTCGGAGCTGTTTCTGTGGAGTATTAGGATGAGGCACACATTGTGCCATGCTTAGGATTGAGAGAGTGGTGAATAAGTGGAGATTCTGCATAGATGGCCTCTCCAATATACATGGATTTATGTGTAGAACAGCAGATAAAGAAAAAAGAAATAGAAATTGGCATTTATACAAAAAAAGATGAGTGTGACCAGATGCATCACCTGTGATAGATTTCTTGGATGGTTTTATATTCTGCTCTGCCTGTCGTTAATAGGTGGATTGGTTCAAATAGGAAAGACATTATTTGAAAAGTCAAGAGTGAATTCTAAAACTATGTTTATATTAACTGTTAGGACTCCTCACTTCCTGCTTGGTTATTCACTTTAAAGGTACCAACCTGGATTCTTAATAGTTATGCAGATCAATCCTCTGTTTACTAAGTGGTCTAATTTGAGCTTAAGGAGGAAAATTTTGGGGCTTTAATATATTCCAGAAACATACTACTCTAAAATCAGAGATTTATAAATAACGTTTTGACAGAAACATTGTCTTATAGAAAACTGAGTAAAAATCATTTTATATTCACATTCCAACTTTGTTCTCACTAAGTACTTTTCCTAAAAATTTCTTCTCTGAGTATAAGCTTGTTACTCATTTTGTTTTCCATTTGCTTTCTTAAGCAAACAGTAAGTAGACAGACTCAATAAAGTGTAAAACCACACATCTATGAAATAGAAAGCCAAATGACTAATGAAGCTTTGCATTTAAAAGAAAATGAGGCATCTTTCTACCAGCTACGAAGAACAGAGGTGGCTGAAATATTCGTTAGATATGATGTAATGATAGCTGCTTGAATGTTAAATGTATAGTTCAGGGGACACCCAGTGGTTAAAAGGGGGTAATTCCTTGTTGTGCTACACTGTTCAAAAAATGATGGAATAAAATATTTCTTGTTTCAGCAATGGTAATGCATTGTTGGCTTTATCCGAAGCACAAATTAGTTTTGTTTTTTATTTCTTAAGAAAATAATTTTTCTTCAAATATTGAAAACATACAAATTTGAAGATTAGCAATATTAGAAATATGGTGAAATTTTCCTTTAATAAAAATATAAATAGCATGTAGAAATATGAAATAAATGACTGAGTTATGAGTAAGAAAAACAATGAAACTTTTTTGACCCAGGAATTCCAATTCTAGGAATTTCAGCTAAGTGTATAATCAGAGGGGTACTTGGTGACCTTTGTCCCAGGATAATCATAGCTTTATTTATAATAACAAACTAGAGGGGAAACAAGTCTATAGAGGTAATGAATAGTTTAAATAAATTATGGCCCAGATGTAGTGACAAAGACATCTTGAAATCATGCTTTGAAGAACATTTAATGGCAGAGGACATGGCTGTGTTGGGTAAGAAAGACCAGAGAAAGATTTAACAATTTAATTTATGCAACGTACTTAAAATATATTGTGCCTATGTTTGTATTTGCATAAATGACTGAAAGAAGTTGTTTAAGTGGCAGAATTCTGAGTTATTTATGTTTTCCTTTTTCTGCTTTTCTCTCTATTCAATATGCATTTTCTAATAAGAGGGGGGAAATGATATGCCCCATAGATAACAAAAGATTAAGGAAGAGTGTGTTCTAACAGTAATCAGAATTGTAGTTACACATTTGTCTGCCCAGAGCTTAAAGAGATGTTTGCACTTGAGCCTTTTTACTTTGGAGCCCCTATGAAGTACTTCATAGCAAGCCTGCTGCTGCTGCTGCATGTGTGTGTTACTTGTGCTTCGAGAACAGCATCTTTTATATGGAAGAAAATAGGGACTTCAGAATAAAGGCAACTTGGAAGACAGAGATTCTTAAATATTTTTAGTTCCTGGTCCCTTTGGAATCTGATGTAATTGTGATTTTTTCCTTTAAACAATGTCCACGTAGATGAAGACAAGACATACCAAAAATGTATCATACAATTTAAAGAGGTTTGGAAATAAACACCATCACTACCTCTGCAGCAGTTTTATTAAGTAAATTTATTGAGGAGATACCATTTAATAATATGCTTTCTAGCTGGCATGTTGTGGGTTTCTGAAATTTTACCATTATTGATTTTCTTAACCTTTGAGTTAAGCATTGCCTTCCTCTGGGTCCTCTTTAAATTGCAGGTATTCCTAGGAGGGATGATATATGAATTATTAAGATCTCAGTGAGAAGTAGTTTGACAGGAGTAGAAGAGAATTATGTAAGCACTGCTTGTCTGCCTGTTTTATACATCTGAGATAGGTAGTAGTGAACTAGAGATCTTTTATGATCTTTTAGATAGGCATTACACACACACACATTCATTCATTTATTCATTTAATCCTTATAGCAACTCTACTCTTTTGATGAGGAAATAGAGACACAATTTGATTAAATAAGCTTCCAAGACAGTAGAATCCAGATTTGAATTTACTTTCCAGAATGAGTATGCTTTTAACTAGTATCCTATACTGATCATAAAATTGCCTATTTTAAGAATTCTACCTAAGGCCAATTCTATATCCTTTCTTTCTTTCTATTTTTTTTTAAAACAAATCAATTTTAATGATACATATGAATAAAGCATGCAATTCATCCTAAGTGAACAGTCATTGGTATTAGGTATAATCACATAGCTGTGCATTTATCACTTCAATCATTATTAGCGCATTTTCATTATTTCAATAATAATAATATGCAAAAAACAGACAAACAAGAAAATTCTTCACCTCTCAGTCTCTCTATGCTTCCTCTGCCATACATAGCTACTATTTCTGACTATTCTTGTACATTTATTTTATTTTTAAGCAGTTTTATTGAGATATAGTCACATACCATATGATCTATTCAGTGTATAATCAATGGCTTTTAATATAACCACAATGTTGTGCATTCATCACCATAAAAAATTTTAGAACAATTTCATTACCCCAAAAAGAAAAAACTCCACACCCATTAGCAGTCACCTCTCAAATTCTCTATCCTTCCCGTCCCATACATAATCACTAATCTAATTTCACCTTTATAAATTGAGTTATATTTTATATAAATGGAATCATACAATATGTAGTACTTTGTGTCTGGTTTCACATAGCATAATTTTTTTCCTGATATTAGCATCTTGTAGTATTAATATATATTAATTAAGTTTCAGAGAAACATGGTCTGATATAGGCAATTTTACCCATATTGATACTTCACTTGCAGTTTTACTGTGCTATAGAGTTCCATGTTACATTTTTTACCTTTCCTTTTAGTAATATACATTACCTTAGATTTAACCTTAAAACCTACCCATATAATAGTTCTGCTAGTTGCAAAAATTATGTTGTGCTTTCACCTTTTCTGATTATTTCCAAATAACAGACATCCTATTTTTTTTTTACCAATTCTCCACCAGTTAAACTTCAGCTTCTCTTTTCTTCAGCTTCTCTTCTATTTTCTGCTGACACATATTCAAGTTAGTAGCTCCATGAGAAAACCGATACTTTAATTCATAGTGGCACACAGTTATACAGTATTTGCCCTTTTGTGTCTGGCTTGCATCGTACAATATAATATCCTCCAGGTTCATCCGTGTTGTCATATGCTTCACAACTTCATTTCTTCTTACAGCTGCATAATATTCCATCATGTGAATATAAATATCCATTCATCAGTTGATAGACACCTGGGTTGTTTCCATCTTTTGGCAATCGTGAAAAATGTTGCTATGAACATTGATGTGCAGATATCTGTTAGTGTCACTACTCTCAGTTCTTCTGGGTATATACCTAGTAGTGGTAGTGCTGGATCTCTTGGCAAATCTATATTCAACTTCTTTAGGAACTGCTAAACAGTCCTCCACGGTGCCTGTACCATTCTACATTCCCACCAACAGTGAATAAGTGTGCCTATCTCTCCACATCCTCTCTAACACTTGTAGTTCTCTGTCTTTAATAGTGGCCATTCTGATAGGTGTGAAATGATATCTCATTGTAGCTTTGATTTGTATTTCCATAATTGCTAGTGAAGTTGAACATTTTTACATGTCTTTTTTTTGCCATTTGTATTCTTTGGATAAATATCTATTCAAAACTTTTGCCCATTTTTTAATCAGGTCATTTGTCTTTTTGTTGTTGAGTTGTAGCATCTCTTTATATATCATGGATATTAAACTCTTACTGGTTATGTGCTTTCCAAATATTTTCTCCTATTGTGTCAGCTGCCTTTTCACCTTTTCAACAAAGTCCTGTGGGGTGCAAAAGTATTAAATATTGAGGAGGTCCCATTTATCTATTTTTTCTTTTGTTGTGTGTGCTTTCATGTATGGTCCAAGAAACCACCACCTACCATAAGGTCTCTAAGATGTTTCCCTACGTTTTCTTCTAGTAGTTTTATGGTCCTGGCTTTTATATTTAGGTTTTTGATCCATTTTTGAGTTGATTCATGTATAGGGAGTGAGATAGGGGTCCTCTTTCATGCTTTTGGTTATGAATATCCAGTTCTCCCAGCACTAATTGTTGAAAAGACTGTTTTGTCCCATTAACATGGCTTTCTTGGATTTGTTGAAAGCCAATTGGCCATAGAGGTGAGGGTTTATTTCAGGACTCCCAGATCTATTCCACTTATTGAAGTGGCTACCTTTATGCCAATACCAGGCTGTTTTGACCATTGTAGCTTTGTAATATGTTTCAATGTCAGGGAGTGAAATTTCTCCTATGTCACTCTTCTTTTTTAGAATGCTTTTGGCTATTCAGGATAGACTTTCCCTTCCAACTGAATTTGGTAATTACCTTTTCTATTTCTGTAAAGTAGGCTGTTGGAATTTTGATTGGTATTGCATTAAGTCTATAAATCAGTTTGGGTGGGATTGACATCTTCATGATATTTAGTCTTCCAATCAATCCATGAACATGGAATGTCTTTCTATTTCTTGAGGTCTTCATTGTTGTTGTTGTTTTTTAGCATTGTTTTGTTGCTTCTGCATATATGTTCTGTACTTTTTTGATTATATTGATTCCTAGGTATTTCTTTTTTTTGCCATGTAAATGGAATTATTCTTTTTCCTAACTTCCTCCTCAGATTGTGTACTAATGTACAGAAACATTACTGATTTTTGCGTGTTGATCTTGTGTCCTGCCATTTTGCTGAAATCATTTGTTAACTCATGTAGCTTTGTGGTAGACATTTCAGAATTTTCTAAATATAGGATTCTGTCATCCAGAAATAATGAGAGTTTTACTTCATCTTTTCCTATTTGGATGCCTTTTCTTTTTTCTTGTCTGATTGCTCTAGGTAGAACTTTTAGCACAATGTTGAATAACAATGGAGACAGTGGGCATCCCTGTCTTATTCCTCATCTTAAGGGAAGGCTTTCAACTTTCCCCATTGAGTACAATGTTGGCTGTGGGTTTTTCATATGTCCCCTTTATCATATTGAAAAATTTTCCTTCTATTCCTATCTTTCTTGATACAGAAGAAAGGAGGCTGGATTTCATTGAATGCCTTTTCTGGATTAATTGAGAGTTTTTGCATCTATGTTAATTAAAGAGATTGGTCTGTAATTTTCTTCTCTTGTTATGTCTTTATCTGACTTTGGTATTACATTCCTAAAATGTATTAGGTAATTCCCCCTCCTTGTCAATTTTTTGGAAAAGTTTAAATGAGATTGGTGGTAATTCTTCTCAAAATGCTTGGTAGCATTCACCTGTGAAGCCATTAGTCCTGGAGTTTTCTTTGTTGGGAGATTTTGATGACTGATTCAATCTCTTTAAATGTGATTCATTTCTTAAATTCTTTTTATTTCTTACAGCATCAGTGTAGGTTGTTTGTGCATTTCTAGGAATTTGTCCGTTTCATCTAGGTTGTCTAGTTTGTTGATATACAGATTCTCATAATATCCTCTTAGGATCTTTTTATTTCTGTGGGGTCAGTCATAACTTCCCCCCATTCATTTCTGATTTTATTTATTTGTGTTTTCTCTCTTTTTTCTTTGTTAGTCTAGCTAAGGGTTTGTCAATTTTATTGATCTTCTCAAAGAACCAGCCTTTGGTTTTGTTTATTTTTCTGTTTTTTTGTTCTCAGTTGCATTTATTTCTGCTCTAATTTTTATTATTCCTTTCCTTCTGCTTACTTTGGAAATGGTTTGCCGTTCTTTTTCTAGTTTCTCCAGTTGTTCAGAGTGGTATGCTGAAGTTTCCAATTATTATTGTAAAGATTTGTGTTTCTCCCTTCAGTTTTGCCAGAGTTTGCCTTATGCATTTTTGGGCACCCTGCTTAGGTGCATACTTATTTATGGCTATTTCTTCCTGGTGGATTGTTCTTTTTATTAATATTAATTCTGTATCTCTTATAACTTTTTTTGCATTTAAAGTCTGTTTTGTTAGTATAGCTACCATTGTTCTTTTTTTGGTTACTATTTGCATGGCATATCTCTCCAACTTTTCACTTTCAGCTGGTTTGTATTCCTGGATCAAAGGTGAGTCTTGTAGGCAGTATATGAATGGCTCATATATATATATTTTTAATTCATTTTGTAAAAATATTACATTCAAAAAATATGAGGTCCCATTCAACCCCACCACCCCAACCCCCCCCCCCCCCCCCCAGCAACACTCTCTCCCATCATCATGACATATCCATTGCATTTGGTAAGTATATCTCTGGGCATCGCTGCACCTCATGGTCAATGGTCCACCTCATAGCCCATACTCTCCCACGTTCCATCCAGTCATATTTTTTTATTCATTCTTTTTAGCCTGTATCTTTTGATTGGGGAGTTTAATCCCTTCACATTCAGTGATATTACTGTAAATGCATTATTTTCTTACACCATTTTATTCTTTGGTTTTCATATGCCATACCTTATTTTTGTCTGTCTTTTTACTGTCTTGGTTATCCTTTCTGCTATTCTTTCTTGTATACTTTCCTCCAAGCCTCTCTCTCCTGTCTTTTTCTTTCAGGTTGTCTCTCTTTAATATTTCCTGCAAAAGTGATTCTTCTTTACACACTCTTTTACTTTCTATTTGTTTGTGAATATTTTAAACTCACTTTCATATTTGAAGGACAATTTTGCTGGATAAAGAATTCTCAGCTGGCAGTTTTTCTCTTTCAGTACCCTAATTGTATCATACCACTGTCTTCTCACCTCCATCGTTTCTGATGATAAATCCACACTAAGTGTCACTGGGCATCCCTTGTATGTGATGGTTTGCTTCTCCCTTGCTGCTCTGAGAATTTTCTCTTTATCTTTGACATCTGATGTTCTGAATAGTATGTATCTTGGAGTAGGTCTCTTCACATTTATTCTCACTGGGGTACTGTGTGCTTCTTGGACATTTAAGTGCATTTATTTCATAAAAATTGGGAAATTTTCAGCCATTATTTCCCCAAATAATCTCTCTGCCCATTCTCCCTTCTCTTCTCCTTCTGAAACTCCCATGACATGTATGTTGTTGTGTTCATGTTATCATTCAACTCTCTGATCCCCTGCTCAATTTTTCCCACTCTTTTCTCTCTCTGTTCTTTTCTCTTTTCAATTTCAGTTGTTCTGTCTTCTCTGTCACTTATTCTTTCTTATATCATTTCAAGTCTGCTGTTTTATGCCTCTAATACATTTTTTGTAGCTTTTTTTTTATTATAATAAACTTTATTTTTAAAGAGATTTTAGATTACAGAAAAGTTATATCGAAATTATGAGGGATTCTTGTGTACTCCCCTCCCTCTCCCACATCATCCCCTATTTCTTTTTAATGTAGCACTATACTTTATTACGATGTATCAGTAAAATCCACTCATTAAAAAAAATGCACATTTAAAAAAATGACTCACTTGTGGTAAGGACTAACCTACCTATAGTGATAATCTAAAAAATAAAACCATCATTGTGACATTTATCAGTACTTCCCACATCTAACAATTACTGAAGGAGGCAACTGTCATTGTTATAACTTCTTTAAAGCCAAAAACTTAAGCACAAGTCAGAATTAAGAGAAACTTCCGAAGGTTCACATTTGCATGCATTTTTGGCTAAAGTTTCAAAGAATCCACATATAAGAAAACCACAACTTTGAATCAAAATGAATATTAAAAACATTTAAGCCTTGTGACAAACTTACTCTACAGAAGGAAAACAGAGTGAATAGTAACAGCAGTATATTTCTAGGAAAGAAAGCAATCAATTATTTCCTATATCATAAAAGCCAATGAGTCAATATTTTAATAACATTGACCAAGCTATTTTCTATTCAAGAATTTGCTTTACAAATTGTATCTTTAAAATGTATCCATCCATATATTTGGATTAAATTGAATTTATACATTAAAAACATGCTCAGAATTCTAAAGTATAAACCATAACTTATCAAAGTATAGTCCAAATACTATACAATAACACTACCATTTAGATTTATATGCTTCATCTGAAATACCTATCTTACAAATCAGAGCTTTGCCCTGTATCTCCAGAATAAATGTTCCTGTGTCTAAAACTTTAAATGATAATCAAAAAAGACAGATTCAAATAATTTATGCTATGCATTTTCTTTCATCAGGCTTAGATAAACTCTTCTCCAAATCTCTCACCCTTGTTTTTACCTTTCAGACTGCAGCAACCCCTTTAGTATCTCTTGCAAAGCCCGTCTTTTTGGTAACATTCTATCAGTTTCTGTTTGTCTGTGAAGACTTTGAACTCACCCTTATATTTGAAGGACAGCTTTTCTGGATACAGAATTTTTGGCTGGCAGTTTTTCTCTTTCAGTACCTTAAATACATCATACCACTTTCTTCTTTCCTCCATGGCTTCTAATGAGAGGTTGGCACTTAATCTTATCGAGTTTCCCTTGTATGTGATGCTTTGCTTTTCTATTGCGGTTTTCAGAATCCTCTATCTCTGATATTTGTCATTCTGAACAGTAGGTGTCTCAGGGTAGGTCTGTTCAGATTCATTCTGTTTGGGGTGCAGTGTCCTTCTTGGATATTTGATATTTATGTCCTTCATAAGGGTTAGGAAGATCTCAGTCATTATTTTCTCAAATATTCTTTCTGCCCCTTTTCCATTCTCTTCTTATGGGATACCAATAATGCGAATGTCTGTGTGTTTTGCATTGTCATTCAATTCCCTGAGAATCCATTCCATTATTTCCATTCTCTTCTCTTTCTGTTCTCCTGTCTTTTCCAGTTAAGATGTTCTGTCCTCTAAATCACTAATTTTGTCTCAAGCAATTCATATCTGCTCTTATGTGCCTCTAATGTATTTTTAATCTCATCCATTGTGTCTTTCATTCCCATAAGGTCTGTTATTTTTCTTTGCAGGCTTCCAAATTGTTCTTTATCTCTCCCAGTGTCATCTTAATATCCTTTATTTATTTATCCATATTTTCTTTAAATTCTCTGAAGTGATATAGGAGAGTTGTATGATTGTCACTTATTAGTTGTATTAAATCCTGTATCTCTTTAGGATATTTGATTTGTTCTTCTGTTTGGGCCATCTCTTCCTGTTTCCTACTATGACTTGTAATTTTTTGCTGAAGTTTAGGGATCCAAATATGTTGGTGTATTTACTGTGATGGCTAATTTCTCACTCTTACCTATTGTTATTTTTTTCCACAGCTCTTCTTTGATATTTGGTTGAACTTATTCTCAGTCTTTAAAATCGCCCGGCTTAAGGTTTCAAAACTGGGCCAGGGACTCACTATGGGGTGAAGATTTTCTCTCTGGTTGGATACAGAGAGCATGAGCTATTTTTTTTCCATGCAATTTCCAGACCAGCCAGCAAATGGTGCTCTCAATGCACCTTTCCATGGAGGTGTTTCAGTCTGGGCTTTCTTGTGTTTCTGTGCTAAATCTCCAGATTGGAGATTCAAAGTGTGCTCTGCTGGCTGAATTCACTGAAGAAAACACCCCGACCTCCTCTCCCTTTTCCCTTGAAACATCTTTTTCCCTGACAGGGAGAAAGATGTCTGTTCCCCTCTCAGTCGACTACATTGAGACAGGGGTTTTACCCCAGCTTAATATCTTGGGGGTGGTGGAGGGAAGCCCTTCCCAGCTGCCGCAGGGGCTTGGTAGTTCACATTTGTCTTTTCAGCTTCTTTGTCTCTCTGTCCCTTGCCGTCCTGGGAGTTGCATAGCACTGTCCTCATCTGCTGACCCCAAAGCAGATCCCCTGGACACCTTTTGGTTCTTTTTTCATTGTTTTTGTGAGAGCATTCAGCTCTGCCTGTCAGTCCATTGCCATCTTCCCACAATCCTCTCAAATACATTTTTTATCTCATCTGTCATTTCTTTCATTCCCATGAGCTCTGTTATTTTCTATTCAGGTTTTTAAATTCTTCTTTGTGCTCCCTCATTGTCTTCTTAGTGTCCTTTATGTGTTTGGCCATATTGTCTTTCAACTTATTCTTTTGATTTTGGAAATATGTGTGCATCTCATTGATTAGTTGCCTCAAATCCTGTGTCTCTTCTGGGGTTTTGATATATTCCTCTTATTGGGCCATGTCTACAAGTAAGGCTTATAATTTTTTGCTGATATTTAAGCATTTGATTGGGATGCTGAGTTTACTTTGATACTCAATTTCTCTCTCTTGTGTAGGTATTTAGTGGCAGGAGGCTGTGCGTTACTGCTGTTCTTTGATTCTTGTTTCAGACTCTTCTGGATCTTTAGGATTGTCACTCTAAGTTGCTCAAATCTGGGCCCTGGATTCAGTAATGGGTTTCAGACCTGCTTCCAAGGGCCTTGGGGAGGGAGGATATAAAGGCCTGAAAAAGCCTGTCTTACTTACTTTTAGTTTCCTCACATGCACTCCCATGGTCCAGCAGCAGAGGGTGCTCTTCAGAAGCCCTCTCAATTCAAAGCCTGATCAGAGTGTTTGCTGCAGCATAGACAGGATAAATGTGATAGAGGATCCTACCTGGTGGCTAAGAGCCTTGTAATGCAAACTTTTTCAGATCCTGTTCTCCAACCTTTCCTGGAAGCCCCCTCCCTTTTCCTGGGTAGGAAATCATTCCATTCCCCTCTGCCTCCTCAACAACCAGTCCTGTTCAATAGAGAGGGAAATTGAGAGGGTCAGATATTTTTAGGCCCTTGCAGGCAATGGAGCTGCCCCTCCAGGCCTGGAAGGCTCCTGGGACACAGCAGACCACCTTGTGGGTCAGTAGCTGAGTCAGCTTTGGGCTGTGTCCCTCTCTTGCTTTCCTGTGGAGGGTGATCCCTAGGCCCCCTTTGTCTGTATTTGCCCGCCTCAAGTCCTGAGAACTCAGAAGTGTCTATAGGGTGTGGGAGGATGCCTGCAGTTGCAGCTGTACTTTTAACTCACAGTTTTGCCATGAGATTCTTTTCCTTTGACCCACTTTCTCTGGATGGTGTCCAGCCTTCTCCTGGTGTCCTAAACTCTAGAAGATTTTTTTCCAGGCCGTTTCTGACTGCCCTCTAGCTATTTTTCTGGAAGAGAAAAGAGTCCCTTGTTTTTCTAGACCACCATCTTCCCTGAAGTCCTACCTTTCTTACTACTCTTCTCATTTTCTGTAATTCAGTTCTCTCCCTCTTCATTCCCCTCTTTCTTCCTTGTGTTTTTCACACAACCAGGTCATAATGATTATAACATTCCAATGTCCACACATCTAAAACATGACAAAGCATAGGTATAAGTATTCCCTCTTTGTAGATAGGAATCAAAGCACAGAGAAGCTGAGTCAAAGCAGAGGCAGAGCCATTTTAACTCCTACTCAATTTGGCCACCTTGGGACTAGGAAGACATGAGCTGGACTACCTTGAGGACTTCCATATGGAGATGATGAATGGGCACTGTGTAGTCAAAGAAAGGAAGTCAGTGCAATATGGCCACCAGCGTGTGTGCTGTTAAGGGTATTTTACGTAAGATATTTTATTTAATAAGTGAATTTCTATGTAATGTTATTACTTAATAAGACTTATCATTCTAATTTATCAATCTTTCCCTGTGCAGACATATCCTATTTACACATTCCATTTCCAGTAGCACAGTTACTGGTCTACAGCCTACTGGTTTCATACTTAGAGTATTGGGACTCTGCCTACCCTTTAAAAAGACAGTCTTTTTCGGGACAGTACTTTCAGATGAAGTATGTGCTTTTATGTGAAACATAATAATTCTTGTTACTTTACAGTGTGATTATTAAATAATGATCTTACTTGTTAACAAATATATCAAAATTTATGTATGTTGAGTTTTTCTCCTGAGAGTTGCTGTATTTCATAAAATCTAAGATATCATGAATTTGAACATGCTATGAAAGACAAATTGTCCAACTTCAACCTAAGCTTTCTTTCACCAATTTAAGACAACACTTTGATGCAAGACACATGAAACAGGGAAGAAAGGGTGTCTTCAAATCAAGAAAATTCAGTGGTAACCTGAAAAATTATACAGTTAAAATGCTTTCCATTTTTCAAATAGAATTTGATTTTTGAAACAAATTCCAGTTCTACCTTCAGAGCACCAAACAGTAAGTTTGACCTCCATCTACCTTTGTGAAAAACTTAAGTTAGTATTATCCAGTTTGATAACCTTCCCATGTTTACCAGATGTGCATCTGATTAACTTTTGGCAATTTCATAAACTAAAATCTCAATTATGAGGATAAATATTTATCACAGAGTATCCCTAAATAATGTGACAGTTTCTGAACACATTTGGAACACAAAAGGTTCCAAAAATATTTTTGAGCATTTGAACATGGCAGCTGCCAAGTTGAACTCTTGAAAGCTTCAATGCTCATTTAGATGCAGAAGTTTTTCAGTGTGTGCATGCTTAAAAATGCAGCCATATATAATATGTGATCTGTTACAGTCCTTATGGATCATGGCATGCTTGAGAATCGCCCACCCTCCCCTTTCTTGAGGGTTCTTTGAGATGTTCTTTTTATTACTTTGGTGGACAGATGGGCTGATCTCCCACACACCCATTTTTTACTACACTTTGGGTGGAGGAAAGAGACAAGAATCACTAGATAAGAAGCTGCAGAAAATTTGACCAATTTTCATACCATCTTTGTGGCAGGGAAAGCCAGTGCTCAGCTGGGGCAAGAGATGAAGCTCTTTCCCTCACAGGTGAATTTTGTGAGACTTTGGAGGGATGAGAATCTGATCACGCAATTTATCTCTCCCCCCTTTCTTCTTACTTTGGAATTTGTTGAACCATGGTTTTATAGTTTTCATCAAGTTTGGAATTTTTGGCCATTATTTCTTCAAATTTTTTTGTCTCTTGATGTCCCTCCTTACCTTTGGGGGAAAAAATTACACATATATTTGCTGCTTGAAAATATATCAAAGCTCACTCATGTTCTATTCAATTATTTCTAATTCCTTTTCTCTGTGTGTTTTGTTTTGCATCGTTTCTATTGCTATGTCTTCAAGTTTTCTAATCTTTTGTCTGCAGTGTCTAATCTATTAATCCTACCCACCACATTTTATACCTCACACATTATATCTTTCATTTCTACAAGTTTGACTCTAGAAGTTTTTATCTTTTATATCTCTCCTACAAAATGGATTAAGTTGTATGTACTTCCCTGTAGCTTGTTTTTTCAGTTCATAATACATTGTCTTGTCAGTTGGTATAGATTATCTCATTTGTATGCATGGATACATATTATTTCATTGAATGGATATACTGTAAGTCATGCAACCATTCTTCTATGGTTAGAAAGCATATTGTTTTCTTATCTGCATAAAATAATGCAATGAATACTCTTGTACATACATAATCCTCACAGTTTATTTCTTTCAATCTACAAATTCTTCAGGATTAGAATTGTAGGGATGAAATACATTTGTGTATAATTTTTTAAAAAGTAGATCTTAGAATGTTACCTTTTTTTTAATCGCTCCCACCCAGATGACTCCCTCATCCATCTGCTCATTGCCTCTGCTCCTTGTCTTTGCTCATTGTGTCTGCTCATTTTCTGCTCATCTTCTTTTAGGAGGTACCAGGAACTGAACCTGGGACCTCCCATGTAGGAGGCAGGTACCCAACTGCTTGAGCCACATCTGCTCCCTGCTCATTGTATCTGTTTGTTGTGTCTGCTCATTCATCAGCTTTTTGCGTGAGCTTATTGCATCAGCTTATTGTGTCGGCTCATCTTCTTTAGGAGGCACCTGGAACCGAACCCAGGACGTCCCATGTGGGAGGCAGGCGCCAACTGCTTGAGCCACATCCGCTCCTGCAATTAATTTTAATAGATATTGCCAGATTGTTTTTCTAAATGGTGGTAGTAGTTCACATTCCCAGTAGCAATGTATGAAAGAACAGTTTTTAACGTGTGAAAGAACACTCTTTCTTTATCTCCACTTTTGTCTTAGTTTGCCACAGGGCTGGTGATGCAAAGTACTAGAAATGAGTTGGTTTTATAATGGGGATTTTACTTAGGGTACAAGCTTACAGAACTGAGGCCATGAAATGTCCAAATAAAAGCACCATCAGAGATGCTTTCTCAGCATGCCAGCCTCTCGTTATCCTGGTGTCCTGCCACATGGCAAAGATGGCGGCTGATCTCTGCAGAGGTCCCTGCCTTCCCCTCCAGAATCTTCCATCTCCTGGAGCTCAGCTGTGAGCAATCAGACATAGGGCTTTTCTCTTTCTGGGCTTCCTTTCTCAGTCTCAGCTGCTCCACTTTCTTCCCAAGTTTAGCTGTGGGCTATCAGGCATATGGCTCGTCTCTTCAGCCTTGAGCTGCTCCCTGAGTTTCAGATTCATTAGACATTCCTTGTCCAGGGCTGGAACTGAAGCCATTTTAGGGTATGACAGGCTCCTGGACTGAGAAGAAGCGGGAGAAGCACAACTGGGGCTTTTCCCATAATGTCCTCACTTTCTTCTAAATTCAGCATCCTTGAGCCTCAGAGCTATAATGTAGGTGCTTAAATGCTAGCTACCAACATCCTGACCTTCTGTTCAGCAGGAAGGAGGAATTATTTCTTTTTAAGGAAGGCTTGACTTTGTCTTGTTGGATAGGCTACAGTTCCAGCATTATCCACTACTTGTCTTGGTAATTGCTGGTCTCTCTATCAAGACTCCCAGCTGCTAAAACAAATACCATTCAATGGTTGGCTTAACAACAGGAATTTATTGGCCCATAGTTTGAGAGGCTAGAATGGTTGCTTCCTCCAGGAGTTATCTTCTGGTTGGTTGGCAATAATTTGGTCTCCTTGGCTTTTCTGTCACATACCAGTGCACACGGCAGCATCTTCTCCTTTCCTTCTTCTGGGGTCTATTGACTTCCAGCTCTGGCTGCTCCCTCTGGTTTCTCATGTCTTCTTTCCATGTCTACTACACATTTATCATTGTTCACATTCTCTATTTCCTTGTTAATCTTCTGTCTAGTTGTTCTATCTAATGATGTGAGTGGTATGCTGAAGTTTCCAACTATTATTGTAGAGATGTCTGTTTCTCCCTTCAGTTTTAGCAGAGTTTGCCTTATATATTTTTGAGCACCCTGGTTAGGTGCATACATATTTATGACTGCTATTTCTTCCTGGTGAATTGTTCCTTTTATTATATATAATGGCCTTCTGTATGTCTTATAACTTTTTTGCATTTAAAGTCTGTTTTGTCTGCTATTAGTATAGCATTTAAGGACTTGGATTAAGGCCCACCCTCATTCAGTTTGAGCACACCTTAACTAATAAAATATTCAGAGGTCCAGTGCTCAAGTGGGTTCATACCCACAGGACCAGGGGTTGGGACCTGAACATGTCATTTGAACATGATTCAATTTCCATGAGAAGGCAAGATTTGCAACACATCCCATGTCTTTAAGAAGTACAGATCTCACTAGATTGACATCCTTGAGCCCAGGTACCAACAACAAATTTGCTGTCAAATTTGGACTCCAAAAGCAAGGCACTGTCTTTTCCCCCTCACTTCTCTTTGTAAAGACTATCATCATCATCATCCCAAGTCCCATTTTCCCTACTAGATTAATAGCTTCCTGTTGCCACAATGTCTGCCAAGGAGGCAGCAAATAACAAGGTGAGCAAAACATCCACAGCAAGGTTCCTTTTCCTATGACTCAGATGTGCAATGTGAAGAAATAGATACAGATCTCTTATCAACTTCTATTATCACATCATAAAGTTAAAACACTGAAGCTAAACATAGTCCAAATAGGTGAGTTCATTTTTAGAAACTTCTCTAATGGCCATGAAAGGTGGGCAATGGGTAAGAATAAGGGACTATATTGTAGTTCTCATCTTTTATAAGAAGAAGACAGTAACCGTTGCTGCACTGATAATGTTTAAAAACCAGATCTTAATGGTAGTGGTGGAGTATTTTGTTGTTCGTCAATTCCATGTGAGTATTCCCACCATGGACGATTTTAAGCTACTGACTTGTCACTGGAAGCAGAGCTGAGAAGAGATGGTAACCGTTGGCCTTACAAGTCCTGTGGAGATCAGTCCACTGCTGCCTGCTCAAGGATTTTGGGCCTTTCTCTTTAGAGCAGAAGTTTCCAACCTGTAGGCCACAGACCTCAGGACAAACCCCATCTCATCTCATTTCATCCTAACCTTCTGAGGTATGGGTACAATTTCAGATGAGAAAATTGGTGTTTAAAAATGTTCCTAAACTTGCCCGAAGTCTGATGACTGGCATTTGGTGGGACAAGGATTTCTGCTTCATAATCAAAAGGTAGGGCCAATATCCTAGAGAATGTAGCCCCTGTCCTTCTTTGCATATTCACTAAGTCACAGGATGACATTGGCTTCAGTTTGGGGGCCTCTCCTGAGATTTTAGGAGATAGTCATATAGAAAGTTTTTGGCTGGCTCTTGGGACTTCATTGTTATTTTGAAAACAGTTTTCAAGATTTGCATTTTGATTCATTCAGCAAAAAAAGAAATTTACTATTACAGACATATAAAAAAGTATGCAGTTAATTTTTTTGCATGCTTTACTGCAACTGCAGATAGATTGGGGCTAACCTGTACATTCTTTCTTGAGCCTCTCTCCTCGAGCATGGGGAACCTCTCTTGCTGATCTAGTAGCTGGCAAACTCTGAAGGTGGGGGCCTACTTCTAACAAGGGTGTGGATTCGTAGTCCATGGAAATAGTGCCCTGTCTGGTTAGGAGTCTGCGCCTGAGCAGGAGAGAGCACACGAGTGCTCTGTAAATGGACTCCATCTGGTGTCCTGGAATTTGGGTCCAGTTGAGGCAAATAGATGGTGGGTTGCACGTCTCTCCTTGTCCGTGGTTAGGACCCAGGGCTTTGTCATGCTCAACTGTACGGAGGCAATGACTCAGCCAGACCTGCGTACAGGCATTTAAGATGCAGGGCTGGCTGTTCCTGGCAGTCACTTTATTTTCTTTAAACTTGAGTTTAAATAAAGAGAGGCTCATAAATATTAGAAGGAAAGCAATTGGTTGGCAAGGAAAACTCTGCTTCATGTGGATTTATGCAAATGGAGAAAAACAATGTAACTAAAAATTTGAATTTATCATAGCATTTGCATTTTTGTTTAACATCTTTCTTTCTTTTAGAGACTATAGCATATCTGTATGTGGGGACAGATATAGACTTATTCGCAATTGGACACGTTTGGAGAGTTTCTCCTTACTCTGGTGCCTTAGTTTTCCAGGGCTGCCATAACAAAGTACCCAAACTATGTGGCTTAAAACTGTCATGGTTCTGGAGGCCAAAGTCTGAAATCAAGGTTTCAGCAGGCCATGCTCTCTTCAGTTCCTAGGGGAGGGACCTTTCTTTGCCTCTTCCTAGGTTTTCATCTTTTTAGGGGAAACGCTTTAGCCCATAACATGTGGGTAGATAAATTCCATTCTGTCCAAAGGTTGATCCAGTCCTTTGAGCTAGCCAGTGAGCATGGAGATCTAGGCACGTAGGATGTGTGTCCAGGGCCAGGCTAGGATCTCTAAGGATGAATGCTGATGGTAGGAGGGCTGAGTGAGGAAGACACTTCAGAAGAAAATGCAGGGTGATGTGAAACCAGATAACTTTGAGAACCTTGTTCCTGAAGGCAAGGAAGGACTCAGGATGGATGGGCAAGGGTTGGGGCAGATGTGCCCAGAGAAGCCAAGAAAGGAGACTGGGGCCTGGAAGGAACTGACTATCCCAAACACCTGGCCGTAGGCCAGCCTGAAGCCACATGACTTCAGACTAAATATCTTGGTCCATCATACCTACACTGGCTTCTTTCTGTTCCTCCAACTTGCCATGCAACTAGGGCCTTTGCACATGGCGCTCTAGCTGCCTGGAATGCTCTCCTTCCCCAGTCAGGTCTGAGTCAAATGTCACTTCTTTGGATAGACCAGCTTTGTCCATCCTATCTGAAGCAGGCTTAGCCAGTCACTCACCATTACATTACCCTACTTTGTTGTCTTTGCAGTACTCATTACTCTCTGAAATCATCATGTTTTCTGTTGACTTCTTTAGAGGCTGAGTCCTCCTCCTGGAATGTAAATGCTATGAGAACAGTTTTTTCTAACTGGTCATCTTATCCCCACTACCTAGAACAGGGCCTGGCCCACAGTCAGGGTTCAATAAATTTTTATCCAATGAAGAAATGAACAAATGAATTCTTGAATATCGACACAATTAAAGAAAGGGAGCTAGGTCTTATACATCAGTCAAAACAATCTGTAATTAAACTTTGGTGGCTAACCTGGGAATAAGGTGTCTGTGTTCAAGGTATTCATGTATTTCTAAGCTTTTGGGTTTTTTTAAAAGTGTTTGCCATTGACTAAGGGCTTAATAAATACTTGTTAGATGAAAATCTAATGAAAGGTCAATTTCACAAATTCTACCCTTATTTCAGCTGAACTAAAATTGGCCCTTGCTAGAGCAGCAATCAAGGCAACTCAGAGGGCCAGCAAGCTCCAGGGTAACAAGTCACGCCCATGAAAACTGAGGGATCCTTAAGTTGAATTAAAAGACATTGAATTTATTACTAAGTCACTTTTTTAAAAGAAAATCTTGAGTTGGCGTAGAAGTGAAAATGAAAATAAGCATATGTATTGTTTAAACAGTTATTATTTTTAACTTAGTCGTTCTGTAACTCAGTGAAAAAGCAAATTCTTTTTTTAATTCTTGTAGGCAAATCCCAGCTGACATGTTGTAAGTAGTGGAATTCCTTTGTAGATGGGCCAGCTCCCTGGATGTGGTGTTTGACATAGTGAATGGGAAGTGTGCTTAACCCAGGACTGAAATGTGACCTGTCTCAAATGTAGCTGAAACTAAAGGCTGGTGGCCAGGCTGTGGGATGGCTGGGCTGTACGGGACAAAAACGTCACCTCTGTGGGCTTCAGACTCCTCCCAAAAAAATGAAGAAATTGAAATAGATAGGTTCTAAATATCCATTGCTGTATTTCTTTCTTTCTTTCTTGTAAATGTCGAGTCCCTTACACTGAATCCATTTGTAGGTTATAGCTATCAGAAACTATTTGCTATGTTTATACATTCTGTATTCTGAAAAAGAATTGTGGTCTGGTTAAAGTTTAGGCCATCCCCCTCCTTTCACCATCTCCCATATCACACTCCCATTACTACCTTTTTAGCAGCCTCTTTCATTTTTTTCCTAGTTCTCTAGATTCCCCCTCCTGCGTGATGGTAGAGCATAGGTGCTGAGGAGAGACTGCTCCCCAGATGATGCCTGGGACTCCTGCAGATACCTCTGAGTCTACCTAGGCCCTGCAGAGACCCACTTTATTAAAATGTGTCTGCCTTGGTGTTATGTGACCTTCCTGAAGTCCTCTGAGCACTGTCAACCAGGGAACAAGGAGAAATTATACTTGGAGGACAGAAAGCTAATTTTCAAGTTTTCTGCCTGCTATGGCAGTATTTACCCTGAAGGGAAGACTTCAGCTAAGACTTCAATGGCAGATATTTTCAAAAATTAAACAAGACAAACTTTGTGAATATGTTCTTTTAAACATTAAAAAATTAAACCAAAGTTGTCCCAATTACATACTTCAATTTTGAATTACAGTCAACATTGTTGTTTTTTTTTTTTGGTTAAAAATTATATACATAGAGCTTGTTAATGTGTTGATACTATCTGTTAATTAGTAGATGGCCATCCCTTGTGTACCCAGTGTTTACAGGACATTATTCACATTTTACAGAACTTATCAGCATAATCTCATCATTTTAAATTATAAAACTTTATAATTTATGTGGTGGTTTTGAAGACCCAAATATGGGTATTTATAAGTATAGGATATAGGATGCCAAGAAATTGTCTAGAAAGCAACTACATATGCTATCATTCCTCCCCTCCCCCTATTTGTTGTTTTTCCTCTGATAAAATAGTTATATTTATATAAGAAAATACAAAAAAAGTACAAAGAGTGTTTTTTAAAGCACTAAACTCCACCATCAGAAAATAACCCATCTAACTTTAGGGACTGTACTATACCTGCTGTTTTCTTTATAGAATATATGAAGAATACTTTTCCACTTAATTAAGTATTCTTCTAAAGCATGGTTTTAAATAACTGCCTGATATTTCATCTGATAGCTGTGCCATAGCATAGCCCTTCTTGTGGGGGGCAGGAGAGGTAGGTAAGAGAGTAGGGTCTGAAGCACACATCCTGCCCTTTACTAGCTGTGACCATGGCCAAGTTATTCATTTTTCTATTCCTCTTCACCCGTAAAATGGAAATAAAAATAGTTCCAGTTTTTATATTCATTAATGCACAGACTAAATGAGTTATTACACCTGGTACTTAAAATACACAGAGCACTAAGAGTGATCCCTGGCACAGATCAAGTGCTCAGTAAAATATTATTATTTATATTGTTTTCGGCCTTTTCAGGTTATAATACTATTTCTTTAAAGAAAAAAAGGTTTTGAACTTCTCTTGTTATTTCCCTGATAAATTTTTAGAAGTAGAATTACATCTTTGCTACATATTGCTAAGTTGCTCTCTGTGGAATCTGTACCAATTTAGGCTCTCCGTAGTGATGTGAGAGAGTCCACAGCTTCTGTACAGTGAGTGGTGAAGTTTCTGGGTGCTTTATGGTGGAAACGACACCCCATGTGGGGATTTTTGTGGTTCTCCAGAGTCTGTGAATATTTAACAATTGGGGTTTAGTCAACGGATGCCTCCTTTTCAATATTTATAGAATCTTCAGGCCCAGTTAGGAAAAATTGGAAACAATTGTTTAGACTGGGTACGTTTAATATATTAATCTGGTTTTGCTTGTAGTGATATGAAAAATTTGCATTTTACTACATTGTTGAGCTGTTTTCCCCCGTTGAAACTAACATTTTCTGTTTTCAAGAAAAAAGCAGCCAGCCCCGGGAGCAATCCGCCGTCCAGAACACCGACTGGCGGGACAGCCTCTGGTAGTAAGGTCAGTCATTTCTTGAGCACAAAAAGGCCCATGCTCTGTGGTTGTATCATCAGAGGGTGGCGGAGCCAGTATAGGGGCAGTGTCATTATTTCACTGAAAGTTTTTGAACAAAGTGTCATTTTTATACTTGGGGGGATGTGATTTTTAAAATGATGATTTCAATGAGTTTAAAGCCTAGTAAAACCACTTATGTTATATTTCTTTCTGGAATAAATGTGTTCAATAAATATTAATTATTATCATAAATATCTATAGATAATATTAGACTTTTGGGTATTTGGTCATCCTCCCTTTTCAGAAAAATCATTCAAATTCTCTCCATGAGTGTTAACTATACCAGGCTCTCTACTAAGTGCTCTATGTAATTATCTTAATTAATCCCCCCATGACCTAATAGGGAACATATTATTATTATTCCTTTATACATGATGAAAAAAGGGTTCAGAGCGGTTAAGTAACCTTGACAAGATCACAAAGCTAGTAAGACGGCGGAAGAGTTCAGACCAGGCTTCCTGTTTAACAAGGTCCCAACAATGCTGGCTCTCATAAGCTCTGACTAAGCCTTCGGTAGGAATACAGTACTTCAGAGCTTTCAACTTTAAAAAATCACTAAAACATCTCCTTTCAAGACAGTAGACTACAATTTTAACTAGTAGCTGTCAATACGTAAACATGTTACATTTAAGCCCATTACAACTTTGTGATCTTCCAGTATGTTCAAGATTATCTAAAATCTTAACCGATACAAATATTTAAAAGAAGCATTTTTCCTTTAAATCTGGTACCTGTCCTATAGAGGTCTGTGGACTTTCTCATGTGACTTGCTCATTGAAGAGTTCATATTTTAGTGCCTACCAGAACCACAACTTCTCATCCAGTCCCCAGAGGTGCCAAGATGTTAATCAGCTGAGATAGGAGGAGAGGCTGGACCCACGACAGCGGAGCTCAGTTTACCCCAACTTAAGACCCATGAGTGCATTTTATGAGAGCTTTCCAAATCTCTTCTTTACCAGCCTGTAAAGGATCATCACTGAAGGACTAGGAATCCTCAATAACAAGAGTGAATTAATGTTTGGGATCAACATAAATTCCAAAACTGGGGTCTGCTCTCTTTTAGCTATTCTGTCATTACATTGATGTCCACTGTGGTTAAGTGGCCGTTTGCTGAGCCAGACAAACCTGAGTTTGAGTTTCCTCTTTGCCACTTACTAACAAGTTTACTTAACCCTACAGAGCCTTGTTTTCCTTGTCTGTAAAATGAGGATAAGACTTCTCTTGTCAGAACTGTTGAGAGGCTTAAATGAAATAAATTACAGAAAAAACACTTAGCCCAGGGCCTGGCAATCAGTAGGTGCTGGGAAAGTAGGTTGCTCTGTGGGTGCTCTTGTTAATCTTCATACTCAGGGAGGCCACTGGTTAAAAAAGATGTCCCGAACATGTCCTGTCCTTTGGGGGATTAGGACCTTTATTTGAGCTTGACTTTTTTTTATCCTTGTCTTCTATTTTATCTTATACCAAGTTAGGACTTTTAAAAATGGGAAGTCTCATCACCCAACCTGAGATATAGTGAATCATTTATAAATGATTTCCAGAACTACTGCTAGCTAAAATTTGGAAAACCACACCCAATTTTTTTCTGTAACTTTGTCTTAAAAATCAGACTTTTTTCCATTCTGTTTCACATGAGGAAAAAAAATTATCCAGTCACTCTGAGGTGAAATGATTATAAAGAATTTGGACATCCCCCCCAAACCCTTTTTTGGGCTAGGAAGCTGGGAGAAGAGTGTAGGTGGAGGATGGAGATATTTGAGCATATATTTCTTGTTTCATGATTTAATTTCAAACTTGATATCCTTTCCTTGGTTCTGAGCAACTGCTTTTCCCATATCCATGCTTATCTTTCCTTTTTGCTTTCCTGCTGTTTTTTGTTTTTTTTTTACTCTCTTTCCTTCAGCAGTTTCCTAAATATTAATTTTCCCAGGATTTAATTCCTCACTCCTTCCTTTCTCATATCTTTAACTCTTGTAGAATATTAAAAATAAAAATGTATATACTTCTTTCCTTTTTTGATGCTAGGTTGAAAGGGCTGTGACTGAGTATCATCATCTCTAAAAAGATGATCATTCCCATGCCTGATTTAGAAAAGTTTGAGATAATATTTGTTATAACTTGATGCCTCTTATTATTAAGTTGATTATAATACACAACAGACAAAATAATATTCTCCAAACACATTCAGAAAAAGGCATGACAAAATAATAGATACAGTTGGCAGTGAGAATGAATTAGTTATGGTCCTCTGAAGGACAGCCTTTATGTAAGGGGTTTGCTTGATTCTGAACACATTCAACTTGAAAGTTTTAAAACATGATGATTCTACAATTATTAAGAGAAACTTCAAAGTCTGTTTTAGAAAATAACAACTTAATTTGCAGATTACAAGAAAGCTATGTTCTGAAAAATTGTTACCTGTTCTATGAGAATCCTTACAAATGAATAATTATGAGTATAAATAGTATCACTTCTGCCATGTAGCTCTGGACTTGAAAGAGCCAAAGCTGTTAAATGGCACAGATGTTTCCAACTTGAAATAATAATTATAAATATTTCATGCTTAAATTTCAATTTTTTGGTAAATTAGTAATAAGGACTAACGAGGCTATAGAAATTATCATAGATTTTTATTACTAAAACCAATATGAAAATAGTTGTGGCTCATAATAAATTGAAAATAAGACAGTTTTATTACTGGAAGAGTTCCCTATTTCAACTTCCTCATTTCACATGAGGAAACTGAAGTTAACGTTGCATTAAGAATTTCTCTGTAGAAGACCATGGCTATTAAGAAAATGTATTGGTTAAAACTGTTAGTTCCAAACAACAAAATCCATTCTGACTAGTTTAAGCCAAAAAGGAATTTCTTAAGGGGTGGTGGCTAACTCACAGGGCAACCAGAAGTGTCCTTCTGTGGGTATCCAGAGCTTCACAGCCACGCACAGTGCTGGGCACATGACAGGACGTCTCCCGTTAAAGTCCTGCTGCGACCACGGCGTGGCACCTATCACACGTAGGACTGAATACCAGAAATTTTGCCACTTTCAATCCCAAAGATGCAAAAGCCTTATGGGAATATGGATTTCTGGTGGGCAGCATCCTCCTCAGTGTGCTCACTTCCAATCCCAGTCTTGCCTGGGCACATCTGATTAGCCAACCTAGGCCACATGCCTTAACCCTGCTATAAGGGAATCACAGGTTGTGAATTTTTGGATTCTGTTCTGGAAAGATGTGTGTGATTAGGTTAATAAGCTTTCACATTATGAATAGATTTTCAAATGTGTGACCAGCCACCAATGACAAATATCCACTACAGAATGGAAAAGGGGAGAATACCCTAATGGAACAAAAGGAAAATCATTGATGATGAATGGTTTGGCCTTGTAAAGAGAAGGTGCAACCTACTGCTCTCCCCAGCCAGGCAGGGCAATCTGTGAAGCAATAAGCACCCATCAGAGAAACACTTTTGTATTTTCAGTCCTGGTTCTGTGATAAATATCTGTGTCAACTTTGCTATATTAATCAGGCAATCATGTTTTATTTTAATAATTATATATATTTTTTAATGTGCTATAAAAAGTATTACCAGCACATAAACTGATAATCTCATAGATGGATTTATTTATTTATTAAGACAAGGTTAAATAATAAATCTAAAGAAAATATTAAGTAAATATAAGATAGGTAGGGCAGAGTTACAACACAGCATGTAGATAATTAACCAATGACCAAAGCTTGGGAAACAAGATCTAAAGCAGTAATTCTCATATTTTATATAGTTATGGAAATAATGGGGTTTTTATTAAAATTTACACTCAGACTCAGGAGGTCTAGTTTGAGACTGAGATTCCGTGTTTCTAACATGCTCTCAGTTGATGCTGACGCTGCTGGTCTGGCGACCACACTGAGTAGCAAAGATGCAGAATTGTTCTGAATGTAGGTAGTTTAGATGCCCTGTTCCTCAGTTTATCTAGGCATCAGTTGGGTAATTTGGTTAAAATGCAGGTTCTCAGATACCAAGCCAAGGAAATGTGATTCACCAGGGTGGGGCAAGTCTCCAGTTCCTAAGCACACCAGGTGTTTCCGAGGCAGCGGATCTGAGGGGCAGCCTTGGGGAAAGGCTGAACCTCAGGGAATGTGCCCGGCACAGCACATTGGGGGAGGGATAACATTCCTCTTTCTCTCCAAGGAACAGAGTCCCTTTCTCCCTGGCATGTAGCCTAAGAGTCTTTGGAAAATTTATTTCACAATCACGTGTTTCCGCACCTGTACCCAGCCAGGAGCACAGGAGTACTTACGTCACTGTGGCGATACAGCCGCCTGAGCTGCGCTGTGGGGCCCCGTCCCTCCTGGGGTGTGACCCAAAGAGTCTGCAGTAATTGCCATAGGGGAAACGCATGCCAGTGAAACCCAGCTGAGCTGAGGTCTGGTTTAAAAAACAGTCCTAACAGAGAATTTTAAAGCTTTATTTTCATTAGGAAGAATTATAAGGACACAGTCTTCTGCTCAGGGAATTACAAAAAAAGTGACAAGCACTCTTACTTCACTGGCTTTATTTAACAGCAGGAAAAGAAAAAGAAATAAGATAGCTGTGAGGATCACTTTAAATGGGAAGTCAGAAGGACCCCACCTGCTTTTACTGCTTGGGGTGCCAAGGGGGTGCAGAGTCACACAGATGAGCTCTCCCCTCTTTTACCGCCAGCTGGCCGTCCCCCGTCTTGGCTGGACACAGCACTGAGTCACTGCTGGGCAGCCACCAGCTAGACCTAAGGTTTTTGTTCCTCAGACACTGACCACCACCTCCCTCCACTCACACAGCAAAGCTCAGGGTCCAGAGTCTTCATCAAGGTTATTGATGGCTTTGGGAAAATTGGCTTGCAATATTTCTTTTAAAATTTCACAACTTTTTTCTTCTAACTCCGTCATTCCATCTTTATTTATTAGTTGGCATTCTTCTATAAGAACGCTTGCTTTTCCCCTATTTTCCTATTTATTTATTCATAAGATTCAGACAATGAATTCTTATTCAAAGGCTTAAAATCCATTACAATGCTTTATTTTGAAGTTTTCATTTGTAATGATATACGATGTACAATAACTCAGTAGGATCTCAAACTGATCTTTGAAAAAAAAAAGCACTTTTAAACAATCTTACGCAATTTGAAATGTCAGCGCTCACTTTGTAGTTTGAGAAGAGGCGTCCGAGGGCGTGTGTCTGCAGAGCGCCCCGCCGTGGCCGCTCCTTTGGGCCCGAGGCCCGCAGCCGGGCCCGCGTGGCGGGGCCGCTCCCGGGGCGGGGCTGCTCGCGGGAGGGGGCGGGGAAGAGCCTGCGTCGCCACCTCGGGACCCGCCCGGCCCCGTCACGCCGCGGCCTGGGCTGGGACTCAAAACTGAAACCACGGGAGTTACCCCACCAGGAATGAAACCAACCTGAAAACGCAGCGCCGCGCGCGGCCGCGACCTGAAGCCTCCGGCCCGGAGCGGGACGCGGAGTAAGTACCGCCCGCCGGCCGCGCTGCGCGCCCTCGGCGCCCGGCCCTGCGCGGGGCCAGCCGACTCCCCCGGCCCCGGGCTCCGGCGAGGGGTCTTACTGTCGTCTTGACCCTGAAGATACATTTCTTTTCAAATGGTTTCTAAGTTAATTTGTTTCTTGTCGCTACCTCCTGCCTCGCGGCAACACTGTTGCTGGCTTCTCAGTTGGGAATGTTTGACCAGGGCACGGTAGGGTTACGAAACAAGGGATTTGTGGGACCCAGGCAAAATGCTGCGAGAGGAAAAGCAGCAGCTCCGTGGATTTGGTTTGTCACTTTTATCCCTAGGGTTAGAGCCTTCCTCCCCCCACGCACACACACACTTCCCCCAGCCATGGTGATGACCTCCGTTTTAGATGAATGAGCTCACTCTGCATGACCTTTCCATGTACCTGATACATGCTGGGCGTGGTATCTGCCAGTGTTGTAACATGTTTAAGTTTTGTTTCCTTGAGCAAAACTCGAGACTGTTGTGGGATAGATAGCATCATTGAGGACTGCCTTATCTTTCAAGAATGCAACATGTTTTCATAGATTTAACCATCTCTCCTATATTGAGGGGGTGCAAGCATTCTCCAGCTATAAAATGGGCAAATCTTAAGAAAAAGAGGCAAGAGAGCTGGGGCGACTTCCCAAAGGAGCAGGACCTCGGGACCTCCTGACCATGTAGTGTCCTAAGAACCCACCTGTGTATGCATCAGAGGAACATGAGTGCTTGGTCAGCAGCTCTGCAAAATTCCTGCTGTCTTGAGAGGTTTGCTGGAGAAAAAACTGCATTGCAGGGGGAGCTCAACACGGAGTGGCACCTAGTGGTCAAAGGGGGAAAGTTTATTTTCTAATGAATAACTATAGTATGTTCCCTTCCTGACGCTTTGCTTATGGACAACTTTTCCACATTGAATTCTTAGTATCTAAAAGGAACATTGAATTGCTGGGAATGAGGTGGGGAGAGCACTGCCTGGGTTCTAGGAGACAGTATAGGAAAATTGAGCAAAATTATGCCAGACTAGGAAACACCTCCTCTGGAGATGGCAGGAGACTGGATAGGTCGCCCATAGCAATGACGGTGGAGCAGCAATCGGTGTGAGGATGCTTGGTGTCTATTACAAACAAGAGTGCTTTGCAGGCTGTGGTGCTGTGTTTATGAAGCAGCACATTCAAGGGTAAACGTTGGCTTAGTTCAGCTCACACGCTTTGAGTTCTGATTCACAAAAGGAGCTGATTTTAGAGTATTAGTGGTGAGTTTCAGTCAGGGGTAGGATTGGCTGACTGTAATTTATCTCCCACAATGAAAATGTAAACAATATCACAATAAAATAACTGTTTGGAAGACTAAAATCAAAAGAAAAGAAAGCCATTAGGAAAACATAAGGAATTAATTTGAACTAACTTCATAGAATCAATCAAATATTTATGTTCCTATTCATAGTTTCTAATAAGAATTTTATCCTTAAAGTGTGTCGCTTCTTCTTAGGTGGAACTATTTACTTTCCCCCACCTAAATATGAACTCTCTAGTAAGTCAGTTTTGCTTAAGTCAGTAATCTGCAACCCATGTTTTCTGTGTACATTGTATTTTGTATCTTCTCTTTCATGATACCTCAGAATTCTTTCATTTTGAGACCATAAGAATCTGAAATACATGTTTTATATCAATGTGCCTGACCTCATGAGAGGAACATATTATAACCCATAGTTTTTCAGATACATTGTATACTGGGAAAGTGCAATAGGTATTCAAAAGCATTTTATTTTTTCTCCTGACTTAAAAATGTCAAATAATGGGCGTTTTTCACCACTGCTGGGTAAGACATTCTTAACTGGGCAGGGCTGTGTTGCTCCCAGTGGATGCCAAAACATGACCAGAGGCACTCTCACACATTTTAAAGCACCTTCTACGTGGGTGCTACCTGCCTTGGCTAGTAACTACTGAGTTACACCATTTTTGTAGAGAGCCATAAAAATAATTATTCAGTCCTGTTATTTCTGACATTTAAAGACACCTTATAGCATCTCCTAAGTCTTGTATGGTAGTCTTCAGAGCAAGTCTATATATTCGGACATTGGTCTGTGTCTTAGTTTGCCAAAGGCTGCCAATGTAAAAATACCAGAAATGGGTTGGATTTTATAACATGGACTTATTAGAGTAAAAGCTTATAGGTCTGAGGCTGCAAAAATGTCCAAATCAAGGCATTGTCAGAGATGCTTTCTCACCAAAGGTTGACTGCTGTTAGATCTGGAGTCCTACCATGTGGCAAGGCAAAATGACAGGTTTTCTGTTCTCTCTTTGCTTTCTCCATGAGCTCAGCTGTGGACAGTCAGGTGCTATGGCTCATCTCTTCTCAGGTTTCCCGTCTTCAGCTTCTCAGTTTGTCTCTTCCCAGGTTTCCTGTCTTCAGCTTCTCAGGGTTTCTCTGGAGTCCTTCTCTTGCATGGCAAGGTGGAATGGCAGCTCTTTCTTTCTGTGTGTTTCTGCTTTCAGTTCTCTATAAGACCCTAGCAAGAGGGCAGAGACCTCACCTGAGTCATGCCTCCCTGAAGTAGTCCAATCAAAGGCCCCAAAGCCATCTCTCTAAATGAATGGGATCTAATCAAAGGGCCCTTAACTGAATCTAATGCAATCAACTGGTCTTATACCCATAGGAATGGATTAGTTTTAAGAACATGGTCTTTTCTGGGATCCTCAGAAACTTCAGACTGTCACAGTATGCATTGGGAAATTGAGTGGGAACTGTAATCAGACTGCCAACAGGGTGACAATGGCCTTTGGCCTATGCCCTATAACATTCTGACTACTCTAGGCAATAACAATAAATTATTAGAGAGTGTCTTAGTTTGCCAGGGCTGCTATGACAGGTTCCACATACTGGTTGACTTGAACAACAGGAAAATCTTGCCTTATAGTTGGGGCAGCTAGAAGTCCAATGCCAGGGTATCACCAGGCCATGCTTTCTCTCAGAGTCAGCAGTGTTCTGGCTTGCTTCAGTCCTTGGGATGCCTTGGCTTGTACATGCCTCTCTGCCTCTCTGCCATATAGTAGTCTCTCTCCCCTTGCTTCACATAACTGACACTTATTCCTCTGCTTATAAGGACTTCAGCCTTATTGGATTAAGGCTGCCGATTCAATTTAGCTTCATCCAAAAAGGATCTTCAAAGGTCCTACTTACAAATTACTTGACACCACAGGAGTGGGGGTGAGGACTTGAACATATATTTGTGGGGGACATGATTCAGTCTACCATACAGAGTAACTATAAGAGGTTCCAGGAAAAGAATAGATAAGCATAATTTGTGTTAGAATAGAATTAACACTTTCCAAAAAATGAGATTTCATGCATGAAAAGTTGTTCTTGTAGTTCATTCAGTGAAAGTTAATTCTGTTCTTAGGTGTAAACTTTTTACTATACTGTGTGTCCCTCGAGAACAGGATCCATATCTTTGTGCCCCAGTAACATCTACCATAGTGCCTTCCACATGGTAATTGCTGAATAAATATTTACTAAATGGAAGAAAAAAAGAGATTGGTTTTAGCTTAATATGAATAAAACCCTAAGATGCTGTCATATTAATACAGAGATTCATCCTGGATAGGTGGAAAAGGTAAAAAATAATTCTCATTTTATTTTCTTGGATTTATAAGTAAAGTTTTTGTAACTTACTATCTGTTTGGACTTTTAATCTTTAGGCAATCAAGAAACCCCTTTGCCTACCCAAGCTTCAACAATGGACTACACGTGGTGCTAGGGATAGAGAAATGAGGAGTGGTCCATGTAAACAAAGAGAAAGAGACAATGTGAACAGTGCTAGGCTAGCATTGCTCTCAAAGTGAGAATAGAATTTGATGGAAGGGGGAAGGGGTTAAGCTTAGGGACCAGTGTTTCTGGGAATAAACATTGGGAACCTGAGTGCATAAAAGATCTACTACCAAGAGACAAGCCTAAAGCAGAAAATACCAACAGCTAAGATGGACACAGTCTCCAAGGACAGAGGTATTATTCAAATGGTGTTCAGTCAGTCAGAGGCAGGACTGCTTGCAAGTCTGATATATGTCCAAGTTCCCGAGCACTGGTTCACCTCATTCATTATTTTCTTAATCTCTTCCTCCAATACTTTCCCCAAACCGTGCATCTTAGAGACTACGTTTTTTTCCCCCTGCACATGTTTACATGTGCTGTTTAGTTGGATGGAGAGTTCGGGTTAATTCTGGGACTCTGATGAAATGTACCTGACAACCATCCCTGTAGACAGACTTCCTTCAGGAGTCAGCTGTATCAGAGATGTCCATTTTTGTCCTGGAACTCCCTATACACAGCAGAAAGATCTGTGCTGTCAGTCCTCCAAGCAGGGTTTGAGGGAAACTAGTTCCTACTTCTCATCTTCCCTTTTTCTTTCTTTACCACCCAACTGAGGTACAAAACAACCTCATCAACAGTCAAAATTACTTGCTCCTGAGCTTCATGAATTTCTTATCTTTAATGATGCACATATCTCAATCTAGTTTCTTATTTTACATTCAGAAGCTACCACCTGGTGCACGCATATCCTTAGCTGGGCAAGGAGAACTTAAGATTCCATTTTACCCACCTTTTATCATTTTCACCAGTTCTTCTCACAAGGATGAATGGTATATATCTTAGTTACAAAGATGTTGCTTGGTCTGTTTGTTGGTGTGGTGGTTGTTTGATTTCATATAGATGCCTTTACAGCTCTCCATTTTAAAAAAACATTTAGGTTTAGTTTAGTTATTTGGGGAGGATTTCTTACATGTTATTAAGAAGGTTTCAGTCTGTTTTATAGAATTTATCAAGTTAAATTTAGTAAACTTTTTTTTTTATATTGCCAGCTGATATAATTTCCCTCAGGTCCATGGACCCCTGTGGTCAGTATACATTGATCCTAGGACAGATGGATGAGATGTAGGAGAGTGACGAAAGTGACACTGACTAGATTCTCACCAATGAGTCTTGCTGATGAACTGCTAAGCAATGATGAACCTATCTGTAGTCTAAGCAAACCTTCCCTAATTGCAGAAAGTTTTGCCTTAACAGTTGGAGTCTCCTTAGAAAAAGGAAGAGAAGGTTCTTGGTCCTCAAAGAGTGCAAGCCAGTGGGATAATTCCTTAGACTCTCCCACAGCCTTGGGGTTCTTCCAGTCCTTGTCCTGAAGATGTTCTGCAACCTCTTGGAATTCTCTGAGACAGTGTTTTATGAAGTATGGTCTGGAGACCACATTTATCAACTCCATCTGGGATACCTTGTTTAAAATGGAGACTTCTGAAGCCCCACCACAGACCTACCCAATCAGAATCACTGGAGGTGGAGATGGGGAATCTGTGGTTTAATAAGCTGTCAGATAAATCCTTACTACAATTAAAATTGGATTACTACTGCTCTTAGAAGTGAGTTGGCATCGCCATCCCAGGGTCCACAAGATGAAGGAATATAATAGGATTGGAGTGGACTTGCTGATATTCTGCAATAGAACTGTTGTAACTCTAGCAATGGAAGACATTCTATCATTGATGTGGAAATGGTGGCCACAGGAGTTGCTGAAGGCAGGAAGAGGGAGGAAGAGGTGTGATAGGGGGCATTTTCGGGACTTGGAGTTGTCCTGAATGATATTGCAGGGACAGATGCAGGACATTGTTTATCCTGCCATAACCTGCTGGATGGACTGGGGGAAAGTGTGAACTACAGTGTAAACTATGGTCCACACAGTGTGGCAGTGCTCCAGGGTGTATTCACGAAATGCAACGCATGTGCCTTACTGATGAAAGAGGATGTGGATGTGGGAGGAGCAGGGTGGGGTGGAGAGTGGGGTATATGGGAACCTCTTACGTTTTTTAACATAATGTTTTGTGGGATCTCTTCATCTTTAAAGAAAAAGAAAGACAATAAAAAATAATATTTTTAAAAATGTCAAGTTAAAAAAAAAAAAGTGAGTTGGACTCCACAGAGCCCATCTGTAAGTAGTTTTCTACTGAGCTTAGCAGCTCGGTGAACTCTTGGTGATAATTCTAACTATCCACAGGGGTTCAGACTATCTGAATCATCCTGAGCATCCTCCTGGGGTTCTGGAATGACTGATGTCCATGACTGACTTTTGGAATCTGAGCAAAGGCCTTGGCTGCCCCCATTTCACTCAAAGCTGCTACAAGAGATTAAAGGCAGCTTGGTGTGCAAGCATACATTTCTGAACCCTGAAATGCTTTAAGGTCTTCCACACAGGTGACTTCAAGTATCAAAGCCCAGGAGCAGACCTTGGAGCCTCCAGAGTTGCCTGGGAAGGAATTGCGGGAGGCAGCAGTATGCCGATATGAGAGAACACTGTTTCTACAGAGAATCTAGGGGCTGAGCTCCATGTGTGCATTATGTATTACCTATCTGGTTTTTCCAAAAGTACTTTTATTTATTTTTTTAAGGAGGTACTGGGGATTGATTCTGGGACCTTGTACATGTGAAGCAGATGCCCAACCACTGAACTACACCTGCTCTGCAGCTGTATGTTTTAGTTTGTTAAAACCTGCTGGGAGTAAAACACCAGAAATGGGTTGGCTTTTACAGTGGGGATTTATTAAGTTAAAAGCTTATTAGTTCTGAGACTGTGAAAATGCCCAAGTCAGGGCTTCATCAGGTGATGCTTTTCTCCCTGAAGATGGGCTGCTGGGGGTCCTGGGCTCCTCACGTGGCCGGGCGCAGTGGCAGTGTCTCCCTGTCTCAGCCTCTGCTTTCTAGGCCTTGTTGCTTTCAGCTTTTGGCTGCTCTGTCTTGGGCTTTTCTCTCTCCCTGGTATGTTGATTTTGACTTCTGGAGGCTTCTCTCTGTCACTGCAGTCTTTTTCTGTGTTTGTGGCTTTTTATTCCTCCATTTATAGAGGACTCCAGTAAGACCTACCCTGGGTCACGCAATCTAATCAGAGGACTTTAATGCAAGTACTTTGATCAAAAGGTCTCACCTACAATAGGTGTACATGCACACAAGTGATTAGCTTTAAGAACAGAATTTTCTGGGGTCCACAAAAGCTTCACACTGCCTCACTATACTAAGAGGATGGCCAGGGAAAGTAGCAGAGGATAGAATTATTTGTGCATGTTTTAGTTACATATGCCTTTTATATTTCCTTATCATGAAAATAGGAAATTGTGTTTATATATACCGGAGTAAATAGAATCCTTTTCTGTGACTCCAGTGCTGTGAGCAGTAATCATCAGAGTCCCTGAATATAAATATCCTCACACTGATAATATGTCTAAAACAGTGCTTCACATGCTTTTAGACATGCTTCATCTCATCATATGTTATTTACGAAATATGTCAGGTTCAAGCAACTTGGTTTACAGCAGGGATCTGAAACTGATGACCAGAATTTTTATCTTCCAGTATTCTTAACTTCTTTTTCATATTTACCATCTCTTCACATTTCTTTGCTAAATTCTTAGTAATGTCCTCAGATATGTCTTCCAATTGCCTAAATCTCTCTTCAGTTACATATATTTTGTACTTTAACCCATTTTTGCTTTGTGTTTTTTTATTCTTTCCTTTTTTTTTTTTTCCATTTTAAAACACATTTACTTTAAAGTCTCGTTCAGATTCAATATAGTTCTTAAAGAGCCAATTTTTCCTGTTTTTGTAACTGCTTACTCTCCCTTTTGGTGTTTTACTTCCTGATGAAGTTTGAAAAATGTGAATTGGACCTCATCTTCAGCAAAGTTCTTTTCCATGAGAGTTCCCTTTACCCCTGTTGGTAGACATGTCTCTACCAGACAGTTTTGATGATGTTGGAATCATTCATATGTCATCAGGATTAATATCTTGGCTTGGGGGCACAGGTTTGTTTCTGTCTTTCATGGGTTTCTGTTTTTACGTCCTTGGCACCAGCCGGAAAGAAAGCTTCCTTTCCATTGCTCTGGGCAAGAACAGTTTTCAAGGCCTGGTTCTGTGGATGGCCAGTTTATAGCTCCTGGCTTTATGCCAGTAGCTCAGTTCCAGCTCCTCTTGCACCATGGGGCCTACAGCCAGGATTCCTTTTTCATGAGGGTATTAAATTCCCAGCACCCAGTTGTTGTATCTGTTTTTAACATCTCCATGAGCCATTCAGCTTTAGCCTTGCTCTCTGGAGGACTTTGAGTTCCTTCTTCATTTGGTTACTTAGGGATTTCCCTTACTACTTTCACACTTAAGTATGTATTTATATATTTTATGCTAAATTTTATCCAGTATTTCTACATGTCTTGAACAGAAGACATCAGAATACAGGGTGATTTTGTTAGGCCTGCACAATGTATTTAGCTGAAAGCCTTCAGATGGAGAATGCACATTCTGGTTTGTCACAGGCCCACCAGCTCCTCCACTTCTCATACTGGTATGATTTACTTATATATGTCACCTAACACGTATTTTCATGAGTTTTAGACCTGGGGTGTTCAAGACAGATAAATATTTTCTGAAAATTAAATTAATACATCATTTCAAAACTGCATCCTTTTTAAAAATTATCCTTACAGGTAAGCTGTGTTTTGGATGTAGAATATTTAGGTATTTCTGTTTTTTTTGTTTTTTGTTTTTTTTGAAGATTTATTTATTTATTTAATTTCCCCCTCTCCCGGTTGTCTGTTCTCTGTGTCTATTTGCTGCATCTTGTTTCTTTGTCCGCACGGGAAGTGTGGGTGGCGCCATTCCTGGGCAGCTCTCCTTAGGGTGCACTCCTTGCACGTGGGGCTCCCCTACACGGGGGACACCCCTGCGTGGGGCAGCACTCCTTGCGCGCATCAGCACTGCGCATGGGCCAACTGCACACGGGTCAAGGAGGCCCGGGGTTTGAACCGCGGACCTCCCATGTGGTAGACGGACGCCCTAACCACTGGGCCAAGTCCGTTTCCCAGGTATTTCTTTAATGTTCCGTAATACTTGCCTATAAATTACGACAATACTGGCATTGTTGATGTGTACAGCATTCCGTTTCTTCACAGTGCAAGAGAGAATGTGAACTACAGGCATAATCATCAGTATCAATTATAGAAATTTGAGTGGCAATTTCTCCTAACGTTTTAATGCCCTGGGGGTTAGGGCCACAAGGCTGGAGAAGACAAATATTCTTAAGTGTAGCAGGACAGGCAGGGGTGTCTTTGTCCCTCTCTCTTTTTAGGGAACATCGAGGCTCTTCAGCAACCTGGTTGTCAATATTAGTATCAAGAATATTTCTTTTGGGAAACGGACTTTGGCCCAGTGGTTAGGGCGTCCGTCTACCATATGGGAGGTCCGCGGTTCAAACCCTGGGCCTCCCTGACGTGTGGAGCTGGCCATGTGCAGCGCTGATGTGCGCAAGGAGTGCCTTGCCACGCAAGGGTGTCCCCCGCGTGGGGGAGCCCCACGCGCAAGGAGTGCGCCTGTGAGGAAAGCCGCCCAGCGTGAAAAGAAAGAGCAGCCTGCCCAGGAATGGCGCCGCCCACACTTCCCGTGCCGCTGACGACAACAGAAGCGGACAAAGAAACAAGACGCAGCAAACAGACACCAAGAACAGACAACCGGTGGGGGGGGATTAAATAAATAAATAAATAAATCTTTAAAAAAAAAAAAAAAAAAAAAGAATATTTCTTTTAAAACTGGTTGGACTCGCTTCTTAAAATCCTGATTTGAGAATTCCCTCCTATTTAAACAGAGTGCTATTTAAATTCAGTAATGTAAACAGATATCATTACAGTTTAATACATGTCTGAAGGGCTATGAATGAAATACTATACAAGAATTTACTTGAGGCAATAAACAGAAGTCATGTCTACATGCATGTTCACGTACACACAAAAAAATAAATAAAACTGGTTGGAGACCATTTCAGTGCTTGAAATATTTATTCATTTTTTCTTTCATCTGTTCATTTATTTAATGAATATTTGTTGCAAACTTAAAAAAAAAAAAGTACTTTTGTGAGTCCAGCTCCTTTCTTTCAACTACAGAGTTGGTCACCAAGAGAAAAGTGCTAATGTATTACAACAGATGGTAGAAAATAGGCTATTCAGTTGTCATTTCATTGACCCACATAGAACTATTAATATATGATTTTAAACTACCCAGAGCAGTGGTTCTCAATGTCAGGGAGTTTCAGAATCACCTGTGAGGTGTTCACCTTTTTAAATTGCAGTCCTCCCTCCCTCTTCTCCCTGCTTTTCCCTTGTAAGTTTCCAAGCATCCATTGCCTTCATCCCCCCATCTCCTTCTCCCCATGTTATTTCACCACCACTACTGGTGATGTCAAGAACCACTGGTTAATGTGTTCATGCTTGACTAATTTCATAGTCCATTGACTTAACAAAATTCTCAGTGACAGGAATCATTATATATATTTATAGTCTAAAATATTTAAATAATTATTAATGCCTATATTTTTGCATATGATTCCAGTGATTGCTATTAGTGACTTTTCCCCTCTTGCAATATTGTAAAAGAAACCCAACTATCTTCCACATGGCATCTCAATCTCACTCTTGGGTTTTTAATTAATTAATTACCTAATTAGTTGTTTGGAACTTTAATCCAAGCAGTGCCCATGACTAAAAGACAAAGTACCCAGTTGTAGAATATTTGCATTTCAAAAAGGAAAAGTTAACCTCTTTTGCTATTAAGATTGATCCTTCCTTTGGTTTCTCAAGAATGTTTTAATTAATACAGCAATTGGTTCTGAATTATTTTTTTTTTTAATATTCTTGTGGTAGGCAAAATTACTAACCTAGCAAACTACAACTGTTTCTTTCTCCAGCCCTTCTGAATATCATATTTGTATATCTCTCTGTATGTTTCCAAAGACTAAATTAATGAACACTTATCTATATATTTTGCAAATAAAATCTTGGCTGACATATACCAATTAAATTCCAGTTGAACCAGTAGTAAACTACATCTTCTCCCCATCCTCCTAAAGGCCAGTGAACCAAATATTTGGTGATTATTCAATATGGAAATCACAAAAAAGCTTAATAAAGGATATTCTAGAGGCTGGTACAGATGCTCTGAAAAAATTCTAGAATACTCTAGGAGAGGGGTTAGATCCTGCAGCTTGTGTGTAGTTGGGAAAAGCTCTCAAGAATCTAGATACTTGAAAATGAATGGAAAGAAGAAAAAATTTTATGGGACAATTACTTGCTAAGTGATTTACATAGGCTTCACTTAATCTTTCAACAACTCTAATGGTTTAATATGTAAAGGGGTGTTAAAATTTTATAAATGAGAAGACTGAAACCCAGAGAGAGTAAATAACTTACCCTGAGTCAAATAGCTATTAAGATTCTATTTGAGTCTCTCCAGTGAACTGGTCTTACAAAATCCTAATTTGATAGTTTATATCTAGGTACTTTAAGAAATAGAGAGAGGAATTTGTATTTAGAACAAATAAGCACTGGAAATCAGTATTGTGCTCCATTGTATGTTCAGTATCTTAATACTGTTGAAATTCTCTCTGATGGATGAGGTTTTAACACTGGTGTGAAAGAGCGTATTGTATACTGAAATTAGTAGCTGATATTAATAGTTTAGTTGACAGAGTTTCTTTTAAAAAAAAAAATCTATTTTATTTCTCTCCCTTCCCCCTCATTGTCTGCTCTCTGTGTCCATTTGCTGTGTGCTCTTCTGTGTCCACTTGCATTCTTGTCGGCGGCACTGAGAAACTGTGTCACCTTTTTTTGTTGTTGTTGCGTCAATTTCCCACATCAGCTCTCCATGTGTGCGGCACCAGTCCTGGGCAGGCTGTGCTTTTTTCATACAAGGCAGCTCTCCTTGTAGGGTGCACTCCTTGAACATGGGACAACCCTAGGCGGGAGACACCCCTGCGTGGCATGGCACTCCTTGGGCACAGCAGCACTGCGCGTGGGCCAGCTCACCACACGGGTGGTCAGGAGGCCCTGGGTATTGAACCCTGGACCCTCCGTATGGTAGGCGGACGCTCTATCAGTCAAGCCACAACCACTTCCCAACAAAGTTTCTTTAAACAGTTTACATAGGCAGTAGAAAAAGAATAACGTAGCCATCTTTGAATACAGCGAAATCATTAAATAGCAGAATTTCATAGTACATAATTAAAAACTCCCTTATTGTATTTGATATATAGAACTTTTTTAAAGATTGAAATGTAAGTAGCAATGCTGATATTTTTATATCAGTTTCCAGTGAAACTAAATTTAAAATCTGTTCTTCCATTCTATTTTTTATCAGAGGGAAAATGTGATGAAATGCAGAGGAAGATACTATTATTATTTCCATTTTACATATGAGAAAACTGAACTCAGAAAAGTTAATGAATTTGCTCAAGATGAGCCAACTGGTAGCAGAACAAATAAAATCTTGGCTAACATATTCCAGTTGAATTCCCGTTGAACCTGTGTTAAATCATATCTTCTTTGTGTGTGTACCATCTCTGCATTCTCAAACAAAAGTGGCCTGTCTCCTAAACCATTCTCCTAACCACTACACAATACTGCATCTTTTTTAATATTTGTGAAGCTTAAATTTGCTATTGCTATATATTTGTGAATTTGTTTTTCTTGGATGTTTTTAGGAAAGGCATTTTGTTTCACTCCACGTTGTCATTTTAATTATTTGAAAATCAGCTTGGACAAGAGAACCTTATTATCATCCCTGTCATTTAAAGCCATCGTATTAGGAGCATGCTTCAGTGAGAAGCTGCAAGAAAGGTTTTGTGCCAGGCCCATTTCTCAGACTCAGCATGATCAGCTGTCTTGAGATTTCTTAAGTTCCTCTTTACTTTCTGTTGAGAAATTATGAATCCATCATCTCTGTAGAGATTGAGGCTGGCATTTGCCTTTATAACACGAGGACCCATAAAAGGGTCCGTGTTGCTCTCACCCTTCGTTAGGTCTACACCTAGGGGATGAACACGCCAGGGAAGCGAAGCTGAAAGGCTGTTGATATGATGGCTCAGCAGAGCTCCAAATTTTTCATTCTTGTATAATAATCATATCATCAGTAGTTGTACATGCTTTAGTTGAGCTCATGATCTTTTAGGATTTGTACGAATCTATACTCTTGCTACCACCATTGCTGTTCATATTGGACTGTAATCTGGACCTGAACAAACCATGTATTTCAAGCCAAAGAAATACTGAAATATAAAATAATTTTTCCCTTTTTCCTTTGAGAAAGATGAACAGGATTAGTGCGTATCTTCTTAAAACAATGGTCACCACAGAACCATGGACTATAGTTAATAGTACAATTATAAAAATGTGCTGTCATCAGTGGTAATGTTGTTCCACACCCATGCAAGATGTTAATAATAGGGTGGTATTGGGGAATCCTGTATTTTATGCTTGATTGTTCTGCAAAACCACAACTTCTCCAGTCAAGAAAAGGAAAAGAAAAACAAACAAACCTGAGTTTGGAAAGGTTAAACATCTTGCCTGGGTTGTATAGCCAGAATTAGAACCCAGGTCTGTGGGACTTCAGAGATCTTGCTCTTACCCCTCTGTTTCCCATTTGAGCATCTATCTTTGGGTACATTTTTTAACAAGCTTCACATAATTAGAGCATATAATATTAGAGTTGCTGAATTACAGAATTTTCAAGCCTGACGGTTTACAGATGAGGAAACTGAGTTCCAGTGAGGTTAGGAGCTAAAGATCACACTCCTTGTCAAGGACAGTCTTGCTCACTTTTCTTTGTATAGCTGTCTGTTAGCTTAATTTGCATGACTCTCAGGCTTAAGTAAATAACCATCCCCTACCCCCACCCCCACAACTTCCTAGGGGAGGAACCTGAAGAGGAGAGTGGCCTGACTTTCTGGATCTCTGCTTTGTCTTGGGCAGCCAAAGGTCAGACATAGTTGGAATTATTTCGTGCATCAAGAAAAGCAACCAGGATCCTCAGAGGCATGAACACAGCTTCAAAAAAAATTGCTTCTCTACTCTGTGATGACTAATCTAGGCTGTGCACCTTGCTCTTCTCCCTGCCCACATAATTATCATCCCAGAAAAAATACTGAAAAACTGGAGTTTGCAAAGCAATGAAAAGAAAGCAGTTGCCTTAGTACTGGGAGCTCAACTTCGTGCCTTATGCGGATTTTTCTCAGCCCTTGGGGTGATCCAATATTAAATCTCAGAATCAGACACTCACAGGGTGTGGCCAGACATTCTCTGGCTTGGATTTAGCTCACAGATCAGCTGTGGCCATTGTCCCAGTTGCCAGGCAGCACTTTGTTTATTTTGAGGTCTGCTCACATGTTGCTTCAGAGGCCAAAGTTTCATGTACTCGTCACTTCCCAGAGCAAGTGGAGCATAGAAACACTATTTTTAACCTAAATCTGTGTATCTCTTTTAATATACAGTACTTCATGAATCGATAGCCCAGATACAATCATCTTTGATTTCCTCACCTCACTCCCACCCATATATTGTTCAGATCACTTCGTTTCACAGGGTTCTACTTTAGCCTTTTACACTCTCACTCTGGACTATCTCTGATACCTCTCACCTTTATGTCTTGCTCCAGCTGTTCTGCTCACCTGCAGTGCCTACCCTTTTCCAGCCTCCATCTGTACTTGTAAACTCCAAACATTTTTATTTTTAATTTTTGAAATTAGGAAATTAAACTGTTAGAACAAAAAAATTCATGGCCTCCGCAGTTAGATCTGAATTCAAATTCCACTTCTACCTTTCTTAAAAGTGTGATCTTAGATAAGTTACTTAACCTTGTGGAGACAGTTTTCTCAATTGTAAAATGGAGATGATAATGCGTACCTCCCCCGTTATTATAAAGGAATACTGAAATAAGACAAAGTAATGTACCTGTCATAGTGCCTTGCACATGGGAGATTCTATAGTCTCTACCTCCCTGTTGATGACACCACAAATCCTCAATAAATAGTCCTCTACAAAGCCTTTCCTAACTGTCCTCCAAACGCGAACCTCCAAAATAAAGACTCCTTCTTCAGATCTCCCGTAACATCATGTAGTACTTAAAATTTTATCACAGTGACTTTGTTTTAACTATGTTCTGAAATATAGGTTGGTGCCCTTTTCAAAGTCATGTTCTCTGTCCTTAAAGAGATACTCCGTTTCATTCATAGATAATCCATTGTTTATCTTTCATCAGAACCATGTGTTTTGGCATGACTAAACACTATACTTTGCTACCATTACTGTATTGCATGTCTCTTTAAAAGCAACGTTACTATTCTTAAGAATTTCAGGAATGTATACCATGGTGTGACAGCAAGACAAACAATAGATAAATTTAAATATTCCTGCAGTGAATAATCCATCATTACAGAAAGAAAAAATGTGAACCTGCATCTACTGGGTCCATAAATGGTGTTTGTGAAGAAGGACAGTGATTTCCTTAGAAAAGCCCCCTCATTAGCTGCCTATTTTTTATTCCAGGTATCTTTCAGGAAACAGCTTAGGAGCTTTTAGTATGTGTACATAAACTGTAAAACTTCTGGGTTGATGACAGGAATGTTTAAATTATGTTATCCTGATATGCGTTTTGAACAGAATTTCTGATTGATTGAAATCCTCATATGTGTAACTTTCAAGGAATAAGATATTACTTTGTGTTTATTCATGCACAACTTTAACTTTGTACCTTGATTTAACAAATACTTAAGGACCTACTGTGTGCTGGGCTCAGGATATAGCAGAACTGAGAGGGCCATAGGCCCTGCCCTCTGGAGCTTACATTTAGGTGGTCTTATAGATTCTGTGAGCAAAGAACTTTTTTTTTTTAACAGATACGATTTTATTTATTTCACTATTTGAGATGTGTAATTAAATAAGACTTTGGTCATGGTTCAGAAACTTTGTTTCTTATGCATCTAGTAGAACTAATTTTAAAAGTTAAAAATCACTTTTTAAAGTAAACTTTATTTCAAAAATCAGTTCTTGATTTGCGTTATTTTATTAATTGAAAAAATTTTAATATTCATTTTCTGCCTTGTCCAAATTGCCCTAACATTTGCCATCTCATTTGATTCTCACAGCAACCCTGTAGGGTGCATGGTATTTTCATTGTGAGAAACTAGATGCTCAGCAGGTCTAATTAATTTGCCTGCGGATTCATCACCACTAAGAAGTCATCAGGGGAAACAGATGTAGCTCAACCAGTTGGGTTCCTGTCTACCATATAGGAGGTCCAGGGTTTGATGCCCAGGGCCTCCTGGTGAGGGCGAGCTGGCCCACACAGGAATGCCACCCCACACAAGAAGTGCCACCTTACGTGGGAGTGGCACGGGAAAGCCGCCCTGCACAGGAGTGCCAGCTGACGTGGAGAGCTGGCGCAGCAAGATGTCACAAGAGACACAGAGGAGAGAAAATAAGAAGACGTAGCAGAACAGGGAAGGTGGCACAAGAGAGTAATCGCCTCTCTGCCACTGTGCAACATCCCAGGATCGGTTCCCGGAACCGTCTGATGAGAATACAGGCAGACACAGAAGAACACACAGTGTGAATGGACATAGAGAGCAGACAATGGGGGGAATGGGGGTGGGGGGGAGAAATAAATAAAATAAATCTTTAAAAAAAAAGTCATCAGGACTGAAACAGAAGTCTTCTGATTTATTAATTGTATTCTTGAGTCTAGCTTTTTGTTGAAACTGGTATTTTAAAACTCTCCAGAAACTACGATTTGATTCAAGAGTGATTCTTGAGCTCCCTTCTGCTACTGTATACTCAGCACTCTGGGAGGCACTGTGGAGAGTAAAAGTGTCCCCCATATCTTGATAAAATTGTAGCCTCATGGGTGAGATATGCCAAATACTTAGAAAAGAACTCAGCAGTTTCCCCACACAGCATAAACGACTAAATGATCAAGTGAGAAAAGTACAAACAATTGTTAAGAGTTGAAGATACTTTGAGCTGAAGCACATCCAGAAAGTGTCTTGAACTAAACGTTAAAGGGTAGGGATTGGTGGAGTCTGGGCAGAAAAATGGCTTCCTCGGCAGTGGAAATGGCAAGACGAAAGCTTGGAGGAAACGTCAGCATGCTGGTGGTGATAATTGCTGGTATTTACTCAGCACTTACCGCAAGCCAAACAGTGTCCTAATTGCTTCACATACATTAACTCACTTATTCTTAATACAACCCTATGAGGTTAGTGTTATTACTATTCCCACTTTACAGATGAGGAGATTGAGGCACATTAACTGGCCAGAAGGGAGACTTGGGGTGGGCCCTAGTGGGAGAGGTAGTTGAATAAGTAGGTAAGGTCAAATAATGGGAGTCTACAATCAGGCAGAAGACATTGAACTTTATCCAGGACACAGTGGAAAACCATTGAGAATTTGATATTTCTTCAAAGTGGGAACATAGCACATATAGATAGAGATGGGGGAGGAGGAGTAGAGAACAACAAGGCAAGGAAAGTATTAGAAGACTCTTGCCGTAATCCAATTGTGCTATGTAATGCAATGCAAAAGAAGGAAAGGTGATGAGAACTGGAGTCAGCAGTGTCTGAATCCAGGAGATTCAGGGCCAGGTGATTGCCCTCCACTACCTCATACAGCAACTCCAGACGCAGGTCGTAGTATCCCCTTGATAGATGAAGGAATGGAGGCTCCAAGAGGTTAATTAATGTGGACTAAACGTGCTGGAGCAGGGATTTGAGCCTGCATCAGTCTTTCTCTGGGCTTCCTTGCTTCAAGGTAAAATGAGGTAGTCTGGTGATAAAGCCGGCTGCTGATATGGAGAGCTGTTCGCATAATAAAATGATAGTGAACTTCATGGGGAGAGATCAGCTTTCTGAGGGAGCTATGATTGAGGTGAGAAGGCAGAGGGCTTGTGACTGAATATTCAAGGCTACACAGAGAAAGAAGGGAATAAGGGCAAGAGGCTTCCAGAAGCAAACATGTCAGAGGATGGGGAAAGAGCTTGGGGCTCCCAAGGTCACAGCAGCCAAGGAGGAGAGGACAGTCAAGGATTCAAAATGAAATTGCTGCTGGTTTATCAGGTGGGATGTCAGCTGCTCTTACGTGGCCACATCAACAGTTAGTTCCTCGACATCAGCTGTCCACACTGCCCCGTGGTCTAGCTCAGATTCCCTAAGCTGTGTTCTCATGGGGCCCAGTGGTTTACGTTTGAAGCACTTACCTCAAGGAATTATTGGTGTGATTATTCTTCTGACGTCATCTTTAAGTAGCCTGTAACTTTCATGAGGGCAAGGATATTTCTCTCAAGTTCGTCAGTGGGTCCCCAGCATCTAGCACAGTGTCTGGCACAAACTTAGCTCAAGATAAATATTTGTGGAGCCAGTGAACCCGTGGTAAGCCTCAGACTGGTCACTTAACTTCTATGAGCTTCTATTTTCCTCATTAATTTAAAAAATGCATATATAAAAGGTGATCCGCAAGTTCATTTCTGACTGTGATTTCTGGGTTAACGCTTCAAAACTTTTTTTTTTTAAGATTTGTTTTATTTTTAATATTTATTTATCTCCACTCCCCTTGTGGCTTATTTGCTGTCTGTTCTCTGTGTCCACTCGCTGTGAGTTCTTCTGTGTCTGCTTGTCTCCCTTTGTTGGGTCGTCTTGCTGCTCCCGCTCTCCTTGCAGCACGGACAGTCAGCTCTCCATGTGGCGTGCGCAGTGCAGGCCAGCCTGCCTTCGCGTGGAAGCCCTGGGACACGAACCCAGGGCCTCCCATATGGTAGACGGGAACCTAGTCATTTGAGCCACAGCTGCTTCCCTCTCTCAAAACTTTTTAATGTAAAATTTATTCATAACCGTGATTAGAAATCCAAACAGTACAGAAGAATTAAAAAGAAAGTGTATTTGTTCCCCCACCAGAGGAAACAACTAGTTAAAATTTCATGTCTTTACAGAAAGACTAAGAATTGAGCAGTCTATATTAAGCTAGATTTGAATGGGTTAATAATGGGATGGGGCTCTTTCCAGCCCACGTGAAGTAACTTTCATAGTTCAATTTCAAAATACTTAGTGCCTTAGTAATGAGGTAAAACTTTCATGGAGGTGCCAAGGCCTTTGGCTAAATTCCCATTATAACCTGTGCCATGCTTATTTATAGCTGTTCTCTGTAGGGATTTTACTATTCTTGGTGGTCCTTTGAAAGTCATTTTCTTCCTAGGATTTGAAGAGTGCTTGCAGGTTTTCCTTAATAAAATACCTTTAAGACAGGTTGGAACTTCCAAGGCTATGTAGTTTTATGAATGTTTTAATAAATTTGGATATTTAAAAAACAAGTTAACGTTCACCTGAAATGTACATCTTCAGGGGCACTTTCATGTTAAGTATTGGGTTTCATGGTAGTTTTGCATGATTGAGGGAAATCATTAAAGCAGTGGGAGTCAGTAAAGTGGATCTTTCTGAATTTGAATGGAAATTTGCACAACCAATCCTAATTGTGAAGAGACAGAATTACATAAATAGGGGGAAGTTAATTCCCACAAATGGTTTTTAAAGTGTGCTCAATGATAAATGCATGTTCATCTATTTGCCCACTGATTTGCTGGAAGGGGAAGTGACCTTGGTACATCTTGCAATTCTTTAGCCCAAAGAGAACGTGATTAAGGCTGCTCCATGCCCTGTATAGTGACTGGGGGTGGTGAACGTGTGTGGGTGTGCAGACAGGAGTGCGAATATGGGGACCAGGGTAGTGAGTGTGTGTGTGGGTACATTCAGGAGTGTGAATATGGAAACTGGGTGGTGCGTGTGTGGGTGTGCCTACAGGAGTGTGAGTATGGTGGCTGGGTAGTGAGTGTGTGGGGGGGTACATACGGGAGTGTGAATATGGAAACTGGGTGGTGCGTGTGTGGGTGTGCCTACAGGAGTGTGAATATGGTGACTTGGTGGTACGTGCGTGTGTTGTGCATTCAGAAGTGTGAATATGGTGACTGGGTAGTGAGTGTGTGTGGGGGTACATACGGGAGTGTGAATATGGTGACTGGGTGGTGCGTGCGTGTGTTGTGCATACAGGAGTGTGAATATGGTGACTTGGTGCGTGCGTGTGTTGTGCATTCAGGAGTATGAATATGGTGACTGGGTAGTGAGTGTGTGGGGGGGTACATACGGGAGTGTGAATATGGAAACTGGGTGGTGCGTGCGTGTGTTGTGCATACAGGAGTGTGAATATGGTGACTTGGTGCGTGCGTGTGTTGTGCATTCAGGAGTATGAATATGGTGACTGGGTAGTGAGTGTGTGGGGGGGTACATACGGGAGTGTGAATATGGAAACTGGGTGGTGCGTGTGTGGGTGTGCCTACAGGAGTGTGAATATGGTGACTTGGTGCGTGCGTGTGTTGTGCATTCAGGAGTATGAATATGGTGACTGGGTAGTGAGTGTGTGGGGGTACATACGGGAGTGTGAATATGGAAACTGGGGTGGTGCGTGTGTGGGTGTGCCTACAGGAGTGTGAATATGGTGACTTGGTGGTACATGCGTGTGTTGTGCATTCAGGAGTGTGAATATGGTGACTGGGTAGTGAGTGTGTGGGGGTACATACGGGAGTGTGAATATGGTGACTGGGTGGTGTGTGCGTGTGTTGTGCATACAGGAGTGTGAATATGGTGACTTGGTGGTACGTGCGTGTGTTGTGCATTCAGGAGTATGAATATGGTGACTGGGTAGTGAGTGTGTGGGGGGGTACATACGGGAGTGTGAATATGGAAACTGGGTGGTGCGTGTGTGGGTGTGCCTACAGGAGTGTGAATATGGTGACTTGGTGCGTGCGTGTGTTGTGCATTCAGGAGTATGAATATGGTGACTGGGTAGTGAGTGTGTGTGGGGGTACATACGGGAGTGTGAATATGGAAACTGGGGTGGTGCGTGTGTGGGTGTGCCTACAGGAGTGTGAATATGGTGACTTGGTGGTACATGCGTGTGTTGTGCATTCAGGAGTGTGAATATGGTGACTGGGTAGTGAGTGTGTGGGGGTACATACGGGAGTGTGAATATGGTGACTTGGTGGTGCGTGTGTGGGTGTGCCTACAGGAGTGTGAGTATGGTGACTGGGTAGTGAGTGTGTGGGGGTACATACAGGAGTGTGAATATGGAAACTGGGTGGTGCATGTGTGGGTGTGCCTACAGGAGTGTGAGTATGGTGACTTGGTGCGTGCGTGTGTTGTGCATTCAGGAGTGTGAATATGGTGACTGGGTAGTGAGTGTGTGGGGGGGTACATAAGGGAGTGTGAATATGGTGACTGGGTGGTGCGTGTGTGTGTTGTGCATACAGGAGTGTGAATATGGTGACTTGGTGGTACGTGCGTGTGTTGTGCATTCAGGAGTATGAATATGGTGCCTGGGTAGTGAGTGTGTGTGGGGGTACATACGGGAGTGTGAATATGGAAACTGGGGTGGTGCGTGTGTGGGTGTGCCTACAGGAGTGTGAATATGGTGACTTGGTGGTACATGCGTGTGTTGTGCATTCAGGAGTATGAATATGGTGACTGGGTAGTGAGTGTGTGGGGGTACATACGGGAGTGTGAATATGGTGACTGGGTGGTGCGTGCGTGTGTTGTGCATACAGGAGTGTGAATATGGTGACTTGGTGGTACGTGCGTGTGTTGTGCATTCAGGAGTATGAATATGGTGACTGGGTAGTGAGTGTGTGGGGGGGTACATACGGGAGTGTGAATATGGTGACTTGGTGGTGCGTGTGTGGGTGTGCCTACAGGAGTGTGAGTATGGTGACTTGGTGGTGAGTGTGTGGGGGGGTACATACGGGAGTGTGAATATGGAAACTGGGTGGTGCGTGTGTGGGTGTGCCTACAGGAGTGTGAATATGGTGACTTGGTGCGTGCGTGTGTTGTGCATTCAGGAGTATGAATATGGTGACTGGGTAGTGAGTGTGTGGGGGGGTACATACGGGAGTGTGAATATGGAAACTGGGTGGTGCGTGTGTGGGTGTGCCTACAGGAGTGTGAGTATGGTGACTTGGTGGTGCGTGCGTGTGTTGTGCATTCAGGAGTATGAATATGGTGACTGGGTAGTGAGTGTGTGTGGGGGTACATACGGGAGTGTGAATATGGAAACTGGGTGGTGCGTGTGTGGGTGTGCCTACAGGAGTGTGAGTATGGTGACTTGGTGGTGCGTGGGGGGGGGGCAGGGGTGCATTCAGGAGTGTGAATGTGTGCAAATGGGGTGGAGGGTGACACCCAGTTGGTGACTAAGGGCTCACCAGAATAGTTTAGTTCATATAATTACATTCAGAAAATCAGTATACTAAAGCTTTGGACTTTTAACTATAAATATGACTATAACCATTTACCGAGGTCTGCAAGGAGGGTGATTTGAACATGGGCCCTAGGTGACTGGGTTTCATACAGCTCACCTTGAGCGGAGGGTTGGAGCTGGGTGTGGGGGAGAAGCAGGGATGGGCCCATCCTGTACTGTGAGTCATCGCTGAGGTGGCTCCAGGCCAGGCAGTGGAGACAGTGAAGTCCGCATTATGGACTTCTCCGGGTATTGCTGGCAGAGCAGCCGCTGTTTCCTGTCAGCTGGTTACTTAGGAAGGCAACTCGTTCCAGACAGAACCCCTGGTGGGCTCTAAATCCTAATGGACTCAAATGTTAAGGTGGGTTAAACGAAACTGGGATTGGGATTCATAAAGATGATAGCTGTCTGTTAATATTTATTAACCAGTGTGCTGTGGTGCGAGTGTGGCTCAGTGGTTGAGTTCCTGCTTCGCGTATATGAGGTCTGGGGTTCAATCCCTGGCACCTTCTTTAAAAAATATATTAACCAGTGTAATACAGCTTGACTTGATATCATGCAAGGATCTACGTGTGTTTCTACTTCATTTACTATTCATCCCCTGCTGCTCTCCAGGAAGAAGGCTAAATGAGAAAGATACTATAGCAGATTCCCTCTGCAACCCCCTCTCCTACCTTCTCTTCCTTCCGTAGCACTGAAAGGACACTTCTAATCCATCCAAGTCTATTTCCTGGGCTTATGTCTTTGCTTGTTCTATTGTGTATAAGATTTTAGGACTAAGGTACTAGTAATGTAATGAGCATCTACCATGCACCAGACAGTTTATACATATTATCTCAAATAGTTTCTGTCCTGCAGGGTAGATATTATTGGTATCATTTTTATCATGGGGAAGTAAGGCTCAAATTCACAGAGCTACTAAGTGGCAGAGCTGGCTTTGAACAAAAACCTGTCGAGTTTTGAAGTCCATGTTGTTTCTAAAAGCAGCACAAACAGTAATTGTAATATTACTGTACTTGTTTGTGTCGGGCACTAATTTTTATAATAAACTTATAACATAGTTGTTATCTAGTAAAGGAGAATTAGAGGTGAGAAAACTTAGGCTCAGAAAATGTAAGTAATTTGTCCAAGATTGTTTAGTAAGTAGCAGACTCCAGACTTGTACTCATGCTGATCTGGTTATTAAGGCTTTTACCAACTGGCCAACACTACCAGCTGGCCCTTTGTAGGGGTCACATTCTAAACTAGGTAAGATCAAGGTAAAGAGGGGGTATGGAAGACGGTGAAGGTTGTTAGATTAAACAGAATCAGACTTTCTATTTCCTTCTTTTCTAGGGGTCTGCATCCTCTGCTGCAACCAGCAAATCTTCCAGTATGAACCCTACAGAAACCAAGGTAAGAAAGGCCTTTGAGGGTCAACTTGGGTGGATATTACTTTAAGTTGATCATATTTTGGAGCAAAACAAATGTAGAGTATTGTTAACAAATGTTACGTGTGCTGGGAAACTCAAGTTATAGAAGTATTTTCTTCCTAACTTATAGGGGTCTTTGGAAGCTCAGCTTTCCTTCACCCTAATATTTACCTCTTTTTTAAGAGAATTTTTGATGAACCAGTGCCTGATTGTGGTTAGTCTTACCCTGACTCTTTCAGCTCATGGACCAATGTTTATTTTGAGCATGCCTGGTTTTCCGGAACAAGTGTCAGCAAACTCTTTAGCTATCGCTGAGCACTAATCATAAGAATTCCTGGCAGACCTATGAAACTGGGGGAAGGGGGGAGAGAGAGGAAAAGCAGGAGAGAGACAAAAATAATATGAACATGATTTCACCTGTGGTTGACATGGGACTAATTTTATCTCAATTCTCTTTTCCTTGATGGGGTTCAACCACACTATTCTCATTAATCACTTTATTGGATTTTTGCAAGTTCCAAAAATTCCAAGATTTTAGAGAAAACGTGTTATTCAAGTTCATAACAATGCCAAATCCTGTCACTTTTTGCACCTTTAAAATGGGAGTCAGTCTAGCTCTGAAGCGGGTGGTAGGTCTAGATCTAAGTTCTGCCTCCCTTGTCCTGGCACATTAGAGTCTGTATTCACACTACTGAGTATGGAGGAAGGGCAGAGCATTTCTAATCTGGATGAAATCGCTGCAAGGCATTCCACATCAGCTGTGGAGTTGGGCAACCTCTCTTTGCTTTGGTTTCCTAATCTGTACAATTTGGAGGAGAATAATAATGTAATCCCAGCTCCAGCACATTCCTCGAGAAGTTATTTAGTGAGTTGAAACACATAAAGTTTAGAACAGTGCCCAGTAACCAAAAGTTGATCAATAAGCATCAGTTATTTTTGTCATCATTATTCTTTTCAGCAGCACCACCACCAAAAATATGTTTAGGAAATGTGTTCATGGTTACTGATTAAAATGTATATTTCATTAGAAGCCACTTGTGTCTGTGAGCATACATTGTTAATTGTATTGTATAGTGTTCCCATGCAAAATCTTGATTGTCACATTACAGATTGGAAGCTATTAATAGATTCAAAGGACTGTCATACCAGCTGGCTTAATTTCCCTTTTAATTATCTAATACATGGCATTGACATATACTCAAAAAAAAGATAGCAGCACAAACAGCAACTCATTATCAAAGATGCAATTAGAAAGGATCCAAAATTTGAAATTTCATTTAAAAAATTTCTTTGGTCAAGAACTTTGTTTCCTTCCCCAAACATAAGTATGGTGGCATAGCAAGAGTTTATTATGTGAGGAAAGTGTGTCTCTTCTTTACTGAAGCACAAGACATGATAAATTAAGAGGATAGTTGACTCCAGCCTTCTCAGATAATAGAGTAAAAAAAGTAGTTTATGCTAATACTATATAGCATATAAAAGAGAAAGAAATAGCAGCAAGTATTAAGCCTAATTTTTAATGTCTTACTTTGAAGATTTCATTGAATTTTTAGTCAGGTTTATTCCTGTTTTCATATCTTGCCTCTATTGAGGATAAATTAAAGAACTGTCTTATTCTATGTAGGTAACCTTTGGAAGGGTAAAGTTTAGTCTAAACTCTGGAAAATATGCAGTATTTTACAGCTAGTAAATTATAAACCCTTCAGAAGTATCCTAGAACTTCAGATTCCATCTGTACATGCAGGGCTATGATGTGCACAACAAAAATCCATGCAATAAATATTTACAAAATGGTCTTAAGGTCATATTGACAGAATTTCAGAAAACTTGAAGACAGCCTGTTAATATTTATTTGGCATTAGTCAAATAAGCACCATAGAAATTTAAGTGGAAAGTAATATTGCTCAAGCAACCTTTACACAGAAAAGAAAGAGAAGGGAAAGGAGCCAGAAGTTTTTAATGGAGATCTTACTGATTCCGTTTCACTGGGGAAAAAAAAAGTAAACCCAAATGGAAATATTTGCTCGGTACCTTAGAACTGATGTCCCTATACTTCTCTTTTTTTTTCTTTTTAAATTTTTTTTAATTAGAGAATTTATAGGTTTACAGAACAATCATACATAAAATAGGGTCCCATATACCACCCTATTATTAACACCTTGCATTAGTGTGGTACATTGTTATACTACATAGATGAATATTTTATAATTTACTATTAATTATGGTCCATCATTTACAATAGGATTCACTGTATTGTACAGTTCTATGGGTTTTTTTTAAATTTTTCATTCTAGTAATATAAGCATACAATCTAAATTTTCCCCTTTTAGCCACATTGACATATATAATTCAGTGCTGTTAATTACATTCACAGTGTTGTGCATCCTGAAGTTATAATTGGGTTGAACTAGAAAGTATCTGGGAATGCATTCGGCTCAAGTGGTTGAGCGCCTGCTTCCCACATGGGAGGTCCCAGGTTTAGTTCTAGTGCCTCCTAAAAACAAAACAAAACAAAAAACAAGCAAACAAATGGGAAAAACAACTCAGGGGAGCTGATGTAGCTCAGTGGTTGAGCGCCAGCTTCCCACATACGAGGTCTGGGTTCAGTCTCTGGCCCCAATATTAAAAAAAAAAAGTCCTTTATACATTTTATTTTTTTGACTATCAGAAAAACTTTTATGACAATTCTGTTAAACCTTTTTTGGGGCTATGCTCTAATAATCAGGCCATTCCCATCAACAAACAGATGGAAGCACCGCATTCTTCTAACAAGAAAAGACACAAAAAACAGGTGACGTGATTCATTCTACTAGGGGTCAGCCCTGCTACTAATCATCACTTCAGCTGCTTAGCACACATTTGATTGCAGTCCACACTTCCACACCCCATCGCTCACATTCCGGTGCTAAAAAATAAATTTCACTGCTTTCCATGCCCTTGATTTTGTCACCTTCCCATTGTTTCTAACCATCAGCCAAACCCTGTAGCAAGTATTTCACTGATAATGAGATCATGTTAGTGGCTTTTGAGCCAGTGAGTACCTTTGACTTGAAGGATGAGTGTTTTTATTTTATTTTGCCCATGTGTTAGCTATAGTGTACATAGTAATAAATCTTTTCATGTCTTTGATACACCTAGCAGGCAGTAAGGTGTAAATTGCCATCTGAATAGTAATAGTGGAATAGTGTGCTTAAATGTTATTATCTAGAGTTCCAATTCCAAGCAAGTGTAAAAAACTTAATTCATAAAGTTTATAATTAGGTCAAAACTGTCTCTTTTGACTTCCTTAATTGAAGAAAATCTATGATGATCTTTTTAAACTGGGTACATTTTTTTTTCTTTTTCCTTTTCTTTTTTATCCAAACTTAGGCTGTAAAAACTGAGCCTGAGAAGAAGTCACCATTGACCAAGGTAAATGATTTAAGTGGACTAGTAAGTTATTCGAGATTCTTGGTAATGATAAGAAATTTCCCTACACTGATGCTACTGAATGATGAAAGAATGTTTGCCAGCCAACTCAATTAATTTTTGGAGTACTATTTTTAATGTGATTGTTTAGAGGATATATAAATTGTTGTAACATTAAACCTATATTTCATTAAAATGAATGTATAGTATTTTACAGATGAAAACGTATCTCAGAAAGCATTTTCTTCATATCTAGGTTTCTGTTATAGGCGAAGTAATTTTTTAAATAAATGAAGCAAAAGGAACCAAGAGGAAAGGACAAAAGATAGTAAGGAGGCTTTCCAAATGCTTTAAAGGGGAGACATCAGTAACCTTCTGTCCTTTGAATACAGCACCTAGACAATTTAGAAGAGGAGTCTTTCCGCAGACTGGCGCCATTTGTCTTGACCGTCTTCTCTCTGTTGGTGGAGCTAGTTATTAGCTACTCAAGAGAGCACTCACTTTCCCTTGGGAGTAGCTTCCCTTGGTTTCCTGGAACATGCCTGTTACATCAGAGCCATTCTGCTTCCACATGGAGGTGGACCCCAGGGTGTTTACACGCAGGCCAAAGGTTTCTCTTCTGTAAGGGTCTGAACTTTTATTTTCCCAAGCACTTCAGAGAATATTCAGACAAGACCGTGAGGGTTTACTGTGAGAACCTATATGGATGCTTCTGGCCAAAATACTTTAAGAGCAGGTTAGAGTGGGGTCCCCTGGGTCCCGGTGAGGCTTATCTGATTTTGAGAGAGGCCTTCAGGTGGCTCTGGGGGTGCTAACTGCATAGTATGTTCTGGAGTGCAGAATTCAGCAGGTAAACAGAAGTTGACATCTACTCCACATTTAAAAGCTTTTGGTTAGCTCTTAAATCTCAAGGGAATTGGGTTTCTTGTTACAATACTCTTCTCTGCTTGCATTATTGTACAAAAGAAAAAACAATATAAAAACAGTGTTCTTCATCTCTAATGAAAGGAGATTTTTAAGAAGTTAATTCCTAGAGTAGGATCCCCTCTCAATAAACTCAGTGAGTAGACTGAATAATACTGAGGTCTTCGTGGATGAATCTGCAGTTACCAAATTCTCTGTAAAAAAAAAATGTGAAAAATAGTAATTTAGAGATACACACATATTTGAAAACATTCTAGATGAATTACTGGATTTTTCATTATTCTTCCGATAAGTGTCATTATCAGAGACTGTTGGTGGGGTTACTGTTGGCCACACAGTATGTCTACTTCTCTGATCTCAAAAAACTGGACCTAAGTACCTGGGAGAGGCACACAGTTTAATTGGGATTTTGTTCCTGAGCTTATTTGGAAATCTGCAAACAGTGGATTCCAAAGTAATTGAGTTTTTATCTTTTAAAATTGACAGCCGTCTGTGGTTCATGAGGGAAAAACCCAAGAAGAAAAGCCAAAGGAACAAACAGAGGTAAATGATTATCATTAGGACTAGATATTATAGGATAAAGACTTTTTTGGGGTCTCTTAATTAGTCTCGTTATTTAAGACTAATTCCCAGAGAAGAAAACTATCTGCTTATTTGCTAAAATGGTGCCATCGTGTGGCAATAGCAGGGTTTACAATTTTCTCAGCCCTCCTACTTTAAAATGAGGTGATTCTTGCCGAATTTAGAAGGATTTGCATTGTTTCATAGTTTGTCCCTAAAGTGAGATTTTATTAATACATTTATAACACACCTTCAAATTCACACATCAAAGCCACATAAAGTAGAACTGATATTCAGCAGTTTCTACTCCATAGAAAAAAAGCCTCAGGATTGTGTTTAAAGCTACCATCTTGTTAACAGTGTTTTGTGTGTGTGTGTTTGCGCGTGTGTGTTATGTCTGATTGTAGCCAAAAAGCCTACCCAAGCATGCATCAGATACAGGAAAAAAACATGCTCACACCGAAAAAGCAGTTTCCAGACCGAAGGAGCAGCTGACATTGGAGAAATCGAAAGAACCAAAGGTAAATAAAGCAGGTAGATGTGAAAACACTAATATTAGCTAGGTAATAAGATCTGAGTCCCCCATTCACATTGGCCTTGCAGTGAATCTCTGGGGCTATATTCAATGTATTTGGTACCATAGTGGCTTCGCACCACATTTTTATTGGTTTTGGAAGTAGCTTTGTGAAAGCTCAGAGCCTGTGGAAGGCCTGAGGCGGCAGCAGATAGGTGGGAGGGCTGTGCCATCCAGCCGGCTCCCACTCTGCAGCGGTGTCCAGCCAGGGCTGCACGGCTGCGGCGCTGGTGTCTCATGGAGAGGAAGCTTTGGACTGAGGCTGCCTCCTGGACTCCCTACCTGTGGGCTGTGGAAGCACCTTTGCCCCCACAATCTGCTTATTTAACTGGAAGTCTTAAATGGTTTTTAGAGTTTAAGTCTATTTCTGTAGGACCAGAAATAGATTCCTTATTCCCATAGTTAATGCTGGTCAACTTTTAGAAGAATAAACTTCTTTTAGAAGAAATTTTTAATGGGGAACCTTGAAAGACCAGAACTAAGCCTGCTTAACAATATCCTTTATATCAGAGATCACAAATTGTACCCCACCAATTAAATGCAGTCACCTGAGTATTTTGTTTGGCTTAAAGTATTATTAAAATTGTTTTTAATTAGATGCCAACAATTAAATTCAGGATATTTCACATAAAATCCAAATCTCTAGCTTTTCTTAAAAATCAGAATATCTGTCAACAATGGACTCGTGTGGCAGAAATTGACTAGAGTCTTTCCACCTGGTATATGTGCTTCAGTTTGTCACATACCCATGAGGGTAAACTAGCAGGTATTGATGGCATTTGAAACTCATGATTGTAGAAAGAGTCATTCAAAGATTCTTAGCCCTGTCCACCTTTTATCTCCACCCTAGACTAAATCTCAGGACACGATTTCCGCTGGTGGAGAGAGTACTGTTGCTGGTGTGGTTGCAACATCCGATAAGCCAGATGACAAGGTGAGCACACATAAGCAATCTCTGTGAATGGGCCTCTGTACGTAGCATCTCCATTGTTAGAGACACATGTTCCACGAAGACCCTCTCCACCTGTGCCTCTCTACAGCCTGGCTCTCATTATCCAGTTAGGGTTCCAGTGCTACCACACACAAATAACTTATCATTTGGAAATTGCTGTTTATATATGAACTTTTGTGAAGAGGAGCATTCATTTAAGGGAGATAGAGTGAGCAAGATACCAAAAATGATTTTAAAATTCATATATTCAATGAAATATTTATTGAGCACCTGCCATGTATAAGGCCTGGGGTCAGTACCAAGGATCTTAAAATGTTGGTTGAATGAGATCCTGCCTTCAAAGGTGTATAATGTGGATTTGAAATAAAGCAAATAAAATTGCCATGAGCATTTGAATGAACTCTTAGCTTCCACCATGGACACCAGCTTTCTTGATGCAAGTAAATCATAAAGTCATGACATCTACATAAATCTATGTGGCAGGTTTTCAGATGAGGCATGGCAAGCCCTCTGAGGAAGGTATGTGTGCACTGCTGGCCGATTTGGGGCAGGTTCTTTGTAGATCCATTGATGAGCCTGGGAATGTAAGACAAGAAGTAGTCTACCTTTTCAATTCATAGCAATACAGAGTTAGTAATCACTTTGGAGGTCATGTCTCCCTAGGAATATTGTTACTTATTTCTCTCAAAGCCACAAGCAAGCAGTTGAAACAATGAGCTGACATAAGAAGGAAATGAAGAAGGTACTACATATTTATTTTCCTGCTTCTCAAAATGTGGATGGTATTTCCTTGCAGACTAGGTGGTAAGGAAAGGCATAGGAAAGAATGACACATCTCCATGAAACATCAGTTTTCTAAGATTTTGGGGGAAAAGCACATTATTTTTATTCAGACTAATACAGATATTTTATGGTGAAAAGGCAAAACTTGCATAAACTTTTGAATGAGAATACTCAACTTAAATTTTTTTTCTTGCAACAAATCACTTGTATACTGCCTTGAGCCTTCCTTGCCCCAGTGATAGACAATCCTTTCTTCTCTGCTGAGGGAGATGAAATGGTTTGAAAAATGGATAGATTTAAAGCATAGGACAAGATCTGTTGGAAAAGATTTAAAACTTTGATCAACATTTAATATTATATGCTGGATATAATTTAGACTGCAGTATCCATGAAAACTAAACATTAAAATTGGGTGAGGCTTATGTGGAAGTCTGCTGTGCATTGATTTATGCTGGAACTTGTGGCAAATCGCTCCACTTTTCTTTGCCTCTGATTCTTATCCCATATAATGGGATTGCTCAGATGAGCCTTTACTTTTTCAGTCTGGAGCATGCAGAAAGCACTGTGGTGGACTGTGCAGGATGCACTAGCTGTGGGCTGGCCTGACTAGAGATGGGGAGAAGACATGTATACCTGGGACTGTACTGAAGGCAGATTAGGAAAGGCCCCCACAGGGAGCTGTTTGGTGAGGAATGGGGTGGGGCGGGGTTGATTGTATTTTGGAGAATCAGCTAGAGCTTTAAGAGTGTAGATCCAGTTTTAGTGAGGCATTGAAGGTAGGCCAGGCTTGCAGGCATGCAGATACTTCAGGGTGGAAGAGTATAAGGTGTGTTCTGTGTAAAGGCATTCCGGTGTGGGGGAGCACTGGGGAGATGAGTGGCAGGGGCTCTAAGCCCAGAAAGACAGGTCGAAGCAGCTTTGGAGAATGCAAAGGTGAGCTGGCACATGCCATGAGTCCGCTGGCAGTGAGTACCATTGAGGATTAGAGAACAGGTGGAGTCATGCTATTAAAATGAGGCTTCACAAGGCTTGAGTGACAGCAGAGGGTAGGATGAAATGGAATAGAGGGAGATGGGAAGGTGAAAGGCTCTCAGGCTGTTTCAGTAGTCCTGGAGAATCATAGAATAAGAAAGTGGGGAGTGAGGCAAGAGGCATTGCAGGGGAAAAATGTTCAGGTTTTTGGAAGTCATTGGCTGAAGCCAGGAGAACTTAAACCTAAGATAACCTAGGGCTCCTGGGTCCAGGTTGATGAGGTTGGTAACCTTAAGGAGAGGCATGCGTGGTGCCCAGGGCACAAAATTTAAGGAGGCATTTACTGTCGGGCTTGTGCTGGTACAGGGTCAGCACCTGAGAGTGAGTGCCTCCTTAAGTTGTACACCCTGGTAGCCTCACTTGCCTCACCCTACTCCCTCCCTGGTTACCACTGACGCGTGGACACAAGTCAGAAGAGGAATGGGCTGGGAAGGAAGGGCGATGTGTGTGATTTGGGGCATGCTGAATTTAAGTGTTTGAAGTGTCCAAAGAAAAAAGTGCGTCAAGGCAGTTAGAATGTGTTCTCGGATACAGAAGGGCAGGGGAGGGGTTGCAGGGAGGGAAGGGAAGGGAAAGACAGGGTGAATGAATATCTGCATATGTGGTGGTTGGTGGTTGAGCCGTGGGTGTGGATTCATTTGCCCAGACTCAGGATCAAACCCTGGGGGCCCATGCAGTATTTTTAAATAACAATTACAACAGTCACTTATTTAGCACTTACAATATAGCAGGTACTTATGTAGAGCTTAGCATGTGTGGAACACTCATTTCCCCATTACATATAATCAATTCTGTAATCCTTACCACCCCCTGAAATAGAAACAGTCGTTATCTCAGCACCACACGTGAGGAAACTGAGGTGTAAAAAGGGAAGTGACTGTCCAGTCTCAAAAGCCAGTGTGTTTCGCTGCTGGTCTACAAAGCCAGGCATTCGGGCTCCACAGCCTGTGCTGCTCACCTCTGTGCTCTGCTGCCCGAACTCAGGTTCCTTTCCTTGAGACACGGTTCGTTACTGTCTTCAAGCCAATCGCTTCACCCATTTTGTTCCTGCCTGGCCCTGAAGGTGTTGCTCCCCTGGGCTTAGGGATAGTTTGGGGTAGGATGAGCAGTGCAGGCAGAAACACACAGAATGCAGGTGGCTGAGGGCAAGGTAGAAGAAATGCCGAAGTGGCAGCAAAGGGAGATCACAAATAGAACCAGGAGGAAAACGGATGTGGCTCAGAGTGTCCGCCTACCACATGGGAGGTCCAGGGTTCAAACCCAGGGCCTCCTGGCCCAGATGAGCTGGCCCACACTCAGTGCTGCCACATGCAAGGAGGGCTGTGTCATGCAGGGGTGTCCTGTGTAGGGGAGCCCCACGCATGAGGAGTACACCCCACAAGGAGAGCTGCCCCATGCAAGAAAAAAAAAGCGCAGCCTGCCCAGGAGTGGTGCTGCACACACAGAGACCTGATGCACCAAGATGATGCAACAAAAAGAGACACAGATTTCTGATGCTGCCAAGAATACAAGCTGACACAGAAGAACACGCAGCAAGTAGACACAAGAGAGCAGACAATGTGGGGTGGGAGGGAGAGAAAGAGAAATAAATAAAAATAAATCTTTTAAAAATAAATAAGTAAACAAATAGAACCAGGACAGAGCTGAGTCATGGCAGCTGCACAGAAGTGTCAGGAGAGGGATGCTCCCCGGGTCAAACCTCAAAGATAATATCCAAGGAAGCCATGGAAATTGCAGAGTGGAAAGTTCTTGGCAAACTTTGATAGAGCAACTCAGGCAATGATGGGAGGAAAATGCAAAGCAAGGGGCATAGAAATCTTGATGTGAAAAGGGCAAAATAAAGACCCAGAAACAACAGCTAGAAGTGGTGGCAGCTTATAGAAAGAATTCATGGGTGTTACAAAGATTAGCTGGGTTGCCCTGCGAGAGGCAAGCAAGAATAATGAAGAAAGAGACAGACAGTCCTGGATTCAAATCTTCATTTTCACCCTCACTGTGTAATCTGGGGAAAATTACCCTACCTGTCTGAGCCTTGCATTCCTCATCACTAAATAGGATTACTATTATTTAAACTGTTCTGAAAAATAGATGTAAAACATACAGCAGTGTCTGATGAAGGGATGTTTAGTGCATGATCAATGCTAATATTATAATGAGTTCCTGTTTAAATATGTAACATTACTGAATTTTATAAAATTACGTCAAAAGGAATTTTTATGTCTTTCTAATTCCCCACTAGAAAAAAGAAAGTAAATCATTAACACCGGCTGTACCAGTTGAATCCAAACTGGATAAACCATCTGGAAAGGTATGAAGAGAGCAGTGTATATCCTTATATTTATTCATCTTCTCAAGGTTTATTGTAATTTTATTTCTTATGGACAAAGAATATGAAGGGGTAACTTAAAGGACCCTTTTAAATGAAGTTTCGTTTCAAGTTAATATGACTGGGTTGAAAGTGTCTATACATGAAAAAGTTTTCTCACATGTAAGATGAAATATTTTATATTTTAACCTTCTGTTTTGAAAATTTCAGTTACATCCCATGGAGTTCACATTTCAGTTTCTCTCCTGCATACATTCCTTCTTTAACCAGAGGTATCACTAAAGAATGTCAAGCAACTCTCTATTCTGAAATCCCCAAAATAATCAGTCTTCAGGCTAACAGGCCCCAAATTCCATTACATATAGCCATGACCAGGTGAGTCCTAAGACTGTAGGTGGAATATGATAGCTGAAAAACACATTTTATACAATCATTTTTAATCTGATTTAAATATGAAAGGGTTTTTCCGCCAGATTGATGTTTTTTCCTTTCCATGCAGGTAATTGGCCTGAGTCATTCTTACCCTCAAAAATAGGATAGAGGCATGCAACCATTCATTATACTGATTTAAGCACATATTAACAGAGTAGGTGGTCACGGTGGTCACTTCTTGCAAGTTTAACATCCTTTTCAGTTAATTTCTGTTTTGTGAACATCTTCAGGCAAGAAGGTGAACAAAGCTTAAATGAAAGAACAGAGGACAAATTATTTTTTAAGTAGATTCTATTTGGAAGAGGTTTTTTTGGTATTTTTTAAAAATAAATCTGAGAAACTACTGTTAAGCAATAAATACCAGCATTTCCCCTATTACTCATTGTAACATGGTCATAATTCTTTGTATTTTGCTTTTTGTTGTTATTCTTTCTTAACTGTCAGTGCATTGGACAGGCAACTTTAATGAACTCATAACTTCGTTAGTGCCTTCACATTGAAATTGTGATTCTTTCCTTAATGTTGGTGTTGATCTTTCCGTCCTAGAATCTGTACTTCAAATCTATTAAGGACCAGATTTTAACTATTTTTGTATTTGAAGAATTTTTTTTTTTTAAGATATATTTCTCTCCCTTTTCCCCCACCCTGAAGAATTTTTGATGGTTGGTGTTTTCCATATTGAATGGTTTACTTGTAGTTAAAAAACAAAAATAAAATATGTATAATGAGTTACGTTTAAACATCTGCTCTCTTTCTTTTCCAGTCAGACATGGATGCTGCTTTGGATGACTTAATCGACACTTTGGGAGAACCTGAAGAAACGGAGCAAGAAAATACAGTATACACCGGGCCAGAAGTTTCGGTTTGTGATCTTAAGATCTGTAAAGATTTGTACATAATGATAAGAGAGTAAATAAGGTCCTGAATGCAAGAGAATATGTAGTATTCTGTCAGCTAGATAGCAACAGGATGATGTCAGTATTGATAATAGCCACTTAAATGTAGTGCTGAGCATGGGAATTGTTTGACCTGTGGTAGCTGTTCCTTTTTCATTGATTCAGCAAATTCTTATTGATTGTGCTGAGACTGGCACTGGGGTATAGCCTACAGGTTCACAAAGACTTACTTTTGTCCTCAAGATTTAAACCCAATGACTTGAACTTGTTTTGAAATCCAGATACCTCCTACCCTAACTTCATCTCTATTCCTAAAAATAAAATTATGTATTTCCTATTATAAAAAAAAAAAAAAGCAAGCCATAGACTGCAAGAAAAAATAGTGAGTGTGCAATGGACATAACTAAGGGTTTGTTTCCAGAATTTATAAAGAAGAAAATAATAGAGAGAATGAGAAAAGAAAAAAAATGGGAGAAAACTCGATTGGCCAATAAATAAGTACAGTAACTAACTCCCCAGTAATTAGGAAAATATTATAACATGGAGAGTTACCACCCACTTCACACTTACCAGATTGACAAAAGTGTAAAAGAGTAACAACTCACCTGTAGCTGGTGGGTGCTAAAGATATACATAAAATTCAACCAGAAATTCCCTATCGAGTGAGAATCCCTGGAGGACAAGGCCCATGTGTATAAGGAGTTGTTATTATAAGAACTGGTGAAACATTTGGATGCAATTTTGTTCATCAACAGGAAACAGGATAATAATATAAGGGAATATTTTTTGGTGGTTAAAATGGAGTATTCATATGTCAACATAGAAAGTAATTCTCAGTAAAAATAATACATGATATATAGAGAATGATAACATATAACATTTGAAAATATGCAAAATAATGCTCTATTTGTTTATGGATAAATACATGTATAATGATTTTTTTAAAATATGCTCAACTTTAAGTGAATCTCCCACATGGGAGATCCCTGGTTCAGTCCCCAGTGCCTCCTAAAAAAAAAAAAAAACAGAAACAAACAAGCAAGCAAACCAACCAACCAATTCAGGGGAGCCCATGTGCTCAGTCATTGAGTACTGATTTCCCCACATATGAGGTCCCGGGTTCAATTCCTGGCCCTAGTACCTCAAAAAAAAAAAAGTTCAGGCTGCCTCTAGGTGACAAGGAAGGGGAACTGGACTGAGAGTGCCGATCAAGAAGCATCCACTCTGTCTGATTTTTTAAGAAGTTAAATGAGAAATAACATAGGTCTAATAGAGTTGGGTTTTGGATTATACAGAAATTCATTCTGCTATTAACTATACTTTGGCATACATTAGGAATATTAAATAATAAAAACATTTTGAAACAAAATATATTATTAATATAATACAATAAATATTTTCAGACATTTCATATGGGTTAAACCAATTAAATAGGGGAAAGAATTTAAGTGAACTTAGAATTTCTGAGTTGTATAAAGTATTGACTTCTTAATGCCATATTTCATCTTGTTTAATAAATTCATAATGGTATAGTACTTTGTTTTCAGAATATGCATATAACATTCTCAACTAATTAATTGCATAATATCCGTATGTGTGTGATTTTGTTCCAGGATCCAATGAGTTCCACCTACATAGAGGAATTAGGCAAAAGAGAAGTCACAATTCCTCCAAAATATAGGGAACTTTTGGCTGTGAGTTAATTATGTTTATTTCACTTTTTTTTTTTTTGGCAATATAATGTTTTATCAAATCAATGTCTTCACAATTTTTTAAATATAGAAAATATAATGGGGCACATGAAGTTGTCTTTACTATGAAGCTCACTGAGCAATGGGTTTTGCCTATGATAAGGATTAATTTTGGTGAATAAATACCTTCTCAACATCATGAAATTAATATTTGTTTCAGAAAAAAGAAGGGGTCACAGGGCCTCCTGCAGAACCTTTGGTGAGTTTATGTAAATGCCTCCTAAGATCAGTATGAACATTTGTTATATCTTTAGATGGAGGACAAGGGCTATTCTATATTTGGGGATGATGTTAAACTAATGTCTTAAGTGAAGTTTCCTTGTGTTCAGAAAAAGGGGTGGAGGTAGTAGATGTCTGGCTACCTATTGGTTTCATATGTAGTTTTTTGGGTGGGAAGAATAATGGGGCAAAGAAAGTATTAGTTTAAAATGTTAACAAAAATAAAAGGATGATATCCTAACATAACATCGTTAGAAGAGGGGAAGAGGAAAATAATATTTATTGAGTGCCAACTATCTTCCAGACATAGGCTTTTGGCTGAGTTACTTCATTAATATGTCTCATCTGGTAGTAAAGGAATTACAGAAGTATATTCTTCCTTGCTGAGTTTACAATCTGTTCTTTTTCTTGAATTATTCCCAAATGTTATCAGTCATTATGCCTGTTTCTTTAGAAACCCATGGGGCCCAATGATGCTATAGATGCCTTATCATCCGACTTCACCTGTAGTTCTCCTACCACTGGTGAAAAGAAAACTGAAAAAGAGGTATTGTATTTGATGTTAGAGAAAACTTGTTAGCAATTGCCGCTGGCTTTTCAACTTTTTAATTCTGGATTTGACAGTTAAAGTTCTCTCATCTGTAGGTTTGCTCTTTTGCACCTTATTTTTCAGGAATCTTCAGAAGTTTTAAAAGCTCAGTCGGCTGGGGTAATCCGAAGTGCTGCTCCACCCCATGAGAAGAAAAGAAAGGTGGAGCAGGTACAAAGAATTGCTTGTTTGACAGTAACCACAGTCCACCTGACAGGGGTTGCTTTTCTGAGCCTGATCTAGCTTTTGGGGGATAATCCCAACAATGCCTTATACTTGATGAGGTGCAGCTTTTCTCCCTCGGGTCTGTGCAGAATAATGAAACCATCTCCAGGCAGGCTTGTATGTTTCTACAAATGCTTAAGAATGACTTTAGCACAGCTGTACGCATGGTGAAACAAGACTGTCTCACCGTTACAATGCACGGAAGGACAGGAAATTGTAGAAACTGCACTCTTGTGACGTAAGATCTCCAACCTTGAGTTCCTAAAGGGGCCTGAAGGCGTTGGAGCCCTGAGAGTCATTGGAGGGATATAGCTGTAGCTGCTTCAGTGCACCTCTGTTAACCACAATAAACTCTGACTTAATTCTCACGAATCCTGAAAGGCGATCCTGCAGCTCTGTGCTGGAAAAACTGTGTACCATCTGGAAACAGTCAAGATAATACTAAAGAACCGTTTCTGTCGGAGCCTCTGCCTCTCCCCTCTGGAGTCAGTTTGTCTTTATCTGGCTGGCTGGGGGACCAGTGGTGAGCACCACACCCTGGGGGTGGGAGTTCCTACAAGGAGCAGCCTTTGTGCCCTCGGAGAAGCTGGGCCACTTCACCTTTCCCTGCTTCTGTTAAAGGACAGGATTATGAGAAGTCATTTATAGGTAAATATTTTTAGAAAAAGAAAAACGGAATAGTCATAGTTTACTACTTGGAGCTTTTTTTTTTTTGAGAAAATTGTTTCATAATAATAAAGTTATTCTTATAGTTCTAATTCTAGCTAGCTAAATAGGGAATAAAGTTTGCCCCTGGGATCTCAGTTACTGTAGAAACGTGTCTTAGCTCTAATTTGCACTCACCGGTAAGTTCATTTTTCTTTCTTTTTTTGCTAGGGTTCAAATAAAATCTCATTGCTACTCTACCATTCATCCTATGTATTTAAAATGTTTATTTCACAAAGAAGCAAATGGATTATTCAGGCTGAGGAAATGTTCTCTTTTTCATTGTTTCATTTTTAACAGAATACAATGAGCGACGAAGCACTTGATATGCTTTCTGCCTCGCTGGGCCACCGGAAACCAGAACCTGAGCCAGACCTGAGCTCTGTTAAGGAAGTGGATGAGGTATTGTACTTGGAGTTATTATACAGAACGTTTAGTCTGCAGGTTACAACCCTAAATGCATTATGCATGTTTAGAATTCTTACACAATGTTTATTTTTTTTGGAGATTAAAATGAACTACTCTTTATTCTGCCTAACTTTCAGAGTCCAGTGAATGTTGATATTTATTGCTAGGTAGTTAGCAACCAAGACAGATATTTGAGTCTTTGTCTTATAAAACATCTAGAATTGTAATATTTGAAAGGAACAGTGATCTCCTTTGCCAAAACTTAAATGACTCATGACTAAACAAGGTAACATGGTGAGTGGCCTGGTGAGAAATAGTGAGGTGTGTCTGCTCTAGGGAAATTTGAATTTTGTCTTTTTAGAAGGATTCTGGTTGCCTCTGTTTTTGAGAGGGAGATGGGGGTGAATGGGGTGGGGGAGGTACCTTCTTTTGTGATTCTGGGGAAAGATGTTGAAATATTTGTCTCATATTAATAAAACCAAGCAATAATTACCCTTATCCAGGCTCCTGCATAATTAGGCTCTTATACTGGTGAATGTTTATCCCTCCACACTCCAAGATCTTAACAAGCCTCAGAGCCAAAATAAACCAAGCTTGTATTTGGTGTAGGATCGTTTTAAAGTTACTTTACAATGTTTGTGAATTTTAAAACCCAGTCCTCTGGGGGAGATGGGGAGGGGAAGGGGAGAGTTGCCCGTTGTTCTGGAGACATTTCCTTCAAGGCAGTTTGAGGGTGGAGACGGGCACTGGCAGGGGATCCTCCTGACCCACCCAGTCAGCTCAGGGCAGGGGTCCTCCGGGTGTCGCTGTCACAATGCTGCTGCCTGTTCTCTGCTGTCACTTCCTGTTCTGAGTCGTAAGGTTGGGTGAGTCTCCCTGACTCCCGGCAACCGACAGCTGAGTCTGGGACTGCACCAATCCAAATGGGCCAGTTTCTGTCTTCAGCTTTCCTTGGGGGCTCACCATGGCACGATAAGCTTTATGAAGGCGAACGCAAGGGTGCAGGAGAAGCAGTCCTGGTCCTCCAGGACCAAGTAATGTATTGGGAAGAAAGGAGACTTTTGTTGAAACACAGTGTTATGTGTGCATGGCTTGGAGTAGCCAAATAGAGGCAACGTGGTTTCAAGGAATGGGAGGTCTTGGCAAAACCCTGAGAGAAATCAGGAGACCAAGTTGAGCTGTGGTTCCACCACCAGAGGGAGCGTTTGCCTCATGCTCCTTACAGATAACTAGAAGGATTTAATAAGAAAATAAGTATGGGGGGGGGAGGCGAAAAGAACCCTAGAGGAGATGGAAGTCAGTTGGGTAGATGTAAAAAGAATGGCATAAAAGGAACTTTTGAAGCAGTTTTGGGTTCTAGTCTGGGATGCTATAAATGTATTAAATTTCCTCCAAAAAAAAATTCAGAGCAGCAGGAATTCCAACAAAAAATTCCAACAAAAAGAACTCTTCTTTCCACTCTTATTAGTAGTAGTTTTCCATTCTCTAGATCATGTACAAAGTATAAATGTTTTCTAAGAAGATCCACCGCTTCTCTGGGTTCTTAGTTTCTGACAGTGAATTCAGTGTAAAGGCTGGTACCATCATACAGGAGTCTGTACCGCGTGGAGGAAGCACTTCCTTCACTTAGCACGTGTAGGCAAACCCTCACTTTCTTCTCCACTTTCACCAGGCAAAAGCGAAAGAAGAAAAGCTGAAGAAGTGTGGTGAGGATGAGGAAACGGTCCCCTCTGAGTACAGATTAAAACCAGTCACGGTACGCCTTATCCAGAGTGTGCAGCAGCCGCTCACCTTGCCTTTGCAGCAGGTCTCCCCGGGCTCACGCCCCTGCTGCTAAGGGCAGCAGGTCACTTGCAAACTCTAACAGCCATGAGCCTTTTCTTCCCTGCCTAGCTTACTGAGTAGCAACCATATGGTCATTCAAATTCCCACAAATTCAAGTGTTTCAGCTACTAACAATGTTTGACATAGATCCTTAACTTTAGAACAGAAGGAACTATTTGAGAATAACTTTTTCTTTAATGTTCTCTCTAACTGCCACATGGGTCAAAGCACCATAGACCTTCTAAGTGGTAGATCTAAATTTACAACTGTTTACCAGCATCCTCAGTCAAGGTGGTTTTGTTGTTGTTTCGGATTTGTGGTGAGGATGGTAGAATAACTCCTGTGGTTATATTTGTAAGTTATCTTAGAAATGATACACATAAACACAGGACAGAAAATGGCTGATACTTAAGTATGCTTGCATATGAAAAGTTCCTCATTTTCAGAAATATTCTGAATTGTGAAACCTGTCCAAAAAACTAAAACAGTATTGTAAGAATGATAGCTGCTCCTTTGTCCTCTGCAGTCTTTTTTTTTTTTTTTTTTTTTTTTAATCCTTTATTAGTGTAGTTGCATGTTTCTTACCAAAGACCCCTTATTTTATTCTGTTGGCCTGGCCAATGGATGGAAGATGTTTTTTCTATAGCTTTTAAATTAAATGTATGTCATATTTGGTAAAATTTGGCCTCTAAAATTTCGCCAATAGTATCTGTTTAGCTGTCTATATAAGCTTTGCAGCAAAAACATCTTTTTTGGAGATATACCATCGAATTGATTTTTATAGCTCAACCCCTCATTTCTGATACTTCGTCAAAACTAAATCTAAAATACAAAATCACTCAAATATAAAAAACAACTCTCCTCTCACATCCCAGAATTCCCCCAAAACAAACTTTATGGGCCATGACAAAATAGAAAGCAAAATTATCTATTTCTTGTTCAGTGACTTTTCCATGTCACTTACAGGATAAAGATGGAAAACCTCTATTACCAGAGCCTGAGGAAAAATCACAGGTAAGGAAATAATTTTTATTTAATACCTAGAAAATAATAGAAATTAAAGTATAAATTGAGATCTTTTTGGTAGGCCAGATTTTACTGTGGAGGTGTGCTTGACAAACTAGAATTAAGGAGCAGGGGAACTTCTGATGATAACACTTGGCTACTTTTCATGTTTTCTGGTGATTGTTTTTCTCATGTATTATTAGACTCATTGTTACATCTTTAGGTGCTATTCCTTGAACATTAGCTGCTGATATCAAGATAGCCTTTAAACTAGGCTAAATGAACACTGGTAGAGTTTGATCCTAATCCAGGTATCAAAGACTCTGATGATTCTCTGCTGCCCGAAGTCAGTAGCACCTCTCCTAGGTACGCGTCACGATGATAATAATCAGCAGCATTTATTAATCACTTACACTATACCTGACACTGTACTCGATGCTTTTTTATGTTATCTTTTTCAATTGTCTCTGAAAGAGAAAGGCACTATGACTATTCCCATCTTACAGATGTAGGAAACTGAGGTTCAGAAAGGTTAAATAAATCACCCAAATTCACACAGCCGGGAAATTAGAAGGTCGGGACTCACAGCTCAGCTGTCCGATGCCAGAGCGTTTATGTTCTGAATCACCTTGCCATGTTCCCATTAAAAGTTGATATCTCCACATCCTTAAAATACAAATAACAGAGCTTTCCTGACCAAAAAAACACATAATTATAGGAAAGGAATATTTGATCTATGTCTCCTCTGAGTTATTCACAATGCAAATCATTGGGAAGTAGGAAAAAGAAAATCACACAAGAAACAATACAGATCTTCATTGAAATGTCAGGTAGTTGGTTTTTTTAATAACAAAATTCTTCTGAAATTCAAGTGTCAGGAAAGTTTTTGACCAGATAAACCATTAACATTTTGTCATACTAAGGTAATTAGTATTCCTCAGTAGTTTCCGGACATTTATATTACACTGATAAATGAAAAGTACCCCTATTTAAAGTGCCTACTAATAACATTTGCCAGCATAAATGTAGCAGCTTTCAGGAGTGTAAAACTTGCATTTGGTTTTAGATCCTAAAAATTCATTCTAAGAAAAAATTTTTTACAAATTAAAATTAGTTACTTCACAATGTACAATATTTCTTCATATATTACAGCCCCAGAGTGAATCAGAACTCATTGATGAACTTTCTGAGGATTTCAACCAGTCCAAACGTAAAGAAAAACAATCTAAGCCAACTGAAAAAACAGAAGTATGTTTCTACAAATATAACTGTTAAGTTTTGTTGTTGGTTTTTTTTTCAGTTTGTTTTTGTATACTTAAATGTGAGACCAAAACTATTTTCACATGAAGTGGTACATAAAAAGCCCATTATACCATCCTTTTACATGTGCAGCTTTTGTCTTGCCTTTTTCTGGATGTGCTTTCTTTTCCCACACTGCCCAGGCTATTCCTTCCATCTCAGTCCTCTATTCGATTCTTTCTCCAGAGGCCTTGTCCTGTAATAATTCCTCCAGGAAAGTTCTCAAATCCATGTCCTCCTTTCCATTCCTGCTTCTGTAACTGACCTAGATAAAGTCCTCTTCATCTCTCCCTTAGGATGGCAGTGGCCTCTCCATCTTATGTCTTCTTCCAGCCAGTCCATTCTTTACGTCCACCAGCATTATCCTTTCTCAAGCATATTTGTAGTCAATTGTGTCCCAGCTCCATCCCACCCCTCAGGCACTCACCATTCCCTACAAAATAAATGATCCATCTAATGCGTTCTGGCTGCAGATTCCTTCCCTACCATGTAGGGCCCAGTATCACCAGACCATCATTTAGCACTTGTGTGTCCTCATATCTTCTCTCCTGCTGTTTCTTCTCTCTGGAATTCCCTTTCCTCCCAATTCAGTCAACTAAAATCCTCCCCAGCCTCTAAAGCTCTGCTAAAACATGGCCTCCTCCATCTGTCACCTTTCCCTTCCCATACCATACCCCACCCTTCCAACCTGTATTAGCCAGACGTCAAGTACAGGAGGACATCTATAGTTCTTTCCTTAAATATTCCTCTTAGATTTGTTAACCAAGGTTTTTAGCTGAGCTGGTCCCTCTTCACTTCTGACATCTAGAGAGACTTTTAGACAGGATGGGACTCCTCGAGAGCAGAGCTCATGCCCTGTTGGTCATCTGCTGAGCACGTTGTATATAGGGTAGGCTTCCTTAAATGTCTGGATTAAAAACAATTTGTTTGAAATTTTATTCCTGTGATACAAGAAGATAGTACAGTGGTTTCCAAACTTTCACATGCACCAGAATCACCTAGAGGTTTTTTTTTTAAAATAGATTGCTGGACCTTAGAACATCTGGTTTAGTATGTTGGGCTGGGGACACAAGAATTTGCACTTCTAACAAGTTCCTTGTTAATGCTGAGACCTCTGGTCCAGAAACCACACTTTGGTGACCACTGGGATCATATTACTATCTTACATTTGTATATAACTACCTATAATTTACAAAGTGCTCTTGTGGGTAGATGTATACAAATGCTGTATTTTATATAAAATACTATATTGCATTATATAATTGGGATCATTTTATTGTTATGTATCATGCTATATGATGAAAAATAAATAATGTAAGTAATAGTGGTAATTACTAACATTTATTGAGCCTACTGTGTACCCACAAAACATGTACTACTATCTCATTAAGCCCTGTATCACTCATGAGGTATCGGTACTATCACTGTTGTCATTTTACAGATGTGGAAACTGAGTCTCAAAGAGCTAAAGTAACCTACTGTTTAATCTGCTAGGCCGTGGAAATTCAATATACCAGAAATGGGTTGGCTTTTATAATGGGGATTTATTAGGTTGTAAAACCTGCAGTCTCGAGGCTGAGAAAAAATGTCCAAATCAAAACTTCATCAGGCGATGCTTTCTCCCCAAAGACCAGCTGCTGGCAATCCTGGACTTCTCTCTGACATGGCAGGGCACATGATGGTGTCTGCCAGTCTTTCCCTTCTCTTCCAGGTTTGCTTTGAACTTCTGGCTTCTGGTTTTCTGTCTGCTCTTGGAACTTTCTCAACCTCTATGGCTTTTCTCTCTCTCTCTCTGTACTCTTCCCATTTATGACGGATTCCAGTAAGAGGATTAAGACCCGCCCTGGTCCATGCCTTACTGAAGTAACCTAATCAAAAGACATTCCCACCTACAACAGGTTTATACCCATAGGAATGGATTAGCCCTAAGGACATGATTTTCTGGAGTCCACGAAAGCCTCAACCTACCAAACCTACCTAAGTTAAGAAGTGAAACCACTTGGGAATGATGATTGCCAAAAGGTTTGAATGTGCCTTGACTTGTTTACTTGTAAACAGTCCTTAGACGTTGGAGAGAATCCCACCCACAGTAATCATATAGTAGAGAGTATTATTAGTATACATTTGTTCAGTTTAACTAACCAGGTATTTCTGAAGTTATTCAAAGAGCCCACTTCTTTCCTCAGGAATCCAAAGCCCCTGCCCAGACACCCGTGGAAGAGGCCGTGCCCCGGACCTCCATGTGTAGTATACAGGCGGCTCCATCCAAACCAGCTACGTCGGTGAGTCACCCCTTGGGTGCTGAGAAATGTCTTGAGAAAGTTCTCTTTTTCCTCCCATGCACTTTCTGCTGCATATTATCATCATATAACTTTATTCTTGATTTAAAAATAATATGTGATACAAAGCTACTATATCTCGTGTTCTGTGGACTTCATGGGTATGCTAGAATTTCAGGCTAGGTTTAATTTTTTAAATGCTGCTAACTTTTTTTCCCACCTTCTGAAACTTTCTAGCTATTTGTGGATAGTCATGCTTTTTCACTTTTTCTCATCTTTCAAGCTGATTTGGAGTTCCACAAATAACCCCGCCTTGGTTCTTACTGACTCTCTTGGTGGGATAATTTGCACTAAAATCGTTATGACTCCTCTCCCATCTCCCAACTAGAAGAAAACAGATGGACTTAGTTCCTTTCCCTGTCCTTCATTTTTGCGTCCCTCTCTCTCTCTCATTTGTGTATGCAGTATGATATTTAACTATGTGAATCTTTGTTTCCCTTTGAATTCAGTGGGTTTTATTTCCACTAGGTGAAGACAGAACCTGAGTCATAGAATAACATCTCTGGGAATAAGTTTCATTACTACAGAGCTCTTGAATCTGCACTCTGAATTTTCTTTTTCTACAACTCCATTGTTCTAAAGGCTTTACAATGTCTTCTCATAGTAAATTTTCACAAGGACACTGGAAAGTTTGTTCTGATCATTTCCTTAATATAGACAAGGGAAATGAGGCTTTGAGTTGACCTTGAACAATCACCCTCTCAGAGCCTCAACAGAGATTGGCACTATGGCCCCCGTTCTCATCTGCCTTCAGATCTTGCGTGGAAACAGGCCAGCTCTCAAGCTTATGGGACAACCTGATCATTCCCATATGGACAGGGTCAGAGGGAGCGCAGGTGAAGGAACCCCTGGCCCCAGGGAGAATTAAGACAGGCTTGTGTTGGGGGAGAGGGCAGCATCATGCTGAGAAGTGATTACAGCACCTTTCTCCTGAAGGGATAAGTGAGCTGAGGACTGGCCAGCACAGAAGCCTGAAGCACCTTGTGTGTTTGGGATAAGTGTGTTCAGTCATTTGAGAAAAGAGGATGAGGAAGGTGTAAGTTCAGGAGTCTTGGGAGCTGTGAAGTGGTTGCTTTGCGCCAGGGCTGTCCTTGCTTCCAACTACAATCCTGTCAGAGTCCAGGGTTTCCCTCCTGCCTTAGGACTTGATTTGAAGTTTCAGGGTGCTCTCCAGAGACTTTCACCTTGTGGGTGCCAGCCCCCAGGACACATTAGTAGAGAGCAGGAGAGAGTGAGAGAGTCCAGGAAGAGAAGAGTGAAAGAAGCGGTAACAGGCAGTGATATGCCATCTGCCTTGGGCGCCTGTGGTGACTGCCAGGTCTGACAGGACACAGTTCCTCTCTGACTTGTCCCCGACCTTGGAGAGCCAAGCACTGGATTTTTAGTGGGCAGGAAAGAAGAGTTCTTGTTTCCCCAGTTCCTGACCTCTTTTCCTGGCCTCTGCCCTACCAACTCTGGCTACAGTCGCCAAGGTTACCTTGACTGAGGTGGTTGGCATTTCTGGGATTGTGACACCCTTGGGAACCAGGAAGAATATCAGAGGAGTGTGATAAAGGCCAAGGGACTCCAGAAAGACTGGGGGTTTTGTGAACAAAGGGATGCAGGGAGAAAGAGAAGAGAAAGGAGATGAAGGTGTGCCTTGTGAACTTATTTTATAAAAAGAAAATGTACTGGGGAAATAGAGACCTGCGTGCTAGTTCAGAATTTAACACAGAATTCTACAGAAATAATTTTAGTTCTTAGTGTTGTTTCCAAATACTTAATTCTTATATTCCTCCTCCTAGCTTTTCTAACTGTGTTTTCACTACTAATTCATTAAACCAGAGGTTGGCAAAAGATACAGGTTAAGGAAGCAGTGTTTTTCACAGATTGTACAGCAGAAGTTTGTGAAAAACAGAAAGGCAGTGTGGGAAGGTGAAGGTGAGGTAGCACCTCACATTTCCTGAGCAAGACTTGGGTACAGGTACAACTCTTGCACATTGAATCTAATCCAAACAGGTAGATTCATCGGAGATTTTTGTTGATCCTGGGGGCGAAGCAATACACGGTCCAACCACCAGATGGCAATAACTCACTTGCCACTTAGCTTGCATCTCCTCATTGGTGATCTTACACTGTGCAGTTTAGCAGAAAAACTATGTTTCTTAATTGCAATGATGGCTAAATATGCAAAACAGAAAAGATACTTTACTTTCAAATTCCAATATATACTCAATGTGAGGCCATAGACTATTTTATGATAAGCATTGACTTTGAACCTTTTAATCCAGGGGCTTTCACACTTTCGTTTACCCAAGATCAATAGTAGGAAAACAGTAACTGTATACTGCAACCCAGAGGGACCCATACAACACAAACAACAGTTTACTTACCCTTGTTATGTATGATATACTCTATTTTCTATTCTTTTCCTTTAAAAAAAAAATCCTGTTAAGACATTAAAATGGTTTTGTGAGCCACTAGTGACTGTATCATCATCCATAGTTTGGAAAAGCCAGAACTAGTCCTGTCTTTTAACCCAAGCACTATTTCGCCTTTATTTTCCCTCTATAACATCCTGTCTGTTCATCCAGCTTCATTTTAAGAAGTACAGTGACTGGAGCTCATGAGATCACATTTTGAACAGGTAGATGATTCTTTGTTTGCTCCTCCGGTTCGTTGGTCACAGGTCTCATATTCAGCCCTGAATCCACTTTGACCAGGAGGAACCCCTGAGGGAAAACTTGCTTCTGGGCCTCAGTAGAGGCTCGGTCTGGGCCGCCTTCCTTGGGCTGGGCCACTCCCTTTCACAGAATTGGAAAAACGTCCTCTCGTAGACTTTTTTTTTTAAAAGCTTTCCTACACCATCTATAGAATGAGCTCCAGAGGTCACTCTTTTTCCTTTCTGACTTTCAGCTTCTCTTGCTGCCCCTCATTCCACTGCCTGCCTTATTTCTAAACCAAAACCCAGTGTTCAATCTCAAGTTTTCTCAGTGTTCTGTAAGTTGCACATACTTGATTAGCTAAGAAATTTGCTTTAACATTCAACATTTTAGGTTCTTTAAACATAGATTCTAATTCACTTAATAACTCAAATTATGAAGAAGATGACGTGTGCTTCTTATCTAGGCTTGAAATAAGGATATGCCTGTCTGAATTGTTTGATATATAGTGTGTTTTAAAAGGAGTGATTACAACCTCCATAATATATCCACTAATGTGCTTTTAGAAGGGCACGCTGCCAGATGATGCTGTAGAAGCCTTGGCTGGTAGCCTGGGGAAAAGAGAAACAGATCCGGAAGATGGAAAACCTGTGGTAGATAAAGTCAAGGTAATGGCAGCTCAGATGCTTCTAGAAAATAACCATCATTCATCTGCCCAACCTCCACCCAAAATAACTTAGTTGTGGTTTTTTTTATATGCATTTTTTATATTTTCCACAAAACATGACCAGCTGTTTCCTGTTACTGTTTAATAAGTTAACCCTGAATAAGGATCCCTCTTTAACCAGCAGCAGTGGCTGGATAGCATTCACGGATCAGACGTCTCTGAGCCTCACCTTGCTCTGCGTGCATCCACGCTGCTGAAGGCTCTTGAGAGAAGTGGCAGCTACGTGCTGCCCTCACCACCCGCCTTTTAGCCCGGAGTGCTTCTGGGCCTGCTACCCTGGGTTACAGGGTTAAAGATTAAGTGACTATAGAAACGCTAACTATGTGGTCATGTCTATGTTTCTGATCTACGGTGGATTTATTTATCTCAAGGTTAGTCACTAAAGTATCCATTTTTAAATGGCATAACTTTTATTCAGGAGAAAGCAAAAGAAGAGGATCGTGAAAAACTTGGGGAAAAAGAAGAAACAATTCCTCCTGACTACAGATTAGAAGAGATCAAGGTAAACAGGCTGGGATTTTTCTTCTATTTTATGTTAATGCATACTGAATTTCATACACATAGAACAAGGACATGGAAAGAAAGCTGCCTGAAGTAGAAAGGTCTTCCTAATATTTCAAATACCAAACAGCATTAGTCCACTAATTATGCTATTAGAACACAAGCTATGAAGCTAAAATATCCCTAAGTGGCCTCTCCTCTGTGCTTAAGTGAAAGAAGTCTAAAATCTCAGCTACCTAAATTTTTCCCTCCTATATGTGGTTTGTTATAATAGCAGAAATAAAGAAAACTTCACATCCATAGGAAAGCCAAAATGAGAAACATTTATTTCCTTTGAGGAAAAATTTGCAACTCTTAGCTATAAACTGAAAAACAAGAGAGTCTGTTTAACATTGAGTAAAGTGATAAATTGGCCCATTTCCTTTATTTTGAATGTGCAGATTGTACAGAACAAGTGATGTGGGGCCAGACCCCATTATAAGTCTTGTGAAATATAGCTATTTGAACAGGGGCCGCTACTTAAAAGAATATTCAACTTCAACTTCATTAACAATTCAGGAAAATCAGTTTGGTACTCCTCTTACTCACCCATGTGCACTAGTCCAACTATTTGCCAAAAACAGGAACTATATTGAGCTCTCCCTGATTAAAAGGTTATTATTGTAGATACCTTCTGCTTCCTTTCTATATTTCCCAATTCATTGAAACCCTGGCATTTCTCTTAATTTGGCCTTAGCTATATGTCACGTTGCAAGTCCTTAGAGAACTTTTTAAAGGCCATGTATTCTGTATCTACTGAGGAATCCCCTTTCAGTGGAGGCTGGTCAAGTGCAGATAACTCTTCACAGTAGTTAATTGGTTAATTTCTCTCTTCTTCACTGAATCTTAGTAGCAGTTTTTCAGAAAGCAGTTAGTTATCCTTCCCTGACCACTTTAATCTACAGTAGTTTCAACCTTCTCTGTGCTTATCTCACACATTTGCTTATAGCCTAGTGCTTTATAACATTTTCCGTTGCTGGACTGATCTTGTTTAAATCCCGCATTGTTATTTATTGATTATGTTCACATCGGGTCTCTTCAGTGAGATTTAGCTCCCTGAGGGCAGATTGCAAGTTTCTTCTTTCCAGAAATATGGTGATGAAATGATAGGACATTTGAGTGGATAACCAAAGTGCCCCCATGACCCCATGCCTTACTTGGGAAATTGGCTGCCTTTGCGTCTAAGGGATGGTTGAAGATAATCCTAGTTATGCTTTCCCTACCAACTAAGGAATGGTCAGAGGTACAAGTGAATCTGCAGAGGAGATGTAACAGAGAATGAAGGAGTTTGTCAGTTAAGAGGGAAGCAGGGCATGGATGTGGCCTCAAGCAGTTGGGTGCCTCCCTCCGACATAGGACGTCCCAGGTTCAGTTCCTGGTGCCACCTAAAGAAGACGAGCAAGATAGCAAGCTGACACGAGGGGCTGGCATGGTGAGCTGACACAAGGAGATATCATGAGAGATATAAGAAGCAGGAGTGGATGTGGCTCAAGTGATTGGATGCCTCCCTTGCACACGGGAGGTTCCAGGTTCAGTTCCCGGTGCTGCCTAAGAAAAAAAAGATGACGACAGAGAGCACCCAAAGAACAGACACAGAGAGCAGGCAGCAAGCACAAACGATGAGGGGGGAATAAATGTTTAATTAAAAAAAAGAGGAAAGCAGATGAAACTCCTAAACCACAACACCTCCTCTACTTAAAGCAAATAAAACTAACCAAAAAAGTTTCTCAGGAGAAATGTTCATATACATCACCTTATACCTATTTATTTTTGTGTATTTGGATAAATGTATTTTACCATTAATTTATAAATCCTCGTTTAGTAAATATCCCCAAATGCTTTTGTGAGTATGTCCTGTTATTTCAGAAGTGGTACCCAGAGTCATCTAAAGCTTAGTATAACCTTAGTCATAAGTTTCAAAGCATCCTGCCTTTGTCCTGGTCTTTGTTGTATTCCCAATGGTCAGTGCAGGGTATGGCACATAAGCAATATTTTTTAATGGGGTGTGTGGCTTGTAAAGTTAATCACCTTTTTCCAGGCACCCTCTGCCCAGCCTCCACCCAAGGCAGGTGAGGGGCACATCCTTGTCACCCTTGGTATCCAGCAGATGCCATCACAGCATGCAGTGCAGACTATATTGATGGTCGCAGTTTTTCTCCTGCACTAGTTTATGGGCTTCTGAGGTCACAAACCATGCCTAATTCATTTTGCTCCCCTGTGCCTAGCAAATGCCTGAAGTATTGTGAGCTTATTGTTTGTTGACATGAACTAATTAGAGCATATCCTCTCATAAGAGCATCAGTTTACTAAAATGATTCTAATTTACAGTGTACAACATCCGTTAAAACCTGTTGACTCTTTGTAATATTTACAAGGGTTCATATTTGGGATAAAATGTGAAGTGATTTAATGCCTTGTTTTATTTCCCCCCTGGATAGGATAAAGATGGAAAGCCACTTGTGCCGAAAGAGCCCAAGGAACAGCTTCCAGTAAGCAAACCAGTTTTTTCTGAGTATGCTTTTTTCATTTGACCCCCTAATTGCTAATTCTGGGAGGGCATAGCTTTCCTTTTAGTGCGTTTATCAGCACATAAATAATGGCATTATTTAGAAGAGGAGACAAATGACAGTGGTGTTTGTTGACACATGTCCCAATTCTTACAGCCCCTGAGTGAAGACCTCCTTCTCGATGCTTTGTCTGAAGACTTCTCTGACCCCTCAAACATTTCATCTCTTGTAAGTCTGAAACCACCTGGTTTTACTTCCTTACTTGTAGGGTGGCAAAAATAAATGGAAACCTATGGCTTAGAATCTGACTTGGGAGCCAAGGAAAATATCACAAAGTTGATGGCGCTCCACCCACCATGGCCGTTAAAAACATGTGATACCATGAACTCTTGTTCCAGCCCAGTGGGTGTTTCCACACTTTAAATACATGACGCAACAAGCATGTACTATATCAAGGACAACTGTGAAAAGAGAATTTAAGTTTAAGTTTATCCAAAATGACTTCTTAACCAATAACTTTACCTGTTGATGTTTCTACAATTCATCATTTTCCAAACTGCCTCCCAAGGGAACTTAGCTCCACATGGATCAAAAAGATGGTCCCTCAAAAGGGATTCTGTGTGGAGCTGGAGTAGCTCAATGGTTGGCATCTGCTTTATGTGTACAAAGTCCTGGATTCACTCCCTGGTACCTCCTTAAAAGAGAAAAAAAAAGAAGAGGGATTCTGTAACTAGATATATTAGGGAAATTCTAGGTAATGTTAAGCAGGTTTTTCTAGGATTCTCAGGACTCTCTTTTTATGCAAACATATTGTGAATCTCTTAGAGTTTCCAAACTTAAATAATTTTAGAACTTTTTTTTGAAGGGTCTGGGTTATCTATATTATTGTTGACTGTCAATTGGAACACAAATTTACAGGCTTCTATGTAGACAGTGCCATGGAAAATATGTTTATGTCAGTTGGGAAATAGAATGAGTGACTTTTAACAGAAATAATGATTCTTGTAGTTGTTTGAAGCTTTTGTTTTAACTAAAGCAGGAAAGTCCTTCAAAGAAGGGGTTGGAAACTGGTGTAGCTCAGTGGTTGAACACCGGCTTCCCACGTACAAGGTCCCAGGTTCAATCCCTGACCCATGTACCTAAAAAAAAAGGAAGGGGTCACTAATCAGTGCATCGTCTTACTACATCTCTGTTAAAGCACCATGCCCAGGGGGTTGAGTCACCCCATTCCATGGCCTTCCCCTCGTCATCCTCCCAGTCCTCCATACAAACAGAGGCCCGGTCCTGGTTTAGAAACTGTAAGGTATTGGGAATATAAAGTGAGCAGTACCTTGTATGGTACAATCATGTCATTGTTTTGATACAGAACATATGAACAAATTGTGGGATGATGGCACCTTATTCCCTTCCTCATCCTGAGATATCATTCTTCCAGTAGTTAGAATTTTTTTCCTTTTAAAAAATTTGGAGATTTGGAAAATGTAATGATGATTTTATAGGCCTTCCCCTAAAGAAGATATATAGATAGCTGTGTAAAGGATTAGTAGGATATAGGAAAAAAAGGTTAAAAAAAAAATCCTACTCTTAGATAACACTCTAGCAAAGGAAAAATTGTGTTAGTGTGAACCATGTAGTTAATATGATAGATATAACTGATAAGCTAAATGGTTGAAATAGAAAATTATTTAGGAGAAAATCCCTGAGGTTCTTAAGAATGTTCAAATACAAAAAAACTAGTACTGTGTGTACCCTGTTCTCTAATCACAATAACATAGAACAGAACTTCTAGTAATATTCAAATCTGGAAGTAAATTCAGAAAAGACTGTTTAAAAATTAATGATATTACAAATCAAACTGAGAAGCAGCCAAAGCAGTATTCATGAAGTATATTTATTATCATAAATGCCTTCATCTAATAGAGAAAATGAGAAGCATAGTAAACCACAACTGTTAATGGTTTTTAAATTTAAATTTTTAAGTGATATAATAAAGTGACCATCCAAAGAAATAGCAGTAAGCATTCAGGAAGACAAAAATAGCAGCATTGAGAGTTAAACAATAGTAATTTGTTTCTTTTGAAATAATTAACCCTATAAAATACTGGCAAATGCAAAAGAGAAAAAAATCTGACAAATAAAATGCAATTAAATTTTTAAAAGGAACAATTTAGCAGTCAACAAAACAGACCAACTGGATTATTGATTAAAGCCAAGAGTTGTTTTTATGAATATCTAACATTCATAAACATAAACACTGGCAGCATAAAACACTGGTAAATATAATAGAGAAAAGGAATGTAATTTAAAAATGAGAAAGATAATGATAATCATTTTCAAAGAGCAATCAAACTATTAAGAAATAGTCTGTCCAACAATTTTCTAAGAGATTTTTTAATCAAAAATATAAAACTGTATAATTCACAAAAACTGAAGTAAAGATTAGAACTATTCTCAAACTTCTTCCACAGAGGTTTAAAGATGACAGATGTTTAACTCTCAGAGAGTTCTGATGTGACATAAATATTTCCTGAAAGAGATGACTTTGTACATTGTAGCTTTTACAAATAATTATGGTCCTTCTCTTAAAACTTGATGAAAATGGCAGTATTAACTAACTTTACATGCATCATGTTTTAAATAAAAATCTTTTAAGAGTAGGCAGTCACTTGATGTGTTAAAGATACCTTTTTAATTTCAAGAATCTAGAGGCATTTGCTTTAAAAACAGACCACAAAATCTTGTTATTTCTACTTAATTTGTATTGAAGAATCATTAAAAACACATGAAAATAACAGTAAAAAGGAAGAAATATACATATTTGCAGATAACATTGTGCATATTATGCTTATTAGCAAGATATTAAAAATATAGTAATTATCTAATTAGTAATTATATGAGACTTTGTATTAAGAAAACTTCAATAAAAGAAATAAGGACACAAAGATTAAGACTCATGCATCTAAGATAGTTTAAACATCTTAAGAGATTGATGACAATTCTCAAATCATTTTATAAGGTAATTTTTTAATAGTAGTAAGGTACTTTATATATATAACTCAAATTATTTTTAAAGATATTTCAAGATGTATAAAAATATTAAAGTGTATTTTAGTATTTTAAGGGAAGCTTAATCCAAATAATCATTAGGCTATATTATGGAATAATGACAGAAAACACAGTACTAATTCAGAAAGCAAACCCGTTGGTCATTGGAAAAAATAGAGAAATAGACAAAAATTATGGATTTATTATATTTTTAAAAAGAAAATGAGAAGAAATTATTTCAGAAAGCTTCTGGAATAATATATTGTTCAATACTGAGAAAAAATAATAAAACAGCAACCTCCCACAATATGCCACATTATTTAGGCAATAGTAGTAAATCATTTTATACCTTATATTATCATAAATAAGAATATATGATAAAAATCTAATTCTGGCAAGCAAGACCACAGGAAAACTATAATGCTCATCTGTTGCTTTGGCAATCTGAATCCTACATACTTTTTAAAATATTTTTTTTATTTTTAAACAAGCTTTAGATTACGTAAATGTTACAGCAAAAAGATAGGGAATTCCCATATACCCCCCTACACACTCGTTTCCCCATTAACAACATCTTCATTATTGTGGTACATTTTATTACAATTGATGAACACATATTGAAGCATTGATACTAACCGTGGTCTGTAGTTTAGATTATAGTTTACACTTTGTACCATATAATTTTATAGGTTTTGAAAAAATGTATAATGGCCAGTATCCATCATTGCAGTGTCCTCTTGCATACATTTGGGAGGGCAGTCTGGCAGGACATAGCCAGTGCCCTAGGAAGACTCACTTCTAGAACTTATTCAGAGGAATTAATTACAAAAAGGAAACTTGAAAAATACTATAACTGAAGTGTACTACGGGAAATATGTAAACAAAACATGGAACTCTTAAGTTATTAATGGATTGAATGGAATTTAGAATAATAAATATGAATATGAAGTAGAAATAGGCAATTATGTAAAATATTATGTAGAAGGAAGTCAAATAAAGACTGTGTTTGATTATTTGTACCTGGTTGTCATAAAATTATAAAAGTTGTATTTAAGGGATAACATTATCATAATGGATAACATATTATTGATAAAAATCTCAATATTTTACAAAAGAAATTCGAAGATGCCAAACTTTCTGCTGCGATCTCTGAGGTGGTTTCTCAAGCCCCAGCATCAACTACTCACTCTGCAGGCCCACCTCCTCACACTCCGGTAAGCAACATAGCATATTGCAGGGACAGATATTTGGTTTTTGCAGCAAAAACAAAAAGTCTCCAAGAAGGAAAATAGGGTCTCTCATTAGAGCAAATGAAAATAGATAAATTTGTTAGGAAGATCGGGCACCTTCTGTTTCAGAAGAGCTAAGACTGACCATTTAGAAAGATGACAGAGAGTATTTGTGAAGTGATTAAATGAAACAAGGTGAAAGTATTTTACCCACAATCTAGGAGCTTAGTATTATTTTTTTCTATATTAGAATTGAAAGTGAAGTAATGTACGTACATTGTGTAAATATTCTAATTATTAGGTTAAAAAATTCCTTAGCTTTCCTCATAATTCATTTTTTCCTCTATATGTTTTTCTGGCAATTGCTGTAATTTACTACCATTACTTAACCTCAGGTTTATTTGACGAAATTGCTCAGTGCTTGAACTCAAAAAAATTCACAGACACATTGTGGAATGTTATTGTTTATCTCCCATTCACACCAGTAAAATTTGTCATTTTCAGGCCAACAGTAGAAAAACCTCAGCACCAGTATTGTTTCAATTAGTCCACATGTTCTAAGGCAAGGTTGTAGGACCAAAACTTTTCCAGATTTTCCTTGATTAATTATCCGTGCAGTACCAAATTATACATTATAGAGGGGACCACAGCACATCAAAAGATAAAGGGATTGCCCCAAACCAGATGACCACCTTGTTTGGTTGAGTGCAGGGCATCAGTGCCTCATTTGCTAGATGGAGATGAAGTAGCATTAGTGAAGTCAGCTATGTTTCCTTTCCTTTTGATGTAGCATCAAAGCTTAGTTATGCCATAGTCTGAGATTCAAATGGATTTTCCTCCTATGGGGTCAGCTTCAGGATCACCTGAAAATGTCCCATGGCACAGATGACAAAGTCCAGACAGGGCCCGTGGGTAGCTCCACCATTAGCAGCTATAATTCTGGGCTCTAATAAAGCACTTAAAGCCAGTAAAACGCCTCTGCATGTCCATGTGTGTGAACATATTCAGAATGATGAAGGTCCCTGTGCAACAGGAAGGAAGGCCCGTTAATCACCCAGACTGCCATTTACACTTCAGTTCTTAATGCCCAGCTCAGAGGTTCTACCCTGATTGAAGCTATTCGTAAACGCTAACAGTTGAATGCCTTTGAGTGTATTTAGAGGCTGGTTTTTCCCATCAGAAAGCCCAATTTTAGTTATTATTTTATTTGGAGATGTTATTGAAACTAGCTATAAGGTTTTGTTTAAATGAATATCCTTGGAAATCAGAGAATAAACTCTGCTTTCATATTCATGTGAGTTTTCTTTACTGGAGGCATTAGACAAGATTAGTCACCAACAGTATTATATATACTGAAAGCATCTTAAGACATCTTTTTACAAAGCTAGATCATAATTTTCCCAAATAGGAAAAAGCTTCTTCAGAAGGAACTAGAAGATGATGGATATGATTGGGCACAGTCAGGAAAAGGGCCATGTGCTTCCAGTCCTGAGACCTGGGTCCCCTTCGCTTGTTAACTGTGACCTCAGGCCACTGACCAAGCCTTTCTGAGCTTGCTTGCTTCCTCCTCCAAAAAAAGCTAAGTGTACTCAGAGGGTCATTGTGAGCATCAGGTAAAACTGGGTAATGTATGTGAAAACACTTTGGAAATGAACCGGAGAATTCTACGCAGTGTAAGACAGAGCACAGTATGGTGTTTTGTTTACAGTGTAGGTACCAAACACATATTTGAACTGAATTCATATACAGATGGAAGTCAATGTTTGGGATGCACTATGTTAAGAAATGTTGAGAAAGAACCTCCTTAGGACTTCACTGTTAGAATATTAATGTTATAATTTATTGAGTGTTAACATGGAACCAGTACTGTTATAAGTGCCTTTTTCAGTCAGTTAATTCTCTCAGCCCTTATGACTATAGGTGCTGTTACTGTTCACATTTCACAGCCAAGGAAACTGAGGCTAGAAGGGTTAAATAACTTGCCTGAACCAGACAGTAAAGTAGAGGAAACAAGTTCTTTCTATCACCTCAATGACAGTTGTTCCTGTGGCCCTGATTTTTTCCCTAGAATACCGGTTCCCATTCCATTCTGCAATTTAACTTCCTTAGGCTTCCTGAGAATGAAGAGAGATTCTCACCCTGTTCAGAAATTCTTTGAAGTCTTTGAGACCCTCTCCCATCTCCAATGCAATAGAGAAGCCCCCTCCACTCTAAGGGCACCGTCTCATCCCCAAGGTTTTGTGGTCTAAGAATTGTTGAGAGGGCAGTGCTGGGATTGCTGGCTTCCCACAGCTTTGGCCACATTGCACCTTTGTGGAATGTACCTTCAGTAACTGCCCTTGGGGTGCCTACAGAACCCAAGAAAAGCTCACCCTCTGTTGCAAAACCCTTCTTCCTTACCACCTCACAACAACCTCAGTGGATTTTTATATACAGTTTTACCATCGTGTTAAATTTCTGAATGAAAGAATGTGACTGATGTATTTGCTTTGGGAACCTCTAGGTCTCAGTGTAACCTGTTCAAGTGTGGCCCCTGGACGGCCTCTTAGCTTCCATAGAGCTGGTGGGTGGATGGAAGGTTGGGGTACTGTTAATTAGGCCCATGTTGCTGCTCCTTCTCTCCTATGTTTTCATTCTCAGCGCTTCTCTTCTTGGACCCTCCCTGCCTCCAATGTCTTCCTCTAACAAGAGAACAGGCCCCCTCTGGAAAAGATGGGGCTCCTGTGCTGATTTGCCTTGGATATATTTTGGCTAATCAGTAACTAATTCAGAATTCTTTATTTTTTAGCAAAGTGACAACAAAGAACTCGATGATGCTCTGGATAAACTTTCTGACAGTCTAGGACAAAGGCAGCCTGACCCAGATGATAAGAAACCAGTGGAGGATAAAGTAAAGGTAAAAAAAAAAATCTGTCAGTTGAAAAATGAAAATTTGATGTTTTTATCACATGTAATAGTACCCTGGCCTCCACACAAAAAGAAAAAACAAAAACTTCCTGACATTGTCAGGAGTTAGTAAACTGTTGGGTAACTTAAATCTCATTTTTTTCTACTCTCCAGTCTAGGTTGCATTTCTTTATTTTCTCACTGTGTATGTTTATGTCAAGGAATCAAAAACAGGCAACAGTCCTCTTTGAGCAGACAGGCTTTGTTATATCAGAAAAGCATAGCTTGGGAAGCAGACTTGGCCCAGTGGATAGGGCCTCCGTCTACCACATGGGAGGTCTGCGGTTCAAACCCCGGGCCTTCTTGACCCGTGTGGAGCTGGCCCATGTGCAATGCTGATGCGCGCAAGAAGTGCCCTGCCACGCAGGGGTGTCCCCCGCATAGGGGAGCCCCACGCCCCAGGAGTGCGCCCCATAAGGAGAGCCGCCCACGCGAAAGAAAGTGCAGCCTGCCCAGGAATGGCACCACACACATGGAGAGCTGACACAACAAGATGACGCAACAAAAAGAAACACAGCTTCCCGTGCGCCTGACAGCGACAGAAGTGGACAAAGAAGAACACACAGCAAATGGACACAGAGAACAGACAACTGGGGCAGGGCAGAAGGGGAGAGAAATAAAATAAATCTTTAAAAAAAAAAAGAAAAGCATAGCTTATTCTCTTCCCACATTAAGCTCTTCTTGGTTTTACCTGGTAGTAAGGATATCACATCTATGATGCACACACACACATATGCTTGTTTTAAGTTGAGAAGAGCACTGGATGCAGATGTATATCTGAAAGGACACAAACTGTTACTGCTATATATTTTATATAATATATACCTATTTTTATTACATATATACTTACATAATAGGCATATTTTATATATAGCTAACAAATCTCTCAGCTGTCTGGAATGTAACTTGGAATCAGGAAGTGGCTGTCTGACCAACCAAACTGATGAATCAAAAGTGGGGTATTTGGAGAATCCTTAGGTCTTGGTTCTGTTGCTGTCATAGGAACACTGATGTGAACTCAAACCTACACTTGAAAAATGCATTTATGATACAAAAAGAGAAAATCTGTACCTCTGGATAGTCACTGAATCTGGGACAGAGACAGACCAGCCTCGCTGAGGTGGGGATGACGGGAGGTGCATGCAGCTTGCCAGCAGCAGGTGTTTCCTCACCTGTGACACAAGCAGCCCAGCAGGACCAGTTTAATTTTGCTACCTGCCCTAGCCCTTCAGGGTTGCTTATAGTCAAAGTTGTAAAATTACTTCTGCAAATGCCAAGGTACTGAGACCTGATTTTTATATCGGAAAGTGAAACTCATACAAGGAGAGAAAAATTTAACCCTAGAGTTTGATCTCGTAACATGGCTTCTGAAGTAATTACCTACTCATGTTTTTAAATTGAGAATACAATAGAAAATTCACAAATTTGAATTGACGTACAGATCCATATGGGTTTCTTTCTCCCAATTAACAGTCTGTTGAAGTCAACCATTATGTTGTTCTGGTTTTCTTCCTTTTGCATAAAAACAGATCATACGTTTTGCCTCATAAAAGTATAATAAATGCTGAGTGCTGGATTTTGCAATATTCTCCAAGTGAGGGAAGAAATTAATATCAATCATATCTGTTTAATGTTTGTAGGAGAAAGCTACAGCTGAACATAGAGACAAGCTAGGAGAAAGAGATGACACTATCCCACCTGAATATCGACATCTCCTAGATAGTGATGATCAGGTAAACTAAGGCAAATCGCTCTGAAGGGGCCACAGGTATTTGTATCCTAGATTTGATTTATACACAAAGCTTTTTTTTTCAAACCTTACTTGAAATTAATAGGAGGTCACTTTAACAATAACATAAAAATGAAACATGATTTGACTGCTTTTAATGTGCCCCATGCTGATGAGCAGGACATCTAGCATTCTGTTTAATATTTATTTCAACCAATATTTGATCTTCGCTATGCCGGGCACTGCTGCGGAGAGAAAGCTGAATAGTGTTCAGTCACTAAACGATGCCTGAGAGTGATTCCAAGACAGGGCCACAGAAGAAATCTCTCTGCAGGAAAAGGCTATAAAAGGGATACCATGGGGTTTCAAAGGAAATGGTTTCTCTCTCTTAGGGAGAGCTGTGCTGGAGTAATTAATCGGGCAGGTAAATACCGTATCTCCGAGATCTGGAGTCTCCCTCTGTTCCTTCTACACCACCCGCAGCACCATTAGAGCAAAGAAGCCAAGACGATATTCCCATCAGAAGGCCTGTTCCTCTATCTAAATACACTCTCAAGAAGTCCTAGGCTTTTGTCTCTAATACAGAAGTCAGTTTTTCTTAGGACTAGGTTCAATCTGGCCTCCCTCATTTTCTTCTTTGGCTCCTACTTGTGAGTCAGTTGGAGGATAAATGACCCTTTCCAGGCCTGTTCATCAAATAAAAACAGGGAAGTCCAAACCACATCTGTCTCTTTCTGTACTGATTCATTTGGTGGGTAAGGCAAGTTCCTGGTTTAGTGTCATGAGCTTATTGTCTCCTGTTGTAGGAATCAGTTCTCCTTGCTTGTTTTCAGTATTTCTCCAGATGACAATTCTGCATCCTGGACAGAGTGCTGGGTCCTTCCCATCTTGTTAGCACCACCCAAGCACTCAGATTCTTGGGGAATGGACTGTTTAATGTCCTTGCCTTTGAAGATGAGGAAATCTTTGACAAGTTGTAATTGTGCCTAAAAATAATATATCTGTCTGCCCTTCCATTGTCTCAAATCCTTCCAAAATGTAGTAAATTACAGCAGATAAAAAACAAAAGCATCAATTAGTCTTTAGAACATTGTAAGTGGAATTAAAACACATAATAAGAGAAAGTTCCTAAATAATTAGTGTTACTTTCATTTCTAGGATCAGATTATCTCTTGTGCATTTTCCCCAAGGCTATTCAGATGGCTAATAAGGATAATAATTAACCAAAACCAGCAGAGAAATAGCTGACACTCAGGCTTATCATTTAACATATCTCTATACTCCATTTTTTCCAAGTCAAGTTTTTGGATAATAGATTCCATAAATACTGATTATACCTAGATAAACCTTTACAAAGGTCCATGAGTAATCAAGTCTGCCTGTGTTTAAGGGCAAACCAATGAAGCCACCTTCAAAGAAGCCCAAAGAATCAAAGGTAAATACCATAGCAGCATGTTTTTATTCTTTCTTTAAAAATTCTGTCTGTAGCTTTATTTTGCATTTTAAAAAACCTAGCATTTATTAAATGCCTATGCTATGCTTGGTACCATTCCAAGGCATGCATGTAAGTATGTGTTGTGTGTGTGTAATTTATCTCATTTAGTCCTAATAAGAGCCCTTGAAACTTTTCCGGATTAAAAAACTGGCTCAGAGAAAACTAAGTAACTTGTGTAAAAGTAGAAGAAAATAAACTCAATATTTTCATGTTGCAATATCTTCTTTACAATTGCATTAATGTTAGGAAAAGAGTATCAGCAAGGTTTTTAATAAACATTTTTTTTTTTTTTTACCTGATTTGGGAAAATGTCCCATGCAGTATTTTTGCACTTTAACTCTTCACTGATGGGTATTTCTTTCCACTTCAGAAATCTGCGGATGACCAAGACCCCATTGATGCCCTCTCAGGAGGTTTTGACAGCTGTCCTCCCACTACAGAAACCTCACAGAAGACAGCAAAGGTACTGCGCTTTTTCACCTGACTTCTAAATTTGTATAAATACATATAATTATTAAATTGTAAAATGAATAAAATGACATCATAGAGAACTTGAAAATAGAGAAAAGGAAAAAATAACTAATTCCACTACCTCCATGAACACCACTATTAAATTGGCGTCTTTCTTTTGTCTTTTTCCACATTTACTCCTTTTATATAATTCTACATATATAAATACATTGCTTATCATTATTCCAAAAACGTTTTTCAGATTGCTCTATAATCTCCATCCCCATCATTTCTGATTGTCACATTATATTGGTGGGCTACAGTAATGCAGTGCCTTTAGTCTGTGTTCATTAAAATGAGAACGGTCCTTCACTCCACGTGCACGCTCATGGGTGAGCCCTTTGGCATTTCCCCCCTTTCCTGCCTGCCCTGCTGGCTCACTGTCCTCATTCCCCAGCGCAAGCATCTCTTTCAGGGAGGCGTCTCTTCTCTTCTCCCTTCCCAGGCATCTCCTGTGTGTTCTCCCCACACACCTGTCATGACATGGCTATCATGTCACTAGGCTGTGCCTTTTATGTTGTAATTGTGTGTCTCTGACCTGTGTGTGTGCTCAGAATTAGCAAAATGCCTGGTACATAGCAGGTGCTTAAAACAAATGATTGAAAGTAGATGAAACTAGTGTGGAATTCAACAAGTGTGTGACATTTTACTTACAAACCATACCTTCTCCTAAATCAAATAGAAAGAAAAGTGAAATTGTTATTTTCAGAGGAATTGACACTGCAGACCTCAGTTTGCTATTGTTTGGTCTGTTACTAAGCTTAGCTCCCAGTCACTGAATTGGCAGTTCTTCCCATATTGGGTGATTTAATTTCTAAACCACTTTTACATCCTGTTTCTCTTTCCTGGAAACTCATTTTAAAAATGCCTTTTTGGTAATAGACTTAATTTTGTGTATAACCTGCCGCAGAGCTCTAGGATTTTTTCCATTGTTACTTTTCTCCCCCCTAACACTGAAAAGTCTCTTTTTTTTTTTTTTTTTGCACTGTTTGCACATGAAAGCCAGTCCCAACAGAGACAAGCTTTGTTTTGATGACCAGAGTAAGGTCATCGTGGATCACAGAAATTGGTAGGGATATCAATGTGACCCACATGACAACATATTTTCCTTTTATTTTTATCCTTTTTACCTCTTACCTTAAACATTACTGTGTACTACATTCACCACTGCTCAAAAAATCATGACCAAACACCCAAAGTTTTTCATTGTTTAATTAAATTGGAGATCTCTAGGCTTCTAAAACTAATAATCTGGGTTAATTTGATTGTAGCCAGTAGTTAATTGCCTGATGAATTGACAATAGCCAAAGCCTCATTACATTTCTTCTGCTTCAGGACAAAGGCAAGAAGACTGCTTCCAGCCCCAGAGCCCCTAAGAGCGGAGGTAAAGCAAAGGATCCAAAAAAGGTAAACACAGAGCAGTAAACACACTGCAATTAGTTTAGCAATTACATGGAGAGGGATTTATCATTTGAGTTATTTAGTTTCTTATTTGAATCCATTTAGAATAAAAGATTTTTAAGCACTATATCATGTCTTGCTAAAGAAATTGAATTTTTAAAGACAATTCTTTTTTAAGTAACTGGTGCTTTAAAATCAGAAGTTTTTATCACAGTTCAAGATGCTTGTCTTCCTTGCCCTTGTTAAAACCCACTAAAGTATGTGATTTATGTGAGTTTTTAGGACATGGAAGTAATATATAGAATTAGAGAAGATCTTAGATTTTTTAATAGGCCAGTGTATTCATTAGACAGTACCTGAGAAGGCAGTAGACTATCAGTATGTAATATTTCCTGTTGCTCTAGAAAGTGGAACTAAATCGGATGAATGGAAGTTACAGGACTCATTTTTTAGAGTTGGGCATTAATGAGCCACAACACTTGGGAGCACACCCAGATACTAAAATTACTCAAGTTGTGGTCAGAAGTGGAAAACTTCGACCACTTCTTGGTTCCCTCCAATTCCAAGTAAGTACAATTCAAATGGTTGTGAATACAGATTCCTCTACCATAATCAGAAAGCAAAGGTGCAGCTTTAAAAAATAGTCCAGTTGCATCAAGATAAAATAGTGAAATCTTCTTATACTAGTATACAAGAAATAGAATTGATCATTGACAGTTACTCCTGCCATTATATCCTAAATAGTTTAAATATCTGCTTATTATGACTTTCACTTATACAAAGAACCTGATCAACCCTTTACAAGAAAAGAAAGCATAACAACCCTATGTGATGGGGGGATCAGCAGGCCAGCCATGCCCCCAAGAACAAGGAAAGGATGCCTCACCTTCGGATGATCACACACTGCCAGCCAAGAAAACCCAGGGCTTTTTTTCTTTGCCTTCCTGGCCTCAAAATGAAAACAAAAGCAAAACACAAACTTGAGGAAGAATACAGTGTTTGGGCAAATGAGAAGAAACTTAGAAACATTTTATATTCCCACAGTGACTGCCATCCTTTGCCCTTTAATTCTGAGAAGCCCATTTCCCATACACTTCTTCTGATTGATCAACTCTTTTAATCAACTCTTTTGATGTTTAATCTGGAAGAGAATACTCACTGATGATTTTGATTTCCCTTTTAGGCAAAAGAGGAAGATTCCAAGTCAAAAGCTGATGAAAGAAATACAAGTTAAGGCTCACACAATTTGGTAAGTTGGACATTTGTTTTAAATGAAGACAACTGTACCATCCATCAACTTATGTGTTAGAGCCAAGAAAGAAACTAAGTCTACCTCTAAAGTATTTCATGCTGACCTGATGCTATTATCACAAAGTGCACATTGCAAAATCTATACAGTAATCATTCTCTGAAAAGCCCTAAATGAGAGGAATGTGCTAGAGTGTTTAAAAGTATTAATCTTTTAATTAAGAGCTCTAAAACCATATGCCAAACTCTTAAGGAATAACCGTCTAAGGCTAGTTGAATCTTTGAAATCCAGACGCTCATAACTGCAGGTTATTGTGGCACAGCAATAAGAGCATGCTTCAAATTGATACATTAATGAAATGTCCTTAATATATTGATGCTACCCAATATGCAGTATGAAGTCAGCTGTAGGATCTGGGGAGATGACAGGATTTTTGGAACAAGGGCAAGGAAAAAGGTTGACTACTTTTATTCTTCTTAGTTTTGGAAATTCAGGTACTGGTTTGATTGTACTTTATGTGGACTGAAGATACATGAGGGATGAAGATATCTCTGTGCTTTACCTTAAGAGCTGCACCTGTATCTTAATCTCCTCAGAGGGGAGGTCTCATTCTAAGCCATGAAAACATACAACCACCTATAGCCTAGAGCCTAAAAGAAACCAAAATGTATAGTAAATCAGATTAGGCTTTCTCACCATGATCCATTTTTATTTCATCAAAAGAGTGGTATATTAGAGCTGCTTTAAAGATTTTTCCCAATCCTTTCTTTTTTTTCCTAATAATTCCAGTTCCTGTCCACGTATAAGAAATGCCTTTTTAATGTCTGTTATACAATGCTTTTGATAAATAGTACGTTTATTATGCCTGTAGCAAGAAAGTTATATTTCAAATGGTTCACTGGATTTTTTTTTCTTTAACATTTTTAAGGTATCTTCAAATAAAATCTTCAGCCGGGTAGGTGGTGACTCTTGAAGAACAAAACATTTTGACAACAGAAGACAATTTTCCTGGGTGGCTTCTAGACAGTTTTGTTTGATGAGTCTTTTGACATCCTGAATATTGGTTGGTTATTCTTGTTCCAGGAAAGAAATTGAATTTGTCTGGTTCACCTGTGTTATTGTATTAAGTATGGATAGAATTTAAACTTTTTTTTAAATTGCCTTCAGTTGTTAAATGGAAGCTTTATATTTGTAAGAAATGTATTTGATAAAGTTTCTTAAAGCAACACCAAAAAAAAAAAACTTCACAAACTTTTGCACATTCTACACACAGTGCCTGTAAATCTCAATATCTTCAGTTTGCACTTAATTTCTTTCTTTTTTTTTTTCGTATTTGGAAAAAAATTCTTCAGTGGTCTGATTTTTCATTACCCCTTTTCTTTTTGGGCTTTTGAACTGTATTTGATGTTTCTTTGGGTTAATATTTATATTCTAAATCAAACATAAAATACTGTACATTGGGCACATATATCTCCTTTGGGCTGCTAATAATAAAATAATACTAGGTAACCTGGATAGACAGTAAATGCCAAACTCTGCTTCGGTTTGTTCCCTTCTTTGCCAGGCGTCAGGGCTTCCACCCCATATAGTCAGCACAAAACACGCTGAGACTTGAATCAAGTCATGAGAAGAACAAAATGTAGACTACTAAGTCACTGTAGAGCAAGTTCTGAGAACAAAATATGAGCATAAATAAAATGTAATTCAAAAAGTGTTCACATAGCTTGAACTCTGCAATTAAGCTGTGCTTTCCATACTCTATATGTAAAACTTGAGCAGCATTGGTTTGCTCAGAGCTTTTGCCACATAGCCTTTGCACTATAGCATCTTAACTTGATGGAAGTTTACCAAATACAAAAACAAACTTAGGCTTTAAAAAAAAAAAAGTGTATATACACATCTGAGTGTTTGAGATTTAAATCTGCTTTTACCCCACAGCAATTTAAGGACTAGACTCTCTGATGTCCTACAACTTTGAGTGGTTTCTCATATCTTTCAGTAATGAATAGTTTATGAGCATAGCACTGATATTGTTGATGGGATTTTAATAAAAATTTCATTTCATTTTTATTTCCTGGTAGCAAATGCAGGAAAAGATGCCAGGTACAAATTGCAAAACAGATTGGGAATGTCATATTTCTGGGAAGTATGGCCTTCTTTAGCATCTGTTTAGAGCTTTTATTTATTAGGACTTGGCAGAGTTCACTAAAAATAAGTAATATCACCAATACTATCTAATGGGGGGAGGTGGCAAGCAAAAATAATAACTGCTCATAATGGCAGCCAAGTTTTGCTAATACTCTCTGAAACTATGCTTTAAAAATAAGACACATACCCATAGGATTTCAAAATCCACTCACTTAAAAATGCTATCTCTTTCCCATCAGTGATACAGTCATTATTCTAAGCCTGGGAAATATGAGCCAGTGTTTTGGTGGCTAAACAGACCTTTTTGAGGCACTAATGAGGGGAAGGAAAAAAAACTCTTCCTGAAGGATTTTAACTATGTATCCAATTTTCCCATTTGGGCAATAAGGTGGTTTGCTTTTTTTTTTTTTTTTTAAGACTTAGAAACCTTTGACATTGACAGATGTGTCTGTAAGGCAAGGCAATGGCTTCAGTGTTACTAATTTCTAATTTCTATGCCTATATAAAAGTATTTTTAAATGACATACCAAAATCCAGAGGTTTAAGAAATGCCTATAAAAATAAACATATATTTGAGGTATTCTGAACATGCCTTCTTGTTAATTAGAAATGTCTTCAGCACTTGGGAATTTGCTGGTAATTAATGATGATTACAAGATCTAAAGCAGTCCATTTTTTTTTTTAACTCACATTATCAGAAAAAAACAACTGCAAATATCTGCTTAGAGGTAAAAAACAACTTTTTATTACCAAAAAGTGCTGTATCTGTTTAGAAAGCGAACTTTTCCAGAAGCAAATGAAGATAGGTTCCTTAGGTGACCAAAACTGAAAAACAGTATTTCCATGTTTCATCAATCAAGATATAAAATATAATTAAAGCAAAATATTTTACAATGAAATTTTGTCTATTCTATTTAAAAGGAAAATCGTTGATGGGGGGTGGAAATTACCAGTGACTTGTTTTATTTCTCAACCAACCACACAATAGGTATAATAATGGAATTGCAAACACATTTGTGTCTAGAAAAATCACTCTTCCAAATATCATCACAACACATTCTATGACATTTTTCATATCAGTCACACACTCCTTTATCTTAAAACTTTTGCCTCATTAAAAAGAATGCACGTATGTCTTCAAATACAAAGAATACATTGTCCTCATTTAGGGTTATAAAAACAAATATTTTCAATTCTACAACATATTTATTGGTGATATGTATCTAAGTCAGTAAATAAGTGCCAATTAGGAGTCAATTTAGGAATTATAAATTAGGCCAAAGAAGGAGGGCAGAGCAGACATCCCTCCTCTCCTAAAGATCAACAACTCACAGGTACCATTTCAAGTGAAAGGTGCTTCCTAGAGGCCTGAATGCACTCTGCTTTTTCAGAAGCACCATCAGCCAGGGTCCATGAGGAAACGGGGCACGTTTGGATTAGGATTATCTGGTAAGGGCTCAGAGGGATTTTTGACAGGTGTGGGCAGAGTGTAGGGAAACCACAAGCACACTCGGCCTTAGTAAAGGGCAGGCTCCCCTTGAGGCCCCCAGTCCAGAGCCCAGGACCGAGAAGGTGTGTGAAGAGAAGCCGAGACCTGGGGTGGAGGCTGCAAGGGGAGCCAGGGAGTAAATACCCTCACTTCTGCCCTGCTGCCCCTCCCGTCTCCTCCTGGGGTTCCCCACTGACTGAAAGCCAGAGGCCTTTACCGTGGCCTGCGACCATGGGCCACATGAGTCAGGGGCCAGGCGTGCAGCAGGGAAGAGGAGCAAAGGGCGATCAGGAAGGGGCCACAGGAGAATCCAGCACAGGCACACCCGTTCTTTGTCATTGATCCAGATATTCATTGTTCAGTATTTCTCACTATTCAGCATCTTTCAAGGAGATGGATGAAACAGCTTACAAATGGCAAGCACATGGGGGAGCAGAATTTTAGAGACTGCTAGGCTTAAGAATAAACAAAATGAGACAAATAAGGTACTTCCCTTCCCCATAGTTGAGAATCCATCACTTGGTTGTATGTACATTGCAGGGGAAATCTATAAAGAAACACATGGCAGCAGTAACCCACACATGAAAAAACTAACAACACATGGCAGCAGTAACCCACACATGAAAAAACTAACAGCCAATCTTTTCACAGGAGTAGTCAAATGACTAAGGAGTTGAGGGAAAAACAAGTATCAGCTGGAGCCCAAACAGCTATCTCTAGTTTAAAAATGATCACATTCAACAAAATTTTGGTGATTAGAGATCACAGAAGCCTGGCAAGAAATGAATGGTTACAGCAGTCCAAGGCTTTCATTTTGTAACCACACTCTGATTTTATCAAAATTCTTATCCATCCAACGTATGTTTTCTTCAATGGTTTCAATTGTCTGCTGGACACAGCGGAGCTGAGAACCATTCTCTTTCAAAGAGCTGAAGAATCCTTTTACCTTGTGAGGAAAAAAAGAGATCTTTCAGAACTCATTAAGTAACTGTAACATCAGGCTAGTTAAAAGAAAAACAAAAACAAAATTCCAGTATTTGTCAAAAATTCTATATAGAAGGCAGTCTGGATACGATTATGTACATATAAACTTGAGCTATATAAAATGAGCTCATGCCTCAAGATGTCAGGTTTTCCATTTTTTTCTCTACACCTCTTTTATTTATGCACAGTTGTCAGACTCTTAAAGACATCCCTGTTTACCATTTTATAATTAAGGTTTAATTGAGTGTGTCTTTTCAGTGTGTATTCTGTTATATACACACAACTGCAAACTTAATTTTTTTAAGTATGAGATCTAAAAAACAGAATTTGCAGAGGCTCTTCTGTGCCAAGCAAAACAGTTGCAACCACATAAGTGCAGCCCTTCTCTGGGAGCCCAGCCTTGTATGTTATTACAGAGTTTCAATGGGTTCTTCGCAAGCCATAGTGGTAAGACCCAAAACCTTGACAAATTTTTTATCCTAATCCATAATTCATGTATTGTTCCCTCAGGATAGGCGTCATATGAAGTTTCCCATGGTTTTAAAGAGATGAGAGACTCTTGGCTATCTCCTCAAAATATCTTTGCTCATTTCATCTCTGGGTATCTTCATCACTTAAGCTCACATGAGGAACGTGCAGGATTTGTGAAAGCATTGACCATTGTGCTACCCTGTTTCAACCTAAAAGATTCTAACCTTTTCCCTTAAATTTTCACAGCATTAATCCATCCATTTTTTATTTTGTAGACAGGAAGCAACTGTAGCCCAAGAGGTATTATTTATTCAGCATGGATTCCAGATAGCTAATTCCTTAAAAATCCATGTCATAATGCCGTAACTTTGGGAATAAGAGGGGGAAGGAATAGGCTTTTGGCAGCTGCATACCAATCTTAAGTGATGCAGTGTTGCTTAAAAATTTTATCTCAGTACAACTTTTCAGTGGGCTGAAGGCATGCTTTCTGCTGTAGCAACCAAAGAAACACTTGTCATTCACTGTTATGCTCTAAGTTGTAGCTCAGCCTACTTCTTCATACTCTGAGAAGTCAAGATTAATTCACAATTATAAGTGAGCAGGCAAACCATATCAATTTTACAAATTAGACTAATCCTGGAAGAGCCCATCATGATGGTACCACTAAAAAGACAGACCTTCCAGAGCTATAGCACAGCAAGCTGGGAACCCTTGCCCTTATACTTTTCCCTACCCAACGTCCTCTGCCTTGGGAATGCACCAACTCAGCTGATTCAAATCTGCCTCCTAGAGAACGTTTTCTGTACAGTACATAGCATGATACGGTGATAAATAGGTTTATACTACTAGTTTGACATTGAGCAATGAGTTAACTTCTCTGGAGCTCAGTTTCCTCATACGTCAAGTGGGGACAGCTGCTACGCTGCAGAGCGGTGGTGGGGAGACAGAATCCAAACCCAGCACATCTTGGGACTCAACCTCGTGCGTTTACTCAGGTATTTCCTCTGCACGTAATCGTCCCTCTGCCTTATTTACTAGACTAAACCCTGAGGAGGAGGCAGTGAATCAGGTGAGAATCCTGTCATGGAGCATACAGTCTACCTGGGGAGGAAAGCAGTAAACAAACTACGGTTACTATAAATACACTGCTGGGAAGAAAACACACCGTGGGGTGTGACAGTTACTCGGGAGGGGAAGGCCTGCTTTAGAAAGAGTAGTGGGAAAGGTGACATTTAATCTGGAAGGATAAAAGAAGCTTCTCCAGTGAAAAGCTGGGGAAAGAGCACGCCAGGCGGAGGGCGGAGAGAGTGCAGAAGCAGGGGAAACGCTCCATGGCGTGGAGTAGGCCCGAGTGGCTGGAGCGTCGTGGACTGGCTGAGAGGTGGGCAGGTGGGTAGGAGGAGTTTGGAATTCTACTAGCAGTAGGAAAGTATTCAAGAAGGGATGAATCATAGGCTGATTTGCAGGAAGGAGGGCAATTAGGAGTAGGCCAGGCTTGGAGGGGTGAGAGCAGGAGCAGCTGCACAGCTGCAGGCAGAGCCAACGGGGCTTGGGCATAAAGTGCAAGTGTGGGAAGGAAGGACTCGGCATGGCTCCCCGTTTTAAATGTGAGAGGGATGCTCCCTGTTATAAGTGTCTCCGGCTCTTTACTTTCCATGCCCTGTGACAGGACCTAATGTATCCTCTGCCCAGAACACTCTCCCTATCCCTCGATATCTGCTTAAAATTTCCTGATTATCCATAGAACACAGCACCATACAGCCATCACTCTTTCCTTTCCTTGCCTTATTCATCTTCAGAGAATCACTACCTGACACCAGTTGATTTATGTATAAATTTTCTGCTTCCTCACTAGAATTTAAGCTCCATGAAAAAAGGGGCTTTATCTGTTCTGCTCATTGTTATGGTCCCAGAACCTAACTAAAACTATGCTGGCATATAGTAAAAATACAATAATTATGCCTTGAGTGGATGAATTAGTGAGAATGTAAATGAATGACTAAATAAATGAAGTACTTTGCTACTAGAGATCTGGTCCCAAAGCTTATGGATGGCTTTTCAGTCAAATGGAATACCTCTGCCTGAGGTAGTTCTTGCTTGAATTATTATGTGCAAGTTAATTTTGCAAGCTTGGATGAGGCTACTGAAAATCAGAGGAAAGCAAAAGGACATAACAACCCTTCACTCCTCGGCATCTTCAAAGCTTTCTCCTTTAATCAAGTTAGACCAATGTGTAGCTATATTGAATTTTTCCTAAACAAAGTAATTATTAGACTCTCATCTTTGTGTAAATGTAACATTTTAAAAATCATGTAAACATTTTCCCACATTTCTACTCTAGGAAACATTATTATAGAAGTGCTACCACAATATAAAATGACCCACTCATCAAACACCTCAGAGTTTAGGACCAAGAGAAAAGGCTGCCTTTTGGGAAAACTTGTATGTTTCATGTTTTCTTTTCAACCAGATGAAGAGAATAGCTCATACTGTTTTCTTATTTTCCCTTGACTGATAGGAAACTCTTATGATAAAGTTAGTGTACAACTGCAATAATTTCATCAGCATAAGTCCCTAGTACAATTATCTCCTCCTGTCCATTATTTAGCTTTAACATCCCATTTACATAGGGATCTTATGTTACCTAAGTTCTTTCTGAAATTGTTGGTATACATAATAAAGAGCAGGAAAGCTGTACTCCAGGCCTGCCTCTTGCATAGCTGGGTAATCTCTTCAGCTCACTTTTCTCACTTTCAACATCTTATAATAGGGACTAAATCTCTAATGTCATTTTAAGTCCTAAGATCTTATAATGGTATAGCTAAGACCTCTTAATGTGATTGGGAAAAGGCAAGGTTTTCATGAGTATATTTACAACTGATTTTCACTTATGTCAAAAACACATGGTCTTTTGAATGTAACATTTAAAAAAAAGAGAAAAAAGGAGTGGGGGTATATGCGGACCTATTTCTTTAATGTAACATTTTTAAAAAGTAGAAAAAAAACACACATGGTATCCAAATATAATTCATAAATGACAAAATCCATTTCTAATTCCTTACATCCTTAAAGGAGTTGTCTACCCCACATTTTTAGCCACTATCACTCAAGTTTAAAAAGAAAGATTTCTTTTACCTCTTCAAGTCGTGCTCTTGTGGAGAACTGACTTGTTGTTCCCATCACCATGCGAGTTATGGAAGGGGAGCCAAGTTCAAACCTAGAAATGATTATCAAAATGTACTGTGAAATATTTGTTCATTCAGCATACATTTTCAAGTCCCTCCTATTATCAAAATGTACTGTGAAATATTTATTCATTCAACATATATTTTCAAATCTCTCCTATACGTTATAACATTTAACTAAAAACTGGTTAGGCCAAAAGAGATAAGACAAGCTCTCTACCTGCTAGTGCAGTAAGATCTAGTTGTAAAAAAGAATATATACATACAGCAGAATAAAAGATGAAGTATCCAGAAGAATATGATAGAGGTAATAAGGGCTACAAAAGTTAGAAAAAGACAACTACAAAAAAACAGAAGTGATAATGCAAGACATGGGCTGAACTGTGAGGAGGAAAGCTTCAAATAGGTTGATGGGCATGGGAAGGAAACATTCCAGATGAATGGAAAATATTACTATCCAGATTTATTAGCTAGCATTGAATTAAAAAGTTTTATATTTTCTAAGATACTTTAAGCACTTCAACTTCCTATCTTCAGTTCAAAAAACAAAACCCCTTTAGACTGTTACTGTTTAACAAATAGCAAACCTGAAACACAACAAGGTTAACGAACTTACCCAGTCACAGCACAATTTTTGGCACTACTTACTTTTGTACAAGTTTATTCCAGTTTTCCCTCAGAAACTGCCACGCTAATGGATATCCCACTGGGTTTCTGCCAATGAGTGTAAGAATACTTGGAAACTCCTGGGTTTTTATTATATCTCCCTTAAAACTTTCATCTAGAAGCCTAGAATAATTAAGAAATGTTAGTAAGAACTGGTGATGAAAAAGTTAGGAATGACCCCAATCCACTAATTTGTGAAAAAAGATACATCCTGCCCATGATAAAGACCAAAATAATAAATAGGCAAGCAGAACCCTGATAAACCCTCTACAGCTACATAATAAAAAAACTAACATTTCTACAGTATCCACAACACCTATTCTCATATAGTCTCTCATTTGCTCAAAATAGCTAAGAAAGGTAGCTCCAGTAAATATTTCTAAATATATTAAAGCTTTAAAGATGCTCAGATATAGACTCCTTTATTTTTCCTAACACCGAATTTTCCCTTGTTCTTACTGTATTCATTAGATATGTACCCAGTTGCATAAATAGACCCAGCAGAATAGGTGAGACCTGACCTAGAGAACAAAAACAGATGCCAGAATGAACCTGATCTAATTTAATTTCCTGTGGTCACACAAGCATGAATGAATTACTCACCATTGAAGCTTTTCCTTATTTTGACTCGTACAGAGGGCAAATTCAATTTGAGCTTTCTCAGTAGTAGACAAAGAAGATTGATATTTACTGTACAGAAAATCCCAGCCCTCGGTGCTCTGGGCCCCCACAGCAAACACCGCCAAGGTCACATCGGTAGGTAAGCTATGGAAAATAACACACCTGGTGTGAGTCTGAAATGTAGGAAGCAAATTTAGATGCATAACAGTGACCAATTATGGACTAGTGAACTGACCCCATAATCAGAGAACCACACCCAGAGTTACAAATGAACATCGTTTCTTTCCCTTAGTTACATCTTACAAAAGAGATAAGTGAACTTCTCTAAAATTTAGGTTTTAAGTAGCTTTCTCAAAAATGGAATATGAAAAGCCACTCTTATAAATAACTACATTTCTCAAGTACTTTAAATGATGCTCCATTAGAGGTCACTTTTCAAGCCAAAAGAAAATTCAAACTATATTCAAGATTTATTCTAAGAGCAAAAGACAGAAATCCAAAAGGACAGGATAAGACTGAATTTCCCAGTGGATATGGGAGAAAAGCCCGGGATCTATCCTTTGGGGGAGCAGGAAGAAAGGATTCACTAAGTTCTTTTTTCCTCAATTAAAATTCTGTCATAGCCAATCCGTATATATCTCGAGTCTTTTCATGAAGGAGGGTACGAGGGTGAGGTCACTGAGTTGGGCTTAAAAGCTAGAAGAACTCTCTGTGGTGAGCATTTCTTAAATTTAAATGGAGGCACTTGGGTTGTTGGCATAAAGGTTTCCCGGAAGAAATTTAAGCTCTAGATATAAAAGGACTGAAGTGTAGCAAGAATAAAGATCTCTAGCTATGGTAAGATCGTACCTTGTTTGGAGAGTGTCCTCAACTACTATGCATCCCCATCAGGAGCTCTGCAGACCCAAAGAAGCTACTCTAAGATGTATCGCCTCTACTCCTGTGCTGCTTCGCTATTTCAGTTCTGATAAGGTTTTGTGTCCTTGTCTATATAAAATGGGAATTATTCTAAAACCGTTCCAACCCCACAGATATTTGACTTAATGTGTACAGTTCTTCCTAGCATTTCTTAAAGAACAGAAAAGGAGAGATACATAAATAAATCTTAAAAAGCTATTTCATGTCTAGGAAAGAGTAGCAGGGGAAACTTGTCTACATTTGTTTGGTTCCCAACCTTTAACACTGATGATAGAAAACAGAAAGCTTCCCATCAATATATTGATTATTCGGTAAGGACAGACCTCAGGTTTCCGTTGGATTCCTTCCACTGCCTGAAGTAGTCTTCTGCCCTCTGCACACATGGCTGATACTTGCGCACACAGGCAAGGAGCAGGAGCTGACTGCGCAGCATTCGTTCTGAGAGCGAGCCCTGGTCGGTCCAGGTCTGCCTGTCGATGAGGCCCCTGAGCAGCCGGATGAGGAAGGCCTGAGGGCAGCAAGGGAGGAAGAGGGCGGCTCACCGTTACTGCTCAGGTTTATAGAACCCCATGTCTTCAGGGGATGGGGGCTATTTTTGAAAGCTTAATCCAATTCTTATTTTTAGAACTGCATAGTTCTGCTTATATTTAATTTATGAAAGTCCAAAAATAAGAAATAATGATGAATGGTTTCAGTATTTACATAATCTTTTCTAAAGATATCCTTATCTATGTAAAATCAGGATGAACTGCCACTTTTAAAACAAAAGTAAAGAGACAGTTTATATGACTAAATTTTGAAAACATTATGCAACAGGACTTCATGATATTTTGCCCAAAATAACAATTTTGTGCTTCTTCCTCAAGTACCTGAGGACCATCATAATACTGAAGTAAAATTATATAATGAATTTGAGCAAGAAGGGGAATAATGAATCCATGAAAATTAAGTACAAACTCCAACACTGCCATGTCTATTTCTAATTCCAAAGTAAAACCAAAATTTTACTCATCAACCCAAGTACTGAATTAATGTTGACTTGTTTTCCTTAATATATACATCAAGTAATAAAAATACAATGATAAGAACTTTTTTCCCACACACACACACAGAACAAATCAGTTATATAACTATTTGATTTACTTCAGGCTTTTACCTTGAATTGTGTTTCCACTTCACTCATATCTCTTTTCTCCATTAACTTATACATAGGTATCAACTCATTCAAACCTTGGAAAATTGGCGTAATTTCTGTTTCATGTTTCAAGTACAGGGTTAAATCCAAGGCTTTTTCAATGGATAGCTTTCCAATGCTGAACAAGAGACACCATGGTTAGTTATTTGAAAGATAATTCAGGAAATCAACTTTTTGCCTCAAAATATATTTAATTATCTTCTAGCAAAATATCCAATCAGACATAAATGCCCCTCATACATGCTGACCTTTGTATTAGTATGTTTTCTGTCATACATGACATCTGGCATGTTTATAATGTAGAGGAAGTCTCTCAAAAGCCAGGCTAACTTGTGGTTAAGACAAAATGGAGGTATGTCAGCGCTGCTGGCCACTCTAGGAAATATTGGGTTTTGTGTGCTGAACTTCCAGAGTAGGAAGGGGATGTCAAAGATCCTTCAGGAAGCCTGGTCTGAAAGACTACCATTTAGTTCAAAAATATGAATTCCTAGAGTAAACACATCTTTTCCACTTCAAAAAGAATCTGAATACAGATACAAACCCTTCATTAAAGAGGACTGGTGTTAAAGCCTCAATGGTATGGTATAGACGATAAAAGTAAACACAGAATGCTCTGAGATTTAAGCAGAAAAATGTTTAGGCAGAAAGAAATAGATAAGCAGCCTCCAACTTTTCTCCTGTCATTTTGTGTCACCTTGAAAGGCCCGGAGTGGAGATGAGGTGGAAGATCAGAAGGAAGAAGCCAGCGTTCAGGGCAGAGGGCCATGGAATACCCTTTCCCACCCCGATGGTTCCCTTAGGACTTCAGTTGTGCCTAAATATTCAAGAAGTTTGGATTTTAGACTTGGGGACCAATTCCTTAAGAACCATTGTCATGGAGCAAAAAGTTGGATAGCATTCGCTTACCCACTTGGAGGACATTTGATGAGGCCAAGTTTTATGAGCTGTATTCCATAAAGATAACTGTGAAGTTCTAAAGCAAACCTTGGTGCCTGGTCTTGTTCTTCTAAGACGCCTTCAAGACTGATAAAGACCCCGGCAAGGGAGAAAGCTATCTATGAGAACAGGGCCAGACAAAGCTGCACGACAGAGCCAGTGGCTCCACGAGGGTCCTGGTCTCTTGCTGTTCTGCACTTTTCAACTTTCTTAGCAGCCACATGCAGGAAGCTAATCGTAAGGCTAAAAGCAATCTTGGGTTGTTAGAAGAGCTTAGGAGCAAACACCCTTCAGCTTCTTATTAGCAATCAATCAATCACTTTCATCTTTAGCGATCAAGAAATTGAACGATAACAGCTGCTTTCAAAAATAAGCCAAGACCGTGCAGCTTGTATTACCTGACAAGCTGAAATGCATTGTTAATGAGACTCGCCCGATCATTACTGCTGATTGCTGTGTGGGTTCCTTTTAAAAGGCCAGTCAAAGAATCCCATCCATCATCCTCGTAATGCACAATGTAATAGCCATTCATTCCCACATTAAACTTGATCCATTCCACCTCTTCTGGGAGGATGAGCACATCTATTGCAAATAAAATAAATCAGAGTTCCATTTCCTCTCTTGACTGATGAAAGCTTTTCTGATCCAGGGACTAGACAAGGAAACTAAAGAAGAGATGAACACTGAACAATTTGACATCATCCATTATTTCTTTTAGAAACCAGAAAACAGCAATACTATATACAAAAGTTAACAGTGGCTTTAGACACCAATTTTCAGGAATTTGATTTATAGATCTATGAAAAGAATGCAGCACATCTACGGCTATTTCAGAGAATTTTCACTATATATCCCTCCTTTATAGCATTACATAACTGAACTGTTTTAATCTATATCTGGCAAGATGCTGGCCTTCTTATTTTATAAACTGGCAGTATTTTCAACCCCATATTCTTCACTAGAAACTAAAAGCCACAGATTTGCTTACGATAAGAATGACCTGATCCCTTTTGTTTTAAGCAAGATAAATAATAAAAGGCACTTAGTATTTAAATACTACACATTTCCACAGTTTCTCCTTGAATTAGAATACTTTTTCCCGTAATAAATTACCCATTTTTGTCGTCAGCAAAAATCTCTGGATTGAGTCTGATTTGCTGGTAATGAATGTCAGTGGAACATGCCATAGGTATCTAAAAGAAAGGAAAAATGAATTGCTTATTTGTTGATTCAATACAACAAGCAGCTATTAAATTACCTATTATGTAACAGGTACTGTTTAATTCAAGACAGGATGGGTACCAAACTGCTACAGCCAAGAGTTCAAAACATCACTAACCTGTTTTCCAGTTTTTTAGGGGGTGCCAGCTCAGGCACTATTGATTCTTCTTGGACTCCTTGAGTAGATCTAGGAGTCTGGCCTCAAGTGAGCCCTGAAAGCCTTTAGAGCAATTGGCTATTTGGGGCTCAGAGGGCTTGGCTTAAAAATAGTGACCACAAATAATGGCACAAATCATAGACTGAGAATACAACATTACTTACTCTGTAGAAATTCCTGCCAATGATGCATAACCTGAATCTGCTCATGAAGAAACACCAGAAAGCCAAATAAAAGGAATTCCTTTTTACTAGTCTTGCAAATTCTCTATAAGTCTAAAGTTGTTTCAAATTAAATATTTTTTAAAAACTGTCCATTCAGGGTTAATCGGGTTATAGCCGATTGCCCTCTGCAGCATTCAGCTGGCAAACAAGCTTCAGGATCTAGCACAGACTTACAAAGAGAATTGGACCTCTCACAATACCCAAAATTGACCCAATTTTTATGTCCTTAGTTCCAACCCAGATGCCAGACACTATAATAACTCAGTGGCAATTACTCAGCTCAAAGTTGAGCTCAAACCAGTAATTAGAAATTACCATCCTATCACACTATAAAACATGTGCATGTTAAAACATTACATATCATCAGCTCAACTGAGGTCAACTGAGGATTAAAGCTACATTCATCCCTTGGGGAAGACAGTGGAGTATAACTTGAGAGGATAGGAGATTCAATTGAAATGTTTTAGGGATAGTGGTAAAGGCTCTATTCCAAAATGAAAATTCACCCTGCAAGGCAGATGTGACTTAGGCAGGAAAATGAGTTTCACTTCATCAATCTTACCCAGTTCCGGGGGCACTGGCAGATCCCTTCATGTAGTGCTCTTGCATCACGTGGACATTCCTGCCTCTCACTGTGATGGTAATCAGGGGAAAGCCCTTCTGCAGAGTCCAGGTGTTCATCATGGTTTTCACATCAAGGCCCTCCTGACGCCAGTGCTGGTTTATACACAAAAAGGCAGATGCATCAACCACTTTGACCCAACTCAAAGAAAAGAGAACTCCTGCTTGTGTGGCAAGGGCTACAACTAGGTGAGAACCTCCCTGGGAAGCTCTTCTGATCCCTCTCTCTGCTTCCCTTTCCCGTGCCCCCAGCACAGCACCTGTGTTGGGACATTGACTGTCCCGACTGTTTACTTTTCATTCTCCTCCACTGCAGGTGCAGTACTTCATTCTGCTGGGTACACCCTGGGTTCCCATAACATCCAGCACAAAGCAGGCACATGAATGAATGAAGGTAGAGAAGGGAGAGAGAGCAGGGTTGCAACCTACATAATTACATTTGTCCTCAGAAAAGCAAGCTGGAAAAAAATATTCAGTCAAGAGTCTGGGCTTCCAAAATGGTCCATGTGCAACAGTAGTGAACTCAAAAAAGAGTATATTTTAAAGCTTTTAAGAAAATATTTTAAGCTAGTAAAAGGGTAAAGTAGGCTATAGAAAAATCTAGGAATCACCAAATAAAGCAATCACTTTTTTTTAAAAAGCCAAGAAAATAAAAATATGGTGGATAAAGTGTTGTTGAACCTCCAGGCTCACCCTCCGCTGCCTATAAAAACACTCCCTAAGACCAGATAAGCAAAACCTCAGACTCTTCTGTGACTCAGATATTATAAATATGTTATAGCTTAGCAGTTAAAAACATGGGTTTCTTTGGAGTTAGATCTTAGTTCAAATTCTGCCTCTGCAATTCACTAACCATATGCCTTTGGATTTAATATTCCTATCTATAAAAAAAAAAGTGTTAATAATAGTCCCCCACTCATAGGTTACTGGGAAGAAAAAGGAGATAATACACATATGTGCTTAGCATATGCCAGACACACAGTAAGTGCCCAAGAATGTTTGATGCCATTATTTGTTTCTTCACAAATACAGAGCTCTGGGCATGATTGGCATATACTGCTGACCGATAGGATTCAGACCCAATCCACCACAGAAGCATGCCATACATTAACTCCTCTACAGAGAATGAAACTGAAGAAATTAGTATCAGTGAGAAGCTGGCAGGTTGTTCAGCCCCATTCTGTGGATAATTTTTAAGAATAAGTGTTAAAAACCTGTCACTTTGGTAGAGTTTACATGCAGTCTTATCTGGAAAGGGAGTGATATAATCAAGGACCTAAGAAAGACTGGCAGAGTTACCTTCAGTGAATATGGAGTAAAAGGAGCAACATATGCAGACACAAAAACTTACTGAGGATGAAGATGAATGTTGACCTTTAAAGCAAAAGCCATCAGTCCTTTGTGTGCCATCTGTAGGACAAATCTAAAAACCAAAATAAGCATATCCCTCTTATTTCTGTAGAAAACACTCATGATTCTTCTTAGAGGAATTAATACGATAAAAAAAAAAACACGATAATAAGCCCATCAATTCCATTTGTAGAGATATTCAAAAACATACTCACACTTGCTATGCTATTCCACAGGTCCTCATTTTTTGTGTTTTTATAACTATACTTCTGGAGGTATTGTACAATACCATTTTTAAATGCATCCGCATTAAGATAATCCCTTAGCATATTCAGAATACAAGCTCCCTGAAAAGACAATATAAATGATTGTTATCTATAGCTTGGTCACAATCTAATCGACCTTAAACGCTTCATTTTGGAATAACTAATTAAAAGTGTAACTACAATAACAGTTTAATGTGTGGCATTTTCTGAAATGATTAGAGTAAGTGGGTTAAACCTGGATCTGTCTAAGCAAAAGGCCTGTCAAATAGTTTATACTTTTAGTCCACTGGGGCCATTATTTTCCATCAGTGATCAAGCCTCCTTGATGTTAATCAATGATGTTAATCAAGCAAATTAACATCATTTGCCAGTTCCTCTACTCATATGTGAGTAGACAGAGATGCTGATTAAACATCTGACCTTGGACCATCGGGCACCCTCACTGCCACTGCTGCACAGGAGTGGATAAGAGGTGAATACAAGAGGTGGGGCAGTAGAGCTGAAGCAGAGGTAGGTAAGAAAAGAATGGTGGGTGAGCTCAGGGAGCCCAGGCAGCCTGAGCATAGAGAGCTGAGGAAGCAAAAATAGTGAGAAAGGTCACAGAGAATTCCCAGATACTCTGCATTCCATGTAAACTCCCATTCCACTTCCATTACCAAAGACCATGGGTCACCAACTCAAATGCCTACAGTGGTCAAAAAGATGATATAAATAAAGGAAGTAGTCCTAGGGAAGGAAAAATCTCTTCATTTCCTTTTTCCCCTGCACTTTTCTGTTTTATTATTTTTATCCCCCCACCCCCTTCCCCCACCAGCTGGCTCCCGTGTGTCTGCTCCTCTTCTTTAGGAGGCACTGGGAGCCAAACCCAGGACCTCCCACGTGGGAGAAGAGTGCCCAACTGCTTGAGCCACTTGCACTTCCTGATGGTTGCTGTTGTCTTGCTGGTTGCTGTGTCTGCTTGTTGTGGTGTCTGCTTGTCTTCTTTAGAAGGCAACAGAAACTGAACCCAGGACCTCCCATGTGGGTGGAGAGCACCCAACTGCTTGAGCCACATCCACTTCCCACATGCACCCCTTCGTACTTTGGATGAAGACATGGGAGCAAGAAATAATTTACTTTTCTGTTCACTACAGAAAAGTAGCATCCCAAATAGCAATGCATTCCCAGTCTCAGTGAGGAGACAATAGAAATGGACAAGAATGGCAGGAAAATTGGAAAAGCAGAATTTTGATCTTATAAAGGAGGAGCCATGCTTAGCTCAAGCCAATGTTACCAAGGGAAATATAGGCCAGTGGGCTTAGAATCTCGTTCCCAAGAGAACCAGAAATATGGGTATTTATATGAAATCTCACAATTATTAAATATTGGCAACAATTTCCAACTCTGTTATTAAATATGCTGTGCAGAATCATACTTTGCAGTTCAATAATATAAAGCATGCATGAAAAAGAAAAGATAAGCTCCACAAGGGCAGGAATGTTTTCCTGATACGAAGTGATGTTCAATGCCTATTTGTAGAATGATGAATAAAGGGCAGAGTTTCTGTGGGCCATGAACTTTCAATTTATGACAGAGTAAATAATGATTAACTGACCATAATATAATCTTTAGGATCATGAGCGAAACAGTAAGTTAGGCCCAAAAGTAAACTCCAGCCAGCAGGGGTCAGAGCAGAAGGCGTTCAAACCAGGTTGCCCCTTACCCAGTAAAGCCACCCACAATTCGAACTATAATCTTTCCAACTCAGTATTTATAAGTTTAGTGTCTGACTTTACTCTTATCATTGATTTATACCTTTTCATAAGAAACGTCATCAAACATCTCCCGAATCTGAGCAGGATTCTCCACAGGAGTGGATATGGGGTGTGAGGAATTTAACGCATCTACCTCCATTGCATCAAAACACTTGCCAAAAAAATGTTCTTCCTATTGTGACAGAAAAAAGAAAACATCACCTATGATTTACATTTGGACCAAAAATATGAAAGAATGAAAGTTTGATTTGGGTTAATAGGTTTTACTTTAAATTTCTGGGTCAATCTATTACATATATCTAGAATTTAAAGAATAAAGTAGAATTACTATTTTCTAAAGAGCATCCAAAAAATCTAGATAAAACATTTTAGATTTTGTTCATCTTAAATACTTACCACTTTAGAATGAAGAAAATTTCATATTGACTTAAAAACAAAACTATTATGTCTATAGCCAAAAAGCACAAATAGCAACAAAACAATTCAGTGATTTCAACAATTCCACTCATCATTTATACTATTTGAAAGGAAAGAAATTTAGCTTTAAATTCATGAAGTGAAAGGAAAAAAAAAATGGAGGCGAACAAATTCCAACTATAGTCTGATTTATTAGGACACATTCATCCAATAGAATAATATCATCCATAATCATTTGCATTATTGGTGGTTGTGTGGAAACATAGAATATTTATGATCCATTGTAGCATGCTAATAATATGTACATTATAACTAGAACTATATTTATAATGTACACAAGAAGTAAACAGGAAATGAATATGCTCAAATAAAAAGAACTTCCCTATTAAAAAATAGTTTTTTACATACAAGTTTCCTTTTAATTTTATAACATGTAATGATGACAAGTTAAATAGGTGATTTTTAAACAAATGTAGCTTTTCCAAAGTATTAAATTTGCGGCCCTTGAGTCTAGACTCATATACAGTCAAATCTGCAGTTATCGTAAGCATAATCCATTTGATTTGGCAAGTAGATCCCTATTAAGACAGTAAATCTGTACCTAATTCTTCTGCAATGAGTAACCTAATACTCTGCAATGAGTTGGGAAAATGACAGGGAGCAGACAGGCTGCCATTATCTTTATTTCTTTGCTATTAAGAGAGGGCAAAATGTACTACTTAATTTCTTAACAATCATAGATTTACAACCCAGTCTGGAAATTAGTCTTTGTGTCATTATCTCGAAAGTCCATTAGCATTTTGAAATAAGATTCATAATCTAAACTCTCAAGGAAGTTACTAATTAAATTCCTTAAAGAACTTTATAATCAAATATTAGTAAATATTTTCCAGCAACATTAAATAAAACAATATATTAATCTAAAATGTAAAAAAATAAATGTTTCTTACAACTTTCAGTTCTGGATGAGTCACACTAACAGACACATACTCCATAAATTTGGCAAATCCCTCATTTAGCCAAAGATCATTCCACCATTCCATAGTGACCAGGTTCCCAAACCACTGAAAGGAAAAAATTATACAGATTATTCACATATTTCTATGGAGACCGGATTATCTGCACAACCATAAATATAAGGCATTCATTCAGAAGGAAATATATTTTAGATGTCTAATGTTAATTTATGAATGATAACTCATATTTATAGAACTGATATTTTGCCCAAGTTAAAAAAAAAGCCCTTATAAATGCATTATAAAATATGAAACCTAATGCTTTAGAGAAATAAATTTTCCTATGAAAAATAAAACAAAGTAAAAGTTATCAATCCAATAGATGAATAGTCTCATACATCCCATTTAAGCAACATAAACATAGTTTAAACACCCTTTTAAAAACATGTGATTGAACTTCCATACCTGGTGGGCAAGTTCATGGGACACAATCATTGTGATGCCAAGCTTACTTGATGCAGAAGACTTTTCAGCATCAAACAATAAAGAAGATTCTCTATATGTTGTCAGTCCCCAGTTTTCCATAGCACCAGACTGAAAGTCAGGAATAGCAGCAAGATCTTGGGAAGGAAGGAAAAAGTATATACTGCCCATCTCTAAGATACACTGTCTTCAAACACACTAACCTTCAGAATAGATGCATGTCAGGACCAAAAGAAAAGTCAAGCTACCAGTTCAGAGTCATTGTGAAAGGGGACCAAAGATCCCCTTTCACAAAGGAGAAAAGGGCTATTATGGACCTGATTAAAGACACTTTGCCACTGTGTGACACAGTGAGACTTGGGTCTCGGGCCTCCTGACTCCATTTCTAACTTCCAAGGAACTGAGCGACCGAATAACCTTATAATTGCCTCAACCATCTATTTTGGATATCCACAGACCCAAATACACCTAAACACTCAAACACACAAGTTTTATAGGCTCATTTAAGTAGGAAAATACAGGTTTCTTATGCTGGGTAATTAATTCACTAAAAAAATTTTACTGAGCATCCTCTACATCCCTGCCAAGCATGTGCCAACTACGAAAAAAATGCAACTCTGCCCTCTGCTCTTAGAGTCTGCCCACTAATACATCTGGATTTATCTTTAAAGTTGGAAATCAAAATTGTCCTCATACTATGTGCCTTAGGATGATATCAAGATCTGATTCTATAATCAGTGGAAGTTTATTGTATAGATCAGGGCTGAGGAGATGCTCAGAAAGGCCAGCCGAATGCTGGCATCGGCAGTTGCTTTTTGACATGAGGGGCTGCCAAGATAACCATGGGGAAGCCAATTATGAGGATATAATCTCTGATGGGGGTCATCAAATGCCCTAATTTGTAATATCTATGCAAAATCTTTACCTTGTTTGGGTAATGGATACGGAATGCTGAAGTAATCCTCATAAAATTCTAAAAGAGTCACAGCGGCATCCAATGCATAATCTGCTTGATTTATCTTGTCTGGCACAGCATATACAGAAACCTGCAGAGAAAGGAACAGAAAGGTATTCAAACACTCAAGTGGCTCCCTTCCATAATGATGAGAAGACCAACATTAATGTCCCCTCACAGAGGGATATGGTTGCCAATATGAAAGAAGAAAATTGGCAGTTCCATTTCCTGTAATAATGGTGACTGTACCTGACTGACTTCTCTTATGAAAACAATTGCAAATGCTAGACAACATAGATTTAAAAAAACTTTTAATATATTTTCATGAAGTGCAAAAAAAAAAAAAAAGGAAAGAAAGAAAAGAAGACTTAGAGCCAAAATGAAATGACAGCAAGCCCCTCAGAAGTCAGCAGAGCGCTGCAGCCAGCTTTTGCCCTGAGTGCACTGGCCCAGTGCAGGTAGGCTTAAACTTAGATTCTCATTGGCATTGAAGAACTCCGGGGATAGGAGACAAAGGTAGGAAGTCTAACAGGAGCTATTCCCCTACTCAAAGTTGGACCCCAGAGGACCCAACCTGTATGTAAGGGTAAACTAGAAATAACCACCCTGCCTCATTTGAACCTTGGGAAATGAATGGAGAAGAGAGGGGAATCTCCTTTGAGAAATTGCAGCTAAAAGCTAACACTCATGCTGTTCAGCAGCTGGACTCATAATAACCAAATAAGCCTAAGACCTGAAGCCTAATGTAATCTAAAGTGGTCCCTGAACAGGCACTTGTCCTCAGTCACCCCACAGAAGCAAACACACATTCTCCCTGGAAGATTTCACCTTCCACTAAGATAATATAAGCTCAGAGACATAATTCACAACACACACAGGGAAAAATTATACCATGAGTTAGAACCAACAGAAACAACAGACTATAGAATCTGACAAAGACTTCAGATATGACAATTACCAGACACAGAATATAAAATATGTATGCTTAATTGTTTAAAGAAATAAAAGGACTAAAAATACTAGTATGGATGAGACATTGTAAAAAGATGATTCACAGAAGAGTCATAAAAGTACCCAGAACAATAGGTGTTTTTGCTGATGGTTTCACTGCTAAATTTAGCTAGCTCTCTACATTCAAATATCAGGCATCACCTTCAAATCTCTTAAGTAAAGATACCTCCATAAGAATAAGGGGCTTCAGTACTAGAGGAGTAAAAGGCAATTCAGCACAGAAACCCTAACTAGCAGGCCTCAGTGAAAACCAGCAGAAATATTTGAGGTATTTTCAAGTAAAATGCTCGTCCCTCCCCCACAAAGTTTGCATTCAAATGCATAGCGTATAGTTGTATAGGTTGTTCACTACACAATGGTGCCCAGACAAAGGACAAGTAAGCCTTGAAACAAGATCTTTCTCCAGGTATGGCAGCATTCCCTGGCCCAAATGCTCTCCCCCAAGCCTTTCAACACTCCAAGCCAGTTGCTTGATCTTACTTTAGTCCAACAGACGGAAATCCCCTGCTCAGTTATTCATTAACATTCACTTCAAAAACTGCAAAATGTTATATCCAGAAGCAATCTTAGAAATCACTGTAGGATTTAGTCTAACTTCTAATTTTTAAAGAAGTATAAATTATATGCCAGAGAGAACAGGCCCATGGTCAGAGAGAACAGGCCCAAAGGTAAGAGCTGGGTAACAGCAGAGTCAGAACCATGGCCCAGACTAAGCCAAGCTTTCTCCACTTATTTGTTATGAGAGTAGTATTGTGAAAAAGAGCATCCTGGACAGTAAGGTGACCTATCATCCCAGTTTGCGTGAGACTGATGGAGTTCCCAGGAGGCAGGACTTTCGGGTTTATAAGTAGGACATTCCCAGGCAAACAAGGATGAGTTAGTCAACCAATGTGACAATCAGAGGTTCACCTTGACTCCACTCTTGGTCATCTTGCTGACAGACTCAAAATCTGAAATAATGAAGGCCACCAGGTAAGTGCTCATCTTCACAGTGACATCAAAATGGTCTTCTATGAGTCCATCAGCAACAGCCACAGATTTCACCTAAAATTAGAACTTAAATGATCAAGTAATCCAATTATTCAATACATCAAAAACTGTCCATAAAGAGAAATTTCCTAACTACGAGGCACAATATTGAAAGTATGTGGCATAACATTTCTCTATTTTAAAATTTATCTTTACAGTATCTTTGGTTATAATTTAAATATTAAGGTTAAACCATTTTTCTCAATTTCTCTATTATTGTGATATAATTCACATATCATAAAATTCACCATTTTAAAGTGTACAATTCACTGGTTTTTAGTATATTCACAATGTTGTGCAACTATTACCACTCAATTTCTTTCATACAATTCAGATGACTGCAAATGAACTCATATTTGGTATACATGGATTGATAATGGGGATGAGACAAAGCAAAGTTGAAATGCAAAACTTACTGGGTTTGCTAAGATGTGGTCCATTTTTCCTGGAAATATAGGTTTAAGAATGATCTGGAAATGCTTTATGCTTTTTTTTTATTTAATTTAATTTATTTCTCTCCTCTTCCCCCTGTTGTCTGCTCTCTGTGTGTTCTGTATCTGCTTGTACCCTTGGCGGCACCAGGAAACAGTGTCTCTTTTTTGTTACATCATCTTGCTGCGTCACGTCTGTGCGTGTGCGGCGCCACTCCTGGGCAGGCTGCGTGTTTTTTCATGCAGGGCAGCTCTCCTTGCAGGGCATACTCCTTGCATGTGGGGTACTCCCACACGGGGGCGCTCCTGTGTGGCACAGCACTCCTTGGGTGCGGCAGCTCTGCACATGGGCCAGCTCACCACACCGGTCAGGAGGCCCTGGGTATCGAACCCTGGACCCTCCCATATGGTAGGCAGACGCTCTCAGTTGAGCTATATCTACTTCCCATTTTATGCTTTAAGCTGGGTTTATATCTAACTGTATACAAGCTAAAAAGAGCTTCTGTTTTCCTGTATAATTGAAGTTACCCACGCCTGGGCCTGACGGTGCAAAGCCTCCTCCAAATTCCAATTCGCATCATTGAAATCAGCTTTTAAGTGCAACCAGGGAGCAGCCTTGCAGGGTGGGGTGGGGTGATAGAGATGCAGTCTAAGAGGTCTACTTAGAAGAAATCTAATTCCTCAGCAGACAGAACACATTGAGGAGGGACCCTGGAGAAAGGACCAGCCAGAACTAGCCCGGGGAAACCATGTTATGCACTTTTCCTGTAATCTCATTCCCACCTCCAGTCCTATGCCCTCTTCCCTCTTCTTTTTTTTTTTTTTTTTTTATTTTATTTAATTTTTATTTTAAATAGATTTTATAAATGTTATGTAAAAATGTAGGAGATTTCCATATGCCCCACTCCCTACCCCTCCCACACTTTCCCACATGAACAACATCCTTCATTAGAGCATTAGTGTAGTACATTTGTTGGAAATGATGAACACATAAATATATATATATTTTTTGGTTCTACGATCTCTTTATTTTTTTTCTTAAATGTTACATTAAAAAAATACAAGAGGTTCCCATATGCCCCCCACCCCCGTCACCCCACTCCTCCCACATCAACACCTTTTTCATCACTGTGGCACCTTCACTGCATGTGATGAATACATTTTGGAGCACTGCTGCACCACATGGATAACAGTTTACATTGTAGGTTACACTCTCCCCCAGTATATTCAGTGGGTTATGGCAGGATATATAATGTCCAGCATCTGTCCCTGCAATCTCATTTAGGACAACTCCAAGTCCCAAAAATGCCCCACATCACATCTCTTCTTCCCTCTCCCTGCCCTCAGCAACTACCATGGCCACTTTCTCCACATCAATGCTACAATTTCTTCCATTCTAGTCACAATAATTCCATAGTAGAATACCAGAAAGTCCACTCTAATCCATATTTTATTCCTCCATCCTGTGGACCCTGAGATGTCCACTCCACCTCTATTTTGAGAGGGGGCTTAGATTCCACGTGGGTGATTTTTCCCTCTTCTTAATACCTACCAGCCACCAGCTACGGTGCCTGCTGGTCACCCTTTGGCCATTCAAAACCTGATTCTTATAGCAAACCTAGGTTTAATCTTGAAGGAACTCAAATTACATCTTCTTTTTAAAGGCGTTCTACCAACCCCCAACCAAAATATCCATTTCTGAAATTGTGCTGAGGTCAGCTAATTAATAGGAAAGTAAGCTGATTAAACTAATTCAAATTTAAATGTGATTAACTCCTGCCCACCGCCCGACCACTTCAATGTGAGCTGTCCTGGGTGGTGCTGCAGAGACAGATGCTTGATGTTGTGTGTCGTGCCGTGGCCCACTGGGTGGACTGGGGGAGAGTGTGTCCATGTGGTGCAGCGGTGCCCCAGAATGTATTCACCAGGTGTACTGGATGTGTCACAATGATGGAAGAGGTTGTTGATGTGAGAGAGGTGAGGTGGGTGGGATGGGGGGTATATAGGGACCTCATATTTTTTTAATGTAACATTTAAAAGAAAATAAAGAATAAAAAAATTTAAAAAAAATTTTTTTAATAGTATATTCACTTTTCCAGCTTCCAAAAACATCCTTTCAGACCCCATTTTCCTTCTTTTCAGCTCATCTGCAGAATGAGGTCAGGCTACTCCTATCAGATTTCTGCCAATGGAGAGGCTTTTCTGTCCAAGGGATAAGATGGCATGTGAGGACTTTCTGATCCTCAGCAAGTAGTTCTAGATCTCAGTGGATTTGGACTCCAGCATCTTGGGAATGCCTCAGGGGCTCCTGGCCTTCCCTCTGCAAGCCTACGAATCTCTCTACTCATCTTCTTTAGTCCTTCCATCTCTCTGTCCTCTCCACCCCATCCCTGTTCTTTATTCTCCTACAAAGGTGACTATCTAATTAGAGAACCCACTCCTGCCCCAAGGAGCAATACCATAAGATTGGGACAGAGGGAAGCGGACTCGGCCCAGTGGTTAGGGCGTACCACATGGGAGGTCTGCAGTTCAATCCCCGGGCCTCCTTGACCCGTGTGCAGCTGGCCCGTACGCACTGCTGATGTGCGCAAGGAGTGCTGTGCCACACGGGTGCTCCCCGCGGAGGGGAGCCCCATGTGCAAGGAGTGCACCCCGTAAGGAGAGCCGCCCAGTGCGAAAGAAAGTGCAGCCTGCCTAAGAATGGCACCACACACACGGTGAGCTGACGCAACAAGATGACACACAAAAAGAAACCCAGATTCCCGGTGCCGCTGGTAAGGATGGAAGCGGTCACAGAAGAACACACAGAAAATGGACACAGAGGGCAGACAACTGGGGGGTGGAGGGGAGAGAAATAAAAAAATAAAAATAAATCTTTGGAAAAAAAAAACATTGGGATAGAAAACTGTAATTTGAAAAAGCCTATTGTGTATCTCAAATTTGTATCAGAAAAAAATGGCATAATAGTTTCTTGTTCTTTTCATATGCAAACTAGGGGAGAGGAAACAAAAGTTCTCGCCTGGTAGGGATTTACAGAGGCGTACTTTTCATGGGGACAGCACTCTAGTGAGGCCAGTTAGAATCTTGTTTGATGAAGGGCTCCTTAAAGTATTCAAAGGGGAGGAGGAATGTATAGATTTTTCAAGGTTGAGAAGTGCAGTACTAGAGGTTGATCTGTGGTTCTCAGAGGCCCTTGGTGCTGTGATATTGTTTCCCTGATGGGCAAAGGGATGAGACTGGACACCCTTCAGGACTCTGGCAAAACCTCTTCCAACCTGAGTCTCTTCCATGGTGAGCTTCTCTGAACAAAACACATTGAGAGTTGGTGTACAACTGCGGAAAGACAGTCCAGCTGGTACCTTTCTAAGGTTCCACAATCAGAGGATAATGGCACTAACTGAGTGGTCATCTCCAATGCTTTTATTCATTTGGCATGATCACCTTCTTGCCACTTTTAAAAATCAGAGGGAACGTTGTCTACATCTGTGTTAAAATAGAGGCTATTGGTGTCTCTTAGAGGAATTAAGCTATTTTTCATTACCTTCAGAACCATAATATTCTGAAAGCCTACTTTTCTTCTCTTTTTTTGCCTGCCTCAATTCATATTCATAGTTACAAATTTTATATTTAATATGAGTATATAAAACCTGTAGAGAATAACTATAGACTAGAAATATAGGCCTTATTAGAGGATTAGAAAATCATATAACTTTTAAAATGAAAAGTGCTTCATGAAGGATTAGGTAAACATAGAGCACTATCATTTAAACCTGCCCTGAATTCCTTACTTGGTTTCTTTCCTGGCAGCACTGATGATCTGGAATGTCTTACTGATATCCTCAATATCACTCTTACTGATATCCTGATTCTGGTCTGTTTTCCTCTGAATCTTGTTTTTTGTTGTGTTGTTTTTTGGCAGGGGTGGAGTGAGGGGCAATTTTTTCTTTGACTTCAAAAAATTGTGGATTGAAACAAAAAGAAATGTTAGTAACTATCAGGCAATAAGACAAACAGAACAGGTGCTGTGAATGTGAACCCCACTAGGGTCATACAAGTCATAGGAAATCAGATTTTTTCCTATGAGAAGACATAGGAGTTCAGACTTACCAATGGCATATTGGAGATGGCAACGTGCCTTGGCTCCCTTCTGATTTTGATTGAGAAACTTGCTTTGAGGGCAGGTTCATCAAAGCAAGGAAAGGCCATTCGAGCAGCAGTGGGTTCAAACTGTGTGGATGCAAGTATCCTAAAAATACGGCAAGTGAAATAAAATTACCGCATGACGCACCAGGGACTCTAAAACAGTTGTCTGCTTTTGTTTTTGTTTTTGTTTTTTACAGTTCCCAAAGTTACCATAAGATTGATGGAGTTCACTATTGAAAATAAATCCTTTACATGGCAAAAGCTATCATAAACTAAGCTAAAAGACAAATAAGAAACCGGAAACATTAAGTATAACATATTTGACAAAGGGTTTTTGTTTCATGTAGGTGTTAACTTGTAACCACAGGTTAAGACACATTATATAGATGCTTTTTAAATTAATCAAAAGGGTTAATATCTGAAATTACTGAAATTGGCTAGCCTGATTTCACCCTTCGTATGTGGCCATTTCCAACTTTGTTTTCTGTATTCCCTTCTCCCAGATGCCTTGATTTCTTAATAATGATAGTGATTATAACTTCATTACCCCCTCCCCGTTGGTACCCACCCCCCTCCTGGTTCAGCCCCTTAATGTTCATTAATGAAAGAAACTGTGCAAATTCCACCCCAATTTCTCATTACCATCCAGATACCATAAAATACTACAACTTCTGCAAACTGGAGAAGCAATTTTGGACCATGAGACCTACTGTGCTGCTTTGCTTGAATAACCAAATAAAGCTTTCTCTCTTTGAAACCCCAGTGTCTCAGGAATTGGCTTTAAAAAATGCATCAGGAGAAAAGAACCCACTTTTTTTTACAGCAGGTACTGGGGATTGTACCCAGGACCTCGTACATGTGGAGTGTGCGCTCATACACTGAGCTATACCCACTCCGCAAGAACCCACTTTTACTCAGTCTCAAACTCATTTGAAAGCTCTTCGAAGATGTTTTTAGTTAAGATGAGGCCAAACTGAATCAGGACAGCATCCTTGTAAGTAGAGAAAATCTGACATTGTCAGGAGGAGACAGAGTCAGCCATGTGACAGAGGCAGAGTCATGGACTGGCAGAAAGCCACCACCAGAATGCCACACACTTCATAGAAAGCATGGCCTTGATGGCACCTGGATTTTAGCCTCCAAAATGGTGAAACGATAAATTCCTGTTGGTTAAGCCAAATAGTCCATGGCTCTGTTACAGCAGCCCTGGCAAATTAAGATAGTTTTAACGACAGCCTTCAACAGAAAATGAGCTCTTAAAAAACTAGTAAGAGAAAAAACAAAAACCAAATAGGATAGGGGCAAAGGTCAAAGGCAGGCAATTCACAAAAGAAGGACATACAAATAGTCAATAAAAATATCAAAAGCTGCTCAACTTCCTTAATAAAGTAATGTAAAGAGAGATATCCCTTATTGGCCTTTTGGCTCTAAAAAGATTGCCAAAACATGGAATGGTTAGGAATGAGGATATGTGGGAAGGGATACTTCTAGGCATCTATTCTAAGGAGATGATTTAATAAAATGTGCAAAGTTACATCTACAAAGATGTTCATCAAAATGTTTTGCTGACACTTAAAAGGTGGAAACAATTGCTCTTCAAGCAGGGCAGGAGGTTAAATTAATCAATGTACAAATATATAAAAGCCTACCAAAGAGTCATTAAAATGTTGATGCATATCTAGTCATCCATATAAAATATCTCCCCAACCAATTAAGATAAAAACTCCTTTGTAAAATGGAAAATGTAACAATTGCATTTACATAAAATAATGTGAAGGTGTAATCAGCAGGGGTTCTTAACCTTTTTTTTGTTGAACGGACCCTTTTGCCAGTCAGGTGAAAACCATAGACCCCTTCTCAGAATGTAGCAGCAGATAGTTTTATAACACTCAACATCAAAGACCAGAGAAAATAAAGATAATAGTTGATTTTTTTTTTTTCAACTCAAGTTCACAGACCCCTGGTTAAGAACCCCTAATATACATGGAGATGTCTGGTCAAGGGAATTAAAAATATTTATTATATCAGGTATTTAATTTATTCTGATAGAAGTGGAGGAAGTGAAATTGGTTAATAAGATGAAAAATGAGACTTTTTAAAGTGAAGAAAAATATTGGCCACTTTTAACTCTATAAAGAAGATGCAAAAGTAAAAACGAAGAGAGAATCAACAATAAAGGCACTTTTAAAGTACAGTCCACCTGACATAATAAGTTTAGTGTGGTCAGTATTTGAAGCTAAAAAAAAGAAAATTACCTCATTTCTCCTTCCTTGGTTCTGTAGGTGCTTTTATAAAATCCGTAGAAATTCTCAGAAAGATTGCCAGCATAGTCAATGACAACTGTATACAGGAGGCCAACAAGGAGAGGCTCTGGAGCCAGAAGTGCGATTTGCTCATGAGGTGTGTATTCCAGGACCCTCAGTGGCTCTTCAGACTGCCTCTCTCCAGCTCCTCTCCTGAGGGTAGCCTTAAATATTTGCAGGTGGTGACTGTGAAGGATGATGGTACTGGTGGGCCGTCTGGCTGTGATTTCTACTTTGGTCGTTCCCCCAAAAGTCAAAGTGGTGAGATTTGCATGGATCATGAGATTGTAATGAACAGGGATGACATACTCAGGAAGGCGTACTTTATTCCAAGGAAATGGTGTCCCATCACTAGCTTTTGCAGAGGTAGTTTCACTGCTCTGACACCATGAAGAAGTCGACACAGTTAAGAGAGTCAACAGTGAGAAAAGTAGAAATGACCTAGTTGCGAGTGGCCATCTGAGGGATAGAGACACCATCCTTTTCTTGCTTAAAATACCTGGTGGCACAAATGTTTAAAAGCAAAATTGGTTTCAAGAGTCATTAAAATGTTATCAAGAGAGTATAATTTCAGAATTTATCACCCAGAATTAATAGATAAAAACTTCTGTAAGTACTAGTTCTTTTTCTGAGAGTAATCTTCCCTGTGTTATTGATTCATAGAAGAAAGAGGTCTAACAATTATTAACACCTACTAAAAAGCATCCTTTGGCTTTCAAAGCTTAAATTATCTACATCAGTAGGAGGTTCTTGGCAAAACAAAAGAACAAGTTTTGGCTGGTTTATACAGAAAAGGAATTATTGAAAGATCCTGAGTAACTCACAAATGAGCCATAGAATTGCCAGGACATTGAGAAATGAGACTCATTAGACGGGGAAAGGTGGAGAGCAGAATTACATCATAAAACATGAGGGCAGGCTACCACTCCCCACCAACACTGGACCTTGGAGCCCTTCAGCTCTGGAACTCAGAGGCTGACACTGTGCCAGTCGCCACCAGACTGCAGGCTTCACTGTCCCTGCTCTTTTGCACTACTTGTTTCCACTTCAAAGTCCCAAGAAGGAGCACCCCATTGTCTGAGCAGAGGTCAGGTGTCAACATTTCCAGGCAGGGAGGCAAAGGAAGCAAGAATCGGGACTTCGGTTGTGCAGTGGGAGACAGCTACTTCCCACCAAGCCTCATATCGTAGAGAACCCTTAAAACATAGGAAGCATAGAAAGGGGGCTGGGATGCTGGAGTGGCAGTTATCCATAACAGTAACCGTTAACAACACTGGTACCTTTGTCAAATTGATTGAAGTATTTACTTAACTAGGAATGACTTAGAGAATTTACGGTTGTTTTCACAATAGTTTGTGACCCTTATAGTCCATCATTATTTGCTGATTCCATGTTTGTGAATTCTCCTACTTGCTAAAATTTATTTGTAACTCCAAAACCAATATTCGCTGTGCTTGCATGGATTGGGAGCACATGTGGGGACATGGGCAGACATGCACAAACATAAAGGCATGAGCAGAGCAGTGGAAAATTTGAGTTGCTGAACACATGTTTCTACCTGAGGTCGAACAAGGTGGTGCTCTGCCTTCCTGTTTCAGCTCTCCATGTGAATAAGAGTCCTTTTCATGGTACATTTAGAGCCACATTTTTGTACTTTTTATTGGTGATTTCTCTGTTTAAAATGACTCCCCAAAGGGAAGTGGATGTGGCTTAAGCAATTGGGTTCCCGCCTACCACATAGGAGGTCCCGGGTTCAGTTTCTGGTGCCTCCTGGAGAAGGCAAGCTGGCGCAACCAGCTGGCACAACCAGCTGGTGCAGTGAGCTGACACAACAAGATGATGCAACAAAGAAACAAAGAGGAAAAGCAATGAGACACAACAAACCAGGGAGCTGAGGTGGCTCAAGCAATTGAGTGCCTCTGTCCCATGGGGAAGAACAGGTTTGGTTTCTGGTGCCTCCTAAAGAGAAGATGAGCAGACACAGAGAAAAGATGGTGACAGCAAACAATGTGGGGGGGGGGGGGGGGGAGGGAGGAATGGGGTTAATAAACAAACACATTTAATCTTAAAAAAAAAAAAAAAAAGATGACTACTCCCCAAGCTCAAGTGCTTCCAGTGTTCCTAAGTGCAAGAAGGCTGTGACATGCCTTAAAGAGAAGGTACATATGTTAAATTAGATAAGCTTCTTTCAGGCATCAGTTACCGTGCTTTTGGTTGAGTTCAATGTTAATGAATCAACAAGTTACTTAAAGAGTTCCATTTACTTGTCCCCCCAATGCAATTTATGATAAAACTTGCCAAATTTATGTTCACAGGCTTTGTTTAAATGTTCTAGAATACTCTGAAGGCAATGATACTGTTTCTAGATGGACTTAAACAGGGCACTATCTAAAAAGCTAGGAAACGAAGAACTTCCTAGGGAATTATAGGCAAAAGAAGGACCAAGCAAGAAACATAAGGTGCCTTTGAACAGAAGCACACATAAAACAGCTACGTATTGATCAGTTGATGAAATATGATCAGAGGCTCCCAGGAACCTAACCCTGTATATCTCAACTAGGGGCAGTGGTTCAGTATTTGCTAATTCAGTATACACAGAGACTTTATAGAACCTAACTACTGTGAATAATGAGAAGCAACTGTCTCAATCAGCACGATCCCCTCTTACAATCTTCCAACAATGATGTGTTGAATGCCTGCTACATACAAGGATGTGTGCTCAGTTCTGTATGGGAAATAAGAAGACACAAGACACAGACACCACCCCCCCGCCAGGTCTTCAAAATCTGACAGGGCAAAAAACATTCATATGCAAATAATAAAACACAACATAGAAAGCGTGGATACTTTAAAATTTAAAATAAAAGAGAGTGTTGGAAGAGAATGGACGGACATTCCCAAGGAGAAAGAGCAATTGGCTGCAGAGTGACTCTGTGGAATATATTTCTCGCGAGACTGGCATTTGAGCCAAGCAGGACATGGCCAGATTTGGAAATGAAGGAAAGCATTCCAAGCATTGCAGACAGAGCAAATAAGAGCAGAAGCTAAAGTACAAAAGGAGAAAGAATGGGACTGTTTAGACCATCATGTGGACAGAGGGAGCCTCTGGAAGACTTGGTGGAGAATGATTACTCATGAGGCAATGAGAGTGGTCGCTCCAAGTTTATGCACAAAACATGCTGGAAGCCATGCTACATACTGCATTTTACACTTTATTTTATAAAGACCACAGAACATAAAAGCAATGTGAGAGAGGGTGTTGGCAATACATGCCCAAGTCTTAAGAATCTCTTATACAAGGACAATCCTCTAGTGGGTGTTTGCCAGGAGAGGCCCCAGCCAGGTGAGCTCAGGTAATTGGCCCCTAGTCCCTTAAAACTCTTCTGGCTCCCTGACATTCAGACCAGGCCAGAAGAGTAGCAACCTATAACATGAACCCCTCAAACTGATCATAGGTTCTCCCTCCATGAGATGTCAGTGGTTTTCAACTCTGCTTGCATATTAACATCACCTAAGAAGCTTTTTAAAATTATTGATACCTGGACCCCTATCAAGAACAATTAACTGGAATCTATAATCATGTGGTCATGGCATCAGAATTTTTTTTAAACCTTCTCAGATACTTATTAACTGTAATATAAGCCTTGCCTAACCCTTTTATTGCCTAACCCTAACCTTTGAATCCTGTTATTAGTCAGCCAACAGGGTGTTAAAGCAAAATACCAGAAATCGGTTGCTATTTATAAAGGGTATTTATTTGGGGTAGAAGCTTACAGTTACCAGGCCATAAAGTATAAGTTACTTCCCTCACCGAAGTTTGTTGTCACATATTGGGGCAAGATGGCTGCTGACGTCTGCCAGGGTTCAGCCTTCCTCTTCCTCTTAAGGCTCAGTGGTCCTAGCTTCTTCCAATATCAATTGTAGGCTGGGATAAGTCTCGTCTTTCTCCTGAGCCTTGTTTCTCTCTGGGTTCAGCTCCTCTCCTTTCACCACAAAGCCAGTTTTAGACTATCAGGCTAATGGCTCATCTCTCTTTCCAGGGCCTCTGCCCCATCTGCTTCTCTGTGTTTACTTCTCGGGGCTCCAGCTCAAAACTCTAACCTCCCTTCTCTGCAGTGCGGTTTCTCTTTGACTCAAAGTCCTACTGACATGGCCCAATGAAACAGTAATCATTATTTAATGAAGTAAAATTGAAACCTCTGAATCCAATCCAATCTAATATGCCCAGAGGGACAGACCAGTTCACATACATAATCCAATATCTATTTTTAGAATTCATAAACAATATCAAACGGCCACAAATCCTATGTGGCCTGATAATATTTCAAGGTAATAATCAATGTGTTCTCTTCCACCCCTCACTTTCCATTCTACTCCCTTCCCAAACTCACATTTAAAACTACTACTACTCCTCTGCCCCCATGGATCTGGTGGCTAAAGAGAAAAGACACCAAAACAGTAAGAGACAGTCATCCACAGAGATATCACAATCCCGGTTCAAAAGGCACCGCCCAGGTAAGGCAAAAAGAAGATATGAACAGGGACAGCAGCTGTTTTGTTTTGTTCTGTTCTGTCTAGGAACCAATCAAAGGCAGCTTCCAGCCATGGAAAAGAGCAATTCAGAGAAGAATAGAGTTAAGTATCAGTATGGTAAAGAGTTCCTGCCCTTACCTCTTCAGACAAGCAGGGACAGAATAATGGTTTTCACATGAAGTTGGGGAACCAGAAAGTAAATAGAACTTGTATCCTGTTTGCAGCTGAAATGTCTGATGGCAGCAGCTTAGTGGGTATGACTTGTCTCCCAAAAGAGTGGGGATGGCAGGTCCAGGCAGGCAAGGACTCTGGAAGTTGTTTCTGAGTTTTCTCCATACCTAAATGGAGATCTAAAAATTCCAACTGGTTCTGAGCTGAAAGCAAGACTCACGGCAGCTGAAGGTGAGACCTTGCATCAAAGAGTTTTGTGGATTCAATTCCATGAGTTGGTCAAAAAGAACATGACTGTATCACAAGGAAGACACAGTGCCAGGAAACCAAAATGGACTGTAATACAGACAGCATAAATGTCAGAATTTATCCCCCCACAGTTAACAGAATTTATCCCCCCATGGTTAACAGATAAATAATGTAAACTTTTATAAGTACTAACTTTTTCCTACTAGGAAAATTACTTACCTTGCATTACTGACTTAACTAGTAGGAAGAAGTTTACAACTAGGAACAATCATTAAAATCCACTAAATTTTGTGCTCCACTGAATGCTGGACAGAATTCTATCTTAGGACCTGTAAACAACACACTGAACTTTTATTTCTTTTACATGTCTGTTTCTCTTTACTAAATTACCAGCTGCCCCAGGCAGGGACTATGTCTTATTGATTTGGTACATCATAGGCACTTGCTGAATGTTTGAGATTAAAGGACTGAGATGCAATCCCATTCCCTAAGTCATTGGAGTGAGTAATTTCTTTAAAGCATAACTCCTCAAAAGCTTCCCTCTCAGGCTTTTTTTTTGGCCTGGCAACCAAGGCTCTCTGGGTCCAGCAGTCTGAGAAACTGAGAAACCAAGTCTCCGGCCTTATCTCCCAAAAGCTCTCTACATGCATCCTAGGATCTAGCTATGGGCTTTAGTTGTTCCCAAAATGTGCCCAGTGGTTACCTCCACCCATGTCTTTGCTCAAGAATTCCCCAAGTCAACAGCTTTCTGCCATTGTTTCAAGGTCCAACTCCAATGAGATATCCCAGAGAAGCCTTCCTTGAACATTCCAAGTTCAAGTAACTTCCCCTTCCCTTGAAATGCACACTTAGTTTCTCTCCTGGCACCTAACTACATGCTGCCTTATAATACTACTACTAATGCTAATACTAGTATTATACTATAAGCTCCCTGAGACAAGAATAGTATAGTTATATCTGTATTTCCCATAGTACCTTGAACTACATCTTGCACATGAGAGGGGCTTGATAAAAACTCAGAGAAGTGAATTAAGTATTTTACTGATGTTCGTTCTCTGTTAAACCCTAACAATAGACCGTGTGCAGTATACTCTGATCACATTCCCTGTATGTTTAGCTTTTCCCCTGAAAAAATTAGCTCATTTTGGCTGGCCTCACCTCCATTTTGAAACATAGCATTTCATGATTCTAGCTGCTCTCACAGTCAATTTTTATTGACAATGCACTAAAAGGGGTGCAGCTGAAATGAAGGCTCTCAAAAACATAGTCTAGTCAACATAAGCAGACCCTTCCCAAGAAAAGTGCAATTCTCTGTGAAGTTAAATTCCATTTAAAAGGGAAGTGGACTTGGCCCAATGGATAGGGTGTCCACCTACCACATGGGAGGTCCGCGGTTCAAACCCCAGGCCTCCTTGACCCGTGTGGAGCTGGCCCATGCGCAGTGCTGATGTGTGCAAGGAGTGCCCTGCCACGCAGGGGTGTCCCCTGCACAGGGGAGCCCCATGCCCAAGGAGTGCACCCCATAAGGAGAGCTGCCCAGTGCAAAAAAAAATGCATCCTGCCCAAGAATGGCACCGCACACACAGAGAGCTGACACAACAAGATGATGTAACAAAAGAAACAGATTTCCAGTGCTGCTGGTAAGAATAGAAGCAGTCACGGAAGAACACACAGCAAATGGACAGAGAGAGCAGACAACTGGGGGGGGGGGGGGAGGAGGGAGGGGGGAGGGAAGAGAAATAAATTTAAAATAAATCTTTAAAAAAAAAATTCCACTTAAAGGGAATTTAGCCAAGGAAGGAAAATATTTATCAAGCTCCTACTAAGTGCCAGGCATTGTGCCAGATACTTTACACACATTATCTCACTCCAATAGCCTATTACTCCCATTTTGAGGTGAGGGAACCCAAGCAAAGAAATGGTCATTTAATTTAGCCAAGTTCTCACAACAAGTTGGAATGGAAACCAGGTCTGTGTTACCATAAATGCCTTGCTTTTACCACCTCACCAAATTCCATCTTAATCCTTTATGTTTTTACTTTTTTATTTCCTATGTTACATTCTACTCGTTTTTGCTTTGCATAATATCAAGTCTCAAAAAGGTTACTTTTATTTAAGAACCCAACCCAAGGCAGTCTCTGGTACTTTTTCTACAGATGTGGTTTATATATTATTTATTTATAATTCTTTATAATTTTATATAGTCTATATATTAGGCTTACACTCAGAAAACTCTGAGTTCTTACTCTCCTACCTATGGTGTGACCTTGGGCAAGTTATTCAATGTCAGCTCCATTCTCTTCATGTGTAAAATGAGATAATAGTGTCTTTCTTACAGAGATGTTGTGAGAATTAAATGAGTTAAAATATTTTTAATTGTTTGTTCCACAAATATTTATTGAGGGCCTATAATGTACCAGGTTTTTCATGAGGCATTAGCAATACAAGACAGCACAAGTCCCTGATCTCAAAGAGTTTACACAGGGCTGGGGAGCTTTTAACAAGTTTATTCACAAACAAACATATAGTTAAAAACTGATTAGGGCTAGAAAGGAAAAGCACACACACATACGAAGAAAAAAAAACAAGGCAGAGCATTTTACATCAGGGACTCTCTGAAGATATTTCAGCTGAGAATTAAAGAACAAACACAAGTTAGCTAAAAGTGAGAAGGAGACAGGGAACAGCAAGCAATGTGGCAGCTCAGAGGCAGTAGAGAGAACTAGTTATGAAGGCCAGGGAGCCTAAAGTCCCACACACAGGGGGCACACGGTGCGGCTGCAGAGGTGGGCAGAGGCCAGGCTACCTCACAACCTTGTAGGCAAGTTAAAGATTTTGGATGGCATTGAAATGCGGTTTTGAGCTACTCTGTGATCTAGTTCATGTTTTAAGATCACTGTCGTTGTGTGGACAGTGGAGAACTGCAAGGGAGCGAAAGTGAATGCCTGAAGACCAGTTAGGAAGTTCTCAAAGCAGTCTAAGGTAGGCTACTAGCTTGTACTGGGGTGATGTCAAAGGGAGAGAAATAGATGAATTGAAGATCTCTTTTTAAGGTGAACTGGAAAGGCTGTATCGGGGATGCCTCCCAGGTTTCTGGAACGAACACTTGGGTAGTCAGAGATACCCTTGACTGCGATGGAGAAGGGTGGTGGAGGAAAAGATTTAAAAGGGAGGAGGGGGGATCAAAAGTTCAATTTTAAATATGTTTAAGATGCATATGAGATATCCAAGGAGAAATATATGGCAAGCAGATGAACACACAGACAGCTAAGGTGTTTGTTTTAGCAGCTTAAAACAGCACACATTTATTAACTCAGTTTCTGGGGATCTGAAGTCTGCACATAGTTTAGCTGGGGTTTCTGCTTCAGGGTCTCATGAGGCTGCAATCCTGGCATCAGCCAAGGCTGTGTCTCACAGAGACGAGAGATAAGGTCCCTTCTGTACTTCAGTGTACTTTCAGTGTCAAAAAAAGGTGCAGCAGGCTCTTTTACTTTACTTTAATTCACAACCAGTGCAAAATATTTGGAGAATCTTATTTAGGTTGCTTTGGTGATTCCAATTTTTCCCCCTCACCCAGGAAGTCAGGGGCAACCGGTCCGAGTATTTCACTCTTCCCTTTACTGGGGACTCTGTGCAATGTGAAACAGATCATCGAGATGTAATGAACTGATCAATTTCTTTAAATTTTCTTAACAAATACATTACAAACATAGATAATAGCTTAAGTCACTGCCAGTAAACTCAAATTCAATGTTTAATTCATATGAAGCTTTTTTAGCATACTGTAACTTTTCAATCCAGGTTAAGGCCCACCTGAAACATGGCACTTAGTGTAATTCCAGATCCTCAGGGGAAGAGACAACTCTGGCCAGTGTTTTTAAAAAAAAAAAAAAAGTTATTTTTAATTGCTCATCTGGCACTTAATAAAAAACGGAGTTCTTCCTTCAGACCCTGACCTACACAAAGAGCCAAAATCATAGGTTAAGGAAGTGTCTGCTCTTACCTTTCCTCTTATGAAACTAACTTGTAGGCCCAACTGGCCAGTGAAGCACTCGGATAGGAAACGTCTATCTGCTCAAACGCGAGAACTCAATGTGAGTAAAACCCATCCAGGTCCAGAAGTGAAGGGGAAGAGACGTCATTGCTGACTAAGGGTACAGGGGAAGCAGAGAGGTAGCTGATACTCAGGACACACGCGCCTACCCCACCCCACCAGCTACACAGAGCCAAGTAGTTTGTCTGGCAACTACCTATCCCGAAGGCGCGCTGCCCGCCGTCACCCCGGGCCCCTCGATTTGGCCCTACTCTGGAGACGGGGTAGATGGGGTGGCTGGTAGGTGTGCTACCGCGAGGCGGAGCGCAGAGGTTCCCGCCTGCGGGAGAGCGGCGGGGCCGCGCACAGAGCAGGCGCGCCGGCCGTGCGCCCCGCGCCGTCACCCCGGGCAGGCTGCCGGGCTGGGCGGGCCGCCGACCCCGGCGCCCTCCTGGCGGACTCGAACCCAAGCCCCAGCGGCGCCTCGCAGCACCGTCGCCCTCCTCCTCGCCCGGCCTGCGCCCTCTCGGGCCCCGCAGCCCTTTCCCCGGGGGGCGCGCTGTACCTGACGGTTCTGGGGTCGGAGTCGGCTCGACCTCGCGTCTCCACCGCCGGCTTCACCCGCCCAGGAAACGAAAGTGAAAGCGGAGCGTGGGGAGCTGCGGGTGGCCCCGAAAGGAGCGCGGCGGCCGAGCCCTCCGGTCATTTAGGGGGACACCCCTGGCGGAAGCGGCAGCTTGGGGAAGGGAAACTGGGAGTGGGGTACAACGAGGAAAGCCGCGTTTCCCCAAACGTAAATGAGTGCTGCACGCAGGGCAACTGCGCGGTTGGACAGGTGGATAAGGCGTGGAGGAGCGCCCGTTTGTGAACGGGGGTCCTTTTCTCTGTGACTTCTGTGGTACTTCATCACTCTTTAGTCATTAGGGGAAAAAGGCTTTAGGACAAGCAGCTTCCTACAGCGGATCTTGGCAGTTCAGGAGCCCGAGCCTGGTCGTTCTAGGCTCGAAGCTCATTGGACTCAGGGGATGTCCATCATCTCGTCTGGGCAAATAGGCTAAGAGCTACTGGCCCGCCCCCGAAGGATGCAGGAACACAGTACAATTCTTTTTTGCAAAATGGAGAACCTTCTGCGGTTACCGTGGAGAGTGTTTCCACCGAGTGCCGCCGCCGAGGAGGACGATGGCCCCCAGAAATTTACCCCCACCACCAAGGGTCACTGCACCCCAAGGATGTGCCGCTCCCCACGTTAAAACACCCCTTTTTTTTTTTCAAATTACCCTCCTTCGATCCCTTTAGAACTTTAAGACTGGATGAAATGTCCAAGCCCATTTTTAAATATTTGAGGGTAAACGTGGTAACAAGCCAAGAAAACACAGTCAAACCCACCAAATGCCACAAGTTGAAGAGTAGACTGTGGTCCCTACGGAAGTGAGATCCTTTTTGTCCTACTAAGGTTTTCTCTAACCACTTCCTTTTAGCCACCTTCCCTTTGAGAACTGAGGGTTCCAAGTCACTGGAACAGTATTTGAACTTCTTTGTTTGCCTCCTTTTGAAAAATAAAAGATATATTTTATATGTAAATTTTATACATATAAAATATATTTTTATATTCTATATAATTATAAAAATATAGTATTTTTAAAATATTACTTATTCTCTCCCATGAAAATTTTACAATACAAAAATTAACACCTTGCTCCCAGGCCCAGCTCCGGTGGCATCAAAGGTAATTTTTACGCTGAAAGACAAGAAACGCAGCTTGGGAATCAGGTAATTTCTGTTTGTTAAGAATTGTGACAGAGGGTGTCAACTGATAGCCTCCAAGGTCTCCAGGTATCCGTGAGTGAACCCAGTTTACTCAAGATGAGAACTTCTTGTCCAGTGAACACATGCATTTCTTTGCTTTTTCCTTTTTTTATTTATAATTTTGGACATGATTTTTCCCCATCAGTTTTTTTTTTAGAAAAAAAAACATTGTTAAATCTATTTTTAAAGCAGTTTTTTTTTAAGTAGGTTTCGTTACTGTTTATTATGAAGCACAGATGTCATGCTACCAAACAGTTCTCATGCCTTTCTGAGCTAAATAGCACTGCAATAACTGAATATGGGGGAATCATTGTTTTACAGCTTGGTTTCTAGAAAGCTAATGACTTTTATTGTATGAAATTGGGGAATACTTTTTTAAAGCTTGGTTTCTAGAAAGCTAATGACTTTTATTGTATGAAATTGGATAAGGTATGATATAAAGGAGACTAGTAATCTTGTAGATGAAGTTCTATAAGGGATATCCAATTGGAGGCTACAAAAGGAAATTATCATTTCTGCTCATCCATGCAATGCACAGCTAGCACAGGCACAATGAAATTAACAGGGTTTAACATAAGTGAAGTCTCTGGTTCCAAGAATGTTTGTGATATGATAGAAAATTCAACTACGATTATGGAAGAAAATGCTGACATGGTCTCAAACATCAGGTACCCCAACCCATACTTCTTCCCTTCTCTTTTCAACCATCCCTGAGAGATAGTTCCCTTTTTCTCCCTTATACCTCTGTGGGGGGACGGGGAATGGGAAGAAGAGGAGCTCTCTTCTTCCTGTGACTCGGCAGTAACTCCCTTTGTGGTCAGAAATGCTGACCTTCTCTGTTTGCAAGTATTTGTCGAACTATAGAAAAGTCCTTGGGTTTACCTACACAGATGTTTAGAGGATGAACAAATTCAGTCTTCAGGGGTCCTTTGAGACAAGGAAGCACTAACTATAAAACTGGTCAGAAGGGAAACCATTAAAAGGGGCGGCAGGCTTGACCCAGTGGTTAGGGCGTCTGTCTACCACATGGGAGGTCCTCAGTTCAAACCCCAGGCCTCCTTGACCCGTGTAGAGCTGGCCCATGCACAGTTCTGATGCGCGCAAAGAGTGCCGTGCCACGCAGGGGTGTCCCCCGAGTAGAGGAGCCCCACGTACAAGGAGTGTGCCCTGTAAGGAGAGCTGTCTAGCGCAAAAGAAAGTGCAGCCTGCCCAGCAATGGTGCTGCACACACGGAGAGCTGACACAACAAGATGACGCAACAAAAAGAAACACAGAATCCCATGCGGCTAACAACAACAGAAGCGGACATAGAAGATGCAGCAAATAGACACAGAGAACAGACAACCAGGGTTGAGGGGGAAGGGGAGAGAAATAAGTAAATAAATAAATCTTAAAAAAAAAATAGCAGATTTGAGGAGGCAGAAGAAAGGATTGGTGAGCTTGAAGAAATGGCCTCTGAAAGTGAACATAAAAAAGAACCAATGAAGAAAAGAATGGGAAAAAATTGAACAAGGTCTCAGGGAACTAAATGACAACAGAAGACATGCAAACATACATGTCATGGGTGTCCCAGAAGGAGAAGAGAAGGGAAAAGGAGCAGAAGGAATCTTTGAAGAAATAATGGTAAAAAAATTTCCCAACGCTACTGAAGGACATGGATACCCATATCCAAGTAGCACAATGTACTCCCATCCAAAAAAATCCAAATAGACCAACTTTGAGACAAATACTCATTAGAATGCTAAATGCCAAAGACAAAGAGAGAATTCTGAGAACAGCAAGAGAGAAAAGCAATGCATAACATATAAAGGATACCCAATAAGATTAAGTGCTGATTTCTCACCAGAAACCATGGAGGCAAGACGACAGTGGTCTGATATATTTATGATACTATGAGAGAAAAACTTCCAGCCAAGGATCTTATATCCGGCAAGACTGTCTTTCAAAAATGAGGGGGTAATTAGAATATTCACAGATAAACAGAAACTGAGAGAATTTCTAGCCAGAGACCAGAATTTCAGGAAATACGAAAGGGTGTGCTAGAACCTGAAAAGAAAAGTCAAAAGAGAGAGGCCTGGAAGAGAGTCTACAAATGAAGATTGTATCAATTAAAGTAACTAAAAGTGTCAAAAGAGTGGTGAAAATAAAATATGACAGAGAAAACTCAGAGTCAGGAATAAACTTAACCAATGATGTAAAGCACTTGTATTCAGAAAACTGTAACTCAATGTTAAAACAAATCAAAAAACCCTAACCCCCTAAACAACTGGAAAAACATTCCATGCTCACGAATTGGAAGACTCAATATCATTAAGATGTGAATTCTACTCAGATTGATATACAGATTTAATGCATTCCCAATAAAAATAAAACCAGCGTTAAAGAAAAAATTGAAAACACGATCATTAAATTTATTTGAAAGGGTAAGGAATCCTGAATAGCCAGAAACATCATAAAAAGAAAAAGTGAACCCTCATCTCCATACTTTAAATCATAATACCTACCTATAGTGGTAAAAACAACATGGCACTGGCCTAAAGACACAATAGACCAATGGAACCAAATTTGTGGTTCAGAAACAGACCCTCATAGGTATGGTCAAGTGATTTTTGACTAGCCTGTCAAAGTCACACAGCTCAGGCAGAACAACCCATTCAACAAATGGTGCTGAAAAAATTGGACATCCATAGCTGAAAGGAAAGAGGGCCCCTATCTCACACCTTTTCCAAAAATTAACTTGAAATGGATCAAAAAACTAAAAATAAAAGCAAGAACCATAAAACTTCTAGAAGAAATTATTGGAAAATATCTTCAAGACCTGGTGGTAGGTGGTGGGTTCTTAAAGGAGATAAGAGAAGGACTGAGTGGACTACTGATGTTTAATGTATGTAGCAGTTTTAATTAGCTTTACTGTAAAATTGTGAAAATATATAGAGTGGATGGTAACACACAGTGAGTAACAGCTAGTTTATAAATAGGGATGTGACTGAAAATAGTAGTCTAGTTATGTAAATGCCAATTGACAGAATGCTTGAGAATAATCTAGCATTACCGGATAGCACAGTAAACCAAGAGGTGGGTGAGAATTGTAGTTGATGGTACAGGTGCAAGAGTGTCCTTTTTAGCTAGAACAAATGTGTATCACTACTGCAGGGTGATGGGAATGTGGAGAAGCATGGGAAAAATACAGCTGGAGTGACCTATGGACTGTGGGTAGTAGTAGTAATATAATATTCTTGCATCTATGCAAAAGATGTACTGTTGATACTGTGGCAGTATGGGAAGTATGAGCCAAATGTACACTGTGGACATTGCAATAATCAGTTGATATTTTATCTGTAGCAAATGACACACCACATTGTGGTGTGTTGATGGAGGGGTGTTGTTTGGGAATTCTGCACATGTGCATGATTTCTAAGTTTACAACTTCTGTCATAAAAATATATATTTAAAATATAATGATAGGGTGGGTTGGGGAAAAACATACCAAATGTAAGATAAAGACTATGATTAGTAGTAAGATTTTGGCAGCATTCTTTCATAGTTTGTAACAAATGTCTCATGACAATGCAAGGTGTTGGTGGAGGATTGATGTATGGGACTCCTGTATAATGTTATGCATGTTTGTTTTTTAAGTTCACAACTTTTACTATGCACTTAATTGCTTATGTATGTTCATATATCAATGATATAAAGATAATAACAATGGGATTGGTTAGGGGAAAACTACTTTGTTTAGTAGTATATTTTGACAGTACTCTTTAATCATTAGTTTAAAAAGTTTAAAAACAATGCAAGTTATTGGTGATAGGGTGAGATGTTATATATGTTTGTTTGATGTTATATATGTTTGTTTTGTAAGTTCACAACTATTATAAACTTATTGTTTATGTATGTTTATGTATGAGTGATATATTTCAATAAATTTTTTTTAAATGAAGCTAAGAAAATAACAAAATATTATTAATAAAATGGAATAATAATGATAGTATTAAAAATAAAATACAAAATTTTTTTTAGAATTTATGGAGTAAACTTCCTCTCTTTATAAGGCCTCCAATAATATGGATTAAGACCCACCTTGATTCAATTTGGCTGTGCCTTAACAAATAATAGCATCTTCAAAAGGTCCTATTTACAAATGGGTTCACAACCCACAGGAACATGGATTAAGATAAAAGAACATGTGTTTTGGGGGTACATAATTCAATCTACCACATAGAGTAAGGAATTAAATGTTAATTGTTAAGATAGGACAAAGTCTAAGAAAGATAGCTCCTAGATAAGAGGAGTATATCAAGGAGGTATTTTTGAGAGGGAAAGTGAATAGTAAGCTCATGGGCTGGAGGTGGGGGCAACCACCATAACCAGGACTGTCTGATCTTCCACCAGTGACACCCCTTCCCCCCACTAGGAGACCCAATCTAAAACCAGAGAGCAAAGAAACCTGATACTGCCGTCCAGGACCAGGGCATGGAGCAGAGGAGACAAGGGTGGAAAGTGGACCTGAAGGGGCAAGTGGAAGACTCCAGCACAGGCCTGTTGAGCAGCAGGTGTTCCCTGTGAACCTAAATAACCACATATCAGGGACTGTGAAAACCAAGGCATTCACCTGCTCCAATAATGCCAACCTTACTTTGTGTTTAGTGCCCATGCAATTCCGAACAGGGAAAGGAAAAAATAAAACTATCAAAAAAAGCCGGTGACTTTTAAAAACTAATTTCTATGTTCTATCCATCAGAGTTCAGTTGCAGAGAACAGAATCCAATCAAGCTATTTAATCAGAAAAAGATTTATTTCAGGCCATTACATGACATATAATCATTGGGATGGCTTTAAAAATACATACTAGAGACTGAGCTTCCAGGAACATATCCCAAAGCCACAATGCAGAACTTGGCCACCAACAAGGCTGCTGTTCCTGCCATAATTCCAGAGTCCATCTGGTAAATTCAGAAACTGCTACCACAGCTGCTGCCTCCAGCACCACATCATGTATGCTACAGTCTGTCCCAGCAAAATTTATACTTCAAGCCCTGCTTCTCTCCCCACTTAACCCAGTTCCAAATTCAAGTACCCGACCCGTGCTTCTCTTTGGCAGGGCACAACTGAAACCTAGAAATAAGGGAGTCTGCAAAGTAAAATTTTAGCTTTCCAGACTCAAAGTGGAGTAAGGAGATTGGAAGAGATGCTGAGTAAGCCTATCACAATATCCACTACAAATGTTAAAGAGGTGGCCTCAAGTAATTTTGATTATTTTATAGACAATAATAATTGGGAAATCAATTGCAGATTTAGATTATGCGAGGGATGAGGAGAGTGGTGTGAATATTCAACTCTGTGACATAAGTGCATAGCCAAGAATCAATTTATGATTTGGAATCTTTGAAATGTCACTCTGGGGGCTTTTTTTGTGCATGTCTCTTCAGCATCCTTTCTCCTCTTCCTTCTGGTAAAGGAATAATCACATGATTCTGTCTCTGGCTTCCAATGGACATAGTCCCCCCAATCTCTGGCCACTGTGGTTGGTCCAAACCATCACATAACCAAAGCCAAGCCAATCAGAGGCCTTGCCCAGGATTGTTCTTGCTGAAGCTGTCAGAGAAGCCTCTTTATTTTCCCTTTGTGGTCCCAATATTGTAAGAATGTGACCCTAGAGCAGGGATTCTTAACAAGGGGTCCATGAGCTTGAATTGAAATTCAAGAAAACATTATTCTTGTGGGGACATGTTGGTGCAGGTGTGAAATATTTGTTAAATAATACTCTGTATAGTGTGGACTTGATAAGGAGTCTGTGGTTTTCACTTGACTGGCAAAGGGGCCCATGAAACAGAAAAGGTTAAGAACCCCTGCCCTAGAGTTAATGGTCAAGTCCCTGCTGTGGGGCAATGCCCAAGAGAATGAAGCCAATGTCAAAGCAAAAAGAAGAAATGAGGCAGAACTTGACAGACTGATTCCTGGTTTCACCCTTAGGGCCTGAAGGTGCCTCATTTCTGCAGGGGCCTCTTTAGTTCTGTGAGCCATCCTGCATCCTTCCAATAACCCCACACCTTTAGATTAAGCTAGTTTTATTGAACTGGGGATTAGTCACAGAAAATTTCAAGAGGTCTGATGAAACAGTCTCAATACCTACTCAATTTTATAACCTATTAGTTCCAGTGTTCTCTTGAAGTAAGGTAGTATGTTTTGTGTTCCACAGGGAAAATGAGGGTTTTTATCTTTGCCTTCCCAAATATTATTTGAAGTTGACTTAAATACCGATGAAGAGAAGTAGACTTGGCCCAATGGATACAATGTCCACCTACCACATGGGAGGTCAGCGGTTCAAACCCTGGGCCTCCTTGACCCGTGTGGAGCTGGCCCATGCATGGTGCTGATGCATGCAAGGAGTGCCCTGCCACACAGGGGTGTCCCCTGCATAGGGGAGCCCCACGCGCAAGGACTGTCCCTCGTAAGGAGAGCCGCCCAGCGCGAAAGAAAGTGCAGCCTGCCCAAGAATGGCACCGCACACATGGAGAGCTGACACAACAAAAAGAAACACAGATTCCCGGTGCCACTGATGAGGATAGATGCGGTCACAGAAGAACACACAGCAAATGGACACAGAGAGCAGACAGTGGGGGAAGGAGGGGGAGAGATAAATAAAAAATAAATCTTAAAAAAAAAAATTCCAATGAAGCCTAAACCTAAACTACATTTCTGCTCAACAGACTTGATTTAAGTAATTTTGATGATGTCAATTTCAGATAAGTAGTCTGTGAGAACAACCCCACCACACACACCTTTTTAAAAGATTCGCTGACAACTGATACAGCAAAATCACAATGTTTTTACTCTACAAACAGTTGCCAGCTATATAGCATGGGCAGCCCCAGATATTTTTCTGACAATTCGGAAGGGCTGAAAAGAATTATTGTGAGACCAGGAAAAGGGGAGAGGTCATGTCATTTCAAACACTAAGAGATGGGGTCAGATCAGCAGTTAGCAATACAGTATACAGAATAATCACTCTCAAGGAAGGTTTAAATTAGGGACAAATTCTAAAGATTGGTGTACAGCTTTCTGAGCACCACATTCTAATATTTTGTGAATAGATGTAGTCGCCTTCCAGGACATCATTAGAATATTGAGCATATAATAGACTTTAAGCACCCCTAGACATAATACTCGTGGTTTTGACTATGTTGGGTCACCTGAATGTCTAGAACACAAGTAGTTTGTAATTTTACTGAAGCATGAATTAAAATTACATAAACCAATATATGAGATGAAGTCATTTGACCAATGAGTGGCCTGCCCAATCATCTACCCCAAACCAGTTCTATTGTTCTCTATTTATCTTCATGGACAGTCACTTTCTAAGGTGATTAAAACCTCAAAAAAATTCAAGCTTCATTTCTAGAATTTCATTAAGGATCTTAAAGGGATTACTTAAAGTTTTAAAGTTCATTTTATTACATTTTATGGGAGAAAATATATACTCAAGTAGTATTTGAGATTTGAGTCTTGGGACACAGTCTTTTACAAGTCTGCTCTAATCTAAACATTACTAGTGTTCTTTAAGCTGTTGAGGATAGTATAATGCACAAGTAATTTTTTAGATGCAGTTTTTTTATACACAAAATTGCCACTAATTCTAAAAATAAGCTTTTCTTTCATTTGTTATTCAGGTAAAGAAATCATGTCCTTTGCAAAAATTGCAAACAAGCAAATGCTGATTATTTAGTTGCCAGAGTAAATGGTATTTTCCCATTCATTATCCTGTTGATTTTCATGCAATATTTGACATTGTTTACAGCCTCCTCCCTCCTTCCAATGACTTACCTCCCTTAGCTTTAGAGAAACTACTCTCAGACTAATAACCAAAAAAACTTTGTCTTTCTACTATCTATCTTATCTATCTACCCATCAATCCATCTATCTAAATTAACTTTAATTTCTCTCCTGAAATATAGATCTGTATAAGCACAACTTACTCTGGAAAGTTCTCTTGATTGTTCTATAAGCATGTTAATAAGCTTCAAATGAAACTGCCCTCGTCCCTCACAAACTTATATTCTCCTTCTGTGTACCCTTTTTTATTTCCCCACCCCCTGATGCCAGATCTAGGCAAAAGATGCACCTGGACATTCAGTCCCAAGGGGCCCAGGGGAAGCACAGAGTAGGAGCAAGGGCAAGTAACAGAGGTATGTCTTATCTATGACTAGGTACTAGAAGCTATGTCCTGGACCTACACAGGGTGACAAAGTCAATACAAGCGAAACAAATCTAACCCAGGAGTAAAAAGTAAGAGATGAGATGTGGAGTCCAAAAAGAAGCCCTCAAAGCAGCATGAAATCCGAACTGGTAAAAGCATGAGTGGACCAGATGAAGCACATCTTGCTAATAAGAGCTGGTATATTCTGTATATACTTTCTGTGCGCCAAGCACTGTGCCAAACTCTTTTTCAGTATCTAACTTAATTCTCACAACACCATTATGAAGTAAGTACCATTATTGTTTCCATTATACAAAAGAGAGAACTGAGGCTTTATAAAGCAAGTAACTAGGAGAATACATAGCAGGGAATCAACAGAACCAGGTTAGTGGTGGGACCAGATGATCTCAGGTCAAAAGTACCCCTGCTTTTTAAATTCTTTTTTTTTTTTTTTCATGTAGGTTTTCTTGTGTATTATATTAGTTTAAAAGGAATCAGTGAAAGATGGACTATTTCAGGTGTGATTATTGTCTTGCCTTCTACTTAGTCACCCAAGCAAGATACTGTTAACATATCAGTATCATTTAGGACCCTTCATCCCTTTAACCCTCAACCTCACCAGTTCCTGTCAATATTATCTGGAAAGAGTGTCTTGAATCTTTGCCTTCCTCCCCATTCCTGTTGCCTCCAATCAGGTTTCAGTCATCTCACCTGTGCTACTACAATGTCCTTTTACCTGGTGTTTTAACCTCTAATCTCTTTCCCTCTCTTCAGTCTGTTTTCCATATTGTCATCTGTCTGAAACACCCTGCTAGGCAAGCATGGAGCCCAAAAATCTAACCCATGGAGTCAGAGTTTGGGAAGGGATTGAGAGACAACACCTCCTATCATGAAAAAGAGAAAAGAAAATCAAAAGCCTTGTCCAGCCTGAACAAGCAAGATGGTGGCACAGTAAGAAGCTCCTGGAGTCAGCTCCTGCTACAGGGCAGTTAGTAAACACCCAGAGCTACCTGGAGCTACCTGATGAATCTGTTTGGGGGCTCCAAGAGGCCAGAAGAGCATCCTGCCACATCCTTGAAGGATTGGAAGGAGGTGACTGCACATCTGCAGAGAAGATTCATAAGTAGAGTGCTCCATGTCCTAGAGGCCAGTGCCCATCCTCCACTGGAGGCACAAGCCACCTCAGGAACTGTTCTGCAGCTGGAATTGAAAACTCCACTTCCCAAAACAGGGGAAGAAGAGACGGTAGGGCACCCAGCTACTGATAAGTAAATTCATTAGCTAAAATATAATCCTGAGAGCAGCTAAAGTTTGCACCTGTCCAAGTCAGAAAGAGGCTGGGAGCTGCCATCTTAACTCCACACCTGGCACAAGGGGAAGTGGGGCAGACTGAAAATCACAGACCTGGTGAGGACCAGCTTCTTTCCATCCAGATCAGATTGCAGCTCCAGCCTAAGCCCCAGCACCACCTCTGCGAGGAAAGAAGCCGGGGCAACCTGTGCCAGCCTCTCTGGGAAATTACTGGCCAAGCCTCGGAGGCCAGTTATTGTCCTACTTTGGCAGTGCAAGCTGCCCCAGGAGCTATTCTGTGGTTGGAATTTGAAGCTCTATTTACCAAAAATAGGAGGAGGAAACAGTTGGCCATTGATTTTGGCTACTGATTAGTAGACCCAGCTAGCTAAGCTATAACCCTAGGAACAGCTAGGGTGTGAATCTGTCCAAGTCAGAAAGAGGCTGGTAGCTACCATTTTGACACTGCCTCCAGTATGAGGGGGAGCTAGGACTAAAAATCAGTGACAGTAGGAACTGGTTTTTTTCACCCAGATCAGCCTGCAGCCCTAGCCTAGGTATCAGCCCCAACTCTGGCAGGGAGGAGGCTGGCGGGCCCTGCCCCAGCCTATCCAGGGAATGGCAGGTACTTTTGGCTGGCACAAACTGAATAATCGGAAGTCTACCAGGGCAACTGTGGCCATCTTGGGCCCACACTGCATAGATTGCTGCCCACACCTGTAGCTCCACCATGCCCCAGGCAGGGAAGAAAGGGGTATGAAACCTCATCAGTCTCTTTGGGCATCTACTATCTAGGCCTGCATGACTAGGATTATTCCACACAGCTTTGACTCTGTCCTACCTCTGGCAAAGGAGAAAGTTGGGAGAAGCTTCATGGGTCCCTGGCACAATGAGGGCAGCTTGAGCCTACACAGTTCATAGCACCAACTATATCCTTGACTCCTACTACACAACCAGCAAGGGAGAAAGAGCAGGAAGCCCTAAACTAAAGACAAACACTGCACCCTGAATAAATACTCTAGAAATCCAGATGCCAAGAAACCAACAAAAAATTACAATACACACCCAGAAACTGGAAGCTATGGCCCAGTTAAAGGAACAAGAGAAACCTCCAGATGACATAAAGGAGTTGAGACAACTAATCATAGATGTTCAAACAAATCTCCTTAATAAATTCTGTGAGATTGCTAAAGAGATTAAGGATATTAAGAAGACATTGGATGAGCATAAAGAAGAATTTGAAAGCATACATAGAAAAATAGCAGATCTTATGGGAATGAAAGGTGCAATCAATAAAATTTTTTAAAAAACATTGGAATCCTATAGTAGCAGATTTGAGGAGGCAGAAGAAAGGATTGGTGAGCTTGAAGAAATGGTCTCTGAAAGTGAACTTACAAAAGAACAGATGAAGAAAAGAATGGAAAAAATTGAACAAGGTCTCAGGGAACTAAATGACAGCAAAAGACGTGCAAACATATGTGTCATGGGTGTCCCAGAAGGAGAAGAGAAGGGAAAAGGGGCAGAAGAACTATTTAAAGAAATAATGGTAGAAAATTTCTACCATCAACCCTATTGAAGGACATAGATATCCCTGTCCAAGCACAATGTACTCCCATCTGAAAAAATTCAAATAGACCAACTCCAAGACACATGCTCATCAGAATGTCAAAGGCCAAAGACAAAGAGAGAATTCTGAGAGCAGCAAGAGAAAAGCAATGCATAACATATAAGGGATATCCAATAAGATTAAGTGCTGATTTCTCACCAGAAACCATGGAAGCAAGAATAGAGTGGTCTGATATATTTAAGATACTATAAGAGAAAACTTTCAGCCGAGAATCTTATATCCAGCAGGATTGTCTTTCAAAAATGAGGGTGAGATTAGAATATTCACAGATAAACAGAAACTGAGAGAATTTCTAACCAAGAGACTAGATTTTCAGGAAATGCTAAAGGGTGTGCTAGAGCCTGAAAAGAAAAGACAGGAGAGAAAGGCCTGAAAGAGAGTCTAGAAATGAAGATTATATCAATAAAAGTAATCAAAAGTGTCAGAAGAGTGGTGAAAATAAAATATGATAGATAAAACTCAAATAGGAATAAACTTAACCAATGACGTAAAGCACTTATATTCAGAAAACTGCAACTCAGTGTTAAAAGAAATAAAAACGTCCTAAATGACTGGAAGAACATTCCATGCTCATGGATTGGAAGACTAAATATCATTAAGATGTCAATTCTATTCAAATTGATATACAGATTCAATGCAATTTTGATTAAAAATGCCACATGCGTTTTTTTTTAATTGAAAACATGATTATCCAATTTATTTGAAAGGGTAAGGGATCCTGAATAGTCAGAAACATCTTAAAAAGGAAAAGTAAACTCTCATCCTCAGACTTTAAATCATATTACCTAGCTATATCGGTAAAAACAGCATGGTACTAGCATAAAGAGAGACACATAGACAAATGGAACCAAACTGATGGTTCAGAAACAGACCTTCACATGTATGGTGAAGTGATTTTTTTTTTTAAAGATTTATTTTATTTATTTCTCTCCCCTTTCCCACCCCCCGTTGTCTGCTCTCTGTGTCCATTCACTGTGTGTTCTTCTGTGTCCGCTTGCATTATCTGGCAGCACTGGGAAACTGCATCTCATTTTTGTTGCTTCATCTTGCTGCATCAGCTCTCCATGTGTGCAGTGCCACTCCTGGGTGGGCTGCACTTTTTTTCATGTGGGGCGGCTCTCCTTGCAGGGCACACTCCTTGCATGTGGGCACCCCTACATGGGGGCACCCCTGCATGGCACGGCACTCCTTGCACGTGGCAGCACTATGCATGGGCCAGCTTACCACATGGGTCAGGAGGCCCTGGGGATCAAACCCTGGCCCCTCCATGTGGTAGATGGATGCTCTATCAGATGTGCCATGTCCACTTTCCTATGGTCAAGTGATTTTTGGCTAGTCTGTCAAACCCACACAGCTTGGGCAGAACAGTCCATTCAACAAATGTTGCTGGGAGAACTGGATATTTATAGCCAAAAGAAAGAAAGAGGACCCCTATCTCACCCCTTATCCAAAAATTAAAATGAATCCAAAACCTAAAAATAAAAGCAAGAACCATAAAGTTTCTAGAAGAAATTGTAGGAAGATATCTTCAAGCCCTGGTGATAGGTGGAGGATTCTTAAAGGAGATAAGGGAGGACTGACATGGACTACTGATGTTTGATGTATGTAGCAGTTTTAATTAGCTTTATTTTTTTTAAAAGATTTATTTATTTGTTTCTCTCCCCTCCCCCCCCCACCCCAGTTGTCTGTTCTCTGTGTCTATTTGCTGAGTCTTCTTTGTCCGTTTCTGTTGTTGTCAGCAGCATGGGAATCTGTGTTTCTTTTTGTTGCGTCATCTTGTTGTGTCAGCTCTCCGCACGTGCAGCACCATTCCTGGGCAGGCTGCACTTTCTTTTGCGCCGGGTGGGTCTCCTTATGGGGCACACTCCTTGAGTGTGGGGCTCCCCTACGCGGGGGACACCCCTGCATGGCAGGGCACTCCTTGCGCGCATCAGCACTGCGCATGGGCCAGCTGCACATGGTCAAGGAGGCCCGGGGTTTGAACCGCAGACCTCCCATGTGGTAGCCGGAAGCCCTAACCACTGGGCCAAGTCCGCTGCCCTTAATTAGTTTAATGTAAAAACGTGGAAATGTATAGAGTGGATGGTAACAAATAGTGAGTAAAGCTAGTTTATAAATGGGGATGTGGCTGAAAATGATAGTCTAGGGATGTAAATGCCAGTTGAGAGAATGCTAGAGAATAATCTAGGAACTGAATAGCACAGTAAGCCAAGAGGTGGGTTAGAATTGTGGTTCATGTTATAGATGCAAGAATGTCCTTTGTGAGCCAGAGCAAATGTACCTCACTACTGCAGGGTGGTGGGAATGTGGAGAAGCATGGGAAAAATACAAATGGAGTGACCTATGGGCTGTGGTTAGCAGTAATAATGTAATAGGCTTGCATCTACACCAAAGATGTACTGTGTTAATAATGGGGCAGTATGGAGAATGTGTGCCAATGTACACTATGGATGTGGCAACAATCAGATGATGATATTTTATCTGTAACAAATGTTCCACCACAGTGTTGTGTGTTGATAGATGGATGTTGTTTGGGAATTCTGCACATGTGCCTGATTTTTTATAAGTTTACAACTTCTGTCATAAAAAATATAATTAAAAAATACTACTACGTTGGGTTGGAAGAAAAATACATCAAATGTAAGATAAGAAAATATCTTATAATTAGTAGTAAGCTATTGACAATATTCTTTCATAATCTGTAACAAATGTCTCATGACAATTCAAGGTGTTGGCGGAGGGCTGACATATGTGATCCCTGTGTAATGTTATGCATGTTTGCTTTGTAAGTCTACAACTTTTACTATACACTTATTTTTTATGTATGTTCATCTATAAATGATAAAAAGATAATCATAATAGGGTGGGTTGGGGGAAAATACTTTGGTAAGTAATAATATATTGACAGTGTTCTTTAATCATTAGTTTAAAATGTTTAACAACAGTGCAAGGTATTGGTGGTAGGGTGCGTTATGAGATTCCTGTATGGTGCTATGTATGTTTGCTTTGTAAGTTCACAACTATTACTGTACACTTATTGTGTATGTATATTTACATATGAGTGATATACTTCAATAAAATTTTTTAAATGAAAGAAAAAAACAAAAATGAAAAACCTTGTCCAGGAACAAAGGTGAGCCCAGAACCCCATATTCAATCCAGAGAAGGTCTTATTCCAATTAGAACCAAGCAAGAGAGGCAACTACTGGGTCTTCTTAAGCAGACAAGCTAGTACTAGATTCAACCAGGTGAACAAGTTGAAAGTGAGAGTAAACAGAAGGCAAATATTTCTCAGGTGGAACTTTGAATTTGCCTGTGGGTGAGAAGAGACACATGCTCTTAAGGGCTTGCTATTCATTTTCTATGTGACATAGCAAATCACTGCAAATATAGCAGCTTAAAACAACACACAGTTTCTGTGGATCTGGAGTCCAGGCACAGCTTAATTAGGTCTTCTGCTTAGGGTCTCTCAAGGCTGCCCTCAAGGACTCATTTGAGACTCGACTGGGGAAGAATCCACTTCCAAGCTCATTTGGGCTGTTGAAAGAATTTAGCTCTGTGAGGTGGTAGGACCGAGCCTCTTTACCTTATGGGGGTCCCCAATATGGCAGCACTTCCTCAAAGCCAGAAAGGGAGGGAGAGACTCCGGCAAGGGGATCATTGCAGGCTCATGCTATACAGTCATGTAAACTCATACATCCTGTCACCTTTGCCATATTCTATTAATTAGAAGTAAGTCACAGATCCTGTCCACACTCAAGGGGAGGGGACCACACAACGACCTGGACACTAGGAGGTGTGATTCATGGGAACCACCTTAAGGGTCTGTCTATCACAGGTACAGGAGATTTTGACACCACTTCTCACCTTTCCACTTCTCACCATTTCCTCTGCCCTCACCGTAACCCAAGCCCACCATATTTCTTGCCTAGATATTACAAAAACCTCTAAATTCTCCCCATATCTGCTTTTACCCATTTCCAATTCATTCCACACAGCAGGCAAATTTATCTTCTTAAAATGTGCAAGAATCTTTGTCCCTCACTAAAGGGTACAAGAAATGTCACTTTTCATTATTTTATCTAAATTAAATTCCATTCCAAGCTCCCATCCTACAGGCTGACAGGAACTTAAGCCACAATTACAATTGGTGTCATTTTATCTTACCCAGGGCTGTACCACAGTTCCATAGTCTTAAGCACCAGAGTCACCCTGGTCACAGGTTCCCACTGGTTACCATGGAGATACACACTCTCCCACACTTTGGGTCCAGGGACCCTACTGCCTCCAGGCCTTGCTGAGACTCAGAAGTCTTCCGGACGAGGTTACATCCTTCCTAGGTGCAATAAGTATGCATCTTCTCTGAAGTCTTGGGGCCTCCCCAGTGACACTGGCACTTAGAGGTGCACTTGTCTCCACTTGTCTCCATTATCCTTTGAGACTCACAATCCTTCACTTTGATCCAGGTTAATTTTTTTCTCTCCTACCCGTCTGAGTCATGCAAAGATTCAGCTTTTAGCATGAGGAAAGCAGGCCAGTGGCTGCTCTGTGATTTGTGGGTCCCTTTTCCTGTTTCTTTCTCTCCCCTGCAAGACAAGACCTTATGTGCTCTGTTTCCCATTCCCCACCTGCATTTCAAGAGTCCTTTTCTCCCCTTCTCTGCACTCCAGTTGCACTAGCCTTCTAATTCTCCATGCTCCATGCTAATTCGAATTCCCCATTGCTCCATGCTTCTTCTGGCTCCACAACCTTACTGCCTTTTATTCTGGCTGCCTAAAGTGGCCCTAACCCCAACTTCTTTTAATTAACTCTCATTCATCCTTCAACTAATCATCTCTGAGGGCAGCAAGGGATATAGTAACCAACTGAGCCTAGCCTTCTGAGAAACCAGAGTGGTTTCATGTCATTCCTTTTATTTCCTGAGATCTACCCTAACCCAGGCTTACCTTAGCTTTGTCATTGTAGGAGTGACCTCCCACTTTTTAAAGGAAAAAATAAGTATTATGAAATAGTTGACTATGTGGAGCTGGCCCATGTGCAGTGCTGATGCGCACAAGGAGTGCCACGCCATGCAGGGGTGTCCCCCACGTAGGGGAGCCCCACGTGCAAGGAGTGTGCCCCGTAAGGAGAGCCACCCAGCGTGAAAAAGTGCAACCTGCCCAGGAATGGCACCGCCCACACGGAGAGCTGACGCAACAAGATGACGCAACAAAGAGAAACAGATTCTCGTTGCCACTGACAACAACAGAAGCGGACAAAGAAGACACAGCAAATAGACACACAAAACAGACAACCGGGGTGGGAGGGGAAGGGGAGAGAAATAAATAAATAAATCTAAAAAAAAAAAAAAAAGAAATAGTTGAGAGATAACTGGCATATCTTTAACCCCAAACTCAGCCTAAGATATAACATATTGTGAATATATGTAAATCACTAAGGATTCTCTTTGAGTGTAGTAATGAAATTTCCACCTTTCTCATAATTCCCTGGCCCTTCCCTAATTGGCTGGCTTGGGTTTGTTTTGCCTCTGACTCAGCAATGCCATGTCTAGTCTTCCTGTGGGGTCCAGTGTCCTCTCCAAGTTAGTTCCCCCCATGTGCTCTAACAGCGGATTAACTGGCTTGTCTGATGGCTCCTGAGAAACCCGTTCCTTGACAGCTCTCTGGGAACCCACAGAATGGTGCTCCCACTCTGGGGACCAGCACGGATCTTCTGTCTCTTTCTGCCTGAAGAAACAGGACTGGCTGGAGTTACTACAACTGACCCATCTGACCCTTGCCTCTCTCCTTCCCTACCTTGTCCAGCTTTAGCAGTTGACTCAGAGGGGTGTTGATTTCAGTCAGGATGAGTTTGCAGTAGAGTGCTGCACCTAGTTGTAATCCTTCCTAAACCTTTATAATTTCTAAATAAGAATGACTGATGGGGTCATGTCCTCTGTACCAGCACCTGTCATGACTATGTAATTTTAGACACAGTCTTTGCCAGCCTTCGGGTTGGCATTTAAAAATTAACATATTATATTCTCATCCAAATCCTGACCAAATGTTCAGCCAACCCCCCTCAAGAATACAAATTACCCCAGAATCTAGATTCCTCAGATACTCCACTGGCAATCTGGTTTTTGGCCTCAGGTGCCTGCCCCTGCTGTAGATCTTGGTGATGCCTTAACCAAAACCCAAATTTTTCTTCTGCTGGCCCAGGAGTTTTGTCTCCACATATAAATTGGATCATAGCTTCCTGCCTAGAACCCCTCCATAGCTTCTCTGAACATTTCTGGAGGACTATAAAGCCCTGTGTGATCTAGCCCCTGTTTACCCCTCCAATTTATATCTCTCTTCTGCTTGCTGAGTTTCTTCTGTACTAACCTTTCATTTCCACAACACGTACTAGTCATTTTCCACCTCACTCATGCTATTCTCTCAGCCTGGAAAATTCTTTCTCCCCATCTGCAAACAACTGGCCTTCAATTTAAATATCACCTTTCCTGACCACCTTATCTAAAGTAAGTCCTTAACGTATACCATTTATTCTTTAACAGAGCCCTAATCACATTTTTTTAATTCCTTTTTAAAAAAATGTCCTGTTCTCTTGCTCTTTGGTCAGTTTCCTTGGCTAGTTTGCAAGTTCCATGAGGTCAGAATCTGTGTTTCTCTTTTTCACCATTCAGTTCCCTGAACCTAACAGAACGTGGCCTATTGAATGTGCTCTATAAATATTTGTTGAATGGAGGGAGAGAGAGCAAGAGGAAGGGAAGGAAAATGGCTACAATGTTACTTCCTTGATTAAAAGCTTTCAGTAGTTCATTACTTCCTATACAACACACTTTAACTGCTGTTCTTCCTACTACTTAGTAATATGCTCTAGTTACTACATTTCTCCTGTTGTAATACACATTATTTTATGTACCAATGTAAAGGAAAAAAGAAATGCCCATAAAATTGTGAGATGCCATCAATTTAAAAAATGTTTAAATATGAAAAATCTTGTTACAGAATTGATGAAATATTGTGGTTATCTACAAGTCTGTCTTATCTGCTGGATAGATCCATATCTTATTTATCTTTGTATTACCAGCACTAAGCACAGCATGTGGTAGGAACAGGTGCTCAGTAGCATTATTTTAGTTTAGTTATTTGAAGTGTCACCCATTTCCCATGCCCAGCTGCCTGGCTTTCCTTCATTGTCCATCCCTGATGCCACCTATGCTCTAATGCTGTAGGTGTTTCTGATGGGTCAGAGAACTTTATTTCATTTAGAATGGCTTTGCTCTATGAAAACCTGACACTTTTTCATTTTTGACATAACCTTTCTGTATGCTATCAGCTATGTTGCAGCTAAATACCTGCCAGATTCATGTGTGTGCTCTTGAATGGATGCTGCTCTCCCCAACCACTCCACACCTCCAACACAATTGCAGTGAACCCAGTCACCTTACCAGTGCAACTTTAGGTCTTGTGGCAAACTAGTGAGGTAGAAAAATTGGACAGGGAGAACTTTCAGAAGCTTCGAGTAAGTTGGTAATGACTCCTGTCTATTCACTGGACTGGCCTTCCCTTAAGTTTATTTATTTCCAATATCTATTTGGGAAAAGCAAAAGGAAGTAAGTAAAACTCTCAGGTCACTTCACTCCAGTCAAATAAACCCTGTTCCTTTTCTTCGCTTTTATTTAGGATTTTTTTAAAAACAGGAATCCCAAACAGGGTGTTGAGGTAGAGTATATTTAGCTAGCTAAGCTCCAGTGTGGCAGTGTGGTGTTTTGGATTTATTTGTTTTTAAAACTTTTGCTTTGGTAACATATACAACACAAAACTTCCCATTTTAACCCCTTCCTTGTGTATATTTCAATGATATTAATTACATCATAGTGTTGTACAACCAACACCATCCATTATCAAGACTTTTTCATCACCCCAAAACAAACTCTGTACCTAGTAAGCAATAATTCCCTCTTCTTCCTTCCTCCCAGCCTCTGGTATCCTGTAATCCACTTTGTGTCTCTAAGAATTTGCTCATTCTAGGTATTTTGTATAAGTGGAATCACATGATGTTTTATTCTTTTGTGTCTGGTTTATTTCACACAACATGATGTGCTCAAGCTTTATCCATGTTGTAACATGTATCACAAACTCATTCCTTTTTTGCTGCTGAATAATATTTCATTGTATGTATATATCACAATTTCTTTATCCATTCATCTGTTGCTGGACACTTGGGTTGCTTCCATCTATTGGCAATTGTGAATAATGCCACTGTGAGCATCAGTGTGGAAAGATTTGTCTGAGTACCTGCTTTCAGTTATTTTGGGCATATACCTAGAAGTGAATTGCCAGGTCACATGGTATTGCTATGTTTAACATTCTGAGAAACTACCAAACTGTTTTACACTGTGGCGCCACCATTTTACATTCCCACAGACATAGCATTCCTATTGCTCCACATCCTCACCAACACTGGTTATTTTACTTAAAAAAAAAAAAATAGCCATTCTAGTGGGTGTGAAGTGGTATCTCTTTGTGGTTTTAGTTGCATTTCCCTAATGGCTAGTGAATGATGTTGAGCATCTCTTCATGTGCTTATTGGCCATTTATGTATCTTCTTTGGAGAAATGTCTATTCAAGTCTTTTGTCCATTTATTTTTTAGCTTTTAATTTTGAAATATTTCCAAACTTATAGCACAATTACAAAAATAATGCAAGCTCCATACAGAAAACTGCAACATACCCCCAGATATCCGGATCCAACAATTTTAATATTTTGCCACATATGCCATATCATTCTATCTACCTATCAGTCTATCAATCCATCTATTTATCAATTCATTTTCTGAACACTAGTATAGGTTATATATATCATGTTCCTTGAACACTTAATACTGCTCGGTATATTTCCTAAGAACAATGATATTCACATATATAACCACCTTAAGTGCAGTTATCAAATACAATAAATTTAACATTGATGTAAAACGTAAGCAATACATATTCCAGTTTTCATTATAAATATGTTTCAAAAGTGTCCTTTTGAGCCTTTTCTTCTCCATTATTAGATCCCATCAAGGAGCACATATTGTATTTAATTTTCATGTCTCTTTAGTTGCTTATGCTTTTTTTTTTTTTTAATTTTGGGAACAATATACAACTTAAACTTTCCCATTGTAACCACTCCCAAACATACCATTCAGTGGGATTAATCACATTCACTATGTTGCGGTACCCTTACCACCTTACATTGCTAAACTTTCCCATAGCCCCAAACAGACACCCGACACACATTGTGCATTAACTCTCCATTCCCCCTGCCTCCCTAACCCTAGAAAACTTCACTCTAATTTCTGTCTCTGTGAGTTTTACATATTCTCTGATATTTTCTTTTGTAGTTATTGTAGGGCTTATACTTAACACCCTAAATCTATAACACTCTTATATGCTTAGATACCAACTTAAGTGGTATATATAAACTATGTTCCTATACCTCTCTTTTCTCCCACCTTTAAGTAGTTCTTGTCACAAATTGCATGTTTATATATTATGAGTCCAAAACCACTGATTTATCATTATATTTTATGCATTTGCCTCTTAGATCCTGTAGGATATAAGAAGTGTAGTTATAAACAAACAAAAAAAATATTATTGGCATTTATATTTACCCATGTTGTTACCCTTACAGGAGGGACCTTTATTTCTTCCTATGGCTTTGATCCATTTTCTAGTGTCCTTTTCTTTCAACCTGCAGAACTCTCTTTAACATCTCTTGTAGGAATAGTCAAATGATGAGAAACAAATTTTAATTTATCTTAATCACTCCCTCATTTTTGAAAGACATTTATGCTGGATATAGATTGCTTGGCTGGGTTTTTTTTCTTTTTTTTTTTTTTTTTTTTTTTTTTTGCTTTCAACATATTAAGTATGGCATCCCACTACCACATCTTGCCTCCATGGTTTCAGATGAGAAATTGGGGCTCCCTTGTACATGACATGTTGCATCTCTTCTACAGCTTTCAGAATTCTCTTTTACTGTTGGCATTTGACAGTTTGATTACAATGTGTCATGGTGTGGGATCTATTTGGTTTTATCCTGCTTGGGATTCATTGAGCATCTTGGATGTATATATTCATGACTTTTGTAAAATTTGGGAGGATTTCAGCCATTATTTCTTTGAACAATCTCTTTTTCATTTTCTCTGTTTCCTCTCTTTCTGGGACTTCCATAATGCATATAATGGTATCGTTGTTGGTGCCCCACAAGTTCCTCAGATTCTGTTCACTTTTCTTCATTCTTTCTTCTTTCTGATCCTCAGATTAGATGACTTCAATGGTTTTTATCATCACAATCCCTGATTCTTTCATCTACCAGCTCCAATCTGTTGTTGAACCTCTCTAGGGAATTTTAATTTTCTGTTACTGTGGTCTTCAGCTCTGTTTGATTCCCTTTCATAATTTCCATCTCTCTGTTGATCGTCTCTTTCTGTTCATCTGTCATTTTACTGATTTCCTTTAGTTCTTTGTCCATGTTTATCTTTAGCTCTTTTTTGAGTATATTTAGGGCCAATTTTTAAGTTAGGTGCCAGGTCTGTTCCTCCTCATCGATGGTTTCTAATGCATTAATTTTCTCCTCTGCCTGGACCATCACATCCTATGTATTTATGTAGTTTGAAATCTTTTGTTAAACCTGGTAACTTTGATAGTTTAATGTGTTATCATTGGAATTTAGACTCTGAGATGTCTATTCCTTAAGCTTTTACCCAGCTAGTATTATGACAGAGCTTTACTTTAATGCCAGGAGACCAGAGAGCTAACTATAAAAAAAAGAAGGGAAAAAAAAAGATAACACCTTTCCCAACCTTTGGAGATTAACCAGTGCAAATGCTGTCCTTCAGAATTTAGAGAATAGCTCCAGGTCAAAGTGTTGCAATCATCAATGATCCTTTCTGCACACGCATATTGTCTTGAACATTCACATGTGGTCCTAGGAATTCCCCTAATTTACACGGATAGGAATATCACCTTTTCCCAAACAAACTATTTCCTCATGGTTCCAGGGCACCTCACTGTATATCTTACAACCAACAATCCCTTGCCCCAGGCAGCCACTTGACTGCTCTCTCTCAGTGTTCTGAATAGAATTCTGTGAACTACCTTCTAAATGCATGGCAAGCTCTGGGATGGCAAGTACCTCAGGTCACTCCCAGACCTTTGCCCATTTTTAATTGGGTTGTTTATCTTTCTGTTGTTGAGTTGTAGGAGTTCTTTATATGTCCTTGATATTAAACCTTTAGCAGATATAGGTTTGAAATGCTTTTCTCCCATTCTGTAGGTTGTTTTATTGCTTTCTTGGTGATGTACTTTGATTCACAAAATATTTTAATTTTGATAAAGTTCAATTTATCTATTTTTTTCCTTTTGTTCCTCAGGCTTTTGGTGAAAAGTCTAATTATCGATTGTCTAATATAAGATCCTAAAGATTTTATGATTCCAGCTCTTATATTCAGGTAGTTGATCCATCTTGAGTTAATTTTTGTATATGGTGTGAGGTAGGGATTCATTTCCAGTCTTTTGTATGTGGATACCTTGTTTCCTTAGCTCCATTTGTTGAAAAGACTATTCTTTCTCCATTTATTAAACCTGGCACCCTTGTCAAAATCACTTGGTCAAAGATGTATGATTTATTTTTGAACTCGCCAGTCTATTCTACTGGTCTATTTGTCTGTCCTTACACAAGTATGGCATGGTGGATATTTTTCAAAGATGTGTATTGGAGTGTCTTTACTCTGGCATTCACTCTCCAGTTTGCCACCGCATTGTTCACTAGTCATTTTACCACAGCAGATTCATGTATTTCTGTTACACATTGGGCCCTTGAAAGTGTCTGAATTTTTGACCCCTGCCTTGAATTTTGTGGTTTTCTCCAGGAGGACCTTCAGCTCACCATGTCCCCTTAAATTTGTTACCCTCATTTTGAAATTAATTGGCCATTAGAGATAGATCATTTTCTCTAACTGTAAGGAAAAGTATACCCTGGAGTTAAAATAAACTGGTTACATAAATGTTTATTAGACATATTTATTAGTGCAGGGCATAGCAATAAAAATAATCCCTACCTCTATTCCCACAAGGTTCAAATACCCATGGTATTTATGAGATGATTTTGGAGAAGAGGAAGGGAATAGATGGAATTAAAACTTCTTGTCACAATGTTAACATTTAAAATTGTATCAAGAATTTTGGATCTGAGATCTCACTCTATTCTTCACTCTGATTCATATCTCAGCAAATGGATCTTCCCTTTGTTTTTGCTTGGATTTTAATAAAGCAAAGGCAGAGGTAGTCAGTGTTGAATGAAGTTGCAAAGGCCATTAGAGTAGCACCAGTGAGTCCTTTAATTTTTAGCTATGAAGGTTAGGTTTCCCTTTATTTCCTTTTAAAAGTCATTTGGAAGTAGAAGACAGCAATTAAGAAGTTAAGAGCAAAGCTGAAATGCTTGTGTTTAAGAAATAAAAATATTTAAATGTTTTCTGGAATATGTTGCTGTAAATCTTTTAATACTAGCTTCCACTTCATTTTTCCTCTCCACCTCCTCTTTTCCTTTACTTTCTATCCCTTACGTGCTACCCCCCCAAATTAAAATTCCTAAATGCTTATCTGAAGAACCCTGAGAACCCTGTCTTAGTTGAAATCCATGGGGGTATTAAAAGATAAATGGGTTCTGGAATATTGACCATTATTTTTTCTACTGAGCTAATTTAAAGTCAGATTTATTAGGTTTCATTATATATATTTTTTTGCAAATAAGACTTTTCAATATGCGGACTAACCTATTTAAAGCTATTCTGATAAATTAGGCCTATTAGAAATGAACCACACTCATCTTGTAAATTATGTTAAAACTTATCCTGGAATTCTCTTGGCATTTATACAAAAATAAAAATATTCTGATAAGTGCATAAAGAACAGAACCATTGAAAAGAAAGACAACATTCCTACTGCCATTTACAAAGTCTAATTCCAAGTACCCTTTTATTTCCTATCTATTACAGGGTCAAGTTTTTTGTGCATAGGTCTTTTGTGGGTTATTATCTTTTATTATGACTACAAAGTAGAAGTTGATACATTCCAAAAAGTTTATAAGCCAACTATTGAATGTAAATTCATTATTAAGAATATAAAGCTCTATTTTTCATAGAAAAGTATATTAGTAATAACATTTATTGATCACTTATTAGTTGTCAGTCCTTTAAATATTGTATTTATGTACATTTTAAAAATTTATTTTAAAGAAACTAGATTATATAAATGTTACACAAAAAATATAGGGGATTCCCATATGCCCACTCCCTTATTTAAATATGTGTTAAAAAGAAAACTGAAACAAGTGAGAATGGTTGGCATTAGAAGTGCATTTTCAAAATAAAAATTCATTAATATAGGTAGATCTACCAAATAAGTAGTTTTGCCACACACCCAATACTATTTACTGAACCCATCATTTTGGGAGGGCCATTCAGATCATAATTACAGATTCACCAGGGTGATAGAGAAAAGGGGAAATCTTCAGAGCCATCCATCTGTGTGAGAGGAGAGTCATACTGATACACTCCTAGATGAATGGGATGCCTTAGTTTTGAACATGCTACATTTCAGCAATTAAAGACACCAAGGGATAAGGTCACTATGCTTCAGGAAAAAATCTAGATTTTAAGAAAACACTCACTGGCAATCAAAATTAATTTCACAGTGTTCTTCTCTGTGGCATTTCAATTGTATTTTTCCATGACTTTAAACAAACACTGCTGTATCCTAGGGTTCTGTGGTAGTTTGAAGTTGTGTGTACCTCAGAAAAGCATGTTGCTAAATTTTATCTGTTCTTGTTGGTGTGAGCCCATTGTAAGTAGGACTTTTTGATGAGACTATTTCAGTTAAGGTATGGCCCACCCCAATCAGTATGGGTATACCCTATTACTGGAGTCCTTTATAAATAGGAATGAAATTCAGACGAGAGAGAATGCCAGCCTCAGAACACCACTTTCTTTTAGCCTCAAAGTTGTAAGCGAATAAATTCTTATTGTTTAACCCAACCAATGTCATGGTATCCACTTGAGCAGCCTAGGAAACTAAAACAGGTCTTATCCTAAATAACTTACATCTGTATACATACATACAGCATTGCCCTGAAAGGAAATTCCTTGTTTTTTCATGTATTAAATAAAATACAATGGATTTCCAAAATTCAATATGAGGTTATTTACAAGATTCCATCTTAACAGCATCAGTATGTCTTTGAGTTTCCACGTTGCTAAAGCAAATACTATGCACTATGTTGGCTTATACAGTAAGAATTTATTGGCTCATGGTCTTTTTTTTTTTTAAGATTTATTTATTTATTTATTTCTCTCCCCTCCCCCCTCCCCAGTTGTCTGTTCTCTGTGTCTATTTGCTGTGTGTTCTTCTTTGTCCGCTTCTGTTGTTGTCAGCAGCATGGGAATCTGTGTTTCTTTTTGTTGTGTCATCTTGTTGTGTCACCTCTCCATGTGTGGGGCGCCATTCCTGGGCAGGCTGAACTTTCTTTCCTGCTGGGCGGCTCTCCTTGTGGGGCGCACTCCTTGCGCGTGGGGCTCCCTTACGCTGGGGACACCCCTGCATGGCACAGCACTCCTTGCATGCATCAGCACTGCGCATGGGCCAGCTCCACACAGGTCAAGGAGGCCCGGGGATTGAACCGCAGACCTCCCATGTGGTAGATGGACACCCTAACCACTGGGCCACGTCGGCTTCCCTGGCTCATGGTCTTGAGGCTAGGAGAAGTCCATATCAAGGCATCATCATGTCCATTCTTTCTTTCCAAAGACTGGAGTCCAGGGTCTGGCTTCCAGCAATCTGTGGTCCTGGACTCATTTATCACATGGCAATGCACGTGGTGGCCTTTCCTATCCTCTACCTTATTTCCCAGGTTCTGTTGACTTTCTACTTCTGGCTGCTCCCTCTGTGGCTTTTCTCCATCTGTGAAATTCTCTACAAAACCTTCAGTAATTAGATTAAGACCCATCCTGAGCCACACCTTATCAGAGGTAAACTCATCAAAAGATCCTGTTTACAAGGGTTCATACCCACAGGTATGGATTAAGTTTAAGAACATGTTTTTCTGGAGTTAGATACATAGCTCCAAACCACCACAGTCCTCCTAGCATACTGATGTGTTTTGAATTTTACTAAATTCAAGAATACCCTTAGTGGGCATTCATTTTCCCCATAGCAACAAAAGACTAGTCATTGCTCTGAAACACATTAAGACTTCCTGATTGAATTCTTCCCATCTACCAGGACCTTTTGATCCATTCTAATCCAATGACAGTAACCATTATTCTGTGAATGCAGGCATTGCCATCCATAACACAATTTCCTCTGCTGACATAATAATCAGCTCAATACTGAATTAAAGAAAACACTAAAAAACAAAGTTAAACAATTACAATATGTCGTTTAGTTTCCTTGAGGGCAAACCACTCTCCAAATTAATGAATCACTTTTATTTTTAATCATTTTTATATGTATTTTTGAACAAGTAATATATGCCCGGACCACAAAAGGCAAAGAGTATAAAAGGCTATGCATGAGAAAGTAAATATTTCTCATCAATGAAAATACTATTCACTGTTAGTGGGTATATAAATTGATTATAACCATCTTGGACAGCAAAATATTAAAACCTTCTTGGATAGCAAAATAGCATTTGCTAGTGAGGCTGAAAATGTAGAATTTCCACTTCTGGTAATGATAGAATGGGTAAATTGGACCAGTCTTCCTACTCACAACTAAGAAAGCTTGGAAGTTTGTCAAAGGAATCATATCCAATCCACAAAAGAGCTAACAAGATGTTGAGGAACAACATTTGCAATCGCTTGATAGAAATGTTGTAAAATGTTTGGAGTCCAGGTCCTCCCCAAGGTGAAGACCCTTGGAAACCCTCTCTCACTTTGGGAGGGGACCCAATGCACCTGCATTCCAGGAATAAGGGAAAACCTGGAAAGAAATAGCCCTTGTACAGACTGCAAACCAACCTGGGGACCTCAAGGAGGCCCATAAATTGGAAGATGGTTCTGCATGGCTGCTACCTCTGGGCATTTGACAGCAACAAATGAAAATTCTTTCTGGAGGAAAATAACATCAACATAGACCTCAAATTGTTGCTATAAAGTTGAAGGTATGTATACCCTACAACTCCACCCCTACCCAGATACATAACTTCAGAAAACTCTAGCACTGTCTACCAGGGTACATGTGTGAAAATGTTCACTGCAGCACGTGGAAGTCTAAAAGCTGAAAGCAACCCAAATGTTTATCACAAGATGGAATAGTCATATAACCAAACACTAGAGAGCAGTGTGAATAAAGGAACTGTTGCAACATGCATCAATATCGATAAATCTCACAGATATAATAATCAGCAAAAAAGCCAAACACATAGCAGAAGATTATATAGAGTGATGCTGTAAAGTTTTAAAACAAGCAAAACTGATTATACATACATACATATATATGAATATATAAACATGTAATAAAACTTAAAAGCAAAGGAATAATAACCATAAAATTCAGGATAGTGATTGCTCCTGGAGAGGAGGAAGGGCACACAGGGGGCTTCAGCCATATTAGTAATTTTCCTCCAGCCTCCAGAGGCAGCTGTTCTTGATCCTGCACTTATATCCTTGCCATGGTTAATTTGCTTTGTTGTGCAAAGATTATAAAACTTTTCTGCAGTTTTGCAAGGGCTACTTTCCTTCATGATTTATCAAAACTCCTGAGATGCTATCCCCAAGTGGGAACTTACAGCACTGCTCAAATCGTATCAGTTAGACAGAGTCTGGGGTGTCCTTTTCTCTCCCATCAGTCTTTGGGATAGCGCTTGTCTAGCCAAAGAAGTGCTGCTATTGATTCCTCCAGAATCCAGGTTTGTCAGGGGTAGAAGCAAAACATGAAGCAGAGAAGACGCTAACCCATGTCCCACCTCCTTCCCCACTACAGACTTCATTCCTGGAGTTGGCTTAAGCTGGGGTTGAGGAGAAGCTTTAACTTTGAATGAGGTTTGGAGTTCTTTTATTGTTGCATTGGACTGAACATATTGACTACTGCAATGATATTATTTTGAGATAGAAGTAATGAGAACATTTTATTATCTGTGAACAACAGAAGAAACTATGGAGCCTGGCCATGATTTTATCCAAGAGGTGGGAAGAGGTAGCGCCATGGAGTGAGTTTAAATATGCTGGGAGTGTAATGCAGAGTAAATTCACTTAAACAAGAGTCCCCCCTAACATTGCACAACAATTGGGTACAAAAAAAAAAAAAAACCTGACTCATTAAATTAACCCAATTCTTTATTCTCTCTGTAAAATGTGCTTACTGATATCAGAGCAAACATAGCTCCTGCAGCTAGGCCACGCTGTGGTGTGCAAGAAAACTTCTGTTCCCCTAACTGTGACGAATGCTGGCCAAGAGCCAGTTGTGTTTATTCCAAACCTATTCACGCCAGTTGTGTTCTTAATTGTAATTGCTTAAGTTAGTGAAATGTTATGAAACCTTGTTAGCAGAAAAAAGAAAGTGATTGTTGCATCTATGAGCACCAAGTTGAATATTTTGGAATGTCCTGAAAAAGTTGAGTGAAATGCAACTGCAAAAGAGTGAGAAAAACTGTAAAAAATATTGAAGGTTTATGGGTTCAGATTGTTTCACAAATGTCTTTAAAGTCTTCCTCTTGATGAAGAATGCACACAGTTAGAAAATCTAAGGAAATTATTTCTAGGTGCTTTCTAGCAGTTTTATTTTATAGTTTTACTCATATAACTGCTTATCTTTATGAAAATTCACAGCATTTCAAAAATGCATTTAGTCTCTGAAAATGTGCTAGAAGTAATGGATTGCACTGTATATCCAAAGGAAGAATGGTGGCTGCAGAGGTTTTAATTTTCTTAATAGAAATACTTTTCTAAATGTCTTGAATTGCATCCATGGTCCCTTTACTCTAATAAGCTTCTGGACCAATAGCGATTGAGACTGAAGCTAAAATTATTAATAGCATTATTCATTCTGCCAAAGGTGATATTTTAGGATGGCCTTTGTCCAACTGTGAATCCCTTGATGTTCTGTTACACTTCTCCAGTGAATGGGGTCATGGCTTCATGAGTACAAGATATCATTACTGTGTGCTTTGATCACATAAATATTCCTCAATAGGTTATTTTTGAAATGTAGATTGGTTTACTGAGATCAAATGGGTTTTGGGTATATGACTACTTCTGTTGTTGGTGGTGGTAGTAAGATAAATAGAGATAGTTTTGAGGAACATGTACTCTCCATTATAAAGTTAATTCAAAGTGTTGGTTCATGGATGGCCTACTATGTCCAGATCACTATTTTAGGACCTGAGAAGATGCCAAAATAAATAAATGTGGTTGCTTGGCTCCTGACCCCAATTTGTATAAGGAAATAGCACAAGACGAATACACTGACAGGATTTTCTCTTCTCCTGATTAAATCCTCCATGTTTCTTCTGTTTTTCCTATTCATATATTTATTGTTTGGCTTTTTAAATAAAGTAGGACACATCCAACATTAATGTAGTAGGAATAATTTATGGCCGATTATAGCAAAATTCATATCATTTAGAGAAACATTAGTAATAGGGTAGCCACAAGTAACCGGACATGAAAAACTGAAACTTAAAAATCTCAGATATAGCTTCATAAAAAGAATGAAGAGTTACCTTAATTTGTTACTCTCACTGGATTTTTGGACCCTCAGAAATTCAACTACATCCAGAATTAAAGGGGGCTTTCACAAAAGATAAATGGTTTTGGTAACTTCACTCTATTACAAAACTCCCCTCCACTGAATTAATTTTCTTTTTTCCAAGGTTTGTGTATACACTATCAACTGGGCCAAAGCCATGGACTTTACAGTTGACAGGCTGGATTCTAACTCCAGCTCTGCCACTTTTTATCGAGACAGTTCAGTAAGCTTTCTAGTCTGACTTTTCTAATCTGTAAAATGGAAAAATAACTGCAACTACAAAGAGTATTGTGCTTAGTGGTCATATTGTTAATACTGGTTCCTTTTTTCATTGTAATGAAGTTATCAGACCATGTCCAATCAAGGAATTTTATACTAAAATTATTGCTATACCATAGTACTATAAGTGGGTTCCTGGGTTTGATGTATATAAACTTACACCAAGACAGAGCTTTCATATTTGGCTTGGTTAACATAAAATGAGGTATTTAAAGAAAAAGACAGACTTGAGAATGTAATCAAATGAAAATCAATCCTAATCAGTAGTTGCCTCACTTTACTGATATTCTATTGTAAAGAATATAGAGAATAGACCTGGGGATGTAATCATTGGAAATGTCTGATATTGTGTGAAGGAATACTTTTTCTATTTCCCCATATTACTAAATCATTGCAGAATTATGTTTAACACAAATTGTATAAATCTAAAGACAATTCATTTATGTCTAATTTTTTATTATGAAGTACAATGTTGACAACACAAAGAAACACGATATAATAATTACGTGGCAATAGGCAGTTTTTCAGACCTACTGAATCAAAACCTGATGTAGGGACTATAAATTTCCATTTTACAGAAGAAGATTCTTATGCACATAACCAGTTTAGAGCCACCAGGATAAATAATTTCTGTATATTGAATCTTTCTAGATCTTAAGGTTTATTGCAGGCTGTTAGGAATACACTAGTGATTTTTTGACTGAGAAGTTTGCTCTGATATCAGTAAAAAAGGCAAAGCATTTCTATTCCTTGAGGTAAAAATATGACACTGCCTGTTGAGAAAGGCAAAACTCTTCTTTTGACTATTCCAAAGGGCTCAAGGATAATTGGAGTTGCCAAGTGGGCTATGACAAAAGTTGCTTTGGAAACTGTTTCTGTGAGCTTGCTGAGTAATTCTTGCCGCATGGTGTGTTCCTTGGGGACCTGTGAAGTTCCAAGAACCTCAGGACACTGCCCGCATTAAATGGCATGAATTGCTATAGTGATCTTGAAAAATACAAGTAAAAACCAGATCTAGGCTCAAATCGTGGTAAGAATTTCCTATCTTGTATCTTTTAATAACAACAACAAAAATGAATATTCTTAAGTATGAAATCATGAAAAAAGATGCCAAGTGCTTTTTTTAAAAGTTTATTGCTGACTATATTGCTATTTAGTATTTCTATGTATGTGGGAAGCCAGGGCTCAACCACTTGCATCTCCGTGTGTGTGTAAAATTTGTAGTGTGCTTTCCCCCTGTATAACTTTGTTTTAAACTGCACTGTCAGACTAAATTCTCAGTTGTAGAAATATGAATAAAGAGCTAACAGTACCAAGGTTTACAAGTAAGGAAGGTCCATACAACTGGTTAGTTGCCACAGACCTCATTAGTTAGGTCAGGAGTCTTCAAGTGAGGGAACAGTCCTCTGGGAGCACATGAAGACTTTCCAAGAGGCACCCACATGGACAGATGGTTCAGGGAATGAGTATCCAGAAACTCTATGTGGATCCCATCTAAGTATGATCTGAGAACAGAACCGTTGATGAAAAGCCATATGGGATCTCCTTTCCACCCTTGCTTTCACTTTACAATGAAAGACCAACCTCTCCCCATGACTAACCTTACTATGGTACAATTCTTGTCCTCAGAAAACCTCCATGATCCAAATAAAGAGCAAGGTGAAATGCTGGTACTGAGAAAGGGAATACCTCTAATGACTGAGCAAAAAAAAATCCTTTTTCATTCCAAGTCTTTGCCATCAATAAATTCAAAGGAAGACGGGATTAATAGATAACTAAAAATATGTTTTGATGATAGAATGCTATGTAATTTGGGCATAAAATTGACAAGGAGCTTGAGGATTTGAGTAGCATTGCTAGGACAAATCTTCCATTCCCAACTACTAATTTATGTGAACAAGGTTTCTCAGCACTTACATTAAAAAAAAATAAGTAGGAAAAATAATGATACTGAATCCTGACTCATGCTAGCAATCAATAATAATCACATACATGCATCAATTAAAAACTGATTCATTCATCTCCTTAAGAGGTGTATAAGATTAAGTAATTTGTCAAGTTCTGTCATATATTTATATTCTTTTGATTGGCTGTATACCAATAATAATGGTAATGATAGTGCAAACCAGAAAAAAAATTTGTTAAATGCTTAAAGTTTATGGCTACTGGAAATTAAATTTTCTTTTATATATGTATCTTTGTTTCCAAGAATATGATAGGGTAGAGACTTTCATAATACATATTACATAAAACTAAAACTCTGGGGAAGAATTGAAGTGGGAAGGAAGGAGATATTTCCAACTATTAAAAAGAATTTGTTCATCTTTTTGGTACAGAATCCCTATGGTATTCACATTCTACTGTATATATTTTTAAAATATTATGAAAGTTTTAAATGTAATATTTACATATCAGAAATGATATCATTTGCAAATATTACAAGTATAAAAACTATCAGATGTCATTTAAATCATAGATGTAGATTTACAGTTTTAAATATTGGAGGATATGTAATTTTTTAAAATTAGTTGTAGGGCTCAGCAACAAAACATCTGAAAACCACTGATAGTCCAGAAGTTATCTAACATCTGCAAATATCGAAGTTGTTAAAAGGGTTGCTAAAACTCCAGCAGTTCAAGTCCCACCCCAGCCAGAGTTTTGGGCTGAGCATCTCTGAGGTAGACCAGATTCCTGAGATGGACCAAGTCAGAGGGATTCTGATGCTGATGGTCCAAGGACTGCACTGTGACAAGTATGATTTCTTTTGAGAAATCATTGATGGTTCAGAGGTATAGGCTTACCTATATGTATGCATTAGCGATATAGTAGCACTTACCTTACCATTTGAATTCTTAAATTTGTGGGATGAAGTTGTCCATTTTTATCACTTCCTTACAGCTGTCCATATATTTCTTCTCCAAGTCCATGTATGATAACATGAAGCCATGTAAGAAGTCATAAAAATGCTGAAATTCAGTGCATAGTTCTACTACTCTGCCCAAACATTTGTTCATTCATTCAGGATTTGTGATGAGACCTGAAGATCTGAAGGAGACAAGGTCCCTCAAGTAGCTCCCAAGCTGGCTGGGAAAACAGTCACACAAATCATTTTGGTACACTGGGCAAACATCAGAACCGAGAAAAGAACATAGGGCTTTGAGAATACAAATAATGAGCCACGGACTCTGCCTTGGAGAGCTGGAAAAGTTTTCACAGAGGAAGTTGCAGAATTAAGCATGAGCCCAAAACAGCAGTGTGGGAGATGAATTGAGAAAATCCATCACCACAAAACACTCACACATACACCTATTTGCGAAATCCTTCCATTTTGTAGTGGCTGAATAGTGTCCTCCAAAATTCATGTGTAGGGTGGCACCGTGTGGGAGCACGGCGACAGCAAGGGTCGGCTCATCTCCAGGCGCCGGTGCGAGTCAGACCCGGGTGGTGGGAACGGGCGTTAAGGCCCTCCGCTTGGGGTTCGGGCGTATTGCCCGCCCCTCTGCCCAGCTGCACCCGCTTCCCCCTCGGTGGCCTAACCCCGCCTCTCCCCCGAGGGCCACCGCCGCGCCATGACAGCCCCTCCTCGCTGCCGCCGAGAACCCTGGCTACCCCGTCTTCTGCCTGCAACCAGTGATGCACCCCTGCACGAACCTATCAGCCATCTGCCGCCCCCGGCCACGCCCCCTGCCCCTCCCCCGTCTTCGCCCTATATTAACGGCTGTACTTCCTGAATAAATCAGACTTGCGCACAGATCCTGGTCTCCTCGGTAGTCTTCTTCCTACCGCGCGTCCTCCGCACCTTGCCAGCCCCGGAGCGCCTTCTCGGAAGGCCCCTCCGTGTGTTGCAGCCCTCCACCCGAGCCCACACCGCCCCTGCAGCGGCCTCCGGGCGAGCCCACACTGCGACATTCATGTCCACCCAGAGCCTGCATATATGCTCTTATTTGGCAATAGGGTCTTCACAGATGTAATCGAGTTAAAATGAGCTCATACTGGATTAAGGTGGTCTCAATCCAATATGATGGCATCCTTATAAGAAGGGGGGAATAATATATGAAGACAGAGGCAGTGATGGTTGGAGTGATGCCCCTCTAAGGAGCGCCCACGACTGCTGCAGCCACCAGAAGCTGGATGAGGGACCTGGAGCAGGTTCTCCCTCAGAGCCTCCAGAGGAACCAACTCTGATTTTGTACTTTTAGCTTCCAGGCAAGCTAAACACTGTAGGGAACAAACACATTTCTGTTGTTTTAAGCTGCCTAGTTTGTGACACTTTGTTATGGCAGCCCTGAGAAACTAAGACAATGTTTCTCGTTAATTTTAGGATATATATCAACTTGGTGTACGTGGCTGTGCATGGTCATTTTTCTGCCTTTCTCACCAGTCTTATTTCCCCCCTCAGTCCCTGTCCAACAGATACACTGGACTTGTTTTATTTCCTCAAATGCATTAACCTTCTTCCTGCTAAGCAGCCCTCCCCACATCATGTTTGATCTTTCTGAAATTATCTATACCCTCAACTTTTCTTAATAAATCCCACAAATATTCAGATCTTAGCTTAAATATCACTTCCAGAAGCCTCACTTGAGTTCGCCCTGACTTGCCCAGACCAGATCTCAGGACTCAAGTCTTCTTGTTATGCAGTCGCATAAAATCTGCACTTGACCTTCATAGCACTGCAAACATTTATAGTTAAATGATTAACTTCAATAGGAGTTGATCATCTATCTCCTCTAATACAATGGAAACTCAATATGATCAGGCACTATATTACCAAGGCATAACCCAGGGCCTTGCACAGGACATTACTTGTAACTGTTACTCAAGAAATAATTGTTGAATGAAAGAAAGAATGGAATGAATAAATGTGTCAATGCTGCTTTTATCACTCCTATGAAACCCCATCTTTCCAGTAACAAAACTCCCTAGATCTGCACTATGTGTCTCAGAACTTCTTAAGATTTTACGTATAGGGATTATATGACTTATTGATTCCAACAGGATGTCTGACACATTTATTAAATAAACATTAATACCAAGATACTAGAGCCATCTCTTTTCAGTTTATCAACCCCACATCACACTGTCTCTCTGCCCTTTGATATGGTTGTCCTTGACTCTGGAGGGCTTGCCAATTGCTAACATTTTCAATCTTTTCCCCTTTCCCTACAGTGAATCAGAATCCACTTCAAAGTCCATAACAATATAATTTTTAAATCTGCCATATGTGGTCGTGTAAAAATCTATAGGTGATTGTTCTAGCTTAAGAGCAAATGACAGATATATAAAGATTTCACTTCTCTAAAGTCCTTAATGGTGCCAATTTATAATCTCATTGTTCTCAATCCCCATTTCCTGTAAGAATTACCTGCAGTGTAGATACTCAACTGAAGCAGAATTTCTGACTGATGGGGCCCAGGCAGTGATTATTTTTAAATGCTCCAGCTGATTGTAATGTACAATCACTTGTAACTCCACTAGGGTATTAATCACATCAAAGAGTCCTGACTGGATACATAAATTCCCTCCCACCAAGAGCATATGTCATATCTCCTAATTGGTTAACCTTGGTTAAAATGTAAATATGTTACCTGATAAAGGATAGTGACTGTGCAGAAAAGCCTTGGGCAGCTGCCTGGATCACAAACAGCCCCTTGTCTGAGGACATCATTGATATCCAGAGGTAGCTATGACTATATAATACAGCCCTGTCCTACTGGCCATACAGGATGAACCCGGAAGTGGAAACTTTAACTGAGCCATTCCAGTAATCTCTCTCAAGTTTAGAACCAGGTTAGAGCTGAGTGGTTGAGTGCTGGTAAGATACATTGTAACATTTGCCAATTTCCTTGGTGTAAATACTCACACCATAGCCAATTTCAAGCTGCCAGTGTATTATTACTGGTTCAAAAAACTCCCCAAAATTTAACAATTGGCTTTCCCAATCATTATGAGCCAGCTCCAGCACACCAATGGAGTTGAGTCACTTTAATGTCAGTCAGCCCATCAGAAAAGATGCAAGAACACTTCCTGGCCTGCTTCCTGCATTTCCCAGGGATAAGTGTTGCAACTCTTTCTTAAATTCCCTGTGATTCTCACTCCCCCAATTTTCCTTCCAAGAAAAATTTGTTTTGTTTAAGCTAGTCAAAACCAGTTATTTTTTTATTTAATTTTTTATTTCAGAAATTGTAAGTTTACAGAAAAATCATGCATTTCCCACATACTCCCCTACTTTATTATTCCCATATACTCCCCTACTTGCATTAGTGTGATAACTTTACTACAACTCTTGAAGACGTTTTATTTTAATTGTACTATTAGCTCTAGTCCTTAGTTTACATTAGGGTTCACTGTGTTGTACAGGCCTATGATTTGGGGTATGGTTTTTTTTTCCATTTTTATTCTGGTAACATATATACAAGCCCAAATTTTCCCTTTTATCTACATTCAAATACCTAATTCAGTACTTTTTAAAAAAGATTTATTTATTTATTTCTCTCCCCTTCCCCCCACCCCAGTTGTCTGTTCTTTGTCTATTTGCTGCATCTTCTTTGTCCACTTACGTTGTTGTTAGCGGCACTGAAATCTGTGTTTCTTTTTGTTGCATCATCTTGTTGTGTCAGCTCTCCGTGTGTGTGGCATCATTCCTGGGCAGGTTGAACTTTTTTTCACGCTAGGTGGCTCTCCTTACAGGGCGCACTCCTGCGCGTGGGGCTCCCCTACGCGGGGGACACCCCTGTGTGGCACGGCACTCCTTGTGCGCATCAGCACTGCGCATGGGCCAGCTCCACACAGGTCAAGGAGGCCCGAGGTTTGAACCACAGACCTCCCATGTGGTAGACGGATGCCCTAACCACTGGGCCAAGTCCACTTCCCTCAGTACTATTATATTTAAAATATTGTGCTACCATCACCACCTATTTTTTAAGTTATTATTTTTAAAGAAGATTTAGATTACATAAATTCTAAATCGAAAATATAGATTCCCATATATCTTCCCCCCTTCCCACACACACACTTTCCCCCATTAACAGCAGTGTTCACTAGTGTGACACATTTGTTACAGTTGCTGAATACATATTCGAGCATTGCTACTAACCATGGTCTATAGTTTAAATTATGATTTGCACTTTGCACCACACAATTATATAGCTTTTGACAAAATATGTAATGGCTTGTATCCATCTTTGCAATGTCATGCAGAACAATTCCAATGACCTGAAAATGCCCCATGTTACACCTATTCTTCCCTCTGCCTCCCCTCAGAACTTCTGGTGGCCACTGTCTTTATAGCAATGTTCAAGTTCTTCAATTACTAGAATGATAATGTTTACTTTAGTCCATAGTTACATTCCCTCCTTATGTTTGTTCATTCCTCAAATTTGGAGATGGTGATGCCCACTCTGCTTCCGATTGAGATGGGGCTTAGATCCCATGGGGCAGATGGCTATCACCCATTTTTTACTTATAAAATAAGAAAGTAACACATTTAGGTAATCTATTAGCATTTTGCTTTAAGTAGATTTATTAGATGCTTAAGCAAGTAACCTTGCCAGGCCTGGAGGGAAGTAGGAAATAATTTTAGGAGGACTGGTAGGACAACCAGATGAAGAACCCCAGTAAGTGGAGGCTGAGAAACCAGAGGGTTCCTAGAAGGCACTGTGAGCTGGTACAGAGATACTGAAAGAAAGGAGTCACAAGAGAGTGTAAAAACAAACCTTACTTTCAGAATTTCAGGAACCGTGATTTCTGGCACTCTCTATCTTTTTGGGAGAAAATTGTGCAAACTTTTAAAGGGCTGTTGCTCCAAACAGTATAGAAGCTAGGTTTGTTTATTTTCAAGTACTGATCTTAGACCCTTTAAAAAGGCTAGGATGCTGCAGCTTCAAAGAGTAGGGGAGACAGACAGAGGAGTCAGGGATAACAAATTGATTCCCCTATCCAGAGAAGCAGAGGCATTAAAGCGTTGTTTCTCAAAGTTTACAAAATTGTCTACAGATTGGTGTGTGTATTTAATAGGACAAACTGTGTATGTTGGTGGGGGGGGGGCGGGGAACAAACTGAGCTTTGGTGCTCATGATACATAATAAAGAGTTAAACAGGGAATAGAAAAGTTGATTAACAATAAGGGCGTCAGTATAAAGGCAAAACTAATTGCACTCATTTATTCAAACTCCTTACCATTTGGGCTTAAATATATTGCTACATATTAATTATATGTACATCAGTAAATGTATTACCTGTAAACTTGTTTCTATTTGACTAATTCATCCTAAGTCTTAGCCTACATAGGTTAAGCTGATGTAGCATGTTTACCTACTCAAACTTGTGAAAAATGATCAAACTATCACTTACATTCTATCATTGCCTGTGTGACCTAAGCATACTTACTTCTCCTGGTCCTCCTTTTCCTCAGCTGAGAAAGGTCCTCACTATACCATCACTAGACCTTCTCTAGCATTAACAGTCTAATGAGTCTAAATGTACTTGCCCATGGAAATTTCCATGTATATTCTGAGAAAAGAGAGAGAGAAATTATGCAAATGCATAATTTAAAATCTTTGGATATTTTTTCTTTGAAAATCACATGTGAAAAAATGTTAGTGGTGGTACTAATTAAGATTTAATTTAATGGTTGGAAGAATCAATTCTTGATATTTATTAGATGATAAAATAGGAAGGTAATAGAATGGTTAAACACAGATGCTTGTATCAGTGTTCAAACTCAGTCATAAACAACAGAACTTCAGGGAGATCTGCAACGACCTCAAATAGGCTCATAAAGCTGCCCAGTGATTAAAATATACTTTCCTAGTCCCATAGTTCTTAAACTTTGGTATTTATCATAATGAACTGGGGAACATGCTAAATACAAAGGCCCAGAATCTTTCTATCCAGCTTCAACAGCCTGGCCCCCTGTTTTGCTTTGCTGCTTCTTTTCTGGTGGTGATACACCCCTAAGCTTGAGACTCACTGTTATGGGTTATTTGTTCTTCTACTCTCCTCAGTTCTCAAAGTTTTCTGCACATAGTAATCAACTGAGAAGTTTGTGTGCTAAGGCCACACAATATCAATGGAATCAGAATCTCTCTGAATGGGAAACAGGTGTCATTATTTTTCAAAACTCCTTAAGTGATTTCATTGTTCACCAAAACTTAAGAACTGGTGTCCTCTTTGAGGGCTTCTTAAACTTGAATATGCATATGAATTTCCTAGCAATCTTGTCAATATGTAGGTTCTGATTCAGTAGGTCTGGAATGGGACCTGAGATTCTGCATTTCTAATAAGCTCCCAGGAGATGCCATTGCTGCTGGGCCACTTTGGGTAGTAATGTCCTGGATGACAATTTTATACCACCTTCTCTTTCCCAAACCCCCAGCATCTCCATCTCCATGCAGGCAACAAATGATGAATCGAAATGAAGAATTCAAAAATAGAGGTGCCATGGTAAAAGAAATGGAGGCTGATTTCTTTTAATTTAAAAAATTTGTTGAAGTATATCACTCATACACAAATATACATAAACAATAAGTATACAGTAAAACTTGTGAACTTACTAAAAAAACATGCTTAACATCATATAGTGCTCTCATCCCTCATCCCACTGCCAATACCTTGCACTGTTACGAAACATTTTTAACAAATGATGAAGAGCATCCTCAAAATACCACTACTAACCCAAGAATCTTACATTTAGTGTATTTTCCCCAACCTACCCTATTATTATTATATTTTTATATCATTCAAACATCATCATATATAAACAATAAATGTGTAGCAAAAGTTTTGAACTTACAAAACATACATGCATAACATCATACAGGGCTCCCATACATCAACCCACCACCAACATCTTGCATTGTTGTGAGACATTTGTTACAAATTATCAAAGAATATCATCAAAATCTTACTACTAAATATAATCTACATCTTACATTTGGTGTACTTTCCCCCCAACCCACCCTATTTTTTTTTTAAATATATTTTTATTACAGAAAATGTGAACTTACAAAACAATCATGCATGTGTGTAGAATTCCCATAAAACATTCCTTCACTGGGAAGCAGTTGTGGCTCAACTGATAGTGTGTCTGCCTACCATATGGAGGGTTCAGGGCTCTATACCCAAGACCTACTGACCCATGTGATAAGCTGGCCCATGCACAGTGCTGCCACATACAAGAAGTGCCATGCCATGCAGGGGTGTCCCCTGTGTAAGGATGCCCCACATTCAAGGAGTGCACCCTGCAAGGAGAGCCACCCCACACACAAAAAAAGCACAGCCCGCCCAGGAGTGGTGCCATGCGCATGGAGATCTGACGAAGCAAGGTGACGCAACAAAAAAAGTGACACAGTTTCCTGGTGCCACATGACAAGAATACAAGCAGACACAGAAGAACACACAGCAAATGGACACAGAGAGCAGACCACAGGAAGAAAGGAGAGAGAAATAAATAAAACAAATCTTTAAACAACAAAAAAAGCACACCCCTTCATCAACACACCACACCAGGAGGAACATTTGGTACAGATTATGAGAGAATATCATCAGACTATTACCACTAACCATGGTTCATAGCATACATTTGGCACACTTTTTTGATACTTACCCCATTATCAACACAGTGCATCATTGGTATAGATGCATGAATATTACAGTATTGTTGTTAACCACAGTCCATAGGTCACTCCAGTTGTATTTTTCCCCATACTTCTCCACATTCCCACCACCCTGCAATAGTGACATACATCTGCTCTAGCTCACAGAAGGATACTCTTGTATCTGCATAATCAACCACAATTCTCATCCACCTCTGAGTTCACTGTTATTCAGTCCCTAGATTATTCTCTAGCCTTCTTTCAATTGACATTTACATCCCCAGACTACCACTTCCAGTCACATTCCCATTTATAAACCAGCTGCTAAGTATAACATGTCACTATCAACTCTATACATTTCCACACTCTAACAGTAAATTTAATTAAAGCTTCCATACATTAAGCATCAGTAGTCCTTTTCAGTCCTCCTCTTATCTCCTTTAAGAATCCACCACATACCACCAGGTCTTGAAGATATTTTCCTACATTTTCTTCTAGAAGCTTTATGTTTCTTGCTTTTATATTTAGGTTTTTGATCCATTTTGAGTTAATTTTTGTATAAGGTGTGAGATACGTGTCCTCTTTTCTTCTTTTGGCTATGGATATCCATTTCTTCCAGCACCATTTTGTTGAACTGTTCTGCTTAAGTTGGGTAAGTTTGACAGGCTTGTCAAAAATTACTTGACCATAGGTGTAAGGGTCTGTTTCTGAACCATCAGTTTGGTTCCATTGGTCTATGTGTCTGTCTTTATTCCAGTACCATGCTGTTTTTACCACTGTAGCTAGATAATATGACGTAAAGTCCAGAAATAATTTATTTTGCACGACTCTTTTGACTCTTTCAGTTACTTTTACTGATATAATCTTCTTTTCTGTACTCTTTTCCAAGCCTCTCTCCCCTGTCTTTTCTTTTCAGACAGTGGCACACTGGTTAGTATTTCCTGCAAATCTGGTCTCTTTGTTATGAACTCTCTCAGTTTCTGTTTATCTATGACTATTTTAAACTTACCATCATTTTTGAAAGACAATCTTGCTGGATATAAGATTCTTGGCTGGAAGTTTTTCTCTTGCAGTATCTTAAATATATCATACCACTGTACTTTTGCTTCCATGGTTTCTGATGAGAAATTGGCACTTAATCGTATTGGGTATCCTTTAAATGTTATGCATTGCTTTTCTCTTCCTGCTCTCCGAATTCTTTCTTTGGCATTTGACATTCTGATTAGTATATGTCTCAGAGTTAGTCTATTCAGATGTATTTGAATGGGAGAACATTGTGCCACTTGGACATGGATATCTTTGTCCCTCAATAAGGCTGGGAAATTTTCTACCATTATTTCTTCAAATATTCCTTCTATTCCTTTTCCCTTCTTCTTCGGGACATCCATGACACATCTGTTTGCATGTCTCTTGCTATCATTTAGTTCCCCGAGACCTTGTTCAATTTTTTCCCATTCTTTCCTTCATCTGTTCTTTTTGTATGTTCACTTTTGGAGGTCATGTCTTCAGGCTCACCAATCCTTTCTTCTGCCTCCTCAAATCTGCTGTTATATGTTTTTAATTTCATTTATTGTGCCTATCATTCCCATAAGATCTGCTATTTTTCTACGATGCTTTCAAATTCATCATGTACATCCAAAGTCATCTTAATATTCTTAATCTCTTTAACTATCTCATTGAATTTATTAAGGAGATTTGTTTGAACATCTATGATTAGTTGTCTCAACTCCTTTATGTCATCTGGAGGCTTATCTTGTTCCTTTAAAAGGGCATATCTTCCTGTATCTTGGTATGGATTATAATTTTTTGTTGGTGTCTTGGCTTCTGGCTTACTAGTTGTATTTATTCTAGGTCCAGTTTAGGGCTTTCTTTAGTTTAGGGTTTTCTTGCCCTTTCTCCCTTGTTTTTTGTTTGTTTGTTTTTGTTTTTGTTGTTGTTGTTTTTGTCTTTATTTATTTTTTTAATGTTACATTAAAAAAATATGAGGTCCCCATATACCCCCTCACCCCCCTCACTCCACTCCTCCCCCCATAACAACAACCTCCTCAATCATCATGAGACATTCATTGCATTTGGTGAATACATCTTTGAGCACTGCTGCACCTCATGGTCAATGGTCCACATCATAGCCCACACATTCCCACAGTCCACCCAGTGGGCCATGGGAGGAGATACAATGTCCAGTAACTGTCCCTGCAACACCACCCAGGACAACTCCAAGTCCCGAAAATGCCCCCACATCACATCTCTTCCTCCCACTCCCTACCCCCAGCAGCCACCATGGCCACTTTCTCCACACCAATGCCACATTTTCTTAGACTACTAATCACAATAGTTCATGAATAGAGTATCAGTAAGTCCACTCTAATCCATACTCTATTCCTCCATCCTGTGGACCTTAGAATGGTTGTGTTCACTCCACATCTATATCAAGAGGGGGCTTAGATTCTATATGGATGCAGGATGCAATTCTCCTGCTTTCAGTTGTAGGCACTCTTGGCTCCCTGGTGTGGTGGTTGACCTTCTTCACCTCCATGTTAGCTGACTGGGGTAAGTCCAATAAACCGGAGTATGGGAGTTTCAAGTCTGTTGAGACTCAGGGCCTGGCTATCCTTTCTCCCTTGTTGGTTGTGTAGTAGGAACTAAAGATGTAGTTGGTGCTGTGAGCAGTGAAGTCTCAAGCTGCCTGCATTGCCCCAAGGACCAATGAAGCTTCTCCCACATTTCTCCTATGCCAAGGGTAGGAGCAGAGCCACAGTCATGTATAATAATCCAAGTTGTGCAGGTCAAGACTGTCTGTAGTTTCCCAGAGAGACTGATGAAGCTTCACTCCCCTTCTTCCCCTGCCTGGAGAAGGGATGGAGCTGCAGGTGTGGACAGCAATCTAGTCATGTGGGTCCAAAATGACTGCAGTTGCCTGGGTAGATTTCCAGCTATTCAGTCGGTGCCTGTTGAATGTACCTGCAGTTACCCAGAGAGGCTGATGCAGGTCCTGCCAGCTTCATCCCTATTAGAGGTGGGGCTGAAGCCTAGCCTAGGGCTGCAGGCCAATCTGAGTGGAAGGTAGCAGTCCCTAACTTCACTGTGATTTTAAGTCAGCCCCACTTCCCCTATGCTGGGGGTGGAGTCAAATGGTGGCTACCAGCCTCCTTCTGACTTGGACAGGTTCAAACTTTAGCTGTTCTTAGGGTTATACTTTAGCCAGCCAAATATAATAATCAGTAGCTGAAGTCGGTGGCCAATTGTCTCTTCCTCCCTTGTTTTGGGGAAATGGCACTTCCAACTTCAGCCACAAAATAGCTCCTGAGGCAGCTTGTGCCACCAGAGTAGGGTGAGCACCAGCTTCCACAGCATGGCCTACAGTTACCTGGAGAAGCAGGTGCAGATCCCCCCAGCTTCCTCCATGCTGGAGGTGGGCTTGGGGCTTAGGTTAGAGCTGCACTATCCTATCTGGATGGAAAGGAGCCAGTCTCTACAAGCACTGTGACTTTAAGTCAGCCCCGCTTCCCCTCATGCTAGGGGCAGAGTTAAAATGGTGGCGACCAGTCTCTTTCCAACTTGGACAGGTTCAAACTTTAGCTATTCTTAGGATTAGACTTTAGCCAGCCAAATTTACTAATCAGTAGCCAAAGTTTGTGCCCAATCATCTCTTCCTCCCCCATTCCCGGGAAATGGAGTTTCCAATTCTAGACACAGAATAGTGCTCAAAGTGGCTTGTGCCACCTGTGGAGGATGAGTGCTGGCCTCCACAGTGTGGATTGCTCTACTTACAAATCTTCTCTGCAGATGGGCAGTCTCCTCCTTTCATTTTTGTAAAGATGTTGCAGAATGCTCTTCTGGTTTCCTGGGGCCCCCAGACATCTGCCGCCATCTTGCTGGTAGTCAGGGAGGCTGATTTTAATAGTGATGAGGATGAGGATGATGATGATGGTGTATGTAAAGAAATTTAAAACTGGAAAAAATGATGAACTGAAGTTTCTATTTGGATGCTAAAATCAGTCATTACGACAACACATTGAATATGTAGGAGTATACTATTTGAATGTTAAGCCCCAATGGGATAAAGAGAACTTTAAAAAGCTGTGCTGCATGAGGATACCCTGAAAGTCAATATTTCTAAATCAGAAGCCTTGAGAGAAATACCTAAATGCAAAAACATAGAAACTTTTCCGGATGAAACCTTCCTGTTGTTATATGAAGTCAAATTTGAGGAGAAGTACCTGGTGACTTCTTAGGTTTAATTTTGTGTTTACTATATGTTGTAACATTGAGAGAGATGTTCTCTCAATCTATTTAAATACAATTTTACTTGTCTGTACAATAATAAGGAACGAAACAAGACTGATTTCCATTAAAACTTGCTGATTTTTAAATTATCTAATTTTCTATTAAATGTGCACTCAACTTCACATATTTAGTTTATTAACCTAAAAACACCTACCAGACTGATATATATGTAAATGAATTCTGTTAATTTGTACCAAGCATTATTGTTTCAATACAGACATTTATGTACTTGTGATGTTCTGTTATAGTTTTTTTTTCTCCTTTAATTTTTTTATTTAAAAAGTTGTGAATTTATAGAAAAAGCATGTATAGAATACAGGGCTTCCACATACCACTCTATTATTAACACTTTGCATTGCCCATTAGTATGGAACATTTGTTACAATTTATGGAAGCACAATTTTATAATTGTACTCTTACCTATAGTCTATGGTTTAACCTAGGGTTCACTATGTGTTGTATAGTTCCATGAGGTTTATAAAAATTTTCTTCTAGTAAAATATACAATCTAAAATGTCCCCTGTATCCTCATTCAAATATATAAGTCAATGCTGTTAATTATGTTTATATTATTGTATTGCCATCACCACTGTAGCAGTTTGATATGGTTATGAATTCCAAAAATAGATATTGGATTATGTTTGTAATCTGATCTGTACCTGGGCCTGATTGAGCTATGATTAAGGCTTTAATTGGGCCACCTTATTGGGGCATTGAGTCCCCACCCCTTGGTGGGTGGGGATTCACAGATAAAAGGCATGGCAAAGAACAGAGTTGTGGGTTTTCTGATGTTGGAGTTTTGATGTTGGAGTTTAATGCCGAAGCCTTAAACTGGAGCTCCAGGGAGAGACAGAGCCATTCACCTGATAGTCTGTAGCTGACCTTGTGGAGAGAGGCAAAGCCTAGGGAGCCTCATAGTCTAGAGCTGGCCTTGTGAAGGGAAACAAAGGAGCTGAGCCCAGAGGAACCCAGAAAGCCTGAACCCTCACAGACGTCAGCAGCCATCTTGCTCCAACATGTGAAAACAGACTTTGGTGAGGGAAGTAACTTATGCTTTATGGCCTGGATCTGTAAGCTCTTACCCCAAATAAATATCCTTTATAATGCCTAGCAGATTTCTGGTATTTTGCTTCAGCACTCCTTTGGCTAACTAATACAACCACCATCCATTACCAAAACCCAAAACTTTTCCATCACCCCAAGTAGAAACTCTGTTCATTTTAAGCCTTAACTCCCTAATCTCTACCCCTGTCCCATCCCCTGGTAACCTATATTCTAGATTCTGACTCTATGAATTTGTTTATCTGCATTATTTCATAACAGTGAGATCATACAATATTTGTCCTTTTGTGTCTGGCTTATTTCACTCAACATGATGTCTTCAAGGCTAATCCATGTTGCTACATGTATCAGAACCCCATTCTTTTTAATGGCAATAAAATTCCATTGTATATACGTATCATATTTTATTTATTCATTCATGAATTGATGGACACTTGGGTTGCTTCCATCTTGTGGCAATTGTGAACAATTCCTCTATGAACATTCTTATCTAAATATCTGTATAAGTACTAGCTTTAATTTTTTGAGGAATGTACCTAGAAGTGAGATTGCTGAGTCATATGATAATTCTATAATTAACTTTCTGAGGAGCTGCCAAACTGTCTTCCACAGAGGCTGTACCAGTTTACATTCCCGCTGCAATAAATGAGTGTTCCTATTTCTCCACATCCTCTCTAACAGAGGCAATTTTCAATTTTTTAAATATTGGTCTTTCTAGTGGGTGTGGAATGGTGTCTCATTGTAGTTTTGATATGTATTTCTTTAATGGCCAATGATCTTGAGCATCTTTTCTTGTGTTTTTGTCCATTTGTGTATCTTCTTTGGAGAAATGTTTATTCATTTCTAATTGGGTTTTTTTTCTTTTTGTTATTGAGTTGAAGGATTTCTTTATATATTCTGGTCATTAAGCCGTTACTGGATATATGGTTTCCAAATATTTTCTCCCATTGTGAAGGGTGTCATTTTCCTTTCATGATAAAGTCCATTGATGCCCAAAGGTTTTTAATTTTGATGATGTCCCATTTATCTGTTTTTAGTTTGTTGCTTGTGCTTTCACTGTAAGTCTAAGAAATCATTGCCTAACACAGAGTCCTGAAGTACTTTGCTAGGTTTTCTTCTAGGCATTTTATAGTTCTGGTTCTTATATTTAGGACTTTGCTTCAATTTGAGTTGATTTTTGTGTATATTGTGAAGTAGGAGTACACCTTCAGTCTTTTTCATTTTTTTTAATTAGAAAAGTTGTAGGCTTACAGAAAAATCAGGTGAAAATGACAACATTCCCATATATCTGCTATTGTTGACAAATACTTAGCATTAGTGTGGTAACTTCATTACAATTGAAGAAAGAATAATAAAACCGTACTATTAACTATAGTCCATAGTTTACATTAGGTGTATTTTCCCACATATACCACCCTATTCTTAACACCCTGTATCAGTGTGGATCTTTATATTTGTACTATTACCTATAGTCCATCATTTATAACAGGATTCACTGTGTTATACAGTTCTTTTAACTTTCATTCCAGTAATATATATATACAGCCTGTATTAGTCAGCCAAAGGGGTGCTGATGCAAAATACCAGAAACTGGTTGGTTTTTATAAGGGTATTTATTTGGGATAGGAGCTTACAGTTACCAGGCCATAAAGCATAAGTTACTTCCCTCACCAAAGTCTACTTGGAGCAAGATGGCTGACAACATCTGTTGGAAACTGAGGCACAGTGGCCTCTCAAGGAGAGACGTGCTGTCTCCATGCTAGTGCTGTCTCCATGGCTACACTTGCAACCTAAGGAATGTGGTAATTAAGAGTTCCCAGCAAATGGGATGAAGCTATTAAAGGCTGAAAGAAAAGATGAGCACATGCATTTTGTAGTGAATAGAACACTTAGACTTTGTACCTTGAGATAAGATTTTTTTTAATTCCTTAGACTATGGGTAATGCTGATAGATAATACGTGTTGCTGCTTGATGACTGATAGATAATACATGTTGCTGCTTGATGAAAACAGGCTATGTGTTTATGCTTATTGGCACGTAGGCTATGTATGCCTGCTTCTGGTCATGTACACTGGGGTATATATAGAGCCCCTTGTAAACAATAAAGTTGTCTGAGGAGTCATTACTCGCAGACCCCCTGATCCCAGCTCTCTCGTTCTTTCTCCCTTTTCTTCTGTTTCCTTCTCCCTTTTCTCTTTCTTTCATTCCCGATACCCTTTGGGTCCAAATCTCCAACAGACATCTGCAAGGGTTCAGGCTTCCTGGGCTCCTACGTTCCTGGGGCTTGCTTTTCTCTGGGTTCAAGGTTCCTTCCTTCCTGGTACTGGCTTCTCTTTCCTCTGGGTGCTGACTTCCCAGGTCTTCAGCATCAAACTCTAACATCAGAAATCCGCAACTCTGTTCTTAGTCATGCATTTATCTGTGACTCCCCACCCTTCAAGGGGTGGAGACGCAACGCCCTAATCATTACTCAATCATGCCCAGGTACAGATCAGATTACAGGCATAATCCGATATTTCTTTTTGGAATTCATCAATTATATCAAACTGCTTCACAGCCCAAAATTTTCTCTTTTTGAATTCATTTTTTCTTTCAGAAAGTACTGGGAATTGAATCCCAGACCTCATCCATGTGAAGCAGGTGCTGAACCCCTGAGCTACCCCTGCTCCCCTCAAAATTTCCTCTTTTAACCACATTCACATATATAATTCAGCACTGCCAACTATACCCACAACAATGTGCTACCATTACCACTATCCAAATTATTTTATATCAGTGAGATCATACAATATTTTTCCTTTTATGTCTGGCTTATTTCACTCAGCAGGTTTCATCCATGTTCTTGCACAAATCAGGACTTCATTCCTTTTTACAGCTAAATAATAGTTGTATGCATATACCACATTTTGTTTATCCACTTATTTGTTGTTTCCATCTTTTGGCAATTGTAAATAATACCACTATGGACATTGGTGTGCAAATATTTGTTTGAGTCCCTGTTTTCAATTCTTTTGGGTATATACTTAGTAGAGAGATTGCTGGGTCATATGGTAACTCTATACTTAGCTTTCTGAGGAACTATAAGACTGCCTGTCACAGCGGCTGCACCATTTTACATTCCCACCAGCAATGAATACAATTTCTCTTCATCCTCTGAAGTATTTGTAATTTTTTGTTGTTTTTTTTTAATAGTAACCATTCTAGTTGGTATAAATGGTATCTCATTGTGGTTTTTCTTTGCATTTCACTAATAGCTAGTGATAGTGAGCGTCTTTTCATGTGCTTTTTAATCATTTATAAATCCTTTTTGGCACGATGTCTGTTCAAGCCTTATGCCCATTTTTAATTGGGTTGTCTTTTTATTGTTAAGTTGTAGAATTTCTCTATATAGTTTAGATATTAAATCAAATATTTTCTCCCTTTTTATTTCTCTCCCCTTGCCCCCCCACCCCGGTTGTCTGTTCTGTGTCTATTTGCTGTGTCTTCTTCTTTGTCTGCTTCTGTTGTCAGCGGCATGGGAATCTGTGTTTCTTTTTGTTGCGTCATCTTGTGTCAGCTCTCTGTGTATGCGGCACCTTCCTGGGCAGGCTGCACTTTCTTGGCGCACTCCTTGCACATGGGGCTCCCCTACACAGGGGACACCCCTGCATGGCAGGGCACTCCTTGTGCCCATCAGCACTGCACATGAGCCAGCTCCACACGGGTCAAGGAGGCCTGGGGTTTGAACCGCGGACCTCCCATGGAGTAGACGGACGCCCTAACCACTGGGCCAAGTCCGCCGCCCTATTTTCTCCCATTGATTAGGTTGTTTTTTCCCTTTTGTGATAAAGTTCTTTAATATTCAAATAGCTTTTAGTCTATTTTTTCCTTTCATTGCTTGTTCTTTGGGTGAAAGTCTAAGAAATGATTCCCTAACACAGGACCTTCCTGTCTTAGACAATGATGCTTTCCTATATTTTCATCTAGGACTTTTATCTTAATAGTATTGCTTCCTACATTTAGGTCTTTGATTCATTTTGGATTAATTTTTTTGTATATTGTAAGATAGGGATCCTCTTTCATTCTTTTGTATATGGATATCCAGGTCTCCCACCATCATCTTTTGAAGAGACTATTCTTTCCCAGTTGAGTGTATTTGGCAACTTCTCAAAAACAAATTGGCCATAGATAAGAAGGTCTATTCCTGTTTTTCAAGTGTTTTTATCAAGAAAGGATGCTGGATTTTGTCAAATGCCTTTTCTGCATCAACTGAGATGATCATATGTTTTATTTTCCTTCATTCTTTTCAAGTGGTGTATTATATCAACATTTTCATATGTTGAACCACTCTTGTATATGTGGGATAAATTCTAATTGATCATGGTGTATAATTCTTCTAATGTGCTGTTGGATTTGGTTTGCTAGCATTTTGTTGAGGATTTTGCCTCTGTTGTTCATAAAATATATTGGTCTGTAAATTTCTTTTTTCATGTGGTATCTTTATATGACTTTAGTATGAGGGTGATTTTGGCCTCATAGAATGAGTTACAGAGTGTTCCCTCCTCTTCAATTATTTGGAAGGATTTAAGCAAGTTTGGTGTTAATTCTTCATGGAATGTTTGGTAGAATTCCCCTATGAAGCCATCTGGTCCTGGGCTTTTCTTTTTGGGGGAGTTTTTGGTTACTGATTCAATCTCTTTACTAGCTATTGGTTTGTTGAGCTCTTCTATTTCTTCTTGATCAGTGTAGCAGTTTGTATGTTTCTAGGAATTTTTCCATTTTATCTAGGTTATCTAATTTCTCAGTGTACAGTTGTTCTCTCACAGTATCCTTATAGTCCTTTTTATTTCAGTAGGGTCTGTAATAATATCTATCTTTTCATTTCTGATTTTGGTCATTTGTGTCCCCTTTTTTTCTTCATCAGTCTAGCTAAAGGTTTGTCAATTTTACTGATTTTTTCAAAGAAATAACTTTTGGTTTTAATGATTTCCTCCACTTTTTTTATTCTCTACTACATTTCTCTCTACTTTAATCTTTGCTATTTCCTTGCTTCTGTTCATCTTCAGTTTAGTTTGCTCTTCTTTTTTCTAGTTTTTCCAGTTTTGAAGTTAGGTCTCTGATTGAAATCTTTCTCTTTTTTTAATATAAGCATTTAGAGCTATGAACTTCTCTCTCAGCACTGCCTTTGCTGTACCCCATCAGCTTTGGTATGTTGGTATTTTCATTTTCATTCACATCAAGATATTTCCTAATTTCCTTCGTAATTTCCTCTTTAACCCATTGGTTTTTTAAGAATATGTTAATTTCCACATATTTGTGAATTTTCCATTTTGCTCTTTCTTACGGATTTGAGTTTCATTTCATTGTGGTTAGAGAATATACATGTAGGATTGCAATATTTTTTAATTTATTGCAACTTGTTTTGTGACTTAAGATATCATCTATCCTGGAAAGTGATCTATGTGCAATCAAGAAGAATGTTTAGGAAGCGGACTTGGCCCAGTGGTTAGGGCATCCATCTACCACATGGGAGGTCCGCGGTTCAAACCCTGGGCCTTCTTGACCCATGTGGAGCTGGCCCATGTACAGTGCTGATGAGCGCAAGGAGTGCCCTGCCACGCAGGGGTGTCCCCCGCGTAGGGGAGCCCCACGCACAAGGAGTGCACCCTGTAAGGAGAGCCACCCAGTGCAAAACAAAGTGCAGCCTGCCCAAGAATGGTGCCGCACACACGGAAAGCTGACACAACAAGATGATGCAAAAAAAAATAAGCACAGATTCCCATGCCTCTGATAACAGAAGTGGACAAAGAAGCACATGCAGCAAATGGACACAGAGAACAGACAACCGGGGTGGGGGGGAGGGGGGAAGGGAGAGAAATAAATAAATAAATCTTAAAAAAAAAAGAAGAAGAATGTGTATCCTGTTGCTTTCGGGTGAAGTGTTCTCTATATGTCTGTTAGGTCTATCTGGTTTATAGTATCATTCATTTCTTCTATTTCCTTATTGATCTTCTCCCTAAATGTTCTATCCATTATTGAAAATGGTATATTCAAGTCCCTATTATTAATGTAGGACTATCTATTTCCTCCTTCAAATTTACTTTGTATGTTTTGGGCTCTGCTTTTAGATGCATATCTATTTATAATTGTTATGTCTTCTTTTTTTAAAAAATGTCTATTTTTTTAAAGATTTATTTATTTATTTATTTATTTATTTATTTTCCCCTTCACCCTCCCCCTCCCCATTGTCTGCTCTCTGTGTCCATTGCTGTGTTCTTCTGTGTCTGTTTGTATTCCCATTAGGCAGCTCCTGGAACCAATCCTGGGACCTTCTGGAGTAGGAGAAAGGTGATTATTCTCTTGTGCCACCTCAGCTCCCTTATCTGCTGCATCTCTTATTGTCTCTCCTCTGTGTCTCTCTTTGTTGCATCATCTTGCTTCACCAGCTCTCTGCGTGGGTCAGCACTCTGCATGGGCCTACTTGCCACATGGGCCAGTTTACCTTTGCCAAGAGTCCCTGGGCATCAAATCCCATAAGGTAGATGGAAGCCCAATTGCTTGAGTCACTTCTGCCTCCCTGTTATGTCTTCTTAATTGACCCCTTTATTAGTATATAATGACTTTTTCCCTCATAACAGTTTTTTAATTAATGTCTATTTTATGATATTAGTATAGCTACACTAGTTCTCTTGTAATTACTACTTGCATGGTATATATTTTTTCATCCTTTAATTTTCTACCTACTTGTGTCTTTGAATTTAAGGTAAGACTCTTATAAACAATATATTCCTGGGTCATGCTTTTCTTTTTTATCTGTTCTGCCAATCTTTGCCTTTTGACTGGAGAGTTTAATCTTTTAGATTTAAAGGAAATGCTGAAATAATGTAAGACTTATTCTGTCATTTTGCTGTTAAGTCTGTGTAAGTCCTATATCTTTTTTGTCCCTCAATACATCTTTTAATACTTACTTTCATGTGTATTTGATCTTCTTGTATTGTACCCTACTGAGTCCCTTCTCATTTCTTTTAGGATATACTTTTCATATATTTTTTTTGTGGTTACCATGAAACTTAAACTTAACATCCTAAATCTCTATCATTCACATTTAGTTTGATACCAACTTGACTTCAACAACATACAGACACACTGTTTCTATACCCTTCCCCTGCATCAGTTTTTGCACTTGTTACAAAGTATAACTTTGGACATTGCACATCAAAAACCATAGATTTTTCATTACTTTTTATACATTTGCATTTTAGTATTATACTTGTAGGAAGTAAGAAATGGAGTTACGTACAAAAAAAATACCATGAAAGTGTAGTGCTATTTATTACAAATAGTTACCTTTACCAGAAGTCATTATTTCTTTATACTGTTTTGAATCCCTAGTGTCCTTTCTAATATCCTTTCCTTTCAGTCTAAAGAACTCTCTTTAGCATTGCTTGTAGGGTAGGCCCAGTGGTAATGGTCTTCCTAAGCTTTTATCTGGGGATGTCTCCATCTCTCCAGCATTTTTGAAAGGAAGTCTCATTTGATATAAGATTCTTAGTTGACAAGTGATTTCTCTCAGCCCTTTAAATATTTTAACTCACTTTCCTCTTGCCTCCATGATTTCTGATGAGAAATCAACACCTAATCTGAGACTCCCTTGTACATAACATGTTCGTTTTCTTTACAGCTTTCAAAACTCTCTCCTTGTCCTTTGCATTTTACAATTTGAATAATATATGAAAGGGCTTATTTTTCTTCAAGTTTATCCTCTTTAATGTTCTCTGGGCTTCTTGGATGTGCATATTCATGTCTTTTGCTAAGTTTGGGAGGTTTTCTGTCATTATTTCTTTTAATATTTCTTCTGCCCCTTTTGCTCTATTTTCTCTTTCTGGAAATCCCATAATGTGTATATTGGTACACTTCATGATGTCACACAGGTTTATTAGGCTTTTTTTTTTTTCTTTGTATAATTCTTTTTCTTTCTATTCCTTAGCTTGTTTCATTTCAATCATCTTGTCTTTGAGTTCACTGATACTTTCTTCTGCCAACTCCAATCTGCTCTTGAAATTCTCCTGGAAATTTTTATTTCAGTTATTTTGGCTTGAACTCTAGTAGTTCTGTTGGGTTCCTTTTTAATTTTCTATCTCTTTATTGTGATTCTCATATTCTTCATTCACTGATTTCCTGATATCCTTTAGTTCTTTCTCTGTATTTTCCATCATCTTCTTGAGCATATTGAAGATCATTTTTTAAGTCTTCGTCCTGTATGTCCACAGTGTGGTCTTCTTCACTGATGTTTTCTGCATTTTTATCCTGTTCTTTTGGGTAGGGCATCATTTTCTGTTTGTGTTTGTCTTATAATCTTTTGTTACACACTGTGCATTTTAATATTTTTTAATGTTATATCTGGAATTTAATCCCTAAGAAGTCTGTTTGATATGACAGAGATTTTCTTGTGTTTCAGAAGCTGACAAAACCAAGGAAACCAAAGCAAAAAACACTTTTCACCATCTTTATAAATTGGTAGTGAATTGGCTGGTGCTCTCCTTCAGAGTTCAGCTATCCTGTCTGGAAGATCAGCCCAGGGTGAATGAAAAGTGCAGTGTTCTTTCTGTCTTTCCTGGGCCTGTGTCTTGTCCTGAGCTTGTGTTTTCTAGTGGCTTTAGGAGTTCCCCTGCTGACAGGAGTTTGAATGTCTCCTGTAATTCCCAGGAAATCAATATTCTCCCTCTACGGGGTGTTCTTCTGCAGGAATTAAAACAAGTGACCCTTTGCTCTAGGCCACCTGCCTCAATTGTTTCATTGTCCCAATCTAGTTTGCCTGGAGGGCAAAATCTGGGAGTCAGAGGGGACTTTCCCAAGTTAGTTTTTTCCAGCTGGAACATGGCCAAGGACCCACAAAGGGAGCACCAATTGGCCAGCTCCAAACCGCCCTGGGGCCAGGAAAGGTTCCAGGAGTTTCTTTCAAGATTCTCCAAAGCTGTGCTTTCTTGACACGGCTCCTGCCCAGCAAATGCCACCCTTCGATTGTCCTCCACAGCTCTGAGGAAGCATGCCATCTTTATATCTCTTCTGTTGTCTTTGTCCAGAGCAGGTTGGAACAATGGCTGCCCTCAGAGGCAGGCCTCCAGCGATCTGAAGTAGCTGATCAAAATCGGTGTTCAGCAATCGGACTGCATTCCTTCCTCTATCTTGGAGAAGTATATTGCACCAGCAATCTACACCCGAGGCCAGATCCCACTGCTGCCTGCAGGGGAGTGGGGAATGGCAGTGGTAACTGCAGCATGGAGAGAGCAATTCACTTGTACTTACTGCCATATACCAGCTTCTTCCTCCTTCTCTTCTTTGGATACTGCACAGTATTCTATTTTGAAATAGTTGATCCAGACAGTTCTTACCTGTTTAGTCTTTATTCTGGTGGAGGGACTGATCCCTGGAACTTCCTACTCTGCCATCTTCCTACAGTTCTCCCTGTTACAGATTTTTAACTCTCTTTTTAATGTAAAAGCCATATTGAAATGTGTTCTGATAATTATTCTTGTTACTTATATAAGTGTAAAGCTTCCCAAAGTGCGTTCCATAGAATTCTAAGACAACAAGATCTTCTACTATCCACTTCAAATTACTTTGAGAAATATTGCATGAATTTCTTTCTTTTGGAAATAGATACAGAAAATTGGTACATTACTAAAAGCTCTTGTTAGATAGATAGATAGATAGATAGATAGATAGATAGATAGATAGATAGATAGACAGACAGATATTGCTTAACCCTGTTAAGGCCACTGCTTTCCAAATCTATTTGGCCACAGAACCCCACATCTCGTTCTCCCCTGTATTTATATCCCCTGGCACATAATTTGTGAAATGCTGCTCTAGAGTCAGAGACCTAAAAGCAGAGTTTAAGGGAGCCACATAATTTGTAAAAATTTAAATGAATCTATTTATGGGAGAAAAACATCTGAACATTAGTTACAGTCTGATCCACAATGATCCTACAATAGTTATCACTCATTCTGGGAGTACTTTTAAGCTGTTTGCAGAAGAAATTCTAAGTGGAAATCAGCTTATAAATTTATGAATTTATCAAAATTTATAAAGTCATCAGTATTAGTCAGCCAAAGGGGTGCTGATGCAAAATACCAGAAGCCTGTTGGCTTTTATAAAGGGTATTTATTTGGGGTAGAAGCTTACAGAGATCAGGTCATAAAGCATAGGTTACTTCCCTCACCAAAGTCTATTTTCACGTGTTGGAGCAAAATGGCTGCTGATGGCTGCTAAGGTTCAGTCTTCCTGGGTTCCTCTCTTCCCAGGGCTTGCTTCTCTCTGGGCTCAGGTCCTCTGTTTTCTCCACAAGGTCAGCTGTAGACTATGAGGCTCTCTAGGCTTTGCCTTTCTCAAAAGATCAACTCTAGACTATCAGGTGAATGGCTCTGTTTCTCTCTCTGGACTTTCTGCCCTGTCTAAGGAGCTGTCTCTATTCCTCTGTGTTCTCCTAGCTCAGGTCCTCTCTTCCCAGGGCTTGCTTCTCTTTCCTCTGTGCTTACTTCCAGGGCTCCAGCTCAAGACTTCAGCATCAAACTCCAAATCAAAACTCCAACATCAAAATCTCTCAACTATGTCCTTTGCCATGCCTTTTATCTGTGAGTTCCCACCCACCAAGGAGCAGGGACTTAACACCCTACTGACATGACCTAATCAAAGCCCTAATCATAATTTAATCATGCTCAGGTACAGACCAGTTTACAAACATAATCCAATATCTATTTTTGGAATTCATAACTATATCAAACTGCTACACAATCTGTATTAGTCAACCAAAGGGGTGCTGATACAACATACCAGAAATCAGTTGATTTTTATAAAGGGTATTTATTTGGGGTAGGAGCTTACAGATACCAGGCCATAAAGCATAAGTTACTTTCCTCATCAAAGTCTATTTTCACATGTTAGAGCAAGACAGCTGCTGATGTCTATGAGGGTCCAGGCTTCCTAGGTTCCTCTCTTCCACGATCTTGCTTCTCTGTGGGTTCAGGGTTCCTCTCTTCCTGGGGCTTGCTTTTTTTCCTCTGTGTGCTTACTTTCCAGGGCTCCACCTTAAGGCTTCAGCATCAAACTCGAACATCAAAACTCCAACATCAAAAACCCTCCAACTCTATCTTTTCCCATGCTTTTTATCTGCATGTCCCCACCCACCAAGGGGCAGGGACTCAACACATTACTGACACAAGATAATAATATATATAATAATATATAATATAATCTCGTATGCCCAGAGGAAAAGACCAGTTTACAAACCTAATCCAATATTTCTTTTTGGAATTCATCAATAATATCAAACTGCTACACCATCTAACTAGAATATTACACAATATATAATGACCATGATACAGTAATAAAAATACAATATCAAATACTCACTATTTTGAAGTTACAAGCTATGCTATATACAATTTAGATCCTTTTTTAGTAAATGAAGGTGTGTTTCTGTTACAGCTTTATTTCAAGCATTTTCAGTTAGATACAGCTTTATATACTTCCATTCACAATTAATTGCAAAAGAACGCCTTCTTAAGTGTAGAAAAAATATATTCCTTGCTTAAATATTTGCTCTCTGAAGTATGCTTTGCCACATATGAGTTCAGATAAGAAAATGAAACCATGCTATGGCAAAATATCTGTGGCAAGACTTGGGTAGTTTTCATAAAGGGGTTGAAAAATTCACATCAAGGCAAAAAATGAGGACAGAAAGAGAACCAACACCATTTCTTTCTTTTTTTTTTTTTAAGATTTATTTTTTTAACTTATTTCTCCTCTCTCCCCCCCCCCCCCCCCCGTTGTCTGCTCTCTCTGTCCATTCGCTGTGTGTTCCTCCGTGACCACTTCCATCCTTATCAGCGGCACCGGGAATCTGTGTTTCTTCTTGTTGCATCATCTTGTTGTGTCAGGTATGGATGGGCGTCATTCTTGGGCAGGCTGCACTTTCTTTCACACTGGGCGGCTCTCCTTACAGGGCGCACTCCTTGCATGTGGGGCTCCCGTATGCGGGGAACACCCCTGCGTGGCACGGCACTCCTTGCACTCATCAGCACTGCACATGGGCCAGCTCCACATGGGTCAAGGAGGCCCGGGGTTTGAACCCCGGACCTCCCATGTGGTAGGTGGATGCCCTAACCACTGGGCCACATCCGCTTCCCCCATTTCTTTTTAAATGAAGCTGTCTCATTCTAGAGAATGGGTTTCCCATCTGATTTCAATGTGTGTGGTCCTAAAGTTGAATTCTTTCCTGTCCAAGGAGCTGCCTGTGGCTGTGAGGCAGCACTTAACAGTGAAGCAAGTTAGGAGGAAATGTGTTAACTGAGCTCAGAGATTGTCACTGATTAAGTCCCTACCGGTCCTCTAGCCCACAAAAAGGTGAAGGGCAGGCAGAACTATCAACACAAAGGAAAAATGTACTCATAAACTGCACATATAGAGCTTCTAGGAAGGTTACCAGTTCTTGACAACTACAGCTGGAGTTTAAAACATCTGTCTTCACCACTCTCTGCATTACTGTACTGAACAGATTCTATTCTGGACAGGGCTGATATGTCAATAATCTTCCAGATACATCACTATTTCTGCCCTGACAATATGCTATGACTGTTCTGTTTGGTTTAATTTGATTCCAATGATTTCAACAGCAACTTTCTGAAAATGCAGGAAGACAGAGTGCCCTGTCTTTGCTGAGACAAAGTGGCTACTAAAACCATTTTCCTCGCAAAACCTTAAGTGTTTTTCAGGTTTTACTCTTCACTTATGCTCCAAATCTATTTTATTGCCCACCAAGGCAACCAGTGGCTGAGTTTCTGATTCCTCACTTACTTTCTTCACCACAGTATACCAATATTCTAAATTCTCAAAGCTTTGGTAATGTGTAATATCATATGCCAAGAGCATTCCCTGTGCTCCATAGATATATTTACCCAACATCTTGCCTCCTATTGTCTGCCCACCTACGTCCCAAACTTAAAGAGAAACATTCAAGTTTCCTGGCAATGTTATCCTTCTCAAAAGGAAATCCAGTCCTATAATTTATTTGTACTGTTTCCCAAAATTTCTTGAGCAAAATATGCAGCTAAGGAGGTTTTCCCAGAAGCGCAGTCCCCACGCACTGATTTTCTGTTACCTGTCCTGGCTCTCCTCCTCAGGGTCCGAGGAGGTCCTTGGTATCCTAGGAACCTCGCTAGTCCCGCCCCCAGATGGAGGGAGGAAGGAAAGAAGGGGCGGCCTGGCTGGGGGAGTGGACAAGGGTGGCACTGGGACAGGGCCCCACCCCGGTGTCTCAGCGGCCGCTATCTCAAAATATTTTGTTGTGCTTAATTTCTATCACTTTTCTTTCTATCCTTTCAAAAATATCTCTTTGAATCTATAAATAGCATCCATGAAATTATTTCTAAGAAAGGGTTTCAGGTAAGTAAAAGCCAGGATAATTAAATTATGGTCTACATTTAATTAGTTGCCTTATAGTAATTAAGTGAGCCTTTCTTCTAATTGAAGGCATGACTTGGAGAGGTGATTATCTGAAAGTAATTTTCTAAGCAATAATTCTGTCCTTGTTGAAATGTCAGCTTGAGAATGGGGGTGAATTTGGTTCTGTTAATCAGACTTCACTATGCTTTACATCTTGTGTCTGTTTTCACTGATGAAGAATGAGCAGGGCCATCAAAATCTACAAATTAATTAGCTGTCAACCAAACTCCGAGGGAAAGTAAAATCTAGAGCCTTCTGCAAATGTAGGAGACAGATCAGTGTGTGGCATGGTCTGCTACTGTAGTTAGACTGGACTACATAATTCATAGATTTTGACAAACAGTTCTTTGGTGCTGCTTATTCTTTGGTCTCCTTTTTCCAACCTGTGTTCATAGGTTTGTGTCTGTGATGGTTTGCAGTTATATGAACCCCAGAAACACATGTTCTTAAACTTAATCCACTCCTGTGGGTGTGAATCCACTGTAAGAAAGCCCTTTAGATGAGGTTACTTCAGTTAGGGTATGGCCCATCTTAATCAAAATGGGTCTTAATCCTATTGTTGGAGTCCTTTTATAAGCAGAATGAAATTCAGACATCGGGTGAGAAAGCCACAGGGAGCAAGAAGCTAGATGTAAACAAAACCCTGAAGAGAAGAGAGGCTGCCCTGTGCACATGGAGGAGCCCAGGGCCAAGGATAGCTGGCAGCCTCACCCAGAATGCCACAGCCTTTGGGAACAAAGCATTGCCTTGATAACGCCTTGATTTGGACTTTTTCCCAGCCTCAAAACCATGAGCTAATAAATTCCCATTGTTTAAAGCAGTCCATTGCACGGCATTTGCTTTGAGCAGCCAAGGTAACTAAAATAGCAGCCGAACAAACTACAGGCCTACCACAGCCAACCTGTACCCAGATACTGATTATCCAATCCAAGATAGTGAATAGAATATCTGGTTTCTCAGAATCTTCCTTATTGTGCCCCGGAACTGGAGAGATCACTACAACAGGTCACTTTAGTATGGAATCAGCAGATACACAACACAGTCAGGTGGAGGCAAAGAACACAATTATGTCCCTTGTGCTGGGACCAGTAGTTTTACTCTGATCAGCGAAAAAATGGCAATAAAATATTAAACTTTTCTTAGGTAAGTGGAGTCACAGAAAAAGAAACAGGAAATACAGAAAGAAAAAAAAAAACGGGAAGAACAAAGAGCAGTGGCAAGGGCAGTACAAATTAGGAATGGTGGTTTGGAAAACCAAGCAACAAGTCCTCTGACAGCCAAGGAGAAGAGAACAGGTGACAAATAATCTTAGAGCAGTTCTGGCATGAGGGGAGGAAGCAAATAACTTCTCCCTTCAAAAGTGCAGCAATGAAGGCATTTACTTTTTTTGCTCATTCAGTTATTCATTCACTCATTCAACAAATACTGAGTTCTCTCTGTGGGATGAGCCTCAACTTGATTGATAGCCAACCTCCTACTTTTTCTATTAGCAATTCTCTCATCTGCTGCTGATTAGAATTCCTCTGGCTTTACTTACACAGGAGCATAGAATCCAGCAGCTATAACATAGAAGACTGATTTTTTTTAATGAGAAGGACATGCCAACCAAGACAAACACTGACCGAGGACCAGAGCTTTCTCTCTACTCCCCTCTATCTGCATGTAACATAAAGCTACCTTTCTACCTCCAGATAGTTGATAAACTTTGAAGAAGAAAGATAGAACTTCAGAATTGACTAATAAAACCATAATTTGATGGAATTTTTTCCTGAATTTTTAAAAGTACATAACTCCCAGTAGGTGGATTTGGAACTCAAGATAGGTAGAATTGGGACTTAAGACAGAAGTCAGTTATAGAAAAAAAAATAAAACATAATTTCTGCATCTCTAGGTTTGTGGCCCAAGATAGTCATGTTCTTAGGTTTGGTTTGAAAGAAATACTGAAAAAAAATCCATCCTCAGAATTTTCTAATAAAAATTTGAGGACAAGATATTGTACCTCTATTTAGCAACAATAAAAATAGTATCATGTGTCCATAAATATAATGTAATGCTTTCTTACTATTGAAAGGATAACTTATTTTACAAACAATCTCATATACAAGTCTGACCAGTAACACTGATTCTTCAAAAAAGCATATTACAATCCCATAGTTTATAATTTAGTTTTACAATGTTCGGATGGTAATGTGAATAGAAATGGTGACTCAATTACCTTTCGAATAAAGTACCTTGATGAATATATTCATTTTCTCATGACAGGGTATTATTATTGCCTTAAATTTAATCTTATTTAATCTTCATTCTGCATATGCTGCAGGGATTTTCGTGGCTAAACTCTTAAGTTATCTTATGAGTCATCTACCTTGAAAAATGAATGCACTCTATCCACAATAAGGCAGAATGATAAGTAGTAGGCAGTAGATGACTTTAAATTTTATTCTAGAGATACTTTATTAAGACATTTATCTTAGGTGGCTAAAATAATGCCCTTTGAATCACTTCAGGCGCAGGATTTGGAGACTGGCCTGAGGTAGGTAGCAGGGTCCTTATTCATACATTCAACAAATTAAGGACCCAGGTGCCTGTTAAACAAAGAGGAGCAAATCAGCCTTCAGGCCCAGAGGTCTTCTGCGGAAAGAAGAGCCAAGCAGTGTTCCTAAGGAAAGGACTGTGGCCCTGACCCCAGGGGAGTGGTTGTTTGTTCTGTGCCCTGGTTTGAAACAACCTGTGGGCATAAGGGAGGAGAGGGCATGACCTAGAAGTGTTGGCTATAGGAGAGACAGATAAGAGGATTTCAGGTAAATCTGATTACGTGAGACGAAGACAGAGAGGCTAACCTTGCATTAGGCCCACACACATTAGGAATATGCATACTGTAGTAAAATTTTTAATAAGGTTCATTGTAAAAATGTGGAAATGAATAGAGTTGATGGTAGCACATGAGTAAAGCTAACAGAGCTGATTTTTAAAATGTGATTGTGCCTGAAAGTAGTCTGTGGACATAAATGTTGATTGAAAGGAAGAAAGAGAATAATCTAGGGAATGTATGACAGTGATTTTAGTGGTGGATGAAGATTGTGGTTAATAGTATAAATATAAGAATCTTTTTTTTCAAAGTGTTAAGAATATGGTGATACATGAGAAAAACAGAACTATGGTCAACTGTTAAGAGTAATATAATATTTTGCAACAATGGCAAAGAAAATATTAAATCTATTCTAAGAAACAACAATAGGGATTATATGGAAATATGGGATTATTCTTTTTGGAGCAATGAAAACATTCTAAAATTGAGTGAGGTGATGACAGCACACCTCAGTGTGAAAATGAGAGCCACTGAGTGTACATTTTGAATGGATTGTATGAAGCATGGGACTATAAAACACAGGGAATCCTGTGGTAGAAGATGGACTGTGGTAAACAGAACAAATATGAGAACATTCTCTCATGAACTATAACAGATATATAGTACTAATACAGGGTGTTAATAGTCAGGTGGATTGGAGGAAAATACACCAAATATAAGATATAGGCTATGGTTAGTAGTAATATTTTGGCAATGATATTTCATAGTTTGTAACAAATGTTCACAACAAGGCAAGGTGTTGGTGGTGGGGAGATTTATGGGAGCCCTCTATGATGATATGCATGTTTGTTTTGTAAGTTCATACTTCCACTACATACTTAGAGTTTATGTTCATTCCTTTATGAATGATATACTTCAATAAAGTTTTCATTTAAAAAAAAGAATATGCATACTATAGAGTCTAACAAGTTGTTCCAAAAATTGGTAGTAAAGCCTTGTATACTTCTCTTTAGTTAGATGTGTATAGACAGGCCAAATCCAAGAACTGGATATAAATGTACCTGTTAAGTAAGAGGGACAGCTACAATTAAGTTAATTTGGCCAATGAACTCATCTTCTCCCAACAAAGGTTCAGACAATATGAATTGAATTTTGTCCACATTTGTTTAGTAAACTAGGGTACAAACTTAGAAAGACAAAGTTCCTTTCTCATGTAAGCTAGTGGCAGACTTAAATTTGGAATTCAGAGTGAAATGTAGCTTTGGAAAGAGTGTCCTCTCCATGTAGTATTTTAAAATTTGTATTGTAGGCAGAGTACCTAAGGTAACAGGAGACAGTGTTACAAGACTGAACACCAATCAACATAAAAAGAATTACACATTCTAAGGAATAAAGTGATAACATTCCTGCCCCTTAGAAAGCTAAACAATATAGTGCAGGCTCTTAGTAGTAATAGCAACTGCATTTGTGCCCCTTGGAGAGGAAACATTCACTTATAAAGGACAAGTAAAAGATGGGCTTTTGGAACACATAACTTCACTGGAAGAAATCCATAACCATGGCTATTTCAGACTTCTTCCTGAATCAAATCTGGCTGTAGCGCTTGTCCTTCTTCAGTCTTGTGCACGTGTGCGCACATGCGCATGCGCACACACACATATTGTAAAAATGAAACATAAAAGAAGAAGAGGCCCTTGGGAAAAATAGGGGTAAGGACAGAATATTCAAAACTATTGCACCTTTGAAATCAGAGCCCTAATAAAACTTATTGCAATCTGAATAAGAAAATATGCACGTACCCTTAGATTTGGGTATTTTCCAGACGATTTCAGTCATTCCAATTTCTGTAGCCTTTGACACTGGAGTCATACCTCCTCATTTGAGATGAATGTCCTTGAACATGTTCTCTTGCATAGAAATCAATTTAACCAAAATTAAAAATATAATCCAGAGGTAACAGGAGGCAACTAACTTTAGGTTTCGTCATCACTACTTAAAACTTCTGAGAGGGCTTAACATAATGGAAAGTATAGAAGTTCTTAAAAGCACTCAGTAAGACACTTAATGCACAAAAGGGTGGCATTACTGCAAATTTTTTAGCTTTTATCTTAGTATACTGTGATGCTTTTTCTCTAATTATAAGCAAGCTTGGCTCTAATGGGAAAATTGTGTGTTAGCCAACACAACTCCCCCCGCCCTACACTGACCGCATTCTCCTATTTGCCAACCACACCTGAGCTAATTAGCATCGAAGATGCAGAAGTTATAGGAGAAGAGACTACGTTTGCATCATCATTATTATAACAAACGCAGTGCCCATACTCACCAATAAGTCTATTATCTGTAGAAAAACTACTTTCAGTGAGCTTAAAGTGCCTTTGTCATCTTTGTACTCTTAATGCCTCTAAGTATCTGTGCAGTGGTTGCTCAATAGTATGTAAGAAAGAAGGAAGGCAGGAGGGAAAGAGGAAAGACTGGAGTGGATGGAGTAAGGCCATGGACTCCAGGTGTGGCAGGTGGAATAATGGTCTCCCAAAGATACCCACATGCCGACCCCCAGAACCTGTGAGTGTTACTTTACACAGAAGGGGAACTTTGCAGATGTGATTTATGCTTAGGGTCTGGAGATGGGGAGGTTTTCCTGGATTATCTCGAAAGGGCCAATATATCCTATGAGTCCTTAGAAATAGAAAATGGTGGCAGAAGACTGGGTCAGAGAGATGCAACATGAGAAGGATACACAGCTCACTGTTGTCAGCTTTCAAGATGGAGAAGGGGGGGCCATGAGCTAAGAAATGTAATGACCCCTTGAAACTGGGGAGTGGCTTTCAAGTGACAGCCAGCAAAAAATGCGGGAATTTAGGCTTACCGCCACAAGGAACTGAATTTGGCCAACAACCCAACGAGCAGGAAATGGATTCTTACCTGCAACCTCCAGAAAGGAACGTAGTATGCCATCACCTTGATTTTAGTCCATTAAGACTTGAACCAAACTTCTGACCTACAAAATTGTCAGGTAATAAATTGGTGGTCCTTTAAACCACTAAATTTGTGGTGATTTGTTTCAGGACCAATAAAACTAATGACCAGGTAACACGAATACCTGATGTTGAGGCAAGGACACACAAAATTCCCATCACTTCATCAGCTTGAGGTTAATAGAACTATAGGTGAATAGTGCACTGATGAATGGACAAGATGATAAAGGAGCTCTAGAGTATAGGGCAATTTCCCAGAGAGGAAAAGCCTGTGGCAAACATAGGTAGCCAGAAGCCTGTTGAGGGTCCCAGAAACTAAGAGAAAAGGGAGATGGGGCATTTAAAGACAGGGATTGATTTAGATAAATTTCACCTATTTTGTGATTTTTCTCAAGGAAAAAAAAATGGAAGAAGAAGGAAAAAAGAAACAATACTACAAACTCGAATCTTATGCTAGGTGAGCTTTCTTCTCTGCACAATTGTTTCCTAGCAGACAAAGAAATTACAGAAAGGAGAAAGACTCAGTTGTTAAGATTACATTTTACACATCATGGTTGTCAATAATAGAAAAAAAAGTACAAAAATTGGGAGAAGTAGAATCATTTATAATTCAATCTCGAAGTGTAACATTTTGCTATCAAATATAACTCTGGGAAGTGGATTTGGCTCAACTGACAGAGCGTCCGCCTACCGTATGGGAGGTCCGCGGTTCAAACCCAGGGCCTCCTGACCCGTGTGGTGAGCTGGCCCATGCGCAGTGCTGATGCACACAAGGAGTGCCATGCCACGCAGGGGTGTCCCCCGCATAGGGGAGCCCCATGCACAAGGAGTGCACCCTGTAAGGAGAGCCGCCCTGAGCGAAAAAAGCGCAACCTGCCCAGGAGTGGTGCCGCACACACGGAGAGCTGATGCAGAAAGATGACACAACAAAAAAAGACACAGATTCCCGGTACTGCCAAGAATGCAAGCGGACACATAAGAACACACAACGAATGGACAGAGAAAGCAGACAACGGTGGGGGGAAGGGGAGAGAAATAAAAATAAATAAATAAATCTTTTTAAAAAATGTAACTCTGTACCTTAAAAAAATAAATGATGAGGAATGTTCTGAAAGAATAAGTAGTTTCAAAATTGAATAAATATCCAATGAAATTCATCCATAAGAATGTAATAAGTTGTGTTAAAACCACTATCACAGGATGCATTGGTCTCTCTCCCTTCTGAGACAATTGTATGTAAGAAGGGTTTAGATGAAATCTCAGCCCAGGCTGGCGGGCAGAGGCACAGGGGGTGACCACTCAAATATTCCCAGCAGGGCTTCCCTAGTGAACTGCATAGCAACCTCTGATATAGGGTAAAAGTTACAAATTCCTTTCCATGACTTAAAAGAAATCAGGCACTTTGCTCCAAAGAAAAGAGTGATGACATTTTTAAACCTTTGGCTCACCACCAATGTTTTAAAAATGCAGCAGCACTTTGGCCACCGAGGATCATTTCCACCTTTCTCCCACTGACTTGACAACTTGAGCAATGCTTAGATTTGTTTTCATGGTCAAGTGAATCTGAATCCCGAGACATATCCTTCTTGGTCTTGTAGGTGAAAGGGAATACAGAGGCTCAGGGAAAGGGAATCTGGGGTTCTATAATCCATGAAAACTGACCTGTACATGCACATAAGCACACTTGTGTGTGTACGTATGTGTTTTCCTTCTCAAGGATAAACATACCACATGTGGACTTATTTTTGTCTGCTTTTCTGCCCCTGCACATCTCCTTTCACTGTCACTGGGGACCCAGAGCTGGATTAAGAAATAGGACAGCTAAGTAGCTTCCCAGGGCACCAAACTCTAATGCAGAGGTTCTTAACTAGGGGTCCTTTAGCTTGAATTGAAATTCACAAAAATATTATTCTTGTGAGGACGTGTGATATATTTATTAAATAATACACAGTATACTGTGAACTTAGTAAGGGGTCTGTGGTTTTCACCTGACTGGCAAAGGGGTCCGTGGCACAAAAAAGTTAAGAACTACTGCTCTAATGGATGGCAAATCCAAGGCCGATATTTAATAGACATGCCCCAGTGTAATATCCTGAAACATTTCCATTCTGGTTACCCTGAGCCTCACAAGTGTCTTCACCCCATCCTGGTCTCCCTAGTTCCTCCCTGGGACTCCCAGAAGTCCCCCACCCCACCCTACCCTGGACTCCCTCACCAGCCAGAAACAAGACTTACTGCCTGGCCCAGCTGGCGTTCAGGGCCTTGCACGAGGACAGCATCCTTCTGACCGGTCTGTGGTATATGTGCTAAAAAGAGTCGACCTCACTAGCTGCAGTTTTGGCAATGACTGTATGCAGTCACCATGGAATTGCTGGGACATCAGACGAAAAACTGTTCCCTCTTCACATGCAGCACTAAACCTTCTTTATAAGTAGATCTTAAATATTTGAAAAATAGTGGAAGGGGCAAATTATTAGCCTTTCTGGGGTATGAATATGTTTTGATCTAATATTGTTTGAGTCATCAACCTCTACCTTACCCCCAGTAAGTTCAAACCCTACCCCAAATCCCAGTCCCTATCCCATCCTCAGGGACATTCAAGGAGCTCATCTTATCAACTTGCTGCTGCTTCTGGCTCCTTCTGCTCTGGCCTTGGGCCTCATTCCACCTATTAGCCTTCTTCCATGGTTCCAAGACTGGCCCCTCCAGCCATGCTCAGTCCACTTCCATTTCCCCATCTCTGGCACAGGGCTTACTAGGGCATTCTCTTCATTGGTCTCTCCTAGCCGATGCTGTAGCAAATGGACACTGCCTGCTTCCTAATCCAAACCTACACATGTTGTCTACTTCATTCTTCTGCTGTGCTTTCCATCTGTTACCTCTTGCTAGATCTTTTAGACACTGACCATCCACTTCTTCTTCCTCTCTCTCCAGATACCCTAATGTCTATCTGGACCTTTTGCATCCTGATGTCCAGTTTGGATGTTCGTCCTTAGCCTTTCTAGTTCAGGCCCCACTGTAATATCTCCACTGGCCTCTGGACCTCTGTACGTGTTACTCTCTTTGCTTTGGATGTGGATGTCCACTCTCTGTCTGGCTTACTGCTTCTAGTCTTTAAGGACTCGGCATCATGTCACTTCCTCAAAGGAACTACCAAAAATCACATCCAAAGGAGAAAGCCGAAGTCAAGTTCCCAAGGTGTTTTTAAAATGGCCCCTACCCTACTTTGGAATTTATGCTCCTCAGGGTGACAGAGTTCGACTCAGTTGTGGTTTCCCTACACATGGCTCTTCTGTCCCATTTGAACCTATAATTACTGCTAGAGTTGGTAAGTATATGTCTAAGAGACTTAAATCTTTGGGCTGTCCATGTGCCAGCTGGGCCACAAATCTCAACAGAGTTGTAACACCTACTCTCCAGTTCATTGGTCTCACCCAGGACAACTAACGAGGTGATGATGGATAACTACCACACCAAGGAACCAAGAGTCTACAACTGCAAGAAAGAGAGCCCCATCCATTGGCCCTAATGGATCGCAGTTCCCTCTCAATTACAGGTGGAGTGGACATCACCATCCCAGAATCCTCAGGATTGGAGAATGAACTATGGACAAAGTAGACTTACTGGTATTCTACTATAGACTTATTGTGATTCTCGCAATGGGAAAAATTATTTCATTGATGTGGAGGCAGTGGCCACTGGAGGTTCTGAGGGCAGGGAAAGGGAAAAACAGGTGTAATGCGGGAGCATTTTCGAGACTTAGGAATTGTCCTGAATGACATGGCAACAACAGATACAGGTCATTATAAATCTTGCCATAACCCTATAGAATTGGGTGGGAGAAGGTGTAAACTATAATGTAGTCCATGTTTAGTACAATGCTCTAGAATGTATTCATCAATTGCAGTGAATGTACCACACTTATGAAGGATGTTGTTAACCTGGGAAAATGTGGGAGGTATGGGGAGTGGGGCATATAGGAATCCCCTATATTTTTTATGGAACATTTATGTAACCTAAGTATCTTTAAAAAAATAAGTGTAATATGGTGGCATTTTTGGGACATTGGAATTGTCCTGAATGATGTTGCAGTGATGGATACAGGCCATTATATATTTTGTCATAACTTACAAAAATGTGTGGGAGATAGTTTAAACTATAATATAAACTATAATACACACTTAGTGGCAATGCGCCAATATGTTCATTAATTGTAACAAATGTACCACACTAATGAAATATGTTGTTAATGTGGAAAAGTGTGGGAGGGGTAGAGAATGGTGGATACGGGAATCCCCTACATTTTTTATGTAACATTTATGCAATCTAAGTATCTTTTAAAAAGTAAAATAAGTAAATAAATAAATATAATTTTTTAGGGGAAACGGACTTGGCCCAGTGCTTAGGGCATCCGTCTACCACATGGGAGGTCCGCGGTTCAAACCCCAGGCCTCCTTGACCCGTGTGGAGCTGGCCCACGCGCAGTGCTGATGCGCGCAAGGAGTGCCGTGCCATGCAAAGGTGTCCCCTGCGTAGGGGAGCCCCACGCGCAAGGAGTGCGCCCGTAAGGAGAGCTGCCCAGCACGAAGGAGGGAGCAGCCTGCCCAGGAATGGCGCCGCCCACACTTCCCGTGCCGCTGACGACAACAGAAGCGGACAAAGAAACAAGACGCAGCAAATAGACACTAAGAACAGACAACCGGGGGAGGAAGGGGCAATTAAATAAATAAATAAATCTTTTTAAAAAATAAATAAATAAATAAATAAATATAATTTTTTAAAAAAAGAACACCAAAAAAAGGCCCTGTATGGTTCCTCAGAAAGTTAAGTGTAGAATTACCACATGGCTCAGCAATCCCACTTCTAGGTGTATACCCAGAAGAATTGAAAGCAGAGGTTCAAACAGATATTTGCACAGTGATGCTCATAGCAGCAGTATTCACAGTTGCTAAAAGATGGAAGCAATCCAAGTGTCTATTAACCAGTGAATGGATGAGCAAAATAAGGTGTATATGCAAAATGGAGCATTATTCAGTCTTAAAAAGGAATGAAATTCTGATAAATGTGGCAACATGGATGAACCTTGAATGCGTCATGTTGAATGAAATAAGCCAGATGTAAAAAGACAACTATTGTATGATCTCACTGATATAAAATAATTAGCATAAGCAAATTTACAGAGTCAGAAACTAGAATATCAATTTCCAGGGGCCAGGGTAAGGATATGGAATGGGGAGTTAATGCATAATTAGTACAGAGTTTCTATTTGGGGTGATGGAAAAGTTTTGTTAATGGATGGAAGTGATGGTAGCACAATACATTGGGAATGCAATTAATGGGATTGAATTATATATTTTAATATGATTAAAAGGGCAAATGTTAAGGTATATATATAGATACATATATATATATATGTTACTCAAATAAAAAATTTTTTTAAACCCATAGGACTGTATAACACAATCAGGGAAACTTAATGTAAACTATGGACTATAGTTAATAGCACAATTATAATATTCATTAATTGTAACAAATGCATCACCCTAATGCAAGATATTAATAATAGGAGTGATATAAGAATTCTGTATTTTATGCCTGATTTTTCTGTACATGTACAACTTCTCTAAATTAAAAAATCCAAATAATAGTAATTAAAGGCCCTATAGCAAGAGTAGAGTTGGGAAACTGAAAGAACAAGAGCAAGGAACAGCAGATTGGAGGGAGCAAAGAGGCTGAACTATACAGTCTACAATGTTTTTGCTTGTAAGCCACAAGGCGAAATAGTTTTGCATCTTATAAATTTGATTACAGTGAATTGAGCCAATGTTGACAATTGTAAACCTCCTCTTTGCTTAATTGCACCTAATAACCTTGAACTAATAACTCGATGTCTCATGACAAGCCATTTACCTAGGGGATTTATGCCAGAGAATGACGAGTGTTCCTCAGAGATTTCCTCAGGTCTTAGATTTGGGTGACAGCACTTGTCTTTAATAATAAAGTTAACTAGAGTTTTATTGCTTGATAATGCCCGGCCAGCATTTCACCTGTTATTCTTGCTGCCTTGATAGAGTCCAAACAATTCCTAAATTCGATTAATCATGGTATATAAATAATCACTATAGCTAAACGTTTTGTGCCCAGAATAAAAGACCAAGGAAATTAAAGAAAGAAAACAAAGAATGGTCAACGAGACCTTCTCATGACTTTTAAACTTCCTTGGCTCATAGGCACACACAAATCACACTGTATCAGCCGCAAGAGTCCCAAGAAGCCTGACCTTGAAGATGTTTACTTTCAAAACAAGATTGACTGCCATGCTTTCAGAGTGTCGTACTAATATTTCAAATAAAGGAGAAAGTAAAACTTGTCAGAACAGCACCCACCCACATACATACAAAAGGGGACAGCCAAACCATATTCTAGTCATCTCTGTACCCTCCAGGGACTAACTAGCACAGGGCCTGACTTATTCAGGCACCTAATGATGTTGGCTCCAAGCCACAGAGGAGCTTTCCACATGGTCACCGCCAGCCGTATGTAGGGCTGTCAATCGGCCTCTCTTCCACACCGGCCAAAAACCTCTCAGGGAACCGGGGCACAAACACAACTCAGGGCCATGCTCCATCTTCTCATTCCAAACAAACTGCTCCTCTATGAGTAAAGCTGAGTCCTCAGAACAGTTCTGTTGACCCGAGGCTCCCTCAGGCTTTCAGGCTATTGTTCCATGATACTAGGCTGGCTGAGCCAAAGAGGGACATTCTTTGTGGATTCACTGCTCCTGCCTTTCCAGAATGGGATCAATCCTTGCCTCGATGTCACTCCATCTGCAGGGTGAGGTATAAAATGCCCTGGACAATACAACCTGGAAGGTCAGACTTTCTGCCTTGACCGGTCCACTCTTCATTGTTAAGTCACTTACCCTCATTGAACTTCAGCTTTCTCCTCTGTAAAATGAGATAATCCCTGACCTGACTTCTGGGCAGAATTGTTCTGATGTTCATCAGCATGATGAATAAGAAAGAACTTTGTAAATTGTAAAGCAAGCCTGACAAATATGACCAGTATTGTTGGTATTTGTTTATGGCATTATCAATTTTGGCTGGTTTCTATGAATCTGACTTACTTACCTCCACTTCATAAAATTAGTAAGGTCAAAAGGGCTGTGTTAATTTTTGAAGGGGTTTTTCACATATGAAATTTAAATACATGGGAAGCAGATGTGGCTCAAGCAATTGGGCTCCCATCTACCATACAGGAGGTCCAAAGTTCGTTATCTGGGGCCTCCTGGTGAAGGCAAGCTGGACTGCGCAGCAAGCTGGCCCTAGTGGGGAGCAGCCCCGTGCAGGAGTGCTGGCCCACATGGAGAGTTGGCGCAGCAAGATGATGCAACAAAAAGAGGCACAGAGATGGTAAGAGATGCAGTAGGCCAGGGAGATGAGGTGGCGCAAGATAAGGATCACCTCTTCCACTTGGGAAGGTCCCAGGATCTGTTCCCATAGCCACCTAATGAGAATATAAACAGATACAGAAGAATGCACAAGGAATGAACACAGAGAGCAGACAACAGGGGAGGGAAGGGTAGAAAGAAAGAAAGAAATCTTTTAAAAATAAATAAATAAATACAGTATACCTGGTGTAAATGGATGGGCAACACGTTGACTGCCGTGAATAGCCAGGCAGGGCTATGACAGTTACTTGACACAGAATGATATTCCATGTGTATAATTTAGCACACTGAGACAGAGTACAGTCTTGAAATGCATATTATCCAAATATGTAACCAATATGACAGCCTTCCACATGATCTAGTTATAAATTAAACCTACCTTAGTGATGGCAGTGGGTAGTAAGGGTGGGTTTACAGTCTTCTTACAGGGGAGAAGAAATAACCTTATATACATTCAACAGATATATTTGGAGCAACTACTGTATGTTAAGCACTGTGTTAGATACTAAGGATATAGCACTGAGCAAAACAGACAAGGCCCCCACCTCCATGACATTACAATCTGGTAATCCAGTCTAGCCTAGGGGAGTCAAGGAAGGTTTCCTAGAGTGTCAGTTTATGGACAACTTCCATGATAAGGAGTTGGCTAGAATCTAGGGGAAGGTGGAAGAGTTTATTGGACATTTGTTATTTGATGGCTGTTAATCATCTTCAGAATAATTATCTCACATTTTAGGTCCCACTGACCAAGAGAAGAAGTCAGAACTCAAATTCCCAGTCTTTCTTATAACTAAGTTGCAGACATATGATCTCGCTTTGCCAATCCAATGCACTAATGTGGGACTTTGATTCAGAAGTGAGCAACACAGGTAAATAGTCTTCATGTCTAGCTTCCTTTTTGTTATTGTTTACATTATGTAGACAGAGGCATCCAGTTATTTATTGGAAATATCAATTATTGCAAGATTGAGATCCTGACGTGGTTATGTCACTAAATTGTAGGTGTTGTTCTCCTAGAAGTTTACAAGTTGTTTTTTCAACTTTAATGATTCCATGAACTGCCAAAAACCCTGTTTTAGTTTGCTAAAGATAGCTAAGGCAATATACCAGAAATGGATTGGCTTTTATAACAGAAATTTATTAGGCTAAAAACTACAATTCTGAGGCTATGAAAATGTCCAAATCAAGGCATTATCAGAGATGCTGTCTCACAAGGTCACCGCTGATGATCCTGGACTCATGCCATATGGAAAGGCACAGTGGAGATTTTACCAGTCTGGGGCTCTTTTCTCCTCCAGGCCTACTTCCTCCCTGAGCTCAGATGTGGGCAATCATGCACAAGACATGTCTCTCCCTTCTCCTCCAGGCCTCATCTCTTTCTGTATGTGTCTGTCCTTTCAGTCCTCCATTTATGAAGTACTTCAGCAAGAAGACCAAGACCCACCTTGGGCCACACCTCACGGAAGCAATTCAAAGGGTCCCACACCCACAAGAATGGATTAGTTTCAAGAACATGATTGAAGAGCATAGAAGTAAAGTAAATCCTCTTTCTTCGAAGCAGAGAGTCAATAGATCCTATTTTAAGATATACTGGTCCAAACATATTATTTAAAATTAGGAAAGTAATCATCAGAAAACAAAAAGCGGAAAAGCTTGTTTCTGGTCACAATGGGAAGTGTGACCAGAAGTGGGAGAAAACAGAAGAGGTTCTGTTGCGTTTCTTTTTTTTTTTAATTTCTCATATATATATGTATATGTGTATATATATATATTTTTAAACAACTCAATTTTATTGATACATATTAATAAAGCATACAATTCATCCAAAGTGTACAATTAATGGTATTTGATATAATCATATAGTTGTACATTCATCACTTCTATCATTATAAAAGCATTTTCATTGTTAAATAATAATGATGATGATAAGCAAAAAATAGACAAGCAAACAAGAAAATTCTTCACCTCTCAGTATCTCTGTGTTTCCCTGCTGTACATAGCTGCTATTTCTGGCTATTCTTGCACAATTATTTATTTATTAAGCAGTTTTACTGAGATATATTCGCATATATTATGATCTATCCAAAGTCTATAATCAATGGCTTTTAGTATAATCACAGTGTTGAACATACATCATCACAAAAAAAATTTGGAACTATTTCATTACTCCAAAAAGAAAAACTCCACATCTCTTAGCATGCCTTCTCCAGAAATACATAACTACCAATAAAATTTCAATTTAATAAATTGATTTATATTTATATTCTATATAAATGGAATCATACAATATGTTACACAATATAGTTAGTTCATAGTAGCACAATCATATGGTATTTGTCCTTTTGTGTCTGGATTGCTTCACTCAACATAATATCCTCTAGGTTCATCCAAGTTGTCATATGCTTTATGACTTTATTCTTACAGATGCATAATATTCCATCATGTGAATGCACCACAGTTTGTTTATCCACTCATCAGTTAATGGACCTCTGGGTTATTTCCAAATTTTGGCAATCGTGAATAATGCTGCTATGAACTTGGTGTGCAGATGTCTACTTGTGTCACTCCTCTCAGTTCTTCTGGGTTTATACCCAGCAGTAGTATTGCTGGGTCATGTGGCAAATCTATATTCAACTTCTTTAGGAACTGCCGAACAGTCCTCCACAGTGACTGTACCATTCTGTATTCCCACAAACAGTGACTAAGTGTTCCTATCTCTCCACATCCTCTCTAACACTTGTAGTTCTCTGTCTTTTTAATAGTGACCATTCTGATAGGTATGAAATGGTATCTCATTGTAGTTTTAATTTGCATTTCCCTAGTCATAAGTGATGTTGAACATGTTTTCATGTGGTTTTGTTGCCATTTGTATTTCTTCTTTGGGCAAATGTCTATTCAAGTCTTTTGCTCATTTTTTAGTTAGGTCATTTGTCTTTTTATTGTTTTTATTGTTTTATTGTTGATTTGTAACATCTCTTCATATATCATGGATATTAAGTCCTTATCAGACGTGTGATTTCCAAATATTTCCTCCCATTGAGTCAACTGCTTTTTCACCCTTTTGACAAAGTCCCGTGAGATGCAAAAGTGTTTACTTTTGAGGAGGTCCCATTCATCTATATTTTCTTTTGCTGGTCATGCTTTGGGTGTAAGATCCAAAAAACCACCACCTACCCACAAGGTCTTTAAGATGTTTCCTACGGTTTCTTCTAGTACTTTTATGGTCCTGACTTTTATATTTAGATCTTTCTTCCATTTTGAGTTGATTCTTTCATAGGGAGTAAGTTAGGTGTCCTCCTTCATTCCTTTGGTTGTAGATAGCCAGGTGTCCCAGCACCATTTGTTGAAAGGACTGTTTTGTTCCTATTAATATGGACTTGGTAGGCTTGTCAAAAACCAGTTAGCCATAGAGGTGAGGTTTATTTCTGGACTCAGTTCTGTTCTAGTGATCGATGTGTCTATTTTTAAGCCAGAATCATGCTGTTTTGACCACTGTAGCTTATAATGTTTCAAGGTCAAGCAGTGAAATCCTCCCCTCTTGTTCCTGTTTTTTAGAATACTTTTGGCTACTTGGGTGCACTTTCCCTTCCAAATGAATTTGGTAATCATCTGTAAAGTAGGCGTTTGGAATTTTGATTGGTATCACATAATATCTATAAGTCAGTTTGGGTAGGATTGACATCTTCATGATATTTAGTCTTCCAATCCATGACACGGAATGTCTTTCCATTTGTTTTGGTCTTCATTAATTTCTTTTGGCATTGTTTTATAGTTTTCTCCATATACATCCTGTACTTCAGATTTTTCAATACTAGTATAAAAAAACATTACTGATTTTAGTCTGTTGATCATGTATCCTGTCACTTTGCTGAACTTATTTATTAGCTCAAGTAGCTTTGTCAAAGACATTTCAGAATTTTCTAAATATAGGATTGTGTCATCTGCAAATCATAAGAGTTTTGCTTCTTCTTTTCCTATTTTGATGTCTTTATTTTTTTCTTGTCTAATTGCCCTAGCTAGAACTTCTAGTACAATGTTGAATAACAATGGAGACAGTGGGCATCCTTGTCTTGTTCCCAATCTTCAAGGGAAAGTTTTCAGCCTTTCCCCATCGAGTGTGATGTTGGCTGTGGGTTTTTCATATATGCCTTTTATCATAGTGAGGAATTTTCCTTCTATTCCTATCTTTCAAGGTATTTTTCTCAAGAAAGGATCCTGGATTTTGTTGAATGCCTTTTCTGCATTGATTGAGATGATCATATGGTTTTTATCCTTGATTTGTTAATGTGGAGTATTATATTGACTGGTTTTCTTATGCTGAGCCAGCCCTGTATACAAGGTATAAATCCCACTTTGACATGATGTATAAATCTTTTGATGTGCTGTTGGATTCAATTTGCAAGTATTTTGTTGAGAAGTTTTGTATCTATGTTCATTAGAAAGATTGACCTGTATTTTTTTTTCTTGTATTGTCTTTATATGACTTTTTTTTTCTTAAAGATTTATTTTTATTTATTTAATTCCCCTCCCCTCCCCCGGTTGTCTGTTTTCTGTGTCTTTTTGCTGCGTCTTGTTTCTTTGTCCGCTTCTGTTGTCAGCGGCACGGGAAGTGTGGGTGGCGCCATTCCTCGGCAGGCTGCTCCCTCCTTCGCGCTGGGTGGCTCTCCTTATGGGTGCACTCCTTGTGCATGGGGCTCCCCTATGCGGGGGACACCCCTGGGTAGCACGGCACTCCTTGCGCGCATCAGCACTGCGCATGGGCCAACTCCACACGGGTCAAGGAGGCCCGGGGCTTGAACCGCGGACCTCCCATGCGGTAGACGGACGCCCTAACCACTGGGCCAAAGTCCGTTTCCCTATATGACTTTTGTATTACCGTGATGTTAGCTTCATAAAATGTGTTGGGTAATTTTCTCTCCTCTTCAATTTTTGGAAGAGTTTAAACAAGATTGGTGGTAATTCTTTCAAAATGCTTAATAGAATTAACCTGTGAAGACATCTGGTCCTGGAATTTTCCTTACTGGGAGACTTTTGATGATGGATTCAATCTCTTTAAATGTGATTGGTTTATTAAGTTCTTATACTTCTTGTAGCATCAGTGTAGGTTGTTTGTATGTTTTTAGGAATTTATCCATTTCTTCTAGGTTGCCTAGTTTGTTGACATACACTTTCTCATAGTATCCTCTTATGATTCTTTTTATTTCTGTGAAGTCAATCATAATTTTCATCCATTCATTTCTGATTGTATTTATTTACATCTTTTTCTTTGTTAGTCTGGCTGCGGTTTGTTGATTTATTGATCTTCTCAAAGAACCAGCCTTTGGTTTTGTTGATTTTCTCTGTTGTTCTTTTGTTCACAATTTCATTTATTTTTGCTCTAATCTTTATTATTTCTTTCCTTCTGCTTGCTTTGGGAAAGGTTGGCTGTTCTTTTCTAGTTTCTCCAGTTGTTCAGTTAGGTCTTTGATTTTAGCTCTTTCCTCTTTTTTAATATAGGCATTTAGAGTTATAAATTTCCCTTTCAACACTGCCCTCACTGTATCCCATAAGTTTTGGATTTCAAATCCTTCTTTGTACCTTTCAATGTCTTCTTGATGTCATTTAGCTCTTTAACCATATTGTCTTTCAACTCAATTTGATTTTGAAAATTGTACACATCTTGCTGATTAGTTCTCTCAAATCTTCTGTCTTTTGTGGGGCTTTGATATATTCCTTTTCTTGGACCATGTCTTCTATTTTCTTAGTATGGTTCATAATTTTTTGCTGATATCTAGGCATCTGATTAGGATGCAGTTTACTCAGATGCTCAATTTTTCTCTTTCATAGGGATTTAGTGGAGGAAGGCTGTATGTTACCACTGCTCTTTGATTCTTGGCTGGACCTGGATTGTTAGGATTGTCCCTGCTAGTTGCTCAAAACTGTGCACTGGACCCAGTAATTGTTTGTAGACTTGCTTTCTAGGGCCTTGGGGAGGGAGGCTGTTGAGGCTGGAAAAAGCCTTTCCTACCTATTAATTTTCTAGTGTGCACTTCCTTTATCTGCCAGCAGATGGTGCTCTTTGGCAACTCTCAGTTCAATGCCTGGTTGGAGTGTGTTTGTTGCAACACAGACCAGGTGATCAATTTGGAAGAGCTACCTACCTGGGGGTTAAGAGCTTTGAAATTCAAACTTTCTCTGAGACAGTTCTCCAGTCTTCTCTGGAACCTCCTTCCCTTTACCTGGCTAGGAAATATTTCCACTCCTCTTTGAGTCCTCAACAATCTGTCCCAGTTAGTAGAGAAGTAGATTGGGAGGGTTGTAGATCTTTAGTCCCTTGCTAACTCCCTGTGCAACAATGGTATGGCCCCATATGGCCTGATAGATCTCCTGGGACACAGCAGACAAAATTTATGAGTCAAAAGCCGAGTCAGCCTTAGGCTGTGCCCCTCTCTCTCCTCTTTCCTGGGGAGGTTCCTCTGTCCTCAACAATCAGTCCCAGCTAAAAGGGAGGGAAATTACAAGGGTCAGATTTCTCCAATCCTGTGCCAGTTCCCAGAGCAAACCACGGTGTTTTCCCACCCAGCCTGACAACAGCCCAAATTTGTGGGTCAGAAGCTGAGTCAGCCATAGGCTGTGTCCCTCTCTCTCCCCTTTCCTGGGGAGGTAGATCCCTGGAGCCCCCTTTGGCTATAACCATAGGCCCAGAGACCCAAGAATTCTAAAGTGTCTTTAGCTTGGGGGAGGTTGCTGGCAGCAGCAGCTGCTGGTTTAACTCACAGTTCTGTACGTATGATTTCCCTCCTTTGTCCCTCTTCTGGGTGGTGTCCTAAACCCTAGAAGACCTTTTTCTAGGCTGTTTCAGCCTGTCCAGCTATTTTTCTCGAGAAGTCTCTAGTCCAACATCTTCCCGGAAGTCCCCCCATAAGTTCTGATAAGTTGTGTTCTCGTTTTCATTTGTCTCAATATATTTACTGATTCCACTTGCAATTTCTTCTTTGACCCACTGATTATTTAAGAGTGTGTTGTTTAGCCTACACCCATTGTGAATTTACTTTTTTCCTGTCTATTACTGATTTCCAATTTCATTCCATTGTGATCTGAGAAAGTGCTTTATATAATTTCAATCTTTTATATTTATTGAGAGCAACACTGTGACTTAACATGTGGTCTATCCTGAAGGAAGATCCATGGGCACTTGAGAAGAAATTATAATACGCTGAGTTTGGGTGCAACGTTCTGTATATGCCTGTTAGATCTAATTTGTTTATCATATTGTTCAAGTTCTCTATTTCCTTGTTCATCTTCTGTCTAGTTGTTCTATCTAATGATGTAAGTACTATGTTGAACTCTCCAATGGTTATTTTAGAGATGTCTAGTTCTCCCTTAAGTTCTCATATATTCTGGGGCACCCTGGTTAGGTGCATAGATACTTATGACTACTATATATTCCTGGTGGATTGTCCCTTTCATTAATATCTAATGGCCTTCCGTATCTCTTATAACTATTTTACATTTAAAGTCTGTTTGTCTGATATTAGTATAGCTACCACTACTCTTTTTTACCATTTGTGTGGATCATCTTTGTCCAACTATCACCTTTCAGCTAGTTTATATCCCTGGGTCTAAGGTGAGTCTCTTGTAAACAGTATATGGATAACTTATGTTTTTATTATCCATTCTTTCAGTTTATATATTGTGATTGGAAAGTTTAATCCATTCACATTCAATGATATTACTGTAAATGTATTATTTATTTCCACCATTTTATTCTTTGATTTTCATATGTCATATCATATTTTTGTCTGTCTTTTTACTCTTTGGGTTATCTTTTCTGCTATTCTTTCTTCTATACTCTTCTCTGAGTCTCTCTTGCCTGCTTTTTCTTTCAAGCTCTATGGCTTTCTTTACTATTTCCTGCAATGGTGAATTCTTTCTTATGAACTCTCTTAGTTTCTGTTTGGTCATGAATATTTTATACTCACCTTCAGATTTGAAGGACAATTTTGCTGGATAAAGAATTCTAGACTAACAGTTTTTCTCTTTCTGTATCCTAATTGTACCATACCACTGTCTTCTTGCCGCCATGGTTTCTGATGAGAAATCCACAATAAGTCTTACTGGGCATCTCTTGTATATAATGCTTTGCTACTCATTTGCTGCTCTCAGAATTTTCTCTTATCTTTGACATTTGACATTTTAAGTAGTATGTGTCTTGGAGTAGGTCTATTCAGATTTATTCTGATTGGGGTACACTGTGCTTCTTGGACATATAAGTTCATTTCTTTCATGAGAGTTGGGAAATTTTCAGCTATTACCTCCTCAACTACTCTTTTGTCACTTTTAGCTTCTCTTTTCCTCCTAGAACTCCCATGACACATGTGTTGTTCATTTCATGTTGTCATTCAACTCCTTGAGAGCCTGCTCAATTTTTCCCATTCTTTTCTTTCTTCAATTTCAGCTGTTCTGCCTTCAGTATCACTTATTCTTTCTTCTATCATTCTGAGTCTGCTGTTGTATGCCTCTATTGTGTTTTTTATCTCACCTATCATATCTGTCATTTCCATGAGCTGTTACTTTTCTAGTCAGGTTTTCAAATTCTCCTTTGTGCTCACTCAATGTCTTCTTTTTTTTTCTTTTCCCTTTCCCTCCGCCTCCCCCCCTCCCCCCACTGTTTTTGCTGTGTCCATTCTCTGTGTGATCTTCTGTATCTACTTCTCTTTTTGTCTTCTCTTCCCATTTTTCTTGTCTAAGATTCACCACAATTCAATCCTGGAGAACTCTGATATGGAGAGAGGTTCCCTGTCAATTGCGCCGCCTCAGTACCTGGTCTCTGCTGCACTTCACCTTGACTCTCCCCTTCATCTCTCTTTTGTTGCATCATCATCTTGTTGCATGACTCACTTGCACAGTCACTGGCTCACCATGCAGGCACTAAGCTTGCTGTGTGGGCACTTGACTTGCCACATGGGTACTAGCTTGCCATGTAGGCACTCAGTCAGGCACTTGGCTTGCCACATGAGCACTCGGCTTGCCACATGGGCACTCACACAGGCACTCAGCTCACCATTGGGCACTGGCTCACTGTGTGTGCCCTGGTTCACCAGGTGGCACTCAGGTGGGCACACAGCTTGTCATGCAGGCACTCACATGGGCACTCAGCTCACTGCATGGGTGCTCAACTCACCACATGGGCACCCACATGGGCACTTGGCTCACTGTGTGGGCACTTGGCTCACCACATGGGCCCTGGCTCTCTGCACAGGCATGCTTTCTCTTCTTTTTCACCAGGAGACCTCAGGGATTGAACCCCCCATATGGTAGGCAGAGGCCTTATCACTTGAGCCACATCTGCTTTCCCTCAATGTCTTCTTGATTTCACTTATCTTTTTAGCCAAATTGTCTTTCAACTCATTAATTTGACTTTGGAAATTTGTGTTCATCTCATTAATTAGTTGTTTCAAATCCTTCGTCTCTTCTGGGGCTTTGATATATTCCTTATCTTAGGCCATGTCCTCCATTTTCTTAGTATGGCTCATAATTTTTTGCTGATGTCTAGGCTTCTGATTAGGATGGTGAGTTTTTCTCTGATGCTCAATTTCTCTCTTGCATAAGGATTTAGTGGCAGGAGGCTATGTGTTACTGCTGTTCTCTGACTCTTATTTCAACCTGGGTATTTAGGATTATACCTGTTATTTGCTCAAAATTGTGCTCTGGACCCAGTAATGGGTGGTAGACTCGCTTCCTATGTGCTTGGGAAGGCAGGCTATAAAGGCAGGAAAAAGCCTCTCTTACTGATTTATTTTTAATTTCCTCATGTGCATTTTCTTGGTCTGTGGGCAGATGGCGTGCTTTGGCAGCCCTCTCAGTTAAATGCCTGGGCAGTGTGTTTGCTGCAACACTGACCTGATCAATATAGCTTCCTAATCATGGTCCTGCCTGGAGGCTAAGATCCATGTAATTCAGGCTTTGGCAGAGAAAGTCACTGGCAGCCCCCTTCCTTTTCCTGGGTTGGAAATAATTCCACGCATCCTCTGCATCCTTAACAATCAGTCCTAGTTAGTAAAGAGGGAGACTGAGTGGGTTGGATCTCTTTAGTCCCAAGCTGGCTCCCAAGGGAAACAATGGTGTGGCCCACCCTGTTCTGGAATGCTTCATGGGATACAGCCAGCCAAATCTGAGGAGCAAAAGCTGAGTCAGCCTTAGGCTGTGTCCCTTTCTCCTCCCTTTCCTGGGGAGGTGGATCCCTGGGGTCCTCTTTGTCTATAGTGGCTGGTTCAGAGGCCTAGGAATTCAAGTGTCTTTAGAGTGGAGGAAAGTGCTGGCAGTAGCAGCTGCTGCTTTTCACCCACAGTTTTGCTGTCACGATTCTTTCCCTTTGTCTGTCTCTCTTCTGGGTGGTCTCCAGCCTTCCCCTGGCTTCCTAAACCCCGGAAGATTTATTTCTAGGCCAATTCTGCCTGTCCTCCAGCTATTTTTCTAGGAGCAAAGAGAGTCCCAAGTTTTTCTTGCCTGCCATCTTCCTAGAAGTCCTCTCTATTGCTTTTTGCTATAATTTTTCTACTGTTTGATTTTTTAAATATATGCATATATTAATTTTTTAAAAGGTAAATTTATTCATATTCATATTTACATACTACAGGATGCTTCAGGCAGGGGAGGGGTTACTTGGCTTCCCAGCAGTACCTAATATAGTGCTTTGTCAACAATGTATACAAAATAAACACCTGTTAAATGAATAATGTTGCCATCCTCCCAGGTACTTAAGTAATGTTTGGTGTTGATTTAACACTGCTACCTTCCAGAACAATAAGATCACGTTATCATTAAATGGTAGCTGACCTGAACATTATTTAATAAACGGGAAATATAACAAACCCATATATCCTTATGTTTTCTCTTAGATTTGCAAACAGGTGCTTCCTTATTGTCTGAAAGTAATACTCAGTGTTCTGAGTACTTCAAATAAATTTATATTGAAAATGACATGTTTCTTAGTAAAGAAAAAATTACGTAGAAGACTCAAATTTACTTTGCTGTACTTTGTGTGTATCAGTTTGGTACAAGTTGCACAAAATATTCTGTCAAATGATAAACAGAAGTCACAGTTTAGCTGTGCTAGAGGTTTTAAGGTTATTCATTAAAATTGTGAGGCAAAACATTAAAACGGTCATTTGATTTTATAAGAGGTTTAGATAAACCTTGGAGGGACACTTGGATTTGAAAAGGAGTTCTGATTTTTCAACCAACTGTATCATATCACACCTAATAGTTTGGATTTGGGTTTCTTGATTGATATAAATTCAATAGTAATTACCTTATGATACTGAACAGATTTGATGGGTTGAACAAGGAAATAACAGTTTTTTTTTCAGCGTGACTTTCTACATATGGGTTAAAACTATAAAAAATTTTGACAAACATCCAATTCATAGAAAGAAGTGTGTGTTCAATGGGTATCTTACTGATAGATACAAGCAAATCTAAGCTAGAATTTTGAAAGACATTTGAACATTTATCACATAATGTTTTTGTTCTAAAAACATTATGAACAGGGAAACGGACTTTGGCCCAGTGGTTAGGGCGTCCGTCTACCATATGGGAGGTCCGCGGTTCAAACCCCGGGCCTCCTCGACCCGTGTGGAGCTGGCCATGCGCAGCGCTGATGCGCGCAAGGAGTGCCGTGCCACGCAAGGGTGTCCCCCGCGTGGGGGAGCCCCACGTGCAAGCAGCGCGCCCCTGAGGAAAGCCGCCCAGCGTGAAAAGAAAGAGCAGCCTGCCCAGGAATGGCGCCGCCCACACTTCCCATGCCGCTGACGACAACAGAAGCGGACAAAGAAACAAGACGCAGCAAATAGACACCAAGAACAGACAACCAGGGGAGGGGGGGAAATTAAATAAATAAATAAATCTTTAAAAAAAAAAAAAAATAAATAAATAAAAACATTATGAACAAATCCTGGATTGCAACTAATATTTTATTTTAGGTCCTTATCTTGTGTGTGCTCTCTTTGTGCAACTTTCTTTCTCTGGTCTTTTAGTCAATAATTAATGGGTAAAACTGGAGTGATGAGGGTCTGGCCTCTGGAAATATGTTGGATCTTTTCTCCTCGAACCCTTAAGTGAGCTCTTCAGGCCTCCTTATATCGTCTAAACCAGTGAAATTCATATCCAAATGATAGAAAAAGTCTGAATATTTTCAAACACAAGAAAATCACTTAAGACCTGCATCTTGCAGAAAATTTTCTATTAAAAAAAAACAACTTGGTTAACTTTAAAGCACCTGTTATGAATTGAATTGTTTCCCCTAAGACGATATATTCAAATTAAAGCCCAGTCTCCTGAACGTGGCCTCATTTGGAAATAAGATCCTTGAAGATGCTGTTAGTAAAGATGAGACCAAACTGAACTACGGTGGGCACTTGACCCACTATAACTGGTGTCCTTAGGAGCAGAGGAAATTTGGAAACCATAGTGAAAGACAGAACGAGAGCTGGCCGAGGTTTGACAAGGGCAGGAGTTGACTTATGCTGCCACAAGCCGAGGAACACCAAGGACTGCCAGCTGCCCCCGGAAGCCAGGAGGTAGGCATGAACAGATTCACCCCTTAAAAGGAAGGACGGCCCTGTCGACATCTTGAGTTTGGACGTCTGGCCTCTGAAACTGTGCGACAGTAAGTTTCTGTTGTTTAGGGCAGCCATTCTGAGGCATTTTGTTACAGCAGCTCTGGCAAATCAAGACAGCACCCAACCATGATAAGGGTGGAAGGAGGTCCATTTCCTCCACGTTTATGTCCCCACTGATATAATGAAACTTGTTGGATTTTGCTCGATTCCATTATAAACATGTGTAAAAGCACTAATTATTTTCGTAGTACATACCATCTCTAAATGAATGGAATAATAAGAGGTTGCTTAGTTAGCAAGCTCTAAAAATAGTATCCACAAAAGGACAAATGTTTATGATTGTGTTACTATGAACCAAAAATACCATGCAATATATTGTATAATTCAACAACCAAAAAATTTATATGTACATTTAATTGAGAAATGTTATGTTTTTATTCAACTGTTTTCTTTTTCTTTTTTAATTATTGTTTATATTTTCAATTTTTAAATGTACCAAATAAAGTTTTAAAAAATTTAAAAGTTTTTAAAAATGGTGTCCAAAGAACCAGATAGGAATACATGATAAATAATCTCTTCTCTACAAACCGTATATCTGGTGTTTTATTTCCTGAATCAAGAGTCAATATTGGAAAACTAATAAAATTTCCATATAACCTTCAAATGTTTTTAGTCTATCATAAAACCAAGGTAATATTATCCTATTTTGGTAGTTTCTTACTTTAGGTAACTCCTTTATCTTTAAAATTTAATTCTATTATGACCGATCATACCATACTTCCTAATCTAGTCCCAGAGAACACTTAATAAATGGCTAATAAATGGAAGAATGACCTCTATTTAGTATGAACACATACTAGATCTTCCAAAAATGGGGTGAATAGTATTCCAAACCTTATTACCTTTAGCAAGCTTTGCCAAAAACCTTTCCTTCCCTATGATATTGTATACCAGACTGATAAAATGTTAGCTGTGCATACTCTGTGTGTGCCCCAAACAGAAACCACTCTTTGCAAACCCAATCTACCAAATATGTATGGTGACAGCAATTAGATGTATTTATAAGTTTAATTTTCTGTGTGTTTACAAATGGAAAAATTAAATATGATTATTAAATTAAAAGAATAATAAAGCTTAATAGGTATTTTATCACCTCCAGCACCTATTAACCTTTATCCCTTTTCTCTCATTGAGCCAAGTCTGTACATTCTCTTCTGTTCCATGATCATATACTTTGGATTCTTCTCATCCTCCTAAAGGTCAGCATGACCTGAACTATGTGATTTACATGTGCACAAGTTGTTTGTACTTAAAATGTCCCTCCGTTTGTCCTGTGACTCTTTCCTGGAAGAGTCAACCTCTATGCTAATTCCTAAATCCTTCAATATTCATATTAATCTCACATGCTGTGTGAAAAAAAAATCCATAGGCAGGCATCAGTGCTTGTGATTTACATTTTTAATAGTAGTAATTATAAACAACACTAAGTGTATTTAACATGTTTATCAAACCAAGTTTATATGCCACCCCAACATTGCTTAGGCTTCAATTGCTTGCCTTGCTTCCTGGCTAGAGCTGTACTAGCAACAGTCAATCTACAGATAGAAGATGGGAAGGACACAGCAGGTAATCAACCTTCAAGCCCACGAATAGACCAAATAGACTGTTGTGAGACCCAGGGGTTCAATACAGGTTACCTTGAAGTGTGATCATCTTGTATTGTTTCCCTCCTTCCCTGCCTCACTTTCCTTTGTCTGTCTTTTGCTTTCCTGAGATTATACCCCATGTTTCACTTACCATGGTTCCATAACAAATTAGCACAAGACTTGGTGGCTTAAAACGAAGACCATTTATTATTTCTCACAGTTTCTGATGTTAGGAATCCATACGGGGCACAGCGGGGATGATTGTCTGTGTGCCACAATGTCTTGGCTGGATTCTCCAAGGCTGGAATCATCTGAAGGCTCGTTCACTCACATAGCTGGTGGCGGGTGCTGGCTGTCAGCTGGGCACGAGCTGGGTGTTAGGCCAGAATGCCAACACGTGACCTCTCCTTGTTGGCTTGACTTCCTCACAGAATGGGGGAAGGTGAGAGCGTACAAAGCAGAAGTAGTGAAAAATGTTGAAAAATCTTTGACTACCAGCTTACCTGGTAGAAAAAAAAGTTCCTGTTTTATAGCATGTGCCACTTTCTGTTGTGTTAATACTCCCCGAGGCCAATTTCAAACTACCAATGTGAAGTCACAAACTCAAAGCTACACGAACACAATCATTTCTCACTTATAAGCTGGCCCCAGACTTCTACAGACGCAGAAGTCATCTTGCCTTCTATACCTCGCCTTGGAAATAATGTCAATGTCAATTCTGCTGTATTTTATCGGAGACAATGACAAAGGTCTGCTCAGATTCAAGGGGAAGGAGCAGAGGCATCAATTTCCAGTGGAGGATTGTCAATTTCACTAAGAAGAACATGTAGAGGGGGCAATATATCAGTGTGGCCAACTTTGGAAAATACACTCCTCTACATCTGTAGACAGTAAATCTGTCTTAGGGGCTCTTTTCTGGAGAACCGGACCTATGTCTTTTTTTTTTCTTTCAAACAAGTCAATTTTATTGATACATATTAATAAAACATGCAGTCATCCAAAGTGTACAATCAATGGTATTTGGTATAATCACATAGTTGTGCGCTCAATCATTATAAAAGCATTTTCATTATTTCAATAATAATAATAAACAAAAAACAGGCAAAGAAACAAGAAAATTTCTCACTTCTCAATCTCTGTTGCCCCTGCTGTACATAGCTGCTATTTCTTGCACAATTATTTATTTGTTTATCAAGCAGTTTTACTGAGATATATTCACATACCATATGATCTATCCAAAGAGTATAATCAATGGGTTTTTTTAACTGTTAAAAAGTCCTTTATTGTAAAATTGCAAAATAAATAGAAAAATCGACTAAAAGAAATTGTAAATTTTAAACAAGAGTGCAAGGCCAGATTAGATTTATTAGTAATATAATCAATTACAAAAAATAGATAGCATAGCAACAAACATTTATAAATATAAATAATAATTCAAGTATACGAGAAATTAATTATAACATAATTTTAATTTTTAAATTACAGCTGTAACTATTGGGCATAATAATCACTAAGATTGAAATAAATTATTGGTTTAGTTGTTTAATTTCCATTTAGGCCATAATTATTTCTAGATAATCAAGTTCCTATATGGGAATTCTTCACATCTTATTGGAATAAATTATATCAGATGACAATTTGCCAACTCATAATTTTATGAGGCAGAAAAACTCAAAATCTTGTTCAACAGTGGTCATGTTAAATCATTATTGATCCAGATAGATTATTTTAATTAAAGAAGATGAATAAGAAAGGGTTAAAGAAAAATAAAGTATCCAAAAATGTATTTCTTCTCCAGCCCTCCTCAATTAAAAGCAAGTATTTATTTTGTATGAATAAAATTATAGAATACTGATCACAGAAACAATTTGCACTGAGTAATTATTGTTCATATACTATAGTGTTGTTATTTTACATTCATCTGGTCTACTCCAGCTCTTATTTGGTTACTATTTGCATGGAATACCTTTTTCCAACCTTTCAATTTAAAGGTTTTACTGGCCTAATTAAACTGGCATGTTCTTTTTTTTTAAAAGATTTATTTCTTATTTAATTATCTTCCCTTCCCCCCTCCCCACCCTGCCCCACCCCACCCCATCCCACCCCAGTTGTTTGTTCTCTATGTCCATTCTCTGTGTGTTCTTCTATGTCCGCTTCTATTCTTGGCAGCAGCACCAGTAATCTGTGTCTCTTTTTGTTGCGTCATCTTGCTGTGTCAGCTCTCCGTGTGTGCAGCACCACTCCTGGGCAGGCTGAACTTTCTTTCTTACTGGGTGGCTTTCCTTATGGGGGGCGCTCCTTGCGTGTGGGGCTCCCCTACACGGGGGACACCCCTGCATGGCACAGCACTCCTTGCGTGCATCAGCACTGCATGTGGGCCAGCTCCACAGGGGTCAAGGAGCCCTGGGTCTGAACCTTGGACCTCCCATGTGGTAGGCGAACGCTCTAACCTTTGAGCCAAGTCCACTTCCCCCAACCTTTCACTTTTAACATGATTGTGTCCTTGCGTCTGAGGTGGGTCTCTTGTAGACAACATATATATATATATATATATATATATATATATAAAGTTTTTTTTCTTTAATTTCTTTTAAATGTTTCATTCAAAAAATATGAGGTCCCCATATACCCCCACCTCACCCACGCCACCCCTCCCACATCGACAAACTCTTCCATCCTTGTGGCACATCCACTGCACCCGGCGAATATATTCTGGAGAACCACTGCAGCACATGGACCATGGTCCACATTGTCCCCCAGTCCAGCCAGTGGGCCACCACAGGACACACAACGTCCAGCATCCATCCCTGCAGCACCACCTAGGACAACTCCAAATCCTGAAAATGCCCCCACACCATATCTCTTCTTCTTTCTCCAGACCATCAGCAGCCACCATGGCCACCCTCTCCACATCACTACTACAATTTCTTCCCTTACTAAACACAATATTTCCCAGGCAGAACCAGTAAGTCCACTCTAATCCATACTCTATTCCTCCATCTTGTGGACCTGGGATGGCTATGTCCAGTCCCCCTCTACATTAAGAGGGGGTTTAGATTCCACATGGATGATGGATGCAATTCTCCTGCTTGTAGTTGTAGTCACTCTTGGCTCCCTGGTGTGATGGTTGATCCTCTTCACCTCCCTGTCAGCTGGCAAGGGTAAGTCCAAGAAACCAGAGGGTAGGAGCTACAAGTTTGCTGAAGCCCAGGACCTGGTTGCAATGTGGACAGTTCAGAGATTCAGGTCTCCTGAGTATACACCAACCCAAAAGCCAACCACTGGTCTGGTAAAAGTAACAGAAGAGGCATGTGTAGAAAGGTTATATCTGAGTCCAACTCCATCACACTCAGGAACACAAACTCCAAAGTAGGGCCAAATGACATGACCCTGAACTCCAGAGCCATCTGCCTTGACCATAGAACCTGTTTGTTGCTGCAGCCCTCAGGAGAACCAGCACCTGGGTTACCATCTACCTTGGCTATCCCTGGTACCCTGCTGATGCATGCATTTGCATCACCCCCTGATGACCTCCTGGCTCTTTTTTAGAGACTTATAGCCATATAAACTCATTTGTCCTTTCCATTTCCCCTTTTTATCGAATGCAGTTTTTAACACCTGATATTACATGTAGGCTGAGATATTCTGCTGGTCTGAGTTGACCTCTTTGTTCATGGTCTTTTTGTAGTTACATCATCAGCTGGTGCTTGGTAGTAATCCCTCGGTGCCAGAGAGGCTCATCCCTGGGAGTCATGTCCCATGCTGGGGGGAAGGAAATGCATCTACATGCTGAGTTTGGCTTAGAGAGTGGCCACATTTGAGCAACAGGGGGGCTCTCAGGAGGTAACTCTTGGGCACCCCAAAGCTATAGGCCTAGTTCATATTTCAGGCACACAGGCTCATAATCAGAGCCATCAGTATCAAGGGCTCATCATTGGATCATCCATCTTTATTAGTCTTTGCCATTGCCCTTAGGGGATTGTTGTTCCTCTGGGGAATGTGATAGAGCTCCCCTCATCAGGAATTCAGCACACTGTCATCTGTCATTTCCAACAGAAACCACTATGAAAATATCCAAGCCTTTCTATGTACCCTGTATACATGCCCTGGAGAACTCCCTCCCAACTGTGTGCCCCCCACTAATGACACCCCACACAAGTGCTCCTCCCCCACCATAGTTGAACCTCTCTGTAGCCAAAACTTCTTCAAAAAGGAAACCCAATATATTGCCAGGTTCCATTAATAGAAAAATGGAATATAGTGATGGGTTTAAAAGTTAGATATAGAATACTTAGAAATTTAGAAAAATTAAATAAAAGAAAAATAAATTGGGGTATCCAAGAAATGAAAAAATGAAAAAGCTTTGTTTTTGACATTTTGCCTTTCATCACTGCTACAGGTGTTGCCCTGTATGTACAGTTGCAAGGCAATTTCTTCCACTTCTTCCTCAGTGTCTACTTCCTTTCTTTCTTTTTTTTTCCTGATTATTAAGTTTCTCTTGACATAAGTTTTAGGTCACAGTAATTCACATATACAATAAATGGTACTCCCACATATCTAACATCAAACCCTTTGTCCCTTCCCCAACAGTGATCTTTTTACATATTTATATTATATTTGCTGCAGCTAATGTACAGATATTGAAACGATAGCTTTCAAACATGGTTCCATTTGGGTTTACATCATGGTGTATATTTTAGATGATACAATTTTCTAAATTTTTAGTTATGTTTTACATTATGGTTTACATTGTAGCCTATAGACTTTTATACATTTTTGGTGTAATTTAACATGACCTATATCCATCATGGCATGATCCTGTAGAACACTTCCATTGCCCCACAGTTACCCTGATTCTATGTATTCAACACCTCTTTCCCCCTCCCCTCAGGGCCCACCATTACAATCACTCTTCTTTACTTAAGGGACCATATTCAGAGATACTTGCAAAAATGTTGAGGACTTGACATACTTGACTGCCCTAACCCATTGGGAGGCACCAATTCTCTCAAGAGATACAATTCCTTCTGTTTGAGAACATCAGTCCTCCCAGGATGTGGGTATACCTTCACTCTCATTGTATGGGTCTCCACCCAATGATATAATCCACTATGACAAAATGAGCACTCACACACTCCCCAGAAGCTTGCCCTGTGTCAGATGCCCCACCCTTAACATCCCAAACATGCAACCTTCCATATTACATTCTCTAAAGAGTTTTCTCTGCACCACAATTTCAACCACATACCTGACAATCTCCCATGATCAAATGTTCCCCTCACCCTCTCACCAATTTCTTGGGCAATCTGACCCATCCTCCCATCCCTAGCACCCTTAAAGCCCATGCAGCCCCACCCAAAGTTATCCCTATGCCCCCATTTTATTCCTTCCCTGTACAAATACTTACATCCAGCTTATCATAGATTTCATCCAAGTAGCTGTCAGCTCACAACCTTCCTCTACCCTCCAACTACCTTAAAGTTTATCATCGAGTCTCTAGCTCTCTGAGACAGCTTGGTTTACTTATTTCATATCAGAGAGGTCATGTAGTATTTGTCCTTCAATGCCTGGTTTGCTTCACTCAACATAAGGTTCTCAAGATTCGTCCATGTTATCATATGTGTTTGTACTGTATTTGTTCTTATAGCTGAGTAGTATTCCATTGTATGTATATACCACATTTTATTTCCATTCATCTGTTGATGGGCATTTGGGTTGATTCCAACTTTTGGCAATAATGAATAGTGCTGCTATGAACATTGGTGTGCATATATCAGTTTGTGTCCTTGTTTTCAGATCTTCTGGTTATATACCCAGCAGTGGAATTGCTGGGTCTTATGGCAAATCTATAGCTAGTTTTTTGAGAAACTGCCAAACTGTCCTCCAGAATGGCTGGATCCTTCTACATTTCCATCAGCAGTAGATGAGTGTTCCCATTCCTCCACATCCTCTCCAACAATTGTAGTCTTCTGATTTTTTGATAGCTGCCAGTCCTATGGGAATAAGATAGTATCTCATTGTTGTTTTGATTTGCATTTCACTAATAGCTAGGGATTTTGAGCATTTTTTCATGTGTTTTTTAGCCATTTGTATATCATCTTTGGAGAAGTGTCTGTTCAAATCTTTTCTCCATTTTTTAAATGGGCTGTTTGTCTTTTTATTTTCAAGATATAGGAGTTCTTTATATATGTAAGATATAAGTCTCCTATCAGATATATGGTTACCAAATATTTTCTCCCATTGTGTAGGCTCTCTTTTCACTTTCCTGACAAACTCCTTTGAGGTGCAGAAGGCTTTAATTTTGAGGAAGTCCCATTTGTCTATTTGTTCTTTTGCTGCTTGTCTTTTGGTTTAAAGTTCATGAAGCCGTTTCCTATTACAAGGTCCTGTAGATGCTTCCCTATTTTGCTTTCCAAGGTCTTTATGGCCTTGGGTCTTATATTTAGGTCTTTGATCCATCTTGAGTTGATTTTTGTATAAGGTGTAAATTGGTAATCCTCTTTCATTCTTTTACATATGGATATCCAGTTCTCCAGTCACCATTTGTTGAAGAGGCCATTCTCTCCCAGTTGAGAGGGTTTGGTGGCCTTGTCAAATACCATATGGCTGTATATATGAGGATATATATCAGAACTCTCAAGTCAGTTCCATTGGTCAATGTGTCTATCCTTGTGCCAATACCATGCTGTATTCACTACTGTAGCTTTGTAGTATGTTTTGAAGTCAGGTAGTGTGATTCCTCCAATTTCATTTTTCTTTTTCAATATGTCTTTGGCTATTCTGGGCCTCTTTCCTTTCCAAATAAATTTCATAGCTAGTTTCTCTGGTTCATTAAAGAGTGATGTGTTGATTTTTATTGGGATTACTTTGAATCCGTAGATCAGTTTTGGTAGGATAGACATCTTAATAATACTTAGTCTTCCTATCCATGAACAGGGAATATTCTTCCATTTATTTAGGTCTTCTTTGATTTCCTTGAACAGTGTTGTGTAGTTTTCTGTGTATAAGTCTTTTACCTCTTTAGTTAAATTTATTCCTAGGTATTTTACTTTTTTATTCACTATTGTGAATGGTATTTAATTCCTGATTTCCTCCTTAGATTGCTCATTATTGGTGTACAGAAATGCTACTGATTTTTGTGCATTTATCTTGTAACCTACAACTTTACTGAATTCATTTATAAGTTCTAGAAGTTTTGTTGGAGACTTCTCAAGGCTTTCTATGTATAGGATCATATCATCTGCAAATAGTGAAATTTTGACTTCTTCCTTTCCAATTTGGATGCCTTTTATGTCTGGTTCTTGCCTCAGTGCTCGAGCAAGTACTTCTAAGACTATGTTAAATAGAAGGGGTGATAGTGGGCATCCTTGTATTGTTCCTGATCTTAGAGGGAAAGATTTTAGGATTTCGCCATTGTAAATGATGTTAGCTATGGGTTTTTCATATATACTCTTTATCACATTCAGAAAGTTTCCTTCTATTCTGATCTTTTGCAGTGTTTTTATCAAGAAAGGGTGCTGTATTTTGTCAAATGCTTTTTCTGCATCTATGGATATGATCATGTGATTTGTTTCCCTTCAATCTGTTTATATGGTGTATTACATTAATTGATTTTCTTATGTTGAAACATCCTTGCATACCAGGAATGAACCCCACTTGGCCATGGTGTATAATTTGTTTAATGTGTTGTTGAATACAATTAGCAAGTATTTTGTTGAGGATTTTCACATCAAGTTTCATTAGCGAGATTGGTCTGTACTTTTCCTTTCTTGTGGTGTCTTTGTTTGGTTTTGGTACTAGAGTAGAGTCGACATCATAGAATGAGTTAGGCAATGTTCCTTCTGTTTCAATTTTTTGGAAGAGTTTAAGCAAGATTGGTGTTAGTTCTTTCTGGAATGTTTTGTAGAATTCACCTGTGAAGGCATCTGGCCCAGGGTTCTTTTTAGTTGGGAGGTTTTTTATGACTGATTCTCTCTCTTTACTTGTGATTGGTTTGTTGAGATCATCAACTTCTTCTTTTGTCAATGTAGGCTGCTTATGTGTTTCTAGGAATTTTTCCATTTCCTGTAAAGTGTTGTTTTTGTTAGAATATAGTTTTTCAAATTATCAGTGGTGATTTCTCCTTTCTCATTTCTTACTTTGTGTATTTGCATCTTCTCTCTTTTTTTCTTTGTTAATCTAGCTAAGGGTTTGTCAATTTTATTGATTTTCTCAAAGAACCAGCTCCTGGTTTTGTTTATTTTTTTCAAGTGCTTTCTTATTTTCTGTTTCATTTAGTTCTGCTCTGATCTTTGTTATTTATTTCTTTCTTCTTCCTTTGGGGTTAGTTTGTTGTTTTTTAACTAATTCCTCCAAGTGTGCATTTAGTTCTTCAACTTTAGCTCTTTCTTCTTTTTCGATGATGAATTATGGCTATAAATTTCCCTCTCATTACAGCTTTTGCTGCATCCCATAGGTTTGGATATGTTGTGTTATCATTTTCATTAGTTTCAAGGTAGTTATTAATTTCTTTTGAGATTTCCTCCTTGACCCACTGTTTTTCTAACAGTGTGTTGTTCAACTTCCAAATCTTGGTGCTAAATCTGGGTCTCTGGCCCTTGCAGATTTCCAGCTTCATTCCACTGTGGTCAGGGAAATTATTTTGTATGATTTCTGTCTTTCTGAATTCATTGAGACTTTTTCTGTGGTCTAGCATGTGGTCTATCTTGGAGAATGATCCATGTACACTTGAGAACATATATATTTTTAACCATTCTATCTGTCTATGTCTTTTGATTGGGGAGTTTAATCCATTAACATTCTGTAAATGTTAATGTAAAGGCATTTTGTCCTTTAGCTCTCTGTTTTCATATCATTCTATTGCCTGTCATTTTATCCTTTAGTTTACCCTTCCTAATAATCTTTATTTCTGAACTCTTCTCCAAATCTCTCACCCTTGTTTTTTTCCTTTCAGGCTGCAGCACCTCCTTTAGTATCTCTTCCAAATCTTGTCTTTTGGTAACATACTCTAACAGTTTTTGTTTGTCTGTAAAGACTTTGACCTCACAGTCATTTCTGAAGGACAGCTTTGGTAGATTCAGAATTCTTAGCTGGCAGTTTTTCATTTTCATTGCCTTAAATACATCATACCACTTACTTCTCACGTCCATGGTTTCTGATGAGAGGCCATCACTTAATCTTATCAAGTTTCCCTTGTATGTGATGCTTTGCTTTTGTCTTGCTTTCAGAATCCTCTCTTTATTTCTGTTATTTGTCATTCTGAATAGTAGGTGTCTCAGGGTAGGTCTATTTGGATTTATTCTGTTTGGGGCAGTTGTCCTTCTTAGATATTGATATTTGTTAAAATGTCCTTCATAACATTCAGGAAGTTTTCAGTCCTCAAATATTCTTTGAATACCTTTTAGATTCTTTTCTCCTTCTGGGACACCAATAATGTGAATATTTGTGCTTTTTTGCATTGTCATTCCATTCCCTGACACTCTGTTCCATTTTTTCCATTCTCTTCTCTTTCTGTTCTCCTATCTTTTCCAGTTCAGATGTTCTGTCTTTGAAATCACTAATTCTGTCTTCAAGCAATTCAAATCTGCTTTTATGAGACTCTAATATATTCTTAATCTCATCCATCATGTTTTCATTCTCATAAGGTCTGTTGTTTTTTCTTTGAAGGTTTCCAAATTGTTCTTTATGCCCTCCCAGTGTCTTCTTAATATCCTTTATTTCTTTAGTCATATTTTCTTTAAATTCTTTGAAGTGATTTAGGTGAGTTGTGTGATTATCACTGATTAATTGTTATTAAATCCTGTTTCTCTTCAGGATATTTGGTTTGTTATTTGGGCTGGGCCATCTCTTCCTGTTTCCTAGTATGGCTTGTAACTTCAGTCTAGGCATCTGAATATGTTGGTAAATTTACTCTGATGGCTAATTTCTCTCTCTTGCCTATTGGTCTTCTTTTCCCACAGCTTTTCTTTGATATTTGGTTCAACTTATTCTCAGTCTTTAAAAATGTCTAGCTTAAGTTTTCAAAATCAGGCCAGGGACTTACTAGAGAGGTTCACATTTTCTCCCAGAAGTTGGATACAGAGCACATTTTTGTCCATGCAATTTCAAAACTGGCCAGCAGATGGTGCTAGTCAGTGCACCTTTCCATGGAGGTGTTTCAGTCTCAGTTTTCCTGTGTTCCTGTGTTGAATCTTCAGATCAGAGATTCAGAGCTGGCTCAACTGATCGAATTCGCTGAAGAAAACCATCTCAACCTCCCCTCCCTTTTCTTTTGAAACTGCTGGCAGGATAGAAGATGTCTGCTCCCCTCTCGGGTGCAATAAGTCAGGTGTTTTACCTCACTTAGTATCTTGGATGTGGGAGAGGGAAGCCCTTCCCAGCTACATGGGTCTTGGTACCTCACGTTTGCCATTTCAGCTTCTTCGTCTCTCTGTCCCTCACCCTTCCAGTAGCTGTGTAGCCCTGTTCTGATCTGCTGACTCCCAAAGCAGGTCCCTTGGACAGCTTTTGGCTCTTGTAGCAGTTTGATATTATTGATGAATTCCAAAAACAAATATTGGATTATGTTTGTAAACTGGTCTTTTCCTCTGGACATGTGAAATTATATTGGATTCAGAGGTTTACTTGATTAAGTAATTATGTAAACCTCTTGTGCTGGTATTGGGGCATTGAGTCCCCATCCACTCTTAGATAAAAGGCATGGCAAAGGCAGAGTTAAGGGCTTTTAATGTTGGAGTTTGATGCTGAAGCTGGAGTCCCAGGGAGAGAGACAGAGCCATTCATCTGATAGTCTACAGCTGACCTTGTGGAGAGAGGCAAGGCCTAGAGAGCCTCAGAGTCTAAAGCTGACCTTGTGGAGGAAACAGAGGAGCTGAGCCCAGAGGAAACCAGGAAGCCTGAACCCTCACGGACATTGGCAGCCATCTTGCTCCAACATTTGAAAATAGACGTTGGTGAGGGAAGTAACTTATGCTTTATGGCCTGGTATCTGTAAGCTCCTACCCCACTCTTGGTACCAAACTGTATTAGTCAGGGTTCTCTAGGGAAATGGAATCAACAAGAGATATCTGTCAATAGTATGCGATTTTATAAGACTCTCTCACATGACCATGAGGATGCACAAGTCCAGGTTCTGCAGGCAGACAGCAACCTGGGGCTCCAATAAAAGTCCAGTGAAGGTTCTTGGTGAGTTCTGGGAGATGTTGGCTGTCCAAAGACAAGCTGGCAAATTCTCACTCAATGCCGGAATCACTTCCCCTTTTAAGGCATTCAACATTGGATAAATTAAAGTGTTACTCATTGCTGATGGCAGTCTCCTTGATTGATGTAATTGTAATCAGCTATCTATTTACCACTGCAGTAAAGTCAATGGTGACTAAAGTCCATAAATGCCCTTGTATTACAGTTAGCCCAGTGCTTGCTTGACCAAACAACTGGACACAATTACCTGGCCGAGTTGACACATAGCCTAACCATCACAGCTCTTTTTCTGTTGTTTTTGTGAGAGCACTCAGTTCTGCCTGTTAGTCCATCACCAAGTTCCCACAATCCTTGGCCTGTCTCTTTTAATTCTCACTATAACCCATGAGGTTTGTACTATACTTACTCCATATGACAGTTGGAGAACTTGAAACTTAGAGAAGTAAGTGCCTTGCACAAAGCCACCCAGCTATTAAAGAATCTAACAGGAATATAAACAAAGGCAGATTTATTCAAGATTGTGAACTAATCAGAATTAGTTGGAGGGTTTGTTAAAATATAGATTTCTAGGCCTCACTCTATAGTTTCTGATTAATTAGGTTTGGGATAGCCCAAGAATTTGCATGTCTAACAGATTCTGAGGTGCTGCTCATACTGTGTCAGGTGCCATACTTTGAAAATCACTGTCCAGGTCATACTTCTAAAGTATAGTTATTCAGGTACCCAAATTAGAGTAATAGAATCATAGGAGTTCTGATCCCCAGTCCTCTACTTCACATTTCAGAAATCCAAGCCTACCTATAAATCTGGTTATCTTGGGTTTGGGTTTTGTATTAGATAAATGGATCTAATTGCTTTCTGGATTGTGTGATTTGACAGGATATATGTTTGCATAAAAAGTTAGCTTTAGGACAAATGATTCTCTGTAGTTAAAATTTTCAACATTAGATGAAGCTTCTACTGCTTTTGCTCTTTCTCAGTTAAAAGCATTTTTTGTTTAGCTATTAAATGTCATTGCTATGGAATTACAAATTCATAAGTAGGGTAACTCAAAGTCGCTTTGTTCTGAGGGTAAGGTGACCAGTCTTATTTTGCAAACTTCAATGTAATTCAGAAAGATAGGTGTTAGAGTACACACAAATGGCCTTAAAAAAGCTGCAATCTGTGGCTTCTGTACCTGTTTATTTAAAGATATATACCCATCACCTTCCCCTACACTGACCAGTTCTATACCAAGGGTTTGCTGTTAAGGGAGATACAAACAAGGGACATCAGTGGAAAGAGAGAAGCTGTTATTTCTTCTTAGAAAAAAGTTAGGAATTAGCTTACAAATAATATGTGTAGTTTACCCACAAGCCCACCCACTTGCACTTAGTTTACAGATTTTTAGAGGGGTAAGAGAGGGGTTTCTATAGAAGAGAGCCTTAGGAGCTGTAATCTGGCTGGAGGGAAACACTGGGGAAGGTTGTTTTGAAGCCTCATTCACATGTCAAGAACACAGTCAGATGCCTGTTGGGGCAGCCTGTGAAGAGAGCTGAAGGACATGAGGAGCCCTGGGTAGGGAAGGCTGAACAGGCGTGTGGTGATAACCACTCAGCAGTCTGTGACCTTCAACACTATGCAGCTCTTGTAAGGTGATCAGACATCACCCCAAACCTCAAAGTAGTTCTATAAATAGTTTTTCTAACACAAGTTTCAACAAACAATAAAAGACAGGCAAGTGCGGACTCAAGACCACATGAACAAAATTAATAAACAACAAAACAGACCCACAGGTAGAGTGATAGACAAACGATGATGTTCCAGAACTGCAAATAAGCCCACCTTGTGACCTCACCCCCAGTAGCCACCTACTAGCTATACTCCTTGGGCAATATACACTACTTCGCTGAGCTCTGTTTCCCTCACCTTTAAAATGAGATTAAAATATAGGGGGAGCAGATGTGGCTCAAGCAGTTTAATGTCCATCTTCCACACGATAGGTCCCAAGTTTGGTTCCTGGTGCTTCCTAAAGAAGATAAACAAACAATGAGCATACAATGGGCAGACATCGAGCAAAAACAGAGAGCAAAAATAGTGAGCAAATAACAAGCAGACAACAAGCAAAAACAAATGAGCAGGGAGCAGATGTGGCTCAAGCAGTTGAGCATCTGCCTCCCACATGGGATGTCCTAGGTTCCATTCCTGGTACCACCTAAAGAAAAAACAAACAGACAATGAGAAAAAAAAAAATGAGGAGACAATGAGCAAAAAACAAGCAGGCAATAAGGCAGGCAATGAGCAGACAAGAAGCAAAACCAACAAGCAAAAACAATGAGCAAACAGGTAAGGGAGCCATCTTAGGAGGGGGAAATTAATTCCTATTACATTGGGTAGTTTTTAGGATTAAATGAGATAAAATGTTTATGCTTATGTTTAGTGCAATGATATTTCTTGCCTTCCTTCTATTCCTCCTTTTTTATTGAAGAAATCTCAAAGATTTTGAATCCTCAAGATGAATTAACATATGAAATGAAAAATTATAATTCCTAGTGATGATCCCCTATCTCAAGGACATACCAAAAATAACCTATAATATCCTCCTAAATTTTTTCCTGGGTTTCCCCCTCACTTTTAAGTTTTTTAACCATTTGGAATTCATTTTCATTGATGATGTGAAGTAAGTATCCAATTTCATTTGTTTCCATGTAAGTAACCAGTTGTCCCAGTACCAGTTACTGTGTATTCCTCATTTCCTCACTGATCTACAAAACTTGCTGTCATTAATCATTCCCATGTCTTTGGGCCTGTTTCTGGACACTTTGTTCTATACTAGCTATTTATCTAACCTTACATCAATACACTTTTTCAGTTACTGTAGCTTTATAACATCAGTCCCGATATCTGGTTAGGCAAACTTCTCCACCTTGTTCTTCATACTATAAAGTTAAAAGAAAAAAAAAGTATATCAGTAGCCAATATCTACCAAGAACTGACTGTGTCTAAAAAACCGTATGTACAGAATACTGAACTGTAACCCAGGTGCCTTCCCTTGTCATTGCAAAGGAACAGATAGTCTTGCGACCTCACACCCAATTCTTTTCCTGTTTTTGCAGCTTAGCGGTCTGATGATCCAGCTAACAGCCCCTCATGTTTATTAATGAGAAACCCTGAGTCATCACACCTCAGTTCTGGTTTTTCTTCTCCTAGATAATACCTGTTTCAGTCAGAATTGGCCCTCTAGACTTGTACAATATTACAGAACTTCAAATGATAGTAACCTATAGTTCCACGTAATACTAAAAATCATGCCCTCATCATCTCAGGGCCGCCATTTTCATACGCACGTCCTTTGACTAAGCAAGCAACTTCTGCCCATGTCAACCAAATACCACCCCAGACTTGGTCACTGCAGACCGCTCCATTCATTATCATAGTCACGCCTTTTGCCATAATGCTAAGACACCTCAGAGTCTTTCAGTCTGAAAACACATCTGAGGCTTGGCTTTTTAACGTCTGCCTCCTGTTTCCTTCCACGGTGCTCTTTGAAACCCGTGTCACAGATTGGCATTAGTGTATATCAGGAAGTGAACCCAGATAGACAACAAATAGTTAAAGTTTTAACCTCTTATTTTATTGTTTTTCCCTCTGGGTCAACTTTCCTTCTTGCTGAAAGGAGGTTATGGAAAAAAGAACCCCCTGGAAATGAAGAAGATATAGTCAATGAAAAAACAGAACTAGGTAAAATCTAGACTGGGCATATTCAAGAGAGAAAATTAGTGAATTAAAAGAGAGGATTGGGGTATTAAACCATAAACTACTGCCCCCACCTTTCTACCCTAGTTGGGTGGTAAATATCAACTTTTAAAAATTACCATGAATATTCTTGAGCTTTGTTCTGGGATGAATTGAAGTTAATTAGCAGCAGTTGGATCTTTTCGGATCTTGCTCTTAAGATGTGTTAGGTGAGACTGGAGCAGTGCTTTATCCAGGGCTACTTCTTCCCCACCCCTGAGGCAAGATTATTCTGTGTGCTCTATCCACTGCCAGTGCATCATGAAGTTTTCCATCCTAGCCGCTGGGCACAGGCACCATGTCCATCTCTGTGTGGATGCCAGGACTGTTATCTTAAATTATTTCGGGTGGTTCCATCCTGGTGCTGGTGTTTTCCCCACAGATCTGTGCTGATCAGTGCTCAGCTGAATACCCAGCAGAACCCTCAGCAGATCTCCAGAGCTTTCTGTGCAGCTTTCTCCTCTCTGGAACTCTGCTTTATAAACTCTAGTTTCCTTGTTGTCCCAGACTCTCAGGTCCATCTCCTCAACTCAGAAAGTCTGCTGGGTGTGACCTCCAGCTGAACTGAACCTACAGCCATCACGAACAGCAAAGGTCACTATCCAATGCAGTCAGCCTACCCTGTGCAGCCTCCTGGGGATCCCGGGTACCCTCAGACCCTCCATCTTCCTCAGGCTCCACTCTATACTGATGCTCCATCTGCTTACTCAGAGCTCGATCATCCACGTTTTGGGCGCACAGGTGTTGCCACAGCCCTACTATGTCAGCTGCACTTCCTGGTGCCTCGCTCTATCTTCCCGTGGCCCAGTCTGTGGCCGTTGGACCTTTGGGTTCCACAATCGCTTTGGCTTATTATCCAGTTAGTCCCATCTATCCACCTGGCAGTGCTGATACAAGCACCAGATTTAGAGCTGGGATAACTGCTGGCAACATTTCTCCTCCTGCCCCTGGATGCCCTCCCAGTGCTGCTCAGCTTACAGTCATGCAGGGACCCAATGTCCCTGTAACTCAGGAAAAGGGAAACTTAATCATGGGTGGCTAAGGTGTGGTGACACCATCTGGTGAGGAACTATGCCACCTCTGTGCTGGGAAAGACATCACATACCTTCAGCACTTCTTATAATGTAACTGCTTTAGTCATATTAACCAGAAGTTGCAGTTTAGACACATGTTATTGGGGTGTCTTTTTGATGCCCAAGCTTTCAGGCACTTTTCAAACAATAAAGAATCATGCAGTGGTAGCAGTGTCTCCCTAAAGCATTTTGAGCTAGGGAAGTTATCCATTCATAAATGAATGTGGGTGAAGCAACCCTAAAGATCTTCCTTTAATTCCTCTGGAGTAATACTGTATCATACTGGTCTTTGCTTTTAGTAATAAAACATCAAATTAGGTTTGGAGGCAACTTTGACCCTCTTAAGAAATAAAGTTGCCAAATAATTCTGAAAAGAAAAATAATAAGAGGTCTGCTGAGCTCTTCCTCAGGTGCCCCTCCCAGCCTGGAAACTCTCTTGGAAAGTAGATGTGACTTAAGTGGTTGGGCTTCTGTCTACCAGATGGGAGGTCCCAGGTTCGAGTCCCAGGGCCTCCTGGTAAAGGCAAGCTGGCCCATGTGGCAAGCTGGCCTAGAGCAGAGAGCTGGCACAGCAAGATGATACAACAAAAAGAGATGCAGAGGAGAGACAATAAGAGACACAGCCAACAAAGGAGCTGAGGTGGCACAGAGATTAAGTGCCTCTCTCCCACTCCAGAAGGTCCCAGGATTTGTCCCCAGCATCACCTAAAGAGAAGACAAGCAGACACAGAAGAACACACAGCAAATGGACAACAGCCAATTGGGGGGGCGATAAATAAAAAAATAAATCTTTTTTTTTAAAAGAGGAAACTCTCTTAAGGCAGAAAACTGGGACTCACCTCCTTCTCAGGGAGCATTGTCCTTGGTTGTCTGATATCCAGTCTTGTACATTGTCATTTCATTTATTTTTGTCCATTTTTTTGGTGGTTTCAAGGGTTAGGGTAAATCCAGTCCTTATTGCAATGTATCTGTCAGAAGTGGAAGTCCTTATACATATATTTTATTTAGATCTCTAGGCGGTGCTGATTTGGTTTTATCAGTTTGAAACAGAGCGTTCACTTTCAAAATATAAGAAGCTCAGAATCACTCTGGTTCATTTTGCCATCATTTTTCCTTTTTGAAAATGTGTCACCAGTTATTTGGGTAATCTTTAATTTGAAAACAATAGAAACACCAAATTTATTCACTTCGTTCTTAAGAATTTAAAATGTTGTCTAATGCCAACTTTAATAATCTGTTCTACCTTAGAAATGTAAGATTTTTATTACCGTATTGTCCTGGGGTTTTTTCATTTTTAGTTAATGTCTGTAAAAAGTATGCTAAAGATATCAAGTTTTAAAAGTCATCTTCCTGTCAACTAGTGATTTAAAATGGACATTATGCTGTTTTATTTTCTGTAGAGATGGAATGAGTTTTAAAGAAGTTACAGGATGCATTTACTTGTTGAATTCCCCCTTCCCATCACTCATATTTTGGATAAGGCCCTGATTCCTTGTACTAGCAGAGACTCATTTTTTTCTTTAAATTAAAAATTTAAACACCATAGTATAGTCTCTCCCTCTAGTTTATTTGAAAATGAAGAGAGGCATAGAAATAATTCTGTGGTATGTCTCTTTACTTTTAACGGATTTTCAAGTATCCTTTGAAAAGAAATGGGTGGTAGAAAAGAAGATGCATTTTTTAAAGATCTCTAAGTAGGCTGGGTATTGAACGTGACAAGCATCGAGCATGGACTGAGGTGGCACTGTGCCAGTGCTAAGAGGAGGAAATTCAATAGCCATGCTAGCAAAAAAGAGGAGATTCATTAACATTTCATTTGTCAGGAAGCCATCTATCTTGAAATCTCACCACCCGAAACTCAGGCAGCATTAGGAAATCATTTTTAAGGCATTTGAATACCTGAAATAATGTCCAACTAGCTTCATTTTCTCATTTTGTCAGTTTGCAGGACATTAGAATGAACAGCCTTGAGAGACCAGACTAGGTGGAGGGTAAGGATAGCTGAAAGTAGCAACAAGAGGCAAATAAAAATCTTATCATGGGAAGCAGACTTGGCCCAGTGGTTAGGGCGTCCATCTACCACATGGGAGGTCTGTGGTTCAAACCCCGGGCCTCCTTGACCCGTGTGGAGCTGGCCCATGCGCAGCGCTGATGCATGCAAGGAGTGCCATGCCACGCAGGGGTGTCTCCCATGTAGAGGAGCCCTATGTGCAAGGAGTGTGCCCCCTAAGGAGAGCCGCCCAGCGCTAAAGAAAGTGCAGTCTGCCCAAGAATGGTGCCGCACACACGGAAAGCTGACACAACAAGATGACACAACAAAAAGAAACAGATTCCCGGTGCTGCTGAAAAGAATAGAAGTGGTCACAGAAGATCACACAGCGAATGGACACAGAGAGCAGACAGCTGGTGGGGGAGGGCGAGAGAAATAAATAAATAAATAAATCTTAAAAAAAAATCTTATCATAATAGAAGAGCTAGAATAAACCTATTATAGTACCTATAAGACTTCAAAGACATAGCAACATGGGGTTATTTATTTATTTCATCTCATTGTTCTTAAGGGCGGCATCTTACTTATAAAAGCAACTGGTTCATGTGACCCTCTTAAAAGTTTATAAAACATTCACAAACTATTTTTCACATATGTCTCGAGTTGATTCTGAACATGACAATTGTCTATATGGAGAGGAGTAAATGACTTGTTTTAAGATGAGAGCTCAAAACCAATTTTCTTAATTTTAGATCCAGATTATATTAAGAACCTTGAGTTATTAAGACTTCAATCTGTTGAGAATACCTCTCTTACTTTGTCACAGGGCTGCTGATGCAAAGTACAGGAATGGGTTGGCTTTTATAATGGGGATTTCATTTAGGGTAAAACCTTACAGTTTCAAGGCTGTGAAATGTCCAAATCAAGGCATCCTTAAGAGAAGCTTTCTCCCCATAGTCAGTTACCATCGATTCAGGGGTCCTGCCATGTGGTAAGGCAGCCACCCATCTCTGCGAGGGTCTCTGCCTTCTCCTCCAGAATCTGCCATCTGTGGAGCTCAGCTGTAGGTAGGGGGCTTGTCTCCTATCAGTCTCAGCTGCTCTGCTTTCTTCCTGAGTTCAGCTGTGAGCAGTCAGGCGTACGGCAGTGCTGTCTCCCGAGCCTGGGTCTGATCCATGCGCCCAGGCCCTCAGAGCCTCCTTCTGTGTCTTGTGCTCTGCTGGTTCTAGACTCTGGGACCTCTCTCAGCCCTCAGGGTTCCTCTGTTTTCCTGAAGTCCTTCCTTTCACATGGCAGGATCAATATAGCAGCTTCCTTTTCCTGTGGGTCTGTCTCTCTGTGTCACTGTTTATATCAGACCCAGCAGAGGACGGAGAACCAAGCTGGCTCACCCTCACTGGCAGTCAAATCCAAAGCCCTTAAGTGATCTTATCAAGTGATCTAATCAAAGGCCCTTTAGCTGAATTTAGTGCCATGAAAGGGTACCACACCCACAAGAACAGACCAGTGGAAGAACATCATTTCTTGCTGGGATTCACAAAATTCAAACTGTCACAACACCTTCAGAGGATGGAAACATGTAATATATATGAGAAAGAGTTAAAAATTAGTAAAATCTTTAAAACATTTTGACTACTAAATTTCAACTCTTTGGAAAATTCACTTTAGCTTGTTTATTCTTACCTGTTTGTTGCGGACCTACCATATAGACACCCTGCTTGGTGCTAGAGAGAGGTAACTTGGCCCTTGGCCTTAAGGAAGTGATCTTTTAAGGAGGGATGTAAGACACAAGCATGGTAGGGCAAGCTAAAGGCCAGTAGAATGGATCTAACAAATACTTATGGTCAGGCACTGGAAAGGAAGCATGGGTTCCTTCCAGAGTGACTTCCTGGAGGTGGTATTTGCCTTGTGATCAGTAGATTTCCAAGGACACTGAGAGCAATGTATTTCACAGAGTGGCTGCTTCAGTAAAGATGGGAAAATGCTGGGCCCACCCAGAAATGTAAAGTATGCAGACTTTCAAGAAGCACAGAGCAAGTGTAGGGAAACTGAAAAGGAAAAACTGAAAATATTGGAAATGTACTTACCCATGCAGCAGATACTTACTGAGGGCCTATTCTACGCCAGGCTCTGCTCTAGGCTGTGGGGATACACAGGGAACAAAGTAGACAAAGTCCATGTCTGCTAGGAGCTTATGTGCTAGTGGGGGAGGCAGCTAATACAAACAAACAACCAAACAATATAGAATGAAGTAGTGGGAATTGATAAATGCTAAGAAGAAAAAATAAAGCAGGCTAAGAGGATAGACACTGGGTAGGATCAGGAGTGAGTGGATTTGGAAGGAAAGCTACTGTTTTAGATAGAGCCAAGGAGGGTCTCTAAGCAAGAGATAGTTCACAAGGCCAGAGATAGTTCACAAGGCCAGGACAATGTGAAAGAATTCCCTAAGCAACGAACACCCCCCAGCTATTCTCTTATCAGAGAAAAGAAAAATGTGTGAGGGAGCATACGAAGCTCAAAGAAAAAAAAATGTTAGAAATTCCTTTTGGAGTAAGAGAGGTGAAGAACATGGTTTTAAATAAACTATGCAGGGAAGCTGTTGTGGCTCAACTGACAGAGCATCCACCTACCATATGGAGGGTCCAGGGTTCGATCCCCAGGGCCTCCTGAGCCATGTGGTGAGCTGACCCATGGACAATGCTGCTGCGCGCAAGGAGTGCTGTGCCATGCTGGGGCTCCCTCACATAGCGGTGCCCCATGTGCGAGGAGTGCACCCCGTAAGGAGAGTCGCCTCATGTAAAACAAGCACAGCCTGTACAAAAGTGGCACCGTACACATGGAGGGCTGATGCAGCAAGATGACACAACAAAAGAGAGACACAGTTTCCCAGTGCCACCGGATAATGCAAGCAGACACAGAAGAACACAAAGCGAATGGACACAGAGAGCAGACAATGGGGGGAAAGGGAAGAGAAATAAATTAAATAAATCTTTAAAAAAATAATAAATAAATAAACTATGCAGTCGCCTGTATCCTACTCGACTATCTAGGATTCTGTAGCTCAGTCCGATGGCCCTGCTTCCTCCTTCTCCATCACCACTTCTGTTCTATCGGGGGCAGGGAAAGGGGGAGAGCTTTGGAATGCCATCCCACACCAGTGGACTGGGCCCCGTGACAGGGAATGTCCCAGGACTACCTCCAGCTTCCTTCCCCTCCCCAGCCCCTGCAGCATTAGAGTCACAAGAATAGGCCCCTAGGACCTTCTCCTCCTCCTCCTTTTCCCCACTGGCCCGTTTCCAGCCATTCCCCATTCCCTCATGGTACCCATCTACCACACACAATGCCACTCAGAGGGACCCCATTCAGTCTTGTGCAAGGTTACCTCCTTGCTTTTTTTGCTGTCATACTTTATCAAATTGTTCATCCAAGTTGAAATGACAAACTATAGACAGAGAGAAAAAAAAGAAATTAAGACTTGGGAGTTCACAGGGACCTACCTACTCATGGCAGCATTTGCACGTTAGGCCAAAGGACAGGTTACAAGCTCAAGTGCACACCAGGGCAAGGCAAGTTAATACAAGAGCATGAAGAGGGTCTGTAATGCAACAAGGGCTAAGCATCTTACCTTTCACTCAGGAATAACACCTGTTAGGGGCACTGCCTTTTCATACACTAGAATCTCAACAAGGTGACCAGGCAGCGCACGAGAGGCTCGTGTGGCCCATTGGCTGCTGTTAGCCGCCCATCATCTCCCCGGGTAAACAGAGAAAACCAGGCAAAGGTTTTAAGGAGGATCGAATGATCAAACAGTAGTTGGAAGATCAATCTGGGGACAGCAGACTAGAGAAGTCAGGGAGACCTGCCTGAAGGTCATTGGTGAGGCTCTGGGCTCTTTTAATAATCATAGGAATTAACAGTTTAAAAGTTGGATACAAAGAGATTAAAAGGACTTGGTAACACACTGGGAGGAGACAGAATCAAAATAACTATATGGGCCAGGCATAAATAATGAGTTAAGGCTTAAAAGAGATAAAACAAAAGCAAAAGGCCCTGACTTGGGGAAAGAAGACGTTGTTTGAGGTGTTAAATGTTCTAACACTCCTTGATCCTCCCACCCCTCTGCTGAAATACCCGCCTAGCTCAAGTCCAGCAGGCTGTTGGAATTGCAGCAGCCTGACCCTGGAGGCAGAGAGAGATCAGAACAGGAAAGAGGGATGAGGGAATCTGTGAGGATAAAGATTAAATCTTTGCACCTGCACATACACTCTGAAGGAACAAGTGAAGGAAGAACTTAGCAGAGGGCAGAGGATTTGTCTTTGAGGACGGCCCAGGTTCAGGGTCAGGAGGAAGAGGCACAAGTCAGCCTGGAGGTGAGGAGAGAACCGGAGATGAGGGAGGGGCACGGTCCCGCTATGCCCAGGAGACAAGAGGTTACAGATGCAGAAAAGCCAATGATTATCCCCTTTGATACAGGCATTAAAGCTGACCGGGCTGTTGCTGAGGGCAGGGAGAGGAGAAAAGGAGGTGTGTTATGGGGGCATTTTCGGGAATTGGAGTTGTCCTGAATGATATTTCAGGGATAGATGCAGGACATAACCCAGTAAATGGACAGGGAGGGAGTGTAAACTACAATGTAAACTATAATCCATGCTGTGTAGCAGTGCTCCAAAATGTATTTATCAAATGCAATGAATGTGCCACACTGATGAAAGAGGTAGTTGATGTGGGAAAAGTGGAGAGTGTGGGGAGTGGAGCATATGGGAACCCCCTATACTTTTTAATGTAACATTTTGTGTGATCTATGTGTCCTTTAAAAATAAATTTAAAAAAAAATTTTTTTAAAGCTGACAGGGAGATCCGTGGTACCCTTAGAGTCGCTTCCTGGGGTGAAAGGGCAGAGGTCAGGTTTCATGGCATTAAGGACACAGCACAGTGAGGCATTCAGGAGCACATCGTAAAATAACTTGTAGAAAAATACCATGAGCCTGGGTCCTTCCGAGCCTTATATCTGGGGATAAGGGATGCGGCAGGGACAGAAGCAGTTACTGAGGATTCTGGAGCCAGACGCTGTCATACAACCGTCTGGCTTTTTCTCTGAAGCCACTTAGTGCGTTCTACAGAAAGTTTCCCTTGCCCTTTGTATTAAAGCTTTTCTCCTAAAGCCCATTCACATCTCCATGATAATGAAAAAGCTAGTGCTTTAATCAGGAAGTGGGCAAATAGCTCTTACCAGTGAGAAAGTGAAAGCAAAACCTTTCACCCTCTCTTCAAAACTGCAACAGCGTGGATTAAGGTAACAGGCCGATATTTCTCTTGGGTTTGTCTTAAGATCAGAATTTTTCAGAGAGAATATTGACCAAAACTAAAGGTACGCAACTGCTATACTGGGGCGGTTTGGAGTCTAAGGTGAGGCTCTGTGGAAATGGTTGAATTTGGCATGACTAAATTGGAAAGTGTGTGCAGTTAAGGATCAGACTTGACTGGCAAATCTACTTAACTGACTTTTAAAAATACATTTATGTATATCTTTTAGCTCTTCCAAATGCTTGTTGCAGTTCTTGTGCCTTTTATCCAATGTTTTGTTCACTACAATCCTAGTTAATGTCAGTGTAGTATAGTGGAAAGTATTCCACACCTGGAAGTAAAAGAGTTGTATTTTAGACCTGATTCTGTTCCAAACTTCCTGTGCGACTTTGGGGAAGTCACTCACCCTCTTTAAGTATGTTTCTTCATCTGAACACTAAGGACTTGCAATAGATGGCATTTTAAATCCTTGCCAGTTCTATAGTTAAAGACTATACAAGTAAATATCAAGGTCCTTTTCTCCACTCATGCCAATAAAATACATTCTAGTGCCTAGTACAAGTAGAGGTAGAACTACTCCCTAATTTAAGCCAGGAAATGCAAATTATAACAACCACATAATAACTTAATATCAAGCATTCATTACATGCTTCCAATATGCTGTGCCAAATTCTTCACATAAATTATTTTATTTAACCCTCTCAACAATCCTATGAGAAAGATACAATTATTATACACTTTTTTATACATGAGGAAAGCTGTGCTCAAAAAATCAGGAAATTTGCCTAAGATAATACATTTAAATGTGGAATCCAGACATCTGATGGCAATAGCCCAGGCCCATCTAATCAGTAATCTCATTTTTCAAGCCATCAGAAACTCAAGCTACTAGACCAATTATGATTTTATGTATCAGGGGGTCTTGGAATATTGTTATTTGGTAATAATTTAATTTAATGCTTGTACAATAAAGGAAAGAGGAATATCATCATTTAAACATTATTTTCTTCTTTTTTGATACCTTTAACAATGTCTATTGATCTGTATTAATATTGCAAATTTGAGATTGATGTAACTGTTTTGGTAATTAACTCTCAAGGACTTAATAAGAAAAGAAAGTCATTCATGGTCTAAGTTGGAGCAGGGAGGAGGTAATTGGGGACAAATGGCAGGGTGAGAGACAGCACTGAATCACCCAAATTAGCTACCTTCTTTGTCCTAATTCCATTTAAATTTTGTAACTTTACCCTTCTCCTAGGAAGAAATGGTCTTAGCTCTGTATTACAGAGGCAATGAATTCAATCCAATTTAACTTTGTTTTCAAAAGTACCATAAGGTGAAGAGGATAATTTTTAAAATATTTTAAGACTATTAGAGAATCAAATTTTCTTTCCATAGGTTTTTAAATATAAAAATAAACCAAGGGTAAGCACCCAGCTGGACCAGCATCCTTTACAAACTAGTAGCCATGGAATAAGTCTGTTTTAGTTTCCTAAAGGCTGCTGAGAAATATACTAGAAATGGGTTGGCTTTTACAATGGGGATTTATTAGTTTACAAGCTTACAGTTCTGAGGCCATAAAAGTGTCCAAATCAAGGTATAATCAGGAGATGCTTTTAGTTATGTCATTTTAGGGCAGGATCTTTGCATTTGAAGTCTACAGAATTTTTATTTGTAGTAACCAGACAATAGCTCAATATTTGGCCTGATTCTGACAGAGAACAAGTTTTCCCTCATTCACTTAAATCCCTCTATTTTTAAGATTTTATTTGTGGATTGAAATGTTTTTCTTCATCCTATAACTTTTTTTCCTTCTAGATTAAATCCATTTATTGAAACATATTGTCCACATTCTGTGTGATGTAACTGGAGCCAAAGCAGTGCCATGGAGAACTGTAAGATTTAGCCTGGAGATTAATTAGTCTTCTAGAGAATCAGTTAGTGCTCCCTTCTTTTGCAATGGCTTATTTACACAGAAAACTAATATTTAGTATTTACATAGGACTTTACTGCTCAGCAATCATCCTGCCCAAAATATGCATTTGTTCTCAGTTCTCAGTGCCATCTACTCATCAGCTCAACAAGGACCCTGGGGCTTTCCCAGTAGCCACCAATGGGGAGCCATTTCCTTGGCGGGAGCTTAGGCTCCCTCATATGGTTATTCCCCTCCACTATGACCTTCTTGTCCACCCAAATCTTACATCCCTGGACTTTGCTGCATCTGAGAAGATTGAGGTATTGGTCAGAGATGCCACCCGATTTATCATCTTACACAGCAAAGATCTTGAAATTCTGAATGCTACCCTGCAGTCAGAGGATGATTTGAGATACCACAAACTCGGAAGAAAACTGAATGTTTTGACTTATCCTGCTCATCAACAAATTGCACTGCTGGTTCCAGACGAACTTATGGCTGGTATGAGATACTACATGACTATAGACTTCCAAGCCAAGTTAGCTGATGGCTTCAAAGGGTTTTATAAAAGCATATACAGAACTCTTGGTGGTGAAACAAGGTAAGGCAGTGCTCCAGCCTGTCATGGTCTCTTGTGAGGCTTTCCTTGTGGGTTACATTTCTGTCTATAGCATTCTTCAGCAGTCATTTATGAAAGACGGAGTAAGCTGTTGGAAACACAAAAGGAGAGGCTCTGCCATTCCTTAACTAGTCCTCAGTAGAGATAGGAAAGCAGTATGCAGAGATGTAAACAGCTGGGGGGAGAATAACTAGAAGAAGGAGAGTCAAGTGTATGACTCTGATAAGACAGATCTTTCTATGGGCCAGAGGAAGGGCTGGTCAGATAAGAAAGAGTAGAAATAGGGAAGGCTGCTTAAAAGAGGTGCTTCTTGATCTGGGACCAGATGGAAAAGTGAGATTTGGGTTGGAAGAGAGGAAGGCAGAATGTTCATTATACAGGGAACAGTATGACTCAAAACCAAGAGGACAGACCATTCTTTAAAATTGAGAAATATGATGTAAATAATCAACATATATGTCCTGAGCACTTGCTGTATCACCTGGCACTGTTCTAGGCCTGAATATATAGTGGTAAGATGAGGTAGAAGAGATAATCAGGAAAGAAAATAAATTAAATGAATAAGGTAAGTGATAAATGCTATAAGGAAATAAAACGAAGCGACGTAATAGAGGATAAGAATGTTTGGGGATTGGCGCTAATTTAGATGAATGGTCAAGGAATTCCTTCCCAAGGAATTGAGACCTGAATTTTTTAAAGAAAGGAATCAATCATGAGAATATCCCAGAAAAAGGAAATATTCCCAGAAAAAGGAAAAGCAAATATAGGGACTGATGGAGAAAAGAAGGCCTGTGTTGCTTGAGTAGAGTGAGCAAGGTTGAGAAGTATGAGTTGAAAGAAGTCAGCTCATATAGAGCCATAGTGCCTCTTGTAAGGAGGTTTAACTTCTCCTAAGGTGCAATGGGACGTCATTGGGAAGTCTAATTGGATTCATGTTTTATAAATTTCAAATGTATATGGAGGATATGTTATAGAGAAGAACAACTAGAAATCAAGTAATCATTGAGGAAGTCATTGCAGTAGTTCAGGCAAGAAATGGTGAGTTGGGCCAAGCTAGGGGTGGTGCTTATGGAGTAAAGTAATTGAATTAGGCATTTACTCTGGTGGGTAGAACATAGAGGGTTTGTTGACACATTGGCTATGTGAGATGCTAGAAAGAGAGGAATCAAGGGTGCTTTATAAAGTGGATGATTTGGTTCTCCAGGGCCAGGGTGCATCTGTTTTCAGTACTCTCCCACCATTCATCAGTTGTGTTCAGTTCCAAGTAAGAGAAACCAAATACGACAGCTTAACCCCATAGGGCTTTATTTTTCTCATGCAAAAAGAAGTACAGAAATAGAGCAACTCAGATTTGCTATGGTCTCTTTAATGTTCTCAAGGACTCAGGCTCCTTCCATCTTCCTGCTCGACTGTCCTTGCTACGTGCATGACTTTCTTCCTAGTACTCACAAGCTTACTGCTGCACTTCTAGGCATCAAGTCCATGTTCCAGGCCGGAAGAAGAGAAAAATGGGGGGAGAGAAAAAGGCTGAAAGAAAGATTCCAGCTGAGTTCAACTCCTTCCCACCCAAGTACTGCAGCTTGTACCCCATTGGCCAGAAAAGGCCATACACTCTATTGAATTTTATGGGGGTCTGAAGAAGTGATCCTTTTATCTGGACACATCGTCTTCCTGAACAAAATCAGGATTCCACTGGAAAGGAAGAATTGGGATGGATTTGGGTAGGCAGCCAATATGTCTGCCACATACCTCCTCTTCCCTTCCCCCTCTTAGGCACTCCATACCCTCTGGAGGTTCAAGTGACCACCTCACAGCCCCCAGCTCTCCACTGAGACAGGCCTTCCTTAGACCTATCTCTTCCACACACAGTGTGATGACATTTCCCCTCAATCCAGCTTTGCTTCTGAGGGCCTGTTCTCAGGCCCAGCAGAGTTGCATAGGAAACCATCAACTCATTCTAAGATACCATGTGACCAGGAATGACATTTTTAACATTTTTTTCAAGTGACAAAGCCTCTGTCCAAAGGAACTACATTTTAGGGATCTCATTTTGGGAGCTGTGAGAGACTTGGAAGAGGGGGTTAGATTTTTGGACTAAGATCTGAGGACTTTGCCTCATGCCTCCCATCATTTATTGCAGGCTATTTCTGACTCTTAAGATTAGTCAGCTCTCTTCATCCTCAGTTACCTAGTACCTAGGTCTAACATGTAGGATTATATACAGGTCAATGTCAACTGAATCTTATGACTCTCTCTCTTTCACACATACACACACACATACACATACTTTCACCTAAAACAAAAATAATTCAGTCAACAATGGTTCTTTTGAGAGGCAGGAAGTCACTACTTTGCATGTAGAGCTAAAATTAATTGTGTAAGTAGCCAAGAGAACCTTAAATTTTATGCTTTTCTAATGTAGGTTTACCACAACCAAAACTTTTCCATTTGTGATCATTATACCAGACATTTAAAAGTCCTGACCATTTGCTATATCTGCTACCAAATTCAGATAATTTCGTGAGGCCCCAAGCAAAGCATTTACACCCCCAACCTTGTTTACCTCATGTTCTCATTTGTATCATAGAAAAATCAGCTGAGGCAAAATTATTCAGACAGCCCCTCTTTTTTCCTTGCTGACCCCTCACACTCTGACAGTTAAACTTTTCTGCTCTCCCCTCCTTCCCCAATCAAAATCTGCTCCCCAGATTTGCTTCTGCCTGAAGAGGAGAAAGCTTTCAGTCCAAACAATAAATGTGTACCAACACAATTTCAGTCGTTATCAAAGTGATAGAAGATAGGGATTTATCAGAGCATCTACAATTAAAGCTACTTTGCTGGCAACCAGAGAGAGCTAGAAGTTCTGGGATTTCATGTCCCCATGGAGACCGTCAGCAATGACAGTAAAGCAGCATCAAAGCCCAGCAACTTGTCTCTGGTAGCAGCAAGCCTGAGGTGTAGTTTATACTCCAGGGCTCCCGAGGATCAGGCTGGGACTTTCCTTGAAATCGCACCCTTGCCTGGCTTGTTCCTCTTCCCTTACCTGCTTCTCTCACTCCCTTACTTGTTTATCCTGGCATTGTCTTCATAAATCAGGGCCTGCTTCTGAAGAACACAACCTAAAATGTCAATCACATTTACAAGTATTGGAATGTCTGATTGGAGCCTCCTCTGGATTAGAGGGAGTTCTAACCTAACAACTTCCTGGTCAGTTTTGAGGTTGAGTTGACTGAACATGAGTCCTTTCTTAGCCATTTAGGAGCTAAGGATTCTGGTAAGGCTACTCAAATTCTCTGAGCCTCAATACCCTTTTCTGGCATGAGGATTAAAGGAGCTAGTAGAGGTAAAGTGCCTAGCACAGCACATTGTGTGAGGCTGGCAGCCACTAAATATTTCTTTGCCTTAGTTTTCTTCAAAGAGAGAGAATCTGGATTGACTATGATTGTAGTTTGAGAAATCAAATATATCAGCACTAGGTTTTACATGCTCTTTTGCTGAAGGTACATATTTATTTATCTCCTTTGTTTCACCAGTGAATTCTTACTGGGGTTGGGTCTCTCCACAGAACAATTGCAGTAACAGATTTTGAGCCAACCAAGGCACGAATGGCTTTTCCCTGCTTTGATGAACCATTGTTTAAAGCCAACTACTCAATCAAGATAAGAAGAGAGAGCAGACACATTGCACTATCCAACATGCCAAAGGTATGGCCACTTTCAGAAACTTTGGGGAATCTTTCTCATATTGAGTCTCTGTTTGTTTTTTAAGATATTTCCCTTGTTTTCAGGACTCATGCCATTAACATTTTTTTTAAGATTTTTATTTTTTATTTATCTCTCTCCCCTTACTCCTGTCCCCCCAGCCGTCTGCTCTCTGTGTCCATTTGCTGTGAGTTCTGCTTGTATTCTTTTTTATTTTTTATATATTTTCCAAATTCTACTCAATTTATTCATTTTTTTAAAAAGATATTACATTCAAAAATTATGAGGTCCCCATTCACCCCCACCGCCCCCACCCTACCACACCCCCCACAGTAACACTCTTCCCCATCATCATGTCACATCCATTGCGTCTAGTGAGTACATCTCCGGGCATTGCTGCACCCCATGTCCCATGTTCCACACCATAGCCCACACTTTCCCACGTTCCTGCTTGTATTCTTGTCAGTGGTTCTGCTTGTATTCTTGTCAGCAGCACCAGGAATATGTGTCTCCTTTTGTTCATCATCTTGCTGCGTCAGCTCTCCGTGTGTGCGGCGCCACTCCTGGGCAGGCTGTGCTTTTGTCACGGGGCAGGTCTCCTTACAAGGCACACTCCTTGCACATGGGGCTATTCTACGTGGGGGACATCCCTGCATGGCCCAGCACTCCTTGCGCACAGCAGCCCTGCACATGGGCCAGCTCACCGGAAGGGTCAGGAGGCCCTGGGTTTGAACCCTGAACCTCCCATGTGGTAGGCGGATGCTCTATCAGTTGAGCCAAATCCACTTCTCGCCACTAACATTTTTAAAAATCCTAGCAGTTGTTGTTTACAGAAAAATCATGGAGACAAGAACTGAGTTCCCATATATCTCCCTCTCACATACAGTTTTCCCTGTTCTAAGCATTTTGTATCAGTGTATACTTCTGTTCCAACTGATTAAAAAATTATTATAATTTACAGTTAACTATAATCCATTCGTTACATTACGGATCACTTTTTGTGTTGTACTATTCTGTGGATCTCTTCATACCCCCCAGTAACTGATGTAGAACTTAAAATTTCCCATTTTTTCCACTTTTAATATACAGTTTAGTGATATTAATATACAGTTTAGTGATATTAATTATATTCACAAACTGTAACTTCCTCGCCATCATCCACTGCCAAAACTTTTAATCACCCCAAACGGAAACTCCCAACCAGCCAAACATTAATTTCCCATTCTCCACCTCTACCTAGCCCCTGGTAACCTGTTTTGCAGTTTCTGAATTTATGAATTTGCAAATTCTAGCTATTTCATAACTGAAATCACAGTATATTGTCCTTTTGTGTCTGGCTTATTTCACTCAACATGATGTCTTCAAGTTCATCCATGTTATAGCATGCATTAGAATTTCATTCTTTTTTATGGCCAAAGAAGATTCTATTGTAAGTCTATGCCATATTTTGTTTATTCATTCATAGGTTGATGGACACCTGGGCTGCTTCCATCTTTTGACAATTGTGAATAATGTCCTTTGAATATTGATGTGTAGATATCTGTTTAAGTCCCTGCTTTCAATTATTCAGGGTATATGTAATACCTAGAAATGGGATTGCAGTCATAGGATAATTCTACACTTAACTTTCTGAGGAATGACCAAACTGTTTTCCATAGCAGCCACAATATTTTCTGTTCCCTAACAACGTGTGGTTGTTCTTATTGTTCCATGTTCTCACTCTATAATATATAATAATTTCAGTCCTTCTGGACTTTTTTTTTTTTAAAGATTTATTTTTATTTATTTAATTCCCCTCCCCTCCCCCGGTTGTCTGTTTTCTGTGTCTTTTTGCTGCGTCTTCTTTCTTTGTCCGCTTCTGTTGTCGTCAGCGGCACGGGAAGTGTGGGCGGCGCCATTCCTCGGCAGGCTGCTCCTCCTTCTCGCTGGGCGGCTCTCCTTATGGGTGCACTCCTTGTGCGTGGGGCTCCCCTACGCGGGGGACACCCCTGTGGAGCACGGCACTCCTTGCGCGCATCAGCACTGCGCATGGGCCAGCTCCACACGGGTCAAGGAGGCCCGGGGCTTGAACCGCGGACCTCCCATGTGGTAGACGACGCCCTAACCACTGGGCCAAAGTCCGTTTCCCCTTCTGGACTTTAACATCATTCTGTTTGGACTTTGTTACACAAAAGCCCTTCTCTTGTTAAAGTGGTTTCTATTTTATTTGAGTTCTATGGAAATAGTGTTCTTTTAAATCAGTGTAACTTGATCAGGGATGAGATTAAGGATCACCTAGCGCATCACCTCTCAAACTTTATTGGCCTGAGCATCTTGTGAAAATTCAGATTCAGATTTGGAAAGTAAGACTCAATATTCTGCCTTTTTTTTTTTTTTAAGATTTATTTTTTATTTATTTCTCTCCCCTTTCCCTCCCCCACGCCTCCCCAGTTGTCTGCTTTCTGTGTCCATTTGCTGTGTGTTCTTCTGTGTCCACGTGTATTCTTGTCAGCGGCACCTGGAATCTGTGTCTCGTTTGTTGCGTCATCTTGCTACATAAGCTCTCCATGTGTGCAGCGCCACTCCTAGGCAGGCTGCACTTTCTTCGTACTGAACAGCTCTCCTTACAGGGTGCACTCCTTGTGTGTGGAGCTCTCCTATGCGGGGGACACCCCTTTGTGGCAGGGCACTCCTAGCGCGCATCAGCACTGTGCATGGGCCAGCTCATCACATGGGTCAGGAGGCCCTGGATTTGAACCTTGGACCTTCCATGTGGTAGGTGGATGCTCTATCCATTGGGCCAAGTCCACTCCCCAAAATTCTGCCTTTCTAATAAGCTCCCGGGTGATGCAGCTGCTGCTAGTCCAGGGATCACATTTGGAGTAGCAAGGACCTACAGGACCCTGCCCAGGTCTCACCTAGTAAACTCTGACCTCATCGTCTGTGATGGAGCTTAGAAATATTTTTTCCTTAAGATGCACAGGTAGTTTATACAAGTATTTATGAAAAGTATTTATAGAGGTTATAAAAATTTTTAATTAAAGATCTATTTGAACACCTTTATTTTATAGCTCATAGAACATTATAGTCAAAATGCAGAGACCATGAAAGACACAGCAGACCTTGAGCTTCATTGAACATTTTCACACTAATAATGTACTTGCCATGTGTGATATTGAACAAAATGTAAAATATTTTCCCATTGCTGTTTGGAAAGTAGGACAAAAACAGAGGCTTTCTTGATAGTGCTTCAAAGGGTGAGCTGGATAGAAAGCAGCTGGGTCATCACCAGCCAGCAAGTGGCCCTGCATCCACTTGCCTCTGTGCCCTACATAGTGACTGGGCTCTATGGATGGAAGAAGGAAGGGACTGGATAATATGTACACTGCATTTCCCCAGATTTCTTTTGAATGCTTGGAAAGATATTTTCCCTGTGATACTGACACAGCAGATCAAGGGAAAATGTGGCACCAGTCCATGTGACTCATATCTCATTGTTTATCCATGATCATAAAAGTAGCAATTTAATTCACCCTCTCATCTTCAGGTAAAAATGATGTGCAATTTAACTCTGAGTCTCCTCTACAAAGGCACGTTCATTTAAGGGCAGTTCATTTCAGTTTTCTTCCTTGGCAGCTTTTTATTATCAATATAATTTTTCACATGGATATCAGAGAGGGTAAAGTAAAAAATAAAATCAGAAAAACCCTTTAATAATAATGTGATGCCAACATAAATTGCCACAACCACATGTAAAATCATTATTATATTAGAATTTAAAATATCTAACTTCAGAAACCTCCAGTAACTTCTCATGTTTGAGATAAACAAGTGAATATTTTGAAAAAAATCTGTAAAATCCTTGAATGTTAGCATTGACTGGACCAGCGCTCTGGGTTATGCCCAATTCAGCAAATACTTGCTAAACTTTTTGCTTCTCACTGACAACCAAAAAAGGAGAATTGAAGTAATGTTATAATAACAGTCTCTGGATAATATTTCTAGCACTTAAGAAGGGTTATGGATGGCTGGGAAGTAACAACACATAATTAAGTTCTCAATTTGTTTAGGCAAGGATACAGGATTTAAGGGAAGCACTAGAAGAGGTAGCACAGCTTTTGTGGCGTTTCTTCGTCCCCTTCATTCCTTAAGGGAACATGTACCTGATAGTGATGCTTGCTGTGTATTGGAGTCCTGCCAGCATTGGGAAAACAGCTGAATCCTTGCCCAGTCACAAGTGTTTTATACCTGTAACTTACACACCATCCTGGAAGAACTTACACTAACTGTCCATACACTCCCATTTAAGGTAATGTTAATCTACATGGGGCTTTGTGAGTTTCTGAACAAGACTCAGCCTCCATGGGCTATGTCTTCATCTGCAGAGAAAAACCATAGTGAACACTCAGCTGCACCTTACCATCACTGCCCCAGCTTTCTAGATCTCCAGACTCTAGTTTCCCCATAATTCCATAGCTTTGTGTCTTTCTCTCCTTACCCTAACTAACTGGTTTTGCCATTGAGTTTGGTCAAAAGACCACTATCATAACAGCCCCTGCCTCCACCACAAGACACCCTCTCCTCTGCTAGGATGGTGTAACCATACAACTCTGGTTGAATCAGATTCCTAAAAAGAGAGATTGTAGTGGGAAAAATGTATTTGCTAGATAAAGGTAAAAATTACAACCCTACATTTAGTCTTACCTTTCTTAGCATGTAATAGTATTTGGTCAGTGTCTTCTGCTGATGGGCACTTAGGAATTCTCTTTTCTTATTAAATAGAATTCTGTAGAATTAAATCCTGTGGCACTTTAACCATTTATCATTGAAGTAGGCTAGGCAGTTTATGGTTATGCTTCAAACTGTTTTCTCTCACCAAAGCAAACTTGCAATTTTACCCAAAAACATAAAACATGCTCAATAAGCTGTGGTCAGCATTGCCATAGCCTGACTCCTTGAATGGGGGAATATGTCAGTCTAAGAGTTATTACCAATTTAATGGTATTTTCGGATTACTGGCTCTCTACTCGTTCAGTAGTTAGGGGTCATGTACCATGGTAGAGACTATCTTTTGGACAAGCTACCCAGACCAGATGAAGATAGAATTCAGTAATTATCCAATGAATTTGATGGATGGACTTGACCGGTCTGTAGGCTTAAAATGCTCTGCTGCCTCAGTTGATGGGCAGAAGCTTAAATTACTAATGACCTCCATGGCCTGGCTGCTTTCCTTGCTGGATCAATGAAGCAAAGATAAAAATAAGACTATGACTCAAGCTGTCACACAGCGAATAAAAGAATGAGCAATGTCTTTGGAGTCACACGATCACATCCACATCTTGGTTCTGCTGTGGAACTAACCATGTGATCTTGGGCAAATCAGTTAATATTTCTGAGCTTCTGTTTCTTCACCTGTGAAATAATGCCTACCTCACACCCACACAGTATGAGGATTAAAAGATAATGTAAAACCTCTGGCACAGTTTGATGTCCCTTTCCTTCTCTCAGAGGGATTTATTTATTGTCCAACAAACAAACGAAAAGGGGGCCATTCCGTGGCATTTTTACTTAGAAGGCCAGAATCTGAAATTATGCCAATGTTGGAGATGATGACATTCATAAAGTAGATGCATCTGAGATGTTTTTGAGCTTTCAAACAACAAAATAGATGTGGAATCTTCTGGGGTCCCAAAAGCAGGGATACTGAGTTTTTGAGGGAGTCCAGAGATAAAGAAATAGAGCAAGCAGGGCCACAGAATGTTGAGAGGCCACCGTTCTCCTGTAAGTGCACCGAGAGTCCTTCAGTGAGAACCTTTCCCATCCTTTTCTTTAATGATAGGCATTGTTGCCAAACACTCCAGCTTCCATATAATGGTGCCTTTTCCTTCCCATAGGTCAAGACAATTGAACTTGAAGGAGGCCTCTTGGAAGATCACTTCAAAGTAACTGTAAAAATGAGTACATACCTTGTGGCCTACATTGTTTGTGATTTCAACTCTGTGAGTAGCATGACCCCATCAGGGGTCAAGGTGAGACTGAGTTCTAATTTTATACAAATGCAGAATGGTGGCCTGAGGGCAATGATTTTGCTATATTTTCTTAAATGTTTTTTCCCTTATTATCAAAGTTTTATGCTTCTTTTACAAAATAGAGATGGGCAAAAAAATAAAAAGTTATCCATAGTCTTATCACCAAGATGTAACTCCTGATAACATTAGACTGTCAGCCTTCCAATTTTTTTCTATATGTATATCTGTGTATGTTTGTGGATACAATAGCAGTATATACTCTTCATATATGCATGCTTTGTGCAAAATAATATATTATATAGATATTTTAGCCCCATTTCCCCCTAATATACCATGAAGAACTGAATGCCATTAAATATTTTCTATATTATATAGTACTATACTACATGTAGGTACTATTAGGATTTTTTAAATCAGTATCTTATTTTAGGATACTTATGTTGTTGGCAATTGTTTTTCTAACATTTGTTCCTCAATGAAAGGAGGCCTTTGTATTTTTCAGTTTTCATTATTTTCTGCAAACATTTTACAACAGTACCCAATGATCAATCATCTTGTAATTAATTTTTTTTTTTTTTTTTGCAAACTACAGTACAGACATTAAAGGAAGAAAAAAGTCCTCTTTACCCTGAGGAACTAAATGATAGGCATAAGACCATATTCAGAAAGTGGACTTGGCCCAGTGGTTAGGGCGTCCACCTACGACATGGGAGGTCCGCGGTTCAAACCCCAGGCCTCCTTGACCCGTGTAGAGCTGGCCCATGCGCAGCGCTGAGGCACGCAAGGAGTGTGCCCCGTAAGGAGAGCCACCCAGACTGAAAGAAAGTGCAGTCTGCCCAAGAATGGCACCGGACACACAGAGAGCTGACACAACAATATGACACAACAAAAAGAACACAAATTCCTCGTGCCACTGATAAGGATAGAAGCGATCACAGAAGAACATGCAGTGAATGGACACAGAGAGCAGACAACGGTGGGGGGTGGGGGGGGGGGAAGGAAAGGGAGAGAAATAAAAAATAAATCTTAAAAAAAAAAAAAAAGACCATATTCAAGTCGCCATGAATAATATGTAGGAAAAATGACTCTAAAAATGAGTGTTACAATTTACATACATACTATACCCATGGAGCTATATAATGGATTGTGTATCCAAATATGTATACTGTCATCTCTGCACATAGGTTTACATGTGCATAAGTAGAGATGTATGGAAGCTCGGGTGGCACTTTACCTCAGAGTACAGGCTCCTGACAACATTCTTACACTCAAACACCAGCTCGGCAAATTTCCACCTGGGTGATTTGGAAACAAGTTACTTAATCTCCACATGTTTCTCTTCACCTTTAAAATGAAGATAATAGTACCTATTCATATGCATAGTATCGTCATGAGGAATAAATTAGAATTTACACATAAGCATTTAGCAAAGAACCTAGCAAGTCATTCAAAAACGGTGATCATTGGCACATCTTCAATATAAAAATTCTGGGATTTCATTTCATTCAGAGCATGAAAGTGGGTCATGAAATCAAAGTATCACTATACTTGGAAACATGAAACTTGGAATCTCATTTAGCTTTTTCCACTTCATAGCTATTTACTTTGGGGAAGTCATTTAACATAGTTGGCATTTTGGGGGTTAAAGCAAACTAGACGGGGGAGGATCCAATAATTTCTTGAGGGCTTTCCCACCTCCTCAACCTACATTTTATTTAAATTGTGTTGGTGGTCATCATTTTGGAAGGCTAGTTCTAGAGTATATTATAGCGAAGAGCTCAAGTTGGTTCTCAAAATATGATGGGATAATACAGCTTGACTTTTACAAATTGGCACCTAAAGAATGGATGGCAACAGAAGATTCAGAGCTGTTTATAATTTTCAAGTTCGATTTTTGCTTTAATACATTACAGAACCTGTTATCTACTATTGACAACATGCTTAGTGTTATCTTAATACTTTCTTGAAAAATGCAATCTGCCTTTCTTTGGGTGAGGATTATCAAGAGTGGAATTGTGCCAAGGAGCTGACATTCAAAGAGCACTTTTTCTGATCAACATTTTCCAGGTGTCTGTCTATGCATCCCCAGACAAATGGAGTCAAACACACTACGCTTTGGATGTATCATTGAAGCTACTTGATTTTTATGAACACTACTTTGATATCAACTATCCACTACCAAAACTGGGTATGTTCAAATTCCACTTTGTCACTTTTTTTTAGTTCATAGGACTTGCTTTGATTTTTTCCCTTTTTATATGTGATGTCAATGGGCACTGAGGAGATTTAGTTACCCATGATGGAATAATTTGTTTCTCAGAGATGGTCCTTGAGTACGAAAAGTATTTATGAGAACCCTAAATAGTGTGGATCATTTTTTCTATTCCCTTGTCATGTTTAATATGAACATATGTGCATTGCACATTATATTTACAGAATTTTCTGGAACAATCTTCATGCCCTATTTGTATAAGACCAGCAATATTTTATAAAATTTTCCAAAGTCTACCAGGGCAGATGGCCCCTCTTTGGAAATGGTGTTTATGTGTGATGAATCTGGACTCAGATGGGATCTCCCTTCATAAGACTTTCATGCTAATGTGCTGGAGGTGCAGTTAATGTTGGGGTTTAAGATATATTTAGGGGATTTGAATCTCTGGACTGACAATGTGATAGCCAGATCCTGAGCCTCAACAGACTCCAGCACCTACAATCTGATTTATTGGACTTACCACACTCAGCTAAGATGGAGGTGAAGAAGGACAACCACCACACCATGGAGCCTAGAGTGATTACAACTGAAAATGGGAGGATTGCATCCAGCATCCAGGTGGAATCTGAGCCTCCTCTTGACATAAAGGTGCAATGGACACAACCAATCCAGTGTCCACATAGAAGAGGTGGCATTGGATTGGGAAAAGTGGACATAATGGACAAAGGGTATGGGGAAAGGCAGGAAGAGATGAGAGGTGGAGGAGTCTTCGGGACATGGAGCTGCCCTGGATGGTGCTTCAGAGGTAATCACCGGACATTGTAAATCCTCACAGGGCCTACATGATGGAATAGAGGAGAGTATGGGCCATGATGTGAACCAATGTATATGAGGTGCAGAGGTGCCCAAAGATGTACTTACCAAATCCAATGGATGTGTCATGATGATGGGAACGAGTGTTGTTGGGGGGGGGGAGAGGGGGGGGGGTGGGGTTGAATGGGACCTCACATATATATTTTTAATGTAATATTATTACAAAGTCAATAAAAAATAAAAAAATTAAAAAAAAAAAATTTTTCCAAAGTCTTATGTAAATAGGAAGCTGAATGCTGTCTTTCCACCCATAATCTATATTGGTCCATGAGGTTGGAAGATAAGACTGAGACATAGATTTTCTTTCCTTTTGGAAGATAAAACAGATAACTTGGATATAGTATTAGTAGGTTTTTACATGAGATGATACTCATAGTCTATTTTGGGTTTTATTTGCTATCTTAAAAAATAAAAGATGTGATTTTTACAATATTACAGATTATATAAAAACCATGACTTAAGTTTCATAATTTCTATACATTAGTTTTTAAAGTTTCTTACAGTGACAAAAAAAAATTGTTTTTCCTTTCAGATTAAGACATACTCCTTATCATATCCTTCCTCCCCATTCCTCCACTGGTGCTACCTACGGTATGCTCATCCTGTTTCTCTTAGAGAAATTAAAAAGGGACATCAAAACACATCTCCAGGGGCTAATTCCTACCATTTCTGAATCTCACCATATTACTATAGTGCAGATTCTCTACACACATCAATATAGATACACTGAAATCAGTTTACCCATAACCCACTGCTGTTCTCTAGGTCAAAAGTTAAGGAAATTGGGAAAGGGACTTGGCCCAGTGGTTAGAGCGTCCGTCTACCACATGGGAGGTCCATGGTTCAAACCCCAGGCCTCCTTGACCCGTGTGGAGCTGGCCATGCGCAGTGCTGATGCGCGCAAGGAGTGCCCTGCCACGCAGGGGTGTCCCCCGCGTAGGGGAGCCCCACGCGCAAGGAGTGCGCCCCGTAAGGAGAGCCGCCCAGCGTGAAAGAAAGAGCAGCCTGCCCAGGAATGGCGCCGCCCACACTTCCCGTGCTGCTGACGGACAACTGAAGGGGACAAAGAAACAAGACGCAGCAAATAGACACAGAGAACAGACAACCGGGGGAGGGGGGGGGAATTAAACAAATAAATAAATCTTTAAAAAAAAAAATAGTTAAGGAAATTAATGTGGGAAAGTGTAGGAGGGCTAGGGAGTGGGGCATATGGGAATCTCCTATATGTTTTATGTAACATTTATGTAACCTAAAACTTCTTTAAAAAATAAATAAAATTTTAAAATGTAAAAAAAAAAAGCCAGGGAAAGATCAATAATAGCCATCAAAATCTTACATTGTTCCAGAAAAATGCAGCTCCCAAGGAGCTTGCAGCTTAAAAAAAAAAAAAAAAAAATAGAACAGCTAACATCACCTTTAATGGCTAAGGGAAATGATCTAACTAATGTATAATCATCAGTGCAATTTAGGAAAGCAGTCATTCTCACATTTGTAGTGCTAGTGAATGCTGATCTTTATTAGTGCTAATTTAGTTTTGATTGTGTTATAAACACTTGTTTTTATCCAATAGTATTAACTAGTATTAAAGCCAGACAGTGTAATTACAAGCCATGTGACTTGGTTCATTTCAAACTTTTAAAACATTACCTTCCTTTTTAGCCAAGCAATACTTCTTCCAAATGTCCTAATGAAATAAAAATGAAGAACTCCAAATATTAGGTAGGCATTTTCTAACTTACATGGGAAAGATGACATGACTTGGCATTTGATGTTATCCATGGCGTAAATGGAGCATGTTAATAAGTGACCAACCATAATATGATATTTATTAGGCAATGTTACTGGCATGGATTCCTGTCAAGAAGGCATACTTTCTGAAAGAAAGTATTAACATGATTTAGCCTAAAATATGGTCCTGCAGTGTGGCTCTTATGGACATACCATATATTAAGACACACACATGAACATAGATATTATTAGTATCTAACACACCTGAATCGCTTAAAAACTATTAGCGATCACTCCCCCCACCCCCAAGGCTGTTTCCTAAAACGTAAAGGAAACATTTGATAAATCTTACTCTAACAGGGGTTCTTAACCTTTTTTGTTCCAGGGAACCCTTCTCAAAATGTAGCAGCAGAAGTTTTATGACACACCCATACCAACACAGCCTCCCAAGAATAATGTTTTTTTTTAAATTTTCAACTCAAGCTCACGGACCTTCAGCAATCTTTTCTTTGACCCTTTGGTGGTCTGTGGACCCCTGATTAAGAACCCCTGAAAAATCACTATTACAGACATTTATTAAATGAGAGTTTGAAATCACAACAGAACAATTTCTTTAGAAAGCATTTCTAAAGAAAGAGAGAGGACAAGGCAAAGGAACAAAGGAGGATTATAAAATCAATTTATAGACAGAACAACTAGGTATTTCCTAAGGAAAGGAAAGGCCAGGCTTTACTCTTTCTTTACTTGGAGTTATGATCACCAGAATGTTTCTTCTCAATACCCAGTCCCTGGTTTTAAGACCAAATGTATAATTATCTTACAAATGAATTATATGTATATTAAAAGTCTAATAATATGTGCTGCTACTTGGTAAAAAACAGTTTGTTCATCCACAACCTGCAACCTTTCTTTGGCAGTAGACACCATCATTTCTATCTATGTGGATTTTACCATTTCCTCTCTCTGAAATCTCATGTTTAAATAGGTTTTTCTTTTGGTTTAGTATACATAATTGTGTCAAGTCTCATCAGACATCCACTCAATGTATCATGTTTAATTAGGACAGGAAATTTTAAGTGTGAAAAGTGAGAGTGGTTACTTCAAGGAACACTTAATAAATGCTGTTTTCTGAATCATAATAGGAGTACTTGACATTTGGCTCATTTATTTAGGAAGGGCCAAACAAGCCACACCTGTGACAGCAGGAGACCATGGGGAACTGACTTTTTCTCTGAATTGATTCCCTGTCCCTTTAAGAATCTGATTAAGGAAATGGCCTTCTTTCCCAGAAAAATTCTCATAAACATACAAAAAACTGCATATAGTTTGAAGGAGCTCAAAGACTCCCAGCAAAAGTCCACGGGCTCCTTTAGAAAAAAATTTCCTAATTTGATGCAGGAAGATTCTACACAGACTTAGTCATACTCCTATTTGGTTAATGATTCTGCTAAGTATGTCTACCACTAGTGCTGAATCTGATTTCATGAGTATAGAGAACTATTGGTTTAGCTGATTAGTTGCTTCTAAAAGAAGAGAAGAAAATTAAGGGGAAGGAGAGGGAAAATTCTTTAAATCTCTGGCCTATTTATTTTCCTAATATTATAACAAGAAACTTTATTCTTGTTTTTTATAGAATCATTCATCCTAGCCTTTGAAAGTGATTAAAAACTGTACCATAGGAGGCAGTTCATGGAACACAGGGAGTAGAAAATAGTATCTCTTTATATTTCCTCAATGGGGGAAAGTAACTGTATCTATCAATGAATACTATGGATCATACTACAGGAAGGACTATGAATGTATTAAGACATATATACAGATAATATATAATATCAATTACTATACTGTGCACTTGAGTTGCTTAAAGATGATTTGATTTCACTTTTTCCCGAGTCTTTCTTAAGAGGCAGAGGGAATATCAATGTTGAAAATGAAATTGAATTGCCCCTAAGTTCAGAAAAAATTGATGCACAGAGCTTTTTCTCTATTGCCTTGGAAGGACACTTGCCTGTAATAGAGGCCATTATGTGCTTGAAGTATGAATTGAAATATTGACTAAAGAGACAGTTCCTAAAAGGAGTTCTCCCATAATTAAAATCCCATGTCTCTCTTTCTTTCAAGAAATATGTTCAATATATGTTCCACAATTTTGATGAATCATAAATATGTTAGAAATTATTTGGTACCTTTCATCTTTAGAATGTTTCAGTAGTAATAATATAAAAATATGTTAGTGTTGGGAAGTGGATTTGGCCCAGTGGATAGGGCATCCGCCTACCACATGGGAGGTCCACGGTTCAAACCCCGGGCCTCCTTGACCCGTGTGGAGCTGGCCCAAGAGCAGCGCTGATGTACTCAAGGAGTGCCGTGTCACACAGGGGTGTCCCCAGCATAGGGGAGCCCCACATGCAAGGAGTGTGCCCCATAAGGAAAGCTGCCCAGTGCGAAAGAAAGTGTAGCCTGCCCAAGATTGGTGCTGCACACACAGAGAGCTGACACAACAAGATGACACAACAAAAAGAAACACAGATTCCCAGTGCCGCTGATAAGGATAGAAGCGGTCACAGAAGAACACATAGCGAATGGACACTGAGAGCAGACAACGGGGGGCGGGGTGGGGGGGGCGAGGAAGGGGAGAGAAATTTAAAAGAAATCTTTAAAAAAATAAATATGTTATTTTCTTAGCAGTAATATGCATAAAGTATTTTCAGTGTCAAGCACTTTTAGAAAAAAAATGGTTAAATGTCAATAGGTTACTCCAGCTACAACCAAAACTGTGTTGATAGAACCTGTTCCTCTTGATAATGGGTACTAATTATTTTCATTGAAACTACAAGACACCATGTCAGCATTAAGATGTTCTTATTTTCAGAAAGTCTATTATATATATATGATCATATTTGAGGAAGGAGCAAATCCTGCTTCTGGTGTAGAAGTCGTATTGATCAAGTTTGGTTGTTCTTATTTCTTAGATCTAGTTGCTATTCCTGATTTTGAGTCTGGAGCCATGGAAAACTGGGGCCTCATAACATATAGAGAGACATCACTGCTATTTGATCCCAAGACATCTTCTGCTTCTGATAAACTGTGGGTCACCAGAGTCATAGCCCATGAACTAGCACACCAGGTACCTTGGACCCTTTGATATTCTTTTTGTATCAGCCCTAAAGAGCATTATAAAGAACACCATCAATCTCTTAAAACAACATGGAATCATACGATTTTACCTCTAGAAGTTACCCTAGGGATTATCAAATCCAACACACAATGTCAAATTGCAAAGGACTCAATCTCTAGACCATGGGATTCAATTTTATCACAAGAAAAGTAGCCACTATATTAATCTTAAACACTTCAAAACAAAGCAGGGGCTCCAATGTCCTTTGGTAAAGAAGGGTGGGAGCTACATAGAGCACAGAACTGGAAACCCTACAAACAAATATTTCTTTTTAAAATATTTCTCCTTTTACCCCTTAGTAACCTGGCATTCCAATCCAGGGCAAAATGGCAAAATCACTCCCCCTTCAGGTGAAATAGTGATTATATGGCCATAATGAAGTACCTCAAGTCCAAGTACTCAGGGCTGCTTGATCCTCAGCAATGTTACCTAACTGCTCTGAGGTTCAATGTCTTCATCTGTAGAATGAAGTTAACAAGAGTGCCTAACTTCATAAAACCATGGTGAGGATTACAGATAAGGAAAGTGTCTGCTATGTAGTAAGCATTTGATATGTGTTAGCTATTAGCGATGACAACAATGACCTCTAGTACTCCTACCACTCCTTGCAAGATAAGATTCCCAATGGCCATCTCTCCGCACCATATTGCATACAAATATGGAACAGCAAACCTAGGTCTGTAGACACCAGAGACTATTTCCATTCAACTTCATTTCTGAAAAATCTCAGTACTCAGTAAAACCACAGGACGTAAGCAAGTATCATTATATTGTAGAATCTGGCAAAATATCTTTTAAAAAAAAATTGGGGGGAATAGATGTGACTCAAGAAGTTGGGTGCCCACCTCCTAAAGAAAACAAAACAGGCAATGAGCAGACAACAAGCAGATACTGAGCAGAAACAACGAGCACAAACAATTAGCAAACAGACGAGAGAGCCATCTTATGTGGGGGTGGAGGATACAAATAAAAAAAAAAAGAAACTTATCCTTTATCACCATAATAATAATGTTTTAAGAAGCAATGAGCTAAGTACCCAATTACATACTCAGCACTCTACTTTGAAAACACATGGGCTGTGTCTACACACTAGCCCATTTTAGGTGCTTTGATCATTAGTTGCCAGGAGCTTTAAAGCACTTAACTGAGTCTGGGGATTCCTAATCCTTCTGCCCCATGTCTGTAGGGAAATGATGTGAGCACTCTAACTCTCAGGCTCTGCACTCCCTCTGGGCCTTCCTTTGAAGCTCCTGTTACATGGAGACACGGAGTCTAGGGCTGAAGCAGCAGGCAGCATTTTGCCTTGCCTGTGTCTTCCCACCACTCTCCATATGACCATGTTGCTCCTCCACGTAAAACCCTTGCAAGGACTCCCCTGTGCCAGTGGGTAAATCAAGGTTCCTTAGCATGACCTACGAGACCTGCCTGACCTGGTTCCTCTCCACATCTCCAGCTTCTTCTCTTACTTACACCCTAAGATTTAGCCATCCCAGACTACCTGCCATTTCCTAAACGTGTCAGGTCATGCCACCCTTCTATGCCTTTGTCCCTGCTCTCTGATCTGCCTAGAGCACACACCACCCTTGAGGGCATATCTGAGGACCACTTCAAGACTCAGGTAATGAATCACTTCCATACTCCCAGCAGAACTGACAATTTACTCCTGGAAACCTGTTGGCTTCCAGCACAGACAATGACTATAGTACCTATAACAATACACAACATTTATTTGTTTACTGATTGATCGCCATCATTTGTATTAAGGACAGTGGTTGTATTGTGTAAATGTTTGTGTTTCTACCGTATGGCACGGTGCCTGGCCCATGTAGTTTCTCAAAAGATATTTGTTGAATGAAATAATAAATCATTCTCACTAAGTGTCTAAGTAACCATGATCAGTTCAACCTCTACTTCTCATATTCACCATTTCTCAAATTGAGGAACACTTCCCGTCCCTTTTCACAGATACCCTTGGGAAGATTGGTGCCCACTTGCAAAATAATCTGAGGTTGTAACAAGGGGAAAGAGCTTAAACAGGTTCTAGACGTTATAGATCTAGTATTTTCTATTCTTTAACTATAACAAGATTCTTTTGAATCTTAAAATCTTGTTATTTAAGCCCCTTGTCTTTCTGGAGATTACAATCCTAAAATAGATATACTAGGTACACAGTATTCAGCATATGGGCTAAATAAATAAACAGATGAGTAAATAAATAAATGGATAGACAAATAAATATATAACTATGATATAAAAGTACATGAAAGAAGATCAATATATAAAGCATATGTTAAATATGAAATATAGATCAAGGAAAAATATTTATTTGGATTATCCTGATGCTTCCTTTTTATTTTATTTATATATGTTATAAATGTCAGAACTTTATTCTTTGCAGTGGCCAAGTTAATCTCCAGGAGTAAATAAGAGGGAGAGGTTAACAACTAAATTTGTTCACCAGTAATATGTAACATTCTGAGTGCCCTAAATGAATTTTTATGACTTTTAAAGTACCTGATGCTTGCTATCAAAAGATGGCTTTACCAAGCACATTTTGGCTTATATCTATCCTCTGACCATCATCAACATCAAGGACAAGGTGAGATTTTTCTCATTGTGCAGAAAAGAAAAGCTGCCCCACAAAATGTTTTATTTTCTTTCTTAATATTCAATCTAATACTTTGGAAATATTGGGAGGATAGAAAAAGAAGTGTAGAATAAGAGAATAGGGGTAATAAGGACACAAAAGAAAGGAAAGGAAAGGAAGTAAAAAGGTGATGAGGAAAATGAGAAGGCAAAGAAATCATTAGAAGGAAGTTGTACAGAAAAAAAAGGGTTGCAAAGATAAGGAGAGACTTTGACCACTAAAAGAAATATGTTAGCTACTGTTATCATTTTCTGCTACAGTTAATAATTTTTATATTTAACATCTAATAGCATTGCGTTTTTTACTTTCTAGTGGTTTGGCAACCTAGTTACAATGGAATGGTGGAATGACATATGGCTCAAGGAGGGTTTTGCAGAATACATGGAGCTGATTTCTCTTAATGCTACATATCCAGAGCTACAATTTGTAAGTTCATATTTTGTGTAATATACCATATACCTTAAGGAATTGTCAATTTACCACTAGAGTTTCTAGGACTGTGCTTTTCAAACAAGTGGCATTATGTTTGATATAAGAATCATTTCATAGAACTGAACAAGACTTTGAAGATTTTAGAAAACAATCACTATAAATCCCTCCCCCAGAGGTCTGGGATAGAGAAAGCAAACGAGTGCAAGAAAACAGCTTGTGTCTGAGAGTGGTGAGAGGAAAGAATGTCACTGTCCCTATTCACTCGCATAGCATTGTCCATGGCTTTTAGGTCCCATACAGAGTTCTTGGCATGTAACCTGAATTGCGCATGATTGGGTCACATGCCTCTAGAATTTCCAAAGAGCTTTGTGACTCCGCAAAAACATATGTAGGGATTTCTTCAAATATGTCCCTTTTTTGTGGACATAAGGGATCTGAACATTTCCACATGCACATATTGAGGAAGTTAGCTCTCTGGGCTAGATACTTGGTCCAATATGGCATAGACAGATATGGATTCAAATTCAGCATCATTCTCTTACTTACTATGTGTTAACTGAGGGGTTTAATCTCAAAGCTTCATGTACTTTCCCTCATAAAAATGTGTACAATGCATATCCTTTGCAGGAGTGTTCAAAGAGTTGCAGATGATGGATGTAAGGGCCTGGCACATAGCAAGTGTTCACTAAATATGAATCATTATTTTTATTTCTAAATCCAAGGGCTTGGTACCTGGTAAACATTTAGGCAAAGTATGAGGGATTGTAGGACTTACATATTTATGAAGGAGAAAATTGGGGAAAGGGAAATATATAAGGGGAAAGGCTACATCTTACAAAAATATTTATTGAATCTATATCTCTAAGAACATCTTAGTAAATCTAGCATGTTTTCTTTTCTCTCCTGTTTAGGATGACTATTTTTTAAATAAATGTTTTGAAGTAATTGCACAAGATTCATTGAATTCATCCCACCCTATCTCCAATCCAGCAGAAACTCCTACTCAAATACAGGAAATGTTTGATGCAGTTTCCTATGAAAAGGTAGTAAATATCATTTGCAGATAGAAGCTCAACATTTAAATGAAATATAATTAGGCCTGTAAAATCAACAGTTTAAGTTATTGCTGCCAGGTTGCTGTTGCCTCTTTAACTTTTATCTGTTGTTCATTTTCCAGATATCACACATGTCCCATAATATTTCAGCTTCCTTTAAAAGTTTATCATACTATATATAGCATAGCATAGCATGAGCTAGCTATTGACTTAAGATATAGACAACTCATACTGAATCTTATATTTAAAATATTAAAATGTACAGTGTGCAAAAAAAGATCACTAGGCAAATGAATAGGAAATGATGGACTAGCCATAGGAATAAGATAAAAATCCATCAATGAAGAAGACCAAAGACTGCCAAAGGAAAAAAAATGAACCTCAATATGCTTAAGGAGATGAAGGAAAACACAAAGAAAGAACTAAAGAATTCAGGAAAACAATGAATGAAGAATATGAGGATCTTGATAAAGAGATAGAATTTTAAAAAGGAGCCAAACAAAAATACTAGAGTTGAAGACCATGGTAACTGAAATTTAAAAATCCTTAGAGAGTTTCAATGCAGATTGGAGATGGCAGAAGAAAGAATCAGTGAACTCAAAGACAAGACCATTGAAATGATCTAGGCTGAGGAGCAGAAAGAAAAGAGAGCGAAAAAAAAGTTAAGGGGGCCTTAGAGACCTGTGGGAAAACATCAAGTGTACCAATATACACATTATGGGAGTCCCAGAAGGAGGAGAAAAAGAGAAAGGGCAGAACGAGTATTCAATGATATAGTGGCAGAAAACGCCCCAAATTTAATGAAAGACATAAATTTGCACATTCAGAAAGCCCAATGAACTCCAAAGTGCATAAACTCAAAAAGAACTATGCCCACACACAGTAGTCAAACTGTTAAATGCCAAGAACAAGGAGAGTGTTCTGAGAACTACAAGAAAAAAGCAATATATTATGTACAAAGGAATCTCAATAAGATTAAGAGCCAATTTCTCTTCAGAAACTATGAAGGCATGAAGGCAGTGGGATGAAATATTTAAAGTGATAAAAGAAAAAAATTGCCAACCAAGAATTTTATATCCAGTGAGGGTCTCTTTCAAAAATGAGGGAGAGATTAAGACATTCCCAGATAAACAAAAGCTGACTGAGTTCATCACCACTAGACCAGCCCTACAAGAAATATTAAAGAGAATTTTTCTGGCTGAAAGGAAAGGACACTAGACAGTGGATCAAAGTGGCAAAGGTAACCATTTGGGTAATTATAAATGCCAGTACTATTTTACTGTAATTTTTTAAATATCTAACTCTACTTTTTACTTCTTACAGGTTCTAAAATGTAAATTCATTAAAAAGTAAATGATAAATTATGATTTGGGACATACATATTATAAAGATAAAATTTTTAACAGTACCAAAAAAAAAAACCATCCAAACTGGAAAGGAAGGATTAAAACTTTCTCTATTTGCAGATGACACAATCCTATGTAGAGAAAATCCTGGAAAATCCACAATAAATCTACTAAAGCTAATAAACAAATTAAGCAAAATGGCAGGATAAAAGGTCAACACACCAAAATCAGTAGTGTTTCTAAACACTAGTAATGAACAAGCTGAGATGAAATCAAGAAAAAAAAATTCCATATACAATAGTAACTGAAAGTGTCAAATATCTAGGAATAAATCTAACCACACATGTAAAAGACTTGTACACAGAAAACTACAAAACATTGTTGGAAGCAATCAAAGAAGACCTAAAATTAAAGAAAAGACATTCCACATTCATGGACTAGAAGACTAAATATTGTTAAAATTTCATTTCTACCCAAAGTGATTTACAGATCAAAGCAATCCCAATCAAAATTCCAACAACCTTCTTTGCAGAAATGGAAAAGCTAATCATCAAATGGGTAATGGGAAGTTAATGTTCAGTTGGTACAGAATTTCTCTTTGGGGTGCTGGAAATGTTTTGTGATGAATTAATTGGTTCAACAGTGTGAATACAATTAACACCACTGATGTTTGAATTTGGTTGAAAGGGAAAATTTTAGGTTTTATATATGGTACTAGAATATAAGTTTTTAAAAATTCGTAGAACTATGCAACACAAAGAGTGAACCCTAATGTCAATTATAGTCTATAGTTAATAGTATAATTAAAATAATATTGTTTCCTCAATTATAAGAAAGTCACCACACTAATGCAAAGTGTTAATAATAGGGAAAATTCGTGGTAGGGGTTTGTATATGGGAACTCTGTATATTCTGCATGATTTTTTGTAAACCTACAACTCTACTAAAAATATATATTTTTTATTTACCTCATTTTTAACTTTATCTTTTAAAAATTTGTGTTTTTTTAATGCTTTTTTTTTTAGGGAACTTGTATTTTGAATATGCTCAAGGATTTTTTGAGTGAGGAGAAATTCCAGAAAGGATTGACACACTATTTAAGGAAGTTCAGCTACAGAAATGCTAAGAATGATGATTTGTGGGACAGTCTGTCAAATGTAAGTCATTTTATGGGATACAGTAGACTGATGTTAAATCTAAAAGATGGCAAGCTAATCATGAAGTTTTGTTTTTTGTTTTTTTTTTTGAAAGATTTGTTTATTTTACTTCATTTTGTAACTTTCCCCCCGCCTCCCCCACCCTTCCACTTGTTGTTTGCATTCACTGTTTGCTCTCAGCTCTTGGCTGACAGCTCTCTGTGGCGGCACGGGCCAGTTTGCCTTCACCAGGAGGCCCCAGACCTTGAACCCAGGGCCTCCCATATGGTAGACAGGAGCCCAATCACCTAAGCCACCTCCACCTCCCATGAAAGTTTATGAACAGTTACACTGTCAGTCAACAAATATTTATTGCACTTGCCTACCTACCAGGGCCCAGAGAAGGCAGCCCTTTCTTTTTCTTCTGGCACCAAACTGAACCAAGATGCCCTCACCACATGCTGGGATGACCACATGCATTCCCTATTTGCCTCCTTCTCTTTGGTTTGTGTTTTATAGTTAATATGCACTTTCATCTTTCCTTGTTCCAAAATCTTTAATGACTTTGTGTTTCCTGCTATATGACACTGTCTCTTCTTTGCCCAAATTTTAAGACTGAATTCTACCTGCTCAGTTTTACTCCCCAAAATGTTTTCTCTGTTGATTGAAACTAATCTTCTCCTTCAATGAAAAAAATCTTGCTCAATTCCTACCTCATGCTGTTGTTTCTAGTGCCCTTGTCACTTGACATGTCCTCTTCTTTCCACCAATATAAACCCCATCCATCTTTTGAGATTCAGCTGAGAGTCCTCCTCCTTCCCAATGGACTGCCCCAGCCCTCATTGCTTTGCCTCTTTGCTAAATGCATAGAATACTTGTAACCAGTTTCACGTCATGATATTACTTTTATTGGTTTTTATTGTTTGAAATTTGTGAGCTTCTAAGTTGCTTAAAAGCAAGAATCATATCTATCATTTTATTTTATATCGTGGCACCTAGCATGCCATTGATTCTGTAATAGTGAATAATAAATAGTTGATGATTGATTAAAGAATCCTGGTTTCTGCCTTTAGGATTCATGTAGTACAGCAAGGAAGACAAAGGCGAAAACACACAGTCAACTCAGATGATTCTAATAATTATTTAAGTGTTTTAATTTTTTCTACTGCAAAGAAATAACCTTTTCTAGAATGATTTGACTGGCTCTTTGACCTTGTCAAAGAGCCCTAAGCCCCTTTAGCCAGACGAGGTCCTTTTTTCTTTACATGCACTTATATCCCAGGGACAGTAATAATATTACCCAGCATTTGTATAGAACTTCACAGTTTTAAAAGCACTTTCATATGCATTCTTTCATTTGATTCTTTGTGTTCTTATAAAGCCTGGACGCTCGTGGTCCAATTTCATGACCAAAGAAACAAAGTCCAACAATCAAAAATTATTTCAAAGTAGCTCAAATCTTTTACTTGCATTTCTTAAAGATCATGAAAAGGATCAAAATACACAGTATTTAGTAAAACTTATAAATGTGCTCTTTACTATCCATGTCTCTTACTCCCTCGCAGGTGAATCTAGACACTTTCTCCACAATTCCTTCTAAACTCTCAATGCTAGGCCTCCCACTGCTATTTTCTCCTATCCCTTGCCTTCTCCCTTTCCTTTGCTGTATGTATGTAGACATCAATCAGCCCAAGCTTTATCTATTCAGACTCTCTCCAACAAGGAAGACTTTGTCTTTGGTGTGTGTGGTGGGAGGAGGGTGAAAGTTAAAGGGGGACTTTAACCAGCAATTGCAGTTCTTTTAGGAAGAAATGAAGCTATGAACACTCCTATGTTAATGACATGCTTATGACCATCTCAAGAAGATAAAGTAGTCATCCTTATCCCATTTTACAGATGAGAAAACTAAGACTAAGGGTGACTGATTTGCCCAAGGCCCTCTACCATAGCAGTAGAGTCAGTGCCTAAAACCTGTCTTCTACCTCTAAATCATCCTTTCTTTCAATTATATCACAGCTGTTTCCTAATTGTCAGGAAAATCTCCCATCTAACCTTCCTCAAGGTCCTAGATTCTAGAAAACCACCTTCTGATACCAAATAACACTATGGTATGAAGACAATACATTTCTGAAAGTATCTTTCTCATTATTGTATCACATAAGTCAGTTCTAATACATGTCAATGATAACTTGGGAATCAAAATATTCTTTGTTGTTCTTTGTCATAAATTCATTTACTAGCACTTGAGAGCCTTAGACACTGTATACATCATTTTTCCCATTTACAGTTGCCTGAGAGCCCTAATTCTTGGTTATTCAAGGGTAGATTGACAAGTTACTGATTTTCTTAGGTCTCATTTCAATTCCATTCTGTTCAAAATTTACTGTGCAACCACTAAAGCTACTGAGGTAGTCATTATGGAAATACCCAGGTAAGCAAAGGCGTTTCACCCACTGTCAAGAAACTTACAATAAGATGGGGGAAGTTAATACTAGACAGAGTGGCCTAAATACTTAAATAAGGGTACAAGTAACATGCACAATAAAAGAATAAACTAGGATAAACTTTCCCAGAGGAAAGGGAAGAAATGAAAAGAAAATTCAGGGCATCAGACTTGGCCCAGTGGTTAGGGCATCCGTCTACCACATGGGAGGTCTGCAGTTCAAATCCCGGGCCTCCTTGACCCGTGTGGAGCTGACGCATGTATAGTGCTGATGCGCGCAAGGAGTGCCTTCCCACGCAGGGGTGTTCCCCGCATAGGGGAGCCCCACATGCAAGGAGTGCACCCTGTAAGGAGAGCTGCCCTAGCACAAAAGAAAGTGCAGCCTGCCCAGGAATGGCGCTGCCCACACAGAGAAGTGACACAACAAGATGACGCAACAAAAAGAAACACAGATTCCAGTGCCGCTGACAACAACAGAAGCAGACAAAGAAGACACAGCAAATAGACACAGAGAACAGACAACTGAGATGTGGGGGGGAGGGGAGAAAATAAATAAATAAATAAATCTTAAAAAAAAAGAAAAGAAAATTCAGTGCTTTTACAAATTAACTCAAAATCCCAAATTTAGGTTGGTGCAAAACTAATTGTGACTTTGCATTGTTGAAATTCATCATTTGATATTGGAATACATTCTTGATAAATGTGGTCATGTTATACATCATTTTAACGTGCTTTTTTTTTTTTTTTGCTAATGATTTATAACTTACTGTTGATTTTATATTTGTTTTAGACTATGGAATTGATGTTACGCAAAAAGCAAATTTGAGTAATTTTCTTGAGTTCAAAAAGGGTCATAAAATAGCAGAGACAACTCGCAACATCAACAACGCATTTTGCCAGGAACTGCTAATGAACGTACAGTGCACTGGTGGTTCAAGAAGTTTTGCCAAGGAGACAAGAGCCTTGAAGATGAGAAGTATAGTGGCCGGCCACTGAAAGTTAACAATGACCAATTGAAAGCAATCATTAAAATTGATCCTCTTAAACTATACGAGAAGTTGCTGAAGAACTCAACGTTGACCATTATATGATGGTTCAACATTTGAAGCAAATTGGAAAGGTGAAAAAGCTCGGTAAGTGGGTACCTCATGAGCTGACTGAAAATCCAAAATGTCCTCGTTTTGAAGTGTTTTCTCTTATTCCATGCAACAACAAGGAACCATTTCTCAGTCAGATTGTGATGTGCAACAAAAAGTGGGTTTTATAGGACAACCAGCGATGACCAGCTCAAATGGTTGGACTGAGAAGCAGCTCCAAAGTACTTTCCAAAGCCAAACTTGTACCAAAAAAAGGTCATGGCCACTGTTTGGTGGTCTGCTACTGGTCTGATCCACTACAGCTTTCTGAATCCCCATGAAACCATTACATCTGAGAAGTATGTTTGGTAAATCAATGAGATGCATTGAAAACTGCAATGCCTGCAGCCCCATTGGCAACAGAGAGGGCCCAATCCTTCACGACAACACTCTACCACACATTGCACAACCAGTGCTTCAAAAGTTGAATGAATTGGGCTACAGAGTTTTGCCTCATCCTTCATATTCAACTGACCTCTCGCCAACCAACTACCACTTCTTCAAGCATCTCAACAACTTTTTGCAGGGAAAATGTTTCCACAACCAGCAGGATGCAGAAAATGCTTTCCAAGAGTTCATCAAATCCCAAAGCACAGATTTTTACGCTACTGGAATCATCAAACTTATTTCTTGTTGGCAAAAATCTGTTCAATATAATGGTTCCTATTTTGATTAATGAAGATGTGTTTGAGCCTAGTTATAATGATTTAAAATTCACAGTCTGAAACCGCAATTCTTTTTGCACCAACCTAGTAATTATTACAACACTCTGAACAAGAGTAATTTTTGTGAATTTCCTATGGTCACTGCAAAGATGCCAGGTTTTTTTTTCATTCGCATTGTGTCTAGATGAATTAAATTTTAATGTTCATATAGCTATGCTAACAAATGTTGCATTCATGCCTAATATGCATATTCAGCCAACTATGGGTGTCAAATGGCAGTGCTCTTTATTCTTCTTTTATAGAGTTGTTTAGAAGGTGATGTTACATCTGATGGATTTTGTTATTCTGATGCCAAGGTGACAAGTAGCACAGTAAGTATAAAGAGAGTTACAGAGTAGAAGAAATCTGGCACATCATCCTGATCTGGAGTGAGTATGATGTATAGAGTGCCCTACCTCTCCCTTTGAAATAGCTATAGAGGAAGAGAGTCTCCACAATTTTCCTTGAAACAAAACTAAGTGAAAAAAGAATGTTCAGGTCATTTAGGTGGATAATGCTCTTTCTACTGTATATTGTTACTTTAATTAAGGTTTTCCACAATTCTGCTGCTAACTGAAGCTACCTAAGCAAAAAATTCTTTTGAGTTGTTACTGCTGCATTTGGCACCCCCCTTTAGGCACTGAAAAATGCCATACAAAGTATGTTGTTAGGTATGGAAATATGGCTTTCTTGAGGCTTTGTCTTTCTGCTTACCTCAGGGTAGTTATTGAAGCACTGTAGAAGGGAAAAAAGGAAGTCATAATGGTGAAACAGCCAATTTTTAAGAGTCATAATAATTCCCTCAGTAATGGTTTATAAAGGAAGATTCAGTGTCATCTAATAATCAGAAATCCATACCAGAATATAGGAAGCTAGAAGTTTTGTTTTCTGTCAGTATATGTCTGTTGGTATAATATTATCCTGTTGGAATATCATAGCTCTTCTAAAAGGCAGATATTAGCCTCCTAAATCACACCTTCCCCCCCACCACCCCCCACATTCCATCCTTATCAAGGAGGGATGAGGGGAAAGGAGAGCAGGGAGAGCAGGAGGGAGGCTCCGGCCTCAGCCACTTGCCTCTTCTTACTGGGGCTTTTCCTGACCTGTTAACCCTCAAGCTCCCAAAAGTATCCCTCAATCGGGTAATTTCATGGGAGCAGTCTGGATATTAGTGTAACCTGACTGAATCCAGCTACCTGAATTATCTTTCTTGAGATTCAGCCCCAAGAGTCCCTCCACTTCTTTCCTCTCCCCTACCTCTGTCCCGCTCCCTAAGCCTTGTTTCTGGCACCCAAGGAGGCTGAAGATTCTGGTCTCTCTTTGGATTCTATCCTTTCTCTTGAGTTACTAAAGTCATTTGTCATTTCACCTCAGCTTTCTGGGGGAAAATGTGAGGGTGAAAGAGATGATGACCACATGGACTCTCCAGAAAGGAATCCCCCTCGTGGTGGTTAAACAGGAAGGCAGTTCACTCAAACAACAGCAGGAGCGCTTCCTGAGGGGAGTTTTCAAAGAGGACCCTGAATGGACAGCCCTCCAGGAAAGGTGGCTGCTTTTCTTTTTTATCTAATTTATCTCATCTTGGCTTGCTCATTATTTCATTAGCTTCCTGTCAGCTCTTCTGACAACTTTGTGGGATCCTATTTCTACATGGAACTCAAAGGCCTAAACCAGCCTTGATCACAGATTTAGAGAGCAGCAGGCGGTTCAAACTGCTTTGTGCAAAAATCCTGTTCTTGGTAATTCCATGGCAGCCTTCAGAACCTCAGTTCTCATGAAAGGGTGATCAGTTATATTTTTATTATAATATACTCTGACTTTAAATGGACTCTTTTCAGTACTATATTTGTGACCCACACCTAGGAAGCATTATGACACCTATGCATCTTATCATCAGAGAATAGATAGTCCCTGTGTGATTAATTAGATGCTAAAAACTCCTGTTGCCTTTTGTTTTTCAGTAATAGACTATGAAACGTAATGCTTTAAAATATCTGATGTTCTGAGTAATAATGAAAACATATCTACTTAGTTGCACAGTCATCTTGTTCACCAGGCTATCCTGAGAAATCTTGGTAAAGACTTTACTCAAATCAAGAAATGCAACACTGCCCAAGTATCTCTGCTCTATTACTCCTATTAATACGATGAATGGAATTTATTTAAAATGAAATAACCCAAATGAATCCATGCTTGCTCTTATGATTATTGTTTCTATTTTCAAGGACCTAGCTGCTACAAAACCACAGTAATCAAAACAGCATAGTAGGGAAACGGACTTGGCTCAATGGATAGAGCATCCGCCTACCACATGGGAGGGCCAAGGCTCAAACCCAGGGCCTCCTTGACCCATGTGGAGCTGGTCCATGCACAGTGCTGATGCACGCAAGGAGTGCCATGCCACACAGGGGTGTCCCCCGTGTAGGGGAGCCCAACGCACAAGGAGTGAACCCATAAGGAAAGCTGCCCAGTGCAAAAGAAAATTCAGCGCAAAGGAAAGTTCAGCAGCACACATGGAGAGCTGACACAGCAAGATGATGCAACAAAAAGAGACACAGATTCCCGGTGCTGCTGACAAGAATAGAAGCAGACATAGAAGAACACACAGCGAATGGACACAGAGAACAGACAACTGGGGGGGGGGGAGCAGGGGGCAAGGGAAAAGGGGAGAGAAATAAATAAAAAATAAATCTTAAAAAAAAAAAAAAACAGCATGGTACTGCCACAAGGACAGATATAGTAACCAATGGAATAGAATTAAGAGTTCAAAAATTAACCCTCGTATCTATGGCCAACTGATTTTTTTTAATCTCCTCCCCTTGTGACTTTTTGCGTGCTGTCTACTCTTCTGTGTCTGCATTTATTTTATTTATTTTCACTCCCCCCTTGCAGCTTGCTTGCTGTCTGTTCTCTGTGTCCATCACTGCGCTCTTCTGCATTTTTTGCTTGTCTCCCTTGTCACCTTGCTGAGTCGGCACTCCAGGGCATTTGCTGGCTGGGCGGCTCTCCACAGCATGCCAGCGAGCCTGCCTTCACAAGGAGGCCCTGGACGCAAACTCAGGGTCTCCCATATGGTAAATGGGGGCCCAACTAATTGAGCCACAGCCACTTCCCATGGCCAACTGATTTCTGACAAGGTGGCAAAAACCACTTAATTGGCAAAGAAGAGTCTCTTCAACAAATGGTGCTGAGAAAAGGATCTATATTAGCAAAAAAGAAGAAGAAGAAGAAGAAGAAGAAGAAGAAGAAGGACCCCTAACTCACACCTTATGCAAAAAGCAGCTCAGAATGAATCAAAGAGCTAGAACTATCAAACTCCTCACAGAAAACTTAGGGAAGCATCTCCAGGATCCATGTGTTAGATAATAGTTTCTTAGACTTTACACCCAAGACAAGCAAGAAAAGAATAAATAGGTAAATGGGACCTCATCAGAATTAAAAACTTTTGTTCCTCAGATGATTTTATAATGAAAATAAAATGACAACCTATGTAATGGGGGGAAATATTTGGAAACCACATATCCAATAAAGGATTAATATCTGGAATATATAAAGAAATCCTTTAATTTAACAAAAAGACAAACAACCTAGTTTTAAAATGGGCAAAAGATTTGACTAGACATCTCTCCAAAGAAGGTATACAAATGGCCAGAAAGCACATGAAAAGAGGCTCAATATCATTAGCCATCAGGGAATTACAAATCAAAACTACAATGAGGTACCATTTTACCCCCATTAGAATGGCTGTCATTAAAAAAAAAAAAAGGAAAAATAACAAGTGTTGGAGAGAATGCAAAGAAATAGGAATATTCATTCATTTCTATTGGCAATAAAAATGGTACAGCTGATGAAGACAGTTTTGCAGTTCCTCAGAAAGCTAAGTATAGAACTACTGTTTGACCAGGCAATCCCACTACTATGTATACACCCAAAAGAACTGATAAAAGGTACATAAACAGACATCTACACACTGATGTTCATAGTGGTATCATTCACAATTGCCAAAAGATGGAAGCAAACCAAGTGAATATCAACCGTGAATGGGTAAACAAAATGTGGTATCTTCACATAATGGGATATTATTCAGCCATAAGAAGGAGGGAAGTTCTGATACAGGCAACAGCAAGGATAGACCTTGAATACATCTTGTTGAGTGAAGTAAGTCAGACTTAAAAGGACAAATATTATATGATCTTACTGTTTTGAAACAATTAGAATAAGCAAACTTATAGAATCAGAATGTAGAGTATACGTTACCAGAGGATAGGGTGGAGCTAGGGAATGGGAAGTTAAGGCTTTAGATGTACAGGGTTCCTATTTGGAATGATGTAAATGTTTTGGTAATGGATGGTGGTGATGGTAGCACGACATTGTGAATGCAATTAACAGCACTGAAATATGTAACTGAATATGAGTAAAAGGGGAAATAGATTGTATATATGGTAACAGAATAAAATCCATGGAACTACACTACACACATAGTGAGGCTTAATTAAACCATGGGCTTTAGTTAATAGTACAATTTTTAAAAAATATGCTTTCATCAATTGTAATAAATGTTCCTTCCTCACCAATGCAAGGTGCTGGTGGTAGGGTGATGGTGTATGGGATCCTATTTATTTATGCATGATTGTTCTGTAAATCTACAACTTCTCTAATTAAGAAAAAAGTAAATATGAGGTCTTTAATGCATAGAATATTCTAATTTCCCTTTTAAAATCAGTTCCCTATTTCCAGTCTAATGGCAACTCTTACGCCACTTCTTAATGTACTCATCCTTCCTTTTTTCTCTATGTTCTTCTGAAGTCTGAACTTCAGAGATCTTAGACAATACATTGTTTGACACAGAGCCTGGAAAATTTAATGTTTGATTCATTATTGGGAAAAGAGGACTCACAATTTTGGAACTTAGCAAACTATATTGAGTGAGTTGAAAACTGTGGATGAGACCAAATAACAAACATCTACTGCAATGGTCTTTGTTTTTCCCTCTACCTAGAGCAGTACCCAGAAAATTGTTAAAAACTTTTCACCCTCTGATTCATGGCTATCCAAACTCTCTCCATCCCCAGATTATCTAGAAAAATCCCTTTCTTTCTAGAGTCAAGATATGTCCATGAATCCCACTAGATTAAGTATTGGCAACATCTCTGTGTCTGTTTTTAGTTTTTTGTGTAAAGATTTTTAGTTTGCTATGTAATTATCTCTACTCTGTCTTTGCATATAGATTATATGTTCTTTTTTTAAATTTTTTAATCTTTAAAGAAACTTTAGATTATATAAATATTACATCAGAAATATAGGGGATTCCCATATACCCCACTCCCTCCCCCCCATGCACTTTCCCACATTAACATCTTTCATTAGTGTGATGCATTTGTTACAATTAATGAACACACATTGAAGCTTTGCAACTAACCGTGGACTATAGTTTACATTATGTTTACACTTTGCCCCCCACAATTTTGTAAGTTCTAACACAGTGTATAACAGCCTATATCCGTCATTGCAATGTCATGCAAGACAATTCCAATTTCCCAAAAGTGCTCCCATGTTAAACCTGTTCTTCCCTTTCCCTCTTCTCAGAACCTCTGGGTGCGACTGCCTTTATATCAATGTTACAAGATCTTCCATTGCTAGAATAATAATAAGTCTATGTTAGTCCATAATTGCACTCCCCCCTTATGTTGGTTCATTCCTCAATTCTGAGAATTTGGGAATGGTGATGCCCACTCTGTTTCTGATTGAGAGGAGGTAGATTACACTTTCTATTCCTTTACTAAATTGAGTCAGTATATGCTGTTTCCTTTGTTTTTTATATTTTTCTGAGGATGAATACACTGCCTTCATTATTCTTCTTTCTGTTTTACCCCTACCGGTATAAAAAAGTAACCGAAGTCTTTTCTTCTAACCCATACTCCTTTTCTGCTCTCTGAGTTTGGCTTGACTACTGTCCTACACTGTAGCATTGGTTATCACTTACTTGCAGTCCCTTAACTGTTGGTGGGTTGGATGTGGGTTGCCCTATTAAACAAAAGGAGAAGTGAAAATTTATACAGGGGTAAGTTTTTACCTCCAAAGGTTTTTCCTACCGTTTTGGTTTGGTTATTTAAATTACCATGCATCTATCAATGGGAGTTTCTGGATACGTAAAAGGAAGATTGACTTTTTTTTTCTTTTACTCGGGAGAAAACAAACAGCAGAACTTGTGGTATGAGATTTAGACAGCAAATGGCACAGGTATTTATGACATAGTTCAGAGAGGTATATAGTGATGGACCTTCATAATTATCATGGCAGAATTTTTTCCTTTGTTTTAATCAAAGGGTATGTTGGTCTTAAGATTTATGAGGTCACTGGCAGTGTGAAGGCTATGTGGTTAGGTGATTTTTACAGCCTATCTGAATCTGACAACATGAAAATTGAAATGATCTTTCTTTGGTCTGTAACAATCTTTACTTACTAACACAGGTACCTTTGGCATATTCCATTGACCTACTCCACGAGTTCCTCCAACGCAATTCACAGACACATTCTACGATCAAAGACGGGTAATGAACTAATTAGCTAAACAGGTGTTTCAATACTGAAATTAAATATGTTTTGAGTTATTTAAAGGAAAGATGTTATAAGTAATAAAATAATAACGGATCTGTATTTGGGGAAGTTCTCATTTATCCACATAGTACTTACCAAACTTTCAGTTAGAAAGCATGCATTTTTCATTCAGTGGAAGTTCTCTTGTGCATTTAGCTTTTAACGATAGATTTGTATTTATATTGAGAAAGATGGAAGCCTATCTTATGTAATTTAATACTTACTAATCCAGTTCTTATTCCATGAGGGAAAAAAGTATAGTGGAAAAAAGCATACACTTTGGAATCAATTGGTTCGGGGTTCAAATCCCCTCTCTGTCATTTAGTAGATGTGAGACCTTAAGAAAATCACTTCTCCTGAATTTTTTTTTTTGGATCCTGAATTTTTAATTCAATATTCTCATCTTTTTGACTAGGGACTAGACCTCACAGAGTTGTTGACAGTATATGATAATGTAATTCTACCACCTAGTATAATTCCTGTCATGTAAAAAATGCATACTGTGTCTGTGTGTGTATATATATATATATATATTTTTTTTTTTTTTTTTTTTTGAGGTACCAGGACTGGGGTTTGATTCCGGGACCTTGTATGTGGGAAGTCAGAGCTCAACCACCAAGCCACATTGGCTCCCCTGAGTTGTTTTTTCCATGTTTGCTTGTTGTTTGTTTTTGTTGTTGTTGTTTTTAGGAGGCACCAGGGGCTGAACCTAGGACCTCCCATGTGGGAAGCAGGTGCTCAACTGCTTGAGCCACATCTGCTGACTAGTATATTTTAATTTCTTCTATAGAACACTCCATTAAAATTTTAGAGGGTTTCCATTATAAAGTCATATTCAATCTGGACTCCTTATTTCACCCAAAATAAGGACTAGACAAATGGATTACCTATTTACATATACATATTTTAATGTTCAGTAACTAAACCTTGAGATAACAGAACCAATAAATTAAGCCAAATTCCAGTCACGCTTAGATCATCTAGATCATTGGGCCCTTGCATGCCTCTTAGACTTGTAAAGACTAATTTTTTAAGAACAAATTCAGCAGTTCTTTACTGATGAATTGATTTTTCACATGAGGACTGTCTTCCCCCCAAAAAACCATCCTGTGGACTATGAAATGATTTTCCTCATCACTCTTCCATAACTTTATTTTCCCATTGACCTAATAATAGCTTGGGAACTAATATTCTTTGAAACGTGCCTGGTGTGTATATGGATAATGAAATTTCTACTCCATTTCCTTCTCTCAGATACTCTGGAGTTACCTGGAAAGACCAGTTGGGTGAAATTCAATGTGCACTTAAATGGCTACTACATGGTTCACTATGAGGGCCGTGGATGGGATCAACTCAGTGCACAGTTGAATCAGAACCACACATTTCTCAGACCTAAAGACAGAATGGGTCTGATTCACGATGCATTTCAACTGGTTAGGTAATGCAAAATTTTATCTAATTTCACAGGAAAGTATTGATCCATAACTGTATGTACCATATCTCAAAATCAAATGTTCAGTGTTGATCTGTTAATCATCATGCTTGGGCTGAAAGAGGTAAAAAAACTGCCAAGCATGGACCCAAGGAAACCCACTGAGGAGGCATTTTGGCCCACACTGTTTCTCAATCTGATCCAGCATTTTAAAGAAGATAATTTATATAAAAATCCTGACTTCTGGAATATCTTAAAATATGAGACGATCTGGCAACTTGGACCATGGTTCCCACTAGGCCATCCAAAGGGCAGGCGCAGCGGGCAGATGCTCCGGTAGGTCTGGCATGTGCTTTCCCATGCGCCAGAGTTTCAAACCCCATTCCAAGGCCTGTTTCACTCCCCGAGGCTGTTACACCAAATATCTGTGTCATCATTGAACAAAGAGTGTAAATACACACTTAACATTTACAATTTTTAAATGAGCTGTTAGCCTCGTGCACAATCCATTCATTACCTACGTTGGAGAAATCAATATGAAATTGGTAGGGATATGAAGGAAGAATTGGTTGTACAGTTCTTCCTCTCCATACTTCCTGGAAAGACAAATTGTGTGTGTGGTTTGTTGTTTTTTCTTCCTTTTCCATTCATCACCAACAGAAAATCAGGTCACACAATCCCCAATGAAAAAATAAATTGGGGATCAGGTAGAGTATTGTGCATTGTAAGCTTTTCCTATTCTGAGAATTACTGCAATGAACTCATTTTATTCAGTGTGACATTATTTCCTTTCAGATGCTTATTTAGGTCAGATCTAAAGTAACCAGCAGGATATCCCTCAGGCAAAGCTTCTCTAAACAACAGAACTCCCTAGTTAAAAAAAAGGAGAGGAGCAAGAGCTTAATCCTCATCCCCACAGCTCTTAGGAACACCACGCTGGCATAGCACAGCGAGGCCAGAATTAGAAAAAACGCTGTCCTACATAGGAGTCAATAGAGGATAGGCTGGCTGAGAAAGGGCTACTGCTTGTTGAAGGAGATTTGTCTGCTCAAAGAAGAATCTCTGAGCAGATGTCAGAGATGGTAGGTTAAAAATGGAAGCCTAGGACGAATGAAGAATATTGGCAACTAAGCAAATGATAGTCAATCTTTCAATCAGTTGGAAAGTCTTTTTTGCTCTTTCTAGCCTATAAATTTACAGTTACTCTAAATTTAGCAGAAGGAACCCTGTAGCTATTGATGCATTAGTGGAAAAACAAATAAGATTTTTTTCTTCATTAGGTAGACAGGTTAATGTGTAACACTACAGGTTTCGGGTTAAAATAGACTTGTGTTCAAGTACCAGCTCTCACTTACTAATTGTTTAAGCTTAGATAAAGTTTTTTGGTTTTTCGTGTTTTTTTTAACCTTTTTTAAGCCTAAACTTTCTCATCTTTAAACTTTTCTAGTCTTCGAAAACGCCAGTAATAATGCCTAGCACACAGTTTTGAGGACAGCATAAGGTAATGCAGATAGGGGCACTAAGCACAGCTACAGCTTAATAAATGCCAGCTGCTGACATTATTAGTGTTATCTAATACAAACTGTCTTAAAAGATCAAGTGATGAAGTAGATAGAAGCCCAGGTACTGGTTCTCCTGAGGGCTACAGAGACCCACAGGTTCTATGGTCATGGCAGATGACTCTGGAGTTCAGTGCCATGAAAGTTGGCCTTACTTTGGACTTTGTGTTCCTGAGTGTGATGGAGTTGGACTCAGATGTGACCTTTCTACACATGCCTCTTCTGTCACTTTTACTGAACCTGTGGTTGACATTAGGGTTGGTGTATACTCAGGAGACCTGAATCTCTGGACTGTCCATGTGACAGCCAGGCCCTGAGCCTCAGGAGACTTGCAACTCCTACCGTCTGGTTTCTTGGACTTACCTTGGCCAGCTAACAGGGAGGTGAAGAAGGTCAACCACCGCACCAGGGAGCGAAGAGTACCTACAACTGCAAGCTGGAGAATTGGATCCATCATCCATGTGGAATCTAAGTCCCCTCTTGATATAGAGGTGGACTGGACATAACCATTCCAGGGTCCACAGGATGGAGGAATTGAGTATGGATTAGAGTGGACTTACTGGTGTTCTACTATGCAACTATTGTGATTAGTAATGGAAAAAAATGTAGCACTGATGTGTAGAAAGTGGCCATGGTAGCTGCTGAGGGTAGGGAGAGGGACGAAGAGATATGATGTGGGGGCATTTTCAGGACTTGGAGTTGTCCTGGGTGGTGCTGCAGGGACAAATGCTAGACTTTGTGTGTCCTGCTATGGCCCACTGGGTGGACTGGGAGAGAGTGTAAACTGCAATGTAAACCACTATCCATGTGATGCAGCAGTGCTCCAAAATGTATTCACCAAAAGCAATGTATGTGCCACGATGAAGAAAGAGGTTGTTGATGTGGAAGGAGTGGAGTGAGGGGATAGGGGGTATATGGGGACCTCATATTTTTTTAATGTAACTTTTTTTAAAAATAAGAAAAAGAACTATTAAAAAAAGATCAGGTGATGAATAGGCAGATGAAGTGACCACGTAGAAATGTATATTTCAAATAATGTGAAGTTGGAAAAAAGTAGAATATAAGTCTGGGTATTATGTTTGCAACTACATAAGAAAAAAGTGAAAGGTCAGTGGGGGGCAGAGGAAGGAAAGAACAAAGGAAACGCTCTCAAATGCTGTTAGTGAGAGTGCAGGGTAGTAAAATTATGGGTATGTTTTTTCTCCCTCTTTGCTAGTTTCCAATTGTTTTGTAATTTGTTTCTATTACTTTTATAATAAGAAGAGATATTAAAAATCTCCTTTTGAATAAATATTCAGATTAAAATAAAGAAAAATAGGCAAATACAAAAGTAAGGATTCTAATAATGGCTTTTGTTTTAGTAAAACATAAATGAGGCTAGATTGAAGAAGAAAACCAGGCTTAATGCACTCTTTATGTGTCAAACATTCTTTTTAAAACTGTAACGCTAGACTCTAATGCTGTTTTCCCCTTTTGCTGATGATACACCATGTATTACAATACTTACACATGTGGGAAGAACAGTGACATTTTGTGGATTTTTTAAAAAATACAGCAGACCATGGACTAACAGAGTATATGGTTTGACCCTCTGTCTTCAGAAGAAATTTTTGCAAAGTTTTCCGTAAGCCTGTTTTAAAGCAGTAATGTCATTATGACTGAGAAAAGTCATAACGAAAGTTCATTTCACTTCTTTCTAGTTTCAGTTCCCTCCTTTTAGATAAGAATTTGAAAATTTTAAAATCCAAAGAAGGTAAAGCATTATGTTAACGAAAAATTCAACAGAGACATCCTTGATTCTAGAATCTGTTCCCAGTGAAGCATGCTTAGCCTGGAAGTTGGATGCTTGCAAGGTTTATAGATCCTGTGTGGACACCTGCCCTCTCAGAAACCCATGTTAGAGCGACTTTACAAAGTGATGGTTATGGTTTATTCCCTCTACAGAAAAGCTTCTAAAATTTTGTACTCAGGACAATAGTTCTGTTGTTTGTTCTCATTAAAAGAAAATGTAGAGAAGTCAAGGACTTTAGAATGCTCGGTTTTGTCTCAGTCACAATGATTGTTGCTTCTCTCTGTTAGGTTCTAGGAACAACATCAAAAAAAAGAAAAGAAAGAAAGAAAAGGCACGGCACCTCATGAACTCCAGCTTTATTTGGAGAAACAATTCAAATACACAAATGAAACAACTAGTGAATGGCATTATATAAAAATTTTATTAGTTGGCACTAAATTTCAATATTAGTTAATATTTATTTCATTCATGAAGCTCTTCTTATGTGCTTGGCATTATTCTACATGCTTTACAAATATCAACTGATTAAATTCTCACAACAAGCTTATGAGGAAGAAATTCTTATTATCTGCATCGTACAGGGGAGACAATGGAGGCCCAGAGAGGTTGGGTAATTTGCCAAAGATCACACAGCTAGTCAGTGACAGAGCTGGGATTTAAATCAAGTTGTCTGGCTATAATTGTTTCTGATATTGTTCTCTACTTCATATTTGATGTAGTACTAAGAACTATAAGGTATGCAAAAATCATTGATATTTGTTTTATATCTCAGTGTAGGAAGGTTGACCCTTGACAAAGCCCTCGACCTGACTCGCTATCTCCGACATGAAACAAGCAGCTCTGCACTTCTTGAAGGTCTAAGACACTTAGAATTGTTTTACCACTTGGTGGACAGAAAGAACATTTCAGATGTCACTGAAAACCTCAAGGTTTGTATTATTTCAGAGTATCTATTGAGTAAATACATAGTACCTGGAGGATTAATGAGGTTCCATCCGTGTTATACGAACTCGTGATTAAATCGTGGAGAAGCTGAGGAGATTGGCTGATAGCCTAGTCAGTAGCACAGCACCTAATGGTTTGATTATCCTCATTCCTTGTCCTCACCATCCTAAGAGTTAAATACCAGGATTATGAGTAGAACATTCCAACTCAAGGTGATTTTATCTTATATCCAATTGAAATTCCCTTCACAGATAAGAAATGAAATCATGTTTTTTCTGTAGAAACTCTTTCTCAGATGTGGTAGGTGGGAGCCAGAAAGAGAAGAAAAATAGGAAGATAAGAAGTTCTGTGTTTTGGGGAAGGTTCAGGCAGAATTTAGATTTGGACCCTTTATGTGGGTGAGTAAGAATGTGTGAAGTACTAAATTTAACCTCTCTGTAAACTATCTCATGCTTTCTGCAGCGATATCTTCTCCAGTATTTTAAGCCAGTGATTGACAAGCAAAGTTGGAGTGATGTCGGTTCTGTCTGGGACAGGATGCTTCGTGCGGCTCTCTTGAAGCTGGCGTGTGACCTGAACCACGCTCCTTGCATCCGGAAGGCAGCTGAACTCTTCTCTCTGTGGATGGAGTCCAGTGGAAAATTAAAGTAGACCTAGACTTCTTCACTATTCTTTGCTCCTTTCACATTTGTCGTAGAAGTCTTTGGTCAAGCCAGACACTAGATCTAAAACAGGGGCTCTTAACCTTTTTTGTTCCATGGACCCCTTTGCCAATCAGGTGAAAACCGCAGACCCCTAACTAGGTCCACACTATATTGTGTATTATTTAATAAATATATCACACCCATACCAACACGTCCCCACAAGAAAAATGTTGGGGTTTTTTTCACTTCAAATTCAGGGACCTCTTGTTCAGAAACCCTGATTTAAAACCTTTTAGTAAGGATGGAAAAAAATATACTGGGAATTATATACCATTGTGTCATGCTCACACATAGTAAATTCTCAATAGATTTTGTGAGAAGCGAGGTTTAGGTTCCCTTAGGGAGAGCTAATACACACTGGCAGAGTGATAGAAAGATAGCTGAAGGGTAGAAGCAGGGGGATACCTATCTCCAGAAGTGATGTCTTTCAAATATACAGAGCTATTAAAGGAAGCAATGTGAAAGAGACATGCAATTAAAACACCACTAAGCAGTTAATTAAACTTACGAAAATCTAGTTAAAGGGGATGCTTTTTTAAAGTACGTTTGCTCCCTCACAACCAATACCACAGGCCAAGCCTTGGTCTCAAGTTGTTCCTGCCTTCACCTTCGATGGGAAAATGATAATTTGACCATTAGAATAGAATGCATGTGGGTGGCAGGATTGATTCTGGTAGTTGTTATAATCAAGAAGATGCCCAGCGATCACATGGACTGTGTGACAGTTCAGTTTAGCAGCTACTACCCATCGGTACTGACAGATCCCACAATCTTTTCAATTTAAGCCTTGATTTCTGCCCAACATATGATTTTATATTTTTACTGTTAAAACTCTGACTCTAGAGGTGGATGTCCTGGGAAATCAAATTTGCATATGAATTATGGAAAATTCTTTTTTTTAAAATAGAAAAATTTTCACTTTAATATCATGCAATGTAATAGTGTCAATTTTCCATGTGCCAAATTGCTATGATAAACTGTCATAACTTCTCCCCCATAACTAAATCTCAGTGAGCCCTTTGAAATCCTGTTTTGAATTTTCCTTTTTAAAAAGTAATTCGAGGGGAGAAGATGGAGCTCAAATGGTTGAATGCCTGCTTCCTAGGTATGAGGCCTTAGGTTCGATTCCTGGTAACTCCTAAAAAAAAAAAAAAAGTAATTCACACTTTCTTCTTTTAGGACTTTCTACTTTTTGAGATGTAGATCTAAAAATAGTTTTAGAAAAATTATCTTTTAGCTCTATTATTCTCTCCTTGTTCATAATTGAATGGGTTATATGAGTCAAGCCAAAATGTAAATGTACTGCTCTTCTATAACACTATAGAATGTTATTATTCTGTGTTTATGCTGGTTGCTGGAGAGACGGTCTTACCTGCAGGAATCCATCTACATATCTACAGTGGATATGATGATGGTTTGGCATGTAGAATGGGATGTTTTACCTCTGAAAATATTCGTACTGCTCAGTTATGCTTATAACCCAGAATTTTTTTTCCCAAACTCCAAGATCGATAGTATTAATTCTAATGAAGCACTACTTTATATAGATTAATTGATTGCTTCATTTATTTATGAATCAAAATAGAATTCTTTGCATTTCATCCCTGGTGCTAGGGATGAAGTACTAAAAACCTATGTGCTCTATCCTTAAAGGAACTTATAATGTATTGTACTGATTTTCATTAAATTATATAGTAATATATACTACAATCAAAGCAGTATGGATTACATTTAATTAATCTTTATTTTGTGATCCAATGGCACTTTGAATATTTATAGTGGAAATAGCATTGGCATTAGAAGCATAAATTTAAATCCCATCTCCAAAATGACTAGTAATGTCACCTCATGCAAGTTACTTAAACTTTCCAAGCTTAATTTCTACTTTTTAAAAACCAGACTAATAATCACTTCACTGGGTAGCTTTGACAGTTAAATAAGACATTTAGAGACTAGAATTATCCCTACCATATGGTCACTGCATGACAAATGCAGATTTCTTGCCCTGTCCCTGCTCCTTTGTGTTGTGGTTTCTCCAAGCCATCAGTATGAATATCAGTTATTACTGAGTTATAACTATTGATATTAAAAGTCATGTGGCACCAAGATAGGTTACTTAATGATATAATTCTGTATAAACCAGTACGTTCATATTTCAAAAATCATCTATCTGTTGATTCCATCAAATTTCTATTGTCATCTCAGAGTAAGTTAAAATTTTATGATTTTTCCACTTGCCAACACTTTATGATCAGCAAGAGATAAAACACAAATAATCTGAAAAGTAAAACTACAGAAAATATTTTTGTAAAAAACTGCAGGAAAACAGGTTTAATGCACTAAGTATTTACTAGAAACGATTCAGGGGTGATTCTGTTATGGCAACTTAAAATTGTAATAAGTAAAAAAGTTTTTTCTTCCATAGAACACTTTCTTCACTTAATGCTTAATATTACAGTATTCCAACAGATGTTTTAAAGATTGTGTATTCTGTGGGTGCTCAGACCACAGCAGGATGGAATTACCTTTTAGAGCAATATGGACTGTCAATGTCAGATGCTGAAAAAAACAAAATTCTGTATGCATTGTCAACCAGCAAACATCAAGAAAAGTTAGTAAAGTAAGTGCATTAAGTAAATTGTCAAAAGTAAACTGACACAAACTCAGTGAAGTCAATAAAATTTCAGTCACTGATTTTAAAGGCATAAAACTGAAGTTGGATTTGTATTGCTTTGACTTTACTTCTAGAAAGCAGCATAGTGACAAAATGCAAATAGTGAAAATAAATATTCCCTAGTTATTAATCAGATGATTGTTGCTAGACAAATAGCAATGTTTTACTTTCACAACCTTGGATAAAAAACTAATGTTGTAAATATATATTCTTGTATGTAAGGTTTTAATCAAAGTTCTTTGAAATAATAAAAACATAAAACTAATTACTGCTAGAAAAAAAGGAAAAGTTTATTTGAACTTTTTAGCTAGTAGAGAATTTATTACTGTTTTGGTAAATTATACTTTTATCATGCCTCTTTCTGTCCTATTCTTGTAATATAATTTCTATGTATGTAACACGCCATGAAAAAATGAGTGTTTTTTATTTCTTCAGGTTAATCAAACTAGGAATGGAAGGAAAAGTTATCAAGACAAAAGACTTTGCATCTCTTCTTCATGCGATTGCCAGAAACCCAAATGGGCAGCACTTAGCCTGGAATTTTGTTAGAGATAATTGGACCCATCTCCTTAAAAAGTTAGTATTTGTTTTCATCCATTGTTGTTCCTCAGAGCAAGCTTATAAGGGAAAGAAGTATAAAACATTTTTTTCTGATAATAAAATTTAAAAAATAATATCATAGAAATTTTAGAAAATATACAGAAAACTAAATGACTATTCCACAGCCCAAAGTATAACTTTTCTCTAGGAAAGATGTTTAAATTAATTTTCTTATGCATGAAGCTGTGTTAGAAGTCCTGTATCCACAACCTAAGTCCTAATCCTAATTAGCTGTGTGACCTTAGACAGGTTCTCTACAGTAAGATGATATGTGTTAAAATACTTCATCAAAAGATAGGACAGGTTTTGTGATGCCTGAAGCTTATACAATCTGGGGACCTTCTTTAAGAAAAAGAATACAAACATACCTTATTTTTGCAGAATTTACAAAAGTGCATGGCCATGTAAACATATTTTTACAGTGCCTTCCAAAGCCTTGGAAGAGGCCATGCCAGTGAGCTCAGCTGCTCAACTTCATCAGCCTCTTAGAAAATCTGCCTATATATTAAGAGCAAAGTACATCACGAATGTCACAGCCTATTGTAGACCTTTGCTTAAAGTACGTTCATTATTATCATCTAGTTATTAAATTTCTTTAAATGTTGCAAAATATTTTAAATTTAAATGGCCTACAATTTTGAGAAATCTCAAAAGTTTGGGGATTTAATTAATTTTAAAATAAAATTTAAAATGTTGAAAATTTAACAGTTTCACAAACTTGGACTACCCTAGAACCTTTCAATAAAGCTTATTCCAAATCCCGTTATTTGATTTATATATGCAACTACGATTTTTTCTTTTTCCAAGTCTTTAGGGAAGAGTAACAGATGATTAACTATCTCATCTTTCCACAGTTCCTGTTGTAAGGGATAATTATGAGTATGAAAAGTAAGGAAGGGTGAACAATTCCATTGTATTTTATTTTCTTAATAAGTCTTGGACTTTATCTGTACAAATTATGAAAAATATGCAATTATTTGTCCCTCAGATATGTTCTTCTACCTGAATGTCTCCAGTTGCCTAATCAAGTGGCACTCAAAGTATATAAATGATATAAATTGAGTGATGTCAATAGGCTTTAAATCTCACTAGCCCAATCACTTTGTTAAGGTTTAAGGGGAGAAGTGAGACGAAGGGAATAGAAAATAGATCTTTCTTATTCAGCCCAGGCAAAGGAGAGTTGCTGGGAGCAAGTGAGTTAGTTATAGCCAGTCATTAGTCCCTACCCCACAATCCCTCCTGGTTTGTTCCTCAACCCAGGAGAAACTGATGAAGCCATATATAGTGCATCAAATACTTTAGGTCTGCTTTGTTAAGGCACTTTTGCTCTGGGGAAAACCTTGGGAATTTTGGTAGGAGTTAATGCCTACCCCTGCAGCCAGTTCTCTGAGAAGGTGGCACAATGGAGATCTCTGGGTAACAGTAACTCAAAAAAATACAATCAGAAGAATTCCTAAGGCCCACCCCCTTGGAAATTAGACTGGTTCTGAGTCTCTTCTGAGGTTTCAGTTTTTAGAAGAAGTAGAGCTCATTCCAGTTTGCACCTGTGCCTAAAATTTCCCCAGAAAGACCCAATAATGATTAGATTTCTTTCGACTGTTTAGGATGAAATTGCTTTCCCTCTCAGCAAACTCTTGTTAAGGTGCTCAACCATTCCTCATCCAAATACAAAATGTCACATATGACCTCTATGGAAAATATCATAATCAGAATGCTGTGCAATTTGCTGTGTTTATCTTCATGCCACTTAGCATCTCAGATATCCATTCCTGGTTCTCTCTCATTCTTAGGTGTGTAGAGGATTCAGACAGCTTTGCATAAACAAAAAGGACATTTCCACCCCTTGCCCAGGCCAGCAAAGAGTTTATATCCACATGAAACCAAACAGAAACTGCTTGAATTTAGACATAGTCATTTCCTTAGAGACCCTCCTGGAACCATTGGTTTAGGTGTTTGCATAACTATCATTTCCCTCCTGACATTACCAGACATTTGTTGCACTGCTGTAGATGTCCTTTGTAATTGGAAGTTATGCTCCTGCACACCATGTGTAGGAGCCTAGACTTGGAGCCATTGTCTAAGATGTGTTTCTGTTGTGCTCTGTCAGCATGAGCTCCTTGTGACTAGTGCTAATTCTCCATGTAAAAATCTGGGTGAGGGAGTTAGTCTATGACTGTGAATGAGAGTTCAAACAAGTAACATTGCCCCAATAAACACAACATTTAAACACAGTGGTGTCCAAATGGGATAAGGAAGCATGCAAGGCAGTAAAGTAGAGTGCAAGAAAATATTATTACATATATATTTCTTATCTCCTGCTTTTAAATTTTCTTTTATATATTTATATGTAAGTTTATAGCATAAAAACAAAATTTACATATAAATATATTTTTCTATTATTTATTTCATGCTTTAAATTTTCTTTTTTTTTTTTAAAGGAGGCACTGGGTATTGAACCCAGGACCTCGTACATAGGAAGCAGGCACTTAAACCACTGAGCTACACCTGCTTCCATAAATTTTTTTACCTGTAAAATAATATACCAGTAAATTTATATATGCATATAATTCATAAATGAAATATGTATATTGGGAAGTTCTTGCTCAAATAATCTTTACTAATAGGAATACATAATAGTAATATAAAAAAAGTAGGGAACACTACTTAAAATGGTTGAATAAGCTAACCATTCTTCCCCCAAAAAGGTTTATCTACATTTTAATTTTATAGTTGAATTTGATAATTTCATAGCTTTGGGATTGTACTAAAGAATATAAGAGTTAGTCTTATGGTAATTAGTATCTATTATAATGTACAAGCTTATTATAGATATTATTATATATTTAGAATATAATAAGCATATGGCCTATATTTCTGTTAATTAAATCTGTGGAATTCCTTATATTTTCAGATTTGACTTGGGCTCATTTGCCATGAGAATTATCATCTCTAGTACAACATCTCACTTTTCTTCCAAAGATGAGTTACAAGAGGTTTGTGACTTTCTGTTGCCAACAATTTAAAATAAATCTTCAAGCTGTAGAATTTAAAGTAAACTTAAATGCAATCTGGTTTGAACTTCTCATTTTATTTTTTAAAAAATTAAGTGGCTTATCCAAAGTCACATAGTTTCTTAGTTTTCTAGGCTGCTAGACAAATATCACAGAATGATGTAGCTTAAACAACATAAATTTATTGTCCAAATCAAGTCATCAGTATGGCCATGCTTTCCTCCCCAAATCTATAGCACCCTTGGTACCAGCGGCCCATGGGGTTCCTTGTCTTGAATACCTGCTTCCTGCCATTTGGGGATTAACTCTTCCTTCCATTCTGGGTTTCTGTTGACTTCCAACTTCTCCCTGTGGCCTTTTCTGACTCCGGATTTGTTACCAAGCAAGTGGGCTTGTTTTTCTATGCAAATAGAAGCCAATATTATGACCCAGCATTTTGAGAAAAGAAAGAATTTATTTATTGCAAGGCAGCCAGACAAGGAGACAGGAGATAGCTCAAATCTATCCCCTTGAGATCAAAAGGCTTAGGATTTTTACATGATTTGGCAGAGGTTGGACGGGAGGAGGGATGAATGACACAGGGGTGGCATAATAGAAAGTAAGGTTGGAGGCAGGAATTAGTTGAGTTTGTGAAGTGAGAGATCATGCTGGTTCATATAACACATGTTTAAAAATGGTGGCCTTGACATGACAAGGGACATGTTTTTTAGTATAATTAAACATAGGTAACTTCAGGTCAAAGTTTTATTTTTTTGCACACACTCTAGTCTCTAGATCTAGTTAGAACTGGTTTTGACTAATTTTTACAACAGAAGGAGGATACATGAACTAGGCTTTGGTGAAGCAAGTCTCATGAGCAGATAGAACTCAAGCAAGAAAGGGAGGTGTTAGGAAATAGGTTTGCTAGCAGCCAGTTCCAGTTTCAGGTTTCTTTTTCTTTATAAAGTCTCCAGTAATCAGGATTAAGATCCGACCTCATTCAGTTGGGCCATATCTTAACTTAAAATAACATCTTTAAGAGATCCTATTTACAATGGTTTTACCCACAGGAATATGGGTTAAGATGAAGAGCACATCTATATTGGAATACATAATTCAATATACCATACGTAGCAAGTAAATGGCAGGAACAGGACTAGAACTTGCTTAAAATATATGCATTCATACCATTCAAAATTAAGTACCCTTGAAAGATAATAGCCATTTTGTATTATTTCATCCTTATTGTATCATGAAGCAGGATTGATTATATTAAAGTTTGGAAATATGCACAAAGGTCTTTCTAACAAGCTACTGTTGTTGGTAATTGTAGTTATCTTTCCTTTTTAAAGTATTTTAGTGTTTTCATCTTCTTTCATACTAAACCTTGAATTCACTCTTTTCTTTTTTTTTTAATTTATTTCTCTCCCCTTCTCCCCCCTTCTCTGCTCTCTGTGTCCATTTGCTGTGTGTTCTTCTGTGACCACTTCTAGCCTCATCAACGGCACCGGCAATCTGTGTTTCTTCTTGTTGCATCATCTTGTGTCAGCTCTCCATGTGTACAGTGCCATTCTTGGGCCGGCTGGACTTTCTTTCGTGCTGGGCATCTCTCCTTATGGAGCTCACTCCTTGCGCGTGGGGCTCCCTTACGTGAGGATACCCCTGCATGGCATGGCACTCCCTGCGTGCATCAGCACTGCGCAAGGGCCAGCTCCACACGGGTCAAGGAGGCCTGGGGTTTGAATCGCGGACCTCCCATGTGGTAGGGGGACACCCCATCCATTGGGCCAAGTCTGTTTCCCTCATTTACTCTTTAAGCAAATTCAGAATTCCAGGACTCAATCTAGGTTCACAACTTACTCTATGATTTGGATAAATCTCTAAACATTTCTACCTACCAGGTGCCCACTTGTAAGATGGGGATTTATAATTCTCACCTTACTTTTATACATCATTAGAAGATAAAGTGACATAATAATTTTATAAAAAAGAGGAAAAAAATCTTTCAGAGATTGACAAAGAAATGCTTTTATCTGTGTGCAATGTAATTTGCGAGCTGTTTGAATCCCTTTTCAAGATAAAGTGTTTCATCATCATGTTGGTAATTCTTTTCTTGCATATTTTTTCAGGTGAAACTGTTCTTTGAATCTCTTAAGTCCCAAGGATTACACCTGGATATTTTTCAAGTTGTTCTGGAAAACATAACCAAAAATATAAAGTGGCTGGAAAAGAATCTTAACACTCTGAGGACTTGGTTACTGGTTAATATTTAAATGGTCAGCAGAGAGAGTGCAACATCAAACACAGAGACATATTATGTCTAGGTGAAGTCAAACGACTGAATAACACCAGTAAAGCTCAAGTCTGAGTTTTGGATATTTTGTCTAGCCAGTTTGAGGCCTCCAGAAATCATCCAGTGCAGCTGCTTGCTGTCAGTTATCGTCGTCAGCCAATAGACATATAGTGCTAGGGACAGGGGAAGGCCAGTTCAGTAGCCAAAAGTAAACTCCCTAGATAATGCATACATATGGATATATGTGTACATAAACTATTACACATATGTATGTTACAAAAAATGTATGTGCATGTATATATATTTGAAATAGTTTAGTCACAACACAAACCTTGTACATTGCTCATGCTACGGCACTGTATTGCTTCTTTAATGTTTTTAACATTGCTTAGTATCCTGAAGTTTGCTCAACTTGTTTTCCATCCACACATAAATAGTCAACCCATAGAATATCTTTCATCTCTACTCCTCCATCCCCTCACTCTCCCTGCCTTCAACTCAGCCTAAGCTAAACAGTTTAATTTTTACTATTCCCGGAAAATACAGTTTAATTTTTACTATTCCTGGAAAATATGATCCAAATTATATAGGGTAAAGATTAGGAAACTCAGGTTATTAGAAACCAGATGCCAGGGTTTATCAAGGAAGCCAGGAGGACTTTTGGCTTGAACTTTTCATTCATGAAGAGCCTTAAGGATTGACTATTGCAGTTATCTCCAAATGAAGTTGAATCTTCAGTCACAGAGGTAAAGAAGAGAAAGACGATTCTTTCACACCACTTTAATCTGTATACTATTATCATTTTTAATAAATCCTATAAAAATTGCAGGAGTAAATATTGATATTTTGAATTAATGCATAATTTAATGTAAGTATGTAAAAGGTATCACTGTATTTGTAACCCAGTTTTGGCATTACTTATATTTTAATATACGGGGATCCTCTTGATCTCTGGACTGCCCTGCTAGATGCTTCTCTTGTGTGACGAAGGTGGCTTGGAACAAATGAAGAAACCACCACTCTACTTGCAATAGTAAACTTAACAAATTCATGGTGCCCTCTGAAAGCATACAAGAGTTTTAGAAAGAAAAACTTGAATCAAGACACAAATGACTGACTTACACAGCTTATTAAGAGAAGCTGAGGATGTCGGGGGAGTGTTGTCCAGTGCATTTTGGAGTGATAAGAAGGTCAATCATAGCTTCCATTGACCTTTCTCTTATGCCACCGTCAGAGACAGGATACAATTTAGATGGACTATGGTCAGAATCCAATGCATGCTTTGTTAAGTTTGTTTTCAAAACATTTTTGAAATATCTTTGACTCTAGATTTGACCTGGTCATGGACCAACCTTGATCTCCATAGTACCTAAGTGATATCCTTCTGGGATTATATGTACTTTAGCATTAGGAAATTGAACAAGTAAAGAATAACAATTTTTTCCCACCAAGATAATATATAAATTAAGCCATATAATGTATATGAGTTTCAGTAGAACTATGCCATCAACCAGTGTGTCTATAAATACACAGGTACTTTCTTTTGCATAATAACTTATCTACTATAAATTTCCAAGTTTTTAATTCTCTTCCTTTAACTTTCCTATGTAAGTAAAATATGGAACACATTTGTAATTTCTAGAATTCTGAATATTTGTGTATATAAAGTAGCAATTTTTTGTTTGGAAAATGAGAATTACTGTGCTAATAATGTTTTGATGAATGGTTCATTAAAAATAAAATTTTACTTAGTATTGTGGTACTTCAAAGGCTTTATGACCTCTAACACCAATCTAGATTTGAGGGCTGGTGGGACGATAACTCAGACTTGGCTTAAGTTAGTTTTACTTCATTTTACTCCAAATGAACAAAAATGTTACAAAATAGTTTTACACAAGACCATGAACATATGATATGGTGAGCAGAACCCAACTTCTCAGGGCTCCTCTCATTCCCCAAAGAGGCCTTGTAGAATTTTGTGGTCTCTGTAGTCCACACAGAATGAGATACCTTCCAGATCAGTGGAGCCCAGAACCAATGATTTTTTGTTTGTTTGTTTGTTTGCTATTTAGGCTTTGTGTGGGCACAAGTGGGCACTTCGGCCCTCAAGAATCTAACATATATTAGTCAGCCAAAGGGGTGCTGATGCAAAATGCCAGGTATTGGTTGGTTTTTATAAAAGGTATTTATTTGGGGTAGAAGCTTACAGTTACCAGGCGTAAAGCGCAATTTACCTACCTCACCAAAGTCTATTGCCACATGTTGGAGCAAGATGGCTGCCAACATCTGCAAGAGTTCAGGTTTCCTGGGTTCCTCTCTTCCCAGGGCTTGCCTCTCTCCAGGCTTAGCTGCTTTGCTACCTCCACAAGAACAGCTGTAGACTCACGCAAACAGCTCGTCTCTTTGCCCGGGACCTCTGCTGTGTCTAATCGAGGCTTCTCTCTGCTCCTCTGCGTGCTTAATTCCCTGGCTCCAGGATTAAAACTCCAGACTTGAGTCTCTGCCTTGTCTTTTCTTTGAGTCCTTGCCCATCAAGGGGTCAGGGATGCAATGTCCTAATGGTGTGGCCAAATTAAAGTCTTAATCATTATATAATCAAGTAAAAGTAAAACCTCTCAATCCAATATAATCTAATATGCCCAAAGAAACAGACCAGTTTACAAATACAATCCAATGTCTATTTTTGGAATTTATAAATAATATCAAATTGCCATACCATAAAAGGAATTTCTTGTTCTACCTCATATTTCTGAATTTTGTTCCTGGCTGTGCCTTTGGGCCTTTTTGAGGTTCCAGAGAAACCTGGCCAGGACCTACTACAAAGAATCCTGATTTCCTGAGGAAATATCCTGTTTTTTTCTTTTTACTTATTTATTTTCCATCTCAAGTTACAAGGGACCCTCCAAATAATATGGAAAGAAATTTTCCATCTGAACTCTAATGTCTGTCAAACTCAAGACTGTTTAAAATGGCCACATATTTGCTCTACAGCTTTCCTTTACTTACATTCATTATTGACCTCTTTTCCATTTACCCATGTACTACTATATTTCATTTCAGTATACATATTTACACACGTTAAATCCATCATATATGTTTGGCTGCTTCCATAAATTAATCTCATCAAAAACATACATCCAAATCATAATGAAGAAAGACTAAAAAGAATAAAAAACAAGTGGGTTTGGGTCAAAGCATATATGTATTTTATATAATCTAGTATGTTAGTAGCTAGTGTCAGATTGTTTCGCTGAGAAGGGGTGTTAATTCACTTTCCTCTCAACTATACAGAAGAGTATGTATCCCTAAGTACTGAGAAGAGAATGTATCCCTACTTTCCTTGCCAGTACCAGATGATAATCTCTTATCTCTAGTAACACTTTCTGTTTTAAAGTATCTGTTCCCACCTGAATCGGAAATGTTACACCAGCAGTTTCTTTTGATTAATATTTGTGTGATATAGCTTTTTCTTTATTGTTATTTTGAAGCTTCATGTATCCGTTAGTTTTGGATGAATCTTTGTAAACAGTCCATATCTGAATTTTGTTTCTTATTACACTCCCCAGCTTGGGCAGGCTTTAGGCTTTGTCATCTGTCCCCTGAACTCTCATGAGTATTAAAATAGAAGATTTAGAGCTTCCATGATTAATAATATACATCACTTTGCCAGGAAGGTGACTCTTTCTGATTCCAAGTGAAGAGGACATGGAAGCTTGCGCTTAAGACCCTTCTAGACCTCACCCTAGAAATTTCTTCTTTTTGCTTATTTGTATCCTATGCTGTAATAAAACTGTAATCCCATGATCCCAGGTGTCACCACCAAAAAGTTGTATCTGGAACTTGATCTGGGCGTGAATGACTGAGCAGGAGGCTCATAGCTTGTCCATGAACAATTGGAAGCAGCAGAATGTGGATATGAGATGAGGGAAAGCCTAGCCAGTGTGGCAACATGGTTTTTAGTGAGAAATTATCAGAAGACCTTTTCTAGAAAGCCCCAGCTGAATTTCCAGGGAGGCTAGGGAAGTGTGGTCTAGAGAGGAAAGGGGATTCCTAGCTTTGCGTTTCTGAATATCCCAGTGACACCTTTGTGTGGGTTTGTGTATCCTACTTATAAATAAACATATGAGTGATTAAAAAACAAAAACAAACAAAAAAAACCTTCAGATCATCTAGTAAAAGTTGACTTTAACCCTTTAAAAGAAATACCTACCTTCACTTCGTTTTTGGTCTGCAAGTATTCCTTACTTACTTTCTGGGTCATCAATGCATTTAAACAAAATTTTAATATGTTTTATCCTACACTCTTAGTTATTTTTAGCAGGATGGTCTGCAAGGGTACCTAGTCTAGCACATTCCCAGAAATTGTAATGATTTATTTTCCAACATGTAAATACCTAACATGTTTGCATAATAGGTTCCTTAGGATAAACATTAGTCTTCAGTATTGATTTCTCTTAAATAAGGTTGTGGGATGCCTAAAATTGTATCATGCTTAGGAAATTTAGCAGAATACACAGATCATTTGTTCAGGATTTAAATCAGGACAGTTTTCCAATATTCATAGAAAGACTGAGGAATGTAGATTTAACTAATATGACAGGAAAACATTTCTATTCTTAAATGCTTTTACAAGTTTCACTTTTAACCATAACGTCAAGATCTTTTGCCAGTTTATTCTCCTTTACCCAAAAGTTTTCATCTTCTGTGTGCTCATAGATAAGGTGGGGAAAACGGCTTTCTATCCTGTGCACAAAACTCATTAATTCTCATCTTTAGGTCTTTGCCCACTTGATTTCCCACACTTCAGAGTTCTTGCCTCTCTTCATTGAACTATGCTATAGTTTTTTCTTTCAAGACAGCATTTCAAGTTCAGTCCTGCCTTATTAGTACCACCTGCGATGGTGGTATTACTACCACCTGGGAGTGCTTCTAGTCCTCCAAAGTTTATCTGTTATTATTATAAACCTCGTTTTACAAGTAGGCAGAATAATCTACGAAAAGATTGAAAAGTTGCAAGGACATTATTTCTCAGTTTTAAACCTTATTCCCTTTTAAAACTATTTTCTAATAAACTGAGCTTGGTAATTCAACTCAACTCTCTAATATTTTGAGCTAGAGTTGGGAAGAAGAGACCGCAAATATGGAAGAGGTTTGGAAGGGGATGGGAGAATTTTTCCCAAAAGGCAACAATTATTTCCATGGCTTAAGGTTGGTGGCACATAATTTTAATTTCTTGCTATTCATGCTCCCAGCAGTCGTGCCAAAGACTAAATTCAGGAATCTTAGAAGAACAAACAAGGCTTTTTCACTGGTAAGGGTAGACAAGTAGAGAAACCTGGGCTGATAAGTTTCATGATTTTAGCAGAAGAGAAAGTCTTCTCCGAAACAACAAACATCTCTAATCTGTGTGAAACCAGAGACCACAGTAGTCAGAACCTATATTCTGGGTGAGTTCATTCAGTTTATGCTTGGGGACTGAATTAGGTCACTTAAACAACAGTGAATAAGTTGTTGGCTAATGAGGTCTTGGATCACATTTAAAGATTTGTGATTATTATTGTTCTAAGTTGTGCCTTTTCTGTGAATAATAGTTATGACACTATTAATCAAAATATCGTTCTATATTTTAGAAATATAGAATATGAATGTTCTATATTTTAGAAAAGCCATTATCATATAGAAATGCACTTTGTTCTTTTAGTGTCAGTTAGCTGTGCCTCTGGGAAGCCTAGTTGTTTGGATTTTAAAACCAAAGAGAATATACCAACTGTTGGCTCCCTAGTCTCACTTAGGAGCTAGAAAGAAACACCTGCATTGCTGGCATTGCAAATCCAAATCTAAAAAGGGCTGTCTCAAAAGGAAAACTCATAGGTGTTTGTCGAAATACATATCCCTTTATCCATTTTCCTTTTCTTCTAAAATTCTACCATTACAGAATCATTCCTTTGGGCTAATAAAAGTTAAAGCATTTCATTGTAACCCATTAGTCATGTTTTAGTGTTGCTTAAATACATATTCATACTTATTTTTTTATAGCTAGTTGAGAAAAAGGACCCTGGGGGGAGTGGAGAGGATGAGGCAGGAGGGGGAGGAAGGATTCTGGAATGAGGGTAATAGTTCAGACAGTACTTCCTGAGTAGGAAGTCTAGAGAACAGTATTTGTTGCTTACTCAAGGATGCTGTTGGGTATTTGACAAATATTTGCTGACTGTGTGAAGCAGCACCTGGAAGTGGGGAAGAAAAACAGAAAATGGAACCTAGGAGAACTCAGAGGCAAGTCTACTTGGCAATTTTGCCTCAGGCTAGTTTTGCTAGTACATGATTGTATACTTCTGTGTCATGTATTATGCATTATGTATATATCTTGGTGCTTGTGTCAATTGGCCCAATCTATTTAAGTGACTTGAAAGCAAAGCCTTAGCTTCTCTTTCATTTTTGCTTCTCTTTGGTACTCTGCACACCATGGGCAGTCTATAAATGTTGCTGACTGAGTGACAGCCTGGGCTGGCAGCCATTAGCCAGAGGGAGGATAAAAGCATCTGAGTCAGCTGAGAGTCAGCCAAGAATCACAGTCAAATGAATTTTCTGCATAAATATTACAGGACCTTCTCATGCTCAAAAACAAACAAAAAGCTGAAGGACATGTCTCCTCTTGGAATTTTCTGTTGTCTTACTCTTTCTAGGGAGACATTTACACTCCAGAAAATTCTGACTTAGTTTTCATTATCCTTTATTTCTTACAGCTATGTTGAAAATAAAGCTTTTCTAAGGTTCACTCTTGTGAAACATGTCCTTCACAATTCATTTTTCCAAATGCATTTCAATGCTCCTTTTATGCCAGTCTCTCTTCTAAGCAGTTTAGGTAGATTAATTCATTTTATCCTCACAATAACCCTGTGAAGGGAGTACTTGTTCTCAGTTTACAAATAATAAAATGAAGCCCAGTGTGCTTTAAGCAACTTGTTTCAGGTCGTAGAGCAGAAAGTGGCAGAGCCAGAATTCGAGCCCTGTGGGTCTGCCTCCAGAGCCAGGCTCTCGGCCACAGTCCTACGCTGCCTCTCAAATACTCTAGAATTCCTATAGTGAAGTTTCTCCCACGATTATCCGGGGCCACCTACATCAGAATCTTGTTAAAAATGCAAATTTTAGGCAACATCTCAGATTTACTAAAGAATCTGGTAGAACAAGACCCAGGAATCTGCTTTTTAAGTTTACCAGGTGATTTTATTATTTATTTATTTTATTATTATTATTTTTAGGAGCTACCAAGGATTGAACCCCAAACCTCAGACATGTGAAGGAGGAGCTCAACCACTGAGCTACAGCTGCACCCCACCCCCAGGTGATTTTAATGCTCACTGCAGTTTGCAGATCAATTCCATTTTGAAGATTTCTTTTTAAGCATTTCTGGTAGGTTTAGGTTTAGGGCATCCATTTGGAAAAGATGGAAAGGATATTTCTGTACCTGTGGGATTTTCTACAGCATTTCTCTATTTCGAAATGGGTCAGTGTTTAACTGAATCTGCAACTTTTTAGTAGCCAGCTTGGGGGTGGGGGAGGGGTGGGGAGTATCTTGCTTAAACAATGGTGAAAGAAGATTCTCAGAGTCTATAGTTTGCTTTACCGTTTAATTAAGCATGATTATATATGTGATTCTAAATCCAAAACTTCAAATCGTATATATCTATATATAACAGTTTTATTGGGATATAATTCACATACCATACAATTCACTAATTTAAAGTTCACGATTCAATGGTGTTTAGTATAGACACAGAGTTGTGAAGCTATCAACACAATCAATTTTAGAAGCTATTCATGGGACCACAAGAAACCCCATACATTAGCATCCCAAGCATCCTACCCTTCAATGCTGAGCAGTCACTAATCTACTTTCTGTTTCTATAGATTTGTCTAGCCTGGACATTTAATGTAAATGAAATCATACAATATGTGGTCTTCTGTGACAGGCTCCTTTCACCTACTATAACAATTTCAAAATTCATCCATGTTGTAGCATGAATCAGTACTTCATCCCTTTTTATGACACAATAATACTCCATTGCATGGCTATGCCAGATTTTGTACGTACATTCATAAGTTGATGGGCATTTGGATTGCTTCCAGTTTTGACCTATTATGATTAATGCTGCTATGAGCATTTGTGTACAAGTTTTTGTGTGGACATATGTTTTCAATTCTTTGGGGTATATAACTAGAAATGAATTGGAGTCGTATGTTTAACCTCTTGAGAAAATGCCAGACTATTTTTCAAAGTAGCCACACCATTTTACATTCCCTCTAGCAGTGTATGAGGACTTCAAATTCTCTGTACCTTTGCCATCATTTATTATATGTCTTTTAAATATATCCATCCTAGTGGGTCAAAGTAGTATCTCATTGTGAATTTGATTTTCATTTTCCTGATGGGTAATGATGTTGAACATCTTATTATGTGTTTATTAGTCATGTATCTTCTTCACAGAAATGTCTATTCAAATCCTTTCCTTATTTTTTTAGTTGGGTTATTTGTCTTCTTATTATCGAACTATAGTAGTTTTTATTGTGTCTAGATACAAGTACCTAATGAGATATGTGATTTGTAAATATTTCCTTCCATTCTGTTCAAGTACACTTTCCTTTCCCATTTGAAACGAGAGGTTATTCTCAATTCAGCACTACTAAACTATGCTTTGTCTAAGAAGCCAATCATGGTGTTTTAGTTTCCAGGGTCCTCAAATAAATACTATACAATGGGTTGCTTTAAACAATGGGAATTTATTGCCTTATAGTTTTGAAGCTAGGAGAAATCCAAAATCAAGGCATCATCAAGGCCCCATGTTTTTCCCAAAGACTGTGGCGTTCTTGGCCTGACTGCCATTTATTCTTGGTCCTTGGCTTTTCTATCACATGACAATGCACATGGAGTATCTTCTTTTTCCTCAAGTTCTGTTATTTCTAGGTTCTGACTGCTCCCCATTGCTTCTCTGTGGCCTTCTCTCTAAAGCCTCTTGTAATAGGATTGACTCATTCTCATTCAGTTGGGCAACACCTTAACTGAAGTTACTTCATCAAAAGGTCCTATTTACGACTTATTAATACCCATAGGAATGGATTAAGTTTAAGAACATGTCTTTCTTGGGTACATAACTCTTAAGCCACCACATAAGGTAATCCCATTTTTATTTCCAGTAATGGGCTTATAAATGTATGATATACAGTTGGGGCAAAACTACTGCACCTACCTCTTGACCTCATGGCAGTTCTTCTCTTAGAAAAGCTGCTCACACTGAGGATCAAGTTGTGGAACAACAGTGGAAAGATGGGTTCTTGAGATTGTGGAACTGTGATTGGAGATTGCCTTATCTATGGACTTGTTATGTGATATAATAAATTTCCTTTTTATTTAAACTAGCTTGATTCAGGTGTTGCTTTTTGTAGTGCAAAGCATCTGAAGTACTGCATAACCCTTCCTATGTAATAACCTTTCACTTTACATGGCTAAAACTTTTTCTTATGTCTAAGCTGTACAAGAATTCTTTTGGATAATTATTCTTTCCTTAGTGCTCTAAACAGTTCTTAATTTGGTATAACTTCAAACATCAACAATTAATTCTGAGCATGTGTGCTGTGAATGGATTACCAGGGTAAGGAGATGTTGACTCCTTCCGTCCATGGGGTGGCTGGAAACCTCACAGTGGTCATCCTGGTCCTGGCAGCAAGCAGCTTCCTCCATTAAAGAGTGCTGAACAAATATTATTTTCAAATGTATGCACTGAATTACTGTATTGCTTATTTCAGAATAATTAGAAAAAATATTTAATAATGCTAAACCCAAAGTTGATGTGGGAATGGGATAGCCTTTCAGTAGCCTGAGGTTAGCTGTTTTCCTCTTTACCTCATATCCTACTTGTGGATTGTTTTCCCTTATCCTAATTTCTCTGTGGGAATAGGGAGGCAACAGCAACCTTTTGAGCACTAGTTTAGAACAAAGGCCACCTGAGTTCCATTCTATGTCTGCCACTGGACTAGGAGTAGTAAATCATCTAATCTCTCTAGAATTCAGTTCCCTCCTCTATAGATGTGGTTTGGATTAATGACCTATGGCAGAGCAGATCCCTTATGTTGATAAAAATGTCCCTACAGGCATTAATTAGTAAGTTTGTTCTTTATAAGTGCTGTTTGTTATTTATCACACTCATTTTTCTTTCATAATATAATTAGCCCTCTAAATTTTTGGTTTTCAAATGTTTAGTGATTCTGAAAATAATAGATGGGTAGAGTAGATGTCACACTATCTCCTCTGATAATGAATAGTAACTTGATAGTAATTGGAAGTGTTAGAACCTTAAACTAAAGAGGAAGTTCTATGTGGGAGGATAGGAGGAGGTCAAAAATAGAAACATAAGGGTTTCAGTATTGAATTTCTGAAATCATGTTCTCTTGAAAAGGCTTTATTAAATCAAACAGAAAATGGTATCCAAGAAAACCCTAAGCAAAACAAAACAAATTCATTATTGTTCTTTTGAGGGTAGGTAGGATTCTGGAAGATTTTAGTTTTGCTTACTTTTTTTAATCCTTAATACAAAGCCTCAAGTCTTTAAATGTTCCTTAAGTCTCGTAAATGCTCTTAAGTGTACGTAGGCATAGAAGGGATGGTAGGCAAGAGGCTGGCAAAGAGAGGATAAGGAAGTTATTTGCCTCTGTCAAAGAAATCTCAGGAAGACATGATGATTCACCTATATTTCTAGCGCAAAGCATTTTTACCACAAGTGTCTGCGGGCATTTAAGACAAAACACCAGATAACGTGTTTCACACTTAAAAGCATGATAGACTGTAGCTTTACAGGTGAGGTAATTCAACAAGCTGTGGAGTTTTAAATATCTCTGATACTAAGTGCTTTGGCTGCAAAAATAACCCCAAAGGAACATGACCTAAAAAACAGGGAAGAGTTTCTTGTCTAAACAATACAATGCGTGGGGTCGTTTTAATAAAACCCACTGCAGCATCTCCTATATCATATGGGAACACTGATGTACCTATCCGATTTTTTGGCTGGGAAGTGCCCTACTCTGGTACAGCCTAAGGTTGTGGGACAATGAAGAGAGAGCAGCTTTGAGGTATCAAACCAAACAGAAACCTTTTCTGTACTGATTACAAACAAGCCATTCAATATTGAGACATTCTCCGGAAGGGTTTTCACCAGTGAAAGTAATCAGAACTCTAAATAACATTGCATCCATTCACTTATTAATTCAACAATTATTTATTGCATACTTATCCAGGTACCAGATACAGCTGTAGAAAAGATAATGACCCAGCCCTCGTAGAGCTTGTATTCTTGAGGGGGAGATAGATAATAATTAAATAACAAGCAAAAGAAAAGAAAACAAAGCAAAGCAAAGCAAGAAAACATTGTTTTAGACAGTAATGAAGAAGACAGATGCGAAAAAAATAAAGCAGGGCAAATCTATGTGCAGTCGGTCGTGTTTATGTCTATTTTGGCTTGTGTGGTCAAAAAAAGGCTCCCTGCGGAGGTGACATTTGAGCTGAGATCTAAATGACAAGAAGGAATCAGCAGGCAAAGTACCAGACAGAAAGAACAGTACATGCGCAGGGAACGTGCAAAAGGAATGGCTAACGGTGCTGGAAGAACTTTGAGACTTCCAGAAACGGCATGAAGCCTTCTTTGGTTAAAGCAGAGTGAGGAAGTATAGGAGATAAGGTCCCAGAATTGGAATAAGGGGTTTCCAATTTTTATTCGAAGTGCAACTGGTGTCCTTTGGAGGTTTTGAAGGAGTGATGTAATACAGTATATATTTTTAAATACAATATTGAAAAAGGCCATGCGCTTCGATTTTATTTCTGTGACTCTAACTTCTAATTCCTGTACGGGTTAAGCCACACTCCGGCGGTCCCTGTTTTCCCAGACTGCGCTGGCAGCCGGCTTATTTGCACCCGACGCTCTCCAGCTGACAGCCTCAGAGGACGTGTGACAGTTGGCAGGCGCAGCGAGGCGCAGCCGAGCCAGGGCGCTGCAGGGGCCAGGGCTGCGGGAGGGGAGGAGAGGCGGCGGCGGCCATGCGCACACCGAGCACGGGAGGAAGAAGCAGCGAACCCCAGCGAACCTCCCTGGGGTCAACGCGGCGCCTAGAGGTTCGGTTCCCGAGTATTGCCGGGGTTGCTAAGAGTTGACCTCGGAAACAATGTTGGCTAGAGGCAAAGGCGTGAATCCTTGGGGGAGGAGACTATTAGGGCAACGCAAGGCCTGGCCGCGGGCCCCAGCGCCCGCACCCCGCGAGCCGCAGGTGTTGATTTGAGGCTCCCCTCCCCTCCCCTCCCATGGTCTTTCCGCTGACATCCTGCGGTGCGCGGCCCCGGGCCTGTAAATCCGGCGCCGAGTTTTGTGAACCGCCGGCATCGAGTGGCCTCGCCCAGAGCCGTCAACCCAGAACCCTACCCAGGGCCCACCGGGCCTACGCGCATCTCGGTCCTCACTTGGCTACGGACCGCTTGGGACCCCCCCTCCCCCCCAGCTGCGTAGGGGTGACCCTGCCGAGAAGACCCGAGGCGCCCGCTCCCTTGGGCCTTGGCGAACTGCGCTCCCTGGAGGTCATCTTCCCAGGGAAACCGACGCTTCGCGTTCCGGAGAGCGACCTTCGGCCTCAGGCTCCTGCTCTGCTTTCAAATCTCAGCTCAGAGGCACCTGCTCAGCAGGGCCTGCCCTCTCTACGCCGTTCGAAACAGCATCCACTCACTCGCCATCCCATCTCCCTGATTTAATGTTCTGCAGGGCATGTCCGCCAGTAGCCTTGTGTTTGTTTATTGTCTGTCTCTGGAACGTAGGTTACACGGCGCCGGGACGGTCTTGGCGCCGTACCGGAATCCGGGCCTCTCGCCCCAGGCGCAGACCCAGTAGGCCCTTCCACATTCGCTGAATGACTGATGGCAGTTCCCGGCACTGAAGAGCGCCAGAGCCACAGGCCCTCAGGGAAGGGGCGGGGCTTACCTGGCCGCGCCCCGAGTCCAAGCCCGCCCCTTCCCTCTTTTTCTTCGGAGCCCTGGAGGGGCTGAACCCCAGCGCTTTTCCTTTAAGCCTCTGCTCTCCTCCTGCAGCCACGGCAAAAACCCGGAGCCGCGGAGCTGCGGAGCCGCGCCGCCCCTCGCGGCACCTCCCTGCCAACCCTCAGGGCCGCGCTGGGCATGCTCAGTTGGCAGGGCCGCTTCAGCTCGCGGAGTAGGAATTTCGGGCGCTCTGGCTGCAGCGAGCTGAGGCGGGGGTAAAATGGAGTCCTTTACCAATGGTGAGTGGGAGGCCCGAGGCGCGGGGGCTGGGCTCTCTCGGACTCAGTGGATCGCGAGCAACCGTGACTCGCGGGGTCGGGTTGTAGTCGCCCGCATCACCGGTTTCTTGCAAGAGTTTGGGGGCGGTGGTCGGGGGTTGGGGGCGGCAGCTGGGGGCTCGGGCGGGGGCGGCCAGTGGCTGGGGGGACCGCGCGTGAAGGCCAGCCCCGCGGAGGCCCGGGTGGGGGTGGGCTGGGTGCGGCCGGGACCCAGCGCCCCGCGGCGCAGCCGGGTGGGAGGGCGAACGGCAAAGTTTGGGCTGCGGTGCACAGAGGAGTGGGCGGCTAGAAAGTTGGCTGTGTCTGCCCCGGCTCTCGGGCTGGAAGGGTTAAGCTGTGGCCCTTGCCAAACCCAACTCCTGTGGTGCGCCAGGCGCTCGTCCCCTGTCCTTCAGAGTTGCCGGCGTGACTTTTCCTAATAGGGCGGTGTGGGGGTGGGCCACTTGGCAGGCTCATTAGTGGAAGGAAGGGAAACTTGCGGGAAGCCGCGCTGAGCCCTGCCCGAGAGGGGTGCCTGCCGGCATTGCCGCCCTCCTGGCTGTTGCTGAGGCGCTCCGCAGGACGTGCAGGCTTCTTCCTAATAGTACCAGCTTTCCAGTCGAAGACATTAAATATCAAGATTCCGTCACTGTGATATCACAATGTGGCTAGAGGCGAGTCAAAGCAGGAGGCAGCACGATGCCCTGAAAACTGCCACAGCCCTAGTTAAAACGATGGCTTCTGTTTGGACCAGAAGTGCTGGAGTCACAATGTATGCGTGAAATGCCTTACCGTTTTGCGGTGTTGAGTGTTTGGGTTCCTTTTCAGGATAGAAAGTGGGAAAACTGTCACTGAGAATTCACGCCAAAATCAGGGGACTCGCTCTCCAGTTGACCTGTGCTTTCCTGTGGGTAGTTCGTTATTTCAGGTAGTTAGAGTATAGCATTAATGAAGCCAAAGTCTTATGACAGTTTGGGTGGGTTAGTTGCTACCCAAGAGACGAGACATTGTCTGCTATATCCCAAACCCTAGCCAGACTTCGTTATATGCTGTGCTTCATTCATGGGGTTGATTATGTGAACTACTCATTATAGACTCCCTGTCCCTAATTCAGAGTACTTTATTTTACTGCCATCTTCCTGTCCGTGCTGATTATAATTAGGTTTGAATTTTCTTTCAAGTTCTATTTGTAATTATGCTAAGAGTAGTCTGGTAAAGTTACTCAGAATTAAGGAAGATTTGAACTGAAGGGAACCTTAGAGACCATCTAGTACTTTATTAAGTCCTCGCAAATTCATATTCCAATGCTTATTCTTCCGTAGGCTTATTCTTTGTTCTAGGTAAAATGCTTGCAGCGTCCCTGTTTGTAGAATTTTAAATGCAAAACTACACCTTAATAAAAAAAGGAAAGTCTCTATCATGGCTGTGTCACCATTAGGTCAAGATTAGTGGTAGCTGATTTGGTGAACCTGCTTCTACAGCATTGAAGTACATTCTTAAGTCTTAAAATTTGAGCCTGTTCTCTTCTCATAGAGTATGCCCATAGATGTGAATATTTGCAAAATTGTCACATTTAGGAGAGCAATGGAAAAATCCCATAGTGGAGAGGAAAAAAGCACTAGTGCTTTGGAAACTGCATTTCTAATCCTTACCTGTGCTCCACATATTCACAGTCTATGCTGAAGACAGTTTTCCAGTCACTGTAGTTAGTATATTACAGTGGACCCTTTAACAACGAGAGTAGCGACTACAAAGTCTAAAGTCATTAAGAAATTAGATGCAGGGAATCGGACTTGGCCCAATGAATAGGGTATCCACCTACCACATGGGATGGCCACGGTTCAAACCCCCAGCCTCCTTGACCCATGTGGAGCTGGCCCAAGGGTAGTGCTGATGCTGGCAAGGAGTGCCATGCCACGCAGGGGACACCCCAGCATAGGGGAGCCCCACATACAAGGAGTGCGCCCTGTAAGGAGAGCCACCACCACGAAAGAAAGCCTGCCCAGGAATGGCGCCGCACACAGAGACCTGACAAAACAAGATGGTGCAACAAAAAAAAGAAATGCAGGTTCCTGGTGCCGCTGATAAGGATAGAAGTGGTCACAGAAGAACACAGCGAATGGACACAGAGAGCAGACAACTGGGTGGGAGGGGGGAGGAGAGAAATTTTTTAAAATCTTTAAAAAAAAGAAATTAGATGTTAGCAAATTGAGGTACTTTTCATGTATAAGGTAGACTGGATATTTTGTAACATTTGAAGGGGTAGCTGTAGAATTTTCTAGTGTCTTCAGACATTACATGGTATAGTGGAAAGTAAGTTTATCTTTGTACTTAATCCTTTGAATATAAATGAAATGCGTACAATTCTTCTCCCATAGGCTTGTATATTTTGTGCAGAGTGTTTCATTATCCATAGAATTTATGATTGCAGGATTTATCTATCTTGATATTAATTAATGTTACACAATAATTCAGGACCATATATCTTTGAGTAAAAATCTTGTTTTTACCCTCTGACCTATCCATTTGTAAAAGAGACAAGTTTAGTTTCTGTCTTGTCATTCTTGCCTTCAGTACTTATTTATTCTAGTAGGGCTTTCTGCACTTTGCCTGTTTTCCATCAAAACTTCCTTTTGATATGGTGCATTTTTCTCAGGTCCTGCTTTCTCTTTGCTGATAATGGGTTTATTTGATGAGCATCCTTTGTTAACCTGTTAGGCAACATACCACTACAACCCATTTAAAATGCTTATTCCAAGAAAGGGCTTATAATGAAGGACTTTATTTGGCTCAGGAGATATTTTTGGCTTGGCCTCAGAAGAGACTGATGTTACTGAAAACTGGATATCCTATCTGGCTTTGGGTCTTTGGTGACTTTTTTATGGAGAGATGAGCTGTATCATTACTTTAGATTGGTTTAAAAGTTGTGCCGTGTTAGGCAGGTACAGGTGAAACAATTACAAATAGTGACTTATACATTACAAAAAATTTGATGACAACTATCTTGGCCTTTTTTTTAGAGGTATTATCAAATTACTAAATTAATTATTTGATGTCTGACTTTGTCCTTATGTACATCCAGGGTTGGGGTGTTTCAGAATAACTTATTTTCATGCTAAGGAAGCATGTGCCAAGGCTCACCCTCAGAATCTGACTTATTAGGTCTGAGGTTGGCCGTAGGAATCCATGACTACATACTGAGGATACTAGAAGTATTCACCAGCAGGGAGCTTTAGAGAAGTTTATTAGGTAAGTAATCAGGATTTGGGAAAAAATTGATGGAGAAGAACTTCTTTTCCTATAATTATATATACATTTTCTACCTTTTCCAATGTGTGGTATGGCCTGAAGTAAATCTAGAGGTTATAAAAACATTTTAAAGCCCCAAACTGAAAACATAATTTAAACAGTTATTTTTTCACATAAACGTAACTGCCAGGAATCACTACAACCTGATGCATAATCAAACATGGGGGACTTTCCTGTCTTAAAAATTTGTTTTTGATTTTGGATTGGCATCTAGATGAAAGTATTTCCCAACTTTCAAAATGGGAATTTAGACAACAAATGAGATATTCTGGATTGTCAGGCAGTTTAAAATTGTTATTTCATCTTTTTATCTTATTAATAATAGTTGTCTATAGATATGCATTTAAAATTTTTTTAAAAATCTGTCAAAAATGTAAAAAAAAATTTTTGCTTATATATAGTTTTCTTTCATTCTGTGATAAATTACCAGGGAGCAGGAATAGCTTAGTGGTTGAGCACCTGTCTCCCGTGTACAAGCTCTCAGGTTCAATCCCTGGTACCTACCCCCCCCATATATATATCTATGTCTGTAATGATCGTAATAAATTACTGCATTAAGTGAAAAAAAATTTTTTAAATGGAAGATCGTGGTTTTTCTGAATGATGGCATATATTAAGTTCTTTTTATATCCTTCTGTCTTAAGATTTTTATTTCAGTCAGGAGAAATAGTAACCAAGCATAAGTAGCAATAAAACCTAGCGTTGGCATCATTAACAGTCTCTGGTTGAGGCTGTGGCTAGAAATCAATCCAGTTTCTAGCTAGAATGTAGAGGTGGAAAAGTTCTTTGCTATTATTAACTTCCAAAAAAGAGTGTTTGATCCCTCAAGGTAAAAAATAGCATAGTTTAGAAACTATTATAATCTGTGATTATCATGCATCTGTTGATGATTCTTGAGAACTCATCCTGAGAGATATATAACTGGAAAATTTGGTTATAAGGAAATTATATAGAAAAAAATGAAGGGTGATTTCCTGTGCAGGAATTCAATCAGACACTATTTTTTGAATGCACAGTTACAAGTAGGTTTTCTGTTAGGCACAGTTACAAAAAACCCACAAACCTGTGATCAGATAATGCTAACCTAAGAGAAATTAATTGGAAGACCCTAGTTTTGTTTTCATGCTAATTTAAAAATGTAGAAGAAATAAAAAAGCAGTAAGAGTTGGTCCAGAACAATATTCTAATTATGAAAGAAATGTACAGAATTTTTTAAAAAATCTGTTTATATAACATCTGTCATCAGTAAGTTCTCATTTCTGCTGATTTAGTGTTTTGCCTCTACTAGGAAAAAGCAACATTTTGACCCTCTCCATGAAAACATTAGAAATTTGAGGTATGTAGGAATTTGGCCAAGATTACCCCAGAAGTTGGGATGGAGAAAGAATTAGACTGGGGTTCTTGGCAGCTGAGGTTAGAACAGTAGAGCCATGTTCTTCCAACTAGTTACCTCATGTCTTGAACTGCAGGAGGTTGGAGTTGGAGTTAATACTACTAGGCCTTTCTGTGACATCATTGGAGCAACACAAGGACAGTCTTTTGAATCCCTAGAAATGCAGCTCTTATGAGAATTCACAGGAAACCAGGAATGGGGATGGAGAGATGTTTTGGAGCCCTTGAAAGGAGTACAGTTCCTTTTATTCCTAGTGGCCTTTGTAAAGAAGGCCTTGGCCCTGGTATTTATGGGCAGTAAGTGTGACAGTTAAGAGCCTCTGTGTCCATGGCAAGGAGGTTAGGCCTGTCCTGGGAGAAGATTAATGTACCTGTAGTACTTTGGATCCAAAGATATTTAGGAAAAATTGAAACTTGAAAATAATGATGAAGATGAAAAAAATGTGAAGGTTTAGAGGATAAAGAAGAGAGCTGATAGGTGAGATTTTCAGATTATGCCTTGAACCTTTGCAAGTCTTTGGCTTGGAAATGAACTCATGCCTAGGTTGGGGAGCAAGTTGCTGTTGTATCAGGTTGAAAGATGGGGTTGGAAGGGGAAGGTAAGGTGGGACTAGACAGACAGACAGAAATTGGGAGGATAGAGAGGTTAAATGAGTTAAGACTGGTGTTTGGAGGACCTGGGAGGAGGTAGAAAACATGTACCCGGGGGTTAGCCATACTAACTTCTCTTTTTCATAAGCAGAAAATTCAGACATTTGTAATGTTAGGACAGTTCATTTTTCTGAATGTTTTAGATTTCAAGGGAAAAGAAAATGCAAAGAGGACTATAGAGTCTTCTACCTTTTGGAACCACCTTGGTAGTGGCCACTTGCTGCCCTGTATTGCCTCCTTTTGCTTCAGTATTATATGCATGCTTATAGCTAAGCAATGAACCAATTAAATGTTCTCATTCCAATCTTAGTGTCTAAACAAGGAGGAAACCAGTTCATCCACCAGGAAAGTTTCAAAACACAATGGAGAATTAAATTCCTTTGTAGGAGAGCCTTAGAACTTCCTTTCCTTCAAGTGTGTATTGCTTTATGTAGGTCCTCCTGGGCATTCCTCCCTCGTCTTTCAAGAATGCAGTCACCAAAACAAAACTTGAGACAAAAGTCTGGACCTCTCTAAACTGGGGGGGTCCAGAGTCTTCTCCAGCCCCTGGTACTATTTGGGGAGGCCAAGCCATGGTCTGGGAATTAAAAGGACTTCTTGAAATTTCTCCAGGGAGAGCTTCTTAAGCTGGGGAAACAGGAGTAGGGAGGGGTGCAGAGAGAAAAGTGGTGCTTCTGTGGGTTGAGTGTGCACCTTTCCTCCCTAAATTTGCATAGCAATCCACTATGACCAGTGTCTGTGATCAGACAGCTGCCTCAGGTGTCATTTGGTGACATAGAGGAACTTTCTGGTGGGTGAGGACACTTCAGGCCATAGTATTTCCTATAGCTGAAACTTTTGTTTTAAAAGATTTAAAAGAGTTATTAGAATATGCATCACTGCAATAGCATTTCATCATTTCAAAGTCCTCTAGAGAAAAACTGCATAGAGACTAGTGGGAACAGTTAAAGAGCTAAATGTTTAAAAGACCTTTAAGTTGGTAGTATGATTTGAAGACAGAAGTAGTATAATACTTCTCTACTTTATTCTTGTTGCATAATTGTAAAAGGGGATTAAGTGGTTTAGTAAGGGAAGCTGCTGTGGCCCCTTGGGGCCTGGTGGGAGGAACCAGGTATGTCGCAGATTAATGAGATCAAGTCCCGGAGTTTGGATTGGTTCCTGCCTTATATAATACTTGCTAACTCTAGTTTCTCTGCTCAGGTGGAATGTTAAACGTGTCAGCCCTTGGGGCCACCAACACTCAACTCATTTCAGTATCTAGATTTGGTACTCTGTGGGAATAAGAAAGGCATCGCCCTTTAGAGCAGCCTTCCATCTGCATCAGTGCAGTCTATATTCAGAGGCTTGATAACTTGCTGGTTGCCCGAAGCATACAGAAAACTAATTGAATATGTGAAAGAGGATCTAATCTGAATTGGAGATTAAATAGAGTGTGTTGAGTTAGAAATAAGCACACATTCTCTCAGGTGTGGCCAGTTTTGTTCACAAGTGTTTGTATTGTAGTTGGACACATGGCTCTGTATTGAGATACAGACATGAGCTCATGTAAAGAAGCTTTTCTTGGCAGTTAGTCGAATATCAGTGGCTATTGATAGAAGAAATGTGGTTACAATCCCCGCCTTTTTTAATGGGCTAAGATAAGCAAACAGACCATCAATTGTAAATTGATGTCTAAGCAATTGCTGTAAAGGTTTAAGGCTACCATATACCTTGTGTTTTTGTTATCGTAAGCATGCTATGTTTTATCAGTCTGATGAGTCCGATGGAAAAGTATTTCAGAGAATTACCAGCAAAATCATTCTTTGTTCAAATCTGTCTGAGAGTTAATCTGTTAAATTTATTCACTAAGGTGTTTTCTTAGTCATAAGTTCTGTATATGTTGAAGACTTACATAAAATTTCTTTGTGGATCCCATTTAGTGATATGGATTCTCTATTAAATCACTTACAGATATTCATAATACCATAATGCTGTTTCCTATATAAAGGAATTCTGATAGATTGAGTGTTCATTCAAAACTATATCCTGATAGTTGGTGGAAATAAAAATAAACTTTTTAGCTTTAACTCTTACAAAGATATTTGAAGCTATAAATTTGCTTGAGAGATTAAATTTCAGTTACCTTTTATAGCTGTCTTTCTAAGAGGTGTCCTGAGAATGATCAAGAACTGTGGGGCCTGTTTTTATGAAGAAAAAATTTTAAAATACAAGATAAGATTGTAAATTTGGAGAACATGTTTGTTATAAACATCAGGATACGTAATTTAGCCAAGGGAAAGAAATGAGAAAATTGGAGCCAAAATAATTTCTTCCCCCAAAAGGATGTTGACTAGCATTTAAGTGAATAAAATGACATATCTTTATGTGAATTTTTATTATTGTCATAACGATAAGTATCAGGGAAAAGGAACCAGATGTTGTCAGTGTTCACTCTTTTTTTTTCCATTTTAAAAAAATTTATTTATTTATCCCCCCCCCCATTTGTCTGTTCTCTGTATCTATTTGCTGCGTGTTCTTCTTTGTCCGCTTCTGTTGTTGTCAGTGGCACAGGAATCTGTGTTTCTTTTTGTTGCATCATCTTGTTGTATCAGCTCTCCGTGTGTGTGGCGCCATTCCTGGGCAGGCTGAACTTTCACACTGGGCGGCTCTCCGTTCGGGGCACACTCCTTGCGTGTGGGGCTCCCCTACACGGGGACACCCCTGCGTGGCAAGGCACTCCTTTCACGCATCAGCACTGCACATGGGCCAGCTCCACATGGGTCAAGGAGGCCCGGGGTTTGAAACGTGGACCTCCCATGTGGTAGACGGATGCCCTAACCACTGGGCCAAGTCCACTTCCCAAGTATTCACTCTTGTACTACTTGTGTTCTTCAGTCCACGGACTATGTTACACTTGTCAACGTAATGCTTTTGGTGACTTTTTAGCAGTTTTAAATAGAGTTTTTGCTTTTTGGCATCGATGGGATTTGAGTGCCTCGTTATTCAGTAGGATTTAATTATTAGTAGTAGTACTTTATAAATTATAAATATTATATTTCTCTTATTTCTGTATTAATTTTTATTGCAAGTAAATAGAGAAAAATATGGAAATATATAGAAAAAATATATTGTACAAAAAGTTTTTTAGAGGGTGAATGCTTTGGGCCTAATTCTGTTTTATTGACACCAGAGAATGGAGGGGGTAAAATTGACTTTTTCCTTATTTTTTTTCTTTGTTATTTCCCCATTTGGTCCTTTTAAACTTCCTTTTCACATTATGTTAATAGTTTTTTCTTCATCTCTTATTTTCATTATCAAGACTAAAGACATAATAAATCAAAATTACTTCTTCATAACTCCTTGTTCTAGTCTTGCATTTGGGGGTGGGGAAAGGAGATCAGGGAAGAAGCTTAGGGTGAAATTTTTAATGCAGATTCTTTCATACTGTTTTAAATTTCCTCAATTAACAAGTAATTCTTAAAATTGGTTTTGCTTTTTACTTGTGCTCATTTATCTATTTTTAAAAAATATATTTTATTTATTTTACACCCCTCCCCCCGATTGTTTACGCTTGCTATCTGCTCTTTGTGTCTATTCATTGTGTCCTTTCTGTGTCTGCTTGTCTTCTTTTTAGGAGGCATCGGGAGCCAAATCTGGGAACTCCCATATAGGGTGGAGGAGCCCAATTGCTTGAGCCTCCTCCATTCCCTGCTTTGTTGTGCCTCTCATTATATTTCCTTGTTGGATCACTTCATTGCATCATCTCACTGCATCATCTTGTTGTGTCACCTTTCTGCATCAGCCTGTTGTTTCAACTCACTGTCTTGCTTGTCGTCTTTAGGAAGCGCCGGTGACCGAACCTGGTACCTCCCATGTGGTAGGTGGATACCCAACTGCTGTAGCCACATCCACCTCCCTATTTTTTTAATATAATAATTTTTTAAATGATTCTTCCACAATAAATACAGTAATACCTAAGTGTATTAAAATATACCTTTGCTATATGCTAACTTGTTCCAACCTCTGTTCTTAAAGCTGGGGTACAAATATGAATGCAGCATGTTCTTTCCCATGGAGGAGCTTGTATGCCAGTGGAGTTAATTTTTAAAAAAGATTTATTGACATGAATGCACAAATTAGTACACTCTCTTTGAAAACTCTCAGACTTTGAGAAGCACATTTCCCATCCCACACCTCTTCCCTCAGATATATTTGGTTTTGTATTTTTCTTTTTTCAGTTTGGATAATTATCCATGGGTTTACTTCATTTTGTAAGACTACTGCATAGCGTAACATAATAGTAAATAGCAGTTCACACTGCTGGCATTCAAATCCTGGCTCCTTGCTCCCTAGTTCTCTGATCCTTTAAGGATATTACTAGGACATTTAAATAATTAATTAAAAAAACACTAAAATTTGCACAAAACCTTAAAACATTTTTTAGTATCAGTAGTGGTCTACGATATACAGTGGTTTGGTCATATTCCAGCCATAGTGAGAGTTTGAAAATTGGGAAACAAATGGCATGTTATGTGTTAATTCTCTACTGAAAGCTTGAAGCCAGTCTAGGAGGATTCCTTCCTTTTCAGATTTATTAGCAATTTTCATGACTTTACAACACTTTCAGAGAAGGGTTGCCTAAGAGTTGAGTAACTGTTCATTCTAATATTCAGTTTAATTCTGGTCTAGGTGTGTGTTACTCTGGTTTTTTCAAGCACACACAATATTCAATACCTCATTATTTATATAGGTAGTAGAACTTTTTTGAAACTTAGATCAGGTTTTAAATATATTTTGTCTATTAGGTGGAGTTGAAATGATTAGGAATTTAAAACCAAAAGGGGTAGTGTTAACATGAAGGTATAGAATAAGGGTACTTCATAAACTGGTAACAATCCTGTATTTCATAGGCATCAGGAATGTAAACATGTCTATAGTACAATGTGTTTTTAAAATTCATACCTGTTTTGCTGTGTTTCCTCATGGGAACCATAAGCATTTGTATTTCTGCTACTGACTTAATGTTATTATTATTTTTGCTAAATGAATGTAACTTGGCAGCAATTTTTGGCACTGAGATTTAGGAAGTATGGCAATTTACCTCCCTAAATCCATTCTGCAGAGTCTCTGGATCTGTTTTTTCCTTGGTGGTGGTGGTGGTTGTGGTTGTCATCTTCTAAACAAAGATAATATTTTGAACTTCTGAAGCATACAAGCTAATGATTTTGATCAAACAAAGTTGAAGGATATAAGGCATAATCTTTTATTTAGTGGACAGTGTGGACTATGTGGGAATAGAGCAGAGGCAATCCTCCCTTTGGACCACAACTGTTCCTGAAAAACTTCAGGTTAAAGAAGGCTGTATTTTCCCATGGGAATAAGTTATTAGAGTCTATATTCCTACCCAAGGATGCTCAAAGAAGCATAAATGATATGAAAGTAGAGATACCACATGTTTAGGTCTCTATTTTCAAAGCGCTCAAAACCACATTTCAAGTTCTGTATAAAGATTGTACATGTTTATATATATGATTACAAACAACAGCTAAAAATACAGTTCTTTTGTATTTGCTCCTATAGCTGGCATCAAATATAGTATCTCACACATATCAGATGTTCAGTAAATATTACTCTAAACAACTCTGAAACAAACATTTAAATAAGTTTTGTTTTATTTGTACTTTTTAAATTTAGAGGGTTTTCTTTTTTTAAAGGAAAGTTGAATTCAATGCCCTTTTCCTTTTTCTGTTAATTTCTCTTTAATATCTAGAGTAATTCCAAATCATATTCTTGGAGTACTCATACCAGTGTTCATTTAGCTTTCCTTCCCACTGAAATACATTTATTAAATACTTGCTGTATTTCAGGCCTTGTGCTTTGTGCAGGGAAGAGAGAGTGATAAATACGACATGGTCTCAGTGTTTGGGGAGAAGGTGATGGCTGGGAGGGTGCCACCTACTTTGAAGCATTTTCAAAGTCAAAATTTAAAAATGACCCAACATTTTCCTTCTTCCCACTTGCATCTTCTTACCTTAGTTTGTAACTGGAAAGCTGCTGTGCATTTAAGACCACAGTGGTGTGGTTAAATCAATTTCTCTTCCTGCAGTGTTCCAGGGCCTTTTGGCTGACCTGCAGTTGGGGCACTTTGCTCTTCATTAGAGAGTCACAAAAACATTCCCAAGCCAGTGAGATTCAGCTTTTATAAAGGAATTTCCATACATCACACTGAGTTGGTAAAAGGCATGAATTGGTCATGTACAAGCTTTGCTGTTGCCTTATGAAAGAATGAAAAAGGTGAAGTTATGTTGTGGCTGTCAATTAGGAAAAGTCATGAAAGGCAGGGACCTTTTTTAGTTGATATAAAAGAATAACTATTGGTATGAATTAGTTGTAGTAAGAGATCAGGTATGAAAACATGAATTTTAGACCTGACACTAATCAGAAAGAAAAAGAACGTGTATGTTTCTAACATCAGTGTTAGAGGATGAAAGTCAAATAATATTTGAAAACAATTCCTCAGGGGTCACATAACAGATAAATTAGGGCAATGTGAAGATATGATTCAAAACTCTTTTCCCCCTTAAAAAATCTTCAGGCATGTCTCACCCTGGAGCATGCCCACACTCATGTCTTGGGTATATATTATCTCTTTTCTTGTTTCTCACTCTGCTCACTTGCCTACCCTATGCCATGTCCTTAAATTCCTTTATGTGATGTAGCCGAGAACCTAGAAACCCAGAGCATTGGTTCTGCTAACGTATTTGGTGAGCCTAGGAGACAGAGAGGCAAGTAACATTCCCTGACATCTGACAAAGACTGGAACTCGTAAATCAAATTTGGGGTTCGCATGTTATAAATTGGATAACGGTGGAAGAATCAACGCCTTCCAGAACAAGGTATTAGTCACGTGGGGATTTCATCCAGTCCAGCCATAGTGCTGGACCCACCTTCCCTCAACCTCAATAGAACGGCCAGAGAATTTCACACCCTGTCAGGCAGGGACTGCTGCCTCTAACCATCAGGAAGCAGCTACAGAAGAATCACCATCACCCTTCAGCTCCCCCTTAAGAATAAAGGTGTAAACTCTTGGGGGACTGGGGGAGAGTTAAGGCAGGTTAGCCTAGGGAATGAGATAAAGCAGCTGGTCAGAAGAAAGCTGGCCACTACCCCCTGGTCAGAACATAGCCATGTGACCCCACCCAGAAACCCCTAAAAGAAGGCCATTGCTTGAGTACACAGCTGTAACCAAACAGCTGAAAAGCCTGCCAAGACACTGGTCACAGGGTCCTATTTGAAAGTCCTGGGCTCAAAAGAAGCCCCAGATAACTCAAAACAGAAAAGCCTCCCCATTGGTTCCCAGAAAGCTGACAGGTGAAGGTAGAAAGGCAACCAGTTTTATTCTACACTTACTGTTTATGTATGTTCATGTATGAATGATATACTTGAACAAAATTTTATTTAGAAAATAAAAAAAAAAACAACCAGTCAGGATAGAGGACAGCAAATAGCTGGGGCCCTTCTTTAATATGGAGAAGGGGGAGGAGGGAGGGCCTTAAAAAGACTTGCCCTGGGGCCCCACACGTGGGTCTCACCCTGCAGCATGCCCCTAATCCATGTCTGAGTGTCTTGTTTCCCAATAAACTACTTGCTTGCGTACCTGAAAAAATTTTTTTTCACCTTACTCTATTTATGGAGGGACTATATGGCAGTGGAATATAGGTGGTCTTCACATTAGACAACTTGTTCCTGGAAACCACAGGGCAATAAAGAAGATTGCCTAAAGGAACAAGATATTGGTGTCTATGTTCCTGCCCTTGGATGCTCAAAGAAGCACAGTTAAATTAATGTTTTGTTCTTCTGGACCTAGGAAGTCAAGATGATACAAAACCCTTTGTTCCATGCCTGCCTTGCCTCTTCTTTTTATACTGGACATATTTACTCTATGTAGCAGTTTGATATGGTTATGAATTCCAAAAATAGATACTGGATTATGTTTGTAATCTGGTCTATTACTGGGTGTGACTGAGTTATGATTAGGGCTTTGATTGGGCCACATCATTAGGGCATCGAGTACCGACCCCTTGGTGGGTGGAGACTCACAGATAAAAGGCATGGCAGAGGACAGAGTAGGAGATTTTTGATGCTGGAGGTTTTTGAAGTTGGAGCCTTAAGCTGGAGTCAGGAGAAGAACACAGAGGAATAGAGAAGACAGCTCCTTAGACATGGCAGAAACCCTAGGGAGAGAGATAGAGCCGTTTGCCTGATAGTCTACAGCTGACCTTGTGGAGAGAGGCAAAGCCTAGAGAGCCTCACAGTCTACAGCTGACCTTGTAGAGAAAGCAGAGGACCTGAACCCAGAGAGATCATGATCCTGGAAGGGAGGAACCCAGGAAGCCTGGACCCTTGTAGACATAGGCAGCTATGTAGCTGCAACACGTGAAAATAGATGTTGGTGAGGGAAGTAACCTATGCTTTATGGCCTGGTATCTGTAAGCCCCAAATAAATACCCTTTATAAAAGCCAACAAGCTTCTGGTATTTTGCATCAGCACCCCTCTGGCTGACTAATAAACTGTATGTGCCGTTTCAAATAGCATGTTGAGACTTCCTGTTCAAATCAAGGTTTTTGAAGATTTGGAGTTTTTTCTTTTGAAGGTAGGATTATGATTCTCAAACATTTTGGTCTCAGGATTCCTTTTACACTCTTAAAAGTTATTGTCGGGAGTTGATGTGGCTCAAGCAGTTGAGTACCTGCTTTCCACAGGGGAGGTCCCAAATTCGTTCCCCGGTGCCTCCCAAAACCAACCAACCAAACAAATAGAAAAAACAAGCAAACTAGCAAAGGAACCAACTTGGAGCCAGTGTGGCTCAGCTTCCCACAGTTTCAATCTTCAGCCCTGGTATATATTAAAAAAAAAAGTTATTGTGGTCCCCGAAGAGCTTTTTATGTGGGTTGTATCTATAGATACTATGTTAGAAGTTAACAATAGGAATTTTAAAAAAGATTAATTTATTTTAAAATAGTTGTAAAACCCCTTTACATGTTAACATTTCTAAATGAAAAATAACTTTTCCAAAACAAAAAAATTAGTGAGAGGCATTATTTTACAGTTTTTGCAAATCTCTTTAATGTCTTGCTTAATAGAAGACAACTGGATTTTCAGGTCTGCTTTTGCATCCAGTCTTTTGTAACAGTACATGTCATGTAGCTTATGAAGAACTCTGCTGTACAGTCATGAGAGCATGGGAGTGAAAATGGCAAAGTATATCTTATGATGAAAATAGTTTTGATCAGACCTTGAACACCCCCTGAGAAAGTATCAGGTATTCTCAGAGGTACCTGTACCACATCTTGGAGAAGTGTTACTCTAAGCATTAAACCTACCTTTTACAGACACTAGAGAGGAATACCTTAGAATAAAACCTTAAGAGTCCTCAGCAGGTAGAAAGCAGAGCTGTTGGAATTAGGCAGTCAGTTTCTTAAGATAGATTTAGGTCATAGGAAAGGGAAGTGCTCAGACTAAGCATATCTGATAAGCCACACATAAGATGTCTTGGTCACTTGAGGATTCTGCAGTCATTTATTTCAATCCTGGATGATTCTAAAGTAGGGAGAACACAGACTTTTAAAAAAAACTTTAATTACCTTTTAAAATAATCAATTTCTATCTGTTTACTGTTTGTACTTGAAGAGTTTTCATAAGTTGTCCTACTTTCCTAATACCCCTCTTCTCTATAACATATACAACATAGACATACGTTGTTATTTTTAATTTCTTAGCCTGTTACTGATAGCTTAGTATTTTCTTCATTTTAATAAAGACCTACTTGGTTAATTATTTTTATTATTTTTTACTTGTCCTGATCTGTGGACCCCTTTGTATCATCCAGGAGTCTTGGATGATGCAAAATCCTTTGACCCATACCTGCCCTGCCATAGAATGATCTAGACCTTTAAAGAGAACTAGAATGAATCCTCTTTATTCTGGGTCTTTGGGCCCATGAATATCTAGGATTGATCTAATTTCTCCAGGCTTTGCCCCTGAGTCTAACTAGGTCAGCTGGGACCAGCCCATGGGATTTGACTATGCCGGAAACAGATAGTTAATCTATAATTAGCTTGCTATAATATAATTTCCATTTGGCTAGCAATGGGAAAAAGAGAGTATTTGCAGTAAACTACACATATAGATGCTCTCATATTCCCCATTAGCATTTTTTTGGCTTGAAGTGCTAGTGAGGCATAAACATAAAGAGGCAGGCTTCATCGCAGAATGGTTGGAAACCTTTTCTCAGAACAGATTTAATAAAGGACTTTGAATAGCACCTAAGGCTTGCTTAAATCTGAACTACTCTTTTCTTTGAACTAACCACTGCTACTTCCAACTTTCTTCCTTCTATATGTCTCACACAGAGAGATTTAAGAGTCCATTTAGGGTCCAGTTTATCCAATAGAATAAAATGGAGTGGAGAAGGTTGTTAAGTCCCTGCAAGTTGACTTCACTTACCTGAAATGTAATATGTGGCCAAATATTATGCTGCATATATTGAAATGTGTGGTTCTCTCCTTCCAGGGTTTTCATTATCTCTTTGCTGTTGGTCTGAAAGTTTTCTTGTATTTTGGCATCTACAATATTAATTTCTAAGAAGCAGACCAGATATGTGTCTTAGTTTGTGTGAATTATTTTATGCTTTGACTCTACTCTAAATGTCTTGGCAGAGGTTAATATAAATATACTTATGTGGTGTATTATCATATGTGAGCCCTGATTCTGACCCTGTAGCAATTTCTACCCAGTATAAGTCAAATGTGTTTTTTTGTTTTTGTTTTTGTTCTTTTGTTTGTTTTTGAGGTACCTGGGGCCTAGAATTGAACCCAAAACCTTGTATGTAGGAAGCTGGCACTCAACCACTGAGCCACATTGGCTTCCCTAAGTTGGTTTTAATTAATTAATTAATTTATTTATTCATTTCCATCCCCCTCGTTTTATTTCTTTATGCCCATCCTCTTCGTTTTTTGTACTCGCTGTCTGCTTTCTGCATCCATTTGCTGTGTATGTTTTTCTCTATTGCTTGTCTTCTCTATTGCTTGTCTTCTCTTTAGGTGACACCGGGAACCAATCCTGGGACCTTCTGGAGTGGGAGGGAGGTGCCCAATATCTTGGACCATCCTACCTCCCTGGTCTGCTGCATCTCTTATTGTCTCTCCTCTGTGTCTCTTTTTCTTGCATCATCTTGCTGTGCCAGCTTTTCGCACAAGCCAGCATTCTGTGTGGGCAAGCTTTCTGCTTGGGCCAGCTCACCATAAGGGCCAGCTTGCCTTCACCAGGGGGACCTGGGAATTGAACACCTGACTTCCTATATGGTAGACGGGAGCCCAATTACGTGAGCCACATTCATATCCCCAGGTTGATTTTTTTCATTTTTTTTTTTTTTTTTTTTCAGGAGGCATCAGGAACTGAATCTGGGACCTCCCATGTGGCTCAACCACTTGAGCCACATCTACTCCCAGTATATGTTAATTTACATTTACTTTTATCCTTGAGGTTAAGGAATGCTCATCAGATCATTTTTATTTTTTTATTTTTTAAAGATTTATTTATTTATTTCTCCCTCCCTTCCTTCCCCGCCCCTGTTGTTTGTTCTTTGTGTCTATTTTGCTGCATCTTCTTCTTTTGTCCACTTCTGTTGTTGTCAGCAGCACAGGAATCTGTGTTTCTTTTTGTTGCATCATCTTGTTTTGTCATCTTGTTTTGTCAGCTCTCTGTGGGGGCGGCGCCATTCTTAGGCATGGCTGCACTTTCTTTCGCACTGGGCGGCTCTCCTTACAGGACGCATTCCTTGCGTGTGGGGCTCCCCTACGCGGGGACACCCCTGCGTGGCACGGCACTCCTTGTGCATATCAGCACTGCGCATGGGCCAGCTCTACACGGGTCAAGGAGGCCCAGGGTTTGAACCGTGGACCTCCCATGTGGTAGACAGATGCCCTAACCACTGGGCCAAGTCCACTTCCCGAGAGTTTAAGTTTTGATGCTGGAGTCCTGAGAAGTAAATACACAGAGAAGCAGATATATGAGGAAAGAGGGAAGGCTCCATCAGACATAGCAGAGGCCCTGGGAAGAGAATGAGCCTGATAGTCCAAAGCTTACCTTGTGAGGAGAGTAGAGCAACTGAACTGAGCCCAGAAAGAAATGAGCCCCAGGGAGAGAGATAAGCCTTATGCTAACCTATGGCTAAGAAAGGAAAGAGGTGGGACCATGGAGCCTTAGGAGAAAGAGGAAGGCTGAACCCTTGCAGAGATTGGCAGCCATCTTGCTCCAACACATGGCAACAGACTTTGATGAGGGAAGTGACCTGTGTTTTATGGCCTTGTGACTATAAGCTTCTACCCCCCAAAAATACTCTATAAATGCAAGCAGATTTCTGGTACTTTGCATCAGCACCCCTTTACCTGACCAATACAGGACTGTTCTAAATAAAGTGGCTGTGAACATTCTAGTACAAGTTTTTGTGTGGACTTTTGTTTCTCTTTGGTAAATTCCTAAGAGTTGTTTGATTGGGTCATATTGTAGGTGTATGTTTTAACTTTTTAAGATGCTGCAAAAACTGTTTTCCAAAGTGGTTGTACCATTCACATTTTCATCAGTGTATAAGAGTGCCTATTCTCCACTTTCTTAGCAATATTTGGTATGGTCAGTCTTTTTAATTTTACTAATTTTTAATTCCCTTAATTTTCCTTCTTTTGAAGATGCTTTTATTTTGCCTTCATTCCTTAATATTTTTACTGGATGTAGAATTTAGGGTTGATGGTTCTTTTCTTTAAGTACTTTTAAGATGTTGTTCCATTGTCTTCTGGCCTCCATAGTCTTCTGTTAAGAAATCCATCATGTTTGAATTGTTCCCCCATATATAATGTGTTTTTATTATTAAATATTATTATTTTAGTTGATTATGAGTTTTTCTTTGCTTTTGGGTTTGATTATTTGTGTCTTGACTTGATTTTCTTTGGTTTATCTTTCATGTCATTGAGCTTTTTAAATCTGTAAATTTGTCTTTCACCATATTTGGGGAGTTTTTGGCCACTACTTCTTCAGAGAATTTTTCTGTCCCAATGTCTTTTTCCTGTCATTTTGGGACCAGTTATTAAATGTTACTTCTTTTAATATTGCCCTACATGTTCTTCAGGCACTGTTTGGTTTTTTGTTTGTTTGTTTGTTTTTGCTTTTTAAACCTTTTTTCTTCTCTGTTCTTCAAATAGAATAATTTCTGTTCATATTTAAGTTCATTGATTTTTTTTCTTTGTCTTCTCCGATCTGGTCTTGAGACTATTCAGGTAATTTTTTTAAAGTTTCAAGGTATTTCATTTTTTGGTTCTAAATTTTTTTTTTAGTAATTTCTATTTTTCTGCTGGTAATTTTGCTTTTTCATTTATTTCAAATGTGCTCTCCTTTACCTAATGGAGCATAGGTGTAGCAAGAACTTTAAAGTATTTGATAACTCCACCCTCTGTTTGCCTGGAGGAGAGAGGAGAGATAAAGCAGGGCACCATTATGCCCTGTCATGTGCTTGATCTCCCACAGCTGAGCTCCAGAGAGAAGGAGCTTTAGACATCACCTCCATGTGTTTGCTCACCCATAGCTGCAACCTGGTGAGACAGCATCTCTTGATGGTGCCTTAATTTGGACATTTTCACAGCCTTGGAACTGCTTCTACTCTAATAAATCCCCATTTTAAAAGCCAATCCATTTCTGGTATGTTGCATTGGCAGCCTGTGACAAACTGAAACACTATATGTAGAAGTAATGTGGGAACAAAGAATATGTTCCAAAATAGTTAGATGTTTGATTTTATTTTTCTGAAATTATAATTAACTCAGTCAGTATATCTACTTTAATGTTTTGTTGCAGTGTTCTGTGGGCAGAACGAGAAAAAGGTGGGGGTGGGATGGTTTTAATATGGCTCATCATGCACCATACTTTGGTCCTGGGTCAGTTCACCCTCATTGTGTATAATCATATTTACCTAATTTAATAATTTGCTGAAATCTTCTTAATTTTCACTTTTTATAAAGTTTATAGCCTTTTGCATTAGATGGTATTTTTGTTTCTTGGGATGCTCAAGTAAATACCATACAAAGAGTTGGTTAGACAGTGGAAATTTATTAGCTCATGGTTTTGAAGCTAAGAGAAAGTCCAAATCAAAGTATCATCAAGACAATGCTTTCTTTCTGAAGACTGGGATTCTGGGGGTGACTGCCAGCAATCCCTGGTCCTTGTAATATGGCAGTGTGTCTGGCCTCTTCTGGCCTCTAATTTTCCATTTCAGCTTCTTTCTTCTGTGTTTCTCTTTTTCTATCTGAATTTCATTCGACTTATAAAGGACTTCAGTAATAGGATTAAGACCTACCCTGATTAAATTTGGGCCATACCTTGGCAAAGTAATTTCATCAAAAGTCCTACTTATAATGAGTTCACATTCACAGAAATGGATTAAGTTTAAGAACATGCTTTTTTTCTGGGTACATAGAGCTCAAAAACCACAGATGGGGATGATTTGAACAACTTATGGATATTTCTGTGACAGTTTAGGGGAAATACTTGTTTTAATTGGTTTTAGTTTAGTTTGATGTTTTTAATTTTTTTTAGCTAAAGCCGTATCTGTGCAGCTTTTTTCTTTATCTGATCAAGTTGAGAATTTGGGAATTTTCTGAACCTGGATCTAAAGTTTTTGATCATGAGACTCTCTTGTGTATTTCAAGTTAAAAGTTTTGTGCATGGCTCTGATATCAATTATAATAATAATATTATTATACCAATACTTTTTTTCATCTAACCTATTGCTTTTTACATTTATCTTAATTCACAGATTTCCTAAATGACTTTATAAAAACATACCTTTTTAAGTATAAGAAATGTTTACTATCTAATATGTGAATCATAATCAAAATTAACCTTCAGTAGAGCTTCAAAATCCCCTGAAAAAGAGCTGGAGTAAAAAGCTGCAGTGAAACTTAGTTCAATGAATGTATCTAAACTAAATGAATATATCTAAACTAAAACTTAAAAAAATAAATTCCATGCAATATGATTTGCTGTATACTTTAAGTTGTTAAGTGAAACATATTTTTGGGCAAATTGACCTTATTTTTGGTTGTGGAGGTCAAGGTGTCATTCCATATATAGTACCTTTATTAGCTAGGATACCAAGTTCTATGTCCCACTAACTCTACAGTGGAGTCATTGATTTTTTCCTGTGATGGTCATATATTCAGAATAGTCTTTGTAAAAAATGTGTATAAATATTTGCATAAAAAAACTAATGTTAAAAATTGAATACATCAGCACTTAGCCAGAAAACTCTTGTTTTAGAAATGATAGATTTTTCTTATTCTAAGTACTAGATTTTACTGTTCTGCATGTCACCTAGTAGTGTAGAGCAAAAAAAAGTGACACCAGATAGATTGCTTGAAAAAATCAGCTATAATAAAACTTGAGAAATTTCTTTTAAAATGTCTTTTTCTTTTTCAGCAATCATGTCTGGGCTTTGTTATGACTGAGATCATGATGGAACCATATTGCTCAGTCCTGAGCCTGTCTGTTCTCTACAGTGGTTTTTGTTTTTCTGGCTTGGTCTTAAAGTTTTAAGAAATCATTTTATTATAAAATGTAATAACTTATTTTTAAAAAACTTACAGCTCTCTTTGTTCTCTTTAAAGGAACAAGGATACCTAGGGTAGAGTAATAACGTGGCATTTAGTAGACTTGCTGCTTAAGTTGACAATTACTTGGACAATGTGTTAGGATGTCTTGTTATTTGCAGAGAAAGGACTTAAAGAAAAAATTTTTTTTAATCTACCACTTTGCACAAGAACAAATGACTTTGAGGTTGCTTAACCATTTCCTGTAAGTCTGGGAAAGTGGTTGTTTTCAAAATCATCAAGCTGAATTTGGATAGATCTAAACTTAGCTGAAAAGTTCTGTGGGTTAAAATCGCTCATGGTTTCACTTCCATCTTCCTGTAGAGAAGGTTAAAATTTTAAATTAAAACAAAAAAGTTCTTTGGTTTCAGTCATTTCTACAAACCAGCTGAATAATTTTTGACAAAAGTTAATTGTTTTACCTGTAAAAGTTAATTGGATTAGAGGGTCTCTAAAAATGTTTCCAGTTTTATAAAACAAAAGTTTAATATAGTGCATATAGTTCAACATAAAAGAGCATTTTTTTTATACCCACTAAGTACAAGCTGAGAAAGTTGTGGAAGCCAGTGTCAGGCACATTATGGTGGATGTGTTAATAATCTCTTGGATGGGTGGGCCAGTTCCTAAATTTCTCTTATCAGCAATTTTGCTCTGAACTAGAGGCAAGTCTGTGACTGCCCCAGCCCAGTTCTGGAGGCTGCAAAGACATGAAACATTTCCCTGGCACTAGGGACCTGGTTTGACCCTCATGGTCTATTTTAAATCACAAAAACAGTGACATGGTGTTGAAGGGTTTAGCTATTGCAATTGGAAAAATTTGGATTTAAACTTGACTCTGCCACGTCCTAGCTTTGTGAACTTGAGTAAGTTCCTTAACCTCTCTCACTTTTTCATCGGTAAAATATTGTCAGTGTTAAATGAGATGATGTGTAAAATGCTGATTAATAATACAGAGAGTTAATGATTATTCAGCACTTACTATGCGCTAAGCCCTGTTCTAAATGCCACACTTACATCATTTAATTCTCACAACATCTCAATGAGATTGTACCTGAGGGCTAAGAATTAACAAATAATTATGATTGCTAAATCCTTATATAGACGCCTTTATATTATAAAATAGCAAAAAATTGATACCTGACATTGCTTATTCTAGAGTTAACCTCACCAGTGTGTATGTTTGGTATTGTGATGGTAATTCTAGATTGAGCTCATCCTTGTGTATGCATACTCCTGGAATGGTAACCACTCCACCCTCCTCTGTTTAGTATTCATATGGAAAACCTTGTGACTGACATTTACTCTGTATTTTCCTATCTCAGAACTTTGATCTCTGAAAATGATTGTAACTTTGTAACTCCAGCTGGTTTGGAGTCCACCCCCAGCATGGTCAAACTATTAATGTTTATTAATGAAGGAACCTGTGTCCAGCTCCAGCCCAATTATTCATTAGCACCCTGATGTTATAAAACACTAGACTTTCTACAGATCAGAGGCAATTTTGGGACCAGTAGGCCACTGTGCCACTGATTGCACAACCAATAAAACTTTTACTCTCTCTGAAACTCTGGTGTCTCAGGAATTGACTTTAAAGATGCATTGGGGGAAAATAACCTGCTTTCGCTCAGTATCAAAATGGGTACTGTTACTACCCACATTTTACAAATAAGTAAACTGAGGCTTGAAAAGATGAAATAACTTGCTCAAAGTCCTACAGTTAGAAGGTGACAGAGCACTCTGATTGCAGAGACCATTCTTAACTACTTTGCTGTCTGCCTTCCTGCTGCTCAGCCCAGTGCTGGCATGTGATCAAGCCCTCACTGAACGTTAGTTTTAATAATTATCATCACTGGGGTGTAAACGTGATAGTGGTAGTGGGGGTGATCTTGGTTTTACTTCCTTAAGTGTCTGACTGGTCTTATGCTAGGATTCCAGGCAGAGCTTCCTCACATCCCTTGATGAAGGGGTGAAAAACGGAAATCATGTACATCAAGACCTTTGGGCTTTGGAGGAAAAGCCCACAGCTGCACACAAGAGTATACATAAAGAGTGCAAGTGATCTAAATACCAAGAAGTGTTCCGTTCTGTGTGCCTGAGTTGAAGTCTGAAGTAACCTTAGGTCCTGCCTGTGTTCCCATTCCAAACATACCATAGAATCATAGAACTAGTATGTATAGCATAATCTCAATTTTGTTTTAGGGAATAAAATTAGTCTGTAAGAATAGTACAACTTCCATTTTTCTTTGCTCATTTCTTTGTAGGTCAGTAATTTTAAGTGGGCTTAACTGGTGTTTCTTTTTCTGGGTCTTGCCTGAGGGTCACCCTTGTAGCTGTCATCCAGCAGCTTGACTAGAGTTGGATGGTTCAACAGCCTCACTCACATAACTGTAAATTGGTGTTGCTTTTGCCTGGGCTTGTCGCTCAATGTGGTTCCTCATTCACAAGGAGACTAGCTCGGATTTCTTCTCTGGTACTCTGAGGGCAGCAAGAGAGAAAAAGCAAAAGCTACAAGACTTCTAGAAGCCTAGGCCTGGAAATTTGTAGCATCACTTCCTCTGGGTTCTGTTGATCAAAGAAAGTTGCAAGGCGAGTACAGATTCAAGAAGTGGAGATATAGACTCCCCCTCTTAATAAGAGGTCCCTTGGGAGATTAATAGTAAAGCCTGTCTTGGTGTCCAGATTTCCCGATTTCACTGTGCAGAGCCATTGCTAAGATACTGCAACAATCTTAATAAGAGGTTGATATTTTCATTGATTTATTAACCTTAGATCTTGGCAGATTAAATCATGATCTGTACGTACTTGAATTTTTTCCTGTTTCTTTACATATAAAAAGTAGAAAACGTAGATAAAAATACCCAACATACCTACAACTCCACCACCTCGAAATAACAACTGGTAACATTTTTATTTAGTGTATCCAGCTAGATAAAGACATATTGAAGCCGGCTAGTAAATTAGGGAGTCAATAAATGGATCCAGAACCTGGCAGAGATTCCACGTGGACAACAATAACCCGAAGATGGCTGCTGGAAGACCCTCCCCAAGATTCTGCCACTCAAAAGACTTCCTCCAGAAGCCAGGAGAAGCCTGGATATTCCTGGAGGACTTTATCATGGGGCCCTCCTGGGAGATTGATGGGAGAAATAAGCAATCAAAATGATAAACAGCTGGAACTTCTCCCCTGCCATTAGCAAAGGGGTGGGATAATCAGTAGTTCAAAAAGGCAGGCACAGGGCCTAAGCTCTCTCTCTAGTGCGCTCTCTTGCCTGTGGACCTGTCCTGCCCTCTGTGCACCACTCTTGCTGTTTTTCCTCTGCCATGTGGCCACACAAGTAAAACTTGGGCATTTACAATCTGTAATAGGGAAATCAATCCTCTTCATCACTTTTTAGCCTCTTCCTCTCTACCTAGGACCACTGGCTTGTTATTTTCTCCCATTTCTCTTCCCTCCCCACCTGAATAAATTACTGGCCCAACCGACCCAACATGCTCTTGAAATTCATTTCTGTAGCATAGTCAAAGAACCTAGATAAAATCTGGTAACAATGTTTTGTGTGTATTTATTTAAAATTCTGTAAATTGTTCTTTATACTATATTTTGACTATCTTTTCATATTTAAGGTAGAAATAAGTAATTTTTATGTTTGCATAATATTTTATTTGATATGACTATACCTGTCCTCTGTTATTAAACATTTAGGTTGGTTCCCTTTTTTGCTATGTAAATGATACTGCTGTAAGCATTCTTATACATCTGTTTATCTCTTTGTGGTTACTCTTAGGATAAATTGTTCTTTTATAGTTTGTCAAAGATGATGAACATTTTTATTATGTTTTTTATTACGTGTTGATGTGTGATCTTTGAATTCTCTGGTTTAAACTCAATGATTATAACTTTGCAGAGCTAGGTTCTTAATTATTATAAAATTGTTCATTAGACAATCCCAGTAAATTTACAAGTTTTGGTATATATTTGGGAGAACTTAAATATGTACTTTTTTTTTTAAGATTAGATTACAGCTTTATTGTATTTTTTCTTTCCCCCGCCCTGCTGTTTTTGCTGTCTATATCCGTTTGCTGTGTGATCTTCTGTATCTATTTCTCTTTTTGTCTTCTCATCTTTCTCCTCTAGGATTCACTGGGATTCGATCCTGGGGACCTCTGATGTGGAGAGAGGTTCCCTGTCAATTGCGCCACCTCAGTTCCTGGTCTCTGCTGTGCTTCACTTCGACTCTCCCCTTCGTTCTTTTTTCTTGCATCATCATCTTGCTGCATGACTCACTTGCATGGGCACTGGCTCACCATGAGGGAACTCAGCTTGCTGCGCAGGCACTTGACTTGCCACATGGGCCCTGGCTCGCCACATGGGCACTAACGCGGGCATTCGGGTCACCATGCAGGCACTTGGACGAGCATTTGGCTCATCATGCAGGCACTGGCTCAGCGCATGGGCACTCAAGTGGGCACTCAGCTTGCCATGCCGGTACTCACGCAGGTACTCAACTCACCATGCAGGCACTCGGCTCACTGCGTGGGCCCTCGGCTTGCCATATGGGCACTGGCTCGCTGCATAGGCATGCTTTCTCTTCTTCTTTTTCACCAGGAGCCCCCAGGAATTGAACCCAGGTTCTCCCATATGGTAGGCAGAGGCCTTATCACTTGAGCCATATCTGCTTCCCAATATGTACTTTTGACAGGATGAATTCTTGGGTATGAGCCATAGGCTTACATCAATTTACCTTTAACATATTCTCAAAAATAGTAATTTTTTAAAGCTAGTTGAAAGTGGAAATCTTTGTACATATGTGTGTGTGTGTGTGTGTGTGTGTGTATATTTATTCCTTAAACATTTTATTTGTGACTCAAAATGTGTAAACTTAGTTGCTAGTGTCATCTCATGGACCAAAACTTTTATTTTGTATGTGGATCCACTGACTGAATACTGATATATGATGTCCAGGATGCATCTAATTCCTAGATTTAAAAAAATTTTTTTTGTTAAAGTAGTCTGAGAACTTTTTATTTTTTACCTCCCTCCCCCCACCCCTATACCAATAATCCCTCATGTTTTTCTTGATCATACCTGACTTGGCAGCAATGTTATTTTGGGGATTCATCTTTGTAGGGTCTTTCTGATGCATAACTTAGTGTCTCAGTTTCCTAGGGCTGCTGTAACTAACTGGGTAGCTTAAAATAAGAAATTTATTCTCTCACAGTCCAAAGTCAAGCTAGAAGTCCAAAATCAAAGTGTTGGCAAGGTATTGGTGAGGTTCAGAGAAATCCTTTCTTGCCTCTTCCTACCTTCTGGTGATGGCCAGCTATATTAGTCAGCCAAAGGGGTGCTGATGCAAAGTACCAGAAATCGATTGGCTTTTATAAAGGGTATTTATTTGGGGTAGAAGCTTACAGTCAGGCCCTAAAGAGTCCAACTCAAGGTACTATAAGAGGTACTTCCTCACATGTTGACGTAAAATGGCAGGCGATATTTGCAAGGGTTCAGCTCTCCTCTTTCCTCTTAAGGCTCATGGGCCCAGCTTCTAGGGCTTCTCAGCTGCTCTGTTCTTTTCACAAGGTCAGCTGTAAACTATCAGGTGAATGAGAGCTACAGCGTCAAAACCAAGTTCTCTCCTCTGCCGTGTCTTTTTCTGTGTATTTACTTATCTGTGTGTCTCCTTCCTTGTGAGAGTCTGTTTTATCAGCCCACCAAGAGGTTGTACTCTAATGATGCGGTTGAATCAAAGCCCTAATTGTAACATAATTTAATCAGACATCTCAGCTGAATCTAATACATCAGTTAATCAGACATCTCAGCTGAATCTAATACATGCCCAGAGGAACAGTTTACAAACATAATCTGTTTCTCTTTTTGGAACTCATAAATAATATCAGACTTCCACACCAGCAATCCTTGGTATTACTTGCCTTGTAGATGCATCACTCCAATTTCTGCCTCCGTCATCACATGATGGTTGCTGTGTGTGTCCCCCTGTTTCTTCATATGGCCTTCTGTAAGGACACCAGTCATTGTATTTAGGGCCCACCATAATCTAGTATGACCTCATCTTAACTTGGTAACATCTATAAATACTCTGTTTCCAAATAAGGTCACTTTCATAGTTACTGGAGGTTATAACTTCAATATATATTTTGGAGGGATATGGTTCAGCCCACAGCATTCAGTTGTCATAGAAACAATTTTCTTTTTGTATTTTTATTTAATGCAATATTTAATTATTACATAACTACAATAATAACTATAACTAGCATCAACTAATTTAAGTACAAACCATTTTTGGTAAGAATACTACTCCTGTTGTTGGTGCACAAATATTAGAGAGTGGCCCTTTAGTTGTAGGCATTTAGCTGGCACTTGGCATCAGAAAATGTCTTACGAGGGAATGGAGAACATTGGTTAATTCAGAGGTTTGTTAGGTGGATATAGGTTAAAAGAGTGTCTGCCTTGTTTGTTGAGGCTGAAAGTTTTTTTCTTTCCGGAAGGAAATTATTCCCTTCTCATTTTTCACTCTTGTTTTACACTTGTCATTTGCATTAAGCTGCAGATGTTTATTCATCCCACTACTTGGTCCTTTACATTAGATGTTTTATATTTGAGGAATTCCATGGCAGGGTTCTCTGTGTGCTACAGCCCCTGTTTCTATTTGATACTTTTGGTTGTTGGCACATCTTAGTAGACTCCTTTTCATCTTAAGTGCTCTTATTTGTTAGCTATTTAAAATAATATGCTTCTTAGCTACAAAATTGAACCAGGAAATAGTTCATCTTCTTTACTTCTTCCCTCCAGTATTAACATGTTGATTTTTGCTCATAGTACTACAAAATTGCGCAGGAAATAGCAGCTGTGCTTAGGGTTAGATGCAGTGAGTAACACAGTAGGTAGACTGTTAAAAAGTGGAAAATTTACTGTTTTAATTTGGTAAAGTTTAATTGATGCATGTGTATTGCTGCCCTTTAGAGTATTTCAACCAGAATATGTTCAGCATTATATAAATTGCCTTCTTATAAATTTTAGCTGTCATCACAGTTTTATTTATAAATGCAAATAAATCAAATGAGTGTGTTAGTCAGGTTCTCTAGGGAACCAGAATCAACAGGAGATATCTGTCAATACTATGTGATTTTGTCTCTCACATGACCATGGGTATGCACGAGTCCAGGTTCCACAGGCAGGCTGCAAACCAGGGGCTCCGATGAAAGTCCAGTGAAAGTCCTTAATGACTTTTCAGGAGATGTTGGCTATCCAAACGCGAGCTGGGAAATTCTCTCTGAATGCTGAAATCACTTCTCCTTTTAAGGGCTTCAACTGCTTGGATAAACCATCACTCATTGCTGATGTTAATCTTCCTGATTGATGTAATCAGCTATCTATGTAGTAAAGTCACTGGTGACTAAAGTTCAAATAAATGTCCTTGTATTACAATTAGCCAGTGCTTGCTTTACCAAACAACTGGGCACAATTACCTGGCTGAGTTGACACATTAGTCTAACCATCACAGTGGCCTTTAGATACCATTAATCTATAAGGATGTTTTGGGGGTAGTTGTAACATTTTTATAATCAAAGTGCCATTTGACAAATGTTTTACAAATCAGAGAATTTAAAACTTGAAACTGATGAAAATCTCTGTGAAACATACATTACCATCCGAAGTCATCCTCTTCTGTACTGACATTGTCTTTTCTGTGGCTGATTCTCAAAAACATCAAGAGACCAGTGTTGATGTTGATCATTTGGTATTAGTGGGGCAGAAGTCAAAATGAGGTTTCTGGGCTCTTCTTATTTTGTGAAATTTATCTACTGATATGTGTTGCAAGTGGCATTTAAACATCCGTCTTGAATAGTGTAAAAAGTGTGAAGAGGGAGATTACACTTGTAGATTTTAGAAATACTAGGGTGGTTGGCTGAAAATTAAAAATATATTTCCTTGTGATTTGAAGCTTCTACCTCAAGAATTTAACATAGTAGCAATTAACTTTCTGTTAATGCAGCACTTTATAGTTTGCAAAGTGTTGTGACCCACTTATTTTATTTGACCCCTATGGTAATCTAAGTATACAGGGTAGGTGTTGTTATCCCCACATTGCCAATGAGAGAACACAAATAGTAAGTGGTATCTCTTTATTGTACTTTATGCTTCCTAAACCATAACTGATTTAAATTATATACAAGATTTTAGGAAAAAAGAGGAAATGTGGCTGGAGAGGTCTCCGTAGAAATGAAATGCAGTGACTCAGAGCTCATAATCTCTGAAGTGCTACTAAGTCCTGCTGATTTAAGACCTAGCTGCAGAGCAGGTGTTAGAAGGACCTTGCTAACCTCAGAGCTAACACTTTCATTCTCCCTTATTCCAAGCTTTAATAAAGCTGGGTTCAGCCCTCAAAGAGTTTATGAGAGGTCATGGAGGTATCTTATTAAGTAAGAGTGCATTTTAATGTGTTGCATATTGCTACTTTCATTTCAGCATTTATAACAGGCTTCTTTCCTGCAGGTACCAGGGATACCAAGGTGAATGAGATAAGAGCCCCTACCTGGAGGAGTTATTCATTTGTGAAGCAAAATTTATAATTCCAGTTTATTTATGCAGAAATTCCCTGTTCTATGGGGTGAACCAGGCTTTGAGATTTTTCTAAATCTTCCCTTTCTTAACCTATAATTCTTTAATAAGAAAGTTACTGGGATTCATATGTACCCATTACTCTAGAAAAATAAATATGGAGCAAGTATTAGAACTCAATTACTTTATAAATGTGAAATATGGAAATGTTTTAAGTAGTGTGCTCTGCTTCCATTTTGCTGGCTTGAGGCTCTGCTGGTGGTATGTAGTACAGAGAGAGGTGACTCATAATTCTGGAATGATTCCTCTGATCTCTCCTTGTAGCTTCTGTGGAACATTGGCAGGGAGACCAGCATAATTAACACTGCTCAGTCTAATTATAAACAAAACTTTATGTACAGCGGCCACCAGGAAGCAAGCCCATACTGGATAAGATTCCAAGGTGGCAGAATTACTTTAGAAAGATAACGAGATAATGTCAAGTTTACTACAAATCAAGTTGCTTTTCCTAGGTTGTTCAAGGAGTTACCATAAGAAAAAAAAATGAATATAGCAATATTTGTGGAAGTCTTCCTGGGATATTTTTTTTAGGGCCAGTATCCACTTAAGCATTTCTTTATTACAATGCTTCTAACCTTTTTATTCTAATAGAACAGTTATACATTTTAATATTTGTGATGTAATATTTTAAGGAGATAGGGGGAACTAGGTCAGAATAGGACATTTGCTCCAATAATTGTTAGATTGATTTTTAAAAAGTAAAAGGAGTCGTGGATTTGAAAAAACAGTTTGGACTAGTGTACTAAAGAGGGAGAAAAGAGAAGCCTGTGAGCTGAGGAGAGTGAGGAGGGTAGGACAGGGGTACAGAGGTGAAGTAGCCAAAGCCGCCATGTATGCTTTAAAAGAAACCAAGATGTTTGCAGCAGTCTGGTCTCACATGCTAGACAGAGGCAGAGCAGGCACTGGGCATGGATGTATATGCTTAGGGATTTGTGGACCCTTGGCTGAGGGCCAGGGACCTTTTGTTAGTTTCTATTTAGGTTTGGCTGTTGGGTTGCCAAGATTCAAAAGGGTGATTTTTGTCACATAGCTGTATCCTGAACTATTGCATGGTTGTACTTCTGCAAAATGAACCTTAGCATTGTGATTACCCTAAGAAAGAATTTTAAATTAGATGCTTAAAAATAGAGCCACTTTTTAATTTGCCTGTTGAGAAGAACTCAGTTAAAATTTTAAATGAACACTTGTAAAAAGGAGTTTCCTTTAAAAATAAAAGTATAAAAATCCAAATATAGAAGTGGATAAGTACAATCTTTGACTTAAAAATACATTTTTTTTTTACTTTTTGAGAGATCATTTAAAGTGTCCTTTATTTATTTATTTTACTCTCCCTCCCCTCCCCCCCCCCCCCCCCCCCAGTTGTCTGCTGTTTCCATTTGCTAAATGTTCTTCTGTGTCTGCTTGTAATTTCATTAGGTGGCTCGGGGAATGGATCCTGGGACCTTCCGGAGTAAGAGAGAGGTGATCATTCTCTTGCACCACCTCAGCTCTCTGTTCTGCTACGTCTTCTTATTGTTTCTCTTCTGTGTCTCTTACTGCGTCATCGTCATCTTGCTGTACCCATGTCAGGTGGCACTTCTGCGTGGGGCAGCATTCCTGTATCGGACAGCATTCCCTTGCAGGGCAGCACTCCCACATGGGCCAGCTTGCTGCGCGGGCGGCTTTCCCTCACCAGGAGGCCCTGGACATCGAACCCTAGGCCTCCTATATAGTAGATGGGAGCCCAACTACTTGAGCCACATTCGTTTCCCTAAAGTGTCCTTTAAATAGCAGCTCCTCTAATTCATTTTAATACCTGAATTTATAAGAGTTTCCCTACCTTTTTATCTTGGAGGATGGGGAGATGTATTTTCTAAATTTGAGTATAATGAGCATTAGCGTTGGATAAACGATGTTGCATTTCTCAGAGATTCTTGAAAGAGTGACAGATGTAAGAGAGTTGGACTTTTTATGAGGATCTGCTTCTAGCCCAATAGCTAACTCTGATTTTCCTCTTTAGTTAGCCTAGCTAGACTTTTGACAGGAAGTGAAAAATTGGTCTTGGACACCAATCAGGATTTGGTGTATGGGATTTTTTTTGCCAGTTTCTAGGAGAATATTATTTAGAGTCAATAATATGGCTTTCCTGTCCTGTAGCAGCATTTATTTGCTTTATTTTTCTTTTATTTATGTTTTCTATTGATTTCTGCTCTGTTCTTTATTTCTTCTTCTACTTACTTTGGTTTTAATTTCTAGTTTTTCTAGCTTCTTATGGTGAAAACACAAGACCGATTTTAAACCTTTTCCTCATTTAAAGTAATAAATAAGTCAAATTTTGATATATTGTGTTTTTATTGCTATTCATTTAAAAATATTTTCTAAATTTCCTCAATTCAAAGGGAATTTAGACCCATGGATTATTTAGGAGTTTGATATTTATTTTCCATATGTCTAAAGATTATCTAGATAATATACTCTTATTAATTGTTAATTGTTAGAGAATATTGTTTCAGAAAGACTTTCATATTTTTGAAGTTAACCGAGACTTATTTATGACCCAGGATTTTGTCCATTTTGCTGAATGTTCCATATGTGTTCTTCAGCTTGGTATTTTGTTCTGTAAATGTCAAATTAGGTCACATTCATTGATGGTATTGTTCAGATCTTTTATAACTTATTTTTTGCCTACTTGCTCAACCAGTTATGATAAAAAGCTGATCAAATCTCTAACTTCGAGAATTTTTCTATTTCTCTTTTGAATTTTGTCAAAACTTTTTGTCAAAACCTCTCCTTACAATGTTATAATTGCTTTAAGCAGATGTCTTTTAAGGAAATAATGAGAAGAAATTTTTATTTTTACCGCCTATTTATCATTATTGGTATTCTTTCCTTTTTGAAGATCTGAATTTCTACCCGGTATCATTTCATTTAAGCCCAAAGAACGTACTTTGTAATTTCTTCATTTTGTGTCTACTTGAGATGAATTCTGTCAGCTTTCATTTATCTGAAAATGTGCTCATTTACTTTTGTTTTTAGAGAATATTTTCTTCGGACGTGGAATTCTGAGTTGACTTTCTTTTTTCCTTGCAGCCTCATAAAAGTGTTGTTCTGTCATATTCTGGCCCCCATTGTTCTGTGAAAAGTTAGTTTCTTTGTACATTGTTGCTTTGCCTGTAATGTGTTGTTTTCTGGCTGTTTTTAAGATTTTATCTTTTCAGCAGTTTGGTATGACGTGCTTAGACATTTTCTTGTAAATCTTGTTTAGAGTTTACTGAGTTTTTTGGATCTGAAAAAAAATGGTGTTTTTCATCAAACTAATTAAATCCATTTTTCAACTTTTTTTTTCTGTCTCAGTTTCACTGTCTTCTTCTGGGCCTGTAGTCATACTTTTGTGTTAGACTTATATTGTTCCACAGATTCCTGATGGTTTGTTGATTCTTCTTCAACCCTTTTTCTCTTATTCTTCAAATTAGTAATTTCTTGTGATATGTCAAATTCATGGACTCTTTTACTATTTCCAATCTGCTACGTCTATTCAATGACTTTTTTATACTAGTTTTTGTACCTTTCAGTCCTAGAATTTTCTCTGGTTCTCCCCTCAATTTGGTTCTTTTTTATAGTTTTGGTGTCTCTGCTGAGATTCCCCTTCTGTTCAAACAGGTTCCTGTTTTTTAAAACAGTTTCCTTTATTTTTTGTGACAATTACATAGCTGCTCTAAAGCCTTTGCTAAATGCAACATCTTAGGGTTGGTTTCTATTTCTTACAGGGTTTATTCTCTTGTTTCACTGAATTTCTAACAATTTTTTATTGTATACTGGACAGTGCTGCTGATACATTGTAGAGGTGATGGGCTTTTTGTATGTTTGGGAGTTTTTGTTTCTCTGTAGAGTGTTGGTTTTTTTCCTGTTAGGCAGTTTAGTTCAAGACTGATTACCCTGAAATAGTGTAGACTTTGTTTTAAAATTTTGTTAGGGTGGATCTTTGGGAAGTCCAAAGTATTTCCCAAGTCCCTCTAACTTAGGAAAACTCAACCTCTAGACTCTCTCCTCTGTAGATTTTATCAGGGCTTAGTTTTAAGTTTTGTTTTGAGTGAGGCTTTCTTAGTGTTTTCAGGTGATGCCCAGGGTGTTGTGAGGTCTCTTCACTCTGGCTGGGGTGCCCTACTGTTGTCTCCTTGCACTATTTGACCTCTAGTATTTCTGTTCCGTCTTAACGTTACTATGGGCACTCTTTTGTAAGCTTCATGTGGTTATGTCCTGCCTCAGCTGAGGACTTGCAGGCAACACCTACAAAAACCTCTGTGGTTCTACCTCTGCACAGCTCTCTTCTCCCCATTGCCTGATTTCTGCCTCCCAGCCCTGCTCTGCTATGGGCAACAGGTTGCTGCATCACTGTTGGGAAATTGTCCCCAGGCAGGGAACAGAATCAACTGTGGGCTCCCCTTTTGAGTCTTCTTTGTCTCAGAATTCACATTCTTGCTCTGATATACAGTACCAGAAAACATTTGCATTATTTTGTCCAGTTAAATAGTTATCTATGAGAGGATGGGTAGTCTGATACCAGGAGACTTCTGTCATCCTGGAAGCGAAAGTCTCCTGCAGCATTTTTATCCAGGTCCAAATCAACTTTATGGGTATAGTTTGAAAGGGAAAAATAAATCTTACCGTTTCTTAGTTAGAACTAAATTAAGTAAAATGAGCTTACAGTGCTGATGGGCTGAATCATCTCTCTCTGATCTTCCTCCTACCCCAGTCATTCATTTACCTTCTCTCCCTCCAAGGGAGAAAGGAACAGAGAAGGGAACAGAGGAAAGAACTTACTTGGATTCTCCCTCCTGGGTCTTGACCTTGGGCCTCTTAAGTGGAAAATTAAAGGTGAAAAAATGCTGTATACTAGGAGTCAAAGTAGAAATGCATGCAGGGACTTTCTGTGTTTGTTTTTTATGCTATTGCTTGTCCATGAGTTGTAAGCAAACATGGTATTTCAGGAAAAGAGACTACTTAGATATATCACCTTCAAAACTTGTTCTGTCATTGACTAGTTCTTCAGCTTCTGGCGAGTTCACCATATATCCTAACTTGTAACTTAACAGGAGCACTATGGTCAGTAGGAGAGGAAGATTGGGTAAGGTTTTTTTCAGGTTAGACCTGTACAGAAAAAGGCTTATTCCAAATTCTACTCTTCTTAAATTTTCTTTTTAAGCTTAAACCTCTTGAAAATGAAGTTGTTTTTAATGGAAGGGGGTTGCTTGTTAGGGAATTAATTACTAATTACTTTATTTGGTAATTAGCTATCACATCAGAAGTTTCCATTTGGAAATGAACTAGAAGATGTAAGTACTATCTCAAGCTTGGATCTTTTAGCTCTATATAAATATGTCATAGGGACTTCAGAAGAAGAATGCTTTATTGTTAGGGACTTATTTGAATATAGCAAATCTTATGTCTATCCAAGAGACCTTTAGTTTAGGCCTAAAGTTTCTTTGCCTTGTTCATTTGAAAATAGGCCCCATTTCATTTCATTTTCTCAAAAAATGTGTTGGTAATTTAAAGGGATTAAAGTGTAGAGGCAGTTTGCACCTTTTAATTCAAGTCATTCATTATGCTGTTTGTCATGGTTTTTTTATTTCTAATACTGTGATCTAAATTGAACCCTCAGTTGGTCAGTTACTCTCTCACCAGCATCCTCTGTACCCTCCTTACTCCTTTAATTCTGGATTAACAATTTGCCTTCTCTACTTTTAGACATGGACTGGTTAAAAAAACTGGTGCTATGACGAATTCCACTGGGCTTACTGAGCTTCGCAGCCACACTTTGCCGGTGGGTCATCAGTCCCTTGTCCTCTCCTCTGGCAACTGCCCTTCATCATTCTCAAGTCACCTTTGCCTTCCCCATAACTACCTTGGTGTTAGGCAGACGACATGGCTTCTTCTGTCACAGAGAATATGGAAGCTATCAGTTGTTCCCATCCTCAGCCTCCCTTGCTCATAAGCATGCCTCTTCTCTGTTTCCTTGCGCTCCTTTCTCCCAGTTTCCCATTAAGGTTAATTCCTCTCTTAGAATTCTTGAGATCATCTCCTATTCCCCTGGGATATTATCCTAGTAGATCCCTTCCCTCTTCTACTCTTTCAGCTCCCATTTGTCCTACTTATACTGCCTACAGAAATACATGTTTAAAGTTGTTCCCATCTTAACCACAGGCAAATAAAAAAAAGATTTAACTTTTTTCTACATCATAGTTTCCTTTCTTTATCTCTGTTTTTGCCTTGATACACAGCTATTTTCTTGAAAGAATAGTCTACAGCCCTTTCCTTCCCTTATTAACTTTGCATTCATTCTTTGGGCCACTGGAATCAGGCTTCTTTTCCCACCACTCCACCAAAGTACCCCAATAAAAGTCACTGGCTTCCTGATTGCCAAATCTAGTGACCTGTCTAGGCCTCATTTTACTTGACCTTTTTAATACGTTTAATGGTTACTACTTCCTTCTTTATGAAACTCTTCCTTTGGTTTCTGGGATTCCATTCCCCTGTTTTCCCACCTCTAGTCCATTCCTTCTTATTCTCCTCTTCCTCTGCCCACTTCTTCAGTGGCTGTGGCCCTTTTCTTCCTTTCAATGGTCTCACCCATATGTGTGGTTTAAATTATCATGGATATTCAGGTGATCTGGATCATCTACCCAGATCCCTCTTTTGAACTCCAGACCCACATACCATAATCCTTACAACAAACAATATTACAAAATAGTAATGTGTACCACATTCATAGGTGAGGAAATTGAGACAAAGATATGTTAAGTAACTTATTTGAGGTTAAGCAGTCAGGGGAACAATCAGGATTTGAACTTCTGTCTAAATATCTCTACATGGGTATTTGGCAGGTATATCAAATGTATTCTGTCCCATAAGGAATACCATCTCATAACTCCATCCTTACTCCCCTCCACCAGAAATGTGTGTGTGAGAGAGAGCATGAATATGAGATCCTGTGTTCTCAGTTTCAGTTTTCCATTCCAGAATGTATATAACAAATTGACAAAAGACTTCCCTCCATCTCTCCATTCTACAGCATGGCCTGTCCAAAGGAGCATCAGTATGCATGGGCTTCCTGTAATAAAAGTTACTTCTCCTGGATTGATATATTTAATTTGATATGATTGTACATGTACATATACCCAAGTTTGTTTCTGATATGCAGCGAAATACAGCAGATAGGTTGATGTGCTCCATTTCTGAAAGATTAGAACTCTACATAGATATTACTCTTACTGGTAAGAGATAATAAAAGGAAGTTTTCTAGAATTAGGCAGGCAGTGAACTAAGCCCTTGTTAAAAGAGCTGAAGTAATGAAGTGCAGATAGCACCTGCCAAGTGGTTAAACTGTAGAATAGGCCTTAGCGTTATAACTAGGGCCATAGCTAACGAATCAAAAACCACAAAAACAGCATTCTCAGAGGACATAATCCAGGAATGGAAATATTCTAAGTATCAAACTGAGAGTCTACCCAGACTTAGTTTAGAAATGTATTAAATAAAGCCATACTGTCCAGAACCCAGCATCATCTTTATCAGGTGTAACACAGATAAATGCCAAAGGAAGTACAGTCTTTTCATGTGAGATTTTTTAAGAAGTCATAAAAGGTCTTTTAGACATTTTAAAATTAAAAAACAAATTAAGCAACTAACTTGGAGCACTGTGGCAGGTACTAAATTACTACCATAGATATTTGACCATTAAGAGCTCATTAAGAGTTTAAAAAATATCTTTTTATAGAGAATTTGAATATAGCAGTATTTACCTTGTTAATGAAGTGCATGCCCCCAAAGCACAATTAAATGTTAAAACTGTCACAAGAAATTGGGGCACTGTAGAAAACTTTGGAGGTTAAATTTCCAAACCATGATGTTTTAACCCTTCTTCTAATGCCAGACTATTCACAGGAGATGGATAGATGGCAGCTTGTTAGAGCTACACCTAGGAAATGATTAGCGGTTTATTAAAAAAATACTTTTAAAGTAACATGACCAACTCAAGTTTTAGGATGGAGAGGAGGCAGGAAAAGGCAATCTAATTGGCATCTCTGTATTCCCAAGGCAGCAGTGGGTGAGATAAAGTTTTAAAAGGAAATTTATTTTCAAAAGATAATAAAGAAAATAACTTCTCCTAATTTACATTGTAGCAAGTTAAGCTGAGTTAAAGTAGAACAGGTAATTAGACTGGGATGGGAGGCAGAAATGGCATCCCAGGCAGAGGAAACAGAAGAAAAAGCCATGTGGAGAATAGCATGAAGCAGCAGAAAAGGAAGCAGTTTGGGATGGACCGAGCACACCCAGAAATGGAGTGGCTAGTGCTGTCTGGCATCCGGCTATAGAAAAGGCTTAGACTAATGCTTTTCAGACCTAAATGCACATCAGTCAGTTGAGGATTTGTTAAAATTCAAAATCAGAGAGGAAACTTGAGTGTTTGCATTTCTAACAAGCTGCCATGTGATCAAGATGTGCTGGTCCATGGACCACAGTTTAAGTAGCAAAAGACTGTAAATTGTATACTTACCAATGCTTTGTTTCATGAAGTTGTCACTGTTTATTCGTTGAATTACACAAAATGTGTGGCATTTCTTCTGGTCAACTAGATATTCTTAAATAGTTTTGTGTTTTGCTCTGCTGAAGTGGATTAATAAGCTTATCAACTTCATTATCAAATATAAAATAAATAGATAATTTAAGTATAAGCTCTCTGTTTTGAATTAGTTTAATTAGGTAAATGCAAAATAATGAAAATAGCCTAAAATTTAGAATCAGATTTTTAGATCTGGGCTCCAATATCAGTTTTGTGATTTAATAGCTAAGTAATTTATGAAGATAAATTGACACTTATTTCTGTTTCTATTTTCTTATGTCCAAAATAACTGTGATATAGAATTGTGAGGATTAGAAATTATTTGTATAATGTGCCTAGCACATAGTGGGCAACTAATAGTCATTTTTAGCGCTGTTTATTACCGCAGTTAATTTGGCTATACCATCATTATTAATATTATTTTTCTAGGAGTTTTGGTTTATTTAAAACGACATTTTAAAATATAAACTCACCTAGAAGTCACACTAATATAAACTCACCTAGAAGTCACACTAATAATACAGTTCCCTTGTGACAAATTTCACTTTAGTAACCCTCTGTAATCTTTTCTATGTCACTGTTCCTGACAGCTACAGTATGTTTCAGAACAACTGAGTTTGCCAGCCTTAAAGGAAGGAGTTAGCTCTCTTGGAGAAGTCCTGTCCTTTTAGGGGAAAACTGCATGAGAGACAAAAGCCTGGAGAGAGAGAGAGAGAGAGAGAGAGAGAGGTGTGTGTGTGTGTGTGTGTGTGAAAAACAAGGCAAAGAGAATATCAATAACCTATCCAAGGTCAAAATGAGAAGCACAAGGCTAAAAGAATAATTCTTAATATAAAGCAAACTAGCTTCTAATATACCAGGCAGTTCATAGGTACTTAACTGAAAACAGCTCCCATGCACCAGAGGATATTCACAGGTAAAACACTAAAAAGTCAAAGTGGCAACAAAGTAAGCTACTTCATAGCCAAAATCACAAAAACCTAGCCTGCAAATTTCACCTCACATTCTGTAAGAAAGCTGCCTCTGAAGTTGGAAGTAATTAGATTAAATGTATTAAATGTATTTTGCTGCATTTAAGTTATCTTTGCATGAACAGAATAATCATAGCAAGGTAGGATAAAACAGAGCTAAATGCTCCACACAGTCTCTTAACTCAGGGCCTCTGTCCCTGTTTGTTTCAAATGTTTTGAATATATACTACTCTTTCTTCATTTCTGATAAGCTTCCCCATCATGCCTACAATACATTACAGACACTTAGCAAGTATTTCTTGAATAAATGAATGAGTGGGAGGGAAGGAGGCACTTATTTAGTTATGTACCATGATTACAGGTTTAATTCCAGTTGGATCTGGACTACATTATTCTGTTCCATAATTTTTAGTGTAGAAGTCTTTGATGGCACTCCACAGAATTCAAGAAATAAGAGACATCAACATTGCTAAAAAGAAAACAGCATAAACTCATAACTTGGAAAAAGTCAGAAAAACATATCTTTTTTAGTCTGCCACTTCTTTTCCCACCACCACCCAAAACAGACAGGCCAACGGCTCTGGTCTCTCTCCCTGCTCTTACAGACTCTTAAGCCAACATGTAAAGCAGGTACATGAGAGCTTACTTCTTTTTGGTTGCTTAACAGTTTGCTTAATTTTTACTGTATAATGGAACCATATGTCCTCTTTTTGTGCTTTTACTTCTTTGTTCAGTATTTCTGCTGATGTACAGATGGCTGGCAGCTGTAGAGAGTTTATCCTTTGGGTGAATTACTAAAGGAAGTGGTCCTCAAGAATTTTGTGCCCATCAAGAGAGGTCTGGATATATAATACTGATTGCTAAAATACCTGGAGTGGCTATGTCACTGCTCCTGTGTTAGAAGAGTTGTGAGTGGAAGCTGGAAATGAAAGTCTTTCTAAATAACAATACCTACTTCCTGCCTTGTAATGGAAGGATACCAGGGATTTCAATTTGATAACTTTTGAGATCCCTTAAAAGCTAAAAATCTAAGATTATTAAATAAAGAACATTGATATAATGAAATAATACTAGGAATTATTGATGTATGTAGGATTACTTATTCCTCTACTTTTTGAGTCATCTTTTTTCAGTTATCCTTAGCAAGGTAGAGGGTATGATTCTCTGGAGTTTATAAAAGCTTCCACCACTACCCTACCTCAAGTTCCACTGACACTCATGGTATATAATATAGTTGTTACAGATGGGAATATGTTGTATTTATGAATACTGTGGAAGTGTGGGGGAAAAGGGTTGAATTACAGTTTTACATGGTTTTTGTAGTATTTTTCCCTTTTTTAAAATATATTTTTTATTTTTTTAAATACTTAGATTACACAAATGTTACATAAAAAAATGTAAGGGATTCCCATATGCACTACTACTCCCCACACCTCCTACCCTTCCCCACATTAACAACTTCTTTCATTAGTGTAGTACATTCATTGCAATTGATGAGCACATTTGAAGCATTGCCACTAAGCATGGATTATCGTTTACATTGTTGTTTATACTCTCTTCCACTCAATTCTGTAGGTAATGGTCTGTATCTGTTATTGCAATGTCATTCAGGACAATTTCAAGTCCCAAAAATGCCCCCATAGTATACCTCTTTTTCCCTCACCCTACCTTCAGCATCTCCAGTGGCCACTGTCTCCACATCCCTGATAGAATTTCTTCCATTGCTAGAATCACAATTAGCCTATAGTAGAATACCAGTAAGTTCACTCTAGTCCATATTTTATTTCCCAATCCTAAGGATTCTGGGATGGTGTATTAGTCAGCCAAAGGGGTGCTGATGCAAAATATCAGAAACTGGTTGGTTTTTAAAGGGTATTTATTTGGGATAGGAGTTTACAGATACCAGGCCATAAAGCATAAATTAACTTCCCTCACCAAAGTCTGTTTTCACGTGTTGGAGCAAGATGGTTGCCGATGTCTGCTAGGGTTCAGGCTTCCTGGGTTCCTCTGGATTCAGCTCCTCTGTTTTCCCCACAAGGTCAGCTGTAGTCTGTGAGGCCCTCTAGGCTTTACCTCTCTCCACAAGATCAGCTGTAGACGATCAGTGAATAGCTGTACCTCTCCCTGGGGTTCCAGCTTAAGCCTTAAGCATCAAATTCCAACATCAAAGCTCCAACATTAAAAGCCCTCAACTCTGTCCTTTGCCGTGCATTTTGCCCAATCAAAGCCCTAATCATAATTCAATCATGCCCAGGTACAGACCAGATTACAAACATAATTCAGTATCTATTTTTGGAATTCATAACCATATCAAACTGCTACACTCCACCCTTTGAATTCCAAAAAGACATTACAATATTCAAAAAATCTTTAAATCAGGGAAACGGACTTGGCCCAATGGTTAGGGCATCCGTCTACCACATGGGAGGTCCACGGTTCAAACCCCGGGCCTCCTTGACCCGTGTGGAGCTGGCCCATGCGCAGTGCTGATGCACGCAAGGAGTGCCGCGCCACGCAGGGGTGTCCCCTGAGTAGGGGAGCCCCACGCGCAAGGAGTGCATGCAAGGGCGTCCCCCGCGTAGGGGAGCCCCACGCGTAAGGAGAGTCGCCCAGCGCAAAAGAAAGTGCAGCCTGCCCAGGAATGGCGCCGCCCACACTTCCCGTGCCGCTGACAACAGAAGCAGACAAAGAAACAAGAGGCAGCAAATAGACACAGAGAACAGACAACCGGGGGAGGGATGGGGAATTAAATAAATAAATAAATCTTAAAAAAAATAATCTTTAAATCAGTAACAATGCGAGTACTAAATCATATCACAACCAATTTAAAGAAATACAGTTTGTTTTGGGGCAAAGACCTGTCTGCTTTAGACCTCCGAAACTTACCAATTTATCTGTTTGCAATACACAAATGGACAAAGAATAAACATTTTCCTTACAATAAGGAGAAATTGGGAAGGAAACATGAGTCTCAGTTTCGCTAAAGTTCAGTAAACCTGCAGGGCATCCACCATTCAATTTCAGTCTGAGAGTCCTTAAGATGATGGTTTCTTCTCCTTGGTGCCTTATGGGAACCCATCCTTTCCACTGGCTTGCCCAATGGCTATTTTCTTGGTTCCACCTTCATCAAGCATCTGGGTGTCGACCAACACTCCAAGAGTGTTGGGGTGATTGCCACACCATACCCAATCTTTGAGTTAGAGTCTTAACCCTCCTAGTACTGTGATGTGAAGACAACATTGCCCCTAGCCTTTGGCATACAGGCTCAACCCTCTCAGAGCAACGAGTTGCCCACCTGGCCTTCCCTAATATAGGGGGGACAGGTCCACCCCTCTCAGACCTGTGGGGTACTGACCTTAACTGCCATAATCCTTAGATTCCATTGTGGCCAGAGAAATTACTTCGTATAATTCAATCTTTCTGAATTCTTTGACAATTGTTCTGTGGCATAGCGTGTAGTTTATCTTGGAGAATGATCCATGTGCATTTGAGAAGAAAGTATATTCCGCTGTATGTGGGTGTAGTGTTCTGTATATGTCTATTAGGTCAGGATCCTCTAATGTATTATTCAAAGTCTTTGTTTCTTTTTTGACTCTCTGTTGAGATGTTTTATCTAAGGTGATAATGGTATATTAAAGTCCGCAATATAATTGTAAAAGCATCTATTTCACCACTTAGTTTTTCCAGTTATTGCCTCATATATTTTGATATGACCTAGTTAGGTGCATAAATGTTTATGATTGTTTTTCTTCTTGAAAGATTACTCTTTTTAGTAATATATGTACATATAGTGCCCATCTTTGTCTCTTAAAATAGTTTCGCATTTAAAGTCTGTTTTGTCCAACTCTTTTTTGCTTGTCGTTTGCTTGTAAAATTGTTTTCCAGCCATTCATTTTCAGCCTCTTTGAATCCCTGGGTCTAAGGTGGGTTTCTTGTAGACAGCATGTAGATAGGTCATATTTCCTTATCCATTCTGCCAATCTGTATCTTTTGACTGATGAGTTTAATCCATTAACATTCAGTGTTATTACTATCAAGGAATTACTTACATTAGCCATATTTTCTTTGGGTTTATGTATGTCATATGTTTATTTGTTTTTTTTTCTTTCACACTCTCCTCCAACTCTGTCTCTACTTTTTTTTTTTTTCCCAACCTGCAGCACTCCCTTTAGTATTTCTTGAAGGGCATGTTTCTTACTGGCATACTCTCTTAATTTCTTTTTATCTGTGAATATTTTGAATGCTCCATTATTTTTTGAATGCCAGCTTTGCTGGATAGAGAATTCTTGGTTGGAAGTTTTTTCTTTTAGCAGGTTAACTATTTCATACCACTGCCTTCTTACCTCCATGGTTTCAGATGAGAGATCAGCACTTAATCTTATTGAGTTTCCCTTGAATGTGATTGTATTGGTCAGCCAAAGGGATGCTGATGCAAAATGGTACCAGAAATTGGTTGGTTTTTATAAAGGGTATTTATTTGGGGTAGGAACTTACAGATACCAGGCCATAAAGCATAAATTACTTCCCTCACCAAAGTCTATTTTCACTTGTTGGAGCAAGATGGCTGCCGACGACTGTGAGGGTTCAGGCTTCCTGGGTTCCTCCCTTCCACCATCTTACTTCTCTCTGGGTTCAAATTTCCTTTCTTCCTGGGCTGGCTTCTCTTTCCTCTGTGAGCTTACTTCCCAGGGCTGCAGCATAAGTCTTCAGCATCAAACTCCAGCATCAAAAGTCGAACATCAGAAACCCTGAACTCTGTCCTTTGCCAGGCCTTTTATCTGTGAGTCCCCACCCACCAAGGGGTGGGGACGCAACACCCTAATCATAACTCAGTCATGCCCAGGTACAGATCAGATTACAAACATAATCCAATATTTCTTTTTGGAATTCACTGATAATATCAAACTGCTACAGTGATGGTGCTGTTTTCTCTGGCTGCTTTCAGTATTTTCTCTCTGGACAATTTGACTAGTATATGTCTTGGAGTAGGCCTGCTGGGATTTATACTGTTTGGGGAATATAGCACTTCCTGGACATGTACATCCATCTCCCTCAATAGGGTTGGGAATTTTTCAGCTTTCATTCCCTCCAACACTCCTTCTGCCCCCTTTCCCTTCTTTTCTCCCTCTGGGATGCTTATCATGCATACATTTGAGCATTTTCTGTTGTAATTCAGACCCCTAAGTCCGTGCTGGATTTTTTCTTTGTATCTATCTGTTCTAATATCTGTTTGATTTTAGATGTACTGTTTTCCACATCACTGATTCTTTCCTCGACATGCTCAAATCTGCTGTTACGTGCTTCCATTGTATTTTTTATTTCTTGGGTTTGTGCCTTTCGTCACCATCATATCCATTGTCTTTTTATGTATGGTTACAATTTTAGTATGTTCTCCCAGTGTCTTAATATCCTTAATCTCTTCCTTCACTTCATTAAGTTGGTTCATGTTATTTGTTTGTACAGCTCTGATTAGTTGTTCCATGTTCTTCATCTCCTCCTGGTTTTTAGTTTGTTCATTGAACTGGGCCATATCTTCCTGTTTCCTAGTATGGTTTATAATTTTTTATTGGTGTATAAGCATCTCTTTATCTTGATGAGTTTATTTAGTTGTTTAGTTTGTCTCTCTAGCATTTTACTTAGTTCCTGTTTCTGTGTGTGTGGTAAGTTTTCTCTTTGACACTTTGTTCCTCTTATTCTCTTCCCTTGCTGTTGTCTGTGTTCCCTTGAAAGAAAAAGATTAGGGCGAGAGAAAGGGTAAGAGGTAAGAAGACCAAAAGGTTAATAGTAACAGTAATAGTAAAAGGTAGAAGACCTAGGAAAATGAATAATTAACTCATGTGGGAAGTGTGGAGGAATAAGAATAAAAAAGTGGGGTACAAACAATGAACTGAAAAACCAAATAGAGAAAAATATCTAGAATGAATTAAAAGGCCAGAATGATAAGAAAGGGAAAGAGAAAAGACAATCAGAAAAAAAGTTAAAAAAAAAAAGAAAAAGTAAACAAAGAAGAGAGGAGATAGAAATAAAAAGAAAAAAAAATTTTAGACTTATTTATTCCCCCCTTTGCAGCTTGTTCCTTTTTTTTTTTTTTTTTTTTTTTGCTGTTTCTTCTCTGTGTCTATTTGCTGTGTGTTTTTTCTGTATTTGCTTGTGTCCCTTTTGTTGCATCATCTTGCTGCACCAGTTCTCCGCGGCACACAGGCTGTCAGCTCTCCGTGCTGCATGAGCCAGCTTTGCCTTCACAAGGAGTTCCTGGGACGCGAACCCAGGGCCTCCGGTATGGTAGACGGGAGCCCAACTGATTGAGCCACAGCTGCTTCCCAAAAACAAGAAAAAATGAAACCTAAACAGAGAGGTGGGAAGGAAGAACAAAAACCATAAGTAGAAGATAGGAAGATGAAGAAAGGGAAAGAAATAGTATGGGTAGACAAAATTGGTAAACAAAAAAAGGGGGGAAACACAGCAAACAAGAAACAAGACAGCAGCACCTAATTAAAAAAAAAACGGGTGGCGGGGGAGAAAGAGGTGGAAAAAAAGAACAAAAAAACAAACAAGCAAGCAATCAAACAAAAACTTAAGAAAAACTGCTTTCCCTCTTAAGTCCTTGAGGAGCTTCTCAGGCTGCCCTTGTTGATCAATCAATTACCCTGCAGCCTGCCCTCTGCAGGTTTTGAATCAGGCTTAGCAGGTAAACTAAGTTAAATTTTAAAAAAGGAACCTTTTTTAGGAAAAATAAACCCACGAGAAGCTAATACAAAAATACTGTTTATGTGTTCCCTGTGTTAAAGTATCAGCTTGGTGTTTAATAACTTGGAGGATTACTATAAGGAGAGCAGGAAATAGAGCTGGGGACTTCCGATAATCAAAGCGGAGATTCCTCCACTGAGCTAAATTTTCTCGTTGGGTCTGTTCGCTAGAGAGCTATCCAGTCACTTTCCCCAGGGCAGGTTTGACTCCTTGCAGTTGGGTAGATTCCTGCTGATTATGAGTCTGTCTGTCCCTGCCCCCTTTGTATTCTTATTGCTTTCTCTCCTAGGGCAGAGGATGTGATAACCTGTGTGATCAGATCCCCCCCTCACCTCTCCCGGTCAGATTGAGTTCCCTTCTGAAATTCAAATGAGACCCTGGTGTCTGAACTCACTGCAGAGAAATGACCCTTAGCCCTTTTCCAGACCTTCCCTTCCTCCCTGGGGATCCTAAAACAGGCCTTGGAAGGTTATTAAGTGCTTCCTACCACCTGCTTTCCTTATGGGAGTTGGGATTTTGATAGTTTTCAGCACCAGACCAGTCAATTGCCTGACTCCACCCTCTCCCAGCCCAAGTTCCTCTCTCCCAGGTCAGCTAGGTAAATCAGGCTGCTTGAGCAGATGCCTCTCCCCTCTTCCCAGGGCCACGTCCTGCCAGCTGGTATGTTCCCTAAAGTTCAAAGTGGGTCCAAGTGATCATACCTACAGAAAGCAAGCCCCCTCTACCTTTCACCAGAACTCTCTTGCTCCCAGAGAACAGTGGCTGGTGGGAGTCAGGGGTTTACAGCGACTTCTTGTCTTGAGGGTGGGGTTTAGCCACCTGCCGTTTCCAGCCACTGGGGTAAGAAACTCTCGGGTTTCCCTTGGGCTTTTTATCTCTTTGTCCTGTTCCCTCCAGATCAATGCCCTGAAGCCTCCTGCCTTGGGTTCCCAAAACAGTACACTCAGGCAGAATCTCGCCCCTTCTCAGCCCTTTTTTGTGAGAGATGGTAAGTGCCCCTTTGAACTGATGCCTCTTGCCTCAATCTCAACATAAGAGCTTTTTTTTTGGTCCTTATTTCTTGCCTATGAAGATTTCCCATCTAATTTCCTGCTTCCCGTTTGTTGTTGGGCAGGAACATCCCTCTCCCACGAGGAAAATAGTCCAGCCTATTGCTTGGCTACCACTCAAGCCTAGATTTAGGCACACCACCTGTATCCCTCCCTTGGGAGGATAGCACTCAGGGAAGAAACCCTCAAAGTCCCTGGAAGCAGATTTAAGGCTTTCTGGGCAGGAAGGAATTCTGGGGTCCTGATGCTTACATCCCAGAAGGAAACATGGACTGTGGGTAGGCACATCCCTTTGATCCTACTGAGTCCCTGCCCTGTGGGGATAAGCCAAAGCAGAGCCTTGTAACAGGCAGGGCAAGCACCCAGGTTGTTGGGCAGGAATATATTAAGGAAATTAGTATTTATTCTGTTTTCTGGGTGTTTTGTGGGGGTTTTTTGTTTGTTTTGTTTTTGTTTTTTTTATTTTTGACACCATCTGTTTGTTTAGCTTTCTTGTTTCTGTTTCATGACTGTGGTATATTTTTATTTAGGCTGGAGTTTTTAATGCCTGGCCCAAGAATGTCATAAGCATCTTACTTAATTCAATGGAATGGCATGAAAATAAGTTTTAGTAGCTAAAAAAAGTTCTTAGATTGAATGTGGTTTTGCTAGACATTTTATGAGCCTTTTTTTTTTTTTTTTCAAACTCTGTGCCTTGTCCCTATGTTTTGATTTTTTAGATCGGCTTCAGCTCCCCAGGAATATGATTGAAAACAGCATGTTTGAGGAAGAACCAGATGTGGTGGATTTAGCCAAAGAGCCTTGTTTGCATCCTCTAGAGCCTGATGAGGTGGAATATGAGCCCCGGGGTTCACGGCTGCTTGTGCGGGGTCTTGGTGAGCATGAGATGGACGAGGATGAAGAGGATTACGAGTCTTCTGCAAAGCTCCTGGGCATGTCCTTCATGAACAGAAGCTCAGGCCTTCGGAACAGTGCAACTGGCTACAGGCAGAGCCCTGATGGGGTCTGTTCAGTTCCCTCTGCAAGGACCATGGTGGTCTGTGCTTTTGTCATCGTGGCTGCCATCTCTGTAATCTTGGTGATTTACCTACTGCCCAGATGTACCTTTACCAAAGAAGGCTGCCATCAGAAAAACCAATCAATGGGAGTAATTCAGCCACTTGCAACAAATGGGAAGTTGTTTCCATGGGCACAAATCAGGCTTCCCCCTGCCATCGTGCCAGTACGCTATGAACTTAACTTACACCCCAACCTAACCTCAATGACTTTCAGGGGTTCTGTGGTGATCTCAATTCAGGCACTTCAGGCCACGTGGAATATCATTCTTCATAGCACAGGCCATAATATTTCAAGAGTGACCTTTATGTCAGCAATTTCAGGCCAAGAAAAGCAAGTTGAAGTCCTGGAATATCCATTTCACGAACAGATTGCAATTGTTGCTCCTGATATCCTTCTAGAAGGGCACAATTACACCTTGAAAATAGAATATTCAGCCAATATATCTCGTTCTTACTATGGGTTTTATGGCATCTCCTACACAGATGAAAGTAAAGAGAAAAAGTAGGTAGCTCTTTTAAAATGACTCTGCTTCTGTGTTCTGTGATGACTTCTGGAATATGCATCCCTTTGTCCATGCCAGGGATACTAACTGTAATACTTTTTTAAAGAAGGTTATGTGCAAAATGGTAGAATGGTGATTTGGAAGAATTTACTACTTCACTCTTTGTCAAAGCCTTGAGCATATAGAGTGGCAGGTGGGGGTGAGGGCGTGCTGGTGCAGGGAAATGGAAAACATTGTATCAGTTACATTCTCTGTCTCAAAAATTTAAGTTATCCTGAGCTTTTCAAATCTTATAAGATGACACTAATTTTCTATTACCTCATGAAGTCTCTATGGGAAGCAGAGTAAAGAGAAGTATGGATTATTCTGAAAGGCCATAGATGGAAAAGGAGGACAGAGAGATGTGTGGTATGCTTACATCTATCATTTTTAGAACCCTTATCTTTATTGGTTTATTTAAAATATGCACTCTATTTTGGATTTCTGATGGAAATTTTAAAAATCTAGGAGAGAATTTGTTTTTTATTTTTTTTTTTAAATATGAGGTAAAATATGAAAGTATTCAGCTTTCTAGTTGGACCACATATTTTGTGCTTTACCTTAGTATTCATAAATTGTAGTTTGGCTTTCTGGAAGAATGCAGTACAGGCTGAATGCAGGTTATTCTTAAGTAGTCATAATGTCAGTTCTTTTCCATGCCCAAGGTCCTTATTAGGTCAACTTTATGCAATTTGAGCATTTTCTCATATTACTCTATAAGCCAGTATGTGATTTATTGGTCTTGGCCATTTGGCAAATGTATGTTCATGTGTTGAGAGAAAGTTAGAAATGAATGTTTTAAATATATCTTAAGGAATCTCTTTGATCCTTCTTAAATGAAGAGACAAAGCCAGATCTGTAGTTCTATTCTGATAAGTAATTTTTCTCTTTTCCTTCTATGTAGTTCTTTTTATTTTTTTAAGCAGGCACCAGGAAATGAACCCAGGACCTTGTACATGGGAAGCAGGCACTTAGCCACTGAGCTACATCCACTCCCCAGTGTAGTACTTTTAAAATAAATGACATACTGGCTCTACAATTCTCTTTATGAGAACTGGCATTGAAAACAAATTTAAAATTGCAAAGGTGGCTTGGGGGTTCTGGCTCTTATTTCCATTATCCTTAGGAAATATAGAATATACATAAAAACAGTTTGCTTAATGTGCAAACAGATCTCTAAGACAAATCCCCTAGCTGTCTCTTCCAATCAGATTATTGCCCCTGGAGTATCTTGGACTTACTATTATATAATGGGAGAAATAAATGTTGTGTAGCAGGGTAAGGCTTTTTTGGGGGTATAGTCATTTGTTGACTATTGTCACAGACTGGATTGAGTTGTGAAAAATGCTAGAAAAATGGATGATAGTTGTTCCTCATAATTAAGAAATAGAAGATTAACGAAATATTTTTAAACTGAGTAAAATGAATCTGTGAATTCTGCTGGTATAAGCAAAATATAAGACAGTTTAACCTACCTAGTTCAGTAAAATGAATCTCCCGCATGATTTTATCTCTTGGTGTAAGATATAAGTTAAAAAGATTATTCACACCTTTGAAGATGTCTGGAAACTATGTTCAAAGTAGTTTTTTGTGTTTGGTTATTTTTTTGTTTTGGTCTTTTTCCCATTTTTAATTTTTCTTAGTTCTGTTAGAGAAGTTTTTATATTTTTGTTTTACCCTGAGGTCATAATTAGAATAAATATTTGAACTGTTAGATAAAGCAATTAAGGGATATATTCCTTATTGATTGGAAAATCAGACTATGTAAATGTCAAGTACGTGTATAGTTGCTGCTCTTGGAAAGAAACTACTGTGATCTAAAAGCAGAAGCCAATCAGTAACTTTGTGGTTAAATCCTGAAGCTGTGGTGATGGGCTTAAGACTCTGGATAACCAGCTGACAGTAACAGAACTACAAAACACATTTAGGATGAAGGTGTGTCTTACTGTTTATTTTTTGTCCTTCAGTCTCTCAGCATTTTTTTTTAATTCTTAAAGCAAGCCTCTTACTGGGTCTCACCTCTAATCTTACCACAGCTCTCCTTCCTCCTACTACCTATCTTCTTCTCTGCTGCCAGACTTTCTTTTAGTACAGATCTGACCTTGTTGGTCTTTGGCATACAGTCCTTCAGCAGTTCCTTATTCCTAACAGGATTTAGTTCAAGACCTTTCGTGATCTGCCCTCATTACTTCTTACAGCCCTCACCTGCCATGCTGAACTTCCTCTGTACTTTCCTGAAACCTGGTGACCATAATAGCCAGCATTTACTGAGAACTGAAGAGCTAGAAACTATTCTAAGTATTTTATAAGTTTAGTCTTTTATTCTGCCAAACCCACTAAAAGGTAGATATTAACATTTTATCCATTTTACAGCTGAGGGATCAGAGGCACTTAAAGTATAAAAACTCATCTTATATCTGATGGCTAGCAGGTAGCAGAGAGAGGGAACTCAAACCCAAGGTCATTTCAACTAGAGGCCACATTCTTGGCTATTATAGTATATTGCCTCCCTAGTTCACAAGTCTTTACCTTTGCACATTGTTATCACTGTGTTATTCCTAGAACTTCAAATTCTCTAACCTGATTGGATATAATGTGCTCTAAGAGGACTTCCTAGCCTTTTTTTTATCAGAGTTAACTCTCATGTCTGAGCTCTCTTTCTGAGCTTTGCACGTCCTTTTTTTTTTTATTGTAAAACTATTTCATTACACATCTACCTCCCAAGCCAGATTGTGAGTGACTTATGATCAAGATCCGTTTCCTCATCTTTTTGTCCCCAGTGCTTCAAATTGTGTGGTTTTAATTCTGACTACCCAAACATCTTATTATGTAGATTCCATTGGAAACTCATAATCGGGAGATATGAGATTGGTATGATGTGAACATACCTTACAGTATCTTAAAAGATGCTTACATAGAGTAGGTGTATTGAGTAAGGAATTTAAGTCTTGAGTTAAGGCTGTTACATTTTCTTTTGAAAAATATAGTGGGTTAAAAAAGCAAGGGCTAAAAAACACTTATACCAAGCTTTCAATTTGTTGTCCTTTTAAAGGAGCATGTTGTCAAGCTCTTATGTTATATAATTTATAGTTCATGTCTTACAACCTAGTTTTATCATTAGGTTCTTTAACATTGAAGTACTCAGAATAAGCTCTAGTCTTAAGAAAAAGGTTTTCCAATGTAACTGGAGATAGTGACAACAAGGAATAGCTGTGTTTTGCTTTAACAAAATCTAGTAAACTTAATCTGAAATTTAATTAGAAATAATATCCTTCATGAAGACAGACTACAATTTGGAAGAAGCAGTATGGAGTGAAAGATCAAAATGTGTCAGTTTAATGTGAGCAGGGTATTTTGATACAGAAGAATTCTTTCAATAAATTTCATCTTTCAAATATAACATTGGTTCTTTCTGCTGATGAGCATGTAGTCTGCTTTACTGCATGGCCGAGAACTTGGGAACAGCAACAGAACAGACTAGAATGTATATACTACTTTGAGAAGAGACTCACTATTTTTGAGCAAAAATTTTAGACCAGTAGTGAGCTTTGAGGTTGCGCTCAAATTGCAACTAGTATTTCTGAAAGCAAATATAGTCACTATTTAAAGAATAAGCTTTAACATAGACTGGAGAGATTATAAGCATTATTAAGCAGCAACCTTCTCAAAAGGACTTTTCCCTGAGGTAATTAATATTGCTTCTGTTTTTTGGGGATTTTTGTTGTTTGTTTGTTTGTTTTTGAGGTATGGGGGTCAGAGATTGAACCCAGGACCTCGTATGCAGGAAGCGAGTACTCAACCACTGAGACACATGAGCTCCCCAGGGTTGGTTTTTTTGCTTATTTACTTGTTTGTTTTTGTTTTTGGCACTGGGGACCCAACCCGGAACCTCCCATGTGAGAAGCAGGTGCTCAACTGCTTGAGCCACATTAGCTCCCAATATTGTTTCTGTTTTAATAATAATTTAAGGTTTTATCTGTCTTAGAACTTTATGATTCAATTTTTATCCAAAAGTGATGGTCCATGTAGGTTCCCTTGTATGAATAGTCATCAAACTATCCCTTGGTCCCTTGTGGCATTCTTCAAAAGTCTTCTGTCAATTGCGTAAAAAATGTAGGGGGAAAGGTAAAGAAATGGAATATTAGAAACTTAGTATGCTTGAATTGCTTCATGTGTGTTGATTGCTCACTTCCTTTACTTGACCCTATTAAAAGAGTTATTTGGCCACACCCCCACCAGGAAAAAAAGCACAATAATTAAAGTGTAAAAGAAAATGAAGAGTTAGGCTATGTAGCGTAACATCTATATTGGGCTTTATGGTAGACAAGTAGGTTTTATTATGAGTAGTCTTATTTGATTCTAACAAAAACCCTGGGTATTTTGTAGAGATATTTGGTAAGGATTGAAACTTAAGTCACTGATGAACCTAAGATCATATGGTTGGTAAACTGCAGAGTTTGGTCTTCTGATTTCAAATCCCACTCTTTTTCTCCCTTTTCTTTTATGTTTTATCTTCCAAAAGTGGAAAATAAGTTCTAAGCAAGAGAGGCTACCACATCCAAAATGGTGGTTGTATAGATATTATATTGACCAGTACCTGAAATATGTACACTAGTGCCATACTTGTCCTGATTACTCTGTGGCCATGTTTGGGTGATCTCCCAAGTGTATGTAGGGCTGCTTAATTGAAAGTCTACATTTTTCCCCATTTTTATGTTTTTTCCCTCAGCCTTTTTCTAAGCCTTAATCAGTTAAATTTTCAAATGTTGCTACTCTGTTGTAGAAGGTGGAGGGAAAATTTTGATTCATCTGTGAAAAGAGTAAAGGACACCTAGGCACAGGACAACTAGTTTTCAGTTTACACAAAAGTACAAGTAGTGAATTTGAGTTGTAGTGTTATGAAGCCAGAGTCTGTACAGATGATTAATTGCATTTATTGAGCACCTTTTATACTGTTCTTCCATCAGAAACCTTGATGAAATGTCAGAGGCCAGCTGTAGTCTACATTTGTGCTTCACCGTCAGTTACGTTGGACAACCCACTTAGTCCCTGAACATGCACTGTTCTGTGTCTTTCCTTGTGTTGCCCATGATTTTTAGAGTGTACTCTCTTCCCTTTTCGACCTTTTCAAATACTACTCATCTTCTAAGGCCCTTTTCCGGTTTTGTCACCAATTTCCTTGCAGTGTCTTCAACCTCAATCAGAATATTGTTCCTGCTTTTCATTCCCACCATTTTGTTTTAGTGTTGTTATGGCATAATTTGCAACCTAACTTAAATTTGTGTCTGTTGTATAAACTTCTGCCTCTCCCAGTACACTGTGGATCCTTTAATGGCTGGGATTGTATGATGTTTTTCTTATATCCCTAAGACTTGGCATGGTATTTTGAATAGTAGATGCTTAATAACTGTTGGATTGAATTTGCATTTGTTTTAGGTACTTTGCAGCAACTCAGTTTGAACCCCTGGCAGCAAGATCTGCTTTTCCTTGTTTTGATGAACCAGCATTTAAAGCCACATTTATCATTAGGATTGTAAGGGATGAACAACATACTGCTTTATCAAATATGCCTAAGGTACTGTTCTGTTCTTTGGAATGTAAAATATTTGATTGAGTCTCTTTTTTTTTTTTTTTTTTTTTGTGGACTTAGTGTGATTTTTATTTTGATATAGCATATTCTTTTTTTTTTCCCATTTCAAATCTTTTTTTTTTGTCTTTATTTTTTTAATATTACATTAAAAAAATATGAGGTCCCCTTATACCCCCCAAGTCTCTCATTTTTAAGAACACTTGAAATCCTCTTCACCAGGTCTCTGTTGGGAATGATTAAAATCATATACATTCTTATTCTTTGTTAAAATACTTAAATAAAAGTTAAAGTATCAGCTGGGAAACCAGCCTGAGGAGTACCAAAGAGAGAGAAATTCCTGGTGAATTTGGAGTGTATGATTAAGAAATGTGAAATGTGTACCATGTGCTAAAATTGTACAGTTAACACTATGGACTAGTACTAAAGATCAGAATGGTATTTTCTAGGAGATAGTGAATTTGCTATTCTAAGAAGTGATATTTGATAGTGTTAAGTCACAGTTCTTTGTTTTTTATTACTAAATGAAAAATGAGTGTTGTAATTTGGAGATTGACAACAAGAAGAGCCTCTTCTTGGGTTGTTAGCTCTGTGTGGGAGGCAGTGAGGATGAAACCAAGCAGAATTGCTAAACCAATCCTTGCGGATCCTTTTGTTTTCTCAGACTCCTGAGAAGGTTGATGGGAGCTTCCTAGAACTTGTATATTTAGAGAGGGGAACAGCTACATCTAACAGGCTATGGGATCAACCCCTGTAAGCAGGAGAGGATATGTTCTGTACTTAAACAAAGACATCACTCTAAGAGCTCCACTCCCAGCCATACTTTCACCTTAATCTTTTTTTTTGAAAGAGATGGATGTCTACTTGCCGAATATTCCAAAACATATTTTAAATTATGGTTGAAAAGTCTTGCAAGGTTGCTTGTATTCTCTCATCCTGGTACAGATTTCTCTAGTGACTTACTGCCTTTAAGCTAACTGAGTCTTCTCAGGGTCCTCAGTATGGCACCTTGAGAAGCTATTTCAGATTATTTGGTGGGATGGAACCTTTAGCCATCCCACCTGTAGTTCCTTTTTCTGTAAAGATATTTGTTGTAGTAGAGTGAAGCACTCCTAGGTAAAAAAGTAAGGGTCACTGTTACTATCTCTAATTTATGATTTTTCAAAGCCATCTTCTAAAACTGAAAACTCCTTAAGGAATTTCTCTCTACTCAGTGTATCCTCTTGATGAAGGGTGGTAGAACAGACTGAGACTAAGGGCTGTGCTCTGTCCAGAAACTCAGGCTGAGTGATTAAAATATGCCAGCATCTTCACTATCTATAGCCTATTTTGAATTTTTGGTTTCTTAGTTCTTTTGTTACTGTCATTCCCATAGTAACAGAACTGACATTGTTTCCCCTTTTGCCTATAGAAATCATCAGTTAATATGGAAGATGGACTCGTTCAGGATGAATTTTCTGAGAGTGTGAAAATGAGCACTTATCTGGTTGCTTTTGTTGTGGGGGAGATGAAGAACCTAAGTCAGGACATAAATGGAACCCTGGTATGTCGTTATAGTAATTGTCCAAAAGCGTGATTCATAAGTAAGAGGTTAAGAGAAATTCTTGCTTTTATGATTCTTTATGGAACCTTATAAAAGAAAACAAGCTCTTGCATCATAACTCTGACATTTTTTTACTGGAAATGCTACTTTTATTTATTTTTTTTTGCTTAGCTATTACTTACCTTCATTATGTTAATACCTGGAAGTCAATAATTTTCAAGTTTCTTGTAATTTTACTTTTATAAGAAACTTTCTGTAAGAAAATACAAGTACACTAAAGCTTCTTGGATTGTGCAGTCCAATATGATATCCACTAGCCTCATGTGGCTATTTAAATTTAAATAATTAATGTTAATAATGAATTAATGTTAAATAAAGCTTTAATTTCACTTCCTCAGTCTTACTAATCACATTTCAAAAGGGTTTAAGAGTGTTCATATGGCTGGTGACTACCATACTGGATAACCCAGATAATAGAACAATAGAATCAATGCAGAAAATCTTACTGAGCAGCAGTAATATCCAGAACCTTAAATAGACTTAAAAGATAATGTGAAAAATATGATTGAAAGGAAAACTCTAGTGTGTAAAATTTAGATGAATCTTTTTTTGGTAATACAAGTCCTGATTGAATTTTCCTCATCTTAGATGGTTTAATTTAAGTGTCTGGCTTAACGACGCTTTGTCAAAATTATACATTTATTCTAATTAGGCTCTGCTTTTCTTTGTATTAATGCCTGTCTGTAAATGATCATTCGGTTTGATTTTATGCTTTAATTTCTCAGTGGAGACCAAATAAAGCTAATAAAGCTAATATTTTCATATACTGACAGTATTGAAGGAGCAAAAGATCTTTTTTAAGCTAAAAATTGTTATGCTTTAAGACAAATATATATGGGATTCTTTAATTTTTGTTTCTTTTTTTAATCCTCGCCTTGGAATATTGTCTATCCTTTGAAGACATCCAACTGGATTTGCTATTTTTATCACAGTATTCTTGAATCCTACCATTTTGCTACTTCAAAAGGATGTATTTCTCTCATTAGAAAAGATTATCATGGCTACCCCATACCTCACCAAGATAAGCGTTCTCTAGCTGTTCATTAGCAATAATAATGTATGGCTTTAGCTCGAGATTAAAGAATGGAGCACTACTACTCAAGAAGTGAAGTGTTTGAAGGTAAGAGTAGACTGCATATTAAATGCTCAATATGGTAACATCCCCTTCAGGCTTATTTATATCAAAAGGATATTAAGACTGGTTTAAATCTGAACATATTTAATTCCACTTCAAGCATCATAACAAATTTAGCCCTTGGTTCAGAGATTGCAACCTTGATAAAGCCTAAAAGGTCCAATCTCAAAGAGTCAGGCTTGCTTCTTATTCAAGAACCAGGTGATTGTCGCCCTCCCCATGAAGCTTGTCATTATTTGTCCCCACCTGGGATTCATCATTCCCTCTCTGATATTTCATAGCACTTTAGTTATAATTTCTTTTTCTTTTTAGGAGGTACTAGGGATGGAACCCAGGACCTCATACATGAGAAGCAGGGACTTAACCACTGAGCTACATCCACTCCCCAGTGAGAGTTCGTTTCACTTGTTGGTTGGTAGGTTTTGTTTTTAGGAGAAACCAGGGACCGAACCTGGGTCGTCATACGTAGAAAGCAGGCCCTTAACCACTTGGTCTACATCCACTCCCCTACACTTTTATTATATATTTCTTATCATACTCTTTGATATAAAACTCCAGATATTGGAAAGCGGATGTGGCTCAAGTGATAAGGCCTCCGCCTACCACATGGGAGTACCCAGGTTCAATCCCTGGGATCTCCTGGTGAAAAGAAGAAGAGAAAGCATGCCTGTGTGGTGAGCCAGTGCCCACTCGGTGAACTGAACACCCGCACAGTGAGCCAAGTGCCCACATGTGAGTATACGTGTGCTGAGCCAGTGCCCATGCAAGTGAGCCACGCAGCAAGATAATGACACAACAGGAGACCAAGGGGAGAGTCAAAGTGAAGCTCAGCAGACACCAGGACCTGAAGAAGTACAATTGACAGGGAACCTCTTGTCACATCAGAGGTCCCCAGGATGGAATCCCTCTGAATCCTAGAGGAGAAAGATGAGAGGAAAGGACAAAAAAGAGAAATAGATACAGAAGATCACGCAGCGAATGGACACAGACAGCAAAAAGCAGCAGGGCAGGGGCCTGGAGAAGTAAATAAATCTTTTTAAAAAAACCCTCCAGATATTATATAGCACTTTCTATTATATTCCCTAAATATATGCAGTCTTGGCTTTTTCTTTTCTTTCTTTCCCTCCATTTCTCCTTCTATTCCTTTCCCTTTCTCCTTTCTCTTGCCTCTCTTCCTCTCTTTCTGTCCTTCTTTGGCTTCTTATTGCCTGTGTGATTATATCATCATTCTTATATTCAAGACCTTCCCCATAAATTCAGCTAATTTCCAGTTGCTCTAATGTGTGTTCTTCTGTTTAGCCAAGCTGACTTATTCATTGCTCACTTACATACTTCATTCTCATATCTGCCTTTGAATCTATCTGCTTTAATTTCATTCTTTCAAAATTTCTTTCTCCCTATTCAAACCCTGCCAGTGTTCCAAAGCCAAGCTTAAACTTCAACTCTTCCATAAAGGCCTCCCTCTCTACTTCAGTTTATATGTATTGTTCTTTAAATTTCTAAACCACTATACTCAGAACCTCACAATTTACCACTTTATAATATTTAGCCTTAAATTATTTTTAAATTGTTTTACATGTATATTCTTCATAAAGCTCTCTAATATAATCCAGAGTAGACAGGCATCTTTACTAATATACTGGAATGATAGAAACCCTTATATAAATCTATTTAAAATCTAAGTGTATTTTGTTATGGCTTAAATAATAAACATTTGTTATTTCACGCAGTTTTGGCAAGATAGCAATCTGTGAATGGCTTAGTTAGATGGTTCCAGCTCAGGATCAGGATCAGGATCAGGATCAGGATAAGATGTCAGCTAGGGCAGTAGTCATCTAATACCTTGCCTGGCCAGGAAGATCTGCTTCCGGTAGCTGACTGACACACCAAACATTTTAGCAGTGATTGTTGACAGGAAGACTAATATTTTATCACCACATAGGGCTGGCTCCATAGGGCTGGCTGTCCATAGGGCTGGCTACTAGACTAGCCTCATGAAAAGGCAGTTGGCTTCTCTGGAGTGAGTGTTCCAAGAAAGAGAACAAGGAAGAAGCCACAATGCCTTTTTTTTTTTTTTTTTTTTTTTTTAAATTTTATTCTCCCCACCACCTCTTGATGCCTGCAGTTGCTATCTGTTCTCTTTGTCCCTTCTATGTGTCTGCTTGTCTTCTCTTCTCATCTTCTCTTTAGTAGGCACCAGGAACCAATTCTGGGACCTCCGACGTGGGGGAGAGGCTCTCTATCACTTGAGCCACCTCAGCTCCCTGGTTTGTTGTGTCTCTTATTGTCTTTCCTCTGTGTCTCTTTTTTTCTGTTGCATCATCTTGTTGTGTCAGCTCTCCATGGCTCAGGCCAGCTTGCCTTCACCAGGAGGCCCCAGGAACTGAACCCAGGACCCCAGTGTGGTAGATGGGAGCCCAATCAGTTGAGCCACATCTGCTTCCCTACAATGCCTTTTACAAGATAATCTCAGAGGTCACATACCAGAACTTCCACCATATTTTATTTGTTTGAAATGTGTCACTAAGTCTAGGACACACTTAAGGGGAGGAGAATTAAGATTCATCTCTTGAAGGGAGACATAAAATTTGTGGACATATTTAAAACCACCACACTTAGGCTTTTCGTTTTGTACTTTTCCTTTTAAATATCTACAGATAAGACAACTTGATTAATAAGACATTTATCTATCGTTAAAGCAATTTATAAATGTAAGGGCTGCTGACTAGTAAAGGGTAGCCTTTACTGTTCAATACAAAGTAACTTTAATCTTTAATCAAGACATCAGTTGGGAGTGAGATATTAGCTGGAGACACATAGAAACATGGACTAATTCTCGTCAGATCACAGTAGAAAGCAAGTGACTTTCTTTTTTCTTTCTATCTGTGCATCATCATCTTTTTGGTGCATTGTTTCACTATGTGGCAGCCTGCGGCTTTTTTTTTTTTTTTTTTTTTTAACTAGGAGGTCCTGAGAATTGATCCTGGGTCCTCCATATGGTAAACTGGAGCTCAACTGCTTGAGCTACAGCTGCTTCCCACAAGTGATTTTCTGAAAGAAATAATCCAGGAAGAATGCAGCCAAAACTTTGAATTCTCAGGCTATCATCAGTTATCTTCAAGTGTTGTAGGAGACAAAAGTTAACAGTTGTTTTAGGTAGAAAGGGAAATTAACGTTTAATAGAGTAGGGAAGTGGATTTGGCCCAACGGATAGGGCATCCACCTACCACATGGGAGGTCCAAGACACTGACAAGAATACAAGCCACTAACAAGAATACAAGCGGACACAGAAGAACATACAGCTAATGGACACAGAAAACAGACAACTGGGGGGAGACAGGAAAAGGGAAAGAAATTAAAAAAAAATTTTTTTTAAATGACTATTAAACTTAGGAAATTTCGTTATTTAAAAAAAAAAAGTTTAATGAAGTAGTGGTTCCAAAAAGAGATGTTTAGCCAGGAAGGCCCTTAGATTTACATTTTTTCAGTTATGTATTTTTCATAGTGAATAATGACAATATAGTATTGTTTAATAAAGCTGGTAAACGATAGCAACCTGTGATTTGTTTGACTGAAAGAGCACTAGACTAGGAGTAATGAAGCCTCAGTGCTTATCTACTTTTTACTCATGTCCTTGTTCTGTATATCCTTGGGCAAGTCACTTAACATCTTGGAGCTTCAGTTTTTTCTTATTTAAGATGATAAAATACCTTGCCTACTTCATAGGATAGTAGAATAGATCAAATGAGATAGTGTTTGTGGATAATTTTTCATTTTAATTTTTAATGCATGTTCAAGAATTTCATGGTCATAATAGGAAAATCAAAAAATGATTCAACTATGACTACTACTATTGTTAGCACTGCTACTATTACTTCTGTCAGGTAATGAATATTTTACAGGGATTTAAAAAATTTAATCCTTAAGAAAGCAGGTTAATATAGTATTTGAGTTGAAAAAGGTGAGGCTTAGAGAGGCTTAGAGAATGGTGTGCCCAAGGGCCTAGGAGCTAGTAAGCTCTAGCGGAGAGATTTGAACCCAGGTAGTTTACAAAGTACATGTTTGATTATGCTGCTATATTGGTTCCTAATACAAGTAATTAAAAAGCAAAAAAAAGGTACCTGAAACCTTACCCTATCTATGATTAGATGAGTATATTACCGATTTTTTCTGTTTGTTCTTCCAATTTCTTTTTTATTTTTTAAAAAAGAAATCATATTATGAATACTCCTTTGAGCTCCCTTTTTTCCAGATGTAAATAATCTTCATCATTTTTATTGGTATTAGTAGTATATGTGTTTTGAAAGAATTAACATTATACAATAAACAGTAATTTTATTCTCTTCGTGACACCACAAGAGACCATAACTGAGTGGCATGGGTACTGTTGTTTACTTGATAGCGGCTATTGGAACTGTGTACAGATTTCATAGGAAATGGCGGGAATGTAACATGCTTGGAGTTTACTCTATGCTGGCAAGCTGTTCTAGGCACTTATTTATAAACATCTTTTCATTTTACAAACCAGATGAAGTGGAGGCATTGTTTTCATTTCCTGATTGCTAAAGCAAATACCAAATAATGGTATGACTTAAGAGGAATTTACTGGCAATTTCTGTCATTTGGCAATGCAGTGTCTTCTCCTTTCGCTTTTGGATTCCATTTACTTCCAGCTTCTGGCAGCTCCTCCTAGCTTTTTCCTCTGTGGCTTTTTCTATAAGGGCTCCAGTAATAGGATTAGGACCCACCCAGATTCAGGTGAGCGTTAACTTAACTGAAGTAACCTCACCAAAAGGTCCTATTTGCAGTAGATTCACAGCGGCAGGAATAAGGGTTGGGACCTAAGCATACCTTTTGTGAGGGAGGTAATTCAGTTGCCAGTAGGCATTATCCCCATATTTCTGATGGGGTAACAGTGTCTCTGAGAGGTTAAATAATTTACCTAAGATTACACAGCTAGTGATGATAGACTTCTATTTTCTACCACTATACACTGTTTCTTATACCAAATGATATAAATTTATTATGGTGACCTAACTTCAGACTTGCAGTCTAACAAAGGATTTTTGTTATGCTAAAATATTATTTCTGGCTTATAAATTGCCATATCTGATATTAGGACCATGCCATAAATTTCAGGAATAAGGCAATAGGGCTTTCCTTACTAATGTCAATCTTACCAAGCAACAAAAAATGACTGTAGGTTATTAAATATGCTCTTTAGGTGGAAAGGCTACCATATTGTCAAAGGCCTAAAGAAAGAGAAACATTTGCTCATTCTTCAGTGTTCCTTAAACCACTCCCTGACCTTCAGGAATTCTAGTTACCTGGAAAATTCTAGGCCTGTTTTGAAATACAGTGCTTTTTTCTTTTAGTTCTGAGGTTTTATTTTGTTTTGTTGCCACCATCTGCTTTTGTTTTCAGCATGAATGGGTCTAATTTGTAGAATCAGAATCCAGTCATGGTCAATCAGTTGTGGACAGCATATTATCCATTTAGCAAGTCAAACAGGACCTTCAGTGGCATTATCAAATTAAAGTTATAATTTTAAGTTATTCATATTCAGTCAGGACTTATTTCCATATTTCCACTAAAAACAATTCTACCTCAAGTGTTTTTCTACCAGTCTGGGTAATATATACAGTTTGGTCATTCTCCTAAATTCCCATCTAATCTGTTACTCTGCATAGTTTTGATACTGGTGTTTGTTTAGGAATTGATGCTTTTTGTGTATCCAGTTATCTGTTTCAGAAGCCTGGTGTTTGTCAGTAATCTTAGTATCAGAAGTTTCCAATATTTTCTACCTTTATAACTCTTGCAGGCCACATTAGTGTCCTTTTTGGAAATGGTTTGGTTCTATTTTTGCTTTTGTTACACAGTTTTGATATTTATTAAAGTAAGTAACAAATAAGTTAAATTTGTTATTCCTCAACTAAAAGAATCCTTTTCTGTGAGCCCTAACTGGGGATCTTCATAGTTGTGCCCTTTAGAATCTTCTACGAGGTCTTAGCAAGAGATTCTACAAGAAAATTTAAGTTGTAAGCCTTAAGACCTAAGTATCAACTGACTTCCATTTGACAATGTTTAGAATACTCCTATAAAGCCCAGATTGGTGTTTAAGACTCTTCATTGAGCTAGATTGCTCTATTTCTTATTACTTGTTACTCTTAGAACAATCTTGATAATGTAATATAATGACCACATAGTTTATCTCTAGTGAGAACTCATAGCATATGTTCTTTTTTTCCCCTAAGATGACTTCGTCTGTTTACTTTTTGCTTGCTTGTTTTTTATTGTTGTTGTTTTTTGCTTGTTGTCTGCTCCTATTTTTTTCTCATTGTCTGCTGGTTGTCTGTTTTTTTCTTTAGGAGGTACCAGGAACCAAACCTGGGACCTCCCATGTGGGAGGTGGGTGCTCAGTTGCTCACACCACATCCGTTCCTGCACATATTTTTTTAAAAAAGAAAAAGAAGTAGAAAGGAAGAGAAAATACCAAACTACCTTTTCTCCTAATCATTGTATTCTAGAAATGGAAATAAGTGGGTCCTTTGGTTAGATTTCAGTTTCAAGTGAACTTCATTTTTTTCTTTCCTTACTTGTCCTCTAGAAAAAAGTGGTTTTACACATAGTGATAAGAATGGCCAAATGGTGTGTGCGTGTGGCAAAAGGGTGTTTGAGGAGAAGTCTGGGGGATGTTGGCGGTGTTTCTATTGGATAGCATCTTGTTAGTTGAGCAAGTTGATTATAACATAAAATACATGTGTCTGGAAGGAACAAGCAGAGATAATAAGGGCTTGCCTCAGGGAAGCTGTTGTGGCTCAACTGATAGAGCGTCCACCTACCATATGGAGGGTCCAGGGTTCTATACCCAGGGCCTCCTGACCCGTGTGGTGAGCTGGCTGGCATGCAGTGCTCCTGTGTGCCTTTTTTGTTGTTTTTTGCTTGTTGTCACAGTCTGGGGCCGAGGACTGTAGATAGGAGGGTTGGGCTGATGAAGTACATTTGGCTACATGACCTGGGAGATTACTTTGGAAAGCAAATTTTTTAAAAAAGTTAATTAATTTCTTTATTTCTGGGAAGCGGACTCGGTCCAACAGATAGGGCATCTGCCTACCACATGGGAGGTCCACGGTTCAAACCCGGGGCCTCCTGACCTGTGTGATGAGCTGGCCCATGCGCAGTACTGATGCATGCAAGGAGTGCCCTGCCACACAGGGGTGTCCCCTGCATAGGGGAGCCCCACGCGCATAGGTGCACCCCATAAGGAGAGCTGCCCAGTGCAAAAAATGTGCAGCCTGTCCAGGAATGGCGCCACACACACAGAGAGCTGACACAACAAGATGACAGAACAAAAAGAGACACGGATTCTGGGTGCCACTGACAAGAATACAGGCAGACACAGAAGAACACATAGTGAATGGGCACAGAGAGCAGACAAATGGGGGGCGGGGCAAGGATGGGGAGAGAATTAAATAAAAATAAATAAATAAATCTTTTTAAAAATTCTTTATCCCCCCCCGCCCATTGTTTGCACTCACTGTCAATTCTTTGTGTCCTCTGTGTCTGCTTGTCTTCTCTTTAGTAGGCACTGGGATCCAAACCTGGGACCTTCCATGTGGGAGAGAGGTGCTCAATCGCTTGAGCCACACTACTCCTTGCTTTGTTGTGTCTCTCATTGTGTTTCCTCTTTGTGTCATCTTGTTGTGCCAGCTTGCCACACCAGCCCGTTGAGTCAGCTCACTTTTTTGCTCATCTTCTCTAGGAGGCTCTGGGAAACAAACCCAGGACCGCCCATGTGGCAGGCGGGCACCCAAACGCTCAAGCCACATTCATTTCCCAGAAAGCAACATATTTTTGGTTGGTTAACTCCAAACCCAGGCACTGAGTTCTTCCAGTTATTTTTTTATCTTCTTTAGAGAAGTTGTAGGTTTACAGAATAATCATGCATAAAAGGCAGGATTCCCATACACCAAGCCTATTAACTAACACCAAGCCTATTAACTAACACCTTGCATTGGTGTGGAACATTATAATTGATGAAAGGACATTTTTATAATTGTGCTATTAACTATAGTCCATGTAACTTGTGCCATACGCATTCTGCTCACACGTCTATTGCCCCAATTCTATTAGGATTCTGTTTGGAACAATGATAATAACTAGCGTTTATTGAGCATTTACCTTGTATCAGGCAGTATTCTAAGTTCTGTACATGTATTAGCTCATTCAATTCCCACAGTAACCCTGTGAGTGTAGAAACTATTTTTATCACCATTTTACAAATAAGGAAACTGAGACTAGTTAACATGCTCACAATTCTACAACTATTAATAATAAAGACTTGAACCCTGACACTCTAACTATAGACTTACACAATTTTTTTGTGTTTACTCAGAAAAATTTTCTTTACATTTATTTTATGCCAAGTTACCTCCATGTTTCTGTGGTTAAGGCATACATTCTATAGGTGAAGCCCCATATACGACTGTTTAGAAATTGTCAGCAGTTTTATATCTTTTAATGGGAGACTAAAATTAATTTGGAGTGACTATTCACCAATGTATTTTATCCAAATAGTGGATTGTTATTTCCCATTTGTTGAGAGCTTCATTTTGAGGTATTTATTTTCTAATTCTCATCCACATCCCACTTTCCCAAGTGAGTATGTAGGGCTTTTCTCATTCAGTTGAAAAACAATAAATATTCCTTTTTAAAATCCATTACTTTGAATATAATTGCTTAAATTTTGCTTTTTTGATATTCACTGAATAAGAAGACATTTTCAGTAGTTGAATAACATTATGTGTTTAACTTATGCACTTGGCCTAAAAAGAGAGAGAGAAAGAATTATAATTAATGGAGGTTATTTCATCTACCTTTCCCCTACTGAGTGTGCGCTGTGGAGTGAATGGGAGCTGGAAACTTGAATCTGTTGTTCCCTTAGTTGGTTTTAGTTACTGTGCACTATTCAGTGAGTTTCACTCTCCTGGGTATGATTCTTTTTTTTCATATAACATGATTCGTATAAACAGACCAACAGCTGAAAACAAGTTGTCCCAAGGCTGGAAGAAATCAAACTATCCCACACTGACAGAATACATTGGTCTCTAATCTCTTTTTCCAGGGTAATTCTAGCAAGTACAATTTTTGCCTTATGTGTTTCTGTTAAAACTTAACTCCATTTTAAGATGTAACTCCTCTGCAGTGAGTGCACGGCGCAGAGGTGCTAAATGCCATGCACTGTAATAGTGCTGGAAGGATGAGAATTTCGTCTTCCCTGCTAAGTAACACATTCTTGATAGTTCATAGGTAAGAAGGGCAATTGCAAGTAATGAAAGAGAAAGAGAAGAATATCATAAATTAAATGAGTAAATGTTTATAAATTGCTATAAAATGACTCAATATAGTTTATTTTGGATGTTATATTAGAGTTATAGAAAAAAATAAAATATTTTGAACATTGTGGTAAGGGAAGAACTTGCTATACTGTGCAGGGGCTAAAGGCTATAAGCAAGTTTCTGTCCTGAAAGATCTCATACGACTATGCAGTTCTCAGTCATGCTAGTCTTGACAGTGTTGACCTGAATATCATGCCATTTTAATTGTACCTGTCCTTACATCATACCCAATGCTTCCCTTTAGGTTTCTATATATGCTATACCAGAAAAGATTGGTCAAGTTCAACATGCCTTGGAAACAACTGTGAAATTGCTTGAGTTTTACCAAAACTACTTTGAAATTCAATACCCACTTAAGAAACTGGGTAAGAATCAAACAGTGCCTCTGTTCTTCATTATGATTATAACCTAGACTCATTTTGTAAATGTCTTTTTAGAAAAAGGTTTTTCCCAGAGTTATTTTTAAAGTAATTAACAAACATTGTTAATGTTTTTTTAAAAATGTTTTAATTGTCAGGATTATTTAGATTCCATGAATGTATCTGAACTTGGAGCTTAAAATACTTAGAAGCTTTGGGGGCTGTTACATAGGTACTGTGTAAGTAGGGATTTGTTTAGAGCTTAGTCTGGAGTTTGACTGCTTCTAACTTCATAATAAATTACTGATTCAGAAATAAAAATTGAGTAATGGAAACTCAGGAAAGCAAGAGGATATTTAGTACTTTTTAGTCCTATGTAGAGGAGTATCAGCCCTGCCCTTTGTCTTCTTACTCTAGGATGTTGATTAATTATGAAGGAATTAAGTATCTCTTCTACAACAGTGGAACAGTGACTTTTAAAAGGGGTTTGATCAAATCTTTTTTGTATAACATATTGGATAGTATAAGGAAGGTTCCATTTATTAGGATTATAAAAAGAACTCAAAGCCTGCTGATTCACAGTGATAAAACCAATGGATAAAATATTTTGTTTTAAACAGGGAGGGCCTTCCATTAGGGAAAATTGATCATTTCTATCCTATGTCCAGATTTGGTGGCTATTCCTGACTTTGAAGCAGGAGCAATGGAAAATTGGGGTTTGATCACCTTTCGAGAAGAGGCACTTCTATATGACAATAATACTTCTTCAGTGGCTGATAGAAAACTTGTTACCAAAATCATCGCTCATGAGCTGGCCCATCAGGTATTTAACAAGGCTGTTATATCTCATGCCTGTTGTCTACTTCATGTCTTAGCATTTATTAAAAATAAATTTAAATGCTAATAATAATACAGCTTTTAATGATTGCATTGCCTTTTTTCATTATGAAAAGCTTTTGCCTTTGAATACTTTTTTCCTCCTAATAAAACACATCTGTTTCACCTCTGATAAATGCTAACTGCTTGGTATAACTGTGGGAAAGAATCTTCTGATTACTCTTGAACTGTTCTGCTTAGGGCTTGAGTTCTTTCTTCATCTTCTGCTAGAACTGGGTTCTCTATTATTGGTAGAAGGAGCTCTTAAGAAAAGGGTGAGGAAAATGATATGAGTATATGAACCTTCCCCACCACCTTGCATATCTTGTGCCCATGGTACGGTGCTTATCAGTGTTGGGTATGGTTTGGGGACCTTGTGATGGTGGAAGGATACAAAGGCAGAGTATGATGTGCTCTGGTTAGTTTACTCTAACTCTAATACAATCTGTATGACTCTGTGTACTTGTGGAGACTTTTTGACAAGCCAGCATTTGAAAGTACAAATTTATTATTATAAATGGAACATACAGACAAGTGGTCTTTACCTTGGGGACCACCCCTTACCATTGGGAAGTATTTCTGCTACTTCATTAAGACTTAGCAAATCATCTTCCTCTGAAACTGGTTTTAAGAAAATATCTTAGAAAATTATGCTATTGTCATTCTCAAAAGTATTTTGTCTCATTATCTAGTAACCCCTCCTTTTGCTGTTGATTTGAGACAAGCCCTAGGCCACACTGACTAACACTGCATACATTATGACCACTCTTTATTTCTAGGATTTTTGAGATACATTTTTTTTAGGAGAGTCTCCTATTATTCTTTTCTTCTTTACGTCATACGTCTTCATATAAGAAGACATTTGAAGATCTTTCTGATTTCATTTGTTTATATATATGCCAACTTTTTAAAGGAGTGTTTAAATTCTGTTTTGAATCATGTAAATACTGTCTTCACTTTGGGCAAATGAAAAGAGATATGAAGTATTCTAGCTTTCTGAGTTAGAGGAAGATTTCTTACATAGAAACTTATTATTTTAGTAGTCATAGATGGTTGTAGATACAATAGAAAAATCTTACATACTAACTTGATATTCAAAGGTAAAATTATTTTTATTATCTAGGAAATCTCACTTTTAATGAGGTGGCTAAAAAATCATTTTTGTTTACCTAGTATAATGCATGTGTTTTAAATAGAGAAGTATGCTAATAGTCCTTTTTGCTTGTTTTCTCATTCAATTAAGGTAAACTCTGTTAAGTTTTATAAGTCTTTAATTTGAATATAGTTTGTTATAATGGTAATAGTGTAATTTTAAAATTGTCACATTATGAGTGATTAATCTGACAATTCAGACAATTATTAGAAAATTCCTGACAATGTAAATACTGTGTTGGTTAGTATTAGTTTGTTTCTTCCTGCAGTGGTTTGGTAATCTGGTAACAATGCAGTGGTGGAATGATCTGTGGCTAAATGAAGGTTTTGCAACTTTCATGGAGTATTTCTCTTTGGAAAAAATATTTGAAGAGTTCTCCAGTGTAAGTACAGTTTTCCTTAGCCCTTTTTCATGAATGCTGAGGGGAAAATAGTCAAATCATATTTGCCAGGTATTTTCTATGCATTTGGAGTGACAAAAATGTTTTTAGAAGGATGCAATAAAATTGATCCTTGCTACTGATACTTACACCTTTTCAGATTTAACAATGAAATTACACTCTTAATTTTTATATATTTCATTAAAAGCTGAAATTATATGAAATTTTACCTTTTTTCTTTAAAATGACTATTTTTAAAAATTGCTTTGCTACGTTTTGTTTTTAATAGATGTAGCCCTTCTGCTTGAAGGGACTTTAGATAAAGATGAAAAGCCTTTTTTGCAGAGCAAAACTTTTTATTATATATATATAGGGAAAAAAATTTTGAAGCAATGCTGTCTATTATCACTGTACATTCTTAGAACAGCGATGTAGGCTGATGCAGATGAATAATCTCCCCTTTTTATGTATGAACTGTATTTTCTGCCATTCTCCAAAGATGTGGAACACGGTCTGTTATAAGGGGGTATGATAATGTTGTTTATATGTTATTTGATTTTCTAGAGGTGTAGTTCCTGTTCTTAGAGATATTCGGATACACTAGGCCACCATATGATAGATGCCAAAATAATTTAAGCAATAGGTGGGAAGTTGAAAGATCCCTTTCAACCCTCAAAATTTGTAACTTTCTATCAAACTTCCTGCAGCTGTGAGCCAAGGTTGCATCAACACAGAAGAATTCGTAGAACTTTCACTCTGAAATTTTTGTATGCACCTTGCTCTAAAATTTCAAGTGATACGAAAAACTAATTTTTAGCTGAAATACAAAGCAAGGCATTCTGAATCTGTTATATTCTATTAAGAAATGAGATATATAGTTTCACCACTTGGTGGTGCCCAGAATTTTTTGAAACTTTTCATATATACTTTAGGAACATTTCACTGCTGAGTTCTTAAAGAATTCTTTCTGATTAAGAGTTATATTTTATTTAAAATGAACCTCAGTTTTTAAAAAAATGTATTATCTTAGTAGAAAAGCTAGTCAATATTTGAACTGAGAAACCAGCTTAAGAATTAGTTTTTGTTTTTAAATTTTAAATTTTATTTTTTAAAACATATGCTCCGGAGAGTGGGTGTAACTCAAGTGATTCAGGGCCTGCTTCCCACCTGAGAGGTCCTAAGTTTGATCCCTGGGACCTCTTAGAAACAAAAAAACAAATAAGCAAACAAGCAAAAAAACCAACTCAGAGGAGCCAATGTGGCTCAATGGTTGAGTGCTGGCTTCCCACATAAAAGGTCTAAGGTTCAATCCCCATCCCCAGTACTTCAAAAAAAAACCAAAAAAAAACCCTATATATATATAAATTTGTATGTTTATATTTATATTTATTTACTCAGCTTTTTAGAATATTCATCTTGAATATCTAGATTTGGCATTTGGTTACTTCAGTAGAAGGCTCTTTTTTTTTTAAATCCAGTTTTATTTATTTACTTTTCATCACGTGGATTTGGTGTCCAATGGCCTTAGCTAGAAGGTTGCTTCGAAATTTAGCACAAACCATGCCACGCTACCTTTCCCCAGACTACCCTGGATTTGTTTGATTTGCTGCTAGGAGTCACTGTTGTTTTTTGCTTTGTACACATAAGCACTTCTCTTGCCCAAACAGAATTCCTTTCCATCTTGGTCATAAACACCTTCAATTTTAAGAAGGGTATGTGCTCCCTCTGGTTCCAGAGCCCTCGCTTAGGCCAGCAAAAGGCTTTGGACGCAGCCTTCCAGGCATTTTTGCTATTGTAGAAGTCCTGTTCCCAGCAGGCCTCCACAGGTTCCAGGATGGCGGCAAGAGTAATAGGTTCTTAATTTATCCTTACGCTGTTGCTTAAGTAATGCTGCTTTTCATGTGGACAAATTAAAATTTTATTTTTAAATATAAGGAACACCCTGTATTTTCAAAAGCTTATATTCTGAAGATTAGTGAAATCGATTATTTTTCACAATGACCTTACAAAGCAATTCGTCTCATCCATATAGTTACTGTAATTATCTTTTCCTTTGATACTGTTCATGATACCTTAATTTGTTTCATTTTTTGTTAGTATGAAGATTTCTTAGATGCTCGATTTAAAGCAATGAAGAAAGATTCCTTGAATTCATCTCATCCAATATCATCATCTGTTCAGTCTTCAGAGCAGATTGAAGAAATGTTTGATTCTCTTTCCTATTTTAAGGTACTGTTGTGCATTAAAAAGTCTAAGATGTTTACTTCTATTTAAATCTTGGTCTTAACTTCTTGTGAGTTTTTCTTTCTTTCTACACCTCTCTTTCGAATTCTATGACTAGCATTCCAGACAGATCTTATAGCATTATATTTTTTAAAGTTGGTTTATTCTCCAAATCTATAAGTAGAATATGTCCAGGGAAGGCCCCTAGCAAATCTTTGGCTATGTTACTCAGAACTGGTATATGTTCCATAGTCAGGGCTGCCAAAATAAGTAAGCAAAAAGATATTTTTAAGAATTGAAGATTAGATTGCAGCATAAGAAACACAGATGAAACTAGGAACCCAGTTAGGGTCATCAGAGGTCAGAAATCAGAATAAGGATTTCTATGTCATTTGTATTTGTGTGGTGGTGGGGAGGGGGGTGGATTAGGATGCATCTTTTTACTTACTTACCTTCTTACTCTGGTTATCAGATTAATTGATTAATAAACTGAATTCCTGTGCTGGGCGGAGAAGAAATACACAAAAAGTATGGGATATAGTCCACGACATCAAGAAGCTCATAATTTAGGTGGTGGGTACTTATTAGGACAATAAGAGAGGTAATGTGTGCTAAATGAGGGGTACAGAATATTTCTGCCTGGGATAATGAAGGAAATGTTTTGGAGAAAAATAAGTTTTGAAATGAGTTTTAAAGAATAAGAATAAAGGTAATAAGGAATGGGAAGAGTAGGGTAGGACAGGAATGGGATGAGGTCTGCAAAGAAAAGGTCAGGAACACTATTAGGTAAGGAATGTTTGGTTAGGGAGTAAAAATTTGACTGCAGTGGAAGCTGCATGTGGAGCAGAGGAGAAGTTGGGACAGGTAGGTTGGAGTCCAGTGGTCGAAGATCCTAAATGCCGTAAGGAATCTGGACATTTTTTTCTGTAAGTGTTTTAGCTTCCTAGGCTGCTCAAGCAAATACCATGAAGTGGGTCAGGTTAAACAATGGGAATATATCTGCTCACAATATGAGGCTGGCAAAAAAATCCAAATCAAGCTGTCATCAAGGTGATGCTTTCTTACTAAAGACTGTAACTCTGGGGCTGGCTGCCAAAGATTCTTAGTCCATAGCTTGTCACATAGCAAGGCAAGTGGCAGCATCTCCTGGTGGCTCTGTTCTCTCCCAGGTGTTGCTGATTTTAGCTTCTCCTGAACTCACCTGACTCTTCTGGGTTCTGTTGATGTTCAGCTTCTTGCCTGCTGTGGATTTCTCTCTCAGTCTGAATTTTGTTCTGCTTATACAGACTCCAGTAATAGGATTAAAACCCATCTGGACTGAGGTGGGTCACACCTTAACTGAAGTAACATCATCAAAAGATCCTATTTAAAAGATCCACCCACAGGAATGGATTAATTTAAGAACATATTTTTCTGGGGTACAGACAGCTTCAAACAACCAAGTAGGCAATGGAAAGCTTTAGACTTAAATAGAGGAATGCCTTGATTAAGCTTCTATTTAAAAATTAAGTTGGTTTCAGTTTATAAAATATATTTAAGTGGGGAGAGACCTAATGCCAAGAAATTGCTGTTGAAGTCTAGGCATAAAACGGCAAAAGTTTAAAACAAGTAGTTGTAGTGTTTCAAGCCTGAATTATAGTACTGTCAAAAAACACAAGGAAACAGGGATTCAATTAGCTATAGTCAATAAATAAAAATTTAAAACTTGTGATTTTAAAACTAAAAAGTTCTTATTAGAGAACTTAGTTATTTCAAGATTTGTTATTATAGAGCTTTGTCTTCATTCAGCCTCCACTCTTTAAACCCAGAACTTAGTGTCTTCTGATAATGTGCCCTCCACAGCATACTTAAACCCTTTTAATATGTAACTACTTACTTTAGAATTGGGAATTTGGGAAATAGCCCACATATTGATGAGAAAAGTAGGGCACTGGGTAATTTACCAATATTGGGTGTAAGAAGAAGTAAATTCCAAGAGGTAAATGTGTTTGTCAGACATGTTCTGTTTGATCTTTATTATCATCAAGCTAATTCTGATGTAGGTTGTCTTGTGAGAATTTATTCACTTAGCAAATCTTACAGCACCAACCATGCACCAGGCATTGCTCTAGGTGCTAGGGATAAATAAGGAAATGAGGGACTATGGCCCTTCTACAGTAGAGCTTCCATTTCAGGGACTGGAGATAGATACAGACATTAAACAAATAGTATTGTGTTCAGTGATAAGTACTCATAAAGCATGAGGGAAATGATAGTGACAAAGGAAATGTTGTTATATATAAGATGGTTGGGTAAGATCACTATAAAGTGCCATTTGAACAACTACCTGAAGGATATGAGGGGATGAAATGTGGGTTTCTGGGGGTAGAATGTTCCAGGCAAAGGCAAGAACCAATTTATAGGGCTCGTGTGCAGAAATGAGTGAATAAGCAGTCCTGAGACAACTATCCTTCAAAGTCCTGTTTGCAAGGTTGGCCTTTGGATGGTAACTGGGAACTTGAATTTGGAAGCATTATCACCATTACCTGATAAGAGTGTTTCGGTGTACCTATACTATTGTACAAACCATGTGATTTATGCTGAATACATGTTTTCTTTTGGGAAATCTGGAATTTTAGTCTGGGTAGAAGCTACTTATATGACTAGCCTCCAATAAGATACCTGAGTGCTGAGTCTCTAATGAACTTACCTGGTAGATGGCATTTCTAAGCTCATTGTTGGAGGGATTAAGTGTATCCTCTGTGACTCCACTGGAATGAACTCTTGGAAACTTGTTTCTGGTTTCCTTGAGTATGACTATATGCTGAGTCCAATGAGTCCTCCTAGTGAATCATCAAATTTGGGTTTGGTCTTAGGGGACCCCAACACTGATTGAGACGGGAGATTGCTTGTCTTCTCTTCCAATACCAGCAAAGAGCCAGTGTGTGTAGTAGAGAAGTCGGGTATACGCAGTATCGAAGGCCAGGACACAAGAACTCTGAGAAGGAAGTTGATTTATTTCCACCAGCTGGACTCAGTGGACTCCTGTCCTAATAAAAACCAAGTCCCAAATTTAATTTTGAGTTCCCTTTTATACAGAAAAGATATAAGGGTGGGAAGTTAATTGGTGTTTTTATGAAAGAAAACAACTTTCCTTGTTAGTTAAGTGTTTGTCTGAGTACCAGACAGGTTTTGAATTAAAGTACCCACCAAGCAGACTTAGCCCGAAGGATAGGGTGTCTGCCTACCACATGGGAGGTCCGTGCTTGACCCGTGTGGAGCTGGTCCATGTGCAGTGCTGATGCACGCAAGGAGTGCTGTGCCACACGGGGGTGTCCCCGCATAGGGGAGCCCCACGCACAAGGTGTGCGCCCAGTAAGGACAGCCACCCGGCACGAAAGAAAGTGCAGCCTGCCCAAGAATGGCGTCGCACACACGGAGACCTGACACAACAAGATCATGCAACAAAAACGAGACACAGATTCCTTGTGCCGCTGATAAGGATAGAAGCAGTCACAGAAGAACACACAGCGAATGGACACAGAGAGCAGACAACTGGGGGTGGGGGAGGGAGAGAAATAAATAAAAAATAAATAAATCTTTAAAAAAAATAAAGTACCCTACACATTTCAGGTGAGTTTGAATTAGCATATCCCCTGCATTTCAGTTGAGCCTGAAGTAAAATCCCCCCCACATTCCATCTGGATGCAACTTTGAATACACATTGTCTTACATCCTTTCTGAACATTCAAAGCCTGTAGGGCCTGTATTACTTATTTGGATTTCTAAAGACTAGGCACACTTGGATACAGAATTAGATAATTTTGAATTTATGCACAGGCTATATGTTGAGTGGAGTAAACACAGGAGACAGTAGCAGATGAAATCAGAAGATTTATAGAGGCCAGATCATTATAGGGTCTTATAGGCCATGGTAAAGACCATGATTTTATTCTAAGTGAAATGAAAAGCCATTTGAACAGGGAAATATTTTGGAAGGACTTGTTTTTATAAACTCACTCTAGCCTACAAAGCAATTGGAGTCAGGATGACTTGTTAGGAGGCTGTTGTAATAGACCAAAGGAGAGATTATGGTGGCCTAGGCTAGGGTGGTAGTGGTGAAGGTGCTGAGTTATAGTTGGATTTGGAATATAGTTTAAATATTGATTCAACAAATTTGCTGATGGATTAGATGTGAAATGTGCAAGAGGATTCAAGGATGATGTCAACATTTTTGCCTAAACTGGAAAAATGGAGTTGCCATTTGCTTAAATGGAGAAGACTGCAGGAGGAGTAAATTTGGGGTAGAAAGAAAATAAAAAGCTCAGTTTTTCAAAGTTGGAGATGCACATTAGATATCCAAGTAGAGATACCAAGCAGACAGTCTGGAATTTGAGTCTAGAATTCAGGGAAGAAGTCTGGCTTGATATATAAATTTGAGAGTCATTTAAACCCTAGGAATTGATGATGTCAACTAGAAAGGAAATGTAAATGCGGAAGATGTCTGAAGATCAAATGCCAGGGAGTGCATACCAAAATTTAGTTGTTGAGAAGATAAGGAAGAGCTAGCAAAAGAGGCTGAGAGGGATGGGACAGAATCAAAAATAGTATCCTGAGGCCAAGTAAAGAACGCCTTTCAAGGAGGAGGGGGTAATCAATCTTTCAAATGCTACTCATAGATTGATTAGATGAGCCTGAGAATTGACATTGGTTTGATACCATGACAGTCATCAGTAACCTTGATAAGAGCGTTTTCAGTAGAGTGATGGTTGAAAGTAGGCTCAAGAGAAATGAAAGGAAAGCAAAGGAAGATAGCAAATGCAGACAAACTCTTTTGAGGAGTTTTACCACAAAGGGGGGGCAATAAATAGGGTAATAATTTTAGGAGGCATCGAGTTAAAGTGAGGTAGGGCATCTTGTATTGGTTAAAAATGAGAAATTTTACATTATTTTGTTTGCTAATGGGAGTGTTACAGGAGACAGGGAAAATTGGTAATGTAGGAGAGAACAGGAATTGTTGGGAACAAGAGTGAGGACTTCAATTTATATACTAGTTTATAGAAAAAGTATCTCTAAAACGTGATATATAAATAAGAGAGTAACAGGTATTAAATTCAGTTATGTGTATCTGCTGATCTTGATGACTTAACATTTTTGCATTTTAATCAGAAGTGAGATTTATTTAAAAATTGAGTGCTTAATGTATGGTAGACATTGTTCAGTTGCTGGAATTAAGCTTTTCAATTTTTCCCTCAACTACCATACAATCTAGAAAAGAAAAATAAATATACTGCATCTGTAACAGATGCAAGAAGTGATATAAAGTGCCATTGAAGATAGAGAAATATGTATTTTAAAGCAGGGAAGGCTTCACAGTGGAGGCAGTTTCAAGATTGGGAATGAGTGAATATAGAGTATAGACTTAATAGTTACATGTCACATTCTTCAGTATCACTGTATGCTTGCTGCCCTATACATTATTATTAAGAAACATATTTGAAGTGACTGCAGGAAGAAGAGAGAACCTGGTTACTTCAGTGACATGATGTACTAAAATTGAAATGAATATACTACCTAGCAGAGAGACTTTTGAGAGCTCTGCTAATGTATTGTGTCTCTAGCAGTGTGCTGATGAATTCATTTGGTACCTTTAAGCATTGAGAATGTGCATGAGACTGCCACAGAAAATTTGGTATATACTTTTCTATTAGAAATATATTTATAAACAGTTTTCTAAGGCATAGTTAAGTAACACTGAAACACTGAGTATACTGAAAGACCACACAAAATGGCTCATGGTAGAATTAGTGCATGTAGGAGTCTGTTTCATTAATTCTTTTTCAAGTCCTTTAAAATAATTTTGAGGTAATGTAAACACACAGTCCATATCTGGTTGTATGAGACTAAATAATACTGTCGTATAACAAGGTTCTACATACGAAAATTAAGGTTTATAATTAGTAAAGTTTGAATTTTAGATTCTTATTTCTATAACCTTTTGTATTATATTTACTCCTTCCTTTTTTACCTTTTTTTTTTTTAAATAGGGAGCTTCTCTCTTGTTGATGCTGAAAACTTATCTTAGTGAAGATGTGTTTCAACATGCTGTTATTCTTTACCTGCATAATCATAGTTATGCATCCATTCAAAGTGATGATCTGTGGGATAGTTTTAATGAGGTAAGCAACCTGGTTATTTTACCTAGCTCTTAGAGTAAGAAAAGAGAAATTATTTTATTTGTATTTTCACTGAATATGTACCTGAGTCTGTGGTACCAAAGATAAATACTTTTGAGAGAGAGGGAGATGGAGCTTAGTATTCAATATATCTGAATAGAGCACTGAATTGAGACTTTTGGAAACACTCTCTTGGCCAGAGTTGTTGTGGCCATGGATACACTGGTATGTGCAGGTGCCTGGTGCATTTGCCTTCCCTCTACCCCAGCCCCCTGCTCCAGTCTTCAGGCTATCTCTTTGTTTGGCTGCTCCTCTGCAGCCAACACTCCTAATTTGTTTCCCCTTTAGACTTTCTGCTTTACTTCCCTAGTTTATCTGACAACATAACCCAGGGATATGTGCCAACTGGAAACCTGAAGAACTTTGTTTACAATTTCCTGACAGAGAACACAGAATAACTTAAGCTTAATGTTAGACACTGATGTTTGTTTCCTCATAGAACCTTTACATTAAAATCAATATTCTTCATATATCTGTAAGAAGGAAGGGTCTCAGATAACCTCACAGGGTTACTTTTAACCCTGAGACTTGATAAAGAAGAGCATTCTCTCCTAGGTTCCCCCTTTAGGCCTCCCCTCCTCCATCCTGGCTCCTTTGGTTTCTGCCTTTAGCACACATCTCCTTTCTCCTAAACAAAGTTCAGTTCCTGGCTTGGCTGGGAGAACCATGACTTCGCTGCCTATTTACCCTGGAGTAATAAAATTAAACCTGACTTCATGTATGGAACCCCTGTATGATGTTATGCATGTTTGCTTTCTAAGTTCACAACTTTTACTATACACTTGTTTATGTATGTTCATATATAAATGATATAAAGATAATATTTGGATTGGTTGGGGGCAAAATACTTTGTTTAGTAGTAACATTTTGACAATATTCTTTAATCATTAGTTAAAAAGGTTTAAAACAATGCAAGTTATTGGTGGTAGGGTGAGATGTTATATATGTTTGTTCTGTAAGTTCACAACTATTAAACATTTATTGTTTTTTTCTTTTAAGATTTATTTCTTCCTCCTCCCCCCCAGTTGTCTGTTCTCTGTGTCCATTTTGCTGTGAGTTCTTCTTTGTCCACTTCTGTGTTGTTGTCAGTGGCACGGTAATCTGTGTCTCTTTTTTTTTGCGTCATCTTACTGCGTCAATTCTCCATGTGTGTGGCACCATTCCTGGGCAGGCTGAACTTTCTTTCGCACTGGGCAGCTCTCCTTACAGGGCGCACTCCTTGTGCGTGGGGCTCCCTGTGCAGGGGACACCCCTGCATGGCACGGCACTCCTTGCACACATTAGCACTGCGCATGGGCCAGCTCCACACAGGTCAAGGAGGCCCGGGGTTTTGAACCACAGACCTCCCATGTGGTAGACGGATGCCCTAACCGCTGGGCCAAGTCTGCTTCCCTACATTTATTGTTTACGTATTTTTATGTATGAGTGATATATTTCAATTAAATGGAAAAAAAATCATAGATTGCCATAATACTTTCATGAGAAAGGCTGAAAATGAATGTACCTGGTTATCTATTGCTGCATGACAGCCTACTCCAAAACTGTGTTGCTAGAACTTCTGGGAAGATGATGGAGTAGAAAGACATAGGACTCTTTTTTTTCCTCCAGAAAAATATCTGAGGACAGGCTGAAATGGTCTGGAAAAAGATCTTCTACAGTTTAGGATACCATGCGAAGGCTGGGCACTGTCCAGAAAAGAGAGGGACAAAGGCGGGGAATCATGATGGCAAAAATCAAACACAGTCTAACCAGGCATTGAACTGAGAGGGCTGCCAAAGAGTGCCATCTGCTGGGAGACCAAGAAGTGCACATGAGAAAATTAAAAATAAGAGGCTTTTTCTGGCCTTTTTAGCCTCCCTCCCCATGCCCTAGAAAGCAGGTCTGTAAGCCATTACTGGGTCCAGAGCCCAATTTTGAGCAACTAACAGGGACAATCCTAACAACCTACATTGAGCCAAGAATCAGAGAGCAGTGGTAATACAGCCTTCCACCACTAAATCCTTATAAAAGAGAAAGAAATTGAGCATCTGAGTAAACTACATCCTAATCAGGTGCCTAGACATCAGCAAAATTTACAAGCCATTCTAAGAAAATGGAAGACATGGCCCAAGGAAAGGAATATATCAAAGCCCCAAAAGAGATACGGGGTTTGAGAAAATTAATTAGCAATATGTGTACAAATTTCCAAAATCAAATTAATGAGTTGAAAGACAATATGGCTAAAAGAGTATTTGAGCAAGTGATAGCTGAAAATTCCCCAACTCCCACAGAAGGAATGAATTTACATGTCCAAAAAAGTGCACCATATCTAAATCAGAATAAATCCAAATAGACCTACTCCAAGACACATACTGCTTAGAATGTCAAAAGTCAGAGATAAAGAGAAAATTCTAAGAGCAGCAAGGGAGAAGCAAGCCATCACATACAAGAGACGCCCAGTAAGACTTAGCATGCATTTTTCATCAGAAACAATGGAGGCAAGAAAACAGTGGTTTGATACAATTAAGGTACTGAAAAAGAAAAACTGCCAGCCGAATATTCTTTATTCAGCAAAACTGTCCTTCAAATATGAAGGTAAATATAAAATATTCACAAACAAAAAGAAACTAAGTGAGTTGGTAAAAAAGAGTCCACCTTTGCAGGAAATATTAAAGGAAGCCTTAGAGCCCGAAAGAAAAAGACAGGAGAGAGAGGCTTGGGAGAGAATATAAAAGAAAGGATAGCAGAAGGGCTAGCCAAAAGAGTAAAAGACAAATGAAAATATGATATGGCATATGAAAACCAAAGAATAAAATGGTGGATGTAAATAAGCATTTACAGTAATATCTCTGAATGTGAATGATTAAACTCCCCAATCAAATGATATAGGCCAAAAGAATGAATTAAAAAACATGAGCCATCCTTCTACTGCTTACAAGAAACTCATCTTAGATCCATGGATACAAGCTGGCTGAAGGTGAAAGGTTGGAAAAAGATACTCCATGCAAATAGTAACCAAAAAAGAGCAGGGGCTGCTATACTAATATCAGACAAAACAGACTTTAAATGTATGTCGTTGTAAGAGATACAGAAGACCATATATTAATAAAAGGGACAATCCACCAGGGTGATAAAACAGTCATAAGTATCTATGCACCTAAGCAGGTGCCCCAAAATACATGAGACAAACTCTGGCAAAACTGACGGGACAAATAGACATCTCTAAAATAATCTTTGGAGACTTCAACACACCACTCACATCATTAGATAGAACAACTAGACAGAAGATGAACAAGGAAACAGAGAACTTGAACAATATGATGAACAAGTTAGACCTCACAAAGATATACAGAACACTGCATCCAAATTCAGCAGGTTATGCATTCTTCTCAAATGCCCATAGATCTTTCTCTAGGATAGACCACATGTTAGTATACAATGCAGGTCTCAATAAATATAAAAAGATTGAAATTATACAAAACACCCTCTCAGATCATAATGGAATGAAACTGGAGATCAATAATATATAGGAAAAAGGTAAATTCACAGATATGTAGGCTAAACAAACTCTTAAATAATCAGTGAGTCAAAAAAGAAATTGCAAGTGAAATCAGTAAATATATTGAGATTAATGAAAACAAGAACACAACTTATCAAATTTTATGGGATACAGTGAAGACTGTCTTGAGAGGGAAATTCATAGCCCTAAACATCTATATTAGAAAAAAAAGAAGAAAAAACTAAACCCAAAAGATTAACTGAACAACTAGAGAAACTAAAAAAAAGAACAGCAAACCAATCCCAAAGCAAGCAAAAGGAAAGAAATAATAAAAATTGGAGCCAAAATAAATAAAATTAAGAACAAAAAAACAATAGAGAAAATTGACAAAACAGAGCTGGTAGTTTGAAAAGATCAATAAAATTGACAGGCCACTAACTAGACTAACAAAGAAAAAAAGAAAGAAGATGCAAATAAATAAAATCAGAAATGAAAGGGGGGAAGTTATGACTGACCATACAGAAATAAAAAGGATCATAAGGGAAGCAGAAATGGCTCAACTGATAGAGCATCCACTCACCATATGGAGGGTCCAGGGTTTGATCCCCAGGGCCTCCTGACCTGTGTGGTAAGCTGGCCCACGTGCAGTGTTGCTGTGCACAAGGAACTCTGCCACACAGGGGCACCCCCATGTAGGGGAGCCCCACATGCAAGGAGTGCACTCTGCCAGGAAAGCCACCCTGCGTGAAAAAAAGCGCAGCCCGCCCAGGAGTCGCGCTGCATACACAGAGAGCTTACGCAGCAAGATGACACAACAATAAAGAGACATTTTTCCAGTGCTGCGTGACAATACATGTGGATGCAGAAGAACACACAGTGAATGGACACAGCAGACAACAGGGGGGTTACAAAATATTTTTTTTTAAAAAAGGATCATAAAAGTTATTGTAAGAAACTGGACAACTTAGATGAAATGGCATATTCCTGGAAATGCACAACCTACACTGATGCTACAAGAAATAGAAGAACCTAACAAACCAGTCACATTTAAAGAGATTGGCTCTGTCAGTAATCTCCCAATAAAGAAAAGTACAGGACTAGATGACTTCACAGATTAATTCTACCAAGCAGTTCTAAAAGAATTAACACCAGTCCTGTTTTAAACTCTTCCAAAAAATTGAAGAGGGAAAATTACCCAACGTATTTTATGAAGCCAATATCACCGTAATACCAAAGCCAGATAAACACACTGTAAGAAAAGAAAATTATCAGTCTCTCTAGTGAACATAGATGCAAAAATTCTCAACAGAATACTTGGAGATTGAATCCAACTGTTCATCAAAAGGCTTATACATAAGGACCAAGTGGGATTTATTCCTGGTAGTCAGGGCTGGTTCAGCATAAGAAAAGTAATCAACGTAATGCACCACGTTAACAAATTGAAAGAGTAAAACCACCTGGTCATCTCAATCGACAAAGAAAAGGCATTTGACAAAATCCTTTGACAAAAAAAGAAATCCTTTCTTCATCAAAACACTTCAAAATTAGGAATAGAAGGAAAATTCCTCAATAAGATAAAAGGCATATATGAAAAACTCACAGCCAGCATCATACTCAATGAGAAAAGGTTGAAAGCTTTCCCTGAAGATTGGGACCAAGACAAGGATGTCTACTGCCACCACTATTATTCAGCATTGTATTAGAAGTTCTAGCTAGAGCAGTTAAACAAGGAAAAAAAAAAAAAACTAAAGGCATCCAAATAAGAAAAGAGGAAGTAAAACTATTTGTAGATGGCATGATCCTATATTTAGAAAATTCTGAAATATCTACGATAAAGCTACTTGAACTAATAAATGAGTTCAGCAAAGTGGCAGGAGAGTCGGTGGTGGTTTCTTGGACCTTACACCCAAAGCATGAGCAACAAAGAAAAAATAGATAAATGGGACCTCCTCAAAATTAAACACTTTTGCACCTCACAGGACTTTGTCAAAAGTGTAAAAGGACATCTTACTCAATGGGAGGAAATATTTGGAAATCACATGTCCAATAAGGGTTTAATAGCCATGATACATAAAGAGATGTTACAGCTCAACAGTAAAAAGACAAACAACCCGATTAAAAAAATGGGCAAAAGACTTGAATAGACATTTATCCAAAGAAAAAATACAAATGGCAAAAAAAAACACATGAAAAAATGTTCACTATCATTAATGACTAGGGAAATGCAAATCAAAACTACAATGAGATGATATTTCATACCTATCAGAATGGCCACTACTAAAAAGAGAACTACAAATGTTGGAGAGGATGTGGAGAGATAGGAACACTTATTCACTGTTGGTGGGAATGTAGAATGGTACAGTCACCATGGAGGACTGTTTGGCAGTTCCTAAAGATGTCGAATATAGACTTGTGACGTAACCCTGCAATACCACTACTAGGCATATACCCAGAAGAACTGAGAGCAGTGACATGAATAGATATCTGCACATGTGTGTCCAGAGCGGTGTTATTCACAATTGCCCAAAGTTGGAAACATCCTAGGTGTCCATCAACCAATGAATGGGTAAACAAACTGGTTTATTCACACGATGGAATGTTATGAAGCTATAAGAAGAAATGAAGTCATAAAGTATGTAACAACATGGATGAACCTGGAGGACATTATGTTGAGTGAGGCAAGCCAGACACAAAACGGAAAATAGTATATGATTGCTTTACAATGAACTAAATATATTGTGTAACATATTGTATGATTCCGTTTATAAATATAAATCAATTGATGTGGAGAAAGTGGCCATGGTAGTTGCTGAGGGCAGGGAGAGGGAAGAAGAGATGTGATGTGGGGGCATTTTCGGGACTTGGAGTTGTCCTACATGATATTGCAGGGACAGATGCTGGACATTATATATCCTGCCATAACCCACTGAATATACTGGGGGAGAGTGTAACCTACAATGTGAACTATAATCCTTGCGGTGCAGCAGTGCTCCAAGATGTATTCACCAAATGTAATGGATGTGCCTCAATGATGAAAGAGGTTGTTGATGTGGGAGGAATGGGGGAGGGTGGGATGTGTGGGATATGGGAACCTCTTATATTTTTTTATGTAACATTTTTTTGTGATCTACGTATCTTCAAAAAATTACAATAAAATGAAAAAAATTATAAAGATGGAATTTGATTAGTGGTTATGTAGGGCTAGGGAAGGTATGCTAAGAACTGTGGAGTTTTCCTTTTTGGAGTAATGAAGTAATTCTAAATTTTTTTGTGATGATGAATGTACAACATTGTGATTATACTAAAAGCCATTGATTATACACTTTAGATATATCATATAGTATATGAATGTATCTCAATAAAACTGCTTAATAAATAAGTAAATAATTGTGCAAGTATAGCCAGAAATAGCAGCTGTGTACAGCAGGGGAAACAGAGAGAATGAGATGTGAGGAATTTTGTTGTCTGTTTTCTTGTTTATTATTATTACTATTATTGAAATAATGAAAATGCTGTAATCATGATTGAAGTGATAAATGCACAACTACGTGATTATACCAAATAGCATTGGTTGAACACTTTTGATTAATAGTATGCTTTATTAATATGTATCAATAAAATTGATTTGTAAAAAAAAAACTTAGTGGCTAAAAACAACAGGCATTTGCTTAGCTCATGGGTTTACAATTTGAAAAGGGCTCCATGGGGAAGGCTTATCTCTGCTCCATGAAGGAGAAGCTGAGATAGCCTGCCTAGGATGAAGTGCTAGGATGGCTCACTCCCTTGGCTTTTGTCTACTTGACTAACTTTCTGTCCACGTGACTTCTCCAGGGGCTGCTTGTATTTTCTCATAGCATGGTAGCTCGGTCCCAAGAGCGAACGTCACAAAAATATAAAGTGAAAAGCTCCAGCTTTTTGAGACATGGGCCCAGAAACATGGGCATAATGACATTTGCACCATATTCCATTGTCATGCTTTTCCAAAGCTGAGATACAAGGGGAAGGGCAGTGGCCTCCGCGGGAGGAGTGTCAAAGAGTGTCACAGAATTTTGGGACATATTTTTAAACTGCCAAAATGAGATGAGAGAACTGTATCTCCAAGAAGTTTAGTGACTTAACTGAGATCACTTTAGTAGACACACCCTATTTTTTTTTACCACAACTTTTTACTCAGACACACCTTTTGAGATAACTGCCTAAATCATTACCACCTTCTCTGAAATGTGCTATTTATCTCCAGGAGTGGTCCCTGAGCCTCATTCAGACTATGAAACTAGGAACCATAGACTTGCCATGGTCTCTGTGAATGGTGCCCCCTGGAGCTTTGCAAATTCTTCCTGAGGATTTGGAATTGGGATACAGGCAGGCTGGGACTATAATTGGCAGGGGTTTATATTCCTTACATATCGTGTCGAGGTCAGGGGGCTTAGGGCCCAGTATAGGCATCATCAGACTCAGGGAAGTTATTTATTTTCTCAGGGCCTCACCTCCTGTAAACAAGGAGGATGAATGTACTTTCAATTTCTCGTCTCCAGGTATTTTGACACCTGCCTTGGTATTGCCAGAGGACTGAGAAGAGGTGGGAGATGGCTCATTGTCTTAGTTTCTTAGAGCTGCAAACTGGTTGGCTTAAAACTACAGAAATTTATTTTATGGTTCCGGAGGCTGGAAGTCCAAAATCAAGGTGGCGGCAGGGCCGTGCTTCCTTTATATCCATAGGGAAGAATCCCTTCCATGCTTTTCTTCTTGGCTGCTGGTAGTGGCTTTCCAGAAATCCATGAGATTCTCGGCCTCAGACATTACATGGTGTTCTTCCCTCTGCCTTTCTGTGTCCAAATTTCTCTTCTTATAAGGACCCCAAGTCATATTGAATGAAGGGCTCACCCTACCACAATACAACCTCATCTTAACTTGCCTAAATCTGTTTGTAGCAGCCCTTTTTCTAAATAAGGTCCCATTCTGAGGTCCTGGGAGGTAGCACTTCAGCATATTTTGGGGGGATATACAGTTCAATCCTTAATAGTATTTCTCTCACTATTTTTAGTTATCACTAAGTTCTGGTCCAGGTTACTTTCCTTTTAGCAGTTACTTGTTTACCTAGATTAGAAATGTAGACTTAACTCAGAGCATTCATGCATTTGTTTTATATTAGCACTAAATGTTCTCTTCATAGAATACCCTAGAAAAGAGGGGAAGGATAGAGACAAATTAAAGTCTTTAAATTAATTTTTATCTATAAGCAAAAATAATTTATTCTTCTTTTACAGGTCACAAACAAAACACTAGATGTAAAGAAAATGATGAAAACCTGGACCCTGCAAAAAGGATTTCCTTTAGTGACTGTTCAGAGAAAAGGAAAGGAACTTTATGTACAACAAGAGAGATTCTTTTTAAATATAAAACCTGAAATTCAGCCTTCAGATGCAAGGTGTGTGCCCTCTTTCTCTCCACAAGGTCTCTTTTGCACCCTCAGGTTGAAGTATTTTTAATGTTTTGTAATCATAGGTTCTTATGAAATGTAATAAGATTAACCCTTTCTGGTAATAGCTTAAAAATTGTACCCCCTCCCTCAAAAAAAGACTACAAATTATTTGTAACTGTCAGAATACAGGAAAAAGTAATACTCTTCCAATATTTTCTTTTTACAGCTACGTGTGGAATATTCCACTGTCTTATATCACTGATGGGAGAAATTATTCAAAATACCCATTGTTATCATTACTGGATAAGAAATCAGGTATTGACTATAACACTTTTCAGATAAGAAATTGGAAACAATATATTGGGAAAAAAACATTTGCCCAAGGGACAAAAAGGAGATTATGCTTTGTAGTATGCACACTTTCTAAGGTGGTACAGATATACAAGATGTGACTAAAGTGTGATCAATTCTGTGTATCATGCACAAAATTAGTCTTTCTTTAGTCATGTGAAATAAAGTATAAAATGTTGGAGGGAATGTGCTGGCAACCCTGGTAGAAAATAATAAATGCTGAATTCTTATATCCTAGATATGTATTTTATGTTATAAAGTGAGAATGGGAAATAGAACAATTTCTTAAAATACGCTCTACTGACTACCTTTTAGGGTTAGGCTGGGGCAACTGCATTTTAAAAAGCACTTTAGGTGATTCTTATGCATGATAAAAGTTGAGATTTATGACCACGATGTATATAGTAATAACTATCAAATGTCCTGAAGACATAGTATATGTTCTTTGGTAATAAGAAAATGAGGCAAGAAATTATGCTAGCTAGGAGGAGGGGGATAATAAAATGTAAAGTTTTTATCTGCTGACCCACAAGAAGTCTATAAAAAGCAACTGAAATGTATATTCTGACCATCTGTTAAATACCACACTACACATCCTCTTAATCTACATCCTGAAAGAATAAAAGGCTCGGGTTCTGTTGAAACTGTTAGTGGTACTTTAGAGATTTATGGAAAAGGAAACATTTTATCATTTGAATTTGTATATAGAATTCAAGCCTATATTTTTGAGTGGGGAGTGTAGCTTAATGTTTAAGGGAGTGGGCTTTGGAGATAGGTTGCCTAATTCAATTTTTTTTTTAAGGAGGTACCAGGGGGTTAACCCAGGACCTCGTACATGGGAAGCAGGTGCTCAGCCACTGAGCTACATCCTTTCCCCTTAATTCAATTCTTGGTTCCGCCAGTTTATCAACTGTGTGATATAGGCTAGTTAAGTACCTCTCTGAGCCTCATTCCTTCACCTAAGGAAGGGAGGTAGTAGCTATACTTTATAGGGTATTGTAAGGATTAAATGAAATAATTTATATAACATGCCTAGAACAGTGCCTGGCACCTAAGTTTTATGTGCTGTGTTAGCTATCTTTATTTAGTTATTTTTAAAGATTTATTTATTTCTCTCCCCTTCCCCCCACCCCCACCAGTTGTCTGCTCTCTATGTTCATTCACTGTGTGTTCTGTGTCCACTTGTATTCTTGTCAGCAGCACTGGGAAACTGTGTCTCTTTTTTGTTGTGTCATTCTGCTGCGTCAGCTCTCCGTATGTGTGGCACCATGCCTGGGCAGGCTGCACTTTTTTCGCTCAGGGCAGCTCTCCTTACAGGGCGCACTCCTTGCGCAAGGGGCCCCTCTACACAGGGGACACCCCTGTGTGGCACAGCACTCCTTGTGCGCATCAGCATTGCACGTGGGCCAGCTCCACACGGATCAAGGAGGCCTGGGGTTTGAACCCTGGACCTCCCATGTGGTAGGCAGACGCTCTATCAGGTGAGCCAAATCTGCTTTCCAGCTATCTTTTATCTTTTTTTAAGATTTTTTAAAAAAATTTCTCTCCCCTGGCCCCCCCCCCCAATTGTCTGCTCTCTCTGTCCATTCGCTGTGTGTTCCTCTGTGACCGCTTCTATCCTTATCAAGGGCACAAGGAATCTGAGTTTCTTTTTTGTTGCGTCATCTTGTGTCAACTCTCAGTGTATGTGGCGCCATTCCCGGGCAGGCTGCACTTTCTTTCCCTCTGGGCAGCTCTCCTTATGGGGCGCACTCCTTGTGCATGGGGCTCCCCTATGCCCGGGACACCCCTGTGTGGCACTGCATTCCTTGTGCGCATCAGCGCTGCATGTGGGCCAGCTCCACATGGGTCATGGAAGCCCGGGGTTTGAACTGTGGACCTCCCATGTGGTAGGCGGACACCCTAACCACTGGGCCATGTCTGCTTCCCAAAGTGATTGACTTTTAAACCTCACTATAAAAAGTTCTAGAAAAAGACTATTTAAAGCCTTAAGAAATTGTTTTCTGTTCCCTAGATTCAAAAGATTCTTAGTAAAGGGGAAAATGAAAAATGTAGTATCATATAATTGGTTCAGTTCAGAGCTGGAACTGGGCCTCTTCTCAGTTGTTTCATTACCTTTGCCACAGTAGCTGTTTTAATTCCTGTCAGTTCATTTTTTTCAAGTCCACATTGAAAATGTTCTACCCTCCCAAAAAATGTTTGACCCTGAAGATATTGGGTCCTCTTGGTTCCTAATGTTCCAAGGGGAATCACTTTTATTTTAATTGTATTTTCATTTTTTCTATTCTCAAAAGAAATGAAGCTGAGGATGGCTTCAGGTTTATTTTATGCTATTTGACTTTAGTACAGTGTATTTATTATCTTGGTGGCTTGTTAAACCTGTAGTATATTCTCATGTGTTCGAATTCTAGGTTTGCCAAGTTAGTTCATTAGTTCAGTCATACACAGGAGTTATAGTTGGTCAATATCTTTGTCACTGTTCCCCATGCATAGTAAGGAATTTGGCTTCCAAAAAGAAGTCTGGTCTTTGTCTTAGCCCCTGGAGGGATAACCTCTAAATTTTTGGAGTTTCCTATGATAGAAAGGTCTTTTGCTATTCCTAGTGGTCCAGGATCCCACCTGATAGTTCATATGCCAGCAAGATTACTAGGTGGGCCAGCCACCCTGATAGTCTTAGAGTAGAGGGACTGACCACACTAGAAAAAACAACCAAGTGAGGAGGGAGAGTTAGGGCTTTGAGCCATACCACATCAGCCCAATCTCTCCAACCTCCAGGAGGGAGGACTAGAGATTGAGTTCAACCACTGGAACTCACTTGAAGAAACCCCATATAAACTCTCAAAGGGTTAGGCTTCCATGATTGACAATATACATTGATGTGCCGGGAGAGTAACATTCTGACTTCCATGGAGGACACGGGAGCATGGAAGTTTGCGGTTGAGACCCTCCCAGATCTCGCCCTGTGCATCTGTACTTTTGGCTGCTTCTTTGTATCCTTTTCAGTATAATAAAACTATAATTATACGTTTAGTGCTTTACTGAGTTCGTTGAGTCATTCTGGCAAAATTACTGAACCTAGGGGGTTGGTGGAAACCCCTGAATTTGTAGCCAGTTGGTCAAAAGTGCTCATGGCCTGGGCCCCCAAGCTTGAGGCTGGTGTCTGAAGGGCCATCTTGCAGAGGATTGCCCTTGACCTGTGGAGTCTGGCCCAACTCCAGGTAGATTCTGAATTGAGTTGCTGTTGGAAGTATTTGAAGTTACTCTGGACCGGCTACTCTTGTCATTATGAGTATTCCTTAAAACAATATCCAGTTGGTGTGAGACAGTTTTGCAGTTTATATACCCACATACATGAAATTTGAATAATTAATATTCGTATATAAGAAGGGCTGAGGGGTACATTTTTCCAGCCTATATATTGAGGAAATTATAATTAAAAGTCTTCTTCTTTCCCTTTCTCCCTCTTCTTCTTATCCAAATCTTACTCAGATCCCTGCTTTTTCAATATAGGAATTTTTTGTATTAAATCTAACTTGAAACCTGCACATTTCTGAATGGATATCTCTGTGCCAGAAAATATTCCTCTGAAAGCAAAGGACATGTCATTGGAGTGAAAGACAATTGGAGAATAAGGAAGGACATTCAATTAAATTATTTATCATGTGCTATTTTCTGCTCTTGCCTTATTTCCCTCCTAATAAAATAAAGAAGAAAGAAAGGGGTATTAGAGAAAGGAATGCTTTTGAAAAAGAGAGGAAGTAATTCAGCTGAAGGTATCCTGCTATCCTTCTGGAGCAGAGTAGACCGGAAATTTTATAATTCTGTAGTAAAAACATGTTTTTGTGTTGTTTTTTTTTCTGTGCTTTAATGTTTCTTTTTAAAACAATAATTGGTTTCATAACTCATTGACAGATTGGAGTTGCTCAATTTTTTTTACTATTCAATGGACTGAAAATGGAACTGATAATCTGTTAATGATTACAATAAATTTAAAACACCAGATTAGCCTCATCCACATTTCAGCTGTGGGATGTAGTTACCTCTCTTGTATGCAAAGCCATTATTTTCGGATACCTGTGGTTTCAGGTCCTCCATTCTGGATCATACAGAAGACCTGAAAAGAAACTAACGTGTTAATTCTTTGAATGATAACTCCTTTCTCTTTATGTTTTTTGGCTGCACTACTTTATATTCTGTCATCTGGATGCCAGTAATCATTTCAAGTACACTCCCCGCTGCATTCCCCTTCTCTACCATCTGGAATTGGCTCGGTTTACAACATGGCAAGTGGCTTATCAGCCAGAATACTCTGTATTTCAAAATATTCCCTCATCGATCCAGTGAAACAATTGCCATACTTTTCATTCCTTGTGTCTTTTTTTAAGCAAGGGAGATTTGGGGTCTTGTAGCCCTTCTTCCGAAGTTCGTTCTTGATAAAAGCGCTCTATCTGGATAGTGTTGATATTTTCAGATTAATTAATGATAAAGCTAATTTTATCAGTCAAGGATTTGTTAAAAATGGCTCCAACCTGGACCAGCTACTGTTGTCATTATGAGTATTCCTTAAAACTATATCCTGCTCTGGGAAAAGGAATACACCGTATTTAATCTAATCGATCTTTCCTATCTATTGTTACATTAACAATAGTCACAAAAGAAATTTGTATGGAATTTTTGTTTGTTTGTTTCCTTTTTCTTTTTTGTTTTTAGTTTGGAATTTTTTAATGAAAAACACTGATTAGCTGATGCTAAGACATAAGAATATAAGCCTTTTCCATCTTAAACATACTCTGCTGTATCAGTAGGAACAACTAAGATATTAAGAAAATTCTATAAATTTGAATTTATTCATGCTTTTTGATAAATACCAGGGCTTCTTGTGTTGACTAATATATAATCTTTGGGTTTAAAATATGTTTCTAAAGCATTTTATGTGCAAAAACTTCATTACAGAATTATAATAGTGAAAAATTTTAAATAACCTAAATATTCCAAAATAGGAGATTGGTTAAATTTTGGTAAATTTTGAAATGGGCTATTATGCAGCTATTTCAACACTGTTTATGAATCAGATGGTGGAAAATAGAAAAAGTCTGATAAGTGAAAAGACAGGATAAAAATAAATGCATATGGAGCCACTATCTAAAATATTACAATTACAAAATGTATCGGGAAACAGTTGGCAGGAAAGACACCTGAAATGCTATCATTGTCTGAATTTAGATTATATCTGTACTCTTCTTTCTCTTTAATTTTAAAAGTTAATATTCATTACTTTAAAATGGAAAAAATTTCATAAACATCTACAAACCTCATTTAGATTTTATTTGAAGCTGTTTACCATGACATAGTTATTATTTGTTCATTCATTCCTTAATTCAACAAATATTTTTTGAACTATTTTCAAGGTTTATTGTTCTACAGGCTGAGGAATAAGTGAACAAAATAGTAGACTCATAGAACTTATATTCTAATAAATGGTCAACTCAAGTTACTTAGAAAATCCACATCCATTTCTTAATTAGTAATTTCAAAGATTTTTAAAATTCATTCATTTATTTGGTAGTCATTTAGCTCCTTATCATTTGTATATTAGTTCACTTCAGGAGTTCTTAACCTTTTCTGTGCCACAAACCCCTTATTAAATCCACACTATGCTGTGTATTATTTAATAAATATATCACACTTGTACCAACACGTCCTCACAAGAATAATGTTTTTTAAATTTCAATTCAAGCTCACAGACTCCTTGTTAAGAACCCCTGGTTTAGTTGAAGTCATTCCATTTCTAACAATTCTGTCAGTGTTTATATCTGTAATAGTAGGGGCCCAAAAAATGCCTATCACTTTTCTGTGGTATTTTGACTTATTTTTCATTTGTACTTTGTGAGGTTTAAGCCTGCCCTAATGTTTATTTTGCTAGCTTTAACTTATACATCTTTTCTGAATGGCTTTGTTTGTTCTTCCTTTGCTAACAGAACAAAAGACAAAGGCTGAGATGGAACATATTTTATATAGTTCTCCCACTGTCTTTTCCTTTTGCCCATCCTATACCTTTTGTCTTTTTCCTCCCCACCCCCCCCCCTTCTCCCACAGTAATGAACTTGAGTATAATACTGGGAAACCATATATACGTTCCACCAGGGCCTTGAACACTTAGGGCCCCTACTCCACCCTCTTTACCTGGCTAACACCTATATACCTTGGATTTCAACTTAGATATTATTTCTCCCAAGAAGCCTTTCCTAACATCCCCTTATGGGGTGAGACACTTATATATGCATCCATAATATGCCATATTTTCCTTCATCATCCGTAGCACTTATATGATATTGTATTTATCTGGTTACATTAGACTGTGTGAGATCCATGGGAGCAGAGACATATCTTGTTCAGCATTTGATCTCAGCGCCTAGCTTAGAGCCAATAATGCACAGTAAATAAATCATTATTGAATGAGAGTGTGATATTTGTTAACATGAAAATAACTGCAGATATTTAATTTCTTAGTAAAATAATTAAATATAAAAACATACTATATTAACTTTGAGACAAAGCATCCATTCAGTTTTTCTTTTTTTGCATTATGTTCCTTCTCTTTCTTCCTCCCTTCTATCCTTTTCCATGCTCTTATATTTTTGTCTGTACTAGGTGTCATCAATCTTACAGAAGAAGTGCAGTGGGTCAAAGTCAATACAAACATGAATGGCTATTACATTGTACACTATGCGGATGAGGACTGGGAAGCACTAATCAGACAGCTGAAAATAAATCCTTTTGTTCTGAGTGATAAAGACCGAGCCAACCTCATCAACAACATCTTTGAACTTGCAGGGTAGTGTATGCTTGCTTTGGGTATTTGGGTTTTTTTTAACAAGTGTTATTGATAAAAGGACATTTCAGAGAAACAGTTCAAAAGAACCATCATGTAATGTATTAGGTATAACTCATTTGGGGAGATGTTTCTATTTAGAAACATCAACTACAAACAAGCAGCTAAATAACATAAAACAAATTTTAAGTAGTATTTCAATACTGTAGATACCACCAAACAATATACATAGTTTGCTGAATAAATTGATACAGGAATTTCATCTTATTTCATGAGAGAAATTGTTTCAGGCAACACTTGGTTTAGGTGTGGCACGTAGTGCTTACCCTCTGTTTGAGGGACATCTCTGATGGCTGGTGCTCCCTTTCCTGTGTACTACTTGCTTTCCCAACCACCCTGTGCTTTAATACAGAACCTCAAAGTCAAGAATGGCAGTGACCTCAAGTAGATACCCTCTGAAGAAGAAGTTTACCAGTTTAGATTTTTAGGGGACCTAAAGACACAAGGAATACTTAAGCATTCCTTCTGAACTCTCTTGACCTTCCCATTTTGGTTCATGTTTTATGAAGTTACTCTCTTATATCATCTCAGCCATCACTGTTATAATCTCTACAAGTGGTTAATTTTTTAAATGTGCTCATCAAAAATTCACAGTGGCTCTTGCCTTAACAAGTTTGACAAATTCCTAAACAACCTATAAATTAAAAAAATTTTTTTCTGAATCACTCACCCCCTCATCCCTAGTAAACAGTAAGTAATTGATAAATAAAATTATCACTCTGTCTTTTCTTAACCAAGACATTGTAACAACCTCTCTGAGGCAGTAGCAATTTATAGTTTATGGAATAAAAACTGGAACTAAGTTTAAGTTCATATTTCTCCTGAAATATGTTTTTAACCTTGGGCCACATGAACCTAATCAAAGAAAATAAAATCTAGTCTCACTTTAGAGAATACCAATCAGAGCTTAAATTTACGATCTTCAAAACTCATTAGCAGTAATGTTTCTCCCTCAACATGCAGGGCGTTCCTCTCTCTCTCTACATATTTACTTTTTCTGTTTTTCTACCTTTTAGCCTAGGTAAGGTGACTCTTCAGAGGGCCTTTGATTTGATTGATTATCTTGGAAATGAGACCCACACTGCGCCCATCTCTGAAGCCCTGTTCCAGACAGAGCTCATCTATAACCTCCTGGAAAAACTGGGACACATGGATCTGGCCTCAAGGCTGGTGGTATGTCTGCCTTTCTGCCAGTGGCTTTTTGTTGCTTGACTTTTATATTGTTATTGCAAGTCTTCAGTTCAACCATAATGGGCTGAAAAAGCAACTAGTGAAATTCAGGTGTTTTTGTTTTCACTTTCCTAGCTATGGAATCTTTAATTTGAGTCAAAATGTCACTACTTGCCATGAAGATTTGATAAAGGTTTTTTTGAGTATCAAAATATAGACTTTAGCCCCTGCTGTCAAAATAGGGTCACATGAAAAGAAAATTTCTCCATTCAGACCCTCATTTTAAAAACAATTTTTATTGTGGCAATCTATCCATCCTGATTTATTTTTAAAAGACAATGGATGCTTGAAATTTGCTCCTTTCCAAAATAGATCTCCCCATTAATCTCCCAGCGGTCATTATAAAATGACAGGTACATATGTACATACTGAGAAGTTTCTGTTTTAGGAGTCCTTGCTGGTACCTAGTCTATGGATGACGATCCTGGTGGCTCTGAGTGTCTCTGCAAAACACTGAAGAGCTCTTGGTATTAGTGACTGTTTCACCTTTCTTGAAACCAGTTGCACGATTGGTTGTTATTTTAGACATCTTCATTATTAAACTGTTGACTGAGTCCTTAAAAGCTGGGAAATGAGTAAAAATTCTTTTGTTTTTATCGATTTATCTTAATCAGCGCATTCTGACAACAGGGTTTTCTTTATAAACAAGTCAGGTTTTCCAGGGACTCAGGCAAAGGCAGCTTTCAGGAACACAAAGCATTAGACCAAGAATTAGAATTAGTCTTTTGGGGTTTTGGTTTCCTCTCTGGTAAATGAAGGGATTGGATTAAATCTTTTTTTTTTTTTTTAAACTGCCTTCTATTACTATCCTACTGCACATCCCCTCTGGTGAGCTCCTCATCACTCATCATATGCCTGATTCTCAGTGAGGGGAGAGAATGCAGGGCCAGCTGGCCACCTACAGCTTGAAAGGCACCCTACCTCTTCTTCCCCTGCAAGTGTCTAGACTCACCACAAAGGGGCCTCCCCCAATACTACCCAGAAGTGAGAGTGTTTGAGTTAAATGATTTTTGAGGTCTTTTCTGATTGTTTAGGTTTTTATCATTCTTCTATTTTAGATTGTCAAAAACAGGTCATAAGGCTCTCAACTATCAGCCTTAATAAAAACCAGAGCCTAGAACATGACTTGGCCCAAAGTGACACTTAGTAAATGTTTGCTGAATAAACAGATGAATAAAACACATCAGAAATAAGTATATTTGAGTGTTATTATATTCTATACACTATGCTCAGTGCTTTATTTAGATTTCCTCATTTAATCCTTACTCAATGCCAAGAAATAGATATTTCTACCCCATTAAGTAAATGAGGAAACTAAATAACTTCCTCCAAAGTTAGTTACCTAGTAAATTATAAAGCTGAGACTCAGACCCAGATTAATTTCACTTCAAAGCCTACTTTTTGGTTTGTGTTGGTGTATGAAATTAATTTATGTTCTAACAAAGACAAATTTCAAAGGATAACTTGTTATTGAAAAAATTAAGCTGTTTCTTGCTATCATATTTTTTCCTTTTTAAAACTAGGTGTTTAAATTAAAACTGCTTGAAAAGTTTTTGGACCATCTGTTTAAGGTTTAAAATGGCAGACCCACATCTAGTTCTCTTGAAAATGAAATCGCCTATTTAATATTCAATTAGAGTTCTTTTATATCCAAATGCTGTTAATAGTAATTTTTTAAAGTATTTATGTGCATTTCTAAGAAGCATGCAAATAACTTACTGGTCTTTTCAGGATTAATTTCTAATCTAACACAGATTTTCCACTGTTAGTATAGTAAAGAGATTGGCCATTTGTTAGCCAGGTCAACTATTATAAATGGATATTTGGGTTGTAGGCAGTTTGAGGCTATTATAAATAGCATTGCTGTGAATATTTTCATACATGTCTTTTGGTGAACATCCGTATGTATTCCCATAAGGTGTGTGCCTGGGAGTGGAATTGCTAAGTCATAAAGCATGCATAGTTAATACTGAGCTGCCAAATAGTTTTTCAAAGTCGTCGTGCCAGTTTACACTCCCACTAGTGGTGTACAGGAATTCTACCTGTTCTATATTCATGTCAACACTTAGTTGTTTTGGGTCTTTTTAAATGAGAGGAGTTGTAGGTTTATAGGAAATGCATACATAAAAAACAGAGTTATCATATACCACACTAATTAGTGTGGTATATCTGTACAAATCATGAAAGAAGTCAACACTTAGTAGTAAATATCATCTTAGCCATTCAGATGGGTATATAGTGGTATTGTAGTTTGGGCTCTAATTTTTATTTCTCTAATAACTAGTGAAGATGAATTCCTTTTCATAATTGTTCACAACAGATGCTAACATCTGATCCCAGCCATATTACTGTTTGATCACTTACAAATCTGGCATTCTTTTACATATGAGGGTTTGGCAGAAATATCTTTTGCAATATAAACTGGCATTTCACTATCAAGAAACTCAGCCCAAGAAAGAACACCGTGGGCATATCGATGTAATATTAAAATACTGGGAAGCAGAATGGGAAAATGGTGGAGTAGGAAATTCCATGAATCAGTCCCTCCAGCAGAACAACTATTAAACAAGCAAAAACTGTCTGAATCAACTATTTTGAAACTCTAGAGACTAGTAAAATACTTTACAGCAGCCAGAGCAGGAGGAAGAGGCTGGTAAATTACAGTAACTACTGGTAAATTGCACTCCCTGGGCAGCAGCTACTATAGCCTTTTCTCAGACTCAGGGCAAGCAGCGGTGAAGTACTCAATCCCAGCCCCTAGTGTAGCTTGCTGATGCCAGGGAAGTCTCGAAAGACTGGGGATATGCAATATGATAGCTGATCACTGCTTTTGATTAGCTACTTCAGATTGTTGGGGTGCCAGGCTCTGAGGGCAGCTATTATATCAACCCACCTTGAAAAAAAGCTTCAAAGGAGCCTTAAAATCCCTTCTTCAAAACTACAGAAAATGGTTTAAGGGGCTGCATTTTCTCACAACATGCCAAATCAAGGAAACTCAGCTTCAAATAGCATAATGAAGTTCCTGGCAACCTTGTTGGCCTGTCCCTTACCCCTTCCCAAGACAGTGTGAGCGGGCTAACTTTGTGGGTGCCTGGCCTCCTTCCAGCTGGCAAAGACTAAATTGGGAAATTCTTCTCTGATTCATGCATTTGCCCTCCAGGCAAAAGTATCTTAAGATAGTGAAAGCAGTATAAAAAACTTTTGAGCCAATCAGCCTGGGCAAAGGCTTTTGTGCTTTAAATTCTGCTCTGGGTGGTAAGGGGAGAGGAGGATGTCTGCTGAAGAAAAGAAAGGGCTTTCAAATTCCTGTAAACCGGGAACTCCTCCAGCCACTTGCAAGCAAAAGCTCAAAACAGAACACAGACCCCGAAGAGACAGAGAAGACCCTTTACTTTGGCATTGGGCTAATCTTGATTGGAGGGCTGAAAACTGAAGAGAACACCAGCCAATGTAAAGCCAATTTGCAAAGACTATTAAAGGTATTTTTTGCATTGATTTTTTGTTTGTTTTATTAGCTCTTAGCACTCAAGAAAATCTCCATCATATCACTGACTAGAAACAGACTGAAGGGGAAACAGGCCAGGAACTAAATCCCTGGATTAACATTTTAAAATACTGAAATATACAGAGTGCAACAAAAGATTACAAAACATTGAAAAAGGACATGACAGCCCGTTCAAAGGAAGAGGGTAAAAATCCCAAAAACATCAGCAGTGAAGACCAGACTGTGGACATCCTAGAGAAAGACTGGGTAAAATGATCTTCAGAATGCTTCAGGGATGAAGGAAAATGCAGAGAAAAAACTAAAGGATATCAGGAAAATATTGCATGAACAACGTAAGAATCTCAGTAAAGAGATAGAAATTTTTAAAAGGCACCATAAAGAACTACTGGAGTTGAAGACTGAAATGAAAAATTCCTAGGAGGGTTTCAATAGCAGAGTGCAGGGGCAGAAGAATTAGTGATCTCAAAGACAAGGTATTGAAGTGTGTCAGTCTAAGAAGAAGAAAGAAAAGGAGTTATAAAAAGTAAAAATAGCCCAAGAGACCTTTGGAACATCATCTAGCATACCAATATATGCATTATGGAAGTCCTGGAGTGAGAAGGAGGAGAGAAAGGAGCAAAAGGAATATTCAAAGAAATAAAAGAAAACATTCCAAACTTAGCAAAAAAACATAACTGTGTCCATCCAAATAGTACTTTCCCTATTTGAGGATGACAAGATCCTGTATACAGAAAATTCTGAAAAATTCACAAGAAAGCTTCTAGAGCTCATAAATGAATTCATCAAAATGGCATGGTACAAGATGAACACCCAAAAATCAGTGGTGTTTCTATGCACAAGCAATGATTAATTAGAAGAAGAAATCAAGGGGAAAAAATCCATTCACAATAACAACTAAAAGAATCAAATAATCCAGGATTATATCTAAACAAGGAAATAACGGACTTATACACAGAAAACTACAAAACACTGCTAAAAGATGTCAGAGAAAAATCTAAATAAATGGAAGGACATTTGATGTTCATGGATGGAAGACTAAATATTGTTACAATGTCAATCCTACCCAAAGCAATTTATAGATTTAGTGCAATTCCAGTCAAAATTCCAACAACCTTCTTTGCAGAAGTGGAAAAGCCATTGAAGGGTAAGAGGTCCTGAATAGCTAAAGCCATCTTGAGAAATAAGAATGGAGTTGCAGGACTCAAAATTCCTGATCTTAAATCTTATTACAAAGCTAAAATAATTAAAACAGCATGTTACTGGCACAAGAACAGACATATAGACCAATGGAATAGAACTGTTGCTTCAGAAATAAAATATCATATCTGTGACCAACTGATTTTTGGCAAGGGGGCAAAGATCACCTAATTGGGAAAGAATAGTCTCTTCACCAAATGGTGCTGGGAACACTGGATCTCCATTTGCCAAAAAAGAAAGAGAGACAAAAAAAAAGAGAACCCCCTACCTCACACCTTTTACAGATCTGCTCAAAATGGATGAAAGACCTAATTAAAAGAACCAAAACTATAAAATATCTAGTAGAAAACATGAAGAAGCATCTTCACATCTTCTGTTAGGCAAAAAAACACAGGCAACAAAAGAAGAAATAGATAAATAAGGGAAGTGGACTTGGCCCAGTGGTTAGGGCATCCACCTACCATATGGGAGGTCCACGGTTCAAACCCCAGGCCTCCTTGGCCCATGTGGAGCTGGCCCGTGCGCAGTGCTGATACGCGCAAGGAGTACCGTGCCACACAGGGATGTCCCCCGCATAGGGGAGCCCCATGTGCAAGGAGTGCAGCCTGTAAGGAGAGCCGCCCAGCGCTAAAGAAAGTGCAACCTGCCCAAGAATGGCGCTGTACACACGGAGAGCTGACACAACAAGATGATGCAACGAAAAGAAACACAGATTCCCAGTGCAGCTGATAAGGATAGAAGCAGTCACAGAAGAACACACAGCAAACTGGGGGGAGGGAGGGAAGGGGAGAGAAATAAATAAAAAGTAAATCTTTAAAAAAAGAGAGAGATAAATAGGACCTCATCAAAATTTAAAACTTTTGGGCATCAAGGGACTTCATCATGTAAATAAATGGCAACCTATACAATGAAAGAAAATATTTGGAAGCATGTATCAGATAAGGGCTTAATGCTCAGAAAATATAAGGAAATCCTTCAACCTAAGAACAAAAAGACAACCCAATTAAATTGGGCGGGGAGTGGATGTAGCTCAGTAGTTGAGTGCTTACTTCCTATGTACAAGGTCCGGGATTCAATCTCTGGTACCTCCTTTAAACAAACAAAATTGGACTAATGACTTGAATATACATTTCTCCAGAGACAATATGCAAATAGCCAAAGAACACATGAGAAGATGTCCAACATCACTAGCCTTTTGGGAAAGGCAAATTATAACCACAATGAGCTGCCATTTCAGAGCCACTGTAATGGCTGCTATTATAAAACTGGAAAATTACAAGTTTTGGAGAGCATGTGGAGAAATAGAAACACTCATTCCCCTTGTACTTTATGTATGATTTCTCTGTAAACCTGTAACTTTTCTAAGAAAAAAGGTGAAAAGGTAAAAAAAAAATTAAAGCAGTAAGCCAAAATTAATATATAACAAAGGTGGTATCATCTTTCTCAGTTTGTGTGTGTGTTGTTGTTGCATTTTATTGCACATACTAGGTTTGTTACTGTTATAATCTATCACTCTATACCCCCTCCCGACTTGACATTTTTACTTTCTGAAATCAGAGGGTTGAATTCTCTTGTTAATGTGTTTAAATTTCTAAAAATATTAATTTGGAACCATGGAAAAACAGGTTTCACTTTATTTCTAAAATGGGAATGTAATTTGAAGAACTTGATATTGTTTATTAACATTAAAAATACAACCTGGATTATTTGTAAAAAATAATCATATTTTGTAGCAACACGAATTCCCTAAAACTTGATTTTTTAATAAGATATTTTACTTTAAATTTATTACCTTATAATTTGAAATGTATTTAAAATCGCCTATTTGGGAGATTTCTCTTAACAATTTGATACGGGAATAACCAGCAAAATTGTACCCTGCAATTCCAATGGAGTAACTGCTCTGGCATTAATTAGCCTTCAAGTATCAGGTTTCCTTTGCTTTTAGTATCTTTAAGTGCCTTTTTTCCCTACTGGGTTCTTTGTGTTTTAGTATACTCCTAAGGAGACATGCTATTTTTCGCCAGGGTTTTTTTTACAGTAGAATTTCTAGCATGTAACTTTGTTTTGTTTTGCTTTCTTCCTTTGTTTCTATTTGATGTTGGCAGTGACGAGTAGCTTTTAAATTTCTTTTATTCTTCAGGTATTTTGGGTGGTTCACAGTCATGATGCCATTGGGAAGCTCAGGCTAGTAGAAATAGCATGGGCCAATGCACTCTGCATTGCTTTTATGTTACTTGCGTTCACAGTCAGCATGGCAAGTACTTTTCCACTTCAAATCCTCCCTGCCATTCTTAGGCTTTACCACTCGCATATTCCACAGTGTGTCTTCTCTCCTATTTCATAGCTTTCAAATCATACAAAATTGGATTAACATGTAATCACAGACTTTGAGTCCTCATTGTTGCACAGATTCTTTTCTCCATTTTTATATTAGCTTTACAAGACCCTTGTTCAGAAAAGGTCTGCTCAGAAAATGGCCTCAGCAGTTTAAAAATTCCCCAACTAAGATTCATTTTAGGTACTAACAGTGGTACTCATGAAGAATATAATGCTCTGGGAGGAGCTTACGAATTTTCTGGGATTTAGAGTTTTTGTGTGTAGCCATCTGTGATACTTGATTACTTGAGATACAACTTAGTAATGGTAGTTGTGTTAAGGAAGTACCAGTGAGAAGAAATGCCCCTGTGCTCACCCTTGGGTGGGAATGGGGGTTCCCTATAGCTTTATTTTCTTCCTTATAAATAGTCATGAAATCTTTTTAAAAATACATCTGTAAGCACTTCTTATATTACAATATTTGTTCCTTCTAGTAGCATTCATAAATGTATAAATTTCATATGATTTTTTAAATCCCATGTGTCCTCACCTAACACCATGCATAACAGCTTACAATATGGAAATATTTACATACACTATGAACAGTTTTTTTGTTTTTATAGTGGATGAAGATGAAAAACAAGATTTTTTTTTTTTTTGCTTCCTCAGTACTACAAATATGCACTTAGCTATCACATCCCATTCAAAAGTAAATGTAGAGAAGCGGATTTGGCTCAACTGATAGAGCATCCGCCTACCACATGGGAGGTCCAAGCTTCAAATCCTGGGCCTCCTGACCCGTGTGGTGAGCTGGCCCATGCACAGTGCTGATGCGCACAAGAGTGTTGTGCCACACAGGGGTGTCCCCAAGTAGGGGAGCCCCACGTGCAAGGAGTGCGCCCCGTAAGGAAAGCTGCCCCACACGAAAAAAGTGCAGCCTGCCCAGGAGTGGCGCTGCACACATGGAGAGTTGGCGCAGCAAGATGACACAGATTGCTTGCGCCGCTGACAGGAATACAAGAGGACACAGAAGAACACACAGCGAATGGACAGAGAGCAGATAACTGGGGGGGAAGGGGAGAGAAATAAATAAAAAGAAGTAAATGTAACCATGGATGAGATAATAGATATTATTGAATACTTCATTTTCTTAAGTGCAATAAGGTATTATGGTTAAGTAGGAGAATGTCTATTTCTGGGAATTGCATGCTAAAATATTTAGCAATGAAATTATCATGAAAGCTTTAACTTAACTTTCATGTGATTTTACTAACTGCCCCCATGCCTCTCCCAAAAAAACAGGTGTTTTTGTATGTGTATTACACACTAAAGACAAAGCAAATGTAAATTGGTGAAAAACTGGTGAATCCACTGGAGATTCTAAGGAAAGGGAGAAGGAAAAACAGATGTAATATGCAGGCATTTTCGGGACTTGGGAACTGTCCTGAGTAACATTGCAAGGACAGATACAGGCCATTATATATCTTGTCATAACTTACAAAATTGCATGGGAGAGAGTGTAAACTATTAATACAATGTAAACTATAATCGACATTTAGTGGCAGTGCTTCAAAATGTGTTTATCAATTGTAACAAATGTACTACACTAATAAAGGATGTTGTTAATGTGGGAAAATGTGTGGGGCATATGGGAATCCCCTATGTTTTTTATGTAATTTAAGTATCTTTTTTTTTTTTAATAAAAAAGTATATTAAAAAACAACAACTGGTGAATCCAGGTGAGCAGCATAAGAGTATTCATTTTACTATTCTTGCATCTTTTCTGTAGGTTTGAAAATTTTTTAAATAAAAAGTTGGGAGAAAAAAAATGATAAACAACTGTCCTTCCCTGCAAGCCTCATCTTGCTAATTTACTGACAATATCAATCTAGCTGATATGTTAAATATACCTTTAATTTGGATTCAGAAGCAGTTAAACATTTAGCCATCAGTAAAGAATTATACTTTTCTCTCATTACTTTATGGAGTCTATGATCACACAGGAAGTTCCAACTTCCTTCCAGCAGTGGCTGTAAATAACTTTTGAGTACATAGAAGATAGAAGTCCTTCTATGCAGGACTTCTACTGCATAGAAGTTATTCTTTCTGTTATATCATTGAAATTTCCCTTTGACAATAGCAGCCTTATGTATAGCTCTTGTTATCGAATGGCTTCATCCTAGCTGTATGTGGGCTACATATGTCAGTTAAAATTTAATAATATATTTGTCCTTTATTTTTCCCTCCTTGGGTAAATGATGACAGAAAATGATCTGATTGTCCTAATTATTATTACTCCATTATAATTCATTTTGTCTCTCTAGACCAGGGTATTTAAATTACTTCAAAACCTTATTCAACAACAAACTTGGACTGATGAGGGCACCCCATCTATGCGAGAGCTTCGGTCAATCTTGCTAGAATTTGCTTGCACCCACAACCTAGAAAACTACAGCACTGCCGCCATGAAGCTGTTTGATGATTGGGTGGCATCCAATGGAACTCAAAGGTGAAGTGTACTTCTATTCAAATGATCTCTCTTCCTCTTCTTTACCTCACATCATACATGGAAAACATGATCTTCTCATTCTGGGTTGTAAATGTTATAAAAATGTGAGTGTTAGTGTAGTTAAACTCTGTGTTTGGGTTTTCAAACAGACTCTCTTAATTTAGGCAAAAAGGTAGTAGGTAGAGTTAGCAGTTAGTAGAAATGCTTTTGGCAACAATTGGTTCTCTCCAGGTTCCTTACTGGGCATTATGGAGAGAAGATTCAAGCGTCAGATGGAGTTGGGGTGAGAGATTTGGACAGCCTTTTGAGCGCCTTCCCAGATCTGAGATTTTTATATAGGAAGTTGCCTGTGATTATTTCCACATTTGCTGCCATATTTTTGTCCTATCACACTGTATTATACTGTTGACGTTTATTGCTCTGTGCTTTTTGATAGGCTGTGTCTCATTCCTCTTCCCCTCTGTAATATCCACCCTGTTGCCTGCCTGGTTCTTCGTAGGTGCTCAGTGAATAATTATTGTATTCAATTCAAGTGATGTTCTTCATATTCATAACCATTGGAAAAGTAGCAGCCACTGAAGTAAACTTTTCTTGACCCTCTATTGTGCAGTAAAGACCCCACAACTGCCACCAGTCAAATCCCTTTGCCTTTGTGTTCAGGAATTTTCCTGTTCTCATGTGTGACCACTTTTCTTACAGCCTTCCTGCTGATGTCATGACTACTGTATTCAAAGTTGGAGCTAAAACTGAGAAAGGCTGGTTATTTCTCTTAAACAAGTACACTGCTATAGACTCTGAAGCAGAGAAGAATAAAATACTCGAAGCTCTTGCCAGCTCAGAGGATGTACGGAAACTTTACTGGTATGGAACTACCCAAGGAGTGTGGTGTATAAAAACCAAAAACATAAAACCATTGTGCTCCTAGGGTGAGGAGCTTACTTACTTTGGGATCTCTCTTTTATTCCTTATACTAACAGGCTGGACTTGAGTTGGGCGGTGTGGTAAGGAGCTTTCATGCACTGGGCTTCATTTCAGGGATTGATCCTTTACAGATTTGCGCAAGAATATGCTTTTCCCAAGAGAGAATTGGAAGATGCCAGGAATAGCAACCCCCTCCTACTGCCTGCTCAAAAACTTCTTTATGTTGTCTTAATTTAGCCTGTTGTCGTAAATTCCACAGTTAATGCTTCATTCTTTTAGGTCAAGACATTTTCTGTCCAAGCTGTCACTTTGAAAATGGAGACAATTCAGAAAAGGATAACATATACATAGATATATTAATACCTTCTTGTGAATTTATTTGTCAGAGTTTTCCTCTTTATCTGTGTGATAAAGTACCAAGAATGGGCATTTCACATGGGTGGAAGAAGAGCAATAAGTAGAGCCTCTGAACAGGAAAAAAAAGGCAATGGCATAGTAGAGGAGCTATAGGTAGCTAAGAGAAGTATGGTGGTATCTGCTGCCTGGTGTGTAGAACACCAGAAGTTGTTCACACTGAGAGTCACACTAAGGACAGAGGGAGTCCCTGAGTCTCAGTGCTTCTTTTATATAATTTTGCTCAGGTAAATCCTGATAGTGTCCCAAAGATGTTCTCAACCCCTGCCCAGACCACTTTCCAAAGACACACTGTAAACAGGCATTTACTTCAAAGTAGTAATCAGCTCCAACCCAAGCAAATAGAGAAAATATTTTGTTTTTAAATTACACTATTAATTTGCTAATAAATTCCCACTATAAAGAATTCAAGTGATATATAAGAAAATGGAGTAAAATATGTGAATGTGTCTCTTATTTTCCTGCACTTCCATTCTTATTCTTTCTTTTCTGTTAACAGTGTCAGCCTTGATCTGTTTCTATCTATGTATGTTTATATATATATGTATATATATATATACATATTTTTAAACAGATTTATACTGTACACAATGTTGTGTGACAAGGTATTTTAAAAAAATGTTTATTATTAGAACAGTTGTAGATTTACATAAAAACCATGCAGAAAGCACAGAGTTCCCATATCCCCCATATACATACACACTCACAGTTTCCCCTCTTATTAACATTTTGCATTAGTGTGGTACCTTTCTCATAATTAAGGAAGCATTTTGAGATTAACCATAGTCTCTTTTACATTAGGGTTCATACTTCGTGTAGCACAGTTCTATGGGTTTTTAAAAGATTTTATTCTGATAACATATGCAACCTAAAATTTCCCCTTTTAATTACTTTCAAGTATATGACTGTTATGTTAATTACATTCACAATGTTGTGCTACCATCACCACCATACATTACCAAAATTTTTCTTTTTTTTTTTTATTCATTTTTTAAAAAATACTACATTCAAAAAACAAAATTTTTCTTCATCACAAACAGAAACCATGTACCCATTAACCATTAATTACCCATGCCTCATTCACATCCTTGCCCCCGTGGTAACCTGTATCCTCATTTCTGACTCTTAATTTGAATATTCTAATTATTTCATATAAACGAAATCACACAATATTTGTCGTTTTGTGTCTGGCTTCTCTCAACATGATGTCTTCAATAAATGTGGTAGCATGTGTCAAAATCCAGTCCTTTTTATAGTGGAATAATATTTCATTGAATGTATATAACAAGTTCTGTTTTTCTATTCATCGGTTGATGGACACTTGGGTTGCTTCTACTTTTGGCTATTGGGAAGAATGCTACTGTGAACATTGGTGTGCAAATATTTGTTCAACTCCCTGCTTTCAGTTCTTTTGGGTATATATTTAGAATTGGGATTGCTAGATCATATTGTAATTCTTTATTTAATTTTCTGAGGAACTACCAAACTGTCTTCTAGAACTGCTGTACCATTTTACATTCCTGTCTATAATATATGCTGGTTTCTTTTTCTCCACATCATCACAAATACTTGTCATTGCCTCTTTTTTAGTAGTAAGCATAGTGGGTATGAAATTGTATCTCATGGTTTTAATTTGCATTTCCCTAAAGACTAACAATGGTGAACATCTTTCTATGTGCTTATTGTCCATTTGTATATCTTCTCTGGAGAAAAGATATTCAGATGTCCATTTTTTTTATTTTTTGGGTTTATTTAAATTATTTTTTCTTATTTTTTGTTGTTTGGTCTTTTTTGATGAGTTGTAGAAGTTCTTAATATATTCTGGATATTAAATCCTTATCAGATATATGGTTTTCTATCTATATTCTCCAATTCTGTAAGTTGTCTTTTCATTTTCCTCTTATTGTCCTTTGATACACAAAAGTTTTTAATTTTATTGAAGTCCCATTTATCTATTTTTTCCTTTTGTTGCTAATGCTTTTGGTGTAAAGTCTAAGAAAACATTGTCTAATAGGTCCTAAAGATGTTTCCCTGTGTTTTCTTCCAGGAGGTTTATAGTTTTGGTTTTTATATTTAGGTCTTTGATCCATTTGGAGTTAAATTTTGTATATGGTGTGAGGGTTAGGGTCCACTTTAATTCTTTTGCATGTGGATATCCAGTTTTCACAGAACCATTTGTTGGAGAGACTGTTTTTTCCCCATTGAGTGGACTTGATAACCTCATCAATAATCAGTTGGCCACAGATATGAGAGCTTATTTCTGACCCATTATTTCTGTTCCATTGGTGTATATATGTCTGTCCTTGTGGCAGTACCATTCTGTTTTGATTACTTTAGCTTTGTATTAATTTTTTAAATCAGGCAGTGTGAGTCCTTCAGATATGTTCTTTTTCAAGGTTGTTTTGGCTATTCAAGGTCTCTTATGTTCCATAGGAATTTCATGATTAGCTTTCCCATTTCTGCAAAAAGGATGTTGGAATTTTAATTGGGATTGTAATGAGTCTGAAAATAGCTTTGGATAGAATTCACATCTTAAAAATATTTAGTCATCCCAACCATAAACGTGGAATATCTTCTCATTTATTAAGGACATCTTTAATTTATTTCAGCAAAGCTTTTGTAGTTTTCTATGTACAAGTCCTTTACATACTTAGTCAAATTTGTTCCTAAGTATTTGATTCTTTTAGTGGCTATTATATATGGAATTTTTTCCTTGATTTCCTTTTCAGATGATTTATAACTAGTGTATAAAAACACCACTGATTTTTGAATATTTAACTTTTATCCTGGCACTTTGCTGAATTTGATTATTACCTCTAATAGCTTTGTTGTGGATTTTTCAAGACTTTTTTAGGATTTTGTCATCTGCAAATGGGGAAAGTTTTACTCCTTTCTGATTTGTATGCCTTTTCTTTCTCTTGCCTAGTTGCTCTGGCTAGACCTTCCAGTACAATGTGGAATAACTGTGGTGATGATGGGTAGTGCTGGATTTTCTCAAACACTTTTTCTGTGTCAGTTGAGATGATCGTGTTGTTTTTTCCCTTAGTTCTGTTAGTATGGTGTATTACATTAAAACAATTTTCTTATGTTGTACCACCCTTGCATTCCTTGGGTAAATTCCACTTTTTCATAGTATATAATTCTTTTAATATGCTGTTGGATTTGGTTTGCTGGTATTTTGTTGAGGATTTTTGCCTCTGTGTTGATAAGAGATGTTGGTCTGTAATTTTCTTTTCTTGTGGTATCTTTATCAGGGTTTGGTAAGAGGGTGATGTTGGCCTCATAGAATATATTAGGCACTGTTCCCTCCACTTTAGTTATTTGGAAGTATTTTAGCAGAATTTGTGTTAATTCTTCTTTGAATGAAAAAATTCACCAGTGAAGCCATCTAGACCTGAGATTTTCTCTCTCTTCACAGGTTTTTGATTATTGACTCAACCTCTTTATTTGTTATTGGTTTGTTCAGATCTTCTGTTTCTTTTAGTGACAGTGTAGGTTCTGTGTGTTTTAGGAATTGGTCCATTTCATCTAGGTTATCTATTCTGTTGACATAAATTGTTTATAGTGTACTTTCATAATCCTTTCCATTTCTGTGGTGTAGTTAGCACTATCTCTCTTTCATTACTAATTTCAGTTTTGTACACACTTTTTTTTTCAGTTAGTCTAGGTAAAGGTTTGTTGATTTTATTGATCTTTGGTTTCATTGATTTTTTTTTTCCTCTGTTCATTTACTTCCACTCTAATCTTTATTTCCTTTCTTCTGTTCACTTTGGATTTAGTTTATTCCTTTCTTTCTATTTCCTTCAGGTGTGAAGTTAGGACACTGATTTGAGATCTTTTTTAATGTAAGCGTTTAGAGCTATAAATTTTCCTCTCAATACTGTCTTTGCTGCATCCCATTAGTTTTAATATGCTGTGTTTGTAATTCATTCACCTCAAGATATTTTCCTAATTCCCCTTGTGATTTCTTTTTTGACCCATTGGTTGTTTGGTATATTGTTTAATTTCCATGTATTTGTGAAATTTTCAGTTCTTCCTCTGTTACTGGTTTCTAGCTTCATTCCATCATGGTCAGAGAAAATAACATTGTGTCATTTCAGTATTTTTTCATTTATTGAAACAAGTTTTGTGACCTAACGTGCTCTATCCTAGAGAATAATCCATGTGTACTAGAGAAGAATGTGTATTCTGTTATTGGGTGAAGTATTCTAAATATGTCTATTAGGTCTAGTTGGTTTATAGTATTGTTAAAATCTTCTATTTTTTCTAATTTTTCTAAGTCTTCTGTCTTAGATGTTCTGTCTGATAAGGTTCTTTTTAGTGAATGATTATTTTTGAGATTTTCCATGTCAGTTCATAAAGGCTACTTCATTTGTTTGTTTTATTGTTTTTTGTTTTGTTTTGTTTTTGAAGTACCCGGGGACTGTGTATGTGGGAAGCCACTGAGCCACATTGGCTTACCTGAGTTGGGTTTTTTTGTTTGTTTTATTTGTTGCTTGTCGGCACTGGGACCTGACCTGGGGAATCTCCCATGTGAGAGGCAGGTGCTCAACCTCTTGAGCCACATCTGCTCCACTACTTCATTTGTTTTTATGACTGCATAGCATTCCGTAGTATGGCTCTATCATAATTTATTTAACCCATCATTTGTTTAAAGGTCCATTGATGGGTGCCCTAGTTTGCCTGAACTACTGTCACAAATACCACACATTGTGTTGGCTCAAACAGTGGGCATTTATTGCCTGATGTTTTTGAAGGCTAGAAGGCTTCCTTTCTCCCTGAAGACTATAGGGTTGTGATGCTGACTCCTGCCAATTCTTGGGGTTTCTTGGCTTTCCCATCACATCAAAATGTCTTCTCCTTTCTCTTCCAGGTTCCCCTGACTTCCCACTTCAGGTTCCTCACTGTGGCTTTCTCTTTATAAGGCTTCCAGTAATCCAGATTAAAGCCCACCAGATTCACTGTGGCCATACCTTAACTAAAAATAGCATCTTCAAGAAGTCCTGTATAAGGGAGGAACACTGGTGTGGGGTGTTATTGATAGGGGGCACATGGTTGGGAGGGAGTTCTCCAAGGCATGTATACAGGGTACATAAAAATGTTTGGATATTAGTGGTTTCAGTTAAAAACAACAACTGAGGGAGTGCTGAGTTCCTAGCCAGGGGAACTCCATCATGTTCCCCAATGGAACAGCAACAATCCCCCAAGTACAATGGCAAAGACCATAAAGACAGTTGGTCCAACAATGAGCCCTTGATACTGATGGCTACGATTATGAGCCTGTGTGCCTAAAATATGAACTAGGCCTAGAGCTGCAGGGTGCCTAAGAGTTACCTCCTGAGAGCCTCCGTGTTGTTCAAATGTGGCCACTCTGTAAGCCAAACTCAGCATGTAAATGCATTACCTTCCCCCCAGTGTGGGACATGACTTCGGGGGATGAACCTCCCTGGTGCCAAGGGATAACTACCAAGCACCAGTTGATGATATAACTAGAAAAAGACCTTAAATAAAAGGGTCAACTCAGACCAGCAGAATATCTCAGCCTACATGTAATATCAGGTATTAAAAACTGCTTTTTAACTTTGGATGAAAGGGGGAAATGGAAAGGACAAATGAGTTTATATGGCTGTGAGTCTCCAAAAAAGAGTCAGGAGGTCATCAGAGGGATAACGCTTACATGCCTCAGCAGAGTACCAGAGACAGCCAAAGTAGATACAAGCCCAGGTACTCATTCTCCTGAGGGCTACAGAGACCCACAGGTTCTGTGGTCATGGCAGATGACTCTAGAGTTCAGTGCCATGTCCGTTGGCCCTACTTTGGAGTTTGTGTTCCTGAATGTGATGGAGTTGGACTCAGATATGACCTTTCTAAACATGCCTTTTCTGTTACTTTTACCGGACCAGTGGTTGGCATTGGTGTTGGTGTATACTCAGGAGACCTGAATCTCTGGATTGTCCATGTGACAGCCAGGTCCTGAGCCTCAGCAGACTTGCAACTCCTACCATCTGGTTTATTGGACTTACCTTGGCTAGCTAACAGGGAGGTGAAGAAGGTCAGCCAACACACCAGGGACCCAAGAGTGCCTACAACTGCAAGCAGGAGAATTGCATCCATCATCCATGTGAAATCTAAGCTCCCTCTTGATGTGGAGGGGGACTAGACATAACCATCCCAGGGTCCACAGGATGGAGGAATAGAGTATGGATTAGAGTGGACCTACTGGTGTTCTGCTGGGGAACTATTGTGATTAATAATGAAGAAATTGTAGTATTGATTGGAGAAAATGGCCACGGTAGCTGCTGAGGGTAGGAAGAGGGAGGAAGAGATATGATGTGGGGATATTTTCAGGACTTGGAGTTGTCCTGAGTGGTGCTGCAGGGTCAGAAGCTGGACATTGTGTGTCCTGCATGGCCCACTGGGTGGACTGGGGGAGAGTGTAGACTACAGTATAGACCACTGTCCATGTGGTGCAGCAGTGCTCCAAAATGTATTCACCAGGTGCAGTGAATGTGCCACGATGATGGAAGAGGTTGTTGATGTGGGAGGAGAGGGTGAGGGGGGTGAGGCGTATATGGGGACCTTATAGTTTTTGAATGTACCATTAAAAGAAAATAAAGGAAAAAAAAATGTGCACATATCAAAAAGCAAATTAAAAAAAAAAAGTGAACAATGTTGCTATGAAAAAAAAAAAGAAGTCCTGTATACGTTGGGCTCACACCTGTAGTAATACGGATTAAGATTTAGAACATGTTTATATTGGGATACATAGTTCAGTCTATCACAATGGATATTTGGGGTTTTCCCCACTATTACAGTTATTGCTGCGTTTTTGTTTTTTTTTTTTTAATAAGTGGGGGTATGTTTTCTCACTATAAGCAGTTAGTGTAGTTTAGGTGATGCAAACGGCTTATATTCAAATGCTACACTTTAGCATATATTATTTATTTAATCATGGGGCAATTGTGTAACCTCAGTTTCTTCAATTGTGAAATGTCGAAATAGGTGATAAATACCTGTTGAATTGCTTTGTTGTCACAAGGGCTTAGAATATATCTGGCATATAGTAAGTATCAATAAATGTTAACTGTTAATATTATTAAGAATATATTCTGAAATGTATGTTCATTTTCAAATCATTCCAAAAGCCTAGTTTTTTAATAGTATTAATATGCCTACCTATTCAAATCAAATAAGGTTTTTATAAAAAAAAAAAAAAAAGCTGTCCCCAGAATTCTATCAGAATTTATTTACTACCTTGTATAGTCAATATATATAGTCAGTAACTATTTACTTATTCTGTGATGGTATATGTAAATGCATAGTTCATTAGTAATTCTTCATTTAAACAAATGAGAGGTTTTCAATCTATAGCTCAATTTTAGACCAAACCAATACTAATTAAAGTTCAATCATCATTTTATCACGATTAATTATTTTGAAGGCTAAATCTACTTTGCTCTTCAGGTTAATGAAAAGTAGCCTTGATGGAGATATCATCCGAACACAGAAGCTGTCATTCATCATTAGAACTGTGGGACAACATTTTCCAGGACACTTACTGGCTTGGGATTTTGTCAAAGAGAAATGGAATAGGCTTGTACAAAAGTAAGTTTCTTAGAGAATTACTATTAGTATTCTCAGGTTCTGCATTTTAAAGTCTTCCAGTGTGTTGTTTCACAGAAATTATAATTTACTATGAGAAGAAAAATGTTTCAGTGACTGTGTAACTGAAACACAGAATTTTTACATTTGTGAACGTAGTTCCATAACATGCTCCATTTAACAGTAGTGTTCCCTTCAAGCCCAGCCATGCATGACATAAGGTCACTTAGCTCAGCATGGCCAATAGACTGTTTCAGAACAGCTATTTAGTTGTGTGTTAAAAAAAATACCTCTTCATTGCTAAGGGATTAATTAAGAGCTCATACCCAGCTAGGTAGCTCAAGTAGATTTTGCTTCTCTCTCTTTCTTTCTTTCCCTTTCTTTCTCTCTTTCTCTCTCTTTCTTTTTTTCTTTCTCTTTCTCTCTTTCAGTGAGAATAACATTTCTGTGAGTGTGATGTGATTTTTTTAGTAGATTAAATGGATTAATAATATTTGGATATCTTTAACTGAACTTTTATTTGTCCTCCTCACCTTCCTACGGTAAGTAAGTATGCTTCTCATTTACTGAGCTGAAGTTCAAAGCATTTTCTTTGCAATCAGGAACAGTGCTTTGCTTACCAGCAGCTGCCTCATTTTTTTTTTCTTTTTGCTCTTTATTTTCATTTCTCCAGGTTCCATCTGGGGTCCTATACCATTCAAAGTATTGTTGCTGGATCAACTAATCTGTTTTCAACAAAGGCGCATTTGTCCGAGGTTGGTTGTATAAAATGCTAGTCAGGGAGATCGGGTAACCCTTTCTCTTCATGTTTGCTCACTTTGAGATGGTGGCTTCTTACGTCAATTCTTGTTCCTTTTCTCTGCCTTCATCAGTGCTAATTATTCTCCATTGAGATTTAGTTATGAAGAATGGGTATATGGCAATGAGGAAAAATTCTGATTCTATTTTCAACACTATTCTCTTTTCTCCCTAATACAAATAATTTTTTTTTCCTTCACAACTTATGCAAATAATATTTTAAATGAAGACCAACATATACGAACTATTTTTTAAAGTAATAAAATTGTTTTGAAAAATTGTGTTTGCAAGTTGCACTTTTAACACCACACTTAACTTTAGACTCTACCTAATTTACTCTAACTTGGAATTTTTTGTTTTCTGTTTTAAATTTGAAACAGTCATCCTTGTGGGAGTAAGGGGAATTCAGTTTAACAAGTACTTCAGATTTCACTATATTCAATCAGGAACTCAGTGTAGATACCTTGAATATTAAAGTACCTATTCTCCACTGCTTTCAAAACATCACAGCCATCATTAATTTAAAGCCTATTTGAAAAAGATATTCAGAGTTACCTGGGATTTACTGACCTTTTCTTCTTTTGAATTACTTCTGTGTGGAACTTACAGGTCGAGGCATTCTTTGAAAACCAGTCAGAGGCAACGTTTCGACTTCGTTGTGTCCAGGAAGCTTTGGAAGTCATTCAGTTGAATATTCGATGGATGGAGAAGAACCTAAAAACTCTGACGTGGTGGCTGTAACGCACACAACTGCACCTCATTTTGCCATCTATTCAGAAAGCTTGTAAACTTGGGGCTCTGCTGCTTTTGCAAAAAGCCAAGGTGAAGCCAGAATTGTTGCCAAGTTGTTTGCACTCTCCAGAGTTCAAGTTAGCTCAGGGCTTGTCTGTATTTCTCATTCGTCTTTTCTGAAGTGTCTTTGGGCAGTCTATAGTTATATATTACAAAATTATATTCACCTAAATGCCAGTCATCTACGAAAACAATGAGTAATTTTTCTACTTTGAAGATAAAGAAATGGGGGGGAGGGTATAATCTGGAGAAACCGTTTTAGAAATTTGTTCTGTTTCTTAATATCTAGAAAGTACTGACACAATGAAAGGTCTGGCCTAAGAGCCAACCTCTTATAGGCTGCAGGTTTATCAGCCATCTGTCGCTTTCATGTTTAAAGATGTTATTTGAATGTGGTACAAAGTTTGCTTCAAAGAGTATATTAATGAAGACAATGAAGCATGTAACTATAAGAACTGATCTCAGGTGTGCAGATCTACTTTGAGTTGGGGTTTTGATTTGTCCTTTATTTTCTGAAAAAAAGTTTAAATAAGATCAATAGCTATTGTGTCTTTTTCTGCAGAATAGCCAGGTGCTACAGAATTTTTACATTTTTGTTGCATTGAAAAGCTAAATGCAAGGCCAAAAGATTAAATTTTCCAAATATTTAACATTTTCTTTTAAATCTTTTATGACATTACCATAGGAAACTGCTCTAAAATGAGTTAACTTTAGTTGTTTGATTCATGAATTCTGATATTTCCCAAATCTGTACACTTTTATGACTCCTTGCCATAGATATACCTTATGTTATAGATAAATATTTCTACATTTGTGGCAGGCATTTTGTTAACCCTGGTGTCTTTCATTGTGATTATATCACTATTACTAAGAGTACAGTTTAAGTTGCCTTTTGGCATGATAGGTCATAGATATTTTCTTTCCAAGTCATACCCATGTGTGGGTTTTCATTTAATTATCATAATGTAGCATATTAAAAGCATATTTTTTAAAAAGACCTTTAAGAAATTGAAATTTTTTATTTGAAGTTCACCATAATACCTTAATGGAATGAATAGAATGTAAGGTAGGACTAACTTGAATTCAGGTTTGATATGGTGGGCTTTGAATTTTTTCCAGTATCAATAACAGTACTTTTCTTTAATTGGAAATCATAGCTTTTCTTTAATTGTGGCCAAACTAACAGGTTAAAAGAAATGGCCAAAAAAGAATAATGAAGGAGAATATCCAAGACTGGCATTTTTACTCCTTCTGAGGAGAAATACTCTACTTGAATTTTTTTGAGCTATGCAGATTTATACCCAGATTATTGTGTTTCTTTGGTTCAAAAGGAGAAAAGCTTTCTTCCTAATAATTCCTGAGTAGTTTATATTTTGTTTGAAAATAGTTTCTATGTACATAAAAAGGGTAGTCGCCCATTTGCGAGCACTTAAAACACCATAGTCAGACAATGGGAAAGGTCACTTTTTTAACTGAGTTAGGTATGAAGTTAGAATATGTGAGACTGTATAAAATTATATTTTTTTTATGGAAAATATTTTTATAAAACAAAATTTAAAAGGCTGGCAAACTAAATGATAGCCTTCTTTAATCCTAATATGTTTCCCCCAATTTAGGTTCTTCTTAACAACATTTTATCTCTCTGCTTATCCTGAGAATCACAGAATCATCTAAAGATGTCTTTTTGAAACTGAGGTGAATGTAGGTCTATCTTACTTCTGTGCTTCAGTAAATGGATGATAATTTAGTTGATTTTGAAAGTTACTGTTTTGTATTTTAGAAAACTTTCTAGGGTTTTCTTGTTGTTCCGGTGTTTTTTTTTGTTTGTTTTTGTTTTTACCATGTATAACTAAATTCCACTTTGATACAGCATTTATATATTGTTATTTCTCAAAATCAGTTAAGATTCTTCAGTTTACCTGACCATCTTGACATTGCTCCTGTAGTATGTGCTAACTCTGCATATGGCAAATCTTGTCTTGAATTATATCCATTTTCTCCATAACTGTGTGTATGCGTGTGTGTGGTATGGGAGAGGTGTCATTATAAGTAAAACCTTATCAGGAAAAAAGAGGTAACTCATACCCTGTTGCTGTCTTTGTACTCAAAGGCTGTTCATTCCCATGCTACCGGCTCCATCTAAATTATTTCTAGTTTTGGTAGACTTTCCCTCAGTTTTTACATAGAATTCCATAATTTTTAATGGAATTCTACTAACCCATCCATACAGGTCAAATAACGGTTATCTCTAAATTAGAAACCTCGGTTAAATAATGAATAAAACTTGTATATAATTGCAACTTTCAAAGTTTTTTTTCCCCAAAACTTTATCTTAGCCACTGTATTTCTGAGAACTCAAATAGATTGAAGCACAAAAGTCAAAGTTTGTTTTTTTCTATAAGCACACAAATCTGTGACAGAATTTAGTTGTTTGATATTGTATGCCTTTTATTACAGGGACTGTCCACTTGAGTGGCACATCATACTAAACTAATAGGAAAGATAGAATTGGAAATTGTGCAAGAAAAAATTATGCTTTGGAGATCTCAAGAGTTATGAAAGTAAAAATTGAATGAGTTCAGTTTGTTAGTATCAAATGATTAGTTATATTAAACTTCAAATAGTGTCAGCTTCCACCATAAGCATGTACCTTTCTCCATCTTATGGTTTCATATAAGTCTCTTTAAATGAAATTAGATTGTCACTTTTACAGTGTTCATGAAAAGCTTCCTTACTGTCACAGGTTTACTTCACTCTAATTTTCTTTGCCACAGTGATTTTCGTTCTGTTGTACTTTAGGCACTGTAGGAACAAAAGAGCTGTCAGAAGTATCCTATATAGGTATCTGAGGGCAAGAGAGTTGCATCAACATTACTGATTACAGAACAGAATCCTTTCTGAATATCAGGAAGTTAAGTGCTGAGTTTGTTGGATTTCTAATGACCTATTATTGATGTTGGATTTTGAAAGTCTACTCAAGACTAAGGCACCTAAAGCCATAATCTGAGGTCAGATTGTCAAATATCATGTAAGCCCCAGGTGTTTCATGGGGCTCCAGGGAAGCTGTATGCATACCAGATGTATTATTACCAAGGACAGCAATTCTTGGACTGAGTTTGCAAAACTATACCAGAATTTTGTTACTTAGACCTATCTAAAACTTGAGATCATTGGTATATGATATAGCTCTTTTCCCCTTCGTGACTTCTATTTTTATTGGACTTTACTCTCTTTTTAAAGAATATCATCCTTCTCTCATTTTTATTTTTAAAAACTGACATATGGAAGTATTTTTGCTATTTTTTTGCATTCTTTCATTTTGGGCTTTGTTCTCTTCGTGGCTGTACCATATGAGAAATGGAGGTTCAAGGGTATGAAAGAGCTCCTCTTCCCCCTTTCCCTTATTACCTGCGTGGGCAATAGCTCACAGACTAGTGATTGATTCTTTGAGTGTCTTTCAGGGGGTATATATTTTTAAAATGTACATATGTGTTTTGATATTTATATCCTTTAATTTTATGTGTTTTGTCCCAACAAAAAGTGAGTTACTATCCTATGACTATTTCTTCTACCCTTCCCTTATTGCCTGTGTGGACAGCAGTTGACAGAGTGGTTTATTGGTTTCCTTTTTTGGAAGGAGGTTATGTTGGGAATAGAGCAGGGTATGTTCTTTCAAAATGTGTTTAATTGTCTTGGCTGCTATTTTGTGGGTATTTCATTTTAACTTCAGCCTTATGGACATATAGATATCCATTGAACCAGCGGGTCCAGAAGTATGACAAATAACCCATTTATCCCACTCCTTTTTGCTTGTGTAGACAATAACTAATATACAGTAGTTGCTTATTGTCTTGATCTAGACTTGAGGGTGGCAGAGGGAGGGAGAGTTATATATTATTCTTTTAAGTGTATGTAAATGTTTTGCTACTTTTTAATATTGATTTTATACTTGTTCCTTTGGATGTACATGTACTTAATGAAAACTGAGGTTCAGAGTATGACAAATCTTCTCTCTTCCCTTTTCCTTATTGCCTCTTTGGGCAGTAGTTTCATAGAGTAGTTTTTCTAGTTTCAGGGGTGCAGGAGAGTAAGGTATGTAAAATATGTACTTAATGAATACAAATATATTTGCTATTACATTGTATTGCTATTTCATTTCTTACTATTTCCTCATGGGCATGAAAGTACCTAATGAAACATGGAAGTCCAGGTGTATAGCTCTCTCCTTTTCTCCCTTTCCCTTCTTGCCTGTGTGGGCAGTGGCTCATAGAGTAGTTGTTGCAGTGAGGTTTTGGGTTTTTTTTGGGGGGGGGATCGGGGTGGAGAGTGGAGGTGAAGGGTGAGGGAGGGAAGGCAGGGCAGGGATATGTATTTAATGTTTATATGTGTTTCTACTACTATATTATATTATCTCATTGGGTACCCAGTCCTTCATTTGGACTGGGAAGTACCTAATAAACCATGGAGTTCCCCATGTATAACAATCTCCTCTTCTCCCTTTCCCTTATTGCCTATTTGGCAATAATATTAGTGTAGTTTGGGTCTTTTGAAGGTTTTCTTGCTGGAGGGAGAAGGGTTTCAGAGCAAGAATAGATAATTTATAAATGTGTATAAATGTTTTTGCTACTTTTTTGTTACTTCGTTTCTTACCTCGCCCCTTAAATCGATGTTTAAATATATAAAGAAAATTGAGGTGCAGTTGGTGACAGCCTCCTCTTCTCCCCTTCCCTTATCGCCTGTGTAGGCAGTGGCTGGTAAAGTAGTTGATCAGTTTCAAGGTTTTTTTTGTGGGTATTGGGAAAGAGGGTGAGATCAGGGTATATAGTTTTTAAAATGTATGTACATATTTTCACTTCTTTATTATTTCATTAGGTACCCAGTCCTTCACTTGGACATGTAGGATCCTAATGAACCATGGAGTTCTGGATGTATAATAATCTCCTTTCCCTTTCCCTTTTTCACTCTACAGGCAATAATTTTTAAATAGTTTGGGTTTTTCAAAGATTTGGGGGAGGTGTGGGGACTAAGGGCAGGATATATTACACACTTTTAAAAATGTACATAGAGTTTTTGTTACTATATGTGCTATTTCACTTAGAACCCAGTCCTTTTTTGGGACGTGTAGGTACCTAATGAAATGTGGAGGTCCGGTTGTATGAAAATCTCCTCTTGTCCCTTTTCCTTATTGCCTCTGTGGGCAATAGTTGTAGAGTAGTATAGCTATTTTTTTATTCCATCACCACCCCCAGGAGGGTGGGGATATGTACTTTAAAAAGTGTATATAAATGTTTTTGCACCTTTTTTCTGTTACTTCATTTTGTACCTAGACCTTTCCATGGGTACTTTAGGTACACAGTGAAAATCAAGGTTCATTCTATGAAAAATCTCCCCTTCTCCCCTTCCCTTATTGCCTGTCTAGGCAATGACTAGTAGGGTAGTTGTTTGGGGTTTTGTGTTTTTTTTGGCAGGGGTGGGATGGGGGATTTCTAGGTTTATATATTTTTTAGTGTATATAATGTTTGCTACTTTCTTTTGTTCTTTCACTCCGAATCCAGTTTTTTGTTCAGACTTGTAGGTATAAAATGAAATGCAGAAGCACAGATTCAGAGGTGTGGTAAATCTCTTCTTTCTTCCCCTATATCCTGTATACATAGGCAGTAGTCATATTTGGAACATATCTTAGGGTTTGTTGGTGTATGTATATGGATATTTACACATACAGAGAAAGAGAAAGAGACAGGTTGAGATTGATTCTATGAAAAACCTCTCCTCCTCTCTGCCCTCATTGCCTGGTGGACAATGGGGCAGTGGTAGAACAGATGTTGGATTTCTTTTTTAGGGGAAAAGGGGGCTTGTTTTTTTTAATGTATATAAATGTTTGCTACATTTTGTGTATTATTTAATTTAGTATCCAGTCCTTTGCTGGGTCATGTAGGTATTAATGAAACATGGAGGTCCAGACGTATGATAAATCTCCTATTCTCCCCGTCCCACATTGCCTGCACAGGCAATAGTTTTATAATTTGGGGTAGGTTTTGTTTTGTTTTGTTTTGTTTTGTTTTGTTGTTTTATTTTGCTTGAGGTTTTTTATTTGGGTGGGTCATGATTATGGGGAAAGGACAGGGTGTGTACTTTTAAAAAATGTATATAAATGTTTTCCTGTTACTGATTTTATACCTAGTCCATTGCATCACTGTATAGGTTACTAAAGAAAATTGAGGATCAGTGTATGACAGATCTCCCCTTCACCCCTTTCTCTTATAGCCTGTGTGGGCAAAAGTGAATAGAATAATTGTGTGTTGCTTACTTATTTGTTAGTTTTATAAGGATTTATCTTTTTGGCAGGGGTTATTCTTAAGTGTAACTATGCTTTATTCCATTTTGTATTTAGGGACCTATTGAATATTGAGTATCCTAATATGACAGATCACTTCTTCCTTTCCCATATATTTTCTTGTTCAGCAGTAACCAGTATAGTAGCTGTGGTAATTTCATTTTATTCTGTAGGATATATAACTTTAAAATTGTAAATATATATACACACAAATAATTTGCTTCTTTTTTTCCCATCATTTCCCTTTAGTACTTAGTCCCTTGCAGGGCTCTAAAGGTACCTAACAAAAATAAACGCCCACTAAATCCCTGCCATCTGGCTTGAAGGTCCAGGAGGAGGGTGGTAGTGGTTTAACTAATGGCAACAGGCAGGTAGCAAATAAGGTAAGGGACTGTTTGGATGTGAGAAGACACTTTGGATATGGTTGAACTGTGAAATCTAATCAGATCTAATATTTCTCTTGTTCATTCAAACTGAATAAAATAGTGAACGGAACCTGTACTTTGAAAATTCCAGAAAGACAAGAGGACAGTAGTTAGTAAACGTATGTTTTCAGTTCATTGGTGATTAGTCTTTCAGTAACTGCTAAGACAGTAAAGCTGACCTTGGTATTATAAAATAAAAGTGCTGCCTGAAACTCATTTGAAGACTCTTGAGAATAGCTCCTTTTTGAGACCGGAGTTCTGAATCATCTACAGAAGTCAGTTACAGTTCTATCAATAGCACATTCATGTGTACCCAGTGGAAATTATTTTGATTCTGGGAATGAGCCTTTTGAGTTATTGTCACGGTTCCAGTTAATGAATACATGGGCCCAAAACCTAATCCAAAAGGAGTTTTAGAGATAGCATGACAAGTTTGGCCCTTTCTTACAAAGAGCTGTTTAGTGTGGCTGCATCTCTCCTCGGTTTTACATTAGCTGTACCATTCCTGTTCCTTTTCCCTTTTGTCTTTGGTGCCTGCCCCTGTTAGATGTTATCTTCAATTGCACTCAGAAATGTAAACCAGTGCTGCCTCATTAGCTGTGTGTTTTCGTGTGCATTTCATGCATCCAGACCTTTATGTGCACTTTTCGGCATTCTTGTGTCACGTTTCGCATTGTCTCTTCATCCACCACATGGTAAATGCTTTGACTCCACATTTGTCTGTATCAAAGAAAATGTATGTGTGAATGTCATTTCCTTCCTTCCATCCTTCTTTCCTGCCTTCTTGCTTTCTTTCCTTCAAGCATCTTAGCACTATATGTTTGTTTTGACATTTATAATGATGCTACTCCATGCTGAAGATTTGCCATATTATTATATATAGTTTTTAGAAACTTTAGGTGATAGGACTCAGAAAATTTGCAAAGAGATTTTATTTACCATATCAAACTCTCAGGTTCTAGTGTTGAAAAACTAGCCTATATTTTGCTGTTTGTTACTTATACCTACTGCTGTAGAAAAAATAAAGGTTTATTCATGACATATTTAACTTTGATCATAAATAAAGACAGGGGGACACCTTTTTGGAGTTAGTCATGGTAGTCATTAGTGATATTTCTGAACAGTTCTTAATTTGAAATACTTCAAAGGAAGTAAAAGGTCATGGCTTAACTGCGTGAAATGTTCCAGAAGTTGAACAGTTACAAACCATCAGTACAATAACACACTCATGTGTATATGTATATATGAAATGAGAATTACAACATAATTGGAGCATTTGCATTAATGAACAAATTCACATTGAGACAAAACTTAGTCTTAACCACTGTCTTGACTAAAGCCAAGTGTTCCATGTTGCTGTGAAGAATAGTATCTTTCAAATACTTTGGAAAGTAATTACTTGGAAATTTGTAAAGGTATTAAATTTTTGTCTTTGAGCACCTATATAAAGATCTTCAATTTCTTGAGTCTGAGTTTGTGGTTTGGAATTCTAAGTTTATATCATAAGCTGTCTTTTGTGGAAGACTTTGAAAATAGTATGTATATATATAAAATTGTATATGCAAATTGTGTTGTTTCAGTTATAAAGGGAAAAAGCTTATTTTTCTTTATATTTCTGATAACTTGTTATGCTATGACCACTGATTGAAAGGCATGTGGAACTGCAAACACTGTTGCTTTTTTTTTCCTTGTGAAATGAAAATAAAAGTATTTAAATACAGATAAGGTGTGGACTCTTTGAATAAAAATAATTACATGTATAAAGTGGTATTTCTTCTCGATTATTAGTTCCACCAGGGCAGTAACCGTATATGTTGTTTTTCCTAACTTGTTTTCTGTCTCGCTAAGATACCAGTATCCCTGCTGCATATAACTCAAGGTTTCTCAACCTCAGCACCTTTAACACTTTGGGCCAGATAATTGTCTGTCTTGGAGGGTGGGGGCTGTCCCATTAGTGTAGGATGTTTAGTAGTATCCCCGGTGTCTATGCACTAGGTGCCAACAGCACAGTCCCCACCAGTATGACAGCCAAAAGTGTCTCCAGACATTGCCACCTGCCCCCAGGTTGGGGTGGGGGGGTGGAGCATAATCTTAAATGGTTGCATGGGGCAGGGGACTCAGTTACATGAACTCAATTTAAGGCAATTGTGTGCTCTTTGAACTGACATGATTCTTGTCTATGCTTTGGATCACCTTAGTAGCCAAGATATGGTAATAATTATACAGTACATAAATCAATGTGAGACTTGTAACTTTTTATGCCAGTGAAACCAAATAACATTCACTATCTCAATTTGAAGGTGGAAGGACATTGGCTGTTATAGAGGGAACATCCTTTGTCTTGATTTACTTAAAATTGGAGTGCCCAGCCCTTTTGGAGGGACACTGCTACCGCTTTGTTCCTGGCATAGTCTACAATGAGTAATCTAGAAGTAGAATTGAGAATTACTTTGTTTTCCAGCTGTGGGAACTGGAATCAGTAATCTTTTATAGTAATTAATCATTTGTGCTTGAAATTGGGCATTTTAGGGCGTAATTCAGTAAATCTAACTCAACCCTCATACCGAAATCCCATTTCTGGGGATACAAAAGAGCCTTGGTGCCATGTCTTTTTAAGACTCTTTTGATGGACTTTAATACTTAATAGGGCAAAAGCTATTAGGATTTTAAAAGATTTTGATCAAGTTTCTAGTTAAGATTTTGATTCTTTTTTATTTACAGATATCTGCAGCAAACAACTGAACAAAAAACAATTATAAATGTAAAGAACACTTTGATTCCAGTGGACTTTTGGGGATGGATAGTAATAAATATTGCTGTTTTTCAAAATTTTTTTTTTTAACTCAAGGCACAAAATGGTTTGATTTGGTTGTATTATCTTTTCTCTTTACTTTTCAATTCTTACCATAAAGCCCTCTCCCACATGCACCCAAAAAGGCCTCCAGTGCTTTCTGAAACTAGTGTGCAAGTTGAACAGTTGACTTTCATGCTATAAAGGGGTATTTCCCAGAGAGCGAAAGCATACTTTTAAATTTTCTCCCACTCCTGAGGTGGCTCCCTCATCTGTCTGCTTGCTATGTCTGCTCGTTGTGTCCACTCGTCTGCTCCTTGTATCCACTTATTGTCTGCTCATCGTCTTTAGAAGGCACCAGAATCTCCTATGTGGGAGGGGGTGCCCAACTGCTTGAGCCACATACCCTCCCCTAAATTTTTAAATTATACCCTACCCTCTAGATCCAATAATTGGCAATTGTTGATGTTTTGTACTTCAATTCCATTATTTTTCTTCATGAATGGATACCCAATCAACTGATCTAAGTCCAGCTGAGGCTAAATAACACCTTTGGGACCCCTGGTTGCTGTTGTTGGCTGAGCTGTATTCCATCCAGGGATTATGCTTATATGTATAATAACTTTCTTTCCTACTTATTTTTATAAAAGGAGAACACAATTTAATAACAAAACAACCCAGTAGAGTTGTCAATGATGGAAATGCTCCCAAATGTTGACAAGCAGTCAGGACCAGTAGGCAATAGTTTGAAAGGAAGTCAGAGGACATACTAGAAGACAAATCAGCATAGGAAAAACTATTCTGTGTGTTGCTTATTAAAATGCCATTTAAGTACAAGCCAAATGCTGGAAATTGAATGCCCCCCTGTTCGATGTTCTCTTTTCTGATGCTGTTGCTTCCCTCCTATGTAAATGTAGTGCAAGAGATCCTTGGGTACTGTGTACAAGATTGCACGATGACTGCCTTATGCATTTTGTTGCTGCTTATGTCTTCACTTTCTTTGCCTCCCAGCCTTTTGTAACTTTTAATTTGAACAAAAATTTTTGGAATATTGTTGTGGTAACAAAAGGCAACAAGTTCAAGAAATTTGAAATACTTGAAAGGCTGTGGAGCATAGTTTCTGGCTTCAAGTAGGCCAGGAATTGGTTTCTGGTTCAATTATTTTCCACTTATAGAGAGTTATTACTTTCTGTTAGCCTCAGTTTCCTCCAAATATAAAAGAGGAATACCGCCTACCTGAAAAGCAGGTAAATACCTGTAAAGTGCCTAGCCCTATGCCTGGTGCAGACATAATATCAACTGCTATTGTTAAAACTGCCAACTATTTTCTAAGATACATGGAGATTAATATTTTAAGTTACAGGTGGAAGTGAGAATTAAAAATTGAGTAAGATTATACAACTTGCCAGTTAGGAAATCAGAGAAATGATTTCAGCCTAATCTGGTTTTAATCTGGCCTTAAATTTGCAAAAATCGTATGTATTTAACAGGCCTTTTAATTTAATAGAAAAAGCAAAGTTATATAGGTCTCAAAACCTTGATTGTCATTGAATTTGGTTAATTATAAGTAAATAATACACTGACTCTTGGCTAATCTCCAATGATGTAACAATAGTTACTTTGCAGTAATAACATGAGGTACAAATGTATGGGAAAATAGACCTGGTGTTTCATAGGTGCTCAGTATTAGTTTCCTTTATCTTGATTTATTTGCCTTTAATATGCAATAGCATTTAAACATACCCAGGTCTCAAAAAGCATTGTATACAACTGCTCCATTAGATGGCACAATGCTGATTGTAAGTACCAGCAGGCACCTCTCATCGAACAGGCTAACTCCATTTTATAGATAAAGTAAGGGCACCAGAGGTTATGACTTAGCTAAGACCCCATTTGATATTATATGTTAAATTTGTATACCTTTGGTGTTTGTACAGAAAAGTTTGTATATCACTTTTGATACCAGTGATGTGCAAATTGCCTTCATGATACTGTTTCCTTGGGGAAGAGAATATTAGAATTTGCTGTTCAAAGAAGTGTTTCATCACGTTTATGTTGAGTGTGGAGATAAACTACCCTAATGTTTGTTTTTTTAACTTTTAAACTTGATGTGAACTTGATGATGTTTAAATTAAGTGGGTTCCCTTGAAGTAATCTCTCTCAGGTGGAAGGTACTAATGTCAGGAAGGTTCAGACAGACTTATTCCACCACAGAATGGTGATGATATTAGGAAAGAGTGGTGTGGTGGCTTGGAATTATGTACCCCAGAAAAAAACAGGTTCTTAACCCATTCCTGTGGGTGTGGCCCGATTGTAAATACAGGATTTTTGATAAGGTTATTTCAGTTAAGGTGTGGCCCACCTCAGTCAGGATGGTCTCATCCTATTACTGGAGGCTTTTAGAGAAAGTCACAGAGAAGACACTGGGATCTGCAAGAAGCCGGAAGTCACAGGAATCCAGCAGGGAGAGGAGAAGTCACCGTCATGTGCATTGCCGTGAAAAACCAAGGAACCCAAGGATCTCTGGCCAACCAGAAGATACCCCAGAAGGAAGCAAGCCTTCTAGCCTCTGAAACCGTGAGCCAATAGATTTCTGTTGGTAAGCCGGCCCATTGTATGGTGTTTGTTTTAGCAATGACGATCTAAAACAGTTGACAATGTGAAATTCCATAATGGTTTGAGAACTGGATGGAAGGAATGTCAATATTAGCTTCACCAACTACAGGTAGAAGGTGAAAAATAGCCATTTTCCTAAAGTACTTCGAAGTCAGCCGATGGTCCCTGGGACCTCGAGTCAGCCCTGGAATCCTAGACGGTGGGTGCCGACTGCTGCCCTCTCCTACTTGCTATCAGAACACACACACCTGTTGCCAGAATAGGAACTTTAAGAAGTTCACAGGCATGGGAACAAAAACAATATTAAAACCAGGAATTTTCACATCCTCTGTTTCCCGTATTTGATTTTTTTACGGGGAGGTAACCTGATGTTAGCGGCCGTCCTCCGGCTCCTGTGTGCCTGCCTGTACTCTCATTTCCGCCTTGCGCAAACCCGGACTCAGAATTTAGCACCTTTTTGAGATTCTTTCCCATAAAATCCAGTAAAGCCAAAGCAAATCCCCAAGATTTCATGTGGAAGAGTCTGAGGGAGATTACCTCTCCCGTGCCGGCACACACAGCTTCATCCTCGCTTGGCATTGCCGTCCCCCAGAGCCTTTGCTGCACCTTGCTGATTCTGGGTATCTTTTGACCTTCGCTCCCCACCCAAAGCCCCCACATGCCCTCCTCCATGCACATGCATACACTGCCTTGCTGACTCCTCTTGCTTAGAATACCCCTGAACTAGAATTTTCTCTCTCTTTTATGGCACTGCACTTTGCCTCAGCATCTATGCCCAGATTCACGTGGTTAAGCCCATGAGTTCCTCAAGAAAATAAGTGACCTATAGTCAGCAGCCGGCCCTCTGATTTCAAGGACCAGTTTGTGGCCTTTTGTTACTAGGGCTTATTCCTTGGATTCTCCTTCCTTACTCCAGGGAACTAATCAGCTATTTATTTTAAACAAATGCATTGTTCTTGTAAAAGGAAACCTCATTTACCTCTTTAGATTGGGAACAGATTTTTCTTTCTATGTTTTTCCAGGCTAATATGAAAATTGGTTTATAGTATCTGAGCACATCCTGGCTTTGGGTGGAAGAAAACAGCCATAAATTGAATTGGTAGAAGGAGGAAGCCAGACCTTTAAAATGTTTTTCATGGATCAGTCATTGCAATAAATATTTGTGATGTACTCTGCACCAGGCCCTGTGCCAGGTGGGTACTTGAGGTTGACTTGACTCTGTAATGTGAGAAACTGGCCCTGGCTGGGAGAATGCCCCTTGGGTTTTATAACCACTGCTGCATGGTGGGTGGTAGAAAGGTGAGGGTATTTGGGGTCATGAGAAGGGTGTTGTAGTGGGAAGCTTTAAGCTCTGAGGCTGGTACTTCAATGCCTATATAACCACGCTGAGTGCAGAAGGTCTGGGGGACACTCATCCCAGCCAGAACTCTCCCTCTGCTCATTCATGTGTGCAGTAAAAGGTGAGAAGTAGAGATCTCCCACCACATGCTGTTCAAGAGGCCACATTTAAGGCCCTGTGACACTGACTGGGAACCAGAGGTGCTTTTGATCTGCACAGAATAACCAACCACATGGGTACTCATTCCTAAGGCTATCCCCAGTGAAGACAAGAGGCTGGAAGTTAATTGCCTGTTTCAGTTTCACTCCAGGGTTCCCCTGAATTCTAATTAGCAATAAATGAGCTTGCTCACCTCAACCTAAGTTATGAGAGTGCTTTCATGTCTGGGTTTCTCAGTAGGGCTCAGCAAAAAGAAAGGGAGAGTGTTTCAAGATAGATTTGTAAAGCAGGGAGTCTTAACTTCCACCTAAGTTCAATAAAAGGTGGTAAAGCTAAAGGGTAAACTGTGGCATTGTCTGTAGTCGAAAGCTCCTATGTGAAGTCCCAGAGCTTAATCAATTAAATATGTTGAACAGGAAACGTGTCGTTAGTGTGGTTGGCTTCCAGATGACGGACCACCTCATTTATTGCAATTACTGCCCTCCAGCCCCAGTAAGCAGAACAGGAATTCTGATCTTTGACCTTTCCAAGGTCCTTGCCATAAACTGAGAGCATTCTGCTCCAGTCTTAGAATGTGCTTGGCGTGTAGCTGCAGCTGGATTGGGTTGTGGGAGAGGAACTCTGGCTCAGCACTCAACTGGAGTGACCCATCTGCCTGAGATGGCTGAGAATCCACACCACTCTTGTAGAAGCAACCCCAGACTCACACAGACACTAGGAAACGGGGAATGGAATTAAAGGCATCTGGAGAAACGTGCTCCTCGTGAGTAGTTTTGGGTGGAATGGCCTGCAAGGGAGGCCTTTGCATTGTGAAAGAGATGATTAATTCTAAAGGACATCACATACCATCCAGTCAAGTTACTGAGCAGAGAGGACCAGGAGGGGAGTTGAACCATCTTGAGGAAGACTTGCTCCAGCAGGATCTGTGAAAGGGGTGATTTGCCAGGGCAATCAGCATCTCCTCCAGAAGGAGGCAGGCAGTACCTGAGCTTGGTTGGGGACCACCTCATCCCAGGGGTGGAAAAGCTATGCCAGGTTCCTGCAGACAAGGAATCTTCCCTAGAATCTGTGAGACAAGGTTTCTTTGCAGGTAGGCAGAAAAAGTGCTCCCTCTTCAAGGGTGTTCCTTAGCCCAGAGGTTGCCATGGAGAAGATTGTCCCAAGTTTGCCCACCAACCTGCCCAACCCATACTGAGGCTGAAAACAATTAGTTTTCCATGAAAAGTAGTTCCAAATGATGTTGCCCCAAATGTACAGAAGAGAACTGCTGTTCATTGAGCCCTGCATTTGAACAACTTCTCTAGCCATTTGGTGATTGTTGTTTTTTTTTGTCTTTATTTTTTTTAATGTTACATTAAAATAATATGAGATCCCCATATACCCCCCACCCCCGTCAACCCACTCCTCCCATAACAACAACCTCCTACATCATCACGGGACATTCATTGCACTTGGTGAATACATCTCTGAGTGCTGCTGCACCACATGGTCAATGGTCCACATTATAGTTTACACTCTCCAAGTGGGCCATGGGAGGACATACAATGTCCAGTAACTGTCTCTGCAGTACCACCCAGGACAACTCCAAGTCCTGAAATTGCCCCCACATCATATCTCTTCTTCCTACTCCCTACCCTCAGCAGCTACCATGGCCACTTTCTCCACGTCAATGCTACATTTTCTTTGATTACTAATCACAATGGTTCGTGAATAGAATATCAGTAAGTACACTCTAATCCATACTCTATTCCTCCATCCTGTGGACCCTGGGATGGTTATGTCCACTCCACATCTATATCGAGAGGGGGCTTAGATTTCACATGGATAATGGATGCAATTCTTCTGCTTTCAGTTGTAGGTACTTTTGGTCTAGCCGTTTGGTTTTACAGACTTTCTCCATAAATGCAGAAGCTGTAATCTGATTTATCCATCTGCCAAGGAGCTTTCTCAAGTCAGTGAAAACTAGCAGAACCCAATTAACTTAAATGAACTATAAATCAATAACTTGTGCCCTTGATCTACAGATATAGTAGGTGCTCAGTAATTATTTGTTGTATGGAGTAAGACCAAGTACAGAGGCAGGGGGCAGAGGGCCAAACAAAACAAGGCTCTTGAATAGTTTTTCTTTAAATACTTTGTATTATTTGAACTTTATACCTAGCCTGTGTTGCTTTCATAATATTTTTTAAAGGAAAAGTCCAAAATGAACAAAGAAAAAAATTATCATTATCCACATTTTAAGATAGGAAGTGTTAAAAAGCTTAATTGTATTAGAATAGCAGTTCTCAAATCTTTTGTTCTCTAAACTGCTTTACACTCTTAAAAATTAGTGAGGATGCCCCAAAACTTTTTATGATATTTTAAAACAAAATAAACCCACTGCATATTAACATTTATTACATATTTCTGTGACAAATAACTACATCTTTCAAACTAAATAAATTTTAGTAAGAAGAGAGCCATTGTTTTACATTTTTGCAGATGTCTGCCCTCATAAGAAGACAACTGGATTCTGATATCTGCTTCTCCATTTAATCTGTTGCAGTATATAATTTTGGCAGAAATATATGGAGAAAATACAGCCTCATACAGATATATACTTAGAAAAGGAAGGAACAGTTTAATAAACTTCTCAGATAACTGTGGATACTCCTCTTTGATCACTAAGAAACAAGTGATAGTTTCTTAAAGGATAGTCACAATGTGGATTCTGTAACATTATCCATAAGTTTTAAATACTCTCATTGTTTAAAATCCATTAGTATCTTTTGTACTTTGAGTGAATCTGTTGCCCATAAATGATTCTGAAACATCAAGCGATAGTCATTTAGAAAATCTTGGTTCATTGAGTTATGCATATCCTTCAAACGGTGACACATTTCATTAGACACTATAAAAAAGAAAATCACATTTTTAATAACACCACCCATCTTAACAAGAAGTCTTTAGGTATTGGGAAACTGTCAAGCTCACAGCTGCATATAGAAGGTTTCCAAAAATACTAATTCTCTATAGGAAGCTCAAATTTTATTATTTGCAACAAATAGATTCCATTGTTTATCTTGAAGTAACAGGCTCACTTCATTTTTTAAACTTTCAAACAGTTTAACTTTTTATTTTGAAATAGTGATAGATTTATAAGAAGTAGTACAAAGAAGATCCAAAATACCCTTCACTCATATTCCCCCAATGACTACATCTTGCATAACTATGATACAATATCAAGCCCAGGAAATTCACTCTGGTACAGTGTGTGACTAGTTCTATCTCATTTATCACAGATTTGTGCCACCACCACTACAATCAACATTACCATAAAGACCTCCCTCACACTACTCCGTTATAGTCACATCTGCCTCTCCCTCATGCCAATTAACCCCTGGTAACCACTAATCTGTTTTCCATTTCTATAATTTTGTCACTTTGAGAATGTTATATAAATGGACTTATACAGCACGTGACCTTTTGAGTTGGACTTTATTCACTCAGCATAATGCCCTAGAGAGCCATTCAAGTTGTTGCATTTTTCCATAATTCATTCCTTTTTATTGCTGAATAGTATTCCATCGTATGGATGTACCACAGTTTGTTTAGCCATTCACTTTTAGGGGTCATTTTGGTTGTTTCCAGCTTTTGGAAGACAATGAGATCATTGTGGCCTTAATTTGCATTCCCTTACTGGGCTAGCATTGTTGAACATCTACATGCTTATTACTTCATTCATTTTGAGAAAATGTTTGCTAAATGCTCATGTTTGACAAAGAAACTACAGTTTGTCAGTCATTCTTTCAAGCATAAATGGTGTTCTATGAGAAAAAAAGGGCTGGTTCACTTACAGCTCAAACAATTGCACAAGTCCTATTCCTTGACTTAAGACAGTATCCAACTTCAGAGGCAACAGAAGTGCTTTATGCATACTTTCCATTTTGTCACATAGAATATCAAAAGGATGTGCACTTAAGGATAGAGACTTAATAAAAATGATACTTTTTACTGCATTATCAAAGACATTTTTAAGAGAAATTGTGTTCTGTTTGTTTTACTGCTACTGAATGTTGATGAAGAATATAGACTACTATTATACTTCAGTGTTGTCTTGATTCTTGCTAAAACACCAACTGTCTTATCTGCCATTGCTTTTACACTATCAGTGCAAATGTCAATACAGTGAAAAGACAAAGTCTTAAAATATCAATGAAAATAGTCTTGACCTCATGGACCCCTTAAAAGACTCATGAGACACCTCCCCTGCCCACCCCAGGATCCATCAACCTCACTTTGAGAACTATTGCACTAGAAGTATATAAATACCTATTGCATATTGTTATCAAATACAGTACAAAGGTAGGTTAGGGAGGGAGGCAAAAGGGGAAGGTGGAAGATGGAAGGTGAGGAGAGAGACTTCACTGAGAAACTCACAATCTCACTATTCTCCCCATCCCTTCACTTCCCTGATCCAGAATGGACTGCTCCTGCTAGGAACTTATCTCTAACTGAAGTTCTAGGTCATTTATTCTACTCAGTGAACTACAAATGCCCAACATTGCCTCAACACCCCCGTTTTAGAGAATTTAGTACATAGGATTATAAGCAGGTTATATGCCTGCCTATGCCAAAGTCAAGGTTGATTGGATCAGGGATGAATGCCTGCCGAAGGGGAAACAAATCACAGGTAGTCCAATCAGTGTCAAGAAGTTCTCCTACATCATGACTTTGGATGGTACCTGGATGGACTCAGTCAATTAACTCCAAAGGGCTCAGGAGCTGGATTTATGAAGTTAATTTGCAAGGTTCCCTTTGAGGCAAAGATAAAGTCACCCCCCTGGGACCTTCCTGATTTTAGCACTGAAAGTTCTGCATCCTGAAGACCCCATCAGTCCCAGGTAAATCTAACTGTTGGTCATCCTGGAAGGGCACCATTAAGGAGAAGCCAGTCCACATCCCTGAAGAAACAGAAATAAGGGAAACATATACAAGTGGAAATATAAGATCATGAGGCCGAAGTGAAAGCCAGTGAGGGTAGCTGCCTTGATTTCTAATTATTTTCTGGTTCTTGGTCACAGTCCCTCATCCAGCCACCCATTCACCCATTCATTGGGCCAATACTTATTGAGTACACCTTGTGTCAGGCAATGTGGTAGGGACAGGGATGGCCTTGATTACAAAATCCCACTCTTGAATTTTGTAAGATACCAGACACCCTTACAGTAAATTCCCATTTTGTGTCCAGTTGTCTCTATTCATTGCAGCAAAACCATCCCTAAAATGGCTCTCTGTTAAAATGGTGGGAGGTGGGAAAAGGTCAGGAGGAAGACAGTTTGGCAGTTCCTCAGAAAGTTAACTATAGAACTACCACATGACCCAGCAATCCCACCACTAGGTATAGACCCAAAAGAATTGAAAGCAGGGACCTGAAAAGATATTTTCACACTGATGTTCATAGTGGCATTCTTCACAATTGCCAAAAGATGGAAGCCACCCAAGTGTCCATCAACTGATGAAGGGATAAAGAAAATGTGATATATATATACAATGGAATATTTTTAGTTATAAAAAGGAATGAAACCCTGACAAATGCAACAACATGGATGAACCTTGGAGACATCATGTTGAGTGAAATAAGCCAGACACAAAAGGACAATATTGTATGATCTCACTGATATGAAATAATTAGAATAAGCAAATTCATAGTCAGAATCTAGAATATAAGTTACCAGGGGCCACATGGAAGTAGGGAATGGGGAGTTAATGCTTAAATGGTACAGTTTCTCTTTGGGTTAACTGTAAAGTTTTGGCAGTGGATGGTGGTGATGGTAGCACAACACTGCGAATGTAATTAACAGCCCTGAATTATACATGTGAATGTGGTTAAAAGGGGAAATTTTAGGTTGTATATGTTTCACTAGAATAAATTAAAAAACAAAACAAAGGACTGTGTGGTAGTTTGAGGCCCCAGAAAATCATGTCCTTCTGGCTAATCCACTCCTGTGCATGTAAACCTATTGCAGGTGGGATCTTTGCTTTGCTCAGCTTACCTCAGTAGGGTGTGACCCAGGATGGCTCTTTGGACTTTTCCTGGAACTCTTTATCAATGGGAGGAATACAGAGAGGGACAGAGAAAAAGCCACAGGAGCAGAGATAGAAAGCCATGAAAGCAAGAAGCTGAAATCAATGGAACCCGAATAGAGGAAGCCCAAGCTGAACCAACGAAACCCAGAACAGAAGGAAGAGACCAGCAGGTGCCCCATGTGCTAGTATTTGGGGAGAAAACATTAACTGATGATGCCTTGATGTAGACACTTTCATGGCCTCAGAACTGTAAGCTTGCAACCTAATAAATTCCCAGTGTAAAAGCCAACCCATTTCTGGTGTATTGCTTTCAGCAGTTTTCAGCAAACTAAAACAGACTGTAATGGCACAGTGAACCCTGTTGTAAACAATGGACTATAGTGAATAGCACATTTATAAAAATGTTCATCAATTACAATATCCCACACCAATGCAAAGTATTAATAACAAAGTGGTATATGAGAACTCTGTATTTTTCTGTAAACCTACAACTAAAAAAAAAATCTTTTTTTTTTGAGGTATCAGGACTGAGAATGAACCCAGAACCTCCTTTGTGGGAATCTGGCACTCAGCCACTGAGAAACATCAGCTTCCCTGAGTTGTTTTTTACATTTGTTTTTGCTTGTTGTTTGATTCCATTTTCATTAGGAGTCACTGGGAACCGAACCCGGGACCTCCCATGTGGGAAGGAGCTATTCAACCACTTGACCCACATCCACTTCCCCTAAAATTTTTTAAAAAACGTTTTACCTTGCAACCCATATACACACACACACGTGTAAGACCATAACAAATGTCCCATAGTCATTATTTGCCCTAACTACATTCAATACTCTCTAGGTTTATTCTATTTGAATTTTTTAAAATTGTTGGTTACAACTCATTAAATTGATTTCACACCCCACTAATGTGACAAAACCAAATTCAGACTACTGCCCCACACTTCATTAAAAAGTGTACTCAGGGGAGCAGATGTGACTCAAGCAGTTGAGCACCCACCTCCCACACCTCCCTGAAGTCCCAGGTTCAGGCCCAGGTGCCTCCTAAAGAAGATAAACAAACAATTAGCAGACAACACGCAGACATAGAGTAAAAACAATGAGCACACAACAAGCAAAAACAATGAGCAGATAATGAGCAAAAACAAGGAGGGAGCAGATGTGGCTCAAACAGTTGAGTGCCCACCTCCCACACAGGAGGTCCCAGGTTCAGTTTCCAGTGCCTTCCAAAGGAAAAAAAAACAGACAAGGAGCAAAAAAACAACGAGCAGACAACGAGCACAAACAACAAGCAAAATCAATGAGCAAACAGATAAGGGAGCCATCTTCGGGGGGAGGGGGGGAGGGAGGGGAGTACATTCAGTAACATATCATCCAGGGGCTCTTAATTTGTTTGACACAGACTCCAAAACCAATTAAGCATAGAAGTTTTTGCAGGGAGTAGAAACAGTTTGCCCTTCTAGCATTTTATACAGAAATATTTTGGACTCATTTCTCTTTTGGGTTGAAGTTTAAACCATAGTGTGGTAGAATAATGGTCCCCAAAGATGGCCACACCCTAACCCTGAAACCTGTTCCAGGCATGTAAGTTCCTCTAACATGGCAAAGAGGAATTAAGGTTTTTAATCAGCTGATCTTGAAATTAAGTTATCCTGGATTATCTGGGGGGACCCAATGTAATCACATGAGTCCTTAAAAGTGGAAGAGGGAGGCAGAAAAGAAGAACAGAGTGATGCAGTGAGAAAGACTTGGCTTGCCGGAGCTGGCTTTGAAGAGGGAGGCAGGGAACCCCTCAGCCAAGGAAGAAAGAGTTCCCAGAGCCTCCGGACAGGAACACAGCCCCATTGACACCTTGGTTTTAGCCCAGTGCTACCCATGTCCAGGCTTCAGACCTTCTGAATTGGACGACGATGATTTTATGTTTAAGCTGCTAACGTTTCTGGCAATTTCTTACAGCAGCAAATAAAAAACCATGCACCCAGTTTTTGTTTAGGCCGTTAGAAGAATTGGAACTAATTACTTGCTATGCGACTGCTAACTACAAATCCCACAATTCTTTACTCAGAGGAAGGAGCTCCAAGCTCAGACAATTTACTGCAAAGCCACGTTAGAGTTACTTGGCAACGAAAAAAATAAACAATTTTAGAAGCAGACAGCTGGAGATTAGAATCACCAACCTCCTCTTCCAGACCGTGTCTCTTGGTATAAATTTCTGCCTTTTAAAAAATATATATATTTTACTTTTTAAAAATCCAGAGAGTGATTCAAAAGATCTGTAGAAATCACTCATGATCATTTTTTTTTCATATGTAGGAATTTTTGGGTTGTTAAAATTGAAGAACAATACCTTTTAGAGATTCCCTGTGTAAAGGTAAAATCTAAATCAGCAGATAGTAACAGATCCATTTGCAACTCTCTTTAGAAAAATGTGCTAACTTACCTGTACACACAAATTTGCATTTGCTTTTAGGGGTTTTGCAGTCTCCCTATGTTCACAGACCTGAGTTAAAAACCGCTGATTTACATGGACATTTTCATGAGGTCACATTTTATTTCAGTGAGGGATAAATTCCTTAGACAACATTCAGGCAATGGAGCACAAATTAGCACAATAGAAATAATGTTATCTTTATTCTAATTAACTGTAGGGAGTCGGAGTCTCATAGAAGGGCTTATGATTTTTGTTCTTGTTATCAATAGGATCTAAATCCAACACTACATTGAGAAAGGATGTGGGCTTTTAAATCCTATAACTGCGAGCTCTGTGGGAATGATTTTGTCAGTCGTCTGGCTCTGAAGTATCACCTTCGACTGAAACATCTTGGAAAAGTTCACTGTGAAAATTGTGGCCAAGAAGTTGAGAGGGAGAAGCTCCAAGATCACAGTGTAAGGTAGAAGTGGGTGAAAGCTTTGGTTTCTTCCCACTTTTTGTAAAAACGCTTTTCATTTGTTGGTTTTGGATTTGGTTTTTAGTTCTCTACATGGAGATCTATTAACAGAAAACTAAAAATTAAATAAAACGTGGCCATAGGAGAGCTGGTGTAATATAGTGGTAAAAGCTGTGTGACTTAGTCTTCTCAGCTATAAAATACCCATGTCAAAGGGTTGCTGCGAAGGACACTTCACAGCACGCCCCCGGCACGAGTGTCATACCGCTGTTACTATAATTATTATTCCAAAGTGCTTCGTGCAGTGATTTGATTCTCAGAACCATAGTTGTTTTTTTTTTTTTTACTTTGAAAGTAACCTTAAAGGTAGATCAATGTCCTTACCTCTCTTTCCTCCTCTCCGTCTTACAAGTGAAGGAACAAAGACCCAGTCAGGTTGAAAGATTTGCCCAAGGTCATGCAAAAAGTAAATATCAGAAAAGTTCTAGGATCACATTCTGATTTTGTAAAGCAAGATGAAGTGTTCTATTACATCTCTTTTTTTTTACTATGGCTCGTATGCTTATTAATTTATTAATCAACAGCAGTTTTCCATTTATATGAGAAAAACTGAAGGTCTTTGCTATGTTTGGAGAATTTCAGAGGCTAGAGTGACAATTTATGGGGCCCATGAAAGGGAGCATTTTGTGAGAAGCCAAACGAAGGCCCACAGATCTTTCAAACAGTGCTTTAATTTCTGTGTTAAGTGTCTACTTTTTCTCAGTCTGTGCATGACAGGTCAACCACGGAGACACAGAAGCTATCCTGGGAAAATCTAGAAGAAAGGAATGTAAAGCACATGGCTACAAAAATATCAAAAACTTGTAGGATGTGTTCTAGGCACTTTGGAACCATTCTTAGTCGGGAGAACCATGAAATACAAGAGCATCACTTTACAGCCAGTGAAAGAGGTAAAGCAGGTGCCCGGCGGCTTCCTGCTGGGAGTGTGCACGCAGAGGAGGAACTCTATTTGGGTTTTCCTTCAATGCAAGGCAGGACAGGTTGTTTCCAGAAACAGGAAATGGAGAAGAAGTGGATGGAAACAGGATGTGGCTTAAGGCTACACACTCTTGGGGCAGAAGGGTCAGAGGACAATCCTGCAGAGCCACACTAGGGCCACTGAGTCACTGCTTGAAGAGAGAATACAGCCAGATGCACAATTCTAGTCAGCCTTGGGGCTTCCGGTCAGGTGGGACGTGGTGTCTGGAATCCAGGCGGGAGGCGGTTTTTCAGAATCAAGTGTGTGGGCTGCTCAAATTCAGGAGAACTGATTTCTCATTTCATCACCCCAGGTGCTGGGGGCGCTAGGGAGGTAGCAGGCTCAGTCCCAAGGAAGAGGAGAGCAAGACAGAGCAACAGGCACGTTTGGTCATAGACGGGACCTGGGTGAACCCCAGGAGCAAGTTCCTTGGGGACACGAAGCTGATGTAGCCCAAGGTGGGCAGCAGGAGGTAGGGAGAGCGGCTAGTCAGGTGCTGAAAATAAAATACATAGACTTTTTAAAAAAGGGGTGCAAAGCAACATTATTGAGCTAAAGTTGCATTAATGCAAAAGCAGCACCCAAAGAGGTTTCTGCTCCAAGCCGTGAGTTTGGGGAGCAGCTTATATGGCTGTCTGGAACAAAGGAAAAGTTGTGGGGGGCATGGGGAGGATGAAAGGGACATGATATATGCTTACTACAGGGGCTATAGGGGTGGTTTGGCAGGTTGTCCTTGAGCCCAGCTCATTAATTAGCAAGCAGGATGGTGATGTAAGATTGTGGCCGTTTGGTGAAGATCAGCAGACTCTGCTGGTGTCAGCTGGAACTCTGTTACAGTTCTTCCTCCCAAGCTGGGGCAGGGGTTTTTATCAGCACCACAAAGGATTCCTGGTATGTCAGCCTGCTTCAGTTAACCTCCATTTCTTCACCTCCATTTCTTCTTTATAATTCCCTGAATAAAAGGGCAGTTCGAGTAAATCAAGATGGTTAGTAAAGTCATGGATCATTGTAATTTCACACAGGGAATGACCTGGTGGGCCTCTAGGCCTTAACATTTTGGGAAGAGAGTCTGGGTTTACGGGAATCCCCCCACTCATGCGAGGACACCTGTGTCCGGAAGTGAATTCAAACCACTCCAGAGGCTGGAGATTGATGGCACCAGCACTTGGAGCCCCAGCAGGCTGTAGGGCTTGTGGGAGGAACTGGCATTCGGGGCTCAGATCTGCGGATCTTGGAGAAGAGAAGGGGAAAAAGAGAAACAGAGTGAAGCCAACCCTGGAATCTGGGGCCTAAATCTGAACTAAGCATTGTGACGTAGATCTGGCCTAAATAAGTAATTTGTATTATTTGTCAGGCTGCCTGGGAATTTTGCAGTTAATTTGCATAGAGGTAATTAAGCCACTCTTCAAAACTTTGACGTAAATGGTTTCAGTTGGGAGTCAGCTGATAGGCTGGGCCTGTGAGGAGGAGATTTGCTGGCCCTTCTGAGAGGGACTGTGGGGCCAACCTATTGTTCCCCAAAATTTTGGCCTGTGCCTGAGGCTCCCGCCATTAGACACTCCTGTAGGTGGTGACATCGTCTCTTTAAAGTAACTATTAATGAACATATATAAATATATTTACTTGGGTAGAGTACTTTTGTGAATTGGTGTAAATTACCTTACCACATTAGCCCATTAATACTTTAAAAACAGATCTCTCGGGAAAAAGACATTTTTATTAGGAGCAAAACAGAAGAGTCTAGAACAGCGGTTCCCAGATTTTTTTTTCTCACTGGGTACCGTTTTATACATCATCCCATGCAACCTCTATTTTGAAAGATTTCATTATAAGATGTTGGGTTGTGACTTAATCATTAAGTAAGAATTGTTATTCTCAAGCTCCCCCACCTCTCCCCCCCACCCTAATAGGTGGTTGCCATTCATTCCCATCCGCTGAAGGGCACAGAGTTGTCAGCTGGTTAAAAACAAAACAAAACAAACAACCAAGAGGAAAAAACACACCGCTGGCTGTCCCCATTTTTTAAAATGTACTATCTCACAAGCTTTAGATGTTTCTTTTTAAGAGCAATGTGCAGGCCAAGCCAAACATTCTACAGGCAGAATAAGGCTCATGGGCTGACGGTTCGAGATTCCTGGACTCGATCCCTTAATTTGGAATTCTTTACCCTGGGACCATTATATTTACACTTGTTAACATACCTGTTTTTCATTTAGAAATTTAAAATGATTTAGCAAATTGGGGCAAAGATTTTGTTTCTGTTTTCTTGAACAAAACTGTTTGAATCTTAGTTTTCTAAGAAATCCAGCTGTTTCTCTCTTAGAAACTGAGGGGTAAAATGTCAGCTAAGAGTGGCGAGGGCAGAGTCTGCTGGTTCAGCTCATGCCCCAACAGCAGGCGGGGTGGTCTCCCTGCTCTCGCAGCAAGGCCAGCCTGGTGAGCAACTACACACGGAGAGCATACAGAAAAAGATTCTTGCCTTAGCCACGCACACACAAAGCTATTTTTTGTGCAGTGGAAATCAAATACTGATCATTTCTCCGTGCAGCCCGAATGTCTACAGGATTTTCACCTCACGGCATATTGGAGTGTAAAAGTCTCCAAGAGCTGCAGAGATTTGCAGATGAAAATATTCGCCCAGCCTCGGGCTCTCTGCGCGCTGCTTGTGTTGCTGAAATCTGTGGTCTAATCGAGCTGATCAAGGGTTGCTTTCCGGTGCCGACCTCCCGAGTGATCCAGGTAATCTGAGCTCCTGCGTTCTGGCCTGGCTGGCAGCCTTAAGGAAGCCATTTCCTTTCCCTTGGAGGTAAAGCACATCAAACGGGCAGGGCCACGTGTTCAGGGGCCCATTTCGCCTGTTGCCCGGGGGTGACACCAGGCCTGGTGAAGCCCTTTGAGATGCCAGAGCAGGCTGCAGACTAGAGGAGCAGGCACCAAGCGTGCAGCAGCTGGAACCCATTAAGGATGGCAATTTTTGCCCCGAAGACTATTGCCTTTACATTGGCAGGACCAAAGACCTGGCTCACTTGACTGAAGTTTAGAAAAGAATGCTGAAGGGACTTTAAGGTAAAGGAGATGAGCCTTTTCCTCCAGGGTACCATTTCAGCACGGAGCAACCTGCCTGTGGAAGTAATTAGGTGCTGGGCTGATGGGCTCCCTGTCAGCTTAATGTCGCATCACAGTGTCCCAGAGTGACTGTCCACAGAGTCCAGAGCCATTCTGTGAAAATTGCCTTGAGGGAAATGGTCTAAGCACAGGAAAGGGATCCAAACAAGACTGATGATATGCTTTAGTTTTCCTTTAATGTCAGTACCATCACTATATAATATCCAAACTGTGTTTTTAAAATAAGGAAGTATTTCTGAAGGTATTTTATTCTGATAATTTTTTCATTTCCTCATTTAAAAACACACATAATTGTTATAAAATCATCTTTAAACCATAAATTTACTTAAAAGAAAAATTTATCTTTTAATGTAACTCAATACCAAATATGATTTTATGAGTATGGTTAAGTTCTAGCCAAGATAGCTATGGTGAAAGTCTGAATGTGAGACAACGTAATGCTTCTACAGCAGAGGCTCTTAACCAGGGCTCCACAGACCCCCAAGGGCCCATGGAAAGATTTCAGGGGGTCCATGAGCTTGAATTGAAAAAAACTCAACTTATCTTTATTTTCTCTGACCTCTAACAAATCTAGCATTTCCTCCACTTAAGAATGTATGCAGTAAATTACAGTAGTGTTCATTTCATATCACATTACAGTTGTTGTATATCTTGAAAAATCACTTACACTCACTCATCCATACTTCGGAATTACCCTAGTTGTTAGATTCAACACTAGTTGAGTGTCACCTGACTGGCAAAGCGGTCCATGGAGCAAAAAAGGTTAAGAACCCCTGTTACATTATATTTTTTAATGTAACATTTTGTGTGATTTATGTATCTTTTTTTAAAAAAAAGATAATAAAATTAAAAAAAAATAATTAAGAACCCCTGTTCTACAGTGATAAGGAATGGGACACTGAGTCAGGATTTTTTTTTTTAAGATTTATTTATTTATCTGCCCGCCCCCCCTTGCCACCTGTGCTCAATGTCTGCTCTCTGTGTCCATTCACTGTGTGTTCTTCTGTGTCTGCTTGTCTTCTCTCCTCGTCTTCTCTTTACGAGGCACCAGGAACAGGTCCTGGGACCTTCCAAATAGGAGAGAGGCACTCAATTGTTTGAGCCACCAGAGCTCCCTGGTTTGTTGTATCTCTCATTGTCTTTCCTCTGTGCTCTTTTTTGTTGTTTCAATTTGCCACATCAACTCTCTATGTAGGCCAGCTCTCTCCGTGGGCCAGCTCACCACACAGGCCAGCTCACCTTCACTAGGAAGGCCCAGGAACCAAATCCAGGACCTCCTATATGATAGACAGAAGCCCAATTGATTGAGCCATGTCTGCTTCCCCCAAGCTGGGAATTGGGAGCCAGAATTCTAATTCTAGTCCTGTGAAATTCTAGCGGAAAACAGGGATTAATGATTACATGAATTCAGATATTGCTCGTCCCTGTGTTGCATTCTTGGAAATTCATAGCATGCATTAGCATATTAAGAGCTGTCATATCAAGGAAACTAAAGACTACATTTCCCATACTACTTTGTCACTATGGTTTCCAATGTGATTTAGGGTCTGTCAATTAGCTGCCCTAGTACAAAATTTGCCTCCAGAGCTGAGTTAGCCAGCAGAGAAGCAGTGGTGCATGAGGCACCCAGTTAACTAGAGCAGTTGTAGTAGATGCAGGATGACTTTGAAGCCAATAGTCCTGATGATGATTTGTGGTCCCTGGATTAACAACTAGGGCTGTGTGTTCCTGGGAACTACAGTTGCAGAGACAGTTTCCTAATTCCTAGATCTTAGTTAAGGCAGAGTGATCCTGGACTAGCAGTTGCCATTGCAGCTTCCAGATTCCCAGGTCTCTGATTGTCATTCCCTAAAAGTTCCTTAATAATCCACATCAGGAGGGTTATTCTGAAAGTCATTTTTAAAAGCCCAACCTAGAGCCTGTTCTTCTAGCTATTCCAATGATTCCCTAAATTAAATCCCTTTCTGCTTAAAATAACTAGAAGGGTTTCTCTTACCTGCAACTGAACACTGACTGGTACACTGGGGTCCTCTGTTTTGGAAGTGCTACTTGTTCATAATCCTATGATTTGAGAGACCTACAGAGATTTTAGTGGTAGGTGTTAATTTGTCCTCCTAATTGCTCTAATAGTAAACCCTCCTCCTAATCCATGGACTCTCCCCTCTGCCTTTCGGTACTTTGGCTAAGCTGCCATGTCTCTGTGGAGAGTTAGGTCTCCTCCCAGGGCAGGCTAGGGAGATGCCAAGGGATTAAAAGATGGCGCATGCTATCTTACTCAACATTATACCTAACTGAGTGGACTGCTGGGAATCCTTATGAGGTTGCCATACAATAAATGGCAGTGTTCAGAGCTGCCCGACGCTTTTTAACTTCATGTGAAATTGCATTGTCATTTTATGTATCACAATCTACCTTTTGACATATTGCTTTTGCCTTATGGACGTGTTGGTTCCTAAACCATAGTAACAATTTGTTTTACTGCTAAAGAGCCTCCTTTGGGAACTTGCAACCTAAGGTTTTCCTTGAGTACTAAGAAAGTGAAGGAGGCAAACATGTGCTATTAATTGTTTAACATTTTGACTTTTATAACATATTTAGCAAGGGCTTTGAAGTAATTTCTCTTTAATTATAATGACAGAATACTTTATTAAAATCACTCATGGGTATATTTAGAAACAGAGCAAACGAACATCCACCATCCATAGTCACTTAATGGTTCTAACTTGAGGGGATATAATTACGGCACCTACACATAGGGGCCACCCTTCCCGGGTGTTCACTGAGGGTCAATTATGAGTGAGTCTTGAACTGGCTTCTTGGTGTAAAGAGGTGAAGTTGCTTCTGCCCTCATGGATTCCTCATAATCTAGTGGTTTTTCAAGCAGGAAGAGTCTGAGAACTTCTAGCTGTAATTATTCATAAGGATTTTAAAGCTTTTTCTGCAAATTCTGCTCTCATTTCTACAACTGAACCAATATCCTTAGTAGAACATGATTATCTCTTTTCTTCATGTCTTTTTGGGGATGGGGGAGGGGGGCATTGGTGGGGGTGGGTGCAGTCGTGGTGGTAAAGCTAGCCCCCTGAAAATGTTGCAACTTGAAATATGCACTTCCTTTAAGCTTTGTTTAGGTTTCCCCCACTTTATATTCTTTGCCTTCACAGGGTGGCTCTTATATAAAGGGGACTGACACCCAAGGATGCTCTGAGATCGACATAGTGCTGTTCAGTGATGTGTTTGCCAATGTGAATGATTATAAGAAACAACTGAGAGAAGGGTTGGATGCTCTGAGAAAAAACTTGAAGCAAACTTCACTTGGGCACAGGTCTGGGCGAATGTCATCGTATTTGTCTCTGTGCGTTGTGTTATTCCACAGGTGGGAAAGACTGCTAAAGGAAAGGCTTAGTTCTGCACAAAAGAACATTATTGAGTAATAATTACTTGTATATACTAGCCTTAAATTCTCTGGAGTAAACTTGGAGAGATTGCCCCAGAGGCATTTTTTCAGACTTTTCTAGCTAAACTTCCAATGAAATTTCAAGAATTTGAGATCCTGTGATTTAAGGACTAATTATGTCTTCTCCAATGTACCTTTATTTAATTTCCATCCCCTTAGCTGAAATTTGACTCTGAGGAATGCAAACAGGAAGGGGTGGGAAAGGTGCCTCCAAGTACTGAAGAATCTTTGAGACCCTTTTGTTTGATAACACATTCTCTTCAGCCTGTCCTTGGGTCTCTTGCTGAAGTGACCTTGCTAAACATTACTCATAATTTCTCTCTGTCCCAAAAGTTGGACTAATCAGCCTGGTTTTTTTGGAGAGTCTCAAAAATAAAATTTAAAAAATTAGAAAAAAAAATGAAAAAGAAAGGCCGAATATGTTTTTATTTATTTTGCTATTTCATTTTTTACATCTCTCACTATTTGTTTTCAGTTGAGTGAAGTGTAGATGTAGAAAAAAATGCAAATAATGTTGTAATAAAGTGAATAAAACATTTTTCTTAACAAAAGCAGTCCAGGCTGTGTGCCACTTGAATTCTAAAATAAGATCTATGTTTTAAAACAATGTCCCAGAACTGTTTATTAATTTAAATGATGAATTCATTTCCAAGCCCTCCCTTCAACTGAGTCTACAGAACTAGCTTGAATATGTCTTTTAATGAAAAACACTACATCCAGGAGTACCAAACACCTACTAAATTGTGGTCGTTAGCAAAAGACGACAGATGAATAGCAGGGCTGTGACTGTAATGAAGCACGGTGGGGGTGGAGTGGCAGAGAGGGAAATTACGGAGTTTCACATGTGACCACACTGGGGACGGAGAAAGACCACCTTTAAGAAAAAAAGAAAAGGAGAAGAAATGGGAGAGTGTGTTTCTCATTTTTATCCATTGCTTCATCCAAGTTTTCCCCATGAAATTTGTAAACTATGGGGTACATTATACCATTGTTGTTATTATTTATCAAAACAGGACCATTAATGCACTCTAAAAGCACATTAAAAATAAGCATATTCCCTCTCCATGATGACCTTATTTGGAATAAAATCTTCGTGCTTCATTGTTATGTCCTTTTCCTAATCTCCTTGCCCACCCACATCAAAGAACCTGGTAGAGCAGGGGTTCTTAGCCAGGGGTCCACGGACCCCTCCGGAGATTTCCTTGAGGACTCCGGAGGGGGTCCTTGAGCTTAAATCGAAAAAAATGCAACTTACCTTCATTTTCTCTGGCTGTAACTGAAATCTAGGATTTCCTTCACTGATGAATGTGTACAATAAATAAATTACAGTAGTGTTCATTTCACCTGACTGGCAGAGGGGTCCAGTGGAACAAAAAATGGTTAAGAAACCATCTGGTAGAGACTTTCTCCCTAACTCCGCTTTATCCCTGCACTGTATCTCAGGCATCTTTCTTCTGGACAAAATAGTGTAGAAGCTTTTGTTTTGTTAGATGTTTAGAATGAACTCTGAAGTAGAACCCATGGAAATGAACAACTTTGAAAAATTTGGTTCATTTGCTCCAATTGTTCCTGACTGAAAACAAGCAAACTGATTTTCTAAGCTATGCTCATTCTATCCTTTCAACTCATTAAAAAGTCTAATTTGAACAGCTTTTAAAGTTGACCAGGATTCCCGGGTAAAGACTCTTCTTCCCTCTGTGGCACCTATGACACGCCTGTTCATTTTCCCCACCTCATAGTATAATCTCAAGGGGCTAATGGCCTTAACTCAGCCCAGAATACATATTATCCCCAAATTACAGTTTTGTTTTGTTGAATGATTCCTGTGTATAATTATAAAGGAAAGGGACCACCAGAAAGCCTGAGGGTGGAGGAAGAGCTGAAGTGGGGAAAGGAGGCTAACTGCCCGAGGGCGTTTCCTGGTTCTGTGTGCGGCAGTCACTCTCTTTCTTCTCCTGTCCTCAGAGCCGCCAACACCACACCAAGACTCGTTTGAAGGGAGAACCGATTTAAAAATGGAAACGAAGCAGACACGAGAGTCTGACAGTTGGTTTTGACTCCCACCCACTGAGAGAGTGACAAAGTTTATTGTTTCAGTTGATACCTGGTTTTTGGTGATATATTGTTTGTTGCCTTTATTTCTGAAGCTATTCAGTACTTTGTTTTGAAAGGTAGATGTGAGAAAAGCCTTTCTTTTCATTTGGAACGGGTCCAGCACCTGTTCTGTGTCAGTCAGTATCTGGGCCCTGCTTGTGAATGAAATTTCAAGAGACCTGCCCAAAACCCTAACAAAAGGAAAACTTTTCCTGCCGTTTAGGATCGCACAGCTTTATTGAGCGATTCGTGAATTGGGTAGCATCCCATTCAGAAGGCAGAAGGAAGCTCCACAGAATGGGTGGACAGGGGAAGCTCAGCTGGGGCGGACACAGGAGCAAGGCAGGAAATGTTCAGACTGGCTGCCGTTGTTTCCAGAGCTCAGAGCAGATATACGTGGAGTCCTATGGTATGCTTGCCCTTCTGATAAGCTGTCTCTACTGGACTGGAACTAGTTTTATCACCAGGTGTAGGTTATCAGCACCTGGTGTGTGTTTCCTATTCTTAGAAAACCCCTGCAGGCCACTTGCTTTTGTCTTTTGGACTAGCCCTTCTCAAGTCTTCTTCCAGCAATGCCAAATGCAGGAGGGCCATTTTATTTTATTTAATAAGCTCTAGGTACTGGAAATCATTTACACCCTGGGTGTGCTGTGTTTTCCTCTCTTCACATACTAATGTGTTTATTATTGAAAACCACAATGGGGCCATTTGTTTAAGATTTAAAGAAACAGTACTGAAAAAATATATAATATGCCTATATATGTTACAATTATAAATGAGATTTCTGTCCGTTATCTCTTGTTTGATAGTCCATTGATATAGAGGTCTTGTAAACAAGGTCTCTATTTCTTTAGAATCTCAGGTCAGTAATCTTCAGACTCTTCTCTCTTGTCCTTTTAAACCCACTTTGCAGCACATGGAATTGTTTCTAACTTGATTGGCAAGAAATAGAAAGTGGGAAATGACAACTCATGACCAAACACTGCTAGACTCCTTAGCTTCATTTCCATTTATAATAACAGCAAAAAATCTCTTGGAATATTCTCTGGACCATGAGGTTCATGTCTATTAGCCTAGGATAGTACTGACATTCTCATTATCCTTGACCCATTCTACAACTGACCTAAACTCCCCCAATTAATCCAATAACACATTCAGTCACTCTGGCATCCATAAGACTTAAGCAACATAGGGCATTTTCTCCCAAACATGCAATTACCACGTTGGGTTTAAGAAGCAAGATATGTCTCTAAATTGTGGTAAGACTGGTGGGTTGAGGATTTAAATTCCTTTTATTCTCTCTGATTCCCCCTTCTCCAATCGATAGAAAACAATATACTCACAAGAAAAGCAAGGTGAAGGAATTTAGTAATGATTTATTACATTCTTTTGGTGGCACATACAGGCAATTTGAATTTCACAGTCTTTACATTTAAAAAAAGGTATTCAAGGATATAAATTTGCAGAAATCTCTGTTCAATTAAATAAAAGATTGGACATAAAATAATGATTTTCTTCATTTTGGATGATGTATATTGATTTTACAGTTCATTAACTCTCTTCTGCCATTTCTAATCTGCTGTTAAATCTATCTATAATACTTTTAATTTCAATTATTATTTTTTTAGTTCTAGAATTTCCATTCAGTTCCTTTTTTAGTAAAATCCAACTCTGCTTTGATTTTCCATCTTTTGTCTATTTTTCCCATCTTTTATTTTTTTAACCATATTAATCAGTTAAAGTTCTTATCTGTGTGTGCCAATAATTGCCTCGCTTCTGAGGTCTGCTTGTACAGTCTGTTTTTTCTTCTAGTTTTTAATCTTACAACCCTGTCTCTTTGAATGCCTGGTGTTTTGGGTGTTTTTTGGGGGGGAGGTTGGTTTTTTTTTTTGGTTGTTTTTTAATTAAGCCTGGACACCATGCATAAAAAAATCATAAATACTTAAGCCAATGTTATCTTTTTCCAGAAAGGGTATTCCCTTTCCTCTGCTAAATGGATTGTGTAAGAGCTAATCACCTAGGTCATGCCCTATACCAATTAAATAAAAATGGTAGTGAGAGCCAGGCATAAATATTTTTTAAACATCCCCAGGTGATTCCAATGTGCTTCAAAGTTTAGGAACCGCTGCTGTAGCCTAATGTGTTCACCAGAGACCCTCCCCTAACCATGTCTTCTCAGCACCTGGCTGGGAACGTTATTCTGCATTGTCTTAGCATGGCAGACAGCCAAAACATCTACTCAGCTCTCTGACACATTTTGCTTAGCTTCTTAACCATACCCGGCGGAGGATCTTCAGAAGTTAGTAAATGTTTTGAGGGGAAAACAGGTCAGATTTCAGGTTCAATTTCCCACTATTCCCTTTTCACTAATGTTGCCTCTTCAGCCCCATGAGACAGACACAGAGTTCTGCTGGTTTCTTTAATCCCAGAAGCCTCTCTCTTCCCCCACAAAATCCACATTTTCAACTTCTTTTCTATGTCAGAATTGCATTTGTCCCCAGGGAAAAAGCAGCAGACTATCAGTTTACCTCTCCATGATCTGCTCCCCTCCTCCCAAATCCTGGTCCCTCCAGCATCAGCAGCACTCCAGTGTCTCTAAAACACATATATATGTAATTTTTAAAAATCTACTTTTTCTAATTTTTCTCATTGAGTCAACTATTCCATGATACCCAGAAATGGAAGTTTGCCAACAATTTAACTATTTTACTTAATCATGTACATGGTTAACTATATCTTATACCCCCTCAGTCATTCAAATATTATTCACTGTTGTGTCCCCAGTACTATGTGCCAGGTTCTGGGGACACAGCAGTGAACAAACACAGTCCCTGCCCATGTGAACCCAACACTAACATCCAGCTTGAGAATAGAAGGTGGTCAGGGAAGGCCAAATTGTGCAGCAGAGACCTGACTACCAGAGATGGAGCCATGTGAATTATCTGAGATAAGCAAATGCCAGGTACTGGGAATGGCAACAGTGCAAGATGGGAACATTCCTGGAGTGTTCAAGAAATAGCTAGGGGTCAGCAAGGCTAGAGTGAGGGAAAAGGTGGTAGAAAATTGCCTACTGTTTCCTTATCTCTTTCCCTATTATCCCTCATGCCATGTCATGTTACTTTTTTAAGGATCCTAATGGGGAAGAGAACACCATTGTCTTTAGGATTCAATTTTTTGTGTATTGAAAGTTCTCACAGTCATTCTTTTGAGATCGTGGCCTATTATGATGTTCTGGGACCTACACCTTCCACAGGTAAGATTTCTTTGTTTTGTTTTTAAAGGGGCCTTTAAAATGCTGCTCATTCAATATGTATCTGTAGACGGATGGCTATGTCCAGACATAGTCTACTGAGCTACGCAAACAGAGCCAGACTACTTGTAACTGAAATGCTTAGTATTTTTAGGAGTCTCTTTTTCTTCTGCAGTGCTTAAATACTGTACAGCCTTATGCCATCAGTTTTCTCTTTTTTTTTTTTTAAGATTTTTATTATTTTTTATTTCTTTCTTTCCCCTCCCCCCCCAGTTGCCTGTTCTCTGTGTCCATTTGCTGCGTGTTCTTTGTCCGCTTCTGTTGTTGTCAGTGGCACGGGAATCTGTGTTTCTTTTTGTTGTGTCATCTTGTTGTGTCAGCTCTCCGTGGGTGTGGTGCCATTCTTGGGCAGGCTGAACTTTCTTTCACGCTGGGCGGCTCTCCTTACAGGGCGCATTCCTTGTGCACGGGGTTCCCCTATGCGGGGGCACCCCTGCGTGGCATGGCACTCCTTGTGTGCATCAGCACTGCGCATGGGCCAGCTCCACATGGGTCAAGGAGGCCCAGGGTTTGAACCATGGACCTCCCATGTGGTAGATGGATGCCCTAACCACTGGGCCAAGTCTGCTTCCCTCAGTTTTCAATTTTAAAAAGTATTCTCAAGGGGAGCAGATGTGGCTCAAGTGGTTGAGCACCTGCTTCCCACATGGGAGGTCCTGGATTCAGTTCCTTGTACCACCTAAAAAGAAAGAAGGAAGGGAGGGAGGAAGGAAGGAAGGAAAACATGCAAAACAAATGAGAAAACCAACTCAGGAGAGCCGATGTGGCTCAGTGGTTGAGTGCTGACTTTCTACATGCAAGGTCCTGGTTTTAATGTCCTAAAAAAAAAAAGCATTCTCAAATATAAACTATTTGTCCAGTATAATGGAGCAGAGAAAGGGGCACAAAAAGAAGTATGGCCTTTGCTTGCAAGGAGCTTTTGCATGTAGCCAGAATCCCAACTTGAGCTTCAGTTGAGTTCACACCAGGATTCTGTCACAATCTGGATGCTTCAGGACAGTAAATGAATCCTCCTTTAATGCAAAGACAGGTTAAGTATAGATCTTTGGTCCAAAATCACCAGCTCGGTGTTGAAGGGAGAGGGTTTAATACTAAGCCCTGGTGGACTCCTGCCTCTGACTTTGGAGAAAGACTTCGAAAAATTGAGTAAAAATCAGAAGCGCTGTTTCCTGATAATCTACTAAGGTAGCCAGAGCTCAAGTTAGGGCAGCTTTGCAGCCCGAGGGGCAGAGAGTTCTAGGTGACTGCAAGTATTAGTTTCTAGTGCTGCTATAACAAATCACCACAAACTAGGGGGCTTCAAACAACAGAATTTTTTTTCCTCACAGTTCTGGAGTCCAGAAATCCACAACCAAGGTGTCAGCAGGGCTGGTTCCTTGTGAGGGCTCTGAGGGAGAATCGCTTCCATGTGTCTCTCCTGGCTTCTGGTGGTTGCTGGCAGATTTGGTGCTCCTTGGCTTGTAGACTCATCACTACAGTCTCAGCCTCCATCTTCCCTGCATGTGTTTGTGTCTACCTATCAAATCTCCCTCACCTTCCCTTTGAGGACACTAGTCATTGGCTTTAGGGCCACCCTAAATCCAGGATGATCTCAAGATCCTTACTTTCCAAATAAGGTCAGCTTCTGAGGTTCTGGGTAGACATATCTTCTGGGGACACAGTTCAACCCCCTGCACTGCACAAACAGGGAAGGGCAGAGACGTCTGGGCAGCAAAGGTGACCCATCCTCCCCTGACTCCTGAAGCAGGAGCGGGCCTCTCTGGTGGTCTCAGTGCCCTGCCTGGCCCTGGCAGGAGCAGCCATGCCTTCAGCAGCCAAGGTCACCACCCGCAGCTTTATCATGTTTGCTGGGAGCATCGGTATTTTTGGTATCAGCAGGCACAGCACAAAAGAGCAGAAGAGGAAAATGGCAATGGCATGTGGCACAGAAAGAATTAGCCTGCAGGCACACGTGAGATACTCCCTGAGGATAACTCAGGTAGGGGAGGAATTTGAGGAAGCTGTAACTCCCAAGAAGTGGGCAGTGGTAGGACAGAGTCAGAGAAGGACATTGTAATGATCATTGTGATGTTATATTTATCCCTAAGATGTTGTGTTGTCTGGAGGGAGGTATGGAATACAAAATAATCATACACATCCTAAGGAAAGGGGGATAAAGTATCTCCATCTTAAACAAGAAGATTTAGGCACAAATGACTAAGTGATGCATATAAATGTAAATGTTTTCCTCAGAGGTCTTGGGAGTTGAGTCTAGGCTTCAGCCTGAGTTAACATATGGATTGGCTTTTACAATGGGGATTTATTAATGTATAAGCTTACAGTTCTGAGGCTATGAAGATGTCAAAATCAAGGCATCATCCAGATATGGTTTCTGCCTGTGCTCAGCTGTGGGCAGTCAGGCACATGGCGGCATCTGCTGGTCTTCGCTCTCCTCAGGCCCTCATTGCTTTCAGCTTCTGGCTAAAGTAGCTTCCTCTCAGCTTCTGTGTTCTATTGATTTGAGCTTCTGGCTTGCAAGGCCTTCTGTGTTCCTCTCTGTTTCTGTAACTTTTTTCTGCTTCTGCAGCTTTTTATTCCTCCATAGAGGACCCCAGTAGAGGATTAAGACCTACCATAGGTTACATCCTCTAATCAAAGACCCTCAGCTGAAAGAGATTAAATCAGAAGGTCCCACCTACAATGGGTTTACACACAGGAATGGATTTGCTTAGAACATAGTTTTCTGGGGTCTGCAAAATCTCAAACCATCACACATTATTATGCATTCTCTACATGGCAGAATGGCAGAAGTGAAAATGCCATAGCTATTTATGTATGACCAGCAAACCTCCTTCAGTTTAGTAGGAGATATTAAATATTTTTATTGATCTATTGATGTATTCATTTCATTCAACCATTACCACTGAAAACCTCCATGTGCCATCAAGCACTTTCCCTGGATTAGGCAAAGAGATAGGGGATGAGAGTTTTGCTCTTGTGGGGCCCACCTTTGTTAGAGAAGGGATTCATCAGCCAACAACCCAGTAAAATTTGATATCTTTTGAAGCTGCATCTTTCTCTTACGTCCACGTCTTTGCACAGTTGTTCCCACTGGTAACTTTTCTTTACCTGCCCACCCTGCATTCAGCCTTGGGAGTTCCTGCTCATTCTTCAAGACTCAGCTCAGATATTACTTCCTGCCCCAGTCCTTCCTAGGCAGCCTCTTCTGGGGTCACATAGAGCCCTCCCTGTATCACTCTTATAGCATGATTCTCTTGTTTGTAATAGTACACAGTTTTGGCTTTGCATTGCATTTTGAGGGTAAGGTCTGTCTTTTTGCCAAGAACAAAATAAATGAATGACTATAACATTGGCCCTGTCCTCTCTTAGTCAGATGGGCTGTGGTGGTTTGGAGCTACGTACACCAGAGAAACATGTTCTTAATCCATCCCTGTGGGTGTGAACTCTTGTAAATAGGATCTTTTAATGAGGTTACTTCAGTTAGGGTGTGGCCTAACCGACTCAGGCTGGGCCTTAATTCTATTAGTGAAGGCCTTATAGTGAAGGTCACAGAGAGAGAAAGATACACAGGGAGCAGCCAGAAGCTGGAAGTCAATGGAACCAAAAAGCCAGGAGAGGCTGCCATGTGCATTGCCAGGTGACAGAAAAGCCAAAGACCAAGGATTGCCAGCAGCTGGCCCCAGAATGCTATAGTCTTCTGGGAGAAAGTATTGCCTTGATGATGCCTTGCTTTTGGACTTCTCCTAGCCTCAAAACCATAACCAATAAATTCCTATTGTTAAGTTAACCCATTCCATGGTATTTGCTTTAGCAATGAGGAAAGTAAAACATTGGCTTTCTTGAGTTGATGCTTTTACTTTGAATACTGTTGTTCATATCAAAATTCTCTTCTGTTGAGCAACAATTTGTCAATATACATGTATGGCAATACACTATGTTCTAGGAACTGTGTAGCTAGAACTGGAGGAAAAATATGAATAATACACAGTTCCTACTTATGGCATTTTGAAATTATTTATGAATCCCCAAAAGAGAAAGATAATGCTTGTAAACTCATCTATTCCTCTGGGTATGATACTCTTTGATTATATTAAATTCAACTGAAGGTTATTTGATTAGATTACCTGTTAAGGTTGCTTTTAGGACTTTTTTGATTCAACCATGTCAGTAAGGTGTGACTCAGGTTGAGCCCCTGCTGCCTTGCTGTGTTGGATATAAATGGACTCACACAGATGGACAGGCAGATACATGGGAAGAGAGAGCACATTTGTTTTTGATCTGGCCATGTGACAGAAGAAGAAGGTTCAAATAACTGAGGCCCCAGGGAGAGATGAGTCATTTTGCCTGAGATTTATAGCTGAGATTGGGAAGAACAGCCAAGGCCGATATAGGAAGCCCTGTGCCAGCCTGCAGCTAAACTGGGAAGAAGCTGGGCCATGGGGCCTCAAGAGGAAGAGGAAGCCCAGAGGGGATGCAGTGACCAGCCAGAGATCTGCAACCATCTTTCTTCAACACGTGGCAACTGACTTTGGTGAGAAAGCAACCTTGAGTTGAACTTTTTACAGCCTTGTCACTGTAAGCTTTTACCCCCAATTAAATGACAACAGATTTCTGCTATTTTGCATCGGCAGCCTTTTGGCAGACTAATACAGTACTCTAGTAGGGTTTTTAGTCAAGAGAGAAAACAGGTACATGATTTTAACATAACATCATCTGTATTAAGACAGACACATGGGGAGCTCTGAGAAAAGATAACATACTAGGAATGAGAGGTTGACGCCTTAGTTCAACCTGAGGCTTCAGTAAGTTTGCTTGGCTTTGAAAACCTTGCTGAGGCTAGAAGATTTTTTAAAAATGCTGTGATTTATGTGGCACCTATTATGTGCCATACATAATTCTCATTACCCTATTACCATATTTAATCCTCAGAACAAATTTGGAAGGGTGATATCAATGCTATTTTGAACATTGAAAAATCAAGACTTAGAAAATGGAAGCAATTTGCCCAAGATTATGTAGCTAGTAAGTGCAACAGCTGAGTTGCAGACACAAGTCTGTCTGACTTTATCTGGGCTCCTGTGTAGGCTGACAAATAACATCAAAGTTACATCATAGAAAGAAGATTATGGGCCTGGAGTCAAAGCCCTGCTCTATTTCACTTTAATTCTGTGACCTGTGTAAATCATATAAAATGTTTAGGTCTCAGTGTTTACATCTAGAAAATAGGGGATCAAAAAGTTACCTCATGGGAAGCGGACTTGGGCCAATGGATAGTGTGTCCGCTTACCACATGGGAAGTCCACGGTTCAAACCCTGGGCCTCCTTGACCCGTGTGGAGCTGGCCCATGCGCAGTGTTGATGCACACAGGAGTGCCCTGCCACGCAAGGGTGTCCCCCACGTAGGGGAGCCCCACGCGCAAGGAGTGCGCCCTGTAAGGAGAGCCGCCCGGCAGGAAAGAAAGTGCAGCCTGCCCAAGAATGGCGCCGCACACATGGAGAGCTGACACAACAAGATGACACAACAAAAAGAAACAGATTCCCGGTGCCGCTGATAAGGATGGAAGTGGTCACAGAAGAGCACACAGTGAATGGACACAGAGGTGGGGGGGGGCAGGAAGGGGAGAGAAAAAAAAAGTAAAGAAGATACCCTTCCCTAATGTTGGGGATATCTATTGTTTTTGCTTGTCCAGTAGTTATCCCCCACCTGCCTTCTAATATCACTTTCCTGATTTTCTTGAGGACTACTCTCTCTGCTTTGCTCTCAGTCCCTGTGGTTTGGGTGCGACATGCTCCATTGTGCTCTGAAGGGTGTGGCTACAGCCTGGCCAATCAGCACCACATCCCCTTGTCTACAGTGATGGCTCAGAACAAGCACCTGACCTAGTCCAGCCTTTCAGGAACTTTGACTGGAGCTCTGGAAGAGACATCCCTTCATCTAGGGTTGCTGGAGCTACTGCAGCCATTTTGCTACTACAAGGGAAGAGCCTGCCTCAGAATGGAGGTAATACAGAGGAAAGCAAAGACAAGGGATGGACTATTTCTGAGACTTGCAATCTCATTCAATTCTCTGAATCCAGCTGAACCCAAACTGACCATGATGGGTTTCTCAATTATGTTAACTGATATTTTCCCCTTTTCCCTTTTTTTAAATTTTTAAAAAAATTTATTTATTTATTTATTTCTCTCCCCATCTCCCCCCACTCCAGTTGTCTGTTCTCTGTGTCTATTTGCTGCATGTTCTTTGTCTGCTTCTGTTGTTGTCAGCAGTATGGGAATCTGTTTCTTTTTGTTGCATCATCTTGTGGTGTCAGATCTCGGTGTGTGTGGCATCGTTCCTGGGCAGGCTGCACTTTCTTTCGTGCTAGGTGGCTCTCCTTTTGGGGTGCACTCCTTGCGCGTGGGGCTCCCCTACATGGGAACACCCCTGCGTGGCATGGCACTGCATGGCATCAGCACTGCGCGTGGGCCAGCTCCACATGGGTCAAGGAGGCCCGGGGTCAAGGATGCCCTAACCACCGGGCCAAGTCCACTTCCCCCTATTCCCTTAATCTTGCTTCCATTGGCTTTCTGTCATGTGCAGTCATAACAGTCCATATTAATACAAGAAGCTTGAAACTTTCTTTCTGTCGTTCTTGTACCTTTTTTTGGGTTGAATGCAATGTGGCTCATCCACATGCATCCACATGTTGGTTGTCTCCTCTTCCTTGGCCAGCTGGGCTTCCCAAAGTCAGTGGCCATAAACAACCTCTGATTAGTAACTCGTTAAAAAAATCCATTTCCCCAAATGCAATGTTTCTCTCCATCCTCCTAGTCTGGATTCTCTATGTCTGACATGGATCTGTTCTCTGTAACTTGATTGTTTTCTGTCCACTCTGTCTCTTCTTATGAACTAACAATACTGGGTCTTCAAATTCCAGCTGGCATGGAACCTGGGGAACCCAGATGTGGGGGCGAGGCCCTATGAGAACTGGACTGACCCTGGAGTGCACACCTGTTGGAGAACCCCAGGGTATGATGGCCTCTCTTCTGCAAGCTCCTGTGACCCCAAGGCCCACTTAGATCCTATTCCAAGGCTCATAGTGGGAAAAGCCCAGGGGGAGATGGTCAGACCCCAGATTCTGGTCAATGCAGCACTCCTGGCTTGGCAGTTGTGAGACCTGGACCATCTGAACTTTGGAGGCTAATTTCTTCCTTGGACAAATGGGAAGGCTAGACTCTCTAATCTCCCAGGCTCCCTGTGTGATTCTAAGAATCAGTGGAGATTGGTGACTGATTTGAAATAAGAGTGAAGGTACAAAAGACATGCTTCATTTTGTGGTTTCACAGTCTCAAGGACTTTAGACCACCAATGCACCCTTCCAGTTTGCTTTCACCTCCACCCCATCTGCCCCACGTTGACCAGTTGACCAGCTCTGCATTGTCTCGGGAACATTCCAAACTTACATTCTTGTGTCCCCCAGAGTCTGCTTCTCCTTTTCATCTCCACAAACCCAGTTTGAGCCCCCTAAGGTCAGGTTTCCCCTCTAACCTCCTGCAATAGTAGTGACCATATATTACAATCATCACAGACTTGACCAGAGATTACTTGTTTTCCTCCCCACATAGCCAAGGCCTGTGACGTGTCCCTTGGAAGCTTTTTGAGCATCCTCCACAGCATCTGGGCCCAGAGTCAGTGCCTGGAGGGTCTCCTGCATGGTTAGTGCATGGATGAAGTAAATACAAGACTTCCAAAACGGCTGGAAGATGACACTGAGGAGACTGGAAAAACCATCCATTAGGAGCCTAACAAATCAGAAAGATTAAAGGCAGGAGGAGCTGTTTTAACCTACAACAGATGAGAGATTTCCTATAAACAAGAATAGAGCTAAAGTTCTAAAGTGTACATGGAAAGTACTTTAGTTTTTTCCTCCCTGGTGATGAATGACAGAAGAATACACAGCGAATGGACACAGAGAGTAGAGAACAGGGTGCGGGAGGGGAAGGGGAGTGAAAAAAAATATATATATATATATATATAAAATTTACCTCATGAGATAGTTGTGAGAATTAAAATGTAAGACTGAATTTGAAACCATGTAATGAAGTGCTTAGCCCAGTAAGTGTCTATTAAGAAAAGATTTTTTTCTCTCCTTAGAGCTGACCATATGCCCATGAATCTCTTGCACTGATGCAGAATACCACACCCTGTCCCCCCCCCCCATGCTTCTTATGTGTGGGCTCCAAAAGCAAAAGGCTGGCCAACAGCAGCTGCTGGATAATTGTCTTGAGGATTTGAAGTTATATCAGTAGCTTTCAGTTACAATGTCTCCCAGAGAAGGAGTAGCATTTTATTTATTTATTTGTTTGTTTGTTTATTTTCATTTTTATTAGAGAAGTTGTAGGTTTACAGAAAAATCATGTTAAAATACTGAGCTCCCCTATACCACCCTATTATTAACATCTTGATGCAGGTTAGTTTAGGAAAAAGGAAGACAATTCTAAGACCTGGCAGAAAAACATGGCCGCCAAACAGGTGGCCATGGAACCCCACCTGAAAACCCCCTGAGGGAAAGACTGCCACCAAGAAGGCTGCTGGAAGGCCCCCACGAGAGCTCCATTTGGAATGAGATTGGACCAAGATCTCATTCAGGGTTAAGGGAAAGTGCCTGATACCCTCAAGGGGCCCAAATGCTCTATCTGCCTAGAGGAGACTGCATCTGAAGGTTCAAGTGCATAATTCTGTTCTTTTATCCCATTTCTCAATAAACTGCTGGCCTAACTAAACCGGCATGTTCTTAAATTCTATGTAACATAGTCAAGAACCTAGAGGAATGCATCAGCCCTAGACTTTCCCTGACTTCAATCTTACATGTGGGGAAACAGATGTGGCTCAGGTGACAGGGCTACTGCTGGTTCAGATTCCAGTGCCTCCCAAAGAAGACAGTGAGCTGGCATGACAGGCAGGCATGGCAAGCTGACACACCAAGACACACCAAGGGACACAAGAAGGGAACAGAGGTTCCTGGTCCCTCCTAAAAGAAGACAGTGAGATGATGTGACAGGCAAATGCAACAAGATGACTCAACGAGAGAAGCAGGGAGGAAAAACATTATAAGAGACACAACAAAAGCAGGGAGCAGAGATGACTCAAGTGATTAGGCACCTTCCTCTCAAACAAGAGGTCCTGAGTTTGGCTCCCAGTGTCTCCTAAAGAAACAAGGAAGATGAACAGACTCAGTAAGTGAAAAACAAGGGACTGGGGATAAATAAATAAATAAAACAAATCTTTTTTAAAAATCTTGCATGTGGTACATTTGTTACAATTCAAGAAAGAACACTTGTATAATTTTACTAGTAACTGGGAAACAGACTTTGGCCCAGTGGTTAGGGCGTCCGTCTACCATATGGGAGGTCCGCGGTTCAAGCCCCGGGCCTCCTTGACCCGTGTGGAGCTGGCCATGCGCAGTGCTGATGCGCGCAAGGAGTGCCGTGCCACGCGTCCCCCACGTGGGGGAGCCCCACGCGCAAGGAGTGCGCCCGTGAGGAAAGCCGCCCAGCGTGAAAAGAAAGTGCAGCCTGCCCAGGAATGGCGCCGCCCACACTTCCCGTGCCACTGACGACAACAGAAGCGGACAAAGAAACAAGACGCAGCAAATAGACACCAAGAACAGACAACCAGGGGAGGGGGGGAAATTAAATAAATAAATAAATCTTTAAAAAAAAAAAATTTACTAGTAACTATAGTCCATCATTTACAATTGGGTTCAGTGTGTTGCACAGTCCTATAACATATTAAAAAAAATTTTTATTCTAGTAACATATAAACAACCTAAAATTTCCCCTTTTAGCCACATTCACATATATAATTCAGGGCTGTTAATTACATTTACAGTGTTGTGCTATCATTGCCAAAACTTTACAGTCAACTCAAGGAGAAACTGTATAATTTAAGTATTAATTTCCCATTCCCTACCTCCACCATGGCCCCTCAGTAACCTATATTCTAGATTCTGACTCTATGTTTCAGAGGCATATTTTTATACCAGTTTGTCCCCTAATTCTTGAGTACAGTTGTGTGAAATGACTTTGAAAAGGCAGAAATTACTATGTAACCCTGCTTTTCTCTACAGATGGTAGGAATGAATTTGAATGAATTGTAGTGGACAACTAAATGTTAATAATAGTTGTCAGAACAAGACTCAGATAATCACATCACATATTCAAAGTCATCTTAATGTTATTGCCTGCATACCTTATACATGTGGTAGCTAACTAATAGCACAGCCCATGTGCCCACAGCCATGAGACTTGACAAGAACATGGCAATGACGTTCCTACTCCAAGGAGGTTCCTCAGACCGGCAGTATCGGCATCACTTGGGAATTTGCCAGAAATACAGAATCTAGGGCCACACCCCAGAACTACTGAATCAGAAATTGCATTTCAAAAGATGCCCAGGTAGGAGTGAAGTGGAGACAATCAGCAAGATGGTGGCAGAGTAAGGAGTGCCTAGAGTCAGCTACTGCTATGGGGCAGTTAGTGTTTACCCAGAGCTCTCTGGAGCTAGCTGAAGCACCTGTCTGCGGACTCCAGGAGACCAGAAGGGCGTCTTGCAATATCCTTGAAGGAATGGAAGGAGGAGACTGCCCGTCTGTAGAGAAGATTCATAAGTAGAGCATTCCACGCCACGGAGGATGGTGCCCATCCTCCACTGGAGATGCAAGCAGCTTCGGGAGCTGTTCCACAGCTGGAAACGAAAACTCCACTTCCCAAAAATGGGGGAGGAAGACACAGTTGGGCACCAACTTCAGCTACTGATGAGTAAATTCAGTGGGCTAAAGTATAATCCTGAGAACGGCTAAAGTTTGAGTCTGTCCAAGTCAGAAAGAGGCCAGTGGCTGCCATCTTAACACCACGCCTGGCACGAAGGGAAATGGGGTGAACTGAAAATCACAGAGCTTATAGAGACTGACTTCTTTCCATCCGGGTCAGATTGCAGTTCTAGCCTAGGCCCCATCCCCACTTCCAGCAGGGAGGAAGCTGGGGAACCTGTGCCAGCCTCTCAGGTAAATTACTGGCCAAACCACGGAGGCTGGTGATTATCATACTTTGGCAGGATAAGCCACCCCAGGAGCTGGAATTTGAAGCTCCATTTCCCAAAAACAAGGAAGAAGGAGACTGTTTGCCACTGATTTCAGCTACTTATTAGTTAAGTCGACTGGCTAAGGTAAAACCCTAAGAACAGCTTAAAGTATGAACCTGTTCAGGTTGGAAAGAGGCTGTTAGCCACAATTTTTACTCTGCCTCCAGCATGAGGGGAAGCTGGGCTGACTGAAAATCACAGTGATGGTAGGAACCGGGTTCTTTCACCCAGATCAGCCTGTAGCCCTAGCCTAGGCATCAGTCCCACCTCTGGCAGGGCAGAGGCTGGCAGGCCCTGCACCAGCCTATCCAGGTAAGTGCAGGCACCTTTGGCTGGCACATACTGAGAATCAAAAGTTTACCAGGGCAACTGCAGTCATCTTAGACCTGCAATGCATATATTGCCGTCCACACCTGCAGCTCCATCCCTACCTCAGGTAGGGGAGAAAGGGGCAGGAAGCTTCATCAGTCTCTCTAGGCAACTAGAGTCTAGGCCTGTATGACTTGGATTATTCCACACAGTTGTGACTCTGTCCCTACCCCTGGAAAAGCAGCAAATTGGGAGAAGCTTCATCAGTCCCTGTGACAATGAGGGCAGCTTGAGCCTCCACAGCTTATAGCACCAACTACATCCTTGGCTCCTACTGTACAACCAGCAAGGGAGAAAGGGCAGGAAGCCCTAAACTAAAGAGAAAAACTGCACTCAGATAAATACTCAGTAAGCCAGATGCTAAGACACCAGTAAAAAATTACAGTCCACACCAAGAAACAGGAAAATATGGCCCAGTTAAAGGGACAAAATAAACCTCCAGATGACATAAAGGTGTTGAGACAACTAATCATAGATGTTCAAACAAATCTCCTTAATAAATTCAATGAGATGGCTAAAGATATTAAGGATATTAAGAAGACATTGGGGTGGCAGACTTGGCCCAGTGGTTAGGGCATCCGTTTACCACATGGGAGGTCCGCGGTTCAAACCTCAGGCCTCCTTGACCCATGTGGAGCTGGCCCATGTGCAGTGCTGATGCACGCAAGGAGTGCTGTGCCACGCAGGGGTGTCCCCCACGTAGGGGAGCCCCACACGCAAGGAGTGCACCCGGTAAGGAGAGCTGCCCAGTGCAAAAGAAAGTGCGGCCTGCCCAGGAATGGCACCACCCACACGGAGAGCTGACACAGCAAGATGACACAACAAAAAGAAACACAGATTCCCATGCTGCTGACAACAACAGAAGCGGACAAAGAAGATGCAGCAAATAGACACAGAGAACAGACAACCAGGGTGGGGGCGGGGAGGGGAGAGAAATAAATAAATAAATAAATCTAAAAAAAAAAAGACATTGGATGAGCACAAAGGAGAATTTGAAAGCTTATATAGAAAAATAGCAGATCTTATGGGATTGAAAGGCACAATAAATGAAACTTAAAAAACAATGGAATCATATATAGGAGATTTGAGGAGGCAGAAGAAAGGATTGGTGAGTTTGAAGAAATGGCTCTGAAAGTGAATATACAAAGGAACAGATGAAGAAAAGAATGGAAAAAATTGAACAAGTTCTCAGGGAACTAAATGACAGCAAAAGACATGCAAACATACATGTCATGGGTGTTCCAGAAGGAGAAGATAAGGGGAAAAGGGTAGAAGGAATATTTGAAGAAATAATGGTAGAAAATTTCCCAATCCCATTGAAGGACATTGATATGCATGTCTAAGAAGCACAACACACTCAATTCTGAAAAAATCTGACTAGACCAACTCCAAGACACATACTCACCAGAATGTTAAATGCCAAAGACAAAGAGAGAATTCTGATAAAAGAAAGAGAAAAGCAATGCATAACATATAAGGGGTACCCAGTAAAATTAAGTGCTGATTTCTCACCAGTAACCATGGAGGCAAGAAGACATGGTATGATATATTTAAGATACTACAAGAGAAAAATTTCCAGCCAAGAATCTTATATCCATCAAGACTGCCTTTCAAAAATGAGGGTGAGTTCAGAATATTCACAGATAAACAGAAACTGGGATAATTTCTAACCAAGAGACCAGATTTTCAGGAAATACTAAAGGTTATGTTACAGTCTGTAAAGAAAATACAGGAGAGAGAGGCCTGGAAGAGAGTCTAGAAATTAAGATTATATCAATAAAAATAACAAAAAGTGTCAAAAGAGTGATGAAAACAAAATATGACAGATAAAACTCAAAGATGTAAAGCATTTGTATTCTGAAAACTGCAACTCAGTGTTAAAAGAAATTTAAAAAGGCCCAAATAACTGGAAGAACATTCCATGTTCACGGATTGGAAGACTAAATATCATTAAGATGTCAGTTCTACTCAAATTGATATACAGATTCAATGCAATCTCAACAAAATCCCACCAATATATTTTTTAATTGAAAACACAATTATAAAATTTATTTGGAAGGGTAAGGGGTCCTGAATAGCCAGAAACATCCTAAAAATGAAAAGTGAACTCTCATCTCCAGACTTTAAATCATATTACCTAGCTATAGTAGTAAAAGCAGCATGGTACTGACATAAAGACAGACACATAGACCAATGGAACCAAATGGATGGTTCAGAAACAGACCCTCACATGTATGGTCAAGTGATATTTGACTAGCCTGTCAAACTCACACAGCTCGGGCAGAACAGTCCATTCAACAAGTGGTGCTGAAAGAACTGGATATCCACAGCCAAAAGAAGGAAAGAGGATCCCTATCTCACACCTTATCCAAAAATTAATTCAAAATGGATCAAAAACCTAAAAATAAAAGCAACAACCATAAAGCTCCTAGAAGAAATTGTAAGAAAATATCTTCAAGACCTGTGGTAAGTGGTGGATTCTTAAAGGAGATATGAGGAGGACTGAGATGGACTATTGATGTTTAATATATGCAGAAGTTTTAATTCGCTTAATGTAAAAGTATGGAAATATATAGAGTGGATGGTAACACAGAGTGAATAACAGCTAGTTTATAAATGGGTATATAGCTGAAAATGGTAGTCTGGGGATGTAAATGCCAATTGACAGAATGCTAGAGAATAATCTAGGAACTGAAGAGCACAATAAACCAAGAGGTGGATGATAATAGCGGTTGATGGTACAGATTCAAGAGTGTCTTTTGTGAGCTAGAGCAAATGTACATCACTATTGCAGGGTGGTAGGAATGTGGAGAAGTATGGGAAAGATACAATGGGAGTGACCTATGGACTGTGGTTAGCAGTAATAATTTAGTCTTGCCTCTATGCCAAAAGTGTACTGTGTAGATAATGGGGCAATATGGAAAATGTAAATCAAATGTACACTATGGATGTGGTAACAATCAGATGATATTATCTTATTTGTAATAAATGCTCCACCACAGTGTGGTGTGTTGATAGAGTGGTGTTGTTTGGGAATTCTGCACATGTGCATGGTTGTTTTATAAGTTTACAACTTCTGTCATAAGAGATATATTTTTAAAATAATAATAGGGTTGGTTGGGGGAAAAATACATCAATTACAAGATAAGGACTATAATTAGTAGTAAGATTTTGACAATATTCTTTCATAATTTGTAACATACGTCTCATGACAATGTAAGGTATTGGTGGATGGCTGATGTATGGGACCCCTGTACGATGTTATGCATGTTTGCTTTGTAAGTTCACAACTTTTACTATACAGTTATTAATGTATGCTCACATATAAATGATATAAAGATAATAATAATACGGTAGGTTGGGGGAAAATATTGTGGTTAGTAGTAATATTTTGACAATGCTCTTTAATCATTAGTTAAAACTGTTTAACAACAATGTAAGGTATTGGTGGTAGGATGAGGAACGAGAGCTCTGTATGATATTATATATGTTTGTTTTGTAAGTTCACATCTATTACTATACACTTATTGTTTATGTATGAGTGATATACTTCAATAAATTTTTTAAAAATTAAAAAGTATTTAAAAAATAAACAGGAAAAGATCCCCAGGTGATTTTATGCTCAGTAATCTAAGAAGCACTGATTTAGCTGCTGATCAGGGAGCAGTCAGGCCCAAAACTAACCTATAATGGAAACTATTAGGGTGGCTAGAGACAGTTTTATCTTTTTAGCTGTGTGACTTTGGGCAAGTTATTTCGCCTCTTTGGTTCTGTTTCTGTGTTTATAAACTAGAGGTAATGCTGGTTCTTATACTACAGGGTTGCTGAAGAGTAAATGTGTTAATAAATATAAAACACTTAGAAGAGTTCTTGTACGAAGGGAGCTAAGTGTTCTTTTATAAAAGCAAATGTAAATAATAGCAATAATAATATAACAACAATAATAGAAGGGTTAAGAAACTAACCCAAGGTCATCAAATTTACATAGAGTGGAAACATAATTACATCCCTCAAAGACTCCCTCAAAGACCCCCTGGCTTGAGAAATATAATTGAAGTTAAAAGTCACCAACTTTGTTTCCTATCAGCGACGAACCCTGAAGGAGGAGGGGTGTTGATAGAGTGGCTTGAAGAAGATAATCCCTGATTTAATCATAATATCTTGTCAGATATCTAGGAAAAGGTCAGCAGATATTTACATACCTATTGCATATTAAAACTTTAATTTTTATTTTTCCTGTCATTTATCTACATAAACCTGAGTTTCTGTCCAAGTCTGTTTGCTAAGAAAGACAAAGAGCCTCCTGGTAAAATTGAAAGGTCTGTTTTAATATAGTTCTAATGACTGTTGTCTTGTAAATTTGGGATCAGAATGTTTTAATAACATTTATTGAATAACTGCTGTACATAACTATTTGTTCACCTAAAGTCATAAACTATGTTTATCATAGGAATTTGATTTTACCTTCTATCCTGGTGATAATTAACCTGCAAATACATTCTGATTTAGCCTTAAATAACACAACTTGTATAATAAGATGTGCAAATACCCTTAAAATTAGGAATTTGGCTAAAAGCATTGTGGGAAAGGGTTAAGTTTAATTTTCACAAAGGGGCAGCTGGAGCCAGTTCTGCTGTTCCAGGAGGTAGGGGTTCTAGCTGCTTTGGTGTGCCAAGAATTTGAAAAGTGGCCCTGAAACAAGGGAGGGCCAATGGTGAGTGCTGGGGGTAAGGCCAGAGCAGGGAGAACCAATGTTGAGTGCTGGGGGTGGGGCCAGTAGTGAAAGCAGCAACAAATGTGAAAAGCTGGCCAGGGCTGAAAGCAGTGCTGAACCTTCCCAGCTCTCTCAGGTGTAGGGAACCCGGGAGCCAGGAATCAGAGCAGAAATCCTCAGTTAGTTAGATCTCTTGGATAAGATGTAACCCATGAAGTACCCAATCAATAGGGAATAGGGGAGAGACCAGTGTGTTAGGTTTAGGTTATAAATATCACTGTTTCTTGTTGTTTTGTGTGCTGGCCATTTTATCCAGGTCATGCACCAATTCTTACAAGATCAATAATAAAATTCTTTTCTCCTCCACAATTGGGTGTGCTTTTGTTTTGTTATAGATGCAGCTTTCTTTCTAACAGCATATATGCATTTTTTTGTAAAATGTACTTTATAAGTAAAACAATGTACCAATTACTTTAAACCAATTAACTTTAAAATACATATTTAAGAATCTGAATTTGTCAAAACATTTAATAAGTGGAAGAGTCATTGCATTATAATTTAGTTGGACAGGAAGAACAAGCACACACAAAATAGATTCATATTAGGAGGCTTAACTGTGTTGAATTGGGAAAATTTAAGTAGACTATGATGAAAGATGCCAAACATTAATATATCCTGCAATTAGCATGGACACACCCAAATTAATAATGTTTTTGTTTGTTTTATATCTTCTTCTGTTGATGTTTTCTGAGATTGCAGTATTAAGCTATAGATGTGTATTTGATCATTCTTGTTGTTTAATCTAGCTTTCCTTCCTCCCTAACCTATGATTACTTGAAGTAGATCTTCTTCAAGTTGACCTTACCTATGGCTTTATTTATTTATTTTTTAAAAGATTTATTTATTTCTCTCCCCTTCCCCCCCACCCCAGTTACCTGTTCTCTGTGTCTGTTTGCTGCGTCTTCTTTGTCTGCTTCTGTTGTTGTCCGTGGCATGGGAGTCTGTGTTTCTTTCTGTTGCATCATCTTGTTGTGTCACATGGAGGTGTGGGCGGCGCCATTCCTGGGCAGGCTGCACTTTCTTTCGTGCTGGGCGGCTCTCCTTATGGGGCGCACTCCTTGTGCGTGGGGCTCCCCTACTCAGGGGACACCCCTGTGTGGCACAGCACTCCTTGTGCGCATCAGCACTGTGCATGGGCCAGCTCCACACGGGTCAAGGAGGCCCTGGGTTTGAACTGTGGACCTCCCATGTGGTAGACGGATGCCCTATCCACTGGGCCAAGTCCGCTGCCACATATGCCTTTAAAAATTATCCCCATCTCTAGAAATATAATTAATTTCCGCAAGTGTCCAGGTTGTAGAATCTCTTTTAAATGTATTTATACAGATAATAATAATTTAGATATTAAACAGAGGATTATAAAGGTCATTGTGCAGAGAACAAAGTGATTTTTATCTTCCATGCTAGGTGATAATTATATAAGGTAATGAAACCTGCTTCTGAGAAATGAACCTCCCTGCAGATAGGGAGAAAATCTTTCTCATCAGACAGATTTTCTTGTCCTGGGGCTTGCACAGTTTGAACTGTCAGGCACATTAATGTGGAAGCTTTCTCTTTCAATTACTTGATCAAACTGGAATAACTCTCCTTAATACCAAAAAAGCAGTTTTGTTTTGTTTTGTTTTAATGCTTACGGTCTAATTCATCAAAGTATCATAGCTCATTTGTACCAGGGGAAAACGGCAGGAGGGGAGGCGGGAAAGGAAATTCTCACAGTTGTCTTTGCTCCTTGGTGTTAACAGATTTAAAACTTCACCTTTACCACGAACTGTACCTCTGTGCCAACAGTGATGAAGCACAGCTGTGTGCCTTGGCTCTCTTGCCGTACCAAGTGGATTTTGTCAAGGCATCCATCACGAGGGTGAAGGATCTCATTCGTTTAGTGACACATTGGTTCAAGACATCATTTGCCAACCCTACTGAGGAAAATAAGTACGTAACCAGTAAAGGGCGGCATGTGAGGCTTTCTCCTTTCATGTTCCTTTTCTTTATTCTTCAGGCCCTACCCCCTTTCCTTGGTAGGAGGAGGGGATATATAGACAGAGAAGAAGTAAAACAGAATGCGTGAACAAGGGCTGTTATTAATATGGAGCATCTGTATTACATTATTCCAAAGTATAGCATAATGATTTGGTAGGAACCAAAAAATAGCAACAAAAATATTCACTGGCATAATCAAATGGACTGGTGTAAGGAAGGCAAGCCACAGAAAAAGGAAAAGAGGAATTTCTAGCACTATTTGAATGGGGTGTTGAATGTTTGAATTTCAAGTTTGCCTTTTGCTGTAGCCAGTTCTAACAGAGGAAGTGTTGTCTTCTAGAGAAAGAGGATCATCAGAAGTTGAAATACGCATATTTTAGTGTATTTCCTTCTCTTTGATTGCAACAAGACCTCACATATGGGATGTGAGGGAGACACTGTGACTGGTTTATTTAAAGATAAAATTTTGATAAACAGAAAAATAGAATATATTTGTATGAATTCTCCATTTGGCAAAAAATGCAGAGACAGGGGTTATTTATTGTAACATTTATGTATGGACACCTTCAGTATGAACTATATTCTCTTCACCTTTGCATAAAGTTGTTACTAATCTTTATTTGTTAATCTGAATGGCATACTCTTTGTTTACTCTTTGTACATTATTCTATTTAACACTGATGTTAACATTAATCACTTCGTAAAAGCATATGTTACTTCTATATAAATGGTTCCTATCTCTAAGCATCTCTAAATAGTCTATGCACTTTTCCTAATTTGGTTGAATAAAAATTTCTTAGTGCATACAAAAACAAAAGAATGGAGAAACAATGATTCTTGGTCGGATGACAGGCCTGGCTTTGAAATACAACACTTTTTTTTTTTTAACAGTAAAGAGCATGTATTAAGGGTTGGATATGTTTTAAGGATTTAAAACTAAATATTCAACCATTTGCCAAATTAATTCCTTTCTAGAGAATGTTTACTTATTGTTTGGTTTCCAAAAAAAAAGAGCTGAAGCTATTTATATTAAAATTATAAGAGAGGCAGATGTGGCCAAGTGGTTGAGCGCCTGTTTCCCATATGGGTGGTCCCAGGTTCCGTCCTGGTGCCTCCTAAAAACAAAAAGGCAAACAACAAGCAAACAAACAAAAAAAACAGCTGAGTGGAGCCAATGTGGCTCAGTGACTGAGTGCTTGCGTCCCACATACAAGATCCAGGTTTAAATCCCTGGCCCAGGTACCAATCCCTGGCCCAGGTACCACAAAAAAAAAAAAAAAAAAAAAGGAAAAAGAAAATTATAATACTACTAAAAAATAAAGGTTGTTTTTTAAACGTTTGAAAATATCTGGAGGAACTACTCTGGGAGAAAATGAATCAGATGAATAAAAGTAATTTGTAAAAGTAAGTTCAGATTAGTGCTACTAAGGACAATGAAAACTGGGAACAATAAAAATTCCCCTGAAGAGCAAATAAACTTATCATACAAACATGATAACATACATTCGTTTGGGAAACATAGCAACACATGGAGAGATTTACATGAAATAGTGTTAACTGATTAAAATAGAACACAAAATAGTATGGAAGCAAATTAAACCTATGTAATGTAAATGCAATAAAATGTGAGGTAAAATCTTTCCCTCTAAATTTGCTTATATAAAATGTGAAAAGAATCTTCTCTCTGAGATCAACTTCCTGATCAGCTTTCAACCCAGGATTCCTCTTGAAGTTTGGGAACATTTGGTGGTTGAAGTGGTCTGGATTTTTTTTTTTTTCTCCTTCCTTCCCAGCGACTGCACAAAATCTGTCTGGATTTTTTAAGTCTTGTTATCAACCCCTAAGGGGAAATTGTGAGAACAGAGTTACTGACCAACTGATATCTGATTTGCCTCCCACTATGAAAACAAGATGTTTTGTCTACCTTTAGTTTTTTCTATTTCCTTTATTTAGGTAAAAATATACAGTTAATGGTAAGAAAATTTTACCATTCTATTAAGGGAAAAGGCGCATGATTTTGAAAAATGTCATCAAAAGAGATTTCTATGGCTAATGGATGCCAAGTCAGCAAAATACAATTTGGATATTAACCAATATGAAATTCTGAAACTTTTTTTTTCTTCTCCCTTGAGACTGTTTTTAATCTTCATCTTTAGATAAAAGATTTTTTTTCTGCTGTGTATGAACTTCAATGAAAAGATTTAATATAGAAATAGTTTCCTCGCTTCATCTCCAGTCCCTATCTCCCCAACAATGTTTGGAGCATATTCCTCCAAATTTGTTTTTTTTAGCATATGGTTTATTTAAAGAAAAAAACCCATAAAATCCAAATGAGTGTACAATTTACATATTGCTTTGAAAATTGTTTTTCACTTAATTTATATTGAAACTTTTTATATCTGTGCATAGAGATCCTCTTCACTTCATTTAATAACTGCATAGTATAGATCAGTGCTGTACAAGAGAAATATAATGGGACGTCATATTTTCTAGTAGTCACATTAAAAAGGTAAAAAGTAATTGCAGCTACATACAGTAGAGTATACAGAGAGATTGAGAGGTGAGGAATTTTCTTGTTTTTGTTTAATATTATTGAAATAATGAAAATGCTTTAATAATAATTGAAGTGATGAATACACAAGTATGTGATTATACCAAATACCCTTAACTGTACACTTTGGATGGACTGTATGCTTTACTAATATATGTCAATAAAATTGATTTAAAAATTACAATAGGACAAAAAAAGTTAAAAAAAAGGTAAAGAGAAACAGATGAAATTAATTTTATTAATATATTTTTATTAGGCCAAATATATCTAAAACCTTATCATTTCAACATGTAATCAAGGTAAAAATTGTTAATGATATATTTTACCTTTCTTTCATACTAAGTCTTTAAAATCCAGTGTATATGCTTCACATTTCAATTTGGACTAGCTACATTTCAAGTGTTTGACAGCATCTTAGTTTACCAAAAGGCTGCCAATGCAAAGTACCAGAAATCTGTTGGCTTTCATAAAGGGAATTTTGTGGGGTAGAAGTTAAAAGTTTAAGGCCATGAAAAGTCCAAACCCAGGCACCATCAGAGACATGTTCTCACCAAAGTCAGCTACTATTGATCCTGGAGTGCTGCCACATGGTGAAGCAAGATGTCCACAGATCTTTGCCCAAGTTTCAACCTTCCCCCTGGGTTTTCCTTTCCTCTTGAGCTGCTACATGTGTCCAGCCTCTTGGGGCTTCATGCTTAAGGGATCCCATAGTCCTCTCTCTCCTGGCCTAAGACTTATTTCTTTCCAGCCCTCCTATGTGGTCTTGACTGGTCAGCTCTGTTTTTCAGCTGTGAGTTATCAGGCAAATGGCTCATCTCTCCCTGGGGCCTCAGTTATTTGAATCTCATCACATGGCAGAATCAAAAATGACTGAGCTCTCTTGTCCTGTGTCTGAGTGTCCCTTCATATCAAACCCAGCAAAGGGGTAAGGACATAGCCTGTGTCTTGCCTTTTTGAGGTGTCCAATAAAAAGCCCTACAGCAAGGAGGTGGCTATGGCTCAATCAGTTGGGCTCCTGTCTACCATATGGGAGGCCCTGGGTTCGTGTCCTGGGGCCTCCTTGCCAATGCAGGCTTGCCCGCACACGCAGAGCGCCGCTGGCCCACAAGTGCCAGGGAGAGCCGACTCAGCAAGGTGGTACAACAACAACAAAAAAGGGAGGAAAGTAAAAACACAAGAGCACGCAATGAATGGACACAGAGAGCAGACAGCAAGCAAGCCTCAAGGATGGGGGCTGGGAATTGAAAACAAAAGAAAGCCCTACAGCAATCTTACCAAGTAATCTAATCAAAGTCCCCTTAACTGAATTTAATGCAATCAAAGCGTATCACACCCTGAGGAATAGATTAGTTTACAAACATAATCATTCCCTTTTTGGAATTTATAAAAAAGATTTCAAAATACCACAGATAGCAACATGTGGCTACTGGCTATAGTACTGGACAGCACAGGTAGAGATGTAGCATAAATCTAACCAATCCCTTATTAATGAATATTGGAGTTATTTCTAGTGTTTATTATTAGGGATAATTAAATAAAGAATATCCTTTTGCACCTTTGAGCACATGTAGAAATGTTTCTACAGGATGAATTCCTATAAGTGAAAAATGCTGAGTCAAAGGGACAGAACACATAAAATTTTAATGCAGTTGACTCCAAAAAATACTTTATAAATTTACATTCTCACCAATAGAATGTGAGAATGTTCATGTCCTCATAAATGCAACATCGTTGATGTTTTAGTTTGCTAAAGGCTGCCAAGGCAATATACCAGAAATGGGTTTACTTTTAAAATGGGAATTTATTAGTTTAACAGCTTACAGTTTCAAGGCAGAGAAAAATGTCCAAATCAAGGTGTCATCAGGAGTTTCTTACTCCCCCAGCAGCAGGTGTGGGTGATCAGGCACAGGGTAGGATATGATGGAGGTGTCTGCCAGGCTCTGCCTTTTTCTCTGGACCTTGTTGCTTTCAGCTTCTGGCTGCTCCATTGGTGACTTTCTCAGCTTCTAGGATTTCTTCCCTGTGTCTGTGGTTCTGCCGATTCCAGTTATTAAATGACCCCAGTATGAGAATTAAGACCCATCCTGGGCTTCACAATCTAATCAAAGGCCCTTAACTGCAGTAATTTAGTCAAAAGTTCCCACCCACAATAGGTTTACACACACAGGAATAGATTCTAGGGACATGATCTTCTGGGTCACATCCAACTTCAAACTGTCACAGTTGGGTATTATAATTCTTTATTTTTGGGCAATCTGATTGGTGGAAAATAAAATCTATTTGTTGCTTGATAAGCAGTGAGACTGAAAATTGGAATCTCTTGTGTAAATTGCCTGCTCAGCTTGAAATGTTTTTCATCACTGAATAAACCTGTCTTCATTTTTTGGCCTAGTGGAACCAGATACTAAACCTTCATTCTGTGTGTTTAGATTCCGGAAACTTCCCTCCTCTTACACCGTGGAACTCCTCACAATCTACATCTGGGAACTGGCAGAGAAGCCCCTGTTATTCAGCCAATTGCAGGCAATGAGGGCGATCCTCAAACTCCTGGTTCGATATACAGAAATCGACATTGTGTGGCACAGACATTATCATTCCAGCTTCCCCATTTTTGTAAAGATGAACCAGAGACGCACAAGGTAATGATTTACCTTAAGATATAATAAGCATTTTGCTATTAAGAAAGCAGCTAGTGAGATTAAATGTAAATGAGAATGATTTAATTACCAAAAAGCCAATTCCCTTTGATTGCTTCTCGACTTTAATTCTCAAAATGGTTTATAGGATCAGTGAGAATGAAGAGTAATTTAAATAAAATGAATAGAATGTGGAAATAGTCAACATCAAGGGAAGGAAATGGAAGATAGAATCCAGGGAAGAAATACCTCCACTCATTAAAAGTAAAACTGAGAGAGAGTAAGTAGTAGGGGCAGGGGAAAGGGTTTCTGTTTTGTAGTAGGTATGATTAGTCATCCAGGAATTTGATCCCATCTTTCCCAGAGTTTTCTTCTCTTAAACTGAGTTCCTACTTTTAACTCTGACATTCTTCCCTTTTCTAACTATTTAGCAAACAGAAACTGGATTTAGAAATGACTGGTTTTGCTTTGTTTTGTTTAGACCATTCATTTTAGACCCTGTAAATCCAACTGTCAATGTGTGTGACACCTGCAATGCCTGGGATGAGGTTGCCCATGTGGCGAGATGCAGCCTGGCAAAGCCTCTTTTCAGTGGAATGCAAGCTGAGCCACCCTGGCTTTTCACAAACAACTGGTAAATCAGGCAAGGAAATGCTCTCCTTGGAAATCATGAAGATAATAAAAATTACGTGAAATGCATTCACAATAAGAATGCTCTGGATGCAAGATACTGTGCGGGAAACTTGCCTTAATTCAGTTGACTGCTTTACTGAAACCGGTCTTTACTACATTTGAGTCATCATTTTTTTAAAAAAGGAACAAAGTTTCATTATTTAAATAATTGAAATCTCCTCCCCCTCTTGTTGTTTATTTGCTTTGATGGCCTTGTGATCAAAACCTATTTTAAAAATCCAAGTAGTGGGAAGCAGATATGGCTCAAGAGATTAGGTGCCCATCTACCACATGGGAGGTCCTGGGTTTGGTTCCTGGTGCCTCCTAAATGTAGCTGGATTTTGTCTAGGTTCTTGACTAAGCAACAAGAAATGAATTTCAAGAGCACGTAGTTAGACCAGTAATTTATTAAAATAGGGAGGGAAGAGAAATGGAAGAAAATAACAGATCATGGGTCCCAGGTAGAGAGGAAGAGGCTGAAAAGTGATAAAGAGGACTGATTTATAGAATACAATTTCCCATTATAGATTATAAACGCCCAGGTTTTACTTGTGTGGCCATCATGGCAGGTGGAAAACGGCAAGCGCAGGGCACAGTATGCAGGAACAGACATATGGACCAACACTGGGACAGGCCCTGGGACAGGGTGAAGGCAAGAGAACAAAAGGCCTTTGCACTTGCTTTTTAAATCATTAATTATTCCACCCTTTTGCTAATGGCAGGGAAGGAGTCGCAGCTGTTTGCTGTTTTGATTGATTACCCCACCCAACAATCTCCTGGGAGGGCCCAATGATAAAATCCTTGGTGAATATCCGGGGCTTCTCCTGGCTTCTGGAGGAAATCTCGTTCAGAATGGCAGAATCTCATGAGGGTCTTCCAGCAGCCATCTTGGGGGTATTGATGTCTCCATGGACTTTTTGCCAGGTTCCAGATCCATCTATTGATTCCCTACCTAGCCTGCTTCATAAAGAAGACAGCAGACAGAGGGCTGGCATGAAAGTCTGGCATGGCGAGCTGACTCAACACGGTGATGCAATGAGATGACACAATGAAAGGACACAATGAGGAAATGCAAGAAACACAACAAATGGGAACAGAGGTGGTTCAAGCCATTGGTCACCTCCTGGGTTCGATTCCTGGTGTCTCCTAAAAAGAAGATGAGCACAAAAAGAAAAGACACAGGGCAGACAGCAAGCACAAATGATGAGGGGGTGGAATAAATAAAAATAAAAAATAAATCTTAAAAAAAAAAATCCAAGGAGCCCCAAAATATAAAATAAAATAATAAAATAAAATTCCCTGATCATTTTAAAAAAAATTTAACTGAGAGGGTAAAATATCTCCCACTTTCTAGTTTTACTTAACTATGGTTTCAAAGTGACATTTTCTCTCTCCTGACAATCTTGAATTTCTCTGGATCATCTTTGTTTTCAGAATTTCCATATTAAACCTGAACTCTTGCACCTCTTGCTTATTTACCTTCAGATATTATCTAAAAAATCAAGGCATGGAAACATGGAAATATCTGAGAGGAACACAATGGATAGCCTCAGAGTGAATTGTTTCCAAAAACCATTTTATGATGGTCTGCCTCATGGGTCAGAATAGAGCCACACTTAAGGTTTGCAACTTGCTCAGTAAAAAAAAAGGAATTGATAAACTACCCAGGTATTGAACTGTCCAGTTTTGCCACCACTGTTTTCAATTTTGGGGATGAACTGTTTTCTTTCCTGTTAAGGAGCATTAGCAGGCACTAATAATGATAGCCAGGTTCCACTAGACAGACCAGAGGAAATTTCCTGACTCCCTCACGTAGCAACAGTTCAACACCGAAGATGTATGAAGTGCACTGCAAAATAACATGAGTGATTAGGTTTCTCCACACAGCAGAGCTCTTACATATAAATGAGCACTGCCCCTTCAGGGCCTTCAGGCATGTTCAGGTCCCAACCCCTGGTCCTGTGGGTGTGAACCCATTTGGAAAAAGGACCTTTTAAGATGTTATTAATTGAGGTGTGCCCAAACTAAATGACCACTGTGCTTAAAGTCCTTAAAAGCAAAGAGAAAACACAGGGAGCAGCCAGAAGCTGGAAGTCAGGGGAAGAGAAAGAAGAAGATGCCACCACAAGCAACACTGTGTGGCAATGCCGTGTGATAGAAAAGCCAAAGAAAATTGCCTGCAGCGAGAAGATATAGACCCTGGGAGGAAGCAAGCCTTCTAGCCTCTGAAATCTTGAGCCAATAAATCCCTATTGATAGGCCAACCCACTGTGTGGTATTTGTTTTAGCATTCAGGAAACTAAATCTCGTTTTCTCAATAGGCTTGCTATCCCCCTGAAGAGGGCCTCCTCATGTCAGAATTTTCAGTCTAATTTTAGGATGAAAAGTCCAGAATAATCTAATGTGGTTTTGCTCTGACTTAAGGCAAACTTTCTTTAGTTGCAAGGTATATGATCCACTTGGATAAAGAACAAGAGAGTTTACTGCCGAGTGTGCGGGCCAGCGGCTCCCACCACCCGTCAGGGGCCTCTGCTCATGCCCCCTCTTGGGTCTCAGCCTCTTGGCCAGTCAGCTGCTTCCCTTTCTGCAGACCAGTGCCCTCTGTTACTCATGGTTCCTACTTCCTCATTACTTCAGCCTTATGCAGGTCATAGCTGTCTTGAACATGGCTCTTCTGAATTTAGCCCCTGACTCAAATGGGCTCATTCCTTCCACATTTCTTAGTTCCTGCCGGGGAGAGACAGTGCAATTTTTATTTTTGAGCCAGATTACTCAGAATTACTGGCTAGCCTAGGGGGCAGTTGTAAAGAAGATGGGGCATATCATGTTGTGTAAAAGGGGTATACCAGAGAAGCAGGGACCCTGAGGGTGTGAGGTGGGCAGGGCAAGTGTGTGGCCGATCTGTCCAATGCAGACCTGTTCTCTGTCCTCCCCACGGGCCCTGGAGAAAACTGACTGTGCAGAGAGGCTTAGTGGCTGCCATTTTTAGGTCACACAAATGTCCTGTTTCAAGTGGTACTGACTCAGAAATTTTCACAAGGCCATGTAGGAAAGGAAGGAAAAAGGCACTCATTTTCAGTAAACCAGCAAGTTGAGAGAACAAGATCAGAAGAAGCACCAGGTGTGATGGCAGGGCTAGTAGGGACACTGGTATGCTCATCTCTGGGGAAAAAGAGGAACTAAATGGACTGACTAGAGAACCAATCTGGAAGTGAGAAATCTGCCCCAGGGAGGTTTTTGAATACTATGTCTGAAACCCACAGCAGTCACTAGTTCTGCCCTACCCACGACCACTCACAACCTAGGGAGAGCTGTGGTAGGTCCTATATACTACTTTTTAAGGTACCTTTCTGTTCATACAGGCTGGTGCTGGAAACTCGCCACCATTTATAATATAACTGCCACTTATGACCTTGCTTCTATAGAAAAAGGCATCCTCAGAGTTCAACAACTAACTGACTTACAAATGGACTTGTGGAGCGTCCATTTGCTGCTTAAATTGGGAAATACCTGTAAATAGAAAGCAATCAGGGACTTTGACTTGGGAACACCAGAGAATGAATAGGTTTTTAGAAGAAACTTCTGTTCCCCTTTCCCACCATCTGCTTTGTTCAAAAGAGAAAAGAGCTACTAGGGTGTAGTCAGATTTTAAGAAGTGACTTTAAGCATGCACTAATAGGTAGAGATTTTCATGGTTGCTAGTATAGGATTTAAAAGTAATGCCAAAGACTGGGGCCAAAGTGATAAAAGGTGGAGCTGCTCTTTATGGAGGGAAAAGGCAGCTACAATTCTTTGCCCCTTCTGCGTCTCTCTAACTTGTAGAAGGGGTAGAGAAGCAACCTTCCCCTCACTCATTTAAGTGCATTCTCCCTAGAGGCTGGATGGTGACGGCAGAAAGACCAGGTGTTCTGCCCAGTAAAGTACGAGTGGGGTAGCTTTAGGTCAGAAGATCAGAAACACCCTGTGAAACGGTAGTTGCTCTAGATTCCTGGGCCCTCACCAGAGATTTGGTCAGCAGGTCTGGAAATGGCCTAGGAACTTGCATTTTAAAACAAGTACTCCTGGTGATTCTGGTGCAGATGGTTCATTATCATATTTGAAAGATAGCCCCCAACTGTGGGGCTGACAGGTTCACCTGCTTACGAGGGGTGTGAGTGTATGTGGCTTGCTTTGGTTCTGGACTCCAAACCAGCCCCTTGCCCAAACAAAAGGATATGCTCCTACTTAACTCAAAAGAACTGAACATTGAGTTTGGGATCAAGACCAAGTGGAGGAACAGCTCCCACTTCTTAGACCACAGGCCTCTGATACTTTCCCTGTAGAGCAGTGGTTCTCAACCTTGTTGCACACTGGAACTACCTGGGAAGTTTTAAAAAAATACTGGTGCCTGGGCCCTCTCATGGAGTCTGATTTAATTGGTCTGGGTACAATCTGGACATATGGGAATTTTTAAAGCTCTCCAGGTGTTTTTAATGTGCAGCAAAAATGGAAAACCACTGTGGTAGAGCAAAGGATTTTGGTTTTCCCAGATTCTTGGCTAAAAGCAATTTTAATATGACCCTTTTAACACAATGCTCGTGATAAAAGAAATACTGATCTCTGTATTTCTGCAAGGCAAAACCAATTTTTAAAATAAGAACAATACATAAGAGGTGATACCTTGAATAGCGTTCACCTGTGAACACAGTCAAGGATAATGAAAATATCCTCAGTCTGGCTGCTTTTGTCATTTGGCAAGAAAGAAGGCATGGTATGATAAAATTCAGAATTCTCTAAACACTCTGCTAGAGGTAAAGTCAACTATAGCAACGATTTTGGCTTCTAAAACTTTCCCTAAATAAACAGGAAAGTTTAAACCTTTATGTTTTTTGTTTGTCTGTTTGTCTTTTCCCTCATTTTCCAGAGGCCTCAGAGATTAGATTTCCTGGAGTCTAGGTGCTATAGGCATTTGTTTCAGGACTGTCGTTTGACTATTCTCTTTTTCTAGCAATAGATTCATGAATTTAACGGCAAAAAAAAAAAAGTAGACTATAGCTTTTGAACAAATGGACAACCAAATTCTGAACATTATGGGAATAATGATTTTATTAAATTTGTAATATTCTGATATGTTCATGTGTTTAAGTTTTTTTTTTTTAATAATATGGCGTGCTTTCGTTTTGTAAAAATTTAACTATTACTTATTCAAATACAATGCAGTGCTATATTTAAGGGTGACGGTATTTTTCTTAGAAATAGACTACCTGGGGCTATGTCTGAACTAGGCTGGATACTACGCTATGTTTAAGAGACTGTATATATGCTCCAAATTAGCTGTTTTTAACTTGGGATCCCAGGACCACAGGAGAGCCAGAGTGGACTCTGAGGAGTCCTCATTCTCTCTGAAGCTGTTTTGTAATTCCAAATGTATATGCTTAGGTCTATTTTTCTGGAAGAAGGTCCATAGGTTTTATCAGATTCTCAAAGGCTTTATTAACTAAAAGAAGAAGAAAAAGAAAGAAAAAAGAAAAAGAAAAAAAAGGTTAGGACCCAGTGCTCCATATATTTCAATAAAAAAATCCTCCAGTTCAAATCCCCTTGAAGACAGTGTATCATTGAGAACAAGACGTAGAAAAGAAAAAGATGTATGTAACTTTAATCACACTCAATATGGAAAATTTTGACTTTTTCAAAATGACAGGGTTAAGGATATTGACTGTGAAAAAAAATCACTTTACATAGAAAGTTTCCTTAATTTTAAAATATATTAAGCTTACAAAAGTTAATTTTAATTCCTTTTTGGGAAAACAGAGGAACAAGTTATCTTCTAGGTGATGTTTAGCCTCATTATGAGTGGGAGCATGATTTTTGTTAAAATATTTTAAAATAACATAAATCTAATATTCATACTATTACATTTTCAGATATTAGAGAAGGCCAGATATGTGACTAAATTTTCCTCTGGTATGAAAGGTGTAATATGTGCAGTTAATTTTTTTTTTTATTGTAAGGCTTATTGTTAAATACATGGTCTATTTTACCATAGCTTCTCTGAGGATTTAAGTGACAATTACATTCATACATATTTAGATATGATATTAAAATATCATATTTTTATAAACTTTAGTGTAATTATAATGGGTTTGGCTTTTAGAAGAATTAGCCAGCATTTTTATTATAAAAACAAGAATTGGGAACTTTTTAAATTGAGGAAAATGTTTAATTTGAATTATTGGACATTGCAGAAAAATCCTTGTGTTGTAGATCTGGAAATATCTCTGAACACTTAAAATTGATATAACTTCCCTTCTTAAATTCGATGACTAGGAGCTATCTAAAAATTAATGCATGTTTGCTTTTGATTATATAATCAGTTGATTGGCCCAAAGCCATTTTCAAATAGAGATGGTAATATCATATCCCTTCTTTCAAGAAGAATTCCAGTAATTAAACTTTATAATAACACTATTTTTTAGCTATTGGTTGCTTATGTTCTTTAGTAACAGCAACAAAGAGAGCTAAAGATTCTTTCTCTGACTTCTGAGAAAAAAATCAAATGCAAGCCCTCTGTGACATAATGGTTTTTCAAGACATTTTAAGCTTTACAACATTGTAATTTCATTCATTGTATATATGTGTCTGTGGTGGCAAAAATTAAGACAAATCAGTTCAAATTACCTATTTGCAAATTAAAAATGAACATGATTAACTGCAGGAGTCATATAAATTGGGTATTAATTCTTGAGGAATAAACGTGAGGATTCTATTCTAGGTGACATTTATCCCCATTATGGAAGAGTGTGGTTTCAAAAAAATTGCTATTACAATGATTTCTTAAGCCACATTATATTTATTTAGTATTCTCGTATTATTACTACTTCAGGATCTTTGGTAGTGGGAAGTCCAGATAAAATCTCCAATGTAGTTTTGGATTATACCCAGCAGAATTTAAGCTATCTCTTAGGTTACAAAGTTTAGGAAGAGACTCTGACCCTTATATATTTTTTTAAAAAACAATCCATAGCATAAATTTCATCCCACGTGGTCTTTAAATTGCTGCCTGCCTGCCCCCACCCAGTCCTGGCTGCTGTTGTTTCGGGGGCTGCTGCACTGGCCAATTCTTTGCGATAACATAGATAAGTGAGGCATGTGTCAACCAAGCTGTAGGTTGGTGCCAGGCCTGGAAATATAATTTTCAAACAATCCTTTCTGTCTGAGATGGAGCTTTTGAGCAGGTGATGGAAAACTGCATCAATTGGGATGTTAAACTAAATGGCCTTATAAGAGTCCTACTACTCTAAAAATCTGTGAGAGGAAGGGGTGGGAAGGATTAGTAAGACTTCCGGTAGTTGCTATAGGGTCTAAAAACTCAGAAGAATTTTCTTTTATGAGCTTCCTAATGCTAGAGTCCCACCTTTACCCCGTCAGGGACCCTGAGACCCAGCCGAGGCTAGTGATAGCCACACAGGGCCCTGAGGCTCAGCTGATCATCACTGGGTGCGGCAATGTCGGCGTCATTGTAGATCTGAGTCAGAGCTAAGCTCAGGATTTCTTTCTTCTCTTTGTAAAACCGGAGTTCTTGCCCTGCTTTCCTGGCTTCCTCCAACTCTCTCAGGGCCATTCGCAGCTCTTGAGAAAGGATTCCCGGCGACTCCCGCTCCTTCATGATCCAGTCCAGGGCCATGTGGCTGCGCATCTTTTCATCTAGGGAGTACTGGGAATAGTAGGAGATGACTTCCTGGGAGCCAAGAAACAAACAAAGTCCAAGGGGTAAGTAGAGAACCACAAAAGCACCTGTGCTTGTGACCTTCCAGGCCTCCCTTTTCTTCACCGCTTCCCACCCATCCACAAGGGTTTTTACCAACAACCAAACCTCTCTGATGCTTACACACCGAAGCCGGCATGCTTCTTAACCTCCAGGTTGACTCAAAACACAACCACCAGGAAAGACTCATCATGTGCCCAAAACAAAGTTCTGTTCTTGCTAGAAAATACAAGTCTTCCTTTGAAATATATTCCTATAACAATTAGTACAAACATGATTTCAATTATTTACTGAACCCTTCTGTCTAGCATTACCTCCTTTGGCAAGATAGAGAAGGAGTTCACTACACCGAGGGAATTGGTTTGGGTCACACTCATTATAGAAGTCTAGTAAGCAAGAAGTTTTAGTGAAGGTAACCTCAGGATAAGACTTGGAATCAGGAGTGTTGACCAATTTAGCATAAGGAAAATGACAGCCCAAATGGTTCACAGTAACTACAGAAAGAACTTTTAAAATGTATTATGGAATACAGGCATTATCAATATTGATATTGTAATGGAACTCTCATGGTACATTGTCTCTTACTTTTCCAAATAATTAAAAATGAGTTACTACCTGTCAATTCTCATATAAAATAAATGCAAATACATTGTAATGTCATATATACGCTTGATGGATACAAAGAAGATTGTGTGGAGTGGATGCCTTGCTGAATTTTACTTCCAAGAACATATGGGATTTATTTATGACCTTAACAAATTAAAAACAATCATGGAAAAGTGTTTATAACCAACCCTGCATATTTCAAAGGCCTTTTATAAAATCAAAGGAAAAGAAAAAAAAAATAGCCAAAGCCATCATCAGCTACTCATTTCTTTTCCATCTTTGACATTTTGAAAACCAGACTTTCTAAGCAAAGAGCGACTGAAAACTCCTGGGGCTACAGTACATGAAAAACTCTTACACCCAACCTCATCTTGCTGACCAGTAGAGGATTTGTTCCTCATACAAATGCCAGTTAGGAAATTCTCAAACATAAACTGCCGTCTTTCAAATTCTAAAGATGGAGAAAGAATGGATAAAACTTGGAGGACTAAGTGAAAACTGCTGAAAACACAGGAGGTAATTTTGCCTTTAACATTAAAAAGAGAGAGGATGCATCCCACGGGTAATAAAGAAATAATAAGCTTGTTTCCTAGAAATAAAGAAAAAAGTTCTAAACCAAAAAAATGGGAGTGATTCAATGGCATCTAGTCTACCTAATTATTTCTGCTACCCCTTGGGAACTTTTAGTGGGGGTGGGAAAAATCCTTTCCCTAAAACCAACGTCACCCCTCTTCAATAATGTATTCTCAACTTTCATTTTACTTGGGAAGAGGGAAGCAGGGACAAGTTCTGTGCAAGTAGGCAGGGCAGGTGCAAGAGTAGATTGGGCATTTGACTTGGAAACTAAGACTGTTTCCACGGTCCCTCCATTCTGCCATTCAGTACAGCTATCAGAACCAGTCCTGTGCCCAGCCAGCGTTCTTCTTAGTGCATGTATATGGTTGGTCCCTGACTCAACTGGACTCTTGAATGTATTTCTTCATGGTGTCCTCTGCTCTTATAAATCAGATATCAAATTGAAATAGGAAAATCTGAATAAAGAACTCTCCTAGGAAGATGAAGAGCTACCATCTGCTTAGTCCATACCTTAATTGGGAAATCTCACCTGTCGGGAGCACTTTGTTTCACGGAGGGCTTTTAGGCTTCCGTTCCAATGCAATAGTTGGAAAATGGTCATCAGCTCCTACAAAACCCAAACACCTGTCACTGGTCTTGAAAGCAGAAAAGCAGACATGAAAGAACGTCTGTAGTGAGAGCTGAGTAGGGTGTAACTCTGATATTCAAATACATCAGGAAAACAGAATATATTTTATTGTCAAAATGTTCCAGGACTTTTCAAAGACCAGAGTCCCCAGGCTTTTGCAGCATTCTTCCTTCCCTCTCCTTTTGTATGCATAACTGCACAGTATAATGACTAAACAATTGATGAATGTCTTTTAAAATTTATATATATATATACTCTAACAATTCCATACCCAACATGTTGGCCTATAGCTATACCAGCATATGTGAGAAATAACGTATAGGCAAGATAATCCATTACATTATTTTTCGAAATTGCCTGACTCTGGGAAAATCCCAAATATTCATTTTTAGGGGAATGGTTAAATAAAATGTAGGGAGTAGGAGGAAGAGATGTGATGTGGGGGCGTTTTCGGGACTTGGAGTTGTCCTGGGTGGTGCTGCAGGGACAGTTACCGGACATTGTATGTCCTCCCATGGCCCACTGGGTGGACTGTGGGAGAGTGTGGGCTATGGTGTGGACCATTGACCATGAGGTGCAGCGGTGCTCAGAGATGTATTCACCAAATGCAAGGAATGTCTCATGATGATGGAGGAGGTTGTTGTTATGGGGGGAGGAGTGGGGTGAGGGAGGAGGGGGTATATGGGGACCTCATATTTTTTTAATGTAACATTAAAAAAATAAAAATAAATAAAAATAAATAAAAAAATACAAATAAAATACAACACATCCATAATACTGAATACTTTTCAGTCAGAGATGAGAACACATTCTAGGTCCTGATATAAACAGTTTCTATGGTGTGTTGCTTCTTTTTTAAAAAAAGGCAAGGTGTACAACAGTATACATTGTATATTACTATTTGAGTAAAAAAGGATAGAAGATCCCTATATATTAATACACACGCTAGGCTTGTGAATGCCTAACTGTCCTGGCAAGATAGAGAAGACTCTGGTAACATTCATTGCTTCTGGGGAGGGGAAAGGAGTGCCTGGAGACAGGGTGACCTTCACCTGATAATCTTTTGTACCTTTTGAGTTTTTAATCATATTATACAGTAAAACAATATAAGTTAAAGCATTTTAAATGCCAAAAACTAAACACATAAATATAAAATATATATTGGACAAGCTACAAAAAGTGTAAGGTATTCCTAAATTTACAAATTCAGTCAAGAAAATTCCTTAAAATATGAACAATAAAGTTTGTATTGTGATTAAAACTCATCCATCGTTTCTGCATCCAGTGTCATTGTCTGAACATAGCACTGAGACTTTCTACTGGCACTTTCCTTGCCTTGCTTGGTATGAAGCTAAAGTGTATAAACCTACTTTGCTTTCCTAATGTGATTAGAACAAGCAGTTTTCCACTGACACTGTCTGCATTTCATTTATGGAGTTTCTTTTTAGTCATAACGACATCTATTGTGGATTAATAGCACAAACCACAAACATATAATTATTGGAAAATAACTCAGTATGATTGAGGAACTTCTTGGGAGTGAAAATGGTCATGAAAATATTTAGACAAATGTCCTACCCATTCAAAAGAGGTGACTTTATTTCATTAACTCTGGCTTGCTCAGGAAAAAGTTTTCATTATCTTAGATTTCAGACATCTTAATGTTATTTGGTAAAATTTAAAATGACATGATTATCAGAAAAGCATTTAGTACTATTCTCATGTCTAAGATTACCACTAGAATTTAGTTTCTCCTCTTTTCCATCTGATATCCAGTTTGGGATTTTGTTTATGTTCCACTGCACAGTAAGCATACTGAGAGCTCACAATGACCTCAATAAAAGCAAAACCATTTCTTTCTGTTAATAAAATATGACATGGATACTATCTGACTTTCTTCTTCCCCCAAACCTGCTGTCTGCACAGAGTCCAGGGTCCAGGGTCCAGGGTCCAGTGCCCAGGGAACTGCCCCTCTCATGCTTTCTCTCCTCCACTTCTCCCTAGGTTGGTCCAGATTTTTGCTCTGTCACATCAACCTGCTAATTGGGAAAGGTGGGAATGGTTTGTTCAATAAATCAGATGTTGCCCAATCCCAGCTCTCAGTGCAGTCTTCTCAATCTTTCCCACTAAAATAACCCTAGTGACTGAGGAGGGTGAATTTGTGCTGTCTCCTGCCTCCCCACTATACCCCCAAGCCTACAAAACTGAATGCTTCACATCATAACAACCAATAGGAAAGCTCTTTATGTCTTGATATAGAACAATCTATGTTAGAGGAAGGCCAATGTTTGCAAACAAGAACTTTCTTATAGTTTCATGTTTTATGTTAAGAATTCACTGTAATTTCATGTTCCTTTCTATGATATGTACATTTCAAAAAATAAATACCAGCCAACTCCTTCTCCTGATCCCCCGAAAGTCCACATATAAATCTGACAGCCCAGGAAGATATATTGGGTTTGTTTTGTGGCTTCCTGTATCCCTCTGGCCTTCCCCTGTGTCCTTGCTGGCTAATTTGAGAAAGTCTATTGCTATCAAGGCTCTCTAAGCAACTTCTCTAATCACAGTTCCCCTTAACTCTATCCTCTGGCAAGTGTTGTCTTAGAAAGGTACTCTTCTCCCTCCAACGTCTCCAGTCTCTCATTTTTATCTATACACTAACACCCCCACCTCCTCTACTTCCCAGAAACACTCCTGCTATTCTACCCAGCAATTCCCCTAAGACTTTAGAATCCACCCTTCTGTTGTGAACACAACCAGAAACTTGAGTCGTGCCTCTTCATAACATACCTCTCTCAAAAACCTCCCCTAAAAGACTCAAACTGTTTTTGCCTCAAAGGGGAGCATCATCTTCCTCACCCACTGTCTTGTCTAAACTTCTGTTCCATCACCAAGCGTTTTTCTTCTCTTGGGTAAATAATTTCCTCTTCTTCAGCAATGCTCTTGTTCCTAAAGTTCCCTAGGAAAGATGACCTGTTTTCCTCCTACATTATATCTTTTTTTTTTAATTGACTTTGTAATAATATTACATTAAAAATATATATATGAGGTCCCATTCAACCCCACCCCCTCCACCCCCCCTCTCCCCCCCCCAACAACACTCGTTCCCATCATCATGACACATCCATTGCATTTGGTAAGTACATCTTTGGGCACCTCTGCACCTCATAGACAATGGTCCACATCATGGCCCATACTCTCCTCCATTCCATCCAGTGGGCCCCGTGAGGATTTACAATGTCCGGTGATTGCCCCTGAAGCACCATCCAGGGCAGCTCCACGTCCCAAAGACGCCTCCACCTCTCATCTCTTCCTGCCTTTCCCCATACCCATCGTCCACCATGTCCACTTTTCCCAATCCAATGCCACCTCTTCTCTCCTACATTATATCTTGATCAAGTTCTTGTCCTCTTCTCTAGAAATTTCAATCTTCCCACTATTATACAAAGTATATTTAAATATTTACACATACTTCCTGTCTCACTTCTTTATTTCCCCTCATAAGACTCTATTCATTTTCTCATATTTCCCAAGTTTAGCCCCATGAAATCCTTTTCTACCTCTATCTGATTCCATTGGAGGGTAGTTGTGGCCTTCTATGAGGAATCATTTCCTAATTTCACCATGATTCCTCACTTCTTGGTTTTGTTTTTTTTAAAGATTTATTTTATTTATTTCTCTCCCCCCACCCCACCCCATTGTCTGCTCTCTTGTGTCCATTCACTGTGTGTTCTTCTGTGCCCGCTTGCATTTTTGGCGGCACCAGGAATCTGTGTCTCTTTTTTGTTGCGTCATCTTGCTGCATCAGCTCTCTGTGTGTGTACCACTCCTGGGCAGGCTGCACTTTTTTCACATGGGGCGGCTCTCCTTGCGGGGTGCACTCCTTGCGCGTGGGGATCCCCTATGTGGGGGACACCCCTGCTTGGCATGACATTCCTTGAACGTGTCAGCACTGCTCGTGGGCCAGCTCACCACACGGGCCAGGAGGCCCTGGGTTCAAACCCTGGCCCTCCTATACGGTAGGTGGATGCTCTATCAGTTGAGCCACATCTGCTTCCCTCACTGCTTGGTTTTCACAGTCTCACTTTCTACCTGGAGAAGCCCTGTGCCCATCACCGTAAAGAAAGTGACTGTGAAAAAAAAAAAAAAAGAAAGTGACTGTGGTTCACTTGGAGATGAAGTGTCTGTTCTGTTCCTCACTGAGCCTTTTGGACACTATTACTTGTTATAAGGGCTAATCTAGAAGCTTGGGGAATTTGTCTGGATTGACATGAAAAGCTGGTTTCATGGGTTAGGCCAGGACTAGGGTGAGGCAAGTAAAGTACTTACTTTAGGTATGTGAGGTGAGCTGTGTAAATTGAGGGTCTTTTATTTAAAATCCTATCTTTATTTACAATTTTGATATTTTGTTCATGGATTTGTCTTTGCATTCATTTTATTTGTATTTTTTAAGTATTATATTATAACATCATTTATCTTGCTTACCGAGTTTTTTGGCATCCCTTTAAATTTTGTACCTCGCTTGCCTCACCGTTCATGGGCATTCAGTCCAAGTAGTCACTCAGGCCCCGCATCTCTGCTGTTGCTATCAGGCCTTGCATTGTCATATTGCACAGGGCCCAGAAAATTGTGTGGCAGGTCCTGATCAGTTGAAGTAAATTTAAAATCGAATGGGGCATTGAGCCCTGTGTTTTCTTTTTCTTCAGGGAAAACTGCAGTTGCTTTCATTCTAACAGCCCTCCTGGTTCATTTTGTCATCCACTCAATTTAGGCCAACAGCAACGGGCTCTGTCAGGCCAGTGCTTCCTGGGGTTGCCTCTTATTAGAAACAATGTTTGGCTTGCAGCTACTTTGTGGGGAGAAAATGCACACTGCTTCTCTCTAGAACTATGTCGAGGAGACTGACTTGTTTCTGGGCTTCATCAGAAGCTAGAGAAACAAACAATGTAAATTGAGAACTTGAAAAACAGGTGGGCACCATCTTCCCACCCAAGAGAATGGATTTAAGGGGAAATTTGTTTATGAGGTGAGGTTTTAAAAAGACGACCTGGAGAACTTAGCAAAGATGTAAATAAACAACTCTTTCTTGGATTGCATTAGGTTTCAGAATAAATATATTAACCAGCTTCAGTCAAAGTCTGCCTAGAATCTGACTTTGACAAAACTCAGTGACTAGTGCTGCCCCTAAACCAACCCTCAAGTGTCAAGCGGTTTCCACCATGACAAAGCGACCTCAGAACAGGCATCCCGGCTTCCCCGGCCCCTCCTGAAGGTGCACAGAGCCCGCTCATGTTTCTTGTGCGCTCTGCCCGGCTGGCTGGCTGCCCCCTGGAAAGCCCACGGGCAGTCAGGAGACACCAGACTTGTTTTTCTGTCCTACACAGCCGGCCATCGCTGGATACAAAACACATCTATTATCCACCTGGGGTACAGAATTGCCCTGTCAGCGGCAGAAACAGCCCAGATCTGCGGTGAGTTGCCATTAAGTGCAGACATGCGCTGAGGGGTTTAACCCAGCCACTGAGGAAGGTGCTGGGTCCCCGCAGGCAACCTAGAGCTGGCAGAGGGAAGCGGGGTGTGCTCCCTGCGCTCTCCTCCTGGGTCGCCGGCATCCCTATTGAGGGGACGAGCTGTGGGTTTTCCCTGCCCTCACAGTGTCGTCTTTCTTTGCCCCCATCCTGCACCCAGCCTTGTTTATGAGAATTTAGGAAGCATGTTCACAGTAATTAAAATTATTAATTCTGGGGAAGCAAGCGACTGAGCACCCCCTCCCACATGGGAGGTGCTGGGATGGGTTCCTAGTGCCTCCTAAAAAAACAAAAACAAGCAAAACAAATGAGAAAGAAAACAAAAACAAAAAACTCAGGCAGGGAAGCCGATGTGGCTCAGATCGTGCACCGGTTTCCCACACACCAGGCCTGGAGTTCATTCCCCAGTACCTCAAAAAAAGAATTATTTCACATATTTAAATATATTACTACATGAGCTACACAGAAACACACAGCCTATAGCAAGGTGATTAAAGTATTAGTAAAAAAAAAAAGGTTGAGTAGAAACTTTCATAATATTTGAAAGGAAGGAATATGAAGAATTTTTTTGTTTTTTTAGTCTCGCCTTCTCATTTTTGGCAGACTAACCCAATAACATTCAAAATCATTCTTGATTTTCTGATATTAGCTATGAAATTATATACAAGCTACCGTGTACTGGGGGTAGGCAATGTTCATTCTATAATAAAAAATACAAAGTCCTTTTGACAAGGAGAAAAATTAAAATAACTGAGGCCCTCTCTGGGAGAAGCACTGTGTTAGATGCTTTGTGAATGTCATCTTATTTGTCATCTTTGTGAATGTCATTTTATTTGTCCCACAAAAACCTTACATTTATTTTCCTATTTTAGAGATGAGAAAATTGAGTCTCGGAATGGCTAAGTTCACACATGGGAAGTGGGAGCAGACTTCATACCCAGGGCTGTATGATTTTAAAGGGGTATATTATTTTTTCCCTCTGATTTCAGATAGTAATAAAGAAAAATCATGGACCCTTTTAAGTTCCACCCTTGTGTTCTACAGCTGTGTCCCTGAAGCATTTGTGCTGGGGAGCTAGCTACCTTGACATCACTTGAAGCCTTAGGCTTAAGTTGTTAAGGAAGTAGTTCATCTAACAGCCTCTTTGTTTTTTCTGTTTTTGTTTTTGTTTTCTGTCTTTTTTATTTATTTTTTAAGAGAACTTGTAGGTTTATTAAGAAATCATGCAGAAAATGCAGAGTTCCCATATAAACATACCCCCCCACACACACACACAATTTCCCCCATCATCAACACTTTTCTAGCAGCCTCTTGCTGCTTCTAGTAAAGGAGTCGTTCCTCAGAAATACATGTCACAGCAATTGTTAACCTTCACTGAGCATTTACCACATGCCAGGCACTGTACTGGGCTCCTTCTACCTTGTCCCATTTACTTCTCACAATGGCACTGTGAGGTCGGTACTATTCTCTCTGATTTACAGGTGAGGGAACAGATCCGGAACTAAGATGTAGAGCCAGGCTAGACCCAGTCAACTGAATCCAAAGCCTGTGCTCAGAGCCACTGAGCTCACACGTGTCCCTGTCTACCCCAGCAGTGTGGAAGTTTGAATGATGCTTCCCAATAAATACATGTTCTTAATCTTAATTCATGTCCCTGTGTGTGTGAACTCATTGTAAATAGGACCTTTGGAAGATATTTTTAGTGTGGCCTACTGAATCCGGTTGGATCTTAATCCACACTACTGGAGGCTTTATAAAGAGAACTTGGAAATCATAGAGACCAGAAAAGAAAGGACATTGTCATGTGATAGGAGGCTGAGCTACAAGCTGAGGGACCCTGAAGATTGCCAGCACTAGTAAACTGTTATAGTTTTGGGGGAGAAAGCAGACCTTGCAGATATCTTGATTTGGGACTTCTAGCCACAAAACCATGAGCCAATAAATGCTTGTTATTTTTGTGTGGTATTTGTCATAGCAGCCAGGCAAATTGAGACAGTAGACTTTAAGGATGATACCTGATCTCTTCCAAACCAAGTCAGGCTACTTCAAAGTTCAGTAAGACCATGGCCATCCAGAAAACTAGATGACCAAGATCTTCGCAGGATAGGGTGAAGAAAGAGTGGCTTTGCTTCAGTCATACAGGGGGCTGGTGAATAAAAATCATGATTTGAAAAATAGGCAGGAGGGACATATCCACTTGAAGTGGCTCTGCCACTATAGTCAAGAAAAGAGTTTGAAAGTTCTCAACAAAGGTATTTGAAAGCTTGTGGCTTCAGGGCTCAGCTGCAACACCATTATAAATTATACCATGATGAACACTTGTGTTCATAAAACTTTCTCTCTCTGATTATTTCTTGGAATCTAACATAAAGAAATAGAATCACTGTGGAGAAAGGCTTGCATATCGATTCCTACCAGCAGAGCACATGCATGGATGATAAACTACATTCAAGCTTGGTGTTTGGGGAAACGGACTTGGCCCAGTGGTTAGGGCGTCCGTCTACCACATGGGAGGCCCGCGGTTCAAACCCCGGGCCTCCTTGACCCGTGTGCAGCTGGCCCATGCGCAGTGCTGATGCGCGCAAGGAGTGCCATGCCACGCAGGGGTGTCCCCCGAGTAGGGGAGCCCCACGCGCAAGGAGTGCGCCCCGTAAGGAGAGCCGCCCAGCGCGAAACAAAGTGCAGCCTGCCCAGGAATGGTGCCGCCCACACTTCCCGTGCCGCTGACGACAACAGAAGCGGACAAAGAAACAAGACGCAGCAAGTAGACACAGAGAACAGACAACCGGGGGTGGGGGGAGGAATTAAATAAATAAATAAATCTTTAAAAAAAAAAAAAGCTTGGTGTTTGAGCAGCGCACATTTCATACCCAACCACTACTGAACTACCATCTGCCAAGAACAAGAACAAGTTAGGAATGTGAGCTCAGAAATCAGAATGGTTGGGTCGGAATCCTGATTCTGGCATTTGCTAGCTGGGCCTAACTTCCTTCAGCAATAGCACAAACAATAATAATATCTACCTCATATGGTTGTTGTGAAGGTCAAATTATAATAATATTTAAGTGCTTAGCACAGTGTCAGACAAAGTAAGTATCCAATAAATTGGTGGTGCTGTTGTACAGTGTTGGACAAAGTAAGCTTCCAATAGATTATTATTATTGTTGTTGGTACTGTTGTTAATAAGCCTATTTGATTTGCAAATAATAGGTAATGTAGTTCCTCAAGCCTCTAATTTCTTGACGGCAGTGGATGAAAAAGGACTACAAATTGCTAAATTTTTGGATTACGTTAAAAATAGGAGGTGGGAGATCTTGTTTAATAGAAATACACTACCAAAATTGAGGAGGAGCACTGTCTGGCGTATATTATGGAAATATTCAACAAATTCTGAAAAATTAAGAATCAAATGGTCACAACCAACACATCAAATTGATTTTGTGCAAGGAGAACTGTTTCAGAGAGAAGATGGCAAAATGTTACAGTCATAAGATGATGTTCTTCACTTGCTTCTTAGACTTAAGTCTTTTACTCCCCTTCTTAAAGCAAAGAGTGTACCATGCTTGCTTATTTGTTTTCACTTACAAGGGTGTGGCTGAGGTATAGCTCTTGTATGGTCTCTAGGAGGGTTAAATAAAAATGACCCAAACCTATCAGACCAAAAGAAAAGAGTAGATTATTGGTACAGGAGATGTCAATGATAAGAGTGACAGTTTCTCTCAGGCTTCTGGATTGAATTGTGTACCCCATAAGACATGTTGACATTTTAATCTGCATCTCTGCTGTTGTGAACCTATTTTTAAATAGGGCTTTTGAAGATGCTATTCTTAGTTAAGGTGTGGCCCAACTGAATGAGGGCAAACCTTAATCCAATAAGGTTGAAGTCCTTATAAGCAAAGGAAATTGGACACAGAAGTTAAAATCAAAAGTCAGCAGAAACTAGAGGAGCCGACACAAGGAGAGAGAGAGATCATGATGTGAGGGAGGACTGCTGCAATGCTACAGACTGGAGCAAGTGAGCCATGCTGATACTTTGATGTTGGACTTCTAGCCTCCAAAACCATGGTTTAAGCCAACCCGTTATGTGGTATTTGTCATAGCAGTGCTGACAAACTAAAACACAAATAAATAAGTGGCAGGCAGTCAGGTACCTGAAATTCCAGCATGGTTTTCCCCATGTTTGACTCCAACATGTAGTGGTAGGCTCCAATGCTGGTGCTGGGGTCATCAGCGTCATCTAATGTGCCCTTGGGAAGGAAAGTAGTAAAAAAACGTTACTGATTTTTCCTCCCCTTCTCTGGCTAGTCATGAATTAATTCTGTGGTCACACAGTAAGCCTTCTCTTGTTCTATGCCTCCAAGTATCTATTCTACAACCAAGTCTCCAATTGATTTTAGATAAAAGCCTTAATCTTACCATGACTCAGTGAAGAGGGTTTTGAAAAATCACTTTGAATCTAGCTTTTAATTAGACTGCCAACTGGTTATATATTCCCTGAAAGGGTATTTATCCCAAAGTAGAAATTCCAATACATTCCACGTGACTTTTGTTGGTGGTGGCACTCACATTTGCGAGGCTGCCCTCCAGGGCTGCCTTCATTGACTGCGGAAATCATGAGGCGTTGATTTTGCTCCCATGACATCAACCAGATGTGTAACTGATATGGAAAGAATTCTCCGGTTGGATGGACCATTCATATTTTACTGCCTTGATGCTTAATAGAAGCGCTTCATAATACACTGGTGTTTGGCCTGGAGACATGATCTTGGTTTATATTTATATTGATTTTATTTATTCTTTAGGAAATAAAGTGGGTGGGTGATGGGTGGAAACTAAGTTCCCTTTCAATACGGTTGGGGGAATGATGGCAAAAAAAAGCTAAAGTAAGCTTTAAAATGACATTTGGGCCAAATAGATCTAGCTTGCCCTTCAATATCCCATGGCCTTGGATTCCTGGGAAGGTGGACAATAGCGACTTTGTGAGACTGAGCAAACAACTGCCAGCATCAGATAGCAGTAAATTTATAGCTATTGAATGCAATAACATTAACACACTGCGGTTGTAATATTTATGTTGGCTTTTTAAATATCCCAGAGGAAATCCATCCAGAAGCCTGCAAGCAATATATCTTCTCTTTCCTTAGAAATTTCCATGAAAAAAATGATAAATTACATTTACACTGAAGGCCTCTCCCTGCTCCTGAGTAAATTCCACACCTATATAAATCAGGCATCATTTTCCTAACTTCTGTTCCTCAAAGGCACTTGAAATTTACAAGGTCGGAAAATAAAGACTTCCTTTCATCCTCAGCCCAGATAGAGAACAGAGCTCCCTGAAGTCTCGCTGGCAGGTCAAAGGCTCTCCTTCCACTGCCTCTTCCCTTATCTCTCCTTTCAATGATAAGAGCATTTACGAGGAGAAAAGGAGCCAAAGGTCACTGCTGCTCTGATATTGTCTCCTTCTTCTTAGCAGCTTCAGCGATGTGACAGCATCTTTTTAGTCAGAGTAAAGAAAAAAGGAGGAAGATCTCAGATGGTGTTTTATCCGTGCTAAAAGGCCAAGTCAGAGGTGGAGAATCTCTTTGGAAATGTCAAGTTCCTGCCCTTGGAGGACTCACAGTCAGACACCGGCCTCCTGCGCTGGGAGCACAGGTGGGAACCCAGGGCCTCCACTGTGGTTTATAGCTAGAAGTAGCATGGGTCAGGAGCTCCAAATTATTAATGTGGCAAATAATATCTACTCACAGATTTCTGAGAAAATGTCCTATCTAAATTTCTGAAACAGGGTTTTTTTGTTCTTAAAATACGTTGCATTTAATTATGTTTATTTCGGGTATTTTCAAATCTCCCTGAAAGAAATCATTGCTATTAACCATGGTAATGCTACTAACTAACATATATTGGGCATACAGCTCTCCCCAGGAATCTTATAACCAAGCAGAGAGGATGCATTACACAAGCCAATCAGGGTTTCCTTTAAAAAACAAAACAAAACAGATTTTAGAGCCCCATGCCGCTGAGTAGGTAATTGGCACTTTTGAATAGCACCTCAGATGATTTTTCTAATTAGTCAGGTTTGGGAAAAATTAACCTAGTTTACCACTAAGATTAAAATGGTGGTAGGGAAGTGGACTTGGCCCAGTGGTTAGGGCGTCCGTCTACCACTTGGGAGGTCCGCAGTTCAAACCCCGGGCCTCCTTGACCTGTGTGGAGCTGGCCATGTGCAGTGCTGATGTGCGCAAGGAGTGCCCTGCCACGCACGGGTGTCCCCCACATAGGGGAGCCCCACGCGCAAGGAGTGCACCCCGTAAGGAGAGCCGCCCAGCGCGGAACAAAGTGCAGCCTGCCCAGGAATGGCGCCGCCCACACTTCCCGTGCCGCTGACGACAACAGAAGTGGACAAAGAAACAAGACGCAGCAAATGGACACAGAGAACAGACAACCGGGGGAAGGGGGGGGGATTAAATAAATAAATAAATCTTTAAAAAAGAAAGTGGTAGTCAATTGTCAGGGTCCTTGGGCCTTAAAAGAATCAATGCCCCTCAAAAAACAAACATTCCAATAAACAAATCTAGATGGCTCAAATTATCTACCTTGAGCTAAAGCTTGAAAAGTTGTGATCCAGGGAGGCTGAAGAATATTACTGAGACTTGAAATTAGGAGCCAGTTCTGTGATTTCAATCCAAGTATTCTTTTTGCCGAAAACTCATGATTGAATGAATACACTCAAAACTTACATAATTCTTAAAAAGAAACTCTGCTCATTTTAGCATCTTGCAGCTTTCAAATGCCTCAGTGTTCTCAGTGCAGCCAGCTCCTCCCTTCCCTGGTGGGTACTTACGCTGGTGGAGGCAACTGCTTCCTGAACACTTTCCATAATGAATTCCTTGGTGATCCTGCGAGAGGGCAGCTCATTGAAGAGGGAATTGATCAGGGCCACTTTTGCAGCATCCCGTCTGGCCTCAGCTCTACTTAAGCAGCACTTAAGAAGGGAATGAGAAAAGGAGTCATTAAAGGATTCAGCAGTCTCCCCATTTCATCCCTGCATCAGCGGGTCTCTGCACATTTCTATTCACATATTTTTTGTCTGGGCCTATTCTTTCAGACCCATTGCTAATCCCCCTGATGATCATGCAGATTTCCTTTCAGCTCTAAGGTCTATGCAAATGTCCGCATTGGTCTTCATTTGCCTTTTGTCTTATTTCACAGTCTTATTTCAATGAATGTCTACTATGTACCAGAGCCTTTGCATACTCTGTTAATAAGTAATAAAAAAGTAATAATGGCTCCTGTTGTGTGCTAGGTGATTTACATTCATTATCAGGTCCCTCCACAAATCCTAATCCTTGAGAGAGAAACATGTCAGGAAAGAAGAAAAGTAGAAAAAGGAGAAATACTTATAACACGGTAATTAAAACATAGGTTCTGTAATCAGAATGCTTGGGGTCAAATCCCGGCTCTGGTATTTACTAGCTGGAAGACCTTGGACAACTGCCTCAATTTCCTCCACTGTAAAATGGGACTAACACCATAGAGTTGAGGTTAGAACTAATTAGGTAATAGAGATAAAGCACTGAGAATACCTGGCACAGGGCATACTCTTTGAGGGTTGGCTATCAAGCACATAAATGCCCCAGTCTTATATTTTTTTTCCTTCAGGTTTGCAGGAAGGTACTGCTGCCAATATCAAGAGGACAGGGAAGCAGACTTGGCCCAGTGGTTAGGGCATCCGCCTACCACATGTGAGGTCTGTGGTTCAAACCCGGGGCCTCCTTGACCCGTGTGGAGCTGGCCCATATGCAGTGCTGATGCGCGCAAGGAGTGCCCTGCCATGCAGGGGTGTCCCCGGTGTAGGGGAGCCCCATGTGCAAGGAGTGAGCCCCGTAAGGAGAGGCGCCCAGCGCGAAAGAAAGTGCAGCCTGCCCAAGAATGGCGCCGCACACATGGAGAGCTTGACACAACAAGATGATGCAACAAAAAGAAACACAGATTCCTGGTGTCCTTGATAAGGATAGAAGCAGTCACAAAAGAACACACAGCGAATGGACACAGAGAACAGACAACTGGGTGGGGAGGAGGGTAGGGGAGACAAAAAAAAATCAAGAGGATCCCCTTCCCTAACGTTGGGGTTATCTATTGTTTTTGCTTGTCCAGTAGTTATCCCACACCTGCCTTCTAATATCACTTCCCTGATTTTCTTGAGGACTACTCTCTCTGCTTTGCTCTCAGTCCCTGTGGTTTGGGTGCGACATGCTCCATTGTGCTCTGAAGGGTGTGGCTACAGCCTGGCCAATCAGCACCACATTCCCTTGTCTACAGTGATGGCTCAGGACAAGCACCTGACCTAGTCCAGCCTTTCAGGAACTTTGACTGGAGCTCTGGAAGAGACCTCCCTTCATCTAGGGTTGCTGGAGCTACTGCAGCCATTTTGCTACTACAAGGGAAGAGCCTGCCTCAGAATGGAGGTAATACAGAGGAAAGCAGAGACAAGGGATGGACTATTTCTGAGACTTGCAATCTCATTCGATTCTCTGAATCCAGCTGAACCCAAACTGACCATGATGGGTTTCTCAATTATGTTAACTGATATTTTCCCCTTTTCCCTTAACCTTGCTTTCACTGGCTTTCTGTCATGTGCAGTCATAACAGTCCATATTAATACAAGAAGCTTGAAACTTTCTGTCGTTCTTGTACCTTTTTTTTGGGTTGAATGCAATGTGGCTCATCCACATGCATCCACATGTTGGTTGTCTCCTCTTCCTTGGCCAGCTGGGCCCAAAGTCAGTGGCCATAAACAACCTCTGATTAGTAACTCATTAAAAAAATCCATTTCCCCAAATGCAATGTTTCTCTCCATCCTCCTAGCCTGGCTTCCCTATGTCTGACATGGATCTGTTCTCTGTAACTTGATTGTTTTCTGTCCACTCTGTCTCTTCTTATGAACTAACAATACTGGGTCTTCAAATTCCAGCTGGCATGGAACCTGGGGAACCCAGATGTGGGGGTGAGGCCCTATGAGAACTGGACTGACCCTGGAGTGCACACCTGTTGGAGAACCCCAGGGTATGATGGCCTCTCTTCTGCAAGCTCCTGTGACCCCAAGGCCCACTTAGATCCTATTCCAGGGCTCCTAGTGGGAAAAGCCCAGGGGGAGATGGTCAGACCCAGATTCTGGTCAATGCAGCACTCCTGGCTTGGCAGTTGTGAGACCTGGACCATCTGAACTTTGGAGGCTAATTTCTTCCTTGGACAAATGGGAAGGCTAGACTCTCTAATCTCCCAGGCTCCCTGTGTGATTCTAAGAATCAGTGGAGATTGGTGACTGATTTGAAATAAGAGTGAAGGTACAAAAGACATGCTTCATTTTGTGGTTTCACAGTCTCAAGGACTTTAGACCACCAATGCACCCCTCCAGTTTGCTTTCACCTCCACCACATCTGCCCCATGTTGACCAGCTGATCAGCTCTGATTTGTCTCGGGAACATTCCAAACTTACATTCTTGTGTCCTCCAGAGTCTGCTTCTCCTTTCCATCTCCACAAACCCAGTTTGAGCCCCCTAAGGTCAGGTTTCCCCCTCTAACCTCCTGCACCATATATTACAATCATCACAGACTTGACTAGAGATTACTTGTTTTCCTCCCCACATAGCCAAGGCCTGTGACGTGTCCCTTGGAAGCTTTTTGAGCATCCTCCACAGCATCTGGGCCCAGAGTCAGTGCCTGGAGGGTCTCCTGCATGGTTAGTGCATGGATGAAGTAAATACAAGACTTCCAAAACGGCTGGAAGATGACACTGAGGAGACTGGAAAAACCATCCATTAGGAGCCTAACAAATCAGAAAGATTAAAGGCAGGAGGAGCTGTTTTAACCTACAACAGATGAGAGATTTCCTATAAACAAGAATAGAGCTAAAGTTCTAAAGTGTACATGGAAAGTACTTTAGTTTTTTCCTCCCTGGTGATGAATGACAAGCAAGAAGGCTTGGCACAGCTTCAGATCTCTCTCAGACCACCTGTATTAAATCAGGGGTGTCTGGGCAGTTAGGTTGGTTTTTCATTATGGGTTTGGCTGGGAATTTAAGGAATTTTGAGTTCTAAGTCACCTATTCTGACCATTCCCAAGGCTAGTGGAAGGACCACTGCCCATGCAGGACATGTGCCACATGTAAGTAACTGCCTCACTTTGTGCACCTGTTTGATCATGCCAATCTCGGTTAGTACATCCTCCACCCCACACCCCACTCCCACCCAGGCTGTGAACTCCTTAGAGGTAGGATCTGTGACGTAGTCATCTGTGTTTCCCTGCACCTGGCACGCAGTTTGTTGAATGAATAACTGAATTCAACAGCTTAGGAAACTCAAACACACTGAAAGCACCTGACATAATGTTCAAGAAATCCCCTTAAAGAAAGAATTAAAGACATACACTTCTTACTTAAAAAAAAAAAAAAGTCCCATTTCAGTATGCCCTGTGTGGTACACATAACCCAGTAACATAAAAATATATTAATGCCTGAATTTTGGAGGACTGACTGGCTATTAAGTTCAAATACTCTGAGATTGCCTTTTTCCCACCTTTTTTGTTTACTCTTCTTTGGAGAATCAGTCCCCCATTAAAAAGCAAAGTTTTTGCAAGAATTACCTGACATCTGTAGGAGTAACTCATTTAAATAGGAATTTGGCTCTACTAAATCCATAATAGCGCCTTTGGGATTTCAGAATTTAGAAAATTAGATTCAGATCCAGACACTCAAGAAACTTTATGTAGCATTCTATCTAAATAATAGCAATTTAAACCATCTTTCATAGGGAAAGAGACCTAGTAAACACTACTTAGATAAAAGAAGCTATCTATTTTAAATAAGTCCAGCTAAGTACTAGATCAAAGGCACTCCATACATTTAAAACCAAATGGCACTGCTCTGGAGATCAAAGTGATGTCGGACTGGGAAAACAAAAAGAGCCTTATACCCAGAAGGCATTAAAAAGGACTAAAGAAACAACAAATATCATGATTTTAAAGTGGACACATGTCTTTACTTATTCTATCAGTTCAATTTATAGAATCTTTGGTAAAAATGGGGGAGAAAGTGTACCAATTAATAAGTACATAAAATAAATTCTGAACCATCAAATAACTTTTCTTGCTAGTGTTCTTTGCATTTCTGAAAGACAAGTACTTCAAAATGTCTCTATAATGCTAACCAGCCACTTCTTCAAAATTTTGGAGGTACAAATCCAAATTAGTGAGGGCTGAATATTTTTCTTTAGGGATTTTTAAATGGTGTCTCTCAAACCATAAGGACCTGTGCATGAGCAAGAAACTCAGCCAAAAAGCAACCTCTTGGCATTTCTAGATGAGTGTGGATGCTGCTCTAAGAACAGGCAGTGTTGCTGTTAATGTGATGTCAAACAGTGGGAAACATGCATGAAAATAAAATATGGCAAGTGACAGGACGTTTTCCTGATGTGTCCAAACTGGACGTCAAAGACATCAGTTGAGGACTGAGTGAAGTATGATGTTATTTCAAAACAACTTCCTGCTAGAATTAGACTTCCCAGGTTGTACAGCTTATTCTTCCTACTTTTTAACCAGACCCCAATCATAAATACAGATTTGTAAACTATGCCTTTTCCGCTAACCTTTCTTGTTAATACAGAAAGACAATTTCTGTCCTTTGTACTCTGTGAAAGTGCAGAGCTGGAATACTTAATAGTCAAGACTTTAAGTCAGCTGTGGATTTTTGAAGCATGTGGAGCAACTTGCTTTCCAAGTGGCTAGCAGACTCCACTTAGACATTTATTTATCTTTGTGCTCAGATGCTAGTAGATTATAAACCACTATAATCATTTCAGAACCTACTGGTTCTAATCTAAAATTAAAGCAATAAATAAATAAATAAATAAGAGCATCTATGGCACTGCTTAGGAATGCTATTTAAAGGCTGTGGCCGCCAGCCTTTGAGGTGGCCAGTGATCCCTGCCTCTTGTTATTCACATCCTAAGGTCATACAAAATAAAAGGGGGCCCAAACAAGATTTATTTCAGGTCTGAGTTGAAAGTCCCAAATTTAACCACTCTGCTATTCTGTTCTTCACAGAAATAGACACCCATTCAGGAAAAGAGAAGATAAGAAATTTGGTTAAGGTCACACACAGTTTCTAAATCAGTACAGTGCTTTAGCCAAAGCTCTAATTTTGGCATTCCATGGATCAGTTTGGCATAAGATTCCAAGAGTATCTCTTTCCATCCCAAACTTGACTCATTTAGGAGAAAAGGCCAAGGAAGGAGAAGTTCCTTGTACAGTTCCTTTTGCAAAAAAACTGGGCGTAATAAAGAGGAGTATGTGCCAATAGTTATCTTCTTCTTGTTTAAAAGGGACTTCTTAAGTCTGGGGCCAAGTGAGTATGGGATTCAACCACATAAGGTTGTCTAGCAATTTTTAAGACGTGTTTGGTAACTCTTCAAAAGTAAAAGTCATTCAAATTAAACTTTGCCAGCTCCACTGGATAAGAAATTCCCCAAGACCAAATCATTCTGGTCTTGTATTTTATTCTGAATTTTAGATCACCAATAAGCCACCAGGAGTCAAGGGTCCACTTGGAAGATCACTGCCAAGCCAAGGCCAGAAGTCTGCCTCAAGCATTCAAAACCTATAGTGTTTTATAGTAAGATCACCTGGTGAACTTGTTAAACGTGCACACTAGCAGCCTGACCGACTGAATCAGAATCTCTTCAGATGGATCCCAGTAGGGGATTTGCAATAAGAGCTTCCCAGGTGATTCTGAAGCAGGTGGACTCACAACTCAGAGAAATTTTCCTTCTTTTACTGCTGTGTCTCATTTCTAACTCCAGGGGCAGAACCAGGTTTTGTGGAGCCTGAGGTTTACACAATTTAGGGGACCTATTTAAAAAACCATATGAAATTACAAATAAAACTACGGACCTGCATACAAGCTTCATTAGCTTCATAGTAAATCTACCTCTGCTGACATCAAATGGCTAATTTCTCAATAGAGACTGCTTCTACGCAAGAGTCAAGGAAAACACCATTTAGGTAAACAAAAATTCTTTATGATAGATAGTCTAAAGAGCAAGTAAATGTAAGCCCTTAAGCATGTACTTTAAGTACTGTTGACTTAACTGAGGTTTCAGTTTTACCTTCCTGCTCAGTAGTTTTTATTTCTTCCATGATAACTGTTCAAGTTGGCTGATCCTGCCACACTGTGCAATGTCAAGATTCAGCCAAAATTAATTCGAGAGTCAGGAGTCTGTCCTGAAATAAAATAGTAGCTAGTCAATGTTTTAGAATGGACAGAAGTTGTTAAATTAATTGAAATAAAATGTTGGTAGAGATGTACATGTGATAAATAGAAATGCCTAATAAGACATTAATTTTATAGTTAATTGTTTATGAGCTGTTTTACAATTCTTTATTGGTGTGCTACTTTTCATAGAAACAGCTTCTAGCCAAGCAGACACAATTAAGACTCTGAGTGGTGACTTTTCCATGCTTTGTATTAGAAAATGGACAGGATACATGGTTAAATAGTTGTTTCTGGATCAAGACTTTATTTTACATATAAACCAATTACAGTGCCTTCTTTAGGAAAACATGTGGAAAGACATCAATATAAGTAACTTCTATTTTAAACATGCAACAGACTAGAATTATTCATAAATGTGTTTCCAGGATAGCAAGGAAAAAAAAATGGTCTGCAGATCCAAAATGCATAATATAAAACCAAGTTAGGGAAGCAGATGTGGCTCAAGATTTGGGCTCCTGTCTACCATATGGGTGGCACTGGGTTTAATTCCCGGGGCCTCCTGGTGAAGGCAAGCTGGCCCACACCGTGGAGAGTTGACAGCCCGTGTCGTAGAAAGCTAGCACAGCAAGATGACACAACAAAGGGAGATGCAGAAAAGAGACAGTGAGAGACGTAGCAGACCAGGGAGTTGAGGTGGCTTAAGCCATTGAGTGCCTCTTTCAGAAGGTGGAGGTCCCAGGATCAGCTCTCAGTGCCTCCTAAAGAGAAGACGAGAAGAGAAGCAGACAAAGAATGCGCAGCGAATGGACACAAAGAGCAGACAGCAAGTACAGGCAGCAAGGGGTGGGGGTGGTGAGAGGAATAAATAAAATAGAAATAAATCTTTAAAAAAAACAAAACCGAGTTAGGCACACTTTTACTCTGTTCCTACAAAGGCAGCCTGGGAGTTGGAAGATAGTCTATATGGAGCAATCTTTTGAAATTAACAACAGTAATGCAATAGTATATGGCAAAGACCATCTCTACATGCAAACTCAGAGCAGCAGAGGCTGCCCTCCCTGGGACCAAGGGGAGGCCCTAGTTATTTAGGTAACATGTGCTCAAGAGCACATCTTACTCAAGGGGGCCTCCCAAGCTGGCAGTTTGCAGGCGGCAACCCAAATAAACTGACTGAGAGGTGAGAATTCTCATGCAGATCCTTTAGACTGCTAAGTCTGTCATTCAGGTGCTTGGGAATGTTTTGCTTTGGCCTCCTGGAGTCTGAGTCTCAGCAAGTGACTTGCAGACTTCATGTGTCCCTCCTGCAAGCTCTGGCCAGTATCACCAACACCTCAGTTCCATCCTGACAGCAGCCTTCAGCACAAAGGATACCACAGACCGGCCCTGCTGCTAATTGCACCCTTTTCAGTCCTTTAAGAGCTTGACTGCCCTGGTCTAAGCATGAACATTTGCATATGTTCCAATTTATCTAATTGTGGCTATATTCTCATTTTTTCCCTTCCAGATGCTGATGTGAAAAAGGGTAACCGTTGAAACCCAGTCACCCAAGTTAATACTGTGTGTCTTTCTCCAGAGGTCAGGCTGGCTGCAAATACGTTGGGAGGAATTTGGAGCCCTGTGTGTGCTGGGAATGGGGGTCTTTGGCTAGGTGTGGGGGAGGGTCCTAGCCTGCGTAGCCAATTTTCAGAGAAAACTCACCGGTTCCTGTCAACTGAAAGAAATGTTTCATGCACATGGTGGGTCAGAATGTTATTTTTATAATATAAACCACCTGGCCTCCTCTTTGTTTACCTCTGCTGCAAAAGCTATTCTCCACACATACCTAGACCAAGGTCCCTGGTAACTGTTACAAAACCATGTTGTGTTTTGCTCCTGAGATTTTCTCTCTTTTTCCTTCTTTTTCTTTTTTCAAGTTAAGTGAAGACAAGATGAATTGATTAGGGTTCAAGATTTTGGTTTATTTTTTATAGGTGCTTTGATGTGAAAGGACTTGGTGCTGAACTGGGTGGGGGGGTGTTGGGGAGAGGTGGGGTCAGGCTTTCTTCCTCACTCAGTGACTCGGTGAGACAGTGAGCATCTCCCTGAAGTTTATGAACTTGGGGGTGGAGGAGTCCTGGGAAAATTGTCTGAAGTCTATTTACCACGCCGCCTTTTCCCTAGCAGTCCTTTCACTGTACTCTTCTGTTCTATTTGGAGGCCAAGCATCCCTATTCATTTCACTTGATAAGAAAAGAAACATTCAAGTTAGGGAAGGGGGCTGGGGAATAATTATAGGGTCTCATTAAAATAATATATTACTCGTTTCATGGGGCAAGTCGTAAAAGTTTGATGATTAGCTGATATATGACTTTCAATTGTAAGGGGTTATAACCATCTTTGGGTCTCATTAGTTGCAAAACAGGATGCTTTCCTGTGGATTTCTACCAGGAAATGCCTCTTTTAGAAGTTATGCTACATTGCATAACATGCAGGACATCTGAATCCAGGTATCCAAATATAGAGACAGAGAAGAGGTCATGGATGAATTCAAATAGAAATACTTGGCATTGAAACAGCATTAGTGCAGGGCAATACTCTCAATTTTATGGCAGAAACTAAATCTCTTTCTGGGGTATGGAATGTTGAAGCCAAGCCTTATTTAATAATCAGTAAAAAGAGAGCATTACAATTCCATTTAGTCAAGTTTATGAATTATCTCTATCATAATCAAATTGTCTTTTAGTCATTCTCTCCTGGGAAATACTTAATTTTATAAACTTAGTTTATTCTAATTTAAATATATCTTTAATTTCCTGGACTTTGAGAATAATCATTCAAAGAATGAAAGTATAAGACATGTGTTTTTTATCTGCCAACACAGGTGAAGTGTGCTTACTGCCTTAAGTAACTAAAACTATGCAAAGTTAAACACACCTATTTCTCTTTTGGGTGATAAGTTGCTTGGAAAAGTAGTTTTTCTAAGTATCTTCATAGGAAATAGCCTTGGTTTGAAAACTAGAGTAGCACAAATTCTTTGCTTTTTAGGGATAAAACTTTATAAGGCGCTCATCTGCTGTGAGTGGTCCATCTCATGTCTCCCTACTCTGCAGCATCAAACATTGGCTAGAAATGAAAAAAAAATTTAATCAACAGTTTACCTATGGAAATACCAAATGGTTCAATTTCCTGTGGTGCCTGGCATTATACAAACAGTCTAAGTACCCAACTCAAGTGTTTAACACCTGCATTTTCTGTGAAGCAATTTTAACAATAAAAAAAAATATTTAGGTGGAAAAAGACATGATAATTCAATGAAAAAGTGTCCCACACTTCAGATAAATCAAGCTATCATATCAACGTTTTAGCCAAGGGACATGGTTTTTATTCAATCATAATTCATCTACATAAATAATCACATGGTCTAGTAGGGGAATTTTTGCTTTATACGCCAAATAAAAGTAAAATTCATTAATCTAAGTCACTACAGCAGACGCTATATGGAAGACCACATTATTGGCTTGAAAACAAAACCTGAATCACAAACCTTTTAATGGAAATATAAAATAAGATAAAAAAAAACCAATTAAATTCTTCTTTTGGATTTGAAAACAAAAACAGCTGCTGAAATGAGTGGTTTCCCTTTTGGAGTTCATCAAGAGGGGAGCCAGACATTGATATGATGGCTCTTGTGTTTCTCTTATTGTAAAAAATGGAAATTTCTGAACAGTTTTCATGTCTTGATATGTGGCTGGGGAAGGATTAAACTGCCTAGACAAAAACTGCATAAAGAAAATAGGTCCAAAATATATTAATTTCTACTAATGCCTATAATATTAGAAAATGGTTTCTTTTATAAAAGAAAGTATTACTTTCTAAAAGAAAAATTATTTTGTACATACAGATGATTTTATTTACTGTGCAGAAATACAAAATAAAATTTTATTTTCACTTATCTTTTTCTATACCATAATAGTTTATGAAGGCATGGCGTAAAGTTAGGGTAATAGCCACTGTCTCTGTTTTTTGTGGGCTGTGGTGTCAAGACACTGTAAATTGTTTAATTAGTCTTCATGTGCACAAGCCTCCCATTTACTTCAGTGGAAGATTTCTTTGCATAAAAACTTGTGGTTTGTGTCCCTCAGAGTCGTTTAACTGCTCTCCTTTTATTAATCAGAAAACTAAAGCACAGTCTGAATACCATTTTTCTCAGGAATGAATGAGCATAATCTCTTACCGCTTTCATGAAACTGCCTGAACCAGAGGGATTAATCCTGCAATACAGTCTCATACTCTACTTCAAGTATTTTCAATTACTTGGCACCATTGGAGGTGACATCCACGGCTCAGTAAGAAGGCTACTGCTGGCATAATGGTCTCTCCATGTCTTAGCACATGCTCTTGGCATTAATAATCCATCATAAAATGATTTGCAATGCACAGGGGTGACATTTGATTATGTGAAAGGCATTGCAGGAATGAGCACATTGGCTCTTACAGACCAACTGCTGGCAAAAACATGATGAAATATTATATGGTGAAAAGAGCATTTAAGATGGTTTTCTGAATTGACAAAGTATAAAGACATTGCTTTAGGAAACCTTTCTTTTTTGTTGTTGTTTACCCCCTTGTTTTCCTTTTCCAAATCATCTCTGAAAACCAAATGGGTTAAGGGGCCAGGTTTGGCAGCTGATCCGGAAACACATTTTTGAAACATATCTGACTCAGGAAATTCTGGATCTTCTTAAGCAAGGATGTTAACTGTCCTCTTGAGAACTTTAAAATATGATGATTTAAACATAAGGAAGAGGAAACCCTCTTATGATCAGAGAAATCACCAAGAGTTCTCCCAGCTGAAGAGATCAGTTTTTTTCATTTTGTTTTCTACTTTTTAAAGACCATGAGAAGGATGTTGAATGTACTACCTAAGGGAGGGCTTATCATTTTGTTTAGAAATTTATGAGATGATTGGGCAATTCATAATTCTAAAGGTAGCAAAAATGAAAACAAGTACACTAGAATCTCTCAGACTTGCATCCCCGAGATCCATTCACTGATCTGTCAAATGCATAATATCCTAGATCAATTATAATTACTGTATTTATTACAGATAGCACATGCCTGGGTATGATTATGGCCAAATCTTGGCTATTCATAGTCATGGGGGTATAGTGGGGGGAACTTACTAGGCATAAATTAAATTCAGAGAGAATTAGAAGGTCTTTTTAATCAATACTTTCAAATTTACCCACTTCAAAATCTTCAACCACAGATATGAACATCAGCTGATGTTAATATTACTGAATTTCCCTCCCTAGCCCACCGTCTTGTAGAGTTAGGAGTTGACTATTGACTATATACAAGAACAGACAAACATTAAATTCAGTCAGTCATGGGCTTTGTTATTCATGTATTTAGCTTATTCATTCAATAGCATTTGTTAGACATTTACTACACACAAAGCACAATGCTTGGAGTCATGTGGGACATAAAGACACAGGGCCTGACATTTTATTACAGAGACAGAACATACACATAAGTAACTTTAGTGTAAGGTGGGACACTTTAAGTACCAAAACAGAAACAGAGATAACTCCTTTGGGAAACCAGAGGAGGTAGATGGTTCTAGCAGTAAGGATGAAGGAAAATTCAGGGAGAATGTGGTGTTTGAGTGGGGAAGATAGGTAGGGTTTAGACATGAAGAGAAAGGGGCAACAGTACTTCGAGAGGAGGCTACAGTGTGAGTGTGGGAGTGGTTAGAAGAGGTCAAGGCATGGATGAGGAACAGTTAGGATGAAGTATACAGTGTTCAAGACAGATTTGAGGAAATAAGGTTGAAAGGAAAGGTTCAGACCAGTTGTAGTCTTTATTGCCAGAGTTTACTGAGAAGGTAATAGGGAGCCACTGATGCCTGTAGCTACCTGGGTATGATTAAATTTGATTGGGCCACGTCATTAGGGTGTTGAGGCCCCACTCAAAACCAATTGGTTGGTTTTTTTTATTTTTTAAGATTTATTTTACTTATTTATCTCCCCTTACCCCACCCCCTCCTCACCCTGGTTGTCTGTTCTCTGTGTCCATTTGCTGCATGTTCTTCTTTGTCTGCTTCTGTTGTTGTCAGCGGCATGGGAATCTGTGTCTCTTTTTGTTGCGTCATCTTGCTGTGTCAGCTCTCCATGTGTGTGGCACCATTCCTGGGCAGGCTGCACTTTCTTTCACACTGGGCAGCTCTCCTTACGGGGCACACTCCTTACACATGGGGCTCCCCTATGTTGGGGGCACCCCTGCATGGCATGGCACTCCTTGCGTGCATCAGCACTTCACATGGGCCAGCTCCACGCAGGTCAAGGAAGCCCAGGGTTTGAACCGCAGACCTACCATGTGGTAGACGGACACCCTAGCCATTGGGCCAAGTCCATTTCCTGGTTGGTTTTTATAAAGGGTATTTATTTGGGGTAGGAGCTTACAGATACCAGGCGATAAAGCATAAGTTACTTCCCTCACCAAAGTCTATTCTCACATGTTGGAGCAGATGGCTGCCGATGTCTGTGAGGGTTCAGGCTTCCTGGGTTCCTCTGCGCTCAGCTCCTCTGTTTTCTCCAAAAGGCCAGTTATAGACTATGAGGCTTTCTAGGCTTTGTCTCTCTCCGCAAGGTCAGCTATAGACTATTAGGCAAATGGCTCTGTCTCTCTCCCTAGGGCTCCAGTTTAAGATTTCAGCATCAAACTCCAACATTGAAAGCCCCCAACACTGTCCTTTGCCATGTCTTTTATCTGTGAGTCCCCCCCCCCACCTAATGACTGGCCCAATCAAAGCTCTAATAATAACTTAATCATGCCCAGGTACAGACCAGATTACAAACATAATCCAATATCTATTTTTGGAATTCATAACCATATCAAAAAGCTATACTTGGCAATCATATTTTTAATTTCTTGTTTCCTGTATTCTCATTTTTTTCAAAGCTATTTTAGGGGTAAATATCCTCTCAAAATTTTCAGAGGATATTCATTATAATACTCTCTTTTTTACTCTGCTGCTTGAATTATTTCTGTTCTTTCATTTGCTTGCCTTGGTCTTTTCTCTTATGCTTTTGGTTTTCCTCAGATGTTTGGTGATCTTTAATTCTCCTTTGACATTCATGGGCAAAGTGGATTAGTTGAGGTGACCACAAAACCTTCTGTGTTTGAGTAGTCTGTTTCCCCAGGAGCTCCCCTCTGAATGGCAGGGCAGAGGGGAGTTCCTTATGAGTGGGCAGGGTATGCTGACTGACAGACGGACTTGGAAGGCGCCATTGCTCTTAGAGGCACAGGTGGGTTGATAACCCCTTCCTAATTGCTGGAATAAGAGACCCCTCATCTTTGTCTTTGTTGTCTCGGTTTACATCAAGCTTTGTTCTGTGGCTCCTCCACCCACACTCAAGGTCATCCCCACGAGGCAATTCACTTTTATGAGTCAGGGGTCAAAATCTACTGCTGACCACTGCTCAGAGTAGGGACCGGTAAGACCAGACCTGCTGGATGGACCAGACCATTTGGAAAGCGGTTCTTTAATTACCTTTGCAATTACCCCAGGGCTCCCTCATGCCCTTTGTATTTGCTCTTCTGGACCTAGAGTTTCTTTAGTTCTTCACCTTCACCCTACATATCTCCTACACATGTTTAGATTGCGGTATTTTTGCACCTAATAATTTGATTCCACTTCCTTTTATCTCTCAGGATTGCCTCAAAAGTTCAGTTCTTCTTTTCTGTTTTGCTTTATGTTTAGAGCAATAAAAATGTTCTAAAATTGATTGTGGTGATGAATGTACAACTCTGATTATCCTAAGAGCCATTGGTATTGATGTACACTTTGGATGGATTGTATGGGATGTGAAATCTTTAATTTAAAAAAGTTCAGCTCTTCCAATGGCAACTTTTATTGTTTTTCAGCACTGTTGAGAATTAACTTATTTTAAAGTGTATCAGACATTTTAAGGCATTTTAGACTAGATATGGGTTTGAGGAATGCACCAAGGCCACCATTGTGATTCAGTCTCAGTCTTTTTGTAGTATTTTACATGCTAAAAAATGCAGTTCATCTTGTTGACTGTGGCCAGCTTTGCAGCCTTTTTGAGAACTGTTTTTTGGGGTTTTTTTTTAAAGATTTATTTATTTATTTAATTCTCCCCCTCCCCCGGTTATCTGTTGTTCTCTGTGTCTATTTTGCTGGGTCTTGTTTCTTTGTCCGTTTCTGTTGTCGTCAGCGGCAGGGGAAGTGTGGGCTGCGGGAGGCACCATTCCTGGGCAGGCTGCACTTTCTTTCGCGCTGGGCGGCTCTCCTTACGGGAGGCACTCCTTGCGGGAGGCACTGCTTGCGGGAGGCACTGCTTGCGGGAGGCACTGCTTGCGGGAGGCACTGCTTGCGCATGGGGCTCCTTGCGCGTGGGGCTCCTTGCGCGTGGGGCTCCTTGCGCGTGGGGCTCCTTGCGCGTGGGGCTCCCCTACGCGGGGGACACCCCTGCGTGGCAGGGCACTCCTTGCGCGCATCAGCACTGCGCATGGGCCAGCTGCACATAGGTCAAGGAGGCCCGGGGTTTGAACTGCAGACCTCCCATGTGGTAGACGGGCGCCCTAACCACTGGGCCAAGTCTGTTTCCCCTTTTTGAGGGCTGTTGAATCCTGTGGCCCAGGTTTAGCCTTCTCAGCTTTAATCATGGCTTAGATATCCAGAAACCACTGATAATAATTTGAGCAGAACACGCTTTCTCTCCACCTCCTCACTTGACTGTAAACTATTTAAAGACAAAGCCTATAGCTTGTATTTTTTCTATATTCCCAAACCATACTGAGCCCTTTAAATCCTTATCAAAGGATGTAGTCCCTGCTTCTAAGCACCTGTTTACCCTCTAACCTTCCATAATCTGACTTGCATCCCTTTCTTTCCACAGAACTTACTCTTCTGAAGGTTATCACGGTCTTACATTCATCACAGCCAATGGGCACAACTCACTGGGTGTCTCTGCTGCGACTGACCCTGGTTCACAGCATCTCCCCTGTCTGGAGCTGTCACATGCCTTCGTTTATAGAAATCCCCTCTTCTGGCTCCTTGTCTCTCTCTGGCCAGTTCTCAGTCATTTTGGAGGAATACTTTTCCTTTTATTTTCCCCCCAAAACTGTTCCTGTGAGCACGCTTTGATCTTATTTCAAACATTTTCCCCCGCAGTGATACCTTATGGCCATGGCTTCAGCTCAGAAATGTAGAAATTCAACCCAGATCTCCCTCCTGAGCTCCAGGTCCTATATTTGGTGGTCTATTGCACATTCTCTGCCTAGAAGGCTTCCAGGAACTTCCTACTGTGTCTGTCGTCATCTTCCACAAACCTGCTCCTCCTTCTGTATTTCCCACCCAGTGGCCAAAGCCAGAGCTAAAGCATCATCCTAATACTGGCATCAATCTACCTTAGTCATTTCACCTTTACCTCTCAACGTATTGTGTATGTAGCTCATCTCTCACTTTCCCACCAGCCTCTTGGCCTTTAGCATCGGTTGCCTGCAGAACATCTTCAGGCTACTGCCACAGTAATTCTTTCTGAAGCATATTTACTAAATCACTCTCCTACTCAAAATCCTTCAGGAGTTTGGATTTTATACATGCCTTTGCAAGGCATGAAGATCTATTATGGTTTGATGTGAAGGCCTACCTGGCCTCTCCTATCATTTCCCTGCCACACACACTTAAACCCTCTGCTCCCACAATTCTGAAAGTGCTTGCTGTTCCCTTTTGCTCCGTGCGTTTGCACACACCATCCCCTATGCCTGGAATGTCTTCTCCCTCTTTTCTGACTGGCAAAGATAGCCTCAACCTGCAAGTCTCAGCTCGCCTTGTACTTCCTGCAAATCCCTCCTTGATGTCCTGCAGGCTGACATAGATTTGTGAGTCTATTTATTAAATTATTCCTTCCTCTCTTCCAAAAAAGCAACATAAAACATATATGCCAAGGATAAAACAAATGAGTGAGGCAATAAGCCTAAAGGGAGAGTAAAGGTGGAATTATAAAATAATATACGAGGTTAGTCCCCAAAATTATATGATGTTAAATTCTATAGATTTACATTATTGAAAGGTACACTGGAAATTTGCCTCTGGGTTTCCTAGTTGTCAAAGCTAAGAGATAAACTTGACTGCCTGTGAGTTTCAGTGTTCATAAGCTAAAAAGTGTCTGTCAGTACTGAATCTTTAGAGATAGTTTACCGCACTAAAGTAGTACTTCTGTAAAGGAATGATAAAATTAGACGTTCCTTGCCTTATGCTTTCATTGACCTTTAAATATGACTCTAGATAATCACTGTAATTTTGTTTCTTGTTCATTGATTTCCTTAGGGTAAGGACCATATCCCCAGTGCTTGGCCCAATGTTTGATATTTCCTCATCATTCAATGAGTATTTGTTACACACTGGATTACCAGGACTTGATGGTTAATGTGGGCAAATGTTTTGGGGTAAGTAGTTGTAAAATTAGAAATATAGTCATTTGCTCCCTATCACATATACAAGCATAACAAAGATTTAACCAATCAGAAGAATCTTTAAAATAATTATGAATACTTGGAATACCTACTGTGTACTAGACAATAATGCTAAACACATTGCATGTATTTATTGTACAACCCCCAACCAACATTGTGGGTATTATTCCTCATTTCAAAGTTGAGGAAATCTAGGAGTTAAATGCTTCCCAGGGGCATACAGTCAGAGGCAGAACCTGGGCACAGCACAGGAGGCCTGAACCCAGCTTTAGGATTCTCAGCACTTCAATGTTGGCTTGGGCTTTGGGTGTATAATTTGGTTACAAAGTTCATGAGAGTAGACTTTAAGTATGAGTATCAGGGTGTTATGGATGAATTGTGCTCCCTAAAAAGTCCTCACCCCAAGACCTGTGTATGCCAATTTATTTTTAAACAGGATCTTTGAAGATGTTACTTAAAACAAGATCAGATTGGATTAGGGTGGGCTCTTGATCCAATGTAATGGATGTCCATACAAGAAGACGAAATTTGGACACAGTAAGAGAGAGACAGAGAGAGAGGACCACATCCTGGAGGCAGAGAGTGAATTACGCTGCCACAGCTGAGGAACACCATGGATTACCAGCTACACACTGCAAGCCAGGAGGGAGGCATGGAACGCAGCCTCCCCTTTAAAAGGGTGCATAGCCCTGCCAGCATTTTGATTTCAGAAGTAAATTTCTGCTGTTTAAGCCCAATAGAATGTGGTACTTTGGTATAGCAATGCTGGCAAACTAAGACACAGACTACGCCCTGTAGCTCAGGGTCTTGCCATAGTTCTCTCGTTCTTTAAGTTTTTATTCAGAATATTTTGAGGAAAAGAGCAGCAGCTAAATAAAGTGGTGTGTTAAAAGATTTGTTTTCCATAAAGACATATCAGGGGGCATCCTAAAATAAAATGTTTCCATTTTAAAAAAAGGGAATATCTGACAGATTTTTCCAGTATATATAATGGAATATGGCACAGCTTTTTTCACTAAAACCAAGGAAACTTACAATGTTAGCATTGTATAAAAGGGTTTACTCTATTTGAACCCAATTAGCTTTCACTGACAAATTAATGCTTCTTACCTGAAAGTTGCCAAAACAGCTCCCCCCTGGGAGGGTCACGTAACTCACAAAGGGAGGTCCCGGAGAAGGCAGCGACTCATAGACCACTATGCCTTCACTTGGAAATGCAGCCCTCTGCTGCTGCTTGCTTTCCCAAAATTCCTGTAACATTGACACAACATTCACTGAAAAAGAAGAAACATCAGCAGTTAGGATAGACATCCCTGGCAAAAACAAAATTTTATTTGTGGGTTGGATTCTGTAACATGTTGGTTCAAGTGTAAGTAGAACAGAGTGTATGTATGACAGGAGTGCTTTCAGTTGAGAAAGAAGCTTAAAATATTTTTCAGTTATGAAAGAAGCTTATATTTTAATTTGAATGTATTTATTTCCTCATGAGTAAGACTTAAATGGTTTTGCTACCCTAATTGTGACAACATTGTGTAACAAATTGTGTAAATTTATATAAATTAATTTAAAAAAATATCAAAATTTAAAATCTCACTCGGCCTTTTTAGAAAATCTGCCTTAATAAATTTCTTTCCAGAATGGTGGTTTTCCAGGGCCCCTTTTCCATTTCTTTGCAAAGTGAAAGCCAAATTGGGAGGTAAAGATGTCAGCAATGTGATTTTAATTGGGACCCACCTATTATAAGATTTGAGAGGAGAAAGGAAGAAAGAAGAAAACAATATCATGTTCTTCCTATCCCAGTTTAAAGGAGAATGAAGGCGACCGTGGAATAAACAGGCTAGAGAAAAGCATGAGCGAAACTAATAACATGGAAACTTTGTTAAAGACGAGGTCTGTTAGATGACTTTAGAAAACACGGTAATGGCTATAGCCATGTGTTTTAGATTAAATGACCTGTGATAGCCTGCAGAAGTTCCAGATCAAATTAGGTTGGTTTGTTTATTCTGTACTGCAAATTGAATTCTGGAAATTAACAAGGGTAATAGAATTGTAGACTCAAAAGAGACCTTACAGGTCATGCAGGCAAAGCTGTGCCTAATGCAGGAGTTCCTGGCACAGCTCTGCTGATGACTGCTCCTCTGGCCTGTGCCTGAATGAATGGATGGACGGGGTACTTGGCACTTCTTAGCGCAGCCCAGTTCAACTGTGAAGACGTCCTTGGGACTGAGCTGAAATCTGCTGTTCTTTAAGGTTCAGGCACTGGATCTATTTCTCATCTCTGGAGACTCATAGAAGTTTATCCCTTTATCCACATGAGATCCCAACACACAGTTGAAGGAATTGTAGGATATCTGTTGATTTTGCCTGCCTGGCATTTACTCCCCCTCTTGTGGGAATAGAACAAAGTTTTTCCTTGAAGAACCGCCTTTCCTTCAACCATGAAGTCTCTGAGGATTGTGTGGGGGTGGGGATGGGGTAGGTGGGATTTGACCAAAGCTAAGCCATTTAGAGTCAGTGAGTCCAGGACTTTCGTTGGAAGTGGATGATGAGATTCCCTTTTCTCACTAGGATCCCTCGGGAGATAGGAGGTAAGTGTGGCACCGCCACTGCAAGGTCAGAAACCTGTGAGAAGAAACCAACACAGAGTGGGACAGAGCCAAGAGATAGAGAAAGAAGGAGTAAGTGCTGAAGGCACATTCTGAGCCCCTAGTTCCAGCTGTGCCCAAATCCAGGATCCTTGATTGGACTTTTGAAGTATCTGGCCCACCACATCTGCATCATTTTGAACTGGGGGTCTCTCACTTGCATATGAAAGTATACTACCACAGACAACTCTCATGTTCCTCCAAAGTTCCAGATTAAATAATCTTTTTTCCTTCAAACATTCTTCATGTTACACGGTGTCTGTGCCCTTTGCCATTCTCCTGAATACATTCCTGGATGTGCTTTAAAATACTGGGCTTTGATATTTCTCAAAGAGTTGGGAGTGCCAGTGTTTCACCTAGGGCAAAAACATTGCAAACTTCTAAGCTGTTTTCTAGAGCACCTGGCTCTTGGACCTCAAACTCTAGGTCACTGGTCAAGTTCACAGGGTGAAGTTCTGGCACATTCCCAAGGCTCCTAAGGACTTGATGGCCAGGGCATGTTTTAAAATTCTGCACTGTTTAGTATTTGAGAAATGTTTTGGTGAAGAAACTGAAAAGATAGGACTATAAGAGGGGATAATTGAATTAGCCAATGAAATCCATGTTGACATGGTCAAGTGAAGAATTGGTAATTAGTTTTTTTCATTCACTCAAAAATACTTGAAATAATATTTTATACCAGTTGATGTAACTCAAAATAGAATAATTTTCATTTTCTAAACAGTATTTTTGCCTTCTTCCCTCTCCATCCTCTCACTCTCAAGAAAACAAGGATTTATGAGCTGGCAAATTGTTTCTACTTGCAGTTGACCTCCAGAATTCAGCAGAGGTGTCCTGAAGATTGAAACCTGAAATGAAAGCCAGTGGACTGTCCCTCTGCTAATCAGCAAGGCCGTTAGCCTCCAATTTTAAGTTTGTTCACTGTCAAATGATGTCAGCTAAGAAATGGAGTAGAAAGATGGGGATACGTGATTATCTAGGGAGAATGAACACCAGAATTTTGGCACATAAAAGCTATTCGGATTGAAGAGTTCAAAGGTATGTACTAAATAAAATTTATGCATGACTAAAAACAGCAGCTTTCAAGTTTTTCATTCTGCAACCTTAGAAGATCTCTGTGATGGTCCTATGTATGTCATCACCCCTAAAGAGTGCAACATATGTACATGCACACACAAAATCCATCTTTCTATCTATCTCCTCTTGTCGGCTGGAAAACTAGATGAATAGAGTGCAGAGGGAAGAAAGCCAGCTTGCTTTGTTTGGAATTCCAAAGATCAGTATATCAGAGCATGCTTTATTTATGAACTACGTTCTCTTTTATTTTCTTGAATCAACAAGGCTTATGGACAATTTCAAAGAAAATGTGAGCAGAGGTTCAAGTTCTGCTGAAGAAAACCCACCCAAGTTTGAGAATGGCCCTCACTATGTAGTTTAGTCTCCAGCTGCAGTGGCACCTTTAGTTCTCAGCAGACGATCCTGCCTTCTATGTTATAGAATAAATTGTGCTAACAAGTGTGATACCCATCCCTACATTTAGGTACCTGTCTGTACAAGTGCCCAGCTCCACTTTATTTCCTCTAGTCTCAAATGAATTTGTGTTGCTTTTCCTGGGCATTGTCTTATTAGTCATTTCTTTGATGTCCTATTTTTAAACGTTTCCTCTTTACTCTTCCTTTCCAGCAGCTAGAAGCACAAGAAAACAATGAATGAATGAATGAATCAGTGAAATGAAAAACTCAACTTGTGACTATTACTGGATATCAATTAAAATTTTCCCACTATAGCCACACTCCTGAAAAGAATATTCTACATTGACCGTGTCTGCTTCCTGATCTCCCGTTCATTCTTTACCCCAACACAGTGTGGCTTCCCTCTACATTATCCCACTGAGATAACTCTGGCAAATATCACATCTCGTAGTTTTCAGACGTTATTTACCTGACCTCTTAACTGCATTGACACAGCTAATCAATTTCTTCGAGAAACTCTTATCTCCCTAAGCTTTTTGAACAGTATTTTTTCCTGATTCTGTTCCCATCTCTCTAATGATTTCTCTGCAGTCTGTTTTGGGGATTTCTCTTCCTTTGTTCACCCCTCATGTTGGTTTACATAAGAATCTTTGTCCTTGTCTCTTTACCGCTCTCCTTGAATGAGAGAACCTGTCTCTGTAACTCCAACAATAATACATACCCACAGCTCCCAAATTGCTCTCCTGAACTCTGGATCTGTAACTCTATCTTTGTTAATAGGTATTTCCGTTTGGGTGTCACACACTCAACATATTCCCTACTTCAATTCATTTTCTTTTCCATAAAATCTTCTCTTCCTCCTGAATTACTTAGCAAGTGATCTTACCATGTACTCAGTAATCAAAGTCAGAAACCTCACAGAAAACTTAAGCTTCATTTCCTGTTTCCATATCTAATAAATGCCCAACTGTTATCAATTTCATATCCTTGATGCCTCCCAGTCATGACTTCCTCTCAGTCCATACTGCCATTGCTATACTGGCTCACACTCATATCTCACCAGTATCTCATATCTCACCAGTATACCACTATTCCCTCCTGATACCAATCTTCCTCCTGAGCAACCCATCTGTATTAGTCAAAGGGGTGCTGATGCAAATACCAGAAATTAGTTTGTTTTTATAAAGGGTATTTATTTGGGGTAGAAGTTTACAGTGACCAGGCCTTAAAGCATAAGTTACTTCCCTCACCAAAGTCTTTTGCCATGTATTGGGGCAAGAAGGCTGCTGATGTCTGCCAGGGTTCAGGCTCCCTGGGTTCCTCTCTTCCGAGGGCTGCATTTCTCTCCAGGCTCAGCTGCTCTGCTCACTCCACAAGGCCAGCTGTCGACTCCAGGCAAATGGCTCTGTCTCTCTCTCTGGGGTTTCTGCCATGAGTAAAGAGCAGTCTCTAATCCTCTCTGTTCATCTCCTGTGTGTTCACTTCCTGGGCTACAGCTCAAAACTCCAGCATCAAAACTCCAACATCAAAACTCCAACTCTGTCCTTTGCCATCATTTTATCTACCCTACCGATGTGACCCAATCAAAGCCCTAATCACACCCAGGTACAGACCAGTTTACAAACATAATCCAGTATCTATTTTTGGAATTCACGAACCATATCAAATTGCTACACCATCCTGCAACTGTTTCCAGGGTAATCTTTCTAAATCACAAAGTTGATTAAATTTCTCACATCAGCTCAAAATACTTCGGTGGGCCCCTCATTATCTATCTGCCAAAGGGGTGCCAATGCAAAATATCAGAAATCTGTTAGCTTTTATAAAGAGTATTTGGGGTAAAAGCTTATAGTCCAAAGGTTGTGGTAAGTCCAAGTCATGATACCGTAAGAGGTACTTTCTCACCAAACTCAGTTGCCATGTGTTGAAGCAAGATAGTTGCTGATCTCTAGCTGGTCTCTGCCTTCTCCTCTGGCCTTTTCCTCTTGAGTCTCCATGGGCCCAGCTTCTTCCCAATTTCAGGTGCAGGCTTGCATAGGGCTTGTCTCTCATGGCTTCCTGTATCAGCCTTGGCGCTCTTCCCAAGGTCAACTCTAACCTATCAGGCAAATGGTCCATCTCTCTGCAGGGCCCCAGGATCAAGAATGTCAGAGCTCTCTCTCTTCCTGTGTCTTCTTGACTGAGCGTCCATTTATATTGGCCCACCAAGGGGGCCAGCACTGAATCTGGGTTATGCCTTACACAGCCCTAGTTAGCCCAATCAGAAGCCCTAAATTGATTTTATCAAGTAAACTTAATCAGAGGCCCCTCACCGAATTTAATACAATCAAAGAGTATTATACCCAGAGGAAGAGATTAGTTTACAAACATAATCTTTCTCTTTTTGGGACTCGTGAATAATCAATAACTCCTTGGCAAGGCATAAAACACCCTATGATCTTGCCACTCTCTCTCTCCAAACTTCCCTCCTCAAGTTCATCCACACTCCTTAAACCCACATGCCTCTTGTGCTCCTGGAAGCCCTGTACTTCCTCCCATTCCTCCTCCTAACATGCCCTTCTTTCCACTCTCTACTGTATTCTTGGGTGCCACCTATTCATTTTTTTTTTCTGGAGTTACTGCATGCATCAGCTTCTCAGAAATGAAAAGAAAAACTAAACAAAATAACCTCTAAGCCTTCACTACTCAAAGTATGGTTCCCCAAGAAACAACGCAGATATCACTTGGGAGCCTGTTAGAAATACTGGGATCTAAGGTCCCGCCCAGGCCTTATGAACCAGAATCTGCATTTTAACAAGATTCTCAGGCAATTTGATGCAAATTAAGGAATGAGAATTCCTGTGCTGTAGGCAGAAGTGGCTACCCCCACCTCCCTTATCACCCACCCATTATATACCAGGCACTAAGTATTTTCTCATTTAATCCTAAATAGCTCTTATGAAAGCATTATTATCATCCACATTTTAGTGAAGAGAAATAAAAGAGCCTCAAGGGACAATCACACATCTATTAAGTTGTGGACCTGGGATTTTTAAGCTAGTTTTTTTCTGAGTCTGAAGTTTCTGCTCTTCACTCATCCCAAGATACTCCCTGAAATAATGCAATGGAAATTTCCTGTCTACCTCTAATAGAGACTGAGACCATTGGAGGAAGAATTAGACTGTCTTTTTCTATCCATGCTAGGAATGTAGTAAGAGCAAACAAATGAGTACTCGGATGTCATCAAAGGTACAGATGAATTGCTCCATTTGTGCAGCTGTTGGTAGGGGAGGAATATGGAAGGGACCTTCCATAGGAATCACTTCACCTACCTTCTGCCATGAGTCATTTGCCTTATATTTGTTCTTGAAAAAGTCCAGTCAAGGCCAGTATTTGTAGTTTTTCACATAAGTACTATGAAGTGTTTCTAGCTTGGAACTGAACATGCACTGAATGAGTCTGTGTTCACGTAAACAGGCCTCCTGATGCTCAATCTTCATTGCCAAACTTTGTTCTGGTGTAAAGCAATGGTGTCAATACCTGTGGAACTTATGCCTGAGAAGGGGCTTTGATGGAGGCCCCCACTTGGGTCTCTTCTTTCAAGGAAAGATGACCAAAGGAGGGTCACAAGAGGAAATGACAAAAGACTGGTGAGGGGCTTGGTGCAGGATTCACAGGTGGAGGGGTGTGAGGAAAAGCCAAGGTCAGGTCTGTCTGCCCGATTGTGCCCTGGATTTCAGTCACCTGGTAATCTGGAACACATCGTTTTTGGTTATGCATTATTTCTTCCCAAGTTTCTTAGTAAAAGTTCCTTTTGAAAACCATCTACTCTATCTCAATGGACACTAAGGAAAACGGATTCATCCAAATCCAGGACGAGATAAATTGGTCATCTAGAATAACCCTGACCACCAGTTGGGAAGGTGGTAGTGAATCCTTAGCTGGAGCCCTGGGAAATGCAGATGGTAAACAATTTGTCTGACTCTGGAGTAAGGACAAGCTGAGCTGAATGGCCCTTCTGGCCCAGAGTTTAACATGCATAGTTCATTTTTGGGCCTTGACTTTATCATGGTAAACTGATGTTTAACCAGTAAAATTATTACCATTGTGGTAGGGAGGAAAAGGAGAATTGTCAAGGAGATCCTAGGAACAATGTCATGAAATCCAGTTCCTTTTTGTGGCTTCAGTCTGCTTATATCATCTGAAGGTAAAGAAAGCAACTTACTTCTCAATTAACTTTGCAGATCGAACTTCTTAATCCATTCCACTGCCACAGATTGCTTTTTCAGACACAAGTGATAGACCACTTTAGCAGTTTTGAATAGTTCGTGTATCAACAAGACAATTTGTTATGTGGTTTATAGACATTAGTGTGACTGCTTTCTTCTTCACTTTTTATTTGTGAAGTGAATGAACACTGAATGTTCAAAGTGGCAATTAGGTCCCCAAGCAAATCTCTCATAAATGAAGTTTTCCTCTTACCTTTTCTCAAACTTTCTTTTTGATTACAAAGTTCAGTACTGAAGCTTTCACATAAGGCAGGTGACAGATGAAAACATCAAAAATGGAGAACACCTTGGCTACCCCACCTTCTGACCCTTTCCAGCAGAAATCCTCAATTTGCTTCAGTCAGGACAATCTTTTACATGTCCCTGTACACATGGTGCTTATTTCTCATCTGTGCTTCTGTTCAAGTTTTCTCTTCTATTTTGAATGTTGTTTCTGCCCCCTCCCTTCCATCCATCCAATTTATTCCTAATTCCAGAGGAAATGTCACCTCCTTCATCATGTCTTACTCACTTGTTCCAGGACACATGCATCCCTTTCACTGAGCTCTTATTCCATTAGTGGCCCTGTGTCTTAGTACTTAATCTCCTATAATCCATCCTAATAAAATTGATGTGGTGCTCCTGGCTAAATTTATCAAGTCAGGCTTGGCCAGACTTCCTTCTGGCCAGAAGAAAGAAATACCTTAGAGTAGCAATTCATCTTAGAGAATATGGTCTTCTCTTAGTTAACTTTGTTGCATGAGTGTTTCTTCTCTGTCCCTTAGACTGTGAGATTCTAAAGGGCAATGATCCTGGTTCATTTTTCTCTCCTTGGTATCCAGCATGGGGTAAGTGAAGGGAATACAATAATGGAGAGGTCAGGACTTCCTTCTGGAATAGGAGGTTTTGCATATGAAACATCCCAGTACCCACACAGCATAGATGTGGTGGTGGCGGCCACACCCCAGCTAGAGATGGTAGAGAGGGTGCAGAAAGATGAAGTCTGGTCAGAGTAGACAACATAGTTGCTGGTCACTTCCTCTATCGGTTTTACCTTCACAATACCTAGGACTTAAAAAACTCTGAACATGGATGATAAGTTTGCCTTGGCATGCCAACTTGAATCAATTCATGTTGACTGCCTGGGACTCTCTTTTGAAAAGGATTTGAAAGTAGTTTCTGGGATCAATGGAAAAGGACACTATACTCTTAACCAGGAATGTGGCACTGGAGTGGTTGGTATATGTGGACCTTAACATTGACAGTATAGACTAAGTGACAAATTTAAGGCAGGTCTCTGCCCTGAGATTTACAACCTGATTGGGAAAATAATATATTCATAATACAATTGGTGAATAAAATATTAAGTGTGATAAACTGTATGGCAGAGATATTTGAAAGTGATATTAAAGATGAAAATTTGAAACAGTTATTAAATAAATGCAAGAGAAAATGAGGAAATACGGTCTAGGTATGGGCTAAAGAGTGGAGAAAAATCTGCCTAGGAGGAGAGCCTGAGCTGAGCCACCTCAGAGGAACAAGCGGGTAGAAAGGGTGAGAAAAGGGAGAGAAATTGTGCTCACAAAGGAGTGAGCTGGTATTTGACAAAGAGTAGGAGAAACATGTCTGAAACATTTACTGTGCAAGGAAGCAACAGAAAAGGGTGTCCTTTGGAAAGGTATATGATTTGATGAGAGACAGAGTACGGGGGGCGTGACTTCTCTTATTAGAAATGAACCTCATCTTCCTGATGCCCCAGGTTTAACCCAAGTGGGAGAGGAAGGCAGGAGACCAGAGTCCCTTGTCCACAGATGCATACTGCCTTTGACAGCTCCACCCATGAAGATGTGGAGTGACAGGGAAGGCTAAGCTCAGTCCCTTGGAGAGAATGTGTGGTTGCGGATGTGCATCTGGGTGTGGCTGAGGCACAGCGTTTCTCTGGGAGAAGTCTGGGCAGAAAGCCCAGGCATGGAAGTGAGTAGTAGAGGAAGTAAACGAAATTGCTCCTTCTGTAGCTTGGAAGTAGCCTGAAGTGTCTTTCAGAGAAAAACAGCAATAACTGGATACTCCAAGGGCCTTTGTCCTAAAAATTCAGACCTTGTTATGATATACATTATTGTATTTACATTTTCACATATTGGACACTGTGGAGATGCTAAAAGGGACACGTGATGTCTGTTTTCATATGGGAAGTCTGAGATGCAGAGAATTTAGATGCCCCATGGGTTTCAGAGTATGTTACAAAAGAATCCTCAAATTCGGGCACTAGGTCCTACGTAATAAATTGTTTAATGCATCTCACTTCTCCATCTTTTAACAATAGGCAGACAGTTTACTTAGTGGTTAAAAGCATGGATTCTGGAGCCAGACTGCCTGGGTTTGAAATCTGTCTCTACCACTCACCAGCTGTAAGATACATAACCTCTCTATGCCTCAGTTTCAACTGTAAAATACTCAGAATAAAGTCTTCACACAGAGTAAGCACTAAAGCATTAATGGTAATTAGTGGATAGAGATGAAGGAAGAAAGAAAAAGGCATGATTATATGTTTGCCTATCACATCTTGAAACTAACTGTTCTTGGGTTGGAAACCACATCATTAAACATTTAAAAATAGCTTGCAAGTCTGAAAATTCTCTAATTGAACACGTTGTGTTATTTATTTCCAAAATATGTGAAGAATTCAGAGATAGAAAAGAGAGAGTTCTTTTGTTGTCATTCAGTGGTAACATCAAACCTCCGTAATAGCAAGAAAATAAGTGGAATGTGACATCTTAAAATTTTGGAAACATGAGTTTTTGCCCCAGTCTTTCACTTTCTAATGGATACTAAAGGCAAGACACCTGCCCTTAGCAAAAACTAAAGATAGAGAGTAGTTAAGTTTTATTTCAAATTAATAGTTAGTGATTACTTGTGCTTCAGAAAAGTAGAAACAACATAATTCCTTGCTCAGTTCAATTACCTAAGTCCTGCTTAAACAGTCATTTTCCCATAGAAATGATCTTAAAAATCTATTATAAATCTACCACGAAAAAACAAACCAGTTTCTTTATGCCTTAACATAAAGAAAAATTATAGCTCGGTAAAAATCTCCTTGCCTAAACAATTAAAGACAAATTTGAAAGGTTACCTCGTAAGAATAAATTATTAAGAGGCTTTCAAGAGATGATTAATATATTTTCAAATGGATCTGTGCCTCTGAACAAATGGATTTCTGTTATGTAATATTTTAATATAATCTTTAATTAAATTAGCCTTAGCAGGTGATATTTTAAAATGAATTTAATTTGTATTTTCTTGTCTACCAATTCAATCATGTGCAATGTGATTTCCCAGTTTTGTTGAGGCAAAACAGGAAAAGGACCTGCAAATAATTTAAGGGACCAGCTCTAGGTGTGATGCTGATTCAACATTCAGGCAAAATGGGTGCCTTTGGGACTTGTGCTGGGCTTGAAGGAAACCCTGGGCACAAGAGAGTCTGCTGTCTGGCTGTATACGACTATCCTTGGGCTTTTCCAAGTGTGGAGTGGGCTAGAGGGACACAGCCTGTGTGTAGGGTACAACATGCAGCACTCAGGCCCCTTTCTCCTTTGTGTTGACACTCTTTCAAAGGTAGCCACAGCCACACAGCAGGGTTGAGACAGCTTGGAGTCTTGCTTTGTTCCCAGCAGAGGAACTTTCCCTTAGAAATGCTTCTGTGTCAGCGCCTAGCTGCCTGTTGTCTTTATTCTTTTGCTTGCTTTTTCTTTTCTTCCTTCACCCCCAGCTGCTACCAGGAAGACATTCCTGAGGGAATTATGATCCTGTGGGTTGTTTTACAAAGTTAACCTCTCAGAAGATTCTGTGCAATATACCAAGAGGAAATACCTTTTTTGGTTTAATTCGCACTTTTAGACTTAAAATTGTTGAATGGTGAAGCATTTGGAGAGAAATTTCAATAATACTTATTTTCCATATCTTTGGAAGCATGGGATAACTTTTTTAAGGGGAGAGAGGGGAAAGACTCTGATGGAGAAAGAGAGACTTACAAAGACAAATTAAAAGGATATAAAAGGAGATTACACAACTCAACAATAAAAAAGACAAAGTATCTGATTAAAAAATGGGCAAAAGACTTGAAAAGACAACCTCCAACGGAGAAATACGAATGGTTAAGAAACACATGAAAAAATGCTCATCACTAGTGATTAGGGAAATGCAAATCAAAACTACAATGAGATATCATTTCATACTTATTAGACTGGCCGCTATTCAAAAGATGGAAAACTGAAAATGTTGGAGAGGATGTGCAGAGATAGGAATGCTTATTCATGGTTGGTGGGAATGTAGAATGGTACAGCCACTGTGGAGGACTATTTGGCAGTTCCTAAAGAAGTTGAATATAGACTTGCCATGGGACCTGGCAATACCATTAATACCCAAAAGAACTGAGAGCAGTGATGCAAATAGGTATCTGCACACTGATGTTCATAGAAGCATTACTCGTGATACCCAAAAGTAGGAAACAACCCAGATGTCCATCAGCTGATGAATGGATAAACAAATTTTGGAGTATACACAAGATGGAATATTATGCAGCAGTAAGAAGAAATGAAGTCATGAAGCATATGACAACATGGATGAACCTGGAGGACATTATGTTGAATGAAGCAAGCCAGACACAAAAGGGCAAATACTGTATGAATGCACTATTATGAACTAAATATATTATGTGAAATATGAATATGGGTAGATTGCATATATGACCATTTTTACTTGAAGCTGAACAAATGTTTAAGTTAATACCACACAATGTTAATATTAGACCAAAAAAAACCCCATTATACTAAGTGAAGGAGACCAGATAGAGAGTACTACATATTGTATGATTCCATTTATATAAAATATAAATAATGAATCAATTAAAAAAGATAAAAGATTAGTTGTTATGTAGGTCTGAAGAAGGAATGCTAAGGGGTTTGGAGTCTTTCTTTTTAGAGTAAGGAAATTGTTCTAGAATTTTTAAGATGATGAATATACAAAAATGTGATTATACTAAAAGCCCGTGATTGCACACTTTGGATAGAATAGCCAGAAACAGCAGCTATGTACAGTGGGGGAAGTACAGAAACATTGAGAGGTAAGGAATTTTCTTATTTGTTTCTTTGCTTTAATATTATTATTATTGAAAAAAAATGAAAATGCTTTAATAATGATTGAAGTGAATGCACAACTATGTGATTATAGCAAATACCACTGATTGTACACTTTGTAGGAATTGTATGTTTTATTAATATGTATCAATAAAATTGATTTTAAAAAGTCATTAAATATACTGGAATTAAACAACAACAACAGTGGCTTGCCTAAGTTCACGTATACATCATGGGCCATAAGATGTCATCCAATCACAAAAGCTGCATAAAATAAAATTCTGATGTAACTTATTTAACCAACAAAGGTTAAAGTATGTGTGTATATATATATAGATATCTGTATCTATCTATATTTATTTCATATTTCTTTATCATGTTCCACGTGGCACTGATACTACACTGCTTAATGAGACTTTGCTGAGCCACTGATTTTAGAAAATCATCAAGGATCAGCTACGCTGGTTGCTTTGCTGACTAGTTCTGTTTAGTTAAAATGGCAAATGTGGGCAAATGTGGCTTTTGGTTTATAAGGTACTTTCCCTAGGAATAATTGTCATAAGAAAGCTTTTTATGACCCCGTCGCATCTATCTAACCAGGGCCCGTGTACAAGGCTCAGACAGCGTTTGCCAGTAAAGAGCAAGGTGCGCGCGCCCTTAGGTGACCCACAGCTGAGGGTAGAGGCTGAGCATGAATATAAGGACCAGCCTGCCAAGCTGCTGAGCCAGCACAGTGACTGGCGTGGTTCTGGCTGCTCTGCCCAGGCCAATCCTAGGCCGCACTCTGGAAGCTGCCGGAGGGCCTTGTTTACCCTCAGAGCCCTTTCTCCCCCTGCTCCCTGCTGTCTCACCTGGCTGTCAACCTAACCTGGCATATAATTAACCTGTGGTTAAGGTGTCAGAGGCTGATGGCTCAGACTGATCCATGCAAAGCTTATTCCATCCTAAAGGAGAACAACTGACAATGTGAAAAATTTTCTCCCTTTTTGTGAAGGAGAAAATCAAACAATCAGCAATTAAAAAATGTCTTCTGTGACCCTGTTGGGTGCTTGGCCTGTGTGTTACAAAGAAGTGAAAGCTAGCAGGTATGGACAAAAACACACCAGTGAAGCCAGTACAGAGAGAAGAGCCACATGAGAAATGTAAATCAAATAGAAGAGATTGTGTCAAAGGGATGTGTGTGTGACCATAAATGAATGATTCCCACAGCTGTCTGATGGGATGAGATCAAAACGGGATCAACTGATTATAATCCCATCTGGGGGGAAAAAAAAGCAAAACCACAATTTAAACAACATTCCATGGACACCAGTGAGAGAATACAGAGAACTGCAGGGAGTATAATAATTGTCTATTTTGTCAACATTAAACTCTCAATAGGATTCCTTTTTAAATAGGATTGTTTTAACTACCTTGACAGACTAAACTTATATGGACATTTGAACATTGAGGAATAAGAGGCCGTGGGATTAAAACTTCAATATGAAATGCTTTAAATAAAGAATATTCTTTTATGAAAGCCTTCTAAAGTTGTCTTACATTTCTTAAATCAATCTGTAGCACATAATCAGTAAAACCATATCATTTAAACAGAAAAATCATAACTTAGAAACTCACCCTTATGCATCTGTATCCTATTATGGGCTGTAACTTAACACATGAGTTACAGAAGTTGTTAAAATTGAGTTCAGGCTAACAAATCTCAACTGTTTTTTTAAAAAAATCAAAACCTATGGTGAAATGAGACGGGAGACCGTGATGAGTACTAGATTTACCACAGGATGGATGTCTATCATATTTTGCTTTGATTTATTAAATTTTACTTATTTATAAGAAATAAATGTTTTAGGACAGATATGGCTATTAAGAGATCAAGAAGCCGTCTTTTTTTTTTTTTTCAATTTGAAAAATTTTCCTCTGGAGCAGAGGCACTTAGTATTTAAACTTTGCCAAACATATATTTACTGGGGAAAAAAAGAAATAAAAAGAGAGAGGACCACTCATACATCAGTGATAACGGATCTAAAACCTGCATTTTTATTTTAGCATAAATTCAGATAAAAAGTCACTATATCCTGTAATAAATAAACTAACATTTGAATAAGCTTCAGTAGAGTACTACACAGTTTAGATGCTAAAATGATCAGAGTTCAAATTACTGTAATTAAGATGCAATTGTTATTTTTCATAAGCTAGTGAGCAGTAGAGGTTTTTTATTTTTATTTTTTTTATTTTTTATTTTTTTTAATTTTTTTTTATTTTTTTTAAAGATTTATTTATTTATTTTATTCCCCCCCTCCCCTGGTTGTCTGTTCTTGGTGTCCATTTGCTGCGTCTTGTTTCTTTGTCCGCTTCTGTTGTCGTCAGCGGCACGGGAAGTGTGGGCGGCGCCATTCCTGGGCAGGCTGCACTTTCTTTTCACGCTGGGCGGCTCTCCTCACGGGCGCACTCCTTGCGCGTGGGGAGTAGAGGTTTTTTAAAACCACATTCCTTCAGGCACACTTTATGTGGTGGTGTGCAATGCAGTATGTGTAGGGATTTTATTGCATAAGTACCTTCATCCCTTACCTCCTGCTCCACTCCTTAATGTGAAATAAGAAAACTATAAATGTTATCCAATTTTTAGATTTCAATACACTAAAAAGCATGGAATGGAGGAAATACTTGACTTTTGAGGATTTTTGCTCTTTCACATTGCATGCAGCCAGATTCATGATTATTAAGATGTTTTTCATAGCTCTACAGTCTGGTCCAATTTTTCTAAAGGGTAAAAATGTACTTTTTCCTTTGAGGTATTTACCTATCTGATACAAATAAAACCTTTCATGTATAAAAATGTTTCCCCAAGTGTAAGAGTTAATATACCTCAAATATGTGAGATATTTGCTTCCAATTCTGCAATATTCAGTAAAATTTAGGAGAAAATAGTGAAATCTAACATGTCACCTTATAAGTCAATGCTAGGTACCAACTCATTCTCCAGGCTACAATGGCAAGTAAGGTAACTTGTTAACAACCTATTTAAGAAAGTCTCCCTTGATTTTGTCCTTCAGTCACTGAAAGTGGTTTCTCCCTGTAGGTGTGTTTGACATTCACTAATCTTGCCTTTTGTCTGAGGTGGCAAATGGACCTTCTGAGAAAAAGCTGCAATTCTCCTTAACTTACGCATCAGGAAGTGCACCGCCAACAGATGTCCATATAAACTTTTCCCCAATGAAACTGAGGCCATAAACTTGCAGAACTAATCTAGGATCACTGTTAACTCCAATAGCTCCCAATAGCCTGCACTTGAGCATGACCTTTCCTGATCTGGCCCCAGCCTGCCCTCTCGGCCTTGTCTCTGCCTCCCCAACACATCATTCTTGTACTGTCTAATCTGCCTTTGGACACTATCTATCCCATCTCCTCACTCCTGTTACACTTCTAGTTACCCTTTACAACCCTTTTCAGATGATCACTATTGAATTGGAAGGCAGAACTTGAATCCAGGCTCTATCCCTTAGTAGCTGTGTGACCTTGGGAAAGTTACCTAAACCTCTGTGAGTCTCAGTTCCCTCATCTAAAAATAACAACAGACCCACATTACGGGCTTTGCTATGAGAATAAATGTTCCAAACATAGTGCTTGTAGTAGTTTGGCATTATTTATGAATTCCAAAAATAGATATGGATTATATCTGTGAACTGGTCTGGGCATATTACATTGTATTGGGGAAGTGGACTTGGCCCAGTGGATAGGGCATCTGTCTACCACATGGGAGGTCTGCGGTTCAAACCCCGGCCTCCTTGACCCGTGTGGAGCTGGCCCATGTGCGGTGCTGATGCGTGCAAGGAGTGTCCTGCCACGCAGGGGTGCCCCCTGTGTAGGGAAGCCCCGTGCGCAAGGAGTGCACCCCATAAGGAGAGCCGCCCAGCGTGAAAGAAAGTGCAGCCTGCCCAGGAATGGCGCCGCCCACACGGAGAGCTGACACAAGATGACCCAACAAAAAAAGAAATACAGATTCCTGTGCCGCTCACAACAAGAGAAGCGGATAAAGAAGACGATGCAGCAAATAGACACAGAGAACAGACAACCGGGGCAGGGGACAGGGGGAAGAGAAATAAATAAATAAATCTTAAAAAAAAAAATTGTATTGGATTTAGAGGTTTTACTTTTATTTGATTAAATAATGATTAAAGTTTTGATTGGGCCATGTCAGTAGGATACTGAGTCTACCCACCATGGGGGTGGGACTTATAGAGAAAATGACAAGACACAGGAGTTAGGTGGAGTTTTGAGCTGGAGCCAGGGAAATAAGCACACAGAGGAGCTGAGCAGCTGAGCCTGGAGAACCAAGCCCTGGGAAGAGAGGAACCCAGGAAGCCTGAACTCTTGGCAGATGTTGGCAGCCATCTTACTCCAACACGTGGCAACAGATTTTGGTGAGGGAAATAACTTTAGCTTTATGGCCTGGCAACTGTAAGGTTCTACACCAAATAAATACCCTTTATAAAAACCAACTGATTTCTGGTATTTTGCATCAGCACCCCTTTTGGCTGACTAATACAATACCTAACAGATTATGAGGACTTGACATCCTAGCGATTCTACTGGAGAGCATAAAGATGGCAAACAAGTATATTATGCTCTTGTAATTTTGAGGAGTTAAAACTCAGATTAGGATCTGAAAATGCAGCCATCTTGAAATCATGTGGTGATTTCTTTTGAGAAAGTACACGAGGAACTGTCAAACAGTGGCAAAGAAATAAAATGCTTACAGACACTCTCTCAAAAGAACTGACAGGATAGCTCATCTTTCGTTTTGAGTTTAAAATAAATTGGGTATTACACAAAGCCAAGAATGGAAGACAACAGAGAGATGCCATATTTCACTGTAAGGGGATTCTGTCTAGTGTGTGGAGACTCCCAGTGCTACCTGTTCCTCAAATGGCTGCAGTGGTGAGACATCTATGTAGTGGAGAACAGGTGAGTATCAGCCTAGATGAGCAAACTTCAAATGGAGAGTCCACCTTACTTAAAACCTCTTTTCATTATTTTTAATTTTAAATGTGAAATAGAGAAAAGGGGAGAAACAAAAAGCCTTGTTATGGAATTCATTTCCTTCCAGGAGAGAAAATTAAAAAAACAAGCCACAACTATTGCCAGATGAACACCTTGTCTAAAATGAATGACAGATTTAATGCACTGCAAGATGCCATTTGGAGGGCCTCCTTGGTTGAGAAAAGCATTCGAATTTTATTTTCTTAAGTGAATATAACTATTCCCATGTGCATCAGTCTCAGACCAAAAAAATGCTCTGGGTGCTGTTCCTGACCCACTTGAAAAGAAAATTCAGTGTACTACAGCTTTTTTTTAAACAAAGCAAAAGCTAACTGAGAAGGGGGAAAAAAAAAGCTGAGGGAAACAAATTAATCAAATGATCCTTTACACTCCCTGAGTGTGTCCACAGAGTAAAGAGTAAAGAGAAAAAAACTAAAACTGCCTTTGCATTTATAGAAGAGAATTTAGAAAACATCTAAAAATGGTTTTTGAACTTTGCTCCCTTGTACTGGGGTTTAAAAATTCGTGGATTGACTTTCCATCTTCAGGAAAGCAAGGTAGCAATTTTTCTCAAGGAATTGGCAGTGTTGTGCTCAAGCGCTCAGTCCTTTTCTTCTGGCAGGAAAAGATTGGACCGGAAGTGGGGTGGAGCCAGGGCTGACTAAGACCAGCAGAGGCCCCTCACAAGCTGCCACTCAAGGCCTGTGGCAGCTTTTTATAGGCTGCCGACAGCAGTATGCTGGCAGCAACTTATGGTGTGCCAAAGAAAAGGGGCCATGTGCCAAACTCTGGCACGTGCACCAGAGGTTGCCAAAGCATGGCGTAGCCCCTAGGCATACCTTTGATGTCCACCCCAGAAAGTAAGTAAGCCCTGACCCACTTATTCCATGAGGGTGGTTGGACCTTTCAGCATTATGAAAACTCCCGGTTCAGAAATTTGGTTTACTTTGTTTTTCAGATTCAAGAAAGACAAAAGGAATAGCACAAGCAGCATAATAGCCACATCTATTAAGTCCTGCAAGTGGCTGCAGTTTATGGTTTACCATTGCAGGCTAAGCAGGCAAGGTTATCTGATTAAATTTATGTTCTACTTAAATGAACGAAATAGCTGAAATAGAGCATTTTTTGCTTTTGCATTCAAATAAGTTCCTGCAAAGGTCTGGATGGTAGAACTTAATGTACATTTTTATTTTACTGTCTTTCTATACTCTTTTTAAAATTGTAAACAATTGTTGGAATTTAGTTCAGGTAAAAAGTGGGTTGTTTGTTGACTTTTTTGATAAAATCAATTTGTAACTGCAAGCACCTGTAAATAAAGGTCTTTAAAAAATGGGTTGTACAGTTTGACATTTTGACTTCTTAAATTTGCAATGATCAGGGTAAAATGTCCCCTGTATTTCTTTATACTGCTTCTACTGTCCAAGCCCTCAGCCTTGGATTCCTGGTCCTATACAATTTATCCAATGCTTGGGGCAGCATAGGAGCCCTTTCCTTCACTAGTGAATTCAGTGCTATTGTAGGAGAGAGACATTCTTTCCTTCCCTCTTTGGTAAATAACATACCAAACCTGAATAGACCCCAGGCCAGACTGGGGGAGGGAGTAATTTTTATTAATTCTAATGTAGCTATTGACAAATTCTGGAAGACAATATTGAAAAAAGAGAGGTGAAAGAGAGAGAAAAAGAAGAGGCTTTCATTTTATGCTTTAGAGGGCAGATTGGCTACAATTTAATTTCTAAGAGGAAAAATTTATAGAATGAAATGGTCTAATATTTCTCTTTCTTCATCGCACATATGTGAAATATAAACTAAAAGGACATCTGGAAAATAACGTTATTCAGCAATCAGGAAGCAAAAATTCAAACCACTGATGTTTTCATGGAGACAAAAATTTACATAACTATTTCACAAAGAGGAAAGCTGTAACCTATTGAAACAACAAAAAAAAAATTCCATATGCATTTTACCTTCTGGGCAGTTCAATAGCAAAGTTCTATTTCAGAAGCCCTTTGTAATATGAAACCTACTGTAGATAAGATACCATGTGAAGATAGTCTGTTTTGCAGCAGCAGGAAATCAAATTGGTTTCAGAAACAAAGTTACATGACAAATGGTTTAATAGCATTGCTAGAATTGGAAAGCTTGATTGAATTATTTTTCATAATCATTAAAAAGAAAGGATTTTGGAGTAACTTTGTAGAGCCATGTGGATTTGGGCAGGGGTGATGAGTATGGCAGAAGAGATATCTCATTTTACTGGCCTTTTAAGTAAAGTGTTATAATTTATTATCAAAATTTAAGAGCTTAGTAGCTATTTCTAAAATTTGTAACAAAAAATCTCAGACAAACAACACTTGATTTGACATAACATAAATATTTCATGGAGCATTAACTAGATTAACAAATATAAGTTATTTTATCATTTCCAAGTCATTTTTAGTTTTGATCACATTGCCAATCAGCTTTGCCTTACTTAAGCATCTGGAAAAGTTCATTAAGTCTTAGGTGAGTCTTAGATTTTAGAAGGAAAGTCTTCTAAACAGTTAGCAAGAAATAACACTGACAAAATAACCCAGTGACTAATGCCCGTAGATGAAATGAAATCATTCTTCTGACTGAAATCGGGAACAAGTTAAATATCACTTAGACCACAGCACACGACTACAGAGATTTAAGAGAAATCGTACTTAAATAGGATGTGACTGGATGTTAGAACTGTTTTCTAAAAAGTAAAAAAAACTTTTTCCCCTTCAGTACTTACAGTCTTTGAAGACCAGAGTTGGGTCTCTGTGAGGCAAGACTTGGGCAATGATGTGTCTCAGGGATTCCAAGGTTCTGTCCATCTCGGATCTGTCTTTGCGAGCCTCCTGCACAGTGTCCTCATGCCTGAATTCTTGCAGCCCTGGACTGAATTTGTGCAGCTCATTGATGCACTGGATTACCAAAGAATCCCTTTTAACATCTGCCAATCAGACATTTCCCAGAATCTAAAGACCCCCTCAGGGGGCCCTCCTCCCTGGCTCACTTATCTTTGTTGTATGCTGAGCTAATTAGCTATAAAGGCTGGCTGACAGGCTGGTTCCCATTGCTTCCTTGGGTTAAACACACCCACCTACTGGCTAGCTTGGGAAGCTAGCTAATCGTGGGAACAACCAGATTTTGCCGGAGTGGTGTGCAGCTTTCTGACTTGAGTATTTTGTCTTGTCTTCTGTCTTTACTGTTCTGCCTCCAGTAACATGGAGCCAAGACGGTTATTTCTCAAGGAGCTCAGAATCAGTATTATCTAAATTTTCCTTTGGTGAAGGAGTGCTATAAAGACCCTGGATATATCCAGGCACCAGATTACACTTTTTATTTGAATTCAGGAGCATCTCTTCTTCAAGCTAAGTTTTTTTTTTTTTTTTCCCTTTCACCCAAATTACAGTCACTTCTGACACAGAGGCAAATAAAACCAGGTGGACCATCTTACAGCTTGCCTGGGAACACTTGTTTCCCTATTACTCTTCAAGGCAAGTCATTTTCAAAGTTGACTTTAATTAATTCTGACATCATTCCTTTCCTTTCATTTCAAGAGAATTCATTCTATTAAAATATTCAGAATAAGAGAAGCAAAAATATATTTTCAAAAGAATATATAGGGAAGCAGACTTGGCCCAATGGATAGGGTGTCCGCCTACCACATGGGAGGTCCAAGGTTCAAACCCCGGGCCTCCTTGACCTGTGTAGAGCTGGCCCATGCGCAGTGCTGATGCGCGCAAGGAGTGCCCTGCCACGCAGGGGTGTCCCCTGTGTAGGGGAGCCCCACGTGCAAGGAGTGCGCCCCGCAAGGAGAGCTGTCCAGTGCAAAAGAAAGTGCAGCCTGCCCAGGAATGGTGCCACACACAAGGAGAGCTGACACAACAACAGGATGACGCAACAAAAAGAAACACAGATTCCTGGTGCCACTGAAAAGGATAGAAGTGGTCACAGAAAACACTCAGTGAATGGACACAGAAAGAGAGACAACTGGGGGGGGAGGGGGGAGAAATAAAAAAAAATCTTAAAAAAAAACAGAATATACAAAGGGAGGCAGATGTAGCTCAAGTGGTTGAGTGCCTGCTTCCCATGTATGAGGTCCTGGGTTACCTCCTAACATACATATATATGTCTAACACATGGTGTTAAGAATGTGGTGATACATAATGTAATATATAGACTACAGTTAACGACATTATAATGATTTTGTCAAAAGCAAAGTTGGTACTATATTAATGCTAAAGGTAGAAAAAATAATATTGAGGTTTCATTTTGTGAGATATGAATGAGTAAGCATTTTTTCTTTATTTTTTTCATTGATAAGGGAGACCTTGACTGTGCCATTTAACTAATCTGTGTTCATCTGTGTATCTTTCTGAACACTAGAGGAACAAATGAGTTAGTGGTTGGAATTAAATGAGATAAAAGTAGCTGGACAGAACTTTTTAGGAGTAATGCTTCCATAACTTGTTGAGCTGCCTTTTTCTGTTTTAATTTTTTTAAAAATTTGAAATAAAGTTTTTTTTTTAAAAGAATACAGGTGCTTGTTAAAAGATCCTAAGAAAATAGAGATCCTTTTTCTAACTATGTTCCATACCACCCATAACAATTTAAAAAATAATCTTTCCACAGACCATATAATAACAAATTCCATTTCAGTAATAAAGATTTGTATGAAATATAAACTCATTTTAATGGCTGCAACCTATGTTAGTCTTTGAAGTGTTGTTTAAAGATTTTATTTAAAGTATTTATCCAGCATAGGTAGAAGAACTTTCTTCCCAATGTTCCTTCCAAAATTTAGACTCTATGCTCCATAATTACACTGTATTTTATGATGAACTGGAAACAATCCTCTAAACACTACATAAAAATAAAATTTTCTTCCATATGGTCAGCTTCTTTAGCTAGTTGGTAGAAGGATGGGCTTAATCAGAGGAAACAGAAAGGATGGAGTTGTAATAATCTATATTATACACACTGTCACGGAGCAGATACCTCCAGGGAGCAGGCGCTGCAAAGAACACACACACCGGGCTGCCTGGGAGTGCAGAGACATTGTTATAAAACTCTAAAATAGTAGTCCTTCATGTTAAGACATACATTTAGGGTCCCAATATGCCCTTTACAGTTTGTGGGGCTCTAATAGATAGGAAATAGTCAATGTCCTTGCCATCCAAAGGGGTTATAATTTAAAACAGATCCTAGAATGGCTTGTAGAAACAAGGTATACATGAATGCAAGTACTTTCAGTGTGATTCTGAATTGGAAACCAAGATATTTAAGGTTCACATTAGAGAACCAGGAGAAATAATATGGAATATCAAATGAGTGAGACTGGTAATAGAAAACAGAGAAAAATTGGAAATGATAAATGCTTGGATTTCAACCAATAAGCAGACATTTCTATGGCTTAAAAATATTTCATACTTAAAAATATTTCAATTGAGTAGTCTGAGTTTGGGATCAATAAGACCCAGGATTTGAGTTTCATTATCTTTGTAACCTTGAGAATATCACTCATCTTCTATGGGCTCAGGGTCTTTATCAAATTAAGGGGTTGAGCTAGACCCTCTCTTTCAGTTCTTACATCTATGATACTATGACTACTTTACAAAATGGACACAAATAGTATCACAGAGTCACTAGCTTTCAGTAAAGTCATATATAAATGTTATTTCCTAAAAGCTGAACTGGTCTTCTATTCCCTCAGCCAACCTCTTACCTATTCACCTGTATGAGAGACAAAAATCAATCTGATGAGTTTAAAGATGCTCACTATTAATACTAACTATAATGAACAGTAAAAATTTGTTAAGAAAATTAGTTTTTAAACCTCCACAAGGTTTTTCTACAGGCATGTGCATAGAGAACCCAAAGAGCTTTGCAAAGATAAACTTGTATAAATAACATGACCTCTAATGACTTATACTTTAAGAAATGAAAAGGAGGAATTCCAAGAAATATGTAGTAAGGTTCCAGTTGGATAGTAATTTTTTCTTTCCTATTCAGCCCAAACATTCAGCAAAGTTTTCTGAAACCTTTGCTCATGTTTTCTTCTTCATCTGCTCAGAAAACTTCTTGCCTCAAAATGCTGTTGTAAGTCTAGGAAAACAACTCCGTGGTTTCTCACCATTCTTTCTTTGATGTAGAAAACACCTGACAGAGGTGGAAGAGTCTGCAAAACTCCTGTCCAGCGTGCCAATTTAAGTACAAATCTAGAGTTTACATGTTAGAATTCACATTAAACCTATCTTTCTGTAGGTGTATGCCAAAAGCAATATTCAAGTATTGAAACAAGGGTAGAAAACCAAAATTGTGTTTTACAAATCCTTTTAAGAGTAATAACCAGAAGTGTGAGAAGTGTCATATTCAGAGATCAAAACCTTTTACCAAAGAAGGGGAAGGGGCTCAGGGCACTAGCAACACTATCCCAATTTCCAGGGAGTAGTGCTCTGAAAGGATGAGAAACACAAGATGGCATGTTCTGCAACCATTTCATGTGCAATGCAACAACTAAGTCTATGAAAAGAATAATTTTGCTGATAACGAAGACAATTCATTCCTGCCATTCCAGTAATGTTTTTGTTATCAAATAGCTCATTATAGTCATAAAAAGTGATAGAAAGGCAGGGAACACCAATTAAAATAATATCCAGAGTGTTAGAAAACATAGTATATGTATCAAACTTTAAGTAAGACAGAAGGAACCTCCACCATTCCCCCACTCTCTCCTCCCCGCCATGCTCCCACACACTCTGGTCTGGGTAGAGGCCAGGGTAGACAAGGCAGGGAAGGTGGTATTGGGTAGCCTGTGCAGGACCTGAGCTCCCCTAGGATTTCAGTGCAAGGCATACAGGCTCCAAAGAACAAGTTTGCAGTCACTGAGCCTGAGCCAATTTACAAATACTTACTGTAGGGAATCAGGTGCCAATGGGAGGGAGAGGACTCTGAAAGAGATTTAGGAAGATTTCCTTCCCTGAAATAAGTTTTGCACTTAATTAATGCCTTGATTCTTAAAGCTTTACAATTTAAGATAAAATAGTTAACATGCAAAAGAAATGGGGTCATGCAGTTAAATTCATTAAGATAAGGTGCGAACAGTTTAGAACAACAGTTGGAAACTGACAGCAGCTCTTTCCTGCTTCCAATGTGGGTGGGGATGGGTGGGTGGAGAGAACCAGAAGGGCCTAAGTGAGGATTTGTAAAGGGGCCAGAACTGTGGGTAAAGAGTGTTTCTGGGAGTGAGTGGGAGGGTGAAGGGGAAGGGCCGGGAAGAAGCTGATTTTGCAGAGGTAATGACTAATGACTGCATGTGTGTCAGCTTTGTTTTGCTTCAACTAGGAAGAGATTGGGAGGAGTGACAGGCTGGTTAGTCTCAACTGTGTTTACTCTCAACTGGAAAGGAATGAACGGCTGTTTAGTATTAATTTGTTTACTCTCAACTGGGAAGGGTCCAATGAGATGTTTGAATCAAGGTACTTATAAGAGAGTCAATTGAAAAGACAAGTTCTGATGATTTACAGATAAAAGAAGTTTAAAAACACAAGTGACCTAGAAGAACTTTATCCCAGAGCATTTCTTGATATTTCACTATATTTATGAAATCACCTAAGAACTAAACTGTGGAACTATATAAACAATAATTCAAAAATTAATAAGCCATCTATAAAGAAATGTGCATTTCCCCATTTTATAGAAAACTATGAAAAATGCTTTCCTGAAATAATTTCTCTTCCCAACAGATAAAACCACTGGTGAATTGTCCTACACCCTTGCTGTGGTAGTCAGTCAACCCTCTTATCCAGAAAGTTCAATGAAAGTGAACTCTAGTTTACCTGAACCTTCCAGTTAGCATATATATATTTGGGGACACTGAATGAGTCTGTTATGTCAACGGTCTTCTGTAACCAATTATACAGCCTTGTCTTGGTATTTGGTCTCCAAGAGAAGTAAAACCGATTTTTCAATAAATACTTTGTAGTCAAAGATATCACTGGAGGGGGACCTTTGCTTGTACATGGGTTAACGCTTTTAGGATAAACCCAGACTTATTGAAAGGTGGAAGAATTTGGATGTTCAAACTCACAAGATTGTAAAAGATGACAATGGAAACTCTAAGCTCTCGAGTCATTAGGTATGTGCTCTGTGAAAACTGAACTGATTACCTTAACGGTTGACTGACTTACAGCATAATATATATTTTGAAAAGAATAGTATTAAAAATTTGGTTTGTTTTGGGGGTGGATTTCACTAGTGGCATCTACAACAGTATATTCCTTTTCATATAACCTTATCTAATAATAATTGGATAAGGCACCTGTGACAGTTTGAGATTATATTATGAATCCCCAAAAGAGAAAGATTGTTTGTAAAATAATCTATTTTTCTGGGTGTGATACCCTTTGATTGTATTAAATTCAGTGAAGGGTTTACTTGATAAAATCAATTTAGGGCTTCTGATTGGGCTGTATCAGTAAGGGTAACTCAGGTTGAGCACCCACCCCCTTGGTGGGCAGATATAAATGGACACCAACTCATGAACATATGGGAAGAGAAAGAGCTCTGTCATTTTGGATCCTGGGCCCTGGGGAAGATGAGCCATTTGCCTAAGGTCAGTTTGTAGCTGACCTTGGGAAGACAAGGAAAGAAATGAGCCCTATGGCAGGAGAGACAGGAAGCCCTGAGAGAAGTATGCAGTATGCCAGCCTGTGGCTGAGAGTGAGGAAACCCAGAGAGGAAGGCTGAACCCTTGCAGACATCAGAGACCAGCCTGCTTCAACATGTGGCAACTAACTCTGGGGAGAAAGCAACCTTGAGCTGGAATCTTCAGGCCTTGAAACTGTAAGCTTTTATCCCAAATAAATACCCTTATAAAAGCCAACACATTTCTGGTACTTTCCATCAGCAGCCCTTTGGCTGATTAATACAGCACCTCTCCCTCCTTTCTCATATATTAGAATGAACACATATTCCCTGCTCCAGGACAGGAATTTATTTTGTTGGATGTTTGGGAAGATAACTTTATACAAGATGTGGCTATAAAGTGGTCAGATTGATACTAAACTAGGCATCTGAACTCCAGCTGAGACTTTGAGCTCTCTGCATCCCAAAATGAAGAGATGAGGTCTTCTGTCAGGGTCATGCTAGGATATGGACACGCCCAGCTTACATGGGCTAAATGGAGTTTTCTTCTTTAGATAACTTCAAGTTTCTGGAGTGCAAGTCCTATAGGATATTCAAATCTTTGCAACAGCAGGCCAGTAATTTCACAGCTCCATAGTTTTTGATAAAGCTTCCTATAAGGACTTTATCAACAGTATATTCTTATTTCAATTCGGGCTACACTTATGGATATGCCCATCCATTTCACATTGTAAACTATCATTTCCACTTCACTTCCTATGCAGAGGTTACCAGAGCACTGCACTTAGCATGCATCTTGCCAACACAGTAGAAACATTATTTCTTTCCAAAATTTGTTGAACGAAGGAGAAATAGGAAACTACATAGAAGGGGGGCCTATATTTCCACAAACTGAAAACTGGAGAAAGACCAAGTTAGAGAATAATGTATTATTCTGATCCTTTCAGTCTACCTCAGTAGCTTTTGAGATCAAGGATAAAGAACTACACCCCCAGCTACCCCCTAGCCAAAAATTTCCCACTGAGGGGTTTCTGCCTATTGAGATGGGGTTTCTTGGACATGTAACAAGAAGGAAAGGCTTACTATGGGGGAGTGGGGGAGCTTTGTTTTCTATACTGGAGGGACATGTTCCGGAGAGAACTCAACACCTACTTGTGAGAACTGTTTCTGCTCCCACTTTCACAGCACCAGGGGGACAAATCAAAGTTCATGGACCTTAGTGACGAAGAGAGTCCTGGACTGAATACAAACTCGAAACTGGGAAGCGGACATGGCTCAACTGATAGAGTGTCCGCCTACCATACGGGAGGGTCCAGGGTTTGATACCCAGGGCCTCCTGACCTGTGTGGTGGGCTGGTCCACACGCAGAGCTGCCATGCGCAAGGAGTGCTGTGCCATGTAGGGGTGCCCCTGCATGGGGGTGCCCCACGCCCAAGGAGTGCGCCCTGCAAGGAGAGTCGCTCTGCATGAAAAAAGTGCAGCCTGCCCAGGAGTGGCGCCGCACACACAGAGAGCTGATGCAGCAAGATGACACAAGAGAAAAGAGACTCAGTTTCCCGGTGCCACCGAGGGTGCAGACACAGAAGAACACACAGCGAGTGAACACAGAGAGCAGACAACTGGGGGGAGGCAGGGGAGGGGAGGAGAGAGAAATAAAAAAAACCTCTAAACCATCTGAGTATGCTGGTTTCACAAACATTAATTTTTACAGTATTTTAGAATTTCATCTTTTCCTCTCAATTCCTACTTTACCTTGTTTCCCTCCCAACGTCATTCACTGTGTGAATTTGGGCAAGTACTTTTACATCTCAACATGTTTTCTCATCTCTAAAATAAAAGCATGATAATAGAGAATCTCTAAAATAACAACTCTAGTAAAGTATGATTATAGCATTCTATTCCGGACTATCTTAACTTTAATGCTTAGACTACTTCAGGATTTTATCCACTTTCTAACATTTGAGCTGGGCCCTGTCTGTTTTAGCAGCAGAGAAACACTGGGGCAGTAGGGACCATGAGGGAGCCCCAGCTGGTGCATATTTGGTGCTGAGGTTCAGAAGCCACTGTATTTATGTCTCCCGTGACTGCGGAACCAGGGGAGGGTCTGCTCATCACAGTAAAAAAACAATTCCTTCTCCCTTCGAGGGGCTGAGGACTGGAAACCCTTGGCCCAAAGGTCCAGACCCCTTACCCCAACATTAGGTGGCATAAGTGTAGTATGGGTCTTTTCCCCCTCCATCCCCACCTAGCCCTCGACTCCCCATCCCCCAAACCCCAATGTAATGAACTTCTAACTCAGAGCTGATGAATGCCCCCCAATACCTACCCCCTACCCATCTCAGTGCCCTCAGCACCTTTTGGTGCTACCCCATTCCCCCTCCTCCCCATAGTTAAGCACTGGATGTCTCTGATCCCACCCTCCACCCCCAGTTGGAACCCCTTCACTCATTCCTGCTCACAGTGAAGGGACTGACGCCAGACTACAGAGGAAGTGGGACTTCCCTTGACTGAGCTGTGTCAACCCAGCTCTGAATACTTCTCCCCTCTGGCCCCCATGTCTCCCCAAGATCACCTTGCCATGACAGGTGGGTTGAGGACCAAGATGGTGGGGTTAAATCAGGATCCTAATGGTGCTGCCCTATTTATACCTGGGTTTGTATTAAAAGGGAAAATCCCCTGTTGTATATTTAATCTGCTTTCTCCTTAGGGAGGGCTGGGATATGATGAGAGATTCCAGCATGCTCCCCCAATCCTGGGCCATAGGGCGTAATTGGCATCTCAAGTCTGAGAATAAACCAGTGAACTGTGAAAAACAAAACAAAACAAAAACATTTGCGGACAAATGTCCCTTAGCTCCCCTCCCCCCCTTTTAAAATCAAACCATCACACTGGTCAAAACCTACAAATACTCCTTTTTCTATTCCATCAAATGGAACTTTTAAAACAATTTCAAAATCATCTTTATTTTGGTCTTTCCTGCACAATATTCCTTTCCCAAATGTAGCAAACATATTACATTTATTTCTGACTTCAGAGTTTTCTGCGTGATTTCTCCTCTGGAAGCTTTTTTTTTTTTCCAGTTTACCTATTCATCCAAATCTCCCTGCCCCTAAAACAACTCACCAAATCACTCTGGCCTCTCACTCAACTATTGTTGGAATTTCCTCAGCTCTAATCAGTGGTACCAGGACCTTACTTAGAGTCTGTTTTGTATTGTTATATAGTTGTTCTGTGTTTATTCTTCTCTCTCCAAAGCACTGGCTCTCAGCCAGCAAAAATCTCATCTTAAAACTGTGTATTCCCTCTTCTGATTCAACTTTATGTAACACCAAACACTTGGAAAACTTGTATGAACATATATTTTTCTGTCTATTCTAGGCCAACACTAGGTTATAGCAAACAGGCTTTTTAAACTCATTTACTTTAAGGAGTTACTTTTTCATTTTAAAAAATGTAAGCACATATTGTGATAAATGCCCAAAATAAGATATTTTAGTTTTTTTTTATAGTATGTGCTAAGCCTCCCTGGGAACATAAACGCAACCCTACATCCTTTGGAAGTGGCTGATGTAGCTCGTGAGCAGTGTCAGGTAGTTTTTAAAAAAATTTTTTAGGAGGTACCAGGGATTGAACCTAGGACCTTGTACATGGGAAGCAGGCACTCAACCACTGAGCCAAATCTGCTCCCCTAGGTATTTCTTTAATTCGGCAGCTAGGTATTTTGTCAGAATACCACCAAGTACTTGGCTGAAGAACAATTATCTCGAGTTCCTAACCTTCCGGTTAGTATTCTTTTAGTATCTTTGTTTCTGGAGAAAGCTCAAAGACAGCCAGTATGCTAAAGAACAGACTAACATCTACTGGTACCACAAGGTCAGCACAAATATAAATAAATGGCACGTCTTGTACGAAAAGCTTATTTCATAGGAATAGCAAGTAGCTATTCAAGAAGGTACCTGTGAATCTTAATAAAAGCAGCAGACCATGGACCACAGATGACATATCAGTGACTCTGTAAAGAGGAATGATGGTCAGCTTCTGGAACCCTCTTTATGGTAACCTTAAGTTACTTTAGCAACACTTACTGAATTATTTAATATGTATCAGGCATTATGTTAAACATCGTACAGGTGGTATTTTACTTAATATTCACAAAATTCTGAGATAGGCATGAAATGCCCCCATTTTACAAATTATAAAATGAGGTTAGATAAAATAATGACAAACAGCACAAAACAAAGCAAAACACCCAAAAATATAAAGGGGGGAAAAAAAAGAAAAAAGAAAAGTGAGGTTAGAGATGTCATAAAGACATGCCTGAGGTTTGGGAATTGGTAAGAACCAGCGTATAAATTTAGGCCTCCCAGACTCAAAAATTCTGTTTGTTAATCACAAGACACAGGTTTACATCACTAGTAAATAGTTTGACTAATTGTTCGCTATATTTGGATGTTTTAAAATGTGTGGGTTACAGTTGGTATGACAGTTTCCTGACAGCTAGAGAGGCCAAAATCATCTTTTAAAAAATAATGTTGTGATTGGACTCTAGTTTTCAAGCCAGCAAACCAGCATTATGCTTTAGAAAAAACTAAGCTCCTTACCAGGTTATTTTATTGCTCAATCTTTGGTAACTAGCATTCAACCTCTGCCAAATGAGTTTAGGTCCCCATTTCCATGATTCATGTAATATTTAGGTTTTTTGCATTTGAATAATTCCATCATCCATGTAAAAATTTAGACTTTTAAGGAAAGAACCATGTTTCTAAGTTTCTCAAATAGTAATGAACTTTTTAACTTATTTTTATATTTTTTGAGGCACCAGGGTCCAGGGATTGAATCCAGGACCTCCCATGCAGGAAGTGGGCGCTCAACTGCTTGAGTCACATCTGCTCCCAGTAATGAGCTTTTTATGTACTAGGTACCCAAAAGTCAATTGAGTAAAGCTGAGTAGGATGGATGTCATACCTAGCTTCACTCCCAATGTGCTTTCGACACTCTGAATATAAGAAAATGCATTCCAAAAACAAAGATTTTGTAGTTCTATTAATCTGTTTTCAATGTTATAAAAATATTACAGAGTAGACAGATTATTAAAAACATGAATACCTGAATTCAAAGACATATCTAAAATTCAAAGCAGGGGTATGTAAATACTTCTACTATTAGTATAATTTATTGCAGATCATAATTATAGGTACAGGTAATTTTAAGGACATCCTGCCTGTTGACTGTGAGGTTACACTGTCATCTAGTGGTCAATTTTTTGATACAGGCAATCTTCTTCTTCAGGCCTAATAGGGGATGAGGCTGAAAAGACATAATCAGGTGTATAAGTACTTAAACACCCATGTTACCATACTGTTGGATTATGAAGTCACTGAGAGAGTAACCATATCTTAAGAGTTTTCTCTTTTCTGAACCCAGTAGGTATTTGTTAATGTTGAAATGAGAACATGTTCTGGACTGACCCAGCTAAAAATGAGAAAAATCATTTCCCTCCTCATTCTCTCTACTTCTCCTCATCCCTAAATTCTTTTAAAAAAGATTTGTTTAATCCCCTCCCCCCCCACCCAGCTAAAAATGAGAAAAATCATTTCCCTCCTCATTCTACTTCTCCTCATCCCTAAATTCTTTTTTTTAAAAAAGATTTGTTTAATACCGCCCCCACCCCCCACCCCCTGTTGTCTGTTCTATTTGCTGCGTCTTGTTTCTTTGTCCACTTCTGTTGTCATCAGCGGCACGGGAAGTGTGGGCGGTGCCATTCCTGGGCAGGCTGCACCCTCTTTCACGCTGGGCGGCTCTCCTTACACGGGGTGCTCTCCTTGCACGTGGGGCTCCCCCTTCGCGGGGGACACCCTTGCGTGGCAGGGCACTCCTTGCGCACATCAGCACTGCGCATGGACCAGCTCCATGCGGGTCAAGGAGGCCCGGGGTTTGAACCGTGGACCTTCCATGTGGTAGACGGACGCCCTAAACACTGGGCCAAGTCCGTTTCCCCCTAATTCTTTTAATCCTGTTCAGGTTTGCAAAAAACCTGACAGCTGTAAAAATTGTGGTGAGACTTTCTCCAGTTTCTGTTTGCCTGTCCACATTACCAATACAAGTGGTAGAAAATACATGATATAAAATTTTGTACTACTGGCTCATCTTTACTACTTATACTATGGACTAAAAAACCAGAAAATAATGCATTCCTCCAGTGGTTAAATGCAACCAAGTTGTCAGCAAAATTTCAGAAAGATATACATCATGTTAAGAATTACATTTTATGGAATAGTTACAATGTGCTAGGCACTGCCTCATTTAATCCTTGGGACAACCCAAGAAGTAGTTATATATGGGGGCATACCTCGAAGATGTTGTGGGTTCAGTTCCAGACCACCGCAATAAAGCGAGTATTGCAATAAAGTGAGTCTCACATGTTTTTGGTTTCCCAGTGCATATAAGTTATGTTTATACCATACTGTAGTCTATTAAGTGTGCATTATATCTATTAAAAAAACTGTACATACCTTAATTAAACGTGACAGAGATATGAAGTGAGCACATACTGTTGGAAAATGGTGCTGACAGATTTGCTTAACGAAAGGGTCCAATTTGTTAAAAAAACACATATCTGCAAAACGCAATAAAGTGAGGTATGCCTGTATCCAATTCTAACACTAAGAAAACAGATGCAGAGAAGGAAGCAAAGAAAGAGATATAAATGATTTGCCTATCGTTATTTCCAGTAGTGAGTGGAAAGCTTGGACTGGAAACCAGGCAATCTACCTGTTTTTGGTAGACAGCAAAACACACACACACACACATATACACATACACACATAAACCCCAAAAGAACACCAAACACAAACAAAAATGGTGATAAACACCCCAACATCCCTAATAAAATTATTTTGAAAAATGATTCTAGCCAATTTACCAGAATTACAATAATTATTCTTTGGAAGACAGTATTGAATGAGTCAAAATTACAGAAGAAAGAGTTTATTTATCTATTTATATACCCTCCTTTGTCCAAAAAAAGATTCAAGGCGGCATAGAAAGGGATCATTGTAAGTTTTTTTCAAATATATTATATCCAAGATCTTAAATATATTATTCTCCCCAAAAGCTAGCTGCTTCCAAGCTTGATTTAATATTTTGTATGTTTTCCCTCCGTTGTTTGGTAAATACATTTGCTTCTCCTTTTTGCAATCGACGCCTGACAGTTGCTTTTTGCTGTTTTGTCAATTGACGTTTTACCTTCTGTTTCACCAGTTCCTGGAAAGATGCCATAAATTAGTAACACTAATAACAACACTTTGATAAGGAGTAGCTATTCAGTAAAACAAGGATTTATACTGCTAATATCTTTCAAATTTCTGTCTGTTCAGGGTATGAAATTTTAAAAATTCTAAACACATACAGTACTATATGAACCAACAAGAAAACAAATGCCAAACTAATTGCTATAAAGTAGGAGAAACTAAATTCTTAATATAGATTATATAGCAAACAGTAGTGCAGCCACAATTTTGAAAATAAAGTATCACAGTGCCACCTAGTGTCCATCATGAAAACTTGAAAAAAATAATTACATGAAAATTGCTTGTTTCTCTGCTATCCAGGTAAAAGTCGGCATGATTTTATAGCAGAAAATTATTTCTGAAAGCATTCTTTATTGGTCAAAACATATATACGAGTACTCTTATAAGTCCAGGTGTGACCTGATGGCAGCAGTTACCCATAGAAAAATCTTTACATAATTTTGGAAGATAGTGAAAGATTATAAATTCAAATTACTTATTAATCAAGGGAAGGTTGTGTAAGTCATAGGACTTAAATGATGAAAAAGAAATTTGAATACTGAGTTTACAATGACACTCTTTCTCTGTAGCAGTACAGCCTGTTATTTAATTGTATGTAACTTTGAATCATCCAAGATACCTCCTAAAAAAAGAAAATAAAAAATGCAAAGGCAGAAGCAAGGATCTTAACATTCCCCACCATATGCTGGGCACAAAGAAGCATTTATAAAATAAAAATGTGCCAAGTTAAAATGAAGGAATAATGGATTTGAGAGATGGAAAGGGATTAGAAGGACTAGCTTGCCTCATGTGTGGTCTCTTGGGTTGTATGTGCATAATATAAGTATCAGATGTGTTAATAACAAATTTTGGATTATTTTACACTTAAAGACTACATTCAATTAACAGGCTCTAACAAGTTATCCCTCTATGTTTTAGTCTAATGATTTTCAATGTTGCGGGGGGAGGTATGAGAGCAGAAAAGGAAACACTTCTCATTTTTTCACCTTTGTCATGAAAGCCCTCCCCCCACCCCCCCACCAAATTCACTCAAAAAACTATTGGGATCTATACCTTCAAATAAAAAAGTAGACTAGGAGAAAGAGATGGTACTAGGAAAGAAGACACTCATAAGATAGTCAAAGGAAAGTCCCAGGAAGACAAAGGCAGAGCATGTAACAGATTTAAACTGGGGGAGTAACAGACAGAGAACTCCAGAATGTTTTCAAGAAAAAAAAGCCAGTTTATTTTCTAAATATTCTGCTTGAATTTTCCCTTAGTTCCTTATTCTGATGAGACTCTAGATAATCATATCAAGAAGTTGAAGAAAATAGGGAAAACGGACTTTGGCCCAGTGGTTAGGGCATCCGTCTACCATATGGGAGGTCCGCGGTTCAAGCCCTGGGCCTCCTTGACCCGTGGGGAGCTGGCCCATGCGCAGTGCTGATGCGCGCAAGGAGTGCTGATGCGCGCAAGGAGTGCCGCACCATGCAGGGTGTCCCCCGCGTAGGGGAGCCCCACACGCAAGGAGTGCACCCATAAGGAGAGCCGCCCAGCGCGAAGGAGGGAGCAGCCTGCCCAGGAATGGCGCCGCCCACACTTCCCGTGCCGCTGACGACAACAGAAGCGGACAAAGAAACAAGACGCAGCAAATAGACACAGAAAACAGACAACAGGGGGAGGGGAGGGGAATTAAATAAAAATAAATCTTAAAAAAAAAAAAAAAAAAAAAAAGAAGTTGAAGAAAATAGAGAATGGGTTAATATGCATGAACCTCATCTCAAAGAGAGAAAAGTTACAAATCCTACAAGGTTATTTTTATGTCTAAAAAAAGTGGGAGAATAAAACCACTTAGCATATTTTTAAAAATGGTAAAACATATGATAAAATACCTCTGTAGTATTTTAGAGAGTACTTTGAAAACTCCCCCTTTTTTGTTAAAAGCAAAAAGTGCTACCACTAGGAGATGGCTGCATACGTATTTATTACAAAGCACTATACCTTAAGTGTTTAGTTTTAATTTAATCCTGTTACATATAAAGGAAAACAGGGCACACAAATGGCAATCTGCCAACAAAACAGGGAAAAATAAAAGTCTTTTAAAGAGGAAAACCGATCTTATAATTTTAATTTCAAAGAACATAGAAAAAATCTTCACCTTTGTACAGATACCAAAACCATAATCATCAGATTAATGGAAGAAACAAAATAAATTTGCTTTCTCCTGATCTTTTAACAAAATGAAATGTATTGGAGGAAAATGCTGTGACAAAAGAATATAGACTGAAGATGACCAATCTGCTTCAAGTGATTAAAGGGAAAACCTTTATTGATCAAGCCAGGCTGAAGAGATCTTTTTTTTTTCCTTTAGAAGGCAAATCTGTATTTTATAATCTAAACCATAAAAAGTTAAATACTTAACCCTGCTCTAAACTTTAAATTCATGCCACTCACTATAAGAAAGTTGGGTAAGAAGAGTAAGATTGAAGCAGTAAAAATGCATAATAGTTACAACAATGCAATGAAGCTTCAACCTGGCCCCTTGACAAGGCTGGTGCCACATCTTTATATATGGAAGAGAGCATAACCTAATTTTCTTCATATGCAATTACCTATTGTACACCACTGTAATTATATATAAAACACTTGTTTGAGTCTGAGAAATTAAAGAAAGGACATAAATAAATCCTAATAAGTATATAAAATATCAAAGCTAAGAGTGGACAGGCAATCATGACGGATGAGAGAGCTATACTAGAGAAGCTTAAATACACAATAGGAGATTTTACTTTAAAATGTAATCATTATAGATTACTTAGGACGTTTCATACATTTTTTTGCTTTTGCTTTTGATAGCTCCAATTTAATTTTGTATACATCCCTTATTATCCATCACAGGATATATATTTTAACTTACTGGCAATATCTGTCAATTTGGGAATGAAGTTCAGGAAGAAGATTTTCTTTTCTTTTGAATGTGCTTTCCATCTAATCATTTTACTACCTCCTTTTACCTTCTAAACTGGTTTTCTTCTTTTACTATTTAAGGAAAGGTCATCATTAAAAATGGCTTCAGTGGTATTCAACTTACTGTCTTTTAAGGAAAAAAATATACCAATTAATGATTTTAATTTATGGAAAAAAGCAATAAATCAGGGGTTACTTTTTAAATGTTGGACAGAATTTTTTAGAAAGGTCAATCAAATATATTCTTCAAAATATTGCCTAATCCAGAAATAAGACTAAGAAACAATATGGTTTACTGTAGGTTTGCAGTAAGTGTTTGCTGACTAACTGCCAACGGACTTAGGAGAGTAACTTCCTAAGAAAATCAAGAACAGTCTTGTTCCACTGGTAAGAAGAATTACGATATTTAGAAATACATATTTGTTCCTAAAAGCAAGTAAGAGTGAAAAAACTTTCTTAGCCCAGTGAGAATGGCATTGCTCAGGGGGACATGATATCTCTGAAATCATCTAACAATGAGCCATATCCCTCTTTAAAATCTACAAAGTAAACAAACCAATTTTCCCTTCCGGGTAGTTCTGAAAGGCTGGCAGGTAGAAAAGCTCATTAGCAGAAACTGGACAACTTGTGCTCATTATCCTCCCTAGAAAACGCCCCTCTGAAATTTCTTTGGACGTAACTAAACCAACAAAAATTTGAGATACTAAAAATTTAAAAATTATTCACTTTTCTCTTTTGAAATTTAAGAACAAATTAGCTAGTGAAGCTTTGTGCATCTATATACTTCAGTCAGTGCTGTCACTACCTGGGTAAATTACAGCAAAGTCACTTAACCTATCTAGGTCTCAATTTCCTCACTGTTAAAATGCAGGCAACCAGATTTTACTTCTAGATTTTACTTCTTTGGTTTTATTCTTCATGTTCAGGCTAACTTACATGCTGCCTTTTCTCTGAAACTTTGATCATTTCAGCTTAAAGTGAATCCTCCCTCCTATATTACTATTAATAAATTTCTATCTGTTTTAATATTATACTATTTACATGAGAGGTCCAAATGGCCAAGGCTGTCCATTACAGGGCCTTAGCTGAGTAATGATCTAATAAACCTTCAACATATCTTGAATGAAGGAGTTACCGGAGGAATTGTTGAACAGCTTACAACACTGCCTGCAGAAGTAACACTCAGAGTTCTTGTTCTATATTGATTAACAATATCTCCCATATTTTCTTCATCTCTAAAATAAAAAAAAAACAATAATTTAATCTTTTTATAATGTAATTGTGTTTAATTATGACTTTTCTTAATGACAGTGAAACTTAAAGACAGACCACCTCAGAAAGATCATTATATTTATGTCTCTTTCCCACTTATTCTCTCTTCTTCTTTAACTGAACTATACAAATAATGCTTTTCACAACTTAAATCTGAGACACTTTCTTGCCACCTTCCCAAACAGCAGCAGGTATGAGAAGAGAGTACTCTATATAGTTTACCCTGCTCAGGCAGAAAAACTGTAGCTGTAGAAACTCAGAGTTTTAATATACACAATGTATGAGAAACTCAGACAATATATTAATTTTATTCAGATTTTTTAGCAACATGTTATTTTGTTTCTATTTTCAATGATAAAATGTTTGCCCAGCATGTGTTCAGAGAATGAGAACAAACTATTCCCACCCTGACCTTAGAAGACTGTAACTGAACTACTACTGACCTTGAATTTTTTCTTCTTAAAAGTCAACCTGTTTATTATTCAAATGATAGTAACCTGAGACTCAAAATACAGAGCTATATGAAAAGAGAAACCAATTCTTGTGCTTTGCTTCATAACAAAAGTATAAACATAAAAGTGCCCTAGGATGTAAGCAAGTAAAACAAACGAATATTGAAAAATGTCTAATAAATATATTGTTGATCTAATTTTGTCCTGTTTCTATTTTGAAGTAAATACATCCATACACTTCATTAAATGAAAGTGTTCGGTTCTGGATATGCTATCTCAAATTAAAAATTAAATTTTATGTTAATCTACGTTAAGCCTGATTCATTAATATTTGCAAGAAAAACACAATTCTTAAAAGAAAACAACATAGTGTCATTACGAATTTTTTTTTTTTTTTCAGGAGGTACCAGGGAAGAACCCAGGACCTCATACATGGGAAACAGGCCCTCAATGGCTGAACTACATCTGATCCCCAATGAGAGTTGGTTTTTCTGTTTGTTTGCTTTTTAGGAGGTTCCAGGGATCAAACCTGGGATCTTGTACATGGGAAGCAGGTACTCAACCACTTGAGTTATATCTGCTCCCCGTAATTTTAAAAGTACATGAACAGATATGGAAAGAAGGTTCAAAGTATACAAGAGAAAATCATTTTAAGTAGATATTTTATGTACAAGCACATTTACTACATGTTTATTGGCCAATAAAGAAACCAAACATGTATTATAAGTGTGCATTATGAAAATAGATTAAGAAGTCATCTACTTAAACCTTGGTAATTTATCAAGAGATCTGTAAGAATTCTTCGAAAGTCCATCCATTTGTGTTTTGCAGCAGAACTGCTTAAAATTTAATCAACAAAGAAGATGGAGCTCAACCAGTTGGGTGCCCACCCACCATGAGAGGCCCCAGTGCCTACTAAAGATGAGCAGACACTGCACCCTACTGCAACGAGCAGACACTTAAACAAGTAGATGCCATAAGCCAACAGATGCTGTGGCTCAGGCTATAGGGCAATCGCCTCCCACAGAGAAGGTCCTGGGTTTGGTTCCCAGTGCCTCCCGGAGAAAGCAAGCAACCAATGAGCAGTCAGACTAGAGAACCATCTAGGGGGAGGGGGGATAAATAAAAAAATAAATAATAAATCTTAAAAAAAAATTTAATCAACAGGCTGCCAAGAATCAGTACAATTGTACAAGAGGATAATTTGAGTTTTAACAAGAAGGTTATTCTGCTTTCATTTTATGCAATGGTGGCAGAATACATGCTGTCAGCTGTCCTATCATTTAAAGAAACACTAATTTAGCAGAACCAAAGATAGTACTGGTCTAAAGATTAAAGTCAAAAGTCAATCAATGGAAATCTATACCTGAAAGGCCTGAATTCTTTGTTTAATGCTGACAAGGCAATCAGACGAGGGCGTTCACCTTCATACTCCTCACAGCCAGCAGGGATTTCTCCTTGACTTGTCTGACCGTCTTGCTTAATGTCATCTTCAGGTCTGTTTTCCTCCTCAGAAAACTCAGTTTCAGAACTGTTTTCAACAACCTGCCTTTTTATTTCTTCTAAAGCTTCAGTGAATTCAGTCATTTCAAAATTGTGTGTATCAGCTCTTTCCTCTGACAGATCATCTTCTTTTATTTGCTCAAGATCTCCAGATGATCTGTAATAGCAGCCATCTGATTCACCCAGGGAGTCTTGTTCACTTTCAATTTCTGATCTACAAACCTTTGCTTTTCCTGACACTTCTTCATCAGAAAATGAGAATTCAGATCTTTCTTCATTATTTTTATCATCCGGACCTAGTGGATGAAGCAATTCATCATCTGCCTGCATTTCCTTTGTGTAGCCACTGGCTGAGACCTCTACATCAAGAGAGTCCGTTCTCCTAGGTAAAAAAAAAAAGTCAAGCAACGAAAAAAAAAAAGGATAAATATAATTTAACTATTACTCTGATAAACTAGGACTCTTAAAAGAATTTAAGAGTTTATATATTTTAAAGATTTTTGCCAAAAATATATTTAAATTATCTAAGTATACAAATGTAAAGGACCTATGTTGCTGTCATTTTAATAAAATATCTATGAAAAGCAACAGATATTAAAAGAAAGGTTATAGAAATTTCAGGTGATATTTACTGACTTAACTCTTTCAAAGAAGGCTAAAGGTTTTTCTCCTTTAACTTACATAAATCATCCTAAATCAGAAAACAGTATCTTAAGTAAATGTATACAGATGAGAAAACTAGGCTTTGAGAATGTGCATAACAATTATGTTCCATCAATCAGTGTAGGCTTCTGTTCTGAATAAAGGAAAAATATAAATTATAATACACATTTGGTTTGATATCTTATAAATTGGTTCCAATATTGAATAAAAGTTCTCAAATTATAAGAAACTAGACATGTTCCTCTTCAAAATTCAGTAACAATGCCTAATGGACCAAAGGCAGGCATTTTCCATTTATGAACTAGACAGCAATGATACTCAACAATGATTACAATGCATCACAGGTCATTATTTGCAAAGTTTTTACATGAAAGTGCTAACTTCTAGAACTAAATAAATCAGATATTGTGAGTCCTATCAATTATAAGCATTAAGCAATGCAGAGTACAAACCTGATATCACTAAACGTTGGATAAAGTTCACTTTCATAGCTGAAACGTTTCATGAAGAAATCTCTAATGCATTTAACATCTCTGTCAAAATACCTGCAAAACCAAGAATTATTTTTCATATAGCTCCTGTTGCTTATCGGTGAATGACATGCTCTTATAATTTGTTTTGATACTATCACTCCTTATATGAAGAGAGGTGAAAGGAAAAAAAAAGATACACATCTGTATCTGTTGCCAGTGTGTTTGAAAAACTATAATCACAGGAAATCACCAGAAATATAAATTGCCGAGGCCACATAGTTGCTATGGTTAGGAAACTACAGGTTTCCCATGAACAGATATACTAAGAACATGAACCTCAGGAAAGAAACCATGGGCTTGCATTTTGGGGGCAGGTTTCCACCTATCCTCTTTATGCCCAGATTGTGTGGCTATGCTTTCCATTAGCAACACTGCTAGAATACCTGGACAACTGAGAAAGATGAAAATAAACAGATTAGTGACTCATAAAGAAAAGTTTGGAAACTATGTTATGCTTATGTGCCTTTATTATCCATTAGATGCTATACAATAACACGGAAAGAGCTAATAGTGAGGCTTATAAATAATGATCCAAAGACATGTTAATCCCGACGAAGAATAGAGGGATCTATGACACGCAGGCTGCTTTTTCGGACAGCATAAAGCAGGAAGAACAGATCAATTCTCTAAAAGATTCCCAGATAAGGGAATATTAAGGTCAGGGCGACAAGGAATTAAATACTACTTTGAATTTTAACTAAATTGTAAATCTCTTATTATCTTTTTATATGCTGTCATACCTCATCTATTAGGCAATAACTTCTTCAAAAGCACAGATAAGTCTCAGAGTTTAACACAACTCTTTTGCCCCAATATTTATCCAGAAAATCTCAAATGGAATCCCGTACTGCACAGGACAATTGTAACCTAATCTTGCAATGATTAATGTCATAATATATTATCATTCCTTTCTCTAACTCTGGTGGTTCCCAGATGTTCCTTTATTGTGTTACTACATTACTACAGATTAATATACTGACAAGTCAACATCGAAAGATGTACTAATCACTCAAATACCAGGCTTTAATCTATTAGGATTGTTTTTTTGGGAAATAGTTTTAAAATGACATTTTTTTCCTCTAGCATAAGTATAGACATTTTCTAATGGAAACCAGTAGAAAGACAAGATTCATGTAACACAAAATGATTTAATGGCAAACTCTGAAAAATGAATATACTTTATTATATGATACCAGTTGTTACTTCAAGAAAAAGAAGCTTCCCATATTATAAATTAGAATTAGAGAAAAGACATTTACCCCAAATTCAATTACACTAAACTGCATTATGGAATACAAGCAAATAAAGGAGGCCATATTTAGCAACTTGGCTGGTTGGAGTGGGTAAGCAATATGAAGAATGTGATTCTGCCCTGTGTCAAGGAAAGGTTTTATGTGAATAATTTTCCAATAAAATAAAAGCCAGAAATGACATGGGAAATATCAATAGTCTGGCAACTGAGTCCAATTCAAAACCCTGACTTTCATTAAAGTCAGTAAGATCATCAGGTACTGTTTGCTGAAGTCCTCTGGTGGCAACTGTGGAATAGAGAGGAAAGCAGAAAAAAGCAAAGACCACAGTGTCCCAGGCTCCCTCTCCTGTGTCCCTATTTATTCTGAGCAGACTTCTGTCTGTTTTACAAATGGGAATTCCATCTAAAAGTTTATCGGAACAAAGGGTTCCATGGCTGTTGAATTCAAAGTCTGTTGAATTATAATAGAATTAAAAATTTTTTGATGTCAAATCTTCAGTGAGGTTTTTTTTTTAAAGTTATTTATTTTTAAAATTAATTTCTCTCCCTTTTCCCTCCTGCCAGTTGTATGCTCTCTGTCCATTCTCTGTGTGCTGTGTGTGCAGTGCCACTCCTGGGCAGGTTGTACTTTTTTGGCACAGGGTGGCTTTCCTTGTGGGGCGCACTCCTTGCACATGTGGTTCCCCTATGCAGGGGACACCCCTGTGTGGCAGGGCACTCCTTGCGTGCATCAGTACTGTGCATGGGCCAGCTCACCACATGGGTCAGGAGGCCCTGGGTTTGAACCCTGGACCTCCCATGTGGTAGGCAGACGTCCTATCAGTTGAGCCAAATCTGCTTCCCTTCAGTGAGGTTTTAAAAGCGGGCAAATTCTACAGATTTCTAATACATAGCATAAGCTTAACACACAGATTTTAAAAATTGGATTAAAGTGTATTTATTTCCCTTTAAAATACTGAGGAAAAGAAAGTCTCTTAACGGGAAAATTCTACTTGGATATTCTCTAATTAAAAAACAAATTTTTACACTCCATTAATATTAGCCTCTTTAAAACTGGTTATTGACCCAAATGACAGCATTACAAAACTGAAAAATTTTTTATAAATAGAAAACTACTCTAACACATACAAACACACTCATATCCAGAACTACTAATTTCAGGACATACCATTCAGCATTGGGATGAGAAGTTGACACCATTTGTGGAAAATCAATCATGGTGATGTGATCATCTTTATCCAAAATGAGATTGAATTCATTGAAATCTCCATGAATCAGCCCATGATTTGCAAGTTTGACAATTAATTCCATAGCTTCATTATAGAGTAATGCAGGATCTTCAACATGGTGTATCTGACATCTAAAAGTATTTTAAGTATGAAAATAAGTTATTTGTACCTATTTATGATTTTAAAGAAAGTATGTATGTATGTGTGTGTACATGACAATACAAACTGCAGGAAAATATTAAGAAAACAACAAATTCCTGTTATTCTATCATCTAAAAAGGAGAAGTTCAAATATGATGCTGAAAAATATTATAAGTAAGACTTTTTTAAAAGGAGGCAAAGACTGGGATTGTCAACACAGTTGTCTCGAAAACTTCTTGGAAGGAAACAGAGCCTATCTAAAACACAATCCATAACCTGCCCACCCCTACCCCTTCCCCGTCAACAATTCACATACTGAAATTCCACTATGCAGGATATACCAGATATTACATGATATGCATTGTGTAAATATTTGCCTGGTTTATCTACATGAATTTACTTGCTTGTAATTCCTTCAAAAGTATCACACTATGGGAAATTAAGTATGGATTTTTTTGGTCAAAGAAGTTTTAAATTTCTTAAAAGAAAAGAGTTATCAAAATAAGAACATCAGTGTTGAATCTTCAGTACAAACTTAAAAGATCATGCACCATCTGTATTCCTAAAGACAAATCCTTCACAATGGCACCACCTACCATCTTCTCTCACCTACCCAAGAACATGGCACCATTTTCATTACCTCTCTCCCCAGCAGTTTTCTCCTCATTCCCATCAGCATATAGACATGATATAGACATTATCTCCTCCTTTATTTGATCTTCTGCAGTCAAACCCCTCTACATATGCTTTCGCCTATTTCTTTCCTCCTATTTTCTAATGAATCCATTTCAAATAGGCTTTCATCTACCTCACTCCAATGAAATAAATCTTGTCAAGGCTAACTAATGAATTCCATGTCGCTAAATCCAATGGGCAATGCTAGATCTTCATGCTATTTTGAGTTGACCTCTTCCCCCTTCTTGAAATACTTCCTTCACTTGACTCCTATACCAGTTTGATATTATTTATGAATTCCAAAAAGATATTTGAAGAAAAAAAAGAAGAAAAAGAAAAAGGTATTGGATTATGTTTGTAAATGGGACTGTTCCTCTGGTTGTGATAACCCTTTGATTGTATTAGATTCAGCTGAGATGTCTTTGATTAAATTATGTTAAGAATAGGGCTTTGACTCAACCATGTCATTAGAGTGCAACTCGGTGTTAAGTCCCAGCCCCCTTGGTGGGCTGATAAAATAGACTCTCACATGGAAGCAGACACACAAAGAAGATACACAGAGGATCCTGAGGCCCTGGGAAGAGAGATGAGCCTGATAATCTACAGCTGACCTTGTGAAGAGAACAGAGCAGGTGAGCCCAGAAAGAAATGAGCCCCTGGGACTGAGAAGATCCTTATGTCAGTCTATAGCTGACATCAGAAGCTGTGACCACAGAGCCTTAAGAGGAAGAAGGAAGGCTGAACCCTCACAGTCGCCTGCCATCTTGTTTCAACACATGGCAACAGAGCTAGGGTGAGAAAGTACCACTTATGGTACCTTGAGTTGGACTCTTCAGGACCTTGTGACTCTTAACTTCTACCCCAAATAAATACCTTTTATAAAAGCAACAGATTTCTTGTACTTTTCATCAACACCCCTTTTGACTGACTAATATAACTCCTGAGAACATACTCTTCTGGTTTTCCTCCTTTCTCTTTGAGCACTCATTTTTATTTTTAGTCTTTTTTTGCTAGTTCTTCATCTTCAACCTGACTCCTACATTTTGGAGTTCCTCAAAGCTCAATCCTAAGACCTCTTACCTTCTCATACTTAGAATCACTCTTGATGACCTCATCCAGGTTCACTGCTTTAAATACCATACCATACATACACTGATTTGACACTTCCCCAAACTCTTAAGCATTTCAAACTTATCATGTCCAAAACTGAACCTCTAATTCGGCCCCACCCTCTAGCTCTAAACTGTACCTATTTTAGTCTTCTCCATTTTGGTAAATGGTAACTTTACCCCTCCATTTAATTATTTAGGCCAAAAACACTGGTGTCATCCTTGACTCACCCCCTCCTTTACATCCACATTCAATCCCAACAAATAATATCAGGCCGATCTATACAATATATCTAGAATCTGACCACTTTTCATTACCTTCATGGCTATCACTCTGCTCTGAGCCACCTTTATCCCTTGCTTGGATTATTACAATAATCTCCTAACTTGTTTTACTAATTGTGTCCTTGTCTCCCTTCAGTCTATTCTCAATACAGCAGCCAGAGTGATTCTGTTAAAACGTTTGTCGGATAATCTTGCATTAATGTCAAAGAACACACACTATATCAATGCTAAGGGTCAATAATAGAGGGTATGGGACTTTTTCTCTTGGACTAAGGAAAACGCTAAAAAATGTATTGAGGAGGCTATGACTTCAAAATTCTGTGATGAAAGTGAGAGCCACTGAAAGTATACTTAGGATAGACATACAAGGCATGGGACTATATAACACAGTGAACTATGTGGTGGAATATGGAATGTGATTAACAGCACACAACTGAAAGGGTTTTCTTTCAGGTACAATACTAATACATGGTGTTAATATAGGTGGTGTATGTAAAAAATATACCGAAGTAAACTATAGTCCATAGTTAGTGGTAATAGTCTGATGATCTTTCAACATCTGTAATAAATGTTCCACGGTAATGCAAGGTGTTGGAGGAGGGGTGCTGTATGGGAATGCTGCACACTATGTATGACTGTTTCGTAAGCTCATAACTTCCCTAATAAAAAAATGTACATATATATAAGTTAGATCATACCTCTCCCCTACTCAAAATCCTCCAATGGCCTCCCATCTTCATCAAAATAAAAAAGTCCCTATAATGGGTACTGGATTTTTCTTTTTGAAGTAATAAAAATATAACTTAAAATTGATTGTAGTGATGAATGCACACTCTGCAATTATACTAAAAGCCACTGACTGTACACTTTGGATGGATCATATGGTACATGAATAAAGTCATTAAAACAAAAACAACATCCCTACAATGGTCTACACACCCTAAATGATATGGTTACCAGCTGCCTTTCTAAATTTACCACTTACAATTCTCCCTATTACTCAGCTCCAGTCACACTGGCATGCTCCCACTTCAAGGCCTATGTACTTGCTGTTCTCTCTGCCTAGAATGTTCTTTTAGGCATGATTTCCTTCCTCATTCATTTCAGGTTTCTGCTCAAAAATCACCTTATCAAAAGAGACTTTCCCTAACTGTCATATGTAAAACAGCAGCCTCTTACACCTCCACTTCAGCACTTCCTATCCCCCTTACCCTGTTTTTTTATCCATAGCACTTACATATAAAACACTGACATATAAAATATTTCCTAGCTTAGTTATTTACGGCATGTCTCCTTCCATTACTACATAAACTCCATTAGGACAGGGACTTTGTTTTGTTCACTGCTGAGTCTAAGTGCTTTTCACATAAAAATGTGAATTTTTGTTGAATAAATGAATGAATCACAGAGACTACAAAATCAAAATTGTCAGAATGAAACTGAATTTTCAATTTGCCTTTGAGTCTACTCCTTTCTAACTTTCCAGGAGTAATAGGTCCACTGAATTTTTAAAATTTTATTTTTTAAAAGATGAACCTTAAATAATTTATTGGGATCCATGGTTTCAAGAACAACAAATACTTACAAAGGATAGCCATTTATGAGTTCCATGACCACTGCATGACGATTGTAATCAATTGGCTTTGGAACTGGAAATTTCCTCTCATATAATACCTAAAACATAGTAAAATAGGTGTTAGTTAATAAAGAAGCCATTATTTTTTTAGAGAATTAAATATACCTGTTCACAACCAGAAGAAAAACATACAAGTCTTACACAGAATTACAATGAACACAAAGTTACTTATATATGGCTTTTGTCACTGAATACAATAAGATACACAAATTTTAAACTGAAGTTTTCCTTAATTCACTTTTGCACCAAATATTCATCAAACATTTATTGTATATTTTATACTGTGCTAGGGCTACAAAAATGAGTGTGAAACTCTCTGTCCTCAAGAAGTGTACAATCTCTTAGGATATTTTTTCTCCCATTTTGTAAGTTTTGGCCATTTGTTAGAGTGTGTTCAAACTTTTCAGATTTAGGAAATATTCTGTCTTCTGGCATATTAAGAAATGAGGTATTCCAAATACATGAGATATTTCAGTTTATAGACCACAATGTGCAATAATAATTTATTACATGACAAACATGTACACTGTAGTAGTTAAATGTTTCAGATTATTCATGTGTCAGTCATTTCCCTATGCAATTTCTTCTATTTCATTGTTCATAAAGTGCTGTTACTTCTTCCTTTAAAAGACTTTAGATTCATGTCTTCTGCCATTTTGAATGCTACCATCTCTAAGTAGGCCCTTGTCATTTATGCCTGATTACTCTAACAGTGTTCTAGCTCTTGCAACCACACCTAACCTATTCTGTGCACCAGTAATACACTAAGATGCTCATGCTGACTCTGTTAACAACAACAAACTACAACGACTCTGTAATTATTGACTGATTTCAGTCTCAACAGTTCTGAAATTCTCTTTAAGCTACTAACACAGTCCTGGTTCTCCCAATACTCTCTCCAATAAGCACCTTGCAGTGTGGTCAGGATAGTTATCTCAGTGTCACCCACACGTGGCCCACATCTACATTCATGTCTTCACCCACACAATGTCCTCTGCAAAGTGCACTATCTTCTACAGCAAATCATATCCAAGCTTCACAACTCTACTCAGCTTCTACCCACGTCATAAAACTTCCTTTATCAATGACTGCCTGCCACTAAAGTTTCATGACAGACTGTACTGTTGATTCCTTTGGTATTTGCCTCCCACCAAACCCTCCACCTCAGTACATAATACAGTGGTAGGCACATGGCTAATGTCCAATATATACTTGCCTATTAAGAGTGTTAGTTTAAAAAGGTTGTTTACTCTACCTCCTACCTTCTTTGGACAGGAATTGAACTACCCACTATTCCCCAAAGATTTTTGTTTTTAAAGATTTCTCTTTTCAATACAGTCAGTCTTAAACATGCCTTGGTAGCCTAATAGCATATAAAACTAATGATTATAATGTCTAGCCCTTGTTGTTGTAGCTTAACCCTCAAGCTATAGCTTTATCTTTCTTATTCCCTCTCTCTGAAAATATCAATGGATTTAAGGAACCTATTTATACAGGACCAGGTTCTATTCCTGTACCTTCATAAAAGCACCCTGAGTAAATATCTAACACAGTTTTAGTAAAATGTATAATAATCCCTACCAAACTGCCTACTGAATAATTAATATCACGGGATACAAACTATTATTATAAGCTAAATACGTATATAATGGTACCCCTGATTTATATTGCTTGAGAAATCTAAACCTTCCAAAAGATTAATAAAAATTCAACCACATGAATTAAGTAATCTATTGAAGGAACACCAAACTGCAACTCCTAGGAAACAACTGTTCATATACCAGTGATTTTCAGTAATTCAAATAAAAAAACAGATAATGATAAATAAATCTCACTGGACAGAATAAAAATAAAATGTTTTTTTTTCAGTTTAATTTACCTGTTTTTGAAATATTTAATTTTGTTATTATTAAATATATTGAACAAATCTATAAAAAGCCAAAGAACTGAAGGATCACCAATAGCCAGCCCAAAAATGCCGCAGTCTTCAGTGAGAAGGCATGGCCTTGTGAATGCCTAGATTTTGGACTTTTCCTAGACTCAAAACTGTGAGCCAATAAATTCCCATTTTGGCAACTGGGAAAACTACTTTCACATAGAAGGAAATCAACAGCAAAACAATAAATGACAAGAGTTAAAATGACTGAAACTAGAAGAAGGTGACAGACCGATGTTACATTATTTGATTAAAAAATGTAAAATTAAAAAAAAAAAATACCTTCATATAGGCAAATTCCTTCATGGCAGAGAGCCTAGATAAATAAAGCCAAGACATCTTATGTCTGTGTTTATGGTAATCACGCTTGTTTTTCAGATTTCGAAAGGAGGTTCTTCCTAGTCTGTGAAGCTTTAAGGCAAATTGCTTTTCCTCTTCACTTGCAACAATGTAAATATCTAGAGCCAAAATTTTCAAAGGATCATTATTGGTCATAATTATACTTTTATTCCAATACACTGAAACAATTCTAACTTCTTTTGTCTGGATTTTATTTGCATCAAATGTTATCCTTCCTAATATAACTAAGAATAATTATGACTCAGCAAAACTTTATGTCACTGTAAGATGACATATCAGGGATGCATAATGTGAAAAAAAAAATCAGTGTGTAGAATAGTGCATAGTATTTGCTTCCACCTGTCATTAAAAAGCTATGTGGGGAAGCAGACTTGGCCCAATGGATAGGGTGTCCGCCTACCACATGGGAGGCCCACGGGTCAAACCCCGGGCCTCCTTGATCCATGTGGAGCTAGCCCATGTGCAGTGCTGATGCACGCAAGGAGTGCCGTGCCTCGCAGGGGTGTCCCCCACGTAGGGGAGCCCCACGCGCAAGGAGTGCGCCCCATAAGGAGAGCCACCCAGTGTGAAAGAAAGTGCAGTCTGACCAAGAATGGTGCTGCAAACACAGAGAGCTGACACAGCAAGATGACACAACAAAAAGAAACACAGATTCCCATTGCCGCTGGTAAGGATAGAAGCAGTTACAGAAGAACACACAGCGAATGGACACAGAGAGCAGACAACTGGGGGGGGGGTTGGGAAGGGGAAAGGAAAAAAAAGATATGTGAATGTATACACATACACACACTTAGTACATATAAATATATTTGTATTTACATAGAATTTCCTAGAATTTTAGACTGGGCCCTATGTTAGAAGAATGTTTACCATATTGTTTTCTATAGTATGTATTGTTTGCCATACAATTATTTAAAAAAAAAAAACAAAAAAACAAAAAACCAACCAAAACCCTGAAACATTATGTTTTAAAATGAGTTTTTATTTCATGATGCCCTGGCTCTTCCACCGTATATTACTAGAATATTTGAAATGGTCAATGCATAATTTTACATTAGAAAGCAAAGTTAAGATTGGACATAAAAATTTAACAGAATGCCTACTCCAAAAGGAGTGTCTTATTACCTCATATAGTCTATGATAAACACACACACAGTTATGCTGTATTTAGTACTCAAACAGTACAACATTACATCTTAACTACACATCACAATCTGGATATAAATACAGAAGATATATAAACCACATGAAGTAACAGCAATTTTCCCTGGAGTAGGCTTCCTAATAATGCTTTTACTTCCAATTTTAATTTTACTTCCTCAGCTTAAATAATCTAACTATATTGGATAAACTATGTAGGATAAAAAGCAGTATATAAAAGGGCATAACATAAAGAAAATAATTCCCTGTTCTTTATTCTCACCTATCTTTCACACAGAGAATAAATACCAAAATATTTGTTCATGCTATTTTAGAATTTTTTTTCCTGTGTTCTACACATATGCATTTTGCCATGTTAATTATACTGCTGTGATAGGAAAATATGTGTCATTTTTAGATATGTGTTATCTTCCAGTAGTTTGTTGGGCTACATATTTTTAACTTACAAATGTACAATTTATCACATATAAAATAAGAACAAATAGAATATACGCCAAAGATTTCAGCTATTAGAGGAAAATAAATTTTTGGTATAATGGACTAATGAAAAAAATAATAAACTAAGGGTGTACTTTCATAATCTGTATTGCTTCTAACAACTTTTCAATTTACTGTTTAGCTGGAAAAAACAGAAAAATTAAAAGATGAATGCTTTTTCAAGAGGAAATATAAACTACAGCAAAGAAATTGCTTTCAATTATAAGTACTTACCTGATTCTTTGCCAACACCCATCTGGTTTCCCACAGACTCCACTACCTGTCTAGAAGAAAGTGTTTTCAAAGCTAGGTAATCATACCCGGCGTTTGTCAACCTATAGCCCTGGACAGCTAAATAAAATCAAATGAGAAAAACCATATTTTAGTTACAATGCATCAATTCACATCAATTCCAGATATTCATTAGAAAAACCCAATATGGAAAATCTTAGTTGGAAAAGGATGAACTACCCAGTCATACAAGCTTCTGTTTTTTCCTTTAATTTACATTTCTTTTCTAGAGTAGTGCAACTTAAACTGTGACCAATGCTAGTTGTAAATGTTTTTTACTCATCTGATAAGATACAGAAAATGAGATGAAGTGCTTGAATTCAGAAATTTTTACATCAATTTGACCAAACTATTTTGTCTTCGACCCTAATAATAAAGTTGTGCCTGTATTTCATTTTCCTTTTTATTATATTTCATAGACGCTGAATCTGTGATATGTTAAAAACAGGAAACTCGTCCTTCATCAGAGATGGTTTGAGAAGTATTGCTCTGGAGTCCTATGCAGACTGTATTTTCCAAAGATGCAACAATATCTCTATCCTACATGCTCTTGTGCAATGAGAACTTGCTATTCCCCTGCCAGGAGGTGCAGTCTATTTTTTGGCCTTTTTGATGTGGATGGGACCTGTGACTGCTTTGACCCATAGTACAGGGCAGAAGGACGATGTGTCAGTTCACAATCTAGGGCTCAGCTGGTCTGGTAAATTCCACTTCCTGCATTTTAGAACACCTGATCTAGAGGAAGTCACAGGAAAAATCACAAATTGTGCTTCAAAATACTTACTTTTGGTACGCTCCCAAGCTATGAGTTTATGTTTCACTAATTCTCTTAAAATTTTATTGCAGCCACCATGTTTAAGGCTGGCTATAGAAGCAATCAAACTGCAGGGAACAATTTCATGGTTCTTCATTCCCATTTCAACCTGAAATTAAAGGAATCATATAATCATAGTCAAAACAGAATCCTTGTCTATCAAACCCTTGCTAAGAAGTTAACTTCTTGAAACTTTCCTGGCCATTTGTGCATGTCCCTACCCAATTTTGAGATATAATTACTTTCTCTGCTTTACAAATTTTAAATACCAATTTGATATATAATTACTATGTTCACATTGTCTTCCTACTAAACTATAGGCACTTCAAGGGCAGGAATTATGTTTAATGCAATTAATGGCGTGTAGTCAATACTAAAATACTTTGATATCTAAACATTTATCTTTAAAAATCATACATTTTACCTATTTATTAAGCAGGTATTTAATTAGAAAGTACTATACATAAGCATTATATAGGATGAAAAAAATATATAAAAATACTCTACCCCAGATAGTTTCTTATCTAATTGAAGAAATTTAAAAAAATCTATTAGAGAGGAAGAAGAAATAAGTGTTAAATACCTATACCTATTTAGCATTCAGGGAAGAACAAGAACACTTCTAGCTAAGGATTAGTTTCAAGGAAGAAGCAGCATGTGAGATTGACTTTGAATGATATAGACATTCAGAGAAAGTAGGCAAGGGGATATCAGGCAAAGACAAAAAAGATCTGGACATGGCATATATAAGAAAGTACACAGTAAGGGAAACAGCTTTTACAGTTGTAGTTCATATTAGATAGCTGTCGAGTTCATGAAGAGAAGACAGGGAAACACTTTTGAATGAGATATGTAAGACCAAAGAGTTTACATTTTATACTGAGGAAAGGAGGAAACTCCTGAAGATGTTTGGGAAAGGGAGAGTTGTTTTAAGGCATTCACTTAGAGGAATATGCAAAGCAGTTTAGAGAAGGCAAAGGAGGTGGTGTTTTGGATAAGTAATATAACAGCTCAGGCCACAGGAAATAGAAGCCAGAGCAGGACAAGTGGTAGTGGTAACAGAGGGAAGAAATTAAATATCTTTAGGATGTAGAATGGGAGGGCTTGGCCACTGGTTGGATGTGGGAGGGTAAGGGGAGTAAAGAGTCAAAGTGAAGAGGAGGAGCAAGTTTAAAAATTATTATTGCCTGTTTTTTGGAGGTTTTGGGAAAGAAGGGAGGGGTTTGACAAAGTTGATGAATTGAGGTTGACCACACTGAGTTTGAAATATTAGAAGATCCTCTGAATGAAAATGTTTAAAGGAAAACTGGAAAAGCAGATCTATGCTCAGGAGTGAAATCCTAACTAGAGGTAAAAATTGTCAACTGTTTGCTAGAGGTGAGAAAGGATGCAAAGAAGTGGATGTAATCATCAAGCAAGAGACAATGTGGAAAAAGGAGGGTTGGGGGGACAGAATTTTGAGGGAAATGCACACTGAAAGGTAAAGAGCAGTTAATAAAACAATGGTTATTGATACAGGAGAAACCAGAGAAGGAAAAAGAGGATCGGGGAAAGGTGTCCATGGATACCAATACTGGTAAAGACGATGACTGAGACTGGGATGTTATATTTAATAAATAGGTCATTCCTTGATGAGTTTCAAAAAGTACTTAAAATAGCAGAGCTGAAGTTTTGGAAGACAAATCTATTTTGCTGTCCCACCAAATCTTCACACTTTAAAACTTAACTCATCTTCCATAACTTGTTCTCCCCCACCCTCCAACACTCTCTTTACTCCCCTATTTTTTTCAAAGGAGTTAAGGAATGAGTGAATGCTCTGAGGAAGCAGAAAAGGAATGTGTCTTTCAGAGGACAAGAGATACTCAGAGAAACTCCTGCTGAAATGAACAATCTAGAGAAAAAGTATCTTTTTGAGTTTGCATTTGATAGTATAATTATATATCCTTAAATACTGCCTAGCTGATTAATTTTAAAAACCAAAGCATGAAACCTTAATACAAAAAGAATCAGTATGACTCACATCACATAATTATAAAATACAGGTACTCCTTATCATGGGGCTATTCTTTACCAAACAAGCTTCAAGAAGCTCCTAAATAAATTTACTGCTTTAATCTGCAAATGCCTAGATCTATGTTCTGAGCTCTGTGCCATCAGATTAAGGTTTCTTTCACTCCCCTGCTTATAACTATTTAGTGGCTTTCACCACACTTAAAATACATTCCAAATTCCTTACCAAGGCCTGGCTTTCATCTTTTCCAGTTACATCTTCCACGGTCTGCCTTTTGCTCACTATGCTCCTCACACTCGCTTCCCAGTCTTTAAATATTTCATTAGTTGCTGCCTCAGTGCTTCTGCTTTTACTGCTGCTGTTTCCTCTGCCTCCTATACTCTCCCCAGATCTCCGTGGGTTGGCTCCTTCTTCTTATTCAGCTCCTATCATGCCCCTATTCATTCTTTTATTTAACAAATATTTATTGAGTGCCTACCAAATATCACTTAAAAAAAAACACGTTGGTTACAACAGTAAACAGATAAGATTCCTCAACTCAAGCAGCCTTCTTTGAGAATCCAATCTACAGGTGGCATCCCCCACACAGATGCGCATACTTTCCTAATCTGTTACCTGTTTATCGTCTTCACAACCCTTATTAATCTGGCATCATCCTGCTCAGTTACTTGTTTACTTGATTATGATGTCTCCCTCCCGTTTGGTCTGTTTTGTTCTCCGTTGAATTCCCTAAAATTGCTACTAAAAACTCGACAAGTGTGTGTTGACCGAGTGAACTAAAAGTAATGCCTTATGACGGTCTGTGATGCCGTCCCTACCAAGTCTCCTCAGGAGTCTTAAATCCTCCTCATCTGATCAAAAGCCCAGGGACAGTGAAGCTTTCCGGGCCAATGAAACGAGTGTGGCTCCAACGACAGCGAGAAGGTAAAGGAGAAAGGAAATGATCAGAAGAGGGAGCGTTTGCCTTTTCAGGTGCAAGAGAAATTAACAAAGAAGGGCGACACTTCAGGCTTTAAAAAATTCGGACACTTGGGTCCTCCTTTTCCCATTCCCAGCCTCCGCTGCGTTCCAGGGCCCCAAACGCGCCCGCACGGCAACTAGAAAACTTCGAGAAACAGGAAGAGGACTCCCGAAGGGGAGGGACAAGAGAGCGGGGAAAAAAAAGACTTCTTACCGCTGTAAGGACCCTGAAGTCATCCCGGCTCAAGTAACGCAGCCTGGCCACATTCACCTTCCCCATGGAAACCCAAAGCGCTCCAAGGCCGGACCCAGAAAATTCTACAGCCGAAGAGCTAAGGAAAGATCGCGTAACCGGCTTTCACGTGGCCTGCAAAGCTACCAAAATGGTTTGCGCATGCGCCCTGTCTTAATACGCGTCCTTGTTAATAAATAAAAGTGCTGCCTCATTTGCATGGGAAAACTATTCGTGTCTTAGCAATCATATAATATGGAACAAAGGACCTTTTTATTAAGTGATTTTTTTGTGATCGAATTGGTAGACTGTAAATGTCCTCTGAAAAAGGCCATTTTATTTTACATATCTGTCAGGACTGGCTTACTACAGAACGCTTCCGGCCTTAGCTGAACGGTAAAATAACGGGAGAAGCATTTTATCCCCAAATTGCAAGGCCTACTTTAGGCGGACCGACTTCCAGCAAAAAAGGGACAAATGATCATAGAGAGACTTGGGACAATTAAGGCTGTTAAAGGGAAAGATGGCGCTAGCCACCTAAGCACTCCCAGTATTCACAAACGCGCTTGCTGTGGGCGCGTAGGGCGTAGCTAAGAACTCTGCGCCTCCTCGGTACTTGGATGCGCAGGTGGCTGGAGGCTCTGGGATGCGCCTGCGCTTGTTGGGGTGTGGTTTGCGGTGAAGGAAGAGGGCGGGGTTGTCTGCTTTCCTTCCCGAGTTTTTTTTTTCCCAGAGAAATTGGGCTTTTTGGTGGTTTGCAATCAGACCTGTGGGTGGGACTTCGAGGGCTCAGGAGCGGTTTAAGCGCTTTGGGATGCTACCCGTACTGGCTCTACCACCCCTCTCCACGCCAACAACATTGTAATCGGAACGGGGCTGTTAAAAACTCCCACTCAGAGGATGCGTCCTCTACCACGCCTTTCTTAAAATGACAACAGCAACGAGGATAGCAGCCAACAACAGCAAATTTGTATGGTAATGTTTGCATTTATATCTTATTTCATGAACTATATATATTTTAATTTTTAGTTTTTAATTTTTAATTGAAGTATATCATTCATACATGAACATGCATAAACAAGTGTATAGTAAGGATTGTGAACTTACAAAATAAACATACATAACATTACACAGGGGTCTCATACATCATGCCTACACCAACTCTGCATTGTTGTGAAACATTTGTTATAAACTATGCAAAAGCATCATCAAAATATTACTACCAACTATAGTCCTTTTCTTACATTTGGTGTATTTTCCCCCAACCCATACTATTTTTTAAAAATATATTTTTGTTACAGATATTATGAAATTGCAAAAACAATCATACAGATGTGTTAATTTACCATACAACTCCACACTCTGGTGGAACATTTGTTACAGCTAATGAGACAATATCATCAGATTATTACTACCAATCATGGTCCAAAGTATAGATTTGGCACACTTTTCCCATACACCTTCATTATTTACACACTATAGCTTTGGCATTGATGCAAGAATATTATAGTATTGCTGTTAACCACAGTGTATAGGTCACACCAGTTGTTGTTTTCCCATGCTCCTCCATATTCCCATCACCCTGCAATAGTGATGTACATCTGCTGTAGCTCACAGAAGGACTCTCTTGCATTTGTACTCTTAACAACAGTTCTCAATCTCTTCTGGGTTCACTGTGTTATTCAGTCCCTAGGTTATTCTTTAGCTTTCTTTCTATTGACACTTACTTTCCCAGACTACCTTTTTCAGCCACAATCCCATTTATAAACCAGTTGCTACTCACTATAATGTGTTACTATCAACTCTATCCATTTCCACACTTTTATAGTCAAGTTAACTAAAACATCTACATACATTAAGCATCCATGTATGAACTATGTATTTTTTAAACCCTTAAATGCAGATATTTTGGTATACTCATGTTAAGTGTAGGTGCTACTTATTGTCACTGAGGATTGTGGTCTATTTCAGTCTCGACCTGATTCCCAACTGATATTTAGGCTGTCTCTGGGTCCATTCTCAAAACTTTGCGTGTAAATTTTGAAAAATTTTTTCCTGAGGATCCACTGACCAATGTATTGTTCAGTTCTAACTCAGAGTTAGACCTCTCCTAAAACATGCCCTGGACTTTGGAGGTAGGCAAAAGACTGTCTTTCTAGCCAGAATAGCTGGTGCTCCAAAATCATAGAATGGAACAGGCATAACAGCCCTCTATCCCCTCTACACTCCACCTTTTGACTTCTTTTTGCTTCAATGCTGTAAATCTTTGATTAACCATGTCCAACTAATGGAACTCTCTCTTTAAAATTTAAATGGAGCTTTTCATTCTCTACTTCATATTAAGTAGATATAAAAATGAAAAGTTTTTAAAGAAACCAAAGTAATAACTTCCAGAGCAAGAATAGGATGGTAAACACAGTGATGGCTAATTGGATTTGACTAGACCTCCTCTTCTGCTTCTGGAATGTGCCTTGGTGTTACTCACATTGAGCACAAATCTCTTATACTTTCAATATAAATATATATTTTTTAATAAAATAATCTTTAAGTCAGGCCCTTGAAGGGTAGAAGTGATTCAAGTGCTGTTTGGTATTCTGTTCTGTTCTATCATACTATACTTACTAATGACTAAAACAAAACTGTGTAGTATACCTCATTCATTTATACACCAGTTATCAAACATTTATGCTAGACCTTTTGAGATATGCACAGGGTATATCACGCCATTATTTCCTCTTTGCAGACCTCCACTCCCATCTCACACACATACCATCCATACACACATACCCTGTCCTCACAAACTGGAGAGGATCTTGACTATCTGTAGATTTAAGTTCAATGTTAGGCTGGTATTCAAAACATTCAACAATCTTTATCATTACTTACTTTCAAGTATCTTATATTCTTACTTAATTGAACTACATTGTATTTTACTTGTACAACTCCCTTGATTTCTTGTTCCACTGCCTTTTTCCTAACCTTTTCCCTTATATTTTCCTTCTCTCCAATAACCAAATATGTATTAAGTTGGTGCAAAAGTAATTGTGGTTTTGCATTATTTAAATTTGTTGTTTGATAATGGAATACACTTAAATCAATGTGGTATGTTATACATCATTTCTGTGTGCATTTCTGCTTTTTTTTGCTAATGATTTATTACTTGCTGTTTATTTTACATTTATTTTAGATTATGGAAATGATGTTAGACAAAAAGCAAGTTTGAGCAATTTTCTTATTTGAATTCAAAATCAGTTGTAAAGCAGTGGACAACTCGTAACATCAACAACACATTTGGCCAGGAACTGCTAATGAACATACAGGGCAGTGGTGGTTCAAGAAGTTTTACAAAGGAGACGAGAGCCTTGAAGATGAGGAGAGTAGTGGCCAGCCATTGGAAGTTGACAACGACCAATGGAGAACAATCACCCACGCTGATCCTCTTACAACTATACGAGAAGTTGCTGAAGAACTCAACGCCAACCATTCTATGGTCCTCCGGCATTTGAAGCAAATTTCAGTCAGCTCATGAGCTGACTGAATAAAAAAACAAAAAACCAAAAAAACCACATCATTTTGAAGTGTCTTCTTTTATTCTATACATCAACAACGAACCATTTCTTGATCGGATTGTGATGCACATGCTCTAGGGAGGATATGATAAGGCTATTTTGGAAAGTGTTATAAAAACTATAAACTGGGTTCAGCTGGAAAAGAATTGCTGTTACTGGGGTGAAGAAGTGCTGTAGGGGTGATGCCAACAAAATGGCACACAGACAGGAAACTTGGAGGAAGCAAACAGAAAGCAGATAGAAAAAATGTTTTGATTCTTCCTCCCACCAGCATTCCTTTTTGGCAGAGTCCAATGTGGAGCCAGCTAGCAAAGCAGAAATGTGGTTTGCAAAGTGCCAACCCTAGCATCAGAAAGTAAAGTATAGAACTATGGGTTTGGAGCTGAGAGACAATAGCTTAATAACTGGCACAACCTTTAGGGTATTTTTGAGTTTTGCAATTGCAGTTCTATTGATCTGCCTGTTAGACCTGTACAGAGTAATAGTTCAGTTAGTTTCTTAACAGTTTGCCTTTTTTGCAAAGTTTTCTTTCCTCCCCTCCCCTCCCCTCCCTTCCCCTTCCCTCTCCTCCCCTCCTCCCCCTTCCCTTCCCTTTCCTAGGTACCAGGGCCAGGGATTGAACCCAGGACCTCGTAAATGGGAAGCTGGTGCTCAACCATTGAGTCACATTAGCTCTCCTGAGTTAGTTTTTCATTTGTTTGCTTGTTTTTTTTGTTTTTGTTTTTAGGAGGCACTGGTAACTGAACCCAGGACCTCCCATATGGGAAGCAGGCACTCAACCACTTGAGCCACATAGGCGCCCCAAGGTTTTCTTTTTATATACCATGATTCAGAGAGTAAGTACCTTGTTTTCAAATTTTGGTTTTCAAATTCATTGCCTAATTTGAATTAATGAAGCAATTCATTAATTAAAGCAATTCATCGATCAATAAAACTTTAATTAATATTTTAGTCCAATATTGGTTCCCTAGGGCTGCTATAACAAAGTACCATAAACTGGTGCCTTGAAACAACAAATTTATTCCTTCACAGTTCTGGAAGCTAGAAGTCTGAAATCAAGCAGGACCATGCTCCCTCAGAAGGTCCAAGGGAAGAATCTTTCCTTGCCTTTGCCTAGCTTCTGGTGGCCCCAGAGGTTTCCTCTTTTGTGGTAGCATAGTTCCAATCTCTGCCTCTGTCTTTGCGTGGCCATCTTCTCCCTGTTGTCTGTGTCTTCTTCTTATAAGGACAGCAGTTAATAGTGGATTAAAGGCCCAATATAACCTCATTTTAACTAATTACATCTTCAGTTGGCTCTGTATCCAAATGTGGTCACAATCAGATGTACTGGGGGTTAGGACTTCAACTTATCTTTTTTGGGGGGACATAATTCAACTCCTACCAAGCCCTGTGCTGGGATTTTTTGTTGTTATAGCTCTTATTGTCTACAAGAGTTAAGCACTGATCTCTGTTAGAGATTTTTATTAAATAAGGGCCTTCGAGTTCCTAAAATAACGTGTAATTGCTTTGGTTAACAAGTTAGAGCATTTGACCTGTTATATCAAGTTGCTCTTTCAAATGCTGGAATTTTAAAATACTTCCACATATTAAATTTTATATAGTTTTATGATTTTTTTCTTGGGTAGAGAATCTTGGCTTTAAAAATATTCTCCAGACTACAGGATATTTAACTGGCCCTCTGTTAGAACACTTTTAGCTTTTTTTTTCAGTCTAAGCTACTGCCTGACTTCCAAACTTGGTTAAAGATTCTTAACATACCCCCTTTAACATGGCTTAGTATACTACTCTTTAACATGGAAAATTTGCTCACATGGAGTTTTTATGAAAGTAGACTTTATATAAAATGTTAAATTAAACTTTCAGTAGGAAATGGGTCAAATAAATAGAGAATATTAAATATGAGGTGGGAAGATGTTTAATTAGCTGTAGAAGTACTTAAAAATATCTGTTGACGTAAAACTAACAAACACAAAAATGTATTTAGTCATTTACATTTTACCAGTGGAAACTTTGTTATAAAGAATGATCTGTGAAGAAGCTTTCATTTTGTACATAAATGTATTTGATAGTCCAAAAACCAATTTTATCTAAGATCCAAATTGTGAAAATGGGTTATAGTTAAGCTTATTCAAAGGCAGTAACCATGCCAGATCTTCAAATACTGCAAATTCTTTTCCATAGGTAAATTTATAAATACCTCAAAATGTTGGCTGAAAGTGTAACCTGAATGTAGCACTTTATATACTGGGTTCTTTCATGGTAGTTTTGGGAAACCACTGTTTCAAATGGTTCTACTTTTATTACTGCAGGTGTCCCTTTTCAATCATGCCTCCCACGGATAAGATTGTTTGGTTCTTTTAGAATTCTCAAACTATGTTAAGCTGCCATCTATAATCAGAGGACATCTGGAAATGTTGCAATTAGATTTTTAAAAAGTGACGGGTTACTGTAGTCACTAATGCTGTGTTACCACAAATTCATTTATTAATCTTCTAGGGATTTCTCATCAAGGAAGTCAGAGGTTGGCATTAATTGATCTGTGGTTGCCATTTGAATATTAGTTCATGTTGAACTGATTTGTTTTTCTAAAGATATATAACATATGTTGAGTCTGTATGGAATAAAGCTCACACAGTGTAGTTTGGCCAAAAATAACCTGTTGGCTGTTCATTTTTAGAATTTTTACTATTTCTATAATTATTAGAGGTGTGTTCTAGTTAGTACTTAATACATGGTGAATTTATAGTCACTGGAGAAGTTGATTATTCAGTTTGTGAATAAACAGAACCCCTCTTTTGGATTTGTCCCTCATGGTTTCTGCCATGGGCATTTCCCTACCTGTGTAGCTCTGAGTAGGTAGATAAAAGAAAGATAAAACAAAAATTGTTATTTTTATTGTTTTAATTTGATTGACTCTGATGAAATATTTAAGAGTCTTATGATATTACCTTCCTGGCTCATTGTTTTCATTGTTGACATTATTTCCCTGTGTCACTGAGAGTAGATCTTAATGATCTCAACATTAGTTTCTTAAATGTTAAGATAGATTATATTGTCTGTAGAGAAAACCATTTTTATTTTTAAAATTGTATTCTCAAGGTAGCATTTCACGTTAAAAAGCCTAGGTAATTTTTTCCATATTCATTTTTAAAAAAATTATTTATTTATTCCCCTGCCTTGTGACTTGCTAGCTGTGTGCTCCCTCTGTCCATACGCTGCACGTTTTTCTGTGTCTGCTTGTCTCCCTTTGTTGCATCATCTTGCTGCACCAGCTGTCCGCAGGCATGGGCTGTCAGCTCTCTGCAGGTGCGGGCCATCAGTTCTCCACGGACGCGGACCAGCTTGTCTTCACAAGGGGGCCCTGGGATGCGAACCCAGGGCCTCCCATATGGTAGACGGGAGCCCAGTCGTTTGAGCCACAGCTGCTTCCCTCCATATTCATTTTTAATTTGAACTTATTTATAAGCGAACAGTAGCAGAATTTGCTACTTATCCCCAATGTGCATTCTTTCCCTTCTTCCTATTAGCAGTAGAATCTCCTGATTTGCAGCTGGACACATGGCCCCTGAGCTAGAGACTCCATTTGCCAGACTTGTTAGAGCTAGGTGGTTACATGGCTAGGTTTTTGCCCATGGGATGTGAGTAGAAATTACAAATGCAGTTTCTGGGTCTTGGCTTTTAAAAAACTGAGTATGTATGTCCTACTTTTTCATTCCCTTTTCTTGAAGACTGCACCTTAACCATGGTTCATCCAAGTTGTTGAATGCATCAGGACTTCATTTCTTCTTACAGCTGAATAATATTCCATCATATGTATATACCACATTTTGTTTATCCATTCATTGGTTGATGGATACTTGCGTTGTTTCCATCTTTTTGCAATGGTCAGTAAAGCCACTATGAACATTGGTGAGAAAATATCTGTTCCTATCCCTGCTTTCAGTTATTCTGGATATATACTTAGTAGCAGGGTTGTTGGATCATATGGCAATTCTGTACTTAGCTTCCTGAGGAACCACCAAACTGTTTTCCACAATGGCTGTACCATTCTTCATTCCCACCAGCAGTGAATAAGTGCTCCTATTTCTCCACATCCTCTCCAACACTTTTATATTCTGTTTTCAATAGTTGTCAGTCTGGCAGGTGTGAAATGATAGCTCATTGTGTGTTGATTTGCATTTCCCTAACAGCTAGTGATAGTGAGCATCTTTTCATGTGCTCTTTAGTTATTTGTATTTCCTCTTTGGAAAAATGTCTGTTCAGAGGACTTCTGGGAAGATGGTGTCAGAGTAGGTAGGCAGGGCTGAACTCTTTCACAAAAGCAATGGAGGAAGGGCAAAAAGCTGTCTGAGGGACCTGCCGTGGGTACCTGCAGACCAGGAGAGAGCTGTTCATTCCTCAGGAGGGAGAGGAACAGAGAGACAAAGAAGCTGAAATGAAAACCGAGTTACTAACCCCTGCAGTCAGGAATGGCACCCATCCCCCACCCTCAAGATGAACTGCCTGGATAAAACCTGTGGCTCACTGCAGCCAACTGAGAGGGAAACAGATGTTCTCCTCCTCCCTGGGAAGAGAGAGGGAGAGGTAGAGGGGGGAGAGTGGTTTCTCTTCAGTGAACTTGACCAGCAGAACCTGCTTTGAATCTCAGGTCTGGCCAGACCAGAATCATGGGCAAGTATTGAGTGAAATAAGCCAGATACAAAAGGACAACTATTATATGGTCTCACTAATATGAACTAAATATGATGAGTAAACTCACAGGGGTAAACTCCCGAGTATAGATTACCAGGAGATAGAATAAAGATAAGAGAATAAGAGCTGATGTTTAATGCCTATAGAATTTTTAATAAGGTTTATTATAAAAGCGTGGAAATGAGTAGAGTTGATGGTAATACATTATAATCAGTGTAACTAACACTGCTGGTTTATCAGTGTGATTGTGGCTGAAAGGGGTAGTCTGTGGATGTAAATGTCAGTTGAAACAAAGCTAGAGAATAACCTGGGGACTGTGATAACAGTGATTTCATTGGTGGATGAAGATTATGGTTAATAGTATAAATATAAGAATGTTCTTATACAAAGTGTTAAAAATATGGTGATACATGGCAAAGTTACAACTAATGCAACTTATGGATGATAGTTAACAGTAATATTGTAATATTTTTGCAGCAAAGGCAAAGAAGATATTATATCAATTCTAAGAGACAACAGTGTGGGGGGGTATAAAGGAGGTATGGGATTTTTCCTTTTGGAGTAATGAAAACTTTCTAAAATTGATGGAGATAATGACAGCACAACTCTGTGATCAAAATGAGAGCCACTGAATGTGCACTTTGAATGGATTTTACAAAACCTTGGGTTGTATAACACAGGGGATCCAGTGATGGAAGATAGTTAACAGGACAAATATGAGAACATTCTCTCATGAACTATAACAAATATACTATTATAATACAGGGTGTCAATAATTGGGTTGGTTGGGTGAAATACACCACATGTAAGATATGGGCTATAATTAGTAGTATTTTAATGATGCTCTTCCATAGTTTGTAACCAATATTTCATGGCAATGTAAAGTGTTGGTGGTGGGGTGATGTATGGAAGCTTTGTATAGTGATATGTGTATTTGTTTTTTAAGTTCACAACTTTTACTGTATATCTATTGTTTGTGTATGTTCATAACACTATATATTCTGGATATTAAACCTTTATCAGATATGTGATTTCCAAATATTTTCCCCCATTGAGTAGGCTGCCTTTTCACCTTCTTGACAAAGTTCTTCGAAGTACAGAGGTATTCAGTTTTGAGGAGGTCCCATTTATCTTTTTTTTTTTCTTTCATTGTGCTTTGGGTGTAAAGTCAAGAAACCACCGCCTACCACAAAATCTTGAAGATACTTCCTTACAGCTTTTTTCTAGGAGTTTTATGGTCCTTGCTCTTATATTTAGGTCTTTGACCCATTTTGAGTTAACTTTTGTATAAGGTGTGAGATAGGGGTCCTTTTCCATTTTTTTCTCAAAACTATAGCATTATTATTACTCCAAAGAAAAACAACCCCACCCCTTAGTATTTACCTCTCAATCCCTCAGGGATAGTATAGAGTTTTAAAAGTATTTGAAGCTTAAATATGTATCAAGACCTTTTAAAAATTATTTAGAGTGAAAATATTTGCATAACACTTTAATTTCCTGAATTAAATGAATCCTATTTGGTTCAGGGTTACCTGTATCAATGTAAAATATTGAACTAAACTGCAATGCATGTACACGTTGTTGAGAATACTGAGTTTATCATTCATTAAAATTGAATGCCTTCAGATTGTTTTGAAGAATTCAAGATCTGGTCTACTCTTTCTTAATTATTTACCAGTTCTTCTCACTAGTGTGTGGTCACATAAAATTTGTTATTATATAGTTCACCTAGTTGTTAGAATCTGTAAGTAAATCTGCTTGTCCTTGCAAATAAAGTTAATGGATTTCATAATAGGTCTTTCAGCAACTCAAAAACCTTTTTAAACCAAGTTCTAGTTGAAGGTTAGAGATCGTCAGAGCTCTGACCTGTGTTAAGTGGGAGCATTAATGTATTTTTATAGTTAACTCAGTTTAAAAAATATGACCCAATGACTTGAGCCTAGGGCTTGCTTGTGTTTTAAAAATAAATTTCTCATGTTTTTGACAACTTTTTATTGCAGAAGACTTTAGTTGAAGTACATGAACTACATGTCTTTTATTAGACATTGTACTTGCCATTGTAAAACACTCGGTATCTTTTATGGAGACAGTACCTTACCTATCCTGTAAGGTTTTGAGGGAATTAAATGGAATATTTATGTAGAGTGCTTAACACAATGCCTGGAGCATAATAAGTGTTTAAGAGAGGAAGAGAAAATGATAGGCCAGTGTGGTTGGAAAGTGAGGCAGAATGCTGTCACATGAGCTGGGAAAAGGAGATAAAGGTCTGGTGAGGCTGGATTAGAATTTGGGACTTTATTCTGGGGTAAAGTGGGAAGGATTTTTAGCAATGTGCAATATGCTCGACTTGGATTTTGAAAAGAACACTCAGGCTGCTGTTTGGAAATTGGGCATCAGAGTAGTGAGGGTGCATGTTCTTTCCTTTGGGCTGTAGATTTATGAGTTGAACATCTTTGATTTAAACAAGAGGTTTTAAATCCTTTCTGTGAGTACAGAGCTGGAGTCTTAGCTTCCAACTTTTATTTTAACATAACTTGCAAGTCATGCATCTCCTAGTTCTTTGGTAGTTTTTTGAACAAACTTGTGCATTCAGGGTCACCCTCATTCGGTAGGGAATGGGCAGGAAGCCAAGTAACTGGTTGGCCTTTAATGTGGCCCTGAATTAGGATGCATGTTACCTTTATCTTCTTTCATCTATCTGTCTTCCTGGCTTCCCAGATAATGGAAGCTTTGTTTCTACTCTAGCTTTTACTACCTTAGTTCTCAGGCAAGAAATGGCAACTCTGTGGTATAGATGCTACCATTTCCCTAACTCTTACCCATCTTGGATTTTTTAATCCCCGGAGTGCCAAAATTCTGCTCAGCATAGCACTCCAGATTGCTACACCTGGAAGAGCCTTGAGACTTACTAACATTCCTCAACCCACCACTTTGTTTATTGCTGGCAGTTATTTTTATATCATCTCATTTCTGCCTTATTCTGCATATAGGTCCTAACTATTGGACCTGTACCTGACCACAGCTACCGTAAATGCCTTTACTATCTTTTTTTTCATATTTATTTTTTTCATATTTATTTTTTATTTATTTCTCTCCCCTTCCCCGCCCTCCCCACCCCAGTTGTCTGCTCTCTGTGTCCATTCGCTGTGTGTTCTTCTGTGTTCACTTGTATTCTTGTCATCAGCACCCAGAATCTGTGTCACGTTTTGTTGTGTCATCTTGCTGCGTCAGCTCTCTGTGTGTGCGGCACCACTCCTGGGCAGGCTGCACGTTTTTCATGCTATGCAGCTCTCCTTCTGGAGTGCACTCCTTGCGCGTGGGGTTCCCCTTTGCAGGGGACACACCTGCATGGCACGGCACTCCTTGCACACCACAGCACTGTGCATGGGCCAGCTCCACATGGGTCAGGAGGCCCTGGGTTTGAACCTCGGACCTCCCATGTGGTCCCATGTGAGACGGATGCCCTATCCATTGGGCCAACTCTGCTTTCCCCTTTACCATCTTTTGGCATGTACCCTTTGGCTCACTTCTTGTACCCATGAAGAGCTTGTCCTACTTCCCGTCTGGATCTGGAATGTCAGCCCTGGTACCTCTGAGCTCTTCTCACTTTAGTTAATGTCAGTCTTTCCTTGCCCATTTCCCAGGTTGACTGTATCCTGTGCATCCCTTATATCTTTCTTCTAGGTTAAATATACAGGAAGGGACTGAAATATTAACTTGTCTGGGATTTACTTTTAAATACCTGGGCAAAACAATAATAACAACAAAAAATGTGGTAATACATAGATGAAACAAAGGTGGAAGAATGTTAGTACTTGTTAAAGCTGGGTTATGGCTATATTATACTACTCTATTGTGTATATATTTGAATATTTCTGCAATAAAACATAAAAAAGAAAGACATGGGGGATTTTTACGTAATAACTTTCTGTCTAGTGGAGGTCCTGGAGAGGCAGGACAGAGGTGTGAGAAGCAACTGGGTGATGGCTGAGAGAGGGTACTTCTTGTTTCCTGACCTATTGGAGAGGCCAATCATGTTGTCTTTTTTTTTTTCTTTTTTTTAAAGATTTACTTTTTATTTATTTCTCTCCCCTTCCCGCCCCCCCATTTGTCTGCTCTCTGCGTCCATTCGCTGTGTGTTCTTCTGTGACCACTTCTATCCTTATCAGTGGCACTGGGAGTCTGTGTTTCCTCCCGTTGCGTCATCCTGCTGCATCAGCTCTCCGTGTGTGTGGCACCATTCCTGGGTAGGCTGCATTTTTTTTTGCTCTAGGCGGCTCTCCTTATGGGGCACACTCCTTGTGCGTGGGGCTCCTCTACACGGGGGGACACCCCTCAGTGGCAGGGGACTCCTTGCGCGCATCAGCGCTGTGCATGGGCCAGCTCTACACGGGTCAAGGAGGCCCAGGGTTTGAATTGCAGACGTCCCATGTGGTAGACGGAAGCCCTATCCATTGGGCCAAGTCTGCTTCCCCATAGCCCTCTTCTGAGTTCCTTATGGAAGTCACTAACTTTTGTTTCACTTGACAGCACTATCCCAGGCATAGCAGACTTACCCAAGAAGGACTTTGGGCAAAGATACCTAGCTGTATCCCAGGATTTCTCAGCCTTGGTGCTAATGACAGTTTGGATGATTCTTTGTTCCAGGAGGCTACCCTGGGTGTAGTAGGATCTTTAGCAAGATTTCTGGCATCAGTTATGGCAACAAAAAATGTCTCTAAATATTGCCAAATGTCCCTTGAAGGGTAAAGTTATCCCCAGTTGCAAACCACTGAACTATAAGGATGTGCATTTTTTGCTAGGTTACATACCTGTATAAGCTGGCTAACTCGATTCAGGTATGTAGACACTATACTTTCTCCATGTTAAGTTAAAAGGCAAGTAGGATAAATAATATTTTTTAAATTAAGAATTTTCATCATCTTTCTATATGCTTGTTTCACTAATATAACTTGTTTTTATCTCTAGGACCCCTGGTTTTTGAACTTTATCATATAAAGTCTTGATCATTTTGATTAAATGTTATTAAAAATTAGTATTTCCCCCAATTTCTGCATGTAATATCTTTAAAAAAAAATACAGTGCAGTATTCTTTTCTCATTTACAGTATGCTATTCTTTTTCATTTTTTGTTATTAGATACGATTATATAGTGCTAATTTTTATTTTTAAAATTTTCTGAATTTTACAGTATCTTTGGATATGGAGCTTTTACTTGGATTGGAGAGTCTTTAAATTTATTTAATATATTTTGTGGTTCTGGGCACAGTGTAAATGAGACATTTTCAGGTGCTATAATATATAAATAAATGAATGTTTTTTCTGGCTCAGTTTTGTGCTACAATTAGCCAACAACTCTTATATTAACTTTTTCAACTGAATGGAAGTGCACTAGTACATATTTCTGATTTAATAAAATCCCCAAAAAAGGTTTTGTGCAAATATATTTATAACATGCAGGTGTTTGACACAGAAACATAAATCACATATACATAAAATTGTTTCAGGGAAATACTGAAATGTGCTGGGGAGGATATTAAAATATATATTTGAACATTTATTTTATAATTCAGCTTGTACATTTTTCAGACTATTTGAGAGTTTCACAGATCTATGATATCATTCACTTTTCTGTTAAACATTTCTAATCTTTTATGGTGTTTAAATTTTCTCTATTTTACTTGAAGCTGTTTTATTATCTAGTTAATCTGGTTGTGGAATTTCTTCTTTTTTGAGCATACGGAGATCTGGGTACTGAAAAATCAGTGAAATTATTCCCAAGAAGCTTATTTATCAGTTCTTTTATTATGATTCTCTACAGAAACATATGTAAAATATAGTTATTTTGTGCTACAAGAATCACAAGTATGCTGTCTGCTTAGATTGACAATCATACATAATCTTTGTATGTTATGCTAAAAAACATTGTTCACATTTTTAAGTGCTTTTAGGGAGACAACCCCATTCAGTGCATTATTTAAAAAAATATTTAAATTGGTGAGTGGTCATCTCTGAAATTCAGACCTGCTAATCTAATTTGCCTCTTAAAAGATATTTATAGACATTTTTCATTGAGTACCCGCTAAATAAATGATGCTTCTCTTTATGATTGTTCTTTTTCATCACTGTTTGCTCAAAAATGACCTGAAAGGGGTTTTTAAAGAAAGAAAATAATTTGATCTGATTAAAAAGGAATCATAATTCACAAATTAAGAATATTGTTGATTATGCAACTGTTTTGTAATGATAGTCACATGGCTAAATTCTTCACTTCTTCAAACCTTCCTCTGAATCAGGGTTCTTAACATTTTTTTGTTCCATGAACCCCTTTGCCAGTCAGATGAAAACCATGGATCCCTTACTGAGTCCCCACTCCACTGTGTATTATTTAATAAATATATCACAACTGCACCAACACATCCCCACAAAAATAATGTTTTTTTTTGACTTTTGATTCAAGCTCATGGACCCCTTGTTAAGAATCCCTCTTTATTTTTTTTTTCAAACAAATTAATTGCTTTTATTTTTAAAGAAGCTTTAGATTACATAAATGTTATAAAAAATATAAGGGATTCCCATATGCACTCCTCCTTTACCCTCCTCCACTTTCCCATACTAACAACATCCTTCATTCGTGTGGTACATTTGTTACAATTTATGGACACATATTGAAGCATTGCTGCTAACCATGAACTACACACGCCCAATCTCGTCTGATCTTGGAAGAACCCCTCTTTAAATATCCCCTTCCCAGTGAAATCTACTCACCACAGTATTTGAAATTATAGTCTCAACCCCATCCTGCACTCCCAGTTTTCTCATTGTCTGCTCTTTCTCTCTTAATAGCATTTATCATTTGCTGTCATACCAATGTAGCAGTTTGATATTTTTTAGGCATTCCAAAAATACTTTTTGTATTATGTTTTTAAACTGGTTTGTTCCTCTGGGCATATTAGATTATATTGGATTTGGATGGTGCACTTTTACTTGATTAAATTATGATTAAGACTTTGATTGGGCCACATCAGTAGGACATTGAGTCTCCATCCCCTTGGTGGGTGGGGACTCACACAGAAACTGCACTGCGGACAGGGGAAGTTGGAATTTTTTAGCTGGGGCCCAGGAAGTAAACACACAAGAGAGTAGAGCAGCTGAGCCTGGAGAGAAATGAGCCCTGGGAGAGAAATGAGACTTATCCCAGCCTACAGCTGATATTGGAAGAAGCTGGGACCATGGAACCTTAAGAAGAAGAGGAAGGCTTAACAGTGGCAGCCATCTTGCTCCAACATGTGGCAAGAGACTTTGGTGAGGGAAGTACCTTACTCTTTATGGTGTGGTAACTGCAAACTTCTACCCCAAATAAATACCCTTTATAAAAGCCAACAGATTTCTGGTATTTTGCATCAGTACCCCTTTGGCTGACTAATACAGAACTTGGTACTAAGAGTGGAGAAGGGCTTTTGCAATGACCAAGATGCTGGAATGGTTTTAAAAATGGGTAAGGGGTATTTTTTGGAGGAATTGTGAGATGCTTGATAGAAAAGGTCTATATTGCTTTGCAGAGACTGTTAGGAATCTGAATGCTAAAGAGATTTTTTTATGATGCCACAGAAGTAAGATGACACTATTGTTAGAAACTGGAAGAAAGTAATCCGTGTTTTAAAGTTGTAGAGAACTTGGCAAGATTGACTCCTGATGTTATATGGAAGGCAGAATTTGAAAATGGTGAGCCTGGGCATTTAGCTGATGAACTTTCCAAAGTAATTTTGAGAGTGCAGCTTGGCTTCTCCTAGCAGTTTATAGCAAAATGCTAGATGAGAGGTATAAGTTGAGAACTAAATTGTTGGGCAGAAAGAGAACAGAAACTGATTCTGGACCTTCCAAGGCTCTGGAAATCAAGCCCACAGATGATAGTGCTCCATTTGGGGACTTAACCAAACTTGGAACTTGTAAATCAGGATTGAAAATGCAATTATCTAGGAAAGACTTGTGGAAAGTCTTACTGTCTGATGGCTTGGACCCATGTTTCTTGCATGCTAAACCAACAAACTCTGAGAGAGCCGTATGAACAAAATTGCTGTCAGCCTGAAATAAAAGGGACATGGAAAGGAGAGATTGAAGGGGAAACTACTTAAAGAGGAAAACCATGAAAGCTGAGATCCAGAATTAGGACATTGCCTTGGGCCAAGAGAGGAACCCCACCCATGTGTACAGAGGATGAGTTTGCCCTAGCAGTTGAAGAAGATGAAGTTCCCCTCCTATGTTTGGGGAGAGTTTTGCCACTCCTGGATATAGAGAGGGTGAAACACATTCCCTGGGGATTAGGGAGGTTGAGGTCAATGCCCCATAGATCTGAGAGGGGTGGGCTAGTCTCCCATGGATTAGAGAAGGGCAGATGGTCAACTGGTTGCTCTGAGAGGGTAGGACCTGTATGCCAAAAGTTAGGGAGAATGTTGTCTTCGTTTCACTCTACTAGGGGGCTTAACACTAACCCAAAGATTGGGGAAAGTGTGGCAGTCACCTCAACACTCTCAGGAGGTGAGGTCTGGAGCTTGGTTAACACCCAGATGCTTGATGAGGGTGGAACCAAGAAAATGGCCATTGGGCAAGCCTGTGGAAAGGGTGGGTCCCCATGAGGTCCTAGGGAGAAGAAACCATTGTCTTAAGAATGACTCTCAGCCTTTGAAATCTAGTGAAGTATGTTCTGCAGGTTTTCAGAACTGTAGAGGACCCTTGATTCATGTTTCCCTCCCAAGTTCTCCTTATTGTAATGAAAATATTTGTTCTTTGTCCATTTGTGTATTGAAAGCAGATAAATTGCTTTGTAAGTTTCAGAGGTCTTCAGCTACATGGGACTTTGCCCAGGACAAACTATATTTTCTTTAACTGATTATGATAGGATTTTGTACTTAGTATTGTTACTAAAATAAGGTTTTTTGAATATTGTAATGTCTTTTTGGAATTCAGAGGGTGGAGGGTAGCAGTTTGATATTGTTTATGAGTTCCAAAAATAGATACTGGATTATGTTTGTAAACTGGTTTGCTCTTCTGGGTATATTAGATTATTTTGGATTCAGGGGTTTCACTTTTACTTGATTAAATTATGATTATGGCTTTGATTGCACCATGTCAGTAAGATACTGAGTCCTCTCCCCCTTGGTGGGTGGGGACTCACAGAGAAACCGCACCTCAGAAAAGGGAGGTTGGAGTTTTTTTTAGCTGGAACCCAGGCAGTAAACACATGGGAGAGAACAAAGCAGTTGATCCCAGAGAGAAATGAGACCAGGGAGAAAGATGAGACTTATCCCAGCCTACAGCTGATATTGGAAGAAGTTGGGACCATGGAGTCTTAAGAAGAAGAGGAAGGTTGAACGTCAGCAGTCATCTTGCTCCAACACAGGGTAACAGACTTTGGTGAGGGAAGTAACTTATGCTTTATGACCTGCTAACTGTAAGCTTCTACTCTAAATAAATACCCTTTATAAAAGCCAACAGATTTCTGGTATTTTGCATCAGCACCTCTTTGGCTGACTAATGCATCATATAACCTACACATTTATGAAGTTTATTGTTAAATGTTTGTCTGCATCTCCTAGGTCCATTACCCGAGGTTATGAATTTTTCAAACTGCTTCATAGCCTGTAATGCAAGTGCCTGGTGTATAGGACTTCAGTGCAATCATAGAATGATCTTTTAAAAAAAATAATTTTATTGACATCTGTCATTCATACATGAACATACCTAATAGTGAATTGTAAAATTTGGAGCTTACAAAACAAACATGCCTAACAATATACAGGAGACCCACCCATCAACCTACCACCAACACCTTGCATTGTTGTGAGAAATTTGTTACAAATTATTTAAGAATATCATCAAAATCTTAAAACTAACTGTAGTCCATATCTTATTTTGGTGTATTTTCCCCCCAACCCACCCTAGTATTATTTTTTAAAGTATATTTTTATCATAGAAGTTGTGAACTTATAAAACAATCATGCACATGTGTAACACCCTTCATCAACACACCACACTGTGGTGTTACAGATTATGTAACAAGAGATTATGTGGTTGTTACAGATTATGAGATATTATCATCAAACTATACCACCAACCATGGTCCATAGCATACATTTGGCACCCTTTTTCCATACTTCACCATTATCAACACAGTACATCTTTGGCATAGATGCAAGAATATTACAGTATTGCTGTTAATCACAGTACATAGATCACACCAATTATATTTTCCCCATGATTCAATGGGATACACATCTGCTCTAGCCCACAAAGGACACTCTTGCATCTATACCATCAACCACAATTCTCATCCACCCCTGGGTTCACTGTGTTTTCAGTCCCTAGATTATTCTCTAGCTTTCTTTCAGTTGACATCTACATCCCTATACTTCTCTTTCCAGCTACATTCCATTTATAAACCAGCTAATACTCACTATGTGTTACCATCAATTCTATACATTTCCACAGTTTTACAGTAAAGTTAATTAAAATTTCTACATACATTAAGCACCAGTAGTCCTTTCCAGCCCTCCTCTTATCTCCTAATAGCCTATACTCTAGGTTTTAACTCCATGCATCTATTCTTTATAATTAGTTCAAATTAAAGAGACCATTCAATACTTGTCCTTTTGTGTCAGGCTTACCTCGCATAGCATAATGTCTTCCAAGTTCATCCATGTTATCACATGTGTCCCAATTTCATGTCTTCTTACTGCAGCATAATATTCCATTGTATGTATATTCCACATTTTGCTTATCCATGAATTGGCTGATGGGCACTTGGGTTGTTTCCATCTTTTGGGAATTGTGAATAATGCCACTGTGAACATCAGTGTGCAGATGTCTGTTCATGTCAGTTTTCAGTTCTTCTGGATATATTCCTAATATAGGAATTGCTGGATCTATATTTAGCTTCCTGAGGAACCGCCAAACTGTCTTCCATAGAGTCTGCAACATTTTACAGTCCCATCAACAGTGAAGGAGTTTTCCTGTTTCTCCACATTCTCTCCAGCTCTTATTATTTTCTTTTTTTTAAAAAAATGGCGATTCTCTGTGGTGTGAGATGATGTCTCATTGATGTTTTGATTTGTATTTCCCTAAGTGCTAGTGATATGAAACATTTTCTCATGTGCTTTTTTGGCCATTTGTATTTGCTCTTTGAAGAAATGTCTATTTAAATCTTTTACCATTTTAAAATTGGATTCCTTTCTCTTTATTGTTGAGTTGTATGATCTATTTATATAGAATGGAAATCAAACTCTTATTGGATATGTGGTTTCCAAATATTTTCTCCCATTGAGTGGACTGCCTTTAAATCTTGACAAAGCCCTTTGGATCACAGAAGTGTTTAAGTTTGAGGATGTGGCAATTTGATATTATTTATGAATTCCAACAAGAGATATTGTTTATATACTGGTCTGTTCCTTTGGGTATGGTACCCTTTAATTAATTTAAATTCAAAGGCTGTACACTTACTTGATTAAATCAAAATTAGGGCTTTGATTCAGCCATGTCATTAGGGCATGCAGGGATGAGTGTTCACCCCCTTGGTGGGCTATATAAATGAACATTCAATTAAGAACACAGAACACAGAAAGCCCCGGGAAGAGAAATAAGCGATTTGCCTGGTAGCCTACAGCTGACCTTGTGAAAGGAACAGAGCAGCTGAGCCCAGAAGGAAAGAGCCCTCAGCCTACAGCTGAGATCAGAAGAATCTGGGCCCTTGGAGCCTTAAACAGAAAGAGAAATATTGAACCTCACAGATATCACCTGCCATCTTGTCAACATGTGGCAATTGACTTTGGATGAGGAAGTAACCTTGAGCTGTACTCTTCAGGGCCTTGTAACTGTAAGTTTTTACCCCAAATAAATACCCTTTATAAAAGCTAACACATTTCTGGTACTTTGCATCAGCACCCCTTTAGCTGACTAATACAGAGGTGGTCCCACTTATCCATGTTTTCTTTCATGGCTTGTGCTTTTTGTTTAAGGTTTAAGAATCCACCACTTACTACCAAATCTTGGAAGATGTTTTCCTACATTTTCTTCTAGGAGCTTTACGGTTCTATATTTTATATTTAGGTCTTTGATCCATGTTGTGTTAATTTTGTATGAGGTGTGAGATAGGGGTCCTCTTTATTTCTTTTGGATATGATAATCCAGTTCTCCCAGTACCATTTGTTGAATAGACTATTCTGCCTCAGCTGGGTGGATGTGATAGGCTTGTCAAAAATTACTTGACCATAGATATGAGGGTCTGTTTCTGAACCATCAATTTGTTTCCATTAGTCTATATGTTTATCTTTATGCCATACCATGCTCCTTTTACCACTACAGGTAGGTAATATGATTTAAAGTCTGTAAGTGAAAGTTCTCCAACTTTGCTTTCCTTTTAAGATGTTTCTGGCTATTCAGGACCTCTTACCATTCCAAAATATTTGATAATTGTGTGGTCCACTTGTTTAAAAAAATCTGGTGGAATTTTTATCAGGATTGTATTGAATGTGTATCAATTTGGGTAGAATCGACATCTTAATGGTATTTAGTCTTCCAATCCATGAACCTGGAATGCTCTTCCAATTATCTAGGCCTTTTTTTATTTCTTTTACAATGCATTGTAGTTTTCTGAATTCTAGTTCTTTACATCCTTGCTTAAGTTTATTCCTAAATATTTGATTCTTTTAGTCACTATTGTAAGTGAAATTTTTTCCCTGACTTCCTCCTCAGATTGCACATTACTAGTGTATAGTAATACCACTTACTTTTGAGTATTGGTCTTGTATCCTGACACTGTACTGAAATTGTTTATTAACTTTAGTAGGCTTTGTTGTAGATTTTTCAGGATTTCTAAGTATAGACCATCTGTGAATAGTGAAAGTTTTACTCTTCCTTTCTGATGTGGATGCTTTTTATTTCTTTTTCTTGCATAATTGCTCTAGCTGGAACGTCTAGTACTATATTGAACAACTGTGGTGACAGTGGGCATCCTTGTCTTGTTCCTGATCTCAAGGGGAATGCTTTCAATTTTTCACTATTGAGTACAATTGTAGCAGTTTGGCATTATTTATGAATTCCAAAAATAGATATTGGATTATGTTTGTGAACTGGTCTTTTCCTCTGGGCATATTAGATTATATTGGATTCAGAGGTTTCATTTTTACTTGATTAAATTATCATTAGGGTTTTGAACAGACCACATCAGCAGGACATTGAGTTCCCACCCCCCCCCCCCCCCCCCCCCCGCAGGGGCAGGAACTCATAGAGAAACTGCACTGCACAGAAGGGAGTTTGGAGTTTCGATCCTGGAGCCTGGGAAGTAAACACACAAAGAAGCAGATATGTAAGGAAGGAGAGAAGTCTTCATTAAACATAGGCAGAGGCCTCAGGAAGAGAGACAACCCATTCACCTGATAGTCTACAGCTGACCTTGTAGAGAAGGCAAAGCAGCTGAGTTATAAACAAAATGAACCCTGGGAAGAGAGGAACCCAGGAAGCCTGAATCCTCGGAGATGTCACGAGTCATCTTGCTTCAACAAGTGGCAACAGACTTTGGTGAGGGAAGTAACTTACACTTTATGGCCTGGTAACTTTAAGTTTCTATACCAAATAAATACCCTTTTATAAAAGCCAACAGATTTCTGGTATTTTGCGTCAGCACCCCTTTGGCTGACTAATACAATCATGTTAGTTGTAGATTTTTCATATATGGCCTTCATCATGTTGAGAAAGTTTCCTTCTATTCCTATCTGTATTTGCAAAAATGCAAATAGTTTCTTTTTAAGATTTTCTTTTTTTTCCCTATTATGATAAAAACAAAGTTGGTTATAATGATCTATTTCTGAAAATATCCTAAATTCTGAAATACTAAAGTAAGCAAAGAATAGGCATGCCTATCATTTTTAGGTCTTTTGCACATTGTTCTGTTCAAATTATTATTTATTAATAATTTGATTTTGAATATGTTTAGTATTTATTATTTAGTTTTCCTTCATTAAACTTATTCATGGTCAATACTTTCATTCTACTGGATTATGACACTAATTCTTTTGTGCAGGTAAATTCTAAGTAATAAAGAAAAGTAATTTTGTGGTTCCAAGTCCTAATTATAGATGAATTATGAGTAACAGAGAAAATTATTAGTGAGATTCAGTATTTAATAAAGAATTCTTACTTTTCAATCCAATGCAATATCTCAAAATGTAGTTTACTGAATGATATCCTATTTTTAGGATAACTTGGTGCTTTCTTTATGTCATAAATACCTTGTTTATTTTTCTCATACATGAAAGGTAGTAAACAGAAAGATAAATTAAGATATTCATAATCAACCCTTGAAAAACTAAAAATTTTTTGCAAATTTTCTTTTTTTTTGTGCTTGCATAACCACAATTCTTTTAAAATTACAATTTTTCTAAAGATTATGTTTTTTAAAAGACTTTTAATAATTTCCTGTTAATAAAATGAGATCTTAAGCTTTGTATATTTTCACATTTTTTGGATTGTATATTCCAGATAGACAATTCTGATTGAATGTTTTTCTAATATTGTTATCGCTTCTCTTTTAGTATGGTTTAAGATCAGAAGCACTTCAATTTAATGTTCTTTAAGAACCACATGAAATAATAAGGAGAAACCCATGTGAAGTGGGTACAGGGTGTCTTTTGTATGTGCATCAAGGCTTTCAACCTGTAAAAGTCAAATGTTAAGAAGAAATACAATCAAAATCTCAGTGGTTGTGAGTTTTATAAATCTGAATGCTTGGATCCTTAGTGTAACTTTATAAAATTCTTTCCCTAAGTTTCTAGTTTCTAGTGCAGAGGTCAGAGAGAACTATAGGGTGAAGGTCTCGATCAACCAGTTGGTTTGCTGAATCTGACCTGAAGATGTATTTTGTACAGCCTGCATAGTACTTTAAAAAATGTGAATTGATGGCAATCATTTAACAGTTGAGAGTTTTCATGCAAAATGGCCGATTTCCAACTTCTGGAAAATTGGGATATCTGACTGCTTTCCTGAAGAGTAGCAGTGATCTGGATTGAACAATGCTGGTGTCTTTTGGACCACACTCCTGTTCACTATAGTTCCCACCACTCCATGTGGTATCAGTTTCCACTTATCGTTGTGCATACATTGTTATTTTTTCTTATATTTGGTATGTAGTCTTGAGTTTTCATCCCCTACCGTAGACAGAATGTTCTTTTTTGGAAGTCTTTTCCCCATAACACTCTTCTAAGTACTGCTGCTCCCTGTGCTCTCATAGCACCTCATAGGTACCTCCTTTCAATACTTATCGTTTTTTTTAAAGGTAAATGTTCACTTGATAACTTTTGTTGCCAGACATGAACTTTTTACATATGGCAAGGGTCTTGTTATTGTATTGTATCCTTGGGATTCTATAGTGCCTGACACTTAAAAGTGCTGAATATATAATTGTTGAATAAATGAGAAAAATAAATATAATTGTTAAATAAATATGTTGCCTGGAAAACAGATTTTTGGATACAAGTGAATCTCTGAGAATAGTTCCCTATGAGGCTTTAAACTTTTTTTTTTGTTGATAAAACTCATCAAAAGGGATGCTCTGATTGCTGTATAACAGGATCTGACTCTAAGGGTGAAAATTTAAAGTGGCATTCCTTCTCAAAGTCATGCTAGTGCCTCCTTAAATTTTGTATTCTCGGAGCCTTTTATGCCTTCCACTAGTTAGTTCCTGTCATTTGAAGAATGACACATATAAATTAACTTTTAGCCTAAAAATAAAATATTGGAAGGCTACCAAAAGACAAATCTAGATATTTTACCACAAAACTTTAATATAATGTGCTCAAACATAACATTCAAATATTAAACTTTTGAAGCAGATGAGAGTCATCTTCTAAAGCACAACCTGGGCTTTTAAAATTTTTTAGTAGCTACATTAGTGTAAGTTTATACAATTCTTTCCCTTAGCAATATCTGACACTGATCTTGAGACTTGTTAGAAAGTCTGATATAAGAGTATGGCATTTCAAAAGCAAGAAATTCCAGTGCCCATCTTCAGAATTCATCATCATCCCTTACTTTTCAGTGTTTCCCTGACATTTCCCCTTCTAGATTATAGCTCTTCATTTTAGTGTTCAGTCTCTCAGTTATTTTTTTGTGCTGAATCTTGGCAGACATCCGCTCATAATTCTGTTTCTGTTGTTTCTGAAGTGCCAATTTCTATGGCAAGTGGCAGTGAAGGCACATGGAGAAATGATAGAAGCCAACCTGGTGTGATGTCTTCAAGATGTTTCTTATCCCTGTGCTGCTTTTCTTCTGAGGAGAGGAGACCCTCTTCTCTGACAATGACTAAATGAATCATTTTGTTGTGAAGCTAATATATTCGTTTTAAGTTTGTGTGTGTGTGTGTCTGTGTGTGTGTGTGGTCACTGGGTTTTTGGCTCACATTTCTAACTTTCCATGTAATGAAATTTCTTCTGTGTCCCTACAGTGAAGGCCTGCCAAGTAAGCAGCTCTTGTGTTTTCTTTTGAGTGTTGTTCACCTTAGTCCCTTGGTCTGCAATTGTGATTCTTTTTTTCCTCTCTTCATTTTTTTCTTTTTAAATGTTACATTCAAAAACTATGAGTTTTTTTTTTTTTCTGGTTGATTTGTCTGTTTTTAAAAAATCAATTTTATTGAAACATTTTCATAAACCATACAAGTCATCTAAAGTATACAATTGATGGCATTTGTTATAATCACAGTGTTGTGCATTCATCACTTCAGCAATATTATTTTTGTTATTCCAAAAAAGAAAAAAAAAACAAAAAAAAATGATCACACACACACAAAACCCCTACCCCTTAGTAATCACTTCTCAGTCTCTATCCCTTCCCCTGCCATACATAACTGCTAATCTATTTCCATATCTGTAATTTATTTGATTTCCATTTTACATAGATGGAGTCAAACAATATGTAGTATTTTTTGTCTAGTTTCTTTTACTTAGCATGCTTCCTTTTTTTTTTTTTTTACCATTGATGGAAGATTATTAATATATTACTATACACTACTGTCCATAGTTTGTTTTGCTTGTATTTTTGCCCAAATATCACCCTGATATTAACCTCTTGTAACAACATACATTTGTTCTGGTTAAGAGAAAAGCATTCTTATATATGCATTATTAACCATATTCATTTTTCACAAAAAGGTTTGCTATGTTATGTAGTCCCATGTTTCATTTTTCAGCTTTCCTTCTAGTGAGAGACACGTCCTTGGACTTTCCCTTTAAACCAGTATCAGAGCCATATGTTAGCACTACTGATTACAAATCCTATGATGTGCTTTCACCATTTCTATTCATTTCCAAACAACCATTTTACCAATTCTACAGATATTAAACCTCAGCTTTCCATTTTCTAACCACATTCTATTCTCTGGTGTCTTATATTCTAGCTATTAACACCATGAGTTTACTCATTATATTTTGTTCCTAATAGTGAAATCATACAATATTTGTCCCTTTGTGTCTGGCTTGTTTCACTCACCATAATGTCCTCCAGGTTTATCTACATTGTCATATGTTTCATGACTTCATTTCTTCTTATAGCTGAAGAAAAATTCCATCGTGTGTATGTACCACAGTTTTTTTATCCATTCATCAGTTGATGGACACCTGGGTAATTTCCATCTTTTGGCAATTGTGAATAATGCTGCTATTAACATTGGTATGCAGATATCTGTTCATGTACCTGCTCTCACATCTTTTAGGTATATACCTAGTAATGGTATTGCTGGGTCACATGGCAGATCTATTTTTAACTTCCTTAGGAAATTGCAAACAGATTTCCAAAGCTGCTGTACCATTCTACATTAACACCAACACTGAATAAGCATTTCTGTCTCTCCTATGTTTGTAGTTTTCTGTTTTTTTTTAATAGTAGCCATTCTAGTAAGAATTATAGAATGAAATGATATCTGTAGCTTTGATTTGAATTTCCCTGATAGTCAGTCATGTTGAATATTTTTTTCGTGTTTTTTGCCTCCCCCCACCCCCACACACACCATTTGTATTTCTTCTTTAGAAAAATGTCAGTTCAGGTACTTTGCCCATCTTTAAATTGGGTCATTTGTCTTTTTACTGTTAGTTGTAGGCTCTCTTTATATAGCATGTATATTAAGATCCTTGTGGGTTGTGTGATTTCCAGATATTTTCTCATTGAGTAGGCTATCTTTTTACCCTCTTCACAAAATCCTTTGAGGTACAGAAGTGTTTAATTTTTTTTATACTTTTTTTTTCTCTCCTCTTTCCCCCCCCCGCCCCCAATTGTCTGTTCTCTGTGTAGAAGTGTTTAATTTTGAGGAGGTCCCATTTATCTATTTTTTTCTTTCGTTGCTTGTGCTTTGGGTATAAGGTTTAAGAGACCCCACCTACCACAAGATCTTTTTGATGCTTTCCTACATTATTTTCTAGGAGTTTTATGATCCTGGCTTTTATGTTTAGGTCCTTGATACAATTTGAGTTGATTCTTGTATAGGGAGTAAGATAGGTTGGTTTGGATATCCAGTGTGCAGGATATCCAGTTATGGATATCCAGTTCTCCCAGCACCATTTGTTGAAGATACTGTTCTATCCCAGAAAAGAAGACTTGATAGGTTTATAAAAAATCAGTTGACCATGGAGAGGTGGGCCTATTTCTGAACTCTCATTTCAATTCCGTTGATCAATGTGTCTATCTTTATGTCAGTGCCATGCTGTTTTGACCACTGTAGCTTTAAAATACACTTCAAGTTCAAGAAGCATGAGTCATCTGACTTTGCTTTTCTTTTTTAGGATTTTCTGGCTATTTGGGACCCCTTTCCCTTCCACATAAATTTGGCTATTGACTTTTCTATTTCTGTAAAGTAGGCTGTTGGAATTTTGATTGGGATTGCATTGAATCAGTTTGGATAGAATTGACATCTTCATGTTGTGTAGTTTTCTAGTCCATGAACATGGAATGTTCTTCCATTTGTTTAGGTCTTCTTGATTTCTTTTGGCAGTGTTTTGCTAGTTTTCTGAATGCAGATCCTTTACATTCCTAGTTAATTCCTAGATATTTGAGTCTTTTTGTTGCTATTGTAAAGGGAATTTTTTTCTCAATTTCCTTCTCTGCTTGCTCATTACTAGTGTATAGGAACACTACTGATTTTTGCATGTTGATCTTGTATCCTTTCACTTTGATGAAATCATTTATTAGCTCTAATAGCTTTGTCATAGCTATTTTGGATTTTTCTAAAGGTAATATTCTAGCTAGAGCACTTAGGCAAGAAAAAGAAATAAAACAGCATCCAAATTGGAAAAAAGGGAGTAAAACTCCCACTATTTGCATGATGAAAACTCAAATGTATATTCAGCAACACAAGAATAGCAAACAAACTACAAGGATATAGTGAATTAAAAAAAGTCTTCTCAAGTCACAGGAATCAGCTGTCTTACGTGTTTAGTAGATGCTAAACAATATAATCAAGTGCTTTTGGGTGCAGAGTCATATTCTGCTAAAAAATGTAGACTATTTAAGGTAGTATGGCATTCATTATGTTCTATTTGGTACAATAAAAATCTGTGCAGCTCTGTGTAATTCCTCAAAGAGCTGAAGAAAGAACAGCTTTAAACCAGAATTACTTTCTTTTCAAATTACTAAGCAGTGAGACCGATTTAAAAAAAGAAAAGAAATACTACTATATAATTAGGGGTTAACTTCTAGCACAATGTTGAATAAGACTGGTGACAGTGAGTATCCTTGTCTTGTTCCCTATCTTTGAGGGAAAGCTTTCAACCTCTCCCCATTGAGTATGATGTTGGCTGTGGGATTTTCATATACAGTATACCCTTCATCATGTTGAAGAACTTTCCTTCTATTCCTATCTTTTGAAAGGCTTTCATTAAGAAAGGATGCTGGATTTTGCCAAATGCCTTTTCTGCATTCCATCAATAAGATGATCATGTGGTTTTTTTTTCCAGTTTGTTAATGTAGTGTATTACATTAATTCATTTTCTTCTCTTGACCTACCTTTGCATACTAGGAATGAAACCCACTTGATTGTAATATAAAATTCTTTTAATATGCTGTTGAATTCTATTTGCAAGTGTTTTGTTGAGAATTTTTGCATCTTTGTTCAAGAGAGAGATTGGTCTGTAATTTAATTTTCTTGTAATATCTTTAACTGGCTTTGGTATAAGGGTGAAGTTTGGCTTCATAAAATGTGTTGGGTAATTTTCCCTCCTTTTCACTTTTTTGGATTGGTATTATCTTCTGGAAATGTTTGGTACAATTCACCTGTGAAGTCATCTGGACATGGACTTTTCTTTGTTGGAAGATTTTTGATGACTGAATTTCTTTACTTGTGATTTCTTGTTTGAGTTCCTGTATTTCTTGTAGAGTCAGTATATGTTGTTTGTACATTTTTAGGAATTTGTCTATTTCATCTAGGTTGTCTAATTTGTTGTCATGCAGTTTCTCATAATATCCTCTTATGATCCTGTTTTTTTTTTTTCCTGTGGAGTAGGTCATAATGTCCCCTCTTTATTTCCTGATATTATTTATTTGCATCTTCTCTCATTTTTTTCCCCCTATGTTTAGATAAGTGTTTGTTTGTCAATTTTATTGATCCTCTCAAAAAACCAGCTTTGGTTTTGTTGATATTTTTCTATATTTTTTGGTTCTCCATTTCATTTATTTCCGCTCTAATTTTTGTTTTATCTTTCTTTCTGTTTGCTTTACGATTGATTTACTGTTATTTTTCTAGTTCCTCCAGAACTAGATTTTAGCACTTTTTTTTAAAGAATTTCTTTTCTTCTTTTTTTAAAGATTCATTATTTATTTCTCTCTTCCCACCTCCCTCCCCCCCCTCCAGTTGTCTGCTCTCTGTGTCCATTTGCTGTGCATTCTTCTCTGTCTGCTTGTATTCTTGTTAGTGGCACTGGCAATCTGTCTCTTTTTGTTGTGTCATCTTGCTGCATCAGCTCTGTGTGTGTGTGGCCCCACTCCTGGGCAGGTTGCACTTTTTTCATGCTGGGTGGCTCTCTTTATGGGACACACTCCTTGTTCTTAGGGCTCCCCTAAGCAGGGGACACCCCTGTATGGCATGGAACTCCTTGCATGCATCAGCACTGTGCATGGGCCAGCTCATCACATGGGTCAGGAAGCACTGGGTTTGAACCTTGGACCTCACATGTAGTAGGTGGATGCTCTATCCATTGAGCCAAATCCGCCTCCCTCTTCTTTTCTAATATAGGCATTTAAGGCTATAAATTTCCCTCTCAGCACTGCCTTTGCCGTATCCCATAACTTTTGCTAAGTTGTGTTCTTGTTTTCATTCATCTCAAGATATCTACTAATTTCTCTTACAATTTCTGATCATTTAGAAATGTGTTGTTTAGCTTCATTCCTTAATGATCAGAGAAGATACTTTGTATATTTTCACTCTTAAAATTTATTGAGAACTGTTTTGTGACCTAACGTGGTGTATCTTGGAGAAAGATCTATAATCACTTGAGAAGAATGTAAAGCCTACTGATTTGGGGTGCAATGTTCTGTATGTCTGTCACATCCAACTCATTGATCATAGTTCTCTGTCCAGGTTCTCTGTTTCCTTGTTGATCTTCTGTCTAGTTGTATCTATTGATGTGGGTGGCATGTTGAAGTCTCCAACTATTATTGTAGAAACATCTGTTTCTCCTTTCTGTTTTGTTAGAGTTTGCCTCATGTATTTTGGTTTGCCCTGGAGAGGTGCATAGATATTTATGACTGCTATCTCTTACTGGTTGAGTGTCCTTTTTATTAATATATAATGACCTTTTTCATCTCTTATCACTTTTTTTTTTTTTGCATTTAAGGTTAATTTTGTCTGACTCCAGGATAGCTATCACTGCTCTCTTTTGGCTACTGTTTGTGTGAAATATCTTTTTCCAACCTTTCACTTTCTTTCTGTTTGTATCCTTGAGTCCAGGTGGAATCTCCTGCAGACTGCATATGGATGGCTTATTTTTTTTTTTTATTGATTCTGCCAGTCTATGTCTTTTTATTGGGGAGTTTAATCTATTAACTTTCAATATTATTAATTTAAAGGCCATTACTTATTTCAACCATTTATCTTTTGGCTTTCATCTATCTTATTTTTCTCTGTTTTTTTTTTTTTTTTACCCTTTTGGTAATCCTTTCTGAGAGTCTTTGCTTCTATACTCTCCTCTAAACCTCTTTTTCCTTTCTTTTCTTTTCTGGCTGCAGAACTCCCTTTAGTATCAACTACAGAGTCAGATTCTTATTTATGATCTCTCTTAGTTTCTGTTCATCCGTCAATATTTAAAACTCACTGTCATATTGGAAGGACAGTTTTTCCAGATACAGATTTTCTCTTTTAGCACCTTTATTATATCATACTACTGCCTTTTTGGTTCCATGGTTTCTGAAGAGAAATTTGCACTAAGCCTTACTGCGCATCCCTTATATGTGATGTTTTGCTTCTCCCTTGCTCTTTCAGAATTTTCTCTTTATCTTTGGCATCCTAAATGTTATGTGCCTTGGAGTAGGTTTATTTGGATTAATTCTGATTGGAGTATGCTGTGCCTCCTGGACATGTATTTCCATGTCTGTAATGAGAGTTGGGAAACTTTTGGCCATTATTTCCTCAAGTATGCTTTCTGCCCCCTTTCCCTTCTTTTCTCCTTCTGGAATTCCTATAACACATATGTTGGTGTGCTTTATACTGTCATTGAATGCCATGAAGTCATGTTCAAGTTTTTCTATTATCCTCTCTCTCTTCTCTTTCCAATTTCAGCTGTTCTGTCCTCTACATCACTGATTCTTTTGTCTGTGATTTCAAATCTGCTGTTGTATGCCCAATTTTAACTTACTTATTGTTTCTTTCATTCCCATAAGCTCTATTATTTTCCTATTCAAGTTTTCAAAAACTGTTTTGTGCTTGCCCAGTGTCTTCTTTTTTTATTTTTTTGAGATATATTCACATACCATACAGTCTATTTAAAGTGTACATTGAAAGGCTTTTGGTATAATCACAGAATAAAATATAGTCACCCATTGTTTTTCTTCTTTTTAAAATATATTTTAAAAAATTTAAAAAAAGATACTTGGATTACATAAATGTTCCATAAAATATATAGGGGATTCCCATATGCCCCACTTCCTACGCCTCCCACATTTCCCCACATTAACAACATCCTTCATTAGTGTGGTACATTTGCTACAATTGATGAACACATTTTGAAGCATTGCCACTAACCATAGATTATAGATTACATTGTAGTTTACACTCTCTCCCACACAATTTTGTGAGTTATGACAAGATATATAATGGCCTGTGTGTCATAATGTCATTCTAGACAATTCCCAAGTCCTGAAAATGCCCCCATATTACACCTGTTTTTCCCTCTTCCTGCCCTTAGAACCTCCAGTGGCCACTGTCTCCACATCCATGATAAAAGTTCTTCCATTGCTAGAATCACAATAAGTCTACTCTAATTCATCATTCATTCCCCAATCCTGAGGATTCTGGGATGGTGATGCCCATTTCACCTCTAATTGAGAGGGGGCATGGATCCCATGGGGCAGATGGATGGGACTATTTTGCTTGTAGTTGCAGAGTCTCTCTGTTCCTTGGGATGGTCATTGTCAATCATCATCTCCTTGTTATTAACAGTTGTCCTGGTGACTCCAAAGAATTAGAGAATAGGTGTTGCAACTCTGTTGAGATTCAGGGCCTAACTGGCACATGGACAGCCCAAAGATCTCTTGGACATACACCTACCAGCTCTAGTACTAACTGTAGGCTCAAATAGAAGGGGCAGAAGAACCATGTGTAGGGAAACCAAAATTGAGTCCAACTCTGTCACACTGGGGAGCATAAATCCCAAGTAGGGCCCACTGGCAGGGCATCAAACTCCTGAGCTGTCTGCCCTGCCTACAGTGCCTGGATGTCTCCAGAGCCCTGAGGAGTCCTGTTATTTGAGGCAATATTAACTTTGGCAGTCAGTGAGAGCCTGCTGAGATGTGCACAGGTGTAACCTTTGGAATAACCTCCCAACTCACTTTGAAGTCTCTTAGGCATATAAATTCATTTGTCTTTACCCTTTCTCCCTTTTGGTCAAGATCTTTTTCCAGTTGCCTTACTAGTTGGTGCTTGGAAGTAATCCCTCTGTGCCAGGGAGGCTTATCTCTAGGAGTCATGTCCCATGCTGGGGGGAAGGTAATGTAATTATATGCGAGTTTGCAACAAGGAGGCTCTCAGGTGGTAACTCGTAGGCACCCTATAATACTGGGTTAAGTTTCAATTTCAAAAGTGAAGGTTCATAAGTACTATCATCACAATCAAGGTCCCGTCAATGGTCCATTCTCCCTCACTAGTTACTGCCCCTGTACTTGGGGGATTCTTGCTGTCCCATTAGAGAATGTGACAGAGCTACCCAGGATGGGAATTCAGTATTCTTTCAGTTATTGTGTAGATCTCCACCCACCGTGACAATGCCTCATGAGCACTTGAACACATTTATATGTCTTATAGGTATGCCCAAGGTGAACCTCCTCCCATGCATAACCCATCATGGACACCCTGCACCAGTGATCCTCCCCTGCCATAGTTTAACCCTTCTGCATTCCAAAACTTCTTCAAAAATGAAGCCAACAAAATAACCAAATATAATTAATTAAAAAATGAAATAATAATGATAGTTTAAAAAATAACAAATACAATACAAAAAATTTTAAAAATTGGAATAATAAAAAATATAAAATTAAAAAAATATTTTTGACATTGTCTTTCATCACTGTAAGATCTGTTGTCTTGTATGTACAGTGACATTGTCTTCCATTTATTCCCCCAGTGTCTTATTTTTTTCATTTTTACTTCAGAGAAGCTTTAGGTTACAGAAAAATGGCATACAGAATATAGGTGATTCCCATATTCCCAATATCCATTTCCCCTTTTCCTTATTAATAACATTTCATATTGGGATCATACATTTGTCACAATTGATGGACAAATATTGAAACATTGCTACTCACTAATGAAACATTGCCACTACTTTTTATTTTTACAAAAGATATTTATTTATTTATATATTACACCCCCTCCCCCCCTGTCCCCTAATGGCTCCCTGTTTGGTTGCTTTGGCTTGTTGTCTGCTTGTTATCTGTTAATTTCTTCTTTAGGAGGCACCAGGACCCCAAAATGGGACCTCCCATGTGAGAAGTGGGCACCCAACTGCCTGAGCCATATCTGCTTCCTGCATTGTTTTCTTCTTTTTTTTTAAAAAAAGATCTATCTATCTATCTATCTATCTATCTATCTATCTATCTATCTATCTATCTATCTATCTATCATCTATCTTTATTTATTTCTCTCCCCTTCCCCTTCACTCCTCTGCCCCGGTTGTCTGTTCTCTGTCTATTTGCTGCATCTTCTTCTTTGTCTGCTTCTGTTTGTTGTCAGTGGCTCAGGAATTGTTGCATCATGTTGTTGTGTCAGCTCTCAGTGTGGGCGGTGCCATTCTTAAGCAGGCTGCACTTTTTTCACGCTGGGCGGCTTTCCTTATGGGGCGCACTCCTTGCGCATGGGGCTTCCCTACATGGGGGACACCCTGTGTGGCATGGCACTCCTTGTGCGCATCAGCATTGCACATGGGCCAGCTGCACACGAATCAAGGAGGCCTGGGGTTTGAACTGCGGATCTCCCAATGTGGTAGACAGATGCCCTAACCACTGGGCCAAGTCTACTTCCCTGCATTGTCTTAATGTCTTTTATTTGTTTAGACATGTTGTCCTTCAACTCCCTGATTTGATTTAGGAGATTTATATATACATCAGTGATTAGTTGTTTCAAGTCCTGTGCCTTGTATGGAGCTTTGATTTGTTCCTTTGCCTGAGCCATATCTTTCTTTCTCTTAGTATGGTTTGTAATTTTTTCCTAGTGCCTAGGCATCTGATTATGATGGTCAGTTTACTTTGATGGAAAGTTTCTTCCCCTTTCCCAGGGATTTGCTGTTAAGTAGCCGTGTGCTACCACTGTTCTTTGATTCTTGGTTCAACTTGTTATAGGTCTTTAGGATTGCCCCTGTTTAGCTACTCAAAGCGGGGCTAAGGACCCAGCAGTGGGGGTGCAGGCCAGTTTTAAGGACCTTGGGGAGGTTATTAAAGGTACCCGATTGCCTCTTTTATTTTCTTCTTCTTTTTCACTTTTTTTTGTGTACTTTTTTTGGTCTGCCAGCACTCTTTGGCAGACCACTCAGCTCAGACTCCAGATGCTGGGGAGGGGGTGTAGTGTATTCACTGTGACCCTTCCTGGGTGAACAGTGCAGAAGCAGTGTCCCTGAGGGTGGGCCAGGCCCAGCAAATAAACTATCTCAGAAGCTGCTCCTTCTGTTGGCCAGAGTGCACCCTCCCTCCCTCTGATTCCTCAGCAACCAGTTGAGGGCAGTAGGTACAGTGTTTGAGAAGGCAGATTATTTTTAGCTCCCTGCTAAACAGTTTTGTTCTCAGGGCGAACAATGTCACACTTCCACCCAGTTTGGAAGTGTGCAACCCCTGGGATGCAGCAGTCCAAGTTTGCTGTCCAAAATCTGAATTTGCTGTAGGCTGTGTCCCCCATTCTTCCCGTTCTTAGGGGAGAAGACCCCTACAACCCCCTCAGTCTATAGCTGCTAGCCAGGGGCCAGCAGAGTAAACCAAAAAGCAGTGGGTTTTGCTCTGAGGATGGGGGAATGGGTACCTGGAGAATGGGTACCAGCAGTTGCTGCTACAGCTTTACCCACAGGATTTTTCCAGCATGCCGAGACTCCTTTCCTTTGCCCCTCTCTCTTCTTGATGCTGTCTAGCCTTCCCCTGGTGTCCTAAGCTCTAAAACAGTTTTGCAGTCAATTTCTGCCTGTCCTGTACCTATTTTTCTTGAAAGAAGCTAAACTTCTGCCTCTCTAATCCTCCGTCTTCCTGAAAGTCTTAATTGTGATCCTATGTGTGCTGATTTAAGTCTTTTGTGGAGGCCAGAAAATCCTGTTCTTAGAGTGGAACCATTCCTTTGCCTGTAAACCCATTGTAGATGGGCCTTTTGATTAGATTTAATTAGGGGTTCTTTTGATTAAATCACTTTTGATTTGATCACTTTGGTTAAGGTCTTTGGTTCGAATGTGAGACCCGGGGTGGATCTTAATCCTTTACTGGAGTTATATATAAACAGAAGAGAAGGGAAAAGAAAGCTGTTATTTTACCCTGCCAGGTCAGAGAGGACTCCAAGAACTCCTGCAGCTTCAGAAAGATGGAGAAAATGCTGCAGTGACAGAGAGAAGCCACAGATGGAGCAGCTGGAAGCAGAAATAGCCACAGGCCTAGATGAGAGGGGAGAGACTAGCAGCCTGCCATTACGCCCTACACGTGCATGATTGTCCACAGCTGAGCTCCTAGTAAAACTATCTTTGGATGATACCACCCTCTGTCTGATCACCCTCAGCTGCACTTGATGAGAAAGCATCTCTTGATGATGCCTTGATTAGGGCATTTCACAGCCCTGGAACTGTAAACTTTTACTCTAATAAATTCCCGTTATAAAAGACAACTCATTTCTGGTATCTTGCATTGGCAGCCTTCATCAAAGTATGACACTTTATAACTCATCAACACATAGGTGGTGAGAGCTGCTGCAAATATCTTCTGCTTGACCTGAAACACAATGTTGAGGGTGATGCTTGCTAGCTTCAGATGAGGAAGTTGCTGGAAGCATTCTTATTGTAGTGTATGTGTAGGTTATAAAAGTATTTTTTTTTTATTTTAAAGATTTATTTTTTATATATTTCTCTCCCTCCTCCCCTCTCCTCCCAGTTGTCTGCTCTCTGTGTCATTCTCTGTGTGCTCTTCTGTGACTCCTTCTATCCTTAGCAGCAGCACCGGGAATTTGTGTTTCTTTTTGTTGCATCATCTTGTTGTGTCAGTTCTCCATGTATGCTGTGCCATTCTAGGGCAGGCTGCACTTTCTTTCATGCTGGGCGGCTCTCCTTACAGGGCGCACTCCTGGTGTATGGGGCTCCCCTATGTGGGGGATACCCCCTGCATGGCAGGGCACTCCTTGCATGCATCAGCACTGCGCATGGCCAGCTCCACACAGGTCAAGGAGGCCCAGGGTTTGAACCGCGGACCTCCCATGTGGTAGGCAGGTGCCCTATCCATTGGGCCAAGTCTGCTTCCCTATAAATAGTGTTTTGAAGGTTGAATTAATTCAGAGGACTCTATTAGGATTTTCCTGGTCATCAAATTCAGCACAGTCACCATATTTTACTATTTGAATTGCAACTATCATTGAATGGGAATAGAATTTGTAAGCATAATTTTGGATGGAGAGAGAGCGAGAGTGGGGATTGGATCATGAGGGGCAGTTAATGGTCAGGAATGGTATCTGCTTTGAAAGGGACACCAGGAAGTCATGGCTCTGTGCAGTGATACCAGCATGCTCTGTTTCTTTTGATGGATAATTGGTCACAAATAAGGTGTCACTTATTGATACACATGAAGACTGGTCACATTGCAACAATTTTTAGAGCTTCTTTATAGTCTTGTCTCCCAAATATTAGACTTTCTTTCATCTTATCTTTTTTTAAAAATTTATTTCTCTCTGCTCTTCCTTCCCCACCTGTCCCCCCTTGGTGTCTACTCTCTGTCAATTCACTGTGCATTCCTCTGTGTCTGCTTGTATTCTCACCAAGTGGCTCCAGGAACTAATCCTGGGACCTTCCGGAGTGGGAGAGAGGTGATCATTCTCTTGTACCACCTCAGTTCCCAATTCTTCTACATCTCTTATTGCCTCTCCTCTGTGTCTCTCTCTGCTGTATTAACTTGCTGCGCCAGCTCTCTGTGTTGGCTGGCACTCCTGTGTGGGGTGGCACTCCTGCACGGGGCAGTACTCCTGTGTAGGGCGGCACTCTTGCGTGGGCTGGCATTCTGCGTGGGCCAGCTTGCCATGCAGGACAGCCCGCCTCCATCAGGAGGCCCTGGGTATCGAACCCTGGACCTTCTACATGGTAGATGGGAGCCCAACCTCTTGAGCCACATTGTTTCCCTTTCCTTTTATCTTCTAACAGTCCCTTGCTGTGGCTCATTTCAGTCAATAAGTTATTATAAATGTAGTGTTGCATCATTTGTCCAGCTTGGGCAGGGGGGTGTTTGCTTGTGGAGTGGGTATGAGGATGGAAAGGAAAGCCTGATTTCTGGATGAACGTCTTTGAGCCTTGATATATATATGTGTGTGTATACATATATATATATATGTATTTTTTTTTATAACTTCTTTGTTATTTTTTATTTTTGAGCCTTGATATTTAAGGTAACAGTTTATGGTAGAAATTCTCTGCCTATACCCTGAAGATATCTCCCACAGAAAGTAATTTCTTAGGGATCCTGTCATTTTGTGTATTTCCTATGTTAAATATAAACATTAAAACAGAAAAGCATAAAACCCCTAAGTTTTATTGGCTCATACCATCTTAATTGCTTTACAAAGAACATCTCATGGATTCCTTAGAAAACTGTTCAAAACTTAAGTTTTTATTGAGCATCTACTCTGGAGTGAGTTGCTACAAAGGTGTATCAAAAATTCAAGGTACAACAGAAGCTTTCAGCAAATGATTTGTTTATTACTTTTATATTAATAAAGAGTTCAGAGAGGGCAAATGATTTCTTTGTTACTTATTCAACACAGAGTTCAAAAGAGCAGGGGAAGAAATCCCATCATGGCCAGTCTACTGAGGGCCAAAAACTATACCAGGTCAGCGTTGATAAATGGAAACTCTAATGTCCTATTTTATGGCAGAGAAGAGAGACCAGTCTTTACTCTCTGAGTATGGTTTTTTATCTTCCTGGAGATAGGGGGAGAAGGCCCTGCCACTGAGAATTCCTGTTCTGATAAGCATCTGGGGTGCCTTTTTTACAGTTTTGGGTTTAAGATCTGGCCGGGCCTTTTCATTAAACTTAATATCTCCTTCAGCTTCTGAAACAGCACACAAAAGAAACGGAGGGTGGGGGTAGTGGAAGGCCAGATGCTGCTGCTTAGTGTATGCTTGTGATTTCTCCAGAGAAGGAGATGGGGGCAGGTGAGTTCTGGGCAATGGCTGCTCAACAGATGTCTGGGACATGAGGATACTCGCAACACAAGAGAAGAGAGGATTTTGGTAACAGTTGAGAACTAAAGGTGGATGGGTAAAAGATAAAGTGCCTTGAAAGCCAAACAGTGGAATTTAAACTAGTTAAGACACTGGATGGGAAGAGAATAGGAGCCAAAAAAGTTGTAGAACATGGATATAAAACAGAACATTTCCCGTATTTTTTCTTTTTGGAGGTACTGAGGATTGAACTCCAGATCTTGTACATGGGAAGCAGGCGCTGAACCACAGAGCATACCTGCTCCCCCTACTTTTTTTTTTTTTTAATCTTATGCACCATCTACTTATCCTCTACTCTAGTATGTGAGGAAATTAAATCTTTTAGAAGTCACAAGGGTCTCCTAACTCTGCCAGCATTAAAGTGGTGTTTTGAGAAGATTAATCAGGCAATTGTTCCGAGTTGACTGAAAGGGAAGGAAGCAAATTCTCCAACCAGAGAGGCCAGCTAGAAGGTGTTTTACAACAAGGGCTACAGTGTAGGATAGGTATGGGTTCAAGTTTTACTACTCATTATATAATAGCTAAAGGCAAATGTTTAACATTTTTGAGCTTCAGTATCCCCATCTTTCAAATGGGCATAAAATTATGTACTAGAAAGGGTTATTATAAAAAGTAAGTAAAGAGATGATGTGAAATAAATTATGTACATAACGCAATGCTTGGATATTTAACTTGGAATGTCTAACAGTGAAATGGAAAAATTCCTGGATAGTACACATTATTTTGACCTCTTATTATATGAATTTCTAAAGTAGTGTATTGTCATTGTTCTTTCTAGTTCAATGTCATATTTGGGTTTAGAATTCCAGTATCATTTACCATCAACATCAAAAAGTAATTTTATAAACAGCATAAATGGTCTTTCAGTTATCAATAAAGCTGAAAATGAGGTATATAATTGATCTGTCTTTCCACTACTTACAGATATTTTAAAGATTTTCAAGAAGCATATTTGGCAATGAGAGGGATAGTATTTAAGTGTCATCTGGATTTATATTTCAACTTGAGGGAAATTAGTAATAAGAAAAAGTTGGCAGGGTGGTATCAAGTATAGAGCTAGACATATCTAGGCATAGTGAAAATGAAGTAGAAGCACATGTTTGGCACTGAAAAATAAATATTCTAACACAGCACAACTATCTTGTGTTGGAGCCAAAATAGGATGCCCCAAGACATTTGTTAGAATTTAAACGTTTCAGAGGCTGAAAATAGATAAGGCAGACAAATATAAAAAGGGTTTTACCGGAAGCAGATTTGGCTCACCTGATAGAGCATCGACCTACCACATGGGAAGTCCAAGTTTCAAACTCAGGGCCTCCTGACCCGAGAGGAGCTGGCCCACACGCAGTACTGATGCATGCAAGGAGTACCCTGCCATGCAGGGGTGTCCCCCACGTAGGCGAGCCCCACATGCAAGGAGTGTGTCCATAAGGAGAGCCGCCCAATGTGAAAAAAGTGCAGCCTGCCCAGGAATAGCGCCATACACACGGAGAGCTGATGCAGCAAGACGACACAACGAAATGAGACACAGATTCTGGGTGCTGCTGAAAAGAATACAAGTGGACACAAGAACACACAGTGAATGGACACAGAGAGCAGACAACTGGGAGGGGTGGGGAAGGGGAGAGAAATAAATAATAAATCTTTAAAAAAACGGTTTATGGGAAGTGGACTTGGCCCAGTGGTTAGGGCATCCATCTACCACATGGGAGGTCTGTGGTTCAAACCCCAGGCCTCCTTGACCCGTGTGGAGGTGGCCCATGTGCAGTGCTGATGTGTGTAAGGAGTGCCGTGCCACGCAGGGGTGTCCCCGCATAGGGGAACCCCACACGCAAGGAGTGCGCCCCATAAGGAGAGCCTCCCAGTGCGAAAGAAAGTTCTGCCTGCCTAGGAATGGCGCTGCACACACGGAGAACTGACACAAGATGATGCAACAAAAAGAAATGCAGATTCCCGTGCCACTGACAACAACAGAAGCGGACAAAGAAGAACACACAGCAAGTAGACACAGAGAACAGACAACTGGGGTGGGGGAACGGGGGATAGAAATAAATAAATAAATAAATAAATCTTAGAAAAAAGGGTTTTACAATATATTTAAGATATCTTTACAATTCTTTTATAATTTTACAAGTAGAAAGAGTAATGCTATTGTAGTTCATAAATCCTATATCAATTGTAAATGTTATTTATCAAATGCTTAATGATATATTTTTAATAGAATTTATTTTACAAATATATTAATATTCACAAATATTTACAATTAATAAAGTAATGTGTCCCATTATTCAAAATGGGATTCACAGTTAAAAGTTTGTGATAATCTTGGGATCAGACACGAATACAATTCCCTTCATTTCCTGGTCAGTCAAAACTTTTAGCAAATTTAAAGATTGAGAATGACTGGAATCCCTAGGAAGTCTAGGATTTAAATAATTAAGTAATTAAATAAGTTTTTGTAATCATTGGAACTTTAGTATAAAAGCACTGTAATTATTTAATTATATATAAAGAATTCCTTTAAAGCAACTATTGTAACAACTTCAAACTATTTGCTCTCCCAGATGCTTATTTTATTTCTTCATTCACTTCTTTGTTTTACTGTCTTAAGAATGTTCTCCTTTTTTGTCAGCTTTTTTTTGAGGTATAATTTACATACCATACAATTTACCAATTTTATGTGTAAAATTTTGTGAGTTTTGATAGATGTACACAGTTGTTTAACCAACAGTACAATTATGATTAGAATATTTTCTTTACTCCAAAAAAGTTCTTTTTCCTTCGCAGTCAATCCCCTCCCAAAATCACTGTATGATTCCATTTATATGAAATAAAACTACAATAGCATGCTCTTTCTCTTATTTTTCTCTATTCCATTAATAAATAGACAGGCAGCCTTATGATAGAAAATGTTCCATTTTATAAACCTGATCTTTCTCTTCAGACATTTTACAGGGCATGAAATACTTTTAATTTTGGAGGTTGGATTGTAACTGTCAATATTTATTTAATTGGGATGAATGAATAGATATCTTTATCTTTAGATTTCAAACAATAGAGGCAAATCCTATGCATAGCTCTCGCTGTTTTGATTTGGAGTTTCTATGTACAGAGCTTCTAGATCAGGTCCCAGAAAAAGTTTTTGTTTCTTTTTACATAATGTACTATTTGTTATAACCTAAAAAGTGGCACCAGCCTTGACTGTTGGTAGTAAAATAAGGGATTGGTGAAAGTCAGAGAAGACCAAAGCCTCTTTTAGAGATTTCCTTAGCCTAAAAAATGAAATGAAATGAAATAAAATTAAACAAAATAAAAATATATAAACATGTCAGAGATAATACAAATGAAATTTCAAAGAATTTAGGGGAGTTCATCACATGGTACTTTCTTTTGATAAGAAAACAGTGAAGAAGGTTTTGAACATGGCATTGAACACAGTGTAATAACATAATAGGTGCTTTATTAAAATCTTGTTTAGTAATAAATGACTGGCGAAATTAAATGTAAAGGAATGGATTCATCAGTGGTAGAATTGATTCTGAAAGGAGAGTTAACTGGCTTGATCTCTATCTGCCTTCTATTACTTACTAGCCATGTGACTTTAAGGAAGTTGCTTAACTTTTTTGATCCTCAGTTTCCTTATTTATAAACTCTGATAAACCTGCAGTCTTATGGACTGGTCTTGCAGAGCAAATTATAAACAAAAGTGTGACAAATCATGAAGCACTAAATCTAGTTATGGTAGTTCAAATATTAAATATCACTAGCCATCACAAACTCACTGGGTTCTAATAGTTTTATCAACTTATTTTATCCTAAATAATGCTGAGTTATTGAATATCTACCCTAAAAGTAAAAGTGAGGGTTCTTTTAAGATAATTGTTTTGCTTGAAGGAACTATGAACAAGGTAGGGCAAATTCTGATATATGATGTTATTGAGGGACACATGAGGTCAAATTTGAGGCTTTGGCCAAATTCTTGAGATCCTTGAGATTAGCCATTTACAGGATGGAATGATAGTCTCTTTACAGCATTTCATTTTGAGAATGAGTAAAAATATATTAGTATTATAGACATATTGATAGTGTTTGCTTTGATGCCTGTGTACATCCTGTGGAGAAAGGAGAAATAAGTAAGAAGGAAAAATAGTGAAATTAGAGTGCTTTTTCTGTCTATTTTTAACAGAAGGTATTCAGTTTATGCTAATTTCTTATTTTATGCTGTGTGCTTTGTAAAATCCGTTCATTCCTAGTATTTTACAAAGTTGCAAATGAAGAATATTTACTAAAAATGTCAATGATATATTCATGTATTACAAGAAATTAAGAACTTAATATTGGAGAAAGATTGTAGGATCACAGAATTTTATATGCGGATATGTTAGGCATAGAAAACAACATTGAGATCACATTTTCTAGAGGAAACCTTGCATATATTGATTTATAGTAGATGAAAAAGGTAGATACTGTTATGGATAATATGAATAGTCAAGTATGTATTTTTCTGGGAAAAACATTCATACTTTTTACCAAGAAAATTAGGTTATTCTGTTGATCCGGCAGCAAAGCGAGACTCTCACTTGATTTTTTTTTCCATGATAGGGGGCAAAAATGTCAAGAAAGATTTGACAAGCCTATCATGATACCATGGTAGTCAGGAATAGCAGAAGTTCACAAGTCAAATGAGATAGAGACCGTAATGTCAATATTTGTATACCGATAAATGTGAGCTGTGACACTTGGCTCCAGTTGTCAGCCTCTTTAGAGCTTTGCAATTTAAAATTATTTTAGTAATGAAAACTAATGAAAACAAAATTTCCATTTTTAAAAAAAGGTCCTACCCAACTTGCACAGATTTTGAGAAAAAGAACTTTAGCTAGTTTTGGCAACTGTTGATTAAATATTTGAATCTGGCTTTGTGCACATAGAGCACATTTTATTCATTACATTAGCCACACAGTAAATAAATGAATACCACAGTCATTTTCTTTACTTAGTATAGTAAAAAGTTAAGTATTAAGTATGCAATAAGTATGTAGAAATGCAAAAGTAATGAAGAATACTATTGGAATATTAAGCATAAAAACACAGCATTCTTTTATCTGACCATGACAATTTTCTTGAAATTTAACTAAATAATCCTAACTTTATTTCTTATATAATTGTATAAAATGTTTTGGTTTCATATATAATTTCCCTGAACTATTTTTTCATGCATTTCTTTAGTTCTTTAGTTGAAATTTTTGTTTAATTTTCCTCATTGATAATTAAAAAAAAATAATGTGGAGAAAATCTTTACTTGGCTGTCAGTAGTTTCAGATAATTTTCCTTTCAGGATAGAGCTATCGATTACAGATTTGAAAGTAAGTAGCTAAGTCATAATTATAACCATTACCTAAAAAACAATGCCTTTCTGAGCTTTAATCAAGTGGCATTTATCTCAGAGTTATTTTTTTTCTTTTGGAAGTTTTTATAATATATATTTCTTGGTGGGTTGAGAAGGAATCAGAAGTGCGCTTATAAGAGACACCTGGGAATACATAGGTTCTTTTAGTCTGCCCTTAAAATAGAAAAAATTAGGATTTCATGTATTTTCAATGACAAATATAACATTTTCTGCCTTAAATAAAATTATGTGTATTTTCATATAAAATCAAAGGCGGCGGGGGAGTCGTGGGGTATGTTTGGAAGGAAGATTGCTAGCCATATTTTCAGAAGGAAGATAAAATTGATGATGTAAAATGAAATAATGTAAATATAAATGTTTTATATCAGGAATTAAGTTGATGATGACAACATTTTCAAGAGCTCTGAAATTCACATGAAATATTTTATGTCTGTTTATGAACCACAGAAGATGAAATTCCTTCTTGTAAGTGTTTGGAGTACAATACTTGGAGAAAATATTATACATTTCATTATCTATTTTTATTGGTGACCATTACTGTAAGATAACATAGTGCATGATATACACCTTTCCAAAGTAATTGTAAAGAGTTGTGGTTCAGGAGAACTTTTTGTTTCAAATGTCTATAATACTTTAAAGAAAGAGTGAAGGAAAAAAAAATTACCTTTGCTTTTCTTTTCAGGATGAGAGTTGCAAAATTTAGCATGGTATGAGATCAATGACTGGAGTATACTATGTTTTAAAATTTTCTCATGGAATGGAAATGGAAATTATTTAGTGTGAAAAGCCCTAACCTGGAGTTGAATACTTCAGGCAAGAAGATATGTGCTTGGAAGAAGAAAGTTGAAGGGATTATCTTGATTAAAAATCATAGAGGGTGGAGCCAAGATGGCATCAGAGTAAGGCATCCTGGAGTCAGCTCCTGATAAAGGGTGGTTGGTGGTCACCCAGATCTACCTAAAGCACCTTTTGGAGGACCCAGGAGACCAGAGGAGTATCCTGCAACATCCTTGACAGTGTGGAAGGAGGAGACTGCCCATCTGCACAGAGGAATCGTGAGTAGAGCCCTCCACACCACGGAGGTTGGTGCCCATGGTGTGCAAGCCACCTCGGGAGCTATTCCGTGGATGGAGTTGAAGTTCCATCTCCCCCAATAAAAATGGAAGGAAAACACGGTATGGCACCGACTTCTACTGATTAGTGGATTTGGTGGGCTGAAGTAGAATCCTAGGAACAATTAAACTTTGAACCTTTCCAGGTCAGATGGAAGCTGGTGGCCCCCATTCTGACTCTGCCCCGGGCAGGAGGGGAAGTGGCGCTGACTGAAAATCAGTGCTTGTAAGGACTGGCTTCTTTCCACCCAGGTTGGATTACAGGTCTAGCCTAAACCACAGTCCCACCTCCAGGAGGGTGGAAGCTGGGGGGGACCTGCACCACCTCTCTGGAAAGCTGCAAGCCACGCCACAGAGGCTGGTGCCCATCCTAGTTGAGGGGCGCAAGCTGCCTCAGGAGCTATTCCGTGGCTGGAGTTAAAAGCTCCATTTCCCATAAATGGTGGAGGAAGAAACATATGTCCACTGACCTCAGCTACTGATTAGTGGACTCGGTTGGCTAAAGTATAATCCTAGAGTCAGCTAGGGTCTGAGCCTGTCCAAGTGGGAAAGAGTCTGGTAGCTGTCATCTTGCCTCTGCCCCCAGCATGAGGGGAAGCCAGGCTCACTGAAATCCCCTGAAGTTAGGGATGGGCTTGTTTCCACCAAGATTGGATGGCAGCCCTAGCCTAAGGCTCCAGCCCCACCTCCAGCAGAGAGGTAGCTGGTGAGACATGCACCAGGCTCTCCAGGGAAGTGCAAGTGCTCTCCACTGGCAGAAGCTGAATAGTTGAACACTTGAGGCTGCATCCCTGCATCCCAAGAGAATAGGAGAGGAGCTGGGTATCCTCAACCTCTCCAGGCAATGGCAGGAGTTTTCAGCCCACACAAATTTTTTTTTTTTAAATTTCTCCCCCCCACCCCTACCCCCACCCCCAGTTGTCTGTTCTCTGTGTCTTTTTGCTGCATGTTCTTCTTTGTCCACTTCTGTTGTTGTCAGCGGCACGGGAGTCTGTGTTTCTTTTTGTTGTGTCATCTAGTTGGGTCAACTCTCTGTGTGTGCGGTGCCATTCCTGGGATCGGCGAGCTTGAAGACTGGCCTCTGAAAGTGAACAAATGAGAGAACAGATGAATAAAAGAATGGAAAAAAATTGAACAAGGTCTCAGGGAACTAAATGACAGCAAGAGACATGCAAACATATGTGTCATGGGTGTCCCAAAAGAAGAGAAGGGAAAAGGGGCAGAAAGAATATTTGAAGAAATAATGGTGAAAAATTTCCTAACCCTATTGAAGGATATAGATATCCATGCCCAAGAAACAACATACTCCTATCTGAATAAATCCAAATAGACCAACTCTGAGACATACTAATTAGAATGTCAAATGCCAGGACAAAGAGAGAATTCTGAGAGCAGCAAGAGAAAAGCCATGAATAACACATAAGGGGTACCCAATAAGATTTAGTGCTGATTACTTATCAGAACCATGGAGGCAAGAAGGCAGTGGTATGATATATTTAAGATACTGCAGGAGAAAAAAATCCCAGCCAAGGATTTTAACCCAGCAAGATTATCTTTTAAAAATGAGGGTGAAATTAGAATATTTACAGGTAAACAGAAACAAAGAGTTTATAACAAAAAGACCAGCTTTGCAAGAAATACTAAAGGGAGTGTTACAGCCTGAAAAGAAAAGACAGGAGAGAGAGGCCTGGAAGAGAGTCTAGAAATGACAACTGTATCAGTAACAGTAACTAAAATTGTCAAATATAAAATAACAGACAAAACACAAAGATCAAAATGGATAAAATAAGAACTGCCTTTACAGTAATAACATTGAATGTTAATGGATTAAGCTCCCCAATAAAAGACACAGATTGGCAGAATGGATAAGAAAATATAAACCATCTATATGTTGTCTGCTAGGGACTCACCTTAGACCCAAGGATACCAATAAATTGAAAGTGAAAGATTGGAAAAAGATATTCCACACATGTAGTAACCAAAAAAAAAAAAAAAAAAAAAATCTGGGGTAATTATATCAGATGATACAGACTTTAAAAGCAAAACTGTTATTAGAAACAAGGAAGGACATTACATATAAATAAAAAGGATGATTCACCAGGAAGAAGTAACAATCATAAATATATATGCACCTAACCAGGATGCCCCAAGATACATGAGGCAAACACTGGCAAAACTGAAGGGAGAAATAGACATCTCTACAATAATAATTGGAGACTTCAATACACCACTCTCAGCATTGGATAGAACATCTGGGCAGAAGATCAATAAAGAAAATAGAGAACTTGAATAATATGATAAATGGACTAAACCTAATAGACATATACAGAACATTGCACCCCAAAACAGCGGGATATACTTTCTTTTCAAGTGCTCATGGATCTTTCTCCAGGATAGACCATATGTTGGGACACAAAGCAGATCTCAATAAATTCAGCAAAATTGAAATTATACAAAGCACTTTCTCTGATCATAATGGAGTAAAGCTGGAAATCAATGAGTGGCAAATAATGGGAAAATTCACATATATATGGAGATTAAACAAATACACTCTTAAATAATCAGTGGGTCAAAGAAGAAATTTCAAGAGAAAACAATAAATATCTTGAGACAAATGACAATGTGAATACAAAATATTAGAAACTATGCATGTTGTGAAGGTAGTGTTGAGAGGAAAATTTATAGCCCTCAATGCATACATTAAAAAAGAAGAGCTAAAATCAATGACCTAACTACACAGCTGGAGGAACTATAAAAAAAGAACAGCAAACTAATCCTAAAGCAAGTAGAAGGAGTGAAATAACAAAGATCAAAGCAGAAATAAATGAAATTGAGAACAAAAATACAATAGAGAAAATTAACAAAACCAAAAGTTTGTTTTTTGAAAAGATTAACAAAATTGACAAACCCTTGGCTAGACTGACTAAGAAAAAAAGAGAGAAGATGCAAATAAATGAAATAAAAAATGAAAAAGGGAACCTTACTACTGACCCCACAGAAATAAGGGAGATCATAAGAGGATAAGATGAACAACTTTATGCTAAAAAACTAGACAATGTAGATGAAATGGAAAAATTCCTAGGAATGTACAAACAATATACACTGACACTAGAAGAAATAGAAAACCTCAACAAGCCAATCACAAGTAAAGAAATTGAAACAGTCATCAAACAGTTCCCCAAAATGAAAAGCCCAGGACCAGATGGTTTCACAGGTGAGTTCTACCAAGCATTCAAAGAAGATTTAATACCAATCTTACTCAAGCTTTTCCAAAAAATTCAACAAGAAGGAATGCTATGAAACACATTCTATGAAACCAATATCACCCTAATACCAAAGCCAGATAAATATATTACAAAAAAAGAAAATTACAGACCCATTTCTCTAATGAATACAGATGCAAAAATCCTCAATAAAATACTTGCAAATCAAATCCAGAACACATTAAAAGATTTATCCATCATGATCAAGTAGCTTTTATACCAGGCATGCAAGGTTGGTTCAACACAAGAAAATCAGTCAGGATAATATACCACATTAATAAACCAAAGAAGAAAAATCACCTGAATATATCAATTGACATAGAAAAGGCATTTGACAAAATACAGCATCTTTTCTTGATAAAAATGCTACAAAAAATAGGAATTGAAGGAAATTTTCTCAACATGTAAAGGCCATATATGAAAAACCCACAGCTAACATTGTACTCAGTGGTGAAAAACTAAAAGCTTTCCTGTTGAGATCAGTGTCACCAATATTGTTCAATACAGTGCTAGAGGTTCTAGCTAGAGCAGTCAGGCAAGAAAAAGAAATAAAAGGCATCCAAATTGGAAAGGAAGAGTTAAAACTTTCGCTATTCACAGAAGATATGACTGATAATATTGTATATCTAGAATATCCTGAAAAATCTACAACAAAGCTGCTAGAGCTAATAAATGATTTCAGTAGAGTGTCAGGATACAAGATCAATATGCAAAAATCAGTGGTGTTTCTATACACCAATAATGCACAATCTGAGGAAGAAGTCAGGAAAAACATTCCATTTACAATAGCAACTAAAAGAATCAAGTACTTAGGAATAAACTTAACCAAGGATGCAAAGCACTTGTATTCAGAAAACTATAATGCATTGCTAAGAGAAATTAAAAAAAGACCTAAATAATTGGAAGAACATTCCATGCTCATGGATTGGAAGACTAAATATCATTAAGATGTCACTTCTACCCAAATTGATATGCAGATTCAATGCAATCCCAATAAAAATTCCACGAGCATTTTTTAAGCAAATGGAAAACACAATTATCAAATTTATCTGGAAGGGTAAGGGGTTCCAAATAGCCAGAAACATCTTAAAAAGGAAAAGTGAAGTTGGAGGACTCTCACTTCCAGACTTTAAATCATATTACCTAGCTACAGTCTTAAAAACAGCATGGTATTGGCATAAAGATAGACACATAGACCAATGGAACTGAATTGATGGTTCAGAAACAGACCCTCACATCTATGACCAAGTGATTTTTTTTTTTTTTTTTTGCGGTTGTTTTTTTTTTATTTTTCTTTTAAGCTTTTCTTTCTTGAGAGGACACAAGTGATGATTTCTAAACCTCTTTTAGTCAAATTTCAATACAAGTAAGAGACATCATTTAAAGACTTAGATCATGTTACTACTCCCATCAAAACCATGCATCTCATTCAGAGTAAAGGTGAAATTTATTACATTGGCCCACAGGACCACTTAGAATCTAATCCCCCAGGCACATCTCCATATGTCCCTTCTTTGATCTTTGTGAATAAATAAGTGGAGAGTAGAAGCGGATTCAGCATATATTTTTGAGGTAGAACTATAAGATCTGCCAGTGGATTGGGTGTGATAGGATTAAGGAAAGAAAGCAATCAAACATGATCAGTGACTCCTTTGTTTACCAAGTGATTTTTGACAAGCCTGTCAAGCCCTCCCAGTTGTGGCAGAACAGCTTATTCAACAAATAGTTTTGGGAGAACTGGATAGCCATAGCTAAAAGAAAGAAAGAAGACCCCTACCTCACACCTTATACAAAAATTAACTCAAAATGGATGACAGACCTAAGTATAAAAGGAAGTACAATAAAGCTCCTAGAAGAAAATGTAGGGAAACATCTTCAAGACCTGGTGGTCGGTGTTGGATTCTTAAACCTTACACCAAAAGCATGAGCAACAAAAGAAAACATGGATAAATGGGGCCTCCTCAAACTTAAACATTTCTGTGATTCAAAGGACTTCATCAAGAAGGTGAAAAGGCAGTCCAGTCAATGGGAAAAATATTTGGAAACCACTTATCCGATAAGGGTTTGATGTCCATTCTATATAAAGAGATCATACAACTCAACAATAAGAGCAAGCAATCCAATTAAAAAATGGACAAAAGATTTAAATAGACATTTCTCCAAAGAAGAAATACAAATGGCCAAAAAGCACATGAAAAAATGTTCTGTATCACTAGCTATTAGGGAAATGCAAATTGAAACAACAATGAGATATCATCTACCACCACATAGAATGGCCATTATTAAAAAAACAGACAACAATAAGTGCTGGAGAGGATGTGGAGAAACAGGAACTCTCCTTCACTGTTGGTGGGAGTGTAAAATGGTGCAGTGGCTGTGGAAGATGGTTTGGCGGTTCCTCAGGAAGCTAAATATAGAACTGCCATAGGATCCAGCAATTCCTCTACCAGGAATATATCCAGAAGAACTAAAAACTATGAAATGAACAGACATCTGCACACCAATGTTCATAGCGGCATTGTTCACAATTGCAAAGATGGAAACAACCCAAGTGTCCATCCACCAATGAATGGATAAACAAAATGTGGTATATATGTATGATGGAATACTATGCTGCAATATGAAGGAATGAAATTGGGACATATGTGATAACATGGATGAGTCTTCAAGACATTATACTAAGTGAAGCAAGCCAGACACAAAAGGACAAATATTGCATGGTCTCATTAATATGAACTAAATACAAATAATAAGCACATGGAATTAAAACCTATGGTATCGGTTACAAGGAGATAAGAGGAGGGTTGAGAGGAACTATGGATGCTTAATGTATGTAAAAGTTTTAATTAACTTGACTGTAAAAGTGTGGAGATGGATAGAATTGATAGTAACACATTATAGTGAGTAGCCACTGGTTTATAAATGGGATTGTGACTGAAGAACGTAGTCTGGGGAAGTAAATGTCAATAGAAAGAAAGCTAAAGAATAATCTAGGGACTGAATAATACGGTGAATCCAGTGGCGGTTGAGAATTGTGGTTAAGGGTACAAATACAAGACAGTCCTTCCATTAGTTAGAGCAGATGCACATCACTATTACAGGATGATGGGAAAATGGAGAAACATGGAAAACTACAATTGGTGTGACCTATAGTCTGGTTAACAGCAATACTATAATATTCTTGCAAATTAATGCCAAGCTATACTGTGTTGATAATGGAGGTGTGTGGAAAAAGTGTGCCAAATGTATGCTATGGACCATGATTGGTGGTAATAGTCTGATGATATTATCTCATAATCTATAACAAATATTCCACCAGGATGTGGAGTTGTATGGGAAATCTACACATCTGTATGATTGTTTTGCAAGTTAACAATATCCGTAACAAAAATACATTAAAAAAAATACCATGGGTTGGGGGAAAAATATACCAAATGTAAGATAAGGACTATAGTTGGTAGTAATATATATATATATATATATTTTTTTTTTTTTTAATTTTTTTTTATTGACTTTGTAATAATATTACATTAAAAATATATATGTGAGGTCCCATTCAACCCCACCCCCCCACCCCCCCTCTCCCCCCCCCCCAACAACACTCGTTCCCATCATCATGACACATCCATTGGATTTGGTAAGTACATCTTTGGGCACCTCTGCACCTCATATACATTGGTTCACATCATGGCCCATACTCTCCTCTATTCCATCAAGTGGGCCCTGTGAGGATTTACAATGTCCGGTATATTTTTAAAGATTTATTTATTTAATTTCCCCCCCTCCCCTGGTTGTCTGTTCTTGGTGTCTATTTGCTGCGTCTTGTTTCTTTGTCCGCTTCTGCGTCTTGTTTCTTTGTCCGCTTCTGTTGTCGTCAGCGGCACGGGAAGTGTGGGTGGCGCCATTCCTGGGCAGGCTGCTCTCTCTTTTCACGCTGGGCAGCTTTCCGGGCGCACTCCTTGCGCGTGGGGCTCCCCCACGTGGGGGACACCCTTGCGTGGCACGGCACTCCTTGCGCGCATCAGCGCTGCGCGTGGGCCAGCTTGGTAGTAATATTTTGACAATGCTCTTGCATAGTTTGTAACAAAGTTTCACATCAACTCAAAGAATTGGTGGAGGGGTGATGTATGAGACCCCTGTGTGATGATATGTATGTTTATTTTGTAAGTTCACAATCTTTGCTATACACTTATTGTTTATGTGTGTTCATGTATGAATGATATACTTCAATTAAGAAAAGTTTAAAAAATCAAAATCATAGCAAGAAGTCCTTCAGTTCTTCAAATTGTGTGCTTTTTGTTATTTTTCAATAAAATATGTATTTTATTAAAATGTTTATTTTTCGTAGCTATCTGACAACATGTTTCTAAAGCAGTGGTATATTTACTATGCAAATAATGAACCTTAAGCTTTAGGTCCCCTCACATGTGTGGGTTTTTCTTAAGGTTGCCATGCTGGAAGCAAGAACAAAATAGCTTTCTATTTTTTTTAAGATTTATTTTTTATTAATTTCTCTCCCCTTCTCTCCCCCCGCCCCCATTGTCTGCTCTCTGTGTCCATTGGCTGTGTGTTCTTCTGTGTCCACCCGCATTCTTGTCAGGTGGCACTAGGAATCTGTGTCTCTTTTTGTTGTATATTTTGCTCTGGTATGCAAAAAAGAAAAAGTGTTACATTATTGAAAAGTAAATAACATTTCTAGACAAGTAGGATGGTTATATAAAACACATAATGGTTTTGTATCTATATATATTTTCATTCCCAGGTAAAAGAGTTATTCTCTGAGAAGTTTGATTCAAATATAAGCAGAAAATATCACCTAAAGGCATCCAATGGAAGCAAGTATTGGTTCAGTATAATTCAAAGCATATATTTGTAGCTGCTTTTCTGTGCACTCTTATAGCTACTGTCCAATTATACTATGAAAAATTGAGTCGTTTAGTAAAGGAAAGCGAAAAAAAGTTAATTTAAACTTACAGTTTAAAAAAAAAAAAAAAGGAAATAAAGAGAAAATGTGGTTATCTATATAAAATTGATTTGTGAGGCTGTGACTAAGTCCAGCAACCTATGAGTTTATCTCAAACTTCTGTATCAGATAACTTTTCCCCAAAATGTTTCTTTTTAGGTTGTTAAATCCCAAAAGTTTCAAGCCTTTGATTGGGGAAGCAGTGCCAAGAATTATTTCCATTACAACGAGGAAAGTCTTCAAAGTCTTCAGAATAAAATAGATCCTGAAAACTCATCAAGGAAGCCAGCCTGGGTTACTGGGTTCTGATGGGGGTCATTACTATGGGAAGTATTTGGGAGAGTTAGACAGGAATGCGTTTGTGTTTCCTCATTCGATTCCAAAACAACACAAGCCCTGTGGTGGGTGTTGTGGGATGGGCCTCTCCTCCTTGCCCTGTCATGGGCAGTAAATACAAATCTCCACTGTGACATGTCATTTCATCATACTACAGACACAGACTTAGCAGTCAGACCATCCAAGGTTTGTTACCTGCTGGCTCTGGGGCCTTGGCCACATTACATTGCCTAGGCCTCCTTTTCCACACACAGGTAAAATTACCATTTTTGAGTGCTGAGTGTCCTTGCTGCATCAGCTCTCTGTGTGTGTGGCACCACTCCTAGGCAGGCTGCACTTTTTTCGAGTAGGACAGCTCTCCTTGAGGGGTGCACTTCTTGCGCTTGGGGCTCCCTTATGCGGGGGACACCCCTGCGTGGCACAGCACTCCTAGCGCGCATCAACACTGCGCATGGGCCAGCTCAGCACATGGGTCAGTAGGCCCTGGGTTTGAACCCTGGACCTCCCATTGGTAGGCTCAGTTGAGTCAAATCTGCTTCCCCAAAGTAGCTCTCTGTAGAAAATAATATTTTAAAATAATTGATATTTGAGGAAGTGGTCAGAAAGCATGCAGCCAAAAAATATAGAAAACAAAGTATTACGGTCAATGTCAGGCAGACAATAAATTATTATTTTCTTGATTTTTTGTGATGTTTTTGGTATTTTTTTGTATTTAAAAATCTTCAATTTGCTGTGTTGTTTTCTCTTTCCAAACAAATGCTTATTATAAACAAATTTTGTACAAAAGTACTTGTTACTTTTTTAAGAGGCATACCCAAATGGTGAAAACTCAGGTCTCTCAAAGAAGGTACTCTGCTATTATTGATAGGTTTGAGAATAAAGTCATTTCCATACTCAAATTCTCATTGAGTGTGAGTGTTCGAATTAGTTAAGTTGGATTTTAAATTTGGGTCCTTGTGAAGGTCAGGTGTGACACAATAGGAAACCGAGGTCATAAAATATATGAGAAAAGACAGTTTGTTACTTACAAGTCCCAGAGAGAGAAGGGTGCCATGAGGTGTTGATGGGCAGTGTGATAGGCTTGGGTGACTCCACCCGCAGGTATGGGACACAAAAGCACAGTGAGAAGGACCTGTAGGCTTGTGCCTTTATTGTGGTTAAGGTAGAGGTTGGTTGATTTCCTGTGGGAGTAAAGGTTTGGTTAGTTTAAAGCAAACATGCAAAAGGGAAAGGAACTGGGAGTCTGGTGTGGTGGGGATGGTTAGCTTACCATTTGGGACCAGCTGTAGGTTTTGAGTGAAGCATGTGGGTGGTGGTTGCAGATGTGGGTTTGGACTCTGGGGGAGTTTATGCCCCAGTGCTGGAAAGCTGCTTGTTTACTTGGCCAAAGGTCAGTGTTGAGGCAAGTGGCTTAGCCAAAGTAAGATGGATGTTGAGGCAGCACACAAAAATTTTGATAGTTCTAAGAGTGAGTGTATTAGTCTGCCAAAGGGGTGCTGATGCAAAGTACCAGAAATCTGTTGGCTTTTATAAAGGGTATTTATTTTGGATAAAAGCTTACAATTACAAGGCCTTAACGAGTCCAGCTCAAAGTTAATTCATTACCAAACTCTGTTGCCATGTGTTGAAGCAAGATGGCGGGCAATGTCTGTGAGGGCTCAGCCTTCTTCCCTCTTAAGGCTCTGTGGGTTCTGATCTCAGCTATAGGATGGCATGGGGCTCATCTCTCTTTCTGGGGTTCATTTCTTTCTGGGCTCAGCTGCTCTGGTCTTTTCACAAGGTCAGCTGTAAACTATTAGGCGAATGGCTCATCTCTCTTCCTGGGGCCTCTGCTGTGTCTATGGAGCTGTGTCTCTGACTCTGTATATCTTCTCTGTGTATCTACTTCTGTGCATCTCCTTGATTGAGTGTCTATATATACATATATATAAAAATAGAGCCCATGAAAGGGGTAGGGACTCAAATTGAGCCGCCCTAATGACATTGTTGAATCAAAACCCTAATCTTAACATAAATTAATCAAAGGCATTTCAGCTGAATCTAGTACAACCAAAGGGTGTTGTGCCCAGAGAAATAGATCAGATTATAAACATAATCCCTCTTTTTGGAATTCATAAATAATCTCAAACTGCCACAGTGAGTTATATTTATTTTTAAATAGTTTATGTAGTTTGTAGTTTAGTGATGCACTTAATGTGCCATTTTTAAGTTCTTTAATTATGATATCATCATGTAGCACATACTGTGCTTTAGTCAGATAAATAGAATGAATCAGTTCATATTGTAGCTTCATATTTTTATACTGTTTGCTTTTCCAAAAGGTAAGGTATTTGTTTTGCTAATTAAGTATGATATTTTTCCATGTTGTTACTGTAAGTTAATTTTCTTTACCTTTTTTTGCTCCCTATTTTACCTTCTCAGTTGTTTGAGTTTTTAAGGAATTTCCAGGAATGGAAAACTTACTTTAGGAGTTGTGATATTTGATGCTGGATGGACCCCAGAAAATCATGTCCATAGAGCTAATCCATTCCTGTGGATGCAAATCTGTTGTGGGTGGGACCTTTTGATTAGGTCACTTCAGTTAACCTTTTGCTTCAGTAAGGTGTAACCCAGGTTTCTTTTTTTTTTCTTTTAAGGAGGTACCAGAGATTGAACCCGGGACCTTGTATATATAAAACAGATGATCAACCACTGTGCTACACCCCCAGGGTGGGTTGTAATTCTCTTACTGGAATCCTTTATAAATGTAATGAATATGGAAAGAGACACAGGGACACAGGAGCTCAGAGAGAAACCCACAGAAGCTGAGAGAGAAGGCCACAGATGGAGCAACCAGAAGCTGAAAGCATTAGTGCATAGAGGAGAAGTCAGAGTCTGGCAGACACCACCATGAATCTTCCCAGGAATACTGGCAGCCAGTTTTGGGGAAAGAGCATTGCCTGATGATGCCTTGATTTGACCACTTTTCTCAGCCTCAGAACAGATTCGTCTTGAAAAGGTGGGTTTCTTCATGAAGTTCCAAGTATGAGAATACTTTCTTTACTTTGCAACTTATATTAAGAATTTTCATTCATAATCTGTGACCTTCAAATAGTCTGTGTTAATTTGAGACTGTATATACCCCAGAAAGTAATATTCGTAAAGCTGGTCCATGCTAATGAGTGTGAACCTATTGTGGGTGGGATCTTCTGATCAGGCTCCTTCAGTTAATGGCCTTTTGATTATGATATATCAATTAAGGTGTGGCCTGGGGTGGGTCTTAATCCTCTTCCTGGACTCCTTTGTAAATGGGATGAATATGAAGCGACACAGGGAGAGAGCCAGGAAAGCAGGAAGCTGAAGGCAAGGAAGCCCAGAGGGGAATGGAGAGCCCAGCAGATGCCGCCATGTGCCTTGCCATGTGACAGAGGAGTCCAGGATCACCTGATCTTTGGGGAGAAAGCATTACCTAATGATGCCTTGATTTGGACATTTTTACTGCTTCAGAACTGTAAGCTTGTAAGCTAATAAATCCCCAATGTAAAAACCAACCCATTTCTGGTATATTGTATGGCAGCCTAGCTGACCAAAACATGCTCCTTCTCTTACATTGTTAATTAGACTTTCTAACTATAGTATTTACTGAAGTAGGAGAATATTTCACCTTTTTGGTAAATTAGTCCCTAGGTAAGAAATGTAAGAAACTGTTTTGGAAATAAATTTATGTCTTCTATTTTTTTAGAATATTGAGTGGAGTAGATAATATTTTTGTGTGTGAATGTGATGGGTAAATAATGCATATAGCCTTGCCCTTCTGAAGAGACTTTACAGTTATATCATATTGTGAAAAAAAAAAACAAAGGATTTAGGCTTCAGGGCTAGAAGAAAAAAGGATGAACCTTTTGAGTTATAGAAGAACAGGGTTTAGAAAGTCATTGAAACATATTTGACTTCTTCCGAAGAAAATATCTCTTCTTGTTTCTTTAAAATAAGAAGGTATTGTTATTCTGAAGAAAACTGGCTTGGTGGTGTACAATTCTCAGCACAACTTGGTAGAATCTCTGTATCATCCTTAGGGTCTAGGCATACACATTTTCTCATTAGACATTTTGGAAGCATTTCATTGTAATCACTTATAGTGGAAATCTGGAGCCAGACTATTTCTTTTAATTCCTGGCTCTGACACCGGCTGGTTAATTTGGACAGATTATTTAACCTGTGTATGTTTCTTTTCCTAATCAGCAAAATGCAAATAATCATACTCTTAGGGTTGTTTATTGTATATAAGGTGCTTACAATAGTATATCATAATAAATGTGCAATAAATGTTAATTTAGAGGAACAGATGTGGCGCAAGTGGTTGAATACCTGTTTCCCACATGGGAAGTTGTGGGTTTGGTTCCCAGTGCCTCAAAAAAAACCCACAAAATAAACAACAAGAAAAACAAACAAAAAATCCAACTCAGGGGAACTGCTGTGGCACAGTGGTTGAACATTGGATTTCCATATACAAGGTCCAGGGTTCAATCCCCAGCCCTGGTACCTTTGAAAAAAAAAGTTAATTTATTGGTGCAAGATTAATCAATAATTTGGGGACTTTAGGTTCTCAACAGGGACTGTACGAAACTTCATTCCTCTTCAGGAAGCTCTGTGTGTTTTGGAATCTTTATATCCATTCTGTATATTGTTTTACCTATCATGTACCCAGATAAAACATAAAGGATTTTGTCATATTTAGGGGTAACTTTAGGTGGCATGATTACATTATGAAAGTAATTAATAAGATAGTTAACATATTACATCTTCCTAATTTGCATGAAATAAAACCATGTATTAGATTTGTTGAGAGCTGGATTGTGTCACAAATTATGGGCTAATTTTAAGCATATCTGCTCTGCAATATCTTTTATAGAATTTTCTGGGATATAATTGTATTCTTTTCTGATTCTATGTATATCAAAATTATTTCTGCTTGGTTATATTAGATGTTTTCTTAAGGTGGAAGAATTGTTTTGAAGCCCTGTTATTTGAAGAAAAATTTATTCAATTTGTGGTGGCTGAGTTGGGTGTGGGGAGGAAGGAATTTAGGGCCCACTAGGTGGGTTTTGGAGTTGAGGATGGGGCCGACTGGTGCTTAAAGAGGTAGCGTTGTGATGGAATTTGGGCCAATTAGAGGGGCAAATGAACAGAGGAGCTTTTAAAGAGCTGATCACGAGGGAGTTCAGGATAGCAAGCATCTTCCCTGAGTGTCAGGAGAAAGTGGAGGAGAGGTTCTGCAACTTACTCAAGAAGAGTTTCATTTTTCTCTGTTGTGGAGTAGCCACATCTTGTGGGGGTTGAAACTGCCTTGTGGAGAGGGGTTGAAACCAAGGCAGGGTTGCATGTTAAGCCTGACCAGTTTGGGTTCCCTGATCAAGTGATTACAAGTGATATTTGTCCTAATAGTCCTCATCCCCTGGTAAAAGAATCTTTGCAATCAAAACTAGTGACTGAGAATTTTATAAAATGCTTAATTCTCAAGAAGCAAAAGTGAAACAGAATGGGCGTGTCACACTGGGCGGTGGTTTACTGATCCTGTCTGTGGCAGTTTGGCATTGTCTATGAATTCCAAAAATAGATAATGGATTGCATTTGTAAACTGGTCTGTTACTTTGAGCATATTAGATTGTATTAGATTCAGAGGTTTCACTTTTACTTGATTAAATTATGATTAAGGCTTTGATTTGGCCACATTAGTAAGACATCAAGTCCTTGCCCCCTTGGTGGGTGGGTACTCACAGAGAAAATGACAAGGCAGAGGAGAAGGTTGAAGTTTTGATGCTGGGGCCTCAGGAAGTAAAACACACAGAGAAGCAGGTACGTAAGGAAAGAGAGAAGGCTCCATTAGACACAGCAGAGGCCCGGGGAAGAGAGGTGAGCCTGATAGTCTACAGCTGACCTTGTGAAGAGAGCAGAGCAGCTGAGCGCAGAAAGAGATGAGCCCTGGGGAGAGAGACAAGCCTTATGCTAACCTATAGCTGAGAACAGAAGGAGCTGGGACCATGAAGCCTGAGGAGGAAGAGGAAGGTCGAACCCTTGCTGATGCTGGCAGCCATCTTGCTCCAACATGTGGCAACAGATTTTGGTGAGGGAAGTACTTATGCTTTATGGCCTTGTGACATAAGCTTCTACCCCAAATAAATACCCTCTATAAAAGCCAACCAATTTCTGGTACTTTGCATCAGCACCCCTTTGACTGACTAATTCACTGTCCTAAAGGGTAGTTCAATTCTTTGCATTTCAAAAAACAGCACAGGCAAATTTGAAACTTCTGTTGGCCAGTTTCCATTAATAGTTCATTAAAATATCTCACCCTCCTATTTTGTGACATATTTGTAGTTCTGTATATCATTGGCATTTTGTGGGCAAGATGGAAAGGAAGAGGCGCATGCTAATTATAAGATGGCTGGCAGGCATCCTCTGAAGAAGAACCTCACACCAAGAACTCTTCTGAATCTTACAGTGTGCTTTGATCCCCCACTGTGAAATGTTCTTCTATTATATATATTTTTTGTAAAAGTCTCCTACAGTATAAAATCTAAACTAAGAACATTATACTACTCTACCTTGATTTCATTCTTTTGCCTCAGGCTTTGGTTTGTATGTGGTATTATCTCTCATTTTAGGAACTAGCCTGAGGCACCCAGACTCCTGTTACTTCCACTCCTGGAGAGAGGAAAGCAGAGGTATTAGAGTTATATAGTTTAAGAAGGGACTTTATAGAGACTATCTATACTATTAGTAATAGTTTTTAAACTGCTTTTTCCTCCACTCCACTCCCTTCCTTCTTAAAACCTAGAACCATTCTTCTGTGGAATGCTTATATGGAACCCCAATAGGAAGAATAGGTAAAGGCTGCTTTGGTGTAAGGATGGATGAGGCGGTGCCCTAGATTTTTCCTGGTTGTAGTTCTGGGGCTAATAATTTGAAAATAACTGATTAATTATATGAAACAATAGAGAATCAGGAGTTCAAATGACTTGTTTGAGTTTCTGATTGTGATTCCTGGGACAATGTGAGCGTGTTGAACTCTGGTAATGAAGAAATTCTTGACATGGATTGCTAATTCTAGCAATTGCAGTTTTAAATTTTCTTCTGTTTCATATTTGTGTTTAAATCTATATATATTAAGTTTGAATATGGTAGCAAAATTATATAGGTCAATTTTGTTATCCACTTTCCTTTATAATTTAATATATGATCACATGTATTGCACACATGATTCTATTGCTGTAGGAACTGGGAGGAAGTCTGATAGATTAAAATCTACATCTTTTAAGAGAGACTAATAACTTTCTATTGTCTAAGAAAAGCCTTTATTTTACAATTATCAGTGCAAATACATTATTTGAAAATTGATAAATGTCTCAAAAATTAAAGAGCTTATCAAATTCTTGACAAAATCCTAATTTTATAAAACATTTTTTTTAGCATCTCTTGCCCTGGGACCTATTTTCTATTTCTTTTCTGTGTCTTAAAGAATACATACTTGAAATTAGAAAGACACATGTGTGTATTGCAACATTACACTATCATGAAATTTCTGCTTCCTCTTAAAAGCTCTTGTTCCTCTAGAGGGCAATGCTTCACTTTTACATCTGTAATACAGAGAGATTTAAGAATAGCATTCTTTTTTAAGAGACTAGAAACAGTTCATAATTTTTTCTCTCTGTCTTTAAAAAGGTATTGTCTAGCTGAGACATTTAACAACACATGCTTTTAACCAGAGAAAGTCCAGAATAATTCGAACTTCCATAAAGTAATATTTGATTTGTATTTTTATGGAAGATTTTTTTGGCACTTTCTGAAACCTTGACCTATGCCCTAAATTTAGTTATAATTGAATTCTCTTTTCTGAAAGATGAATTTCTTTTCCCCTTCAAAAACAGTTGGATTTAAGGTTCTAGATTTGCCACTCAACTTGCTAAAAAACAAAACAACACTCCAAATCAAGCACCCCCTAATAACTGCCTCTCCTCTTTGCTGTACTTTTCTATTTGTGTTTTTCATGCTATTTAAAAATTTTAGAATATTTCCCTTGGCCACAACTTTCTTTTATTGTGGTATTTCTGCAAAACAAATGCATTTGTTAAGAAAATAAAAGTCTTCTCCACCCCCTTAGCTTATTCTTACCACATCCTCCTTAAAAACAAAAACAAAATAACATATATTGATGTGGTAGGCTAAATTCTATTATGGTCCCCAAGTTTCTGGTGTATACACACTTACACCCAGTATTGGCCTGACCTAATCAAATGAGTCCTTTAAATCTTCGTCTAGAGATCAAAGACAGAAATCATAGAGATTCAAAATGTGAGAGGACTTCAACGTAGGGGAGGTTCTCCATTGGTAGTTTTGAAAATGAGGGGTTCTTGGAGCAAGGAGTTGAGAATGGCCCCTCATTGACTGCCAGCATGAAAGTGAAGAGCTTGTCCTACAGTTACAAGAAACTGCATTCTGCCCCAAACATGTGGGCTTGGAAGTGGATCTGAGCTCTAGATGAGAATGCAGCTTGGCTGAAACACATTGGTTTTTGCTTTGTGAAACCCTGAGCAGAGGACCCAGCTAAGACAACCCCCTAACTTTTGCCCTATAGAGTGCTATAATAAATGGGTACTGTTTTAAGCCTCCACGTTTGTTTTAATTTGTTACGCAGCAATGGAAAACTAATACAGATGAGGTAAGTGAATCCCTTTAACATCATGGTTAGAACATTGGCTTGAACAGTAGAAGCTGGTTAGAGTATTGGCTTGAACAGCAGAAGCTGTTTTCTGGCAAATATCCACACTCCTCTTTTCCTAGTAACATTCCCTTCTGGGTTGATTTCAACCTAGCTCAAGCCATTTAGAGTATACCACCCTAAGATAGAGCATGTGACCCAAGTTGGCCCAATGAGAATAAACCTCAGGAATATTTTCTTTGGAATGCTTTGTCACAGATTTTTTTTTTTTTTTTCTCTTCTGAACACCAGGGTTTATAGGTACTGAAGCTTCAGTGGGAGAGTTTGGAGTTTCTTGGGGCTGCCATGTAGGGCCAGTGGCCACGGAAGGTTCTGAGGGCAGGGAGAGGGAAAAACAGGTGAAATATGGGTGGGCATTTTCTGGACTTGAGAATTGTCCTGAGTGACATTACAATAACGGATATAGGCAATTTCATATTTTGCCATAACCTACAAAATTGTGCGGGAGAGAATGTAAACTACAATGTAAACTATAATTGATGCTTAGTGGCAATGATCCAAAATATTTTCATCAGTTGTAACCAATGTACCACACTAATGAAGGACGTTGTTAATGTGGGAAAATATGGGAGGTGTAGGGAGTGGGGCAAATGGGAATCCCCTGCATTTTTATGTCACATTTATGTAATCTAAATCTTTTTTAAAAAATAAGAAATATATTAAAAAAAATAAAACTACCCCTTAACTTTTCAGTTATATGAGTCAATAAAATTTCCTTTTTTTTTTTTTTTTTTTGCTTAAGCCTATTTGCCTTGAATTTCTTATTTCTTGGAACTAAAAGAATACAAACTGATAGACCAGTTATTATATCCCTGATTTTCATAAGTTTCCCCATCTTTCAAAAATATTTTTAAGTTTCAGAGCAGGAACTGCTTATCATCTGGACATATTTCCTTGTATCTTTGTCTAGTTTGTTAAGTCTAGAGATATAAAGTGGCAGAAAAATTATAGAATGTTATATTTATTGTTTTTACATTATTATCTGATTGGACAATCCAAGAAAATAGGCACTGTAGCTTTCATAATATTCCAATCATGGGACATATTTTGAAGAGCATTAATCTGTCATTGGTTTTGTCCAAAATTTGCCTTTTCAGGAATTCTGTCCATAAAGTAGAATGTTTTATTTCAAGTTAATGAAAACTTATACCATACAGTTTTCCTTAATTGTCATTATAATTGCTTATAATTTTGATGACGGAAACATATTGGAGTTAGTTGTGCAGGAAAAATGTAATTAATATTTGTCATATTCAAAGATGAAAACAAATTAAAAAAAAAGATGAAAACAATTGGCTTGTTTTGGCTACTTTGAAATTAGTATGCAATACTTGCTCATATTAACAATCTTACTAGCAGAAGTGAATTAACTCTATTATATGAAATGTGATATTGCAGGCATAAGATTTCTTTTTTAATAATTCAAAATACACTTGAAATGTGCTTATTTTATTGTTTTGTATATTTATAAAGTTATGTGGATTTTCTTTTACTTGTGGGCATTATTTTTCCCAGAATGTAGTTATGATAACAGAGCTCACCTGTCTTAAGCTTGTTCCAACTGAGTTATCCCTTCTCTGAGGGTATTTTAAATATTATTATCTTATGTTAGAGTTGAATCAAATAGGCTACAGCAAAAAATTGTTCCATTTCTAGAAACGTTTCAAAGTAATTTTTGGACAAATAAAATGGACATATGAGCTTCAAGTACTCTTTAGATTTCTTAAGGAAAGACCATAATACAATGTTATATTTATTATATTCATGGTCTTAAGACCATGAAGGGAATTTCTAAGATAAGAGACACATTTTCATTATATGAATTTCAAAATGAAATTTGGCTACTCCTCTAAGAGGAGGTAGAATACAAGTGAGTAAGTTGGGAGGATGAATGATTTAGGAGTTAGGAGGAGCCAGAAGTTTTCTTTTCTTTTAAATTACAAGTATGAATTTATAGAGGAAGCTTTAGTTTGTAGGAAGAATCTAGTGTGAATTGATTTGGAGTGGCATGACTGAAGGGAGACATCTATAAGAAGAACCCTGAAGTAATGGACAATTGAAGACATGGAAAGGAAGGACGGAAGAGCAGAAGAAAAGATACTTATGTGTATCTTTCAGGTCAGGAAAAAGTCATGAAAATGTAAATTCAAAACCAAGAGAAAAACACGTTTTATATTTACTGTCATTAGAGACCAAAGGACTATTGGACAAGTTTATGGATCAAACAATGACATGGATAAGTTTAGTTCAAGTTCGTTACCAACCTAGCTTAAGTTGGTGACTGTAGATATAGAGAGAAAAGAACCAAAATAGATTGATAAATAGACAGATAGATGGATATATAGAACAATATGGCAAATAATCTTGTATTTCTGGGGAATGGGAGTATGCTGGAGTTCTCTGAATGGGGTTTGTGCTATTTTATTTTAAAAGATTTTTAGTATTTTTAATATTTATTCCTCTCCCTTTCCCCGCCCCCCCCCACTAGTTGTCTGCTCTCTGTGTCCGTTTGCTGTGTGTTCTTCTGTGTCCGCTTGTATTCTTGTCAGCAGCACTTGGAATCTGTGTCTCCTTTTGTTGCATCATCTTGCTGCGTCAGCTCCCTGTGTGTGCAGCGCCATTCCTGGACAGGCTGCACTTTCTTTCGTGCTGTGCAGCTTTCCTTATGGGGCACAATCCTTGCGCGTGGGGCTCCCCTACATGGGGGACACGCCTGTGTGGCAGGGCACTCCTTGTGGCATCACTACTGCACGTGGACCAGCTCCACACGGGTCAAGGAGGCCTGGGGTTTGAACCGCAGACCTCCCATGTGGTAGATGGATGCCCTAACCACTGGGACAAGTTTACTTCCCTCTGTAAGTTTTCATATCATTTGTTAGTTAAAATATTTTGTATTTGTTAACTTTGTTTATTGGCATTTTTTAAAAAATCAACATCTTACCATCCCTTTGTGGCAAGCATGATAAGCTTGATGATAGATCAACATGGCAATTATTCATTCATCAAACACTCACTGAACAAAAACATGGTGCCTGTTTTGAGGAAACACAATCTGCAGTCGGTAAAAATATAAGAATGTGAGTTGCCAATGGAATTAAAAGAAAAAGCACAGAAGAGGTGAGTCAGCCCAGTGGAGGACTTTAGTGAGGATTCGTATGAAGCGTCTCAAAGGAAGAATTTATAAAAACAGCAAAAATACCTAGAATTTCACAGTGCCACCTAGATTAAAAGAGTAATAATTGTGAAATGCTGGCCAAACAATGGTTGAGAAAGGGATTGGCAAGAAGGAGACATCATTGATGTCTACATTCAGTACTTTCTTGTGTGGTGGGAATGGGGTATGGTGGGGTCACAGCTTGGTTTTTGTTCATTTGGAGATGGTATTTTTTGACTTCCAGTACATTTTGAGATAGAGAGGTGCTATAATTAGGGGGAAGAGGTTCAATTTTACTCTTCACAGAGTTCAACACCTTATTTTATTTTATTTCAGTTTTTATTTTTAAAGGACATCATATAAGTGTTATAAATATAGGGGGATTCACATGTACTCCACCACCCCCACTTTCCCCCATTACCAACATCTTTCATTAGTGGGCACATTTGTTATGACTGATGAACACATATTGAAGCATTGCTGCTAACCATGGTCTATAGTTTACATTATAGTTTGCGCTTTGCACCACATAATTTTATAGGTTTTGACAAAATGTGTAATGGCTTATATCTGTCATTGCAATATCATGCAGAACAATACCAATGTCCAAAAAAAGAGCCCCATGTTACACCTATTGTTCCCTCTCCCTCCCCTCAGTACCTCTAGTGACCGTATCAACTTGTATCAATATTACAAGTTCTTCCATTGCTACAATTATAAGTCTCCTTTAGTCCAGAGTTGCATTCCCCTGTTATGTTTGTTTATTCCTGAATCTTGAGGATTTTGGGATGGTGATGGCCACTCTGTTTCTGACTGAGAAGGACTTAGATCCCATGGGGGCAAATGGGTAGAACTGTCTTGTTGCCTTTGTAGATACTCTCTGTTTTTTGGGATTGGTGTTGTCCATCATCATCCTTTTGTTAGTTGTCCTGGGCGAGTCCCATGAACTGGAGAATAGGTTGTTGGCTGCAACTCTGCTGAAACTCAGGGCTGAACTGGCATATGAACAGACCAAAGATTTAAGTCTCTGGGACATATATTTAACAAGTATAGTGCTAATTATAGGTTCAAATAAAGGGGGCAGAAGTGCCAGGTGTTTATAATTTCCCAATAACCATCTTAAGTTGCTTCTACAGTTTAATACACCCTTTTGTTATACACAGCTTATAAACATTTTGAGCTATCCTTATTTTTCCGTAAGCTACAACTCATTTTAAATAATATTTAATTATCAAATTGTGATTAAGCCAAAAACTACAGTTGTGTTTTTCAGTGGTTACCTCAGAAGTCACTGTTTGGATAAGTAGAGAGAACATAGAAATCCTTATAGTCTCAATCCGTGTCCAATTTTTTGGCTCTAGGTCTTATTCAAATCTGTTTCCAGGACCTTGGGGCTACATATTTAATCCATGTTTATCCCCTTGAATAAATTGCAGTATATGTTTTATGGTAAAATCAGTTCAGAGGGAAAGTACCAGATCCAGGTTTACAGTTACTACCCAGAGAGTGGTGAGCTAGAGCCAAGGTCTATGGGGTGGAAAGATCTATGTGCTAAGATTGGTCTACCATGGGGATGTCTTTTTCCAGCTGAGGGTGATACTGGCAGTCCTGGTATTATAGCACTTTTCCTTTAATGATGTTTTCCTGTCAGTTACTTTTAAAAAGTAATATCTATTTCTGTTCTACTATAAATTGTTTTCAGTGGAAGTCCTTTAATTTTTACTTTCATATTTTGTTTATAATTGTGGAATGTTTTGTGTGCTTTGGATACATCAGAGAACTATGAAAAATTTAGCCACAGTGAAGCTTATGTTTTAGCAGGAGAGACACATAATGATCAACAATTATCATAAACAAGGAACCCTTAGTCTGCTATAAGAGCTATCAGCTTCTTTAGCCACAAAGTAGGTACACTTTATGTTTTCCAGATAGAAAGCCTGGAAGGCTATGGAAGACTATGTTGGCAAACAAATATATGGTATAAAATGATAAAAAGCCACTATATAGCTGTGATAGATTGAATTATGTAACCCAATTTAGAGATGTTCTTAATCTTAATCCACATTCCTACAGATGTGAAGCATTGTAGGTAGTATCTTTTGAAGGCATTTTAGTTCAGGTGTGGCTCAATTGAATATGGGTGAGTCTTAGATTACTGAAGTCCTTTATATGCAGAATAAATTCAGACATAGAGAAAACCACAAGAAGGAGCTGGAAGCCAGAAGTCAGCAGAACTGGAAGGGAAAGAAGACGTTTGCTATGTGACACGAGGCAGGGATATAAGCCAAGGAACCTGCCTGTGCCCAGCACCAGAATGTTAGACTTTGGGGCGAAAGCATTGCTCTGCAGATGCCTCTATTTTGGACTTCTCCTGGCCTCAAAACCATGAGCCAATAAATTCCTGTTATTTAAACTAACCCGTTGTGTGGTATTTGTCGTAACCTATATTTACCTTTATAAGTAATTGGTTTTCAAATTTGATAAGTTTCTTTCAAATAACATAGACAGCATCCGTTAGTTATTTTTTAAAGTCACCAAATCATTTGCCCAACCTACTGGTTAACCTGAACCTCTCTTCTATGAGATCCTTGAACATTTATTCCTGCTGGAAATTTCAGGACACTTTTGAACTTTCATCAAGTTATGATACTCTCTTTACCTGAGAAGAAATGGGGTGGATAAAAAGCCCCTGTTTTTCCTCAAGTCATGGCACTGCAAAGCCTTTACTACTCTATCCAAAGAGAAAATTGATGCCTGTTGCAACAAGGGAAGGAAAAGGAAACAAGTATATCTTTATGCGAGTCTTATATTTCTCTCTCTATCTGGTGTTTATGTCTGCTTGCTATTATGCAGTATTTCTTTTAGAGAAAATAGAAAACTGAAGCTCAGTGTTCTTATTGGGAAAATGAATCTTGTACAAATTGATAATACCTCAATTTCACAAAAACTGAACTCCTTGGTGAAAAAGGTATTTCAGAATTCAGAATTTTTCACATTTAGAAAGGTAATACAGTGTCTACACCAGATATTTGTTTAGCAATCCTCTTCATTTAAAATTTATAACCCCAATTCTTGGGCTTTGAGACTATTGTTGGTGATTTATTAACTTTGTTCACTTGGGGTGGATAATTCTTAAGATGCATATAATTTTATTACTGAACCTGGAATTTTTATGTCTTGTAAACAAATACTAGAAGACAACTCAGCATTGCTAGAATGTGTAAAATATACAGTATATATATTTATGTCTATATCAGTTTGTTTATAAATATCCAATAAGGCTTAACTATTTTAGATGTAAAAATAATTGAGTGAGTATAGCAGGAAAAATGAATGATCACTTTCTGATACTTTATGATAGTTTTCTATTTAGTTTGTTAAAGGATGCTTATTATTTTGGTGAACAATCAGAAATGATCCAACTATATTTAGTAAAAAGCCAGGGAATTTTTAAGTCTTTTTGACTTAAATTAAGATTTTTAAGTCTTTTTGACTTAAATTAAGATTTTTTTCCTTACTCTTTAGAGTTTGTGCAGCTTTGAAAGTGAAAAATCATGTATGCAAACAACTTTTGGGAACATTAAGAAAATTTTTAGATTAGAACATGAGGTTATGTTTTCACTTACTTAGTGTTTGGGTCTTTGGCTTGGACATCATACTAGGAAATTCTAACCATTGAATGTTTGTATTTGCTAATCAACTTTTAGCCTTTAAACTGAGATTTTGTCTCTGGTCTTCAATGAAATTCCCAGATGTTGCTTTATCGTAAAAACTAGTATCTAGGCAATTTTCAGAAATTACATCTTCTCCACAAGTCTTCTATTTTGTTTTCAGTAACTCAACCAAATAATGTGACCTATCAATTTTTTTCATCTTAATTTAGGGACAAAAGAGGAATGCTGCTCTGGACAAGGCAAGCATATACCAAGTATTTTCTTGATCGCGGCCAAGTATAGAGTTCATTGTTCGGTCACCTGTGTCTGTCAGTTTAGCACATTTAAGGCAGTTCTCAGCATTGCTCTCTCCTCTTATTCTTCTCTAAAACTTACTTGGAGGCTTCTCATCGTCTGCTCATTATTTCCCAAGGAAGGTTAAGCCCTTTAGAGCCTTCGCTAATGAGAACCCTTGGTTTGGCACCAATGGTGTCTTGTCTGCTAACCTTTCCACTGTGATCCAGGAGGGGCAGGTTGCTCCCTTGCCTGTGTCCAAGGTCCGCAGAACTCAGGGGATGACTGCCTCCTGTTTTCTGTGTAATGCAGTTTTAGCCTGCTAAAATATGAACTCCTCTTTAACAGGCTCTAATAGGATTGGTTGAGATATTCACCAGTTTACCAAGAAATTTCGCATAATACTACCCTATTTATCCTCTTCAATTTTAGTGAAGCTGAATCCACACTAGAATAATTGAACAGTAAATGAAGGCAATACTTTCAAATGTGAAAAAAAAAATAGTAAAAATTTCCATTCTTTAAAAAGTGAATTTGTCAGTAGTATTTGTTACATCATATTTAACTTCATTTTAGGTAAATCAAAAATTATTCGTTCTATTTGATTAGTTAAAAGCTCTTTCTGCTTTAATTAATAAGAATTACCCAGACTGGTTTAAACTGTTAAAACTTGCTAGGTACAAATACATTCCTTTCATTGATTTTCTTCTTTGCTTCAAGATATATATAATTTATGGTTCCCTTTTCAGTCAATGGTGTTTTACCAGCAACTCTGATAGAAAGATTGAATCAACTAGCAGGTGTTTGTGTCTTTGAATTGCCAAAGAATACTTTTGGGAGTAAGTCAGGCTTCTTCCTTCCTTTTCATAGGAATACTCCAGTGTCTTCTTTTTGATTATTGCTTCCTTCCATTTTTCAGCTTTCATTAGTTAGAGCAGGGAGCTGGCTTTAATGATTCAAGTGTCTTGGTGTTTGGTTTCTTTATAGGTTAGTTATCTTAAGGAAAATTTTCTACCATGGGCATAGAGACTATACTCCTATATTTGGCTAGTTGATTCACAGATGTTTACTTTTAGGTACATGGTTAGGTATATAAGCTTGTGTGCACTTTTGTTTTCAAAAGTGTATTTCTAAAGGAAAAGGGAAAAAATTGTAGTTCATCTCTGCTTGTAGGAGCACTAAGTTTTTCATGTTTCAAGACTGTAATGACTATTAAGATTTCATTATACTAGGTCTATAAATACAGTGATATTTTAGAATTTATGATATCTTTGGTTTTAGTAGCCCATCTCCCCATATAAATATTAAATGAAGGCAGAAAAAGCAGATAAAGTTTCAAAGTTAAAAAAGAATTATAAAACATGTCAGGATTATTGAAGGTCAAAGGAAAGACATTTTATTTCTCATGAAGAAGGGCTTTTAGCATGCTTTTCCCCCTTCTGAAGAAAAAAAAAAAAGAAATAAAAGAAAAGAACAAGCCTGTAAGCTACAGGAAATTTTTTGTAGAAAGTTCTAAAATTATAAAAAAAGTAACCCATACTTACTGGTTAACTCAAGAACTTTCAAATTTGTCAGTGTTGATACTTCTTGAAGGACCCCTGCATTAAAGATTCAGCTCATTTCTTTTACTTTTAAAGTACATAATCAGTTATGGATTACAGTTGCTTTTAAATATTTATCCTTTTGGGAAAATCATTATGTATCGTTATTGGGCTCTTAAATTTTATACTCTCCATCTGTTCATTTCACTAGTATCAAGACACTAAGTTTTACATACATACCACCCACACTTACATACTCTTTTTGTAGCAGCAGTAGGAGTGGGTTTTTGGTGACAGAGTCTTCTTTTTTTTTTCTCTTCATTTTTAAAGAATCTTTAGATTAGATAAATGTTACATTGAAAATATAGGGGATTCCAATATACCCCACACCTTCCCCCTCTCATACTTTCCCCCATTAACAATATCTTTCATTAAGTGTGGTACATTTGTTACAACTGATGAACACATATTGAACTATTGGTTCTAAGCATGGCCTATAGTTTACATTATGGTTTACACTTTGCACTGCACAATTTTGTAGGTTTTGACAAAATGTATAATGGCTTGTGTCTGTCATTTCAATATCATGCAGAACAATTCCAATGTTCCAAAAATGCCCCACGAGACTTCTTTTTGAGTGTTTTTCACCGTGATTATGAAGAGAGAGTTGCCCAATGTAGAAATTTTTTTAGAAGAAGAAAAATGAAGGAAAAATCACCAATAATCCTACCACTCTGAGGAAGCCAGTCGATATTGATTAATTTTCAAATTTGGTTAGCCATTTGTTTCTTCTTTTATGAATAGGTAATTCATGTTTCTAGCTCATTTATCCATTAGGGTTTTAATGTTTAAAAAGATCTATTTGTATGAGATATGCATATATATACTTATTTATATGGTCAAATCTATTCATCTCTTAATTTTATTCATTGATTTTATGGTGACAGCTCCATTCCATGATTTATAGTCACCGCTATTTTCTTTGTGACTAAATAATTAGCTTTTAAATTTTTCATTGCTTTTGAATTCTTCTTTTGATTAATTTTAAATTATACAAGTAATCCATGAATATAGTCTTGGAAAAGATTCAGACAGTACATTTGTAAGTCCCATTTTTCCAGTTTCTGGTGCCAGTCCCCTTCTGGATTTAACCATGGTCACCAGTTTGTGTGTATATTTCCTAACATTTTTCTTTGCCTTAAAATATGTATTAAGCTGTGAGTGGTACTTTTCCCATTGTCCTGGGTTAGGGCACAGAGCTGAGGATGTATGGGGCAGCCAGGGTCTCCTAAAGCAAGGGTTCTTAACCAGATTTCAGGGGCCCGTGAGCCTGATTTTTAAAAAATCAGCTTATTATCTTTATTTTCTTTGACCTTTAAGTGAAATCTAGCATTTCCTTCATTTATGAATGTATGCAATAAATTAAAGTAGTATTCATTTCGTATCACATTTCAGTTGTTGCATATCTCAAAAAATAGCTTATGTTCATCCATACTTTGAAATTATGGTGTTAGACCCAGAGCTAGTTGAGTGTCGTAAAACTATCTGCTCTTACATCTGTGAAGGGGTCCGTGTTTTCACCTGACTGGCAAAGGGGTCTGTGGAACAAAAAAGGTTAGAATCTCAAGGGAGTTACTAGCAGTTGAGATAGGGAGAGTCCCTTCCGCTTTCAAACCACATCTCAATTCAAAACCACATACCAGCTCCTTCTAACTTTCTGCCCCCTCGGTATATAAGACTCTAGAAAGGAGCCAGGGAAGATGGGCAGAGGGAAGTGGAGTGTGGCGGGGTGTGTGTGTGTGTGTGTGTGTGTGTATGGAATATGTGGCCTCCAAATGAATTGCTGGTAGAGACTGGGAATTCTTGCAGGAATAGGTTGGAGTCTGCTTATGTGGCTGACTGGCTGATCTAGCCCCTGTGCCTATTTGAACAAGAGAACTGGGGAGAAGCAACAGGGCAGAGACAGGAGACTGCAGGGCCACATTGGGCGGCGGGGGGGGGGGGGTTCAGGGCATGGGGTGTCTTATTGTTTGTTGTAGCAAGGATGTAAAGTGTGTTTCCCATTGGGCAGGTGGACACTATGGTAGGCAGATGGGTTTAAGCCATTGTGGTAGTTTGGAACTGTATGTATCCCAGATAAACATATTCTTAAATTTCATCCATTTCCTGTGGGTGTGGGCCCATTTTAAATAGGACCTTTTGATGAGGTGACTTGAGTTAAGATTGTCCCACCTCAACTAGGATGGTCTTAATCTTCTTGCTGGAGTCCTTTACAAGAGAATGAAATTCAGACAGAAAGAAAGCCATGGGAAGCAAGAAGCTGGAAGTGAGAAGCTGGAAGCAAGGAAACCCAGAAGTGATGGGAGAGACCAGCAGATGCCACCATGTGCTTTGTCTGTGACAAACTAAGGACATGAATCGCTGGCAGCCAGCCCCAGAACGCATTGCCTTGACTTTCTTTTAGCTCAAAACTGTAAGCTAATAAATTCTTGTTGTTTGGATGACCCATTTCATGGTATTTGCTTGAGCAGCCTAGTAAACGAAAACAGTCATCCTGCAGTACTACATCAGTGGGCAGTCTCCTGGATGTGGAGAACCCTGCCCTGGAGACAGTGAGGCAACTCACTGGTATACCTACTTAGCAGGGAGTAGGGCCAGAGAGGAGGGGGCCATTGGAGAGGGCCACAGGAGATCTCTCAAGGTCAGAATCTGCCCTGTTCATTGAGTAGCCCTCTCTCCTCATTGATACTTGTGAAGTTTTATATAAAAATTTAAAATATACTAAGTTCTGATTATTTTTAAAAATTTAGAACAGTTTTAAGCTACACTTACTTATTCTTCCAACTGAATTTAGAATCCAAAATTAAATTCCTTGGTGTTCATTTGAGTTTTCACCCTTTTGATATTTGTTACTCTCCTCTCTGACAGTGAGAAATCTGACTCCAGTGATCCTTAATACTGCTTTGTTCAATAGCCTGGGTGTAGCCCAAGCCACTGCTCCTGTGTGGATGCCTTCCTCACCAAACCAAGTCCCAGAGCCCCAGGCTAGACCTCGTCACCTGGCATTGACACCTTGGGCCATGTTAATGCCCTTCTCACCCTTCTCGGGCCAACAGCCTGGGTCAGGCCATCTCCCCATTGGGACCCCTCCTCCCCCTGCTTGGGCTCTGACACCTTGCACCTGGCTACTGCCTCTTTCTGGCTCAGGCTCTGGTCCCCACACAGGGCCAGCACTCTTGCACGGATGTCCTCATTAGTCCCCCCAGGGGCAGAACCCTTGCAGGGCTGCCCTCCTTGCTCCGCCTGGCCTCTAACACCCCATGCCATGGTGCCCCTCCTTGGGGTCACCCCCCCAACCTGCTTGGACTTCAGCATCCTGCTCCAGGCCTTTCTGCATGCATGCTCTACTCACCCAGCAGGATGCTGACATCCTGAGCTGGGTCTCCTTTGTGCAGAGATGCTCACTGCACTCTCTTCAGGGTCTGATTCTTCCCCCTTGACTGCCCCAAACTGTGGGCACCTTCCTTACTCCACTCAGGCTCTGAAACTCCACCCGGGGTCACAGCGCCCACAGGGACACCTGTCTACCCCCGCTTTCCTTCTGACATTTGCACCAGGTTGTCCCCTCACAAGTTTACTTTCCTCACCCCTCAGGTACATGCTGGGCTGCCTTCTACATGGACATGCTCCTCACTTTGCTTGGGTTTTGCATCTCGACACCTGCCTTGTTCTAATAATGGTCTGAATTGTTCAGGAAATAAGAGAAGGGAAGGAGAAAGGAAAGAGCTTAATTGATTTTTAAAAAATTAATAATCTTTATTTTTAAAGCAGTTTTAGGTTTACAGAAAAAATGCGCAAAAAGGACAGAATTCCCATGTATGTAATTGATTTTTGTATCTTTTTTCCAAATGAATTTTCTTGTTTTTTTTGTCTGTTTTTTGTTTATTATTGAAATAATGAAAATGCTCTAATAATAAAAAGAAAAGGCAAATAAGACAGGGTGCTTGCCATCCAGGGGTTTACATTCTAGAAGTGGAAACAAACATGCAATATGTTTACATGAAGTGTGGTAACACAGTGCTGTTTCATAGGGTGCTTTGGTGGCAGATTAGCAGGACACCTGTCACATCCTGGACGAGGTGGAATAGGGTTTTAGGAGGGGGGGATGGGGGCGCTCAGTCTTTAGGGAATTGGTGGATCTAAACAGGTGAAAAAGAGGCGAGGGCATGTTGAACCCACACTCACATTTGCATCAGATATTTAAAAATTTAAATAAGCATCACATTGAACATGCTAGTATTACTAGAAAAACAGAAATAGATTTATTTTAAAAGTCTTTATTAATGAGGCAGTCTTATTACATGAGCAGTTCAGACCATCTCAGCCCTTTTGCAAAACAAGGAAATTGGTTTAGGGATGAGTTCATGCTGCTTTGAGAGTACTGAAAATGCGTGAATATGAATTATTACAAGCAGAAATAAAAATTTAAAATGAAGTCCTAAATATTTTATTATGGGGATGCCTAATTTATGCTTGAAATAAGCATGGGAGATCTCTGAATAAGAAGGGAAGCAAATTATTCTTTATGTATGGAATGTCTTTCAACTTTTTCTTTTCTTTTTTTTTTTTACTTTTGTTTCTTTTTGATTTTGAAAATCATCCAGGAATATTATTAAAGGGAGTTTTCCCCTCTTTGTGACCTATGTTGAATGGCTAAGAGGTTTTGCTTGCAGAAGGACATCATTCAATAGGCTTAAGAATTATGGTTGGGTGTAAACCTGGTATCTAATGGGAGCCTTGAGAATGGTACTAGAGGTTCTGTCCCTGGGAGATTCTTTTGGATGCAAGATTAGCTCTCTTAACTTGTCTTTCCTATTTATACAAAATAAGGGACATATATGAAGGAACTTAAATGATGGAACCAAGGTTATGGCTCCCACAAACAATCTCTTATGTAGGCATGGATCTAAATAAGATGATGGGAAGGAAGCAGATGGGGCTTTTTCTGCCTGGGTGCATTAAATAATTGATTAAAATAAAAGCCAAATGAATTATGGGAATTTTTTTTAGCCTGGGATGACATAATATTTCTGATGGCGATTTTACAAGGCTGAGCATGGTTGATTTACAGAATATAGTCTGTGTTTCTATTTATTTACAAGGTACATTGAAATTAGACGTTCATTGTGGGATGAAATAAGCAATCTTGGTGGTCCCAAGCAGTCGGAAAGGCCGAGGTGGTGAGCTCAGCTATCAACAGTGATTACGGCCCAGTTCTGCCGTTCACGAAGATGTCATCTAGGGCTAATTACTTAACATTTCTGAATCTCAGTTTCCTCATGTGCATGCTGTAAGTAATAATATTGAGGAAAATGATATCCTTTCCCCATTGCATAACATGTTGTTTGCAGATTACTGAACTGAATAAACTGATTTCTAAACTCAAATACTATGTCCAAATAACTTTATATTTAAGGAGATTACTCCTAATGCACTTGGCTCTGAGCAATAAGTAATTCTGGAATTACGATGATAATTTTACTTACCAAAACATGAGAAAAATTTTCCTCCAAACCTGTTTAAAAAAAACAAAACTTGTTAGTTTTAGCTCTTTACTACTTAAGACTCACAGGGGAGTAGGGGGCATATTTTTTCATCTCAAATGCAATGGTGTTTACATAGTGAGAAATAGCTGTGGAGGTTGACAATGATGTTGCCTGACAATGATGCCTAAATTACATAATATTATAATATCTTTAAACTGCTCTATAAACAATGGCAGGGCTTCTTCTTTGTGTATCAAGATTAGCTATGTAGCAAATGATAGTAGATTAAAGCATTAACTGGTGAGAATCATGATTCCATTAAGTCAACAGTTACCATGTTTTCAAAAAACGTAAAAGTCTAATAACCAGATTAGAATCAAGATAGCAACACTTTTGCAAAAATAATTTTCAATTATAGTAATTCAGGGTTCATTCTTATTTCTTTGGGGCACAATTTCTTTTTGGAAGTAGAGTTATTGTCTAGTGATTGCAAAATCTTTTGTTTAGGCAGTTTTCTTTTAAAATATTTCAGGTTTCAGTGTATCATTTCGGTTTTCATGGCTGTTTCTGCAAAAACACTTTATCAAGTGGAAATGCTATTAAATGTTGACACTAATTGAAAAGAATCATACTTTCAAACAAAATAAAACCTGTGCAGATTTAGCTTGATTTTTTTCACAAGTACGTGACTTTTAAAAATAGAGCATCTTACTAAGAAAGCATGAATTGAAATGCTCTTTTCTCCTTTAAATAATAATTTCTTTAATCACAAAATACTTGACCAAATAGGTCATCTCCTAACTATATTCTACCCATAAAACTGAGAAAAAAGTAAACGAATTCAATATTTTAATAAACATGCCTTCCAAAGCTGTGTAGCAATATAGTAAACCTTCCAGATTATACCATTTTAAAGGATTGTTCCAGTTTAGGATTTTAAAATATTATCTTCACTTTATGGCTGTTCATAAAGAACTAAAGATATATAACTACATAATATTATTTGTTTTGGTCACAAGTAATTTTTATATTTGTGGGGAGAAGAATTAAATGCATGAAAGTATTAGGCACAAAGATTAGTAGTCATCAATGTTAGTTCAATGTCCACAGAAAGTAATCAATAAATATCTGTTGTCTGAATGAATTTTAATAATAAAATACATTAATTATTGTGATCGTGTTTAAAGTTTGTTTTGTGAAAATATAAGTAACATAGACAGTATATAAATCTATTTTCAAAAATAATTGCATCACCTGGATTACCAAAGGACTGAGAAGCTCACCTTAAACAATAATATCACAAGTGGTTTCTGTGTGTTGTAAAGATTCTTTCCAGAAGATTGAGTGCTTGTGTTTCACTAATTTGGGTTTTGTGTGTTAGTGTGTTGTTTATAGACTTTACCAGGTTAAAAAATGATTTAGAATTATGTTTTTCCTCCAAAGGTATAAAAATTTGCTGAAAAACTTTTATCTTTTTCATATATTTTGGAATAAGGAAGTTTGGTTGATAATTTTCTGTGAAAAGAAAAATTAATGGTTGATTCTTATGCCATCTTTTGGGAAGTTCTCAAATGTAGTGTTTTCTTCACTTCCTAAAGGAAAACAAGATGGTTGATGTAAGTAAATTTTTCTGGGCCTGGCCTATGGAATTCCTAGCCAATGAGTGATTATTCCCTTATTAGATACATAGGGTTATTTTCTAGAATAATTTTTAAAAATTATGGCATTTATTTTCAGGTTATACATATTTTGGTCTAAATATTTTTTCCCTCCACTTTAAGTACTTGGGATAATGCTGAGTTAGTAATTTTGAATGTGTTATTTTAGCTTCTGAGCTTTCTGTTTGAGTTGGTGCAGGGGTGACTTTAGGTGACCTGGTTGTCTATTAACTGTGTCTATTCTGTGCCAGATGTTGACCTCCTTGATTCTGATCCTATCTTGGCGTATGACCTCAATTTCTCGTTTAATCACTTCATGACAATTGGGCATTCTTAGCCTTCAATTAAACTGACTGCAGCTGTGCAGTGGTAGGGGCCCAAACCTCGTCCATGACATCTAGATACAAGCTTCTTCAATTTACCTTGCTACTTGATCAAAATGAACTCTCAAATTGCCCACACAGCATTTTCTATATTGGCTTTTTTTTTTCTTTTCCCATGAAAATTCTCAAAGCTATTGACTGATTTGTAGGAAATTTCATATTATTAATAAATTGTACTCCAAATTTTGTTCTGTAGATGCTCCACAGAAGAAAGTTTCTAGGTCACAAATGTGTGAGAAACACTGTATAGTTTTCCTTTCCTTGTGAGCATTCAAGTTGCCATTAGTCCCACAGTAAAGAAACGTGTTAAAATTTTTAGTACGGAATTTTTATGAAAACGAGATTTGATTCTGCTCTTGTTTCCAAACTTCGAAGCCCTTTTTCTGTGCCCAGGGACTTTGAGATTATTGTAATCTTGTTCTTTAGAGTAAGCTTGAGCTTTCTGTCATGTCCGTGTTTCAGGCTATTATTCTAGGGATCTGTTTGCTGAGCAGGCAAACTTTATAAACAGGGGTTAACAAAATGACCATATGGGATGGGCTGAGGTTGGTGAAATTGTGATGAGGGTTGATAAGCAAGACTTTCTAAAGCTGGAATGACACTTTTATACCTCTGTTTATGACATTTATTCTGCCATTGTGCCTTCATTGCCCACTTCTCCTTTATAGGGGAGTTGTTGTTATATGAATATTTTAATAATCCTGAAAGTTTCTTAGATCCTTGGGGCATCTTTAAAAAATAATTTCAACTCGTCTTCAGTAAAATGGTACAGTTTCTGAAAGTAGTTTGACTTTAGAATTCATTTTGTGCCTAACATTTCTTATTCCACAGAATGGAATGTACACTGTTGTGTGTAGTGGGTATGAAGCACACTTTTGAAAATCATGGTATTAAAAGATGTTTAAATATACCTGGGGCTTGTTTTGTGATTTAACCAAAATATAGTATATATGTTTTCAAATGAACATTATTTCTAAAAATCTTATACATTTTTGCATACTTTTTCCTAACTTTTACTTTTTTTTGGCTGTCTTTTCCTGGGTAGAAAATGTCCTTTTATAGATAAGGTATTTCACTCATAGTCATATAGTTTCATGTACTACTGATCTCTGATTTAAAAAATCTTATGATTAATCAATTTCATCATTGGATACCAAACAGAATTTAAGATTTTGTATATTTAAAATTCTTCAAGATTTTTTAAAGGCGCATCACCTTCTAAAATTTACAAAGGACCCTAAAAGTTTCCTCCTGCAGGCCTCCTTGTTGCTCAAATTTGGCTCTCTCTAAGCCAAACTCAGCATATAAATTCACTGCCTCCTCCCTGATGTGGGACATGACTCCTAGGGATGAGCCTCCCTTGCACTGAGGGATTAATACCAAATGCCAACTAACAATGGATTTGGAGAAAGACCTAGACCAAAAGGGGGAAATATTAAATGCAAATGAGTTTTTATGGCAAAGAGATTTCACAGTGAGTCAGGAGGTCATTCCAGAGGTTACACTTATGCATGTCTCAGGAGGATCTCACTTTCTGCCACAGTAAACAGTGCCTCCAATAGGGGTGCTCCTGGGGCCTCTAGAGACATCTAGACACTATAGCAGGGCAGAAAACTCCAGGAAATTGGCACCCCATCAGTGGGCCTTACCTTGGCATATATGATAACCCATTTCCCCCTGCGTGTTAGAGTTAGACTTATTTATAATTTTCCTACATTGTTCTTCTATTCCACTTATTTGAAACTATAATTAGCACTATACCCATTAAATATATATCCCAGAGACTTAAATCTTCTGGCTGTTCATATGCCGGGTGAGCCTTGAATCTCAACAGAGTTGCAGCCAATACCCACTCTCCAGTTCATCAGATTCACCCAGGACAACTAACAAAAGGGTGATGATAGACAATGCCCAACCCAAGAAGCAGAGAATATCTTCAACTCAAGCAAGACAGTTCCATCCATCTGCTCCATGGGATCTAAGCCCCCTCTCAATTTTAAGTAGAGTGGGCATCACCATCCCCAAATCCTCAAGATAGAGGAATGAACAAACATAAGGGGGGAATGCAACTATGGACTAAAGTTTACTTATTATTATTATAGTAATAGAAGAACTTATAATATTGATATAAAGACAGTGGTCTCTAGAGGTTCTGAGGGGAGGGAGAGGGAACAATAGTGTAATATGGGACATTTTTGAAACATTGGAATAATTCTCAATGATATTACAGTGACGGATACTAGCAATTACACATTTTGTCAAAACTTATAAAATTGTCTCTTAGGGCTTTTCTCCTTGCAGTTCAGCTATGGGCAAAACTGAAATCTTTTCTCTCACATGGCAGAATCAAGCACAGCAGTTCTCTTTTTTCCTGTGTCTGTCCATGTGAGTCCATTTATATCAGACTAGCAAGGAGGCAGGAACTCAACCTGAGTCACACCTCACTGATATAGTCCAATTAAAAGCCCTAAAACAATCTGATCAAGTAATCTAATAAAGATTCCTATATTAGTCAGCCAGAGGTGCTGATGCAAAGTACCAGAAATCTGTTGGCTTTTATAAAGAGCATTTATTTGGAGTAAAAGCTTACAGTTATTTAGTCCTAAAGTGTTTAGCTCGAGGTTACTGTCTCATCGAAGTCAGTTGCCGCATGTAGAGGCAAGATGACAGGTGATATCTGCCTGGTCTCTCTTTCTTCTCTTAAATCTCCATAAGCCCAACTTCTTCTGATCTCAGCTGTAGGCTGGCATAGAGCTCTTCTCTCTTCCTGGGTATCTTTTGCATCTTTTTGAGTGAGTGCACATTTATATCAACCCACCAAGAGGGTAGGGACTTAACCTGAGTTATACCCTACTGACATGTTTGAATCAAAGCCCTAATCTTAACATAATTTAATCAAAGATATCTCAGCAAAATCCAATACAATCAAAGAGTATTTTGCCCAGAGGAACAGACCAATTTGCAAACATAATTCTTACCTTTTTTGGGGTTCATAAATAATCTCAAACTGTCACAACCCCTCAACTGAATTCAATGCAATCAAAGGGTATCACACCCAGAGGAATAGATTATCTTACAAATATAATTTTTCTCTTTTTTGGATTCATAAAATAATCTCAAACTGCCATAGATTCTATTAAAAATTCTAAAAGATGAGAAGAACTTCCGAAGAGTCATTTGGCTCAACTATCTCTAACTCAAGGTACCCAGATTCACATCACTTATGTTAAAGCACCCAACTGAAAACATTCCAGTATTTTCTTAAAAAAAGAGTTCACAGAATATGAAAAAAAAAATTAAGAAAGTGTGTGCTGATGTTTGGTAGCAATTCCTTTTCCATTTATTTTTGATAAATTAAAAATAAGTACGGTAACACTCATACAAAATTTCTCTCTTCTTTACAAATTTTCTTTGGTGCCAAGGAGTGCAAAACTACCCTGAGGAAGGAAGCATATTACTTCCTTTGCCCTCCTCCCAGTTTTTTGTTTAAATCTTGCTGCTGCCAAGATTGAGTGGAAAATTATTCCATTGCCAGTTGGCGACTTACGTGATTCTTGGCCAAGAAAGCTGTTTAAGCAACTTCGAAATCTGCTTAGATAGTCAGAGCTACGTGTGTGGTGTTAACACCAGTGTGCCTGGAAAACACTGGAAAGCATGCCTTCCTCCCTGACATGCTCCCAAAGATGACACAAACTTCATGGCATGGATACTGTCTTATTTGCCACAGGGCTGCTGATGCAAAGTACCAGAATGGGTTGGCTTTTATAATGGAGATTTTATTTAGGGAAAAGCTTACATTTCCAAGACCATGAAATGTCCAAATCAAAGCACCATCAGAGATGCTTTCTTAACAAAGTCAGCTTCTGGTAATCCTGGTGGTGGATCCTGGTGGAGATCAACTGCGATGTGGTAAAGATGGCAGCTGATCTCTGTCGAGGTCCTTCCAGAATCTACTGCCTCCCAGAGCTCAGCTGTGGGCAACCAGCCATTGGGTTTTTTTCTTTCTGGAACTCCTCTCTCAGCCTTGACTGCACCACTTTCTTTCTGAGTTTAGTTGTGGGCTGTCAGGCAGATGACTTGTCTCTGCAGCCTGAGCTGCTCCATAGGCCCAGACCCTTGGGAATTTCATGCTTAAGCTTTGACTGCTAGCAGTCCTTGAGTCCTTTCTCACATGGCAGGATAAAACATGGCACAGCTCCCCTTTCATGTGTCTTTGTGTATCTCTGTTTATATAAGACCCAGCAAGAGTGCAGAGACTCAACCTGAGTCATGCCTCACTGATACAACCAATCAAAAGGGTCTCACACAGGAATGGATTGTGCAATAATCATTGACTTTTTGAGATTCATAAAAGAACTTCAAACAGTCACACTAAGTAACAGAAGAACCCAGAGGAGAGTCTTAGGTTCCCTCTCGTGAGTGTCCCTCCATAAATCTGAAGAGGACCATTACTACTATTATTAGCACATGTTAATTGAGCACTAACTCAATGCTAGGAATTTTGCCATGCTTTTAAGTGTATTTTTCATTTAATCCTCACAACAGCCCTTTGAAGGAGTTATCGTTATATCTTCACTTTATGGCTAAAGAAACTATGACTTAAGAAGTTAAATCACTTGTCCAATACCACAGTTTATTTAAGTCACGATTAAAACTTTTGTGTGTTTGATTTTAAAGCCCACAGTCTTAACCTTTATGCTATGACTTCTATGCTTATATACAGAGAGCCAGATTATATTGCTACTAAGAGCTCATCTTTTAAATGTACATATTTTTTCTAATATCAAAGTAATATGAAAAACTGTCTTTAAATTAAAAAATGTTGTTTTTCTATCTACTATCAACTGGAGTTTGACTTTACATTCTGAAAAGAAATATCACTCTAATATTACCTTGAGATTTATGTGGCATTATTGGGCATAGCATCAGGGGAAAAATGAGTAACAGCAGCTTAACAGGCAGATGCAATGATGCTAGGAGTGAGGAAATGGATCTTATGCTCTGGTTTACCTTTGACTTGTATTATGACTTTGGAGAGCTACTCAGATTTTTAATAGTTTTAATATTTCTTTTTCTTGAAATGAAGATATATATAAATATAGATTAAATGTGTGGTTTCTAAATATTTTTTCCCATTCTGTAGGTTGTCTTTTTACCTCCATGATGAGGTTCTTTGAAATACAAAAGTTTTTATTTTGATGAAGTCCCATTTATCTATTTTTACTTTTGTTGCTCATGCTTTTGGTATAAAGTCTAAGAAACCAGTGCCTAACACAAGGTCCTAAGATGCTTCCCTATGTTATCTTAAAGGAGTTTTAGAGTTTTGGTTTTTATATTTAGGGCTTTGATCCATTTTGAGTTAACTTTTGTGTATAATATGAGGTAGGGGTCCACCTTTATTCTTTTGCATATCAATATTCAGTTTTCCCAGCATCATTTATTGCAGAGATTATTCTTTCCCAATTGAGTGAACTTGATATCCTTGTCAAAAATCAAGTGGCCATCTGAAAGAAAGCTAGGGAATAATCTAGGGACAAAATAACATAGTGAACCCAGAGGTGAATGAGAATTGTGGTTAATAATACAAATATAAGAGTGTACTTCTATGAACTTGAACAAATGTACATCACTATTACAAGGTGGCAAGAATGTGGAGATGCATGGGAAAAATACAACTAATGTAACTTATGGATTATAATAGCAATATTGTAATGTTCTTGTATCAATGTCAAAGAAGGTATTGTGTTAATAAAAGGGTGGTATGGAAAAAATATACCAAATGTATGCTATATACCATACTTAGTGCTAATAGTCTGATGATGATCTCTCATAATTTGTAACAATGTTCTACAACAATGTAAGGTGTTGGTGGAGGGGTGTTGTGTGGGAATTCTGCACATTAAATTTTGTAAGTTCACAACTTCTCCAATAAAAAATAAATATTAAAAAACAAAACAGTTAAGTAAATGCCAGTAATTAGAAATAAAAAATAAACTTGTTAAATATTAAAAAAATCAATTGCCCATAGATATGAGGATTTATTTCTGAACTCTCTTTTTGTTTCCATTGGTCTATATGTTGATTCTTAAGTCAGTTAAGGTGAATCTTTGTTGACAAAACAATGTTAAAAATTAGATGAGGGGGTGGGGGGTATATGAGAACCTCATATTTTTTGAATGTAACAGTAAGAAAAATAAAGAAAGTAAAAAGAAAAAAAATAGATGAGGAATGGACACAAGAGAGCAGACATGGGGGGGGGAGAAAGGGGAGAGAAATAAATAAATCTTTAAAAAAATTAGATGAGAAGAGAAGAGTCATGAAAATCTAGGCAGTCTTTTCTACTAACAATAGGATCACAATATCAACAACAGTTTTAATTGTTAAAGGAACTATTTCTATTATTCAACTTTTCAGTGAAAAATTGTAGCAGTAATTATTTCTAAAGGAGGGGTGAAATTCCACATAATTTGCCCAGCTCCATCGTTTTTCTTTTTCCTTTTTTTTTTCTTTTCCAGCCCCATATTGACCTTACTTTTACTAGAAATCTATAATTGACAAAGGTTTTTATCTTTGAAGAGTCTTTTACAGAAGAGCTATGTTTATGTGCTTGTTTATGAAAAGACTTTATATCTACTCTTACTGGAGAAAGTTGTTGAGCAAAGTCTCTTAGGCTTCTATTTATAAGACAGATTGCTGTTATTTAATTTTTAACTCAGGGGACTTAAGTCATATCAAATGTATAATTATAGCACTGAACTTAAGTTCACTGTCAATGTTTTGTTGTTGTGAAGATGTAAAGAGGAATTTTAGATAAAGCCTGACTTCATCTAAAGCAAAACAGCAGCTTACTTGATGTCTTGAAATTTATTGTCTTTCTACTTCAATAGCTTGGAAAAATTTGTTTTGTACTTCCTAGCAAAATCCCAGTAGTCTGTACTATGTTCTTAGTGGAATGTATCCACCTATTTTACAAAAAGAAACCCTTACTTAGCTATAAAAATCCAACTTCTGAAATTCCTGTTGACTGTTCTAAAGCAATAGAATATTGAAATGTACCAGGGTAAACACAATGAATTGCAAAGAAACTGTCAAGTACATCTTTATTTGCCATAATTAGAATTTGAATGCTTGATTTTTTCACAAGAGTTTCTACTAGATAAAAAAAGGCACATTATGATTTTCAAAAAAGAAATCTAAACCCATTTTAAAGCACAAGATTTTCGAGATAAATACATCTAATTCTTAGATTTCAATGTGATGTGTGTGTAACCTCATTACAGATTCTTAAGGGTCAATGTCAAAAAAAGTCTTAGAATTAAAGTTTTCTGAAAGTAAGAATTAAAAATAGCTATCTTTTAATAATAACTTATGTTATGACAGCTAAATAAATATTAATTTATTAAAATGATAGGCTCTTATCTAACGGTGCTTAATTCCATTAAACCGTTCTGCTGAAACTGATGCAATGCTTTTATTTTTGAAATACATTTTTCTTGAAAGAGAATAGTATAGGCAGTACCCAACAGGGGAGGAAAGGACAGTAAGACAAGCCCTCAGTGTTGTTACAAGTAACTATGAATCTTGTTCTTCAAGGAGTGAAACTTGATAGTTCTGAGGGGAGGGAGATGGTGCATAGAACAGATGGAACATGGAGAATTTTGGGGACAATGGAAATGTTCTACCTGATCTTGCAATGATGGATCAGGCCATGTGAAATTTCATTAAAATTTATAAAATTGTATGGTCGAAAATGTAAACCATAATGTAGATCATTGACTATGTTTAGTAGCAATGTTTCAATATTTATACATCTATTGTAACAAATGTACTATCCACTTGTAAAATGTTATTAATAGGGGAAAGGAGAAAAAGGTATATGAGAATCCCCTATATTCTCTATGTGACTTTTCTGTAACCTAAAGCTTCTTTGAAGACAAAATGAAAAAAAAAAAAAGATACTGGGGATATAAACAGAAGAAAATGCCACTGTACATACAGGAGAACAGATCTTTCAGTGATAAAAGATATAATATTAAAAATTTTTTAAAAAATTTATATTTTTAATTATTCAAAAAATTTTTAAGTTTCTGTATTTTACTTGTTATTTTAAAAACTGTCATTATTATTTCCTTTTCTTATTAATTGTATGTGGTTATTTTCTTAGCTTCATTTTTTTTAAGACCTTTTGGATCACAGAAAGGTTATAACTGTGGCAGGGAGGATCATTGGTATGGGGTGTCAGTGATGAGGGATGTATGGGAGGAGGTTCATCTGAGGCATACCTATAAGGCATATGAATGTGTTCAAGTGTTCATGGGGTATTGTCACGGTGGGTGGAGATTCACACTATAACTGAAAGAATATTGAATTCCCATCCTGGGGAGCTGATGTACTATAAGAAAATTATTAGTAAGAATTGTGAATTTATAAGCTTTCTAATCAATAGTCTCTGCTGTTTTATCCAAGAATTGTGAATTATTAACTTGTCCTTTGGAATATTGTAAAGCTGCTATGTAGCCTTTACCCATTACCATTACCCAAAAACCAATATTTTAAAGGAGAAAATCACCAGACATCATATTTACATATCCTGTTTGTATCTCTGGTAAAACTAAAAGCTGAAAACCTTCATGTTCCTTTTAATATACCATGGACAGAAAAGAACAGAAGACCACTTGAGACACTGTAGCTCTCCTTTGGAGGGCTGGCCACCATCACTGGATTTATTCAGTTACTTTCGATGAGGTCATTTGTCACAAGTCCCAAGACTTATTGGAGTTCTGAGGTTTAGAATCCCTTAAAAGGGATGGTTCCCAAGCTGCCAGTTGAAGTCTTAACCAGGAGGGGATGCTCTATCTGGGACTGTTTTTCCAGTTGGGTTCTGATTGGCTGCAAAAGAGACTTCTTGGCCTCATGAGAGATCAGATGTTGTATTTTTCCCTGATTTGGTGAGTGGTTGTATACACTTTTATTCTTTCCTATGTCTTTAATTAACTACTCTTCTTTTCTGTGGTTGCTCAATTGTTATAATCATTTGATATAACCTGAAACTCATTTGATTGAATAAAGCTGCCTTTGCATAGCAAAACACTTTTGTGTAGTTAGCAGGATTCATTAGAAATTAAGCTTCCATTATTGTTAACCATTATTTAGCAAAACAGGAGCTCCACCACTTTCTCTAATGGGACAGCAAGAATCCCCCAAGTACAGGAGCAGTGACTAGTGAAGGAGGAAGGACTATTGATAGGTCCTTGATATTGAAGAATATATTTATGAACTTTTACTTTTGAATTTGAAACTTAGCCAAGTGTTATAGAGTGCCTAAGAGTTACTTCCTGAGAGCCTCCTTGTTGCTCAAATGTGGCCTTTCTTTAAGCTGAACTAGCATATAAATGCATTACCTTCCCCCCAGCATGGGACATAACTCCCTGGGATGAGCCTCCCTGGCACCAACTACCAAAGCAACTGGAAAAAGACATTGACCAAAAGGGGAAAAGGGGAAAGAAAAATGAATTTATATGGCTAAGAGACTTCCAAGTGAGTCTGAACCCTCATTCTAGGGGTTACACTTATGCACATCTCAGCAGGATCTCATTGAGGGTCAAAGTAAATATTGCCTCAAATAGTGGAGACATCCAGACACTCTAGGAAGGGCAGACAGCTCAGGAGCTTGCTGCCCTGCCAGTAGGCCCTACTTGGGAATTTATGGTCCCCAGTGTGACAGAGTTGGACTCAGGTGTGGTTTCTCTACACAAGCTCTTCTGCCCCTTCTATTTGAACTTATAGTTAGTGCTAGAGTTGATAGGTGTGTGTCCAAGAGGCTTAAATTTTTGGACTGTCCATGTGCCAGCTGGACCCTAAATCCTAACAGAGTTGCAGCACTTACTCTAGAGTTCATTGGACTCACCCAGGACAACTAACAACAAGATGATGACAGACAATGACCATCCCAAGGAACAGAGAGAGTCTGCAACCGTAAATAAGATAGTCCCATCCATCTGCCCCATGGGATCTAAGCCCCCTCTCAATTAGAGGTAGAATGGACATCACCATCCCAGAATCCTCAGGATCAGGCAATGAATGATGAAGTAGAGTAGACTTAGTGGTATTCCAGTATAGATGTATTGTGATTCTAACAACAGAAGAACTTTTATCATTGATGTGGAGGCCGTGGTCACTGGAGGTTCTGAGGGGAAGGAGAGGAAAAAAATACTTGTAATATGGGAACATTTTCAGGACTTGGGAATTGTCCTGAATGACATTAAAAGGACAGATACAAGCTATTATATATCTGTTCATATCTTACAAAAATTGTGTGGGAGAGTGTAAACTGCAATGTAAACTGTAGTCCACGCTTAGTGGCGATGCTACAAAATGTGTCCACCAATTGTAACAAATGTGCGACTCCAGTGAAGGATGTTGTTTATGTGGGAAAATGTGGGTTTTGTTGGGAGCGGGACATATGGGAATCCCCCATTTAAAAAAAATTAGCATATATGTAATCTAAGTATCTTTTAAAAAACAGAACAAAACTGTATTTAAAAAAATTAGAGACTGGGGAAATGTAGTGATTCTTAAAGCTACTATATTTGATCAAATCTGAGAAGCTGTTGATTTTGTTTCACTTAATTTATATACTTATAAATAAGAAAAAGTATTACCTATTAAACCAGGGCACACCATAGGTTAAAACTAATCCCAATTTTAAGTTGTTAAAATGTAAAAAAGGGAAACAGACTTGGCCCAGTGGTTAGGGCGTCGGTCTACCACATGGGAGGTCCACGGTTCAAACCCCGGGCTTCCTTGACCCGTGTGGAGCTGGCCCATGCGCACTGCTGATGTGCGCAAGGAGTGCCGCACCACGCAGGGGTGTCCCCCGCATAGGGCCCCACGCGCAAGGAGTGCACCCGTAAGGAGAGCCGCCCAGCGTGAAAGAAAGTGCAGCCTGCCCAGGAATGGCGCCACCCACACTTCCCGTGCCGCTGACGACAACAGAAGTGGACAAAGAAACGATGCAGCAAATAGACACAGAACAGACAACCGGGGGAAGGGGGGAATTAAATAAATAAATAAATCTTTAAAAAAAAATGTGAAAAAAGTCATTGCAAAGTTGATGAAATACAGCATTTTTATACTCTCTTAATTTACACTTTGAAATTTGCCTCATTAAAATACTTTGACTTTTTCACTAAAGCTTAACAGAAATGCATGATGGAATAGAAATCTGTTTAAAATTTTTAAACCTAAATTTTGATTTGCTTGGTTATTTAAAGTGAGAGAAAGATAAATGTTTGGCTTCCTTAAAAGAATAAGTTGGTAAATGCCTAGTGATCATTCTGAGTGAGAAGTACACATTGAAGGTGTTAGGAATAAAGTTAGGACAAACTTAGAAACATTCATTTTAAAAATTAGTTCAGAGAAAGGAGAGAGAAAAAAAAGGTATTCCAGATGGTGGAATAGATAGCTCAGAGAAAGGGTATTTTGATTGGATTATCTGTGTTCAGTAGGAGTAACAAAGGGATGTTGAGGACACATCAGTACTACATTTTATCTAGCACCATAACCAAACCAAAAGGCAGAGTGGCTTGAACAGTTTGTGGATGAAGAAAGTGAAATAACCACCGATTTTCAGTAGGACAAACCAATGAGGAGTCATTGAATTTGTAGTTAGAAGCTTTTGTATGTTTTAACTGTTCTTTTAGCTGAAAATACTTTTAAGGAAAAGTGACTAATCAGTTGATTTGCTGTTGTTTAGTAAATATGTTGATATTTACTATGTAGGTTTGATAAATTTTTTTTGGCCTGTAAACATGCTTAGAAGTAAAGTCTTTTAATATCTACAGCAAAATAGCAGCTTACCAAATGTTATATCCCCCTTTTTCATAGTTACCTGTTGATGAGAACTGGGTGAAGAAACATTTAAAAAATACTACATTTATCACCCTTTGCTCTGAATTATTCAATGATTTCCTACAACTCAAATGATAAAAGCCAGGCCAGGATGTTGTTCTTCAACATCCATCACGATCTTGCCTCAGTTTACGAATTTAACCGTTCCATAATTCACTTCTGTAAATTCTCTATTTTTTGAAAAAGAAAAGTTAAAAGGAAAAAAACCATAAGTAAATAATTTAGAAAACAAAGCACACTAAGCTGAGGTATTTAATTTTAATTCATATTCTCATTTTAATAACTTACCTGATCTCTCTTTCCTGGGGACTGAAGTAGAGGTTTCAAGGAGAAAGAAATATTAAAGGAATAAGCCTTGGTAAGGGATGGCACTTTTTTTTTTGTAGGTCTTAAAGAACTTTTACCATATGGGTTGTGTATAACTTGTAGACAAAGAAATAGTAAAAAAATAAATGAAACAAAAACCTAAAAATAGTATTTCCTTGCTTTTCTATAGAGTTTTAGAATCTCTAAAATATCTTCTTATGCACTATTGTGCTAATTCCTGATAACTTTGGGTAATTCATTTAGGACCATTGAACCTCAGTTTTCTCACCTCCAAAATGGATAAAATATTTATTTCATAGAGTTGTGAGGATTAAATGAGATTTTCGTATGGTATTTAGCAGAGTGCTTAACCCATAGTATGCCTTCTCAACTGATATCTATTTTACCTATCTAATAATACTTATTGGTATGCCAATTTAGTAGTTGGAAATATAGAGAGTATTTTAGTTTCCTGGGTTATAAAGCTTGCTTATAATAGAGTTGGGCCTAGTGATTAATGTTTTTGACTCCTGTTGTTTCCTCCCTGGATTCTTTTGCTTGATCCTTACATACATTATGAAATGCTTCATCTTGAAGATGAGGTATGTTATTATGCAAAGTATAGATTTAGGAGCTGCACAAACTTGAGTTTACATCCAAGCTCTGTTATCTAAGGCTTAATGACCTTGGAAAAGTTACTTAGTATCTCATTTTTAAAATTTGTGAAAGACCCTCAGTTTTCTTATCTATAAAAAGGATAAAAGAATCTATTTTAAGGTTGCTAGGCATACTGATATGCATATAAATATAGACATAGATGTTTATACAAAGAGGGCCTAGTAAAATTTATATCTAACACATAAGATATTCAACAAACAGTATTTAATTATGATATTCAACTAGCAATATTTAATTGTATTATATTTAAGCTGATATTTTGGTTGAGTAACATGTTTCATTTTTGAACCTAAAGAAATTAAGAATATTCTAAATTTGAATGAAAATTTAAACAATTATGTTCATATCAAAGATCTGGAGTTCAATATTTTTCAAAATATGTAGTCACTGATAATTTCACATGTATGAATATCTAAGACTTTTCTGAAACTATTCAGAAATTATCCCAAACTCAGATTTAAAAGTTTTAGTTTGGCAGGTTTATATATAGATGCAGGTATACCATCATTCTATTATTGAAGAACCATAGATATCTTTTGGAAAAATTAGAATAACATTCAGTAGGAAGTCTGCTGATATATACCAAGCACATTTCTTTCTCTGTATTATCTTCTTAATGTAATTTCTAAAGAACAGTATTTTTTTTTCTGGAGAGCTTATGTTTTAGATTGCCTGTAAACAGACTCTGAGATTGAAAATTTCAGGTAAAAAATTTATTGGGAAGAGCTCTTATAATATTGCCTAGCCCTAACTCTGTCTTACAGTTAGATTTGTAAGGAAGCTAGGAAGACGGTATTGGGTAGAAGAAGTTTATTTGCACTGTGGTTGCAACTGAGGTCTCAGTGGACCCAACAGAGTTTGGGGTGGGGTAGCCTCAAGCTGGATTGGCCCTTCAGAGTTGTTCCAAAGGGAAGCAAGGGGGCTTGGCCTTTATACATTAAGGTAATTGGCTGTGAGGCTCTCTGTGGGAGAGGATGTGAACTTGGGTGAGGCAGTTTTCTGCAGCTGGGACAATTCCCAGTGAGAGGCACAGATGTGAGGGCTAGTAGATGACATGGCAGCTGGGTTGGGTATTGACTGGGCTGGACTCTGAAGAGGAATCTGGTTATCCCAGTACCTATTATAACTTGTTGAAACTTTGTTTCTGAGATAATAGTCAAGTATTCACAAAGAGAAAAATGTGAGTCTGAGATGTGTGAAGGTGGTGGTAGTGATGGAGGTGGGAACAAAAAAGAGAATAGTCACAATTATGTGATACATATTTCACACAAATGTGTTTATAATTTAAAAAGGGTACAGTTCCAAAGGTGCAGAATGTGGTAGACCAATTTGTTTCCAATTGTAATATTTTTCTGTGTTTTTCCACATGACAGAATAATTGCTTAAATATATGTATTTAGGGCCATTCGATTGCATGGCTTTATTTATATCACCTTTTGACCTATCTCACAATAAAGCAGCCATGGCTCTGTATGTTCTTCACATATTATATTTAAGTATTTGTGTACTTTTTTGGGGGGACCCTGATAACCAGCATTTAAATGAGTTTTCAGATTATATTCCTGATAAATCTGTTAAAACATTATCAGAATTTAAAATCTAAACTTCCTTTATTTTAAATATGTTTCTCATTGTCTATGCATACATGATCCCATCAAGAACAACTGATCTCTTATCACTCATCTTAGAGAACCCTCTGTGTCTTTTATCCACTCATTGGGCAAATATCAAGTGAATGCCTTTTATGTATAATTGAGGAAGTAGCTGGTCAAAGATTACAAGTTCCAAATTCTATCTTTCAGGAAATGGTCTATGAGATGGTTTGCAATCTTGTCTTCCAAGGAATCTGACTTGTGTTCACCTCTAATTTGTTAAAGTGTCCTTTACAGAATAGACTCTTGTTCAGTTAACTATTGCTCTATTGACTCATATCAATATTCACATTTTTCATAGTGATCAGGGCCAGTTCTAGGAATTAGCATGTTTTGAGTTTCATTTAAAAATGTATTTGGGATCAGGGTCCAAAATTCCTGATACTGATTTTCATAATTCTTCTCCCGATTGGGTGTTTCATTACAACTCACTAACTTCAGTAGATCTACAGGTGACCCTTATATTCCTGAAGAAAGTTTTATAAGAAAGGTCACAAATTCAGGACTTACTGGCCAATTCCTACTCACAGATATATTTTGTTTGGCTTACACAATGTCTTAGAATTTTGGAATTATTTATATAGACACATATGGTGGAACTGTAGCTATTGCTCTCTTGAGATGGAGTATGTAATTTTCTTTTCCCCACAGTTCCACCACCACTATTTTCCCTTGCTCAGTGGCAGTGAGATTGAGTTTGTTTTTCTTATATTTTGCTTGCTTCATTTGTTTGTGCAACCATCCTGGCCTCCATGAGCAACTGAGTTTGTAGTCATAAAGAGATGCAACTTACTAGAAATTTGAGTTTTTAAATTAAAATACTTTTCTTCTTCATTGCAAAAGTCATAATATATGCTTTTTATAAAAACTAAAATTAAATAAAATGAAGAGAAATAAAAATTACTTGTAATCCCATCTGGAATTTATTTTGGTAACCAGCATTTACCCATTTAATGCAATCAGAGAAGACTGTGAAATAGTTTCTATCTGTTGGATCTCTTATACTACAAGTAACAGAAAACTCAGTTCAACAATGAAGAAAAGTTAATGGCTCATATAACCAAAAAGTCCAGAGATAGGGAAGATTTCACGTGAGACTCAATCCAATTTCCCCATCTGTAAAGAGAAAGTGGATAATAACTATATTAGTTTCTTGCAATTGCTGTAACAAATTGCTACAAATTTTGTGGCTTAGAACTACAGAAATTCATTCTCTCACAGTTCTGGAGGCCAGAAGTCTGAAATTAGTATCATGGGTCCCAAATCAAGGCTCCAGAGGCTCTCGGGGAGGAGGTGTTCCTTGTCTCTTCTAGCTGCTGGTGACTTGCCAGCATTCCTTGGCTTGTGGCCTATCTCTACCTCTGTTTTCATTTTGCCTCCTCTTCTGTATGAATGTCTTCTCTTCCGTGTGTATCAAATCTCCCCCCAGCTTGTTCTTATAAGGACAGTAGTGATTACATTAAGGGTCAACCAGAAACTCTAGCATAATCTCTCTCTCTTAAAATCCTTAGTATAATCACATCTGCAAAAAACTCATTTTCCTAATAGGTTACATTTACAGGTTGCAGAGATTAGGACCTGATGTATTCATTATTCAGCCTACTATAATAACATTATTATGAGGGCTAATGAAACATGCATTAGATATTTAGTTATCATTGGTGTTATCATTCTTTTTAGCCATAGAGCCATCCCTGGCATTGGTGTAGACAGACTCTTTCTCCCCTGAGCAACCAGACCCTCAGTGGATCCAGTTGGCCATGGTACATTGATCACAATAGGGGTGAACAAACATCCACCTGGTTTAGTACCTTGTATGAAAGTCTGTTTCACAGCTGTCCTTAATAATGTGGACACTTATTTTCCACAGAATTTGTGAACTCATACTTTGTTTAATGATTTAATGATAGTTTATATTGGATACTGTCTCTTACAGGGTTAAGGCCTGGAATTTACCCATGCTTATATTTATTTATTTATTTATTTATTTATTTATTAAAGATTTATTTATTTATTTTTCTCCCCCCCATTGTCTGTTCTCTGTGTCTATTTGCTGCGTCTTCTTTGTCTGCTTCTGTTGTTGTCAGCGGCATAGGAATCTGTGTTTCTTTTTGGTTGCATCATCTTGTTGTGTCAGCTCTCTGTGTGTGTGGCACCATTCCTGGGCAGGCTGCACTTTCTTTCACGCTGGGCAGCTCTCCTTACAGGGCACGCTCCTTGCGCGTGGGGCTCCCCTACGCGGGGGACACCCCTGTGTGGCAGGGCACTCCTTGCGTGCATCAGCACTGTGCATGGGCCGCTCCACACAGGTAAAGAGGCCCAGGGTTTGAACCGCGGATCTCCCATGTGGTAGACGGACGCCCTAACCACTGGGCCAAGTCCGCCACCCCATGCTTATATTTAAATTGATTTTATATTTATTCATTTGATTTAAAGTGTGTTTATTTTATAATGCCATACATTTATCCAGGTCCTAAACTTTTGGGGAAATCGAATAAAGAACTATTTTCAACTATTTGGCATAAGTTTTGTCATGAAAGTGAATTAATTGATTATATTGGGTATGCTGTTTAATTACTGTTTTTCAGAAGCTGTCCATGTTTTAGTCATGTCAATCATGTTTAAGTACTGGAATAAATGAGTGATGGTGATGTAACGTTAGGCTTTGTCCACTTGGTGGCTACTGTGATTATAGTTCTAAATAGTTTTATTTTGAGAATTTTAAGATTTAATGATCAGAACTATGCTAAAATTCTTTATTATTTATTCCTGTTAGTATTTTTCTGAGCATTTTATGAATATTGACATTATGTAGCTTATATTACATTTTTGGGAATATATTTTAGAGAACTTTTTTGAATTTTAAATATTAGAATATTTCTTATGTAGTTTCACAGTTAAATTGCTTAAAGTAGCTAATTCATAGTTTTGGTTTTAAAATGTTTTTTCATTTTCAAATTTAATTTTGTGAGCAGAAAAATATTCCACCTAATATTTTAACTTGGGTAATGTATGAAAACCTTATCTGAGTGATTTAGAACTTGTAATATTATCACTTTTACTTGTTTGCTTTCAATAAGTGAAGTATTTGCTTGGAACCAAAAATATTTTTTCCAGAAATAAACTCTGAAGGAAAAGCATCATGTGATTCCGATGTAAGCTTATTTTCTCAACCTAGTTCTAAGAAAGGAAATTAAGGGCTATATCTTAAATCTTTTTCTATGCATTATTATAATGTATGTCATTGTCAGTCTGTAACACATTTTTCTGCTTTTGAGGTATACTGCCCCAAGTTAGAAAAAAATATTAGGTTGGTGCAAAAGTTAATTGCAGTTTTGCATTGTTGAAATTTGTCATTTAATATTGGAATACATTCTTAATAAATGTGGTTATGTTATACATAATTTTATTTTATTTTATTTATTTCTCTCTTCTTCCCCGCCCTCTCCCCCCAGTTGTCTTCTCTGTGTCCATTTGCTGTGTGTTCTTTTGTGTCTGCTTGCATTCTTGTCAGGTGGCACCGGGAATCTGTGTCTCTTTTTTGTTGCATCATCTTGCTGCATCAGCTCTCTGTGTGTGCAGCGCCACTCCTGGGCAGGCTGCACTTTATTTTTCACTGGGCAGCTGTCCTTATCGGGCGCACTGCTTGCACGTGGGGCTCCCCTACACGGGGGACACCCTGCATGGCACGGCACTCCTTGCATGCATCAGCACTGCGCATGGGCCAGCTCCACACAGGTCAGGAGGCCCTGGGTTTGCACCCTGGACCTCCCATGTGGTAGGCGGATGTTCTATCCGTTGAGCCAAATCTGCTTCTCATGTAATACATCATTTTAATGTGCATTTCTGGCTTTATGTTTTTTCCTAATGACTTACTACTTGCTATTTATTTTAGACTATGGAAATGATATTAGAAAAAACCAAATTCAAACAATTTTCTTCTTTGATTTCAAAACGGGTCATAAAGCAGTGGAGACAGCGTGTAACATCAATAATACATTTGGCTAGAATTGCTAACAAATGTACAGTGCAGTGGTGGTTCCAGAAATTTTGCAGGGAAGCAGATTTGGCTCAACAGAGTGTCTGCCTACCACATGGGAGGTCAAGGGTTCAAACCCAGGGCCTCCTGACCCGTGTGATGATCTGGCCAATGCTCAGTACTGATGTGCGCAAGGAGTACCATGCCACACAGGGGTGTCCCCCGTGTAGGGGAGCCCCATGGACAAGGAGTGTGCTCCGTAACGAGAACCACCCAGCGTGATAAAAGTACAGCCTGCCCAGGAGTGGCACTGCACACACAGAGAGCTGACGCAGCAAGGTGATGCAACAAAAAGAGACACAGATTCCCTGTGTTGCTGACAAGAATACAAGTGGACACAGAAGAACAGAGTGAATATACACAGAGAGCAGACAACTGGAGGGTGGGTGGGTGGGCAGGGAAGGGGAGAGAAAAAAAAAAATCAAGAAGTTTTGCAAAGGAGACGAGAAACTTGAAGATGAGGAGCGTGAAAACCAGCCATCAGAAGTTGATAACAACCAATTGAGAGTAGTCATGAAAGCTGATCCTCTTAAACTACACGAGAAGTTGCCAAAAAACTCAACATTGACCATTCTCCAGTTGTTTGGCTTTTGAAGCAAACTGGAAAGGTGAGAAAGCTTGATATGTGGGTGCCTCATGAGCTGACTGAAAAAAAAAATTGTTGGTTTGAAGGGTTGTCTTCTCTTATTCTATGCAACAATAATGAACCATTTCTCAATTGGATTGTGATGTGTGATGAAAAGTGGATTTTATATGACAACCGGTGATGACCAGATTGGTGCTTGGACTGAGAAGCTCCAAAGCACTTCCCAAAGCCAACCTTGCACCCAAAAAAGGTCCCAGTCATTGTTTGGTGGTCTGCTGCCAGTTTGATCCACTACAGCTTTCTGAGTATGCTCAGCAAATTGATGAGATGCACCAAAAACTGCAATACCTGCAGCCAGCATTGGTTCAACGGAAAGAGCTCAAATCTCCATGACAATGTCTGACTGCACATCGCAGAACCAATGTTTCAAAAGTTAAATGAATTGGGCTACAAGTTTCGCCTCATCTGCCATATTCATCTGACCTCTTGTCAACCAGCTACCACTTCTTCAAGCATCTCGACAACTTTTTGCAGGGAAAATGCCTCCACAACCAGCAGGATGCAGAAGATGCTTTCCATGAGTTTGTCGAATCCTGAAACATGGTTTTTTATGCTACAGGAATAAATAAACTTATTTCTCATTGGCAAAAATGTGTTGATTATAATGGTTCCTATTTTGATTAATAAAGATGTGTTTGAGCCTAGTTGCAATGATTTTTAAAATTCATGGTCCAAAATTGCAATTCCTTTTGCACCAACCTAATACTTTTATTGCTAAGCTTTTTCTGGGACTACAGATTGTAAGTATTATAAAGACTCATTTATACTTCTCAATATTAATATTTATTTTTTACCTGAAATACATGCAAGTCATTAAAAATGAATGAAAAAAATAATTACAATAAAATGGAATCCCTGCTTCCAGTGAATTCAAAATGCTATGTATTTGGGAAGCAGATGTGGCTCAAGTGTGGAGCTTCTACCTGCCATGTGGGAGGACCCAGGTAGATCCCTGGGCCTCCTGGTGAAAAAGAAGAAGAGAAAATGTGCCCACACGGCAAGACAGGGCCTGTGTGGTGAGCCAGTGCTCATGCAAGTGAGTCACACAGCAAGATGATGATACATTAAGGGAGAGTCAAGGTGAAGCACAGTGGAAATCAGAAACTGAGGTGGCACAATTGACAGGGAACCTCTCTCCACATTGGGGATCTCCAGGATCAAATCCTGGTGAATCCTAAAGGAGAAAAACTGAGAAGACAAAAAGAGAAATAGATACAGAAGATCACAAAGTGAATGGACACAGATAGGAAAAACAGCAGGGTGTGGAGCAGGGTGGGGTAAAAATAGATGAATAAACAAATCTTTGAAAAAAATTCTATGTTTTTACAGTTAAGAATTTTTTCTAAAAAGTTTGCAGAAAATTCAGTGTCTTTACTCATTTTTCCCCCATTGGCTATTTAAGAGCATAAAAAGTTTGTAAGAATTTATTATTCTTGGAGGGCTAAAACACTGATTGATTCAGAAGAAGCAGAAGTAAAATTTAAAATTTTACTAATTCAAACTTGATGTATGTAGAATTCATTTTCTACTTTATATGTTTCATAAGAAAGGTCTCCTATTATACCATAAAGGGGATAGTATGTACATTTCATAAGTTTGTTAAAATTTCCTTACTGGGTTTCATTCAGTTGTTAGATTTGGATATCCAAGTTTACACTTTTTGAGGGCACGACATTTGTTTAAACAATCTGATGAACAAGACTAAAATGATTATTCTTACACATACTTTCTTGTGAACTTCTGTATCTAGAATTAGAATTCATGGGTTATGCTAGTTAATACCAATTCCTCTCCAAAGTGATTTTAGAAATTCCTACACCTACTAGCAGGGTGTGAAAGTTTCTATTTTTCCATGTCCTTATCAATACTTGGCATTAGGGAGATGAAAAATTTATTTTTTGTCAATCAAATGGGTTGTTTTATTTTATAGTCCTCTGATTACTAGTGAATATGAGTATCTTTTGTTTTGTTTATTGTTCATGCATACTTCTTCTTCTGAGAATTGCTTGTGGCTCATTTTCACATAGGATTGTTATATTGATTTGTGGGAGTAATTTAAGTATCCTGCTAATCATTTGAATGTTGTGTGCATTGTAAATATTTTCTCTCAGCATGTGGGCTTATCTTTTTACTTTGTAATAAGGTTGCCTGTGCATAAGTTTGTAACTTCAATGAAGACAGAGGTATCAAGCATTTCCCTTTGTTGTTTGAGTTTATTTATTACTTTGTCTAAGAAATTCTTCCCTAGTCCAAGATCATAAAACCTTACTTGTATGGATTTTTTTGTCTCTATATAGATGTTGATTTGACCCAGGTCCGTTGATTGAATAGTGGATCCTTCTACCCTTGATTCCCCTACCACCCATGACTCCTGCGTCTGTTAGCTCATTGTCTGCTTCTTTTTTATGAGGCACCAGGAACTGAACCCTGGACCTCCCATGTGGGAGTGTAAACTTGGATATCCCAATCTAATAACTGAATGCAGGATTTATTTGTGCTTTTAACACTGTAAGTCTTGATTTCTGGAGGCCAGACCTTCCCTCTTGTTCTTCAAAAATTGTCCTATTTATTTTCCACAGGAATTTTAGAATATTTTTCAATAAATATTGGCAATTTGTTTGGAATTATATATAATTTATAGATCAATTTGGAAAGAATCACTGTTTTTATAATACTGCATGTTTCAATCCATGAACATTGTATATTTCTCCATTTATTTAAGTGTAATTGCATTTTTGTTGTTAGTGTTTCATAATATTCTCCGTAGGGGTTTTGTAAATGTTTTGTTTGGCATATTCCTAGGTTTCTCATAGATTTTATTTATATTGTGAATTAGAAATTTTCTTTTTCCTGTTACTACTATCATTTCTATTTTTTCAAATGCAAGATAAACATTAAGAAGGCAGATAGTTTTGTCTCTTTTTTTACTGCTGTATCTTTATCATTTGAAATAGGACCTTGCACATAGTGGCCCCTCAAAAATGTGCCGAATAAATTCATATTACATTTTCGAATGCACTATTTCTGCCATGATTTCTGCACCAATATTGTTGAACTCTTATTATAGTTGTAGCACTTTATCTATTGGCTTTTCTAGGATTTTCTATGTGGAAAATAAAAATATCTGGAGAAAAATTAACTATCTTTTTTCTTCAATTCCTATTTTTCAATATTATGTTATTGGCTAGAAACTATGTACAGAGATGTTAGCATGTATTCCTATCCTACAGGGGATCCTAATCCCCTAATCATTATATTCATCCCAATGCTGAGGCTCCTAAAGTCTCTACATTAGATAGTCTGACTACTACTAGTCTTTGATTAATACCATTTATCATGTTGAACATATAGCTTTTCATCACAATTTTACTAAAATTTTCTATCAAACAAATATTTAATTATGTACTATCATTTTCTTAATGGAATAATTTTTATTTCAGTTAGTATATTAAATTACATAACTGAATTTTTGACTTGGAATAATTTTCAAACACTGGGTAAATTGGCAGACAAATTACTAATGATGTTGATATGAAATTAAATGATTAATAGCAAGCTATGCCCTACATAAATAGGCTATACAAACTATGGATCCCCAAAACTATTTTCCTTTTTTTGACCTTGTCTAGGCTTTTTCTTCTCTGTTTCACTCTGCCAGCTCCATTCTGCTTCTTGCAATTAGCTCCCAAATTAAATAACCTACATTCAAATCCTCAACTCAGGGTCTGCTTTTGCAGTGGCCCATAATAAGAAATGTGTGTATATGTTACATGTACTTTTGTCCTTGAAAAGTTATTTATTTTATTATTTATTAAAATTTATGTATTATTATTAAAATGTTATTCATTGCTATAATAAAGCCAGTGGTTCTACTCCTAAGCTTCAAAATTTACTGGTAATGTTTTATTTCTTATGTTTGATGGTTTGTATATGAACGTTTATTTTATTATTAATATTTAAACCAAATATATTTTCTTATATGTAAGATATTTTATATTAAAAAAAATTATGATGAAGCTTTGGAAAGACTTGATTAAGGCAAGTCAGTAAAAAATTGTCATTGATTTAGGTGTATATGAAAATCATTAATGATTAGAAAGAAAAGTGTGAAAGTTTAGAAGAAGTTATTCCTCAGACTTTATGGTCTAACACCACTTAGATTTAGAAAAACTAAGCAGAAGCTCCAATCTTAAGGTCTGAACCTAAAGAAAAGGCCTTCTTGGCCCTATATCAAATGATTGCTTAACATTTTTTTTTTCAGTTAAAATACAAATTTTAAGGTATGTATGTATGCATTAATTAGGATGCTTTCATCTGCAATGCCATAATAAAAACCACTTAAAAATTAAATATATTTAATTATTTCACATAATGAGAAGTTAAAAGTGAGAACATTCCTCATTTGATTAATTCAACATTTCCTGGTCTGCTTTTCTGAGATTCTCTTGGCAGCAATGTGCTGTTAAGGCTCTGAGTTCATGTCCTTACATGGTGTGTTAGTCAGGATTCTCTAGGGAAACAGAATCAACAGGAGATATCTGTCAATAGTATAAGATTTTATAAAATTCTCTCCCTTGACTGTGGGATGCGCAAGTCCGAATTCCACAGGCAGGCTGCAAACCAGAGGCTCCAGTGAAGGTTCTTGATGAGTTCCCAGGAGACGTTGGCTGTCCAAAGTCAAGCTGGAAAATTCTCTGCTGAAATTCTTCCCCTTTTAAGGCATTCAACTGATTGGATAAAACATCACTCATTGCTGGTGGCAATCTCCTTGGTTGATTGTAGATATAATCAGCCATCTATGCGATAAACTTACTGGTGACTAAAGTCCATAAATATCCTTGTATTACAATTAGCCCAGTGCTTACTTGACCAAACAACTGGGCATAATTACCTGGCTGAGTTGATACATGAGCCTAACCACCACACATGGCATCACCTTGGGAGACAGGAAGGGGCCATAACTTCTCCTTACACTTCTTTCTATCTCTTGTTACATCAAGGAGAAAGGTCGTTTCCATAATTCCCCAGCAGATTTTCTCTTATATCTCATGGGTCAGTTCTGGGTCACATGCCCACCCCCAAAAATTCCTTGGGGTTACTAAAATTAAATTGGATGAAATAAGGTTCATAGCCTGAGGCTCGGGTTAGAACCTATACTTAGAGGAAAACATTGCCACCCAAAGCAAACTGGGGTGTGTAAGCTAAGTTAGAAGTTGCAAATATTTCTTTTTCTTTATTAGAGAGGTTTTGGGTTTACAGAACAATCATGCCCAAAATAGAGGTTTCCATACACTACCCCACTGATAGCAACTTGAATTGGCATTGAACATTTGTTACAATTGACCATAGCACATTTTTATAAATTGTACTATTAAAGTCCTTGGTTTAACTTATGGTTCACTGTTTGTGTATTGTAGTTCGATGGATTTAAAAAAAAATCTATTCTGTTAACATATATATAATCTAACACCATCCCATACCCCCATCCTTTAGGTACCAGGGATTGAATCTGGGGCCTCATACATGAGAAGCACATGTGCAAACACAGAGCTACACCTGTTCCCCAATATTTCCCCTTTTAATCATAGTCAGATATGTATTTCAGTGCTGTTGTGCTCACAATGTTGTGTTACCATTACCACCATGCAATACCAAACATTTCCCCTGTTCCAAATAGGTATGCTGAATATTTTAAGCTTTAACTTCCCATTCCATATCCCCACCCTATCTCCTGGCAATTTATATTCTAGATTCTGATTCTATGAGTTTGCATATTTCAATTGTTTTGAATCAGTGAAACCATATAATATTAGTCCTTTTGTGTCTGGCTTATTTCACTCAACATGATGTCTTCAAGGTTCATCCATGTTGTCATATATATCAGGACTTCATTCCTTTTTATGGCTGAATAATATTCCATTTTATGTATATACCACATATTATTTACCCATTCATCAATTGATGGACACTTATGATGCTTTCATCTTTTGGCAATTGTGAATAATGCCACTATGAATATTGGTGTGCAAATATCTGTTTGGGTCCCTACTTTCAATTCTTTTAGGTATATACTGAGTAGTGGGATGGCCAAGTCATAATATAGTTCTATACTTAGCTTTCTGACAACTGCCAAACTGTTTCCACAATGGCTAAACCATTTTACATTGCCAACAGCAGTAAGTGTTCCTATTTCTCTGCATTCTCTCCAACAGTTTTTATTTTTGTGTGTGTATGTGTTTTAAATATTGATTCTAGTGGGTGTGAAATGGTATCTTATTGTAGTTTTGGTTTTTATTTCCCTGATGGGCCAATGCTGAACATCTTTTCATGTGCTTCCTGTCAATTTGTATATCTTCTTTGGAGAGAATCTGTTCAAGTCTTTTGCCCATTTTTATATTGGGTTGTTGTCCTTTTATCATTAAGGTGAAGGATTTTTTAATATAATCTGGATATACCTTTACTAGATATATGGTTTCCAAATATTTTCTCCCAATTTGTAGGTTGTCATTTTACTTTCATGATGAAATCCTTTGAGGAGCAAAAGTTTTTAATTTTAATGAGGTCCCATTTATCTATTTGTTGTTGTTGTTGTTGCTGTGCTTTGGGTGTAAAGTTTAAGAAACTATTGCCTAACACAAAATCTTAAAGATGCTTTTCTATGTTTTCTTCTAGGAATTTGATTGTTCTAGCTCTTATATTAAGTTCTTTGATTCATTTTGAGTTGATTTTTATATATAGTTTGAGGTTCATTTGCAAATGAAGATCCATTTTCCCAGCATCATTTCTTTCCCAGTTGAGTGGTCTTTGCCACCTTGTCAAAAATTAGTTGGCCATATATGTAAGAGCTGATTTCTGAGCAATTAGTTCTCTTCCACTGGTTTATATGTCTGTCTTTGTGCCAGTACCATGCTCTTTTGATTACTGTAATAGTTTTAAGATTGAAAGGTGTGAGTCCTCCTATTTGGAGCCCCTTATACTTCCAAATAATTTGATGATTGGCTTTTCCATTTCTGCATGGAAGGTTGTTGGAATTTTGATTGGAATTGCATTGAATCTATAAATTGCTTTGGATAGTGTTGACATCTTAATGATATTTAGTCTTCCAATCCATGAACATGTAATGCTTTTCCATTTATTTAGGTCATCTTTACTTTTTTTTTAGCAATGTTTTGTAGTTTTCTGTGTACTAGTGCTTTATAGTCTCAGTTAGACTTATTCCTAGATAATTAACTCTCTTAGCTGCCATTATGAATGGAAGTTTTTTCTTGTTTTCCGCTTTGGATTGTTCTTTACTTTTGTGTAGAAACACTACTCTTTTTGGTGTTGATCATGCACCCTACCACCTTGCTGAAATTTTTTAAAAAAGATTTGTTTATTTATTTATTTCTCTCCCCATCCCCCCACCCCCACCCCAGTTGTCTCTTCTCTGTGTCTATTTGCTGCGTCTCCTTTGTCCGCTTCTGTTGTTGTCAGCAGCATGGGAATCTGTGTTTCTTTTGGTTGCGTCATCTTGTGTCAGCTCTCCATGTGTGCAGCACCATTCTTGGGCAGGCTGCACTTTCTTTCACACTGGGCAGCTCTCCTTTTGGGGGGCACTACTTGCACGTGGGGATCCCCTATGCGGGGGACACCCCTGCGTGGCACGGCACTCCTTGTGTGCATCAGCACACGGGTCAAGGAGGCCTGGGGTTTGAACCGCAGACCTCCCATGTGGTAGACGGACACCCTGACCACTGGGCCAAGTCCACCGCTGCTGAATTCTTTTATTAGTTCTAGGAGCTTTGTTGTGAGTTTTTCATATAGGATTTGTGATTCTCTATTTTTATGAATTAATTGACTATTGCCTTACTGTTTCAGATGTAAGGGTTGTATAGTTCTCGATGACATCAAGTAAAAAATTGTGATTTTTCATTCAAATGTCTCCAGCATTTTTAATCCAATCAATTAGGAATTAAAAAAAATAAATTTACTACTATTTTTAATGAAACGTCATTTTTGTTAATATTGCCTCTTAAAATAATGAGTTTTAAATATTACTATCTAATATTTGAGAATGTTACCTGAGCCTATTGTATCTGAATATCATTTTAGGATTACATTTAAATAATAATATTTGTAAATGTTTTGTCTCTTATGAAGGATAACTTCAAGATGTTATTTATACTTAAATTATTGGGGTATAAAATGACATTGAAGATAAACCAAAAAGGCATATTATTCTAAATAACCCCTGTAATATTATTCATTATCCCCCATAATAAGAGATTTTTCTTATGTACATATTTTGAAAGGTAAAATAATGCTACAGTTTTTAATGAAAAACAGTGTTTCTCTTCCTCACCCAGCCCACACCTGATCTCATAATCTTAAGACCCTGTTGTGCAATTCAGGGGGCACCACTCATAGAGAATATGATGTGAATGATGAATCTTTGGAGTTGTGGGCATTGGCCCTTCTTGATCCTCATGGAAATCACTTTGAATTCTTGCAATTTCTTCTGGCCTTCACCTCCAAATATCTAAGTAATATGCTTATACTTCTTTTTCTTTATTTTTCTATTGATTATCCTCCTGTGGAAAATGAGGATTTAACTGTCATTCAAAATTTCCCACCTGCCTAACAATTAATATTACAAAATTTGATTTCTTCAATAATCAGGGATTTTATTACTATGGTTACTAATTGTTGTTTAGAACTCAGTCACATAGAAACTGATTACATTCCATTTCTTTTACTGATTTTAATTTATCCTGACAACAATAGTAGCCTCATATTATTTTCTGGAAATTTTCTGCATGTCTATCATTAATTCTCTTCCAAATTATTCGAAAACATTGTAAATTTCCTCTTAATAGATCAAAACACCTGGAAATCTACCAGCACCATGTTTTTTTTTGTTTTGTTTTTTTTTTTGCCTCCTGGCAACTTCCATCTTCTTGCCTTCTAGATTATTAGTTGTTCTCCTGGCTTGCTGGATTGCTGTCTTCCAGAAAATTCCTTTCACCATCTTCCTGGTAATTCCTTTTGTCTCTCTTGGGTATTATATCTCCTGTTACCAGAATTCCATATCCTCCTTTTTCTGGTAATCTTCCTTGTTTCAGTGGAATACACTGCCTGAGAATGGATGTATGGAAAAAAATTTGAGGCCTTGTAAAAGTGAGAACTTCATTTTATTCTTATGTTCCATTGATCTTTTTTTTGTTAACAAATATACTTTATTTACTTATTTATTTTTTTATACATTGTTTTCCTTCACCTCCCCTGCCCTGCTGTTTTTGCTGTGTCCATTCACTGTGTGATCTTCTGTATCTATTTCTCTTTTTGTTTTTTCTTCTCCTTTCTCCTCTGGATTCACCAGGATTCAATCCTGGGGACCTCTGAGGTGGAGAAAGGTTCCCTGTCAACTGCGCCAACTCAGTTCTTGGTCTCTGCTGTGCTTCACGTTGACTCTCCCCTTCACATCTCATTGCATCATCATCTTGCTATGTGATTCACTTGCGTGGGCACTGGCTCACCACGCAGTCACTTGGCTTGCTGTGCGGGCACTTAGCTCATCACACGGGTGCTTGTGTGGGCACTCGGCTCAGAATGCGGGCACTCGTGCAGGTGCTTGGCTCACTGCATGGGCACTTGCTCACCATGGAGGCACTGGCTCACCACATGAGCAATCATGGAGGTACTTGGCTCGCCACGTGGACATTTGGCTCATCGCATGGGCACTCGGCTTGCCATGTGGACACTTGGCTTGCCATGCGGGTACCCACATGGTCACCTGGTTCTCTGCACAGGCACTTGGCTCACTGTGCAGGCATGCTTTCTCTTCTTGTTTCAAACCCAGGTCCTCCTATATAATAGGCAGAGGCCTTACCACTTGAGACACAACCGCTTCCTCCATTAATTCTTTAAGATTTTGATTTGGAAATTATTTCATTCAGAAATTATTTTCTAGCTTTTAGTGTTTTCATTGAGAATTCTGGAGCTATAATGATTTCAAAGTTTTGATCTGTTTTTTTTTTTTAAATTTCTGGGAATTCTTGTGGAATTTCTGGGAATTTTCTTGCTTGTATGTGTTTGCTAATTTCCCTCTCATTTTATTTGTTCTTTTTAGAATTTCTTTTGGCTGGATAGTGAATCTTCTGGATTAATTCTCTAAATTTCTTGGATTTTCATTCCTATTGTTGACTTTTTATTTCCTTCACCCCTTGTTTATTTGAGTCTGTCTTAGTCATTCATTTTAGGAGGTGACTTAAATTTCAAGTGATTTTTACCTACCCTTGTTATTTAAGAATCAGCACTATTAGGATTATTGAAAATGCTATGTGCACAGATGGGCTTTTAAAATTAGCATTAGGTGATCTAGTGCAGAATAGGCAATTTTGGTGTATGTTCTAGGCTGCTAGGCTGCTGAAATAGCAGATATCATGAAATGGGCCAACTTTTAACAATGTGTATTTATTAACTTACAAATTTACAGTTTTGAGGCTGAGAAAAATGTCAAAATCAAGGCATCATTAGGTGATGCTTTCTTCCTGAAGACCAGCTGTCGACGATTCTGATCTCCTCTGTCACATGGCAAGGCATATGGTGACATATGCTGGTCTCTCCCTTCTCTTCTGGATTTCATTGTTCTCAGCTTCTTGCTTCTGTGTCTTTTTTTCCCCCTCTTTATATGAATTTCATTCTCTTATAAAGGACTCCAGATTAAGGATTAAGACCTATCCTGAATTAGGTGGGTCACATTTTAACTTAAGTTCCTACTTACCAAAAATCCTGTTTACAATGGTCCACACATACACAGGAATGGATTAACTTTTAAGAACTTGCTTTTCTGGGGTCCATACAGCTTCAAACTGTCACACCGGGTATAGCAGTTTGATATAATTGATGAATTCCAAAAAGAAATATTGGATTATTCTTGTAATCTGATCTGTACTTGGGCATTATTGAGTTAATGATTAGGATATTGTGTCCCCACCCCTTAGTGGGTGGGGACTCACAGATAAAAGGCATGGCAAAGAACAGAGTTGGGGATTTCTGATGTGAGAATTTGATGCTGAAGACCTGGGAAGTCAGCACCCAGAGGTAAGAGAAACCAGCACCAGGAAGGAAGGAACCTTGAACCCAGACCAGAGAAAAGCAAGCCCCAGGAACGTAGTAACCCAGGAAGCCTGAATCCTCGCAGACGTTGGCAGCCATCTTGCTCCAAACAGACTTTGGTAAGGGAAGTTAACTTATGCTTTATGGCCTGGTATCTGTAAGCTCCTACCCCAGATAAATACCCTTTATAAAAACCAACTAATTTCTGGTGCTTTGCATCAGCACCCCTTTGGCTAACTAATACACTGGGGAACCCACAAATATTAGTATTTGTGTATTTTCTTTTGAATTGTAAATTTTTCCAAAGAAGACTCTTCCAATCTTCTCCCTAGGGCAATATACCTAGATGCCAGATGAGGAATAGAGCAAGGAAGTTTCATCCATCAGTATGTTGACATTTCCTTAATCATTTTGTTTTTAATGAGGAACCTCCACTTTGTGCCTTTCTGGTCAGTTTCTCCTGATAATTAACCTTCCTTTCCTGGCTTGGGGGTTGGTGAGGGAGTAGAATAAGTTGCCTGGGCCTGCTTGGGAGAGGTGGGAGTCTGGAGATGTAACTTCTTTTTGTGCCAACTTTCAGCCAATCTTCTTCTTCTTTTGAGACTTATCCCTCATCCTGTCCTTGGTGATTCAGACTGCTTCTTGCTTTCTCTGCCTCTGTGGGCACTTAGGCTTCACCTTCTCTGCTCTGCTGTCTCTTTATCACTTTTTACTGTCCATCAGCCAAATATTTGTAGATATCTCTTTTCTGTTGTTACCATCTCTTCTACTGTTTTTGTTTTTATGGGTTTACACCTTTTATTTCCTCATTTACTGTCACTTTAGTGGAGATAAAGGAGGGAGCCAAGGTTAATGTATTTGTTCAGTATACTATGTTAAACCCTATGTACATAATTATTTCTTAAATATCTGATTTTTCCTTAAAAAGCAGAGTCATGTCTCTTCTGTTTATTGTTGTATCCCCAGACCTATCATAATGCTTGGATGTATAAAGTGCTTCATAAATAAATGTATCTTAAATAATTAAATATATCAACTTGAGAAAAATATAATCTTAATTTTGAATGGAACCAAATTTGTTCATATTTGGAATCTGGCAAAGGGCAAACACTCAGTAATAGTTTAAATGGATGAATAAACAAATTAGTGAACTTTTATTGAGCACTAACTATATTCTAAATACTTTGTTAGACAGTATCAATTATTCAAAAAACAAACAAACAAAACTACACAACAAAAACATTAAAAGAAGGTGTCTGAGCTCAAAAGTTGCTAATCTAGCTGGGAATATTTCACAAATAGAATTTCATAATACTATGGTAATGATTTGAACAAAACTCTGTAAAGTGAACCCCACTTTGGAGGAACAGGGGAAGATTTCACAGAGGAAATAAAAATTGAGTTGGGTTTGGAGAATGAATGGGAATCCTCCAGAAAAGACCATTCCGTACAGAGAAGAGCATGTATAAAGTCCCAGAAAGATCAGTGAGAGATTCAGTGAGTTTATTTTTAGGCTGTAGGGATTTGGGAAGATAGAAGTTGGTGATATAAAGTAGTATGTGGCCAAATTTTGAAGGTTAATATATGATATCTGAAATATTTTAATTTTTCCTTAAGACTATAGTGATCTGAAGGATGCTTTTAGTGAGGAGAGACATGATTGCCTAATATATTATTTTAATGAAGGTAAATGTGGAGTATTCTAGAGAGTAGGCAAAAGTGGAAGCAGATAGGAGCAGACAGCAGTTAGGAGACCATTGCATTAGTCTAGTTGAGAGAAGATAATATATATGGAGGCAAGAGACACAACTAGTTTTAAGAGAAATTTTGGAGATAGAATTTAAAAGACATGCTGTTTCATGAGAGGCTTGAGAAGAGAGTGTCTTTGAGGAAGATCTAAAGTTATTAGTTTAGGAGGATGGTATTAGCCATCCCTTTAACTGATAAGGATAGTATTTTTGGGGAATAGACTTAGGGTGGGGAAGGAAAATAAATTTGAGTTTAAAGGCCTTGGCAACACATTGAGATGGAAACATCTGGCACCCAAATGAAATATAAAAAGATTATTATTATAAATATTGTGCTGTTTATATGCTGAGTTTGGCTTCAAGAGAGGACACATTGAGCAATAAGGAGGCTTTCAGGAGGTAATTCTTAGGCAATATATAATACTAGGCTAAGTTTCAGTTTTACAAAGAAAGGTTCATAAGTACAGTCATCAATATCAAGGGCCTGGTGTAATGGGCTGTCCTCCTTCACTAGAACTGCCTTGAACTCAGGGGATTCTTGCCCTTCAATTAGAGAATGTAGCAGAACTCCCCAGGATGGGAATTCAATATTCTTTTGGCTATTTTGTTTCCATCCCGAGACAATGTCCCATGAACACCCCTTCCCACACACCCGCCCATCACTGACACCCTGCGCAGTGATCCTCCACTGCCACAGTTGTGGCCCTTCTGTATCCAAAGCCTCTATAAAAATTAAGCCAACAAAATAACCAAATAAAACTAATGAGAAAATTAAATAGCAGTTATAAAAATAACAGATAAAATACAAAAAAATTGAAATAATATAAAAATTTTTAGACATTGTGGCTTTTATCACAATAAGATCTGTTGTCTTGTATGCACAGTGACAATTTTTCCATATATTCCCCCAGGGTCTTATGTTTTTCATTTTATCTCTAAAGAAGCTTTAGGTTACAGAAATGTCACAGAAAATATAAGGGATTCCCATATACCCAATGCCCTCCCCATCTTCCACTCTCCCCTATTAATAACATTTTACATGCAGATGGTACATTTATTACACTTGATGTACAAATATTGAAGGATTGCTACTAACTATGGTCAATGGTTTACATTATGGTTTACATTTTGGACCTTACACTTTTATAGGTTTTGACAAAATTTAAAATGACCTGTATCCATTATTGCAAGATCATGCAGAGCAATTTTAATGCCCTAAAAATGCCCTATTTTCCATTTACACTACTTTCCCTCTGGCATGGGACATGACCCTGGAGATGAGCCTCCCTGGACTGAGGGATTATTACCAAGTGCCAACTAAGAGTGAATCTGGAAAAAGACCTTGACCAAAAGGGGGAAATATTAAATACAAATGAGTTTTTATGCCTGAGAGATTTCAAAGTGAGTAGGGAGATCATTCTAGAGGTTATGCTTATGCATGTCTCAGCAGTATCTCATTTACTGCCACAGTAAGAGAGTTCTAGTGAAATCCAGACACAATAAGCAGGGCAGACAAGCTTAGGAATTTGGCACCCTGTAAGTCTGCCTTACTTTGGTATCTATGCTCCCCAGTGTAACAAAGTTTGACTCATTTATAGGTTCTCTACACATGGGTCTTCTGCTCCTTTTTTTTGAACCTATAATTAGCACTATACTTGTGAAATATATGAACCAGAGACTTTAATCTTTGGTCCATTCATGTGCCAACGGAGCCCTGAATCTCAGCAGAGTTGCAACACCTACTCTCCAGGTCATAGGACTCACCCAGGACAACTAACAAGGAGATGATGGACAACACCCATCCCAAGGAACAGAGAGTGTCTGCAACTGCAAACAAGATAGTTCCATCTGTCTGCCACGTGGGATCTAAGCCCCCTCTCAATTAGAAACAGAATGGACATCATCATTTCAAAATCCTCAAGATTGGGATATAAACAAAGAACTAAAGTAGACTTATTATTATTCTATTATAGACTTATTATTCTAGTAATGGAAGAACTTTTATTATTGAAATAAAGGCAGTGGCCACTAGAGGTTCTGAGGGGAGGGAAAGGGAAGAATAGGTATAATTTGGGGACATTTTCAGGACATTGGAATAGTCCTGCATGACACTGCAGTGACAGATACAGGCCATTATATATTTTGTCATAACCTACAAAATTGTGAGGGACAGTAGAAACTATAATGCAAAATATAGTCCAAAGTTAGGAGCCATACTTCAATATGTGTTCATCAATTGTAACAAATGTACCATACTAATGAAAGATGTTGTTAATGGCGAAAAGTGGGGCGGGGGCAGGTGTGGGGCGGGGGCAGGTGTGGGGCATATGGGAATCCCCTATATTTCTGATGTAACATTTATGTAATCTAAAGCATCATTAAAAATAAAAAAACTAATTAAAGAAAAATATTGTGTTGTGACAATACACTACTTGGATTATGAGATTATTCCCCATGGGAGAAGGTTATCAGCATCACCTGGAGACTATTTTCAAAATCCTGATCCTTTCCCTGTCTGGGGATTATGATAAATCTTCTTCTAGGTAAAATTCAAGTATAATTTCCGTATGGCTTAATTTTTAACTCTCCTCTTAATAACAGATAATTTTGTATGTGTGTTGTATTTAATGACCTTCAGAGTATTACCCGATCTTTATATATTTACCTTTCTCATGTGAAGTAGAATATAGACATAGCAGCAGTAGTTTCAGAACAGGGACATGCTTTTCAAATTCGAATTGCTATTTTCAGACCAAAATTATCACTCTGATATGAATGATAGTCTGACTAAAGCTATTAAAGATACCTTTGAAAAATGCTATAAACTTATTTTTTTCATTTTTTAAAATATAAAACCCCATTTAGATTTTAAATTGTTCTACATTACTTGCTAATATATTCTTACAGCTATATTATATACACTTACATTGTCATATTCTGAGAATTGCTAAGCTTTGCTGTGTCACATTGACATAGGTAAATGTTAACTTTATTTTATTTGTAGAAAAAATGGTGACCTATATTTTAAGTGACATTTCCAAGTGGGAAAATGACAGAATTTAGAATAAAACTTTGAATTTAAATATCTATCTTGATGTCTGAAAAAAAATCTTTGTAAGCAAATACTTTCCCCCTAAAATATCCCTACTTTATCTGTCTTTTCCTTGGGCAACACACAGATAGTAAACTGAATGAATGAAATCTTTCAAAAATAATTTTTTTTAGGGTGGCGCTTGTTTGGTTTTGTACTGATTACTTAACCATGCCACCTTTCCTGTAAGTTTCCATAATACAAAGAACAATCTTAGTGATAGTATGAAACAAACGGATTTGGTGAGAGGGGAGTAGGCCATGTGCTTCTCATATAGAGTTTGGTAATGCTGTCCCAATGCTGCTTATATCACAAAACACAACAGATCTAAATAACATCTGATTCCTCAGAATTAAATGGTGTCTTTCTAGTGATTAAATTAGGATCATCTTGAATGGTTTTGCAGTCTTTATATATAAACAGATTAATCCTTTCAAATAACAATTTATTTACTGATCATTGGGCAAAATGCAAATATGTTAGTCTCCTAGTTCAGTCATTAATTTAACAAATAGTTATTGAGCACTTACTCTGTACCAGGCAGTCATCTAGAGATGCCATTGTGTTGACTTTCTTAAGGAAGAAATATGACTACAATAAGACTACATCGCCTGTATGTCCATATCTTTTTATTTTTAGGGTGTCATAAGAGTAACTGTTGGTTTGGTAACTTAGGAGGATCAAGTTACTGTGCTCAGCTTATCAGTAAGGCTTTGTCCTTCTGAGGTTACGGTCCTGATGTAATAGATGAGGGCACAATAGTTATTTTTACTTTTAGTTTCTGGGTTGAATGATATAGAGATCTGGGGCACATAGAAAAAAAAATATAATTTAATAGTTCTATATTTCTTAATATCTGGTATCTGACTTTAATGAAAGCCTATAATTATTAAATAGTAAAAATTACCCATTATTTCTAGGTTTCTAGCATAATCCTATCTTATATTACACTATTCTCCCTTCCCTTTTAACAAGAGAATTCTATAAAGGGTTTAATAGGGAACAGCCATTTCTACTCTAAGTGTACTCATTTGAAGTGTCTTTATTGATAGTATTTGTTTTGCAATATTCTTTTGCTAGGATGTTGTTATAACAATATAAATGATAATAATAGAAGTTGTTATTTATTAAATATTTAATACATGCTGGACAAAATGTTAAATACTTTGCATATTATCACACAAACAAACAAGCAACTAAGCAAAAACCCAAGATGTCTCCAGTCTTTACACATAGACTAGTCCTTATTTTCTCTTGGCAGTCCAGTTATTGGTTATCAGTTGAGATTCTATTTCTGGATCTCCTTAAAGTTTTTCCTTCTGCTCTATGTTAAGTGGGAAAATAAAAACAAACAGAATCCTTGAATACTTTCCTTTATTATCTTGAGTCACAGTTGCATGCAAGTCCCAAAATGATCTTCGCGTGTGCAAATCAGCACAGTGATTTCTTCTTCAGTGATGTTGCACATTGACAAAAGGAAGAGGGCCAGGCACTGGGGAGCCCCGAGGTCACAGCAGCACAGAGACTGCATGGCTGGTGTGGCTTCACCTTCTCAGCCTTTTTCTTCTCTGAGGTTTGGCTAGGTCCAGAGACACTGGTATTCTATTCTGCATGCACCTAGACCTTGGGGACACCCTTTGTTCACTGCTGGTTTGAAAAGGGGTATCTGAATGGCTTCTCTCTCTCCTGTTAATATGGAAAAAGATGTTTGATGTTATGGAAACCTCGTTCTGCTGTTTGAATGAATTTTATGATAAATGTGTATAGCTAAGACCAGTATTGGCATTGCCTTCTAGTTTGGGGCCTAAAGGATTTTTAATCCTTTTCAGAAAATATGGAATTGACATGTCAATAAATCTTGTCAGATCCCTAAACAAGCAGTCAATATTTATTTAATGGACATAAGAAGAGACTGCATCTTTTGTATGTTCACTATAAAATCTGATATTCTGACGATACTCAGTCAGTGTAAATGCTATTTGTTAAATATTCTTAAGTAGGCATAAGTGATTATCCAGAAACATTAATTAATATTAAATATGACCTGAATCCATTTTGGTTCATCATGGAATTCTATATCCTTCAAGGAACTTTCTCTCTGGACCTAAATTGTACAAAAATTCAACATTATCCAAAAGTTTTCCTTGAAACATATGAATTATAAACAAAGGATGCTGTAAACGAAGGATGATGTCATTTTCCATTACTCTTATGTTTGTGTGTGCATGTGTGTTATAGATGAAAATGAAAGTTTCAATTAGGTATCAAGATACAATAGATGTGAAATTAAGATGTGAAGTGAACTACTATGCAAATTTTGAGAGGAAATGTCTCATCATCTGTGAATCACTGCAGAGTCACTTGTGAGTGAGTAAAGGAGAAAGACTTGGTAAAGAGATTTTTTTGTTTTTAGAGATAGCTTGGTGCCTTGCTCTGAGTTACCACACTTGGGGGATGGGAGGGGTGCTAACTCCTTTAGCTCTAAGAAGAGGGTCTTTCCACAGGACTACTTGGAGAGCTTAAGATGTCATTCCCAACGTTGGGACATGGCACACTGGGTTTGACTCCTACCTGGAAATCTGAAAGATCATATTTAGCATAACAAACTGCTTTGGGATTCGAGCCTAAAGAGTCCTGCTATGTTGGGATCAGTCTCTCATATCTGGCGAGAGGTGTATGAATGTTTCCTGTGGAAACATTCTCTATGGATCTGATGTGGTACATGCAGAAAAGAAAGCAGGCATGTAGCCATTTGAAATCTTACCCAAATGGGACTCCTGGAATAGTAGAAGGGCCACTCAGCAGGAAGGAGCTGGTGTGACTGCCGAGAGGCTGAGGAAGATGCTACAAATGACCACCTGCCATAGAGGTGCTTCTGCCCATTGCAGGTTACGCAGGAGAGAGGGGTCCTGCAGGCAATCTCCAACAAACCCAGGAAAGCAGCACTTGACTAAAGAGTTTAATGTCTGCCAGTCTCAGAAAACGCAAAGACAGCATTAGATGGTATGGTAGATTGAATTAGGTATCCCAGAAAAAACATGTTCTTAATCCATTTCTGTGGGTATGAACCCGTTGTAAATAGAACCTTTTGAAATGTTCTTTTTAGTTAAGGTATGGCTTAAGGTGTGACCTGAAGCAGGATGGGTCTTAATCCTCTTACCAGAGGCCTCATAAAGAGAATGTCACAGGAAGGAGTCAGAAGGCAGAAGACAAAGGAATCCAAAAGAGAACGAAGACATTCCCAGGTGAGAGGAACCCAAGGATTGCTGGTCAGCCAGAATGCTAACTGATCCCAGGAGGAAAGAAGCCAGTTAGCCTCTGAAACCATGAGCCAAGAAATCCCTGTTGTTTAAGCCAACCCATTGTGTGCCATTTGTTTTAGCAGCTTGGAAACTAAGAGAGATGACATTGGTGTTCTCCTCCAGTTGCCAGCCAGAATGGGACTGCAGCAGGGGTGCCCCACTAGAGAAACAGCCTCGGGAGAAAAAGAACAATATCAGGGAAGGGAAGAGCTCAGGTACAATTGCAGTTCAAGTTTTGATTAATACATTGGAAGTGACGTTGTTTTTTCTAAATTGAGACAAATTGAAACTGTTTGCAACTATAGAACCACCCATTACTTTAAGAGTGAACTGAAAACTCAAGGGGTCTGCCATAGTGTCACTTAGGGACAGGTAATATTATCCCTGTCAAATATATTTTAAAAGGGGAGAAAAAGGAATATAGCTAAAACAAGTATGGCAAAATCTTGATAATTATTGTATGTGGATGATGGGTATATGAGGGTTCATTATACTTTTCTCTCTACTATTATGTATTTTTAAGAAAAATGTTTTTTAAAAACAAAGGACTGGTAGGGACAAAAAGAACAATTACATTTTGATTGTCACTTGTGTTAGTTCCATACCTGGGTATGGTTAAATAAATATATATATTTATGTATAGTTAAATCTCATTCCTAAGTTATACTTAAAATAGAATCACATAATTCATTTTCTAACCTTTTACTATGGAATTTTTAAAAAGGTGGAGTGGGGATTCCATTTTATTAGAATTACCAGGCTTTATAATACCAAAATTTTAGATGGATACTTTTCTCTTTATAGCATATGAACCACTGTAAGCCTGCATAATTAATTCTGTAAACATTTATTGAGAGCCTACTTTATAAACAACACTATCATTCATTTCATCACAAACCAAAATTTTAACATGATGTGGAATTCTAGAAATAGAATATGATTAAAATATTCTATATTTTATATGTAAAATAAACAAAATGATATGATAAAATACAAGAAGGAAAGATTAATCCATCTTGGGGTAGTCTTCTTGGAAAAGGTGGCATTGAGCTTGGCCAGGAAAGATGGATAGGTTTTCCATGGGCCTAATTTAGGTGGAATCGAGATAGGCTGGAGACTGTGGGACATTACAGATTAAAAGCAGCCAGGCAAATTATACGAATGAAGCAAAAATGCTGAGATAGAAATAGACTAGAATGTGTTTAGGAAGTGATATATCTGACCTTCTTGCAGTTCAGAGATATAATGAGAAGACTGGCTAGATGCCAAATCTGAGTAGATTTCCAAGGGCTTTGCGTATCTTTTATTGAAATTAATATTTTAATTCTATAGTATTGAAGAAAGTGGAAGATGGTTTGAACCATGGAAGGATATGTTCAATACAAGGCATTTTAGAACTTTAGTTAAGCCTCATTGATATATTGTATTGGAATGGAAGGAGGTTTCATGAAAATTGAGAGATTATTATTGTATCTCATCTGAGAAGTTCTTAGTGAGGGTATTTTTAGAGTGAATTGAGGAGATGGATAGAAGAGACATATGAATCACTACTTTTTTTCACTTTTTTTGTGTGAATTATGGCAGGTATTAGATGTTATTTAGAAAGAACCAGCTTTTTTTTTTTTAAAAAAAAGGAGGTACTGGGAATTGAACCTGGGATCTCGTACATGGGAAGCAAGTGCTCAACCACTGAACAGACCCACTCCCCAGAACTAGCTCATTTTAAAACAATTCTTTGCTTTTTTGTGGAGTAAATTTTGCTTAGATTCATGGTTAAAACACTTGACTAGTACTATAAATAATTCTAACGAGATTAACAAATCAAAATTTTATGTTGCTCTACATGCTATATATTTATATACATTGGCATTTGTGATTTAGTCTCTTCATGAATGAAAATTAATATTAAAGATAATTCCTGGATAATGTTTGGGCATATATCAGGATACACACATTATAAATGTGTAACTGAAATTCAAATAATTAAAGAAAAAATAGAATACCTAGGCATAAATTCTAAAAAATAATAGAATTATACATTTAGCACTGGTAATTTTATTAAGCAGCTTCCTATTAGTAGGGATCATTTAGCTATTTTAAGATAAAACTTATTTCTTTAAAAACTCAACATTTCTCTTTTTCCTTCTAATTGGAGAAAAACATTGTAAAAATTGATTTGCTTTGGGAATGCTTGATGTTTGGTGCTTTGATCCAGGGATACAGCATCATGTATTTTGTGGGATATGTATTAATAGTAATTTATGGCCTAGAAAGAAGAAGACTTTGATGTTCTACTTTTACAATTATATTTTTCTTCCAGATATACATTTATTAAAATCATGTAGGGTGTCTTGTTTTATTTCCTTTAATTCATTTTCTGCTAATCTCATAGTCATTTTGACATTCGTTTCATTTTCACCCAACAGTTTTAAAGGAATAAAATTCCAAATTCAATATGTCTCACTCAGAACAAGGCATATTTGGCATTAATGTGGTCATAATTGTAGTTTTTTAAATAAATTTTTAAAAATTTTTGAGGTACTGGAGCTGGGGATTGAATCCAGGACCTTGTATGTGGGAAGTTGGCACTCACATTGGCTACCCTGAGTTGGTTTTTTTTGCTTGTTTTTCTTCTTCTTCTTCTTCTTTTTGTTCTTAGGAGGCACCAGGAACCTAACCTAGGATCTCCCGTGTGGGAAGCAGGTCCTCAACAGCTTGAGCAACATCTGTTCCTTAATATGTTTTTGATTGTAATGGAGTGGACTGATGTAGAAAAGTGTGATGAACTTGGCCAGCTGATGGTGTCCAGTTGTTTGGTCAAGTAAACACTGGCCAGATTGTTATTGTGATGAAATTTCATGGACTTGAGTCATCAGTAAGTTGATTGCCTCTGTTGTTGATTACATCAGGGACTTGAAATATAGAGGGATGGTGATTCCTACCACATCCTCATTCAACTCTTCTATTTGGCCTGTGCAGAAAACAGTTGGATCTTGGAGGGTAACAGTCGATTTTCTTAAACTTAACTAAGTGGTGACTCCACCTGTAGCTACGTTTCAGATGTGGCATCATTGCTTGAGTAAACCAACACATTTCTTAGTACCTGGATGCAGCTATTGATCTAGCAAATGCTTTTTTTTTTTTTTCCTCTCAAATCCTCTTAGTAAAGACCATGAGAAACAGTTTGCTTGCAGCTGGCAAGGCCAGCATTATACCTTCACTGTTCACCTCAGGGATATATCAGATCTCCAGCCCTATGTCATAATCTAGTTCTTAGGGACCTTAATCATTTTCTCCCTCCCACCAGATAGCGCAATGGTCCATTATATAGATGATATCATGTTGCTTGGACTAGTGAAAAAGAAGTAGCAACTACTCTAGACTTATTGGCAGGGCATTTGTGTGTCAGAGGATGGGGGATAGATCCAACAAAAATATAGGGTCCTTTCATCTCAGTGAAATTTCTGGGTGTCCAGTGGTGTGGGGCATTTCAAGATATCCTGTTAAGGTAAGATATAAGCTGTTGTATCTGGCCCCTCCTACAACAACAGAAAAGGTATACCTAATTGGCCTCTTTGGATTTTGGAGAGAGCATATTCCTCATTTTGGTGTGCTACTCCAGCCCCTTAGTGAGTGACTAGAAAAGATGCTAGTTTTGAGTGGGCACTGGAACAAGAGGAGACTCTGCAACAGGTCCAGGCACTATGCAAGCTGCTCTACCTCTTGGGCCATAAGAGCCAGCAGAGCCAGTGGTATTGGAAAGTATCAATGACAGAGATATTGTCTTGAGCCTCTGACAGGCCCCTATAGGAGAATCACAATGCAGACACTTAGGTTTTTGGACCAAAGCCTTACCATCCTCTGCAGATAACTACTCTCCTTTTGAGAGACAGCTTTTGGGTTGCTACTGGATTTTAGTAGAGACCACATGCTTAACCATGGGCAACCAAGTTACCATGAACTCTAAGTTACCTATCATGAAATGGGATATTGTCTGACCCATCAAGGCATGAAGTTGAGCATGGACAGCAGTCCTCCATTATAAAGTGGAAGTAATGTATACAAGATGGGCTCGAGCACATCCTGAAGGCACAAGTAAGTTACATGACGCAGTGGCCCAAATACCTATAGCCTCCACACCTTCTCTTTCCCATATCACAGCTATGGCCTCTGGGGCAGTTTATTACAATCCATTGTCTGAGGAAGAGAAAACTTTGCTCTGGTTTACAGATGGTTCTGCACAATATACAGGTACCACTGAAAGTGAACAGGTGCAGCAGTACAGCCCCTTTCTGAGACATCCCCGAAGGACAGTGGTGAAGGGAAATCCTCCTATTGGGCAGAATTTTGAGCAGAACAATGCACCTGTTTGTTCATTTTGCTTAAAGGAGAAATGACTGGATGTGCATTTGTACACTGATTCATGGACAGTTGCTGATGTTTGGCTGCATATTAGTCAGCCAAAGGGGTGCTGATGCAAAGTACCAGAAATCTGTTGGCTTTTATAAAGTGTATTAATTTGGGGTAAAAGCTTACAGTTGCCCTAAAGAGAGCAACTCAAGGCACCATACAAGGTTCTTTCTTACCAAAATCTGTTGCCATGTATTGAAGCAAGATGGCTGCCGATCTCTGCCAGGGTTCAGCCTTCCTCTCTCTCTCTCAACTACAGGCTGGCATAGGGCTGGTTTCTTTCTGGGTTTTCTCAGTGCTACAAATTATCAAACAAATGACTCATCTCTCTTCCTGGGTCTACGGGATCAAAGTTCTCTCCTCTGCTGTGTCTATGGAGCTCTCTCTCCCTTCCTCTGTGTGTCTTCTTCTGTGTGTCTTCTTGAGTGAGTGTCTGTTTCTATCAGCCCATCAAGGTGGCTGGCACTCAACCCTGAATCACACCCTACTGACATGATCAAATCAAAGCCCTAATCTTGATTTAATCAAGTAACATAAAACTTTTAAATTTAATATAATCAAAGGATATCATGCCCAGAGGAACAGACCAGTTTACAAACATAATCATTATCTATTTTTTTTGGAATTCATAAATAATATCAAACCACTGCAGTCTGGATGGTTAGGGAGTTGAAAGAGCATGATTGGAAAATTGATGACAGAGATCTCAGGAAGAGGTATGTGGATAGACCTTTCTGAGTGGGCCAAAACATGAAGATATTTGTGTCCCATGTGAATGCTCACCAGAGGGTGACTTTAACAGAGAGAGATTTTTTTAACAAATCAATTTTATTGATAGATGTTAATAAGGTGTACAGTTCATTCAAAGTATACAATCATAGTATTTGGCATAATCACATAGTTGTGCATTCATCACTTCAATCATTATTACAGCATTTTCATTATTTCAATAATAATAATAATAAACAAAAAAGTAGACAAGAAAATACTTCACTTCTCCATCTCTCTGTTTCCTTTGTTGTATATAGCTGCTATTTCTGGCTATTCTTGTACAATTATTTATTTATTAAGCGGTTTTATTGAGATATATTCACATACAATAAGATCTATCTAAAATGTGTTTAGTTCATAGTAATGTAATCATACAGTATTTGCCCTTTTGTGTCTGGCTTGCTTCACTCAACATAATGTCCCCCCAGGTTCATCCATGTTGTCATGTGCTTTATGACTTCATTTCTTCTTACAGCTGCATAATATCCCATTGTGTGAATACACCACAGTTTGTTTATCCATTTATTGGTTGATGGACATTGTTTCCAACTTTTGGCAGTCATGAATAATGCCACTATGAACATTGGTGTACAGATGTCTATTCATGTCCCTGCTCTCATTTCTGCTGGGTATATACCCAGTAGTAGCATATTGCAGGGTCATGTGGTAAATCTATATTCAACTTCTTTAAAAACTGCCGAACAGTCCTCCACAGTGGCTGTACCATAGCAGAGAAAGATTTTAATAATCAAGTGGATAAAATGACAGCCTCTTTCTCCAGCCACTCCTGTCATTGCCTAATGGGCTGATGAACAAAATGGCCATAGTGGTAGGGATGAAGGTTATGCATGGGCTCTGCAACCTGGACTTCCACTCATCAAGGCAGACTTGCTATAGTTACTGATGAGTGCTCAGTCTATTAGCAGCAGAGGCCAACACTGGTGCCTTATATGGCACCATTCCTTAGTAGTTCAGCCCACTACCTGGTTGCAAATTGATTACATTAGACCACTTCATAATGGAAGGGGCAGCAATTTGTTTTAATTGGAATAGACACATGTTCTGGATATGGGTTTACTTTCCCTTCATGCAATGCTTTTACCAAAACTATTGTCTGTGGACTTACAGAGTGCCTTATCCATCATCATGGTATTCCACACAGCATTTCTTCTGATCAAGGAAACCATTTCACAGTAAATAGAGTGCAGGAATGGGCACATGCTCATGGAATTCACTGGTATTACCATGTTTCCTGTCATCCTGAAGCAGCTAGATTGACAGAGTAGTGTAATGGCCTTTTGAAGACCCAATTACAGTGCCAGCTAGGTGGCAATACCTTGCAGGGCTGGGCAGTGTTCTCCAGGAGGCCGTGTATGCTTTAAATCAGCATTCACTCCATGGTGTGTTTCTCCCATAGCCAGAACTCATTAGTCCAGGACTCAAGGGTTGAAAATGGAAGTAACACCACTCACTATTACCCTTAGTGATCCACTAGAAAAATTTCACTTCATGTTCCTGCAACCTGCTGGTCTACAGATCTTAGCTCCAGAAGGAGGAGAGCTTTCACCAGGGAACACAACAATGATTCCATTGAAATGGAAATTAAGACTGCCATCTGGCCACTTTTGGCTCCTTATGCCTCTGAATCAATAGGAGGCAAAGAAAGAAATTACTGTACTGACTGGGGTGATTGATCTTGACTATCATATCTTGCAACTACACAATGAAGGTAAAGAAAAGATTCCCTCTAGGGAGTCTCTCAGTACTACCATGCCCCATGGTTAGAGTCAATGGAAAACTGAAACAACCCAATCGAGGCAGGACTACTGATGGCCCAGAAACTTCAGAAATGAAGGTTTGGGTCACCCCACCAGGTAAAGAGCCATGGCCAGCTAGGTGCTTGCTGAGGGTAAAGGGAACATGGCATGGGTAATGGCAGAAGGTAGGGATAAATACAAACTTCAACCATGTGACCAGTTACAGAAATGAGGACGGTAATGGTCATAAATATTTCTTCCTTGTTTCGTTGTGGGTGTATTTGTATATGTACATAACGAAAATATATTCATTTTCTTCCCTATCTTATCCCTTATCATATGAAATAAGTTCCATTAACTTCATTTCATAGTATTTAAGTTATAGTATACCAAGTTTAAGTGTGAATATTACCCAAGGACTTTCACCTTATTCTAGGGATAGATCATGTGTTTCCAGTTGTATGCAAGACAGTTGAGTATTGTTAGGCAAAAATATAACTTGATGATTTTTTTGTAATATGTTATTGGTTTTATTTAGAGATTAAGTATGGTTAAGGAGATGTGTAGGACTGCCAAGCTGACAAGGGGTGGACTGTCATATGTAAACTTGGCTAAGTGATGGTGTCCATTTGTTTGGTCAAGCAGACACTTGCCTGATTGTTGCTGTGAAAACATTTTGTGGCCTTAAACCATTAGTTGGTTGCATCCCTATCTGATTACATCTCCAGTTAACTGATTGTATCTTCAACAGTGAGAGTTGTCTCATCGAGTCAGTTGAAGGCTTTAAAAGGAGAAGTGATGATTTCAGCAGTCAGAAGAGGATTTCCACCTCTACTTTAGACAGTCAGCGTCCCTTGGAGAATTAATTGGAGTTCCCAGCTTGCAGACTGCCCTGTAGAATTTGGACCCCCAGTCATGTGAGAGACACTTCTTATAAAATCTCATAATATTACAGATATATCCCTTTGGTTCAGTTTCCTTAGAGAACTCTCCCTCCTTAATAGAAAAGGTAATGCAAGATAAGAATTAGAAGAATAAGAAATCAAAATCAGGGAGACCGGTATGTTTACTTTGTAATATTAGAATCAAGAGACAATGAGGACCCCATCTCGCTTCTGAAGTGGACCATCTTTAGTTGTGAGCCTTGTTGTAGAAATGTACTTCCTAAGGCTGCCCCTCTTTTGAAAGTGCATCTTACTTTTACCAGAAAAGTCATTGCATAAGGCACCTGGAAGCAAACACATGAAAAAAAGCTACAAAAATAAGCACAGGACAAAGTCCTATGTTTGTAAGATTTTAGGTTTAACCCTCTTCTAACTTGTAAGTTTAAATAGGAATTCCTTATTGTATTAAAAATTATTCTACATACATAGGTTAAAAAATACGAAAATACAGCTTACTTTTTTATTCATCTTAAGTTAGCTTAACTTAAAAAAATGACAGCACCCATATCTATGTAAATCATATGTAAATCATGACAGATAAATATTTGTATATACTTTCAGTTTTTCCCCTAGCATATATGATTTACATAATGGCTTATTTTTATAATAAAAGACTGATCTTAGTCACCTAACAATAGGCTGATCTTACCTTAAATTTTGTTTTTCCAAATTGTGTCTCCTCTGTGCAGTGCTTCCTTTATAATAGGCTCCCATTAATCATTCTTTTTATGTGCTCTTGTCTGCTTTGCTCAGGTGAATTAGGCGTATGTGTGCCTGACAGTTAAACAGTATAGTTGCTTTATTATTCTCCTTGTGTTTGCAGGTTGAAAGTTATTCGCTTATCTAAAGATCATGCAGCGGTTTTATTTTCAGGCTACATATGTCCCTAGGGATATTTCCACCTCGTTTTCTCTTGCCATTTGTTTTGAGTGTAGGTCAGTGAAGTAAATGAATGAGGAAAACACATTCTGGCATGTGAAACCCTTCTCTTCCTCTTTCACCCTGTGTAACTCTTTTGATACTGCAACAATAGGGTATTAACAATGCAGATTCCCTGTGTACATAGTATTCCTTACCACTACTTTACAATTAGCAATTATGAAAATTAAAAAAATGATATTGATCACTTTATGTTAGAATAATTTAGAATTTTAAAATGCCTATTTAATCCTGTGCTCTGAGAAGAGATAAAGAAGAAACAGGGGAAAAAAGCATTAAGTGGTTCCTTACTCTTTTGTTTCTGCATTTTCAAGAAGTTTTTTTTTAAAAGACAAACTTTTGGAAAATGTGGGATAATTTTACTTTTTAAAATACCTATAATTTTTATTTTTAGTATTAGTATTTTAGTATCCTAATACTTCAAAGAAAAGCCTAAGTTAATTCTATAAAATGCCGACCCATTCTTTACAGGGAGTAGATTCATGAATTTTTATTATGAAATGAAATGTAATGCATTTTGTTCTTTTGCAATTATTTTCAACATTTTATAGGCTGGGAAATTTTCAATGATAATTTTATTACATGGTAAATTATCTTTCTGCTTAGATTGAGAATGACATATGAGTATGTAATTTACCATCAATATGAATATGAGAAAACATTTTGTCAGTAATTATGAGAGTAACGTGTATCCAATTTTTAACTTTATTCATCTGGAATTCATTTACTTTTTGGAAAGAAATGTACAGAGAAGCATATATGTGGTCACATGTTCATTGACAATGAGCAGTAGGTTCATTGATGGGGCCAGATATAGTATTAATGTATAGTTTTATCATTCTTGTTAAAGATTTTTGAAGACTTGGCATAATATTAATTAAATGCAAATAAAAGCAACCAGCATGTTTGTCATGCCATCTATTTCATCAATATATCCTCCAAATGATTTTTGGGTCTATGTAATTCTACTGTTTATTTTATCTATTTATCTTTAATCCATTTTACTGAAACATATTCATAAACCACACAAACCATCTAAAGTGTGCACCTGCTGTTTATTTTAATAATGGCTTGCAGACTTCATCTTCCTGTTTCCACTCCAGCTTCCTTAACATCCCATCTCTATAAAGAAGTGAGAATCACCTATTTAAAACATAGATCAGCTCACATCAAATCCCTACATGAAACACTTTGATGACTTCCTATCACATTAAAAAATTTTTTTTGAGGTGCTTGCACTGGGAATTGAACTCAGGACCTCATATGTGGGAGGCTGGTGCTCAACCACTGAGTCACATTGGCTCTCCTGAGTTGGCGCCCCTGAGTAGGCTCCCTGTTTGCTCATTGTTTGCTTGTTTTTTGTTTTTGTTTTTGCTTGTTGTCTACTCCTTGTTTTGCTTGTGGTCTGCTCATTATTTATTATTTTCTTTAGGAAGCACTGGAAACCAAACCTAGGACTTCTTTTGGGAGTGGTGGGCATTCAAGTGCTTAAGCTGCATTCACTCCCCCCTATCACATTTAGAATAAAACTTCAAGCTCCTTGCCATTTTTGCTTGTAACTGGGAATATTCTGGTAAAGAAACTGATCATATGTGATGCATTCACTCAACGGGTAGTTTTTGAGTCCTTACGATGTTTCAGGCTTGTTCTAGGTGCCTGGGTGAACAAAGGATATCAAAATACCTGTCTACATGGAACTTACCTTCTACTAGTACAAGATAGACAATAAACGTAATTGTATATTTTAAGTTAAAAGGTGAAAGTGCTATGGAAAATAGGAAATATAAAGGAAGGGTAAGGGAGATTGGGAATACAAAGGGTGGGCATCCTTGGCAATTTTTCGAAGTTTACTCAGGCTAGACCTCATTGAGAAGGTGATGTTTGAGCAAATACTTGAAAGAGGCGAGGGAGTTAGTTGTGCTGTTATCTGGAGCATAGAGCATAAACAAGCTAGGGTGGAAGCAGCTGCCTTGTTTGAGGAGTACCAAGGGGGGTTAGGAGGTTGGGGGACAAGGAATATTGGAGGGCTCTGAGCAGAGAAGAGTTATAGTTTGATTTAGGTTTTACTGGCCTCTCTGTCTGCTGTAAGACAAAGAGTAGAGGGAACAATGGTAGAAACAAAGAGAATAGTGAGAGAAAACAGCTTGAAATAAGGAGGTAACAGTGGAGATCGTGAGAATTAGTTTAATTCTGGATTAAATTTTTTTTAATTAGAGAAGTTGCAGGTTTACAGAAAAATCGTGTACAAAATACAGCATTCCCATATATGCCCCCATTAATACTTTGCATCAGTGTGGTACCTTTGTTACAACTGATGAAAGAATATTATAATTGTACTATTAACTCTAGTCCATAGTCCCCCATATACCTTGCATTTGTGTGGTACATTTGTAATAATTCATGAAAGAAGTATTAATAACTGTACTGTCAACTACAGTCCATCTTTTATAATAGGGTTCACTGTGTTGTACAGTCCTGTTTTATCTTTAAATTTTTTTCTAGTAATATATATATATGACCTCAAATTTCCCCTTTTAAGCACATTCACATATATAATTCAGTACTGTTAATTACACTCACAATGTCGTGCTACCATCAACACCATCCATTTCCAAAACTTTATAATCAATATAAATAGAAACTTTACAAGTTAAACATTAACTCCCCATAATTCTCCATTTGTTTTAAAGGTAGTGACCACAAGATTTTCTAACAAATTGGATGTGGGGAGTGAGAAAGAGTAAGAGGGTTCAAAGTGCTTCCAACATTTTTGGATGACTGAATACAGTTTCAGCTTTGTGAGGCAAGATCAGATGCTTGGTTTTGTACTTGTCAAGTCAGAGCTGTCTACTAGGTATCCAAGTGCAAAGACTAAGAAGTAGTTAGATATATGAACTGGGAGTTCAGGAAGAACTCTGAGTTTAAGATATAAATTTTGGAGTCATAGACTTGATGAGTCAACCAAGAGAATAAACATGGATAGGGAAGAAAAGAGGTCCAAAGACTGTGCCATGGGGCGCTCCAATCTCCAGAAGAACAAGATTCTTGAGTGTGTGAGGAGTAGACTACAGTTCATAGATGTTTAATTGTATATTGCCTTATTAACAGTCTCACTGAAGTAAGAGAAAGCCTCCTTGTCTTTCTAGAATATTCTTGGCATGGAATAGTTGCTCAATAAATATTTGTTAAATAAATAAAAACCCAGTAAATGAGAATGTTTTAGATTTATGAAAACTGTTTTGATCATAGGTTTTCATTTAGAATTGAAAGCTGAGCCCATATGACAAATATTTGAGGTCTGTGTGGAGAAACACAAGCCTCCCTTATTAACTCCTGACTGCCTGCGTAGGGTCAAGTCCTGGTTTTCATATCTGACCTATTTCCTCCCTGCCATATAATGTAGGTTGATGTTTTTCTTTGTAGCTATGCTGAAAGCAAAAGTAAAACTCTTCAACCATCTGTCACCTAAACAAGGTGACCCCACGTGCATGTACTTTACAGGATGGCCCAAGGTAGACTCAAGCATAATCTGGTGAATTGATCTAGTCACTCATTCTCTTATGTCTCTACCCAATTATCATGGGTTAGGTATTTGACCCAACCAAGGGAACTCAGAAACTGCTTCTTGGTTGGTGAGGTTGCATGCAGATCTAGAGTTCCTGAACTGGTGATTCCAACCAGTTTCCCTATAAGGGCCATTTTAGCAATTCTGCAGAACTGAAAGACTAAAAAAGGTCCCTCATAATCATTAGCAAGGAGTTATAAGAGGTAAAGCATCATAAGTTCTTGACTAGACTTCAGCCAAAAGTGAAGAGAAGAGGTAAGGAACAGATTCTCCCTAGTCTCCAGAGGGAAAAAAGCCCTGCGAACACCTTTGTTTCAATCCAGTGAAAATGATTTGGACTTCTGGCCTCCAGAAGTGTGAAAGAATAAATTTCTGTTGTTTTAAGCTACTGTGTTTCTGATAACTTGTTACAGCAGCAGAAGGAACCGTTACAGAGTGCAAACTTGAAACCATTGCTTACTACTATAACAGTTTGGATGGTATCCTTTTACGTTTTATTTACTTATACATAAATGTATGTATTATATACTGGAAAAGTATATATATGTAATAACTACATTTAATTTTTAAAAACATAAACTCAGTGCTTTTTTTTAATCTCACAGAAGTTCAATACATTTTTTGATCATTCTTTGTCTGTGTATACAGATTGGACATATTCTAATTATACAGATTATTTACTCAGTTCCTGTTTTTAGGCATTTAGGTTATTTCTTTTATTTTAAAAATTACAAATAATGTTTTAGTGGACATCCTTGTGCTTGAGTATTTTCACAAGGATACAAGTATATCTGAACAATGAATTTCTAAATTGCATTTTTAACATGTTGGTGGGGGAATACAGAATATAAAAAATGGGATTTACATTGAAATTCAGGGGGCATCCAAGATTGTGGAGTAGGGAACAGCAGGTTATACTATTCCTCTAGAAAATGTGGGAAGGTAGGCAGGATTGCCAGGCATAAGGGAAGCCAGGATGTTGTGGGGATGATAGAAGAGGAGGGATGCTGGAGAGGTCTGGGTCCCTGCTGGACACCAGGGAAGGGGGAACCACCCAGCCCACCCTGGAGAAGAAGGGAGTCTACCAGCTGGCCTAGGAGGAGAGGAAAACTCCCCCTGGGGGAGGGGGAGATGTGCAGCAGGCTCTGGGGAGATGAGAGCTGCTGAGGAGCCATGTCACCGGCTGGCAGATGCCCAGTCTGCTTAGGGTAGGGGAGAGCCAGGAGAGCTGTGGGGAGAGTTGAAGGAATTTAGCCAGTTTTTTTCCTATTTCCTTTTTATTCCCCCCTCATTCATGTACTGGCAGAAAGGCTGGCTGTGGGGTGATTGAGCGGCAGGTACAAGCAAATGGAAAGGAGTAGACTTGTGAGTCGCTGGTGGACTGAGAGGATGACTATTTGTGTGTGTGCGTGTGTGGGGGGGTTATTGATTGGCCAAAAGAGGCAGCCTGAGAGGAGGAGCCTAACCAGTCCCGGTAGTTTGAGAGGAAGATCCAGATTTTGTCTTCTTTTGTTTTGCTTGTTTTTATCCTCTTCCTTATTTTAATTCCTTCTTCTCCATTTTTCTTCTTTTCTTTCTTCTCATTTCTATTCTTTTCCATTTTCCCCTTTTATTTTTCCTCTCTTTTATCTTTTATTATTTTACTCCCCCCTTTTTTCTTTCTTTTTTCTTTCATTAGTTTTCCCCTCTTCTTTTCTTCCTTCTAATCTGTCTTTCCCTATTTTGCCTATCTTTCTTCTCTTCTCAATTATCTGGACTTTCATTATTTTCCTATTTCATTTTTTTACCTTTAAAAATTTTTATTCTTGCTTTTTGCCTTTTTTTGCTTCTTTTTTGTTCTTTTTCCTTCCTTTTACATTTTTTCTTTTTCTTTTTTCTCTTCTTTCTTACCTTTTTTTGGTGGAGCTAATATTTTTTCCATTGAACATGGGCAACTACAAGGATATAGAATAAGTGGAACCAGGTGATAAAGAAGACTCCTAACACAAAATCAAACAAAAATAGGTCCCTAGATTGGAAAGAGAAACTAACCAACCGAATAAGCCTATCAAGATAAACAGATGTCAAGACATCAGCAAAAAATTACAAGCCATACTGAGACAGGAAGTCATGGCCCAGTCTTATGAACAAACTAAAAAGCAGGAGAAGACAGAGAACGTGGAACAACTAATCAAGGATGTCCAAACAAATATCACAAATCAACTTAACAAAGTGAAGAAAGAGATAAAGGATATAAAGAAGACACTGGGGAACATACAGAAGAAATCATAAACATACATAAAAAGATAACAAATCTTACAGTGATAAAAGAGACAATGCAAGAAATTAGAAATGCACTAAATGCACATAACAGCAGATTTGAACAGGCAGAGGAAAGAATTAGTGATGTTAAAAATAGGACATCTGAAATCACACATACTAGAACAGACAGACAAAAAATGGGAAAAATTCATCAGGGGCTCAGGGAATTGAATGTCAACACAAAATGCATAAACATACACATTATGGGCATCTCAGAGGGAGAAGAGAAGGGAAAGGGAGGAATAGGAGTGTTTGAGGAAATAATGGCTGAAAATTTCCCCAACTCTTACGAGGCACATGGATATAAATGTCCAGGAAGCACAGTGTACTCCAAGCACCATAATCATAGCAGGCCTACCCCGATACACTTATCAGATTGTCAAAAGCTAGACAAAGACAGAATTCGGAAAACAGCAAAAGAAAAGAGATCCACCACATAATAAGGGAAGCTCAATAAGATTAAGTGCTCGATTTTAAAATAAAATACTTGTATATTTTATTTTTTCAGTGATACCAGGGATTGAACCTGGTATCTCTCATATATGGGAGGCAGGTGCTCAACATCTATGCTACATCTGCTCCCCAATGATTTTTTTTTATTTTTTATTTTATTTATTTATTTTTCCTTCTTTATTATTTTTTAAATGTTACATTAAAAAATATGAGGTCCCCATATCCCCTCACCTCCCTCATCCCACTCCTCCCACATCAACAACCTTTCATCATTGTGGCACATTCATTGAATTTGGTGAATACATTTTAGAGCACTGCTGCACCACGTGGTTAGTGGTTGACATTGTAGTTTACACTCTCTCCCAGTCACCGTGGGGCATGGCAGGACATACAATGTCCAGCATTTGTCCCTGCAGTACCACCCAGGATAACTCCAAGTCCTGAAAATGCCCCCACATCATATCTCTTCTTCCCTCTCCCTAACCTCAGCAGCTACCATGGCCATTTTCTCCACATCAATGCTATAATTTCTTCCATTACTAATCCCAATAGTTCCATAGTAGAATATCAGTAAATCCACTCTAATGCATACTCTATTCTCCCAGACTGTGGACCCTGAGATGGTTATATCCACTCCCCCTCTATATCAAGAGGGGGCTTAGATTCCACATGGATGATAGATGCAATTCTCCTGCTTGCAGGTGTAGGCACTCTTGGCTCCTGGTGTGGTGGTTGACCTTCTTCACCTCCATGTTAGCTGGCCAGGGTAAGTCCAATAAACCAGATGGTAGGAGTTGCAACTCTACTGTGGCTCAGGGCCTGGCTGTCAAATGGACAGTCCCGAGATTCAGTTCTCCTGAGTATACACCAACTCCAGTGCCAACCACAGATCTGGTAGAAGTAACAGAAGAGTCATGTGTAGAGAGGTCATATCTGAGCCCAACTCTATCACATTCAGGAACACAAACTCCAAAGTAGGGTCAACTAACATGGCACTGAACTCCAGAGCCATCTGCCATGACCATAGAACTTTTGGGTCTCTGTAGCCCTAAGGAGAACCAGCACCTGGGCTTTTTATCTACTTTGGCTGTCTCTGGGCCCCTGCTGAGGCATGTGTAAGCATTACCTCCAGATGACCTCCCAACTCTTTTTAAAAAATTGATCATAAAATTTCTCCAGGAGCTAAAGGAAAATATGGACAAAGGATTAAAGTACATTAAGAAAACCATAGATGAACACAAACAAAATATCAGTTAAGAGACCATCTTATGAAAAAGAGTGTAAACTACAACATAAACTATAATCCATGTAGTGTAGCAATGCTCCAAAATCTACTCATCAAATACAATGAATGTACTACACTAATGAACAAAGTTGTCGATGTGGGAGGAGTGGGGGGTGTGGGGAGTGGGGTATATGGGAACCTCTTATATTTTTTATTTTAACATTTTGTGTGATTTATGTATCTTTAAAAAAAATAAATTATTTAAAAAAAAGATTAAGTGCTGATATCTCATCTGAAACAATGGAGTCACGAAGGCAGTAAGTAGTATGACATAGTTAAGGTGCTGAAAGAAAAAAAATTGCCAGCCAAGAATTCTGAATCTAGCAAAATTATCACTCTGAAATGAGGGATAGTTCGAAATATTCATAGATAGACAGAAATTGAGAAAATTTGTCAATAAGAGTCCTGCCTTTCAAGAAATACTAAGGGGAGTTCTGCAGGTTAAAAGGAAAAAACAGGAGGGAGAGGGCTTGAGGAGAGTGTAAAAGAGAAGATTATTGGTAAGAGTAGCTTAAAGGATAAAAAATAAATAAAAATAAAATATGACATATACAAACCTAAAGAAAAAATGGCTAAAGTAAGTACTACCTTTACAGTAGTAACGTTGAATGTTAATGTATTAAACTTTCCAATCCAAAGACGCTGATTGGCAAAAAGGATGAGGAAATACGATCCATCTATATGTTGTCTACAAGAAATTCACCTTAGGCCCAGGGACACAAACACATTGTAAGGGGAAGGTTGGAAATTGATTTTACATGCAAACAGTAACCAAAAAAGGGCGGGAGTAGGTGTACTAATATCTGACAAAATAGACTTTAAATGAAAAATTGTAAGAGACAAAGAAGGACACAGTATCCTTAATAAAATTAAAATAAAAGGGGTACTAGAGACAAAGATGGACATATGTAGTGTCCTTATAAAATTAATAAAAAAGGGTACTCTACCAAGAAGAAAGAATAATCATAAATATTTATGCAGCTAACCAGGGACCCCCACACTAATGAAGCAAATAGCTACACTGCTGGAGAAATAGACACCTCTACAGTCAGAGTGGGGGCTTCAATACACTATTATCTCCATTAGACAGAACATCTCAACAGAGGCTCAAAAAACAAACAGGGACCTTAAATAATATGTTAGAGGAACTAGACCTAATGGACTTATACAGAACATTTTATGCCAAGGGCTCATGGATCTTTCTACAGGACAGACCACATTCTGGGTCATAGAACAAGTCTCAACAAATTAAGAAAGATTGAAATTATGGAAAGCATTTTCTCTGACCACAATGGAATGAAGCTAGAAGTCAATAGTGATGGAGAACTGGAATAGGCACAAATGTATGGAAGTTAAACAACACACTCAGAACAATCAGGCCAAGGAGGAAATTGCCAGAGAAATCAGTACCTGTCTCAAATTAAATGAAAATGAGAACACAACACATACGGGTTGCAGCTAAATCAGTGCTAAGAGAGAAATTTATAGGCCTAAATGCCTACATTAAGAAAGAAGAAAGAACTAAAATCAAAGACCTAACTGCACACCTGGAGGAAATAGAAAAAGAACAATGAACTAATCCCAAAGCAAGCAGAAGGAATGAAATAATGGAGATTAGAACAGAATTACATGAAATTGAGAATAAGAAAAAACATTAGGAAGAATTAACAAAACCAAAAGCTGGTTCTTTGAGAAGATCAACACAATTGGCAAACCCTTACCTAGATAACAAAGAGAAAAAGAGAGAAGATGCAAAAAAAAAAAAATCAGAAATGAGAAAGGGGATATCATCAGCAACCCCTCTCTCGCACTTTGAAAAACTGTATGTCAACAAGATGGACAATTTAGATGAAATGGATGAATTTTAAGAAACACACAATGCAACCTACATTGACAAAAGAAGAAATAGAAGAACTCAATAGACCAATTACATTGAAATTCATTATGGAAATAAATATCATCCTCAATTACTGAATATAAAATGGAATTGGAATTGTGCCTTTGCCTGCCTTTTCTTCACCTTTTGCTTTCATGACAAAACCTTAATTTCCAAAATTCTGCTTTCATAGTAATATCTGACTTTAAATATACTCTTTTTTCCCCCATAATAGATGTAGCCATTGATGCCATCTGGTCCTAGATTAGGTCACATATTTACAGCTTCTTCACATATCTTCCAAGCATCACTGTCATGTTCATTGTTGTATTCCCACTATAAGTCTGGCAAACGGTAGGTGCTTATTAAATATTTGTTATTTAATTGAAAAAGTATAGCAAAACTGGGCGGTTTCCATATCTTATACCCAAATATTTGCTTATAGTGAAAAAAAAAATCTAGAGTCAAGCGTGGTAAGTTTTTCCTGGGCTGGAATATAGAGCAACAAGAAAATTTAGTCAATACTTGAAAATTTATTCAGTAATAGCACCATACTCTTTACATGCATTTTTGCCTCATGGCATCTCCTCTTTTTTTAAAAGGAAATTTTTAATTTTAATTTTTAAGGGAGCTAGATTACATAAATGTTACATAAAAAATAAAGGGGATTCCCATATATCTCACCCCTTCCCCTCCCACACTTTCCCCCATTAACAACATCTTTCATTAGTGTGGTACATTTATTACAGTTGATGAACACATACTGAAGCATAACCAAGATCTATAGATTACATTATGGTTTTTAAAATACATTTTTAAAAAAGATACTTAGATTGCATAAATATTACATAATAAATAAAAGGGCATTCCCATATGCCCCGCTCCCTACACTTGTATGTAATACCAAAACAGGCTGTTAATAATAGGGTGGACTGGGGAAAAAGACTCCAAGTATAAGATATGGACTATAGTAGGTAGTAATATTTTGATGATTCTCTTTCATTGTTTGTAACAAAAGTTCTACAACAATGCAAAGTGTTGGTGGTCAGGTGATGTATGGGAGTCCTGTGTGTTATTCATATTGTTTTTGTAAGTGCACAATTTTTACTATACACTTTTTGTTTATGTGTCCATGTATGAATGGTATACTTCAATAAAATTTTTTAAAATGAAAAAAATTCCTTCCCCTTTAACTTATGCTAAAGCTGTCAATCACGCTTGTAGGGAGAGTGAGAGGAAAAGTTACTGGAGTTGTGTTTCAAGGAACAGCAGGGGTCTGATCACTTTGGCCTCTGTAAGGACTTGGGTCATTATTCTAAGTGAAATGGGAAGCCATTGCAGAGTTTTGAGCAAAGGAATGGCATACTTACGACTTAGCTTCTAGAAAACAGGCTGCTGATTTTTTTCTTTTTAAATTAAATTTATTTTTATTTTTAAAAGATACTTAGGTTACATAAAAGATACACACAAAAATATAGGGGATTCCCACACGCCCCACTCCCTACCCCTCCCACATTTTCCCACATAAACAACATCCTTCATTAGTGTGGTACATTGGTTACAATTGATGAACACATTTTGGAGCATTGCCACTAAGTGTGAATTATAGTTTACACTGTAGTTTAAACTCTTTCCCACATAATTTTCTAAGTTATGACAAGATATATAATGGTCTATATCTGTCATTGCAACGTCATTCAGGACAATCCCAATGTCCCGAAAATGCCCCCATATTATATCTATTTTTCCCCTCTCCCTCCCCTCAGAACCTCTGGGGGCCACGGCCTCCACATCAATGATGAAAGTTCCTCCATTGCTAGAATCATATAATAAGACTAGAGTAGAATAACAGTAAGTCTACTCTAGTCCATCATTCATTCCCAGTCCTGAGAATTTTGGGATGCTGATGCCCACTCCAGCCCCTTATGTCTAGTTTCAAAACAGCAGCCCTGAGTGAATATGAAGGAGAGACAGGGGTTAAGGGCAGGGAGGAGCTGCTCGTGGCTTGGCCCAGGGCTGAAGCAGTGAAAAGTTGTGGAAAGCAACTGAATTCTGGATATGTTTTGAAGACAGAAGGGAAAAAAACAACAACTGAATTTCCTGATAGATGAAGAAAGGAGTATAAGATAGAGAGGGATGACTCCTAAGTTTTTTTGCCTGAGCAACCAGAGGTTGGCAATGCCATTAAATAAGGGAGTGAAGTGTGCAGTAGCAGCAGCCATGGACATCAAAGAAATAAATCACAAAACATGTTTCTAATATAGGACACCACTGGGTCTGAGCTATGGAAATTAGAATGAATCTTTGCAATATTAATTGAACATTTCTGGGACTGCCTGAGATTTAAGGGCAGTCTAGTTTTTGTATTCACTAGACCTTAAAACTATAAATCAGCGGTTACATTTTGTATGGCTAAAACTTTAAGGTAAATGCTCTTTTGATAGAAAATTAACTATAGGATATTCCAGGAATCAAAGCCACTTTTTCATTTTCCTTTCTTGCTTGGCTAGTTGGAATAAATTAACATTTTACACATTTTACTGTAAGTTGAATATTTACTTACTGTTGACAATTATTGATTATTTTTTGCTTCTAAGACATTTTGGTCTAAACAAATGGCACTTGAAAATCTGTATATTCCGTTTAGTTTGAAATTATTGAAATATTACTTTAACTCACTCATTTTGCAGGTCAATTAATAGTGTCTTTTGCTTTTATAACATGAAGTCTGTTTGAATGTTTGACTTCATGAAAGGCTAATATAGGAAGTGTTCTGTTGCTTGTATTGGTGGTGATGTTTCTCACCAACTCTTCTGTTAAACCCTATCTTGAATATGAAGCATTTTGTCCACATATTGCTGCAATATACCCTGGTCCTGTAATCCATTCAGATAAATTGGGTGAAATGAATGTAGTGCAAATCTAGTCAGCCCTGACGGTATTAATTAGATCTTAAAATGAACTCCAGCCCAAATATACATTTCCAAATTGCCATTTTCATAGATCACAATTACTCAAGATTAATAATCATATGAAATGTTATAGTTTAGTAGATTTGTTAAATTATGAAAACTTAAGAATAAAAGCAATAAGAAAGTGTTTTGTTTTCCATGTCTCATGAGACACAATATCATCAGACTTTACAAACTGTCATGTATAATATAAACCTATTTAAACTAGTTTTTATTTTTTTAAAAATTGAGGTAAAATTGACAAATACTCAGATGCATTGATATTAAATGTTCAGTTCAGTGAGCTTTGACAATTTTAAGAACCCAAATATTATCACCCAGCCATAGACCAGCACTGTCCAATAGAATTTACCACAATGAGAATAATGTTCTATTTCTGTGCCGTCCAATAAAATAACGACTAGCCAGTCACATGTCACTAGTGGCCACAGTATGGGACAATGTGACACTTGGTAGTACTTGTCAACAGGATTCTAGGAGAGAACTGAACCCTAATACCCAAAGGCATACACTGTTTCTAATGAATTACCTTCTACCCTGTGCATCCAGAATGGTACTAGCTTTGTATCATTATTAGGAGAATTAAGAAAATAAACACTCAAATAATTTTTTATAAGGCACAATTCTCTTACAGCCTGCAGTTTGGGAAAGGCTTTCCTAGAAAATCCCCTCTTTTCCCTTTCCAGTCAATACCACCCTGTCCCTCTTGTGGCACCCCTTAAGAAACCCACAGTTCTTTTGTCTATCCCCGTAGACTGTTTTTGTCTTTTCTTTGACTTGTTATAAATAGAAGCATATGGTGTGTTTTCTTTTGTGACTGCTTTCTTCAGCTCAAAAGATTTTTGAGATTTATTCATGTTTTGTGTATCAATAGTTCATTCTTTTATATTACTAAATAGTAGCACATTGTATCAACATACCACAATTTATTTACCTTTCTCCTGTTGAAAGACATTTGGGTTATTTGCAAGTTTTTGGCTATTAAGAAATAGTCTGCTATGAATTTTTTGCTACAAGACTTTTTGTGGGCATATGTTTTCATTTTTCTTGACTAAATATCCACAAGTAGAATCATGGGTCATAGAGTAAGTATATGTTCAACTTTATAAGAAACTGCCAAAAAGTTCTCCAAAGTGTTTTTTCTGTTTTACACTCCCACTAGCAACATATGGAAGTTCTAGTTGTTCCACAGCCTAATTAGCATTTTTGGGTTTTTGCCATTCTGTTGGGTAATGAGTAGTATCATATTGTGTATTTAATTTGCATTTACCTTATGATTAATGGTGTCATGTGCCCCTAGGTCATTTGCATTTCTTCTTTTTCCGAGTCTTTTGACTGTTAAAAATATTGGGTTGCTTGTGTTTATATCGTTCATCTAAATATTGGGTTGCTTGTGTTTATATTGTTCATCTGTAGATGGTCCTTATGTATTCTGACTCATCTATTCATGTTATTAATGGTGACTTTTAATGAGCAAAAGTTTTTAATTTTTAGGAAGTCCGATTTATAATATTTTTAAATGGTGTGGAGCAAGTTACTACACTGTGTATTGTGGGAACACAAGCATAAGTACAGTAGACTTTCAACAATGAATGCTTTATTATTTACACAGCACCAAGGATCCAAAAGAGCAGGGGAAGATGTCTGATTATGGCCAGAACCCTGGGGGAGGCCAGCTGCTCGGTTCAGGGGCCACAGCTTCATACACCTTGCTTCAAGTTGGAGATGAAGACCACTTGTGCTGCCTGAATGATTGGGTTTTATACGCCCCATGGGGAGGGGACCCCACCAAAGCAAAAAGCATTTGCCTGGCAAGCAACTGAGATTGGATAAAACTTAATGTCTTCCTTAGGCTGCCTACCTTCTCTTGTGAAATGGAAGCATACTGAATACTTGCATACAAAGAAGCACAAATGGAAAATACCAAATATCTGCACACAAACAAGCAAGAGAAGAAAAGGAGGGGGGATAGGCAAATGTTGAGAGATGACCACTGAGTGTGTCCATGGCTTCCCCAGCAAATAGTATTTTCTGTGCCTAAAAATTTTTTTTACTTACTTCAGATCATAAAGATATTTTCCTATATTTTCTTCTGTTAGCTTTATGGCTCTGGCTTTTACATTTAGGTTATATTTCATTTCAAATTAACAATTGCATATAATGTTAGATAGAGGTAGAAGTTAATTATTTCAATATCCAGTTGTCCCTAGACTATTTGCTAAAAAGTCTTTCCTTCTCTCTTTTATGAGAACATGGCATCTTAGTCAAAAATCTTAATTATACTTGAAAGTCTATCTCTGGGCTTACTATTATAGTAGCCTGGAAGTGAAGTAATATAAATATCCCAACCTCATTTTTTTTTTTCCCAAATATTTTTGCTTCTTCTGGGTCCTTTGTATTCTCATCTAAATTTTAGAATCAGGCTTTCAATTACTTCATAAAAAACAGCCTTTGGCTTTTTTATTGTTTTCATTGAATCTATAAATTAACTTGGGGATAATTGACATCTTAACAATAATGAGTTTTTCAGTTCATAAACATTTAATATCTCTTCATTTGTGTCTTTAATTTTTCTCAGCAATATTTTGTAGTTTTCAGGGTAGAAGTCTTAAACATGATAAGTTTGCTTTATTTTTTAGGATTTAATGTTGTGTTTTTGCTATTGTAAATATTTTAAAATTTAATTTTACAATTGTTTATTGCTAGTATATAGAAAGTTAATTGATTTTTTTGTATATTGAGTGTCTTTGTTTCTGTGGTTTTGCTAAATTATATCTAGATTTTTTTGGTAGATTCCATACCAGTAGTTTCAATTGTTAAAAAAAAGTAATTGTGATTTAATACTGCATATATGTAGTTATTTTCTGCATTTCCTGACGTGATCATTTGTATTTCTTCCTTTATTCTGTTAATGTGGCTAATTGCATTGATTGTATTGATTGTCTTAAATTTTTGGATAAATCCTACTTGGTCATGCCATATTTTTAAATATTGCTGGATTCAACTTACTAATACTTAATTTATTTTATTTTTTTAAAGATTTATTTATTTATTTATTTATTTATTTATTTATTTATTTATCTCCTCTTCCCCCCACCCCCACCCCGGTTGTCTGTTCTCTGTGTCTATTGGTTGTGTCTTCTTTGTCCGCTTCTGTTGTTGTCAGCGGCATGGGAATCTGTGTTTCTTTTTGTTGCGTCATCTTGTTGTGTCAGATCTCCGTGTGTGTGTGGCATCATTCCTGGTCAGGCTGCATTTTCTTTCGCACTGGGAGGTTCTCCTTACGGGGCGCACTCCTCGCGCGTGGGGCACCCCCATGGGGGGACACCCCTGCGTGGCAGGGCACTCCTTGTGCGCATCAGCACTGCGCATGGGCCAGCTCCACATGGGTCAAGGAGGCTCGGGGTTTGAACCGCCGACCTCCCTTGTGGTAGATGGACGCCCTAACCACTGGGCAAAGTCTGCCGCCCCTAATACTTTATTATTTACCTACATTCATAGCATTTTTTGGTCTGTAATTATCTTACAATGTCCTTATCAGGTTCTGGTATAAGATTATGATGGCCTCATAAAAAGATTGGAAATTGTTAACTCCTTTATATTCTCTGTTTATGTAAGTTTAGAAATGCTTTTTCTTTTAATATTTTAACAGAATTCATTTTTCTTTAAAGTTTTTTTAAAAATTACAAATTAAATTTTCTTAATAGTATAGAACTATTTAGATTTCCTATTTCTTGTTTTCAAGGAATGTGCCCATTTCATTTATGTTGTCAAATTTATTGGCATAAAATTATTCATAACATCTTGTTATCTCTTTAATGTCTGTAGTGCCTGTTATTATGACCCTCTTTCATTTTTGAAGTTGGTAATTTACTTCATCAATCTTGTTATAAATTTGTCAATATTATTAAACATTTTAAAGAACTGACTTTGGCTTCCTTGATTTTCTCTATTGTTTTATATATTACTGTTTACTGCTTTTATCTTCATTATTCCCCCTTTTCAGCTTATTTTGTAAAGTAAGTTGAAATTTTTAGATGTAATTTTTCTACTCTCCTTTCATTTATTATATAAATTCTTAGTTATGTGTGAAATACTTATTTGCATTCATTTATTGACTCTCTAGACATTCATTCATTGAACATCTGTCTGGTAGATAGTGGGGGGAAAATAATGAACAAGATAGACACAGTCCCTGCCCTTCTGCATTCACAATTTGTTGAGTAAGTGGACAGGGGGAAGAAATGGCAAGGATAATAAATACCATGAAGGAGAATTACAGGGAAATCTTGGGGTTTATAACAGGAGAACTTACACAGACTAAGAATTTGGGAGAAGCATTCCTGAGGAAGTGCAGCTTGACCTGAGACACAAGCATGACTAGTAGTGAACTAGAGGAAGGTGGAGAGAGGAGAGGACTCCAGACAGGAGCATCAGCATGTGCAAGACCCTGCTAGAAGAGGGAGCATGTTGTGGTTGAGGAATTAGGAAAGGCCAGGGTGACTGGAACGTGGAAATGAGAGGGAAAGCAGCTGGAGATGAAGCCTGTCAGTCAGAATTCTCCAGAAAAACCAGTGTGTGTGTGTGTGTGTGTGTGTGTGTGTGTGTATTTACTAAGAGATTTATTTTAAGAAATTTCTCACATAATAGTTGGGGCTGGCAAGTCTCAGATTCATCTGCAGGCTGGCAGGCTGGTAATGCTGGTAAGAGTGAGGTTGCAGTACTTAAATCCAAAATCCGCAGGAGAAGCCAGTAGACTGGGAAGTTATTGTGAGAGTTGATGCTGCTGTCTTGAGACTGAAATCTGTAGGGGAGGCCAGGAGGCTGAGACTCAGAAGAGTAGATGGTGTATTCTTGAGGCAGAATTTCTTCTTTCTGGAATCTTCAATTCTTTCTTTTAAGGCCTCTGACTGATTGGATGAAGGCAACACATATATATCATGGAAGCTAATCTTGCCCACAAAGTATCTCCAAAGCAATATCTAGGCCAGTGTTTGACCAAAAAAACAGGGCACTGTTAACCCTTCTCCTGTTGAGAGACAGTTATCTGCAGAATGCATGTCACCTATATATTCAACTTCACAAGTTTCACCTTTAAGTACTAAGAAGACTTCTGAAATACAAAGTAGATGAAAAACTGATTTTATTCTGCGTTGACACTCCCATTTAATTGTACTTTTTTTTCTGGTGGCTTATGAAATTTTGCACATTTAAAGTTGAAAATGAAAATCTGCCAGTGTCTCACATCTCTTAGAATAGGTTTTTCAAATACATTTAAAATATATATGTATTTTTACTAGAGAAGTTGTGAAATTACAAAACAATCATGTACAAGTGTGGAATTCCTATATAACACCCCTCCACCAACATACTACATTGTTGTGGAACATTTGTTACAAATTATGAGATAATATCATCAGGCTATTACCACTAACTATGGTCTAATGTGTACATTTGGTATATTTTTCCATATTCTCCTATTATTAACACAGTACATCTTTGGCATTGATGCAAGAATATTACAGTATTGATGTTAACTATGGTCCATAGGTTACAGTAATTATATTTTTCCCATGCTTCTACAGATTCTTACCAACTTGCAATAGTGATGTATATTTGTTTTAGTTTATAGAAGGATATTTTTGTATTTGTACTATTAACCACAATTCTCATCCACCTCTGGGTTCACTATGCTCTTCTGTCTCTAGATTATTCTCTAGTTTTCTTTCAATTGACATTTATGTCCCCAGACTACCCTTTTCAGCTACAATCCCAAATATAAACCAGCTGCATTAGTTCTACTCACTGTAATATATTACGATCAACTCTACTTCCTCAATTTTATAGTCAAGCTAATTAAAACTTCTACACACATTAAGCATCAGTTTCCTTCACATCCTTCCTCTTATCTCCTAATAACCCATACTCTAGGTTTTAACTCCGTCCATTTATTCCTTGTATTTAGTTCATATTAGTGAGACCATGCAATATTTGTCCTTTTGTGTCGGCTTATTTCACTTAACATAATGTCTTCAATGTTCATCGATGTTATCATATGTGTCCCACTTTCATTTCTTCTTAGAGGGAAATCTTGGGGTTTATAACAGGGGAACTTACACAGACTAGGAATTTGGGAGAAGCATTCCATCGCATGTACATACCACATTTTGCTTACCCAGTCACTGGTTGATGGATATTTGGGTTGTCTCCATCTTCTGGCAATTGTGCATAATGATGCTATGAACATCGGTGTCCAAATGTCTGATCATGTCTCAATTTTCAATTCTCCTGGATATATTCCTAGTAGAGGAATTGCTGGATCATATGGAAGTTCTATGTTTAGCTTCCTGAGGAACTGCCAACTGTCTTCCACAGAGGTTGCATCATTTTATATCCCCACCAACAGTGAAGGAGTGTTCCTATTTCTCCATATCCTCTCTAGCACTTACTGTTTTCTGTTTTTTTTTTTAATTGGTCACATTATGCAGTGTGAGATGATATCTCATTGCCATTTTGATTTGCATTCCCTAATAGCTAGTGACATTGGACATTTTTTAATGTACTTTTTGGTCATTTGTTTTTCCACTTTGGAGAAATATCTGTTTAAATCTTTTTCCCATTTTAAAATTGGATTGCTTGATCTTTTATTGTTGAGCTACATGATCTCTTTATATAGAATGGAAATAAAGCCCTTATTGGATATGTGATTTCCAAATATTTTCTCCCATTGAGTGGAATGACTTTTCACCTTCTTTACAAAGTCCTTTGAATCACAAAAGTGTTAGTCTGAGGAGGTCCTATTTATCCATGTTTTATTTCATACCTCATGCTTTTGGTATAAAGTTTAAATTAAGACTCCATCACCTACCACCAGGTCTTGAAGATGTCTCCCTACATTTTCTTCTAGGAGCTTTATGGCTCTATATTTTACATTTATGTCTTTGATCCATTTTGAGTTAATTTTTATATAAGGTTGAGATAAGGGTCCTCTTTCCTTCTTTTGGCTGTGGATATCCAGTTCTCCCAGCACCATTTGTCAAATACACTATTCTGTCCCAGCTCGGTGAGTTTGACAGACTTGTCAAAAATCACTTGACCTTAGATGTGAGATCTGTTTCTGAACCATCAGTTTGGTTCCATTGGTCTATGTGTCTATCTTTATGACAGCACAATGCTGTCTTTACCACTGTAGCTAGGAAATATGATTTAATTTCTGGAAGTGAGAGTCCTCTAACTTTGCTTTTTCCTTTTTAAGAAGTTTCTGGCTATTCGGTCTCCTTACCCTTCCAAATAAATTCGATAATTGTGTTTTCCATTTTCTTAAGAGCTGGCGGAATTTTCATCAGGATTGCATTGAATTTGTATGTCACCTTGGGTAGAATTGACATCTTAATGATGTTTAGTCTTCCAATCCATGAGCATAGAATGTTCTTCCAATTATTTAGGTCTTTTTAAATTTCTTTTAGCAATGCTTGTAGTTTTCTGAATACAAGGGCTTCATGTCCTTGGTTAGGCTTATTCTTAAATATTTGATTCTTTTAGTTGCTAACGTAAATGGAATTTTTCCCTGACTTCCTCCTCAGATTGCACATTAATAGTGTATAGAAATACTGTTGATTTTTGCATATTAATCTTGTATCCTGCTGCTTTGCTGAAATTGTTTATTAGCTCTAGCAACTTTTTTGTAGATTTTTCAGGACTTTCTAGGTATAGGACCATATCATCTGCAAATAGTGAATGTTTTATTTCTAACTTTCTGATTTGGATGCCTTTTATCTATTTTTCTTGCCTGTTGCTCTACCTAGAACCTTTTGCACTATATTGAACAGCAGTGGTGACAGTGGTCATCCTTGTCTTGTTTCTGATCTCAGTGGGAAAGCTTTCAGTCTTTTACCATTGAGTACAATGATAGCTGTAGGTTTTTCAAAAATGGCCTTTATTATGTTGAGAAAGTCTGCTTCAATTCCTGTCTTTGGTAGTACTTTTATCAAGGAAGGTGGCTATATTTAGTCAAATGTCTTCTCCATGTCAATTGATAGGTTCATGTGATTTTTCTTCTTCGACTTTTTTAATGTGGTTGTATTAGTCAGCCAAAGGGATGCGGATGTAAAAATACCAGAAATTGGTTGGTTTTTATAAAGGATATTTATTTGGGGTAGGAGTCTACAGATTCCAGGCCATAAAGCATAAGTTACTTCCCCCACCAAAGTCTATTTCCACATGTTGGAGCAAAAAGGTTGCTGACATCTGCCAGGGTTCAGGCTTCCTGGGTTTCTCTGGGCTCAGCTCCTCTGTTTTCTCCACATGGTCAGCTGTAGACTATGAGGCTCTCTAGGCTCTGTCTCCACAAGGTAAGCTGTAGACTATCAGGCAAACAGCTCTGTCTCTCTCCCCAGGGCTTGCTTCTCTTTCCTCTATGAGCTTACTTTTTGGGGATCCAGCTTAAGGTTTCAGCATCAAACTCAAACATCAAAACTCCAACATCAAAAACCCCCAACTCTGGGTGGCGCACTTGGCCCAGTGGTTAGGGCATCCATCTACCAGATGGGAGGTTCATAGTTCAAACCCCGGGCCTCCTTGACCCGTGTGGAGCTGGCCCATGCACAGTGCTGATGCACGCAAGGAGTGCTGTGCCACCAAGGGGTGTCCCCTGCGTAGGGGAGCCCCATGTGCAAGGAGTGCACCCTGTAAGGAGAGCCGCCCAGTGTGAAAGAAAATGCAGCCTGCCCAGGAATGGTGCAGCACACAGGGAGAGCTGACACAACAAGATGATGCAGCAAAAAGAAACACAGATTTCCGTGCCACTGACAACAACAGAAGCGGACAAAGAAGACGCAGCAAACAGACACAGAGAACAGACAACCGGGGTCGGGGGAGAGAAGGGGAGAGAAATAGATAAACAAATAAATCTTAAAAAAAAAAAATCCCCAATTCTGTCTTTTGCCATGCCTTTTAATGCCCTAATGACATGGCCCAATCAAAGCCCTAATCATAACTTAATCATGCCCACGTACAGACCAGATTACAAACATAATCCAGTATCTATTTTTGGAATTCATGAACATATCAAAATGCTACAGTTTATGCTCTGTTATGCTGATTGATTTTCTTGTGTTGAACCACGCTTGCATGTCTGGTCAAAAACCTACTTGATCATGAAGAAAAATTCTTTTAATGTGCTGTTGGATTTGATTAGCAAGTATTTTGTTGAGGATTTTTGCAGCAGTATTCATTAGGGAAATAGGTCTGTAATTTCCCTTTTTCATAATACCTTTATCTGGCTTTGATATTAGGGTGATAATGGCTTCATAGAATGAGTTCGGTTGTATTCCTTCTTGTGCAATTTTTTGGAAGACTTGGAGTAAGATTGGTATTAAATCTTTGAATGCTTGGTAGAACTTACTTGTAAAACCATCTTGTCCTGAGCTTTTCATTTTGGGGAATTGTTTGATGACTGTTTCAATCTCTTGACTTGTGATTGGTTTGTTGAGGTCTTCTATTTCTTTTCAGGTCAGTGTAAGTTGTTTATACATTTCTAAGAATTTTTCCATTTCATCTACATTGTCTAGTTTTTTGTTGTAAAGTTGTTCATAGTATCCTCTTATAATCTCTTTAATTTTGTGGGATCAGTAGTAATGTGCCCATTTTCATTTTTTATTTCATTTATTTGTATCTTCTCTCTTTTTTTCATTGTCATTCTAGCTAAGGGTTTGTCAATTTTGTTAATCTTGAATAACCAACTTTTGATTTTGTTAATTTTCTCTATTGTTTTTTTCTCAATTTCATTTATTTCTGCTCTGATCTTTGCTTTTCTCTTCCCTTTTGCTTGATTTGGAAATAGTTTGTTGTTCTTTTTCTAGTTCCCCCAGCTGTGTAGTTAGGTTATTGATTTTAGCTCTTTCTGCTTTTTTAATGTAAGCATTGAGGGCTATAGTATGTTAAAAAATACAACTTAGAAAATAGAATGGAAAAAAAGAGCTGGATGATTGATGAGAGAAAAAAAGAAAGGAACAATTGAATAAGATCAATATCCAACTAAAGGCGAGCGCATGTGACATTGATCTAGCCAATGAGAAGTAAGTGGAAGTGATTGTTAGGGCTTCTGGAAAAACATTTTATAAAACTTCATAAGCACATGTCTTCTGCTCTTTTCCTTTCCCCTTTTCCTGGCTTAAGTATAGATGAGATCCTGCAAATGAAGCATTCATCTCACAACCTAGAGATCAGCATGAGGAAAATTGCCACCTGAAAAGAACTGGAAAGTGAGAAAAGAGTTTGTGTCCCTAATGGCATAGTCAGCCCTGAACTGCCTATCTCTGGACTTATTGTTATATGACTGAAATTGAACCCCAATTTTTTAAGGCACTGTGTTGCAATTTTTCTATTGCTTTTAGCCACATGCAATCCTATTTCATCAACATGGAACACCAATGGTACTATGAATAATATATACAGATAACAATAATATAAAAAAATTGTAACTATTAGAAGCACAGCCCTTCCTTTGCTTGCACTCCTTAGGTTCTAATATGTTGTGTTCTTGTTTTCACTTGTTTTGAGATATTTATTGATTTATCTCACAATTTCTTCTTGACCCACTCATTATTTAAGAATGTGTTGTTTTATCTCCACATATTTGTGAATTTTCCCTTTTTCTGCTTGTTGTTGATTTCCAACTTGATTGCATTATGATCAGAGAAAGTGCTTTGTAGTATTCAATCTTGTTGACTTTATTGAGATCTGCTTTATAACCCAACGTATGGTCTATTCTGGAGAAAGATCCATGACCACTTGAGAAGAATGTATATCCTGCTGTTTTGGGTGCAATGTTCTGTATATTTCTATTACGTTTAGTCCACTTATCATATTATTCAAGCTTTCTGTTTTTTTTTTTTTTTTATTGATCCTCTGCCCAGATGTTCTATCCAATGCTGAGAGTGGGGTATTGAAGTCTCCAACTATTATTGTAGAGATATCTATTTCTCCCTTCAGTTTTGCTAGTGTTTGCCTCATGTAATTTGGTGCATCCTGGTTAGATGCATATACATTTATGATTGTCACTTCTTCCTTTTTTTTTTTTTTTTCTGGGCCTTTTTTTTCTTTCTTTCTTTTTTTAATGTTACATTAAAAAAATATGAGCTCCCCATATACCTCCCACCCCCCCTCACCCCATTCCTCTCCCAATAACAACAACCTCCTCCAACATCATGAGACATTCATTGCGTTTGGTGAATACATCTCTGAGCACCACTGCACCTCATGGTCAGTGGTCCACATCATAGCCCACACTCTCCCGCAGTCTACCCAGTGGGCCATGGGAGGACATACAGTGTTTGGTAACTGTCCATGCAGCACCACCCAGAACAACTCCAAGTCCTGAACATGGCCCCACATCACATCTCTTCCTCCCACTCCTTACCCCCAGCAGCCACCATGGCCACATTCTCCACACCAATACCACATTTTCTTCGATTACTAATCACAATAGTTCATGACTAGAATATCAGTAAATCAACTCTAATCCATACTCTATTCCTCCATCCTGTGGACCCCAGAATGGTTGTGTCCATTCCACATCTATATCAAGAGGGAGCTTAGATTCCACATGGCTGCTGGATGCAACTCTCCTGCTTCCAGTTGTAGGAACTCTTGGCTCCCTGGTGTGGAGGTTGACCCTCTTCGCCTCCATGTTAGCTGAGTGGAGTAAGTCCAATAAACCAGAGTGCAGGAGTTGCAAGTCTTCTGAGGCTCAGGGCCCAGCTATCACATGGTCAGTCCAGAGATTCAGGTCCCTCGGGCATACATTAAACCCCAGCACCAACCACAGTTCCGGCAAAAATAACAGGAGAGACTTGTGCAAAAAGATCACATCTGAGTCCAGCTCCATCACACAGAAACACAAACTCCAAAGTAGGGCCAAGTGACATGGCACTGAACTCCATCTGCCATGACCACAGAATCTCTGGGTCTCTGCAGCCCTCAGAAGAACCAATACCTGGGGTTGTATCTACTTTATCTGTCTTTGGGACTCTGCTGAGGTGTGCATAAGGGCAACCCCTCTGATAAACTCCCGGCTCTTTTCGGAGACTCATAGCCATATAAACTCATTTGTCCTTTCCATTTCCCCCTTTTATTCAGGTCAAAAAGCATTTTTAACTCCTGGTATTATATGTAGATTGAGATATTCTGCTGGTCTGAGTTGACCCTTTTATTCAAGGTCATTTTCTAGTTACATCATCAGTTGGTACTTGGTAGTAATCCCTCGGTGCCAAGGAGGCTCATCCCCGGGAGTCATGTCCCAGGCTGGGGGGAAGGCAACACATTTATATGCTGACTTTGTGAATTGCCCTTTTTATTAACATGTAATGGCTTTCCTTGTCTCTAATGACAGTTTTCCTTTTAAAGTCTATTTCATCTGATATAAGTATAGCTACTCCATGTGGAGACTTATCTTGTTCCTTTGACTAGGCCGTTTCTGTTTCTTGGTATGGATTATAATTTTTTGTTGGTGTTCACATCTGTCTTACTAGATGTATTTATTCTGGGTGCAGTTTCTTTAGTTTAGGGCTTAATTGCCTTCTCTCTTGTTGGTTGTGTTGTAAAATCTAATGATCCACTCTGGAGCACCCAACAGTTTAAACCATGTAGGGCAAAAGCACCTGCAGTTGCCCAGAGAGGCTGAAAAACACCAGCCTCCTTCTTTCTTATGGCAGTGAGGTGGGGATGGAATTGAAGGCACTCAACAAACCAGTCTGTGTCTGCTTAAAGTGCCTATAGTTGCCCAGAGAGGCTTAAGAAACACCAGTCTCCCTTCCTATTCTATGGGGGGTGGGGTGGGTGGGGATGGAATTGAAGGCTCTCAACAAACCAGTCCAAGTGAACTGAAGGCAGTTGCAGTTGCCCAGAGAGGCTGAGGAAACACAGTTATCCTCCTGTCCTATTGGAGGATGGGGATGGAGATCCAGGTGTCCGACTATCGAGTCTGTGCCAGCTGAAAGCACGTGTGGTTAACTGGAGTGGAGGGTGCTGGTTATCTCCAGCCTCCTCCTTGACAGAGGTGGGGCTAGGGCCTAGGCTAGGGCTGCAATCTGACCTGGGTGGAAAGAAGCTGGTTCTTACCATCACTGTGATTTTCATTCAATCTTACTTCCCATCAAGGTGGAGTTAAAATGGCAGCTACAGGCCTCTTTTTGATGTAGACAGGTTCAAACTTTAGCTGTTCTTAGGATTGTACTTTAGCCAGCCAAGTTTAGTAATCAGGAGCTGAAGTAGGTGCCTAATTGTCCCTTCCTTCCCTGTTTTTGGGAAATAGACCTTCCAACTCCAGCCATGGAATAGCTCCTGAGGTGGCTTGTATTGCCAGTAGAGGATGGGCAGTGGTGTGGAATGCTCTACTAAGGAATCTTCATTGTTGATGTGCATTCTCCTCCTTCCATTCTTTCAAGTATGTTGCAGGATGCTCTTCTGTTCTCCTGGAGCCTCCAAACAGGTGCTTTAGATAGCTCTGGGTGATTACTAACTGCCCTGTAGGTGAGCTGATTCTTGGAGCTCCTTATTCTGCTATCATCTTGCCCTTACCTTCAAATACATTTTGAATATGAATTTTAAACATTCATATAATTTTTTAAACTGCCAAAATTCAGTGTTTATATTGGCACAAAATGCAGTTTCTTATCCATCTACCTTTGACCTATCATATTTACAATTTCTCTATCTAATCGTCTATATATCTTAAAAAGTTGTTGAAATGTGTAGCAGTTTGATATAGTTATGAATTCAGAAAATAGATATTGGATTATGTTTGTAAACTGGTCTATAACTGGGCATGATTAAATTATGATTAGGGCTTTGATTGGGCCATGTCAGTAGGGCGTTGAGTCCCCACCCCTTGGTGTGTGGGGACTCACAGATAAAAGACATGGCAAAGGACAGAGTTGGAGATTTTGATGTTGGAGTTTTGATTTGGAGTTTGATGCCAGAGTCTTAAGCTGGAGCCCTGGGAAGTAAGCATGCAGAGGAAAGAGAAGAAAGCCCCAGTAAGAGAGGAACTGAGCCAGGAGAAGAACATAGAGGAATAGATACAGCTCCTTAGACATGGCAGAAACCCCAGGGGGAGAGACAGAGCTGTTTGCCTGATAGTCTACAGCTTACCTTGTGGAGAGAGACAGAGACTAGAGAGCCTCATAGTCTTAAGCTGACCTTGTGGAGAAACAGGAGACCTGAGCCCAGACAGAAGCAAGCCCTGGGAAGAGAGGAACATAGGAAGCCTGAACCCTGGTGGACATCAGCAACCATCTTGCTCCAACAAGTGGAAATAGACTTTGGGGAGGGAAGTAACTTATGCTTTGTGGCCTGGTAACTAATCTATCCAAACTAAATACCCTTTATGAAAGCTAACAGATTTCTGGTATTTTGCATCAGCATTCCTTTGGCTGACTAATTCAGAATGTTTAGCCTTAGTGGTTATTTAACAATTGTGCTGGGAGGAAATAAGATTTCATCAATACATTTAATTTTAAAAATTGGTTTACATTTATTTTTATGGCTTTTAAAGCAAAATTTTAATAATTCTTTTAAATAGAAAACTTATGAGTATCAGTTGAATGATTATTTTTTTCATTTTTCAATATGAATTAAATGTATCTAGCTTATCTTTAGAAAAAGATGTAAGTTATACAGATTAATTTCTCAGGGGGATTTACCTCCAGCAATAAATTAAGGCATAGAGTAAAAGATCTATTGGTTTAAAAGTAAGCCAACTGGGCTTTCATATAGTCAGAGCTATTGTTGATTACCTAGATTTCAAAGAGAAATAACTTCATAATCGTTCTATTTTGTAGAGATGTTGATGGCATTTTAGGTTTAATATTAGGGAAGAATGTTTTAAGGAGGGCATACATTTAGATATTAATTGAAAATTATTTCATATTGCTTTCTAGTATTTCTAAATAAACTTCTGTTAGTTTGCTTGATTGTGATACAGCATATTTTTGATAAATATTTTAATGGATATAGCATAATCCTTGAATAAAGAAACAATGTATATCTTCCTGCTATGACTACCATTTAGAATTGCATTCTTGGAGTATTTGATTTTATTTGTATTATCTAATTCATTATTTCCTAAATGTCATTGCACCCATTATAACATTTTCTCTAGTTCATAATGCAGTGATAAAAATGAGGGTAATACTGTATGTTTTTTTTTATAAAACTGCATGTTTAATTTTATAGAGTGTCCTTTATTCTGAGATTATACTTTTCTTATGAGTTTACATTATACTTTATCTTAGAAATCATGGTGGTAATAGATAGTGGTTGACAATTTGATTTATGAGATGTACTTATTTGGCCAAATAAAAAGTTTGCAACATCAGGTTCATAAATATTTAAGTTTGGAATTTAGCCAAACTTATATACCTAAGAACTACTAATTCAGTTAATACTAATTTTTCCAAACTCTTAATAGTAAGGAGGAAAAAAAACTGAAAAGCTCACCAAAAGATATCTGACATAGTGACAGAAATGAAATTCATCCATTTGAAAGTAAATGTTCTGACTCTAGTTATTACGGATACTTGTTTTACCCTATGGTAGAGGGCCTGGTCCAGTGTACTGATGTAACTTTTAACCAGACCTCCTGATTTTGTTCATATGGACAAGATATTTAAAAAAATTAGGTGCAGTTAATTGAATTAATCCTAGTTTTCCATCTGTGACTTATTCTCATTGGTCCATTCAAAGTATCCTCACCTCATCCTTCCTTTTCTTGGTTCTCTTTTATCTCTCATAACTCTCTTCCATTTTCCTCTAACTAGAAACCATTTTTATGTTTTCAGTTTATTTTAATTTGAATATGCCTCTCCAAGTGCATTTTGTTAAATATGCATACATTTTTTATTTCCATCAATAATATTCTTATATATTTTTCTGTTTCTTACATTTAAAATTGAACACTCTGAGATCTTTCATGTTTCAATTTGTACATTGAATGCAACTTCTAAGTACTGCATACTACTTCATGGTATGTGTCAAGGAACTTTGAATTCAGTAGTTCTTAAATTTAAAAACACAAATTTCTAACATTGCCTCAAAATTAAATATTCTGCTCATGGACAGAGTTAACTGACTGGAAGCGAAAAACTATTTGCAAAATCTAACAGCAACAAGAGTTTAATATCTAGAATAATAAATGACTCCTGCAAATCAACTAAACAATCCACTCCATGAAAAAGACCAAAGAAGATGAACATGAAATCTACAGAAGAGCACAACTCAGAAAGCTGAGAGACATGTGACAAGACAGGCACAATAATGAGTAGTTTAAGACATGCAAATTAAAGCAAAATGGGACTTTTGTTTTTAAATTATTAGCCTGGGGAGAATGGTATGGCTTAAGCATTTGTGCACCTCCCTCCCACATTGGAGGTCCTGGGTTCAGTTCCCAGTGCCTCATAAAGAAACAAAGAAAACGAACAGACAGAGCAAGTACAAACAATGAAGGGGTGGGGAGAAATAAATAAAAAATAATGATAAAAAAATTACTAGACTGGTAAACCTTAAAAAGATGGGTAATACCAACTGAGATATGAAGGCATAAGGATTCTATTGCACTCCTGGTGGTAGTGGAGAGCAACCTGGCATGACTTATTCAGATTAAATATGTGTACCTTATAACTCCACCATTCTGCTTCTAAGTACGTATCTCAAGAGAATTGAGTGGACACGCATGAGGATGTTCTTTGTAAAAGTGTTTCTGGAGGCAAGAATTGGAGACAACCTGGATGTCAGCAATGTGGACATAGGATAGGTTAACTAGGAGGCTCATCGATGGAAAAGTGGGTAGGTAAATTTGGAGTCTATCACCAGAACAGGGGGTAGATTCATCTCCAAGACAATGGTCAGCTAAACCTGGGATTTGTCACCAGGCAAGGGAGTAGGTAAACCTTGAATCTATCACCAGGACAGTAGAAAGGTAAATGAGGATGCCCATTGCTGGGGTAGCAGGTGGTAAACATGGAAGCCCGTTTCCAGGACAGTGGGTTGTTAAACCTGGAGTTCCATCACTAGAAAGTGGGTAGGTAAATTATGGAGGATGTGGGTGTTTGGATGCCAGTAATCCTATAGTAGGAGTGTGGGATTTTAAATAATTTGTATTTTTCTGCTTTTAAATTAAAGTCACTTAAAGTGCCAACTTAAAACTCTTTTAGGTCACTTAAGAAAATGGAAGTATACTTTACCAAATTTTTTAAAGTCTGAAAACTAGAGTGTGAAGACATGGTTCAGGATTTCTGGACTTTCTTCCTCCACCTCTCACTTATCTTCAAATACTTTTTAAATTTAAAAAAAATCAAAAAGAACATTTAATAAAGTCTAATAGTACTAAAAGGATTACGACTAAAATTGCAGTCTCCTGCTACATCTCTTTCTATCCTCAAAGTATCCCTCCCTGAGGCAACCACTTTCAACTCATTTAACTACATTTTAATATTCACCTCCATAATTTAAAATTATATATTTATATCACTCTCTCAATTTATTAATTTGAGACATTTATTTAAGCTTGAATATTATAGATCAAGATTTATGCTATATTGCAACACTCCATTTTCTCAATATGTAATATGATTGGCTATATTATAACTTTTGGTTAAATTAATATTTAGAGTTTTTGTTTTTATTATACTTAAAATATTGTTCTCTGTACATATTGTTTGTAGTACCATTAGTGTTCTATGTTGATGAAATTGGATTGCATGTGGCTAAAAGCAATAGAAAAATTGACAACGGTGCCTTAAAAAATTGGGGTTCAATTTCGGTCACATAATAATAAGTCCAGAGACAGGCAATTCAGTGCTGACTATGCCACTAAGGACACAAACTCTCTTCTCACTTTCCATTTCTTCTCAAGTGACAATTTTCCTCATGCTGATCTCCTCTAGGTTGTGAGATGAATGCTTCATTTCTAGTATCTTATCTATATTTAAGCCAGGAAAAGGGGAAAGGAAAAGAGCAGAAGACATGTGCTTGTGAAGTCTTCTTACAGAATGTTTTTCCAGAAGCCCTAACAACCATTTCCACTTACTTCTCAATGTCACATGCTCTCGCTTTTAGTTGGATATTGGTCTTCTTTAATAGTTTCTTTCTTTTTCTTCTTTTTTCATCTATCATCTTTTTTTTCCCCATTCTATTTTCTAAATTATATATTTTTAACTTACTATTTTTTTCTAATTTTATTTGCCACATTTTAATTTACAAGAATTTATGCTTCTTTTTGTTCTTTTTATAGCAATCCATATCTTGTTTCATTGAAATAATTTCTTCTCTTATCTCTTTGAGGATATTATGATGATTTCTTTGATGGTTGCTTCTGTACTTGGTGTTGTGTTTCCTTAGAGTCCCTTATTTTACTCGCTTCTTTGCGTTTTCTGAAATATCTGAGGATCCATAAGCATGAGGTAATAAACAGGTGATTAGATATACTAGATACAATAGTGGAGCTTTTATTTTTTTAAAGATTTTTTATTTTTTATTTATTTCTCTCCCCTTCCCCCCCCCCCCCAATTGTCTGCTCTCTGTGTCCATTCACTGTGTGTTCTTCTATGGCCGCTTCTATCCTTATCAGCAGCACCGGGAATCTGTGTTTCTTTTTGTTGTGTCATCTTGTTCTGTTAGCTCTCTGTGTTTGCAGCACCACTCCTGGGCAGGCTGCACTTTCTTTCACGCTGGGTGGCTCTCCTTATGGGGGGCACTCCTTGCGTGGGGGGCACCCCTATGCAGGGGACACCCCTGTGTGGCACGGCACTCCTTGCACACATCAGTGCTGTGCGTGAGCCAGCTCCACACAGGTCAAGGAGGCCCAGGGTTTGAATCGTGGACCTCCCATGTGGTAGGTGGACGCCCTATCCATTGGGCCAAGTCCGCTTCCCAATAGTGAAGCTTTTTGTTCACTGGGTTTCATTGTTAGGTTACTGACTTAACTGGAAAACTCTGAAGTGTCAATAATTTAAATCTCTGTAAGGCTAGTCAGATTCTTGAGAGGAAGATTCTTCATTTTCCTGCTTGGTGGTATAAGCCTGATTGTTGGCTTGCCGAGAGCTGTTAAAGCACCTACTGTTTATGAAGCATAAATTCATTTAAATTCCTTGTTTTCAGCTGAGCACTTCACCCCTTACCAACCGTGGTGCCTGGTATCTTTGAATCTATTATGTCTCTGATCAAATAAATACAGAAAAGAAATCTCTGGTTTCTGGTGGTGGTGGTGGTAAGGGTTATTCACCTACGGAAATGTGGATGATGGTGGGGAGTCTATATGTCTAATTGTTCCTTATTAGATTTTCCACCAATCTCCCTGTTTTCATTCAACCCCCTCATCTTATTCAGTTCTATCACCTGTAAGTGTTGAACTCATGAACCTAATCAGGATCAGTGGGTCAAACTGTCTTCCAGTTATTATTCTCTGAGGACTCTGAGGTCTAATGATGTACTATTCTGTATTACTATTCTCCTTAGCTTATAAAGGAGATTATATACTACTCTCTTTTGAATATATCTCCCAGTTTTTGAATATGGAATTTCCGTTTCTTTTTCTACTTTTGATTTTTGGGAGCTATCTTAAAGAAGAAAAGGTGAGAAAGGTCTCTATTTGTCATCCTGAAAATCAGAAATCCTTACAAATGCTTCTTGTCATTGATTGGCTCTCTAAGAATGACTGTGATGAATTTTAGTGTGCAGGAAGTTTATTAGGGAATGCTCTTGGGATCAAGTTTCATGGAAGCGAAGGGAAGGAGATGAATCAGAGTGAGGCAGAGGTAGAAACTGGGAGGTGATGTAGTCTCAGGGAGGACCTCAGCTGACTCTACCAGGAGTTCTGAAGCTGCGATAACTTTCAGAATTGTCGGGCCTTGTGGTAAGGCCTTTATACTCCTGTATCAATCAGTCATTGTATGTAGGCTGGCCCTGTGAAGTCTTATATTTTATGTATAAAGTCTTAGTTTATTCATCACTTGGGCAATTCAAAATTGCCATCCCCTTCCATTGATTCCAAGGTGATGCACAATTGGTGATAAATCTGAACTCATTTACCATTTAAATGCCACATTATAGACCATAATTGCCAAATAAAAACACAAAGTCATCTATCTCTTGAAGAAAATTGAGGTCATGCAATGTGATGCCTCTTGCAGACCCCATACTTGCCAACTGGTTTCAGTGCAGCCATTGTAAAAAGGGAGGCTTCCTGTGTAGGTGTGAAGAGAGGGTGACCTTGGTCCAGGTGGCTCTCTCCAGGTGAAGGCAATTTCCGGAGAAGGCAGCTATCAAAGGGCTGTAAACTGGCAGCTGGAAGAAAAGGTCCTTTCTTCCTGAGGGTAGAACAGGGCGGCTCATCACAGCATCCTCTCTATACTTCTTTACATTCAAACCCGTTGAGCTGTGATTCTCTGTGCCTCTTTTCCTCATATTGTTTTCTCTCTTTAGATCATGAATCCATACTTCTAATTTTGGCTGTCTAGAATTCTGCTGTTTTTCAAGAACTAGCTCAAATGTCCTTTTTTTAATAAAATCTCCACTAATTATCCTAATGAAAGAGATATTTTCAACATTTGAAATCCCATTGACTCTGGATTCTATCTTTAACATGGCACATGGCATATTCTGCCTTAATTGTGGTTAATTATATAATTATAACTTACAAGAGTGTTAGCTCCTTCTGGGCAAAGAACAAGGGTCTTATTGAAACTGCTACATATTAGGGACTCAGTAAATTTTCTTTGAATTTAATATTTATTGAAATATGCTGACTATAGGTCTAGACAACCAGAGGATCATATTTTATAAATGCCAAAAAATACACCACCTGACAACAGCAGCTAATTCTCTTATCCTGCCTTAAAAGAAAGCAATGTGTTCAGCAATATTTCAAAGTTGTTTGCATCTGGTATAATATTTTAATGGAAGGGGTAATAAAAATATATAAATCAAGTTGAATTTTTGGAAAAAATAGCATATCTTTTGTTTGCCAAAGGTTTTTGGTATGAATGGATTCAGAACTTAATCCCATTAAGGACCCTTTCTACATACCTTTAGTGCTAGTGATTTATATTTTGGTTTTAAAGGGTTCATATTTTCATTAATTAAAGCTTTTCTTCGTAACGCATATTGGAGGTCCTCAGCTGTTGAATTATTTTCAAGTACAAACAATCATTTAATTGAAAGGAACTAAGTCCATCGGAGACATAAAAGTATTTCAAACTTATTGGTCACTATTACATACAATTGAGCAATATAGATTTACCAAGTTAATACTCTATGAGTAAAAACCCTAAATAAATGATTATTTAATAGTCCAGCATCTGCTCTTTTCTGATTGTCCTACTTCTTGCAAAAATCCATGCACTTTCTCTAAGAAATCATTGTTTTCTTTTGTATTTGAAACATGTTGATATTCTCTCTTTAAAATTCTCCTTTCTGTTATATCTGGGACTCTTCACCAGCCTAGTTTTCCTCCTTCCCTTATGACTTATCTTTGTTCATCTCTTTTTTTCTGACTTGGATGCTTTATCTCATTCCTTCATTGCATAGGCTCTTAAGTTTTTTTAACCACATGTGACTCAGTGGTCTGTACATATTTCTTAAATGAATGTTTCATGAAACAATACTTATTACATATGGAAAACTCTGATATTTTCTTTTATTTTTCTTCTAATGCAATAAAATTTTGGTTGTGATCTATTAAACTGATTTTACCAATCCTAACCTGCTTTAGAGAGCTAAGCTATTCTTAGTTTCAGCTTTATCACTGACACCTGTAAGTGACTTTTCAACTATTCCTTTTTCTTTATTCCTTCCTTGATCATTTATGCCACCTGTACCCATGCCCTCATCATCTTACAACTGGATTCATAGAGTAATCTGCTGGCTGGTCTCTGCCTGCAGACACCTCCATCCAATTCATTGGCTTCTAATTTGGTTTCAGCACGTCAATACTCTGTTTTTCACATATAGCAGCTATTATGCTGCTTTGGAGATTGGTTTTCTTTAAATGCTCTCTGACTGATTGAACACTTAAATTCCCCAGGAATTTTGTTTATATGGTGACTAAATAAGATGGTACACAAACTTTCCATAATTTGGTCCTAGTCTACTTCACTAGTCATCTCACCTGCTAAATGAGATAATGCCTGACCAGTGGTATGTGCTCAGTATGTGTGGTATCTGGTATCATTATTATGATCCTTTCTTTTCTTTTCTTTTTTTTTTAAATGAACTAAGCATTCTTTTACTATACAGAACAGCAAATGAAAATAAAGTATTATTGAGTTCACAAAACATATATAGGGATCTGTGATTATTTGAAACTGTATGTACCCCAGAAAGCCATGTTCTTAAATTTAATCCTTCCCTGTGGGTGGGAACCCATTGTAAGTAGGACATTTTGAGAAGGCTACCTCATTTAAGGCATGACTCACCATTCATGATGGGTTTTAATCCTCTTACTAGAGTCATTTATAAATAAAATGAATACAGAGAGAGAGAAATCACAGAAGCTGAAAGCAATGAAACCTGGAAGAGAAGGGAGAAACTGACAGATATCACCACGTACCTTGCCATATGGCAGAGTCATCAAAGATTGCTGGCAGCCTGTATTTGGGAAGAAATTGCCTTGATGTTATCTTGATTTGTACATTTACTTGGACTCAAATTGTAAGCAAGTAAATTTCCATTTGTTAAGCCACCCCATTTCATGACATTGGCTTTATTTATTTATTTTTTTCCATGAATCTGAACATTTTTTAAAAATTTATTTATTTTTAAAATTCATTTTTAAAAAATATTACATTAAAAAAATATGAGGTTCCCCATGTACCCTCCACCCCCTCACCCCACTACTCCCCCCCTAGCAACATTCTCCTCCATCATCATGACACATTCATTGCATTTGGTGAATACATCTCTGAGCATCGCTGCACCTCATGGTCAATGGTCCACATCATAGCCCACACTCTCCCACGTTCCATCCAGTGGGCCATGGGAGGATCTACAATGTCCGGTAATTGTCCCTGCAGCACCACACAGGACAACTCCAAGTCCAGAAAACACCTCCACATCTCACCTCTTCCTCCCATTCCCCACACCCAGCAGCTACCATGGCCACTTTTTCCACACCAATGCCACATTTTCGATTACTAACCACAATAGTTCATGAATAGAATATCAGTAAGTTCACTCTAATCCATATTCTATTCCTCCATCTTGTGGACCTTGAATTGGTTGTGTCCATTCCACATCTATGTCAAGAGGGGGCTTAGATTCCACATGGATGCTGGATGCAATCCTCCTGCTTTCAGTTGTAGGCACTCTTGGCTCCATGGTGTGGTGGTTGACCTTCTTCAACTCCATGTTAGCTGAGTGGGGTAAGTCCAATAAACCAGAGTGTGGGAGCTGAAGTCTGTTGAGGCTCAGGGCCTGGCTATCATATAGTCAGTCCAGAGATTCAGATCCCCTGGGTATATCTTAAACCCCAGCACCAACTACATTTCTGGTAAAATAACAGGAAAGGCTTGTGAAAAGAGATCACATCTGAGTCCAGCTTCATCACACAGAAACACCAACTCCAAAGAAGGGCCAACTGACATGGCAGTGAACTCCATCTGCCATGACCATAAGACCTGTGGGTCTCTGTAGCTCTCAGAAGAACCAATACCTGGGGTTGTATCTATTTTATCTGTCTCTGAGACTCTGCTCAGGTGTACATAAGGGCAACCCCTCTGATAACCTCCAGGCTCTTTTTTAGAGATTCATAGCCATATAAACTCATTTGTCCTTTCCATTTCCCCCTTGATTTAGGTCAAAACGTATTTTTTAACTCCTGTTGTTATATGTAGACAGGTATATTCTGCTGGTCCAAGTTGAACCTTTTATTCAAGGTCATTTTCTAGTTATGTCATCAGCTGGTACTTGGTAGTGATCCCTTGGCGCCAGGGAGGCTCATCCTCAGGAGTCATGTCCCTCGCTGGGAGGAAGGCAATGCATTTACATGCTGAGTTTGGCTTCGAGACTGGCCATATTTGAGCAACACAGAGGCTCTCAGGAGGGAACTCTTAGGCACACTGCTGCTCTAGGTCTTGTTCTTATTTCAGGTGCACAGGCTCAAAAGAAAGTCATTAGTATCAGGGGCTCATTGTTGGACCTTCATTCCTTTTTGGTCTTTGCCGTTGCACTTGGGGGGTTGTTGCTGTTCCTTTAGGGACTGTGATAGAGCTCCCCTGGCTAGGAACTCAGCACTCCCTCAGTTGTTGTTTTTAATTGTTTCCACTATGAATATGATCCTTTTTAAACTCTCCATTTGAACTGTGTTCACGCTACTCATGGTATGCTTCCTTTCAGTGTAAGCCAGCCCTTCCTTTCTGTTTGTCTAAATTTTTGTTTTTGCATCAATCCATTGCTGGAAGGCCTCCTCTGACCAGTCCATCTCTCATCCACTTTCTCTACATTTGGACTTCTTAATTGCTATTTGTTTGAACCTTTCATATCTGCTGTGCATATTAGCTACCTTTTGTATTATGTAGTACATACTGTAGAATATTCTTTAGAAGAGTTTTCTTTGGATATGGAGTTTTAAATGATACGGAAAAATAAATGAATAAAAGAAAAAAGAGAAGAAAAAAGGAAAGAAGAAAAGGTAAAGATAGCAGAAAGAAAGGAGGGAAGGAAGGATGGAAGGAGAGGTAAGGAGAAGAGATGAATATTTTATGGTAAAATAAATTTGAGGAATTATGTGTTAAATAAGATTACAGAGCCTTTATTATTGATTTTTGACTGCAGTCTTCTCAGAGTTCTAATGAACAGTAAAAATTTCCCAAAGGTAGAAATTATTTATGGGATTTATCAAGTGTAAATCTATAAGCCATAGATCCCTTTTCTGGCACAGTAGTCTTTTAGGATTAAGATTCCTTAAAAAGCACTATGGGAGACTGTTTGTATAGGGCATTATTATTTCACACATATTTCTTTAGTTTCCTTTCACAACGTTTGTATCTATTAAATACTCTTATTTTCCATGTTTAAAAGATGAGAAAACCAAGACTTAAAGGGGCTTATTCATCTGTCTAAGATCAGAAAGCCCCTAAATGGCAGTGCTAGAATTTGAACTAGGACTTCTAGCTTCCAGAATCCATGCTTAGTCTCACATGTTAAGACAGCATGATCTCTCGTAAACTCTTTTAACTTCAAAAACAGTGTTGTTGGGCAGATTCAGTAAAATACAAATGGCCCTTAAGAAAGGCTAGGTTGGGGAGAAGATGGTGTCTGAGTACATACACCATCATCATCTCTCCTGCAAAGGATTGGCTGAGTGATGACAGAATCCTGCCAGAGCAGGCTGTTTTGGGAACTTACAAAGCAGAAGGTATCTGGATGTCCATCTAGAGAGACTGAAACAAAATTAGTGCTTGCTCAAGGTAAAACTGCAGGTTTCTAACACTGAACTCAGAAGCTGTGGGAAGGTAAATCCCTTCCTCCTAGAGCTAAGGGCTGCAGTGTTCCCTGAGAACTGTGGGTCATGTGGCAGCATTCCCAAGACCCGTGTTCCCCAAATGCATGAGCCCCAAACCCATGTTCCCTGAACCCCAGCAACCCATATTTCACAGAACTATGTACCTGGAGTCCACATTTTCCTGGGCCTCTGTTTCCCGAGCACAGTACTCCTGGAATCCGGCATTGCTGTAGCCCTCTGGTCTCAGACTAACTCCAAGAGTGGAAGGGTTTAGATGGGAAATGCAGGGGGGCCCAAGGAGAGTAGGTTCAATTTTCTGGTGCCCCCCTTTTACTGAGTTTGGAGGAGCATATCATCTGACTTGGGGAGAGCCTAGGAAGAGAGGAGAGGCAAATCTGCTGAGAGACCCCAATTTACCTAAATATCCTGTGATAGGAAACTTGGTCTGGGAGAAGGTGGAGTCAGAAAATTAACTAGCCCCCCTGTAACACACCTAAGGGAGTGGGACAGTAGGACATCCTTTGTAGGCTTCCATTAGCATATTTAGAATTGCTGGCAACAGATGGGTGCTCTCTCTCAAGAAATTAAGAGACATTATTTTCTGAGGTGAGAAATTTAAGTGGTTCACCAGGGAACAATTTGAATCTCCTACAGGAGCCCTCACACAACCTTCATATTGCCCTGGGAGAGAGGGAAGTGAGGAAGGGAGAAAGGAGGAAGATCAGACTCCTAAGCACTTTATTCAGTTGCAAAGAGGATTCCTTGCCTGAGGACTTGTCTGGTCCTTTTTGTTGGTTTGTTTTCTTGTTTTTCCTTCCTCTTTATCCTCCCATGGCTCTTTTTTCTTCTTCTTTTTTTCCGTTCTCTTTTTCTTGCTAGCTTTCACCCCCTTTCTTTCTTTTTCCCTTTTTTATCTTTTTAAATTTTAGGTGCTGCAGGCAACATTTCTCATTTGCTGTGCTTCCTCATTCTCAATTTCCTCTTTTCTGTGTGTAGTGATTTTGGCTACCAATGCTATCCCCTTTCCTTTACATTTTTCTATCCTCCATCATTTATTGTTTCTCTTTCATTCCACCTCTCTTTGTTTAGCTCCCAATATTTCTGACTTTTTATCTCTAATACCTCTATTCTCTTTTCTATCTTTTATTCACTCTTTATATTATTGTCCTTTCTTTTCTCTTTTCCTCTCTCCTGACCACACTGGCCTTTTAATTCATACTATATTCCTCCCCATATTCAGTTTACTATCTAATTATAGGTACTCCACTTTTTTACTGTTATAACTCTACACAGCTTACATGAGGTCAATGTCATTCTCCTAGACCTCCCATGGTTCTTCTCCTAACATTCACCATCAACACTACTATTATATTTTTCTTTTCTTACCCATTTTGCTTTCTCTGGCCCTAATATTTTCCTTCAAGGGAACTTAGCCAACAAGGAAATAAAATAAGAAAAATGAAGTGACAAAGAGAAGACTTAACATGCACACAAAAATAACTAATTAAACCCCAAGGTGAAGAAGCTAATCAACTGAATAAACCCAACAAGATAAAATGATGACCAGACAGCAACAAAACGCTACAGACCATACCAATAATCAGGACAACATGACCCAATCCAATGAACAAACTAAAAACCAGGAAGAGGAGTGGAACATCAAACAACTAATTAAAGCTGTCAAAACATGTATCATGGACCAATTTAATGAAGTGAAGGAAAAGATTAAGCATATTAAGGAAACACTTGGAGAAGATACAGAAGAAATTGTAATCATATACAAAAAGATAGCAGATATGATGGGGATCAACAGCACAGTCCAAGAAATAAAAAATACACTCTCAGCAAATAACAGCACATTTGAAGAGGCAGAGGAAAGAATCAGTGATGTGGAAGGCAGTACAACGGAAATCAAACAAATAGTAGAATTGATCAATAAAAAGATAGAAAAATCCAGCAGGGACTTAGGGAAATGAATGACAATGCAAAATGCACAAACATACACATTATAGGCATCCCAGAAGGAGAAGAGAGGGGAAAGGGGACAGAAGGAATATTGAAGGAAATAATGTCTGAAAACTTCCCAAACCTATTGAGGGAGATGCATGTACATGTACAGGAAGCACAACGCACCCCAAACAGCGTAAATCCCAACAAGCCTACCCCAAGTCATATACTTGTCAAATTATCCAATGGGCAAGACAAAGAGAAAATATTAAAAACAGCAAGAGAAAAGAGAACCATCACATACAAGGGAGGCTCCATAAGATTAAGTCCTGATTTCTCATTTGAAACCATGGCAGCAAGAAGGCAGTAGTATAATATAGTGAAGATCCTAAAGAAAAGAATTTTCATCCTAGAATACTCTATCCAGCAAAGCTAGCATTCAAAAAAGATTGAGAGTTCAAAATATTCACAGATAAACAGAAACTAAGAGAGTATGCCAACAAAGAAAGCTGTCCTTCAAGAAATACTAAAGGGAGTTCTGAAGGAGGAAAGAAAAAACTAGGAGAGACAAAGTTGAAGGAGAGTGTAAGAACAACTAAAATGACAAAAAGAAAAAAAACACAACATCTGACAAACACATATCCAAAGAAAATATGGCTAATATAATTAATCCCTTGAAAGTAATAACACTGAATGTCAATGGATTAAACTCACCTGTTAAGAGACACAGATTGGAAGATTGGATAAGGAAATATGACCTATCTATGTGCTGTTTACAAGAAACACATCTTAGACTAGGGATTCAAGGAAATTGAAAGTGAATGGCTGGAAAACAATCTTACAGGCAAACAACAACCAAAAAAGGGCAGGAGTAGCTATATTAATATCAAACAAAATAGACTTTAAATGCAAAACTATTGTGAGAGACAAAGATGGACACTACATATTAGTAAAAGGGATAATTGTTCAAGAAGAAAGAAAAATTATAAACATTTACGCCCCTAAAAAGGGCACTTCCAAATATGTGAGGCAAACACTGTAGAAACTATGGGAAAGAATAGATGCCACTACAATTATAGTGGGGGACTTTAACACACCACTATCACCATTGGACAGAACATCTCAAAAGAGAATCAATAGAGAAAAAAGACTTTGAAAAATGTATTAGAGGATCTGGACCTAATAGACATATACAGAACATTATATACCAATACAGCAGGATATACATTCTTCTCAAGTGCACATGGATCAATCTCTAAGACAGACCACATGCTAGGCCACAAAGAAAGTATCAATGAATTCAGAAAGATCAAAAACATACAAAATAATTTCTCTGAGCACAGTGGAATGAAGCTGGAAATCTGCAAGGGCAGGAGACCCAGATTTGGCACTAAGATATGGAAGTTAAACAAACACTCTTAGATAAAACAGTGGGTCAAGGAGTATATTTCAACAGAAATCAATAACTTCTTTGAAAGTAATGAAAATGATAACATATCCAAACTTATGGGATGTGGCAAAAGCTGTACTGAGAGGGAAATTCATAGCCATAAATTCATACATCAAAAAAGCAGAAGGAGCTAAAATTGAAGAACTAACTGCACAATTGAAGGAATTAGTAAAAAAACAACAAACTAACCCCAAAGAAAGAAAAAGAAAGAAATAACAAAGATCAGGGCAGAACTAAATGAAACAGAAAATAAGAAAGCACTTGAAAAAATAAACAAAACCAAGAGCTGGTTCTTTGAGAAGATCAATAAAATTGATAAACCCTTAGCTAGACTAACAAGGAAAAAAAGAGAGGTGATGCAAATATGCGAAATAAGAAATAAGAAATGGTATATCACCACTGACCCTACTGAAATAAAGACTATCATAATATAGATATGGAGTGGACACAACCATTCAAAGGTCCACAGGATGGAGGAATAGAATATGGATTAGAGTGGACTTGCTGATATTCTATTCATGAACTATTGTGATTAGTAATCAAAGAAAATGTGGCATTGGTGTGGAGAAAGTGGCCATGGTGGCTGCTGGGGGTAGGGAGTGGGAGGAAGAGATATGATGTGGGGGTGTTTTTGGGGTTTGGAGTTGTCCTGGGTGGTGCTGGAGGGACATTGTATGTCCTCCCATGGCCCACTGGGTGGACTGTGGGAGAGTGTGGGCTATGATGTGGACCATTGACCATGAGGTGCAGTGGTGCTCAGAGATGTGTCAGCAAGTGCAATGAATGTCTCATGATGATGGAGTAGGTTGTTGTTACGGGTGGAGGAGTGGGGTGAGGGGGGTGGGGAGTATATGGGGACCTCATATTTTTTGAATGTAACATTAAAAAAATAAAAACAAAAAAATAAAATGCAAAAAAAAAAAAAGAATATCATAAGAGGATATTTTGAAAAACTATATTCCAACAAGAAAGACAATTTAGCAGAAATGGACAAATTCCTATAAACACATAAGCAGCCTACATTGACAAAAGAAGAAATTGATGATCTCAACAAACCAATCACAAGTAAAGAGATAGAATCAGTCATTAAAAACCTCCCAACTAAGAAGAGCCCTGTGTCAGATGACTTCACAGGTGAATTCTACCAAACATTCTGGAAAGAAGTAACACCAGTCTTGCTTAAACTGTTCCAAAAAAATTGAAATAGAAGTAACATTGCCCAACTCATTTTATGATGCCAACATTACCCTAATACCAAAGCCAATCAAAGACACCACAAGAAAGGAAAATTACAATCTCTCTAATGAACCTAGATTCAAAAATCCTCAACAAAATACTTGCTAATCATATTCAACAGCACATTAAATGAGTTATACACCACGACCAAGTGGATTTGATTCCTGGTATGCAAGGATGGTTCAACATAAGAAAAATCAACTAATGTAATATACCACATAAACATATTGAAGGAAAAAAATCACGTGATCATGTCTATAGATGCAGAAAAAGCATTTGCCAAAACACAGCACCCTTTCTTGATAAAAACACTGCAAAAGATAGGAATAGAAGATAACTTTCTGACCATGATAAAGGGTATATATGAAAAACTCACAGCTAACATAATTTAAAATGGTGAAATCCTAAAATCTTTCCCTCTAAGACCAGGAACAAGACAAGAATGCCCACTATCATCCCTTCTATTTAACATTGTGTTAAAAGTCCTTGCTTGAGCACTTGGGCAAGAACCAGATATAAAAGGGATCCAAATAGGAAAGGAAGAAGTAAAAATTTCACTATTTGCTGTTGACATTATCCTATACATAGAAAGCCCTGAAAAGTCTAGAAGAAAGCTTCTAGAACTTATAAATGAGTCCAGTAAAGTCATAGGTTATAAGATCAATGCACAAAAATCAGTAGCATTTCTGTACACCAATGATGAGCAATGTGAGGAGGAAATCAAGAAACAAATACCATTTACAATAGTAAATAAAAAAATCAAATGCCTAAGAATAAATTTAACTAAATATGTAAAAGTCTTATACACAGAAAACTCCACAACACTGTTCAAGGAAATTGAAGAAGGCCTAAATAAATGGAAGAATATTCCCTGTTCATGGATAGGAAGACTAAATATTATTAAAATGTCTATCCTACCAAAGCTGATCTACAGATTCAATGCAATCCCAATAAAAATCAATACAGCATAACTAGGAAATTTATTTGGAAAGGAAAGAGGCCCTGAATAGCCAAAGACATATTGAAAAAGAAAAATAAAATTGGAGAAATCACACTACCTGACTTTAAAACATACTACAAAGCTACAGTAGTGAAAATGGCATGATATTGGCACAAGGATAGACACACTGACCAATGGAACCGAATTGAGAGTTCTGATATAGATTCTCATATATACACTCATCTGATATTCTATAAGCCCACTCAACTGGGAAAGAATGGCCTCTTCAACAAATGGTGCCTAGAGAATTGGATATCCATATGCAAAAGAAGGAAAGAGGCTTACCATCTCACACCTTATAAAAAAATCAACTCAAGATGGGTCAAAGACCTAAATGTAAGAGCCAAGACCATAAAGACCTTGGAAAACAATGTAGGGAAGCATCTACAGGACCTTGTAATAGGAAATGGCTTCATGAACTTCACACCAAAAGCATGAGCAGCAAAAGAACAAATAGATAAATGGGACTTCCTCAAAATTAAAGCCTTTAGCACCTCAAGGGAGTTTATCAGGAAAGTGAAAAGAGAGCCTAACCAATGGGAGAAAGTATTTGGTAAACATATATATGATAGGAGACTTATATACTGCATATATAAAGAACTCCTATATCTAGAAAATAAAAAGACAAACAACCCATTTAAAAAATGGGAAAAAGATTTGTACAGATGCTTCTCCAAAGAAGAAATACAAATAGCTCAAAATCACTAACTATTAGGGAAATGCAAATCAAAACTACAATGAGATACCATCTTACTCTCATAAGACTGGCAGCTATCAAAAAAAACCAGAAGACTACAAGTGCTGGAGAGAATGTGGAGGAATGGGAACCCCCATCCACTGCTGGTGGGAATGCAGAAGGATCCAGCCATTCTGGAGAACAGTTTGGTGGTATCTCAAAAAGTTAGCCATAGATCTGCCATGTGACCCAGCAATTCCCCTGCTGGGTATACACCCAGAGGAACTGAAATTAATGACACAAACCAATATATGCACACCAATGTTCATAGCAGCATTCTTCACTATTGCCAAAAGTTGGAATCAACCCAAATGCCCATCAACAGATGGATGGATAAATAAAATGTGGTATATACATACAATGGAATACTACTTATTATATATATATAATATATAAGAAGGAATATAGTTCAAACGCATGGGATAACATGCATGAATCTCGAGGACCTTATGTTGAGTGAAGCAAGCCAGACATTGAAGGACAAATACTACATGACCTCTCTGGTATGAAACAAGCCAACCAAGCTTTCTCAGAGAGCTAGAGACTGGAAGAAAGGCTTAAAGGAATTTGGGGGAGAGAGGAAGGTTGCGAGCTGACACCTACATGGTTGAAGTCTGTGATAAGCTGGAGGTTAAGTATTTGTACAGGGAAGGGATAAGATGGGGGCACAGGGATACCTTTGGGTGGGGCTTTATGGGCTTGAGGGGGTCTAGGGTTGGGAGGATGGATCAGATGTCCCAAGAAATTGAGGGGAGAGATGGGGGAACAGTTGAATATGGGAGGTTGTCAGGTTTACAGTTGAAACTATAATGTTGAGGAAAATCTTTAAAATATAATAAGGAAGGATTATGTGTTTATGGTCCTTAAGGGGGGACATCTGATACAGGGGCAGACTTCTAGGGAGTGTGTGAGTGCTCATTTTGTCATAGTGTGTTATTTGGTGGAGGCTCATACAATGAGTGTGAAGGTGTACCCACATCCTCGGAAGACCTGATGTTCTCAAACAGGCAATTATGGCTCTTAAGAGAATCGGGGGCTCCCAATCAGTTAGGGCAGTCTAGTGTGTCAAGCCCTCAGCATTGTTGCAAGTATCTGTAAGTCTGGTCCCTCAAGTGAAGATTCAGTGTCACTGTGGGCCCTGAGGGGAGGGGGAGAGAGGTATAGAATAGATGGAAGCAAGGCAGCTGGGGGGCAATGGAAGTGCTCCACAAGATCATGTAATGATGGACGTGTCAACTTACATCTAAAGTGTATAAAAGTCTATAAACTAAAATGTAAACTATAATGTAAAACATAAGGAAACTAAAAATTTAGAAATTTGTGCAGTCTAAAATATAAACAATAATGTAAACCAAAATTGAACCATGTTTGATAGCTATGTTTCAAAATTTGTACATCAGCTGCAGCAAATATAACATGAACATGTAAGGAGATCATTGCTGGGGAAAGGGAAAAAGGATTTGATGTTGAATATCTGGGAGTCCCCTATATTGTGTATGTGAATTACTGTGATCCAAAACTTTTTTGAAGACAAAATTAAAAATTAGAAAAAAAAAGAAAGGATGTAGACACTGAGGAAGAAATGGAAGTGCCTTGCCCCTGTACATACAGGGCAACACCTATTACAGTGATGAAAGGCAAAGTGCTAGAAAGAAATCTTTATAATATTTTTCATTTTATTAATACACCAATTTATTTTCACTTTATTTTAGTATTTCTAAATTACTATGTATTCTATTTCTAAACTTTAAACCCATCCCTGTATTTCAATTTCCTATTAATTGAATTTGGCAGTATTTTAGGATTCATTGTTGAAGAAGTTTTGGACCACAGAAAGGTTAAACTATGGCAGGGGATGAACTCTGGTGTGGGGTGTTATTGATGGGGGGCACATGGGTGGGAGGGAGCTCTCTAGGGCATGTATATAGGGGACATAAAAGTGTTCTGATATATGTTGGGTCTTTTCATAGTAGTTACAGTTACGAACGTCAACTGGGGGAATGCTGAGTTCCTACCCAAGAGAGCTCTGTCACATTCCCCAATGGAAAAGCAATAATCCTCCAAGTGCAATGGCAAAGACCAACAAGGAAGGATGGTCCAGTAATGAGCCCTTGATACTGATAACTATGTTTAGGAGCCTGTGTGCCTGAAATATGCACTAGGTCTAGAGCTGCAGGGTGCCTAAGAGTTGCCTCCTGAGAGCCTCCATGTTGCTCAAATATGGCCACTCTCTAAGCCAAACAGCATGTAAATCCATTAGCTTCCTCCCAGGGTGGGACATGATTCCTGGGGATGAGCCTCCCTGGCATCGAGGGATTACTATCCATCGCTAACTGGTGATACAACTAGAAAGAGACCTTGAATAAAAGGGTCATCTCAGACCAGCAGAATATCTCAGCCTACATGTAGGAACATGTGTTAAAAACTGCTTTTTGTCCTTGAATAAAAGGGGGAAATGGCAAAGACAAATGAGTTTATATAGCTAAGAGTCTTCAAAAAAGAGTTGGGAGGTCATCAGAGGGGTCGCACTCATGCATGCCTTAGTAGGACCCCAGAAACAGCCAAAGTAGATACAACCCAAGGTACTGGTTCTCCTGAAGGCTACAGAGATCTGCAGAGTATATGTTCATGGCAGATGGATTTGGAGTTCTGTGCCATGTCAGAGGGCCCTACTTTGGAATTTGTTCTCCTGAGTGTGATAGAGCTGGACGCAGATGTGACCTTTCTACACGTGCCTCTTCTGTCACTTTTACTGAACCTGCGGTTAGCACTAAGGGTGGTGTATACTCAGGGGACTTGAATCACTGGACTGCCCATGTGCCAGCTGGGCCATGAGCCTCAGCAGAGGTGCAACTCCTACTCTCTGGTTCACTGGACTTACCCAGGTCAGCTAACAGGGAGGTGAAGATGGTCAACCACTATACCAGGGAATCAACGGTGCCTAAACTGCAAACAGAAGAATTGCATTCATCGTCCATGTGGAATCTAAGCCCCCTCTTGATCTAGAGGTGGAGTGGACATCACCATCCCAGGGTCCACAGAATGGAGGAATAAAATTTGGATTAGAGTGGGATTACTGATATTCTACTATAAAACCAGCATGACTAGTAATAGAAGAAATTGTAGCATTGAGGTGGAGAATGTGGCCAAAGTAGTTGCTGAGGGCAGGGAGAGGGAAGAAGAAATGTGATGTGGGGGCATTTTTGGGACTTTGAGTTGTCTTAAATGATATTGCAGGGTCAGATGCTGGACTTCATATATCCTGCCATAACCCACTGAATTTACTAGGGGAGAGTGTGAACTACAGGGTAAACTATTATCCATGTGGTGCAGCAGTGTTCCAAAATGTGTTCACTGATTGAGATGAGTGTGCCACAATGATGGGAAAGGTTGTTGGTGTGGGAAAAGTAGTGTGGGGATCTGGGGGGTATACAGGAACCTCATGTTTTTTAATGTAACATTTTTTTGTGATGTATATATTTTCAAAAAAAAATAATTTACAAAAAAGATGGGGGTGGGGAGGTGGGGAGTGGGTTATATGGGAACCTCTTATGTTTTTTAATGTGACATTCTTTGTGATCTATTCATGTTAATAAAAACTGTAAAAAAAAAGGAAAGGTTAGATACTTCCACTTTTACCTTTTTTCTTGCCATTTAACATGGTGATTTACTCTATTTTTTTTCCTAAACATGTGCATCTTGTTTTTTTTAAAAATAGATATCCTTCAGTGAAAAGAAGCTTTTATACTCTTTTTGGGTCTTCATGAAGCCAAATCCAGTGCCATTTAATTGAGCACAGAAGTTAGAGCTCAGTAATTATTTTTTACAATAAATAAATGTTAAAAGATTATCTTTGCTTTTGAAGTTGTATCTACTAACATAGATTATTCTCCAGGCATTCTAAATATGCTTTAAGACATCAGTTATGCATAATCTGGTCTGTGTTTATTGACTATTATTTGACAGTTTGAAAGATAGATTAGAGTGAGTATGCAAATTCTGAGATAAACTAAATTTTATAAGACTTTCCCTATAATTTTCAAATGTTAATTTAAAATAATATTTACTATAATTCCAAGTAAAATTATAATAGAGGACATCTGACTGGCTGTTGACTTTTGGAGGTGGGGTCCCCCACAGAAACCCTATTATGGTTTATTATAGTGAACATACTTCTAGCTCCAGGTTATATGCTGAGGCTCTAACTTGATTTTGTTCAAATTCAAACTTTCAGCCTGGCATTTATGATCCTTCAAAATATGGCTACTCACTACTATATCATCTGTCTTATTATTTTCCAAGCAAGTCCTTTGTTTTTTCTTGACTTGCTAATGTTGGCCCTTTTGTGTTGAAATCACATGTATTCTTTTAGGCCTTCCTTAAATTTCATCTTTTCAGCAAAGATTTTCTTAATCATATCACTTGTTACTTAAATTTACAAAAAGTTGAATTCATTGAACAATTTGTTCCAATATACCAATATTATTCTTTCATATATTATACCGATATTAATCTGTGATATATGTTCTATTTTCTCTCTCCTTTCCCCACTGCCCACCTCTTCTCCCACCCCCTGCTCCCAGATTCTTGAAACAGGACTTCAGAACAGTAAATGAGTCATAGCTATCTTTGTATAACAATGACAACAAAAAATAATGCTAAGTTTTTTTTTTTTAGTATTTTACTAGAGGTAGATGCTACAGTATGTGGTACAGTTTAATATTTCATTAGTTCATACAACTTCATAATAACAGTTAATATTTTTGCTCCATTTTACAAATGGGGAAGCTTGGGCTTAAAGAAATTACTTGTCCCAAGGCCATGCAGCTACTAAGTGGGGGGGGCCAGGATTTGAAATTAGGCACTAGGATTCCAGAGCTTATATTCTGAACTACTATAGAGTAATCTCCAAAGGTGTACTGTCCATCATAGTAGTTCAATAATTTTTAAAGATCAAATTTATATTTTCAAAGAAATATACTTTTTATATTAAACTTTTTTTTTAAGGCACTACCAGGGATTGAACCCAGGACCTCGTACATGGGAAGCAGGTGCTCAACCACTGAGCTACAGCGACTTCCCAATGAGAGTTGGTTTTGTTGTTTGTTTGTTTTGTTTGTTTTTTAGGAGGTACTGGGGACTGAATCCAGAGCCTCATACTTAGGAAACAGGCACTCAACCACTTGAGCTACATCTATTCCCACCTTTTATATTAAACTTTGATACATCATGGTCAGTCTGTGTCACACTTGTGCTTTCTTCAAAAACATGCATTATAAAGGCTGTTCACAGTACATACATTTATAAGATAATCACTTTTTTGAGCATTAATGTATATACACTATGTAGTATTGAAGATTGGACTAACTAGGACTTGAAAAGCAAGGAATTTATATCGTTTGACTATCTCATTGCATTGAAGAAATACAACTTTTTCAAACTTAATAACTTTTTTACATTGTGAAGCATCATTCTATGTGGAAACTATTGATGAAACTGTTCATTCCTGGCTATTTTTTACTTATTTCCTGTTGAATAAAACCAGGTTTTCCTACTGCCTATTTACTCTAGACCAGGGAAGGCACAGAGGCTTCATCTCAAGCATTTTTTGTGTTTGTACAATTAATAGTAGCTGCTCAGACCATTATGTTAAGACAGATTCTTAAGTTTTTCCCAGGTACTCAAGAAAGAGTGCTATGATCAGCTATGGATATCTGACATAAACATGAGCCTGGGGCAAAAGACACAATGCCTGCCACTTGCTTGTCTTTCCTATTCTATACTATCATCTTTCAGAGTTCCATAGACATATGATAGAGTATAAATTAGTTTTGATATTAAGTGAAACATAACTGAGGGAAGTGGCTGTGGCTCAATCAGTTGGGTTCCTGTCTACCATATGGGAGGCCCTGGGTTCTCGTCCCGGGGCCTCATTGCGAAGGCAGGCTTGCCCGCATGCTGCAGAGAGCTGCCGGCCCTGGCGCCGTGGAGTGCCCTTGGCCCACAAGAGCCGCAGAGAGCCGACTCAGCAAGGTGACGCAACAACAAAAAAAAAGGGAGACAAGCAGAACACAGAGAGGCACACAGCGAATGGACACAGAAAGAAGACAGCACGCAAAGAGCTACAAGGGGGGGGGGGGGGTTGATTAAAAAAATGTGCCTGACTGCAAACTTTAAAAGAAAAAAAACCAAAAAACATAATTGAGCAAGCAAATGCCTTTCCAGTAAAAAGTGGTTAGTTCCAGGCTAAGTATTTTGAAATAGGCCACTTTTATATTACTTTATAATGTGTGTTTTGGCATTGTGTGTACATTCTTTAGCATTATCTGTTCAGTCTCTCATCATGATATTATGACTTACACATTCCCGTTCTATATTGTATTTGTTGACACAATATTTTCTTATCTTTTTATTAGGTTATTATTGAAGAGCTTTCAATCATTCTGGATGATGTCATGGATAAATTTTGCTAAAACAGTAATTACACTTCTTGACCTTTGCCTGGTAGAATGGAAAACATATAAAATACATGGTAAGTTTATTAAATTATTGTCCAGACTTACTCAGTTTTTTCCTTTGGTGCCTCCAGGATAAGGATAATCAATAAAGATATTGAATTTAAATGGTGACATTTTGTTTATCAGTGCCTTACTTGCCCTTTCCTGGCTGCCTTCGAGAATGACTGCTGCATTTTCATTGATCTTTACTATTATAAATCTAAGAGTAGTTTCACTTAGAGTCACTTCACTCTCACAGACTTTGCTTTTAGTTAAGGTTATTTTCTACATTTTAAGTCTTTGTTTTCTATCTTGTTTAAATTATATGACAATTTCAAATCAAATATAAAGATAAATGATTGCTTTTAATTTTGACAGTATCATATACTCTGTTCATGCTCAGTAAAGGCTGTCATATTTGCTTTCAAAATTATGTAGTTGGGAAGCAGACTTGGCCCAGTGGATAGGGCGTCTGTCTACCACATCGGAGGCCTGCGGTTCGAACCCCGGGCCTCCTTGACCCGTGTGAAGCTGGCCCACGCGCAGTGCCAATGCGTGCAAGGAGTGCCATGCCATGCAGGGGTGCCCCTTGCGTAGGGAAATCCCATGCGCAAGGAGTGTTCCCTGTAAGGAGAGCCGCCCAGCGCGGAAGAAAGTGCAGCCTGCCCAGGAATGGTGCCGCACACTCGGAGAACTGACACAACAAGATGACGCAACAAAAAGAAACACAGATTCCCATGCCGCTGACAACAACAGAAGAAGACAAAAAGAAGAACATGCAGCAAATGGACACAGAGAACAGACAACTGGGGTGGTGGGAAGGGGAGAGAAAAAAAAATTATATAGTTATTTTGGGTTTTGTTGGAAACATTCCAAACCTAAGTTTTGCCATTATTTTCTCATTGCGTATTCTTTTCATCAAGAATTCATCCATATCAATACATGTCCTTACTGAAAAAACATGGACAGAAGTCTCCACATGAATCTCTACAAGTGATGCGCACCATTAGAAAGCTTTGTTGACTTAATATCTACATTAATTGAGAAACTAAGCTGCAATATTATTCTTTGTGATATGACTTTGCTTTTTTGGCCTAGGTAATAAAGATTACAGTAAACATTCTGTCACAGATAACTTTTAGCTCAATAACTTTTAGCCCTATCCTACATCCTGGTATATATATGCGTATGTATGTGTATATACATATATATTTAAAGATTTATTTCTCTCCACCCTCTATCCCCTTACCCCCCCCCACCCCCATTGTCTGTTCTCTGTGTCCATTTGCTGTGTGTTCATCTGTGTCTGCTTCTCTTTAGGCAACACTAGGAACTGATCCTGGGAACTTCTGGAGTGGGAGAGAGGTGCTTCATCTCCTGCACCACCTAAGCTCCCTGGTCTGTGGCATCTGATTGTCTCTCCTCCTTTTTGTTGTGTCACCTTGCTGCCGCAGCACTCCTGCATGGGCCAGCATTCCTGCATGGGCCAGCACTCCTGTGCAGGCCAGCTCACCACATGGGTCAGCTTGCCTTCACCAGGAAGTCCCAGGAATCAAACCCTGGACCTCCCATATGATAGATGAGAGCCCAATCACTTGAGCCACATCCACTTCCCTATATACTTTGTAATAAAAAAAAGTTAATCCCATTTTATAACCATGGTTCTTAGTTGCTTGAACTTAGACTGACTCTAACTAGTTTAAATAGAAAAGGATTTATTCAGGGTAATTTGTAAACTCACAGGATCATTGGGAGAGCTGAAGAAACAGACTTGCAGAATTAGATGGCTAAGGGAATCTGCTGGGATATTCTACAGAAGAAATTTTTAAATTTTTTTTTATTTTTATAAAGGGTATTTATTTGCCATAGGTGCTTAGATACCAGGCCATAAAGCATAAGTTATTTCCCTCACCAAAGTCTATTTCCACTTGTTGGAGCAAGATGGCTGCCGACATTTGCGAGGGTTCAGGCTTCCTGGGTTCCTCCAGGCTCAGCTCCCCTGTTTCCTCCATTAGATCAACTGTAGACTATGGGCTCTAGGCTTTGCCTCTCTCCACAAGGTCAGCTGTAGACTATCAGGTGAACAGCTCTGTCTCTTTTCCTGGGACTCCAGCTTAAGGTTTCAGCTTCAAACTCTAATATCACAACTCCAACATTAAGAACCCTCCACTCTGTCCTCTGCCTTTTATCTGTAGGGTGGGGACTCAATGCCCTAATGACGTGGCCCAATCAAAGCTCTAATCATAAGTCAGTCAGGCCCAGTCACGGACCAGATTACAGACAATCCAATATCTATTTTTGGAATTCATAACCATATCGAACTGCTACACTCACTCAAGTCTGACACCATGTGCTGATGTCTGCCAAGGGTTCAGGCTTCCTGGGTTCCTCTCTCCTGGGGCTTGTTCCTCTCCAGGCTCAGGTCCTCTGCTCTCCCCACAAGGCCAGCTGTAGAGTATCAGGCAAACACCTCATCTCTCTTCTCGGCCTCTGCTGATTCCAGTTGAGCTTTCTCTCCTTCATGTATCTGCTTCTCTATGTGTTTGCTTCCCAGGCTCCAGGATCAAAATGCCAACCTTCCTTCTCTGTGGTGCAGTTTCCCTGTGAGTCTCCTGTAAGTCCTACTCCAGCTTATCATAGATTTCACACATGCAGGTGTCAGCTTACATCCTTCCTCTACCCTCCCCCACCCCCCCAATTTCCTGTAAGCCTATCATCCAGTCTCTAGGTCTCTACAGAAGAAATTGCCTGAGTTCTTTAACAGAGATAAATTATATGGAGAAAAAAAGGATTAAGGGGGAACCTATAGATTAAAAGAAATTTAAACACTACATCAAATTTTTAAAAAGGGAAGAAGGAAAAATTATGGCTTCTAGGGATGTATATTTAGGTGATAAAATTATAATGAAACACAAGAAAGTGGTTCTATAAATGCCAGGATAGTGATTAATTTTGGGGGAGGGGAAGAATTGCTATTTGGAGAGGTTTCTGGGTGACTTGCAAAATTTTATTATGCGATCTTGGGTGGTAGTTATAAGTGAGTTCATCTTAAAATTAGTCATTAAGCTTTTCATTTATTTGTTCTTTGTGTTTTTCTGTATCTGTATTTTATTTTTAAATGAAAATTGAATATATGATTAAAACAAATAATAGCATAACAGCAGTATCATCTTCCTTTAGGAGACAGATTACTTTTATTTATTTTATTATTTTTTTATGGGAAATATTTTTAATATTGATCATATCAATTTAAAATACTCAATTCTTTCTCAGGGCTGGTCCATCATATTGTCTTTTTGGAAATATTAAATACATCAAAATTATGAGCAATTTTGTTTAACAGTACATAGAAACTTCAGTTTGGTAAGTAAGACAGGAATTTCTAACAATGGAGCAAGGTATCCAGAACCTGAAAGTGAAACAGAGGAAACATTTCCAGTGACAAGGTGAAGGGCCATGGATAAAGTCTAAAAGCACATGCTGGAAAATGGGATCATGAAGTTTTATATTCCACCCTCACTCTGAGTATATGCTGTGATGGGAGGGATGAGATCATGCTGTGAAGGGGGCTTAGACGAATAATTGCTTCTTTCTAGAGCAGGGGTTCTTAACCAGTGGTCCATGAACTTGAATTAAAATTCAAAGAAATATTATTTTTGTTGCTGCAGGTGTGATATATTTATTAAATAATACAGCAAGTAGTGTGGACTTGGTAAGGGGTCTGAGGTTTCCACCTGATTGGCAAAGGGGTCCATGGAACAAAAGAGGTTAAGAACCCCTGGTCTAGAGAATGGACCCTTTGGGCATGCGGCTCATCCAAGGCCAATTGCTCTTCAATTTCTTGCCCACATAATCATAACCAGGGATTTCAAGGAGATAACAAAAGCAGGGGGTATTGAGCTTTGATTTTTGAGCCGATGTAACACCAGCTCTTCATCCTCTGCTAATGACAAGCCCATACAAAGGCTCTAAGGTTTCCCACTTGGCCTTCTTTCTATTACGATTGTTGGTCTTGCGTCTTCTACTTCCTGTTGTTCCTTTTCCTTATTCCCTGCTTCTTGGTATCACTAATTTTATTTTCTGTATCTTCACTATCTGATTCTTCAGAGTTTCTGCACTTATCAGGATCTGGAAGTGTGCTTGGATCAATTCATCATCATCAGTACTCCACCCCAGAAAGGCTTCCATTTCATCTTTGGCCATTGCTTGTCTCTTGTTGACCTCTTCTGGCTTCCCTTTGTTTTAGTCTTTTCTCCCAGTACTTAGCCCTAATTTTTCCCTATATTCTTCTTTGCTAAATTTGTCCTCTTCCTGAAGCCTTTCCTTTGCTTTATCTAAGTTGATTCCTCTGGTGTCCTCTTCTTCAGCATCCTCAGTGATGGATTTCTGCATTTGTGGCCACTGCATAACCAGCTCCCCTTCATCAGTAAATGCTATTTTCTTATTCACTTAAACATTTCTCTTCATTACTTTTTTTTGCTTCCGTGACTTTGGTCAATCTTTTCTTGACACCGAATTTAGAAGACTCTTTATTCTGTAATGTTTTATGCTTTTTAAAGTCTAACCCGAACACATTGTACTGCTTCACCTTAAACAGATCAGCCTCAGGCCCGTCTTCATCCTCCTCATCTCTGTCCATGGACTGCCCAGGAATTTCTTTGATCTTCTGTGCCTTAGCTGTGTTAGGAACATGGACTTGAGACATTTTTGCTTTTCCTACTTTCCCTTCCATTTCTCCTTCATCTTCCTTCTCTTCTTCTTCCTCTTCTTCCTCACTAATACCATTTGCCAGTCTGTACTCTGTCTCTTCTGTTTTTTTCCCACCTTTCTGAAAGATGGACATTTTCTCACTGAAATAGGCTTGAAACTCTTCCACTTCATCATTGGTGAGGGAGGGAGCCCTTGGCTCAATTACTTTATTGGCTTGGCTCATTAATAATTGTTTGGAGTTCTGCTTCTGCATTTCTGAAGAAACCTCACCCGGGATGCCACAGCAAGACCAAGAGACAGGGCATATTCAGGTATAGGTAACTTGCTCACATCAAATACTTCTTTATCCTTCATCAATTACCCTGAACGTACATAGGAGACAAAACACCTTTGAACTCTTTCTTTTAAATCTTGATCTTGGGCTAAAAATGATTCCAGTTTTTTCTGGATGTCTATAAGTTTTCCTGATTGATTTTGATTTCCTTCACAGGTACTTTCTTTTGGAGAAGCTGCTGCACCATCCCTTTTTCTTCTGAGGGAAGCAAAATTAATAAATCTTCACCATCTTCTTTGTACCTGGCAGTTCTACCTGCTCTGTGAATATATGTGTTGGCATCCTCTGGACAATCAAATTGAAGAACCCAATTCACAGCTGGGAAATCCAGCCCCCTAGCTGCAGTATCAGTAGCAAAGAGTACTGCTGCTCTCTTGCAGATAAATTCATTGTAGACTTCCATTCTTTTCATCTGCTGCTGGTGACCATGGAGAGCAAGGATGAAGCCGGCAGAAGACACGGTACAGGTATTGAACCTCTTCACAACTGGAGAAAAATACAATGCTCTTCTTCAGGTGGCGTCTCAAAAAGGAATAAAGCACACTTACTTTTTGCTGCAGCAAAAATTATGTAGTTCAATAGATTACTTTTAAAAACATGCTGTAACTTCAGTGTACCATATTCATTGGCAGAGTTATATTGGCAAGCTTTTTAAATTCATCATATCTAAAAATTATTTTAACATTTATGTACAATAGCAACAAAGATAAACTGATATAATGTAAAGCTTTGTTCAGATAAAAAGCAAATACATAAAATCTAACCAAGGTGTTAAACACTGAATACCACAAATTGGAAGTCTAAAATATATGCTGTATATGATTGACTATCAAGATGATTAATTTTCGAAAGCTGGGAAATCTTGGGTCTAGGTAAAGTGGCCTGAATTGAAATGCTGGTGTCTTTGTGACTTTCAGATGTGGTTAGATAACTGACATTTTAATTCATTTAGATTCAAAATTGGACAATATAATCAAACTCTTTGTTTTAATCTGCCCAGCATCTCTTTATTTCTGGTAAAATTCTCCCCACTTTCTTTTAGGAGACTGGCTCTCCTCTATTCCAGTTCTGGTGACTTTGCAATGACAGTACCCTGCCTCTTGATCAAGGATCTTCCCAGCAACTGACATGTGACCTATATTCAACCAATCAAAGACCTTCCATGAAATTTTGCATATTGACTCCCAAAAGGAGGAGACCACTCCCTCTTCTGTGGTCATTTAAGGGGCTGATGTGAACTTGGGAGAAGAGTTTGTAGCTAATACTCTCAGGGTAGTGGTTCTGAGATCTGAAGAAAGAGGGTGGCAGGAGAATCTGATAGCATCATTTAAGGTTCTATTTGTACCCGAATATAGCTCTACCATCACATTTTCCAGTTACATGACCCTAGAAATTCCTCATTCCTCTAGAGTTTCAACTACTTTAGGGAACATGATAAATTTCACTATTTTACTTCCTTGATCTCATTTGAAAAATGTCATTTTTACACACAAAAATAGGACAGGGAAAAATTAATATTAATCAAGCATCTGAGTCCTAATCTACCAGCTAACCTTAGAATTTGTTGCCAGTATTCTGGATTCTCATTAGCATTTAATAAAGAAATTTGTCAAAATTAGTCAATGACCATGCTGATTGTTAATTAAGCCCTCCTAAAATATCTCCTTCTCTTTTTTAAATATGCACTTTGGCATGTATATACTGAAATATTTATATATGATGGATTTTGTCAGATTTGCTAATGACAGAAAGGAGGTGTTTACCTAGAAATTAATTATTTCTGTTTAAGATTTGGATTTGTGATTTAAGCATCTTTAGTTCTTAAAAAAGAAAAAAAGAAAAATAGTTACTACTCCTGAGGAGCCCCATTCACACTTGGGCCTGACTTAGAAGATGATATTGTGAACTTTAAGCTGATGCTGTGATGAGATGAGGCTTTCGGGGACTCTAAGAGAGGATGGGAGTATTTTGCCTGTGGGAGGGATGTGAATCAGTGATAGCCAGAGGGCAAACTGTAGTAGGGAGTTTTTAAGAGGCTCCTGAAGATCTTCACCTCCTATTGGTCATGCCTTTGTGTAATCCCACCCCCTTGAGTGTGGACTGAACCTGGGGATTCTAGTAAATATAGAATATGGTAAAATGATGGGATGTTACTTCCTAGATTAGATTACAAAAGACAGTGGTTTCTATCTTGCTTATTCTCTCTCTTCAAAGTTCCTTTCAACTTTCCTTTAATGCACTACTTTGTTAAATATCCATCTTACGCTGATATTTAGGCATAGATGGAAGTTACCATCTGCTTTGGACTGTGTTCTCAAACAGTATGGTACTGGGAAGAGCATGTCTCCGGTGCTGGGGGTCACTTCAGGCTTCATACTGCATGGACTTTGAATTCTCTTTTGTGGCCCACCCTGACCAGAAACATACAGGAAATTGTACTCTGGGAAATGCAGTTCGGTGTAGCAAAGTTGACACATTTCAAAGACACCAGATTTACTCAGGGCATGATTCCTTGCCTATATTTACAAATTTTGAAGATCATGACTGCTTCCTTATTATCTCCTAAAGTTGACATTTTATTTTAAAATAGTTTAGATTTATAGAAAAAATTTAAAAAAATGTACAGAGATAGTACAGACGGTTCCCATATATCCTATACCCAGTTTTCTTCATTAGTAACATCTTACTTTGGTATGGCACATTTATTATAATTAATGAAGCAATATTGTTACATTATCATTAACTAAAGTCTATATTTCATTCATATTTCCTTGGTGTTTACCTAATGTTTTTTGTCTGTTCAGGATCCCACCCAGGGCACAGAAGTCATCCTGTCTCATTAGGTTCCTCTTGGCTATGACAGTTTCTCAGACTTGTCTTGTTTTTGATAACATTGACAGTTTTGAGGAGCACTGGTCAGGAATTTTGTAAAATGTCCCCCTATCAGGATTTGCTTTACGTATTTTTAATGATTAGTCTGGGATTGTAGATTGGGGAAGACTGCAGTGGTAAAGTGCCATTCTTATCACATCATAACAAGGATACATATTATCAACATGACTTATCACTGTTGACATTGACCTTGATCACCTGACTGAAGTAGTTTGTATTTTTGGAAAAATACTTCTTTTGAAAAAGGTCACTATGTGAAGACCACACTTAATGAATGTGAAAGTTTGCTCTACCTCCCAGGTAGAGAGGATCTATATAAATTATCTGAAATTCTTCTGCATGGGCGATTTGTTTCTTCTCCCCATTTATTTATTTATTCAATCATTTATTTATATCAGTATGAATAATGGATATTTATTTTATGCTTTAGATTATAATCAAATACTTTATTTTTGCTCAAACTGTTCCAACTTTGGCTGTTGGGAGCCCTTCCAGTTGGCTCCTATGTCCCTTTGACATTATTGTGTGTGTAGTTTTTTTAAAAAAGCAATTCCTTACTTTCTGGCAATACAAGATGCTTCAGACTTTCATATTTCTTGCCCCAGTCCTAAAACCAGTAATTTCTCTCAGGAGCCATGGTTCCTTCATTGGAGAATGGTATTAGGAACCCAGATCTAGGGTTGGGTATACTCATTGCTAGTGGGATAGTTTTGTTTCTAGGTCCTTTTAGCTGACAGAGCAAGGAAATATATGTGTATACTAATTCATGTATATTTGCATATTTATAAATATTTCTCTTGATATCTATATTAAGTTAAATATAGGTCATACTGATGTCTTTTACACTAATCCATCATCATATAGATACTGTAACCTCATCCCCTTGCTGGTTTGTAATCTATGACTGTAACAGTGAGAAACCTGATTCCTTCCATTCACCATCCATTTATTTAATTGTAGCCATATTAGAATTGTTAAACCATAACCTTTGGGAAGTACTTTATAAACTAGCATAGTACTTATGTACAATTTCCTTTATCTTTAATTTTACAGACTTCACTCATATCCAAAGTATTTAGGTTAGCACCCTTTCCCTCATCCCCTTCAGAGAGGTTATTTCCTATAGTTGTAATAGTTTCAAACACAGTGGTTGTTTCATACAGTTGTAATACAGTTAGAGTCTCTTGTTATAGTCTACAAGGTTTAGTTCTGGGATCACCTGACCTAAATAATTTCTCTGTGATGAATAGGTCTATGGATTTTGGCAAATACTTGATGTCATGTATTCTCCATTATAGTACCATACAGAATATATACAGACTAGTTCCACCTATTCAGTCTTCTCTCTTCTTTCTCTTCTTTGATAACCTGGAAAGAACTCTACCATTTTGGGCTCTTGCCAAATTTCACCTTTTTTGGGCTCTGACCAAGAACTGTTATGCTTAGCTGAAAACCTTTAAGAATAAGATTTTAAAAATAGTTATGAAATAATGGCCAAAATAAAAGGTACTGATAAAAAGTATTTTCTAAGAATATTAGAAAAGGCATGCTATTAATAGTCTTATTATTGGGAAGCAAATGTAGCTCTAGCAATTGGGCTCCTGTCTACCATATGGGAAATCCAGGATTCGATTCCTGAGACCTCCTGTTGAAAGCAAGCTGGCCTGCATGGTGAGCTGGCCTGAGCAGTGAGCTGGCCCATGTGGAGAGCTGGCCTACATGGAGTGCTGGCTCATGCAGAGTGCTGGCCTATACAGGAATACTGGCCTGCATAGGAGTGCTGGCCTGTGTAGGGAATGCTGGCCCACACTAAGTGCTGGCCCATGAGGCGAGTTGGCACAGCAAGATGACTGAACAAAAAGACACACAGAGGAAAGACACTAAGAAACACAGCAACTCAGGGAACCAAGGTGGCACAAGTGATTGAGCATTTTTCTCCCACTCTGGAAGGTCCCAGGATTGGTTCCCAGTGCCAGACGAGAAGACAAGCAGACACAGAACACACAGTGAATGGATGCAGAGAGCAGACAGTAAGTGTAAACAACGAGGGTGGAGGGAGAAAAAATAGTATACTATTATTAGTTAAATACAGTCCATCCAAATTTTATTATTTAGGGGTAAGTAATTCAGAATATATGTATTCCCAATGTGTCTTGTATTTGATTTATTTTAACATTTAAAAATAAAATTTAGAATAGCACATATTCTATTGCATATAGTATATAGCATGGAATCTATTGCCTATACTGAAAATATTCTTTGTGTAAAGAAAAATCCTGTGGGTATACTAATTCTGGTGTCCTGGGCCATCATATTTCTTTTTTTTTTTAAAAGATTTATTTATTTATTTATTTCTCACCCCTTCCCCCCCCCCCCCCGGTTGTCTGTTCTTTGTGTCTATTTTGCTGTATCTTCTTTTTCCTCTTCTGTTATTGTCAGTGGCATGGGAATCTGTGTTTCTTTGTGTTGCGTCATCTTGTTGTGTCAGCTCTCCGTGTGTGCAGCACAATTCCTGCGCAGGCTGCACTTTCTTTTGCGCTGGGCGGCTCTCCTTCCAGGGTGCACTCCTTGTGTGTGGGGCTCCCCTACACGGGGGACACCCCTTCGTGGCAGGGCACTCCTTGTGCACATCAGCACTGTGCATGGGCTGGCTCCACACGGTTCAAGGAGGCCCAGGGTTTGAACTGTGGACCTCCCATGTGGTAGACGGATGCTCTAACCACTGGGCCAAGTCCGCCGCCCATATTTCTTGGTAAAGGTGTTTTTTTCCCTGGTTCTTGACCTGGCCACTTAGCTCAGGTTTGTCACTATTGGTATGTTGTCTCAGAACCTGTCATTCTCTCAGTTTCCTCATTTAAAAATGAATTTTTTGTCAGCTATGCTTCCCTTATACAGTTGTCTTGGGTATGAAATGGCCTAATACAAGCAAAAGTCCTTATAGGGTGCTGTGATCTCTCTCTGACAGAAAAAATGACATTTTATACATTAGTTTGTACAGGGCCATGACTTGAAATTTCTGTTCCATGGTGGAGCAAAATGACATTTTAATATAAATTCTCCTGAATATTTTACAGCAGGGGGTCCCATTTGATTTCTGCCTTCTTAGAGAACTCCATTGAAATAGATTTACTATGGAAGTTTTATAAAAATAAAAAAGATTTATTTTTTTTCTATGTCATTTTTATTAGGCAGCATAAATTCCTTCTCTTCAACCTTCCAAACAATTGCAGGTAGATGATATGGAGCATAACATGTTGATATGAAAAAAAGTAAAAGGCATTTCTAGTTTCCACTGTGTCAAGTGGATGACCTTTTGAATCTGAATTAAAACAAATTGGCAATGACATCATCTGATTTTAACTGATCTCCCCTGAAAAACATGATTGCAAATTGTATCTTAGTGGAAGTGCTTTTTGTTTTTTTAAAAAATGAATTATTCATGAAAAATCACATCTTCTCATAGTGTACCTGCTGAGGTTTGGCATAACCTATTAAAGTGTATGCAAAAGCTGTGCAAGTAAACTTTCAATATCAAATTTATTTTGTTTTGCTAATGCCTTATAATGTATCATAGCAAGGGCAATGACAAATATGTATTTATATTTTGGAACATTACAAAAATAATTAGTACTTTAAAAGGTCACAAGAAATGATCAGAGGAAGATTTGCCACAGCATTTATCCAGAGGTTGAAATGGTGAGGGACATATCCTTTTCTTCTGATTGATGCTCTTACCCACTGCATTACTGGTTTATGTATTATTACCCTCTTAGTGTTACTCAGACTTTGTTTGTACCAAAGTTTTACAGCACTTGCATTGATGATGGCCTACAGCAACAATCACAGAAGATATACTCCCACATTATCTATTCATGAGATGTCTGGCCCTAGTGAACCTCTCATTAGTTGATCAAAAGGGTTGAAGTGAGATTTGTGGCCATGAGTTTAAAAACTGAAAATTTTTATGCTGAGGACTTTAGCACCCTGTAAAGGCCTTTTGGTCTAAAGATCAAAGCAGTTAAAATGAAGATGAAATTTTACTGCAAAACAAAAATATTCTCATTCACAAATATATTTCTGTTTTTTAGTAGTTAACATATAGACTCAAACCTTTATATTTTCTTTCATCTATTGGGCCACTGCAACAAAAATGCTTCTTGCGTACCTGTCCATTTAATAATTACATATTTATATCTGTTTCTATGTTATCTGTGTTATTCATTCTTTCATTTATTAATTTTCAGTATTTCCTTCATTTATTCAACACATATTTATGGCATACGAATTATGTCTCAGTTATCGTGCTAGGTTCTAGTGAGGCAGAGGTGAAAGTAGGTCCCTACTTTTAAGAAATTCAAGAAAGTGGAAGAGATAGACATGTAAGTTTACAGTTCTATTTAGTTTGGAAATTCTGAGTGGTTTGTGCCCAAGGTACTTTGAGAACTTAGAAGTGAGGCACCTAACACACCCATGTGCTGGAGGGATGCTAGTAAAGACTTGTCTTAGTTAGCTAAATGCAAAATGACAGAAATGGGTTGGCTTTTATAATGGAAATTTATTAGGGTAAAATCTTACAGTTCCGAGGCTGTGAAGATGTCCAAATCAAGGCATCATCAGAGATGCTGTCTCACTAAAATTTGGCTGCTGATGATCCTGTGGCAAAGCAAAATGGCAGCTGGTCTCTGCCTTCTCCCCAGGCTCACCTTCTGTCCAAGCTCAGTTGTGGGTGATCAGGCTCTTTTCTTCAGCTTCAGGCTACTCTACTGATTCCAGCCTCTGGGGTTTCTCTCAGACTCTCTGGCTTTCTCTATTTCTATGGCTGTGGGCCACCCTGGAATCCTCTCTCACATGGTAGGGTAAAATAGCAGCTCTCTTTCTCTGGGCTCAGTTTATATAGAACTCCAGTAAAGCCCTAAGAACCACCCTGGGTCCCGCAATCTAATCAAAGGCCCTTAACTGAAGCAATCTAATCAAAAGATCCCTTAAGGGAATCTAATCAAAAGGCCCCACATACGATGGGTTTTCATGTACAGGAATTGGTTCACTTTAAGAACAGGATATTCTGGGGTCGACAAAAGATTCAAACCAAGACAAGACTCTCCAGAGAGTTTCACATGGGAGTATCTTTAAAGGTGAGAATAAGTTAGCTAGGTGAATTCTGATAAGAGCTAACAGCATGCATAGAGATGAGTGACAGCAAGTTATGTTCAGAAAGATGCATACAGGGCACAAATGGTGTGATGAAAAGAGATCATATCAGGGTCAGATTATGTAGGATCTGGGATCTGGTCTGTCATACAAAGAAACAAACTTTCATCTTTAAAGCAGTGGTTAGCCATAGGAGGAATTTTAACTGGCACATAATGATCAGACTTGAAACCTTAAAAGTTCATTCTAGAGGAAGTGGGAGGTTAGATCAAAGGAGAAGGAAGTGGAGTTGAGGAAATTACAATAGTAATCAAAGCAAGACTTGATGTGGGCCTAAGTTAGATTGACAACAGGAAGGATAATGAAGAGCAGGCAGATTTGAAATTTACTTGGAAGTGAAATTGACAGGAATGGAGATCGGTTGGATTGTTGGATGAAGGAGCCTGGAATGACTTTAAGGTATTTGGCAAGGTATATTGAACTGAATTTTCTTTCAAGATGGGATCTACGAAAGGAGGAACAGACAGTAGCTAAGCTGTGCTAAGTTTTGTCAAGCAGTTGTGTCATGCTCATGAAGCAACAGCTAAGTCTACAGCAAAATATGAATGTGGAAAGAATTTTGTATTCTAAAGGAGACCTGGTTCTTGAAAAAGCTGAATATATAAACGTGTAGACCATTTAAATGCTATGATGATCTCTAGAAAATTTCCAGTACTAAAATTTTGGTTACAGAAAATTCCCTTATCAACTAGTTGTATCAATTAAATATATCTTTGCTCCTAAATAGCCATCCAGCAAACTGATCCAAGAGGAGAGGGAAAGGAAGTATGTGGCTATCTATGGGGCCAGCTTTAGTTTTCTTTCACTGGTTTAAACCAAATATTTTTCACTTACAGTTCACTATAGGAAAGAATGATGATTTCATCTTTTTTTCCCTTAAGAACACAATTTTTGAATAATGATTAGTTTTACCAAATTTAATTAAACATAGTAAATTTAGATATCTAATAATAACTGGACACTTTTCTTACTATAACATTAAAAGAAAAGTTAAAATAACTTTAGCTAAATACCTTCATCCAACTCTTGGAGAAATCAGCTCAAATGGGCATAAGAAGTATGACGTCCTAATAATCGAATGGGGGTATTTTATTATTCTTCCAAAACAACTTGAAAGTTTTTAGAATGTGAGAATTTTCCTTGTAAATTTTGGTAAGATACATGTACTACTGAGACTGCATCTAATTCATCAGTGTAAAGTTGGGTCCTTTATTTTTTTTACTGCAAAGTTGATAAGATTATATTTCTCCTTGCTTAAAACTCTTTACTGGCTTTTCATCTACTATAGTTCTAATTATGTACTATGTTATAAGTTAGAAATCTCACATTAACTGGCCTTTCTTACCTCAGAACTTTAATTTTCCTTCCTTTCCCTAACATTTCCCTATAATCGAGTCTTTGTGAATCACTTGCAGTTTCCTGGATGAGTTGTCTTTCACGTGGCTCCTATTCCTTTGCAAACACTACTACTCTCTTTTCCTGAACGTCCTTCTTTCCTCTCTCCCTTTTCTAAATAACCATGCGTTCTCCTTTATTAATACTTAGATAATCCTTTCTCTGTAGTCTTTCCCGACCACGCCAAATCTTTCTTCCCTTTTAGATATCCAGGTTCACTGCCTCAACATGCCTGATATTCTCTTGTAACACATCACTGGTTGCTTTTGGTTTACTTGACCACCAACATTACTAGACTACAAGCTCCTTGAAGTCATCAACTTAGTCTCCTTTCATGGCTATTTACCCAAATTCTGATCTTCTGTCACACAGTGAGTGCTCAATAAATATTGGCCAAGAGAGTGAATGAATGAATGAATGAATGAATGAATGAATCTTCCAAGGGTGACTTAGTGCCTTTGTTCTCATTCTGTCCCCTTTGGTAAAGAAAGAGATTCTTTAACAATCCTAAGTAGGATACTCAGAGGATGACAAAGCAGTGTTATCAGGACACTATCCTTATATGTATGGCATTTATTTCTTCTTCCTCAGTTCTGTATGATGAGGAATTTTAATTCTGTCAGTAACATTCTCAGTTGAAGAAGGGAACAAAATTAATCTGATTAAAGTTCCATCTTTATAAAGCAGGCACTATTACTGATCTGTTACATAACTGTCCCTGCAATTGCAGGTGTTTCTTTTACTTTTGAGGTTCACAATAAACGTATTGTACGCATATACTTAATAAAGATGCTTTATTCTTAATTGATAACCTTTTCTACTTCTTTGTACTGAAAGCTTCAATGTAGTAATTTAATATTAAGATTTGGGTACATGAGGCACATCAATAAAATAATAGAATTGATGACAAAATTTTATAATGTCATTTCTCTAGCCTTCTTTTTATTCCTATTACCACTCTGTTATTCCAGGCCCTTATTAACTCTTACCTTGACTGTCACAACAACTTCCCACTGGCTCCACTTCCCCCTCATCACTTCCATATAAAAAAATTCATCCTACCTACTGGATGCCAGAGTGATCATCTAGAAACCTAGGCAAGACTCAGCTTGTGATTTTTCTGCTCAGAAACATGCCCTCATCCAGGTGCTTATAAAATAGAGTCAAATTCCTTATCTTGGTAAACAAAGAAAACCATGTTTGGACTGGGATTCAAACCCAACTTGCCTTTATAGCCTCATCTTCTCTGTTAAAAATTATACAATCAGTCACCTTAGAATCTCTGAACTAGTTAAACATGAGCAACACTTCACTCACAGCATTCTTTTATTTGGCCTGGCATTTCCTTTCCTGTCACTCTCTCTGTCAAAATTCAAATTCCAGATAATGCCACAATGCCTGAAAAAATACTTTTTTGAGTGACAACTGATTCCTTTATTAAGCTTCTCTTATTCCTTAAGTAAAATATAATCTCCTCATTGGTGTTTTCATGGTGCTTGAATATCTGTGGCAGCCCAATCACTGGTTTACAATATAATTAATTATATATATATTATATATATTTATTATATATATATATTCAACTCCTCTTCTAAGCTTTGAGCTCCCTAGGAGCTGACTGCTGCCTTGATGACTTTTGGATGCATGGTGGTATTAAGAGATTACACGGACACTGGGGTGAAGGTAAAGCCTTTTGTACTGCCTTTCATGGTGTAAATTTTCAAGTTCAGAAAATTGTTTTGTTTGTTTTCCCATGGGCATGGTTGAATCAGTCAATTCATACTACATGGACTCATCAGAGAAGGTTTCATAAGTTGCAAGGCTAACTTATAAATTTGCTATGCAGATAATATGTCCAGTATCTGGGATATCATTTTTTAGATATGAATGGAATTGGAAAACAAAATTAGTAACCAGAAACACCCTCAGTGATCATGGAATAGGAGCAGAGAGTTTTGCAATGGTCTTGGGGAATGTTTCATATGGCCTAGGGAAGAGCTTGAAGAAGTAATTTAGTCTGGTATCACATATACCTATTTTGTGTCTGAACATTTGTTTCTGACAGAAGCAAGGTCTGTATCATCTCTTGGATACTTAGAACACGATCAACACAGACTCTTCCTCTATTTTCCTTTAGACTCTGTAGTCTTTCTATTTTAATCAGAAAGCAATTCTCTTAGACACAGTACAGCAAAATTTCTGTGGCTTAATTTACTCTTTTCACAGTTATATGACTTAAATTGTAATTGAGAGGTATATTTGTTATCATGGTTGAGTCCTGGAGACACCGTGAAGATTTGGTGCCACTGTGCTCTCATTCCTAAGCATGTTTACAAAGGGTCATTAGCACTTGCTACTTCTGGGAATGACTATATTAATCTATTTCATATTGGATCTTGTGATAGCTTGAAGCTATATGGACACCAGAAAAAAAGTATGTTCTTAAAGTTAATCCATTCCTGTGGATGTGGATCCGTTGCAGATATGATATTTTGGTGAGTAGAATCTAAGTTAAGATGTGACCTACCTCATTCTAGGTGGGTCCTAATCCTCTTAGTGGAGTTCTTTATAAGGTAATGAAATTCAAATGAAAGGAGAGAAAGCCACAGAAGCAAGAAGTTGGAAGAAATGGAACCTGGAAGAGAAGGGAGAGACCGGCAGCCTAGCAAACTAAAACAGATTTTGGTACCAGGAGTAGAATGCTGCAACTGAAAATACCAAAAATGTAGGAAGAGCTTTATAAATGGGTAAGGGGCAGATTCTGGAAGAATTGTGAGGTGCTTGATAGAAAAGACCTAGATTGCTTTGAAGAGAGACTGTTGGTAGAAATATGGATGCAAACTGGAAGAAAGGCAATCATTGTTTTAAAGTGGCAGGGAACTTCACAAAATTGTGTTCTGATGTCAGATGGAAGGCAGAATTTGAAAGTGATATGCTTGGTTATTTAGTGAGGAAGACTCCAAAACTAAATGTGGAAACTGCAGCCTAGCTTCTCCTTGCAGCTTAATGTGAGAGAAAAGCAAGATAGTCTGAGAAATGAACTTCTGGACGCATGGAAACCAGAAATTGATGGTTTGAAAAATTTTGAGCTACTGGAAGCTGAAAGCTTCTGGAAAAGGAAACCATTGAAGTTGAGGTTTGTACTTAAGATATCTTCTTAGGCCAAGAGGGTGGAGAGGGTGGACCTTCCACTCTGTTATTCAGGAAGAATGTTACCACCCCAGATTTATCTGATGTCTGAGGGATTGCTGAGAGGCTGGACACCACCCTAATGGTTGATGAGGGTAGAGCTAAGAACCTCGCCACCACCCCAATGCTGGAAGATGTTGGAGCCTTCACTCCAGTGTTTGGGGAGGGCAGGGTTTTTGTGCAAGCATTTGGGAAGGGTGGGGCTTCCATTTCATCAGGCCCTGAGGACAAACTGTTGTTCCATAGATGATGCTCAGACCTTGAAATCCAATAGAGTATGCTGTGCAAGTGTTTCAGGATTGTTTGGAATCTGTGACCCTTGTTTTCCTTCCAATTTCTCCCTGTGGAAGTGGGAACATTTACCCTATGCCTGTCTCTCTTTTGTACATTGGAAGCTCAAAGTTTCACAGGTTCACAGTCTGAGGGGAATTGTTCCTCAGGACAGACCACATCTGTAGCTGATTTTGATGAGACTTTGTACTTAATATTGTTGCTGAAATGATTTAAAGCACTTGGGATATTGTGATGAAATGAATATATTTTGCATTTGGAAAAACATGTCTTTTTGTGTCCAGAGGGTGGAGTGCAATTGTTTAAAGCTGTATGTACCCCAGAAAAATATGTTCTTAAGGTTAATCCATTCCTGTGAGTATGGACCCATTGTAAGTAGGATCTTTTGATGAGCAGGATCTTAAATTAAGATGTGACCCACCTCATTCAGGGTGGGTCTTAATCCTGTTACTGGAGTCCTTTATAAGAGAATGAAATTAAAATGAAAGAGAAAAAGCCATGGAAGCAAGAAGCTGGAAGTAATAAAACATGGAGGAGGCCCAACAGATGCTGCCATGTGCCTTGCCATGTGACAGAGGAGTCCAGGATCACCAGCAGCTCGTCTTCAAGAAGAAAATATTGTAGTGATGATGCCTTGATTTGGACATTTTCATGGCTTCAGGACTGTAAACCTGTAAGCTAATAAATCTCTATTGTAAAGTCAACCCATTTCTGGGGTATTGCTTTCAGCAGCCTAGCAAACTAGCACAGATTTTCTTTTGCATTTCAGAAGATGAGCCCTAATTCTTGTCTGTGCCCTTTTTGAGACTTGTGAGCCCTGTTATCTTTTGATACCCCCATGACCCATGGGTTGTGTCTTATGCAGACACATGGATACCTAAGCATCTGATAAATAAATAAAATATTGCTATTTGGTTTTATATTTGAAACAATGAAATAAGTACATATAGACAAAAATAAATTAAAACAAAATTTTTTGTTGGTATTTAAACTAACTTAATGTGATTCTTCTTAATGGAAAAGGAATTCTAGGGTAGATGCAAGAATAGCTTTTAGCACATTCCTTTCTGTCAATACATGTCATTCAGTTCTTTTGAAATTTAGTACAAAACTCACGGCTCTCAGAAAGGTTTCCTTAACTTTTCTTTATTGAACCAACATGAATTTGTTTATCCTTATTTGTAACACACTGTTAGTATTTGTACTTAATTCATATTATTTTGAGCTCCCTGGGACTCTGTTAAAGGATTTTTAAAGATGAAGTGGAAGACATCCTTTCTCTCTTGTCACTATAAAAGGCCATAAATATTTTTGATTGCCTAAAATGTTAAAATTTAATAAATATTTTACTTATAACTTGATCAAGAATATTACTAATAGCTCATAAAATAAAGTGGAGAAAAACCCTTAATGTTCTTTAATAGCTACATAGTAATGCACAGCCTAATGAAACAAAATAAAACAAAAACCCTTGTCTTCCCATCTACCAAAGCTGTAAGCAATATTCACATATAATGAAACAAAAACATCCTGTCTGGCCTGACATATGTCACAGCTGTATTCTGATGCATATGGAGTAGACATTTCTGAGGCTTGCGCTCATGATGGAGAATGCCCTTCCTCCTCTAACGAGAAACCACAGGATGCAGTTCTGAAGTCCTCAGCATTGTCATGACAGGGAATAGAACAACAGATGGTCCCTCAGGCAGACTATTCCTATGTTATTTAATACCAAAAACAAAGCTGTCAACTGTTTCGGGAGAAACATAGAGCCCGGAACCAAAGAATTGATGAGTAAACATGAAAGAAATTGATTTTGAAATATTTGGTTTGAAATGTATTTATAATTTTTAGTCTAAACACACTTTGTTACTGATTTGGAATCCTAAACCACTGTTTGGATTTTAAAAGTAAATGCTTTGAAAATTGCTGGGAAAAAAACTCTCCTAGTGGAAAAAAATTCCACTAGAAATTTTTAAATGAAATAAAATAAAATGAATAATATATTAGTTTGACGTTACTGTTTAAATGTCAGCGCGTGTGTGAGCAACAGGTCAAAAAAAGCAACCTCTTCAGAAATTTAATAATTGTATTTGGAATCTATGGCATTTTCTCAGAATTTTACATAAGGTAAGTTTTTCTTGGACTCACTCTAATCATGCTATAGTGAGTTTCTACTGTGAAATACTTCGGTTCTTTACAAACAGTAGTTCTTCTTTTTATTATAAAATTCAAATAGTATAAATATGTATAATGTAGCAAATGAATTTCTTGCAGTCCTACTCTCCAGAAGTCACCACATCACTATTACCAGTTTGGTGAATAGCCATTTACTTTTTTCCTCTGCATATGCAATAGATGTGTGCTTACATACACATAATTTTTTTTCTTACTAATATATAGCAGTGTTGGAAATATCTTTTGCAATTTGGCATTTGTGTCCAAAATTTTAAATTAATTAAAGTGAAAGCTAGATTTCATAAACTAAACAAACAAAACCTATTTATTTTCTAAGAGTTTGTCTTAAAGAAGAAAAAGAAAAAGAGAGCTATTTTGTTGCTATTTCACATTATAATAAGAAAATCTCATAGAGGTTAGTGAAATAAAGAGAAGAAATATCATGGTAAATATTTAAAAAAAATTTACTCAACTAAAATTAAATGCCTACTATGTATGAAACACTCTGCTAGGCTTCGTATGTTCAGAAATGAAAGACAGTACCTTTGCTTAAGGCAGCTAATAATCTAGGGAAGATAGGGAAGGAAACAATTACAGAAAAGTACTAAGTAGGGAGCCATGAAAACACAGAAGGACATGCAAATGAATAAAGGTAAGTCAAGAAAGGGTTCCTAGTAAAGGGAGTGTTCCAAGTGTTTTCAGCTTTGGGTGTTTGTAGGACCTCTAAAGTGATGATTTAATATAATGGTTAAACATATCTTATAATGGTCAAGATATTTTTTGTATAAGCTATGTGTCCTCAGGCAAACATGCTTAGCCTCAGCTTCCTCATCTATAAAATGGGGATAATGATGGTACTTGCCTCAAGGTTATTGTGAAGAATAAAAGAATGAGTATATTTAAATGTTTGCAAGAATGCCTATTCTAAACAGTATTTACATGGTGAGTACTCAATAACTAATATTCACTATTCGAAGGTCAATTGGCCATGAGGCAGTAGAATATAAGAATCTTGAGTGATCTAAAATGTTTATATAGATTAGCAGTCATCAGCATTTGTGTACCACACTACACTATGTTTGTGATTGAAATCAACCATGCAAAATATCTAGCATAAGAAGAATGATAAGAACCAAGGGCAGCAAAAACTGATAGAGGTGTGGGTTAGGAATAGCTCCCTAGAAAGAAACTGCTAAAGCATGGCCTGAAAGGAAGAGAGAAAAATAATCAGTACATAGTTCATGAAAATCAAGGGAAAAGAGAGCTACTAATGTCAGGTATGGCAGAGATGTAACATTGGATACTGACAAAAATGTTTTAATTGAATTTGGGAGCTAGTCGTTAGCGAACAATACCCCTGGAAATGGGTTAGAAGCAGATGGCCATGGGTTAAGAATTGAAAAAGGAGAGAAAGTTGTTAGTAGAATGTTCTGATTCTGTTGATAATGAAAATAAGGAAGGGTAGCAGCTAGAAGCCGAGGAAGAGTTGGTTATTTGTTTCATAGGATGGTGAAAGATTTGAGCACAAGGTAAAGAGTAGAGAAGTAGATGGAGGAAAGAGTGTGCAACTGGTGGAACACAATCCATTAAGAGGAGAGTGAAAATTTAGTTTTTTAGTTGATATGGTGTTCTGCTAAGGTGACCTTGAATTACAGGTCTTAAATAGGTTGGCAAAAATTTAAAATAATTTCAGGGAGATGAGAGAGGTGTCACTGACCAGGGACCGTTCCTGGTGATGAACTACATGACTTTGGAGCCCTTGCCTTTGGAATGGAATAAATCAACAAGGTTGTGTGATTTTTGTCCTGGATATTAGAGCAGAAACATGTATCTTTGAATTTACTTAGGGTTGGAGTGGAGTAGAGGGCATAATGGGAAATAATGGAACATGGACTGTAGGTGTTCAGGGGAGGAAAGGTAAAGGAGCAGATTGGTATTGTAAAAAAATAATGAGATTAAAGGACTGGAAGATTTTGATGATGTGGAATAGCACTTGTAATGAAAGTAAAGTAGTGAGATAATGAAATGTAAAGTTGGATCCAGAAAAAAAATTGAGTTTATGATTCCAGAAGTAGACTTGGTCAGGTGGCTGAAGTGGAATGAAATAAAAATTCTGCAAACTGACATGAGCTTTCCTTTCTGATAGTCAGGGAAACATGAAAGTTAAGGCAGGACCCATTTGCAGGACTTTGTGGTGTACATTGTTTTGCATTTCATATTATATAGGGGGCCTCCTTTAAAGGAAAAGAGGATAAATTAACCAGGTGCTGACTCTTTAAGGACAGGTTCTTCTTTACTATTATATCTTGCATTATCGGTTCCCAGTCCAAGAGCTATCAATAGAAGAAAACTAATAAACATTTATGGAATAAATGAACAAATTAATGAGTAAATAAAGGCTAGAACTAAAACAGATTAAAGCCAATCCACAATCTTCCAAGAATTCTCACTCTTAAAAGATTGCATCATATTGCTAACATTTCCTTTTGGTTTGTTTCCATGGTTGGGAATAGAGTGAATTCAGAGGCCATTTGGAATTGTATTACATTATTTTTCATTTATGCTGAAATTTTGTGAAGTGTCATTTTGCTAAAGCAGGTAACCATTTTGTGTTGATCTGATGCAAAAGTAAAATTACCTATAATTTTATGTGTATGTTTTCAAGTTATACAGTGCAGACTTCTAAAATACACAGATGCACTATATAAGTGTCCCATTCCACTCCAAAGCAATAAACACTCTCAAAATGTTTGACATCACTGTCTTGAATCCAAACAGAGGGCTTCAGGAGTGTAGAGTAATTAAAACAGTATTTATAAAAGTTTGCAAATGTTGCACCCAATTGCTTATTTTACTTGAGACAGAATTTACAAATGCAGAATACAAATGAGATAGAAGGAATTTTATGGGTGTTTCATAATGGAAGTCATTAAAATACAATTTAGAAGCAAATTTATGATTAAGTTTTTTTTTTTTAACTTATCCTTACCAAGATATGTCATTAATATGCCAGAACTCTGATGGATAAATTCCTTCATGTTGGGGTACTATAATGAATAATTATGTTTTTCTTCCATTGAAAGGCAATAAAAATGATCTTTCCTAGATATTCCTAAATATCTAAAGCTTTTGTTTTAATCATCTGTGCTGGTGACCTTTGCTCAGATCAGCAAGTCAATGTTTTCTTTTTTTAAAGAGAAATCAGAGTTAAGATTTCCATTGAGGTTGGTGAGGAGTTACTCATTAAAAATTATACACAGAAATGCCTATGAATAAATGCTGACTTAAGAGGGTTGCTGATTATATCTTAACTTGCTATTTAATAAATTTAAATTATTTATGATAAACTTTAGCCTAGGAATCACCAAGAACCACAATGCTCACTTAATTTAAATAAAAATTGAATTGCTGCTAATTTTCTACTGAAATCTTCAGCAAGATAATTAATGTTCTTTTATATCATTGGGATGATTTCCTGTGTATCTCAACATGTATCAAGTTCTTGATAATATTTGTAGAACAATTTGTTTAATAGGGCAAAATACTGTATCCAATACTTTCAGGAATTCGTGCGCCATTTGGGGAGATTGACCAGCTTGACTGGCCTTGGGTGTACTAGTCCTGTTTACACTATAGACAGCAAAACCCTTCTTTTAATATTTAATATTTAATGTTAATATTTAATATTTTTATATTCTGCCTGCTTCTATGGCACATTGAAAAATATTGTAAAATTTGGAGGAATGGCAAATAATAATCACACATACAGTGAACAGTATTTCAAATCTAAGATAATGGAAAAACAAACCTATTTCAAAATTTTTGACAATTTTCACAGATAAACTCCACAAAGGAATGTATTTATTTATGTTTAATGTTTTCTTTAAAAACATTTAAAGCACAAATAAAATTGCATTTTTTAGAGTTAAATATTTCTAATAACAACATTTAATTAGGCTTTTAGAACAGTTTCTAATATTTTATAGTAAAATTTATTAACTTTGCTTACTAGATAGGCAGTATTTGTTTTTTTCTCTGATTTTTGGAAAAAATAAACAATGCATTGTTTTTGCTAATTATTCTTATAGTTTGGTAATATCCAAATAATAAAAGCTTTTATTTAGATATTCTGAATTTGTATTAAATGTAGATTTATTTTATTTATTTATTTTTTAATTTTAGGAGGCCTTGGAGATTGAGGCTGGGACCTCATACATGGGAAGCAGATACTCAACCATTGAGCTACACCCGCTCCTCTGTAGTTTCTTTTTAAATTATGAACAGAAATGATAGAATTTGCCCTTTAAAGCAATGTTTTGACTCTAAAATATAATATAAGTAGATGACATACTAAGGTTGGAATAGCCTGCTTAGTTCTAAGATCTTTTTCCTAAGCATTGGATTCAGTAGGCTATTCTGGCTCTTATGACCTAAATTCTATGAATTAAATTCTCTGAGCAGCAGTCTCCTTGTCTGTAAAATGGTGATAACAAAAGCTACCTCTTTGTGCTGTGAGGATTAAATGAAGTAGATATGTACAGTGGTTGGTGCATCCTTGGCCTTCAGGCACTGTCAGTGTAGCTGGAGATTAAGGAGCAAAAAGGTGGTCATTTAAGGATGAGAACATACCATTCCCTGCTGCGTCCCCATGCTGCTCTTCAGCTAACTTCCAACTGCTAGTCTCAGCAACTGCCTGAGAGGTTTTCTACAAAAAGTGTAGCTCACTCTGCTTACAGAGTTGGCCACAAGTGCAGGTGAATTAACACCTTCTGGGAGCAGCCCTCAGCCCTTGATGGTGGGAGCTGGGGTAGAAATACTTCAGCTGCCTTGCTCCTTGGGAGGAGTATGTTCTAAGCCCCAATTGCCACAGTGTTATTTGGCTGGATGATGTAAACTTTATTAGCTGTTTTCCTTCCTTGTCTCACTTTTCAACTCCTTATCACTGATTCTATACTCTCAATTATTTGCACACAAATCCTTGTCTCAGAGTGTGCTTCTGGAGAGATCCAAAGGAAGACAAATTAATGTAAATTGAACAATCACTTCTGCCATTCAGCAAAGCTCAATATGAATTATGTTGATTTGATAAATGCTGTAAGAAAGTCAGATATAAAATTTGGTAAGGACACAGATGAAATAATTATTAAATTTGAATTTCAATGAATTCTTTAAGGAGGTGGAGATATTTGAGCTGGATTTGGAGGATGTGAAAGAATTTATAACTATCAGAGTTGGAGAAAGACATCTAGCCAGAGGAAATGGCATGTGCAAAAAATAAGGAAAGTAAAAGCATGGAATATTCTGAAAGTGAGGAGTAGCTCAGTGTGGCCAAAGAGAAAGGGAGAATGGCCCTATGAAGCAATTGCTGCTGCGGCTAGGACCATGTTGGAAAAGGCTGTATGTGATATGTTCATATGTTAGCTTATTATTTTGGCAGTGGGCAGGCATGAAAGCTTTTTACAGAGAAGAATGGCTTGATTATGAGTCGTGCATTAAAAAAGAAAATGGATTAGGCCAGAACATGACAGGGACAGGAAAACCATTTAAGAGGCTATTGCTATAGTCTAGAAAGATAATGAGGGCTTCACCCAACACAATGGCATTGTAAATGGAAAAAAAAAACTGGAGGTGTTTCAGCTAAAGAATCAAGAGAATAGGAAATAAGTGGTGAACAAAGAAAGGAGTCTAAGATGACTCTAAAATTTCTATTTTAAGTAAATATTTGGATTGTGATGCTTTTACTACCAAGTTAGGGAATTCAAGAGAAAGTGAATATTCAATCACTAACTGATAACGAACATATTTTAGGTATGATGTTTACATGTACAGTGAATTAAATGTGGCAGAGCAGGCAAGGGAATCCAATATTGTTTATAGATTTGGGCAAAGAGGTCCCCTGTCCCTGGGTCCCCTTTGGGCTCGTCTCCAGCTTTGTTCCCTCCATGGAGCAAGAATTCTAAGGTCAAAGGGTTGTGTCCACATAGAATCTACATCCCATGCCCTTGGGTTCTTGGGACCCCAAACTTCTCTGCTGAGAAGGCCCTAAGCCCAGTTCCAGGGTTTGTATAGACCAGGCATGCCCTCCCTTGTTGCCTTGTATATATAATTAAGTCTGGATGGTAACTCTTTGCTATTACCTGAGAGGAAAGAACATGGACGTGCAGGCTGAGGTGTACATGCAGGGCCCCTCATGGTGTGGGCTGGAGCTGATGGTGGGAGGAAAAGGAAAGTAGCCCAGAGGATGGGGCTGTGGGTCAAGGATCAGGGCTTAGGGGCAATCGTTCCTTGTGTCATCAAGTTCTGGAGAAGAACTTTGAGGAATTCTACATCCCAACTTGGTCTTCCTGATCATTTTGAAATATATTTGTCAAGGTAGGACAACAAACATTTTATTTAACAGTTTGTTAGCTTGATTTATTGCTTTTAAATATTTGGACATTTGGCATATGGGTTTCCATTTGTACTCTTGGTTCAGGCTGCACAAATGTTAGGAGCAGACCTAGTGAAATCAACCAATTTGTGTGATGATATAAAACCAAGTTATATTATAGCAGTTGAGATGGAAAGAAAGGGAAACTAATGGGCATTTTTTATATCATGTTTGACCATCAATCTCAAATTTATTTAAAGATAAAGTTGAACTTCAAAAGTATTCATTGTTTATGGTCAGCAACAAAAAATGATTGTAGAATTAAAAATATATATATTACATTCAATTTACGTGTCTGTCCTTAAATCACTTATTATTTGTTTGCTGTTTTAATTCTCTTTGTATTAATCAATATGACACTGTATTGAACACTAAACACTATGGTTAATGTGATAAAGATACTATACTATTCACTTTGGGCTCATTTCTCTGGATACCAAGGTAACATTTACATAAGCTACTGTCACAGAGCTGATGTAAAGGGGTTTTACCAAGTTAGTTCATATATTTGATCTAAGACTATAGGATAAAAACATTACCTTCTTTACCTTTAGAAGATAATGGAGAAAAAATGGAAAATGAGATGCTGTCATGTCGGACTGAGTACAAGTGAGAATCCTACCTTCCCACTAAGGAACATATATGATAACACTAGTACATATTTAACTCATAAGAAAATGCCCAGTAAGACCATGAAAGTGTCTTTAAACATAGTGAAATTTCTCTCTTCAAAGACTGGAAGTCTGTCAGAACCAGGTTCTATACCATTTGGAATTTTTTTTAAGAAAAATATTTCATGAAGTTCATTTTCATCAGGTATATTAAGATTTTGTAATTTATACATTTACACATGTGAGTTTGTTTTCTTGGATTTGACTTCATAAAAAATACCATCAGATCTTCAGAATAATCTTTCATTTTGAGTAAATTAAAGCAGGTTGCCCAGTTTACTGTGTGTCCAGCTGGCTAAAGATTTAAACAGGAAAGGGGCACAAGAAGATTCTGTGGGAGGTATAAGATAAACAAGCTCTTGTTTATGTTTTGCTGATACTTTAGTTGTTTAGAAGCTAGGGAATATTTTTTTCCTTGCTTTGGGCTGTTCTTTAAAAAAAAAAATAAAACCAAACAATCATCTGGTATGCCTTGTGGCTTTGATCTTTGTTTTTATATTTTGTTATACAAGGTTAAAAGTCTTAGAGTTTGTTGTGTTTCATACTTTCTCAGATCATCCCCTCTCTCCACATATTATCCACAGATGGTTGGGAGTAAAAAAAAATAAAGCAAATGCAGAGTGTCTTAAAAAGTGACAACTCCCATAAATCCTGGGATATTGTTGTATAAATATTTGCATACTTTTGCAGGTGCTAAAATAGAATTCTGTGGCCTTTCACCTGGCATAATTAACTTTCTTTTATTTTCAGTGTTTTCCATATCTTTTCCTAACCTTTGTTTTTCACAGAATTGCCCTTGGGACCAAACCGAACAAGTTGTAAAGACACCTGCATGTTATAAGGCAAACACCAAACTTTATTCTAGCTCCAGGACAAAGGTCCTAGAGGCTGACTTTGTACATTCCTACAAACGCCATTTATGCCAGGCTGATAAATCTTGGGAGGATATGTATTCAGTTTCTGGGGGAATGCTACAGTGTTTTGCTAATTTTGACACTCACAGACACATTAGTACCTTGGGGGACTAAAAAATGCAAGATTGTACTTTTAAATTCAGTTATGAAATACTTTGTGTGTGTGTGTTTCCCTGGCACATATTTTAGTAGTCTCTGGTACCCAATAACTCCTCAATGAATATGTGGTGAACTGAATTATTAAAATTACAAATATTTTGAAGTTTTCTGTTGGGGAGACAAATCATGTATACATTTAAAGTATGCAGATTCAATACTACTGGTTTATTTTTTGAATAAACTTATGGTCGGAACACCAACAGAACAAATCCAGATGTCCAATATTTAATTTTAAGTTTAATTTTGATTTGTCTTCTCACTGTAAAATATTATAAATTATTTTCCAAGGTATATACACTCTTGGGGTCAATGCCAAAAGAATAATTTTTTGTGAACTGAAACTTTGAAGTAAAAGAACATTCAAAAATACTTTTCCAAACGGAATGGTAACATATAATATGTGAACTAAAGATTTAGCAATTTCCACCCATACCCTCTGTAATGGGGTGAATCGTTCCCCCTCCTCCCCAAATATGTTGAATTCCTAATCCCTAGTATTTCAGAATGTGACCTTATTTGGACATAGGACCTTTGCAGATATAACTAGTTAAGATGAGGATATAGTGGCTTAGGGTGGGCCTTTAACCCAAATATGATGGTTTCCTCATAAAAAGAGAAGAGACAGAAATACACAGAGGAGAAGACTATGTGCAGATGGAGGCAGATATTGGAGTGATGCATCTACAAGTCAAGGAATGCCAAGGATAGCTGGCAAACACCAGAAACTAGAAGAGGCAAGGCAGGATTCTGTCCTACAGGTTTCAGAGGGAACTAAGCCCTGCCAACACTTTGATTTTAGACTTTTAGTCTCCAGAACTGTGAGACAAGAAGTTTCTGTTGTTTTTAGCTACCAAATTCGTGGTCCTCCATTACGGCAGTCCTAGGAAACTAATATAGCTTCCTGTTCAGATAACTTAATGGGAAGTGTGTTCATTTGCCAAAGGTTTGCTGATGGCAAGTACTTGAAATCTGTTGGCTTTCATAATGGCGATTTATATGGGGGTAAAATATTACAGTTCCAAGATCATGAAAAGTCCACCTCAAGGCACAATAAGAGGTGCTTTCTCACCAAAGTCAGCAGCCGCGTACTGAAGCAAGATGGTGGGCCATCTCTGCCTGGTCTCTGCCTTCCCTCTGGACATCCTCTCTCAGGCTCATCTGCTCTTCTTTCTTTCTCATTTCAGCTGCAAGATGGCATTGAGCTGTCTCTTTCTGGACTTTCTATCTCAGTCTTGGTTGTTCCATTCTCGTCCCAATTTCAGCTGTAAGCTGTTGGGCAAACGCTCATCTCTCCCTGGGGCCCCAGCTATTTGAGCCTTTTCCTTTCTGTTACACAGCAGGATAAAAAGTGACAGAGCTCTCTCTTCTTGTGTCTGAGTGTCTGTTTATACCAGACCCAGCAAGGGGCAAGGGACTCAACCTGAGTCACACCTTACTGATGTGATAAAAAGCCCTATAGCAGTCTTATCACGTAATCTAATCAAAGGCCCTTCAACTGAATTTAGTACAATCAAAGGGTATCCTACCTAGAGTTATAGATTAGTATGCAAACATAATCTTTCTCTTTTTAGGATTCATAAAATAATCCCAAATTGACACAGGAAGCTTGCTGGCAAAGGAATCTGGAAAATGTAGTTAGCAGCTTATGGATCACAGTGTGGGGCCTACCCTCCCTCCAAAAAGGGGAACCACAGAGTCCTTATGGACCACATTATCCATCTCTGGACCACAGTAATGAACTTCATTTCTTGGTGATTTGGATTTGTACCTCAAGCTAGCTCTCACTACAACTAAATATACTGTTTGAACTTCAGCTCACTGGGAAGATTTCTCTTCCCATATCTGTCAATGAGACTCTGTTAAGGGCTGTATTGCTACAACTGTCCACTTCCATTGGGACCAGCATATCATGCACAGTATCTATAAACTAGACTCTTGGTTTCTTCTTCCATAATCAAATAGGTATAGGAAATTCACCATGAAGCCATAGTTATGGATTAAGAGAGAGAGATGACAGTACAGCAAGACTAGCCACCCACTCATGTGGGCTACTTGTGCCTACAAGGCCGGCTCATCCTCTGGCTCTTATGTGCCTTTTCTACCTAATTGATTGCTGCTGTACATTCCCAAACCAATGGCATGGAAGATCAGATGATGCACAATTTAAAATAGACAGCTCAAGTGAAGATCCCTTGATATTCCATGATCAAAGAGAATACAGCTTTACTCCAAAAATCTTAGTGCCTGTACTGTAACTCTTCTTTTGGGGTTGACCAGAGTCTCTGTACAGTATCTCTATTTGCCACTTCAGATACCATTAAATCTGCTGAGTCAGGAGACCCAGGAGTCAGAGCAGCTTGCACAGTAGCCTGAGTCTACTTGAGAGCCTTCAAATTTTGCAGCCTTATGAATTGTTTGGTACATGGGTTGGAGTAGCACTATAGACTATGTTACATGTTAGCCCTATAATCAGATGCAGGCTACAAATCACTATGGCTCTTTTGTAGCAATAAGTGGAAGGTGCAACAACTGGTATTTTACTTTAGAAAGGTTTTCCAGACATGTTGCAGACCAATGGACTCCTAAAAATTTTACCATGGTGACAAACTATGGAATTTTCATGGATTTATTTCTCATCTTATGGCATGCATGTGTCATATAATGATACACGCTACTCCTTTTAATCTGGCGATATTGGCATGATGCTGTCAATGTAATAGGCCAAGATCATTACTATCTCTGCAGACTAGGTTAAATTAGAGAGCAAGAGAGTTGAGATTCCCCTGAGGTAGGATAGTGCACGTGAACTTCTTGCTTCTGGGTGAGAATAAACTCTGTCTGATCATATTTTTAAGCTGGTATGTAGAAAAATGCATTGGCCACCTCAATAGTTGTGTAATAAGTGTGGGGGTTTGTGCTAATTTGCTCTAATAAGGTATCATTAATAGGAGGAAAAGCTGCAATTGGAGTTAACACCTGAATAAGTTTCATTCTTTAAGATACACCCACTTTCTGCACAAGCAAAATAAGCAATTTGATGGGCTGTAATAAAAATCATCATCTTGCATCTTTCAAGTCTTTGTTGGTGGTATTAATATATTCAGCTTCCTCAAGTAAAATATTGTTTTTGGTTTTCTACCCTGATAGGGAGAGGAAGTTTGAGGAATTGTTTCCACTTGGCTCTTTCCACTGTAATAACTCTCATTCCACAAATCAGAGAGCCAAAGTGATTTTGAGTATCACTTGATGCGTATGTCTATGTCAATTATATATCCACAAACTGAGGAACTAATTGTAGAGTGGCTCTGAGGAGAAATATACATGCAACAAAACTCCATTTATCATTGCCACCATGAGCTCCCACTTTGGTGGACCACAGTTAACATTTTGTGTTTTGTGGTCATTCCTCAGAGATCCTCCATCCAAAGTTTGTTAGATGGCAAGATTGATGATGCCACCCATGCACCAAGAGGGTAGACAAACTTTATTGCTCGTATAATGAGGGTTTCTGTGGAAACCATAACAGGTCTCCCAAGCTGGCCCAAAATGGACTGAGAAAGCAAGGAAAGGCTTGAGGCTTTTCAGGTGGTTAGGGTGTGGGTAAGGAGTAAGGGTTCCCATATGTGGTTTGATCTTCCTGCCAGCATCAAAGAAGATATTACCCTGATTTTTGAAATCTGCTTTTCTATATGCAGGGCAGAAGAAGAGCAGTGAAACTTTAAAAAAGCAGCCAGACTCTTTATTGCTTTGGTTCTCTGAGACTTAGTACCAGACAATTCTCCATAAGTCTGGTTATTTATTTTTCCCTACAGCACACTTTTTCCTTTGGGGGAAGATTTGAAGGAAGATTTATATCAGGGGTTCTTAACCTTTTTTTGTTCCATGGACCCCTTTGCCAGTCGGGTGAAATGAATACACTGTAATTTATTTATTGCATACATTCATAAGTGAAGGAAATGCTAGATTTTAGTTAGAGGTCAGAGAAAATAAAGATAATAAGTTGATCTTTTCCAGTTCAAGCTTACAGACTCCCTGAAATCTTTCCATGGACCCTGAGTCTGTGAACCCCTGGTTAAGAACCCCTGATTTATATGTATTTTTAGTAGTGTTGCAAAGTTCTTTCTCAAGGGCACCTAATCTGCTCTTTGGTCAAGGAGTTCTGAGTCTAGCTTAGAAGTGGAAAATGAGTGAGAGGTCAGTTTTCTGCCATTTTATTCAGGTTTCTGTCCATGTACTCTTATATTTTCTATTATACAAAGCAATATATTATATTTCATAGTGTGCTTATGTCTAATACTTAATCCAATCCCTGCAAATTTAAGTCATTTTGATAACTACTTGTCCATTCTGTTCATAACAGTAATTGCATCCACTTTGTCTCTGGTACTTCATTGCTACATAGTGGCCCCTGTCATTTTGTGATCCATAATCATATTAGGGAACCCATCTCAGAAATAGCAAATATCACTGTCCTCAGCCACAGAAGTCATTGCTAGAGAACTTATGAATGATGTTGCTGTTCCCATCACAGATGCATTTATTGGTATCCTGGTGAAGGGAGTATCTTCTGATACTTCTTGAGGGATGGAGATGAGTGTGTAAGCTGCAGGTGATAAATCCACTTTTTTGTGCCTTTGAATTCCTTCTTCCACATTATGCTATGGAGTTCTAACATCTTTACTTCATTGACTGTAGACCATGATTAATTCTTAAATTTTTAGTCAGCCAACCAAGAAATTTATTAGAGTCATTTCTCAGTTGGTTGAGCTAACAAATTAAACCTAGAATATCTGGTAAATGTATCTGTATTAAGAAATTCAACCCAATTCAATGTTTTTTAAAAATTAACTGTTATAATTTACAAAACAGTAAAATTAATACATTTTAAAGCTACAGATCAATTACTTTTGACAAATACATGCATATGTTTAACCACCAGGTCAATAAAAAAATTTCCCATGCTTCCCAACTCCCCACCCAGGCTACCATTGCTCTGATTTCTATTACTATAGATTAGCTTTGCCTATTCTAGAATTTCATTAAAACGGAATCATATAGTATGTACTCTTTTTTTGTTTGGCTGCTTCTGCTCAGCATAATTTGTTTGTCAGCAGTTTGTTCCTTTTTATTGCTGAGTAGTGTTAAATTGTACGAATATATCACAGTTTGTGTATGTATTCACTAATTGATGGACATTTGGATTATTTTTGGCTTTTGATTATGAATAAAGCTGCTTAGAACATTCACTTGCTAGTTTTCATGAACATATGTTCATGAACATATGAATATATGAACATATGTTGACTAAATGCCTAGAAGTAGAATTGATAGGTTATATATTTAGCACATATTTAAATGTATAAGAAGCCCAAAAATCTAGTAGTATATTCTATTCTCATTAGTCTAAGATCTTTAGCATCTATTTTAGAACATATTCCTCTGATTTCTGCCAAAATATAATTGCAAAATCTTGTAATTATTTTGGAATATATTCGATCTTCTCCTGGGTCAGACTATGCTTTTGTTTCCCTGAAGTTTGCTAGGATCTGACTCCAATTACAGGTAAGGAAGTACTAAGAGGTAATTGGAGGTGATTGAGAATGGACATCTCCTTTCACAGGGCAAGTTCCTCAGACGAGGTTATTGCAGGGTGCTTAACAAGGGAAAACTGATGTCCTTAGATTGAGAAGGAGGTGCTGTTTGTCCTGGCAAGGGAAGATCATGGAGACACCAAGTGACAGAGCTGATCCTATGCCCTGGAAATGTGTTATTACAAAGCCCTTCACCAGGTGGTTATTCCTACCGGCTCTGAAGGGTAATGCTACTACGTAGCTTGAGTTAAACCTTTTTCCCAGGTATTTATTTATTTATTTACTTACTTATTTACCTATTTACTTATTTAATTCAATATTAGGCAATAAAAAGTTAGTGATGTGTATGTTTGGTACAGGTGCTGGGGATACTGTAGGGAATAGGATATAGTCCCTGACCTTAAAGAACTTATACTCTAGTGCAGAAGTTATTTATACCACACATGAACACCCAAAATGGATGCACAGGTATAAATCATGGTAAGTGCCAAAAAGAAAATTAAAAAGCATGATGAAAGATTATCATAAAGGGAACTTGCATTGAGTTGTGTTCAGATAGTAAAAGTTCTTTTCAAGAAGTACTAATTAAGCAGAAGCCTGAGTTGTGGATTGAAATTAGAGAAGAGAGAGGAGCACTCATGCAAGGTGAAGGCTCTGAATTAGGAGAGAACAATTTCAGAAGAGCTAAGAGACCAGTATTGCTGGAATGAAGGACATAAGCAAAAGGAATGTACCTGGAGAGGTAGGCAGGGGTCACATCTTGCATGGCTCATAAGTGATGTTAAATGTTTTAGATTGTATCCCAAATACAGTGAGAAGTCATTAAAATATTTAAAGCAGCAGAATGATATTAAATTCAATATTTTAAAAGAACACTTTACTGCAGTTTGGAGAAAGGATTGAAGGGAGTCCAGGCCAGAAGGAGGTCATGTGCTAAGTAGTTCAGGATAGCTATGTCAGAGAAGAGTGGGAACAGTGGGATAGAAAAGTGGATGAATTTGCAGTGTTCTTTGCGGTAAAATCCAGAGGACTTGGGGACTAAAGGGGGGAAGGATGATGGAGGGGCAGCTTTGAGGATGACGCTGGGTTTCTGGCATGAGTATATAGAAGGATGGAGATGCCAGTTACTGTTATGGGGAAGGCTGGGAGGGAAGCAGGTCTGAAGGGAGGATCAGAGCTTAGTTTTGAACATGATATTCTTGTGGGGCCTGTGAGAGATAAAGTGTGGCTATCAAATTGGCAGAGAGTCTTAGGGTTTGTTCCTCAGATCAAACATCTGTTTGGAAATGTAAAGTTGGAAATGGATAAGATCATTTAGCCCAGAAAGGAAAGCAAAGACAGAATGGAATCCTAAGGGCTGAGGCTATGAGTTGTTCAATTCTACTACAAGTGGTTGTGTTAACAAGAGATCCCTGTCGGATATGCACCCCCGCCACCCTACTCTCAAAAATAATCTGGTCTCCTACTTCCTTGAGGAATGGTCTTCTTAAATCAAATTTCTTTACAGACTTCATCCTAACTGATCTCTTTGTGGCATCAAAATAGCCTTGATACTTTTTCCCCCAAACTTTTCTCTGTTCTTGACTTCCACAGGATTAATCTCTTCTGCTCCTTTTACTTTTGAATATCTCCCCTTCCCATCTGACCCATCAATGTTGAATTTGCCCCCAAAATTTCATCCTGGAACTTCTTTTTTCCTTACTTTGTGTGCATCTACACATAGACATAATGGACACAGAAACATGAACAGGTTATTGAAATAGAATTCTTCTTGTCCCAGGTTTTACTGAGCTACTGGATACTACTTAATACCTAAACGACTCAAAGTAAAGTGTAAGACCACTGTAGCAGTTTGATATGGTTATGAATTTCAAAAATAGATATTGGATTGTGTTTGTAATCTTATCTGTACCTGGGCATAACTGAGTTATGATTAAGGTGTTGTGTCCCCACCCCTTGGTGGGTGGGACTCATAGATAAAAGGCATGGCAAAGAACAGAGTTGAGGGTTTCTGATGTTGGAGGTTTTTTTTTTTTTAAATTTTTTTTTTATTTCTCTCCCCTTCCCCCATCCCACCCTGGTTGTCTGTTCTCTGTGTCTATTTGCTGCTTCTTCTTTGTCCACTTCTGTTGCTGTCAGTGGCATGGGAATCTGTGTTTCTTTTTGTTGTGTCAGCTCTCTGTGTGTGTGGCACCATTCCTGGGCAGGCTGCACTTTCTTTCGCGCTGGGCAGCTCTCCTTATGGGGCGCACTCCTTGCACGTGGGGCTCCCCTATGCTGGGGACACACCTGCATGGCAGGGCACTCCTTGCGCGCATCAGCACTGTGCATGGGCCAGCTCCACACTGGTAAAGGAGGCCCGAGGTTTGAACCGCGGACCTCCCGCGTGGTAAACGGATGCCCTAACCACTGGGCCAAGTCCGCCGCCGATGTTGGAGTTTTGATGTTGGAGTTTGATGCTAAAGACTTAAGCTGGAACCCTGGGAAGTAAGCTCACAGAGAAAAGAGAAGCCAGCCCCAGGAAGAAAGGAACCTTGAGCCCAGAGAAAAGCAAGTCCTGGAAACATAGGAACCCAGGAAGCCTGAACCGTCGCAGCCATCGGCAGCCATCTTGTTCCAAATAGACTTTGGTGAGGGAAGTAATTTATGCTTTATGGCCTGGTATCTGTAAGCTTCTACCCCAAATAAATACTTTTTATGAAAACCAAACAATTTCTGGTATTTTGCATCAGCACCCCTTTGGCTGACTAAAACAACCACCTATTCAGGATATGCTAAGAGTTGGTAAAATGTGTTTTTCCACCTTTAGTTATTATCAATGAGGTTTGAGGTATTGGAGGAGAATTTCCCTGGAGAATGTTAAAGGAGTACCTGGCATTTCCCACCCTGTTGTGGTGCTAGAAGATGATGCTTTCTCATCTTTTTTTTTCTTGCTGCAGATTGCCATGGTCCTCACATGACATGATCCCTCTTTTACTGTCTGTCTGGGAATCTGGAGGCATTTGAGCTTTTAGCCCCTAGAATGCCGCTTTCTGAAAGTGATATCTGTGCAACCTAATGCAGGTAAAGGCTTTCAGGTGTTTTTTTTAAACTATCTTTTCACCTCAGCAATTTGTATATTCATTTGCTCCTACTGGAAAGTTCACTTAGACTGTAAATTGAAGGCAAATGTCATTTCTTTATATTGCAATTTATCTGTGGATTTTAAATTTCAGTTCTGAGAAATAATATATGAGACTCAAGAGTTTACTTGATTTAAATATTTTAAATGTAGAGCATGAAAAGACATGTATTTTGAATTAGTACAAAATGAATGTAAAGAAAAATGGCTAGAATTATGGAGTGTATATATTCATGATAGACACGATTTGCTGTGGTCTCTGTACCAGGATTCCCACTTAGAATTCTAGGCACTTGCAGGATAAATAATTGGATGAACTTCATTTTTATCCCAAATATTTGTTTATAATCTAAACATTGTGAATATATATTGCATTTGTAATGTTATAACTGGATTGAATTGTGTTAGCTTGTATTACATGTGCAGCAATTATTTCAAATGCTAAAATCTAAAGTTGGAAAGATCGATTTTTATGATCTTCCTGAAAATGCAGATGGTTTACTATTATAATTAACCCTCAATGAATTGTCCCCTGATTTTAAAAAAGTGTCATTTTGCTCTTTTAATATTTATGATCCTTAAACTATTCCTTTCCTTTCTGGAAGCAAAGATGATTTGTTTAAGCATAATATCTATGCCAGTTTTTTAAACAACTATGGTATATCAAAAAATTATTTTTAAGCATATTTAATTTTTGTGAAAGGAAATCATCTCTAAATCATACAGATTGCTTATTGCATATGGTTGGCAAACATAGAGCACTGAATCATATTTAGATTCTTTCTGTCCGAATACAATACAAAGATATGCCATTTAGATAGGTGAAGGAAAAGAGATGATAAACCAGCATAAAGATCTGAGATCCCTTACAAAGCTAATAGTAAGCTCAGAGGGGTAAATGCCAATAAATAAGCCTATTGTTTGGTTAAATCTTCACCTATGGAAAACTCTCATCTCATCTCTTACCCCTTTACTTTTTGATTAAAGACTGAAATCAACAGTTAATTTTAAATTTATTTAGTGATGTGATGGTGGAGTCCAGCCAACTTATGATAAGGTGCTCAAATATCTAATACTCCTTTGAAGAGACTGCAAAGTGAGCAACTGGGTGTAATGCTAAATGTTGCAAAATAGTAAGCTAGGGAAATTTAATGTTGCCTTAGACATTCTCTTCTCTTGTTCTTTGTCTCCTTTCTTCATGCCCATTCCCCTCTTACTCTTCCAGACACATTTTCTTTCTGACTCTCAGGGACTTTTCCCTCCTGCTTGTATGCATACACAGTTTGGTTGTGGAGGTAGGCACTACAATGACTATCACTGACTACGGAAGGTGTGGATTCTAAGAAAGCTCAGTGAATTTCTTGACTACTTACACAGACCCAGAATATCACTCTTCTAAGGAAAGTAATAACAATCCAGTTCAAAACTAGAGAATTTCAGAAGATTTGATCTCTAAATCCCTCATTTGCACTCTGCCATTATTAATCCACTGATTTAAATGTCTTTTTTTTTTTTTTTTTAAACCTAATATATGTATACTTTCATATTCTGGACTCTATGCTTCCTTTGGACAGGAGCCATATCCACTGAGGCAGTATAGCCCAGTCGTTAAGAGCAGATTCTAGAGTCAAACTGCTTGAGTTTGCATCCTCATCTACCCCTAACTAGTCAGTTAGCTGGGTGAACTTGAGCAAGTTTCTTAATCACTCTCTGTCTCAACCTCAAAAGGCAGTTATGAGAATTATATGGATTAATATGTGTAAAGTGCTGTTATGGTTTTCTGGCTGCCAATAGGGTAACTTAAACAATGGGAATTTTTTGGCCCACACTTTTGAGGCTAGGGAAAGGTCAAATCAAAGTGTCATAAAGGTTTTTCTTTCTTCCTGAAGACTGGCCTTCTGGGGCTGGCTGCCAACGATCCTAAGTCCTTGGCTTCTCTGTCAGGTAGTAGTACACGTGGTGGCCTCTCTTGGCCTTTTGCTTCTCTTCTGGGTTCTGTTGACCTTCAGCTTCTTGTTTCCTGTGGCTTTCTCTCTCTGAATTTCATTCTGCTTATAAAGGACTCCAGTAGTAGGATTAAAACCCATCCTGAGGTGGGCTACATCTTAACTGATGTAACTTCATCAAAAGTTCCTACTTACAATGAGTTCACATTCATAGGAATAGATTTAGTTTAAGAACATGTTTTTCTGGGTACATAGCTTCAAACCACCATGTGTGCTTATAGGAATTTCTGTCTTAACAGTAAATCTGTGAATGTTTGCAATTCTATCATTGGTCTTTGTGACCTCGGAGCCAGCATGGCACTTAGCACAGAAGAGGCACTTTAAAAAGTTTGAAGAAATAAATTTTTTTTTTTAAGCAAATTTAATTTTTATTTATGTTTTTAAAGATTTTATTTCTCCCTACTCCCTCATTGTTTGCACTTGCCACATGCTGTTTTTTTTTTATTTTTATTTTTTTTATTGATTTTGTAATAATATTACATTAAAAATATATATGTAAGGTCCCATTCAACCCCACCCCCCCCACCCCACCTCTCCCCCCCGCCCCCAGCAACACTCGTTCCCATCATCATGACACATCCATTGGATTTGGTAAGTACATCTTTGGGCACCACTGCACCTCATAGTCAATGGTCCACATCATGGCCCATACTCTCCTCCATTCCATCCAGTGGGCCCTGTGAGGATTTACAATGTCCGGTGATTGCCTCTGAAGCACCATCCAGGGCAGCTCCATGTCCCAAAGACGCCTCCACCTCTCATTTCTTCCTGCCTTTCCCCATACCCATCAGCCACCATGTCCACTTTTCCCAATCCAATGCCACCTCTTCTATGTGGACATCGGATTGGTTGTGTCCATTGCACCTCTATGTCAAGAGGAGGCTCAGATTCCACATGGATGTTGGATGCAATCCTCCCACTTTCAGTTGTAATCACTCTAGGCTCCATGGTGTGGTGGTTGTCCTTCTTCAACTCCATCTTAGCTGAGTGTGGTAAGTCCAATAAATCATATTGTAGGTGCTGGAGTCTGTTGAGGCTCAGGACCTGGCTATCACATTGTCAGTCCAGAGATTCAAATCCCCTAAATATATCTTAAACCCCAACATTAACTGCACCTCCAGCACATTAGCATGAAAGTCTTATGAAGGAAGATCCCATTTGAGTCCAGATTCATCACACATAAACACCAGTTCCAAAAAGGGGCCATCTGACCTGGTAGTTAACCCCATCGGCCATGACCATAATTCCCATGGGTCTCTTTAGCCCTCGAAGGAACCGATATCTGGGGGTTGTATCTGCTTTATCTGTCTCTCTGACTCTGCTCAGTTGTGCATGAGGGCAATCCTTCTGCCAGCCTCCAGACTCTTTTTTAGAAACTCGTAGCCATATAAACTCATTTCTCTTTTCCATTTCCCCCTTACTTTAGGTCAAACAGCATTTTAAAGTCATGTTATTTTATGTAGACAGGGATATTCTGATGATCCACGTTGAACCTTCCGTATAAGGTCATTTTCCAGTTGCATCATCAGTTGGTAGTTGATAGTGGTCCCTCGGTGCCAGGGAGGCTCATCCCCAGGTGTCATGTCCCACGCTGGGGGGAAGGCATTGCATTTACATGCTGAGTTTGGCTTCGAGACTGGCCACATTTGAGTAACATGAAGGCTGACAGGAGGAAATTCCCAGGCACAATGTTGCTCTAGGCCTTGTTCTTATTTTAGGCTTATCAGCTCACAAGCATAGTCATTAGCATCAGGGGCTCACTGTTGAACCCTCACTCCCTCCCGGTCCCCGCCGCTGTACCTGGGAGACTGTTGCTGCTCCCCTAGGGACCACAACAGAGCACCACTGGCCAGGAACCCAGTACCCCCCCTGCTGTGGTTTTTAATTGTTGCCACTATGAGTATATCCAAACATTACCATGCACCCTGGACATATGTTCTGTACATCTCCCTGTCAGCCATATATCACCTGTTATTGGTATCCCATACCAGTATCCCTCCATTGCCATTGTTGAAACACTCTGTGATCCAGAACTCCCAGAAATTTGAAGCCCAATATAATGTCATGGTCCCTTACTAGGGAATGGCATATAGCGATGGATTTAAAGGTTAGATAAAGAACTTGGATAAAGTTAGATAAAGAACTTAGATAAAGAATGTTGACTTGAAAAAATTCTACATCCTTTTTTTTTTTTTTTCCCCCCCCTAATTAAGGAGTTGAACCCAGATCTCCTGTGTTTGAAGCAAAAATTGTATCATAAAGTGACTCTCAAAGTGAGGCAACTCTATTTCTCTTGTTTCTTTTCCTGGCTCCTCTGTCTCACTCTTGCCATACTTATAGGCAGGGAACCTGGAGTTTTTCAGCTTTTCTTTGTATAGCTTCTTGCCTGAAAATTCCATCCTTCCCATGATGTCAGTTGTCATCTCTGAAACCATGATACTGAAATTCTTAGAGCTCATTGCACTGGATTGAAGTATCTTCTCTGAACACTAATTTCAAAAACTAAAATAGAAGGGAGGAAAAGGGGTTAGTTGATTTCTAATTCTAAAAGTTCTGCAATTATTTTTTAAAAATGATTTGCTATTGATCCATATTCCTAACAGCCTATTGGATATTTTATACCTCATGTTTAAATTGAATCCATCATTTTCCCATTCAAATGAACTTCTCCGGTGATTCCTTCTGTTATTGCATTAATCCAACCCACATTTTCCTCACTTGGGCACTTGTAATGGCCTCCTAACTCTTTCACCACACGTTTGCCTCCCCCTGCAGTCCATCTTCCACATCAGGCATTGCCAGAGTTCTACTGACAGAACTGTTTTTGAAACAGACCTGATTATGTTACTTCCAAATTTTTAATTAGACTCCAATCCTGAAAAATGTAGTTAAACTTTTCAATTTGGAATTTCAACTCTTCCCATTCTATCCCTATGTATTGTACCATTGTTCATTAATTTACTTAATCAGTTATATATACATGTATATATATATTCAGCATCTAGAATGTATCATGAATTGTGATAAAGGCAAAAAATAAATGAATGAGAGACATAGTTCTGGTCCTTAGAGAGCACAGAGTTCAGAGGAGTCCAGCAACCCAAAAGTAAAATACTGAAATGAGGGCTGTGCAAGACGTAAGCTGAGAGTTCAGTAAAGACATCCACGGGGACCCACAGAACCAGACATTAACTGAAAGCCATCCAGACTGCTCAAACAGTGTCTAATTTGGATATAACCAATGTTCTGGGTAAGTACCATAAACTGTACACCGAAGGATGCCAAGAAACAGTGACTACTTGCTTAGGGGCACAGATACACTCAGGGAGTGAGTTTTGCCAGTAAGGTATAGAAAAAAGTAGATTATATGGTTGGGCTAATATTGGGACTTTGAAGGAAAGGTGGAGAAGAAAACTAAGTATGAGGCTTTTTGAAAGTGATGTATTGATGTTTGGACTGGTGAGGAAGGGAAGGGCACTGTGAACTGGAGAAAAGGACACATGGTCAAGGGGTTGTCCTCATTTTACTCTGTTTTTATCCTTGGGTCTTCCCATTTCTCATGCTCCAGCCAGATATTTAATGCTTACCTTCTCCATGGGTTTGGTCAAGGTGCTCCTTTCCCCTGAAATGTTATTTCCTCCTGGAGTCTCTGTGGAAGCAAGCCCTATTCAAATGAACAAACAAAAAATTTCATCTCCTCTAAGAAACCTCTGGTTTTCTTTTTTTTTTAAAAAGATTTATTTATTTCTCTCCCCCCCCCCCCCCACCCCAGGTGTCTGTTCTCTGTGTCTATTTGCTGGGTGTTCTTTGTCTACTTCTGTTGTTGTCAGCGGCACAGGAATCTGTGTTCCTTTTTTTTTTTTTGCGTCTTCTTGTTGTGTCAGCTCTCCATGTGGGCGGCGCCATTCCTGGGCAGGCTGCACTTTCTTTCGCGCTGGGTGGCTCTCCTCGTGGGCGCACTCCTTGCGCGTGGGGCTCCCCTACGCGGGGGACACCCCTGCGTGGCAGGGCATTCCTTGTGCTCATCAGCACTGCGCATGGGCCAGCTCCACACGGGTCAAGGAGGCCCGGGGTTTGAACCGCGGACCTCCCGTGTGGTAGATGGATGCCCTAACCATTGGGCCAAGTCTGCTTCCTACCTCTGGTTTTCTAGGTACGTGATTTGTCACTTCATCTATATTCTCCTAGTGCCTTGTTTTTAAAATATTTTCATTCAAATCTGCCTTTATTAGGCCTATTGACTAAAGTGTTGCTTCTCCTGTTAGATCATGACCTCCTGGTGGATAGGACCCAGGCTCATTTGTCTTTGTATCTGTCAGAATTAGAACAGTACTTGGTGCAAAGTGGTGTGTGATTTATGAGCAACTACTATGTGCCAGATTATGGCCTCTGCCTCATGGGAGGAGAGAGAGGACAAGTGAGTGAACAAATAAATAAAGAAGATAATTTTAGATTGTGTTAAGGTATGCTGGAAAGAAAAGGGTGAGTAATTTTACTTAGGGTGATCAGGTGTGGAATCTCTGAGGAGAAATATCTGAGCTGAGAAAGAGCAGGAGAAGGAATGGCACGTGGAAGTACCCAAGTAGGAGAGATCATGGCATATTTGAGGTCTATGAAAGGGACCTAGGGCAGAATACTGCCCCGGAAATAGACTTAATGGTTAATGGTGGCAATAGAGTATCTGTGGGGAAAATAACACTGCAGTGAGAATTTGGAAACCTTGGGCATGTCACAACAAGTTGGGGCTTCAGTTTTCTGATCTAAAAATTAAGCATTTGGCTTCGAGCTCTCTAGCATTAAGATCCTTTTGGTATCAGATTCTTTTTGTTTTGGTAAGTGGAGTAAGCCTGGGATTTCTGAGAAGGATGTGGGCTGGACAGGAGATTAGCTTTTTCTCTGTTCCTGCTCGCAGTTACTTTGACTCCTTTATGTTCTGACATGCTGGCACCTGTGTGTCCCTTCAAAGCATGGCCAGGGACAGGGGGGAGGGTGAGCTATAGGTTCTTTCCTTGTCTTAAATAAGGCTTTCTTTTGCCCATCAGACAAGGAGAGCCTGGCTGCCCCACAAAGGCACAGCATTTTTCAGAATAAACAGCTACTTCTAAGAATTTGAGTTTAGAGAAGAAAAGGAAAACATGATCTTAACCTTCTTGTTACTGTAGGTACCCTGCTACCTGCAGGGGGAAATATAGGGTAATCTGTTTAAATTTTAAGCCCCCCACATCATTCTTTTCTTGATGGATCAGCAGTCCTACCATTGCATTGACAAAATGCTACCACAGCCTTACCTCTAATGGGAAAAATCTGACACATAGATAAATAGTTCTAGGACTGGTAATAAGATATTTGTTTTTTTTCTCAGATGTTTTAAAAATTGGCATCTGAGATGGTGTATTTCCTCAAGAGGATAAATATGAGTGATTTCAATGGTTTATACTTTTGAAGTCAGTGCTGGATATTTTTCATCTTAATAAGTCCTTAAATTCAAATTTTAAGGGGCCAGAGAGGCAAGAGTTCTGACTGAAGATTAATATGAGTTCAACCATAGATTGAATTTGGGCATTTTTTCAGGAAGTGGTTACTTTACCCAGCAGTACTTTTACTGATATTTATGCTAAAGCTGAATAAATGACAATATATATATGTGAATATGATTTATGGGATATGAATGCAAATCGACTTTATTTTCAGACATAAAGAAAAACATTGTGTTTTAAGTAAAATGATGAAACAGAACATTTATACTGTTATGATTTATAAGACTGCTGATTTGATGATAAAAGATATGAGATATGAAATGATTTACTTTAAAATAATTTTGTCATTCTGAGCCCAACACTCTAGGCTATTGATTATGATAGTAATTGCTGAACTCTTATTTTCATTTCTGCATTATTTTCATGTAAACCAATTAACTATGGTATAATAACAGGACACTGTGAATACAACTCAATTTTAAGGAAGGCATTCTGTAGGGGATAATTTTTTTCTTTCATTTGTATGCACTTTTGTGAGAAATAAGGGTATTGAAACATTTTAATCTATTTTTCAATAAATAAAACTTACCCACTACCCAACATATCTTAGAATAAAGTAAATCTGGATATATTGCACTAAATTATTTTTAGGGTTAATATTAAATTTTCTGGAATAGTGATATACAAGGAGATTTTAAGTTCCAATTAGTGCTGTACCAACTAATACATTGGTTATCCAGCAAGATGGGTGTTCCATTAACTGCATTTTTTGTTTCCTGTATGTTCTAAGTGAAGCAATGAAACTGTGTAGATATTAGAACTCTTTTGGTATATGTCTCAATTGTTTATTTTTGGAACAGATGTTATCAGTCATAAATCTATATTCATAACCAATTCATCAGTAGGGGGTCAGGTACTTTGAGAAAGATTTCATAGACACACAAATTGAAGACTGTCATTGATGATGCTAGCCACGCAGGAAAAACTTGAGAGGAAAAGAAAATTTTCTTTCTCAAACACTGAAAGCCAAAAACATTAGCAGGGTAAGAAAAATAGTGTTTAAAAAATTTAATACCAAACATAATTCTTAAAATCAATGAGAAAAATGGGATTTCCTTATTGTTAATGCAGAGGCGGTCTGTATTACTCAATAAATATAATAAAATTTAGTCTCACTCTGAAATGGAAAGCTGATGGACCACTGTTGAAATAAAACATATCATTAATTTAATTAGAATAGCCAAAAAAGAATAATATTAGTTGACTTGCCTAGCTTTTGATAAATTTGCATCTTTGCTTACCTTCCTTTGACTTTAACACATGTAATCTTTGACAAAAGTGTCAAATGTAAAGTTTCAGAAAAGGAACTTATAGGGCAGAATTATCCTTTCAGTATCTGGATTAGTTCATCAGCAATGATTGCTTTAGCAAATATTTAACTAGCATGTTATGGGGATGTAATAGCTAATATAAAAGTCAAATGTGGCACTATCATTCCATGTTTCCATTTCTTAATTGGGTTTGGTATTGTTGAGATATGCTCCTATTTATCAAGGAAAAATCTGTTTTAGTTATATGATTTTCCATACTGTCATATTACAAATTTAATTAATTCAGAAATTTGGTTTTTTAAATTCCAAGATCTTACCTAATATAGCTGTTTCTGATATAATTACTTCAACTCCGTAAGATTAGATATGCCTGCCCCCTTACCAAATAAATAAATAAATAAATAGATAGATAGATAAATAAATAAATCTGAAAGGGAGATGATTCATTTCTACCTGGTCTTGATAAGTGAATTGAAATATAGGGATTTTAGTAATGGAATTAGTTTTTATTTTCTTTAAAGGTCAACTGAAATAAGTGTAAAAGATGTCATTTTAGCAAAATTAATCTTGTGTCAATTTAATTTATTATGCTTTTGGAATTTATTATATTCAAGGAAGGTTTCTAGATGCTCTGGGGAATGCAAATATAAGTAAGCTACATACCATTCCCATAAAGACTAGAGTTTGGGAATACACACATGGAATATGTCTGTGCTCACATGGACATGGGTGTATGTACAGATATACACATGCTTTTAAGTGTTTGATATTTAGAAAAATTTACAAACAGCATACAAGGTAGAATATCATGAGGCTCATAGGAAAGATAAAGTGCTATAGGAGGTAAGAGAACAGGTGGTATCCCAGTTAATTAGCATATTACAGGGTTATCACATCAAGAGAAAAATATGTGTCATTCAATATATGCTGTGAAAAATGGTAAGATTTCAAGCAGAGAAGATTGGTAAGTAGGCTAGAGATCTTCCACTTGCTCCTTGAGACCCTCTCTTTAACCTTCTCTACTCTACTTCATGCCTTGACACACTGACCTGCATCAAATAGGCTCATTATCCTCCAGCTTCCAGTTGGATTTGTCCAATGAGGGTCACTGGCAGTGGGTGAGAGGGTAATGGAGTGAGGTTGTGGAATTGGATATTTATTCCCTTTGATCCCACCCTGTGGTCATAGCTTATTTCAGGCCACCCTCTCCCTCTCTCCACACAGCTTTCTTTCTGGTTTCCAGTAACTGTTCCATCACCTTGCCCCATTAGGCCTAGAGATGGTAATACCTCCCCACTGTTGCTACAATACTAATATTTTTCAGTTTTCCTAAACATTGGTCATATCTTTGTAAATAGTCTCTTTTAAACTCTTATAAGCCTCCTAAGGTGAGTGTACCCTCTATTTCCTGCCAGGACCTGAATGATTAGGCATGGGTTGTAGAGGACAGGAAAGAAGAACATGAATATAAAGCAGTACCTTCATATTTCTTATATTTTAAGAATAATTGGGAAGGAGTCCTAGGAAGATGTTTGTCAGAGTAGGCAGGCAGGGCCTAGCTCTCTCACAAAAACAACAGAGAAAGGTCTGAAAGCTGTCTGAGAGAACTGCTTTGGGGGTCAGCAAACCAGAACAGTGCTGTACAACCCTCAGGAGGGCAAGGGACAAAGAGATGAAGAATCTGAAATGACAACCATGAGTTACTAACACTGCAGCAGCCTGGAAGGGCACGCATCTTCCCTCCTCAAGGTATTCAGCCTGGATAAAATCTGTGACCCACTGCAACTGACTGAGTGGGGAACAGATATCTTTCTTCTTGGGTAAAACTAGAGTGTAGCAGAGGGAGGGGAGTAGTTTTTCTTCAGTGAATTTGGTCAGGATAGCCTGCTTTGAATCTCTGCTCTGGCCAGACCAGAAACATGGGCAAGGAAGTTGAAAGAGACACCTTTGTGGAAAGACTCACAGATAAGTGCCATCTGCTGGCTGGCTGTGACACTACAAGGAGAAAAACTAATTTTAGGTCTCAGCCCCATTCTGGGAGAAAATCTGTGCCCTATTAGTGAATCCCTAGCCCAATATTGATAACTTAAGCTGGGAAATTTTAAAAACTCAGAATAAGTTGAACCAAATATCAAAGAAGAGCCATGGGGGGGGGGGGTGTATAGGGGGAAAAGCACTAGGCAAGAGAGAGAAACTGACTATCAGAGTAAATTCACCTACATATTCAGTTGCCTAGACAGCAGCAAAAATTATAAGCCATACTATAAAACAGAAAGAGATGGCCCAGCCAAAAGCACAAGCCAAATATCCTGATGAGATACAGGATTTAAGACAACTAATCAATAATAATCACACAAATCTCCTAATCACATACATCTCCTAAATCATTTCAAAAGATGGAAAGAAAATATGACTAAAGAGATAACAGATATTAAGAAGACAGTGAGCATAAAGAACAATATGAAAGACTGTTAAGTAACAGAGCATATGGGAATGAAAGACACAATAAGATTAAAAATACATTAGAAAACAAAAACAAATAAACAAATACACAAGTATGCAGTCAAACAAACTAAGGAAGAACAGACTTACATCTAAGGCCCCTGTGAAGCTTCTCAAACTGCTGGTGTTCATCAGTCAATTACCCTGCAGCCTTCCCTCTGCAGGTTTTGAAGTGGATAAACTAAGTTAACTGGGGGGGAGAGTTGGGGGAGGAAGCAGGTAATCACTGTAGACTTGTGGGTACATGATTGAAACTGCAATGCTGAGAAAACTCTTTTGGCAATAGAACAATGAAGGGCTACTGGTTTAGGATGGATGGGGGCATATATGGGAGAGGGTACACCTGGGGCAGTCGTCTAGAGAATGTGTGAATGATCATTTTGTTATAGTATGTTGCATCAGTGGAGGGAGACTCACATAATGTGTGGGAAGGAGTTGGACTCCCATACCGGGGAGGTCTGATATGTTCTCAAACAGAGGGAAGGGTGTTCTCGAGAGCATGGGTGGTTCCTAATAAGGGAGGACAGACCAGTGTGTCAAGCCCTCAGCATTGCTGCAAGTATCTATGAATCTTGTCCTTCAAGGAGTGAAGCCTGGTGGTTGCCATGGGCCCTGAGGGGAAGGGGAGGAATTGAATAGATGGAGGAGAGGTATTTAGGGGGCAGTGATGGATATAGGCCATGTTAAATTTAATAAAAAATTTATAAAAGTGTTTGGTCTAAAATGTAATCATAGTGTAAACCATTGACCATGTTTCAATATTTGTACATCAGGTGTAACAAATGTACCATCCACATGTAAAAAGTTATGTTTCAATATTCGCACACCAGGTGTAACAAATGTACCATCCACATGTAAAAAGGTTACTAATATGGAAGAGGGAAAAGGGGAAGGATGTTGGGTATATGGGAGCCCCCTATATTCTGTATGTGACTTTACTGTGACCTAAAATTTCTTTGAAGACAAAATGGAAAAAAGTAACACACTGTGGAAGAAAAGGAAGAAAACACCACTGTACATATAGGACAACAAGATATTACAGTGATGAAAGGCAAAACATAAAAAATTAAAAAAATATATTTTTCATTTTTTTAATAACCCCATTTTTTCTTGCTTTATTTTAGTTTTAGTTTTTCTAAAGTATTATATATTTTATTTCATATGTTTAAACCTATTATTATTTCATTTTCCTGTTAATTGAATTTGGCAATATTCTTGGATTCATTTTTGAAGAAGTTTTGGCTCACAGAAGGGTTGCAACTATGGCAGGGGAGGATTGTTGATATGGGGTGTCAGTGATGGGGGATACATGGGAGGAAGTTCACCCGGGCATACATATAAGGTATATAAATATGTTCAAATGTTCACGGGACATTGCCACAGTGGGTAGAGATTCAAACAACAACCAAAGGAATATTGAATTTCCATTCTGAGGTGCTCTGCCACATTCTCTAAAGGAGTGCAAAAGTCCCCCAAGTACAGGGGCAATGACTAGTGAAGAAGGATGGTCCATTGATGGGCCCTTGATATTGACAACTATGCTTATGTGCCTTTTGCTCTTGAATTTGCATCTTAACCTAGTATTGTACGGTGCCTAAGAGTTACTTCCTGAGAGCCTCCATGTTGCTCAAATGTGGTCTGTCTGTAAGCCAAACTCAGTATATAAATGCATTACCTTCTCCCAGCATGGGACATGTCTCCCAGGTATGATTCTCCTTGGCACTGAGGAATTACTACCAAGCACCGGCTGGCAATGCACCTAGAAAAAGACCTTGACTAAAAGGGGGAAAGAGTGAAGACAAATGAGTTTATATGCCTAAGATACTTCAAAGTAATTTGGGAGGTCATCAGAGAGGTAACGCTTATACACATCTCCACAGGACCTCATAGACAGTCGAAGTAGATACTGTCCCAAACGGTGGGGCTCCTGAGGGTTCTGGAGACCCCTAGGTCCTACAGTCATGGCAGATAGCTCCAGAGTTTGGTGCCTTGCCAGTGAGCCCTACTTTGGAGTTTGTACACCCAAGTGTGACAGAGTTGGACTTAGATGTGACTTCTTTATACAGCCTCTTCTGTCCCTTTTATTTGAACCTATAGTTGGTGCTGGAGTTGGTAGGTGTATGTGCAAGAGAATTGAATCTCTGGGCTGTCCATGTGCCAGCTAGGACCTGAGCCTCAGCAGAGTTGCAACACCTACTCTCCAGTTCATGGGACTCACCCAGGACAACGAAAAAGAAGGTGAGGATGGACAACTACCACACCAAGGAATCAAAGGAGTCTACAACTGCAAGCAAGAGAGTTCCATCCATCAGCCATATGGGATTGAAGTCCCCCCTCAATTAGAGGTGGGGTGGATATCACCCCAATCTCAAAATCCTCTGGATTAGGGAATAAAATATGGACTAGAGTGGACTTATTGGTATTCTATTATAGACTTATTGTGATTCTAGTAATGGAAGAAATTATATCATTGATGTGGAAACAGTGGCCACTGAAGGTGTTGAAGTGAGGGAGAAGGAAAAAAAGGTGTAATATGGGGGCATTTTCAGGACTTGGAATTGACCTGAATGACATTGCAATGACAAATACAGACCACTATATATCCTGCCATAACCTACAGAATTGAGTGGGAGAGACTGTAAACTACAGTATAAACTATAACCCATGCTTAGGGGCAATGCTCCAAAATGTGTTCATCAATTGCAATGAATGTACCACACTAATAAAAGAAGTTCTTAATGTGGGTAGAAGTGGGAGGTGTGGGGAGTGGGGCATATGGGATCCCTTATATATTTTTTACATAATATTTTATGTAATCTAACTATCTTTTAAAAATAAATAAAAAATTCATTAAAAGAAAGAATGACTGGATTTGTTAAAGCACACACACACAAATACATAATTGAAAGGAGTGGATGTGGCTCAAGCAGTTGAGTGCCCACTTCCCACATGGAAGGTCCTGGGTTCAGTTTTGGGTGACTTCTGAAATAACAAACAAACAAACAAAAACCAACAAGCAAAAAAATGAAAAAAATCCTGGGAAGCCAATGTGCTTCAGTGGCTGAATGCCAGCTTCTTACATATAGGTTCCAGGTTCAATCCCTGGCCCCTGGTACCTCAAAAACAAAAAACAAAAAACAAAAAACCCCGAAACATTAGAGGCACATAACAGCCGATTTGAAACAATGGAAGACAGAATTAATGATATCAGGGACAGAACATCTGAACTTGAAAAGACAGGAGAACAGAAAGAGAAAAGAATAGAAAAAATGGAACAGGATCTCAGGGAAATGAATGACAATGCAGAATGCACAAGCATACACATTATCAGTGTCCCAGAAGGAGAAGAGAGTGTAAAAGTGGCAGAAATAATATATTGAGGAAATAATGACGGAAAACTTCTCAACCCTTAAGAAAGACATAAACATCAATATCCAAGAAGGGCAGTGCACCCCGAACAGAATAAATCCAAATAGATCTACCCTCATACACCTACTATTCAAAATGACAAATGTCAGAGATAAAGAGAGGATTCTGAAAGCCACAAGAAAAAAACAAAACATGACATACAAGTCAAGCTCAATAAGATTAAGTGCCAACCTCACATCAGAAATTCTGGATGTGAGAAGATAGTGATATGATATACTTAAGATACTGAAAGAGAAATTCTGCCTGCCAAGGATTCTTATGGCAGAACTCTCCTTCAAAATGAAGAATGAGTTTAAAGTCTTCACAGACAAACAAAAACTGAGAGAGTTTGTCATTAAGAGACTGGATTTTACAAGACATACCAAAGGTAGTGCTGCAGCATGAAAGGAAAATACAAGGATGAGAGGCTTGGAGAAGTGTAGAAATGAAGATTATAAGTAAGGGTTGTAAGACAGACAATAGAAAGATATGACAATGGAAAGCCAAATGATAAAATGGACAAAGTAAGAAATGTCTTTACAGTAATAACATTGAATATAATGGACTGAACTTGCCTGTGTATTAAAAAATATGGGCCATCTACATGCTGTTGATGAGAGACTCACCTCAGACTTAAGGACAAAGCCAGGTTGAAATTGAAGGGTTGGAAATGGATATTCCCTGCAAATAGTAATCAAAAATGATCTGGACTAGTGATACTAGTATTGGATAAAATATATTTTAAATGCTAAACTGTTAGAAGGGATGAAGAAGGTCATTATATATTAAGAATAATTGGTTTTACTTTTTTTCATATAGATTGCAGGATCAGTAGAAAGTGCTGGGTTTTCCATATTTTTCTTATGGATATTTACTTTCAGAGTTTTCTTAGACCCTGATTATAATATGTTATGAAATCTTTTACCATGAGATCTAATTTTTGATATAGCTGAATCCCACTTTTGATAGCATAGGGGGTAAATCAAATCTGTATGGGCTTCTGCTGACCAAGAGACTTGGAGATGAGTGATGGATGTCAGCAAATTGAGGAAGCCACCTGCTCTCTTGTGACTTATTCTTTTCTTTTTCTACAGTGGTAAATGACTTTTACATCACTCAAACTTTGATAATTACCCTTGGATTTTTCATAATTCAGTTTTGTATCTTTTAAAAATGCAATCTTTTAATTATTATCCAATACCAAAATGAAACTTGATTTTTCCCTTAAACCATCAAAAAATATAAAGGCACTGTACGTCTCCCCAGATAATCTCATCTATTGCATAAGGAAGGTGATTTCAGTGATTATTTCTTAAATTTCCAATTCTGGACATATTCTTTGCTAAAATGGCTTGTTTCTCTTGGGTCGTCACTGAAAACCAAAATGAAAGTGACTCAGAAGCACCAGGTTTTGTAGGAGTAAATGACAAGTAGAGGACTTGCCTAGCTTGCTGTTGTCCTGAGAGCTACTTCAAGGCTTCTACTGCATCCTTGAACCATAACTGTATAAACAATATTATCTGGTGTCTTTCTTACCCCTTGAAGTAAATTAGATCACAGTTTTTTCACTTGAGACAGGAGAGGACTTTTTCCTAAATTTCATTTTCATCATCTATGCAGGAATGAAGTTTTGGATGACTCTTTTTTAAGGCTGCATCCATTCTTAAAGCAGAGAATCTTTCACTGTATCAATTATATCTATAAGGAAAAACCTCTTATGCATAACAAAAACAAATGCAGAAACTGGAACCCTGCCTCACTCCTTTGTCACCCACTCATATACTTTCTTGTATTGTGAAAAATTCTTTGTCTGTCTAATTTCTCCATTCTCTTGATGGCTGGACTCAAATTTAGTGCTTTATATCCAGCATGAACCTGACTATCTGGTACAGACTTGGAGATACCAGTAGAACTAAGTGAAGTGAATAAGGAATGAATGGATAAGAATGAAAAGTCTATGGTAGAAGAATGTATAGTAACAGCAGGGCACATGGTTACATTCTGTTAAATTTCTATAGGTAAATAAACTTGAAGCTGCTGTAGTCTGACTGTGAGGATAACATAAAGCATATGCAAACTAAGATAAGTTCATAGGTGCTAGACCTGAAAGAAACAGAAATATGCATTTCTAAAGCAAGGAAGGATGCCAATAAAAGATAGTTTTTCTTCAGGAGGCATTGCTCCTATTACCATTAAATGCACCTGTGTCCTGGTGCTGGTCAGTCCTGAAAAGCTGAATGTAATATGATGCTAATCTCACAACAAAAGGTTTGCTTAGATCATTGAAAATCATGTAGATGAGTAAATACTTTACTCCCTTTTATATACCCTGTATCTGTTGTTTCACCTAAGCCATGTATTGAATGTATATTTGACCTAAAATATTATTTATTAAAAATAAACACTTGGACCAAAAGAGTAAAGGAAGGTTGAACAACGGTTTGTTTATTAAACATAATGACTTGCTTTATGATATATTTGATTTTGCTGCATTTCACTCTTGCAGGGGCATCTCCTATCAGTAGGTACAGCCGATTATGTCTATCATCCTTGGGTAACATTTCTTATTTCTCTTATATTCTGTTTTCAGCCAAGACTTAGTTGGGTCTTTCTGGTTGCATGTTAAGGAACCACTGCAAACTAGCTTAAGCAAAGTTATGGAATAGTTTGCAAGGACACTGGGATACATGATGAAACAAACAGATTCTAGGAATAGGAGGTCAAGGCAGCTCTTGGGTCCTCAGCAAAGGAGGTCTGTGGATTTCCCTTTAGTGGTCTCCTTAGTATTACTCCACACCCTAGGCTCGTTTCTGTATCTCTCAATTCAAGTTCTCTAGAGAAAATACGATTGAACCTGCTTCAATCAATAATTCCCCTGATCCAATTAGCCCTGTCTGAGTGGTCAGTGTTACCTGGAAGAAACATGGCTGTAGGGGAAGAAAAGAAGGAGGAGCTGTTTTGGGAGAAGAATATGGGCTGGAGGGAATAAAATGTACCTATTTGCATTACTAGGACTTGTTAAAAAATAGTACTTCAAATTTAAAAAATAGTACTATTTACATTCATGGCTTAGAGGGAAAATTTACAAATTAATTAAATTCAAAAGCATTCTATATCAATATTTATATTGGCTCTTAGAATATATAACCCTTTAGTTTTTATTTCTTTTGAAGGCAATTAAAAACAGCATTCAGAAATCTCAGGTTAAATATATTAATTGACAGTGCTGATTCAGTTTTTATGTTGTACATAACTATTTTTTTGGCTTCTAAGACAAAACAAGAGATTGGAGGGTGAATCGATGTTAAATTGTAAGTCTGAACTCTTAACCTGTTATTTAAGTTACCAGTTATCTATTTCTGAAATCCTACCTCTGACTACTGTTACACTTCAAACTGTACCATATACTAGCCTTTGAGTTCTAGTCCTCTTTCTGCCCTGTTAAGGCTTTGTAGCTTTGGGCAAGTCACTTAATCTCTGTGGGTCTCAGTTTTCTCATTGGAATGATGGAAATAAGTCTGTCCTCCCTACCTTACAAGTTGTTATGAGGAGAAAAAGACATCTTATGTGAAAGCAGTTTAAGAGACTTGAAATACTGTATGATTTTATGTTATATGTTCCTAAATTGTAAGCTCTTTGAAAGTAAGCACTATGTTTTTTGTTTCTTTATAATCCAATAATTAGTCCAGTATCCAATATATGGCAGATGTTCAATAGTTTTTGCTATTGAAGATGAAGGATTAAGAATAAATATGGGGAGGTTTTCCTGGTAATTTTATCCTGCTAATAGTCAAATATTCATCTAAACATTCATTCCTCAGTTTTTCCTATGTGCCAAATGCTATGCTGGGCATTGCAGATATAATAATAAATAAGATCCTTTTAGTGCTGTCAAGGAGTTTACAGTCAAGAAACAACCCAGGTGTCCATCAACTGATGAATGAATAAACAAACTGGTGTATAAACATGATGAAATATTATGTACCTGTAAGAAGAAATGAAGTCATAAGGCATATGACAACATGGATGAACCTGGAGAAGATTACGTTGAGCAAAGCAAGCCAGACACAAAAGGACAAATACTATATGATTACATTACTATAAACCAAATATATTGTGTAACATATCATATGATTAAAAATTTTTTCTATGTATCCAGTACATTTAACTGAGAAATGTATATTTTTTAAAAAAGTGTACAAACTCTTTCATTGAGGCCAACATTGAATAGAATATTAAATATGTAATATATCTCCTTGAATATTTTAAGAACAAAAATTTAGTGTATAGTACGCTTATGGCTTGACAGTAATAATTTCTCATGATCTGAGTTCACAGCATTTAACCCTGTTGGCAATTGTACATTTATTTGCATGTGATTTTTGTATAACACCCATCTCCCCTGCTATTGTGCAAGCTCCATGAACTCAAGTATCATGTTAGTCCTGTTTTACACAGCATGACACAGTCTTATCAAAGTATATATTAAATATTTGCTGAATGTTGTTTGAATAAATGATTTGTGGACAGTTTGAAGAAATCTGTATGGAATGTTGCTGAACCTATATACACTTTTCCATTTTAATAATATTGCCTGTATGACTGTATAATTGGGCCTTAAAATTTGCTTCATTTCTTTTGGAATTCTCGTTTATATTTATAATCTCAAATATTCCTCTCTCTCAAAATCTAGATCAACATTTTTGGCTAATGCTTGAATGCTCTGTTGTTTACATTCAAAATGTTGAAAAGATAATTTGTTATTTTTTCTGAAACTTCTTTTAGATATCCTTTACCCCAGATAAAAAACCTGAACATACCTTAAACTTTTTTTCAGTTTCCTGTCTGTCCGTAACTAAGATCTAACTAGTCATCAAGTTGAATTGTTGTCTTTTTTAAATATATCTTTCACATTTTTATTTCTTTTTCATTCCTAACTTCAAGAATCTTATTTCCTTTATACATACTGCCTTCCTGGTTTCTTTAGTTTTCATTTTCCTTTTCAAACCCTGGCCATTTTGATACCAAACTAAACCTCAAACACTACATTCAACATGATTTTCTGCTCTTCCTCTCACCTTTTTAGTGAATTCTAAGGGTCTTGCTCATTGAACATTTTAGTTCAACTCCCTCCCTCCCAATACAAAAAGAAGAACAAATTTGGTCCTGAACTATCTTTCTAGTATCATTGTTCAAATGGGTCTTGAATTTTTCTAAATGTGTTTCCTTTGTTTTGTTTTGTTTGTTTGTTTTAAAGCTATGATCCTTTGCTCAAGTCCTTCACTGTACTTGGCTGCCTACAGGATGACATTTGGACTTAGCCTGGTATTCAAATCTGCCTGCTGGTTCTTTCATTGATCACAGAGTATTGTACAAAGTAGACACTCAATGAATATCTGTTAATTTTTTATTGTTATAGAACACATTTTCCATGGCTGCTTCAATTGGTTAGTACAGAGATTTCTAATCTGTGTGCTGGAGAATTCTTTAAGGATCGTCTGCGGTATTTGTCCCCTGTGCCTTGGGGCAGCCCGTGGTGGTTGGAGTTGTGGAATCAGTTGTCTAGTCTGTTTACTACCTTGTATATCATTTTCCATGTATGTCATGCTGCGACAAAGATTTCAAAGCATCATGTAGTGAATGCTCTGATGTGCTCAGTTTAAAATTACTCTTTAACCATAAATTAATATTTCCTTGTGATTTTATGATTGATGGAAAGCAGGATAAAATTGGTTTAATAAAGGTTCTCACCTTCCTGGCAAATTGGCTGATTCTGGTGTTTTCCCACTGCCCCTGGAGGCATGATTTTGGATGCTTTTCTCCTTGGGGACTGTTGCTGTCACTAGATTAGCATTTTGTCATTTTCTCAACAAAACATTTTGCATGATTTTATGCTTAGTGAGAGGATCTTGTAGAAAACATGCCTGTGGATTTTATTAGTGTAAGAATAATAGTAGCTATTTTATTTATTTTTATATATAATATTTTTATAAAGATAGGTTTCATATTTTTGTGAATTTAAGTGGTTCCTTCCGCACATACCTGAGATTACTTAAGGGGTAGTTAAGAAGAAATCATATTTCCTCCATGCTGAATTAATGTTTGTCTGTTTACACAGTATCATTTTTCAATCATCTGTTGATTTAAAGCCATTGGTATATACATTACTATTTCAATCCCCACTTTATTTCTAGGAGAGATAGGCAGTATAGAAAAAGTGCTGTCAGAATCCCTTCTTCCTGTAAAACCCTGAAAACTAACACTGTTGGTTCACTTGGACAGATAAAACATAAAAGGGAAATTTGTCTTTGATTTTTATAGGCTCAGTGTTCATTCTTTGAGTTGACCTGCAGTTTTAAAATACATGTACTGGAAATGTTTTTTTTTTTAAGATTTTAAAAATTTATCCCTGTCCCCCATCCCCCTCGTTGTCTGCTCTCTGTGTCCATTCGCTGTGCACTCTTCTGTGTCTGCTTGTATTCCCACTAGACAGCTCTGGGAACTGATCCTGGGACCTTTTGGAGTGGGAGAGAGGTGATCACTCTCTTGTGCCACCTCATCTCCCTCTTCTGCTACGTCTTCTTATTTTCTATCCTCTGTGTCACTTGTTGCGTCATCTTGCTGCACCAGCTCTCAGCGTTGCCCAGCACTCCTGTGCAAGGTGGCTTTCCTATGCAGGGGGCACTCCTGCGAGGAGCAGCGTTCTATCATGGGCTGGCACTCCATGTGGGCCAGCTTGCCTTCACCAGGAGGCCCTGGGCATCAAACCCTAGACCTCCCATATGGTAGATGGGAGCCCAACTACTTGAGCCACATCCATTTCCCTGGAAATGTTTTAATCTCAGAAATATGCACTCACATTTATTACAAAAATAAAGCAAGCAAAGAAACTCCAATTCCCAACAAAAGGTAATTTCACCCTGTTTCTAACTACAACCTGTATGTATCAGGCTAAAATATAGTTTCTATATAGTTTGAGGAAGACTTAAAATATTTGCTGTTTGAAGAATCTAAAAAAGTCCATGGATAATATTTAATAATATTTCCAGGTTCAACTAAATTAGTATTAACTAAGATTGTATCACATGGTGGCATTTTCTATTTCTTTTGGGATCCATTGACTTCCAACTCCTGGCTTCTCCCTGTGGCTTCTCCTTCTGTGTCCAATTTCATTAGCTTATAAGGAAGTCAGCCATATTGGATTAAGGTCCACCCTCATACAGTATGGGCACACCTTAACTAATAACATCTTCAAAGGTCCTATATAGAGGTGGGTTCACACCCATAGGACTAGAAGTTGCGATCTGAACATACCTTTTGTGGGGGGCATAATTCGTTTCCCAGCAACTCTCTTTGCTCTTGATATTTTATTTAAATTAGCTTATCAAATAAATAATAATATTAAAATTTATTCAATTATTATATAAAAAGTTTATTCATTTGTACATTTGTAATACATAGGATACATATTTTTCTGACATTGTTTTCAACTAATAATTTCTGAAATTTTCAGCTAATAAATATGACATGATTCTTACCTTCAAAGTGTATACAATCAAGTCACAAAAATTAAATTGTATTTTATAAAATGATCACAATAAAATTGAGCTACAATGAATTTTTGGGGAAAGAGTGTTTTGGGACAAGAAGTTTTCTGAGTTAGACAAGACCGCTTGGATACTAAGAAACTCTAAAATATCACCTATTCTTGCCCTACATATATTAAACACATTGATACTTCAATATCTTGAAGATTTGCAAAATACACTCATATTCAATTGAAATATTTCCTCTGCTTGGTCATACTTTATTTTATTTTTTTTTAATTATTTATTTATTTTTAAAAATTACATTCAAAAAATATGAGGTCCCATTCAACCCCACCGCCCCCACCCCCCACACCCTCCACAGCAACACTCTCTCCCATCATCGTGACACATCCATTGCACCTGGTAAGTACATCTCTGAGCATCATTGCACCCCATAGTCAATGGTCCACATCATAGCCCACACTCTCCCACGTTCCATCCAGTGGGCCCTGGGGGGATCTACAATGTCCCGTAATTGTCCGTGAAGCACCACCCAGGACATCTCCTCGTCCTGAAAACGCCTCCACATCTCATCTCTTCCTCCCATTCCCCAAACCCAACAGCCACCATGGCTACCCTTCCCACACCCATTCCACATTTTCTCTGTGGACATTGGATTGGTTGTGTCCATTGCACATCTATGTCAAGTGGGGGCTTAGATTCCACATGGATACTGGATGCACTCTTCCTGCTTTGAGTTGTAGACACTCTAGGCTCCATGGTGCGGTGGTTGACCTTCTTCAACTCGATGTTAGCTGAGTGGGGTAAGTCCAATAAATCAAAGTGTAGGAGCTGAAGTCTGTTGAGGCTCTGGGCCTGGGTGTCATATTATCAGTCCAGAGATTCAAATCCCCTAAATATATCTAAAACCCCAGCACCAACTACAATTCCAATAAAGTAGCATGCTAGACTTGTGAAAAGAGATCCCCTCTGAGTCCAATTCCATCACGTAGAAACACCAGCTCCAAAGAAGGGCCATCTGCCATGGCAGTGAACCCCATCTGACATGACCATAGAACCCGTGGGTCTCTTTATTCCTCAAAAGAACCAATACCTGGGGTTGTATCTACTTTATCTGTCTCTCAGACTCTGCTCAGTTGTGCATAAGGGGATTCCTTCTGACAACCTCCAGACTCTTTTTTAGAGACTCATAGCCTTATATTCTCATTTCTCCTTTCCATTTCCCCCTTACATTAGGTCAAACAGCATTTTGAAGTCATGTTATTATATGTAGACAGGGATATTCTGCTGATCCGTGTTGAACCTTTAATTCAAGGTCCTTTTCTAGTTGCATCTTCAGCTGGTATGTGGTAGTGATCCCTCGGTGCCAGGGAGGCTCATCCCCGGGTGTCATGTCCCATGCTGGGGGGAATGCACTGCATCTACATGCTGAGTTTGGCTGTGAGAGTGGCCATATTTGAGTAACATGAAGGCTGTCAGGAGGAAACTCCCAGGCACAGTGATACTCTAGGCCTTATTCTTATTGCAGGTGTATAGGCTCAAAAGCACAGCCATTAGTATCAGGAGCCCACTGTTGGGCCCTCCTTCCTTCCTGGTTCTTGCCGTTGCACCTGGAGGACTGCCGCTGCTCCCCCAGGGTCCACGACAGTGACCCCCTGGCCAGGGGCCCAGTACCCCCCCAGCTGTTGTTTTTAATTGTTTCCACTATGAGTATATCTGGACATTACTATATACCCTGGGTATATGCCCTGTATAACTCCCTGTCAACCATATATATCCTGTCAATAACATCCTATATCAGTATTCCTCCGCTGCCATTGTTGAACCACCCTGTGATCCAAAACTTCCTGTAAAGTGAATCCCAACATAATGTCAGCTTCACAAGAGTCTTAGATCACCACCAAAATTCATATATACAATATACAGCACTTCCCCAGATTCACCATAAAACCTTTTCCCTTCCACAGTGATAATTTCTTAACTTGTTCATATCATATTTCCTGAAACTGATGTACAGATTTCGAGACAATGGCTTTCAAACAAGATGACATCTGTGCTTACTATGTGGTCCATACTTTAGGTTGTACAGTTTTCTAAATTTTTAGTTATCCTATGTTTTGCCTTATGGTTTACATTATTAGTCTGTCGTCCCCTATATGTTTTTGGTGTAATATTACATGTTTTATATTCATCTTCGTGTACTCTCACAAAACTCCTCTCTTGCCCCCATATTTACTTTGGTTCCATCCATTCCACATCCATTTTCCCCTCCCCTTGGGGCCCACAACGCCAGCCTATCTCCATTTCCTGAGAAGCCATGTCCAGAGATACTTGCAGCAGTATTCAGGGCCTGACTTTCTCAACTGCCCTAATGCCCTGGGAGCCATCCTTTCTCACTAGAGATACAGTTCTCTCTATTTGATGTCATTAGTCCTCCCCAGGATGTGGGTCCACCCCAACTCTCACTTCTTGGGTCTCTTCCCAATGGTACAACCCACCTTGGCAAAATGAGCCTTCAGCTATTCGCCCAGAGTCTGTCCTGCATCAGACCATACCCCCTGAGCATCCTAAACAAGTAACCCTCCTACTTATACTTTGATACGATTTTCTCAACATTTTGTTCTCAACGAACACCTGACACTCTCCCATGTTCGTATGTTGCCCCTCCCTCCCCCCAATTTTTGGACAATATTACCCCTCTGCCCATCCCCAGCCCCCCTCAAACCCACAAAGCCCCACCCAAAGGTAACCCCTTGCCCCCATTTTGTCCCTTCTTTGTGCTCATACTTACCGAAAGCTCATCACAGATTCCACCCCTACAGATGTTAACTCACATCCTTCCTCCACCCCCCGATTTCCTGTAAGCCTCTTTTCTGGAGTCTAGCTCTCTGAGGCAGTTTGCTTATTTCATATCATTGTGGTCCTGTAGTATTTATCCTTCAATGGCTGGGTTGCTTCACTCAACATAAGATTCTCAAGGTTCATCCATGTTATCACGTGTGATTGTAGTGTATTTGTTCTAACAGCCGAGTAGTATTCCATTGTGTGTATATATACCACATTTTATTGATCCACTCGTCTTGTTGATGGACATTCGGATTGATTCCAACTTTTGGCGATAGTAAACAATGCTGCTATGAACATTGGTGTACATATATCTGTTTGTGTCCTTGTTTTCAGTTTTGATGGGTATATACCCAGCAGTGGTATTGCTGGGTCATATGGCAAATCTATGGTTAGTTTTTTGAGAAACTGCCAAACTGTCCTCCAGAATGGTTGGATCCTTCTGCATTTCCACCAGCAGTGGATGAGTGTTTCCCTTTCTTCACATCCTCTCCAGCATTTGTGTTCTTCTTTTTTTTTCATAGCTGCCAATCTTATGGGAGTAAGATGGTATCTCATTGTAGTTTTGATTTGCATTTCCCAGATAGCTAGAGATTTGGAGCATTTTTTCATGTGCTTTTTAGCCATTTGTATTCCTCTTTGGAGAAGTGTCTGTTTAAATCTTTTTCCCATTTTTAAAATGGGTTGTTTATCTTTTTGTTTTCAAGATTTATGAGTTCTTTATATATGCAAGTTATAAGTCTCTTATCAGATATATGGTTGCCAAATATTTTCTACCATTGTGTGGGTTCCCTTTTTACTTTCTTGACAAACTCCTTTGAGGTGCAGAAGGCTTTAATTTTGAGGAAGTCCCATTTATCTATTTGTTCTTTTGCTGCTCGTGCTTTTGGTGTGATATTCATGAAGCCATTTCCTATTACAAGGTCCTGTAGATGTTTCCCTACACTGTTTTCCAAGATCTTTATGGTCTTGGCTCTTATATTTAGGTCTTTGATCCATCTTGAGTTGATCTTTGTATAAGGTGTGAGATGGTAATCCTCTTTCATTCTTCTACATATGGCTATCCAGTTCTCCAGGCACCATTTGTTGAATAGGCCATTCTCTCCCAGTTGAGAGGGTTTGGTGGCTTTATAAAATATTATATGGCTATATGTATGAGGTTCTATATCAGAACTTTCAATTCGATTCCATTGGTCTGTGTGTCTCTCCTTATGCCAATACCATGCTGTTTTCACTACTGTAGCTTTGTAGCATGTTTTGAAGTCAGGAAGTGTGATTCCTCCAATTTCGTTTTTCTTTTTCAATATGTCTTTGGCTATTTGGGGCCCCTTTCCTTTCCAAATAAATTTCATAGTTAGTTTTTCTAGTTCCTTAAAGAAGGCTGTGTTGATTTTTATTGGGATTGCATTGAATGTGTAGATCAGTTTTGGTAGGATAGACATCTTAATAATATTCAGTCTTCCTATCCATGAACAGGGAATATTCTTCCATTTATTTAGGTCTTCTTTGATTTCCTCGAACAGTCTTGTATAGTTCTCGGTGTATAAGTTTTTTACCTCTTTAGTTAAATTTATCCCTAAGTATTTGATTTTTTTATTTACTATTGTGAATGGTATTTGTTTCTTGATTTCCTCCTGATCTTGCTCATTATTGGTGTACAGAAATGCTACTGATTTTTGCGCATTGATCTTATAAACTGTGACTTTGCTGAACTCATTTATGAGTTCTAGAAGCTTTGTTGTAGATCTCTCAGGGTTTTCTATGTATAGGATCATGTCATCTGCAAATAATGAAATTTTGTCTTCTTCCCTTACAATTTGAATGCCTTTTATATCTGGTTCTTGCCTCAGTGCTTGTGCAAGTACTTCTAAGACAATGTTAAATAGGAGCGGAGACAATGGGCATCCTTGTCTTGTTCCTGAGTTTAGAGGAAAGGATTTCAGGATTTTGCGATTGTAAACAATGTTGGCTGTAAGTTTTTCATATATACTCTTTATCATGTTCAAAAAGTTTCCTTGTATTCCGATCTTTTGGAGTGTTTTTATCAAGAAGGGGTGCTGTATTTTGTCAAATGCCTTTTCTGCATCTATAGATATAATCATGTGATTTTTTTCCTTCAATCTGTTTATATGGTGTATCACATTGATTGATTTTCTTATGTTGAACCATCCTTGCATACCTGGAATAAATCCCACTTGGTCATGGTGTATAATTCATTTAATGTGTTGTTGAATACGATTAGCAAGTTTTTTGTTAAGTATTTTTGCATCTAGGTTCATTAGAGAAATTGGTCTCTAATTTTCCTTTCTTGTGGTGTCTTTGTTTGGCTTTGGTACTAGGATAATGTTGGCCTCATAGAAGGAGTTCGGCAATGTTCCTTCTTTTTTGATTTTTTGGAATAGTTTCAACAGGATTGGTGTTAGTTCTTTCCGGAATGTTTTATAGAATTCACCTGTGAAGCCGTCTGGCCTTGGGCTCTTCTTAGTTGGGAGATTTTTAATGACCAATTCTATCTCTTTGCTTATGATTGGTTTGTTAAGATTCTCAGTTTCTTCTTTCATCAATATGGGCTGCTTATGTGTTTCTAGGAATTTGTCCATTTCCTCTAAATTGTCATTTTTGTTGGAATATAGTTTTTCAAAGTATCCTCTTACGATAGTCTTTATTTCTGTGGGGTCAGTGGTGATATCACCTTTCTCATTTCTTATTTTGTGTATTTGCATCTTTTCTCTTTTTTTCTTTGTTAGTCTCACTAAAGGTTTGTCAATTTTGTTGATCTTCTCAAAAAACCAGCTCTTGTTCTTGTTTATTTTTTCAAGTGCTTTCTTATTTTCTATTTCATTTAGTTCTGCTCTTATCTTTGTTATTTCCTTCCTTCTTCTTCCTGTTGGGTTACTTTGTTGTTGTTTTTCTAATTCCATCAAAAGTGCAGTTATTTCTTCAATTTTTGCCCTTTCTTCTTTTTTGATATGTGAATTTATGGCTATAAATTTCCCTCTCAGTACTGCTTTTGCTGCGTCCCATAAATTTTGGTATGTTGTGTTATCATTATCATTTGATTCAAGGTAGTCATTGGTTTCTTTTGAGATTTCCTCTTTGACCCACTGTTTTTCTAAGAGTGTGCTGTTTAATTTCCAAATTGTGGTGTGAAGTCTGGGCCTCTGTCCCTTGCAAATTTCCAGCTTCACTCCACTGTGATCAGAGATATTGTTTTGTATGATTTCGATCTTTCTGAATTCATTAAGCCTTTCTTTGTGGCCTAGCATACGGTCTATCTTGGATAATGTTCCATGTGCACTTGAGAAAAATGTATATCCTGCTGTGTTTGGGTGTAATGATCCATATATGTCTATTAGATCCAGCTCTTCTAGTATACTGTTCAAATGTTTTGTTTCTTTAGTGATTCTCTTTTGAGATGTTCTGTCCAGATTTGATAGTGGTGTATTAAAATCCCCCACTATAATTGTAGATGCATTTATTTTTTCACTTAGTTTTTCCAGCATTTGTCTCACGTATTTCGAGGCACCCTTGTTAGAAGCATAAATATTTATGATCGTTCGATCTTCTTGACAGATTGTCCCTTTCACTAAAATGTAGTATCCTTCTTTGTCTATTTTGTCTGATATTAATATTGCTACTCCTGCCTTTTTTTGGTTGTTGTTTGCTTGTATGATTGTTTTCCAGCCATTCACTTTCAACCTCCATGAGTCTCTGGGTCTAAGATGTGTCTCTTGTAGGCAGCATATAGATGGGTCATATTTCCTTATCCAGTGTCCCACTCTGAATCTTTTGATAGGTGAGTTTAGTCCATTGACATTCAGTGTTATTACGTTCAGAGAATTATTTGTGGTAGCCATATTCTGGTTGGATTTGTGTTTGTTATATTTTGTTTGTAATATTTTATTTTCCCCTTCTATTTTTGTCTTTTTTGTTGCTCTTGCACTCTCCTCCATCTCTGACTGTCCTGTTTTTTCCTTTCTTCCTGCAGAACTCCCTTTAGAATTTCTTGAAGGGGAGGTTTCTTGTTGATATACTGTTTCAGTTTCTGTTTATCTGTGAATATTTTGAACTCTCCATCATTTTTGAATGCTAGTTTAGCTGGATAGAGTATTCTTGGTTGGAAATTTTTTTCCTTTAGTACCTTGACTATATCATACCACTGCCTTCTTGCCTCCATAGTTTCAGATGAGAAATCAGCACTTAATCTTATGGAGCTTCCCTTGTATGTGATGGTTTTCTTTTCTCTTGCTGCTTTTAGAATTTTCTCTTTGTCTTGAGCATTGGTTAATTTGACAAGTATATGTCTTGGGGTGGGCCTGTTGGGGTTTATGACCAGTGGAGTGTGCTGTGCTTCTTGGATATTTACATCTGTCTCTTTCAGTAGATTTGGGAAGTTTTCAGTCATTATTTCCTGCAACACTCCTTCTGACCCCTTTCCCTTCTCTTCTCCTTCTGGAATGCCTATAATACGTATGTTAGAGCGTTTTGCCTTATCATTCAGGTCCCTAAGTCCTATCTGGATTTTTTCTACCTTTTTATTGACCACTTCTACCATCTGTTTGATTTCCAATGTACTGTCTTCCACATCACTAATTCTCTGCTCTGCCTCTTCTAGTCTGCTGATATTTGCTGCAAGTGTATTTTTGATTTCTTGAATTGTGGTGTTCATTTCCATGATATCTGTTATTTTTTTGCGCATGTCTGCAATTTCCCCTCCAAATGTTGTCTTCATGTTGTTAACCTCTTTCATTACTTCATCAAATTTGTCGGTGATAAATGTTCTGAGATCTTTCATTGCTTGTGCGAAGATCTGCTCCCCTTCCTGATTTTTAGTTTGTTGATTGGATTCAGCCATGTTTTCCTGATTACTGGGTTGGTTTGAGGGTTTTTGTTGCTGTCTGGTAATCATTTTTTCTTGATGGGTTTAATCAGTTCTTTAGCTTCTTTGTCTAGTCTTGGAGATTAATTAGCTGTTGTTTTTGTGTAAGTGTTATATCTTCTCTTTGTCCCTTTGTTCTTCTTATTCCAATTTCTTATTGCTGGTTAAGTTCACTTTAAAGGAAAGTATAAGTGCTGGGGAAAGGCAATTGTGTAAGGAAGGAAAAAGTGTAAAGTAGTATTGGTGATATATGTTAACAAAGCAACAATATGAGTTCTGGGAGGATGGAGGTTAGATCGTGTAAATTGTGTAGCGTTATAGTAGTAGGAAAGTATGTATAATGAGTTAGATGACTGAATATGGGAGGAATATGGTACGTACTAAGGAGCTATTGTTTTCATAAGAGAGGGAAAGAGAAAAGAGAGGTAATAGTTTCAAGGGCGGATACCAGATGGAAAACTAAACAAAGGTATTAGAAATTAAGAGTTAGACACTTTGTGGGTCAAAGAAAGGGAGGTGGAATATAGGAGAGATATCAGATGGTGGAGGATATCAAGTTGTAGGGGAAAGGGGATAGTGTAGATAGCCTAAATCTATTCACAGAGAAATGAGGCAGTGGAGGATGAGGAAACCCAGCAAATGTGAGGTGTTTCCTGCAGGACCTATTGTATTGTTAAGATAAAATAGAATAAGAAGAAGATCAGGGACAAGAAAGAGAGGATTAAAAAAAAAAAGAGAGACTTTGGGGGATACGCTGGGAGAAAAGACTAGGGAATAATGCAATGCCAGGAATCAGAACATTAAAAAACTAGAATAAAAAATAGAAATAGAATAAAATAAAAAACAAAAAAAAAAAAATAAAACAAAGAAGAAAAAATGCAAATGTTGAGGGCTAGGACATTCAAGGGCCTCAGAAGAACCTCAGGCGTGGTGGATTCAGGGATGGACAGTCTGAGGTATTGAGGCCTCAAGAGGTGTGAGTCTCTGGCATGTGGGCCACCAGAGTCCAGGGAACTCAGACCTGGCAACCTCGAGTCCAGTTAACAGGAAGCCCGGGAGCACCACAGTACATCACTGCCTTCAGGGATCCCCGCAGCTGGGTGCCAGCCCTATGGGTGAGGTCTCATCCACAAGCTCTATCCTGTGTTCTGTGTTCTACAATTCACTTACTTACTAGGGTGTATTGTGTGGATATATCACCAATTGACTTCAGGAACCCTCCCACCCTGTGATCCCTGGGAACGTCCACCTGGGGGCTCCTCTAGGCTGCAGCCAATTTAATGACTCAGATCAATATCCAGTTCCCGGGGAGGGGCTCCAGCCAGAAATGCTAATAACAGAGTCCAAACCCGAAATTCGCATGCTTCACAAAATATTCCCCTAATCAGCTTCCAAACGTCTGCCACCCCGCGAGACCCTGGTAGCGTCTCTTTATTGCTATCCCTTTGAGACTGCTGTAGGTCAGCAGCCGGGCTTGGGGGGGGGGTGTGGCTCTAGGCGGAAACGCTATTGTTTGTGTCCGCAATCAAAAATTGCCCCCACTTTGCCCTAAAATCCCCGTCTGTCTGCCCAAATGGGTATGCAAGCACCTCCCTTCCCACCAACCCCCAATAGGCCGCCCAGGGCCCATGAACTCCCCAGTATTGCAGAGCCTCCAAAAAAAAACAAAAACAAAAAAAACAAAGAACAGAAACCCGCTGCTGGCTCGGCCCGGCTCCCCCTGCCACAGCAGCGCCAGACGCCTCGGCTCCGCCTACCCAAGGAGGGAATCCTCCACACGTAGCTGGAATGTCCGTATATATTTCACAGACGGATCCTCTCTGTTACCTTCCCTGCAAATCGATGTCCAGACACCTCCAGACCAGCAAAAATCCCGAAACAGCCTGGTCCCAAAGAGTCTCCAACGCCGCCCAGCCGATTCCCTGCAGGAGCTAGTAACTGGGAAGTTCACTCAGCCGCCATCTTGCTCTCCCTGGTCATACTTTATATATCCCCAAACTACTTTGAATTCTGCGTTCCTAAATGCATGTGTGTGTTTATGTTTGTGTGACTTTGTCATTAATATGCATTTCACAATGTTGCCATATCTCCCAACTTATGTCACCCTTATTTCCCACCCTTGCTCTTTGTGTCTCCTAAGTTGCTTTGGGCTTAGAAGTCACATGCTACATTAGTCAGGGTTATTTTGGGGAAAAGAATCAATAGGAGATATCTATAAATAGTGTGAGATTTATGATTCTGTTATGTGACCATGGGGATGCACAATTCCAGGTTTGACAGGGAGGCTGCAAACCAGGGGCTCAGATGAAAGTCCAATGAAGGCCCTTGATGAACTTCTGGGAGATGTTGGAAAATTCTTTCTGAATGCTGAAATTACTTCTCCTTTTAAGGCATTCAACTGATTGGATAAAGCATCACTCATTACTGACAGCAATCTCCCTGGTTGATGTAGATGTAATCAGGCATCTATGCAGTAAACTCTCTGATGACTAAAGCCCATAATTGTCCTTGTATTACAATTAGCCCAATGCTTGCTTGACCAAACAACTGGGCACAATTACCTGAAGGAGTTGACTCATTAGCCTAATTATCACACATGCATTCATTCATATTTCACGCATTCACTTACTCAACAATATATTTATTTTTTCCTGTGTGCAAGGTATTATGGTTATTAGGATTATATGTAAAGAAGAAAAATTGAGTTTCAGTCAAGATCCTAGAGAATTTTCTTATGAATAAAATGTACTGGTTTTGGTTTGTGGCTTTTGTGATCTCTTTCAGGCCAGTTAGAGGTTTTTTATTCTGACCTAGCTTTGAGGTGTATTTCATTAGGGTGAGGTGTTATAATTATGTGCTGCATTAAGCATCAAAGGAGTTCAGAGAAAGGAGAACAATCAGTGTAGATTAAGTTAATTGGAGAAAATTTCATGGAAAAGGTGAGAGCTGATTGGCTCAACATGTGCAAATATAATTACAATGATAATAAATCATACATGATTAAATATTGCCATTTAGAAAATTTTCTCATCTGTGGCACCACTGTGATTTCAGACAAGATCCTATCTAGATACTTGTAATCGAATAAATGGTTGCATAAATTATTTGTCCTCATTAAATACAACTTAATTGCTGATTGTAATGATATAAATGATTAAATCATTTCACAGCATAAACTATTTACTGGGCAGCAATTCATCATGAAGTCTTCATAATACCAGTTATGTGGAGTTAGCTCTGCCCTCCTCAGATTGTATTAGTCTAGGTTAGGGAGCACATATAATTGTTGGTACTGCAGAGTGCTGGTAAGGGCTAGCACAGAGTTTTTTCAAACTTTTTTTGACTATAGTCTACATTCATACACATGCACATCCACACACAAACCCTGGAGACATATATAAAAAATAAACAGAAACGGATATTTTCTGCTCCATTCAGATTTCTTTTGAAACAACTGGTTATGATCCACAACATTGATTTGATGACCCACTAATATGTTGTGTTCTTCAGTTTGAAAAAGGCTAGTCTAAGAGGGAAGGTATAATAGGCATTAAATTTAGTCAGTCGAACATTTTTCCTTGTTGGTTGCCCAATAGCCATTCCCCCTAATCACATCCTCAGTGCCTGAGGGCCACCCACCTTGGGAGCCAAGGGGCGATCACAGGACCTAAGATTGTCTCACTTAGACTTTCTCACTCCAAGGACTTTAAGTTTTGAGAGAGTGGTTAAGAAAATAGTTAGAGATTATTGATCTGAGGGACAGTGCCAGCCTCACTCTGGCCCAACTGTCCCAGCACGTTGTCTTTTCTGCTTCTCGTGACTCCCTGAGTTTTTCTGGTCAACCAAACCTGGCTCCCTAGACTTAGCCCCTATTGAATGTGTTGTTGATCATTGAGGGCCCCAGCCCCCAAATGCTTGTGATAAAATCTATTTTGCTTTAGTTTAATAACATATTTCACTGATTTCAGCTGGAATCAAAGTTCATTTACTAGCTACAAGAACCTTAACTGATTCATCAGTTAAAAAAGAAGAGCTGCTGATTGGACTGTTTCCCTAATGCACATAGTAGGCAGGGCAGAGGGAAAGAAGGAGGGGTGGGAAACCAAATGATTTGATATGAGTATGCTACTCGGCAGATGGCAACAATATATAGCCCTTTTCAGAATACATCATGCTTAACAGTTACCTAAATATCAATGGCAAATGATGAGGTAAACAGATGAAATTGGTTAGGTTCCTCAAAGGATAAGGGGCGGAAGGATATTATTTCACTTATATAAACAGTCTCTTTTTCCAATAAATGGTTGTTTCAATTAATTTAGCTGTTTTATTTTGCCTTGCTGAGCACCATAGAACCAGGTTTTTATGTGTATATAAATTTTACACTTGGAGAAATGCATAGAAACTGGCAGTTTGATCATACCAATGATAAAATGAATTTAAGCTTTCAGGTAAATGTATTCAAGAAATCCAGAGTAATTAATGTCAGTATATTTTAATCAATATAATTTATTAAGAAAAAGAAATAAAAGTACAATTTGTATGATAGGGCTATTCTAAACGAAATACATAATCTTTGGAAATAATCTAGGAAAGCAATAAGAAATTTATAAACAGGAAAATGAAAAATCATCTGAAATCCCTACCACCTGGAAATAATCATCAAAATGTGTTGCACACTTTTTCACACATAATTTTAAGCAAATACTGAAAAGATAAGGGAAGCTAATCTTATACGTTTATTACATTATAATGCTATATTTTAGTGAAACTATTTTACCCATTCAAACAATTTGGCATAATTATGGCTGCCCAAGATCTTTCTAAAAAGTGACAATACCCAGTATTTTTGAATAGACGGCCCTCTAAGGTATTTGGCATAATATATTTAAAAGCCTTAGAAACATTTATACCTTTCAGATAATACCACAGTAGTAAAATTATTCAGTCAAGTAAAATAACCAGAGATGGGCCCAGATAATTATTATAAGAATATTTACTGCTGTGTTATTTATAATGCTAAAAATTTTTGGAACAATTACATATGCTAAAATTGTGAAAGTAAAAAAAATAAAAGTAAAATAATTACAAAGTAAAATAAATTATTTTATAGTCATACCATGTAGTACTATGCAGTCTTACAAAAAGATGTTGAATCAAAATATTTAGTAGCATGAAAAATTATCTATAATATACTTTCAAGTGAAAAAAAAACAGTTTACAAAAACATAGATGCTGCAATCAGCTCACAGTAGGTCTGCATGAAGGGAAGATCGTGCAGAACTTTATGACATAAATGACAGAAAGACACAAGAGAGAAGATAAAGATGGGACGAGGGGACTCATAGCTTCTGGAACTGAGAAAGACTCAACCCTAGTTTCCACATTGCATTTATTTGGAAACTAATGAGCAGCTGTTTGCTATCAGAACTGCAATATCATCTACAATAACAGGAAGCAACTGCAACATCTACAATAACAGGAAGCAACTGCAACATTTACAATAACAGGAAGCTACTGCAACTTTAACAATAACAGGAAGCAACTGCAACAGCTACAATAAGGTAATATTTACAATAACAGGAAGCAACTTGCAACATCTACAATAAGGTGACATCTACAACAGGGAACAACAAATAGGTAAACCAGTTTCCCACAACACACAGGTTACAAAACTAAATAACACATATATGAATAACATGAGTTCTTAAGATATATATGGGGAAGCAGACTTGGCCCAGTGGTTAGGGCATCCGTCTACCACATGGGAGGTCTGCAGTTCAAACCCCGGGCCTCCTTGGCCCATGTGGAGCTGGCCCATGCACGGTGCTGACACGCACAAGGAGTGCCGTGCCACGCAGGGGTGTCCCCGCGTAGGGGAGCCCCACGCACAAGGAGTGCGCCCTGTAAGGAGAGCCGCCCAGTGCGAAAGAAAGTGCAGCTTGCCCAGGAATGGCACCACACACACAGAGAGCACACACAACAAGATGACATAACAAAAAGAAACACAGATTCCCATGCCACTGACAACAACAGAAGCGGACAAAGAACATGCAACAAAATAGACACAGAGAACAGACAACTGGAGTGGAGGGGGGAAAGGGAGAGAAATAAAATAAATAAATCTTTAAAAAAGATATATATGACTATGTTTACACACACATTTATACTGCAAGGGTATGAACTTAAGGATTTATTGTCGTTTTTATTTTCTTCTTTGATTTTAAAAATTACCTTTACAAGTGTAAAGTATACTTTATTTTCAAACACAGAAAAATGTTATTTTAATTTTTTCTATGTTCAGTATTGGGTTCATAAACACCACAGATATTAATTATGTACCAAATATGCCAGTTTCTACACAAATTATCAAGCAGGAAAATTTTAATACAAGCATACCTGGACTCCTGGATGTATTATATTCTTCTTTAGATGATCTAAGACAAAGAAAAATTTTGTCATTAGTTCTTAATTTTCTAAAACACAAAAATAAATTAGGGTATCTACTTTTCTTATTTGAATACTGTAAGGAAGAAAATAAAGGTCATATGTAATCCCTTCACCCTGAGATAAAAACCATTATTTTCTTGGTGATCATATTTCAAGCATCTCTTTATATGTCTAATACATATGCATATGTACATTTGTAATTGTTCATACATGGTGTAGCAGTTTGCTATTGCTTATGAATTTCAAAAAGAGATATGTCCCTCTGGGCATATTAGATTGGATTGGATTCAGAGGTTTCACTTTTATGATTAAGGCTTTGATTGGGCCACATCAGTAGGCTATTGAATCCCCTTGGTGGGCAGAGGCTCACAGAGAAAACACACTGCAGAGAAGGGAGATTGGTGTTTTGATACAGAGCCAGAGAAGTAAACACACAGAGAAGCAGATATATGAGGAAGGAGAGAAGGCTCCATTAGATATGACAGAGGCCCTGGGATGAGAGACAAGCCATTCACTGGACAGTCTACAGCTGGCCTTGTGGAGAGAGCAGAGCAGCTGAGCCTGAAGAGAAACAAGCCCTGGGAAGAGAAGACCCAGGAAGCCTGAACGCTTGCAGATGTCAGCAACCATCTTGCTCCAACGCATGGCAACAGACTTTGGTGAGGGAGGTAACTTATGCTTTATGGCCTGGTAACTGGAAGCTTCTACCCCAAATAAATACCCTTTATAAAAGCCAACAGATTTCTGGTGTTTTGCATCAGCACCTCTTTGGCTGAATAATAAAGTTGGGATCATATCATACTTCCTATTATTAATAGGCACTTCTCTTCCCAACTCCTACAACATGAGTACTCCATGCCCCACATTTGTCATATTAACAACCTTGTCTAGGCCCTTCCATTTTCTCTACAGATGTATAACATACCATGATGTGGATTTTGAATAATTAATTTAAGATTCTGTCATTTCAATTTCTTTCTGATTTTTGGTTACTGAGAAAAAAATGCTGTAATCAAGAGCCTTGTAAATCTACCTTTACTTATTGGTACTTTTATTTTTCGTGGGATACATTCCCAGAAGTAAAATTACTAGCTCAGAATATATATTATTTTTTCCCAATGGTTGTCAGATTGCCTTTGAAAAAAATTGTAACACTTCACATTTCCACTTAATGGACAATTTTCCTTCTCTCACAACCCTGTCTGTGATTGGGGTTAAAGTTCCTTTCCATTTTTGCTGGTATAATGGCTGTAAATATCATTATTTTGTGAATTTGCATTTCACTGACAAAAAATGAATTCAAATATCTTTCCTTATGTATGTAAATGATTTGTATTTGTTTTGTGTAAATATGCACTAATATTCTTTATCCATTTTCTATTGGGCTGCTTTTAGAAGAAAACTTTGTACAATAAGAGATGAACACTTATTAAAAATATTTTATAGCTCAATCATTTATCTTTTTAAAATACTGTAATTTATTTGTCTAGTGTATCTTTTTATCTATCTATCTAATCTATGTATCATCATCATCTATTTAAAAGTACCAAGTTTTAAATAATTAAATAGGATAGAACCTATTATTATGGAATCCAGAATTGAATAGGACTGCTTCTTTGAGTTGTATGTTTTACATGTAGTAAAAATTGAAAGACTTGTTTTATTTTTTACACTTAGGTCTTTATCTCAAATATGATTATTACATGGTATAGAATGGTATGACATTTTATTTATTTTTTCTGAATTTATAGCCCTATTTGCTGAACTGTCCATGCTTTCAACAATGAATTGCATTGTCACTTTTGTTATATAAATATGATGCACATATATTGATATTTAATTCTAAATATTCAATTCTATTCCAATTTATCTTTCCTTACAGCCATAGTACCTTACAGAATTGACTATTGAGACACTTTTTGTGTATCTTACAAAGAATTTCTCCTTCATTCTTCTTTTCCATGGTAGTCTTAGCAATTCTGGGACATTTATTTTTCCATGTGAATTATAAGATCAATTTATCTATATTAAAGAAAAATCCTAATAAGAGACTACTTGTATTTGCATTAAATTTATATATTATATATTTTAATTGCTCCATGACCTTGGAGCTATCAGAAATTCTTCAGGGTTACTTTTCATTAGAATACTCTTAAGAAGTTCCCTGGGAAGCATGAACTAACCTAAGACAAGAGAATTCATGTTATATTTGATTGGCAAACTCATTTTATCTATGTTACTTGTAACATAGGTATTGAGAAAAATCATTTCTAACTTCCCTTTTATTGTCAAGGTTCTAAAATTTATATAGAAAAAGGTTAATTACTATCTGACACACACACACACATAACTATGAAAATCTCTATTGTTCTAGGTCCTTAGAAAATTTCAACTATAGTTACTTCATGCCTTATGCTAAAACAACATAGTAATGCACTGTAGGATTATCAGCCATCACAGTTTGTTCTGGACTGAGAGGTTTCCAAGGATGAGGGAATTTCAGTGCTGAAACCAGGATGGTTCTGGGCAAACAAGGGCAGTTTGTCACCATATATGTTCTGGTGGGGTTTTTAAAAAAATATTTTTAAAACATCATATCCTTATATATAAACTCATTAAAATTTATGCTTTGGTTTTTAAAATTTATTTTAAGGATTTCTTCTTGTCTTATAAATCTTGCAAAGATTTTGACCTAAATAAGTAAATTTTGGTATTAAAGATAAATGTTGAGGGTTTTGGGAAGATGGCATCAGAGAAGGACTGGTAGGGTGAAGATCTCTTACAAAATAGGGAAGAAAGAGCAGAAGATGTCTGAAGGACCCACTTTGGGGATCTGCAGACCAGGAGAATGCCACACACATCTTCCAAGAGGGACTGGGGATGGAGAGACGAAGAGGCTGATAGGAAATCTGTGAACTGCTGGATCCCATGGCTGGTAATAGTGCCCAGTCCCCACCCTCAAGGCAAACAGCCTCTGTAAAACCTGCATCTGAGTGGCCAACAGAAGGGAAAGGACATATTCCTTCCTGGGAAGAGGGAGGATGTGAGGTTCAGCAAGTTTAAACAGCATAACCTAGTTTTGAATCAGTGGCTTCAGTCAGTGGAAATAGAGAGATCCATCTCTGTAGAAGGGTTTGCTGAAGAGCACGTTTGGTCATTACTAGGTCCATGGCCCTGTTTTGATAACTTCAACAGAGATATCTTAAAGTTTTAGCAAAAATTGAACCAAAACTCAAAGAAGAGCCATGAAAAAAAAAGCACTAGGCAAGAGATGGAAACTGATCATACTCAGATGCTACACATCAGCAAAAAATTCCAAGCCATTGTAGGAAACAGGAGGAGATGACCCAGCCCAAGGAACAAACCAAATATCCTGAAAAGATACAGGGTTTAAGACAACTAATCGATGATAATCTCCTAAATCAATTCAAAGAGTTGAAGGAAAATATGACTAAAGGGAACAGATAATAAGGAGACACTGGATATGCATAAAGAACAATTTGAAAGTCTGCAAAGAAAAATAACAGAGCTTATGGAAATGAAAGGCACAATGGTTGAGATTAAAAATACACTAGAGTGAGTGGATGTAGCTCAAGTAGTTGAGCTCCTGCTACACAGGTGTATTAGTCAGTCAAAGGGGTGCTGATGCAAAATACCAGAAATTGGTTGGTTCTTATGAAGGGTCTTTATTTGGGATAGGAGCTTATAGATACCAGGCCATAAAGCATATATTACTTCCCTTACCAAATTCCAGTTCCACATGTTGGAGCAAGATGGCTGCCAATGTTTGTGATGGTTCAGGCTTCCTGAGATCCTCCCTTCCTCAGGCTTCTTTTTCCCAGGCTCAGAGTATCCTCTCTTTCTGGGGCTGTTTCCTCTGTGAGCTTACTCCCCGGGGCTCCAGCTTAAGGCTTCAGCATCAAACTCAAACATCAAAAACCCTTAACTCTGTCTTTTGCCATGTCTTTTATCTATGAGTCCCCACCCACCAAAGGGTGAGGACTCAACACCCTACTGGCAAAAGAGGTTTACATAATTACTTAATCAAGTAAACCTATGAATCCAATATAATCTAATATGCCCAGAGGAAAAGATCAGTTTACTAACATAACTCAATATTTCTTCTTGGAATTCATCAATATATCAAACTGCTACACCAGGTATGAGGTCTGGGTTCAATCCCCAGTACCATAAAAAAAAAAAAATGCTAGAGGCTGTTTTAGTCAGGGTTCTCTAGGGAAACAAAATCAACAAGGTATATCTAGCAATAGTATGTGATTTTATGAATTTCTCAAGTGACCATGAGGATGCACAGGTCCAGATTCCATGGGCAGGCTGCAACCAGGGGCTCCAATGAAAGTCCAATGAAGGTTCTTGGTGAGTTCTGGGAGATGTTGGCTGTGCCTTTGGACAAACTTGGAAATTTTCACTCAATGTGGAATCACTTCCCCTTTTAAGACATTCAACTTACTGGATAAAGCATAACTCATTGCTGATGGCAATCTCCCTGACTGATGTAATTGCAATCAGCTATCTATGATTTACCACTGCAGTAAGTCAATGGTGACTAAAGGCCATAAATGCCCTTGTATTACAGTTAGTCCAGTGCTTGCTTGACTAAACAGCTGGGCACAATTACCTGACCTAGTTGATACAATAGCCTAACCATCACAGAGGCATGTAACAACAGATTTGAATTAATCAATGACAGAATTAGTGATATCAAGGACAGAACATCTGAACTTGAAAACACAGGAGAATGGAAAGTAAAAAGAATGGAAACAAAAATTGAACAGGTTCCCAGGGAACTGAATGAAAGGGCAAAACATATGCATTACAGGTGTCCCAGAAGGAGAAGAGATGAAAAAGTGGCAGAAAGAATATCTGAAGAAATAATGACAGAAAATGTCCCAACCCTTAAGAAAGACATAATTATTAACATTCAAGAAGGAACAATGCACCCTAAATAGAAAGAATATGAATAGTCTTACTCTGAGACACTTAAAATTCAGAAAGGTAAATATGAGATAAAGAGAGGATTCTGAAAACACCAAGAAAAGAGCAAAGCATCACATACAAGGGAACCTCGATAAGACTGAGTGCTGATCTCTCAGCAGAAACCAGGGAGGCAAGAAGGCAGTGGTATGGTATATTTAAGATACTGAAAGAGAAGATTCTGTATCCAGTAAAATGGCCCTTAAAAAATGAGGGTGAGATTAAAGTCTTCACAGGCAAACAAAAACTGAGCGAGTTTGTCATCAAGAGACTTTATAAGAAATACCAAAGGGAGTGCTGCAGCCTGAGAAGAAAAACAAGGACAAGAGGCTTGGAGAAGAGAGTAAAAATGAAGATTATAAGTAAGGATAAGTAAAAGGGTTAAAAGACAGACAATAGTAAGATATGACAATGGAAAATGAAAGGATAAAGGGTTGAAGTAATTAATGCTTTTACAGTAATAACATTGAACATTAATGGCTTGAACTCCCCAATCAAAACACAGACTGATAGAATGCATAAAAAAAAAAATAAGCCATCTATCTGCTGTCTACAAGAAACCTACCTTAGATGCAAGGATACAATCAGACTGAATGTGAAAGGTTGTAAAAAGATATTCTGTACAAATGGTAATCAAAAAGATCTGGAGTAGTGAAACTAATATTAGACAAAATAGATGTTTAAGAAAAATATTAGCATATTTTATATTGATTTATATAATTTGAAATGTTTCCCTCTATGGTCTAAACAATAATAAGCTTGTAGAAAAAGGCTTCTCACATATCAAATCTATAAAAATAAAGATAATATGTAAATGATAGAATTTGTCTAAAAACCATGACTGTATTAAGAAGAATAGTGAGAGTGAACATGAAAAGGATGCCAATAATTTAATATTTTTTGAGGATTTTCCTATCTATTTTTCAGAAGTTATGTTCACATAGGAGTCTTATGGGAGCACACAGACCATGAGAAACCAATGATTTATTGCAATTAGGTCTGCTCAGTCAATAAATTGTTTAAGGGTACTGTTTTAGTCAACCAAAAGGGGTGATGATGCAAAGTACCAGAAATCTGTTGGCTTTTATAAAGGCTATTTAGGGCAAGAGCTGACAGTTACAAGTCCCTAAAGAGTCCAACTCAAGGTTACTTCCTTACCAATCTCTATTGCCAGGTGTTAAAACAAGATTGCAGGCGATGTCTGCAAAGGTTCAACATTCTTCTTCTTAAAGCTCTGTGGATCCAGCTTCTTCTGATTAGCTGTAGAGTGGAGTGGGGTGAAGGGGGTGGGGGGTATATGGGGACCTAATATTTTTTTAGTGTAATATTAAAAAAATAAATAAAGACAAAAAAACCCAACATGTAACGATCACTCAATTAAATGCTTTCTAGTCATCAGAATGCAAGTGACATTGCTTTTTTGTTGGCTCACAAAAATCTTTAATGGACTTCAATATAAGATATTAAGCAGATAGATATATTTGCCATTTATTAAGTCATTTGTTTTATATAAAATTTTATTGCATTGTGCTCTTGGCCCAGTGGTTAGGGCATCTGTCTACCACATGGGAGGTCTGCGGTTCAAATCCCGGTCCTCCTTGACCCGTGTGCAGCTGGCCCACGTGCAGGGGTGTCCCCTGCATAGGGGAGCCCCATGCACAAGGAATGTGCCCTGTAAGGAGAGCCTCCCAGCGTGAAAGGAAGTGCAGTGCCCAAGAATGGTGCCACACACACAGAGACCTGACACAACAAAAAGAAACACAGATTCCCATGCCACTGACAAAAACAGAGGCGGACAAAGAAGAATATGTAGCGAATAGACACAGAGAACAGACAACTGGGGTGTGGGGGAAGGGGAGAGGAATAAATAAATAAAAAAATAAATAAATCTTTAAAAAAAAAAAAACCACCCAGTTCATTGTTGTGTTCTTTGTGATGTGGGGAGGTTGCTAGGCAGAGACACAGAGCGTGGCACCAAGCCACTGAGTTGTGACAATGTCAACATCAGTATTCTGCATATCTGTTCTCAAAGAGAAGTCTAAGGCAAATAACAAATTTTAAACACAGAGGGAGTTGTATGTGTTTGGGTGAAGATATATACCAAAACAAGAATATTTTGAATGTAATGTACATACAAATAAATATGCATGCAAATAAAAATAGCAGAGTATATCGCTATTCTTACATAATATACTCTGGATCCTTGCTTTCAGGATTGAGTTTTTCCTTTAGCATATGAGTGTCATTATTTTGAATTTGCTCTCTATGAATTTTGGCAGCCTACTTTGTATAGATCTGTTATGATAGTTTACTTTATATAGCTCTATTCTGGAGGCTTTTAAAATGTTCTGGATGGTGATGGTTCTGTTATTTATTTTTTTGTTTGTGGGGATAAAATGGTTGCATAAAGGATTGTCTGGAATTATCAAGGTTTAGAAATTTTTTTGTGACTTGAATTCTTTCTCTGTGGTTGTTTTTTCCAACTATTTTAGGCATAAGTAGACAAATATGTGTGGAGGAGATGTAAGAGAAGATGGCTCTAATTAGGGTGGGAGAGGAGTTGATGGTAGAGAGAGAGAGAAAAAAAAAAACCCTTAAACCATGTGGGTAATTCCGTGAATTCTAAGATTACATTAGTATGCAGATTGCATCTGATGCTGTCATAAATAATGTGTTTATAGACAACAACCATTTGCTCAAAGTAAATGGCAAGGCATGCAACACTTTTGTCGATGATTTGTAAGGCCTGCAGGGGTGATTTTGCTTCTTCTACTGAGCATACATTCCTTTAACTAGTGTTCAGTTAAATGTATAAATCACAAATGCAAAGTAAGCAAAATAGAGCAACCGGCATTTATTTTGATTATGTGGTATTGAGATATGTCCTCTTAATATTTTTCATGAGTAAAGGCTTGTAGAGGTACCTCAGAAAATAAAATTCAGCATTAAATATTATATAATTACGGCTCTTCAGTCTTGCCTACACTTGTAAGAAAGCATGTTTGCATTACATTTTGATTTTGTTTTATTCCTTTTGTGATTGTTAGCTTTCTTCCCTGAAACTTTTCCTAAATTGAGTTTAGGCTGCATTCAGCAGTGTCAGGAAAATTGATAATGTTTATTTCTTAACACTGTGCAGGATATGATCTTACCAACACTGTATTAATATTACCAAAGAAGGGTAACAAAGGGGGCTTTTAGCTTTCACTCTTTGTTCAACAAATCAAACATAAACATGGTCTGCACATGGCTTTTCAGCGAACTCTGCCATTTTATTTGCCTTTTATCTTGAAAGTTTATTGCTTTACATGGCTTAAAGTGATTCAAGGTCTGAACTGTTTAATCTGGGATGTTTAGAATATTGATGTCTCAGCCAGAGTGTGTGAGAAAGTCAGAAGCTAAAACTCCTTCCACTGTACCTTAAATGCAGTAAGGAATGAATGATTCATTCCGTGACATACAGGTTTTATTCTGGCAACTTGTTTTTGAAAATGCATAATTCAATAATAACCTAAAAACAGGATCTTTTCTATGGATTATTTTATCTTCTTTAAATTCAAAATTCACTATAGAGCATATACTCTCTCTGTTCTATTTCCTTTAGGAGCGTCTAGGAAAGAGTCAAAACGGTAGGTGAAAATTTATTAAAATCTATTAACCATTCTATATTAGTGATTAACCCACAGACAATTTTACTGTTTTTATTGAAAGTTTGTCATTTACATTTTTCCCTTTTAGCACTGATTATTTTGGAGTTTGTACATTTAAATGAGTGCACAATTCATTTCAATAACTATTGATTATGGCTACGTTGTTTTCCCTACTGAGTTAGAGTGGGGGTTGGTTCTCAGGGCAAACAAAAGGGGGAAAGATATATTCAAGGAACTGGAACCAAAAGAAGGAAAAGAAACATATATTTATAAAGCACCTATTTTGCGCCAGACACTGTACTAGAATCTTAGATGTGTTCCTTGCAGTTACCATCTTTTAAGATAAATGTCTACCACATAATTGGTTTGTGTGAATGTATGGATTTGAAAACACTTTTAAATTGTAATGTACCATATATATATTTGTACACTATTCTACATTGTTATAATTATAAGATTAAAGTGGTATTTACAGGTACGAACTATCTTAGGAATTCAAGGAGAGGAGAGATCAGTGTGAGGATGCTCTGGTAAGACAAGGCTCTGAGAAGAAGATTTAAGGGAGACCCTGAAGAAGTAATAGTGCATTTATTATTATTTATTTAATAAGGAGTTTCAAAAACAGTTTTACATATTTTTCATATTTTTAAAAAATTTATCGAAGTGTATCACTCATACATAAGCAATAAGTGTACAGTAATAGTTGTAAACTTACAAAACAAAGATATATAACATCATACAGGACTCTCGTGCCTCACCCTACCACTAATACCTTACTTTGTTGTTAAAACTTTTTAACTAATGATTAAAGAGCATTGTCAAAATATTACTACTAACCAGAGTATTTTCCCCAACGCCCCATTATTATTATTATTATTTTTTTATCATTTATATTATAAACATACATAAACAATAAGTGTATAATAAAAGTTGTGAACTTTCAAAGCAAATGTACATAACATCAAGCAGGGGTCCCATACATCAGTCCTTCACTGACACCTTCATTGTCATGAGATGTTTGTTACAAATTATGAAATAATATTGTCAAAATCTTACCACTAATTATAGTCCTATCTTATATTTGGTGTATTTCCCCCCAACCTACCCTATTATTATTTTTTAAATATATTTTTTATGACAAAAATTGTAAACTTATAAAACAATCATGCACATATGCAGAATTCCCAAGCAACACCCCTCTATCACCATACCACATTATGGGGGAACATTTGTTACAAATAATATAATATCATCTGATTGTTACCATGTCCATAGTGTACATTGGGCACTCATTTTCCATACTGCCCCATTATCAACACAGTACATTTTTGGCATAGATGCAAGAATATTATATTATTACTGCTAACCACAGTCCATAGGTCACTCCAGTTGTATCTTTCCCATGCTTCTCCACATTCCTACCACCCTGCAATAGTGATGCACAATTGCTCTAGCTAACAAAGGATACTCTTCTATCTGTACCATCAGCCACAATTCTCATCCACCTCTTGGTTCATTATGCTATTCTGTTCCTAGATTATCCTCTAGCATTCTGTTAAATGGCATTTACATACCTAGACTACCATTTTCAGCCACATCTCCATTGATAAAATAGCTGTTATTATGTGTTACCATCCACTCTATACATTTCCACACTTTTACAGTAAACCTAATTAAAACTGCTACCTACATTAAACATCATTAATCCATCTCATTCCTCCTATTATTTCCTTTAAGAATCCACTACCTGCCACCAAGTCTTGAAGGTATTTTCCTATAATTTCTTCCAGAAGCTTTATGGTTATTGATTTTATTTTTAGATTTTTGATCCATTTTGAGTTAATATTTGGAAAAGGTGTGAGATAGGGGTCCTCTTTCCTTCTTTTGCCTATGGATATCCAGTTCTTTCAGCACCATTGGTTGAATGGACTGTTCTGTCCGAGCTATGTGGGTTTGAGAGGCTAATCAAAAATCACTTGACAATACCCGTGAGGGTCTGTTTCTGAACCATAAATTTGGTTCCATTGGTCTATGTGTCTGTCTTTATGCCAGTAACATGCTGGTTTTACCACTATAGCTAGGTAATATGATTTAAAGTCTAGAGATGAGAGTTTGCCTTTCCTTTTTAAGATGTTCCTGGCTATTCAGTACCACTTACCCTTCCAAATAAATTTGATAATCGTATTAAAAAAGAAAAAGGCTGGTGGACTTTTTATTGGAATTGCATTGAACCTGCATGTCAATTAGAGTAGAATTGACTCTTAATGATATTTAGGTGTCCAATCCATGAGCATGGAATATTCTTCCAGTTATTTAGGCCTTTTTTGATTTCTTTTAACACTGTTGCAGTTTTCTGAATTCAAGTGCTTTACATTGTTGATTAAGCTTATTCCTGACTATTTGAGTTTTATCTGTCATATTTTATTGTCACCACTCTTTTGACACTTTTAGTTATTTTTATTGATATAATCTTCATATATAGACTCTCTTCTAGGTCTCCCTCTCCTGTTTTTTCTTTTCAGGCTCTAGCACACCCTTTAGAATTTCCTGTAAATCTGGTCTCTTGGTTAGAAATTCTCTCAGTTTCTGTTTATCTGTGAATATTCTAAACTCACCTTCATTTTTGAAAGACAATCTTGCAGGATATTAGATTTTTGGCTGAAGTTTTTCTCTTGCAGTATCTTAAGTAGTATATCAGGCCACTGTCTTCTTGCCTCCATGGTTTCTGGTGAGAAATCAGCACTTAATCTTTTTGGGTATCCCTTATATGTTATGCATTTCTTTTCTATTGCTGCTCTCAGAATTCTCTCTTTGTCTTTGGCATTTGAAATTCTGATTAGTATGTGTCTCAGAGTTCTTCTATTTGAATTTTTTCAGATGGGAGTATGTTGTACTTCTTGGACATGGATATCTATGTACATCAGTAGGGTTGGGATATTTTCTACCATTATTTCTTCAAATATTCCTTCTGCCCCTTTTCCCTTTTCTTCTGGGACACCGATGACATGTATGTTTGCATAGCTTTTGCTGTCATTTAGTTTCCTGAAACCTTGTTGAATTTTTTCCATTCTTTTCTTCATCTCTTCTTTTGTATGTTCACTTTCAGAGGCCATTTCTTCAAGTTCATGAATCCTTTCTTCTGCCTCCTCAAATCTGCTATTATATGATTCCAATGTTTTTTAAAATTTCATTTATTGCACCTTTCATTCCCATAAGATCTGCTATTTTTGTATATACACTTTCAAATTCTTCTTTGTGCTCATCAGATGCCTTCTTAATATCCTTAATCTCTTTAGGCATCTCATTGAATTTATTAAGGAGATTTGTTTGAACATCTATGATTAGTTGTCTCAACTCCTTTATGTCATCTGGAGGCTTATCTTTTTCCTTTAACTGGGCCTATTTCTTGGTGTGGATTGTAAATTTTTGTTGGTGTCTTGGCACCTGGCTTACTCGAGTATTTATTCTGGGTACAGTTTTTCTCTGTAGTTTAGGGTTTCCTACCATTTCTCCCTTGCTGGTTGTGCAGTAGGAGCCAAGGATATAGTTGATACTATAATCTGTGGAACCAAGGATATAGTTGATACTATAATCTGTGGAAGCTCAAGCTGCCCTCACTACCCTAGGAACTGATGGAGCTTCTCCCAACTTTCTCCTTTGCTAGGGGTAGGGACAGAGTCACAGCTGTGTGGAATAATCCAAGTCATGCAGGCCTAGACTCTAGTTGCTCAGAGAGACTGATGAAGCTTCACATCCCTTTCTTCGCTGCCTGGGGTGGGGCTGGAGCTGCAGGTGTGGGCAACAATCTATGCAGTGTGGGTCCAAGATGACCTCAGTTGCCCCAGTAGACAATTATTCAGTCTGTGCCAACAAATGTATTTGCAGTTACCTGGATAGGCTGGTGCAGGGTCCAGCAGCATCCTCCCTGCCAGGGGGAGGGTTGAAACCTAGGCTGGGGCTGCAGGCTGATAGAGGTGAAAGAAACCAGTTCCTACCATCACTGTGATTTTCTGTTAGCCTGGCTTCCCCTCAGGCTGCAGGCAGAACCAAAATGGTGGCCATTGTACTCTTTCAGGCCTGGACAACTTCAAACTTCAGCTGTTCTTAGGGTTATACTTTAGCCAGCCGAATCCACCTATCAGTAGCTGAAATCGGTGGCTAACCATCTCCTCCTCCCATTTCTGGGAAATGGAGCTTCAAATTCCAGCCACAAAACAGCTCCCAGGGCAACCTATGCCACCAAAGTAGGATAATCACCAGCATCTGTGGCCTGGCCAGCAATCTTCCAGAGAGGCTGGCGCAGGTCCTTCCAAACTCCTCCCTGCAGGAGGTGGGGCTGGGACTTAGGCAAGAGCTGCAATCTGATCTGAGTGGAAAGAAGCTGGTTCCCACCAGCACTGTGAATTTCCATTTGCTCCGCTTCCCCTTGTGTCAGGCGTGGTGTTAAGATGGCAGCTTCTGGCCTCTTTCTGACTTGGACAGGCTCAAACTTTAGCTGTTCTCAGGTGATACTTTAGTCTGCTGAATTTACTCATCAGTAGCTGAAATTGGTGCCCAAACATCTCTTCCTCCCCGTTTTTGGGAAGGGAAGCTTTCAATTCCAGCCACTGGAACAGTTCCTGAGGCAGCTTGTGCTTTCAGTGGAGGATGGGCACCGACCTCCATGGTGTGGAGCTCTCTACTTAGGAGTCCTCTCTGCAGATGGGCAGTCTCCTCCTTCCATTCTTCAAGGATGTGGCAGGATGCTCTTATGGTCTCCTGGAGCCCCCAAACAGGTGCTTTAGCTAGATCTAGATAGCTCTGGGTGGTTACTAACTGCCCTGTAGCAGGAGCTGATTCTATGAGCTCCTTACTCTGCCACTGTCTTGCTGGTTGTCTCCACTGGTTTCATTTATAACTTTTAACAGTTCTTTGTTGTATGTAGTAGAGCCATGCTCTGGTTAAAACACAATAACCAAAATTTAGAAAGATGAAATAACTTTGCCTCCAGAAGTGTTAATGATCAATTCTTCCCCTCATCCTCCACATCATCCTTATCTCCAACTGACTATTTCTAACTCCATTTTTACCTGCTGGTCCAGCCTACCATTATCACAGCTTGCTATTGTGGTGGTTCACAAACTGGTTTCTCTGCTCCATCCCGCACCACCGACCTCTGCCCCTACCACACAAACACAATTGTTTCTCTCACGTTGCAACTGGATCATGCCACTCTTCTGTTTAAAACACTTGATGGCTTTCCATCATACTTTAAATAAGATCCAAACTCCTCACCATGACCTACTAGGACTAAGTTGTAAGAGTTAACCTTTGTCTCCACTATGACCCTACTTTATATCACTCCCTCCTCCCTAATGCTACTCTAACCATTCTGAACCTTCTTTTTCTCACCTAATAGATACAGCACCTTTGAATGAGTTGTTTGTATTAGACTCTTTCCAGTTATAGTGCAGCTACATGGTTTGTGGGATTGACTCCTGCTCTAGGTGCAATTCTGATTGGTAGAAGCCACTTGTGAGGGTCCCATCCTTTGTCAATGACTGAATCAGGAGCTCAGGTCCATGGCATTCAATGTAAGGAATTTCCTCCATCCAGGAATTGAGTCAGGCATGTGTGTGTGACCATATACAGGCTAGTGACATATAGGGAAAGCTTGCTAGATGTTTCTGGGAAATGTTTTCTTAAAATAGAGCAACAAGATGAGAAAGTTTCTTTGCCTGAATATTGCCAAGTGAAGCCTGTGACTTTGTTAGCTCTTTTGTTGCCAGATCTGGGCACATACATAGTTTAAGGCCAAATTGAGAATATCACAGAGTCCCTGGATCGAGATAGTTCTGAGGTCTATCTTTGAATTTCCTCTCATGCCAGCTGATATATTCCTGCTTTGTTTTTTTTTTTAATGCATTTTATTTTATTTTATTTTTCCCCAACCCCCTCCCCTTCCTCCCTCTCCCCGCCCTGCTGTTTTTGCTGTCTGTGTCCATTCCCTGTCCAATCTTCTGTATCTATTTCTCTTTTTGTCTTCTCATTTTTCTCCTCTAGGATTCACCAGGATTTGATCCTTGGGACTTCTGATGTGGAGAGAGGTTCCCTGTCACTTACAGCACCTTAGTTCCTGGTTTCTGCTGCACTTCACCTTGACTCTCTCCTTCATCTCTCTTTTTGTTGCATCATCTTCTTGCTGTGTGACTCACTTGTGTGGGCAGTTGCTCTCCATGTGGGCACTTGGCTCACCGCATGGGCACTCGGCTCACTATGTAGGCACACTTTCTCTTTTTTTTTAACCAGGAGGTCCCAGGGATTGAACCTGGGTCCTCTCATATGGTAGGGGGAAGCCCTATCACTGTGCCACATTCACTTCACCCTACTTTGTTGTTTAAAGTATTTCTTTCTGATACTTGCAACTATGATACAAATATTTAATAACTAGGGGTTGTTAAATATTTACTTCCTGCATGCCATCTTTTTTAAAAAAAATTTATTCATTTTTTTAAAAAAATTACATTAAAAAAATATGAGGTCCCCATTCACCCCCACCTCCCCCACCCTACCACTCCCCCCACAGTAACACTCTCCCCCATCATCATGACACATCCATTGCATCTGGTGAGTACATCTCTGGGCATTGCTGCACCCCATGGCCTATGGTCCACACCATAGCCCATACTCTCCCACATTCCATCCACTGGGCCATGGGAGGACATAGAATGTCTGGCAATTGTCCCTGCAGCACCACTCAGGAGAACTCCAAGTCCTGAAAATGCCTCCACATCACATCTCTTCCTCCCATTCCCCGCCCCCAGCAGCCACCATGGCCACTTTTTCCACACCAATGCCACATTTTCTTGATTATTAACCACAATAGTTCATGAATAGAATATCATTAAGTCCACTCTAATCCTTACTGTATTCCTCCTTCCTGTTGACCTTGGCTTGGTTGTGTCCATTCCACATCTATGTCAAGAGGGGGCTTAGATTCCACATGGATACTGGATGCAATTCTCCTGCTTTCAGTTGTAAGCACTCTAGGCTCCATGGTGTGGTGGTTGACCTTCTTCAACTCCATGTTAGCTGAGTGGGGTAAGTCCAATAAATCAGAGTGTAGGAACTGAAGTCTGTTAAGGCTCAGGGCCTGGCTATCGTATTGTCAGTCCAGAGATTCAAATCCCCTAGATATATCTTAAACTCCAGCACCAACTACAATTCCGGTAAAGTAGCATGAAAGTCTTGTGAAAAGAGATCCCATCTGAGTCCAGCTCCATCATGCAGAAACACCAGCTCCAAAGAAGGGCCAACCGACATGGCAGTGAACTCCATCTGCCATAACCATAGAACCTGTGTGTCTCTTTAGCCCTCAAAAGAACCAATACCTGGGGTTGTATCTACTTTATCTGTCTCTGAGACTCTGCTCAGGTGTGCATAAGGGCATCCTTCTGACAACCTCCAGACTCTTTTTTAGAGACTCATAGCCATATAAACTCATTTGTCCTTTCCATTTCCCCCTTAATTTAGGTCAAACAGCATTTTAAAGTCATGTTATTATATGTAGACAGGTATATTCTGCTGGTCTGCGTTCAACCTTTAATTCAAGGTCATTTTCTAGTTACGTCATCAGCTGGTACTTGGTAGTGATCCCTCGGTGCCAGGGAGGCTCATCCCCGGGTGTCATGTCCCACGCTGGGGGGAAGGCAGTGCATTTACATGCTGAGTTTGGCTGTGAGACTGGCCACATTTGAGTAACACGGAGGCTGTCAGGAGGAAACCCTTAGGCACAGTACTGCTCTAGGCCTTGTTCTTATTTCAGGTGTATAGGCTCACAAGCATAGTCATTAGTATCAGGGGGTCACTGTTGGATCCTCATTCCTTCCTGGTCCTTGCCGTTGCACTTGGGGAACTGCCGCTGCCCCCCTAGGGACCACAACAGAGCCCCTCCCCCCCGGCCAGGAACCCAGTACCCCTCCAGCTGTTGTTTTTAATTGTTTCCACTATGAGTATATCCAAACATTTCCATGTACCCTGGACACATGCCCTGTATAATTCCCTGTAAACCCTATGTCCCCTGTCAATAACATCCCATACCAGTATTCCTCTGCTGCCATTGTTGAACCACTCTGTGATCCAAAACTTCCTGAAAAGTGAAGCCCAATATAATGCCAGGTTCCCTTAATAGTAAAATGGAATATAGCAATGAGTTTAAAGGTTAGATATAGGATACATATTGATTTGGAAAAATTCTGCATCCTATCTTTTTCTTTTCTTTTTTCTTAATTATTGAGCTTCTCTTCACAAGAGCCATAGATCACAGTAATTCATATATACAATATACAGTACTCCCACATATCCAATATAAAATATCTTCCCTTCCACAGCAATAATCTTTTAACATATTCATACCATATTTACTGAAACTGATGTACAGATATTGAGACAATAGCTTTCAAACAAGGTAACATTTGTGTTTACATTGTGGTTTATAATCTAGGCTATGCAACAGTGCTGAGGGCCTGACCCACTCAACTGCCCTAATGCCCTGGGAGCCACCATTTCTCTTGAGAGATACAGTTCCCTCTATTTGATGGCATTAGTCCTCTCCAGGTTGTGGGTCTACCTTCACTCTCATTATATGGGTCTCTACCCAATGGTATAACCCACTCTGGCAAAATGAGAATTCACATATTCCCCAGGAGTCTATCCTGCATCAGGTTATCCCCTTTTAGTATCTTAAACAGGTAACTTTCCTAATTATATTTTGAAAAGGTTTTCTCAGCATTATACTCTCAACCAACATCTGACAATCTCCTATGTTCATGTGTTGCCCCACCCTCCCCCCAATTTCCTGGGCAATATTACCCATCCACCCAACCCTAGCCCCCCTCAAACCCCTGAAGTCCCACCCAAAGGTAACCCTATGCCCCTATTTTATCCCTTCCTTGTACACATACTTACCTCCAGCTTATCATAGATTTCACCCATGTAGATGTCAGCTTACATTCTTCGTCTACCCCCGTTTCCTGTAAGCCTATCTTCCAGTCTCTAGCTCTCTGAGGCAGCTTGCTTATTTCATATCATTGAGGTCATGTAGTATTTGTCCTTCAATGCCTGGGTTGCTTCACTTAACATAAGGTTCTCAAGATTCATCCATGTTATCACATGCGTTTGTAGTGTATTTGTTCTTAAAGCCGAGTAGTATTCCATTGTATGTATATACCACATTTTATTGATCAACTCATCTGTTGATGGGCATTTGGGTCAATTCCAACTTTTGGCGATAGTGAACAATGCTGCTATGAACATTGGTGTGCATATATCAGTTTGTTTCCTTGTTTTCAGTTCTGCTGGGTATATACCCAGCAGTGGAGTTGCTGGGTCATATGGCAAATCTATGGTTAGTTTTTTGAGAAACTGCCAAACTGTCCTCCAGAATGGTTGGATCCTTCTGCATTCCCACCAGCAGTGTATGAGTGTTCCCATTTCTTCACATCCTCTCCAGCATTTGTATTCTTTTGTTTTTCTCATAGCTGCCAATCTTATGGGAGGAAGATGGTATCTCATTGTAGTTTTGTTTTGCATTTCCCTGATAGCTAAAGATTTGGAGCATTTTTTCATGTGCTTTTTAGCCATTTGTATTTCTTCTTTGGAGAAGTGTCTGTTTAAATCTTTTCCCCATTTTTAAAATGGGTTGTTTATCTTTTTATTTTCCAGGTATAGGTGTTCTTTATATATGCAAGTTATAAGTCTCTTATTGGATATATGGTTGCCAAATATTTTCTCCCATTGTGTAGGTTCCCTTTTTTCTTTCTTGACAAACTCATTTGAGGTGCAGAAGGCTTTAATTTTGAGGAAGTCCCATTTATCTATTTGTTCTTTTGCTGCTCGTGCTTTTGGTGTGATATTCATGAAGCCATTTCCTATTACAAGGTCTTGTAGATGTTTCCCTACACTGCTTTCCAAGGTCTTTATGGTCTTGGCTCTTATATTTAGGTCTTTGATCCATCTTGAGTTGATCTTTGTATAAGGTGTGAGATGGTAATCCTCTTTCATTCTTCTATATATGGCTATCCAGTTCTCCAGGCACCATTTGTTGAATAGGCCATTCTCTCCCAGTTGAGAGGGTTTGGTGGCTTTATAAAATATTATATGGCTATATATATGAGGTTCTATATCAAAACTTTCAATTCGATTCCATTGGTCTGTGTGTCTCTCCTTATGCCAATACCATGCTGTTTTCACTACTGTAGCTTTGTAGCATGTTTTGAAGTCAGGAAGTGTGATTCCTCCAATTTCGTTTTTCTTTTTCAATATGTCTTTGGCTATTTGGGGCCCCTTTCCTTTCCAAATAAATTTCATAGTTAGTTTTTCTAGTTCCTTAAAGAAGGCTGTGTTGATTTTTATTGGGATTGCATTGAATGTGTAGATCAGTTTTGGTAGGATGGACGTCTTAATAATATTTAGTCTTCCTATCCATGAACAGGGAATATTCTTCCATTTATTTAGGTCTTCTTTGATTTCCTTGAACAGTCTTGTATAGTTCTCAGTGTATAAGTTTTTTACCTCTTTAGTTAAATTTATTCCTAAATATTTGATTTTTTTATTTACTATTGTGAATGGTATTTGTTTCTTGATTTCCTCCTGATCTTGCTCATTATTGGTGTACAGAAATGCTACTGATATTTGTGCATTGATCTTATAACCTGCAACTTTACTAAACTCATTTATGAGTTCTAAAAGCTTTGTTGTAGACCTCTCAGGGTTTTCTATGTATAGGATCATGTCATCTGCAAATAATGAAATTTTGACTTCTTCCTTTCCAATTTGAATGCCTTTTATATCTGGTTCTTGCCTCAGTGCTCGAGCAAGTACTTCTAAGGCAATGTTAAATAGAAGGGGAGAGAGTGGGCATCCTTGTTTTGTTCCTGACTTTAGGGGGAAGGATTTTAGGATTTCTCCATTGTAAACAATTTTGGCTGTGGGTTTTTCATATATACTCTTTATCATGTTCAAAAAATTTCCTTGTATTCCAATCTTTTTGAGTGTTTTCTTCAAGAAAGGGTGCTGTTTTGTCAAATGATTTTTCTGCATCTATAGATATAATCATGTGATTTCTTCCCTTCAATCTGTTTATATGGTGTATTACATTGATTGATTTTCTTATGTTGAACCATCCTTGCATACCTGGAATGAATCCCACTTCGTTGTGGTGTTTAATTCATTTAATATGTTGTTGAATACAATTAGCAAGTATTTTGTTAAGTATTTTTGAGCCTAGGTTCATTAGAGAAATTGGTCTGTAATTTTCCTTTCTTGTGGTGTCTTTGTTTGGTTTTGGTACTAGGGTAATGTTGGCTTCATAGAATGAGTTAGGCAATGTTCCTTCTGTTTCAATTTTTTTGGAAGAGTTTCAGCAGGATTGGTGTTGGTTCTTTCTGGAATGTTTTATAGAATTCACCTGTGAAGCCTTCTGGCCCTGGGCTCTTCTTAGTTGGGAGATTTTTAATGACTGATTCTGTCTCTTTATCGTGATTGGTTTGTTGAGATCTTCAATTTCTTCTTTCATGAATATAGGCTGTTTATGTGTTTCTAGGAATTTGTCCATTTCCTCTGAATTGTCATTTTTGTTGGAATATAGTTTTTCAAAGTATCCTCTTATGATAGTCTTTATTTCTGTGGGGTCAGAGGTGATATCTCCTTTTTCATTTCTTATTTTGTGTATTTGCATCTTCTCTCTTTTTTTCTTTGTTAGTCTCGCTAAAGGTTTGTCAATTTTATTGATCTTCTCAAAAAACCAGCTCTTGGTCTTGTTTATCTTTTCAAGTGCTTTCTTATTTTCTATTTCATTTAGTTCTGCTCTTATCTTTGTTATTTCTTTCTTTCATCTTCCTGTGGGATTACTTTGTTGTTTTTTTTCTAATTCCTCCAAATTTGCAGTTAGTTCTTCAATTTTTGCTCTTTCTTCTTTTTTGATGTATGAATTTATGGCTATAAATTTCCCTCTCAGTACTGCTTTTGCTGCATCCCATAAATTTTGGTATGTTGTGTTATCATTATCATTTGTTTCAAGGTAGTCATTGATTTCTTTCGAGATTTCCTCTTTGACCCACTGTTTTTCTAAGAGTGTGCTGTTTAATTTCCATATCTTGGTGTGAAATCTGGGCCTCCGGGCCTTGCAGATTTCCAGCTTCACTCCACTGTGGTCAGAGATATTATTTTGTATGATTTCGATCTTTCTGAATTCATTAAGCCTTTCTTTGTGGCCTAGCATATGGTCTATCTTGGAGAATGATCCATGTGCACTTGAGAAAAATGTATATCCTGCTGTGTTTGGGTGTAATGATCTGTATATGTCTATTAGATCCAGCTCCTCTAATATACTGTTCAAATATTTTGTTTCTTTAGTGATTCTCTTTTGAGATGTTCTGTCCAGAGTTGATAGTGGTGAATTAAAATCCCCACTATAATTGTAGATGCATCTATTCTTTCACTTAGTTTTTCTAGCATTTGCCTCATGTATTTAGAGGCACCCTTGTTAGGCGCATAAATATTTATGATTGTTCATTCTTCTTGACAGATTGTCCCTTTCACTAATATGTAGTAACCTTCTTTGTCTCTCACAATTTTTTCACATTTAAAGTCTATTTTGTCTGATATTAATATAGCTACTCCTGCCTTTTTTTGGTTATTGTTTGCTTGTGAGATTGCTTTCCAACCATTCACTTTCAGCCTCCATGAGTCTCTGGGTCTAAGATGTGTCTCTTGTAGACAGCATATAGATGGGTCATATTTCCTTATCCAATGTCCCAGTCTGAATCTTTTGATAGGTGATTTTAATCCATTGACATTCTGTGTTATTACTTTCAAGGAATTATTTATGTTAGCCATATTTTGATTGGACTTGTGTTTGTCATTGTTTGTTTGTTTGTTTTTTCTTCTCTTTTTGTCTTTTTTGTTGCTCTTACACTCTCTTCCAACTCTGTCTGTCCTGTTTTTCCTTTCTTCCTGCAGAACTCCCTTTAAAATTTCTTGAAGGGGAGGTTTCTTGTTAGCATACTCTTTCAATTTCTGTTTATCTGTGGATATTTTGAACTCTCCATCATTTTTGAATGCTAGTTTAGCTGGATAGAGTATTCTTGGTTGGAAATTTTTTTCTTTTAGTACCTTGACTATATCATACCACTGCCTTCTTGCCTCCATGGTTTCAGATGAGAAATCAGCACTTAATCTTATGGAGGTTCCCTTATATGTGATGCTTTTCTTTTCTCTTGCTGCTTTTAGAATTTTCTCTTTGTCTTGAGCATTGGATAATTTGACAAGTATATGTCTTAGGGTGGGCCTGTTGGGGTTTATGATATTTGGGGTACATTGTGCTTCTTGGATATGTACAGCTGTCTCTTTCAGTAGATTTGGGAAGTTTTCAGCCATTATTTCCTGCAACTCTCCTTCTGATCCCTTTCCCTTCTCTTCTCCTTCTGGGATGGCTATAATACGTGTTTGTGCGTTTTGCATTGTCATTCAGGTTCCTAAGTCCTAGCTGGATTTTTTCTATCTTTTTATCGATCAATTCTACTATCTGTTTGATTTCCGATGTACTGTCTTCTACATCGCTAATTCTCTGCTCTGCCTCTTCTAATCTGCTGCAATTTGCTGCGAGTGTATTTTTGATTTCTTGAACTTTGGTGTTCATTCCCATCATATCTGTTATCTTTTTGCGTGTGTCTGTAATTTCCCCTACAAGTGTTGTCTTCATATTGTTAACCTCTTCCTTTACTTCATTAAATTTGTCTGTGATATATGTTCTGAGATCCTTAATTACTTGTGCGAAGTTCTGCTCCCCTTCCTGGTTTTTAGTTTAATCATTGGATTCAGCCATGTTTTCCTGATTACTGGTTTGGTTTGTAGATTTTTGTTGCTGTCTGGTCATCATTTTATCTTGATGGGTTTAATCAGTTCCTTAGCTTTTTTGTCTAGTCTTGGGGATTAATTAGCTGTTGTTTTTTGGTAAGTATTATATCTTCTCTTTGTCACTTTGTTCTTCTTATTCTAATTTCTTATTGCTGGCTGAGTTCACTTTGAAGGAAAGTATTAGGGCCAGGGAAAGGCAATTGTTTAAGAAAGGAAAATGTTTAAAGTAGTATTGGTAATAAATGTTAACAGAGCTACAATATGAGATCTGGGAGAATGGATATTAGATTCATGTAAGTTGTGTAGAGTTATATCAGTAAGTAGAGTACCTATAATGAGGTAGTTGACTGAATATGGGAGGATTTTGGTATGAATTAATAGGCTAGTGTTTTCATGAGAGAGGGAAAGAGAAAAGAAAAGCAATAGTTTCAAGAGTGGATAAAAGACAGAAAACAAAACAAAGGTATTAGAAATTAAGAGTAAGACGATTTGGGGATCAAAGAAAGGGAGGTGGAATATAGGAGAGACAGTAGATGATGGAGGATATCAAGATGTGGGGGAGAGGGGATAGTGTAGGTAGCCAAAATCAATTCACACAAAAATGAGGCAATGGAGGATGAAGAAACCCAGCAAATGTGAGGTGTTCCCTGCAGCACCTATTGTATAATTAAGATAAAATAAAATAAGAAGAAAATGAGAACAAGAGAAAAGAGAGAAAAAAATAAGGAGAGAAGAAAGAAAGAAAGAAAAAGGGAGGGGTGGGTAAAGAAAAGTGAGGGGAACAAGTAAGGAAAAGAAAGGGATATATAGAACACCAACAGCAACAACAACATAAAACCCCTAAATAAATGAATAAAGAAAAAGACCTTGGGGGATACAATGGGAGAAAAGAGTAGGAAATAATGCAATATTAGCAACCAAGACAATAAAAAATAAAAAAATTAAAAATTAAAATAAAAAAAAACCAAAAATGCAAACGTTGAGGGCTAGGATGATCAAGGACCTCAGATGGGCATCAGGTTGTGGTGGATTCAGGGATGGAAAGTCTGTGATATTGCAGACTCAAGAGGTGTGAGTTTCTGGGGTTTGGGCCACCAGGGTTTAAGGAACACAGACTTGGCAACCTCAAATCTGGTTAACAGGGGGCCTGGGAGCACCACAGTGCAACACAGCCTTCAGGGATCCCCGCAGCTGGGTGCCAGCCCTATGGGAGCGGTCATGTCCACAAACTCTGACCTATGTTTCCGAAACCCGCAATTCCCCCTTTCAATAGGGTCTCTTCTGTGGCTGTATCACCAATTCAACTTCAGGACACCTCCTGCCCTGCAGGCCCCTGAAACAGCCAGTTGGGGGCGCCTCTATATTGCAGCCAATTTAAGGACGCTGTAGATCCACAGCTAGGCTTAGGGAGCGAGGCTCTAGCCGGAAGCGCTGTATCAGTGTCCGAAATCAAAAATCCCACATCTTGCAAAAAATTCCCTAATCGGCTTCCAGCCACCTCCCACCCTGCCGACCCCTGAAATAGCCTCCTGGTGACGTCTCTTTGCTGTGAGCAATTTAAGGCCGCTGCAGATTGGCAGCCGGCCTTGGGGGTGGGGCTCTAGCTGGAAGCGCTATTATTTGTGTCGCAATAAAAAATTCCCCGCCTCGCAATAAAACTCCCATCTATCTCCCCAAATCAGTCTGCGAAGGCCTCCTGCCCTGTTAGCCCCCCAATAGCCTGCTCAGGGCTTATGAGTTCCCCAGTACTGCAGAGCCTCCAGGAATTGCGGTCACAGTGCCGGTGCCACTGCTCCACCCACCCCAGTAGGGAGCATCCTACGTGCAGCCCCCACCTCCGTGTAAGAGAGCCTCAATTTTATCTTTAACACGAATTTTTTCTATTATCTTCCCACGAAATCGATGTCCAGACACCTCCTGCCCTGCAAAATCCCGAAACAGCCTGGTCCTGAAGAATTTCTAATGCTCAAAAAACTGTTTTTGAGACCAGCAGAGGCAGCAGCTGGAGCAGCCGCAGCCTGTGCCCTCTCCTGCCCCGATCCAAAAGACCCTGTATGCCATCTTGATCTCAGTTCCACCACATTGCCTTTTTAGAGAGGCCTTTCCTGATATACAATGTAAAACACTCCCTATCTCAGTACTGTTTTGTTTCATAGTATCTATTGCTCTCTTCTTATTCATTAGTGTGTTTGTTTAATGTCTGATCTCCTCCCACTAGAATGTACACTCCATGAGAGCATGAATCTTGTCCATCTGTATTGCCACTGCATCTCCAGCACTTGCAACATTGCCTTTGTTCCTACTAGATAGTCAATATTTGTAGAAAAATCAGAATTCAAAATCCCATTTTTTTGGCTCCAGATTTCATGCTCTATTGACTGTACTTTATTGCCTGATAAGTAGGGGAATAGTAACTCCAGTAGTAGGAACAACAAAATCAAAAGAAGAAGGGAGTACATTCCAGAGAGACTCAAAAGATCTACTTTAAAATTCTTTTTATTTTTAAAGAAACTTTAGATTACATAAAATTTTTCATAAAATATATAAGGGATTCCCAAATTCCCCCTCTTTGCCCCTCCTAAACTTTCTCACATCAACAACATCCCTCACTGGTGTGGTTGCAATTGGTGAACACATATCGAAGCATTGTTACTAACTGTGGACTACAGTTAACATTATATTTTACATTCTGTCCCACACAATTTTATAGGTTTTGACAAAATATACAATGGCCTGTATCCATTATTGTAATGTCATGCAGGACAAATCCAATGTCCCAAAAATGCCCCCATATTATATCTATTCTTCTCTCTCCCATCCCTCAGAATCTCTGGGGGCCACTGCCTTTATATCAATGATAAGAGTTCTTCCATTGCTAGAATAATAAGAAGTCTATAGTAGAATAGACTTATTCTACTTTACTTTAGCCCATTATTCATTCCCTAATCTTGAGGATTTGGGGATGGTGATGCCCACTCTTCTTCTAATTGAGAGGGTGCTTAGAATCCATGGGGCAGATGAATGGAACTACCTTGCTTGCAGTTACAGACACTCTCCATTCCTTGTGATGGGCATTATCTATCATCATCTCTTGTTGGTTGTCCTGGGTGAGTCCAGTGAACTGGAGAGTAGGTGTTGAAACTCTGTTGAAACTCAGGGCTCAACTGGCAAGGGAGAGACCAAAGACTTTAGTCTCTGGGACATGTATTTATAAATATAGTGCTAAATATAAGTTCAAATAAAAAGGGTAGAAGAGCCAAGTGTGGAGAACCTATAAATGAGTCTAACTCTCAACAGATCTATTTTTATTCACTGAGAACAAATTGAACCAAATTCTAAACTAATATCAAAGTAGGCCAGTTTACATATAAGAGTTGTAACCATACAAATCAACTCGATTTAAAATGTAGACTAGTAAAAATTTAGTTAGAATGCAAGTGATAAAGAGTTTCTATCTTAATTAAGTACTTTATTAAGGAATCTTTACCCATAAGTGGGCATTCAATAAATAAATGTTTGTTCCATGATTGCAAGTAACTTATATCATCACTAAATTTAATCTGCAGTTAGTGACTTTGATTTGCCTGAGTTCTAGTACCTCAATCTCCAAATACCTCAGACAAAAAGAGGTTCATAAGTCTTGAAGACCTCACCAAAGGGAAGAAAATGGAAGCTTCAAGAGAACTCTAATGAAGTGGCAAAGATGATGTCAGTGATGACAGTCTTCTCTGGGCTGGATAAACGTCAACACAGCTTTACAACAGCAATGAGCTGGGATTCTCTGGTCACCAAGGGTCAGAATTAAGTCAAAAGTTCACTCTATTGGCACCTTTTCCACGAGTTGAATTTTCCTACACTTCTACATCCACTGAAGATGAGTTATGAGAGGCAGTTTAGCAAAGTGGTTTAAGGTATGACTTGATACCAGATGCTTGGGATTGGATTTCTGCTCTTGTATCCTACTCACTGTCTAACTTTGCTTAAACTCACTGTGCCTCAATATCTTCATCTGAAAAGGTGGCTAATAATAATAGGCACTTCATAGAGTTGTTGTAAGAATTAACTGAGTTAACTTATCTAAAGGAGTGCTTTTCAAGTCATCTGTGGTGAAGGATCTACTTTTTAAAAAAATTTTTAATCTGTAACTGATACTTTTAAAAACACAATATAATGAATTAATAGAAATAAAATAAACAGAGACATATTAAGTACAAGTCCAATTTTTAAACAAAAATGTATTAAACAGAAAAATTACCCTGTTAACTTGCTATTAAAGTTTCTAAATATTTATTCTCAATTTTTGTACCTCAGAGTAAACTGCTAACCACTGCCTTTTGAGTGCACTGGTGTGTAAAGCATATAAAACAGTGCCTGGCATGTATTAACTATAGCCAATTATCACTGAATGTTAGCTATTCCTGGATTCCCCAAACTTGTAAGGCATTCTTTGTTTAAGAACAGACCTCAAAAGCTCTGTGCACTACCTCAAGCCAAGTTCTGAAGGCACAAATGGGTGACTATGAGAAAGGGCAGAGTTGTTCACAACCCTCCTGTGGCAGAAAGGTTTGGCTGCAGTGACTTCCTTTCATAACTCAGTGAGTAGACAGGCTTTTCCAAATAGCTATATTAGACAATAAATGAACATACTTTTGGGATAGGGAGACACCTCTCATGAGTATGTTGCAGGCGTATATCTTTCCTTCCCTTATTGCAGTATGTAAAATTTATGTCCTGGCAAGATGCACCTACAACTCAGTGAGACTTACTTAAAACCAAACAATAACAAAGCAAAAAACCAACGAAACAAAATCAGCAATCCCCAAACCAATCAACTAACCAACCAACCTGCAATGATTTTATAATTCTATTGCTTTTGCACAAGAAAGGAGGAAATCCTTAATTTAATGCTGATTGTTAGGAGGGACATCACTACCAAAAGGAAATTTGATCAAGGGTTTCCTGGGTGGGTATTATTACTTAATAGTTAAGAGCCTGTGCTCTGGCATCAGTCTGCCTGGCTTCAATCTCTTTGTAACTATGTGACCATGACTACATCTCTATACCTCAGTTATTTTATTGATTATATGGACTGAATAGTAATATTTATCTCATAGGGTTACAATGAAGATTAAGTGAGCTAATAGATTGTAGCTGATATCTAATGTCCATCAAAACAATACCTGACATTGGAGGATACCTAACTCCTCAACAAAGGAAAGCCAAACAGAAACTGTTCCAAATTAGTAAGATCCTCTTTGTAGATTTAAACGGCAGTACATCCAGGTCTCAAACAAATATCACATTGCTAAACTTCATTAGAAACATGGATGTCCTTCCAAACAGCCAGTGAAACAGCATTCTCTTTTTTTTTTTAAATTTTTTATTCATTTAAAAAAAAATATTACATTCAAAAAATATGAACTCCCATTCAACCCCACAGCCACCACCCCCCACTCCCCCCACAGCAACACTCTCTCCCATCATCATGACACATCCATTGCACCTGGTAAGTACATCTCTGGGCATCGCTGCACCCCATAGTCAATGGTCCACATCATAGCCCAAACTCTCCCATGTTCCATCCAGTGGGCCCTGGGGGGAACTACAATGTCCCGTAGTTGTCTGTGAAGCACCACCCAGGACAACTCCAAGTCCTGAAAATGCCTCCCCATCTAATCTCTTCCTCCCATTCCCCGCACCCAGTAGCCACCATGGCCACCCTTCCCACACCAATGCCACATTTTCTCTGTGTCCATTGCACATCTATGTCAAGTGGGGGCTTAGTTTCCACATGGATACTGGATGCAGTCCTCCTGCTTTCAGTTGTAGGCACTCTAGGCTCCATGGTGTGGTGGTTGACCTTCTTCAACTCCATGTTAGCTGAGTGGGGTAAGTCCAATAAATCAGAGTGTAGGAGCTGAAGTCTGTTGAGGCTCAGGGCCTGGCTATCATATTGTCAGTCCAGAGATTCAAATCCCCTAAATATATCCTAAACCCCAACACCAACTACAATGCCAGTAAAGTAGCATGAAAGTCTTGTGAAAAGAGATCCCATCTGAGTCCAGCTCCATCACGCAGAAACACCAGCTCCAAAGAAGGGCCACCTGACACGGCAGTGAACCCCACCCACCACGACCATAGAACCCGTGGGTCTCTTCAGCCCTCAAAAGAACCAATACCTGGGGTTGTATCTACTTTATCTGTCTCTGAGACTCTGCTCAGGTGTGCATAAGGGCAATCCTTCTGACAACCTCCAGACTCTTTTTTAGAGACTTGTAGCCATATAAACTCATTTCTCCTTTCCATTTCCCCCTTACATTAGGTCAAACAGCATTTTTTTAAAAAGATTTATTTATTTATTTAATTTCCCCCCCCCTCCCCTGGTTGTCTGTTCTTGGTGTCTATTTGCTGCGTCTTGTTTCTTTGTCCGCTTCTGTTGTCGTCAGCGGCACGGAAAGTGTGGGCGGTGCCATTCCTGGGCAGGCTGCTCTTTCTTTTCATGCTGGGTGGCTTTTCCTCACGGGCACACTCCTTGCGCGTGGGGCTCCCCCACGCGGGGACACCCTTGCGTGGCACGGCACTCCTTGCGCACATCAGCACTGCGCATGGCCAGCTCCACACGGGTCAAGGAGGCCCGGGGTTTGAACCGCGGACCTCCCATATGGTAGACGGACGCCCTAACCACTGGGCCAAAGTCCGTTTCCCTCAAACAGCATTTTAAAGTCATGTTATTATATGTAGACAGGGATATTCTGCTGATCTGCATTGAACCTTTAATTTAAGGTCATTTTCTAGTTGCATCTTCAGTTGGTACTTGGTAGTGATCCCTCGGTGCCAGGGAGGCTCATCCCCAGGTGTCATGTCCCATGCTGGGGGGAATGCACTGCATCTACATGCTGAGTTTGGCTTCGAGACTGGCCACATTTGAGTAACATGAAGACTGTCAGGTGGAAACTCCCAGGCACAATGCTGCTCTAGGCCTTGTTCTTATTGCAGGCATATAGGCTCACAAGCATAGTCATTAGTATCAGGAGCCCACTGTTGGACCCTCATTCCTTCCTGGTTCTTACCGTTGCACCTGGGGGACTACTGCTGCTCCCCTAGGGACCATGACAGAGACCCCCCGCCCAGGAACCCAGTACCCCCCCAGCTGTTGTTTTTTATTGTTTCCACTATGAGTATATCCAAACATTACCATGCACCCTGGACATGTGCCCTGTATAACTCCCTGTCAACCATATATAGCCTGTCAGTAACATCCCATACCAGTATTCCTCCACCGCCATTGTTGAACCACTCTGTGATCCAAAACTTCCTGTAAAGTGAATCCCAATATAATGTCAGGTTCCCTTACTAGTAAAATGGAATATAGTGATGAGTTTAAAAGTTAGATCTAGAGTACATATTTATTTGGAAAAATTTCTACATCCTATCTTTTTCTTTTTTCCTAATTATTGAACTTCTCTTCACAAGAGACTTAGATCACAGTAATTCATATATACAATATACAGTACTCCCACACATCCACCATAAAACCTTTTCCCTTCCACAGTGATAATCTTTTAACTTATTCATATCATATTTACTGAAACTGATGTACAGACTCCGAAACAATAGCTTTCAAACAGGGTGACATCTGTGCTTACAATGTGGTCCATACTTTAGGATATACAGTTTTCTACATTTTTTAGTTATCCTATGTTTTACATTATGGTTTACATTATTAGTCTGTCATCCCCTATATGTTTTTGGTGTAATATTACATGTTTTATATTCATCCTCATGTACTCTCGCGAAACTCCTCTCTTGCCCCCACATTTACCTTGGTTCCATCCATTCCACATCCATTTTCCCCTCCCCTTGGGGCCCACAGCGACAGACAATCTCCATTTCCCAAGCAGCCACGTCCAGAGATACTTGCAACAGTGTTCAGGGCCTGACTTTCTCAACTGCCCTAATGCCCTGGGAGCCACCTTTTCTCTCTCGAGAGACAGTTCTCTCTATGTGATGGCATTAGTCCTCCCCAGGATGTGGGTCCACCCCAACTCTCACTTCTTGGGTCTCTACCCAATGGTACAACCCACCCTGGCAAAATGAGCATTCAGACATTCCCCAGGAGTCCGTCCCGCATCAGACCATCCCCTCTGAGCACCCTAAACAGGTAACCCTCCTAATTATATTTTGATACGATTTTCTCAACATTTTACTCTCAACCAACACCTGACACTCTCCTATGTTCGTATGTTGCCCCTCCTTCCCCCCAATTTTGTGGGCAATATTATCCATCCACCCATCCTCAGCCCCCCTCAAACCCGCAAAGCCCCACCCAAAGGCAACCCCTTGCCCCCATTTTATCTCTTCTTTGTGCTCATACTTACCGCCAGCTCATCATAGATTCCACCCCTGCAGACGTCGGCTCACATCCTTCCTCCACCCCCCGATTTCCTGTAAGCCTATTTTCCAGTCTCTAGCTCTCTGAGGCAGCTTGCTTATTTCATATCATTGAGGTCATGTAGTATTTGTCCTTCAATGCCTGGGTTGCTTCACTCAACATAAGGTTCTCAAGATTCATCCATGTTATCACATGTGTTTGTAGTGTATTTGTTCTTAAAGCCGAGTAGTATTCCATTGTATGTATATACCACATTTTATTGATCCACTCATCTGTTGATGGGCATTTGGGTCAATTCCAACTTTTGGTGATAGTGAACAATGCTGCTATGAACATTGGTGTACATATATCGGTTTGTGTCCTTGTTTTCAGTTCTGCTGGGTATATACCCAGCAGCGGTATTGCTGGGTCATATGGCAAATCTATGGTTAGTTTTTTGAGAAACCGCCAAACTGTCCTCCAGAATGGTTGGATCCTTCTGCATTCCCACCAGCAGTGGATGAGTGTTCCCATTTCTTCACATCCTCTCCAGCATTTGTATTCTTTTGTTTTTCTCATAGCTGCCAATCTTATGGGAGGAAGATGGTATCTCATTGTAGTTTTGTTTTGCATTTCCCTGATAGCTAAAGATTTGGAGCATTTTTTCATGTGCTTTTTAGCCATTTGTATTTCTTCTTTGGAGAAGTGTCTGTTTAAATCTTTTCCCCATTTTAAAAATGGGTTGTTTATCTTTTTATTTTCCAGGTATAGGAGTTCTTTATATATGCAAGTTATAAGTCTCTTATTGGATATATGGTTGCCAAATATTTTCTCCCATTGTGTAGGTTCCCTTTTTTCTTTCTTGACAAACCCATTTGAGGTGCAGAAGGCTTTAATTTTGAGGAAGTCCCATTTATCTATTTGTTCTTTTGCTGCTTGTGCTTTTGGTGTGATATTCATGAAGCCATTTCCTATTACAAGGTCTTGTAGATGTTTCCCTACACTGCTTTCCAAGGTCTTTATGGTCTTGGCTCTTATATTTAGGTCTTTGATCCATCTTGAGTTGATCTTTGTATAAGGTGTGAGATGGTAATCCTCTTTCATTCTTCTACATATGGCTATCCAGTTCTCCAGGCACCATTTGTTGAATAGGCCATTCTCTCCCAGTTGAGAGGGTTTGGTGACTTTATTGAATATTATATGGCTATATATATGAGGTTCTATATCAGAACTTTCAATTCGATTCCATTGGTCTGTGTGTTTCTCCTTATGCCAATACCATGCTTTTTTCACTATTGTAGCTTTGTAGCATGTTTTGAAGTCAGGTAGTGTGATTCCTCCAATTTCGTTTTTCTTTTTCAGTATGCCTTTGGCTATTCGGGGCCTCTTCCTTTCCAAATAAATTTCATAGTTAGTTTTTCTAGTTCCTTAAAGAAGGCTGTGTTGATTTTTATTGGGATTGCATTGAATGTGTAGATCAGTTTTGGTAGGATAGACATCTTAATAATGTTCAGTCTTCCTATCCATGAACAGGGAATATTCTTCCATTTATTTAGGTCTTCTTTGATTTCCTCGAACAGTCTTGTATAGTTCTCGGTGTATAAGTTTTTTACCTCTTTAGTTAAATTTATTCCTAAGTATTTGATTTTTTTATTTACTATTGTGAATGGTATTTGTTTCTTGATTACCTCCTGATCTTGCTCATTATTGGTGTACAGAAATGCTACTGATTTTTGTGCATTGATCTTATAACCTGCGACTTTACTAAACTCATGTATGAGTTCTAGAATCTTTGTTGTAGATCTCTCAGGGTTTTCTATGTATAGGATCATGTCATCTGCAAATAATGAAATTTTGACTTCTTCCTTTCCAATCTGAATGCTTTTTACATCTGGTTCTTGCCTCAGTGCTCGAGCAAGTACTTCTAAGACAATGTTAAATAGGAGCGGAGACAATGGACATCCTTGTCTTGTTCCTAAGTTTAGAGGGGAGGATTTTAGGATTTCTCCATTGTAAACAATGTTGGCTGTAGGTTTTTCATATATACTCTTTATCATGTTCAAAACATTTCCTTGTATTCTGATCTTTTTGAGTGTTTTTATCAAGAAAGGGTGCTGTATTTTGTCAAATAATTTTTCTGCATCTATAGATATAATCATGTGATTTTTTTCCTTCAATCTGTTTATATAGTGTGCTACATTGATTGATTTTCTTATGTTGAACCATTCTTGCATACCTGGAATAAATCACACTTGGTCATAGTGTATAATTAATTTAATATGCTGTTGAATACGATTAGCAAGTATTTTGTTAAGCATTTTTGCGTCTAGGTTCATTAGAGAAATTGGTCTGTAATTTTTCTTTCTTGTGGTGTCTTTGTTTGGCTTTGGTACTAGGGTAATGTTGGCATCATAGAAGGAGTTCGGCAATGTTCCTTCAGTTTCAATTTTTGGAATAGTTTCAGCAGGATTGGTGTTAATTCTTTCCAGAATGTTTTGTAGAATTCAACTGTGAAGCCGTCTGGCCCTGGGCTCTTCTTAGTTGGGAGATTTTAAATGACTGATTCTATCTCTTTGTTTGTGATTGGTTTGTTAAGATCATCAATTTCTTCTTTCATCAATATGGGCTGCTTATGTGTCTTTAGGAATTTGTCCATTTCCTCTAAATTGTCATTTTTGTTGGAATATAGTTTTTCAAAGTATCCTCTTATGATAGCCTTTATTTCTGTGGGGTCAGTGGTGATATCGCCTTTCTCATTTCTTATTTTGTGTATTTACATCTTCTCTCTTTTTTTCTTTGTTAGTCTTGCTAAATGTTTGTCAATTTTGTTGATCTTCTCAAAAAACCATCTCTTGGTCTTGTTTATCTTTTCAAGTGCTCTCTTATTTTCTATTTCATTTAGTTCTGCTCTAATCTTTGTTATTTCCTTCCTTCTTCTTCCTTTTGGGTTACTTTGTTGTTGTTTTTCTAATTCCTCCAAATGTGCAGTTAGTTCTTCAATTTTTGCTCTTTCTTCTTTTTTGATATATGGATTTATGGCTATAAATTTCCCTCTCAGTACTGCTTTTGCTGCATCCCATAAATTTTGGTATGTTGTGTTATCAATATCATTTGTTTCAAGGTAGTCATTGATTTCTTTTGAGATTTCTTCTTTGACCCACTGTTTTTCTAAGAGTGTGCTGTTTAATTTCCAAATCGTGGTGTGAAATCTGGGCCTCTGTCCCTTGCAAATTTCCAGCTTCACTCCACTGTGGTCAGAGATATTGTTTTGGATGATTTCAGTCTTTCTGAATTCATTAAGCCTTTCTTTGTGGCCTTGCATATGATCTGTCTTGGAGAATGATCCATGTGCGCTTGAGAAAAATGTATATCCTGCTGTGTTTGGGTGTAATGATCTATATACGTCTATTAGATCCAGCTCCTCTAATATAATGTTCAAATGTTTTGTTTCTTTAGTGATTCTCTTTTGAGATGTTCTGTCCAGAGTTGATAGTGGTGTATTAAAATCTCCCAGTATAATTGTAGATTCATCTATTCTTTCACTTAGTTTTTCCAGTGTTTGCTTCACGTATTTAGAGGCGCCCTTGTCAGGAGCATAAATATTTATGATTGTTCGATCTTCTTGACAGATTGTCCCTTTCACTAAAATGTAGTATCCTTCTTTGTCTCTCACAATTGTTTTGCATTTAAACTCTATTTTGTCTGATATTAATATAGCTACTCCTGCCTTTTTTTGGTTATTGTTTGCTTGTATGATTGTTTTCCAGCCATTCACTTTCAACTTCCATAAGTCTCTGGGTCTAAGATGTGTCTCTTGTAGGCAGCATATAGATGGGTCATATTTCCTTATCCAATGTCCCAGTCTGAATCTTTTGATAGGTGAGTTTAATCCGTTGACATTCAGTGTTATTACTTTCAAGGAATTATTTGTGTTAGCCATATTTTGATTGGATTTGTGTTTGTCATATTTTGTTTGCATTTTTTTCCTTCTATTTTTTTCTTTTTTGTTGCTCTTGCACTCTCCTCCAACTCTGCCTGTCCTGATTTTTCCTTTCTTCCTGCAGAACTCCCTTTAGAATTTCTTGAAGTGGAGGTTTCTTGTTGGTATACTCTTTCAGTTTCTGTTTATCTGTGAATATTTTGAACTCTCCATCATTTTTGAATGCTAGTTTAGCTGGATAGAGTATTCTTGGTTGGAAATTTTTTTCCTTTATTACCTTGACTATATCATACCACTGCCTTCTTGCCTCCATGGTTTCAGATGAGAAATCAGCACTTAATCTTATGGAGATTCCCTTGTATGTGATGTTTTTCTTTTCTCTTGCTGCTTTTAGAATTTTCTCTTTGTCTTGAGCATTGGATAATTTGAGAAGTATATGTCTTGGGGTGGGCCTGTTGGGGTTTATGACCAGTGGAGTTCGCTGTGCTTCTTGGATATGTACATCTGTCTCTTTCAGTAGATTTGGGAAGTTTTCAGCCATTATTTCCTGCAACACTCCTTCTTACCCCCTTCACTTCTCTTCTCCTTCTGGAATGCCTATAATGAGTGTTTTACATTATCATTCAGGTCCCTAAGTCCTAGCTGGATTTTTCTATCTTTTTATCGACCAATTCTACTAGCTCTTTGATTTCCTATGTACTGTCTTCCACATCACTAATTCTCTGCTCTGCCTCTTCTAGTCTTCTGATATTTGCTGCAAGTGTATTTTTGATTTCTTAAACTGTGGTGTTCATTTCTATCAAATCTGTTATCTTTTTGCATATGTCTGCAATTTCTCCTCCAAGTGTTGTCTTCATGTTGTTAACCTCTTCCTTTACTTCATCAAATTGTCGGTGATAAATGTTCTGAGATCTTTCATTGCTTGTGCGAAGTTCTGCTCCCCTTCCTGATTTTTAGTTTGTTGATTGGATTCAGCCAGGTTTTCCTGATTACTGGTTTGGTTTGTAGATTTTTGTTGCTGTCTGGTCATCATTTTATCTTGACGGGTTTAATCAGTTCCTTAGTTTCTTTGTCTAGTGTTGGAGATTAATTAGCTCTTGTTTTTGTGTAGGTGTTATATCTTCTCTTTGTCACTTTGTTCTTCTTACTCTAATTTCTTATTGCTGGTTGAGTTCACTTTAAAGGAAGGTATTAGTGCTGGGGAAAGGCAATTGTGTAAGCAAGGAAAAAGTGTAAAGTAGTATTGGTGATATATGTTAACAAAGCAACAATATGAGATCTGGGAGGATGGAGGTTAGATTCATGTAAATTGTGTAGAGTTATAGCAGTAGATAGAGTGCCTATAATGAGGTAGATGACTGAATATGGGAGGAATATGGTATGAACTAAAAAGCTATTGTTTTCATGAGAGAGGGAAAGAGAAAAGAAATGTAATAGTTTCAAGAGTGGAAAACAAACAGAAAACAAAACAAAGGTATTAGAAATTAAGAGTTAGATGATTTGGGGATCAAAGAAAGGGAGGTGGAATATAGGAGAGACAGTAGATGATGGAGGATATCAAGATGTAGTGGAAAGGGGATAGTGTAGATAGCCAAAATCTATTCACACAGAAATGAGGCAGTGGAGGATGAGAAAACCCAGCAAATGTGAGGTGTTCCCTGCAGCACCTATTGTAAAGTTAAGATAATATAGAATAAGAATAAGATGGGGGCAAGAGAGAGAGAGAAAAAAAAAAAAAGAGGAGAAAGGAAGAATGAAAAAAGGAGGTGGGTAAAGGGTGGGGAACAGATAGGGAAAAGAGAAAAAAGATATACACCAACCACCACAGCCACAATACCAAGTAAAAAAACAAAAACAAAAACCCCTAAATAACTGAAAAAAAAAAAAGACTTTGGGGGATACGCTGGGAGAAAAGACTAGGGGATAATACAATGTTAGCAATCAGAACATTAAAAAAATAAAATAAAAAATAAAAATAGAATAAAAATAAAAACAAATAAAAACAAAACAAAAAAGAAAAAATGCAAACGTTGAGGGCTACGACATTGAAGGACCTCAGATGGACCTCAGGGCATGATGGATTCAGGGATGGAAAGTCTGAGATATTGAAGACTCAAGAGGTGTGAGTCTCTGGGGTGTGGGCCACCAGGCTTTAGGGGACTCAGACCTGGCAACCTCAAGTCCAGTTAACAGGAAGCCTGGGAGCACCACAGTGCAACACAGCCTTCAGGGATCCCACAGCTGGGTGTCAGCCCTATGGGTGAGGTCACATCCACAAGCTCTATCCTGTGTTCTGTACCCCACAACTCACTAACTCACTGGGGTCTATTCTGTGGATATACCACCAATTGACTTCAGGACCCCTCCCACCCTGTGATCCCCTGGAACGGCCACCTGGAGGCGCCTCTAGGCTGCAGCCAATTTAATGACGCAGATCAATAGCCAGGTCCGGGGGTGGGGCTCCAGCCGGAAATGCTAGTAACAGAGTCCAAACCTGAAATTCCCATGCTTCGCAAAATATTCCCCTAATCAGCTTCCAAACATCTCCCACCCTGCCTGACCCTGGTGGCATCTCTTTATTGCTATCACTTTAAGTCCACTGTAGATCGGCAGCCGGGTTTTTGGGGGGGGCGTGGCTCTAGGCGGAAGCCCTATTGTTTGTGTCCGCAATCAAAAATTCCCCCCGCTTTGCCATAAAACTCCCGTTTGTCTCCCCAAATCGGTCTGCAAGCTCCTCCTGTCCTATTTTTTTTAAATTTATTTATTTATTTTATTGACTTTGTAATAATATTACATTAAAAATATATATGTGAGGTCCCATTCAACCCCACCCCCCCACCCCACCTCTCCCCCCCCCAGCAACACTCATTCCCATCATCATGACACATCCATTGGATTTGGTAAGTACATCTTTGGGCACCTCTGCACCTCCTGTCCTATTAACTCCCCAATAGGCCGCTCAGGGCTTATGAAATCCCCAGTACTGCAGAGCCTCCAAAAAAAAAAAAAAAACTGCCCACCCAAGGAGGGAGCTTTCCAAGTGCAGCTGGGACCTCTGTGTATATTTTATAGATGTATTTTCTCTGTTACCTTCCCACCAAATCGATGTCCAGATACATCCTGACCTGCAAAAAATCCTGAAAGAGCCTGGTCCTGAGGAGCCTCCAACACTGCCCAGCCGCTTCTTTGCAGGAGATATTATCCAGCATCCTCTTTAAGATGGGACAATTACCATTAGTGACCTAGTGGTCAACATCAAGTGATTCTGAAAATAGTATAAACCAGAAAATGCAGCAGGGAGCCATAAGGTTAGAGCTTAGACAGATGCTGTGACAGTGTGAAGATTTTTTGTGAATCCCATAGAGATCATATTTTTGAACTAATCCATTCCTGTGGACATGAGATCCTTTGGTTCCATTAAATTCAGTCAAAGGACCTTGATTAGATCACTTGATTAGATTGTTTTGGGGCTATTGATTGGACTATATCTTGAGGTGTGACCTAGGTTGTGTCTCTGCCCTCTTGATGTGTTTTGTATAAACTGAGACAAACAGAGAGGAAAGAGAAATACAGAAAAGGGAGTTCTGCCATTTTGACCCTGCCATGTGAGAGAGAAGACTCTAGGCTCGCTTACAGCTGCAGAAAGACAGAGAATCCCTAAGAGGAGATGAGGCCCAGAGAGAGCTGTCTGGTCATGCACAGCTGAGCTCCAGAGAAAGTAGAGAGATTGAAAGATCTGCCATCTTGCCTCACCACTTGGCAGGACACTAGGATCAACAGTAGCTGACTTTGGTGAGAAAACATTTTTGATTATACCTTGATTTGGACATTTTACAACATCAGAACTGCAAGCTTTTACTCCAAATATATTCCTTTATAAAAGTTAACCCATTTCTGGTGTTTTTGCACTGGTAGCTTGTGGCAAACTAATACAGATACCTAGATAGCATTTAGCTCTATGCAGAAAGCAGTGCAACAGTTATTTCAAGGTGAAAAGTGGCATGGAAGAATTCTACTTTTGAGATGTGGACATCTGTCCTAAAATTGTCTGATAGAGCCTATTCTCTATTTTATTTAACAAGTCATCACATATGTTTTGAATGTATACAATGAGTATAGCACTAATTTAAAGACATGGGGGAGAACTAAGTATTGATTCAAGAAACATACAATGTGATTGGGGAAAATACATTAAATTAAATTAAATAACAATATTGCACTAACTGTCAGTAGTAACCAAAGACAACTGTAGACAATACTGTAAGAAGGTACATGATTAAATGCCAATAAATGTTATAACTGTGTAGAAAATGTAAAGACCACTTTAGGCTAAGGTGGTTGGAATAGCTATCACATTCTGATTAATAAATAGCCTGTAGATTTTGTTTTATTCAGTAAACATAAAATCCTTCAAACACTCACACATAAACTCCTCCTTCTCCCCACACATCCCCAACTAAATGGAAACCACAAATACAGAATGTTTTTTAATAAAATATTTCTAGTGGCCGTTTTTTCACCTTATAATCTGAATAAAGCCAGAAACAAGATAAAGGCTGTATTATTTTCAATTGAAATATTTTGTACAAAGTAATTTTCACAGAATGTTTTTTATATCTGTTTCAAAAGTGATAAATTTTGGATAGACAATAGATACCAAATGGTCTGAAATAAAAAATGAGAATTAATATACTCAAGACTTCCATTACACATTTCTTAAATGTAGGTAAAATAGAATGTATCCTAATATGTCATTATTTCAAGTTATTTAGTGCTTGCATTTGGATATTTTAGCATTAAGATATCCCAGGTAATGATGAATCATTATATCCCACACAATTCTAATGAGAAGATGACTGGCAAACCCCATATTCATATTTCGATGAACTGTTGAGTCATAAAAGAAATTTGTTAAGCATTACAGTATATCTCTCAGTATAACCCTGATGTATTAATCCCACAGTATCTTTTTAAACCTAGAAGCTCCACAAGGCGCATTACGGTAGAGTTGTTGAGATAACCTTAACTTATATTAAAAGAAACAAAACTGTTTAATGTGGAATTTGAGGCAAACTTGAGCACTGTGTAAAATATTTAAAAGGCAGTCTAATTCTTCTAGGAATACTGCATGTATTAATATTAACCTCAAAATTGACATTCAACATTTTAGGTTTGTAATTTAACTTTTCATTGAAAGAGAAAGATCTTTGAAAAGTTCAGTTAATAGGAAAAATGAGCACCTTTTCTTATTCTAAGCCCATCAACATTCTCTAGCTGTCCATTCCTTTTAAACTAACTGCTGATGAATGTGGCCTTAATTAAACCTTTAGTATTCATCCAGTCAATCTCCAAAGTTTGAGTCTGTCTAGTTAGTTAGATTTTCATGGTTGCTCAGTGACAAAAATTAAGACCATGTTGTACAATTTAACATATAACTTGTTACTACCATATTTGAATGTTAGTCAGTTTACTTTTTAGGGAGAAGTACAAAGAAGATATACAAATGGCCGAAAACTACATGAAAAGATGTTTGACATCATTAACCATTAGGGAAATGAAAATCAAATCCATTATGAGATGCAGTTTCATACCCACTGAAATTTCTACTATTGAAAACATTAATGTATAGCTTAATAAATTGTTAAAAAACTGAGGAAAAAAAGGAAAATTTCAAGTGTTGCTCCTTCATTGTATGTAGGAATATAAAATCATGCAGCCGCCTTGGAGGACAGTTTGGCAGTTTTGTAGCTAAATGCAAAATTACTATATGAAACAGTAATTCCACTTCTAAGTATATACACCAAAGATTTGAAAGCAGGGACTCGAACAGATACTTGTATACCAATCTTCATAGTGGGCATTATTCACATATTCACTAAATTGCCAAAAGATGGAAACAACGCAAGTGTCTATCAACTTTATGAAGGGATAAACCAAGTGTGGTATATACACAAAATGGAATATTAGTAGTTGTAGAAAGGAATGATGTTCTGATAAAATGACAACATGGGTGAACATTGAAGACATTGTATTGACTGAAATAATCCAGGCATACAAGGACAGATATTGTATGATTTCACTGATATGAGATAAGCAGAGTAAGCAACCTCATGGAGTCAGGATCTAGAATATAGGTTACCAGGAGATGGATTGGGGGTAGAGAATAGAGAGGTAATTCTTAAATTGTGCAGAGTTTCTATTTGGAATGATGGAAAAGGTTTGGTAATGGATGATAGTAATGTTAGTACAACATCATGAACATAATTAAAATCGTTGAATTATGTGTTTGAATGTGGTTAAAAGAGGAAATTTATGTTGTGTGTATGTTAGTAGGATAAAAATTAAAAAAAATATTTGGGAGTATACAACACACAGTGAACCCTAATGTAAACCTTGGCTATAGTGAATAGTACAGTTATGAAAATGTGCTTTCAACAATTGTAAAAAATATTCCACACCAATGCATGTTGTTAATAAATAATAGAGTGTTATATGGGAACTCTGTATTTCATTTTTCTATAAATACATAAAATCCTCTAATTACAAAAAGAGAGAGAATAAAAAAAGTACATCTTTATTTATGCATTAATGTGTCAGTGCTTTTGTCAAATGGCTAATTATTTTGTATTTATTAAATGAGTACTTAAAATACCTTAAATATTTTCCTTTCTCCATATATACTTACTGATGTATAATTAATCATGAAGTTATAAATAACTGGGTTGAATTTTTGAAATACTTTTTAAATTATAAAAGAAAACACAGATACAGAAAATGATATAAAATTAATGTATAGCTTAATAAATTGTTAAAAAACAAACACCTCAGTAATCACCACCAGGTTTAAGAAATTTGTTCTCGTCAGACGACCCACAACTCCTCCACGTGCCTCATCCCAATCACACCTGCCTCCTTTCCCCCCAAATTAACCATTATCCTGACTTTTAAAGTAATCACTCACTTGCCTTTTTTATAGTTTTCTCCCCCAAGGATGCATCTGTAGATTCTCTTGTATTGCTAATTTTCAATAAACTCATTATTTTCTTTAAGTCCTGTGGTCAAAATGCTCTTCCTCTATCACTCTGTTGTTTTCCTTTCTATCTTTGGAGGATCTCAGGTTATTTAACCTGTAGAGTTGTGTTTTTTTTGAGGTACTACCTGGGACCTCTTATGTGGGAAGCCAGCACTCAACCACTGAGTCACATCAGCTTCCCTGAGTTGGTTTTTTTCATTTGTTTTGCCGGTTTTTTTTTTTTTTTTTAACTGAACCAAGGACCTCGCATGTAGGAGGTGGCCGCTCAATTGCTTGAGCCACATCTGCTCTCCTGTAGACTTTTACATGCCCAACATTATGCTGATTTCATACTCATGGGGAGTTCAAAATGTTTCTCTATCCTTTTGATTTCCAAATGGAGTTGGACCTTCAATTTTGATCAGACTCTGGTTGGATCTTTTTGAATATATTACAGGTAGTGAGGTTTTTTTCCTAATCAGGAGGCACATAATGTTTAGCTATCTCTCTGTGATTTTAATAGTCATTGTTTTCTTTTCTTTTTTGTCATTAATTTTCAATGCATAGATCCAATAAATTATTTTTGCTGCAAAATGTGACAGTGAAATTTTATCCTTTCTTTTAAATTTAATATTTAGAATGCCTTAATAAAAGTTGTTTCATCTAATTGGTTATCTGAACTATAGTTCTTAAGAAAAGGATGCTTCTTTCCCTTTACTTACTGGTTTTTAAAATATTGACTTTAAGATGATGAGTTGGTTTCCTGTCATCCTCTGAAAGTGATGAATAGTTTTTAAAAAAGCCATTGTGAAATTAAATATATTTCATGAGCTTTAATTCCTTGCAATTTTTATCCATATTGAAGCTCAAATTTTGGACAGTGGGAGCTTCTTCAAATTGTTTCTTGAGTTCTTTCAACATGTCCTATTGTCTTTGATAGTTTCCTTTCTTCTTGGCATGGCAGGATGTCCCAGGCTTATCTTGCACATTTCCTGCCCCAGACCTCGAAAACTTGTCATTCAAGACCATATTCTCTGCATCAGTCATGGATGTTGCTACTGGTTTGTTCATTGTTTATAGGCCTTTTCTGGGATAGACCTTAATCTGTCTTTCTACCTAAAGATAAAATAATTGAGACAGTTAATTTCAATACTTTTCAATTTAGGACTATAGGGCTTCTACTTAAAGTGCTCTATATTGAGTCTGTATTTTCTTTAACTTCTACCCTGAGAATACTGATATTCAAGAACACAAGGGAAGAGAGAATTTTAATATCCTCAAATTACTCTTATGCTTTATCTCATACTATTCACAAAACTGCATCAAAATAATACCAGTACAACTACCACCAACGTTATTTTTATTTTAGCATTAGTTCCCCCCATTTCCCTCTTCTGTTAAAATTGAATATAATGCCTATATTGTCAGAGCTATAGCCATCCTTATTATAGTCACTTCTTTTAAATCATCATTTAGTGTAAGATCTACAGATAACTATGAATATTTATGTTGAAAACTCTCTAGTCACTTTGGTTGATTGTATTTCATTCTGTAATAGATTTCTCAGGAAAAGTTCATGGGAGCTATATTCCCTGAGTCTTTGCATGTTGATAACATTTTGTTTGTACCCTTCATAATTGAAATTCAGTTTTTCTGGATAAAATCCTTGGCATATATTTTCTTTCCTTCTTTATCTTAAATATGTTACTCCATTTTCTTTGGGGAAAAAGCAGTGATGTTGAAAAGTCTCATGATAATCTAATTTTCTTTCCCTTTTCAGTTACTTTCTCTTTTTGTCTAGGTGACCAACAGTTCTTTTTCTCCCCCCAATTCCAGTAATTTTACTAGAATACATTTTGTTATAGATCATTCTGGGTCAGTTAAGTACATGGCATGCTTTTTCAATATGTAGTTTTTTTCTTCATTCAAGAAGTTGCGGATTTACAGAAATCATGCATAAAATACAATATTCCTGTATGCCATCCCATGACCAATAACTTGCATAGGTATGGAGTATTTGTTATAATTGATGATAGCACATTTTTATAATTGTATTATTAATTAAAGTCCATTGGGAAGTGGACATGGCTCAACTGACAGAGCATCTCTCTACCATATGGAGGGTCCAGGGTTCGATCCCCAGGGCCTCCTGACCTGTGTGGTGAGCTGGCCCATGTGCAGTGCTGCTATGTGCAAGGAGTGTTGTGCCATGCAGGGGTGCCCCCATGTAGGGGTGCTCCATGTGCAAGGAGTGCACCCCACAAAGAGATCAGCCCCTTGTGAAAAAAGTGCAGCCCGCCCAGGAGTGGTGCTGTACACATGAGAGCTGACACAGCAAGATGATGCAAGAAAAAAGAGAAGCAGTTTCCCAGTGTCACTGGATAATGCAAATGGATGCAGAAGAACACACAGTGAATGGACACAGAGAGCAGACAATGGGGGGGGGGGAGAAGGGGAGAGAAATAAATAAAAATATAAATCTTAAAGTCCATTGTTTAACTTAGGGTTCACTATGTAATATAGTTCAATGGATTTTTAAAAATTATTCTGTTACCAGATATACAATCTAACATTTTCCCTTTTAATCATATTCAGATATATGTATTTCAGTGCCCTTAATTGTGTTCACAATGCTGAACCATCATGGATACCATCACTGCCATCCAATACCAAAACATTTCTGTCATTCCAAATAAGAACCCTGTGCATTTTAAGCCTTAGCTTCCTATGTCCTAACCCCACCTGATTCCCTGGTAACCTATATTGTAGATTCTGACTCCTTGAATTTGCTTATTCTAATTACTTCAAATCAGTGAGATCAAACAATATTTGTCCTTTTGTACTTGGCTTATTTCACTCAACATGATTTCTTCAAAGTCCATCCATGTTGTCATATGTATCAGGATTTCATTTCTTTTTATGACTGAATAATATTCCATTGTTTATATATACCACATTTTATCCATCCATTCATCAGTTGATGGACAGTTGGGGCTGCTTCCATCTTTTGGCAATTGTGAATAATGCTGCCATGAACACTGGTGTACAAATATCTGTCTTAGTGCCTGCTTGAAAGAATTGAATTCTTTTAGGTATATACTTGGTAGTGGGTTGATTGATCATATGGTAGTTCCACACTTAGCTTTCTGAGGAGCCACCAAACTATTTTTCACAGTGGCTACATTATTTTATATTGCCACCAGCAATGAATGAGTGTTCCTATTTCTCTGCATTCTCTCCAACACTTGTTATTATTATTATTTTTTATTAATAACAGCCTTTCTAATGGGTATGAAATGGTATGTCATTGTGGCTTTAATTTGCATTTCCCTGATGGCTAATGATACTGAGAATCTTTTCATGTGCTTTCTGGGTATTGGTACATCTTCTCTGGGGAGATACCTGTTCAAACCTTCAAGTTATTTACCTATTTTTAAATTGGGTTGTTTGTCTTTTGTTGTTAAGTGTCTTTATATATACTATATATTAATCATTTCTTGGATATGTGGTCTTCCATTGTGCAGGTTGTCTTTTTTACTTTCATGATAGTGTCTTTGAGGAAGAAAAGTTTTTAATTTTGATGAGATCCTATATATCAATTTTTTCTTTTGTTGTTTGTGCTTTGGGTGTAAAGTCTAAAAACTTTGTCTAACACAAAGTTCTGAAGATGCTTCTAGCTCTAATATTAAGGTCTTTGATCCATTTTGAATTTGTTATTGTATATGGTGTTAGGTAGGGGTTCTCCACTTTTCTACAAATGAATATCCAGTTTTCCCAACACTATTTGTTGAAGAAACTATTCTTTCCCAATTGAATGGTCTTTGCCACCTTGTGAAAAATCAGTTGGCCATAAATGTGAGGGTTGATTTCTGAGCTCTCAATTCTATTCCACTGGTCTATATATCTGTTCCTGTGGTGTACCATGCTTTTTTGATTACTGTGACTTTGTAATAAGTTTTAAGATTGGGGTGTGTGAATACTCTACCTTCATTCTTCTTTTTCAAGGTGGATTTAGCTATGTAGGCCCCCTTACCTTTCCATAGAAATTTGAAGATTTGGTTTTATGTTTCTGCAAAGAAGGTTGTTTAATTTTTATTGGGATTGCATTGTAAGTACAAATTGCTTTGGGTAATATTGAAATCTTAATGATATTTAGTCTCCCAATCCATGAATAGATCTATTTATTTAGGTCTTCTTTAATTTTTTTGAGCAATGCTTTGTGGTTTTCTGTGTGCAAATGCTTTACATTCTTGGTTATATTTATCCCTAGATATTAAATTCTTTTAGTTGCTATTGTTAGTGAAATTTTTTCTTGATTTCGTTTTCTGATTGCTTGTGTATATAAACATTTCTGATTTTTGCATGTTGATTTTGTACTCTACCACTTTGTTGAATTCATTTATTAGCTCTAGGAACTTTGTTGTTGATTTTTCAGGTTTTTCTGTATATAGGATTATATCATCTGCAAACAGAAAGTTTTACTTCTTCCTTTTCAATTTGGATGCCTTTTATTTCTTTTTCTTGCCTAATTGCTCTGACAAAAACTTCCAGGACAATATTGAATAACAGCAATGACAGTGGGCATCCTTGTCTTGTTCCTGATCTTAGGGGGAAAGCTTTCAGTCTTTTACCATTAAGTAGGGTATTATCTGTGGTCCTTTCATATATCCCCTTTATCATTTTGAAAAGGTTTCCTTCTATTCCCAGTATTCTAAGTATTTTTATCAAGAGAAGGTGCTGTATTTTTTCAAATGCCTTTTTTGCTTTTATTGAGATGATTATGTGTTTTTTTTTCCCTTTGTTCTGTTAATGTGGTGAATTGCATTAATTGATTTTCTTATGTTAAATCAACCTTGAATACCAGGGATACATCCCACTTGATCATGGTGTTTAATTCTTTTACTATGTTTTTTTTTTTTAAGATTTATTTACTTATTTTTCTCCCCTTCCTCCCTGCCCCAGTTGTCTGTTCTCTGTATCTATTTGCTGCGTGTTCTTCTTTGCCTGCTTCTGTTGTTGTCAGCAGCACGGGAATCTGTGTTTCTTTTTGTTGTGTCACCTTGTTGTGCCAGCTCTCCATGTGTGGCGCCATTCCTGGGCAGGCTGAACTTTCTTTCACGCTGGGCAGCTCTCCTTATGGGGCGCACTCCTTGCATGTGGGGCTCCCCTATGCGGGGACACCCCTGCATAGCATGGCACTCCTTGCACGCATCAGCACTGCACATGGGCCAGCTCCATATGGGTCAAAGAGGCCCGGGGTTTGAACTGCGGACCTCCCATGTGGTAGACAGACGCCCTAACCACTGGTCCTAGTCTGTTTCCCTAATTCTTTTACTATGTTGTTGTATGCAGTTTCCTAGTATTTTGTTTAGGACATTGACATCTATATTAGTTAGAGATATTATTCTGTAGATTTCTTTTCTTGTGCTGTCTTTATACAGCTTGGTATGAGGGTGATGTTGGCTCTCAGGATGAGTTAAGGAGTGTTCCCTCCTCTTCAAATTATTGGAAGAGTTTGAGCAGAATTGGAGTTTAGTCTTCTTGTGATGTTTAGTAAAATTCCTTGTGAAGCCATGTGGTCCTGGGCTTTTCTTTATTGGGAGATTTTGATTACTGATTTAATCTCTTCATTTTCTAGTTCTTCCAGTTTTGAGGTTAGGTCCCTGATTTGAATTGTTTCTTCTTTTTTAATGTAATAATTTTGAGGTATTAATTTCCCTCTTGGCACTCCCTTTGCTGCACCCTACATGTTTTTGTATGTTGTGTTTTCATTTTCTTTTACTTTCAGATATCTCCTAACTTCCTATCTGATTTCCTCTTTAACCCATTGGTTGTTTAGGAGTATATGGTTTAATTTCCACTTATTTGTGCATTTCCTCTTTCTCCCTCAGTTATTGATTTCTATGTTCATTCTATTGTGTTTGGAGAATATACCTTGCATTATTTCAATAATTCTGAATTCATCAGAACTCTTTTGTGACCCAACATGTGGTCTATCCTGAGAATGACCCATGTGCACTCAAGAAGAATGAGTATTTTCTGTTTTAATTGGGTGCTGTATTCTGTTTTCATGGGGTACAATGTTCTGTAAGGGAGTACATTCAATTCCTGTACTCCCTTATTGACTAGGTGCTCTATGCATTATTGATAATGGTGTGTTAAAGTCTCCTAGTGTTAATGTAGAACTGTCAATTTCTCCCTTCAAATCTGTCAGTATTTTCTTCATTTATTTTGGGGCTCTGCTGTTATATATAAATAACTGCTATATCTTCCTGTTGAATTGTTCCCATTATAAGTATAATGACCGTCTTTGTCCCTCATAAATGTTTTTTACTTAAAGTCTATTTTGTATGATATTAGTATAGCTGTCCCATTAAAACTTTTTTTAGATTTATTTTCTTTCTTTCTTTCTCCCCACCCCCTCATTGTTTGCACTTACTGAGTCTGTTCATCTTCCTTATTTTTTTAAGAGGCACCCGAAACCAAACCAGGGGTCTTCCAATCACTTGAGACACATTCACTTCCCCCCATTTATTATTATTTTAAAAAAGATTTCTTTATTTATTCCCTCCCCTCATTGTCTGCTCTCTGTGTCCATTCACTGTGTGTTTTCTGTGTCTGCTTGTATTCTCTGTAGGTGGCACCAGGAACCAATCCTGGGACCTTCCAGAGTGGGAGAGAGGTGTTCAATCTCTTGCACCACCTCAGCTCCCTGATCTGCTGCATCTCCCATTGTCTCTCCTCTGTGTCTCCTTTTGTTGCATCATCTTGCTGTACCACCTCTCCATACAGGCCAACACTGCATGGGCCAGCACTCCTGTGCAGGTCAGCATGCCTACATGGGCCAGCACTCCATGTGGGCCAGCTCTCTGCTCAGGCCAGCTTGCCACATGGGCCAGCTTGCTTTCACCAGGAGGCCTTGGGAATCGAACCCTGGACCTCTTATATGGTAGATGATAGCCCAATCACATGAGGCAGATCTGCTTCCCTGCTTCCCCCCATTTAAATTTAAGTCACTACTCATAATACAGGTCTTCTTTCTACCATTTTACTGTTTTAACGTTTTTAAGTCTTATATGTTTTTTTGTCCCTCTCTTCTGTTAATGCCCACTTTTATACTTATTTTCTTTCTATTATGGTACCATATTGAGTGCCTTCTCATTTCTATTTAGATATAATTTTTATCTGTTTTCCTTGTGGTTAGCATGTAGTTAAAATTTAAGATCTTAAATATTTGACAATTATATTTTGTTTTATACCAACTTAACTTCTATAGCATGCATATAAATGCTTCCTATAATGCTCTGACTACCCCATCGTTTTTTTTCTACTTGTTTCTACTTATATCTTTGTACATTGTGTGTCCAAAAACCTAGATTTATCACTACTTTGTATGCATGTGCATTTTAGCACCTGAAGGATGTAAGATGTGGAATTAAATGCCAAGCAATACAATATAATAATACTGGCATTTATAGTTATGCAAGTGGTTATCTTTACCATAAGTATTTATTTATTTTTATGCTGGTTTGAACCACACTGTCTAGTGTCCTTTTATTTCAGTCTGAAGAACTCCCTTTAGCATTGCTTATAGGATCAGTTTAGTGGTGATGAACTCCCTTAGCTATTGTGGTTTTTTTTGGAAAATGTCCTAATGTCCCCCAAGAGAGTCTCATCAGGTATAAAATTTTCAGCTGGCTGTTGTTTTCCTTCAACACTTTAACCATTTCAGTCCTCTGCCTTCTTGCCTCCATGGTTTTTGATAAGAAATTTGCACTCAATCTAATTGGGACTCTGTTGTACATGACATGTTATTTTTTTCTTGCACCTAGCAAAACTCTCTCCTTGTCCTTTGCATTTGGTTGTGTAATCAGTATATGATGGGGTGTATTTTTCTTCATGTTTATCCTGTTTGGTGTTTTCTGAGCTTCTTGGGTGTGTATATTCACATCTTTTGCTTAGGTTGGGGAGTTCTCTGTCATTGTTTTTTGACTATCCCTTCTTCCCCCTTCTCTCTTTCTTCTCTTTCTGGGACTCCCATCAGGCATACATTGGAGTACTTCATGGAGTCCCATAGCTGTATTTGGCTATTTTTGGTTTTAATATTACTTTGTTCTTTCTGCTCCTCAACCTTACTCATTTCAAGTGTCTTGTCTTTAAGTTCACAGATTCTTTCTTCTGACAGCTCCAATCTGCTCTTGAAACCCTCCTCCCGGGCATTTTAAAAATTTCATTTATTGTTGTCTTCAACTCCAGTAGTTCTGTTTGGTTCCTTTTTAAAATGTCTGTGTCTTTACTCAGACTCTCATATGGTTTATTTGTTGTTTTCCTGTTATCTTTGTTCTTTCCTTCATATTCTGTTTTTTTTTTAATATTAAAAATTTTTTTTCTCTCCTTTCCTTCCACTGTCTGCTCTCTGTGTCCATTTGCTGTGGATTGTCTGCTTGTATTCTCATTAGGTGGCTCCAGGAACCAATCCTGGGACCCTCTGGAGTGGGAGAGAGGTGATGATTCACTTGTGCCACCGCTACTCCTTGATCTGCTGTGTCTCTTATTCTTCTTCCTCTGTGTCTCTTCTTTTGTGTCATCTTGCTGCACCACCTCTCCATGTGGGCCAGCACTCCTGTGTGGGGCAGCACTCCTGCATGGGACAGAACTTCATGCAGGTCAGCACTCTGTATGGGCCAGCCCACTGCAAGAGCCAGCATGCCTTCACCAGGGGATTAAAGGTATAGGACCCTGGACCTCCTATAGGGTAGATGGGAGCTCAATTGCCTGAGCCATACCTGCTTCCCTCTTAATATTCTTGAGCATTTTAAAGATCATTTTTTGAAAGGCTTTGTTGATATGTCCATCCTCTTGTCTTCGTCATTGGCGTTTTCTGTATTTTTATCCTCTTCCTTTCGATGGGCCCTTGGTTCCTGTTTCTTTGCTTTTTTGTACTCTTTTTGTGTATACTCTACATTTTAAGATCTTAAAATGTTAAGTGTGGGCTTTATTCTCTGTGGTAGTTGTTTCTTGGTTTTGTCATCAGCTGGCAAGAGATTTTCTTGAGCTTCAGACTTTCTATCAGGAAGGTCTTTTAGAGGTTAATGTAGTGTGCAGGGTTTCTCCTTCTTTTTGGACTTCTTGTACTTTTACTTGTTAGTTATTTTAGAGTTCTCCTGTTCCCAGGGGACACACCTCCCTCTTCCTGGTATTTGAAGTTAGGAGACCTTTGTCTCAATGTATCTGCCTCTATAGTGCTTTTGCCCCAAGGGCAAATTCTGGGAGGAGGCTCACTTTGGGGAGGACTTTACCCATGTCAGCCTTTCCCAGCTAAAACAGAGCCAGGGACCCATGAAGGGGGTTTAGATCAACGCTAGAATGCTTGTGGAGGGAGTCAGGGTGGACCCCAAATCTTCTCCAATGATTCCCCAAAACTGAGCTTTTCTGGCCTGCCCAGAAAATGTAGTCATTCAGCTAAGTGTCCCCCATAGCCTGATGAAGGGCTGTGTCTTTAAATCTCTACAGCCTCCAGGGGATGGTTGAAATAATGGCTGCCATCAGAACCAGGACCCATTGATATGAACTTGCTCATCAAAAGCCATGATCAGTGATAGGTTGTGGCCACTTCTGTTCTTGGGGAAGAAGATTTTTCTGTTCCTGTCTGTTACCAGCAGTTAGCCAGGGACTAGACCAGGGGGTGGGTGCTGGTAGCAGTTGCAAAGCAGAGAGAACAATTTACAGTCTTTTCTATAATTCATCACCCTCTTCCTCTTGCTCTTCCCTGGATGCTGTGCCGTGTTCTTCTGGCCTCTGGAGTTTCAAACCAGGTATTTCAGACAGCTCCTTCCTGTTTAACACTTGTTTGGGTGGAAGGACTGAGTTCTGGAGCGCCCTATTCCACCATCTTCTCTGGAAGTTCCCCCAGTATGTAGTTTTAAGTATTTTATATTTTTATTTCAGGAATATTTTCTTAAATTATAATTTTTGGTATTTGGTTTGTTTTGATGCTTTAGTTTTCTTCTTTAGGGATTCCTATTATTCATATGTTTAATCTTTTTTACCTGTATTTGTCATTTCTCTCACATACTTTACTTCTTTCATTTAAAATTTTTTTTCACATTTTACTAATCTTAAGGGATTATCTGTTGTGTTTATCTGTTCTTGTCTTCCTTCTAGTTTAGTCTTCATTCTAGAAATTATTATTATTATTTATATTTGATTCTTTCCTTAGTTCTGTCAACTTATTTTAGTGGTTTTCTAATTCTAATATATGTTATTTTATCATGTCTTTTATCATTTACTTAATATCTTTTAGTTGTTTCAAATTGCAGGTTAGGATTTTAGGATTTTGACTTGTTTTGTGAGTATTTCTTTCTGGTATACTTTTGCTGGCTGTTGTTTTGCTCCATATCCTTTTTTTTTTCCCTTTTAATAACTTTCTAGGGGATTTGATCTTGATCCTTTTCTATTCCTCATATTTATGCAACCTTGATTTTTGTGAAGTTGTAGAAGGAGGTGTAGTTCAAAATAGTTTTTTTTACCAAGATACCTTTCTTGTTGTGCTGTGAAATGTTTTATAATATGGTGGCTTGCTTTCTGACATTTCCTGGCTCCATTTCCCTTCTCCACTTCTATCTATGTCTTTTCTCTTCTTCATCTTGGCTTTTCTTATCCAGCTTATTTTCGAATCCACTCACACTTGTTTCTCCTCAGTGTGAGTCATTATTCTAGAAGAGATCCTGGCCTGGTCAATTGTGAGAGTTCAGAGGTACTCATAGTACTTGAACCATTTTAGAATTTCCCTTTGGCCCTAGGTTCACCTGCTATTCATTTAGACATAATCCCTCCCAGTGTAAGCTGCTTTCCTCAGATTGGACCACTGAATCTTCCAGAGAATTCCTGGTGGACTTATTGATATTCCATTGTTTTCAGTTCATTCCCATATCTTTTATTTATTCTATTTCTTCTCCTATAGTCCCTGATTCCCTATAGGTCTTGTGGCTATTAGTCATTTATAACTACCCACAGAATGTGGGACACTTTATTACTAAACATAAATTTGTCCATGGGTTTTTGGTTTTGTTATCATTTGTTGTTGTTTTTTTTTTTTTTTAGTGAAATTTCTCAGGGGTTATTTCAGGTATTATTCAGAGATATAAAAACTATTCTGCTGCTGTTTCCAAGAGTTTTAGTTAAAAAATTTTTAACTTTCATGAGGCCACCTGACATTTTTCCAAGTGCATGTGGCAAAAAGTTTCCTTTTTTTAATTTATTTTATTTTTTAGTATATTTTATTACAGAAGTTGTGAATTTACAAAACCCTCATACACATGTGTGGAATTCCCATATAACACCCCTTCACCAACATACCACACTGCTGTTGAATATTTGTTAGATTATGAGCTAATATTATCAGACTATTATTACTACCTGTGGTTCATAGTATACATGTGACATTTTTTCCATCCCCCTTTCTTATTAACATAGTACATTTTTGGCATTGATGCAAGAATATTCCAGTATTGATGTTAACTATAGTCCATAAATTACCTTAATTATCTTTTTCCCATGCTTCTCCATACTCCCACAACCCTGCAAGAGTGATGCATATCTGTACTACTTCACAAAAGCACATTCTTGCATTTGTACTATTAATCATAATTCTCATCCACCTCTGGTTTCCTTGTATCATTAGTTCCTACATTATCTCTAGCTTTCTTTCAAATGATATTTACAACCCTAGACTATACTTTTCAGCCACAATCCCACTTATAAACGAGCTGCTACTCACTATAATGTGTTACCATCAACTCTATCCATTTTCACACTCTTACAGTAAAGTTAATTAAAACTTCTACATACATGAATCTTCAGTATTCCTTTGCATCCCACCTCTTATCATTTATAACCTGTACTCTAGATTTTAACTCAGTGCCTTTATTCTTTATATATAGTTCATATTAGTAAGACCATTCATTATTTGCCTTTTTGTGTCTGGCTTATTTCACTTAATATAATGTCTTCAAGATTCTTCTATGTTAACATATGTGTCTTTTTAATATCTTTCAATTTTCAAAAAAAAATATATGTATCTTCCAATTCTCAAGGGCTCTGGGTGTGGAACTCAGTAGGGAACCTTATTCAGGGCCATTAGCTGGAGAGAGGCCAGCCATAGTGGGAATGGGGGAGAGAGCAGAGTGTTCCATGTGGGTGTTTCTGCTTTACAGGGCTGCATCTGGAATTGGGTGTGTGGACCATACTCACGAATATAGAAGGAGAATGGTCTTCCTTGGAGAATTCTAAAAACTTTGTGGATCACACTCCATTTTGATGCTCCTTTTATTTTCCCTGAGAGCACATGCCATTCTTATATCATGGTTTCATAAGAAACTGAAACATCTTCTGGATTTCTGATTTGTTCAGATGTAAGTCTTCAGTGATTATAATAATCTTTTGGAATTGTAAAGTACTTTAGGATTTGCATACTACTTTTTCATCCATGTTACTAAGAGGATCCTTATAAGCTAACTGTGAAGAAGTTGAGATTGGTCCAATTAGTATTTTTATTCTTTTACAGCTGAAGAATCTACCCTCAGAGGGACCACATGACTTGCCCCATGTCATACATCTGGCAAGTAACAGAAATATAAGTAGAATCAGGGTTTCCTGACTCTCAAACCAGCAGGTTCCATGTGGACTTTCTGGACCTATTCCATTAGAACAGAAACATGTTTGCAACATGGTTTCTGAATTCATTTGTCATAAGAAACATTTTATCTTGGTACGCCATATGCTCTGTAAATAGCAAAATATCTAACAGTGCAGGAATTAAATTTGCAAATATAATTTCACATCTCATCTGACTTTTTCCCATTTAAAAAGCCATTCCCTAAATCATTTACTTAAACTATTAAAGGACATTAATTGTTAAGCTTGAAAACTTTTTATTTGATATGACTGCAATTTTACAATGAAGAGATCAACAATCAGTTTCCTGCCCTTTAGAGATATTTCTTTGCTTTACAAGTTGGTTTTATTGGCAGGTCCTACTGGTTCATGGATTCACAGAATGTCTGAGTTGGTTAGGGCCCTAGAGATCATTGAATCCATCCCTTTCTACTCTTAACCTCCCTTCTCCCACTTGGCTAAAGTAAAGGAGTCACTGAGGGTATACCATTCTCTCTGAGGCAGGCTTTCTATACTCTTCTCATTTCCTTGTATATACTCGACCTTAACAGTGACCCTCAGTGGGCTGACCCACTTATCTGCATTGTCTTCCTGTGTCATTTTTCACCACTATTGTCTCTTCTTTATCGAAGCTCTATTCAGGCTAACCTGTTTTCAAATCCAAGAAAATGCCATTTTATCTTGTCTTAGAACCATGACACGTTCTATTTCTTCATTCTCAAAACTACCCCCCATTATTTTTCACCTGACTCCTTAGTAAACTTTAGTTATCAACTTGACAGCATTTCCCTCAGAAAGTTTTACCTTAACATCTCAATCCCAATTCAGAGGTCTTTCCCGGCTGCTGTCACAGCAACTAACTGTCCCACATCATTGCACCTACCATGCAATATTGTAACAATATTTTTACTGGTCAGTATCCCCCAACAGACTGAAAGCTCCAAGAAGACAGGAGCCCTGTTTCACTAATTGTTAAGTACCTGAGGTGACTTCAAGACTGTGTGAAGAGGGTATAGTATGAAGAGGAGGCTCCAATCAGTAATCATTAAATGAACGATTGAACTATTGTTCATATCTTTGTTAACTTATGCTTATATATATGTGTACATGCACTTGCCACTCATTACAAGTTTCCAAGACTCACTGGCTCCACTATAAATATTATCTTTAATTCCTATGTCATATACAAATTCCTCCCTCCATCTTTCTAGGTCCTATACTAATGGATTCCTCTGTATTTAACCATCCTAATTTCTCATTAAATACTGTTGTTTGGCAAGTCATTTATTGGAGTACAGTAGTGATGGTTAATATTTATCATTTCATTATAAGAATTTTAATGTTCAGATGCTGAAGGGCATTGGTGATTAAAATACTGGTCAAGCCAATATATAGGTTATTCAAAAAATCATGTGTTTGCCTTTTGTTTCCTCAGAAATGCATGTACTTCTTGGATTTTAGTTCTATCCATTTGGACAGGAAGGACCTAGGGTGGATTTCTGTGAAAGTTCTTGTTTATACACCAAACACCAGAGTAGTACCATACTATGTGATACTCTTTAAAAATTATTTTTTTTTATTATTTTAGGGCATACTATGAATTAGCAACTTGGAAAATTAACATAGAGTTCAAGGTCCTATAAACGTTGCTTGCCAGTAATTCTGAGTTCTGAATCTTGAAAGCTCTTAGCCTAAGAGCTTGTGAAAAACAATCAGAAATACCATTTAGATTTTTGCTTATACCTCTCTGTTACAGATGACTTGAATATCAAATACTCAAAGGAAGCTGTTTGGGAAACATTGTCTTACTGTTTACATTCCTGTATGCTGCCCAGATGTGCAGAGGGATTAGAAAAGGAAAGACAGAGATGGATGATCTTCTGAGGAGAATTTGCTGTTCATTTCTTGACTCTCTGTAGTATAAACTTACTGTTACACCTCATTTTAGTCACCAGAATTCTATTTTGTTTCTCTTTTCCCTCCTTCTGAAAGCCAAGTTGAAACTAAAATACTTTCATAAGGCATTCTCCTTGATGTTAGCAGGATTGAATATAATTTAAAGGCCATTTCGGAGACTCAAACAGTGTTCCCCTTTATATTAATTGCATTTTTGGAAAATGGAACACATGATTGACTGTATCATTTTACCATATAAACCCTTACAGAATGTGCTTTATGTCTTTATGCAGAGCTTTGTTTAACATCCTATATTATTTATACCAAAAATATTGGACTTCCTTTTAAATATTTTATTACTAAATATAGTTAAATTTATGTGTAAGTACAGTAGATTAAACATTTTTATTGATTAAATTTCTGTTTTTGTTGCTGCTTTGTACTTACAGGCATAACAAACATCATTAAAATATTTATTGTAAATTTTATCCTTTTAATTTTTATTATATATATGATGGTTATGGAAATATAAATGAATCCTAATGTCTCCTCATGTTTTCCTAGTTGTAAATTCAGTGTGTGCTAGATCAGTGATTATTCTAGACTTCTTTTCCTATAGTTTTTGCCAACTGCTAATTGATAAATAATTTGATTACTTATGAAATACTATTTATTATTTAAATATGACCAAGATGATTTCAGAAACCAGCCAAAGTATTGTTACCTTGGTGTACAGAGACAGGTGGTAGAAATCAGAAATATATTAATTACTTGAGGCAGAAATCACAGTAAATTCAGGTGGATTTTAAAAACTTAAACATGGAATGCTTTATACATTGTTTGTTATAACAATGACTACATTGTATTAAATTAGTCTTTCAATAAATAGAAAGCTTCTTGGAAGGAGGGTTCCCATCTTATTTGTTTTTCAATCACTACATTTAATGTATTACCTTGTATATATTAAATCCTCAAGAAATATTTGACTAATGAATAAGACATTAATTTGAATGAATTAAGAAATATTTGTTGCAGAGTATTCATGTGGAAGAACAAGGTTGAATGTGTTGATTTTTCTAATTCTTCTTGGGAACTTTGTATACTGTGCTATGCTGGATGGCTTCTTTTAGCCCCACCAGATCCAGGCTCCACTCTGCTCACCTGGCTCTCTGCCCTGGAAGGTTGAGCTGAGTGCACACCTCAATGGTGTTTCCCAGCCTTCTGGATTACGGTTGAGTTTGGCACATCAGGAGCCATGGTGGGAGATCGAAGGGTGCCTTCTCCCTGGAGGTCTCCTGCTTGCTGTGTTAAGTACCTGAAAGTTGCTGCTTCTCCCCAGGCAAGCTGTTCTTCATGATTCTCTCCTATTGAGCTTGGTAACTTGTCCCTCCTCTGGCTATCCCTTCAGACCTAAGGGTGGTTAGCAGGTTGGCTGTTGGTAGCACTGCATTCCTTCTCTATCCCCTTAGTGAATAGTCATTTTGTAAATAAAATGTACTTGATTTGCAAAATTTGACTGTGCCTTCTGGTTTCCATTACAACCCTGACAGATCCATTGTCTTATTGTGATTCTGTTTCACAAATTTTATTCTTTAGTTAAATGCTCTACTAACTGAACTTAATTTCCATAGAGGCAATCACATTCTACCAATTTGGGGTAACTAAAGTATGTTTTGAGGCATAAAGCAAAGCTTAGTCAATCTTTTTAAGAATATGAAGTTTTTAATCTGTGTACCTTACCACAAGTGAATAACCGGTCATTTAAAAATTAATATATTTATTAGCTGAACAAACAAGTACAGTGTGTGCTATTAGCTATGGAAAGAGATGAAGAAAATCCACTATCTAAATAAAAAATACTCAATTTCATGTGGAGATTGATGTATAAGTGAATAAAAATGATACAAAGATAAGTATTATCTTCTAGGTACCTTTTTAAAATAGTGTGGTAATACAAATAATTTTAACTATTAAAGAAAGTTTCCTAACTTTAAAATTTTCAGATCATACTTACTATATGCCAAGGACTGTTCTAAGTATTCTACAAATACAGGTTCACTTAATCCTCCTTTCAATCTTAGCAAGTTAGTGGTTAGTAGCCCATTTTACCTATGAAGAAACTGAGACACAGGGAAATTAAGGAAATTACTAAAGCTAACAGAGCTGCTAATTACTATTGCAGAGATTCAAATCGAATACAATGACTCTCTAGAGCCTATGCTCTTGACCTCTATCCTATGCTAAAGCTTCCAGTGGAGTCACATTCACTCTTCCCCTGCCAAATCCTTAAACATTCCATGCCCTGCAGAAGAAACATATAAATAATTGGTGTTTGACAGAAGGACCTGAGCTTTTTTGGGTCATCCTTCTCTCTTCCACTTGGAATCTGATACCTGGTTGAAGGATTTATTTTCATCTGCTCTCAGCTGTGCTGGAGGTTTAGTGAGTCAGGTGCTGTTACTGAGGGTACTATCTCAGATTAACCCTTATACCAGTGGAATAATTAATTCAGGTGAAATGTATTAGCCTGCCTGCTATGCTGCTGACTTAAGTCATGTGTCTAGAACCAACATGTCTTAGTTTCCAGGCTGCTAAGACAAATACCATGCCATGGGTTAGCTTAACAACAGGAATTTAATAGCTTACAGTTTCAGAGGCTAGAAAGCTTGCTTCCTCCCAAGGTTGATAGCATTCTGGCTGGATGGCAGTCCTTGCTTTCCTATCACATGATGATGTCCTCATTTTTATCTTCCACATTCTGTCGACTTCCAATTTCTGGCTCTACCTTGTCTTTCTGTTTATAAGGCCTCTGCCAATAAGATTAAGATCCATTCTGACTCAGTTGGCCACACCTTGACTAAAAATATCATCAATGGTCCTATATATAATGGGTTCGACACCCACAGGGATGGGATTAAAATTAAGAACATTTTGGGGAGCAGGTGTAGCTCAGAGGTTGAGTACCTGTTTCCTATATCTATATACAAGGTCCCCGGTTCAACCCCTGGTACCTCTTAAAAAAAAAACATTTTACTCTGGGGGACATAACTCAATTTACCACACAAGGATATCAGTAATACATATATTTGTTCATCTGCCTCGTTATTGCACTTTTCTCTCAAACAGTTTCCAAATTGAAGCTGGGAAGGGAAGAAGGTTGTGTATTTACTTTCTCAAACCCCACCAGCTTACAAGTGAGGAAGGACATTCCAGGTCAGAGGGGAATATTCTGTGCAGAGGCATGAAATGGCTTGGCACATCTGAATGCCATGTAAGGTTTATCTGTCCATTCCTTTGTAGTTTACTACAGATTGAAGATCATACTGATATGAAAATTGTATTTTATAACCTCACTCTTGAGTTTTGTAATGCGTATTTTATAAACTTCATCAGTATGATGTCACTGGTAGGAGTTCATTTTAGAAGAGGATAGGGTTACCTAAGGATTTAAGAAGAAGCAAGTGGGCAATAGTGATAAATCCAGCAGAGGGGTGGAATAAGGAATGGACTGAAAGAATTCATTGCTACTGATAATAGGGAGGTCTTTGGTGGTATTCTTGAGAACAGTCTCTTGGATGGAAACCTAATAACAATAGTTTGAGAAATAAAGGAAAGGTGAGAAAGAGAGGTGGAAGTTAGATTATTCTTTCGGGAAGCTTAGAGGTGAAGTAAAGGATAGAAAAATTTAAAAAGCTACAGGGGACACAAGTAACTAGGATTTTTTCTTCAGGATGGAAGAACTTTGAAAATAGCTTTAAAGTTCTGATCTATAGAAAAAGCCAGTGGCAATGTTGAAAAGATAAGGAGAGTGAAAAGGACGAACTGGACTTTAAATCACTATATTTCATGGTTCGTAGCAATGCTTCAATATATGTTCATCAATTGTAATAAATGTACTACACTAATGAAGGATGTTGTTAACGTGGGAAAGTGTGGGAGGTGGAGGAAGAGGGGCATATGGAAATCCCTTATATTTTTTATGTAACATTTATGTAAACTAAATCTTCTTTAAAAAAAATTAATTAAAAAATTAATATCAGCAGAGGAGGGTTCAGTCTTAGCTGGGAGGAACTTCTCTCTGGTCTAGAGGAAGGAGATGCAGATGGCGTGGATGCTTACCTGCATGGGTTTGTCATAATTGTTAACTTTCTAGACTATTTACAAATGCCATGCATCCATTGAGAATGTACATTTTAAAATGTTGGCATGGAATTTGAACCCTGGTTCAGAGAACATATACTAAATTTGTTCCTCAGAATTCAAATTCACATTGTAAATAGCACAGTCCAAGACATTAAAAAAGTGGCTCTGTGTTTTCTGGATGCTCTCCTTCTCTCTGAATATAATGACCTTGTATAACAACTCTCAAAGTAAGCACAGGGAAGAAGGCAAGCAGGAGAAGAGGGATCATGAGCATGTGCCCTTTGATGAAGCTTCCCAGTGGCCTCCACACTGGAGAGCTAGTGACTTAGAACCTTCCAAACAGAAGCACCCCCTTTTCTTTCCAGGAAAGGTTTTTGATCCACTCCCAATCCAAGACAAAGCTAAGCAAAATTTACATATTATGCATGCTGCTTCCAAATCTCTGCCAAAGGTGAAATTCCTTGGGAGGTCCTTGGTTGGCTCACTTGGTCTAATGGGTAGCGAGAGGGGCTGCCCATAATCTGCATTCAGGCTTTGAGGCAACTGCTTTCCTGGGTACCATGTTATGACCATTTTTAGAAGCCCTGGAGGAATTGATGGGACCAGGATGACATCGTGAACCTTATTGAGTCTGGTTCCGTGGGAATGAGATCACAATCTTATTACCTTACTTGGAGCATAGGTTGTATGTTTATTTTTAAAGCAAGTTGTTAGAATCTCACAACAATGAGACACTGATCAAGAGATTCTGTAGGAGTTTCATCTTCTTTTTCTCTTGGTATATGTTATCTTCTAGAGAAGGAGCACACACACTTGTGCAGCTTAAGGACAATTGAAAACAGTTGCAGACTACTAATTTCATCTGCTTCCCAGAAAGGCTACCTGGAAATGTTGAAGGAACCCAAGGGACCTTCATAAAACTTGGTTCTTAAAAGTGTTTTTTTGGGATTTTCTGAAAAATTGTTCTCCACAAAGCAAGCCATCCCTTGGTCACAGCTGTTCAGGTTCACATATGTATTTTGCACACATGTGACTAGTAATGGAAAAATACTGCCGATGTGAGCTGGTGTGTGTCGAGGAGGCGAGGGTCTATGTCTCATCAGTATCCTTTCCCAAGCAGTTACCACTCTGTCCTTTCTGCAGTAGTGCCTTGTTGCTGTTAAAGAAGCAGGTATGCAATGAATATATTGTTGACATACTTTTAATGCTAGCTCAGTTTCTTAATCTGAAAATTGGTAGTGCTTAGCCCCATATTTGCCAAACTGTCTTGCCTCTAACTGCCCTCATCTTTTCTAACTTCCATCCAAATTCCCCAGATTCTAAAGCCAAATAGATGGCAGGTAGATAAGCTATATGTGGTTTATTTTTTGTATGCATATTTCGGAGACATTATTACATGATGACTCTTATGTGAAATTCTTAAGAATTTCAGTGTCCTGGTTTCTTTTATGATCTTCCAAAAAATGAAAAACTTAAAGGGATCCTAAAAAGATTTTACTTTTTATCTCTGTCTCTTCCATAAAGATCAAAGGTATATAATACTGTCATATTTGGGTCACTAAGAATTTCTTGAAAAAACATGGCACATGTAAGGGCCATATTTAAATTGAGAGAAAATAAAGAAAATCCCTAGAATAAAAGGAATAAAAGTTTTGTTAGTCGCATGTTATTTCCTTGAATTTTGCTAACTTATTTTGCATATCTCTAATGTGTCTAACTTTTTACTTGGGATTGGTGAAGGAAGACATTTAAATAGATAGTAAGCTATTATTTTAGGAAAGAGTATCCATTTTTTCACAGCTGACTGAGGTCTCCCATTTCTTTCTCTTTCCTTCCTTCCTCCTTTTGTCTCTTCTCTCCCTCCTTCCCATCTCTCCCTCTCTCTCTCTCTTTCTCTCTCTCTCCCCTTTCCTCCCTTCTTTGTTTCTCTCTCTCTTTTTCTTTCTTCTTTATTTCTTTTCAGCAAGACTACCAAATTAGGTAAGGCCGTGCTTCATTACCTGTGCACACAGAGATATGAAAACTCATTTACATGTGGACTGTCTTAGAGGAAGCCTTACACAAAAGATAATTATTTTTTGTGCTTTGGTTTTATTTCTGCTCTTAGTCACAGACCTACTCCCCAGAGAATAAATATGTTTTCCCTTACCTCCTGCAGATGTTTTTTCCTCTTTTGTAAATCTTAAAATAGAGCTTCAGATAGTATTTTTAAGGGCATACTTAGTATTTTAAAAAATCAATGTTGAAAAGATTCACGTTGCAGATTATACATTGGCTCCATGAAAGAATCAACAGCACGAAGGCATTAATTTTACTTTTTTTACCCGAGACACTGCAACATGAAAAATTGCCTTTCCACCTCCACTGTGAATCTGTGAACACGAACTAGCAATCAGAAGAGAGAGGGTTACTTGTCTTCATTTAAAAAACTCTCTCAGGATTATATAAATTTGTTTTTCTTGTAGAAATTGATTTTCAAAGTGATCTCTGTAATAGGAAATCAGTTACAGGAATTCTGCTTATTATTCTTTCTCTTTAGTTAAATGAAGAAGTACCTAATGACTCCAAATGGTAGCATAGCAAGTGCCCATGGATAATATGACTATAAGTCATATTTTCTTTATCCTACCTTCACTTTACCTCAATCATAACCTGCAAACTTTTTAAAACTTTACTTCTAATCATTTCTTTTGTTAATAGTACAGATTTTTGTCTGTCTTGATGGTAGGCTATACTTTGCTAATTGAGCATTTTTGCATTTGGTTTTCTGGTTCATGTTGCCTGGATCTTGAAATGATTCAAGGGACTAAGAGATTACAAAAACCCTTCCAGATCCATAATTTCTGAAACTTTGAATACCATATTGAAAGATTCTTAAAATGGAAAGCACTTAGCATTCCCTCCTTTGCTATCAAAATAATTACATTGCACAGCTTAAAACACTGTACTTTTACCCTTATTTATTGCAGGCAATAAAAATGTCTTCTCCTAATGATAAAGCACTTTTCATTGTTATTTCTTTAAATATCAACAATTATTTTACTTTCAATTGCTTACAGACATTGACTTTTTTGTAGCAGCAAAATATAAATCTTACACTTTTCTAGAAGGCTTGTTTCTTAAAGATTAGTTTAAAAAATCACTATTATGGACATTGTGATAGTTAAAAGCTCTAAACAGCCATAGATTATAACATTTGGGTAGAACTTTACAATGTACTTTTAAAAGTTATACCAAGCCTTTGAGCATATAGAAAAGTTGAAGCGACAGTACTGATAGCTGTGTGAATTGTGTGACTTTTTGGGTTTATTTTGTGTTGATTTCCTCGTATTTGTAGCTGTAAAGTACAACAGAGCTTCTAGTTCCAGTCCTGGACAGTGCTGTTTAGATCAAATGCACAATGCACTTGCCTACACAACGTTGCCATAGTCCTGTCTTTCTCATAAACAATCTCTGGTTGATGATTTCCTTAGCCTGAGGAATCTCCAAAAGACAAATCTCTGCAACTAAACCTTAACTCCACAAATTGGCAGAGCATCAATAAAATTATTATTCCATTTCCATTCTCTCCTAGCTAAAGAATTTGAGAACAATAACAAACACATCAGTGTGGAAAAGAAAGGGTGTTGGGATATATCAGTGAACATATGGGAAAAAAGTAAAACTGGTTCCATACCTCACACAAAGATAAATTATAAATGTATCAAATATTTAAATGTAAAATATGATACCATAAAAATGCAATCAGAAACCACGGGAGAAGTATTTCATACTTGGTGTAGGAAAGACTTCTCTAAAAATGCAAAACTCAGAAGACATAAAAAATATTGATAAATTCTACTGCATCCAAATGAAAAAAATCAGTATGGTAAAAACTACCACAAGTAAATTCATATTATAAATAACAAACTTCAGAAATTAGTTGCAACTTATATCTCAGACTTGGGTAAATTTCTCTTAATTTCAACAATCCATGAGAAAAATAGATAAGAAAATAATCCAAGCACCCAATTAAGAAAATGGCAAAGGGTGTGAATTGATAGCTCAGAGGAAACAAATATAATATATTTTAATTCTTAAAATATATTAAAAAATCAACCTTGCTTCTAATAAGACAAATAATATCTTTTCACTTTTAGGATAGGCAAAGACTCAAATGTGTGTGAGTGCAATATTGTACAACTCCCATGAAGGGCAGTTTGACTATATTTATCAAAGTAACAAATGTATATGCCTTTAACCTAGCAATTCCACTTTTTGGAATTTATCTTATAGATGTATTCGCATGTATTTAGAATAATGAAAGTACATGTTTATTCACTGTGATAATGAAAGATTGTTTTACACAATGCAAGGGTCCTGATTCAAACATCTTTATATTGTGAGAAGTTGTGCAGGACATAGAAAACTCCATAAAAATCTTAACTAATAGAAAGCTTTATTTCAACCATATTAATGGAGAATATAGTTTTTTTTAATGACAGTAGGTGATATTAGACTATATTTACATTAAAATATAAATTTCATATTCCTATATGTGGCAATAGCATGTCATATATATAGTATGTGCTACAGAATATAATGGCCATAAATATTAATTGCTTCCATTTTCTGTGAGAAAGAGGATTTAATCTTATCTTCCAGGATTTGTTAAAGAGGGTATCAGAGAAATGGTCACACTTATAAGTTTTACAGGAAGAATTAGGGACAAGGGTTGGGTAGGCATTGCTGGCAATGTTAGGGAAGCATGGAAGATTATCAACGATTTGGGAACTGGCCGTTGCCTAGGAACTTAGGAAATACTTAGTGAGATGGTGGAGTGGTAGGAAATGAAGCTGATGTTTGGCAAGGGACAAATAATAAATGATACTGTATTGTATTCTAAAGGGCTTGGATTTGTTGTTTTGGCAATGAAATTTCATTGATGATTTTAAAGTAGGTGAACAATATGAGCTCTGAGTTATAGAGTGTGGACTTGGAAAATGGGAGTCTGGAAGCAGATGGACTGATTAGGAAACTTTTTGTAATTGTAGGTAGACAAAGAATGATAAATGCATGATCTGAAATAAGACTAGGAACATGAAATTGTGTGTGTGTGTGTGTGCAGTGTCTACTGTTCAGTCATAGTGTGAGCCTCTTTTAACTAAAATTGGAGATTAATGAGAACCCAAAGACATTTCTGTGATGATAGCAATTCTTTCTTTTTCTCTCTCTTTCTCTCTCTTTCTGACTCTGCCAAAGGCTAAATAATTTATGTAGGTATTCCTTTAGTTTTTATGATTTCCCTATTCTTTTTTGTCCATACATTTGTCTATACTATAAGATTATTTTTATTATACTTTTTGTTAATCATCTGATAGAAAATATAATATTTAATATTTCTTATGCTCACCAAAACTAGCTGTAAGCAGTATTCTCCTTACCATGGACAGGTGAAAAAACAAAACACTGGGAGCAGGACCAAGCTGAACATGTGAGTTAGCATGAAGATTATGAATTAGGGTTAAGTAAAACAGTGATTCATGTACCCACTTGGCTGACTTGAATGTCAGTTATTGCTCTCCCTGCTCTCTCTTGCCTCTCCTAAGTGAGATACTGGAAGAGAGCTGCTATAAAAGGAGGAAGAAGGGCATAGTTCTGGCTTAAATCCAAAGGATAAATTTTAAGCAATATTTGAATACCTTTTTTACAACTCTATTTGGTGGGCTTTGATTTTTTCAATAAAGCTCCCATTTTAATAGGAATCTATCAGGCCAGCCACAAGAATATTAAACAAGTTATTTGGACCTCAAAGACCTTTACGATTTAATTGCATTGGAAATATTTCTTCAATTAGACATAGATTCTTCCGCTTGAGTTCAGGTGCAAACAATATTTGTACTACAGTTGGAACTGCAGAATTTAAGCATTTAAAATTGTTTCCATCAGTTAAGTTTACTGTACATGGTTATCACACCATTTCTTTTTAAGGGACTTATTAAATTAGGTATGAATGTGAACTAAACTGTTTTTTTTTTCCCATTCAGTGCCAAAAAATGTGTTTCTGAATCTTCTTTCTTTGTGCTTATTCCAACTACTTGTAAAGGGTCACTGTGTTTCTGAGTTGAATATTTCCTTTCCAACATTGATGCTTCCCTAAGTAAGAGAAAGAACAACAGTATTTGAACATCAGAGACAATTTTGCTTCCTGTTTCCCACCCTCACTCCCCATCTGTGCAGTTGTGCTTTTTGCTTGATTGGCATTTAAAAAAATACATGATTAAAGATCTTTCCCTTTTGCTTATGCTTTGATTTTTTAGCTAGGAGCATTTGAGTCATTCTGCAGCCTGGCCTTGGTGCACAAAGTGGCTTATTCGCCACACTAGGGCCTCTAGTCCCCTGGCACACCAGAGCTAAACATTTACTTAGAATATCAAGCACTTTCTTTCAATACCAACTACTCCCTCATTTAAAAATTAAGTCATTGAACTTATGGGTGAAAAATAAAATTCAATAAAACAACTTTTCTTGTTTTTTTCAGGACTTGTTCTATCTCAGGATCTTTGCGGATATCACTGCTTACACACACAGTGTCTAGCTGTGTTGTGAGAGACAGACCTGAATGTCTTCTTAGCTTATGAGAAAAATATTATTATTCATTATATTCTCTTGGGTTGGTGTGTCATTATAAAATTTGGGTTACAAGTAACCAAAACTGCACAAGGTTTTTCATTTAACTGAAAGTCCAGAGATTAGGCAGACACCCTCCACATGGTATAGTTAGTACTTACTAAATGCCATTTCAAGGATGCATGTCAATCCTCCTATCTATTCTATCACCCTCTGCTCAACATCATATTATACTGGAGTCCCCTTCATACGGTTGTAGTGTGGCTACCAATGGCAAGTGAGTCTATATGCTTCCTTGCTAAGGCCAGCAGAAGAGAGTTCTCTTTCTTAAAAGACCTGCAAAATCCTCTACTTGTATGCCATTGGCCCAAATTGGAGAGTACAGTGGATATTGGGGTGTCAGCCATTGTGTTTACTGCAGTAGGAAGGGTAGCTGGGACATTTAAATAGGAGTTCCCTAAAAGTCTAGGAATAACAAGGGAAGTGTATGCAAACACGTAGATGTGCTGATTTTATAATTTGTTTTAATCACCTTTCAGCTTGAAGTGCTCTGGACATATTCCTCCCTGAATCAAACCTATTTCTGCTTTCATATACAAGGAATCTGTGTACTCTGAATAAAATCAAAACCACGTCATTTGTCATTGGACTAGGGAATCTCAGCAGTTTGAGCTATAAGATTCGTGTAGTGCTGGATTTGATTTGATTAAGGGACCCAACAGGTTTCCTTCCAAAGTCCAGGAATATTTGGACAATAGCATGGGTGTAATTGTGTGTATGCACACACACACACACAAAATTGAGAAAGGGAGAGGAAAATTATTGGAATTCTGTAATTTGTCATTTCTTGACTAATGTCAAAATGTATATTTTGGGTGTCAAATGGTCTCCTTTCATAATTCTGAAAAATATAAAGATATACTGGAGACACAATCACTATGATTCCAAAGCACTTCTATTGCAATAAATTACCCATAGTTAATTGATTAAATATTTTTCTACCAGTTAGAAATTCCAGGTTGATTGGTAGTCATAAATCATTGCATTTATCTTATACAAATAAACATGCAATTTTTTAGATCCATTGAAATAGAGTACAATAGGAAAAAAAGCATACACATTGCAAATGATTTGATGGTGAAACCATATAAAAATTTTACAAAATAGCTTCAGTCCTTAGAGAAAATACACAATATACTTAAAATTAGACAATGTGCAAGTCCTATTCGAACAATTTCTATTATCCAAGTAAAAATATAACTCTTTATCATTGTGAATTGATTTGAGAAATACAAAAACATCTATTTAAAAAGATGAGTCACTAATTGTTGTAGACCATTACACACTTCAAAATCTTAAATGCAGGACAAATTCTTAATTTGACCCACTGAAAATACTCTCTGCCATCTCATCTTTTTAATGAAGTCTCCAGGAACAGAACTATTCCGGTAGGTATCATAAGAAAGAATTTATGGAAACCACACAAAATCTTTGAGATATTCTTTTGGAGATATGTAAATGGCATAAGTGAAAAAAAACCACGCTATTATTTTAGTTTCCTAGGCTGCTTCAGCAAATACCATGAAATACATTGGCCTTAACAATGGGGGTTTATTGGCTTACAAGCTTATAGTTTTTAGGTTCAGAAAAATGTCCAAATCAAGGCATCACCAGGTGATGCTTTCTTTGCCAAGACTGGCTGCTGACAATCCTGGAATCCTCTGTCACATGGCAAGGCACATGACAGTATCTGCTGGCCTCTCCCTTCTGTTCCAGATTTCCTTGCCTTCAGCTTCTTGCTTCTGTGACTTTCTTTGTCTTCATCCCATTAAAAAGGATTCCAGTTAGAATATTAAGATCCACCCTGGGCCATGACTTAACTGAAGTAACCTATTCAAAAGGTCAAACTTACAATAGTTTTCCACCCATAGGAATGGATTAGCTTTAAGAACATAATTTTCTGGGATACCTACAAGTTCAAACCACCACAATCATTAAAATATGTTTGCAATTATATCTAAGAATAAATGTTTTTGAAAAAGTTATACAGGCCACAAGTTTCATTCATTTATTAAAACAATAGATATCAGAAAAAGTCATACAGGCCACAAGTTTCATTCATTTATTAAAACAATAGATATCGATTACTTATAATGTACCAGGCATTATTCTTTGTTCTGAAGATAAAATAGATAAGGTCCCTCCTTTTATACAGGTAATTGGTAGTGGGAAGGGGCACGAATGGTATTGCTCATTATATGGACAAGATAATTTCATTCAGTGATAAGTGCAATGAAGGGGATAATGGGATCTCCTAGAGAGTGATGGAAGGAGGCTGGCCGATTAGACCACTGTGGAAGTGGTGCTGATGCTGAGGCTGAGCTGCACAGAGATCTTACTGTAAATAGACAGAGGGCAACTTCAGGCATTTTAGATATCTAGTAATTAGGTCAATGGGAAATTATGCAAGCTCACCAATATTGATAGAAATACAAATCAAAATCCTCAGCTTCATCTCTTAAATCAAGTTCAAACAGGTAATAAAATATACTCTGAACTGTTTAGAACAAAGTGAAACCACTGCCCTCACTCACAGCAGGGGTTAAGAACAAAACTGTACATACCTTTTATCCATTAGTTCCTCCATGAGTTCCCATGTTGAGGAAGAAATATAAATGTAGGGAAATATGAATCTGCTGGATAACATTTATTTTAGTAATATTTGTATTTTGGGAAAATGGTAAACAATTTATTTCATTTTAGTTTAGTTTAGTGGATAAATAAGTGCATTTTGAAGACTCCACTCTTTGTACTACTATGCAGTCACTAAAATGGTCATTATAAATGTTATGTATAAACACAGCAACAATGAGAAAAAAAATGAAATAAAATAATAAAAAGCAGCCTACAAAATTTTTAAACTGTAAGCATATGTAAGAAGTATGAATTTCTATTTCTTAATTTTTTTATTACTTGACTATCAAATTATAGTAGGAGGTCAAAATTTCCAATTTCCTCTCCTAGAAAATAATCAAGCTATAGTCAATCAGTGTGCATCTTAGGTAGACAATTTTCTATTTTCTACCTTCTGCTTTTCCCAGTTCCTTACATGAGGTCCTCGGATACCCCTCTCTACCTTTCTCCTGTTCTTCCTATTTAGTGTTCTAATCTTGAAGGAGTCTGACTCCTTATCCCAACCATTCTCTGGGTTTTGGAATGTAGCCCTACTCAGAGTCCACGTCCAAGCCACAAATAAAACATTTCTTAGGTCCTCATCCCAAACTCTGGGTCTCTGTGGTAGACAGAATTTTGCTACCCATGATTACTGCCCCCTGGTATTACTCCTGTGGTTATGTAATGTGGCAAAAGGGACTTTGCAGATCTAATTAATGTTACAGATTAGCTGGCCTTAAATTAGGGAAATTATTCTGGATTGTCTGGGTTAGCCAAAAGTAATCCCACAATTCCTTTAAAAGCAGAGGAGGAATGCATAGAGATTTGAATCATGAGAAGGATTCCATGCACCATTCCTGACTTTGAAGATGGAGGGGACCACAAGCCAAAGAAGATGTACAGTCTTTAGAAGCTGACAGCCAGAAAGAAACAAGGACCTAAATCCTGCCACTGCATGGAACTGAATTCTGCCTAATTTTCTGCAGAGGAATGAGTCTGGAAGCATTTTCTCTCCCACGGCCAACATAATAGTCTAGGCTGGCTGACATCTTGAATTTGGCCTTGTGAGGCCATAAGCAAAGAACCCAGTTGAGCACACTGTGCCCAGACTTTTGGCCAATAAATGAAACACTTGAAAATTAATCATCCCTATTCACATAACACTAGCTGACATCTATGTCATTTCCCTCATCAATCTATCTCTTCTTGTTATATGACAGTATAATACAAATGCAGGCCAAATAGATTGCCCAGTGAAATAGAAAATCTTGCAAAAGTCATAGGATTTTATAAAATTGGTGAAAGTGATAGTAGAGCCTTCCTAAATGAGAATCATGCAGAGTTAAAACGTTTAACAACAGAGAACGAAGCAATCAGAAAGAATAATGGATTTGCTTTAAGCAGTTGTTTTTTTTCTGATACTAATGACCAATCCTTTGCAGTTAACCAGTACTTCCTGTTGTGTATCCAGTTCCCTTAACTGGATTATCTTTGGTTGTATCCCATCCAATTTATCCCAGCTCCCTGGAGACAGGATCTTGTCTGTCCAGCCTCATCTTTTCAATGGAAGCCTACTAGTAGTTTTGCTCTGAAGTGTCTCAACTTTCTTTTCTTCTTCCCAATTATCCTTAACTTACCAAGATCTTAGAATGTTTTACACAGGAGCTGAAAATCTGTTATCACAAATGTGATCTCTTGGATATTGTTTTTTTCCAAGTATAAATTCCCTTGTAGATAATTTTCATTTTGGTGGAGATGTTGAATGTTTTTTCACAAGATGCAATCATTTCCTGTTGTTGGAGAGACTGAGTTATGTCCTATCTGTTCTCCCCCTTTCCCCATGAAATAGTACTACCTCATTCCCAGTGTTGAAAAGAAAGATGTCTGAACCTTCCTCACAGATGGTGTGCCATATGACTAAATTCTGGCCAGTGGAAAATAAGGTTCTCTTCAACTTGCTGAAAGTGTCCATAATGGGCTAGAGAATCCTTCTCGCCTCTCTTTCTCACTGACTGAAATATGGGCATGATGCATGGAACTACATTGGTCATCCTGGACCATAAGACAGAAGCAACAAGGTAGGTGAAGCCTAGGGTTCCTGGTGATTTTGGAGTTGCCATATGAGTACTGGGCTTCCTAAATGTTCATAAGGGAGAAATATCTTTCAATCCTGTTTAAAAAACAGATATTTTGGGTTTTCTGTCATGGTTAAGTCATTCTGAGTAATATACTCTATATTGTCAATTTGATTAAGGCTTAAATGATCCTGATTGATAACAAATAAGATATTCATATCAGAGGAGGGTGAAAACTCAGTATCTTGTCATTTTTGACACCTCTATTTTCTAATAGAATAATTGGTTTGCTTGGGTTTATGTATTTCTTGGATTTAACGTTCTTTTAAAACAGCATTATCTTTGTAACTAGAATGGCTATTGTGCATTGTTCTAGAACTGATTTAGAGATCTTAAATTCTACTTCCACTTTAATTTACCTGTAGATACCTTCTTTTTTCCCTTTCCTCCCTCTGCTGCTTATTTCCTGTTCTTTCCTTCTTTTGCTGCTGCTGCTGTTTCTCTTCCATATACAAAGGGGGATTTTTTGTTCCTTTTAAGAGAATTGCTTTTTAAAAAAAGTGGAAAATATGCCAGTTTGTGGATACATACCTGTGGGAAACCTAGTTCAGCATTCTCATACACCTCTCAGTTTCCTAATCTACATGGCAGTGATGCTGGCAACAGCATACAAGGCACAGGGTACTTAGAAGTTAAGGGCTGTTTCTACTCCACTCCCTTTATTCTGAAGCATAAGTCTTGAAAACCTTAATGATTCTTCCTTATGGGTACAATTATGTTGTTTAGTGAACACTTGTGATTTTGTTTTAGCTTACTAAATGGACCCCAAAGAAGGGTCTCTACCATCTGTGGTTCTGAACACCTCAAAGAATAGTTATTTGTTCTTGAAGAAGAACAGATAGCAGAGAGAAGTAGCCTCTGAACACACGCCAACCCCTGTCTATGTCTTTATTTATTTTTTTATTTGTGCTCTTCAGCCTGACTCATTTCAAGTGTCTTGTCTTCAAGTTTACTGGTTCTTTCTTCTGCCTGTTCCAGTCTGCTCTAGAAACCCTTCTCCTGGGGAGTTTTCATTTCAGTTATTTTGGTCTTCAACCCCAGTAGTTCTGTTTTTATCCTTTTTAAAATTTCTTTCTCTTTACTTAGATTCTCATATTGTTCATTCACTGTTTTCCTGATATCCTTTAGTTCTTCCTCTGTGCTTTCCTTTATCTTCTTCAGTACTTTTATGATTCTTTTTTTTTTTTAAAGGAGGTACTGAGGATTGAACCCAAGGCCTTGGATATGGGAAGCAGGTGCTCAACCATTGAGCTACATCTACTCCCCAAATTAGAGGTTTTTGTTTTTTTTAAAGAAGGTACTGGGGATCAAATCTGGAACCTTATACATGGGAAGCAGGTGCTCAACCACTTGAGCTACATTCACTCCCCAAGATCATTTTTTAAAAGGCTTTGTTTAGCATATCCACATTCTTGTCTTCTACATTGAAGTTCTCTGTATTTTTATCCTCTTCCTTTGGATGGGCCATTATTGCTTCTTTCTTTGCTTGTCTTGTACTCTTACTACACATTGTACATTTTAATATTTTAAAATGTTAAGTCTGGGATTTACTCTCTGGGATATATGTTTCTTGGTTTTGTAACCAGCTGGTGATGAGACAGAGATTTTCTTGAGCTTCAGCTCTCCTATCAGGAAGGTCTTTGAAGGGGAATGCAGTGTGCACAGTTTTTCGGCATCTGTTTTGTCTTGGGCTTTTCCTTGTTACGGTTTCCCTTCTGTTTCCCAGGGGACAACTCTTTTTCTTCTGGGTATTTCAAGCCAGAGTCCCTTGTCCCAGACTGTCCAGCTCTGTAGTTTTTACATTTCTTTCATTGTCTCATGCTGCATTTGCCTACAGGTCTAATTCTGAGAGGAAGTCACCCAGGAAAGACTTTCCCAGGTCACTCTTTTCCAGCCCAAGCAGGGCTAAGATCCATGAAGTAGGTACAGTCCAGATCCAAAACGCCCTGTGGAGGAGGACCCAAGAAAAACCCCCAAATCTTCTCCGATGGCCCCCCAAAGCTGAGCTTTCCAGACCTGCCCAGTAAATGCAGCCCTTCAGCTAACTGACCCCTGCAGCCCTGAGGAAGTGCTATGTCTTTATGTTTCCACCACCTCCACCACCATCTGGGGATGGTTGAAACGTGGCTGCTGCTACCTTTTTCCAAGTTGAGATTGAAAGAAGGGCTGCTGCCACCTTTGTTCTGGATGGGTTGAAACAATAGTTGCCCTCACAACTTGGACCCTGGAATCCGAATTCATCAACCAAAAGTCAATATCAGTGATGGGCCATGCCAACCCCTGTTTTCGGGAAGAGGATTTTTTTTGGGTCTTTCTGTCACCAACAGCTAGGGGGCTGGACCCTGTGGCAGCTTGCCATGAAAGAGGGGGATAGGTACCAGTAGTCACTACATGGAGAGAACAATTTACAGATCTTTAAAGTAATTTATTAGCCTCTTCCTCCCGCACTTCCCTAGATGCTGTACAGTGTTCTTCTGTCCTATGGAGTTTCAAAATAATTGTTTCAGACAGTTCCTGCCCATTTAATAGTTGTTTTGGTAGAAAACTCCTGTGCCACCTTCTTCCCTTGAAGTTCTCTTATGTGTATGCCTTTTAAACTTGGAGCTTGTAAGTTAGAACTTAGGGATTTAGCAAAATACTCTTCCTCTTTTGGGTGGTGATTATAAGAATAAAAGTTTAAAGCAGTAGGTAGAATAAAAATTACTGGTAACAAATTTGATTGTGTTTTGTATTTGCAATCATCCTAGAAATAGATATCATAAGACAAGGAAATTATTTTTTTTTTGGGGGGGTGCATCTTTATAAATATGTCTTCTTTATTATTATTAAATTGGAAGTTGATGTTAATGTGCTCTTCTTTTTGTTTTTAATGAATTATCTTATTTATTTTATTTATTTTTCTCCCCTCCTCCCTCTGCCCCTCGGTATTCTTGTGCTCACTCTCTACTCTCTGTGTCTGTTCATTGTGTGCTCATCTTCTTTGTAGGAGGCATTGGAAACAGAACTCAGGACTTCCCATGTGAGAAGGAGGTGCCCAATGGCTTGAGCTACCTATGCTTCCACTTGTTGTGTCTTTCATTGTGTTTCCTGGCTTTGTCTCTTTGTTGCATCATCTTGGTGTGTTAGTGCACTGTGACAGCCCATCATGCCAGCCTCCATCTTGTTCATCTTCTATAGGAGGCACTGGGAACCAAACCTGGGACCTCCCATGCAGTAGATGGGTGGCCAACTTTTTGAGCCATGTCTGCTTCCCAATGTGCCCTTCTTATGTATTTTGAATATTGCTATTTTTGGTGTATATTGTATTAGTATGAAATATATTTTAAGGTGATTTTACATCAGTTTTCTTTCAGATCTTATAAAATAGTTTAGATATTGATGGTCTAGTTTCAATAAACATATTTCATACATCACAATTTCCTAAATTCTGAGATGTCCTAAATATTTCCTTTTAATACTACAAAGTATATTATTTTTTCCCAAACTCCTCGAATACTGATTAGGGTGCCTTTGTATACTATATTTTGGGCAAGGAGATTTATGGAGTTTTGGGCTCCCAAATTTACAAAAGCTTTCTTTTAAGTTCTTTTACTTCAAATTATTTATAATCCTCTTTGGGAGTTACTTATCACAAAATCCACTGGAAGTAGGGCATGAAAATGGTAATATAAAGAATCTCAGACCCAGAGAAATCTTATGACTTACAGTATTAGTCATCTAAAGGGGTTCTGACTAAAAGTACCAGAAATCTGTTGGCTTTTATAAGGGATATTTATTTGAGGTAAAAGCCTACAGTTTCAAGGCCATAAAGAGTCCAACTCAAGGCTGCTTTCTCACCAAAGTCAATTGCCATATGTTGAAGCAAGATGGCAGGCTACCTCTGCCTGGTCTCTCCTTCCTTCTTCCTCTTAAGGCTCCACGGGCCCAGCTTCTTTCAATCTCAGCTGTAGCTGGCTAGGACGTGTCTGTCAGGGCTTCCTCAGCTACTCAGTCACTCTGTTTTCTTCAACTGCAAATTACCAGGCAAATGGCTTCTCTGTCTTTGGGCTTTAGCAGTTTGAGCCTTCTCTCCTCTGGCATCTATGGAATTCTCTCTCTCTACCATGTCTTCTTCCATATGTCTTTTTCTGTGTATTTTCTTGAGTGAGTGTCCATTTATATCAGCCCACCAAAGCCCCCAAAAGGGTGGGAACTCAACCTTGAGTAATGCCCTACTGATGTCGTTGAATCAAAGCCCTAATCTTATATCAAATAAACTTAAAACCTTTGAATTTAATACAATCAAAGGACTTCACATCCAGAAGAACAGACCAGTTTTCAAACATAATTTTTCTCTTTTTGGGGATTCATAAATAATGTCAAACTACCACACTTACCCAGAACCATGATTAAACCTTTTAATTTTTGTTCCAATGTGGTGGATATCAGCCTAGTCAGTGGCACTTTCTTTCACCACAACACTGTGCCTATTTTGTAACTTGACTTTTACCAATATCCCTCTGGTTTACTTGTTCACCATTTCTTTGGAGATTTTCTTTGAAGACTGACTGAAGGCAAGAGCACAGGGGAATGTTTTAGGTCATGCTTTAGTAAAAACTGCTTATTTTCTTCCATCAGGGATAGGAAAGTCTTGTTTGCCTTGTAACTCTTCTTTCAGGCCAGGTGTCTCTTGAGACTGAGCACAATCTAAGCCCAGGAAATGTACAGAAATGTAAATCTGTAAATGTATGGATGTATATATTTTTAAAGAAAAAATGAATGAAGACATTAGAGCAAAAGAAAAATGAAAGTACAGAAAAATATAAGGAAGTCAGATATGACAGTATAAAAGACACATGTTTTTAAGCTGCACTGGCCATCAGTAGATGTCAAATTTCATTCTGAGCTTCCCAGGAAGTCCAAGCAAAGAATGAACTTTTGCTTGCTTGCTATGTAATTCACAGTGTCTACCATATATGCCAGATGCTCAGGAGAACAGAGACTAGAGGAAAGTTCCTACTTGAGAAACTTAATAGAGAAACCACTCTGTAATATGAATCACATCCTCAAAAACAGTTTTGTAGGACTGTTATTTTGGAGAAATGGAATGATACAAAGGACAATTCAATAAATATAATTGTGCCAGAATACAGAATGATATAATCCAATAATCCAGTTGTCTGCAAGTTTTCATTTACCCCTACCTTGGTTTCTAGTAGAGGGAGTGGAAGAAATGAGGTGAAATCAGTGCTTCTTGTTAATCATTTGCTCCTTCAATTCTTTTGTTATGTGAGTCATTAGATAAAATTGCTCCTGAGCATAAGACCAAAGGTTGACTCAGCTATTTTCTTCTGTACTTCTAGAGGTAACAAACTGGAGTAGCAAGAGACAATTACAGTTCTTTTTTTTTTTTTTTTTGAGCCCATTTTCTCAAGTAAAACTGAAGGAAAAGGACTTGTTTTGTTAGTTACTTTGGTATTTTAGTAAAGGGTGAAATCAAGATAGAAGGAATGAATGAATTTCAGACATGTTGACTGTAAAAGGCCTTAGCTTATTATTATTTATATGCATATAAATAAAAGATTTAGAGCTTCAGAGAGAAGCCAGGATTACAAATAAATATTTGGAAGTCATCATCCCATAGATGAAAGTAGAAATTATGAGGAAGGGGAGAATGCCAAGAAGAATAGAGTAGTTAATAGCTTTGAAAACCAAGGAGATACCAAGTAGGAAAGAACAGGATGTGGTCCTCCAGTTCAGCACATGGAGAAATTGTGACTGTCTCAGTGTTCTCTGCCAAAGGTGAAAGGTGTCAAGAGTGCAATTACATGGTCTCAATCACTAGGAAATGAACTAGGTCATAGTTAATTTTGGGAGCTAGAGATAGAACTATCCTTAAAAAACACCTTTGTCATAAAATTATTCAGTAACATTTAAGTTTATTTGAACAAGGGCAACAGTTAAAATCACTGTGTTTTGACTGACACAAAAGATATAACTATTTTGCGGTCATTCCAGAATGGATCTAAGATCGGCAACTCAGAACAAAAGGTCCACATTGGCGCTACATAAATAGCCATCAGGGGAGAAATATAAAGCATATTATTTAGAAAGCATTTCTTCAGCTTTTGATTCTTATGTAAATCAATTTCCTTCTTCTCTACTACCTCCCCTCCTCCTCCCTCCCTCCCCCTCTTTGTCATTTTAGGGTGATTAGGCTATGGTTGTTTTTTTGTTTGTTTTTGTTTTTTGTTCATCTTTTAAATAACCAGAAGTTTGGTAAGTGGAAAGAGCACTAGAATACAAACTAAGAGGTGATTTTTGTTATAATTCTCCCAACTGGTTTTTCAATCTGGACACATTACTTCACTTTGTGTTTGTGTCATAAACAAAATGATGTTTTATGACTTAATGGGACTCTAAGTTTTCTTCCAAACTCTAAAATTCCATGAAAAACAACATACATGGCATTCCTTGCTTAAAGCCCTTTAATGCTTTCTTATTAAACCTACACAAAAAATTCAAGCTAAAGAGTGGTGGCTTTCTGAGTCCAGAGGGACTCATCAGTTGTGATTTCAGTGGTGCGCTGTGGCAGGCAATAGGAGAATTGTCCTAATATTTCATTTATGTAATTTTTGCTTACCTTCTCCACTGATTGTAAGCTCCATGAAGTCAGTGATAATATCTGCTTTATTGACCTTGTTATTCTCAATGCTTAGCATTATCTGGCATGTAGTTGTTGCTGATTCAATTTTTTTGAATGAATGATTTATTTTAGTAGCAAACAGTGCCTTGAGTTCTGCAAAAGAGCCTTTTTAAATACAACTTCAGAAAGGAATGTCTGAAAACAACAAGACAATCATGATACTGGTAGTTCTACTTCATTATAAAAAATATTTTTCCCACTCCAGTTTAGGTAAAATTAGATTATTTTCCTATAAAAATGATCAACCAAGAGAAATGGCATTAAATATTATTTAGAAGAATAAGGCACACTAGACATGGAAGGATTCCTTTTAACAGTATTAGGAATTGTCATTTAAGTCCTTCAAACATCTGGTAAGATGTATCACTATAAAACATTCTTAGAATGATCTAAATCTTGTTCATTTCTATTGTTGTTTACTTTATGACCACCATTCTTGTCTATGGGTCTCATGTTTGAAATATAGAATATCAAAATTTTATGGAATACATAGTCACTACAAATGCTATCATTAGGTTTTAGCTACTCCATACCTTACGCCGTGCTAGTCCTTTCTGAGCTGGTAAGGGCAACAAAACAAAACAAAAATATGTCTTTACTAGAAGGTTTATCTGTAAGAAATCCCAAACGTCTCTGATTTCCTAACAACAGTATGTCCATCTGAGATAGCATTTCTCTGATTTTCAAACTCCCTTTGCTGAACAATCCCTGATTATCTTCCCATCTCTCACAGTTTACTTAAAAATTTTTGTCTCTGATGTCAAGATCACATACTAAAAAAATCCTCTGACTCTTATCAATTAATATGCTTAGTTCATCTTCCAGAAGTGAGTAAATTTTACACTTTTTAAATCCTTTTTATCCCTTCATGATCTTAGAAATGAACATTCAGATAATTCTATCTAAATTTAAAAAAAATCTTTGTACTGTACAGTAGTTCTCTTCTTTTGGATTATTACATGAAAATCAATATTAGGATATTGGGATAAGAGCTAGCACTGCTTCCTTTCCTCGGTTGTAATTTTATCCATTTAGACTAAATTTAATAAGGTCTTGATGTTACAAGTGAAAAATGAAAATTATTTAAGTACCTTTGCTAGGCCAAACCAATCAAGACAAACTTTCCAACTGAGAAGATACCTTCTCCCTTTGTGTCAGTGCTTATGGCAATACAAAACCAAAGTTCTAAGAGCAGCAACTTGTAGTTTGCAGGATCTTTTTAAAAAAATGGATAGAAGAAATAAAATATTTCATAACTCAGGAAAATTGAATTAAGTTTTGAGGGGAAAAATAGGTATATTGGGGAAAGAAACCTACCATCATGCTTGTCCTTGGATGCTTGATAGAAATGTGCAATCCTTTGTGTGGCGTTTCTGAAGGAGCCGCTAGTAGGCTGATCAGAACATCAACACCCCAGCATAATGACTACATCTTGTCAATGATTCCTGAGGGGTGGGGCAATCTCTGGCTGTTAGTCCCAAGCTGCTGTGGAACTCAAATGCCATTGAGATATACAAAATGAAATTCTACTAGCAACTTAAAAATTGTTTTAAAATTAGATATTCTGGTAGTAGGTCTCACATAATTTATGAAAAAAATCATCTAAATTCTGTTGGTAAGCAGTGAATTATTTATGGAGTTTCTTTATTCAGTACATTCATTCATTGCTTTCACATGTTAATAGCTATCCGCCCACTGTTCCCTCTGAATTGCATCTTAACAAGATTATGCCCCTTTTTCTAATTTATTGAGCTAGCATGGGATATATTTATATAAAAATTAGCTGCTTAAATACTTCCTTGATGAAAAACATAGCTGTTGTAATTTCATTATGAATTTTAATCAGGGAAAAAATGATCTTTGAAATTTTCTCCTACCTCATTTTATATTTGTGTGTGTGCTTCTCTCTTTATATGATTAGAAATCTTTGTAATTTAATTAAATTTTATATAAAAAAGTGACTGACAGCAAAAAATTTGTTTTGAAAAAAGTAAGGAAACAATTAATAGATTAATATGGCTAAAGGAAGGACTGATTTCTCTGAAAAGACTAAGTTTTCCAGTAGAGTACATCAATTTCACAATAAAACAGATTCTGGTTTGCTTTTGGTTTAGAAAAAAATTATCTGAAGCTAATCCAAAAATGCCCTGTGCTTCGTTTCCTTTGATGCAAGGTTCCAAGCCTTTGGGGATTCGATGTAATTGTTGCCAATCTAACAAGTACCTTTTTGTACAATATCTAAAATACCAACTCATGGAGATGATTTTCTGATAAGGTGAACCAAATTTTTGACTTGCCTGAAAACAAGATGTGGCTGTTTGAAGACTATAAAAACCTGTGAAGCTTGAAGGAAGGTTTCCGATAAATCATTGCTCCTCAAATCTTAATGTAGGATAGAATCCACCTGAGGGCTTTGTTAAATGAGTATTTTCAAGTTATTCCCAAAGATACTTATCCTAGAGGTACAGACAAGTCTTGGGAATAAATGGTGATGAAAACTGCCAAGTGATTTTCATGCCGGCTGTCCAAGAGGCACATGAAAATGCAGAGAATGCTTTTCAAATTACTAATGCAATTGCTCAGTTAAATGTCATGAAGAAAATCTATTAAGAGCACGTCTACTTTAACTAGAAATTTGCAGTATAGTATATTTATTTCTGACTTTTTGCACTTACTGCTGGCAAAGGTTAAAATTTGAGGTTAAAAAATAAAGAAGTCAGAGAATATAAATGGAGTAGCCTTAAGAAAACTAGCACAGCGATAGCGTTTTTTTTGAAAAATAATAATGAAAAGTTCCACTGGCATAACTGGCACTTATGTTATAAAATAAAAAACCATTTTTGTTGCTGTTGTTGATATATCAGAAAATATGACATTAGAGGGACAATATTGGAAAATTATAGATAATTGAAGAGATTAATTAGTCACAAACATTTTCCAATTTGTACCACTTCATCATACAATTATGTCCCCCAAAGTGTCATTTCCACTTTCACTGTTTTCCTATTCAGTGGTTTTTCAATGCCCAATCATCATATCACGATGACTTATTTTCATAAAGAATATTTTCTGAATCATTGAACTTTATAGGCCAGAATGAAAACTTTGAAAGCATTTAGTTCAATGGTCTCATTTTACATAAGGAATCTGATTTGCAGATTGCTTAAATGAATGTCTAATATCCCCAGAAAGCACAAAGTCTGGGACAAACATTTATATACTATTCATTTATTAGGGGTGCAATCCTAGGAAAGTAGGAGTAAGGGAGAAAGGCAGGGAATGCAAATATGAGTGTGCATTATCCAGCTGGCCACGCCTTGGTACCAAGTTCAACTGATTGCTTGCGTTTTGCAGGAACATATTACAAGAGGGTATATGAATGAATCTTTCTCAGATCAGATCAGTGTGTCCAGGAGAAGAAATGAATTTCTCCACTGGCTCTTACTTCCCAAGGTTGTCCCATGGGTGTCAATTCCTCTATGTTTCCAGTCTGCTTACTTCATTGGTGACAGAGAAACCTTGGGGCAAGAAGTTAGAATTCTCTGGTGCAGACAGGAGAACTAGCAACTTTGTTCTCTGTGAGGTTGGTGAGTGGTGACATTTGTTGCCTTGGCAATGCCTAGAGTAAAACAAGTTTTCAAGGGCCTTAGAGATGAGTGAGGCCAAGAGGATGTGATGAGGCACAAAATAGGTTTATTCCAGTGACTTTCCCTCTAGTTATGGCAGAACCAAGGCTAGAACCTACTACTAAGAGATGCTTTTTTATTTTTTAAGTTCTGATCATTATTTTTTAACCATGTCAAATAATAAAGGGCAAAGCAGCTGATCTCTGTATTTATTTATTTTTTCCAGAAAAAGTGATTTTAATGTTCTTAATAAAAGAAGGAAATGACATATGTATCTGGCAATATGGCAGATTAGATCACTGAAAATCCCCTGAGACAAAATTCTTGATCAAAATATTGGAAGCATACTGTTGTAGCATTTGAGAGAGGTTCAATTATTTGCGTATAGAAAGGCCAGGACTCAGGAATAATTTTGAGAAGGAAAAATGGTTTATTACAGCCGGCCGGACTCAGGAGCTTTCTGTTGCAAACCTGAGCCCCGAACAAGATTTTCAAGTTCCTTTTATACATGGTGGGGAGTCAAATGGTGCTTTTATCAAAGAAAACTACTTTCTTTCTTAGTTAAGTCTTTGCCTGAGTACCAGGTAGATTTTGAATTAACATATTGCCCACATCTCAGGTGAGCGTGAATTAGCATCTTGCCCACAATCCGTCTGGATGCAACCCTGAATACACATTCAGTCTTGCATCCTTTCTGAACATTCAAAGCCCACATCATTTAACTGGATTTCTAGAGACTAGGCACACTTGGATACAGAATTAGATGATTTTGAATTTATGCACAGGCTATATTATATTTCCCATTCATACATACAAGCATGAAAAGACATAAAAGAACATTCAGAGCAGCTTTATTAATTAAAATAGGATGGGAAAAATACACCTAATGTAAACTATGGGCTATAGTTAATAGTACAGTTTTAATATTCTTATGTCAATTGTAAAAAAAAACACCATACTAAGGCAAAGTGTCAACAATCAAGTGTTATTTGGGAAAGCTGTATTTTTACATAACTTTTCAGTCAACAAGTTCCATCAAAAAAATTAAAAAACCCAATAAGATGGACAAATAAATTGTGCTATAGTAAATGGATAATAAACTACAATGGTTTAACTACTCATACCAACAACATGGTTAAATCTCACAATCATAATGTTAAGTGAAAGAAGCTAGATAAAAATGAATACATATATATAATAAATTTATATTGTATACACTTAAAAATCAGACAGACTAAAGAATGTTAGAAGTCAGTATAGTGGCCAATGGTTTGTTTTGGGGATTTAGTGTCTGGAAGGAGCAAGTTGAATGCTCTTCTAAGATCCTAGTAATGTTCTTTATATTCATCTGGGTACTGTTTATATGGGTGTGTTCCTTTTGTGAAGTTCATTGAGCCATGTACATAATTTATAGACTTCTCTATGTTATAATATGAAAATGATTATTAAAATATGATTGCTAAGATTAATAATTTATTATTTGTGACAATGCCATTTTGGGGCATATAAAAATGTTCTTGTTTTTTAGAGAAGCATAATTATATACTTAGCAGTGTCAAGATGTTTTTAATTTACTTTAAAAGTATCAGCTAAAATCAATACAGTGAATTTTAAAAAGTTATGAGCAAGGGTTCAAAATATATCTTCAGTTAAAAAAAATAGAGAAAACTATGAACTATTTTAGGTAACGCATTTGAAAACTTATGAAGTGAATTTTATCCAGCAAAATAGTACATATCAAACTGTCTAAAGAAGAAGTAGAAGATCAAAATTATACTATAAACATTAAAGAAATTTAATTCGTAGTTAAAAATCAATCTAAAAATCACAAAATCACTAGGAACCAGATTATTAAAAAGAAGAGTTTTAGGGATCATTCCATGAATTGGGAATGCAAATCTTTTTCAAATTCTTTCTGAGAATAAAACAAGGGCATCATTATTATGAAGCAAATATAATCTTGATAGCAAAACCAGACAGAGGAGTTAAGAATGAAAAATTTAGGTAATCTCATGAAGTTAAATGCAAAAATCCTAAAAATATATTAGCTAACCAAATCTAGCAAAAGATATACAGTATTACAGACATACATCATGAACAAGTCAGGTATATCTTAGGGAATTGAAAAAAGTTTAACAAAACATCTTTTAATGTGTTCACCTTCACAGTGAAATTCAATAAAATTTAACACTCCTTTATGATTTTAAAAGACAGATAACAACAACAACAAATCCTCTTAGTATGTAAGAAATAGAAGGGAACCTTGTTAATTTGATAGAGGTTAATGATCAAAACCTATAGCAAAAATCTCGGGAGGACAGTGTCAGAGTAGGCAGGCAAGGCTCAGCTGTCTTACAAAAACAATGGAGAAAGGGATAAAAGCTGTCCGAGGGACATGCTTTGGGGGTCAGCAGACCAGGACATAATGTGCAACCCTCAGGAGGGTGAGGAACAGAGAGAAAAAGAACCTAAATTGACAACCATGAGTTACTGAACCTCAGCAGTGGCCAGGAAGGGCACCCATACCCCACCTTCAAGGTAAGCAGCCTGGATAAAACCCATGGCCCACTGCAGCCAACTGAGAGTCAAATGTCTTCCTGCCAGGGAAAAAGTAAGGTGGGGCAGAGGGCAGAGAGTAGTTTTCTGTCGATGAATTTGGCCAGTAGAGCCCACCTTGAATTTTGACTCTGGCCAGACCAGAAACACTGGCAAGCAGAGGTTGAAAGAAACACCTCTGTGGAAAGTTTCACTTATGACTGCCATCTCCTGACAGGCTGGGAAAATGCAAGAGAAAAACTACTTTTAGATTTCTCTTAACCTGAACTCCTGGGAGAAAGTTTGTTCCATACTAGTGAGTTCCTGTCCAGATTTTGTTAACTTAAGCAGGGCAATTTTAAAGACTCAGAATAAGTTGAACCAAAACTTAAAAAAAAAAACAACAACTAGGCAAGAGAGAGAAACTGATCATCAGAGTAAATTCACCAACATATTCAGTTGCTTAGACAGCAGCAAAAATTTACAAGCCATGTTAGGAAACAGTAAGAAATGGCCTAGCTGTCTATAAGAGACTCATCTCAGATGTAATGCCCCAACCAGGTTGAAACTGAAAGGTTGGAAAAAATATTCCACATAAATAGTAACTAAAAAAGAGCTGGAGAAGTGATACTAATATTGGACAAAATACATTTTAAATGTAAAACTGGGGAAGCGGACTTGGCCCAATGGTTAGGGCGTCTGTCTACCACATGGGAGGTCCACGGTTCAAACCCCGGGCCTCCTCGACCCGTGTGGAGCTGGCCCACGTGCAGTGCTGATGTGTGCAAGGAGTGCCGTGCCACGCAGGGGTGTCCCCGCATAGGGGAGCCCCACGCACAAGAAGTGGGCCTCGTAAAGAGAGCACCAGCATGAAAGAAAGTACAGCCTGCCCAGGAATGGCGCTGCACACACTGAGAGCTGACACAACAAGATGATGCAACAAAAAGAAACACAGATTCCTATGCCACTGACAACAACAGAAGCAGACAAAGAAGAATATGCAGCAAACGGACACAGAGAACAGACAACTAGGGTGGAGGGGGGAGGGATAAAAAAAATGTAAAACTGTTATAAGGGATGAGGAAGTTCAATATGTATTATTAAAAGGGACAATTAATCAAGAAGAAATAATTATAATAAATATTTATGAACCTAACCTGGGTGTCTCAAAGTACGAAGCATGCACTCCCTAAATTGAAAGGAGAACTAGATATCTCTACAATAATAGTTGGAGACTTCAATACACCACTCTCAGGATAAGAGAGAACATCCGCACAGAGGATGTATAAACAGAGAGCTTGAATAATTTGATAAATGAACTAGATCTAACAGATTTTATACCTCAAAACAGGAAGATACACATTCTTTTCAAGTGCTCATGGAGCCTTCTCAGGATAGACCATATGTTATATCACAGGATAGGTCTCAATAAATTAAAAAAGATTGAAATTATATAAAATACTTTATTATCATGATGGAATGAAGCTGGGAATCAAGAATGGACTGAAAAGAAATTCATAAATATACGGAGATTAAATAGCACACTCTTAAATAATCAGTGGATCAAAGAAGAAATTGCAAGAGAATTAAGTAAATATCTTAGATGAATGAAAATGAGATTACAACATATCAAAACTTATGGGACATCATAAAGGCAGTGCTGAGAGAGAAATTTATATCCCTCAATGTTTATGTAAAAAAATATTTGGAAACTACATATCCAATAAGAATTCAAGATGTAACTAGAAAAAGACCTTGAATAAAAGGGGAAAATGGTAAAGATAAGTGAGTTTATATGGCTGAGAGGCTTCAAAAAAGAGTCAGGAGGTCATCAGAGGGGTCGCACATATACATGCCTCAGCAGGATCCCAGAGACAGCCAAAGTAGATATAACTCCAGGTATGTGCTCCTGAGGGCTATGAAGACACACAGGTTCTATAGTCATGGCAGATGGCTCTGGAGTTCAGTGCCTTGTCAGTGGGCCCTACTTTGGAATTTGTATCCCTGAGTGTGATGGAATTGGAGTCAGATGTGACTTTTCTGCACATGCCTCTTCTGTCACTTTTACTGAACCTACAGTTGGCACTGGGGTAGGTGTACACTCGGGAGACTTGAATCTCTGGACTGGCCATGTGCCAGCTGGGCCCTGAGCTTCAGCAGAGACTACAGCAGAGGGAACTCCTATTCTCCCACTCTTTGGACTTACCTAGGTCAGCTAATAGGGAGGTGAAGATGGTCAACCACCACACCAGGAAACCAAGAGTGCCTATAACTGCAAGCAGGAGAATCACATCCATCCACCTGTGGAATGTAAGCCGCCTCTCGATATAGAGGTGGAGTGGATATCACCATTCCAGGGGACACAGGATGGAGGAATAAAATACGGATTAGAGTGGACTTACTGGTATTCTACTCTAGAGATATTGTGACTAGTAATAGAAGAAACTGTGTCATTGATGTGGAGAAAGTGACCACAGTAGTTGCTGAGGGCAGGGAGAGGAAAGAAGGATTTGATGTGGGGGCATTTTTGGGACTTGGAGTTGCCCTAAATGATATTGCAGGGGCAGATGCTGGACATTATATATCCTGCCATAACCCACTAAATGGACTGGGGGAGAGTGTAAACTACAATGTAAACAATTATCCAGGCTGTGCAGCAGTGCTCCAAAATGTGTTCACCAAATGCAATGAATGTGCTACAATGATGAAAGAGGATGTTGATGTGGCAGGAGTGGCAGGAGTGGGAGTTGGCGTAAATGGAAACCTCATATTTTTTAATGCAACATGTTTGTGATCTATGTATCTTCAAAAAATACAATTAAAAAATAAATTAAAAAAGCAAAAAATAAAAATAAGAAAAGAGATCATAGAACTCAACAATAAGAAGATAAGCAATCCAATTTAAAAATGGGCAAAAGAATTGAATAACTTCTCCGAAGAGGAAATGCAAATGGCCAAAGAGTCCATGAAAAAATATTCAACATCACTAGCTATTATGGAAATACAGATGCAAACTATAATGAGTACCATTTCATACCTGTATTAAATATTGACCAGTATTATAATAAAGACAGAAAACTACAAGTGCTGGAAAGGATGTGGAGAACAGGAATACTCCTTCACTATTGGTGGGAATGTAGAATGGTGCAGCCTCTGTGGAAGTCAGTTTGGCAGTACCTCAAGAGGTGGATATAGAACTGCCCTATGATCCAAGAATTCTCTTACTAGGGTTATATTCAGAAGAATGGAAAGAAAGGATCCAAACTGACATTTGCACACCGATATTCATAACATTATTCACAATTGCTAAAATATGGAACCAGCCCAAGTGTCCATCGACAAATGAATGGATAAACAAAATGTGGTATAGATGTACAATGGAATAATATTCAGCTGTAAGAACAAATGAAATCGGGATGCATATGACAACATGGGATTAATCTAGAGGATATTATATTGAGTGAAATAAGCCAGACACAGAAGGATAAATATTGTATTGTCTCACTGATATGAACTAAATGTGATGAGTAAACTCATGGAGGTAAACTCTACAGTATAGGTTACTAGGAATAAATGATGGGTTGAGAATGGGAGATGATGCTTAATGTACACAGCATTATTAATGAGGTTAATTGTAAAAGTGTGAAAATGAACAGAGTTAAGAGTAACGCATTAGAATGACTACAACAGTGCTGTTTTATAAAAGTGATTGTTGTTGAAAGGGGTAGTATGTGGAAGTAAATGTCAACTGATAGGAAACTAGAGAATAGTCTAGGGACTGTATAACAGTGATTTCAGTGGTAGATGAAGATTGTGGTTAATAGTATAAATATAAGAGTGCTCTTTTTTTACAATGTGCCAAGAATATGGTAAAACATGGGAGAATTACAACTAATGTAACTTATGTACTGTAGTTAACAGTGATATTGTCATATTTTTCAGCAGCAGTGAGTTTTTTTCGATACTAAGGGACAACAATAAGGGATATGGGGTTTTTCCTTTTTGAGTAATGAAAACATTAGAAAAATGACTGAGATGATGACAGCACAACTCTGTGATGAAACTGACAGCCATTGAGTGTACACTTTGAATGGCTTGTACAAAGCCTGGGACTGTATTACACAGGGAATCCAGTGGTGGATGACGGACCGTGGTTAACATTACAAATATGACAACATTTTCTCCTGAATAATAACAAATATGTAATGCTAATACAGGCTGTTAATAATTGCGTGGGTTGGGAGAAAAATACATCAAATATAAGATATGGGCTATAGTGAGTAGTAATATCCTGATGATATTCTTTCATAGTTTGTAACAAATGTTTCACAAAACTGCAAGATGTTGGTTTTGGGGAGGCATTTGGGAGCCTTGTCTGATGATATGCATGTTTGTTTTGTTAATTCTCAAATTTTACTATACATTTATTGTTTTTATATGTTCTATGAATGATATACTTCAAAATTTTTATTTAAAAAAACCTATACAAAACAGATAATTGACATTGAAATGATAGAACCATTTTCTAAAAATCAGAAATGAAGCTTGGGTGCCTGCTATCACTCCTTCTATTCATTGTTGGAGGTCCTAGCCAGTGCACTAAAACAAGAAAAATATATTTAAAAAAGGATATCAGAAAGGTAGAAAGAAAACTGTCATTATATTCCAAAGATATTGTCTACATAGAAAATTCAATAGAATTTACAAATTTTTAGAATTGATAAGGTAGTCCATCAGAGTTACTGATTTTAAAATCAACACATTCCTAAAATCAGCAACAAATATTAAGGAAATGCATTTTAAAAATATACTATTTGTAACAGTTTTATACTATCTATGAATTTCAAAAATAGATATTGGATTATGTTTGTGAACTGATCTGTTTCCTCTGGGCATATTAGATTTTATTGGATTCAGAGGTTTCACTTTTACTTGATTAAATAATGATTAAGGCTCTGACTGGGCCATGTTAGTAGGACTTGAGTCCCCAATCCCCATGGTAGGTGGGGACTCACAGAGAAACTGCATCGCAGAGAAGGAGGTTGGAGTTTTGAGCTGGAGGCTGGAAAGTAAGCACATGGAGGAGCAGAGAGAAGGCTTGATTAGACATGGCAGAGGTACCAGGAAGAGAGATAAGCCATTCACCTGGGAGTTTACAGCTGACCTTGTGGAGAGAGGACAGGTGAGCATGGAGAGATACAAGCCCTGGGAGAGAGATGAGACTTATCTCAACCTACAGCTAATACTAGAAGAAGCTGGGACCATGGAGCCTTAAGAGGAAAAGGGAGGCTGAACATGAGCAGCCATCTTGCATCAACACATGGCAACAGATTTTGGTGAAGGAAGTAACTTATGCTTTAGGGCCTGGTAACTGTAAGCTTCTACCTCAAATAAATACCCTTTATAAAAGTCAACGTATTTCTGGTATTTTGCATCAGCACCCCTTTGGCTGACTAATACACCATTTAAATTAGTTACCAAAATTATAAGGTATCTAAATTTAAATGTAATCAAAGTTGGTGAAGCTTTTATAGAGGAAACAAATAAAGCTTTTCTGAATAATGTGAAAAAATGAACAAAATAAAAAAGGAAATATACTGTTTATTATAATAAAGATGATAATTATCCCCAAAGTATTCTGTTATTTTTATTGAAATTCCAGTCAAAATACCAATTTTTTTTTTTGTGGTCTTTCACAAGCTGATTCTAAAATATGTTTGGATGAGAAAAAGTGAGGCATAGTCAAAGAAATTTGAAGAACAAGGGGGAGATTTACCTTAGAAATAATCATTATAAAGCTGTAGTAATGAAGTTAGGGTGATATTGGTGCCGTAGAATATACAGTTCATCAACAAACTTTCATGTAAGTGGAAACTTATTAAATGACAGAAATGGAATCGCACCTAGTGGAGAAAGAACAAATTATTCAATAAATGAGCACATATTGGAAGTTTTAAAATTATTTCACATGATATGCAATTATCAACTCCAAGTACATTAAAATGCAATTTAAAGAATAATAGTTAATACTACTTATGCACTGTAAGAGCAGAAATCATTGAATGCAATTTGAGTTTTCCTTAAAACTGTCCCTCTAAACATACTTCATAGGCCTCTTCTGGTCCATTGGATAAAAACTGGACTAAATGCTATGCTATTTCTAGTTACTTCTTGGAAGAAATGTAGACACAGTTCAGTCATAGACATATATGCCTAGTCCTGTGATCATGATGATTATGATTATGATTATATTAAAACTCTCTAACAGCATTCACAGTTAAAGCTTCTTTCTCCAAGCTTATGCAAACAAAAGGAAAGCAAATTTCAGTAAGCATCAGGAGCATGACTGGCTTTTTTTCTCTTTACTCAGAAACCTCCTCTCTATCAAAGATGATTAACCATTCCAACTGGCTGGAGTCTAAAGGGATTCCCAGGACGCAGACACAGGACTTTTCAATTTAAAACTGATCATCCTATCTTCCTGTTCTACCTGCCTCCCCACTTATTTACTGTGGCTTCTGATTCTCCAGAGTGTAGGACTTGGAGTAAGAAGTTGGGTGAGAGGAAAACCTCACTTTAGTGTCTCAATTTGGTATTGCGGTGCTATTGGCCATGCCTTGTATTTAAAGACAACTCTCTCCAGTTCATTGTACTTGCCCAGGATAACTAACAAAATGATGATGATGGACAACCCCATACCAAGGAGCAGAGTATCCACAACCATGAGCAAAACAGTTCTTTCCATCTTCCCCATAAGATCTAAGCCACCTCTCAATCTGAAGCAGAGTGGGCATCAACAGTCCCAAATCCTCAAGATTACGAAATGAACAGACATAAAGGGGGATATGTAACCATGGACCAAAGTAGACTCATTAGTATTTTAGTAATGGTATAACTTATAACATTGCTATAAAGGAAGAGGTTACCAGAGGTTATGGGGGAAGCGAGAAGGAAAATAGGTGAACAGAGGGCATTTTTAAAGCATTGGAATTTTTCTGCATGATTTTGCAATGACAAATACAGGCCATTACGTATTTTGTCAGAACCTATAAAGTTGTGTGGTGCAAAGTATAAACCATAATGTAAACTATAGACCATGGTTAGTAGCAATGCTTCAATGTTTGTTCACCAATTGTAACAAATGTACCACACTAATGAAAGATGTTATTAACAGGAGAAAATGTGAGAAGGGGAGGAAGTGGGGTAAATGGAAATCACCTTTATTTTCAATGTAACTTTTCTGTAATCTAAAATTTTAAAAATAAAGTTTAAAAAAGAAAACTTCATCTCATAGTTGCTTCGTGGGTTCTTAGGTGACATGAGATTCCCATTCCACATTGTTGGACATTTCTTATCTACTTATTCTCTGAAGTGGGTGATCATTTATGTCTCCTACCTTGGCCTTCACCCTGTGATGTATATCCACTCAGTCTTGCTTGTTGGTGTCTCATTGCCTTGTTAGACTGCCTTTTTGGACAAAGTCCTTTTAAGATACTTCAAACCAGTTTTGCCTCTTGCCTTCCTGTGGTGATCTCTAGTTATAACTTTTATCCCTTTCTCTTTTTCAGAAGTAGTATTAAAATGTAACTGACATAGTTTTTGAACAGAGGTTTCTCAGAAGAATATTGAAAGTATTAATATTCTATTCGTTGCCATAATGAAAAATTTGCCCCAAGAAAGGTGCACCAAAGGATAATAGCTGGCAATCATAATATATAATTTCTACTTTTCTCCATGAGAATGGAAAATAGTTCTTAAATTTGTGGTGAATGTTTAGCAGCTTTAGTCTTACAAAGGAGAATTTAATGATCAAAGATCTTCTGGAACAGATATCTACCTCACTGAGAGAATTAGAAATAAGAAAAGTGAAGTGCCTGGCACATAGTGACTGCTTAGTCATTTCAGTAATTCATGATCAATTCCAAAGTCCGTCCTCCAGGGAACTTTCACACCAACTCCAATGTCTGTGATTGAAGTTTAGGAGGCAATTAACCGTAGTTTCTTAGTAGATTCAGCCTCTCATTTACATTCTTTCACTTTCCTACTCTTGAAAGTAGTAGTGTAGAACTATCAAATAATTTTGACTAAAGGAAGACCATATTTTAGTAGATAGCTGTATTACACTTACCCCTTAATTTCTCCATGATTTTGACATTTTACTGAGTTCAGTCTGGGAACTGTTTGGGTTCTGACTTGGGATATTAAAATTTTGGTATGTCTCATGTTAAGATCCCTAAATAAATGATTGACTTTGGTTAAAACAAAAGTACAACTTCATTCAGTGTAGTAGATTGAATTATGTCCCTCAATATAGACATGTTCTTAACCTAAATTTATATCCACGGTGGGTGTGGACCATTGTAAATAGTACCTCCTGAAGATTTTATTTTCAGTTAAGGTATGACCTTCATCCCAATTATGGAGGCCTTATAAAGTGATAAAACAGGAAGCCAGGGCCAGAGAAGGCCATAGGAACCCAGAAGGAACCTCAGTGACTCTCACTTTCATCACAGAGTTGTGCAAATCATTGCCTCAGTAAATTTTTGGACATTTTCCTTTGTCCAAAAGAAAGAATCTCATAACCTCCATTATTTTTCCCACTCTAATCCATATTGTATTCCTCTATCCTGAGGATCCTGGGACAGCAATGCCCACTCACCCTCTAAATTGAGAGAGGACTTAGATTCCACATGGCTGATGGATGGGATTCTCCTGCTTGTAGTTGTAGATTCTCTCAGTTCCCTGGTGTGGTGGTTGACCATCCCAACCTCCTTGCTAGCTGACCTGGGTAAGTACAACAAACTGGGGAATAGGTATTACAACTCTGCTGAGGCTCAGAGCCCAGCTGACACATGGATAGTCCAGAGATTCAAGTCTCGTGGGCATACACCAATACCAGTACGCCAGTGCCAAACATAGGTTCCGTAAAAGTGATAGAAGAGGCATAGGTAGAGAAGTCAAACCTGAGTTCAACTCCATCACACTCAGGAGCACAAATTCCAATGTAAGGCCCACTGGCAAAGCATTGAACTCCAGAGTCATCTGCCATGACCATTGGACCTGGGTGGCTCTGTAGCCCTCAGGAGCACCACCACCTAGGGTTGTATATATTTTGGCTGTCTCTGAGATTCTGCTGAGATGTGTGTAAGTGGGACCCCTCTGATGACCTCCTGACTCATTTTGAAGTCTCTTAGTATTATAAACTCATTTGTCCTTACAGTTTTCCCCTTTTATTCAAGGTCTTTTTCTAGTTGTATCACCAGCTTATGCTTGGTAGTAATCCCTTGGCACCAGGGAGGATCATCCCGGGGAGTCATGTCCCACCCTGGGGGGATGGGAATGCATTTATATGCTGAGTTTGGCTTAGAGAGTGGCCACATTTGAGCAACATGGAGGCTCTCAGCAGGTAACTTTTAGGCACTCTATAGCTCTAGGCCAAGTTGAAATTTCAAGCACACAGGCTCATAAGCATAGTCATCTGTATAAAGAGTTCATCATTGGACCATCCTTCTTCACTGGTGTTTGCCCTTGCACTTGGGGGATTGTTGCTGTTCCATTGGGGAATGAGACAGAACTCCCCAGGATGGGAATTCAGCACTCCCTCAGTTGTCGTGTGAAACTACCCACTATGTTGATACCCAAAGAACATCTGAACATATCTATACCCTATATACATGCCCTGGAGAATTCCCTCCCACCCATGCATCCTCCATCAATGACACCCACACCAATGCTTCTCCCCTGCCATAGTGAACCCCTCTGTGATCCAAAACTTCTTAAAAAATGAAGCCTAATATAATGCCAAAGTCAATTAATAGGAAAATTGAATAGTGAAAATAGGTTTAAAGATTACAAATAAAATACATAATAATTTAGAAAAACTGAAATAAAAAATTGTATTAAAAAATGAAAATTATCATAAATTTTTTTTTGACATTTTGCCTTTCATCACTGTAACAGGTGTTGCCCTGTATGCACAGTAGCAAGGCAATCCCATTTCTTCCTCAGTGCCGTATATAATTTTTTTTATTATGTCTTCCAAAAAGTTTTAGGTCACAGTAAAGCCACATATAGAAGTTGGGGACTTCCATATACCCAACATCCTCCCCCTATCCCCCCTTTCCAAGTAATGATCTTTTTACATGTGGATGTTATATTTGCTACAACTGATGTACAAATATTGAAATATAGCCACTAACCATGGTTATGTTATGGTTAACATTATGGTTTATATTTTAGTCTGTACAATTTTATAAATTTCTGGTGAAATTTAACATGGCCTGTATCTATCATTGCATGGTTATGCAGAACACTTCCATTGTCCCCTAGTTACCCTTTCTTCCGTCTGTTTTATTCCTCTCTCCCCTCCCCTCAGGGCCCACAGTGACAATCAAGTTTCACCTCTTGAAGGACAGGATTCATAGATACTTGCAAGGATGCTGGTCTCCACCCACTGATATAACACACTATGACCAGATGAGCACTTATACACTCTCTAGAAGCCTGCCCCAGGTTCACCCTGTGCTAGATGCCCCCTATCAAACACTTTAAACCAGTAATCCTTTCTTATTATATTTTCTAAAGAGTGTTCTCAACATTGTAGTTTCAACCATGTACCTGACAAACTCCGGGTTCACCTGCTCCCCCCAACCTTACCCCCAATTTCTTGAACCATCTGACCCATCCTCCCAACCCTAGCCCTCCTCAAGCCTGCAAAGCCCACCCAATAGTATCCCTTTACCCCGGTCTTATCCCTTCACTGCACAACTACTTACCTCCACTTTATCATAGATTTTGCACGTGTGGACATTGGCTCACAACCTTCCTCTCCGCCCCATTTCCTGTAATGCTATCTTCCAGTAGTGTTAATATAGTACTTTCTTTGACATTGATGCATGAATATTACAATGTTACTGTCAACTATAGTCCATAACTTGCATTAATTGTATTTTCCCTTGCATCACCATATTTTACCACCTTGTAATAATGATAGTTCATGGTTTTGAGGCTAGGAGAATTCCAAAATCAGCAAAGTGATGCTTTCTCTCTGAAGTCTGTAAAATCTGGTGTTGTTTGCTGGGGATCCTTGGGGTTTTTTGGCTTGTATCTTTGCTTCTCATCACCACATGATGATGCTCTCTACTTTCACTTCTGTAAAGCTGTGAGCATGCACATGATGTAGAGCTTAAACCATAGGCAATCAATCAGTCTTATCTGGGTTTGAATCCTGACTTTGCCACTCCTAACTGAAGGTGATAAACATGGATTATTTCTCTCTGGGTAGAGGAGAGGAAAGCTTTTTGAGGACTGGTGGTTATACTGGCAGTTTGTAAATGACAACACAAGCCATCACTTACAGGCATGAATTATGTAACATTCATTGCCTTTGATAGAGAAGTGGCATAATAGACTCTTTTTTAGAAATTTCAGATTCAGTAACTGCTGAACTGGTTTAATAGGTTAACCCTCAGAATCCTGAGGGATTATACATTGGGGCAGATGAAAACAGTGTTGCTATAGAAGCCGGGACCCAGGGTGACCAGATTAGACTTCATTATGCTCCTAACCTCCAAAGGTAGTTTTACATACAGTATAACTTTAAGGTAAACATTAAGGAGAGTCTTTAGAAAATAGACACTTGAGGGTGGATATTATTCTGCACTTGAGGGGTCTATGCTGTAGAAGAGACAACTTTGATTTTCCTTCTACCTTTGGGATTCCAGACCAGCCATACCTGTGGGCATAAGGGGTTTCCCTTCATCCTCTGCAGCATCATGTGGGCCTCCCAGCAGCTCATTTCTCCACAGCAGAGTGCGGCCCAAGCCCAAAGAGATCAGACCAAGTCACAGACCCCAAGGCAGATGATCTCACCCTTTGCTACACCAGATTCTCCTGAGAGTTTTCTAACCCCCTCCAAGAGATTCTGAATTACATTTCTTTTTTTTAACACTAAATTTTTATTAAGTGTTTTTAAAAATTAATTTACTAAGATATATCACCCCCACACAAACATACATAAACAATAAGTGTATAGTAATAGTTGTGAACTTACAAAAGAAACATATATAATATCATACAGGACTCTCATAACTCACCCCACCACCAACACCCTACGTTGTAGCCAAACCTTTTTAACTAACGATTAAAGAGCATTGTCAAAATATTACTACTAACCAAAGTATTTTCCCCCAACCCTCCCTATTATTATTATCTTTATGTCATTTATATATGAACATATGTAAACAATGGGGCAGTATGGAAAATGTGAGCCAAATGTATACCTTGGACATGGCAACAGTCAGACGATATTATCTTATCTTAACAAATGCTCCACCACATTGTGGTGTGTTGAATTACATTTCTGATTGTTAAAACCCAATGAGTGAGAACCTCAGTTACAGAGATGACTGACCCAGATAAAGTAGATAATAATAATTATAACTTCTAACTGAGTATTTTCTCTACCTTAAACACTTTGGGAGATTTATATGCACATTTCACTTGACATTTAATCTTTACATTAATGGGAGGTAGGCCCTGTTTCAGCCATAAGGAATCTAGAGCTCAAAGAATAACTCATAAGTGACAGAGCCAGTATTCAAACCTGGCCCCAGTTTATGCAAAATCTAAACCCCTGCCCGACCATTACACAATACTCCCTCCCTGAGATTCTGTCATAGTTGTAACCCCCACAGAGATATTTACTCCATGAGAATGATGACTGTTTGGGAAGGGGAGCAGTAATGCCGATGGTGGATAAGCGTACCTTATCTCCATTCAGTCCTTATAGGAAAATGGTGCTTCTCTTTTCAAGAACTTTTCAAGATTAGGCATAAAATGAAGTTTAATGGCTTGACAACAATAAAACAGACCATTAATTTGAAAATTGCCATTGGAACATTATCTCAGAAAACACCAAGATTTTAAATGGCTTCCATATTCTTCCCAGTGGTTGACAAGTGAACAGTTTCTTGGCTTCACCGTGTGCCCAGTGCCTTCTTTGGTGATCCTAATCTCTCCATCTTTACCACTTCCTCAGCCTCAGACTTGTTTCCAGGTCCCACAAGTTCAAAACCAGAGGTCCATCAGGCTCCTCTGTCCTTATGCCAACAGCTCAATTTTAGTTGATATAAGTGATCAGGGCACACATCTACTACTGTTTTTCCTCATTGTCACCATTCACTCACCTCAGGATGAAAAACTAGGCTCCTCACAACTGAAATCAATGAGTAAAATACCTTCAGCAAAGCTCTTTTATAAATCTTAGAGTTACCCCCATGGTGGGCCTTTTTTTTTTAACCCCTCAAAAACTCCACAATGATCACTTTATATAACATCAGTGTCTATATACCAGTCTGTAAATGTCATTTCTAAGAAAAAAAGGAAAAAGGATTATAGCTAAACAATCAATATCTAAATTAATCTTAAAGTAATAAAGGAGGTACAATCAAGTTAAAAAATCAGCAACCAGTATCTCAGATAATCACCAGTGACCCATATTTTTCTTGCCATAGGATTCTGGTAAAGAAGCAGTTTGGCTTCTTTAGTGGACTCATCTCCCAGATCTGACTGCCTTTAAGTTGCAGAAGTAGGGGCCAAAATTATCCACCACCCAGTATCTGACTACCAATATAGCACAAGTCCAGTAGGAACCAAAAGGTCAATGAGCACAAAGTCTACCGAGGTTCTCAGTGCAGGATATATTTGAAAATGGAAACCCATTTATAAGTTTCTGGCCAATTTCTCTCTAAATCATTACCTGACAGTGATTTAATAGAGGAGAGGTTTGCATTATATCTTGCATGACAAGGGAGAATTACTGCTCAATTTATAGCATTAAATAATGATCAAGTGGTTTCTTGAAGGCACCTGTCCATAATATAATAAGAGGAGCATCTATTAGATAGATAGATAGATAGATAGATAGATAGATAGATAGATAGATAGATAGATAGATGATAGGTAGATAGCTGTAGATAGAGAGAAGGAGAAATAGAAAGAGAGGCTTCTGTCCTTTTGTCACAAATAACAGTGGCATATCATATCACCAGTCTTCCCTTGATTAGAGCCATAGATAGATAGGGAGACATTATGGGAATGCCCCATTCACCCTGAAAGTACTGGAAGTGCTTTTCTCTGAGCATGAAATGAAAACAAGATGAGGATTCTTCAAAAAAAAAAATCAGTATATTTGGAGAAGTTTTAGGTTATAGAAAAGTTACATCAAAAGTATAGGTGATTCCCATATTAACCCCATTCACCCACCCATCCACACATTTCACCCTGTGTATTAGTCAGGGTTCTCTAGGGAAACAGAAACAAGAGATATCTGCCAATAGTATGTGATTTTATAAGTCTCTCACGTGACCATTGGGATGCACAGTCCAGGTTCCGCAGGCAGCCTGCAACCAGGGGCTGCAATGAAAGTCCAAGGAAGATTCTTGACAAGTTCTGGAGAACATTGGCTGTCCAAAGATGAGCAGGGAAATTCTCACTCAATGCTGGAATCACTTCCCCTTTTAAGGCATTTAACTAATTGGATAAAGCGTCACCCAATTGCTGATGGCAATCTCCCTGATTGATGTAATTGTAGTCAGAATCAGCTATCTATGATTTACCACTGCAGTAAAGTCAATGGTGACTAAAGTCCATAAATGCCCTTGTATTACAATTAGCCTAGTGCTTGCTTGACCAAACAACTGGCACAATTACCTGGATGAGTTGACACAGTAGACTAACCACCATACCCTATTATTCACATTCTACATTAGTGAGGTACATTTGTTACAATTGAAGAATCAAATTGAAGTACTGCTACTAATCAAGGTCTATAGTTTATGGCTCACACTTTGTGCTGTACAGTTTTATCTGTACATACATACAATGTCATTTATCCATCATTGTGGTAACATACAGAACAATTTCAATGCCCTAAAAATGCCCTGTGTTCCATCTATTCATCCCTACTCCTCCCTTCTGAATCTCTGGTAACCACTATCCTTATATCAATTTTACAAGTTCTTCCAAACCACATGATAATACCTACAATAGTAATAGATCTACCTTGGTTCATGGTTACCCTCCCCTACCCTTTATGTTTGTTCATTACTCAGTCTTGAGGATTTGGGGATGGTGATGCCCACACTGCTTCTGACTGAGAGGGGCCTTAGATATTAAGGGGCAGATGGAAGGAACTGTTTTGCTTGCTGTTTTGCTTGCAGTTGTAGATTCTCCCTGTTTTGGGGGATGGGGCTTGTCCAGTTTGGCTTAGAGAGTGGCCACATTTGAATAAAAGGAGGTTTTCAGGAGGTAACTCTTAGGCATTAATTATAATTAGGCTAAGTTTCATTTTTACAGGACTAATGTTTCTAAGTACAGGCCCTAAAATTGAAGGTTTGGCATATTGGCCTGTTTTCTTTTATTAGGGACTGCCTAAATGTTCCAGAGATTTTTTTTCCATTTTATTTGAGAAACTACTGGGACTCCCCAGCATGGGAGTTTAATATTTATTTATCTATTGTGTGTGCCTCTATCTATTAAGAAAACATACCTATGACAGCACAAATACATTTATATCCCATAGAAGTATGCTTTAGGTGCATTTTCCTCCATATATTTCACCCCACTCTGGATACCTGGTACTAGTGACAAACCTTTGTTATAGATCCTTAAAGAATACTCTTATAATTACATTCTTAACCCCAAGCCTCAGTCATTGAGTTCACTGAGTTGTATTGTCATTGATTTTATCCCTCTAGCTTTCCTTCCAGCATCATATGACATATGGCCCAAATCTTCCCTTTCAAACACATTCACACTCACACTTCAGCGTCATTAATTACACTCATAACCCTGTGCCACCATCCCCTCTACTCATTGCCAAACTGTTACTATCAACCGTATTATAAAATCTGCCCACATTAAGCATCAGCTCATCAATCACCTAACCTTCTATCTCTTGATAGCTTGTCTTCCTTACACTACCTCTGTGAGTCTGCTCAATATTCTTAGTTCATATCCATGAGATCATGCAATATTTGTCCTTTAGTGACTAGATTACTTCACTCAACATAAGGTCCTTGAGGTGCACTCATGTTGTCTCATGTGTCAGTACTTCATTCCTTCTTATAGCTGAATAATATGCCAATGTGTGTGTGTGTATGTGTGTGTGTGTATCACATTTTGTTTATACATTCATCTATTGATGGACACTTGGCTTGCTTCTTTATGTTGGTAATTGTGGGATTGCCAGGTCATATGGCAATTCTATACTTAGCTTCCTAAGGAATCACCAAGCTGTCCTCCATAGTAACTGCAGCATTCTACATTCCCACCAAAAATGAATGAGTATTCCAATTTTTCCACATCCTCTCCAACACTTGTAGTTTTCTGTTTTTTTAAAAAATAGCAGCCAGTCTAGTAGGTATAAAATGATATCTCACTGTAGTTTTAATTTGCATTTCCCTAAATAGCTAGTGATGCTGAACATCTTTTCATGTGCTTTTAGCCATTTGTATTTCTTCTTTGGAAAAGTGTTCAAGTCTCATACCATTTTTTTTTTTTTTTTTTTGAATGTGCATTATTTTATTTTTTTTTTTTATTTTTTTATTTTTTTATTTTTATTTTTTTTAATTTTTTTATTTTTTATTGACTTTGTAATAATATTACATTAAAAATATATATGTGAGGTCCCATTCAACCCCGCCCCCCCACCCCCCCTCTCCCCCCCCCCCAACAACACTCGTTCCCATCATCATGACACATCCATTGGATTTGGTAAGTACATCTTTGGGCACCTCTGCACCTCATATACATTGGTTCACATCATGGCCCATTCTCTCCTCTATTCCATCATGTAGGCCCTGTGAGGATTTACAATGTCCGGTGATTACCTCTGAAGCACCATCCAGGGCAGCTCCATGTCCCGAAGACGCCTCCACCTCTCATCTCTTCCTGCCTTTCCCCATACCCTTTGTCCATTATGTCCACTTTTCCCAATCCAATGCCACCTCTTCTATGTGGACACTGGATTGGTTGTGTCCATTGCACCTTTATGTCAAGAGGAGGCTCAGATTCCACCTGGATGCTGGATGCAATCCTCCCATTTTCAGTTGTAATCACTCTAGGCTCCATGGTGTGGTGGTTGTCCTTCTTCACCTCCATCTTAGCTGAGTGTGGTAAGTCCAATAAATCAGATTGTAGGTGCTGGAGTCTGTTGAGGCTCAGGATCTGGCTATCACATTGTCAGTCCAGAGATTCAAATCCCCTAAATATATCTTAAACCCCAACATTAACTGCACCTCCAGCACATTAGCATGAATGTCTTATGAAGGGAGATCCCATCTGAGTCCAGATTCATCACACATAAACACCATTTCCAAAGAGGGGCCATCTGCCCTGGTAGTTAACCCCATCGGCCATGACCATAACTCCCATGGGTCTCTTTAGCCCTCAAAGGAACCAATATCTGGGGGTTGTATCTGCTTTATCTGTCTCTCTGACTCTGCTCAGTTGTGCATGAGGGCAAACCTTCTGCCATCCTCCAGACTCTTTTTTAGAAACTCGTAGCCATATAAACTCATTTCTCCTTTCCATTTCCCCCTTACTTTAGGTCAAACAGCATTTTAAAGTCATGGTATTTTATGTAGACATGGATATTCTGCTGATCCGCATTGAACCTTCCGTATAAGGTCATTTTCCAGTTGCATCATCAGTTGGTAGTTGATAGTGGTCCCTCGTTGCCAGGGAGGCTCATCCCCGGGTGTCATGTCCCACGCTGGGGGGAAGGCATTGCATTTACATGCTGAGTTTGGCTTCGAGACTGGCCACATTTGAGTAACATGAAGGCTGACAGAAGGAAATTCCCAGGCACAAAGTTGCTCTAGGCCTTGTTATTATTTTGGGTTTATCAGCTCACAAGCATAGTCATTAGTATCAGGGGCTCACTGTTGAATCCTCACTCCCTCCCGGTCCCCACCACTGTACCTGGGAGACTGTCGCTGCTCCCCTAGGGACCACGACAGAGCACCACTGGCCAGGAACCCAGTACCCCCCCTACTGTGGTTTTTAATTGTTGCCACTATGAGTATATCCAAACATTACCATGCACCCTGGACATATGTTCTGTACAGCTCCCTGTCAGTCATATATCACCTGTCATTGGTATCCCATACCAGTATCCCTCCATTGCCATTGTTGAAACACTCTGTGATCCAGAACTCCCCGAAATTTGAAGCCCAATATAATGTCATGGTCCCTTACTAGGGAATGGCATATAGCGATGAGTTTAAAGGATAGATAAAGAACTTGGATAAAGTTAGATAAAGAACTTAGATAAAGAATGTTGACTTGAAAAAATTCCACATCCTATTTCCCCCCCCCCCCCCCCCCTAATTATTCAGCTTTTCTTCACAGGAGTCCTAGACCACAGCAATGTATATATATAATATACAGCACTCCCACACATCCACCAGAAAACCTTTTCCCTTCCACAGTGATACTCTTACGCCCTATTCATATCATATTTACTTAAAGTGACGTACAGAGTCTGAGACATTAGCTTTCTAACAAGGTGACATCTGTGTTTACATTATGGTGCATACTTTAGGATACACAGTTCTTTACATTTTTAGTTATCCTATGTTTTACATTATGGTTTACATTATCAGTCTGTCATCTCCTATATGTTATGGTGTAATATTACATGTTTTATATCCATCCTTGTGTACTCTCAAGAACTCCTCTCTTACCCCCCATTTACTTTGGTTCCACACATTTAACGTCCATTTTCCCTTCCACCTTGGTGCCCTCAGTGATAGCCAACCTCCGTTTCCTGAGGAGCCACTTCCAGAGATAGATGGAATAGTGTTCAGGGCCTAACTTGCTCAACTGCCCCAATGCCCTGGGAGCCACCCTTTCTCTCGAGGGATACAGTTCCCTCTATTGGATGGCATTAGTCCTCCCCAGGATGTGGGTCCACCCCCACTCTCACTACTTGGGTTTCTACCCCATGGTGTCACCCACTCTGGCAGAATGAGCATTTAGACATTCCCCAGGAGCCCGTCCTGCATCAGACCCTCCCCTCCGAGCATTCTAAACAGGTAACCCTCTTTATTATATTTTGATATGATTTTCTCGGCATTTTACTCTCCACCAACACCTGACCCTCTCCTGGTTCGTATGCTACCCCTCCCTCCCCCCACTTTTGGGCAACGTTACCCACCCGTCCCTCCCCAGCCACCCTCAAACCCGCAAAGCCCCAAGCAAAGGCAACCCCTTGCCCCCCTTTTATCTCTTCTTTGTGTTCATACTTACCACCATCTCGTCTTAAATTCCACCCCTGCAGACATCGGCTCATATCCTTCCTCCACCCTCCGATTTCCTGCAAGCCTATCGTTCAGTCTCTTGCTATCTAGGGCAGCTTGTTTATTTCATATCATTGAGGTCATGTAGTATTTGTCCTTCAATGTCTGGGTTGCTTCACTCAACATAAGGTTCTCAAGATTCATCCATGTTATCACCTGTGTTTGTAGTGTGTTTGTTCTTACAGCCGAGTAGTATTCCATTGTGTGTATATACCACATTTTATTGATCCACTCGTCTGTTGATGGGCATTTGGGTTGATTCCAACTTTTGGCAATAGTGAACAATGCTGCTATGAACATTGGTGTACATATATTGGTTTGTGTTCTTGTTTTCAGTTCTGCTGGGTATATTCCCAGCAGTGGTATTGCTGGGTCATATGGCAAATCTATGGCTAGTTTTTTGAGAAACCGCCATACTGTTCTCCAGAATGGTTGGATCCTTCTGCATTCCCACCAGCAGTGGATGAGTGTTCCCCTTCCTTCACATCCTCTCCAGCACTTGTATTCTTCTGTTTTTTTCATAGCTGCCAATCTTATGGGTGTAAGATGGTATCTCATTGTGGTTTTGATTTGCATTTCCCTGATAGCTAGAGATTTGGAACATTTTTTCATGTGCTTTCTTGCCATTTGTATTTCTTCTTCGGAGAAGTGTCTGTTTAAGTCTTTTTCCCATTTTTTAAATGGATTGTTTATCTTTTTATTTTCAAGATGTAGGAGTTCTTTATATATGCAAGTTATAAGTTTCTTATCAGATATCTGATTGCCAAATATTTTCTCCCACTGTGTGGGCTCCCTTTTTACTTTCTTGACAAACTCCTTTGAGGTGCAGAAGGCTTTAATTTTGAGGAAGTCCCATTTATCTATTAGTTCTTTTGCTGCTCGTGCTTTTGGTGAGAAATTCATAAATCCATTACCTATTACAAGGTCCTGTAGATGTTTCCCTACACTGCTTTCTAAGGTTTTTATGGTCTTGGCTTTTATATTTAGGTCTTTGATCCATCTTGAGTTGATCTTTGTATAAGGTGTGAGATGGTAATCCTCTTTCATTCTTCTACATATGGCTATCCAGTTCTCCAGACACCATTTGTTGAATAGGCCACTCTCTCCCAGTTGAGAGGGTTTGGTGGCTTTATCGAATATTATGTGGTTGTATATGTGAGGTTCTATATCAGAGCTTTCAATTCGATTCCATTGGTCTATATGTCTCTCCTTATGCCAATACCATGCTGTTTTCACCACCGTAGCTTTATAGTATGTTTTGAAGTCAGGTAGTGTGATTCCTCCAATTTCGTTTTTCTTTTTCAGTATGTCTTTGGCTATTCGGGGTCTCTTTCCTTTCCAAATAAATTTCATAGTTAGTTTTTCTAGTTCCTTAAAGAAGGCTGCATTGATTTTTATTGGGATTGCATTGAATGTGTAGATCAATTTTGGTAGGATAGACATCTTAATAATGTTCAGTCTTCCTATCCATGAACAAGGAATAGTCTTCCATTTATTTAGGTCTTCTTTGATTTCCTTGAACAATCTTGTATAGTTCTCAGTGTATAAGTTCTTTACCTCTTTAGTTAAATTTATTCCTAAGTATTTGATTTTTTTATTTACTATTGTGAATGGTATTTGTTTCTTGATTTCCTCCTGATCTTGCTCATTATTGGTGTACAGAAATGCTACTGATTTTTGCGCATTGATCTTATAACCTGCGACTTTACTAAACTCATTTATGAGTTCTAGAATCTTCGTTGTAGATCTCTCAGGGTTTTCTATGTATAGGATCATGTCATCTGCAAATAATGAAATTTTGACTTCTTCCTTTCCAATTTGAATGCCTTTTATTTCTGGTTCTTGCCTCAGTGCTCGAGCAAGTACTTCTAAGACAATGTTAAATAGGAGCGGCGACAGTGGGCATCCTTGTCTTGTTCCTGAGTTTAGAGGGAAGGAGTCTAGGATTTCTCCATTGTAAACAATATTGGCTTTAGGTTTTTCATATATACTCTTTATCATGTTCAAAAAATTTCCTTGTATTCCAATCATTTGGAGTGTTTTTATCAAGAAAGGGTGCTGTATTTTGTCAAATGCTTTTTCTGCATCAATAGATATAATCATGTGATTTTTTTCCTTCAATCTGTTTATATGGTGTATTACGTTGATTGATTTTCTTATGTTGAACCATCCTTGCATACCTGGGATGAATCCCACTTGGTCGTGGTGTATAATTCGTTTAATGTGTTGTTGAATACGATTAGCAAGTATTTTGTTAAGTATTTTTGCGTCTAGGTTCATTAGAGAAATTGGTCTGTAATTTTCCTTTCTTGTGATGTCTTTGTTTGGCTTTGGTACTAGGGTAATGTTGGCATCATAGAAGGAGTTGGGTAATGTTCTTTCTGTTTCGATGGTTTGGAATAGTTTCAGCAGGATTGGTGTCAGTTCTTTCCGGAATGTTTTATAGAATTCACCTGTGAAGCCATCTGGCCCTGGGCTCTTCTTAGTTGGGAGATTTTTAATAACTGATTCTATCTCTCTGCTTGTGATTGGTTTGTTAAGATCATCAATTTCTTCTTTTGTCAATATGGGCTGTTTATGTGTTTCTAGGAATTTGTCCATTTCCTCTAGATTGTCATTTTTGTTGGAATATAGTTTTTCAAAATATCCTCTTATGATAGTCTTTATTTCTGTGGGGTCAGTGGTGATATCGCCTTTCTCATTTCTTATTTTGTGTATTTGCATCTTCTCTCTTTTTTTCTTTGTTAGTGTTGCTAAAGGTTTGTCAATTTTGTTAATCTTCTCAAAAAACCAGCTCTTGGTCTTGTTTATCTGTTCAAGTGCTTTCTTATTTTCTATTTCATTTAGTTCTGCTCTTATCTTTGTTATTTCCTTCCTTCTTCTTCCTGTTGGGTTACTTTGTTGTTGTTTTTCTAATTCCTTCAAATGTGCAGTTATTTCTTCAATTTTTGCTCTTTCTTCTTTTTTGATATATGAATTTATGGCTATAAACTTCCCTCTCAGTACTGCTTTTGCTGCATCCCATAAATTTTGGTATGTTGTGTTATCATTATCATTTGTTTCAAGGTAGTCATTGATTTCTTTTGAGATTTCCTCTTTGACCCACTGTTTTTCTAAGAGTGTGTTGTTTAATTTCCAAATCGTGGTGTGAAATCTGGGCTTCTTTCCCTTGCAAATCTCCAGCTTGACTCCACTGTGGTCAGAGATAATGTTTTGTATGATTTCAATCTTTCTGAATTCGTTCAGCCTTTCTTTGTGGCCTAGCATATGATCTATCTTGGAGAATGATCCATGTGCGCTTGAGAAAAATGTATATCCTGCTGTGTTTGGGTGTAGCGATCTATATATGTCTATTAGATCGAGCTCCTCTAATATACTATTCAGATGTTTTGTGTCTTTGGTGATTCTCTTTTGAGATGTTCTGTCCAGAATTGATAGTGGTGTATTAAAATCCCCCACTATAATTGTAGATGTATCTATTCTTTCACTTAGTTTTTCCAGCGTTTGCCTGACGTATTTAGAGGCACCCTTGTTAGGGGCATAGATATTTATGATTGTTCGATCTTCTTGACAGATTTTCCCTTTGACTAAAATGTAGTATCCTTCTTTGTCTCTCACAATTGTTTCACATTTAAAGTCTATTTTGTCTGATATTAATATAGCTACTCCTGCCTTTTTTTGGTTATTGTTAGCTTGTATGATTGTTTTCCAGCCTTTCACTTTCAATCTCCATGCGTCTCTGGGCCTAAGATGTGTCTCTTGTAGACAGCATATGGATGGGTCATATTTCCTTATCCAATGTCCCAGTCTGAATCTTTTGATAGGTGAGTTTAATCCATTGACATTCAGTGTTATTACTATCAAGGAATTATTTGTGTTAGCCATATTTTGATTGGATTTGTGTTTGTCATATTTTGTTTTATATTTTTTTTTGTCTTTGTTGTTGTTGTTGTTGGTCTTATACTCTCCTCCAACTTTGCCTTTCCTGTTTTTTCCTTTCTTCCTGCAGAACTCCCTTTAGAATTTCTTGAAGGGGAGGTTTCTTGTTGGTATACTCTTTCAGTTTCTGTTTGTCTGCGAATATTTTGAACTCTCCATCATGTTTGAATGCTAGTTTAGCTGGATAGAGTATTCTTGGTTGGAAATTTTTTTCCTTTAGTACCTTGACTATATCATACCACTGTCTTCTTGCCTCCATGGTTTCAGAAGAGAAATCAGCACTTAATCTAATTGAGCTTCCCTTGTATGTGATGGTTTTCTTTTCTCTTGCTGCTTTTAGGATCTTCTCTTTGTCTTGAGCATTGGATAATTTGACAAGTATATGTCTTGGGGTGGGCCTGTTGGGGTTTATGACTTGTGGAGTGCGCTGTGCTTCTTGGATATGTACATCTGTCTCTTTCAGTAGATTTGGGAAGTTTTCAGTCATTATTTCCTGCAACACTCTTTCTGACCCCTTTCCCTTCTCTTCACCTTCTGGAATGCCTATAATACGTATGTTTGAGCGTTTTGCATTGTCATTCAGGTCCCTAAATCCTAATTGGATTTTTTCTATCTTCTTATTGACCCCTTCTACTATCTGTTTGATTTCTGATGTACTGTCTTCCACATCACTAATTCTCTGCTCTGTCTCTTCTAGTCTGCTGATATTTGCTGCAAGTGTATTTTTGATTTCTTGAACTGTGGTGTTCATTCCCATCATATCTGTTATGTTTTTGCGTATGTCTGCAATTTCCCCTCCAAGTGATGTCTTCATGTTGTTAACCTCTTTCATTACTGCATCAAATTTGTCGGTGATAAATGTTCTGAGATCTTTCATTGCTTGTGCCAAGTTTTGCTCCCCTTCGTGATTATTGGTTTGTTGATTGGATTCAGCCATGTTTTCCTGATTATTGGTTTGGTTCGTAGATTTTTGTTGCTTTCTGGTCATCTCTTTATTTTGACGAATTTAATCAGTTCCTTAGCTTCTTTGTCTGCTCTTGGAGGTTAATTAGTTGTTATTTTTGCACAGGTGTTATATCTTCTCTTTGTCACTTTTTTCTTCTTATTCTAGTTACTTGTTGTTGGTTAAGTTCACTTTAGAGGAAAGTATTAGTGTTGGGGAAAGGCAATTGTGTAAGCAAGGGAAAAGTGTAAAGTTGTATTGGTGATGTATGTTAATAAAGCAGGAATATGAGATCTGGAAGGATGGAGGTTAGATTCATGTAGATTGTATAGAGTTATAGCTGTAGGTAGAGTACCTTTTATGAAGTTGATGACTGAATTTGGGAGGAATATGGTATGAACTACACAGCTATTGTTTTCATGAGAGAGGGAAAAAGAAAAGAAAGGTAATAGTTTCAAGAGTGGATAATAGACAGAAAACAGAACAAAGGTATTAGAAATTAAGAGTTAGACACTTTGTGGATCAAAGAACGGGAGGTGGGGGGTGGAATATAGGAGAGACAGTAGATGATAGTGGATATCAAGATGCAGGGGAAGGGGGATAGTGTAGGTAGCCTAAATCAGTTCACACAGAAATGAGGCAGTGGAGGATGGGAAAACCCAGCAAATGTGAGGTGTTCCCTGTAGCACCTATTGTATACTTGAATTAAAGTAAAAATAAGTGGAAGATGAGGTACAAGAGGGAAAGAGAAAACCGAAAAAAAAAAACAAAAAAAAAAACCAAACTAATTATAATAGAGAAAAAAGAAAGGCAAGAAGAAAGGAAGAAAGAAAAAGAGGATGGGCAAACGGTGGGGAACGGATAGGGAGAAGAGAGATACAGGTACACACGTGTCACAATTGCAACACTATCTAAAACAACAACTTCCCCCCGCTTTGCCCTAAAACCCCCCCGTCTGTCTGCCCAAATGGGTCTGCAAGCACCTCCCTTCCCACAAACCCCCAATAGGCCGCCCAGGGCCCACGAACTCCCCAGTACTGCAGATGCTCAAAAAAAAAAAAAAAAAAAAAAAAATTTAAGTAAAATTAAAAAAAAACAAACAAACAAACAAACAAAAAAAAACAAAAAAAAAAACAGAAACCCCTCCGCAGGCTCGGCTCCGCCCGCCGCGGAGGCTTGGACCGGCTCTGCCCGGCTCCTCACGCCGCCTTGGCCTGGCCTGGCTCCGCCCAGCTCCGCTCGCTACAGCGGCCCAGCCGGCTCCGGCATCCACCTCCCGCCACCGCGGCCTGGACCGGCCCTGCCCGGCTCCGTACCCGCCGCGGCCTGACCCGGGCCCGCCCGGCTCCAAACGCTACCGCGGCCCGCAGCCGGGGCCTGCACCGGCCCCGCCCGGCTCCAAGCGCTACCGCGGCCCGCAGCCGGGGCCTGCACCGGCCCCGCCCGGCTCCAAGCGCTACCGCGGCCCGCAGCCGGGGCCTGCACCGGCCCCGCCCGGCTCCAAGCGCTACCGCGGCCCGCAGCCGGGGCCTGCACCGGCCCCGCCCGGCTCCAAGCGCTACCGCGGCCCGCAGCCGGGGCCTGCACCAGCCCCGCCCGGCTCCAAACGCTACCGCGGCCCGGCCCGGCCTGGCTCAGCCCCACCGAGCGGGGCTAGATGCCTCGTCTCCGCCTACCCAAGAAGGGAATCCTCTGCAGGTAGCTGGGATCTCCGTGTATATTTCACAGACGAATCCTCTCTCTTACCTTTCCTCCAAATCGATGTCCAGACACCTCCGGACCAGCAAAAATCCCGAAACAATCCGGTCCCAAAGAGTCTCCAACGCCGCCCAGCCGATTCCCTGCAGAAGACTCTAACAGGGATGTTCACTCAGCCGCCATCTTGCCCCCTCTGTCATACCATTTTTTAAATAGGTTGTTTGTCCTTTTGTTATTGGATATTAGACCCTTAATAGATAAGTGATTTTTGAATATTTTCTCCCATGGAGTAGGCTGCCTTTTCACTTTCTTGACAAACTCCTTTGAAGCACAAAAGTTTTTACTTTTGAGGAGGCCACATTTATCTATTTTTTCTTTTATTGCTTGCATTTTGAGTGTAACGTTTATGAAACAATTTCCTACCATAAGATCTCGTAGATGCTTCCCTACATTATCTTCTAGGGGCTTTATGGTCCTGGATCTTATATTTAGGTCCTTGATCTATCTTGAGTTAATTTTTATATAGGGTATGAGATAAGGATCCTCTTTCATTATTTTGGATGTGGATATCCAGTTGTCCCAGCACTATTTGTTGAAGAGACTATTCTGGCCCAGTTGTCTAGAGTTGGCAGCCTTGTCAAATATCAGTTGGCCACAGATATATAGATCTGTAATAAACTCTCAATTCAATTCCCATTAGTCAAAAGTCTTTCTTTGTGCTAATACAAGCCAACAACCCTGTTGGAGCTTGAGTTTTGTGCAAGTGACTTGTGGTTTTGACTATTCCAGGAGGATGGGAGAAAACTGTCATTGTTTATGTCTTCTCTGGAAAAATTTCCACAGGGCCTCACTTTCACCATTTGTAAAACAAGTGGATTCTATTAGTGGTTTCTTATGCTCCTTTCCCCTTAAACAATTCTGAGAGCCTGTGGTAGGTTGGGTTACTACCCCCTCATGGAAGAAGACACAAAAGAAGAGAGTACTCTGTCATGTTTGATCCTGGAACCCTGGAGAGAGCTAAGCCATTTACCTGATAGTTTACAGCTGACCTTCTAAAGAGATCAGAGCAGCTGAGCAGCTGAGAAGGCCTGGAAAGAAATAAGCCCTATGCCAGCCTGTAGCTGAGAGAGAGGAAGGCTGAACCCTCTGTCAGCAACCATTTTGCTTCAACACTTATCAACTGACTTGGGTGAGAAAGCAACCTTGAGTTGGACTTTCTAGGGCCTTGTAACTGTAAGCTTTTACCCCAAATAAATACCCTTTATAAAAACCAACAGATTTCTTGTACTTTGCATAAGTATCCCTTTCGCTGACTATACAGATGTCAATTCTACCTAAATTGATTTACAGATTCAATATAATCCCAGTAAAGATTCCAACAGCACTTTTTACAGAAATAGAAACACCAATTACTGAGGGACCAAACGGGGTCCCTGTTGTGGGACGAGCGGGGTCCCTGTTGCGGGACGAGTGGGGTCCCGTTGTGGGACAAGAGGGGTCCCTGGCGTGGGGAAGAAAGCCTCGTACGGCCGCTGAGGCTTCCCTCGGGGGCTCCGAAGGCGTGGAGGGCACACAACCCAGGAAGAAGTCGCGGAGACAGGCTGATGGCACAAGTCTGGTTTATTGTGGAAGGGGATGCAGATTTATAGGATTGGGGAGTGGTGTGGCGGGTTCTGATTGGCTAGGGCAAATGCTGTTTCCATATAAGGCAATGTTCTGGCATTGGGCTAGTGATTGGCCAGTGGAGTATGTGCTAACTCTTGATAGGCTGACACTGTTACTAAGCTGATAGGTGGTTGTAAGCTGTTGCTGGGCAAACAGCGTACTAAGAGATTAGGTTTAAGGGAGGGGGGAGGGGAAGTGAGAGCTGGGCTAGGCGGGAGATAGGAAGGGGGAGGGCGGTGCCGGCTAGCCATTAGCAGCAAAGGCCTAGTCAGGCGTGGTCACCTTGTCTAGGCCAGTGGGCAGAGGCGGTGTCACCTCTTGCTGCACTGTTTGCCACTGAGGCAAGCCGGGTGCCCCTCCTCCCACAAATTACCACAGTTATTTGAAAGGGTAAGTGTCCCTGAATAGCCAAAATCTTCTTGGAACAGAAAATGTTGGAGGAATCAGGGTACATAACTTTAAAGCATACTACAAAGCTACAGTAATCAAACCTGCATGGTATTAGCACAAGGATATACATATTGACCAATGACAACAAATTGAGAGTTCAGCTATAAACCCGTGCATCTATGGCCAACTGATATTCAACAAGGCTTCCAAACCCACTCAACTGGGACCGAATAGTCTCTTTAATAAATGGCGCTGGGAGAACTGTATATGCACATCCAAAATAATGAAAGAGAATCCCTAACTCATAACCTGTATAAAACTTAACTCACGATGGATCAAGGACCTAAATATAAGAACCAGGATGATAAAGTTCCTAGAATATAAAGTATGGAAGCATCTGTGAGATTTCGTGGTAGGAAAGTTTTTCATAAACTTTATACCCAAAATGTGAGCAATGAAAGAAAAAAAATAGATAAATGTGACCTCCTCAAAATTAAAAGCTTTTGTGCTTCAAGTGAGTTTGTCAAGAAGGTGAAAAGGCAGCTTACTCAATGGGAGAAAATATTCAGAAACCACTTATCCAATAAGGGTCTAATATCCAGCAGATATAAAGATATCCTACAACTCAATAATTAAAAAGACGAACAACCCTTTTTAAAAAATGCCATGTGCCTAGGTGTTCATTGAGCTGTTTCAGTTGGACTGTCAGCTCCACTGGACTCGAAAGTCACCAGCACACGTTTTCAGTGTAAATAAAAGATTGGTAGAGTTTATTCCATTGTGTGAAATGATAATAAAACTATTCTGCCTGCAAAATGCTTATTTATCATGTTTGTTCCAGTAAATGTGATTTTACAGTTAAAGAATTCAGGGGCCCATTTTTCTCACAGCCCATTTGCCTTACTCTATCATACTTAGCATTCACTCTTTACCCATTTCTGACTTTTCTCTACACCAAGGCACAAGGGAGGATGACATTTCCCACAGATATTGTAGATGGGGATGGCTATGTGAGTTTCTTTGGCTAGTGGAATATAATTAGAGATAAGTGTCTTTTACAGGTGGAAGTATTTGCAATTGCCAAATCTCCAGACCACTCTTCTCTTTGTCACTTTTCCCAATAGTGAAGTTTCCATTAGGTTAAGTCCCAGAGAGAGGATGATATAAATTAGAACTTTCTTCCCTAGACCCATTTTTGAAATGCAATAGACATAGAGTGTGAGTGAGAAATAAACCTTCATTGTCTGAAGCTCCAGAAATTTGGGGTTTGTTTTTACTGCAACATAACCTAGCTTATCATCATGGATACACATATTGAAAATGAAATTCTCTGTAGGTCTTTTGGAAACAGTAACAATATTCATTGAATAATTGGGAGGAAATAATCGTGCATGCTTAGCTTTAAAATGGGTTGTATCAAAATCAATAAATAAAATTAATGTTTTCAAATTATTACATGCTTATCAAGTACCAAGATATTATCTCACTTAATATTTCAGTGATGCAATGAATATTTCAGTTTTGCACATGAGATAACCGAGACTCAGATAATTTAACTCAGAGGCCCAAGTCTATACCCGTATTGTAAGCATCACGATGACTCCTAAATGTTTAAGGAAAAAAAGACAGTGCATATAGAGGCATATGCATGAATAAAGAGACTTAGTTTGGAAAATAAATAATTAAATTCAGAGAGTTTGACAGGATGTAAAGGTTTTGCAACATCTCACACCTCAGATCATCAGAAGAGTTCTGAAGCTTTACTTTAGTGCACAATTGCGGAGCAAAATTTAACATTCCTATAAATTGGCATTTTTATATCTATGCATTTTTTGTTTAGGTGAATTTAACCAAATTTTCCCAACTGGTTTTGCAAGATAATTAAGCTCTAATGCCTTAAGGCAACCATTGTATGTAATGAATTAATTTAATCACTTATGTACCTAAAATGGTACAGTTTATTTAACACCCTTGGGAAAATTGATAGTCACACAAGTAATTTTTTGTGCTTCATATGAGGAATCCCAGGTGAGAAAGGCTGTTAGCAGTCTCCTTTTAATTGCACTTTACCCAATTTTATCTCATGACCCCAAAGATATATACAGTTTTCCTTTCCGATATGATTTACTGAGTATATACCCTATGCCCCATGATATTTGTCGTTTTATACATGCATACACACATATGTGTGTATGTATATACATACAAATAAACATACATGTATACATTTGCATATATAATAATTACATTTACATATTATAAAAATGCTAAAAAGATCTGTGCTATATACCTATTTTTCAGATGAGTTCACTCTTCAAAATCTCCTGGCCCTCAGGTTATAAACATGCTCAAGCTCTCTTACAATAATATTTCTCCCACAGTCCTTCCTCAATCTTTAATTTTGTTCTACTCTTATAACCAAGCTTTTTGAAAATAGTAGAAGATTACTGCAATGGCAGTAGGAATGGAGAGGAAGGAATGGATTCATGACCTATTTAGAAGTTACAATTGACAGGAATTGATGAGAAGGGAGAGTGAGTATTGAAATTAATATCCAGGTTTCAAGATGGTGCAACTGGATGGATAATGGTATAATTCACTGAAATAGAAACACAGGGCCAGGGGTAGGTTTTGAGGTGGATACATTTGAATTCAGGTTGGGATATGTTGAATATGAAGTGCCAGATTGAAGTGACTAATAGACAGTTATATCTATGGTTTGGGGCTAAGAAGAAAAGTCTAGATCAAAATCTAGAAAAATAGAATTGTGAGTACCTAGAGGATTTTGCAATGTGCAATTAATCGTGCATATTTAACTGCTTAGGGAATTTTGTTATAATTAGCCACATTGCATGTATTAATTCTTATTTTTAAAAAATGATAAGTCCCAAAGGTCTCTATCAAGTTATAGCTATGTAGAATGCACTTAAACCTGGATAGTCCTTAGAAAATGTCTGATCCCTAATCTGAAGCCCAATAAGGAATCAATTTTCCCTGACTGCTTGTATCTATCCCTGTAATCACCAGGAACATAAGGAGCAGAGTTATAATTTAATAGGATATGCAAATTGGATTTAGTGGCTATGAAAAATGAAATAATTTTAGAGTACTTTCCTGTATTTCCACCTGCCTTACCCAATAAGCCTTCTGTCCTCACTGATGCATGTAGTGCATATGAAGAAAGGACAAAGCATCTTTCACAGAGCAGTATTGCTTACCCAGCTACTCTGCCCAGTTGGACATTATATTTTGATTTTCTCAGGTAAAGGATGATCATATACTTTAAAAAGTTAAGCAGACTAAATATTCCTGCCCCATCCATTTGGCCTGTTAGCTGGGGGTAATCCAAGACTTAAAAAATACCATCAAGCTATCTGCTTTTCAATTGGTTAATTGCTCAATGCTATAATAAGGAATAAAAGTAATGGTTGTTACAAAGCATCACCACATTATGGTGAATATGCATCTTTAGACAGACAGTTTTCTATCAAAGAGGGCTGATTTATGAACCTATATCTCTGAGCTGACCCTAACTTCAATTTTAAGATTTTATTCCCACTCTGTTACTGTGGCAAAAGAAAGCAGGTAATTTACAGAAACAAGCACAGGTCTGAAATCCAGAAATTTAGCAAATATTCATCAGCGCTTGGTAGAAAATATCTTTTCCAGAGTGTGTAAATAATACACTCTCCTGAATGTCTGCCCTTTATATTTTCCTTAACTCCTTTCTGTTCCAGAGTAGAACACTTGGAAGGTCAGACTATGTAAGAATCTATTTATTGGATTCACCTGCTAAGTTGCTATGGTGCCTGCTTTTGTCCCTAACAAATGCTAATGGTATTGACTTTCAGTTGGTATGACTTTCATTTTCTTAGTGTTATCTTCTTCCTTAGGCAATTTGCTGTGTCATGTCATTATGTTCATGGCTTGAAAGAGAAACTTAGTAAAGCTTGAAGTGGTTTATTGATCCTAAAAGATGAGGTAATTCACTGTCCAACATAATTCAAACCTCCAAAGAACAAAACTCTCAACTTTGCTTTTCTTATGAAACAATCTGAAATGGATGCCTCAAAATTTGGTCTGTTGCTTAGAATTCTCAAAATAATGTATTCAGATAAAAAAACCAATCCTTAACATTATTATTATTATTTTCTTTATTTCTTATTCTTCTTCTTATTTAAAAAAGAAGCTTTAGATTACATAAATGTTACATTGAAAATATAGGGAATTCCAATTTACCTTCCCTCTCCCTCTCCCACACTTCTCCCATTAATAACGTCTTTCATTAGTGTGGTACATTTGTTAGAATTGGTGACCATATATTCAAGTATTGCTACTAACCATGGCTATAGTTTACATTATAGTTTGTACTTTGCACTGCACAATTTTATAGGTTTTGGCTAAATGTATAATGGCTTGTATCCATCATTTCAATGTCATATACAGCAATTCCTATGTCCCAAAATGCCCCCATGTTACACCTATTCTTCCCTCTCCTTCCCTCAGAGCCTTTGGTAACCACTGCCTTTATATCAATGTTACAAGTTCTTCCATTACTAGAATAATAAATCTACTTTAGTCCATAGTTGCATTGGACCCTTACGTTTGTTCATTTCTCAGTCTTGAGGACGTTGGAATGGTGAGGCCCACTCTTCTTCCAGTTGAGAGGGGACTTAGATCCTATGGGGCAGATGGGTAGAACTGTCCTGCTTGCAACAATCCTGAAAAATTTTTGAGTCATTCACATCACCTATATCCTTAAGCAGTAGCAAGATTCTTCCATTTGGATATCCTCGTAATTACTATTAATTGTCCTAATGATGTTCTCTGAAACGGATCCATTTTTATCTTTGTGCCTCCTACCATGTAATTAATGTAAGGAATTGGGAACTTTGCATATATGAAATATCTTCTGACAGGTTATACCCTGGAAATGTGATGGAAATCACTGTGGCAATGAGACATTACCTAACTACAGGATTAACAGAGAATGACCAAACAATAAGAGGAATCATACATATTCTAAATCACCCAGAATGAACCAAATAATTTTGTTTCAGGAACATGAGGATGAATATTTATGGTTGAGACAGGAAGCTCTTGAATGGAATATTGAATCATTTTATTAACTCCTTTTAGAGGAGATCATCAGAAGAGAAGTGATTTATTTTTCTTTATGTGATCTCAGTCTTCAAATATTTTCTCCACAAATAGTGCTTTGAATTGAAGTAGTTTTGTGCTGCAGAAGCTAATAAAAATAGCTGACATAGACTGAGTACTGATTATGAAAACAGTCACAGTTTTCAGAAATTTACAAATATTATCTCATTTCATTCTCACACCAGATACTATTTATTATCCACATTTTGTTGATAAGGAAACTGACAGAGAGGTGAAATAACTTGCCAATATCATGCACCCAAGAAGTGATTAGGACTGGAATTTGAATTCAGGGACTCTAGAGCCTATGGTCTAAACCATACCATTTAACACAGATTATAACAGGCCCCATATTAACTCAAATAGCACATTTGTTTTACATTTTTAAAGTGATACATTTACAACATTAGATCTGAGCAATTCTAATCCCCTCATATTACAGATGAGAAAACTGACACTCATAAAGGTAAGGTACATGTCTAAATACCTAAAGTGAGCCTACCTGTTGATGTAAGTGATAGCCTGGAACCCAGCTTTCCTTATTCCTGTTTGGATACTCTTCCCAGTGGCTATGCCATTGTCTATATGACACCACCAAGAAAAATTTTTAAAATACAAGTTGGCAATACTTATCTATAATATTTATTTTTTATTTTAAAATTAAGTTTCCAAGTATGTTCTCATTTCATATATAGGGGCATTGCCTTTTAAAAATAATAAAACTTTATTTTTAAAGAAAGTTTTGATTACAGCAAAGTTACATTGTAAGGGATTCCCACATACCTCCCTTGCCCTCCCATATCATCTTCTATTAATAACATTGTACAATTATGTGATGTATTTGTTACAATTGAATAAATATAAAGCACTGCTACTATTAAAGTCTGTAGTGTGCATTGTGGTTTACACTTAATTCCAGTGCCCTAAAAATGTCCCATGTTCCACCTATTCTTCTTATCCACTCCCCTCAGAACCTCTGGTAACCACTATCTTTATAACAATGTTACATGATCTTCCATTACTACAATATAAATAAGTTTACTTTGTCCATGGTTGCATTCCCCCCTTAAATTTGTTCATTCCTCAACCTTGAGGAATTTAGGATGGTAATGCCCACTCTGCCTCAGATTGAGAAGGGGCTTAGATCTTAGCAGGCAGATGGAAGGAACTGTTTTGCTCACAGTTGTGGATATTCTTTGCTTTTTTGGGATGGGGTTGTCTATCATCATCATTTTGTTAGTTGTCCTGACTGAGTTTGATGATATGGAGAACAGATGTTGGCTGCAACCTTTCTGCGATTCAAGGCTCAACCAGGATAAGAACAGACCAAAAATTTAAGTCTCCGAGACATGTATTTATTGTGAATAGTTCTAATTATGGGCTCAAATAAAAGGGATAGAAGAATAATGTGTAGGGAAATTAATAAATGAGACTAACTCTGTTATATTGGGGAAATAGGTTGTCATATACTTCAAGGTAAGGCCCACCAACAGGGTGCTGATTGCAAAGGATTGTCTGCCCTGCCTATCGTGCCTGGATATCTCTAGAGCCCTCAGGGGCCTCCCGATTTGAGCCCTTGTTCACAGAGGCAGTTAGTAAGATCTGCCAGAGACATGTGTAAGTGAAATCTCTGGAATGACCTCCCGACTCATTTTGAAATCTCTTAGCCATAAAATCTCTTTTGTATTTGATATTTCCCCTTTTGGTCAGGGTCTTTTTCCAAATGCATTGGTGGTCAGTGCTTGATATTAATCTCTTGGGCCAGTGAGGCTCGTCCCCAGCAGTTGAGTCTCACACCAGGGGGAAGGTAAATATTAATTTGCTGAGTTTGGCTTAGGGAAAGGCCAAACCTTAGAGTAACAAGGAGGCTTTTAGGAGTTAACTCTTAGGCAAAAGTTATTGCTAGGCTAACTTTCAATTTTACAAGAATAAGGTTCATAGTTATATGCATTAATAATGAGGGCTTGACACACTGGTCTGTTTTTTTAATTAGGCACTACCTATGTACTCGAGAGATTCTTGCCCCCTCTATTTGAGAACATAGCAGGGCAGTTTAATTTTTGTTGTTTATTGTGTGGGTCCCCACCCACAGAGATGACACCCTGTGACAAGATGAACAAATTTATTTTCCATAGAAGCATGCCCCCCACCTCCCCAGAGTTCCTCCAACTCTCCCCCCAGTTCCACGGATAGTCCAACCCACCATCCCAACCTGCTCACCTCACATTCCAGCACTGTCCATCTCACTCAAACCCCTGCACCACATCCACTGCCAAACCACCCTCTTCTACTTTATCATAGTTTCTGTCCAGGTTGACAACTGGCTCTTCACTACTCCTTTTCTGTCTCCTGATAACCTATCTTCCAGACTCTATCTCTATGAGTCTGTTCAATATGCTTAGGTCATATCAGTGAGGTCAATGACATTGTCTTTTATGATGTAACTTTAGAACATATTTATTTTTTCTAATTTGAACTTCTCTGAGTTGAACAAATTTGATAAATGAATGAGATCTCAAGGTGTAACGGCAATGTTGACTCCTGTTTTAAAGGTTATATTTGTCTTCTTCAGATGTTACCCCATCTTTTTATGATGTGGTACTGCTTTTCAGTTTTTGAAACCTTAAAATGGGGTGTGTATGTGTGTATGCCAAGTTTGAGTGCTGGAGCAGCTGTCACTCATAATGTTGGAGATTTGAATACACAGTATAAAGAAAAATATGGCCATGCAGCAATTGGCTTGGAGAGCTCTTATATCAACATTTAGATGAGGGCTAAATGGGTGAGGACCAAATGCATCTAGAAACTTTCTCCAAAGAAATTGCAATGTGCAAATCATTATACCATCCAAATAGAATTTCCATTAATGTCTTTATTTTTAATCCAATTGAATTCACTGCAACAATACTTTATGGAGCTTATACAATTATTATATAATATATGCATACATTAATTTCTATAATATTCAAGGAATTATATTCAGCAAGAGAGAACATATAAGTGCAATTCAGCCTCTTCACTTATGGTACATAATCTAGTAGGGAAACTAGACAAGACATGGCTAATGGGAGGAAAGTGATCTAATGCTATATGAAAAAATACAAAAACAAATTCCTATAGAATTTGACAGGAAGGAATGGTAATATTAGCTAAAATGTATTAAGTGCTGACTATGTGCTTGGGACTCCAAAGAGGCCCAATAAATAAAAACCTCCTCTTCTCTAATGCTCAATTCCTAAAATGAAAAATAAGAAAAAATATAGCAGGTGGTTGCCAAGATACCACCTCTCTAATTGATGCAGACTAAAGGTGGGCATGCTCCCACCAATGGATCAAAGGCTTCCTCCTACTTGGTGGGGGCATGCCCACCTTAACCTTCACTCTAGAGAGGAAAAGCAGGGGAGGCAAGAGGTTCTATTTGTTCTCTCCAAGTTTTCAAATAAGATTAAACCACTCTGTTCTGGTAAAAGGAGAGAGAGGGGTTGGAGAGAGGCCAAGAATGTCCTATGTCCACTTGGAAGGAAATATCCAGTGTAAGAGAATATGCCTTCTTCCCAATACTATGTGTCAGTCATGGTTCAAGGTGCTGTTCAATATGTTAACTAAATCAATCCTCATATTAATCCTGTGATTTATCATCATCCTTAATTTATAGAAAGAAAACTGAGGCAGAGAATGGTTAAATACTTAGTTTAAGTTCATACAATCTGTAAGGGGTAAAACTGAGATGTGAATTCAGACCATTGGGATCCAACCATCATACTTTCTTGACTACTGCATTACACTGGTTCATCTTAGGATATCCCACTGGAAGCGAGCAGAGAAGTGCTTATGAGAAAGGCTTGTTTGGGTAGTAAGAGGAGGAGGTGGCAGCATGAAGGAAGGAAGTATTTCAAACCAATGAACAGGATGGGAAAATGCACGAAAATTGAAAAATGAAGAGCATATTTAGGAATAAAGGAAAAGTTTATCTTTACTAGGGTGTGTGTGTGTGTGTGTGTGTGTGTGTGTAGGAAGGGAGAGGGGAGGTTGGGCAGGGGTGAGGCTGAGAAGGGAGGGAGAAGGAAGAGGAGGAGGAAGGGAGAGAGAGAATATGAAATACATAAAGCAAAATACTGGATAAGTTTCTATAAAGAAATGAATTGGAGAGTAAAAGCAATTAGGAACCATCCACAGCAGTATAAGCTGTGGAACTGTTGGGCATTAGAGCTTGTTCTAGAATGGCTTGATGGGGGTTGGTTGATTAAGAGAGATGTCATACTATCTTTGATATGGTCCTGTTCAAGTTCCAGTATTGGTCATCTTGGCTCCCCCAACATTTGATCTCTTGTTGGTTGCTCTGAATGAATACCCTAAGCCCTCTGACCTCTTAACATTTTTCTCATCTGGAAAAGGATATTTAAAATGAGTCAGTGCTTTACTCTGCTCCTACTAACAGATGTTCGAAAGTAGCTCAGGCCGGAGAATGAGCCCATAACCAGCTGTTTCATAGTCTGTAATTACAACCTTAATAAATGAATCATTTCCTTCGGCTGGCATTAGTTGGGGTCTGGGCATAACATTATGTGTGTTAGCGGTTCTAGAAGCAGGTTCTTCTGATGCTTTATCGTGGTGGTCTAAGAAATCAGGCGCCTAACAAATATGGTCCTGATGGTATATAAATAAAAGTTTAACAATTGGCGGTGAGCTCATATGAGAAAGAAAAGAAGTCATCAAGGTCCTTGGTAATGTAACAGGCTTGGCTTATTAGACTGTAGCCTAGAATATAAAAATCAAACTATAAAACATAATCAGCTGTACAGTGTGCTAATTAACCAGCTGGGCCAGCTTTTGTAGACTTAATTTTACAGATTTCCTTGAGGACCTAATCTAGTTTGGTGACTCAGAGCTATATCTCCCTCCTGCTGGGACTTAATAATCGCAGCTCCTGCTTTCCTTCCTCAGGCTGTCAGAGACCTCATCATCATCTCTTTTGTTAGATGATATCCTTTCCACATAGAAATCCCTTTGTGGCTATCGACATCAGACATTGCATTATAAAAGTCCAGATTTTTCTACTTTTACCTGCACAGCTTTCTCTCTGTTGTGATTAATGGTCATATATCAGAATAATGAATCATATTTTAGAACCACCATTCCAGGGTGAAATAGAGGAGACAGAAACAAAGTAGCAACAAGGACAGGATTGAAGATAAGAATGTAGACTTGGTGTAAAGACAAAGATGAAGTGGGAAATCAATCAGCTGCATGCTTTTTCACAACATAGCAGAGTGGGGTGTAATAAAGGGGAACAAACAACAAAAATCAGCTCCCCTCCCAGTCTTCCAGTCTTAAGTTTGCAAAACAATGCAGCTAGGGTAACAAATAGAATAATATAAACAATAAAAAATTTGAAATAACTTGACCACTGTGAATATGTCACTGTGAATATGTCCTTTTTCTATTGCATTTTCTTTTTTACTTACTTGCAATCATTCTTTATGTACAATTTGTATTCTCTTTTTTTCATTTAGCATTATACCATAAGCATTTTCTTTAGTCAATATAAATCTCCTGAAAAATTTGTTTAATTTTTATTGCTGCTTTTTCTATCAACAAAATTCATACTCATAGAAAAATTTAGAAAATAAAGGAAATAAAAGCCATTAATGCTACTGGTAGTGTGTGCATATATGTATGCATATATTCTTATTAATTCTGTAATCTATTTATGTACACCAAATATGAGATCACACTATACTTATTTTTTTGAAATCTGTCTTATTACTTAGTAGTATATTGTGAGTATCTTTCCATGTCACTATATTTTTCTACATTACTTTAATAAATACATAGTATTACATTATGTGGGTAGTCCACAATTTATTTAATCAGTCTTCTGGGATTGGAGTTTTATATTATTTCCAAATGTTTACTTTTACATAGACTCCTACAACAAAAATCCTTATGTATAAATATTTTGACATTCCTTTCTTACTTTTTATAACTAGATTTTTAGAACCAGTAAGTTTGTACCAATTAACAGACACCCTGCCAATCCTCATTGAGCATGAGATGTCAGTCCCTTTGTATACAACAGTGATGGGATGATTTCTTTTCATCCTATCCTATTTAGTAGACAGAATGTATCTTGTATTAATTTATATTCCTTTCACTATTAATGAGGTTTTATATTTTTCCCAATTTTTGCATATTTATATATTAATACTTCCTTTATAAAATACCTATTTTTAATTTTCCTATTTTTATTTGGAGCATGCAACTTTTTCATTAATTTACTGGCTACATAATAATATACATATTTAGCCTGATATAAAAAGAGACTTTTGCTGTTGCTTCCAAATTTTGGTTAAAGACTCAAAGCTAAGAATAATGGGGATAAGTACCCTCAAGGTTTTTTTTTTTTAACTTCTTATTTTGAAATAATTTCAAATTTACAGGTTAGTTGCAAAAGTAGTACAAAACTCATACAGGGAACTCCAACATACTTCTCCTGCTGATACCTTTAACATTTTGTCTCATTTGCTGTATCATTCTCTTAAGTAACAACCTTGAATACAGTTATCAAATTCAAGAAATTTAGCATTGATGTATAGCTTACAGTATATATTATAATTTTTCATATGTTTCAGTAATGTCTTTTTGGGCCTTTTCTCCTCTGTTATCAGAATGTGTATAGGAACATGTATTGCATTTAATTGTCAGTCTCTATAGTCTCTCTCTTTTTCAATTGTTGAAACATATATACAATATAAACTTTCTCATCTCAACTACTACCAAGCATAAATTCAGTAGGATTAATCACATTCACAATGTTGTGCCACTCTCACCACCACCCATTACCAGAATTTTCCCACACCCCAAACAGAAATCCTATGCCCATTATGCATTGATTCCCCATCCCCCCTTCCCTGCTGCTTCAGGTAACCTGTATTTTATTTTTTGTTTTTATGAATTTGCATATTCTAGCTATTTCTAATAACTGGAATATTTTTCCTTTTGTGTTTGACTTATTTCACTCAACACAATACATGTAGCAATATGTATCAGGACTTCGTTCCTGTTTATGACTGAGTAACATTCCATTGTATGCATATGCCAAAATTTATTTATCCATTCATCTGCTGATGGATATTTGGGATGCTGCCATCTTTTGACTATTGTGAATAATGCTGCTATGAACATTGGTGTACAAATATCTGATTGAGTCCCTTTCATTCTTTTGGGCATTTATCTGAAAGTGGAATTGCTGTGTCATATGGTAGTTCTACGTTTATCTTTTTGAGGAACTGCTGAATTGTTTTCCACAGCAGCGGCATCATTTTACATTCCCATCAACAATGTACAAGGCTTCCTTTTTTCCTACATTCTTGCTAGCACTTGTTATTTTCTGTTTTTAAAATAATAGCCATTCTAGTGGGTATGTGGTGGTATCTCATGGTGGTTTGATTTGCATTTCCCTAATGCCTAATGATATTGAGCATCTTTTCAAGTACTTAATAGCCATTCGTATATCTTCTTTGGAGAAATGTCTATTCAAGTCCTTTGCACATTTTTGAATTGGCTTACCCTCATGCTTTTAACAGAGGGACTGGACACATCCTATTCACCCTTCCAGATCTGAAATTTTCATAGACCATAACCACCAACAGCAGCCAGAGTTTCATTTTTAATTTATTAGGAGAGAATAATTTGAAATGAATTTTCAGGAGCAGTGCAAAGTGTGTTGATTCTCCTCCCTTCCCAACCATCAAGCTGAATGAGAGCAAAACCAGGAGTGTTTGACTGTACCCTTGGAGTTGGTGGGGTATAAATAATAGAAAAGTGTGAAGTCAGGAGGTTGACTGCTGTGGACCACATAGCTAAGAGAAAGTGCAGCAGAGGGTTTAGCCAGGGCATCCAGAGTTTGGTCAAGGTAATACAGAATATTTTACTAGAGCGGTATTGTCCATAAGGCATCTTGCGAGGATCTTCCCCTGGTTGACTATTCTGTATTCCAGTTGCTCAGGTCACTAAACTTGGAATCATTATTGACTTTTTCCCCTCTCATAAAGCACTTCCCATATACCAGCAAAACTTGTTAGCTTCAGAATCTAACACTTCTTCATGTCACAGCTCTGCTCAAAACCCAACTTCCAATGGCTACATGTCCTACTCAGGTAAAAGGCCTATTAGATACTAAATCACCTGCCTACCCCATATAATCCTTTCCTGTCCAAGCTATTTCCCTACAACTTTTTTCCCTTCTCATTGTGCTACACTTTGACCTTCTTACTATTCTTTTAGCCTGCCAAATGTGTGCCCATTCCAAGGCCTTTCCATTTATTATCCCCTCTTTTGGAATGAGTATTCCCAGGGATGCATATTCTTGCTTCCTCGTTTTACTCAGGTGACATCTCAGAGGTCACATCTGAATAGAGTCTTTTCCTGGCCACTTTATATATCAGCATCCTCTTTGGTCACCCCATATCTCTGAATTCTGTTTTATTTTTCTTCTAGGCACTTATCATCATACGACATACTTTTATGCGTGCTTATTGGTTATGGTCTACTGCTAGAATGTGAGCTCCTGGAGAACAGGAAGTTTGTCCATCTTGTTTTCTGTTTTATCCCCACAGCCTACAGTAGAGCAGGATATAGAGAAGACATTCAATAAATACATGTTGAATAAATGATAGATGAACACTGTCTTAGAGTTTTTCTTAAGTTCAAAGTTGCTTCTTCCTTTTCTTTGTTGTGCTACTTTTAGTCATCTAAGGCTAATAAATTTCCATTCTTAAGAAACATATTAATACTGAATAAGTATTCAGTCTTCTTGTGGCTAATTTTAATATAATTAGTAGTAATAATCACAGGTAGAAATGTAGCACTTTGGCATATGGTGGGTATATTTATTAACTTCACTCTAATACTTTAGTAAATTTTATATCATTTAATATTATTTTGAATTTTGCTACAATATATTATTGCAATTTGATAAGTCTTAATTGTAAGGAAGTGTATTAGTTTCTTATTACTGCTGTAGCAAAATTACCTTAAATATAGTGTCTTAAAACAATACAACTTAATTATTTATGAGTTTGGAGGCTAGCTGTTCAACATGGGTTCACTGGGCAAAAATCATAGCATCAGCAGAGCTGCATTCAATTTTACAGGCTCTAGGGGAGAATCAATTTCTTTGCCTTTTCTAACTTTTAGAGGCCACCTGCATTCCTTGGCTCTTGGCCATCTTCAAAGTTGGCAGTTTGGCATCATTCTGTCCCTACCAAGAAAGGTTCTCCAGTTTAATGAGTCATGTGATTCGATTGGACCCATCTGGATAAGCTCCCCATTTCAAGGTCCTTAACCTTAATCACATCTGCAAAATCCCTTTGCCATCCTAGGTTCTAAGGATCAGGCTGTGACTATCTTTGAGAGCACAGGGCGTTGTGCTGCCTATAAAGAAAACATTACTCTTTCATGCTTGTCTCTAAGATTAACATCTCAGTTCTCTTTCCTTTTGAAACAACTTTCTTTAAAGAATGATCTCTATCTGTTCCCTCCACTCTTAATTTCACTCTCACTCTTTGATCTGTTGTAATTGCTAACTTTGAATCCTACTAACATTTTGGAGTAGTTCTTTCTGAGCCCAATATTGACCTTGTAATCACCAGACTTGCTGACCTTTTTCCACTGTGTGGCAGAATGTGCCTGAGAAACCAGTGAGTAGTTAGTTTCCACAGCAACCAGGAAGGACGGACCCCAGTGCCCCAGGTCACAATATCAGAACTGACCGTCTGTTCTCTGTCAGTCTATAAATGGCCTCCTGGCCTCTGAATGACCTACCCTTTCCACTCGTAGATCATTCATTTCTTTTTGCAAGCTTCACACTCTTCTTCCTGATGTTTGCCTTTTCTTGTGTCATCTTCTGTCTCTAACCGCTTTAATAGATAATAGATAATACATTATAGGAAGTCCCTGGCATCCTGTTTTCCTGCTTTCTGAATGAAGTTTTAGACTCCTAAACCATGTGTCATTTTCTGTGGGTGATAATCCTGAGAATAACAGCTTTTCCTAAAGTTATTTAAAAGCCTCCCTTGTTACCTAGTAGCTCTCTTTATTCAGTGTAGCCTTCACATAGGATATTTTTTTTTTAGATTTATTTTTTATTTTATTTATTTCTCTCCCTTTCCCTGCCCTCCCTCCCTCCAGTTGTCTGCTCTCTGTGTCCATTCACTGTGTGTTCTTCTGTGTCCACTTATATTCTTGTTAGCAGCACCAGAAATCTGTGCCTCTTTTTTTGCTGTTGTTGCGTCATCTTGCTGTGTCAGCTCTCTGTATGTGCAGCGCCACTCCTGGGCAGGCTTCAGTTTTTTCATGCTGGGTGGCTCTCCTGACGGGGTGCACTCCTTGCGCATGGGGCTCCCCTATGGGGGGGACACCCTTGTGGATTTGACTCAATGGATAGAGCATCTGCCTACCACATGGGAGGTCTAGGGTTCAAATCCAAGGCCTCCTGACCCGTGTGATGAGCTGGTCACATAGGGTCTTGAACATAACCATCGCTGCAAAGGACAGCTCTGTCAAGACTTGCTCCTGGGCTCTTACAGATGCAAGCCCAACCCTCAGTGAGGGAGATCTCTGGGGACACAACTTAGCTCTTTATCTTGCCATGCCATTGTCGCTGCTGTGGCTATACTTTTAAGCACTGCTTAAACCATGTGGTAGGCTCTGTACCAAGTGCTTTGCATAAACTGGTTTATTTAATCCTCATGACAATCCTATGAGGCAGGCATTATTTTTCCTAACTCACTGTTGCAGAAATGTAGACTCACAGAATTTGAGTGTCCTAGGATATTAAGCCTTAGAATCTGGATTTGAGCCCAAGTCAATAAGTCTGAGGGGCACACTTTAAATAATGATGCTCCCTCAGGTTACATGTGTGTGGTTTGTTGTAGGTTGTTGTTACATTCTATTTTAAAATTCTTGACATTATCTGTCCTTTTTTCCTCCCTGCCACTAGAAACTCTCTCTATTGATCCCAGAGCTGGAGCAGTGATGAGAAGGAGACCCAATGTCCAGTATTCTATGAACCAAAACCTTTGGATTTTGTTGTTCCTTTCCTTCATCCATTCAACAGATATTTATTGAGTGCCTATATCATGGGCTAGGATACGTCTGGGGCTGAGAAACAGCAAGATAGATTACATCATTGCTTTCATAGGCTTATAATCCAGACAACGATTTAATGATCTGTAGTGATGCTGTACAAAGACGTCTACTGGACAGAAACCACTGTGAATGCTTTAATAAGGAGCAATGAAAGCTTAACAGGGCTAGACAAGGAGGACCATATCATAATCAGGTTAAGGGCAACAGGCAATATCTGGGGTTTGCCAGAGAAACAAATTCCATGTCCACATGTCCTACCACATACTTGGCCACCTTATTTTTTATTCTAAATTCTTTTTTCTTGACGAGCCTCCTCACTTTCAAGATTCCAACTATTACCTTTATGCAGAAGTGCTTAATCTCTATGTCACTTTGATATCTCCACTGCTTGAGGCTCATAATCATGTTGCCTGCCCAACATTTTCTCTTGAATGTCATGCTATCTCTTCAGGATCAGCAAGTCTATAAGTCCATGCTTCTGACATATTTTTTTGCTACCAGTGGTACTGTTACCCTCACTCAGATTTCCAACTTTAAAGTCAGTTTTAATTTTTCTTTTGTCAATCATTTATTATTATTAATTTGACCTTCTTGATGTCTTTATTGAAACCCACTGACCAAAGATCATTAGGAACACACCTGTCGCCAAACAAGATAGGTTTATTGAGCTTGTTGTAGCAAGGGAGAACACACCCTGAGAAACCCTTAGAAGCATTGCAGTCAGGGGAGTTGGGACAAGGTCCTTATGGGGACTGAGATAGTACTGGTGCGTCTGAGGAGGGATTAGGAAGTGGGGACCTGTTCTGAATTGGATTCTCTCAAAAACAAGAGCATTCAGTGATTGGGATACCTAATAATTTTTTTCTCTAAAAGGGAGGGGAATTAAATGAGGCTTGCGTTATTACTGGTAAAGAAGCATCAACCCCTCAGAGAAAGGTGACATTAGATAGAGGAGGGGCATTTTTAGCCATTTTTGTGGTCAGAGTGGCCTTGCCTATGTCTTGCTCTGAATCTGAAGATGGAGTACCCTGAGAATAACCTATTTCCTGTTGTGAATATCAGTTTTTCATTTTCTCAATATCCACTTATTTCTCTCTGTTCCCTCACTTTCCATCCTCATCTGAGTTTATTCTCTTATAAATGAATAATTGCAGTAGTCACCTAACTTTTCTCCTGGCCTCTCAGCCTGCTCCACTCTCTCATCCATACCAACTCTGAATCAAAGAACACTATTTTGAACTAATTGCTCTTCTGTTTAATATTCTGCAATAGGTTATTATTATTTAAACATCAATATTCTTTAGTCTGATATTCAAGGGAGTCAACATGCTATTTTCAATCTATCATTTCAATCCTTTATCCTAAGAATCCCTACCTTTCTATGGATAAATCTATTAATTTGAACATAATATTTGCATTCTATTCTAAATGCCAGTGAGTCTCAAATTAAAAAATATATTATATGCTGTAAAAAACATATTCTTAGGCCTTAGAACAGACTTATTAAATCTGAACTTTGAAGTAGGGGTATGACTAACAGAAAATTTCACTTTCTTAAGATAACCTTGATGCAGTTTGATATTATTGATGAATTCCAAAAAGAAATATTGGATTATATTTGTAAACTGGTATTTTCCTCTGGGCATATGAGATTATATTGGATTTAATATTGATTACTTAATCAAGTAAACCTCTTGTCTCAGTAGAGTGTTGAGTACCCACCCTTTGGTGGGTAGGGACTCGCATATAAAAGACATGGTAAAGAACAGAGTTGAGGGTTTTTGATGTTGAAGTTTTGATGTTGGAGTTTGATGCTGAAGCCTTAAGCTGAAGCCATAGGAAGTAACCTCACAGAGGGAAGAGAAGCAAGACCCTGGAAAGGGGGAACCCAGGAAGCCTTGCAGACATCAGCAGCTGTCTTGCTCCAACATGTGAAAATAGACATTGGTGAGGGAAGTAACTTATTCTTTATGGCCTGGTATCTATAAGCTCCTACCCCAAATAAATAATTTTTATAAAAACCAACCAATTTCTGGTATTTTGCATCAGCATCCGTTTGGCTAATACACAGTTATAGGCCATGTTTTCCAGAACATTGTTTTATGTCATTGTTCATGATATTTCCTCTTTCTAGAAGACTCTGTAATCATTGGAATTGTCATTTTGATAAATAGAGTTATAGCCTCCCAAAGATGTTGACGTTCTAATTTCTGTGAATATGTTACATTGCAAAGGGGAATTAACATAGCAGATGGAATCAAGTTTGCTAATCAGTTACCATTAAAGTAGGGAGATTATTCTGAATACCTGGATGGGTCCAGTGTAATCACAAGAGTTCTTAACTGTGGAAGAAAGGGGCAGAAGAGTCAATCAGAAGAGATCTGGAAATGTTAAACTGCTGCTTTGAAAATAGAGGAAGGGGCCACAAGCCAAAGAATTCAGGAGGCCTCTAAAAGCTGACAAAGGCAAGGAAAAGGATCCTCCTCTAGAGCCTGAAGAGGGAACCCAGCATTACTGACACTCTAATTTTAGCTCAGTGGGATTCATTTCACAGGTCTGAACTCAATAATTGTAAAAGAATAAATGTGTATTGCTTTAAGCACTAAATTGTGGTGATTTGTTATATTAATAGCAATAATAGGAAACTAATACAGCCACCCTTTAAAATCTAGGTGACAAATGTGCCTCTGTCTAAGCTTAGAGCCATTCTAATTCTAAACTGTTATAAGCATTTATTAAATTTCTCTTATAATTCATATGCCATCTTACACACTATAGCTTATAAATGTTTTGAAGTCAAGGGCCTTGCTTTTACTTCTTTCTCTCTACTATACAAACACTAAGGAGAGGCCTACTAAATAGTAGTTGCTCAGAAATTGTTTAATTTATAAAGAAGGGCAATGTTGCCTACTGTTCCTCATTATTAACTTTGGGTAAAAAAAATCAGAGAAAATTTTCTTCATACTTGCCTACTTACAAATTAATTTCAGTATTAATATTTGGTCAAACACAATTATAAATTCATAATTATAAATTAAAAAAAAACTTATTGGGCCACATTGAAATTTCTTATAATTTCTCCAGGAAGTCGTTATCATGTTTTTGGGTTTCAACCTGGTTGTTTATAAAAATGATATTGTTAAAATGTTCTTTCTTATCATACCCTTTCTGCTTTCAGTTCAATCTTAGCAAGTTGGGTATGTAAAAATGGGTTTCCTTTCCTCTTGAAGGGGCATGGAAATCTCTAAACACAATTGCCTTCTGGGGAATTCAGTTTTCGTAAAGTGTAAATAGCACCTTTGCTATCACCTAGAGTAAAGTGTAAAAATATAATCACCCACAAGCCTCATTTCTTACTTCCATGCTCTTGAATCTGTACAACAAAATTATCTTACAACTGCTACCAGCATACCATGCTAGACATACTCGTATAGCATCCTGTGTTCTGAAGAAAATATATAAAGTTTTCATTGTAGCCATGAAGGTGTTTGCTCCAAACTTTCCCTTGGCCTGTGGATCTTAGTGAAACTATAAAATCGGTTTCTGTGAAGATGTGAGAGGCAGTTCAGCCCATTACTCTGTAGCCCCGGGTACCTCTGGAGTACTGAAGGCTTATGATCTTATTCCTACACTTCTCCTACACTCTGTTTTCTAAGCAAAGGGCCAGGAGAGTGTAATGGCAGCAATGCCACTGTTAGCTGACTTGTACATTTAGACTGGGTGCTCCATGCAACAGAATATAGCAGAAGCACTATTGGTCTTTGTGGATAAATCAGCCCAGAGTTCTGTAGGTGTTTTTGCTGGCTTTAAGAATGGATGTCTCCAACATGTTCTTTTTTTGTCAGAGAATAAATAGACTGCCTGTTATGTGCTGTCATGGGGTGTAGAGGAGATAGGCAATGTCCAGGATAACTGGGAGCCGTGGAGCCCACTCAGCCCTGCTCTCTTCATCACAATGCACTTGTCAAAGCCCATTGCATCCAGTAGGTTATTGCCTCTGGACCTCCCATGAAATGTGTAATGAACAAGGGAGAATAATACTTGGATATACAGACATATTTGTTTCTATGATCAGACAGTTTGTGCATGATTGAATCATTGCCCTTTGGACCACTAGATTAAACAACTTGTAGTACAAGCAAATAAAGGGACATTTTCATTGTTGAAGGGGAGCTAGCGAGAATACAGGGAAAAGAGGAGGTAGCGATGAAGCAAACTGAGCATGAAGGGCAGTAGTGGAACTCAACCTTAACAGGGACAAGGACAAGAGAAAAGTCTAACAAAAATGTTCAGGGTGGTGACAGTATAAATGTGTAGTCTTGTGATTCTCAACCCAGGCTGCACATTAAAATTATGCAGAAACTTTTCATGTTAACTTGTTACAATGCATACACAAACTATGACAGTATAGCTCAGTTAATTTTCACAGGGTAAATGCACCCATAGCACCATCAACAAATTGAAAAATAGAACATTCCCAGCCACCAGAAGCCCCCATGTTCTTCCTTGTCTTTATTGTCCCATAGAAGTAGCCTCTTTCCTAACTTTGAATACTGTGAATTATTTTTGGAATGTATGTACATGAAATAATAGAGTATTATGCTCCTCTATGTCTGATTTACCCTCTACTTCCAACTATGTTTGTGAAATCCTGCAAGTAGCAATTGTACATTCATTCTTATTGTTGCCTAATACATTATGTGCATATACCACCATTAATGCATCTATTCTACTGTTGATGGCATTTGGGTTGATTTCAGTTTTTGGATATTTCAAATACTGCTGCTACAAATATTATTTTACAAATATTTTGGCGAATATATATAAAGTTGGTCATATAAAGAGGAACAGAATTTTGGGACCATGGCATATGTGAATGTTCAGTTTAGTGAACTCTCATTTTTCAAAATGGTCTTACTAATCTTCCCTCAAGTTCTAGTTTTCTTACATTCTTACCCATCCAGGTGCTTTAAAAAATGTCAATTGCCAAGCTCTACCTGGGCTCCATCCATGCTAATAAAGTCAGAATTTCTGGAAGGTAAAGCCCAAGAATTGAGTATTTAAAAAAATCTCCCCAGGAAAGAGAACCAAAAAAAAAATCATCATTATTCAGATGAAATAACTCGGGTATGAAGAGATGAGATGCTTTGCTCAAGCAGCCTAGCCAGTGAGAGGTCCAGGGCTAGAGGCTGGTCTCCTGACTGCTACTGCATGCTCCTTCACAGCCCAGTTCATTTGGTGAGATTTCCTCACTAGTCTACTCTCTTACTGTGCAAATGAAGTCCAACTTAGCCTATACATGCAGAGCACTTCAGGCTTTGAAAGCTATGTAGAACAGCTTTGAGGACCTGCTACGTAATTTGCTGGGCCCAGTGCAAAATGAACATGTGGCATCTCTTATTCATAAATTGCTAAGAATTTTAAGGCAATGAAAGGAGAGCATTAAATTAAGCAAGGGGCCCTCTTACGAGCAAGGGCTCTGTGTGACTATACTGGTTGGTTACATATTCTTGAGGCTGGTCTTGCAGATATTAGGATTTGCCTGCTACAGATGAAAAAATAAGGCTCAGCACCTTGATAAATGGTTGAATTAAGAGTGAAGACTGGTCTGCTGATGCCTGCTTTGCCTTTCTGGTAGAAGATGGAGGCTGGGCATTCCTCTTTACTTTAGGATTTTCCAAATTAAAATAAGTAGAAATTACATAGACAGTGCAAAAAAGGTTATAGAGGAAGAAAATTTTAAAAACATATATACCATATATACATATTACACATATATAAAAGGAAGGGATTCATGTGGAAAAGGAGCAAAACATAATTTTGGGAAAGGAAGCTCCAACCAGCTGCTGTTAAAGTTACCACTTGGGCTCCTTGCCTTCACACTCTTCCTGGACATCTCTCCTCTATTTTTGGAGACATTTGGCTGATAAAGCATGCCCGGATGTTTGGATCTTCCCAATTGGTACCTTCATAAGTCTTATTTTGGGGGTGGCAGAGGGGAGAGATGGGGATATATCCTTTATTTCCTGGGGTAGAATCTTCTAATAACAGATGGTAATAACAGAATTGTCAAAAGAGAATGGGGTTGGAAACAATTGTAAAGTATAAGTCCGTTTTACATGTTAGGTGACAAAATAAGAATAATAAAAAACATACTCCCTCTATCTCCAATTAATTTGTCCTCCCTCCCAAGACATCCTCTAACAGATTATTCTTATAAACTTATGACTAACTAGAGCTAGGTTGCAAGCAATGAACTACATTTTCAGATATCTATTTCTACGGGGGTGGTTTCTGTTCAACTGTAGTTCACAAGAAGATCTGCTTTGCCACTTTTTAGTTGTTTAGATATATTTGTGAGTGGCAAGAGTTAATTCATAACTAATACTTATGTCTCTAAAATTGTCTCTTTTGAATGGCTCCAGATGAATTAACAATATATCTTCTGAAGACATGAAGGACCGCTTTTTTTTTTCACAAGCAATAAGTGTATAATAGTTGTGAACTTATAAAACAAACATATATAACATCATACGAACTCTCATAACTCACCCTACCACCAATAACTTGCATTATTGTTAAACCTTTTAAACTAATGATTAAAGAGCATTGTCAAAATATTACTACTAAAGTATTTTTCCCCCAACAAATCCTATTATTATTATCTTTATATCATTTATATATGAACATATATAAACAATTAAGTGGATAGTAAAAGTTGTGAACTTACAAAGCAAATATGCATAACATCATACAGGGGTCCCATACATCAACACTTCACCAACACCTTGCATTGTCATGAGACATTTGTTACAAATTATGGAAGAAAATTGTCAAAATCTTGCTACTAATCATAGTCCTTATCTTACATTTGGTGTGTTTTTCCCACTTTTGACTTGGGTTACTTTCCCACACCTCTTGTAGCCTTCCTCCCAACAAGAGCAAGGACTCGAGTCAGAACTTAGGACTTGAGACTAAGCCAACAGGTGCTTGGATCAAATAGTCTAGTGACCCTGTAGAAAAACCACTTACCAACCCATAACTCCATTTCCACTATCTGTAAAAGGTGGGCAATATAATAACACCAACTTCAAAGACTGTTTTGAGGAATCAGTGACATTGTCGGGTTGGGTACCTGTGACATGCAGAATAGATGTTAGTCACTGCTAGTCACTGTGTGTGGCTCAGTTTACCTGTCTCCCCTCATCTCCCTCTTCAATCCACTCTCCCTTCCTGCCATTAGCATAGAAAAGATGTTTTAATTCAAAGTGAAACAGTTATATCATTAGGTATTTCCACCCTCTGTTTTTATTATTATGGTTATTTTAATGTAAATAAAAAGTCTCCAGCATCCCTTTCCTTGTTGAGGGTCAAATACAAAGTAAATACCCAGATGTAAGCGTGCTCCCTGGGTCTAGTGATCCCTTTCTGAGCTGCATCAGTTACTACCTACAGCCCACTCTTGTCATTCATCCTAAAACAGAAATATGAGAAAGATTAATGTTTCCAAGGTAATCCTTGGACAGCCTTTTACTCTTTTGCTGAAGGACCATTTTTCTTGTTAGCTGTTTTTAATAAAAACCCTCATTCTATTCAGTAGGCTGTGCTAATATTACCTTGAGAACAGTTAGTATTGATATAGCAGAGTCCTCCTAGAAGCCCAAAGCATTATATAAATATTGTCTCATTAAAAACTCATACATCCTCATGAATTAGATGGGTGGCTGCTGCGATTTCCCTGATGTGCAGATGGAGAAACAGAGGGTGAGTGGCTTTTGCAAATTCAAAAGAGCTTGGAGGGAATTACAGAAAAGCAGCGCCTTCCCAGATTTGGGTGATAAAGCTTCAGGCCAGCTACCGAGATTTTCATGAACTGAAAGGCATTTGGTGCAAAGCCACCAGACTGTGTTTTGATGAGTTCTTAAAATATTATAAACACCAGAAACACTGCTTGTCTCTGGGGACTGGGGCCGACTGTTTTAGCTGGTAAAGGCTGAGAAGGACTCCTGAAGTCTTCAAAGTACAATTTGCTGCTGTTTTTTTCTCTTAGTTACTGGTATGGCCAGCAGCCACTACCAGTTTATTCAGATCACTTTTAATATTCCCATTTCAGAATCAATCTCTTTAAAAGTCCTTTCGCAGCAACTCTTACAGCATCGCACAGCAACAAGGTCCCACAGCGAGGTCCACCATGGTCTTCTGGGATGATCCAGTTTACTGACAGGTTTTGTTCTGTTCTAATCAGCAATCTTCTAATTCAAAGGTGTAATTTTGTCCCTGGTTTTTCATTCTTTCAGTGAGTGAATTGGTCTTTCCTGGTCTTTATTTCCATCTCTGCAAATCCTGCATGGGTTAGTTACATGGTGAAAAAACTAATAAATAGGTTTATCAAAGTAATTGCCAATGAAGTTGCTTAATAAAAACTATACTATTAACAGCTCAGAATACCAGCACAGTTGTGCCATAAAGCAATCCAAAACAAAAGCCCAAGCATGAAGGGGCTGTCAATGTTCAGGTTGCTTCTGCCTCAGAAACTAACTGGTTAATGAAAACTGCAGCGGAGTGGGTATGCAAAAGGAGGCCAAGGCCAGGGGGGAATTGAGAAGCTGTAGGTGGATTTCCTAGTTACCGGGCCAGCATTGAATTGAAATTGTGATTGCTAGACTGACAGGTTTTTATTATAATATTCATCTTCCTCAAAAATCTGGTGAGCAGCATCCCTACCGAGTCAGATAATGCTTCTTTCTGAGCATCTGCAGTTACAGAAGGGACTATTATTTTTTGGCTGAAAGCTTTCTGATAAAGGCATATTTCATTAGAAAAGAAAGAACAGCCTTCACTTGTGGTGAGGTGGGGTATGCCCTGGGTTTTTAATTCAGCATTTACAAATCACAGCATATTCCAGGGTACCTTGCACAATTGTTTCTTGAAAAGGCTTTGGAATTTGTCCCCTGGAAGGCACTACTTCTGAGATCTTCATTCTCTGCAACATAAAAATACTGCTTTGTTTGTCTATTCTTATACATTAAGAAAGACTAATTCTTTTGTCCTACTATCAGACTCAAGATTCTAATAACATCATTTAATTTCAGAAAATTTTTAGTAACGTTATTAACTTTTTTTTATTGATGACTTAAAATAATGAGAGAGTTTTATTTTTCTAACAAGTAATACTGTACTTTTTACTTTCTAAAGAGATATACTGTAAAGGAATTTATTAGGGAGAGATTTGCAAAGAATATATGCATTTAAATTGAGCAATACCTGGCCTCCCACATGATGAGAGAGAAATCCCATTTGTTCCTAGGTTAAAAAAGGCACAAGTCTATATACTATTATATTTCCAAGAAAATTTATACAGGAAAAATAAGTATCATTCACAAATCTCAAAATGCATCCCACAGATTTCATGTTAGAAACACAATTATAGTTATCTTGCCTGTTTTAAAGGCCTATGGATCCCTAGTTGCTCCATTCTTCGGTGCTTATCTAATTTGTTCAAAGATATTATCTTTTGTCAGACAATGGCATCTCTCCTTACAGACATTTTTTTTTTTCTTTTGGATGAAAGAAATTGGCACTTTTACATTGTTGTCAGAAAATAGGGCAGTGACAGGTGTAAGAAAGATCCAGAGAAGAGGTCTGGTGCAGGCTGGGTTTGGGCCACTTGATGGTCCACCCATGTGGCAAAGGGGTGAGGCACGTTGATTGGCCTGCCTGGGTCATACGTCCACTCCATATTCTGGAGGAGCTATCTAGGGTTTGGGGTTTGCTAGGCAAGTGTGACAGGATAGAGGGGCAAGAGAGTTAGGGCTTGGGGGTCTGAGGGCTGCTCAGTATCCATTTATTGCTCTCCCGTGTGGTGGCTGTTCTCAAACATGAGACTATTCGTATGACAGTTCACCCTTTTATGTCCCTTCCTAAATGCCAGGCATTGTTTTAAGCACTTCAGATGTATTAACTCTTTCAATTTAATGGTGAAAATGGGTCCTTCTTTCATTTCATTCTCACTTTCCTTATACACATGCACACATAAACATATATATGCTTATATGTTATGCATAGATACATAAGTAAATGTTAGCTGTCAATTTTTTTTTTATCAAGGAGATTCACTTCCCATTGCTTCTGGCATCTCTTTTTCTGTGAAACCCAACAGTGGCAGCTTTTGTCATACCACTGACATGCTAAGGACTACCCAGGCCACATCTGTTTCAAGTCATGTTACAGTCCTTTGCTTGTCACATGACTATATTTTAAACTATTTGAAGGTAGAGATAGTTTTTTAATGCATTTGGTATGCCAGGCAGCTCACAGGGACCTGGTACAGAGTACATGCTCATCAGTTGCTGAGGAGTTAGAACCTGACTGGAGATCTGAAGAAAGAGTTGGACTATGCTTTATAGAGTTCAGTGGACAATGGAATTCTTTATCTCCATGAGTGTCTTTTACATTTTGCTCTGTCAAATCAAGATCTTGTCTCAGCACTAAAATTCCAATAGCAACTGAGTATAGAAATACAGCTATAAGTTGGGAAACGGGACTACATGGATAATTAAGCATTTATTCACAGAGCAAATGGCTGCATTGATTTTCTGTCATGAAATTGACTCGTCATCTTTATTTATAATTTAAAATTAACTTAAGTTGATTTTGTAAAAATAATACTTTACATATAAGTTGAAAAAGTGAATTCTACTGATTTTAGAATAATCACTATCAACTCATAGATCAATTGAGCAAAACGGACTTTGAGCATCCCCATTTTGCAAATTAAGAAACTGAAGACTAGAGAAACTAAATATGTATAAGAAGAGCCTGGACTCCAATTTAGGATGCATATTGTATTCAACAAAGATTCAGGGCTTACCTGGAACCTGGCTCCTGGGGAACTCAATAAATGGTTGAGCGAATAATTTACACTGGATCATGACCAGTTAGAACAGAAGCTGGCTTTAAACATCTTGGGAGGGCATAATGGTGTGAATCGACTCATTGTCAGCCCTGAGAGCAATAAAAGTAACCACGGTAGGTAATCATCAAGTAGGCAGATGCTCAGGGTTTATGCTTCATTTAATTCAACCCCCTTTTCCTAGATGAGTTGTAGATCACACGTTCAAACTAAGAACTGAACTCGTGCTATTGATTCCTGGTGGTTGATGCTTTCCACTATATCATGCCTAAATGTGTGGGTAGACATGAAGTGAGATTATAGTTGAGAGAATAATTAATTGTTAGCAACCAAATATTAATAGTTGAAAAATGAGACAGAGGCAAGTTAGTCTTGTAGGAAGAATGAAAGTATTACCTAAATACTCAAATGAGAAAGTAAGAAGCCAAGAAGTTACACAAGTCAGGAAAGTCCATAACAAAAATGTATCATTTATAATTGTAGATAAGTGAATCTTTAAAACATTTCCTAGAAGCAACAAGAAAGAGACCTCGAAAAAAAGGGGTCAATTCAGACCAGCAGAATATCGCAACCTATATGTTGGATCAAGTGTTAAAAACTGCTCTTTAACCTTGAATAAATAGGGGATATGGCAAAGACAAATGAGTTTATATGGCTAAGAGTCCTCTGAAAAGAGTCGGGAGATCATCAGAGGGGTTGCGTTTACACACACCTCAGCCGGACCTCAGAAAAATCCAAAGTAGCTACAACCCTAGGTACTGGTTCTCCTGAAGGCTATGGAGATCCACAGGGTATATATAGTCATGGCAGATGGATTTGGAGCTCTGTGCCATGTCAGAGGACCCTACATTGGAATTTGTGCTCCTGAGTGTGACGGAGCTGGACTCAGATGTGACTTTTCTACACATGCCTCTTCTGTCACTTTTACTGAACCTGCGGTTGGTGCTAGGGATGGTCCATACTCAGGAGACTTGAAATTCTGGACTGCCTGTGTGCCAGCTGGGCCCTGAGCCTCAGCAGAGTTGCAACTCCTACTCTCTGGTTCGTTGGTCTTACCCAGGTCAGCTAACAGGGAGGTGAAGATGGTCAACCACCACACCAGGGAATCAAGAGTGCCTACAACTGTAAGCAGAGGAATTGCAACCATCATCCATGTGGAATCTAAGCCCCCTCTTGATCTAGAGGTGGAGAGGACATCACCATCCCAGGGTCCACAGAATGGAGGAATAAAATATGGACTAGAGGGGACCTACTGATATTCTATTATAAAACTATTGTGGTGAGTAATAGAAGAAATTTTAGCATCGAGGTGGAGAAAGTGACCACAGTAGTTGCTGAGGGCAGGGAGAGGGTAGAAGAGATGTGAGGTGGGGCATTTTTTTGGGATTTTGAGTTGTCCTAAATGATATTGCAGTGTCAGATGCTGGAATTTATATATCCTGCCATAACCCACTGAATGTGTTGGGGGAGAGTGTAAACTACAGGGTAAACTATTATCTGTGTAGTGCAGCAGTGCCCCAAAATGTGTTCACTGAGTGCAATGAGTGTGCCACAATGATGAGGGAGGTTGTTGGTGTGGGAGGAGTGGGGGGGGGGGGAGTATTCAGGAACCTCTTATATTTTTTAATGTAACTTTTTTGTGTGTGATGTATATATCTTCAAAAAATACAATTTACAAAAATGATGTGGTGGGGGGTGGGGAGTGGGTTATATGGGAACCTCTTATGTTTTTTGTTTATTTAGGTTTTTTAATGTAAAATTCCTTGTGATCTATTAACTTTAATTAAAAACAAAAAACAAAATAAAATAAAACATTTCCTAGAAAAGATTGTGTGATGGTTAAGCTAATGTTTCATCTTGTCCAGGTAATGGTGCTGCTTGGTCAGGCAAGCACTGGGCTAATTGTAATACAAGGGCATTCTAAGGACTTTAATCATCAGTGTGTTGATTGCATAGATGGCTGGTTTTATTTACAATCAACTAAAGAAATTGCCATAAGCATTGAGTGATGTCTCATCCAATCATTTGAAGGCCTTAAAAAGAGACATGATTTCAGCATGCAGAGAGAGAATTCCCATCTCTATTTTGGACAGCCAGAGTCTCCTGGGGAACTCATCAAGGACCCTCATCTGAGCCCATGGTTTACAGCCCCACTATGGAATTTGTATATCTCACAATCACATGAGATAATTTTATAAAATCTCATACTATTTACAGATATCTTCTGTTGGTTCTGTTCTCTAGAGCACCCTGACTAAAACAGATTGCTTGGGATTCATAGGAGGAAAAAGAAGGAAGAGAAGATAATAGTTGTAATCAACTCACAGACAGTACATGTACTCATATGTTTGAATATTATAATTCCTCTACAGGCCTTCCAATTCACTGACGTTGGAAGTATCAGTGCTTGGCAATGAGATAAAAGATATCCTGGGGAGAAAAACATGCTACTAGTTGGACCTTTTTTTCCCTTAATCTTGAGTGTTATCTCATAGGAGGAAATAGGATGAGGATAGACCTCTAGTCCCCAACCCAATTATGAGTTGGGTTAGTACTGCTGGGGAGTCAGTTTCATCCTCAGTGACCACAGCAAAATGTCAATAAATAATTTATAACAGTTAATAAATGTGGAAGTAATGGTATAAGATTTCCTTTTAGGATTTGGAGATTATCAGTGTTACAAATGAAATAGAAACAATTAGCAGAATTAAAATTGTTTCTCTTTGCTAGCAGTAACAAGAGACAGACCAATATGGCAAATAATTATCGACTGCATTTCAAAATAAGGCCTTCTGTGCAGTTTTGTTTTTTGGACCTTGTGCATACATTATTATTATTATTACTTGAAAATGAAATTTTTAATTTTTTAAAAAAGATACATAGATCACCCAAAATATTACATTAAAAATATTAGAGGTTACCATATATATACCCCACTCCCTACTCCCCACCCCTGCTCCTCCCACATCAACAATTTCTTTCATCAGTGTGACACATTCATTGCATTTGATGAATACATTTTGGAGCACTGCTATACTGCATGGATTATAGTTTACATTGTAGTTTATACTCTCTCCAGTACATTCGGTGGGTTATGACAGGATATAAAATGTCCTGCATCTGTCCCTGCAATATCATTCAATATGAAAAGAAATGTAATTACTTTTTCCAGCTGCTTTTTTTTTTTTTCTGGCATGCCCTGCTGGCAGCCAGAATTTTGGATAGAAAGGAAGGTTTCCCCAAAAGACATACCTATAGCCCCCAATTTTTAATGAATGGGGATGCTCAGCCAATCACATTAAGACACATTTGGCTACTTTCCCAATGCCTCTTTCTCTGGAGCTGCCTAGTGACTCATCCTTTCAATACAGGTTTAGTTGAGTAAATATGAAGCATGAAAAATGTTATAATGTACCCCAAAGCTAAATCCAAATCCTATTTTACTCACTATTTTAAACTGATTATATCAGCACCCCCTCAATTGGTATAAGTAATGACTCAGTTGCATTTTCAAATTTCTTAATATTATACCAAATAAACACAGATATATAATACACATTTAAAAAAAGACAAACACATTGAATTTCCCTGAGAAGGAAAGGCAGGTAATGGCACATTTTTTTAAAACCTTTTTAATCTTTCAAATTAGTAGGCGCTTTGTGAGTACATTTGCTAGTCAGTTCACTGGAGTTGTAAATCATATGAACCTGTATACCATTGCCCACCCAGGATGCAATGATGTTATTGCTCATCTACACTTTCACACCTAGGCAATTATCACTGAAATGATCAGACCTTCTGAAATCTGAGCCATGTGCCACCTACTCATTAATAAAAGCTGGAAATTAGTGCAAGGCTGGATGGCTCTGGCCACAGAGATGAGACACTGCTTTTTTTTGTGTGCCCCATTACTCCCTGTGAACCCTGGGGAGGGGTATTTTTACTGTGAATCCCTTAATTGGCTCTATCCCAAGAAGCCTTAGTAATGGTTTGACATTTGCTCTCTATTAGAGGAAGGTCGTATGTTTCAGACAAGGGAGAAAACTGACAGCCTGAAGTGTATGAATATTTAAAGCAATGTTAGCATTGCACATGACTGGTAAATAGTGATTTGTCATGCTTAGACCGAATGAATTTTGCATTATTTTGCTTTTGTCTTTTGAATGTCTAAACAAAGAAGAAGGAGTCCTTTAACCTCACAAGCTGCCAATTTCATTGCAAACATATCTGTAACTTGTTTGAGTCGAAAGCCAAAAATTAGTAATTTACACTTGAAAAGGATTACATGTGAGTCCTTACGGTCTAATTTCATATTATAGTTTCCAGGTGCATGAGCTGGAGTTATAATTAGCATGTCTTCTATTTCTTAATAATAGGGTCTTTTATAGATAATTTACCCATGATGGATCTTTATTTCCCGATCTCTAAAATAAGGGCTTATGTTAAACCAGAGTACATGTTTTACTTGACCAGCAGATTGTGATCTAGGTAGGGCTTAAAAACATATAATTAGTTTTCTAATGTTTAGAAATAAGGTGATTTTTTTGCCCAAAAATAATTCATGTTTTTGGTTTTTGTTGAAAAAAATCATAAGATTTTGCAATACTGGGATGAACAATCATTTAAAGGCAAGAAGTGACTGCACCATCTATTTAGATGGGTGTGTGTGTTCTCTAGTTTTCCACAATCCTATTGCTCCTTATTATATTCCTAACAGTAGCTTTACGATAGCTGTCCACTTTGTAGCCTTTTCTCTACCAGGTTTTCCTACCTGTGACCAGATTTGCTTATTTATATTCCCTATCTGGCCTTTATGAGCATGTAAATTTGCAATCTGGACCCTAAGGGCTAAAAATGCTACAGTTCTATGACCTTATTTCTCTGAGAAGGGTCAGGAATATACAGCAAGACATTTTGTTAAGTCCTAAGTTCTCCTTTAACTCCTTAAAGATGTGTGGTAGTTCTGGATTAACCGTATATGAAAAAGACTCTTATTTTATTGGATATAGACTGGTGCCTGCCCACACACAGGTCCTGGAGGTCACCCACAGTTCTTGTCAAGTGGGCTTCTCCAATGTAGCTGTGTACCTCATTAAGCTAGTAAGGAGAATTTTTCCATCCAGTCTGCTAAGACAGGCTCTTATATAGCATAGCCTAAACATGGCAATGACATGCCATTATGATTGCCATATTCTATTGGCTAGAAAAAAGTCACGAGTTCTGCTTTTACTCAAGGGGAGGGTTTGCATATAGATGAGAACACCAGGAGACAGAAATCACTGAAGGTCACTCTATGGTCTGTCTGCTACATATAGTAAAATATTCTTTACTTCAATAGATGTTAAGTCAGCACTTACCACATACAGCCTTCATTCACCCAAACCAAAAGAAAGAAAACCATAGTGATAAGTACTTTTAAAAATACAACGGTGAATAAAATACTAGTCTATTTTCTAAGATTTAGTCTAATTTGAAAGTCAGACACATAAATTTATAACTCTATTTACACTCTAAAAGTTAAATATGTTCAGAATGTGTTTCTGAGAACCCGTGGAATTAAAATGTGTGCATTGTACTATATTTACTTAAGACAATGGATTAAAAGTTTCAACAAATTATTTAAAACATGATAGGCTCTATTGCTTAGCTTTCAGTTTACCAGCAAAATAAATTTGACTACTATTGTAGGCTTCCATTCTCCACTGAAATTTGCTAGTGTAAGTATGACATAAAATTAACAAAGCAAAACAGTAATTTCCTAGCACAGAAGAGATGACCAATACACGGTTTTAAAATCTCTGTTTATCTTCTCTTTTATGGAACAGGAAGGCTATGTTTAAGAAAGGATGTACTGGACTCAGCATATTTGTAAATGCTTTAACATCACACAGAGTTTCTCATGGTGGATTGTCTGAGGAAAAGAAGCATCTTACTCTTACCTGAGCTCACCATTGCCCAACATACATCTTTCCCTGTCAGCAACCCCCATACCTCTTAGGGTAAAAATGATTTCATGTTCCAGCTGCTAACACAGATTTCTACCAGTCAGATTGCCGTCAAAGAATATCTTTGCAATGATGCCTAAAAAATGCAAAAACATGGAACACGTGGGACTACGGTCTCTACTTGATATGATTGATACCGGAACTTCAGCTGGCACTAATGAGACTTGTAATCACTGTAGAGGCAGCATGTGGCCCTTAATGAGGGGGAAAATTGTGTTTCGCTCTTTCATTATGACGTTTTGAGCAGGTGAAGAATGGAGGACTTTTTGCATTGCATGCAAAATTATCCACTAAAATTTATCTTATAAATGCCTCTCTCAGAAAGAAATTCCTGTCTATTTTAGGTTACTATCGATATATGTGTATGTATAAATAGCAAATATATTTAAACACATCTTTGTCTGTAGATGAGACGCTGATTTTTTATCTTTTGAAAACAAAGTCACGCACGGGCCCATGTTTTTTCTATTTCTCAAAGCGACGGAAAATGTGACCACATTTGTCTTTTTTAATTTATAGTTTGTGGATCAGACATTCCAATTTTAATTATTATTGGGTCAAATGAACTTTTCAACATACATTGTTGTCAGTCTATTCTCTCTGGCACTGAAGTGCTACTCATTTTTATCTGAGTCTTGAAATTAAAAAAAAGCTCCATTTGGAATGTTTCTCTCTTCATTTATTGTTGATTTGCAGGGCGTTTAGACTTGGTGACTAAAGGATTTCTATTCCCATTTTACAAGGGAAAACAAGGCTTAGGATATTAAAAGTACTGCCTGCTGCCTCCTGGTGACTAACGTTTGGGGTGAATACAAAGGAGAAGCATGAATATAAATGTAATAATTATGACAGTGAAAGAATCAGAAGTATCTCTTTTATTACATCACATTTTCTGTTTGCACATACCTCTGGTTACAGTAGATGAATATTGTAGATTCACATACTACATTTGCAGCTGGGAGAAAACTATGTAAATAAGGCAATGCATATGCAAGACTTTCCCAGTTATCTAGTAGCTGAACGACTGGTTTATGACTAGGGGCTTCCCCTCTAGTCATTCAGTGGTAGGACTTCATCAAGCAATTGGTTCATTTGCAAACACTCCCTCATTTAAAATTCCCTATTAATCTTTGTTGGGTCCACATAATGAAATAATGTGTCAGTTGTCTGTTCCAAAAGTGTCCTATGAATATTTTTGCCTTGATTGGGCAGTGTCCAATATATTTGTGTGTCAATGTGAGCACATAATAGGTAATAAGTGTTTTAAGCTAAACTTCAATGATACAGTGACCTTCCGTGGAGAGATTTTCATGCAGTCATTTTCTTCATGGCAAAGGGTTTTTAATTGCCATCTTAGCTGATTTACTTCCTAACATGCTACAGAGTCAAAGATTTTAAAATCTGTTGTAAAGCTGTATAGGAAAGAGGCAGAAACAACTGGGAGGCAGCATAGTAAACTTTTGCTTGTAAGTAAACGATGAACAAGCAGCCTGGGATAGGAAATGAATTATCTGGGTCAGGCTGGGCTAATCTCTAAAGTGAAAGTACACTCAGATCATCTCTTTCAATGAGAGACTTGCTTTTGACAGTCAAGTCATAATCTGTTTATTGGACAACCCTACACTTTATAATCAAGTGGATTAAGTCTCTAATAAATTGCTGAATCTTTATTCTATGTAAGACTCTGTGTGTGTCCTGTGGGGTAAAAGCTCAATAACACACAGCATTTTCTCTAGTAAAGTTCATAGTTTAAAGGGGTTTACTGTCAGATTAATAAATCAATAAATACACAGCCAATAGAAACTTGTAAAAGACATTAATTGAGCACAGAGCATAGAACTATCAGATAGCGAGGACCTGTTTTTTTGGAACTCAATTGAGTTGGGTCTGACAAAAAGGACTGTGAAATTTTAGAGAAAGGGTAGATAAATAGTAATTATAATAACTCTTGGGTCAGATTCCCAAGAAGCAGACCCTGAGAAGGGATTCTTGTACAAGTGATTTATAGAGCATGAACTCACAAAAAATGTAAGGTAGATGAGGAACAAAGGAGAGGGCAGGGAAAGAAGCCGTGGAAAGGTGGTCTCAAACTGACCTTGCAGGAAGTTCTGTGGTAGCTCTGGAGTGTGATTAGGGTCATAGAGTTGTCACATTGTGGGTGAGGCAGGACTTTGTACCCCATATCAGTCAAAACTGGCTGCAGGATGTGGCATTTCTGAGTGACCCATGTCACAGAATCCTCTCCTGTCCTTCAAGGCTACTTTCCTGAGAAGGAGGCAGTTATGAGGCATTTCAGTTAACACATATCAGCTGCGGAGTGGATGAGCACATTGGCCTAGTATTATAATGACTAATAGTTATTCCATACTTCTTATGTGCTCAGCATTTCTATTCGTAAGGTATGTTAATTCTATGTGGTAGCTATAACATTGTCCCCATTTGAAACTGAGGAAAACTGAAGCACAGATAAAGGACTTAGGTGAATCACCCAAGGTCACGCAGCTGGGAAGTGGAAAAGCCATTATTTGAACCCACTCAGGCCAATTTTGAAGACTGCAGCATGCTGACTGTCTACTGCATGGTTGTAGCCAGTGATGTTGCTTCAAAAAGGGAAAAGTAGCACTAGAAGTTGGCTGCAATTTGCTTCTCATTTCTTCACAGAAATCATTATCTAAATTATGAATAGAATGCAGTAAGTCTACATAAACTGAGAACATCTTCCCACATCCCAACAGCAATATCAGCTCCTAATGGTTGGTTCCTTCTCTATACCCATGGACTTCTGCTTTTCTCTCCAGCATGATTATGTTTTCCCTCATTTTCTGTACTCCAGCCCCATCATTATTTTGCAACTGCATTATTTGTCCTCTCTGCAGGGTCTTTGCACATGTTGTTCCCTCCATCTGGAATGCGATTCTTGCTGGTATCTCCTCCCCCCAGCCGTGTGTTTAGTTATCTGCTCATGATGCTCCAGACTTGACTGATTAGGCTTCACTTACTCCAGAGCCTTCCTGCCCCCTGGTCTAAGCCAGGGATTTTTCTCATATGTTCTCATAAAACTATGTTCCTTTCCTTCTGAACTCTTATCTCAGTTCATGTTTAAACATTAATTAATGGGTTTAATTAATGCCTATCTCTTCCCCTTGACTGTAAGCTCCATGAAGGCAGAGTCTGTGTTTGCTTTATTCACTATTATTTCCACAGAGCCCAGGCAGAGCCCTGATATTCTGTGGATACTCAACAGATATTTGTTGAGTATAAATGAGGGGAAGAATGTATATTCTCTGCATTCCCCCTGCAGCTCACGGGTGGACTTGCCTCTCTGGCTCAGCTGCTTCTTGTGCCCTGCACGTGGTACAGCTCAAGGCCTGCACCAATTCAGCAAGGGCATATGCCAATCCAGCAGGCAAGTCCTGATCCAGGTCTGGCCTTCTTGTTCTGACCCAGCTAGTGCCAATCTAGCTCCAAACTCTTCTGTGTACCACTCCCCCCACCCATTTAGCAATGGCTCCATTGGTTTTGAATTAGACAATTAGACACATTTGGTGAATAAGGACCCACAGTGGGCCATTACCATATTCTATGGCATAAAAGTCTTGTGTGAATACATTTGAAGTTTCACAGGGTCCCCCATATTTCACAAGTTTCCCTCTTTTGGTAAGACCCAGATCTGCTAAAGACACAGTCATTTAGGAGTGTGAATAGTTAAACTTATATTTTAGTAATACATCTCATGATAAAGAAGACAGGTATTTTAAGGTTTTTTAATAATGCATCCCAATTATCTATAAATAATTTGTTATGTTGGTTTGGGTTTTTATTAGCAACAAGCTTAAATGAATTCTAAAGAAAGTATTAGGCATCAAAAAATTAATCAAGTATATATCTGTACCTGCTTTTCATTATCTTCTCAAATTTATGTGTTAATGTATTTATTTTCATGTTGTGGAAGTAAATTTCTAAGTAGAAAAGTATGGATAATAGCTTCAATTCTCTCTTCTTCCATGTGATTTTACTCACTTAAAGAAAGGTGTACTTCATTGATTTGAAATAACTTTTTTTTTTAGGGTTTTATTATAAAAAAGAATTGACTATGAATTCATTAGCTTGTTCATTCATTTTTCAAGAATTATTTATTCTACATCAAATTTGTTATATCTTACCTATTATTTAAACAATTGAACACTTTATTTGGATTGTACCCAGATTTTGCCAAAGGGAACATATTATTAAAATACTTAGCAAAGTGCCCATTATTTTTAGAGCAATCTTTTGAAATTTGGACTTAATGGCCTAGTAGGACATTTACATCTCTGCTCTGAATACCTTAGCTGAATACTGAATTAGGGCCAACACTGGTAGGAATCACTACAGTTGCCAAAATACAAAGAAATATAATACAAAGAATATAATAGTGGGATAAAAAGATGCAGCTCGTAAGTCTCCAAAAAGAGCTGGGAGGTTATCAGAGGGATTGCCCTTATACATACCTCAGCAGAGTCCCAGAGACAGATAAAGTAGATACAACCCCAGGTATTGGTTCTTCTGAGGGTTACAGAGACCCACAGGCTCTATGCTCATGGTAGATGGAGTTCAGTGCCATGTCAGTTGGCCCTACTTTGGAGTTCGTGTTTCTGTATGATGAAGCTGGACTCAGATGTGATCTTTGTCCACAAGCCTCTCCTGTTACTTTTACCAGATCTGTAGTTGGTGCTGGGGTTTACTGTATACCCAGGAGACCTGAATCTCTGGACTGACCATGTGATAGCCAGGCCCTGTGCCTCAACAGACTTGCAACACCTACACTCTGGACTTACCCCATTCAGCTAACATGGAGGTGAAGAATGTCAACCACCACACCAGGGAGCCAAGAGTGCCTACAACTGAAAGCAGGAGAATTGCATCCAGCATCCATGTGGAATCTAAACCCCCTCTTTATATAGATGTGGAGTGGACACAACCATTCTAAGGTGCACAGGATGGAGGAATAGATTATGGATTAGAGTGGACTTACTGATATTCTATTCATGAACTATTGTGATTAGTAATAGAAGAAAATGTGGCATTGGTGTGGAGAAAGTGGCCATGGTGGCTGGTGGGGGTAGGGAGTGGGAGGAAGAGATGTGATGTGGGGGCATTTTCGGGGGTTGAAGTTGTCCTGGGTGGTGCTGCAGGGACAGTTACTGGGTGGACGGTGGGAGAGTGTGGGCTATGGTGTGGACCATTGACCATGAGGTGCAGCGGTGCTCAGAGATGTATTCACCAAGTGCAATGAATGTCTCATGATGATGGAGGAGGTTGTTGTTATGGGGGGAGGAGTGGGGTGAGGGGGTGGGGGCATATGGGGATCTCATTTTTTTTAATGTAACATTAAAAAAATAAATAAAGACAAAAAAAACCAAACAAACAAGATATTACCAGGCCACAAAAAAAAAAAAAAAAAAAAAAAAAGAGAAAGATGCAGCTCAACCTGTCAAATTACAACTGGGGACCTATGCATAATGTAATGGCCTGTGTTGAAATTTAATATTTCAAAATTGAATGCATCACTTTTGATATTTATCCTACCTAATTCTTCTGCAAATGCAACATGATGCTCCAAAGTTTTGGTACTTTTATTTCTTAATTGATTATCGTTATGCCTACAGTCTTGTTAAATATGTGGAAAGAAAACAAAAATCTGCAAAGTTGGAACCCTGTAATAGGCCTCTCTATGGGGTAGCATAGGTATCATCAAGTTACCAAGGGCAGCACCTGTTAATTCCTTTCATTGAAGGTAATGTCACCATTGAGATCCAAATTGGAACAATTTTGAGAGGGAAGGATCATGTCCTTAAAAATTATGCTGGGCAAAATCTGGGACTATTTTAGGCTAATTTGGATATATAATATTGGATCAAATTAGGCTAATTTGGTCTTCTGAGTAATGAGGGAGTGAATGAATTCAGATCCTTAGCAGCTACTGATTCCATGGCTGAGATACTATGTCCATTGAACACGATTCTTTTTTATTTAAGTTTGTGTGCAGGTACTTTTTTAGCTTTTTAATACTATGCCTTTGAAATACTGTTTATAAACACAGACTGCATAAACATATACACAGTCATAACTATTTCTTCATTCACTCATTCACTCATCCAAGGGGTATTAGTTGAGCACCTTTACGTTCTAGGCAGTTTGCTAGATTTTGGGGACAATGTGGTAAGAAAAAAGAGGCAGTGTCCTTGCCCTTATGCACATTGTTGTGTAGTGTGTACCACAGACATTGATCAGAGTTACACAAATCACTATAAAATTAGACTAAGTTGAAGTTGTGGTCGAAGGAGATGCACATGGGTCTGCAAGGGAATGTGAAACAGGGACTTGGACTTGACCCTGCCAGAGAATTCAGATAAGTATTTCTGAGCCAGTGACAACTGTGCTGAGACTTATGGGATGAAAAGAGCTAAGTAGTCATGATGAGAGTATAGACCAGAGAGAAGCTTGCTCAGGACTGGATTGACAAACTCTACCCAATCCAGATATGCCCAAGGAATATTGGTGAACAGGTCTTGATGATAGACTGATGTTTTGTTTTTCTTATTTCTTTGCTTTATTCATGTATTAGGTAAGCTAATAATATTTGATTTGAGTGATGGAGAAGGAGGAGAAGACTGCAAAGGCTGAAAGAAGAAATTTAGGATGAAGAAAGAGAAGGGGAGGTAAAATGGAAGGATCAAGCAGAAATGCTCAAGAGATGATGTGGGGGAAATGTACAGATGCAAGATGATTATCTCTCAAGAAATCAGGCAGGACCATGTACATGACTCACTGTGTTTTTGTAGCTGGATTTACACTTGGGGGCAGAGACGGGCAGGGCAGAGAGCAATGGTGGCCTGAGGAGGCCCAGTTCCCTGAAGTTTGAATACACATTTTAAAAGACATCTATAAATTTTCCTCATGATTTGAGTTGCTTTTCCTTCCTAATCCTTTCAGTAATTTTTCTGCAGTCTCCAGAAAATAAGCCACAGCAATGGTAAAATGAGCCAGTCACCTAATTTATTAGGATTGCCCAATCCTATTTTAACCACTTGTACTTTGGATAACTGAATACATTTCCTCTCCCCCAGCGGAGTTCCTCTAACCAATTTTAGGTCAGTTTGAAGTGGAGAGGGCTACCATTTGACTTGCTAATCAGCTAATAAATATTTTTGAGGATGTGATTTTAAGCACTATCAAGGTCGTGTGCATGTGTGTTTGTGTGCACATGTGAGTAGAAAAGTGAGGAGCTCGTTTGATACTGTCCCTTCCTCAAATTGAAAAAAAAAACTTACAAGCCTAACACACATAAAGGCTAACACACATAAAGCAATTTTCAAACAATACAAAAATTTCCTAAATATTGAGTTTTCTAGTACAAAGAGTAGGTGTTGAAGGTAATTAAATATAAAATAAAGACTGATGTGGGGGGTTCTTCATTAGGGATATATGCTTATAATTAAACCTAAATCAAGAAAGATGCCACCCTAAAATTTCTTCAAGCTGATCACTATATTTCTGACTTGTCTTTTAAAGTTGAATTTATTTTCTCTTGCTTATCTTAGGGGCTTTTGAGACTTCAAAATGTCCTATCTAGAATTCAGCCCAGTGCTGAATTTTAAACAATAAAAAAAGAAATCACTTTAATGATTTCTATCAGATTAAGCAGCATCATAGCTCCTAAGCAGAAAGTGTAACCTTGTATCTGAAAAGGCAGAACAAATGGCTGTCAATAATGTGACAGAATGCAGAAGGCAAGTGGAGAGACAGAAATATTTCCAGGTTTATATTTGGTTCAATTCCATGGATATCGTTTTATGTATTCATGAATACAGAATTTTTCACTGAACTTGACACGAAGTTCTGACTTTCACATTGTTTCTTTCTATGAAGCATTTCCCTGCATTCCTCTTTCCCCTAGGATAATAAAACTCTTTATTTCTTAATTGCTCAATGGAGAATCCACATGGCTAGGAAAATAATGAGATGGCACAAAACCTTGATTTCTGGAAGCCCCTATGAATTAAAAGAAGTCACAAGTTTTGCTAAAGTGAATTCCTTTTTGCTCTCAATTGATCCCCTAGGTAATATAGACCAAAGAAGAAAGATGCAACTTCAGGCATCTGGAATGGCCCTGTGGAAAGGCCCTGTGATCTGGAAAGAGACTTTGTTCAAGTGAGGGCATGTCAGCCACAGAGCTTTTAAAAAATGAATCACAAGGTGCATCAATTTCAGTGAAGTGCCATTGAAATGACTTGACAGGAGCTTGTTGCATAACAAAAATATCACCTTTCATTGACTCTAAGCCAAACCATTAGCATTAGAGATTCATCTGGAGGCCTGCCTAAATGTTTGAGAGATTATTTCTGCAAATCCAGAGTCCACGGTGTGAATGCTAATTGTCTGACTAATAAAGGGAAAAGTCGCACAATAATAAAAGGAGCTCTCGTCTTTGGTGTGGAGCCGGTGGCTCCTCCCAAGGCAAAGCAATCATTTTAGGAGTTCCTATTGCTCCTGGATGTGTGGGTGATAGCCCCCTTCTCCTGATTCCTTCCGCGTTGTTGACACAACGCACAGTGTCAGTGTTTGTTCCCAGCCTTTTTTTTATTATTATTTTTAAAATCCAGTGAGCCATTAGAGAAGCTCACAGAAGCTTCCAGAAGTTCCAGGCTCACAGAAGTTATTATGTGCAGAGAAGTTAAAAGATCAAGGCTCATTATCAAGTTACTATTCCATTGTGCAGTTTAAAGATAATCATGATATAACAATGATGTGCTAAATAGGAGCTTAGAAAGATAAATACTGCATCTTCTGCTGTCATTTTTCATCTCCAGAAAAATGTCAGCTGTCTCTAAAGTTTGAATGTTGATAAATTTTTGAAGGGAAGTGGATTTGGCTCAGCTGATAGAGCATCCACCTACCATATAGTAGGTCCAGTGTTCAAACCCAGGGCCTCCTGACGCATGTGGTGAGCTGGCCCACCTGCAGTACTGATGTGTGCAGAGTGCCATACCACGCAGGCGTGTCCCCTGCAGTACGGGAGCCCCACGCACAAGAAGTGCACCCTGCAAGGGGAGCTACCCTGTGTGAAAATAGCACAGCCTGCCCAGGAGTGGTCCCACACACACAGAGCTGACACAGCAAGATGATGCAACAAAAAGACACAGATTCCTGGTGCCACTGACAAGAATGAAAGTGAACACAGAAGAACATACAGCTAATGGACACAGAGAGCAGACAATGGTAGGGGGAGGGGTTAAGGGGAGAGAAAAAAAATTAATTAAAAAACTTTTTTAAATTTTAGAAAAGTAACAGTACTTATAGGCAAAAAATTGGCTCATGTGGCATTGCATATATGCATCCTAAAATACTTTTCATTAATATAGTGATTTTCCCATTGTTTCGTTCTACCAGATTTTTAGATATTTGATATATTTTTTATTTATTAATGTGTTCCCAGAGCATACTTATTTTTTTATTTATTTGTTCTGAATGAGTGTGCATGTTGTAATAATAGTAGCTTGGGCTTAGAAAAAGAGAGGGAATAATTTTTCCTACCACCATAATCCTTGACTCTGGCCCCCTAATATCCCTCTACTTTGCATTGATTAGAACACATGTCACAAGAAGAATGGTAAAGAAGATAGAGAAAATATTAGTTGAATGAAGAGAAGATTTAGAAGGAATGTGAAATTGTTTTCAAATATTTGAGACCTTTGTGGATTTATTGAATGGGTGAATGGAAGTATAAAGGTGAGAAGGAGGGAGGAAGGGAAAGAGGGAGGGAGACAGCCCTAGGTGGAGTACATGGAAGCATCAGACAGTGGTTGAAGTGACATACCTGCTCTTCAACCTTTAGGAACTCACCTTCTAGTGAAGATGCACACAAATGAAAAGGCAGCTACTCTACCGTGTGGTAAATAAATGAGTGAAGGCAATTTTTTCGAGCAGTTCCATAGGAAAGAACTAAAGCCAGTGTCAAAGTTTGTTAAGGGATTTTTTAAAGTGAATTTTTATATCACATAATTCCCCTAATCTAATACTGAGAAAAAATTCAATTTAACACACGTTTATGGAAGACCTACTATGTGCAACCCACCTAGGATGACAATGAATATGTGTGTGGGTGGTGGTGTGTGAAGGGACAGCATAACAATGATGAAAATACTGCTAGGAACTTGTACTCTAGTAGGTAGTTAGCTTCTGTATAGCAAATGCATTTAGAAGTATCTCCAGAGTGGCATAGTTCAATTATTAGATCTAGCACAAAGCAGCTTGCTCTTGGCAAAGTATTCCTTAAGTCATTTTTAGGAATTGAATTTAGCACTGGCTAATGTTTATATTCTGAGATACTGGATTAGTTTATACAAAGGTTCAATTACTTCATGAAGGTCAATAATTTCATCTGTTATAGAAAGTTTTGAGCTGGTGTTTCTTAAAACTGAAAGTTAAAAATCTCATGGAGACCTTTCTTACTTTTCCTCATTTATTAAATGGTCATCTAGTACTTGTTCTATTTTAGCAAGTTAAACTAGTTTCCTGGCAGAAAACATTTTTATATGTTTCCATTTAAAATATTTTTATAATCACAATTGTATATGTTTAGCAGAAAATTTGGAAATATGGAAGTAAAATGAAAAGCACCTTACCACCATCTATTATTATATTATTACCTAATTTCCTAGCCCAGGGTATTCTATTAGGACTTATATGTTGGAAAAAGGAGAGAGAAGGAAAGGGAGGGGAAAGACAAAGGGAGGAAGAGTAGGATGAAGAGGGAGAAAGGGTGGAGAGGTGGCAGGGAGAGAGAGAGAGAGGGAGAAGGAGAGAGAGAGAGAGAGAGAGAGAGAGAGAGAGAGAGAGAGAGAGAGAGAGAGAGAGAGAGAGAGAAGATGGACAGAGACAGAGACAGAAACAAAAAGAGATAGATCCATTTACTTTCCTGCTTAAGTTCACAAGGTGAAGGGACCCTAGGTATATGTTTAACATGCTGTGATGTTTAATTAATTATCATGTGTCAACTTGACCAGGTTATGATTTCCAGTTGTTTGGTCAAGCAAGCATTGGCGTGATTGTTATTGTGAGAATATTTCATGGACTTAAATCTTAAGTAAGTTGATTGTCTGTATGACTGATTACATCCACAATCAACTGAGGAGATTGACTTCAACAATAATAGAAGTCTCATCCAATCAGTCAAAGGTTTTAAAAGAAGTGATGATTTCAGCAGTCAGAGGAGAGAATTACTGTCTTCACTTCAGACAGCCACCTTTCCCTGGGGAATTCATTAAAAACCTTCATCAGAGTTTCCAGCTTGCTGCCTGTCCTACAGAATTTGGATTTACCCATTCCCATAGTTACCTATGACAATTCTGTGAATATTCTGTTATAATATTTACATGTATCTCCTGTTGGCTTCCCTAGAGAACCCTGACTAATACACCTGCTATTTTAGTTTCCTAGGCTTTAACAGCAAAATACTATGAAATTGTTCAGTTTAAACATTGGGAATTTATTCATTCACAGCTTTGAGTAGGGAAAATGTCCAAATCAAGTCATCATCAAGGTGAATACTATGGCATTCTGAGCCTGATTGCTGAGCAGGGAAAATGTCCAATCAAGGCATCATCAGGTGGATACTGTGGCATTCTGGGTCTGACTGCTGGTGATCCTTGGTTCCTCTGTCACATGGCAAGGCATATGGCAGTGTCTCTTGGCTGCTTCTTTCTCTTCTGGATTCCAGTTCAGCTTCTTTCTTTCTGTGGCTTTCTCTCTGTGTGTCTGAATTTTAATCTCTTACAAAGGACCCTAGTTATATATTAAGAGCCATCCTGAATGAGGCAGGATGCACTTTAAATGAAGTAACCTCATCAAAAGGTCCTATTTACAATGGGTTTATACCCACAGGAATGGATTATATTTAAGAACCTGTGTTTCTGGGGTACATGTAAGTTCAAATAACCACATCTGCTAAATTCCATACAGTACTAGGCTGCCCCTTTTTACTGACTTGTACTTCTTCACAGGGAGAAAATGATAGATAACTCTTTGTGAAGGAAATTCTACTTAAATCTTTCCTAGGATGGGACCATTCATTGTTTTGTAACCCATAAACATGAACCTATTATAATGGCACAACACATTTGCTTTATTGCAGAAGTTAGACTCTCTCAAAGGGTTGCCCTGATATTGCTGATAGGTCCTTGAAGAGTTTTCTTTCATGTGTTCACAAGATGTTCCCACTCTTGCTTTCATTTGCTACCTTGAGGCTACCTCTAATGGTACTGACAATTGTGTGAGTACCAATCTACAGTCATAACCATTCTCTTTGAGGGTATCTTCAGATATACCATTCTGAATTTAAGATTAAGGAAAATGGTCTCCTTTCATTATTCTGTCCCAAGAAGCGGATAGGTCTTTTCCTGCCCTTTCTAACAACAAAGGCTGGAGTCTGCTATGCTTCCTTAAGTAAGCTTCTGAAATTTAGAAAATCCCCTCTTAAAAACAATAAAAAACATCCAACAAACAGAAGAATGCCTCATTTCTATTTCTGGCCAAGTTAGAGTAATAGATTCTGTATGAACCCTCCTGCCTTAAACAATTAGAATACTGGGCAAAGTATATAAGACAAAGTTTCTTTAGACATTGGACAACAATCAGCATAAGAATGGACCCTGAAAGAAACAAGGTGAGACCTACCATTTTCCTTGTTTTATTCCAGGATGCAGTGCAAGTAGGATGAATTCAAATAGAGTAGAATTGAGAGACAGAGATAAGAGTTTGGGGAGACCAGTGTGGCCACAATTTGGACAGTAATGGAGAAAACATAGAGATATGGAGAGAGATAGGCCTACTGAAAGGTTTTGGTTAAATACTGATCTGAACACACATCAGAGGAAACTACTTGGAACCAGAGAAAAAAATAACCAAAAAGAAGTGGACCAAACAATTTCCAGAATGGAAATGGTCATATCTCTATCAATCATAGTGTGAAGATTGTTTAATAAGCAAAGCATTATAGAATCCACAGAGGGGGAACTAAATTAGGTCTAGATCAAAGAGTGCTTTTTATGCACCATTCAAACCACCTCATAACTCTTGAAAGTAAGATTTTAAAACATCTATCTTATGCTACATAAATTAAGTGTGCTCCAGATTCAAAGAAATGCACCACAGTGTAGCAACCAACACTAAAAAATTACATCATCCAGTAAAAATTATCAGGCATGCAAAAAACAAGAGCAAAATTCAAATTTAATATAAACAGACTCAGAAATGATAGAGAAGATGGAATGAGGAGACAAGAACATTATTGTAAGTAATTGAAATGTGTTCCAGAAGCTAGAGGAAAACATGAACATGATGAGCCAGTGCATAAGAATAAATAAAAAGAGCTTAAATTCAACCCCTCAAGATAAAAAAAATACAGAATCTGAAAAGAAAAAGATACTAGATGAAGTTAATGACATATTGGTCCCTGCAGAAGAAAATGTCAGTGAACTTGATGACAAAGCAACAGAAACTATCCATAATGAAGTACACAGAAAAAAAGGTTGTAATAAAAGGTAAACAGAACACTATTACTAATGGAACAATATCTAGCATTTAGCATTTGTATAATTGGAGTCACAGAAGGAGAGAAGGTGGGGGAACATAGAAAAAATTAAAGGAATAATCTCTGAAGATTTTACAAGATTCATAACTCACAGATTCAAGTATCACAATGAATCCCAAGAAAAATAAGACTAATGAAAATTATATGAAGGCACATCACAATCAAATTGCTGAAAATGAGTACTAAAGAGAAAATTTTGAAAACAACCCCCCTAATAAAAAACAACAAGAAACACATCATATTACATAGAGGAATACAGATAAGAATGACAGGATATTAGTTAACAGAAAATATGTGAGTCAAAAGACTGTGGAAAGAAATGCTTAAAGTATTGAAAGAAAAAAGCTGTCAATTAAAAATTATTTACCAAGCAAAGTATCTTTAATAAATGAAGATACTTTCAGAGAAACACAAGTTAAAAACATTCATTGCCAGCAGGCCTACTTTGCAAAAAATATTAAAGTTTTTCAACTTTAATATTTCTAGAAATGGTAAATATATAGGTAAACAGCTGTCCTCATTTTAAAGTGTCTTTTAAAGATGATTGGTTGTTTAAAGCAAAAATAATTACTATATAACTTTCATTTTATAGCTTATGTAGAAGTAAAATGTATGTCAAAACTATCACAAAGTATTTGAGGGGAAAATAGAAATACATTGTTGTGCTGTTCTTACTGTGAAAGTGAAGTGGTATAATATTATTTGAAAACTGATACATCAAAATTGTATCTTGTGAACTCTGGAGTAATCATTAAAATAATATGAAACTAATATTAAGCTAAGAGTGGAAATCAATTAACGTAAAATAAGAAGACAAGGAAAGAAGAAAAATTACAAAGAACATATTGCACAAATAAAAACAATTAGCAAGGATCATAGATTTAAAGCCAACTATATTGATAATTACATTAAATATAAATGGTCAATTCAGCTACTTCATTATGAACTCAAGGGAGTCAGACTCTTTGAACCTTGATGGTACACAATTATTTTTCCCTTTTCTCTTTGCATTCTAGTTTTAACCCTCTTAATCCTTACCAAGGCAATGAAAATGCCTCTTAGTAACTAGGGAAAGGGTCACATAAAAGAGGAGTGAAAAGAAAAAAACAAATATTGTTCCCATTACATAATGGAAATAAATCAGTGGGAGGGAGGCGCAGCTTAATGAACTCCTAGTCCCATCATCAGCATCATTTGATTGAGTAGCTTGCTTCATTCCTCTCACAATACTTCCAGGGGCTTGTTGGGTATTTGTATTATAGCTTAAGCACAATTAATGCCAAATCCTGACAAATGAAAATCAGATTTCTTTTACCTTTGCCCAGTTTAAGGACTGTTAACCAAAATCTTCTTTGCTGTGCTAGGGTTGACTTCTTCCCATGCTTCTTGACAATGGGAATATATATATATTAAACTTTGGGGAAACCCATTCCAAGCTATTTCAATTATATACTGCTGTGAGATAAACCAACCCAAAACCCAATGGTTTGAACAATATCTGTTTAATATTTCTCATAATTTTGGGGCTGGGAAGAGAGAAATTCTGTTGATTGTGTTTAGACTTATTCAAATGCTTTTATTCATGTGGTCAGTTGGCTGGAGCCTAAGCTCATCTGGGAAAACTGGGATGGCTGGCATCACTTTTCATGTGGTCTTTCATTTTCAACATAGCTAGACTGGGTTTCTTCAATGGAGATACAGTGCCTCAAGAGACACTACATTCCAAAGCACGATGTTTGCTGATTTTCCATTGGACAAAGCAAGTCACATTGCCAAGTCCAGTGTCAACATGCAACTGCACAAGGATGTGGATACTGGGAGCTGTCATTCATTGGGTTCATTAATGCAGCTGTGTAACACACAGTCTCTCTTACAGCACAAGATGAAGAACACATTCTTTCTTTAGATTACAATCTTTATTCTGCCAATAGCTCCTCAAAGAGGAAGACCCTCTACTCTTTAAGAGCATAAACTATATATTGCAATCTAAGCATATACTTCAGAAAGAAACATTTTTCTAAGGAGACTGAATCTCCAGGATTTCTCCTCTGCCCAATGATAAGCTACTGAAATTTTATGGACAGTATTTTAATAGCTTGGGGCCACATTTTAAAGAAACTCTGTACAACAGAAGAAATCATTTCCTAGATATATAAGGAACAAAGTGAGAGGGTGTTCTTCATTTTCTTCATTGTGCCTTTAAGAAGGACATATCTTCCTTTAAGTTAAATTTAAATTTATCACCCTTTGGAAGGCAAACAAACAAACAAACAAAACAAACAGAAAGACCTGCTTGTAAATTTTAAATGGTTGCTATTCCTATTTCTCCCAACAAGAGCTGAAAAAAAACTATCTTAAGGGGCCAGGTCATTTCATTACACTTCAGATAGAACTATAGTATCTAGCTCCTGATGGGAGCATTTCTTTCGCTAACATTCCCACTTTTTCTTCTCTAAATTAAAAATTTTGACAGCAGGTATGGTATATATCCATAGTGACTTCCAAAACAATTAAATACTAATTTAATCCTCATTTTGATCATACAGCAATCATCCAGCTCAGTCCTTATTTTACAGATGAGAAAACTAAGACCCGTAAAGTTTCGATGATGAGTTTGATGACAAAAAGTGAATTAATTGGAGGTGAGATCTAAAACATAGGTCTGTCATTTTTCTGGTCCTACCAAACTGCCTCTATAGAATATTGGCTCAGATGCCAAGAGGCTTTGGTCCTAGTCCTAGCTTCTATTTTATGTCAGTGAATGGACTAGAATGACATTGATTTTTCACTTTTAAAATTAGGAGGTTTAACTACATCATAGCTAAAGCTCCTTCACATTTCAAACTTCTATGAGTTATGATGAATTATGAAATTAATATGCTGGGTTTATAATTATAACCCCAATAAATAACATTGGTAAACATTACCCTCATTCACATTGCCTTCACTTTCTCACCTATGAATTTAATTAATGAAATTAGAATTGTTATCAGGGGATGGGAGTTAGAAATTACTGAAAAAGTTATAAAGTCCTGGGGAGTAGGAAAAATTCTGGTCCTGTATTTTATTTTGCACCAGAATCCTAGACTAAATTCTTCTTCTAAAACCTTGTTTATAACTAAATGTAACACACTGAAGTAGCACAGGTGACCTATTTCAGTTTACCTAACTTGACAATACCGAGGTATTATCAGGGATTCTTGGAAAGAATGAAATGGGTTCCTGTCAAAAATTAAAAATGGAAAAAAAAAACAAAATGAGCAAGGCAAATGTATCTTGGCTATGAAAATTCTTGACTGGTTTACGTGAAGAACGCATAGTTGATCTTCCCAGAAGTAGATGCACAAATATTAGAAAGATGGCACATGTGTTTTCATATTGTGGAAAGAAGCATATTGTAAAACAAATAGAGGTATTTTTAGCATTCTTGACTGCCTTTGCCTTTGAGACATGGGATTTTGGTTTTATCTTTATTTTTTAAAATTTTCTTCCTACTTATATTCAGGATATTGCAAATTCTTAACATTTCCACTTCCACAACTGTGCTAATATATGATGATACCTTTTTTTCCCCATCATCTATACCCTGACTTGGTCATTTTAGCCATTCATTTCCTATCTCTACCTGTCACAGCTTTAGTCCCAAGAGTTATATGCCACTGCCAGAATTGTGACAGGATTTTCCAAGTTGTTGAGATGATTCAAATCTTACATTCTTTTCACACCATCATGGTTCAAACTGTTCTGTGATTTCCTGTTACTTGTCAACTTTTATTTTAGAGTATCTTTTTTATTGCTCTTTGCTATGCATTTTTACTTATCTTAGCATAGCATCAGTATTTTTGATATTACAAAAGCACAGCTGGATGGTGGGGCCAGGGATCTGCATTTTAAACAAGTGATTCTGGTGTTATCTATTCATAGACCACTTGCTGGGAAACACTGATGTAGAATAACTGCCTGTAACAAAACTACTTCCTCTTGGGATCTACTTTACTTGGATCCCTGAGGGCTATCACCTGATGAAATTAAGAAGGAAACCAAGTTCCTTTTTAATAGTCTTATTTTGCTTCTACATACTTTTCCTAGCCCTCTCCAGAATAATCTTCCAGGTGCCTTATGATGTAATACACTTCCCTAGCTACACAGTGTTCCCAAATCTTATCCCATCTGGGGTTGCCCCATCACATTCATCCTTTCAGCATCTTCAGGCCTTTCATCAGAATGTATGATACTGTGTGCTTTTTCTCTAAGAGCCTTGCCAATTGAGTGCATCACATACTCTACCTATGCATATTTGGTTCCTCTTATCTTTCTGAGTATTTATTCCATGAGCCTTTGTCAGGGAGGTTTCCGCACTAGAAACCTATTAACAGAAACTACATAGTTCACATTGTCAGCACTGGTGGTGACTCCATGAGCAGTTTTGAACACACTAACATGAGAGCATAAGTAGAGAGGGAATTAGGAGATTGTTTTTTTGAAAGGGGCTAACTATCAGTCTTAGTCATTTTGATGGGAAATAGGAGTAATTTCATTCCTTTCCTGAAGCTCCTGTTTGGTTTTTGCCATTGTTTTGTTTTCTTAAAAGCATCAAACAAGTTCTTAGTAAATCTTTTTTTTTTCCTGAATGTAGTAATTCTCTTTTCTCTTTATTTTATAAACATTCCAGGCATCTCCAGTTCAGAATTTAGGTACAAGATCATCTTTTGTAATAGTTTTTGAACTAGCCTGTCAAGCCAAAACAGTCTTGTTCTGGTTTTCCCTGCTCCTCTCACACTCTTCACGCAGAATTTTTCATACGAATTTGCTATTCAACATTATCAGGACCCACCCCTGAAAAAATATTGTAATGCAGCAATGCTGTTTAGTGACCTGCAATGTGACCTTGAACTTGCTTTCTTTGGGAAGTGTTGCAGATGACGTAGATGTCCAAAGGAAAGCTCCAGAATTAGAATGACCATTAAAATTGCGGCTAGAATCTATCAACATTGAAGGCTGTATACTATTCACTTTGGTGGGATGGCAAATTGTTTTTCCTATTGACATGTAGAAACTCGTTCGCTGACAATATCTACCTTTCACTGATGGATACTTGCAGTTTCTCTCGAGGATGCCACTTTGTTCTTCTGGCTCTTCATGCAGTTCATTAGCATGTAAATTGTTCACTCATTTTTAAAATTTTGGAACTCATTAGAGATGAACATATACCATATCTATCTTGTTTTTTCAATTAAATAGGACTTTCTCTTTAATAGGAATTAACTAGTAATTTAATTTACAGTTTCCTAAGAAAAAGGATATTTGTCTAATAACAATAACATGTGGTGAAGGTAAATATTTTTCATCTTTACTATTTAACTATACTTAAACAAAATCAAAATGCTGATGAGAGTATTCTTATTCAGTCACACATAGATAATGCCTAATTTCCTCAAAGTGTGAAGACATTTGGTTGAACTTGACATAATAAAATATAGAACCAGAGAGACATGATTAAGAGTATAGGCTATGGCATCAAGTGGCATCTGTTTGGCTCATGGCTCTGTCATTCATTAGGGTTGTTTGACCTAGAGAAAATCTCAATCTTTCTGTGCCCTCTTTCCTCATTGTAAAGTGAGCATAATTAAGAGTCCTCTCTCATCAGACTGTTTTGGGAGTTAAATATAAAGTGCTTAGTAAAATAGTGTGGTAAGCAGTGGTATAATGCGAAACATCTAACAACTGGTTCTCCAAAAACAAATCTCTGATTTGTAGTGTTTGTCAATTTCTGTGGAGTATTTACTTTAACCATGAAGTACTTACTACCAAAGGTGATATCTCTGAATGCTCAGTTGAAAAGAGATATGCACAATTGGCACTCACTAGCCTATGTGAGCCAGCCTCAGCATACTATTGATTTTAGGCATTCAATAATTCTTAATTGTTGTTATTTTCATATAAATGCTTTAATAATTGTGGAAGACACTTAAGGCTTTTAACTACTTAATCAGATGTGCCATAAAATGTTATGGTCTTATGCTTTGATGGCATATTTTCCTTAAGATTTGAGACATAAAAGTCTAATATGCAATTTATATGTTTGCTCTAGTTTCCCTAGGAGATTAGTTTCCCAACTTTAAATTCTGCATTGTGTATTTATTCTTTACAGGACACCCTTTTGTTTACATTCCCCTTTGTACCTAACATTTACATCTCCCAAGTTCAGTGTGTTTACATTTGTGAACGTGATTTTGGTTCCCCACAGAATTTTCAATTTAATTTATGTTCTCATTGCCAGGCACAATCAATTTTGAAAAGAAAAAAAATGAAAGAGAGATAAATTAAAGGAGTGGCTTGCTAAGGTAATGCAGTCCAGATGAGGGAGCCACCACCTACTTCTCAGTCTGGGGGTTCTCAGTGTTCTTCCCACGTTGAGTCTCCTTGCCAGCATCTTTCCTTCTAGACTGTTTAAAGAGTGAAGCAGCAGCATCTGTAACAACTAATAGAGCAGGAGGTCCAGAGCCTTTTGTAGAGTGCCAGTAATTTTTTAAGTCTGAAATTAATATATCCATTCAGAACAGGTATTTGAATAAAGAGGTTTCAGAATGTACAGAGAAAAGTATACCTTAATGTTACATTTTTAAGATATTAATAAAGAAATTACCTTTATGCTGATTTTGACAGCATGTTACATAAATGAATAACGAGGACTACTATGCTAAAACTATACCCGTTTTTCTTCAAAGTTAGAACAAATAATTTATCTGGAGACTCATATTGTAAATATGAAAGTTTGTAACTGACACTTCTTTGGAGTTTAGCTACACACAGCTGGCTATGACGTTCTTATCTTGGCTTGCCTCCTAGCTGGAACTAGGAGCTGTAAATCATTCAAGTTGGACTTTCATGATTTTAAAAATAAATTTATAGTTCAATTAAGGAAAATAAATCTAATTAGTAGACTTTTTTTGGAGGATGGTTTGGAAGGTTTTTGAAGAAGGGTTCCAGTTTTTGGAGAAGGGTACCAGTTTCTAAGAGTAATTTGCACTATATTCTCAGAAATATAGATAAGGTTTCTTCAGAGGTGTCTTTACTTAGCTAAAGTTACAAATTTTGTTATAAACTTTATTTTTCAGATATGGATAATTGTGTTAGTAACATTTATGGAGGCGTTATAATGTGCCAAGCACTAGTCACAAATACCTTAATCCCGGTAACAACCCTGTCAGGTATATTATTATCCCAACTTTACCTAAGAGGAAATTGAGATTAAAACTGTTCAGTTTATATTTCCACAGGCCACTTTCCTTCCTCTGTATCACCCTGCCTCCAGCAAGACACTGAAAAATAAGACTTGTTTTAGAGCCTATTTTCAATTTTTGTAAGTTGTAAATTTTTCTTTGTAAAAAAATCTCACTAACTTGTTCAAGAAGCAATGTCTATTCTTCAAATTCTGTCGTTGTTCTCTTTCATTGTACTAGAAACACTTTTTTCCTTTAAGAGTGAAGATGACAGGTTTGGAGGCAGGGAAAGAAAACATTATAAATTTGGAAGCTTAAAATATAGGGAAATGTCCCTATAATTATAGAAGCTCTTAAAGCCTAACTCAGCTAATGTGATTCTCCATTTAATAGTAACAACTTTTCATGGAACACTTGGCTTCCATGAAACACAGTTTGTAAAACTAGGATGTTTTGTTTCTTTAAATTAGTTACACGTTGAAAAGTATATGAAAGAATAATCATATTTACTAAGTGTTTGGGCTATGTTCAGATTTGTTTCAAGATTGTTTGGAAAATCAGAAGATTTTGTGTGTGGGTGTAAAATTATTCTTTTATTTTTGGAAATTTTAATTTATTTTTTAGCAAACTTTTTATTGTCTTTTTTATTTTTTAAGATACATAGATGACACAAAATGTTACATTAAAAAATACAAGAGGTTCCCATATATTCCACTCCTCCCACATCAGCAACCTCTTTCATCAGTGTGGCACACTCATTGCATTTGATGCATACATTTTGGAGCACTGCTACACCACATGGATAATAGTTTACATTGTAGTTTACACTCTCCCCCACTCCATTCAGTGGGTTATGGCAGGAAATATAATGTCCTGCATCTGTCCCTGCAATACCATTCAGGACAACTCCATGTCCTGAAAAGACCCCCATTTCACACCTCTTCGACCCTCTCCCTGCCCTCAGCAACTTCCGTGGTCACTGTCTCCACATCAGTGATACAATTTCTTCCATTGCTAGAGTCACAATAGTTCTATAGTAGAATACTAGCAAGTCCACACTAATTCATTTTTTTAAAGACTTATTTTTTATATATTTCTCTTCCCCCCCCCCCCCCCATTGTCTGTTCTCTTGTGTCTATTTGCTGTTTGTTCTGTGTCCACTTGCATTCTAGGTAGCACCGGGGATCTGTGTCTCTTTTTATTGCGTCATCTTGCTGTGTCAGCTCTCTGTGTGTGCGGCGCCACTCCTGGGCAGGCTGCACTTTTTTTTCACGTGGAGCGGCTCTCCTTGAGGGGTGCTCTCCATGTGCATGGAGCTCCCTATGTGGGGGACACCCCTGCATGGCATGGCACTCCTTGTGTGCAGCAGCACTGTGCGTGGGCCAGCTCACCATGCAGGCCAGGAGGCCTTGGGTTCGAACACTGGACTGCCTATGTGGTAGGTGGACATTCTATCGGTTGAACCACATCCGCTTCCCTCTAATCCATATTTTATTCTTCCATCCTGTGGACCCTGGGATGGAGATGTCCACTCCACCTCCAAATCGAGAGATTTTGAAAGTAATTAGTTACCAGTGACAGTTTTCTACTTTGGAGAAAGATAATTTTAATAATCATATGTTTTACACCATACTCTGGTCCCTATTGTAAACTTCTGGAGTCAGTCAGCTCAAATAGTTGACCCCAGGTAGTTGCTATATATCACAGAATCTAGGAAGTCTTTGATTTAATTACACCATTACTTTATTTTCTATTAAGAAATGGGGGAAAAGAAACTCTGTCAAATAAATTATGGCATGATGCTTTCATATTACCTTAGATTTATATTTCATACTTACTGAAATAGCTATTTTAGACATATTTTTACAACAGATAGCACTCTTGGACTCTATATGTGTTTATGTAGATATACATGAAGGACAACATAAATAAAGTATGTTTTATTTAAGGAATTCCTAATCTTTATGTTTAGAGTTTGACATTTGATAAAAGTATTTCTAAAAATAAATCATTGGTAGTTTTAAGGTGAATTTATGTATTTGTAAATCATTGAGGAAAACATGGCATTGGTAAGGAAATAAAATATAGCAGCAGAATAGTTGGCACACCTTGATGACAAAATGGATGTACATATCCCTTTTTCTTCTTTTGCTAAGAACTGATGCTTCCTATCTTTTCCTGAACTGTTTTAAAAGCAAACATTAAAGTTGGATCAGCTGTGGCAATGATATGCTGCATAATGGAACCAGGGACAAGTGAGTCTCCTCTCAGCATCACCGAGTAAGAAGGATGAGTATATAGCCCTATTAAAAGCATACCAAAGAAATAAAAAAACAAGAATATCTGCAAATAGTCCTCAGAGGCAGTCATGAGCCAAATGGATGAGTGAGTTGTAGCTTCTGTATTAGCAATGGACAAACATCAAAAGACCATTTGGCATCGAATTCACTTTCATGGGCTATCTTCAGATGATGAATTAAACTATTCAGTGCTCTGCTGCTTTACAAGTATTTTATTTTAAAGGCATGATACAGATTTCTAATTCCAAGTCTTTCTCGAGGACAGCAAATTCAAAAGGCATTTTTTTTCCTTCAGTAGGGGGAGCAGGTTATGCTTAGTAAATACTACATAAGAATTCAAAAGTTTAAAAGTGGAAAATGTAGAACAGGGCACTATAAGATTTTGCTGGTTTGATAAATCATCCCGACCTTGTGCTCTAGAATAAGGATTTGTCAGGTCATGGACAAAATTGAGTCTCTGGCAGCAATGATTAACCTAAGACATAACTTTAAAGGCTCTTCATAAATGTAGTGATTCTTATTAATGTTAGTAGTTAAAAATAATTTTGGGCACTTTTTCAGAGAAGTTTAAAAACTCAAAATATCCAAATAAAAGTTTCCTTGTTAACAATGGATCTGATGGCAGACTGAATGAATATTCTCAGATTTTTTCCCCTTTACTTTTTTTCACTATCTATTCACACATGCTAACTTTTTTCCTTCCTTCCAGATTTAGGCAAAGATGATTTCAAAATTTCTGAGATGTCAATAGCTATTTCCTAAGTGTAAATAATAAAAAGACTCATCTTTTCTCAATTGCTTTAATATGCAATTTTAAATTCAATTTACTATGTTTCTATATTGTGTCCTACAACAACAAACATTTTTGAAAATCCATAATTGTAAAATATTGAGAAAGTGGGCATATATGGAAAAATAATAGGCAATTCTGCATATCAAGTTAATTCATAAATAAAGCAGCAACTTTTCTTTTTAGAAGAGAAAATGTTAAATGTAATAAATAAATGTTTATCCCTAGTGGAGTCCTGGAAGACCTGAGCTTAATTTAAATCAATCCATCTAACATTTCATTACATAATGTCTAGTACTGCTTTCAAATTATTCTGTTCAATTCTTGGCTTCCCAGGAAATCATGTACTTCCTGAGGATAAGGACTTGGTTGTACATTATTGAACCCTCACAGTGCCTGACACAGAAGCTTGGATATGGATTGTAGTTAATAGTTATTTGCGGCTTGCTGCAATTCAATCTTGCATCCTGTACTATAGAAGTACAGTGAAACGTATTATCTATATTTTGAATATGACCCTAATCCTCTACATCAGGGGCTTGTCTGCAAACTGAAGTCCATGGCCTTGTTGCCGCCTTTTTTTGGTAAGTAACCTTTGAGGGAAACAGCCACACCCACTCATTTACATATTGGCTATGACTGCTTTTGCCTTACTATGGCAGAACTGATCAGTTGCAACAGACCCTATGACCCACAGAGCCAAAATATTTGCTCTCTGGCTTTTACAGAAAGTTTGCTGTTCCCTGTTCTAGATACTTACTTCTGATATAAAAGATACATACTTTGAGTCTGAATCATTTAACTCATTTTACTTTCCCTAGAAGGTAATAAATACTTCCTGATGCTGAATATTTTAACAGATTTTCCGGTAAGTATGAAAAAGAGATAAAAAATAATAATGGAGCACATACCCTTTTCCTTGCCATAGCTACTATGTTCCTGATTGAAGAGCAAAAATAGGCACATTAAAGCACACACTAAAAATTGATTTCTTGCCAGGATAAACCTTCATTAAAGCCAAGATTCAGTCTAAATTAAAAGGTTGAAACAGTCACATTATATTAGAGAAAATATACAGTTGCTTTAAAAAGGATTGAATTGGCTGGTCGTTGTAAGCTGCTCTTTCTGACTGCCAGTCTACTGAAAGTGTATTCATAAAGCATATTTAGCATTAGTTGAAATAATGGTTTACCTAGTCATCTAAAAAACACAGTTAGTTTGTTGTTATGCTGATTTTACAAGACAATGTTCACCTTGAAATTGTGAAGAGGAGCCACTTATATTCTCTGCTACTGTAAGATAATATGTTGGAGGAAATTAACAAACCTCCTCTTCGTTTATTGTTTCAGATGGAAATAATGAACAGCTTCTGTTTAATGCTATTTTTGCACCCTAGAAAAATACCATTAAGCACTTAACACAAGAAATTATTTTATTTGAATATTTATAAGAACAATCACTGAATTTGATTTCAGTGAGTGTTGAGATAGGAATTATTTAGCATCTCATAATTTACTGATTTTTAAGATCATTTTTCCTTTTTTATCCATATTGCAGATCAGTAGATATATAGATGGGGAAATATATTTCCTCTGTATGTTTGAGAAGATAAAAAGGATTTCTCTTTATTAAAAAGGTTCTGGAGTAGGGAATAATATCTCCATTTTGCCCCATTTTTGAGGTCCAAAGACACTAAGTTCAAAGATATTCAAATTGTTATGGAAGCAGAGAGATTTAATGATTGCCTATTGAAGGCCAGAACTCAGGAATATTCTCGAGAAGGAAAAATTTATTATTGACCAGCCGGACTTGGGGACTCCTGTCCCAAAACCCAAGCCCCAAATAGGATTTCTAAGTCCCTTTTATACAGAGGATGTAGGTGTGGGGGAGTCAAACGATGCTTTTATGAAAAAAAGGACTTTTTTTTGTTAGTTTCTTAGAGTTTTAAATTTTGTCTGAGTACCAGATAGGTTTTGAATTAACATATCCCCTGCATTCCAGGTAAGCTTGAATTAACATATCACCCATATTCTGTCTGGATGTAACTTTGAATAGTCTACATCCTTTCTGAAAATTAAAGCCTATAGGGTCTATATTACTTAATTGACTTTTTAGAAGCAAGGCACACTTAGATACAGAATTAGATAATTTTGAATTCATGCACAGGCTATATTATATCCCTCCTTTGAGGCCAAGGTTAAGTTTATTAAGCTTTGGCATCACTATTTCCAGAGTTATGAGGTGGGCCACTGTCTGTGTTTTTACTGCATTATTTATTAAAATGCGTACTCTAGTTATTATTAAAGGCACAAAGCAGGGAAGTAGGATGAGAGCCTGGGAGGAGTTTCTGCTGTTTGCTATTTTGATTGATTACCCCACCAATCAATTCCCCAGTGAGGGCCTAATGATAAAGTCCTTGGGGAATATCTCGGGCTTTTCCTTGCTCTTAGAAGTCTTTAGTCTGGAGAGCAGAATCCTGGGGGTGGGGGTCTTACAGTGGCCATCTTGGGGGTTACTGATGTCCATGTGGACTTTCTGCCAGCTTCCAGATCCATCTATTAATCCCCTATCTTACTAGTCTGCTTTATTCCCCCCTCAGAGAATTTATACCTTTAATTTTAAAGAGGTGCTGAAGGAAGATGATCTTTCTTCTGTAGCTACTTCCTGCTGGTTATGGACTGTAGTCCCTACCTGACAAGGTGTAAAAACTCTGTTATTTTATTTTGATTGGAGGAAGATAGAATTGGCATCCTGTATGAAACTGGATGAAGTTTTCGTATGGATAATAAGATGTTGATTCTGGAAGAAATAAACTTAATTAGAATTTTGAGAACATATGGTTCCTCTAAGAGGACACAGGACCACAGAAGTAGAAAAGGTCAGGTGCCTGTAAAGATGGCATTTTCCTAAAGTTGGTGGGGAACAGTATATATATATATATTTAAAGTTATTTTATGCTGTTGGTTAACTTCAGAGAGAAATTGCAATAGACAATGGGGTTGGGTATAAATTGTTAATATCAGCTTTTATGGTGGAGGAGTGGAAAGAGAGGAGGCATTTTTCTTTTCAGTTAAGCTAAAGAAGATGAGAAGAGGCAAGGCTTTTAAAGGGAAGTCTGGTTTACCTTTTTCCTAGCAATAGGCATTTGGGCTAGAGTTAAAGGAAAGAGTTGATTTTGACATAGACATTACTTAGCTTTGTCTTTTGAAGAGGTATCTCAGGCTATCCAATACCTGGCACTCGTGTGTTTCGTCAGGTGCTTCTGGTGAACTGGCACTCTTGGGTAGCTGACTTTATTCAGGATTAGTACACCAAGCTGGACATATTGTTAGCCTTAATAGCTGTGGGAGTGATCAGAACTACAGAGCAAAGTTTTTATATTTTGGCTTTAATTGAGAAACTCCTGATAAAATTTTTTTTTGACATTTTTTACCAGGCTTTGTCTTTTGAAAACCCATTTGGCTAAGCTGGTTAGGGTGTTCCTTCCCAGATGAGTGCCTTGGTGAAGTTCATGAAGGACTTTTCACTGCATTGTTCCTGGCAGGTAGATCTGAGCATTTCCAACAAGCCACCCATCAGTTTCTAGGGTGAACCCAAGCTAATTGCCCTGGTTTGTTTACCTTGGGTACACTGTGGAACTTAGTGTTAGGACAGGTGCTGCAATAAGGGATAGGAGGGAAACCTGGGTTGAGAGTGTGACACACCTTTATTTGCACCTTGGGGGTTTCTAGTAATTGAGCCTGGTATTAACCAACTACCTGTAAGCCACTGGTGGCCCTGGGCTTAAGCACATTCTTTACCAGGTGTGGGGTGAGGACTGTGAGAGGCTGCTCCCAAGTTAATTTGGTGGCTTTTTCAATTAGAAAAACTGTTGGCTTCATGCTTTTGGGCAAGGAGCTATTTTATCTTATAGACATGTTCATAAATTATTCAGAAAATTAAATTGATCAGGACTTTTTACACATGTTCAATGTTCTTTTGCATATGATTTACTAGAAGTATTACCATAGCCATCAGACATGTATTTAGAATAGGATATAGTTACAGTACTCAATACTAATTAATGCACTACTCAATGCAAAAGTCTTTTCTTCAGCTGCAATTGATAGCTTTAAGCTTCAGGTTTGCAATATTGTACAGGATATTTCTCCAAGGGAGCAAGCTATAGTGCCAGTTGTGTTTAAGTTCTACTTACAGTATTCTGGTAGTCATTGCTCCACTTTGTCTGTTCTGCACAGAAGCTGCAGCACCATTGACCCTAGAGAGAAATTAGGGTGTAGATTTTACTGGCCTGGTGCATAGTGCTCCCTCGCATTATGAAACAGTGCCAGTCTAGAAACGATATCCATTGTACATTTGGTTGTACAGAGCCATTGTTGACTGCTGCATGAGTTTGAAACTGCAAAGTAGTTCCCATCCTCTTCAGGAGTATGACCAGAGATGTAGTAGATACTTTTATTGTTTTAGGAGTCAGTGACCAATTTAGCCAATAACTTACACGGAGAAGTAACCTGCAGTGTACTGGACACCTGGTTAGAATGCACAAGAGACTTTGACAATGCTGAAGTTTATTTCTTGATTTTTATATATCTTTCAAACATTTTTGATGCAATGTGTTATATATTAAATGAACTTTTAGTACTTTGCTTTTTACTTTTATACTTTTACCATGAAGACGTTAATTACACAGGTATTTTATTTTAGCAGTAGAGGAAAAACCATTTAAAAAAAATTTTTTTAAATGAAAACTGAAGACTCCCAATGGAATCAAGGTAGCTTTTCATTATCACCACTTGAGTATGCATATTGAGGTGACTTCCAGACAGGTTTTATTGTTATGAAGTTACTTTTTGCTATTAATACTAATTTAGATTTTTAATTAATAATGGCTTTTTAGAACTAGCCATTTAAATGCTTTAATTTGGAAGATGCTCTTACAAACCTTTCATGCTTAAACACAATTACAAAAACTGGTTAATTTATCTTAGATTGCAATTAGCAACCGATGGATTTTACTTTACACATTTAGGAGAGGGCAGATTTACATTTTTTTAAAAACTCAATTTCATTAAACGTTAACCTACAGTTTTTATAATTTTAAAGATCCAATACATATAATGTTAACCTATTAATCTGGTATCCCATAAACCAAAGAGATAACACCCAAGCCAAATAAGTTGAAATTGTTATTGTTTAAACAAAGAACGTTGTCTTCTTTTATCTCTCTTTTCTTTACCAGGGTTTAAAACCTCTTATCTTTGATAAAATTTTAAAACTGTAAATAATTTTAAAAGCATACTGACTTCTAGGCTCTGGAATATAATATAATTATTTAATTTGCTTTAATTATAATTTAGTAAGGATTTTTTTCATAGCTTTTAGGGACTTTTCCTTTACTTACTGAAATTTGATAATAGGATTAGTAATTAACCTTATTTAAGGCTGTTAAAGGTTTAAAATGGGGAACTACAGGAAAATCTGACTTTATACATCAGCCTAGAAGACAGAATTTTAATCTGCCAAACCTGGCCCCTCCCTCAGAACTCTTGCAAAGAGAAGGCCCTGGGGGCTGGGCAGGGTAAAGAGTTCAGACAAAAAGATTTAAAAAATTATTTGTTAATTTGATATTACCATCCTGATATATGAAGATATATGCTGAGCAAACAGGCAGACATGAATAGTTTGACATGGAAACACAACTTAGTTACTTAAAATTTTTCTTTTTTTTTTTACAAAACAAGTTTAACTGTAAAACAACACTTGAAAGATTTTCCTGAAGGCTTTCTTTTGCTGGTTTCTCCAAACTAAGGGTTTGGGATTTCCCCCCTTTGTGGCTTTCTTAATTAATGGCTTATAACCAAAATATTTCCAATGCTATGATACAATTTTTCTTTGCTTTAGAACCATAAGCAGAGGCAAGGGGTGGGTCAGACTTACAGTAATCATAAACAAAGGCAAACTCAGTTTATAATTAACATCATAATAGTTGAAGTCTAGGGGTAGGTGAAAGTAGTTATAAAATAATCATAATTAAAGGTAAGTTTAAGTTATAATTACCATTACAATAGCTGAAATCTAGGATATATCTACTTCGCTGTAATAATTTCAGTTATAATTTTTTTTTTATATATAAAGGTACTTATACAATGATTTCAACTCTTAGTTTTTAGAAAGTTTTTTACTTAAAATTAATTTGGGCACCTTTATTTATTAACTATGCAATTAAAACAATTTTATTAGTAACACTGTGCAGTTCTTCCATCTTTCCAGCAATTAAATAAATTTCACTTGTGAGTTATGCATTAAATCCACTAGTAAGACATTATTGACAGTTAAAAATTCATATTTAGGTTACCTTTCACCATTATCCAACTTGTAACAGGTGAACCCCAAATCTGATTTCCTAGGCACAAGCAAGCCAACAAAAGCAAACTAACAAAGTTAAATACAGATTTCAAAGTTGAACACAAGGTTATGCACAGATTAAAATAGAAGAATTTTATATTTTACATTTCTAGGAATTCCTTGACCTTAATTGATGGCACATGAGGTGTTTTTTTTTTTATCACTAATCATATTTTTTATAGGCATGACTAAATTTAAACTGAGAAGTTTGAGGTTTATTTCCTCATTTTTTAAAGGAGATATGACATGAGAATTCTAGGTGTCAGATCTATTTGTTTCCTTTCTTTTTTATACTGGTTTAACTGGACTTTAGCGTTTCCTACCAAGGCTGCTTGGTGGCCATGTGGACCAGCAACAGGCAGAACTTCCCAATTCCTGAGATTAGACTCCCCTGGGGAGCTTGCTGGCATGCCAGAAGCCATGCTTATCATTATAGAAAGGATGAAAAGACACCCTTTTAGTGTTTCAGTGTTCCAACCTAACCAAAGTTCACCATTTCACACAATTCAATACTACTATCATCAGATTTTTTCCTTTTCTTTACAGACCTGGAGAAGATGGGAACTTTTGGAGGTACTAGGGTCCTCGCTGGGAGCTGATCAGGCTGCCCTTTCTAATGTGTAAAGTTAGGCTTTCCTGACACTATCGCCCCTGGGGGGTCTTACCTGTCTGGCATGCAGAGATTTTTTTGGTGGCACCCACAACCTCTTGCTGGACTAAAAGGAGTCCAAGGGGTGCCCTGGAATGGGGATTCACCTGGCCCTCCCAGCTTCCTCAGAGGTACCAGACAGTGGCAGCGAAATGCTACCATCTCTGGCCTACGTTGCAATCCTGGGCAAGCCCCAAGGAAATGTTGTGGAGCAGAGAGACTTAATGATTGCATATCAAGGGCCAGGACTCAGGAATATTCTTGAGAAGGAAAAATTTATTAATGACCACCTGGGCCTGGGGACTCCTGTCCAAAAACCTGAACCCTGAAAGGATTTCTGGGTCCCTTTTATACAGAGGATGTAGGCGTGGGGGAGTCAAACGATGCTTTTATGAAAAAAAAAGGACCTTTCTTTGTTAGTTTCTTAGAGTTTTAAGTTTTGTCTGAGTACCAGATAAGTTTTGAATTAACATATTCCCCACATTCCAGGTAAGCTTGAATTAACATATCGCCTACATTCCAGGTAAACTTGAATTAACATAGAGCGCACATTCCATCTGGAAGTAATTTTGAATACATATTCAGTCTACATCCTTTCTGAAAATTAAAGCCTATAGGGTCTATATTACTTAATTGGCTTTTTAGAAACTAGGCACCCTTGGATACAGCATTAGATAATTTTGAATTCATGCACAGGCTATATTAAAATTAATACAGTGCTGGACCAGGCCCATCTAGTCATTTGGTGTTTTTTATTCAGTAACTTCCTGAAGGCATAGCATATACAAAGGCTGTTCCTATTCTTCGGTCTAGGAAAGGTCACATCTTGGTCAAAGGTGGAAAAATAGAAATATTCAGAGGAGAGTTGGTGACAGCAGGTGGCTTTAGTACTTTGAGTTCTCATTCTAGTAGCTTTTATTTTAAATCTGTTTTCTGCAGCTTTAGTGCTTTACATTTATTTTACTTTTAATTTTCAAGACTGTTTGAAAAATCACTTATTTTCTCCTTTCTATAGATGAGGATGCTGAGACTTAGAATACAAGTAGCAGACTATTGTATATATATATGAATTATATATAAGTATGCATGTGTGAGCTGTGTGTTGTATTAGCAAAGCTATTATAATGGGTATTGACAAGGTTAATGCCTAGATCTTTCTGTTGCCAAAGCTTTGGTATCTAACCACTGTGCTCTGTGCCTTCTTGGACCTCATTAATATGAATTGGAAATCCATAAAGACACTATAAATGAAGCTTGTGTTGAGTGAGACTTCAAATATTTCAGTAGCATTAATTCTTATATAATCTTGTATTAGTCAGTCAAAGGGGTGCTGATGTAAAATATCAGAAATCTTTGGACTTTTATAAAGGATATCTATTTGGGATAGAAACTTACAGTTTCCAGCCCGTAAAGCCTAAGTTATTTCCCTCACCAAAGTTAGTTGCCATGTCATGGAGCAAGATGGCTGGTGACATCTGTAAGGATTCAGGCTTCCTGGGTTCCTCTCTTCCTAGGGCTTGTTTTTCTCCAGGCTCAGCTGCTCTGCTCCTCCACAAGGCCAGCTGTAGACTCTCAGGCAAATGGCTCATCTCTCTTCCTGGGACCTCTGCCTCACGACCAAGCTCCTCTTGTTCTCCTATGAATTTACTTCCTAGGGCTCCAGCTCAAAAACTCCAAACTCTGTTCTCTGCCATGTCTTTTTTTTTGTGAGTCACCAGCCACCAAGGAGCCAGGTACTCAACATCCTCCTGACATGGCCCAATCAAAGCCTTAATCATTATTTAATCAAATAAAAGCAGAACCTCTGAATCCACCACACTTTAATATGCCCAGAGGAAAAGACCAGTTTACAAACATAATCCAATATCTATTTTTGGAATTCATAAATAATGCCAAACTGCTACCAATCTGAATATTCCTTTTTTGGGTGGACATAGGTGAAGACTTAGCTAAATTCTCTTTTGGGATGTATGGAAGTGTATAAAAACGGATATTTTTGAAAAATACATCAGTACTTAAGTTGGTGGCATAGTCCATTTTCACATTCTGGCTTTATAGAACTCTTATTATAACCCAAAGGCCTGCTTCTTGTGCTTAACAATCAAGGCTCTCTGCTTAATTGAAAAGTATTGTTCTTATTACAAAAAAAAAAATGTAGGGCATGAAAAAAATCACCTAAATTCCCAAATATCCAGTGGTCTCCAAAAAGAACATTTTAAAATTCTTTTTGGGCATTTTCCATTGCCTATATTCTAAGATATGTGTGTGTGTATTTAGAAAAAATTTGGAAATATCAACAACAATTTACTATTGCCTAGAATTCTACTTCCCTCCACCAGGAATGACTTTCTTATTGCCTTAGGGGAGATTTATTTGTCCTAGGGAAGGAATCACTCAAAAGAATCTAGAAAGAACAAAGCCAGTTGACTTCTAAAAGAAAAGGTACTTTTTCATTTGCAAAATGTGGAATTGTTGAGAGTAATATATATTTTAAAGAAGTTGGTTCTTGAATTTCAAGGGATTAAAACCCCAAATTACTCTTTATATCTCATAAATAATAGGATTTGGAAGAAAGTCTGATAATCTAAGAACAAGTTCCTGTCCCATAGGAGATGAAGGTATCAGTTATGGGGAAAAAGAGAAAATTGAGATGATGGTGGTTCCCTGACTAAGAGTTCCAGCAACCTACTCACTCAGGTCATTAATTCTGTTAGGGAAGATCCCATAACAGAGAAACCATATTTTAGCTTCCCTTAGTGAAAATCGTGGAAACTGCAAGTCTCATACAGAATCTCTGCATCCAGCATAGTAACAAGATAAGTGGAGCAATGGCTGAATGAGAAAGGCTGCCTCAAGACCTCGAGAGCTTGAGGTTGAAGGGAATCTGAGAGTATTATGTGACTTCAAGAAGCATGTGAACAGACAGTTCAATGGCAATCTGGACAAGGAAGGGAGGACAAGGAAGACTGAGTGACCTATATGGGTTTGGTGACTGAAAGGCAGAGGGTGATGAGGCACAGAAATATGTGGAATACGGAAGACTCCACTCATCAGTAGAAGCCAGCCTGGACAGATGCTCACCTCTATGGTCCTGACTTCTCCTCTTAATGTCAGTATCACCTAGAAATTCCCCAAGAACCTAGATTAGCCTTGGAGAGAAGGAAGGTGAAGGTGGTATGGTGAGTGGTGCTAGTGGTGGTGATAGGAACAGTTTGGGTTAAAGAATCCTGAATTAGTTGAATATGTACCCAAAGAAAATGAGTATTAAATTGGAAATGGCTGAATTTACCAAGAACTGGAAAACTTACATTTCCTTCTATTGAGAGGAAATGGGGCTTTGAAAGCTAAATTAGAAGAGCAAAAAGGTGATATCTTTGTACAATCTGAATTTGACTCTGAAGTTTGTACCTGCTATATAATCAATTCTACATGAGTGGAATCATCTGTATATGTTGTTTTCTAACCATTTTTGTTTTTTACCCAATAATATGTAGTGGCCATTTTTCCATGTCAGGACCCATACATGTCAACATCTTTTTGATGGGTGGGTAGTGTCTATTGTATATTTGTCTCACCAATGTCCACTGTTGGACATTTAATCTGTTTCCATGTATTATTTTTCTTATATACAACCCAAGGCAGAATTCTTCTTGTGGTCATTGCCAAGTGAGTAGTTTTTATAAACATGTAACTGAACTATAATTTCCTACATTTGTTTTATTTCAAATAAACTGAGTTTTTATATTTTGAGAAGTTTGTCACAGATTGGAAATTGTGACTAAAGCTTTCCTTTCTGTTAAGCCATAATATCCCAAACTTTCCATGTATTTCATTTTAGCAAATCTTCATTTGACATTTGGTATGTGATCACATATGTTATTTTCCCCATAGTTCCATATTTCTTAAGACAAATCATATTGAGAAATGGAATTCTGCCATGAAACTCGGTTAAAAACTCTCAAAGAAAATATAATTGTCCATTTAATTTATATTTTGAATTTTGATTCTATCAGTCTGCACATATAAGACTTAAATATAATTTAAAACATATAAAGAAAATAATGTTTATACTTGATATGGACAGAGCAAGATCTTAGTTTAGGAAAAATAGGCTCCAATGCTTATGTCAATAGTTCACATAGCTAAGTTTGGTTGATTTCATAAACAAAGATATAATTATTTAATGTGAAACTGAATATTTTATAATGAATGTTTTTCTGCTTTTTTTTTGCTTTAAGCAGAGTTAAAGCTTAATTAAGAGATATTCAGGCATGTTCTTTAATATTTATCTTTGGAAGAAAATTGCTTTTGGAATAGAATTTTGGTTTTTTTTTTGGGTAGAGATTTTTAAAGAATTTTTAAGAAGTTTGGTATGGGACATTTTTGAGGAAAAGGGGAGAAAATGATAAGATGTTTATAGCAAAGATGAATATATACTCAGTTCTGAGCACCATAATACACTCAGTAAAGGTAGAGAGAGCAGGAGCTTAACATTCAGTTGTTTGAAGGAATAAGTGATAGAGTGAATGGTTGTATGACTCAATGAATGCATCAATCAACTCTCATTCAGATGTAAAGGACGTTTAGGCTTTGTTTATGTGGGGCCAATTCATTTTCTAACAAGGATTCAGCAGAAGTTTTGTTATAGATGACAAACAGACATTTGATGCCTAAATTATATTAGTATGTGTTGTGGCAGGTAATGAGTTTCATCCACTGAAGCAAAAAGAAGTATTGGTTTGACCTCTCTCTTTCGCAGAGCTGACCATTATGTTGAGGATGACTTTCAGTTCCTATGGTATATGGGACAAGTAAAAGTGACAGTATAAGGGAAAATAGAGGAAAATAGAAACTTAAAGGGATCTTGCCTTTGTAAGACTGCGAGCACGTCACAGCTACTTAAAAAGAACTACATTTCTGTAAGGGCTCTGGAAGCAGAGTGATCATGAAATGTGGTATAACTTTGAAAGGCAGAAAAGAGGAATTCTTTGTAGAGAGGACACCAGCAAAGAAGAAAAGCAGGAGAATGGCAGGAAGTGTTGAGGGAAGAATTTATTCTGAGAGGAGTGTAGAGTGCTTGAGGAGGAGTAGCTGGAGATAAGGCTGGAGAGACTGGCATGGGAGTAAGGGTTACTTTGAGTGACAGATTAATGAATTTACGATTGAGCTGTCCAAATATGATAGATAGTCATAGCTATATTAAGTTATACTATGAGTATAAAACACACAATGGAGTTTGAAGGTGTGGTATGATAAAAAGTAAAAAATCTCATTAATGATTTTTTATATTGGCTACATGTTCAAATAATATTTTGGATGTAGTTAAATACAATGCATTATTAAATATTTATTTTAAGATAAATTATACATTTCTTTTTACTTTTAAAAATATGGCTACTAGAAAATTTAAAATTATATATGCAGCTCATATATGTGGCTCTCATTTTATTTCTGTTGGAGGTGCTGGTCTAGACTTTTATCCGAGAGCAATGGCTGTGGACAGTGGAGGGGATAGTGATGGAGTTGCTACATGGTAGGTCATGGGCACAGGCTCATGCACAACAGAAACTTTCAGCAAATGACTGCTTTAATTCCTGCACAGGGTTAGGGTCAGTGGACAGCAGCAATGGAAATGAGAGACTAATCTCAACAACCCAGGGGGAGGGACCTGTGCCACTTAGCATCCTGCCCAGATAAGCAGCTGGGGCTGGAATATGGGAAGGTTTTTTCATTAGACTTAACATCTCCCTTGGGCTGTGCAGTGAAAACAAACTGAAACATCTGCCCACAATAGAAAAGGAGAGCTGGAGTAGGCTGCGACTGGGAGATGGCTGCTAGGACTGTCTCTGACCTTCCCAGGAGGTTTGGACTTATGTTTGGGATGATACTGACTCAGCTACCAAACAAAGTTCATCAGGGACCAGCAAAAGTAGGATTGGAGTTTAAGAACAGAAACTAGAGGCATCTCACAGAGGTGCCCACAGAGAAAGGTTTGTGGAGCTCTGAAGGTATAAATGCAAATGATACCTCCTTGGGAGGAAGCGTGTACAAAGGCCGGGAAAGGACCAACCTGAGCTATGTCAGGTTGAGCATGTCTTACTGTTAAATTCTAAAAGGACTTTGGGATAGTATTTCTAGAGAAAATATTGGCAGAAACAAAGCATCACAAAACAAAACAAACCACCACCAACAAAAATCCTTCGCCTTGTTGAACGGCTGCTTCATTGTTAAGGAGTAATTTCACAGGATAGATTCAGAAGCCTGAGTGGCCCAGTACTTTTCTTCCCCCATATATGCACACTGTAAAGAATTCAATCAATAGTTGATAAATGAAAGACCCTTGCAGAAGGAAAGTTAGAGACAAGAAATATAAAATAACTGAATTAGAAGGTACAAATCTCATAGGATTCTCTATGGCCTGCCATACCTAAATGTGCTTCATATGACAGCATGAGATCCTAAAAAAAAAAAGAATTAATTGCACTCATAATTGCTCCTCCCCCCAGAAGAGAGGCAAATGAAATCCTGGCAAACCATAAAATCTACAACTTAGGGGAGAATTTGCTAGGCTGGGCTTTTCAGGCTGATGATGAGCTGCTCCCACTGCTGCTCTTGATGGGAGGATCAACGGGTTAGCCTCATTTCCTGTGAGTGACTGAGACCTTGAATCTTTCTGTGGCTGCACTTGTGACTGGATTGATGAAAAGGTGCTGCATCACAAGCAGCCTGTGCTCAACCAGATCCCAAGCAATGCAAGAACACTCTGCCCAGAACCAGGGAACACCATCATGGAAGAGGGAAGGGCCACACAGAAATGATTCTTAGAATCTCACTGCTAAGCCTAGCTGCATAAGGCTGACAGATGGAGAGAAGTGTGGACATTTTATTTTTGAAAATCTAAAAGAATGAAGAGCAGAAAATGAAATAATTTAGGTTTATCCTTTTTATAAACTGGAAGAGGAAACATATTTTGTAATTTAATCAAGTAGCGATTGCAGTTCACATGTTTCCAGAGATTAATCTAGATTCAGAACAGTTCAGTCTATTGAAAGTGTGCTGCTGGTGCTTTTAGGATCAATGAACGTTATCAGATTGAGGTAGTCACACATATTTATCTTTCTTCCAATGTCAGGAAAACACCATCTCGTGAGTGAGCCTGGGGCAAAGTAGCCCCTCCCTGCTTTTGGTTACTGGCTATTACTTTAAAATCTGTTAAGAATCTCCCAGATAAGTTGTTAAAATGCAGACTCCTGGGTTTCAGAGTCAATAGATCTTCAGTAATAACCAGGAATCTACTTTTTTAAACAATCACCCTAGGAGACTTTGATGCAGGAAGTCTTGGACCATAGCTCTAACTAACAATTTTCTATGATCAGGCATCCACCTGACACTCTAAAATAGGAATGAACGTTACTTTGGATGAGATCATTCCTTTTTAGGATCAACTAAAGATGATTAGGAATACATATACTAAACACTTCTTGATTTTGAATGTCATGATTCTACAGTTAACCAGCCAATTACTGAATATATGTTTGACATCACAGATATCTCTCCATGGGTATATGCTATCCATAGAAAAGAAGTCAAAATATGAATACCTGAAATATGTATTAATAGGTGAAAATTTGTCTCAATCCTGTGATTGTTATTTCGACCGTAGTACTAACTCTCCATGTTTTTTACTAGTTCTTAAGTAGCTCCAGCCTTCCAGAAGTATCTGCATATTTCATGGCAAAGCCATTTTGGTTGATATTGCCTAAGAAGGTGATGTCAATGTTAAATTATGTCTGTGATTATCAGGACTAGTTTCATGTGTGTGTTGGAAACTTCAGTATTGTTTATGTTCTTCCACTGTCACCTCTTTACTTACTCCCAGGTCTGTAGACCCAAATAGGCCATTCACTATATAGCACATTTAGGCAAGTGCCTGAACTTCATGTCTGTAGTCCCTTATTATGGATTGAATCATGTTCCCCACACAAAGACATGTTCAAGTCCTATTCCCAGCCCTGTGGATATGAACTCATGTGTAAACAGATCTTTTAATGATTCTATTAAAGACGAGGCCAAACTGAATCATGGTAGGCTTTAATCCAATATTACTGAAGTCCTTATTAGCAGAGGAAATGTGGAGGCAGGGTCAGAATGAGACAGACAGGGAGAGAGATGGCCATGTGATAAATGCAGAATGAGCCACCACCACAACTCTACAGACTTGGGGGAAAGCATGATCTCACTGCCACCTTAATTTTGGGCTTCTAGCCTCCAAAATTTAGACTTCTACTCTTAGCCAACTTGTCTGTGGTACTTTTTTACCTTGACAAACTAAGACATGCCTTCAGTCTTACACTCTTTTTCATCCATTCTAAACCTCCATGCACATCCTCTCTCCCACTCTTTGTCCTGAATTTAATTTGCTTTATAATTTGGTTCCCCCTTCTTGTTTAACCAGGAATGAATTTTATAATCTTTGGAAAATGTAACTGACCTGACACCTGTAAAATGCTTCCCATGATTGCTGTTCTGCTGCCCACAATACAAACATGAGCGAGAAGCCTAAGAGTCCTGTGCACGGTTCCGGCCCCAAGACACCATTGTGGGGCCCAGAGTTCCTCAGGTTCCATCTTTCTTGATAGTGAAAAGGCATGGATTTGCTGTTATAGATTATAACAGACAATACAATTCCTTCCATTGATACAAAACTTGTGTGATTTTACTCAGTAAGTTACCCACTATTATGGGATGCTATTAGCCTCTCAGGTGTCCCCTAGTTCTCCCTCTGTTGCAGACACAGTAGTGATTGGGAACCCCCTCCCATTTAGCCATGAAAAACAAAGCCTCTTTACCACAAGGAACTGTTACTTCAACAGAATTAGAAGATATCAATTTCTGGGCAAAAATCAGAAAAATTTGGAAGAATTTTTGATGAGTCATTACCCTATTATGTTAGTTTGTTATTGCAATTGTAAAAACTTACCATAAACACAGTGGCTTAAAACAGCACAAATTTATTATTTAGTAGCCTCAGCATCAAAAATCCAAAATGAGTCAGCAGGATTTCATTTCTTCTGGAGTCTCTAGGGGAGAATCTGTTTTCTTGCTATTTCTGGCTTCTAGAGGCCACCTGCATTCCTTGGCCTGTGGCCCCTTCTTTCATCTTCAAAATCAGCATGATAGTATTTTCTCAGTCTGATTTGGACCCTTTCTGGCTTCCTTGTGATGATACTGGACCTACCCCATAATCCATGGTAATCTCCTCATCCCAAAGTCTTTACTTTAATCACATCTCTGAAGTCCCTTTTTAAACTATGTTCGGTGACATATTCATAGCTTCCAGGTATTAGGATGTGGACATCTTTGGGGAATGATTATTATGTCTAGTGCATCCACTGTAGATAAAACCTTCAAGTTTGGTAGGAAGAGGAATATCAGTGAAAACATAAGAGAGTTTGGTATAGGAGTAGGTCTCTAGATAAACTCTCTACTCACTGCCCATTTCGAGTTAATTACAAGAACATGTAGGCAACCTTGGGCATCTGAGAATAGAAGGTACTTGTTCTCCTTTCTTGAGTGGGGTTTAGGAAAGCAAACAAAATTTCCTGCATTAGCTTGGAACAACACCAGTAGAGTTAAAGAGGAGAATTGGTATTTCGGACATAGATGTGTAGGCAGCTCTTCTACCCCTGAATCTCCAGGATCTCTTAAGATGGCAGAGGAGAGCCCCTGAAAATCTCTGTGATCCACAGAGCCCAGAAGCATCTGGCAAAGGATGAACATAGTCAGATGGGTCTCATCAATACAGAGAACAGAATACATTGACCAACACTCTGAGACCATTGTGTGTCAGTTGAGAGGTATGACCACTCTGAGGCCCTATCAGGGTAACGTTCATCTACTGGTTGTCAGCGTGGAAAAATGACGACCAGAAACCAGGTGCTCTCACCAGTGCCCTAATGCTTTGTAAACTCTTCAAGATTTTGTTGCTTTCCTGGGAAATGGAAGAAAAAAGTTGAATTGACTAAGTAGACACTTGAAATGACTAAGATTATCTGGATTCTAGTTTCTAGGCAGAATGAAGTTTCAAAACAGGTTAAAGTTATATTTTTTACATTTCTAGAACTGAGTTTTATGGCCTAACATTTTTATATTTCTACACTTTTGAGAAATCTCCAGGATTTTTGGTATAACCTCTGGCAGGTCCTAGGAAATATTGTGATATCAATAAAGCTTCTTAACCTCCATTTTTCCTTCCCATGTTCTCCTTCCCATGTTTTCCTTATTTAGTCTCTGCTTAGATATCCTATTGACTGATGCTTATAAAATTAGGGATCAAAAATATGGCTTTAGCAATAAAATTGATATGATCCAAATATTAATGATTCGGGTCATGTCAGTGAGGTGGCTGTCCCATGTCTCTGTGGTGAGATGTCTCAGTATTTCCCTCTTTGACTTATTCATGTCATTACGTTTATAGGTGGAATAAGATATGTATACAATGTCAAAATTCCCTCCGCCCATTAGTACTTATTAATTACAAAGGGGCCTTTTACAGTGGAGAAATATGACATAGATGAAAGTGATCAGAGTTAACATTACCACTATTGGAATGAAGTGGACACTATGATGTGACCTCCCAATTCCCCTTCAGGACTGAATAATGTATTCTTAGAGCTAGAGTACTTCAGGCAGACATTCCTAGCTGACAGTCCTCTTTGGAATTGCCTCTGTTGAAGAGGTCATCTTATCCAAAGGCATGCCCCCTTCTCAGTGTGTTCTACATCTGATGGCTGGTACATATGGGGTCATAAAAGCCTACCTAGCCTCTTTGTCCTAATGCTGGACAACTCCGAAGTGCCATCCCAGCTTCATACTTCCACGTCGAGTTGGCTGAGGATTTTGTTGAGATTGCAGCACAGCCCGTCTTCTCTCAGTGCCTAATTCATCTATCTTCCCTTCCCTTCCTCAGCTGGTGATCCTAACAGCACTTCTAGATAAACTTCCTTCATGCTGATTTCCCTCTAAAAGCCTACATTCTGGGGAACCCAACCTGTGACATCAGACAAACAGACCTCCTGTGCCTCAGGGTTTGTTGAACTCATAAGGGCACATCAATTACATAAAAATGCAGAAACTGAATCCAATTATAAGAAGACATTTAGACAATCCCAAAGTGAGGGAACCTACAAAATAACTGGCTTGTACTCTTCAAAAATGGTTTAATTTGGCTTATGTGTTTTTTCGATTTTTTACTATACTGATGATTAATTGCTTGGATTAATAAGAGGGAAAATTCTATTTCTATTAGCAGCATAAATATTAGGTGAAATTAAGATAGGTAAGTTATATGATGGACAGCAAATAGCATATGCATCTTGCATACTGCAAGATTCTATGCTCTACAGGATAAAGCAGGATAATTTTAGAGGTGGTTTGCATAAATGGTAAATTTTAAAGTAAGGATAATGCAACGTAGCTGAAAGTCTGCTACAAAAATTAACTGAAAATTCTTTCTCCCAGAGACTTCAGACTTGAATTTTTTTTTTTTTAAATTGAGAATAAAATGGAAAATGACACTTTTCCCCCGAGTGGTGAGAAATAGCAGGAACAGAATAAATGATAGAATGGAAAAGTGAGCTAATGAAGTGGAGAGGCATATTGGTTATAAGGATCTCATTAAAAGAAAAATAAATAGGGAAATGAGAAACTGGGTCTATTTCCCTTTCTGTAGTAATACTGTAGCCCATAGTATGTTAAATTTGAAAACTGTTACCCAGTAACTTCCCTGTTCATGGAGTAGGCATGCTGGACATTGGGCTTAAGGAAATGTAATTGTATTCATGTTTCTGTCTGACGGAAACAAAGTCTATTAATTCAGATTCCAGTCAGGAATTGACTCTTTCAACTAGCGTTTTGAACTTACACGCTTCCATTTTTGTAACCAGGAGAGAACACAGCATGGAAAGAGGACCAGGCATTCTAGAGACAGACAGATTTGCCTGGGAGAAGGAGAGGGAGAGGGGAGAGGAGAGGGGAGCCGGGAGAGGGGAGAAGGAGACTTAATTATCAGGTAATACAGCCAGCCAACCAGTGCTCCAGAACTCCTGGAAAAGCAAACATCCTTAAAAATTTTGTGACAAAAAGGTTTTTCTTAAAACTTAATTTAAGCAAATGAATAAGTAGTGTGTTGAGACTAAGGGACCTGAAGTAAGAAAGAGACACAGTAACAGAGATTTGTGTAGGATAAGAACACTGTGGAAAAGTAAAGAAGAATCTGTGGAATTTGGACAAACTATGGAAACAAGAAATTCAGAGCAAACAAGAATAGAGACTATTCTTTCAGCCAGGACTGAGATTTCTTCAGGTTTATGGACCTAATCACCTGGCAGTTCCTATCAAAATTCCACAGGAGAGAAGCAGCCTGTGAGCTATCCTGTGAATTCTGTCCAGAAGCACTGCTCTATAATGCTTGATCCATGTATCTCCCAAACCCAGCCACCTGGGATTTTTTAAAATTTAACTTCTTTTAAAAATTCCTTAAGCCTTTATCCCACTTATGTAGAAAGTCCAGCTCCCCTCCCAGTATTTCTAAGTATTTATTTAACTCTTCTCATGGTCCCAACCCAATCCTTCTCATTGTCTTGCTTCCTGCAGTTGCTGTCAGGATGGCTGCTTGCCTCCCATCAGGTGACTTTGTGCAAATTAGAGTGAGGCTGAACCAAGGGCATGGCTGATTGACCAGAATTTAGGCCAGATATCAACCCTCTACCCTAAGTACTTTGTTCAGAGAATGACCTACTGTGGTCTCCCCCACCCTGGCTGCTGTCCTCTTTTCCTTTTGCTCCATACCATGTTCCACCCCATGTGGGAGTATCACCCTGGTTTTAGTTTCCAAGGCTGCTTAAAGCAAATACCATGAAGTGATTCAGCTTGAACACTGGGAATTTATTAGCTTATAGTTTTCAGGCTGAGCAAAGGTCCGGGGTACATACAGCTTTAAACAACCACAATCCTCTTCCTTCAATCTTATAGCAGTATTAAAACAAGACATTTTAAAAGTGTGGCTGAGATATAAAAGTTTGGTGAAAATGGAGGAGAATTATAGTAAAAAATAGAAAATAAGAAATTTCTTAACACTCATTCTCTTTAGGTCCTTGCCTTCACCATTCTGTTGTTTGCCATTTGGCAGCCCCACCCAAACCATAAAATATAATGAAAACATTGCTTACAATTTTCCCTGTCCTAATGACAAATGAATAATGATTAGTTGAACCAATGAGATTTTCTGCTTTAATGATTTTGAGAATGTGAATCCTGTAGAAGGACATGGATAAATAAAAGCCAGAAGCCAAGAGACACTAAGCAGAAGCCAAGAGGCAGAAAAAAGAAACATAGAGAAGCTGCATCATGAAAACAGAGGTATGTTAGTGTTTCCACAGGTTCTCTGGGACTTCTGTGGTATCTGGAATGATGCTCTTTGAAATCTGATTGTACCAGTGCTGAGGCTATTTGCCGAGACTTGTTACCTCCTCAAGTGTACTTAATAATTAAGCCCATCACTTGAGGAAATCAGAGCATGATTTTGTTCAGACAACTACAAAGACCTAGCAAATCTACAGATTTCACTAATCTTTCACATTTCCTCAGTGTTTGGTTGACAGCCTGAAATTGTATGGGCTGTTGATAATTACTTATTTGCAAAAGCAGAGTTAATAAATTTGACTCTCCATTAAACCCCACTCTCTTCTTCCAAACCATACAAACAAGAGTCTGTGTGGAGAAAGGGAGGGAAAGATAATTGTGGTGCCAGACTTACCTTTCTGTTGCATGTGACAATAGCATAACTTGTTACTGATGTATCTGAGCAAAATCTTGGAAGTAGGCTGTGGTTTAATGGTATATGAAATGACGATTGATACCTCAGAGTGTCTTTCTTAAATTAGAGCTGATATGGGTATGGGTGGGAGGCTCTTTGTCTCTTCAGAGATGATCTAAGCTGTCTGACTTGTGGGTGTGAGACGGTAAGAGGTTGCAATCCTGCCCTTGGTGACCATGGCAAGGACTCCAGTCCCAGGAAACAGTTTAACAGTGCAAGGTCTATAAACTTTAAGTATTCAGGGGAAATGCAAACAAAATATGCTAAAAGCTTATCTAGAATGCCTGAAGTCCATGCTAAAAGCTTACTTAAGATGTGGAAGATATATATGCTAAGTCAAGCCTATTGAGAATAGAACAAAAGGACCATTTAACCTTTACTCTCTGTATAAAAGAAACTCGAAAGTCTTGTTTGGGGCTCGGGTTTGCAACAGGAAGCTCCCGAGTCTGGCTGGCCATCAATAAACCATTTTTCCTTCTCAAAATCATTCCTGAGTCCTGGCCTCTCTATATGCAAACAATTGAACCTCTCTCAAATTCTACAACAGAGCAACTTCCAAACTTTCCCTCTTTCAACTCTTTGGCAATTGACCTACACATTTTGTACGACTATTGACTTTCCCTAGGGCCCAAATAAATGCAGGACAAATGTGTGTAATGAACTGATTCATATTATTCTTAACAGGAGCTACCCTTGAAATTAATTGTCTATTTTCTGATCTTCAAAAGAAAAAAAATTAAAAAAAGAAAACACCATCACACAAAACAAAAGAAAAAGCAACCCAAAACAAAACCCTATAAAAAATTAAGACTCCACACACTTAATCTGGGAAACACTTTTGTTGTGTATGTCTTAAGGAGATGTTTCTTCAGTTTTTCACAACACCCATACTATTGCCACTGGCATTTATTTATCTGAGATTGGCTCATTATAGCTGTTCTCAGGTTACACTATCAGGGAATAATCTTGGTATGAATAGCAAAGCATTTATGGGCAATTGGAGTCATTTTCAATCATAGTGCTGAGGATGTTGACGTCTTTCATTTTGCTGATGTAAAAACCAGAGGATAAAGTCAGGTGGAACTGCAAGGGTTTCTTTGCTTTTTTTTCTTTTTCACTCGATAATTTGAGAGAAGGAAAAACAATGCCTGGAATCGCTGGGTAACAGCTCCGCCTAATCCTCACACTTGCTTAAGCTGAGAAATTCTTTGTCTAACATTGCAAGTAAATTGGATTGAATTACTTTTTATAAAGGTGACCACCACAGATAGTTTTTCTTAGCCATGAATTACTCTATTATTGTGTACTGAAGCATTTAACAACATCCAGGAACTTATGGTCTTACAACTATATGAAGTAATTTGTTCCCAGATATAGTAAAGGTCAATAAATCTCCATTTAGTGGCAAGACACTTTTCATTGTTAGTTGAGGGGAAATAGCTGTTGAACATTTGGGGGGAATTCGTTGATAGTATTTTGTGTTTTCCATCCTTGCTGTGTAACTCCCTTCCTCTATACTGGCAATGTTTCATTTTGCCTTTTATTTCTGAATCAAAAAATGCTGTTTAAAGATAAAGTAATATTTTGACTGGCTTAAATGTAAAAGTATACCATGTTGGAAGAAATGGGACTAAAACTCAGTAAGGAAATTTATTTCATACCTTTAAAAAGAGTGTCTTTAGGGTACCCAAGAGCCTTCATCCAGATGGAAAGATATTATCTCCTTACAGTCCTGTGAACAATGCTCACATAGGTAAAACAATGGGAAAAGAATGTTCAAACAAAAGCAAACCTTTGGCATGCTTTATCTTTAAAAAAAAAAAGAGACTTTATTTATAAATTTATAACTAGTGCCAAATAACCATTTCCCTTTGTGCCAATAAGAACAAAATTCAAAGGATGGTTCTAAAAGTAGCAAATAAAGACCTAAGACTTCTAGACTGAAAAGGCCATTTTACATGAATCTTCCAAAGGCTATCCAAAGACTCAAAGGCAAATGGATTGATTAGTGCATTACACTTAACCCTATCTCGAACTTTTGAAAATGCTTAGACACAAAGAGACTAATGCCGTGTTTAGGACTAATATCCTGAATCAAATATACCCACCCATACCAGTAGGCATTCTAGTCCTTGACAACTGACTCACTGAGACAACTGCATTTATGCTGTTTGCAAGGCATAGAAGAAGAGGGATCTGCTTTGAATGGATATTCCAAGCTGCCTAAGACTCATTCTTTCTGCATCACTTTCTGCTCCAAGATGAAAATTCTCATTGTCTTCAAGGAATTTGTGCTCCTGAGTGTGTAGGAGTTGGACTCAGATATGACCTCTGTATGCATGACTCTTCTGTCACTTTTAATGAAACAGTGATGGTCCTGGGGTTGGTGTATGCTCAGGAGACTTGAATCTCTGGACTGCCCATGTGCCCGCTGGGCCCTGAGCCTCAGCAGAGTTGCAACATCTACTCTCTAGCTCATTGGACTTACCCAAGTCAGCTAAAAAGGAGGTGATGATGGTAAACCACCACACCAGGGAACTGAGAGAGTCTACAGCTGCAAGCAGGAGAATTCCGTTCATCAGTCATGTGGGCTCTAAGCCCCCTCTTGATTTAGAGGTATAGTAGGCATTGCCATCACAGGGCCCTCAGGATGGAGGAATAAAATATGGATTAAAGTGGACTTCCTGGTATTCTACTATAGAATTATTGTGACTCTAGCAATGGAAGAAATTATATCATTGATGAGGAGACAGTGGCCATGGGAGTTGCTGAAGGCAGGGAGAGGGAAAAAGAGGTGTGATACTGGGACGTTTTCTGGACTTGGAGTTGTCCTAAATGATATTGCAGGGACAGATGCAGGACATTATATATCCTGCCATAACCCACTGAATGGACGGGGAGAGAGTGTAAACTACAATGTAAACTATAATCCATGCTGGGTAGCAATGCTCCAAAATGTACTCATCAAATATAATGACTGTACCACATTAATGAAAGAAATTGTTGATGTGAGAGGAGAGGGGGTGTGTGGGGAGTGGGGTATATGGGAACCTCTTATATTTTTTAATGTAATATTTTGTGTGACCTATGTATCTTTTTTTAAAAAAAGATAAGAAAAAAAAAAGAAAAAAAAAAGTCTTCATGACCTAAGGGCTAAAAGTTATTGATGACTATCAAAAAAATAAAGGAGAAGACTTAAAAAGATTTTAAACAAGGGTGACCAACATTTTTTTTTTTTTTTGCTTTAGGGATAATTCAAAGAAAAATAGAAGTATTTATAAACTCTATGTATAAAGTTCCCAAATGGAAACAGTCTTATTGAGGTACATGAAGAAGTAGGGGAATTCTGAAGAGATGGGTCCATTATAAGCTTTCAATTCCCTACTATATTGAACAGATGAATGCCATTGAAAATCAACATGCTTTTAAACAACTAAAGTGTTAATATCCTGGACATATTTGAGAAATAACACCATAGGAACAATTTTCTAGTCTTCCATATTTCATATTCATATGACATTTTTTTTCTTGTTACTTTTTTTGTCTTTATTTTTTTAATGTTACATTAAAAAAATATGAGGTCCCCATATATCCCCCACCCCTCTCACCCCACTCCTCCCCCCATAACAACAACATCCTCCACCATCATGAGACATTCATTGCATTTGGTCAATACATCTCTGAGTACCACTGCACCTCATGGTCAATGGTCCACATCATAGCCCACACTCTCCCACAGTCTACCCAGTGGGACATGGGAGGACATACAGCATCCAGTAACTGTCCCTGCATCACCACCCAGGACAACTCCAAGTCCCGAAAATGCCCCCACATCACATCTCTTCCTCCCACTCCCTATCCCCACTAGCCACCATGGCCACTTTCTCCATACCAATGCCACATTTTCTTCGATTGCTAATCACAATAGTTCATGAATAGCATATCAGTAAGTCCACTCTAATCCATACTCTATTCCTCCATCCTGTGGACCTTAGAATGGTTGTGTCCACTCCACATCTATATCAAGAGGGGGCTTAGATTCCACATGGATGCTGGATGCAATTCTCCTGCTTTCAGTTGTAGGCACTCTTGGCTCCCTGGTGTGGTGGTTGACCTTCTTCACCTCCATGTTAGATGAGTGGAGTAAGTCCAATAAACCAGAGTGTAGGAGTTGCAAGGCTGTTGAGGCTCAGGGCCTTGCTATCACATGGTCAGTCCAGAGATTCAGGTCCATCTCAGTTGGCCCTACTTTGGAGTTTGTGTTTCTGTGTGATGGAACTGGACTTAAATGTGATCTTTGTCCACAAGTCTCCTGTTACTTTTACTGGAACTGTAGATGTTGCTGGGGTTTAATGTATACCTAAATCTCTGGACTGATCATATGACATTTTAAATAAACAAGATAAGTTTACACATAAGTTTTCATTCTTGAAACAACCTCATATTTTAGGGACTTTGATTGTATCAAATTTACAATTGGGAAAATTGAGGCTCAGAAAACTAAAATGACTTGCCCAATATCATGCAACAGTTAAGCTCTTGCTGGGGATCCTCTTATGTACTAGTCTCCATGAAATAGAGATAGGACATTACTGAGATGCAGTGCTTTCCCACAAGAATGTTCCAATAAAATTGAGCCACTTTCTACTTTGGTATAATGGTTGGGATACAAAAGTGTGTGTATATATATATATATATATATATAAATGGAAATAAGAACAAGTCCTTTCAATGCAAGATGGATGGAGGTGCCAAGTGCCTGAAAGAAATAGGGAAGGTTCTATGAGAAGGTAGAATTTCTCAAGTGAAGAAGTGGGAGGAAGCTGCAATTCCTAAGCAGTGGAATCAACATATGCCAAAATACACTAATAAGAGACAGACTTCTGGTTCATGGATGGAGGAGTTTGCCCAGGCTGGAACAAGGGTCCCAGGGGATAAGTGAGGGTGGGAGTGAAGGTAAGAATATCAGCAGTTACCAAGTCTTGAATATGGTGAAAATGGGAAGATGAGGGTGATGGATGCTCTGTGCTGTGCTTGGAATTATGGTCTGAATCACAAAAACTTTGTGAGCACAGGTAAAGAAAATATACACGTGGCTCTTAGAGAAGGTGCCCAAGCTTAGAAACGACACTTCAATTTGACTGTGGATTTTGTAAAATCTAATTATATTTCATAGAGGCCCCTCACTTTTGATCATGCCTTTAACTTTCAGCATCAGAGAAAAATCATTACATTCAATCTAAGCCTTTGAACTAAAAGATGAGGTTGTCAAGTTTTGAAAAGTTACATGCTTATTTTATTGGAAAATTCTGTCCTTTATTTTACTCATTGGGAAATATTGGTGGAAATATTCACTTCCAGTTGATCCAAATCCAGAGAAATAACATAAAGCAAATTCAGTGAAAAGAAGTAATTATGAAAATATGCCTTTGGAGTGCTGCTTATAATCCTGCTAAATGAATACCTGAATGTCATATCAGGTTCATTTATTTGACAGAAATCTGAAAGGCAGCTCACAGGCTGCTGGTATATTACTGGTGTCCCAATTGTTTATTGTTGTCTCTTACCACCCCCACCCTTTAAAAAAAAATAGAATCAGTGATTATCAGAAGGTAAAAAGAAAAGAAAACTTCAAGTAGGTGCTTTTGCTCACTAAATTTAACTCCGCCTCCTTCTGCTGTGACGTTGCGTTGGTCCAAACTACACCATGATTATTTAAACCTTCACTTTTAGGGTGCTCAGAATTCACAGTGTTATAGAAAAAATAAAGTGCTATACAAATGTGTAAGGTCTTCATTCTTTTCAGTAGTAAACAGCTGGCTGGTGGAAGGTGGGGGGAAGCTTGTTATAAGTGAAATTGAGACTGTGCCATTTGTGAATTGAGCATAAAAGGGATTAATAAATCCTAAAATCACAATGAGAAAGCACAGACCTCATTTTATTTAAGTAGAAAGAGCCCAAATCCCTCAATGGAGGTGTATGTAATAATAGGTTATTAAATCTCTAAGCTAGCTCATCTTTGGTTTCTTTGGGTATTGAACCTAAACAATTACTCTACAGAAAATGTGCATCCATTGTGACGTGAAATGTTCAGCAGGGAGGCAACATGTCAGCCACTTTCTCTTTACTGAAATAGATTCAGAGAAAACATGGTCCCAGGGCTTTGTTCCACAAGCAGATTAAGAATTTAATACAATTTCCTAAGCGAGAAGTCCTCAGATACTGTCTTATTGCCCTTCTGTCTCTCTGATTTAAACTGAACAGGGTGTGCATCTCATGAGTGAAGGAAAACTGAAAATGGCCTGTGAGATGGATTTGTGAATATGAAAGTCAAGCAAAAACATAGTAATCCAATTGTTCAAGTACATGTCTAGAGACAGTTCACTACTTACCTCACCCTCAACTTGCCTTTTTCAAGTTGATAGACTTTAGATTACATGTGGAAAGATATTTTATTTACAGTATTAAAAAAAGTAGCCCTTCTTACTTTTTTAGAGTCTGGTTTAGTACACTCCAAATATTTTTGCTTCTTGACTTTTACCTGTTTTCCTGCTGCCTCCAATTTCTGGCATGGCAGACAGATTTTAGCTCTGTTCTCACTGGAAATGCCAGATCGTACTGCTGTGGCAACTGGGACTTCCAAGGATGCCATCCCCATAATTTCTTCTAGCCTGTGACTGTTTCTTATAATTTCCTGCTCCTCCAAAGGGTAAGGCAGATGACCGGACCCCTGAGCACACAATGCTGATAGATATTCCATGTTTGATGTTGTCAGAAGGACCCACTCTAGGGACCTAAGGGCAATTGGGCTTTAGAAGCTAATATCAATCCTGTATTTAAGAAAGGAAGTTTGCAAACTTGTGCTGTATTTTTTCTTCTTTTTCTGTCACTTGTCCCTATATTTTTTACAAGTGATATTTATGAAGAAAATTTCCAAAACCAATGCCTTGCAAGCATTTGCATTTAAATATAGATCTGGGTGGGAGGGCAAGATGACATCTGAGTGAGTGCACCTCATAATCCCTCCTGCAAAGAAGAGGCTGAGTAGGGTCGGAGTCCTGATGGGGCAGGCTGTTTCAGGGGCTTGCAGGGCAGGAGGTGTCTGGACGTTGATTTGGTGAGACAGTGACAGTAGAGGTTCTTGCAAGAGGTGGAATTTTGTGTTTCTGACATGGAGGTCAGAAGCTGTGGGTGGGACCCTTCCCCCTAGGGCTGGCAGCTGCAGTGATCCTGGAAAACTGTTTGTTGTGCTGCTGTGTTCCCAAACCCCATGTTTACTGTATGCGTAGTTCCCAGGTCCATATCACCTAAACCCCCATAGCCCCTGCTCCACAGACTCACATACCTTGAGTCTGCAATATCCCAGACTTCCCATTCCTGAATCCAGCATGCCCTGAGGTCCGTCTGAGGTCCGTGATTACCCTAGCCCTCTGCGTTTTTTTTTTTTTTTTTTTTTTGTTTGTTTTTCCTCTTTGGGCTTGGAGAAGCATACCAGCTGGCTTAGGGAGAGCCTGGGAAGAAAGGAGAGGTGAATCTGCTGAGGAAGCCCAATTACCTAAACGTCCTGGGATAGGAAACTTAGTCTGGGAGAAGGTGGAGTCAGAAAATCAATTAGACCTTCCCTAACACACCTAAGGGGGAGGGACTATAAGACGTGCTTTCCAAGCTTCCAGTAGCATATTTGGGGTTTCTGGTGAGGTGTAGGTGCTCTCTTGCTGGAAATAAAGAGTCATTGTCTTCTGTGTTGAGTTGGTTCACCAAGGACCCACTTGAATCTCCTATTGACCCCTCATGCAGCTTTCCTGCTCCCCTGGGAGAGAGGGAAGTGAGGGAGGGAGAAAAGGGGAATGTCAGATCCCCTAAGCATTTTATTTAACTTCAAAGAGGATTCCTAGCTTGAAACTTTGTTGTTGTTGTTGTTGTTGTTTTCATGGTTGCTATTGCTGCATTGTCTCCTGGTTTTTTCTTCCGTTTTATCCCCCAAGACCCTTTTTCTTTTTTTCATTTTTTTCTCTTTTTCTTGCTTGCTTCCCCCTCCTTTTTTGATCCCCCCCCCCTTTTCTCCCTTTTTCTTCCTTTCTCTTCTTCTTTATTTTATTTTATTTTATATAATAGGTGCACAGGGAGAACTTCACATTTGCTTTGTTTCCTCATCCTCCATTTCCTCTTTACTGTGTGTATTGATTTTGGCCACCTACACTATCCCCTTTCCTCTACATCTTTCTATCCTCCATCATCTATTGTTTCTCTTACATTCCACCTTTCTTTGCTTGGCCCCCAAATTGTTTGACTTTTTATTTCTAATACCTTTGTTCGATTTTCTGTCATTCATTTACTCTTTATATTATTGTCCTTCTTTTCTCTTTCCCTCTCTCATGAAAACACTGGCCTTTTAATTCATACTATATTCCTCCCCATATTCAGTTGACTGTCTCATTATAGATACTCTACTTACCGTTATAACTCTACACAGCTTACATGAGTCTAATGTCCATTCTCCTAGATTTCACATCATTCCTCTGTTAACATTTATTATCAATACTACTTGATACATTTTCTCTTCTTACTCATTTTGCTTTCTCTGGCCCTAATATTTTCCTTCAAAGTGAACTTAGCCAGCAACAAGAAAATAGAATAAGAAGAACAAAGTGACAAAGAGAAGACATAGCACTTATGCAAAAACAACTAATTAAACCCCAAGAGTAGACAAAGAAGTTAAGGAACTGATTAAACCCGTCAAGATAAAATGATGGCCAGACAGCAACAAAAACTACAAACCAAACCAATAATCAGGAAAACATGGCCAAATCCAAAGAACAAACCAAAAACCAGGAAGAGGAGCAGAACATCGGACAAGTAATTAAAGCTCTCAAAACATGTATTAGTGACCAATTTAATGAAGTAAAGGAAGAGATTAAGAATATGAAGAAAACACTTGGAGAGAATATAGAAGAAATTGCAATCATACACAAAAGATAACGGATATGATGGTGATGAAAAGCACAATTCAAGAAGTCAAAAATACACTCTCAGCAAATAACAGCAGATTAGAAGAGGCAGAGGAGAGAATTAGTGATGTGGAAGACAGTACATCTGAAATCAAACAGAACTGATCAATAAAAAGATAGAAAAAATCCAGCTGGGACTTACGGACCTGAATAACAATGCAAAATGCACAAACATATGCATTATAGGCATCCCAGAAAGAGAGGAGAAGGGAAAGGGGACAGAAGGGGTATTGTAGGAAATAATGGCTGAAAACTTCCCAAATCTACTGAGGGAGATGGATATACCTGTCCAGGAAGCACAATGCACCCCAAAACAGCATAAATCCTAACAGGCCTACCCCAAGACATATACTTGTCAAATTATCTAATGCTCAAGACAAAGAGAAAATTCTAAAAACAGCATGAGAAAAGAGAACCATCACATACAAAGGAGACTCCATAAGATTAAATGCTGATTTCTCATCTGAAACCATGGAGGCAAGAAGGCAGTGGTATGATATAGTCAAGGTACTAAAAGAAAACAATTTCCAACCAAGAATACTCTATTCAGCTAAGCTAGCATCCAAAAATGATGGAGAGTTAAAAATATTCACAGATAAAGAGAAACTAAAAGAGTATGCCAACAAGAACACTGCCCTTCTTGAAATACTAAAGGGAGTTCGGCAGGAAGAAAGAAAAAAACAGGAGAGGCGGAGTTGGAGGAGAGTGTAAAAGCAACTTAAAAGACAAAAAGAGAAGAAAAAAACAAACAAACAAAATATGATGAATACAAGTCCAAAGAAAATATGGCTAACAAACTCACCTGTCAAAAGATTCAGATTGGAAAACTTTTTCAAAAGTATAATAAGGATGGTTACCTGTTTAAGATGTTTAAAGGGGAGAATCTGACACAGGACAGGTTTCTAGGGATTGTGTGACTGTTCATTTTGTGATAGTGGGTTATATCATTGGATGGAGACCCATTCAATGAGAGTGAAGGTATACCCATTTCACTCTCAAATAGAGGGATGTTCTCAAATAGAGGGAATTGTATCTCTCGAGAGAAATGGTGGCTCCCAATGCATTCGGGCAGTCGAGCATGTCAAGCTCTCAACATTGTTGCAAGTATCTCTGAACATGGCCCTTCAAGCAATGAAGATTGATTGTCATTGTGGGCCCTGAGGGGAGAGGGAAAGAGGTATTGAATAGATGGAATCAATGTAACTGTGGGGCAATGGAAGTGTTCCACAAGATTATGCATGGATGGATATAGGACATGTTAAATTACACCAAAAATGTATAGGGGCCTTAGGCTAAAATGTAAATCATAATGTAAAACATAAGATAACTAAAAATTTAGAAAATTGTATAGTCTAAAATATAAACCGCAATGTAAATCCAAGTGTAACCTTGTTTGAAAGCTATTATCTCAATATCTGTGTATCGGTTGCAGTAAATATAGCATGAACATGTAAAAAGATTAGTGCTGGAGAAGGGACAAAGTGTTTTATGTTGGATATGTGGGAGTACCATATATTGTATATATGAATTACTGTGATCTAAAACTTTTGTGAAGACAAGCTTAATAATTAGAAAAAAAAGAAAAAGAAAGGATGCAGACACTAAGGAAGAGATGGAAGAAGTTGCCTTGCCAATGTGCATACAGGGCAACACTTATTGCAGCGATGGAAAGCAAAACATCAAAAACAAAGCTCTTTCATTTTTTAATTTTTTGATGCCACAATTTACTTTTACCTTAATTTTTCTCAATTAGTATGTATTCTATATCTAACCTTTAAACACAGCACTGTATTCCATTTTACTATTAATGGAACTGGCAATATATTAGGTTTCATTTTTGAAGAAGTTTTGGATCACAGAGAGGTTCAACAATGGCAGGGGAGGAATACTGGTGTGGGATGTTATTGACAGGGGACACATGGTTGGAAGGGAGTTTTCCAGGGCATATATCCATGGAACATAAAAATGTTTGGATATTTTCATAGTGGTTACAGTTAAAAACAACAACTGAGGGAGTTCCTAACCAGGGGAGCTCTATCACATTCCCTAATGGAACAGCAACAATTCCCTAAGTGCAACAGCAAAGACCAAAAAAGAAGAATGGTCCAACAATGAGCCCTTGATACTAATGACTACGCTTATGAGCCTGTGTGCCTGAAATAAGAACAAGGCCTAGAGCTGCAGGGTGCCTAAGAGTTACCTCCTGAGAGCCTCCGTGTTGCTCAAATGTGGCTGGTCTTGAAGCCAAACTCAGCATGTAAATGCATTGCCTCCTGCACAGCGTGGGACATGATTCCTGGGGATGAGCCTCCCTGGTGCTGAGGGATTACTACCAAGTACCAGCTGATGATGTAATTAGAAAATGATCTTGAATAAAAGGGTCAACTCGGACCAGCAGAATATCTCAGCCTACATGTAATATCAGGAGTTAAAAATGCTTTTTCACCTTGAATAAAAGGGGGAAATGGAAAGGACAAATGAGTTTATATGGCTATGAGTCTCCAAAAAAGAGTTGGGAGGTTATCTGAGGGGTTGCCCTTATGCAAACCACAGCCGAGTCTCAGAGACAGATAAAGTAGATACAACCCCAAGTATTGATTCTTCTGAGGGCTACTGAGACCCACAGGTTCTATGATCATGGCAGATGGAGTTCAGTGCCATGTCAGTCAGCCCTACTTTGGAGTTTGTGATCCTGAGTGTGATAGCATTGGACTCAGATGTGATCTTTATTCATAAGCCTCTCCTGTTACTTTTACCAGACCTGTGGTTGGCGCTGAGGTTTAGTGTATACTCAGGGGACCTGGATCTCTGGACTGTCCATGTGATAGCAAGGCCCTGAGCCTCAACAGACTTGCAACTCCTACACGCTGGACTTACCCCACTCAGCTAACATGGAGGTGAAGAAGGTCAACCACCGTACTAGGGAGCCAAGAATGCCTACAACTGAAAGCAGTCGAATTGCATCGATCATCCATGTGGAATCTAAGCCCTCTCTTGATATAGATGTGGAGTGGACATAACCATTCCAGGGTCCACAGGATGGAGGAATAGAGTATGGATTAGAGTGGACTTACTGATATTCTATTCATGAACTATTGTGATTAGTAATTGAAAAAAATGTAGCATTGATGTGGAGAAAATGCCCATGGTAGCTGCTGAGGGTAGGGAGTGGGAGGAAGAGATGTGATGTGGAGGCATTTTCAGGACTTAGAGTCATCCTGGGTGGTACTGCAGGGACAGTTACTGGACATTGTCTGTCCTCCCATAGCCCACTGGGTGGACTGGGGGAGAGTGTAAACTATAATGTGGATCACTGATCATGTGGTGCAGCAGTGCTCAGAGATGTATTCACCAAATGCAATGAATGTCCCATGATGATGGAGGAGGTTGTTGTCATGGGAGGAGTAGGGTGAGGGGGGTGGGGGGTATATGGGGCCTTATATTTTTTTAATGTAACATTTAAAAAAAGACAAAAAAAAGGAAAAAATTTTAAATAAATTAATTAAATAAAAAGAAAAAAACATATAGATCTGCTTCCTAATCGTGATTCTTTAACATCAAATTACTTAGGGTTAATTGAATGCAAGGTGTGTCCTGTGTTCTATGATAAGAAAATGAAATGCATGCACATGCACATGTACATGCAATGAATAGTCAATAAAATACTCTCTGGAAAGCAAAGGAAGTAATTCACCTTCAAACATATCTAAGACTTTGACAGTATCACAAAGTTGAAATTCCAGTGCTACCTCTTCATTCCATTTGGCAGTGCCAGTGACTTTGTTTTTATGGTTGTAAGGTGGTTTTTTGCTGGCTTGTTTAAATTTGCTAGGGAAGGGTATCAGGTACCACGTTTGTGTTCACTCACTATTTATTTGTTTGATAAATATCTATTGATTGCCTTCACATTTATTGAATACCTTCCAGGCACTGAGGGTTCTTCCATACATAAACAATATTGACAAAAATTCCTCTCTCATTTACTTATATTCTGGAGGGAATTGGCAGAAAAGTCTTGATTTTATGGCTAGTATGAAGGGAGAACTTGGTTCCAGTCCTGCACTTGTACTGAATTATTATGTGGTCTTAATCTGTTCCCTGACTTCTGTGGCCTCACTTTTCTTGTTTGTAAAATGATGGTGTCAGACACGATGACTACGTTCTGTGGGCTGCTTGCAAGTATGCTATTCTTTTCTTTTATACCTGTGTCATGATGATCCAACTCATGGCACTTGACATCTTTAGCTAAGAGAGATCGTGGGATCTGTGAATCTAGTAATTTTGTCTGTGATCATTTTTTAATTCTTGTATTTGATAAGTGCATAATGAATACCCTCTATGTGTACACAAACCGTGCTTAGTAGTGTACACAGATGACCAAGACAAGTCTCTCTCCTCATAGTCTAGCTTGGGAAACATTCAGTAAAGTAACTAACAGAACTTCAGTTGGATAAGTTCTATACTTACTAATAGTATGAAGAAGGTGTGGATGGGAGACAGGCAAGAGTACAGTTGATTCTGCCTATGGGATTTAGGTAGGGCCTGCAGTAGAGGAAGCATTTATCCTGGCTCTTGTGGGGTTGAAAAAATAAAACAGGTGACAAAAGGAGTTTTAAGAAGAGAACAGTGAGCTCAATGGTACTGAAGAATGAAAGGGCAATATGTTATGAAGAGCAAGGAAATAAAGAGTTCTTTTAAGATAAAATTTAAATTTTTATATATTTTATAAATTTAAAAAATATAAAAATTAAAATTAATACTTAGGAGTATTCCAGATAGGTTATGATCACATGAAATATGTCATGAGGGACCAGAAAGACAGGCAAATTTGCCTATTTATACTCATAACCAGTTAAAAAATTTAATAAAAAGCAGAAAGTGGATTTGTTTTTCTTTAGTCTCTCCACCTTCAAAAATATTGTTCAAATTCACCTTCCCCATCTCTTGAAAACATGAGATCTACATATATATCAAAGTTTTCAGTCACATTCAGCTATAAGGAGAGTCTCATTTTGATAATTAGGGCCACTTTTATAGTAATAAAAGTCCACTTCAATCTTAATTAAAATGTCAATCCCTATTCCAACTTAAAAACATATTCATTTTTCTCAAATAAGCCTGACCCATGAATTGGAAACCTGCCTTGGGGAAGGAGGTGTTGACTCTTCTTTGCTTTTTCCTGTTTCTGGATCTTCCAGGGTTTTAGCACTGGACAGAGGAATTAGAGGAAAATATAGAAGTACTTTTACTAAGCTGTGTTCTTATAATTTCTCTTCACTTGTCCTTTGAGAGAATGATGTTGATTCTCTGGTTCTCCTGGAGAATTCAGATGTGAGTTCTTCAGAGCCCCTGCTGCGACCACCCTACTGCATATCTTCTAACGTGGGTGACATGTTCTCTGGGATATTTTGCTATTTTCAAAGTCTCCCATTGCTGGTTACCTTCACCTATCAGATTTCCTTCTTGGGTGAGCACCTTCTAAATGGCTCAAATTTGTGTTCAGGAAACTTGTGCATCTTTGCCATACCTACTGGCAAATTGTGCCCTTTCTGCTCTGAAATCATGTAGTGATCCATGCATTCTCCTGCATTTAGAATTTTCATGAAAGAGGCGGCGGACTTGGCCCGGCAGTTAGGGCGTCCATCTACCACATGGGAGGTCTGCGGTTCAAACCCCGGGCCTCCTTGACCCGTGTGGAGCTGGCCCACGTGCAGTGCTGATGCGCGCAAGGAGTGCCGTGTCACGCAGGGGTGTCCCCTGGTTAGGGGAGCCCCATGCGCAAGGAAGTGTGACCCATAAGGAGAGCCACCCAGCGGGAAAGAAAGTGCAACCTGCCCAGGAATGGTGCGGCCCTCATGGAGAGCTGACACAGCAAGGTGATGCAACAGAAAGAAACAGATTCCCGTGCTGCTGACAACAGCAGAAGTGGACAAAGAAGACATAGTGAATAGACACAGAGAGCAGACAACTGGGGTGGGGATGGGGGGAAGGGGAGAGAAATAAATAAATAAATAAATAAATAAATGAATGAATGAATGAATGAATCTTAAAAAAAAAGAATTTCCATGAAAGAAATGTAATCTGGTCTCATATCTATATCCAAGCTCTGACAGAAATGTGGCAATTTTTCCTACGGCTCTCTGGAGGAGGCATGAGAAGGATCCTAGTGATTTTAGCCCTTGTGCAAGTGTCCAGCAGGGGACTGAGATGCTAGTCTCAATCTTATTGACTCTTCCAACATTTATAGTGTATTTTCTTGGAGCTTCTCTTTTCATTTGGTGCTGTAGGGGTATGAGAAGCACCCAGTCCACAGCTACCTGAGGGAGAAGAGCATAGCACTGTCTTCTTTCAAAAGAAGACTCCAGATGGAGGCAAAGGTGGAAGGACCAGCTTGATTACCTCATAGCAATCTGTTGAAGAGGTGTGGGTAGCTAAGAGTCTCTTAGGGCCTTTCTTTAGAATGCGGAAATATTTTTTTATTGTCCTCAGCTTTGAAACTTCAGTTAAAAGAATGAGGAAAAAGGAAAAAGACCTATTCTACATTCTGTGACAGATACTTGTACTTCCCTAGTGTATTTTATTTTTTTCTTCCTTAATAGTTCATAATGTTCACTTTGACAATTCTATCCTGTCTTGCTGGACTAATGGGAGGTAATGAAAGGCTAGATTTAAAAAATGTGAAGCAACATCTTGCTGGGAGCTAAAAGTAATGGGGAAACGTAAATCAAAGTGAAAACTCAGAAGGATAGTGTGGTGGTTTGAAGCTGTATATACTCCAGAAAAACATGTTCTTAAATTAATCCATTCCTGTGGGTGGGAACCCATTGTAACTAGAACCTATTGATTAGATAACTTCATTTAAAGTGTGGTGTAGCACAATCAGAATGGAGATATTAGCCAAAGGGGTACTGTTGCAAAACACCAGAAATCAGTTTGTTTTTATACAGGGTACTTATTTGGGCTAGGAGCTTACAGTTACCCGGCTATAAAGTGTAAGTTACTTCCCTCAGCAAAGTCTATTGCGATGTGTTGGAGCAAAATGGCTGCTGACATCTGCCAGAGTTCAGGCTTCCTGGACACCTCTTTTCCCAGGGCTCATTTCTCTCTGGGCTCACCTCCTCTGTTTTCTCCACAAGGTCAGCTGTGGACAATGAGACTAATGGCTCTGTGTCTCTCCCTGGGGCTTCTGCCTTGTCTAAGGAGCCATCTCTTTCCTCTATGTTCTTCTCCTCTGTGTTCACTTCCCAGGCTCCAGCTCAAAACTCCAACTCTCTTCTCTGTCATGTAGTTTTCTCTGGAGTCTGAGCCCACCAAGGGGGTGGGGACTCAATGTCCTACTGATGTGGCTCAATCTAAGCCCTAATCATAATTTAATCACACCCAGGTACAGACCAGTTTACAAACATAATCCAATATTTCTTTTTGGAATTCATCAATAATATCAAACTGCTACAATGGGTCTTAATACTATTACTGGAGTCTTTCATAAGCAGAATGAAATTCAGACAGAGAAAGAAAGTCACAGGAATCAAGAAGCTGAACATCAACAGAACCTGGAGGAAAATGAGAGACCAGGAGATACTGCCATATGCATTGCTGTGTGACAAAATAAGAACCAAAGATCATCAGCAGCCAGCCCCACAATACCACAATCTTCAGAAAGAAAGCATCACCTTAGTGACACCTTGATTTGGACTTTTTCCCAACCTCAAACCATGAGCAAATAAATTCCCATTGTTTAACCCAATTCATTTTGATGCTTGCTTGCAAAATTTAGGAAATTAAAACAGATAGGAACACTCAGGGTGTTGGATTGAGGCACAACTGCACACACACCTCCCTTTCAGAGAACTGTGTCTAGAGCAATTCTCTTGAATGAGTCTGAATTCTCTTTTTATCAAAGGAGGTTCCTCTCCCCTCTAAAAGTACTCTCTCATAATACTAATTAAGTAATTTCCATGCTAGATATTTTTAAAACTTTTTTGCTACAATGAAAGCCAGAGACATCTATTCCACTTCTAGGGTCCACATTATATCCAACTATTGACAACCCTTGTTATTAAACTATTTCATAAATTAATAACTCCTAATAATGACTTTTCACCATCTGTTATCCATTACTGACTATTGTGACAGTTTAACCACTTATTAATCTATAAAATTTCTGGTGGTATAAAAATGATCAGTAGTTGTATTTTCTTCACCAACTGATAATTTTGATTTAGACAGTTTTCTTTGTCACCTTAAGAAGTTCACTGAACCAATGATGAGATTCTCTATCTCAGGTTTCCTCATGTCAGTTTAGTGATACAGTATCTGTGGTATTGTGATAAAGGTATAGAAGACAAGGAGAAGGACCAAGAGAGTAAATTCAGTTGAATTTAACAAGGGAATTTTAACTATACAGAGTAGGTTGAATTATGGACCCCAACCAGCACACGTTCTTAATCTTTATCCATGTCCTTGTCAGTGTGAACCCATTGTATATAGGATATTTTGAAGATATTATTTTTAGTTAAGGTTTGGCCAGCTGAAGCAGAGTAGGCTTTACTCTGTATAATCAGAGGCCTTATGAAGAGAAGGAGGAAGTAAGTGAAAACTAGAAAGCAGGAAGAAAGAGAGGACATTACCATGTGATGTGAGTCAGGATATTCAGCCAAGGAATCCCAAGGATTATGGTGAGACAGCAGTGGAACACTACTGACACTGGGAAGAAGCAAGCTTTCTAACCTCTGAAACCCTGGGGCAATAAAGCCCTGATGTTTAAACCAGCCCAATGTACGCTATTTGTAAAAGCAGAATGGCAAACCAAGACAATTTTTGGTACCAGAAAACAGGGTGCTTTTATTACAAATATCTGAAAATAAGGAATCGGTCTTGGAATTTGGTGGTAGGTAGAGACTGGAAGAATTCTCAGGTATTTGGTAGTAAAAGCTTAAATTGCTTTGAAAAGACCTTTAGTAGAAATATAAAATTTTAAGGTACTTCCAGGGAGGTCTTAGAAGGAAATGAATGTATTTTTGGAAACTGGAAGAAAGGTGGTGTTATAAAGATTGTTATAAAGTGTTGGAAGCTTTGGTGAAACTATGTTCCTATGTTGGACAGAAGGCTGAGTTGTAAGCAATGATCTTGGGTATTTAGATAAGGAGATTCCTAAGCTAAGTGTAGAAGGTACAGTCTGGTTTCTCCTTGTAGCTTATAGTAAAATTCTAGAGGAAAGTAATAAACTGGCAACTGGGCTGTTAAGAACCAAGGAACCAAAATGAATGATGATTTGGAAAATTCCCAGCCTACCCCAGATAGTCAGACCTGAGACTAGGGTTAGAAGCAGTTGTATCAGAGCCTGTCTCTGTTGTTAAACAACATTTTGCTAAAGACAGTGTGGCTGAACATGGATCCAGTCAGGAATCTCAGAGGAAGTCAGGATTGGAAATGTATTTTTCTAGGGAGGAATGTGGAAAATCTTTTTGTCTGCTGGTTCAGACTCCCTTGAACTGCAGGGAATAGTGATAAGCTTCTTTTAGAATTTTGTATGAGGAGAAGCACTGTCAACCTAAACTGAGAGGGGCAGAGAAGGGAAAAAGTGAAGGAAGAATGACTACAGGAACAGAACTATGGAAGCAGAAGTTGACCAAAGAGCTCTCTTGGGCCAAGAGAGAGGATCAACCCACATGTGTTGGTTGTGGGTATATCTACACCTTGTGCTTGGAGGGAGCAAGATTTCTGCTCTTCAACGACCACCCCCAGGTTAATATGAGAGATAAATGGTGAGGCAGGGTGGGGTGGGGGAATTGTGTAGGACCTTGTAGGCCATTACAAAGACTTCAGTCTTAGGTGATATATGGCTGACAGGGAGCTATACAGAACATATGTCCAGGGTGCATGGTAATGTTTGGATATACTCATAGTGGCAACAATTAAAAACCACAGAAGGGGGAGTACTGGGTTCCTGGCCAGTGGTGCTCTGTCGTGGTCCCTAGGGGAGCAGCGACAGTCTCCCAGGTGCAGCGGTGGGGACCGGGGGGGAGTGGGGGTTCAACAGTGAGCCCCTGATGCTAATGACTATGCTTGTGAGCTGATGGGCCTGAAATAAGAACAAGGCCTAGAGCAGCATTGTGCCTGGGAATTTCCTCCTGTCAGCCTTCATGTTACTCAAATGTGGCCAGTCTCGAAGCCAAACTTGGTATGTAAATGCAATGCCTTCCCCCCAGCGTGGGACATGACACCCGGGGATGAGCCTCCCTGGCACCGAGGGACCACTATCAACTACCAACTGATGATGCAACTGGAAAATGACCTTATATGGAAGGTTCAATGCGGATCAGCAGAATATCCCTGTCTACATAAAATAACATGACTTTAAAATGCTGTTTGACCTAATATAAGGGGGAAATGGAAAGGAGAAATGAGTTTATATGGCTACGAGTCTCTAAAAAAGAGTCTGGAGGCTGTCAGAAGGATTGCCCTTATGCACAACTGAGCGGGGTCTGAGAGACAAATAGAGCAGATACAACCCCCAGGTATTGGTTCCTTTGAGGGCTAAAGAGACCCGTGGGAGTTATGGTCATGGCTGATGGGGTTAACTACCAGGTCAGATGGCCCCTCTTTGGAAATGGTGTTTATGTGTGATGAATCTGGACTCAGATGGGATCTCTCTTCATGGGACTTTCATGCTAATGTGCTGGAGGTGCAGTTGGTGTTGGGGTTTGGGATATATTTGGGGGATTTGAATCTCTGGACTGACAGTGTGATGGCCAGGTCCTGAGCCTCAGCAGACTCCAGCACCTACAGTCTGATTCATTGGACTCACCACACTCAGCTAAGATGGAGTTGAAGAGGGACAACCACCATACCATGGAGCCTAGAGTGATTACAACTGAAAGTAGGAGGATTGCATCCAGCATCCATGTGGAATCTGAGCCTCCTCTTGACATAGAGGTGCAATGGACACAACCAATCCAGTGTCCACATAGAAAAGGTGGCATTGGATTGGGAAAAGTGGACATGGTGGCTGATGGGTATGGGGAAAGGCGGGAGGAGACGAGAAGTGGAGGCTTCTTTGGGACATGGAGCTGCCCTGGATGGTGCTTCAGGGGCAGCCACCGGACATTGTAAATCCTCACAGGGCCCACTGGATGGAATGGGGGAGAGCATGGGCCATGATGTGGACCATTGACCATGAGGTGCAGAGGTGCCCAGGGATGTGCTTACCAAGTGCAATGGATGTGTCATGATGATGGGAATGAGTGTTGCTGGGGGGGGAAGAGGTGTGGGGTGGGGGTGGCGGGGTTGAATGGGACCTCATATATATATATTTTTTTAATGTAATATTATTACAAAGTCAATTAAAAAAAAACAAAAACAAAAAAACAAAAACAAAACAAAACAAAAAAAAAAGACTTCAGTCTTTACTCTGACCATTAGATGGCATTAAGCAAAGGAGCTCTGTGCTCCAATTCACATTTTAACTAGTCTATGCTGGCTGCTGAAGAGAAAAGGACAAAAGGAGGGCTAGGAAGTTATTGTACCAAATGAGAGGTGATGGAGGCCTTGATCAGAGTGGTGGCAGTGGGAGTGGTGAGAAGTGGCTGGATTCTGGATATATTTTGAAGAAAGAGCCATTGGTTGACTGTTGGATGCTGTGTATAAGAGAAGAAGACACATTAAGGATGATTTTCAAGCCTTGGGCCTAAGCAAATGGATGAATGGAGTTGCCATTAACCTAGATGGGAAGACAATGGGAGGAACACTTTATTGGGGGTGTTTTAAGGGAGTCAGGGGCTAGTTTGGGACATATGAAATTTGAGATGACTTTTATACATATAAAATTTAGAGTTATTACTGCAAACTTCACTGATAAATGGTACTGGACTGGCTCTGAATGAATTAGGAAGACACGAATAAAAAGGATGGAGAAGACCACCTTCACAGATTAAGGATCATAAACCAGACAAAGATTCTTTCTCTCTTTCACTCTCCTCCCATTCTCTCTCTCACTAACTCTCACCCTGTTGAAAGAAGGAATTATGAATGAATATGTGCAATCCTTGTAGAAAGAGTATTGTCCATATTGGGTAGAAATTGGGAATAATTTTTACTCTATCACTCCTCCTCTTAGTGACCCATTGATCTCCCCTTCCCTTTCCTCTTTCTCTGCCTGTAGCTTTTTCCTGGTGTCTGCTTACCCAGGACCCATTTTTTAGTCAGAGATGGTTAGAATGGCAGAACCACCTGAATTAGAGCATGATGAAATATATCTTAAGACCACCTATCCCACCCCCAGGTGATTGTAAGCTTGGCAGGCCTTCCAAGACTTCCCAGAAAAGGGGGCTGAACTGGCTTGTCTGGATCTCAACATATGGATCTGAATCCTTACAATCATAGAAATAACATTTGCTGATTGAGTTTCCATGTTTCCTGGGCCACTTCTCTGGTCATTGCTATTAGAAAAAAAAAAAGTTAACATCTTGCCAGTATTCAGGTAGAGTGATCTGTTCCTACACATTTTAGTTATTTCCATAATTTTATACATGGGTTCCTTTAAATATCTTGGGAGAATGCCAACCTGTCTCAAAGATTTATGAGCATCCAACTCTTTAATTTTTCCCCATGGTATTAAAATATAGAACATATTTCTCTAATACAGGTCATGTAATTTCTACTTTCAAATAATTCCCCTTATATTATGCCCATAATTGTTCTTGTTTTCCCATAAGTTATGCAGTTTGCACGAAGATCCTAAGATATTTGTGGAAAATCTATTATTTTCAGTCAGTGACTGTTAGTTGAAAGCCTAGGTTTGCATCAGTCCCCAGAGGTTCTGAGAAGAAACACAATTTTCATCGTGTCTAGTGAAATCTACCTATACTCATGCTTTCTAGTTATATTCTGCAGATATAAATGCCTATGATTAGGACCAATACACAGTGGGACATTCAGAATGCATGGTCCAAGGAGACAATGTGAAAACAGTGAGGTGCAAGAGCACAACACAGAGTAGAGTGTGTGGGAGCTCCATAGTCATACCTCCTGGGGCCAAATTCCTGCTCAGTCACTTGCTGTCTTTGTGACTTTGGGTAATTTATTTAATCTCACTGAATTTCAATGTCCTCATCTATCAATTGGGCATAAACATTACAAACCTCATAGAAAAGTTATGACAATAAAATTAGATAAATCATACCCAGTATGTATTCAATAAATATTAACTCAGTATTGTTATTAGAGAAGACTTCAATCTGAAATTAACTGCAGTGTGCCTGTTATTAGTTTTCTAGTTTTCAACCTGATCAAACTACATTTGATAATCAAGATACAGGGTAAATAATCATATTTATCTGACTTAATTAGCTTTGATTTAAAAACATGTTTCAACTATGGGCTATTTATAACTAAGTAATAAAGGTTTTGAATGTAGCAAAGTCTAGACCTCTAAGTTTCCATCCAGATTTTTTTTTTCTTTATTCAATTAGAGCCTCCAAAAACCATTCTCACCCTACAAAGAAATAAGTTAGGATTTTTTTCTCAGAAGAGTAATATGACTATGCTAGCTAGAAAATAATCATGAACAAGGAAGAGCTATTAATGCAGAAAAATTACATAAATAGAAGACTTGTTCTACAAGCAGCTAGATCCTAGAGCAAATTGGTTCATAATTTGTGAAAGCCAAGCATACTTAGAAATGTAATACATGTTTTCATCCAATAAGAGCGTCTTTTCCTGATTATTCTCCCACCTCAACAGCCATTCCATCTTCAGTTCTTTAAAGGCATCTCATGTTCTTCAGCATGCAATTTCTGTTGTTCTCTAGAGTTTAGTCCTTGATTGTCTTTTATTTTTGCTCTGTCCACTCCCCTGCAAGATGTCATAAATGCCATAGCTTTAAATACCATCCATATACTTAGGATTCATCAGTTAAGATCCACACTGTTTCTTACCTGGAGTACTGGTGAAAATACTCATAACTAGTCTTAGCTGCCTTCCTACCCATCACTTCTGAAGACCTTACTTATATATAAATCTAATTAGGTCAGTTCATTGCTTATTAATGTTGCCAATGTTGATAGACTAGTTTTAAAAAATTTAGGAAAATTTTCAAAAATGCCCCAAAGTAGAGAGAATAGTATAACAAATCCTCATTTGCCTACTAACCCAATTCTACAATTAATCAGCATTTTTTTCTCACTTGCTTTGTCTACCCTTTTTTCAATTTTCTTATTCCTTTTTTGATGAAGTATTATAAAGCAAGTCTCTAAATACTACAATAAGCATTTCTAAAAAAATAAAAGGAACATTTTCTCATACATTTGGGGTTTTGATATAGTTTTATAAGACGTTTGTACCTATGGATTAAGCAAGTATGTCTGGGTGAAACTATCTGATGATGCAATTATAAAATATTTAAACCTTCATTTCTTTTATAAAAATGAAGTTAACACAAATTGTAAATGGCCTCCCCAAAAGTTGGCCTCTACATAAATATATGCCTTCATCTCCTAATACTTCTCACCTGTTCTATAGCACATTCCCAAGTACTTGCTATGTACATGTTCTCTTTAACCTATGAGCCTTTTCACAAAGGATTCTTTTGTCTAGATGCCCATGGCCTTTCTTTTTCCCTATACTCCATTCTTCATTGCCCATCTGGTAAACTGCTAATCTTTCAAGCTATGCCTCGGTTATAACACATCACCACATAATATATAGGGCTAAAACAGTCAAAAGTCCGAAAGGTTTATACCTTGTTAGAATACATAAAATATGATTCATAATAGTATGTATTACATTAAGGATATGGACTCAACTGATTTCACTGGACAATGACTTTTCGGAGAGCAGAGGCCATATCGCTCTTATCTTTGATTCTTCAAAGCCTAGCACATTCCTTGGCACATGATTTATACTCAGTGGATATAAGGTAAATATATAACCCTAATTAAGATAAACTCTTTAGCATAGGCAAATTGCTTTGAAAATAGACATGCAAATAGAAACAAATACTATTCATTTCAATTGATTTATCATGTTTCTGCATTTTAAACATGTTAAATTTACAAAATCAAACATGTGCAACTAGGGTACAAATAAATTGGATAGAAGAAGTTAAAGAAGGGCAACTCATAGATTCAGTTTCCACGTTGACACTTTTTGTTCATAAGCTTAATCATCAACTTGCTCTTTGAAAATATATTGGCCATTCATGTAGATACAGTTTAAATATCTAATAGTTATTGTCACTTTACTAAATCCTTGTAATTTTCTTGCAAGCATAGGAGTGGATTCTGTATTTTAGTGAAGAAACTGAGTCTTTTTGAGTATAATTGACTTGTCCAAAGTCATTAATGTCAGTGGTAGGCTAACACTCAAGCAATTGTCTTGATTCTCCTTTACTCTTTTATTTGGTAATGAATGCAGCCTCACACTTCCAGCTGGCAAAATTGAAATACACAGTAATTAAGTGATTTACTCTAGGTCAGAGCAGAAGATCATGAGATTGGCGTGTAAACTTGAGGGGTCTGACATGAGTGCTTCTCTGTAGGCATCAGTCATTGTGCAGGTCAATAATCATAGACAAAATCACTTCCATATTAAGCATGGTGTGGTTTTCAAATGGAGCAGCAGCAAGCAACCTCTTTAAAAGAAAGATATCTAATACCCATTAGCAAGCTCTGTCAAAAGCTTTTAAAAGCTGCATTTCCATCGTAGTTTATCTTCTCACATATGAAAAACAATACCCATAGAAAGGATTTCAAAACTAATTCTCATAACCAAAATGTTCTTGTGTAAGAATAAACGGAATAGTGAAACAACAGGAAATAGAAGAGAGCAGTTTCCTTCCTCTCAAAATTATATTCCATGAAAACCAGTAAGTAGACTTCAGTTTAAGAGATTTTTAAGTCCATGACTCATATAACTTTTATGGATTCTGAAAGTCAGGAATCCTGGGCCTGTATCTAAAGGGCAGCTTGAGTAGTGCAGTAACCATAAAGGAATGAACCACCTATCTGCATATCGTGTGTCTTCAGCAACTACAAAGAACATTGTCCTCATTAACTCTTGGAGAATAGTACAATACTTCTGAAATTATCAATATATTTTCTAATTTAGCATGTCTCCTACAGAACCTACCTCCTTCCCTAAAATGTTCACCTCCACCTAATTCTCTTTCAGAAAGGTCATCTAAATACTCTAGCTAGAAATCTGGAAGTTAACATTGATATTTTCTGCTCTTTCCACATCTTCCAGCCTTTATTTCATTTGTCACCAAATACTTCTGATATTTCTTTCTATATGTCTCTTTACCTAAGTCCCTCTTCTCCACTCAAATCCACTGCCCTGGTCAAGCACATCAGCTCTGCACAGATAACTGTAATGGCTACCTAACTCGTTTCCTTGGCTCCAATGCTTCCCCTCAAATCCATTGTCCTGCAGCTACAAAAAAAAACAATCAGTCTAAAAAGCAGAGTTTACCATATAAGTTTTCTGATTAAAGTTCTCCAATTGCTTACAGTACCAACAGACAAAAGCCTCTTAGCAGGACATATCAGAGCATATAACATGCTGCAAGATCTATCTCCTGTCTACCTCTTCTACCCCATCTTCCATCACTTTTTTCATTCCAGTCAATGCTGAAGCAATACCAAACTTTGTGTCATTTCTCCCCATGTCATGCCTTTTGTTCCTTTAGTACCTTTGCCTTAGACTTTCCGTCCATCAGGGAGGCCTCCTTTGTCTGGATGATTTCCAGCTAAGGAATACTTTTTTCATGAATCTTTCTCTTGACCTTCCCCACCTCCCTGCTGGGAAGAGTCAACATCTGTGCTCCCACAGCACCTCCATGGCTGGAACTAATTGGGCAGTTGAGAAGTTTCCCCAGGGAGATTTCTACTCACTAGGAACCTTTACCATCTACCAAAATTACTTCAAATAATATTCCCTTTGATAAAGGAATGTCTTGGAAATATTGTTTATGAGCCTTAATTATGAACTAGGAAGCTGTATGTGTTTGTGTAGGGGCGTATAAACAGAAAAATGAATAAATTAATCTCTGTAAACCTGATAAGATAATGGTAGTGAGAGCATTAATCTGGATTTAAGACATATGTTGGAAAATGAGATCATATACGGGAAAAAACTGTGTGTAGCATTAAATAAAATTAATCTTTTAATATAGAAGATTAGAGTATGAGTGAAGTAAAGAATTAACTTCATCCAAAGAAAGCACTAGCCTTTGTCCTTGGCTACTGGGCGGTGAACTCTAGGTCCCTGGAAGGAGTGTCTGATAGGAGTGTCTTTGCTTGCCTAGGGGCTTTGACCACCATAAATCTAATAATGTGATTTATGTTAGGAGCTTCGGCCACATATTATCAGTTGCAACCTCCAGAGGAGGTAGAGACAAAGTATTAACCTGACCTCTGGCAGGGCTTGGAGGGGTTGGTCCGAAACATGGGCAGTTATGTGGTCAAATCCCAAAAAACTCTGGATACCAAGGATTCAAGTGAGCTTCCCTGACTGACAATACCCCATGGATATCATCACACATCATGACTCAGGAGTTAACACTGCCCATGAGTCCACAGGGAGAGGACAGCTAGAAGATCCATGTTTGAACCCCTCCTAGACTGCTGCAAGCAACCTTTACTGATTTTAATCTGTATTCTTTCACTGTAAACCATAACTGTGAATATTAGTTGGCAATTTGTGTCAGAAGTAAGGACAACTCTATAGATCAGGGGTTCTTAACCTTTTTTGTTCCACAGGCAATTCCTCTTTGCCAGTCAGGTAAAAACCACAGACCCCTTACTAAGTCCACACTATACTGTGTATTATTTAATAAATATATCACACCCACACCAGAATAAAGTGGGTTTTTTAAAACTACAATTCAAGCTCAAGGACCTCTTTTTAAGAACTCCTCCTATAGACTCTGTTTCCGTTAACCTTGTATTTGGTCCTTAGTTCTTCACGGTGCAAGAAATCATGGGTAGCCCTTAAGGATAGGGCACCCTCTGAGTTAAAGATTAATATCTCAGATTTTTAACAAATAAGTTCTAAGTGATTTGACTTAGAACAAATGACTTCAGCATCAAAGTTTTGCCAAGCCTGAACCTATTACTCTACTACCCAAGGAGGCCATAACTGGCTGAGCATATTTTAACCCCACATGAGACTTCTACCAATGCAGGCCAGCACCCTTCCCAAGGTAGTCCCTACTCCTTCCCTCGTACTTTCTGCACTTAAAGGGTTGATGAGGCAGAACAGAGCTATAATATATATTAGATACCCACAATTTACTAGCTTTGTTTTTACCCTTGGTTCTATTTCTATCCTGCCTGATAGTGTTAAATAGCCATCATCCTTCCTTTTACAAGCTAGATAAAAGAATAATGCTGCCTCTAAAAAGAAAATGCAGTGACAAGCTGAGGAATAGATGGAAAGTCATTCCAATAGGAATTCTCCACATAAATTCCAAATATTCCAATGTGAATTGACTTAGCAAGTGATCGTTTTCAAGTATAAACCCTCTCCATGAGCATATCAATTATTTTTATAACATTTACAACTCTCTGAAATATCCTATTTATTCATTTTTTTCTGACTTCTACTTTCCCCCACTAGGGACCTCATCTGTCTTTTACATAACTCTACTCACAATATGAAAAAACTCAACACATATTTTTCTAGTGACTGAACGAATCCTTAACTTCTGTGAAGCATTTTAAGGAGTAACATCTTGTATAAGAATCTGGGTATAAATAAAGGGGGGTGGAGGGTAGAGAGCAGAACATTTTGGAGAAGTGAAATTCTGGATGATACCATTGACACTACTGTTGATAGTGGTACTGATCCTGGCAGTGGTGGTCCATGAGACTTTATGATTCTTGAGGGCAGAGCGTTAGTAATCTAATAACTTGATCTAAAAGAAAAGTGGGTGATATGAAAGACCTGCAAAGATTTTTTGGAAGATTTTTACTGACAAAGAACTGTGTGTGTGTGTGTGTGATACTTTGTCCACTTCCAATAGTTCCTAAGATCTTATTGGTAACTGTGCATAAATGAAAATCATCTTGGTACCAAGGTACTAGACTGTCAGTGCTTGTAAGAGAAAATAAGCCTGTTAAAGAATAATACAGAATAGTCATGAAAACAGAGAGTCTGGATTTAGCCACCATCTGGATTTAGAATATACAGTGCATTTCAAAACCCTGTGTTTGGAAGTCCAGGAAATCACAAGTGGAATTCACTAAGAAAGTCTGTGTCTTAAAGTCTTAAATTGTCTGAAAATAACCATCAGTTGGGAAGAAAGAATCTCAATTCAAAAGGGAATAGAAGCTTAGTGTAAAATTTTGCACCTGGTGTTAGTGGTAAAGCCAAGCTTTGCAGGGTTTAAATCATGTGGTGGTGCTGAAGTCAAGCAGCTATTGGTCCAAGAAATTAAATTACAATATGTGTTGGTTCTGCAACGTGATAACTAATGTAACAGCTGTTGCTTCCTCAAGACTGTTAATATAAAGACAGAATGTTTGCATTTTCTCATTTTAAATATTGGTTTTTGTTCACCTTATAAGTTAGGTATGCCAGATTCATTTACTGTTTGATGTATTTTATATTGTTGTCAATATATCTGCTTCAATAAATTATATAACATTTGATTAACTCTCCCAGGTACCACACAATGAGACTGTTTGAATAGCTTGCCAGCATCTCCCACTTTCTACCAATTAAATATATGACATTACCACAGGAAGCAAACAGCACCAACCCCCATACCATCCTTTTTCAGATATACGGAGTGACTGCAACATGTGTGTAAGTTCTCTTTCCACTGTGGTCAAAAGAGAAAAGATTTTTCTCAGAGACATTTTCAGTTACACAAATTAACAGACACATTACTTAATCTAAGGTGAATAAAATACTTTAGTATTAGTAGTTACAAAACAAACTTTTTTTTCCCTGTGATTTGCTCATATTGAAAACACAATCAAGGATAAAAGAGAAAATTTAAATGTTTAACTCAATCATCTTGTAACTGCATCAATATTACTATGATTTATTTAAGTATTCTGGAGTTGCTACTGTCTTTTCAGAGCTGCTTCCACTCCCTCTTTCTGAAAATAGAATCCATTTCCCTGACTAAAGAATAAGCAAATGACCAAGCTTGGTAAAACATAGATCCGGTGTCAATCAGAGTTCTTCATGAGGGTTTATCTGACTGAAACTTCATGGAAGATATTCCTCATCCTCCAGAGTTGTAAAGATATCTCCCAAGAACTACTAGCACCCATATTCTTTTCCACATGGAAACTTAAGGAAATAAAGCCTCAGCCCAGAAAGCAACAGAGATAAGGAATTGACTGAGTGTTAACATCATCCAGGTCTTCATTCCTCATCCGCGACCAAAGACCTGAAGGCATTTGGCCATGTGCACTACCACAATCAACCTCTGAAAACTCAAAAATTTTTCTGAGGTTTAGATGATATACTGTGTTCACAGCCCACAATAACTAAGTAGTAGCTATTTCTATGTTTCCCATTTTACAGAGAAGGATATTGGAATTCAGAGGGGTCAAGTAATTTATTTAAGAGTGCAAAAAATTCAATGGCATGGGCAGAATTAGAATCCAAGTCTATTTGCCACCAAAACCACTAGATCTTTAAGCACATCAGGCTGCCTATACAGTATAGAGAAGAGAGGAATGGAAGAAGAAATAAATATATTTCTAACCAAAATGTCACTCCTAATTCACTCCTTTAGAATTAAACCACGTCTGTATAGATTGTCTATGAATAATGGATTTATACTGAAAAGTACCTTCCATTTAGGTAAATGCTAGAAATAAGTTGAGTAACATTCATAACAAAAAAGACTAAAGTTGAAGCCAGAATCTCAATAAAGCTAAAGACAAACAAATGTATGCAACTCTTCTAGTGTTTCCATGCCTAACTGTTGGTATAAACAGATGGATTTCTATGCACATCTGGCACTGCAATATACACAATGCCTCTTGTCGGCTTTCACATCTAAATGTGACAGCTTAGAATCTATTAAAATGTTGAAGCCTTCAAGGAAGAAATTCATAGTATGACTCTGAACAGAAAAGGATGGTTGCAGTAGGAGCTCACTCCAATTATTCCTCCTCTATTCCCCTATCTTTCTGAGTGTGAAGTTAATGCATAAGATGTCAGATGGTTTCTAGAAGTCATAAACTCAGTATCTTAGTTTGCCAGTCTTAGTTTGTCACATCACATGGTGATGTCATCTCCTTTCTTCTTGCATTCTGCTCTCTATTGACTTTCTGCTTCTCTTGACAACTCTTCTAATAATTCAGAGTAAGGCCCTCTCTGCTTGAGATGGCCACATCTTAACTTAAAATAACATCGTCAAAAGTTCCTATTTACAATGAGTTCACACCCACAGGGACACAAATTAAGAGTAAGAACATGTGTTTGAAATAAATAATTGTTCAAGAATAGCCAGGAATAGCAGCTATGTACAGCAGGTGAAACAGATTGAGAGGTGAAGAACTTTCTTGTCTGTATTATTATTATTGAAATAATGAAAATAATAATGATTCTACTGATGAACACACAACTATGTGATTATACCAAATACCAGTGATTGTACACTTTGGATGAACTGTATGGTTTATTAATATGTATTAATAAAATTGATTTGCTTTAAAAAATTATACATACAAAACCTATACATTGAAAACTACAAAACATAGTGGAGAGAAATTCAAGATCTAAATAAAAGAAGTAGTATATCAGGCTCCTAGACTGGAAATGCTAAGATGTTAATATGTCTCATATTAATCTATAGGTTTAACAGCATTCCAATCAAAATCCTAGCAGGCTTTAAAAGAAATTGCTGAATTTTTTTCTAAAATTAGCTAGAAGTGCAAAGGACCTAGAGAAGACAAAATAATTTTGAGAAAAGAAAACAAAGCTGCAGGACTTTTGCTACTTGTTTTCAAGACTTATTATAAAGTAATCAATACAGTTTAACAATGTCATGAATATAGACATATGTTATTTATGAAACACAATAAAATGTCCAAATAAAGAAAACATTAAAAAACATGTGTTTGTTGGGATACATAATTCAACCTACCACAGTCCACCCTTTGGACCCCAAAACACATGTTCAGTCTATCCCAATACCCCCAAACCTTAAGTCATTTCAGTAACAACAATAAAATTTTTAAAAGTCCTATCAAAATAAGTTATGGCTGTGGTCTATCCTGGGGCAGAACTCCTCTCCATCTGTGGACCTTTTTTAATTTAAAAAACAAGTTATCTGCTTCCAAAATACAATGATGGGACCAGCGTTGGATAAATATTCCCATCCCAGAAGGGAGAAATTGGAAGGAAAAGAGGGTGTCTCAAGTGAGTCTGAAACCCAACAAGGAAAACTCCATTAGATTTCAAGGTCTGAGAGTCATCTGTGGATCAATGCTTTGCCCTCCAGGCTTGCTGGAGCAGAATTCCCACCCTTTCCAAGCACCGTTCCAACTGCCATGCCTATCTATGCCTCAACCTAAGTACTGTAGTGGATGTCTCTCACTGTCCAAAAACTGGTTTTAGGCCCTACCCTCTCCAAGCATTTCAATGGCAGTGGAAGGCTTCCAGAAGTTTCTGTTGTTCTGTGAATGTGCCAGGCAAGTTGTCTCCACCTGGAATATTTGTTTTACTTCTTCAACTCCTTCAGATCATTTCCCAAATTCCCTCCTAGTAAGAACTTCCTGTTATCTTTGAAAATGCAACAGGCACCCATGCCCCTAACACTGAAATCTCTATCACCCTTACTTGTATTATTTTTCCCTATAGCATTTTCACCATCATGTTATATATTTTATTTAGTGTTTCTAAGTATTGGAATCATGGATGATTTATTATTTTTTAATAATTTCTACATGTTCTCGGTATTATGCAATGAGCATATTCATAGGAAGGAGAGATTGCTGTGCGCTAAGAGAGTCACGGAAGACCTTGGGGAGGAGTTAGGACTGAAGCTACATGCTACCAGACTGGTAGGCTGGGCTAGGAGATAGGGAGATAGCATGCTAGGCATCATAAAAAATGCAGAACAGGTGGAGGGTGCTGTGTGCATGGTATATTTTGGAGGCAGTGAGGAGAGCAGTCAGGCTAGCTTCCTCCTTTATTGCCAAAATGTTTAGTATTCAATTGGGAGCACATTGTACAGGATGCAGGAGTGTGATTTTATTCCTGTGTGATTTTTCAATTGAAGAATGCTATGAAGAAAGCAGTGGCAGAATTACTTCCCCCTGAATTCTTCTATTCTTTTCCTTTCTCAGAAATTCCCAAGTAATCCTTAGTGTCCTTAGAAATGATTTGTATACATGCCTCAGTACTATAATGTTACTAAATAACTCTCATTTTATGCTACAGCAGTAAAATTTAATTTTCAACGAAGTATCATAAATATCTGTATCTAATTTTCTAGCCATTTCCAGTGGGTTTTTTCCTTCAAATATTTTTAATGGAGGAGATAGTTAATATGGAAATTATCAATCTGTAGATAAAATTTTCAGACTTAGAAAATAAAGAATATTGATTTTAGTTTGGCAGAAGAGGTATCATATCAAAGGATTTCTATTATAAATACTTATTTTGGTTTTTCTCTGTCACATTTCTATTATTTGTGTAATTGTGTGTAGAAATAAGTTTTCATCTTCTATAAATGTGTCATCCTTATGTGTGGAATGTGGCTATAATGGTCAGCATGTGGCTATGCCAGTTAAGTCCAGGTCAGTGTTTTATATTGAAAGGAAGGAGGGTGAGGCACCAAGTATTTCCATGCTGTTATTTATTTATTTATTTATTTATTTATTTATTTACTTATTTAAAAGATTTATTTATTTATTTAATTTCCCCCCCTCCCTGGTTGTCTGTTCTTGGTGTCTATTTGCTGCGTCTTGTTTCTTTGTCCGCTTCTGTTGTCGTCAGCGTCTCAGGAAGTGTGGGCGGCGCCATTCCTGGGCAGGCTGCTCTTTCTTTTCACGCTGGGCGGCTTTCCTCACGGGCGCACTCCTTGCGCGTGGGGCTCCCCCACGCGGGGGACACCCCTGCGTGGCACGGCACTCCTTGCGCGCATCAGCGCTGCGCATGGCCAGCTCCACACGGGTCAAGGAGGCCCGGGGTTTGAACCGCGGACCTCCCATATGGTAGACGGACGCCCTAACCCCTGGGCCAAAGTCCATTTCCCTCCATGCTGTTATTTAAAATTTGCCCTGGTTACCCCAACTTGAGACCCTTCCAGGAAAAAGAGCATCAGGCATGATAAAAACCTTGTTTAACACTGCCTAATTTTCATCAGGGGACAAATGATATACTTGGGAACAAGACCATCTCAAACATATGATTTGGTAGAGTAGGCACAGCATTTTCAAAGTCAGGTATGTAGATTATTAAGCAGAAAGAGGATCAGTACTGTAGGCTTAAGAAATACTAGATTAGAATATCAGCATGAATCCAAATGATAGAGAAAATAACTGAGCAGTGGTCGCTTTGGCATCATTTTTCCTTTATTGAAAACTCAACCTATCTATAATGCTTTTAATGATTTTCTGCAAGTGCCTTCATGCAGAGAGCTCAGTAATTTCCAATTTAATTTGTTCACTTCTGCCCTTTGGATTTCTGGGATGGAATATCAACTAAATGTGAATTTAATGGACTCATTTGCATTTCTGGGACATTCTTCCTTTTTAACAAAACAGAGAGCAAAATCATGGGTATAATAAGCCAAGCACTTTAATGCGAGGTGATGGAGTCTCAAATTAAAAAGAAAACACTCAGTGGAAATCTAGTCTAACAAAACTTACAGGGTTGATTGTTTTATAACATTTATTTTTCAGTCTTATGGAACTGTGTGTATATGGTGATGGGGAGGATGGTAATGAAGAGTCAGGCCAGGGCTCACCTTGGAGTCAGGTTCCAAAGAAAGAGAGAAATAACCAGGGATATCAGGCATTTAAAGTTTTTATAGCTTATTCGACAAAAAACAGGATATACTTCTGCTAGAAATGGCCATAACATCAGTGAGCTCTATTGCTTTAGATTTATCAGTTTATAGTTTGGGATTATAAATGGTTTAATATTTTTGTCACCAGCCCCTGGTTCCACTCTATGCTCCCTCTCTAGTTCTTTGTCACTTACCCTACTCCCTTCTTTCAACTGCATTTCCATCATTTCGAATTCCATCGTCTGCTTCTCCTTTCTCCTATTTTGTACTTCTTCAACTCTCTTGACCCTTATTTCTTCATTTTAATTTAGGAAACTTACTTTATCCTGTGCTCCCAATTTAGAATGAATAGCTAGGTTTTTACATCTACCAAACCTTACTTCTTGACTTGGTTTTCTGATAAGAGCTGCTAAGCTGTCCTTGGATTGCACCACAGTTCAGTAAGACTCTGACACAATACATCAGCATTGTATATGTCACATGCCTTTGCCCCTTTCTTGTCAGAGAGAAGACCGAATGGATAGTGACAGCACAATAAATATATGCCACACACAGGATAAATCTCTTCAGAAAAAGTTGCAAGAATGTAGATTTAAACGTGTTGGGGCAATATTTTGATATATAGCTACAATTTACCCCTGGTATTTCTTATTACCTCATGATAAATTCTGCATTTGGGCAGCTAAACTCTGGCAACCATTGCCTTAAGACAACAGGAGTACTGCAGGAAGAAGAGAGTTAGTATTTGCCTTTTGAATTTCAAAACAGACATTTTATTGCTCATGACAGAGAGAAATGTTTGAATTTCAAAAGCTTAAGACACAGATCCTAAGCTGTTTATTTGGAAGAATAAATAAAGAGCCAGGTTACCCTTCTTCAGATTAAATAAAGATTATGTGAACTGGGGAAGCAAAAAGACAGTACGAAGAAACGTTTGATAGGAGAACATCCTTGAGTTCCCATCTCACCCACAGGCTTTGCGGAGATAGAACCTAGAGATCTATTGTAGCCCATAAGGGATCTATGACTTCCCCCACTTGGGTGAAGCTCACTAGCCCAACAGAAACCAAAGTTCCCAACTAGGAAGACTATATCATTTTTCATCAAAATTGGGACATTTTTAAGGGTGCAAAGGACTGTGCAAATGCTAAATTTGATGAAATACCTGGACAGTAAGTGTTAGCCAAGACCATCCCAGGCAAACCAAAACCTATTGGTAACCTTCCAGTAATATGAGGTAGCGCAGACATTGTCAGCAAGGGGTTGCTAGGCTGTTGGGCCTGTGGAAGCCATGCACGTTTTCCTGCAGATTAAAGGATGAGGAGCATTTCTCAGTTTGGAATGGCACTGTGAGCTTAGAGGACCCTGAGGTAGGGTTGAGGAGTAGGCCTGTGAGCCCCATGAACTAAAGGCAGAGGACCTGCTGGGAATTGATGACACTGCAACAGATGTGGTGAAAAGTAGAGGCCCCCTCCCTGATGCCTTCACACCATACAAGGTCCTCAAAAGTTAGACTCAATCCCATAGTAAAGGAGAAGAGAGGAAGACCTTGAATTGACTGCACTTTCTTCCATCAGGGTTTCAAAACATTACTGAGGCTTATATATGGAAAAAATTAGAACACATTACATACATTCAGTATTCTGAGCTCCATATTTATCAAGAATTGCATTTCCTTTCTGTTAACCTTAGACCAAATATAAAGGTCTAGGAAATCTATTAAACATAATTTTGTCCAATGAAACTCTACTTAGAGAATGGGTTTTCTGGTTTAATATGTTATGGTGTAGAGTAGCACTTTGCTTTATCTGTATTCTATTTAAAATATCTATTTCTATTTAAAATATCTGTATTTAATTATGCAAAATTATTAGATTTTCTTTAATGTGTGATTTAGGAAAGTCTTTTGAAATCCTGTGCATAATTCTTATTGATTAAAGAAGCTGACACTTTTTGTTTCCTTTTAGGAATACATTTCTAAATGTATGGTGATAGTCAATAAGAAAATGTGATTTAATTTACATAACCTTACTTCTCTGAATTCTTTCCAAAAATGCCTCCATTGTATAAAGTGCTGTAAGAAACAGTGGTCAACTGAGGAGCTAACAGGGAGAGGGGTGCTAGTGAATGTTTCAGGCTGACAGAGGGGAAATGGAAAACCCAAATTTCTGTTCATGAATTCAGGATTCCATTCTCTTTCTTGGACACTAATTTCTTGTATATTTACTCTTACTCTTAATTTATTTGCAGAACATATATATAAAAGAAGATTTTCTTTGTATACATTCTTAGGCTGGATTGTTTAAAAACGTAAATAAAGTGAAATGGAAGAAAATATTTGAAGCCATGTTTTAAATGTCATGTTTTCCAATGTTACCCCTCAGGCTGAGTTATAGAAATGTTATAGATTCAGCTTTTTAAAAAGTACCTCGTAGATCAACTTGGCTATATGTCTATCTTTATGGGTCTATGAAATGGGTGAGTCAGAAAGGATTCCTTCACATTTTTAGCCTTTGTTTGATACTTTTTGAATCTCACCTTCTCAAACAAAGAAAATAAAATTGTATTTACATCAAAATCTTTCTTATTTTCTACCATGTACACATTTATAATAACACTATTTTTAAATTAACTATCATTTGTTATCTGAGATTTTTCTCTCGATCAGGAAAACGTGATTTATTTGATTTTTAAATAAAAAAAATACAACCTAAAATCTGCATTGCATGTATTGAAATTGTAACTTGTCTTTGAAATAATGGTTTGAAAGTAATGGGTTACTTCTTAGAATTCTAAGAAAAGTTTCCAGTTTGGTCTTACTCATTGAAGTTCCTCCTCTGCCTGCTTCCCTCTAATGACAGATTGCTAAGATACATATTTTCTGAGAGTAAAAGGAACTAATATTGCATGTTATATATGTTTTCATATTTTTGAGGGGAGTGTAACAGAATTCTATCAAACCCTGTTATAAAACAACATGTACTCCATTCTCCCAGACCAGAGAATTTTAGGAAGAACAGACTCACTACTTTCTTTACTTTGGGATAGACAATATTCTCCAACTTATTCAGATTTTTCTTTTGCTACTAGGGATATACATATATATATACAGAGAGAGAGAAAGAGAGAGAGAGAGAAAGAGAGAGAATATGTATGCTAATTTTAAGCAGTATTTTGCAAATAATTCAGTTGACTCTTCTCTCAAACCCACATACTAGACCTACACATATGTCCTGTTATCTCACTTTATTTTGGAATAGTAACAATTTTCTAACAAATTGCTGTTTCTTGTAGAGAAGGGTGCTACCCTTTCAACACAGCTGCATTATTCAACAGAAGAGATTCATCTTCAGATTTATGATTAGGTTTTACTTCTGCATTTCTCTTCCCCACTAATATTTTCTTTCTCTGAGACCATAATATTCTGAACCCATCCCGACTATATAAGGAACTACATCTTAAAGGAGTATGTGGTTCCAATTTAAGTGGCCTGGCAAATGAAGGATTTGCATTCAAACTAAAATTTGCCCTTAGGGTGGTCTTAGAGGTATTGTGAATTTATTAGAGATTTCAAATTAACTCCATATTCTCAAGTTGGTTGGGTGAAATGAAAATGACTTCCATTTCATTTCTGGCAGGTCCTGTTCAATAAAAAGTTTGGCAAAAAGCGGTGTCTTTCACGAAGATGGGAAATAGTAAGTTTACATCAAATTAGAGAAATAGCACAGCTACTGTTAACGATAGGTAATTAAATTTCATATTCACACAAAATTGACAAAGACGCTCCCATCTCTACCTTTCTAGACAATGCATCTTTCAATTTCACAGCTTTTGTTTTATTCATTCTATGTTCCTTATACAGCATTTTAGAATTTCTGTCCAGTAGAAATTTTTTTAAAATTTTATTTATTTATTTCTCTCCCCTTCCCCCGCCCCCTGCCAGTTGTCTGTTCTCTGTGTCTATTTTGCTGCGTGTTCTTCTTTGTCTGCTTCTGCTGTTGTCAGAGGCACAGGAATCTGTCTCTTTCTGTTGCATCATCTTGTTGTGTCAGCTTTCCATTTGTGCGGCACCACTCCTGGGCAGGCTGCACTTTCTTTTGCGCTGGGTGGATCTCTTTACGGGGTGCACTCCTTGCGCATGGGGCTCCCCTACAAGGGGGGCTTCCCTGTGTGGCAGGGCACTCCTTGCGTGCATCAGCACTGCGCATGGGCCAGCTCCACACGGATCAAGGAGGCCCGGGGTTTGAACCACAGACCTCCCATGTGGAAGACGGACGCCCTAACCACTGGGCCAAGTCCGACTTTTATGATCCTTTCTTAATCTGACATTGTAAATCTTTCATTCGTTAAATTGACAACAGCAACAAAAAAAAAACCCACAACAACTTCTTTTCTGAAAAGGAAATAACTATATAAAGCATAGCTGAAAAGGAAGGGTTTATCTTGCTGTATTACATAGTTTGCCTAATTCTTGCAAACAACCCAAAAATGAATTAAAATCTAAATTTCTACTGGACAGGGAAGTGGACTTGGCCCAGTGGTTAGGGCGTCTGTCTACTACATTGGAGGTCTGTGGTTCAAACCCCGGGCCTCCTTGACCCATGTGGAGCTGGCCCATGCGCAGTGCTGATGTGCACAAGGAGTGCCCTGCCACGCAGGGGTGTCCCCCGCGTAGGGGAACCCCACACGCAAGGAGTGCGCCCCATAAGGAGAGCTGCCCAGCACGAAAGAACGTACAGCCTGCCTAAGAATGGTGCCACCCACATGGAGAGCTGACATCAACATGATGATGCAACAAAAAGAGACACAGATTCCTGTGCGGCTGACAACAACAGAAGTGGATAAAGAAGACAAAGCAGCAAATAGACACAGAGAACAGACAACCAGGGTGGGGGTGGGGGGAAAAGGGGAGAAAAATAAATAAAATAAATCTTTAAAAAAAAAAGTTGGTTATTTCTGTTCTCCACCTTCATCTGTGTATTAGTCTGCTAATGGGCTACTAATGCAACCAGAAATATGTTGGCTTTTATAAAGGAGATTTATGTGGGGTAAAAGCTTACAGTTCCCAGGCCATGAAAATCTAAATTGAGGAGCCATCAGAGATGCTTTCCCACCAAAGTTAGCTACTGTTGATCATGGGTGTTGTCATGTGGTAAAGCAAGATGGTTGCCAGTATCTGCCCAGGTTTCTCCTTCCCCTCTGCCCTCCTCTCTCAGTCACAGCTGCTCTACTTTCTTCCCAATTTCAGCTGCAAGCTGGCATAGGGCTAGTCTCTTTCCTGGCCACTTATATCAGTCTTGGCTCAAGTTCAGCTATAAGCTGTCTGGCAAAAGGTTCATCTCTCCTCAGGGCCTCAGTTGTTTGAATCATCTCCTTTCTGTCACATGGCAGGATAAAAAATGACAAAGCTTTCTCTTTGTTGTGTGTGTCTGTCTGAGTGAGTGTCCTGTAATATCAGACTCAGCAAGGGAGTGAGGACTCAACCTGAGTCCTCCTCACTGACATAGTGAAAAAAAACCAAAACCCTACAGCAATCTTAACAGGTAATCTAATCAATGCCCCTCAGCTGAACTTTACAAACATAATCTTTCTCTGTTTCAAATTCATTAAATAATCTCAAATTGCCACAATACATAAACCAAACTCCAGGTCAGTTGAAAGGATTTGAAATTTTGACCCTGCTACTTAGTGTTCTACAACTTTGGGCACATGTGGCTTATTGAAATATGGATTTCATATCTATAAAAACTAGGCAATAACATTGACTTCATAGATTTGATGGAATAAAGCTGAATACATAATCAAAATTATTTGCTTTACAATCCCTTTTCCCTATATATAATTAGAAAATTTGTTGAATGTATTTTCTATATATTAATATTTAAGCATCCAAGCTATCAAAATAATTTTTAAAAGATTGTGGAACACATAACTAATATCTTTTCTCCAGTCTGATATTGATGCACTGGCACTAATCATTTTCTTAATTTTTTATCTCTTTTCTTCTTAAATACAAACAAATATGTAAAAATGTAGCAGGAGGATAATGATGATTTAAATTGCTACCGGTTGAAATCTGGGGTATCCCCTATAGATTATTCTCTTGCTTTTAGATAACAAAAAGTCTTTCAGTCATTTATATTCACAAATAAGAGACTCCCCTCCTTAATAAATGTGCCCCGTATAGTGAAATGATCAGAAATTATGTACTGGCTTGTGGTTGGCTCCAGGCTGATGTCAAGAAAGAGCCACTATTTGAATTATGTTCTATCCTCCTTGCCACACATTCCATTTGCCCTCCCACCCTCAGTCACTAATTCATAAGTTAGAAAACTATCTGCCCTGCCTTGTCTTCTAATTCCCATACTCAGCAAATCATCTTTTTGATGTCCTTGTCACTTGACAAGAGTTGAAGGAAAGTCCCCAATTCTTCCCACCACCATGGCACTGGGAGGAAAAGTTACAACCCACTGACAACTTGCTTCTGGAAAATTATTTTGCCAGTATTCCTCTCTGCTCTCAACCCTTTTAACTGATTTTGTTGGTTAAGAGTGAGTGATCAGGTAAGGGTAACAAAACCAGTTCTCTTACATCCGCTTTGCCAGTCCTGCTTGGGTGGTCTGGCCCCTCTCTATGTAACATGGGAGTGGGTGGCACTTTTGGCCTTCGGGCTTCCTCAAAAACCTGCACAGAAAGAGTTCTATTTTGGCATCCTGTTATAATCACTCTCTTAGGGCACATTATTAGAAGTGGATTTTGGCATCTAAGAATACTGCCACTTTAAGGCATTGACACTAGCTAGTAAATCTCCAATTCCCCAAATAAAACTATACCAATATACCAAAAATACACTTTCATTCTCACCACCTAACACTGAGAAAAGAAAAATATGGCATGTGTGGCAAACTGAGGGAAATGGAAAAAATACCTGTTTGAGAAGAGAGGAATGATGTAGGGAAATGAGAAGAAGGGGGTGCAGTTTTGCAAGAAATAGGGTAGAACTCGCATAACTCAAGTAAATCCATGTTGACCCTGGCTCCATCATAAATAAATATGATTCACCCATGCCCATTTTTTAAAAAATAAGCAACGTTTTAGATAACTAATTTTTCTCTGATTCCAGCCCTGGAAATTACTGAATGCTAGATTTATAAAATCAAACGAAAATTCATTTCACAAAATGAAGCATAATATAGCAATCTTAATTCATTCCAGAATAGTGTTTGCCAAAGTAACATGGAGTGATAGAAAGAACTTTTCTGTCTCCAGATACTGCTGCTTACTAGTTGAGTGATTCTGAGACAGTTGTTCAGTACCAATGGGTTCAGCCTCATTACCCTTAGAATTATTCTAATATTCAAGATATTAGATATTAGTTGGTCTTTCTTTCTCAGCTCATGTGGTGATGATAAGATGAGATGGGATGGGATCTGGAATTTGTAAACTATAATTATCTTACAAAGATCACTCACTTGTCAGCACCAAGGGAAACTTGGAAGTTTTTAATTGATCTCACATGACCTATTTTCTGCCTTGTTGACAGTGTCCATGCATTTTTTTCTCAAAAGAAATTACATATGTCAAGTGTACCTTACATTTGTTCTGAGCTTATGGTAACTACTCAGCAAATAGTTCTTGTTTCCTCTCTCCTCATTTTTGGAAATATATCGTCAGAACTCTTTTTCTTCAAGTTGGCAGCAGTATGCAAGTGGGTATGTACGTGCAAGATACATGCTCCCTGGTGACCTCATCTTTATTGCATTCAGTATTGCTTGTGAGGAAGGTATTTTCTTCCTAGCTTAATACAATGAAATGATGTCAACTGTTCCTCTATTGTCTGTCTCCTAGACTAAATAAATTACATATCTTGACTTTATTTCCTCATTTAATTTAATTGTACTGATGTAAAAACAATAGGAATAACAAAATGCTTCCAGTGTCAATGGTAATTAAAAGAGAAGAAAGGTAATAAAACGCATTATTACTTTGGAAACACCCTTCCTTCTTCATTCACTTGGGAAAAAATTCAATCTTGAGAGAAAATGTAGAATGTGATTTTGTGCCAGCAGTAATTAGCAGGAACAGCTTGATGGAAGAATCAATAAAAAACATCAATAAAATGAAGTCCAAGTGAGGCTTCTGTTTTTCATATTAGGTTTTTACACATTGACTCAACCAAATGATTGAAGAATGATGTTCTTAATCCCAAACAGTGTGCCATAAATAGACTTTAAACTATTTTGGCCTTTATAAACTATGTTAAGCTTTTTCATTTTCCCCAGAGAGTTTACTAGAAGATTTTATGAACTATAATGACTTCTTATTAAATACAAGAGTTATTTTATCCAATAAAATTTGAAAATGAAGTCTAAAAATTGCAGAAAACCAGGAACCAAGTGAAACATTAAAAATTTTGCATTAATGTTGCACGTTCATGTCTTGACTCTAGGCAGAATGATAAGAAAGGTATTTTTCATTGTTTGTCTTAAATGATCAAACCTTTACTTGGCTTTGTCCTCTTCTCTTTCACCAGGAGAAATCAGAAGACCCAGGTTTTTTCCCATAAGTTTTCTGCTACTTTTCATATTGCTATAACACAAGGACTCTATCCCCTGTGCTTACACCAGGGTTTCTCAACATCAACATTATTGATATTTGAGCTGGATAATTCTTTGTTATGGGGAACTCCCTCATGTATTGTAGGATGTTTAGCAGCATCCTTGGCCTCTACCCACTAGATGCCTGTAGCTCTCCTGAATTGTGATTATCAAATATATTCCCAGATGTTGCCAAATATCTGCTGGGTGTGTGGATGGGCAATCACCCCTGGGTGGAGAACCACTGCCCTGGACTGAGACCACCTGTACATTTTGGATGACAAACATAGAGCAATTTGATACATGAGTATATCCAAAGAGGGAGAAATCTAGAAGAGGTAGGACACCAGAGAATACCAGAGTATAGTGGTTTTCAGTTATGGTTGTGCACTAAAATTATCTGGGTAGATTTTTTAAAATGCTTATATCAGACCCACCCAGATAAGGTGAATCAGGATCCCTTGAGAGTCTACTAAAGTTGACTGAAGTGGGTTGCCTTGTGAATTTGCTATGCTGCCTTTGGAGTCAAGCATACAAGTTCTTCTCATTGTCTTTTTTTTTTTCCTCTCTCTTTAATTTTTAAAAAATGTTACATTAAAAAAATATGAGGTCCCCATCTACCCCCAACCCCCTTCACCTACTTCTCCCACATCAGCAACCTCTTTCATCATCATGGCACAGTCTTTGCATTTGGTGAATACATTTTTTTAAAATTCATTTTTCAAAAATATTACATTAAAAAAATATGAGGTCCCCATTCACCCCCACTGCCCCTACCCCACCACTCCCCCCACAGCCACACTCTCCCCCATCATCATGACACATCCATTGCATTTGGTGAGTACATCTCTGGGCATCGCTGGCACCTCATGGTCAATGGTCCACATCATAGCTCATACTCTCCCACATTCCATCCAGCAGGTCATGGGAGGATCTACAATGTCCGGTAATTGTCCCTGCAGCACCACCCAGGACAACTCCAAGTCCCGAAAATGCCTCCACATCACATCTCTTCCTCCCATTCCCTGCACCCAGCAGCCACCATGGCCACTTTTTCCACACCAATGCCACATTTTCTCGATTACTAATCACAATAGTTCATGAATAGAATATCAGTAAGTCCACTCTAATCCTTACTGTATTCCTCCTTCCTGTGGACCTTGGCTTGGTTGTGTCCATTCCACATCTATGTAAAGAGGGGTCTTGGATTCCACATGCATACTGGCATCCTTCTGCTTTCAGTTGTAGGCACTCTTGGCTCCATGGTGTGGTGGTTGACATTCTTCAACTCCATGTTAGCTGAGTGGGGTAAGTCCAATAAACCAGAGGGTAGGAGCTGAAGTCTGTTGAGGTTCAGGGCCTGGCTATCATATTGTCAGTTCAGGGAATTCAGATACCCTAGATATATCTTAAACCCCAGCATCAACTACAATTCCAGTAAAGTAGCAGGGAAGGCTTGTGAAAAGAGATCACATCTGAGTCCAGCTCCATCACGCAGAGACACCAACTCCAAAGAAGGGCCAACTGACATGGCAGTGAACTCCATCTGCCATGACCATAAAACCTGTGGGTCTCTTTAGCCCTCAAAAGAACCAATACCTGGGATTGTATCTACTTTATCTGTCTCTGAGACTTTGCTCAGGTGTGCATAAGGGCAATCCTTCTGACAACCTCCAGACTCTTTTTTAGAGACTCATAGCCATATAAACTCATTTGTCCTTTCCATTTGCCCCTTGATTTAGGTCAAAAAGCATTTTTAACTCCTGTTATTATATGTAGACAGGGATATTCTGCTGGTCTGCATTGAACCTTTTATTCAAGGTCATTTTCTAGTTACGTCATCAGCTGATACTTGGTAGTGATCCCTCGGCACCAGGGAGGCTCTTCCCCAGGTGTCATATCCCACGCTGGGGGGAAGGCAGTGCATTTACATGCTGAGTTTGGCTTTGAGATAGGCCACATTTGAGTAACATGGAGGCTGTCAGGAGGGAACCCTTAGGCACAGTGCTGCTGTAGGCCTTGTTCTTATTTCAGGTGTATAGGCTCACAAGCATAGTCATTAGTATCACGAACTCACTGTTGGACCCTCATTCCTTCCTGGTCTTTGCCATTGCACCCGGGGGACTGCTGCTGCTCCCCTAGGGACCACAACAGAGCCCACCAAGCCAGGAACCCAGCACCCCCCCCCAGCTGTTGTTTTTAATTGTTTCCACTATGAGTATATCCAAACATTTCCATGAACCTCAGACACATGCCCTGTATAACTCCCTGTCAACCTTATGTCCCCTGTCAAGAACATCCCATACCAGTATTCCTCCACTGCCATTGTTGAACCACTCTGTGATCCAAAACTTCCTGAAAAGTGAAGCCCAATATAATGCCAGGTTCCCTTAATAGTAAAATGGAATATAGTGATGAGTTTAATGGTTAGATATAGAATATATATTAATTTGGAAAAATTCTGCATCCTATTTTTTTCTTTTCTTTTACCCCTAATTATTGAGCTTCTCTTCACAAGAGCCTTAGATCACAGTAATTCAAATATACAATATACAGTAGTCCCACATATCCATTATAAAACCTTTTCCCTTTCACAGAGATAATCTTTTAACTTATTCATATCATATTTACTGAAACTGATGTACAGATATTGAGACAATAGTTTTCAAACAAGGTAACATTTGTGTTTACATTGTGGTTTATAATCTAGGCTATGCAACAGTGCTGAGGGCCTGACCCACTCAACTGCCCTAATGCCCTGGGAGCCACCATTTCTCTTGAGAGATACAGTTCCCTCTATTTGATGGCATTAGTCCTCTCCAGGTTGTGGGTCTACCTTCACTCTCATTATATGGGTCTCTACCCAATGGTATAACCCACTCTGGCAAAATGAGCATTCACATATTCCCTTTGAGTCTGTCTTACATCAGATTATCCCCTTTAAGTATCTTAAACAGGTAACTTTCCTAATTAAATTTTGAAAAGGTTTTCTCAGCATTATACTCTCCACCAACACCTGATATTCTCCTATGTTCGTATGTTGCCCCACCCTCTCCCCAATTTCTTGGGCAATATTACCAATCTGCCCATCCCTAGCCCCCCTCAAGCCCACAAAGCCCCACCCAAAGGTAACCCTATGTCCCCATTTTATCCCTTCCTTGCACACATACTTACCTCCAGCTTATCATAGATTTCCCCCATGTGGATGTCAGCTTATATCCTTCCTCTACCCCCCGATTTCCTGTAAGCCTATCTTCCAGTCTCTAGCTCTCTGAGGCAGCTTGGTTTACTTATTTCATATCATTGAGGTCATGTAGTATTTGTCCTTCAATGCCTGGGTTGCTTCACTCAACATAAGGTTCTCAAGATTCATCCATGTTATCACGTGTGTTTGTAGTTTATTTGTTCTTAAAGCCAAGTAGTATTCCATTGTATGTATATACCACATTTTATTGATCCACTCATCTGTTGATGGGCATTTGGGTCGATTCCAACTTTTGGCAATAGTGAACAAAGTGCTGCTATGAACATTGGTGTGCATATATCAGTTTGTTTCCTTGTTTTCAGTTCTGCTGGGTATATACCCAGCAGTGGAATTGCTGGGTCATATGGCAAATCTATGGTTAGTTTTTTTGAGAAACTGCCAAACTGTCCTCCAGAATGGTTGGATCCTTCTGCATTCCCACCAGCAGTGGATGAGTGTTCCAATTTCTTCACATCCTCTCCAGCATTTGTATTCTTCTGTTTTTTTCATAGCTGACAATCTTATGGGAGTAAGATGGTATCTCATTGTAGTTTTGATTTGCATTTCCCTGATAGCTAAAGATTTGGAGCATTTTTTCATGGGCTTTTCAGCCATTTGTATTTCTTCTTTGGAGATTTGGAGCATTTTTTCATGGGCTTTTCAGCCATTTGTATTTCTTCTTTGGAGAAGTGTCTGTTTAAATCTTTTTCCCATTTTTTAAATGGTTTGTTTATCTTTTTATTTTCAAGATATAGGAGTTCTTTATATATGCAAGTTATAAATCTCTTATCGGATACATGGTTGCCAAATATTTTCTCCCATTGTGTAGGCTCCCTTTTTACTTTCTTGACAAACTCCTTTGAGGTGCAGAAGGCTTTAATTTTGAGGAAGTCCCATTTATCTATTTGTTCTTTTGCTGCTCGTGCTTTTGGTGTGATGTTCATGAAGCCATTTCCTATTACAAGGTCTTGTAGATATTTCCCTACACTGCTTCCCAAAGTCTTTATTGTCTTGGCTCTTATATTTAGGTCTTTGATCCATCTTGAGTTGATCTTTGTATAAGGTGTGAGATGGTAATCCTCTTTCATTCTTCTACATATGGCTATCCAGTTCTCCAGGCACCATTTGTTGAATAGGCCATTCTCTCCCAGTTGAGAGGGTTTGTTGGCTTTATTGAATATTATATGACTATGTATATGAGGTTCTATATCAGAACTTTCAATTCGATTCCATTGGTCTGTGTGTCTCTCCTTATGCCAATACCATGCTGTTTTCACTACTGTAGTTTTGTAGTATGTTTTGAAGGCAGGTAGTGTGATTTCTCCAATTTCATTTTTCTTTTTCAAAATATATTTGGCTATTTGGGGCCTCTTTCCTTTCCAAATAAATTTCATAGTTTTTCTAGTTCCTTAAAGAATGCTGTGTTGATTTTTATTGGGATTGCATTGAATGTGTAGATCAGTTTTGGTAGGATAGACATCTTAATAATATTTAGTCTTCCTATCCATGAACAGGGAATATTCTTCATTTATTTAGGTCTTCTTTGATTTCCTTGAACAGTCTTGTGTAGTTTTCAGTGTATAAGTTTTTTACATCTTTAGTTAAATTTATTCCTAAATATTTGATTTTTTTATTTACTATTGTAAATGGTATTTGTTTCTTGATTTCCTCCTGATCTTGCTCATTATTGGTGTACAGAAATGCTACTGATTTTTGTGCATTGATCTTATAACCTGCAACTTTACTAAACTCATTTATGAGTTCTAGAATCTTTGTTGTAGACCTCTCAGGGTTTTCTATGTATAGGATCATGTCATCTGCAAACAATGAAATTTTGACTTCTTCCTTTCCAATTTGAATGCCATTTATATCTGGTTCTTGCCTCAGTGCTCGAGCAAGTACTTCAAAGACAATGTTAAATAGAAGGGGAGAGAGTGGGCATCCTTGTCTTGTTCCTGAGTTTAGAGGGAAGGATTTTAGGATTTCTCCATTGTAAACAATGTTGGCTGTGGCTTTTTCATGTATACTCTTTATCATGTTCAAAAAATTTCCTTGTATTCCAATCTTTTGGAGTTCTTTTATCAAAAAAGGGTGCTGTATTTTGTCAAATGCTCTTTCTGCATCTATAGATATAATCATGTGATTTTTTTTCCTTCAATCTGTTTATATGATGTATTACATTGATTGATTTTCTTATGTTGAACCATCCTTGCATACTTGGAATGAATCCCACTTGGCCGTGGTGTATAATTCATTTAATGTGTTGTTGAATACGATTAGCAAGTATTTTGTTAAGTATTTTTGCATCTAGGTTCATTAGAGAAATTGGTCTGTAATTTTCCTTTCTTGTGATGTCTTTGTTTGGCTTTGGTACTAGGGTAATGTTGGCATCATAGAAGGAGTTAGGCAATGTTCCTTCTGTTTCAATTTTTCTGGAAGAGTTTCAGCAGGATTGGTGTTGTTTCTTTCTGGAATGTTTTGTAGAATTCACCCGTGAAGCTGTCTGGCCCTGGGTTCTTCTGAGTTGGGAGGTTTTTAATGACTGATTCTATCTCTTTACTTGTGATTGGTTTGTTGAGAGCTTCAATTTCTTCTTTCATCAATATAGGCCACTTACGTGTTTCTAGGAATTTGTCCATTTCCTCTGAATTGTCATTTTTTTGGAATATAGTTTTTCAAAGTATCCTCTTATGATAGTCTTTATTTCTGTGGGTTCAGTGGTGATATCTCCTTTCTCATTTCTTATTTTGTGTATTTGCATCTTCTCTCTTTTTTTTTTTGTTAGTCTCACTAAAGGTTTGTCAATTTTATTGATCTTCTCAAAAAACCAGCTCCTGGTCTTATTTATCTTTTCAAGTGCTTTATTTTCTATTTCATTTAGTTCTGCTCTTACCTTTGTTCTTTCTTTCTTTCTTCTTCCTGTGGGATTACTTTGTTGTTGTTTTTAACTAATTCCTCCAAATGTGAAGTTAGTTCTTCAATTTTTGCTCTTTCTCCTTCTTCGATGTATGAATTTATGGCTATAAATTTCCCTCTCAGTATTGCTTTTGCTGCATCCCATAAGTTTTGGTATGTTGTATTATCATTATCATTTCTTTCAAGTTAGTTATTGATTTCTTTTGAGATTTCCTCTTTGGTCCACTGTTTTTCTAAGAGTGTGTTGTTTAATTTCCATATCTTGGTGTGAAATCTGGGCCTTTGGCCCTTGCAGATTTCCAGCTTCACTCCACTGTGGTCAGAGATATTATTTTGTATGATTTTGATCTTTCTGAATTCATTAAGCCTTTCTTTGTGGCCTAGCATATGGTCTATCTTGGAGAATGATCCATGTGCACTTGAGAAAAAAGTATATCCTTCTGTATTTGGGTGTAATGATCTGTATATGTCTATTCGATCCAGCTCCTCTAATATACTGTTAAAATGTTTTGTTCCTTTAGTGATTCTCTTTTGAGATATTCTGTCCAGAGTTGATAGTGGTGTACTAAAATCTCCCAGTATAATTGTAGATGCATCTATTCTTTCACAGTTTTTCCAGTATTTGCCTCACGTATTTAGAGGCGCCCTTGTTAGGAGCATAAATATATATGATTGTTCGTTCTTCTTCAGAAATTGTCCCTTTCACTAATATGTAGTAACCTTCTTTGTCTCTCACAATTGTTTAGCATTTAAAGTCTATTTTGTCTGATATTAATATAGCTACTCCTGCCTTTTTTTGGTTATTGTTTGCTTGTAAAATTGTTTTCCAACCATTCACTTTCAGCCTCCATGAGTCTCTGGGTCTAAGATGTGTCTCTTGTAGACAGCATATAGATGGGTCATATTTCCTTATTCAATGTCCCAGTCTGAATCTTTTAATAGGTGAGTTTAATCCGTTGACATTCAGTGTTATTACTTTCAAGGAATTATTTATGTTAGCCATATTTTGATTGGACTTGTGTTTGTCATATTTTGTGTTTTTTTAATTTTTTTTCTTCTCTTTTTGTCCTTTTTCTTGTTCTTACACTCTCCTCCAACTCTGCCTGTCCTGTTTTTTCCTTTCTTCCTGCAGAACTCCCTTTAGAGTTTCTTGAAGGGGAGGTTTCTTGTTGGCATACTCTTTCAATTTCTGTTTATCTCTGAATATTTTGAACTCTCCATTATTTTTGAATGCTAGTTTAGCTCGATAGAATATTCTTGGTTGGAAATTCTTTTCTTTTAGTACCTTGACTATATCATACCACTGCCTTCTTGCCTCCATGGTTTCAGATGAGAAATCAGCACTTAATCTTATGGAGCCTCCCTTGTATGTGGTGGTTTTCTTTTCTCTTGCTGCTTTTAGAATTTTCTCTTTGTCTTGAGCATTGGATAATTTGACAAGTATATGTCTTGGGGTGGACCTGTTGGGATTTATGATGTTTGGGGTGTGTTGTGCTTCTTGAATATGTACATTTGTCTCTCTCAGTAGATTTGGAAAGTTTTCAGCCATTATTTCCTGCAACACCCCTTCTGACCCCTTTCCCTTCTCTTCTGCTTCTGGGAAGCTTATAATATGTATGTTTGTGCGTTTGGCATTGTCATTCAGGTCCCTAAGTCCTAGCTGGATTTTTTCTATCTTTTTATCAATCAATTCTACTATCTGTTTAATTTCAGATGTACTGTCTTCCACATTGCTAATTCTCTCCTCTGCTTCTTCTAATCTGCTGCAATTTGCTGTGAGTGTATTTTTGATTTCTTGAACTGTGGTGTTCATTCCCATCATATCTGTTATCTTTTTGCATATGTCTGCAATTTCCTCTCCAAGTGCTTTCTTCATATTGTTAACCTCTTCCTTTACTTCATTAAGTTTGTCTCTGATATATGTTCTGAGATCTTTAATTACTTGTGAGAAGTTCTGCTCCCCTTTCTGGTTTTTAGTTTGTTCATTGGATTTAGCCATGTTTTTCTGATTACTGGTTTGGTTTGTAGTTTTTTGTTGCTATCTGGTCATCATTTTATCTTGACGGGTTTAATCAGTTCCTTAGCTTTTTTGTCTAGTCTTGGGGATTAATTAGCTGTTCTTCTTGCATGTTTTATCTTCTCTTTGTCACTTTGTTCTTCTTATTCTAATTTCTTGTTGCTGACTGAGTTCACTTTGAAGGAAAATATTAGGGCCAAGGAAAGGCAATTGTGTAAGAATGGAAAATGTGTAAAGTAGTATTGGTAATAAATGTTAACAGAGCAACAATATGAGATCTGGGAGGATGGATATTAGATTCATGTAAGTTGTATAGAGCTATAGCAGTAAGTAGAGAAACTATAATGAGGTAATCGACTGAATATGGGAGGAATATAGCGTGAATTAAAAAGTCAGTGTTTTCTTGAGAGAGGGAAAGAGAAAAGAAAGGCAATAGTATCAAGAGTGGATAAAAGACAGAAAACAAAACAAAGTGATTAGAAATTAAGAGTTAGACGATTTGGGGACCAAAGAAAGGAAGGTGGAATATAGGAGAGACAGTAGATGATGGAGGATATCAAGATGTGGGGGGAAAGGGATAGTGTAGGTGGCCAAAATCAATTCACACAGAAATGAGGCCATGGAGGATGAGGAAACCCAGCAAATGTGATGTGTTCCCTCTAGCGCCTATTGTGTAATTAAGATAAAATAAAATAAGAAGAAAAAGAGGGAAAAGAAAGAAGAAAAAAAAAGAGAAGAAAGAAAGAGAAAAATGGGGGGTGGGTAAAGAAAAGGGAGGGACACAAGTAGAAAAAGAAAAGAAGAAAGAGAACAATAACAACAACAACAACAAAAACTAAATAAATGAATAAAAAGACCTTGGGGGATACAATGGGAGAAAAGACTAGGAGGTAATGTAATATTAGCAACCAGGACAATACAAAATATAAAAAAGAAAATAAAAAAAAGAAAAAAGAGAAAAAGGAAAGAGGAAAAACAAAACGCAAAAGTTGAGGGCTAGGACAATCAAGGACCTCAGATGGACCTCAGGGCATGGTAGATTCAGGGATGGGAAGTCTGTGGTATTACAGACTCAAGAGATGTGAGTCTCTGAGGTGTGGGCCACCCGGGTTTAGGGGACACAGACCTGGCAACCTCAAATCCGGTTAACAGGGAGCCTGGGAGCACCACAGTACAACACAGCCTTCAGGGATCCCTGCAGCTGGGTGCCCAGCCTTATGGGGGGGGTCACATCTGCAAACTCTGACCTCTGTGTCAGAAACCCAAAATTCCCCCTCTCACTAGGGTCTCTGCTGTGTCACCAATTCGATTTCAGGACACCTCCCGCCCTGCAATTCCCCGAAACAGCCTGCTGGGGGCGCCTCTATATTGCAGCCATTTTAAGGATGCTGCAGACCGGCAGTCAGGTCTAGGGGGCGGGGCTCTAGCCGGAAGTGCTGATATCCATGTCAGAAAACAAAAATTCCATGCCTCGCAAAAATCTCCGTCTCTGTCTCACCAAATAGGTTTCCACAGGCCTCCTGCCCTGCAAGCCCCTGAATAGCCCACTCGGGGCTTATGAATTCCCCAGTACCGCAGATACTCCTGGAATCGCTGCTTCCACACCGCCCACCCCAGGGGGGAGCGTCCTGTGCACAGCCCCTATCTCCGTAAAAGAGAGCCTGATTTCTACCTTTTACACTAGTCTTCTCTGTCACCGTCCCACCAGATCGATGTCCAGACACCTCCTGCCCTGCAAAATCCCCAAACAGCCTGGTCCTGAAGAATTTCCAATGCTGCCCAGCTGCTTCTTTGCAGGAGAGACTATAAGGTGCACTCACTCAGACACCATCTTGCTCCGCCCCGATCCTGGTGAATACATTTTGGAGCACTGCTACACCACATGGATAATGGTTTACATTGTAGTTTATGCTCTCCCCCAGTCCACCAAGTGGGCCATGGTAGGACATACAATGTCCAGCATCTGTCCCTGCATTACCACCCAAGACAACTCCAAGTCCTGAAAATGTCCCCACATCATAGCTCTTCTTCCCTCTCCCTACCATCAGTAGCTACTGTGCCCACTTTCTCCACCTCAATGCTACAATATCTTTTATTACTAGTCACAATAGAAGAATATCAGTAAGTCCACTCTAATGCATACTCTATTCCTCCAGCCTGTGGACCCTGGGATGGTTATGTGCACTCCACCTCTATATCAAGAAGGTGCTTAGATTCCATGTGAATGATGGATGCAATTCTCCTGCTTGCAGCTGTAGGCACTCTTGGCTTCCTGGTGTGGTGGCTGACCTTCTTCATCTCCCTGTTAGCTGGCCAGGGTAAGTCCAATAAACCAGAGGGTAGGAGTTGCAGTCTGCTGAGGCTCAGGGCCTGGCTGTCACATGGACAGTCCAGAGATTCAGGTCTCCTGAGTATATACCAACCCCAGTGCCAACCACAGGTCCAGTAAAAGTAACAGAAGAGGCATGTGTTGAAAGGTCACATCTCAGTCCAACTCCATCACACTCAGGAACACAAACTCCAAAGTAGGGCCAACTGACATGGCACTGAACTCCAGAGCCATCTGCCATTAACATAGAACCTGTGGGTCTCTGCAGCCTTCAGGAGAACCAGTACCTGGGCTTGTATCTACTTTGGCTGTCTCTGGGACCCTCCTGACGCGTGCGTAAGTGTGACCCCTCTGATGACCTTCTGACTCTTTTTTGGAGACTCATAGCCATATAAGCTCATTTGTCCTTTCCATTTCTCCCTTTTATTCAAGGTCAAAAAGCAGTTTTTAACACCTGATATTACATGTAGGCTGAGATATTCTGCTGGTCTGAGTTGACCCTTTTATTTAAGGTCTTTTTCTAGTTAGTGCTTGGTGCTTGGTAGTCATCCTTCGGTGCTTATCTCCGGGAGTCATGTCCCACGGTGGGGGAAAGGTAATGCATTTACATACTGAGTTTGGCTTAGATAGTGGCCACATGAGCAACATGGAGGCTCTCAGGAGGTAACTCTTAGGCACCCTGCAGTTCTAGGCCTAGTTCATATTTCAGGCACACAGGCTCATAAGCATAGTCATCAATATCAAGGGCTCATTTTTTGGGGATTGTTGCTGTTCCATTGGGGAATGTGATAGAGCTCCACTGGCTAGGAACTCAACACTCCTTTAGTTGTAATTTTTAACTGTAACCACTATGAAAATATCCAAACATTTTTATGTACCCTGTATAAATGCCCTGGAGAACTCCCTCCCTACCATTTTGTTGTATTAAGGCCTCCAGGTGATTCCCAAGCATACTAAAATTTGAGAACTATACTGGACATTGTATGTCCTCCCATGGCCCACTGGGTGGACTGTGGGAGAGTGTGGGCTATGGTGTGGACCACTGACCATGATGTGCAGCGATGTTCAGAGATGTATTCACCAAGTGCAATGAATGTCTCATGATGATGGAGGAGGTTGTTACGGGGGGAGGAGTAAGGTGAGGGGGGTGGGAGGTATATGGGGACCTCAAAGTTTTTGAATGTAACATTAAAAAAATAAAGACAAAAAAATTTTGAGAACTATGATAATTCATTTATGTGTTTTCACGATGTTCTTCCCATTGGCCCTGACAAACTTGGACATCATAAGGCTTGGATCCTTGATAAACATTTTTAGGGAAGCTTTTGAAATTTACCCCTTAGGATTCCATTTTCTCAAACTATCCCTTGTTGTATCTACTTGTTAAATGTGTGGTTTATATAATTCTGCAGTGGAGGAGAGATGAAATAAAAGAAGTCAGAAGGAAGCAGAGGACACTGAACACAGACCTGGCCCAAGTGAGTGAGCATAGACCCTCTTCCACCTCCATTGACTGAACTATAGTCCCGTTCAGGCACCCAAGTACAGTGTAGTATGACTTTCATAGGTAACCTTTAACAGCCATTGGGCCAGCAGGAAATGACATGTGAGAGGCACTTGGGAGGGTAGGACAAATGCAGAAATAGGAGAACTTGATGCTAGGCAGAGCCATTGATGACTGGTGTGAAAGGAAATAAAGACACTTTGTGCTTTTCCATATCACACTTATTTTTTTTGGGGGGGGACTGATGTGTTTATTATATTGCATGTGATGATGGTTTTACAGATGTATACTTCTATTAAAATTTATGAAAAATTTTTTGCCTTTTTTTTCTTTCTTTATTTTTTTAATGTTACACTCAAAAAACACGAGGTTCCCACACACCCTCCCACCCCCCCACCCCACCCCCCCACCCACAAAAAAACCTCCTCCATCATCATGAGACATTCACTGCATTTGGTGAATACATCTCTGAGCACCGCTGCACCTCATGGTCAATGGTCCACACCATAGCCCACACTCTCCCACAGTCCACCCAGTGGGCCATGGGAGGACAAGTGAAGTAGACTCTTACATTCTACACGATTTAATTCAGCAGCTTGACTATCCGTTAAAGGTCAATAATGGAGATGAGTTCCTATATTACCAAGTGTTACTTGTTAGTTGATATAATTATTCCTCACTGAATGTGATTATGTAATTTACTTTTTAGTAGAAAATATCACTATTTTTTATGTAGACACAGGACCATATAGGGGCAGGGTATAAAATGGGCTCTAATTAGAAAGACATCGAGAGGGTTATAATGGACTAAAGGAGCAGTGGTGGAGATGGTGTGATGTTAGCTTTGAAATCTCTTTTGGAGGTAGAGGTTTTAGAATTTCCTAATAGATTGTATGTAAAGAAAGGAAGGAATCAGGGATGACTTCTGTGTTTTTACTTAATCAGCCAGGTGGCTGTCAAATAGCTGAATTTGGGAAATTTGGGACATATCAGTTTGGAAAGATTGGGGAATCAAGTTATTCATTTTGGTCCTATAAACTCTAAGATTCCAATTATACATAAAAATGGAGATGCTAATAAAGCAGAGTAATAAGTCTAGAGCTCTGGGAAAGGGGACTAAATTTGGGAATCATCTGCTTATCGATAGAATATAAAGTCCTGGGACCAGATAAAATCACCTAGATGAGAAGAGAGGGGAAGAGAAAAGACCAGAAGAAGGGTCTGAAGTCTGGGATTTTTCAACTTTGTATTCTTTTAGGTTCAGTAGTCTGTTTTTTAACCACATTAAACTCCATTTTCCTTGGGTTCAGTATTACTCTTTATGATGGTCATAAACAAGACTTTTATTTTCTTTTGAACAATTCTTAACTGAGCAATTAAATGTCACTATAAAGTAGCCTACTGGCATTAGCTTTTCCATTTCTTTTACAGTATCACACTCTACATTGAAGCTGACAAAGGCTGGTCCTCAGGTAGTCAACATCAAGCTGAGCCTATGAGCAAGCATTTAGTTAGCCAGGCTCTTAAGAGAAATGCCACACACTATGTGGCTTAAGCAAGAAGAATTTATTGTCTCACAGTTTTGGAGGCTGGAAGTCCAATTAAGGATGCAACAGGCTATGTTTTCTCCCAGAATCTGTCATGTTCTAGTGTTGGCTTGCTACAATTCTTGGAGGTCCTTGGTTTGCATCTCTACCTCTGTGACATGGAGATTTCCTTCGTTCTTGGGCATCTTCAAATTTCTGGATTCTACTGACTTCTTATGACTGCTGTGTCCAATTTCTTTTCTGTGTACATGGACTTCAGCATATGGATTAAGGCCCACCCTGATAAAATTTGGTCACATCTCTGATGATCCTAATCATAAATGAGTCCATAGCTTAACTAATAATTACATCTCAGAGTCCTATTTAAAAATGGTTTCACACCCACAGGGATGCAGATTAAGACTGGCACATGTCTTTATGAGGCACATGATCCAATTCTTAAAAGCAACTAAACAAAACAACTAAGCTAGAAAGTTTGCTTTTTAAAATTCAAGTCTTTATATTTCTCTATTTTCTTGTTTCGGCTGCTCTTTGCTTAATTGCCTTGTTAGTTGTCTTTTCAGTTGTTCTAAGCCCGACAGCCATCAGTCAATCAGAAGAAGAACTGAAATGGGAAAAATGATCTCATTTCTTCATTTGATTATTTGTGAAAGCCGCAGATGAAGGATGGAAATGACTATTCCTAGGTATGGGATACCTTCCATTTTGTAGTTAAAAGAAATCATATCCCTAAATGATAATTTGTAGAATTATGAGTTGAGTGTTATGTCTATGCATATATGGATGTATACATATAAACATGTAGAGGCTTCATTATTTTCCACCGATATTTGATAGCTTTTATATGAAGTAAAGATATTTCGTCACCATAATCCCTGCAGTTAATAATGTAACCATTTGTGGGTGAAACTAACAACATGGTTTCCCAGTTGGGTAGTAAAGGAATCAACAACTAGTTTAGCGTTCCTAGGAGCAGAATTTAGAAGATTTTACTTGTCCAGTTTCAGCCACTTAATTACTCCTCTATATCTTTTGCAATACTTGGGGTCTCTTCCTTAGCCTTGAAGTGCACGAAAGCTTTGGTGAAAAGCTTTCTGCAGTTAATTCTTGCCTATGATGGGCTAAGAAATCCAGTCAGGGGTTAAGATAAGCCCAAGCTCACGGTTTGATTTTTTTATTATCACGTGGGATATGATTATTTTTTAGTGATAATAGAAAAACAACTCAACATAACTGATGCGAACTTGCAACATGATGCCAATTCTTTGTTCTTGAGTACTTTGTTTATTGGTAAGAGCTCAGAAGATAATTGGGTCAAAATATTGTCTTTTTGCATCTCTGAATTCCCCCTTCATGAAGGAGCAGTTTCTCTGCTGGGGGGTGGGGGGTGTTGTGGGGGAAGAGCAAGGACTCAAAACCCCATGACTCAACAATACTGACTTTCTACCAAATAAGCAGGCAAATTAACAAGTAGGAAATGCAAGAATACATGTCTAGTTTAGGAGAATATCTGTTGAAGTTTTAGTGTGAAAGCTATTTTGCTCTGAATGTATCTAAAGAGGTGCTACAAAAAAAGAAATATCAAAGAGCTTGCTGGTGTCTTCTGTTCCTTCTGTGTGGAATTCCATATAGAAATTAATTATTTGATTTGAATGCTGGTCTTTGAAGAGCTACAAGGTGAGAGAATATGGGCTTGTAAGGTAATGTAGATAAGGTTACTATGTTAATACAAAATAATAAAAATAAATACTCACTTGAACTTTGTGCAGCACAGAGACATTAATGCAACATTTACTGGGTGACTGTGTGCAAGGAACAGGGCTGCATGTGGGGATATGATTAATGAGGTATGGACGTCTTTCTCATTGAATACATGATCTTTTGCCTTTGCTCTAAGACTAAAGTCTAACAAAATCAATGCTCCTCTAGCTCTTATCTTTATCCCTATGATCTCTGAAGACTAGAATTACCCAGTATACTCTAGGGCAGGTGTAGAGAGACATAGAAGGTCAACTCCCCAAAGGAATGGTCACATAGAGATCCAGGAGTCTCTATTTTCTTTATCAACTATATTTAGATACTCCTATACCACTGGTTCTGAAAACAACAGTTTAGACTCATCTTTGGGAAAGTACCCTTGCAAACTAAGTTACAAATATTTCAAACTGAAGTTAAAAAGTGAAGAATAGGTCCATCTACCACACAGAAACACATGCACATATGCCATAACTGACTTTTTTTTAAAATATCAGAAACAGACATTTAGAAAAATGATTTGGAAGGAGATCTGCCAAGTTTGCAAAAGGTATTCATATTCCTTTAGCAGTGGGAAAGGAACTTGGATTTGATGTCAAAGCAGAACAGAATTGAGATAGAGCGCCTATAGCTACTTTTCTTTGATTCTGAGATAAAATCTTTAACCTTTCTACACACCTGGCCACAGTGAACTGGGGATGGTCAAAGGTCACTGACAAAGCAGAGGCCTGGGTTTCCACTTAATGACAAAAGTAGACGCTTGATTAAATTTCATGTAACATGCAGCCATCCCACACTACAAAGCCCATAAAAGGATGGAGTGGAAAACCCAAACTAAACACCAGAGGATTACTGTGGTCTTTAAAATTGAGAGTTAAGTAGAGCAACTAACCACAGGTGCACTCAATTACTTTGCTTTTGTGAGGACTCACTTTATTTTGTAAAGTTTTACCTTCTTGAATTCCTCAAATAGGATGTTGGAAAGAAATAATATCTTGGAGGTATTCGACTACAGTCCCAGCCTGAACCTGTGGAGTGCTCTATCACTGACAGTGGAAGTCCACCAGTTTGCCCAAGGTGATTTTCTATTCAGTGCAAAGTGAACATTTTAAGGCCACATTTTATTTTTTTCACTAATTGGTTAAGGGTTGTGGGTTTTTTCTGTTCTAGGTGTGGAAAACAATCTCCCATTTTAGCCCATGTATGAATCTCTTTTATTACTATTTAAAATACATGCTATGGATTGAATTGTGTCCCCAAAAGACATGCCCAAGTCCTAACCCTGAGTCCTTTAAATGTCACTTGGTTTGGATATAGGATCCCTGAAGATGTAATTAGTTAAGGTGAGGCTAAATTGGATTAGGGTGGACCCTGATCCTATATGACTGGGATCCTTATGAGTAGGGGAGAATTGGACACAGACCTAAGTGAGAATGTCATGGGATGACTGGAGCAGATATTGAAACCTAAGCATTTCTGGCAAAGCACCAGAAGTCAGGAGAGAGGCAAGGAAGGACTGTCTCCAACAGATTTTGTATTTCTCTTCTCTACAATATTGAGACAATAATTTTCTGTGGTTTTAAGCCATCCAATATGTGGTACTTTGTTATAGCAGCCCTCTGAAACCAAGACATAACTGCTGTTACCTTTCACCCATCAGTTATTTAAAAAAGAAAAAGACAAAAAAGTCAGTGGTAAAGAATTGGAATCTTTTCCTCACACTTTGCTTGGAGCAACTTTCTACCTGAATGCTGATTTACAACCCTTCCTACCCATTCCTCTGCTTTACTAGTTGGTTGAATGCTTGTCATCATTGACCACCTGTTAGAGTTTATTATGAGCAAGGTGCATTTAAGTAGTATACAAATAGCTGCTCTGATTCTCTTTTCAAACATATATTAACTCTGTGTTTAACTTCTACGTGCTTATTTTTCTCAACTATTATATTGTGGTAATAATGTGTTCCTGGTGGCATTGTTCTATCAATTGATAATATAATAAACCTATTTAATGTTGTGTCTGGCATATAGAAAATATGCAATGCCTAAAAAATTTTAATATTTTTTATTACACAATTTTTTAAAAGTGAGACTTGGCACTAGTCTAGTTGCTAGGAAAATAGAGTCAAAGACAGATGAGATTTTCTGCTGAGGTTAATTGATATCTGCAGTGATTTATTAATTTATTCTATAAATTTTATTGACTTTATGTTGAATGAGGTAATAGAGAAGAAATGAAGTGGGATATAAGTGGACTGATATTCACTAGTAAACTGATGTAAACTGCTGTTTGGATGTCTTAATTATTTATGACTGGCATTTGTTCTAGTTGGCCAATGCTGTGCTATAACAGCTGTAAACTATTTGAATATTATTCCTGGATATAAATAGAATTTTTAATGGAATAATCCATGTAAAGTGATTAGCATGGTATCTGGCTCAGAGTAAATTGTCAATAAATATTAATTTTTGTTATTATTATTATTACTATTATATGAAGATGAATCGTACATATAGAAAGGAGCTCATAATGTTGTACTAGAGACTAGATACTTGCCAAATGACCATAATATAAAAGAAGGTGGTGCACACCACAAAAAGTTCTAGAAAATGTAGGAGAAGGAAATATTTTTCCCATGACAGAAAGAGAGTAAAGCAGAATAACAGAAGGCTTCATGTAGAAGGAGGCATTTGAGCTTGACCTGGTTTTGACATAATTGTTAAAAATTGCCCCTAGCACACTCAGAAGGGGTGGTGGAAGAGAGGTTAATGAAAGTATCATTTCATAGGTGTGGGCTAGGTTAAGAAAAACCATGAAGGCATAGTCTGTTGGAGGATGGGTTGGAGAGGTTAATAGTTCAGCTAGGAGAAACAGAGCAGTCTAAGGCAGAAGAATTAGGAAAGAATAGATGTTGGAGGGAGGGTGCAGAAACAAAGTAGGCATTACATTTAATTTCAGCGTAAGTTGCTCACATAACATCTGGCAAGGTGAGTTTAGGGGAAACTCAAAAGGGCCCTGAATTTGAATTTGGCTCAACCAAGAGACAAAGCATAGCAACTCTCCACCTAATCACAAAACAAAATGGGTCAGCATAGGTCATGGCTATTGATATTTGGGGCTATATTATTCTTTAAAGTCAGGAACTGTCCTGTGCATGTAAAATGTTTAGGAGAATCTCTGGCCTTTACCTGCTAGGTAACAACAGCACCTCTCCTGTTGAGACAATAAAAAGTGTCTCCAGACATTGCCAAATGTCCCATAGGGGACAAAATTGACCCAAGTTAAGAAACACTGGCGAAGGTGATGGTGTGGTAGAGACTTTTTTTTTCTTTTAACAGTTATTGAAATTGGTTTCTTTTACCCTTTCCCTCTTAATGATCAGGTTAATTTCTGGACTTTCTTACCTTACAGAGTAGTTTTTGGTAATATAGAAAACTGTATGACATTTTTTATTTTTCAGTTTTAATTCCAAAATACCAGTCAATGATATTATGCTGTGTGTTCCCAAAAGAGAGAAGAGAAAAAGGGCTTCTGAAGAAAACCTGACAAAAGAGGAAAGGATTTTCCCTAGCTAAGAAGAATTTCCAAGACAGGGTGGGAGGATAGAAGTCTATGGGATTGGGGAGCACAGAGGCTTGAGTCTTGCTCATCAGCAGAGACCTGGTGAGATTGGAACCCTCCAAAGAGAATGATTAAACAATCCCCAGCTTCTCCAACAGAGATGACACACTCAAATGGGTAACTGAAGAGGGGCTTATGAAGGGATCATTTACATATGTGTAGGTATGTTTGAGAGAAACCAAGAAGGAGTGATAAAGCACCACTAAGTAGCAACTGCGGATGGGGTAAGGAAGGGGTGGTGAGCTCAGAAAGGGGAAGGAAGCCTGAAGTTGCAAGAGGACAAAAGTGTTACCCCCAGGACCTGTCACTTTAACCTGTAGGAGAGGGTCATGCAAGAAGAGCTCTACCTTTGTTAGAGGAATGCGTTCCCTCCCATCACAAAACCCCACAGGAAGGTAGCCAAGGGGATAAATACCCCAACCTCTATCTTTCTTCCTATACTTGCTTTCTTGCCCCTGCCTGCAATTGGATAAATGCAACTGAAAGCCAGAGGACAAGTGAGTTGGCTTGATGCAGTCTGTAGGTATCAGCATCTCAATGCAGAAAGCAGGGTAGGGAAGGGTAGCTAGAATATCCAGAATACCCAGGGATGCAAGACCTAGAGGCCTAAAAGGATCATGTGTCCTAGGACAATGGCAGCCTCTAGTAACTAGTGCGTACTGATAATTATGACCTGCTGGTGACCACGTAAAATTGCTGCTAAGTAAGTTTCCAGGATTTCTTTTGTTTTTTGTTTTTTTAAATTTATTGAAGTATATCACTCACACATAAACATACATAAACAATAAATGTATCATTATAGTTGTGAACTTACAAAACAAAGATATATAACATCATACAGGACTCTCATAACTCACCCTACCACCATTAACTTGCATTGTTGTTAAACCTTTCAAACTAATGATTAAAGAGCATTGTCAAAATATTACTACTAAGCAAAGTATTTTTGTCCAACCAACCCTATTATTATCTTTATATAAATTATATATAAACAATTAAGTGTATAGTAAAAGTTGTGAACTTACAAAGCAAACATGCATAACATCATACAGGCGTCCCATAAATCAACCCTCCACCAACATATTGCATTGTCGTGAGACATTTGTTACAAATTATGAAAGAATATTGTCAAAATCTTACTACTGATCATACACTTATCTTACATTTGGTGTGTTTTTCACCCAACCCATCCTGTTATTATTTTTAAATATATTTTTTATGATGGAAGCTATAAACTTATAAAACAATCATGCACATGTACAGAATTCCCAATCAACACTCCTCCAAAACAAACCACACTGTGGTGGAACATTTGCTACAGATAAGATAATACCATCTGATTGTTGCCATGTCCATAGTTTACATTTGGCACACATTTTCCATACTGCCTCATTATCACCACAGTACGTCTTTCACATAGATGCAAGAATATTTTATTTTTACTGCTAATCACAGTCTATAGTTCACTCCAGCTGTATTTTTCCCATGCTTCTCCACATTCCCAACACCCTGCAGTAGAGATATACATTTGCTTTAGCTAACAAAGGACACTCTTGCATCTGTACCATCAACCACAATTCTCATCCACCTCTTGGTTTACTGTGCTATCCAGTTCCTAGATTATTCTCTAGCATTCTGTCAATTGGCATTTATATAACTATACTACCATTTTCAGTCACATCCCCAATTATAAAATAGCTTTACCCACTGTGTGTTGCCATCCACTCTATACATTTCCATGCCTTTACAGTAAAGCTAATTAGAACTTCTACATACATTAAACATCAGTAGTCCACTCAGTCCTCCTATTAACTCCTTTAAGAATTCGCCACCTACCACCAGGTCTTGAAGATATTTTCCTATAATTTCTTCTAGAAGTTTTATGGTTCTTGCTTTTATTATTAGGTTTTTGATCCATTTTGAGTTAATTTTTGGATAAGATGTGAGATAGGGGTCCTCTTTCCTTCTTTCAGCTATGGATATCTAATTTTTTCAGTACCATTTGTTGAATGGATTGTTCTGCCCGAGCTGTGTGGGTTTGACAGGCTAGTCAAAAATCACTTGACCATACCTGTGAGGGTCTGTTTCTGAACCATAAATTTGGTTCCATTGGTCTATTGTGTCTGCCTTTATGCCAATACCATGTTGTTTTTAACCACTATAGCTAGGTAATATGATTTAAAGTCTGGAGATGATGGTTCGGTTTTGCTTTTTATGGAGTTTCTGGCTATTAAGAACCCCCTATTCTTCCAAATAAATTTGATGATCACGTTTTCAATTTTTTCTTTAATGCTGGTGTAATTTTTATTGGGATTGCATTGAATCTGTATATCAATTTGAGTGGATTTGACATCTTAATGACATTTAGTCTTCCAATCCATGAGCATGGAATGTTCTTCCAGTTATTTAGGCCTTTTTAAAAATTTCTTTTAACATTGAGTTGCAGTTTTCTGAATACAAATGCTTTATATCATTGCTTAAGTTTATTCCTGACTATTTGAGTTTTATCTGTTATATTTTATTTTCACCACTCTTTTGAAACTTTTAGTTACTTTAATTGACATAATCTTCATTTCTAGACTCTCTTCTAGGCCTCTCTCTCCTGTCTTTTCTTTTCAGGCTCTAACACACCTTTTAGAATTTCCTGTAAATCTGTTCTCTTGCTTAGAAATTCTCTCAGTTTCTGTTTACCTGTGAATATTCTAATTTTGCCCTCATTTTTGAAAGACATTCTTGCTGGATATAAGATTTTTATCTGGAAGTTTTTCTCTTGTACTATCTTAAATATATCAGACCACTGTCTTCTTGCCTCCATGGTTTCTGATGAGAAATCAGCACTTAGTCTTATTGGATATCCTTATATGTTGTGCTTTGTTTTTTTTCTTGCTGTTCTCAGAATTTTCTCTTTGTCTTTGGCAGTTGACATTCTGATGAGTATGTGTCTTGGAGTTTGTCTATTCGGGTTTTTTCAGATGGGAGTATGTTGTGCTTCTCGGACATGGATATGTCCTTCGGTAGGGTTGGGAAATTTTCTACCATTATTTCTTCAAATATTCCTTATGCCCCTTTTCCCTTCTCTTCTCCTTCTGGGACACCCATGACATATATGTTTGCACAGCTTTTACTCTCATTTAGTTCCCTGAGACCTTGTTCAAATTTTCCATTCTTTTCTTCATCTGTTCTTTTGTACGTTCACTTTCAGAGGTCATTTCTTCAAGCTCACCAAATCTGCTATTATATGATTCCAACATTTTAAAATTTTCATTTTTGTACCTTTCATTCCCATAAGGTCTGCTATTTTTCTATATATGCTTTCAAATTCTTTGTGCTCATCCATGTCTTCTTAATATCCTAAATCTCTGTAGCCATCTCATTGAATTTATTAAGGATATTCGTTTGAACATCAATGATTAGTTGTCTCAACTCCTTTATGTGATCTGGAGACTTATCTTGTTTCTTTAACAGGGTCATAACTTCCTGTTTCTTGGTGTGTATTGTAATTTTTCATTGGTGTCTCGGCATCTGGATTACTAGAGTATTTATTCTGGGCGCAGGTTTTCTCTTTAGTTTAGGGCTTCCCGACCTTTCTCTCTTGCGGGTTGTGCAGTAGGAGCCAAGCATGTATTTGGTGCTGTAAGCTGTGGAGGCTCAAGCTGCCCTCATTGTGCCAGGGACGGATGAAGCTTCTTTCAACTTTCTCCATTGCCAGGGATAGGGACAGAGTCACAGCTGTGTGGAATAATCCAAGTGCAGACCTAGACTGTAGTTTCCCAGAGAGACTGATGAAGCTTCATGCCCCTTTCTCCCCTGCCTGTGGTGGGGATGGCCTGCAAGTGTGGGCAGCATTATAAGCAGTGTGGGTCCATGATGACTGCAGTTGAGCAGGTAGACTACCGATTTTCAGTCTGTGTCAGTCAAAGTTACCTGCAGCTACCTACATAGGCTGGTGCAGGGCCTGCCAGCCTCCTCCCTGCCAGAGGTGGGTCTGATGCCTAGGCTAGGGCTGCAGGCTGATCTGGGTAAGAGAAACTGGTTCCTACTGTCACTGAGATTTTCAGTCAGCCCAGCTTCCCCTCAGGCTGGGAGAGGAGTCAAAATTCGGCCACCAGCCTCTTTCTGACTTGGGCTGATTCATACCTCATCTGTTCCCAGGATTGTATCTTAGCCAGCCAAGTCTACCAATCAGGAGCCAAAATCAGCAGCCAACCATCTTCTCCACTGTTTTTGGGAAATGTAGCTTTCAATTCCAGTCACAGAATAGCTCCTGGGGTGGCTGGAGCTGCCAGAGTAGGATATTCACTGGTCTCTGTGGCTTGGCTGGTAATTTCCCAGAGAGGCTGGTGCAGATCCCTGCAGCTTCCTCCCTGCTGGAGGTGGTACTGGGACTTAGGCTGGAGCTGCAGTCTGATCTGGATGGAAAGAAGCTGGTCCCCACAGCAATGTGATTTTCAGTTTGCCCCACTTCCCCTGTGCCAGGCATGGAGTTAACATAGTGGTCCCAGTCTCTTTCTGGGACAGGCTCAAACTTTAGCTGTTCTCAGAATTGTACTTTAGCCCACCAAATTTACTCATCAGTACCTGAAATTCGTGCCCAAGTGTCTCTTCCTCCCCCATTTTTAGGAAGTGGAACTTTCAATTCCTGCTGTGGAACAACTCCTGAGGCAGCTTGTGCCTCCAGTAGAGGATGGGCACTGGCCTCTGTAGTGTGGAGTACTCTACTTATGAGTCCTCTCTGCAGATGGGCAGTCTCCTCCTTCCATTCCTTCAAGGATGTAGTAGGATGCTCTTTTGGACCCCTGGAGCCCCCAAACAGGTGCTTCAGCTAGCTCCAGAGAGCTCTGGGTGTTTACTAACTGCACTGTAGCAGGAGCTGACTCTAGGAGCTCCTTACTCTGCCGCCATCTTGCTCGTTCTGTTTCCAGGATTTTTGCTCAACTTTATGTGTGTGATTGTCAGATAGGTCAGTGCAAAAATAGCTGGGGTTGAACTTGTGACCAGACGATAAGAAAGGGACTTTGGACTCACTTTAAATTGATTTAAGAAAAATTAGGAAATATGCTTTTTGCACAACTGGGTTTTTGTTTTTACATTCATTCATTCTTGCCTCAAGAAAGATTGTCACAATCTACTTTACCTTCTCTTGTAAAAAATTTATCATGAACGGGGTATTCATTTGTTAATATTATAGACTATATGGTTCCTTCCTCCAGAAACTTTATGGTTAAATTCTGAGTGGCTTCTGAGGAAACCTGATAAGAGAAGGAAGGATTTTTCCTAGTGAAAAGAAGAGAAAATAAAAGTCCTGGTATTGGGGAGCTGTGGGGGCTTGTGTCTTGCTCCCCAGAAGATATACACTCCACGTGACCATGAGGTATAACAGAGTCAAGGATGGAATTTGTTCCTACTGAATTTCCTAATTCTTTACTCCTATCCTCAAAAATGAATTGAGTGAGCAGATGTGGCTCAAGCAGTTAAGTGCCCACCTCCCACATGGGAAGCCCCAGGTCCGGTTCCTGGTGCCTCTTAAAGAAGACAAACAAACAACCAGCTGACAATGAGCAGACATCAAACAAAAACAGTGAACAAAAAAAACCAACAAGCAGACAGCGAGCAGCAAACAAGCAGAAAACAATAAAAAACAAACACGTAGGGAGTGTATGTGGCTTAAACTGTTAAGCAACCATCTCCCACATGGGAGGTCCTGGGTTTGGTTACCCATGCCTCCTAAAGAAGAAAAAAACAACAAAATGGACAATGAGCAGACAAAAAGCAAACAGATGAGTGGGCCATCTCTGGGGGTGGGGGTGGGAAATGGATTCAAAGAACTTTCAAGATTCATGAAGAGAGATGAATCTTGAAATTCACTGGAGAGATACCTGAGAAGGCATCATTTCTTACCTGCATTATATATAGTTTCTTTATTCTGCTCAGGGATTTCTGTGGAGATCACCAGGCTCTGGAATGTAGGGTCATGTTTAGGAGGTACTTTGCCTTTCTATAAGACTCAGATTATTTACTGCTGAATTTTAGTATTGGGTAGGTCTTGACTTTTCAACAATACTCTTAGTTTTTACTTCAGCTACATGAACAGATGTGACGTATATAAGACCATGCTTAACTCAAACCCTTGAAGGCTTTAATTCAAACCTGACTAAAGTATTTTAAAAAATAGATACTACACCAACTTCTTCAAATACAGCACAACATATGATCTATTTTTGTTTTTGTGTAGCCACTAAGATGTAAAGGTCTTCAGGTTAATTACCATACCTTTAAAAATGTGTCTTTTGTAGCTACTTATTTTAATACTTACATAAACACACTAAGCTTATAGTGATGGCATTCATGAAACCAGGGACAGTAAATTTTCTAAATAGGTTAATTTTTCTGTTGCAACTCAATTCCTGAGAAATTCCTATTAGATAGTAGCTGGGTGCAAGAGATTAGTTTTTCATGAGGCAATATTTGATATTAATCACTAATACTATACACCAAAACAAAAAAAATACCTTTATTTTTTTTTTATTTTTAAAGAAGATATGGATTACATAAATGTTAAATAGAAAATATAGGGACCAAACCTGGGACCTCATACATGGGAAGCGGCACTCAACCCCTTGAGCTCTATCTACTCCCCATAATGTATAATGACCTGCATCCATCATTGCAATATCATGTAGGACAAGTCCAAAGCCCCCCAAATGCCCCATGTTACACCTATTCTTCTCTCTCCCTCCCCTCAAAACCTCTAGGGACCATTGCCTTTATATCAATGTTATAAGTTCTTCCATTACTAGAATAATAATAAGTCTACTTTGGTTCATAGCTGCATCCCCCCTTATGTTTGTTCAATCCTCCATCTTGAGGATATGGGGATGGTGATGCCCACTCTGCTTCATATTGAGAGGGTGCTTAGGTCTCATTGGGCAGATGCATGGAAATATCTTACTTGCAGTTGCAGCCACTCTACTTCCTGGGATGGGTGTTGTCCATCATCATCTTTTTGCTAGTTGTCCTGGGCGAGTCATGCAGTTTCTGGAGGAGGAGTGCAGCCTACCGTTGCCTACTCTGCCATCTTTGAATTTCCTTCCAACGTTACCTTTATATGTACAGATTCAATACTGCAGTCATTCCTACCATTCAACCACTCTTTTCAGAACAATTTGGTCTTAAAAGTAACTGTTGAAAGTAGATTACATTCAGATTTAGAATTATTAATGATACTTTAAAAAGAAATATTAATTTTCATATTTTAATTCAAATAAAAATTAGTTTGAAATCTGCAATAATATATCCAAATGCTATGACCATAAACTTAGTACAGATGTTGACTAGAATATTTCCAAGAACAATAACTTATATCCATGATTATATCTTAAATTTGCTCTATGCATGAATTCAGTATGAGATTTTCAAATGAGTGGGTATTCTTGATAATCTAAATTAATAGAGACAGTGTAAAACTTTTGGCATAAGGTTCATGTTCCTAATTAGATCTTTTTTAGACTAATATTAAAACTTATATGAGTGTGTTTAAACACTATATGATAGTGGAAGAAGACAACCCAATGACATGTAAAGCATCAGGAAGGAAAACAGTCTTAGATTAAAGATTTGCTACAGATAAACCAATTTTGAAAAGTGCACTTGTTGATAATCAAGAATGAAAACGAAACTAAGCTTATTGAATGATAACAACATTCCTAGCAGCGGGTGGTGGGGTGGGTGCCCAAACTTCCAAATCCTACCTCCTTAACTGCTCTCACAAAAGTCCTTTCAGGAGAATTGCATCCAGTATCCATGTGGAATCTAAGCCCCCTCTTGACATAGATGTGGAATGGACACAACCAAGCCAAGGTCCACAGGAAGGAGAAATACAGTAAGGATTAGAGTGGACTTAATGATATTCTATTCATGAACTATTGTGGTTAATAATCGAGAAAATGTGGCATTGGTGTGGAAAAAGTGGCCATGGTGGCTGCTGGGGGCGGGGAATGGGAGAAAGAGATGAGATGTGGAGGCATTTTTGGGACTTGGAGTTGTACTGGGTGGTGCTCCAGGGACAATTGCCGGACATTGTATGTCCTCCCATGGCCCACTGGATGGAACGTGGGAGAGTGTGGTCTATGGTGTGGACCACAAGCCATGGGGTGCAGCGATGCCCAGAGATGTACTCACCAGATGCAATGGATGTATCATGATGATGGGGAGAGTGTTACTGTGGGGGGAGTGGTGGGGTGGGGGCAGTGGGGGTGAATGGGTACCTCATATTTTTTGAATGTAATATTTTTTAAAAAATGAATAAATTGAGTAGAATTTGGGAAAAAAAAATCCTTTCCTCCACACCCTCACTGCTAAGTGAGTGAGAAAAGCATCTCCTGGATTGCAGTGAGCTTCCCCTAACTCTTAACTCTCGTGGCCCTAGTATTGCTCTTAGTCTTGCCATGGTAGCTTAATCTTTCTAGATATGAAATGGATTTTTTATCTCTCTAGACATAAAATCCATTTTTGCTATTTCTCATGCAATGAAGTCTAAATTCCTTAGCATGGCAGAGATAGTCTGGTCTGTCCAAATTTATTTCTACAACCCATACCCATCTCTCCATTGATATTGCTAGGTTCCAGTCATACTAAACTATTTGTGTTTCCTGATGCATTAGGTTGTGTTGTGCTTTACTTTCATCTGTTTTTTTTTATGTTTAGAATTCTTGCCACTTCTTAATTAGTCTTCCTGGACAGGCAAACTCCACTTTCAAACCTCAGCTATAGCAACCTTCCCTTTCTGGAGCCTTTCTTTGGCACTCCCTTTCGGATGCCCACATTTCTATCATATCTGGGTTTATTACATTCATTTGCTAAATTGTCTGTGTTATTCCATAGAGACGGCACCTTTAATACTTAAATCAAGTGTGAATCATCTCAGTATCCTAGCACCTTTTATGATGCTCAATGTAGAAAACAATTATATATTTGCTAAACAGACAGCTGAATAAAAAAGGCATTTTGTAGAAAGTTGATTTCTATGTTCTTGCTAATGATGTTCTATAGCTGGGATAGATGCCATTCTATTTTTGTCCATGCAAGAATGTTGCCTTTTAATTTCTAATCCATTGTGCATTTCTATGTCTTTAGATACCCTGGCAAAAGAAATGCTGCAACTTCCAACTAATAAGAACAAGAATTTCTTTAGATCACATAGCCAAATTTAAATGCATTTTCCTGGGTTTTATCACACAAACCTTCTACCTAGTTAGTCACATCAAGGATTTTTAAAAAATTGATATCTTCACAAAAAAGATGCTTCTAGGATTTCCAAATAGAGGTAGATACTTAATCACTTGGCAAATAACAACACTACCTTTCTACCTGACTCAGCTTCTTATATGCCTTACCCTAAAAGGGCCTTAGCATCATGGCCCTCAGTGTCACTGGAGGAAGAATTTAGGCAATTTCCTTTTACTTTCATTGTATTAGAAATATAATGATATTAGCTAAGGATCCTTTTAGTGTAGATAAATATAAATAAGAAGAGATAAGAGTTGACAGTCACCATATATAACATTCTATATCTACTCAAATGAAATATTTATTCTCTTAACCCTAATATCGGCAATTGCTATATTGTAGTCTCTTTTTTCTTCCCTTTCATTATTACTTTATTCATTTTTTTCTCTCTACTCACTCCAGTTTTTCCTCTTTCTCCTGCTTTTCTTCTTCCTATTTTTAATAGCTTTATTGAGATATAATTTACACATAGCGATCATTCACTTAAGGTGTCCAATTCAACAGTTTTCAGTATATTTGCAGTTATGCAACCATCACCATAATCTAACTTTTGAAGACTTTTATCACTTCTAAAATACCTAGTTCCCCATTAGCAGTTACTCCCCATCCTCCCTCTTCCAACCGTCAGTCTTAGGCAACCACCAATCTACTTTCTCTCTCTTTTGAATTTTCAATTCTAGACATTTATTATAAATAATATCATAAAAATGTGTGGTCTTTCTTGACCGCCTTCTTTCATTTAGCTTAATGTTTTCAAGGTTTATCCATGTTGTAGCATGTGTCAGTACTTTATTCCTTTTGGTTGCCAAATAGTATTCTTTTGTGTGTATATATATACCACATTTTTGGTTATAAAAAAATGGTATTGAGAAAATGTCATAAACATTGAATTAGAAATATGTTACTTGTCAATATTAAGTGGCTAGTGTTTAAAGGGTGATGAGAAAACATAAGAATCTGTGAAGTATGTGTTTTATTTTTTTGAGCCTGGAAGAATGTCCATAAAGAGGGTGTTGGGAGATCATTCTCCACAAGTCTCTAATGTTTCTGTATATATTGTGATCAAAGGCACTGGTTTCTCTTTTTACAGACTATCTTTTCAAGTATATTTTCATATTTTCAAGTATATTTTCATAGCAGACATTGGAAGATAGATACAGTGTTGCTCTTAGAACAAAGGGAGTGTTTGCTTATAGCCTTAGAAGACAGAGTCTCACTCTGAAGCAAAGGGCTGACATGCTCACTGGCCATATAAAAGATACAAGTTCCCAAAACTCAGGATTCCTCTCTCGAAACACAAACCTACTGTGTATACCAGTATTACCTGGCTCTCTTCTTGTTGGCCTGTGCGAAATGGTGCTTTGGGGACTGGTACAACAAAATGCTCATTCTCTGGCTACTGCTATCACTATGAATATGTCTGTTCTCTCTGTCTCAGGAGTCTAATGTTTTCTTTCAGCATCCATGATTAGTGGCATGTCAGCTTGTTAGCTTACAAGTAAAGCAAAATCTTGAACCCTTCACATTTATTGACAAGGAGATACAGAGATGTTCATTGGGTAGAGTAGAGATAGTTACAAATGGAGGAAAGAGCAATGACAAAGGTATGGATGGGAAAGGGGCAGAATTGTATGGAATCATTTTATAGTACTGTGGTGTGGAGGAGGGCAGCAAGAAATAAACTTGGAAATGGTGCATGGGCATGGGGAGTTTGATATACCATACTAATGTAATTTAAACTTATTTGGTAGGAAAGGGGAATTGGGGAGTTTGATATACCATGCTAATGTAATTTAAACTTATTTGGTAGGAAAGGGGAATAGCCAACAGCCTTTGAATATGCATACTTTCTGTTCTTTAAAATATTAATGCTATAGCAATGTCTATGAAAGATTAGAAAGAGAAGAAACTGAGGAAGGGAAACCAGTTTAGTAGGCTATCTAAGTAAAGAAATAAGTGTTTTTCCTTGAATTGGTTTAGTGGCAGTGGGAAGTGAGAAGAGAAGGCAAATGTAAGAGGCTTTATGGAAGTAGACCAACAATAAACTGGATGTTATATGTTGGGCGGAGACTTTTCTTTTGTAGATACCACCATATTTACAATGGATAGCATGGTGCCTGGCACATGGTAGGTATTCAATAAATATTACCAAAAGAGAAGTTAAATGGAAAAAAAATCATCAAGAATTCTAACAGAGGGGGAGAAGAGAGAAAAATGGCTTTTCTTTGTTTTAAGTCAGAGAAACTGGGACAATAATGGTAAAATAAAGAGATGTGGGAAATACCAAAGGAATAACAAGTTTGAAAAGCACAAAAAAGAATTTAGTCTTCCAAATATTGAATCTGACAGTCCTTTTGATCAGCTCAGGAGGTGCTGGCCAGAAGGCAACTAACAATGGGAATCATGAGTCTGGGATAGTTCTCAAACTGATGACCATCAGCATATTAGAGGAGGAGGGACAATGTGGAGGGAAAAAAAGGAAAAGAAGAGAAAAAGAACAGAGTTAAGAAAGGAACCCTCTGTCATACCCAGTCCTGGGGTAGCTAGAAGAAAGAAATTTAAGAAAGAGAAAGAGCAGTCAGAAATATAAAACAAAGCAAGTTTAATCTCAGAGTTTTAGAAGCAATGAAATTGGAATGTTTCAAAAATAAAATGATGATTGCCTGTGCTGAGTCTTCAGCAGGACTTAGAAGAAGAGGTCCAGGAAAGGGCCTTTTGGAGATCAGTGATAAAATTTTGAAAGGTTAAATCTAATAGAGTGGTGAAAGTAGAAGGTAGATTGTAGGGGATTAAGACATGAGTGGGAGTGTGAATATATTGGAAACATCAAGGTATTTTCAAAAGGTTTAACAGGTTAACTAGGTGCTTGTTTTTGGAAGGAGTTGGGATAAGAGTGCGTTTTGTAGGTGGTGGGGTACTTATGCTTGTTGAAACTTAAATTCATAAAATAGATTAAATTGATGCCAAAGTGATATTCTATGAGTGAGCTATCATTGTAAATGATTGAGCTGAGTAATACAGTGATGCCTGGAGAATGTACCAGACTATGCAAATATCAACCCTGACTATGCTTGTTTAATACTAAAACTACTCTTTGGCTGGAAGTCTGAGAAAAAAAAAACATACTTTTCTGCACTGAAACAAAATGAATGTTTTATTTTGTTAGTAGCTTTCCCTTCAGATTTGGCGTAAGTTAACATTTTGCAGAGACTAAGCATCATGACAGAAGTCAGATCTTACTTTAGGAATCTTGAAGCTAATAGACAAGTCTGATATATAGGTCACACACCTAGGACAAAGTCCTTTTTCTTAGGTAAGATAATAACCCAGTTGTTGCTCTTTTTGACCCAGACAAGAGTTCAAGTTGCCACGAGCAAGTCAGTAAGTTGCCACATCATCATTTATAGCTCATGCTAAATGCTAATGAAATCTGATCCTGAGATAGACAGGGAAACACTAACTCAGAAAGATGTTCATTTTAGGAAAAGGGTTATTGTCAGAATTTTGTGAAACATCACATAATGCAGACAGTGCAGACAATTCCAATGTCCTCAAAATGCCCCTATGTTACATTTATTCTTCCTTCTCCCTCCCCTCAGAACCTCTGGTGACCACTGCCTTTATATCAATGATAAAAGTTCTTTCATTGCTAGAATAATGCTAGAATAATAATTTGTCTATAATAGAATAATAAGTCTGCTTTAGTCCACTGTTCATTTCCCAATCTGGACAATTTTGGGATGGTGATACCCACTCTATTTCTAACTGACAGGGGACTTAGATCCAATGAAGCAGATTGATTGAACTATCTTCTTGTAATTGCAGACACTCTCTGTTCCTTGGGATGGGTGTTGTCCATCATCATCTCCTTGTTAGTTGCCTTACGTGAGTCAAATGACCTGGAGAGTAGGTGGTGCAACTTTGCTGAGATTCAGGGCTCAACTGGCACATGAACAGATCAAAGATTTAAGTCTTTGAAACACATATTTAATAAGTATAGTGCTAATTATAGGTTCAAATAAAAAGGTCAGAAAAGCCATGTATAAGGAAATTTTAAATGAGTCTAACTCTGCTACCCTGGGGAAGATAAATTTTGAAGTAAGCCTCACTGACAGGATGCTGAATTCCTGAGCTTGTCTGCTCTACTTATAGTGTCTAGATGTCTCTTGAGACCTCAGGAGACTTGATGTTTGAGGCAGTGTTTACTATGGCCGTCAGTGAGATCCTGCTATGACGTGCATGAGTATAAACTCTGGAATAATCTTCCAACTCACTTTTTTTTATTATTACTGAGGATTCCGCAGTTTATTTTTAATTAAGCTTTCATTTGGAGATAATAAAAAAATAATACAGTTTCCATTTTCTCCATTTTACACAGTTTTCCAATTCACCAAATTTCCCACAATAGCAATATATTTAGAAACTACAGTATAATTTCACAATTAGGATATTGACACTGCTACATACAAGATCTTTTCCATTACCACAAGGATCCTTTTTTTTTGTTTTTTGTTTTTGTCTTTATTTATTTTTATAATGTTACATTAAAAAAAATATGAGGTCCCCATATACTCACTACCCCTCTCACCCAACTCCTTCCCCCATAACAACAACCTCCTCCATCATCATGAGACATTCATTGCACTTGGTGAATACATCTCTGAGCACCACTGCACCTTATGGTCAGTGGTCCATATCCTAGCCCACACTCTCCCACATTTCACCCAGTGGGCCATGGGAGGACATACAATGTCCAGTAACTGTCCCTGCAGCACCACCCAGGACAACTCCAACCCCCAAAAATGCCCCCACATCATATCTCTTCCTCCCACTCCCTACCCCCACCAGCCACCATGGCCACTTTCTCCATACCAAAGCCACATTTTCTTCAATTACTAATCACAATAGTTCATGAATAGAATATCAGTAAGTCCACTCTAATCCATACTCTATTCCTCCAGCCTGTGGACCTTAGAATGGTTGTGTCCACTCCACATCTATATCAAGAGAGGGCTTAGATTCCACATGGATGCTGGATGTAATTCTCCTGCTTTCAATTGTAGACACTCTCGGCTCCCTGGTGAGTGGTTGACATTCTTCACCTCCATGTTAGCTAAGTGGGGTAAGTCCAATAAACCAGAGTGTAGGAGTTGCAAGTCTGTTGAGGCTCAGGGCCTGTAATCACATGGACAGTCCAGAGATTCAGGTCCCCTGGGTGTACACTAAACCCCAGCACCAATTACAGATCTGATAAAAGTAACAGGAGAGGCTTGTGGACAAAGATCACATCTGAGCCCAGCTCCATCACACGAAAAAAACAAACTTTAAAGTAAGGCCAACTGACATGGCACTGAATTCTATCTGCCATGGCGATAGAACCTGTGGGTCTCTGTAGCCCTCAGAAGAACCAATACCTGGGGTTGTATGTACTTTATCTATCTCTGGGACTCTGCTGAGGTGTACATAAGGACAACCCCTCTGATAACCTCCCAGCTCTTTTTGGAGACTCATAGCCATATAAACTCATTTGTCCTTTCCATTGCCCCCTTTTATTCAGGTCAAAAAACATTTTTAACTCCTGGTATTATTTGTAGACTGAGATATTCTGCTGGTCTGAGTCGACCCTTTTATTCAAGGTCATTTTCTAGTTACATCATCAGCTGGTACTTGGTAGTAATCCCTCAGTGCCAGGGAGGCTCATCCCTGGGAGTCATGTCCCATGCTGGGGGGAAGGCAACTGGATATCCATATGTAAAAGATAAAAGAGGGTTACCAACTCACACCTTATACAAAAAATCAACTCAAGATGGATCAAAGACCTAAATATAAGACCCAAGACCATAAAGACCTTGGTAAGCAAAGTAGGGAAGCATCTACAGGACCTTGTAATAGGAAATGACTTCATGAACTTCACACCCAAAGCACAAGCAGCAAAAGAACAAATAGACAAATGGGACTTCCTCAAAATTAAGGCCTTCTGCACCTCAAAGGAGTTTGTCAAGAAAGTGAAAAGAGAGCCTACACAATGGGAGAAAATATTTGGTAACCATATATCTGATAGGAGACTTATAACCTGCATATATAAAGAAATCCTATATCTCAAAAATAAAAAGACAAACAACCCATTTAAAAAATGGGAAAAAGATTTAAACAGACATTTCTCCAAAGAAGAAATACAAATGGCTGAAAAGCACATGAAAAAATGCTCCAAATCTCTAGCTATTAGGGAAATGCAAATCAAAACTACATTTAGATACCATCTTACTCCCATAAGATTGGCAGCTATGAAAAAAACAGGAGCCTAAAAGTGCTGGAGAGGATGTGGAGGAATGAGAACTCTCATCCACTGCTGTTGGGAATGCAGAAGGATCCAGCCATTCTGGAGGACAGTTTGGTGGTTTCTCAAAAAACTAGCTACAGATTTGCAATATGACCCAGCAATTCCACTGCTGGGTATATACCCAGTAGAACTGAAAACAAGGACACAAACCAATATATGCACACCAATGTTCATAGCAGCATCGTTCATTATTGCCAAAAGTTGGAATCAACCCAAATACCCATCACCAGATGAATGGATAAATAAAATGTGGTATATCCATACAATGGAATACTACTCAGCTTTACAAACAAATACACTACAAACACATGTGATAACATGGATGAATCTTGAGAACCTTATGTTGAGTGAAGCAACCAACTCACTTTGAAATCTCTTAGCCATATAAGCTCCTTTGTATTTAATATTTCCACCTTTTGGTCAAGGTCTTTTCCAGATGCATTGCTAGTTGACACTTGGTAGTAATCCTTCAGTGCCAGGGAGGATCATCACTGGTAGTTATGTCCCATGCTGGGGGAGGTAGTGCATTCATATGCTGAGTTTAGCTTGGAAAGAGGGCATATTTGAGGAACAAGGAGGTTTGCAGGAGGTAACACTTAGGCAATATATTATAGGAGGCTAAGTTTCAATCTCACAAGAAAAGGTTCATAAGTACAATCATTAATATTAAGGGCCTGCCATAATGGTCTGTCTTACTTCACTAGACACTGCCCAGGTACAAGGGGGATTTTTGCCATTCTATTAGAGAATGTAGCTGGACCCCCAGAAAAGAAATTCAATATTCTTTCCACTATTGTGTGGGTCTCCACCCACTGAGACAATGCCTCATGAGCACTTGAACATATTCATATGCCTTAGAGGCATGGCCCAGGTACAGTACTTCTCACACATAACCCCATCATTGACATCTCACATCAGTGATCCTCCCCTGCCACAGCTGTGACTCTTCTGTGAACCAAAACCTCTCCAAAAATGAAGCTATAAAGACCAAATAAAGTTAATAAAAAATAATAATAATTTAAAAAATAAATAAAATATAAAAATAAAAAATTTTAATATAAAATAAAAAATTTATACATTGTGTCTTTCATCACTGTAAGATCTGTTATTTTATATGTACAGTGACAATTTCTTCCATATGTTCCCCATCTTTTTTTTTTTTTCACTTTATCCTCAAAGAAGCTTTAGGTTACAGAAAAATCACATAGAAAATATAGGGGACTCTCTTTTCCATTCTCTCCTATTAACATTAATAACATTTTACAGGTGGATGGTATATTTAAGTACAAATACTAAAGCATTGCTACTAACCATGGCCATTGGTTTACATGATGGTTTACAGTTTGGACTGTACACGTTTATAGGTTTTAATGAAACTTAAAAGGGCCTGTTTCCATTATTGCAAGATCATACGAATAATTCTAATGCCCTAAAAATGCCCTGTGTTCCACCTATTCTATTATTCACCCCTCCCCAAAACCTATGGTAACCACTAAGTTTCAGTTTTTGAAGAATAAGATTCATAGTTACTTGCAATAATATTGAGTGTTTGATATATTGGTCTGTTTTCTTTTACTAGGCACTACCTATGTGCTTGAAAGATTCTTGTCCCTCTAATTGAGAACATAGCAGGACTCCCCAGTATGGAAGTTTACTATTTTCTTGATTATTGTGCGCATCTCCATTCATTGAGATAACATCCTATAACAAGTTGAACACTATCATATCCATAGAACCATGCCTCAGGTGCACCTTATCTGCTTATCTCCCAATACACAGTGTCCTACACCAGGAACCCTCCCCTGTCATATTTGCCAAAAGAATATTCCCACCATTGTTGTTTTAACCACAGACCTGCAAATCCCCAGAGTTTACCTGCTCCTTCCTCCCACCCCCCAGTTCCATGTATAGTCCAACACAACCCCCTCCTACTCCCCCTCACAGATGAGCACTACAGAATCACATCACTGCACCACTCTCACACCCATCCACTGCACAACCACACCCTTCTACCATATGATATACTTTGCTCATATTGGCATCAGCTCACTCCGCTTTACTCCCTTTCAGCCTCTTATCTTCCAGACTCTAGCTCTGTGAGTCTGCTCAATTTGCTTAAGTCACATCAGTGAGGTCATGTAATATTTGTCCTTCAGTGACTGACTTACTTCACTCAACATAAGGTCTTCAAGATTCATCCATGTTATCCTGTGTGTTAATACTACATTCATTCTTACAGCTGAATAATATTCCATTGTATGTATATATCGCAGTTTGCTTATCCATTCATCTGTGGGTTGCTTCTAACTTTTGGCAATAGTGAATAATGCTGCTATAAACCTTGGTGTGCATATATCCGTTCATGTGCCTCCTTACTATTCTTCTGTGTATGCAGTGGGATTGCTGGATCATATGGCAATTCTATAGTTAGCTTCCTGAGGAACTGCCAAACTGTTCTTCACAATTGTTGCACCATTCTCATTCCCACAATAGTGGATAAATGTTCCCTTTCCTCCACATCTTCTCCCACACTTTCAGTCCTCTGTTTTTTTTTAATAGCCACCAGTCTAATAGGTGTAAACTGTTATCTCATTGAAGTTTTGATTTGCATTTCCCTAATAGCTAGTAATGTTGAACATCTTTTCATGTGCTTTTTAGCAATTTGTATTTCCTCTATGGAAAAGTGTCTATTCAAATCTCTTGCCCATTTTTAAAAAGGGGTGTTTTCCTTTTTATTTTTGAGATGTAGGATTTCTTTATATATGCTGGATATTAGACCCTTATTGGATAAATGGTTACCAAATATTTTCTCCCATTGAGTAGGCTGCCTTTTCACTTTATTGAAAAACTCCTATGAATCACAAAAATTTTTTTAATTTTGAGGAGGTCCCATTTATCTATTTTTTATTTCATTTCTTGTGCTATCAGTGTAAAGTTAATGAAATCATTTCCTACTACAAGAGCTCTTAAATGTTTCCTTACATTATCTTCAAGGAGCTTTCTGGTCTTGGCTCTTATATTTAGATCTTTGACCCATCTTGAGTTAATTTTTGTATAGGGTGTGAGATGATGATCCTCTCTCATTCTTTTGGATATGGATATCCAGTTCTCCAAGCACCATTTGTTGAGGAGGCCATTCACTCACATTTGAGTGGGCTTGGTGGCCTGGTTGAATATTAGTTGGCTGTATATATGAGGCTATATATTAGTACTCTCAGTTCTGTTCCATTGGTCAGTATGTCTATCCTTGTGCCAATGCCATGCAGTTTTTTTCCTTTTTAATTAGTCTTTTTTTTACAGATACATAGATTGCAAAATATGTTACATTAAAAAAATATAAGAGGTTCCCATATACCCCATGCCCCTTCCTCCCCACTTCTCCCACATCAACAACCTCTTTCATCATTGTGGCACATTCATTGTATTTGGTAGATACATTTTGGAGCACTGCTGCACTGCATGGATTATAGTTTACATTGTAGTTTACACTCTCCTCCAGTTCATTCAGTGGGTTATGGCAGGATATATAATGTTCAGCATTTGCCCCTGCAATGTCATTCAGGGCAACAACAAGTCCTGAAAATGCCCACTGTAGGTTTGCAGGATGTTTTAAAGCCAGGTAGTGTGATTCCTCCTATTTCATTTTTCTTTTTCAATATGTCTTTGGCTATTTGAGGCGGCTTGCTTTTCCAAATAAACTCGATAGTTGGATTTTCCAATTCAGTAAAAATGCTGTTATAGTTTTTATTAAAATTGCATTAAATCTGTAAATCAGTTGGGGTAGGATAGACATCTTAATTTTGTTTAGTCGTCCTATCTATGAATAGGGAATATTCTTCCATTTATTTAGTTCTTCTTTGATTTCTTTGAACAATGTTGGGTAGTTTTCTGCATACATGTCCTTTACATCTTTAGTTATGTATATTTTAGGTATTTGATTCTTTTAGTTGCTATTGTAAATGGAATTTTTCTTGATTTCCTCCTCAGATCACTCATTATTTGTGTACAGGAATGCTACTGATTGTTGTATGTTGATCTCATATCCTGTCTCTATACTGAACTCATATATCAACTCTAGAAGCTTTGTTGTAGATTTCTCAGGACTTTCTATATATAGGATCATGTCATCTGAAAATAGTGAAATTTTTACTTTTTCCTTTCCAATCTGGATGATTGTAAATCTTTTTATTGCCTAAGTGCGCAAGCAGTTTATTCTAACACAGTGTTAAATAAGAGTAAGAATAGTGGGAATCCTTGTCTTGTTCCAGATCTTAGAGGGAAAGCCTTTAGCATTTCACCATTGAATATGATGTTAGCTGTGGGTTTTTACTGTATATCCTTCATCATGTTGACAAAGTTTCCTTGTATTCCTATCTTTGAAGTGTTTTCATCAGGAAAGGATGCTGTATTTTTTCAAATGTTTTTTCCACATCAATAAATATGATCATGAGATTTTGTTCTTTCAATCTGTTAATGTGGTGCATTACATTCATTGATTTTCTTATGTTGAACCATCCTTGAATACCAGGGGTAAAACCCATTTGGTCGTGGTGTATAATTTTTAAGAATTTATTTATAAATAACTTTTAATTTTTTTCATTTTTAGCATCTTTTTAGAAAAGATACATAGATCACACAAAATGTTACATTAAAAAAAATACCCATATACCCCACTCCCACATCCCCCACTCCTCCACACTGACAACCTCTCTCATTAGTGGGGTACATTCATTGCATTTGATGAGCACACCTTGGAGCACTGCTACACAGCATGGATATAGTCCACCTTGTAGTTGACACTCTCTCCCATTCCATGACAGGGTATATAATGTCCTGCATCTGTCCCTGCCATTATCATTGAGGTCAACTCAAGTCCCAAAAATGCCCCAATATCACACATCTTTCTCCCTCTCCCTGCCCTCAGCACCTCCCGTGGCCACTGTCTCCACATCAGTGATATAATTTATTCCATTGCTAGAGTCACAATAATTCTTTAGTAGAATACCAGTAAATTCATTCTAATCCATATTTTATTCCTCCATCCTGCAGACCCTGGGATAGCAATGCCCACTCCACTTCTAAATTGAGAGAGGACTTAGATTCTATATGGCTGATGGATGGGATTCTTCTGCTTGCAGTTGTAGACTCTCTCAGTTCTTTGGTGTGGTGGTTGCCCATCCTCATCTCCTTGTTGGCTAACCTGGGTAAGTCCAACAAACTGGAGAGCAGGTGTTGCAACTCTACTGAGGCTCAGGGCCCAGCAGGAACATGGACTGTCCATATATTCAAGTCTCCTGAGCATACACTAACTTGTTTGATGAGTTGTTGAATGTTATTAGCAAGTATTTTATTAAAGATTTTAACATCCAGGTTCATTGGAGAGATTGGTCTATATTTTTCCTTTCCTGTGGCATCTTTCTGTGGTTTTGGTATTAGGTTGATGTTGGCATCATAGAGTGAGTATGGCAATGTTCCCCCCACTTCTATTTTTTGGAAAGGTTTAAATTAAGCAGGATTGGTGTTAGTTCTTTCTGGAATGGTTGGTAGAATTCACCTGTGAAGCTGTCTGGTCCTGGACTCTTCTTAGTTGGGAGGTTTTTGATGACTAATTAAATCTCATTACTTGTGATTAGTCTGTCAAGTCCATCAATTTTTTTCTTTTATCAATGTAGGCTGGTGTGTTTTCAGAAATTTGTCTATCTCTTCTAAGTTATCAATCTTGTCAGTATACAACTTTTCAAAGTATCTTCTTATGATACTCTTTATTTCTGTGGGATCAGTGGTGATATTCCCTTCCTCATTTCTTATTTATGTATTTTCATCCCTTTTTTTCTTTGTTAGTATAGCTAAGGGTTTGTCAATTTTATTAATCTTAAAAACAAGCTTTTGTTTATTGTTATTTTTTCTAGTGCTTTCTTATTTTCAATTTCAGTTAGTTCTGCTCTAATCTTCATTATTTCCTTCTTTCTACTTCCTTTGGGGTCAGTTTGCTGTTCTTTTTCTAATTACTTCAGGTGTGTTCTTTTTCTAATTACTCAGTACTACTTTTGCTGTATCCCATAGGTTTTGATACATTGTTTTGTTATTTTTATTAATTTTAAGGTAGTTACTGATTTCTTTTAAAATTTCCTCTTTGTCCTACTGATTATCTAAGAGTGTGTTGCTTAATTTCCATATTTTTGTGCCTTACCTGGTTCTCTGCTGCTTACTGATTTCCAGCTTCATTCCAGTGTTGTCAGAGATATTACTTTGTATAATTTCAATATTTATGAATTTGTTGAGAGTTGTTCTGTGCCTAGCAGTTGGTCTATCCTGGAGAATGATCCATGTGTGCTTAAGAAGAATGTATATCCTGCTGTATTTGGGTGTAATGGTCTCTCTATTAGGTCTAGATATTCTAATGTATTATTCAAGGTCTCTCTTTCTTTATTGACCCTCTGCTGAGATGTTCTGTCTAATGGTGATAATGATGTCTTAAAGTCCCTCACTATAATTGTAAAGGCATCTGTTTCTCCACTTAGTTTTTCCAGTGTTTACCTCATGTATTTGAGGAGCCCTGACTACATTCATAAATGTTTATGATTGTTCTTTCTTGATAGATTACTCCTTTTTATTAGTATATACTGTCTTTCTTTGTCTATTACAATAGTTTTGCATTTGAAGTCTATTTTGCCCGATATTAGTATAGTTACTCCTGCCTGTTTTTGGTTATTGCTTGCATGTAAAATCATTTTCCAACATTTACTTGCAACCTCTTTGCATCCCTAGGTCTAAGATGAGTTTCCTATAGACAGCATATAGATGGATCATATTTCTTTATCCATTCTGCCAATCTGTGTCTCTTAATTAGAGAGTTTAATCCATTAACATTTAATGTTATTACTGTCAAGACATTACTTACATTAGCCATATTTTCTTTAGGTTTATATATATGCCATATATTGTTTTTATTTTTATCTTTTTAAATTATTCTTCCCAATTATTTGTTTATACTCTCCTCTAACTTTCTCTCCTATTTTTTTCCTTTCAACTTGTAGAACTCCCTTTAGTATTTCTTGAAGGGCAGATTTCTTGTTGACAAACTCCCTTAATTTCTCTTTATCTGTGAATATTTTGAACTCTCCTTCATTTTGGAATGCCAGCTTTGCTGGATACAGGATTCTTGGCTGACAATTATTTTCTTTTAGCACCTTAACTATGTCCTACCACTGCCTTCTTGCCTCCATGGTTTCAGATGAGAAATCAGTGCTTAATCTTATTGCACTTTCCTTGTATGTAATGAATCTCTTTTCTTTTGCTGCTTTCAATATTCTTTCTTTGTCTTGAGCATTGGACAATTTGATAATTATATGCCTCATGGTAAGCCTGTTAGGATTTATACTGTTTTGGGGTGCACTATGCTTCCTGGATATGTATGTCCATGCCCCTAAAAAGAGGTGGGAAATTTTCAGCCATTATTTCCTCCAACACTCCTTCTGCCCCCTTTCCCTTCTTTTCTCTCTCTGGGATGCCTATAATGCATATGTTTGTATATTTTGAATTGTCATTCAAATCCCTGAGTCCCTGCTGGATTTTTTCTATCTTTTAATCTATTTGTTCTACTATCTGTCTGATTTCACATGTACTGTCCTTGAAGTCACTGATTCTCTTTCCTCTGCCAGTTTAATATGCCATTATGTGCTTCCTATGTATTTATTTATTTCTTGCATTGTGCTATTCATTGCCATCAGAAACATTATCTTTTTATGTATGTTTATGATTTATTCAGTGTGTTCCCTCAGTGTCTTCTTAATCTTTTATCTCTTCCTTCACTTCATTAAGTTGATTCATGATATTTGTTTGAATAACCTTGATTAGTTTTTTCAAGTTGTGCATCTACTCCCATTTTTTAGTTTTTTCATTAAACTGGGTTATATCTTCCTGTTTCTTAGTATGGTTTGTAATTTTTTTTTTTGGTGTCTAGGCATTTGTTTATCTTGATGGGTTTATTCAGTTTGTGAACTTCTTTTTCTACTCTAAGACTTTATTTTTATTTCTTGGGGGAGGAGTAAGATTCCTTTTTTGACACTTGGTTCCTCTTATTCCATATCCATGTATTTGTCTGAGTTCCCTTCAAAAAAATATTAGGACCAAAGAAAAAGAGAGAAGAGGAAAACAATAATAGTAATAATAATTTAAAAAGTGGAAGAGGAACCATATAAGAAACAGGAAAATAAATAAGTAATATGAGTAAAAAATCATAAAAAATACAGAGAGTAAGAATAAAAAAGGTGGAATAAAAACTGAAACAAGAAAAAATAGAATAAAATTGGATTAAACTAAAAGACTAGAAAGATGAGAAGAAAAGAAAGTAAAAAAGAAGAAAAAAAAAATGAAGACCAAACAAGAGGTAGAATGAAAGAAAAGCAAAGTAAAACAGAAGATGGAAAAATAGAAGGAAAGGAAAGAAATAAAGTGATTACAAAAAAATAAATCAAAGGAAACACAGAAGCAAAGAAAAGGAAAGGACAATAAAACAAAACAAAACACAAAGCCCAGGATAAACAGGATCCCCCCTTAGGTCCCTTGGGACCATCTCAGGCTGCTGTTGTTCATTAATCAATCACCCTGCAGCTTGTCCTCCAGAAGTGAGGTACCTGGTTTTAGTGAATAAAATAAAGAATTAAAAAAAAAAGATAAAATATAAACAATAATAGTTAAAAAGTCCTAAAACAAACAAACAAAAAAACCCCTCACTCTATACATTCCCTGTCATAAAGTACCATTTGAGTGCCTGATAATCTGGTGAATCAGTCTCTGAATCCCTTCTCTTAGGAAGTACCAGGAATCAAACCTCAGATTCATATGCAAGGCAGGAGTTGCTACACTGAGCTACACCCACTTCACAGGTTAAATAGGGTTCTGACACCTTATCTGGCTTTTCCCACCTCTGTTCCCTCAAGTGTGTTGGATTTCTAATAGTTTGCTGGAACCCTGCTGGCTGGGTATCTCGGTCTGATCTAGTTCCTCTCTCTCCCAGTGTGGCTGTGTGTGACAGCCTGTCTGGTGAGATCTCCCCTCCCTCTCCAAGTTTAGTGCTGGCTGGGATCTTTTTTGAGTTTCAAAGGGGATTTAGCTGGCCAAACTCACTGAAAAGAAACCACTCTCTGCCCTCTGCCAGACCCCTCTGTTCCTCCCTGGGAAGGCTCTTTCCCACTCAATTGGCTTTATTGGGCTAGGGGTTTTACCAATGTTATTTGCTTTGAGGGCAGGGTATATGTCCCATTCCTGTTATTGCCACTTTTATTCTTCAGTTTGGATGGACTTCAGGATGAAGAAACGTGACCTCAGTATAGTCATACATTATTTAATTACAGTTCAGCATTGCAGTTCAAACCTGGTTGGGGCAATGATGGAAACACCCCTTCTGTTGCAGCTTAAGCCTGGCCAAGGCACAAGCCTGGCTGAGGCACAGGCATGGCGTAGGTGCCAGGGGAAGTGCCGCCAGGGTGAAGATGGAGGCTCATGGCTCAGCACCACAGCTCTGCTCGGCATTGTAGTTCAGCTCAGCATCACAGCTCGATGTTCATCTTGCTGGGATGAAGATGGACAGTGCACTCAGGGCTTTGGGGCCATGCTTGATATAGGTTCACTGTGTTGCCACCCCTGGTGGTGGAGCCTCACATTGCAATGGTCTGATTGGCCAATCATGGGTCCTGGCAAAGGCACTAGTTAGGGTTTGAAGACAAGATTAGCATTTTGTGTTCATGAGGTATTCCAAGTAGGAGACATTGATTGACTTTATTGATTAGTGTAATGGATCCTATTGGTTGAAAAATCTCTTATCCTATTGGTTGACTAAGGATCCCTTATCTTATTGGTTGGCTCAGGATCCCTCTTCCTAGGAGTCCCAGCTCAGCTGCCAGCCCACTCTTTCAGTTCCCAACCACAGGGGCGAGTAACTCACCATTTTCCTTTGGTCTCTTTGGCTCTCTGTCCCTCTCCCTCTTGGACAATGTGCAGCACTCTCTTGCTCTGTGGATCTCCAAAACAGTTCCCTCAGGTAGCTTTTTCCCTTCCTCCATTGTTTTCTGTGAGAGAGTTGAGCTCTGTACTTCTGACTCTATTTTCTTTTAAATCTCTACTATTGATTTTTTCATCCCCATAATTTGTTATATTTCTTTTTATACTTTCAAATCTTCTTTGTCCTCACATGTCTTCTTAATATCCTTTACCTCTTTAGCATATTTTCCTTCATCTCCTTAAATTGATTTTGGACATTTGTTTGAACTTCTTTGATTAGTTGTTCCAAATTCTATATCTCCTCTGAAGTTTTAATTTGTTCCCTTGAGTAAGGCATATCTTCTGTTTCTTAGTATTGTTTGTAATCTGATGTCTAGGCATCTGATTATTTTGATGAGTTAACTCTGAAGGTCAATTTCTCCCTCTTGTCTAGGGTTTTATTGTTGATTGAAATTTTGTTAATGCTCTTCTTTGATCCTTGTTCCAAATTTTCCTGAATCTTTAGAATAGCCTGAGTTTAACCTGTCAGTGTTTTTCAGCTCTCTTCATCTGATTCTTACCCTGGATATGTGGTAGAATTTCAAAGAATGCACTTTTATGTAATTTTTTCACCACCAGGAGAAATCTTCCTTTTCTCAGTTCCTTCTCTGGGTATCTTGGTCTCTTCTCTTTGTTTATGTGCAGAATTTTCTTCCTCACTCCCAAGATTGTTAAAATTCTCTCCCTCACTCTGAGACCCACTTTCCTTACACTTTTCAGTTCTGGGACCCTCCATTCTAAAAGCAGTTCAGTTTAAGTCTTTTTTAACTTAAAAAAAAATATGTGAGGCTCTTCTGCCTCTAGTTTCTTCCCCATTAGGGTATCCTGCCCCACAGAGCTAGATGGGATCAATCCAGAAAGGTAGGTCACCCTTAAAATGTCCATTTTGTGTTTAGGGTATCCAGCCTACAGTAAATGGCTTGAGTGAGTACAGCACTTCGCCACCATTCTTCCTTGGTTTCTTTACTCTCTCTCTTTCTCTCTTTCTCTCTATCTTTCTCTCTTCTCCTTCCAGGAGGGCCTTTTATATGCAGTATTCCTCAGTAGCCAGTGTTCTCCCAAGGTCTCTTGGACTTGAGTCCTTTTGCCTGCATATGCAAGGGGTTCTAGCTCACTGCTCTGAATTCCTCTATGGTCTGTGTTCCAGGTGGGAAGGACTTACACCACTGCCTCTGGAGAACTCCAAGTTGCTAAAGACCAAGTGAAGGAAAGGGAAGAGGACTGACTGGCTTGGGAAAGAAGTTTCCTACCTAATATTTGTCTTTTTCTTCTATTCAGTATTTGAAGAGTCCTTCTCCAGTCATTACCATCTTCCAGAGTTTTAACAAGTGGAATTTGTCTTTATATTTGCTGAATCTCTGGGGAGGTTTTGTCAAGGGATTTCTTACATCACCAGGTTGATAGTATTACCCAAGGATGGCTTTTTAAGCTTGTAACTTTGAAAGCACTGGGAGGCACATGTACATTATATGTTGGTGTGTCAGTTAGAAGGCTCAATTTACATTCTAAGTTGAAGATTTTAATTAGATGGGCTTCACAGTGAGGACTTGGGGATGCAGAGGTATTTCTCTGACACAAGTAACATCAATTATGCTAGTACTTGGGAATAAGTTTGAGGACAGCAGAGGAGAGAAGTAATACACATTGTAATCACTTGAAGTATATTTTAGGGAAAGCATATGGGTTATGGTGGCATAGTTTAAGGATTTTGATTTTAAAACTACAGAGTCTATGCTTTAGGAGCTCTTCGGTTTTCTTTACATTGTCAACATGATGAAGGAAGAAGATTAAGCAGTGGTGGAATGACCATCTGGCAGGAAAAGGGTAGAACCAGGAGGTGGTGTGGTATGGCATGGTATGGTCTTTGATGGACCTTCACATTCTCATTCACATGCTCAAGAAATATTTATTGAGCACTATGTGTCAGGCTCTGTGATGGGATGAAGATACAATGCATTTCACAAAGCATCTCCCCCTTAGGTGCTAATACTCTAGTGGGAATGGAAGGCATGGAAAAGTAAACAGTCCATGGTGATAAAGTATAATAAGTGGTAGAATAGGAATAAAACTAGGTAGCTTGTCCCAGTATGTGAGAGATCAAGGAAGGATTCTTAGAAGTCTGCATCTAAATTGAATTCTAAAGGACAAATACTGAAGGAGGAGAGCATGTCTAGTAGGAAAAAAACAACAACAGAATATGCAGATTCTTTAAGACAAAAAGCATGGTATGTGTAAGATATTACAAGGATTTACTCTGTCTGAAACACAGAACAATGACTTGGAGGGAACACAAGGAGCAGACGGTGTGAAGATTTAACAGTGGATGTTATACATCTTGCTAAAGATTGTGTTCTCTTCTGTGGACAAGTGAGAGCCAGGATCGAGTTTTGAGCAGGGGAATGACATAATGAAATCATCCTGGTCGCGGTTGCAACATGTCTGGAAAAACTCTGTATATAGGGAGACCACTTAAGAGGCCAATACAGTGATAAAGGTAAGCAATGAGAGTAGCCACAGCTGAAATAATGGAGTGGTGATGGGGTTAAGAGGGTTAATTCTAGAATTAATAAGCAAGTATTTTTCTTACTGGTGGGGGTTATGTTTATCATTTATCATACAGGACCTGGATTCTTCAGGCCCTGTAGCTTACATGACCCCACCTCCCCCCAGGGTTCCCAGCCTTACAGTGGTTTGTTTACCCCTGGCCAGGCCAGTGAGATTCTTCTCTAATTTTTTAGTAATATAGGAATGGATGCATCACAATAACTGGGCCAATTAATATTGGAGTTTGACTGAAATGCCATATAAATATTGATAACTGATGAGAAAAATTACTAATAATCAAAGGAAGGAGCATGAAATGGATTCACAGATTATGGCAGAATCAAGAGTCAATGTAGTCTTTGATATACTGAGAGAGGTGCTTGATTCTATTTCATATTCCTGCTCTTAACCTACCAAATCTGAGAAATGCTGTAATAGCCACACATTTTTTGGCTTGAGCTTGTTACAGTGAATTTATGTTCCTAGACAACAGACAGCTTTTGCTGGAATATTTACCTTTATCGCATCTCGTGCCTGCCTTTCAGCATTATTTTGGGACTTGTGTTAGTCAGTCAAGGAGGTGCTGATGCAAGGTACCAGAAATCTGTTGGCTTTTTATAAAAGGTATTTATTTGGGGTAAAAGCTTACAGTTACAAGGCCCTAAAGAGTCCAACTCAATGTACCATAAGAGGTACTTCCTCACCCAAAGTCAGTTGCCATATGTTACTTGTTAAAGCAAGATGGCAGGTGACACCTGCGAGAGTTCAGCCTTCCTCTTCCCTCTTAAGGCTCCACGGGTTTAGTGTCTTCCAAATTCACTGTAGGCTGGCATAGGGTTCATCTCTCTTCCCAGGGCTCATTTCTTTCTGGGCTCGGTTGCTGTGCTCTCCTTACAAAGTCAGCTGTAAACTGTCAGGTGAATGGCACATCTCTTTCCAGGGACTCTGCTGTGTCTATGGAGCTGCCTATCTTCCTCTGTGTATCTACTTTTGTGGTCTTGATTTGAGTATCTGTTTATATAGCCCACCAAGGGGGAAGGGACTCAACCCTGCATGCTCTAATGATGGGGTTGAATCAAAGTCCTAATCTTAACATAATCAAGTAAACATAAAGCCTTTGAATTTAATACAAAGGGCATTATGACCAGAGGAACAGATCAGGTTATGAACGTAATCAATATCTCTTTTTGGAATTGATAAATAATCTCAAACTGCCATAGGACTCTACTACATAATTTAGGATCCATGCAGGGCTAAATGGGCTGCATGACAAATCGGTGTGAGCTTTTAGCTACTCTATCCCTTTTGTTTATGTCTGTCTTGATGTATGTATGTGAAAGTGAGGAAATAGCATACCCCTTCCATGACCATAGATTTTGTACTCCATTTTTCAGAATTTTTAGACAGTGGATATGTCAGTTCTCTGAAAATCTGTATTTCCATTTATGAAAAGGTTATAAGATTGACCAAAGCATATCCACCTAGCCCATAAGAAACTTTATGAAAGGGCAAGATGATGCATTATTCAAAATACATCACATTAGTACTGATCATATTGTCCTAGGAGATGAGAACACGGCTTTAGTTGTGGAATGTACCATCAGAAGTGATTGTTCCATTTGATGGTAAGAGAGAAAAAGTATGAACACTGCTCAGATTTAATTTCAAATTTGAGTCTTTCCAGATGAAATAGGCTCCTACAGTTTGAAGACACTGAAACTGGTAAATGGATCTGAAAGCATCTTAGAGCTCCTTGTTGACACCACATGGTCATAAACCCTTCAGACTCTTGCAAGGAGGTCATAAAGCAAATTGCTCCTTCACAAGTAAACCGATTAAAGGGAGACAGAGCTTAGACATCTTGGAGCCTAAGGAGGGTATTTCAGGGAAATGATGCTGCTTTTCTAGAACAAATGATAAATTTTTGTTATGTGTGAGAAACAGATTTGTTCTCAGGAATATTGTCCAGGGGACAGAATAGGAATTCCATTGATCTATTTTCATTGACACTGGGCTAGGTATTAAAAGATGTAGGATTACTAATCTGATATTAACTGGGTAACCTTGGGCAAGTAACCTAACCACTCTGCTTGTCTTTTCTTATTTGAAAATGATAAGGCCCTTTCATTCAATAGACATTTTTGAGAAAATATTGTTAGCCAGTTACTTTCACATTTGTTATCTAGTTTCACTCACACAAGAATCCCATGAACAAGTTGTTACTATTCATTTACACTATTAAGGAATCTGACATTCAGAGAAACAACATTGTCTGAGGTAATACAATTGGTAAGTGGCGGAGGCATGATTTAATCCCAACTTTCCAAGTCCAGTGTTATTCCTGCTAGGGTAAACTGCGTTCCTTATGCTTCGATTGCATTTATTAATGTATGTAATTATATTTAGCTCATAGGAGTTATTGTCCAATTTTGTGGGTGCATGTTTGTCTTCCCAACTAAACCACAAACTCTTCAAAGTTAAAGATCATGATGTTTATGTCTTTGATATCTTCCTCTTCACTGCCACAATACAGAATACTGATTGTATTAGTCAGTCAAAGGGATGCTGATGCAAAACACCAGAAATCTGCTGGGCATTATAAAGGGTATTTATTTGGGATAAGAGCATATAGTTACCAGGCCATAAAGCATAAGTTACTTCCCTCACCAAAGTCTATTTCGACATGTTGGAGCAAGATGGCTGCTGACATCTGAAAGGGTTCAGGCTTTCTGGGTTCCTCTGGGCTCAGCTCCTCTGTTTCCTCCACAAGGACAACTGTAGACTATTAGGCGAACAGCTCTGTCTCTTTACCTGGGGGGTCCAGCTTAAGACTTCAGCATCAAACTCCAACATTAGAAACCTGCAGCTCCGTCCTTTGTCATGCCTTTTATCTGTGAATCCCCACCCACCCAACAAGGCATGGGGACTCAATGCCCTAATGATGCAGTCCAATTAAGCCCTAATCATAACTCAATCAGGCCCAGGTACAGATCCGATTACAAACATAATCCAATATCTATTTTTGGAATTCATAACCAGATCAAACTGCTACACTGATCTTTATTAATTTTTTCATTCATCAATTCAACAGGTAACAAAATATTAATCAAATACCTGTTTTGTGGCAGGAACTGTTCTAGATGCTAGGAATATGTTAGGAAGCAAAAGAGGTGTTATCCCTGACCTCACTCACCTTATATTCTGGTGGTAGGAGAAACAAATACATAATAAATGGCATAAATTATGGAACTTGTTAGCAGGTGATAAGCACAATAAAAAAGTAGATCAGATTAGGGGGGAATGAGAATATGGAAGAAAAGGTCAGTTTGTAATTTTAAATAGGGCCATCAGGGTGAGCTTCATTGACAGTTGCATATTTGTTATCTAAACTCACTTAGTAATGTTCTCTAACAACTTTAAGGCTTTGATTTTGCTTATGTATAAGGGAGAAATGACACCAGGCTTTGGCCTTAAGCCAGAATTCACAGACACACAGTCATTTCTCAGAAGAGAACTTTAGATTGATGTCTTCCATATTCATCATTAGAAATACCAAGGGTATAAGGTGGAAGTGGCCAAGGTGTAACCTGAATTTATGTCTTGCTTTCTAATGCAGACAGCTCAGCATCAGGGTGCAGGGCTTAAGGTAATGCTGACCTTAGCTAGAAAAACATGAGTCTATGAGCCTCAAAGATGCATAATCAATAACAAGGTAACTGGCTACAGGGGCTTTTACACATCTGTCAGCTAAATCAGAACCCTAAAGGGCAAATGTTGCTCTAAAGAACATCAGCCAGATTTGTGGTGCTGACTCAAGGAGTTTGGATCCATAAACCAATGCATTCATTATAAGGAGACATTGGCATGACAATTTTTCATTGGTGACAGTCACAATCCTGTTTCAGTTTGGTTTTCTAGTTGATATTCATGGAAAAGTGTTGGATTGGCTGGACTGTCATCAGAGATCATTTAATTTTATTTTATGCTTTCTTTTTATTTTTGTTCCTACTGGTATATAATACCTGTCTTCATGGTCTCCATTTTTCCACTATTTACTGCTTGCCTTTTTTCTTACCCTTCCTTTCTTTCTAAAAGTTATACACTTTGTTTCTGGCTTTCCTTCTCTTTAGTCTTCATCACTGTTCTTTTTCCCTTCCTTTTTTCTTCTTCTCTTCCTTAAATATTTACTAGCCATCTTCTGTGTACTAGGTCAGGTACTAAGCTTGTGTGCTGCATAACAGTGGGAAAAAATAGAGAAACTTCCTTTTTGGAATCTGTTGTCTACAGTAAGAGGCAGATATTAAATTAGTAAACCCATGAATAAATTTGTACTAACAAACTGGTAAATATAATAAGAACGAGGATACTCTAAGAGAGAAAAACAGGGAGACTTGTGGTAGGTAACGGTTGGATGTTCTGCTGAGAATTGAAGGAAAGGAAGGAGCTATCCAGACCAATGGTGGGGGTGATCTTCTGGAGGGAGGGGAGAAAGGCTTTGGGGATGGCAAGAGTTTGGGGCAAGAGGAACTGTTCCAAGGCCATTGTGTCTATATCACAATGTGGGGGCAGAGCTTGGCAATAGGAGATTGGAGATTCCAGAGGCCTTTTTTCTTCTCCCTCATTTCTTCTTATCTGTTTAGCTTAGACATGAATAAGCTATTTATCTGAACATATTCTTTGGTTTTTTAGCTTTCTGATTTGGAAAAATGAGTACAAAATGGGCATATTACCTGTTAACAGAATATGCTGAAAGTGGAGGAAAAAACAAAGCAAAACAGAACATGAAGCCTTTAATGAGGGTACCAAAGAATTCTAATAGAAAACAACCAAAAGTGGCTACTAGGGTTCACTGTGGCACGTGAATTAGCCTGGTTGCTAAGATACACAATGTGCATATGATTCATAGTTACCAGAGTTACAGATCTGGGCAGGATACACAAATGTGTGTACTGTGTATAGTCTATGTTGAAGGATAGAATTTATGCTTAATTCACAATTAAATCTTTTCCCATACATTTAAGAATTTCTTCTAGTATTTTATTTCAGTATTCCAAGTTGCTCTGTTAATTACATGCCTCTTTCATGCTTTCTTTCTGAAAGTGAGTTTTCTTCATTCTTTAGAGAACAATTAGGATATTATGTATATTAATATATATATATAATAGACAGGGAAATTGGATATTATGTAGATATACCATAGATGGGGAAATTGGTTTATGTTTTAGTGATTCTATTTTGCCTGGCTCATTGTAGATGAGTGATCTAGATATAAAATATATGACAAAACTTAATATGGTATGGCAAAACTTAATGCAGAGATATAAAATTGTCATGTCATGAGCTAGATCATGGCAGAATTATATGTAGGTACTAGCAACAAAATATGTATGCAATCTCGGAAATAAATATGCATTCTTTCTAGATGCAACACTGTAGGTAGACGGCTTTACACAACTTCTGAAGACTTATTTTGCCCAAAATATGTATTTTCAGCAAAATATTTTAGAAAATGACTTCCCATTACAATTTTTCCTAGAAAGTGAATTTAATTCACTGAAAGTTAATGAGAAAATAAATTCACCATTCATTGGCCTACGTTCTTAAAAAGGTATTAGAAAACAACCCTAAAAATTATCTGGTACTATAAAGCAAATATAATGTGAAAAAAAATTGACAATGACATTGTAGAAGTTTGGCATTATTTATGAATTCCATAAATAGATATTGGATTATGTCTGTGAACTGGTCTGGACATTTTAAGTTGTGTTGGAGTCAGAGGTTTCATTTTTAGTTGATTAAATAATGGTTAAGGTTTTGATTGGGCCACATCAGTAGGACACTGAGTCCCTGTCCACCAAGGGAAAATGAAAAGGTACAGGAGTTAGTTGGAGTTTTGAGCTGGAGCCTGGGAAGTTAGCACACAGAGGAGCAGAGTAGCTGAGCCCAGAGAGAATTGAGCCCAGGGAAGAGACAGAATTGGTTACCTGGTTATCTACAGCTGGCCTTGTGGAGTGAGCAGGACAGCTGAGCCTGGACAGAAACAAGCCCTGGGAAGACAGGAACCCAGGAGGCATAAGCCCTGGCAGACATCAGCAGTCATCTTGCTCCAACATGTGGCAACAGATTTTGGTGAGGGAAGTAACTTATGCTTTATGGCCTGGTAACTGTAAGCTTCTACCCCAAATAAATACCCTTTATAAAAGCCAAAAGATTTCTGGCATTTTGCATCAGGCCCCCTTTGACTGACTAATACAGACATTAAGTAGCTGTATAAATGTAGCACATTTGAGCTTTGTAACAAAGAAGGAGCTATCAAAAGGAATATGGAGTCACAGAACATAGGATGGGTTTGGGGGTAGCAAATAATAGATCAGTAAGAGATAATGCATATCAGAACTAAGGTATTAACAATGGAAATGGAGGATGATATTAAGGAGAGAGTGTGTAGTGGCTGGTTAGATTTGGTGGATTAAGAAAAGGGAATAATTGAGGATGATTTATATGGTTCTGCTTTTTGTGATTCATTGTGAAACATGAAGAAAGTCAGTTTCATTGGGAAGACAGTACATTATGCAGTAAACATGGTGGGCTTGATGCTGGGTATCAGGAGGAAAAACTTCAGTCGGGAGCTAAGTTTATAATACTGGAGATTGGTGAAAAGTTCTGGGTTTATATAATGGATTTAGAATGCCTAGCATATAAGTAGATAGCAGATCAAACTATGGTAGTCAGTGGGAGCACTGAGGATTTTGTATACCTACAGAATCATAGAGTTGTAATTTGGTATAATAGGAAGAGCATTGGGCAAACAATTATAGAGCAGGCACAATTCTATCATATAACTAGTCATTTAGGCAAGTCAGCTAGCCCAGTTCCTTACAAAGTGATTCTCAGAGTAACTCTCTTTCCTTCCTTAGAAATTTGCTGCAAGAATAAGTATAAGTGAAATATCTTTCAAAGTCAAAAATATAAGGTAGTTTTTATCCCCTCCCTTCGTCCCTCTCTCCCTTCCTTCCTTCTGTCACCAATAAATCTCTCCATTATCTTCCATGAGGAAATACTTATGGGAAATATGATAATGTCTAAAACAGTTTCTACTTTCAGAGAGTCTGCCAACTACAGCATTGGGTAAAGGATGTTAAGTGATGATGACAAGAAGGAAAAAAACAAAGACAAGTGAGCAACTAATATAATACAAAACAGAAGTAAATTATTACTAGATTTTGATCAGGCAATGTGTGACATGAAGAAAAAATAACAGCAATTGATTGCAACCAGAAAGAGACAGGCTTGGACCTTGAAGTATGAGGATTTTAATAGGTAGAGAATTAAGTGAGGGTGTTTCAGAATGAGGAATATTAATAAAACTACATTTATTGGGTGCTTCTCAAGTGTCTGATATGCTAAGTTCCTTAAATGTAAACATGAATTTATTGTGCATTGTAAGTGCAAGTGTAAATAGAGTGGAGATCATGATTTAGTCCCTGCACTGCATTTGACCTACAGGAAGGATCATGATGTCCTCAGCATCACATTGTTTTAGATAAGTGAGCAGTATATTCCTTCCTGTCCATAATCACATTTGCCCAAACAATTACATTGTCTTCCACATCACCCCTGCCATTTCCTACTCACAGAGGATGAATCAAGAAGAGATGAACAGCTGACCCAGGACTGACTCAGCTATAGGTTGGTCAGCCAATTATAATTGACGTGGCCTGGTTTGAAAAGCTAAGTAAATCAGATCCTCTATGCCAGAAATGAAACTCTGAGGAGGCTGACTGACTTGTAGGTATTAGAGTTGGAAGGTCATGTAGACTTGGGCATTCAGGTTATCAAGTGAGATATGAACAATGAGAATGAGCAGAAGCAATTGATCATCACAATAGGGAAAATGGAGTAACCCGAGGAAAAATTTAGAGACACTATGAATGTGAGAGACAGAATAAAGAAAAACCAGACAGGCCCAATTACGTGGGAGCAAGTAGGTTTTACTTGTACTAACTTATTTAATCCCCATAAATGATTATTTATTAATAGTAGAGGCTTTTATTAGGACCAGTTAAAAATGATAAAAATTATAAAACAGAGGCTTTGGTAGATTACACAATTAATACATTTTGGTGCCCAAACATGAATCAGGTTGTCTTACTCTCCTGCACATGCACTTTTATTACCCCTTCCTTTCTAATAAGCCTTTCCTTAACCTTGCTTGGGTAAATGTCCATTCATCACAACTAAAAGAACCATGAATAGGAATCAATTAATGACCTGAAGATCATTAATTATTCTTGAAACTCTTGCTTTAAAAAAAAAGTACTACCTTACGTATTATAACAAAATAGGATCTTACAAACTGTAATAGAGAATATAAAATCTCTATTTTTTGAGAACATTCAATAAGAAAGAGGAAATTTTGTCTTGGCTTTGTCTGGCTTCTTTCAGGTCTACAATTATGTTTCTAAGGAGTAAGCAATTATTATAATAGCTACTGGAATTGCTTGAATTCCAGAGGCACTGTGGCTCATTTAATTCATTCAAACAATATTTATTTATTGAGCCTTTATTAGGTGCCAGATGCTGTGCTAGGTCCTAGGGACTCTGGCCTTGTGGACTTCACAGTTTAATAAGAAAATAAGACAATGGAAACAGATCTTTGTCAGATACAGTAGGCTGAATTTTGAACCTCAATGAAAGACAATTTTTAGATCTTAATCCACATTCCTCTGTGTGAACCCATTTTTAAATAAGACCTTTTTGTTATTTTTAGTTAAGAGGGGCCTTAATCTGTATTACTGATGCCTTATAAAAAGCTTGATGGGAAGCAGATTTGGCTCAACTGATAGAGCATCCATCTACCATATAGAAGGTCCAGGGTTCAAACCCAGGGCCTCCTGACCCATGTGGTGAGCTGGCCCACATGCAGTGCTGATGCGTACAAGGAGTGCCGTGCCATGCAGGGGTGTCTCCTGTGTAGGGGAACCCCACATGCAAGGAGTGTACCCTGCAAGGAGAGCTACCTCGTGCAAAAAAATTACAGTCTGTCTAGGAGTGGCACCGCATACACAGAGAGCTGATGCAGCAAGATGATACAATGAAAAGAGACACAAATTCCCGAGAGCCACTGACAAGAATGCAAGTGGACACAGAAGAACACACAGCGAATAGGCACAGAGAGCAGCCCGAAGTAAGAGAAAAAACCCAGGAGGAGATTAAGGACATCACTATGTGACAAGAGACATAGATGCAAGCCAAGGAAACCCAGGGGTTGCCACAAGCCAGCACCAGAATGCTACAGAATTCAGGGAGAAACTTGATTTTGGATGTCCAGACTCAGAAATTGAGAAACAATACATTCCTTTCAGTAAGTCAGCCAGTGTGTGGTACTTGTCATAGCAGACTGGAAAACCGAGACATCATACTATTGAATAAGAATTATTAACAAAGTTTGAAAAAAGTGCTGTTCATGAGGGGAAGAGTGACTATGCCTGGGATGATCACAGACTGTCTCACAGAGGAGACAACATTAGATTTGGATATGAGAGAGAGAGAGTAGAAGTTCTCTAGGAAGAAATTCTCTAGGTAGCAGGTGCAAAGACCATGAATTATGGAAAGGTATGGCTTAATTTTGGCATGGTGAGCTATGCAGTGTGGCAAGATCAGTGTACTCTAAACCCTCTAAGAAATCTTTGAGTATGCATCCCAAAAAGAAATATTTATATTTATTTATGATTCTATACATGTACTGTTACAAATTATGTACATTACAAAATATTCCTCCAGAGTAGTTTGAAATGAGATTAAAAAGAAATATTTTAAATTAATTTTTTTATTTTATTTCAAGTACAAAATGTCTTTGCTCTTCTTAACATAATTATTAGTGATAATATTTTAGAAACTAATGTAAGAGAGTATGATTTATTATTTTCAAAAATATTTCTTTAAAATTATGATCTAGTTATTTAAAGATCTGATTCTACAGTTGGTATATTTCAATACTTTAATGAAGGTCAAGACAAAAGTAGTTCAGAAATATGTGGTATCACCATCAACCCATTTATTAAATATTAGTAGAATTTAATTTCTTTTCACACATACATGGTTCTGAAATTCTGATTTATTTTCTGATATGCAACCCCGTGAATTTCTTGAATCCTGTTTTGAAGACCACCAGCCATTTCTGAGAGGGCACAGGGTGAGTACCAGCCTGACTGGCCGTTGACCAAGGACTCCACAATGACTACACCCCAAATTGTCATATTGAGGAAATCAGCATCAGCCACAAGAATATCATTTCTGGGAAATGAGGGGTGAAGAGATGTGACAGAAAGGCAACACAGAGTTCCTATTTCACTCACTGCTTTTGAATAGATATTGTATCATGAATCTTTAGTTTAACTTCCCTATGTGGAATAAAATAGAAAGAAGAATCTGACCCTGTGACCGGAATGGTATCAGCTTCTGTATGAGCTCTGCACATATTCCTTGACCATTTCTTGATGCCGGCTTGATTTTCAAGGCCAGCACCAACATCTTTGCCTGAGGGCTGTCCTTGGATTATCAGAACACAGAACATGCCTGGTCTGAGCTTGAGGTCATCCGGAAGTACCAGAGAAGTAATACCTCCCTGGAGGCAGCCCTAAAACTACGACTGGTGTGGGGTGTTTATCCAGCAACTTAAGACAGTGGGCTGGGTCATTCTGAGGTATGAGTTTTGCACTATTACCCAGAATTTGCCAGTGGGATTAAGTTTTAGTCTTCAACAGTGGGAGCTGGTCTTTTTTTCTCTATATTCATCCTTACCCAGTTGTTGTCCACATACCTTCCAAAAATCTACATGCTCTCAGTATTCATCTCAGCATCTGTACCGGGGGAAGCCTCACTAATTCAGACTATTAGGCTTCCTATAAATTTTTAAAGCAGGTTTATTGAGATATATTCACCCCATACAATCTATCCACAGTGTACAATCAATGGCTTTAGTATAATCATATAGCATTGTGCATATATCACCACAACTTTTCTAATACTCCAAGAAGAAAAATCCCTTAGCAGTCACCTCTCAATCCCTCCATCCTCCTCTAGTGCTATATAACACTAATCTAATTCTGTCTCTATAAATTTATTTATATTTTCATTTTTTGTAAGTAGAACCAAACAATAGGTAGTACTTTATGTCTGCTTTCTTTCACTTGGTATAATGTTTTTTAATTGTAACTTTAACTGAGAGAATTTGTAGGTTTACAGAAAAGTTCTGTAAAAATATAACATTCCAGTATATTCCTCTATATGGGACACTTTGCGTTATCATGACAACTTTGTTTAACTGATGTAAGAATATTAAAATATCACTGTTAATGATAGTCCATAGTTTATATTAGGTATATTTTTTCCTCATATACCACCCTATTTCTAACACCCCATAATAGTGTCATATTCCTATGAACTTTTATTGGGATTGGAATAACAAAGATATGGGAGCTGCAGAAACTCTGACTAAAATGTGAGGGTCCTGGGGAAACCAAGGAAACATATATTACTTTAAAAACCATTGTATCCAGTTTGGGTCTAAGAACTGGAGACTGAGTCTTCAATGAAGATTTCCTTTGGACATGAACCTGAGCCCAGTTAACTGGGGTTATCTTTGAGTCTTCTCACAAGGACTTCTTTCATATTACTTCGAGTTATCTGGAATAAGATTTTTGGAGCACAGCTAGCATACAAGTGAGGAAGTTTAATGGTTTCTTAAAGATCTCCCCTATATAAAAAGTAGAAATAATTCTATTACTCCCCTCTTCTGAATTTTCAGAATCTCCCTTTCAAATTATTACAATTTTTCCACTTATGTTGAGGTCTCCTTTCTTTTATACCTCTATATTCTTTAACTAAACAAGAATAATTGCTGGTAAAGAATCTTAACTTGTTTTTGATGTTTTCCCTTTCTCCTAGTTTGTCTTTCTCTCCATCTTTGTCTGTCAAATTTTTGCCTATTCTTTAGAGACCATTTCATATTACACCTTTGCCATGAGCTTATTTTGATCCACCCAAGCAAGCTTTTCCTTTGGACATCATTTTATTTCACTTTTGTGGCAGATTACATTCTTTTTCTTTATATATTTGTTATTTGCATATTTGTTTTATTTTCCTGCTAGCTTCAGAGTTCTTTGAGGATCTAGACTCTATCCTTTAGTTCTTTATTTCTCCTGACCTGGTGTCCTGTACATCATATGTCAGGGCATATTTGCTGAATAGGTTAGCTAAAAATTCTGCAAGAAAGGTGAGAGAAATTTTCACATCTAACCAGAAAAAATACTTCCTGATTGTGGGATTATGCTCTACTCAAGTCTGTTTGACAAAAAAAAAACAAAAAACAAAAAAAAACAGCTTTTAAGTGTTTAATAAGAAAAGAAAGAAAAAAGAAATTTGAATTTTTTTGCAAAATAGCACTGTTGACCATACAGAATACTTGTTTAAAAAAGATAAAAAGGCAGACAATCCTGCTAGAGTTACTAAAAATTTTATTTTCTTTCCACAAATCTTTGACAAAATTTGCAATGAAAAACAGTGAGAGTCTTGTTAGCCTAGTAGGAGTTCTTTTGTAACAATCTCTGTTTTCCAAATTGCCTTCTCAGTCACTCTTGCCCACAGTCTTAAATAGCTCATCCAATGTATAGTGACTTGCTGAGGTGACTAGAAGAACTAAAACTTTATTTGGGTTTGGGGTATCTATGCCTCTTCAGTCTTTCAACTCTGAAGAATGCTTTTTCTTAGCCGTTCATAAGTATGTTGACATGGTCTGGCAGGGGATGAGTTGCTGCTGACAAGGGTAGGATTTTCAATTTGGATTGGTGATATTCTACACTGAGATGGCTATATAAGCCAGCAGCATGAATTATAACCTGCCAAATCAAGGGACTCATTTGAGTATGCACTTATGCATCTTTCTTATGAAGTATTTGCCTGCTGTGTACAAAGTTCTTTTATTAGAATTTTTAGGTTCCATGAGTTAGTCAGCAATATTTATTATATAGCTTCTGGGTAAAGAATATGAAGCATAGTATCAGGAGCTGTGACACATATTCAGAAAATGAGGAACTGAGCATACATCATGTATCATGGGTTATATTTGGAAGAAAAGTTATCAACCTCCATGTTTGAGATAGCCAAGTCAGGAGCTTCCCAGTTACAAAGGCTTGTGTGGGAAACCTCACAATGCCTGCTTCATCCTTGGTACTTTATGGTGCATTCGTAAGGCAAGGGTTGACATAATCTGAACCTCATATTTCCAGGACCCTAGACTGTGGGTTTTGACTGGTTAATGATCTATGGTTGCCCAGAATGATCTAAAGTCCAACAGCAGTTTACTAGACTACATGTCTGTTAGTTGAATCAGACACAAACTCAGGATCCTTAAACAGGCAATTAGACAGAAAGAGTAGGGAGAATAGCTATAGTGCTGGGGAAGAGCACAGTCACTGATGGTCAGGCCTGAGTGGGGAGCAATCAGTGCACACTCTGAAAGGGCAACCGTCTATTTGAGCTTCTGTTTAGATTTCCAAACTGGCACTAGACTCCAAGAAATAATACTCTGCAGAATTCATAGGTGTTCTCTTTCTGTCTCTCAGATGATTCTTGAGATCCATCTAGTGCAAGATCAAATCCATTAAAGCATATTTACTGCTTCCATCTTCCTTTTCTTTCTTTCCCACCCCTTCACAGTGCTTTTAGAGATCACCTCCTAAATAGACTGATTATTTCAGTGCCAGCTTTTGGGGGAAACTAAACCGATATACTCTTCTCTTTGAATCATCATATTGTACCTTTTTTAGGAAGTAAGAACTCTAGAACTAGTGCAGGGCACAGCTATTCAAATGGATATCAAATCTTCTGCCACTTTATAGAGCCGCCGTGCCTTTTTTTTAGGGACCGAGGCCAGGGATTGAACCCTGGATATCATATATGGGCAGCTGGCACTCAACCACCGAGCCACATCGACCCCTGAGTTGCTTTCTTTGTTTGTTTGCTTGTTGTTTGTTTTATTAGGAGGTACCGGGGACTGACCCAGAACCTCCCATGTGGGAAGCAGGAGCTCAACTGCTTGAGTCACATCCCCTCCTAGCACTGCCATTTTAACAGAGATTTCCTGGGCAGGAAAGTGAGGACTTGAAAACACTCCTGGAAGTTGTTTTGGTGGCTAACACTTTCAGATCAGGCCTCTTGAACTGAGCAAGAGAATTCTCATGTGTTAAAACATTATGACCAGCTCTTTTTAATTAGTGACCTATTACTATAGTTAAATATCAAAGTTGTAATTTTATTGAAATGGACCATGTTTTTATGCATGAAATCTTGTATTAGAAATGCTTAATTATCTGTCTCCACTGTTGGCTGGCTATCCAATTGCAATTAATTTTCTTTTTGAAAAACTCTTATTGCTAAGATTTGGCAAAATATTTCAAATCAGTTATATTAAGTAAATTTTTTCTCACAAAATAACAAAATCAGTTATAAATTATGAGCACCAATTAGGGAACATTGTGTTTTTGGTCACAAAATCTGAAGGGAAAAAAATGACAATTCGATTCACAAGTCTACTCATTTACACTAGCAATAGCTTTTTCAACCTACACTAAAGAGAGGGGCTCAAAATGTGTTGGCAAGTAAACAAATGGGATCCTTAGGGAATGGACACTTAAGACAGTCTTGAGAAGTTCTGCTAAGCACTCGGGGTGCCAAATCTGTTTTCTAGATAATTAATTGTATAATACTTTTGACTTTTTTTTTTACACAGTACCTCTTTCCCTATGAGATAGACCTGTCATTTAGAACCACATGTAGTTATGCCTTAAGTTGAAGAATATATAATATATGTGTAAAATAACATTCTCAATTAGCAAGATGTGGATGTGACAGATCACATCTTATTTGCAGTTTTTCAAATGAAGGTTGATTTTTTAAATTCTGCTTTAATTACTGATAAAGGCTGAGGATCTTAATTTTGCCTTGTCTCACTAATGACACTAATGTATTTTGAACATTAACTATGTTAAAAAATGTTCTTGGTAAAAATTTCCTACACTTGAAAAATTAAAATCAGATTGGTATTTTCATACAGGTTTCAAGCTGCTTGGATGTGAGTGTGTGTTTTGCCTGCCTCTTGGGGTCTTTAGTATTTTGTCTTCCCTAGTCGTTGCTCCTGCTGCCTTCATTATCCACAGCTCAGTGAGGTGTCAGCACTTTCACTTTCACAGGGAACAGACAACTCATTCCCCTATCCCTTTTTCTGCATAGCCAACTACTAGCAGCAAGTGACTTTAATAGGGGATATGTGTCTTTATTCATTTGTGGATCACAGCATCTGTATAATGCAAACTACCGTTATGGGGGGGGGTATGTCTCATTGTTCTCACATAATTCTACTGTTATCAGTTTAATTGATCCTGTTCTTGTCAGAAGGCAATTTGTGTCAGCCTGCACAAAAGGAGACAGCCAGGAAAAGGCTATACACTTTAGTGCCAAGTTATACACTTTTACAGAGCTGCTGTCCAACAGATTTATATCCTTTAGCATTATGCAGGGAATGGGGGAAAAAGATAAGAGTTAAGAGAACTATTTTCTCAGTAGGCCAATTAGATGAAGGAGTTGGATGTGAAGAATGAACAAGTTGGACCTCTCAGTGCAACTATCTAAAATGCAATTTAACAGCTATTATATAGAATATCATTACTCATGAGTAATGATCAGTGGAAAGTTCACTTTAACACTTAGAAAAGATATTGTGGTGTTACAGAGTTTATGTAAAAATGTTTCAAGTGTGCATAGTTAACCTAATAAATCACCCTCTTTGATGGGGGAAGAAAAGAATTTGTGACTACTTTTTGCCTAAACTGCAATTTAAGGACAGGGCTTTATCTAAAGAAAAATATATAAGTTTGATGAAACTTGATACAGCTTAGGTTAAGACTAGAGTAGTATAGAGTATCTTATCCATCTAACAATGTTCTTAACTATCTTTGCAAGTTGCTGGTTAATTTCAAGTGACAGACTCATCCTTACTCTTCTTTTCCTTTGCTCTTTTCTTTGCTCCATTTTACATAGGTTGAGCACTCATTGTAGATACACTTTTTTGGGTATGAATAAAAGATAAGTTATAGCCCATGACCATAAATAACTTAAAATTATTGCTTGTGTGAATTTCTTCCTTGGAAGAATGTGAATGACAGTCAAGTATTGGAAATAAAGTTGGGAGGTAAGGGAAGAATCTACTTTGGCCCTAGGAAAGAGAGACAGCTCTTTTAGACATAGATTTAAATTGAAAGTATTTATTAAGGAGAATGTAACATGAATATTTCCCTATACTTGATTCTCCATCCACTCAATTTTTGAGTACACATAGACATGCATGAGTTGTTTTCTCATATTTATCAAGATAACATTGATTGCTAAATAAAATACACATAGGCTAATGCCTCAATTCCATTTTATATCTTCATAGTCCTGAGCAGGCAGTGAACGCAAACTTTACCCAGCAAGAATGTGTTTGTATTGAATGAGAAGATAATTTGCACTAGAAATAGTTACTAGAAGATAATCTGTGCTTAAAATGTGCATTTATGCTCTGATAACATTTCTTTTTAATTTTATAATCTTTCTAAAAATATCAGTTATTTTTAAAAGTACAGACTTTTGAAAGACTTGTTTCCCATGATACACACACACACGTTGGAGAGAATAAAATTTACCATATTAACTAATGTATCCCTCCTCCTTTTTTTTTTTAATATGTATTACTGCATGACCTGCCTTTATTCCACCAGATAGATCAAGAGACATATAATAGCTCAAGGGAGTTTTGTCGTAGTAGAGAACAGAAGATGAGTCAAATTTTTACCTTTTGAATAAAAAATATTTAGAAAAATACATGATGAGTAAGAGCCAGATTTTGCCCTTGCTCCATTGTAGAATATCTGAATGCAGGAGTGAAAACAGATGGCTGCAAGGAGAGGGAAGATTGCTATGTCACTCATGGGTTGTTGAAAAAGGCCCATTCTCCATCACTAATTGCCAAATACAGGGAGCTGATAGACCCTCCACCTGTAGACAGATATGGCAAACTTAGAGAATGGAAAGACCCTATGCTCTTTTTTCCAGGTCAAACCTAAATAATAAAAGGCTCCATAATATCTCTGCCCTCAGCATGGTACAGAAGCATTTGTGTGAGTGTCTATCCTTCTGCTCGCTTTGGGATTAGTTTGCTGTTCTTTTTCTAATTTCTCCAGTTGTGCCATTAGGTCTTTGATTTTAGTTCTTCTTTATTTTTATTTTTTTAATTAGAGAAATTGTGAACTTACAAGACAATCATGTATAGTGTGCAGAATTCCCATATATCACCCCAAAACCAACATCTTGCATTGTTGTGGAATATTTTTTACAAATTATAAAAGAACACCATCAAAATATTATTGCTAACTATGGTCCAAAGTTTACATTTGGTGATATTTTTTCTATAAACCATCATATTATTAATACCATGTATAAGTTTTGTACATTTGTCATAGTTCATGAGAAAATACTCTTAAGTTTGTAGTGTATTCCACAGGGCATCATTCACCACATGGCTCACTGTACTATATAGGCCCATGCTTTGCACAGTCCATCCAAAGTGTACACTCAGTGGATCTCAGTTTCATCACAGAGTTGTGCTGTCATTGCCTACTCAATTTTGGAACATTTTCCTTATTCCAATAAAAAAAAAATCTTATGCCCTCCAATTATTGACTGTTAGCATTAATATAGTACCTTCTTTGCCTTGATACAAGAATATTACAATATTGTTGTTAACACTGGTCTGAAAGTTACCTTAATTTTATTTGCCATGTGTCACCATATTCTTAGCACATTTTAATAGTGATGTACATTTATTCTAGTGCATAAAAGAACATTCTTGTATTTATACGATTAACCACAATCCTCATTCACCCCTGAATTCACTGTTATGAAGACCCTAGGTCATTCTCTAGGTTTCTTTTGGTTGATTTTTACATCCCTAGACTGTCCTTATAGTCAGAATTACATTTATAAATCATCAGTGTTTATTTATACTCACTATTTTGTGTTATCATCAACTATATCCATTTCCTTACATTTACAAACAACCAGTTAAAAATTATATATACATTAAGTATCAGTACCCCTTCTCAACCCTCATCTTATCTCCTAGTAACTTATACTCAAGAATTTAACTCTGAGCTTATAGTATTTAGTTCATATTAGTGAGACCATACAATATTTGTCATTTTGTGTCTTCCTTATTTCACTAACAATGTTCTCAATGTTCATCCATGCTGTCATATGTATCCCAATTTCATTTCTTCTTACAGCAGCATAGTATTCCATTCGTATATACCACATTTTGTTTATCTACTTATTGGCTGATGGTACTTGGGTTGTTTCCATTTTTTGGCAATTGTGAATAATGCTACTATGAACATTGGTGGGTAAATGTCAGTTTGTGTCTCTGTTTTCAGTGTTTCTATATATTCTTAGTAAAGGAGTTGTTAGATCATATGACAATTCTACATTTAGCTTCCTGAGGAACTACTAAATGGTCTTCCCCAGAGGCTGCTCCATTCCAACCAACAGTGAAAGAGTGTTCCTATTACTCCACATCCTCTCTAGCAATTGTAGCTTGCTGGATTTGTTTTTTTTAAATTTTTTATAATGGCCATTCTATAAGGTATGAAATACCTCATTGTACTTTTGATTTGCATTTCCCTAATAACTAGTGATATTGGACATCTTTGCATAGCCTTTTGGCCATTTGAATTTTCTCTTTGAAGAAATATCCATTAAATCTTTTGCCCATTTTTAATTGGATTGCTTGCCTTTTTATCATTGAGTTGTATGATCTCTTTATATAGCATGTAAATAAACCCCTTATTTGATATGTGATTTCCAAATATTTTTTCCCATTGGGTGAGCTGCCTTTTCACCTTCTTGACAAAGGACTTTGAAACACAAAAGTGTTTACTTTTTAGGAGGTCCCATTTATCAATTTTTTCTTTCATTGAGTATACTTTGACTATAAGGTTTAAGAAACCACCTCCTGAGGACTTCCAGAAAAATGCAGACAAAGTAATTAGGCAGAGTCTGACCCTCTCACAAAAAAGTGGAGAGAAGGCAGGGACCAATTTTAAGGAGCTGCTTTGGATATATATAGAAGGGGAAGGTGCTCTGAGCCATCTAGGAGGATACTGGAAAGATAAAAAAGCCAAAGGAAAACTGAGTTGCTTGCCCATGTGGCAGGAAATGGCACATATACCCTGTCCTCAGGGCAAGTAGCCTCAGTGCTGCTGGCTTGCTATTGCCAATGGACTGGGAGGGGGCATTCCCTGGGAGGAAGAGGGGTCTGACAGAGGGTAGAAGGTGGTTTCTTTGAGATGAGCTGGGCCAGCTGAACCACCTTTGAATCTCAGAAGGGACCCAGACCCAATGGGAAGAGGGGAGGGGAAATCTGCTCAGGCGGTTGTCATGACCAGCTGCCACCCACCAAAGCAATAGATTAGAGAGCAGGCAGGAACAGGTGCCTAATCAGCATGACTCTAGCAAGCTGTAGAAGTCTAAAAATGCCTGGGGGAAAGGCGGTAGATGGCTCTCTGAAGACAAAGACAATTCAGCTCAGTGGAGGAATTCCCATCTTGCATATTCAAGGCACCTGGTTGGATTCCCATGTCAGTCAAGAAAGTTATCCACCTAATTATCAGGCTTCTAGCAGATATACTGTGACAGAGAACATACAGACATTCTTTTTGTTTTAGGCTTTCTTAGATCTGGTTTTTTTTTTTTTTTTTTTTTTAAGAAGTTCTTTTTTTATTTTTTAAACTTTTAATTGCTAAAAACTGGTACATCACCTGCAGAAGTCAGGTTGTAGGGTGATTGATGAACACCAGCAACCTGAGAAGCTCCTTAGGGGCCTAAGAGGGAAGGCTATTTTACCCTGGTTTTTTATTTTTTGGGGCAGCTATTTTATTTCTTCTTGTTTTTTGTTTTTTTGCGTGTGTTTCCACTTTCCTTATCTACCCCCACCCCCTTTTTATCTTTTTATTCCTACCTAGGTTATTTCTTTTCTCTTCTTTCATTTTTCTATTTTCTATTTTCTGTTGTTTTTCATTCATTCCACCTCTTTTTGTTTGGTCTTCAATTTTATTTTATCATTTTTATTTCTCTCACTCTTTTTTCCTCTGTATCCTTTCCTCATTACTTTTTCTTTTCTATTTTTCTTTCTTTTCATCTCTTCTCTCATTCCAACCATTTAATTCATTCTATATATTTTTCTCTATTTTGTTCCTTATTTCTTTTTTTCTATTCCACTTTTTTTATTCTTATTCATCTATACTTATGAGTTTTTACTCATGTTAGCTATTTATTATCCTGGTATTGTATGGCTCTTCTTCTACTTTTTATTATTATTACTGTTATTCTTATTTTCTTATCTCTTTACTTTTCTCAGCTCATTTTTTTTTCCAAGGGAAAATAGACAACAGCAAGGAAATAGAATAAAAAGAATGAAGTGTTAAAATGAAACCTTAGCACACACACAAAAACAACAAAATAAAACCCTTGTGTAGAAATAGAACCTAACCAACTGAATAAACCCATCAAGGTAAACAGATGCCTAAAAATTGACAAAAATTTACAAGCCATACTAAGAAACGAGAAGACATGGCCCAGTCTAATGAACAAACTAAAAAGCAGGAGGAAATGCAGAACATGGAACAACTAATCAGAGATGTCCAAACAAATATCACAAATAAACTTAATGAAGTAAAGGAAGAGATTAAGAATATTATGAAGACACTGGGGGAACATACTGAAGAAATCATAAACATACATAAAAAGAACAGATAAGATGGTGATCAATGGCACAATGCAAGAAATAAAAAATACACTGGAAGCACATAACAGCAGATTTGAATAGGCAGAGGAAGAATTAGTGACAGTACATCAGAATCAGACAGATAGTAGAACACATAGATTAAAAAGATAGAAAAAATCCAGTAGGGACTTAGAGACTTTCATGCACAAATATATGCATTAGAGGCATCCCAGAGGGAAAAGAGAAGGGAAAGGGGGTTGAAGGTATGTTGGAGGAAATATTGGCTGAAAATTTTCCAACTCTATTGAGGGACATGAATGTACATGTCAAGGAAGCTCAGCGCACCCCAAACAGTATAAATCCTAACAGATTTCTCTTTGAAACCATGAGGGCAAGTAGGCAGTGGTATAACATAGTAAAGGTGCTAGAAGAAAAAACTTCCAGCAAAGAATTCTTTTTTTTAAAGATTTATTTTTTTAAAAATTTATTTCTCTCCCCTTACCCACCCCTGTTGTCTGCTCTCTGTGTCCATTCACTGTGTGTTCTTCTGTGTCTGCTTGCATTCTTGTCAGTGGCACTGGGAAACTGTCTCTTTTTGTTGTATCATCTTGCTGCGTCAGCTCTCCGTGTGTGTGTGGTGCCACTCCTGGGCCGGCTGCACTTTTTTTTTTCACATGGGGTGGATTTCTTTGCAGGGTGCACTCCTTGCATGTGGGGCTCCCCTATGTGGGGGACATCCCTGCATGGCATAGCACTCCTTGTGCACATCAGCACTGTGCATAAACCGACTTACCACATAGGTCAGGAGGCCCTGGGTTTGAACCTTGGTCCTCCCATATGGTAGGCAGATGCTCTATTAGTTAAACCAAATCCACTTCCCAACAACCAAGAACTCTTTATCCAGCAAAGCTGGAATTCAAAAATGAGGGAGATTTCAAAATATTCAGATAAAGAAATTAAGAGAGTTTGTCAATAAGAAGCCTGCCATTCAAGAAATGCTAAAGGGATTTCTGCAGGTTGAAAGGAAAAAATAAGAAAGAAAGATGGAGGACAGTGTAAAATAACTAAAAAGATAAAAAGAGAAATAAAAACAACATATAGCATACATAAAACCAAAGAAAATATGGCTAATATTAGTAATCCCCTCACAGTAATAACACTGAATGTTAATGAATTAAAATCTCCAATCAAGAGACACAGACTGATAGAATGGATAAGGAAATATGACTCATCTATATGCTGTCCACAAGAAACTCACTTTAGACCCAGGGAAGCAAGGAGGCTAAAAGTGAATGGTTGGAAAATAATTTAATATGCAAACAATAACTAAAAAAGGGCAGGCGTAGCTATACTAATATTGGACAAAATAGACCTTAAATGCAAAACTATTGTAAGAGTCAAAGAAGGACAGTATATATTAATAAAAGGAAAAATCTCTCAAGAGGAAAGAACAATCATAAACATTTATGCAGCTAACCACAGCACCTCAAAATACAGGAGGCAAAAAATGGAAAAACTAAGTGGAGAAATAGATGCCTCTACAATTATAGTGGTGGACTTTTAATACGCCATAATTACCATTAGAACATTTCAGTAGAGAACCAAAAATAAATGAAGGCCTTGACTAATACATTAGAGGATCTGGACCTAATAGACATACACAAACATTATAGCCAAGTACAGTGGGATATACATTCTTTTTGAGTACACATGGATCATTCTCCAGGATAGAGCACATGCTAGACCACAGAAAACTCTCAATGAATTCAGAAAGATTGAAATCATACAAAGTAATTTCTATGACTGCAATGGAATGAAGCTGGGAATCAGTAAGGGGCAGAGAAACAGATTAGCACAAAGATATGAAAGTTAACACACTCTTAGACAGAGTGGGTAAAGGAGGAAATTGCAAAAGAAATCAGCATCTACCCAAAAACAAATGAAAATGACAACACAATGTATCCAAACCAATGGGATGAAGCAGAAGCTATACTGAGAGGAAAATTCAAAGCCTATATAAAAAACAAAAGCACTAAAATCAAAGACCTAACTGCACACCTGGAAGAATTAGAAAAGAACAACAAACTAACCCTGAAGGAAGCAGAAAGGAAATAAAAAAAGATTAGAGCAGAACTAAATGAAATTGAAAATAAGCAAGCACTAGAAAAAATAAACAAAATCAAAAGCTGGTTCTTTAAGAAGAGTAATAAAATTGACAAACATCTTAGCTAGGTTAACGAAGAGAAAAAGAGAAAAGATGCAAATACAAAAATTGGAAACTGAAGGGGATATCACCACTGACCCCACTGAAATAAAGAGTATCATAAGAGGACACTTAGAAAAATTGTATGCCAATAAGATGGATAATTTAGAGGAAATGGACAACTTCCTAGAAACACAAACAGCCTATGTTGATGAAAGAAGAAATTGATGAATTCAACAGACCAAACACAAGCAACAAGATTGAATAAGTCATTAAAAACTTCCAAACTAAGAAGAGCCGAGGACCAGATGACTTCACAGGTGAATTCTATCAAACATTCCAGAAAGAACTAACACCAATTATGTTTAAACTCTTCCAAAAAACAGAAGTGGAGGGAACATTGTTATACTCACTCTATAATGCCAACATAACCCTAATAATACCAAAGTCAATGATGCCATTAGAAAGGAAAACTATAGACCAATTTCTCTAATGAATCTAGATGCTAAAATCCTCAACAAAATATTTGCTAAATGTATTCAACAACACATTGAATGAATTATACACTATGACCATTTGGGGTTCATCCCTGGTATACAAGGATGTTTCAGCATAAGAAAATCAATCAATGTAATACACCACATAAACAGGTTGAAAGAAAAAAAAATCACATAATCATCTCTATAGATGCAGAAAAAGCATTTGAAAAAATATAGCACCCTTTCCTGATAAAAAACACTTCAAAAAATAGGAATAGAAGGAAACTTCAACATCAACATCATAAAGGGTAAATATGAAAAACCCATTGCTAAGTTCATATTTCATGGTGAAATCCTAAAAGCTTTCCCTTTAAGATCTGGAACAAGACAAGGATGCCAATTGTCACTGCTCTTATGTAACATGGTGTTATAAGTACTTGCTCAAGGACTTAGGCAATAAAAAGATATAAAAGGTATCCAAATTGGAAAGGAAGAAGTAAAAATTTCGACTATTTGCAAATGACTATACCTTAAAAGCCCTGAGAAATCTACAACAAAATTTCTAGAGCTTATGAATGAGTTCAGTATAGTGGCAGGTTATAAGATTAATGTGCAAAAATCAGTAACATTTCTGTACACTAATAATGAGTAATCTGAGGAGGAAATCAAGAAAAAAAAATCCCATTTACAATAGCAACTAAAAGAATCAAATAACAAGGAATAAACTTAAAGATGTAAATGACAGAAAACTTATTAAAGGAAATCAAAGAAGACCTAAATAAATGGAATAATATTCCCTGTTCATAGATATGGAGACTAAACATCTTCAAGATGTCTATCCTACCCAAACTGATTTACAGATTTAATGTAATCTCAATAAAAATTACAATAGCATTTTTTACTGAGTTGGAAAGCTAACTAGGAAATTTATTTGGAAGAGCAAGTGGCCCTGAATAACCAAAGACATATTGAAACAGAAAAATGAAATAGGAGGAATCACACTACTTGATTTTAAAATATACTACAAAGCTACAGTGTCATAACTCCATGGTAGTTCAGGGAGGGGCAGGATTATGCTGGATTAAATGCACCCACATCATCTCTCTTCCAAAAAATAATGGTTGAGTAGGGGAAAAATCCTGCCTGAGTGAGCTCTTTTGGGAACCCACAAAGCAGGAAACTTTAGGGAATTGATCTGGAGAAGGTGTGACAGAAAGATTGACTGTTCAAGGTAAAACCAGGAGTTTCTGGTGGTTGAGGCTGGAGCTGTGGGAAGGCTAAGCCTCACCCTCAGGGCAGGAGGCCATGGCAACCCCTGACTTGCCAATCACCAAGCTGGAAGAGGCATACTCTGAGTGTGGGAAGCTTCTGGTGAAGGGTGAAGAGGTATCTATCTATCTACCCTGTATGGGTTTGATTGTATGAACTTCCTTTTTTGAACTTTGAGGAGCCTACCAGCTGGCTTGAGGAGAAACCAGAAAAAGGGGAGAGGTGAATTTGCTGAGGCAGCCTGATTTCCCTAACTGCCCTGGGATAGGGAAAATTGGTCCGGGAGAAGGTGGAGTCAAGTAATTAACTAATGCTGTGCAATTACAAAGAGGAGTGGAACGTAAGAGCAGTGACAGAAAGCAGAAGATAGGGAAAATTGGCCTGGGAGGGGGACAGTAGAAAGTACTTAATAAACTTCCAAGAGCATATTTACGGTTCCCTGTGAGGAGTGTATGACCTCGAAGAGACTGAGACTCATTATTTGTGAGTTAAGTCACCAGGGTCCCATATGAATTTCAAAAGGAAACTTTCACATAGGCCATTGTATCCTGCTGCCCTGGGAGAGAAAGCAGTTAGAATAAAAAGGGGGAGGGACAGATACCTAATCAGCCGTTTATCCAATTGCAAAGTGTCAATCCTGCCTGAGGAAAAGGGTGATAGCTTTCTGAAGAGCTAATTAGCCCAACAAGAAAATTTAGTTCAGTTGAGGAGTTTCCTCCTTGAATATATGAAGTTTCTAGTTCAATTCCTGGCTCTGCTTGGAGTAATGACCCACTGGGATATTAAACATCTAGCCTATACTTTAGGACTGGGAAAACAGACATTATTCTTGTATTAGCTTCCTTTGAATCTCTTTATGTTTTATAACTTAACTTACTTTATTCAGTCATACCCACTTTAAAATCTACAGCGAGAAAGCTGCAGGGTAATTGATAAACACCGGCAGCCCGAGAAACTCCACAGGGCCTTAAGAGAGAAGGCTGTTTTTCGTTAGTGTTTGGTTGACTCCTTGTTTGTGGGTTTGTCTGGTTTTGTTTGTTTGTTTGTTTCTTGTCTTTCTTTCCCTTTTATCCCCCCCTTTTTCTTTTCTCTTTTTCTTTCTTTCTTTTTTTTAATTAAGTGCTGCCAGCCTGTTTCTAGTTTACTGAGTTTCCCCTTCCTTGATTTCCTCTTTTCTGTGTGTGCCAATTTTGGCTACCAATGCTATCTCTTTTCCTTCCTACATTTTTCTATCTTCTGCTTTCTGTCATTGCTCTTACATTCCACTCCTCTTCGTTTATTTCCCAATTTTTCTTGCTTTTTATTTCTAACTCCTCTATTCTGTTTCTATCTTTTATTAACTATTTATTTTTTTGTCCTTTCTTTTCTCTTTCCCTCTCTTCCCATCACTCTGGCCTATTTAATTCATACTATATACTTCTCCACATATGGTTCCCCATTTTGACGTGGGTACTCCATGTTTTTATTCTTATAACTCTACATGGCTTACATGAGTTAAATATTCATTTTCCTAGGACTTATATGGTTCTTCTGCTAACTTTTGCTATCAATATTACTACTCTCCTTTTTCTTTTCTTACCTCTTTTGCCTTCCTTGGCCCTCATCTTTTCCTTCAAGGGAACTTAGACAACAACAAGGAACTAGAATAAGAAAAAGTGTCAAAGGGAAAAATTAACACACACAAAAACAGCAAATAATAAAACTCTAGACTAGAGGGAAATGCTAATCAACTGAACAAAACCCAAGATAAAAAGATGACCAGACAGTGACAAAAAATTACAAACCATATGGAGAAACAGAAAGACATGGCCCAGTCCAATGAACACACTAAAAAACAGGGTGAGAAACAGAACATTGAACAACTAATCAAAGCTGTCCAAACAAGTATCATGGACCAATTTAATGAAATGAAGGAAGAGATTAAGGATATTAAGAAAACACCAGGAGAGCATACTGAAGAAATTGTAAACATACATAAAAAGATAATGGATATAATGGTGATGAATGGTGCAATCCAAGAAACCAAAAATATACTCTCAGAAAATAACAGATTTGAACAAGCTGAGGAAAGAATTAGTGATGTGGAAGCAGTACATCTGAAATAAAAAAGTAGAACTGATAGATAAAAAAAGAGAAAAAATCCAGCAGGGACTTAGGGATTTGAATGACAATGCAAAATACACAAATATAGGCATTATAGGCATCACAGAAGGAGAAGACAAGGCAAAGGGGAGAGAAGGGGTACTGGAAGAAATAATAGCTGAAAACTTCCCAACCCTATTGAGGTAGATGGATGTACATGCCCAGGAAGTGCAGTGCACCCTAAACAGTGTAAATCTCAAAAGGCCTACTCCAAGATATGTACTTGTCAAATTATCCAATGCTCAAGACAAAGAGAAAATACTGAAGGCAGCAAGAGAAAAGAGAACCACCACAGAAAAGGGATGCTCAATAAGATTAAGTGCTGATTTCTCATCTGAAACCAAAGAGGCAAGAAGGCAGTGATATGACATAGCCAAGGTACTAAAAGAAAAAATTTCTGGCCAAGAATTCTCTGTCCAATAAAGCTGGCTTTCAAAAATGATGGAGAGTTTAAAATATTCACAGATAAACTGGAACTAAGAGAGAATGCCAATAAGAAAACTTCCTGTCAAGAAATATTAAAGGGGGTTCTGCAGGTTGAAAGGAAAAAATAGGAAAGACTGTTGGAGGAGAGTGTAAGAACAACTAAAAAGACAACTAAAGAACAACTAAAAAGGGAAATAAAAACAACATATGACATACATAAACCCAGAGAAAATATGGTTAATGTAAGTAATTTCTGGAGGTGATAACACTGAATGTTAGTGGATTAAATTTACCAGTCGAGAGACACAGATTGGCAGAGTGCATAAGGATATATGACCCATCTATATGCTGTTCTCAGGAAACCACTTTAGACCTAGGGATTCAAGGATGTTGAAAGTGCATGCATGGAAAACAATGCTGCAATCAGCTCACAGTAGGTTGGTTGGAAGGGAAGGCAACATAGAACTTTATGAAATAAAGGACAGAGAGAGGAGACACTAGAGAGGAGATAAAGATGGGACTAGGGGACTCACAGTTTCTGGAACTGAGAGCCTCAACCCTAGTTTCCACCTCATATTTATTGGAAACTACCAAGCAGCTGTTTGCTATTAGAACTGCAACATCGTTTACAATAACATGGAACAACTGCAACATCTAACAACTGCAACATTTACAATAGAACAGGTGAAACATTTACATTAAGAAACAGGTAAGCCAGTTTCCAACATTTCCCCCATTTTGTTTTTGCGAAGTCTACACAAATGATATTTCACTGATTAACAAAGCTTCCTGCGTGATATTTTCACTTTTGAGTTTGAACAATACTCATCTTTTTTTTCCCTCAATATATTCACTTCCAGGATTGTTCAAACTTAAAACAAGATATTTACATTAAGGTACATTTATATATCACTTACAGTTCATTAAATCACTTACATACACAATATGTTTCATTAGTAAAGTTCTGATTAGTATTCAAGCATTTTATACATAATCCATAACTACCATAGATTATACAACAAACAATAAGATTTCCACCTAGCAGACATTTAATGAATAAACTTTCATTTCTCATTTGCCTAAGGCTTCCTACCAGCAAGGCTATATAGGCCAGTACTTGATAAAAAAGGACCTCATTTTCCCTAATTTGCGTAGTTTGAGGCATAGGCAATGACAAATTCTTACTTCTCCATTTTAGGCTGTGGGGCAGCTGGGAAGATTATCACATAATTTCAATGTCTTCCTTGGTCCTGCTCTTAGCCTCTTCACTGGACCTGGGGCCACAACTCAGTGTTGAATTTAAACTTAGTTCATCATTGTGAGGACTCATTTTTCAGGCAGAAAACAATAGCTGGCTTGTTCTAAGAGTCCTGATGCAGGGTCTGTAGCAGTGAAAGCACATTTTGCCCCTTCCAGGAGCAGGAGGGTGCTGATGTCACAGTCACTGATGTGAACATTAAGGCCACAAGCTGTTGGTGAATAGCAGGCAGCAGGAACTGCTGCACTAGGCACCCCAAAGTCTGGTATTCATGATGTTCACTTTTCCGGTGGAGTCACTCTGCTTCCTCTCAGGTCCCAATTTCATGGCTCTGAATCTTCATGAGGCATCTGCCTCAACAGTCCTGAGAGGGATGTTAGAGGAATGGGCAGGGACATGACAGACATTTACCTGTCACTGCTGGCAGGCATCCCAGATGTTCTTCTACAGATCTCTCCCCCATAGAAGGTGATTCACAACAGTCCATTGTTTCTATTTTGCTTTTAGTATTTGCAATCCACCTCTGGATAGGGATGGCAGCCTTCAGAGTGACCAGACACTATTGGGTTAGATCTTTCACTTTCAGTAGGGCTTTCTATGCTGCACACAATTGCTTTTTTATTTTGTATTTCTGGCCTCTTCCCACATTTGTGACTAAAACCCAAGGGGTACTCAATTGGAATATTACCTTTGCCACAAAACCCACCCAAAGCCAATATTGGCAGTGGCCATGTCCAATTCATAGGCTAAGTCAATATCCACCTTCTCCTCCCCACCCCCCCCCCCCCTTTTTTAAAAGTAGCCTGCTGGAGGTCCTCCTACTCCTATGAAGAAGCTTTCCCAATTAACACATCTCAGTGAGGGATAAAAGATTTTTAGTATTCCAACATTACAAATTCTTTTAACATGAAAAAGCATTGTACTTTATCAATTACAGCAGAGTATAGTTTTGTTTTGCCCAACCAAACAGCACTTAAGAATTTGATAGAGTAGCAGGGACCCTGCAGCTTGTTCCAATTGTTTGCCTATTCCAGGCCCTTCAAATACAATTTTCTCTGATGTTTCTTAGTAGAGTCACTGCCACAGGTTTCCTCTATACAGCCAGATTCATTGCCAACATACCAGGGCACAAGACCTTGAGCAAGAACTGCAAAAGTCCATCACTGACCTTTTCACACAGTTTTTGTATTTTTTGTATTCATTCAGGTTCATTTTACTTTTACAAAACACATTAACTCACTGAATACTATCACAATACTTTTACAACTTGCTATATGCATACTAGTTCTGTCCCACATATTTCCATTTTCTGATTTTATAAAACTAAGTGTTTTATTTTAAGACAAAATACACCTTAAATTTCAGTTAGCATTCCCACAAATGTTTTACCTTTTTCAATATTTCCTTAACTTTTACATCTTTCATTTTATCCTATGAATAAAAATAAATTATTCATTTCAATTTAAACAAGAACTATTTTTTTATTGAGACTTATAGTAATTCTATTAATCAAGACTTACAACTATAGAGATCTCATTAACATTTCAAACTTAGTTAATAATATAAGTGCTTATTTAATTTTTTGGCCATTTGAATAGAGCTCTTTCAGAAGTTTTTATTTATTTATACCATCCAGAGGTATTAAAATATACATTGACATTGAACAAACAGACAAACACAAAAACAATTACAACACACCAACAGAAACAAAGTTTACAATGTGACTCATAATTCTTACTTTTCTGGTATAGCTGTTTTTTTAAAGCTCTCTATCATTTCACATCTTAGATTTTACTGCTTTTAGGATTTCTTCTGGAATCATGTTGCCTGTAACATGCAAGCTTGTTCTTAGAAACATTTATTAGTAATTAACAATCAGTTAGGATAACCTGAGCAGCATCAATGCACTTAAGCTCTTATTTAGCAGTTTAGACAGTTAACACACATTTTTTGGATTACTACTCTGTAAGACTACACTAAGACTTGAAGGGCAGGAGTAAGCTATTGATTCAGAAACAAAAATTCCCTTTAACACCTTGATAAAAATTTTGTACTAATTTTATTAATTTGGCTAAATAGGCCCCATCAGAATTAGCATGAAAACAAAACAATCTTTCCTTGATAGTCACAATCACTTACTCCTGTATGCACTTCAACTCCCTGTGATGTATGACTGCTTTTCTCAAGAAGTCCAAAAATGCCAATTGGTAAAAGTCCCTTTATTCCCTTTTCAAATGGACAGAGGTGTCTCTTGGAAGCAGAATAACAAGCTCTGCCATAGGAATATCTACAGCTACACTTTCCACTGTGGTGGGGTATAAGTCCAGGGTGCTGTGGAGAATAGGGGAGTGCCGAGATTGCTCTGCTGAACCAGGAAAGCCCCCTTTATGAGTGGGGCTGGGAGTGGGCTGGTTGGAAGTTTCCTGACAAGGGGGTGCCATTCTTATGATAATTAGACCAACATAGACTAGACCAATGATTTTCTTTACCACAGCGTAGACACAGCTCAGGTAGTTTCAGAGCAGAAGTATTCTGACCAAGCAGCATTGTTTTTCCGTCAGACCTTCTCTGACAATCTTTTCTCATGTGACCAATTTTTCCACAATTAAACACTTTCCAGAGAAACTTTTATTGATTTTTTCATCCCTGCCATAGCCTAAGCCATCATTGTAGCATGGTGGTCCTCTGTCCCTACATTCTGGCACAGTTTAATATATCCAGTCAAATCCACTTTACCTTTCATAATCCCAGTAGCTTTCTGACAATCCTGATTGGCATTTTTGTAAGCCATTAGCTACAAAATAGTATCAGCAGCTTCTAAAATTATTGACCTGTTTTTTGTTTTGATAGCCTCTTGTAACCGAGTGATAAAGTCTGGGTAAGTTTCTTTAGGTCCTTGTAATATTTTTTGAAATGACACTAGAGGCTGGCCTTTAGTCTCAATTTTTTCCAATGCCCTTAAGCAACAGCAACGAACCTATGCAATGTCTTGATCATCCATCGTTATTTGCTGATTTATGCCCGCCCAATTCCCCACCCCCCACTAACTGATCCAAGGAAATGGGGATATTATGGGCTCTCTTATGAGCAGCCTGAGTCTCTGCATGATCTTTCCACCAGGTTTTGAATTGTGAAAACTCTCCAGATCCTTGGGTGATGCGTGCCAATGCAGACCAGTCAGCTGGAATCAGCCTAGAGCCTTCAGTAAGACCTTTCACTGCACCATAGTTAAAAGGAGAATTTGGACCACATTGTTGCACTGCTGCTTTTAACTCTTTCAAAAATTTTACATGGGAAGGGTTCATGAGTGAACTTGTAAACTCCATTTGGGTTTTGAGGATCAACTCTGGGAGCTACTCTTTCTCATATGGTAACCAGAAAAGCCATTTGAAGTGCCTCCAAGTCACCCTCCCTTCTAGCCTATAAAATGCCCTGTTGTAAAGCTGACAACTTTGGCTGAGCATCTCTGGGTATAGGAGGGGAAGGAGGTGTTGGTGGAGAGGAAAGTGACTTTCTAAAGTCAGTTAATGGAGGAGCTGAAGGCAAAACAACTTTAGATTTAATATCATCAAAAAATTCAGTAGGAGAAACTTCCTCACATTCTCTATTTTCAATTTTCTCTTCCTCATCTTCTGCTTGTAAGGGTTCTAAAATAGATTTAACAATAGTCAAAGTGGTTTCTATAATCAGTAAGAGTTCTAAAATATGAGGCTCACTGCCCTTGGCTCCTCCTGCTTTAAGGTGCTGTTTTAGGAGACAGACATATGGGCAGTATTTTGTTGAACTGTCTCCATTTCCCATTGTAACCCTGCTAAAATGCCCAAGAGTGTCCTTAGTCACTGAGGACTTATAAGGCCTTCCAAACCACTCAGGGCTCTGCACCATAAGAACACCTTTAGTTTCCCTCAAAGTGATTCTTCTTCCCCTAGAGCCCCATGTTGGGTGCCACTTGCTGTAATCAGCTCACAATAGCTTGGCTCAAAGGGAAGGCAATGCAGAACTTTATGAAATAAAAGAGAGAGAGACACACAAGAGAGGAGATAAAAATGGGACCAGGGGACTCACAGCTTCTGGAACTGAGAGCCTTGACCCTAGTTTCCACCTCATATTTATTGGAAACTACCAAGCAGCTGTTTGCTATTAGAACTGCAACATCATTTACAATAATATGGAACAACTGCAACATCTAATAACTGCAATATTTACAATAGAACAGGTGAAATATTTACATTAAGAAACAGGTAAGCCAGTTTCCCACAACAAAACAATCTTACAAGCAAACAATAACAAAAAAGGGCAGGAGTAGTTATACTAATATCAGACAAAATAGACTTTAAATGCAAAACTATTGTGAGAGACAAAGATAGACAGACTATTTCAGTAAAAGGGGTAATCTTCCAAGAAGAAAGAACAGCTATAAACATCTATGCAGTAACCAGGGTGCCTCAAAATACATGAGGTAAACACTGGAAAAACTAAGTGGAGAAATAGATGCCTTCACAATTATAGTGGTAGGATATAATATACCGTTATCACCATTAGACAGAACATCTTGACATAGAATCACTAAAGAAACAAAGATTTTGAATTATTCATTAGAGGATCTGGAGCTAATAGACATATACAGACCCCTACACCCAAGTATAGCAGGATATACATTCTTCTCAAGTGCATATGGGTCATTCTCCAAGAAAGGTCATATGCTAGGCCACAGAGAAAGTCTTCTTTTTTTTTTTTTTTCGAATTCTACTCAATTTATTGATTTAAAAAAATATATTACATTAAAAAAATATGAGGTCCCCATTCACCCCCACCACCCCCACCCCACCACTCCCCCCACAGTAACACTCTCCCCCATCATCATGACACATCCATTGCATCTGGTGAGTACATCTCTGGGCATTGGTGCACCCCATGGCCTGTGGTCCAGGCCATAGCCCACACTCTCCCACATTCCATCCAGTGGGCCATGAATTCAGAAAGATTGAACTCATACAAAGTAATTTCTCTGAGAACAATGGAATGAAGCTGGAAATCTGCAAGGGCCAGAGAACCAGATTAGGCACATAGTTATGGAAGTTAAGCAACACACTCTTAGACAAACAGTGGGTCAAGGAGGAAATCTCAAAAGAAGTCAGTAACTACCTTGAAGCTAATTAAAATAACAACACAACATATCAAAACATATGGGATGCAGGAAAAGGTGTAGTGAGAGGGAAATTCATAGCCATAATTCATATATCAAAAAGAAGAAAGAGCCAAAATCAGAGACTTAACCACACACAGAGGAATTAGTTAAAAAACAACAAACTAACCCCAAAGGAAGTAGCAGGAAAGAAATAACAAAGATCAGCACAGAACTAAATGAAATAGAACATAAGGAAGCACTATCAAAAGTAAACAAAACCAAGAGGTGGGTCTTTGAGAAGATCAACTAAATAGACAAATCCTTAGGTAGACTGAAAAGGAAAAATGAGAGGAGCATATACACAAAATAAGAAATGAGGAAGGGGATATCACCACTGGCCCCACAGAAATAAAGAGTATCTTAAGAGGACACTTTGAAAAACTACATGCCAACAAGAAGGACAATTTAGAAGAAGTGGACAAACTCCTAGAAACACATAAGCAGACTACATTGATGAAAGAAGAAATTGATGATCTTAACAGACCAATCACAAGTAAAGAGAGAGAATCAGTTATTAAAAACCTCCCAAATAAGAAGAGCCCAGGATCTGATGGTTTCACAGGTGAATTCTATTAATCATTCTGGAAAGAACTTAAACCAATCTTGCTTAAACCTTTCCAAAAATTTTAGTAGAAGGAACGTTGCCTAACTCATTCTATGATGGCAATACCACCCTAATACTAAAGCCAAACAAAAGTGCCACAAAAAGGAAAATTACAGACCAATGAACCCTGATGCTAAAATCCTCACAAAATGCTTTCTAATCATATTCAACTCATCAAATGAATTATACAGCATGACAAAGTGGGTTTCATCCCTGGTATGCAAGGATGGTTTGACATAAGAAAATCAATCAATGTAATACACCACATAAACATGTCAAAAGAAAAAAATTGCATGATTATCTCTATAGATGCAGAAAAAGCATTTGACAAAACACAGCAACCTTTCCTAATAAAAACACCTCAAAAGTTAGGAATAGAAGGAAACTTTCTGAACATGATAAAGGGGGTATGTGAAAAACCCAGAGCTAGCACCATAAAAATGGTGAAATCCTAAAATCTTTCCCTCTAAGATCAGGAAAAAGACAAGGATGCCCACTATCACCCTTTCTGTTTAACATTGTGTTAGAAGTACTTGCTCAAGCACTGAGGCAATAAAAAGATATAAAAGTTGGAAAAGAAGAAGTAAAAATTTCATTATTTGCAGATGACCTGACCCTATACATAGAAAATCCTGAGAAATCTACAACAAAGCTTCCAGAACTTATAAATGAGTTCAGTAAACTCACAGGTTATAAGATCAATGCACAAAAATCAGTAACATTTCTGCACACCAATAATGAGCAATCTGAGGAGGAAATCAAGAAAAAAATACCATTTATAATAGTAAATAAAAAAATCAAAGATCTAGGAATAAATTTAGCGAAAGCTGTAAAAGACTTATACACAGAATACTACACAACACTGTTAAAGGAAATCAAAGAAGACTTAAATTAATGGAAGAATATTCCCTGTTCATGGATAGGAAGACTAAATATCATTAAGATGTCTATCCTACCCCAACTAATCTACAGATTTAATGCAATTCTAATAAAAATCAACACAGCATTTTTTACTGAACTGGAAAAACTAACTATGAAATTTACTTGGAAGGGTAAGAGGCCCCAAATAGTCAAAGATGTATTGGAAAAGAAAAATGAAATCAGAAGAAACACTACCTGACTTTAAAACATACTGCAAAGTTATAGTCATCAAAACTGCATGGTATTGGCATAAGGATAGACATACTGACCAATGGAAGTGAATTGAGAGTTCTGATGTATATCCAGATGGAGGTATAGGGATACTATTGGGTTGGGCTGTGCAGGCTTGACAGGTCTTGGGTTGGGAGGATGGTTCAGATGGTCACTGGAATTGGGGAGACGTTAGGGGGTGAGTAGTTGAACAAGGGGGATTGGTGGGTATGTGGTTGGAACTATAATGTTGAGAAATCTCTTAAGACAATATAATAAAGAAGGGTTACTGATGTAGGGTGTTGGATGGAGGGTATTTCACATAGCGTGTTCCTGGGGCAGGCTTCTAGTGAGTGCATGAGTGCTCATCTTGTCATAGTGTGTTATATCAATGGATGGAGATCCATGCAATGAGCAGGGAGGTGTTGTGCTCCCATCCTGGGGAGGCTCAATGTTCTCAAACAGAGGGAAGGGTGTCTCTTGAGAGCATTGGTGATTCCTAATGTGGGAGGACAAACTAGTGTGTCAAGCCCTCAGCACTTTTGCAACTATCTATGAATCTTGTCCTTCAAGCAGTGAAGCTTGGTTGTCACTGTGGACCCAAAGGGGAGGGGAGAAAGGAATATAATAGGTGAAAGAGGGGTAAATAGGGGACAATGGAAGTGTCTGCATGATTATGCAATGATGGATACAAGCCATGTTAAATTTCACCAAAAATTATATAAACCATATAAACCATAGTGTAAACTACTGACCATGGTTAGTAGCTATGTTTGAATATCTGCACATCAGTTGGAGCAAATGCAACCTTGATATGTAAAAAGATTATTGTTGAGGAAGGGAGAAAAAGGAGAGGATGTTGGGTAAATGGGAGTCCCTATATTCTGTATGTGACTTTCTGTGATCTAAAACTTCTTTGAAGACATAATGAAAAAAAACAGTGGTATGACACTGAGGAAGAAATGGATGAAATTGCCTTGCCAGTGTACATACAGGACAACTCCTATTACAGTGATGAAAGGCAAAATGTAAAAAAAAATTTAAATAATATTTTTCATTTTTAATATCCCAATTTTGTTTTAGTTTTTCCAAACTGTTATGTATTTTATTTCTAATGTTTAAACCTATCATTACTATTTCATTTTCCTTTTAATTGAATTTGGCAATATATTGGGCTTCGTTTTTTAAGAAGTTTTGGACCATAGAGGGGTTCAACTATGGCAGGGGAGGAGCATTGGTGTGGGGTGTCACTGATTGGTGATGCATGGGAGAAAGTTTGCTTGGGCATGCATATAGGGTATATAGATATGTTCAGCTCTTTGTTGGGTGTTGGCACAATGGAAAGAGATTTGCATGACAATTGAGGGAGTGCTGGATTTCCATCTTGGGGAACTCTGCCACATTCCCCAATGGAACAGCAGCAATCCCCCAATTGCAAGGGCAATGGCCAGAAGAAGGATGGTCCAGTTATGAGCCCTTGATACTGATGACTATGATTATGAGCCTGTTGTGCCTCAACTTGCCCTAGTGTTGCAGGGTGCCTAAGAGTTATCTCCTGAGAGCCTCCATGTTGCTCAAATGTGGTCACTCTCTAAGCGAAACTCAGCATATAAATGCATTACCTTCCCCCCAGCAAGGGACATGACTCCCAGGGATGAGACTCTCTGATGCTGAGGGATTACTACCAAACACTGGCTGGTGATGCAACTAGAAAAAGAGCTTGAATAAAAGGGGGAAATGTTAAAGACAAATGAATTTAGATGGCTAAGAGACCTCAAAATGAGTCAGGAGATCATCAGAGGGGTGGTGCTTAGTGCATGTCTCAGCAGGATCTCAGAGGCAGCCAAAGTAGATACAATCCCAGGTAATGGTGCTCCTGAGAGCTATGGAGACAATCAGGTCCTCTGGTCATGGCAGATGGCTCCAGAGTTTGGTGGCTTGCCACTGGGCCCTACTTTGAAATGTGTGCTCCTGAGTGTGATGGAGTCCACACATAGACTCAGATGTGACTTCTCTACATATGCCTCTTCTGTCCCTTTTATTGAACCTGTGGTTGGGTTGGTGCTGGGGTTGGTTTATGCCCAGGAGACTTGAATATATGGGCTGTCCATATGCCAGCTGGGCCCTGAGTCTTGGCAGAGTTGCAGCACCTACTCTCCAGTTCATTGGACTTAGCCAGGTCAGCTGACAGGGAGGTAAGGATGGTCAACCAGCATACCAAGGAACCAAGGGAGTCTATAGCTGTGAGTAGAAGAGTCCCATCCACTATCCATGTGGGATCAAAGCCCCTCTCAATTGAGAGGTGGAGTGGGCATCACCACCCCAGGGTCCTCAGGATGGAGGAATAAAATATGGATTAGAGTGGACATACTGGTATTCTACTATAGAATTGTTGTGACTCTAACAATGGAAGAAATTGTATCATTGCTGTTGACACGGTGGCCATGGGAGTTGCTGAAGGCAGGGAGAGGGTAAAGAAGGTGTTCAATGGGGGCATTTTCAGTACTTGGAATTGTCCCGAATGATGTTGCAGGGACAGATACTGGACATTATATATCCTACCATAACCCACTGAATGGACTAGGAGAGAGTGTAAACTACAGTATAAACTATAATCCATGCTGTGTAGCAGTGTTCCAAAATATATTCATCAATTATAATGAATGTACCACACTAATGCAAGAAGTAGTTGATGTGGGAAAAGTGGGGGTGTGGGGAGTGGGGCATATGGGAACCTCCTATATGTATATATTTTTAATCCCCCCCTTGTGACTTGCTTGCTGTCTGCTCTCTGTGTCCATTTGTTGTGCATTCTTCTGTGTGTCTGTCTGTCTGTGTGTCTGTCTGTCTGTATTTATTTATTTATTTATCCCCTCCATTTGCGGCTCGCTTGTTGTTTTTGCTCTCTGTGTTCATTTGCTGAGTACTCTTCTGTGTTTTACATGTCTCCCTTTCATTGTGTCACCTTGCTGATTTAGCTCTCCATGGTGCTTGCATTCTGTGGTGCTTGTGGTCAGGAACTCTCTGTGGCAAGCAGGTGAGCCTGCCTTCACAAGGGTTTGTGTCCCAAAGGTAGACAGGAGCCCAACTGATTGAGCCACAGCTGCTTCCCCCTCCTATATTTTTTAAGGTAACATTTTGTGTGATCTATGTATCTTTTAAAAATAAATAAAAAATATATTTTAGAAAACTACATGGCAGTGATAGAAGGATAGACATACTGACCAATGAGCCTGAGTTGAGAATTCTGGTATAAATTCTCACATATACAGCCAACTGATATTTCACAAGACCACTAAACCCATTTAACAGGGAGAATAGCCTTTTCAACAAATGGTGCTTGACAAATTGGATATCCACATCCAAAATAATTAGAGAGGAACACCATATCACATCTTATATAAAAATTAACTCAAGATGGATCAAGTTCTAAATATAAGAGTCAAACCATAAAGGTCCTTGAAGATAATGTAAGAAAGCATCTAAGAGATCTTACAGTAGGAAATGGTTTCATGAACTTTATACCCAAAGCATAATGAAATATAAAAATACGTAAATGGGACTTCCTCAAACTTAAAACTTTTGCACCTCAAAGGAGTTTGTTAAAAAAGTGAAAAGGCAGTCTACTCAATGGGAGAAAATATTTGGTAACTATATATCTGATAGGGACCTAATATCCAGCATATATAAAGAAATTCTACATTTTGAAAAGAAAAAGACAAACAACCCATTTAAAATATGGACAAGAGATTTGAATAGACACTTTCCTAAGAAGAAATACAAATTGCTAAAAAGCATATAAAAGATGTCAAGATCCCTAGCTATTTGGGAAATGCAAACCAAAACTGCAATGAAATATTATCTTACACCTATTAGAATGGCAGGTTTAAAAAAAATAGGGGACTACAAGTGTTGGAGAGGATGTGGAGGAAAGGGAACACTTATCCACTGTTAGTGGGAATGTAGAATGGTGCAGCCACTGTGAAGGACAGTTTGGCAGTTCCTCAGGAAGCTAACTATAGAATTGCCATATGATCCAGCAATCCCACTACTGGGTATATATCCAGAAGAATTGAAAGTAGGGACACAATGAGATATATGCACAACAATTTCATAACAGCATTATTCACAATTGCCAAAAGTTGGAAGCAACCCAAATGTTCACCAACACAGGAATGGATAAGCAAATTGTGGTATATACATACAATGGAATATTATTCAGCTATAAGAAGGAAAGCAGTGTTAATACATGGAATAACATGGATGAATCTTGAAGACCCTATGCTTGTGAAGCAAATCAAGTACTGAAGGACAAATATTATATGATCTCACTGATATGACTTAAGCAAATTTAGCAGACTCAGAGAGCTGTGTCTGGAAGATAGTTTACACAATGGGAGAAGAAAGTTGTGAGCCAATGCCCATATGGGAAAATCTATGATAAGGTGGAAGTGTGAGGTTGTGCAGTGGATGGGCATGACAGTGATGCAGTGATACTATTGGGTTGTCAGGTTAGGTTGGGGTGAGTGAGTTGGATTGTCCATGGAATTGGGGGGATGCTTGGGGGAGGGAGCAGGTGAACTCCAATTATTTGTGGGTTTGTGGTTGAAACTACAATGGCGAGAATGTTCTTTTGGAAATATGGCAGGGGAGTGTTACTGGTTTAGGGTGTTGGATATGAGGGACATTTTTGAGAAGGTGCACCTGGGACAGGCTTCTAGGGAGTGTGTGAGTGCTCATCTTGTCATATTGTGTTGTATCAGTGGGTGGAGACCCACACAATGAGCAGGAAGGTTTTGGACTCCCATTTTGGGAGTTCTGCCATGTTCTCAAATAGAGGGCCAGAAGTCTCTTGAGAGTGCAGTCAGTACCCAATAGGGGACGACAGGCAATTAAGTCAAGTCCTCAGTGTTGTTGCAAGTAACTGCAAATCTTGTTCTTAAGGAGTGAAACTTAGTTGTTGCCATGGGTTCTGAGGGGAGGTGGACAGAGGAATAGAATAGATAGAACATGGGGCATTTTTGGATGATGAATTTATTCTACATGATCTTGCAATGATGGATACAGGTCATGTTCAATTTCATCAAAATTTATGAAAGTGTTCAGTCCAAAATGTAAACCATACTGTACATCATTGTCTATGGTTAGTAGCAATGTTTCAATATTTGTATATCAATTGTAATAAGTGTACCATCCACTTGTAAAATGTTATTAATAGGGGAAAGGGGAATGGGGAGGATGTTGGGTATATAGAAATCTGCTATATTCTGTACATGACTTTTCTGTAAACTAAAGCTTCTTTGAAGACAAAATGAAAAAAAAAAGATACTGGGGGAATAAACAGAAGAAAATATCACTGTACATACAAGACAGCAGATCTTACAGAGATAAAGGATATAATATCAAAAAATTTTTAAAAGATTATATATTTTTATTTCAAATTTATTTTTAAAATTTTTGTATTTTATTTGTTAATTTTAAAACCATCATTATTATTTCATTTTCTTATAGATTGTATTTAGCTATTTTGTTGGCTTCATTTTTGAAGAACTTTTGGATCACAGAAGAGTTACAATTGTGTCAGGGAAGGATCATTGGTGCAGGGTGTTAGATGCATGGGAGGAAGGTCACTTGGGGCATACCTATAAGGCATATGAATGTGTTCAAGTGTTCATGGGGCATTTTCACAGCAGGTGGAGATTTGCACAATAACCCTAAGAATACTGAATTCCTATTCTGGGGATCTCTGCCACATTCACTAATGGGATATCAAGAATCTCCTGAATATAGGGGCAGTGACTAGAGAAGGAGGATAGACCATTGACAGACCTTGATTTTGATGACTGTACTTTTGAAATATATATATATATATATATATATATATATATGAAGAATTTTGAAAATATCTTTAAGCAAGAAACTTTGCCAGTGAAAATTGCTTTGAAAACTCAAAGTCCACTAAAATGTATTTTCTCCTGTATGGCGAAAGAGAAAGGCTGACATAATCATGGCCCACAAGAATTATCTGCATCTTTTTGTGTTATAGATGATAATAATAAAATCAGGAAATAATAATAAAAAAGAAACCAACTCCTACCACCAAATCTTGTAGATGTTTCCCTACATTTTCTTCTAAGAGTTTTTTGGTTCTAGGTTTTATATTTAGATATCTGATCCATTTTTGAGTTGATTTTCATTTAAGGTGTGAAATAGAGGTTCCCTTTCTTTCCTTTGGATATGGATATCCATTCTTCCCAGTGCAATTGTTGAATAGATTCTTCTCTGAGCTGAATGGTATTGACAGGCTTGTAAAAAATTACTTAATCATAGATGTGTGGGTCTATTTCTGAACACTCAAATTTGTTCTAATGTTCTATATGTCTATCTTTTTTTATTATTATTTATTTTTAAAAATTACATTAAAAAAATATGAGGTCCCAATCAACCCCACCGCCCCCACCCCCCACTCCCCCCACAGCAACACTCTCTCCCATCATTGTGACACATCCATTGCACCCGGTAAGTACATCTCTGAACATCACTGCACCCCGTAGTCTATCTTAATGCAAGTACCATCCTATTTTTATGACTGTACCTAGGGAATATGATTTAAAGCCAGATAGTGAGAGTCCTCCAACTTGGTTCTTCTTTTTAAGATGTTTCTGGTTATTAGCAGCCCCTTACTGTTCCAAATAAATTTGATAACTGGCTTTTCCAGTTCTTCAAAAAGGTCTGTTGCCTTTTATTGTAATTGCATTGAATCTGTAAGTCAATTCAGGTAGAATTTATGTCTCAATGATATTTAGTCTTCCAATCCACGAACATGGAATGTCCTTCCATTTATTTAGGTCATCTTGGTTTTTTTTTAGCAATGCATTGTAGTTTTCTGAATATAGGTCCTTTATATCCTTGGTTAAGTTTATTCCTAAATATTTGATTCTTTTAGTCACTATTGTAAATGGAAATTTCCCCCTTGCTCATTACTAGTGTATAGAAATACTACCAAATTTTGTATATTTAATCTTGTATCTAACCCCTCCTTTGATCGTGTTTATTAGTGCTAGTAGCCTTGGAGATGTGGAGGAACTTTCTAAGGATAGTCATATCTATGAATAGTGAAATTTCTACTTCTTCCTTTCCTAGTTAATGCTTTTATTTCTTTTTCTTGCCTAATTGCTCTAGGTAGAACATCTAGCACTATCTTGTACAACAGTGATGATAATGGGTATCCTTGTCTTGTTCCAACCTCAATGGAAAAGTTTCAGTCTTTCACCAATGATTATCATGCTAGCTCTGGGTTTTTCCTATATTCCCTATATCATGTTGAGAAAGTTTCCTTCTATTCCTGTCTTTGGAGTGTTTTTATCAATAAAGGATGCTGTATTTTGTCAAATGCCTTTTTTTGTATTAATTGAGATGGTCAAGTGATTTTTCTTGTTCAATTTATTAATATGGTATATTACACTGATTTTTGTGTGTGTGTTGAACCACCCTTGTATGCCTGGGATTAAATCTACTTGCTCATGATGAATAATTCTTTTTATGTGCTGTTGGATTCTATCAGCAAATTTTTCTTGAGGACTTATGCATCTATATTCATTAGGTTAATGGGCCTGTAATTTTCTTTTCTCAGAATTTCTTTATCTGGCTTTGGGATTAGGGTGATATTAGCTTCATAGAATGAGTTTGATACAATTCCCTCCTGTTCAATTTTTTGAAATAGCTTGATTTTCTTTGAATGATTGTTAGAATTCACCTGTGAAACCAAATGGCCCTGGGCTTTTCATTTTGGGAAGTTTTTGATGACTCTTTCTAGCTCTTTACTTGTGATTGATTTATTTGTTGAGATCTTCTGTTTTCTAGGGTCAATGTGGATTGTTTTTGTGTTTCTAGGAATATGTTCCTTTCATCTATGTTGCTAGCTTGTTGGCATACATTTGTTCATAGTGTCCTCTTAGAGTCTTGCATTTCTATGAGGTCAGTAGTAATGTCCTCCCTCTCATTTCTGGTTTTATTTATTGCATCTTCTCAGTCTAGTTAAGGGTTTGTCAATTTTCTTGATCTTGAAGAACCAACTTTTGGTTTTGTTAATTCTCTGTATTTTATTTTTCTCAATTTCATTCATTTCTATTCTGATCTTTGTTATTTATTTCCTTCTGCTTGCTTTGGGAATAGTTTGGTTTTCTTTATCTAGTTCCTCCAGGTGTGTAGTTAGGCCTTTCATTTTAGTTCCTTCTATTTATTTATTTATTTATTTATTTATTTATTTATTTATTTATTTTAGGTACCAGTGCCAGGGATTGAACCCAGGACCTCGTATGTGGGAAGGTGGTGCTGCCACATTGGCTCCCCTGAGTTGGTTTCTTTGCTCATTTGCTTCTTGTTGTTTTTGGTTTTAGGAGGCACCAGGGACTGACCCCAGGACCTTCCCCTGTGGGAAGCAGAAGTAGTCCCTTCCCTCCTTTTTTTTAAAGTAAGCATTAAGGGCTATACATTTCTCTGCCTGCATAACTTACAGTGCATCTAATAGGTTGTGTTATGTTGTATTCTAATTTTCATTCATCTTGAGATAATTACTGATATTCATTGCAATTTCTTTTTTGACCCAGTGATTATTTAAGAATATATTGTTTAATCTCCATATACTTGTGAATTTCCCTTTTTCTGACCGTTACTGATTTCCAGCTTCATTCCATTATGGCCAGAGAAAGTGATTTCTATTTCAGTCTTTTTAAATTTGTTGAGATCTGTTTTGTTAACCAACATAAGGTCTATTCTGGAGAAGGATTCATGAGCCCTGCCATTTTGGGGTGCAGTGTTCCGTATTTGTCTATTAGGTCTTATTCATTTATCACATTATTCAAGCTGTTGGTTTCCTTATTGATCCTCTCTCCAGATGTTGTATATATTGATGAGGGGTGGTATATTGAAATCTCCAACTATTATTGTTGAGATTTCTATTTTGCTCTTCAATTTTGCCTCAAGTATTTTGGGGCTCCCTGATTAGGTGAATAGATATTTATGATTGCTATTTCTTTCTGGTGGATTGCTCCTTTTTAAATATATAATGTCCTTCCTTGTCTTTAATAACAGCTTTGCCCTTTTTCCTTTTTTAATATTAAATGTCTCATATATATAATATCCATTCTGCCAGTCCGTGTCTTTTGATTGGGGAGTTTAATCCATTAACATTCAATGTTATTACTCTAAAGGCAGTAATTATTTACCCATTTTGACACTTGGGTTTTATCTGTCATATCTTATTTTCATCAATCTTTTTATACTTTTAGTTACTTTTATGGATAATCTTCATGTCTAGACTCTTTTTCAAGCCTCTCTCACTTTTCTTTTCTGGCTGAAATACTCCCTGTATTATTTCCTACTGGTCTGGTTTCTTTGTGAGAGAGCACTCCACATTGCAGAGGCTGGTGTCCATCCCCCACTGGTGGGGCAGGACACCTCAGGAGCTATTCCCTGGCTGGAGGTGGAAGCTCCATTTCCCCAAAATAGAGGAGGAGATGGATGGGCATTGACTGGCTATTGATTAGTAAATTTGCCTTCCTAAAGTCCAACCCAAAATGTGGCTGAAATTTGAACCTCTCAAAGTCTGAAAGAAGATAGTAGCCCCCATTTTACTTCCACTCCTGGCATGAGGAGAAATGGGGCTGATTGAAAATTCTAGGACAATAGGGACTGGCTTACTGTTTCCATTCAGGTCGGATTGCTTCCTCAGCCTGGGCTCCAACCTCACCCTTAGCAGGGTGGGCAGAGCTGCAACAGTTTCTCAGGGCAACTGTGATAACTTTCAGCCCACACTGCTTAGACTATTACCCATACCTGTGGCTCCATTCCTACCCCTGATGAGGAAGAAAGGAGGCAGGGAAGAACTTAAATATCCACCAATAGGGCACTGGTCAAATAAATTATGAAATTATGGAATACAATGTAGTTTTTAAAAATAAAATTCTATTAAAGTATATCATTTATACATGAGCATACATAAACAATAAGTGCAAAGTAAGAGTAGTGAACTTATAAAATAAACATGCATATCATCATGCAGGGCTCCCATACATCATCCCACCACCAACACCTTGCATTGTTGTGAAATATTTGTTACAAACTATGGAAGAGCATTTTCAAAATATCACTAATCCTCTAACCCACCCAATTATTAACCCCCTATACTAATATTAGATAGATGTTACAGTTCATAGGAGAACATTCTCATATTAGTTCTTTTAACCACAGTCCATCTTCCACCACAGGATTCCTGTGTTATACATCCCATGCTTTGGGCAGTTCATTCAATGTGTTCACTCAGAGGCTCTCAGTTTCATCAGAGTTGTGTTCTCATCACCTCAGTCAATTTTAGAATATTTTATTTACTCCAAAGGGAAAAAAAAACTCACACTCCCTTATACTTGCCTATTTTTGTCCCTTAGAATTGATATAATATAATATCAATATAATATTGATAAAAATATTACAGTGTTACTGTTAACTATTATCCATAAGTTACAGTAGTTGTAATTTTCTTGTGTTATCACCATATTTTTAACTCTTTGTAAAAGAAGAACTGACTGGAGATATTTATAAATAGTATGAAATTTTAAAAAATTATCTCATGTTACCATGGAGATGAACAAATCCAAATTCTGTAGGGCAGGCTGCAAGCCAGGAACTCCGATGAGGCTCTTCAACAAGTTTCCCAGGATATGCTGGTTATCTGAAGTAGAGATGGGAATTATCTTCCTGAATGCTGAAATCACTTTTCCATTTAATGATTTCACTAAACTGATTGGATGAAACATCACTCATTGCTGAAAGTAATCTCAGTTTAATGAAGTTGTAATCAGTCTGAGGTGCCATCAACTCACAATGATGAAAGTCCATGAAATGTCCTTGCATTATAATTAGCCAAGTGCTTGCTTGACTGAACAACTGGTCACCATTAACTGGCCAAGTTGACACATTAGTCTAATCATCACAGTTAACTTGACAGCCATACACATCACTTTAAACAATACTTACTCAGTAAATAGAACCAATAACAGACTTCTTTTTTTTTACTAACAATACTCAACTGTCCTGTGTAAAAAAGGAAACATGCAAAATCCCTCCAGAATAGGCTGAAGGTCTTTGGGTAATATTCACCCTTAAACTTGACATTCCTTAAATACTATGGCATGAAACTAATATAACTTATGTCATGTGTTAAGGGGATAATTTAGGAAAGAAAACAAGGATATTCACTTTATGTACATATTCAACCATATTAAAAAATTAGGAAGAAATATTCATGAGCATCACAGTCCTCTTTTCTGTAACTGGCCATATGGCCATAGTTTGTATCTATCACTATCTTCTTCCATTACCCATTCCATGTTCCCTTTACTCACAGCAGGCACTTTAGGTGGCTATGTTTCTTTGCCTAGTGGGGTGACCCAAACCTTCATTCCTGAAGATTCTGGGCCATTGTTAGTCCTGCCTGGATTGGGTTGTTAAGTTTTCTACTGACTGTAATCACAGGGCACGGTAGAACTAAAGGATGCCCTAGGAGATCTCCTGTATTCCAGACATACTATTGTTGCAGTCTTATTTCAGCAAAAAGAGACAGAGGAGAGAAAATGAGAAGACGTAGCAGAACAGGGAGTTAAGGTGATGCAAGAGAGTAATCACGTCTCTCCTACTCCGGAAGGTGTCAGGATCAGTTCCCAGAGCTGCATTATGAGAATACAAGCTGACACAGAAGAATACACCATGAATGGACGTAGAGAACAGACAATGAGGGGAATAGGGGATGAGGGGAATAAATAAAAATAAAATCTTTTTAAAAATTCTTAAAAAAAATAAAAAGATCATTGCACTGTTAGATCAATACAGCTACCTCAAAGTAATGGGAAATATGTAAGATCAGTGATTTTGATGAGCATGCACCCATTCCTGAACATCATTTGCTGTGAAGTGGGTTCCTTGATCAGAAGCAATGCTAGGTGGAGTACCATGAAGGTGGATTAGATATTTGGTAAGTCCATGGATAGCAATTTTGGCAGAAGCACTGCATGTAGGCAAGGCTAAAGCAGAACTGGAGTTAGAACAAATGGCTGCCCCTTCCATGATAGAAGTCATCCAGTGTTATTGCCCTGACACCAGATAGCAGGCTTATCACCTTGTGAAATGGTGCCATATTAGAGGCTGAGTATAGGTCTCCAATGCTGGCAGTTTGGGCAATAAGTAGTGACTCTAGCCAGGTTGGCCATGGTGAGTGGAAGTCCATGTTGCTCAGCCCATGCATAATTTCCATCCCTACCATCATGGCCACTTTGTTCATGAGTCCATTGATTAATGATAGGAGTGGTTGTAGAAAGAGGCTAACTGGTATCTACAGACTGGGTCATCTTGTCCACTTGATTATTAAAATCTTCCTCTGCTGAAGTCACTCTCTGGTGAGGATTCAGGTGGGACACAAGTATCTTCATGTTTTTTCCCCCTCAGAAAGTTCTGTGCACATACTTTTTCCTTGGATCTCTTTGCCACCAATTTTCCTATCGTGTTCCTTCCAAGTCCCAGACTACTCAGCCAAATCACTGGCCAAAACCCATAAGTCAGTATACATATGCACCTCTGGTTATGTCTTCTTCTAAATAAAATGAACAACCAGGTGCACTACTTAAAATTCTGCCCCTCACCACTATTCATTAGAAATGTCCCAGAAAGTGGTTATGGTGATATAGCTGTCCACTTTTAGGTTGCCCCTGCATATCATGAAAATCAGGCCCAAGTTTTCTATTCCTCAATAGAATAATTATAAGGAATTCCCAAGGAGCCATAGCTGTGGGCTGGGAAAGAGAAGTTAGTATGGCAGCAGTGGTGGCCAGGATCATTGGAGCCACTTCCTCATATTACTTATTTGTGCTTTCAGGACCTGCTCGAGCCATATCTCATATATACCACTTCCATTTTATGATTAAATCCTGCTGTGCACACCTAACTTTATGGTTTGGTGGGTCAGACGACACCCAGCTTATGAGGGCAATATTCTGTATATGTCTATTACATCTAGTTCATTTATTGTATTATTCAATTTCTGTGTTTCTTTATTGATCTTCTGTCTAGGTGTTCTTTTTTTAAATTTTTTAAAAATTTTTATTTTTTTATTGATTTTGTAAAAATATTACATTAAAAAAATGAGGTCCCATTCAACCCTACCACCCCCACCCCACCACTCTCCCCCCCCCCCCAGCAACCCTCACTCCCATCATCATGACACATCCATTGCACCTGGTAAGTACATCTCTGGGCATCTCTGCACCCCATGGTCAATGGTCCACATCATGGCCCATACTCTCCCACATTCCATCCAGTGGGCCCTGGGAGGATTTACAATGTCTGGTGATTGACCCTGAAGCACCATCCAGGGCAACTCTAAATCCCAAAGGCGCCTCCACCTCTCATCTCTTCCTGCCATTCCCCATACCCATCAGCCACCATGTCCACTTTTCCCCCTCCAATGCCACCTTTTCTCTGTGGACCTTGGATTGGTTGTGTCTGTTGTACCTCTATGTCAAGAGGAGGCTCAGATTCCACATGGATACTGGATGCAATCCTCTTGCTTTCAGTTGTAGGCCCTCTAGACTCCATGGTGTGGTGGTTGTCCTTCTTCAACTCCATCTTAGCTGAGTGAGGTGAGTCCAATAAATCAGATTGTAGGAGCTGAAATCTGTTGGGGCTCAGGTCCTGGCTATCATATTGTCAGTCCAGAGATTCAAATCCCCTAAATATATCTTAAACCCCAACACCAACTACAATTCCAGTAAAGTAGCATGAAAGTCTTGTGCAAAGAGATCCCATCTGAGTCCAGCTCCATCACGCAGAAACACCAGCTCCAAAGAAGGGCCATCTGATATGGCAGTAAACCCCATCTGCCATGACCATAGAACCCGTGGGTCTGTTTAGCCCTCAAAGGAACGAATACCTGGGGTTGTATCTACTTTATCTGTCTCTTAGACTCTGCTCAGTTGTGCTTAAGGGCAATTCTTCTGAAAGCCTCCAGACTCTTTTCTTAGAGACTCGTAGCCATATAAACTCATTTCTCCTTTCCATTTCCCCCTTACATTAGGTCAAACAGCATTTTAAAGTCATGTTATTATATGTAGACAGGGATATTCTGCTGATCCGCATTCAACTTCAATTCAAGGTCATTTTCCAGTTGCATCATCAGTTGGTACTTGGTAGTGATCCCTCAGTGCCAGGGAGGCTCATCCCCGGGTGTCATGTCCCACACTGGGGGGAAGGCATTGCATTTACATACTGAGTTTGGCTTCGAGACTGGCCACATTTGAGTAACATGAAGGTTGTCAGGAGGAAATTCCCAGGCACAGTGCTACTCTAGGCCTTGTTCTTATTTCAGGCATATAGGCTCACAAGCATAGTCATTAGTATCATGCTCTCACTGTTGGACCCTCATTCCTTCCTGGTCCTTACCGTTGCACCTGGGGGACTGCTGCTGCTCCCCTAGGGGCCATGACAGAGCACCCCCAGCCAGGAACCCATTACCCCCCAAGTTTTAGTTTTTAATTGTTGCCACTATGAGTATATCCAAACATTACCATGCACCCTGGACATATGCCCTGTATAGCTCCCTGTCAGCCCTATATCACCTGTCAATAGTGTCCTATACCAGTATTCCTCCGCCACCACTGCCAAACCACTCTGTGATCCAAAACCTCCCAAAAATTGAAGCCCAATATAATGTCAGGATCCCTTACTAGCAAAATGGGATAAGGCGATGGGTTTAAAGGTCAGATACAGAGTACGTGTTGACTTGGAAAAATTCTACATCTTATCTTTTTCTTTTTTTTTTTCTTTTCCCTAATTATTGAACTTCTCTTCACAAGAGCCCTAGACCACAGCAATTCATATATACAATATACAGTACTCCCACACATCCACCATAGAACCTTTTCCCTTCCACAGTGATATTCTTATAACTTATTCATATCATATTTAATTAAAGTGATGTACAGACTCTGAGACAATAGCTTTCAAACAAGGCAACATCCACGCTTACATTGTGGTCCATACTCTAGGATATACAGTTTTCTAAATTTTTAGTTATCCTATGTTTTACATTATGGTTTACATTATTAGTCTGTCATCCCCTATATGTTTATGGTGTAATATTACATGTTTTATATCCATCCCTGTGCACTCTCGCGAAACTCCTCTCTTACCCCACATTTACTTTGCTTCCACACATTTAACATCCATTTTCCCATCCCCTTGGTGCCCACAGTGACAGCCAACCTCCATTTTCTGAGGAGCCACATCCAGAGACACTTGCAACAGTGTTCAGGGCCCAACTTGCTCAACTGCCCCAATGCCCTGGGAGCCACCCTTTTTCTCGAGAGATATGGTTCCCTCTATTTGATGGCATTAGTCCTCCCCAGGATGTGGGTCCACCCCCACTCTCACTACTTGGGTCTCTACCCAATGGTACCACCCACTCTGGCAAAATGAGCATTCAGACATTTCCCAGGAGCCCGTCCCGCATCAGACCATCCCCTCCGAGCATCCTAAACAAGTAACCCTCTTAATTATATTTTGATACAATTTTCTCAGCATTTTACTCTCAACCAACACCTGACACTCTCCTATGTTCGTATGCTACCCCTCCCTCCCCCCACTTTTTGGGCAATATTACCCATCCGCCCATCCCCAGCCCCCCTCAAACCCACAAAGCTCCACCCAAAGGCAACCCCTTGCCCCCATTTTATCTCTTCTTTGGTGTTCATACTTACCGCCAGCTCATCATAAATTAGGTGTTCTATCTATTGATGAGAGTAGTATATTGAAGTTTCCAACTATTACTGTAGAGATGTTTATTTCTCCCTTCCATTTTGCCAGTGTTTGCCTCATGTATTTTGGGGCACTGTGGTTAGGTGTGTAAATATTTATAATTGTTCTTTCTTTTTGGTGGATTGAACATTTTACTAATATATACTGTCCTTCTTTGTCTCATATAACAGCTTTTGACTTAATGTCTATTTTTTATGATGTCAATATAGCTACCCCAGCTCTTTTTTGTTACTATTTGTATGGATTATCTTTTCTCCATCCTTTCACTGTCAATGTACTTGTGTCTTTTGGTCTAAGGTGAGTTTCCTGTAAACAGCACATACTTGGATCATGTTTTTTTATCCATTCTGCCAATCTGTGTCTTTTGGTTAGGAGTTTAATCCACTAGCATTCAGTGGTATTCCTGTTTTGGCAGCATTTATTCAACCATTTTGTCCTTTGGTTTTTATATGTCACATTTTTTCCCTCTCTTTTCCTGTATTGCAACTTCTTTTCCTATATAGTTGCTCTTTCATGATGGATCTGACATGCTTTTATCATTTTGGTTTCTGTTTATATTTTGAACACTTTCTTTGTGGTTACCCTGGGCTTTGTATCACACAACACACCTCTACAACCAACTAATGTGAAAAGATAACAAATTAACTCGAATATTATACATGTTCCCTGCTCCCATATCACTCTGTTTACTCTCTTTATGTTGTTTTTGTCTCACATTACCTCTTTATATTTTGCATTAATAGGAAATAGGCCTTTTACTTGCTCAATCATATTCTGATTCTTATAGGAATTAATGAATACACTTATTTATTGAGGATACAATACTATTGGTTTTTGCATACATTTTTAGTTTCCCTTACTGAAGATTCTCATTTCTTCACATCACTCCAAACCACTATTTTCCTTTCAACCTGCAGAACTCCCTTTAGTAATTCTTGGAGAATAGGTCTTTTGTTAACAAATTCTCTCAGTTTCTGTTTATCTGTTAATATTTTATACTCTCCTTCATTTTTAAAGGGCAGTCTTTTTGGATAAAGGATTTTGTCTGGCAGTTTTTCTCTTTCAGGACCCTTTATATTGCCTTCTCATCTCCATGGTTTCTGATGAGAAATTGTCACTTGGTCTTATTGACAATCACGTATATGTGATGAATCACTTTTCTTTTGCTGCTTTCAGAATTATCTCTTTATCTATGGCATTTGACATCGTGATTAGTATATGTCTCAGAGTGGCCTATTAGGATTTATTATGTTTGAAGTATGTTTTACTTCTTGCACATGCATATTTATGTATTTCTTAAGAGTTGGGAAATTTTGGGCCATTATTTCCTATTCTCTCTGCCCCTTTCCCCTTCACTTCTTCTGGGGTTCTCATGATTCATATGTTTGTGCTTTTCATTGTGTCACTCAAATCTCTCAGGCACTTCAATTTTTTCTGTTCTTTTCTCTGTCTTTTCATTTGAATTGTCCTGTCTTCTAGCTCACTGATTTTTTTTCTTCTACTTGTTCAAATCTGCTGTTGTAAGCCTCTACTGTATTTTTAATCTCCATGATTGTGCTTTTATCCCCATAATTTCTGTATGCATCATTCCTCAGCTGCTTGTTCCTCCCTCATTCTCTTAGATTTGGGTACCTGTGTCTGGATATGCACAGTGTTCTACTTCACTGCTGAGAGTGGCTCTTATAGTCTACATCCATGGTAAGAATGACTTGGGCCATGCTGCCTCTGCACAACTCCCAAGCTGCACTGGACTGAGGGAGGGAGTAGGGTTCAAAATGGAGGTCCAGGAAGATATCCTTCCTGATCTTGACAATTACTCTTCTCTTTCTTTGATTAAGCATTTTTTTGGAGTCCTTCTCCAGTCTCTATCATCTTCCAGAGTTCCAAGCAAGTGGGAATTCTCCCTTTATTACCTGATCTGAGAGGAGACTCTTTCAGGAGATGTCTTATTTCACCATGTTGATGTGACTTTCATTATATATATATTTAATATACCCCTTATCTTGAATATGACATTTACATTTCTAGATCTTGCAATAAATTTTTCTAAAGCAGTAATTTTCACATAACATTCAACTTAATTTTTTTTTTCATTATGGGTTGTGGTGATGGAAATTATGTAGCTACAGATCTCTCACTATAATTTATGTTAGGTTTGGTAGTTGAACATCATGTCCCCCTATTGAATTCCTATCAACATTCCAGATATTAGAAATTCAACTATTATAAGTTTATTACTAAACTTCTCATGAGTGAGATTTTCAGCCATTTTAATCTTTTCAGTTACCTTAGACTTTTAAAGATATTTAAGTATTTAAGATTTTATTTTTATTTCTGCAAAAGGAGAAATAAATTCTTCCAGAAAGCAAAGTATAATGAAATATTTTGTTTATTTTTTTCTGTATATGTTTTCAAAATCCTCAAAGATGGGGTTAAGCAGGAAACAAAAGGCAACTTTTTAGTGACCGATTTCTAGGAATCAGTTTGCACCAGAAATATAATTACAACAATGCCTTTTAATGTCAGCTTTGTCAAAACACAACACTTATCTTAGGCAACACTTAATGAAGGATTGATACTGTTAGGAATTCTAAGAATGACCATGAATGTCATAAATTATTTAGAATTTTCCTGCAAGGATCTTTGTCTCTTTATTTCCTATTTATGTTTTTTATTTAATCATTTGTTTTTATCAGTGTGTACTCATATATTTATTTTATACTTTTGGATATAATCCAATAATAGTACTTCATTTTTAAAAAAATATTTTTAATTTATTTTTAAAAGATACATAGATCACAGAAAATGTCACATTAAAAAATAAAGGAGGTTCCCATATACCCCACTCCCCACATTCCCCACTTTTCCCCACATCAGCAATTTCTTGCATTAATATGGTACATTCATTGCATTTGATGAGTACATTTTGGAGCACGGCTACACAGCATGGATTACAGTTTACATTGTAGGTTACACTCTCTCCCAGTCCATTCAGTTGGTTATGGCAGGATGTATAATGTCCTACATCTGTCCCTGCAACATCATTCAGGACAACTCTTAGTACCAAAAATTCCCCCATATCACTACAGTTTACATTGTAGGTTACACTCTCTCCCAGTCCATTCAGTTGGTTATGGCAGGATGTATAATGTCCTACATCTGTCCCTGCAACATCATTCAGGACAACTCTTAGTACCAAAAATTCCCCCATATCACATCTCCTTTTCCCTCTCTCTGCCTTCACCAATTCCCATGGCCACTGTCTCCAAGCAATGACATAATTTCTTCCATTGCTAGAGTCCCAATAATTCTATAGTAGAATACCAGTAAGTCCACTGTAATCCATATTTTATTCCTTCAACCTGAGGACCGTGGGATGGCGATGCCTACTCCACATCTCAATTGAGAGGGGATTTGATTCCACGTGACTGGTGGATGGGACTCTCATACCCATAGGTGTAGATTCTCTCAATTCCTTGGTGTGGTGGTTGTACATTCTCACCTCTCTGTTGCTGACCTGGGTAAGTCCAACAAACTGGACAGTGGGTGCTGCAACTCTTCTGAGGCTCAGAGCCCAGCTGGCACATGGATAGCCCAGAGATTCAAGTCTCCTGGGCATACACCAACCCAGTGCCAACCCCGGTGCCAAACACAGGCTCAATAAAAAGGACAGAATAGGCATGTGTAGAGAGGTCACATCTGAGTTCAACTCCATCACACTCAGGAGCACAAATTCCAAAGTAGGGCCCACTGGCAAGGCAAACTCTGGAGCCATCTGCCATGACTGAAGGACCTGGATGTCTCCATAGCCCTCAGGAGCACCACTACTTGGGATTGTATCTACTTTGGCTGTCTATGAGATCCTGCCTAGATATGCATAAGTGTGATGACCCTCTGATGACCTCCCAACTCATTTTGAAGTCTCTTATCCATATAAACTTATTTGTCTTTACCATTTCTCCCTTTTATTCAAGATCTTTTTCTAGTTGCATCACCAGCTGGTGCTTGGTAAGTACTTAATTTTGTTGCTCAAATTGCTCCAGCTTTGGACATTGGAAGCTCTTTAAGTTGGCACCTGTGTTCTTTTAAAATACTCCCATTATTTCATTGTTGTTGTTGTTTGATTTTTTCTTTAACATTTCCTTATTTGTTAGCACTACAAAATGCTCCAGGCTCATATTGCATATTTCTACTCCAGTCATAAAACTAGCCAAGGAGTTCTGGTTCATTTATTGGAAAATTCATATTAGATAGACAGACCCAGAAAGCAGACAATGGGGGGGCGGGTGGGGAGAAGTAGAAGGGGAGACAAATAAATAAATCTTTAAAAAAAATTAAGGATATTTAAGAATAGTCCAAAATAGCAGTCCTCAAAACATTTTGTCTCAGGACTCCTTAAAAATTATTGAAGACTCCAAGGAGCTTCTGTTCCTGTAGATTATATCTGTTTTACAAAATTAAAAACTAAAACTGAGAAATTTAAAAAAAAATATTTAGGAGACAACCAGCAAGATGGCAGTTGAGTAAGGAGCTCCTAGAGTCAGCTGCTGCTACCAAGAACTCTCTGGAGCTTTTTGGGGGGTTCCAGGAGGCCAGAAGGAATGGAAGGAGGAGACTGCCTATCTTCAGAGAAGACTCATAAGTACAGTGCTCCACACCAAAGAGGCTGTGGTCATTCTCCACTGGAGGCACAAGCTGCATCAGGAGCTGTTCTGTGGCTGGAATTGAAAGCTCCACTTCCCCAAAATGGAGGAGAAATAGACAGTTGGGCACCAACTTCAGCTACTGATGAGTAAATTCAGTGGGCTAAAGTATAATCCTGAGAACAGCTAAAGATTGAACCTATCCAAGTCAGAAAGAGGTCAGTAGCTGCCATCTTAACTCCACGCCTGGCATGAGGGAAAATAGGGCAGACTGAAAATCACAGTGCTGGTGGTGACCAGCTTCTTTCCATCCAGATCAGATCGCAGGACTAGCCTATGCCCCAGAGTCTTCTCCAGCAGGGAAGAAGCTGTGGGAAACTGCACCAGCCTCTCTGGGAAATTACCAGCCAAGTCATATAGGCCAGGGATTATCCTACTCTGGCAGCATGAGCTGCCCCAGGAGCTATTCTGTGTCTGAAATTGGAAGCTCCATTCCACAAAAACAGGGGAGGAGGAGATGGTTGGCTGCCAATTTCAGCTACTGATTGGTAGACTCAGCTGCCTAAGATATAACCCTGGGAATAGCTGGGGTGTGAATCTGCCCAAGTTGGAAAGAGGCCAGTGGCTGCCATTGTGACTCTGCTCCCAGCTGGAAAGGATGCCTGGCAAACTGAAAATCACAGTGATGGTAGGAACCAGCTGCTTTCACCCAGATCAGCCTGCAGTCCCAGCCTAGGCTTCAGCCCTGCCTCTGGCACCAGCCTATCCAGGTAACTGCAGGTACCTTTGGCTGGCACAGACTGAAAAACAGAAGTCTACTGGCACAGCTGCAATCATCTTGGACCCACACTGCATAGATTGCTCCCCATATCTGCAGCTCCATCTCTACCCCAGGCAGGAAAGAAAGGGGCATGCAGCTTCACAAGTCTCTCTGGGCAACTACAGTCTAGGCCTGCTCTAGTTAAGTTATTCCACGCAGCTGTGACTTTGTCTCTACCCCTGGCAAAGGAGAAAGTTAGGAGAAGCTTCATTGTTCCCTGGCACAAAGAGGGCAGCTTGAATCTCCACAGCTTATAGCACCAATTACAACCATGGCTCCTACTTCACAACTAGCAAGGGAGAAAGGTAAGGAAGCCCAAACTAAAGAGAAAAACTGCACCCAGAATAGATACTCTAGTAAGCCAGAAACCAAGACACCAATGAAAAAATTACAATCCACGCCAAGAAACAGGAAGCCATGGCCCTGTTAAAGAAACAAGATAAGCCTCCAGATGACATAAAGGAGTTGAGACAACTAATCATAGATGTTCAAACAAATCTCCTTAATAAATTCAATGAGATGGCTAAAGAAATTAAGGGTATTAAGAAGACTCTGGATGAGCACAAAGAAGAATTCGAAAGCATACATAGAAAAATAGCAGATCTTATGGGAATGAAAGGTGCAATAAATGAAATTAAAAACACACTGGAATCATATAGTAGCAGATTTGAGGAGGCAGAAGAAAGGATTGGTGAGCTTGAAAAAATGGCCTCTGAAAGTGAACATACAAAGAATAGATGAAGAAAAGAATGGAAACATTTGAACAAGGTCTCAGGGAACTAAATGACAGCAAAAGGCATGCAAACATACACATCATGGGGGTCCCAGAAGGAGAAGAGATGGGAAAAGGGACAGAATGAATATTTGAAGACATAGTGGTAGAAAATTTCCCAACTTTATTGAAGGACATAGATATCCATGTCCAAGAAGCACAACTCACTCTCATCCAAAAAAATCCAAATAGACCAACTCCAAGACACATACTCATCAGATTGTCAAATGCCAAAGACAAAGAGAGAATTCTGAGAACAGTAAGAGAAAAGCATTGTATAACATATAAGAGATACCCAATAAGATTAAGTGCTGATTTCTCACCAGAAACCATGAAGGCAAGAAGACAGTGGTCTGATATATTTAAGATATTACAAGAGAAAAACTTCCAGCCAAGAGTCTTATATCCAGCAAAACTGTTTTTCAAAAATGAGGACAAAATTAGAATATTCACAGATAAACAGAAACTGAGAGAATTTCTAAGCAAGAAAACAGATTTTCAGGAAATACTAAAGGGTGTGCTAGAGCCTGAAAAGAAAAGACAGGAGAGAGAGGCCTAGAAGAGAGTCTAGAAATGAAGATTATATCAATAAAAGTAATTAAAAGTGTCAAAAGAGTGGTGAAAATAAAATATGACAGATAAAACTCAAATAGTCAGGAATGAACTTAAGCAAAGATGTAAAGTACTTGTATTCAGAAAACTGCAACTCAGTGCTAAAAGAAATCAAAAAAGTCCTCAAGAACTGGAAGAACATTCCATGCTCATGGATTGGAAGACTAAATATCATTAAAATGTCAAATTCACTCAAACTGATATACAGATTCAATGCAATCCTAATAAAAATTCCAACAGCATTAAGGAAAAATTGAAAATGCAATCATCAAATTTATTTGGAATAGTAAAGGGTCCTTAATAGCCAGAAACACCATAAAAAGGAAAAGCCAACCCTCATCTCCAGATGTTAAATCATTTTACCTAGCTATAGTGGTGAAAACAGCATGGTACTGGCATAAGGACAGACACAATAGACCAATGGAACCGAATTTATGGTCCAGAAATGGACCCTCACATGTATGGTCAAGCGATTTTTGACTAGCCTGTTAAACCGACACAGCCTGAGCAGAACAGTTCATTTAACAAATCAAAGAATTGGATTCCCATAGCCAAAAGAAGGAAAGAGGACCCCTATTTTCACACCTTATCCAAAAATTAACTCAAAATGGATCCAAAACCTAAAAATAAAAGCAAGAATCATAAAATGTCTAGAAGAAATTGTAGGAAAATATCTTCAAGATCTGGTGGTAGGTAGGAATTCTTAAAGGACATAAAACGAGGACTGAGATGGACTACTAATATTTAATATATGTAGAAGTTTTAATTAGCTTACTGTAAAAGTGTGGAAATGTATAGCATGAATGGCAAGACATAGTAAGAGCTAGTGTATGAATAGGGATGTGGCTGAAAATGGTAGTTTAGATATGTAAATGCCAATTGAAAGACTGCTAGGGAATAATCTAGGAACTGAATAGCACAGTAAACCAAGAGATGGATGAGAATTGTGGTTGATGGTATAGAAGCAAGAGTGTCCTTTGTGAGCTAGAGCAAATGTACATCACTACTGCAGGGTGTTGGGAATGTGGAGAAGCATGAGAAAAATACAGCTGGAGTGACCTATGGACTGTGGTTAGCAGTAATAATAAAATATTCTTGCATCTATGTGAACGATGTACTGTGCTGATAATGAGGCAGTATGGAAAATGTGAGCCAAACGTACACTATGGACATGGTAACAATCAGATTATATTATTTTATCTGTAGCAAATGTTCTACCACAGTATGGTGTGTTGATGGAAAGGTGTTGTTTGGGAATTCTGCACATGTGCATGGTTGTTTTATAAGTTTACAACTTCTGTCATAAAAAATATATTTGAAAAATAATAATAGGGTGGGTTGGGGTAAAAATACACCAAATGTAAGATAAGAACTATGATTAGTAATAAAATTTAGACAATATTCTTTCATAATTTGTAACACACATCTTGCAGCAATGCAAGGTGTTGGTGGAGGGTTGATGCATGGGACCCCTATATGATATTATGCATGTTTGCTTTGTAAAATCACCACTTTTACTATATGCTTGTTTATGTATGTTCATATATAAATGATATAAAGATAATAATAACTGTTGGTTTGGGGAAAATACTTTGCCTAGTAGTAATATTTTGACAATGTTCTTTAATCATTAGTTAAAAAGATTTAACAACAATGAAAGCTATTGGTAATAGGGTGAGTTATGAAAGTCCTATATGATGCTATATATGTTTGCTTTGTAAGTTCGTAACTATTATTATACACTTATTGTTTATGTATGTTTATGTATGAATAATATACTTCAATAAATTAAAATATTTATTACTCCATTTAAATAAAACAATAATAAATCCAATATTTATTTATTTAATTAATGCATTTATATGAAAAAATAACCATTCTTCCCAAACCAAAAAATATTATGAGAAGAGTTACATTTCTTTACATTTTGGCCAATCTCTTTAATGTATCATTTAACAGAAGACAGCTGGATTCTGACATTTGCTCCTGCATCAAATTTGTTGCAATTTGTTGTTTTGGTTAAAGTCATTGAAGAAAATCCAACCTTACACAGATATGTAGATGGAAAAGGGAGGACTACGTTAATAGCCTTTTCATAATTGTAGGTACATCTTGTAGGCTCTAGAAAACCCCACCAGACTTTATGAGAGAATAAAAGTGAAAAAGCCAAATAACATTTTAGTACTATTATGAATGTACTGTTGTTTTGTGTATTCCCTGAATTGTCTTTGGAGCTCACCAGAATCACCAGACTCTACTTTGAGTACTTTGGTTTTATATATATACTGTTTCAAGAGAAAAAAAAGTCTTTAGAATGAGTCTTTTACTATTATTTATTGAATATCAATTTATTTAATCAGTGATCATTTTCAAAGGATGATTATTTTCATTTACTTCATTGGCAAAGAAGGAATTCGCATGAATCCTGCATAGTTAGTGGTCAAATGTTGGAATAAATGTCCTTGTAAAGTTAAGCAAAGCAAGTAAATTTAATTTATGGTCCTGACAATTCATCTTCACTTGGTATAATTTTCTCCCTTATGTTTTCTCTTTTTACCTTTTTCCTATTTTCCCATTATGACTTGTCTTACTGTCACATTCCTGGTTTGGTTTACAGCAGCTGTGTGACATGTCTGATGAGGAGTCACCTGCAGGCAGTTTTCATGCTTCACACTGATCATCAATCAGCCATGATGAGCTCTTGTTAGAGCAATTTCCACCAGGGAAACACCTTGTGTAGCACTTGAGAGGGAGAGAGGAGAGGAGGGCTTATCAAGAATGAGGAGGCAAGAGAGCCTGCCCAGCCCCAATTTTCTAAATCTCTTGCTCTGCTGCAAGGATTGTGAAAGATGATGGATGACTGATACCATTCTGAAATGTCTTTTATCCCTTAGGATAATTTTTGCCAATTTTCTGGTGAACTTAAATGTCCACAGATGTTTGAGAGGAAACCTGCTGATTTGTAACTCAAAAGCTTTTGCTGTCAAATTGGAGGATATTGGTCGAAACTGACAACTTGACTACGGTTTCAGCAAAAGACCACTGAGTGTACTGAAGATAGTTTTGTAATTTGTCACTGACACAAGTGTCAAGCCTAACTTTTTTTTTTTCTTTTTTAGCAGCCTACGGGTTAAGAATGGAATGTTAAGTGTTGCTAGTCTAAGTGCATAGTTGGTGAATATATACATTTCCCTATCTCTTGCTGTTCATTTGCATTAAGAGTTGAGGTAAAAACATTAAATATGAGTTTAGTTCAAAGTTTTGCTGTATTACATACATTTACTAAAATGATCGAGGATACTGAGATAATTTTAAAGACATGATATTTTATATCACTGCATTCATGAAACAGATGAAAGGGATATGAGCTGCAATGGAAAGGATATGTCTGGATAAAAATCTTACTCTGAAATTCATTATCAAAGTCTAGGGCCTCTCTGTGTCCTGTGAGTTTACATCCTCAGCCCACCTGATATTCTCTCTTCTCCTTACAGCTCCATTAGGCAGATTATGAAATATTTAGCAGAAAGGAAGACTTGCCTTTGTTTCCCCTCAGTACCCTTCATTAAGCACATTAAAGATTCTTAACTGCAGTTCAGTCTTTTCATTGGGAATAAAAGTAAAGACATTTGATATTTAAATGTAAAAATATTTAGTCTGAATTTCATTATTTTTCAATTGTAAGTTATTGTTATTAATTCCTTTTCTGAAAGATTCATGTCAGTTCATTCTTGGCTTACTTTTGCTGTCCGTTCAACATGCTGAGGACCGCATCAATGCACAATCTTAACCAGATTTTCTCTACTTGAAAGCATATTCTATCACATGGGGAGCTTTAAAAATACAGCCTGCATTGCTGCATCGACGGCGAGAATGAAGAACATTCTCAGCAACCAGACTGTCGACATTCCAGAAAACGTCGACATCGTGCTGACAGGATGCACAGTTATTGTTAAGGGCCCCAGAGGTACCCCTCGAAGGGACTTTAGTCACATCAGTGTAAAACTTAATCTACTTGGGAAGAAAAAGAAAAGGCTGCAGGTTGACACGTAGTGGGGAAATAGGCACTGACTACAGTTTGTACTGTGTGTGTAGTCATGTCCTGAGCATGATCCAGGGTGTTACTTCCCTTACCTGAGGTCTGTGGACACTCATTTCCCCATCAACATTGTTATTCAGGAGAATCCGAAATTTCTTAGGTGGAAAATACATTCACAGGATTTGGATAAGGGCAGGTGTTGCTCGTTACTTATCTCAAGCCCAGAAAGATGAGTTAATTCCTGAAGGAAAAGACATTGAATTTGTATTAAATTCAGTTGCTTTGATTCAACAAGCCACAACAGTTTAAAACAAGGATATAAAAAAGGTTTTGGATGGTATCTATGTCTCTGAAAAAGGAACAGTTCAGCAGACTGATAAATAAAATCTAAGAGTTGTGGAGCAGTGGGAACAAGATGCCAGACCTATTTGATATTTTAAAAATGCAATAAAATTCATATTTAACTTGAAAAAAATATGGACAGAGATGCTTGAATACTCACTCAGATCAATTGAATCAGAAACCCCGGCAGGACCAGGGCACTGGCATTTTTTGAAAGTTCTTCAAGTGGTTCTAATGCACAGCTACAGTTGAAAAACACTGGTCTAGGCTTTGGATGAAAAACAGCTTTCATTTCATGCGACAACACCCATCGATTGTTATTAGCTGTCTAGACAACTGTATTAAGAATGATTCTACCGTCACGTATGGGTTCAGAATAAGAGAGTTATGATATATTCACAATGCTTCCAGGGTTTGAGAGGAGTAGTAGATCATATGTCGGGTTGTTGCCATCTCTCATCAGGACCTTCTGTCTGTAAATTTCTTCACTCATGAGTTCTGAGCCCATTCCTTGTTTCTCTGGTCTCTGTTCATATCATGGGGCTCATATGCATGTTTCATAATACGGATACCGAGCCAATTTTGTCATGTGTAAATTTTCTTAGTAGTTTTACTAAAGAGTGGATTGTCAAGAAAATTATCCTCAAGAGTAGATTTTTCCCTCCTGGGATTAGTATATTTGATGCAGAATTTCATGTAGATGAGATGTGCCAGCAGTGTGATAATTTAAATGTATTTAAACAAATAAAAAGGATAACTGCACAAACTTGCTGCTTAGATCATTGCAGCTTCTAGGACATAGTGTTTTTTACCGATTTAAAAACAAAACAAAACAAAAATTTTAAAAATGCTGTGCCTGACATGAATCTTGTTTTGTTTTGTTTTTTAAGTAGCCGCCTGGTTCCTACATCCTGTAAAATACAGGCACTTGAGCCTTGGTGTAGCTTCTGTTTGATTTTATATTACGGGAATGGTTTGGTTTGATTTCTTGGACCTCATCTTGAATTGGCCTCATTTCCCTGCAGGCTTTGTCTAAGATGAGAAGGGTTAGCTCAGGTGGTATGGGGGAGGCTGCTTTACCTTCCCTGTCGTTTGTTGCTTGAGGTTTTGATCTTTGGATAAAGAGGCCATTTATCTTTGTAACAAAACATTTAGCTTTTTCAAATTTTCTGTTAATGGCAAAAGAATGGAAGTGAATAAAGTTTTACTGATTTTGGGGAAAAAAAGTGGATTGTAAAATTAAATACATTATATATGTGTAATATATAAGTATATATATATGTGTGCATATTTATGTATGCATGTATATATTTATATATTTAAACAAGTATTCAAAAACATTTATAAGCTACAAAAAGCCTATTTTATATATTGCCAAAGTGCCTGATCATTTAGTATGGCCATATTAAAAAATATGGGCCTTTTGCCTTCATCACAATTATAATATATATTTATTGTTAAGTGTTATGAACTCAGAATTGAAGGGGAAAATACTCACCTTGAATTTCCAGGTCTATAGTTCTACTATGTAACTTCTACTAATTCTCTACTATTAAATAGAGCCAACAACACTATGCATTCATCAAGTCATAAGAATGTTTTATTTATTTATTTTTAAAGATTTATTTTTTATTTATTTCTCTCCTCTTATTCTTGCCCCCCCCCGCCCCAGTTGTCTGCTCTCTGTATCCATTCACTGTGTGGTCTTCTGTGACCATTTCTATCCTTATCAGCAGCACCGGGAATCTGTGTTACTTTTTGTTGCGTTATCTTGCTGTGTCAGCTCTCCATGTGTGTGGTGCCATTCTTGGGCAGGCTGAACTTTCTTTCACGCTGGGTGGCTCTCCTTACGGGGCACACTCCTTGTGTGGTGGGGCTCCCCTACGCGGGGGACACCCCTGCATGGCAAGGCACTCCTTGCATGCATCAGCACTGCACATGGGCCAGATCCACATGGGTCAGGGAGGCCCTGGGGTTTGAACTGCAGACCTTCCATGTGGTAGGCTGATGCCCTATCCATTGGGCCAAGTCTGCTTCCCTATAAGAATGTTTTGAGAATCAGATGAAGTATACTCTACACTTGTAAAATCCTTTGTATATAATAAGTACTCAGAAAACATCAAACACTACTAGTTATTATTTTGGCATATGGATCATCTGATTATCCATAGAAATTTGTCAATTCAACTAGGTTCTGTTGTCCATCACACTCCATAGCCATCTCTAAGCAATTATTTTAATGAACAGAATATAAAACACTGGGGGAATTATAAATGTGCTATAGATACACACCCACCTTTACCACAACTAGAATTATTGAATAACTTATTCAAGGTCATGTGGCATGTAATAAAGTGGTAGATCAGAGTTCAGCCCCAGGTTAATCTAGCTCCACTTTAAGCTAGCTGATAGATGACATCGCATAATTAAAAAACAACAACAAGAATTGATTTACATTATCTCATTTGATCCTTATAATATCCTGAGGTATTATTAGCTCATTTTACAGGTGAATGAACAGAGGTGCAGAGAATTAAAATGGTTTGTCTTAGCTGACTCATCAAATTTTCATTACAGGTATAATTATTAAGATTATAGCTGTAGTGTCCCTGACTTTTTATATTCTCAGCTAAATATTTTCCCTCATCTTAGCTGCTTCAGATTAAATGAATTACAAAGTATTCTATTTATAAATTCAGGATTTTGCCCACGTTTAGATTATCATGTAGTATGGAAAATAGACTTGGTAGTATTTTTTTAGTTTTCTTGCACAAAACCGAAGATCTTAAGATATTATGTTTTATTGATTTATAATCTATGTTGCTGAAGTTGCAGGATGATACATATTTTATTTCTAATGGTGATTTAAGACAGCTATTTGTATAAGTTGATTGAAAAAACACATTGGGAGAAAAAAATATTACCATTGCAAATATGCCTGGTTGAGACCACCTCTGTGTAGAGAGGATGAGATTTCTTTCTCTTTCCTGAGAGGACAATTTCCACTTATATTCACAATGAAGATGTGTAGTTTTATAAGATGTTATCATATCTTGTATGCTACAGGTGTTAAGCATTTAAAGGTCAACATTTCTATGCCCAATAGCGTTAGCATATGTTTTCTCATGCCCTTGAATTAGCCACGCATGCAGAAAATGCATGTGCAAACCATATGGCAAGAGATCTAAGTGGCACTTCCAAAAATCTCTTTTTGCATGGGTCTGAGCTGCACACAAGCAAAATCACAGTTGAAGCCTATGAGAAGGACATGGAATCCCAAATTCCTGATCAAGCTCAAACATTGAATTTATTTTTAGAACAGTATCTAAGTGTCTCTTTTAGTTATAATATGAGGCACAGAAGCAGGAGTGTTAACTCTTTTGGGAGCCATGTATTAAATAAATTATGTCTTAAATCTACCACCCCACGACCAAAAATAAATAAAAATGATCTTAGGCTATTATAAAACTTCATCAGAAACAGTAGGTCAGTTTATTTACCATTTTCGAATGGAACTAAGTCAAGTACCATATATCATAATTATAAGTCAGAGGTGATTTATTTGATTTTATTTACTGGGCCTGTACTTTCATAGGTCTCATCACTTACTGTTGTGTTAAACCCTATCCAGTTCACACATTTACATTTCAAGGCCTGCCCCTGATGGCATTGGAGTTTGTATCCCATGAGTTTGACTAGGCTCACAATCAGCACCTCCTCAAATACATTCTGCAAATAACTTGTTTAAATGAAGTTTCTGCACTCAGAATGAGTTAAACATGCCTTTGATCACCTCTCCATCTTCTATAAACAATATAATTTGGTATTATATGTGTCCTAAATAACTCACATTAGTTGATTAAAATGAAGTCTTTTATTTTCAATTTAATATTTTATCATGTCATCATAGTCTATAAACACATTTTACTAAAAAATTTCATATAAAATATAATTGCTTGTATTTATTAAATGTTTAGTATGGTTAGCCATTGTGTTTGAGATAGAGGGTGGAGTGAATTCTAAACAGCATCACCAAGGAGACTTCATTAAAAAGATTACACTGAAGCAGTTACTTGCATTTGGTGAGGGAATTGGTGGTGATTGCCTATTTGGAGAATGAATATTCCAGACAGTAGAAACAGCTTGAGAGAAGACCCAAAGAATACATCATGCCTAATGTAATCAAGTAATAGCAAGGGTCTGGAGCAGAGTGAGCAAGGGGGAGAAGAGTAGAAGATAAAGCCTGAGAGATGGTTGTGTCTGGGGGAGGAGAACGGTGTGGTGGCAGGACAGATTATATATATATATATATTATATATATATCTTGAAGGTCATTGTTGAGATTCTGGTTTTTCACTCTGATTGAAATGTAATTAGTGGGTTTTGAGCACAGGAATGGCAAAATTTTAATTATGTTTTAAAGAGACCACTTTAGCCTGGGTTTAAAGTAGACTGTAGTGGGGAAAAGATAAAGCAGGAAAACCAAACAGGTGGTTGTTTCAGTAATCCTGGTAAGAGATGACAGTGGGTCAGGGCAGGTAGTTTGTGGATATGGTATGAAATGATCAGACACTGGATATATTTCAAAGTTAGATTCAACAGTTGATGGCTCATTGAAATTACGGTATGAAAATAAGTGGAAGTCAGTTATACCAAGGTAATTGACCAGTAACTAGAAGGACAGAATTAGCATTAACTATTATGGTAAGTTTTGAATAAAGTAGTTTTTGGTGGACGATTCAGGAGTACAATTTAAGACATGTTGGGTTTGAGATGTCCATTAGACATTTAAATGCAAATGTTGAGTAGGCAGTTGAATATACAAGTTTAGAGTTTAGCTGGTAATGTGTGTTCTTCATGTTTGTTTTGTTTTGTTTTCCCACATTTCATTCTACCTCATCTCTTTAACATGTTCTTGGTGATTTTCTATTTCAGTTCATTAATTCTCCATTCTGCAATGTCTCATATAGAGTAGAATTCAGGTTAAAAAAATATTTCAATTATATCTTTTATATCAATTATTTCTTGGATACTTCCCAACTCTAACTTTCTTCCTTCATAATTTTCTATTTCTGTTTATGGAGTTGATGCCTTCTCATATATCTTTAAACATATTAAATGCACTTATTTTCAATAGTCTTTTAAATTGCTCTATTTGCTCTCGTTCTTTGGGTGCAAAATTTTCATATTTTTAATCTGAAGGCTGTGTTGTTAGCATTGGACTTCCTCATATGTTTTTGAAGTTTTATTTATGAATTCCTCTTCCCTGGACATTTTCTCCCTTTAAGAGTATTTGAGTGCTGTGGATAAGAAGATTCTCCCTATGAATTAATATTGGGTTATCTCTAATTCAGCCTCGGAAATGTTACCAATTCTAAACCAATTTTACAATAGCTTCTTAATCAGGGCTTTTCATCATGTACATAGCATGAGTTTAGGCTTGTTCCCATATGCTAACAAGTGAGGTCCTAATTTCTTGAATATAATTATGTTTTCACATGTAGTTTATTTCACTTCTAATATACACATGGATCAGTAATTGATTGTTCTTGTCCCTGTTAGGATTGTTGCGATGTTTTCCTAGCTTATAGTTCTATAGGAAACCCAGGCCAAACTCACTGGCATGGTACTGGTGGTGCTTATGACAGATCACCCACAGAAGTAAAGTTCCCTTGTGAATATTGTGCCCATGGGCACCACACTTCTGCTTTTTGCTGAGAACTAGGGACATGTATGAACTGTATCATTCATACACCCTATGAGGAAAATATTTGAGCAAGGATTGTATAAATAAATTAAACAAAACAAAAGAAGCAATTACCCTAAAGATAGGAAAAGATGAAGAAGAAAGAAAATAGTAGTTAATAGTAATGTACATTTAATATAGATAGATCTATCTAAGTGAATAATGATATAGGGTCTGGAAATTGGTAAGAAAATTGTAAATAAGGACTCTTAAAATTGAAGTAATGGGGGAGCAGGAATTCCAAAATAGCTGATTGAGGAGCTCATAAAATTCTCTTCCTAAAAAGCAATTATTAAACAGGAAAATTTTGTAAAAAATGGTTTCAGGACTTTGGAAAATGACTAAAGACATACAGTTTATTGAGAAGCATTTGTCCAAAAAAACTACTACTAAAACTTGTAAGAATGGTAGGAGTCTGTAGCATTTTAGTCTAGGGTTTCTCTTATCCTTCTCTCCTTTCTGCCTAGCTCTGGCAGAACTTTATTCAGGACAAATTCAGACATTTAAGGTAAATACCAAGCATCAAACATGAATATACATAGTTCAGTGATTTTAGAATTGACTTAAGATGTCAGATTCCTAAAGAATTTCTACAGTATAATATGTTTAAAAATGGAAGTAAGATCAATATTCAAAATTAAATGTCTATTTTTGTAGCACCAAATACCCAAGGATAAAAAACAAAATTCTTAGTCTCTAAAAATCTTTCTTATATGCTATATATATGGATAAGCGAACTGTTAAAAACCGAAGTAACCTTGGCGGAAAAACAGTTGCTATGGATGAATCAAGGAGAAGAATTTGATAAAGGTTGTAAGTGAAGTCTAAATTATAAATAAAGTTGAGAGGGCAGGGCCCAGTGGCACTACAAAAAAATATAGAGAGACAAGGCTTGAATTTTGGTAGAATAGAGATAAATGGTTGCAAAATGGATAGTTTTCTTACAAAAAACTTTTGCTATGGTAGAATTATAAGAAAAATTCATAAATTTAGTGGACATTCGTCTGTTTTGTTTCACATTCCTGTTGATGTTAGCACTGCCATACTGCTTTGAATACTGTTAACCTCCCGATTGGATTCAGTCTATGTTGGGACTGTCAGTCAAGGGTAGGAATGTTCTTCAATCTAGGTCAAAATGAGCTGATTGATTTATCTACTTCTCCCTTGCCTCTCTTCTTTCCCTGTGCCCCCCTCTCCTTCCCATCTGCTTTATCTTTCTCACTCAAAATCCCTCTTCCTTCATTGCTCCTGCCCTAGCCTTTCTTTCCTTCCTGAAATTTAAATTTGATTATTGTGAGACAGGATAGACAATGGTTGAAGCTTTGCTTGTTTTTGAAATTCACTTAAGTTTAGGAATAAGAAGAAAATAATTTCATAAGGAATATTTACCTGTAGGAAGAATGGAGTCAGTTATCATCAGGATGGGATCTATTCAAGGCTGATAGTGTTCTATTCCTTCATCTGAGTGGCTACCACATGAATATTTGCTTTGGAATTATTTGTTAAGTGATAGACTTAGAATTAATGAATATGTATGTATTTTATATTTCATACTTTTAACACATGATTGGAACTCATTTTTTTCCTGACAGCAGCATTTGGAAGGAACTATTCATGAGTTTCTGCTATGTAGTTCTCCAGATCTTTTTTGGTCCCTATCCTTTCCAAGGCCTGGTCCTTCTAGTTCCCTCAAGTTTTGTATGATCACATCTCTTCAAATTAATTGATTTTGTTTGCCTGATTTTTTTTTTTTTTGCTAGACTGCTATAATAAATATGATGTAATGGAATGACTTAATGATAAGCATTTATTTTCTCATGGTTTTGGAGGCTAGAAGTCCAAAATCAAGGCATTGGCAAGACCATACTTTCTTCCCAAAGTCCGTAGCATTCTGATGCTAGCTTGCCACAATCCCTGGGCTTTCTTGGCCTGTATCTTTGCCTCCAGTCACAAGACACTCTCTCTCCTGGTATCTGTTCTTCTGGATTCTTCTGACTTCCAGCTCTGGAATCAGTTTGCAGCCTTCTGATTCTTCTGGCTTCTGGTTTCTTCTCTATATTAGACCTCCAGTAATATAGATTAAGACCTACTCCAAATTAGTTGGTCACATCTTAATTTGATAATAAAATCTTTAAGAGGTCCTATTTATAAGTAAATTCATAGACACAGGGATGTGGATTAAGAAAAAGAACATGTCTTTTGAGGGGGAACATAATTCAATCTACTACATTTTCTTTGAGTTAATTTCTTTTCCTTACAAAATTAAGAATGCTTAGTGATTTAATGAAAAACACAACTGAAATAAAAGAATGTACTTTTTAAAATATCAGTAAATGTTTTTAGTTACCAGGAGGTAATATAAGTTTTAAGTTGTTTGAAGAAGCTAACATAAATTTCTGAAGGAGTCAGATGAAATTTTAAATTTCTAGAAAAACCTACTCTGAAATTCCCTGTCCCTATGCCCTCAGAGAGCTTGGATTTTTGCAGAACTATGGATCACAGGAAGGTGTAGAGGTAAGATTATATTTTTAAAAATACATGTAAAAATGCATCTACACTCTATTATGATTATTTGGCTTTTTGTGTTGCATAGATTGTGAACTATTGAGGACAAAGAGGCTTACCTAATACTTATTTTGGTATATGCAGTATCTATGCCAATATTTGGCACTATTAGCAGGTCATTTCATATTTGTTGAATTTATTAGTTGAATTAATTTCCCAGCGTTCTTTGTGAAGAATCAATAGATCTGCATGTGTACTTTATAAATATTCGTAGAAATAACTCAGTTATAGGCTTCATAGCCACTCAAGAAATAGCTTATGGATGATTGACATATATTTTTAAAGAGGGCAATTAAAATTAGGGGGACTTGTGTAACTGAGGTGACATAATTCATGTTAACTGTTCTCTTCAATAGGACTTGTTTTATTCTTTTTTTTAAAGATTTATTTATTTCTCTCCTCCTCCCCTCCCCCCACCCCCCACCCAGTTGTCTGCTCTCTGTGTCTATTTGCTGTGTGTTCTTCTGTGACCGCTTCTATTTTTGTCAGCTGCCAGGGAATCTGTGTCTCTTTCTGTTGCATCATCTTGTGGCATCAGCTCTCCGTGTGTGTGGTGCCACTCCTGCAGGCTGGACTTTCTTTCGCACTGGGCGACTCTCCTTACGGGGCGCACTCCTTTTGCATGGGGCTCCCCTACGCAGGGGACACCCCTGCATGGCACGGTACTCCTTGTGTGCATCAGCACTGTGCGTGAGCCAGCTCCACATGGGTCAAAGAAGTCCTTGGTTTGAACCGCGGACCTCCCATGTGGTAGGCAGATGCTCTATCCATTGAGCCAAGTCTTCTTCCCTGTTTTATTTCTTAAATTGACTGAAAACAACATGAATAATTCCAATAGGTCATTGTTGTTCCAAGATCCCTTACTTATGATTGGAGTCAGTTGGTCATTATTAAGGACTCAGAAGTTACACGGCAAAGTACTGGGATCTGGTATTCTTAAACATTCTATCTTAGCCAAATAGAATTTTTCCTTATCTTTGTCAATATTCTTATTAATATCCTAAGTGCAACTAGCCTTCAGCCCTAAGGTTTCTAAGGAAATCTATTTCTAAGAAATTACTTCAGGCTTTGTAAGGGTTTTTGGTAGATGATAAACAAAATAAGCTTTACATTCCTCTTACTACTTTAATTTCCTTTGGTTGCCTAGTAATGTTTGAGGTGTTTGAAGGCAGAAGAAAAGATTTTTCAGGATCCTTTATGTTTTTCAGATAGAATTAAATTTCTGATCATGATTATCTCTTAGCTTAATTAACTTAATTAGAACATTAAGTTAATAAGGTTAAATCCATGAATTTAATTGCCAAATATCCTGGACTAATCTCCTAATTCAGAAAATCAATGCTTTAAGATGTGTGACAAGTACTCTAGACATAGAGGAAGATAACACTTAAGTTTGAATTTTCTTACTTACACTACCTTACTATGTAACTTCTCAAGTTAGAATGAAAAATTAGTACAAATGCATATGCACCAATTCTTAGAGATGTTGGGGAGCTCAAGTGTAATAATATATGTGAAATTAGTATGTAAACAACAAAACACAATGAAGAGATCATTGTGTGAAGATGATGGAATAGGAAGTTCCTGGATTCAGTTCCTCCATCAGAATAACCATTAAACAGCCAAGAGCAGTCTGAATAAACTATTTTGCAACTCCAGAGTCCAAAAGAACACTGTTTAGTATAATGGAAAGAGCAGAAGGAAAAGGCTGATAACTTACAGTGAATGCCACTAAATTGCACACTGTGGGGAAGTTACTCTAACCCATCTCCTACTTTTGCAGCAGGCAGTAATGGAATCCAGCCACCTGTGTAGCTTGCTGGTGCCAGAAAGAGACATAAAAACCCAGTTCTCCAGGTCCCTGATTGCATACCACTACTTTTGATTATCTACTTTGGAATTTTGGGGGACCAGCTCCCACTTCTAAATGTGACCATTGTTCGAACCCACCCCAGACAAAGGCAGTGGAAGAAGTTTAAATATGGTATGCTTCCTCAGAGCTGCAAAGGACAGTTGAAAGACTACATTTGCCAGGCAGGTGCCTAGTCAAGAAAGTGCAGCTTTGGGAAGCTGTTGAAGAAGCTCCTGGGGCCCTTCATGGGTCTCCCTCATCCCCTTCCCAGGGCAGTTTGGAGTCTGGTGGTGCTCCCTTTGATATCCTTAGTCTTGTTCTAACTCAGAAACACTGACTTGGGAAACCCTTCTCAAATCCTTCTCTGGAATGCCCACTCCCAGAATTTTTCCTCCAGGCAAAAGTTGCTTGAGACAAGAAAAGCAGTGTAAGATACAATTGAGGCAGATGGCCTGGGGCAAAGGTTTACCAACTCTGAGTCTGTAGTGGAAAACCTGGAAGAGGGAGAATTTCTGTTTTTTGGGAAGTAGAGGGATCTTTAAAACTCCTATGAACAGGGGTAATACTAAGGTGACTAGCAAGTAAAAGCCCTGGACAAGAAATGGGCTCAGAAAAGACAGGGAGGACTCTACAATTTGCATTCACCTTGGATTGACTTTCCTGATAGGAGGGCTAACTCTAACAGAGAGCACCAAGCAATACAAAACCAATTTTCAAAGGCAATGAAAGGTGTATTTTGCCTAGGTTTGCTTGGTTTTGTTAGATCCTGACACAAAGAAAATTTCTGTCATATTAATAGCTGGATTCAAACTAAAAAAATAGACATTATAGAAAATAAATTCCAGAGTTTATATTTAAAAATATTAAAATGTACAGTATGCAAAGACTATAAGATAGGAAAGAAACAGAAATTGGCCACCTAGCCAAAGGAAGAGGATAAAAATTCAGAAAACAACTATGAGGAAAACCAGACTGGACATACCAAACACAGAGTTTTAAAAAAATGATCTTTAAGGTCTTCAGTATATTCAAGGAGATGAAGGAAAATACAGAAAAAGAACTACAGAATATCAGAAAAACAATGAAAGAACAATATGAGACTCTCAATAAAGAGAAAGAATTTTAAAGTATGGAACCAGACAGAACTACTAGGGTTAAAGATCACAATAACTAAAATGAAGAATTTCCAGAAGGGTTTCGACAGCATATTGAAGCTGGCAGATGAATCAGAACTGGAAGACAAGAAAACTGAACACGGGTGGAGAAGTAGAAAGAAAAATAATGATAAAAAGTGGAAAAAGTATCGGAAACTTCAGGGACACTTTGAAGTCTACCAACATGTGTAAAAAGGGGGTCCCAAAAGGAGAAGAAATAAAGAGACAAAATGAGTAGTCTAATACAATATGATAGAAAACTTCATAGACTTAGCAAAAGACATGAATACATGCATATAAAAGAAACCAGAGAACACCAAACAGGATAAACTTGACAAAAATATGCCCCATCACATACTAATCAATATGTCAATTGCAAAGGACAGGAGAGAGTCCTGAAAGTTGCAAGAGAAAAGCCACATATTATGTGCAAGGAAGTCCCAAGTAGATTAAGTGCTAATTTCTCATCAGAAACGATGGAGACAAGAAGTCAGTGGGTTAAAATATTTAAAGTGCTGAAAGAAAAAAAGTTACTAACCAAGAAATTTTTATCTGATGAGACTTTCTTTCAAAAAATGAGGGAGAGATTAAGGCATCCACATATAAACAATTCTGATGGAGTTCATCACTATGAGACTTTCCCTAGAAGCAATGCTAAATGAAGTTCTTCACACTGAAATGAAAGGATATTAGACAGTGGTTCAAAGCATCAGAAATAAAGACCTCCAGTAAATGTAATCATGTGAATAATTATAAATGCCAATTCAATTTGATCCCGTTTTTTGGTATGTAAATCCACTTCTTAATTTCTACAGGTACTAAAATGCAAATGCATTAAAAGTAAGACTACATAGGCTTTTGAATACAAAATGTACAAAGTTATAGGGCATCTAGACAGATCAATCAAGAAGTAAAAACTTGGTTTCGGGGATTTTTGCTGGTTGGAAGGTGTCTGGACGTCAATTCAGTGGGAAGGTAACAGAGAGGATACGTCTATAATATATAAACGGAGATCCCAGCTGGGCGCGGGAAGTTCCCTCCTTGGGTGGGCGGAGCCGCGGTAGCGGGCGCTCTTGCAGCTCCGGAGCCGCGGCGGCCAGGGTTTTTGTTTTTTTTTTTTTCCTTTTTCTCGAGGCTTTGCGGTGCTGAGAAATTCGCGGATACTGTGCTGGCTGGTGGGGGATTGTTGGGACAAGACTCCTTAGCGGATTGATTTGGGGAGACAGACGGTGTTTTCTTGTGAAGCGGGGGACGTTTTAGTCGCTGGACAGGGGGGGAAGCGCTTCCGCCTGGAGCCCCATCCCCACAGGTCCGGCTGCCGATCTGCAACGGAATTGGATTTTGAGCAATAACGGGACATAATTGGGAGACTGTTGTAGGGTGCAGTAAGGGAGGAGGACACGTCTGGAAGCTGATTGGGGAATATTTTGCGAAGTTTGGGATTTCGGATCTTAGAGTCTGTTTTCCGTGTTTCCAGCTGAAGCCCACCCCACCCGGTGGGGCTTGGGATCTGGGTCATTGAACTGGCCGTGGTGTAGAGGCGCCCTCAAGTGGCCGTTGCGTGGGAGCACAGGGAGCGAGCTGTCCAAAGGCTGATACCCTGAGGAGAAGGTGAATTTCAGGGATTAGACATTCAATTTAGAATTCGCGGATCTGGCTTCCCCCACGGGGCTGGCACCCAGATACAGGGATCCCTGAGGGCTGTGTTGCACTGCGGGGCTCCTAAGCTTTCTGTGGACCAGATTTGAGGTTCCCAGGTCTGGGTCCCCTGGACTCTGGCGGTCCACACCCCAGACTCACACCTCTTGAGTCTTCAGTGTCTCAGACTTTCCACCCCTGAATCCATCACGCTCTGGGGTCTACCTGGGATCCTTGAGTGCTTTGGACCTTAACGTTTGTGTTTTATCTATATTGGTTCATATTGTTTTGTTTTTATTTTCACTTTATCTTATTTTTTACTCTTTTTGACGCCCTGATTGCTAATATTGCATTATCCCCTAGTCTTTTCTCCTAGCGTGTCCCCCAAAGTCCTTTTTTTTTTATATACAGTTATTTAGGGGTTTTTTTGGTTGTTGTTTTAGACAGTGTTACAAATGTGACACGTGTATACCTGTATCACTCTTCCCCCTATCTGTTCCCCACCGTTTGCTTATCCTCTTTTTCTTTCTTCCTTTCTTCTTGTCTTTCTTTTTTTTCTTTATTATAATTAGTTTTTTTTTTCGGTTTTCTCTTTCCCCCTTGTCCCTCATTTTCCACTTATTTTATTTTAATTCAAGTACACAATAGGTGCTACAGGGAACACCTCACATTTGCTGGGTTTTCCCATCCTCCACTGCCTCATTTCTGTGTGAACTGATTTAGGTTACCTACACTATCCCCCTTCCCCTGCATCTTGATATCCACTATCATCTACTGTCTCTACTATATTCCAACCCCCACCTCCCATTCTTTGATCCACAAAGTGTCTAACTCTTAATTTCTAATACCTTTGCTCTGTTTTCTGTCTGTTATCCACTCTTGAAACTATTACCTTTCTTTTCTTTTTCCCTCTCTCATGAAAACAATAGCTTTGTAGTTCATACAATATTCCGCCCATATTCAGTCATCTACTTCATAAAAGGTACTCTACCTACAGCTATAACTCTGTACAATCTACATGAATCTAACCTCCATCCTCCCAGATCTCATATTCTTGCTTTGTTAACATACACTACTAATACTACTTTACACTTTTCCCTTGCTGACACAATTGCCTTTCCCCAACACTAATACTTTCTTCTAAAGTGAACTTAACCAACAACAAGTAACTTGAATAAGAAGAAAAAAGTGACAAAGAGAAGATATAACACCTATGCAAAAATAACAACTAATTAACCTCCAAAAGCAGACAAAGAAGGTAAGGAACTGATTAAATTCGTCAAAATAAAGAGATGACCAGAAAGCAACAAAAATCTACAAACCAAACCAATAATCAGGAAAACATGACTGAATCCAATCAACAAACCAATAATCACGAAGGGGAGCAAAACTTGGCACAAGCAATGAAAGAACTCAGAACATTTATCACCGACAAATTTGATGCAGTAATGAAAGAGGTTAACAACATGAAGACATCACTTGGAGGGGAAATTGCAGACATACGCAAAAACATAACAGATATGATGGGAATGAACACCACAGTTCAAGAAATCAAAAATACACTTGCAGCAAATATCAGCAGACTAGAAGAGACAGAGCAGAGAATTAGTGATGTGGAAGACAGTACATCAGAAATCAAACAGATAGTAGAAGGGGTCAATAAGAAGATAGAAAAAATCCAATTAGGATTTAGGGACCTGAATGACAATGCAAAACGCTCAAACATACGTATTATAGGCATTCCAGAAGGTGAAGAGAAGGGAAAGGGGTCAGAAGGAGTGTTGCAGGAAATAATGGCTGAAAACTTCCCAAATCTACTGAAAGAGACAGATGTACATATCCAAGAAGCACAGCGCACTCCACAAGTCATAAACCCCAACATGCCCACCCCAAGACATATACTTATCAAATTATCCAAAGCTCAAGACAAAGAGAAAATCCTAAAAGCAGCAAGAGAAAAGAAAACCATCACATACAAGGGAAGCTCAATTAGATTAAGTGCTGATTTCTCTTCTGAAACCATGGAGGCAAGAAGACAGTGGTATGATATAGTCAAGGTACTAAAGGAAAAAAACTTCCAACCAAGAATACTCTATCCAGCTAAACTAGCATTCAAACATGAAGGAGAGTTCAAAATATTCACAGACAAACAGAAACTGAAAGAGTATAACAACAAGAAACCTCCCCTTCAAGAAATTCTAAAGGGAGTTCTGCAGGAAGAAAGGAAAAAACAGGAAAGGCAAAGTTGGAGGAGAGTATAAAACCAACAACAACAACAAAAAAGACAAAAAAATATATACAAACAAAATATGACAAACACAAATCCAATCAAAATATGGCTAACACAAATAATTCCTTGATAGTAATAACACTGAATGTCAATGGATTAAACTCACCTACCAAAAGATTCAGACTGGGACATTGGATAAGGAAATATGACCCATCCATATGCTGTCTACAAGAGACACATCTTAGACCCAGAGACGCATGGAGATTGAAAGTGAATGGCTGGAAAACAATCATACAAGCTAACAATAACCAAAAAAAGGCAGGAGTAGCTATATTAATATCAGACAAAATAGACTTTAAATGTGAAACAATTGTGAGAGACAAAGAAGGATACTACATTTTAGTGAAAGGGAAAATCTGTCAAGAAGATCGAACAATCATAAATATCTATGCCCCTAACAAGGGTGCCTCTAAATACGTCAGGCAAACGCTGGAAAAACTAAGTGAAAGAATAGATACATCTACACTTATAGTGGGGGATTTTAATACACCACTATCAACTCTGGACAGAACATCTCAAAAGAGAATCACCAAAGAAACAAAACATCTGAATAGTATATTAGAGGAGCTCGATCTAATAGACATATATAGATCGCTACACCCAAACACAGCAGGATATACATTTTTCTCAAGCGCACATGGATCATTCTCCAAGATAGATCATATGCTAGGCCACAAAGAAAGGCTGAACGAATTCAGAAAGATTGAAATCATACAAAACATTATCTCTGACCACAGTGGAGTCAAGCTGGAGATTTGCAAGGGAAAGAAGCCCAGATTTCACACCACGATTTGGAAATTAAACAGCACACTCTTAGAAAAACAGTGGGTCAAAGAGGAAATCTCAAAAGAAATCAATGACTACCTTGAAACAAATGATAATGATAACACAACATACCAAAATTTATGGGATGCAGCAAAAGCAGTACTGAGAGGGAAGTTTATAGCCATAAATTCATATATCAAAAAAGAAGAAAGAGCAAAAATTGAAGAACTAACTGCACATTTGAAGGAATTAGAAAAACAACAACAAAGTAGCCCAACAGGAAGAAGAAGGAAGGAAATAACAAAGATAAGAGCAGAACTAAATGAAATAGAAAATAAGAAAGCACTTGAACAGATAAACAAGACCAAGAGCTGGTTTTTTGAGAAGATTAACAAAATTGACAAACCTTTAGCAACACTAACAAAGAAAAAAAGAGAGAAGATGCAAATACACAAAATAAGAAATGAGAAAGGCGATATCACTACTGACCCCACAGAAATAAAGACTATCATAAGAGGATATTTTGAAAAACTATATTCCAACAAAAATGACAATCTAGAGGAAATGGACAAATTCCTAGAAACACATAAGCAGCCCATATTGACGAAAGAAGAAATTGACGATCTTAACAAACCAATCACAAGCAGAGAGATAGAATTGGTTATCAAAAATCTCCCAACTAAGAAGAGCCCAGGGCCAGATGGCTTCACAGGTGAATTCTACAAAACATTCCGGAAAGAACTGACACCAATCCTGCTGAAACTATTCCAAAACATCGAAACGGAAAGAACATTACCCAACTCCTTCTATGATGCCAACATTACCCTAGTACCAAAGCCAAACAAAGACATCACAAGAAAGGAAAATTACAGACCAATTTCTCTAATGAACCTAGACGCAAAAATACTTAACAAAATACTTGCTAATCGTACTCAACAACACATTAAACGTATTATACACCACAACCAAGTGGGATTCATCCCAGGTATGCAAGGATGGTTCAACATAAGAAAATCAATCAACGTAATACACCATATAAACAGATTGAAGGAAAAAAATCACATGATTATATCTATTGATGCAGAAAAAGCATTTGACAAAATACAGCACCCTTTCTTGATAAAAACACTCCAAAAGATTGGAATACAAGGGAATTTTTTGAACATGATAAAGAGTATATATGAAAAACCTAAAGCCAATATTGTTTACAATGGAGAAATCCTAGACTCCTTCCCTCTAAACTCAGGAACAAGACAAGGATGCCCACTGTCTCCGCTTCTATTCAATATTGTCTTAGAAGTACTTGCACGAGCACTGAGGCAAGAACCAGAAATAAAAGGCATTCAAATTGGAAAGGAAGAAGTCAAAATTTCATTATTTGCAGATGACATGATCCTATACATAGAAAACCCTGAGAGATCTACAACGAAGATTCTAGAACTCATAAATGAGTTTAGTAAAGTCGCAGGATGTAAGATCAATGCGCAAAAATCAGTAGCATTTCTGTACACCAATAATGAGCAAGATCAGGAGGAAATCAAGAAACAAATACCATTCACAATAGTAAATAAAAAAATCAAATACTTAGGAATAAATTTAACTAAAGAGGTAAAGAACTTATACAACGAGAATTATACAAGATTGTTCAAGGAAATCAAAGAAGACCTAAATAAATGGAAGACTATTCCTTGTTCATGGATAGGAAGACTGAACATTATTAAGATGTCTATCCTACCAAAACTGATCTACACATTCAATGCAATCCCAATAAAAATCAACGCAGCCTTCTTTAAGGAACTAGAAAAACTAACTATGAAATTTATTTGGAAAGGAAAGAGACCCCGAATAGCCAAAGACTTACTGAAAAAGAAAAACGAAATTGGAGGAATCACACTACCTGACTTCAAAACATACTATAAAGCTACGGTGGTGAAAACAGCATGGTATTGGCATAAGGAGAGACACATAGACCAATGGAATCGAATTGAAAGCTCTGATATAGAACCTCACATATACAGGCACATAATATTCGATAAAGCCACCAAACCCTCTCAATTGGGAGAGAGTGGCCTATTCAACAAATGGTGTCTGGAGAACTGGATAGCCATATGTAGAAGAATGAAAGAAGATTACCATCTCACACCGTATACAAAGATCAACTCAAGATGGATCAAAGACCTAAATATAAGAGTCAAGACCATTAAAACCTTAGAAAGCAGTGTAGGGAAACATCTACAGGACCTTGTAATAGGAAATGGATTTATGAATATCTCACCAAAAGCACAAGCAGCAAAAGAACTAATAGATAAATGGGACTTCCTCAAAATTAAAGCCTTCTGCACCTCAAAGGAGTTTGTCAAGAAAGTAAAAAGGGAGCCCACACAGTGGGAGAAAATATTTGGCAATCATATATCTGATAAGAAACTTATAACTTGCATATATAAAGAACTCCTATATCTTGAAAATAAAAAGATAAACAACCCATTTAAAAAATGGGAAAAAGACTTAAACAGACACTTCTCCGAAGAAGAAATACAAATGGCAAGAAAGCACATGAAAAAATGTTCCAAATCTCTAGCTATCAGGGAAATGCAAATCAAAACTACAATGAGATACCATCTTACACCCATAAGATTGGCAGCTATGAAAAAAACAGAAGAATACAAGTGCTGGAGAGGATGTGAAGGAAGGGGAACACTCATCCACTGCTGGTGGGAATGCGGAAGGATCCAACCATTCTGGAGGACAGTATGGTGGTTTCTCAAAAAACTAGCCATAGATTTGCCATATGACCCAGCAATACCACTGCTGGGTATATACCCAGCAGAACTGAAAACAAGGACACAAACCGATATATGTACACCAATGTTCATAGCAGCATTGTTCACTATTGCCAAAAGTTGGAATCAACCCAAATGCCCATCAACAGATGAGTGGATCAATAAAATGTGGTATATACACACAATGGAATACTACTCGGCTGTAAGAACAAACACACTACAAACACATGTGATAACATGGATGAATCTTGAGAACCTTATGTTGAGTGAAGCAACCCAGACATTGAAGGACAAATACTACATGACCTCAATGATATGAAATAAACAAGCTGCCCTAGATAGCAAGAGACTGAACGATAGGCTTACAGGAAATCGGAGGGTGGAGGAAGGATATGAGCCGATGTCTGCAGGGGGGGAATTTAAGACGAGATGGTGGTAAGTATGAACACAAAGAAGAGATAAAAGGGGGCAAGGGGTTGCCTTTAGTTGGGGCTTTACGGGTTTGAGGGTGGCTGGGGAGGGATGGTTGGGTAACGTTGCCCAAAAGTGGGGGGAGGGAGGGGGAGCATACGAACACAGGAGAGGGTCAGGAGGTGGTGGAGAGTAAAATGCCGAGAAAATCATATCAAAATATAATAAAGAGGGTTACCTGTTTAGAATGCTCGGAGGGGAGGGTCTGATGCAGGACGGGCTCCTGGGGAATGCCTAAATGCTCATTCTGCCAGAGTGGGTGACACCATGGGGTAAAATCCCAAGTAGTGAGAGTGGGGGTGGACCCACATCCTGGGGAGGACTAATGCCACCAAATAGAGGGAACTGTATCCCTTGAGAGAAAGGGTGGCTCCCAGGGCATTGGGGCAATTGAGCAAGTTAGGCCCTGAACACTATTCCATCTATTTCTGGAAGTGGCTCCTCAGGAAACGAAGGTTGGCTGTCACTGTGGGCACCAAGGTGGAAGGGAAAATGGACGTTAAATGTGTGGAACCAAAGTAAAAGGGGGGCAAGAGAGGAGTTTTTTGAGAGTACACAAGGATGGATATAAAACATGTAATATTACACCATAACATATAGGAGATGACAGACTGATAATGTAAACCATAATGTAAAACATAGGATAACTAAAAATGTAAAGAACTGTGTATCCTAAAGTATGCACCATAATGTAAGCACAGATATTACCTTGTTAGAAAGCTAATATCTCAGACTCTGTACATCACCTTAAGTAAATATGATGTGAAAAGGGTGTAAGACTATTGCTGTGGAAGGAAAAAGGTTTTGTGGTGGATGTATGGGAGTGCTGTATATTATATATATGCATTGCTGTGGTCTAGGACTCCTGTGAAGAAATGCTGAATAATTAGGGGGGGGGGGGAAAGGATAGGATGTGGAATTTTTTCAAGTCAACATTCTTTATCTAAGTTCTTTATCTAACTTTATCCAAGCTCTTTATCCATCCTTTAAACCCATCGCTATATACCATTCCCTAGTAAGGGACCATGACATTATATTGGGCTTCAAATTTCGGGGAGTTCTGGACCACAGAGTGTTTCAACAATGGCAATGGAGGGATACTGGTATGGGATACCAATGACAGGTGATATATGGCTGACAGGGAGCTGTACAGAACATATGTCCAGGGGGCATGGTAATGATTGGATATACTCATAGTGGCAACAATTAAAAACCACAGCAGGGGGGGTACTGGGTTCCTGGCCAGTGGTGCTCTGCCACAGTCCCTAGGGGAGCAGCGACAGTCTCCCAGGTACAGCGGCGGGGACCTGGAGGGAGTGAGGGTTCAACAGTGAGCCCCTGATGCTAATGACTATGCTTGTGAGCTGATAAACCTAAAATAAGAACAAGGCCTAGAGCAACATTGTGCCTGGGAATTTCCTCCTGTCAGCCTTCATGTTACTCAAATGTGGCCAGTCTCGAAGCCAAACTCAGCATGTAAATGCAATGCCTTCCCTCCAGCGTGGGACATGACACCTGGGGACGAGCCTCCCTGGCAACGAGGGACCACTATCAAATACCAACTGATGATGCAACTGGAAAAGGACCTTATACGGAAGGTTCAATGCGGATCAGCAGAATATCCATGTCTACATAAAATAACATGACTTTAAAATGCTGTTTGACCTAAAGTAAGGGGGAAATGGAAAGGAGAAATGAGTTTATATGGCTACGAGTTTCTAAAAAAGAGTCTGGAGGCTGGCAGAAGGATTGCCCTCATGCACAACTGAGCAGAGTCAGAGAGACAGATAAAGCAGATACAACCCCCAGATATTGGTTCCTTTGAAGGCTAAAGAGACCCATGAGAGTTATGGCCATGGCCGATGGGGTTAACTACCAGGTCAGATGGCCCCTCTTTGGAAATGGTGTTTATGTGTGATGAATCTGGACTTAGATGGGATCTCCCTTCATAAGACTTTCATGCTAATGTGCTGGAGGTGCAGTTAACGTTGGGATTTAAGATATATTTAGGGGATATGAATCTCTGGACTGACAATGTGATAGCCAGGTCCTGAGCCTCAACAGACTCCAGCACCTACAATCTGATTTATTGGACTTACCACACTCAGCTAAGATGGAGTTGAAGAAGGACAATCACCACACCATGGAGCCTAGAGTGATTACAACTGAAAATGGGAGGATTGCATCCAGCATCCATGTGGAATTTGAGCCTCCTATTGACATAGAGGTGCAATGGACACAACCAATCCAATGTCCACATAGAAGAGGTGGTATTGGATTGAGAAAAGTGGACATGGTGGACGATGGGTATGGGGAAAGGCAGGAAGAGATGAGAGGTGGAGGTGTCTTTGGGACATGGAGCTGCCCTGGATGGTGCTTCAGAGGCAATCACCGGACATTGTAAACCCTCACAGGGCCCACTGGATGGAATGGAGGAGAGTATGGGCCATGATGTGGACCATTGACTATGAGGTGCAGAGGTGCCCAAAGATGTACTTACCAAATCCAATGGATGTGTCATGATGATGGGAACGAGTGTTGTTGGGGGGGGGAGAGGAGGGGTGGGGGAGTGGGGTTGAATGGGACCTCACATATATATTTTTGATGTAATATTATTACAAAGTCAATAAAATAAATAAAAAAAAAAAAAAAAAAAAAGAAGTAAAAACTTGAAAAATAGTCTAAACCAACCTGGCCTAACAGACATACAAAGAATACTTCACTCAACAACAACAGAATACACATTCTTCTTGAGTGCATAGGAATCATTCATCAGGATAAAATATATGGTGGGTCACAAAACCAGTCTCAAATAATTTAAAAATAATAAAATCATATCTTCTTTGACCATAAAGGAATGAAGCTAGGGATGAGTAGCAGAGGGAGAAAAGAAAATTTTCACAAATATGTGGAAATTAAACAATATACTCTTAAACAACCAATATGTTAAAGAGAAAATCACAAGGCAAATTAGGAAATATATTGAGGTGAACAAAAGTGAAAACACTACATACCAAAATTTATGGGATGCAGCAAAGACAGTACTTACATTAAAAATAAGAAAGATTTAAAATCAAAGATCTAACCTCAAAACTGGAAGAACTAGAAAAGAAAAGCAAACTAACTCTAAAGTGAGCAGAAGGAAGGAAATAACAAAGATTATAGTGGAGATAAATGAAATAGAAAACAACAAAGCAATAGAGAAAATCAACAAAACCAAAGTTGATTCTTTGAAAATACTAAAAGAATTGACAAACCTTTAGGTTTAGGAAAAAGAGGTAGGACACAATTCACTAAAAGCAGAAATGATAAGGGGAACATTATTAGTGACTCCACAGAAATAAAAAAATAAAGGCTATATGAAGATACTATCAACAACAGTACACCAACTAATTAGATAACCTAGATGAAATGGACAAATTTCTAGAAATGCATAACAAACCTATAGTGACTCAAGAGGAAACAGAAAATCTCAACTAGCCAATAACTAGGAAAGAGATTGAATCAGTAATCAAAGACCTCCCAACAAAGAAGCCCAGGACCAGATTGCTTCGCAAGTAAATTTTACCAAACATTGCAAAAGAATTAATACCAATCTTACTCAAACTCTTCCAAGAAATTGAAGAGAACACTCAATTTATTCTATGAGGCCAAGACCAACCTCATACCAAAGCCAGATAAAGATACCACAAGAATAAAAAATTTCAGACCAGGATCTCTTATGAATATAGATGCAAAAATCCTCAACAAAATACTAGCAATCAGAATCCAGTGGTATATTTAATAAATTATACAGCATATCAAGTGGAATTTTTCCAGGTATACTGGGATGGTTCAACATAAGAAAATCAATTAATATAATATACTATATTAACAGAATGAAGGGGTGATCCAAGATGGTATAGCAGGGAAAGGCAGGATGTACTTGTGTTAGTCAGCCAAAGGGGTGCTGATGCAAAATACCAGAAATTGGTTGGTTTCTATAAAGGGTATTTATTTGGGGTAGGAGCTTACAGACACCAGGCCATAAAGCCTAAGTTACTTCCCTCACCAAAGTCTATTTGGAGCAAGATGGCTGCCTACATCTGCGAGGGTTCAGGCTTCCTGAGTTCCTATGTTCCTGGGACTTGCTTTACTCTGGCTTCAAGGTTCCTTCCTTCCTGGGGCTGGCTTCTCTTTTGTCTGCATGCTGACCTCCCAGGGCTCCAGTTTAAGTCTTCAGCATCAAACTCCAAAATCAAAACTCCAACATTAAAAGCCCTCAACTCTGTTCTTCGCCATGCCTTTTATCTGAGAGTCCCCACCCTTTGGTGGGGACTAATCATAACAATCATGCCCAGGTACACATCAGATTACAAGCATAATCCATTTGGAATTCATCAATTATGAAACTGCTATAGCACTTTTCCTCTAAAAACTGTGGGAAGGCAGGCAGGCTTCCTGGGCATAAGGGAAGCTGGGATGTTGTGGGGGGAATTGGAGAGGACACCTGGAAAGGGAGGTGTTCCAGTTGGGCACTTAAGGAAAGGGGAGACCCCCACCAGGCCCCAGAGAAGAAGGGAACATACCAGGTGGCCTAGATGAAGAGGAAAACTACACAGCTGGCCATGAGGGATAGGGAGCCATGAAGCCAGCTCTGAGGGATGGGGAGCCATGCAGCTAACTTTGGGGGAGACAGGAACTGCAGAGGAGCAGGAGCAGCATACTCCAAATAAATCCTAACAGGCCTACACTGAGACACATTCTTATCAGAATGGCAAAAAGCTCAAGACAAAGACAGGGTGCTGAAAGCAACAAGAGAAAAGATATCCATCACATAAAAGGGAATCTCATTAAGATTAAATGCAGATTTATTATTTGAAACCATGGAGGTAAGAAGGCAGTGGTCTGATTTAGTTAAGGTGCTGAAAGAAAAAACCCTGCCAGCCAAGAAGTTTGTATCCAGAAAAATTGTCATTCAAAAAATGAGAAAGAGTTTAAAATATTAATAGATAAACAGAAATTGAGAGAATTTATCAACAACAGTTCTGCCCTTCAAGAAATACTAAAGGGAGTTCTTCAGGTTGAAAGGAAAAAATATGAAAGAGAGGGTTGCAGGGGAGTGTAGAAAGGATGATTATTGGCAAGAGTAACTAAATTAGGATTAAAATAAGAAATAAAAAATGATATATATAAACCTAAAGAAAAAATGGCTTAAGTACTGAATTTAGAGTAATAACGTTGAAACTTAATGGATTAACCTCTCCAATCAAAAGACACAAATTGGCAAAAAGGATAAGGAACATAAGGAAACATCTATGTGCTGTCTACAAGAAACTCACCTTAGACACAGGGACATAATCAGGTTGCAAGTGAAACACTGGAAAGTGATTTTACGTGCAAACAGTAACCAAAAAGGGAAGTAGTAGCTCAACTAATATAAAACAAAATAAACTTTAAGTGCAAAACTGTTGTAAGAGACAGAAGGACACTATATATTAATAAAAGGGGATACTCAACCAAGAAGAAAGAACAATCATAAATATTTATGCACCTAATCAGGGAGCCCCAAAATATTTAAGGCAAATACTGTAAAAACTAAGGGGAGAAATAGACTCCTCCAAAATCATAGTGGGGGACTTTAATATACCAATATCACCTTTAGATAGAACATATTGATAGAGGCTCAATAAAGAAAATGAGACCTTGAATAATACATTAGATGAACTAGACTTAAAGGACTTATACAGAACATTACACCCAAAAGCAACAAGATATAATTGTCTTCAAGCATTTATGGATCATTCTCCAGGATAGACCACAATGTAGGTCATAAAACAAGCCTCAACAAATTTAGAAAGATTGAAATTATACAAAACACTTTCTCTGAACTCAAGGGAATGAAACTAGAAACCAATAAAGGATGGCACAAATATATGAAAGTTAAACAACACAATCTTAAACAATCAGTGGATCAAGGAGGAAATTGCCAGAGAAGTAAGTAACTACATTGAAGAGAATGAAAATGAGAACATAAAATATCAAAATTTATGGGACGCAGCTAAATCAGTGCTGAGAATGAAATTTGTAGTCCTAAATGCCTACATTAAAAAAGCAGAAAGAGCTAAAATCAAAGACCTAACCGCACAACTGGAGAAACTAGAAAAAGAACAACAAACTAATCTCAAACCAAGCAAAAAAGAAGGAAATAACAAAGATTGGATCAGAATTAAATGAAATTGAAAATAAGAAAAACACTAGAAAGAACTAGCAAAACCAAAAACTGGTTCTTTGAGAAGATTATTAAAGTTGATAAAATTTGGCTAAACTAAAAAAGGAAAAAAAAGATGAGCAAATTTAAAAAATCAGAAATGAGAGAAGGTATATCACCACTGACCCCCACGGAAATAAAAAAATACCTTAAAATAATACTTTGATAAATAGTATGCCAACAAGATGGACAATTTAGATGAAATGGGCAATTTCTAGAAATACACAGGCAACCTACATTGGTGAAAGAAGAAATAGAAGAACTCAAGAAACTCATCACAAGTAATGAGATTGAACTTGTCATACAAACCTCCCAAACAAGAAAAGCTGAAGACCAGATGGCTTCATAGGTGAATTCTACCAATCATTCCAGAAAGAACTAACACCAATCCTGATCAAACACTTTCCAAAAATTGAAGAGGAGGGAACATTACCTAACTCATTCTATGATGCCAATGCCACCCTAATAGCAAAGTCACATAAAGATGCTACAAGAAAAGAAAACTATAGACAAATCTCTCTAATGAACTTAGATACAAAAATTCTTACAAAATATTTGCTAATTGTATCCAATAATGCATCAATCAAATGATCTAGTGGGTTTTATCCTAGGTATTCAAGGATGATTCAACATAATAAAATCAACATTATGTATATTTTTAAAATATTAGCTTGGTTATTGATTCTTCTATTGAAATCTGCCTCTGTAAATTATGCTAAAATGTTTTCCTTGAAAACTCCATTTTTTATTACAGTTTATTTGAAGGTCTTCATTGGAAAAGTTTATGTGAATAATAAGGAATTTGGGTCCCTCAGCAACCCATGTTGTTAATTCACTAATGTCTTCTATGTTCACAGAGCAAATTAGGAGAATGCATTTCCATCCATCATTTACCTCATATGCGTAGTAAACATATACCAGTAGCAAACTTATCAAATTGTATTATAAAACACCTGTAGTAGTCAGTCAAAGGGGTGCTGATACAAAGTACCAGAAATCTGTTGGCTCTCACAAAGTATATTATTTGGGGTAAAAATTTACAGTTACAATGCCCTAAAGAGTCCATCTCAAAGCTGCTTTCTCACTAGTCAGTTGACACATGTTGAAGCAAGATGGTAGGTGATCACTGTCTGGTCTCTCCTTCCTTCTTCCTCTTAAGGCTCCATGGGCCCAGCTTCTTCTGATCTCAGCTGTAGGTTGGCATAGCATTCGTCTCTCAGGGCTTCCTTTATCAGTCTGGCATAGTGCTAGTTTCTTTCCAGACTTTCTCAGCTGCTCAGCTTCAGACTGTCAGGTGAATGAATGGCTTAGCTCTCCTGGGGCTTGCTCTTTGAGCCTTCTCCTTTTTCTCACATGGCAGGACCAAAAAGATCAAGTTCAGTCCTCTTCTGTGTGTCTTCTTGAGGGAATGTCCATTTATATAGGCCCCCTGAAAGGGCAGGGATTCCACTTGAGCTACACCTTACTGATGTGGTTAAATCAAAGCCCTAATCTTAACTTAATTTAATCAAAGACATCTCAGATGAATCTAATACAATCAAAGGGTATCATACTCAGAGCAATAGGTTAGTTTGCAAACAGTCTCTCTTTTTGGGGTTCATAAATAATTTCAAACTGCCACAACAATTGGTAAAATTAACCATATAAATGCAAAGGGTATGTAATACATATAAATCAGAATCAAGTCTATTCACCAAATTTCAAATTGATATTTATTAATATAGTTTTGTGGCAGGATATAAAGAACCTATAGTGGGTAAATTAGATACCATTAACATTATTATTAATTTAATGTATTTATCATTGGAATTTTTTGCATGCTTTAATCTGGTTAATAACTTTAAATTTACTTTTTTCTCACTATGTAAAATTTCTGTTATAGTATTTTATGATAATGTTGTAAAATTCAAATGTATCAATATAAAGCAAGTTTGGACAGTAAAAAAAAGAAAATCAATCAATGTAATACACCATATTCACAGATTGAAAGAAAAAACACCTGATCATCTCTATAGATGCAGAAAAGTCATTCAGCAAAATGCAGCATCCTTTTTTTGATAAAAATGCTTCAAAAGATAGGATTAGAAGGAACCATCATTAAGTTGATATAGGGCATATATGAAAAACCCACAGCCAACAACATTATTCTCAATGGTGAAATGCTAAAGGCTTTCCCTTTAAGATCTGGAACAAGACAAGGATGCCCATTGTCACCACTCTTATTTAACATTGTATTAGAAATACTTGCTAAAGCACTTTGGCAAGAAATAAATAAAAGGCATCCAAATTGAAAAGGAAGAAGTAAAATTTTCACTATTTGCAGATGACCTGATCCTATATGTAGAAAGTTCTAAAAAACCTACAACAGATCTTCCAGAGCTGATAAACAATTTCAGTAAGGTGGCAAGATAGGAAATCATTGTGCAAATATCAGTAGCATTTCTGCATGTTAATAATGAGCAATCTGAGGAGGAAATCAAGAAAAAAACTACCATTTACAATAGCAACTGTATTAGTCAGCCAAAGGGGTGCTGATGCAAAGTACCAGAAATCTGTTGGTTTTTATAAAGGGTATTTATTTGGGGTAAAAGCTTACAGTTACAAGGCCTTAAAGTGTCCAGCTCAAGATTGGTTTCTCACCAAAGTCAGTTGGCATGTGGTCTCTCAGGCCATAGCTGCTCAGCTGCTCTGTTCTTTTTGGATGCAGCTATCAGGCAAATGGTTCTTCTCTCCCTGGGGCTGCAGGATCAAAGTTCTCTCTTCTTCCATGTCATGACAAAGGTCTCCCCTCTGCCCTCTATGGATCTCTGTCTTTTCTCATGTATCTTCTTTGTTTCTTCTTGAGTAAGTGCTGATTTAATCAGCCCACCAAAGGGGCAGGGACTTAACCTGAGTTACACCCTATTGATGTGGTTGAACCAAAGCCTTAATTTTTTTAAAGATTTATTTTATTTCTTCCCCCTCTGTTCCCCCCATTTTCTGCTCTCTGTGTCCGTTTGCTGTGTGTTCTTCTGTGTCTACTTGTATTCTCATTAGGCAGCTCTGGGAACTGATCCTGGGACCTTCTGGAGTGGGAGAGAGGTGATTACTTTCTTGTACCACCTCAACTCCCTGTTCTGCTACATCTTATTTTCTCTCCTCTGTGTCTCTTGTTGTGTCATCTTGCTGCACCAGCTCTCTGCATTGGCCAGAGTCCTGTGTAGGGCTTCATTCCTGTGTGGGCCAGCACTCCACACGGGTCAGCTCGCTGCATGGACCAGGCTGCCCTCACCAGGAGGTCCTGGACATCGAACACTGGACCTCCTATATGGTAGATGGGAGCCCAATTGGTTAAGCAACATCTATTGCCCCAAAGCCTTAATCTTAGCATAGTTTAATCAAAGATATCTCACCTGAGTCTAACACAACCAAAGGGTATCACACCCAGAAGAACAGACCAATTTACAAACATAATCTATCTTTTTGGAATTCATAAAAAAATCTCAAACTGCCACAGCAACTAAAAGAATCAAATGTCTAGGAATAAAGTCAATTAAGATGAAAGGGGCTTGTACCCAGAAAACTACACAACAATGATAAAGAAAATCAAAGAAGACCTAAATAAATGGAAGAATATACCTTGTCTTGGATTGGAAGACTAATATCATTAAAATGTCTATCCTATCAAATTGATTTATAGATTCAAAGCAATTCCAATAAATGTTCCAACAGCATTTTTTTTCTGAACTGGAAAAGCCAATTATAAAATTCATGTGGAAAGATAAGAGGCCCCAAATAGCCAAAAACAACATGAAAAGGAAAAGTAAAATTGGAGGAATCAAGCTAACTGACTTTAAAGCATAAGATAAAGCTACAGTGGTCAAAACTGCACGTGTGGACATAAGGGTAGACATACTGACCAATGGAACTGAATTGTGAGTTCAGATATGGACCTGTACATATTATGACAACTGATATTCAACAAGGCCACCAAGCCCACTCAACTGGGACAGAATATTCTCTTCAACAAATGGTGCTTGGAGAATCGAATATCCTCATCCAAAAGAATAAAAAATTATCACCATCTCACACCCTACACAAAAATTAACTAAAGATGCATCAAAGACCTAAATATAAGAGCCAAGAACATAAAGCCCCTAGAAGGTACTGTAGGGAAGCATTTATGAGATCTGGTAGTAGGAAATGGTTTCATAAACTTTACACCCAAAGGAAGAAATTGTAATACTGATGTGGAGAAAGTGGCCATGGTAGTGGCTGATAGTACAGAGAGGGTAGAAGAGATATGATGTGGGCGCATTTTCAGGATTTGGAGTTGTCCTGGGTGGTGCTGCAGGGACAGATGCTGGACACTGTGTGTCCTGCCAAGGCCCACTGGGTGGAATGGGGGAGAGTGTGACTACAATGTAGACTACTGTCCATGTGGTGCAGCAGTGCTCCAAAATGTATTCACCAGGTGCAGTGAATGCGCCACTATGATGGAAGAGGTTGTTGATGTGGGAGGAGTGGGGTGGGGGGTGGGGGATATATGGGGACCTCATATTTTTGAATGTAAATTTTAAAAGAAAATAAAGAAGAAAAATAAAAAGAAATACTAAAGGAAAAATTTTCAGGCTAAAAGCAAGTCACCCTAGAGTAATTTGGATTTACATGAATAAACAAAAAGTACTGGTAAAAGTAATTATGTAATTATAAGACATTATAAATGCATATTTTTTCTTTCTTCTCTTAGTCAATTTTAAAAGCAATTCTATAAAAAACAATATGCATATAATGTAAAGTTATATTTACCAATAATAGCACAAAGGAAGTGGGTGGAGGAAAGCTGCTTTGGGCTAAGGAAATGACTCCAGATGGTAACTAGAATCCACAGAAATAAATGAAGAGAAACAGATATGATAAATAAGATGGTTACTTTAACAAAAGCTATAAATATAAAAAAACCAAACCAAAACAAACAAAAAAACAAAGCCAGAGAAACAAACAAAATAGATAAATGCTACCTCTTTAAAATAAAAAATTTTTAAAAAATGTTTTCCAAAGGAGTTTGTCAAAAAAGTGAAAATTCAGCCCAGTCAATGGGAAAAATTATTTGGGAATCACCTATCTGATAAGAACCTAATATGCAGCATATATAAAAAAATCTTATATCTTGAAAATAAAAAGACAAACAACCCATTTAAAAATTGGGAAAGATATTTGAATAGATAATTTTCTAAAGAGGAAACACAAATGTCTAAAAAGCATTTGCACACTTTTAAAATTTGTAATTTCTTTCTATCTTTTTTTCTATTTATTTTACAATTTTCCAATAAAAGATTTTTTAACAGCTTAAAAAAAGCCATTTATTATACACTTCAGATAGATCATATGATATATGAATACATCTCAATAAACAAATAAATAACTGTGCAAGAATAGCCAGAAATAGCAATGATGTACAGCAGAGGAAACAGAGGGATTGACAGTTGAGAAATTTTCTCATTTGTTTATCTGTTTTTTGTTTATAATTTTTATTGAAATAATGAAAATGCTTTAATAATGATTGAGGTGATTATACCAAATACTATCTGATTGTGTACTTTGGATAAATTGTGTGCTTCATTAATATGTATCAATGAAACTGATTTGGTTTTTTTTAAGCATATGAAAAAATGCTCAACATCATTATCTATTAGGGAAATTCAGGTCAAAACTACAATGAGATATCATTGAATATCTCTTAGACTGGCTACTCATAAAAAAAACAGAAAACTAAAAGTTTTGGAGAGAATGTGGAGGAATAAGAACACTCATCCACTGCTGATGGAAATGTGTAGTGGTGTAGCCACTGTGGAGGACAGTTTGGCAGTTCCTCAGTAATCTAAGTATATAACTTCCGTATGATCTGGCAATGCTACTAGGGATATACCCACAAGAAATGAAAGCAAGAATGCAAACAAATAATGTACACCAATGCTCATTAGGACATCATTTACAATTGCTAAAGGTTGGAAGCAAACCAAGTGTCAATCAACAGATGAACAGATAAATAAAATAAAATATAATTGACTCTTACTTAGAAATAAGAAGGAATGAAGTATTGACTCATGCTACTGTATGGATGAATCTTGAAGAACTTATGTTGAGTGAAGGAAGCCAGTCACTGAAGGACAAATATTACATGATCTCACTAATATGAACTAAGGATGTTGAGCATACTTACAGAAGTAGGGTCTAGGAGATAGGTTACTAGGAAATAAAGAGTGAATAGAGAGTGATGAGTTGTTGCTCAGTCTGGGTGGAATCCATGATAAGGTGGACGGGGGAAGTTTGGCAGTGGATGGGTGTGATGGTGGTGCAGAAATATGAATGGGGATGATGCTGCTGGAATGGGGTTATCTATAGAGCAGGGGGAAGGGCTGGAGGAAAGAGGTGAGCTTTGGGGAGGTAGAGGACTGTGGTTGAGAATACAATTATGGGAGTATTCTTTTGGCAACTATGGCAGTTGTCACTGCTGCAAGGTGTTGATGAGAGCATGTGTAGGGAAGGATGCACCCAGGGTATGCCTCTGTGGAATATGAATGTGTTCATGTGGTCATAGGGTGTTATTTCAGTGGCTGGAGATCCACACAATAACCATCAAAATATTAAATTACCATTCTGTGAAGTCCTGCTACATTCTCTAGTAGAGAAGCAGAAAATCTCTAGAGTATGTAGGCAGTGCCTAATAAAGAAAGCAGACCAATATGCCAAACCCTTGATATTAATGCTTGTACTTATGAAACTTGTTCTTGTAAAATTGAAACTTAGTCTAATTATATCTGTTGCATATGTATTACCTCCTGAAAACCTCCTTGTTACTCAAGTGTTTCCTCTTTCCAAGCCAGCCTCAGCAAATAACCTCACTATCATACCCTTCCCCTCGGTGTGGGACATGACTCCCAAAGATGGGCATGGTACTGAGGGATTATTACCAAGTGCCAACTAGCAATACATTTGGAAAAAGACTTTGATGAAAAGGGGGAAAAGTTAAATGTAATAGAGTTTTTACAGCTAAGAGCTTTCAAAGTGAGTTGGGAAGTCATTCCAAAGGTTACTCTAATGCGTGCCTCAGGCAGATCTCATTAACTGCTATGGTAAACAAAGTTTCAAACAGTGGTGTTCCTGAGGACTCCAGAGAAATCTGATAGGCAAGGCACCCAACCCCATGAAATCAGCACTCCATTGGTGAGCCCTACCTTGGAATATATGATAACCTACTGCTCCATTGTAACAGAATTAGGCTCATTTATGATTTCCCTGCATAGGATTCTCATAACCCTTTTATTTGTACCTGTAATTAGCACTCTACCAATTAGATATATGTCCCAGAAACTTAAATCTTCGGTCTGTTCACACGCCGGTTGAACCCTGAATCTCAGCAGAGTTGCAGTCAACACCTACTCTCCAGTTCTTTGGTCTCACCCAGGACAACTAACAAAATGATGATAATGGACAATTTCCATCCAAAAGAGTGAAGAGTATCTACAACTGCAAGCAAAAACAGTTCCTTCCACCTGCTCCATGTTGTTCAAACCCACTCTCAGTCTGAAGCAGGGAGGTATCACCATCCCAAAATCCTCAAGATTGAGGAATGAACAAACATAAGGAGAGAATGCAAACCTAGACCAAAGTAGACTATTATTATTATAGTAATGGAAGAACTTATAGATATAAAGATAGCAGTTACCATTGGTTCTGAGGGAAGGGGTGGGAAGAATTGGTGGAAATAGGGCATTTTTGGGACATTGGAATAGATGTGCTTGATTTTGCAATGATGAATACAGGCCATTATACATTTTGTCAAAACCTATACAATTGTATGGTGCAAAGTGTTAACCGTAATTTTAACTATTGATCATGGGTAGTAGCAATGCTTCAATTTTTGTTCATCAGTTGTAATAAATGTACCATACTTACATAAGATGTTATTAATAGGGTAAAATGTGAGAGGGGCAGGTGATGAGGTATATGGGAAACTCCTATGTTTTCAATGTAATTTTCTGTAACCTAAAACTTTTTAAAAAATAAAGTTAAAAGTGAAAAATAAAGACCCAGAAATTAGAGGAAGCCCTTCACAAATATGATAGTGTTTAATGACTGGACATTGAATTAACTTTTTTTTCAGTTTGAGGATAATTTCTATAGCAGAATAAAAACTGTTCTTAAAGACCTATTGCCAACTATCTGTGGTGGTATAAGGATGGTTTGGTGTTCAAATGAAACCCTGCTGAATATGTAATTATGTAGGAAAGAAACAATTAATATGGCTATGGAATAGAAACAGTATCACACATTCTAACTAAGTTATACCATGTATGCCTACACTACCATTGAGACTTTTGGATTAATGATTATACTATTTGCCTTTTAAAAAAACCCACACATGGTCTTCTTAATCAATGCAGAAGAGGCATTTGGAAAAATCCATCTCAACTTCTTGATAAAAACATTTCAAATGCTAGGAATAGAAGAAATTTTCCTCAACATGATAAAGGGTATATATGGAAACCCCATAGTTAATATCATATATAGTGTGAAAGACTGAAAAGTTTCCTCTATGATCCATAACAAGATATGGATGCCCAATTTCTCCACTGATATTCTAAATTGTCTGGGAGTTTCTAGCTAGAGCACCGACTCAAGAAAAAAAAGAAATAAAGACATCCAAATTGGAAAGGAAGAAGTAAAAATTTCCCTATTTCAGATGCTCCTATATAAAGAAATACATGAAAAAATCCACAATAAAACTCATAGAACTAATAAACAAATTCAGGAAATTGGCAGGGTACAGACCAACACTCAAAAAATCAGTAGTGTTTATCTACACTAGTAGCGAAAAATCAGAAGAAGAAATTTAAAAAGCAACAATTCCATTCACAATAACAACTAAAAGATTCAAATATCTAGGAATAAATCTACCTCAGGATGTAAAGGACTGGCACGCAGGAAACTACAAAACATTGCTAAAAGAAATCAAAGAAGACCTACATAAATGGAGGAACATTCTCTATTTATGGATTTGAAGAAAATATATTGTTTCAACGTCAATTCTACCCAAAGCAATTCACAGATCAGCACAATCCCAAACAAAAGTCCAACAGCCCTCTTTACAGAAATGGAAAAGCCAGTCATCAAATTATATGGAAGAGTAAGGGGTCCTGAGTACCCAAAGCCTCCTTGAGAAAGAACAAAGTTGGAGGGCTTACACTTCCCAATATTAAAACTTATGACAAAGCTACATTAATGAAAACACCATAGCACTGGAACAAGGGCACACATATAAACCAATGGAATAAATTTGAGAGTTCAGAAATCAACCCTCACATTTATGACTATCTGATCTTTGACGAGGTATCCTCAAAGGACTTTATCATGAAAGTATATTTTCAAACCACATATCCAATAAGGGATTACCATTCAGAATATATAAAGATATCCTTCAATTCAGTAACAAAAATATGTTAGGTTTTCATTTTGCCCTACCCATCCCTTCTGCTCTGTTTTTTTCCATTCATTTTTTTCTCTTGGGGTTTCAGTTTAAATATTTTCTATTGATCTGTTGTCCAGGCCACTAATATTCTCTTTCATTGTATTTGTTTATCTACTGTTAAACTAATACAATTAATTCTTTTATGTATATATGTCTGCTAACTCCAATACTCCAATATTTTGACCATCTAGGTCTCCTTCATTGTCTAATTTTCCCCCTCATCACTGGTCACATTTTCTTGTCACTTTGCATTTATAGTAACTTTTATTTCATACTTAACATTGTGCATAAAACAATATAGAGTCTCCAAATGACATTATTTCTCTCCACAAAAGGGCTGTTCATCTTGATCTAAAAAAAGTAATTCAGTTGTGTTTGGGCTGGGCTGTAGTTCAGAAAAAAATCAATAAATCTCTGGTTTGTAGAATAAAACTCCTGGCTTTTGGCCAAGAGACTAGTATGATTCTGCCTCCATAATCCTGAAAAGCTCTGGAGATTTGCTTATTCCCTTCAGAGGTTTCAAAAACGGCTCTTCAGCCTCCTACCCCATAAAGCTTCAATATCTGAAAATTTGTAGAGAAGAATAATGGCTCTGTTGGAAAATCCTTTCCAATTAGGATTTTGTCTCCTAATTATGAGACTGTGGAAGATTTTACATTGTCTTTCAGAAGTTCTTGGTACAACTTCCTAGTCTCCCTTTACATCTCAGATCCCAGCTAATATCCCGTGGGGAAAGTCCACTCAAGCAACATTTTATTTTAGAGGTTTTTTTCCTTCCATCTTTGTTTATAATTGAAATAGTCTTATGATTGTTTTTGTATGTCACTGTTAACTGGTTTAGGATAAGTCCACTAGCTTCATTAAATCAGCCTGACTTTATCTTTTTCTATATTCTGGAATAACTTTTAAAAGATAGGAATTATTTTTTTGGTGGACTATTTATAATATAAACAAAAACAGCAGCAAATATTTAAATCTATTCTTGTTGATTTATATTTATTCAATTAGTCTTTCAACAATATATCATTGTAGGAAATATTTTTATTCCTATCTTACAGATGAGGAAACTGAAATACAAGTGGTTAAGTAATTTCTCCTTTGGGGTTCTTAGCTAGGGTCTATGAATCAAGGGTTCCAAAAATAGAATTTAAGGTATCCAAAAATTTGGATAAGAAAATTTTCATATTTATTTTCACTAACCTTAAATTGAATTTATCCCTTTTCCAATTAAGAAAAAGGTACAAAATCCCACTAACTTTAACTGTATCTGCTCCTTTTTCAACATCAGAATTCAAAGGAATTTTTTTCATCATTTTTCAGTTGGGCAGGTATCTTGAAATACTATTTATGCTCATCACCACTTTAAAATTATGGTAGGAATTAGAATCACTTCTAGATCCTATTATTTAATGCATTAATGAAGGAGGAAGATATTTGAATTTCATGAAATTGTTTTCTTTGAAATTCTATATACAGGCAGTCCTTACTTTACACCGTTTCTTGGCAACTGAGATCAAATCTATTTTGCCATATTACTGTGCAAAATAAGGGCTGCTTGTATTTGTTTTATGCACATAAATGCTATGGTGAGTGGGATTCATTAACTTTACCACAAAAAGAGTTTGAAATTTTCTACCTTTGGGTCAACTTAATTTTTAGCTATATGAGTGGGAGAGTGGGTATAGAACTCACTTGTAAAATAATCAAGAATTATGTTTTTTGTGAGAGTGTCTTGGATTATTATTTCAATATTTTAAAAAATTATTGGTATATTCAAAGTTCTCCATTTGAGAAAATGTTAGCATTTTTATATTTTGTTAAAATTAATTAATTTAATCTACATTTTCTGATTTATTAGTAAATAGCTATTCATATTTCTATATTTTATCACATTTATATCAATGTTGTATCTATAGTTGCTTATTCACTCTTATGTCTGATTTTTGTTTATTTGATTCCCCCTATTTTTCTTGTTTGGTCTTCTTAGACATCTAACTTACTAATCTTTTCAAATAGCTCACTTATGGTTTTGCTAATTAGCTATAATTTTTCTCTGCTTTTATTTATTTTTTTGTTATCTTTGTTTATCTTGTTTTTTTCAAACTTCTCTTTTTATGTTTTAAAATACAGTTTTTTTAATAAAGATACTTGGATTACATAAATGTTACATAAAAAAAATATAGGGGGTTCCCATATGCCCCACTTCCAACTCCTCCCACATTTTCCCACATTAACAACATCCTTCATTAACAACAAGTGTGGCACATTTGTTACAATTGGTGAACACATTTTGGAACATTGCTACTAAGTATGGATTATAGTTTAGATTGGAGTTTCTATTCTCTCCCGCATAATTTTGTACGTTATGACAATACATATAATGCCTTGTATCTGTCGTTGCAATGTCATTCAGGACAATTCCAAAGTTCCAAAAATAACCCATATTACACCTATCTTTCCCTCTCCTTCCTCTCAGTACCTCCAGTGGCCACTGCATCCACATCAGTGATAAAAAGTTCTTCCATTGCTAAAATCAAAATAAGTCTATGCTAGAATACTAGTAAGTCTACTCTAGTCCATCATTCATTCCCCAATCCTGAGGATTCTGGAGTTGTATTGCTCACTCTGTTTCTAAATGATAAGAGGCTTAGATCCCATGAGGTAGATGGATGGGACTATCTTGCTTGCCGTTGCAGATTCTCTCTATTCCTTGGGATGGCTGTTTGTCCATCATCCTCTCCTTGTTAGTTGTCCTGGCTGAGTCCAGTGAACTGGAGAGTAGGTGTTGCAACTCCATTGAGATTCAGGGCCCAACTGGTAGATGGGCAGCCCAAAGATTTAAGTCTCTTGGACACACATCTATCAACTCTAGTTGATAGTACTAACTATAGGTTCAAATTGAAGGGGAAGAGCCATGTGTAGGGAAATCACACCTAAGTCCAACTCTGTCACCTTAGGGAGCATAAGTTCCCAAGAAGGGTCCACTAGCAGGGACCAAACTCCTGAGCTGTCTACCCTGCCTATAGTGTATGGATGTGTCTGCTATTTGAGGCAATATTTCTTTGGAAGTCAATGAGTTGTGCGTAAGTAAGCTTCTGGAACAGCCTCCTTACTCACTTTGAAGTCTCTCAGCCATACAAACTCATTTGTCTTTACTCTTTCCCCCTTTTGGTCAATATATTTTTCTAGTTGCATCGCTAGTTGGTACTTGGCAGTAATCCCTCTTGGCACCAGGGATAATCATCCCTGAAGTCATGTCCTACTCTGGGGAGAAAGTAATGCATTTATATGCTGAGTTTGGCTTAGAGAAAGGGCACATTTGAGCAACAAGGAGGCTCTCATGAGGTAATTCTTAGGAACCCTATAATACCAGGCTAAGTTTCAACTTCAAAAGTAAAGATTCATAGTTACATTCATGAATATCAAGGTCCCATCAATAGTCCTTTCCTCCTTTACAAGTCACTGCCCCTGTACTTTGAGGATTCTTGCTGTCCCATTAGAGAATGTGGCAGAGCTCCCCAGGATAGGAATTCAATATTCTTTCGATTATTGTTTGAATCTCCACCTACTGTGACAATGCCCCATGAACACTTGAACACATTTAGATGCCTAATGGATATGCTCCTTCCATGCATCCCCCATCACTGATACCCTGCATCAATGGTCCTCCCCTGCCACAGTTGTAACCCTTCTGCGAGCCAAAACTTCTTTAAAAATGAAGCTAAGAAAATAACCAAATACAATTAATAAGAAAATGAAATAATAATGATAGTTTTAACATAAATCAAATAAAAATGTTTTTTAAGCATTTGGAATAATAAAATAAAATTTAAAATATAAAATTAAAAAAGAATTTTTTGACATTATATCTTTCATTACTGGAAGATTTGTTATTTTGTATGTACAGTAACATTTTCCTCTGTTTATTTCCCCAGTATCTTATTTTGCTTCACTTTGTCTTCAATGAATCTTTAGGTTACAGAAAAGTCATGTACAGAATATAGATGATTCTCAAATACCCCAAATCCTCCCCCTTTTCCCTTTCTCCTGTCCCTTTTCTCTTTTCCCATATTAAGAACATTTTACAAGTGGATTGTACATTTGTTATAATAAATGTATAAATATTGAAACATTGCTACTAACCATGGTCAATGATTTACAATATGGCTTACATTTTGGACTATACACTTTTATAAATTTTAATGAAATTTAACATGGCTTGTATCCATCATTGCAAGATCATGTAGAACACTTCCATTGCCCCCAGAATGCTCCATGTTCCATCTATTCTATTCCTCTGTTCCCTTCCCCTTGAGTCCCACAGCAACCACTAAGCTTCACTCTTTAAGAACAAAATTCATAGTTACTTGCAAAAACATTGAGGACTTGCGTTACTGGCCTGTCCTCCCCTATTGGGCACTGCCTGTGCTATCAAGAGACTCCTGGCCCTCACTAAGAACACCTTCACACTCATTATGTGGGCTCCACCCACTGATGCAACATACTATGACAAAATGAACACTGGCACACTCCCCAGAAGCCTGCCGCAGGTGTGTCCTGTCCCAAACACTCCCCGCATCTAACAGCCTAAACTGGTAACCATCCCCTTCCATATTGCCAAAAAAATACTTCCAACTTTGTAGTTTCAACCACATACCTGCAAATCCCAGTGTTCATCTGGTCCCTCCCCCAACCTTCACCCCAGTTCCACGGGCAGTCCACCCCACCCTCCTGACCCTACCCCCCTCACAAACCAGCACTGCCCAATGCATTAGTATCCCTGTGCCACTGTCATGCCCAGTCATTGCACAACCACTTGTCTTTTTTTGAAACTTCTTGATTTGAATGATTATTGTTATTGTGTCCAACCGTTCTTTTCTCTTGATAAGTGTTTTTAAATTTAGTTTAAACCTTCAAACTTTGCATGTAATATTTGATAGTCATTTACTTCTAAGTGTTTTTTAATAGCTCATGATTTTCTTTCTAGCCAAAGTGTTAATAAGTGATATGTTATGCATTTTCCCATTATGTGGAATTTTGTTACACCACCTGATTTTTTTTTTAAAGATACAGAGATCACACAAAAAGTTACATTAAAAAATATAAGAGGTTCCCATTTATCCCACTCCGCCCCCCACTCCTTCCACATCAACAACCTCTTTCATCATCGTGGGACATTCATTGCATTTGGTGAATAAATTTTGGAGCACTGCTACACCACATGGATTATAGTTAACATTGTAGTTTACACGCTCTCCCAGTCCATTACATGGGTTATGGCAGGATGTATAATGGCCTGCATCTGTCCCTGCAGTATCATTCAGGACAACTCCAAGTCCCAAAAATATCCCCATATCACACCTCTTTTTCCCTCTCCCTGCCTTCAGCAACTCCCGTGGCCACTGTCTCCACATCAATGATATGCATTCATCCATTGCTAGCATCACAATAATTCTATAGTAGAATACCAAGTAAGTCCACTCTAATCCATATTTTATTCCTCCATCCTGAGGACCCTGGGATGGTGATGCCTACTCTACCTCTAAATTGAGAGGGGGTTTAGATCTGAGATGGCTGATGGATGGGATTCTCCCACTTGGAGGTGTAGACTCTCTCGGTTCCTTGGTGTGGTAGTTGACCATCCTTACCTCCTTGGTAGCTGACCTGGGTAAATCCAATGAACTAGAGAGTAGGTGTTGCAACTCTGCTCAGGCTCAGGGCCCAGCTGGTATATGGACAATTCAGAGATTCAAGTATCCTGGGTATACACCAACTCCAGCGACAACCACATGTTCAGTAAAAGTGACTGAAGAGGCATGTGTAGAGCAGTCACACCTGAGTCCAATTCCATCATACTCAGGGGCACAAATTCCAAAGTAGGGTCCACTGGCAAGACACTGAACTCCAAGCCATCTGCCATGACCGTAGGACCTGGGTGTCTCCGTAGCCCTCAGGAGCACTCCTACTTGGGGTTGTATCTACTTTGGCTGTCTGTGAGATCCTGCTGAGATGTGCATAACCCCTTTATTTTCTATACATGGAATAAATTTTTCCATTCATTTACGTTCTTATTCTTTGCATACTTCTTTCTTAAGCATGTCTTTTGTACATATAATATCTTTTTTTAATTCCCAAAATCGTCCTAAGGCTTTAATTAGTAATTTCAGGTTATTTACATTCATTTTAATTATCATTACCTTACACCTTTTTTACAGTATTATATAATATTTTAAATTTATTACCCTTTATTTGTCTGTCAAAGGTTCTATTGTGTAATTTAAATTTTCTTCTTTGTGCCATCCAAGAGGCTGCGTTAGCTTGCCTTCTTGTGAAAGCTACAGGTACTCAAACTGCCTTTATTTTATTTTTTCTTATCATATACAACACAGGGTTGATGCAGTTTAAATCATGATATAGCAACACAAATCTATTGTTATATCCTATCCCCTATATATATTATATAATGGTTACTTTCATTTGTTTTTATAGATTGTTTTAATGGGCTGCATAATATATATATATATATTATATTTATACTTATATTTATATTTACATTTATATGTATTATAGATAAATCTTAATTATTTTCCTTTATTTGGGCCATTTAGTTTATTTTCATTCCATTTCAAACATTAGCGATGCTGCTATGAATATTTTTGCATAAATTCCTTGTCCAAGTTTGTAATTTTTTCTTAGAACATAAGAATCATAAAATTATTTATTAGAAGTATAAGTACTATGCAAAGTGAATTAACTTTTCTGAAGAGACTTTTGATACATTAGCTAAATAACTTTCAAAAATACTATAAAATAGTTATTTTAATTGTATTTTAATTCAAGAAATATAGATGATCTCCAAATATTTTTTAAAAATTAAAAAATGTTGCTAGTTAATTTGTTTACTTGCTTTAAACATTAGAAGAATCTGCTTTACAATACACCAAACTAGTAGAAACTGAAGCTGGCAACTTTTAATGCTCCAGTGTGTGCTATATTCAGCATTATTCAGATTTGGGCCAAATCCTTATGCATCTTATTAAGGTTCCTAATTTAGGTTGAATAGAACTAAAGAAATGGTGATATTAAAGAAATGGATTAATGAAAAATTTAGTGAGAGCCTCTACAAAATGCAATGAACCTTTCAGAGCCCTGTGCCAACAAGAGGTGATGAGATATTTTTGTAGTTTTTTTAATACATTCAGACTATGGCTATAATATTAGATTAACTAATATGCTATGCAAATTTCAGTCCTAATCATACAATTCATTTTCCTGTGTATGCTGCCAAAGAAAGTTCTCACTGCTTGGATTTAATTTTGTTAATCTTTTGTAATCACTTGTTTGAATCTGGCCAGATATAAATACTTTCTGAGTAAGCTTTTAAAAATATTTTTTCAGTTCAGGAATCGAAAATCACACAAATGAAGAACTGGAATACAATAATAAAAACAGAATAGAGTTTTACCAAGATTGGTTGAGATGAGGTCTCTGGTCATAGATCTCCATTTGGCTGAACCATCTGGGCTTAATGTCTGAGATCAGAGAGTTACATCATTGACAGGAAAGAAACAGGAAATACATTTGAGCAACATCTGTTTTTCTCTTTGGATGAATTTGTCAATTTGGATCTCATCTTTTACAGCTGTTTTCCCTTTTGTTTTATAAACTTTAAAATTTCCTGGTACTCATTCCTCCAGTCTCAGCAATACTGGATGGTGACATGGGGAGCTCCTTGGATTCCTTGGTCTGTTTATTTGACATTTAAGTACCTAATCTCAGATATCATTATGGCAGATGCACAATCAATATTAGATTCACTCTACAGACAACACATGGTCATAATGTATAATAGTAAAGTACACATCTGTTTATCCAAAATTTGTTCTTTTTTACCCTGTACTGAAACAATACAAAACCAAACAAAAAACTCTGAATAGTGCTGAAGCAACATTTTAGTATGTGTTTCATTTACTTTTTTAGGGAATTGTTTAGTTAACTCAAAGGTATTTTTGAGCTTTATAAGTGTCAGTATTTTTTGATGTTTTATCAGGAGTAGAGTTAAAACTCCAAATTTGGTGTTGAGAGAGAGAGCTGAGGACATTAGCCACTGCAGACAGACCCTGGTCTGTCTTTTGCTCTGTTTCTATTCATGGTTGAAGGCACAGTATGAGGACCATATGGAATACGTAGGGACTTTTCAGTCACTGCTGCATTAAGAGCTGCATTAAGAGCTGGGAACAAGATAGGAAAGCTGGAGATTATGGATGGGCAGCTTTCTGGCTTCTCCTTAGTATGCAATTGCAGCACTCTGGGCCCTTGCTGTCAGTCCTAGGGAACCTTTCAAAACCCAACTGACAATGTCTTTTAGCTATTCTTATAAAATTCATTTTGAGTTTTACTTATCCATGTCATTGTTCTGGAACATTAGTTCCAAGATTGTAGTAATATTCAAAGTGCCGATTTCTGATACTTTATATTATAAAATGACCAAAAAACAAAACAAAAAGAGCCCCAAAAACAAACAAACAAAAAAACCCCAACCACAAACCCCACATAAATAAACAAAAAACCTTTCTTTTGGCAGAAAATAGAATGTGTCAGGTAAATGTTCCAGAATTAAAGTATCAAGGCTTTTTCTGCAACAAGTAAGCATATTCACCATGAACTGCATTTCTTCATTCAGTCATTTATTCATGTAGTCATCATATATTAAGAAGTTGTATGTCAGGCACTAAGCCAGACACTGACATATTGGACTCTAACGAGTAAAGGAAAGTCAGAGCTGATATGGCAGGCACGATAGCTTAGACTTGCCAAAGTGTAAGAAAGGAAGAGAAGGGCAAAAAGAAATATCTTTCAAGAGAAAGATTGAGTGTGCAAAAGGATTTAATTGAATCCTTTCTAGAATGGCCGATCTCAAGCACTTCCAAGAAGAGAAGCTATTATATGTAATATATTTCCTTTTGATCGATTGTTTTGAACTGAAGAAGGACTACAAAAGAAACTAAATGTGCAAAAGTGAGGTAAGGAGCTCATTGATGTAGAAGGAAGAGAGCTATGCTTTGCTATCAATTGTGCTAATCCCTTAAATTAGTGCCCCTCCTGGGGGATGATCCTGTGTTTAACCAAATAAAATCAATGAGCTTTCATCTCATATTAGTCGGGACATCAAAGGCAAAATCCAAGCTGGATGACCAATTCCCAACCTCAACCATAGAGCCTGGAGTGCTCAAACCCCTCTCTTCAACGTTCTTAGGAACTTCTGCCACTGACTGCTCTTCAGAGTCGGAGGTCCTACTCCAGAGAGTGTTATAGAATTGGGCATATAAGTAGGACAGGAGTAGAATGTGGCTATAGGTAGGGCTTCCTAAGAAAGAAAGGGGGGAGATATGGATGGAGGGACTTCTGGAATAAGGTTCAGGGCTAAGAGATCCTCAGACATCAAGGTAAGGGAAAGAGATATAAATCCAGGGAATACCCATAGGGTACTGTTAACTAACCCCTTAAAAGCATTCACTTTGGGACTCTGGGAAGAAAAAATTAATAAGAACTTTACATTTCTCACTCTACTAATAACAGCCCTTGATACTACTCCTTATCTTTAATATACATATGCACTTGTGCCAACACACTTAATTGTCTTAGGAAAACTGAAGACACAGGATGACAATACAAAAGGAAGTCCTGCTTTATCCTACTTCCTCCAATAGAGAGAAAACATCACCCTGTTTAAAGGACTTAGAAATATAGTAGCTGAGCAGTCACCACTGAGAATAACAGGAAAAGAACACATGAAGTTGAAGAAGAACCTTTTCTTTAGTTATTTTTTTTAGAATGAGACTGACTTTTGAAATGGGAAGAGGGTAGATATCTCTAGTCTTTAAATTAAGAAAATTAAATTATCATTAAATCCCATATTGAAGGCTGTGGCATTTTGGGGCTGGGTGCTGGCGATCCTTGGTCCTTAGTTTGTCACATGGCAAAGCACATGGTGGTTTCTTTTGATCTCTCTCTTCTGAGTTCTGTTAATGTTCTACTTCTTGCTTCCAGTGGCTTTCTCTCCCTCTATCTTAAATCTTATTCTGCTTGTAAAGGACTCCAGCAGTAGGATTAAGACTCTCCTGTCTTGAGATGGGCCACATGGTAACTGAAATAACTGTAATGAAAGGTTCTACTTATAATGGGTTCACACCCACAGGAATGGATTAACTTTAAGAACATCTTTTCCTGGAGTACATCGTTCCAAATCACCACATTGGATAATTCACAATCATTCATTAAAATCATTAATATTATAAATTACTTGGAGACAATAAAAAGACCCTCATATAGTATTATAATTGGCATACCTTTAAAAAGGAAAAAATATTTAGAACATAGGGGGTTGAGTACCGGCATAGGTGATTTTTTTCCTTCTGAATATCTTTGAAAAATATTGTAGATTCTTATTTGTGTAGAATGTTCATGATTGAATATAAAAGGCAGAAGTAAGAGAACTTTTATGCTTTTATTCTGCTCTGTGATCAGATTTGTGTTTAACAAGGCTCACTCTGATGATAATGGAGTCAGGAACAAGGACAGCTTTCTAGCAAAATTATGTATGGCAAAACACAAATTAAAAATGCATATCTAAAGCACTAGCACTTGGACTGGAGACAATGGATATTTAGCAGGTAAAACTGACCTGATTTAGTGAAAAATGAAATTGTGAAAATCTGGGATCTTTTTCAAGTTTCTGAATTGGATGGCTGTGTGGATGATACTGCCATTCCCTGATAAAAGAAAAAAAGGAACCCAGAAAGAATAGTAGATTTTAAGGAAAAGATGAACATTTTTTTTTTTTTTTTTTTTTTGGCGTACGAAGACTAAGGTGTCTAATGAAGGATTCAGATAGAGATGTCTGGTAGGTTATTGGTTATATGAGTCAGATTGCCCCTGGTATCTTGGAAGTCCTGAGCACTGGTCCTTCGCTGCCACTCATCAACGGTTCTCTGGACTTGGGGAGGAGTCCTGGTGGAGTGAATGACTAAGACAGGACAGAGCAGCTTGCTTTAATTCCTCACCCTAAGGACTTTTCAGCTGGTCTGCTGTTTCTCCTCTGAACTTGCTGCTAATATCTATGGATAATATCTATGGATGACTACTGTGTCAAGGGATTGCAGGGGATAAGCATGAACAAAGTTTGAATACTTCATCCCAACCTCTTCTCTTACAAGAGTATATGCATCAGGGTTTTGTCACTACTCTCACCAGTCCTGCCTGCCTATGCATACAAACACACACGTACACAAACTTTCATAGCAGTCTTTTGTTTCATTCTTTTAACATTAGTATCTTGTGGGTTTCTCATTCTTTTCATGATCATTTCTCAGATCCATGTTTCTATCTTACTAATAGTTTCTCCAGGGTTGATTTTAGAGGAATGAGCCAACAGCCACTGCAGCTAGTTGGCCATCTTGTCAGATTCCACTGCATTATGAATCAGAAATACCTACCTCATTTGTAATTCTTTTGAAATAACAGTAACTACGATCTTTTCTGAAGTTCAGGTTTCTCATTATCCTCAAACTGATGCAGTGTTTACCCCACAATGACAACTTTTCAGCTCTAATTCAGTACTATCTTGGCATTTTAGAAAAAATATATATATAAGTAGGAATGTTCAGTGCCAGCATCCTTATTATCATTTGCTGAAAATCAATGACATTTAAATTGAAAGTCCCTTATGGACCCAGATATTTCTATTTAAATGAAGAGAAAGGTCAGCTTTTTTTCCCTAGTGATCCTTAGTAAATTGGCTTTTAAAGTGACACTGTGGGGAAATGTTTATTAAGAAATGTCTTTCAAGAAATATTTTTTACTTTGGTTCATTTCAATATCGGAAAGTTTTCACATAGTACATTGGGACATAAGATGAAGTATGGTTTCTATCAGTTCATATTTCTAACCTCAATAAGAAAAATAATAGTTTATTTATTTCAAATTTATTTCTCCATTTTTAAAACCATAATATAGCATAAAAGCAATATTTACTATGCTCTTCCTTTTCATTGAAACAATTACCTTTTTGTATCTTTCAGCATTATAGAAATGAAAAGAGACTGAAGGATTTCTGAGGCATTCCACATACTCCTGTAAAATATGGAATGTTGGTAGAATATCTGTATTCTAGCTGCTGGTTTGTTCTTTCTTGTTTTTATAAATTAGGTCAAGTGTATTAATTTTCAATTGCTATCTTCTAACAAATCCCTTCAAATATTTGTGGCTTAAAACCACCATTTATTATATTTCACAAATCTATGTGTCAGCTCAGTTCTTCTGCTGATTGGTCCAGGACTGACTGTGGCTTGGTATCCTCAGGTATCTAGTCAACTGGCAGGCCAGGTGGGCAACAGAGGTTATGTGACTGGACCCTGTGCTCTCACCATCCAGCAGCCAACCCAGACTTGTTCACACAGTAGCAGTAAGTTTCCAAAAAAATTATGGAAGCATGCAAAGTCTCTTGTGGACAAGCCTCAGAACCAACATCACTTCCACTGTTGGTCAAAACAATTTGTAACCCCAGTCCCATTTCGAAGGAAAGTGAAATAGATGCTACTTTTTGAAGGGCAGAGCCTTAAAATTATAATGGAAAGGGAACTGGTTGCCAGGAAGGGGGTAGTTGTAGCCATTTTACAAAACATACCAACCCATTGGATGTTATGGGCAAGCAGAGAATGAAATAGTTGTGATGTTCCACTTTCTCATTTTTTCTCTCTCGTCCTCTTACCTGGGCTTTATTCCTATGAGTCAGTGAATTACAAGATAATGATAGAGTTTGCTCTTCTTGTATGTATAAAAATCAATTATTATACACAAATCTTGAAGGCAGAGTCTAGCCCTAATTTTCTTCTTTCCCTGAATGCATTTCTTTCTGGATGGCATAAAGTGTTGATATACTTGTATAAGACTACATTTTTAAAAATTTTTATTTTTTACAGCAATCTCTTCTGATATCTATTCTAATTGGTCAATACGTAAGCCCTATGAGATGTTAAATATTGGTTATCACCTCTGATTAGTACTCAATCATTAATTAATTAAATAATTTGCTAAGAAATCTGTAATTCAGCTCGGAACTAAAGACTCAGATTTCAGATAAGAATAGTTAGCAAACTCAATCCTTTCTGTGAAAGGAGTATATGTTGTCAGTCCAATTCCAATAAAAAATAAGCATTGAATTCTATATGCTGAATACAGAATTCTGGAAATTACATATAGGTAACTTCTGCAACCATAGTTATTTTAGAGGAGCAAAGCTGTTTGACTTGTAATGCTGCACAGGCCAGACAAATTATATGGATGCATCAAAACTTGGCACCAAGTAAATAAAACCTCTTTCACCTACTCACTGAATTCAATTTAGCAGCAGCAAAATGTTCAGCTACCTATATTCATCATTTTTAATGTTGTTCCTTGTGAAGTGCTTCATGGTAATTCTCTAAACATCTCCTTCACACAACTGATTGGAAAGCCATTATTTTATTTTAATTAGAAAGCTGGGTTGCACATCTTCAGAGGAACTCATTCTTACCTAGTAGCAATGCAGAAGGTTTTCCATTAAAATTGTCTCGTTTTAGTTCAAAGGAAACATAAACATGCTTAATTATCAAATAGAGTTTTAAAATTAAGCTACAGTTTGCTTACTCAAGTTAGTTTTCATTGTTTTCTCTGGAGACTCTTCTTTAGGGGTTTAAGTAGAAGAAAAATTTATGTTTTAAAAAAAATTACCTTAAAATGACTGATCTGACTTAATTATTTAAACATTTGAATTTCAAGGATCTACCCTGACTTTTCTAGGCCACAGGGTTAGTGTTTCCAAAATAGTCAAGAAGGAAAAGTTTATATGTAGTTTTCAGAGTTTCTTTCCTCCAACATTTCTTTAACCTTTCTCTCCTTTTTCTAACTTCCTCCGAAGCTGTTGTGGCTTCATGGTTTTCTCCTGTCTACACCTGCTCTCAGAAAATTGTTGACAATAAAGAAGACACAATTAATATGCTTAAGACCTGCTCCTTCCAATGGTATCTATGTTTTAGTCTGGATTATGGATCATAATATAATATTTGAGGTCCCTAACTGATGGTGTACTGCCATCATCTGGCCTCCAGATGTGATCTTAAAATATTTGAACTAGATGCTAAATTTTAGAAATAAGGAGATTTCATAAGAATTTCCAGATTTCTGGTTTCTCTTGAAAGATATGATGATCTAGCAATCCTGGGTCTGCTCTCCTAGATGGCAATAACTGGGTAAGGTTAGAGTTGCCAGATGAAATACAGGATGACCCGTTAAATATGAATTTCAGTAAACAATAAAAATTTTTTACCATAAGTAAGTTCTGTGCAATATTTGGGACATACTTACACTAAAAAGGTATCTGTTGTTTATCTGACATTTAAATTTAACTGTGCATCCTTCATTTTTGTTTGTTAATGTGACAAACAAAATCACATATAAGGCTAAGCAGTGATTTCCCTTTTTATGGGGCATGAGCTTTCCAGTGTATTGCCATTCTCACTGAGCCCTCTTCACTTCTTTATGTGACCTGCATTACCTTGCAACTCTTTGAGTTACTAAAAACCAAAAAAGAGTCTCTAATGGTATTTTAGCCTCAATTCTATAAATTGAGTGATTATTTTAGACAAAATCATTCCATGAAAATATCTGTCAGCTTTGAGGGTCCTTGCACTTTGGGGTCCTACCTATCCTTCCAGAGGTCTCCTAAGTGACCAGGAGACTGGAGCATCAGCCTCTGGTCTATTTGACTCTCTTCAAGGTTTCTCAAAGGTTATCCTGCCAAGATAAAACAACAGTGAAGGGACCTGGTTTTAGACCAGTGAGAGACATTTAAAGCTTGAGGGTTTACTTTTAAGCCAATAATTATGACTCTCTGAACAGATTCTAAACCCCAGAAGAAAATGTTATGTAAAGGTATTAATATTCATAATTGCTAAAACTTGGAGTCAATTGTAATGTTTAACAATAGGGGAAGTGTAAAAGAAATTGTGGTACATCTCTACTGTGGGCAAATTTATCCCTATTATGTTTCTGAAGAATTAAAAATTATATGGCAAAAGCCAGAGTTAAGTCAAAAGAAATCCTGATAGAAAATGGTATATAGAGCATGTGCATAGAATGTAAATAACCATATGCACAGAAAGAAACAAACAAAAAATCCAACTGAGTAGAAATAAAGGAAAATGATGTTGCTAATTGTCTGTGGTTGCTGGGGTCATGGGGCATAGTTTCCTCTTCTCTAACTTTTCTGTACTTTAATTTTTTTTTGCCCCTAAATTTGGGTCTTCCTGTCTCAATTTTGTTTGAGGCCTGATTACAGTAGATATCAGACCACAGTGCATTATAAAGTAGACCTCCATGGAGAATTTGAAAAAAACTAGATGGCCAAGCATTTGCTAGATGATCCTTGAAGCTCATATACTATATATATATACACACACACATATACATATATAGTATATATCTTTCTATATATATATATAGATGGGTGGGTGTATAGAATTGAAAAAAGTTTAGGAGAGAATTCTTGGAGAGAGTGTTTTGAAGAAATCCCTCCTTCTATCTGATTGCCCACAGCTGAGTTTGGGGTAAAAGTAAGTCTGGAGGAGAAGGCAGAGACTGTCAGAGCCACCATTGTGTCTTGTCAAATGGTAAGAGTCCAGAATTACCAATAGCCGATCTTCAGTGAGACGGTTTCTCTGATAATGCCTTGCTTTGGACGTTTTACAGCCTCAGAACTGTAAGATTTTAGGCTAATAAATTCCCATTGTAAAAGCCAATCCGTTTCTGCATTGGTAGCCTTTAGCAAACTAAAACAGATGCATATGAGAATATTGAACCCCAAGATTCTCCTGAATACTCTGGGTCAAACTAAATAACGTTTACCCTCTTGCTAGAGGGGGGTGTCCTCCCAATGTCTGGATACCATGCATATTAAAAGAGTTATCTAGAAAAGTAGAACTGGTAGGAGATATATGTAAATACTGAGATTTTATAATATTGTTTCACATGGCTATGAAGATACACGAGTCCAAATTCTACAAGATGGATTGCAAGCTGTAAGCTCCAAAGGTTTTCAATGAATTCTTCAGGACATGCTGGCAGGCTGAAGTAGAAATGGAAATTCTTTTTTTCTTACTGTAGAAATCATCCTTTAGCTGGTTGGATAAGATGTCTCTTGTTGCTGTAGACAATGGATTCAATTGACTGTAGATGTAATCATTCATAGATGCAATCAAATTACTGATGATTTAAGTCCTTAAAATGCATGTCCTTGCAGTAACAATTAGAACAGTGCTTGCTTGACCACAAACCAGGCATCATTACCTGGCCAAGTTGACAAGTTTACACAGGAGTCTAAATGCCAGAGTCAATCCCTTGTCAACTTCACAGCCAAATATTTCACCTTAAACCATCTTTGATCTCTAAATAAAAACAACAAACATATTATTTGCCTAACAATATTCAACTGACATGCATACAACCTGAAACATACTAAATCTTTTCAGAATAGTGTACAGTCCTTGGGTAATATTCTCTCTGAAACTTAATATCCTATAGCTTAATATTATGACATGAAACTAATACAACTTATGTCATATGATAAGGGGATAAGCTAGGGAGGAAGAAGGTTTTTTCTTTCTGTATATATACAAACAAACCCCTAACAAAAAAGGAGGAAATATTTGTAACAAGCACAGTCCTCATTTCTGTAAATGGTGACATGGTCAGTCGGAGCTCTTATTCATAACTACCTTCTTTATTTTTTTAAGATTTATTTATTTTTAAAATTTCTTTCTCTCCCCTTCCCCCTTCTCTCCCAGTTGTCTGCTCCCTCTGTCCATTTGCTGTGTGTTCTTCTGTGTCCACTTCTGACAGTGGCACCCAGAATCTGTGTCTCATTTTTTGTTGTTATTGCATCACCTTGCTGCATCAGCTCTGTGTGTGTACAGCACAGTTCCTGGACAGGCTGCACTTTTTTCGTGTTGGGTGGCTCTGCTTATGGGGCACACTCCTGGTGCGTGGGGCTCCCCTACACTGGGGACACCCCTGCATGGCACAGCACTCCTTGCGTGCATCAGCACTGCACGTGGGCCAGCTCATCACACGGGTCAGAGGCCCTGGGTTTGAACCTTGGGCCTCCCATGTGGTAAGTGGATGCCCTATCCATTGGGCCAAATCTGCTTCCCTATTACTACCTTCTTCCACTAGCTATTCCATATCCCATTTACCCTCAGCAAGCACCTCAGTTGGCCATGATTCTTTGCCTGGTGGGGTGACCCAAACTTTCATTCCTGAAGTTTCTGGACTACTCTAGACCTGCTTGGTTTGGGTTGTTGAAGTTTTCCATTGACTTTAATCACAGGGCATGGAAGTACTGAGAGATGCCTTAGGGGATCTCCTGTATTCCAGGCAAACTCTTATTTGCTTTCATTGTGTAAGTCCTATTCCCCTTGACATTCAGAATCATTACCCCAACCAGTACAGTAATTTCCTTCTTTGACTGTTGATTCAGAGGCATGAGGAGTCCAAAGTGGGCAGGTGGCAGTCTTAACTTTCAGTGCAACAGAATCACCATTGTGTTTCCTGGTGGAAGCACTCCTTCTTTTGGAACTAAGACCTATAGACCAGCAGAGCTTAAGATTGCAGGAACAGGAAGCAAAAATCCCCAGTGAATATCTAGGGTAATAGTAAAAGATGCCACTGCCATTTCCACCCCTTGATGTCAGGATCCATGGATCCTGGCTATGGGAGTTACAGCCCCATAAAGTACATGCTAATGGTAGTTTTGGGAGAAGCATTGTGTACAGAGAAGGCAAATCCTTAACCAGAGTATATTTCTATTCTATTTAGAACAAACAAGCCCACGGGCAATGACAGTAGTAGCTGGGAAAAGAGGCTGATGGCTATCCACAGACTGGGTGATCTCAGCCACTTAATTTATTAATATCTTTCCCTGCTGATGTCATCCCTTGGTGAGTATTCACATGGGACATAAATATCTTCATGGTTTTTGCCCACTCAGAAAGGTCTATATACATACTTATTCCCCAGACGATTTTGTCACTAATTTTCTAATTCTGTTTCTTCCAAGACCTTGACCATCAAGCCAAACCATTGGCAATAACCTATGAATCACTGTACAAATACACCTTTGGTTATTTCTCCTTCCAAACAAAATGAACAACCAGGTGCACTGCTTGAAGTTCTGCCCACTGGGTTGATTTCTTCTCACCACTGTCTTTCAGGAATGTCCCAAAAAGGGCCTTCAGTGCTGCCTATGATTTCTCTTCTTCATTCAATTGATTTTAAGGAATTCTCCCAGAGGTCATAGCTATGGTCTGGGTAAGAGAAAGTAATGTGACAGAAATGGGGACCATTGGGCATTTGGGCCATTTCCTCATGTAGTACTTGTGCCCTCAGAACCTGCTTGAGCCCTGCTTCATATATTCTATTTCCATTTCATGATGGACAACTGCTTTGCACACCCAACCTTATGGTTTGGGTCAGAAAACACAGAACTCATGATGGGCAACTCAAGTCTCACTGTAACTTGGTGGACCATGGTTAAGTATTTGGTCTCTGCTAAGGCCTAGTAGCAGGCCAAAAGCTGTTTCTCATAAGAGAAGTAATTATCTGCAGAGGTGGCCAGGCTTTGCTCCAAAATCCTAAAGGTCTGTGCTGTGATTCTCCTATAGGGACCTGCCAAATACTCCTCTTGTTCTGGTTCCACTTAAAACTAGTAGCTCTTCTGGTCCCTCAGTAAATGGGCCAGAGAAGCACACCCAAATGAGGAATATGTTGTCTCTAAAATTCAAAGAGAAAAACTAGGTGCTGTGTCTTTTTCTTGGGCAAAGGAGGGGCCAGATGCAACAGCTTATCCTTCATTTTAGAAGAGATTGTTTGACATGCCTCACACCATTTCACTGAAGTGAAAGTTCTCTGTATTTTTGTTGCATTATCTCCCATCCAAGGGCTTGCACTTGCCCTTTTCCACCATAACAATAGCTCTCACTCCACAAGTCAGAAAACCAATGTGGGGATTCTCCCAGTTGCTGAGTATGTCTAGTACAATTATACATTCTGAAACTGGGGAAATAACCACAGAATGGGTCTGGGGACTCACTGGACTCACTGTGAGATGGACCTGAGCTAAAACTCCATTAATTTTATGACCTCCATAAGCCCCCACTGACTGGTGAACCCCTGTGACATTTTGGGTCTCCTGGAATTAATGTCACTTCTGAGCCAGTGTCTAATTATCCCCAAAATATCTTATCATTTTCTTTTACCAATGTATAATTACCCTGGTAAACTGTTGGAAGTCTATTTGGGGAGGACTGCAAGGAAAATTAACAGTATAAATTTTTGCAGTATAATAGGGTCCTCACCTAAGTGGACTCGACCTTCCCTTCATTCAGGGGCTCTGGGTTTATAAACCTTCTCAAGTCTAGGAATTAATTAAAGGAATTTAACTGTCTGTTTTTGTAATTCAAATTAGATGTTTATTCACTTGACCTAGAGCTCTTCTGCTTACACAGATCAAGTAGGAATTTAGTAGACTACTCATATATTTTACTTCTAGTTACCCAAGGATCTATTTTCCAACATCATAGATCTCTTCGACTCAGACTATTTTGATTCTTGCTTTGAGTTCATCATGGTAGCCACACCCACCTTGTCTTTGTAGATTGCATGCTGCCACTTAGCTTCTCCTAACCTGGGATCTAATCATCTCCATTGTATTTAAGGATCCTAGTTCAGTGACAGCAGTTCCCATGGTAGTATCTGACCTATAGAGAAGAGCATCCACAGAGCTCTCCAGGGAGGATAGAGTTAGTGTCACAAATTTATTCCTCACAGTCCTGGTAAGGGGTGTGTCCTCTGGGCATTCCAGTGTGGGTAAACAGGTCTAACATGATAGATCAATTTAGCATTCTAATCTCTCTAAGCCTTTGGATCTCCTCATTTACATAATATCAGGACTCTTATGTATTAGTCAACCAAAGGGGTGCTGATGCAAAATACTAGAAATCTGTTAGCTTTTATAAAGGGTATTTATTTGGGGTAGACACAAGGCCATAAAGTGTAAGTTACTTCCCTCACCAAAGCCTCTTGCCACATGTTGGAACCTGATGGCTGCTAACGTCTGCAAGGGTTCAGCCTCTCTCCTCCTCTTAAGGCTTTGTTGTTCCAGTTTCTTCCAATATCAGCTACAAGCTTGGATGAGTCTCATCTCTCTCCCCAGGCTTGTTCCTCTCCAGGCTCAGCTGCTCTGTTCTCTCCACCAGGTCAGCTGTAGAATATCAGGCTCTCTCTCTTCCTGAGGCTTCTGCCATATCTGCTTCTCTGTGTATGTACTTCCTGGGGTCCAGCATTAAAACTCCAACTAATTCCTGTGCCTTGTTATTTTCTCTGTAAGTCCCCACCCACCAAGGAGGTGGAAACTCAACATCCCACTGACATGGCACAAAGTCCTAATCATAATTTAATCAAGTAAAACTGAAACCTCCAACAGACCAGTTTACAAACATAATCCAGTATCTGTTTTTGGAATTCATAAGTAATACCAAACTGCTATACCTTATGAATCCATTCTAATTTTTAGGATCTCATTCTTTTCCAATAAATGCCCTCACTTTAACAGATACCCTGGAAGGTTGTGAATTTAGTTTATGTTGTAATTCAACCACTTACACAATGAGACTATTGGTCTGGTTTTCAGAAATCTCAAGTATGTGGCTACACATAATAAAACTTTCCTTTAGGGCACACATAGAAAGACTGACAGCCTTCATGTCACATTTAGTTATGAATTTGAATTCTTGGGCTCATCCTTTTATTTTTTTTTGATAATTGTCTGTAGCATATTTAGGGACAACCACCAACATTATTATACCTTTTGACTCCACAAACCTCTATTAAGGTGTCAAAAACACTCTCACCCAGATCCTTGCCTTTCATTAATACAGCATTTGTGTAGTTATATTCAGTCATAATATTTGTGTATCTCTGTTGCCAACTCATGCCTTGAGTTATCAGTGCCATCTTGATTATGGGAAATAGAATTATTGCCTTTGAATCTAATCAGATTAGAAAACCAATTCCCAAAACCCCAGAACCAATTCAGAAATCTCTTCCTTTAGATTCTGTTTCTCAAGAACCACTCTCAGTACCAAAGTTGTGTTAGTAAGAGTTCTCTAGGCAAACCAATAGGAGATTATGAGATTTTTCTAAGAATCTCTCATGCCTCTGTGGGGACAAATGAGTCCAAATTCCATAGTACAGGCCACAAACTGGGAACTCTGAGGAAGGTTTTTGATGAATTCCCTGTGAAAACCTGGTTGGCTGAAGTTGAGATGAAAATTCTCTGCTTTGGCTGCTGAAATCATTACTTCTCCTTTTAAAGCCTTCAATTGATTGGATGAGACTTCTCTCATTGATGAAGGCAATTTCCTCAGTTGATTATAGATATAATCAGCCATAGATGCAAACAACTTACTGATGATTTAAATCCACAAAATGTCCTCATAGTAACAATCAGGTAATTGATTGCTTGACCAAACAACTGGACACCATAACCTTGCCAAGTTGACACATTAAGACTCACCATCACACCATGTAAGGCAGAATATAAGAGAGGCTAACATTTCTTTATATGGGGCACTCTCTGATGACTCAGGATTCAAAGCAATGAGAGTTGAAGTCTAAAATCATTCCACTTATGCCATGGCTTTTTAAAGACCAGAAGTAAGAATGGCTTACAGTAAATAAGGTAGAACTGAAGAATTACCTTAGAAGAGTTTTGAGAAAAGAGTCAAAGTCTCAGAGATAGTCACATCATAATTGATTAATAATGCTCAGCCAGAGAACACACTGGATATGTGCTTCAGCAGATCCCAGAGGATTTCTTCCTGAAAGCAATAAGGAACTTCATCAGTGAAGAGGGGACTTGCATTATTGGAAAGTTGTTAGTGACTGTACTCTTGAAACTGCCCCTTTTCTGATTCTGGTCAAGATAGCAAATCTGAAGCACAACTGAATTTCAATTAGAGAAAAATTGTTTATAGCCAGCACTATCCTCAAAGACTTAAAGAATACAGGGGTTGTGATACCCATCATATCTCCATTTAATTCATGAACCCAAGCCCTCCAAAAACCAAATATCTTTTTGAGATAAAAGTGGATTATTATAAAGTTAACCAAGGGGTCATCTGACCTGCAGATACTGTGGTCGATGTTGCATCTCTGCTAAAATAGATGAACATAGCATCTGGAACCTGAAATGTGGATATAGATTAGGAAAATGCATTTTTACCCAATCCTGATCAGGAAAAAAGATCAAAATCTATTTGCATTCTCCTGGTAAGACAGCTGCAGGCACTCATGATCTTGACCCAGGGTTATGTTAATTCTCTGCTCAATAAAAATATAAGTCCAATGCAATCTTAATAATCCTGAATTCCCACAGATATTTTTGTTCACTATATTGATACATCATGTTAATTGGACTTCAGACTAGTCCTTGAATTTGTTTTCTTTTATTCAACCCTATTAACACCCTTCTAGTTCAACCTTTAGTCTTAGATATCCCAATATTCTTCTTACTGTTTCCTCTAATTCTAGACTTGCCTCTGTTTCAGTGTTTCTCAACCTACTGTTATTTTGCTCCCCTCAAAGGATCATTTGGCAATGTCCGGAGACATTTCTGGTTGTCAGAACTGATTGGTGCTACTGTAATCTTGTAGGAAGAGGACAGTGCTGCTGCCACTTTTATTCTTTGGTTTGGATGAACTTCAGGATGAAGAAACGTGACCTCAGTACAATCAAACTTTATTTAATCACAGCTTGGTATTGAACTCAAACCTGGTCAAAGCAATGATGGAAATGCCCCCTGGTGATGCTGCACAAGCCTAGCCAAGGCACAAATCTGGATGAGGCATTTGCCTGGCCTGTGGCACTGGTGGAAGTGCCTGCATTGTTACAGCTCAACCTGGCCCAAGGCAGAAACCTGGCCGAGGCAGTGGTAGAAGCGCAAGGCGTGGTGTTGCTGCTCAATTCGGCATTCAATGTTCATTCTTGCAGCTTGGCTAGGTGTGCTCACAACTCAGCTCAGCATTGCAGCATGGTGTTGCATCTCACAGCTCAGTCCTCATTGTCACAGCTCCTTGGGGCTTGACTTGGTGTTACAGCTTGGCTGGGTGTTTGCAACTGGATGTACCTCTGGCTGGGGCAAAGATGGAATGTATGCTCAGGGCTTCAGGGCTGCTCTTGATATAATCTGGCTGTGTCACTGTCCCTGGGGGTGGATCCCCACTTGAGATGTTCCGATTGGTCAATCACTGGTTCCAAGCAAAGGCATTGGTTAGGGCTTGAAAACCAGATTAGCCTATTATGTAAATAAGGTGTCCTAACTGGGAGATGCTGATTGGCTGACTACAAGAGAGGCTGAATAGCTAGTAATTAAAGCAATGGATTCTATTGGTTGAAAACTCTCTTACCCTATTGATTGACTCAGGATCCCTCTTCCTATTGGTTAGCTCAGGATCCCTCTGCCTAGAGGTCCCAGGCTCAGTTACCTTCTCACTCCTTCAGACAGGGATGCTGCTAAGCATCTTATAATGCATGGTCAGGCCCAGCCTCCCATATCAGTAACATAGAATTTTCTGGCTTAAAAAGTAAATAATGCAGAGGTTGAGATATCCTCCCTTATGCAAATCTTCTCTTAAAACTTCAACCGAGTGTTGAATACTATGAAAGGTTTGAGCTTTTACTCCTACTAGCAAGTTGAGAAGTTAACCTGCCAGCTTTTTGGACACTGATAAAAGACTCTGGGAAAAGAAAGATTTTATTACCTATGGCTCAGCAAGTATCATGAGCATCAACATATTTGCATTAATATCCTATTCCCTACATGTAGGAGAGTGACCCAATGGGCCCATGAGTACTACCCATGCAGTGAGTTTACTTCCAAGATGAACTCAAGACCAAGGGCCCAGCACTTTTTGATCAAGTAGCAAACAATGTAGCAAGAAGCAGACAAGCGAGTTCTCAATATCCTATGGGTAAGAGCATAGTAGTCCCCTAGACCTACTTATTTGCCTGTGTGATACCTAAAGAAATTGCTCAGTGTCTGGAGATGGATAAGCCTTGCAATTGGGTGTTGTGGGCGATTAAGGCGATTAAGGCAGCATGCATAGAATCTACCTTTCAGCAATGCCGGTAACATGGCCGCCCGGGCTGATACAACAATAGCTTACGTCACCCTCTCCCTTCTTTGCAGAACTAGTTCGTGCCAAAAGTGCTTACCCGCCTGTCTGCCTTCCGCCCTAGCAACAGCAGCTGCCAATCCCAGACTGCCACCTATCCTTACCCGCCACCTCCCTCCTCCCTAGAGTATATATGCTCAGTCCCCTCAATAAAATTTTGCAGCTTGATCAGAATACTGTCTTGCTGTCGTTCTTTGTGTCTCTTATCCCATACCATTCTTCCCTAATAGGACCTGGAGTCTCTGTTGATCGTCCTGCGGGCCGGGACATTCGGGTACGCTCATCAAGAATGTGTAGGATGTCTAGGTCCTATGTTGACTTCAATTGTCTTTACAGTATAAGGTGCAATCTACTTCATGTAACAACACAACAGCCTTTGTGATCCAACTTCTAACAACATACCCGTCATCTTCCACTTAAGTCAAACTTTAAACATTTGTAATAATGTCTTGCAGTTATGTTGGTTTACCCTCCATATGCTTTTGTAATTCCCCTTTGTTTGCGCATCTTTATTTACTCAGATAATTGTCCTCATCTTCCAGGATTCAGTTTAGGAATCCTCTCTTCCAGGAAGTCTTCCTGGTTGGGTTAAACATTTCTTTGCTGACTCCAACAGTACTCAGAATTTATTTAAATCACTTGTCACTGGATTTAAACACTTGGTGGCAGGACTTGGTCTTCTTCCTTGCATATTCCCAGCATTTGACATAGAAGACATGTGGTGGACATGTAAACATAGACTCTATTTAAAATTTATTATTATTATTACTGTACTCAGCTGAATCCATAATACCATCTTACTGCATGAACTCCTTCCCAACCATATTTGATCTGCTTCATGCTCACTGCTTTGGCAACAACACATACATACAAGATAAGATGCATTTTGATGATATTTAGATGGCACTCACATGCCCCAAATCCTGTGCTAAATTCCTAATGTGACTACATATTTACAGAGAACAAGGTAAGTAAATATACACTTTTGGATATCAGCTGGATCTTTGAATTTCAAATCTGGACCTAGATTAGAACATATGGAATGGTGACTGAATTTGTTCTCCAAGCACATACCTGTTTCATGGGGCATGGAGTGCCCATTTAAATGCTTGAACAGAATTTGATAGGTCCTAGGTCCCTTCTCTCTTTCTTACACTATTTTTGACAATTCTTTCTTGCTACAGTACAGACATGACTGTTATATTTAATCTAAAGCTTCTATGGTTCAAAGAATGACGATGGAACAAATGATTAGGGAGTTATTCTATTAAGACCTTATTTTCTTTCTAGTTTCAAATTGATGTGTTCATTGTTTACAAGTCTTTTAAGTACTATGAAATGGCACATTAATTTACTCTCTTAACTGCCCCATTAATTCTAAGTGTCATGCAAACATGGAATTTTTTAATTACTGTTACTTTTAATTTTAAGTTTGACTTAGCTAAAACTTTAAAGAAAATGAAACCTGATAAGCTCGTAACAAAGCAACATTTGCCCTGTGGGGATGCAATGAATTCAGACTTGCAAAAATGATCATAGAATTGATGCAGATTATATTCTTCTATTGGTTACTACAGTAACTGATATAATGAGAGCACCAAGTTATTCTTTTCTGACCATTTTTTCTTTTTTAAAACTCCACATAAACTAATGTTGTTGAGGAATACCATATGGGGTGGGTTTATTCTCAGATTAATTCAACCATAAAACAGCTTCAGCCAGATGTGCACTGTGTACTTTTAAAATAGAAGTCTCTCCAAAACTCTCAACCAGTGAGAAAGACATCTTTCAGAGAAAAGTGGTTAATTTGCATTCCAGGTCCATATTTTAAAGCTATAATATAGATCATAGGTTGGAAGAACTGAAACAAGTTTTAAAATTTTGTAATAAAAAGTATGGGAGGGAAGCGGATTTGGCTCAATGGGTAGAGCATCCGCCTATGACATGGGAGGTCTATGGTTCAAACCCAGGGTTTCCTGACCTGTGTGGTGAGCTGGCCCAGGTGCAGTGCTGATGCACTCAAGGAGTGCTGTGCCACGCAGGGTTATCCCCTGCATAGGGGAGCCCCATGCACAAGGAGTGCGCCCTGTAAGGAGGGCCGCCTCACATGAAAAAAGTGCAGCCTGCCCAGAAGTGGCACTGCACACATCGATGCAGCAAGATGATGCAACCAAAAGAGACACAGATTCCTGGTACTGCTGACAAGAATACAAACAGACACAGAAAAATGCACAGTGAATGGGCACAGGGAGCAGACAACTTGGGGGAGGGGGCGGGAGAGAAATAAATAAAAAGTAAATCTTTAAAAAAAGTATGGGAATGCATTCTTCGAAGTACTGAGCTTTTGGTCTGCTCTGCTCTCACTAAATAAAAAAGCCACAACTGTCAGGACAAAATGTAATTGAATTGCCATTTGATATACTTTTTCAATTTCCTAATGAGAAGAATACCTTTTATACAATACAGAAGATAAATGAGATTTAGGGAGACAACATAATTGCCCAAAATTCAAAAATGTAGGTTTTATTTCTGTTCTTAGGATTAAATATTTCTGAAAACTTGTTTCAAACATTTGGAACCTCTTGGTCCAAAACTAAATTGAAATGTTACTGAATTTTTTAGAAGAGGCCAAATTAAACCCTCTTCTTAAGTTTCATTTACATCCTCCTTTCATGCCAGGGTTTTCCTACAATATGTTTGCTAACATCCTTAACCCAATAGCACCTATTTAATGTCAATTAAAAAAAACCCTACTTGAATATCTATGAGATGACTTCACAACAAATACAAATCCAACAGATACCACAATTATAGAACACTCAGGACGTGCCATATTCTGCTTATTTTAACTAATTCCTGTGATTTTGGAATATCAACACTTTATAAATAAGGAAACAGGTTAAGAAGTTTAAGGATATGTTCAAAATCATACAACTAATTGGTAGAAGATCCAGCTCAAATCAGTTCAACTGAGTTCTTATCAAGAGCCAGTGAGGCCATTTTAAGATCCCTTTTATTTATCTACTCTTAGGATTAAAAATGGTTTGTAAGACTTTATAATAAGTGGTGAAGTGTTCTAATGCATATAAAAAAGGTTTAAAACTTAACTGTCCTTAATTTCAATGGACCTTTATTTGACTAACCAGTTTAAATTAAATTCCTCTAATTTATATTTTATATTCTGCATACCTCAAATCTGAGCACTTGCAAGAGTATCAGCTATACTCTTGCATGTGTAATTATTTGACTTAACTTGTCTTCCCTCAGGGATTGTAAATTATTCTATGTGAGGAGGGACACTGTCTGTGTTCTCCGTGAATCCCTTGTCCCTAGCTAACACAACACCTAGCATATAATCAGGTGCTCACTGAATAAATAAATACATTCAAGAATGAATGAGAACCACAGGCTTCCCCTGGATGGGCACACACCTTCCCACTCATTGTATGGGTCTCCACCCAATGATACAACACACTTTGAAGCACTCACATACTCCCTAGAAGCCTGTCCCTGTGCCAGATGCCCCCATTAAGCACCTTAAACAAGTAACCCTTCCTTATTATATTTTCTAGTGATTCTTTCCAACATTATAGTTTCAACCACATACCTGACAATCTCCCATGTTCATCTGCTCCCCCCAATCCTCATCCCAATTCCTTGGGCCATCTGACCCATCCTCCCATCCCTAGCCCACCTCAAGCCTGCAAAGCCCCACCCAATAGTATCCCTATGCCCCTGTCTTATTCCTTTCCTCTACAACTACTTACCTCTACTTTATCATAGATTTCGCCCATGAGGAGTGGGGGATGTAAGGTGTGGGATATATGGGAACCTCTTATATGTTTTAATGTAACAATTTTTGTGATCTATGTATCTTTAGAAAAAAAGACAAAAAATAACATATATATAAATATTCTGGAAGGTAATATATATAGATTTATGGTATTTATTTACTCTGATTCTTACAATGTTGTTCTTATCAGTATAGCATATTTTTCTTTGCCCCTTAGTATGTGTCTGTAATTTTTTATTGCTATATGAATGTGGAAAGAACATTTTCCTTCATAACCAAAATAATAAGGTCATGCTTAAAAATTAATAATTCCTTAATATAATTCATACATAGTCCATAATAAAATTTTCTCTTTACCTTAAAAAAGAAAAGAAAAAGAATGAATGAATGAAAGAGAGACCAATAAATATAAACTCAGAACCCATTACAGTACTTAGAGCTAATTCAAGGATGCCAAATACCTCTACTTGCTACTAGGAAGTATATGCTCATAAAAATAAAGTATGACTTCAAACATACTTGGATAATTATTGCAGAGGATTGGTCCACTTAATTTATGCCCTTGAAAATTCTAAGGTAAAATTCAAAGGGTATTGTTCATGGATTATTTATCCTTCCAGTTAACTTCTGACTTCCTGTCTCCACAAAACTTTTTACTTGCTTCGCTTCTTTGGACCCATCTGAAAATTCCTTCTTGGTCTTCATCCCAGATTTCTCTTCCTCTCTTTCTTCAATAAAGTTTTGGTCCTTGAACCCCTGATCTTCTTACTTCAAAATATTTTGGTCGATTTCATTACTTACAACATATTAGTTATCTTAAAGAGTGTGATTACTTTCAAATCTAAAGAAGAGGATTTTAAAATGGCTCTCTTTCTGTTTTGCTGAAGGTCAGTCTTCCACGAAGACCTATGTAGAGGTCTCCATGAAGTCAAAAGTGTGACACTAGACTACATGGATGGAACTTGTAGAGGTGGGCTTCAAGACTCATTTTCTGACATCCCCTTTGAGGCCTAGGACGAATACTTGGAGAAGACTCTGGAGTTCTTCAGTATTTTCTTTACTCCACATGAGAGGGGATTGTTCCCTAACAGTTCAAAGATAAAGTGTCTTTGAGAGGATGACTGAATAGGATTTGATATAAAACCTATAACAGTATGTATTCTGAATGAATGGTACTCTCACTCAGTCTTTCCCTTCCAGCACATTTTGGGGGAATCCTTTCACAAAGGGAAGACTGATGCAGCTCCTATTGTGATGACCCTGCTCTGCTCTGGCTGACCTCTTAGGATAGACCACTGTTTCAGGTTCTGCTGAAGGAAGGCTTTGTGGAGAGGATCCTATAGAAATGACTACAACTCCTACTAGACTTCTCTTGGGTGACCACAATAGGACAAACCCAGCTTTGCACTGACTTTGGAGGAAGCTTAGCTGGCTTCTAAGGTAGTCACCCTTCTTCATTCTGAATAAGTGCTTTCCTGCTTTTATTACCACTTGCTCTTCATCCTACTTGACTCAACCTTGAGATTTCAGAAGTCACAACCACCCACTGGTAGAGGAGGAGAAGCTAAGACTATAATAATAGAAGAAGCTGACCAACCCCCTTTCCTCACTGAAGGCTGCAGGCCTGAATCACGTTCAAGATGTGAAAGAGAAACTCTTTAATTTTAAATGACGTTTTTCAGTTTTGTTATTACACCAAGCAGTAAATACTAAGCTACAAAAATAAAATTTGCTTCTGGTAAAAAGTGACTGAAAGTCTTTTATTATCAGAGAGTGACCAAGGAGTTACAGGTTTTACCTTGCTTTCATCTGGCCTGGGGATAGTACTAGCCCGCAGAGAAGTTTCAAAAGGTAGTGGGAAGAAAAAGTAAAGCTTGTGATTATAATCCATTGAATTCATTGTTACCAGTTGCATCTCTACCAGGCTGTTTCCCTTTCAAATTCATATATCCAACAGATTTCAGTAGATCTTCGTTGAAAGATCTCACAGGCACTTCAAAATCAACATCTTTAAAACCAGTCTCATCAGATCCTTTGCAAAAACTGCTTCAATCTATTTCAGATGCTGTGACAGTTTGAATTTTGTGAATCCCAAAAAGAAAAAGATTATGTTTTTGAACTAATCCATTTCTGTGGGTGTGAGATCCTTTTGATTGGACTACACCAGTGAGGTATAAGCCAGCTTGTGTCTCCACTGTCTTGCTGGGTCTGGTATAAACTGAGACACACAGAGAAAGGGACATACATAGAAAGAAAGGAAGCTGCCATATTTGATCCTGCAATGTGAGAAAAAGGACTTCAAATTTGCTCATAGCTGAACTCAAGAAGAAAAGCTCCAAGAGTCTCACAAAGAGCTGAGACCCTGTGAGAGATGAGCCATATGCCTGATATTACAGAGCTGAACTCAAAGTGGAGTGGCCAAGACTGATATAGGAGGCTCAGAAAAAGATAAGCCTTATGCTTGGTTTCCCACAGCTGAGCTCCAGGAGACAGTAGATTCTAGGGAGGAAGGCAGAGATCAGAGGCCATCTTTGCCATGTGGCAGGACATCAGGATGAACAGTAGCTGACTTTGGTGAGAAATCATCTCTCATGGTGACTTGATTTGGGCATTTCATGGCCTTGGAACTGTAAGTTTTGCTCCAAATAAATCCCCTTTATGAAAGCCAACACATTTCTGGCACTTCGTATCAGCAGTCCTTTGGCAACTAAGACAGATGCCTTCTACTAATCAAATCAAATCAAATCAATTAGACACCACTCTGAAGTTTCCTTTCTATCTCTACAATAATCCTCAAGTCCTGCCTATTTACCACTAAATATTTCTTCAGTCTTTCTCTTCCTCCATTGGTTTGGGGTTTTGCAATAGTTCCTTATCTGACTCTTCCAATCTTGTTTCCACGTCTTCAATTCTTTCTCCACCTATAGCTGGAGTGATTTCTGAACGTGCAATCATGGCCATATCACCTCCATGCATCCCCGAAGTTGTATGATGAAATCTAAGAATCTTCATGGAGTACCTGAGAGTTTCCACAGTTTGATGCATACTCAGTTCTCTAGCCTCATCTCCTGCTGTTTCTTGCCTCAGAGTTTCCAGCATATATTATGCTATCTCTGAGCCTTTGCTTATGCTAGTCTCTTCTGAATAATGATTGTTTCCCTTCCTCTTTACCTGGCTAAATCTTATTCATTCTTTTTTTTTTCTTCAAACAAATCAATTGTATTGATACATATTAATAAAGCATAAATCCATCCGAAGCGTACACTCAATGGTATTTGGTATAATCACATAGTTGTGCACTCATCACTCAAATCATTATTAGGCACTTTCATTATTCCAATAATAAAGTAATAAAAAAAACCAGGCAAACAAAAAAAAACCTCATCATCTTTCAATCTCTCTATGCTTTCTCTGCCATACAGAGCTGCTGTTCTGTTTCTATCTCTCTAGATTATTGTTGATATTTTGTAAAAAATCTCATATATGCAATATTACCCATATTCATATTTCACATGATGTTTTACTAAGTTATGCAGTCTCATGTTACATTTTTTAGCTTTCCTTCTAGTAATATACATGTCCTTAGACTTTCCCTTTCAACCACTTTCATATCCATAGAATAGCTCTACTAGTCACAAACACTATGACGTGCTCTCATTATTTCTATTCATTTCCAAAGATTTATGAACAACCTCTTTATCAATTCTGTACGGATTGACCCTCAGCTTTCCATTCTCTACACTCATTCTATTTTCTAGTGACCTATATTCAAATTATTAAGTCTCCAGTTCAGGTACCACTTCTTCTAGGAATAGTTATTTTACTCACTTTCTAAATTGAACCTCTTAGACTGGGCTATTGTATTAGTCAATGTTCTGTAGAGAAATAGAACCAACAAAAATATTTATTATAAAGGTAGTCTCATTCATCGATGAGTGCTTGCAAATCCAGACTCCATAGAACAATCCACTAGCTGGAAACTCTGATAAAAGTGATGCCAAGTCTTTAGTCTGAATTCTTCAAGGTAAGCTGACTGACTAAAAATTCTAGCAAGACCAACGCTGAAGTTGAGTCTGAATTCCTCTTCTGATCTTTGAAGTCCTCAGTTCTGGGTTTTAAGACTGTTAACTGATTAGATGAAGATACTTCCCACATTGCTCAGGGCAATCTCTTTTGTTGATTGTAGATATGATCAACTGGTTATAGATGCAAATCCCATTTCAAAATACCTTAACATTAACAAACAGGCCAGTACTTGATCAAACAGGTGGACACCATAACCAAGCCAAGTTGACACATGAAATTCACCACCAGAGGTAGGTACCCCTCTTTCATGTTTGCATTCATTCCTTCCTCTCGATTTTTCTACCACAATATACATAATATTACAATGTTCTTTTTTAGGATAGCCTTTAGGGAAAATGCTTCTCCTACCTTACTTTTTAAATTTTTTTCTCATTCATTCATTCATCCTTGATACTTGATACAAAATGGACATGGTCTGTGGGTTTATGGAGCTTCATTTGTCTGGAATTGATTCAGAAAAATCAATTGTTATGTAACTACTGGTTAGTTCCTGCTCTGCAACACAGTCTAGGGACCCTAGTCACTTTAGCATGGGGCATGGACATTAATCACAGATATCATGTAAGTAATTGTCAACTTTATACTGAGATAAGTGTCAAGAAGGAAGAAAAGGTACACTGGGGCGCTAAGATTATAAATTAAACAGAGTGGTTTCTCTGTTAAAGTAATTGTTGGATGGAGAGCTGAAGGGAAAATGAAAGGCATGTGTGGCTAGGAAGATCTTTACAGACCAAGGAGCTGCATGTGGAAAGGTACAAAGGAAAGAGGACAGAATATCCTAAGGACAAGAGAAAGTCATTGTAGCTAGAGCTTGGAGAAGTAGCCTGCTGTGAACCATGGCCAAGTGTTAGTCTTTTAAAAGCAACAGGAAGTCATTGAAGTGCTTTAAGCAATGAGATGATATAATCAGATTTGCATTTCAAAAAGATGATTTTGGCTGCACGTGGAGAACAGATTGCATAGAAAGCAGATGGAATGGATGTGGGAAGACCAGTTAGCAGGCTTTTTCAATAGTTCAAGTGAGAGTAATTATGGCTTAGATTCAGACAGGGGCAGAGGTAATGGAAAGAAGGAAGATTCAAAATTTATTTAACAACCCAACTACAGTATCTGCTACAATTTCCTGGGTAGTATTTTTTCCAGATTTCTTATTTTAATTTTTTCTACCTACTCACATTTCCCAACACAATGTCCAGTCTTATAAAATTAATCTTCGTATAACATCGTTTTGGTCATATAATTTCCTACTGACTACAGAAAAAATTTTACTGCTTACCCTGGCATTCAAGGATCTTTACAGCTTTGTCTCAAACTACTTATTCAGTTTTATCTCCAACTAGTCTCACATACAAATGCTCTTGAATGAAATACCTGGCAAGTTACTGTCTCATACCTTGTGTTTTCCTAATTTCATTGTTTTACAAGATCTTCCCCTTACATAAATTTAACTCTTCCCTCTTTTTATATACCCAACTCATTAAAAGTTCCACTTTAAATTCTTTCAGACTCTTCCCTCCCCCCATCAGTAATTATTCTTTTAATTTAAATTCTACATGTATGCTCAAATGTGGCCATTCTCTAAGCCAAACTCAGTATGTAAATGCATTACTTTCCCCCCAATGTGGGACATGACTTCTGGGGATGAGTCCCTGGCATGGAGACTCCAGTCACTAACTGGAGAAGCAACTAGAAAGAGACCTTGAATAAAAGGATAAACTCAGACCAGCAGAATATCTCAACCTACATGTTGGATCAAATGTTAAAAACTGCTCTTAGACCTTGAATAAAAGGAGGAAATGGAAAGACAAAAGAGTTGATATGGCTAAGAGTCTTCAAAAAGAGTGGGGAGGTCATCAGAGGGGTCACGCTTACACACACATCAGCAGGACTTCAGAAAAAGCCAATGTAGATACAACCCTAGGTACTGGTTCTCCTGAAGGCTACAGAGATTCACAGGGTATATAGTCATGACAGATGGATTTGGAGTTCTGTGCCATATCAGAGCGCCTTACTTTGGAATTTGTGCTCCTGGGTGTGATGGAGCTGGACTCAGATGTGGCTTTTCTACACATGCCTCTTCTGTCTCTTTTACTGAACCTGTGGTTGGCTCTAGGGATGGTCCATACTCAAGACACTTGAATCTCGGGATTGCCCTTGTGCCAGCTGGACCCTGAGCCTCATCAGTGTGGTGACTCCTACTTTCTGGTTAATTGGTCTTACCGGGAAGTGAAGACAGTCAACTACCATACCAGGGAATCAAGAGTGCCTACAACTGTAAACAGAGAAATTGCATCCATCATCCATGTGGAATCTAAGCCCCATCTTGATCTAGAGGTGGAGAGGACATCACCGTCTCAGGGTCCACAGAATGGAGGAATAAAATATAGGCTAGAGTGGACTTACTGATATTCTACTATAAAACTATTGTGATGAGTAATATAAGAAATTTTAGCATTGAGGTGGAGAAAGTGGCCACAGTAGTTGCTGAGGGCAGGGAGATCGTAGAAGAGATGTGATGTGGGGGCATTTTTTTGATTTTGAGTTGTCCTAAATGATATTGCAGGGTCAGATGTTGGACTTTATATATCCTGCCATAACCCACTGAATGTACTGGTGAGAGTGCGAAGTACAGGGTAAACTATTATCTGTGTAGTGTAGCAGTGCCCGAAAATGTGTTTACTGAGTGCAATAGCTATGTCACAATGATGAAGGAGGTTGTTGGTGTAGGAGAAGTGATGTGGGGGGTGGAGGGTATACAAGAACCTCTTATTATTATTATTTTTTGCATTTTATATATTTATTTTTTAAAATTTTATTTATTTATTTATTTTAATTCATTTTTTAAAATATTACATTAAAAAAATGAGGTCCCCATTTATCACCCCATGTATTTTTTAATGTAACTTTTTTTGGTGTATTTTATCTTCAAAAAAATACAAATTATAAAAATGATGTGGTGGGGGTGGGGAGTGGGTTATATGGGAACCTCTTATGTTTTTTGTTTCTTTGTGCTTTTTAATGTAATATTCCTGGTGATCTATTAATTTTAATTTGAAAAACAAAACAAAACATAATCATTCTTTTTTGGGTATTCATAAAATAATCTCAAACTGTCACGAGTGGTTATTCTCTGCAAATTGCTTTGTGGTATTCTAAGATATGGCTGTACCACAGCTTATGTAACCATGCATACATGGAAGGGCATTTGGGTTGTTTCCAGGTAATGAATAAAACTCCTATGAATACTGAAAAAAAAATTCTACATGTGTTTAGTTATTTGCCTCATGTTTACTCCTTGGCTTTATTATTTTATGTGACTATACACAAGTACCCCAGTTAGAAGGCAGTTCTGTGAGGGCAGGTTCAGTATTTTTTCTTGTATATATTATATTATATTATATTATATTATATTATATTATATTATATTATATTATATTATATATTTTATTATATTTTATTGTATTTTATTATATTTTATATTATATTAATTATATAGCATGAGCAGTATACATATTTGTGGGATGATAATCACACTGAAACAATTTCAGACAGGAAAACTTTTTTGTTTAAAAATCTTTCCAGTAGTACATTCCAGGATTTATTACCTCCATAGTAAAAAAATTCCTTTTCAGTTTTAATCAATTTTCCCCTTATGTATCTTCCAGTCAAGATAAACAGCCATATTATACTAGATTATTTTAATATTTATTTAAAACTACAAATATTTACCTTTAAAGATCTTATAATTATATACAAAATCAACATTTTATATTTATATTGAATTTTCTTCTTCATATGGTCTTATTTCCTTAATCATTTGCATATTTGATGATAAAATTGACTGTTATTACATATAAAAGCATCATAAAACAGAATTCACATCAAGACTTTTCTTATTGTGATTTAATGGCTTGTTTGGTGTAAACTGATATAATTATGTTTGAAAATAGCAGAGAAAAACAAATGACATAGTCTTATAATGTTTACAGTGGTCTGGAAGCTGAGAATGTATTTCTTATTTATTTATATTTGTGGAGTATTTTCCAAAGACTCCGTTATAAATTGAGTAGGAGTTCAGTGAAAATGTTTATAGTCTTTCAGGATAAAAAGAACAATTTACTGCTGGAGATTTTGAGACTAGACAAAATTTAGTTAGGCTGACCAAGAGGCAAGCGAATAAAGGAATTAATTCCTTCCCCACTCATTTTCCACTTGCCAGCTTCATTTGAAATACATTAACTGCTTTCTGGATCAATTACAGGTGTCTAGAAATAAATGAAGATAGACTATTTCTATAACATTATAATGTGTTCAATTGCATCATTGACTAGCCGATAGTGGGAGTGGTATCAAACATAACTAATTTATAAAAAGAAATATCTTAAAACAGGCATTTATGAAATAATTTGCTTAACAATATTTTAATTTCTGCTCAGGAAATCAAACATTTTCAATCTATAGTGAAATGTCAAAAGTTTACAATTAATCCAGTCCAAATAGAGGAAATTTTTTGTTTGCTTTTTATACTTATTAGGATCTGTGATTGGTTTGTTTCATTGGCATAATTGTTTCCGTGCCTTAAATAAAAGTTACAGGCTATAATAGAAAGCACACAAGCTTCAGAATAAGATAATCAGCATTTGTGTCTTTTAGTAGCTAGTTGTATTCACTACTTGCCTGTTTGAACAAAGTACTTAAACTATAAGTCCAGTTTACTTATTTACAATCACAGGGTGGCTATGAATATTAAACACAAAACCTACCTATTTACAAGTAGTATAGTGATTTGTGTGAATTAAGAGATTCTTAATAAATTCTAGAGTTCTTTTTCCCTTAGCAAATCATGTTTCTGATCCATTAAGTATGTTTGTAATTGTCATCTCAGTAACCCCTGTGACTCAGTATTAGTGTAATGTTACATTAAAAAAAAAACCACAGTACATAAAAGAAGGTAATTGCAATGTATACAATTTAACTGGTATCTCTCAAATAATTTTAAACTTCGATCAAATTTGCAACTCACAAAAATCCTTCCTAAAATATGTCTTTTCCTCTGTTAATTTGCTCACAAGCTGACAGCTGCTGAGAAACCTCTTCTTTTCAGAAGCCTTCATCCTTTCTCTTCAACTAAACTGCCTGAACTTCGGTATAAAGATTCCTGTGTCTTGATTCTTCTCCTGCTTCTTCAATCTTATTTCTCTCCACTCGTTCTCTAAAGTCCTTATATAAAAATGGAAAGAGTGGACTAACAAAGGCAGTTTTCTTGGGGGATGAAGAAGGGTGAATGGCGGGAAGAACAAAGAACAAAGAGGGGATTTTGAAGAACACTCACACCTCAATATGTCTTTTTTGCATCCTCATCACCAGTGATTGAAGTACATCTTTTAGAATCAGTTTAGGCAACAAAGTTTGGTCTTGAGTTACCAATTTTGTTCTGAACTTTTAAATGGATTTTTATTATTGTTTAGGTAAGAGTTTGAAGCTATTTAATATTTCTTAGAAATTAAATTTTTGAATAATTTTAATATTTCATTTAGAAATCAAGAATATACTTCCTATATAAATTTCATTTTTTCTATTATTATTTCCAATATTGTCATCCAAAAGTGTACCCTGTCCAAATTAATTCCACTTATAAAAATTATAGATTTCCTTCTTATTTTAAGTTTTTCAGACATTTTGAGGCAGAACTTCAATATCGAATAATCATTTACTGAGCTCTTGATATGTCTTAGGAGCTGAGGCAGGCCCTGAGGGTATAAAGTCAAACAAGGTAGAAACCCTATTCTTAAGGCAAGTGATAGTGTATGTAGATTGTCTTAGACACTGTATAAGAGGGTAGCTCTAATAGATGCCACAGGGAGAAACATCTGATGATACTGACATGTTACATCCTAGTAGTAATAGGTGTTTCTTATGGGAAATGCAGAAAATTAGAAAGCAGGGGGAAAAAAACTCTGCATTTTCCATTAATTAGTTGAACAAATTAATTAAATTGACATAATTTTTTTTGCATATTTTATTTTCCTTGTACTATTATAGGCACTTGAGACACCACAGTGAGTAATGTTCTCATGGAAACTACATTCTACTGGGGGAGACCAGAAATAAATTGCATATATTTATTTAGCAGGTTATGATAAATGGTAGGAAGGAAAATAAAGCAAAATGACAGAAGAGAGGTGATGGAGGGTGTAGTTCTGATAGCTGGGCGTTTCAGTTTCCTTGTTGCTAAAGCAAGGACCATGAAATGGGTTGGCTTAAACAATGGGAATAGATTGGCTCATGGTTTTGAGACCAGAAGTCCAAATCAAGGTATCATCAATAAAGCTCTTTATTCCGAAGACTGATGTTCTGGGGTTGGCTGCTAATGATTCCTTTTTTTTTTTTAAGATTTATTTATTTATTTATTTCTCTCCCCTTCCCCTCAGCCCCAGTTCCCCAGTTGTCTGTTTTCTGTGTCTATTTTGCTGCGTCTTCTTTGTCCGCTTCTGTTGTTGTCAGCGGCACGGGAATCTGTATTTCTTTTTGTTGCGTCATCTTGTGTTAGCTCGCCGTGTGTGTGGCGCCATTCCTGAGCAGGCTGCACTGGCGGGCATCAGCACTGCACATGGGCCAGCTGCACACAGGTCAAGGAGGCCGGGGTTTGAACGGTGGACATCCCATGTAGTAGACGGATGTCCTACCCACTGGGCCAAGTCCGCCGCCTGCTAATGATTCTTAATCCTGGTCTCTTCTACCACATGGTCTCTCCAGTTCTCTCCCTTCTCTTTTGGGTTCTGTTGACTTTCAGCTTTTAGCAGTTCCCTCTATGGCTTTATTCTTTGTCCATGACCTTCCCTTTAAAGCCTTCAATAATAGGATTAAGACCAATCCTGGGTCACATGTATATCAGAAGAGAACTCATCAAAAGGTCCTATTTATAAGAATTCAAACCTACAGGAATGGATTAAGTTTAAGAACATTTTTCTGGGTGTATAGCTCCAAACTATCACAGTGGGTTAGGAAAGACCTCTTGGAGGTAGGATTTGAGGAGCACATACTTGAGGCAAGTGAGAGTGAGTTAGCTTTGCAGATATCCTAAAGAATAGCCTTTACATAGAGAAGAATTTGTGGCAACTCTATGGTGTATGTGAGAGTGCCCTAAATGGGCTGAGAGAAGGGAAGGACAAGTATAAGGATTCTGAGATAAATTTTGACTATCACAAGTTTCTTTTCCTTTTGGAATATTTGTTTAAATATACTTTTCCTTTTAGAATGTTTGCTTAATTATATTCTCTAGAATTTTGATAAAATAATTGTTCTATAGAATGACTTCAATACTCCTTTAGAGAGCTGATTGGTCCCCTCATGTATGAAATCTACTACACTGGATTTTTCTTGTGTGAATACGAGTGCTCCATGGTCATGTCTACTAGCTGTGAAAACTTTATTTCTACATGCATTTCTTTGTTGTTTTTATTATATATTTTAATCCTTTTTGCTGTTTACTAACATCTGTGGTTGCAGATTTGGGCACTGTTACATCTTTTAGATGGACTGTAGAAGGAAATTTCTAAAGTGCTGGTCTGCTGAAGGGTGTTAAAGGTTAAAATTTTTTAAACTGGGGAATTTTTTAAAGATCTGGTAAGCCACAGCATCTTAAGACTGCTCTGAATAAGTGGACCATCTTTTAAAAGTTTATTGGCATATATTTCCAAAGAATTATTTTATTTGCCATTATATATTATGTCACCAGTTTTTCAGCTTTTGTAAAACCACAGTCTTCAAAAGAGTCCTGTACTAGGTTAGGTTGTGAAGTGTCAGCAAAAACAAAAAAAAAAACAAAAAAAAAACAAATTTCATTTTTAAAAAAGTTTATTTTGCCAACTATAAGAGGGTTCATCTCTAATAAACTAGTCCAAGGTCAGAAACATAAATATTTCAACCAGCACATATGACTGTATAACTGGTTTGTGAAAACTGAAAGCCAATAAATAGTTTTTCCTCCTTTGGGAAAAAGATGAGTATGAGACCATATTTGAGATGAGAGACTATTCCCCCTGCAAATGCAAATATGCACTTAAGCACATTAGAATCATATTTGAAAGGTAAAAAGTGGGAAAAGTTCCTTAGCAAAGGAATTTAACCATATAGGATTAATGAAGTTGCCATATAAAATTATTGTTATGTGATTTAGAAATGTTACAAAATAATAGCAATTATTTTATTAAAGTATATGAAGTCAGGAGATAAAAAGTACTAGTTTGCCTTTACTTCTGTTTGGATATGTGAGCTACATACTGGGGCTGGTTTTTAATTTATAATATAGATGATGCTGAAGTATGCAATCAGATTAGCCCCATTTATGATAGTAAATCACAAGGATAAAGAGGATGTAAATTTGCCAAATATATTAAAACAAGCCATGAAGGTGATTTCCTGTTTGTCTGAATCTGATTAATTCATTGCATCTGCACATGCACTACTCAGGCACAGAGCTTATCTTTATTTTATGAGAAAGATATCTCCCTTAAGAACAATGGTTCTTCTGGTGCAGTTCGAGTTCTTTTGATACTGAATTTATTATTCTGTTTGACTTTCAGAAGCAAGTGGTAAAGAAACTGATTTCAGAATGATTAAGGCCAAAATAACGAAATGTTGTCCATCTCAAACTGATTATGATAATGAATTTTGCATATCAAACAACTCATGCTAAAATTTAAGTGATTTTGGATTTACCTTGAGGATCTTTTTTTTCTCTTTTAAGATCATAGGATACTTTTGAACGAAGAAGTCATTTTTTATATGTCTTTTTATATGTTGCTCTGGAAATATTTTGTTTTTAATTAAGCCTGTCTTTTATCTACTTGAAGATATGCATATTTATTGTATAATATCAATTACACTACAAAGAACCTTGCTAGTGTTTGTTTTCTCCTCAATGAATGAAAACCCCAAATTTCCTATATGTGCGAAAAAATTAAACCTTGCACTTTGGTAGAGCATTATGAAGGTGTCATAGTTCTCCAGAAGCAACTAAATCTCCACCAAAAGGAATGAGATTCAGAGTTGAAAGCAAAAAACAAAATAATGGGATAATGAGAGAAAGAAATGTATATTGGAGTGTTATAGATAAAGATTTATTAGAAAATAAAAGCACCTTAGTTCTATTGAAGTATATAAAATATAAAATGGGGACATTTTTAGTATTTACCTTCACTTCTTTAAAAAAAAATTAAACAATAACAAAAGGAAAAAATACAAGTAAGTCTTCCCATAATTAGCCTCATTCTCTGGGCTCTCTGAGCAATCCTTACAACAATTTATTTGAGTATATCATTCCAGAAATGTTCTACAAAAGTGAAAATAAGTACATAAACATATGCATATATGTGATTTAAAAACAGATATACACATGCACTAGGCAAAATTTTGCATCTTGAGTTACTTAAACATGTATCTTAAATATTGTTACATATCTTCAGTTAACACGGGGGCATTTTCAGGACATTGGAATTGCCCTGCATGACATTGCAGTGATGGATACAGGCCATTATACATTTTGTCATAACCTATACAATTGTGCGGGGCAGAGTGTTGTAAACTATAGTCCATGGTTAGTAGTAATGCTTCAATATGTGGTCATCAATTGTAACAAATGTATCACACTAATGAATGATGTTAATGAGGGAAAGTGTGGGAGGGGGAGGGGTGAATCCCTTATATTTTTCATGTAATGCTTATGTAATCTAAATCTTTAAAAATGAAAAAAAATATTTAAAATGTATATTTCATTCTTTTTTGTTTTGCTTTGTTTTAATTTTATTTACTTGAACAGGTAATGTCATAAAATTCAAAAGTGAAAAGTTATAAATCTTAAAGTAAACAGCCTGAGGATTCCTGTTCTGAAATACCTAGCCCCATTAATTAGCAGCAATCACTAACCAATCACTTTCATATCTTTCCAGAGATACTACAGATATTCCATTTAATTACAAGCATATAATCCCCCACTTGCATAAACACACACATGCACACAGGCATACTAAAGGCTATATAATATACAAAATGATCTGTATTTTTAAAAACAAAGCAAAATTTGTCTTGGAGACTAATCTATTTTAGCTTACATAGAGCTGCTGCATATTTTATTTTATAGCTGCATATTATTCCCTTGTATATATGTAACATAAATAATTTAGTCAGCTTCTCTTTGATGATAAGTTAAAGATATTAGATTATTTCCCATGTTTTGCTATTGTAGACAAGGTTATAGAGTATATATTAAAGTATACAACATATCATATATGAGTATATGTTAAGATATAATCCTAGAAGTTGAATTGCTGAGATTATGTCCAATAGTTAGAGCTATAATATAAAAACTAGAATTATGTTATAATTTTTATATTATGCAAATACAGTTTTGATAGGTGGTATCAAATTGTTCTCCACAGTTGCTGTGTACAAATTTACACTATTACCAGCAATGTATCAGGATGCTTCTTTCCCCGCACCCTTTCCAACATAGTATCTAAAAATACATACTAAAAAACATTTTATATATATTTATATTGCTTCATTTCCATTCCAAGTTAAATGACTTTTTAAAATGCACCCCATAAAAAAAGAGAATTAAAAAAAAACTGAAAAAATGCCCCCTTGTGGTATTATTTTGTCTCTATTTTTATAAGTGAGATTGAGCATCTATTCCTATTTTTAAGCCAATTGCTTTTCCATTTCCTTGAACTCTCTTCCATATTTTGTACTTTTTTCCCATTATGTTGGTCTTTTTCTTATTGATTTGGTAGGGATTTTATATATTGAGGAAATTAGCTGGGTGTCTATGATACCACTATATATATTTATTTACAAGTGTGTCATGTGTTTTTGACATTATTGGTTTTTTTTTTCCCAATTATGGCTTTTTAATTCAGTACAACTCATTGACATTTATTTTATGGCTGATTGGGATTTGGGTAATTAAATGCATCTAAAATTTAATTTGCAGTAAAATGTGATATAATGATCCATTCTTTTTCCCAAATGGCAGTCAGTAGTTTCGACATCATAGAATAATTAGTTTTATTAACATGAATTTGAAATGTCAGCTTTTTCATATTCAAAGATTTCAGATGTATTGATCTACCTCTGGATTTCTGTTTTATTACTTTGAAATTTCAGTCGTTCCATGAGCCAATACCAAATTTATTTATACTGGCTTAATAAAATCTCTTAGTATTTGGTAAACCTAGACTAATAATGCATTTTCAAAATTTTACCGGCTTTTCTTGTATGCATATTTTTTCTTAAGAACTTTCTGTTTCTCTCATCTAGCTGAAAAATTAACAGATATAGATATATAACATAGATATATATAGTAAAATAAAAATAATAGTAAAATAAACATAGAAAGTAAAATAAACATAATAGATATTTATACTTGGGAATATTGAATTATATTTATTAATTAATTCATTTGTCACATTATATCACCATATTTCATATAGATGGTGTTTGTTTGAAGTGTGCATTTAATATGGGGAATATGGCATCATAACTTTTTATTTCATACAATTACAGAAAAATAAAAACTTTTATGAGCATAATAGCAATTCTCTGTATTACTTAGATGTATATGTTCAATAAACTGTGTACAGATTTTGTTATTCTTTTTTTCTATTTTTTATGTTTGTTTAGATTATATTTATTTAAATGTAATTTCATGTCTTTTGAATCTAACAATAAAAATGAGATTATATTTTGTATCTCTTTTTTAAGAGGTAATGTCATAATTATAAATGACATTATAAACGACAATTTTTTATATTGACATAATTCACATATCATACAACTCATCTATTACTGCCTAATGGCTTTTTAGTAAATCTATAGTTTTGCAACCATCATCAAAATCTAGTTTTAGAACACTTTCATGGCCTTAAAAATTTCCCTTGTACCGATATGCACTCAATCCGCATTTCCATCCCCAGCACTAGGCAAGCACTGGTCTACTTTTCATTCTCTGTGGTTTTGTCTTCTCTAAATATTTCATGTAAATGAAAGCATACCGTATTAAGTCTTTTGTATTTGGCTTCTTTCATTTCTTATAATGTTGTTGAGTTTCATACATATTGTAGTATGCATTGGTAGGGTAGTTTTTTCCTTTTTTGTACTGAATAATTTTTCATTATATGGATAGAACACTTTTTGTTTATCCATTCACCAGTTGTTGGATATTATGAATAAAGTCTCAATAAATATTCACATAAACATTTTAATTTCTCTTGGGTATATACCTAGGAATGAAATTGCTGGGTCATATGATAAGCGTATGTTTAACTTTCTGAGATTGCCAAACTGTTTTCCAAAGTGGCTGTACCATTTACATTCTACCAACAATGTATGAAATTCTGCTATAGAAGATGGTGGCTTAGACCCAGGTGGTAGTAATGGAGCCATAAAAAGAAAACGAGTCAACGAGAGATATTTTATTGGATATGATTATCTGCTGATATTGACCTAACAGTTTACTTTATCTCATTTTTCATATAACTCTGTTGAATAGTTCTTATCTTCAACATACTGAAGTGAAAACTGACTCTGAAGTCATCTGAAAGAGGCTATGAAAGTTCCCAAGATTATTTAACAAGAGCTTGAACTAAATTTGAACCCTAACCAGGCTAAGTTTTAGCCTATTTTATTTATGAGTATTCAAACCTAATTATTTAAAACAAAATACAACACACCAAATATGTATTGAGAGGAGAGGGATGTAAACACAAATTATCCATGACAACCGAATATGAACACTGAATCACTTCAATATGTATTTCTACACAATCTCCTTTTCTTCTTATTTTTTACTGAGTAAATGTGTCTTTTCTATCACATCCAGTTTTATAACTTCAATTTTTTGCCTACTATTTTATTATAAGCTGTTTCCTATGTCATTAAAAATTTGTGAGGAACTCAGCAAATAGAAGAAAAATATTCATAAAAACAAAATTTGAAATAAAGGAAGAACTAAATCTATGTATCAAAAAGCAAAATCATATTCCAGAAAATGTTGATTCAGAATACTTAACACGATTGCTTCTATATAAATTATTGCAAATATTGCAATTCAAGTGAAAATAAAGAATTTTTTAAGCAGAAAAATCTAGGGACCTCCTATAAAGAGAAAAACATTGTCCAGTTGGCCTTAAATTTTTAAACAGAAATATTCAATGACAGAAGACAACTGAGATAGACTTGAATGAGAGTATGAGCCATGATAGAAATTAAACTATTTTAAGCTAATGTATCATTCACTTTTAGGAATAACTGATATGCATTCTAAAATGTGAAAGAACTAGTGTAATAATGAACTCATGACTCGGTTTAGAAGGAAATTCAGATGAGCAATGAATTTAAATAAAGAAGTCAGTAATAACGTCTTAATAAAAGGACTGGTCATAAACATTTAATCTACTTAAGTCTAAGCATTGTGTGAATAAATAGTTGCAAAATGGAATGCAAATTCAGTAAAACTTGACAATGTAAAAACAATCACAAAACATGAAAATCAGGATGGAAAAATTTTTGGCAAGATTATGTGCTAATTACCTAATGTGTCATAAAAGAAAATCAAAATATATTATCAGCATTTGAAATATATAATAAAAAACATTTTTGTCTTTGTATCTATCTATCTTCGTAGATACCTCTCTGGAATATTAATGATATTTTGTCTGTGAATGGTTTATTTTGTATGATTTAGAAAAATATTACTTCTTTGGAATTCTCCACATAGATTAACTTGGTAAAATGAGCTGTATTATTTTTGAAAATGTTATTATTTTGTTAAAACAGATTAAAAGTTAAAAGAAATTGAAGGTGAAATTTTTAATAACTCCATAGTCATCTTAAAAAGAATGAATCATGTTTTATTTAACCATTAGATTATAGTATACAGTTTGTACTATTTTAAATTTACAAGTGTTTATTCATTTGTTTAGAAATTATTTCAGTATAGTTGAGGGAATAGTCATTGTACTAGTCAGTGATTGCCACAATAATGCTGCAGAACAACCCACCCCAAAACTGATAGGTTTACAAGCAAACCATGCTTTGTTTTTCCATTCACAAGTCTTTCGGTTGGCTCTGACTCTGCTGAGCTTGGCTACAGGTTGTGGAATGAATCCAATTCTGCTCCAAGCACTTCTCATTCTCTGACTTTCCAGTGCATGTTCTTCTCATAGTGAATAACAGGACAGCAAGAGTAAGACAGCAAGCTGAAATATGCAATGCCTTTTAAGGCCTTTTAGTAGCCTAAACAAGTTATATGACCAAGTCCAACCCAATGGGGCTGGAAAATACACCACACAATGAGTAGGCTTAACAACAAGAATTCATTGGTTCATAATTTCAGAAGCTTGCTTCCACGAGGGGTCCATATCATCCTGCTGACTGGCAATCTTTGAGGTTCCTTGGCTTTTCCATTGTATGACAATGCACAGGAGGCATCTTCATCTTCCTTTGCCAGTTCCCATTGATTTCCAGCTTCTGGCTGATTCCCTGTGGCTTCTCCTTCCGTGTTCAATTTCTTTTGCTATTAAGGACTTTAGCCAAATTTGATTAAGGCCTACCTGCATTCAATTTGGACACATTTACCTAATAACATCTTCAAAGGTCCTATTTTAAAATGGGTTCACCCCCACAGGATCAGGGACTGGAACCTAAACATCTCTTTAGTGGGGATATGTGTCAATCCCCAATACTTAAATACTTCTAATTTTAGCATTCTGCATGTTTTGAACATCAAAGATTTTTTTTCTAAGAAAATAGAGTTTCTAACAAATTTGCAACCAATCATTTTAAAATATTTTAATTCATTTTAAAATATTTTAAAATATTTTAATTTAAATCTTGATTCATTTGATCAACTGAATATTTTACATTTATTTTGAAGATTTGAGCATGCTAAATTACTGAAATGAGAAAACTCAATGCATGTACTTCATCTAAGTTGGAATAAGAACCATGAACTGACTTTGGAGAAACTGAAAGTAAATTAAAATAACTAAACTTTGGGGGAAAAAAGTCTTAAAAAAACAATTAGTGGCGGTGGACTTGGCCCAGTGGTTGGGGCGTCCATCTCCCACATGGGAGGTCCGCGGTTCAAACCCCGGGCCTCCTTGACCCGTGTGCAGCTGGCGCATGCGCAGTGCTGATGCACGCAAGGAGTGCCCTGCCATGCAAGGGTGTTCCCCGTGTAGGGGAGCCCCACGTGCAAGGAGTGTGCCCTGTAAGGAGAGCTGCCCAGCTCGAAAGAAAGTGCAGCCTGCCCAGGAATGGCGCCGCACACATGGAGATCTGACACAAGCTAATGCAACAAAAAGAAACACAGATTCCCATGCCGCTGACAACAACAGAAGTGGACAAAGAAGAACATGCAGCAAATAGACACAGAGAACAGACAACCGGGTGTCGGGGGAGAAGGGGAGAGAAATAAATAAATAAATAAATCTTTTTAAAAAATTGGTTATATTCCATGAAAACACAATTATAAAACTTTTAAAGATGATTAATGGAAACACATTTTAAATTTGGGGAGATATTTATTTATGTTTGTGTGAGTATTAAATAAGTCTTTGGTAACTCCTCAATTTCACTCTTTAAAATATGCATATTTCAAATTCACACAAAATTCAAATGTACCATCTTTAGTCAGCATGTTGTGAACTGCACGATTGCCAATATGTCCCAGACAATATTTCACCTTTGTTTCATATGTGAATCCTAAGACTAGATTTCCTTTTAAATTGAATTAGTTTAATTAGGGCTCCTTAAACGTTTATTGTTAAAAGATAATGCTTCAGTTATCCAAGTTATATTTAATCTCCTCAAAATTACCACCCCCAAATGAAACCATTAACCAATAATATAATAAACAAACTGAAACATCAACAAAAAAGCAATGCCAATCAATACATTTCTTCCCCTTTTTTCCTTTCTCATCCAGACTCTATCATTCCTTTAAAAGTGTTTGTGGTAGAATCCACTGCATCTACTCTTGGTAATGATGTGAACTCTGAGAACCATAGATATGACATAGGAAGTATTTTCCTTTTTCCCCAGGGTGTACTCTACTGTTCCTTTTTATCTGATGTTTATTTCATACAGGACACCCAGCCAGCCCATAATGTTCTATGTCTTTAAATGTAAGGCAAACTTCTTTAACTCATATTCTTCACCATGACACTCCTCTCCCTAAACATCCTCTCCATTTTCAAAAAACTATATTCATACAATTTTATGATTACAGGAAGGAAGGTGTAGAAGAATTTTGTCTCCTGATATATAATTGTGTATTTCACATCTCTTTATATGTATGATTATAAAACCAATTTAATTTTCTCAACCTAAGTTCATAATGTCTCTATTTATACATTTAAAAAATAGATGTGTTTTTGAGTCCTCCCTGCATTAAAATTAAAACATAAATATAAACATCTTATTGACAACTTCTACTCAAACACAATACCTCTTTGAAGTTTGAACTTTTTCTAATATATCTTCTTGTTTAGTCAAATCCAGACATACGAATATGCATATACATATATTATAATACATATATTTTTTGAAGTCTTTGGTATTTATATTAGATTAATTCATGCTATGGTAAAATAATGCATTTAGTGAGAAATTCTTACCACCATTTAAGATGCAGCCTCTCCTCTCCCCGTCTCATCATATAAATGATCTGACAGAGAGAAGAACCTCCAGTGTATGGCCTCCCAGAAGTTTTCACTTCCATTTAAATGTTTCTTTCAACATCTGTTGGAAATATGTTTTGTTTTCTCTTTTTGTTTTTTTCTTTACATTTTGTTAACTTTGCTGCAATTTTTCTGAAGACCACAGAGGTAACATAGCTCAGTAATTCTTTCTTTATCAATAGTTATCAACATTCGTTCTTCAATTAAGTCTTCACAAACTAGGAATTTTTAAGTCACTTGCAGTTGTTGGGTTTGTGTTTCTTGTCAAGCCAGAACTCACATTTCCGTATTAAAGGAGCAGACTGCCTTTACTAAGCATTTTGTTCCCTTCACGGCCATTTACTTTACAAAACAAATGTAAAAATAAGAAAATCTCTATAATCTTAAGCTAATAGATTTTCTTTTTATACAGAAAAAATATGAATTTAAAATCTGTTCCTATATTTATTTTCGTTCTTATAATGATGAGCTTTCTCAGGGGAAGTGCTTATTTCAAAGCACTTAATCAAATTCTTTTACTCACATTTCGATTTTCCTATGGATTTTTAATATCTTATAACCTATTTTAGACTCACTTTCATTTCATATTTACTGTTTTGCTCATTTCCTGCAGTTCTCTCTCTATGTTAAGTTTGTGCTCCTTTTGATCATGGTTTGCAGTGAAATTTTAAAAATAGGATATACAGCATAATGAACATTTTTTTCTTTAGAGATAGATACATTTAGCATAGCTTTGTCAGTTTCATTAGTTATTTTGCAAGTTTTGCTTTATTTTATTAATAAAATTCACCACATAAATTCTTAAATTGTACTATGCTTCAAGATTACTGTAGAAACTATTTCATTTTCTGTGTTTCTTTAAGTTTAATTATAATGGAGTCCATAATTTCATGAAATGAATTTGTATTCTTTTAATAGTTTTTCAGACTGATTTTTCATTTATGCAGTTATGCTTAAAGTTATTTAGGCTACTAAATAATCGTCATCTTTTATTATGATATTTTCCATCCAATTGACATTAGTTTGCTTAAATTGTAGAATTTTATTATGCCTTGTTATTGAAAAAGACATCATTACAGCCATTATAAAGCTTTCTTTTTTGCAGGGGCACTTGTAGCTACTAGATTTTTGGATTCTTTCTTATTCATTTATTTCAGTGATATTTTAAAATCTATTTCAGTGTAAGTTTCTGTTTGTAAAAATCTTGGTCAGTTTTTCTATTGCCTTCTAATATTGATTTGTAATATTAGCAGTTACATTTATTCAATTTTAAAGACATTATTTCATTATCTTCTGGTTTATATTGTTGATAATTATGAGTCATTCTAACTTTTATTTTATTTTTTTAAATATCATCTCATTTCTCTCTGAATAGCTGCTTCTAAATTCCGTTCTTTAACTTTGGTAATATGTTTGGCTGTGGATTTTTTTTTTTAATTATCCTTTTTCAAATTTTTGGTACTACTTGAATTTTATGAATATATAACCTGTTGTGGAAATCTGTTAGCCAATATATTTTCAAATATTGCTAAAATTCAGTCTCTCTATACTCTTTGTTTATACTCATGTAAGATGCATATGTTAGACATTCTCATTCTATTCTCTTCTAAATACTTTATTTTAGGATGTTTTTTATTGCTTTGTATATTTGTGTTACAATCTGGGCAATTTTCAAAGATCTATTTTGTAGTTCACTGATTTTCTTTTTAGTTATAAACCTGATATTTAATTGTCTATTGAGATTTTAATCCCAATAATTTTATATATCGATAGATGGAGAGATGTGGATGTACTATTTGTGTTTCCTTTGTATTTTTTTCAAATCTTTACTTACTTATAGTTTTGTATCCTTTGCTTATTTGTATTATCTTTTAAATTTAATATTTTGAGTATCATTATTATATTCTTTTCATCAGATAATTAAAAAATACAACATTGTATAGTATCTGTGATATTTGTTATTTATTTTGATACACTATAGTTGCAAATAAATCATTTCACAAGGAAGAGAACATCAATCTAGGACTCAAATTACTTTATTATATACAATGTCAAACACAATAAAAAAGAATGAGACTCATGAGGAAATGAACCAATATGTTACAAAATTAAGAGAAACAAAAGAAACTTTAATGAGTCTCATAGGGAATCAGATAATACAATTATCAGATAAGAATTTTAATAACTATGCTTAATGTGTTCAAGGGAATAAAATTAAAAAATGAGGATTTCTGTAAAGAATTAAGAAATATAATTTGAAGCAAATAGATATTCTAGAACTGAAAAAGATTAACTGATAAGGTTAAAAGCATTTCTTTAACCCTTTCTTATGAATACTTGTTATTAAAAGAATCCATCTTGATTAGTAGTGATTTATCATGACTACTGTTGAACAAGATTTTGAGTTTTTCTGCCTTATAAAGTTGTGAGTTGGCATATTGCTATCTGCTGTAAATCATTCCAATAAGATTGAAGAATCCCAAAATAGGAATTTGATTATCCAGAAAGAATTATGGCCTAAATGGAAATTAAATAACTAAACCAATAACTTATTTCATTCTTAGAGATTATTATGTCCAATAGTTAGAGCTGTAACATAAAAACTAAAATTATGTTATAATTTTTATATTATATTAGAATTACTATTTGCATTTATAAATGCGTGTTGCTATACTATTTCTCATAATTGATTCTATTAAATCTAACCTGGCCTTGCACTCTCTTTTAAGACTTGTAATTTCTGTAATTTGTAATTTCTTTCAACCTATTTTTCTATTTATTTTACAATTTTACAGTAAAGTTCTTTTTAACAGCTAAAAAATGTCATTGTTATACACTTTGAGTAGATCATATGGCATGTGAATATATCTCAATAAAACTGTTTAACATACAAATAAATAATTGTGTAATAGCCAGAAATAGCAGCTATGAACAGCAGGGAAAACAAAGAGATTGAGAGGGGAGGAGTTCCCTTGTTCGTTTGTCTGTTTTTTGCTTATTTTATTATCAAAATAATGAAAATGCTTTAATAATGAATGAAGTGAAGAATGCACAACAATGAGATTATATGAAACACCAATGATTTTACACTTTGGATAAATTGTATGCTTTATTAATATATATCAATAAAATCAATTTGTTTAAAAAATAGTGTGGGTTGGAGGAATAATACAGCAAGAGGCACAGAAATGCAAAAGAATGGAAAATAGAGACAGGAGAATAAGAGAGTAAGGGTTGCAGAATGAAAGTTTAACATTCATGTACTTGGAGTCCTAGAAAGGGAGGAGAGAGAGAGAGAAGAGGACAGAATCAATATTTGAGAAGATAATTTTTCAAATATGAAAAATTCCATATTTTTTAGCTGTAGATTCGAGAAGACTTATAGAATCTGAAGCAAGAAAAAGAAAAATAAATCCACACCTAGGTACTTCATAGTAAAACCTTTGAGAACTAAAGAGAAAGAGGAGGTATTAAAGGAGGTCAGAGAAAAAAGAAATTACTTTCCAAAGAAGCAGAAATTATCCCAGGAGCTGACTTTTCGACAAGAGACAATGGAGACAGAAGACACTGGAATATGAACCTTCAAAATGCTGAGAGAAAATAACCAAGAATTTCCCATCCTGTGAAAATTATCCTTCAAAAAAGAAGGTAAGAGATTATAATGGAATAGCTTATACTATATGATAGCAATTATTAAAGTCGGGCAAAAAATAACAAGAGAAAATAACTGTTGGAGTCTGAAGGGAAAAAAAAAATAAGAAAGAATTTGCATTGCTGCAATGCCTGAAAGGAATGAAACACGTAAGGTGAACTTCATGTTTATCATGAAGTTTCCCCTGTAAGCATATTCCAGCTTGTGGTGGCTCTAGGGAACGGAGCTTAAGCTGGAGGCTACATTCTTGATGCACTAAGGTAAAGACTGGAGTTTGGTGACATGGAATGGCTGGGAATTAAGGGGCAATTTGATTTTTAAAATATAGGTATTCTGATATGTCCCTACTTTTTATTCCAATTCTTGGATGTTAATGCCAAGGTATATTTTCTTGTATATGGAACACAGATGACCTTCCTCTCTTTCTTTTTCTTGGAGTTATAAGTAGCCAGCTTTTATCCCAATTAACTAAGAACCTTGCTCTTGACTTGATGAAAGGATCAGCTTAAAGACCTCTGCACTGACTACATTGTAAAATCTGTGAGCTGAAACTGCACAAAACTGGCCTATAGCCATACCAGTTCCATCCCTTCTAGCCAATTTGAATTTCAGTTTGATGACGCTATCCCTGATTAGGACTGTTCAATTCTCCACATGGACACAGAAATCTCATATTTCCCAGACCCTAGGGTTTCTTAGGCTGGCTACTCACTCCATATTTATAATAGTTGGTTGGCCCTTCCTTTCTATTAATAGCACAAAAGAAAATCTTGGTAAAATCTGATCTAGGATTTAAAAGCAACTGAATAAAATTAAAACAAGAAAGCAGATTGTAAAATATCTTGTGGAAGCATCAAGAAATTGGCTCAAGATGCACTTGACAAAGATTTATCTTATACCTAATGCTTTTTCTGCTCTTTGAAAAGCTATCCAACTGACTTATCTCTCGGTAAATTGAGCAATTAATTCACCCAAATGAAGATTCACTGCCAACATTCTCATCTCTTTCTGTCCTTTCTCAGAGTAGGAATGATGCCTCCCTCTTTTGCTTTTTATCCTCTTTTACCTATGTGCATAGAATGTGTGTTGTTCATAGACTTGGAATTTATTTTTTATTTTAACAACTATGAAAATAGACTTGGAGGAAATATTTAAATTTAGGTAAAGCACTCAGATATATAGCTATAACATTAGCATTACAGTGTAGGGCTTATCTAATCAGTTAGCATTTAGAGCAATTCTAAAACATATGCTTGAGAACATATAGACAGCCTGTTCTTATTGCCATTCTGCTTGTTCGAGATCCTATATAATGATGATCTGGGGGAACACGTCACCATTACTAAAGTGCCTCTCAATCACTATCTCAAAAAAAGGCAAATTATTTAAAACAAAAATGAGTATTTCATTGTATGGCTTATTGATGTGTATTTTTAGAAATATTTCATATTGCTTGAATATATTTTATTTTCTACTCTACAAGAGGAACAGCTGCAAAGAGGAAGTGGGAGAGAACCTATCAAGTGTGTGCCTGGTTGGTACCTCCAGGATGTAAGCATTTCCTGTGGAGGTGCCAATTGTTAGAGTAAGTAGATAAGGTAACATGTTTTAAAAAACATTTTTTTAATACCTTTTGTGTACCTACCACTGTGCCACATGCCAATATCTAGAGAAAGATCTAAATGTAAATGGCATAAACTGACTTAATGAATCTCTATTTCATGATGACAGATTTATAGCCCTCTCTCCCACCCTGGATTCCATGACGTTGCATTCTCCTGGTTTTTCTGCTGTATTCTCTATACTTATACACATCCTTTCTCTGTTCCTTGGAAGATATGCCCTCCTTTATTTAGAAAGTAAATGTTGGAGTTACTCCAGGCACAATTCCATAAGTGAAATTCTGTATGCTTATGATTTCATTTGCTATTTATCTGAGATAATTCACAAATTCATATCTCTGTGTCAGATTTCTTTCCTAAGCTGCAAATCTGTGTATCCAACTAAGTATTGCAAACTAAAAACAGACAAATGATCAGATGATCATTCCTCCCATACCTAGTCTCCTTGCAATATTTCCTGCTTTTGTGAATGGTATCAATTTTAACCAGATGTGACATGTCCTACTTAAACCTCCTTTTTTTTAATCCTCAAAAGAAGGATTTATTCTTATATCCTTTCCCATACCAGATCCATTGCCATCTATCTTTTAAAATATTTCGTGTATCCAGCTTCTTTATCTCTAGCACCAATATTCTTGTTCAAGATTCACCCTATTTTACGTAGATCATAAAAAAACTGGTATTTTCTCTATAGGGTTACCCACATCACATCTTCCACATCCATCCTTGTAATCACTTTATAACATTATTCTTCTTTGTTTTTTTGTTCCACTTTAAAATTCCTGAATTTCTATAATGTTATATCACCTTATATGATTTATTTACTCATTGTCTCTAGAATGTATACTCTATGAAATCAGGGATTCCCATCTATTTTGGTAACTGATTTATCTTGAGTATCTACAGTACCATCTGGTAAATAGTAATTACTAATCAGTAAATACTTGTTGAATTAGAAAATAAGCTGCATAAGTTAGGTATTTTTACTATCTAGCTCAGTGTGGCAGTCTGATATTATTTATAAATCCAAAAAGAGATAAAGATTATGATTGTAAACTGGTCTTTTCCTTTAGGAGTGATACCCTTTGATTGTATTAAATTCAAAGGTTTTATGTTTACTTGATTATGTTAAAATTAGGGCTTGCAGGGTTGAGTCCCCACCCCCTTGGTAGGCTATATAACCATATAACAGGACTCTGAATCAAGAAGACAGAAGCAGATATACAAGAAAAAAGGAAGGGAGCACCATAGACATGGAAGAGGAACCTGCAGTCCCCAGGGAAGAGAGATGAGCTATTTGCCTAATAGTTTGCGGCTGAGGAGAACAGAGCAGCTGAACCCGATGCCAACCTATAGCTGAGATGGAAGAAGCTGGGCCCATGGACAAAGAGGAAGGCCAAAGCCTTACAGATATAGCCTGCCATCTTGCTTCAACACATGGCAACATACTTTGGGTGAGAAAATACCTCTCACGGTAACTTGAATTGAATTCTTTAGGGCCTTGTAACTGTAAGCTTTTACCCCAAATAAATACCCTTTATAAAAACCAACAGATTTCTGACCTTTGGCTGACTAATACACTCAATCTTCTATATTGCTAGGAAGAAGAATGCTTATAATATATGAAAGTCTCAATTTTTTTTTGATAACCAAATAGATGTGTAAATGAATAAATTCTATTTCCCTCCAGAGAGTTCTCTACTCTGCTTCCAAATTGATCTTTTCAAAAGATAAATTGCATCATATAGAACAAATCAAGCTGCTACCCATCTGCCCACCCCCAAACATTTATAATCAACATCCTCTTTGCTCTTAGGAAAAAGACAAAACTCATTAACATAAACCCCTCTTCACATTGTTTCCTCATTTTTACTCAGCTCTCTTCTCTCATCACTGCAGTCTTTTTTTCAGGTCCTCATACTCTCCATATTCCTTCCTGATATAGTGCTCTGGTGTATACATTCTTCTTACCTGATGTGACATTTCTTCCTCCTTTGCTGTATCCTTCAGCTTTACAAGTATGAGTCAGTTCTTTGGGGAATTATTCCCTGGCTACCCTGACCAAAAAACTCTTTCTTTCCTAAGTTTTTTAGCTTCTTCCCTTCATTGCAACTATCAAAATTGCAATATTACATTTTCTCTTGTGATTCTTTGATTAATATCTGCTATCCCTCTTAAAATTGTAAGGTCCATTAGGTCAACTCCTTGACTACTTTTGCTCAACATTTTATCTCTAGTAGCTGACACAAAGGCTGACTATCAATAAGTGTTTTGTTGAATGAATAAGTTTAAACAGAAGAATATGGTACCCCATGCAAAATTTATTATCAACACACAAAATGCACAGAATAATACTTGGCAAGACTAAATCTGGGTAAGTCTTGTTTCAAGACTCAGTGGCGTAACAGATTTCTTATTGAAGGATTACTCTCAAATTGGGTAGCCAAGGCACTTTACTTACTTAGATAGGGTTGGGGAGGGTTTGAAGAAACCATCGAGGGATGTTCAGGATGATTTAACTGTCCCTTACACTTGAAGGGGAAGGGATGGAGTGATTACTGGATCCTAGGGAGGATAGCACCATGGAGGGGATGCTTGACAGAAGTTGTGACCTTCAGTAGAAGGACTCACTCAGCCAATGGCAGGCCTGCGGGGAAAGAGCTGAGGGAAGGAATTCCTCGATCTCATTCTCGGTATTAGTTTTCTATTGCTGTTGTAAAAAGAAATAATCACAAATGTAGTAGCTTAAAACAACACAAATTTATTATCTTACAGCTCTGTAGATCAGAAGTCCAACGTGCATCTCAGTGGGCTAAAATCAAGGTGTCATCAGTACTGCATTCTTCTGGACACTGCAGGGGAGAATCCATTTCCTTGTCTCTTCCATCTTCTAGAGGACACTTGCATTCCCTGACTTTCGACCTCATCTTCTACCTTAAAAGCTAGAGGTGGGGCATCTTCAGCTCTTTCTAATTCTGTGACCTCTGCATTCATCCTTACATCGCCTTTCCTCTTACTCTCTTAATTTCTCTTTCTCTCTTTCTTTCTCTTTCTCTGATTCTGATGCTCCTGTCTCCCTCTTGTAAGGAAATTGGTGACTGAGTTGGGCCCATCAGGATAGTTCAGGATAAACTTCCCAACTTAAGATCTTAACTTAATCACAGGTGCAAAGTCTCTTCTACCCTGTAAGGTAATATATTCAGTTTTGGGGAATAAGGGCATAAACATCTGTAGGGGGCCATTATTCAGACTATAATATTCTTCTACCCTCTGTTCTCCTGCCAATGCCTCACATGGGCCTAACCCAACTGGAAGCCAGAGGGAAAAGGAATCCATTGATGTAATCTATATAGGTCAGCGTCCCATGGGACACTGCTTGATGGATCTGAAATGGCAAATGGCATGTATGCATGTATGCAGAGAAGTCAATATATAGGAATTAATATTATTATTAAGCTGTCTATTAGTTCTACCCTATCCATTTTACAACTTGAATAGATCCTTTTATTCATAATTTTTGATTATTTAATAATATATTCTGTCTCTACTATATATGCATATATATTTAAAAATGTGAAATAGTGTGTACATGAACTAAATATATAGCAGTATCAATACTTGATTCAATTTATTCCTTTTTATTACTCTCAAATAAAAGTTTCCTAGACCCAGAAATGTAGGGTAAAAGTCAGCTTATTACAGTTTGCTATGACTTTTATTATTTAAAAATGCTGTCATTTAGTTAGTTTGAATAAGATATAATTTCTATAAATTCAGAAGCATTGGACGGAGATTTTGACTCTTACCGTCTGAAGTAATTGCAATCCTGTCATTGGGTTCTAGACAATTCTTTTAACATTTAAATAAGAATGTTAATATTTAGGGGATAATGTCTTAAAACAGGTATGGAATAATATCTTCGAGTATTTAAGGCACACACACCCAAGAAGTAAATAAAAATTTAAAACCAGTGGAAATAACATTTTAGACAAATATTCCTGAAATTTATAAAAGAAAAGAGAAAGATTTCTTGATTTGAGATTGAAAAGTAAAAGACATGGAACTAAAAGAATGATTAAATAAACAGCCAGAGCAGTACTTATAAATAATTATGTATTGACCAGGAAAGTGTTGGATAATTTAGCTTCGTTTCAAAATTTTTCTTCTCTGTTATGAAGAACTGTTGGTTTTCATGTTAATAGTTGTTATCTTATGAATTGTGGCTAAGCTCTTTAGGATGTTTGTGAAATGTGTTACTGTGGTTATGAGTCATTTTAGTTGCTGCCAATATCTCTTCATTTTTGGGAGCTAGAGGAAGATGACTCAGTTAAGCAACTCTAATTGATGTAGCACATTGGCGAGGAAGGATTTATCATTATGGGCTATTAGCTATTTTTGAATATTGTCTTTCTCTGAGAACTGGTCCATTTTATTTTTCTTTAGTATATCCACCTAGTAAATAGAAATGTTTCATACAAATACCCATTAACTTGAAATTATTTCTTCTCTTAGGAAGTTAACATATGGTAGCAATTTGATATGGTTCATGAATTCCAAAAATAGATATTGGATTATGTTTGTAAACTGGTCTGTACCTGCGCATGATTAAATTATGATTAGGGGTTTAATTGGACAACATCAGTAAGGTGTTAAGTCCCAGCCCCTTGGTGGGTGGGGACTCACAGATAAAAGACATGGTAAAGGAGAGAGTTGGGGTTTTGATGCTGGAATTTTGAGCTGGAGCCTGGGAAGTGAACACAGAAGAGAAGAACACAGAGCAATAGAGAACACAGCTCCTTAGACATGGCAGAAGCCCTGGGGAGAGAGACAGAGCCAGCGCCCGATAGTCTACAACTGGCCTTGTGGATGGAGGCAAAGCCTAGACAGCCTCCTAGTCTACAGCTGACCTTGTGGAGGAAACAGAGGAGCTGAGCCCAGAGGAACTCAGGAAGCCTGAATCCTCGCAGATGTCAGCAGCCATCTTGCTCCAACACATGACAAAAGACCTTGGTGAGGAAAGTAACTTATGCTTTATGGCCTGGTAACTGTAAGTTTCTACTCAAATAAATACCCTTTATAAAAACCAGCTGATTTCTGGTATTTTGCATCAGCACCCCTTTGGCTGACTAATACACATATGTTGGCCACAAGTGTTGAAACATTTAAACATAACTAATTCTCTAAGAAGGCTTGTTGGTGTAACCAAGAACCAGTTTTGTCTCTAATGACACTCAGTGAGAGACTCTCCCTGTGAACTAGTTACACATTCTATTTTACTGGAAAACCAGTTTCCTCTACCAACATTCTGTTAATTCACACATAATTCCAATAATTAATCATACCTAGGAATCACTAAGATACATTCTGATTCCAGATATTTAGTCTTTTAATTCTTCCTTACTCTGTACATTCTTCTGGTGTGCTTGGTAGCTATCACTTAAAGCTTTTTTCCATGCTTATAGTTTGACAAAATCATTTCTCACTCAAGAAAATTGCAATGTTCTATTTTTCTATATTCTTTTCTAGTTTTTTTTTTTCTAGTTAAAGGGCAATTAAGGCCATGTGGGATGAGGAAATAGTGATAAACTGCAGATTTTATGCTTGTTCAAAGAACTGAAGTAATTTAGCATGGATAGCATACAGGGTTTGAGAACAAGGACAGGCTGGCTCCCATGGAGGCAGGCGCCCGGTCACAGCAGACCTCTTACATCAGGGCAAATATTCCAGGTAAAGATATTTGGAGGCTGTATGACTAGAGGCAAGTTCTTTACCCCTCTGTGCCTCAGTTTTCTTATATGATAAAACAGAGATAATAACCTTGGCTACTTCATAAGGTTCTTGTGATATCTTAAATTTATTTTATATTAAGAATATATTATGTATTATACATGTAATATGCAAATATATAGGATCTACTGTATTACAGTGCCTGGCATTGTAAGCACTGGATATGAGCCAGGTTTATTTTTGAAAAATTTTTTACAGGAAAATGACACATATATACAATTTCACCTAGAGTTCATGTTCTTCGTTGGGATATGTTTGATATTTCCTTTATCATTATGACATTTTCCTGGTTTTCTCAGAGTAATTGGGTAAGCAAAATGAAGAATCACATAATCACCAGGATGCTCATTAAGAATGGTTTAATTGAAATTAAATTTACAGACCACTTAATTCTCTTTAAGGACAATTTATCATGTTTTTTTCCACAGTCTATATTTGGACAGTTACCATAGACATGGCTTGATCAGTTCAATATTCTGTATAAATCTAACAGAAACCAGAGGCTCTATGGCTGTGTCCATTTCCTGAAGAGAACAGTTCATGCCAAGTTTTGTGGCAGAGGTCAGTGCTTGATAAATAATGTGGCACTCTTAACAATCCTATGAAATCCTGGATGTTAAACTGCAGCCAGGAATCAGTCTTATTTTCCACATGTATTTATATGTGCCTAGGTTTGAATGCAAAAACAGATTTCCTAAACAGTTCAACTTTTTTCTTTCAAATTTATCTAATATAGAAAAGGTATGCTCAAGGAGCCAGTGTAGGTCAGTGGTTGAGCGCCTACTTTGCCTTTAGGAGGTTCCAGGTTCAACCCCTGGTACCTCCTAAAAAAAACAAAAACATGGTATTCAGCACCTGGAACATCATCTGGAATTCATTTTTTGTTAGCCACTATCATCTCTTTTTGAGTTGTTCATTTGGCCTTCTCTTAGCAGATATTAGAATGCCGTCAAAGGCTTGAGCTCCTTAGAAGCTGGGAAAGCACTGGCTTAAAATTAGGAACATGAATTTAGGAGCTGGTGTATTGCTCTGTGAGTCTATATCTGCTTGAAATGGTAGAGGTGGTGGTGGGATTTCTGTTGAAAAAGGGGAAAGGCCATAATAATAATTAAATGTCTATAAATGTGTCAGCCTTAAAAAAGGTATGTTTTCAAGTTATTTCAATCAATGCCACCCTTGTTTCTTTAATTTACACACCCTTTCAAGATAAAATTTGTAGTTTTGTAATTGCAAAAAAAGTTTTTTAAAAAAATAGTAAACTCTAACTGTTAGTGCTTTTCAAATTTATGTGGGGATAAAGTTAATAGCAATCCTGCTTAAAGTTTTTCAGAGCCTCCCCTCCCCCCCACCTCTCCCTTCCCCTCCCCTCCTCTCCCCTCCCTTCCCCTACCATCCCCTCCCTTTCCCCTTCCTTCTCTCCTCCCTACCTCCCATTTTATGAAATCATCCCTCTAGGAAGCACTGTGATATCTATTTCCATTAAAAGACTGGATGTTTTCTAAATCATTTTTCATCCAAAATTACAAATGAGTAATTGTAAAACCATAAAATATATCAATATGTAAAACATTCCACTTAAAGACAAAATATTTGAAATTTGCACATAGAATGTTTACTCATAAATTGGGTGTTGTATTTTGAGATGGATTTATGTTTATGTATGTATGTTAATTAGGATAATACAATACTTTTTAAGATTGCAAAGATGCTCTTTTCCCACTCCACCAGTTTGCTTCTTATGTTTAAAGGTAGAAAGAAAGAGCACTCTCTGTCTCATTCATTGGAATATGAATTGAGATTGTAGAGAATATGGCTACTGCTGTGTATTCATTGGAATATGAATTGAGATTGTAGAGAATATGCCTAGTGCTGTGTAATTGCTAAATGTGTTCAGCTGACTTCATATATGTATGGACTGAATAGACGGCACTTGAATGGCATCTACAAGAATCTGACTATAGCTGAGAAATAAAAAAGGGGTGTGATCCAGTTCATTTGGAGTTTCAGTAGCATTCTTAAGCCATTGAACTGCAAAGGAACTGGGAGATCATGTGGTTCCATTCTAATATGGCTGGATGAGGACATTGAGGTGAAGAAAGGCAAGATTGACTGCCATTATTGTTAGAGGAGGAGGCCCAACCTCAGATGAAGGGAAAGAGTATTTCAGACTTCCCCCAAGTCCAGGTGGTCTTTTTTCATTTATCCTTGATGGTCTTTCCTTCAATTAAAAAAAAATATTCATAAAATTGATGTGTACTTTTTCATGAGGACAATGGATTATTTCTCTCACTCTGCCTTATCCAATGGCTTGTCATAAGGTACTTTTCAGTTTTTAGGATGAAGGTAATGAAATTCAAGCCTTTTAAACTCTCCAACTAAGCACTTTCCAGTCTCCTCAAGTGATGTCCATCATTTTATAATGCACACTTAGAGAAGACTTTAATTTGAAAGACCTTTAAACCAGCTAACAATAATGGGCACTGCCCTACTTTTGACATAGAATAATTTATTATTTCCACTCTCTGGTTAACTTCCTTTTATGGCCAAAGTAAGCATATTGTTGGTCTTCCAATATCAGGGACATGTATAAACTAATCAGTGTATTATGATAGCCAGAAAAATTATTAGCTTTTCTAGAGCTGGAGGATGCAAATTGATTCAGGAGGGTACTGTTTGTGCTATGGAAACAGGAAGTGAAAGAAAGAAAACGTGAAAAATAAATATAAAAAAGAATATAACCTAAAATGCTAAATTTCTGTAGAGCCATATTGATGTTTTTTATATTCATAAAATAAAATTTACCAACTGATAAGCAACTGTATCTTCAAATTTTGTGTGTATGAAAATTCATTTATTATGACATGTACCATCTATTAAATCTCAGACAAAATGCTACATAATGTATATGAATAATTTGGTCTCCTGAATTCTGTCTTGTGTAGAGATTTCTACACCATCTAGAAGAAGAAGAGAATGGAGAGAGAAAAGAAGAAACATAGCTAAGTAAACATGTAGTTTATCTAGTTCCAACTTCAATACTTGTGTGATTGAGCATGTGAGTAGTAAGAGCTGCTGGGGCACAGAAGCTCAAAACAGCCTGTTAAGGTTAATTTTATGTGGTAGCTTGGCTAGGTTAGAGTGTCCAGTTGTTTGATCAACTGCAGTAGATATTGCTGTGGAGATATTTTGTAGATGGGATTAGCATGTACAATTAGCATGTACATTCAGGCACTTGGTGGCCTTATATGCAAAGAACAGAGGATTCAGGGAAGAAGAAGAAATTGTGCTGCAAGACTACCCCCTCTACTCCTCCCTAGTTTCCAGCCTGCCAGGTTCCCCTAAGAAATGAGGACTTAAGACATCAGCATCACTTACTGGAATTTCAGTATTTAGTCTGCTCTATAGAATCAGACATGGAATGCATTTTTGTTTAAGACAGCCAGTTTGGGGTTGTTTGTTACTGCACCCCTAAGACACAGTGTGACCTTGAAGAAAACTGTGAGCTCTTCAGGGAGTGTCATGCAGCATAAAGTGTGAAGAGCAGGAACTAAGAGTGAGGACTGGAGAAGGATCAGGGTCCCAACTCTAAGGGGCCTTCTAGGTCACATTAGGGAACTAGATTTTTTCCTGCCATTTCCATCACCCCTTTTCTAAATTTATGTTTTATTTTATAAGGAGTATTTTGTTTTGTTCAAAAACTCTACCTAGGAAGTAAAATTTCTGAGGAAATTTCTCATCTGTTCCCATAAGTACCTCCACTTCCTCTGAGACAATATTTTGTTTTATTCATCCTAGGCCCTCCTATCTGGTACTGGATTACTTCAAATGTCTGCCTTGACTGTTCATTCATATTTATGAAGGAAGAACTAGGTGGATTCATGGGCCTGCTCTGCTGTTACTGGGTTGTCCTCTGACAACTAATTCTTCTATTAGCAGGGTATGTGCATTGGGAAATTTCAGGTAGGACCTTGCAATGGATTTTGTATTCAAAGCCACAGTAGTGTCTCTTATCCCACATGTTCTTTTGCATTGTGACCTTTCCAGGCTGGGTTAGTCTGTTCCACTGAGTAGCAGATACAAAGACAGGCTTAGATGTGTAACATTTTAATGTGGGAAACACTTACAAAGGGAAAAGGAAGAGAGGAGAAGAAGGTGGGGAGCACTTTCAAAACATGAAGCAGGCCTTATTTCCATGAAAGAGAAGGAAAAGAAGGACGTGTTGGGTAGGTTGAGTCTCAGACTGCGGCATGGTTCCTAAAAATGTTAGTAAAGGCCATTGAAGATTTCTTGGACTGAGGTGGAGCTTTAGTTTGCTAAAAGTTGCTGGTAGCAATATACCAGAAATGAGTTGTTTTTTATAATGGGAATTTATTAGGTTATAGCTTACAATTCTGAAGCTGTGAAAATGTCCAAATCAAGGCATCATCTGGGATGCTATCTCACTGAAGATTGGCTACTGGTGATCCTGGATTCCTTCCATATGGCAAGGCCAATGGAGGCATCTGCTTCTTTTCTGGGCCTCCTTGCTTTGGCTTCTGTATGCATTGTCTGTGGCTTCCTTTCTGAGCTCCTGGGTTCCTTCTCTCCATCTCTATGGCTTTTCTCTATGTGTCTTTGTTTTCAGTCCTTCATTTATGAAGGACTCCAGCTAGAGAACTAAGACCAACCCTTAGTCAGACCTCACTGAAGTAATCCAATCAAAGTCCCCCCAACTGAATCCAAGTCAATCAAAGGGTCTGTATTAGTCAGCCAAAGGGGTGCTGATGCAAAATACCAGAAATTGGCTGGTTTTTATAAAGGGTATTTATTTGGGGTAGGAGCTTACACATACCAGGTCATAAAGCATAAGTTATTTCCCTCGCCAAAATCTATTTTCATGTGTTGGAGCAAGATGTCTGCAGGGGTTCAGACTTCCTGGGTTCCTCTCTTCCCAGAGCTTGCATCTTTCTAAGCTTAGTGTTCCTCTCGTCCCAAGGTTCCAGCTTAAGGCTTCAGCATCAAACTCTAACATCAAAACTCCAACAATGAAAACCCTTAACCCTATCCTTTACCATGCTTTTTATCTGTGAACACTGCCCACCAAAGGGTGAGGACTCAATGCCCTATTGGCACAAGAGGTTTACATAATTACTTAATCAAGTAAACCTATGAATCCAATATAATTTAATATACCCAGAGGAAAAGATCTGTTTACAAACATAATCCAGTATTTCTTTTTGGAGTTCATCAATAATATCAAACTGCTACAGGGCCCCACACCCATGGGAATGGATTAGCTTCAAGAACATGATATATTCTGGTATCCACACAAAGCTTCAAACTGTCACAGGTAGCTGCAAGAGGACTCCTGTGCCTTATAGGATGGACCTATCTCTATAACTCCATTCCATTTAGTCTTTGGCTATAACCAGGGATGTTGGATTCAGAGTGCAACATCTAGGTTGTCAATCAATCATGCTCCCTGTAGCAGAAGACATGAGTTGTGCATTTTCATAGTTATACCAGTCAAATGTTAGAGTTTGGATTCCTCTTTGTGGTGATCTGTACTGGATCTGTGACCTGTTTTGACCAACAGAATGCATCAGAAGTGACTGTATATAACTTCTGAGACTGGAGATTAAATCTGCATTTTCTTCTTCACTGCTTGGAAAACTCTGTTTTGGATACCAGTTGTCACATATGAAGTCTAAATACCTTGAGTTGACCATGTTATGAATAAGTCCACTTTATCTACATGGAGAAAGAAAGTCTAAATTCCAGACAACTCTTTGGATATTCTGGCTTAGCCCAGTCACCAGCTGAACAATATGCTGACCTAAAAAATCATGAGTAAATACATAATTTTACTTTTAAACTACTACATTTTGCATTTGTTATTGTATTGATGGATCTGCCTCAGTATCTCTGTCAAACTGAGTCATTGGCTAGGAGCTGTCCTCAGGAAGAGCAGCCTTTGCACAAATGTGGTAATGTATTCAAGGTGCAATAGATGGGATGCCAATCAATCACATACAGTCAATCTGGAGAGACCATGAAGGCTCTTAAATATAATTATGATAAAATATGAAAAAATTATAATGGGATTATATTGACTTGGCAATTATTAAGATGTGAAAGAAACAGAGTAACAGAAAAAAATCAAAGAGAGCTTCAAGGTTTTAGCTAGGGGACTGATATTTAACTATTTCCTATGAAAGCAGGTAAAAACAAACTATTCAATATTCTAAATTAAAATACTTTTGCATTAAAATTCTGAAGCAAACTTTTCATTTGAAGTTATATAAAATGTATTAATATGGCAGCAAAGGATATTTCTATAGGACAAATCCACTCCCCTGCTGTAATTGTGATCACATGATCTAGGTTGTGAAATTGAACTGTCATCTAGGTTGATTCATTAGACATCCCAAAAATAGACACTGAAGTGGTAACATGAAATTTTAACAAATGGCTGTTAATGGAAATCTAAAAATCCATTATCTGGTAACTTAACCATATATATATATTTTTTCTGATAAAAATAGATTATTCAGGGCTATGCCCTTATCAAAATGGTGGAGAGAGATGCTTCAGGGCTCCCAGAAGCTTTGACAACCAGAAATATTTGGCAGAAGCATTTTTCTTAAAGTTCCAGTATATAGCTAATGTATGGCAGTAACACGGCAAGAACCAAATCAAGAAAATTGCTACTTCAAAGCAGTAGGCTTTCATGATGCCCTAAATGTCCCATTCCTCACCCCTCACTAACTCAGTGTGGTGCTGGTCCATGCTCCCAGTGTAGATCCGTGGAGTACTGCGAGCATGTATGCCTGGCCTAATCTGTCTGGTGGTGGTCTGAGGGACTTGCCATCCCAGAACTTGCCCTGCATGTAATTGTCTCAGAGAATTAGCTTACAGAACACTGTGGGAGAGCAGTCAGGTCTTGCTGCCTGGGGCAAGAGATTGCTGGCTATAGGAAATACAGTGCAGTACCCAGGACTCTGAGGAAACTGTTTCCTAGGGAAGACGGGACATTTGGAACTGTCTAAATGGGTGAATTCCTGGGGTCATATGCACATACCCACAACAAAAACTCATGCACAGAAAGAATCAAGCTTCAGTATATAAATAATCCCTAAATGAGAGCACTTGTACAAATCAATCTGCAAATTCCAAATAAAAAGATTTTTTTTTCTCTTTCCTTCTTTTTTATTAGTTCCTTGCAGTCAAAGAAACTCTGACATAAAACTAGCTGGATGTAAGGTTAAGGAACAGATTCATCAGTCTAAGTTCTAGGGACAGCATATTAAAATATCAAAATGTCCAGGTTTCAGTAAGAGTATAAACCATACAAAGAAACAAGAAATAATAGCTCACTCAAAGGAGGCGATTAAAAGTATTAGAAACCATCAGTGAGAAGAACCAGACTTTAGACATACCAGAGAAAGACTTAACAGAATGGACTTAAATATGCTCAAAAAGCTAAAGAAAATCAGGAAAATTACTGATGAACATGGAAAGAATATAAATAGAGAAAACAAAATTATAAAAAGGAACTAAATAAGGCTGAAGACCACAGTAACAGAAACTAAACATTCCCTAGAGGGATTCAATAGCAAATTGGAGCTGTCAGAAAAAAGAATCAGTGAATTTGAAGACAACTGAAATCATTCAGGATGAGGGGCAGAAAGAAGAAAGAATGAGGAGAAGTGAATACAGCCTGAGGAACCTGTGGGACACCAGCAGGCATATCAACATAAATCAGTGGTTTTGGACTCATAGTCTATGAACACGTAATTCATGAAAAGATTTACATAAAGGTAGAGGGAGGGAGTGGTATACGAAAATAGTTTGTATATACTATCAAAGTTAAATTGGTATCAAAGCAAATGAGATTGCTGTAGATTTAAAATTTAAACTCTATAATAACCACAAAGAAAACATTGGAAAATATGCAAGCTTGTATTTATAGAAATTAAAGTACAGGTAGCCAGGGAGCTAGAGCAGGAGGAATGAGGAACTAATGCTTAATAGGTACAGGGTTTCTCTTTTGGGAAAAGGGTTTTATTAAAGGAAGGTATTCATGTTTATCAACTGCAAGATTGTGACTGTGATTATTCCACTGAATAGTATGCTTGGGAATGGTTGAGATGGGAAACTTATGTTGTACATGTGTTCCCACAATTAAAGAAAAGGAAGAAAGAACAACTAAAGTGACAATGATTAAATACAATTCATGATCCTGGATGGTATCTACCAAGGGAGGAGAAAAGCCTGAAAGAGACATGTCTTAGTTTGCCACAGGGTAGCCAAAGCAAAGTACCAGAAATGGGTTGGCTTTCATAATGGAAAATTTATTTGGGTAAAAGTTTGCAGTTCTGAGGCTGTGAAATGCCCAAATCAAGGCAACAGCAGAGATGTTTTCTGACCAAAGTCAGCTACTGTTGATCCCAGCATCCTGTCACGTGGCGAAGACAGCTGCCAATCTCTGCCTTCCCTTCCAGAATCTACCATCTCCTGGAGCTCAGCTGTGGGAAACCAGGCATAGGGCTTGTCTCTTTCTTGGCGTCCTCTCTCAGTCTCAGTTGCAAGCTATCAGGCATATGGTCCATCTATCCTTGGGCCTTGGCTCCTTGATTCTCCTGGGGCTTCTCTGTTTTCCTGCAGTCCTCTCTCTCACATGGCGGGATCAATATAAAATATATGGTGACTCCCTTTTCCTGTGCAACTCCATTTATATCAGACCCAGCAAGAGGAAAAAGACCCAAGCTGGTTCACACTTCATTGATAGTCTAATCAAAAGGCCCTAGACCCACATGGATAGATTAGTTCAAAAGCATAATATTGTTCTTTTTGGGATTCATAAAAGAAGTTCAAACTGTCACAGGACAAGATTGGGACATATGAAAGAAATTGGAATATAAACTGTAAGCTACATGTCAATGTTAAATTTCTCGAATTTAATAACTGCACTTAAGGGACTTACTACACAAGTGTGAATATCCTTGTTCTTAGGAAAGGTACATGGTAGTATTAAGTGTTTATGGAACTTGAGTATATAAATAGATAAATAGGTAGATAAATGGATGATGGATGGATGGGTGGACGGATGGATGGATAGGTGGATAGAATAATAGAATAAATGAGAAAAGTTAACACTGATAGATCTGAGAATCTGAAAGTGGATAGGAGTATATTGGAGTTCTCTGTATGGAGTTTGCATTATTTTTGTAACTGTTCAGTAAGTTTGTGAGGATTTCATAATAAAAATTTTTTTAAAAAGTAAATAGATTATTTAAACCATGGTTACCTCTTAATTGGGTTTACAGGAGCTCACTGAAAGAACTCATTTCTAGTGGAAATGCAGTAAAATTCTTTTAGCCTCAATTCTAAAAATGTAAGAATGGTTAAGTGATATTTCAAATAAAATCTTATTTATCAATTTCTTATGGATAACCTTAGAACATTTATTCCAAATGTGTACCAAAATTATCTGAGAAGGAATCCCATTGGATTCACAATCTCAATAATAGTTACAACCTGTTTGTTGTTTCTTGGTCTATATGTCATACTATTCCATCACTCAAATAACATTCTGAATTTACTTATTTTGCATCCCAGTCTTCTCATTTGCAAACTTTTCTCTTTTTAGCATGCAGGTTTGACAGATTGTCTACTTATAAAAACCTCAATAAGGATAGAAATTCTATTCGAAGTAAGGTATGAGTGAAAGATAAATGGAACTATGGCTTTCAAATCCTACATAAAAACATGCCTTCCTGAACAGCAAAATAATCTTCATTTCTCTTATTCTATTCTATATATGAAGAAAGTCTTTTAAGGAAACTAAATTATGTTCACCTGCCAATGACTGCTATTTCTCCTTCAAGGATATGTGTATTTTTAAAAGGTTCTTGAACAAATATTTGACATGACAAAACAAAGGTTTTGAAAGATCTTAAAGTTGGAAATGAAGAAAGTTTGGAGGAAATGAGAGATTGTCAGATTAAAATTTCATGTAGAGTGAGTTGGAAAAGGAATTTTATGGATAGGGAGTAAGTTTGCAGAAGAAGAATCTTACTAGGATTTGGAAGTCTCCTCATAGGAACTACCCACTTTTTAAATTTTCAAGATCATCATTTGGCTGGCTGGCTACATTTCTCATATTTTTTACCTTAACTAAGACCATCCAAAATCCGACTGTGAAACATGGACTGGTGGAGTTATCAATTATCAAGAAAAACCAAATAAGGAAAATACCCTTACAGAGATTGGTGGCATTTTAGCACCTTGTCTTCTGATGAATGCCATGCTATTGAAAAATGGTGGTAGTTGATAGTGTGATCTGGAAATAAGGGGCATACCGCTAGATGTATGCACTGGGGAAAAAAGCACATAATGCAGACTTGAAAAATAACTTGTATTTGAGGGGGAAATTGTGACAATCATACTTATCATTGTACTATTAAATTTCCCAATGTACAACACAAACAATTTTAGTACTGAGAATTCCCCTTAGCAATTTAACATATATATAAGCACAAATAAGATTAGAAATAATACTTCTAAAAGGTATTTTAACTCTCTAGCATGGATTGAGAAAGTTTGATAAAATTAATATGGTGTATTGTAATTAAAACTCAACCAAGACATGGGACTAACCCAATTTATGGGATTTGACTTCTGTAGAGACCTGATAAATCATTACCCCATGGTCAGTTTCAGGGGTATCATTATCATTCTAGTGATGAAAGCACCTAATTAAACCATTCTGAGGAGCAAGCATGTTTATCAAACTATACTAATTGTATTATCCTTTGACCATCTATGGCTTTACTGATAAGACCTTAAGGGAAGACTGTCTACTGTCAAAGCAAGTGTCCAATTAATTTCTATTTAAAGGAGGTATTTTTCCTCCGCTAGAAAAGTTGGCCTTTGGAAAAAGATTCTTTTATTCAAGCAATCTAGGAAAAACTTGAACATCAAGCTGTAAAAGAGTAAAAAGGTGTCCTTATCATATTTACTGTAAATTATACCCCTTTGGCCACACTTCACAGGTTGTGCTAATTGCCCTATTTTCAAAAAGAAATAAAAATGTCCAGTCTGGATTTATTTTGGACTATATAAGGTGTAAGATAGCAAAAACAGAATACTATTTCAATAAGTCTCACAAACTTTGTACACACTTTTTTCTGCCTTGTTTTTTATTTTTTATTTTTCAAGCTTTAGATTACATAAATGTTACATAAAAAAATAGGGGATTCCCATATACCCCACTTCTTCCCTCTCCCAGACTTTCCCCCACTATACCCATTAAATATATATCCCAGGGACTTAACTCTTCTGGCTGTTCATATGTCCTGTAAGCCCTGACTCTTAGTAGAGTTGCAGCCCATGCCTACTCTCCAGTTCATCAGACTCACCCAGGACAACAAACAAAAGATGAAGATGGACAAGGCCCATCTCAGGAGCAGAGGGTATCTGCAACTGCAAGCAAGACATTTCCATCCATCTGCCCCATGGGATCTAAGCCCCATCTCAGTCAGAAGCATTGTGGGCATTACCATCCCAGAATCCTCAACACAGAGGAATGAACAAACATAAGGGGGAAATGCAAATACCTCGTTTTTACTTGTAGATTCAGAGAGAAGCAAATGGAATGCAAGATCGGATTTAAAAAAATATAGTTTATTGTTGAAGTCAGGCTTATTTAGGTACACTTTTCATGTAGTAAATTTTACCTTTTTAAATGTGGAGGTCTGTGAGTTCTTTTTAAATTTTAAAAAATGTATTCAATTCATAAAAGTTCGACAAATATGCTGTAGAGATTTTAAAAATTTAAGATATTGTGAGTATACATACATCATGCATACCATACAGGATTCCCATACAATGTCCCACCACCGACATTGCTGTGAAATATTTGTTAAAATTGAAGAAAGACCATCATCATAATATTACTGCTTTCAATAGTTCATAGCTTATAATTTGTGTACTCACAAACCATCCTAATATGAACACCATTTTAGTATTGTACTTTGTTATAGTTACTGAGAGAATGTTCTCATGTTTGTACTGTTAACCACAGTCTATCATTCACCATGGGGATTATTGTATTATATGATCCCCTGACTTGCACAGTCCATCTAAAATATACACTTTAGATGTATACATAGAGGCTGTCAACTTCATCACAGAGCTGTGCTGTCATCAGCTCAGTCCTTTTCAGAACATTTTCATTACTCCAAAAGGAAAAATACCATATCCTTACATAACCCCCATTATTGACCCTTAGCAATGATATAGTAACTTCTTTGCCATTGCTATAAAAATATTACAATATTACTGTTAAATATAGTCTTTATGTTACATTAACTGTATTTTTCCATGCATCTTAATATTCTTAACACCTTGTAATAAAGAAACATTCTTTTAGTTGTACTACTAACCACAATCATCATCCACCACCAAAATCACTGTTATATATAGTCCCTAGATTATCCTTTCACTTTCTTTCAATTGATATTAACCTCCCTAGACTACCCCTTTCAGTCACATACACATTTATAAATGGACAGTATTCACTATAATGTGTTACCATCAACTCTATCCATTTCCACACATTTATAAATTCACCATATCAAATATTCTACACACATTCAGCATCAGCTTGCTCTTCTCAACTGACATTCCTTCTCCTAATAACCTATACTCTATAGTATAACTCCATGGGTTTACTAATTCTATTTAGTTCATATTAATAAGTCGTATAATGTTTATGCTTTTGTATGTGGCTTATTTCACTCAACATAATGTCATGTTGTCATATGCATCCTGACTTCATTTCTTCTTAAAGTCAAATAGTAGTCCTTATGTATATACCACATTTTGTTTATCCATTCACAGGTTGATGGACACTTGAGTGTTTTCATCTTTTATGAGTTGTGACTAATGTCACTGTGAACATTAGTGTGCAAATGTCTGTTCACGTCCTTGCTTTCAGTTCTTCTGAGTATATTCCTAGGAATGGAATTGCTGGATCATATGGAAGCTCTATATTTATTTTCCTGAGAAACCACCAGACTATCTTCCACAGGGGCTGAATTATTTTACATTCTCACCAACAGTGAAGGATAGTTCCTATTTTGCTGCATCCTCACCAGCACTTGTAGTTTTTCTTCTTTTTTTTTAATAGTGACCATTTTATAAGGCTTGAAATGATATCTCATTGAAGTTTTGATATGCATTTCCCTAACTGGTAGTGATGCTGAGTGTCTTTTCATGTGTTTCTTGGCCATTTTATTTCCTTTTTGGAAAATATCTGTTCATCTCTTTTGCCCATTTTTATTTGTGCTGTTTATCTTTTTATCATTGAGTTGTATGATCTCTTTATATAACATGGAGATCAAACCCTTTTCAGATATGTGCTTTCCAAAAATTTTCTCCCATTGAGTAAGTTGCCTTTTAATGCTCTTAACAAAATTATTTTAAGAAAAAATGTGTTTAACTTTGAAGATGTCCCATTTATCTGTTTTTTTCCTTGGTTGCTTATTATACTTTGGATGTAAGATTTAAGAAACCACTACCTACCCCAAGATCTTGAAGATGTTTCTCTACATTTTCTTCTAGGAATTTTATGGTTGTGGCTTTTAAATTTAGGTCCTTGATCCATTTGAGTTAATTTTTAAATATGATATGAGATAGGAGTTCTCTTTCTTTCTTTTAGCTGTGGATATCCAGTTCTCCCAGCACCATTTGTTGAATAGACTCTTCTTACCCATCTGGGTGGGTTTCACAGCCTTGTAAAAAATCACTTTACCATAGATGTGAGCATCCATTTCTGAATTCTTCTATTCCCTTCCCCAAACAAAGCTGCTTAGTTTGCCAAAGGGTGGCAATGTGAAAATATCATAAATGGGTTGGCTTTTATAATGGACATTTTATTAGGGGAAAATCTTACAGTTCTGAGCTCGTGAAAATGTCCAAATCAAGACATCATTAGAAATGCTTTGTCACCAAAAGTCAGCTGCTAGCAGGTCCTGGAGTCCTACCATGAGGTAAGGCAAGAAGGGAGGTCTGTTGGTCTCTGTGCTTTCTCCTAGAGCTCAGCTATGTGAAACCAGGCATCTCCCCATGGACCTCATTTTCTTGGACTTCCTGGGGCTTCTGTCTTTCTGCAGCTGTCAGTGAACCTGGAGTCCTCTCTCACATGGCAAATAAGGAAAGTGGCAGCTCTCTTTTTCTGGGTCTCTCTCTCTGTGTTCTCAGTTCATATAAAACTCAGCAAGAGGGTGACGACCCAACCTCGGTCATAGTCAATCCAAAGCAATCTAATCAAGTGATCTAATCAAGGTGCATTAACCAAATTAATGCAATCAAAAGGCCTCGTACACACAGGAACAGGTTAGCTCATAAACATAATCTTTTCTGAAACAGTCAGTTGCTAATCTTGAAATCATTTTCATCTTTAATCAGGGGAAATTTGAATATGAGATAATGATTATTTAGTGAAGGCTTGAGCTCCTTCACTGAATGACACTGATTGGTATAAAATTCCATCTTTATCCAGCACTCTTGAAAATTGGTGTTATACTGAATTCAACCCCTCTTCTGCATGATTAACATATATGTCAGAATCTGGCCCAGAAGAATCTAAAGTTATAATGTGAGGTATTTTAAAATATCTACTATCCTTGTGTTGGGACCTTGAAATATTGAGAAAAGAAACTCACTGACTTTGACCACTCTACCTGCTTGTCACCAGCTAAGAATGTGGAGAAGTATAAAAGAAAGAGGGGAAAGAAGAGCAATCTAGAATATTGGATTCAGGTCTCTGAAAGCAGAAGGCAGCACCTTTCTAATAGGCAAACTACACCTTGATACTCATGTGATAATGCCCCTGCTCAATCTCTGCTCTGCTCTGGGGAACTCTGATTTGTTCTGTCTCCTAAAGCAGTGGGGGCTTCCCTCTCCCACAGTCCTGCTACTCTTCTCAGGGTCCAGGATTTCACCTTTCAGTTAAAGGGATTATGAATATACCAGATCATTAAAAAGGCAAGTCTTCCAAAGTAACTCAAATGGGGCCAAGAAAAATCTCCAGTTAGATATAGGAGGTACTCCTGCCAGACAGTCAGCAATTGGAAAGTTCTTACCATATGGCACCAAAAACAAGCTTGACTGGCCCTTTGCTCCTAGCAATAAAAAGTGCACACTGGCTGCCAGCAATCCTTTGAGGTCCTTGACTTGTGTCCGTGTCTCATATCACATAACATGTCCTTTCTTTTGTCTTCTGGGGTCCACTGACTTCTGGTTTCCAGCTCTTCTCATGGTTTTCTCTCAGTATGTCTGACTTTCTTCTGCTTATTAAGGAGTCCAATAATATAGATGAAAACCCAATTTCATTCAGTTAGGCACACCTTAATTTAAAATAACCTCTTCAAGAGATCCTATCTACAATGGGTTCACCCACCCAGGTATGTGGATTATGATTAAGAGCATGTCTAAATTAGTGTACATAATTCAGTCCACCACAGGGGAACACCTACACACTGAACAGGACAGTGTACATAGCCTGTAATTGAATTAAATCATACATTCTTATTTTGAAACACTTGGTTACAAAATAAAAAGGAAAAATATATATGGCAATGCCTGTATTTTAAAATAGATCGTTTAAACTTTAAAAATAAGATAATAAGTATAATTATGTAGTTCAATATTATATAGGTTTTTGGTTTATAGTGAAAATTACTTGAAAGATTTTGGCAATCATTAAAGATTCAGTGAACTGAGTTTTGTTATTAGACATTCTTTTTTACAAATAATAATAAATACCTAGTTATTTTGGCTTAAGTGATATGATTAATTTATTTTAAATAAATATATATGTTTAATATACCTTAAAAAGAGAACTGTAAGATATTCAACTTTACTTCTTAGAAGTAAGAATGGAAACTATAAAACCATTCAATAACTACAAAGACCAAATATGTCTTTTAATTCAAAGAATGGGTAGATAACAAAGAACAGCAGATGAATGAAGAGAGGGAAGGAAAATAGACAAATGGGTGGGTAGTAATGCATATAAAAAGCCTGAGACTGAGTAATTCTGAAGTAATCTGGAAATAGAGAAACATGCATATTTATTCATATATATAGGAAAAAAAAACAGAAGAGAAAGAATGATCCCCTGAGACACAAAAAGAATGGGTGTAGCTCAGTGCCTGGTGTATAATATAAACTCAGCATGTGTTTATTGAAAGAGAAAATGAAAGGCATAAAGGTTGAGAAAAATAGCTGTTCATGAAATAAAAAGGATCCATACTGTGACAGTTTATAATATTTCAACTGGTAACTTAAATTCTGATGTAATTTTGCAAATACTGTTTAGTCATAAATGCCTTCAGTGTTTGAAATACAGTCTGGCTCACGTAAAATAAAAGACTGTGATTGTTTAAAGATAGTCAAGTGTTGACATTTTGTGCTGTCAGAACGGGTCAAATATGTGTAATTTAAGCAGAAGATAATTTAAATCTTTTTAGAGTACATCATGACGTGGTATTTATAGCTACACACATTCAAGTACACAGTTATGTCAATAGATTTTTCTCTACTAGTCATTGCTTTCACAAGAAAATATTATAATAATCATATTTTCCTTGGACTTAAAATTATGGGGTAGGAAAGAACTGAAAAATCAATCTTTTCCTAAAAGTTATCATGAGAGTAAGTGTCCAATAACTGAGAAATTGTTATGTAAATCATGTGACATCAACTTAATTGATTTTTTAATGACTACCTGATCAATTACAAACATTCTTAAAAAGAATGGTATTACAACTATGTGTCAGAATGAATGTAAATGCACAGTGGTTGGGAGGAAAATTAGAAAAAGAAAAAGATGATTTTTTAAAATGGGAGAATTTGAGTTTTCCTGTTTTTATTGCGGACCTAATTGTTCAATAAAAACTGAAGAATTATTAAAGACCATTCAGAAAATTAGTATCTATGCATGGGTTTCCCAAAATGACTGCACTTTCATATACTCTTTTAAAAAACCTGTAAGTGAAATTATGACATGCAATAAAACTCTCTAACTATGGAACTCACACCATTTTATTAGATGAGCAAATGGTTATCCTATTACTTAGTATTGGTGGGATCTAACATTTACCTTCAACTGTACTTTCCAATGGTTATATTCTCTACTGAATTTATGAAGGAGCCAAGATAAGGCATTTTTCAAATCTTATTCTTCCTCGGATTGTATTTCGGTTCCTTAAGGTGATAGAGGAAATGGATGATAGTTTCTTTAGAGGTGAAAAGGAAAATTAGTTTATGATGCTTCATCAATATTTCTTATGCAAATAATGAGCTTGTGTAATTTTAGCTTCAATTATTGGTAACCAGCTAATCTAACCTTTGGCATCAGGTTAGGGCAGTACATTTGCAGTATTTATTTAAAAATCAATGTTATTTTCCTTTTTACCTGAATATGATCACAAAAAGTAATGCTTACAATGATTCATTTACAGAATTAACATTACTTAGAAATACTGCAAAACATCTTACACTACCAACAAAAAAGTGAATATCATGATATTTGTGTTAACAGATAGAATTGATACTAGGTCCTAATGAAGCCTTGCAAATGGATGTTGAAATCATTAGCTTCTGCAAAATTGACTTTGACTTGAGCGATCGTCATTAACTCTACTTCCATTTTATCAGTCCCACCATCTTTCCTCTCTGGTTTTTCTGTGTCCTTTAATACTTTCTGAAATCACTACATTTAGTGAGAAACTGGCAGCACCAACAAGTTCCCACACAAACATATGCCTCAAGTTAAGGAGAAGCAGTGAAGTTACATTTGATTATGTCTTGCTATGTAATTTTATTTATCTCCTTGACTAGTTTTCATTCATTTTTAAAGAAGGCTATATAATCTTAAATGTAAAACAAGGTAAAGTGAGCCTCATAGAAATGGGAGGAGTAGAAGATGTGGAAATCCAATAGGGTGATGAAAACTAGCATATATTGAGGTAGGGCAATTATTAACAAAAAGCATTGATAATAAATTTTCTGAAGTCTTGTATATAGTAGGCATAATGCAGGTATTATGCGTTAGGGTTTTTTTAAGAACTAGGGTTTTTTTTAAGAACTATTCAGCTCAGACCACTCAACTTAATCCTGATTATCAATCTAGTTTACTTTATAGCCATTGTTCATTTTGGGTGTCATTTGAGTAAACATGGGTATAATCAGAAGGAAGAACATAAGTTAGGCCGTGCTGAGTTCCTAAAGAATGCTGGCAATTCTACTCCCATGCCCTTATATTTGAGTCTGAATTGTATCTTTAGAATTACAGTTTGAAAACATTCATGATTTTTGATAGAATTTTTCTGAGTTCAAATCCAAACTCTATATCTAAAATGCAAAAATTCAGCTATGTGCTCCATGTGTGCAGCATGCCAATAATGATTTCTTTACTTCTTTCTATCCCCCCCCGCCTCTGTCCTTATATTAGTGTCCATCTTCAATAAAAATTAATATTTTTTTCCATTTTTGTCAGGGAAATTTTTAATGTTTTGGAAGAGTTATGTTTAACAACAGTTATTTAGAATTTTATGTATCTCTTTTCTCTTCCTTCTTTAAATGCTAAGGTTTTTTCTTTTCTTTTCTTTTTTTACTTGGTATTCTACATAGCTAAAGATATTTGAAAGGATGAGGGTGAGAAAGTTTACATGGAAGATGACATTTCTAATTGAAATACGACTTGAAATAGGCATTCTACATAATATTTTTAATCTCACAGATGTAAAACAAAAGATGATGTTTTTCTTTAGAAAGTACAATCTGACCATAATTGCAAGTCAGTTATATAATAAAGATTTGTCAGAAGTTTTCTGTGATCTTCCTTCATAAATGCACCGATTGAAGCACTTAATTTTTAAAATATAAACTAATGAAGACTTTTAACATATTCCACCCCCTGAATGCTCTCGCTGAAGATTTAATTTTAAAAGAAGTGCTTCCATTAAAATTAATCTTTTTGTTCTGGAAAATAATGTGCAATGTGTATGTACGTGTGTGTGTGTGTATATATATATATATACACACACATGTAATGTTGCCCAGCATTTTAAAACTTTGCCACAGTACCTCTGGTATGATTTTCAGTACTTCCTTATAGAGATTTAAAATATTTATGTCTAACTCAACCCCTAGGAAATCATATTTAATAACTCTAGTCTGGCGCCCAGAAAAGCTATATTTTCAAGAAGTTTCACAGGTAATTGCACAGTTGGGTTTGAGAAATACCAATATACATAACATCCATAGTATCAGTAGTTCAAACATTTGATGAACCATTTGACTATTATTTTTTTAATTTACTAAATCAGGGTAAGCATGTTTGTCTATGTTTTAACTATATAACTTTATGTACATATACATATAATTAAAGTTATACAGTATTTTATATAACATTTTAATTTCTAAATTTCTAAAATTTAAAAACACACTGTACCCAACAAACAATATAACTTTAAGTATATATATCTCATATATTGTTTTCTGGGCACAATGGAAAATCATTATGATTGTGGATCATATAACCATATACTGTATTTGGTTATTTACACTGCAAGACAACTGAGTTTCACCAGTCTTTTGAGCAATCTGTGGCTTCTGAAGTGATTAAGCAAAACTGTTGTTTTTGCTGTTGTTTTATCCAGCTACAGAAAACTGGAGAGAATAGACATTTGTGAAAGAAGTAAAAAATGATCCTCCAAGAAATATGTAAGAAACTCATTTGTGAAGTTATTTTATAAGACATCAATAGAGAAGCCCATCATTTCCTACTTGCTTATCATTCACAGATGGTACTGTGTCCTGGACAGAGATAATTCCGCAAAGTAAACAGGTATGACCAACTATGCATTAATGGGTCTACCAGATTATGACTCCAAGAAATTTGAGTTAACTCCAAGTACTTAAGTAGTCACCTACTGTCATGTACCAGGACTGAAAGATAATGGTTAAGGAAGACCAATCAGATGATCTGGAATGCAAAGACACAAGAAAAGTATAGTGATGGAGAAGCAAAAACTAAAAGCTTTGCTAGGAACTTGGAGTTCAGAATGGTGACTGGAACCCATAAATAAACATATACACGAATGCACACCCATGCTCATAGAAGTAGGGAAGAGAGTCAATTAGATAGGAGAGAAAGTAGTTGCTCACAGTTCTTTAGCTGCTGAGAGGTATTTCATGGCCTTCTACAACTGTGACTTCAGAGATTTCCCTAAGATTTTTACTCCAAATGACCTGAGCTAGTTTCTGATCAACCATCAAACTATTCCGAAGACCAAGTTTGACACCCAAAGTGCATATCCATAGAAGTTCAAAATAGATGTGAAAAAAGTTCAGTGAAAATTGAAAAGAGACAAACAAACCAATGAAAATAGGCTTACTTCCTCAACAAGGATGTAGTTATTTGAATTAAATGCTGAAAAGTATTACCTACAATAAGTCATTTCCATTTACATTAAAAATATATAAGTCTAGGGAGCAATGTTGCTCAGTGGTTGAGAGCCTGCTTCCCATGTATGAGATCCCAGGTTCAATCCCTGGTACACCCTAAAACAACAACAACAAAAAAAACAGATACAGGTGGTGGACTTGGCCCAGTGGTTAGGGCGTCCATCTACCACATGGGAGGTCCGCGGTTCCATCCCTGGGCCTCCTTGACCCATGTGGAGCTGACCCATGTGCAGTGCTGATGCTCGCAAGGAGTGCCATGCCATGTAGGGGTGTCCCCCACGTACGGGAGCCCCAGGCACAAGGAGTACGCCCCATAAGGAGAGCCGCCCTGCGTGAAAGAAAGTGCAGCCTGCCCAGGAATGGTGCCACTCACACGGAAAGCTGACGAAACAAGATGCCTCAACAAAAAGAAACACAGATTCCTGTGCTGCTGACAACAACAGAAGCGGACAAAGAAGACGCAGCAAATAGACACAGAGAACAGATAACCGGGGTAGGGTGGGGGGGCGGGGAAGAGGAGAGAAATAAATAAATAAATAAATCTTAAAAAAAAAAACAGATATAAGTCTTATACAAAGGGTACAATTATAAATCAATATATGCTCACACTTAAGTTTAAAGTAATTGAAAGCAGCATGCTTACCAAGAAGCTAACCTCTTGCTATACATGTATTTATACTATATGGTTGCTATTCAAATATTATTCACACATTTTGGAAGTGTAATTTTCTATTCAATCTACTGCGTTAAATAATCATACCTCCTTATTTCTTAATAGTAACAATAGTGATATAATAAAAATATAATAGGAGTTATCATTTATTATTGAGTGCTTACTTAGGGCCAAGCCTTGAAAAGGCATTATGCCATTATTTCTCAAAAGAATCCTCTGATAGGTTTTCTTAGTATCTCCATTTATCAGATGAAGAAGCTGAGAGTAAGAGATTTAAAATACTAACCCAAGTTAAAATGTGGTAGCTCTGGAATATCAATTTAGGACTGTGTGAATGCAAATCTCATATTGTACTGCCTCACCATTATCATTGTGTTTTCATAACAACTCACATCAATATCTTACTATGATTTGATTGAAATTACATTTAGGAATAAAAATGTAAAACACAGTCAACTGGCCTTATGAGACAAATAGAATAAATCTGGAGAAACATAGAGTTGGAAGAGACTATAGAAAATATTAGACCCTGTTCCATACATTGTTATGAGATTAATCAAGTGAATGCCTAATTAGTTTAAATTAGATGCCATCATACAGAGTGAAAGCTTCTGAAATAAAGATGAGTAAGCAGTTAGAAGAAAGAGAACCAGAGCTTGGGGAGTTCTTGTTCCCAGCTTACCATATTCGACATTAAGCATATATAATAGTTTTTGTGGCTCTCAGTTCTTTGGGTGTAAAAAAAGGATAATTAATTTTACTAACCTTGCCTAGGTGTTGTGAAGAGTAATGAGTTAATCATGTTTAGAACACGTCCTGTAATTCTTTAATGACAAGTACATGAAAAATTCTCAGTACGATATTGGGAGTAAGAAAGAAGGCTGTATTCACCATGCGCACTATCCAGGGGCTGCCATAGGCAATTCAGATTAAGTCCTTTCTGTTTAATGTCACTGGGGGGAGAAAACCCACAATGGCACAGTCTGCAAGGGAGTTTGTGAGCTGACTGGGAGGCAGTACGGCATGATGAGTAAGAATTGGCTCTACGGTCAAAGTGCCTAGGATTGAATCCTGGCTCTGCCACTAACAAGAAACCTAACTCCGGGCAAGTCTCTCTTTTTTTTTGCACCTTGTATTCTATAGCTGCAAAGTGAGAATAATATCTACATCTACATCACATGGAACTCGTGAGGATTAATTTAGGGTGAATTTATTATCTGCCTTATATCAGGTGCTGCTTTAAGGTGCCAGGGACAGAGACTTCACCCTAAAGAAGCTTATATTCTAAGAGAAAGTCAGATGAGAAACAGGGGGAAATAAATATATTTTCAGATAATAGCAAAGTCTACAAAGGAAATAAAACAAGGCAAGGGAATGGAGGATGATATGAGGTAGGAAATAAAATTTTGATATCACCAGCAGGGTGTCCTGTGTGATGCAAAAATATAGGCCTTATGAGAACTTGGGGATGGAGTTTTCCAGGTAAAGTGAACAATAAGGGAAAGGTTCTGAGACAGGCAAGAGCTGGGCATGTTTGCATAAAAGCAAAAAGTCCCATGTGGTTGGAGCAGAGTGTATGACAGGAGTGTTGGAGATGAGGGCAGAATGGTTGCTATTTGAGTGTTGTGAAAAGCCACTGGAAGGTGTTAGTCCAGGATTGAAGATTTATAAAGAGCTCTCTCGCTGTTGCATTGAGAACAGATACAGGAGAATAATAATGGAAACAGGGAGACTGATCTAGTGATCCAGATAGGAGATGATAGAGAGCTGGGTTAATGGAGCAGTTAGCGGCAGTAGCTATTGTTAAATTTAGGGCATATTGCTAAATTTTAATAGAGAATTCTTTTCAGATGGGTTGCAAGGGGCAGGGGGAGTAAGAAAAAAAGAGGAATCAATTACAGTGCAGAAGTTTTTGGCCTGAGGCTGGGAGATAATGATAGCTTAAAATTAACTCATGCAAAAGTTTATCAATACATCAAAATCTGGGAAGCTATGCAAAATCCTCAATAAAAAGCAAGTAAGAAGAGAGAAAACTTGTGTTGGCAAAAATGCAAATATTGGGGTCCTTGGGGAGATCATATAAAGCAACTCTGAATTCTTCCAAATACATGTATACTACAGCAAGCAATTACTTCTGACAATGGGTTAAGGAATAAGGATGAAAATTATGTAGTATGAAAAACACTTCGTTATGTAAAACTCCCTGACAAGTTGTATCCTGAATTGTTAAATTGAAGTCGAGGCTTCAAAACTAGTACAAGAACACATTAACTAATAGATAGAGGGACTTCAATAAAAAGAGAAAGCAACTCCCAATTTGGTAATCTGGTTTACAAAAAGTATATAGTTGGTTCCATATTTGGTAGGTGTCATATAGACATAAGCTACTCAGGAGGACACATTCAGCTATATATTATTTTGGAGCTCTGGTCTAAAGGGTTTATAGGATAATTTATATAGTAGGAAATAAAAGTCCAAAGAATCACAAATAAACAACATGGCATGACCTGATCACAGGACTAGGAAAGATTTTTTAGTATGAGCAGTCACATATTTGTAATGTAATTGGAAAATAAATTCCCATATTAAAATAGAAGAAAACATAAAGAACACAGTGCTAGATCTGGTTTACACATATGAATATGATTTTTAATGTATAAAATATACTAGACTTTCTCTTTTCAAAACTAGTATAAACACATTGGGAAAACACTCCACTGTATATGGGATGCCTGCGAATTAGGGAAGATAGAGCTCAGCTGGAAGACGTTTAAAAGAAACCAAAACTCATTCATTAAGTGGTAGAGAAAAGCATTCACTGAAAATAGGTTTCTGATGCAAAAATTTCCCACATTTTGTACAGATGAGCCAGAACTATGAATCCAGTTGTTCAATGCATTCCAGGATAATTAAACCAATGTGAAATTAGAGTCAGAGGCATAAAGGAAGGTGATTAATAGCAATCCTGCGACACACAAAAGAATACAGAATAGGTGAACGACATCCAGAGAGTATGGGAAGGCATTTGCTTGCAGCATGAGCACCCATGAGTCTTTCCTCAATACAATATTTTTGTTTGTTTTGAAAAATGACTTACCACTTTCTTATACTTTGATATACCACTATGGGTAAGGAAATGTACAGATAATTTACATCCTTCATAGAAATAATTGCCCTTTTCCTAGTTGTGAATGGGAACAATTTTTGCAAATAATGGCAAAAATAAAATTTTACATCTGAAAGTTGTCATTTCTTTTTTACTGAAAACCTATGACTAAAAATTCATCAAAGGTCATTCTTAGAAAAATCAGAATTCTCTGTATTAATTAAATCCTGAGGTCACATAGTGCATAATGATAATAATTTTTGCCTCCTAGCTTTGCCTTGTAGTTCTTATTTAAGAATAGAGTTCATGAATATTCTAGAATGGATAGCTGGGAGTGATGCTTTGGAATAGCAGAGAAAATAATATGTTTCTTTTTTTTCTCTCTTTATTTTTTTTTAAATGTTACATTCAAAAAATATAAGCGGTCTCCATAATCCCCCCACCACCCTCACCTGACTCCTACATCAGCAACCTCTTTCATTATCGTGGGACATTCATTGTATTTGGTGAATACATTTTGGAGCACTGCTGCACCACATGGATAATGGTTTACATTGTAGTTTATACTCTCCCCCAGTCCACCCAATGGGCCATGGCAGAACATACAATGTCCAGCATCTGTCCCTGCAGTACCACCCAGGACAACTCCAAGTCCTGAAAACCCCCCACATCATATCTCTTCTTCCTTCTCCCTCATGTAAGCTATAAGAAGCTTTACCATTTACTGTTACAGTTTTCCACAGAATGTTTCCAAGAGGCAAGATATCCTCTACATTTTTGCATGTCAGTCAAGGACCTATTATTTTGCTGAGTCCACTCCACCACTGTAAGTGATACTGGCATATGCAGATATAAGTTTAGTATATGCAAAAGATATAAATCAATAGTTTTTCCCTATCTCTTTTGACCTCATTTTAACCTTGGCTGCAACTGAGGATATATTTCTGATTCTTCCCATTGAGGACATTTTGTAACAATTAAAAAATATGAGTGACAATAGAATCTTATATGTCCTGTCTTGGAGGTGGTCCTGGTTCTATCTTAACTGAGACTGAGCTTGGAGGCTGGTGATCATTTACATAAATGGTTTATATGAAGAGTATGGAATGAGCCCATGAAGAGAATGTTTGCTAAAGCTATTGCTTGAAGCAAAATAAATGGGAAGGGGCGTGGAAATGGAAGGAACTGCAAGGCCTTAGAGACATGCTTTAATTGTGCCAGGGAGAGGCATTGTTGCCATTTCTCTCAAAGGGAGTATGGCCCATGTTCAGGGAGCACAGGAGGGATTGTAGCACGGTCTTGTCACCTACCCCTAACCCTTTGCATTGGAGAGCCGGGGGGCAAGTATACTCTGGGAGGGGTAGTCATCCATGATGAACAGGGGCACCATGGCAAGACAGAAAGCCAGATGAAATCTATCAGGAAAGAAGTAGCAACATGGATTGAACACCTTCCAGACATCTGCATCATATAAAAATATTTATTTAGCACCTACCATGTGTCTGTCAGTAAACTAGGGGCAGGGGGTAAAGCAGTGGGTATGCTGTATTAAATTTCTGCTCTCATAGTGTTAATTCCTCAAGAAGGGGAGAAAAAAATATGAAAATAAATATGTAGATACAGTTTAACATATTAAATGGTATGATAGAGTAGTAGGTTGTGTTCTGGGGTAACTTAGAAGGGTCACAACCTAGATTTAGGAGGTCATGCTAACACTGGTTTTTCAAAGATAGTATGAACATACACTGCTCTAAAAGCACAGATAGAGTGATTAGACTTAAACAAGAGGGCAGATATTTCATTCTAAGCCAAGGGAAAGAGGAAAGGACAGAATAGAAACAAGAAGAATTGGCTTTTATTTTCTCTGCACAGTACATTGAAGAGTCATCTGGTCAAAGCGAGGTGGAAAGAAATTGTGTTAACGGTTTGAGAGGAGTGGCACTTGGAAATAGGTGCTGTGGGGACCAGGAGAATATGCTGATCAGAGGAACACAGAAAAAAATTCCTCATTTTTGAGGGCTCTGGGGTTAAGATCTGTGTATTTACAGTGCTGCTAATCAAGATGCCCAGGAAGACTACCAGAAACAGTGAGGAGGCATCTCATAAGGGGCAATGCTATGTATTATACAATGTTAAAATAAGCGAACAAAACTGGTGAATAAAAGCTGGTACAACATTTTTTCCTAATGGGATGGTAAGGGTAGAGGGTTTTTTTCTAGATTATTTTTAACATTCATATTATATACTAGGATACACTAGGTACTCAAAGCCTTGTGAAATAAGCATTTTAGGTACACTTAAGATGTGAAAACTGAGTTTGTAGAGGTTAAGTATCCTTGCAGTCATGTGGTAAGCTAGAAGTAAAATTAGGGTGAGGTTTCAGATATCTAATTTACTCTTCTGGACTCATTTTTAACTGTGTAAAAGCATGAAAAAGACAAAAAAAAATTCTGTCATACTGTGACAAAATAAAGGCACAAGGTTTTTTCAATGGGAGATAAATTTAGCAGAGTTATTTTTCAGATTGCTTATTTTGCTTAGTGTTTCAAATACAAAAGGCACCTGCAAATCATCTCCAGGGTATTATACTCATTGTCTTCTAAGAATGCTTCTTTTCAATAGATTTGGCTGCCATTCTTCTGCTGTGTAGTCAGAAGCATATAATAATGATAATAATACCTTCCATTTATATACTGCCTTACCGTTTCTTAAGTACTTTCACATATATTATCTCATACGAACCTCAATATAGCTCACTAAACACATTCATTGATGCTTGATTTTATTCATGACTGTCATAATGACATCAGTCACACACATTCCCTTTATTCATATAGATGGTTAGCTATGAAAAGCTTTAATCAGACGAAAAGAAAGATAAAAAGTTAAAGCATTATCTGTAACTCAAAATTGCTTAATATCCTTCTTAATTTTCTTGTATCATAAAAGATGTGTCTTATTCCTCTTTAGGAAGTAGCATTATTTATATATATGCTCTTTGTTCCTAGTCTGAGTTCTCAAGATCATTAACAGAAGAGTGGCTGTATATATATATATTTATATTACAGGCCATTTTGAAAACATGATTTATAAATTTGGAACATTATATTTTAATAAGATATTGAAAAATCTGAGACTAAGATATTTTGGAGTTTTGTTTCTCCTTATAGAGGATAGCCATATTTATCCAAATTTTTAAAAAATGTGGTATATAATATTAATACTAATCAAATGATCTATTTTCAAGATTAGTACTATACTATACAGATCTCTTATTTGCATTAAAAAGAAAAACAAGACCACATTATACTTCTAATTATTCTAATTATAATTTATTCTTTCTTTAAAAAGTATCTTGAAAGAAATCTGTTTGAATTTTCAGGCTTTTTAACATTTATTTTGCATGGCATTTAACTTTTTAAGTTTTTCTCCCCTCCCTTCCTTTTTTATTAGAAAAGTTGTAAGCCCACAAAACTATCATCCATACCATACAGAATTCCCATACTTCAGCCCACCACCAACACCCTACATTGTTGTGACACTTCTATTACAAACGATGAAAGAACATCATCACAATATTTCTGCTCTCTATAGTTCAGAGCCTATACTTGATGCATTTTTTCCACAAACCATCTCATCAGGAACACCATATATTATATTGCATATTTGTCAAAGTTCCAGAGAGAACATTCTCATATTTGTATTATTAACCACAGTCCATCATCCACCACAGGGTTCACAGTATTATACAGTCCCCTATCTTGTAAAGTCCATCCAAAGTGTATACTCAGAGGCTCTCAGTTTCATCACAGAGCTGTGTTGTCATCAGCGCAGTCCACTTAAGAACGTTTTCATTACTCCAAAAGGAAAAATCCCATACCCCTATATACCTCCCATTATTAACTTTTAGCATTGATACAATACTATCTTTATCATTGCTGTAAAAACATTGCAATATTGCTATTAACTAGTCTATGTTATTTTAGTTGTATTTTTCCACACATCTCCATATTCTTAACACCTTGTAAAAGAGAAACATTCTTATAATTGTCCTATTAGCCACAATCATCATCAACCACTGAAATCACTGTTATACAGTCCTTAGATTATCCTCTAGCTTTCATTCAATTGACATTAATTTCCCTAGACTATCCTTTTCAGCCACATTCACATTTATAAATTAGCAGTATTAGTTATTGTAATGTGTTACCATCAACTCGATCAATTTCCCCACATTTACAATCCCCTTATTAAACATTCTACATACAGTTAGCATCAGCTCGCCCTTCTCAACAAACATTCTAACTCCCAGTACAATTCTATAGTTTAACTTCATGAGTTTACTCATCATATTTAGCTCATATTTGTAAGCCATACAATATTTGTCCTTTTGTGTCTGACTTATTTCACTCAACATAATGTCCTCGGGGTTCATCCATGTTGCCATATGCATCCCGATTTCATTTCTTCTTAGTATTCCATTGTATGTAAATACAGCATTTTGCTTATCCTTTCACTGGTTGATGGACACTTGGGTGGTTTTCATCTTTTAGCAATTGTGAATAATGCTGCTATGAACTTTCCCCCTTTATAATGGAAGTCCAATGTCCTTAACACTGTAAATAGAAAAAAAAATTAGACTTTCCTTTTTTTGTCCCATATTTCAGGAGAAAATATGTTTGAACTGCATCAACTAAAAAAAAAAAATCAATCTCAAATTTTCCTTCATTTATTTATTATAGTATTGGTCTTGTAGTCTTTGTATTAAATTTATAGCATGAAAAAATGATGAAACAATTGAAAGAGATGTTGATTTATCACCAAAATATCTCTTCCAAATTTTTGAATCTGTTTTTAAATACTTTAACTATTAATGAACACTATTTAAAAGAAATAATAGCCTGTACATTCAAAAAAGTATCCTTATTTATTAAATTATTTAGATCTCTTTCAAAGTTTTATTTCCAAACTATTATGTTGTTAAAATTAATCTAGGTGAGCTGGAGGTAGGTCAGAAAATGTTTAAATATAATTCCATACATTGGAAGATGGTTTTTTTCTTCAATAAACTTTATTTTTAAACAAGTTTTAGATTATAGAAAAGTTACATCAAAAGTTTGAGGGATTCCTGTGCACCACCCTCCTTCTCTCCCACATCATCACCTTTTTTTTTTAAATGTAGCAGAACATTTATTATGATGTATCTGTAAAAGCCACTCATTAAAAAACACACATTTAAAAATTGACTCACTTGTGGTAAGGACTAACATATCTACAGCAATAATCTAAAAAATAAAACCATCATTGTGACATTTATCGGTACTTCACATATCTAAAAAATACTAAAGGAGGAAACTACTAGTTAAAACTTCATTAAAGCCAAAAACGTAAGCACAAATCAGGATTAAGAAAAACTTCAGATTGTTCACATTTGCATGTATTTTTTGGCTGAATCTTCCAAGATTCCACCTATAACAAAACCACATCTCTGAATTAAAATGAATATTAAAAACATTTAAGCCTTGTGGCAAATTTACTCTACAGAAGCAAGGAAAAGAGAGTGAATAGTACCAGCAGTATATTTCTGGGAGAGAAAGCAATCACTTTTTTCCTTTAACATAAAACAAAAGTTAATAGGTCAAAAATTTAATAACACCAATCACATGTTTGCTATTCAAGAATTTGCTTTTCAAGTTGTGTCTTTAAAATTTATTCATCCATATATTTGGATTAAATTAAATTTATACATCAAAGACATTTTGCTAAGAATTCTAATCTTAAGTATAAACCATAATTTATCAAAACATAGTCCCAACAGCTTACAATAATGCTACCATTTAGACATATATGCCTCACCTTAAAAACTTATCTTACACGCAGGAGATTTGCCCTGTTTCTCCAGAATAAATGTCCTTAGGTCTAAAACTCTAAATGATAATTAAAAAAAGACTGATTCAAATAATTCATGTATGGATTTTCCATCTGGTGTTGGAGCATCATCTTTATTCTCAGTTACAGTCCTTACAGTCCCAGAAGCAGACACAATAACCATTGTTTTATTTGTTGAAGCTGTCTTCTGTTTCTCAGCAATAGCTGCACAAACAGCAACAATCTCATCGCTTTCAAAATCAGTCAGGAATTGATTTTGGTGAGAAATCCATTACTTCACTCTTTTTAATCCTCTGTGCCACTTTCTGCTGTTTCTGGAGTGCTACTGCCCAAGAAAATTCTTTCCATATTTCAGCAGGGCTCATTGGATAGAGGTGAAAGACTACTTGAAAACTGAATTTCTTCATCCATTTTGTCCTTTGGCTTTCTGTTGTCATATTGTTCTATTGTCTGCCTTCTTAACCTTTAGTTTACCCTTCCTAACAATATTCATTTCTAAACTCTTTTCCAAACCTCTTACCCTTGTTTTTGCCTTTTGGGCTGCAGCACCCCCTTTAGTATCTCTTACAAATCTGGTCTTTTGGTAACATATTCTATTGTTTTTGTTTGTCTGTGAAGATTTTGAACTCACTCTCATTTTTGAAGGACAGCTTTGCCAGATATAGAATTCTTGGCTGGCAATTTTTCTCTTTCATTACCTTAAATACATCATATCATTTTCTTCTCTCCTCCATAGTTTCTGATGAGAGATCAGTACTTAATCTTATTGAGTTTCTCTTGTATGTAATCCTTTGCTTTTATATTGCTGTTTTCAGAATCCTCTATTTATCTCTTATAATTGTCATTCTGAATTCTAGAGGTCTTGGGGTAAGTCTATTCATATTTATTCTCTTTGGTGTGTGTTGTCCTTCTTGGATTTTTTATATTTATGTCCATAATAAGGATTGGGAAATTTTCGGTCATTATTCCCTCAAATATTCTTTTTGCTCCTTTTCCATTCTCTTCTCTTTCTGGGACACCAATAATGTGAATGTTTGTGCATTTTGCAATGTTGTTCAATTCTCTGACACTCTGTTCCATTTTTTCCATTCTCTTCTCTTTCTGTTCTGTTACCTTTTTCAGTTCAAATGTTCTGTCTTCAATATCACTAATTCTGTCTTCAAGCAATTAAAACTTGTTCTTATGTGTCTCTAATATATTTTTAGTCCCATTCATCATGTCTTTCATTCCCATAAGGTCTGTTGCTTTTCTTTGCAGGATTTCAAATTCTTCTTTATGCTTTCCCAGAGTCGTCTTAATATCCTTTATTTCTTTAGTCATATTTTCTTTAAGTTCTTTGAAGTGATTTAGGAAAATTGTGTGATTATCACTGATTAATTATATTAAATTCTTTAACTCTTTAGGATATTTGGTTTATTATTTTGGCTAATGTTGAGGCATCTGAATATGTCGGTGTGTTTATTCTGATGGCTAATTTCTCTCTTTTGCCCATTTTCCCTGCCCGCAGCTCTTCTTTGATATGTGGTTCAATTTATTCTGTCTTGAAAATTGCCCAGCTTAAGTTTTCAAAATTGGGTCAAGGACTCACTAGTGGGGCACATATTTTCTTCCAGGGGTTGGATATGGACAACATGAACAGTTTATGTCCATGCAGTTTCCATTCTGGCCAGCAAATGGCTGTAGTCAGTGCATCTTGCCATGGAGGTATTTCAGTTTTTACTTTCCTGTGTTCCTTTGTGTGGCCAAATTCACTGAAGAAAAGAAGCCTGACCTCCACTCCCTTTTCCCTTGAAACAGCTGACAGGGAGGAAGATATATGGCCCCCTCAATCTGCTACAGTGAACCAGGGGTTTTACCTAAGCTTAACATCTTGGGGGTGGGGAGGTGATCCCTAGTTGTCTGCCACAGGGGCTTGGTAATTCACGTTTGTCTTTTTGGCTTCTTCATCTCTCTGGAGTTGTATAGCATTGTCCTAGTCTGCTGACTCCCAAAACAGGTCCCTTGGACAGCTTTTGGCTCTTTTCTCCATTGTTTTTGTGAGAGCATTCAGCTGTGCCTGTTAGCCCATTGCCATCTTCCCACAATTCCTTTGAATTATTCTTTATAAAGGTTAATAGGTACAATATATAAATTATTTTACTGTTATGAATTTATTAGTAGTAGGGAAAAAATCTAGCTAAGTTTTAGTCACTGGTAAAATTAGAAAGATTTTGATAAGCTCTTATAATCATGTCAAAATTATATCAAAAATTATGTGCAAGTAACCAAATAATGAACCATGTCATAAACAGACTCAGTGTACTCTAAACTCTTTCTTCATTTCCAGATTCATTTGTGTTTAAGTTCAGTTGTTTTCCTCAATGTTAGTCATTTAATTATTAGTCAATCTTTCTCCATACTTTTAAATTCATATAAGGTAATGGGGTAGTTTGTGAAAAAAGGTATATGTGTAGAATCTTTTCGCTACCCAGATTTTTATCTTTTCTTTGAAAAATAAAGGAATAATTTAGTATTTTTAAATAGCCTGCTGCCTATCTATGAGATAAAAAAAAACAAAATGGGCCAAACTTGATATTTTCAAATAGGTATTGGGTGGTGAAAGTCAATGCCAAAAAGAATGGTAAAGTAGATATAGTGAAAGATGGAATTTTTAAAGTGATAAGAGACAAAAATCTTTGTACTTTGTGGGTAATGTGTATAAAATATTGCAGTGTGTATGTTTGGGAAATAGATGAGGAAAATTAGCTGCTGCCGTATGTTCTTATTCTGTTAATCTATTTAAACCCTTGTATAAAGGAATAGACTTAGATATCTTTTTTAAAAATTATGAGACCTCCTTCTCATTGAGGCATCTGGTTAATGTCTAAGTTTAAACAATGAGAATTATTTCTTTGGTCAAATCCTTCCATTGTTGTTCTGTTATTTATTTTTTTAGCTGTAAGAAGCAGACTCATATATGAATTATTTTAATAGTTTTCATTAGATCTTTATCTGTTGTTTGTCAATGTGTAGATATATTCAGCCACCTCTTCTTTGGATCTGTGCTTCGTGTGACTTAGAGATGTGTATTAATTTCACTGGATTGATTATTAATACAATTAAAAATTTGTTTGCTTTAGAACTATTCCAAAAAGACAGATTTCATCAGTAAAAAAGTGCCCACTTTCTTGATAAATACTCCTTATATTTTTAATATATTTTCTCCTATTTATTTTGTCACAAGTTTTGAAAAACATATTGCAGGAACAGGTTTTAGTTCCCAGAACTTAAAATACATTTTCCTCAGGACTTGAATGAGGAATACTCAGAAATATTCACAGTCAATAATTTGCAGTCAATAATTTGAAGAATTTATATGTTATAAATATATATATAACTTCCATGCTATCACATTCATTTCTGAAATAATACATTGTGAAACATTTATGGAATAGTGTAGACTTCTGAATGGAAAAAATATGAACACATGAAATTTCATAGTTAACATAAAGGTACTTCTCTCAAAATCTCAGTTCCGCAGACTAGCACATTAGGCATCTTTGTATATAGCATCAATTTCTCAGTAACTGGGCTGCTGCCCAGATCAAGGAAAAATTGATCTGATCTTTCATAAACTGGTGTATTAGTCAGCCAAAGGGGTGCTGATGCAAAGTACCAGAAATCTGTTGGCTCTAAAAAAGGGTATTTATTTGGGGTAAAAGTTTACACTTACAAGGTCCTAAAGAGTCCAACTCAATGCTGTTTTCTCACCAAGTCAGTTGACACGAGTTGAAGCAAGATGGTGGACAATCTGTCTGTTCTCTCCTTCCTTCTTCCTTTTAAGGCTTTGTGGACCCAGTTTATTCTGATCTCAGATGTAGGCTGGCATAGGATTCATCTCTCTTCCTGGGTCTTTAGCTTCTGGGTCTTCTCCTTTCTGTTAAATGGCAGGACCAAGTTTTCTCCTTTTCTGTGTCTATGGAGCTCTCTCTTCCTGTGTGTGTCTGTTTGTATCAGCCCACCAAGGGAACTCAACCTTGAATTATGCCCTATTGACATGGTCAAATTAAGCCCTAATTTTAACAGATAATTTAATCAAGACATGTCGGCAGAATCTAAGGCTTTCAAAGGGTATCACACCCAGAGGAATAGATTAGTTTACAAGCAAAATCTCTCTTTTGGGGATTCATAAATAATCTCAAACTGCCACAACTGGCTTCCAACATATTTTAATTCCTCTGCCCCTTAAGATGCTGACTTCCTGGGGATTTCATCTAACCAGCCTGAACATTTTGCAGATTCATTTGTCCCCTCAAAGTCCCACTCACACAAATCTATTTTTTAATGGGCTTTTGTTGAAGATTTGGAAGTAACAGAAGAGGATTTCAAACAATAAAATAAAATGAAAACTTAAAAATCACCACACTAAAATGTTATCAGTTGTTCCTGGATGTAGGAAATTCTGTTGTCAGGCTCTAACTTTTGCATCCCATCTTCACTGACCTCCAAATTCTTGAATTCCATTACTTTCTTGTGTAGAGTTGTCTAGCTCTCCACTCTCACCTACTCTAGGTTCAGAAGCAATTTTTACACTACTCGAAACTAATTAAGGTGCTCTGCTAAACAAAGGGCTATTTATTTTGGGTCCTTCCCCCATGCTTTCTGCATGGCAGAAAGCTTGATATTCATTTCTTTCATTTATAAAATTCTAAAACTGGTCTCCCTCTGTTTCAATCTTTGAAAATGGTGAAGATTTCCTTTCTCTCTTTTCAAAGGAAGCTCATGAGGTTTTACTCTACAATGCTTTCTTGCTGTTGCACAGGCCTTAATATCAGGCATACTGTTTGCATAGATTTGGGAAATTTACATAACTTCTCTGAGCTTTTGCTTCTTTCTCAGTAAAACAACCAACTTCGGAAGATTTTGATTAGCTAGAAAAGCTGAATATAAAATAGGAACTCAACAATACTACCCCTCTCTCTCTCTCATTAGCAGAGGTGTAATTTTACTAATTGAAAACCCTAGTTTTTTCTTCCTACACATTTTATTCCTAATTTCCCAAATGCACAGGCTGTCCTTATTCACAGTACAACAAATTACTGAACTAACCCAATAGCCTGAGATGTTGCCTCTGTCAGCTTTTATTCTTATCTTCCTTGATTACTTGGAGCCAGCTTGTGGTCTCTTCATGCAAACTCTCACAGCAGCTCTGAGATTTTTAAATTTTTCTGGTAGACTTCAACTTTTCCCCCTCTTTCTATGAAAAACCTTCATTTCCTTCCTCTTTCTCTTATTTCTATTTCTTACAGGTGAATCTCTAAGGCACATCTCTTAGGCATGGTAATTTGTAATTACTATCAGATGTAAATTCTGGATTAATTATTCCCACAACATGCCCCTATAGGCTCATGAGTATTATATTTAGATCATTAGTCTTGTTCCTAAGACAATTCTGGTAAAATTTAGTGTTCCATCCTTTGTGCAGAGTTTCAGTTATACCCAATTTTCGATGAGGAGTTTGACTAAGGTTTAAGGATTGAATGGCTCATAATTATTTCCATTTGCCCCTCAGTAAGACCTGGCTAGCACACATTGTCTTACTTTATACTCACATGGTATAGTTTGAGGCTAATATTCTCTTTTTCTCATATTTAAAAATTGAGAGTGATTTAGGGGATCGTAGAGACTTATTTTTAAAAATAGAAGCATATGATTAATATATCCTAGCAAGTTTCCTTGGATTATTATTTTATCAAATTCTTAGCTAAACATAACCAAGTTAATGCTGGAACCATTAAAACTTTGCCACAAAATCAGAAATTTCTGGGTAACTCAAAAATTATGGGTTAAAAAGCCAACTGTAGCTGGGACTTTCCTTGGAAAAGAGTTACCCTTTGGAGCAGAGGCACATTCACCATTCTCTTGCCATTCTTTCACCAAAAGAAGTTAATACAGTAATTGACTAACATGAAAAACAAAAATATAAAAAGAAGACCCCAGTGGTGTGCTTGAGCTGACTAACGAGAACGAACTGTTCATCACTTCCCAACTCTGTGTTCAGTGAGATCAAGTTAGTAGGTAGAAATCAATGCTGGGTAGCTTGAAATTAGCAAAATCTACACACCAGGTTTGCTTGCTTTTAGTCGTTTCAATAGGCAGTTGTTAATCATTGACCTGTGAACCAATGACCTTAAGAGACAGGCATGTAGGTTTTTAGGAATCATGTCATAGGAGTGTGTTCCAGCTTTGTTTTTACATTCTCTCTGCAATAAGTCTTCTGGTCCCTGCTGATGAGGAGTAAGCAATCCCAGAGAGGTATTCTAAAGGGAAATGCAACTTTTCTGTGACTGTAGAGAGTTCTCAGAGAGATGGTAGATCAGAGAGCATAGCTGGATATTGTGACTCTGGTTGTTAAAATGCTTGTGGTTGTATTTTGGTGGAAAGGAATATATATATGCCCTCACATTTCACCAGTCTTGACTCACTTTATTTATATATATATATTTTTATGTATATGATATTTATATATATATATGTCCTCACATTTCACCAATCTTGACTCTATTTATATATATATGATATATGTATATATATATAATATATATATGATATATAAATATATATATATGATAAATAAAGTGAGTCAAGACTGGTGAAATGTGAGGACATTAGCACAGATCAGAGAGAGGAAAAGATCTATATAAAAAAATCCACATTTGCCTTGCTTTGGCTTTTTGTTAGTTGTGATAAAAATCTATGTGGTTCTCTCAAAGTATAAGCTTGAATTCTAGAAGCATTGGCTCCTGTCTCTGGCTTCTAAATGGTAGCAGTCACTCACGGTGATAAATGTACCAGTATGAATGACTAAATTGTTTGTGATCTAATCATATAGTTGGTAAATTATTAAATTTCCTACAGTGCTGGAAATAGAGGAAGGGTTCAGTATAAGATAGCTACAGATTGGTGCCAATGCCAGCTGCCCAGCTGATCTGTCTCATCTGGCGTTGATTGTCACTTTGTTCTTGTGCCTCAGCAATGCTTTCTCTTCCCATTCTAATGCCCTATGTGGTACCTCTGGGGAAACTTAACTATGCATACTGCAAGATAATTTTCTTGAAAAAATCATTATCATCTATCACTTCTCTGCTCATTTATTTCCTGTTCATTCAGGAATAGTTTTCAAGAACCTTCAGTGTTCCTAGGCAATCTTTTTCCATTTGAATCTTCCATTCTAGTCATACCTGTCTACTTACTGTCTCTGTAACTTTTATTATAACCTGGCTCCCTCAATAGTACTACCTCCTATCCATTTATCTAATACTCTCTTTAAAAGTTTTCCTCAGACCATTTCTTTTTAACTTTTTAAGCATTTCATGTTTTAGAGTATTGTAGTTATTTTTTAAATAAAATTTTATTGAAGTATATCATTCGTACATGAACATAAATAAACAATAATGTATAGTAAAATTTGTGAATTTACAAAACAAACATATCTTCATACAAGGCTCCTATACATCTACCCAATACCAACCCCTTACATTGTTGTGAAACATTTTTTGCAAACTATGAAATGGCATTGTCAAAATATTATTACTAACTATAGCCCATATCTAACTTTTGGTGTATTTCCCCCCCAACCCACCAATTATATTACTAATATAATATTATAATTAATAGTAAATTAATATCTTACATTACTATTATATATTTGCTATTTTTCAGGAGAAAACATTTTCATATTTGTCATGTTAACCAGTATTCATCTTTTACCACTGGATTCTGTGTTATATGTTTCATGCTTTGTACAGTCCATTCAAAGTGTACACTCGGTGGCTGTCATTTTCACCAAGGGTTGTGCTGATATCACCTCAGTCAAATTTAGAATGTTTTCATTACTCCAAAAGGAAAAATCCCATACCACCTTATACTCCTCTATTTTTGACCCTTAGTATTGAAAAATTATCTTCTTGCCATTGTAACTAACTATTACAATATTACTGTTAACTGTCATACATAAGTTACATTAATTATAGTTTTTCTGTGTATCACCATATTATAAACACTTTGTAAAAGAAAAGCAATCTTATATTTTTATTGTTAATCACAATCTTCATCTACCACTGAAATCACTATATTATACATACCCTAGATTATTCACTAGTTTCCTTTCAATTGACATTTATATCCATGGACTATCCCTTTCAACCATAATCACATTATAAATTAACAAATGTAATACTCACTAGAATATTTTCTCATCAACTCTATTCAGCTCCCATTCTTAACCCACCTTCTATTTTCTTGTAACCTCTATTCTAGAGTTTACCTCTAAAGTTTACATATCATACTTAGTTCTTATTAGTGAGACCATACAATATTTGTCCTTTTGTATCTGGCTTATTTCACTCAACATAATATCCTCAAGGTTCATCCATGTTGTCATATTTATCTGATTTGATTTCTTCTTACAGCTGAATAGTTTTCCATTGTATATTTTACCACACTTAGTTTATCCATTCATCAGTTGATGCACACTTGGGCTGTTTCCATCTTTTACCAGTTGTGAATAATGCTGCTCTGAACATCAGTGTGTAAATGTCAGTTTGTATCCATGTTTTCAGCTCATCTGAATATATTCCTAGTAATAGGATTTCTGGATCATACAGCAGTTCTGTATTCAGCTTCTTGAGGTACCACCAAACTGTCTTCCATAAAAGCTGCACCATTCTACATTCCCACCAACAATGATGGAATGTTCTTTCTCCACATCCTCTTCAGCACTTGTAGTTTTCTGGGTTTTCTGGGTTGTCCCCCACCCATGGCCATTCTATAAGGTGTAAAATGATATCCCATTGTAGTTGTAATCTGCATTTCCCTACTAGCTAGTGATTTCAAATATTTTTTTCATGTGATTTTTTGGTTATTTGTATTTCCTCTTTGGAGAAATATTTATTCAATTCTTTTACTCATTTTTCAAAATGACTTTTTTTTTTTGAAGTACCAGGGCCAGGGATTAAATTTAGGACCTCATAAGTGGGAAGCCAGGACTCAACCACTGAGCAACATTGGCTCCTCAGTTGGTTTTTTCATTTGTTTGTTTGTTTTTGTTTTTTTTTAGATGGCACCACGGACTGAACCTGGGACCTCCCACGTGGGAAGTAGGTTCTCAACTACTTGAGCCACATCTGATCCCTGGGTTGCTTGACTTTTTATTGTTGAATTGTATGATCTCCTTATATAACATAGATATCAAACCCTTATTGGATATGTGATTTCCAAATTTTTCTCCCTTTTAGTCAGCTGGCCTTTTACTTTCTTGACAAAGGCTTTTTGTTTTTTAAAGATATATTTTATTTATTTCTCTCCCCTTCTCCCTATTGTCTGCTTTCTGTGTCCATTCACTGTGTTCTTCTGCATCTGCTTGCATTATCCGGTGGCACTGGGAAACTGCGTCTCTTTTTTTGTTGCATCATCTTGCTGTGTCAGCTCTCTGTGTATTCAGTGCCACTCCTGGGCAGGCTGCACTTTCATCACATGGGGCAGCTCTCCTTGTGCATGGGGCGCCCCTACACAGGGACACCCCTGTATGGCATGACACTCTTGTGCATGGAAGCACTGCGTGTGGGCCAGCTTATTACACGGTTGACAAAAGTTTTTGAAGAACAAAAGTGTTTAATTTTGAGGAGGTTCCATTTATCTAGTTTTTTCTTTTGTTGCTTTTGTTTTGGGTATAAGGTTTAAGAAATTACCACCTACCACAAGATCTTGAAGATTTTTTCCTATATTTTCTTCCAAGAGTTTTACGGTTGTTGATTTTTATTAGGTCCTTGATTGATTTTGAGTGAATTTTTGTGTAAGGTGTAAGATAGGGGTCCTCATTCTTTATTTTGGGTATGATATCTAGTTCCCCCAGGAACATCGGTTTAACAGCCTTTTCTAGTCCAGCGGGATATACTTGACAGTCTTGTCAAGTTCACTTGACCATAGATGTGATGGTGTATTTCTGAATTCTTGATTCAGTCCATTGGTCAATATATTTATCTTTATGTCAGTACCATTCTGTTTTTAGCACTGTAGCTAAGTATTTTGTTTTAATGTCAGGAAGTGAGAGTCCTTCAACTTCATTCTTTTTAAAGATATTTTGGGCTATTTGGGGCCCCTTACCCTTCCAAATACATGTAATAATTGGCTTTCTCATTTCTACAAAATGGCTACTGGGAATTTTAATGGGATTACATTGACTCTTTAAATCAGTTTAGGTAGAACTGACATCTTAACGATATTTGTTTTTCCAATCCATGAACACGAATGTCCTTCTGTTTATTTTAGGTCTACTTTAGTTTTTTTTTAGCAATGTGTTGTAATTTTCTGAATACAGGTCATTTATGTCTTTGGTTTAGTTTATTCGTAAATATTTGATTCTTTTAGTCGCTGTTATAAGTGATATTTTTTTCAAACTTCCTCCTCAGATTGTTCATCAGTAGTATGTAGAAACAATAAAGATTTTTGCACATAAAACTTGTATTCTGCCACTTGCTGAACTTGTCTATTAGTTCTAGAAGCTTTGTTGAGGATTTTTCAGGATTATCTACCTATAGAATCATATCATCAGTGAATAGCAGCAATTTTGCTTCTCTCTTTCCTATTTGGGTGAATTTCTTTCTTTATTTTGCCTAACTGTTCTAGCTAGATCTTCTAAAACATTATTGAATAACAGTGGTGACCTTGGGGATCCTTGATTTGTTCCTGATCTGAGGGGGAAAGCTTTCAGTCTTTCACCATTGAGTACAATGCTAGCTGTGGATTTTTCATATATGCACATAACCATGTTGTGAAGTCTTCCTCTACTCCTATCTGTTGGAGAGTTTTAATCAAGTAAGGATGGTGTATTTTGTCAAATGCCTTTTCTGCATCAATTGAGAAGATTATGTGATTTTTCTTCTTCAATTTGTTTATTTTTAAAATTTTTTAGTGTGGTACATTCATTGCACTTGATGGATATATTTTGGAGCACTGCTACACAGCATGGATTAAGGTTTATGTTGTAGTTTACACTCTTTCCCAGTCCATTCAGTGAGTTATGGCAGGATATGTAATGTCCTGCATCTGTCCCTGCAATATCATTCAGGACACTCCAAGTCCCAAAAATGCCGCCATATCACACTCTTTTTCACTCTCTCTGGCTTCAGCAAGTCCCGTGGCCACTGTCTCCAAATCGATGTAATTTCTTCCATTGCTGGAGTCACAATAATTCTACAGTAAAACACCAGTAGGTCTATTCTAATCCCTATTTTATTCCTCCATCTTGAGGACCCTGGCATGGTGATACCCACTCCATCTCTAAATCGAGAGGCAGCTTAGATCCTACCTGGCTGATGGGTGGGATTCTCCTGCTTGCAGTTGTAGACTCTCTCAGTTCCCTGGTGTGGTGGTTGACCATCCTCACCTCCTTGTTAGCTGACCTGGGTAAGTCCAAAAAATTGGAGAATAGGTGTTGCAACTCTGCTGAGGCTCAGGGCTCAGCTGACACATGGACAGTCCAGAGATTCAAGTCTCCTGGGCATACACCAACCCCAGCACCAACCACAGGTTCAGATGACAGAAGAGGCTTGTGTACAGAAGTCACATCCAAGTCCAATTCCATCACACTCAGGAGCACAAATTCCAATGTAGGGTCCACTGGCAAGGCACTAAACTCCAGAGCCATCTGCCATGACTTTAGGACCTGGGTGTCTTTGTAGCCCTCAGGAGCACCCTACATGGGATTGCATCTATTTTGGCTGTCTCTGGAATCCTGCTGAGATGTGCATAAGTGCTACCCCTCTGATGATCTCCTGACTCATTTTGAAGTCTCTTAGCCATATAAACTCATTTGTCCTTACCATTTCCCCCTTTTATTCAAGGTCTATTTCTAGTTGCATCACCAGCTGGTGCTTGGTAGTAATCCCATGGCACCAGGGATGCTCATCCCTGGGAGTCATGTCCCATGCTGGGGGGAAGGTAATGCATTTATATGCTGATTTTGGCTCAGAGAGAGACCACATTTGAACAGCATGGAGGTTCTCAGGAGGTAACTCTTAGGCACCCTGCGACACTAGGCCAAGTTGAGGCACAACAGGCTCATAAGCATAGTCATCAGTATCAAGGGCCCATTATTGGACCATTCTTCTTCACTGGTCTTTGCCCTTGCTGTTGGGGGATTGTTGCTGTTCCACTGGGGAATGCAACAGAGCTCCGCAGGATGTGAATTTAGCACTCCCTCAGTTGTGTGAAACTACCCACTATGTCAATACTCAATGAACATCCAAACATATCTATATACCCTATTTGCATGCCCTGGAGAACTCCCTACCACCCATGCATTCCCTATCAATGACACCCCACACCAATGCTCCTAACCTGCCATAGTTGAACCCCTCTGTGATACAAAACTTCTTAAAAAATGAAGCTTAATATATTGCCAAATACAATTAACTGGAAAATGAAATAGCAATGATAGGTTTAAAGATAAGAAACAAAATACATAATAATTTAGAAAAACTAAAATAAAGTAAAAAATAAATTGGGGTATTAAAAAATGAAAAAAATCATAAAATTGTTTTTGACATTTTGCCTTTCATCACTGTAATAGGTGTTGCCCTATATGTATAGTGGCAAGGCAATCTCTTCCTTTTCTTCCTCAGTGTCCTACAAAATTTTTTTTATGTCTTCAAAAAATTTTAGATCACAGTAAAGTCATATATAGAATGTAGTGGACTCCCATATACCCAACAGCCTCCCTCTTTCCCCTTCTCCCCTAAAAATGGTCTTTTTACACGTGAATGTTACATTTGCTACAACTGATATACAAATATTAAAATATAGCTACTAACCATGGTTACATTATGGTTTACATTATGATTTACATTTTAGATGGCATACTTTTATAAATTTTTGGCTACATTATGATTTACATTATGGTTTGCATTTTAGACTATACACTTTTATAAATTTTGGGTGAAATTTAGCATGGCCTGTATCCGTCAGTACAAGATCATGGGGAACACTTCCATTGCCCCTCCCCAGTTACCTCCTCTTCCTTCTATTCTATTCCTCTCACCCCTTCGCTCAGGGCCAACAGTGACAACCAAGTTTCACTGCTTGAAGGACAAGATTCATAGATACTTGCAACAATGCTGGGAACTTGACACACTAGTCTGTCCTCCACAACTGGGAGTCACTCATGCTCTCGAGAGACATCCTGCCTTCTGTTTGAGAACATCAGGCCTCCCCAGGATGGGGGTACAACATCTTCCCATTCATTGTATGGGTCTCCACCCACTGACATAATGCACTATGACAAAATGAGCACTTTCACACTCTCTAGAAGCCTGCCCAAGGTGCACCCTGTGCCAGATGCCCCCTATCAAACATCTCAAATCAGTAACCCTTCCTTATTATATTTTCTAAAGGGTTTTTTTTTCAACATTATAATTTCAACCAAATACCTGACAATCTCCTGTGCTTACCTGTTTCCCCCAACTTTCCTGCCAATTCCATGGACCATCTGACCCATCCTCCCAGTTCTAGACCCCCTCAAGCCTGCAAAGCCCTACCCAATAGTATCCCTATACCTCTGTCATATCCCTTCACTGCACAACTACTTATCTCTATCATAGATTTGGCCTTTGTGGGTGTTGGTTCACAACCTTTTTCTCCCCCCCTATTTCCTGTAAGCCTATCTTCAAGTCTGTAGCTCTCTGGGACAGTTTGATTTGCTTAATTTATATCAGAGAGGTTATGTAGTATTTTTCCTTTAATGTCTGGCTTACTTCACTCAACATAGTGTCCTCAAGATTCATCCATGTTATCCCATGTGTTAGTGCGGTCACCCCTCGGGCTGAAGTGTGGTTTGCTGGCCTGGCGGGGGAGCAGCCGCGGCAGGCCAAGCCGCTGCCCCCATAATAGGGTGGCTGGTCGGACTCATCGCCACCCCTGAAGGGAGCTCGGCATGGGCGCAGAGTGCCCTCGGGTCTCCCCTTCTCGGCAGCCATGCTTCCGCGGCCGCCCCTCCTCCCGGATGGCGCCACACGATGCCTGTGGGGCGGCACCCTTCTTCTTCTTTCTCCCTGCGCAGGCGCAGGGCGGAAAATTCCAGTCTGCCCTTTTCCCCTCCCCCGACAGCAGCAACAGCCAGGCGTGGGCGGGAAACTCAAGTCTGCCCTCCACCCCAGCAACAGCAGCCACCAATCCCTAAACCCTGTCCCTTCCCCCAGCAACAGCGACAGCCAATCCCTAACCACCACCCCTCCCCCGTCCAGTACCGCCCACTGACCTTTCGCCGGCAACCAATCAGAACAGGGCGTGGCTTCGACCAATCAGCCTTCCCCAGCCCCTATAAAACTGTTGCCTCTCCCTCAGTAAAGGGGACCTGCGTGTTTACCTCGTCTCCGCAGTAGTTCTTCTGCCGTGCGCCCTCCAGTCCTGAGAGCCCCCGACAAGGGCCTGGCCTCCCTTGTCCCCAGTTCGTCGCCTGCTTCTCCGGGCGACCCCTTCGTCGCCGGCTTCGCCGGGCGACCCTGTCAGCCGAACCGCGCAACCCCTGTGAGACTGACCCCTTGTCTGCTGCCGGACCGACCCCTCGTCCCAAGTGGGACTGACCCCTCGTCCCAAGCGGGACCGACCCCTCGTCCAAAGCTGGACTGACCCCTCGTCCGCAGCCAGACCCCACCTCTACCGACCGAGCAAGCCGCCGCATGTTAGTACTGTATTTCTTCTTATAGCTGAGTATCCCACTGCATGTATATACCACATTTTGTTTATCCATTTATCTGTGTATGGGCATTTGGGTTGAATCCAACTTTTAGCAATGGTGAATAATGCCAATATGAACACTGGTATGCATATATCAGTTTGTGTCCTTGTTTTCAGTTCTTCTGGGTATATAGTCATCACTGGAATTACTGGGTCATATGACAAATCTATACCTAGTTTTTTGAGGAATCACCAAACTGTTCTCCAAAATGGCTGGATCCTTCTACATTCCCACAAGTAGTGATGAGGGTTCCCATTCCTCCACATCCTCTCCAACAATTGTAGTTCTCTGCTTTTTTAATGGCCACCAGTCTAGTCAGTTTAAGATTGTATCTCATTGTAGTTTTGATTTGCATTTCCCTAATAGCTAGTGATGTCAAGCATCTTTTCATGTACTTTTTAGCCATTTGTATTTCTTCTTTGGAGAAGCATCTGTTCAAATCTCTTGCCCATTTGTTAATGGGTTGTCTGTCTTTTTATTTTTGAGATAAAGGATTTCTTAATATATGCTGGATATTAGGCTCCTATCAGATATATGGTTTCAAAATATTTTCTCCCCTTAGGTAGGCTGTCCTCTCACTTTCTTGATAAACTCCTTTGAAGTACAAAAGGTTTTAATTTTGATAAGGTCCCATTTATCTGTTTTATCTTTTGCTGCTCATGTTTTGGGTGTGAAGTTCATGAAGCCATTTCCTATTATAAGGTTCTGCAGATGCTTCTTTACATTATCTTCCAAGGTTTTTATGGTCTCAGCTCTTATATTTATATCTTTGATCCATCTTGAGGTGATTTTTGTATAAGGTGTGAGATGGTGTTCTCTCATTCTTTTGCATAAGGATAATCAGTTCTCCAAGCACCATTTGTTGAAGAGGCCATTCTCACTCAATTGAGTGGGCTTGGTGGCCTTGTTGAAAACCAGATGACTGTATATATGAGAATCTATATCTGAATTCTCAATTCAGTTCCATTGGTCAGTATGTGTATCTTTGTGCCAATACCATGCTGTTTTGACCACTATAGCTTTGGGGTTTGTTTTAAAGTCAGGTAGTGTGATTACTCCAATTTCATTTTTCTTTTTCTTCTCTTTTTCTTCATTTTTCTTTTTCAATATGTCTTTGGCTATTCGAGTCTCTTTCCCTTCCAAATAAATTTCATAGTTGTCATTTCTGGTTTATTAAAAAATGTTGTGTTGATTTCTATTGGAATTGCATTAAATCTGTAGATCAGTTTGGGTAGGATAGACATCTTGATGATATTTAATTTTCCTATCCATGAACAGGGAATATTATTACATTTATTTAACTCTTCTTTGATTTCCTTTAACTGTGTTGTGCAGTTTTCTGGGTATAAGTCTTTCACATATTTAGTTAAATTTATTCCTAGGTATTTGATTTTTTTATGTACTATTGTAAATGGTATTTTTTTTCTTGATTTCTTCCTCAGTTTGCTCATTATTGGTGTACAAAAATGCTACTGACTTTTGCACATTAATCTTATAACCTGTGACTTTATTGAACTCAATTATAAGTTCTAGGAGCCTGGTTGTAGATTTTTCAGGGCTTTCTATATATAGGATAATTTCATCTACAAATAGGTAAATATTGACTTCTTCCTTTCCAATTTGGATGCTTTTTATTTCTGTTTCTTCCCTCAGTGCTCAAGCAAATAGTTCTAACACAATGTTAAATAGGAGAGGTGATAGTGGGCATCCTTGTCTTGTTCCTCAGCTTAGAGAGAAAAATTTTAGGATTTCACCATTGTAAATGATGTTAGCTGTGGATTTTTCATATATACTCTTTACCATGTTCAGAAAAGTTCCTTTTATTCCTATCTTTTGCAGTGTTTTATAGGGTGTTTTATTTTGTTGAATGCTTTTTTTGCAGCTATAGATATAATCATGTGATTTTTTTCTTTTAATCCATTTATGTGGTGTAGTACATCAATTGATTTTCTTATGTTGAACCATTCTTGCATACCAAGGATGAAACCCACTTAGTCATGGTGTATAATTTGTTTTATGTGTTCTTGAATACAATTAGCAAATACTTTGTTAAGGATATTCACATCTAGGTTCATCAGAGAGATTGGTCTATAATTTTCCTTTCTTGTGGTGTCTTTGTTTGGATTTGGTATTAGAGTAATTTTGGCATCATAGAATGAGTTAGGCGATCTTCCTTCTATTTCGATTTTTTTATAGCATTTAAGCAAGATTGGTGTTAGTTCTTTCTGGGATGTATGGTAGAATTCAACTGTGAAGCTGTTTGTTCCTGGACTCTTCTTAGTTGGGAGGTTTTTAATGATTGATTCTATCATTTTATTTGTGATTGGTTTGCTGAGGTGATCAACTTCTTCTTTCATCAATGTAGGCTGCTTGTGTGTTTCTAGGAATTTGCCCATTGTCAGCATATAGTTTTCAAAGTATCCTTTTGATTCTCTTTATTTCTGTGGGGTTGGTGGTGATATCTCATTCCCATTTCTTCTTTTGTATATTTGCATTTTCTCTCCTTTTTTATTTGTTAATCTAGCTAAGGTTTGTCAATTTTATTGATCTTTTCAAAGAACCAGCTCTTGGTTTTGTTTATTTTTCTAGTGCTTTCTTATTTTCTCTTTCATTTAGTTCTGCTCTGATCATTGTTCTTTCTTTCTTTCTTCTTCCTTTGGGGTTAGTTTATTGTTTTTTTACTAATTCCTCCAAGTGTGCAATTAGGTCTGCAATTTTAGCTCTTCTTTTTTGATATATGAATTTATGGCTATGAATTTCTCTATCAGTACAGCTTTTGCTGCATCCCATACGTTTTGATATGTTATGTTATTTTCATTAGTTTCAAGGTAGTTACTAATTGCGTTTGAGATTTCCTCCTTGACCCACTGTTTGTCTAACAGTGTGTTGTTAACTTCCATATCTTTGTGCCCAATTAGGTTGTCTGGCTCTTGCATATTTCCAGCTTCTTCCCATTGTGGTTAGAGAAATTATTTTGTGTGATTTCAATCTTTCCAAATTCACTGAGATTTTCTCTGTGGTCTAGCATGTGGTCTATCTTGGGAAATGATTTATGGGCACTTGAGAAGAGTGTATATCCTGCTGTATTTGGGTGTAGTGTTCTGTACCTATTAGTTCCAGATCCTCTAATATATTATTCAAAGTCTTTGTTTCTTTAGTGATTCTCTGTCAAGATGTTCTGTCTAATGGTGATAATGGTGTATTAAAGTCCCCTGCTATAATTGTAGAGGCATCTCTTTCTCTACTTCATTTTCCCAGTGTTTGCCTCATGAATTTTGAGGTGCCTGGTTAGGTGCATAAATGTTTATGATTTTTCTTCCTTCTTGAAAGATTACCCCTCTTACTAATATAGTGTCCATCTTTGTCTTTCACAATAGTTTTGCATTTAAAGTCTGTTTTGTCCAATATTATTATACTTACTCCTGCCCTTTTTTGGTTATTGTTTGCTTGTAAGATTGTTTTCCAGCCACACATGTTCAACCTTCTTGAATCCCTTGGTCTAAATTGGGTTTCTTATGGACAGCATATAGATGGGTCATAGTTCATTGTCCATTCTGTCAATCTGTGTCTCTTGGCTGGTGAGTTTAATCCCTTAACATTTAGTGTTATTACTCTCAAGGAATTACATTAACCATATTTTCTTTGGATTTGTGTATGTCATATGTTGTTTTTATTTCTCTTATTGTCTTTTTAGTTGTTCTTATACTCTCCTCCATCTCTGACTCTGCTGTTTTTTTCCTTTCAACCTGCAGAACTCCCTTTCGCATTTCTTGAAGGACCAGTTTCTTATTGGCTTACTCTCCTAGTTTCTGTTTATCTGTGAATATTTTGAACTCTCCATCATTTTTGAATGCCAGCTTTGTTGGATAGACTATTCTTGGCTGGAAATTTTTTTTTTTTAGTACCTTGACTATGCCATACCACTGCCTTCTTGCCTCCATGGTTTCAGATGAGAAATCAGCACTTAATTTTGTTAAGTTTCTCTTGCATGTGATGGATCACTTTTCTTTTGCTCTCTTCAGTATTTTTCTCTTTGTCTTGAGCATTGGATAATTTGACAAGTATATGTCTTGAAGTAGACCATTTGGGATATACTGTTTGGGGTGTACTATGCTTCCTATACATGTACATCCATCTCCCTCAATAGATTTGGGAAATTTTCACCCATTATATCCTTCAGCACGCATCTTTCCCCTTTCCCTTCTCTTCTCCTTCTGGGATGCCTATAATGCATATGTTTGTGCATTTTGTGTTGTCATTCAAATCCCTAAGGCACTGCTGTATTTTTTCTATCTTTTTATCTATCAATTCTACTGTTTGCTTTCAGATGTGCTGTCTTCCACATCAATTCTTTCCTTTGCCTGTTAAAATCTGCTGTTATTTGCTGATAGTGTATTTTTTCTTCTTTATTTTCTTTTAAATGTTACATTAAAAAATATGAGGTTCCCATATACCCCCCACTCCACCCACACCACCCCTCCCACATCAACAAACTCTTCCATCATTGTGGCACATCCGCTGCACCCAGTGAATACATTCTGGAGAACCACTGCAGCACATGGACAGTGGTCCACATTGTAGTCCACACTCTTTCCCAGTCCACCCAGTGGGCCATGACAGGACACACAACATCCAGCATCTATACCTGCAGCACCACCTAGGACAACTCCAAATCCTGAAAATGCCCACACACCATATCTCTTCTTCCCTCTCCTGACCATCAGCAGCCACCATGGCCACCCTCTCCACTACTACAATTTCTTCCCTTACTAATCACAATAGTTCCTCAGCAGAACACCAGTAAGTTCACTCTAATCCATACTCTATTCCTCCATCTTGTGGACCTGGGATGGCTATGTCCAGTCCCCCTCTACATCAAGAGGGGGTTTAGATTCCACATGGATGATGGATGCAATTCTCCTGCTTGCTGCTGTAGGCACTCTTGGCTCCCTGGTGTGGTGATTGACCCTCTTCATCTCCCTGTCAGCTGGCCAGGGTAAGTCCAAGAAACCAGAGGGTAGGAGCTGAAAGTCTGCTGAGGCCCAGGGCCTGGCTGTCACATGGACAGCTCAGAGATTCAGGTCTCCTGAGTATACATCAACCCAAATACCAACCACAGGTCCAGTAAATGTAACAGAAGAGGCATGTGTAGAAAGGCTATATCTGAGTCCAACTCCATCACACTCAGGGACACAAACTCCAAATTAGGGCCAACTGACATGGCCCTGAACTCCAGAACCATCTGCCTTCACCATAGAACCTGTGGGTCTCTGCAGCCCTCAGGAGGACCTGCACCTGAGTTTCCATCTACCTTGACTGTCTCTGGTACCCTGCTGAGGCATGCATAAACATCACCCCCTGATGACCTCCCATCTCTTTTTTGGAGACTCTTAGCCATATAAACGCACTTGTCCTTTCCATTTCCCCCTTATTATCCAAAGTCAAAAAGCAGTTTTTAACACCTGATATTACATGTAGGCTGAGATATTCTGCCGGTCTGAATTGACCTTTTTGTTCATGGTCTTTTTGTAGTTGCATCATCATCTGGTGCTTGGTAGTAATCCCTCAGTGCCAGGGAGGCTCATCCCCAGGAGTCCTGTCCCATGCTGGGGGGGGGGGGGGGAGGCAATGCATCTACATGCTGAGTTTGGCTTAGAGAGTGGCCATATTTGAGCAACATGGAGGCTCTCAAGAGATAACTCATAGGCATCCTACAGCTATAGGCCTAGCTCATATTTCAAGCACACAGGCTCATAATCAGAGCTATCAGTATCAAGGGCTCATCCTTGGACCATCCATCTTTATTGGTCTTTGCCATTGTACTTGGGGGATTGTTGTTTCATTGGGGAATGTGATAGAGCTCCCCTGGTCAGGAATTCAGCACTCTCTCATCTATCCTTTCCAACTAAAACCACTACGAAAATACCCAAACCTTTCTATGTACTTGTATACATGCCCTGGAGAACTCCCTCCCAACTGTGTGCCCCCCACGAACAACAAGCCACACCTGTGATCCTCCCTTGCCAGAGTTGAACCTCTCTTTAGTTCAAAACTTCTTCAAAAAGGAAGCCTAATATATTCCCAGGGTCTGTTAATAGAAAAATGAAATATAGTGATGGGTTTAAAGGTTAGATATAGAATACATAGAAATTTAGAAAAGTTAAATAAAGGAAAAATAAATTGTGGTATCAAAGAAATGAAAAAATGAAAAAGCTTTGTTTTTGACATTTTGCCTTTCATCACTGCTATAGGTGTTGCCCTGTATGTACAGTGGCAAGGCAATTTCTTCCATTTCTTCCTCAGTGTCTACCTCCTTTCTTTTTTTTTTTTTTTCCTGAATATTAAGTTTCTCTTGACATAAGTTTTAGGTCACAGTAATTCACATATACAGTATATGGTAGTCCCACATATCCAACATCAAAACCTTTGTCACTTCCCCAACATGATCTTTTTATATGTTCACATTATATTTGCTGCAGCTAATGTACAGATATTGAAATGATAGCTTTCAAACATGGGTTCCATTTGGGTTTACAGGATGGTTTATATTTTAGAATATACAATTTTCTAAATTTTTAGTTATCTTTTGTTTTACATTATGGTTTACATTTTAGCCTATAGACTTTTATACATTTTTGGTGTAATTTCACATGACCTATATCCATCATGGCATGATCTTGTGGAACACTTCCATTGCCCCACAGTTACCCTGATTCCATATATTCACCTCTTTCTCCCTCCCCTCAGGGCCCACCATGACAATCAATCTTTATTACTTGAGGAATCTTATTCAGAGATACATGCAAAAATGTTGAGAACTTGACATACTTGACTGCCCTAACCCACTGGGAGCCACCGATTCTTTTAAGAGATACAATTCCCTTTGCTTGAGAACATCAGTCCTCCCCAAGATGTGGGTATACCTTCAATCTCATTGTATGGGTCTCCATCCAATGATTTGATCCACTATGACAAAATGAGCACTCACACACTCCCCAGAAGCTTGCCCTGTGTCAGATGCCCCCCCTTTAGCATCCCAAACAGGCAATATTCCATATTACATTCTCTAAAGTGTTTTCTCTGCACCACAATTTCAACCACATGCATGACAATCTCCCATGATCAAATGTTCCCCTCACCCTCTCCCCAATTTCTTGGGCAATCTGACCCATCCTCCCATCCCTAGTGCCCCTAAAGCCCATGCAGCCCCACCCAAAGTTATCCCTATGCCCCCATTTTATCCTTACCATGTACTAATACTTACCTCCAGCTTATCATAGATTTCACCCAAGTAGCTGTCAGCTCACAACCTTCCTCTACCCTCCAACTACCTTAAAGTTTATTATCCAGTCTCTAGCTCTCTGAGACAGCTTGGTTTATTTATTTCATATCAGAAATGTCATGTAGTATTTGTCCTTCAATGGCTGGGTTGCTTCATTCAACATAAGGTTCTCAAGATTCATCCTTGTTATCAAATGTATTTGTACTGTATTTGTTCTTATATGAATAGTATTCCATTGTATGTATATACCACATTTTATTTCTCCAGTCATCTGTTGATGGACATTTGGGTTGATTCCAACTTTTGGCAATAGTGAATAGTGCTGCTATGAACATTGGTGTGCATATATCAGTTTGTGTCCTTGTTTTCAGATCTTCTGGGTATATACCCAGCAATGGAATTGCTGGGTCATATGGCAAATCTATAGCTAGTTATTTGACAAACTGCAAACTGTCTTCCAGAATGGCTGGATTCTTCTGCATTCTCACCAACAGTTGATGAGTGTTCCCATTCCTCCACATCCTCTCCAAAAATTGTAGTCTTCTGATATTTAGATAGCTGCCAGTCTTATGGGAGTAAGATGGTATCTCATTGTTGTTTTGATTTGCATTTCACTAATAGCTAGGGATTTTGAGCATTTTTTCATGTGTTTTTTTAGCCATTTGTATATCATCTTTGGAGAAGAGTCTGTTCAAATCTTTTCCCCATTTTTTAAATGGGCTGTTTTTCATTTTATTTTCAAGATATAGGAGTTTTTTATATATGCAAGATATATGTTTCCTATCAGATATATGGTTACCAAATATTTTCTCCCATTGTGTATGCTCTCTTTTCACTTTCCTGACTAATTCCTTTGAGGTGCAGAGGGCTTTAATTTTGAGGAAGTCCCATTTATCTATTCTTTTGCTGCTTGTGCTTTTGGTGTGAAGTTCATGAAGCCGTTTCCTATTACAAGGTCCTGTAGATGCTTCCCTACTTTGCTTACCAAGGTCTTTATGGTCTTGGGTCTTATATTTAGGCCTTTGATCCATCTTGAGTTGATTTTTGTATAAGGTGTAAATTGGTAATCCTCTTTTATTCTTTTATATATAGATATCCAGTTCTCCAAGCACCACTTGTTGAAGAGGCTATTCTCTCCTCGTTGAGAGTGTTTGGTGGCCTTGTGAAATACCATATGGCTGTGTATATGAGGATCTATATCAGAACTCTCAATTTGATTCCATTGGTCAATATGTCTATTCTTGTGCCAATACCATACTGTTTTCACTACTATAACTTTGTAGTATGTTTTGAAGTCAGGTAGTGTGATTCATCCAATTTCATTTATCTTTTTCAATATGTCTTTGGCTATTCGGGACCTCTTTTCTTTCCAAATAAATTTCATAGTTAGTTTCTCTAGTTCATTAAAGAATGATGTGTTGATTTTTATTAAGATTGCTTTGAATTTCTAGATCACTTTTGGTAGGATAGACATCTTAATAATATTTAGTCTTCCTATCGATGAATGGGGAATATTCTTCCATTTATTTCGGTCTTCTTTGATTTCCTTGAGCAGTGTTGTGTAGTTTTCTGTGTGTAAGTCTTTTACCTCTTTAGTTAAATTAATTCCTAGGTATTTGATTTTTTTATTTACTATTGTGAATGGTATTTGATTCCTGATTTTCTCCTCAGATTGCTCATTATTGGTGTACAGAAATGCTACTGATTTTTGTGCATTTATCTTGAAACCTGTGATTTTTACTGAACTCATTTATAAGTTCTAGAAGCTTTGTTGTAGACTTCTCAAGGGTTTTCTATGTATAGGATCATATCATCTGCAAATATGAAATTTTGACTTCTTCCTTTCCAATGTGGATGCCTTTTATGCCTGGTTCTTGTGTCAGTGCTTGAGCAAGTATTTCTAAGACTATGTTAAATAGGAGGGGTGATAGTGGGCATCCTTGTCTTGTTCCTGATCTTAGAGGGAAAGATTTTAGGATTTCACCATTGTAAATGATGTTAGCTGTGGATTTTTCATATATACTCTTTATCATGTTCAGAAAGTTTCCTTTAATTCTGATCTTTTGCAGTGTTTTTATCAAGAAAGAGTGCTGAATTTTGGCAAATGCTTTTTCTGCATCTATAGATATGATAATGTGATTTTTTTCCTTCAATCTGTTTATGTGGTGTATTACATTAATTGATTTTCTTATTTTGAACCATCCTTGCATACCAGGAATGAACCCCACTTGGTCATGGTGTATAATTTGTTTAATGTGTTGCTGAATATGATTAGCAAGTATTTTGTTGAGGATTTTCACATCAAGTTTCATTAGAGAGATTGGTCTGTAATTTTCCTTTCTTATGGTGCCTTTGTTTGGCTTTGGTACTAGAGTAATGTTGGCATCATAGAATGAGTTAGGCAATGTTCCTTCTGTTTCATATTTTTGGAAGAGTTTAAGCAAGATTGGTATTAGTTCTTTCCGGAATGTTTTATAGAATTCACCTGTGAAGCCATCTGGCCCAGGGCTATTTTTAGTTGGGAGGTTTTTAATGACTGATTCTATCTCTTTATTTGTGATTGGTTTATTGAGATCATCAGCTTCTTCTTTTGTCAATGTAGGCTGCTTATGTGTTTCTAGGAATTTGTCCATTCCTCTAAATTGTTATTTTTGTTGGAATATAGTTTTTCAAAGTATCCTCTTATGATAGTCTTTATTTCTGTGGGATCAGTGGTGATATATCCTTTCTCCTTTCTTATTTTGTGTATTTGCATCTCTTCTCTTTTTTCTTTGTTATTCTAACTAAGAGTTTGTCAATTTTGTTGATTTTCTCAAAGAACTACCTCTTGGTTTTTTTTTATTTTTTCAAGTGCTTTCTTAATTTCTCTTTCATTTAGTTCTGCTCTTACCTTTGTTCTTTCTTTCTTTCTTCTTCCTTTGGGGTTACTTTGTTCTTTTTTTTACTAATTCTTCCAAATGTGCAGTTAATTCTTCAATTTTTGCTCTTTCTTCTTTTTTGGTGTATGAATTTATGGCTATAAATTTCCCTTTCAGTACTGCTTTTGCTGCATCCCATAAGTTTGGGTATGTTGTGTTATCATTTTCATTAGTTTCAAGGTAGTTATTAATTTCCTTTGATATTTCCTCCTTGATCCACTGTTTTTCTAAGAGTGTTTTGTTTAACTTCCAAATCAAGGTGCCAAATCTGGGTCTCTGGCCCTTGAAGATTTCCAGCTTCATTCCACTGTGGTCAGAGAAATTATTTTGTATGATTTCTATCTCTCTGAATTCACTGAGACTTTTTCTGTGTCCTAGCATGTGGTCTGTCTTGGAGAATGATCCATGTGCACTTGAGAAGAATGTATATCCTGCTGTATTTGGGTATAATGTTCTGTATATGTCTATTAGGTCCAGCTCCTCTAACATATTGTTCAAAGTCTTTGTTTCTTTATTGATTCTCTTTTGAGATATTCTGTCCAAAGTTGATAGTGGTGTGTTAAAGTCCTCCACTATAACTGTAGAGGCATCTATTCCTTCACTTAGTTTTTCCAGTGTTTGCCTCACATATTTGGAGACACCCTTGTTAGGAGCATAAATATTTATGATTCTTCTCTCTTCTTAAAGGATTATCCCTTTCACTAATATGTAGTGTCCATCTTTGTCTCTCACAATTGTTTTGCATTTAAAGTCTATTTTGTCTGATATTAATATAGCTACTCCTGCCTTTTTTTGGTTATTGTTTGCTTGTAAGATTGTTTTCCAGCCATTTACTTTCAACCTCCTTGAATCCCTGGGTCTAAGATGTGTTTCTTGCAGTCAGCATATAGATGAGTCATATTTCTTTATCCAATCTTCCAGTCTGAGCCTCTTGACAGGTGAGTTTAATCCATTGACATTCAGTGTTATTACTTTCAAGGAATTACTTATATTAGCCATATTTTCTTTGGGTTTGTGTTTGTCATATTCTGTTTGATTTCTTTTTTCTGTTTTTGTCTTTTTAGTTGCTCTTACACTCTCCCTCAACTCTGTCTCTCTTGTTTTTTTCTTTCTTCCTGCAGAACTCCCTTTAGTATTTCAAGAAGGGCAGGATTCTTGTTGGCATACTCTCTTAGTTTCTGTTTACCTGTGAATATTTTGAACTCTCCATCATTTTTGAATGCTAACTTTGCTGGGTAGAGTATTCTTGGTTGGCTATTTCTTTCTTTTAGTACCTTGACTATGTCTTCTTGCCTCCATAGTTTCAGATGAGAAATCAGCACTTAATCTTAGGAGCCTCCTTTGTATGTGATGGTTCTCTTTTCTCTTGCTGCTTTTAGTATTTTCTCTTTGTCTTGAACGTTGGATAACTTTACAAGTATATGTCTTGGGGTAGGCCTGTTGGGATTTATGCTGTTTGGGGTGTGTTGTGCTTCCTGGACATGTACATTCATCTCCCTCAATAGGTTTGGGAAGTTTTCAGCCATTATTTCCTTCAACACCCCTTCTGTCCCCTTTCCTTTCTCTTCTCCTTCTGGAATGCCTATAATACATATGTTTGCATGTTTTGCATTGTCATTCAGGTCCCTAAGCCCCTGCTGGTTTTTTTCTATCTTTTTATTGACTGGTTCTACTATCTATTTGATTTTAGATATACTGTCTTCCACATCACTTAATTTCTCCTCTGCCTCTTCAAGTCTGCTGTTATTTATTGAGAGTGTATTTTTGATTTCTTGAATTCTGCTGTTCATCACCATCATACCCATTATATTTTTGTGTATGATTCCAATTTCTTCTGTATTCTCTCCAATTGTTTTCTTCATATGCTTAATCTCTTCCTTCACCGCATGAAATTGGTCCTAATATATATTTTGAGAGCTTTGATTACTTGTTTGATGTTCTGCTCCTGTTCCTGTTTTTTAGTTTGTTCATTGGATTAGGGCATGTTTTCCTGATTACTGGTCTGTTTTGCAGTTTTTTTGTTGCTGTCTGGTCATCAATTATCTTGACGGGTTTAGTCAGTTGCTTAACTTCTTTGTCTAGTTTGGAGTTTAATTAGTGGTTGCTTTTGTGTAAGTATTAAGTCTTCTCTTTTTCACTTTGTTCTTCTTATTCTATTTCCTTGCTGTTGGCTAAGTTCACTTGAAGGAAAATATTAAGGCCAGAGAAAACAAAAGGAGTAAGAAAAGAAAATGAATAATAGTAGTATTGATAGTAAATATTGACAGAGGAACCATGTGAGATACAGGAGAATGGATATTAGACTCATGTAAGGTATGTAGAGTTATAACAGTAAGAAAAGTAGAGTACATAAAAATCTGAATATGGGGAGGAGTACAGTGTGAAATAAAAGGCCTGTGTGTTCAGGAGAGAGGGAAAGAGAAAAGAGAGGACAATAATATCAAGAGTGAATATAAGGCAGAAGACAGAACAAAGGTATTAGTAATAAAAAGTAAAAAAAAAAAGTAGGGGGGCAAACAAAGAGAGGTGTAATGTAAGAGAAACAATCAATGATGGAGGATAGAAAGATGTAGAGGAAAGGGAATAGTGTTGGTGGCCAAAATCAATACACACAGAAAAGAGTAAATGGAGGATGAAGAAGTACAGCAAATGTGAAGCTTTCCCTACAGCATCTAATGTAAGAAGAATAACAAAGCAGAGAAAGAAAGAAAGAGAAAAAAAGGGACAAAAGGGAGTGGGAAAGTAAGCAGGAAAAAGAAAAAGAGAAAGAAAGAAAAAAGGGTCTTGGGGGGATAAAGAGGAAGGAAAAACAAGGAAAAACCAACCAAATACTAGGAAAAGTTTCAAGCAAGGAATCCTGTTTATAAAATAAAACACTTAGGGATCTGATGTTCCCCCTTTTCTCCCTTCCTCACTTCCCTCTCTCCCAGGCAGAGGAAAGCTGCCTGAGAGGTCTGGTAGGAGATTCAAGTGGGTCCTTGCTAAATCAGCTCTGCACAGAAAACAATGACTCAATTTCCAGAGAGAGAGCACCCACACCTCACCAGGGGCCCTAAGTATGCTATTGCAGTCTTGGAAAGCACCTCCTACAGTCCCTCTCCTTTAGGTGTTCTATGGGAGGGCAAGTTGATTTTCTGACTCCACCTTGTCCCAGGCCATTTCCTATCCCTGGGTATTAAGGTGAATTGGGCTTTCTCAGCAGATTCGCCACTCCTCTCTTCCCAGACTCTCCCCAAGCCAGCCAGTATGCTCCTTCAAGCGCAAAAAAAGAAAATAAGAAAAGAAAAAAAAAAAAAAGGGGGGGGTGGGAAACACCAGAAAATTGAACCCACACTAGCTAGGTCCCCTTACTGCACCCCCCACCGAATCCCTCCACCCATAGAGTCAGTCCAAAACCAGAGGGCTAAGGCAATCCCAGACCTCCGAGAGCACTGGACTTGCAAAAGGGAAGTCCAGGACTCTGCAGACCCAGGGCATGTAGGTCCATGGAACACAGGCTATGGGGTCTCAGGGGACACTGACCTGGGACCATGCATCTGGGGACCCCGGGGCCCAGGAATGCCACCGCACAACTGACAGTTCTCAGGAAACACTGCGGTCACCAGCCCCAGGGGGAAGGGTTCTGCCAGCCCACAGCTTCCGATCTCTGTACTTGTAAGCTGCAATCTGATAGTGTATTTTTTATTTCTTGCATTGTGCCATTCATCAGCATTATATCCATTATCTTTTTGCCTATGTTTACAATTTTTTCAGTATGCTCTCCAAGTGTTTTCTTTATATCCTTAATCTCTTCCTTCACTTCATTAAGTTGATCTATGATATTTGTTTGGACTGCTTTGATTAGTTGGTTGATGTCTTGCTCTTCTTCCTGGTTTTTAGTTTGTTCATTGACTGGGCCATGTCTTCCTATTATTGGTATGGTTTGTAACTTTCTGTTTCTGTCTGATAATCATTTATCTTGATGGATTTATTCCGTTGATTAGCTTATCCCTCTAGTTTCGGGTTTTATTAAGTTGCTGTTTTTTTGTGTGTGTGTTAAGTTTTCTCCTTGATGGTTTGTTCTTCTTATTCTATTTCCTTGTTGCTGTCTAAGTTTCCTTGGAGGAAAATGATTAGGGCCAGGGAGGGAAAAGAGGTAAGGAAAAAAAGTATAATGGTAATATTGATAATAAAACTTAGCAGAAGAACTGCATAAGACCTAGGAGAATGAATATTAAACTCATGTAAGCAGTGTAGAGTTATAGTAATAAAAAAGTGGAGTACCTACAATGAAATGGGAAACTGAATATGGAGAAGAAAATAGTATGAATTAAAAGGCCAGCATGATGAGTAGAGAGGGGGAAAGAAAAAAGAAAGGAGATAGAAGAAAGCATTAATAAAAGATAGAAAACAGAATAGAAGTGTTTGAAATAAAAAGTCAGGAAAATTGGGGGCTATACAAAGAGAGTTGGAATATAAAAGCAACAATAGAAGGTGGAAGATAGAAAGATGTAGGAAGGAAAAGAGATCGCATGAGTATCCAAGTTCAGTACACACAGAAAAGAAGAATTCAAGGAAGAGGAAATAGCCTGGCAGCACCTAATTAAATTTTAAAAAAGTAAAAAAAGAGGGGGGGTGATAAAGAAGAAAGTATGACAAGAAAACAAAAAAACAGACAAACCCACGAGCAAGGAGTCAACCAAATTGTATGAAAGAACAGCCTTCCCTCTTAAGCGCCTGTGGAGCTTGTCAGGCTGCTAGTGTTTATCAATCTATCACCCTGCATCTTTCTCACTGCAGATTTTGAAGTGGGTTTTAGTGAGTAAACTAAGCTAAATTATATAACAAAAGAAACTTTTTTTTTTTTTTTTAGGAAAAATAAGAGACCCAAGGGAAGCTAATGCAAGGATAATGTCTATGTTTTCTCTGTTCTAAAGTATCAGCTAGATGTTTAGTATCTTAACAGTTCACCACTCTAAGAAGAACCTGGATTTGAACTAGAGACCTTGTATATTCAAGGCTAAAAGTCCTCCACTGATCTAAACTTTTCGTTGGGCTGATTAGCTCTTCAGAAAAAGTCCTTATCCCTGGCAGGATTGAGTCTTTGCAATTGGATAAACTGTTGATTAGAAATCAGTCCTCCTCCCCCCACCCTTTATTTCCCCTAACTTCTTTCTTTCCCAGGGCCACAGGATGCAATTGCCTGTGTGAAAGTTCCCCTTTGAAGTTCTAATGGGACCTTGGTGACTTAATTTACCACAGAAAAAAATGACTCTCACTCTCTTTGAGAGAGAGCACACACACCTTGCCGGGAACCTTAAATATGCTCTTGTAAGCTTATTTAGCATTTCCTACCGTCCTCCTCCCTTAGGTGAGTTACATAGGACTAGTTAATTTCCTGACTCCACCTTCTCCCAGATCAATTTTTTCCGGGGGGAGGGCATGTTAGGTAAATCAGGCTGCCTCAGCAGATTTACCTCTCCCCTGTTCCTAGTTTCACCTCAAGCCAGCAGGTATGCTCCTCAAAGCTCAGAAAAGGGGGTCCAGACAATTGAACCTGCACTCGGGGGACCCCTTTCCCCCCTTTGCCAGAACTCTCCCACTCTCAGAGTTAGTCTCCTCCAGCTGGGTGACCAGTGAGAGTTGGGGATTGCTGCAGCTTCCTGCCCTGTGGGAGGGGCTTGGCCATCCCACAGCTCTCAGCTGAAGCACCAGAAACTCATGCTTTTAACTTGAGCAATCACTCTTTTTGTCATGCTCTCTCCAGGTGGATGCCCTGAAGTCTCCTGCTTTGTGGGTACCCAGAACAGCTCATTCAGGCAAGATATTGCTCCCACTCAGTCATTTTTTTTACAGGAGAGATGAAGTGGGAGCACTTACTCGGACACCATCTTGCCCCTCCTCCTTCTTCAATTTATTGATGTGGTTTATTACACCAATTGATTTTCTTATATTGAACCACCCTTGCATACAAGTTAGAAAATATATATATATGACATATTAGAAAATAGTTAACTCTGCTTCCTAAGTCTTGTCTCACTTTTCCTCCAAGCTTTAGACTATATGAAGTAAAATGTGTAATTTATTTCTATGAATTTTATCCCTATGGTAATTTAATTGTCCAATTTTATGATTCTACAAGATATGTATTACATGTAAACCCAGCAAAATTATAAATTTTATTTTAATGGCAATGCTATTGAAAAATAAAATACTGTTTTTATTCATAAAGTGTTAGTAATTCTTTAAAACTACTTTTTAAAGTGAGCATGACTTCCTACTTATAAAGAAATATTTTGTCTCATTCAAATCCTACATATACAAAATAGATTTGATGGCAAAAAATTTGGAAACTATTAACCTATGTACTAAAATAAAGATAAGTAAGATTAATTATTGATTATGCTTAAACATCTTGTTGTTTGTTTGTTTGTTTTTTAATTATTTGAGAAGAATAGATTAATTCAAGTTTGATTTTGCACATAGGGACTACTATTTTTAGAGATCCCAGGAAAGAATTGCCTTTATCAATTTAATACAGAAGGCCAACCAAGATGCTTATTCTCCAAGAGACTGTGCCTATTTTCCTTTATGAAAATTCTGAATTAATCAGAGTTGGTTTCATATTAATTTATGCATAACTGAGTTAAAACCTTGTAGAGGGAAGAAATCATGTTTTGCTCACAACCTCAAGCACCTTTCATAGTTCCAGCTCATAACTAAAACTGCAGTTGTCAAATAAATCTTGGGAAGAAAATAGACCACTCAGCCTTAGATTTACCTTGGTTGTTTTGTTTTTGTTTTTGTTATTGATTTTTTTTTTAATAGAGAAATTGTAGAAATACAAAGCCCCCAAATAGCCCCCACCTCTTCACACAGTTTTCCTTACTACTAACATTTTACATTAGTGTGGTACCTTTGTTACAATTGATGAAACAATATTATTTTAATTATAGTATTAATCATAGTCCATAGTTTACATTAGGGTTCACTGTTTCTGTTGCATAGTTCTATTGTTTTTTGCTTTAAAAAAATTATTCTGGTAACATACAAACTTTCACAGTCTTTGCAAATTGGTTCCATGTTGACTGGTTCTCTCCTTCAGAGTTTTGCCCTCTTATTAAGAAGATCAGCCCCAGGCAAATATGAAGATTTTTCTAAACCAAGTGTGTAACACCAATGCTTCTTACACCTTGTCTTCCAACCAGCCCTCTGGCATATCCAGTTTTTTTGACAAGTGCAGTCATTTCAACAAGAGGGTCATTCAGAATTACTTCATTTGTTCAAAAGGTTTTCGGAGATGATCTCTGCTTGACTGCTTCAAGGATCTCTCTGCTGATGACAGCTCTTCTGTGTTTGTAGAAGAGTAGTGTAACCACCTCCAAGCTAGTGCATTCTAGTCATAAATCATCCAGAGAGCCCAGTGCATCCGAGACTCAGGAGCACCAGATGAAGTCTGCTTAAGGATTTTCTGCATGTAACTGAAGTAGGTCTCCTTCCTTCCTCCCTCCTACTCTTCCTCTTCTTCCCAAAGGCTGAACTGGTCCAATCAAACTCCCTTTTGGCTGGGTTATAAATTTCAGTTTTCCTAAGGAAGGCTACCTAAACAAACATAGTCTATGTTAAAGACTCAATCGTTATACCTTTGGCTCAGAACATTGGTGAGTTTTTTATTTGTTTGTTTTGTTTTTTAAGTGATGTTCTTTCAAGAATATCAGCCCCAGGCAAATGGGAAGTTTTTTCTGAACGGGAGAACCTAGTCCTGGGCTTGTGCTTGCTCATAGTCTTAGAAATTGCCGCATTTACAAGAATTCCAATGCTCCCTCTACTCCCTGTGAAGTAGACTTCCTCCCACTCCTGGGTGCTCTATTGTATGATTTAAAACAGATAATCCTTTGCAAAAGCCTGCTTTGACTTCATTATTTCTTACCCTGCTTTAGCTCCCCACATGCTGCTTCTGTCTTCTGGGCAAGTTCTGGAATGAGGAGCCAGAGAAGGGTTTCCTGGTTCGGTCCCTGGGGCCACCACCTGATAGACTGTCACCTACATGGGCACCACAGTGTGTACTTAAGGATTACTCTGCTTCCTTCAGCACAGACCTACCACTGAGTGCAGACTGGATCCACACTGTGCGGGTTGGAGGAGTGGGCAGGAGGGGCCAGCAAGGGAGCCATAGCTTTTTGTTCATATTTTAAAGCTGTGCTTTCTAGATTGAGCATTCAATCAGTTACTGCAACCCTTTAACTGTTTTCCAGAGTTCTGAGAAAGATGACTCTGCCAAATTTGCTAGTTGTTCATAGATTCTGTGGGGGAAACAGCATCCTGGAGCATCTTACCCCACTGTCTTGATACTGACTTTGTTTTAATGTAATAAACATCTATTGAGTCTTCACTTTGCAAAGTTCTAGGCTACATTGAAACTGGGCATGGGTCCGGAATACCACATGAGAAAACAATATTTTTTCTGCTCTCCTGCAATAAATTGTACAGTTTAAAAAATTTTTTTGAGAAACTCCTTTCAACTCTTTTCTAGAAGAAAGGATATTTCCTATTTATATACATTCATTTCAACAGTAATAAAAAAACTAGCAAGTAAATTTAATGTATTTTGTGACATGCTTCTAATTAACAGTGGACTTTTTTGGAGGCTGTGTTTAATTCCTAGATATCCATGGTAAATCAGTGTGTATAAATATTATTAAAAATGCCCCAATACAAACCAAGGGAAATAAACTCTAATCTTTAAAGCAAGTATATTTAGGACTTTTTATTATTGCAAGTAACGTTTACTGTTATTGTTGGAAGGGAAGGGGAGAGATAATAACTATAATGAATTCAATTATTAACATTTAACTTCTGAATAGTTTTCATTTCACCTAAGTGTTTAAACAGCTGAGGCACATGAATGAATATTGTCACAGTAATCGTTGAATGTGTTGCAGACACTTAAACATTCACTTTCTTCCTATTACTATTCAAAGAATGTAAATACTTTGCTCACATCTTCCTGTCCTCCTCTGGAGAGTTGATAAGAAAAAAAGCAGGAAACTCCTTCAAGGGTCTATTTCCTGAAATGCTTTATCTTGTTTTCATGCAGTAATTCATCAATTTACCTTGTCAGGTCAGGTTCTCCTCTTTATAAGAACAACATTTTTCTAGAATCTGCCTTAAACTTCCTTGGGTGGGGCATGATGTTTTGTTCTCTTGAATCTAAGAGCAGCTTGGCCTGGATGAGATGCTAATAAATTAAGGAATAATGCTTAAATAATACATTTAAGATAAAGCAAAAAGTAACTACAGTCTTACATCATTCATAAAATTGGGGATTTACTTCAGTTTCTATCTCAGATAATTGCCCTGAGACTAGAGTTGGGGCACCTGTTCCTGATTCCTAGAAACTACCTCATAAAACAGAATATTCTCAAGAGGATCTTATTTTCTAGATACCTCAAATTAATTATTGGGGCAGAGAACTTGGTACCAACTAAATAATAAATGTGCCCAATATACATATATATAAGCAATGATGAAACTAAACATTAATAGAACTTCATATTGATTCAAGAGGAGAAATTGTTGCTTCTAATGTCTAAAACTTGATCAGTTTATACACATATTAATTTTAAGAGGTTTCTTGGTGCCATAATGGCTATTAACATATACAAAATATAACTCTTATAAATGTGAGTAACATTCAAGAAGTTCATCTAAAAAGATTAATCAAATGTTTAGTTAGTAAAATTGTTTTTGACCTTTTTTGAATTTAGAATTGTTACCCAAATTTTCTTAAAAAAATTATCTTCAAGCAATATTGATAATCTGTCTGCTTGATAAACTTTTCTTTATTAAAGGGAGATACAGAAAATCTTTCAAATTTTACTGGATTAGTGAAATTCAGAAGTCCCAAAAGCTGGAGTCTCTTTTCATAACTTTAGACTTCTCATTTGAGTTCAGTACAGGCATAGTGTTTTTGGTGGGTAAAACCAAAACAAGCCCTTTCTGAGTCAACTGTACTAAAGGGTTTAAGGCAAAATGAAATGTGTGTAATTTTTCTTTTTATACATATCCAAGGCACCCATCTAATGACAATGAAGATAAAATGATAGGTTAAGGATCACTGAGTAATGGCAAATAGCTATGACAAACAAAAACAATTATCACAATGGAGCATTAAAGCATAAAAGCTGTCTTTATCATATTTAAGATTGCACTCTCATGTAAGTAATAATTTGATACTTTGAAGAGTAGAAATTAGGAAATACCTCCTAACAGTCAATGCACTTTTCAGCAAACAACATCAGTGAGTGTCAAAACTTGAATACAATTTCCAAAAACTTTAAGGAACTCTAAATGTCTCTATGTTTATCTTTTACTTCTATTTTTATATTTATTAATAGCACAATATATTATTTATTTGTACCAAAGTATATCTATATACAGTGGGTAGTTAAAATATTATAATAAATTGGTATTGCTTGTATTTTTTAAAAAGCTGTTCCTGATTTCATACATTTTTAAAATTCATTTGTTTCGTGAATATATCTTTTAGATATATTTTGTGGCATTCTTGTTTTCATTCTTCTCACCTCAGGTTAGGCACTAGTAAAAAGAAAAAATTCATTTTAAAATAAATGTTCCGTTTAAATATAGATTTCATTCAGCTTCTCCAGAGATATCATGTAACTTGTGTACATGAAACATGACTTTCAAAAACTACATATGTCCAACAAGCCAACAACAACTTATAGTAAATACAAATTAGACCCATACTTTCCTATATAAGACACATCTGGTTAATGAGTGCTAGACATGTGGCTAATTTGAATTGAGGTATGGGGAAAGTAAACAGGATTTCAAAGACAGTCTGAAAAAAAAAGTGCAATATCTGATAAATAATTTGTTATTGATCACATGTTGAAATGATAACATTTTAAATACATTGGTTTAAATATTTTTATATATTTGGAATAATACTTTAGCTATATTTGAGATAAAGTAAAAAGTAACTGCTGTCTTTTATTATTAATTAAAATTAATTTCACTGACTACTTTTTACTTTTTATAATGTGGCAATTAAAAAATTTAAAATTGCATATGTAGCTTGTGTATTATTTCTATTGGACAGTATTGAGTTAAACTATCACGTGCTTGTGTCTGATGTGTTTTATTCACTGGTGCATTTGTGAGTAGGGTCATTATTCACTAACCAGTGAACGTTCAAGGACCTTTTCACTTTCATGTTTACTCTAAGGGGAAGTCCAGGTGATGAATTACTCATTTTCTATCACTGAGGATACATTCAGTCAGATCCCAAAAAGAATGTTGGGTAGCGAGCCAATTTTAGGTAGATAGGTCTCTGACATCTCTGCATCTGTAGACTTGATATCTTGCTTCAGTCTAAGCATCTATCACTACATTCTCTCCCATTTCCCAGCTGGGCATTTGCTTTCAGACACATTTAGCCATTGCTTTCCAAGTTGATGGAAAGAATTCATTTGGCTAGAGTATGTTGAAATTTTCATTGTTTTTATTCTAATTCACTTTTGGCACAATTAATATTCTTAATATTGACATACTTTTAGTTGCAATAATTATTTTTTAAATTCTGTTATCCTTCCTGCCAATGGAGTACCCTGCCCAGGGAACTAAAATATTTTCCATCAAAGAAACAATAATCAAATGGAAAATAAGACAGACATTTGTAGAAATGGAACTAACTGCAAAATCAAGGATAATAATCTAAGCTGTTTGACAGGGAAAAATTATCACAAAATTATAACAAGAGTAACAATAGAGGTGCCAAATACAGAAGCCAAACCTTTTCAATTTGCTTAGTAGTGTGCTGTCTACCAGGCACACATATTGACGTACTTTGGCTACAACAGTCAAGGTTAAATCATTTATCTATTTAGCCCTTCCACCAGGATATTTGGAAGAACTATAAAATTGATATTAACTACCCCATTAATGCAACCATTTTTATGTGGTTTCTCTAGCTCAATATATATTACTTTAAAGTATCCCTAACACCAAAATTAGGACTCAGCTTAATGAAAATTTTTGCCAGAATGTCTTTTCATGTGAACCAAGCATTGGTTTTACTCAGTACATCACTTTTAGCAACCTGGTTAAGAGCTATCTATAGTTGTATAAATGGTAAAAAAGTCATTTGGAACATGTTTCATGACCTCAATAATCAGGATTTTTTAAGACTCTCTTTTGTGCCAGTCACTCTGCTTGTTTCTGTGGGGAAGACAAAGAATTGTTCTTGACCTTACACATCTCATGCTGTAGTTAGGACCCAGTTTCTTCCCATTTCAGTTTCCACTGAAGCTGTGTCTCCCACAATAGTACTATGTGCTTGAAGTATAAGACCATGTCTTCTATTGCATCCCCATAATTGGCAAACAAGAATATTCCTATTCAGTACTAGTTTAATAGACAATAAAGGATTAAAAACTTGATAGAGGAAGAATAGGAGTCAAAATTATTGAAATGTATTGTAAACTCACTCAAAATTGATCTGGTTATTGATTATTTCCTATTATTTTGCATAGTTCTCTAGTGTAGCAGCACCATTCTCTATCCATTTCTCTGCAGCAGTTCCCACGTGCTAATTTATTTAAATCCTAAACCATAATTTTTGTATTCAATAAAGTCACTCTGAGTTGCAGGCCTTTTCAATTGTTTTTGGCAGTATTAGTCTTTTCTTTTAGGAAAAGCATACTTTCCTCAGATAGGAAAAAAACATTCTATTCCATAGAGCTTTAGGGTCATCAGTCTTAGTTTTAAGAAGTTTACACTTCTTAAAGTGTGTTTCCTGAAACACTTCCACAAAGCCTGCTGGAAAAAGCTCTTGATATTAAGTGACCTTCTCTTCTTGCTCAAGAGTAAAGGAATAAGAAGTGTACCTGAAATTGACAAAGGTCTCATTGTTCTTGCTGTAATCCAGTGAACTTGTTGAGAACATCTGTGTCCTTTGTGGTATATTTTATCTGTGTCATGCTTACCACTCACTCTAGAGTTTTGCCATTCTTCAGTCTGGCACTGAAATTTCTTTCTTACTTTAGTTTGATTGACTATCCCCTGATCCCTCCAAATCCTAAGAAGAAATTCATTCCAACAAAGGTCAGTTTGGAAGTCTTCTAGTGGAGACAGACTTCCAATGGAAGAACATGGGGCTGCCTTAACCATCTATTATCAACCACAGGGCACATCCAGTGACTGAGTGCTAACTGTTCTTTCTTTCCTGCTTTTTTTTGGTCATCTTTCCATCACATCGTGTCTTGGAAGGAGTAGAGTGATTGAGAACAAGGACTCTGAAGCCAGAGTGCCTGGATTCACATCTCTGCTCTGTTACTCACCAGGACTATGACATTGTCCAAAATTTCATGAATTAATTTATATTTCATGTTTGCCTGGAAGTAGGTAACACTTCCATAGAAATTGTTTTCAGAAATCTGTACATGTCTATATCCAGCATTTTCCCTCTTAGAGGTAGCACAATTTAAAGAAAAAGCTTGCTTTAAAGGTTAAAGTGGTTTTTAAGCAGCATAGTTTTCTACAACTATAATTTTTCCATAATAATTAATATAATAAATATTCAAAATTAAATTTTTTTTTAAAATTTTGATTTTACCTTAAGTCTGGGAGAAAGGATTATGATTTAGTTATCTGTTTCAATAGGATCCTACATGGGAAAATTGATATAGATGTTCTCAAAATCATGTATTACCAGAGAAGTTGATTGAAATAAATTGCATGTTATCATCATGATAAATTCTTTTTATCAGACATGTTTCTGGCTATCTCCTTTTCTAAAAGGCATCAGGAAAGTTTGAAGGAAGGAGTTCTTTTTTCATACTTTTTATTGTAGTAACATATACACAACTCGAAACTTCCCAATTTCACCACTTTCAAGGATAGAATTTAGTGGTATTATGTTCACAGTATTGTGCTACCACCACCAATATCCATTACTCCAACTTTTCATCACCTCAAACAGAAGCTCTGCACACATTAAGCAGTAACTCCCACTTCCCCTCCCCTCCCCCTGACCCCAAGGTAATCTACTATCTGTCTCTATAAAATTTGGTTATTCTAGGCATTTCTTATAAGTGAGGTCATTGGTCATCAGGGAAATGTAAATCAAAACCACAATGAGTTACCCCTTCATGCCTAATGGTATGACTGTTATTAACAAAAATAAGCTTTTGTGAGGATGTGGAGATATAGGAACCCTTATATATTGTTGGTGGCTTTGTAAAATTCTGCAGTCACTGTGGAAATCAGTTTTGCAGTTTCTTAGAAAGTTAAGTATAGCATTACTATATTACCTGACAATCCTATTTCTTGGTATACACTCAAAAGAATTGAAAGCAGGGACTTGAATAGATATTTTTATACCAATGTTTTTAGCAGCATTAGTCACAATAGCTAAATGTGAAAGAAACCCAAGTGTCCATCATAAGATGAATGGATACAAATTATGTGCTATATACATGCAAATTAATATTATTCCATTGTTAAAATAATGAAGTTCAGATGCATGCTACAACTTAAATGAACCTTGAAGACATCATGCTGAGTGAAATAAGTAAAACAAGAGACAATTATATGATCTCTCTTATATGAGGATGCTTTTTTAATGTCAGTGTTAGACGACATCGTATTTTATTCCTGTAAATAAAAAATACTGTAAATCTACTCCCACTGTGATTCATGTAAAAGATTGTTTATTTTATAAACATAAGAAAACCTAGTCAATATTTTCAGAACACTAAAATTGATGACTTAAATATCTATACCCCATCTGATAACCCTGGTTTGTCCAGACATAATACCATTCAATTAGAGTAAATAAATTTGAAGTTAAACATGTTTATGAAGTCAGCTAAGATGAGTTTCTATTATTAAATATATTTTCTATATTGGAATTTTAATTCCAGCTATAATTTCCTTCATTCTGTCCAAAACCTTTACACAATTTAAGCCTATCCTAAAAATATATTTTGAACATATTCTGTTTTATTAAAATTAAATTTTTATTTTAGAAAAGTCTTAGATTTATGGAAAAATTGCAAAGAAAGTTGATCAAGTTTCTGTATACTCCAAACTCAGTTTCTCCTATTGTTGACATGGTACATTACTTTGGCACATTCCTCACAATTAAATATTCATTGTTGATACATTACTATGAAAGAGAGTCCATTCTTTTTTCAGTTTGTTAGATTTTAACCTAATGTCCTCTTTCTGTTTTAAGATACCACCCAGGGCACCACTTTACCTTTAATCATTACCTTAGGATCCTCTTGGCTGTGACAATTTCTAAAACTTTTCTTGTTTCTGATGGCATGGATAATTTTGAAGATTACTGCTCATGTGTTCTGTAGGTTGTCACTGTATTGGGATTTGTCTGATGTTTTCTAATGATTAAACTGGGGCTATAGATTTTGGGGAGGAAGACCATAGAGGCAAAGTGCCATTCTCATCACATCATAACAGGATGCGTAATATCAATACTGCTTTTCACTGTCATTGTTAACTTTGATCTTTGGTGAGATAGTATTTTTCAGGTTTTTCCAGTATAATGCTACTCTACTTTCCCACCTTTCCATACTGTCCTCTTTGGATAGAAGTCATCATGCCCAGATCACATTAAAGTGGGTAGTTACGTTCCAGTTACTTGAGGGCAGATTACTTACGTAAATATTTTAGAATTCTTCTTCAGGGGAGATTTGTCTCTTTTCTCCTTTTATTTATTTATTTATTCAACACATTATATAAGAGTGGACTTGATTATTTTTTATACTTTAGGCTGTAACCCAGTAATGCATCATTTTTCTGTTACCCAAATTGTTCCAGTTTTGGCCATTGGAAGTCTCCTGTGTCTCCTTTACATAACACCATAATTGTTTTTTTTTTGTTAGTTTTCTTGTTTTGACCATTTCTTACTTTTTTGCACAATATAATGTCCCAGGACCATCTTATGTATTTTCTGTCCCAGTATAAGAATCAGCCATTTTTCTGAGGAACTCCAGTTTCTTACATTGAGGAATGGTACTCGAAACCAAAGTGAGTACTAGGTGTGTTTATTAATTTCATCTGACAGAGTAAGAAAATTTATATGTAAGTACTAACACATATAGATTACTTTGTTATATAAATTTATAGTAATTATAAGTTATAAAAATATAAATTTACATAAATATTTCCATATGAAACCATCTGCACTTATATTAAACCAAAAATGGGCTCATACTGATGACTTCAATGCTAATCCATTACCACATGTATCATTCTAGCCTTCTTGCCTTGCTTTTCTGTAACTTCTAATTCCAAGTGTGGATGTGCCACTCCTCACATCCTTTTATTTAGTTGTTCAATTCCAGTATACATGCATACTTTCAAAATTGTTACTTGGTACTCCCATGGGAAATAATGTTACCAACTGGAGTACAGTATTCAGTGAAACTCCTTTTGCTTTTAGACTTACAGACTTTACTATTTTCCAAAGTTACTTTTTTCAGCAGCTTTTCTCCTGGCCCTTTCAGTGTATGACATATATTTGTAATACATTTATACTATTCTATCACAATCTGCATTTCATCTTGGACTCATTCAACCTTCTAAATGACTTTTTTTAATTTGCAGAAATTAAGATTCACCCATCGACAAATACATAGTGCTTTATAGCCACCATTACAATATTATTCAGTATAGCTTCACCATATTAAAAAAGAAAAAAAAAATCTGTGTTTTACCAATACAACCCTTCCCCCTTTCTTGAATCCCTGACAACCACGGATCTGTTTAAAATCTCCATAGTTTTGCATTTTCTAGAATGTCATATAAAGGCAATAATATAGATATCGTCTTCTCATTCTAGGTTCTTAGGAATAAACATTTAAGATTTATCTGTACCTTTTTTGCTACTTGATAGCTCATTCACAATGTTCACTGAATAGATTCCATTATATGGCTATACCACACTTTGTTTAACCATTCATCTATTGAAGGATGTCCTGGTTGGTTGCATTTGAGTATCACAAATAAAATTGTTATAAACCATTGCTAGCAGGTCTTGGAGTGGACAATTTAAATAAATTGTAAATATCTAGCAGCAGGGTTCCTAGATTGTATGGTAAGGCCATGTTTAGCTTTGTTAAGAAACAACCAAATATCTTCCAAAGTAACTTTATTCTTTAAAATTCTTATCGACAATAAATGACAATTCCTGTTGCCCCACATCCTTTTGCCAGCAATTACTATTGTCAGTGTTTTAGGGGGGATTTTAGCCATTGTAATAGATACGTAGTGGTATATCGTTGTTTAAACTTATATTTCCTTAAAGGAAAGCAACATGGAGTTTTTCTATAATTTTCTTTTCCAATTTTATACCTTTTTGGTGAGTTACCTCTTCAGATAATTTACCCATATTTAAATAGGGTATATTTTTTATTGAATTTTAAGACCTCTCTGTATATTTTGGGTACAAATTTTTTTTTAATCAGATGGATGTGTTTTGTAAATATTTTATCTCTGTTTATGGCTTGTATTTCCATTCCTTTTAACAATGTCTTTTGAAGACCATTAGTTTTTCATATTAATAAGATTCAACTTAATTTTTTCTTTGATGGTTCATGCTTTTGGTGTTTAATCTAAAAGCTCATAACCAAACTCAATGTTACAGAGATTTTCTCTTATACTTTATTCCAGTAGTTTTATAGTTAGGCAGTTTACATTTAGGTCTATGACTCATTTTGTTTTAATTTTTGTGCAAGGTGTAAGATTTATGTTTAAATTAATATTTTTCTTTGGATATTGTGGTAGATTATGTGCCCTAACAAACGGCATATACTTAATCTGCATTCCTATGGCTTTGAACCCATTTATAAATAGGATTTTCATCTAATCCAGAATTTGGAGTAATGATTATCTTTGGGGAAGTGGAGGCCTTTTGAAGATATTATTAATTAAGGTGTGACCAACTTAATCAGAGTGGGTCTTAAGTAGTATTACTGCAACCGTAGAAAGCATCAGAAGCCAGAAGTGAGCAGTAAACTGGAGGGCAGACACAAGGAATAAAGAGATAACCATGTGATACAAGGTAGAGGTGTAAGCCAAGCAACCTCAAGGGTTTCAGCAAGGCTGCATCAGAATGCTATAGGCTTTGGGAGAAGGTATGGTGCTTCCAGTGCCTTGATTTGGGGCTCTTAGCCTCTCCAACTGTGAGGTAATAAATTTATGTTTTAAGCCAATTTTTATGTGGTATTTGTCATAATACCCTGGCAAATTAAGCCAGATATCAATTTCTTTCAGTACTGTTTGTAGAAAAGAAGATTACCTTTTCTTCATTGAATTGCCCTGCCCTCCATCAAAAATCCTTTGACTAAATTTGTGTGGGCCTATTTCTGACCCTCTATTTTGTTCCAATGATATAGGTGTCTAGATTTTTGACAAAGCTTTGCTGTCTTAATACTTTAGCTTTAAAGTAAGTGTTGAAATAAGGTAGTGTAAGTCTTATAAATTTGTCCTCTATGTTATGTTGGCTATTCTAGATCTCTTGCTTTTACATATAAATGTTAGATTCAATTCGTTGATATCTACAAAATAGCTGACTGAGATTTTGATTGGAGCTGCATTGAACGTTAGGTCAACTTGAGAAGAATTAGCATCTTTACAATATTGGTTCTTCCCATCCATGAACAAGAAGTATTTCCCTAATTATTTTGATCTTTGATTCTAGTTTCTAAGACAATATTGCTGTCTTCCCAAGTTAAATTTAAACTATTAATAGATTATTCAGAATCAATCTCTGTTATTTTTTGTTTGCATAAATAATAAATAGGTTAAAGTTGTACCAGAGTAGGAATTCTGCAAAATAGTGTGCCAGAAAAGAGAATAATGCAACTTATTCCCTCTATGGCACTAATAAAAACATAATAATTTGCATGAATATCACTAGCAGAAATGGATAATTTGGGAAGTTATTCCGAGATTCCCAGAAACCTCCATTTAAAACCATTCATTTGGTCTATAAACTGGGGCTCCGTGAACCTCTATACACCAGAGCCTCTGTTAGGAGCATGACATATGCAAACAACTTTTTCCTAGGGTAGTGAAATCTCTTAAACGTGTACACTGAGCTTTGGAATTACCATCATAATAGGTTTTTCAAATACAAATTTAAACGAATCTATTTAGAAGCAAAAATAAAAAAGAGTAAGCAATATATCTTAGTTAAATATATTCAAGTATCAATTTGGATTTGTTAGAGAATAATTTTAAATGGTGTGAGAATCTTTTCATAATGCAAATCCATCACAATAATCACAGCGAGGACAATAGAATCCTCCAATATATCCTAAGATTTAAATTTCAGAAATCAAAGGAAACAAAATACACAAAGCACCTGGATCACTGAAGAAAACCCACCTGTTCCAAACCTTGCTTGCCAATTATCTTTTACAATTTAAGACATCTCTTGTAATTTGTACCATTCTCTAATGCTTTGATTGAAGATAACGTATAATGATGACAACAGGAAAATGGTTCCTGCCCTCAGATACTTTGATTTCCACTGAGGTAGAGGTAAGATTATTGTCTAATTTTTTGTGTCCGACTGTGGTGTATTATAAGTCAGCACAGAGTTCTGCTGGTTGCTAGAAAGATGTGAAATGAAAAGGCGCTTGGACATCCTTTTAGAAGGTCCTATAACTATCAGGATGGTCTTCTCTTTTAAAGTCTATTTAAATCAAATAAGTGTTTTTAAGCAAATCTCGATGATTTCTTTTGGGAAAATCCTTTGGCATGTTGTATAAATGATGTAATTTATAGCTTCCTTATACATTTGAAAGGAACTATGATGTTAATAGCTAAAATGTATTAAACAGCTAGGTATGTATTGGACACTCTGCTATGAAAATTGTGTGTGTTAAGAGTAATTATTGGGGAAACGGACTTTGGCCCAGGGGTTAGGGCGTCCGTCTACCATATGGGAGGTCTGCGGTTCAAACCCCGGGCCTCCTTGACCCGTGTGGAGCTGGCCATGCGCAGTGCTGATGCGCGCAAGGAGTGCCGTGCCATGCAAGGGTGTCCCCCGCGTGGGGGAGCCCCACGCACAAGGAGTGCGCCCATGAGGAGAGCCGCCCAGCGTGAAAAGAAAGAGCAGCCTGCCCAGGAATGGCGCCGCCCACACTTCCCGTGCCGCTGATGACAACAGAAGCGGACAAAGAAACAAGACGCAGCAAATAGACACCAAGAACAGACAACCAGGGGAAGGGGGAGGGAATTAAAATAAATAAATAAATCTTTAAAAAAAAAAAAGAGTAATTATTAGCATATACTGAGTACTACTCTCTTCTAAACACTAAGAACTGTTGCATAGAGACTTAATTCATTAAAGGTATTTCACATTTTTTTCTACTTAAATTCATATTCTAAGCATAGCAGAATGAGAAAAATAGAAGGAATGTGAATACATCAGAGTATTGTGAAGACATGATAATAGACCTGTGCATTCTATTTCTGGACTTCTTTTTCTATTGAAATAGATTAGTAAATAAATAAAGTCCTTATTTGCTTAAGTCATTAAAAAATTCATTCAAATACAATCCCTAACTGATAAAATTAGGAATTAATCTTTCTAACCAATTAACTTTGAAGATATTTTTCTCTTTACCTCAATGGTTGTGGTTTCCCAAAATGTGCCATTTAATTAATTTTGTTTGATTTCAGAGTCATGTTCTGATATGAGGCCTCATATCAGATCTTTTATACCCCTCCTCTCTTTCTGCAGATGCCTTTCATAAAGACAGGTTATTAGAACCTGAGCCAAGGTAGCAATAAAGCTATAGGGAGAAGAGCCACAGTTTTCTATAGCAGAGATTCCTAAGAGTTCTCAGATTATTTAGTCCTTGATTCCTGATTTTTACAATTTATTTTTGAATACTATGAGATACCCCATTAAACACAATGAATCAAAGAGTTTTTCTTAAAGCAGCTCAAGCTGGTTTCTGTTAGTTGAAACTCAACATTCTTCAAAAATATACCTGGGCTATTCTTATAAGCTTCTTCATTTTTATTGTTTTGAGCGCCTACCCTCAAACCAAATCCAGAATCGCTTAAAAATTTTTCTTCCTGATTTCAGAAGAATTGACATCTTCTGAGATTTCCTACCCAAGAACAAGCTTTTTCTTATTTTGTATTTTTATTGGGCAAGTTCCATTTCTTCATGTTGGTGCACACATATGCATAAATATATATTAAACTTGAATGCATACTTAAAAATCAATTTGAACATATACCTTAAAATAACATAATTAAAACTTCTGTATTGAAATACAGAAATTCCTTGTTCCACCTCTCTTTAGCCCTAGTTCCATTCTACAGATCAAACCAATTACAACTGTTTTACATGTTTTATGGCATTTGTCTTCAAGTCCCTGCATATTATTATATTGCTATCCTTGAAAAGCAGTTTTAAAGAATATATTTAGACTTCCTGTAAGTGACTGAGAGTTCATCTTACTTACCCATTCTACATGCTTCCCTTCTTCACTTCCTCTTGGCAGAGGTACAATTATAAATTTTTGTTAAATCAATATATTTATTAAGATAATTTATGTACATTTTTCATTGATTAGCATATAGTGCCCTATGTTTACATTTTTTTCTCATACAACCTCTTCAATTAACTAGCCAAATAATAGTTTTACTAGATAAAGATTTCTATGTTCTCAACTAAAAAAAAATGGACAAAGGAGATGAATAGACATTTCTACAAGGGAAATAATCAATTGGCCAATAAGTACATGAAAAGATGTTTGACATCTTTAGTTATCAGGGAAATGCAAATCAAAATCGTAAGGCAAAAACATTTCATACCCACTGGATGGCTAGAGTTAAAAGTCAGGTAGTAGGACATATTGACAACACTCTACATTGTTGATTGGAATGTAAAATAGTAAAACTACTCCGGAGAACAATTTAACAGGCTCACAGAAGATAAAATGTAGGGTCACCATATAACCCAGAGATTTCCCTCCTAGATATATACCCAAGAGAAATGAAAACATATGTTGACACAAAAACTTGTACATGAATGTTTATAGAAGCATTATTCATAATAGCCAAAGGGTGGAAACAGCCCAAATGTCCACCAAAAGTGAATGGATAAATATAAAATGGTATAGCCCTATAGTGGAATATATTTGATCATAAAAAGGAATGAACTATTGGTATATGCTACAACATGGATGCACCCTGAAAACATTATATGCTAAATGAAAGAAACCAGTCACAAAAGTCTACACATTCTATGATTCCATTCATTTGATATTCCAGAATAAGGAAATCTATAGAAATGGAAAAGAGATTAGTGGTTGCTTAAGGCAGAGTAATGGGATAGATGGGTGATGGCTAATGGGTATGGGTTTCTTTTTGAGGTAACAAACTATTCTGAATTTGAATGTGGTGATGGTTGCACATATCTGGAAATATACAATTAATAAAGCCATCAGATTGTGTCCTTTAATGAATGAAACATTTAATATGTGAATTATAGCTCAATAAACTGTTTTGTAAAAAAAATTCTGTTGAAATATTCCTTCTTATATTTTTAAGGGAATTAAAAAATTTCTCTATTCTCTTCCATTGTTGCTGTTGAGAAGCCTGTTAGCAATATATTCAAGCGCCATTTTATGTGACTTTTTCTGGGTTCTAAGCATCTTCACTCTATCTCTCATATCAGCATGTGTTTTGCTGTTGTTATTTATGTATTTAACTTTTGATGGACTATTTCTTCAGTTTGGGGAATTTTTCTTATATTTTTAAAATTTCCTTTCTCTGTTTCTCCCTTCTGACTCTCTGAAAGTGCTAATAATTAGATGTTAATTCTCCAAAATTTATCCTGTAATTTCCTAGTCTTTGTAAAAATGAAACATCTTTTGTATGTTTGTTTTACATTTTAAATTTCCTGACAATCTCTCTAAATGTCAATTCACTTTTTAAAAATGTCAGCTGCAGTATTTTTAATTTCAAAGAACTTTAACTTGTTCTCTGAATTTTCTGTTCTTGAAACCCTGATTCTTGTTTTATGGTTGCAATACTTTTTTATCATAATAGTTATTTAATAATATTATTATATCATATAATGATTATATAATGATAATAGTTATATTAAGGTTTATTTTACTGCTCTCTATTACAAAAGATCCCTCTCTTTCAAATTTTTAGACTTTGAATTGTTCACTCGCTGCCTGTCAGTTCATATTTAAAAATAAAGTACTAAAGAAAAGATTGGAAGCTCTGTTGGTCAAGGCAGGGATTGTGTCAAATTGTGGCTTTTCTCTGACAAATGGGGGGTGAGCAGTCTTTTTATTTGGGAGACTCCAAATGTCAGTATCTGTACATTTACACACTCTCCCTGGGGCCTTTCAGTTCCTCTAGAACAAAAATTCTCTTAAGGTTTTCTTTAGCTATGGAGGTATAACTATTCTGGTGAATTTTACTGAACTCCCTCCATCTGGAATGGTGCCTCACGCCCATCCTATTCTTTGCCTAATATGTCAGAATTCAGAGCTGCTCTGCTTCAGTTGTCTTAAGAAATGAACATTTGTTTTGCTGCAAAAGCAGGAGTGTCAGTCCTCTGGCTGGGTAAGGTGGTGGAGGGCTTCTTAAGAACCTTTCAAGCACCTGATGTTTTTACCCCAGAATCTAAAACTCCTTCCAGTGTGTTATGTGCCTCTGTGTATGACCCTTTCTGCAGTCCTACAGGCTAAAACTTTCCTCTTGGTCTTATTCTTACCCTTCAGTAGGCACTTTTCTTTTAGCGTCTTCTCCTCTGTTAAATCAGGTACACCCATCTAAACTTCTATTTATGTGAAGAACAAAAAAAAGTTTATTTCTTTCATCTGAGGTTATCTCATTTAGGCATACCTCATTCACCTTAACCTATAAGTCTGGAGAGACAAAATTCTGCTAATGTTTTGAAAGGAATGTGCATCTGTTCTTAATTTTCTAAGATTTTTTATTTTTGTTTCTTTCATTAGGAATGAATATTATATTTTATCCAATGTCTTTTTGGTATCTGTTGAAATAATCATATGGTTTTTGTACTGACTTATTATCCTGATGAATTACATTACAACAGTATATTATTTTAGGCTGTTAATTTAAGTTCTGCTAATATTTTATTTAGAATTAAAATAATAAGGTAGATGTACCTTTGATGTGTATATATCTGTGTGTGTGTATGGCTGTTTAATGTGGTCTTCATCAGATTTTGGTATTAATTTTGGAATGACTTGGAAAAATAGATATGTGCATTTGATTCTTACGCTGTGATCAGTAACAGTATATGATTTATTTGTTCCCAGGAGGTTAAAAATATTCACCCATGAAGCTTTTGGTTTGGCTGTATACCATCTTTATAAAGCTCTTCAAAGATTTGCAATTATTTACTTAATTAATTAAATTTTAAATCGCATCTTGAGGCAATGCTAGCATTTTCCTAAGGAAATCACCCATTGGGCCTAACATTTGATCAATATGTATGTTTGTGTATATAAAAAGATTAGATCTAGGTAAAGACACAGATATTCCTTTTTGATTTTGAACCAAAGAACTGAAAAGACCCCTTAATTATTACTTGTGTCATAGTTATTTCAACAGTTTTATTCCTAATTTTATATTTTAGAGCTTCCTTCTATTTTATGGATTAGTCTAACTAGTAGCTTATTGATTTAATTGTTTGTTTTCTTTTTTCAAAAGATTTTTTTTTTTTTCTCTCCCCTTCCCTGCCCACCCTCTTTGTCTGCTTTCGGTATCCATTCACTGTGTGTTCTTCTGTGTCCACCTGTATTCTTGTCAGCAGCACCAGGAATCTGTGTCTCTTTTTGTTGCGTCATCTTGCTGTGTCAGCTCTCTGTGTGTGTGGTGCCATTCCTGGGCAGGCTGCATTTTTTTCGCACTGGGCAGCTCTACTTGTGGGGCACACTCCTTGTGCATGGGGCTCCCGTATGTGGGGACACCCCTGCGTGGCACGGCACTCCTTGTACGCATCAGCACTGCGCGTGGGCCAGCTCCACATGGATCAGGAGGCCCTGGGTTTGAACCCTGGACCTCCCATGTGGTAAGTGGATGCTCTATCCATTGAGCCAAATCCACTTCTTTTTCTTTTCATAGGACTATCTCATTTGGAGAGGATTCAAATCAAGCATGTCTACAAGGGAAGAAAGGTTTCTTTTGTCATTCTGTAACATTCCACTGAGGCATTGAGGTGTTTCTTGTAATTGTGAAATGTTTCCCCTCCCTTACCCTGAATGTATTGAAGGTGTGGCTCATGTCTTAATTTTCATTTATTCCAACTATCTGGCACAAAACATGGGATATAGTAGGAGTTCAAAAATAACTTGAGTGGAAAAAAAGAACATATTCATTAAATTAATAGAAATAAATTCTCACAAATTTAAGAAATTCTGGAAGGGAGAATATGCCTATCAATTTGACACCAGTAAAGGACATTTGCTTATAGACTTGGATTTAAACTAGGGAACACACTGGTTTTAGAAAGAGAGAGGTGGTTGCAGTGGTCATGATTTTCTATATGATTGAGAAATACTGTATAGTTTGTGGTAAATGTCCGTAAAGCTCTCTGTGATAACAATCACATCAAGGTAGTTGTCCTCTATCCATAGACCTGAGTACAGAACTTTCAGAAGTATTTTAAAACACAAAGGAAAAAAAAATTCTTAAGATCTAAAATGTAATTAAATTAATAATGCAAATTAATTTTGTTAGATTCTAATAAGCACTTTTGATAATAAATTACCATTAGATGTTATATTTTATTATGCTTTCTAAGATTGATTCCTAGGTATTTATTTCATTTCTTTTTCTTCATTAGAATTTGATGAATAGATCTTTAAAGAAAATAATATTTGATGATAACCTGTATTTATGTCTTAAAATTATACTCTCTTGTTCGATATTTAGAATGATAGGTCTGTCTTTTAACATATGAGTGTACAACATAGATGCTTTCCATGTGTCCTAAGACTATTTCTTAATACATTGAGATTGAATTTAATATGTTTACCTAACAACAGTCTTCAAATATATCAACAGAGTGGATATTTGTTTTATGAGGTAAGTTTAGGGATATCTGCCAAATACTTCACTACCTGCTTTTCCTCTTTATTTTACCTCGTCTAAAGTGCTTCATTTACAGATTTACTACTTTGGGTTCCAGTAACAAGAAAGAGATGTTATCTTCAGGAGATAAGAACATTTTAACATTTTTGTAGGGTAGTATGGGTAGAAAAAACAGTAGCAAAAAAATAATATATGCATACCTAATAATAATGGGCTCAAAATTCATCTAAAAGAAATTGTTCACCAGAATATTTATCTATCATGGCACAAAATCTCACATATATCCTTAAGGAATAAATGGCATTGTATTATTTTAAAATTAATATATCTGCCTATATATATTCTTACCACTTTTTTCTTTTGGTATTATATTTTTATTATATGTACCTGTTGATAAATGTAGATATTAATTTACTTAAAAAATTCATTCACTTGATTCCTGGTTACTTAATAGTTCCTTTCACTACTGTGAGAGAGATTGTTAAAAACTATGTCTGCTAAGTGTTTGTGCTCTGGCCCATGCATGCAAATGGTTCTGTGCCCAGCATATTGCTAAACTTTTTTTTTCAGTTTAACAGTTTGTCTCTAAATTCTCTAATTTGAAGGAAAAAGGGTAGTTTTAGTGCATTTTTGTTTTCCCATATCACACAAGAGCATTTTTTTTTTGCCTCTAAAACCAGAAGCAAACAACTTTTATGCCACTTTTCTGGGCCAGTGGTGAGAGTTTTACTAATCCCTTACACGATTTGGGCAGCTTTTAGAAGATGATGGCCTTGTGCAAGAGTCCCAACATGATGTTTACTATGTTAGCCACAAAGCACCCCCAAAACCTTTTGAGTTCAGATTTTTTCCCTTATATTTAGATACCATTTCTTTGTGTTTTCAGCAGGCATGCTGTTCACCTTTACTTGGTCTACTATGCTCTTTGAAATGAAGTTTATGTATTACCTGCTGATAATAATGTCAAATGTCTGCTTCTGCAGCCTTCTTTTGAGGAGGTGTCATTTTCTTCCAAGTCAAGGCAGTAATCAAAGTTAATGATTAACGAAAACTTTGATAGAGATGGATTGTCCCTAAGATTGAACTAGAGAACGGTTGGTTTTCTTGTACAGAGGTAGGAGTCTCTGACATTGGGTAGGAGAGCACTTCCACAGATTTCAGGGGAGTAAACTGATATTTCACTAGCCTCATAGACTCCATGAGGACCTAACTGTGTCTTAATGAACACTGAATCCCTGAAAACACATCATATATGTTTTTATTATATAATGGTTGCTCAGTAAATATATGTAGAATGAATGACTCAAGAGCAAATGATAACAAAAGAGAATTCACTTATAAACTAAGAACATGCTACATCCTTGGTGGTTCACAAAATTTAAGGAGTCCATAGGAGAAATACAGAATTTTGTTTTCTAATGTAATGCCTCGTTTCTGGGAGAATGCTTAGAATAAAGAGATGTGAGAATTTTTTGTTGTCTGATTTTCTTTCCAATGCCATTTTCATATATGGTGGACCAACACCCAGAACATCCAATGCAGGTGGAACTTCCCACACGTCTAAAGGTACAACAGTGGCTTAGGGTATTTTTACCAATGGTAAGAGACTGATCTAACCAAGTCATTCCCCTGAAAGGTCGTTTTTGTAACACTAGGATGATATATTTGTAAGTCAGTTGAGAACTAAATGAAACTGACTAGCTTGGATGTGAAGAACATACCTGTGATCTTGTCTACATTAGTCCTGATATTTAATAAATTGAGCCATTAAACCACAGATAAAGGAAGCCCAGCCTTTAAAAGATGTATTGTTTGGTTTCTGAACTATCCTAAAGAAAATTTGGCTCTTATGAGGACATGTCTAATGTTACATGAATCTTGAGGCTGTACTGATTTTGTGTAATAGTGACAATGTTTAGCTATAAAATAAATTATAGAATTGACAGGGCTTTTAATTGTTCTTATTATTGTGTAAACCTGAACTGAGACAAACTAAGGCACAGATATATTTAACTCATTTCCTACTTTGTCGGCATAAATGTCACTTGACACACTTCTGACACGGCACCTCATCGCCATCATTACTTACAGGCCAGACTCCCTGCTGGGCTGTAATCTCCTCAAACCAAGGAGCCACACTAGAGCTCCAAAAGGGAGCGAAGTGCCTATTTACTACTTGTGTCTTAGGAATGCCAAGTACCTACAGGTACTCTAAAATTCTCAGTATGTTTTGTCTGACTACACCATGCTTCCCTAATACTAGTAAGAAAAAAAAAAAACTGATTTTCAGATGGCATCAGTTTCTCTGAGGAAAAAAACAGACTATATCATGATAAAAAGACAGGGACCTGGGGCAGGACTGGAGGAAGGAACAGGTGAATTCTGGGGATTTGTATGACTGTGGTTGAAACTACAATTTTGGCAAATATGGCAGGGGAGGGTTACTGGTGCAGGGTATTGGGAATGGGGGAACGTATGTGAGATAGGGTACACCTGGACCATACTTCTGTGCAATATGGAAGAGTCATCTTGAGAAAGGTGTTATCTCAGTAGGTGGAGACCCACACAATAAACAAGAAAATATTGAACTCCCATCCTGAGGAATTCTGCTATGTTCTTGACTACAGGGGCAAGAGTCTCTAGAGAACATAGGCAGTTCCTAATAAAAGAAAACAGACCAGTATGTTAAGTACTAAATATTAATACATGTAACTTTAAACTTATTCTTCAAAAATTGAAGTCTAGTGGTTACCATACGTTCCGAGAGGAGAGGGAGGGAAGAATGGAACAGATGGAACACAGGGCATTTTTAGAGCATTGGAATTGTTCTGAATGATCTTGCAATGACAGATACAGGACATTATACATTTTGTCAAAACTTATAAAAGTGTTAAGGTCCAAAATGTAAACCATAATGTAAACCATTGACCATGGTTAGTAGCAATGCTTCAATATTTGTTCGTCCATTGTAACAAATGTACCATATTCATGTATGATGTTAGGGGAAAATGTGAGGAGAGGTGGTGAGGTATATGGGAATCCCTTATTTATTGTCTATGTGGCTCTTCTGTAACCTAAAGCTTTTTGAAAATAAAGTGAAAAAATAAAGCACTGAGGGAACATACAGAAGAAATTGTCATTGTACATAAAAGCTAAAAAAAAAACAAAAAAAGACTTGTTTTGTGCTGTATAGGAGGGAGCTATTGGTATGGAGTTTATGTCAAAGAATCCCAGAAAGGTGTTCTTAAATTTTTTTTATTATCGTTTTAAAACTTTCCCAACATTAGTCAAATTTTGATAGTTAGCCCCTCTGTATTAATAATCTGGTTTAACAATAAGAATTTTATTTTGTAAAATATTGATTTATTTCCCCAAATTTTAAATTCCTAGAGATGTATTTATGTTGTGTGAAGGCAACTAAGACAAAGCCCAAATTTTCTTCAGTCAGATACTATTATTTCTCTGTGTCCTCTTCTTTAATGTTTGATACTTAATATATTCATAAATTCTCATAGTTTTAATTTGGCCAGATGGTGCTTTTCTGATTTTCCTTTTCACCCTTTCCAGTTTTAGTTTATACCCCAAAGCCTGACTCATTGGCCAGATCATATTAATCTGAATGGAGAATCTTGGAAGGTTAGTAAATTCAGGAGGTAGGAAATAATAATGCCTTTGGTATTTTCTTTCAAAGGATCTTGAAAGATGTTACTTGATTCTTTCTAACATTGAACAAACAAATTCTGTAAATATTTGTAAATACTTTGGAAGGATTAAGCCCCCTCCTTTGTTTTTTACTTGAAACAAGTGTTTGGCTTTGTTGGCTGAAAGCTAACAACCAGAATGACTCTGCTTAAATTTATTGAGGAACATTCTAGGTCTGAGTTCTGAGGCTGGCTTACACACTTATGCAGTTAGATTGTTCCCTGACAAGCTCTGATTCTCCTCAAGCATGCTTCTTCCTCAGGCTTGCTCTCATAAAAAAAAAATGTGGCTTTCCATATCCAAAATTCATGAAGGAAAAAATTAATGACTTGCTCTGATTTACTCAGTATACACAACTTTAGGGTACCTTACATTGGAGTCACACACACACTTGTCCAAACTGCAATTAGGATCTTAAAAGAATTGAAAGGACTATCTCAAAGCAATAGATAGAAGTGATGTGGTATAGGAGATAGGACATAAGGACTCCTCTTGTGTGTTCTGGCCACACCACAGATTCCCTGAGCAGATTGAAATGTCTGGCACTTAGTTCCATCCTGACTAAACTGTTGGTTCCCAAAGAGATGACCTTCAAGTTCCCTTCCAATATTAAATTTCTGTGATAATGACAAATTAAAATAGCTTATCCTTCTGATTACCTAGAGGAGAGAGTAGATGATGTTCTGAGAAGAGCATTTGGGATAATACTTTTGATAAATTAGGAGAGGGCTTCCATGCCTAAATGTTCCATCATAAAAAGATTGAGAGTGACCTTCCATACAGAATCTTAGCCTCCTTCTATCCAGTTTTATATTTTGTACACTTTTCTAAATTTCTCCTTTGAACCAATAGATAATTCAAAGTTTTGATTTCAAGGCACTTCAGTTGCTTCTTTTGGGTTTTTATTTTCCCTCCTAAGAATAAATGAGCTTGTTCAACAACAATGTCCTTTTTCTATTATTTAAATAATACATATGTGTGGATGTGGTGTTTCCAGTTGAGAAAAACCAATTTAGTGAAGGCTCTAGTTTCCATACTTCTAACAGAATGCAATTAAATGCAGATTTTGGGATGTGTTTATTAGCATTCTTTAACTGCCTTTGTTTTTATAAAAACTACCAACAGTTGAGAAATTTTTGAGCAAACAATCTACAAAGGAAAAAACATGCAAGGCAGTGATGACTGCTACTCTGTCCAATGCTTCCCACCCTAGACAAGACTTTGCTTTCACTTCAATAAACTTTAACTGAGCCAATTAATCTGAAAATGTTGTGCCCCTCACCACTGACATTCAAAAGCCTACAATTCAGCTTCTTTTTTTTTTTTTTGTCATTGTCTCAGGACTCTAATGTCAACAAGGCATAATGTCAATTACTTTTAAGCAAAAAGAAAAAAAAATGCCATCTTTTCTCATTTTGCAACATGCATAATAAAGCTCTGGTGTGAATGGCAAAACTCATCAGCTCTTATTCTGGGCTATGGTTTCTGAATTTGCAGAAAGTACATCTTTATCACACAAACTTTAGACAGTTTTTCATATTTCTGAGAAATTTTTAGAATAGGTCTTTTGTAAAAAATATTCGTTTTATTGTTTGCTCTTGTCCCCAGATATTTCTAGTACATGTTTCTTGAATATAAAGGGGGTACAAGTTCTTTAGAAACCCCTAATTTTATCATTTGGATAATATGAATTAAATATCTACTATCTTTAATAATTTGAGTAGAAATCTAGGACAGGGTCAACATATGTGAAGGGAGAGATTTGGTTTTGAAATTTTTTGATTTTGTACTTTTTCTTGCACTAATTGCATTTTCTTTTCTTTTCTTTTTTTTTAACCACCTGTATTAGTCAGCCAAAGGGATGCTGATGCAAAGTACCAGAAATTATTGGCTTTTATAAAAGGTATTTATTTGGAGTAAAAGCTTACAGTTAGAAGGCCCTAAAGAGTCCATCTCAAGGTTGCTTTCTCGCCCAAGTCATTTGTCACATGTTGAAACAAGATGGCAGGCACAGTCTTCCTTCTTCTTTTTAATTTTCTATGGGCCCAGCTTCTTCTGATATTAGCTAAAGTCTGGCATAGGGCTTGTCTCTCTTCCCATGGCTGCAGGATCAAAGTTCTCTCCCATTCTGTGTCTATGAAGTCTTCTCTCTCCCTGTGTGCATCTTCTTCTGTGTCTTCTTGAGTGAGAACCCATTTATATCAGCCAACCAATGGGGCAGGGACTTAACCTTGAGTTACACCCTACTGACATCATTGAATCAAAGCCCTAATCTTAAAATAATTTAATCAGAGACCTCTCAGCTGAACCTAATACAATCAAGGTTATCATACCAAGAGGAACAGACCAATTTACAAGCATAATCTCTCTTTTTGGAATTCGTAAATAATCTCAAACTGCCATACCACCATATCATTTCATTTAATTCTTTCAAAAACCTTGTGAGAAATGATTACTTTCCTTCCTTTTGGTACATGTGGCTGAGAGGCTACTTAAGAAACATGCTCATGGTCACATCACTTCTAATAAATGAAGGAACTGAGATGCAAGCCTGGATATAGTCCATGATCTTTCAGTAATTCTGTGTTGTTTTCATCAAGGAATTTAAGGACTAGTGGGAGAAAGGAATTATATATCAATAATGCAGGAAAGTTCAATATGGACTCTAAGTCCATCTGAAGAGTGGAGACCAATCATTTTTAAATACTGTTTCATGAAAAACAAGAATTTTAGAGAGGTGATTCACAGGCTCCACAAATAATTGATTTAAATGTTATGACACCCCATCTGCCATCAAATAAACCCTGATTATGATAATCAAAATAACTTCATTCTTCTCATTGATTGACTTTCTAATTAGGAATTGGCTGAAATTGGCATACCATAAAATTATACAAACACATATCTACCTCTTTCATTTTTTTTCTTTTCAATGCGAAATTTATTAAAGGATATCATACTATTCCATTATAATAATTATTTATTTTGCATATATTCTTTTGTTATTTCTTAATGTGAATATTTCTTTTAGTTGTAATCAGAGTGAAATTGTGATTATGTATACTGATTTTTGCACATAGCATCATGTAACATATTCTTAGTTTATGAAAATTTAAACAGAAAAAACTGGATTATAAATAGGGAATAATAAATGTGGTACATTCATTGAACACATAATTCATGGTTAAAGCCTTTTCATGGATTTCTTTTTGCTTTAAAATATTTTTAATACCGAAACTATAAAGAATGTAATGAAAACAGCTTATATTCCCACTTACCAGATAATCTCTGGTGATATAAAACTTAAATAAAAGCATTAATCACACCTGATTAGAAAATCCAACCATTTAGAAAGGCATAAAATGATGAAAAGAAAATATCCCTCACTTCCTCAATCTCCATCTTCAAAGGTAACTATGGTTAGTTTGTTGTCTATTCTTCCAGATAAAAAAGGCATTTACCCCTATTTGTACATGTGGCCTTTTATTTACACAAAAGAGATCGTGACTAAATCCTGGCCTACCCATTGATTTCTTTCAGGTAGTAACACTTCATGGAACTTTATCCTTACATCACAAATAAACCTATTGCATTCTTTTTGACAGATGCATTCTGCATAATATTCTACTCTGTAGAAGTTTGTTAGCTTATTTAAACATTCTCATTAGTGAAACATTTTTCCCCCTTACCTCCTTTGATTTTTAGATTTATGTTGTGCAGCAAGAAAGCTGCAATCAATATCCTTACACATATAATACTTTTTTTTTTCTATCTATACACAAGCTTTTAGGAGTTTAATTGCTAGGTCAAAGAGTGTTGGTATGTAAATGTTTGATGAGTTTTACTAAGTAATTCTGTGCATATGTTGTGCCAATTTTGTTCCCAGAGTGAACAGTAATAGCTAACCTTCCTGCTAGGCTTTGCAAGGGTACTTACTATTTACTATGTTTAGCATATATTAACTCAAGAAATCCTCGCACCGACCATTGAGGTGGACCCTACTATCAAAACCTCCATTTACAGAGGAGGAACTGAGGCTTATCATAGACTTAGCCAAGGTCATGTGGCTAGTACATAATGGAGCTAGAATGTGAGCTCGGGCAATCTAGTTCCAAGACCTCTGTGTGTAACCACTCTAACATGCAGGAAAGAGTAGGCATTATCAACTTTTAGATTTGACCAATATGGTAAGTGAAAGCAATAGGTCATTTCAAATAATGTCTTTTCAAAAAATAAGTGAAATTAAGTATGTTATTATATATTGCTAACCAATGTACTTTTTTCTTATAAACAACTTTTTCACATATTTGCAGTTTTTATTGTATTGCTGAAGTTTCTTAGCAATTTTTACAAAGTCCCAATAAAAAAATGAAAAGTACCTCTTTGTCATATGTATTGTAATAAATTTTCTGTAAAGAAGTTTTATATCTTGATACATTTAGACTTACTGATGTTTACATTTTTGGATTCTGGATTTTTATGTCCTTTTGGACCTTTTCTTTTAATTGATTTTGTTATACCATTTAAAACATTTTTATATATAGATTTTAAGTTTAAAATGACTGTTCTAGACTATGTGTGATAAGAATTAAGAGGAAAGAAAAATTCTAGCTTCATAACTAAAAAGAAGGGTGGCATTGAAGATAGCCTTTGAAGACTGATAAGATTTATATAGACTGGGGAGAGGTGAGATGAGGAAGACAACGGTAGAAGGAAAGACCTTACGTCAATGGAGAACTGATCCAGTAAACTGCCTCAGGCAAAGATCTGGGTGAGTAGGAGGAAACTAATCCCCAATTGAACAAATGCTATTGCTCCCTCTGTAGGCAGGTCACTGAACACACAAACCAAGACCCTATTCTTAGCCACTTATCTTCATCTCATTTGTCGAGAAACATAGAATCACAAGGCCTGGAAACTGGACAGTAACACAAAGCAGAAATGAGTTCATGAAGAGTAAGAAAATTCCTACATTCTTTGCCTGTGACCTAGAAGACACCTAGGTCTACTGATGAAATACCTGCAGTTTAAGTCAAATCCACATAAACAAGTACAAAAGGACAGAAAGCATCATTAGACATAAAATTAATACTCTCGTGTAAAAATTTCAACTGGCCTAAAAGAATATTTTACTGTCTATATTGATTTGTGATGAAGAGTCAGCATTAATAAAGTCATTTGGAGTTTTTTCCTAACTCCAACATTTGTTGATTTTAATATCCATGGCTAGTAAGCTGCCTTCTAACATGTGTTTGAAAAAAATAAATATTTGTTATTTGTTTGTTCAACTTTTATGAGCCCAGCTGTTAGAACATTGAGTTTGAATTTAGATAAGGAAAAAAACTAGCCACATCTGGCCCTCCTATTGTGTTGTTTTACCAATTACAGTTTATGGGAAAAATCTAGTAGAGAAATGTTTGGCAATAATGGAACAGCTGACAAAGGGAAAATGAACATAATTGAGTTCAAAGAACATCTTGGTTTTCTAGCCTTTATTCATAAATTTCTGTCTTGTTTCATTTGTTTTTTTGTCCTTGTCCATCTTCTGATTGCTTTTTATTTCCCTTTCTGTCCTCTGATTATACAAAATACCAATCAAAATCATTTTTTAAAGAGATGGAGGTGATGGCTAATTTTCATTAGAATACATTTATACTTTCTCTAGAAATCAGTCTAGTCCAAGTTTTACTGACAGCCCTTTATACAAAATGTTCCTAACAAACTCTTTAATAGAAAAAAATAGTATTTAGTGAAAGTCCAAATATACATACTAAAAATAAATAGCATAGGTCCTTATTACATCAAGGAAAAAAAAATGTAGATTTTGGAGCTGTATGTATTCCAGAGAAAAATGTTCTTAAATCTAATCCATTCCTACGGGTGTAAACCCTTTGTAAACAGGACCTTTTGATGAAGTTATTTCAGTTAATGTGTGACCCACTTCAATCAGGATTGGTCTTAATCCTAGTATTGGAGCCTTTTATACAAAAATGAAATTCAGACAGTGAGAAAGAAAGGCCAGGAAACAAGAAACTGAAATAGAACCTGAAAGAGAAGGAAGAGACCAGGAGATGCCACCGTGGGCCTTTCCGTGTGACAGAGGAACTGGGAATCACCAGCAGCCAGTCCTAGAAAGTCAGTCTTTGGAGAGAAAGTGTCAACTTGATGATGCCTTGATTTGGACATTTTCCTGACCTTAAAACCATGAGAAAGTTCCCGTTGTCCAACCCAACCCATTTCATGGTATTTGTTTAATCGGCATATGAAACTAAAATAATACATATTTAATTTTTTTTAAAAAGCTGATATACATAATCACTTGTATCCAAGTGGCTCTCCAAACCTGTTTTAATTGAATGGCTTCATCGAGGTGCTCACTCTGGCCCTGTAGAATTTCTACTCTGATGGCAGAATCAGTTGCAAATGTTTTCATTCAAATACAGTTACTGCGGGACACAAACATGTTTGCTAGAAAAGACCATTGCAACATGAAACCCCAGATTAGCTGGGACTGAAGGAATTTTCAGTGAAAACCAGTCAGATTTTGCAGGAAAGATGGATTGAAGAATCTGACTCCGGATCTTGCTGGCAGTTCTTCTCATTCACAAGCACAAGCCATAGCTATCACATGTTTGCCTCATTAATATGACAGACGTGAGCTAAGATAAGGAAGAGAGTATTATCTCTGTCTTTACTGTAATATCAGTGTTATGTTTAATATTTTTAGACAGAGGATTAGCTTTATTTTCTAGGAGGGATTTATACATTAATTAACTTAATCTGTGTTTAATAAGGTTTTTGTTCTTTTGTGTTCACTGAATTGTGGAAATAAGATCAGTCTTTCTGCACAGAGGTCTCCATTGGCTCATGTCACAGTAAGGTGCATATCAGCAGAGGCCCAGCCAGCATCAGAGAGTGGAACACATCAGCTTGTTGCACATGGCTGGCTGCCTCTCCAGATTGAGTTTAAACCAATGGAGTATTTCTTCCTCACCCAGTAATGGCCAATATGACTGGGCTTTATTATATTAATAGCTTACTAATTTGCATTAAATCAAACTCTTTGTTTTGTAGTCTCTGTGTTTTGTAGTCTACTTCACAATACTTATATAATATGAACAGACATGATCTCCATATTATTGAAATGATTACTTGGCCTGCATTTTAAATACATAAACACACAGAGAAAGTTTAACTAGCTATATTTGCAATAGAGACATCAATATATATCAATATACATAAATATATGTATATATATATATATTTTTGTATGTATGTATATGCAAGTATATGTTGCAATAAGGTACTATGGTGCAATGGTAATGATCTTGGTGGATCTTAGGTTAGAATTTATTGGTTTCTTTAAATATGGAAATTACTAAAAGGATTATCTGTAATAATTTAAGAATTCCATAAAAAATGGTATTGCAGGGAAAGTACACTGTTCTGAGTTGCCAGGAGATACATGATCTTGCCCAAACACTATCAAAAAGGGAGTTGGATGAACCAATCTCTAAACTGCCTTCCAAGGTCAAAAGGCTGTGGTCATGACCAAAGGGGTCCATTAATGAACTTTCCTTACAGCAGTTCCCAAGTTGATGGAAGACTGATGATGCTGATAAAGAAATGTGCACTGCTGGTAGTTATGTTTATCACAGTAAGGCTCCAAAGTGAAACTGCATAAAATAAAAATTCACACTTATTTCAGAGTTCATAATCTGTCAATATTTATCAGAATTAGCAGATAGTTTACTCTTCTTTGATCCAAACTGTTTATGTTCTTCAGGCCACATGGCATAAAATCCATGTTCCCAAATACATCACTCATAAAGCTTCAATAGATTATCTAAGACTATATAGGAAAAAAAAAAGACTATAAAGGGCGTCCGCCTACCACATGGGAGGTCCAAGGTTCAAACCCCAAGCCTCCTTGACCGGTGTGGAGCTGGTTCATGTGCAGTGCTGATGCGCACAAGGAGTACCCTGACATGCAGGGTGTCCCCCGCATAGGGGAGCCCCACGCGCAAGGAGTGCGCCCTGTGAGGAGAGCCACCCAGTGCAAAAGAAAGTGCAGCCTGCCCAGAAATAGTGCCGCACACACCAAGATGACGCAACAAGATGACGCAACAAAAAGAAACACAGATTCCCGGTGTCACTACTAAGGATAGAAGCGGTCACAGAAGAACACACAGTGAATGGACACAGAGAGTAGACAACTGGGGGGAAGGGACGAGAAGGGGAGAGAAACAAATTTTTTAAAAAACTTGAAAATGAAAAAGACTGCTTCAGTTTTATATTGCTACATCATGAGCCATCCCAAAACATCATGCCTTAAAACAAATTATCTGTTATACTTCTGATTTTGAAGGTCATCCATTTGGAGAGTGAGGAAGGCTCTCTTTTATCTCACAGTGTCAGGAGCCTTAGTTGGGACAACTCAACAGCTGTGAACCGATCGGGGTCATGGGTGTGCTGCTTGTTCTTGTTGCTGGGGGGAGTCACTCACTCCTCTGGCCTCAGATGATGGCTGCACAGGTTTGGAAGATCCAAGAAAGCTTCTGTCACATGCCTGGTGACTCGAAGCTTTTCTATGTATCCTTTCTCTCTGTGTGACTTGGGTGGGCTTCTCACAGCACGGCAGTTTCAGGGTAGTTTAATTTCTTACATGGTGGCTGGCTTCCAAGAAGAGTAAGTGAAGCCACCAGTCCTATTACAGCCCAGACTGTAGCTAGTATGGTATCATTTCTACCTCATTCTATTGGCCCAGCTAGATTCAGAGAGAGAAAATTTCCACCTCTAGGTGGAGGGGTGGTCAAATTTTACAGCTATATTTAATCTGCCACAGTAACCACTCCTGAAATGGTTATTACTCTAGAGGAGATTTGTTGGGATTTTGTTATCTGTGTGGATACCTGCTCCATTTTAGTTATTAGCAAATTTAAATTACCAGATTTTCCCCAAAGGGATAGTAAAACAGATTCAGTGTTCAGAGTAGAACATATTCAGAAGGCCAGTCTTATGCCTTGTTTGCAAAATTGCCTTTAACAGTTCAGAGTAGATATCAGAATGTATGAGCTTTCCAATATCAGAAACTTGTTTTGACTCCCCAAAGTAAGACCTTTACAACATAACTGATGGGTAAAGAAACACAGATTCCAAATCCCCAATTCTTGCTAAATTAAGGAAAAGGAAAATAAAAAGGAGGGGGGCAAGACACACAGACAAAAAAGAGAGAGAAAGCAGGTTATGTCAGGTTATATAACCCAGAAACAGGCCTCACAAAAGAACAAATCTTAACCACTCTACTAAAACTTTTTGTTTATAAAGCATTGCTATTTCATATGAAGGTTGAAAGGAGAGTTTCTTTTCATTTTCAGTCCATTCTACCTGCTAATTAAAATCAATAATACTACATGATGTGCTGCCTTTTCTACCTGAGCCACTTACAGAGTACTCTCAGGTTTGGTTTATTTGATTTTCTGGGCTTATTTACCAGTGAATCATTTGTTTTCATATTACAAAATGGCTCATTGCACATTGAAAGGAATGCCTGACATGTAATTGCTCAACACTCAGTAAACCATGCCTCCGTTGGCTGGCAAAGGATGCTTACGACACAGACAAGGTGACTTACATGTAGCCATCTTGCTTTTCCTGTCTCATTATTAGATCTTCCCATATGTCCTGACATAGAGTAAAAATCAGAGTGTTATATAGAATTAAAGAATAAGGTGGCTAGAATAATTTTTAGCATCTTAATTAGGGACTTTTAGCAGGATATAATCATATCTTTGGGTTCAGTATTATAATTAGACAATTACTAGAATATCTGAAGGAGAAAGACACTTTACTAATTCTTTAGCAAGCAAGCATCATTGTTTTGGAGAGTGTAAAACAAATTAAAAAATCAAACAAAATTTTGTAAAATAAATTTATCAAAGTTTATGTTTCTTAATGTAAAAGAGAGTATGCATCCAAATAATTTCAATAGCCCATAGCATAATTTGTTTATTTAGAAGAAAAAAAGCTCTTATTATTTTCCAGTCTTTTGAGTCCTTTATTTCTTAATGTGCCTGGGTCTATCAATAAATTGATAGATCAGTGGAAGCAGGATAAATGTACACATCCTGTATGCTGTATTTCATTTACTTAAAGGAAGCTATTGCTCCAATATCAATAGAACATCATCTTTGAATTGTTTTCCTTTTAGGAAGAATGGGTTTTTACTCTTTTCATTCATACTATCTACCCTGAGTTATCTGGGGGCAAATAATACATGTCTGCGCAATGGTTGATTGGGGTGAAGGTGTAGCATAACACTAACTGGTCAGGGTGGAGACTGAGGCCAGGACCCGACCTCACTTTGTGGCATGGCCCTAAAATTGTCTAGTGGGTGCTCAAATATGATTCTGGGTTTAATTTTCTAAATGGTGTTACTTTCCAATATATGAAATTATTTACAATCAATAAAACTTTGAATACAAAAACCTGAGCAATAAGGCAATTATATGAGGATTAGAAAATAAAATTTCCTGGCAGAAAGTAGTTATTCTATAATTTAATTTTATTATAATAAACAGCATGACTAATAAGCCTAAGTGTTAAAGAGCCATTGAAAATTAAATATGTTTTTGACAACCAAGCTTTCAATAGAAGGTTATTAAGAATTGAAAACTTGGTAGAAATTAGAAAATTGGGTTGATTTACAAACCTTGTAAATAATTTCAGAGCAGACTAAGGACAGACTGAGACCCTGAAAACCTTGTAGAATTAATCTTTCATGGCAACATTTGAAGATAGCCAGCACTGTCATGCCTTCAGTAAACAGTCGGCTGTGATGAGCTCAGTCTTGGGGCTGCAAATGATGCAGTGATATATGAGATAAACCGACATCAAGGAGTCCATGGTTTTGTACTTGTTCAACAAATGTTTCCTGAGCATTAACTATATGGCAAGCACTGTGGTAGCTATGCCCCTGAGTTAAGTAGACTTTGGCAAAGTCCTTATCTCTAAGGATTTTCCTAACTGCTCCATTTACCAATTTCTGGAGATTCCAGACTAGTTTTTGTTTGTTTGTTTTTTACCGAAATATCACACTAACTAATTGAACTAGGTATTTTCTGCAATATTATATGTTGGTGTCCTGCTGACCTGTGTTTTTTCCCACTTTCCTTCTATTCCCTTCTATCTTCTTATTTCTTTGCTCTGATTTTATGACTGGTGTTCATTCTGTCTCCTTGTTTGGAACCTCTGCTCATGTAATGAGTGTTTTCCCCATTATGTTAGAATTTTGAGCTAATTCTTCTGTATTTTGACACAGTTTTCTAGGATCTCTTCTCTACCGGATTCTAAGCCTCTCCTTGCCTTGACTTCTCAATCTGTATGTTCTGTCATTGCTGTCTGTTGCCTGAAAATGTCTTTTTTCAGAAGCGTAGATCTGGTATCCTATTTCTTTGTACTACTAGATGAGAAATATGTGCTGGCTACTCTAATTGAGAACCAATTACACTCCCTACTATATATGTGTGTGTATTTAACGTTTTTATAGTAATATATGTACAACCCACAAGTTCCCATTTTAATCTGTTTCAAGTGCAACTCAGTTTGTATTAACTACATTCACAATTTTGATGTCTTTAAATCAAAATGTTGCCAAGTTTTTAGCATATTAAAGGAAGAGAAGCTTGTATGTACAAGAGAGATTTTATCTAATAAATTCTATTAAGTAACATACTTTCTTAGGTGATTTGAAAAATAAACAGGATTTTCTGATGTTGGAGTTTGATGCTGAAGTCTTAAGCTGGAGCCCCAGGAAGTCAGCACACAGAGGAAAGAGAAGCAAGCCGTGGGAAGAGAGGACCTGAGCCAGGAGAAGAACTCAGAGGAATAGAGATGGCTCCTTTGACAGTGCAGAAACCCCAGGGAGAGAGAGAGAGCCATTTCCATGATAGTCTACAGCTGACCTTGTAGAGAAAACAGAGGAGCTAAGCCCAGAGGAACCCAGGAAGCCTGAACCTTCACAGACATCGGCAGACATCTTGCTCCATCACGTGAAAATAGACTGGTGAGGGAAGTAAGTTATGCTTTATGGCCTGGTATTTGTAAGCTCCTACCCCAAATAAATACCTTTAATAAAATAAATTAATAATAAATGGAGGAAGATTAGAAAAAGAGAAATTTTACCTTGCCATTGTTGAATTCAGTCATCAGAAAATAAAATTTGACACTAAAACATTTTTTGGCTCTTCATATTTTCTACTGTATCAGTCTGTCATTATTCATTAGATTGTGCCTTGATTTCTGGAAATCCTTTAAGCTCCTCCAAACATATGAGCTTAATTAGCATTGTGATACCAGTTTCTCTAACTAGGATATTATTGAGTACATGTGTTTTTCATATCCATATTGTCTTATCTTGTTACAGAAGTGAAAAGTGTTTTATTTATTTCAGTCATTGCACTCTTACACATTTTGAGGGGCTTCCCCTAATCAGATCAAATCTCCATTTCACAAATTTATGAGAAAAATCTTAAACTTGTCAGGAAAATCTTAATGCAATTAATGTCAAAATTATATGACCAATTTCTAAAGTACTGTGCTCTTCTATACCTACAGTAAAGGAATTAAAAATCAAAGTTGAGTTAACTGTTAGAGTTGTGACCTTGACTGTCTTAAAAGGCTTTGTTGAGAGATTTTAAGAAAATTGTGTAAAGTTATCTTCTCTACTTGGTCACATACAAAAGCTGGAGTTTTCATATTGTGTGTGTGTGTGATTTTTATTTTCTACAAAATATATTTCTCTAGGGCTAATGTTAAACAAGATTAATAAACCACTTGAAAAATAAGCTGAAAAAATGATTCCTTTGGCCTGTACAATATTGAATTGTTAGTGTAACTGCTCTTCTACCATCTTCTTTTTCATTCTACCCATTCCATTGCCACAATTTGATTGTATTTATCTGACTTGATTAATTTACTTTTTAAAATTTACAGATATGTGAAATTTTAATTCAGTGTTAATGACAGTATGGAAGGGACTGATTGTTCTTTCATTTTAAAATGAGTTTATACTTTTTTTATACTTCAAAGTGATGATCTGGCCTGCTGGGTTCCTTTGACTTTTATACTGATGAGTTTGCAGAACACACTCTCTGAGTTACTAGAACTATTCCTTCATAGATGAACAAAATTTTGAAAAGGTATTTGCAAGTCACCCAAACTTCGCAGATTTATCTTCTATGTGCTTTTTGTTTATGCTCTATCTGTTAACCTCTAAACCAGGGTTTCACTTGTTCGAGAAATTAATGACTCAGAAAAATTGAAAAATACTTTTGTTATGTGTTTAGGGATTCAATTAGTTCAACAATATTTGAAAATATTACTGGGCATTAGAAATGGACTATAAACTTTGGCAATGAGCTTCTATATAACATAGATTTCCCTGCAATTGATGTACCAAAGAACCCAAAGCTGTTACAGGTCTGTGCTATCTGCATGAGGTATAATTGTAAAGAAGAAGTAGATACTGATTACTGGGTTTGAATCTTGGGCATTTGAGTCTGGGAAACCTATCTTCAAACCTCAGTTCTGCCATGAATTTGGTGTATGAATTTGAAATGTGTGCCTCTGTTTTTCCATCTGGAATCTTACAGTTATATAATGATTACATGGGATAATTCATATGAAGTAATTAGTACAGTGTTAGGCACAGTAAACAGTATCCTTTCTAAAATGTAACCACATAAAACTAGTTGTACATGAAAGGATGGTAAAGGAAAAACAAACAAAAATATTATTTGTTGTAGGCAGCACATCTCAGCCTATCAAAATGGCTCGGCTTGTACTGAAATGGCCTCTGGCGCTGGATAGCTCCTTCCCGCGCCACCTTTCCGCGGGCCAACCTGAAAGCTGCTTCTCTCCCCAGCAACAAGAGTGAGCAATCTACACATTGCATCCCCTAGGCCCAGCCAATCAGTGCATGCCACACTCCCCTCAACCCCCACCCTAGCCCTTATAAGCTGTTGCACCTCCCTAATAAATCAGACCTGCGCCACGAGCCTGCGTCTCCAGAGCGGTTACTGTGTGTTCTGTGCTCTGTTCGTCACTTACCTCGCAAGGCCTCCTCCCACAGCAGCGGCGCGTTGCAGGGGGCCCTTCGCCACCCCAGAGCGAAGGGAGATCAGCCGAGAAACAATTATTGAAGACTCAGAAGTACACATTGAAAAGCTATTACTAGCTATTCTTACACAGGAAAATGCAATTTTATATTTCTAATTTTGATGTACCATAAGCATCATTTGTACAATGCTTATTGTGTTCCAAGAACTTTATATAGATACATATTTTCTCATTAACATTTCTTGAATGCTCAAGATCATTATCCCACTCTACCCAACATGTTGGAAGAACCAGCCTCTATACCAACCCCAGAAATGGTTTTATAACTTCACATAAATATATATATTTGTGTGTGTATATATAATCTCAAAGGCAATATTCATCTTAAGTGAGTAACCACATTAACAATGGGAACTATGCATGCATTCTCTATAGAAAGCTAAAATATGCACCCAGACAAAGCATTGTAAAGGGATCAGTGCAATGTTTCACTATGTATGTCCAAGAGAATTGTTTTCTTCTAGTCAGATGTGTCATCCTTTTCTTTATCCCAGCACCATTCCTCATCCACTGTGTCCCTCACATTGGTCTAGTCACCTTTCTGGCTATGGTGTGTTGGCAATTTCTTATATCAAATTACTTTATGATAATTCTAGAATGAATTCTTACATCCTGTTGCTTATTTAAAGTTTTAACTTCAGCAAAACCTCTAATGATAATGAATCAAAGGTGGCTTTGATTTCATCCAGTGATCTCTGAAAAGATCCATAATTTAATGGCCATTAGCTGGAAGTGGCTTCCTCTCTGTATAGAGCACTACAGTTCTTTTCTCTAATTTAAGAGCTTAATATTATATAACTATGTTCTCTACATAAAAATATAGGGTATTTTCAATGTCTTTGGTAGGATGAGAAACACTCACTGGAATATGACCTGATATAGCCTTCCTAACAGGAAATATGGAAGTCAGAACATCTCCTGAGTAATATCACAAAACAGTACTTACAAGCAGTCTTTGGTAGTGTTCAAATTTAACTATTTCAGGGCTCATATTTTTCTGGCTACTTAGACTCTTGAGAGGATAATTATACCAAAATTCATTTCCACCTAATTCTACTATTGGAAATTTCATAATAATATCTTACAAAATAATAAGATATTGTTGTTTATCCCATTATTTCAAAGAGGAAACTGAGGCCAGAGAGGTTACATGTTTTGTCCATGATTACCTAAAAGTATTATAGCATGAGCATTTGCTTTGCAAGACCATTTCCGCCCTGTCTCTGCCTGAGTGTATTATTTCATCTTTGGTTTTATTTTCATTTGCTGCCTCATTCCAAACTGATTTGCTGGAAGAAATAATGTGTTATTTTATTTTTCATCAGAAAAGAAAAACATCCTAATTTAAAAAGTTAAACATTTTAAAATAGTTGATCTCTGAATAGTCCCCTTCTACCAGGTGATAACTAGCTACATACTAAAGACCAATTATGCATTTTTTAAAAAATCAAATACCAGTTTTGTACTGAAACAAGAACACAATTATGCAAAGTAGTTTTCTGAAAATAGGATTGATAATGCATGGTGTACGGGTACAAAGGAGCACTTAGGGCTCCAGCAACATTGTTTAAAATCTTCAATCAGCTGAACCAGACTTCCTCAGGATTGCTATTCACTGGGGTATAAAGAGCTCTCAAGACTTCCTCCTGCATGAATGCAACAATGACTAGTTGCATCAGTCATTCAAAGTGAATAAGACATTCTAATCCCCATGACACTTAGGTAATTAAGTGTATTAAAAGAAGAACTCGAGCTTTTATAAGAAAGATGATTATTTTATATTGTGTTGGGAGGAGCTCATTAATTGTTGCTGCCACTTTCTTCTATGCCAATTCGTTTTTTCTTATGAATTCTCTCTTGAAGAAAAATTCCAAGCATGTTTTTATATGAAATTAAGAGCAAACCTATATAAAGTGTCCCATGAATATAATCCAACCAACTATCTGAATTGCTACAAAGGAGAGGGACTCATGTAAGTTAAAACCAGAGAGGTATTATGGAGGAAGGGCGAAGTCTTTAGAGTAGCAGAAATTAACAAGGCTGCTTATGGGAAAACGGTTCATTGCAAGTCCTGAAACCACCACCTACCAACCCACTTTCCAAAGTAACCCCGCTCTTATTAGCTTGCAGAAGTTTCCATTCACCTTTTCCCCCCAAAACTCCCACCTCCTTATGCTCACTCATAAGAAGCTTATTTTACTGCAAGATGAGTTCCTGTTTCCCTCTTCACCTGCAGCACCTGCTAAAGCTGGTTCTGACCAGTTCTAGCCATAGGGGCAAGCATAGACAGAAGAAGCCCTGCCCTGAATTTACCTCTACCTAATTATAATAGTAAAAATCACACCCACTTATCATGCTAAGTTGCCAGTTTTGAACACGTGATACATGACTAGCATGATGTTTAACAGTGCATTCTCCACCTAACACTGCCCCTTGACCTATGTCATCTCCCCTGGACCAACCCTCTCCAAACCATATAAAAATTCCAAACCTTTTCAGCTTGGGAGACAGTTCTGAGTTTACCCTTGTCTCCTTGCTGAGCTGCTTCACAATAAACTCTTTTCTTGAAATCCTGATGTCAGGGTATTGACTTCTGTATGCATCAGGCAATGAGCCCACTTGAGTGGTAACAGTCTGTCTTTAAAAATAATTGAATTTTAAAGTAAGAATTGAAAATTTATATTTCTGCCTGTGAACTGGCTAACTATACATCCTTGATATGTTTGCTTTCAGTCTATGGAAAGATTTAAATGTAATGAGTAATCCACATTTCTTTCTAACTTTTTAACCAGAACTAATATTTTCTTTTGTTTGTTTCTATGGGGTGGAAAATATTTTTCTCAAAATAAAAGATGGCATTTAATTATTTGGCCTATTGTATTTACTTATCACCTTCTTACTTTGTCAGCAGCTATATAAGATATTTTTTTACTTGATCCTGTTATGCACAGAATATTTTTGTTTCAACCTGATAGTTTCACTTGCTATTATTGTAGGAAAACTTACAAAGTGCTCTACACATCTTTATCCTTTTCATCAAAGCAGGTATACCAGGGAGCTTATCTGATTAAAAATTTAGGGGTTATAGGGTACTTGCTTTATAAAAATTATAATATAAAGTTTTTTTGGGTCATAAAGTAGACCGTAGAAAGAAAAAAAGATATAAAATGATAGGTTATTTTTTCTTCATATTTACTTCACCAAAAGAGTACAAATTCCATAGTCCTTTCTTGAGGTTTGCTTGAATTGTATGGCATTAATACTTCAGATCTACCTCATTTCAATACTAAGGATAGATTTAATTAAATAACCTTTATATCAAATGAAATAAACGGGTAAGTGTTTCTAGTACTCATTTATATTGGGACTCAAATATACATCTTAGAATTTGACATTATCAAGTTTATTATATCTTTGTACAGTACTTGTAATTAGGCTGTTTTTAAAGAAAGAATATTGTTGGCAAAAATAATGTAAAATTATATTTGAAAAAGGAATTGGAACCCAAGATCCTAATTATCATTATTGTAGGCAATTAGCAAAAGTAACTTTCTCTTTCTGAACTCTAGAGGCCATTTCTTCAAATCTTCTGTTTCCAGATGGAGTAAAATGGTAAACAAGAATTCTCAGTTTATTGAAGAAAAGAATATTTTGTCATGGCCATGGACTGACTTTCTACCAACAAGGCTCAATATGACTGCCTTCTCCCTTTTGGGCATTATCCCTTTCTTTTTCAGACCTTTTCCTCTGGTCTGAACTCCCATGGTCCTACTTTCCCCCAGTGCATACACAAACTTTATATATTCTTTTCACTGGGCTTGGTATTCCAGTCCCTACTTCTTTTCCCCAAACAAAATTCTCTTCTGTGTTACCCTCTATGAGTTCCCATAATATTTGGTACATTCCTTTAAATATTTCTTAGCACTTATCAGGCAGTGTAAAAATTGTATGACCTCTCTTTTCTTGCATTCTTTTCCTTGTCTTCTTCACCTTCAATTATGAACTACCCAGCAGAGTACTTGACATCTGATTGGTGCTCAATAAATAAATATTGACCCAGTTAAATTAAATATAAATAATCTCTTTATTATATATACTTTATTACATGACTTCTGAATTCTGAAGCTCCTTCAAAGTCTTTTTCTAGAGTCTTGTTCTGATGATGATTTATGTATAATATGGAAATAATGACTTTGAATAAATGCAAAATAATTTGAACTCATACAGAAGCTACATGGTTCTGCACATGTTCTGAATGTTCTTATTTTGTTTTACCATGAAAGGGTATGTGAATGCACAGGATGGCTGTGGGCTAAGCAGGCTTCAAATGCCTTTACTTTGTCCATGGATGTTATGTACTTTCTAATAAGGAAGTACTCTCTTAGATCTGTTCTTTAACAGTTATTCAGTACATATGATAGACATGGTGATAGACACTGGGGATATATCCTTGAAGGATTTCAACAAGACTGGGAAAGATGAACAAATTTCAGTATCAGATGCAGCAGGCACTATTGCTTACCCATCCATTCATCATACACTTCTTCCTTATACCTTCAAATGATTGTATGGGCATATGAGATCTGGAGCTATGACAAACATTTTATATTAAGAATAAGAAAATTGCAGAAGAGCTGAGTCAGAAACCTGACATCATTAAGCCTTCAACCCACCCTGAAGCTTCCTTCTGTCAAACTTCTTGTTCTGGTAGAAAATGAACCCTATTGTTTGAGCCTTTGTGGTGGGGTGACTTATGTACCCAATTTAGACATGTTCTTGGTCTTGATCCACATTCCTGTGAGTGTGAACCAATTGTAAATGGGATCTCTTGAAGATGTTATTTTAGATAAAGTGTAGGCTAACTGAATGAGGATGGGCCTTAATCTAGACCCCAGACGCATCTCTTTCCATCTCTCCCTAGACCTTATTCCAACAGCTGCTCCCACTTTCAAACTTATGTTTGAGGGGTTTCTTATAAGTAAAAAGATTGAACTGTAGTATATTGTCTTTATGTCTTTATGCTGTATTTTGGGTTCTAGGAAGTGCTCCAGTGAGTTGAGGATGTTGAAAAGTAGTGTCCATAAAAATATGATATTGGCATATTACAGATCAATTTCAAGGTGTTTACTTTAGGGACATTAACATAATTTTGAAAGAGTTTGCTTGTGACTCTCAGAACACAATGGCAAAGCTTTAAACATTTATTGAGGAATTATTTATCCTGGCAGTTAGACCAAAACTTGGAACCCTTGGGATATTCTCGTTTTTACTGATCATATACTCTCTGACCTTGTTTGATATATTTAATGGCTCAGTGTTACAGTTTCTCCATCTTTGAATGGTAATAACAATCTTTTCCATCTAAGTTGAGATATATCTGTAAAGTGCATGGAACTTGCCAACAGAAAATCACTACATATGCCACAATTATTTTTCATTTTATAGCCACTTCAAATCCCAAAAGAATTGAAGTCATTGCCATTTGAAGGTTGTCCTGTTCATTTTTTAGATAGATTACCAACCCAATACAACATTCACACATAGTCCCTGAACAATTATACTCAAACTCTGCTTTTACTATCACAGAAGAAAAATATGATTATTGAATCAATATGGCAATAAAAATGACCTGTCTTTCTTCCCTAAGCACTCAGAACTGTGAGAACATGATGGAATTGGGAGATTGAAAATGAGAAGTCAGCACTGTTCATTTAAATACTGCTTTTATTTTGAGGGGAGGAAATTAAAGACTGCCTATGTTTCTTCTTCATTAATTAGTTATGAAATGTATGCCCATTTAATTCAAAGTTTACTGAGCACCTCAGGACAATAAAATTAAATTTTGATAATTATGTTGAGACATATAACATAGTTATAGTACCATGAATTTGTTAATATGAAAAAAGCTACATTGAGAAAGTGACATTCCAACTGGGCTTGAAAAATGGAGAGAAACTTCTAACAACAGAGATACAGGGGGACGAAGCCATTCCTCATGAAAAAGCAAGGTGAGTTGAAGCATTCAAATGGAAAGACAGTGGAATATTTGAGGAGAGCCAAGTACTTTGATTTTACTGGAGCACATAATGGATATAAGCAATAGATAAATAATAAAGAGAGAGAGTGGTCATATTGGAAATAACACTAAAGACATTCTTAAAATTTGAAGTTTATGTTAGAGCAAGACACCTAGAATTGGCATAATTTGTTCTTGGCTTAATTTATAAAAACCTCTTTTGTATAGTTATCCATTTGATGGCATACATACACAATTATCTGATATTTCTTCTCAAATTGACTACGAAAAGTAGACAAAAAATTAGGAGCAATTTAAAGAAAGGGCTAGAAAATTTCATTCTATTTTGTATAATCACTTTATGGAGCTATAACTCACATGTCATAAAATTCACAGTTCAGTGATATTTACTTTTCAACATTGCATGACCGATACCACTATCTAATATTAGAAAATTTTTATCATCCCCAGAAGAAGTCACGTAATCATTAGTAGTCACTCTCCGTTTCCTCCTGCTCATAGTCCCTGAAATCATGAACCCACTTTCTGTCTCTATGGATTTACCTCTATGGATAATATGAATGGGATCATAAAATATGTGGTATTTTGTTACTGGCTTATTTCATTTATCAAAATATTTTTAAAGTTGATCTATCATGTATGAAAAGTTCATTCTGTTTTATTGTCAAGTAATATTTCATTGTATGGATAAGCCACACTGTGTTCACCCTTTCATCGGGTGATGGACAATTGGATTGTTTCCACATTTTGGATACTACGAATAATACTGTTAAGAACACTTATGTACAGGTCTTTGTCTGGACATATGTTTTTAATGTCTTGGGTTTGTACCTAGGAGTGAATTAAGGGTAAGAGGGTAACTATTATTAATATTTTGAGGAACTGCTAAACGATTTTACAAACTGGTTGCAACATGTGACAATTCCATCGGTAGTGAATAAGGATTCAAATTTCTCCATACATTGCCAAATTATTATCTATCTTTTTTATTTTAACTATTGTAGTATGTGAGAAGCACTATTACACTGCGGTTTTGGTTTGCATTTCTTTAATGACCAATGATGCTGGTTAATTATGCTTTCATATGCTTCTTAGCCATTTGTATGTCTTCCTTGCAGAAAGGTCAATTCAAAATTCTTTGCCCATTATATTATTTGATTATTTCCTTTTTATTGTTGAGTTGCAAGTATTCTAGGTCTTCTTTAATTTCTTTCAACAATGTGTTGTGGTTTTCAATGTATAAGTATTATGCTTCTTTAGTTCAATTCATTCCTAAGAATTTTATTCTTTTTGATGCTATTGTAAATGCAATTGTATTCTTAATTTTATTTTGGGATTGTCCATTGCTATTACATTGAAAAGCAATTTCTTTTGTATATTGTTCTTGTAACTTACAACTTTGCTGAACTTGTTTGTTAGTTGAACCAGTATTCTTTGTGTATACTCTCAAGTTTTCTACATATAAGACCATATCATTTGGAAATAGAAATAGTTTTACTTCTTCCTTTATAAACTGTGTGCCTTTTGTTTCTTTTCCTTGTTTAATTGCCCTGGCTAGACACTTTGGAAATGCCAAATAGCTGTGACAAGAATAGACATCTTAATATTGTTGCTAATTTTAGGGGTCTTTCAACATTAACTATGAAAGCCGTGGGTTTTTCATGAGTGCCTTTTATCAGTTTGAGGAAGTTCCATTGAGTTCTTAGGGTTTTGAGTATTTTATCATGAAAGGGTGTCCATTTTTTCCCATTATATAGTCCCTTTTAATATATTTTTCTGGATTTGGTTTGCTAGTATTTGTTGAAGGTTTTGCATCCATATTCATAAGGAATATTGAAGGACAGTTTCTTTCCTGGTTATGTCTTTGCCTCATTTTGGTATCATGGTAGTATTCATAGAATGAGTTGAGAAGTAGTCCCTCCTTTTCAATTTATTGGAAGAGTTTGTGAAGCATATTTCATTCTATTTTAAAATACAGAGCAAATATATATATACACTCTGATAGCAAATGTATTAAAAATAACTATTATAAATTAAGCAATCTTAACCAATTCATGAAATCCAAAGTCTGCAATGTCCTTTTCTGTAAACAGATTTTTTACTAAGATCCATATAACATTTTTAGTAGATAAACTCTTAAGAATTATAAATTCTTTAAATTTAATTTTAGTATTTTAAAATTCTTGAGATAGATTTTAACTACTCTAGTCACTTAAAAGCATTATCAAAAAATGAAGCCAAACATTTCAAAAAACAAGAAAGCTACTCTCCTAGAGCCTGATTAAAGTTGCCACTTACAATGAAGTGTTAATCTCTCACTCTTTCTAGGCACATTGGGTCATTCTAGTTCTCACTCAAAAAGGAGAAATTCATAATTTATCCTAATACATGTTTTCTACTGTTTTGCAGAAGGTAGTGAAAGATAGTGAAAGAAAGAGGAGGGAGAAGAAAGACAGACAGACAAAAAGGTTGACAGATATTCAACATTATTTTATTCTGTTGTGAGAAGCCACCTTAAAGTAATGACAATCACAAATCACATTCCAGATTTTCTCATTACTCTCTTGAGTTCCATGCCTTTCTTTACTTTAGAGATTTTAGCCTTATTTAGATGATCTGAAGGTGAAGGAAGTGTTTATGTTTGAATATATATTGAGGTCCTTGGAAGCATGATTATTTTGAAAAGAAATAGGTTGGATTTCCTCTCCCTTTTTCAGTATACTGTAGGCAACTTCTAATGGACCCCCAAGTCCACTGGTGGAAAGTGAAAAAATTTCTTGTATTTGTATTGGTTGCCTACAACATTTTGCTTATAGGTTTAAAATTCATGAAAAAGTTAATACTATTTCACTGCATTTGTACAGTTATTTCTATTTTCCTCTTCTAATCTGCAATATATGTTCATATATTCCCAATCATCCTATTTTAAATAGGTATTTAAATCATTTTACCACCTATTTACCAAAAGGAATAATCAGATAATTAGTGTGAGCATGTATAAAACATTTTCAGTGCAGAAAAAGAGCTATAAACACTAAAAATAACTGACTATAATAGGGAACATTCTTATTTATGTGTTTACAAAAACACATTTCTTTTAGCATTTAAGACATGATTCCACACATTCAAGATGCTGCATTTTAGAAAGACATGAATTCTTAATGGTTAGAAAACATGATTTTTGGATTTCCTTTTGATACATTTTATTATAAAATGTCTACATTTATAAAAGAAGCATTAGAATAAGTAAAATTTAAAAGTGAAAACAGCATAGATGCATATATCCTTAAACTCATCATTGTTAATCAATTATGCAATGCCTTCCAGTTGTCTGATTAATGAATAAAATAGACACATGGTAATTTACCAATTGAAAATTGTCAAATAAATGAATAATAATATATAATTATTTTTTAAATTATATTGTACCTATTCTTTTTATAACCTCTTGTCCTCATAATGATATAATAAAGCTTTCTAAGTTCTTCAGAATTAAATCCCATTATTTTGTGGCCACATCGTATTCCATAACTTACAAAACCAATTTCCAATTGTTAAAGGTTTACACAGATAGCATTTCTCTTTTCCATTATTTACAATATCTTATGAATATCCAGACAATTTAGTGCATTCTATAACAGTAGGAAAAAAATCTGAGAATCCAAACTACCAGACATTCTGAGCCTGATGATATATATACTTTAAGGTATCTCAGAAAGATGGTATCAACTAACATTCCTACCAGAAATGTATTAAATTTCCCATGTCCTATGACCTAGGCTGGGTCTCTGTAGGCTTTTTAATTGTACTTGAGAGAAAAAGCTTTTTATTATTTCCTTTTATATGACTTAAAAAATTTCAAGTTATTTCAAACCAAGTTAAGCAATATTTCTTTTTCAGACTACTTTATCTTCCTTTGATATAGCATGCTTTGTTTAAGTTTGAGGTTCAATGCCAATAATTGAAAAAATGAGTTGCTTAGATTATTTTTTTCAATAGTAGGGGGAAAAAAGAAAATCATTCATCAACTAAATTAACTTTTCACTTATTTGAGAACCCTGTGTTCTTTACTGAGGCTCACTAGTTTGCATTGGGTGGGAGTGTTATTCTCCCTCTTGTTAGATGTAGTTATTTTTAAGTTTATTGATATTTTAGTAAATATGAAGAATAAATTACTTTTGATTTCATAGATATGGACACTCCCAGCAGTAGTTTATCTAACAAGCATGTGAATTACAGTGATGGTTAAAAGCAATGAATTTCTTTTCAAAATAATAATCTTCCCAGAATGAATGTAGTATAAACTTCAAAAAATATTGGTATAGACTATATATATCAAAAATACCTAGTGTAGAATAGATATATTGTTGGTGGCAGGTATTTTGAATGAATGTGCAATTCATTTGACGAAACAATGTACAAGTAAAATTCACATGGATGTGGATATTTTATTTTGTAGGGTAAATGGGAAAATTACTTCCTGCAGTAGGTGATTTAGGCTAATATCCATGCAGTGCTATTTAACGAGCTTTAGGTTATGAGAAAATCTAACTTTTCTTGCAAGTATTTGCTCTAATACTGCATTTTGGGGAATCTTCTTGTTTATTTTTTAAAGCATTGACTATATTGGATAGTAAATTTGTCGTAGTAAAATTACAACTTGAAAGGTGTTGGCCATATCATCCCATCTATATCCATTTAGAATATTTATTTGTCCTTAATTGAACTGCTGGAGTACCTTGTGTGTTTTATAATATATGGATTTTTATAATGAATACCAATTTCATAATATTCTCATTGTATTCCCTATTTTTTAAAAAATTTACAGGGAAGCAGACTTGGCTCAATGGATAGGGTCTCCACCTATCACATGGAAGGTCCAAGGTTCAAACTCTGGACCTCCTCGATCAGTGGATCAGTGTGGAGCTGGCCCATGCACAGTGCTGATGCACACAAGGAGTGCCATGCCACGCAGGGGTGTCCCCTGCATAGGGGAGCCCCATGCACAAGGAGTATACCCTATAAGGAGAGCCAGCCAGTGTGAAAGAAAGTGCAGGCTGCCCAAGAATGGCACTGCACACCAGGGGAGCTGACACAACAAGATGATGCAACAAAAAGAAACACAGATTCCCGGTGCCACTGATAAGGATAGAAGCAGTCACAGAAGAACACGCAGTGACTAGACACAGAGAGCAGACAACTGGGGGAGTGGGGGGAAGCGGAGAGAAATGAATAAAGATATATCTTAAAAAAATTTTACAGCAAGAAAATTACTCATTTATTAAGAATTTAGCAATGAGTTTTTTTGTTTTCTATTTAATTGTCTTTTTAAAAAGATACATAGATCACAAAAAAGGTTACATTGAAAAATAAAAGAGGTTCCATTATACCCCAAACCCCACCCCACCCACTCCTCCCACACCAACAAGCTCTTTCATCATTGTAGCACATTCACTGCATTCAGTGAATACATTTCGGAACACTGCTGCCCCACATGGATTATAGTTTACATTGTAGTTTACACTCTTCCCCAGTACATTTAGTAGGTTATGGCAGGATATATAATGTCCAGCATCTGTCCTTGCAATATCATTTAGGACAGCTCCAAGTCCTGAAAATGCCTCCACATCACATCTCTTTTTCCCTCTCCCTGCTACCATGGCCACTTTCTCCACATCAATGCTACAATTTCTTTCATTACTAGTCACGATATTTCCATAGTAGAATATCAGTAAGTCCACTCTAATGCATATTTTATTCCACCATCCTGTGTATCCTGAGATGGTGATGTCTACTCCACCTCTATATTGAGAGGGGACTCAGATTCCACATGGATGATGGATGCAGTTCTCCTGTTTATAGTTGTAGACCCTCTTAGTTCCCTGGTGTGGTGGTTGGCCATCTTCACCTCCCTGTTAGCTGGCCTGGGTAAGTCCAATAAACCAGAAGGTAGGAGTTACAAGTCTGCTGAGGCTCAGGACCCAGCTGGCACATGGACAATCCAGAGATTCAAGTCTGGTGAGTTTACACCAACCCTTGCACCAACCACATGTTCAGTAAAAGTGACAGAAGAGGCATGTGTAGAAAGGTCATGTCTGAGTCCAACTCCATCACACTCAGGAACACAAACTCCAAAGTAGGGCCAACTGACATGGCACTGAGTTCCAGAGCCATTTGCCATGACCATAGAAGCTGTGGGTCTCTGTAGCCCTCAGGAGAACCAGTACTTGGGGTTGTATCTACTTTGGTTGTCTCTGGAGCTCTGCTGAGGTATGTGTAAGAGCAACCCCTCTGATGACCTCCAAACTCTTTTTTGAAGACTTTTAGTCAAATAAACTCATTTGTCTTTGCCATTTCCCCCTTGTATTCAAAGTCAAAAAGCAGTTTTGAACACATGATCCTACATGTAGGCTGAGATATTCTGCTGGTCTGAGTTGACCCTTTTATTCAAGGTCTTTTTATAGTTAACTCACCAGCTGGGGCTTGGTAGTAATACCTTGGCACCAGGGAGGCTCATCCCCTGGAGTCATGTCCCATGCTGGAGGGAAGGTTATGCATTGACATGCTGAGTTTGGCTTAGAGAGTGGCCACATGTGAGCAACATGGAGGCTCTCAGGAGGTAAATCTTAGGCCCCCTGCAACTCTAGGCCTAGTGCATATTTCAGGCACGCAGGCTCATAAGGAGAGTCATCAGTATCAAGGGCTTATTATTGGACCATCTTTCCTTGTTGGTCTTTGCCACTGCACTTGGGGGTTATTGCTCTCCCATTGGGAAATGTGACAGAGTTCCCTTGGGTAGAAATTTAGAACTCCTGCAGTTGACAGTAGTAACTGTAACTACTATAAAAATCCTCAACATATATCAGAACATTTTTATGTCCCCTGTATACATGCCCTGGAGAACTGCCCCCACGCAGGTGCCCCCCATCAATAACACTCCACATCAGTGTTCCTCCCCTGCCATTGTTGTACCTCTCTGTAGCCCAAAATTTCCTTTATTGTTAAGAAAGTTTGTGTCCTCTAAGAAATCTTTAGCTACTCTGAGGCCATGAAGATAATCATGTTATCTTCTAGAAACTATTGTTTTACCTTTCATATTTGTATCGTTTTCTGTATGTTGTGGTATTGAAGTAAAGATATTTTTCCCTATTTGAATATCTGATTGACATGGCATTATTTATTGGAACAACCTTTCCCAATTGTCTTGGACTGACAATTATCAATCAGATTACCATATGACTGTATACATGCAATCTATTACTGAACTGAAGTATTATACATTTTTCTTTGTATTAATGGTAAGTTTTAGCTACTAAAATTTTGTGTCTTGATATCTGATGAAGTCTACTAATTTTTTTCTTTAAGATTATATTGACTATTCTTGATCTTTTGAATTTTCATATATGTTTTAGAAGCATGTTTTCAATGGGCTTGCATTGAAATTTAGATCAACTCTGGGAGATATGACATCTTTACAAAATGATTTCATCTTATTCATGAACATTACCTATCTTATATTTATTTAGGTTTTCCTTTAACTTATATCAGCATGTTTTGTGAACTAGCCTTCTACACCTTTTGTTAGATTTAGTCTAATGTATATGTTATTATGTATGCTTTTGCAAGTGGCATTGTATGTTTTATATTTCACCATCTAATTATAATTGTATAAATAAAGACAAAGGATTTTGAATATTGACATTGTATCTAGTAATATTATTAAATTCAACAATATTGCTAAATAAATGATAATGGTTTATCTTTAGATAATTTTGGATATTCTACATATATAAACTGTACATCTCAGTTTATCTGTAAATAATAGTTTTAAATCTTCCTTTCAGATATTTATACTTTTTACTTCTTTAACTTGCCTTATTTGATTGGCAAGGTTAGTAAATACAATGATGAATAATAGTGGCAATAGAGGGCATGTCTTGTTCCTAAAAAGAGGGAAATTACTTTATATATCACCAATAAGTGTGATGTTTGCTGTAGATTTTTTATGATTACTCTGTTAGATTAAAAAGCCCCCGTTTATTACAAATTTGTTGAGTTCATTTTTTTCTTTCTACAAATGCATATTGAATTCTACAATATAAAGTTAATGTAATATGTTTAATTAAATTGATTTTAAATAATAATACAAATTGACTTTTTGAATAAGCTCATCTTCATTTTGATATATGTCACTTTTATACACATCTGAATTTGGATTGCTAATATTCTGTTTAGAACTTTTGTACCTGTTTTCATGGAATAGATTTGGCTTTAATTTCCCTTTTGTTTTTGTAATATCTTTGTCAATGTCAAAGTTATTGTGCCCTCATAAAAAGTGTCGGGCTGTTTCTACTCTCTAAAAGACTTGTGTAAAATATTAGTTTTATTTCTTCCTTAAAAACATTGGTAGGTGGAATTCTCCAATAAACCTGTTTTAGTTTTTACTATGGATTCATTTTCTTTAATATGTATAGTAATTCTTCTCAATAATGTGTGCTATTCAATAAAGTTTTTAGTTTTATCTAAAGATTTTAATCTTATTGGTATACAGTTTTTAAATAATGTCCTCTTCTTATGTTTTTAATGTTTGTACATTTGTAATGGAATCCCATTTTAAAATTCTGATATTATTTATTTGTCTTTCTCTTTCTTAAACAGTCTTGTAGGGTTTTGCCAGTTTTCTTAGTCTTTTCAAACAAATTTCTATTTTTATATTTGTTTTTATTTTATCAAGCTGTCTCATCTTTATTATTTCTTCCCTTCTTTCTTTGGTATTAATTTTCTATTCTTTTCTTAGATTCTTGGGATGGATGCATAGATTATTGTTTTTTAGCTTTTTTTATATTCTAATAAATGCACTTACGGCTATAAATTTCCATCTAATGTTGTTCTGGTTACATCCCACATTTGTAATATATCACATTTTTCATTAACATTTGGATAAAATTATTTTCTAATGTCCATTGTGAGATATTATTTGATGCACAATTTGCTTAGAATTGTGTTACTTAATTTCCAATTATTCTGAAATCTTTCCAGTTTTAAAAATTAACTTCAAAGTTATTTCCACTATCTTTGGGGAACATACTCTGCATGATTTCAATCATTTCAAATGTTCTGGAAATTGTTTTATGTCCCAGAACTGGGTTAATTTGGGAAAATTTTCCCTGTACTTCAAAGCCAATAAATATTCTGCAGTTTTTGTTTATATAATCAGTAAAGTAAGCTTGTTAATTGGTTATTTAGATTTTTTCTGTCCTTGTGTATATTTTTCTCATGTTGGCCTGTCAGTTACTGACTAGATTGTGTTGAAAGTAGCCAAATGAGATCGTGGAAATATCTATTTTTCCTTTTAGTCCTGTCAGATTTTGCTTTATTGTTATTAGTTGCATAGAAATTTAGGATTTTTATATCATTCTATTGAAGTAAACACTTGAATTATTATGAATTGTGCCTGTGGTAGTCTCCAATGTGGTCAACATTCATTCCTTCCCTTTTTGAATTTGTGTGGTGTTCTTATACCAGGAGATAAGTAAATACTCCTTCCCTGAATCTCTGGTGACCGTAGTGATTTGATTAATAAATAGTTTGCAGCAGAAAGTATGTACCAGGACTTTTGAGGCAATGTCATAAGAAGACTTGCAACCTACAGCAGTGTCTCTTAGAACACTAAAGCACTTGAAACCCTTCTTGCAAACTATTATTCTTTGAGAAGTCTAAAACACATGAAAAGGTCACATGTAGGCACTCCAGTCACCAACCTAAGTTGAGCTCTCAACCAACAACTGAAATTAACTGTCAGTCATGTATGTGGGCCATCTTGGATATCCATGCCAGCTTGCAAATAGTTGTAGCCCAAGCCAATATCTGAGTGTATCCACATGAAAGATCCTAGTAACAGCTGAGACAACACACAGAATTATTAGGGATAACAAATTAAGTTTGGGGGTACCCTTATATTCCAAATGATAACTGAATAAAATTCTCTTTATCTTAAGAAATGTTTTTTGCCTTAAATCCCACTTTGACTTGTATTAATATAGCTAAGTCAGCTTCATTTTGGTTAGTGCTTATATGGTATAAATCTTTCTATACTTTCAATTATTTTTCTATGCTTTTACTTTCAACTGTTTGGTGTCCATATGTTTAAGTAACATATATAATATAGTATTTTCAGGGTTTTTTGTTTTGTTTTGCTTGTTTTTGTTTTACTTTGTCCTGTTTGGCAACATTTGACTTTCACTTGGAATATTTAATCCATTTATATTTAATACAATTACTAATATAACTGTGTTTAAATCTATCAAATCAATATTTTTTCTGTTCTATGTTATTTGACTGTTTGTTCCTTTATTCCCTTCTTATATATATAACAAATATTTTATATCCATCAATTTCCTACTCTAATAGCTATTAATAATGCACTCATTATTCTTCTGACACTTTAGAGATTACAATGACATCTTTGAATTTTTAAGTTTTATTTACTTTTTCCTTGTCTTTTGTTGTCATTACTTTATTAATACATGCATTTTAAAATCCAGAAGATATTTTTGTTTAAATATGTATTGAATAAAATTTATTAATTATTTTCTCTTTATGATACTATTTATTTTATCTTGAATTACTAGACTTCAATCTGGAATCATCATATTGCTCTCTGAAAAATTCCCTATAGTATTTCTTTTGAATTAAATCAATTGGTGAATAGTTCCTTAGTTATTCTTCAAATTCCCTTTTTGTTAATAAAATGATTTTGAAATATACTTGTAATATGTATAGAATTTAAGGTCAACATTTATTATCATTGGCATTTTAAAATGATCTCCTTATCTTCTGGCTTTCACAATTTGTATTGAAGTTACTGAATATTTTGTTCTTATCCCCTTGAAATAATACTTTTTAAAAATGATTTTCTTGTTGTTGTTGCCTTTTGAGAAGTTTGTCCATGATATGTAGGTATTGGAGGGCTTAAAAAAAATTAATCCTTTGTTTTCTTAAAACATCTTATATTTGTGGCTTTATGTCTTTTAGTAGTTTTTGGAAATTCTCAGCCATAATCTGTTCAAAATATACTACAAGTAGTATATTTTATTATTATAAAAACTGTAGTTCCTTTTATCTTGTCCCCTATTTATCCAGTGCTCTTTTATTACATGATTTAATATGGATATTTTATAATGACATATCTTCCTGTTCATTACTTTGCTTTCTGCTGATTTTAATCTGCTATTAAGCACACCTATTAATTATTGGTTTCAGTTTTATTCAGTTTTGAGGTAACATCTGTATTTTTCTGATGAAATTCACCATCTATTCACCTATTTTCTTAAACTTATAAGTAGATGTATTTTAAAACCAGTATTTATGCAGATCACCTGATGTTCTGTTTCTATTGCCTGACTTTTCCTCTTAGTTTTGGTTTATTTGGTCAATTTCCTGATATTCCAGGAAATTTCTTAATTATCTAATGGGTGTAGCAAATAAGAAATTATAGAAACTCTATATACTGTTAGCTTTCCAGAGATTGTATTAACTTTTTCAAGCAAGGTTACAGAGTACATTAGAGTTAGTAGATTAGAGCTATCCAATCAAAAAGGGTGAATTTCCAGTTTGCTCATGGGATTCAGTTACTCTTTCAGGCATATCAACTGACAGACTACTTACCTCCTCCTATGTATAATTTATACTTGACTTTTGTTTCCTGTCCAATAACACTGCTAAAAGTTGTGGGCCATTGCTTTCCATTCTGCCTCCATGCCCTTAGCCAGGAGTATCCAAATGCCTTCCCTCGGTAAAATACACACTCAACTTTTTAAGATGAGATAACTTAACTTCATAAAAACAGAGACTAAGACATTGACCTAAACAGATATATTTTATTGTGTATTATAAGGCCAAAATACATGTGGGGAACAAATGTGGAAATAGGGATGTGAAAGTACAAAAGGTGTTGAATACTTAAGAATTTTTAATTCAACAATTCTAAGGATCCATTAATTGAGATAAAATTTCAACTATTTAAAAGAAACTCTTCTTGAACATTCACATTTACAATGTATTTGGCAGCTAAAAATTTTTTTTTGCATTAGGATGTAATTTATTTTAAAGGACTTAGAAGTAACTATATGGTAATGCTTCCCTTTGTCAGGTATTTAAGAATCTCTACAAGCTGGTTAGTTTATTTTTCCAATGTAATACATCAACTTTATCTCAATAACTTGTAGCTCCAAAATAAAGTCACATTGACAGAACTCAGGTTCATTAGATCAAAATAAGGCCCTATTATTAGAACTAAGGTTTAGTGACCTTCTGCTGTGATTACCTACCCCAATTAGAAAAATACATGATTTTGTATGGAAAGAGGATATTAATACATATAACATATATCAGTGGCTATAAACCTGAATTTTGGTAAATATATCTGAGCACATATACTCAATTCTACTAATATCTCAATTTCAATCCCTTAAATCTATGTAGATTACATGTATATATTCCTTTGCTGTCTCTCTTATAAGATTATTAGTACAATTAAATTATCTAACATGGGAAATGCCTATTTCTGTTTCTTATACATAGAAAGTACACAGTACTTATTAGTCATATCTTATTGTACATCAGGGCCATATTTAACAGGAAGAGAAAGCCCAGCCGAAGGAACAAACCCAAAGTCCTGATGAGACACAAGATTTAAGACAACTTGCCAATGATACTCACTCAAGCCTCCTAAATCAATTCAAGGAGTTGAAGGAAAATATTAATAAAGAGATAAAGGGTATTAAGATACTGGGTAAGCATATAGAATGATTTCAAACCCTGCAAAGAAAAGTAACAGAGTTTATGGGAATGAAAAACACAGTGGATGAGACTGAACATACATTAGCAGATATAGCAGCAGAGTTGAACTGGTGGAGGTGAAATGGCAGACTGAACATCTGAACTTGAAATGATAGGAGAGCAGAAAGAGGAAAGAATGGGAAAAATGGAATAGTGTCATTATAACAGAAACAGCATGGTATGTCTGAGAAGAAGAGAGTGAAAAAGGGGCAGAAAGAATGAAGAAATAATAGCAGAAAATTTCTCAAAATTTATGAAACACATAAATATCAAAATCCAAAAAGGACAATGGACACCAAACAAAATAAATACAAATAGCCTATTCCAAGACATGTACTAATCAGAATGTTAGATGACAGTGACAAACAATATTGAAAACAGCAAGAGAAAGGCAATTCATGACATACGAGGGATACTCAATAAGAATAAGTGCTAATCTCTCATCAGAAACCATGGAAGTGAGAAGAAAGAAGAAAATGTTGTATGATGTATTTAAGGTACTGAAAGACAAAAACTGCCAGCCAACACTTCCTTCTCCAAAAAAAAAAATTGTCCTTCAAAAATGAGGGCGAGTTTAAAGTCATCACAGATGAACAAAAATAGGGAGAGTTGCTATCAAAAGACTGGATTTACAAGAGATAATAAAGGGAGTGCTATGGACTGAAAGGAAAAAATAAAGGTGAACAACAGAAACATGGAGAAGAGTAGAAATGAAGATTTTTAGGAAGGAGAAATCAAAGGGTAAAAAGACAGACAATAGTACAATATGACAACAGAAATCCAAAGTTTCTTTCCAGATTGTTTTCTAAGCATAGTTTTGTTTTATTTTCCTTTTAGTATAGCCTTTTATTATTTAATTGGAACTCTCAATGTGGTGGTGTGCTGTCCCTAAGGAAAAGTTTTTTCTGGGAGAATTTCTTATTTCCACTAAATTTTTCACATTTAATGGAACATTCAGCATTGAGAAATATTTATTGAGTTCCTAATCTAGGCCAGACCCTCTGGCAAGCCTTGGGAACATACAGCGAGCACAACTGACATGGTGCACATATTTATGACACTTATATCCAGATGAAATTTATTTGCTCTTAGACATTAATAGCACACCATTTTGAAGAGAGCACATTTCAAAGCAGACTGAAAATGCATCCTTTCTCTCCCACTTACTAATGGGTAATATGAGTGACTATACTTCATTCTACTTTCCTCATTTATGAAGTATGGATAATAATAGAACTTGTCTCAAAGGATTGTTCTGAGAATTAAATGAGATAATATAAATCAAGTGCTTGGAACATTGCTTGGCACATGCTAAAAATCTCAAATGATTGTTATCTAGTGTTTACTTATTTTTAATATTTTTTTACTGAAGAATATCGTTCATGAACATGCATAAACAATAATTGTATAGAAAAGGTTGTGAACTTACAAAATAAATGTGAATAACATGATATAGGGAGCCCATAAATCACCCCTCCACAAACACCTTTCATTGGTGGAGAAACATTTGTTGCAAGCTATGTAAGATCATTGTCAAAATATTACTAACTATAGTCCCTATCCTACATTTGGTATATTTTTCCCTCAACCCAACCTATTTTTTAAAAAAATATTTTTATTACAGAGGTTGTGAACTTACAAAATATCATGCACATGTGTAGAATTCCCATACAACAATCCTTCACCCACACACCACACTGTGGATGAATATTTGTTACAGATTATGTGATAACATCATCAGACTATTATTATCACCCATGGTTCATAGCACACATTTGGTAAACTTTTCCCATACTCTCCATTATCAACAGAGTACATCTTTGGCATTGATGCAAGAATATTATAGTATTGCTGTTAACCACAGTCCATAGATCACACCAATTGTATTTTTCCTATGCTTCTCCACATTCCCACCACCCTGCATCAGTGCAGGGTGTGCACTGATGTACGTCAGTTCTAACTCATAGAAGGACACTTTTGCATCTGTACCATCAACCACAATTCTCATTGACCTCTAGGTTTACTGTGTCATTCAGTCCCTAAATTATTCTCTAGCTTTCTTTCAATTGATATTTACTTTCTCAGACTACCCTGTTCAGCCACAACCCCATTTATGAACTGGCTGCTACTCACTATAAAGTGTTACCATCAAATCTATCCATTTCCTCACTTTTACAGTCAAGTTAAACTTCTACATTCATTAAGCATCAGTAGTTCTTCTCAACACTCCTATTATCTTCTAATAACCTAAACTCTAGGTTTTAACTCCATGTGCTTATTCTTCATATTTAGTTCATATTAATGAGACCATACAATATTTCCTTTTTGTGTCTGGCTTACTTTGCATAGCATAATATCTTCAAGTTTCATCCATGTAATCAGATGTGTCCCATTTTCATTTCTTCTACTGTAGCATAGTATTCCATTGTATGTATATAGTGCATTTTGTTTACCCATTCATTGGCTGATGGACACTTGGGTTGCTTCCATCTTTTGGCAATTGTGAATAATGTCACTGAACACTGATGTGCAAATTTCTGTTCATGTCATAGTTTTTAGTTCTTCTGGATATTTTCCTAGTAGAAGAATTGCTGGATCATATGACAGTTCTATATTTAGCTGCCAAACTGTCTTCCACAGAGACTGCACCATTTTACAATCCCACCAACAGTGAAGGAGTATTTCTATTTCTCCACATACTCTCCAGCACTTATTGCTGTTTGTTTTTTTAATAATGGCTATTCTATGTGGTGTTAGATGATATCTCATTGTTGTTTTTATTAGCATTTCCCTAAAAGAGTATTATAGAACATTTCCTCATTTGCCTTTTGACCATTTGTATTTCCTCTTTGGAGAAGTATCTATTTAAATATTTTGTCCATTTTTTTAATTGATTGCTTGCTCTTTTATTGTTGGGTTGTATGATCTCTTTATATAGAATAGAAATCATATCCTTATCAGATATGTGGTTTCCAAATATTTTCTCCCATTGAGTGAGCTGCCTTTTGACCTTCTTGATGATGTTCTTTGAATAATATAAGTGTTTAAGATTAAAGAGTTCTCATTTATCCATGCTGTTTTTCATTACCTGTGCTTTCAGTGTAAGATTTAAGAATCCACCACCTGTCGCCAGGTCTTGAAAGTGTTTCCCTACATTTTCTCCTGGGAGTTTTAAGGTTCTTGTTTTTATATTTAGGTCGTTGATCCATTTTGATTTAATTTTTGTATAAGGTGTGAGATAGGTGTCTTCTTTCTTTCTTTTGGCTATGAATATCCAGTTATCCATACCATGGATATCCAGATATCCAGCACCATTTTTTGAATTGACTGTTCTGCCCCAGCTGGGTGCATTTGACAGGCTTGTCAAAAATCACTTGGCCATACATGTGAGGGTTTGTTTGTTAACCATCAGATTGGTTCCATTTGTCTGTGTCTATATTTATGCCAGTACCATTCTCTTTTTATCACTGTAGCTAGGTAATAGTATTTAAAGTCTGGAAGAAAGAGTCCTCCAACTTTGCTTTTGCTTTTCATTTTTAAGATGTTTCTGACTAATTGAGGCCTCTTTTCCTTTCAGATAAACTCAATATTGTTTTCCATTTGTTTAAAAAATACTAGCGGAGTTTTTTGGGATTGCATTAAATCTGTATTTTAATTTGGGTAGAATTGATATCTGAAGGATATTTAGTTTTCCAATCCATGAGAATGCAATGTTCTTTCAATTATTTAGGTTTTTAAAATTTCTTTGGCAATGCATTGTAGTTTCCTGAATACAAGTGCTTTACAACCTTGGTTAAGTTTATTCCTAAATATCTGATTTTTTTTAGTTACTATTGGAAATGGAATTTTTTTCCTGATTTCCACTTCAGATTGCACATTACAATTGTATGGAAACACCACTGATTTTTGCATATCGATCTTGGATCCTGGCACTCTACTGAAATTATTTATTAGCTCTAGCAGCTTGTTGTAGCTTTTTTGGGACTTTCTTGATATAGGATCATATCAACTGTGAATAGTGAAAGTTTTACTTCTTTCCAATTTGGATGCCTTTTATTTATTTTCCTTTCCTGATTCCTCTAACTAGTACCTCTAGCAATATATTGAACAACAGTGGTGACAGTGGGCATCTTTGTCTTGTCCCTGATCTCAATGGGAAAGCTTTCAGTCTTTCACCATTGAGTACAATGTTAGCTGTTGGTTTTTCATATATGGTCTTTATCATGTTGAGAAAGTTTCTTTCAATCCTATATTTTGTAGTAATTTTTATTAAGAAACATGCCGTATTTTTCAAATGCCTTTTATGAGTCGATTTATAAGATCATATATTTTTTATTCTTTGATATATTAATGTGGTGTATTTTGCTGATAGATTTTCTTGTGTTGAACCATTCTTGCATGCATGATATAAAACCTACTTGATCATGATGAATAATTGAATAATTCTTTTAATGTGTTGTTGGATTTGATTAGCAAATATTTTATTGAGGATTTTTGCATCCATGTTCATTAGAGAAATAGGTGTAATTTTATTTTTGTAATATCTTTATCTGGCTTTGGTGTTAGGGTGATATTGGCTTCATCAAATGAGTTTGGTATATTCCTTCTTGTTCAATTTTTTTTGAAAAGCTTGAGTAAGATTGGTATTATAATCCTCTTTGAATGCTTAGTAGAACTCACCTCTGAAACCATCTTGTTCTGGACTTTTCATTTTGAGGAGCTGTTTGATAACTTTCAATCTCTTTACTTGTGATTGGTTTGTTTGGGTCTATTTCTTCTGGGTCTGTGTAGGTTGTATATTTCTAAGAATTTTTCCATTTCATCTACTTCTTTCTAGTTTTTTTGGCATAAAGTTGTTCACAGTATCCTCTTATGATCTCTTTTATTTTTGTGTGGTCAATAATAAGGTTACCATTTTCATTTTTTATTTTGTTTATTGTCATCTCTCTTTTTTTCTTAGCCAGTCTATTAAGGGTTTGTTGATTTTGTTAATCTTCTCAAAGAACCAACTTTGGGTTTTGTTAATTCTATTGTTTTGGTTTTTTTTCTCAATTTCATTTATTTCTGCTCTGTTCTTTGTTATTTCATGCATCTGCTTTCTTTGGTATTAGTTTTCTGTTCTATTTTCTAGTTCCTCCAGCTGTGTAGTTAAGTTATTGATTTTAGCTCTTTCTTCTTTTTTAAATGTAAGCATTGAGGGCTATAAATTTCCCTCTCAGCACTGCATTCACTGCATCCCATAAGTTCTGATGTGTTGTGTTCTCATTGTCCTTTGTCTCAAGATATTTGTTGATATCTCTTGAAATTTCTTCTTTGAACCGCTGATTATTTAAGTATGTTGCTTACTCTCCATATATTTGTGAATTTTCCCGCCTTTTGTTGATTTCCAACTTTATTCCATTATGGTCTCTAATGTGCTTCTAGAATTTTGATCTTGTTGAATTTATTGATATCTGCTTAGAGACCCAACATGTGGTCTATCCTGGAGAAAGTTCCATAAAAACTTGAAAAGAATGTTTATCATGCTGTTTTGGGGTGCAATGTTCTGTATATATATATTAGGTTTAGTCCATTTATCATATTATCCAAGCTCTCCGTTTCTTTATTGATTGTCTGCCCAGATGTTCTATCCAATGACAAGGGTGGTGAATTGAAGTCTCCAACTATTATTGCATATACATTTATGATTTTTATTTCTTCCTGGTGAATCATACCTTTTACTAATATGTAATGTCCTTCCTTGTCTCTAATAACAATTTTGCTTTTAAAGTATATTTCATCCAATATAAGTATAGCTCCCCTGGCTTTTTTGAAGTTACTTCATGTGTGGAATATCTTTTTCCAACCTTTCACTTTCAATTTATTGGTATCCTTAGGTCTAAGGTGAGTCTCTTGCAGAAAACATATAGATGGTTCATATTATCTTGTCTGTTTCACCAGTCTGTCTCTTTTGATTGGAGAGTTTAATCCATTAATATTCAAAGTTATTACTATAAAGGCAGTTGTTATTTCACCCATTTTGACCTTTGGGTTTTATCTATTTATTTTCACAACTCTTTTTACATTTTTTTTTTACTTTTACTGATATAATCATCATTTTTAGACTCTCTTCCAAGCCTCTCTCTTGCATGTCTTTCCTTTTCATGCTATAACATTCACTTTATTTCCTGCAAAGCTTGTATTTTTGTTATAAACTCTCCCAGTTTCAGTTTATCTGTGAATATTCTAAACTCAATCTCATTTTTGAAAGATAATCTTGCTGGATATAAAATTCTTGGCTGGAAGTTTTTTCCCTTACAGTATCTTAAATATATTATACCATTACCTTCTTACTACATGGTTTCTGATGAGAAATTGGCACTTAAACTTATTGGGTGTCCCTGATATGTTATGCATTGCTTTTCTCTGGCTGCTCTCAGAATTATCTTTGTCTTTGGCATTTGATATTCTTTTTAGTATGTATCTCAGAGTTGGTCTAGTCAGATTTATTCTGGTGGGAGTACAATGTGCTTCTTGGACACAGATATCTATGCCCTGCAATAGGGTTGGGAAGTTTTCTACCATTATTTCTTCAAATATTTCTCTGCCTCTTTTCCCTTTTCTCCTTCTTCTGAGATGTATGTTTCCATTCTTTCGCTGTCACTTAGTTCCCTGAGACCCAATTTTTCCATTCTTTTCTTCATCTGTTCTTTTATGTGTTCACTTTCAGAGGCCATGTCTTTAAGTTCACCAATCTTCTGCCTCCTCAAATTTGCTATTATATGCCTCCAGTGTATTTTTAATTTCATTTATTGCACTTTTCATTCCCATAAGATCTGTTATTTGTTATGTATGCTTTAAAATTCTTCTTTGTGCTCAACCAGTGTCTTCTTAATATCCTTAATCTCTTTAGTTATCTCTTTGAATTTATTAAGGAGATTTGTTTGAACATCTGTGATTAGTTGTCTCAACTCCTTTATGTCACATGCAGACTTATTTTGTTCCTTTAACTGGACCATATTTTCCCGTTTCTTGGTATGGATTTTCATATTTTGTTGGTGTCTTAGCATCTGGCTTACTAGATATATTTATTCTGTGTGCATTTCCTCCCTTTAATTTAGGGCTTTCTTGTTTTCTCTCCCTTGCTGCCTGTGTAGTAGGAGTTAAGAATGTAGTTGGTACTGTAAGCTGCCCTCATTGCCCCAGGAATTAATGAGGCTTCTCCCACCTTTCTCCTCTGCCAGGGGTAGGAACAGAGCTGAAACCCTGTATAGCAATCCAAGTTGCTCAGGACAGAATTGTCTGTAGTTGCTCAGAGAGACTGACAAAGCATCACACCCCTTCTTCCCCTACCTGGGCAGGTTGGAGCTGCAGTTGTGGGCAGAAATCTATGCCATGTGGGTCCAAAATGACCACAGTTGCCTACTTAAACTGACATAGCACCAGCCCCTCTCCCTGTCAGGGGTGGGGATGGACCCCTAGGAGTGTCAAACAATCTAATCTGTGTAGGCTGAATATGCTGGTAGTTACCCTGAGAGGCTGTGAGAGTACTGACCCTTCTGCTCTTTAGTGGATGGGAATGAAACCACCTGCACCCAACAGTTCAGTCCCTGTAGGCTCTAAGTACCCACAATTGCCCAAAGAGGTTATGGAGATGCCAGATTCCTCCTATCCTATTGGGAGTGGGGGTGGATCCACAGGCATTCAACAGTCCAGTCTGTGCAGGATGAAAATACCTCCTGTTGCCTGGAAAGGCTGTGGAGACACCAGGCTTCTCCTTTCCTATTGGGGGGTGGAGATGGATCCACACATACCCATCAATGCAGGCTGTGTGGGCCAAAAGCATCTGCAGTTTCCCTGAGTGGCTGAGAGAACACGAGCCACCTCCTAGCCTATGGAGGGTCACAGGTGGAGACGGACTTGAAGATGCTCAGCCAACCAGTTCCTGTGGGTTGAAAATGTCTGAAGTTGCTGGGAAAGGCCAAGGAAACCCAGCTTCTCTCCTATCCAGTTGAGATGCTGGAATGCAGCCCCAGGTGTCCAACTATTCAGTTTCTACTGGCCAAAATCACCTGTCACCTGCAGTTGCCTGGAGAGTCTGGTGCAAGTCCTGCCAGCTTCCTCCCTGCCAGAGGTGGGGCTGGAGCCTAGGCTAAGGCTGAACTTTAATCTTGGTGGAAAGAAGCCATTCCCTAACTTCACTGTGATTTTCAGTCAGCCTAGCTTCCCCTCATAGTCAAAATGACAACTACTGGTGTCTTTCCAACTTGGACAGTTTTAAACACTATCAGTTTCTAGGATTATACTTTAGCCAGCCAAGCCCACCAATCAGTACCTGAAGTTGGTGGCCAATCATCTCTTCCTCTCCCATTTATGGGAAATTGAGCTTCTAATTCCAGCCATGGAACAGTTCCTGAGGCAACTTGTGCCACTAGAGTATGATGGGCACCAGCCTCTGCGGTATGGTTTGAAGTTTCCCAGAAAGGTGGCACAGGTCCTCTCAGTTTCTGGGATTTAGGATAGAGCTGCAATCTCATCTGGGTGAAAAGAACCTCATCTCTATCAGCACTGTGATTTTCAATCAGCCCAGCTTCCCCTTATGCCAGGGGCAGAGTTAAAATGGCAGCTACCAGTCTCTTTCTCACTAGGACAGGTTTAAACTTTAGCTGTTCTTAGGATTATACTTTAGCCCATCAGAGTTACTAATCAGTAGCTGAAGTCTGTGCCACACCATGTCTTCCTCCCATGTTTTTGGGAAATGGAGTTTCCAACTCCAGCCATAGAATAGCTTCCCAGGTGGTTTGTGCTGCAGGCACTGGCCTCCACAGGGTGGAGAGCTCGACTCATGACCCTTCTTTCCAGATGGGCAGTCTCCTCTTTTCATGCTTTCAAAGATGTTGCAGGATGCTCTTCTGGTCTCCTGGGGCCCCCAAACAGGTGCTTTTGATAGCTCCGGGTGATTACTAACTACCTTATAGGATGAGCTGACTCTTGCAAGTCCTTACTCTGCCACCATCTTGGCTCTTTCCCTCCCTCTCATTTATTTAATTATTTTTTTATTAAAAATGCATTCTTTTTATTTAGGAGGTCCCACAGAGCTGCCCTCCAGACACTTTATTCTACAAAATCCTTATTCTTGAATACCAAAATTCTGGTTTATCATTTGTTCAGCTGTAACACTTTTTAGAATAATCATTTTGAAGAAGATGCATATTATAAACTTTTGACTGTTTTCCATGTCCTTCAGCTACTTTTCTATTTACAAGATAATTGCTGTGACAAGTTCTTGGGTTGACCTCACAGCAGATGCTGTTGGTGCCAGTGCATATTCCTCCAGCATTTAGATTTCAGTGCACATGGGCCAGCTTTCCAGCTGCCAGAATTTTCATCTCTGCCTGAGATCCTTCTTTGGCTGCAGGAACATACCCTGCTTTCTATGCATGGTTATGCAGCAAGAGGGAAGTGCCAGGAAATGAATGCTGCCTGGAAGGATCCCTCCATCAATGAGTGACAGTAGTTGGTGGATGAATTCCTCAGTCCCTTTGCTTCTTGGTAGGGATAATTGTAAGGTACATGTTTTACACTATTTCCCCTTCATTCCCTAGAAGGATTAAACTCCAATTGTCCCTGGAGATAACTTGCTCTAGAACCCATCCACACCCTCTACCTGTCTTACTTCCCCACTCTCCTACTGGTATTTCCTTGCATCATTTCCCAAGTAAACTACTTGCATTCAAAACTTTTTCTCAAAGTTTCTGTGGAGAAGAGCTCAAACTAAGACCTCATTTTACCTCAAAAACTCTGTAAACCTTGCTGCATTTTCTTGTGAAATCTAGAGTAGCAGAGAAGCCTGAAAAAAAATATTGAATTTGTTTCTTTGAAAATTACCATTTTTCTTTACCCCCAAGATTATAGAAAGGTCAGGATGTGCATAGATATTGTCTTTTCCTCTTGATATTTTCTGAAAATTTGTGATCCATTTTAATATATATTAAGATATCTAATTATCATTGAATTTTCCTCTATTAAATACTTTACCAGTCTCTTTTTTCAGAAATAGCTGAAATTATTGCATAAATTATCTGTACTGTACTTCTCTTATTCTCAGTCTAATTATTTCTAACAGTCAATGATTTTTCTTCCTGTGTTTAAGAATAACTTCCTTGTCTTTCATGTAATTGATTCAATTTTCTAATGTCAGTTTTGCTTTTCTCACTGCTTACAATGAGTGAATTTTGCATTTCCTTATAATTCTTTCTAGTGTCACTCCTTTTATCTCAAAAGAAATTCTGTAATTTCAGCCTACTAGTTAGGTATATCTACTCCTGTTACTTAGAGATCATAGTAATTAGTATTTTTTAACATGAAAAATTATTTTCTCAAATAATTTTTTTCATTGTTTCAAGGATCATTTTTCTGAGTTATGTCAGAAACTCTCTTGATCATTGTATATTTTCCTGCACCTCATGTAGTATTTCTCTGGATATATAAAAGAATATATAAGATATATAAGAGTTGACTATACAACTTGCCACATGCTGTTTATGCATGTCTTCTCCCTCCTTTGTCCACCTAGATGCTAATTAAATCCCCCCTCTCTTCTATGGCTGAATGGCTTATAGATGGGCTCAGGTTCTAGATTCATTTCTAAAGGTTGGTTCTTATCAGCTCACCTGGTCTGGGATAAAACCTCAATAGAACTCTCCTTATTTCTCTGATATTGAGAACACAAGGAATATAAGAACATAATTCTCACATGAGTACATATTTATGTGTATATGTATTTATTTTAAAAATGATTTAAGGCAATCCAGTCCCAATTACACTCAGGCCCTTTCCTACTCTCTAATCCTTTGAACAATACTTTAATTTGGTAACCCACTTTCAGTATAAATTGTACCCCCATAGGCCTTTTCCATTTTCTTTTCTCTTTTTTCTTTTTGAAAGTTGCAATTTCTGGTCAGTGCAGATACTGAATATAGGGGCTCTTTGGTATACTAAAAGGCACACTACTCAGTTTTCTGATTTGTAGAGATCCTAGATTTCTGAATCATGGGTCAGATGAATGTATATTAACTACTCTTTATTGCTGTAATAAAATGGTGGGTGACTAACTGTAATTTTCATTTCAGTTGTGCCATCTTTTGTAATAGAAATTTTATCATATTTTTAAAATACTGATTTCTTATTATGATGTTATGGTTCCTCTTGTCTTCCTCTGAGTCTTTACAGTATTCTAATTAGTAGGGATTTCAGAAACTTCCATTAAGGGGTGCCAACAAAAGTAGGAATCCTCAGTTTTCAAAGGTGAAAACTTAGGATAAGAATAATGATGGCCTGGGGTCAGAGAGAAATGGATTCAGATGCAGATTAAAACAAATACTGATGTAGACTATGGGTGGGAGGTTCTTTGTCTCTTCGGGTATACCTAAGCTGTCTGTCCTGACTTGTGGGTGTGGGACGGTAAGAGGCTGCAGTCTTGTCCTTGGTGATCATGGCAATGACTCCAGTCCCGGGAGGCAATTTAGCTGTGCAAACTTTATACATACCAGTCAGTCCAGGGAAACTCTGATGGTAGTGATGCTGAAACTTAAGGGAACTTGGACTTGGCCTTGAATGGGAAATATAATATAGCCTGTGCATAAATTCAAAATCATCTAATTCTGTATCCAAGTGTGCCTAGTCTCTAGAAATCCAGTTAAATGTTATGGGCTTGGAATGTTCAGAAAGGATGCAAGACTGAATGTGTATTCAGAGTTGCATCCAGACAGAATGTGGGCAAGATGCTAATTCAAGCTCACCTGAAATGTGGGTGATATGTTAATTCAAAACCTATCTGGTACACAAGCAAAGACTTAACTAACAAAGAAAGTAGTTTTCTTTGATAAAAGCACCATTTGCCTCCCCACCCTGTATAAAAGGAACTTGGAAACCTTGTTTGAGGCTCAGGTTTGAAACAGAAAGTTCCCCAGTCAGACCAGCTCTCAAACCATTTTTCCTTCTCAAAATCGTTCCTGAGTGCTGGGCTTTCTATAGGCAAATAATTGAACCTCTCTCAACTTCTACAACAATATCATCTCTATGAACTTTGGCAAACTATTTATCTCCCTGAGACTCAATTTTCTCATGTGAAGATGAGGCAAATAATATTTTATAATATCACACAAAGCTGTTGAGAGGGTTAAATGAGACAGTGTCTTGGAAAGAGCTTTTCACACTATTTTACACAAAAGCACTTGATAAAACATGGCTGCCATTCAGTCATGAGTCTGCTCCTGAGAGGGCTGTCCTGTAGGTCATGAAGCTACCTCAAATTTAGCCTGATCAGAATCAAGTTTATCATCCACCAATGCCCTCAGCCCCAACTTTTCACTCTTCCTAGTTCCTTTCTACATGCGTCTTAGATATAAATCCAGAAAAGTCAGCCCTTGGCTATATATTTCCTAGGATATGCTATGTTAAACTATAGAGGAATGTAAAGTTCCATTCTAATTTTATGAGCTCACTGAAGCTTCATTTTCCTACCAACAAAGGACAGGAAAGTCCTGAAGTTTTTTGAGGTCATTGCCACATTATCAATTTTGTGGTATTTAAATAAAAATGAGGTGCTTTTAAAGATTACTCATTGATGATTGTATGTAGAGAAGAGGGGACCAAATCCAGCAAGTCATGACACCATCAAAAGAATAACCCAGAAAATCATTTTGTTTCATCAACATTTTATTTTTGTTGGCTCATTTATTTGCTACTGGGTCACATATTGTAATATATTAAGATTTTCATATAGGCATACTCTTTTCTTCCTAATTAGATTATAAGTTCCATGATCTCTAGGACATGCCTTATATTTCTTCATTTTTCCCAGTAGAATCATAACCACAGGAGGGTCCAGTAATATATTTACAGAATTAATGAGGGGATAAATTTGTAGAATTAATAGCCCATGCAGGGCAGAAAAATGCAGGAAGAGCTCCAGGACTCAGTCCTTCCACCAAAGCAACTATTAAATAAGCAGGAACTGTCGGAATTAAGTATTTTGAAACTCCAGAGGACAGAAGTACACTGTACAGAATCCAGGGAAGAATGGGAGGAAGAAGCTGATAAATTATAGTAAAGAAGAGTAAATTGCTCTCTTCCTGCAGTGACTACTGGTGCCCATTGGTGCCCATCCTCCACTCTTGCAGCAAACTGCCAAGGGATCCAGCTCCTGGCTAGCTCCCTGGAGACAGAAAGTAACATAAAACTCTACCCCCCCCCCGAACAGAGTTTGAGCATGGCTGCTCACTGATCATGGCTTTTGATTAGCAATTTCAGATTGCTAGGGGTTCTGAGCACAGCTATTGTTTCAACACCACCCAGGACAAAGAAGGCAGCAGCCACTGATTCAACCATCCCTAGACAAGGGCTGTGGTGGCAAGCAGGGAGACTTCTTCAGGGTTGTGAGGAACAGTTAGCTGAAGGGACCCATTTGCCGAGCAGGCCAGGAAAGCTCAGCTTTACAGAAATGTCAGGAAAATGGTCTTGGTTCCCCTCCTTATCCCCTCCCAGGGCACTTTGGAGCTGGTCTGTGCCCACTAAGTGAGTTCCTGGCCCTTTAGACTCTGAAAAACTGATATGGGGAAGTCTTCTACAGCATATCCCAGAATTTGCCCTGCAAGCAAAAGCAGCTTAGGGCAGCAAAATGAATATGAAAATCAATAAAGGCATACAGTCTGAGACAAAAGCCTGCCAGCTTCAAACACCCAGGAGAGTGAGGTTTATCTCCTGGGAAATAGAGGGGACAACCAACTACTATAAACAGGGAAATTCCAAAGTAACTAACAAGCAAAAGCCCGGAACAATGCAGGGGCTCAGAAAGATAGAGAATGCCCTGCCTTCTGCATTCACACTGGGCAGACCTTACAAAATCAAGAAATAGACATCTCAGTGAATAATTCCCAGTGTTAATATTTTGAAATATTATGATGTACAGTTTGCAAAAAAGGAGCACAAGACAAACAAAGAAACAGGAAATGATGATTCATCCAAAGGAAGAGGAAAACTAAGATGAGAATGTAGACATACTGAATTAAGCCTTTAAAGAAATAATTTTAAGAATGCTCAAGGATATGAAGGAAAATACAGAGAAAGAAATAAAGATAATCAGGAAAACAATGAATGAGCAATATGAGAGTCTTAGTAAAGAGACAGACATTTTAAAAAGGAACAAAATAGAACTATTGGAATTGAAGACAACAATAACTGAAATGAAAAGTACCCAGGAGAGTTTCAAGAGCAAATTAGAACTGGTAGAAGAAAAAATCAATGAACTTAAAGACAAGATATTGGAAATGAGTCAGACTGAGGAGCAGAAAGTAAAAAGAACTATTAAAAGTAAAAATAGGGGAGCAGATGTGACTCAAGCAGTTGAATGCCTGCCTTCTCCATGGAAGGTCCTGAGTTTGGTTCCCAGTACCTCTTAAAAAAAACAAACAAACAGACAATGAGCAAAAAACAAAACAAAAACAATGAGCAAACAATGAATCAAACAATGAGCAAACAGATGAAGAGCCAACTCTGGGGAGCTTATGTGGCTCAGTGGTTGAGCACCAGTCTCCTTTATACAAGGTCCTGGGTTCAATCCACAGTCCTGGTACCGCAAAAGAAAAAAAATTTTTTTTTTTCAAGATTTATTTTTATTTATTTAATTCCCCTGCCCTCCCCCGGTTGTCTGTTTTCTGTGTCTTTTTGCTGCGTCTTGTTTCTTTGTCCGCTTCTGTTGTCGTCAGCGGCATGGGAAGTGTGGGTGGCACCATTCCTCGGCAGGCTGCTCCCTCCTTCGCGCTGGGTGGCTCTCCTTATGGGTGCACTCCTTGTGCGTGGGGCTCCCCTACGCGGGGGACACCCCTGTGTAGCACGGCACTCCTTGCGCGCATCAGCACTGCGCATGGGCCAGCTCCACACGGGTCAAGGAGGCTGGGGGCTTGAACCGTGGACCTCCCATGTGGTAGACAGACGCCCTAACCATTGGGCCAAAGTCTGTTTCCCGAAAAAATTTTTAAAAAAGAAAAATAACCTATCACACCTTTGGGACATCATGAAGCACATCAATATATGCATCCAGATATGGAGTCCCACAAGGAGAAGAAAAAGAGAAAGGGGCAGTAGAAATAGTCAAGGAAATAATGACAGATAACATCCCAAATTTAGTAAAAAACATGAATATGCACATCCAAGAAGTCCAGAGAATACAAACTGGATTAATATGAAGGGGAAAAATTCATATATTGATCACACTATCAAATGCAAAGGTCAAGGAGAGAGTTCTGAAAGCTGCAAGAGAAAAAAAGTGTTACAAACAAGGAAGTACCAATTAGATTGATGATTTTTCATCAAAATCGATGAATGTAAATAAAGGTGGGTTGAAATACAAAAAGTTCTGAAAGAAAACAACTGCCAGACAAAAGTTTTATATTGGGTGAGTCTCTGTTTCAAAAATGAAGGAGAGTTTAAGACCTTCTCAAATAAACAAAAGCTGAAGAAGTACATCACTACCAGTCCTGCCCTATAAGCAATGCTAAAGTAAGTTCTTTATTCTAAAAGGAAAGGACACTAGAAAGTGGCTCAATGTGGCATAAAGAAATAAAGATGGCAAAGGTAACCATTTGGGTAATTATAATATTTTATTGTATTAAATAATTACTTCTTACTTCTTACTTCCTACATACACTAAAATGCAAATGCAGAAGAGTAATGATAAATCTATGATTTTAGACATATCATATACAAAGATATAAGTGGTAACATAACAAAAAAGAAGATAGAGGAGAGAGGGATACATGAAAACTATATATGCATTCTATCGAAATTAAGTTGGCATCAAACCAAGTATGATTATTGTATATTTAGGATGTTGAATTTTAACTCCATAGTAACCACAATGAAAATAGATAAAAATATGTCCAGACAGAAATAAGAAGGCATTCTATATGGTACAATACAAAAATGAAATAAATATAAAAGTAGGCATTAACAGAAGTGAGGGAAAATAAAAGCCTTAGAAAAGCTGAATAGTAAAATGGCAGTGAAAGTCCTGTGTTTCTGTAGTAACTTTAAATGTGAATGGATTAACTCTTTAGTCAAAAGGCAGTGATGGACAGAACAGATCAAAAGGCAAGACCGTAATATATACTGTCTACAAGAGACTTTAAAGTCAAAGATACAGATATGTTGAAAATGAAAGTATGGAAAAAATTTACCATGTAAGTAGTAACCTGCGGCGGCTTGCTCGGTCGGTAGAGGTGGGGTCTGGCTGCGGACGAGGGGTCGGTCCAGCTCTGGACGAGGGGTCGGTCCCGCTTGGGACGAGGGGTCGGTCCCACTTGGGACGAGGGGTCGGTCCGGCAGCAGACGAGGGATCGGTCTCACAAGGGGTTGCGCGGTTCGGCTGACGGGGTCGCCCGGCGAAGCCAGCGACGAAGGGGTCGCCCGGAGAAGCAGGCGACGAAGCGGTCGCCCGGAGAAGCAGGCGACGAACTGGGGACAAGGAAGGCCAGGCCCTTGTCGGGGGCTCTCAGGACTGGAGGGCGCACGGCAGAAGAACTACCGTGGAGACAAGGTAAACACGCAAGTCCACTTTATTGAGGGAGAGGCAACAGTTTTATAGGGGCTGGGGAAGGCTGATTGGTCGAAGCCACGCCCTGTTCTGATTGGTTGCCGGCGAAAGGTCAGTGGGCGGTACTGGACGGGGGAGGGGTGGTGGTTAGGGATTGGCTGTCGCTGTTGCTGGGGGAAGGGGCAGGGTTTAGGGATTGGTGGCTGCTGTTGCTGGGGTGGAGGGCAGACTGGATTTTTCCGCCCACGCCTGGCTGTTGCTGCTGTCGGGGGAGGGGAAAAGGGCGGGCTGGATTTTTCCGCCCACACCTGGCTGTTGCTGCTGTCGGGGGAGGGGAAAAGGGCAGACTGGAAATTTCTGCCCTGCGCCTGCGCAGGGAGAAGGAAGAAGAAGGGTGCCGCCCCACAAGGCATCGGGTGGCGCCATCTGGGAGGAGGGGCGGCCGTGGAAGCATGGCTGCCGAGAAGGGGAGACCCGAGGGCACTCTGCGCCCATGCCGAGCTTCCTTCAGGGGTGGCGGTGAGTCCGACCAGCCACCCTATTATGGGGGCAGCGGAATTAGGCCTACCGCGGCCGCTCCCCTGCCAGGCCAGCAATCCACACTTCAGCCCGAGGGGTGACCGCATTTCCCCCTTCTTTTCAAATAAGGGCCAGGATGGCAGCAGCAACAAGTAGCCGAGGCCCAAGAGGCAGTAAGCAATGAGGGAAGTGGGGCTGAAGAGGGAGGTGAGTATGACGGGGATATAAATGTACAATTTAGGGGGCGGTATCTTGCCATTGCAAGCAAGGGTGGCCAATGTCCAATTCTTGTTGATCTCGGTGGCTATAAGGTCCATCTGCTGTTAAAAGTCCCGAATGACAGCACGTTACAGGTAGTTGATCTCTTCTTGGCGGCGAAGAGCGGTAGAGGCAGACTGTGTGATGGTCTGGAGGATCGCAGCGGTGAGGACAAGTCGCATCAGGGCACCAGCGACGGTGGTGGCGGCAGCGTCGGGAGTGGTGGAGACGTAGGCGAGGACAATAAGAAGGCCAAAGTCTTCACGGGCGCGAGAGAGGCCGATGTTAATGGGGCGAGCCGACATGGGGCGGCCCAATCTGCAACGCAATAGGGGTTCAAGCGAAAAAAGGAGGGGGGTGGGGGACGAGAAAGGACGCTTTGGATGGCTGAGAAGAGGAGTGAGGTCGAGACAGGAGGAAGCTCCGCAGAAGTATGGGGAGGCAAGAGCAGAAGTGTTATTGGATGCTAGAAAGCAGGCCGCGGGCCGGGGAAAGCAGGTTGCGGGCCGTTTCGCGGGGCTGGAGCTGCTTGAGAGCGATGGCGGCATGGGGGGCTGTGGTTACAATCTTCTGGGGTGGTAGTGGCTAGACAGATGGCAGAAAATATTATCAAGAAAGCAAAGGTTATGAGGAAGAAATAGAGTATTAAAGGCTGTGGGGGAAGTGAGAAGATCATTTAGAGGATAGGGTTGAGAATGGTATGTTTAAGACAGAAGCTTTGTGGTTTGTAGGAGACTGCTTTATAAACGGAGGAGAATGAGGGCAGTAAATATAGTAACGATAGATAGGAAGATGACAGTGAGGAGGAGTCTTTGTTTAAGGTTCCAATCGTCCGGCGCAACAGTGGCTAGGCCGATAGCGAGGGGTGTTGCTAAATAGACAATGGCTGCAAAGACAAAACCATTTTTTGTTTCCTTAAGAATAACTTTTCTTTAAATACTTAGTAGCATGCAATATTAGAAACCGTTTCCTAAAAGCAAGTTGGTAGGGGAGCTTGGTTGCTGTTAATCTTTCCTGTTATAAAATTACCTTTTATTATTATTATCATCAATTCAGTTTTATATATATATATTTAAGAATGACCTTTTGGAATTAGCCATTTAATACCTTAATGTAAACTATTGAAGATAAATTTTATCCTTACAGAACACATTCCCTTACGTAAAGTTATCACAATACCTTTTACACTTGCCGCATACAAATTAAATTTCAAGAGTTTATGAAAAATTAGCCATCTTACTTTAGGACAAAATACGTCTTTTTGCAAAACTTATTACATTTCCATTAGCATTTTTACAAACTTTTAACCTTTTTAATATTCATATAAGTTTTACATTCTTTATATTATCCTGTGAAGAAAAATAAGTTATTCATTTTAATCTAGGCAAGAACAACTTTTTATGAAGACGTACAGTTAATTTTGTTAATTAAGACTTACAATTTTTTTTAATTGTAGATATCTTATTAACATTTAAACTTATGTATTAATATAATAAACTTAAGTATTAATATAAGCGCTTATTTAATTTTTGGCCATTTGAATAGAGCTCTTTTAAAGATTTCTAGTAATTTATATTTACCATCCGGAGGTATCACAATATACGTTGACATTGAACGAACAGACAGACAAACACAGAACAATTACAACACATTAACAGAAATATATAATTTATTTACAGTTGACTCATAATTCTTACTTTCTTGGTATAGCTGCTTTTAAATCCTTGTTTATATAGCATATTATAGATTATACCCTTCAAGATTTCTTGTGGACTTCATGTTGCCTGTAATAAGCCAGGAGGGAATCTTTTACCTTCCTGCTCCACAGCAAAAGTGACCCTATCTATAAGGCGAGTATAGGTGTCCGGGTCCCAGAGCCGACACGTGGTAAGCCACGGATTAAAGGGGAGAAAAAGGTCCCAATATACTTGAAGCTGTTTGAAAGAGATCTTACACCGGTGAGTGTCTAGGAGACCGGCGAGAGCCCGAACTTGTGGGGCTTGCTTAGCAGATAGGATGTTACCCATTGCTAATCGCCTTTTGGAGCCGATAAGAAAAGGGGCCCTTACCTTGAGAGCGCGGCGATGGGAGCCGAGGTGCGCGGTGAGACGAGGGGTCGGAGCCGGTGGGGCTCCGACAGTGGTCGCGGGCCAAGAGAAGGCCCCGACGAGGGGAGGGCGGGACGACGAGCAGTGGAGCAAGGCAAGGGGGAGCAAGCACAGAGGGGAGGAGGCAGAGGTGAAGGCAGGGGTGGAGGTGCTCAGGCACGCGCTCCTGAGAGTTTTATTGGTGCCTCTTAATCATCCGTGGATCGTATGAGGTCACCAAGGTTCAGGAGCAGCAATGCAGAGCGAAAAGATAGGGGTGAGAAGAGAGGAGGGCGTAGGGCTGTGGGAGGGTTAATTCAGACGTGCAAGCACACGCTCCCGAGAAATCCAAGGCTCCTCTTAATCATAGCGGGTCGGTATAAGCCCCCGACATGGAAGGAGAAAGCCATCCAGCGATTCTCCCAGACCGCCGTGGATCATATGAGGTAGCCAAGGCTCAGGTAGCAGCAATGTTGCACGAGAGAAGTCCCAAGGTGAGAAGAGAGGAGGGGGGCCGCCAGGTTATGGAGTGAGGCTGTGGTGGAGTTGCCTTGCCCCACGTTGGGCGCCAACTGCGGCGGCTTGCTCGGTCGGTAGAGGTGGGGTCTGGCTGCGGACGAGGGGTCGGTCCAGCTCTGGACGAGGGGTCGGTCCCGCTTGGGACGAGGGGTCGGTCCCACTTGGGACGAGGGGTCGGTCCGGCAGCAGACGAGGGATCGGTCTCACAAGGGGTTGCGCGGTTCGGCTGACGGGGTCGCCCGGCGAAGCCAGCGACGAAGGGGTCGCCCGGAGAAGCAGGCGACGAAGGGGTCGCCCGGAGAAGCAGGCGACGAAGCGGTCGCCCGGAGAAGCAGGCGACGAACTGGGGACAAGGAAGGCCAGGCCCTTGTCGGGGGCTCTCAGGACTGGAGGGCGCACGGCAGAAGAACTACCGCGGAGACAAGGTAAACACGCAAGTCCACTTTATTGAGGGAGAGGCAACAGTTTTATAGGGGCTGGGGAAGGCTGATTGGTCGAAGCCACGCCCTGTTCTGATTGGTTGCCGGCGAAAGGTCAGTGGGCGGTACTGGACGGGGGAGGGGTGGTGGTTAGGGATTGGCTGTCGCTGTTGCTGGGGGAAGGGGCAGGGTTTAGGGATTGGTGGCTGCTGTTGCTGGGGTGGAGGGCAGACTGGATTTTTCCGCCCACGCCTGGCTGTTGCTGCTGTCGGGGGAGGGGAAAAGGGCGGGCTGGATTTTTCCGCCCACACCTGGCTGTTGCTGCTGTCGGGGGAGGGGAAAAGGGCGGGCTGGATTTTTCCGCCCACACCTGGCTGTTGTTGCTGTCGGGGGAGGGGAAAAGGGCAGACTGGAAATTTCTGCCCTGCGCCTGCGCAGGGAGAAGGAAGAAGAAGGGTGCCGCCCCACAAGGTATCGGGTGGCGCCATCTGGGAGGAGGGGCGGCCGTGGAAGCATGGCTGCCGAGAAGGGGAGACCCGAGGGCACTCTGCGCCCATGCCGAGCTTCCTTCAGGGGTGGCGGTGAGTCCGACCAGCCACCCTATTATGGGGGCAGCGGAATTAGGCCTACCGCGGCCGCTCCCCTGCCAGGCCAGCAAACCACACTTCAGCCCGAGGGGTGACCGCAGTAACCAAAAGAGAGTTGGGGTGACTATACAAATATTGGATAAAATAGACTAAGTCAAAAACAGTTATGAGGGAATGGCCATTATATACTAATTATAATTAAAGGAACAATTCAACAGAAAGATGTAACAATTATAAATATGTATGCACTTACAAGCAGAGCCTCAAAATATATGAAACAAATACTGACAGATATGAAGGGATAAATTGATGGTACTCCATTAATAGTAGGAGACTTTAACATACCACTCTCAATAATGGATGGAACATCTAGTCAGAAGATCAAAAAGGGAGTACAAGACTTGAATGCACCTCTAACCTGACTAGATTTAGACATAATGTAGAACTCTTCAATAAACAAAACAAAGGAAAAAACACACATTCTTCTCAAGTGAAAATGGATCATTCTTCAGGATATACCATATGCTGGGTCACACAACAAGTCTCAATAAATTTAAAAATACTGAAATCATGCAAAGTATATTTTCTGAGCAGAATAGAATGAAGGTAGAAAGCAATAACAGGGAGAAATGAAAAATTCACAAATATGTAGAAATTAAACAACATGCTCATTACAAGTGGGTTAAAGAGGAAATTATCAGCAAACTTAGGAAATATCTTGAGGCAAATGAAAATGAAAATACAACATACTATAAAACTGATAGTATGTAGTGAAGGAAGTGAAGAGGGGACAATTTATAGTTCTAAGTTCTTACATGACAAAGGAAAAAAAGTTTCAAGTCAGAAGACCTAACCTAAAAAATGAAGAACTAGAAACAGAAGAGCAAGCTAAATTCAAAGTGAGCAAATGGAAGGGAATAACACAGGTAAGAGCAGAGATAAATGAAAACAAACAAACAAACAAAAAACCATAAAAACAATAGAAAGAGTCATCAAAACCAAGAGTTGGTTTTCTGAAAAGATCAATAAAATTGACAAATAGCTAGACTGACAAAGAAGAGAGGGGATACAAGTACTAAAATCATAAGTGAACAGGGAGATATTACTATCAACCCCACTGAAATAAAAAAATCTACAGGAGGATATTATGAACAACTGTACACCAATAAATTAGATAACCTACAGGAAATGGAAAAATTCTTAGAAATACACAAAGTATCTACATTGACCAAGAAGAAATAGAAGATCTGAAACAATCAATGACTAGTAAAGAGATTGAGTCAGTAATCAAAACCATCCCAATAAAGAAAAACCTAGAACCATATGGTTTCACAGAGGAATTCTACCAAATATTCCAAAAAGATTAAAATCCATTCTGCTCAAACTCTTCCAAAAAACCGAAGAAGAGGGAACACTGCCTAACTCATTCTATAAGGCCAACATCACCCTTATACCACAGCTAGATAAAGACACCACACAAAAAAGATACAGACCTCTATTTCTCATTAATATATATGTAAAAAAACAAAATATTAGCAAATTGCTTTCAGCAGCAAAATAGAACAATTATATACCATAATCAAGTGGGATTTATCTCTGGTATGCAAGGGTGATTCAACATAAGAAAATCAATTAATGTGATATACGACATTAACAGAATGAAGGAAAAGACTACATGATCATTTCAGTTGAGGCAGAAAAGGCATTTGAGAAAATCCAGCACTCTTTCTTGGTAAAAACACTTACAATACAAGGAAAAAGAAGAAAATGTCCTCAACATAATAAAGAGCTTATATGAAAAGCCAACGCTAACATCCTACTTAATGGTAAAACACTAAAACCTTTCTCTCTAAGATCAGGAACAACACCAGGATGCACAATGTCACCACTGCTATTTTTTTAAAACACATTTTATATTTATTTTTAAAAGAAATCAAGAGCACACAAAATGTTACATTAAAAGATAAAGGAGGTTCCCATAAAAATGTCCCACTCCCCACTTTTCCTACATCAACAACTTCTTCATTAGTTTGGTACACTCCTTGTATTTGATGAATACATTTTGGAGCACCGCTACACAGCATGTATTATAGTTTACATTGTAGTTCACACTCTCTCCTGGGCCATTCAGTGGGCTATGGCAGGATATATAATGTCCTGCTTCTGTCCCTGCAAGTCCCAAAAATGCCCCCATATCACACTCCTTTTCCTCCTCCCTGTCTTTAGCAACTCCTGTGGCCACTGTCTCCACATCCATGATATAATTTCTCCCTTTGCTAGAGTCACAATAATGCTGTCGTAGAATACTAGTGAGTCTACTTTAATCCATATTTTATTCCTCCATCATGGGAACCCTGGGATGGTGATGTCCACTCCACCTCTCAAATGAGAGGGGGTTTAGATCCCTCATTGCTGGTGGATGGGACTCTCATGTCCACAGCTATAGACTCTCTTGGCTCCCTGGTGTGGTAGTTGTCCATCCTCACCTCCCCGTCAGTTGAACTGGGTAAGTCCAATGAACTGGAGAATAGATGCTGCAACACTGCTGAGGCACAGGGCCTAGCTGGCACATGGACAGCCCAGAGATTCAAGTCTTCTGAGCATACACATACCCCGGAGTCTACCACAGGTTCAATAAAAGGTAAAGAAGAGGATATGTAAGGCAGTCATGTCAAAGTCCAAATCTATCACACTCAGGAACACAAATTCCCAGGTAGGACCCACTGACAAGGCACTGAACTCCAGAGCCAATCACCATGATCTTAGAAACTGTGTGTCTCTGTAGCTCTTAGGAGACCAGTAACTAGGATTGTATCTACTTTGGCTTTCTCTGGGATCTTGCTGAGGTGTGTGTAAGCACAACCTCTCTGATGACATCCTGACTCTTTTTTGAAGACTTTTAGCCATATAAACTCATTTATCTTTACTATTTCCCCCTTTTATTCAAGGTCTTTTTCTAGTTGCATTACCTGTTATTAATTGGTAGTAATCCCTTGGCACCAGGGAGGCTCATCCCTGGGAGTCATGTCCCACACTGGGGGAAGGTAATGCATTTACATACTGAATTTGGCTTCAGGACTGGCCATATTTGAGCAACATGGAGGCTCTCAGGAGGTAGCTCTTAGGTACCCTGCAGCTTTAAGCCTAGTTCAAATTTCATAGCAAATAGACACAGAGAACAGACAACCAGGATGGGGGGGGGGGGGGAGAGAAATAAATAAATAAATAAATCTTAAAAAAAAACCTAGACTAGAGGGAGAAGCTAATCAACTGAAAAAACCCATTAAGACAAAAAGATGGCCAGACAGCAACAAAAAAATTACAAACCATACCAAGAAACAAGAAGACCTGGCCCAGTCCAATGAACAAACTAAAAACCGAGAAGCATAACATTGAACAACTAATTAAAGCTGTCCAAACAAATACCATGGACCAACTCAATGAAGGGAAGGAAGAGATTAAGTATATTAAGAAAACACTTGGAGAACCTACTGAAGACATTTTAAACATTTATAAAAAGATAATGGGTATGATGGTGATGAATGGCACAAATCAAGAAATCAAAAATACACTCTCAGCAAATTTGAACAGGCAGAGGAAATAATTAGTGATACAGAAGACAGTAGATCTGAAACAGATAGTACAGTGGATAGAAAAAATCCAGCATGTACTTAAGGATTTAAATGACAACACAAAATGCACAAACATACACATTATAGGCATCCTAGAAAGAGAAGGGAAGGGAAAGGGGACAGAAGGTGCTTTGGAAGAAATAATGGCTGAAAACTCCCTATCCTATTGAGGGAGATGGATGTACATGTCCAGGAAGTGCAGCATACCCCAAACAGTATAAATCCTAATGGGGCTACTCCAAGAAATATACTTGTCAAATTACCCAGTGCTCAAGACAGAGAGAAAATACTGAAGGCAGAAGAGATAAAAGAACCACCACATACAAGGAAAGCTCAATAAGATTAAGGGCAGATTTCACATCTCAAGCCATGGAGGCAAAAAGGAAGTAGTATGACATAGTCAAAGTACCAAAAGAAAAAAAAATTTCAGGCAGGAATTCTTTATCCATCAAAGGTGACATTCAAAAGTGATAGCTAATTCAAAGTACTAACATATAAACAGAAACTAAGAGAGTATGCCAATAAGAAACCTGCCATTCACAGATGGCTCTGGAGTTCAGGGCCATGTCAGTTGGCCCTACTTTGGAGTTTGTGTCCTGAGTGTGATGGAGTTGGACTCAGATATAACCTTTCTACACTTGCCTCTTCTGTTATATTTCCTGGACCTGTGGTTGGTGTTTGGGTTGGTGTATACTCAGGAGACCTGAATCTTTAAACTGTCCATGTGACGGTCAGGCCCTGGGCCTCAGCAGACTTGCAGTTTCTACCCTCTGGTTTTTTGGACTTACCCTCACCAGCTGACAGGGAGGTGAAGAGGGTCAACCACCATGCCAGGGAGCCAAGAGAGCCTACAGCAGCAAGTAGGAGAATTGCATCCATCATCCATGTGGAATCTAAACCCCTCTTGATGTAGAGGTGGCTGGACATAGCCATCCTGGGTCCACAAGATGGAGGAATAGAGTATGGATTAGAGTGGCCTTACTGGTGTTCTTCTGGGGAACAATTGTAATTAGTAAGGGAAGAAATTGTAGTAGTGATGTGGAGAGGGTGGCCATGGTGGCTGCTGATGGTCGGGAGAGGGAAGAAGCGATATGGTGTGGGGCATTTTCAGGATTTGGAGTTGTCCTAGGTGGTGCTGCAGGGATGGATGTTGGATGTTATATGTCCTGTCATGGCCCACTGTGTGGATTAGGCAGAGTGTGGACTACAGTGTGGACCACTGTCCATGTGCTGCAGCAGTTCTCCAGAATGTATTCGCCAGGTGCAGTGGATGTGCCACAATGATGGAAGAGGCTGTTGATGTGGGAGGGATGGGGTGAGTGGGGTGGGAGGTATATGGGGACCTCATATTTTCTGAATGTAACATTTAAAAGAAAATAAAGAAGAAAAAAAGAAAACTACCATTCAAAAATATTTAAGGAGTATTAAAGGAGTTCTGCAGGTTGAAAGGAAAAAAATAGGAGAGACAAAGTTGAGGGAGAGTGTAAGAACAACTAAAAACAAAAAGAAATAAAAACAATATATGGTATACATGAACTCAAAGAAAATATGGATAATGTTAGTAATACTTGAGAGTAATAGCACTGAATGTAAACTCACCTGTCAAGAGACACATATTGGCAGAATGGATAAGGAAATATGATGCATCTATATGCTGTCTACAAGAAACCCACCTTAGGCCCAGGGATCTAGGAGGAAATCTCAGAAGCAATCAGTAACTACCTAGAAACTAATGAAAATGACAACATAACATATCAAAACTTATGGGATGCAGCAAAAGCTCTACTGAGAAGGAAATTCATAGCAATAAATTCATATATCAGAAAAGAAGAAAGAGCTAAAATCAAAGACCTAACCACACACTTGGAGAAATTAGTAAAAAAACAACAACAAACTAACCAAAGGAAGTAGAAGACAAGAAATAAAGATCAGCACAGAAATAAATGAAAGAGAAAATAAGAAAGCACTAGAAAAAATAAACAAAACCAAGAGCTGGTCCTTTAAGAAGATCAATAAAAGAGACAAATCCTTAGGTAGACTAACAAAGAAAAAAAGAGAGAAGGTGCAAATACACAAAATAAGAAATGAGGAAGGGGATATCAACATTGACTCCACAAAAATAAAGAGTATCATAAGAGGATACTTTGAAAAATTGTATGCCACCAACAATGACAATTTAGAGGAAATGGACAAACTTATAAGCAGCCTACATTGATGAAAGAAGAAATTGATGATCTCAACAAACCAATCACAAGTAAAGAGATAGAATCAGTCATTAAAATCCTCCCAACTAAGAAGAGCCCAGGACCAGATGATTTCTCAGGTGAATTCTACCAAACATTCTAGAAAGAACTCATGCAATCTTGCTTAAACTCTTCCAAAAAATTGAAATAGAAGGAAAATTGCCTAACTCATTCTATGATGCCAAAATTACCCTAATACCAAAACCAAACAAAGATGCCACAAGAAAGGAATATTACACCCAATTTCTCTAATGAACATAGATTCTAAAATCCTCAACAGAATACTTGCTAATCATATTCAACCACATTTCAAATGAATTATACACCATGACCAAATGGGTTTCATCCTTGGTATGCAAGAATGTTTCAACGTAAGGAAACCAATCAATGTAATACATCACATAAAAAGATCAAAATAAAAAAATCACATGATTGTATCTATAGATACAGAAAAAGCATTCAACAAAATACAGCACACTTTCCTGATTAAAATACTGCAAAAGATAGGAATGAGGAAACTTTCTGAACATGATAAAGGGAACATGAAAAACCCACAGCTAACATATACAATAGTGAAATCCTAAAATCTTTCCCTCTGAGATCGAGAACAAGACAAGGAGGCCTACTCTAATAGTCAGTCAAGGGGGTGCTGATGCAAAATGCCAGAAATTGTTTGGTTTTTATAAAGGGTATTTATTTCAGGTAGGAGCTTACAGATACCAGGCCTAATAGCATAAATTACTTCCTTCACCAAAGGGTATTTTCACGTGTTGGAGCAAGAGGGCTGCTGACATCTGTGAGGGTTCAGGCTTCCTGGCTTCCTCTGGGCCCAGCTCCTCTGTTTTCTCCACAAGGTCAGCTGTAGACTAAGAGCGTCTCTAGGCTTTGCCTCCTTCCACAAGGTCAGCTGTAGACTATCAGGTGAACACCTCTGTCTTTCTCCCTGGGGCTCCAGCTTCACCATCAAACTCCAACATCAAAACTCAAAATTAAAAGCCCCCCAACCATGTCCTTTGCCATGCCTACTGGCACAAGAGGTTTACATAATCACTTAATCAAGTATGCCTGTGAATCCAATATAATCTAATATGCCCAGAGGAAAAGATCAATTTACAAACATAATCCAATATTTCTTTTTGGAATTAATAATATCAAACTGCTGTACCCACTATTACCCCTCCCATTTAACATCATGTTAGAAGTACTTGCTCAAGCATCAATGTAAGAAAAACATACAAAAGAAATCTAAACTGGAAAGGAAAAAGTCAAAATTTCACTATTTGCTGACATGATCCTATACATAGAAAGCCCTGAGAAATCTACAACAAGGTTTCTAGAACTTATAAATAAGTTCAGTAAATTTGCAGGTTATAAGATTAATGTGTACAACTCAGTAGCATTTCTGTACACCAATAATGAGCAATCTGAGGAGGAAATCAAGAAAAAAAAAACTTAAACCATGTTTGATAGCTATGTTTCAATATCTGTACATCGGCTGCAGCAAATATAACATGAACATGTAAAAATACCTCTACTGGGGAAGGGGGAAAATGGTTTGATGTTGTATAAATGGGAGTACCCTATATTGTATATGTGACTATACTGTGATCTAAAACTTTTTTGAAGACAAAATTAAAAACTAGAAAAAAAAGAAAGGATGTGGACACTGAGGATGAAATGAAACAAATTGCCTTGCCACTGTACATACAGGGCAATACCTATCACAGTGATGAAAGGCAAAATGTCAAAAACAAAGTCTTATGATATTTTTCATTTTTAATACCCCAATTTATTTTACTTTATTGTTTCTAAATTAGTATGTATTCTATTTCGTTTTCCTATTAATTGAATTTGACAATACATTAGGCTTCATTTTTGAAGAAGTTTTGGACTAGAGAGGGGTTCAGCTATGGCAGGGAAGGAACACTGGTGTAGGGTGTTATTCATAGGGGGCACATGGTTGTGAGGGAGTTCTCCAGAGCATGCATATAGTGTACATAAAATTGTTCAGATATATTGGGTATTTTCATTGTAGTTACAGTTACAAATGACAACTGAAGGAGTATTGAGTTCCTCCCCAATGGAACAGCAGTCCCCCAAGTGCAATGCCAAAGACCAGTGAAGAAGGTTGGTCCAATGATGAGCCCTTTATAATGATGCTATGCTCATGAGCCTGTGTGTGTGAAATTTGTGCATTTTGTGTTGTCATTTAAATCCTTAAGTACATGCTGAATTTTTTCTATCCATTGTACAGGTAATGCAACTAGAAAAAGACCTTGAATAAAAGGGGGGAATAGTAAAGATAAATGAGTTTATATGGCTAAGAGTCTTCAAAAAAGAGTCAGGATGTCATCAGAGAGGTTGTGCTTACACACACCTCAGCAGGATCCCAGAGAAAGCCAAAGTAGATACAATCCTAGTTACTGGTGCTCCTAAGAGCTACAGAGACACACAGTTTCTAAGATCATGGTGATTGGCTCTAGAGTTCAGTGCCTTGTCAGTGGGTCCTACCTGGGAATTTGTGTCCCTGAGTGTGATGGAGTTGGACTCAGATGTGAACTTCCTACACATGTTTTTTTTAAATCACTTTTACTAAACCCATGGTTAGTAGTGGGGTTGTTTTATACCCAGGAGACTTCAATCTCTGGTTTGGTCATGTGCCATGTGGGTCATGAGCCTCAGTAGAGTTGCATCTCCTACCCTCTCATTTGTTGGACTTGCACAGGTCAGCTAACAGGGAACGGAAGGTGGCCAACCACCACATCAGGGAACCAAGAGTGCCTATATCTCCAAGCAGGAGAATTGCATCCATTCACCATGGATCTAAGCCCCCTCTCAATACAGAGAAGGAACAGACATCACCAACAAAGGGCCCACAGGATGGAGGAATAAAATATGGATTAGAGTGAATTTACTGGTATTCTACTATAGAACTATTGTGACTAGTAATGGAAGAAACTGTAGCACTGATCTGGAGAAAGTGGTCGAGGTAGTTGCTGAAGGCAGGGGAGGGAAGTAGAGATGAGATTTGGGATCAGTTTAGGGACTTGGAGTTGTCCTAAGTGATATTGCAGGAACAGATGCTGGATATTATATATCCTGTCATAACCCACTGAATGTACTAGGGGAGAGTGTAAACTACAAGGTAAACTATAATCCATGTGGTTCATCAGTGCTCCAGAATGTATTCAACAAATGCAGTGAAAGTGCCACAATGATGAGGGGGGTTTTTGATGTGGGAGGAGTGGTGGGGTGGGGGTGGGGTATGTGGGAACCTCATATATTTTAAAGTAACATTTTTTGTGATTTACATATCTTTTAAAAAAGCCAATTTAATAAAAAATATATATATAATAAAAACAAATTAATAAATGTAGTATGTGGGGGAGGAGGAAGGGGAGAGAAATAAATAAATAAATAAAGCTACAGTGGCCAAACGTGCATGGTATTGGCATAAGGATAGACATACTGACCAATGGAACCTAATTGAGAGTTCTGATCTAGATCCTGGCATATACAGTCAACTAATATTTGACAAGGCCACCAAGCCCATTAAGCTGGGAGAGAATGGCCTCTTCAACAAATGGTGCTTAGAGAACTGGATATCCATATGCAAAAGAATGAAAGAAGAACACTATCTCACAGCTTATACAAAAATCAACTCAATATGGATCAAAGATTTAAATATAAGAGCCAAGACCATAAAGACCTTGAAAGGCAATGTAGGGAAGCATCCACAGAACCTTGTGGTAGGAAATGGCTTCATGAACTTCACACCCAAAGAATGAGCAGTCAAAGAAAAAGTAGATAAATGGGGCACCCTCAAAATTAAAACCTTTTTTACCTCAAAGGTGTTTGTCAAGAAAGTGAAAAAACAGCCTACTCAACAGGAGAAAATATTTGGTAACCATATATCTGATAGGAGCCTAAGATCCAGCATATATAAAGAAATACTAGAAGTGTCTGTTAAAATATCTTGCCCATTTTTTAAATGGGTTGTTTGTGTTTTTATTTTCAAGATATAGTATTTCTTTTTTTAAAAAAGATTTATTTATTTATTTTTCTCCCCTTCCCCCCCCCCCACCCCGGTTGTCTGTTCTCTGTGTCTACTTGCTGCGTCGTCTTTGTCCACTTCTGTTGTTGTCAGTGGCATGGGAATCTGTGTTTCTTTTTGTTGTGTCATCTTGTGTGTCAGCTCTCCATGTGGGCAGCACCATTCCTGGGCAGGCTGCACTTTCTTTCCCACTGGGCGGCTCTCCTTACGGGGTGCACTCCTTGTGCGTGGGGCTCTCCTATGTGGGGGCACCCCTGTGTGGCAGGGCACTCCTTGCGCGCATCAGCACCACATGTGGGCCAGCTCCACATGGGTCAAGGAGGCATGGGGTTTGAACCGCAGACCTCCCATGTGGTAGACGGATGCCCTAACCACTGGGCCAAGTCGGCCACCTAGGGTTTTATTTAGTTGCTGTTTCTGTGTATGTGTTAATTTTTCTCTTTGACACTTTGTTTTTCATATTCTATTTCCTTGTTGTTGTCTAGGTTTCCTTGTATTAAAAAGATAAGCACCAGGGAAACAAAAGAGGTAGAAATGAAAAAGGGTAATAGTAATATTGATTGTAAAAGTTAGCAGAAGAACTCTATAAGACCTAGGAAAATGAATATTTAACTCATGTAAGCAATGTAGAGTTATAGGAATAAAAAAGTGGAGTACTTACAATGAAATGGGAAACTGAATATGGAGATTTATATAGTATGAAATAAAAGGACAGAGTGATGAGGAAAGAGGGAAAGAGAAAAAGAAAGAACAAAAACAGAGAGTTAATTAAAGATAGAAAACAGAATAGAGGAGTTAGAAATAAATAACCAGAAAATTTGATGGCTTAACAATGAGAGGGGGAAGTAAGAGCAACAACAGAAAGCAGAAGATAGAAAGATGTAGGAAGGAAAACATGTAGTGTTGGTAGCAAAAATTGGCACAGACATAGAAAAGGAAATTAAGGAAGAGGAAACACAGCAAACAAGAAAGAAGATGGCAGTACCTAATTTTTAAAAAGGGGAGAGGGTAGTAAAGAGGAAAGAAAGACAAGAAAACAAACAAAAACCCAGACAAACCCATGAGCAAGGAATCAATTAAGCATACGTTCCTCTTAAGTCCCAGCAGAGCTTGTCAGGCTGCTGGTGTTTATAAATTAATTACCCTGAAGCTTTCTCACTGCAGATTTTGAAGTGGGTTTTAGCAAGTAAACTAAGTTAAATTATACAAAAAAAGTAAACTTTTTTTTTTTCTTCAGGAAAAATAAGAGACCATTGGGAAGATAATACAAGACATAATATCTATGTTTTCCCTGTCCTAAAGTGTCAGCTAGATGTTTAATATCCTGGTGGGTCACTACTCTATGAGGAACCAGGAATCAAACTAGAGACCTTGTATATTCAAGGTGGTAACTCCTCTACTGAGCTAAACTTTCTTGTTGTGTTGATTAGTTCTTCAGAGAGCTATTGAGTCCCTTTTCCTTGGGCAGGATTGACTCTTTTCAATTGGATAAACTGTTGATTACGAATCTGTCTTTCCTCCTTTTTATTCTTACTGCTTTCTCTCCCAGGACAGCAGGACACAATAACCTGTGTGAGAGTTCCCTTTTGAAATTCAAATAGGACACTGGTGACTTAACTCACTGCAGAAAAAATGACTCTCAGCCTCTTGGAGATCACCACTCCTTGCAGGAAACCCTAAAAATGCTCTTAGAAGCTTATTAAGCACTTTCTACTCTCCCCTCCCTTTGGGGAGTTGCACAGGACTAATTAATTTCCTGACTCCACCTTCTCCCAGGATGATTTTCCATATCACAGGGTGGTTAGGTAAATCAGGTTGCCTCAGCTGATTCACCTCTCCTCTCTTCCTGGTTTCTCCTCAAGCCAGCTGGTATACTCCTTAAAGCTCAGAAAAGGGGGTTCAGGCAATTGAATCCACATAGGGTAGACCCCTCTCTTCCCTTCACCAGAACCCTCCCACTCTCAGAGTATGCCTCCTCCAGCTGGGTGACCTGTGGAAGAGTCAGGGATCACTGCAGCTTCCTGCCTGAGAGTGGGGCTTAGTCATCCCACAGCTCCAGGCTCAAGCGCCGGAACTCATGATTTTATCTAGAACAATCCAAATTTTTGTTGCATATGCTCCAGATTGATGCCCTGAAGACTCCTGCTTTGTGAGTCCCAAAACAGCTCACTTAGGCAGGATTTTTTCCCCCACTCAGCCATTTTTATTGGTAAGAGAGATGATGTGGGTGCATTTAATCCAGTATAATCTTGCCCCTCCCAACCACAGCTATTTAACATTGTACTGGAAGTTCTTTCCAGAACAATTAGTTAAGAAAAAGAAATAAAGGCATCCACATTAGAAGGGAAGGATTAAAACTTTCCCTATTTTCAGATGATATGATCCTATATACAGAAAATCCTGAAAAACCCACAATGAAGCTTCTAGAGCTAATAAACAAATTTATCAAAGTGGCAGGGTATAAGATGAACACTCTTAAATCAGTAGTGTTTCCATATACAAACAATGAACACTTCCAAGAAGAAATCAAGAAAAAAATTCTGTTCACAGTAGTAACTAAAAATGAAAGACTTGTACACACCAAACAAAAAACACTGCTAAAAGCAATCAAACCAGCTGTATATAAATGCAAGGATATTCCCTATTCATGGACTGAAACACCAAATATCATTAAGATGTCAATACTACCCAAATCAATTAATAATTTCAATGTAATCCCAATCCAAATTCCAACAGTCTTCTATGCAGATATGGTAAAATGAACCACCAAATTTACACAGAAGGGTAAATGGACCCAGATAGCTAAAGCTGTCTTGAAACACAATGAATTTGGAGGACTCACACTTCCCCATCTTAAAAACATATTAAAAGGCAAAGTAATCAAAACAGCATGGTGCTAGCACAAGTACAGGCATATAAACCAATGGAATAGAACTGAGAGCTCAGAAGTCAACCTTCACATTTATGACTAACTTATTTTTGACAAAGTGGAAAAGACCACTCATTTGGGAATGAAAACTCTCTTCACAAATGGTTCTGGGAAAACTAGCTCTCTTTTAACAAAAAAGAAAATAAAGAAAAAAAAGGAGGACCCCTTCCACAAAAATATACAAAAATCAACTCAAAATTGATCAAAGGCCTATATATAAGAGTTAGTACTATCAAACTCCTAGAATAAAAAACGGGGAATCATCTTCAATATCATATATTAGGCAACAGTTTCTTAGACCAAAAGAAGATATACAAATGGCCAAAAAAGCACCTGAATCTATGCTCAACATCATTAGCCATCAGAAATACAAATCAAAGCTACAATTAAATACCACTTCACACCCATAAGGAAGGCTTCTATTAAAAACAAAAACAAACAAATGAAAGAAAAACAGAAAGTATCAAGTGTTGGAGAGGGTTTGGAGAAATGGAAACACTCGTAACTGCTGGTGGCAGTATAAAATGGTGCAGCTTCTGTGGAATAGAGTTTGGCAGTTCCTTAGAAAGCTAAGAGTAGTCCTACCATATGACCAGGAAATCTCACTTAACTAAGTATATAACCAAAAGCTTTGAAAGCAGCAATTCAAACAAATATTCACACATCAATGCTCACAGAAACATTATTCGCAATTGCCAAAAGATGGAAGCAACCCAAGTGTCCATCAACTGATGGATGGATAAATAAAATGTGGTACATATATACAATGGAATATTATTCAGATGCAGAAATGAATGAAATCTCCATACATGGGACAACATGGATGGACCATGAAGACATCATGTTGAGTGAAATAAGCCAGACAAAAAAGGACAAGTCTTGTATGATCTCACTGTTTTTGAAACTATTAGAATTAACAAACTCATAGAATATAGGTTATTAAGGAATGGGGTGGGGATTGGGAATGAAGTTAAGGCATAAAATGTACAGGGTTCCTATTTGGAGAGGTGGAAATAATTGGTAGTGGATGTTGGTAATTGTTGTGGGAAACTGGCTTACCTATTTGTTGCTTCCTGTTATTGTAAATGTTGCAGTTGCTTCCTATTATTGTAAATGTTGCAGTTCTGAGAGCAAACAGCTGCTCATTAGTTTCCAAATAAATATGAGGTGGAAACTAGGGTTGAGGCTCTCAGTTCCAGAAGCTGTGAGTCCCCTGGTTCCATCTTTATCTCCTTTCTTGTGTCTCTCTCTCTCTGTCCTTTATTTCACAAAGTTCTGTGTTGCCTTCCCTTTGAGGCAACTGATTGCTGACTTAGCACAGCAACTGGTGCCCAACATGAGGCATGAAGGGAAGCTCAGCAATTGGTGTCTGAACAGGGACCCGAAAGGAAGGATTGCCTCAATCAAAACTAAAGTTGGCGTGATGGCACAGAGCCCTGAGTGGTCTGGAAAGCCTGGGAAGTCCCTGAGGGTTTGCTTTTATTTCCCCAGGAGATAGAGAACATGCTGTGTGGGTGCCAGCTCAATGGATGGAGCCATACCATGAACACCAAGAAACGACAAAAGTTCCTGTGGAACCCAGAACCTCTGGTCATGCAGATGGAGAGACAAATGCTGGAAACTGCATGGCTGGGTCTCATTCTGAAGACTAGAATGGCTTTACATCAAAGTATCTAAACTACAGAACTTGTTTAAGCATGGCATCATAAAGCAAGGATGACTTGGGGACAGAAAAAAATTAAAAAGAAAATTGAGAGGAGGAAAACTGGAAAAGAAATGCTGGATTATAAATGAAACCCAGAAGAAGAGTTAACAAAAAGAATGTTAGAGGAAAGAAACATAAAAGGCAAAAGACAGGGCAGCTCAAGAGCATATAAAAAGTCAAATCAAAAGCAATGAAGAAATTCTAGATTAGTAGACTTGGAATTGTTTTTGTCTGTTCCATGTCAGCATGTGTGTTGTAATTGTTTCAGTATGTGTTAAAAAGAGAAAGAGAAAGAAAAAGAGAAAGAAAAAGAGAAGGGTGAATGCCTAGAGAAGGGCCGGTGCCCAGACAAGGGTGAGAGCCCAGAAAGAAAGAGAGAAAAGGAAGGAAAAAAGAAAAAGAGAGAAAGAAAAAAAAAAGGAAACGAGAGAAAGAAAGGATAAAATGAAAGATGTAAAAGTTAAGTGAATATTGTAAAAGGTAAAAAGTTTGTGGGAATACTAACTGAAACGTTATAAGGTCTATTTTGTCCTAAAATAAAATGGTTAGTTTCATAAAGGCAGAAAATGGAGATAAGTGAGACAGAACTAGTATACATATAGCAAGTTGTAAAAGTATTGTGGTAGCATTCAGTAGATTAATATATTTTGTAAAAAGAAAACAAACATGAATGAATACTAAAAGTATAAAAACTGTGTGAAAAGGTCAGCAATGGACTTTTGCAGTTCTTCCTCAAGTTTTCTGCCCTGGCCTGATGGCAATGAATCTGGCTGCATAGAAGAACCTGTGGCAGTGACCCTACTAAGAAGCATCAGAGACATGGTATTTTAAAGGCCTGGAATGCACAAACAATTGGGACAAGCTGTAAGGTCCCTGCTACTCTATCACATTATTAAATGTTGTTTGGTTGGGTAAGACAAAACTATATTCTCTGCTGTAATTGATAAGGTACAGTGGTTTCTCATGTTAATAAAATTTTTAATATTCTATTAGAATACTAAAAGTCTTTTATACCTCACTAAGATGTGTTAATTAGGAAAGGCCCTTCATGGGAGTAGGAGGACCTCCAGCAGGCTGCTTTAAAAAATAATAAAAGAGGAATAAGATGGATATTGACTTAGCCTGTGAATTGGATATGGCCCCAGGTCCAGTGAAGATGCTAAGAGCACTATACAAACTGGGAAAAATGAGGTCATTTTTCAATCAAGTACTGGCCTATATAGCCTTGCTGGTAGGAAATCTTAAGCCCATGAGAAATAAATCATCTGCTAGTTGGAAGTTTGTATAATCTGCTGTAGTTATTGATTATGTATACAGTGCTGTTCTCTGATTTGAGCCTTTCAGGGTATGAGGCAGTAAGAAACCACCTAATCTTTTTTTGCTTTATAAAAACAAAAAGGGGGATATGTTGTGGGAAACTGGCTTACCTATTTGTTGCTTCCTGTTATTGTAAATGTTGCAGTTCTGATAGCAAACAGCTGCTTGTTAGTTTCCAAAAAAATCCAACGTGGAAACTAGGGTTGAGGCTCTCAGTTCCAGAAGTTGTAAGTTCCCTGGTCCCATCTTTATCTCCTCTCTTGTGTCTCTCTCTCTGTCCTTCATTTCTTTAAGTTATAGCTGCCTTCCCTTTGTGCAGACCTAATGTGAGTTCATTACAGTAGGTGATGCTAGCAAAAAATTGTGAATGCAACTAACAGTATTGGGATGTATATATAAATGTGGTTGAAGGGGGTAGTTTTAAATTGTTTTCATTGTAACAGAATAAAAACTAAACAAAAAATCCTTTGAACTACATTAACAAACTGTGAGCCCTTAATTAAGCCATGGGCTTTTGTTAATGTTGCAATTATAAAAATGTGCTACCATCAATTGTAACAAATCTTCCACACTAATACAAATTGTTCATAATGGGTGGTGCATGGGAATCCTGTACTCTATTTGTGGTTGTTTTATAAACTCATAACTTCTCTAATAAAGAAAAAATTTATTTAAAAAATAGTCCAGGAAGGAAGGGACGTATCTTAAATTATTTTGTTGTACAAGTCTTTTTGTGTACATATATTTTCATTTATCTCTGATAAAAGTACCTCATAGCAGAATTTCTGGGTCATTAATTATGCTAGTGCTTAACTTTATAAGAAGTTGCTAAAACATTTTCCAAATTGCTTGTACAACTGATATGCACACCAAAACTATGAGAGTTTCAGTTGTCTCATATTCTTGTCACTACATGGTATTGTCAGCTGGCAGTTTTTAAAATTTTAAGCCACACTAGTTAATGTGTAGTGGCATCTCATCTGTTCAAGTCTTTTGTCTATTTCTACTAAATTTTTTGTCCCTTTTATTATTGAATTGTAAGAGTAATTTAAATATTCTGGATATAAATCCTTTGTAATATAGTATGTAGTATATATATACTTTTATCCAATATGCAGTTTGCCTATTAATATCTTAAATGTTATCTGTTTTAGTTTTCCAAAGGGCTACCAAAGCAATATACCAAAAATGGGTTGGCTTTTATAAAAATGATTTATGTTGGGTAAAGTCTTATAGTTCCGAGACTGTGAAAAGTCTAAATCATGGCTTTTTCACTAATTCAGCTGCCAAGTGTTGAAGCAAGATGGCTACCAATCTCTGCTGAAGTTTCAGCCTTTCCCTCTGGGCTTACTGTCTCCTCCTGAGCTGCTCTGTGGGCCACAGCATCTTTTCCTGAGGAGTGTTTTGAATTTTGACAGTAACTTATCATTTTGTTTTCTTTTATGACTCTTGCTTTTTGTGTCTTATGATTGCTTGCCAATACCCAAGTAATGAACACTTTCTTCTATGGTTTTCTCTTAGAAGCTATATAGATTGGCTTTTATACTTAGGACTATGATCCATCTCAAATGAAGTTTTGTATATGGTGTGAGGTATGAATTAGGGTTTGCATTTTTTCCATGTAGATACCCAGTTGTTCTAGCATCACTCATTAAAAAGGCCCTTCTTTCCCCCAGTGAATTGCTTTGCACCTTGTTGAAAATCAATTGATCATGTAAGTGTGGATTACCTTATTCAAGCATTTTCTACCTTAATAGATTATATTAACAAAAGTGTATTGATTGCTGAGTCAAATGCACAATACAGAAAGACTTTTTATATTCCACTTTAAGATTGTTCACTAAAAATCTATCTTAATTTTTAAAAATTTACAAAAATTGAAGACCTACCTATATTTGAGTGAGGCTACACAAGAGATAATATGATGAGGAATACAGTGGAAAGAAATGATGAAAGTTTCAAAGAGGTCATAGATACCTGATCAAAGACAGGGAGATAGAAATTCAGAGAAGAAAAGAGGCTGTATAGAATAGACACCCACATTTCTAAAGAAGTTAATATAAAGTTTTGAAAAATAAATTTTGGATATTTGAGATATATCCATTCCCAGAGATTTAATTTTTTTCACTTTTTTTTGGTAATTGAATGCAGTTTGGCAGAGGGGCAAATGAACAAAAAATGCAAGTCTTGCAGAAAGGTCTAAGTATTATCCCTCTTATCCAGATAGTTGTTTCAACCATCAAAACGCAAGTTCTTTTTCTGGGTATGAATAGTTGGAGAACACTTTTTTCACCTTAAGGGCACTTTTCCACTTATCTGGACACTTAGTCTTTTATTTCAGGGAAAACTATTAGGTTGGATTTTCTTGGCAATTCAAGGCTGAAGTGGTTTTAATAGAAGTATTTTTATAGTAATTCATGTTGGAATCCTGATGAGTCAGCTATATAAATGATCCACTCACGCCTTGCCTGGAAGTTTCTTGTTCCATCATCACCTTCGTTGTATACTCAAAGGTTCTGCCAAATAATATGTATTTCAAGTATCAGGCAGTGAGCTTGGTTATTTCTCATTTATTTGAACCAAACCCTCTCTAGATATTCTCTAAATTAATGGCAAATTCATTTTCATAAAATGCTTAAATGAAGTATATATTCCATTGATCTATTTGGAGAAAAATTGTCTTCTTAGAAAATATCTATTGTTGGCAGCTGGAGAAATCATAAAGGAAAAGAATTTAGCCATCTTCTGAGGTTGCTTATCAATTTAGATCCTATCTTTCTTACATTGCCAATTATTTTCTATTTCTTTTATTTTACGTTAAATTTTGGTATGTTTATTTGGAATTAAAATCCCTAATATAACATGCATAACCATTCCTATTGAACTTTCCTTTTTTTGAGATAATAGCGTAGAATAGACTTCAAATTGCCCCTAGCAGAAAAATGTAAACATGGCAGAGAAAGTTTATAAGCCAACGAACCTTAATTTTGCTTGTAATTTTAAAGTTTTATTGTTAACTATATCATCTAAACTATGATTTCTTTCCTATAGAGGTACTTTTTTGCTTGTACTTATTTTAACTGACATTTTTGGCTGTACAGTTATATGAGTTCAATACTTCATTTATGGTAGCAGAAATATTTTTAAGGCTGAAATTCATTATAGAACAAAATAAAAATAAAATAGTGAATTTCTGTTTTCTCCCACAAGATAAAACTCAGTATACTTAGGAACTTTATGACTTTAGTGTTTCATGCATCTCGGGAGGAAGAACTGACTTTATGATCTATAAAATACAAAAAAAAAAAAAAAAGGGCTTGAAGATGTGTTCATTTTCAATAGCTACATTATTAACTGATGTATTTTGTGGTTTTATGTAAGGATTTTTGTGATTTATTTACATAATGCTGTTTTGTAAATGGGCTGTGGGGATAGGTAAGAATTCTCAGCTCTAAAAATTGCTGGTGCTGTGGGGACTTATACAGCTATAAGCTGAGGGAGAGGATCATTTTATCTTTTTAACCATGGCCACTGGTCTCCTTTTGTGGAAAAATAAATCTTGTGTTTTAAAACAAATCATAAAACCTACATTTGTGTATCAAATGAAGATAAATGGTGACCCATGGGTGGACCTTTGACCACAATTTCATGTGAACTTTAGGTCATTAAAGTAAGTATGCCTTGTTCTAAACCATACATACCATATTTATGTTTAAATCAATGGAGGAAAACTCAGATTTGGAATTACCTTCCTCTGCTCTCAACCCTCCTTCTACTGCTTTCCAGCACATATTGGACTTTTTGTAGTAACTTTGTGGCATTGGGAAATAGCAGAATCTTATAATCCAACCAACAACTGAACAAAAGAAATTGGTTTAATTTGATGGAGGTGATCTTGTTCTTTGTCTCTTTTTAATTCAAATCTTTTTCCTTTCCAATGTAGTAGTGGAAAGATATTTAATAAGCTGATATAATGTGCTTTATACTAAATAGGACACAAAAAGCAATTGGAAAATAGTGTTATGGAATTGGGAGAAACCTGAGGTTATTCTTTAACTGCCTCACTCTACAGTGTAAAGGAATGAAGCTCTGATTGTTTATAAATTTCTTTTTCAAGGACACAAACACAGTAGTACAGACAGGATTAGGAATCAGGAAATTTGATTCCTAGATTAGAGCTTTCTGTGCAGTATTCACATTGCCTTGAATTCACTTAATATAATTTGTTGTGGAGACAGGGAATTAAGTCAATAAATAGCTATTACCATATGCAATTTACAGACAGATGATTGGAATAAGACAATCTATTACAAACAAGCCCCTCCAGCATTTTATAATATATATTAATATCACCACAGAAAATTATCATTCGTTATTCTAATCTTGGGTAAAGATGCCAAATGATTTAAAAAACCCAGGTTAGACTTAAATGGGTTTCTTTACTACTGCAAGACTTTGCGAAACCCTGTAAAAGGTACACTCCCACTAGAAATATGGGAGGATTCCACTTGCTCCAAATCCTTACATATTTTTCATAAACAAATTTCAATTGACAGAAATTGCATCCTGCATATTCTTATATTACAATATATTGTGAAAAGTTACCATATACATAACCATTATTTTTGATGGCTGTTGCATTCAAAATATTTCTTTAAGAGTATTTTGGAACACTGAGGTTATTTCAAATTAAATTTGAAATGCTTGTAAGGGTAGCATAGCTTTTAAAACCATTTATAGTGATAAACTAGTATCATCCACCTATAGACATTAGATTACTGCATACTTGAAAACAATTAATGAGTTTACACAATGGAAAAAGCCCTGTTTTTTCTTTTATTGCTCACCAATAGGGCTTTTATTTTGTTTTCAGAATTTCCTGTTACAAACACTGAGCTGAATACTGAAAAGTGCAGTCAATTCTTGATCCAGTCTATGACCAGATATTTTAGTAATTACATTAAACATAGGCATCAGCAGTAATAAATAACAGATTGCACTGAATCAGAGATGACTGATTAAAAGCCTGGATGAGGCATTCGTTTACTGCCTAATTGTCACATAATACCAATTTACTATTCCATTTATTTTTCTCCCTTTGGGGGGAGTTATTTTGGATGGAAAAAAATTACAGTGTAATAGTTGGTAGAGATCATAGGTAGAAACACTGGAACTCAGCCAGGAACCCAGTTAGACAGCCTTGTCAAAGTAGGTTAGAAAATTTTTCATGACCGTAGCCCATGTTTCAACATTTTTAAAAATAGAAATCCATTATCCCTTCTTTTCTGCTGCCTGAAAGGAAACACCCCACGGAATTTGATTACCTCCTAGGATGACACAACACTGCTCAGAAGGCAATGAAATATTTTTTTTCTAAAATATTTACTATCAAATGACAAACTGTTCAAATTATGTTGTTTTGTTCCTCAAGTCTCTTGTGTATTACTAAGGAAATAGGAAACTTAAAAATTAACTTTAATTCTCCTACATTTTTGGATTTAGTTGTGTTTTGATTATATCAGTAGGAAAAAAAAATCAGTTGCAGTTATCAAGCTTTACATGTGCCATTAAAAGAAATGTATCATACATGTATGTATTCATGTATGTCTGTATGTGTGTGCATGTGTGCATGTGCTAAACTGAGAATAAGATTTGTTTTTCTGTACAGAAATCCATCCATTCTTTTAGCTTTTCTACAACTAGACTCTTAGAAATGAGTTCATCTGATATGGTGGTCTGGAGCTGTGTGTCCTAGAAAAAATATGTTCTTAAGCTTAATATATTCCTGTGGGTATGAACTCTTGTAAATAGAACCTTTTGGTGAAATTATGTCAGTTAAAGTGTGACCCAGCTGAAACAGAATGGGTCTTAATCCTATTACCAAAGACCTTTTAGGGAAGGTCACAGGGAGAGAAAAAAAAACCAGAGGGAGCAGCCAGAAGCTGAAGGTTAAAGGAACCCATAAGAGAAAGAAGAATCCAGGAAAGGCCATCATGTGCTTTACCAATAACAAAAAAGTGAAGGACCAAGGGTGGCAGGCAGACAGCCCCAGAACGCCACAACCTTCTGGGAGAGAGCCTCACCTTGATGGGCCTAGATTTTTGATTTCCACCTTCAAAACCGTGGGCCACTAAATTTCCTTTGTTTAAACCAAACCATTGAAATGATATTTCATTTGGCAGCCAGGAAACTGAAACAAGGTAATACTCAATTCTCAAAATTATACTTCTCTTTTCCAGAAGAAATTCTTCTAATGAAGCCTTTATTTAAAATAAAGATAGATAGATATTCAAATTTGTATTAAAAAAAGACCATAGCACTTTTTGTTGGTCTACCTAAAGCCAATGAGAATAAACCAATTAAAAGGTAGGATAGTAACGGGGAAGACTCTTTTTTGTAACAAATTCATGTTTCAGTTTGGTGATAGATAACATTTTTTCCAAATCACTAAAAATTTTAGAATTTATTGTGATAAAACCACTCTTGTAGAATAAACTGAGCATAGGATTTGCTTTTCTCATGTAGAAATCCATTAAAGTATGACTGGATTTCTTTGAGCTCTTCTGGAACTAGACTCTTAAAATTGAAATTTTATGATGATTTTCAATTCCCAAAATTATACTTCTCCTTTCCAAAAGGAAGCCATCTAAGAAAGCTTTTATTTTTAAAAGCCTCAGAATAGTTTCTGGTTATCAAGTATATTTGGTGATAGTGGTAGAGACAACCACGGCTCAGTATCCTAATGTAAGTCCATATTTCCCACATCCTTGGAGTTACAGTTATGTAGGGCCTTGGAACTTATTCTGGCTAATGGCTTCTAAGTGGAAGTAAAAAGTGACACTTCCATGATGAAGTAATTAATAGCCAGTGTGTAACCCTCTAACTTCTTTTTCCTTTGTCACTGCAGTTAATAAGACCAGGGGACAGCTGTAAGACGCTGGAGTGTCTGACAACTATTGGACAGGGATTCTCCCACCAACTCACATTGAGTATGTCTTATTACATATCTGCTATGTAATTAGTCACTGAAATATCAGGGTAATTCTGTTACTGCAGCATAAGCTAAGCTATATTAATTAATTCAGTGAATTAAGCCAATAGAAATATAAGATACATGAATCAAGTTTCCCTAATAGTATATATGTTTAGGAAATGGGAAAACAAAACAAAATATCAATAATATATTAATTATTAGCAAGATGTGGATTCTAACCATTGAAGAAGATTATATGAATTATCATTCCAGCTTCAAGAATTGTGGAACCCCACTTATGAATTAAGGTTTCTGTTGCATTGTTGAAGAATTTGAGAGAGGTTCAATTATTTGCATATAGAATGGCCAGGACTCGGGAATGATTTTGAGAAGGAAAATTCGTTTATTGATGGCCGGCTGGACTCGAGAGCTTTCTGTTTCAAACCCTAGCCCCAAACAAGACTTTCAAGTTCCTTTTTTTTTCTTTCTTTTTTTTCCTTTATTCATTTTTTAATATTACATTTAAAAAATATGAGATCCCCATATACCCCCCGACCCCCTTGCCCCACTCCTCCCCCCATAACAACAATCTCCTCCATCATCATGAAACATTCATTGCATTTGGTGAATACATCTCTGAGCGCCCGCTGCATCTCAACAGAGAGGAATGGCCAAATGGTCCTTTTGTCTCAGTTCTCAATAGGCTTGAATTAGCATATATCTTCCACATCCTAGGTAAGCTTTTAGCATGGACTTCATACATTCTAGATAAGCTTTTAGCACATTTGGTTTGCATTTTCCTGAATATTTAAAGTTTATAGAGTTTGCATTGATGAACTGTTTCCTGGGACTGGAGTCTTTGCCATGGTTACCAAGGGCAGGGCTGCAGCCTCTCACCATCCCACACCCACAAATCAGGACAGACAGCTTAGGTTAAGGTTCTCTCCAAAGAGACAAAGAACCTCCCACCTATAGCCCATATCAGCATCTGAGCAGCTTTGCTGCTTATAGAGCAATTGATTCAGGCAGCTTGTCTGGAGTAGCTGATAAGGGTACCTGTGTGTCCAGGGAAACGTTTTCAAACTTATTTCCATATGACTACTCTTCAGTTCTTCTCAACTCTATTTATTAAGAGGAAAGTATTAATACATTTCTCAAATGTGCCCGTATGTTATTAGAATTTCTCAAAGTTTTTAGATATGACCCCTCATCATTTCCCACAAGGAAAAAAAAGATGAAAATGTACTGTGTGTTAGGAATTATGTTTTCCATTGGTCATACATTCAGCACCTACATGTAGACATATATACACTAGAATGTGAATGCATATAGTTAATATTTAGGAAACTAAGGCATAACATTTAATACACATGCTAGTATTTGGAAAAATGAGCTTATCTAACTCATATGTTTAATTTACCTTCACATTTAATATTCAAACTATATTCACAAAGGCATATGACCCAAATTCATATTTTTAAAATACACGTTTCTGATCTTAGATCTCCTGATATAAAAACAAGCACTATTTATATTAATAATAATTTTCATGGCAAGTTCAGAAATAATTGCTGACTTGTTTTCAAATAGAGTGACCGACCAGCCTTTGTCAAATCTTGCACAGGCAAGAAGTTATGCATACCACTTTTCTCCTGCCCTTCTTCCCTCTTTTGTTTTAATCTTTCCCAAAATAAAAGAACATAACAGCAGTGAATTTCTGGTAAGACAGGACTGAATTATAATTTCCCATTCCTCTCATTTGCATATTAAACTCAAGTTCCTTTTCACATCACAAGCAGGAACTTATTCAAACAGCCCATGAATTCATTAGTATTAGTTTTAACTGCGCAATATCCAATCCATTCTTCGGGTTTCCTACCACCTGCCTTCAAGCTCTCTTCTTTTCTTGGCTCTTTTGGATTTTAAGCAAATATAGTGAAGTGAACAAAAATCTCTCATGTTTCCCTTCTTATCTTACTGGATATTTTCATTCTTTTTCATTCATATCACATTACTTTCTAATTTTCCTAGTAATTTCTTCCTTGCTTAATTTTCAAATATTTATGAATTTCTCAAATTTCCTGTTATTGACTTCTAATGTCATTATATTTTGGTCAAAGAACATAGTTTGTAAGATTTTTATCCTTTGAAAATCATCAAGAATTTTTATCACCTGGAATATGAACTAAACTGGAGAATATTCAGTTTGTACTGGAGAAGAATATATATTCTGTTGCTTTGGAGTGCAGTGTTCTCTAAATACCTGTTAAGTTTTAAAATTTTAATTATGTCTTTTATTTCCTTTTTACTTCTGCCTAGTTTTTCTATCCATTATTGAAAGTGAGATCTTTAAATCTCCAAATATTGTTGAATTGTTTATTTATCAATTCACTTATGTAAAATTTTGTTTTCTGTACTTTGGAATTCTGTTGTTAGGTGATTACATGTTTATAATTGTTATGTTCTTCTGGTTGGTTGAGCATCCCTTCATTATAAAATGTCCTTCTTTATCTCTATTAACAATATTTTTGTCTTTAAGTCTATTTTCCTTTATACTTAGTATAACCACTCTAACTCTCTTGTTTATAATTTAAATGGTATACCTTTTTCTTTTTTCTTTCAAACTTTTTGCATCTTTGAATTAAAGACTCTCTCATTATGATAGCATATAGTTGGATTGACTCATTTGTTTCATTCTACCAATCTCTGCCTTTTTATTGGAGTGTTTAGTCCATTTATATTTAATTTATTTACTGGTGAGATATGACTTGCATCTGGAGTTGTGCTACTTGTTTTCTTCAAGACTTATATCTTTTTTCTTCCTGTCTTCCACCATAATTTGCCCTCTTCTTTGGTAAATAGATATTTTCTATTATACCATTTTAATTTCCTTATTGTTTATTTTACTCTTTTTTTAAAAAGTTGTGTTTTTTTTTTGTGGTTGTCCTGATTAAAATTAACAACTTAATTTAAAACAAACTTGACTGAATTAATACTAGCTTAATTTCAATAATATACATAAAATTTTCTCCAATAAAGCTCCATTCCATTCCTTTTGCTCTTATGTTATTTTGTTACACAAATTATATCTTTATACATTTTAAATCCATAAGTAGCTATATAAATATTTATTGATTATGTTGTCTTTTACATCAGATACAATAAGAAAAGTTACACAAAAATATATGTACACTGCCTTTTATATTTATTCATAGAATTACCTTTACCAGTGTTATTTCTTTGCATGGATTCAAGTTACTGTCAAATGTCCTTTCATTTCATCTTGAAGGACTCCCATTAGTATTTTTTATAGAGCAGGTCTAGTCTGACTGAATTCTCTCAGTCTTTATTTACCCAGGAATGTCTTAATTTCTCCTTTTTTTTTTTTGAAGGATAGTTTTGCTGGATATGGAGTTCTTATTTGATAATCTATTTATTTCAGCACTTTATGTATGTGATCTCACTGTGTTCTAACCTTAGTGGGTTCTTTTGTGATACTCACAAATCTTATTGAGGTTGGCTTGTATGTGATTAGTTGCTTTTTCTTGCTGCTTTCAAGAGTCTCTCTTTGTGTCTTTCAATATTTTAACTATGGTATGTCTAGGTGTGCTTCTCTTTGATTAATTCTACTTGGAGTTCATCAAACTCCTTGGAAATGTGGACTAATGTTTTTGAACAGATTTGGGATGGTTTTGACTCTTATTTATTCAAATACATATTCTGTCATCCTCACTATCCCCTTTCCATATGGGATTTCCATTACACATATGTTGGTGTGCTTGATGACATTCAACAAATTCCTTGGGTTCTGTTCACTTTTTTTCATTGACTTTTTATTCTGTTACTCAAACAGAACAACCTTAATTCACTTGTCTTCAATTTGTTGATTTCTTCTGCTAATTCAAATCTGCTGTTGAGCTCCCCTAATGAATTTTTCACTTCAGTTATTCATAATTTCCCATTTGTTTCTTTTTAATATTTTCTAGCACATTTTTGATGTTGTCTATTTAATGAGATGTCATAATTTCTTTTATTTTAGGTATCCTTTTACTTTATTGAATTTATTTATAATTGCTGACTTTGTCTAAAACCTTTGTCTAGGAATTTCAACTTCTGGATATTCCCTGGAAAAGATTTTATTGACTACTTCTTGAATAACATAATGTTTTTCTAATTTTTCAAGTGTCTCATTTTTTCTTGTTGTTTTCACTGTGTATTTAAAATGTTATAATTTAGCAACTCTATAAATAAAATTTCACAACTTCCCAGGGTTAGTTGTTTTTGTTACTGTGTTTATTTAGTGACTTCAACAGACTAATACTCTGAAGTCTATATTTTCTTTTGTGTGTGACCATGGCAATCTCTGGTTAGTTTAGTGGTCAGGCAATGATTGAACAAGATTTCCTTACATGCCTTGAACCAATATGTCTCTTAGCCTTTGCCAAGTGTTTCTTTCTGCATGTTTGGACATGGTTTAATGATACAGCAGATAGTTTATGCTTCTGCCTTAACCTTCACTTCCTGCTTGTGCCAAACCCCCAGGTCAGTCAGAGGTGAGAAATTATGTCCTCCTTTGGGTCTTTCTTTAGCATGTCCACAGGCCTGTACATGCCCATGGAGTTCTCTAAATACCCAAGAATATGTAAGATATTTCAAAATCCTCTAAAGATCTCATTCCCTAGTTTTTAAATTTTATTTTTAATTGGCTGCTTTTTAGCCTCAATTGATATTGCTGTTGCAGAAAGTTGCAATGTTACCCAATTAACATCAAATTCCTTAGGGATACACTAGTTTATAGAGAAAGAGTTCTCAGTGAGATCAAATGAAGACAAACCTGAGGATGGAAATTTTCAAGGGGCTATTAGACAGGTTTAATAATGACAGTTCTCTCAGGATGGGGCTTTGGGGGAGTTCCAAACCTGTTCTGCCATATCTACTGGTTATCAAGCTTCTGGTTTATATAGCTAAATTAAGAAACTCATTTTTCAAGACTATCACTGGGGAACTGTGGAGAGGAGGATGGGAGTAGGACAAGTTAAACACCATACATTTTTTTTATTCTTACTGAGATTCAGCCATATTTCTTGAATAAACACCCCTAGGAATTTTTTTCAGCCTTATTTAAAATTTTCTTTTTTTTTTACTTTTTAAAAAAATTTATTGAAGTACATCACTCATACATAAGCAATAAGTGTATAGTAATAGTTCTGAACTTATAAAACAAACATATTCATATAGGACTCTCATAACTTATCCTACCACTAATAACTTGCACTGTTGTTAAATATTTTGGACTAATGGTTAAAGAGCATTGTCAAAATGTTACTACTAACCAAAGTACTTTCCCCCAACCCACCCTATTATTATATTATCTTTATATTATTTATATAAGAACATACATAAACAATAAGTGTATAGTAAAAGTTGTGAACTTACAAAGCAAACATGCATAACATCATAGAGGGGTCCCCTACAGCAACCTTCCACCAACACCTTGCATTGTCATGAGATGTTTGTTACAAACTATGAAAGAACGGTGTCAAAATCTTACTACTAATTATAGTCCTTATCTTATATTTGGTGTATTTTCCCCTAACACACCTTATTATTATTTAAAGGTATTTTTTATGATAGAAGTTGTAAACTTATAAAACAATCATGCACACATGCAGAATTCCCAAACAACAGCCCTCTATCTATTCCAAACTGTGGTGGAATATTTTTTGCTGATAAGATAATATCATATGATTTTTATGGCATCCTAGTGTACATTTGGCATACATTTTCCATACTGCCCCATTATCAGCACAGTACATCTTTGGTATAGATGCAAGAATATTGTATTATTACTGCTAGCCACAGTCCACAGCCACAGTCACTTCAGTTGCATTTTTCCCATGCTTTTCCACATTCCCACCACCCTGCAGTAGTGATGTACATTTGCTCTAACTCACAAAGGACACTCCTACATCTGTACCATCAAACACAATTCTCTTCCACCTCTGGGCTTACTGTGCTATTCAGCATCTAGATTATTTCTAGTTGGCATTTACATACCTAGATTACCATTTTCAGTCACACCCCCATTTATAAACTAGATGTTACTCATCCACTCTATACATTTCCACATCTTTACAGTAAAGCTAATTAAAACTTCTACATTCATTAAACATCAGTAGTCCATCTCCATCCTCCTCTTATGTCCTTTAAGAATCCACCACCTACCACCAAATCTTGAAGATATTTTCTTTCAATATCTTCTAGAAGCTTTATGGTTTTTGCTTTTATTTTTAGGTTTTTGATATACTTTGAGTTAATTTTTAGATAAAGTGTGAGATAGGGGCTCTCTTTCCTTCTTTTGGCTATGGATATCCAGTTCTTTCAGCACCATTTGTTGAATGGACAGTTCTGCCAGAGCTGTGTGGGTTTGAAAGGCTAGTCAAAATTCATTTGACAATACATATGAGGGTCTGTTTCTGAACCATCCATTTGGTTCTGTTGGTCTATGTGTCTGCTTTTATGGCAATACCATGCTGTTTTTACCACTAGCTAAGTAATATGATTTAAAGTCTGGAGATGAGGGTTCGCTTTTCCTTTTTAAGATGTTTCTGGCTATTCAGGACCTATTACCCTTCCAAGTGAATTTGATAATCATATTTACAATTTTTAAAAACATGCTGGAGGAATTTTTATTGGAATTCCATTGAATCTGTATATTAATTTGAGTAGAATTGACATCTTAATGATATTTAGTCTTCCAATCCATGAGCATGGAATATTCTTTCAGTTAGTTAGGCCTTTTTGATTTCTTTTAACAGAGTTGCAGTTTTCTGAATGCAAGTGGTTTACATCATTGGTTAAGTCTATTCCTGACTATTTGAGTTTTATCTGTCATACTTTATTTTCACCACTCTTTTGACAATTTTGGTTACTTTTATTGATATAATCTTCATTTCTAGACTCTCTTTCAGGCCTCTCTTTTCTGTCTTTTCTTTTCTGACTCTAGCATACATTTTAGGTTTTCCTGAAAATCTAGTCTCTTGCTTAGAAATTCTCTCAGTTTCTGTTTATCTGTGAATATTCTAAATTCGTCCTCATTTTTGAAAGACAATCTTGCCAGATATAAAGTTCTTCGCTGGAAGTTTTTCTCTTGCAGTATCTTAAATATATCATACCAGTGTCTTCTTGTCTCCATGGTTTCTGGTGAGAAACCAGCACTTAGTCTTATTGGGTATCCCTTATATGTTATGCATTGCTTTTCTCTTGCTGTTCTCAGAATTCTCTATTTGTCTTTGGCAACTGGCATTCTAATTAGTATGTGTCTCTGTTTGATCTATTTGGATTCTTTTCAGATGGTAGTACTTTGTGCTGCTAGGACATGGATATCTATGTCCTTCAATAGAGTTGGGAAACTTTCTACCACTCTTTTCCTTCTGGGACATTCATGACACATATGTTTGCATGCCTTTTACTGTCATTTAGTTCCCTGAGACCTTGTTCAATTTTTTCCATTCTTTTCTTTATATCTTCCTTGTATGTTCACTTTCAGAGGCCATTCCTTCATGTTCACCAATCCTTTCTTCTACCTCCTCAAATCTGTTATTATATGATTCCAATGTTTTTTAAAAATTTCATTTATTGCACTTTTCCTTCCCATAAGATCTGCTATTTTTCTATGTACGCTTTCAAATTCTTCTTTGTGCTCATCCAATGTCTTCTTAATGTCCTTAATCTCTTTAGCCATCTCATTGAACTTATTAAGGAGATTTTTTTGAATACCTATGCTTAGTTGTCACAAATTCTTTCTTTATGTCATCTGGAGGCTTATCTTGTTCCTTTAACTGGGTCATATCTTTCTGTTTTTCTTTGTGTGGACTGTAATTTTTAGTTGGTGTCTTGGCATCTGGTTTACTAGAGTATTTATTCTGGGGGCCATTTTTCTATTTAGTTTAGGACTCCCTGCCCTTTCTCCCTTGCTGGTTGTGCAGTAGAGCCAAGGATGTAGTTGGTGCTATAAGCTGGGAAGGCTCAAGGCTGCCCTCATTGCCTCAGGGACTGATGAAGCTTTCTCTGACTTTTTCCTTTACCAGGGGTAGGGACAGAGTCACAGCTATGTGTAGTAATCCAAGTTGTGCAGGCCTCAACTATAGTTCTCCAGAGAGACTGGTGAAGCTTCATGCCCCTTTCTCCCCTGCCTTTGGCAGGGATGGAGCTGCCCTTGTAGGCAGCAATCTATGCAGCATGGATCCCAGATGACTGCAGTTGCCACAGTAGACTTCTGATTATTCAGTCAGTACCTGCTAAAGATAACTGCAGTTACCTGGGAAGGCTGGTGTAGGGCCCACCAGCTTCCTTCCTGCCAGAGGTGGTGCTGAAGTCTAGCCTAGGGCTGCAGGCTGATCTCAGTGAAAGAAACCAGTTCCTAATGTCACTGTAATTTTTGGTCAGCCAGGCTTCCCCTCATGCTGGTGGCAGAGTAAAAATGGCACCCACTGGCCTCTTTCCAACTTGGACAGATTCACATCCTAGCTGTTCCTATATATCTTAGCCAGCCAAATCTCCTAATCAGTCACCAAAATCAGTGACCAGCAGTCTCTTCCTCCCCTGTTTTGGGGAAGTGGAGCTTTAAATTCCAGCTGTGGAACAGCTCCCGAGGTGGAGGATGGGCACCAGCCTCCATGGTGTGGAACACTCTACTTATGAGGCTTCTCTGCAGATGGGCAGTCTCTTCCTTCCATTCCTTCAAGGATGTGGCAGGATGCTCTTTTGAACTCCTGGAGGCCCCAAACAGGTGTTTCAGCTAGCTCCAGAGAGCTCTGGGTGTTTACTACCTGCTGTGTAGCAGGAACTGACTCTAGGAGCTCCATACTCTGCCTCCATCTTGCTGGTTGTCCACCTATAGGATTTTGCATGTCTTCAGTTAATTTCCAGAGTTCTGAAAAAGTTGAGTTTGGCAATTTTGCTAGTGTTCTTACTGATTTTATGAAGTAGCATATGTCAGAGGCCCTTATTTGGTCATTCCATAATTTTTTCCTTTCTATGTACCATTTTACATCATTTTTTTTTAAACAAAACCTTTGGTTTGTAGATTTAGCCATTTTATCCCATTCTTTTTCATAAATATAGGTCTGTAATAATTTAATAAATATAGCATTTCACCATATTAAAAAAATAAAAGCACATAGCCAATATCTTAGCTCTTTCCCCCCACTTTTAGCTATTAAAACAATGTTACAATGAATATCCTTGCCAAATTCTTTTTATACAAATGTGTGGATTTTTCTATGGCTCATCTTCTCTTATTATCATTGTTCTCTTTTAGGACAATATTTTCTCATGTGTGTATGTGTGTGTATCTTTTAAATGCATGACTATGAGAATTGTAAGATTGCTCTACTTTTTGGCTTGATGTTTTTAAAGTCTTAGGTGTCTCAAAAATATTTATGAAGTGGGTTGGTTTCAATGTGGGGATTTATCAGCTTGTGGTTTTGAGGCTAAAAGAAAACTCATCAAGGCATCATCAAGACAGTGCTTTCTCCCCATAGATTGTGGCATTCTGGGGCTGGCTGTCAGCAATCCTTGAATCCTCTGTCACATGGCAAGGCATTTGGTGGCCTCTCCTTGTTCTTCTCCCTTCTCTCCCTGGTTCTGTAGCTGTCCAGCCTCTTGATTCTTGTGGCTTTCTCTTCTTCTGTCTGTATTTCATTCCACCTATAAAGGACTCCAGTAGCAGGATTAAAACCCACCTTGATGAGTCTCTCTGGCACTGAGGGATTATTTCCAACTAAAAATGCATCCAGAAAAAGACCTTGGCCAAAGGGGGAAATGGTAACTACAAATGAGTTTTTATGGCTAAGAGATTTCAAAGTGAATCAAGAAGACATTCCAGAGGTTACACTTATGCAAGTCTCAGCAGGATCTCATTAACCACCACAGTAAACAATGCCTCAAACACCTGGACTCCTGAGGACTCTAGAGATACCCAGAACCTATAAGCATGGCTGACAGCTCAGGAATTTGGCACCCTATCGGTGTACATTACTTTGGAATTTATGCTTCCCAGTGTAACAGAGCTAGACTCATTTACAGGTTCTCTACACATGACTCTTCTGCCCCTTTTATTTTAACCTATAACTAGCACTCTACTTGATAAATATATGTCCCAGAGATTTAAATGTTTGGTCCAGCCACGTGCCAATTGAGCCCTGAATTTCAGCAGAGTTGCAACACCTGCTCTCCAGTTCATTGGACTCACCCAGGACAACTAATGAGGAGATGACGATGGACAATGCCCATCCAAGGAACAGAGTGTGTCTGCAACTGAAAGCTAAATAGTTCCATCCATTTGCCCCATGGGATGTAAGTGCCCTCTTAATTTGAAGTAGAGTGGGTATCACCATTCCAAAATCTTCAAGATTGGAGAATGAACAATGGATTTAGGTAGACTTATTATTATTCTATATAGACTTAATATTTTTCTAGCAATGGAAGAACTCTTATCATTGATATAGAGACAGTGCTCACCAGAGGTTCTGAGGGATGAGAGAAGGAAGAATAGGTGTAATAGGGTGACATTTTCAGGACATTGGAGTTGTCCTGACTGACATTGCAATGACAAATACAGGCCATTGTTTATTTTGTCAGAACCTATAAAATTGTGCATGACAGAGTGTAAACTATAATGTAAACTGTAGTCCATGGTGAGTACCAATGCTTCAATATGTGCTCATCAATTGTTAAAAATATATCACACTAATGAGGGATGTTAATATGGAAAAGTGTGGGAGGGGGAGGGAGTGGGGCATATTGGAGTTCCTTATATTTTTTATGTACCATTTATGTAATAAATCTTTAAAATTAAAAAAAAAATTTAAAAGAGAAAAAGACCCGTCCTGATTTGGCTGTTCTACACCTTTACTAAATTAACTTCATCAAAAAGGCCTACTTAGAACTGTTTCACACCCAGAGGAATAGATGAACTTTAAGAATATGTTTTTCTGGGGGGCAAACAGCTTCAAACCAACACAGAGAAATCATCAATTATAGTTTCATATGGCCATTGTTTTCAGAGTTTAACCAGCATACCAAAAGACTATTATAGTCAATATTATCTCAGGATCTTAGAATGATAGAACCTTCAGAGGTATTGTAGTAAAAAACAAGATGATTTACCAACAGGGGACCATCTTATCAATAATCCCTTAATTCTATGATTTGCAGCTGCAGGGCAAATTTTTAAGTTCCACAAATAAGGCACTTTACTATATTTTATATAGTATATATTTTATGCTATATATTTTATACTATATAAAAATATATATAGCATATATACCATATAAAATACAGTATACATGCTATATATATAGTATAAAATATACTATATATGCTACCTCTTCAAACAATAATTGAACCAAATTTTTTAGTAGTGGAACCACTTTAAAAATGAAACAATATGCAAAAAAATACCATGATAAAAGCCAAATTGTCCTGTTTGGGTCAGAAGCCCCCATCTCTTGACTTCTCTTCTGAGTCCCTTGGCACAGAAGAGGCACCTCTTCTGAGTTCAGGGCCCCAATATTTGCTTAATCTCAGGATACATTAGAGATATCATAATTCATAGGATAATTTATTGGGCAGAATAATGGCCCTTCAAATCCATCCATTTTTTAATCCCTAGAATTTGTGAATATTTACCTTCAATGGAAAAGTGACATTGCAGATGTGATTTTTGTTAATGATCTTGAGATGGGGAGATTGTCTTGGATTATCCTGTGGGACTGATATAGAATTACAAGTGTCCTGATAAAAGAGGGAGGCAGGAGAGTTAGAGAAAGAGAAGATATGATGATGGAAGGAGAGGTTGGAGTGATGCAATTGCCTGCTTTGAAGATGGTAGGGGTTCATGAGCCAAGCAATGCAGGTGGCCCCTGGAAGCTGGAAAAGTCCAGGGAAACATTCTCCCTTAGAGCCTCCAGAAGGTACACAGCCCTGTTGGCAATTTGATTTTAGCACTGCAAGATTTATTTTGGACTTCTGATCTCCAGAACTGAAAGATAATACATTGGTATTATTTCAAGTCAGTAAGGTCATGGTAATTTTTAACAACAGCTATGGAAACTCTGCAAGTAATAGGCTAAAAACAGGTATGGGCACATCCTGGCTTATGGCTAGCTGAACCAATCAGCAAGGTTTTCCCAAATTAGTACTCAAACCAATTTTATTTCCTTAAAATCATAATATTAATTCATAAAATTTCAACAGTTGCATCACAACTAAAAAATACACGTAATTTCTGGCAAAATTGAACAGGATTTAATGTATTTATGGCAACATAGTTTTCAAAATGCTTTTACTTTGTTTCATACATAAACATACACAAATAAGAGGCGGTCAGGGGCCAATATCCCATTTAATTTCAATTCAAACTTTATTTAATCTTATGAGGAAGTAACAGAGAATTTAATCCAACAAATTTATAGTATATCAAGTTTCTTCTATAACATTACTATAGGCAAGACTAAAATGTGGAGCAGAAAACCATCACCGTATAGGCTACATTACCTGCTAAAGCAATCCATTTCACTTTTGAAAAGCTCCAACCTATTAAAAGTATCCATTTCTGAAACTTGAACACCTTGGTACCAGTTTTATTTTCTGATGCCTCATAGCTTATGACTTGCTTAAGTAAAATGCCTAAAGATGCCATCTCTTTTCTCATTGCCCCTTGTTTCCCATAAATCCTGGTGACAACTGTTTCCTTTTTCTAACTCAATTTTTGGGGGCACATCTCTCCTTTTACTTGATTCCAAATAATAATAATTAATTAAACAACAAAAGCAAGAATAACAACATAATAATAAAGTGATGCCACTATCATTTGTACCTGGGTATCATTATCATAATTTGGGCATAATTCACCAACATCAAGGCACACTGGGAGGAATTAGTTGTTTTCTTAATTTCTTCACCCGTCTTGGAATGCCCCTTTCTTTCAGTTATGAGCATTTCATTCCTTTTTATCTAATATTTATTTTTGACTGAAATGATAGTGATAAAACATGATCTTAGGAATTTTGCTCTCTCTTTGTCACACATCAACATTTCATAATTAAATCAAACAATGGGCCAACAGCCTCTTTGCTCTTACTTGAAAGCTGACATAACTTAAAATAACACCAAATAAGCAAATAAAAATCCGGGCTGAATAAAACTTTGAAAACAAACAAAAACAACACCACCACCAACAACAAAACATTTTCTGGTGTGCTTAGCTATTATTTTATAATCATGAACAAACTCTGAATTCCAAGCAACACCTTAAAATATACCTGAGATCCTCATATTGCTTAATCTTTGTGAGATTAGGAGTGTAAGGTGGGTTTCTTCCACCCTAAAAACTTATAAGTCTGTTAATTGATAGATGTGGGTGTCATTCTTTGATTCTAATTATAGTGCTCCTTCATTTTGTTTTGCTTCTGTTTTTAATCCACCTCTCAGAGAATCTTGCCTGTAATGTTTACCTGCTAATCTCATGCTTTATATAAGCAAGAGGTGTTTTCTTTCTATTTCTCTCTAAATATTCCAGTGTTCATTTATTATCCTGCACTGTTCAACTTGGATTTCCTACAACTGTGTCATATCAAATATAAATATAAAAAAATAGAGAGGAGCAGGTGTTATTCAGTGAATGAGCACAAGTTTCACATGTTCAAGGTCTCTGGTTCAATCCCTGGTACCTCTTAAAAATAAAAATAAAAAAATAAATAAATAGAAAACTCAGTGTACTTATCTTTCCTCATCTTTGTTTATTTTTTCTCTTTCTATCAGGAAAACATTACTTTGGTAATTATATGTCCATTACACCCCACCAGATTTATTCCAGACAGGATGAATCTTCTTTCATATTTTAGCTTTCTTAAGAGTCAGCTAACATGGAGTTGAAGAAGGTCAACCACCACACCATGGAGCCTTGAGTGCCTACAACTGAAAGCAGGAGGATTGCATCCAGTGTCCATGTGGAATCTAAGCCTCCTCTTGACATAGATGTGCAATGGACACAACCAATCCAAGGTCCACAGAGAAAATGTGGCATTGGTGTGGGAAAAGTGGCCATGGTGGCTGATGGGTGCAGGGAATGGGAGGAAGAGATGAGATGTGGAGGCGTTTTCGGGACTTGGAGTTGTCCTGGGTGGTGTTTCAGGGACAATTACCGGACATTGTAGATCCTCCCAGGGCCCACTGGATGGAACGTGGGAGAGTATGGGCTATGATGTGGACCATTGACCATGAGGTGCAGCAATGCCCAGAGATATACTTACCAAATGCAATGGATGTGTCATGATGATGGGAGAGAGTGTTGCTGGGGGGGGGGGAGAGTGGTGGGGTAGGGGTGGTGGGGTTGAATGGGACCTCATTTTTTTTTAATGTAATATTTTTACAAAATGAATTTAAAAAAAAAAAGAGTCCCTGCTTCTTTAAGGAAGAATACTTTCACATTTCTGCATATTTCAAAACATTTAAATGGAAAAATATTATTGATTATATTATTTATAACTAATCAGTATATTTATGTATTTCTTTCAAAATTAGTATTTTTTTCTCAGCTTCTAAAGAAAAATAATACAGATGAATTTATTCCCAGGGGAACATGCAAATATGTTGTTAGGCAAATTGCATAAACCCTCAGGGCTTTGTTTGCTTCACTTAGGTATTATTTCAACAGTGATTTGATGAGCCCCTTTTCTGTGCATTGACTGAGACAGGAGACTTCAGGATTAATAATCATGGCCACACTGTGGTGCCATGACAGGTGGAGTGAGGAACATAGAGGAAAGATTAAGACAGCTCAGAGGAAAGGACATCTGGGATTGGTTTTAAAGTAAGAATGAGAATTAGCTGAGTAAAATGGTCATGGAAGTTCGGCAGGCAGGGGCAGACCAGGCAGAGGGGCAGCTGAACCAAAGGAATGAGTAGAAGCAGGAGTGTCATACATCTGGGGATATACAAACAGTATGAAATTATCAGATCAAAAAGTGGAAGAACAGGGAATGGAGGCAGATGAGATTAGAGAGTGGTAAGAAAGCCGGAAGAGGCGGCGGACTTGGCCCAGTGGTTAGAGCATCCATCTACCACATGGGAGGTCCACGGTTCAAACCCCGGGCCTCCTTGACCCATGTGGAGCTGGCCCATGAGCAGTGCTGATGCGCGCAAGGAGTGCCATGCCATGCAGGGGTGTCCTCCACGTCGGGGAGCCCCACGCGCAAGGAGTGTGCCCCATAAGGAGAGATGCCCACCGTGAAAGATAGTGCAGCCTGCCCAGGAACAGTGCTGCACACATGGAGAGCTGACACAACAAGAATGCAACAAAAAGAAACACAGATTCCCGTGCCGCTGACAACAACAGAAGCGGACAAAGAAGACGCAGCAAATAGACACAGAGAACAGACAACTGGGGTGGGTGGGAAGGGGAGAGAAATAAATAAATAAATAAATCTTTAAAAAAAAAGAAAGCCAGAAGATAATGGAGAGTGTGTACCCTGTGTTATGTAGTTTGGAATTCATTTGTTAGATGATATAGGGGAACTGTGGAAACATTTTACTTAGAGAAACCATAGGTTCATTCTTGTATTTAATAGATTACTATAAAATTAATATAAAGAATGGACTTGAGAAGTCTGAAAACATTGATTTCAAATATATCCCATTGTCCCCAGGAATCCATTTCTGTTTATCAGATAGCATGAAGTATTTCTTAGGGTTTATTAAATGTGTAGATTGTATCACTCTTTAAAATCAGTACAATAAAACTTTAATGACTTGGATGAAGGAAGGAAACTGTACCTTAGTAACTTTGAGTTCTAACACCTACAATGTTTGAAATTAGTGGAAAATCAGTGATTTTCTTATATCCTGAAAGAATGTATAAAATTTTTGAGCACTTACAGCATGCCAGATATCATGCTAGGCCCTTTCAACTAGGTACTAGTTAATTTATACACTAACTAAATATGGATATGTGGTATAATAACTAAAGTTTACTATGAGTTAAAAGTGATAAGTACTGTAGATGCTATAATATCTTATTTTAGTCTCATAGCAGCTTTGTTAAGGAGTTGTGGTTATCTCATTGTACAGACTGTAAAACTGTGGTTCAGAGAGCTTTATGCAAGGTCATATAGCTATTAAGTGATGGATTTAAAATTAAATCAAGTTCTATGTGCCTTCAAAACTCACTCTATTAGTATAAGGAGACTCACAATACAGTGTCCTATACTGTCCTTCTAGAGGAAATGAGAATCAAAGTTCAAATAGTTTAATTAGGGCTTCAGAGCATTCAGTGGCAGAACCAGATCAAAATAGATTTTCTGATTTCAGGGACAATGTTGTTTTCCATTGCTCTAATGTTGCCTTCGTACAATACCCATGAGTCTGCGCTTTGAAAACCAAATCTCATCATGAACATCCTCAGACTCTACAACTCTGATTACCCTCTGGATTGTTAAACAGAACTTAAACCTGGAATCAGTTTGTTAAACTTGAAAACTCCCCATAGTCTAAAATAGTTCAAAGAGTGAGCATCTGATTTCTAGATTAAGTCTCAGAATACCTAAATTGTATTTAATTTACATTTAATTTTTAAAATTGGTAGTGAGTTTTGATTCACCAGTCTATGCAATTAAACGAAGTGTACCATGCTTCAATCATTTACTATATGTTTATCTCAACTTCAGAAGACAGAATTTTTTAAAAAACATTTTTTAGACTCTTCTTTCCAGCTCTACTATAATTTTGCTTTTCACAGGATCTGAAGTTTGTTAGCTTTCGGGGAAAGTTTGAAGCTCCAATTACATTGTCCTATTAAATTTTTAGTTATGTCAACCCTGCAGGTATTAAACAATAAATAATAACCATCTGCATTCTAATGGAATGAAATATAATAAAGATATCTTTATTCATACATCCATTCATTTTTTTCATTCATTGCACATAGAAAGCGTCCAGTTATCTTCTCTTCATCAAGCTGATTCTACTGAAACTATGTTCTTCCATCAAAGTTACTATCCTAATTCTCATCTTCCTTGGTTTCTCTGAACTATATTGGCCACCTTCCTTTAATTCAGAGATGTCATATTCTCTGTGTTCTCTATGGTCATTCCCTACTTTTTCTTTTAATTAATATCTGTAATTTTATCTTACTTAAATTGTTAGTCAATCTTAGATATACCCAAAGAACTGGGATACATTTATGAGCTAACCCATATAGAGAGGATATTTTCTATAAGCTATTAACATGCTGCATTTCCATTCCTCAAAACCCCTAGATCCCTGATTCCCCGCTGGAGATGTCCACTTATTAAAAATTATGCAATCAATTTCAAGGACAAATTGTTCATTGCCGTAAGTTTCAAATTGTAATTGTTGCACACTTGGAGGGAAGATCAAGCTTTTGTGGGCAAACAAATAGTATTTAAATTCTAAAATCCTTGGAAATTTCTGATCTCCAGCAAAAGAAAATGTTCTAGATAACATTTTCCTAGTAAACTCTAGATAGCTCCTCCCCCCTCTGATTTAGGCTCCTTAATGAAGCATGTGAGTTAGAGTTATCCCAGTTGATCTCCAGACTTATATCCTAAATCAGAGGCCCCTGGAGATCTGTGAACTATTTTTTATGTCACTAACTTCAGGGATATTTGGTTAGCAGCATTATTGTATCAGTAGCTAATTGATTAAAAAAAAAAAAGTAGAAGCTTGAAGCCTGAGTATAGAATTTTATTGTAAAATAAAGTATAAAGTATACTTTAGATTTGAAGTCACAAAAGCTTATGGCTGAACAGGAATATGTAATAGAAGTTTGAGCAACAAGAAGGAAATGGAACTGTTGTAAAGACAGTAGGCTGGGATTGAGGTGAAGTTTGCATTAAATTATTTTCTCCTTACACCCAGTGAAAAAGAGACTACCTCTGTCTACCATATGGTTCAAAAATAAAAAGTAATGGGCAATTGCTTCAATTGTAATTGGAAAATCTGTACTTTACCAAATCTTTAACAGGATTCTGGACATTTATTCTCAATGACAACACAATGGACAACATGAATTTATTATCTTATAGTTCTAGAGATCAAACGCTTAAAATCTGTCTTCCAGGACAAAAATCAAGATGTTAGAATGGCTACATCCTTCCAGAGGCTCCAGGGAAGAAAACATTTCTTGCCTCTTCCAGCATCAGCCTTCTTTGATTCATAGCCACATCACTCCAATATCTGCTTCCTCCTTCACATTGCCTTCTTCTCTTCTGTCTTCAAATCATCCTCTGTCTCCCTCTTATGAACACACTTGGGATTACATTTAAGGCCCATTTGGATAATAAAGGATAATTGCCCCAATTTAAAAATACTTAATCACATCTGCAAAGTTCCTTTTGCCATGTAAGGTAATATTCACAGGTTCTAGGGATTAGGACACTAATATCTTCTGGCAGGAGGAGAGGGAGCTATTTTTCAGCCTACCACAACAATACATCCTGGAAAATCACTCCCTATCAGTCATTAGGTAGGCTATTTTCTTAATCTCTTCTAATAACCACATAGTATTCTAAGTTCACTGTACTATTATTTAACTGATTTCCTACTGACAGAATTTTCTTGCTATTGACAAAATGCTGCAATGAAAAGACTTGTAAATATAAAATTTTGACCCTGCACAAATATATAATATATAATGCATAAAATATGTATATTAATATATCTAACTATATATGAAATAAGTATGTTATAAACTATTATGACTTTTAGTATTCTTTAAACATTAAAAGATATATTTATAAAAATGAATATATTAATCAGTTGGGTGAACTTTTTATAATTAGTTCATGTGTCTGAATATAAATGTTATTGTTTGCTAGAATAAAATAATATTCAGCATCAATTTGTATTTATAAATGTAAACCTTGAGAATTATTGTTCACACAGATAGCAACATCTCTCAATTCTTTAAACTCCTTTGGAATCATATACTTAAATTAGATTTCCACTATCAAAAACTATGTAATGACCCATCAGCTGAGAACTTGATTATATACTTCTTTAATTTTTGTTGAATGTAAATAGTTGGAAACAACTGAATTCTAAAGATTTATTTTAATGTTCATTCTTCAGTCATTTACTTTTTTAAAAGCAAAAGCAATATTTTGAAAATTATTGTTTTATTTTGCTCTTCTGCACAAATGCAAGATGGTAAATTGTAGGAAGAAAGAGATAAGATATATGTGGAAGAGGAATTATGAAAGGAAGTTAGGGAAAGGAACATAGTTCAACTGTGCTTTCCTTTTGGGTATAACAGTTGAATTACATAAAAGAGCTGAAGATCAAAAAATTAATTACTTTAAAGTATTTCTTTTTGGGTACCTCTTGTGAATTTTCCATGTAACTCCAACCACGGGATATATGTACCTCAACCAATACAAAGACTACAGCTCTTCATTACTTCAGGATACATTCTCAAACATCATAGGCTATATATACTTTTACTGTTTTCTTAATATCACACATACATTTAATATGCACTGCATTAGAGCAAAGGTGTCTCAGAAATGATCCATCTTCAAGAGCAGGGATTGTCTCTTCTACTTAATTAAACTCTCCATAATAACTTCTGACACTTGCAGATAAAAAATATATGATAGATGCTTATGGGCTGATTAAAATAAAGTCATTGAGAGTAGATGCAATGCTTAAAATACCTAGTAAAAATTTGATCAGTTTGTTGCTCACCTACCAGTTTCTTTTGAGGAAGCTGGAGCTTTGGTTCTAGCAGGAAGGGTCTACACAGTCCAGGTGCTTTTAAATAACTGTGGCAGGGTGGTAAGGAAAACGTTTCATGCTTATTTAAGCGTCTATCAGGGCCTCAAAAGCACAATGGACATTAAATATACATACATCTTGGAAAGGTGCTAAACTGGTTTATTGGAAGGTACCCTAAATTGTTTCTGCTGCTCTTAGTTCATCACCACTCAAGCTTATATATGAATGGAGGCTATTAAATTAATGAGTGAAGACTGGTGAATGAGACTGTTCTTGAAGGTAATTTTGGAGAGCTATTCTTTTTCTCTCCCCTTTCTTAGGAAGGATATGCTCATTTTCAACTTAATCCACATGAATAGGACTTCAAAGGAACCATCTAAAGAGTTTGGAGGTACAGGAACTCATATCTGATTCTCACAGAAAAAAGAGCTAACGGTTGGCTGGTAATCCTTGGAGAGCTGAAACAAAGTAGAAGATCCTATATGGGATGACTCTTTTCCAGTGTTCCAGAGTAAGGAATTGAGTTTTTTTTTCTTTAGATTAAGAGCATCCTGAGAAAGGTAGTCAACCTTGAACTAGGATGATATGACCCCAAGAGCAATAGGCTGTGAGGACATATGTAAGGAAAGAGAGCAGCTGGGGGTAGGGGGAGGAGGAGGGGGAGGAGGGGGAGGAGGGGGAGGTGGGAGATGTTAGAACTTTCTAGAAAGAAGACTAATATTTAGGCATTGGCCATCTAGAGGGCAAAAAAAAAATCAATATAAAAATAGTGCCAGTTACCTCCTCTTCTGCTCACCAAACCTTTATCCATCCTTGAAAATCCAGAAGGATCCAAAAGTAGCAATGCAAATGTGAGACAGATGGGGCAAAGAGAGTAAATAAACCAACCACTCTCCATCTCTCTGTTGCAGGTTTTGTAGCTCAAGTCAGATAGAGCTGTGAACTGGAGAAGACCTGATCTGAATGAGAGACTGAAATTACTGCATGAGAATTGACTGGACTTTTAACACATGAAGATGAGACTTTATTAATTAAAGTGACTGAGAAATATTGGGGACTCTTTGAGATATGAATCCATGATGGTGATGGCAGATCTGACAAAAGGGTATTGTGAGAAATGTCTCCTGCTCACATTTAGTGTTGGGCTCAACTAAAATATTGTTATATAACTATACTGGAATTTTTTTTTTTTCGGTCAAGATCTCAAAATGATTTGTTGAGAACTCACTCATTTCCTCTGATGTGAACCTCTTTTCAACCAATTTTTTTTTAAAGATTTATTTATTTATTTAATTCCCCCCCTCCCCCGGTTGTCTGTTCTCTGTGTCTATTTGCTGCGTCTTGTTTCTTTGTCCGCTTCTGTTGTCGTCGGTGGCATGGGGAAGTGTGGGCGGTGCCATTCCTGGGCAGGCTGCACTTTCTTTCACGCTGGGCAGCTCTCCTTACAGGGTCCACTCCTTGCGCGTGGGGCTCCCCTACGCGGGGGACACCCCTGCGTGGCAGGGCACTCCTTGCGCGCATCACCACTGCCCATGGGCCAGCTCCAGCTTTTCAACCAATTTTGAAGTATGATGCAGTGGCAGCTGATACGAGTATCAAAAGTAACAGAAAGGTGAGCCTTCAGTGTGGAAAGAATGATGGCTCACTGTCCTAACTTCCCTGGTATTTTGAAGAAATTTAACTAAACTCACCTCCAGATTTTACAGTGGGTGGGGTATATGGGAGATCTGTTTTTAACCACTTTTGCAGGAAGAGTCACCTCATATATAGAGTCTAGATTGAAAATATACCTCCCATTGAGTAACTCCTATTTATTTCCTGTGCAACTCAATAACACCCTTCCCATTCCCACTCACCTGCCATATACCAAGTGGTAATTAATCCAAAATTATATGGGTATTACATTCCTTGAATTATGTCTTAACTTTCTAAGTGCCTAAATTCTTTATCCTATCTAGCCTCAGGTGGGTTTTTCAGTTGGAAATTACTTTGGATTGTAATATCTCATGTGTGTGGCCTTTGTGACAACCTGCTCTAAACATTTTAAATATATTAACTCATGTAATTATCACAATAACCTAGTACTATAGGTACCATTATTATTCTCATTTAAAGATGCAATATCAGAGGCACAGAAAAGTTACACAACTTCTCCAGTTACTAAGTATGGGACCAGACTGTATGATTCCAGAGTCCAGCTCTTCCCCTCTCACTCTACACTGTCTTTAAAGCAAATATACCTTTCCATTCTGGATGGACAGCCAGTCTGGCAATGAATGTAAAAGAACTTTCTATGTGCCATTTGTCAGTCTTTTGTAGAATATCTTCTGTTAGAATTCTGCAAGTGTTGATTCATTTTGCATAAACAGCTTCTGCAAGACAAAATAGCAAATGCTTCTGGTGAGAAACCAAACAGTGTTAAAGATCAAATGTCCAATTTCAAAAATCATGAAATGACAATAGAAAATCAGAGGCAGTAGAAAATAAAGATAAATCAATACACATAAAGAGGAAATGGATATCTTCAATAGCTGAAATGCCTTGTACTTACAAAAAAAAGGAAGAAAGTAAGTACTTGACCCCAAATCAGATTGTATTTTCCCAAAATGCTGCAAAAATATCTCTTATTCCTCCTACTCTACTGCCATCACTTTGAAAAATAGGCTGCCACTTTGATGTAAACATTAAGATATAAGCAAAAATTCCAAATTCCCCACATGTCAGTTTTATAGCAAAAAACTCAAAGACCTTATAAAATTCAGAAAATTAATATCCAGATTGTTAAATTTCTCTTTCACGTTGTTGATGTTGTCATCAGCCTGTTAGATGAACAAAATGCTATTTCTTTTTTTGTGGCATTTTTTCTTCTAAGATAGAGATCTTGAAAAGTAATGTGTTACATGCATGGCTCTATTGAATTCTATCCCCTGAGGAAAGGTCTTATGTGGCCTTTATGAATCATGCTGCTTGGTAGCCATTCCAGATACTTCCTTGAGAGGCATGCCACCATCTTTGGCTTCTCTCCATCCTCACTCCCATTCCGGCGGTATGTCCTACTTTGATCATTGTTAGGCAGATTTCTCTTATCAATCAAAATTTATTTCAAGGAACATAGGTTTCATTTACAAGTCCAATGCTTTTCTGTCCCACTGCAAACCTCAGTTTGATGTTTTTGAAGTGTCAGTAGTATTTTACTTTAAGTTATTTCAAAGATTTTTAGGGGGTGGGGCTTGGATGAAAGGAATTCTTCTCTTCATAGAGTGGCAGGTTCTTCCTCAGGATGTGGAATATGTGCTTCTGGAGAAAGCACAGGAAGAAAGGGTGCTTTTTGAATGCTCCTGACATATAGAGAACTGTGTAGAAAATGCTCTTGATACCTTAAGGTGGCAATGTCAACATTCAACGAAAGTTTCTCCCCTGCCAAGAAGGTGAAGGACCACAGAGTGAGATGTATGATGGTCTCTTTAGACTTTTTCCAACGTGGCCTTTTGCACTCACAGCATGACAAAACATAAAATGGGGAAAATTCAGAAATCACTTAAATTCTCTCATTACTTTATAAAATAGTTTAAAATAAACATGATTAAATGATTTAAATTCAATCTAAATTAATTATACATGGATTTAAAAAATTTAAATTCATTTTTAAAATTTATTGAAGTATATCACTCATACATAAACATACATAAATAATAAGTTTATAGTAATAATTGTGAACTTGCAAAACAAACATACATAACATCCTACAGGGCTCTCATACCACACCCTACCACCAATATCTTGCATTATTGTGAAACATTTTCAACTAATGATTAAAGAGTATTGTCAAAATATTACTACTAACCAAAGTAGCTTACATTTGTTGTATTTTCCCCAAACTCACCTTATTATTATTATTATTATACAATTTATACATGAACATACATAAACAATAAATGTATAATAAAAGTTGTGAACTTTCAAAGCAAACAGGCATCATCATATGGGGTCCCATACATCAACCCACCATCACATCTTGCATTGTTGTGAGACATTTGCTACAAATTATGACAGAATATTATCAAAATCTTACTACTAACTATAGTACTTATCTTACATTTGGTGTATTTTCTCTTCAACACACTTTATTATTTTAAAATATATTTTCACGACAGAAGTTGTAAACTTACAAAACAATCATACACATGTACAGAATTCCCATAAAGCACCCCTCTATCAACACACCACACCATGGTGAAACATTTGTTACAGATTATGAGACAATATCATCAGACTATTATCAGGTCCATAGCATACATTTGGCACACTTTTTTCCATACTCTGTTATCAACACAGTATATCTTTGGCATAGATGCTTGAATATTACATTATTATTGTTAACCACAGTCCACAGGTCACTCCAGTTGTACTTTTCACATGCTTTTCCACATTCCCAATACACGGCAATAGTAATGTGCATCTGCTCTAGCTCACAGAGGACACTCTTGCATCCATATCATCAACCACAATTCTCATATACCTCTGGGTTTACTGTGCTATTCAGTCTCTAAATTACTCTCTAGCTTGCTTTCAGTTGGCATTTACATAGTTAGACTACCCTTTTCAGGCACATTCCTATTTATAAACCGGATGTTACTAACTATACTGCATTACCATCAGTTCTATACATTTCTACACTTTTACATCAAAGTTAATTAAAACTTCTACATACATTAAACATCAGTAGTCCATCTCAGGCCTCCTTTAATTTCCTTTAAGAATCCATCACCTACCACCAGGTCTTGAAGATATTTTCCTACATTTTCTTCTAGAAGCTTTATGATTCTTGTTTTCCTATTTAGGTTTTTGATCCATTTTGAGCTAATTTTTGTGTAAGATGTGAGGTAGGGGTCCTCTTTCCTTCTTTTGACTATGGATATCCAGTTCTCTCAGCAACATTTGCTGAATGGACTGTTCTGCCCAAGCTAGGTGAGTTTGATAGGTTTGTCAAAAATCACTTAACCATAGATGTGAGGGTCTGTTTTTTTTTGCTTTTTAATTTATTGAAATATATCACTCATACATAAACATACATAAACAATAAGTGTATAATAGTTGGAACTTACAAAACAAACATATATAATATCTCACCCTACCACCAATAACTTACATTGTTTTTAAGCCTTTTTAACTAATGATTAAAGAACATTGTCAAAATATTACTCTAAACAAAGGATTTTCCCCCTAACCAATCTGATTATTATTATCTTTATATCATTTATATATTAACATATATAAACAATTAAGTATATAGTAAAAGTTGTGAACTTACAAAGCAAACATGCATAACATGATACAGGGGTCCCATACATCAACCCTCCATCAACACCTTGCATTGTCATGAGACATTTGTTACAAACTATGAAAGAACACTGTCAAAATCTAACTACTAATCATAGTTCTTAACTTACATTTGGTATGTTTTCCCCCAACCCAACCTATTATTTTTTTTTAAATATTTTTATGACAGAAGTTGTAAACTTATAAAACAATCATGCATGTGTGCAGAATCATGCATGTGTGCAGAATCATGCATGTGTGCAGAACACCTCTCCATCAACATACCACAATGTGGTGTGTCATTTGCTACTGATAAAATAATATCACCTTATTATTGCCATGTCCATAGTATACCTTTGGCTCACATTTTCCATACTACCTCAGTATCAACACAGTATACCTTTTGCATACATGCAAGAATATTATATTATTACTACTATCCATAATCCATAGGTCACTCCAACTGTATTTTTCCCATGCTTCTCCACATTCCCAAAACCCTGCAGTAGTGATATGTTTGTTCTAGCTAACCAAGGACACTCTTGAATCTGTACCATCAAACACAATTCTCATTCACCTCTTGGTTTACAGTGCTATCCAGTTCCTAGATTATTCTCAAGTATTCTGTCAATTGGCATTTATGTAATGAGACTACCAATTTCAGTCACATCCCCATTTATAAACTAGCTGTTACTGTGTGTTACCATCCACTCTATACATTTCCACAATTTTGCAGTAAAGCTAATGAAAACTTCTACATACATTAAACATCAGTAATTCACTCAGTCCTTCTCTTATCTCCCTTAAGAATCCATCACCTACCACCAGGTCTTGAAGATATTTTCCAATAATTTCTTCTAGAAGTTTTATGGTTCTTGCTTTTATTTTTAATTTTTTGATCCATTTTGAGTTAGGTTTTGGATAAGGTGTGAGATAGGGTTCCTCTTTCTTTCTATAAGCTATGGATGTCCATTTCTTTCAGCACCATTTGTTGAATGGATTGTTCTGCCTGAGCTGTGTGTGTTTGACAGACTGGTAAAAATCACTTGCTCATACATGTGAGGGTCTGTTTCTGAACCACAAATTTGATTCCATTGGTCTATTGTGTCTTTCTTTAGGCCAGTACCATGTTGTTTTTACCACTATAGATAGCTATTATGATTTAAAGTCTGGAGATGAGGACTCACTTTTCTTTTTTATGATGTTTCTGGCAATTCAGGACTCTTTAACCTTTCAAAGAAATTTAATGATCGTGTTTTCAATTTTTCTTTAATGCTGGTGGAATTTTTATTGGGATTGCATTAAATCTGTATATCAATTTGAGTAGAATTGATATCTTAATGATATTTAGTCTTCTAATCCCTGAGCATGGAATGTTCTTACAGTTATGTAGGGCTTTTTTGATTTGTTTTAACATCGAGTTGCAGTTTTTTAAATACAAGTGCTTTACATCATTGGTTAAGTTTATTCCTGACTATTTGAGTTTTATCTGTCATATTTTATTTTCACCACTCTTTTGACATATACAGTTACTCCTATTGATATAATCTTCATTTCTAGACCCTCTTCCAGGCCCCTCTCTCCTGTCTTTTCTTTTCAGGCTCTAGCACACCCTTCAGTATTTCCTGAAAATGTGGTCTCTTGCTTAGAAATTCTCTCAGTTTCTGTTTATCTGTGAATATTCTAATTTCGCCCTCATTTTTGAAAGACAGTCTTGCTGGATATAAGATTCGTGGCAGGAATTTTTTCTCTCATAGTACCTTAAATATATCAGACCACTGTCTTCTTGCCTCAATGGTTTCTGGTGAGAAATCAGCATTTAATCTTATTGGGTATCCTTTATATGTTGTGCATTGCTTTTCTTTTGCTGCTGTCAGAATTCTCTCTTTGTCTTTGGCCTTTGGCATTCTGATGAATATATGTCTTGGAGTTGGTCTATTTGGATTTTTTGGATGGGAGTCTGTTGTGCTTCATGGATGTGGATATTGATGTCCTTCAATAGGGCTGGGAAATTTTCTACCATTATTTCTTTAAATATTCCTTCTGCCCCTTTCCCTTCTCTTCTTCTGGGACACCCATGACACATATATTTGCATGCCTTTTGCTGTCATTTAGTTCCCTGAGAGCTTGTTCAATTTTTTCCATTCTTTTCTTCATCTCTTCTTTTGTATATTCACTTTCAGAGGCCATTTCTTCAAGCTCACCAATCCTTTCTTCTGCCTCCTCAAATCTGCTATTATATGATTACAATGTTGTTTTCAAATTCTTTTTTGTGCTCATCCAATGTCATCTTAATATCCTTAATTTCTTTAGCCATTTCATTGAATTTATTAAGGAGATTTGTCTGAACATCTATAATTAGTTGTCTCAACTCCTTTATGTCATCTGGAGGCTTATCTTCTTCCTTTAACTGGGCCATAGCTTCCTGTTTCTTGGTGTGGATTGTAACTTTTTTGTTGATGTCTTCGCATCTGGCTTACTAGAGTACTTTTTTCCTGGGTGCAGTTTTTCTCTCTAGTTTAGGGCTTCCTATCGTTTCTCCCTTGCTGGTCATGCAGCAGGAGCCAGGCATGTAGTTGGTGCTGCAAGCTGTGGAGGCTCAAGCTGCTGCATTGCACTAGGGACCAACAAAGCTTCTTCCAACTTTCTCCTTTGCCAGGGGTAGGGACAGAGGCACAGCTATGTGGAATAATCCACGTGCAGGCCTAGACTATAGTTTCCCAGAGAGACTGATGAAGCTTCACATCCCTTTCTCCCCTACCTGGGGCTGGGATGGAGTTGCAGGTGTGGGCAGCAATCTATGCAGACTTCTGATTTTCAGTCTATGCCAGCCAAAGTTCCCTGCAGTTACCTGTATAGGCTGGTGCAGGGCTCCTCAGCCTCCCCCCCCCCCCACCAGAGATGGGGCTGAAGCCTAGGTGGGTTGCAGGCTGATCTGCATGAAAGAAACTGTCAGCCCGGCTTCCCCTCAGACTGGGGGGTGGAGTCAGAATGGTGGCTACTGGCCTCTTTCTGACTTGGACTGGTCTCACCCCAGGGTTATCTCTTAGCCAGCTGAGTCTTCCAATCAGTAGCTGAAATTGGCAGCCAACCATCTCCTCCTCCCCTGTTTCTGGGAAATGGAGCTTCTAATTCCCATCACAGAGCAGCCCCTGGGGTGGCTTGTGCTGCCAGATTAGGATAATCACTGGCCTCCACGGCTTGGCTGGTAATATCCTGGAGAGGCTGGCACAGGTCCCTACAGCTTCCTCCCTGCTGGAGGTGGCACTGGGGACTAGGCTAGACCTGCAATTGGACCTGGATAGGAAGAAGTTGGTCCCCACCAGCAATGGGATCTTCAGTCTGCCCCACTTCCCCTCATGCCAGGCATGGAGTTAAGATGGTTGCTCCCATCCTCTTTCTGACCTACACAGGCTCAAACCTTAGCTGTTCTCATGATCATACTGTAGCCCACTAAATTTCCTCATCATAGCTGAAATTGGTGCCCAACCATCTCTTCCTCCCCTGTTTTGGGGAAGTGGAGCTTTCAATTCCAGCTGCGGAAGAGCTCCCAAGGTGGCTTGTGCCTCCAGTGGAGGATGGGCAGTGGCCTCCATGGTGTGGAACACTCTACTTTCGAATCTTCTCTGCAGATGGGCAGTCTCCTTCTTCCGCTTCCCCAAGGATGTTGCAGGATGCTCTTCTGGCCTCCTGGAGCCCCCAAACAGGTGCTTCAGCTAGCTCCAGAAAGCTCTGGATGTTTGCTTACTGCCTTGTAGCAGTAGCTGACTCTAGGAGCTCCTTACTCTGCTGCCATCTTGCTGGTTCTCCAAGGGTCTGTTTTTGAACCATTAATTCTGTTCCATTGGTCTTTGTGTCTGTCTTTATGCCAGTACCATGCTGTTTGTGCCACTGTAGCTAGGAAAAATCATTTAAAGCTTGAAAGTTGGAGTCCTCCAACTTCGCTTTTCCTTTATAAGATGTTTCTGACTATTCAGGAACCCCTTATCCTTCCAAATAAATTTGATAATTGTGATTTCCATTTATTTTTAAAATGCCGTTCAAAGTTTTATAGGGATTGCATTGAATCTGCATATCAATTTGGGTAGAATTGACATCTTATTGATATTTAGTCTTCCAATCCATGAGGATGGAATGTTCTTCCAATTATCTAGGTCTTTTTTTTTAAAATTTAACAATGAGTTGTAGTTTTCTGAATATAAATGCTTCACATCATTGGTTAAGTTTATTCCTAAATATTTGATTCTTTTAGTCACTTTTGTAAATGGAATTTTTTCCCCCTGATTTCCTCCTCATATTATGCATTACTAGTGTCTTTTAAATTCTATTTCATCTGATATAACTATAGCTACTCAGGTTTTTTTTCTTTTTCTTTCTTTCTTCTTTCTTTTTTGGTTACTGCATGCATGGAATATCTTTTTAAAGCCCCTCACTTTCAATCTATTGACATCTTTAGGTCTTAGGTGAGTCTCTTGCAGACAGCCTATAGGTGGCTCATATTTTCTTATCCATTCTGCCAGTCTGTGTCTTTCGATCATGGAGTTTATTCCATTAACATTCAATGTTATTAGTAAAGGCAGTTCTTATTTCACCCATTTTGACCTTTAAGTTTTATCTGTCATATTTTATTCTCATCACTCTTGAGACTTTTAATTACTTTTACTGATACAATTTTCATTTCTGGTCTCTCTTACAAGCCTCTCTCTCCTGTCTTTTCTTTTCAGACTGTAGCACACCCTGTAGTATTTCCTGCAAAGCTGGTCTATTGATTACAAACTCTCTCAGTTTCTGTGTATTTGTGAATATTCTAAACTTGCCCTCATTTTTGAAAGATAATCTTGCTGGATATAAAATTCTTGGAGGGAAGTTTTTCTTTTGTAGTATTTTAAATATATCATACCACTGTCTTCTTGTCTCCATGGTTTCTAATGAGAAATCAGCCCTTAATCTTATTGGGCATTCCTTATATGTTATGCGTTGCTTTTCTCTAGCTGCTCTCAGAATTCTCTTTTAATCTTTGGCATTTGACATTCTGATTAGTATGTGTCTCAGAATTGGTCTGTTTAGATTTATTCTGATGGGAGTATGCTGTGCTTCTTGGACACAGACATCAATGTCCTTCAGTAGGGCTGGGAAATTTCTGCCTTTATTTCTTCCAGTGGTCCTTCTGCCCCTTCCTCCTTCTCTTCTCCTTATGAGACTTCCATGACACATATGTTTTCATGTCTCTTGCTGTAATTTAGTTCCCTGAGACCTTCAATTTTTTTCCCATTCTTTTGTATGTTAACTTTCAGAGGCCATTTCTTCAAGTTCACCAATCCTTTCTTCTGCCTCCCCATATCTGCTATTATATGATTTCAGTGTATTTTTAATATCATTTATTGCACCTTTCATTCCCATAAGATCTGCTATTTTTCTATGTACGCTTTCAAATTCTTTTTGTGCTCATCCAATGTCTTCTTAATATTCTTAATCTCTTTAGCTATCTCATTGAATTTATTAAGGAGATTTGTTTGAACATCTATGATTAGTTGTCTCAATTCCTTTATGTCATCTGGAGGTTTATCTTGTTCCTTTAACTGAGCCATATCTTCCTGCTTCTTGTGTGGATGTTTTGCTGGTCTATTGGCATCTGGCTACTAGATATATTTATTCTGAGTGCAGTTTCTCTCTTTAGTTTAGGGCTTTCTTGCCCTTCTCCTTGCTGGTTGTGTAGTAGGAACCAAGGATGTAGTTGGTGCTGTAAGCTGTGGAGGTTAAACCTGTCCCAGGGACCAATAAGCTTTTCCCAACTTTCTCTTTTGCCAGGGATAGGAACAAAGCCACAGCTGTGTATAATAATCCAAATAATGCAGGCCTAGAGTGTAGTAGCTCAGAGAGTCTGATGGAGCTTCACTGCTGTTTCTCCCCTCTCTGGGGTGGGGAAGTTGCTGCAGGTGTGGGCAGTAATCTATGCTGTGTGGGTCCAAAATGACCACAGTTGCCATGTTAGACCCTGACTATTAAGTCTGTGCCAAATAAATGTACCTGCAGTTACCCAGAGAAGCTGAGTCAGGGCTCGCCAGCTTCTTTCCTGCTAGAGGTGAGGCTGAAGCCTAGGGTAGGTCTGCCTTCTGATGTGGGTGAAAGAGGCAGTTCCCTACCCTCACTGTGAGTCTCAATCAGTCTGGCTTCCCCTCATGCTGGTGGCAGAGTCAAAATGGTAGCTACCAGCTTTTTTCTGACTTGGATAGGTTAAAACTTCAGCTGTTCTTAGGATTATACTTTATCCAGCTGAATTTACTAGTCAGTAGCTGAAGTCAATTGCCAACCATTTCTTCCTCCCCTGTTTTTGGGAAATGGAGCTTCTAACTCCAACCAGAGAATAGCTCCTGAGGTGTCTTGCACTGCCTGTAGGATGATCACCAACCTCTGTGTTGTGGCCTGTATTTTCCTGAAGAGGCTGACTCAGGTCCCCTGGCTACTTCCATGCTGGAAGTGGGGCTGGGACTTAGGCTAGAGCTGCAATCCACTCTGGATGAAAAGAAGCCAGTCCCCCTCAACACTATGATTTTCAGTCTGCCCCACCTCCCCTCATGCCAGTGGTTGAGTTAAAATGGTGGCTACTGGCCTCATTCTGACTTGGACAGGTTCAAACTTTAGCTGTTCTTAGGATTATGCTTTATCCCATCAAATTTGCTAATGAGTAACTGAAGTTGGTGTCCAACTGTCTGCTCTTCTCCATTTTTTGGCAAGTGGAGCTTCCAACTCCAGCTGTGGAATAGCTCCCGAGGAGACTTGTGCCTCCAGTTGGAGATGGGCACCAGGCTCTGTGGCTTTGAGTGCTCTACTTATGAATTTTCCTGGCAAATGGGTATTCTCCTCCTTCCATTCCTTCAAGGATGTTGCAGTGTGCTCTTCTCATCTCCTGGAGCCCCCAAACAGGTTCTTTCGATAGCTCTGGGTGATTACTAACTGCCCTGTAACACTGGCTGGCTCTAGGAGCTCCTTACTCTACCACCATCTTGCTGATTGTCCCCCCATGGATTTTTATTTTAGACAACTTTCCCTAAGGTTAACAGAAAGGTAGACTCCATATATGAAAAAAAAAAAAAAAAAAAGATATTCTCCTTAAAATCTTCTTTCTTTTTTTTTAGCAAAAGAAATAGTTATCATAGTTAGGAGCACAGACTCAAATCAGACAGCCTGGGCTTAAATGCTATCTCTGCCAGGTACTAATTAGGTGAAATTGAGCAATTTACCTAATCTCTCTCTTTCTTACTACCTTCATCTTTAAGTGAGGATAATAATAGTGCAAATATTATAGAATTGTTGTTAATATTAAAAATCTTAATATTTCTGTAGCACTTAGAGCAGGATCCAGTAGATATTAAGTGCTATTAAAGTGTTATTTTGTTTGGGTGGGAATTTGCTATGTATTCAGTAATACTCCCCAAATAATTTCACTACAAAATCTTATTTTTGTTTCCTGTTAACCCCTCTCCAATTTCTCTTAATATTAAACTCTGTCAAAATTTTTTTTAAACAAATTTACAATTTATTTTTGTTATTCATTCTTGAAAGGAAAAAAGCAGAAATTAATGAGCATTTATTCAGTGCCTACTGTATATCAATTACTGTGTTTGGAAAAAAGATTTAGACCTTATCCTAAAAGAGTTTATATTCTAGTGGAAATATTGAGCATTACAATAAATCCCTATTTGTATATACTCTCCTTTGTTATGAATACTTAAAGGCACTCAAGGGGAGTGCATTTGGCTCAACTGATAGAGCATCTGCCTATTACATGGGAGATCCAGGGTTCAAACCCACTGTCTCCTGACCCATGTGGTGAGCTGGCCCACATGCAGTGCTCATGTGCCCTAGGAGTGCCGTGCCATGCAGGAGTGTCCCCTGTGTAGGGGAGCCCCACACTAAAGGAGTGTGCCCACAAGGAGAGCTGCCCATGCGAGAAAAGCACAGCCTGCCCAGGAATGGTGCTGCACACACAGAGAGCTGATGCAGCAAGATGACACAACAAAAAGAGATACAGATTCCCAGTGCTGCTGACAAGAATGCAGACAGGCACAGAAGAACACAGAACAAAAGGACACAGAGAGCAGACAGGGGGAGGGGGGGGGAGAGAAATTAAAAAAAAAAAATAAAGGCACTTGAATCGATTGAACCATAAACACTATTAGAATGTATACTGTATGATTGTATTATTATGAACTAAATATATTATGTAAAATCATGGAGTTAATAATTAGAATATAGGTCACCAGAAAATAGAATGAGGGTTAATCTGAGCAGAATTGGTAAAAAGGTGTCTTGCAAATCTTTGGAAATGAATAGAAATGGTGAAAGCACATCACAGTGTTTGTAATTAGCAGAGCTATTATATGTGTATGACAGTGGTTGAAAAGGTAAGTCTAAGGTCATCTATATTACTAGAAAGAAAGCTGAAAAATGTATCATAGGACTATAACAGTGAAATCTCATATAAAATATGAATATGGGTAATATTGCATATATAAGACTGTTTTTACAAAATATAAATACAAATATACTAGAGAAAAGGAAATAGAATAGCAGTTATATATGGTAAGGTAAGCACAGAGAGATCAAGAGTAGATGAGTTTTGTCTGTTTTTTGTTTATTAGTAGTATTAATAACAAAAATGGTCTAATAATGAGTGCCATGATGAATACACAACTAAGTGATTATACTGAATACCATTGATTTTACTCTTTGGGTGGATTTATGCTTTATTAATGTGTATTAATAAAAATGTTTTGTTAAAAAAATTAAAAAATAAAAGCTGTATAGTCTTCAACATCATTTGAAATATCTGTTGCATTTTTTATTTGCAAACTTTGTCTTCCCACATTTTCACATACTTCATTTATTTTGTTGTGCTTCACATCCTGTTGTTGCTTCCCAAGTTACAATAAGTGATAGTTTATTGTCATTCTTTTATGTATAGGAGTATGGAGGGGTGCCGGATTCTTGGCTAAGATCAAGTATACTATTGGTTCTTATCAGTTTAATATATGATACTTTCTCTTTGAAATGTTAAAATATTAAATGGGTCTGAGGATATAAATAAGTTTAACCCTTTAAAATAGGGAAAAAATACAGAAATGGGACACATGAAAAATGTTTGCACCTGCGATAGCCTTCCATCTGTTATGTTATACTAACGTTAGATGTGAAAATCTATATTTTGAGCCATGACCATTGATAAATATGATACAAAAAATTAGTTGCTTTTAATCATCAGTGAAGTTATTTCAGTGTGCTTTGATCAAGGTTTGAAAATGCATGAATTTGGGGTAGGATGCTCCCTTCTGCCTGCCTATTCAGTCTCCTGAACCCCTCTGGGTTCAGTCCGACTTTGACATTTCTAATATGAGGCTCTGGACATCTCCTATGAGGTGTATTTCCCTTGTGGCTGTCTGCAGTGGCAACAGGATAGATGGGAAAGTTCAAAATGTAGATTACCCCACACTGTAAGGACTGCCAACTTGGTATTAACCCTTTTGCTCTTTTCAGCCTAGAACATGGATTTTAAAACGTGCCTGTTTTTGACTAATTAATAACTGGAGTTTTTTTTCTTTTTCTTTATATCAGGAAATAATTTCCTGGATTTTAAACCACATTTTAGAACTGAAGAAAAAATAAACAAGATATTACACTCTTTAAAGTAGTATTCATTCTCTTTGTGAAAATATTAATTTTTAATTTAAAAAATACAAGTGGTATAAAGTGTAAAAAGTTGACACTTCACCAAAAGTCTGGATACAAAATTACATTGAAAAGCAGCTTATTTTTCAAAGTTTATCTGTGTAAAACAGAAAATGTTTTGTATGTAAATCTTCCCAAATAGCTTTCATTGATGACGGCAGTGTCTTTTTCAAAAGCGTGGCTTTAAATAATGCCACTTTTTAAAATAATGAATATGTCAGAGTATCTTTTCCAATTAAAAATATATACTTCTGGAATATTAGCAAGATTGACACAATTAAGATTTCCCAAATCAGAGATTGTGAAATAATAATTCCTTTTTTTTTTTTTTTGCCTCTAAAATTTAGTGTTCTGTTTTCTACTTTTCTTATTCCATGGTCTTTCAGGACCATGGGAACAGAATGAAACCCCTTTCCCTGACGTCTCTGGAGAACCAATGACAAACCAACCAAATCATTTCCTCTGGATTGATGTCCAGATTAAAGTGGTATTTGCATGACTTATCATCCCTGAAAACTCAGCTAAGTATTTCAACCCTACCTGCTATTGCCGTTGCTGCCAATGTTTTTCACCATTGCTATATTCTCCTAGTAAATGCTGGTAGTTAAAAATATGAAATAGACTTACCACATGAGAAGAGCAGGCAAGTGATTTCTTCTAGGAAAATCCCCTCAACAATCAGTTGTAGAAAGGTTCTTGTTTTCCTTGATTTCTTAGGTTTTTGTTTGTTTGTTTCTTTCTTTCATATTTAAAAGGGACAATAAAGTAAAGTTGCTGATTTTCAGGGATATTTTCAGATTCAGATTTCTTTGATAAAAATGAGAAGTGGACCACCTTAAGATACTGCTGAGGTAGGGGATCTATATCTATGAAAATCAAGAGAGTGACTTAGATGGGGGCAGTTCTGAACTTGCAGAACTGGGAGTTACTGCTCAGGTCACTCAGATCAAGGAAGATATAACTAATGATTCAGCCATTTGCTCCAATACTGGGTGGAAATTTAGAATCCCTAAGAAAAACAGGATACTGGCATCTACTGCCAAAACACACATATTATGAGGACTCTAAAGACAGATAAGGACAGGTATGTTGATCAAATATTGCTTCTACTTACTATTCTTTATCCTCTTTCCTTCCTCCCTAAAAGTGAAATCATTCTTTCAAGTCAAAAATTCAATAATAATTTTGTGCTAGGCATTCTACTAAACATTTTTATATACATTATTTTATTCCATATCTGCAACAATCCTAAAGACATTCGGTGTTATTTCTGTTTTCTGGATGAGTCTCAGAGAGGCAATATAACTTGAGCAAACAGAAAGTTGCAGAATTAAGAATAAAACTTAGATGTCCAAAAACCATACTATTAACCTCTGAACCAGGTCAGGTCACCCTGTTTCTTAGGTTTAGATGCATGAGTCATCAATATCACTCTAGAATTTATACTGACTTCTACTGCCATTTTCCTTATTACTTGACTTCCTAAATACCTAATCCTGGAAGCAGATGGAAGGCAGGTGGTAAAGAAAGAATCTTATTTTCTTCTAGGTATATCTTTACTCTATTAAAGTATAACTGACTTGTTAGGTTGTTTACTCTTAAAATTCAGGTGGCTAAGTTAATTCAAGCAACTAATGAGCCAAATGAGAGTTAAAATATTGTAAACCTGGTTGCTTAGTATGACAAGACTCCTTATAAAACTGGAGGTATTCATTCATCCATCTATTACCTAACCCTTAACTTTTTTTAATAAAATAAAATTGCTAAAATACAAAAATAGGAGATAATTTAAACTTAAATTAAAAGGAATATAAAGAAATTGCTTCTGAATTCCTAATGTCAATTTATTCTAGAGATTTTTCTAAATTTTAGAAAAACTATTTTAGCTAAACTATTACTGTTTTAAGGGTAACATAATGTGTATAAATCTTGTTACTTTTAAAATGATAAATTAAAAATAATGAAAACAATTATTAAAGAATACAGGCAAAGTAACAGTGAGAAATAACAGAATTTTCCCCAAAACCAGGTACTTGTATTTTGAAGGAATAATGATTAATAGCAGGAACATATTAGTCTATTGAAAAGAAATTAAGGAGTGCCTTTCTTAACTAAATTTCATGATATTTAAGTGCAAAGGATATTCATCCAATTGGGAGTTTGGGCTATGAAATGGTCAATGGAGAGAATGTGAGCAGTACTTAACATAAAGTTAATGCCTTATCAGATTGTTCAAACTTCCCTTATCGGCCATAGGATCTTCAAGGTCCAGGCCAAGGTAGCCATATACGTCACTATTTGACGTATAAAACCACATATAGGTTTTAAAAGTAGTGCTATTGTTGTCATTTCCCATTTTCCAGTTTTTTTTTTCTGTTTCAGATTGTTTCACTTAATATTGTTATGTCTGCGTATTGTCTTTTACTTTCGAGGAAGTTCACAAAATTTGTGTGCTCTCAGCTAAAGAAAGTTTTCAAATAGAAAATACATTTCTATGAAAAAATAAGAAGGCTCTAAATGGCTCAAGTAAGCATAAATAAGGAAAAATATATATGATTATTTTATTCTTCTCTCTTTTTTCTCTAGTATTTCCCATAGAAATATATTGGAAAGAAAGCAATTCATGTGGTCCAAGGTTTATCTCTTGATGCAGATTGAATTGTGTATCCCAGTTTGGTCTTGGTCTGCATTCTGGTGGGTGTGGACACATTGTAGATAAAATCTCTTCAAGATGTTACTTCAGTTAAGGTGTTGCCCCAAGGAATCAGGTTGGGCATAATCTGGATTATTAGAGCCTTTTGTAAGCAAAGTGAAAGTCAGTTTGAGGGAGAAGCCACAGGAAGCTACTGGAAGTCAACAGAGCCTGAAAACTGGAGGAGAAAGGATAAGATATGTCCATGTGCATTTCCATGTGATGAACCAAAGAACCCAATAGATTGCCTGCAAGCCAGATGATACCTATCCTATAAAGAAGCAAGCTTTCCAGCCTCTGAATATGAACCAATAAATTTATTGTAAACCAACCCATACTATGGTGGTTTTTTTTTTGATTGACCTATTTTATAATTTTTAAAGAAGGTTTAGATTACATGAATGTTACATGAAAATATGTGGTATTTGTTTTATCAGCTAGGAACTAAAACATCTTTACTTTCATTTACTTGCTTATATATACAGTACAAAGTTAATATTTCCCTCAATTGAGTGCTTCACTTAGTGCCAGTATGTTGGTGTGATGGTGTGCAGTCTTGCATTTTATAACAAAATGCCTCTCCAAGTGTTTCCACATTATAAAACTCCCCATCTGTAGCAGTTTGATATAATTGATGAATTCCAAAAAGAAATATTGGATTATGCTTGTAATCTTATCTGTACCTGGGCATGATTGAGTTATGATTAGGGCATTGCATCCCTTCCCCTTTGTGGGTGGGGACTCTCAGATAAAAGGCATGGTGAAGAACAGAGTTGGGGATTTTCTGATATTAGTTTGATGCTGAAGACCCAGAAAGTCAGCACCCAGAGGAAAGAGAAGCCAGCACCAGGATGGAAGGAACCTTGAACCCAGAGAAAAGCAAACCCCAGGAATGTAGGAACCCAGGAAGCCTGAACCCTCACAGATGCCGTCAGACATCTTGCTCCAAATAGACTTTGGTGAGGGAAGTAACTTAGGCTTTATGGCCTGGTATCTGTAAGCTTTTACCCCAAATGAATACCCTTTATGAAAATCAACCAGTTTCTGGTATTTTACATCAGCACCCCTTTGGCTGACTAATACAGTGATCAATATACATGTATTTTCAACTACAAAAACACTTTGCATTAAACAACATTATAAGTATGTGGCAGTTTGAGATTATTTTATGAATCCCCAAAAGAGAAAAATTAAGTTTGTAAACTAATGTATTCCTCTGAGTGTGATACCCTTTGATTTCACTGAGTTCAGTTGAGGGGCCGTTGATTAGATTACTTGGTTACCTTAGGGCTTTTGATTGGACTATATCAATGAGGCATGACTCAGGTCACTCATCCAAGCATCCATCATTGCACTCCAGCAGTTCAGAACTCAACGCATGTCCAAAAAATTAACGTTCATTACCAAGGCAAAATATCCCAATGAGCATTACACTGGGGATGAGGGAAAGCTATTGGGATTTGGATTTCTGAGATATTTTTATTACAGGCAACAGGGAAATCTGCATGGAAAAGATGTAATTGGTATGGCATTTCTGTACCTGTTACGGAAAGTATTTGCCAAACCTAAAACACCCTGCAGTTCAATAAGGTTATTGCAAGATTCTATTTGTATGAATATCTGTTTAAGGTTTTGGGGTACTTTCAGTGGAAATTAAAATAACATTTATTCTCTTAATATATAGTTTAAATGTATATTATTTAATTTAAATATATCTTAATGGGGTATGTCTTAATTAAGGTGTTTTACACCTCTTGGTAATCAATTTGAGCATTATACATGTATGTATGTGTCTCTGCGTGTAATCTTATATACAGATATGATTAATCATATATATGCGAGTGTATGTATAGATACTCATATACATGAACATATTCATATATAAAGCACTTTTATCAGTTATACCTTGTCTTATTCCATAAGGAACAATCTGTACAATCAAAGAAATTGGACCTTGAGTAAGAATCCCTCAAGTTAGTCATGGTAATTATTGCTTCCATTTTCCCAGATTATTTGTATGTAACTCAACAGATAGAAGAAGTAAAGAAAGAAATGTTCACCAAAGTTAGAAATGGCAGTGTTTGAACATCTGCTATAGTTCCAACATAACTTGAACCAAATTTCTCCAAATAACTTGAATTATTATTATTATTATATTTGGCTGGTGGAAGGAAAATCATTTCATGTTTTTTGTCTTAGGGGGCCTGGCTACATACAGTAAACATGTAGTGAGTTCATGTGAAGTAGAAAAGATAAATGTTTCTCTTCATATTTCAGCCAAAAGAAGTAAAAATGTAAGTGATTAAATACATAGTCAAAGATTCATAAGTAAATGAAATAATAACTACCTTCACATACTGCACTTTATTCATAAAACTTTAGATTATGAATCTCATATGATGTGAACGTCTTACTAATGAGACATATATCTAGTTGTTGCCAAGTCATTTTTGGCAGTTTGGTATTGTTTATGAATTCAAAAAATAGGTATTGGATTGTATTTGTACACTGGTCTGTTCCTCTGGGCATATTAGATTGTATTAGATTCAGAGGTTTCACTTTTCCTTGATTAAATTGTGATCAAGGCTTTGATTCCACCACATCAAAAGGACATTAAGTCCCTGCCCCCTTGGTGGGCAAGGACTCACAGAGGAAATGACATGGCAGAGAAGATAGTTGGAGTTTTGATGTGGGAGCCCCAGAAAGTAAACACACAGAAGAAGAACCCAGAAGAATAAAGACGGCTCCATAGACATGTCAGAGGTCCCAGAGAGAGAGAGACAGACTTATAGTCCACCGCTGACCTTGTGAAGAAACCAGAGCAGCTGAGCCCAGGAAGAAATGAGCCTCAGGGAGAAAGACAAGCTTTATACAAGCCTACAGCTGAGACCTGAAGAACTTGGGACCACAGAGTCTTAGGAGGAAGAGGAAGGGTGAACCCTTGCTGAGACCAGCAGCCATATTGCTCCAACACATGGCAACAGGCTTTGGCGAGAGAAGTAACTCGTGCTTTATGGCCTTGTGACTGTAAGCCTCTACTCCAAATAAATACCCTTTATAAAAGCCAGTAGATTTCTGGTATTTTGCATCAGCACCCTTTTGGCTGACTAATACACCATTACAAAGGATTACTTTTTAGACACAGATAATCTTTCTTTCTTCTTTCTTTTCTCCTTTTCTTCTCCCCTTCTCTCCCTCTTTTCCTCTTTGTTTCCTTTTAAGTAAAAAGGCCTCAGAAATTTTTGTTTGCCTACAGCCCCCTCTTTTGGGTATATTGAATTTTCAAAGAAAATGCATTTGCTTCATGTGTGAAGAAATGTATTAATTTAAAATATAACTGTAGCAGTTTGATATTATTTATGAATTCCAAAAAAGATATTTTATTATGTTTGTAAACTGGTCTATGCCTCTGGGCATAATACCCTTTGATTGTATTAGATTCAGCTGAGATGACTTTGATTAAATTATGTTAAGATTAGGACATTGATCCTACCATGTCATTAGGGCATGCACGGTTGAGTCCCCACCCACCTGGTTGGCTGATAAAACATAATCTTACATGGAAGTAGATACACAGAAAAAGACATGGCAGAGGAGAGAACTTGATTTTGATACTGGAGCCCCTGGTAGAGTTGAGCCATTCGCTTGATAGTTTAAAACTGATCTTGTGAAGAGAACAGAACAGCTGAACCTGGAAAGAAATTAGCACTGGGAAGAGATGAGTCTTATGCCAGCCTGAAACTGAGACTGGAAGAAGCTGGACCCATGGATCCTTAAGTGGGCAAAGGAAAGCTGAATCCTCACAGACATCACCCACCATCTTGCATCAATACGTGGCAACAGACTATGGGTAAGAAAGTACCTCTTATGGTGCCTTGAGCTGGGCTTTTTAGGGCCTTATGACAGTAAGATTCTACCCAAATAAATGCCCTTTATAAAAGCCAACAGCATTCTGCTACTTTGCCTCAACAGCCCTGTGGCTGACTAAAACAATAACTGTGCTTACTGTTAAGCCAGGATCATTTGTACAAGTGAAAGGTACTACTTACATATTACAAACTGGAGATTGTTAAAAGTTAGAATTTAGGAAACTGTTATCACTGATACCATCTGGATAATGCTTGACAGTATAAAAAGTCTATGCATGTACATGAGTTAAGGTTATTTTCTCATTCCAAGTGGTAATAATAAAACTCTATGTGGAAATTATTATATATAAGGAAAGAATGTTGTTCAAATTTGAAGGGGGACAACAGAAGGCAAGTGAAGTAATCAGGAGTTTTATGGGATATGAGATGAAGAACAACTAATAAAAGTATGACTATATGAGAGGAGGTTCAAGGAACATGAATGTTAAATTATCAAAGGAAACATTTTAAAGAAAATCATGGGCTTAAATAGAGTCTGACCTTCTCATAATTCAGACTTATAAACTTACAGTTGTAAACTCTGAACTGGTGACTTGACTTATGAAAGTCAATTTTACAATATGATGGTATAGATATCTGGGTTCTTGAGCTTATATATATGGCCTTTGGGGAACAATTTAAGGAAGAGCTTGAGAAAATGAGGAGACATGGGATCCAATCTGTTGGTACTTACCAGCTTCAATATTAACTAATTACATTTTTATCTCATTTAAGACTGGTCTTTAGAAAAAAACTGAAATCCCTGTCTCTCATGTCATTATACAGAATCTCACAAACTCTTGGGTCTTGTGTGCCTGGGTGATTTTGAAGGGTCTCTGAAATTACAGTTCCTTTCTAACTCTTCTCTTTGAGGTAAAGAAAGCCACAACTCCATTTCTTTTTCTTGACACTCATTGTCTTTCCATCTAAAATTAATATCAACAGTCAAATAATAAATGAAACTTCCAAAATAATTGGGCATGGGCACCTTCACATTAACCACTGATTCAAAATCATTTTACCAAGGACCTCTTTTATTATTTCTTCCCCATTCTATGAACGACAATATTTGAAATTTTTAAAAAAATGATGATACAGAAAAAATTACATGTAGTAAGGAACAAATGAGTTTTCTTTATGATTTTTTCTAGGTAAGCATCAACTGGAGATTCTGACGATGTTATGCATAGTCAAGGGCAAAGAAGTTCAAGGAGTGGTGTAAAACCTTGGTGAAGAGTAAGAAAGCTAAAAAACCAATGTTCATTTGAATTTTAATCTATTAACATTTATATGTTCACATGTGTACATTAAATTATATACTTTATATTTCAAAAAAGAAAAAGAAAACAGTACTAAAGCTAAAGACTGGTTTACTATCTTGACTCTGCAATGTACTTGCCAATGTAACCATGGACAGGTTATTTAACTTTTCTACATATCTTTTTCCTTATCTATAATTTTCACGAAAATAATGGCACCCACATGATATCAAGATTAAATTGTCTATACCTGTGAAGTACTTAGAATGGCTCCTGGCACATAGAATCACTGTGTAAGTGCCTGCAGCTCTTGATATTTTAACTAGCCTTTGGAGACTTGCTATAGGTAAGTATATGACTCCAATCAGGTTTTAAAGTTTCATTTTCTATAAACACTAGATCTTTTTAAAATTAAAGGCAAGATTTTGAGTCTAAGGGAGCTCAGATCAGAAATCACTACACTAGAGTGTACCTCTCTGGAGGGGAGACATTGTAATTGCTCTCATTTTTGTATTCCTATTGTAACACACACAGACACCCAATAAATCTGTTGATATGCTTATATTTTTTTATATTTTTGATACAGATATTATGAATATGTATCTATTCTAAAGGGTGCATGATAAAATTTGGTTATAAAGTTTAATAATATTCAGTATCTAAATTAGGTATAAAAAATTTATTTTTTGAACTGGACACATTGTAGCTAATTGAATAACTTACAGTTAACACTGATTTGCCAGATTTCTTTACAGTGATAGAAGGAAGAATTGTCCCAAATTATAATTCAAGCAAAGCATTTCTTTAATTAAACAACAGAAAAAACTCTAAGTGCAACAAAAATGAAGGGTATATTTACTTTTATAATTATTTTTCTAGTAACATTTTTCTGATCCTTGTCCCTAACCACTACGTTTGTAGAAAAGGAATTATTATGACAGATTTCCAGATTTTACCTGCATTATCGAAATGTTTTTTTCCCATAGCATCTCTATGAGGCTGAGGTCCAATAACGTTCAGTGCACTAAGCCTATTTTTTGTTAAAATCAAGCATTCAGCATTGTGACAAAGGTTGGCAAGGCCCAATCAGCAGGAATGGGTAGCATTGTGTTCAGCTGGCTCATGGCATGTATCTAAGGACACATCAACCAGAACTGATTAGGTCAAAACAGAGGTCTCTGAACTAGAGAGTCAGCTCTTCCTGAAAAATAAACAGCTCAGAATGTTTCTGTGTAAGACCTTTAAAGTTTCTCTTGCATGCTGAAGGGTGACTAAAATGTTCAATGGCTTTAGTTAGACTCTTTGGTCAGATCTGGACATTTTTCTTAACATTGTATTTTAAAAAGCACATTTCTTGAGATGCTCCAACAGCTCATTAACAAGTATGTGCTCTGCTATCATAAGAGCACTAATAAATTAAATAGGGTAAATTATTAAGTACAGGTTAAATATAAGGAAAGTGAGATATTCGAGGAAAATGAAAAGTGGAAGGGGAAGGGGCTCATTAAACGTGGCAGAATTCTTACTTAGTCTTAACCCCTTCTTTAACATCTGTCACCAGCATCATTATTCTATATTATACACATACAAATCTCATGCCATGCTCTATCATTGCATCACTCATCTCATTAATCCAAATAATTTCTTATCTTATAGGGCAGGGTATAGGGATGATAAACTTACAGCAAAAACTTCCATTTGAGGAAGTATCTTTAATGTATTTTAAAAATTATAGAATAACCCAGGATTTTTGCAAACAAGAGACATGGCCATATCTTAAAGAGCTTATGTTTGTTTTACACTCTTTCTTATGGCAATAAAAATGAAACAGCTTAAACAGTGTATGGATTGTCCGTGGATTTGTGTTTAAGTATGATAATTCACAGATGGAAAATTAACAATGTTTTAAATAATTATTTTCATTTTGTATTTGTATATAATTTAGTAATTACTATACAACTATACATTTTAAATGTAAAGAGCATTTTTTTGGTTATTTTATTATTTTTTATTCATAAACCATATGATTTATCTAAAGTGTATAAGCAATGGTATTTGGTATAATCACAGAGTAGTACATTCATAACTTCAATCAATATTAGAGCATTTTTAGTACTCAAAAAAAAAAAGAGGGCAGCGGACTTGGCCCAGTAGTTAGGGTGTCCATCTACCACATGGGAGGTCTGCGGTTCAAACTCAGGGCCTCCTTGACCCGTGTGCAGCTGGCCCATGCGTAGTGCTGATGCATGCAAGGAGTGCCATGCCACGCAGGGGTGTCCCTTGCGTAGGGGAGCCCCATGTGCAAGGAGTGCGCCCCATGTGCAAGGAGTGCGCCCTATAAGGAGAGTTGCCCAGGGCGAAAGAAAGTACAGCCTGCCCAGGAATGGTGCTGCACACATGGAGAGCTGACACAACAAGATAACGCAACAAAAAGAAACACAGATTGCAGAGCCGCTGACAACAACAGAAACGGACAAAGAACATGCAGCAAACAGACACAGAGAACAGACAACCGGGGTGGGGAGGGGGGGAAGGGGAGAAAAATAAATAAATACATAAATAAATCTTTTTAAAAAATCAAAATCAACAAAAAATCAACAAATGAACACCAAAAATCTTACCCCTTAGTAGTCACCTGTCAATCTCTGTCTTTCCCCTACCATATCTACCTGCTACTCTAGTTCCAACTCTGTAATTTATTTGTATTCATATTTTGCTTAGATGGAGTCAAAGAATATGTAGTACTTTTTGTTTAGTTTCTTTTACTTAGCATGCTACCTTATTTTTTTTTTTTACCTTTGATGGAAGATTACTAATATATTACTGTACTTTATTGTCCATTATTTGCTTTGGTTGTACTTTTGCTGAAATGTCCCCTGGTTTTAACCTCCTGTAATATTAACATACAATTGTTCTCTTCAGGGGAAAACATTTTTGTAGATGCACTATTAACCATATTCATTTTTCACAAGAATGTTTAATATGCTATACAGTCCTGTGTTTCATTTCTTCTAGTGATACACTTTTAGCTTTCTTTCTAGTGATACACACTTCCTTAGAATTTCCCTGTCAACCACTATCACATCCTAGGATGTGCTTTCATCATTTCTATTCATTTCCAACCTTCTTCCCAATTCTTCACAGATTAAATCTCAACATTATGTTGAATGAAGCAACTCAGACACAAAAGGATAAATATTGTATAATTTCGTTATTATGAACTAAATATAATGAGCAAACTCCTAGAGTTAATAGTTAGAATATAAGTAACCAGAAAATGGAATGTGGTTAGAGAATGGAAAGTTGAGGTTTAATAGGGCATTCTTTAATTAGTAGGTTAAAAATTGCCATTTTCAAAGGTACTAGTAAATAGTGAAAAGGATAGTTATTGCTAGTAAGATATTTCTAAATGTTCTAAATAGAAATACCATTTTCTGTAAAAAGTACTTTACAAAGTACCATTTTCTGTGAGACAAAGTAAACAGACCTGACAGATTTGTCAGGCCTATATAATGGAGAAGTAAGTGAGGAACAAAAAATGAGTTAAGTCAAACACGTTTAAAATGTTAATAACTTAGTTGTAGCATTCCAAATTTAAATAATGTAATTAAAAACACCTTAATTATTTTAAAGGAATAAAATAATTTTTTCAGTTAATAGTATTATCAAAGTTAAAAATGAAATCCTTTGAATTGATTAGCATTTTAATATTTTCTAAGCACTCTCAACCATTGTTTTAAAGATGTAAAACTATTAATATGTCCTATTAAAATTCGGTTGCTCAGACCCAGCAGTCAGGGCAACTTAACTAGAGCAATATTCTTTTTTTTTTTTTTTTTATTTATTTTTTTATTTTTTTTATTGACTTTGTAATAATATTACATTAAAAATATATATGTGAGGTCCCATTCAACCCCACCCCCCCACCCCCCCTCTCCCCCCCCCCCCCAACAACACTCGTTCCCATCATCATGACACATCCATTGGATTTGGTAAGTACATCTTTGGGCACCTCTGCACCTCATATACATTGGTTCACATCATGGCCCATACTCTCTAGAGCAATATTCTTAAAGGTAACGATTGCTCAGTTTTCTCCCTTCAGGTTCTCTAGAGCCATAGAGACTTTAGCCTGATTTTAGATGGAAGTTTGGTTGATATAGATGTGTTATCAGTTGTTAGTGTTTAGCCTGAAAGCAGTGCTTCTCAAACTCAAAGAGCAAATGAATTGCCTGAGGATCTTATTGAAATGTAGGTTGAGTCAAAAGATCCAAGATGAGGCCCAAGGCTGTGCATTTCTAACAAGCTCCTAGGTAATACTGAAATTGCTGGTCTACCTTGAGTAGCAAGGCCCTAGGAGATTTCTTCCTTAAAGTTTGAAGCACCGTTCCTATTAACCCACAGCTATCTCAAACTTGAGAGTATTTCCTAGAGCTGCTTCCACAAACCAGGTAATCTAAAATAAAGATGATTTAGGCCTCCTGGCTACTCCTCCAGAACACTGGGCACCGTCCAGCCTATCTATAGCCATGCTCCACCTTCTGAGAATGAGAGAAGTTGACTTCTAGGAATGAACACTAGGAAATATCTGATGAAGACTAGAAATTCTGTAGAAACAGTTGTTTAGAAAAGCAAATGATGTACACAAGCACCACAGAAATCCATGCCAAAATGTACTTTGCCTTAAGAAATGCTTAGTTGATCATGGAACATTTTGTAATAGAATATGAGGCATTTTTTGCTTACCTCTCATGTTTTCTACAAAAATTCTTCCTTCTGGTGATTTTCCCATTTCCATTAACAGTGCCACCAATTCTCCTATTTTCCCAGGTTTAAAACTAAGAGGCATGCATGCTTGCGTGTCTTTTCTGCCAAACTCTACTGATTAATCTTGCATCCAACACACTAGCCCCAGTCATTACCATTTCACATTTGAACAAAAACCAGAGCTCTGTAACTGATCTTCCATTTGGTCTACTTTGCTTCTTATTTCATTTGCAACAGGACTTTTTCATTCATCTTCTATTCTGCTTGCTTCAATCATGTCTCCTTTCAGCCACACATTTCTGATGGACTTCTACTGAATTAAAAGTTCCTACATTTGTCTTTCAGAGGCTCTTTCTATACTCTGATCTGAAAATATTTTCTTAGATGTATCTTCCCTTCCTTTTCTATAAGAACCTCCCTTTCCAGCCAAAACCTTTTCTGTACGCACCTTCTGATGTTGGCAGAGTAATGGTCCCCAAAGATGCCATATGCTAATCCCCAGAACCTGTAGCTATGTCACTTTAAGTGGTAAAGGGAAATGAAGGCTACAGATAGAATTACACAGCTCGTCTCAAGTGAGGGAGATTATCCTAGCTTTTCTAGGTGGGTCTAATATAATCACAAGAGGTCTTATAAGTGGCAGGAAAGAGAGAGACAGAGAGAGAGGGAGGGAGGGAAGGGAGGGAGGGAGGGAGGGAGAGAGAGAGGGAGAGAAAGCAGTGTGAGAAAGATTCTGCCTGTCTTGAGGATTTGAAGATGGAGGAAGAAGACTAGGAACCAACAAAAGCAGGCTTGAAGGAAACAGATTCTTCCTTAGTGCCTGCAGAAAAAAATAAGCAGTCCTATCAACATCTTGATTTTAGTGCAATGAGGCATATTTTGGACTTCTGACTTTGAGAATTGTACAATGATAAATTTGTGTTGCTTTACACCATGAAGTTTGTGGTAATTTATCATACAGGAATAGAAAAATTATATGCCTTCCATTTAATTTACATTACTCTTTACATAAAGCATACTTGATCTTAAGTAATTTGCTACTTATTTGTTCTTGTCTCTTTAATTAACATATAAACTAATGAAGGCAGGAAGCTTATACACTACATAACTTAATGATTTGGCATGGTAGAAGCTTGTCTGTCTTTACTAATAATTTGATTAGGTTAAACATTTTTTTAAAAATCTTTAAATGTGTCTGAAAGAGATCAATTCTCAGAGGAAAAACTTATAGTGACAATTTGCTGCTTAATATTCATTTATCAGTTTGCTTGGTCAAAGAATCCATTATAATTGGTTAATAGGAATAGCATCTCTGAGGGGTTACTACATCAGTTTATTAGATTAGGAAACTAAGCCCTAGTGAAGCAAAAGGTTTAATGAGTAATTAAGTATTTCCACAGTGGATGAATCAAAATTTAGAGTTATAACATTTGTTTGATTCAAGTTGCTGAATTATCCTGATTTCCAAAATGCTTGCTTACAAGATGACATGAGCCCATTCAGTCCCAGGTTCAGTTATATGGATCTAATTCACACATGAGGACCTATGATTCTTAATAGACTCTTGGAAAGATTTAGTGTATCGCATTCAGAGGTACTATGAGAGAATAAATAAAGAGGTAGAGGAACTTCTAAATTGATATTCCAGAGATAAGACAGAAAACTGAAAGGATTAAGCACAATCTGTTTATTTACAACAAAGAGCTATTTTGCTTGCAAATTGCAATAGGCAGTAGGTACGTATAAATACTTATAAGTGAATTTTTTCCTTGAACCAGAAATTGTTTTTACCCTATTTAAAATTAAATTATGACCTTCCAACTAGATGTTAATTCATTTAAACTTATTGACAGCAGTCACATCTATAACTGCCTAAAGTCCCAATAATTCAACCAAATTTCTTTCAGTTTTATGAGGATGATTGTAGATGCTGTAACAACCACGGTAGTGCAACAGAAGAACTGGTACTCTTAGAATCACCTGGAAAGCTATTACAAATATCAAAATACGGGAGACTGTCTGGTGACACAACCATGTTAGAGTCCTTACAGTTTCTAGTTAATTCTATTGAGTAGACAGGGTTGAAAAGAACTGAGGTAGGATACAGAAGACACATTTTCTTTTTTATACAATCAGCTGCTTTTCCGTCAGATTAAAAAAACAAAAATAGAAAGAAAGTGTGTCAGCATCTGTTGAAATTTAGAAACAAATATTTTTCTGTGGAACTGCAAATTAAATGTTCCGTTTTACACACTTGCTGTAAGATATATGCTTAGAGAATAACTTTGTGTCTTTGAAGACAAAAGATGATATTTAAGTGGGGTCAAAGATGAAATATCAATCATTTCAGAACCCAATATGACAATGTATTCATAATTTTAAGTCCATTGTATAATACCAGAGAAAGATCAGCTGCATTCTACACATGAAAAGGCTATCTAGTTGTTTTTCCTCTGTGTAGTCTTAGTTTTGGCATCAGTGGTGAATTCTGGGCTGAAAAGTTGCCTAGGCAAAAATTAAGGCCAAACATAAAAACCATAGTCATCTAGTTCATTGATTAACTATCCATATATCTAGAGTAAAATCTTTGTGAAATTTCAATACTAGATTTTCCATTTACCTCTCTATTTTAAAACACATCTTTTTGTTTGAAATGGAAGAATGGCAAATACAATGATAGGATTTTAAAATAAGCAACATGCAGCACATTGATATATTTTATTTTTGTATTCTCATTTTAATATTCAAAATTATTAATCTAAGATGAAACAAACTAAGAGAGAGCTATAAGTATCATCATGATGATGACTATGGGAGCCCAGAATTCCCTAAAGGAAACAAAGCTGGCAGTCTGTAACTGCCTGCGTGACCCAGACAAAAATTAAAATGTAACAAGCTTCCTTGAGGAAAAGAGCTTACAGATGGTATGGTAGACTGTAATTTTCTCCAGGTTATAGACTTCCTACCAAAATGACATAACCAGACTGCATTTGTGTGCTTCATGTGACCCTCGCAGAAAATCTGATGTGAAATGTCTGCTCTGAAACCCTTTATGTTGCCTCTCATTTTCCCATGACTTTGCAGAGTACTTTTTCATTCTTCAGCCTGCCATCACCAGAGACCACTCCTGTCTGTAAGCCCCAATAAAGCTTATGTGTGGTCTTTGGTCTTACAGCTGCCCTGATCTATGCCCTCCAGAAGGTGGGTTGGAATAATGATAACTGAGTAATATAACCTACAGTTGAGGGAAAGACATTTATAAAAGAGTTTGAGAGAAAAATCCCAGGTATTAAATGTAAGGAAACTCTTGGAGTTGTATAAAGAAGGCATTCCAAACACTGCTTGACATTAAAGGACCAAAGGTGAATTTACCCAACTTTTGGAATGCATTATAAGCAACAACCAAACATCCAAAAGTAATGACATCAGAAGAAAGTGTAAGGACTAGAAAGCAGGAATATGCTCCCATAAACACTGAACCAATGTCACTTGTTCATGCACATAGTGTGTCTTGATTATATGCTGGCCTATACAAAAGAAGAGTTGACAAATTGGTTTTTAAAAGTAAATCAGGGAAGCAGATGTGGCTCAAGTGATAGGGCCTCCACCTAAACTGGGAGGACCCAGTTTCAATCCCTGGGACATCCTGGTGAAAAAGAAGAGAAAGCATGCCTGCATAGTGAGCCAGTGCCTACATGGCAAGCCAAATGCCCATTCAGCAAGCTGTGTGCCCAAGCAGGTGCCTGCGCAGTGAGCTGAGTGCCCATGTGGTGAGCTGAGTACCAGTGCAGGTGCCTGTGTGGCAAACCAGGTGCCCACACAAGTGCCCATGTGGTGAGCCAAGTGCTCACATGAGTGCCCACATGGTAAGCCAGTGCCCATGTGGTGAGCCAGTGCCCACGTGGAGAGCCAGTGCTTATGCAAGTGCATCACACAGCAAGATGATGATGCAACAAAAGAGAGACGAAGGGGAGAGTCAAGGTGAAGCTAGCAGAGACCAGGAACTGAGGTGGTGCACTCTCCATATAAGAGGTCCCTAGGATCAAATCCTGGTGAATCCTAGAGGAGAAAGACTAGAAGAGGAGACAAAAAGAGAAATAGATACAGAAGATCACTCAGTGAATGGACACGGATGGCAAAAACAGCAGGGATGGGGAAGGGGGAAGGGAAGGGAAAAAATAAAAATAAAAATAAAATTTTAAAAAGTAAATGATGTGGAGGGGGAGGGGCAAGATGATGGCAGAGTAAGGAGCTCCAATAGCTGCGTCATGTTACAGAGAAGTTAGCAATCACCCAGAGTTATCTAAAGCACCTGTTTGTGGGGTCCAGGAGACCAGAAGGGAATCCTGTAGCATCCTTGGAAAAACAAAAGGAAGACTGCCTATCTGCAGTGAAGATTCAAGAGTAGAGCACTCTGTGCTGTGGAGGTTGGTGCCCATCTTCCACTGGTAGCTCCAACCACCTCAGGGGCTATTCCATGGCTGGAATTGGAATTGAAAGCCCCAATTTCAATTCCAATTCCAGGATAGGAAGAGATGGTTGGGCACTGATTTCAGCTACTGATAAGTGAATTCAGTTAGCTTAAATATGATCCTAAGAACAGCTAAAGTTTGAACCTGCTCAAGTAGGAAAGAGGCTGGTGGCTGCCATTTTAACTCAATCCCAGCATAAGGGGAAGCAGGGCTTCAGCAGTTCAATTTGGTTATGAATTCCAAAAATAGATGTTGGATTATATTTGTAATCTGGTCTGTACTTGGGCATGATTAAGTTATGACTAGGGCTTTGATTGGGCCATGTCATTAGGGTGTTGAGTCCCCACCCCTTGCTGGAGGGGGTACTCACAAATAAAAGACATTGCAAAGGACAGAGTTGAGGGTATTTGATGTTGGAGTTTTGATGTTGGAGTTTGATGTCGAAGCCTTAACATGGAGCCCCTTGAGGTAGACTCACAGAGGAAAGAGAAGCCAGCCCCGGGAAGAGAGGAACCCTGAGTCCAGGAAAAAGAAAGCCCTGGGAAGAGAAGAACCCTGAACCCAGAGAGAAGCAAGACCCTGCAAGGGAGTAACCCAGGAAGACTGAACCCTCACAGCCCTCAGCAGCCATCTTGCTCTAACTTGTGAAAATAAACTTCAGTGAGAGAAGTAACTTACACCTTATGGCCTGATATCTGTAAGCTCCTATGCCAAATAATTCCCCTTTATAAAAACCAACCAATTTCTGGTATTTTGCATCAGCACCCTGTTGGCTGACTAATACAGAAATTGGTACTGAGGAATGGGAAAGTGCTTTTGCAATTTCTGAAATGCTGGAATGGCAAGGGGTATTTTTTGGAGGAATTGTGAGATGCTTGGAAGAAAAGTCTTACAATGCTTTGAAGAGACTGTTGATAGCAATATGGATGCTAAAGAGACTTTCTGTGATGCCTTAGAAGTAAATATGAAACTATTGTTGGAAACTGGAGGAAAGGTGATCCGTGTTTTAAAGTTGCAGAGAACTTAGCAAGACTAACTCTTGGCATTTTATGGACGGCAGAATTTGAAAATGGTGAGCCTAGGCATTTAGCTGAAGAAATTTCCAAAGTAAACCCAGAGAATGTGGCTTGACTTCTGCTTGCAGCTTATAGCAAAATGCTAGATGAGAGAGTTATGCTGAGGACTGAATTGTCAGGCACAAAGAAAACAGAAACTGATTCAGGAAATTCCAAACCTCTGGAAATCAAGTTCCCAGATGAAAGTGCCCCACTGGAGGACGTAACTAAACTTGGAACTTGTAAATCAGGATTGAAGATGCAGTTATGCTGGTAAGACTTGTGGAAAGTCTTACCATCTGATGACTTGAGACCTTGCTTCCTACATGTTAAACCAACAAGACTTATGAGAGAGCTGTATGAAGAAAACCACTGTCAGCCTGGAATAAAAAGGACATGGACGGGAGAGATTGAAGGAGAAACAGCTTTAAGAGGAAAACCATGGAAGGTGAGATCTGGAATTAGGACATCACCTTGGGCCAAGAGAGGAACCCCACCCATGTGTACAGAGAGGGTGATTTTGCCCCAGCAGTTGAAGAAAGTGGATGTTCCTGTCCAATGTTCTGGGAGAGTTTTGCTGCCCCAGGGTACAGAAAAGGTGGAGCACATTACTCAAGGATTAGGGCAGTTAAAGTTAGCACCCCACAGGTCTGAGAGGGGGTGGATTTGTTCCCCAAACTTTAGGGAAGGCCAGGCCAACTCATTACTCTGAGAGGGTTGAGCCTGCTTACCAAAGGTTAGGGAAAGCCAGGTGGTCAACTCATTGCTCTGAGAGGGTTGAGCCTATATGCCAAAGGTTAGGGGGAATGTTGTCTTCACATCACAGTACTAGGGGGTTTAAGACTCTAACCCAAAGATTGGGTAAGGTGTGGCAATCACCCCAACACTCTTGGAGAGAGAGGTCTGGAGCTTGGTGGACACCCAGATGCTTGATAAGAGTGGAACCAGGAAAATGGCCATTGGACATTGGACAAGCCAATGGAAAGGGTGGGTTTTCATAAGACCCAAGGAGAAGAAACGATCATCTTAAAAATGAGTCTCAGACTGAAACTGAATAGAGGATGCCCTGCAGGTTTACTGAACTATAGAGGACCCTTGACTCATGTTTCCTCCCAATTTCTCTTTATTGTAATGAAAATGTTTACCCTTTGTCTGTCCATTTGTGTATTGGAAATTGATAAATTGTTTTGTAAGTTTCAGAGATCTGTAGCAGACAGGACATTGCCCTAAGAGGGAAACTGTATTTCTTTAAGTTGAATGTGATATGATTTAGTACTTGCATTGTTACCGATTTAAGGTTTTTTTGAATATTGTAATGTCTTTTTGGAATTCAGAGGGTGGAGTGTAGCAGTTTGATATGGTTATGAATTCCAAAAATAGATATTGAATTATGTTTGTAATCTTATTTGTACCTGGGTGTGACCGAGTTATGATTTGGGCTTTGATTGGACCAAATCATTAGGGTGATAAAAGGCAAGGCAAAGGACAAAGTTGAGGGTTTCTGATGTTGGAGATTTGATGTTGGAGTCTGATGCTGAAGCCTTAAGTTGGAGCCCTGGGAATTAAGCTCACAGAGGAAAGAGAAGCCAGCTCCAGGAAGAGAGGAACCCTGAGTCCAGGAAGAAGCAAGCCCTGGGAAGGAAGGAACCTTGAACACAGAAAGAAGCAAGACCCTGGAAGGTGAGAATCCAGGAAGCTTGAGCCCTTGCTGCTGCCAGCAGATATCTTGCTCCAACACGTGAAAATAGACTTTGATATGGGAAGTACCTTATGCCTTATGGCCTGGTATCTGTAAGCTCCTTCCCCAAATAAATACCCTTATAAAAACCAAAGAATTTCTCATATTTTGCCTCAGTACCCCATTGGCTGACTAATACACTTGTGTTAGGCAATGGTTGCTTAGACTTTTCACCCAAAGCACAAACAACAAAAGAAAAAATAAGATAAATCTGATCTAATCAAAATTGAAAACTTTTGGTTCTCAAAAGCCTTTATCATTAAAGTAAAATGGAAATCTACTCTTGGAAGAAAATAATTGGAAACCATATATCTGATAAGGATTATTCTTCAAAAATATTTTTAAAATCCTTAACTTAAAAACAAAGACAAATAATCCAATTAATAAATGGGCAAGAGACTTGAACATACATCTTTCAATAGTAGATACACAAATGGCCAGAAACCATGTGAAAAGTTGCTCAACATCATTTTCCCTCAGCAAAATGCAAATCAAAACCACATGGAGTATATTTAAAAGAGAAAAAAAAAACACATTGAGTTACCATTTCACATTCATTAGAATGTCTGCCATTAAAAAAATGAAAATAAGTAATGGAGAGGATGGTAAGAAATAGGGCCGCTCATTCATTGCAGGCAATAATATAAACTTGTACAGCCACTGTGGAAGACAGTTTGGTGGTTCCTCAGAAATCTAAGTGTAGAATTATCCCATATGACCTGGCAACCCACATCTAGGTATAAAAAAGAATCGAAAGCAGGGGCTTGAACAGATATTTTCACACAGATATTCATAGCAGCATTGTTGCGCGGACTTCTGCTACTGCTGGAGTATTGCCGGCGGATCGCTGCCGGGGGTCGGGCCTACGCCACTGCCTGACTGGGGCGGCAACAGGCGGCTCAAGGCTTGGAGGGGACGCGCGGTCAGATGGAAGAAACCACGGAGGCAAGGTCTATGCGCAAGTCTAATTTATTTGAGGAAGTACACTTAGTTATATATAGTTGGGTAGAGGGAGGGGTTGGAGCTAGGGCGGGCTGGCTAGGGGTGATAATGGATAGGCGGGGCTGGGCAGGCGGCTATGAGGCAAGCAGTGGCCAAGGAAGAAGGCAGATTATATGTTGGCAACGTGGGCGGGACTGGCGAGAAGGACAGCAACGGCTGGAAGAAGAAGATAACAAAGGCTGGGGGAAGGGGTGGAGGGAGGCAGCAACAATTGCTCCTTCTGTTTTTTTTTTAAAGGAAAGTAAAAGAAATTAGAGTATCAGGCTGGGGAGGGTGAGGGGTAAAGGGGGCAGGATTGACTGGCCACGGGCAAGTGACATAGCATTTGATCAGGATGCATGTATAGCCCTTAGGGTCGGTGCGTGCTGGTGTTAGACGTGATGTCTAGCCTGATGTTGTACATGCTTTTAGGGGTGGCTTGCACTGTGGCTAACTTGACTGTGAAGACTCTCTGGACATATAGCAATAAAGGGGGACGAAGGGTGCACCCAGACCCTTTACGCCGAGGGAAGCAAACCCGTGCCGGCGGCCAGAGGCAGGGAGTCTCACAGCAAGTAGCTTACAGGCAGGATGTACGGTGGGGAAAGGGACGAGGACGTGGGCGAGGGCGGGAAGTGGAATCAGTAGTAGCGAGACGTTGGTAATGAATCTGGACAAAGGAAGAAAATACGCTGTTAGCTTGATCTTTGGCAAGGCGAATGATTCGTCGAACGGCCCAGGGACCAACGGTGAGACCTAGGACGAGGAGCAAGACTGGGGTTATCAAGGGTAGGAGGTAGGGGAGGAGGGGCTGCAGGAAACCCCAGGAGCTGGCAGCCTGGGCTCGCTCGAGTTGGCATTGGTTAAGGCCTTTTTCAAGTTCTTTTAGGCTGGAGTCTACTAAGCCAGTGTAGTTGGCATAAATGCAGCATTCTTCTCCTAGAGCTGCACACAGGCCACCTTCTTTTAGGAGAAGGAGGTCGAGGCCTCGGCGGTTCTGCAGAACAACTTCCGAAAGGGAATTGAGAGAGTCTCTAAGATATTTGACTGCATCTTGGAGGTAGATAATGTCAGTGTCGACTGCTTGTCTGAGGTTTTGGAGGGCGGAGGCCTGTGTGGATAGGGCTGCGACACCAGTAGCGGCCCCAGCTGCGGCCAGAAGGGAAGTGACAGTGAGTACAGCAGTGATAGGTTCACGTTTGTGGAGGTAGATGGCTTCTTGAGTGTGATCGAAGGCTTCAAAGAAATGTCTTGGGGTGTGATAGATGACTCGAGGCGTAAGAAGGATGAGGACACACGTTTCGCTAGTCATGTTGAGAGTAGCGACAGATAGGCACGGGGTAAGTCCAGTAGAAGAACAAAGCCATTGAGTAGTGTTTAAGGGGACTAAGTATTTGGCGGAGACCTCTGGGGAGGTATAGTTGGAGCAAACAGTAAGTTTAGGAGTGTGGGTAGAGCGGGGATGGACGCATATACCTTTGGAGGAGATGTGCGTGAGGGTAAGCGGGACATGGGTAGACTGATTCCAGTTGCAGGAAGAAGGGGAGTCTTCTGTAGAGGAGTTGAAAAGTAGTGAGGGGATTGCGAGTGGATCGTAAAGGGGGAGGCTAGGGGAAAGGCATAACCAGCAGGAGCGGGTGAGGTTGGGGTGGGAGGCATTGAGAGAGGAATAGGAGGCATTTAGGAGTTTAAAGTAGGGGCTAGAGGGGATGAGAGGGCGCAGCTGCATGCAAGGAGCGGGGAGAGAGTTAAGGCCTGTAGAGAGTGTGGTAGTAGCCAAGGTGGAAGAGGCATCGAGAGGAGTAGATGGGGGCGGAAGACGGACAGTAGACATGGGGGGAGGGTTAAGAATTTGATTGGGGCCAATGGCAGAGGGTGGGGTGGAGACGGGGCGCTTTTGGATTTCAAACAGAGCTCCGTGGTCGTAGTGGCTCATATACAACCGGAGTCCGTAGGGGCGGGCGGCTAACCAAGTATGTCGTTTGGGTTTTTCACAGTCAGCCAGATGAAGTCCCAGCGGGTGCTGTTGACGACTCGGAGGGAAAGATATGGGTCTCTGTTGGGGGCACCCGACCAACCATAGGCCATGGTCTCACATCCCCAGGAAGGGCAAAAGAATTGTGATGGGTTATGACAACCTCGAGCACTGGCAGGGCGGATGTAAAAGCCGGATACAGGGTTGAACTGAGGACCAAGGAGGCGGTTGTTTCGGGTAAGCAAGCATACTGTGTCTCCGCCGCGACAGGATGAAGGAAGGTGAGAGCCTACTTTTGCTTTTCTGGTGTTTTCTACTCGGCATTCAGGACAGAAGGAGATTCCTGCAAGAGGGCAAACATGCGTGAAGAAGGAGGGAGCTATGCTAGTAACATTGTACGGAAGAACGCGTTTTTCTGGGAATGTTTGGAGGGTCCAGTTGAATGGCTGATGGGAAGAGGAGCCCTGAGCAGAAGAGGCTAAAGACAGCATAAGGATGAGGAGATGAATGAGATGAGGGAGAGTAGGGGGACAGGGAGTGTGGGTATGGGCAGAACGGGCTCGTCGGAGGAGCTGGAGAATTTGGCGTTCGGTGGGGTCATCATCTTCAAGGGAGAGGCGGCTTAGGCGGCGGGCAAGGAAGCGACGCCGACGTCGTTCGCGGCGAGAGAGAGCTGGTGTGGCTTCCACGGGTGACGGCGCAGGAGAGGTAGACTCAGATGTGCTTGCCTGGGGGCGCATAGTGAAAACCTGCAACAACAAAAGGAAGAAAGGAGAGCCCTCACGGGGGGGGGGGGGGGGGCAATTAGTATCTCTCGTAGGGAGGGCATGGTGTGCTCATTATTTAGTGGAATATTGGGGTCAGTATGGGTAAAAGAGTCTCAATCATTGCTATTAGCATTGTTTTCTGGTGTCAGTGGATGTGGGATGTCATCTGGGTTATGCGGTTGCGTCGCCGGCCAGATGTTTTGTCCTGGGACCCAAATAGGCTGTCGCTCTGTCTCTGGGAAGATACAGGAAAAGCCTCTTCCTTGTGCTAGCAGGGGGGCCAGATCTTGCCAGCGGTTAGTGGCTGGATCTTTCCAGTAGACTAAAGGAACTTGAGAAGGTGGCCACATAGGCCCCCAATGCTTATGTGTGGAAGAGAGTCCTTGACTGTCAAAAGTTAAGAGATTGTGATGAATGAGACAAGCAGTCACAACATCTGCTGGAGCTTTGTGGGGAGAAGAGGCTCTCTCCTTTTGAATGAGCAGCTTGAGCTGTTGGTGAGTGCGTTCGACGATTCCTTGTCCTTGTGGGTTGTATGGAATGCCGAAGTGATGTGTGATGTGATACATCTGCACGAAGCTGGCAAACGAAGCACTGCGGTACGCTGGCCCATTATCTGTTTTGAGGTCCCATGGGACTCCCATGAGCAAAATGGCTTGGCGGAGCGCCTTGATACAATGTTTGGCGCTTTCTCCTGCAAGGGGGACTGCATAGCACAGATGTGAAAAGGTGTCAATGGCCACGTGAAGATATTTGAGGCGGCCGAAGGCGCTGACATGAGTGACATCTAATTGCCATCTCGAGTTAGGTCGGAGGCCACGAGGGTTAACGCCTTGAGGTTGTAGGGGCCCCAGGGGGAGAAGAGGTGCACAAACGCGACATGAGCGCACCAGATGTTTACAGGTTTCGATGGGCAGATCTGGATAAAGTTTGTGAATAGTCCGTGCAGAGTAATGAAACCAAGAGTGTAATAACTTAGCCCTATTGATGGAGTTCCCAAGCTGGTCTTCACATATATCGTAGTTCTTGGAGGCTAATGGAAAGACTTTGCGGCTCGACACAGCTGCGTCGGCGAGGTCGTTGCCATGAGCTAGGGGCCCTGGGAGGTCAGAGTGACTCCTCAAATGAGTGATGTACCATGGCTGTTTTCTCTCCTCGAGCAGGCGTTGCACGAAGGCAAGTGCTCGATCAATATTTGAATCGCCTGGTACAAAGGTGGTGAGTGGCAGGCCACGGCAAACCTGAAGCGTGTATAGACTGTCAGTAAAAATGTTAAGAGGCTGCTCCGGGTGGAGATTAAGGACTGCGGTGACAGCTAGAAGTTCGCCTACTTGAACAGAAAAGTCATTTGCGAACAGCAGTTGTCGGGGCTCAGGATTCTTGGGAGTGTATATGATGGCTGCAAATGCCGTTTTTGAGGCGTCTGTGAAAGCAGTGATGGCTGAGGGGATTGGGTTCCGCGCAGGCAATGGACAGAACGGGTTGGAAAACGCCAATTGAGACATTCCTTGCAGCAATCGGTGATGAGGATAATGATTGTCAAAGGAGCCACGAAAGAGCTCTACCAGGCTTTGCATCTGGGCATTGTTCATGATGAGGGAGGTAACTTCTTTTGCATCTAAAGGCCAAACAATAGTGTGTGGCGGGATGCCATACGTTTGTATGGAGAGGAGTACCAAGTCAGTGGCCAACGCGATCCAGGCCCTGGTAAAGGGGCAAATTTTTGGGAGTCTGCTTTTTGATGTATGCAGGAAAAGAAGGGGGCCATCTTGCCACAAGAGGCCTGTGGGTGTGATTGGCGTTGGCAGGACTAAAGCTAAAATTGGAAGGTCAGGGGAGAGCCGCTCTAGGCGGCACTGCTGCAGCGCGGCGCTAACTTGCTGGACGACTTCTCGAGCAGCAGGAGTGATGGTGATGCTACGGGTGGCTGCAGTTGGTGGGCTGTCTTTGGTCTGCAAGAGCTTGAAGAGGGGTTGCATCTGCGCTGTTGTGATGGGCAGCGCCGAGTGAAGCCAATTGATTTGTCCACAAAGTCGTTGGAGTTCAGTCATCGTCATCTTGTGAGAGACATGAATTTGTGGGCTTGTGGGCTGAATGAAGTGATGAAAATGAAAGCCCAAAAATTGAAAAGGAGGTTGGAGGTTTATTTTGTCTGATTGCACGGTAAGTCCAAGGCTTGAAAGGTTTGTCATTACTGCAGAGAGCAAGTCATTGAGGAGCGCGCTGGAGCTCGCTGCTAAGAGAAGGTCTTCCATATAGTGGAGGATGTATGTTTGCTCTGGATGGAATTTAGAGCGCAGCGGCTCAATGGCATGGTTAACATAGAGCTGACATATGGTTGGGCTGTTCCGCATACCCTGTGGCAGTACCCGCCATTGGAATCGAAGCGCTGCGCCCTGGTTGTTAGTGCGTGGGACTGTAAACGCAAATCGTGGACAGTCCCGCGGGTGAAGAGAAATAGAGAAAAAGCAGTCCTTGATGTCGATGGTTGCCGCGTAAAAATGCTGGGGGACTGCGGTGGGATGCGGGCAACCTGGCTGAGGTGATCCCATTGGCTTAATGTGCTTGTTGATTTCTCGAAGGTCATGGAGAAGGCGGAACTTGCCCGTGTTTTTCTTGTTAATGACGAAGATTGGCGAATTGTAGGGACTGGTGGACGGCTCAATATGCCCTGCTTGCAATTGCTCTTCAACGAGGGCAGAGAGAGCTTGTAGCTTGTGAGCTGGCAAGGGCCACTGTTTGACCCAGATGGGCTCCTCTGTGTCCCATTCCAGAGGGATAGGGTCAGGTCTTGAGATGGGAGCAGTGGCCCCTATGAGGGGGGGGGGGCAGCGCAGCTGAAAAGGCTTCTGTAGTGATTCGCACTTTTAGCTGGCTGAGGACATCTCTCCCCCACAGGATGGTTTGGACTGAAGAGAGTACGAGCGGACAAATTTGGCCTTCATGTCCTTCTCGGTCGCTCCAGTGCAGGGGCTGGGATGTTCTCCAGGAGGTAGCGGCTCCCGTGGCACCTATGACTTGAGGGCCAGTCTCGAGGGGCCAGTGATTGAATGCAGCGATTTCAAAGGGAACACAAGAGATTTCAGCACCAGAGTCTAAAAGTCCATCAAGCCATTGCCCATCTATTTTGAGCTCTAATGAAGGTTTTTGGTGACGTCTAATAGGCATTGTCCACATTATGGTTTTGGAGCTTTCTGGAGGGCCTCTTGGGAGAGGGGCTGAGGCCTGCCCCGTCGCCCGTTTAAAGGCTGTCTTGGAACACGACAGTCGCGTGCCCAATGATACCCCTTTCCACAGCGCGGGCAGGGGGTGGAGGGTGGTCGGGTGGCAGAAGCAGGGCGCGGCGGTGGCACTATAGGCTGGGCTACTGGCTGCGGTGGGGCTGGAAGGTTGGGGCACTCACGAGCGAAGTGGCCTAATTCGCCGCAGCGGAAGCAGGTGTTGGTTGTTTGAACTGCAGCGACGATAGCTGTTGCGAGCGCAGAAGTTTGCCCGGACACTCCGGAGCAGGCGAGGACCCAGTCTTGGAGTGGCTTGTCACGCAGGGGGCGGATGATGGCTTTGCAAGCTGGGTTAGCCCCCTCTTGTAGGATGTCCTTAACGAAGGACTCGCGGGCTGTGTTGCCGACAACTCGCCTTTCTGCAGTGGCTTGCACACGAGCTACGAACTCGTTGAACGGCTCCTCGGGTCTTTGGAAGAGCTTCATGAGAGGCTCTGGGGCGGCCGCGGTGCACAAACGGAAGGCTCGAAAAACACAGTCACGGAGCTGGAGGAAAAACCCAGGCGGGGTGGCAGTTTAGGCGCTGGGATCACCGTAAGGGCCGAACCCGAGAAATGCGTCTGCAAGGTAATGCACACCCTGACGCGCGTTGTCAGCAATCTGATTGTCGATTAGGACACCGAGATGGGCTCGCCAGTCAATGAATTGCCCGGGGGAGAGAACCGCTCAGGCTAGGGAGATCCAGTTGTAAGGGATGCAGCGAGGGATGGCCATACGCTCGAGAATGTCTTGGGCATGAGGGCTGGCAAGGCCATCCTCTTTTATCGCGTTGCGGAGCATTTGGATGTCTTTGGGAGAAAAGGGGCTCCACGCTTGTGGGTTCTGCGGAGTGCGAACGGGATTAAGGGGGAACATCTGAGCCAGAGGCGGAGTGGGAGGGGTGAGAAAGGCGGTGTCGTACGCCGGCGGAGGGGTTCACGATGCTCCCGCTATTGCTGGGGAAGGCGGGAGACGAAGCAGGCCATGGAGGTGAGGCATTGGCAGTGCTAACGGGCGCCGGCCAGGATGGCGCGGCAGTAACTGTGTTTTTGACTGGCCAAGATGGCGGCATGGAGACGTCACGCCTGACGTCACTTCCGGACTCGGGCCAAGATGGCGGAGTGGCCACGTCACTTCCGGACACAGGCCAAGATGGCGGAGTGGCCGCGTCACTTCCGGGCACAGGCCAAGATGGCGGAGTGGCCGCGTCACTTCCGGGCATAGGCCAAGATGGCGGAGTGGCCGCGTCACTTCTGGGCACAGGCCAAGATGGCGCCGGAGGCCCTTCCGGTTTAGCGGAAAATGGCGGCTGGCAGGCATCCGGGGCGGGACCGGATGGTGACGAAACAGAAAGAGGCGGGTAAAGGCGGGAAGAGGGCGCAGAGGAAGAAGGAGGAGGAAGTGCGCCATGTTGGCATTGTTTGCAGGGCGCGATCGGGGAGGAAGAAGGCAGAAGGTCGCCATCTTGGTTGGGGTCCGAATCGGAGGCTGTGGGGGGATTCAGTTCAAGTGCAGCCTCGAGCTGGGCGGGCAGAGAGCGAGTATCGTCATCTCCATCAGGGTCGCAAGTGAGAGGGTGGCTAGGCTCACAGGCGAGAGCGGAGGCAGGGGAGGGCACGCCTTGGAGACAGGCGCGGATAGCGACGAGAGCCGGGATAAGGCCAGGGGGAAACTGCTTGCGTTCGTGCTCCATAGCGGACGTTACCCGCTGAATTAAACGTTCATAAGTCTCTGGGCTCCAGAGAGCACAGGTGGCGAGCCAAGGGTTAAAGGGTAGGAGGAGGTCCCAGTACCGCTGTAGCTGACAGAGAGAGACTTTGACGTGGTGAGTTTCTAAAAGGGCCGCGAGTAAACGTACTTGAGGGACTTGGCGGGACGAGAGAGAGGCTCCCATTGTGACGGAGGGTTTAGGAGGGGGGTAGACTCGCTGTCGTTGAGGGCCGGATTAGGTTCACGGGTGGGCTGGGATGGTGAAGAGGGAGGGAACAACGCCAGAGAGTCCCTACCTTGAGCGGCGGCACGGGAGGACGGCGATGGGTCCCGTGCGGGAGGTCGAGCGGCTGGCCGGCCAAACAGGAACGCGAAGATGTCGCTCCACCGCATACAGAAGGGAGCGGAGTCCCTGTTCCGGGCGCCAATTGTTGCGCGGACTTCTGCTACCGCTGGAGTATTGCCGGCGGATCGCTGCTGGGGGTCGGGCCTACGCCACGGCCTGACCGGGGCGGCAACGGGCGGCTCAAGGCTTGGAGGGGACACGCGGTCAGATGGAAGAAACCACGGAGGCAAGGTCTATGCACAAGTGTAATTTATTTGAGGAAGTACACTTAGTTATATATAGTTGGGTAGAGGGAGGGGTTGGAGCTAGGGCGGGCTGGCTAGGGGTGATAATGGATAGGCGGGGCTGGGCAGGCGGCTATGAGGCAAGCAGTGGCCAAGGAAGAAGGCAGATTATATGTTGGCAACGTGGGCGGGACTGGCGAGAAGGACAGCAACGGCTGGAAGAAGAAGATAACAAAGGCTGGGGGAAGGGGTGGAGGGAGGCAGCAACACAGCATTATTCACAATTGCCAAAAGATGGAAGCCACCCAAGTGTCCATCAACCAATGAATGGATAAATAAAATGTGGTATATACTACAATGGAATATTATTCCACAATAAAAAGGAATGAAGTCCTGATATATGCAGCAATAAGAATGAACCTTAAAGACATCATGTTGTATTAAATAAGCCGGACACAGAAGGACAAATATTATACCATCTCACTGTTTTGAAACAATTAGAATAAGCAAAACCACAGAGTTAGAATCTAGAATATAGTTGACCAGGTGGTGAGATGTAGACAGTAAATGAGAATTTAAGGCTTAAAATTTACATTTCAGTGTTAGAAGAACAGATGTGGCTCAAGTGGTTGAGTGTCTGCTTCCCACATGGGAGGCCCCAGGTTTGGTTCCTGGCTAAAAAAACAAAACAAGCAAACAAAATAAGCAAGCAAACAAATGAAAAAAAAAAAAAAAAAAACTCAGGGGAGCCAATGTGGTTCAGTGGTTGAGTATCAGCTTCCCACATATAAAGTCCCATGTTCAATCCCTAGCCCTCGTACCTCAAAAAATATATATATTTTTTATTTTAGAGTGATCCTATTGGAAATGATGGAAATGTTTTGGTAATGGAGGGTGGCGAGGGTAACATAATATTGTGAACTCAATAGCACTGAAATTTATATCTTAATATGATTAAAAGGAGAAATGTTAGATTGCATATATGGTAACAGAATAATTTTTTTTAAAAATTCCATGGAACTAGACTACACATATAGTGAACCCTGACTTTATTAATAGTACAATTATAAAAATGTACTATCATCAATTATAACAAATGTTCCACATCAATGCAAGGTTTTGGGAGTGGGGCAGCACATGGGAAATCTGTATTTTCTGCATGATTGTTCTGTCAACTAACAACTTCTCTAATAAAGAAAGGAAAACTTGTACATTAATGTTCCTAGCATCTTTATTCATAATAACAAAAACCTGGAAATTTCCCAGATATCCATCAACTGTTAAACAGCTTCATACATCCATATCATGGAATACTACTCAACAATAAAAAGGAGCAAATGAGTAATACATGCGATAACTTGTATGAATCTCTAGGGAGTTAAGCTAAGTGAAAATAATCCAACCCCAGAAGGTTGCATATTGAATGATTCCATTTTATAACATTCTTAAAATGACAAAATTATAAAAAAAGAGAATAGGCTAATGGTTGCTGGAAAGGTAAGTGTGCTTAGAAGAAGGAGGTAAATGTGACTATAAAAGTGCAATACCAAGGATATTTTTGGTGGTGGAACTGTTCTGTATCTTGACTGTACCATTTTCAATATACATGTTGTGATATTGTACTAAAATTTTGCAAGATTACCATTGGGGGAAACTGGATGAAAGGAATATAGGATAACTCTGTATTATCTCTATAACTGCATATAAATCAACAGTTTTCTCAAAATTTAAAAGTTTAATATAAAAACTGTTATTCAATTGCCCTTCCCTTAAAGGAATAACTTCAAAATAAATGTTTACTTTTGGGCATAAATTGTCTATAATCTCCATCAAGAAATTTGCCTTGACCTAAAAATAAATGTCATTTTTATAGATATTATCAGTTTATAAAACAATTTAAAAAATGTTACCTTACTTAATTCTCCCAACATCACTATGAGTTAATATCCCCATTTAACAGATGATGAAATTGAAAGAATGCATGCTTTGCCTGAGGTTATCCAGCCAGTAACTAGCAGAATAAAGACTCAGTTTCTACTCTGCACATACCTCTTGATTTTCTCAGTTTTGATAGTTCCTTGGACTTTATTCTCATTTCAAATTCCTAATCCCTATTCTAAGAATCAGCTTCTGTATCCATATTTATTATTTACGGATTTTTTTTTACCCATTCTTTGTTTGCCAGCTGCTGCTTCTTGGAAATATTATTAATGCCTGCTTTTATGGCCTGAGATTTCAACATTTCCCTAAACTTCAACCCTCCAGAAGATCTTCCCTGATCCCATGAGATTCCTTAGTCACCCAGTGGGCCTGGGTCTCAGCCCAAGACTTTGCCCATACTACCTTGTCAGTACCCGGGTTCTTATATGACTCTTTTCTTCTTTCCCATTAGGTTGTGGAAAAAAAATGAACTACTGTATTTCTCCAAGTTCCTTATTTGCTTCAGCATGAGCAACATAAAGAAAAAGTTGCCTAATGTATAAAAGAAATCATAGACACTAGTGACTCAATGTCTACAGTCATACCCATGTTATAGAACTTGAGTTTCTATTTGGTATGCCAAACTTCTGGGGAATTCTGGTAATATTTAAACATTTGTGAGTAACAATAGTGAAAAATATAATTGGCCCAGAGAGAAAATGTCTGTACCAGTATTTGAAAACTCTTCTATTCAGTGCTATAATGAAAATTTTTAGCATTCTCCACAGACTTCCAAATCCTAGAGATGTCTTTTGGATTAGATGACATTTTAATAAAACATAATCTTTCCTTAAGGTAATACAAATAATCAATAAGTGGCATAGAAAGAATAAAGAAATGTTAAATCTGACATTTCTTGGCCATAAAATATTCAAAGAGAGCCATGCATAGAAGCTTAATACCTTTCTTTGTATTTGTGTTAAATTCAGAACCCAAGTGAACACAATCACTCCCAGGTTTCTACTTCACACATTTATTAATTTATTAAGCTTCATTTGAATTCATTTATAATGATGTGGGCTATGGGTGGAAGGCTCTTTGTCTCTTCAGAGATAACTAAGCTGTTTGACTTGTGAGTGTGGAACGGTAAGAGGCTGCAGTCCTGCCCTTAGAGAAAATGGCAACAGGCTCCAGTCCCAGGAAATGTTTAACAATGCAAGGGCTATAAACTTTAAGTATTTAGGGGAAATGCAAAAAGTAAATATGCTAAAAGCTTATCTAGAATATCTGGAGTCCATGCTAAAAGCTTACCTAAGATGTGGAAGATATATGCTAATTGAAGCCTATTGAGAACTGAAACAAAGGGACCATTTGGCCTTTCCTCTCTGTATAAAAGACGTTTGAAAATCTTGTTCGGGGCTCAGGATTCAAACAGAAGTTCCCGAGTCCGGCCGGCTGTCAATAAACCATTTTTCCTTCTCAAAATCATTCCTGAGTCCTGGCCTCTCTATACTCAAATAATTGAACTTCTCTCAAATTCTACAACATTTTTGGCGACTTTGGTGGGACAACAAACGAAGGCCAGAGATGGTAGCATTTTGCTGCCCCTTCCAAATCCCCGAGGAAGCCGGGAGGACTCAGGTGAACCCCCAATCTGGGCGCCCCTGGATTAAATTTAATCCAGAAAAGATGTGGGCTCCACCAGAATCTTCCCGACAAAAATCGAGGGCAATGGAAGGTCTGAAGAGAAAGATTCTGGGAACGAAAAAGAACTCCGAACATGGAAGAAGGTAAGACTCCCTGGGTGAGCACAGTCTGGAAGGCCCTAGCTTTAATTGCTAGGAAGGGGAGGCTGATCACCTCCCGAGAGAACCCTAGTAGCCCCAGAAGGTTGGGGGGAAGCCATTCTCTCTAGGCTTGGGAAAAGGAGAAAAACCGGGGAAAAGCCCTGGTGTTTTGGGTTTGTCTAACTGCATGTTAGAATCTGGTACTGGTCTTATATCCACTAAAGGAGTGGAGTCTTGATTTTAATAGGAAGGGCTATTTATAGGTTCAAGTCCTAATGTCCTGGAAATTGGTCTAGATTAAGGAAAACAAAACTTGGTTACAGGAAAATGGATCAGCTTTTCTGGTGGAGCTTGGTCTGGGTGTAAAGTTTAAACAGTGGGAAAAGTTTAGCTGAAATCTTTTGTTATGGTGCTAATTTGTGAATGAATTCGCTTTATACCAAATGTTAAGTGTTCTGAGGTTTGTGGGGGCAGCCATGGTGAAAATAAATATATAAACTTGTGGGTCAGATTAGTGACCTTTGTGCTTCTGTCTGTGTCAGCTCAATGCTAGTGTTGGAGTTGTGTCCTTATGTAAAGTAGAATTACAGCTGAGCTGGAGCCCTCCCTTGCCATTGGCAAGGGGGTGAAATGATTCTGGGGCAAAAGCTGAGGAGTCTGGATGTTTGCGGAGTCTAGATGTTTGTCATGCTCTGCTGTCTTGTCTCTGGTCTGGCCCTTTGCCGGGGCTTGGAGGCCATCTGTGTCCGCGCCACGCACCCAAGTTTGTTGGGGATGTCCCAGTCAGGGTGGCTGGGTCCCCGGGAGAGTTGCCAAATTTGAGTAGGTTCTGTCTGCCCATTTTGGCTGAAAGCTGGAAAGGGGGGAGCGGCTTGCCCCTTTCCAGTGAGTCCACCCTTCTATTCATAAGCCGCATTCCTGTTTGTTGTGCACCCGACTGCCTGGAAGCGGGGGAAGTGAAGGGGGTGAAAAGCAGAATCAGAATAAATGCAGTAAAGTTCCCTCCTTAGGGTGTCAAAGCCAAAATACCTTTGTTTTCTGCCCAGGTTCTTAGAAGGTATTGTAGTAACTTTAAGTAAGAGAATGTGTTCTTTGAAAGTAAAATTTGTCTTAAGGGTATAAATAATTATAAAAGTTTTACAAAGCATTGTTTAAATTAAGGTATTTAAATGGCTAATTGCAGAAGGTCATTATTTAACAAAACTGAATTGATAATAATAATAATAAAAGGCAATTTTATAACAAACTTATTCCGCAGCCAATCTCCCCTGCCAACTTGCTTCCAAAAAAACTGTTTCTGGTATTACATGCTACTAAGTATTTAAAGTGAAGAAAAGTTCATTATTTTAACAAGCTTGTTTAGTATTAATGGCAATTATATGTTGTAAGAAGTTTGCCTGGTAACTTAGTATGTGGGATATATGGAGTGTGTTTTTATTGTTAAGGAAACAGAAGATGATTTTGTCCTAAGATAAAATGATTGATTATTGGAAAGAGTAGAGTGTGGGACAGAACCTGAATGAATACTGAAAGTATAGAAGGTTTGTGGAAGGAAAATTTTTATGATTAAAATTGAGTAAGATCAATATACAAAGAAAATCTTTACAAAATAGCTTCTTGTGCTTTAACCTCATCATTTCGTCAGTGTTTGAAAAAGAGTCTTACCTCTTTTAAAAGAACATTTATGTTCTAGAAATCAAATCCTGAAAAATAGCTTTTTATTTCAAACTAACTGCAACAGATTTATTCTTTTACTTTAAAGGAAAAATTAAAGTAATGGTTAAGTTCATTTAATATGTTATAAGTCGAATGAAAGGTATTTAAAGGTGTTATAAAATTAATAGGTTTTTTAAAAAAATTAATAAAAACTGTAACTAAGTTAAAATCATTTATAAATGCATTTATGTTATAAAACAGTGGAAAGGTAATAACTGAAATTATAGCTGGGTGAAATTAGCCTGAAACTATTATTTAAGTGTAAATTGTAAACTAACCTTTCCTTTGTTTATGGTTACTTCAAGGCTAACCTCACCCTTTGCCTTTGCCTATGATTATTTCATAATTGAGAAGAGCTGGGACATCACTGTCTCCTCTCCTGGTATTAGTAACCCTTTCTCTCATGAATTCAAGTGTAACCTAAATAAATGGCTGCCTGATGGAATAAGGTTAAATGACCACTGGAGTTTTATTATCTCCAAAACCAAAAAGGGGGGTGGAGGGGGAGAAGTCTCCTGCCTTGACGGTCAGTGTTCCTAAGAGTGGCAATTCATGAGAGAAAGCAGTCTGTCTCCCTGAGGCTTCAAATAGCCTCAGTAAATATATATAAAATTAATCTTGTTGCTTATCCAAAATTCTGCTAATTTCAAGGTAAAATATAAAGTTCTAAAACAAAATGGTGCTAAGGCATTGAGAACATTTTGGTTATTACAGTCCATTAAGTAAGAAGGAAAATTCTTGTGGTAAACTGCATGGTCATAGTGCAAATTAAGAAGAGTTTCAAGAGTCTTTGAAATGTTTGCAGTCACACTTGTTTTGTAAAGATTAGAAGTTTAAAGTAATTAAAGTTATGTTTTTGTCTCAAACTATTTATATCTGCCTATTTGCTCAAATTGTTGAGGTTAAATATGCAGTTATATAAGTAATATGTATTTCTGGACCCCTAATTAATTAAGCTAAACAGTATATAAAATAATGCAAATTATAAGTAATATCAATGAGTTGTGTTTGTGTCTAACTCTTTGTGTCTGCCCATTTAAAAAAAATGCTCAATGTATGTCTTCATACATCAGGATAATATCAAATTAACAAATAAAAATTCTTAAAAGAGGTCTATTCAAATTGTTAAAAATTAAATATGAAGTTATATTTATAAATATTCTTAAAGCCCAAATTAAACTAAGCAGGATGAAAAAAGTCATAGAAATCTGATTATGGAAACAATTGGGAAAGGACCTCCTCTTTGCAAGAGCTTTTAAGGCAAGACAAGGTGTGGCAGATTAAACCTATCTACTAGGCTAGGGAATTAAGAATCAGTTTGCCTGGTAATTTCCCAGTTTAAACCTTTGTCAGCCATAAAATGCAAAAAAAAAACAACAACAAAGATTAGGTTAATTTTCACATAAGAAAAATGTTGATGTAACCTGGCGGCCTGCTGCCTCAGTCTCCCACTCCCGGGTTGGACAGCAGTGGAGGAGACCAGTTTAGGCCAGTCCTATGGGCAGTGGAAGGATGCCCAAGAAGGAGCTAACTAAGTTGGTGCCATTTCAGCACTAAATTCTATTCCTTATTTGACAAAGGGGAGCAGGTAAAAACTAAAATGGTTGGAATGTGATAGAAGAAGCAGTTAAATCAAACTTTTGCATGGGAAAGTTAAATCTCAGATAAGCTGTAACTTCTGAAGTATCCAATCTATGGAAAAACAGAGGAAGAGCTTGCATGCTAGGCTTAGGGGTATAAATTGTGTCATTTTTCTTTGTTCGTGGCATCAGCCATATCTGGCTCTGCACCCCTTCTTGCAAGATTGAGAATAAATTATTTTCTTCTCCTCAATCTGGTGAGCCTTATTTTCTTCCAGAAGATTTCTTTCCAACAAAATAAAGGTAATTAGTGGCTCTATTAACAAATTTCAGTAAATAAAGGAAAGTCCATAAAAACTATGGAGAGATCTTTCCTGGGTTATGATTTTAAAAATTAAGTAATTGTGTAATGTGTTTTAAAACCTGGTAGTCAGTATGCATGTGTTTTAAAACCTGGTAGTCAGTATGCATGTGTTTTAAAACCTGGTAGTCAGTATGCATGTGTTTTAAAACCTGGTAGTCAGTATGCTTTTAAATTAATAATTTTCATAATTTAAAGAAAATAAGTTTTTAGCTTCCTGTAAGGGAAAAAGAGAACATTCCTTGCATAAACTATTATGGTTTCAATTTTATTTAACTTGAGTATAATCTCCCATAGTTAATTTATAAACTAAATTAACATTATGTATGAAATCTTTAATGAGTGAAATTAGGCTGAAGGAAAAAGATTGTAGATATGCTCTCTTAAATAAAGAGTGAATTTCTTTCATTGGTAATTGTAATTTAGTAAGTTTATTTAAACATGAGGTGGCTAGTCAATGTGGTTATAGTCAATTATAAAGAGTTTGTAAAACATCTTCCAAACTGAAAATGTTTAAATAGTTCTAGTTGTAGAAGTCATTGTTAACTAAAAAAACTTAGATTGGTATTGGTAGTAGAAATAACTTCATGATAATAAACCTGTCTGAAGGCCACTGCAAAGTACACATTTAAGTAAATGGTAATAAAAAGTTGTCTTGATTCTATTGGAAATATTCTGTTTTCATTCTAACAATGAAAAATAATATTTTTCCTCTATTACTAAAGTACCTACTGTTATCTTCATAGTAAAATTGTGTAAGTAAACAGTCACTTGATATATGTGTTGCATTAAGTTGTTTAAAATATCTATAAAAACAAGGAATAAACTTTAACATTGTCAAACTCTTGTGCATTCAAACCAGGCCTTGAATACATTACAGGTGGCCTCTCCATGTGAGTTATTGGCTAGGCTGGTCACTGACCCCTCAATTAAAAATATGTGCTATATCAGTCTCTGGTTCTGCTCCTGAAGTCGATGGAAACTATATTGCAGTTTCAAGCTCCTGCAGCAGCCAATAATGACTCGGTACAGTCAAATGTACAATGGATATCGCCTCTAGACTGGCACTGTTCCATGGTGCCAGAGAGCACTATGCACCAGGCTAGTGGAATACTGGAAAATCTCTCTAAGATGAAGGATGCTGCAACTTGCTCACTGCGTTGAAGAACATGCTAAGTGGAGCCATGATACCAGGATACTGTAAGTGAAACTTAAACACAATTGGCATTATGACCTGCTCTCATGGAGAGATAACATGTAAAGTATTACAAACCTGAAACTCAAAACTAATAATTGCAACTCTGAATCCTTATGCATTAAGTAATACATTAGTTAATATTAAGTGCTGTACTTTTATCCTGTACTAAATATATGCCTAATAATTGTAATGTTATCTTTTCTATTTTGGATCAAGTGCAGAAGTATATTAGACATGTTAAATTCCTGGTAAAATCATTTTCTAAACAGTTAATAACATGTCTATAGAATAAGGTGGCAGTCTCAGCCAGCCTCAGTCAACTTCTATATTCTGCTGTACTCTGCTGTGTAGCAAAAGTGAGGCTTGCTTGCTGATGGTGAGTCACCTATTGAACAAGTCAAAATTGCTAGAAATTGTACAATGAAAACCAAGGTGTAAAAATCTTTATTCTGTAGTTCTGATCACTCCCACAGGTGAAAACTAAGAGTATTTCCAAATTAGTGTTCTAATCCTGAGTGAAGCCAGTTGCCCAAGGAGTGCCAGTTCACCAGGAGCATCTGACAGAGCAAATGAGTGTCAATCATTGAACAGCTTGGAATGTGTCTTCAGACAAAGCTAAGTGTCTGTTGCAATTTATCTCTAAAGATGGATAACTTAAAAAAGAATATATATGCTGTTCCCACCAGCTTTTAAGGAGTGCCATCTTTATAGGCATCTAGCCTTGTCTACCTCTGTAATCCAATGTGTCCTCTTAAAAATGGGTATTCCAAATTTTTAATTAAGTTTGTTTCTTTCAGAGTGAACATCTTATTAACCATAAGAAAACTTCATCCAACTTCGTACAGAATGCCAGATCCATCTTCCTCCAGTTAGAATAAATTAATAAGAGTTTTACACCTTATTAGGCAATGACTACAGCCCATGGCCAGCAGGAAGCAGTTACAGAAAAGAGATCGTCTCCCTTCAGCACCCCTTTTAAATTAAAGGTGTAAACTCTTTAAGAGTAAAATAAAATTAATAGATGGATCTGGAACCTGACTAGAAATCCATGTGAGCGCCAGTGGCCGCAGGATGACTGCAGGAGGCTCCCGCCCCAGGATTCTGCTGTCCGGAATAAAAAGTTCTAAACTTCTAAAAACATTCCTAGATGCTGTACTAAAGACTGATAAATAGTCAATCAAAACAACAAACAGCCATCCACCTCATAGCTCCAACAATAATTATGCCAAAGCTTATAGCAAGTTAAACTTTGGCAAAAAAGGGGGGAATGATGTGGGCTATGGGTGGAAGGCTCTTTGTCTCTTCAGAGATAACTAAGCTGTTTGACTTGTGAGTGTGGAACGGTAAGAGGCTGCAGTCCTGCCCTTAGAGAAAATGGCAACAGGCTCCAGTCCCAGGAAATGTTTAACAATGCAAGGGCTATAAACTTTAAGTATTTAGGGGAAATGCAAAAAGTAAATATGCTAAAAGCTTATCTAGAATATCTGGAGTCCATGCTAAAAGCTTACCTAAGATGTGGAAGATATATGCTAATTGAAGCCTATTGAGAACTGAAACAAAGGGACCATTTGGCCTTTCCTCTCTATAAAAGACGTTTGAAAATCTTGTTCGGGGCTCGGGATTCAAACAGAAGTTCCCGAGTCCGGCCGGCTGTCAATAAACCATTTTTCCTTCTCAAAATCATTCCTAAGTCCTGGCCTCTCTATACTCAAATAATTGAACTTCTCTCAAATTCTACAACAATAACAGTGTTCATAGTAGTGGATATTAGACTAGAGTTTAAAAGAAAAAAATGTTTTCCTGGGTATCTTGTGTCCAATATAACGTACAAACTATAGAAACATCTTAATGAAGGTAAAGGATTGGAATTGGGCCAAAGTCATGTCTTGTTATCTTTGTTGTTAATATTTATTTATAGCCTATCATTTAATAATTATATGTTCACCTTGTTTTCCCATCCCCTTTCCTCTTCTCCTTACTCCTTTTTCACCCTATTATCTTCCTCTTTTGTCTATCATCTCCCCTTCCTATATTCTCACCTCTGTATCTCCTCCCATCCCTCTTCTTCCCCACTTGTTCCTATATCCACTCCATCCCTTCATTTTTTCTCCCTTCTTCTCCTAAGTCATCCCCTTCCTTCTCACCTCTTCACCGCTCCTCCATATTCACTACCTACCATTCTATCTCTAGCTTTTCCCTTCACCTACCCTCCCTAGCCCCTGAAGTGTGGTCCCCAAATAAATTTACCCACATAGACATATTTGTATTCAATAAATCAAAATACTTATCTTAAAGCTTGCCCAGAGGGACATCTGGTGCTATTCACCTCTAATCTAGATGGAGAACCACAGGGAATCCTGCCTGCTGGCAATGAGCCTTTCTTCAGTTCTGAGAATGGTCAATGTAATTCAGAACTCTCCTGTGGCAACAGCCATTCTTTGTAACTTCCTATTTTCTATATGAGTGCCAGTAATTTCATCATTTTGAAAATATGTGTTCTTATTCTGCTTTGAGTTTTATACTTGAACTATGGTAATATTATTAATAATAATAATAATAGTTTTTGGCAATATTATTGCTGTGAGTTGTATTAATTGTCTTCTGAATTGATTAGGAACTAACCAATATGAGGAAAGAGCTGCAATTTTTCCTCTTACTAATAAAGAATTAATTAAACATAATATAGATTTCTTGGCAAAATAATACTCTTTCCCTAGTTAAGAAAATATTTTTCATGTTTTTTTAAACAAATTTACAGCCAGAAGTTTAAAAATGTGAGAGAAGTACAGTTGTTCTATGAAGTGTGCTATGTTGTTAGCAATGCGTCATTCTCAACAAAATGAGAACATATAAGTTAAAAATAAAGCCTGAACACCATATGTAAATGCCTTAGTATTGCATAATACAAATACACAGATGAGTCAATTGGGGATGGCTGGACAAACTTTTCTACCAAAGAGAAAGAAGAATGGAATGAAACTGAAAAGCCATGATTGTAGAGGACTTAAGGGAACAGTAAGATTTTTCCCTTCAGAAAATTCTCAAGGACTATGATAAAACCACACTGTGTGACTTAAAAAGTAGAATTATAAACACACAGAAAACTTGGCCTAAAGAATACATAATCTCTTAAGAAGAGAGCTTTTATGAAGATACTAGACTAGTAAAGAAATAAATAATTGATATATAAAGGAGAACTCTACATATACATAAAGTTATTAGTTTGCTTTTTTACTGAATTCCCAACAACCATGTGCTAGACCAAGTCTTTTTCTTTTTTTTTTTTTTTGGGGTTCACTTAAACAATGGGAATTTATTAGCTTACAGTTTTGAGGCCAAGAAAATGTTCAAATCAAGGCATCATCAAGGGGATGCTTTCTTCCTGAAAACCGGCTGCTGGCAATCCTTGGCCCCTTCCTCTGCCACATGGCAAGACATATAATGGTATCTCCTGGTGTCTCCCTTCTTTTCCAGGTTTTGTTGTTTTCAGCTTCTGGCTTCTGTGACTTTTTCTTTCTTTTTTTTTTTTTTCATCATTACACATCCATTGGATTTGGTAAGTACATCTTTGGGCACCTCTGCACCTCATAGACAATGGTTCACATCATGGCCCATACTCTCCTCCATTCCATCCAGTGGGCCCTGTGAGGATTTACAATGTCCGGTGATTACCTCTGAAGCACCATCCAGGGCAGCTCCATGTCCCAAAGACGCCTCCACCTCTCATCTCTTCCTGCCTTTCCCCATACCCATCATCCACCATGTCCGCTTTTCCCAATCCAATGCCACCTCTTCTATGTGGACATTGGATTGGTTGTGTCCATTGCACCTCTATGTCAAGAGGAGGCTCAGATTCCACATGGATGCTGGATGCAATCCTCCCACTTTCAGTTGTAATCACTCTAGGCTCCATGGTGTGGTGGTTGTCCTTCTTCAACTCCATCTTAGCTGAGTGTGGTAAGTCCAATAGATCAGATTGTAGGTGCTGGAGTCTGTTGAGGCTCAGGACCTGGCTATCACATTGTCAGTCCAGAGATTCAAATCCCCTAAATATATCTTAAACCCCAACATAGACCAAGTCTTGATCATTTTGAAGCAACTGCCAAATTTGTTCACACTGAATTCTGTAGAATCATCCATTATTTTTGCTGTTGTTATTTTTCTGTGTCAATAACCTCATTAGGGCTAGCAGTGGTAGTTTTAAATATGATTTACCAATTTAACTGCAAATTTAATTAGAATAAGAGATGACAGGTATATAAGTATTATAAAGGGAGAAATGCATTTTCAAAGAAAAGTTATGGGGCAGAGTTTATCTATGGCAATATACAAACTGGTATAATGATCTTAAAAAATATGAATTTGAAGTCAACAATTAAGTTTCCTGATTTTCGCTGTTTTTACTGCGGTACATAGTAAACTGAGTTCCCGAATTTGCCTCATTTCAGTAAATAATATCATTATCTACAAACTTTCTCATACTTCCTCATACTCGCAAACTTGGGAGTCATCCTTGGTCCTATGTAGAATCAACCAAATGGTGATTCAACACCTGAAATATACCTCAAAACTCCTACCTTTCCTTTAATTCTACCACTGTCTGCCCTCTCCGAACCATCCATATTTCTCATTGGAACTGTGGCAATAACTTCCTAAAGGGGTCTACTTTTGATTCATTCAGACCTAGACATCTGTAATCCAATAGCCAAAGTCATTAGAAAAACTAATAGGACATTATCTTTCTCACGCTTAAAGTCTTTCCATTGGAAAGCAATAGATAGAAGATCTCCAATAGATAGAAGATCTCCATGGCTAGCAAACCTCTGTATTACTTGCCCCTTCCTTATGCCTCCAAATTATTCTTAACCCACAATCTTCCCTTCTCAATAAGCTTTAGTTATCAAGAGTTCTTTTAGATTTTGAGCCCACCAATTTGACCTCAGTGTTCTCACACATGTGCATGCAATAGTTTTCACAAGTTAACTTGCTTTTATATGTCAAGTCTTCTCAAGAAGGCTCAACTCACTCATTATCTAAATTATTAATCATTATTCTCTATTATAATAATGTAAACTCCTTGATCAAAAATCAAGGATAATAAATGCTAAATATAAGGCTATTTCCTTTAAAAATTTTATATCTTATAAAATGTAATAGGGATAATAGTTATACTTTAAAAACAAACATCATAAAAATATTTTAGTGTCATAATTTTACATCATGCAATATAGTAATACTTTATAAATGGTTGAAATTCATCAATATTATGATTGTTCTGGTTTGTTTTTATGCAAATTAATTAGGTTATCAAAATTTATACTTTTAGCTATTTCATTTCCAATCAATAAAATTGAAACTAATGCCAGTTGCTCTTAGCAAATGCTGTATCACACATTATCTCTAATAATTTTTAAATTCAAGAAGGATCATTCTGTTGTTGAAATTGATACTTGAACTAGATAGATGTATTTTATATACTGTGACAACTTTTAGTGCATCTAGAGCTGATTATTCTCACAAAATACATTTTTTAAAAAGATTTGGTTCCTCATAAAAATCAGTTTCATATAAGTTTGAATTTAATTTTGAATGTAAATCATATGACATTTTGATTTTTGCTATGCCATTTTCTATAACTTTTGGAAGTCATACAAGAAACAGTACAAGCTTTATAGTTTGTATATAACTCAAAATATATGTTTATATATTCTACAGGTGTATCTTCAGCTACAAGAAAATATTAATTTCGAAATCAGCTTCAGAAGCTTCAAATAAAAATATTCTTTTCCATTGAATGTGATGATCTTTATATATAACTTCTGCTTCTAAGTCTGTGATATTTGCTTTGAAATGTGACAGAAGTTTTCAAAAGTAGAGATTATAAACTTTTTGAAGATTTCTAATAATTTACTGACATGCTTTATTTAAATGTCTACATGTACACTTGCATTTTGTCATAATTTAACTGATGAAGTTACTGCCTAATGGCTGTAAGTTCCTCTCTGAGACTCAGTGCAGACTTAACATTTGTGCAGATACCACAAGGGAGATTCTGAAGGTGGCTGAGCAAGGCCCTAGCATCAGGACCCTATTACCAAAGGTCCTGGAGATGCCCCCATGCCCTCATTTCTGTGGTCACTGCTACCATTGTTCGTGCTTCAGCTCTTGCCACCATGCTTAGGACTGCCCATCTTGACTCAAGTCCTGGCCTGGCCATCCCCTTGGGAATCCTCAGTTCCCCAGGATTGCCCCAGGAATGGGAATGCATACCAGGCAGTCAGGCCAACTGGCTCATGGATCTGAGGCTGCATTGTGCACTGCCACCCCAAATCTCCTCTGGTCACGCACATATTCCATGATGCATGGGACTTCACTTATAAACACAGGATCAAAGATAAAATTATTAAGAATTTCAAAATGGCTACAGCAGAGCAGTGAAACAAACATTGGGGTAGCTCGCCCATGAAGCTGGACCTGCTCTGCTGGATCTCCCGGGTGGACTTTGTGGATCCTGCCATGGAATGTGTGGTGAGCCACTGGTAACTGAGAGTAGATCTTCTCTTGAGATGTAGATTAAAGAGGGTAGGATTTGAGAGTGGTGCTTTAGAGACAGTTCCTTTTTCCTAGTGTTGTGGCTTTAAGGAAAAAGTTCAGAATTTATACATAGAACATGGGGTTATAGTCACAATACTGAAGAGCTATGGTACACCAGACCTAGTTTTTCTTAATTGAAAGTGAGAGTTTGAATTTGCTGGTATACACAGTCCATCTAGTATTCTGATAAAGAGTTAAGAGCATGGAAAAATTTTTAGGGTCAGGAAAACTTGTGGTTTTGCCACTTATCGGCTTTTGACCTCAAGCTCCATAGGGGTAATATAGCAGAAATAATAACTATTTTATAATACTCTTGAAAAAATTAAAAGAGATTATTGCTAAAGTGCTTGAACACAGTAAGTTCTCAGTAAATGGTAATTACTACAGTTATGTTAAATCACTAGGGCCTTTCCAGGTGCAAAGGAAGAAGAAATGGACCCTCATACTTTCTGCTCATTGATATATAAATTACAAGTACATAGCCTTCTTTTATATTGCCAAAAACAAGTCTAGAAAATTCTGTAAGATTTTAGCAAAATGTTTATCCAGTAGAGTACTTTAAATTTATTTAAATATGGTATATTAGTCAGCCAAAGGAGTGCTGATGCAAAATATCAGAAATCTGTTAGCTTTTATAAGAAGGTATTTATTTGGGGTAGAAGCTTACAGTTACCATGCCATAAAATGTAAATTAATTCCCTCATCAAAGTCTTGCCACGTACTGGAGCAAGATGGCTGCCAACTTCTCTAAGGGTTCAGGCTTCCTCTCCCTCTTAAGGCTCTGTGGTCCCAACATCTTCCAGAATCAGTTGTAGGCTGTGATAAGTCTCATTTCCTTTCCAGGGCTCATTTTTCTCTTGGCTCAGCTGCTCTGCTTTCTCTACAAGGCCAGCCGTAAATTATCAGGCAAATGACTCCTCTCTCTTTCCAGGGCCTCTGCTGTGTCTAATGGAGCCTTCTCTATTTCCTCATATATCTGCTTCTCTATATATTTACTTCCCAGGGCTCCAGGATCAAAACTCCAATTAACTCTTCTGCTTGTTTCCTCTGTGAGTCCCCGCCCACCAAGAGGTGAGGACTCAACATCCTATTACTGTGGCCCAATCAAAACCTTAATCATTATTTAATCAAGTAAAAGCGAAACCTCTGGATCCAATACAATCTAATACACCCAGAGGAACAGACCAATTTACAAACATAATACAATATCTATTTTTGGAATCATAAATAATACCAAACTGATACATATGGCATTATCTATTTTATCAGATTTTCAAACTTGGCTTAACATTGGGATCATCTGGAGGACTTTAAAATAAATCTATCTGCTTGATTACCTCCCCCCCCCACCCCAAGGATTATGATATTATCAGTTTTTGGATTGGTCTGACCATTGGGAATTTTTTAAACTCTCCAAGTTGCTCTTATTAAAAAAATAATTGAAAATAAATGCCGTGTATGAATTTTGAAACCAAAGAAAATGCAACTCAACTTTCCATTTTAAAATCAGATCTTCCCCTTCCCATTGACATTTTCCAATGTATAAGCACTATAATTTGAGAAGAAATGACAAGACACTAAACTAAATATTTTTGATGGCAGGTGATGGAAAGAATGGAGAATGGATGTTTTTTATAAGGGAACAATTTCCTGTGCTGGTCATTAAAGACAGAAAGATAGGCTATGTCATGCATGCAGTATGCAGACATGCACACATAACTACATAAAGAGAGAGTGAAAAGAATTATGTTTGTACCACCAATGGCCAAAAAGAATTATAATAATAAAATGGCAGTGTTCACATCACAAAGACCAAATATGCTGCCAGAGTGTCTGACCGCCATAATTGCTCAATAAATTTTGTTCAGTGAACAGACTTATTTGTGGAATCCAAGATAACTTGATTTAGCTTAACTATGAAATTTGTAAAACTCACATTTTATGGTCAGAAATAAAATTAAGTGGACAAAGAAACTATAATAATTCACTGGTATTTTCGTGTACAAACACATTTTCTTAAATCTCTCACAAAAAACCTGTTTCCATTACTTTTTATTTTATATTCATTCATACATACACAAGTATACATGCACACGTACACATCTGTAAATGAATGCTTTATTTATTTTTACTTTTACCATTTTACTTCAGTGAAGTTACCAAATTGTTAGAAACTCTCTGGTTTGCCTTATCTTTTATAATTGTTCATTGACTCTTATATAAAGAGGTGAACTGAAATCAAGGAAAAACTACATGTATATATTTTGTTTACAGATTCAATTTTTTAAGAGTAAAGTGCACATTATGCTTAGGTAAATCTATTCCAGTTTAAGAAAATACTCTTCTTAAGTTAACATTTTGGAGTAAAAGTTGTTCCTTTGCATGTCAAATATCTCACCATTGTATGACAACGGTAGTACAGTTCTGGAAATAAGCTAAAAACTTTAGGTGCACACTGAGGTTTCTTTATAGAAAGTAAATTCTTCCAAAAGCAAGAAGTTGTTTAATCTCAAAGAGATAAGCCATTGATATATTTGCTGATAAGTATAATAACTTAGCTTTGCATATATTTGTATTTCCAAAATAAAGAGGTTAACTGTGTTTAATATCAAATGAGCAGGTGTTCTGTGTAGCATGCTACAGCTTGAGATTTTGTGCTATTTAATGATAAGCCTATTTATAATCTCTTTTATATTTTTCAGTCATGCTTATTTGAACTTGTAATTACAACTTTTCTTTTTTCTGTCACAGTAATTTAATTTTTAATTGAATTTTACTTTATTAACTAAAATGTAGCTCAAAAGGGGAATTTTACAAACAATTGGAATCCATCTTTTATTTATAGTTTTGTCAATTATAAACTGAAGTTTCATTTTTCGAGTAGTGGTTAATCAGTCCTTTTCCCACTTCCATTTTATTTCCTATGTATAATGGCCCAAGAAAAATTTATTTCTCCATGGAGAAGTATCTAAAGCTATTCCAAAGAGAAATGTTGGGTTGGCAGCTTTCTAGGGAAATGTGCATTTCTCTGCTGATTTTTTCTTGGCTTTTTTTTTTTTTTTTGCTGAACATAGCACTGACTGTTATTTGTTTCATAGACTTTTCATGTTGAACTTGAGAAAATGAACTGAAAGGACTTTAATAAGAGAGGGGATTGGTTTACAGAAGTTAGATGATAAGTGTTTTAATCCTTTAAATCTATACCTCAGAATCAACTCACAGAGATTATACAATTATCTTTTTTTTATCCACCCCCACCTCTTGTGGCTTTTTGTGTGCTCTCTGCTCTCTGTGTCCATTCACTGCATGCTCTTCTGTGTTTTTGCTTGTCTCCCTTTTTTTTTTTCTGTTGTGTTATCTTGCTGAGTCAGCTCTCCATGGCGCTTGCAGGCTGGGTGGCTTCTGCAGCATGCGGGTCAGCCTGCCTTCACGAGGAGGCCCCGGCATGCGAACGCAGGGCCTCCCATATGGTAGACGGGAGTCCAACTGACTGAGTCACAGCCGCTTCCCTCCACAATTAAGTTTTAAACACTCTTAGATAGGCCTACAAAATTAAATTTAAATCAAAGAGCTCAAAAGAGCTTCCTACTGGAGCTCTAACTCCTGTGGTGGTTTGAATTTGTATGGACTCAAGAGAAGCAAGTTCTTAAATTAATCCATTTCCGTGGGTGTGAACCCATTATAAGTAACTGTTAATGAGATTACTTCCATTAAGTTGGCCCATCTCAATCAGGATGGGTCTTAATCATTTTGCTGGAGTGCTTTATAAGCAGAATGAAATTCAGAAAGAAAGAAAGAAAGCCATGGGAAGCAAGAAACTGAACTTCAACAAAACCCAGAATTGAAGGTAGAAACCAGGAAATGTCACCATATACCTTGCCATGTGACTAGTTAGAGACCAAAGATTGTCAGTAGCCAACCCCAGAATGCCACAATATTTGAGTAGAAAACATTGCCTTAATGATGCCTTCACTTGGACTTTCTTTCAGCTTCAAAACTGTGAGCAAATTCCCATTGTTTAACCCAAGCTATTTCATGGTATTTGCTTGAGATTTTGGTTCCAAGCAGAATGGGTTACTGCTGCTGCTGCAAATACCAAAATTGTGAAACAACTTTGGAATTAATTAATTTGCAGAGGCTGGAAGAACTAAATGCTTTGTAAAAAATGCCAAGACTGTTTGAAGAGACCATTGTTAGAAATATGGATGCCAAAGGTATTTTTAATGAGACCTTAGAAGGAAATGATGGGTATGTAATTGGAAATTGGAAGAAAGCCAATTCTCTTTGTTTGAAAGTGGCAAAGAACTAGGCAAATTGAGTTCTGAGTCAGATGGAAGGCAAAACTTGATAGCAAAGAACTTGGATATTTAACTGGGGAAATTTCAAAGCTAAGTCTGGAAAGGGTTTTCAGCCTAGTGTGGCAGATAGATCTTAAAGGACAAAGCAATATATCGATATTAGTGGTTGTTACTATAGCAGTGCTAGCTCTTTCTGTCTATGTAAATATTTAAATGGGATTAGCCATAGAGGTTAAAACTATCTGGTTGTCCCACATATTAACACAAACTGGGTCTCGGATACATAGTTGTATTTAATGTTTTATAATCTCCTAGCCTTTCCAGTCCAGTACTTTTTGAGAAATCTTTGTCTTCATATGAGGGCTTTTGTTGTTTGGTTTTATGTGTGTGTTTTTGTGGGTATTTGCCTCCTTCCACCCCTGAGCTTTGCAGGTAGACAGATGTGATTCAAAACTAAGTTTCTAAGGTGTTTATTTTAGTGGAGTCATTGGTTTGCAGTAGTAAGTCACACTTAGCCACTAAAGGGGGAGATGGAGGTCATCCATGAGGCAAGCTAAAGTTAAGTCATTAGAGGAATCCCTTAATTGGAAATTTTAGCTTTGCATTTTGTTGCTCTATTTCCCTGAAAATAGCCTGGAGATGCTCCTGATTTGTCCATCTACTGCTTTGATTCCTTAGATCCCAACCATTCTTTCACTTTAAGAAAAAACAAGTAATTGTTGCAGAGGTCTGTATTTTGCAGCTGCCCTTTTGTAAGAAGCACTTTTCCCAAACAAAACAATTTTTAAAAAAAGCTATGTCTGGAAAGTGCAGCCTAGCTTCTCCTTGCAGTTTATAGTAAAATGAGTGTGGAAAGGGATAAGCTGAGAAGTGAACCCTTGGGCACAAAGGAACCATTTGGAAATGTAAGGGTTTAACTTAACACTGAAAGGAACCAGTCATCCATTTCAGTGGAAGACAAGATATAAAAGCAGTTATGCAGAAAAGATCTGTGGAAGGCTCTATTTCTGATTGTTTGGACCACATGCAAAGCTCACAAGTTTTTTGCATAATTTGAATAAAGGGAAGCACTGCTAGCCTGGACTAAAAGGGACAGAAGGGACAAACTAAAGGAAGAATCACTTCAAGAGCAGAACCATGGAAACAGAGCTCTGAACAGAAATGTCTCCTCGGGCCAAGAAAGTAGGCCTACCCATGTGTGGAAAGGATGTACCAGCGCTTGGAGACAGCAGGCCTTCCCCAACATGTTGTTTTGGAGATGGTGGGACCTGTGCCCCAGCATTCATGGAAAGCCTGGCTACCACTCCAATTCTTGAAAAGGGTGGTGCAGTAGGGCCTGTGGCCTGGGAATTGCAAGACCCTGGCTGCCATCATGCTGCTTGGAGAGGGTAGAGTGTTTACCCCAGTGTCCAGGGAGAGAATGGCCATTGCATAAGCACTTGGAAGGGATGGAAATATTGTTCCATGATGCCTGGAGGACAAACCATAGATTCATAGATGACCCTCAGACCTTGAAATAATGGAGTTTTCCCTGCTGGCTATCAGTATTGTCTGGAACCTGTGATCCCTGTTTTCCTTGCAATTTCTCCTTTCTGGAATGGATATCTTTATCTTACGTCTGTCCCTCCATTGTATATTGGAGGTAAATAACTTGTTCTCTAGGTTTCACTGGTCCACAGACAGAGGGAAATTGTGTCTCAGGACTGACCACACCTGGAATAACCCATTTTACTCAATTTTGCTAACATCATCTGGATTAAGTATGCAGGTTCTGTAACTTCCACAAAGGATCTGGTGCAATATTCGCAATGAGCAAAATTTGAATGTTCTATATTAGGTTATGAACTCCTTGAAGGAAGATACGGTATTTCATTCATTTTTCTATCACTTGTACTTAGGAAAACTTCAAGACAGTAGTAGATATTCAATAGAGGTTTGCTGAAGAAAGAAAAGATGAATCAATGGTTCATAAGTGAGTAACTTTGGAGTACCTGGAGATAGGTGTGATTATCTTTCACACATTCGACTTAAAAAAGTATTAGTGCAAGGAGGAAGGGTGTAGAAGTAAACAAATATATCTACATTGATTTGCTTATTTATTTGTATAATAGTGTACAAATAAAGATCTGAGGTATATCAAATGATCAGATGAATGAGCTAGTTGAGAGAAATCTGCAAGTGGAAACAATATTCAGAGCTCAGTCTCAGTAACAAAGATAACATGACATTCCAAATAGAAAGCGAATGTTCGCTGGAACAGAAGATTAAAGAAACTGAAAAAGTATAAAATGGAGAGAGAAAAACTAAATGGTCAAATATTTGAAGACATGAAGTTTAAAATGAGTCAGCAACAAAATGATCACTATTGTTTGAAGAAAATAATAAATTTATATCCAGTCTTTGTTTTTTAATCTTGGGTTATCTATATTATTTGTGCTTATAAGTAGGGCTCACATAATTTTTAATGCTCCTTGGATAAATCAATCTCTTATTCTGAAAACACAATACTCATCAATATTTTGAGTGCCGTCTACTTAGATTTTCTTATAATCCAAATGTGACATAAGTGACTTGTTTTCAGACAGAATTGTATTTAGTTAAGGCAATATTCTGTGTTGAATGCAATTTATCTAGTGTTATCACATTTTGACACAATCTTGGCAGCAGTGGATTGACAGGGGTCACTAAGTCGAGATGTCTATTTATAGCAAGGCATGGAGATGTTTTCATTTGTTTTAGTTGAAGATTTTTACTAAGAAAAGTGAAGAGTGATTTCATCATGACACAATCTACATCATGATGAAACCTTTCCATATTTTGAAATTCAGCTACTATGAACAGAACCTCACAGAACCACCACGATAGAGTGGTGTTATGCTATCAGTGCCAACGTCTTCTCAGAGGAGCAATAAGTATTTCCTAATATTCTCTATCTCTATTTTCATCCGAATTCCTTTTCTTGGATTATTCAGTGTGCTAGATATTGTTCTTGTGCTGTGGTATCCTTGGTCACTAACAGTCTGCATGGAAGGCTGTATTTGTAGATACGTCAAAGCTCTAACTACCATGCTTTCTTCTTACACTTTCCTCATATGTTAAGTATAGTTTCTATCCATTTTATTGTCAACGTGTTGCCAGTTGCTCTACAGGATTCCTTCCTCTATGTACATATTATTTCTGAAATAATTTCTCTGTATGTTTGAGGGTGTGTCGAATCTGAGTGTCTTGTTCCCCTCAACTGCTATGCTATAGTGTGAAAGTGAAACAGAGAAAGTTATTTATTTTTTATTTAACAATGGTTACAACAATTCCTAATTCTTTTAAAAATAAAATATAGCATAACCATTGGACAGAACATAGTTGCCCTGACATATCCTACATTGAACATTTAAATATCATCTCACAAAAGATCTTTATTTTATGTCCTCTTTGTGTAGGATATACTTTTCCTACAGCCTGAATGGCAGCTACCTAAGCTGTAAGCAAGGTAACCAGGAAGTATTGATTCTTCTATAATTGTAATCATCTTTGACTGATGGAAGTGCCACAATATGATGTATGAAGGCACAGGTCTTTTGTGGAGAAGGTGGACTTGTATACTGTGTGGACTTTTAAAGAATATAAAACTAAAGGTGGGGAAGTAGACATGGTTCAACTGATAGAACATCCATCTGCCATATGGAGGGTCCAGGGTTCTATCCCTAGGGTCCAGGGTTCGATCCCCAGGACCCCCTGATCCGCGTGGTGAGCTGGCCTACACGCAGTGCTGATGCGCGCAAGGAGTGCTGTGCCACGCAGGGATGCCCCCACATAGGGGTGCCCCATGCGCAAGGAGCGCACCCTGTAAGGAGAGTCACCCCACGTGAAAAAAGTTCAGACCATCCGGGAGTGGCGCTCCACATACCGAGAGCTGACGCAGCAAGATGACGCAACAAAAAAAAGAGACACAGTTTCCCAGTACTGCGGGATAAAGCAAGCGGATGCAGAACACACAGCGAATGGACACAGAGAGCAGACAATGGGGGAAGGGGAGAGAAATAAATAAAATCAATCTTAAAAAAAAACAAAACTAAAGTTGGGGGGAAGAAAATGAGTTACAGGTGATAACTGAAATATGTAGATAATATGGAAAGGAAGGTGGTAGAGGAAAATGGGAATGGGCAAAGAAAAGGGAATCTTTAGGTTTTAATTAACTTATGTTAAATGTAAAATGTCCTTTAGCTTTGTGGGAGATAAAATGCTTGTGATAGGTAGACTAGCTTTGTGATTGCAGAGAACATTGCTGCTTAAGAAGAAAAGCCTTCTTTAAATCCTTGGTTTTCCCTAGGTGAATCATACTGGATATATATTAATGAATAAGTTAAATTTTTAGGCTATGTGTCTGTTTTTTTCAGTTATCTTAGGAGAAACCAGCAATCCATGAAGAATGTCCTTTTACTACCTACATTTCTTATAATAATATTTCAAACCTTTCCATGTTGCTTATGTTGCCATGAGAGCAACTTCCTCATAAACTCGGTATTTCAAACTAGCTTTTCTGTGAGGATATATAACCCCCTACAAACATATCCACATATCCACAAAGAAAAGGCTTCCTTAGTTTTTACAGTTGTTTTTCGTTGGATTTTGTAAAAATTACACAATAATAACACATGTTTAATATAAGAAGGGATAATGCCTCCCATTTAAAATGGAGTATTTTGGTTGTATATCATCAAGTCTGTAAACTATTAAAGTACTTTAGAATTTGCCTTTTTAAACAATCATTACTTTCTATGATTATGTTTGAATAGACCCTAGACAGCAAAATACATGCTGAAAGTCATTTGGAACTTGTTTATATAATATAAGAAGCAAAGGATTAACATGGTTTGAGAGAATGGGTATTTCTGTTCATTTTATGAGGCACTCTAGAGTGAAGTCTTTCTGTTTTCAGTCTGAACTGATTTGAACTCTCTTTGGTCAATCTGTGAGATTTTTAGTGACTTAGAGTTTGTTTGGAATTTTATGATTCAGGGCTGTTAAGATCCTCAGTATCGTTTTCCTAGAGCATGATTTACCTATGCAATTTTTTAAAATGTAGATACTAATGTAGGTCAGACTCAGATGGGTAATTTTTGACCCTTGTAACACAAGTCCAAATCATAATTTCTATATGTTATTGCATTTTGATTCATCTACCCTCTAATCAAAACAGCACCCAGTGGTCCTTGCCCAAAGGCAACTCATCTTCTTGACAGTCTCATTTCCATTTATATATTATCATCCTTCTCTCTGGAAACTTTATCATTATCTTCGACATCTCCCCCTCCCTCACCCTGAGTCAGCTGTCAACTTGTGAAGTTTCTCTCTCTGCCAGGTTTCACACATCTGTTCTACTGGTTTTCAGTACTGGTAACCCAAAGGAGAACCTTATTATGTTTTGCCTGGCCTACTCTAGCCCATTTAATTTATCCTTCTGACAATAGCCAAATTAAATTTCCTAAAGTTCAGCTTATATTTTATTAGATCCTGATTCAAAAAATTTAAAGGTCTTCCTTCCTTGTTACATTGTATTTAGCCCTCACAATATATCTCCAACTTTACTTTCAACCTCGTGTTTACTACAGCACTATCAATTTCTTATACTTCAAGCCATTTAAATGACTGAGTATCCTAATATGTTCAGAATCTTTAACTTTCTTCTTACTGCTTTTTTTCCTAAAGTGCCTTTTCCCCCCTCTTATTCTCTCTCCTTATCATCATTTTCAACCCTAACAAGGTTCTCAAACTATTAAGGGTAACCTAAAATATTACATACTCTAGAAGCATATCACTTATACTCAAGATGCATTTGGTCTGTGGATCTTTTAACTCCCCAGCACGGCTGATGATATTTCTCTTTGCTATTTACTTTATTCTTTCCTTATTATATTTTACTTTATTTTGAACTTGTTTACTCCAAGACTTTCTGTCTCTTTCATAAGAAGGAAGTAAACTCCTCATGGGACTCTTTGGATATGATGCAATCATTTCGCATGTAGTAGAATCTCAACATTTTTTTTCTAACCATGTGAGATGCTTCTATCTATTTATTTTTCCTTGACAGAAACATCAACCAATATATGTCATATAATTTTCTTTTATCATAAATTGTCAGTTTCTTGTCACTTTGATTCAGAGGAAAAGATAAATGGCTTACATTCAGAACCTATTTAACATTAGGTTAATTTGGCTTCTATAGAAAAATCTATCTGTGCTACAAAATGGCAAACTTTCATATCTCTACTTGCAAAATTACTTCTAAATAACTTTAAATGGAAAATCAATGAAAATAATATGGTGTTTCCACAAAGGATAAATGATAGTAATCGCTCATGATTTTCCAAGGGGAAAAGAGCATTTAGGAAACTCATCTTCTCACAGTATTTATGGTAGACATGAGCTGAATACAGGTCATGAAACTGATCAGACAACACTTCTTTATGAAATACTGCAGCTGCGATATTTACTTTTTTTCTTTCTTGGTAAAATCCACATTCTAATTAAAGGTTTATTTTTTAGTGTGCTACTCATAATACCTGAGGTTTAGATTTTAGAACTTAGAAAACTGGAACTCAGAGACATTACCAGATATTATGTGCAGTTTGAGTCTTTTGTGGGCCCCAGAAAATCCTCTTCTTAAAGCCAATTCATTCCTGTGCATGGGAATCTATTGTAGAATGGACCTTTCGATTAGATTCAGTGAAGAGATCTTTCTTTTGATTAGATCATGTGAATAGGGTATAACCTAGGGTAGGTCTTAATTCTCTTACTGGAGTCCTTTATAAACAGAAGAATAAAAAGTTGCAGGCACAGAAAGAAGACCACAGAGACAGAAAGGAACATAGATGATAAGAGAGAAAGCTCTGGAAGCTGAGGAAGTCACTTTTGCCAGAAGCTGAAAGCAATGAGTCCCAGAGGGTGGGGAGAGATGAGCAGCTACACCAAGTGCCTGATTGCCCACAGCTACAGTCTGGTGAGAAAGCATCTCTGATAATGCCTTATTTGGATACTTCCATGGCTTCAGAACTATAAGCTTTTAACCTAATAAATTCCCACTGCAAAAACCAACCATTTCTGCTATATTACCTTGCAGGCTTTAACAGATGAAAACATCACAGAAATAAATAATATCAGAACTAAGTCTTAAACCCATACTTTCTGTTTAAAAAATGCATACTTATTCTACATCACTCTGATGCTTTTCTGTGCAAGCCAAAATAATTTATCAGAAAGTAAAACTAATTATTGACATTAACTTTCCAATTTTCTACTGGAATGTGCTTTTGATACAGATAAACTTCTCTGTCTAATAATTTGAGACTTCATTTCTTCCCATTCTACATTACCACATTCATTGATTCCCTTTTTCACAGAATGTTTATTGATCATTTCCTATATGCCAGGCACAGCACTGGGTTCAAGATGGAATTTGGAACAATGCAGATTACAAGGAAGGCAAAGAATAATTAGTTCTATTTCTGGCACTATGGGTAACATACCCAATGAAAACAATAAAATGCAGGATAAATATTTTTAAAAATATATTTTAAATTCCACATTTAATGGGAATAGTCATAAAGTAAGAATTAAGCATTGGCCCAAAAAAGAGTGAAAATGAGACACCAAAAAATAAATGTCCTCTCAGCTAGCTCCCATTTTGAACATCTCTGGGGTCTGATGACTTTGAGATTTCATTTTGATGTATCCATTGGACATGTAGGCTGTAGAAAGCCAAGAGAGTGAGCCTTACAGCAGTGTTACCAAAAGGTTACATCAGAATAAGTATAAATTAGAAATAAAATAAACACTTATAAGGAGGCATTAAAAAAATGCCTATTTCTAATTTGGTAGAGAAAAAGTAAAACTCTCACATGAACACTTAAAACCAAAACATAATCCTTCCATGGGTTTGCAGCAACAGTGCTTACTACCAGTGTCACTCAGGAACCAGAAAAGTGCAAATTAAAATAAAATAACATTTCACAGCCTTTAGATTGGCAAAACTTAAAACTGTTAACAACAAGTGATGACATTAACATGACAAGATGGAACATTTACAAACTGAAAGACCAAAAGTTGGAATAGTTGCTTTGGAGAGCATATTCCATGACACAGCAGTCCTGTATCTAGGAATAGATCCCTGAAAAAACTTTATGTATGTGAGTAAGGAAACTTAAATTAAAATATTTTTGCACTACTATTAATAGGAGATAAAACTAAAACAGAAATGACCCATCTCTTTATCAGAAGAAATAAATAAATTAACAGTTGTTTAAACACACAATGGAACATATATAACAAAGAAACTAAACATAGAAAAGATTATATATATACACACAGGGTTAAATCTCAAAAATAAAATATGGAGGGAGGAAAAGGAAGTCAACAAAGGGCACACAAAGTGTATGTTTCATGTAAAAGAATGTATTGTTTATGGACACATATATATGAAATCAAAGTATAAAATACACTAAAGATTTACACACAACAAATTTAGGACTGGAAAAATAACGAGAGGAAAAGGATGGAAAATGAGGCTTAAGGTATATCTATAGGGCATAGTTTCCCTATAAAATGAAAAATCTGATGCGAAGAAGACAAAATATTACCATATGCTAATATTCTTATTATGATGCTTTCTGAATATTTGAAATATATTATTATTAAATGTGAAATCATGAAAGAAAATTCTGTAACTGGAACTCAACAAGTTGACAGTTAAAAAAAATCATTCCAAATAATGCAGTACAAATATGAGTTAAAATTTAACTACCACTTATAGTTTTAAAATATTAGATATAGGTGGGGTTTTCTTTACTGTATGAAAGTAATTATTAAAATATTATAGGGAGATGGTGGGAAGATGGTGTTGGAGTAGGCATACAAGTTTCAACTTTCTCACAAAAACAACAGAGAAAGAGTCAAAAGCTGACTGAGGGACCTGCTTTGGGGTCAGTAGACTATGACAGTGCTTCTCAACTCCCAGGAGGGTGAGAGACAGAGAGATGAAGAACCCGAAACAACAAACTGTGAGTTACTAAACTTGCAGGAAGGGCTTACTTCCCCAACCCTGACATATTAAACTGGGGGGGGGGGGGGGGGAGGGTGTGTAAAACCCCTGGCTCATGCAGCAGACTGAGAAGGGAGCACATGGTTCCCTCCCTGTCAGCAGTTAGAATGGAAAAGAGAGGTAGAAAGGTGTGCCAATGAGTGCCATCTGCTGCCCAGCCTGGAAAGTACATTGGCAAAATGGCAATTGCGTCCCTAACTTCTGGGAGATAATCTGCACCCCATTTAAGAGTCTCTGGAATGACTTTGATAAGTTAAACTGGGCAACTTTAAAGACTTAAGATAAGTTGAAACAAATATCAAAGAGGAGCTGTGAAAAAATAACAATAAGCAAGAGAGAAAAATTAGCCATTAGTAAAAATGTACCACTATATTCAGGTGCCTAGACATCAGCAAAAAATTACAGGTCACACTAGGAAACAGGAAGACATGGCCCAGCCAAAGGAACAAACCAAATATCCTGAAGAGATACAGAATTTAAAATAATTAATCAATGATAATCACGTAACTCTTGTAAATCTATTTAAAGAACTGAAAGAAGATATGACTAAAGAGATAAAAAATATTAAGAAGACACTGGGTGAGCATAAAGAACAATTAAAATCTGTAAAGAAAAGTAACAGACATTATGGGAATGAAAGACATGATGGATGAGATTAAAAATATACTAGAAGCATATAAGAGCAGATTAGAATTGCTTGAAGACAAAATTAATAATTTCAAAGACTGAGCAACTGAACTGGAAAAGACAGGAAAACAGAAAAAGAAGAGAATGGGAAAAATAAAACAGGGTCTCAAGAAACTGAATGATAATGTAAAATGCAGAAACATACACATTATCATTGTCCCAGAAGGAGAAAAGGGAAAAGGGGCAGAAAGAATATTTGAGAAAACAATGACTGAAAACTTCCCATGCTTATGACAGACATAAATATTAATATTCAAGAAGGACAACAAACCCCAAATAGAATAAATCCAAATAGACCTACCCCAAGACACCTACTATGCAGAATGACAAATATCAGAGATAAAGAGAAGATTCTGAAAACAGCAGGAGAAAAGAAAAGCTCACTGTATCAGGCAGCCAAAGGGGTGCTAATGCAAAATACCAGGAATCTGTTGGCTTTTATGAAGGGTATTTATTTCGGGTAGAAGCTTACAGTTACCAGGCCATAAAGCATAAGTTACTTCCCTCACCAAAGCTTGTTGCCATGTGTTGGAGCAAGATGGTAGTTGAAGTCCACAAAGTTCAAACCTTCTTTTTCCTCTGAAGTCCCAGCTTCTTCCAATATCAGCTGTAGGCTGGGATAAGTCTTGTTTCTCTCCCAGGGCTCATTCCTCTCTGGGCTCAGCTGCCCTGTTCTCTCCACAAGGTCAGCTGTAGACTACCAGGTTCTCTCTCTTCCTGGGCCTCTGCTGTGCCTATGGAGCCATCTCTCTTCCTCTGTGTCTTCTCCTGCATGTTTACTTCCAGGGGCTCCAAATAAAAAAACTCCAAATAACTCATCTGCTGCTTAGTTTCCTCTGTGATTCCCCACCTAGCAAGTGGTGGGAGACTCAGTGTCCCACTGACATGGCCCAACCCAAGCCCTAATTGCAACTCAATCAAGTAAAAGTGAAACTTCTGAATCCAGTACAATCTAATATGCCCAGAGGAACTGACCAGTTCACAAACATAATCCAATATCTATTTTTGGAATTCATAAACAATATCAAACTGCTACAATCATACACAAGAGAACCTCAATAAGATTAAGTGCCAGAAGCAGCTGTGGCTCAATCAGATGAGCTCCTGTCTACCATATGTCTACTGCATCCTGGGACCTCCTTGTAAAGGCAGTCTTGCCTGCATGCTGCAGAGCACCGCCTGGCCCACAGACACTGCTGAGAGCCAACTCAGCAAGGTGATGCAACAAAAAGAAGGGAAACAAGTGAGAACACAGAAGAGCCCACAATGAATGGACACAGAGAGCAGACAGCAAGCAAGCCACAAGGCGGGGAGGGGAAATAAAATAAATATAGATGCAGAAGAACATACAGTGAGTGGACACAGAGAGCAGACAGCATGCAAAAAGCCACAAAGGGGGGGGGGGATTAAAAAAAAATTTAAGTGCCCACCTTTCATTAGAAACCATGAAGGAGAGAAGAAAATGTATGATGTATTTAAGGTACTGAAAGAGAAAAACTGCCAGCCAAGTATTCTGTATCTGGCAAAGCTGTCCTTTGAAAATGAAGGGGAGTTCAAAGTATTCACAGAAAAAAACTGATAGAATATGTTACTAAAATATCAGAATTATAAGAGATATTAAGGGAACTGCTGCAGCTTGAAAGGAAAAAATAAGGGCAAGAGACATGGAAAAGAGTGTAGAAATGAAGATTATTAGAAAGGGTAAATGAAAAGGTAAAAAAGATAGCCAATAGTATGATATAACAACAGAAAGCCAAAGTCAAAATGGATAAAGTAAGTAATGCCTTTTCAGTAATAATATTGAATGTTGATAGCTTGAACTCCTCAATAAGAAGACATAGACTGATAGAATGGATCAAATATATAAGCCATCTATATGTTGTCTACAAGAAACTCACCTCAGATGTAAGGACACAACCAGATTAAAAGTGAAAGGTTTGAAAAAGATATTCTATGCAAATTGTAACCAAAAAAGAGCTGGAGTAGCAATACTAATATCAGAAAAATTGATTTTAAATGCAAAACTGTTATAAGGGATGAAGAAGATCATTATATATTAATAAAAGGGACAATTCAGCAAGAAGAAATAACCATACTAAATATTTATACACCTACCCTGGGTGCCCCAGTACATGAGGCACACACTGGCAAAGCTGAAGGGAGAGCTAGGTGTCTCTATGATAATAGTTGGTGACTTCAATACATCACTCTCAGTATTGGATAGAACATCCAGACAGAGGATAAATTAAAAAACAGTGAGCTTGAATATTATGATAAATGAACTAGACCTAACAGACATCTATAGAGCATTGCACACCAAAACAGCAGCATATACATTTTTTTTCAAATGCCCATGGATCCTTCTCCAAGATAGACCATATGTTGGGTTATAAGGCAAGTCTCAATAAATTTAGAAAGTTTGAAATTATTCAGAACACTTTCTCTGATCATAATGGAATGAAGCTAGAAATCAGTAGTGGATGGAAAAGGGGAAAATTCATAATATATGGAGATTAAACAACAGAATTTTAAATAATCAGTGGGTCAAAGAAGAATCACAAGAATATCCAGCAAATATCTTGAGATGAATGAAAATGAGAATACCACATAATAAAACCTATGGGACATCCCAAAGGCAGGGCTGAGAGAGAAATTTATAGTCCTCAATGCTTACATTGAAAAAAGGAGAAAGAGCTAAAATTGAAGACCTAACTGCACAACTGGAGGATCTAGAAAAAGAACAGTAAACTAATCCCATACCAAGCTAAAGAAAAGAAATAGTAACAATCAAAGCAGAAATAAATGAAATAAAGAACAACAACAACAAAAACCCTGAAAATAGAAAACAATAGAGAAACAACAAAACCAAAATTTGGTACTTTGAGGAGATCAACAAAATTGACAACCATAGCTAGACTGACAAAGAATAAAAGAAAGAAGACATAAATAAATAGAGAAATGAGAGGGAGGATATTACCACTGACCCCACAGAAATAAGAGAGATCATAAGAGGATACTATGAACCAACGGTATACCAAAAAAAAAAAAAAAAAAAAAAACTAGAAAATGTAGACAAGATGAACCAATTCCTAGAAACATATAAACCACCTACACTGACCCTAGAAGAAATAGACCTCAACAAACCAATCACAAGTGAAGAGATTAACACAGTCATCAAAAACCTCCCAAAGCTGAAAATCTCAGGACCAGATGGCTTCACAGGTGAATTCTACCAATCATTGAAAGAATAGCAATCCTGCTCAATCTCTTCCAAAAAACTGAACCTGAAATGCCACCAACTCATACTATGAGGCCAACATCACCATACTACCTAAATCAGATAAAGATACCAAAAAAAAAAAAAAAGAAAATACAGACCAATATCTTTAATGAATATAGATGGAAAAATCCTCAACAAAATATTTGCAAACAGAATCCAAAACTACATTAAAATAATTATATACCACCATCAAGTGTGCTTTATTCCAGGTATGCAAGGGTGATTCAACACAAGAAAATCAATTAGTGTAATAATATACTTTGATAAATTGAAGAAGAAAATCATATGTCCCTCCTTATAGATGCAGTAAAGGCATTTGACAAAATACAGTACTGTTTCTTGATAGAAACACTCCAAAAGATAGGAATAGAAGGAAGCTTTCTCAATATGATAAAGTGCATATATGCATACATGAAAAACCTACAGCTAACATTGTATTCTATGGTGGCCTACTGAAACTTCCCTGATAAGATCAGAAACAAAATGATGATGTCCACTGTCATCATTATTATTCAGTATTGTACTTAAACTTTGAACTAGAGCAATTAGGTTAGACAAAGAAATAAAAGGCACCCAAATAGGAAAGGAAGAAGTAAAACTTTCACTCTTCAGTGATAATATGAGCGTATATCTAGAAAATCCTGAAAAATCTACAAAAAAAGCTTCTAGAATTAATAGACAAGTTCAACGAAGTGGTGTGATACAAGATTAATATGCAAAAATCAATAGTGTTTCTATACACCACTGATGTGCAATCTGAAGAGAAAATCAGAAAATTCTGTTTTCAATAGTGACTAAAACAACCAAATATTTAGGAATAATCTTAACCAAAGACATAGAGGATCTGTATTCAGAAAACTACAAAGCATTGCTAAAAGAAACTGAAGAAGACCTAAATAAATGGAAGCATATTATATATTGATTGATTGGAAGACTTAATATCATTAAGATGCTGGGCATTATATATCATGCCATAACCCACTGAATGGAGTGGGAGAGAGTGTAGACTACAATGTAAACTATAATCCATGTGGTTCAGCAGTGCTCCAAAATGTATTCACCAAATGCAATGACTGTGCCACATTGATAAAAGAAGCTGTTGATATGAGAGGAGTGGGGGTGGGGTGAGGGGTGGGGTACATGGGAACCTCTTTTATTTTTTAATGCAACATTTTTTGTGATCTAAGTGTCTTTAAAAAAAAAGGCAATTAAAAATAAAAAAGATGTTAGTTCTACCCAAACTGATTTACAGATTCAAGGCAATCCCAATAAAAGTTCCAATAGCTTTTTTTTTGCAGAAATTGAAAAGCCAATAATCAAATTTGTTTGGAAAGGTAAGGGGCCCCAAATAGCCAAAAATGTCTTTAAAAATAAGAATGAAATTGGAGGGCTCTCACTTTCCTGATTTTCAAGCCTATTACTTAACTGCAGTGTTAAAAACAGCCTGGCACTGGCATAAGGACAGACAGATTGACCAATGGAACCAAACTGAGAACTCATAAATCAACCCACACATCTATAGACAAGTGATTTTTGACAAGGCTGATAAACACATCCATCTGGGCCAGAACAGTCTAGTTAACAACTGATGCTGGAAGAAATGGATAACCATATCCAAAGGAAAGAAAGAAGACCTCTATCTTACACCTTATACAAAAATTAACTCAAAATGGATCAAGAACCTAAATATAAAAACAACAACGTTAAAAATTCTAGAAGAAAATGTAGGAAAACATCTTCAATTTTGTGGTAGGTGATAGTTTCTTAAATCTTATACCCAAAGCACACATAGCAAAAGAAAAAATAGATAAATGGGGCCTCCTCAAAATTCAACACTTTTTCACCTCACAGTGTTTGTCAAAAGGGTGAAAAAGCAGCCAAATCAATGGGAGAAAATATTTGGCAATCATACATCTGATAAGGCTCTAATACCCATGATAGATAAGGAGATCAAACAACCCAACAATAAAAAGACAAAGTATTTGATTAAAAAAGGGGCAAAAAATAGAAAGATTATTGTCCAAAGAAGAAATAAAAATGGTAAAGAAACACATGAAAAAATGTTCAATATCACTAGCAATTAGGGAAATGCATATCAAAACTGCAATGAGATATCATTTCACACTTTTTAGACTGGCCCCTATTAAAATTTCAGGAAACTGTAAATGTTGGCAAGAATGTGGAGAGATAGGAACACTTATTCACTGTTAGTGATAATATTGAATGGTACAACCACTGTGGAGGACTGTTCTGCACTTCCTAAGGAAGTGGAATATAGACTTGCCAAGGGACCCAGAAATACCATTGCTAGGTATATACCCAGAAGAACTGAGAGCAATGATATTAGTAGACATCTGCACACAGATGTTCATAGCATTATTCATGATAGCCAAAAGTTGGAAACAACCCAGGTGTCCATCAACTGATGAATGGATAAACAAATTGTGGAGTATATACACGATGGAATATTATGCAGCTGTAAGAAGAAATGAAATCGTGAACCATATGACAACATGGATGAACCTGAAGGACATTATGTTGGGTGAAGAAAGCCAGACACCAAAGGGCAAATACTTTATGATTGTGCTATTATGAACTAAATATATTATGTGAAATATATCTATAGGTAAAATTGCATATATAAGACCATTTTTAACTTGAAGTTGAAAAATATAGGTTAATACCACAAAATGTTAACATCAGACAGAAAAAAAAACAAAACAACACAAAGCCTTATACTAAGTGAAGGGAACCAGACACAAAGTACTACATATTGTATGATTCTATTTATATAAAATGTAAATATAAATCAATTTATAAAGATGAAATTAGATTAATGGTTATGTAGGGCTGAGGAAAGAATGTTAAGGGGTGTGGAGTCATTCTTTTCAGAGTAATGAAATTGTTCTAAAATTTTTGAGGTGACGAATGTACAACATTGTGATCATGCTAAAAGCCATTGACTATACACTTTGGGTAGATCACATATATGTGAATATATCTCAAAAAACTGCTTAATAAAAATAAATAATTGCACAAGAATAGCCAGAGATAGAGGCTATGTACAGGAAGGGAACATATAGAGATTGAAAGCTGAGGAATTTTGTTTGTCTGGTTTTTATTATTATTATTACTGAAATAATGAAAATAATAATAATTGGAGTGATGAACACACGACTAGGTAATTATACTAAATACCATTGACAGTATACTTTAGAGGAATTGTATGTTTTATTAATATGTACCGATACAATTGATTTGTTTAAAAGAATGCTATAAAACTTCATATTTCATAGTAACATTTAGAAGCAATCTCTGATGTCAGAAGTAAAATGATGTGCCTGCTGTCATCCCATCTATTTAATATTGTGTTGCAAGTTCTTAGCAGCATAATAGTAGGAACAATAAATGAAAGTTAGAGAGAATAGAAAGAAAGAAACAAAAGTTTTATTATATGCAGATAATCAGTTAGTTATCAACAACTACTCAACTAAGAGGAGAGTCAACTCAGGTTGAAGGTTATAAAATTATCATGCAAATAACAATAGTACAAAGAGGAGCAAGAACTTACTCTAAAATGCAATAAAAAAAATCCTATTCTCAAAAGCAACACTATTTTATAGTATCTAGGTACCAATCTAATAAAATATGTTCAAGAAATTCAATCTTCCAATTATAAAATATATCTGAAAGTTGTAAAATTGACCTAAATAAATAGAAAACTATTCTTCTGTCTTGAATGAAAAACAAATATTATTAAGGTGTCAGCTCCCTAAAAGTCTAGTCCCCAATAGGGTTTATCATGAAAAATGAATCTAAAATTTATATAAAACAAAATAAAATTCCAAAGCTCTAAGATACATCTGAAGAATAAATGGGTTATGAATGATGAGTATGAGAGGGAATGGAACTATGGCCTACAGTTGTTACACTATAATAATACCTGGTATAATGTGGTATTAGCACAGGCACAGCAAGCATCCTGAAGAAATAAAATGGAACTCTTGGAAATACACCCACATTTATATAGAACACTTGGCAAACGACAGAGATGACATTAAATAAACTGAATAACAGGATAGACAGATAATCCAATGTATCTATACCTTGAATGGATATCTACAGATAGAGGATAATATGTAGGTATTTTATTTTACAAATGCACAAAATATTTCCAAGTGAATTCAAGACCTAAATATGGAGACCATTAATAAGAAAATGTATGAGACTAATTTTATATTATTGGAGTATGAAAATAATTTTTGAATAAGAATAAAAAAACTATGCTTTACAAAGAGTAATTAATAAATTTGGCTACATCAAAATTATAAGTGCTCTGCAAACCAAAACCAAAATATGTTTAAAAAATGAGCTACCTGTTGGAAGAGACTATTTTTCCATTTTCATAATCACATATGACTATTTATTGAGAGTATATAAAAACCTTCATATTGATAAGAGAAAGACTGGTCATATAATAGCAAAAGGAACAAAGAATATGAACAGACAACAAAGGAAGAAAATTCAACGGTTAAAGAATATTTAAAATGTTCAGTCTCATGAATAATCAGGTTAATGCAATTCAATCCAACAATAAGATATAATTTCACATTCAGCAAATTTGTATAAATATAAAGCCCATTAACAGCAATATTGACAATAATGTGGGGAAATACTTCCATACAATGCTTGTTGGAGTGCTAATGCATACAACCTTATTGAAGGACAAATTTCTGTAATTTTTAGTAAAGCTGAAGAAGCAGAAATCCTTTTGTGTATTTATGAAGAGAATTCTAACTCACACATACCACATGCACACACAAACATGTTCAAAGAATCTCACTATAGTATAACATTAATAAAAACTAATGAAAATGCCCATCAGTAGAAAAATGGATAAATTGTGATGTGTTCATAAAATGGATTCAAATAGAGCAATTTTAATGAAACAAAGCTATATGTATAAACATGGATACATTTCATTAATATTATATTGACTAAAAAACAGCAAGTAGCAAATGATACAAGCAGTAAATATCGCATAAACATGCAGAGCAGTACCCAGTATCATTCAACATACATATTTAAAATGAATGAATATGGGTGGGAAATATACAAACCAATATCCAAATAGGAGTAACCTTCAGGGGTAATCTTAACAGCAAACTATTAACATTTATTAAATCATGGGTTTTTGGTTAAAATAGCACAGATAAACAAGGCACAATCAAATGAGTGTAAGGATTAGACCAGTACTAATAACTGAATCTTATAAAGAGCTTAATTACATCACTTCAAAAAACCAATCGGTTTTATAAACGGATTCATCTAATTAGCATAAATGACCATCTATTGTATGCTATGAAGGGAAAACCAGCTTCTCATTGCTAGCTTAAATTTCCTTACAGATTTATTATGTTTTTTACAGTTCATAGCTATGTCCTGTCTTTCTCTCCAAAGGGCGGGAAGGCTGAGAGGATGAACAGTACAATAGCTAGACAAGGACCAGGAGTATAAGAGAGGGAAAGCAATTATCAAAGGTTTTAATAACACAAGTTAAAACAGGGAACACAATAGGGCCAAGAAAATGAACAAAACTTGGAGTAACTATTAGGTCAAAGGTAGGAAGCATTAGAGGAAAAAAGTACGTTACTCTTTAGAAAGTTTGGTTCTGAAGGCGAAGAGGTGTGGATCAGTAACTTACAATGAAAGTTCATGAGAAGGTCTGGCTTTTTTCAATTGTGAAAGTGGGATAATATAAAAGTTATGAAAGAAAATGTCTAATATTTTAGAGAGGCATACTGAATAATATAAAAGTAATATAATATATTTTCTAGGATTTCATTTAAAATTCTTCAGCAAAGAAAAGAAAAAATATTAAAAAAAAAAAGAGATGAGGCAGATATAGCAAATCCTGATATTTTCATTTAATCTAAGCAATTGGTATTTGGGATTGTTGTACTATTCCCTTTACTTTTGTTTATATTTGAAAATATGTCATTTATGAAAGTGTTTCAATAACCCAGGTGAGAAATAGATATGGCTTGGGCATGAGTAATGGTAGTAGAAAGTGAATAGATTTGGGAAATACTTAGAAGAAAATACCGACAGGATATGCAGAAGGAATGGAGAGTTGGGGATGATGGGGAGTTAAGAGCATGAAACCGAAGAACTGGATTTGTTGAACCCTAAATGTGAAGGGATATATAAATAGGTTTGTGGAATGAGTTGGTTTAAAGAAAGCAGCAGCTAGGATCCAAGAGAACACCGATTTAAACTTAGGGCCCTGGAGACTTAACCTGCTCTCCTCCTACCCAGCTCAACCATTGAAGTGTGGCTTAAATTCTCACGCACACATCAGGAGGTCTCAGATCTACTTCATCAGTCAGACTCACCTTCCTGAATTCCAGGCCATGACCTAACAGCACCAACTGGCTTCTTGTAGAAACCTCAAGTTCAACCAATTAGAAACGGATATATCCTCTTCTCTGCCCTCAAACCTACTGTTCTTCCTGTAATACCAGCTAATAACTTAATTATCTATCCTGTCATTCAGTTTAGAAACCCAAGCTGATCTGAGTCTCTCTCCTCTCCCTTACTTCTCTCATAGACTCTCTCACAATGGCATGTACCTCTGAAATATCCCTGGAATGCGTCCTCTCCTTTCTATTCCCACTGCTTCTACCTAGTTGAGTTCTTCATTCTCTCCCTAGCCTTTTAAAAGTCTCATTTCTTTCTGATTCTCCCCTCTCCACATGACTATCAGCATTATCTGTCTAAAATTTACCATATAAAGTCAATTAAGCCACAATCAAGTTCCAGCCAGCCTTTTGAAATAATCTCATGCTATATCTGCCCATGGTTTTTAGATTCTACTCAGGTATTTTAATTAGCAAGTCTCAGAAGAAAATATGTTTGTTTGCTTTTTTCTTTCTCTGGACTTTTCTTAACCCTACTTTAATCCCATTCATTTCTAGGAGTTTGTCCTCATCCTCCAAGCACTTTGCAAATCTACTGATATTCTCTGCCAAAGGCCAAATTCATAACCTTGCCCACAGCACTTACACAGATGTCTCAGTAAAAGTACTACCACGTTCTACTGCAGTTACTTGAGTGCATCTCTCTCTCTCCCCTTCTATACAGTGGACAAATTGAGGATCAAGAACTTGTCTCATCCATTTTTATTGCCTTAGCATTTACTGTCAGACATAGTAAATGTTCAATGGATTTTGCAAGAACTCTGCTATAATCTATAGTTTCCTTTGAAAATAAGTATGATGAATTATGGTTGGTAAGACAAGGAAGAAATGTGGAGAAATCGTCCTTCTTTTATTTTAATTAATTAAACAAACATGTAGCTGCTTCTTAGGAAACTGGCATAAAACAGCATACAATTGGCTTCTTGGGCCCACCTTGAGACTCTTGTTCTTATCTCTTTTCAGACTTATGAAAAAGAGACTTTCTCAGCTGTTTTTCACTTATATGTTCTCTGTTATACTTCTGCCTAAGGTTGATTGCACCAGTGCCTTGTGGGAGAGGTTATATGTGCAATGGACCCTCTCTCTGTTGTAAGTTAATAGGTTATTTGCAGAACCATTGTAGATGAGGGCAGGCAGTTGTACCCTTCTTGTAATTTCTGCCCACCAGCCTCCTTCCCTTCCCTACCTCCATGCCTATTCATTGACCAATGTATCCGGAATAGAGAACTAACTTAAGGTTCTACACATAAGAAAATATGGATGGTGTTTTACCCCAATCCACATAGAAGTTAAATGGTAGCTCAACACTTTAGAGTAAGATGTAGCCTCTCTCAGAACTCAGCTCAAGTTATCATTTCTGAGAAAATTGTTTTTGACCACTTTCATAGTTCTTTTCTGCTCATGCAGAAATAAGGAGCCCAGACTTTGGGCTCTTTGCACTTGTCTGATACTACAGAACTGGAAAGATAGCAGTGTCCTGCATGCCAATGTAAGCTTTATCTCTGAGATAGATCTAAATCATTTCCAGAGCTATTGCCTACCTGAGAGATAAAGGGAAATAGACTGCTTCATTGCCATCTCACTCATAGATCTGTGCTGGCAGTAGAATGGAGGCAATGGGGCTGGTAAAGAATGTGGAAGGTAAGTACTTGCTAACACATTTATCATGGAAGGATGGAAAAAAACAATGTACTCAAAAGTAGAAATCCTTAGAAGAAATTATGTATATTTGAAATGTGCATTACTTGTGCCACATGGGATTATGTTATGGATTTTATCCATTCAACTGGGTTCTTCCTTCTTTCAATCAAAGAGGCACAATGAAATTGGCAATATGAGGTTAAGGCATTTAGTATTGAATCAAATATGTTTCATTTTTTTCCCTTAGACTTCCCTCGCAAACTCCCTAATAACTACTGAAGCATACCCAATATGAATAGTTGAAAACATAAAGACAATTAAAAATTAAACTCATCAACAGCAGTTATTCAGATTAACTGACAGTTCCATGTTAACTGTTGCTGAAGTCACTGACTTTAAAGAACAAGAGGAACTTACAGAATTATCTGCAGCCTTTTATTAAACAATGAAGCATTATTCTTTCCTATTTTGAATCTGAGAGGAATAGGGCTCAATCCTTTCATTAATTATTCAAGACAGAAAAAAATAGTCCTTTTTCCCTGCATATGGGAAACTGCTTTCATAAACAAATTATTAGAAAGGAATATAAAGTAAAGATGGTCTGAGGAAATACTTTTAAATGTCAAGTTGGAAAACATATTTCCTTGAAAAGATTCTGGAAGAAACTGAATAGGTAGAGTGCAGCATTAAAACAGGACTGTTATAAAAAGGTTAGACGAATATTAGACTTTTAATATTACTAATTAAAATTGTTGGTAGGATGTGGTTCTAAAATTTTCTGACTTTTTTTTTACTTTAAAATATACCTCTGCAATAAACATGTGTGAGGGAATTTGCTTAAAATAATCTTGCCCTTATAACTTGAAATTTTGGATACTGTCACAAAGAATAAAGCTGTTATCACATTCCTGGACATTTGTGATGTGAAAAGCTGACCTATAAACATACTAATACATGGACTCTCTGGGAAAGTGGTAGTTTATGGAAGTCTCACCTTTACTCTAGGTAGATAATCCAAAGGGTTCCTGGAGGTGTGATTATGTGGCAAACTCAGAAATGTCATTAAAAATGTACTGTGGCCTAGTGAATTGTTTGTGATTTCCTTCTAAAAGCACATTGAACAACAGAAAACACACGAAAGGAAGGAAGGCAGGGAGAAAGGTCGGGAGGGAGGGAGAGAGAGAGGGAGGGAGGAATTCCACCTGTACATTTTCAGCACTGGAATCCAACACCAGGGTGTTTTCCTCCAAGCTTAATCTCCAAGGAGTGGCAGAATATTTCAATGAGCTTTGCTAACTTGTATCTTTAGTCTCTGAATTCTCTTTAGCTCTTTTTAAAAAGTAGTATCGGGGTATGTTTGCTGTATCATCTACAGCTATTTACTTTGGCATCTTATAAAAAGCCCCATTGAAAGAGTGGTTCCTTCTTTCTGTCTTGTGTGCTTTAATATTGAGGGTTTAGCAGGTGTTGGTTGCCAGTCTCCCATTGAGGATCCTGTAAGAGCAATGAAAACCAATAGAGGACAAGTCATTTTCTCTCTTGACCCAACTTAGTGAGATAGTATTATCCTATTTTTCAGAAGCTGCCAGGATCTTTTTCTTTTTTTTTTTTTAACAATCTAAGATCTATCATTTTTGAAGTTAAAATTATAAAAACCCTTAAAAATCCTGAAATTATTGTTCAAAGCTGTGTTCTTTCTCTACTAATAGATGATTTGTTGTTTTTAAGATCTTTTTTTATTACTATAATTTTTTATTTTTTTTCAAAAGATACTTAGATTGCATAAATATTACATAAAAAATATAAGGGATTCCCATATGCCCCACTCCCTACCCCTCCCACATTTTCCCACATCAACAATGTCCTTCATTAATGTGGTATATTTGTTACAATTGATGAACACATTTTGGAGAATTGCCACTAATCATGGACCATATTACATTTGTAATATTTACATATTACATTTACATTGTAGTTTACACTCTCTCGCACACAATCTTGTGGCTATGGCCAGATATATAATGGCATGTGTATTAGTCAGCCAAAGGGGTACTGATGCAAAATACCAGAAATTGGTTGGTTTTTATAAAGGGTATTTATTTGAGGAAGGAGCTTACAGATACCAGGCCATAAGGCATAAGTTACTTCCCTCACCAAACTGAGGGTAGCAAGATGGCTGTCAACAGCTGTGAGGGTTCAGGCTTTCTGGGTTCTTCCCTTCCAGGGCCTTGCTTCTCTCTGAGTTCAAGGTTCCTTTCTTCCCAGGGCTTGCTTCTTCTTGGGCTCAGGAATCCTCTCTTCCTGGGGCTGGCTTCTCTTTCCTCTGTGAGCTTACTTCCTGGGGCCTCAGTAAAAGGCTTCAGCATCAAACTCCAACATCAAAACTCCAACATCAAAAATCCCTCAACTCTGTCCTTTGTCATGCTTTTATCTGTGAGTCCCCACCCACCAAGGGGTGGGGACTAAATACCCTAATGACGCAACCCAATCAAAGCCCCAATCATAACTCAATCACACCCAGGTACAGACCAGATTACAAACATAATTCAGTATCTATTTTTGGAATTCATAACCATATCAAACTGCTACACTCCACCCTCTGAATTTCAAAAAGACATTATAATATTTGAAAAAACCTTAAATCAATAACAATGCAAGTACTAGATCATATCACAATCAATTTAAAGAAATACAGTTTGTCTTGGGGCAAAGCCCTGTCTGCTATAGACCTCTGAAACTTAAAAAACAATTTATCTGCTTCCAGTACACAAATGGACAGACAAAGGATAAACATTTTCATTACAATAAGGAGAAATTGGGAGGAAAAAATGAATCAAGGGTTCTCCACAGTTCAGTAAACCTGCAGGGTATCCTCCATTTGATTTCAGTCAGAGTCATTCTTAAGAAGACGGTTTCTTCTCCTTGGGGCCTTATGGGAACCCACCCTTTCCACAGACTTGCCCAATGGTCATTTTCTTGGTTCCACCCTCATCAAGCATTTGGATGCCAAACAACCTCCAGACCTCTCCTTCCAAGAGTGTTGGGGTGATTGCCACATCTTACCCAATCTTTGGGTTAGAGTCTTAACTTCCCTAGTACAGTGATGTAAAGACAACATACCCCCTAACTTTTGACATACAGGCTCAACACTCTCAGAGCAATGGGTTAACCACTTGGCTTTCCCTAACCTTTGGCAAGCAGGGTCAACCCTCTCAGAGCAACGAATTAACCTCTTGGCCTTCCTTAACCTTTGGGGGACAGGTCCACCCCTCTCAGACCTGTGGGGTGCTAACCTTAACTGCCCTAATCCTTGGGGAATGTGCTCCACTCTCTCTGTACCCTGGGATGGCAAAACTCTCCCAGAACATGGACAGGAACATCCACACTCTTTAACTGCTGGGGCAAAATCACCCTCTCTGTACACATGGGTGGGGTTCCTCTCTTGGGCCAAGGTGATGTCCTAATTCCAGATCTCACCTTCCATGGTTTTCCTCTTAAAGCTGTTTCTCCTTCAATCTCTCCTTTCCATGTCCTTTTTGTTCCAGGTTGACAGTGGTTTTGTTCCTACAGCTCTCTCAAAAACCTTGTTAATTTAGCATGCAAGAAGCAGGGGTCCAAGTCATCAGAGAGTAAGACTTTCTACAAGTCTTTCCTAGATAACGACATCTTCAATCCTGATTTACAAGTTCCAAGTTTAGTTAAGACCTCCAGTGGGACACTTTCATCTGGATGCTTGATTTCAAGAGGCTTAGAATTATCAGAATCAGTTTCCGTTTTCTTTGTGCCCAACAATTCTGTTCTCAGCGTATCTCTCTTATCTATCATTTTGCTACAAGCTGCAAGCAGAAGCCAAGCCACATTCTCTGGGTTTACTCTGGAAATTTTTTTAGTTAAATGCTCAGGCTCACCATTTTCAAATTCTGCCTTCCAAAAACCAGGAGTTAATCTTGCTAAGTTCTCTGCAACTTTAAAACATTGATCACCTCTTCTCCAGTTTCCAATAATAGTTTCATCAATAACTTCTAAGGCATCATAAAAAGTCTCTTTAGCATCCATCTCACAGTTATCTCCTTCCAAGTCCTTATCAAAAAGAACTTTAGGTTTCATATTTCTACCAGTAGTCTCTGCAAAGCAATTTAGGCCTTTTCCATCAAGCATCTCACAATTCCTCCAAAAAATACCTCTTACCCATTTATAAAACTGTTCCAGCATTTTGGTAATTGCAAAAGCACTTCCCCACTCCTCGGTACCAAATTCTGTATTAGTCAGCCAAAGGGGAGCTGATGCAAAATACCAGAAATTTATCGGTTTTTATAAAAGGTATTTATTTGGGGTAGGAGCTTACTGATATCAGGCCATAAAGCATAAGTTACTTCCCTTACCATAGTCTATTTTCATATGTTGGATCAAGATGGCTGCTGACATCTGCAAGGGTTCAGGCTTCCTGGCTTCCTCTAGGCTCAGCTCCTCTGTTTTCTCCACAAGGTCAGCTGTAGACTATGATACTCTCTAGGCTTTGCCTCTTTCCACAAGGTTAGCTGTAGACTATCAGGTGAATGGCTCTGTCTCTCTCCCTGGGACTCTAGCTTCGGAATTAAACTCCAACATCAAAAACCCTCAGTTCTGTCCTTTGGAATGCCTTTTATCTGTGTGTACCAAACCAGTAAGGAGAGGGGACTCAACACCCTAATGACATGGCCCAATCAAAGCCCTAGTCATAACTTAATCACTCCCAGGTACAGACTAGATTACAAACATAATCCAATACCTATTTTTGGAATTCATAACCATATCAAACTGCTGCACCCACCCACTGCACAACTACACCCTTACAGTTTATCATAGATTTTGCCCCTATGGGCACTGGCTCACAACCTTCTTCTCCCTTTCTGTCTCCAGTAAACCTATCTTCCAGACTCTAGCTCTGTGAGGTCACATAATATTTGTCCTTCAGTGCCTGGCTTGCTTCACTCAACATAAGGTCTTCAAGACTCATCCATGTTGTCCTGTGTGTTAACACTGCATTCCTTCTTACAACTGAGTAATATTCCATTCTGTGTACAAACCACTATTTTATTATCCATTCATCTGTTGTTGGACATCTGGATTGTTTCCAACTTTTGGCAATAGTGAATAGTGCTGGTATGAACATTGGTGTGCATAAATCTGTTCATGCCCCTGCTTTGAATTCTTCTGGGTATATACCAAGCAATGGGATTGCTGGATCATATAGCAGTTCTATAGTTGGCTTGCTGAGGAAATGCCAAACTGTCCTCCACAATGACTGTACCATTCTACATTCCCACCAGTAGTGGACAAGTGTTCCCTTTCCTTCACATCCTTTCCAACACTTGTAGTCCTGTTATTGTTTTTTTAATATCTGCCAGTCTGCTAGGTGTAAGATGATATTTCATTGAAGTTTTGATTTGCATTTCCCTAATAGCTAGTAATGCTGAGCATCTTTTCATGTGCTTTTTAGCCATTGTATTTCTTCTTTGGAAAAGTTTCTGTTCAAATCTCTTTCCCATTTTGAAATGGGTTGTTTGTCTTTTTATTTTTGCAGTGAAGGACTTCTACATATGGGCTGGATATTAGGCCCCTATCAGATATATGCTTACCAAATATTTTCTCCCATTGAGCAGCCTTCCTTTTCACTTTACTGACTAACTCCTTTCATGTGCAAAAGTTTTTAATTTTGAGGATCTCCCATTTATCTATTTTTTCTTTTGTTGCTTGTCCTTTAAGTATAAAGTTCATGAAACCATTTCCTAATACAAGATCCTGTTGGTGCTTCTCTACAGTACCTTCTAAGATCTTTATGGTCTTGGTTCTTATATTTAGATATTTGATCCATCTTGAGATAATTTTTTATAAGTTGTGAGCTGGTGTTCCTCTTTTATTCTTCTGGATATGGATATCCAGTTTCTCTAAGCACAATTTGTTGAAGAGGCCAGTCTCTCAGAGTTGAATGGGCTTGGTAGCCTTGTCAAATATTAGTTGACTGTATATGCTAGGGTCTTATCAGAACTCTCAATTCACTTCCATTGGTTGGTATGTTTACCCTTGTGTCTAGCCCATGCAGTTTTGACCATTGTAGCTTTGCAGTATGTTTTAAAGTCAGGTACTGTGATTCCTCCAATTTCATATTTCTTTTTCAATATGTCTTTGGCCATTACAGGCCTCTTGCCCTTCCAAATAAATTTCAGAGTTAACTTTTCTAGTTCAGTAAAAAATGTTGTGGGAATTTTCACTGGGATTGTGTTAAATCTGTAAATCAGTTTGGGTAGAATGGACATCTTAATAATGCTTAGTCTTCCCATCCATGAACAGGGAATTGTCTTCCATTTATTTAAGTCCTCTTCGATTTCCTTTAGCAGTGTTGTGTAGTTTTCTGCACACAAGTCCTTTACATCTTTAAATTTATTCCTAGGTATTTGATTCTTTTACTTGCTATTGTAAATGGGATTTTCTTCTTGATTTCCTCCTCAGATTGCTTATTATTAGTGTACAGACATACTACTTATTTTTGCAAATTGATCTTATAACCTGTGACTTTACTTAACATATTTATAAACTCTAGAAGCTTTGTTGCAGATTTCTCAGGACTTTCTATGTATAGGATCCTGTCATCTGCAAAGTGAAATCAATACTTTTTGCTTTCTAATTGGCTTTTATATCTTTTTCTTGCCTCAGTGCTCAAGGAAGTACTTCTAACACTTCTAATATAAGTACTTCTAATATTAAATAAGAGTAATAAAAGTGGTCATCTTTGTCTTGTTTCAGATCTTAGAGGGAAAAGGATTTCACCATTGACTATTATGTTAGCTGTGGGTTTTTCATATATACTCTTTATCAAGTTGAGAAAGTTTCCTTCTATTGCTATCTTTTGAAGTGTTTTTTATCATGAAATGGTGTGTATTTTTTCCAATGCTTTTTCTGCATCTATAAAATGATCTTGTTATTTTTTTTTCTTTTGATCTGGCTATGTGGTGTATTACATTGATTGATTTTCTTATACTAAACCATCTATGCATACCAGGAAGAAACTCGCTTGGTCATGGTGTAGAATTCATTTGATGTGTTATTGAATACAATTCTTAAGTATTTTGTTGAGGATTTTAGCATCTACTTTCATTAGAGAGATTCGTCCATAGTTTTTCTTTCTTGTGGCATCTTTGTTTGGTTTTGGTATTAAGGTGATGCTGGCATCATAGAATGAGTGAGGCAGTGTACCCTCCACTTCTCTTTTTTGGAAGAGTTCAAGTAGAATTGGTGTTAGTTCTTTCTGGAATGTTTTGTAAAATTCACTGTGAAACTGTCTAGTCCTGGGCTCTTCTTAATTGGGAGGTTTTTGGTGACTAATTATATCTTGTTATTTGTTATCAGTCTGTTGAATTCATCGATTTCTTCTTTTGTTCATATAGGCTGTTTGTGTGTTTCTAGAAATTTGTCCATTTCCTCTGAATTTTCCAAATTGTTGACATATAATTTTTCAAAGTATTTTCTTATGATATTCTTTATTTCTGTGGGGTCAGTGGTGATATCCCCTTCCTTGTTTCTTATTTTATGTATTTGCATCTATTCTCTTTTTTTCTTTGTTACTCTAAGGGTTTGTCTATTTTATTAATCTTCTGAGAGAACCAGCTTTTGGTTTTATTTTTTCTAGTGCTTTCTTCTTTTTATTTTCAATTTCATTTAGCTCTGCTCTAATATTTTTTATTTCCTTCTTTCTACCTGTTTTGGGGATACTTTATTGTTCTTTTTGGTATGCAGTTAGGTCCTTAATTTTAGGTTTTTCTTCTTTTTTAATATAGGCATTTATGACTATGAATTTCCCTTTCAGTACAGCTTTTGCTGCATCTCATAGGCTTTGATACATTGTGTTGTCATTTTCATTTATTTCAACATAGTTACCGATTTCTTTTGTGATTTCCTCCTTGACTCATTTTTTTTTCATTCAATGTTACTTAACTCCCATATCTTTCTGCCTAATCTAATTCTCTGGCACTTACTGATTTCCAGCTTCATTCTATTGTGGTCAGAGAAATTACTTTGTATAATTTCAATCTTTCTGAATTCATTGAGATATGTTCTGTGGCCTAGCATGTTGTCTATCCTGGAGAATGATCAATATGAATTCAAGAAGAATGTATATCCCACTGTATTTGGGTGTAATGTTCTGTAAATGTCTATTAGGTCCAGATCCTCTAATGTATAATTCAAGGTCTTTGTTTCTTTATTGATTCTCTGTCAAAGTGTTCTGTCTCATGGTGATAATGGTATTTAATTCCCCCACTATAATTGTAGGAGCATCTATTTCTCAACTTAGTTTTTCCAGTTTTTGCCTCATGTATTTTGAAGCACCTTGGTTAGGTACATAAATGCTTATAATTGTTCTTTCTTCTTGATAGATTATCCTATTTATTAATATATAGTGTCCCTTCTTTGTCTCTTACAATGGCTTTGCATTTTAAGTCTATTTTGTCCAATATTAGTAGAGCTACTCCCACTTTTGATTATTTGCATGTAAAATCATTTTCCAACCATTCATGTTCAAAATCCTTGCATCCCTGAGTCTAAGGTAGTTTTTTGCAGATAGCACATAGATGGGTCATGTTTCCTCATCCATTCTGCCACTTTGTGTCTCTTGACTGGTGAGTTTAATCCATTAACATTCAATGCTATTATTTTCAAGGAATTACTTACATTAATTTAGGTTTTTGTATGTGATGTGTTGTTTCTATTTCTTTTTTTATCTTTTTAGTTGTTCTTACACTCTTCTCCAACTCCCTTTCCTCTGTTTTTTCCTTTTGGCCTTCAGGACTCCCTTTTGTATTTCTTGAAGGACAGATTTCTTAATGACAAATTCTCTTAATTTCTGTTTATCTGTGAATATTTTGAATTCTACTTCTTTTTTTTCAAGCGATTTTTTAAAAATTTATTGAAGTATATAACTCATACATAAATATACATAAACAATAAGTGTATAATAATAGTTGTGAACTTACGAAACAAACATATATAGCATCATACAGGACTTTCATAACTCACCCTACCACCAATAACTTGCATTGTGGTTAAACCTCTTTAATTAATGATTAAAGAGCATTGTCAAAATATTACTACTAAACAAAGTATTTTCCCCCAACCAATCCTATTATTATTATCTTTATATCATTTAATTAATTGTTATTATTTGGAATCGAGTAAAAGGGGAGATGTGCCCCCAAAAATTGAGTTAGAAAAAGGAAACAGTTGTCACCAGGATTTATGGGAAACAAGGGGGCAATGAGAAAAGAGATAGCATCTTTAGGCATCTTACTTAAGCAAGTCATAAGCTATGAGGCATCAGAAAATAAAACTGGTACCAAGGTGTTCAAGTTTCAAAAATGGATGCTTTTTAATAGGTTGGAGCTTTTCAAAAGTGAAATGTATTGATTTAGCAGGTAGTGTAGCCTATACGGTGATGGTTTTCTACTTCACATTTTAGTCTTGCCTATAGCAATGTTATAGAAGAAACTTGATATACTATAAATTTGTTGGGTTAAATTCTGTTACTTCCTCATAAGATTAAATAAAGTTTGAATTGAGATTAAATGGGATATTGGCCCCTGACTGCCTCTTATTTGTGTATGTTTATGTATGAAACAAAGTAAAAGCATTTTGAAAACTATGTTGCCACAAATATGTTAAATCCTGTTCAGTTTTGCCAGAAATTACGTATATTTTTTAGTTGTGATGCAACTGTTGAAATTTTATGAATTAATATTATGATTTTAAGGAAATAAACCATTGGTTTGAGTACTAATTTGGGAAAACCTTGCTGATTGGTTCAGCTAGCCATAAGCCAGGATGTGCCCATACCTGTTTTTAGCCTATTACTTGTATAGTTTCCATAGCTGTTGTTAAAAATTACCATGACCTTACTGACTTGAAATAATACCAACGTATTATCTTTCAGTTCTGGAGATCAGAAGTCCAAAACAAATCTTGCAGTGCTAAAATCAAATTGCCAACAGGGCTGTGTACCTTCTGGAGGCTCTAAGGGAGAATGTTTCCCTGGACTTTTCCAGCTTCCAGGGGCCACCTGCATTGCTTGGCTCATGAACCCCTACCATCTTCAAAGCAGGCAATTGCATCACTCCAACCTCTCCTTCCATCATCACATCTTCTCTTACTCTAACTCTCCTGCCTCCCTCTTTTATAAGTACCCTTGTAATTCTATATTGGTCTCACAGGATAATCCAAGACAATCTTCTCATCTCAAGATCATTAACAAAAATCACATCTGCAATGTCACTTTGCCGTTGAAGGTAAATATTCACAAGTTCTAGGGATTAAGACATGGATGGCTTTGGGGGACCATTATTCTGCCCAATAAATTACCCTATGAATTAGGATATCTCTAATGTATCCTTTAAGAATTCACTATCTACTACCAGGTATTGAAGATATTTTGCAATAATTTCTTCTAGAAGTTTTATGGTTCTTGCTTTTATTTTTAGATTTTTTATCCACTTTGAGTTAATTTTTGGATAAGGTGTGAGAAAGGGGTCCTCTTTCCTTCTTTCAGCTATGGATATCCAATGCTTTCAGCACCATTTGTTGAATGGATTGTTCTCCCTGAGTTGTGTGAGTTTGACAGGCTAGTCAAAAATCACTTGAGCATACCTGTGACGGTCTGTTTCTGAACCACAAATTTGGTTTCATTCGTCTATTGTGCCTGTTTTTACGCCAGTACTATGCTGTTTTTACCACTATAGGTAGGTATTATCATTTAAAGTCTGGAAATGAGGATTTACTTTTCCTTTTACGATGTTTCTGGCTATTCAGGAATCCTTACCCTTCCAAACAAATTTAATGATTGTTTTCAATTTTTTCTTCAATGCTGGTGGAATTTTTATTGGGATTGCATTAAATCTATATATCAATTTGAGTAGAATTGACATCTTTATGATATTTAGTTTTCCAATCCATGAGCATGGAAAGTTCTTCCAGTTAGTTAGGGCTTTTTTGATTTGTTTTAACATTGAGTTGCAGTTTTCTGAATACAAGTGCTTTACATCATTGGTTAACTTTATTCCTATTTGAGTTTTATCTGTCATATTTTATTGTCACCACTCTTTTGACACTTTGTTACCTTTATTGATATAATCTTCATTTGTAGACTCTCTTCCAGGCCCCTTTCTTCTGTCTTTTCTTTTCAGACCCTAGCACACCTTTTAGTATTTACTGAAAATCTGGTCTCTTGCTTAGAAATTCTCTCAGTTTCTGTTTATCTCTGAATATTCTAATTTTGCCCTCATTATTTTTGAAAGACAGTCTTGCTGGATATAAGATTCTTGGCTGGAAGTTTTTCTTGTAGTATCTTAAATATATCAGATCACTGTCTTCTAGCCTCCATGGTTTCTGGTGAGAAATCAGCACTTAATCTCATTGAATAGCCCTTATATGTTATGCATTACTTTTCTCTTGCTGCTATCAGAATTCTCTCTTTGTCTTTGGCATTTGACATTCTGTTGAGTATGTGTCTTGGAGTTGGTCTATTTGGATTTTTTCAGATGGGAGTACGTTGTGCTTCTTGGACAGGAATATCTATGTTCTTCAGTAAGGTTGGGAAATTTTCTACTATTATTTCTTCAAATATTCCTTCTGCTCCTTTTCTCTTCTCTTCTCCTTCTGGGACATCCATGACACATATGTTTGCATGCCTTTTACTGTCATTTAGCTACCTGAGACCTTGTTCAATTTTTTCCATTCTTTTCTTCACTTGTTCTTTTGTATGCTTACTTTCAGAGGCCATTCCTTCAAATTCACCAATCCTTTCTTCTGCCTCCTCAAATCTGCTATTATATGATTCCAATGTGTTTTAATTTCATTATTGCACCTTTCATTCCCATAAGATCTGCTATTTTTCTATGTATGCTTTTGAAGTCTTCTTTGTGCTCATCCAGTGTCTTCTTAATACCTTTAATCTCTTTAGCCATCTCATTGAATTTATTAAGGAGATTTGTTTGAACATCTATAATTAGTTGTCTCAACTCCTTTATGTAATCTGGAGGCTCATCTTGTTCCTTTAACTAGGCCACAGCTTCTTGTTTCTTAGTGTGGATTGTAATTTTTTGGTGGTGTCTTGGCATCTGGTTTACTAGAGTATTTTTTTCTGGGTGTAGATTTTTCTATAGTTTAGGGCTTCCTATCCTTTCTCCCTTACTAATTGTACAGTAGGAGTCAAGCATGTAGTTGGTGCTGCAAGCTGTGGAGGCTCAAGCTGCTGCATTGCACTAGGGACCAACAAAGCTTCTTCCAACTTTCTCCTTTGCCAGGGGTAGGGACAGAGACACTGCTGTGTGGAATAATTCAAGTGCATGCCTATACTATAGTTGTCCAGAGTGACTGATGAAGCTTCACATCCTTTTCTGCCCTGCCTGGGGTAGGAATGGAGATGCAGGTGTAGGCAGCAATCTATGCAGTGAAGGTTCAAGATGACCACAGTTGCCCTGGTAGACGTCTGAGTTTCAGTCTATGCTAGCAATAATTATCTACAGTTACCTGTATAGGCTGATGCAGGGCTCCTCAGTCTCCTTCCTGACAGAGGCAGGGCTGAAGCTGCAGGCTGATCTGTGTGAAAGAAACTGGTTCCTATGGACACTGAGAGTTTCAGTCAGTCTGGCTTCTCCTTAGGCTGGGGACAGAGTCAAAATGGCAGCTACTGGCTTCTTTCTGACTTGGGATAGTTCATACCCCAGCTGTTCCCAGGGTTTTATCTTAACCAGCCAAGTCTATCAATCAGTAGAGCCAACCGTTTCCTCCTCCCCTGTTTCTGGGAAATGGAGCTTCCAATTCCAGCCACAGAATAGCTCCTGGGGCAGCTCGTGCCACCAGAGTAGGATAATCACTGGCCTCTGTGGCTTGGCCGGTAATTTCCCGAGAGGCTGGCACAAGTCCTCGTAGCTTCCTCCCTGCTGGAGGTGGCACTGGGGCCTAGGCTAGAGCTACAATCTGACCTGGATGGTAAGGAGCTGGTCCCCATCATCAGTGGGATTTTAAGTCCACCTTGCTTCCTCTTGTGCCAGGTGCGGAGTTAAGATGGTGGCTCCTGGCCTCTTTCTGACTCGGACAGGCTCAAACTTTAGCTGTTCTCAGGATTATACGGTAGCCCACTAAATTTGCTCATCAGTAGCTGAAATTGGTGCCCAACCATATCTTCCTCCCCTATTTTGGGGCAGTGGAGCTTTCAATTCCAGCCACGGAACAGCTCCTGAGGCACTTGTGCCTCCAGTGGAGGATGGGCACCGGCCTCTGGGGCATGGACCACTCTACTTATGAGTTTTCACTACAGATGGGCAGTCTCCTCCTTCCAGTCCTTCAAGGATGTTGCAGGATGCTCTTCTGGTCTCCTGGAGCCCCCTCCAGGAGAGCCCCAAACAGGTGCTTCAGCTAGCTCCAGAGAGCTCTGGGTGTTTGCTAACTGCCGTGTAGCAGGAGCTGACTCTGGGAGCTCTTTACTCTGCCACCGTCTTGCTGGTTTTTCTCTTTCATTTTTTAATGGCAACTTTTCTGGATAGAGAATTTTTGGCTGGGAGTTTTTTCTTTTAGCACCTTATACCACTTCCCTCTTTTCTCCATGGTTTCAGGTTAGAAATCAGCACTTAATCTTATCAAGCTCCCCTTGTATGTGATGGATGTCTTTTTCATGCTGCTTTCAGTACTCTCTCTTTCTCTTGAGCATTGAAAAGTTTTACAAGTATGTGTCTTGGAGTAAACCTGTTAGGATTTATGCTTTTCAGGGTATGCTGCACTTCTTGGACATGTACATCCATGTCCCTCAATAGGGTTGGGAAATTTTCAGCCATTATTTCCTCCAACATACTTTCTATCCCCTTTCCCTTCTCTTCTCCCTTTGGGATGTCTATTATGCATTTGTTTGTGCATTTTGTGCTGTCATTCAAATCCTTAAGTCCCTGCTGGATTTTTCGTCTTTTTATCTATGAGTTCTACTATCTATCTGATTTCACCTGCATTGCCTTTCACATCACTGATTCTTTTTCTCTTCCTGTTCAAATCTGGTGTTATATGCTTCCAGTGTATTTTTTTTTATCTCTTACATTGTGCCATTCATCACCATCATATCCGTTATCTTTTAACGTATGTTTACAATTTCTTCAGTTTGTTCTCCCAGTGTCTTAAAATCCTTAATCTCTTCCTTCACTTCATTAAGTGGATTTATATTTGTTTGGCCATGTCTGATTAGTTGTTCCATGTTCTGCATCTCCTCCTGGATTTTAGTTTTTTTGTTGCACTGGGCCATGTCTTTCTGTTTCTTAGTATGGCTTGTAATTTTTTGTTGGTGTCTAGGCATCTGTTTACCTTGATGGGTTTATTCAGTGGACTAGCTTCTTTCTGTGCTCTAGAGTTTTATTTTGTCGTTGTTTTGTGTGTGTGTTAATGTTTCACTTTGACACTTTGCTCCTCTTATTCTATTTCCCTGCTGTTGTCTATATTTCCTTGAAGAAAAAAAACAAAATTAGCACCAGAGGAAAGGAAAGAGATGAGAAGAGAAAAGGAATGATAGTAATTACAATAGTAAAAATTACAAGAGGAACCATACAAGACCTAGGAAAATGAATAATTAACATGAGTAAGAAGTACAGAGTTATAAGAATAAATAAAGTGGAATAGAAACAATGAATAAGAAACAATAGAGAAAAATATATAGAATGAATTAACAGGCCAAAATGATGAGAAGAGAGAAGAAAAAAGAAAAGTGAAACAATAAAGAAGGAAATAAAACAGAGAAAAAAGGAGAGAGAAGTAAAAACAAGGAAAATTCTCAGATTGCCGGGAGTCATCAAACAATCACCCTTCAGGCAGACCTCTGCAGATTTTGAACCAGATTTTAGTGAGTAAAATAAGGAAAATTTTTAAAAAGGAAGCTTTTTTAAAAAATTAAGAGATACAAGAAAAACTAATACAAAAAAATAATGTCTGTATGTTCCCTGTCATAAAGTTTCAGCTGGATGCCTGATAGTCTGGTGGACCAATTCTCTAAGATGAGCCCAGAATCAAACCAGGTACCTTGTACCTGCAGGCAGGAATTCTTCCATTGAGCTAAACTGTCTCCTTAAGTTAGTTAGCCTTTCAGAAGGCTATCTGCCTCCTGTGTCTTGGGCAGGTTAGATTCCTTGCAGTTTGCCAGAGTCCTGCTGATCAGGCATCTGTCTCTTCCTGCCTCCTCTCTAATTTAATTCCTCTCTTTATCCAGGTGGCTGGGTGTAACAGCTTGCCAGAGATCCCTCTCCCCTCTCCCTGTAGGGTCAGGGTCCCTTCTGAGATTCAGAGGACTGAGCTGGCCAAACTCACCACAAAGAAACCACTCTCCACTCTCCCAGACCCCTTTTCCTCCCAGGGAATGCCCCCTCACACTCCATTCAGAGCAGGGAGCCAGAGGCTCTATCAAAGCTATTTGCCCTGAGGACAGGGTACATGTGCTGCTTCCAGCTACAAGAGTGAGAAACTCTCGGTTTTCCTTTGGTTTCTTTATCTTTCCAGTACCCTCCTAGATGACTCAGAGCAACTTCCCATTCTACATATTACTATATTCAAAGCAGCTGACAGGGAGGAAGACATCTTCTCTCCTCTAAGCTGAAATTCACCCAGTTTTACCCTGGCTTAATATCTCCACGGTGGGTTTGGGGAGCCCTTCCCAGTAGCCAGAAGGTTTATCACAGTTTGTTGTTTTGACTTCTTTATCTCTCTGTCTCTCACTCTCCTGGGAGTGGTGAAGCAGTCTCATGGTCTGCTGTACCCCACACAGGTCTCAAAGGCCACCTTTGGCTCTTTCTCCATTGTTTTAGGGAGAGCTGAGCCTTATTTGCCTGATGGGACAGCCATAATCCCTAAATCTTAAGATCTTAATAGAAAGATTTTACATAAAATTTTATTTACCATGCAATCTATACAAGAATTATAAATAATTTTAGATATACGTAGATCAATAGCAGTATTGAAGACTATATATATCATTCATAGAAAACCTTTATACTAATGAGTGAATATCTGTGAATAAATAGAATAAGTTAAGGTCTACAAAACCTGTGAAATTATTTTGTATCGATTTTCCTCACTTTTTTGTTAGTAACTGTCAATGTGGTATCTCAAAATATGAGCTTCCAGATTGAATAAGGGAAAAAAGGGATTTATTATCAAAACAACATACCTACGAAGAGTGGTTTCCAAAATTAAACACTAATATACACATGTTTAAAAATAGGAATGGATTAGCCTCTGTGAGCTTCTGTCATCAATTGAGTTGGGAAGAGGGCCAAATTCTGTCTTCTTGCATGAAAAGTTCATATTCAGATTCATGGGGGTTGCTTCTTAAAATTCTAGGCTGTAATTTATCTCACTACCTACAAGCAGCACTGTTTATAAAAGCAGTCTGTGGAAGGACTGTTCCTTGTATTTCAGAGAAGTAAACATTGGTGTAATTTTAAAATTACAACTGCTGAGGTTCACAGACAGAAATTGTAAACATGAGCTTGCATCAGTCACATTGATTCTTAAAGATTCAAAATCCTCTAAGCTTCCTTATATGGTAAGAAATTTTGTTGGAATGTGGAGAAAAAGAAATATTGGAAAGTTTAAAAGTATTTTTCATTTTTCAAATGAGTTGCTACTTTCCTTGCATGACTATTAAACCTTTATTTTAAGGGGTTGGAAAATTCTTAGGTTTTAAAGTTTATCTTTAAAAGAGTATAGTAATGCGAACTCTTAAAAACTGTACTAACTACCTTACTATTAATAAAATAACCATAGCTAATATTCACTGAGGGCATATTATGTGCTAGGCACTGTTCCAGGAATTTTCCTTGTATTTTTTGTTATATAGTAGTCAGTTCTTCACTAGATAAGCTGTGGGAAGGCAATATTTTAAAATCTAAAGTATCTACATGAATAAATTCACAGTGCATCCAGACTTCAAGATGATTCTAACTGTTCTTTGGGTTGTTAAGGGGTATAGCATGCATGACAATCATATCTTTGAATTTCGGGGGTCAAAGTAAATTCATATATTCTCTGTCATTTTAAGATCATGTATAATATTGTGGATATATTCTAGACTTAGAACAGTGGGTCCAGATTTCTATTTTTTAAAGGAGATTCCAAAACTTGACACCAGAAAAATACACATGACTATTTTGAGATGAGGATAAAATATGGCTTTATCGGATACCTCCAAATTAACTCAAAAACAACTCAGAGTTCCTTAGACCAGGAATTAGAAAAAATTTGGAGAATGTAACTCTATATTCTAGTCCAAAACTACTAAATATCCAAGAAGAAGTAGAGACTCTTGTATTAGTCAGCCAAAAGGATGCTAATGCAAAATACCAGAAGCCTGTTGGTTTTTATAAAGGGTATTTATTTGGGGTAGGAGCTTACAGAGACCAGGCCATAAAACATAGGTTACTTCCCTCACCAAAGTCTATTTCCACGTGTTGGAACAAGATGTCTGCTGACATATGTCAGGGTTTAGGCTTCCTGGGTTCCTCTCTTCCCAGGTCTTGCTTCTTTCCAGGCTCAGGGCTCTTCTCTTCCAGGACTTGCTTATCTTTCCTCTGTGCTTACTTCCTGGGGATCCAGCTTAAGACTTCAGCATCAAACTTCAACATCAAAACTCCAACATTAAAAACCCTCCAACTCTGTCCTTTGTCATGTCTCTTATCTGGGAGTCCCCACCCACCAACGGACAGGGACTCAACACCCTACTGGCACAAGAAGTTTACTTAATCAATTAAACCTCTGAATCCAATATAATCTAATATGCCCAGAGGAAAAAATCAATTTACAAACATAATCCAATATTTCTTTTTGGAATTCATCAATAATATCAAACTGCTACAACTCTGTATTCAAATTATATTTCTATACCATGTAAAATGAACCCTGGATGTATGCTGTTTAACTGAGACTATGAATACTAAGAACTGATGAGACCAGATATAATGAATAGAAATTAACTAGGTTTATAATAAGAAAACTCAGTATAGGGAAAAAAAACCCAAATACAAAAAGAGATGACATGATGTTTCCTTGACAACTCTACCAATCTTTCAGTCTCCCTCTCTAGAGGCAAACATGTCTACAAAAATGTATAACGGGGAATGTAAATTGTTTAAATGGTAAGATATTAGCATACTATCTTTTGAAAATTGTTCCAGCCAGTATATATATATAGCTCTGCCTCATTCTTTTTTAATGTCTACATAATATTCCATTGCATGAATATAACATAATTTGTCCAACCAAGGTCTTATAATAGAATATATTTTTGATTCTAGTGTTTAGATATTACAAACCATGCTGCCATGGATTTCAGTGCAAATATTTGTTCACATATCTTAGAAGGAAATTGCAAAATAATATGTATGTATATTAGTTTTAATTTGCAAGTTTTCCTTCTAAGGAGTTATAACAATTTATATTCTTATAAGTATGTGTTTCTTTTCCCAATCAGAGGCCAACACAGGATTTTATCAAATCTTATGATCTTTACCAAACCAACAGATAAAAAATGGTCTTTAATAGTTTTAATTTGCATTTATGTCATCTGAAATGCCATTAAACACCTGGTCTTTAGATTAAAGGAAATTTTTTACTTATTTTTTTATGGCTTATTTGATCAGATCCTCTTCAAATAGTGATTCCCCAATTATATTTTTGGAATTTACTTTTGACATGCAAAAAATTTTTGAACTTTGTATAAAGTAGTTAATCTCCTCTTTTTCTGTGTGTGAAATCTGGGAATTGTTATATAAGATGCACTACCTCATTCCAAGGAGATTTTAGTTAACTGATAAACCTATAATAGACAGACTTTACATTATTTTTTTCTGACAAGGAATTATTCTACAGTTATTTTGCATGGCATTTGTTCATCACTGATTATGAAATTATTAATTTTTGTTTCATCCTGAATTCCTTCAGGTGTAATGGTTTTTTGGTTTTGTTTTTTGTCTCTCCTGCTAGGAAGCATAAAATGTTACTATAATTATGTCAGCTATTCTGAGGCTTGTTTTTTCCCAAAGTAACTGTCTTGGTTTTTGTTCTTGAATATTCTTACTTACATATCTGTGCTCTTCTATGTTTTCTTTCAAATACTTTTGAGTATAGGAAGATAATAGTTACAATTCTAAAGCATTTTTCACATTTCAATCATGTATATTAATTAATTTGATTCCCATGTTGTTGTGCATTGAACACGTTCTCATCCTTATTTTGTTGCAGGAGGAGAAGAATATTTGAAAAAAGTTAACTTTGCAAAATAACATAGGTAATAAATCATTCTCAAATATTCTTATTCTAAATGTCCTATGCTTTATATTACATTACTCCCGTCTCCACCCTAATCAAAAAAACATTTCTCTGAGAATGCCAAATATCTTGTGAATAGCTCAAGATGTATTATATTTAATACATTTATCATCTCAGAGTAATCCCAGGATGTAATAATCAAAATTCAGAGTATGAATAAGACTGAAAGAACCCATGAAAGCTCACTTTTGGAAAATCAGAAGATAATCCCAAAATATAGATGATAAAATAAAATATATTCTTTAAGATTTGGGCACATACAGTTTTAGTCTAGTCAAACATTTGCCAAGTAAAATAAAAAGATGAATGATAATGTAGCTTGACTTCTTGGATTAAATTCCCAAGAATCTAAGGTGTTATTTGTCACAGTTTAATTGATTTGATTCTCATTTAGTACCCACTTAATGCTGATGTCATTTTTATTGTAGATTTTAATTATTGAAGCACTGAATGGCAGCTAAGTATATTAATTCCTCCCAAAGCATCCGCTCTTGCTTTTATGCAAAAGCTCTTTTTGGATTTCCCTCTTCAAGAGGTGTCACCTCCATTTTTTTATTCTTTTTTCTTTAATTTTTACTCTCCTCCATTTTTGGTATCTAATACCAAATGTTATTCCAACCAACACACATGAACTTTAGTTTTTGGGTAATTACATATATATTTTACCTCTTCTCATCCCCATGACTCCATTAGCTCTGAGCAGATGTGATAGAATTTTTCCTCTTTTAGGATGGTGTGAAGTTCATACTCAGTCTTAAAACCTGACTTTGGCTTTTTGGATTTTAAGTAGGGCTCATGTGTTTGTTTTTTTCTGCAAAAAAAAATGGATTGATTTTACTGTTTGTAATGAATTTTTCCCTAGCCTTGGAGACTCCTCACCTATATCCTAGGAAACAGCACCACTAAACCATAATCCACATACAACACGTGACAATGCACTGATTCTTGAAGGCTGACCAGGTAATTCTTTACCATCTTCCTCCACATGTCCCCCCACATCAGTTTATGTTTTCACCCTTACCTTACTTCTCATATGTAACTTCCAATTTTTCTCTTATTAATATTAATAAGTCTATTTATCACATAAATATCAATCTTCAAAGGAAAAAGTAAACATTTCCTCTTGAAGGATGTGATGGTTAGGCTATTGTGTCAACTCAGCCAGGTAATTGTGCCCAGCTGTTTGGTTAGGCAAGCACTGGGCTAACTATAATACAGGGGCATTTATGGACTTTAGTCACCATTGACTTTACTGCAGTGGTAAATCATAGATAGCTGATTACAATTACATCAATCAGGGAGATTACTATCAGCAATGAGCGATGCTTTATCCAGTGAGTTGAATGCCTTAAAAGGGGAAATGATTTCAGCATTCAGGGAGAATTTCCCAGCTTGTCTTTGGACAGCCAACATCTCCTAGAACTCGTCAAGAACCTTCATTGGACTTTCATCAGAGCCCTGGTTGCAGCCTGCCTGTGGAACCTGGACTTGTGCATCCCCACGGTCATGTGAGAGACTCATAAAATCATATACTATTGACAGATATCTCTTGTTGATTCTGTTTTCTTAGAGAACCCTGACTAATACAAAGAATAAATTAGAGAAAGTTGTTCTGCAGACATAGCCACAATTTATTATTGAAAATGTGTATCACTCACATCCGAACATATTGTATACTTAATTTCCAGTGATTCTATTAAATGAATATATTTGATCTCCTGATGTTATATTTTTTCCTGAATCCAAGATCTTTTACAAAGAATTAGTATTGAGTTTTATACATAGCAAATCAAAGATTAAGGTCCACTAGATTCTAAAAATCCATATGTTTTGTGTACACAATAATACACATAAGAATTCCTCTGATTGAAGAAGCAGTGTGGCTCAAATTGTGCCTGGTAGGAATTGACTGTGACCAAAAATACATGAATATTGTTTCTTATACTTTATTTTCTCCATGTAAGTATACACAAATTTATCTCACAGTGAGCAATATTAAGTTTTTCAATCACAAAACACATGAAAAGTAAAAAATGCTTTCTTAATTTTGAGCATAACTAAACCAGGTTTATAATGAAGCATATTACATATAATACTTTTTTAAAAAAGTATCCGCTGAGGGTACTCTTTGGATAAAATGTACAAGTCATGGGACTGTATAACACAGTGAGCCATATGGTGGAGAATGGCCTGTGGTTAACTGTACAAATATGAGAGTGTTCTCTCTTGAACTATAACAAATATACACTACTAATACATAGTGTAAATAATAGGGGCTATAGGGGAAAAATATACCAAGTGTATGCTGTGGACCATAGTTAGGAGTAATAGTCTGATCATGTTCTTTTATACTCTAAAATAAATGTTCCACAACAATGTAAGGTTTTGGTGGAGGGGTGATGTATGGGAATTCTGCACATGATTGTTTTGTAAGCTTACACTTTTCTAACAAAATAAAAATTGTCCAAAATGTGGTGTTTGCTTTCTTAGGATATTTTTAAAAACCTGTTTAAACAATCGATTTCCTTTTATTTTAAATTCTTGATTTCTGGTGCAAAGAGAGGGCTGAGTTAATCTACTTTATTGTTGGCCCACTGTTGTCATTGGTCTAAGCAAACTCACCTCTTGATCAGTCTATTCTTAGTCCCATTTTCCTCCCCTTTACATTCCACAAGTCCCCATTCTGTGTTCATGCACACACTTTTCCTTGTGTCTTTGTAAAATATTTAGTAAATGCTTGCATAGAAATATTTTTTATTTATGTAAAAATATGGTGCTTCATAGCACATTTTGTTTCTTACTTTCTTCACTCATCATTGTTTTTAAGGTTCATTTGTATACATTTTGTCAGTTGTTCATTCTCTCAGAAACAGATACCTAACTACTTTCTAACTACTTATCATCACACAAAAAAGTTGTAACAGACAATCTTGTTCTTGATCTTCTGTGGATCTATCTGAAAGTTTCTCTGGGATACAAAAAAACATCAAAAAATTATTTCTAGGGAAGCAGACTTGGCCCAGTGGATAGGGCGTCCATCTACCACATGGGAGGGCCACGGTTCAAACCCTGGGCCTCCTTGACCCATGTGGAGCTGGCCCACACATAGTGCTGATGCACGCAAGGAGTGCCATGCCACGCAGGGGTGTCCCATGCGTAGGGGAGCCTCACGAGCAAGGAGTGTGCTCCATAAGGAGAGCCGCCCAGCGGGAAAGAAAGTACAACCTGCCCAGGGAATGGTGCCACACATACAGAGAGTTGATGTAGCAAGATGATGTAACAAAAAGAAACACAGATTCCCGTGCCACTGACAACAACAGAAGTGGACAAAAAAAAAAGAACACGTAGCAAATGGACACAGAGAACAGACAACTCGGGGGGGGGGGGGGGAGGGAAGGGGAGAGAAATAAATAAAAATTTTAAAAAATTATTTCTAAATAAAAATTAAAATATTTGTTAAATATAAACAGACACAACAACTCCTGAAAATGTGTGCTTAAAACAATATACAAAAGAGCCAGCTGTAGTGTATTAATTCCATCTGCTTCCTGTAAGAAGGGCGAAATGTATGATGGTCTCTGTAGGTATCAGAACCCATAAAGAAGAATATTCAAGGGTTTTGCATAATAAATAGCTAAGAATAAATTTTAAGAAACATGCAAGGCCAATATATAAAAACATATAAAAATTTATTGAAGGACATAAAAGATGACTGAACTAAATGGAGAGTCATAACTGGGCTCTGGATGAGAAGAGTTAGTATTCATTCTATAAATCCACAGCAACAAACACAAAACACAAACACAAAATATTTTATGGAACTTGCAAAGTTAATTCGAAAGTTGACCTTGAAGAGAAAATATCTAACAATAGTCAAGAATTTATGGCAGGATTAAAATAATGAGGGATGACTTATGTTACCAGAATTCATATATAACAGCTGTAATTTAAAGCTAGAGTAATTAAAATATTGGTGAGGAAATATGCAAATAAATTTAACTATCAAAATAGAGATTCTAGAAACATTCTAATGCATATGTGGAATATGGTATGCTGTAGATGCCATTTAAAATCCATGGTGTAATAAAATAAAATAAAATAAAATAAAATAAAATAAAATAAAATACATGATGAAAGAAGAACCCTAGTAACACCTTAGAACAACTGTACATAAAATATTTTATTTATTTAATCCCTGTGTCTCATTATAGACAAAGATGATTCCAGATGTTGTAAAGATACTTATTTTTAAAATATGATTTTGCTAGAATAACCTGCAGAATTATATTTGATTATATTGGGGTGGTGAGAGTTTTTCTGATTGAGACAAAGAATCCAGAAACCAAAATATAAAAGATAGAAAAAGATGCCTACCAATAAATTATAACATTTATAATGGGAGAAGATGGAATATGTAAAAAGAGAGAAGGAGAGACAGGAATAAATACTTGTCGTAGATAAAACAAAGGCTTAGTATCCATCATAAAACTCACACATCCATCATAGATCTCATAAGTCACTGTAGGAACAGCCTACTAGAGGAATGGGCAAATATAAAAATAGGTAATTCCCAGAAGAATAATGATAAAGATATATGAGTACATGCTTAATATCACCAGACTCAAGTAATATAAATTTATTTGGTGACCATAAAATTTTCAGAGAAAAAATTTAGAAGTTGACAATACGAACAGTTGTAAGGTGTGGAAAAATGAACACCTATAGTCATTTTGGAGAGCAAATTGACCATCAAAACTTATTCTGTGCAATCCCTTTTGACTAGAGAAACTCCGAATGTATTTATAGGCTTGGAATAATCATGCATATGCACATGTGTCCACATACACATAGATATTCTTCACAGAAATATTTGTTATAGTGGAAAAAAGTGGAAATAATGCATATGGTCATCAATAACAGAAAAGTTAAGAAATTATGCAATATTATGGTATGGATGATAGTGAAGCTTTTCTTCTTTAAATGAAATAATATTGTGTGTTTATATGGAATTACCTTTAAGATACTTCTAAAAAGTGTAATAAAGTTATTTGCAGATCAATATGTACAATATTTTATGTAAAATGGACACACAATGAGTTGTGTGTGTTCATGTGTGCATACATGTGTGCTTGAGTTCATGTTCGAACATAAACATTTCTAGAAGAAAACGCACCCTGTTTGATAATGGTTATCTAAAGGAAGAAAATGAGATTAAGGTGGTGGTGGTGATAGTGTGTGGAGGAGGTATAATGGGTGAAATTTTACTTTCTTTTCCATATATTCTTCTGCATTTTTAAAACTTTCACCATTCACTACATTTAATTTAATTTTTAAAGGACAATTTAAAAAGCCATAATTAAATCCAGTAGCTCTTTATCATTACTGGTATCCAAAGACATCTTTAATAGAAGAATAAACAAATGTTCTGTACATTGCTTAAAGCAGATAAGATCACTCACTGGCCCAAACAGAGGTTTATTTTTGCGTTGTTGGGGTCAGATGTGAGGCACAGATCTCCATCTGGCATTTTCGCTGCTTTTTTAACCTGTAAATCCTGACTGCCTGGCAGCTCGGCAATACTCCCTCCCCATCTGCGTTGGAGCACAGCGCCCGGGAAGGGCACCACAGGGCCAGGGCAGAGGGGCCTGAGGGCTTTTGTGTGCAGCAGCAGGAAGGAAGGACGGATAAAGGCATGCCCACGCCTTCACTGTGTTTGGTCTGAAAGAGCAGAGGGAGTCGACGAATTGTCTGAATAGAGGGAGCATTTTTATTGAACCATCTACTGGGGTAAATTAATTGAGCACTGGAACATGACAGTTGAATAGGTGAGATTATCAAAAGAAAACTGCACCTTTGGGCAGGAGCCCCAGATGGGGGCCTGTGCTTTTCTGAGAAATGTGATTGCTTCATGATAAAAGTATAATTGCCCCCTATTGTTACATTGCGCTTTAATGAATCCCATTCAGCACTTAAATATGACAAATAGGAAGGGCTGACAGTTACATCTGATGCTAAACCATACGAGGCTGCACAGTTTGTAAAGAAGCTTTCCTTTGTCTCGTTAACTCAAAGAACATCCCCTTGGTTGCTTCAGTAGGATTTAGATTTAATACAAAACTTGAATAATGTTACATTTTATTAAAAATGATCCAAATAAATTAATCTCAGAAAAACTATGAGCCAAAAAGCTCATGGAAGAAGCTTTTTGGTGACAAGTTTTAGTGCCTACTAAAGGGCCAGGCATGATCCTGTCATTTAAGGGAGTCATAGCTCATATTTGGTGCATAAAATATCTTACTTTTGAAGGTTTAAACACTTCTACTCTCTAATCAGCTATGATGCTTCCAGTTGGAAGAAAATGAAAGCTGAGCTCAAACTGGTTTAAACTGCAGTAGCATTTGTAGGTTCATGTATCTAGAAGCTCAGAAGTAGGACAAACTTCAGGACTGATTTAATCTAATGTCTCCACAGGTGTTTCTTTGTGGTTCTCTAGACCTGCACTGCCCAAAGGAACTTTCTCAATTATGAAAATGTTCTATATCAACACTGTCCAGTGGTGTGGCTAGTGAGAACTTGAAATATGCTACTACAATTGAGGAACTGAATGGTTTGTTGATTTTATTTTATTTTAATCAAGTTAAATTTGAATAGCCACTTCCGGCTAGTGGCTATTGAATTCAACAGTGCAGCTTTAGACCCTGTCTCCTACCTACCATGACAGCATCTACACAGAGGCTGGTGAGTGTTGGTTGCAGCCAATCACACTTGAAAACATCCAGATCAAAACAAGGGATAGTTCTGAGATTTCACCCAGAACAGCCAATATTTTCTTTTCACTTGACCAAAATTAGACCACCTATTCCTGAACTGATCACTGGCCAATGCCATGTGTATTTAATCCACTCAGGCTCATTCCTGTTACAGAAGTGGGGCTCACTTTGTCTGCCACCCATAGATTGGTTGGGGGTCGGATGGTACTTGAACAATATTGGTATTTGTATAGGAAGAGTAAAAGGGAATTGAAGGCTGGGATGCAGCTAGCCATTTCTTTCCTCAGTCTTTAAGCTGCAGTTTGTACCAACTAATCAGAATGCGGCAAGTATCTTGGTTTGGCTTCTGCCTCGGCCTCATCCTTATTTTGCCATGGTTATCAGAAGTTACTGAGGGAACAATGTCCTTACTTGCTTCCTGCCCCTGTGCATGGTGAGGTTGCTAATAGTAACAGCAAACTACCTCTCTTCCATCATTCCATGGGTCCAGCTGTTCAAGTTAGCAGTCAAAAAGTAAATGTCTAGAACGGCATTCAAAAAAGCATTGCTAACCTATGAACACAGTCTATGGTGGTTGGAGGCATGTACTCCAGAAAAACATGATCTTAAACTTAATCCATTCCTGTAGGTATGAACCCATTGTAAGTAGGACCTTTTGATGAGGCTACTTCAGTTATGCTGTGACCCAGATGAATCAGGGTGGGACTTATAGGAAGGTCACACACAGAAAGAGAGAGAAAGCCAGAGGGTGCAGCCAGAAGGTGAATACAAACAGAAGCAGAAAGAGAGGGGAGAAGCCAGTAGAGACTGCCATGTGCATTGCCATGTAACGGAAAGATCAACGACCAAGGATTGTTGGCAGCCACAGCCTCTGGGAGAAAGAATTACCTTGCTGGTGACTTGTTTTGGACCTTTCTTAGCCTCAAAACCACGATCCAATAAATTCCCATTGATTAAGCCAACCCATTGCATCTTATTTGTTTTAGCAACGAGGAAACTAAAACATTGTCTCATACAGTTCCTGCTGTTCTGTTTTGATGTAGCCATACAAAGTTTCTTGCAATCCTCCACCATGCTCTCTTTCTCAGCAATCACACACAAATTCTTGGGATTTTCTTTGCATACAATGCCTTACCATCTTCCAGGTCACAATTCAATACCTTTTCTTCCAGGAAGTCTGCCTTAGTCCATCCAAGTCTGTGTTAGGTGCCCTGCTTTGTGCTTCTAATTCTTCAGTATATTAGCCCTTCTCCTACTCTATTGCTTGCTTTATTTACTTCGTTATCTCCTATCAGACTGAAATATCTGCAGTGGCAGGGAATAGATCTTGTTTACTCAAATATCCTTAATATCTCTTACAGACATTTAGCAGGCAATAAGTAACTATTTTGAATTAATGAATCACACATACTGAATAAATGAATTGGTTAGTAAATGAACAGGATCTGCAACCCTACATCTACCATATCACATATAATACATGCTTTCCTTATCCTAAAATTCATATGTATGCACTTACACACACATATAGAAAGTTTCAAATGGGTATGTTTTAATAGTCACCAAATTCTCAAATTGTATTGTTTTCTAAATTAAAGATACTTTGCTAGCTCAGTTGCCGGATTTTGGTTCATCAATATTATTAGCAAGATGCTCTTGATTTAGATGCTTTCGAACCAAATCCTTAGTCCATTTCACTCTGCATCATTAATTAAAGTTTTAAAGAGTTCAAATACAATAGAGTAGAACAAAGCCATGCCTTACTATTTCCACTCATCATGTAGTCCAGTATTCCTCAGATAAAATTACAACCATAAAACCCTTTCTCTGTGAAGGGGACATCCATTTCTCTAAATCTCAGAGGTAAGAGCAGGTATATCCTTAGTTGTTTTAGCCCCTTTATTTCCATAGAACAGATGTTGGAGGAACATTGAGGACAAAGTCTGAGCATCTAGGAACGCAACCAATAATGCTTATATTTGACAACAGTGTTTAGAAAGGATGCTGGTGAAACAAATTTGCTTTTCCTCCCATAGAGGAAGGACTGCATTGGGAAATTGTAAGCATCTATTCTTGATTTATGGGATTAAATATCAAGGTATTTATTAATAATTTATAAATGTGATCTAATGATTAAACGGACATATATACACATCTGCAAATATACTGATGTTTAATACATATGTGGAAAACTCTAAGTAAAAGTCTTTTATCAACAATTATATAACATCGGCCACAGGGTTCAGCTTTAGAGACATAATGATTAAAATATGTTCAGTTGGGAAAAACAGATTTTTAAAAGGCACTAACATTAGTTTGAATAAGATTATGCAAGACAGTTTGGCCTTCTATACCACAAAGTGGAAAAACTGAATAATATATTCATTGCTTGAAAAATCCAGAATTAATTTTTTTAAAAGGGCTCAATCATTTATTCATCCAACAACTATCTATTGACCAAGTACTATGTGCCAGACATGGAAAGAGCTATGCCTACAAGGAGGGCATGATCTGGCAGAAAGAATTGATATTAGCAAATATTAACTACACAGTGTGATACATATTGCATGTTATACATGGTAGAAGATTGTATCAAGTGCAAAGAGTGGGAATGAATTCTAATGACTAATCCTGACTCTCAGAACTGGGGAAAGTATCATAGAAGAGGGGACAATTTATATGGGGTTTCAGTGTTGTAAGAGTTTGGCAAGTTTGGAAGGAAGAAGCTTCTTAAGGCATTTGTAAAAGTATGAAGGCACATACTGAATAACTATTTAGGAAATAAAGTAGATGCATGCAGCCTGCAGAAAAGATGTATATCTGAAGAAAGTTAAATCTGAAAAGATATTACAGACCAGGAATTGAGATACTTTAAGTAATCTAAGGGTCCTGAATTTGTATTACTGATAATATGGTAGGCTTTAAAGCAGTCTATGACATACATGAGTTGCATATTTGAAAATATTATTGGCACTAAAGAATGGAAATATATGAAGCAGGGAGAGATTGTAAAAAAAAATGGTGGGCAATTAGGAAGTCATTTAGATACAATTAGGTGGAAATTACATGCATTCAATGAAGTCATGCCAGTGGGGATTGAGCTGGGAATAAAGACAGTTTATTTGGGAATGAAAGATTTTGTTGATGTCATTGAATGGTGTATTAAGGTAAGAGAGTCAAGGGTGGTTAAGGCAACTGGAAGGAAAGTAAAGATGTCATGCCAGATAAGAAATAATATTGAAGAGATATGCAGCTTAATTTTAGATATGTTGAGTTGGCTATACCACGGAACCTGCAGATGGAGTTGCTCAGAGGGCTGATGACTATATTAACCAGGAGCTAAGGAAGGTTAGTGCCAGAGATACAGAAATTGGAGTGATGTAAACTTAATGACTGTTTTTTAAAAAATTAATGGATGCTCCATTAAATCTTTAAAACACACAAGATTTTAAATTTGATGACTCCCAATGTAATATTTTAATGGCTTGTGCTTTTTGTTTCCTTTAATTATTTTTTCCTTCTTAAAAAAATAAGGTGAGGTTTTATTGTCTAAGGGTGAATGACATTTTCTAGAAGAGGGAATAAAGTGAAAAGGGCAGACCTTGAGGGTAAACCATACATAGGGAGTTCACTCAAATAACTGAATAACTAACTAGCAGAGGCTGGAGAAGTTCTGAGAAAACAGCTGTAACGAGTGAGACATATTCATTTTAGAGTCTGAGTCTGGAGAGATCTGCAGCACTACTGATAAAATAGAAATGAGTAAACTGAAAACAGAGTGTTCCTGAATATAGTCAAAGGGGAGCTTTAGTGATAATTTTTCTGCTAGGAGATGGAGACAGTGAGTTCCAGACTTGATTACTATTTTAAGAAGGCTAGCAGTCTAGACAAAGAGAGAGGACAAGGGTGAGTAGGAATAGTCACAGAAATTCCGTAAATACCATTGTGAGTAAAGGAGGTGTACTTAATAATAAATACAGAATCGTCAGCTTTAGCCGTTTCCATTGTTTATGAATTCCAAAAATAGATTGGATTACGTTTGTAAACTGGTCTGTTCCTCTGGGTGTGATTAAATTATGATTAGGGCTTTGATTGGGCCACATCAGTAGGACTCACAGAGAAAACCACATGGCAGAAAAGAGAGTGAGAGTTTTGATTCTGGATCCTGGGAAGTAAACACATAGAGAAACAGATATGTGAGGAAGGGAAGAAGGCTCAATTGGACACAGCAGAGACCCCGGGAACAGAGCTGGCCTTGTAGAGAGAGCAGAGGAGATAAGCCCAGAGAGAAATGAGCCCTGGGAAGAGACGAACCCAGGAAGTCTGAACCCTTTCAGACATTGGCAGTCATCTTGCTCAAAAACATGGCAACAGACTTTGGTGAGGGAAGTAATTTATACTTTATGGACTGGTAACTGTAAGCTCCTACCCCAAATAAATACCCTTTATAAGAGCCAACAGATTTTGGTATTTTGCATCAGCACCCCTTTGGCTGACTAATACACAGAATCTTGATTTCATTGTTATTATGTTTATAATTTCAACGATTGTATTAACCTATCCTTTAGGTCCCCATCTGCTAATGAAAATGAAAAATATCCAAAGGATAAATACTTGAAGGCTGGCATTAGGCTCTCCGGAATGTGATCACCATGACAACTTCATTTAATTCTGTGTTTGAGACAATGATGTTGGAAAGTATGCTACTAACGATGCTTATCCATGATCATTAGCATCATTGCTACAGTGCTATTATGAAAGAAACAGCCTATAGTTTTATCTTTGGGAGACCCTCACTTTGCCTTTTTTCCCCTCCACTAGCTGGTTACACAATTTAATTATTGAGGTACAATGCAAATAATGTCTGTGTGTGATGTCATAATCACTTCCCTACTTCCTTGAGAATCAGCTATTTTTTTTGTCCCTGAAATTACAAATGTAACTGAATTGTGAATAGAGATAGCTTATATGTAAGATCAAAGCCCTGTAGTGTGGCTTTCAATTCTGAATATATCTTTCACTTTTAAAATGATTTTTCATTTACACTTGTCCTTACGTCTTTTAAATATTCTGAATCTGAACTGGATTTGCATTCTAAAGCAGTATGCTGGCTATGTGCTTATGAATGTGGAAGCATGGCCACACTGAAGGTGTCAGTCTGATCTGGTGCATGTTTTTAATCAGTTTCCAATTTGACACAATGTAGACCTGAGGCATGGAGAAACCTTAACCCTAGCCAAGGCAAAGACTGTAGCATTACCCATACTAGTAGCTGGTAGTATACCTGTGGTTCTGTGGGCTGAAGTAGAGCTTAACATCTGACCCAAATTTCTGAGGATAAATTCACCTTGGTTTCCTGCTATTTCTAAAGCTGAATACATTAAGTGGCATGCACTGGCTATATTTTAACAAAGAATTGGGAAGCTAAGCTAAAAATAAATCCACTGTCTGTTAATCAAGGGTGCTAACCAACATAGCATGCTCTCTTGCTGATATGTTCTCAAAAATTCTCTTCTTTCTTTTAAGGCAGCTCTGCCCCCAGGACAAGCCCAATCTTTGCTCTGCAGAAGTTTGAATCTTTAGCCTTGTACTCCAGTACAAACCACACACACATCCCAATATCCCTAAACTTCAAATACTCCTGTTTTTACCGAACAATAAAGTTTAAATAGATGTTTAACATTCTTTGGCTTTAAAATTTTATTTGACTTAATCATTTATGGTAAATTGGATTTCACACATTTTATTACATCATATAAATATGCCTGATGCACTAACTCATGCAAAAATCACTTTAAACACATGCAAGTGTATTTTTCTACATGCCTGACTGAGTTATCAGTATAGTTACTGGGTAGACAACTTCTGAAATAGCTCCCAATGATCCCCACCTCCTGATATCCCTGCTTTTGTTTACTCACCTCCCTTCAAGAGTTGAATCCTTAGGGCTGAATCTAGTGATTTGCTTCTAATGAACAGAATATGGCAGAAATGATGGAGTATCATTTCTGTGATTAGATAGCAAATTTTAAGTTCCTAGCTTTGAGAAAATAAGTTGCCATGTTGAGGAGGCTCACAGGGCATGGAACTGAGGTTCACCTCTGGCCATCAGCCAGCACAAAACCTAGGTCCTTGTTGACAACCACATGAGTGAATTTGAAAGTGGATTCTTCCCCAGTAGAACCTTCAGATGAGACCTCAAACCTCATTTACAGCCTAGTAAGAGATTGTGAGGTAAATCTAAACTGTACCCAGATTCCAGACCCACAGAAACTGTGAGGTAAGAAATGTGTTTTGTTTTTAATCAATCAATCAATTTTATTGATACATATTAATAAAGAAGAAATCCATGCAAAGTGTACAATTAATAGTATTCCGTATAATCACATAGTTGTGCATCCATCACTTCAATCATTTTTAGTGCATTTTCATTATTTCAATAATAATAATAATAAACAAAAAACAAAGAAACAAACAAAAGTCATCACCTCTCAGTCTCTCTATGCTTCCCCTGCCACAGATAGCTGCTATTTGATTTCCTTCACTCTAGTATATTCGTATTTATATTTTGTAAATTCAGTCTTATAAATGCAGCATTACCCTTAATCCTGCATTACATAAGGTCTCACTATGTTATACAGCCCCATGTTACATTTTTTAGCGTTCCTTCTAGTAATAAACATGACCATAAACTCACCCTTTTAACCACTGTCATACCCATAAAATAGGTCTGCTAGTTACAAACACTATAATGAGTTTCCACCATTTCTATTCATGTCCAAAGATTTATGAACAAACTTTTTACCAGTTCTGCAAGGATCAACCCTCAGCTTTCCATTCTCTACCCTCATTCTATTTTCTGGTGACTTTTATTCTAATTATAAACTCCATGATTTACATAATATATTTAGTTCATAATAATACAATCATACAGTAATTTTTTATTTTTTTTGGTCTGGCTTGCCTCACACAACATAATGTCTTCCTGGCTCATCCATTTGTCATATGCTTCACGACTTCATTTCTTCTTATCGCTGCATAATAGGCCATCATGTGTATACAGCACAATTTGTTTATGCATTTATCAGTTGAGGAATACTTGGATTATTTCCAACTTTTCGCAATTGTGAATAATGCTGCTATGAACATGGGTGTGCAGATGTCTATTCATATTACTGATCTCAGTTCTTCAGGGTATATACCTTGAAAAGGTATTGCCAGGTGACATGACAAGTCTATGTTCAATTTTCTTAGGAACTACCAGTCTGTCACAATGACTGTACCATCTTACATTCTCACCAATAGTGAATAAGGATTCCTATATCTCCACATCCTCTCCAACATTTACGCAGTTTTCTGACTTTTTAACAGTGGCCATTCTAATAGGTGTGAAATGATAGCTCATTGTAGTTTTGAATTGTGTTTTCCTAGTCGCTAATGATGTTGAACATTTTTTCATGTGTATTTTCACCATTTGTATTTCTTCTTTGGACAATTGTCTTTTATTTTGAGGTACCAGGGTTAGGCATTGAACCCAACCTCATATGTCAGAAGCCAGCACTCAACCACTGAACGACAGTGGCTCCCCCAAGTTGTTTTTTAACTTTATTTGCTTGTTTGTTTTTAGGAAGTACTGGGGATCCAACCCAGGACCTAGTATATAGGAAGCAGGAGCTTAACCATTTGAGCTATATCTCCTTCCCTGGACAATTGTCTTTTCAAGTCTTTTGCCCATTTTTAATTGGGTAGTTTGTGTTTTCACTGTTGAGTTAATAGTATCTGTATATATCATATATGTTAAACCTATAACAGATATGTGATTTCCAAATATTTTCCCCCATTGAATCAGCTGCTTTTTCACCCTTATCACAAAGTCCTTTGAGGTATAAAAGTGTTTAATTTTGAGAAGGTCCCATTTATCTATTTTTCATTTTGTTGCTTGTGCTTTGGGTATAAGGTTTAAGAAACTACTGCCTACCACAAACTCTTAAAGGTGTTTTTCTACATTTTCTTCTAGGAGTTTTATGGTTGTTGCTTTTATATATTATGTCCTTGATCCATTTTGAGTTCATTTTTATATAAAATATGAGATGGGATCCTTTTTATTTCTTTTCAATATGGATATCAAATTTTTCCAGCACCATTTATTGAATAGACAGTTCTGGCCCAGCTGGGAGGGTTTGACAGCTTTGTCAAACATCACTTGACCAGAAATCTGACTCTTTGTTTCTGTTCCATTGCTCAATCTGTCTGTCTTTAAGCTAGTATCATGTGGTTTTTACCACTGTAGCTAAATAAGTCCACTAACTTTGTTTTGCTTTATAAAGACATTTTTTGACTATTTGGGGCCCTTTACATTTCCAAATAGTTTGGTAATTGGCTTTTCTATTTCTACAAAAAAGATGGTTTTGGGATTTTTAATAGGGATTGCATTGAATCTGTAAATCAGTTTGGGTAGAATTGACATCTAAACAATAGTTAATCTTCCCATGCATGAACATGGAATGTCCTTTCATTTATTTAAGTCTTCTTTGGCTTCTTTAAGCAATGTTTTGTAGTTTCCTGAAAACAGTTCCTTTATGTCCTTGGTTAAGTTTATTCTAAATATTTGATTCTTTTAGTCCCTATTATAAATGGACATTTTTCTGATTTTCTCCTCAGATTTTTCATTAATACTATATGAAAATGCTATTGAATTTTGGATATTAATCTTGTATCCCATGATTCAGTGAAATTGCCTATTAGTTCTAATAGCTTTCTTGTGGATTTTTCAGGATTTTCTGTATATAGGATCATATCATCCAGGACTTGTACAAGTTTTACTTCTTCCTGTCCTATTTGGTGTCTTTTATTTCTTTATCTAGTTTAATTTTTCTAGCTAGAACTTCTAGCACAATACTGAATAACAGTGGTGACAGTGGGTATCCTTGTCTTTTTCCCATACTCTGTGGCAAACTTTCATCCTTTGCGATTGAGTCACTGCATGGTCACTGGCTTGCTGCATGAGCACTTGGCTCATCATGCGGGCACTCACATGGGCAATTGGCTTGCCACACAGGCACTCAAGTGGGCATTCAGCTTGCTATGTGGGCACTCAGCTCACTGCACGGGCACCCAGCTTGACACACAGGTACTGGCTCACTACACGGGCACTGGGCTCACCATGCAGGCACTGGCTCACCGTACAGGCATGCTTTTCTCTTTGAGGCCTCAGGGATTGAACCTGGGTCCTCCCATATGGGAGTCAGAATCCCTGTCTTTTGAGCCACATCCATTTCCCTATCTGTCCATTACTGGTTTCCAGCTTTATTCTGTTATGATCAGAAAAAAGTGTTTTGTATCACATCTATCTTTTAAAATTTATTGTGTCTTGCTTATGACACAACGTATGGTCTATCCTGGGTAAGAATCTATGGGCACTTAAAGGAATGTATATCCTGCTATTTTGGGGTGCATTGCTCTATAGATGTCTATTAGGTATAGTTCGTTTATCATATTACACAAGCTCTCTGCTTCTTTATCCTCTGTCCAGATGTTCTATCCAATATTGAGAGTGTTGTATTTAAGTCTCCAAATATTGTAGAGACATCTATTTCTCCCTTCAGCTTTGCCAGGGTGTGCCTCATGCATCTTGTGGCACCCAGGTTAGGTGCATAACTATTTACTAGTTATTTCTTCTTGATGAATTGCCCCTTTTATTAGCCTGTATGACCATCCTCATCCCTTGTAACAATTTTGCATTTAAAATCTATTTTGTCAGATAATAGTATCACAACCCCAGCTCTTTCTTGGTTACTATTTGCATGGATTATCTTTGTCTAACCTTTCACTTTTAACCTGGTCCTTATGTCTGAAGTAAATCTCTTGTCAACAGGATATAGGTGGCTCATATTTTTTTTATCCATTCTATCAGTCAATGTCTTTTGATTGGAGAGTACAAGCCATTAGCATTCAGTGTTATTACTGTAAAGACATTACTTCATCCATTTTGTCCTGTGGCTTTCTGTTGTCATATCTTACTATTGTGTGTCTTCTTTTTACCCTTTAATTTATCCTTCGTAATAATCTTCATTTCTACATTCTTCTTCAAGTCTTTCGTCCTTGATTTTTCCTTTCAAATTTCAGTACTCTCTTTTATTTCTTGTATTTCTGGTCTTTTGGTAACATATTTTACCAGTATTTTTTAAGATAAATTTTATTGATGCATATTAATAAAGCCTAAATCCATCCAAAGGGTAAAAAACTGGTCTTCAGTATAATCACATAATTATGTATTCATCACTTCAATCATTTTTAAAGCATTTTCATTATTCTAGTAATAATAATAATAATAATAATAAAACAGCCATACAAACAAAACTCTTTACCTCTAAATTTTTCTATGCTTCTCCTTCCATACTTAGCCACTATACTGTTTCCTTCTCTCTGGTGTATTTGTATTTACATTTTGTAAAACAGTTTTATATATGCAATATCACCAATACTCATATTTTACATTAGAAATGAGGCAGTTTTTCTCCCAGGAGTTTGGGTTAAGAGAGTCCTAAAAGTAGTTTTTCTCCATGTAATTTCCAGAATGACCAGCAGATGGTCCCTGTTGGTGCACCCTTCCATGGAGGTGTTTATTTTAAACTATGTTTTTCTGTGTTTTGGACTGGCCATAGCCGAGATTCAAAGTGGGTTCTGCTGGCCAAGTTCACTGAATCAAAGCCCCATGATGACTTCTCCCTTTTCCTTTGTAGCCTCTGGGACAGAAAGGAAGACATCTGTTCCCCTCTCAGTTGACTGAAATGAGTCAAGGGTTTTATCTGCCTTAATATCTTGGTGGGGTGGGGGGGGGCGGGGCGGATAACCCATCCTGTTACTGTAGAGGTTTGGTAACTCACATTTGTTGTTTTGGCTTCTTTGTCTCTCTGTCCCCTCTGGGGCACACCTTCTGGGAATTGTGTAGCGCTGCCTGGGTCTGCTGACCCCCATAGCAGTTCCTTTAGACAGCTTTTGGTCTGTCTTTTTCGTGTAGGAGAGTTAAGCCCTGCCTGCCTACTGTGATGCCATCTTCCTGGAACTCAATGGTGGTGTTTAAGCTGCTAAATTTGCGGTTAATTTGTTACAAAGCAATAGATAACTAATACATTAGCATTCCTCCAAATGGCAATTATGTAGGAATACTTAATACCTAATAAAGAAAATAACAGTGGGCAAAAAAATCTCTTGAACAGGTAATGATCATATACTTTACTTTTTAACAATATTCTGAGGTCAACATGCAAATATTATTTACTCTTACTTCAGAAACAATTCTAACCAGCCAAATTATCAGATTTCCCAGTAAACAAGCAAAAGCAAATTTTTTAAAAAGTGAAGGTGGACACTTCAAAGTATATCCATATTACCGGCAGTTAGATGTGACTCCATACAGCTCAGTAGTAAAAAAGGAAAAGAAAAGATTTTGAAATTCAGTTTTAATGCAAGATTATTTAATGTAGAAATAACATTAATTCTTTGAGAGAATTAATATATTTAGTACATTAACATGTTTAAGACTTTAATGATAACATTATCAAATTAATAAAAGTGTAAAATATAATTTAAGTGAAATCCAATTCAATATATTTTAAATAGTTTGTAAATTGAATAAACTATGGGGAGATTTATAGCAAAAAAATGCTTACATTAGAACTGAAAATAAACTATTTGGAACATTTGTCTTCTGTGGCAATTCATTCCTGAATGAAGTTGGATAAATGAAGTGTTGCAATATTTTCAAAGAATCGTGTGTTTGGAATAATTTATTATGTCCATCTCATGCTTGCAAGAAAATCTAAACCATGTCAGGAAGAGGAGAGGGTGACTTTTATGTGAAAACCTCCAATGAAGAAATTGCGATTTCATTGGTTACACATTCCATGCCTTAATAAACATCATTGTCAGAAAATTCTCATATCTAGCATAAATCACTTTCATTTCATTTCAAGCCAAAATTGTTTTGTTATCTGCATTTGTACAGAGAGAAGACAATTGCTAAGTTCTATGAAGATCTCTTAAGAGACATGAAAATGAGTTTCATGTGCTGGAATCCTTCATATTTATTGATTTCCAGCTCAGGGTGATTAAATAATGGCAGTACCACTGTCCACTCCTACCCCACCCCAGTCTTACTCCAGAGGTATTCTTTACTTGATCCTCACAGAACAGAGTCTCGAAAGGGAAAAAGTCTTACTAATTTGAGAGTCAGGCAAAACAGCTGTTTCTGTAAATTCCACTCACAAAAATCTAGTTATGCTTCTAAAGATCCCAAACAAATATATTCTGTGACATTTGTTCAAGTAACTGAAAGTCACTCTCCAATCACATCATTTTCTCCTATAGAATAAAAATCTTAACTTCTCTTCTACCAATTACTCCTGAGTAGCATGAACTTGGGAACTTTTCACAATTCTGATCTTTTCATCTGGACACATATTAACATTATTTCTCTGCTTTTTAAAATTCCTGTTTCTCTTTTATCTTATTGATTTATAGGAGTTTTCATTTTTAGATATGTTTGTATTCAACTCTTTAGCTATGAATATATGCTTCAAAATAATTCTTATATTTGAATTTTTTACTTTGCATAGGATTTCTTCTGGTAAACAAATGCTTTAGTTTTAATTTAGCAAAACATTATTTTATATTTTATGGTTTCTGCTTTTTATATCTCTTTCAAGAAATGTTTATCTTTCCCAAAATAATAAAAATATCTTCTGTTTTCTTCCTAAAACTTAAAGGTGTTAATTTTTTGCATTGAGGTCTTTGAATTTATAGATTAATATTGGAGGAATTAATAACTGTATTAAATCATGCATTCTTTAATTTAGCTTTCTTTTATGTTTTACATAGTTTACATACCTTTTATTAGACAATCCAGTTACATCACAGTTTTAATTGATATTGTAAATGATAAATTCTTTTATATTTTCTAATTATGTTTCAATGGTAAATACAACCTCAGCTGATTTTTCTTATTGATCTTGCATTCAGCAATCATGCTGAAATTTTATAATTTCTAATAATTTATTTTGTAGATTTCTATATATAGATCATCATCCCTCCTGTTGAAGAGTGACTATTCTTTCTTTCTCATCCTGTACCTTTATATTCTTTTTTGGTCTCTTAATAAGCTGACTAGTATATACAGAAAAAAGTGGTAAATAAAAGCAGGGGTAGATGTCATCCTTTTGTGTTGTTCCTGAATTGAAAGGTAATACATTTTTATTTCTACTAAGATGTTTGCTATAAGAATTACTTGACAAATACCTTTATCAGGTTAAAGAGTTCTTTTCCAATTTTAGTTTAAAAAAATTTTTATCGTATGTAGATTTTAGAATTATTAAATATATTTTCTGTTCCTAATAAGATAATTCTTCTTTAATCTGTTAACATGCTCGTGTAGTGAATTACAATAAGAGACTCTAATGTTAAAACACTATATTCCTGAGATAAAAGCAACTTATCCATGATTAGATTTTTTTGTTTTGTTTTGTTTTCTGCTTTGTTCTATTTTGCACATTTTTGTAAACTTATTTTTCTAATTTTTATTATCAGTATTATTGAGGTATAAATTATAGACAGTGAAACTCTCCAATTTTAAGTGTACATATCAATGTGTTTAGAAATATTTGAATGGTCATGTAATCACCACCACATTATGATTTAAAACAATTTCTTCACCCCAGAAAGTTCCCTCATGCTCCTTTGTAAGGCATACCATCCCTCTCTCCCAGCATCTGTAAACTACTGATCTGTTTGTGGTCATAATTTTAACTTTTCTAGAATTTTGTACAAATGCAATCATAGAATATGTAGTCATTTGTGTCTGGCTTTTTAAACTCAGCATAATTTTTTGAAATTTATCAATATTGCTATATGTCTCAAGTGTTTGTTTCTCCTAAGTTCTTAAACATTACTTCACTGTATAGCTAGATGTACCACGGTTTGTTTATTCATTCATCATTTGACATGGTTGGAACTAGGGTAAGATACGTGAAGTGCTTATGGCAAAAAATTTCAGGAGAGGATTATTCTTAGTGCCTTACAAGGGTCAACCCTGGTTGCTGACTTGCCTCACCCTAAGCCTGGCCCTTGTAGTTGATCAACATTTTTGTTGTTCTCAATTGAGAGCTATTATAAATAAAGTCACATATAAGCTTTGGGGTGAACAGGCATCCTCATTGCTTGTGGGTCAATAACCAGGAGTGGAATCACCAGCTAGGAAGGTATGATAAGTATATATTTAAATGTATAATCAACTGCTATACTCTTTCTTAAAGTGACTATACCATTTTGCATTCCCACCTGCATAGAAGAGTTCCAGTTCCTCCATGTCCTCATCAAAAATTGAGATGGTCTTTGAAATATTAGCAATCCTAGTATGAATATGCTAGCATCTCACTTAGGGTTTTTTATTTTTATTTTTTAAAGATATTTAAATTACATAAATATTACCTAAAAATATAGGGGATTTCCATGTTTCCTGTTCCCCACACCGCCCACATTTACTCACATTAACAAGATCTTTCATTAGTGTCATACATTCATTGCAAGTGAGGAACATGTTTTGGAGCATTGCCATTAAGCATGGATTATAGTTTAATACATTGTAGTTTACACTGTCTCCCACACAATTCTGTAAGTTATGGCAAGATATATAATGACTGCTGATTTTGAACATCTTTCCTTGGGTTTACTTGCTATTCATGTCCTTTTGTTGAAATGCATTTTCAAGTATTTTTTAAATTTTTGTAATTGTCTTCTTATTGAATTTTAAGAGTTTTTAATATACATATATTCTTGATATAAAACTTTCATCAGATATAAGTTTTACAAATAATTTCTCAGGTAGTTGCTTGTATAGGGCATGCCAAAAAAGTATTTGTTTATCTAAATTTCAGATTTAAGTGATATTTTTTATTTTTCTTAACTAAATTTGGCAATCTTAAACAATTTTCTCTATTTAATTCCGGTTATTATCCTTAGTATTTCTATTCTTCTGCTTATTGGGGATTTAATTTTCTCTGCTTTTCTATTATGGTTTCTTGAGTAAGAAGCTTATATCATTAATTTGAGAACTTTCTTATTTCTTAATATAAGCATCTGATGTTATATGTGTCCCTCTATTTACTCCTTTATTTGCATTTTGAAAGGTTTGAAATGCTGCATTTTTGTTTTTATTCATTCAATTCCCCTTCTGATTTTCTTTATTTGACCTGACCATAGGTTATTTTGAAATGTGTTAGTTAAATTTCTAAATATTTAGATAATTTTTCTGATATCTTTTTGTTACTGATTTCTAGTCTAAATCCATGATGGTATTCAGATTAAAACTGTCTTTTTTTTTTTTTTTTTTCCAGACCAGAAGGGCCTTTATGTATGCCAGATTGTTTAGATTTTCCCTTGCTATTGGTGGGTAAATGGCATGTTTGTTGTGTACCTTATGAGTTTTGGATTTAGCTCCAAATCCAACTTTATCACTCTAACATTGTATAATTTACTTAACTTTTCTGACCTCAGTTCATTCATTAGTAAAATGGGAGTAAAAATACTGAAATTTCAGGATTGCTGTGATAATTAGAGCTATGCGGGATATATTGTAGACTCTCGATAAATATTAGTCATTGTTCTTGAAGAAGGATAGTGGCATGTTCATTTAAAAATGGTTGCATTTTAGGTTGTAAGGAGCACCAGACTGGGATCAGTGAAGATGCTGTTAATCAATGTGAGTCACTTTGTGGTTCTGAAGTATCAAGGCAGTCCAGTAGATTAGGGAATCAATAGATGGATCTGGAACCTGGCAAGAAACCCATGTGACCAGGAATACCCTGCAAGATGGCTGCTGGAAGAACCTATTAGGAACAAGATCTCTGAGGGAAGCCAGGAGAAGTCCCGGATATTCTCCAGGGGACTTATCATTGGGCCCTCTTGGGGAATTGATGGATGAGATAACCAATCAAAACAGCAAACAACTGGGACTCCTCCCCTGACATAAGCAAAAGGGTGGAATAATTAATGGTTAAAAAGCAAGCGGAAATAAAAAATGACATTATTCTTGCCTTTCCGCCAACCTCCCCCCCCCCCCCGCACCATGGATCAGCACATAAATGAACCTGGGCACTCTGTAATCTGTAATGGGTAATTGTAGTCTGAAATCAGTCCTCTTTTTCCCTTCTCAGCCCCTTTCCTCTCTACCTGAGACCCATAATCTGTTATTTTCTCCCATTTCTCTTCCCTCCCTTTCTTAATAAATTATTAGCCTAATTAAACTGACTTGCACTTAAAATTCACTTTTATCACTTAGACAAGAACCTAGAGAAAATCCAGCAACAGTATAATAATGTTAGAGGTGATAGTACTTGGTTAAAATAGAGGGAGGATAGTGGGTTCCTTCCAACTTTTTCTGACATAAGTGACTAATTCCCTCTAGTAGCAACAGTTTCAGGGGGAGTAATAACAGCTGAACTTACATAGCACTTACTTGTGCCAGGAATATAGTTATTGCTACAGAGGTATAACTATCATTCAGTCATGACAATCAGTAAATATGTTAAACATTTTTACTACCTTCATTTTACAATGTGGAAATAGAGGCATAGAGATTTATTTATTTGCCCAAGGTCACCTAACACTTGTAGAGGGTGAAGCTGGGATTCAAACCCAGGCAGAAATGTTCCGTTACCAGAGTTTTTAATCCCTCTATTGCATCATTATGAACATGGCTTGGATCATGTAGGTAAGATGGGACAATGTCTTTGTACCAAGACATTTGAAATACTAAGGTTCCTCATGTATAAATTGTGATAATAAGGGTAGATAGTTTATGATCTGCTTTCATTTATAAGATTCTACTAACTTAAACTGAAGTAACTACTGGCAAAGAGACAACCTAATGGCAAATATACCTAGCAGCAAAGTCTAAATAGGAAGAAAAAATCTGATTCCAATGGCTTATATGGGGACCCTATATTTTGTGCATGTTTTTTCTTTAACCTTCAACTTCCATATAATCTAAAGTAAATAATTAAATCCAATGTTTTCCCCCCATATTAAGAGTGAAGTTTGGTATTTTTCTTATTGTTGTTTTCAGGTTTCTTTTACTCACAATAAATATGGCAGCACATATGCAGGTTGGTCTCAGCTCATTCTTCTCTCCATCCCTGTTCTTCCTTGTCTTCCTTGGATCATTCTTTAATGACATCCTGCCAACCCTTGAAGCAATTTCTACAACAGAAAAAAATATTACAGCTAGTAAAACACAGTAAAAAATTAAGTTTTTACTGTGAAAACACACAAAATAATGGGTTGTATAGTTATTTAAAGTATAAACAAACTTTTTTAAAGAACACAGTAAAATAAAATTAGAGAAACAAATAGCCCATGCAATATGAATTGTCGAACAAAAACCTATCTGGCCACATCACTATCAGTCTCCTCCTGTTCATGGACATCTGCCTCTTTTCTTCACTCTTAGGAAGAAGAAATGAAGAATAAGAAGGAGGAAGGGAGGGCAGAGAAAAGTGAAGCTAGCTGTAGGAAGAAAAGTCAAGAGACAGAAAAAGGAAAGAGATTCTAACAAAATAGATGGGGAAAAAAGCTGAAAACTAATTGAGTGACAAGAATAATACTGATTTATGTGAAACCACATGTACCCAATAAACTAAAATCTTAAAAAATAAGTCCAAGCAGTTTTATTGGTGTTTTTTTTAAAAATGGTGTTTATGTAACTATTTTATCTAATAGGTTTTGATCCTAAGAAGGATTTAATAGTCACTTGAACACCCCAGCTTTCTGTACAAGCAGTGCATGAGTAATTGATGAGCGTGCTAGTATTGCTTTAGCATTCATCAAAATGGATACATCATGATTTGTTATGCAAATAAGATGTAAATGAATCCATTCAGATTTAAAGGCAAGAGATTCTGGACAACTCAGTGCTATCATATCCACCTAGGATAGGTAGTTAGGAAGCTTAAGAGCAGCAGTAACTGCTGAGATCTTGTTATAAAAGAGGCCAGGCTGATGGTGGTTTCACTGGCCTGGATGCTGTTCAATGTGGAACTCTTTTTCCAAATGTAATTCTATCTTTTCTGTTGCATAAACCCATGGTTAATTTATCTTTTCCTATCAAGATCCAAATCACACATAATATAATTGCCTTTGTAAGTAGACTATCCATCATGACTAATGATGCAAAGATGAACCGGATGGCCAAAGGTCTGATGCACTTATCTTTTACAGAACGAAAGAAAAGAACATCACACTTTTTTCACAATATATAATAACTCTCTAATAAGAAGAAGTGTTTTGAATTCTTAAAATACTTAGGGCTTTAAAAGTATGCACTGGCCATCTCCAGTTTAAAAATGAGTTGAGTTTCAGCAACTCAGTCCAAATCAGAACATAGTTTCCTATAGGAGAATGTTAGAAGTGGTAAGATTTCCAGGCCAGCCCATAGAAATCTCCATTCCCTTGGTCCTCACATATTACAGAACTCACCCTTTATGGGCCAGGCAGTATTCCATTGGCTTGGAATATAGCAATGGGCAACAAAGATGAATCCTGACTCACAGTGAGCAGTAAATGAACAAAAAAATAAATACATAGCATATCAAAGCACTATGAAGAATGAAAAGGCAGACAAAGAGAATAAAACATGGCATGAGATACAGTTTAAGATAGTTGTCCCAGGCTGTGATTATCTGAGACACTAAGCAGACACTGAGACAGAGTTTGTGGTCAAGATGTTTTTTGGTATTATTACCTATGAAATGAAGGGGAAAGAAATGAGCAAAGGAAATAGTCACGCTGGACAATACCTCAGCCAACCCCTTGGAGGGAGTATTGCACATTACAATGTCCTCTGTAAGTTGGAAATCATCAGGCTTTTTTATCCCTGCTTTACCCAGTCAACAAATGTGAACTGTCACAGAAATGGTGACCTGGAATGAACATTTTCCACAAAGGAGGCAAACCCTGTAGGAGCTAATCACTATCACTATCTATTGATTATACTCCCAGAAGCCAAGCAGCTGTTATTCCTTGAAATGGAATCTGGGTGGCTGTCTTAGTTTGCCAGGGTTGCTATGACAAATACCATGCAATGTGTTGGCTTAACAACAGGAATTTATTGGCTCACAGTTTGGAAGTCTAGAAGTTTAAAATTAAGATGCAAAGAAGGCCATGCTTTCTCCCCAAAGTCTAAGAAATTCTGCTGCTGGCCTGCTACAATCCTTGGTTTGCATCTCTGCCTTCCATCACATGGTTATCTTTCTCTGTCCTTCCAGTTTCTGCTGACTTCTGGTTTCTGGCTTCTCTGGCTATGTCTGAATTTCCTCCCTTAAAGCCTCCCAACACATGGATTAAGGCCAGCTCTCACCAGTTTGCCTCTTCCCCCAATAGGATTTTGGGAGATCCTATTCACACATAAGTCCATGCTCATGCTTTAAATGATAATATATCTTCAAAGGGTTCTATTTATAAATGAGTTCACATGCATGGGAATGCAGATTAAGATTAAAAACATGTCTCTCTAAGAGCATATAATTCAATCTACCATCTCTTCATGTCTACTACAATAGGAGAACCAAACATTTTTTTTTTCGGAAAAGAAACTGGAATAAAATATGGAATTGAACTTTCCTACCCTATTTTTAAAACTGCATCATAGGTAGAGGGAACAGCAATCACAAAGACCTTGAGACAAGAGCATGCTTCATGTTCAAGGAAAAGGAAGACACCAGTGTTGTTTGAATAAAGTGAGACAGAAGAATAATATAGGAAATGGGGTTGGATATGTGGACAAGGCCAGGATTTCAGATACTAATTAAAGTGTGGTAGAAGGCTTTTAAGCAAGGCAATGATCTGACTCATTTTTTAAAAAGATCACTGTGACTGCTTGGTAGAGAATTTAGTGTAAAGAAGCAAGAGAGGAAGTAGAGAGATAAGATTAAAAGCTTTTATTGTAACTCACCGTGAGATGCTAAATTAGACTTGGATGGTAGCAATGAGAGTGGTGAGAATTGGTCAGATTCAATACCTACTTTGAAGTTCAAATTACCAGAAATTGCTGATGAAATGGATATGGATGTACGCGATGTATATGTGAGACAGTGATCCATGATGACTCCAAATTTTTGGCCAGGAAAGCTGGGTGAAAATTACTGTCATACTTGAATGTGGTGATCACAGGTAATAAGCACTTTCAGGAAACAATTGGGAATTAGATTTCTGTCCAGGATATTTAGAGAGAAGATGCTGAGTAAGCTAGTGAATATTCAAATTAAGAATTTAGTGGAAAAGTCACACCCAAACCTCTAAATTTGAGCATCAGCAGTATACAGATGCAATGATGGTTAATTTTGTGTATCAACTTTGCTAGGTTATGTTGTCCAGTCATTTGGTCAAATTCGGGCCATTGTTGCTGTGGAGATATTTTTAAAGATGGCATTAGTTTCTTTCAGCTGATTTTTAGTAAAGGAGATTGCCTTCAATACTGTGGCCATGACTCAACCAATCAGTTGGAGGCCTTAAGATCAAAGAACTGAGGGATCCTGAATAAGAAGAAATTCTGCCTAAAAGACTAAATCTTTACTTCCCTGATTATCCAGGCTGCTGGCCTTTCTGACAGATTTTTGGACTCAAGACAGCAAAATCACTTTTAGAATTTTCGGCCTGCTGCTGGTCTGCCTACAAATCTCTAACTTCATATATATGAAGATAGTTATTAAATATAAATATAAATAATACAAACATAAATCCTGCTTGTTCTGTTTCTCTGGAGAGCACTGACTGATACAGATGGTATTTAATGCCATGGGACAAGAGCTAGGTGATAACACCGAAAGAATAAATGTTAATATTAAGAAAGACAGACATGAGGACTGGTCCCTGTGGCCTTGTATCAGTCAGGGTCATCGAGGTTATGATACAGTAAAAAACAATTCCTTTATTTCTTACTTTACATGTTCAGAGTGAGTTGGCTGGAGTATTTTTCATCTTGTCTTTATGCTAAGATCCCAGTTAAAAAGGAGCTACTAATGTGAGACCCTGTTGATCACCATGGTCTAAGGAAAGAGAAGTGATAAAGCACACTCGGATTTTTAAGCTTAGGCCTGTAAGTGACACACAATGCTCACATGCACATTTCAATAGCCCAGTGCAAGTCACCTATTCATCCCAATTACAAGCAGGTGGGGAAATGCAATTGTACCATATTCCTTGTAGAAAAGAAAGTTAGAATATTTACAAACAACCCTAATGATTCCACAGGCACTTCAAATTTTTGAGGTTAATAAAAGATGAGCCATCAAGGGAGACTGAACCTAAGTGGCTCAATATGCTTAAGAAAATGAGAAATAAGATAGAGGAAGGATGCAAAGAATGAAACCATGATGCATTATATAATATTTCAAGTATGTGAAGCAACAACCTTTTAAAATAAGAACATCTGATGCAAAGAAGAGAAGGATAAGGAAGGGGGAGGAAGAAAGAACAAAGTTTAGAGAGTGATGATAAGGACAGTGATAAGAAGGAAGGGGTAGAGGATAGGAATATAGTAGATACAACAATCACAATATTCATTGGGCCAACATCTCCTAAAAAGAAAAAACAGCTTTATATTGGGTGTAGTCTAGAAGTCCATGTTTGATATTAAGTGACCCTGCATCCACCTTGGTCACAGCTGGTTGGTGTAGGCCTTGACACCTCACCCAAAGAGAACTAATTCACAAATGCTGAAGAGTACACATGCCTTGACAAAGCATAGAACTAAAAGATGGCCAATTAAATCATTCAAATAGAAATTTCGAGTTTGAAAGATGGAATGAATAGAGATTAGATGTTGAAATTAGGAAGTAGGTAGAGGATTCAGGGAAAGGATGGGCCCAGATCACTAATATTAAGGAGAAAATACTAGTAAACTGTGTAGCAACTTATAGAAAGCACACATATAATGTCAAAGGAAAAGAAAATATTTCAAAATGGTAAGAGAGGGAATCTGTGCAAAGGTGCAGAGAATAGCTCTGCAGAGCTAATATCAAAGTAAAAGTGTGGAAGTGAACTTGGCTCAACGGATAGGGCATCTGCCTAACACATGGGAGGTCCGCGGTTCAAACCCCGGGCTTCCTTGACCCGTGTGGAGCTGGCCCATGTGCAGTGCTGATGCGTGCAAGGAGTGCCCTGCCACGCAGGGGTGTCCCCCGCGTAGAGGAGCCCCACATGCAAGGAGTGCACCCCGTAAGGAGAGCCGCCCAGCACGAAAGGAAGTTCAGCCTGCCCAGGAATGGCGCCGCACACACAGAGAGCTGACACAAGATGACGCAACAAAAAGAAACACAGATTCCCATGCCGCTGACAACAACAGAAGTGGACAAAGAAGAACACACAGCAAATGGACACAGAGAGCAGACAATGGGAGGGGGGTTAGGGGGTGAAGGGAAGAGAAATAAATAAAAAATAAATCTTTAAAAAAAAAAGTAAAAGTGAAGATCATGGTCTAGTTTGTACATCACTCATGCTATGAAGCCTGGACGCATGGCATTTCCTGTATTATAAATTCTGTGAGATCTCTGTTCCCATTTACTTTGTTCTCATAAGAGTGTCAAGATAATATACCCCTATATAACTTGAGGTAATTCAGGTTCATTAAATACAAGATCTTATCAGAAGCTAAGAAAAATTACAGTGAAAATTTTTCACTGGGGCTCTGGGTTCAGTAGATGAAGGCAGGGGTAGTGGGAGAGTGTATGCTCATAGTTTTCTATCAAACACTGTCAGGTTTGGTTTATCTCCTCATCTTTTGAATTTTCAATTGTAGGTCCATGTGAGACCTGAAAGCATGATATCTGGCCATTATTTTGCCAGAGTAAATACAGTCTTACATTCCCTTTTCCATCACCCAACTTTAGACCACTATGGCCCTGAGTTCATATATACTCTGTCTCTAATGCCTCTGTGATTTTGCCTACATCCTCATCTGAAAAAATAGGGAACATTAATACCTTTTATTTTTCTAGTTGCTGTGAGGATTAATAGCTGTAACATAGCATTTAGTAGGTGTTCAATTAATGGTAGTTACTGTTACTAATAACTAGCAAGTGTTTAATTCCCTTCAGGTTTCTTAGACTTGGGAAAGGAAAAGGGATGGAGAATAGTGGGCGCCAGATTCTGGCTCTGCAAGGGAATCACAAAAGTTAGTTTTGGGGAGGAACAATCTCATCCCTCTCAGAGGAGCTGTGTTAAGAGGAATTCTTGATATTCACAGATTAGGGATGGAGCTTTTAATGTGTTCAGGTGTGAGAATGCCTGCATTCCAAACACTAGACTATCCAAGAAAGTTTTTCCTGATAACCTTCTGTACTTGGGATTAAAAAGCTTTTAAAAATCCTAAGGAGGGAAGTGGACTTGGCCCAGTGGATAGGGCGTCCGTCTACCACATGGGAGGTCCGCGGTTCAAACCCTGGGCCTCCTTGACCCGTGTGGAGCTGGCCCATGCACAGTGCTGATGCACGCAAGGAGCGCCCTGCCCCACAGGGGTGTCTCACGTAGGGAAGCCCCACGCTTAAGGAGTGCACCCAGTGTGAAAGAAAGTGCAGCCTGCCCAGGAATGGCGCCACACACATGGAGAGCTGACACAGCAAGATGACGTAACAAAAAAGAGACACAGAGTCCCGGGCCACTGACAACAAAAGAAGTGGACAAAGAATACGCAGCAAATGGACACAGAGAACAGACAACCGGGTAAGTGTGTGGGGGGGGTGAGAAATAAAGAAAATAAATCTTAAAAAAAAAAATCCTAAGGAAATGGAAGTAATGTTTAGTCCTTTATGAATGTCACAGATAACAGATAAGGTAAAAATCAGTTTACTCAGTACTTAGGTAACTGGTTTCCCATTGAAGAGGTTAGAAGTAATAAATTGAAGAACACAGAATTTTTTAAAGTATTTTTGGCCATCATAATTTAAATGTATAATATATATAAACAACCATTATGGAAGATATTACCTTGACAGGTGGCACGGCATATTGATTAATAAACATGTTATACTGTTTATGAATAAATTGTTGCTTACAGATCACATTTTCCTTCACAACCAAGACACTCAAAAATTTCAGACAAATTACCTTATATGCATATCTTCATTTGAACAAAGAAACGTATTCTACAATTGATCACCACATCTAGTCACAAGATCTAGTCACATATTAGGCCATCTCTGGAAGCCAAGTCCACCTTGAAAAACAAGTAGCTATCAGTCCTGAGCTATATAAAACTACATGGTGTGCACTGAAAAATATTTCCAAAGATGAATTTCAGAAATATTTTCAACAGCAGAAATGCTCCTGGAATGAATCCTCAAAAGGTGAACAACGTTAAAGAACATAATGTCCATGGGGATGAAGAAATTGTAACGATTATTGAAAAAGCTGACCACTCCTTTATGTTCACAACTCACACTGAATTCACAATAATCTTTTCACAGCCTTCTTCACTCTGTGACTTGTTAGACCACCCATGGTTTTCAGAGCTGCTCTTGTTTTTCTTGAACCGCATGCTTGAGAATAAAGAAGACTGGTAAAATGAAATTGGGGTATGGCATAAAATTAGGATATGGTCAGAGCTTTCTTCCATTCTCCTGGCATCCATCTCCTGGCTGCTTTGGGTACAGCTCATTCATTCTTTCATACTCTTGCCAAATTGCTAGCAATGGGCTGGCAACATTTCTGACCACTAATAGAGCTGTTATTTAGCTCCTCTGAAACTCAAATGCTTTGTTCTGGCTTTTCTAGTTTTATCAAATTCAGTAGGACAGCCCAGACATATGCATTAATGTTAATTTTTCTATTCCTTGAATTACTTTTATTTCCCAACGTGAATAATAAAATCCTGAGCAAGATCTAAACATGAAGCCCTGCCAATGTGGTGGATTATTTCCAGCACCACCACCCCCACCCCTGCCCCGGCTATGCAGAGCACAGAGATTCCCAGCAGAAGTTTCTTTCCTCCCTCCCTCCCTCCTTCCCCTCTTCCTTCCATTATTTCTTTATTTCTTTCTTCAGAATTTTCATATTGCCACAGCTATCTGCAAGGGAGACTGAGCTAGTAAGAGTACACGTTATTCCAATCAATAAAATCAGGATTCCAATGGCAACAAAGAAAGAGGGAAAACCTAATGAGATAAAACTAACTAGGTGTGCCGCACATGTATGTTCAGAGTGTTGTAATTAGTTTTACTTGTATTGCTCCTGAATCAGAAGCCACAACTTTTAGTGCCCAGAGTAATGCCTAGAAGATAGAAAGAGTTCAAGAAATGCTGGGAGAATTTGAAAATGAAAATTCTAATACATTCCTATGCTTATTATTCTCTGTCATACTTACAAACCTAAATTTGTAAAGTAACATGTAATAATAGAAAACCCAAAAAATCAAACTAAACTCAGTGCACATTTGGAAAAAAAGATTTTGTTGACTTATTCTATGTTTCCTGGTGTGCATGACTTAACTTCTAAGGAAGATTTTAAAATTCAACAAAACCAGTCATAGATATTGGAATATAACTACTTACTCAATGTAGAGCTGAACAGAATAACCATTTTGAAACAGCCTAAGTGAGTAACCTAATATAAGCAATAAGGAGGAAGAGTAGCTGAAGTATTTTGATCAACAAAGAAAAGAATGACCAAGACTAAGAACTCCAAAAGAGAAGACTGTCGGTATCTGGGAATAAGAATATCTGTACAAATCCACTTCCCAGACAAGCAGCTTTTGTGTATATTCTACAATACTTATAGGTAAGATTATATATTTCAAATTACACATTCATAGGTGAGTTATTTATTTAGAATTCTGGTGTATGAGAAATTAGAAAAACAAAAGTAAAAAACAAAAGTAAATGGCAACATATTATAACCCATATTTAAAAATTCAAACCTCAAACTGCTTCATTGCTTATCATTATCTTTAATTATGCCTACAATTAAATAGAAATTTTTTTTTCTTTCAATGACTCTGGTCTTTTTAAGTCCAGAGAAAAGGAGAGAGAAGAATTACTCTCAAGGTCCTAGCAGCTTCCCTCATTATGTATTTTTCCATAATTATACTTTAAATCACAACAAATTGAAAAGTATCAGGTCATAAAGCTGAAGGAGACCTATACGGAACAGTAGCCCTGCCTAGCACTCCTGGATAACAGAATTATAAAGGATGCTGAATTTCATTAGATGCCTGATATTAAGTAAACAACAGAACTGTTACCCATTTCCTTTTCATTAATATTTACCAAAGGGGACAATGTTGACATTTCAGTCCATTCAAAATTCTGTTTTTTAGCCAATTAGCTTTTTAAAAACAACTAACTAGAGCACAAATTGGTGGCATTGAATTTTTTATGTCTTTTTCTTGTTGTGCAATAATTAACAATAAAATATTTTTGCTTGTTTTACTCAAGATAGCTATGTTTGAAAATTACAAGAAAACTTATTTCAACTATCTAATATCCCTATCAGAGCTGGGTGAAGTGACATATTTTCAATATAACAAATTTCCCAATATCCTAGGGTATAAACAGCTAAGAAGATGGAAGGCAGAGGCATTTCTGAGAGTGCATGGGCTTGTTTTAACCCCTGAAGCACAACAGATATCTAGAAATAAGGAGTTTTCAATATCCATTCTGATGTGGCCTGAGAATATCTACTGAGGAGAATGTGACACATTTCTTTAGATTTGGCTTGATTTTTGGACAGAGTAAGAAAGGCAGGAAAAGATGGGTTTAGAAGTGAGGTAGATTAGGGGGAACTGACCTTCTTCACCAGCCAAAACACAATATCAAAACATATGACAATATATATATATGTATGTGTGCAGGCAAAGAATCACCAAGTAAGTGGAGTCTCTTGATGAAGTTGGAGAGTATCCCAATAGGTGGTAGAGAACACTGAGGGTAACTATGAGTCAGATGATCCTGAAATATACATGTGAAGAACAATGTCCTAATCACTGGATCATGATCACATTTTCTAGCAAGTTCCCCTCAGACCTACCTGGAGTCATAGACATGAAGAAAGTTATCAGAATGAAAACTTGGGGAAAGAACCATAGATCAAACATAGTTATGTGATCTGAGGCACCAGGTATGAACTCCTGTCTGGAACCAGATAGAAATACAATTGATCTGACTAGTTGCAGAAGTGATAGAATGTTACATGTACTCTATACTCCCCTACCCCAAATGGAAAACACAAAAAAATGCTTTTTTCAGCTATGATTCTCTTAAATTACCACCAGCTGTCTTCTTCCCTGCAGCTCCAAACATCTCAAACTTACCTTGACTAATTTGTACTCACCAAAATCACAAAATTCCCTACTATTTCTCACAGCCAGTGGTGTATTTCATTCTTCACTCTGCTGCATATGGCACAACTCCTTTCTTTGAATCCACACACATTTTTTCTGGTTCTCTTTTTTCCTATCACCTTTTCTCAGTTTCCTTTATCAGTAATTCTCTTTTGTAGCTTTGGGATCTCAGGGCAATTTTATTTTTTCTTATTTAAGGGAGAAAGAGTGCTTTATTTGGGATTCTTCCTGTTTTAATTCTGATACCTCAAAAAATCCAACAACTAAGCAGCAAATGTCAAGTGCCCTCATATTCCAAACTCAAGTGCTTGATTACCTATTTTGGATGTGAAATTTTATAGTCAAAAATTTCGATTTTAAATTATTAGCCTAACAGCTCCCTGGAGGATAAAAACTGTTGAGTTTTAAGAGGGAGAGAAAAATAGAGTTTCTTTGGAGAGAACTATTGAAGATTCTTATGAAGGGGAAGGGGCTTGCTTTCCCCTTATCAGAAATATCCTGAAGTGTGGAAAGTGAAGGCATGATGAATGCCTGAGATATTTAAAGACTGGAACTGATACCTCATGTCAGAGCATAGAGAACTGACTACATTGGAAGCTTTCGGTTCTCAGATGATAGAGAATAGCTGTACACATCCTAAGATCCAGAGAGCAAGGCAATCTCAGCAGAAAAGTGAGGGGGGGGGGTGGTCAAATACACGAAGCATGCTATCATTTGCAGAATCTGAGGAAGGCATAGTAAGCAGCCAGTCAGAAGAGAGCACTGCCTGTGTCAAGGGATCTGTAGTTAGATGCTCTTAGGAGGACAGTCTCTGAGAATCCACAGAAGTGCCCATGAGAGTCAGTTTGTATGGTGATTTGGGGCTATGTATCCCAGAAAAAAAAAACAAAAAACAAAAAAAACATGCTCTTATACTTAATCCAGTCCTATGGGAAAAATTTCCTACTTTTGATGAGGTTACTTCAGTTAAGGTGTGACCCACCTCAATCAGGATGGGTCTAAATCCTATTACTGGAGTCCTTGTAAATGGAATGAAATTCAGACAGAGAAAGCCACAGGAAGCAAGAAATTCCACAGGAAACTGGAAGAGAAAGGAGAAGACAGGAGAGACCACCATGTGCATTGCCATGTGATAGAGAAGCCAAGGACCAAGGAACCAGCAGCCAGACTCAGAATGCCCATCTTTGGGAAGAAGGGATCACCTTGACAATGACTTGCTTTGGACTTTCTCTTAGCCTCCAAACCATGAGCTATCAAATTCCCATTGTTTAAGCCAACCCATTGCATGCTATTAGCTTAAGCAGGCAAGGCCTCAAGCATAGATACAAGGTCACCATCAGCAAATATAACATTCCTTCCTCCTCTCCCTACAATTCTGGAGGAGCCAGAGGCAGGGTGATGGAAGGAAAGAGGAAAAAAAAGTGCAAAGTGGATAAATTTAAAAAATCCATCACATACCCCTCAAACACTGTATGCTAACCTAGAAGAGAGGAGGATCTCAAAATATAATCTGTAGTTAATAGTACAATTATAAGAATGCTCTTTCATGAATTGTAATAAATATACCACACTAATGCAATAATAATAATAATTAGGTAGTATATAAAAATAATAAGGTAGTATATAGGAACTGTATTTTATGCATGATTTTCTGCAAACCTCCAAATTTTTAAATAAAAATAAAAATACAGAGTTTGTGAATTCACATTTTATGTGAATGATTACACTAATCAATGTCAAAATTTTATCTTCAGCTCTCATCTCTCTTAAGTCTCTCATTTCTAGCTTCCTATTGAATATCTTCACCTACTTGTCTTTAGATTTGCAAAGCACCTTAACCTGGCATATTCAAAATCAGGTATATGTTTATCTTCCTATATTCTTTTTCAGTAATAAGAACACCATAATTTATCTGAGAGTAGCAATTTCATCATGAAGTATTCTGCCTCCTAAAGAATTTTCACTTCTAAGCCTCTTCCTATTCCATTTCTAACTTACTGACAGATTTCCAACCATTATTTTTTTTACCAGATTATCTGTCTCTCCTCTTCTAATCTCATCATATTTTAATTTATCTTCCAAATTATATTAGAACCATCTTTCTAAAGCAAATATGATCACCAAACTCTTCTTTTCTTATGCATATTGCACGAGATCTTCCCTCAGAATTTTTCTTCTCCTAGAGCTCTTATAATCATTCAAGAAGCCCTCTTTAGATTCTGAGACATAAGCAGGATGAGTCCCTGTATTAGTCAGAGTTCTCTAGGGAAACAGAATCAACAGGAGATATCTATAAATAGTATGAGGATTTATAAGAGTCTCTCAGGTAACCCTAGGGATGCACAAGTCCAGGTTCCACAGGCAGGCTGCAAACCAGGAGCTCTGATGAAAGTCCAGTGAAGGTCCTTGATGAGTTTTTCAGATGTTGGCTGTCCAAAGACAAGCTGGGAAATTCTCCCTGAATGCTGAAATCACTTCCCCTTTTAAGGCATTCAACTGATTGAATAAAACCATTACTTATTGCTGACAGCAATCTCCCTGGTTGATCATAGATGTAGTCAGCTATCTATGCAAACTCACTGATGACTAAAGTCTATAAATGCCCTTGTATTACAGTTAGCCCAGTGCTTGCTTGACCAAACAACTGGGCACAATTACCTGGCCCAGTTGACACATTACTCTAACCACCACAGTCCCCAAGTCTTTTGTATGAGACACTATTATAACACTAATCACACCGAGTTGTGATTATATATAACTGCTTTTTTCCTCCCTCCAGGAGCAAGAGTGATTTTTCAGTGATCTTTGTTATCCCAATGACTGGTTGTGGATGAATGAAGCTAGTAATGTGCCACCATATGTGGTGCTGGATATTCTTACTTTTTACTTTTGTCTCAAAATAGGGTTAATTGTATTAATGGAAAGAAAAGATGAGCCTTTAGATTTGATCAGCTGACCACAGTTAAGGATGGGAAGATGAGGGAGATGAGGGGTGCTAGGAACAGAATCCAGACACATCTTAATAGGTTCTGGGAATCAGCAAAACTAAAGCCATTCATCCATTTAGCCATCTCAGCTTGTTTGTTCTCTTCATATAATTCAACCTAGGGTACTTAAATCTAGAGTTATTATTTAATATAATGTTATGAAATCATAATTTGTCATTACTCCTTTTATTGTTCAAACATACTTTCAGTTTTTTAAAATAAACCGTTTGCATTATAACCTTGTTTTGTCATTTTAGTGTTTATTCACGTATTGAGAATATTGAAGAATGAAGTGTTACATAAATGCTCAGTAAGATTAAACAGCCACCATGGACTAGGAAGATGAGCACAGATCGTTCTAAAAATTGAGCACCACAATATGAGAAGAGCAAGCACAAAAGGCAATGATTTTTTAAATTATTCAAATAAAAATGTAACTGCTTTTTATAATAACTCATAGCTTTCATTTGGGATAACTTATTTGCTAATTTGCTAGAGTTGACATCTAGGAAGGAAGTATTATATTTGGAGAAAGAGAGAGAAAGAGAGGCCTATAACTACATATCTATATTTATTTATATCTTACATGTAAAGGACTTTAATGAATATACTAATCCTTGATTAACAATTAGTTCCAAAACAAGGGGATAGGCAGAAATGTAATCCCTGATATATAGCTAAATTTTCATCTCTATGAATTTCATTCAGAATTTTAAAATTTCATCTAGTGTTAAGGTTTCATCTCAAATATCCAGGATCAAACCAGATAAGAGATAGGATATATCCAAATAACATATAATGGCAATAACAATTAATGCATGGGACAAAATTTATGACACTGCACCCTGTATATGATCCTGTTTCATATTACAATAGCAACTGTAAGACAGTAGGTGTAGAGTTAGGTTGTAATATTAACCTAATGAGTTATATAGCTGTAACACCAAGATTTTCACTTCTAGAAATAAGCTACTCAAGAACAGGGATTCCGTTCCTATGTCTTCCAAAATACCCGGCAGAGTGCTAAGAAATATAAGTATGAGATGATTGTCTATTAAAACTTCGCACAAATTTTGTGGAAACAAAGGTAAGAGAGAAAATGGCATATTCCTTTATCAATTGTAACAAAAGCACCACACTGGTGCAGTGTCAACAATGGAGTGGTATATGAGAATGTTGTGGTTTTGCATGACTTTTCTGCAAACATACAACATTCCAATTAAAAAAAAACCATGGAATGGTATCACCCAGAGAACACTGGAGTAAACAATGACTCTGGTTAATAATATAAATATAAGAATGTTCTTTCATAAACTAAAACAATTATTACAAGGTGTTAATAATAGGGTGGCATATGGAAAAAATACACCTAAGACAAACTATAGACTATAGCTAAAGATAATATTTTAATATTTTCATTAATTGTAATAAAGTTACCACTCCAATGCTAAATGTTAATAATAGGGGGTACAAGGGATATAGGGTTTTTCCTTTTTGGGTAATGAATATGTTCTGTAATAGTTTGTGGTGATGAAGGCAAAAGTCAGTAATTCTACCAAAAGCCATTGATTGTACACTCTGGATAGATTATATGGTATGTGAACATATTTCAACAAAACTACTTAATTTAAAAAGCAACTACAGCATTGTGATGAATGATAAAAATCATAGAGGTAAAGGGTCAAGGTGGTCCAGGAACAGGGAGGGGAACATTTACCAGCCTAGAATGTCCTCATCCTTAAGAGGTGAATCTTGAATGGTATGTTTAACAGGATATTTCAATCAGAGAATTGCAAGGATGAAAAATAAAGAGTCAAGAAATAGCTCTATGTGCTAGGGGAAAGAAAATCATATGACTGTCTTCCCCAAGGAAGTATTCCATGAAAATGTCAGACATTAGCTTCTGAAGGAGATAATTTGGGGCAGAAGAGCCTGTTGGGTTCTTGTTAACAATTTCAAAACATGAACTTTTGCTGAGTACTGAGAGATAAATAAATGTAGAATAGGTATTTTAAGCCAGATTTTTCACTGATCACATGTGAGTGTGCATCAGTGTGTGCGCACTCATGGGCAGTAGGTTTTAATGGGAATCCCCTGTATGTTCAGTATAATTTTTCTGTGATTCTAAAAACTTCTCTAAAAATAAAGTGTGTTTTTCCAAACAGTTCTGTATGTATATATTCAAAGACATCTTTATATATACAATCTTGTTCACATTCAAAGATGCCGTTCCTAGAGTATGTAAACATGTGACTAAGAAAAACAAGATTTTTCCTTCATCTATGGCTCAGCTGGCACGCATGGAGTTAGTGCATGGATTTGATTTGAAAACAACTATTGTTTAGGAATTTGAAAGTTGTTTATAGGGTCTCATTGTCATACACATTTTATGAAAGATAACCTTGAGTGATGATACAGACTCAACTACATTTTATATTCATTTCTGCAAGAAAAGTTTAACTGTTTGTTTTTCTCTAAGTGTCCCCTGCCACATTCATATTTTATGAATGTCTTCATTTAACCAATAGATTCCAATTTTCCTGGATTATTTTCATGGCATTTCCAGCTGGTAGACTGATTAACTTCAGTCATGCTCTTAACCAAATCCAAGAATGTCAATCAATATTTGCTAAGCAGAATTGAGTGTGCAGTACCAGATAAGAGGAACAAATACATATTCATTGATCTTTCTCTACAGTGAAAATTATTTTAAGGTATGGAGTAATTTGTGTATGTAGATGTGTATCTCTTGAGATATGATAGTATAATCAGTATATCCTATTGAAGATGAAGTCCTAATACTACATGGTTTCAGCTGAGCTATGAAGAAAAGGAGGTGACAGTACAAGTTTCTCTAAATGAGGATGGTTTGCACTGTACCAATATTTCTAGATGAAACCTCTTTGGACCAGCTTCATCTAAAGCTTCATCTTTACTTTAATATTGATATGGAGGTGAAGTGAGCATACTTCTGTGGCCTGTTAGGAACTGCTCTGAGATTCTTTATTTTTATTTATCTGTTATCCTAAGATTGCCTCACTTTTTAAATTTCATAGCTTTTATTTATGCATGAATATCATGGACAGGAGCAGTAAAGCTAGATTCAAAGAGCCTAAAAAGTACTAAGATAAAATAGTAAAAGTTTAAATTGAAACATGGATGATGCCACATTAAATTCAGAGCAGAGCATCTGCTTAACTTTTCAATAACTTCAAAAATATTTTGCCTTGTGGAGATCTAGGTATAGCCCATTGGTCAAAGCAGGAGGAAAGACAGAGCATTTTCTCCTATCCTCCATTTCAGCCAAAACAATGATCCTGCTTAAGAAGAATTATTAAGAGAGTTTTTATATTTAACAAAAAAAATTTTTTTCTCCTGAGAATCTTTAACATCATCATAGTGAATTTTCCTTCTGTACCAAATTTAAATGAAATTTAATTGGAGCAGTTAATGTCAGTCTGTCACTTTAACAAGCATGAGAGATGTAAAATAATGCAGTTTGACTTTACTTTTTGCAAATGTAAGATTTTTTTCCCTCTTTTAATTCATAGACAAGAGAGTTGAATGAAAGCCAGATGTATTCAGATGGATGTGATCCATTCCTCACCAACTAGTTCCCAAGGCAATCAAGGACTACACCTTTTTCCTCTACTAGCTAAAAAATCTAATTCCCTGAAATTATAAATAACTATGGACAATAGCTAATAGTGATATTGTAATATTTTTTCAGCAATGGCAAAGAAGATGTATCAATTATAAGAGACAACAATAGGGAAGGTATAAGGGGGTACAGGACTTTTTCTTTTGAAGTAATGAAATGTTCTAAAATCGACGAAGGTAATAACACAACTCTATGATGAAAATGAAAGCCACTGAGTGTACACTTTGAATGGACTATACAAAACATGGAGCTGTATAACACAGGAAATCCAGTGGTGGAAAATTGTGGTTAACAGGACAAATATGAGAATGTTCTTCATGAACAAATGTATGATACAGTACAGGTTGTTAATAATCAAGTAAACTTGGGGAAAATATAATACACCAAATACAAGATATGGGCTATAGTTGGTAGTAATATTTTGACGATGTTCTGTCATGGTTTGTGACGAAAGTTTCACAACAATGCAAGGTGTTGATGGTGGGCAATGTATGTGAGCCCGGTATGATATCTTGCATTTTTGCTTTGTAAGTTCACATCTTTTACTATACATTTATTGTTTATGTATGTTCATGTATGAATGATATTCTTTAATAAAATTTTATTAAAAACAAAAATCTAATTCCCAATATTTACATTATTTTACCTTCTTTCATCTTAAAATTTATAATCCAGTCCAACACTTTTAGCCTTATAATATGGACCTTCATGTCTACATTGTTATTTACAGATAAGGGAATGGAGACATAAGAATCTTGAATATTGATTGTTCCAGTTTTAATGTGTGAGTTAATTTGTAACCAGGTCTCAAACAGCTACGTGAGGGGGTTCAAATTGTGAATAGCAACTGGAACTGTAAATAATTGCCACAAGTTATTGCAAGTAATTATTTATGTGATTTAGAATTAGACTGAATGTCCAATGTCCAGTGTTGTTTAAATTTTAAGATCAATGTCACTTCAGTCATGTAGCATGTTCTTTTCTAATAGAATTGACTGTGCATTACATGATAAATGGAATAAATGTTTACCTATTAATTATCTCCTCTACAGAATTTATTTTAGTGTTTGGAGTGATTCTTGAGCATTTTGGAATAGAAGGAATAAACCAATTAAAGCTGCATAATTTCAACATGGGTTGAGAGAAAGGAAGAGGCAGTTGTATCATTCCAGGAATCCAGTATTGCTATTTTTTAATATATTTTTATTTATTTTTTAAAAATACATAGATCACACAAAATGTTACATTAAAATATAAAAATGTAACTATAATCCAAGCTGTGTAGCAGTGCTCCAAAATGTATTCTTCAAATGCAATGAATGTACCACAATAATGAAAAAAAAACCAGAAAGTATATGCAAGTTACACTAAGTGATAGCATTTTACACTATACTAACATTTCCAAATGAAACGTCTGTAGTCCAGCATCACATAAAGTAATCACGTGCCTCAATGAGAGTGAGATGAGGAAATGAATGGCTGAATGGCTTGCAAGCAAAGCCCTGATCTGAGATCTTTTATTATACTTGTTATTCGAGGCACTTATCCTACTTACAGAATACTAAGTATTTATTTATATATAAGGTATCAGACACATGAGCGCAGATCTTTGGTATGAAAGACAATTTTAAATCATACATTTTGCATCTTTTTAAAAATTTAAGTTCCTGCAGAATCTACAAAAACTTTGAAGAAGAAAAAGAAAAAACAAATAACTTATATCCAATGTTGCCATTTTTTAAAGCATTAATTGTGCTACCAAGAGAGCTTGTAAAATATTGCCCAGTCTCTTCTCCAGGGTTTTGAAGACAGGTGGTCTGAAGTGGATTCCAAATATTTGCATTTTAAACACGTTTCCAGATATTGTTGATGTTATTGACCCAAGGATCATGACCATACTTTGAAAACCACTGTTACAGAGTAATATCATTTTAAGGCAGGTTGACTTTGATAAATTTGAAAATGATCATAGGATAATTTTCAATTTATGTCATTTTAAAAAGTGGTTTATGTGATAACAACATCTTTACAAGAAACTTATCATATAGCCTTGTACCTTTGTATGTATACAAGTTGTTCAATGGAAAGAACATTTCCTAGAAAGCAAAACACCTGGGTTCTATCTTGCTTTGTCATTTGGAAAAAATTATTGGAAAAATTATTCAACCACTCTGGGTTTCAATTACTTCCAACTTTTAAATGGAATTAATAATAGTTTGTCTGCTTGTGGAGGCAACATCTTGAAATTTCTTTGGTGTCTATAACCTACATGAGATAAATAGGATTTGCACACTTGATAAAATCCATAAATCTTGGACATTGTTGCCAAATAATTGTGAACAAGTTTTTAAAACATGTCATTCTACAAACTGCTTTTCTTTATCAATTCTGGGATTATCTCTTCTATATTTTAAGACACGCCTTCTAACTCTAATATTCTAGAACTGGATAAACAAATACATATTAATCATTTTCATATCTTTTATCATTTTATAAGCTTGATTCTTTCAACTCTATCTCCATTCTTATTTTTCTACCTTCATTCTTACCCATAAGGTTTTATCACCTAAAATTGTATATATTCTCGAAAAAAACTCACACCTATCTATCTAGTGGTTGTCCTTCTCTGAATCTATTTCAATACTATTATTTCTGTCCTAGTTACGTGTAGTATACAGAACTGCACTAAACATCCTAATTTAAATGACTTACATTTTATTAATGGATATAACCTTGTTTATTATTTAAATCTCTTTATTTTATATATTTTTAAAAATTTTAAAAGTACTTAGATTACATAAATGTTACATAAAAAATGTAGCAGATTCCCATATGCCCCGCTCCCAAGCCCTCCCATAATTTCCCACATTAACAACATCCTTCATTAGTGTGGTACATTTATTACAATCGATGAAAACATTTTGGAGTACTGTCACTAAGTATGGATTATAGTTTACATTGTAATTTACACTCTCTTCTGCACAATTTTGTAAGATATGACAAGATATATAATGGCCTGTATCTGCCACTGTAATGTCATTCAGGACAATTCCCATGTTCCGAAAATGCCCCCATATTACACCTATTTTTTCCTCTCCCTCCCCTCAGAACATCAAGTGGCCAAAGTCTCCACATCAATGATAAAAGTTCTTCTATTGCTATACTCACAATAAGTCTATAGTAGAATACCAGAAAGTCTAGTCTAGTCCATCGTTCATGCCCCATTCCTGAGGATGGGATGGTGATGGTGATGCCTATTGCCTCTAATCGAGAGGGAGCTTAGATCCCATGGTGCAGATGGATGGGACTATCTTGCTTGCAGTTGTAGACTCTTACTTCTCCTTGGCATGTTTGTTGTCCATCATTATTTCCTTGTTAGTTATCCTGGGTGAAGTCAATGAATTGGAGAGTAGGTGTTACAACTCTGTTGAGATTCAGGGCCCGAATGGCACATGGACAGTCCAAAGATTTATGTCTTTTGGACATACAACTGTCAACTCTAGTAATAATTGTAGGTTCAAGCCTTCCCAATAATTCTCGTAGCTCTGTTGGCCTCATGTTCTCCAGGCAGTATTTTTAGGAATGATTCTGCCAAAGAAATTCATTATCTTCATAATATAATATGGGTGTATTGTGTGTATATGTGTGTGTGTGTGTGTGATTCCTTTTTGATAAATGTATTACATTATGTTAGTTCACACAGATACTCTTCTTCCATTCTTTTGCCAACTCATACATAAGACCCTGCTGTAGTTTATTTTCCTACTATAGGCATTTAATTTTCTATAAATATTTATAAAGTCTTGAACTTTCTATTTCAAGACTTTCTATTTGAAAATCTTTTAAGTCACAGTAAAAATGTTCAGATGAGTCCTGGCAGATCACCAGGTTTGTGACACCTTAGAAAGAGCCTCTCCCTCTCCTGTCTTTGTTTTCTTACCTGCAAGTCATTCGTTCTTCTAAAAAAAAAAAGTGGTCTTCTCATTCTATACTGATCTACCAATTTTAATGCCCTTAACTATATCATTGTATAATTTAAACTCTGAGAATAAATTATATCAATTACTTCTTTATTATATAAATAATTCTATCAAATAACTCTAATAATAGAAATAATTTTTCTTTAAAGGATATCACATTGCCTTTCCACTAATTTGCTTTGCTCATTTAAAATGTTGCCTTTTATAATAGTCTCCAATAGTCAGACATGGAGGTGAGATTGAACAGTTAGCACTTTTCTCTATCTTCACTTGGTAAGACTCTCATCACCATCTACCAGTCTAATGGCAGAGTATGGCTTTGGGAAAGATATCTTGGCAAGAGATTTGGATAATGAGTTACTCTAGCCGTGGTAACTACTGATATTTAAACATATAGATTGTTAATTAGGTAAAGAACAATGGTGCCTCAGCAATCTGATCATCAAAATCATCAGGAGCTTGTTAGAAATATCACAGTCTCCACCTGCGGGTCTGTACAAGAATCTCTAAGTGTGAGGTCCAAAATCTATAAGTTTTAAATGTTACTCAATTCTGATGATCTGTCACTGATATGGATAATACTTAGATGTACAAATGTTTAAAAATTCCCTAATCTTTTTTTTTTCAAGATCATTTGGGACTAGATTCAACTAACATTTTTCATAATAAAAGTTGGAATAAAGAATCCATTGATTCCCTTTGCTCAAACCTTTTTATTCCAAAGGTCAGCTTTTCTACCACCATCATTGTATGATCCTAGTGATTCTCAAACTGGCTCTTTTAATAATAAAAAAACTTTTATTATTATTTTTGGAATATCAAGTACAGTACTTTGTAAAGACATTTTTTTAGCTGGTCTTATGTTTGTTTGCACCTGATCTGCCTTACTTTGCGGATTTTCTTATTTTGCTCACTTGGCCAATTGTACCATTAAAAAGTATGATCACCCTCCCCTCGCCCATTATGACCTCTTCTGCATTGCCAGTTAGCCATACAGGGTTTTTGTTTGAGCACCTGGGTTTCTTGATCCTTGGCACACATTTTGCCTGGACTTCTAATAAGGTGTTTTAAACAGTCTCCAGGCTTCTGGTAGATTATTTGCTTTTTTTTTCCTTCTTTTTGTAACTCCCTTGCATTTTTTTCTAATATCCACATTTTGATGTAGGTGCCTTTTCCAAAATTGAGTTAGCATGTGTTAGATGTTTCTTGGCCTTCTCACTCTCAGTAGAAAGTGAAACTTAATCATATGCTGATCACTAATATATGGTGGTTTGGATAATTCCTGATTCACTTCCTGTCTTTTATGAGGAACTCAGTCAGTGTATTTCCTTTCCATATGGATTCTAAAATTACTTGATCTAAGAAGCAGTTATTTCTTCCCCCCAAAAGAGTTTCCTTCATATCTCTCCCCAATAAGAAAAACTCATGAATCCAGATGTGAATAATTAAAATTCCATTTGATTACCCTCTGTCCTGATTTTGAGTATTCACATTTAAGAGTTAATATTTTAGTATAATATATATATATATATATATATATATATATATATTTATACTTGGATATCCGATTGATTGATTCATTGATTGGTTTTCTTCATTCCATAGCCCTCAATCTTCTTCTTTCAGACAGACAATGATTCTAAGAAGTTTAACAATTATCTTTTTGTTTATTTGCATACTTGTCGAATGCCTATTGTTGCTTTATGTACTTTATTTTTTATTGTACTTTTATTTTTGTTAATATTTTGATAGATATTTCACCCTATTCCTTACCTTTTGGATAGTGCTGTGTACCTAACCTGTTCCTTCTAACTGCTGTACAGTACTCCATGGTAGGTATTCACCACTTTCCTTCAGTCCTCTCTCTTATTGATGGTGACTCAAGCTGCCTGCCACTCTCCAACATAGGTTTTTATAGCACCATCCACCTCTGACATCTTCACTGCAATTGATATACAAAAAAATAATTCTACTCCAAGTGGCTTCATATTAAACATTTCATTTAGATCAGAGTTACTTAGGTTTGTACTGGGTGATTCTCTGTTGCAGGAGCCCTCCTGTGCAGTGTAGGATATTTAGCAGCAACCTTGTTCTCTACCTACTACATCCCAGTAGCACCCTTCAGCTGGGACAATAAAAACTATCTCTAGACATTGTCAGATATTTCCCGGGAAGGTGGCAACATAGGCCCTTCTTAAGAATGACTGATGCAGATTTTCTAAATTCTTATTTAGATGCTGGTTTTGTTAAATCTTAAGTATCTTTAGCTGTCCCTTAAAGTTAAGTCTCTGTGGTACTAAATCTTGTTTTCTTTTTGCTGGTACAGTATTTCCAAAGTGCCAGTTCTTTAAGATTGCTCATTTGTTGACAAGCATTGCATTCTTTCTCTATTTGGTTGATTCCATTTTCAATATTGGGGAAGAAAATCTTGTCTTCTCTGTCAAGACACTTTTCAGTACCTAGCTCCATACAATTCTTTATATATGAAATGTACTTTAACTACACTTTAACTACATATATGCACCAGGCCAGAGGTTAAACGAAATATTTTGGCATTATCTTTAAATAAACCTCAAATTTGTAAATAACAAAAGAAAACAACCCCAGGATTTTACAAGCATGCTTTGATTTTGATTATGACCTGAATTACCCAATATTTCACAGATTTGGCTTTAATCTGATTATGGCTATATTACAAATAAAAGCTAGCCAAGTAGACCAAGCCTTGTCTCTTTGCTCAACCAGGTGGTAGATTCATTACCAAAAGAACCCAATCATCAACAGAAAACTTCTGTCGAATTATCAAATATGAATAATAAAAGTACGTTTTAGAGTCTGAATTAATATTTTCTGTCAGTGATTGCTAAAAATATGAAACGTATATTAAACTTCCAATTCAAATGATCTGATATTAAGCAAGTGACATAGTTTGAGAAAGTTTAAATTAGTGAAAATGCCACTGATTTAAAAGTAAGAATACTTGGGTCTAATCATTAAACTCTCTAAGTTCAGTTTCCCAAGAAAAGGAAAAGGCAAACTTTTTGAAGATAAAATGAAATTAAAGTTAATGTGAAGGATTATTTTAATATTTTCTAGAATTTTAACATTTATACTCCCCTCATGAAGCTCCTGGCAATATCTGATGTTTTCGAATTCTAGAATCATCTTTGATCCCAGGTTATGCCTGGTGTCCCCCCCCCCACCCCTTCCGCATTTCAGTACCATAATACTCCACTCCGGTGTATCACTTGGTTTTCCTCCCTATCTTATCCATCTACCCTTAGCCCACACAAAAGACTTGCCTGTTCCTGAATTTTGGCCCATCAATCCTACAACCTGCCCCCATTCCGCTCTGGCTAATGGATCTTTCACCTTATGTAGTCCATTAATGGAACTAATTACAAAACCCTAGACTCGTGATCTGGTTCATGGGTTCAAAAATATATATCATCTGTGAAGATCCAGCTCATATATGAATGATATTCTTCAAAATAGAGAATCTATTCTTATATTAGATTTTCAGGTAGCATTAGATTCTCAGATCATACCACACCCCTCCTAAGAATCCTCCACTGTCCTCCATTTTACTCAAAATAAAGCACAGTGTGCTGACAATTGCATCTAAGGTCCTGTGATTTGACCTATCTATGCCATTGACCTCATCTGCCACCACTCAATACCAGCACACGTCACTCCAGCCACTAGACCATCTTGCTCTTCTTGAATAAGACAAAACAAATCTTGCCAAGTTGTTTTTCTTTCTACGAGTGTTTACTTTTTCCATAATTGTTTCTTAGTAAACATTTGTTGAATGAATGGGTAGTTTCCTCCACTTCCAGACCACTGCCTTATCTATTCAGACATTTCTGAGTGCTAAAAATGAAGGCCAGGCTTCTATTATGTGATTTACAATGCCTTTCCACAAAAATACTATGTATTTTCCCAGTTGCTCATTTACGATTATTCATAAAACCTCTGTTTTATGAATAAATGTATAAAGGTGCATAAAATACATATTTGCATTTACCTAAGAAGGGATCAACAGGTAATAACATATTTACTGTATTTTGAGAGTATGAGACCTTGAAGTGCTCATCTTATTTTGTACCTAGTCTATATGCAGGTTATACAAATCACAGAAAAGTAAAGAAATCATCTATTGAGAAAAAATGTTACTAATCTTTGTCCAGTTTATTTTGCTATTAGTTTGAGAGAATTTATTAACCTCTGTGTTTATTAATTTCTAGGAAGTAAATTAATCTTTATGGAGAAGAGGTAAAATAAAGAGAAGTGGAAAAATTATAAAATTTAAAGTTGAAATCTGTCATAAAAATATGATTTAAAAAGAAAGGATTTACAGGAAACTGATGGACCCCTGAGAAGCAGATTAAATTAGTTTTGATTTATTCTATTTATGCTGAACTTCACTAATACTACCTAACACATGAAGAAGCTGTGAACTTAATCTTTCCCATAATCAGGAAGTGTAATACTGATAATGCATTGCAGGCTCCCACAGTGCTGTGTAATGTTTCCAGACAGCTATAGTCTCTCTCTAGCAACAAGATATGCAAAGCTGTATCTTCCTGTGGGATGAAGGGAGAGAATGCATGTATATATTCCAAATGAGTGTGCATTCAGTATGACCATTCCCATCAGTGAAAAATACGTGTACTTCATGATTATTTTCCCTTGTGCTTCCATTTCTATGTACAGTGATCTGGAGCAAGGGGGGTGAGAGGAGGTTATTAACCATAGATTCAAAGATATTAGTTATACAAACCACCCAAATGAAAAACACCAACACCTATACATTAGCAGACTGGGGCTTTGAATCATAAACACATCAAAATGTCAGTTCTGCCATTTATTAAGTGACCTTGGACACATTATTATATTGCTGAGTCTTGTGAAATGGTGGTAAGTTATAAAAATTTTTAAAAATTAAAAAAAAACATTAATTCAGTGCTCATTGGGAGGATTGCAATTAGGAAAAAATTTGAAATGTCTAGTGCAGTTATTGACACATATTGAGCCTTCGAGGATTTTAGATCTTGGGATTATCCAGTTGACAGCTTCAGAGCCAAATGGGCAGCACCACACTGAAGGTGCTATACTGTGTTGCAGTTGGGAACCATGCCTTGCTGGAATTGTTATGATTAGGATCTTGCTCTGGGCCTCTCCCAAAACTGTTGTTCACTAATTGTTGATTGCTATCGAAGCACTGAGCTGTCCCAAGGGAATATGAGAGAAAGGGCAGTGGAGACGGGGGAAGGTGGATGTCTCCATGGGTGCACATTTCTATAAGGTAAATTGTTGATTCTTTTAAATCTAATGACTCAATTATTCTGTCATCAACACTTCTTAGTTTCCTAGTAGCTATGAATTTAGCAATCTGAATCTTTCCCTTTTGGCCTTTCCTGGCCAAAATCTGGATTATTTCTGCAATCATTTGGGTCATGTCATGGGTGATTGCCATAGCACCCCTTTCCTCTAGATCTCCTGCTCTACAAAGTCACACGGAGTCCTTTAGAAATTGAACCCTTAGGGGAAATGGTTTCATAATAATTTGTTTGTAACAGAATTCTGCTGTTGGCTTCTCACAAAGGAAGCAGACTTCAGTATTTTTGCGAAATCTCTGTGTAAATCACAAGGTGAGAAGATACTCAGAACATATTAAATCTATTTGAAAGGAAAAGCCTGTCTAAGACCTGAGTGTTTATCTCTTCCCCCTCTTTTTCACAGGGGAAGGAGAAACAGGAAAGGAGATCCGTCCTAAGAACACTCTACCATATTCGACACTGTTAAAACAGAGCTTTCAAAACCTGTCTGGGGACATATTGCTCTGCACAATTTAATCACAGGTGCCCATCCAAAGTTGTTACCAGGCGACTGTTCTACCCTCTGTAAATAGTGCTTTCTATCAGATTGATGTGGGAAGAAAAGTAGGCTGGGCCCTTAGCAGCAACAAAGGCAGACAAGGAACAGAGTGAGATAAAATTACATTTTAATGGGGTGAGGTCTGAAAGCAATTTTTTTTTTTTCCCAGAGAGGGGAAGGTGTAAGGGAAAAGGAAATGATTTACTGCCCTCTGTCATTCTGGGGTTGTGACTGTTTCAGAGATTCACTTGTTATTGCTGTGCAGTATGGAGCTTTTGTTTAGCTTCCTATTTGGGAATTTAAGTCCTTTTTCATTTAAAACTGACAGGGAGGAAATTTAAGTTCATAAAAGAACAATATCCTCCATATTATCTCCCATGGACTTTTTTCCTCCCTTTTCTGGAAACCATGGACTACAGGCAAGTAGGAGGCTCCAGGAGAGCTTTGCTTAAAGTACCATAAATGAGTTTCCCTCATTTTTGCAATGCCAGTGATCTGAATATCCAGTTCTAAACAGGTTATGGTTTTAAATGCCTCTCTTCCAAGTTAGATTTCAAAGTGTGTCTGCTTTATAATCTGTCTCTTAAAAATGCTCATTGACTTGAATGCCAGTTGGATTAAAGGGGAAAAATCTTATTTTATGATTTGTACAGCTGTTTCTGAGCCCAGATTCTTATAAAAGGTGCTCCGGTGGCATTTCCTTACCACAGGATTGACAGACTGGGGAAAGCTAAACATTTTCTTTTCTAAAGCATTAGTGGAAAACAGACCTATTTTCAGGATTGGCTTGTTCTTGGTAAAAAGTTTGAAACCACTGAGTTGCATCATGGTCTTAAAGCAAAGAAGCTGTTCCAATGTTTTAATTTCTAGCCAGTGTTTAAGCAGCTGCAAAGAAAGAAAAAAAATCTTTCCTGACCTTCCAAGTTACTCCCAGTGAACTGATTTTGCTGAGACATTTCTCAGTGGTCATTTCCTCCTCATGTCCAAACAAACATCTTGTGCCTTTAAAACATTTTCTCTGAATGTCATGTGGTACTTTCAGGACGAATTAAGAGTGCACACACAGTATGCCAGGATGGTATGCTTTTGTTTGAGGGAATGTGAAAATACTTCAGAGTAGGAGAACAACTTTAGGGAGGATTTCTTGGGGAAAACACATATGCACATGTTTCTCAAGGAGCTGACATCATCTAGATTTAGCAGTTGGAGTATCATTTAGCCTGGCTCTTTGTATTTTCGTGGTGTTTCTTGCATTCCTCAGTGGGTTTCATTACCATTTGGAGGCCAGCTTTGAAAGGATGAAGAAGCATCATCTGCTCCCCCAGGAGGGAGGAAAACTAATAAGAGCATTTTGGGGTATAAGCAAAAATGTAGAAATACAAGTCTCATGTGGATTACTGGAAACCAGAAAGCTTCTCTTTTGATACTACTCAAACTCCAAATCTGAGGGGAGAAAGACCATAAAACTACATGCTGCCGTCCAAAAATAAACTTACTTCCTGATAAAAATGGCTATGCTGTGGTTCTAATTGATAGCATACTTGCATTTTTTCCCCCAAACAAATCGTCGTACCTCTAAACATACTACTTGTAGGTTATTCTATTCTTGATGGCCAAAGAAACTCACAATTCCTCCTCATATCTACATAAGTATCTATTGGCTAAAAATCCCTTAGTATCTTAAAATATATTAACTTAATTTGGTTTCTTTTACTACTTTCCCCCATTGATGAACTAGTTCGTGTTCAATAATAATCATCTTAGTTATTTTATGATTTAATTTTCCTGGTCTATGAAATAAAATAAAAAGCTGAATATAAATCTCTCTATAAGAACAATTTATTTTCTCTCTCTCTATCACTCTCTCTTTCTCTGCTAGGGAGTTGGAAGATCAGATGGATCAGTGATGAAAACCAGTGAACAAACTTGAAGTTGACTTTATTGAACCTTTAGAGCATTGTTGACCTAATAATGATATAGAACATTAAAATAAAAAGAATTTACTGCTGAGGATAGGGAAATGGGCCAAAAGTGGCTGTAAAATAGTGAGCACTGCTTTCTATTATATAAACCACATAAATACCCCATCTCATTACTCTATGACATGGGGTATACACACTGCAAAACATTTGTAATCTGGCATTTGAGAGGAAATGAGATGTCAGTTAGTGTCAAGTTATGGTTAATAAAGATTTAGTTCATGTTGTCTCAGGTGATATTCTTCCCAAACTTTCCCTCATCCTCCCCTAAAAGACATAGACATAAAAAGCATGAGAGGGCACTGGCATTTATATAATATAATTTATATAATAATTATTCTTCATTAAATAAAAAAAAAATAAAAACTTTGGTACAGTAGAGATCTGGTTCCCCACTGCCTACCAGAATGATGACCTGGCTCAGTGGTCCTGCTTACTGCTGTGTTCCACTTTCCTTCAGCAATCTCTTCAATGGCATTCCTTGAAATTAGCTCCACTCATCCCTTGCTAATATCAGGGAAAGAGTATTGATAAAATTTTATATGAACAAGATTCCTTAGCCTTTAAACAGAACGTTGACAAGCCAAGGAAAGACAAGGAGTAAACACTAGGTCCTCTCTGATGTTGTAGAACAAACAATGCGAACCCCAACCACCAGTTCTGCACCATCTAAATTTTGGCTCAAACCACATGCCGTATGGAAACATAATAAATGCCTACCTCTAACATACTTACCCATGTTTTTTTTCCCTGGCCATCTCTTCTCAGTGGCATAAGTCTAACAAAATGGCTGTGGTCACCGTCCCCCATGATTATGCCATTTTTAGTCATCAAGCAATTTTTTCAGGATATCTTCTGTGTCAAGCTGAGGATGCAAGTGCAAGTAAGACATAACTGCTTGACTTTGGGAAATCTAATATGCTGCTTAGAGGAACTGACTCAATTTCCTTTACCCAAATGTTTGGGTCTGTCAGAGTGCCTGCCCTGTCATATGCTCCCATGTCTTTAGTTCTTATTCAGTCTTGACAGGGTGAGTTTTATGTGATTTCTGTTAGGGGTTAAGTATAGATTTTTACCTCCCTCTGGAACTATTCATTCTTTACAATCCATTTGTCCTCAATAGCTCATCCTTACTTCATGGAGGCTTTGGGATTTTTAAGGCATTATAGGTATACTGCCAGGGTCACCTCTGCTCCTGGTGGCCCCAAGGTCCCACACTTTAGAGGAGATGAAGGGTGCTGAGGCAGCAGATCTGCACAGCCTCCTAAGCAGCTGCTTAGTCTAGATGTGTGCTTGGTGATTTTTCGCCTAAGAGGTTTTGTCATGCATAGTGCTGTAGTTTTTACTGTTAGCTTTTTTCTTTTCCACTTTCTCCATTTGTTTCCCAGAACTTTCCCTGCTGAGGCTGACCTCACACATCAGCCTGACGGAAACATCATAAGCCTCTCAAATGAAAAGAGAAAAAGAACCAGTGATTCAGTCCTCTGTGCATTACTATGAGTAATCTTTTGGTGGGCTTATGTATCTGTGTCCTTTTTTAAGCTCTGTTTTAAAGGAATCCAGGCTTCCAGACTGGGAGGTCTGGTTTGCTTGTGGCAACTTCTATAGGATGTGCCCTATTGAGGGAAGCTCCTCAGTAAGGTGGAATGGGGAGTTGATTTTAACTCAGGAAGTTGAACCAGGAAGTCTTATTATTTTATAATTCTAAGGTTCTTTCTAAGATATCTGCCTTCCTTATTTTCACTTAGCATTTCACATGTTATATTTGGTTAACATATTTTCCTTGTATCTTTATTTATATGAGGGAAGTTGTCATCTGCTCTCAAAGCTGGGTTGTTCTTTTTCAAATCTCTGCAGACCAATGGCAAAATATCCTGACGCGAACACAAACATTGACCAGCATTTGTAAATCCCTGGCAGCATACCACAGATGGATAAAGAAATAACATGTATTATCTCATAGGCTTAGCTAATCTCGAAGTTATGGGCCATCTCTGGATGTGAGGGCTTAATATAGCGGCAAGCTGCAGAGTGACAAATTGAAGCTGGTAACAACCATTCTACCTCATCCTCCAAATATTCTTACATTTGGGGCTCTCTCCAAGAAGTAGGGGTCATTAGGAAGATATGCAATATGTTATATTTGCTCGACAAATGTGTGAAGATGAGACCTGGGAAATAATGGACAAAGTTACAATCCCCTGTTGTCCAAATTAAATTTAAGAAAAAAGCTGGGTTCAGCAATGCTGGTTTTAATTTAAAATATAGTATGACCATTGTTTTTCTCACTTTGGAACCAGCTAAGTAGCTGGATTGGGGGCACTTCATAGGCAAAATCAATCAATCAAATAAACAAAAATACACTTATTTTTTCAATAAACTCACTTAGTTTCACAAGCATAATCAGCATATTGATCCCAAATGTAAAAGAAAATTCTCAATGTTTTCAGAATTTAAAAGATCATTATCTTTTATTGAATTTTCTCACTTATTATTCTTAACTTAATCTGGTAAGAACAAGATCATGGCAAATTCTCTGGGCAGTAAATTTTATATCTCCAGATATGTTCTAAAATAAGGTCTGTAAAGTAGACAAAGGAGAAAGGAGTGTGCATTTTAGTTTTGCTCCTCTCTTCCCAAATATCTGAGATGCAAAATGTATCTACAAATAACTACGTATAACACCTCCTTTCTAACACATCACAAAGCTAAATTGTCATTTTTATGGATGAATGTTTAAAATAGTTTTCTTTTCATTTGGTAAACCAAGCATATAGTACTATTCTTGCTTATTGTAATAAATATCAGAGAGCTAGTTACTGAGGAAATTAAATAGCTCTTTATTTTGAGTATTGAATTAAGCAATTCTCATGGTGGTAAAAGAGATAAAAATTGCAAGAATAAGGGATAGTTATGTCAAGAGCTGGACAAGGGTGAGCAGGAAAAATAAAACAAAAACAAAAAGCATGATTACCTCTGTTCATGCGTACCTCTGTGTTTGCCTAGCAGGAACATCAAAGATGGGAAATTGAGATACATCTTAGATATGAATCCTCCCATATTGTCAGTTTTTATTATGTTCCCAGGGCAGCTTGCCCTTGTTGGAAGAGATGTGGGTGCGCAATAAGAATCTCTCTTTCCTGTCTTTGGATGTTCTAGCATATTTTTATCCCATGCTTTGCAACATGTGCTGTTACTGTTTTCTGTAATGTAGCAACTTTCATAAACCCTTTCTCAACTCCTTCCTAAAGGCTAAACATTTTGAGGAGTAAATCAAGGCATATAATATTGTTTTAATATTTTATGCAAATTATAAGACTAACAGATCACTATTGAACTCATTTGGAATAAAGTTTATAAATAGTTGTCAGCAAAATTATTCAACACCCAATTACTGTTGACAGCAATGATATAATAAAAATACATTTGATTTTCTTTTGACTTTGCATTTGACTTTAGTGCTCTCCCAGAGTGTATATTGTCATTGATATTCTGTGTATTCATAGGTTGCCATTATTATTATTTTTTTCATATTTTGGTGCTAGTTGATTTGATTTAATAAAATAATAATCACTGTTCACTAATAATGTCACCATTATTAAGAACTTAAAATTTAATGCCACTACACTATAATACTGGCAATAATTATCACATATTTTAAGTAATTTTTCCAAGTTCACACAGTTAGGAAATGGAAGAATGAGGACTCAATTCCAGATTGTCTAACCACAGGACTCATGATCTTATCCTCAATAATTAAGAATTAAAAAGTACCCGTAGAATAGTTGCTCCTTAAAAGTTCCACATGATGATTTACATATGATATGGGAGAATTAAATTCAAGATCTTTGGAGAAGGGAAACATAAGATAATTATTTAAATAGGTATTTTGATAGGAAAAGATATGAATTCTCAAATTGTTAACAAATTTTTAAGAAGATGGCAGCTTTGAATAGGCACATGTTTTAATGGCTTAGAACACATGTTCTTGCAAAAGATAAATATTTTCAAATTGTTATTACCCTAGAAAAGGAGAAAGTTGATATATAGCTTTTAAAATTTGTTACTTAAACTTGATGGTGAGCTCTTCCTAGGTGAGGACTATGGGCCTTTTATCATTGGCTCCTGTTCTAGTTTGCTAAAACTGTTCAAGCAGATACCATAAAATGGATTGGTTTTTAACAATGGGAATTTATTAATTTACAAACTTACAGTTTCAGGCTGAGAAAAAGGTCCATATCAAGGCATCATCAAGTGGTGCTTTCTCCCTGAAGACCAGCTATGGTGATCCTGGACTCCTCTGTCATATGGCAAGGCACATGGCAAGGCATATGGCAACATCTGTTGGTCTCTCCCTTCTGTTTTGGATTTTCTTGCTTTCAGTTTCTTGCTTCAAGGTTTTCTCTCTGTTTGTCTGAATTTCATTCTCTTATAAAGGACTCCAGTAAGAGGATTAAGACCCTCTGCCCCTGAATGAGGTGGGTCACATCTTAAGTTAAGATCTTACTCACCAAAAGATCCTATTAACAATGGGTCCACACCCACAAGAATGGATTAACTTGAAGAACATACTTTTATGGGGTACAAATAGCTTCAAACCATCACAGATCCATAGTACCTATACATGGTTTCTGTTAAGTAGGAGCTCGATAAATGTTTCATGAGTAAGTTAATTAATAGATAAGTAAATAAGCAAATGGATTTTCATAGCTTGTTTTGATGTTTTTCTCCATTTTCTGATGTCCAAGAATGACAAGGAAGACATCAGAAGGGGTAGTTGAAATGAGACCTGTGCCAACTCTCTTCCTCTTTAATAGGGCTATCTACTAAGAAACTGGGATAGCAAACACATTTCAAACAAGATAGCAAGCTACCAAAAAGAGCGCTAGTGAACTTTTTTCTTGGTTACTTTCACAACTCAAATATATCAGTAATTGTCTTAGAAAATCACTTTTCATACCTTAGATTCGCTATCAAAATGTACCTTAGGTTTGGGGAAAGCAGCATGGGAAAGGCTTTACTATTTCTTGAGCATGTGGCTCTTCCACATACATGAGCATCACTCATAGGCATCTCAAATCCTCTAAGTCTCAATTTCTTCCTCTAGAAAATAGTGTTAAAATTCACTTTCTATGATTAATGATAGGACAGAAGAGTGTGTGGAAAGTCCCTTTGTGCCATGCTGACACATGATGATTTTAATGGTGACGATTATCCATACCTGCCAGATGCTATGCACTGGGCTGAGTACTTTACATACATTGTCACACTTAATCCTTTTAACACATCCCTAAATAGGTCTTATTTTCATTTCTCCCTCACTTCAGGAAAAGTTAAGTAACCAATCATAAATGGCAAAATGGTCACAAAACTCCTAAATGGCAAAACTGTACTCAGAACCCAGGTCTGCTAAATCTCAAGCCTTGGTTCAAAACCACTATTCAGCAACATATCCCTAAATGCCCATGGCTGTTTTTTAAAAATGGTAGCTTTTATTTAACTACTCTCATTTTATCTAAAGTAATAATAATAGATGGAGTGAGGAGAAGAATCCCAAAAAGTAGAGGGTGAAAATTACGTACAAATCTTACATTCCTTCTCTGTTATCATTAATTTGCCAAATATACTCTCAAATGGAATGATTATGGGTTCCCCAGACTTAATGAAAGTGAACAAAATTAAAACAGATCTCTTTCATGTTTGTGTTAATGTATTTTCTCTCATGTGGTTTGAATTGGAAGGAATTCAGAGCCCAGCTTAAGTGCAAAGTAAACTGGGCATGAAAAGCACACACAGATGAAGCTATTTACTGTTGACTGTGTGGTGACCAAATTGTCATATACATTGGTTGACCCATTCAGGGGAAAACCACTTCATATGACCTATATTCCAAAGCAGTACCATTTTTCAGAATGACTATAATGTGGGGTTTTACCAAGTACTTAAGGACACCTGATTTGGAAGAACCGCCTGAGAAATTCCTAATAAAACTGCAACAAGATAGTAATTATCACTAAGAACTATGGGGTCTATAATTGGCCTCTGGAAATAGAGTATACCTTTCAGATTTGAGGATTTGTGGTTATAGTTTAGAATTTTAATTATGAGGTTCATTTGCCTCTGGCCCACTTAAACCATTTTAGGTCTTGCTTGCTGTTTCTTTCTGGTGATTACTCCTACAGTTTTTATCTGCGGACAGTCCATGACCTACCACCTCTTGTTTTTTGGCTTATATATTTTTATTGACTGGTCCATAGATCAGTCAATTTGGGGGGATGGGCAAAAGTAGTTAAATATTTTTAAAATTTTAAAGTTCATCATAGCATGTATTATTCTTCAAGAGCACCTGAATCAAAGTATTATGACATATTTCTGCTGCTACCTTCAGATTTGAGATCAATCATCCTGGTCTTAAAATAAACAGATAAAAATGGAATGAAGAAATATAAGGGTATTACTCTGCCCCAGGAAAGGGATAGCTGCATGGGAATTCACTAAAGAGTAAGGGAATGGTATGGTTTCACTAAACCTATAGTCCAAGTAACCGAGACAATTAATTCAGATGTGGACAAAAGTGTGGCCTTTCCTTGCTTTCTGTGCTTTTTCCCTTGCCATGCCAATGACTTGAGGAGTAGTAATTCATTAATAATTTATTCATTATTAATATTCATTGTATTATTCATTAGTAATTTAATTTCATTAGCAATTTAAAAAGAAATGATAATATTAAGGTTAATAAAAAGTAATGGTTGGCCCAGTGGTTAGGGTGTCTATCTACCACATGGGAGGTCCATGGTTCAAACCCCGGGCCTCCTTGATCCGTGTGGAGCTGGCCCATGCGCAGTGCTGATGCAGGCAAGGAGTACCATGCCATGCAGGGGCGTCCCCCGCATAGGGGAACCCCATGCGCAAGGAGTGCGCCCTGTAAGGAGAGCCGCCCAGTGGGAAAGAAAGTGCAGCCTGCCTAAGAATGGCGCAACCCACATGGAGAGCTGACACAACAAGATGACACAACAAAAAGAGACTAAACACAGAGAACAGACAACTGGGTTGGGGGGGGGGAATAAATAAATAAATAAATAAATCTTTTTTTAAAAAAAGTAATGGTATGGTCTGTTTCATACAAGTGAAATTAACATTTATATACATAATTCCGTATATTATTTTTACTGAAAATAAACCTTTTGGGGCACCTATTATTGTTGAATTGTGTTTCCCAAAAAGGTACATTCAAATCATTACCCCTGATCCAATGAATGTGGCCTTACTAGAAAATAGGGTCTTTGAAAGATGTGCTTAGGTTACATCAGGATGGTCCATAATCCAATGTGATTTGTGATTGGTCTCCTTGTAGGAAGAGGAGATTTAGACACAGACAATGACTGACACAGAAAGGAGAATTCTGTGTGAAGATGGAGACACAAAAGAAGGCCATGTAGAGATAGAGGCAGAGGCTGGAGTGACGCATCTACAAAGCAAGGTACCCAAAGCATTGCTGGCAAACTATCAGCACTTAGGAAAAGGCAAGAAGTATTCTCTATAGGTTTCAAAGGGTATATGGCTCTGCTGGTACCTTGATTTCAGAGTCACTTGAAGTTAGGTCCAGACATGGAAGTAAATCCTAGCCATTGGAATGTGGGCAGAAGTGATGTATGACTCACAATCTTCTTTCATGAAACTGTCCAACATGAGACCCTCTATGCTATCTACCCATCTGCCTCTAAGAGAACTTAGATGATGTAGAGGAGGGAAGTACTCCAAGACACAAAGAGATTTTGTCCCAGAGCCTTTGCTATGAGACCAGGAACACAATCTTGGGCTCTTGGACTGTTGTGTGAATTTTATTTTGTCAAACCACTGATACTTGGAGGTTGGTTATGATAGAAGTTAACCTACCTTGACTTTTGTAATCACAGTTTACCCAAACAACTTTGAAATTCAAAATAGCACTGGAAAATGTGTATTAGAAAGAACACTAACTTTATTAGATGTATGTCCAGGCTCTCCTAATCGCATGTAATTTAGCTGAACCCCTACTACAGACATATAGTTCTTATAAAGGAAACATGGGAACACTTACGAGATGTAGTGGAAAGAGCTTTTGGAGTGAAAAGTGACATCAGTTCTACCTCCATATCTGTCTCCTTCCAGCTGTTTGGCCTTAGGCAACTATCTCTGAACTTCATTTTAAAATGGTGTAATATTTTCTCCCTCATATGGAAATGAAATGACTCATTCAATGTACCTGAAATAAAGTAAGCATTCTCTATCAGGATCCCCTCCTTTTATATTTAGCATTAAATAGTCTAGGATCATTTTTAGGACATTCTCCCATTCCTGAAAACAAACTCAGTTGATTTCTTTCTCGGAACTACTGTTCTTTTCTGTTTACAACATCTTATTCAAAATTAATATCACTCTGATATTCGCTATTATTTATCCAGCATTTAGAAGATAGTAGATACTAAATATTTATTTGGTGAACCAATAAAGGAAGGCAGGAAGTTAGGAAGGCAGGAAGGGTGGTATACTGGCTTAATTGGTCTAGAGCTCAGCCTGGGCTTTGAGGTTTTAAAAGCTCCGCAGGTGCTTTTAGTATGCAGACAAGTTTGAGAACTGAGCTATCTAACGCCTTCCTATTCAGAGTAAGGCCCATGAACCAACACTATCAGCATCATCTGGAAACTTGTTAGAAGTGCAGAATCTTGGGCCCTACCCAGACTTTACTGAATTATAATTCATATTTTAACAAGATCTCCAGGAGGTTTGTATGAATAGTAAAGGTTGAGAAGGACTGGCCAAAAGTTGTAAGCATCTCTGGTGTGATGCAATTTTTAAATATCACATAGTCAAATCCAGTGGGGAGAGTATCCAAGGGTCAAGTGGAAAAGAAGGTGGTGCTGGGAGATCTTCTCATAAAAGAAAGTATATGTTGTATTATACATCTATAGCCTGCCTGTTCCTATGTAAAATTCTCTTAATTTTAGCATTCTAGCCACTCTGTGTGGTAAACATTGTGTTCTTTGTATTACAGATGTGAAAACTAATATTTACAGAAATTATGCAACTTGATCATAATCAGGCAATTAGTAAATGGGGAATAGTGGATTTGAACTGAGATCTGTGTATTTTTAAAATCTGTAACCACCATACCATCATACCATCCCTCCAGCAGCAAAGAATGTAAAGTATCCCAAGAGAGGTTAATCAGCAGATGTTAGTATTGAGCCTGGAATTTAGTTCTATGAGCTAGTTCAACAGACAGTTGGAAATACTGATATATGGATCCTAATACAAGTGCACCCAGAATTTACCCCTAATATCCCAGATCTCACAATTGCTTGCTAGTGAAAGACATTTGGGGAAGCACATGAGAGTTCAGTTATCAGAGCCAGGTAACCCAATCAGGAAACTATAATATAATTTAAGCCCAACAGTTCCCAAACCCTTAAATTCCCATTGTAAAAAAGAAAAAGAAAAAATCTGTTTATTTTTTTCCAAGCTATTGTCGAGGTATGTATTTTTCTATACTTTGTAAATCCTGGCATAGCACAGAGGCTTGTCATCATTAAAGAGTGGTCAGAAGTTCTGTAAATTTACCTCCAATTAATATTACTATGAAAACATTGCAAAGCCTAAGGTGTTCAAAAGGATTTACAAAGTAATTTGTACATTTTTCTTTTGGATTGCCTTGAAGTTTTGCCACTGTTCTCTAAAGAAAATACAAAATTGGCAGTATGACTTTAGTAGTTATGGCTGGATCTTCTCTGAGCAGCCCTCTCTGTTAAAGGAATACAGCTGTCTTTACCATATGTACAGCTCTTTACCATATGTACTCCAGTTGGGACTTGATTTAGGTAGATAATGAGAGAATGCCCTACTTTGGAACATCAAGATGTCTGCTCTTTGATTTTCTATGCCATGGCTTAAAAGTATGTATTAAGGACAATTGCCAGAGGGAATAGCATATATGCATGCATGTGTGCACCTGTCTGTCTCTCTCTTTCTCTTTCTCTTTCTCTTTCCATCCACACACAGGGCTGTGAACATTACAAATTAAAGATAAAATCATGGCCAAAGTATTCTGGGCCTTAGTTCAAGAGAATTGGGACTAGACTGGTAGGATGGAAAAGAGTTAATCTCACAGAATCAGTGGCTTTTCACAAACTTTATTGAGCCCCCAAAAAGATACATAAGAAGATGGTTTTCCTGAGTAAGTAAAAACCCACAACATCTCCCTTCTGTGTCTTCTAGGCACATGTCCAGGGTGGCTTAGTAGCCCAAGTGGGGCAAGGAATCTGCCAGGCCCCTTATTGGTTGGACCATATCATTGCCTGGAAACAACTTGTATTAGTACACTGGTCGAACTGGAGTAGGAAACTTTTGTTGGTCCTTCTGGTCTAAGAGCTTCCATCCATTGGCAGAGATCAAAGCAAAGGCTTTGGTTATTCAGAGTAAGATACCCTCTTTGCCACCCCATACACATCCATTAGCAGAAGTGAAGGATGAGCTCTCAGAATTCCTGGCAAGATCTCCAACCTCCCTCCACTAACACTCACAGACTTCCCATATCTATGTGCCTTGGAACCATCAGACTTACTTCATCATACTCTATTTTTTTTTTGTCAGTCACAAGAAGTGCTGGTATTTCATGTCATCCTTTACTCTCTAGACACTAATTTCCATAAATTCAGTAACTTCCATTCCCAACCCTAACACTGTTCCCCTGTATCCTCTGGAATTTAAAGTCTATCACTGGCAAATTTTCCTACATCCTCAAATTCTTTTCTGATTGCCCCCTATACCATCTTGGTCTCAGTGAAAACTGGTCTCCCCTGAAGACAATATTTCTCCTGCCATCCTCTCAAGGGATAGCTTGCTTTTTCCCAAAAGCCTTTTGTCAATGTTCCTAAAAGTTGGGTTAGGAGTCCTTTTTGGTCCTCATTCTTGCTTCCAGACAATTCTTCCTCCTCTTATCATCCATGAGGGTTAGTGCCCCCCCCCCCCAAATCCATGTCCACATGGAACCTCAGAATGTGACTTTATTTGGAAATAGGAGCTTTGCAGATGTAATTAGTTAATAATCTTGCAGTGAAATTATCCTGGATATAGGGTAAGCACTATATATAATGACTGGAGTCTTTATAAGAGAAAGGGGAGAAGGTTTGGACATAGAGAATCTAGGAGAAATAGGTCATGTGAAGATGGAGGCAGAGGTTTCAGGTAGGCTGGCCAGGCCAAGGAATACCTGGGGCCACCAGAAGCAGAAAGAAACAAGAAAGAATTCTTCCCTAAATCCTAGAGGGAGTATGACCCTGCTAACACCTTGATTTTGTATGTCTGGCCTCCAGAATTGTAAGTGAATATCTTTCTTTCCTTTAACTTGCCAAATTTGTGGTTACTTGTTATGGCCTACCAAGGAAAATAATGTATCTCCACCTTAGATTTGAATCTCACTTTATCTTGCAATGCACCCTACTAAAACTCTTTGTTGCTCTCACTTAGCAACCCTTAAGTCATCTCCCTTATTTCTTAAAGCCTCATTGACAGTTTCTCCAAATGTATTTTTCTGACACCATGTCTTCTCAGTTCTTTGACCTTTTCTTTTCTAGTGGTCTTTTCCCCCATTTCTCCCAGCCACTCATTATGTAATCATTTCTTCTTATTATTTTTACAGTTCACCTACTCTTATGCCCAAATTCCAAAAGTTTTATGACCACACAGAATCTTCAATGCATCTATACTGCTAACTTTTTAAAGTCTCTAATCTCTTTGATGCCTTTGCTTCCTTCCTTATCTAATTTTATTCCATGATCAGTTATTACAATTACTCTCTTCCAACCCCATCCAATTCCTTCATCCCTCTCTTGCTTTGTCAGGTGGCAAAACCATATCCTAGACTGTATACGAATTTCTACATTTTCAACACTTGCACCTTCATAGATGGTCCATATCCTATGCACTGTCAATTCAGGCCTTGCCTTACCAGACCATTAGTTGTATTTGACATATTTGAGCATTTTTCCTTCCTTAAAACTTTATTTACTTGGCCTCAGAGCAATATACATTCCTTGTTTTCCTTCTATTTTACTGACCACTCCTTTTCAGTTTCTTTCCAGTTTCTCCCACATCTTCCCATCTTCCCATCTTCCCATCTTCATAATTTTGGAGAGTTCCAGGACTTAGTCCATGGACTTTTTTCAGTTTATACTCACCCTTTTAAATACCACCAATATTATGGTAATTTGACATTTTCTATCACCAGTCCAGAACTCTTACCTGAACTCCAAAGTCACAGAAAAAACTCATCATTCAGCTCCTCTACTAGGATATCTGAAGACAATTCAAACTTACTACATTTTCCCCTCTGTCACAACTCTTACTATTTGAACTTAAGTCATAGAAATTTAGGAACTGAATGGATTAAAACAGGAAAGGATAATTCTATATCTAAACTTTACTCCTGATTTTCTTTCTAAAACCAGCTCCACTCATAGTTTTTCTCATAGCAGAAAATGATAATACAAACCTTCCAGTTGTCTCAGGTATAAAAGAAAACTTATAGCCATTTTTTATTCCTCTCTTTATGCTCTCAGTAAGTCATGTTGGCTCTGCCTTAAATTTATATCCAGAAAGTGACTTTGTTTCCCCAACTCTACTGTTATTATGCTGATCAAAGCCACCATCTTCTCTTTCCTAACCAGTTTAATGCTCTCACCCTTCCTGGTATCAGTCTTTTCTCAAGCATCACCCGAGTGATCTGGTAAATTAGATTAGGTCACTCTTGTGCTTTAAATATGCAGTAGCATCCCAGTTCTTTCTGAGTGAAAAATCAAAGCCACTAGGGTGACCTAAAGGATGTTTCCTCTCTGTCCTCTTTCCTTAGGATGCTACTCCTTGTTCACTCTTCCCTAGTTATACTGGACTTCTTTCTATTCTTCAAACATATCAGCCATGCTTCTATGTCAGAGCCCCTGCCCTTGATGTTGTCCAGAAGGCTTTTCTCCATGTATTTGTTTCTTTTAAATCTTTACCTCTTTCAGGGCTTTATTAAAATGTGACCTTCCACAACCACTGATTACATAATCTCTGTTATAGTTTCCTAGGTTGCTCATAAACTCTGTTCATAATCTCTGTTGTAGTTTCCTAGGTTGCTCAAGCAAATACCATGAAATGGGTTGTGTTAAACAATGGAAATTTATACACTCATGGTTTGAGACTGGGAAAAGTCCATATCAAGGTGATACTTTCTTCCCAAAGACCGGTGTTCAGGGGCTTGCTGCTGGCAATTTTTGTCCTTAGTTTGTCATGTGACAAGGTGCATAGCAGCTTCTCCTGGCCTCTCTGTTGTCTTTCAGGTTCTGTTGAATTTCAGTTTCTCGTTCCATGGCTTTCTCTCTCTTTGAATTTCACTCTGCTTAGAAAGGACTCCAGTAATAGAATTAAGACCATCTTGATTGAGGTGGGCCACACCTTAACTGAAGTAACCTCATCAAAAGCCCTACTTACAATGGGTTTATACACACAGGGATGTATTAAATTTAAGAAAATGTTTTTCTGGGGTACATGCAATTTCAAACCATCACACTCCCTATTATATTTCCTGCTTTAGTTTCCTGCATGTGATAAACTTTATATTTTACTTGTTTATTCTCTGATTTTCTTCCAGAATGTAAGTTTCTTGAGGATAGGGATTTTCATATGTTCTGTTCATTGCTAAATCTCAAGCATATATAACTATGCCTGATAACTAGCAGGCACTTAATTAATACTTTCTGAATGAATGAACAGTCCTGGTAGTCACAAAGTAATGTCACCTATTCCTAATTTGTGGGTTTTGAGCCTTGACATTCTTCCTACATCAACCAAACTTTATTGAAATCCCTACTAGGATAGCACTTATGCAATCTCACTTTCTCTGTACCTACATTCTGGTTTACAACACTTCTTTACCTGAATCTGCATTGCAAGGAACTCCTACATATTACTTAGTGTCTTTCCATGAGCCATAGCATGACTAATCACACAAAGGCCTGTGGAGAAAACAATTGAATAGGAGTCTATAACTCATGGAATAGCATGCTTCAGAAAGGGTGACTGTTTAATGATATGATACTGCTTACTCAGAGAAAGCAAGTAACTTAATGATGAGAAATGTCCTGAGTTTAGACTCCCTTAACTGCCTCACCTACAGTTCCTACCATGCTTCTATACCCTCTTGAAAGAAGTCTTAATAAAGATAATTAGGATATATAATAATTAGCAAGGAACTCAGGTCAAGATAGCACAATTTCATGGGTTTTACCTCAAAATTAATCCACTGTAATGGAAGTAATTTATACAGAGAAAAATAATTGGAATATTTTAATCTGATTTTACAGTTTCAAGAGAAGCATTGAGAGACAAAGCAACAGATGTTAACTTGACGAGTCTGAAAGAAGTGAAAGCACCCAGGGGAGACTCTAGATAGTGGGTGGTGAATGGCATGCTCTTTTTGTCCAAAGGCACAGACTTCAGTTTCTTCAAACAAATCTAAATATAGAGGGGTTTTTCCCTCAAGGCTGTAAACATATAACAGCTGCTGCTATCTCTGAAGTGGTAAAGTGTTATAGAGGAATGGCTTCTTAGGGCTGGGAGTCTGTTTCAGCACAAGCCTAAATATAACAGTGAAAATAAATTGATGTGCACATTATTCATATAAAATGACGTTCACATAAGGTGAACAGATTGGAGTAGTAAGGAGGAGTGAGTTGTTTGTTGTTTTTTCTTTTTCGTGGTTAGATGGTAAAGCACATGTGTTTCTTGATTTAACATTTATTTGCACGTACAGTGTGTCTTCTACATGCTATACACAAGTTATTTTGCGATGAGTAAGAGTTCCTGATTTCAAACTTCTCCCTATCTATTGACAAATTTGAGAAAATTAATCTTTTTAATACAGTAAAATAAATGACCTAAACAGAATATTATGGAAATATAGAAGAGAGCCATTTCCCTTGCCCTGGAGAGATCAGGAAAATACATCCGAATACCTGATTTAAGCTGAGTCATGGAGAAATAGCCAGGAATAAGAAAGGAAAGGATGCTTCAGGTAGCAGGAGATGCAAGAGTCAAAAAGACATGTGACCTATTCACCTGATCCCATTGCACACACAACCCACTCTTCAGAGGATCTTATTGTAATTCTATCTCAGAGACACATTGTCGGTAATTAGGAGTTGAGCTAGTAAGAGTTAAAGGAGTCTGTCCATTTCAAATGAAATGCAAAAAGCTGGGAAAAAGAGGATTTCAACTTTCATTGCTTGTAGGATCTGTTCCACATGTTTCAAGTTAGAATTCTGAATGCATTTCACCATAAAAGCATAGCTATATTTGGCAGCTGTTTTCTCTAGGACTCTTGGTAGGATACTGTCATGTATTTCAGGTGTATATCCATTTATTCAACATCCATCGAGTGTGTTTTTACTGGGAGGTATTGGAAACCTACCCAGTATAAATTATGCCTAGGCATGAGCTTGCTCTGAATTCTAGACAGCTGGTTTCCACATGAACTTTTGTATACCAAATATTTGAACCAACTCAGTCATTAGCAGAATTCTAACATTTCATGGATAGGACGAATCATTATATAAGGGTTGTTTTAAGCCCTGATGAGAGTGTTTTGTTTGGGTTCATCTTTCCACTTTCTTTTCAGGCCAACTTATTCTAATCTATTATCTCCAGTTTTCATTCCTGTTTTTGAAATCTGATGTGAGAGGAATACATAATATATAATAAATTGTAAGTCATTGTGCACATTGACGCTACTGATTTACATAAGAAAAGCCTTCTTCCAGAAGAAGAAAAGTAATGGGAAAAGCACAAGAGAAGGAAAAAAGCATGAGGAGAAAGGAGAGCAAAGAACTTAGAATATAAATAGAGAAAAATATAAATAGATATATAAATGACTGAAAGTCTGTGGAAGAAGAACAGCAATGATGAGTGGGACTTTGAGTAGCTAGAATAGTAAGGATGACTTTTGCCATGTATTAGGTAATGTAATCTCTCCATTGCATCATTTTGAGACTGTTTAATAAACATTTAAATTGCTTTTAAAGTTTATTTTTCAATATTGAAATATTGTTTTTTTCCTCTGTGACCTCACTCAGGTATATTATTTGGTCACATTAATTTCCTTCTTTCTGCCTAATCCCTTGTGTGTCAACCCTCCTGTCAGTCTGATTGTGAGGCATGATTCCAGCTTTGTCCTTGGCACCTTTGGCTCAACTCCCCCTTGATTTCACCACACCCTCCCTGCTGGAACAAGCCCATGCTCCCAGATTCCCAAACCACATTTTGCATGTTCTCTTGTCTAAGAAGGACTCTTGTACAGTGTATCAATCAGAATTCAGTGAGGAAAACAGAGCCCATGCTAAATAATCAAATAAAGAGAATTTTATTTGGGAACTATTTATAAAGGTGTCAGAGGGCCAAAAAGCATTTTAAAAATTGACAGAGATGAACAAAACCTTGATTACAAAGCTGAAAAAAAAACACAAGAAAAAAGAGATGTTATTGAAACCTAGAAGCCAGGGTCATCCAGTGAGAATGAGAACCATATTTAAAGCCTGCTTGGGGGAGGTGGTACTACAGAAGAGACATTGTCACTGCTAAAGATTGCCTGATGCAGAAGAGTACGGAGAAATATTCTGGCTTCTCCTTTCCTTCCACCTTCCAATCTCTCACCAGTGTGTCCCATTGACCAATCCTAGCCAGAAGCCAATGGGCAAAGAAGGTAAGAAACATAAACTGCAGGGTCATCCCCCTGAAATTCAGACAGAGCAGAGGAAGTACAAGGAATCCATCTGAAAGCAAACCGAAAAATCCTATTTCCAGAGAATCATTTCCTGAGGACCCAGTTCATGGATCTACCACTTGACTTCATCCTTAGGTGTATCACTGTTCCAGACCCTGCCTTCCCATTGTGTATTCACACTCACTGTTGGTAGCATCTGTCTCAGCTGATGATGATGTGTGCATGGCTTTGAATGTAGCTCTCCTCAACACTATGATGTGATGGCAGTAGCCATACACAATCTGTGTATCAATTCTGAAACTACAGATGGTTCTGTGATGTGAGTTCATCATAAAGATCACCACCTTTGCTGGTCTACCCACAAGGGCATCTTCCAGGGAAATGTGCATGCCATCTTCCTGGTTTCATACTTTGCACAGAAGCCAAATACCTGGACCCTTAACTCTCCTTTCAGCAAATACTCTGCTTGTTAAGATACCTCATCTCAAAGCAGTACCAAGCAACATCTTTCATAGTCTCACCCCTGGATGATGCCCATCAATGTGATGGATGGATTATGGCAGGGCAAAGTCAATGACCTCTTACCCTGTGGAATTCTGGCCCTAATTCCAGGACATAAGGGAGGAATGATTCAGTTGTGTAGGCCCAAGTCCAAGAAGGCTTCAAGAAAATCCTGCACTCAGAGCTGCCTGAGTCCTTCTGAATTGGGAGACCTCCCCGTGAGCATCAGAAACACTCAAATAATATTTTTTTTCTCTTTTTGAAGCTATGCCACTAGACCTCCCACAACTAATAGTGAAACAATAAAATTCTGCTGCTTCCTACCCAAGCTAACCAACTGCTGACTCCATGAAGTGAATAAAATACTAGGTAGGGAAACCGTACTTCCAATTTGGCAAAGTGGCCAATTTCCCCATGAGTGCTGAATCCATGGTGGTGGCAAACCACCAACTGAGAAACCTGTCGAATCCCTAGGCTATACTGGATTTTAAACCATAAAATGAAAGCAACCTCTAAACCAGAGGAGAAAAACCACTCAGAACTACCTTCTGTATCTTCTTTCAAATCCTAACTGCTTCTAGGACACTATTCCCTTGGGTATTAACTTCTTCAATTTAGAACTACTAAGCCAACTCATTTCCTCTTTGGAACTAGTTTTGGAGTTTTCAATGTCCTCAATGCTTGCATTATATGGCCACTACCCACCACACTCCTGCCCAACTCAATTACAGACTAATAGGTAAATTAGATTATATCATTCAGGAATTTAAAGACACATGAGTTTATGTAACTTATATTCATAAGATCACCAATCCATTTAACTCTCTATCACAGAATTGGCATGCAATCCTTTGCTGACTCTCCACTCAAAGTATCTTCATGGATAGCAGCTCTTCTTTGTAGCTTGAACCTTGTCCAACAACTGAAAGTCTGCGAAAAGCATTAAATGCCTAGAGGGATCATCAGGGCATTTTCTGAAAGGCCAAAGACAGGCACAATGCCGTGAACAAGGACCAAAGTGGGAGTTTCTAAGTTGAGATCGTTTCCAGCAGGCTTCCCATGATAGAAGCACCAATGCTTCTGCTGGGAGTTGGAAGATATTACCTGGTTTGTATTCAGGTCACAAAGATCACCAATCCCCTTACCCCACATTCTTCTACCACTGGTGCACAGAGACCTCCTCCCCCTCCCCCACCCCACAACATACAGGGCTGTCTGAATGATCTCTGTTCCTGAATATCCTCTACTTCCCACAAGGAAGCAGGCAGGGAAAGGGCTCTATCTCTATACCAAAGCACCTATTCTGCCCCCTCCCTCATTCTGAATATACTTGCTCTGTTCAGGTTTCTACCCTGTATCATCCTTTTTGCTTTTATTTTTCTGCTCAGACACTAGGATATATGTTTACATGGTTTAATTGGATCTCTGGTTTTATTCTGAGATTTTATTCTTGGCATCTCACTCTGTAACCCTTGAACCAGCTTTGGCCCAACCCTGTGCCCAACCGAGATTACACAAACAATGTGGCCCAAGACCAGGGCTCTAGGGCCTGCTTGTGGAGGAGTTAGGTGAAGGCTTAAGTAAGTAGGGGCTTATTAGACTTTTACATACAGAATCATTTGTATTATGTGTAATAGTGGTCATTTCTCTGATTCAAACACTTGATTAGAGATAAAGGCATAAATTATTATTCCATTTTCAGTTTCTAAGTGCTCAAATGTAAACACACACACACATATACACACTTGGCATTTCTCTAGTACTTTCCTTTAAACTATCACCCTAGGATTTTAATTAAATAGATATTGGATTTATTTTTAAGATTTATTTATTTCTCTCCCCCTCTCCCACCCTGGTTGTCTGTTCTCTTTGTCTATTTGCTGCATCTTCTTTGTCCACTTCTGTTGTTGTCAGCAGCACCGGAATCTGTTTCTTTTTGTGCGTCATCTTGTTGTGTCAGCTCTCCGTATGCGGGGCACCATTCCTGGGCAGGCTGCACTTTCTTTCAGGCTGGGCGGCTCTCCTTACGTGGCGCATTCCTTGCACGTGGGGCTCCCCTACGTGGGGGACACCCCTGTGTGGCAGGGCACTACTTGCGCGCATCAGCACTGCACATGGGCCAGCTCCACACAGGTCAAGGAGGCCTGGGGTTTGAACCGCGGACCTTCCTTGTGGTAGATGGATACCCAACCACTGGGCCAAGTCCACCGCCAAATAGATATTGGATTTTATCCTCTTTAAGTGGTTACTCAGAAAGTCTTGAAATAAAGTATTAATCGTCCATATGAGGTTATGACATAGTAACCTGAAAGAATTAATTCTCCTTCTTGAATATGAGTAATTCTCTTTTTCCTCTACCACAGGGTAAATATTTCTACAAATTCTGTTCTTGATTATCAGCTTAAAATCCAAAAGAAAACATTTTCTTGTGAAGTAAACACTTGTTTAAATAGAGTTGAACCACTTCATCATCCATGACTTAATAAATGGAAACAATGTAAAATATGCCAAGTTTTTAGGCATCTGCTTTCCCTTTCTGGGTATTTTTCTTAGGCATCAGTACCTTAATAGTTTTTGTATCTCTTATCTTCAACTCAAAGTATCTAATCCAGTGCTTATAAAATTCTAATGTGCATATAAATCAGTTAGGGATCTTGTTAAATGTAGATACTGAATCATGAAGTCTGGGGTAAGGCCTGAAATTCTGTCTAACAAGCTTTTAGGTGCTGCCGATTCTATTGATCAAAGAACACACTTTGAGTATCAAGTATCCAATCAACTTATTCATATTACCGAATAAGACATGAGACATATTTCTCTTCTCCCAGAAGTTGGCATTTTCACAAGCCATAAAGCAGAAACCAAATATGGGATCCTTCCTTGTGGAATTTCACACAGTGGCACTGGCTTTGTGGATGTCTAGAGACAATTGCAGTGGTAGTCAAGGCAGCATCCGATCTTCCTCTTCCTGACTGTGGTCAAGGTATCAGACACTCTGGTAGGCCAGTTTCATGGTGTCATTTTTATATAACGTAGGTGAGGGTGCATTCTTAAGTCATAATGTAGTATTAAACACAGGTAGCCTACTCTAATCATATTAACAAATGTAGACTTTGGACCATTTGGGGACAGTTTATTCCACTGACTGATAGGAGCTCATCATAGTCACTAAGTAGCTTTGATATATTTTTTTTAATTATTTATTTTTTTAAATTACATTATGAAAAATATGAGGTCCCATTCAACCCCACCGCCCCCGCCCCCCACTTCCCCCACAGCAACACTCTCTCCCATCATCGTGACACATCCATTGCACCTGGTAAGTTCATCTCTGAGCATCACTGCACCCCATAGTCAATGGTCCACATCATAGCCCAGACTTTCTCACGTTCCATCCAGTGGGCCCTGGGGGGATCTATAATGTCCCGTAATTGTCCGTGAAGCACTATCCAGGACAACTCCACGTCCCGAAAACGCCTCCACATCTCATCTCTTCCTCCCGTTCCCCACACCCAGCAGCCACCATGGCTACCGTTCCCACACCCATTCCACATTTTCTCTGTGGACATTGGATTGGTTGTGTCCATTGCACATCTATGTCAAGTGAGGGCTTAGATTCCATATGGGTACTGGATGCACTCCTCCCGCTTCCAGTTGTAGACACTCTAGGCTCCATGTTGTGGTGGTTGACCTTCTTCAACTCCATGTTAGCTGAGTGGAGTAAGTCTAATAAATCAAAGTGTAGGAGCTGAAGTCTGTTGAGGCTCTGGGCCTGGGTGTCATATTATCAGTCCAGAGATTCAAATCCCCTACATATATCTTAAACCCAGCACCAACTACAATTCCAATAAAGTAGCATGCAAGTCTTGTGAAAAGAGATCCCCTCTGAGTCCAATTCCATCACGCAGAGACACCAGCTCCAAAGAAGGGCTATCTGTCATGGCAGTGAACCCCTTCTGCCATGACCATAGAACCCGTGGGTCTCTTTATCCCTCAAAAGAACCAATATCTGGGGTTGTATCTACCTTATCTGTCTCTTAGACTCTGTTCAGTTGTACATAGGGGTATTCCTTCTGACAACCTCCAGACTCTTTTTTAGAGACTCACAGCCTTATAATCTCATTTCTCCTTTCGATTTCCCCCTTACATTAGGTCAAACAGCTTCCCGAAGTCATGTTATTATATGTAGACAGGTATATTCTGCTGTTCCGCATTGAATCTTTAATTCAAGGTCATTTTCTAGTTGCTTCTTCAACTGGTATGTGGTAGTGATCCCTCGGTGCCAGGGAGGCTCATCCCCGGGTGTCGTGTCCCACGCTGGGGGGAATGCATCGCATCTACACGCTGAGTTTGGCTGTGAGAGTGGCCACATTTGAGTAACATGAAGGCTGTCAGGAGGAAACCCCCAGGCACAATGCTACTCTAGGCCTTGTTCTTATTGCAGGTGCATAGGCTCAAAAGTGTAGCCATTAGTATCAAGAGCCCACTGTTGGGCCCTCCTTCCTTCCTGGTTCTTGCCGTTGCACCTGGAGGATTGCCGCTGCTCTCCCAGGGCCCACAACAGTGACCCCCCGGCCAGGAGCCCAGTACCCCCCCAGCTGTTGTTTTTGTTTCCACTATGAGTATATATAGACATTACCATATACCCTGGGCATATGCCCTGTATAACTCCCTGTCAACCATATATATCCTGTCAATAACATCCCATATCAGTATTCCTCCGCTGCCATTGTTGAACCACTCTGTGATCCAAAACTTCCTGTAAAGTGAATCCCAACATAATGTTAGCTTCAGAAGAGTCTTAGATCACCGAAATTCATATATACAATATACAGTATTTCCCCAGATCCACCATAAAACCTTTTCCCTTGCACAGCAATAATCTTTTAACTTATTCATATCATATTTCCTGAAACTGATGTACAGATTCCAAAACTATAGTTTTCAAACAAGGTGACATTTGTGCTTACTATGTGGTCCATATTTTAGGCTGTACAGTTTTCTAAATTTTTTAGTTATCCTATGTTTTGTCTTATGGTTTTCATTATTAGTCTGTCGTCCCCTATATGTTTTTGGTGTAGTATTAGCTGTTTTATATTCATCCTCGTGTACTCTCACATAACTCCTCTTTTGCCCCCTTATTTACCTTTGTTCCATCCATTCCACATCCATTTTCCCCTCCCCTTAGGGCCCACAACGCCTGCCAATCTAATACCCTGGGAGCCGTCCTTTCTCACGAGAGATACAGTTCTCTCTATTCAACGGCATTAGTCTTCCCCAGGATATGGGTCCACCCCACCCAATGGTAGAACCCACCTTGGCAAAATGAGCCTTCAGCTATTCCCTCCGGAGTCCATCATGCATCAGACCATACCCCCTGAGCGTCCTAACCAGGTAACCCTCCTACTTATACTTTGATACGTTTTACTCAACATTTAGTTCTCAACAAACTTCTGACACTCTCCCATATTCGTATGTTGCCCCTCCCTCCCACCTATTTCTTGGACAATATTACCCCTCTTCTCATCCCCAGCCCCCCTCAAACCCAGAAAACCCCACCCGAAGGTAACCCCTTGCCCCCATTTTGTCCCTTCTTTGTGCTCATACTTACCGCCAGCTCATCACAGATTCCACCCCTGCAGACATTAACTCACATCCTTCCTCCACCCCCCGATTTCCTGTAAGCCACTTTTCCAGACTCTAGCTCTCTGAGGCAGTTAACTTATTTCATATCATTGAGGTCATATAGTATTTGTCCTTCAATGCCTGTGTTGCTTCACTCAACATAAGATTCTCAAGGTTCATCCATGTTATCACGTGCGATTGTAGTGTATTGGTTCTTACAGCTGAGTAGTATTCCACTGTGTGTATATACCACATTTTATTGATCCACTCGTCTGTTGATGGGCATTTGGATTGATTCCAACTTTTGGCGATAGTGAACAATGCTGCTATGAATATTGGTGTACATATATCGGTTTGTGTCCTTGTTTTCAGATCTGATGGGTATATACCCAGCAGTGGTATTGCTGGGTCATATGGCAAATCTATGGATAATTTTTTGAGAAACCACCAAACTGTCCTCCAGAATGGTTGGATCCTTCTGCATTCCCACCAGCAATGGATGAGTGTTCCCCTTTCTTCACATCCTCTCCAGCATTTGTATTCTACTGTTTTTTTCATGGCTGCCAATCTTATGGGAGTAAGATGGTATCTCATTGTAGTTTTGATTTGCATTTCCCTGATAGCTAGAGATTTGGAGCATTTTTTCATGTGCTTTTTAGCCATTTGTATTTCTTCTTTGGAGAAGTGTCTGTTTAAGTCTTTTTCCCATTTTTTAAATGGGTTGTTTATCTTTTTGTTTTCAAGATATATGAGTTCTTTATATATGCAAGTTATAAGTCTCTTATCAGATATATGGCTGCCAAATATTTTCTCCCATTGTGTGGGTTCCCTTTTTACTTTCTTGACAAACTCCTTTGAGGTGCAGAAGGCTTTAATTTTGAGGTAGTCCCATTTATCTATTTGTTCTTTTGCTGCTCGTGCTTTTGGTGTGATATTCATGAAGCCATTTCCTATTACAAGGTCCTGTAGATGTTTCCCTACACTGCTTTCTAAGGTCTTTATGGTCTTGGCTCTTATATTTAGGTCTTTGATCCATCTTGAGTTGATCTTTGTATAAGGTGTGAGATGGTAATCCTCTTTCATTCTTCTACATATGGCTATCCAGTTCTCCAGGCACCATTTGTTGAAGAGGCCATTCTCTCCCAGTTGAGAGGGTTTGGTGGCTTTATCGAATATTATATGGCTATATACATGAGGTTCTATATCTGAACTTTCAATTCGATTCCATTGGTCTATGTGTCTCTCCTTATGCCAGTACCATGCTGTTTTCACTACTGTAGCTTTGTAGTATGTTTTGAGGTCAGGAAGTGTGATTCCTCCTATTTCGTTTTTCTTTTTCAATATGTCTTTGGCTATTCGGGGCCTCTTTCTATTCCAAATAAATTTCATAGTTAGTTTTTCTAGTTCCTTAAAGAAGGCTGTGTTGATTTTTATTGGGATTGCATTGAATGTGTAGATCAGTTTTGGTAGGATAGACATCTTAATAATATTCAGTCTTCCTATCCATGAACAGGGAATATTCTTCCATTTATTTAGGTCTTCTTTGATTTCCTTGAACAATCTTGTATAGTTCTCGATGTATAAGTTTTTTACTTCTTTAGTTAAATTTATTCCTAAGTATTTGATTTTTTTATTTACTATTGTGAATGGTATTTGTTTCTTGATTTCCTCCTGATCTTGCTCATTATTGGTGTACAGAAATGCTACTGATTTTTGCGCATTGATCTTATAACCTGCGACTTTGCTAAACTCATTTATGAGTTCTAGGAGCTTTGTTGTAGATCTCTCAGGGTTTTCTATATATATAGGATCATGTCATCTGCAAATAATGAAATTTTGACTTCTTCCCTTCCAATTTGAATGCCTTTTATATCTGGTTCTTGTCTCAGTGCTCGAGCAAGTACTTCCAAGACAATGTTAAATAGGAGCGGAGACAATGGGCATCCTTGTCTTGTTCCTGAGTTTAGAGGGAAGGATTTCAGGATTTCGCCATTGTAAACAATGTTGGCTTTCGGTTTTTCATATATACTCTTTATCATGTTCCAAAAGTTTCCTTGTATTCCAATCTTTTGGAGTGTTTTTATCAGGAAGGGGTGCTGTATTTTGTCAAATGCCTTTTCTGCATCTATAGATATAATCATGTGGTTTTTTTCTCTCAATCTGTTTATATGGTGTATTACATTGATTGATTTTCTTATGTTGAACCATCCTTGCATACCTGGAATAAATCCCACTTGGTCATGGTGTATAATTTGTTTAATGTGTTGTTGAATATGATTAGCAAGTATTTTGTTAAGTATTTTTGCGTCTAGGTTCATTAGAGAAATTGGTCTGTAATTTTCCTTTCTTGTGGTGTCTTTGTTTGGCTTTGGTACTAGGGTAATGTTGGCATCATAGAAGGAATTAGGCAGTGTTCCTTCTGTTTCGATTTTTTGGAATAGTTTCAACAGGATTGGTGTTAGTTCTTTCCGGAATGTTTTGTAGAATTCACCTGTGAAGCCGTCTGGCCCTGGGCTCTTCTTAGTTGGGAGATTTTTAATGACTGATTCTATCTCTTTGCTTGTGATTGGTTTGTTAAGATCATCAATTTCTTCTTTCGTCAGTATGGGCTGCTTATGAGTTTCTAGGAATTTGTCCATTTCCTCTAAATTGTCATTTTTGTTGGAATATAGTTTTTCAAAGTATCCTCTTATGATAGTCTTTATTTCTGTGGGGTCAGTGGTGATATCACCTTTCTCATTTCTTATTTTGTGTATTTGCATCTTTTCTCTTTTTTTCTTTGTTAGTCTCGCTAAAGGTTTGTCAATTTTGTTGATCTTCTAAAAAAATCAGCTCTTGGTCTTGTTTATTTTTTCAAGTGCTTTCTTATTTTCTATTTCATTTAGTTCTGCTCTTATCTTTGTTATTTCCTTCCTTCTTCTTCCTGTTGGGTTACTTTGTTGTTGTTTTTGTAATTCCGTCAAAAGTGCAGTTAGTTCTCCAATTTTTGCTCTTTCTTCTTTTTTGATATATGAATTTATGGCTATAAATTTCCCTTCAGTACCGCTTTTGCTGCATCCCATACATTTTGGTATGTTGTGTTATCATTATCATTTGTTTCAAGGTAGTCATTGATTTCCTTTGAGATTTCCTCTTTGACCCACTGTTTTTCTAAGAGTGTGCTGTTTAATTTCCAAATTGTCATGTGGAGTCTGGGTCTCTGTCCCTTGTAAATTTCCAGCTTCACTCCACTGTGATCAGAGATATTGTTTTGTATGATTTCAATCTTTCTGAATTCATTAAGCCTTTCTTTGTGGCCTAGCATATGGTCAATCTTGGAGAATGTTCCATGTGCGCTTTAAAAAAATGTATATCCTGCTGTGTTTGGGTGTAATGATCTATATATATATGTCTATTAGATCCAGCTCTTCTAATATACTGTTCAAATGTTTTATTTCTTTAGTGATTCTCTTTTGAGATGTTCTGTCCAGAGTTGATAGTGATGTATTAAAATCCCCCACTATAATTGTAGATGCATCTATTCTTTCACTTAGTTTTTCCAACGTTTGCCTCACATATTTAGAGGCACCCTTGTTAGGAGCATAAATATTTATGATTGTTCGATCTTCTTGACATATTGTCCCTTTCACTAAAATATAGTATCCTTCTTTGTCTCTCACAATTGTTTCACATTTAAAGTCTATTTTGTCTGATATTAATATAGCTACTCCTGCCTTTTTTTGGTTGTTGTTTGCTTGTATGATTGTTTTCCAGCCATTCACTTTCAACCTCCATGAGTCTCTGGGTCTAAGATGTGTCTCTTGTAGGCAGCATATAGATGGGTCGTATTTCCTTATCCAGTGTCCCATTCTGAATCTTTTGATAGGTGAGTTTAATCCGTTGACATTCAGTGTTATTATGTTTAGAGAGTTATTTATGGTAGCCATATTTTGGTTGGATTTGTGTTTGTTATATTTTGTTTGTATTATTTTATTTTCCCCTTCTATTTTTGTCTTTCTTGTTGCTTTTACACTCTCCTCCATCTCTGACTGTCCTGTTTTTTCCTTTCTTCCTGCAGAACTCCCTTAAGAATTTCTTGAAGGGGAGGTTTCTTGTTGATATACTCTTTCAGTTTCTGTTTATCTGTGAATATTTTGAACTCTCCATCATTTTTGAATGCTAGTTTAGCTGGACAGAGTATTCTTGGTTGGAAATTTTTTTCCTTTAGTACCTTGACTATATCATACCACTGCCTTCTTGCCTCCATCGTTTCAGATGAGAAATCAGCACTTAATCTTATGGAGTTTCCCTTGTATGTGATGGTTTCTTTTCTCTTGCTGCTTTTAGAATTTTTTCTTTGTCTTGAGCATTGGATAATTTGACAAGAATATGTCTTGGGGTGGGCCTGTTGGGGTTTATGACCAGTGGAGTGTGCTGTGCTTCTTGGATATGTACATCTGTCTCTTTCAGTAGATTTGGGAAGTTTTCATTCATTATTTCCTGCAACACTCCTTCTGACCCCTTTCCCTTCTCTTCTCCTTCTGGAATGCCTATAATACGTATGTTTGAGCATTTTGCGTTATCATTCAGGTCCCTAAGTCCTATCTGGATTTTTTCTACCTTTTTATCGACCACTTCTACTATCTGTTTGATTTCCAATGCACTGTCTTCCACATCATTAATTCTCTGCTCTGCCTCTTCTAGTCTGCTGATATTTGCTGCAAGTGTATTTTTGATTTCTTGAATTGTGGTGTTCATTTCCATCATATCTGTTATTTTTTTGCGCATGTCTGCAATTTCCCCTCCAAGTGTTGTCTTCATGCTGTTAACCTCTTTCATTACTTCATCAAATTTGTCGGTGATAAATGTTCTGAGATCTTTCATTGCTTGTGCGAAGTCCTGCCTCCCTTCCTGATTGGATTCAGCCATGTTTTCCTGATTACTGGTTTGGTTTGTAGATTTTTGTTGCTGTCTTGTCAACATTTTTTCTTGACGGGTTTAATCAGTTCCTTAGCTTCTTTGTCTAGTCTTGGAGATTAATTAGCTGTTGTTTTTGCGTAAGTGTTATATCTTCTCTTTGTCACTTTGTTCTTCTTATTCCAATTTCTTATTGCTAGTTAAGCTCACTTTAAAGGAAAGTATTAGTGCTGGGGAAAGGCAATTGTGTAAGGGAGGAAAAAGTGTGAAGTAGTATTGGTGATATATGTTAACAAAGCAACAATATGAGTTCTGGGAGGATGGAGGTTAGATCATGTAAATTGTGTAGAGTTATAGTAGTAGGAAAGTACCTATAATGAGGTAGACGACTGAATATGGGAGGAATGTGGTACGTACTAAGGGGCTATTGTTTTCGTGAGAGAGGGAAAGAGAAAAAAAGGTAATAGTTTCAGGGACGAATACCAGATGGAAAACTAAACAAAGGTATTAGAAATTAAGAGTTAGACACTTTGTGGATCAAAGAAAGGGAGATGGAATATAGGAGAGATAGCAGATGGTGGAGGATATCAAGTTGTAGGGGAAAGGGGATAGTGTAGATAGGCTAAATCTATTCACAGAGAAATGAGGCAGTGGAGGGTGAGGAAACCCAGCAAATGTGAGGTATTTCCTGTAGGACCTATTGTATTGTTAAGATAAAATAGTATAAGAAGAATATTGGGGACAGGAAAGAGAGGATTAAAAAAAACAACAACAACAACAAAAATAAAATAAAATAAAATAAAAAAACAAAAAAACAAAAAAACAAAGAACAGAAACCCTGCCGCCAGGCTCGGCTGGGCTCGGCTGGGCTTGGCTGGGCTCCAGTCCCCCGCCCTCCGCGGCTCGGCTGGGCTTGGCTAGGCTCGGCTGGGCTCGGGTCCCCCGCCCGTCGCGGCTCAGCTGGGCTCGGCTGGGCTCGGCTTTCCCGCCCGCCGCCTGCCGCGGCGCAGCGCGGCTCGGCTCTTCCGCCCGGCGCGGTGCGGCTGGGCTCGGCCGAGCTTGTCTGGGCTCGGTTCCCTCGCCCGCCGCGGCTCGGCTCGGCTGGGCCCAGCCGGGCTCGGCTTCCCCGCCCGCCACCCGCCGCGGTGCAGCGCGACTCGGCTCTCCCGCTCGCCGCCCTCCGCGGCGTGGCTGGGCTCGACCGAGCTCAGCCGGGCTCGGCCCCCTCGCCCCCCGCGGCCCAGCCGGGCTCGGCTGGGCTCGGCTTCCCCGCCCGCCGCCCGCTGCGGCACGGCTAGGCTCGGCTGGGATCGGTTCCCTCGCCCGCCGCGGCACAGCGCGGCTCGGCTCTCCCACCAGCCGCCCACCGCAGCGCAGCTAGGCTCGGCTGGGCTCGGCTCCCTTGCCCGCCGCCCGCCACGGCACAGCGCGGCTCGGCTCTCCCGCCTGCCGCCCGCCGCCTGCCGCAGCTCGGCTGGGCTCGGCTCCCTCGGCCGCCGCCCACCGCGGCACAGCGCGGTTCGGCTCTCCCGCTCGCCACCCGCCGCGGCACGGCTGGGCTCGGCTGGGCTCGGCTTCCCCGCCCGCCGCCCGCCGCGGCTCGGCTCGGTTCGGCTGGGCTCGGCTGGGCTAGGCTCTCCCGCCCGCCGCCCGCCGCGGCGCAGAGCGGCTCGGCTCTCCCGCCCGCCGCCCACCGCCCACCGCGGTGTGGCTCGGATCCCCCACCCGCTGCCCACCGCGGCCCAGCTAGGCTACCCTGGCCGCCGCCCACCGGGGCTCCGCGCGGTGCTAGCTGCCTCGGCTCTGCCTACCCAAGGAGGGAATCCTCCACACGTAGCTGGGATCTCCGTGTATATTTCACAGACGGATCCTCTCTGTTACCTTCCCTCCAAATCGATGTCCAGACACCTCCAGACCAGGAAAAATCCCGAAACAGCCCGGTCCCAAAGAGTCTCTGACGCCTCCCAGCCGATTCCCTCCAGGAGCTAGTAACCAGGAAGTTCACTCATCCGCCATCTTGCCTCCCCCCTCCTTGATATTTTCATGATGTTGGAAACTTAAAATCTTTTCATATAGATACAAAATAGAAAGGAATAGCTATTGAGCGTTATGAAAAGAAGAAAAGCATATTTTTCATACTCATTTGTTTTCTCAAATCAAAATTTTAAATTTTGATAAAAGAAACACTTTTCCCCATAACCAAGTAGGCCCTCTCCTTCAGCAATGTCTGCACTAAAATGCACTGATCACAGGTTCAGTGCCTAGGGGATATTTCAAGACCTATTCAGCTCCTCTAGGTGAGTCAGTTCAACTTAAATCATACAAGAAACTTAAGTTTTGTTTTTCTCTCTCTTCTTAAAGTGAAATTATTTTTAACATCCCATTTTATCACAGTTTTAGAGCAGCATTAGCATGGCGCACACATACTTGAGTGTCCGTTTTATCAACATTCTCAGGATAGAGATGACAGATTATATTTCTACCCAACATACTGAGAAATAAAAGACATGACTTAGAAGCTAGATTTTTGGACTAGATACCACCAACATATCATGGTGAATCTAACATTTTCACACAGCACCTCACATTGGGAAATTACCTGGATCTTTTAGTGTGCTGGCTACTCTTTTATAAGTGGTTGAGTAAATTTATCATCTCTGTGTCATGTGAGCTCACTGCTGGCACTGCTTCATGAAATCTCATTATTTTTTGATGTCTATGATGGATCAAAGATGAGAATATTGCTGGCCTAAGGGTTCGTTAGCTTTGCCTGTCATATTTGTCAGCTACAAAACAGTTCTGTTGAAGGGTTAGAAGGGCATTTGGGATAGTGGGCCATTAAAATGTGGTTCCATTCCTTACACGCAGTTAGACTAAGGAAATGGATGGTAACAACTGTGAGAATTGCCCCATGGGATCCATTTTCTTTGTTACACTCCTGAATAGAAAAAGTCAAGATGACAGCAGAAACAGTAAGAAGCTCTCTCAACACGGGAGGGCCACAACTTGTAATTTCTTGCTGTGGGTGAAAAGTACTTGTTTTGTTTATTTTGCAGGCAAATCTGGGAGTTCTACAGCCAGACAACATCCTCCATGATCAGCCTTGATTATTATAGTGAACTGACCTTGTATTGCTCCCTGGTTTTGTAGAGACAGAGCAAGACTGCTTGCTAGCTTCTGAATTCCAAAGACTGTCATGGTACATGTTGAAATTAACAAACACTACAGTTTGGAATATTCAGAATGTTCTCAATATTATTTTAAATGCCTGTCAGTCTGTTAGCAAAATGGTCTTTACCATTATAACTAAGTAGCCATCATGCTCATGAGTGCTCAAGAATGTCACCTAGTACAAGATAAAGTAACTGACATTTACAATGTTCCTGAAAAAAGAGTTGCCTGATTTGTGTAATGCCAAGTATATTTCTCTCATGCTCATGTAGTAGGTGCTAGCTAGGGGTCAAACTCCTCAGGGATATATGTACCTTTGTGGTTGCTCCCCTGAAATCCAGTGTAGTAATTAATTGCACGAGGTACTCTGCTAGGTGATGGAGACATCCTGGTAAAAAAATACTGCACATTTCCTGCTTTCATGAAGTTTACAGTCTTGTATGGTGATAGACAAACAAATATATAGATACATCATTAATTTTGCTCAGTTGATTTTAATGCATTTCTATATGACTATTTGCAAGATACTGTATTAGGAGTCCAGATGTAATGGAAATTAAAAACACACAATCTTCTTGATCTGCATGAAGCTTACACTCCTGTGGGAGAGAAAGACATGTAAAGGGGTTATTAAAATACTTTTTATGAAACTAGGATTCTGTCTGAGCCAGTAGAATCCCATCCCTCCTCCTGATGATTAATATTGCATTAGCTCTGTTAGGTTATGGTGCCCAATTATTTAATCAAATATTAATCTGGATGTTGCTGTAAAGGTATTTAGTAGATGTGATTAACATCTATAATCAGATGACTTTAAATAGAGGTGATTACCTTCCATGATATGATGGGTCTCATCTAGCAGTTGAAAGCCTTAAGAGCAAAAACAGACTTCCCAAAGAAGAAGAAATTCTGTCTCAAGACTTGAGTGTCAACCCCTGATAAGTTTCCAGCCTGCAACCCTCTACTACAGATTTTGGACTTGCCAGCCCCTCCCTACAATAGTATGAGCAATTCTTAAAATAAATCCCTTCCTCCCTCCCTCTCTTTCTTTCTTTTTCCCTTCTTCCCTTCATGTAATTAATCAACTCATTATTATGTTAGTAATATAACTCATTATTATGCATGCTAAGTACTGTCCAGATAGGATCAAATGCTTGCTTACTATGTGCTAGGCACATATATTAACTCAAGCAATTCTCATTATGCTATTAGCATGTCTTCTTTAGCTTGTAGACAGCTCAACTGCTCTTTTATCTAATCTAATCATTCTTCATTTTAAGAACCACAGACTTCTCCCCTCAGGAGTATGTTCTCCTTCCTTTCGCCCCTGTAATGCATTCTAATCTCAGTGTGAAGAACAGTTTCCTCTTTACATTTTCCATACTGTACAAATTCCGCTGTATTCTGTCTAACTGACACAACCTATCCTGCCATTGTATTAGTTCCCCATTGGCAAATGAAAACTCTTTTTAAAAACCTACTAGGTTTTTAGTTTATTTTTGCACAAAAAAGTAAAATTTACATTTGTGAGATAATATAGAGATTCATGGAATGATGAAAAAAAAATGAACTATATACTAAAAGCTTGCAAAGCCTAAATAAAATAGAATATTTCTGAAAATGTTTAAGTCTGGTAACAACAAGAAATTTAGAGACAATCTCTGGGATTACCCGTTCTTCCCTCCCCCTACCCACACAAAACAAGAGAATGCCATTTTATCTCCTGATGCCCTCATCACTGGGGTTAACAAAAGTTTCTGGTGACAAAGAAAGTAGAGTCTCTGAGACCTGGGAGAACTCTCCATCTTAAGTTTTTAAAATATGAGAAATACAGTGTTAAAGAATGGAATATGAAACTAAGCTTTTTATTCACACAAATTAATCAAAACCACCATTTTATTTTACATGCTAATATAAGACATCACTGAATATTCAGTATTTATACTTGCAAAATTGTTATAAACAGTTTAATGAAATCTGAACGTTTTTTGCTTTCTTTTATTTTAAATATTTTAAAATATTATACATACTAAACACAGTGGGCATTTATCAAGCTTCCTGGATATATTGAATGGCAAGACAAGCTTCTGAGCCCTTAACTCAAAAACAAAGATAGATTGCTACCTTCTAAACTTGGGAACTCTAAACCGGGGGAGGTACTCATTTTTAATTGCTGAACATATAAACAAATGAATGTATAAATGAGAAATTGAAAAAGTTTTCCCCTTCATTTGTATTTTCCACATAAGTTCTATTTATGTACAATACAACATATAAACACTTAAAACTTTGATTCCTGCTTTGTACTTTATGGCCAAAAGTTGTGATTTTATTCATGGCATCATAAAAGCACTACAAAAACCATGTGAATTAAGTCACACAATTGTCTAGAGCTCTCCTGCAACATCAGTGCTTAAGAGCCTAGTAATAATATCCCCATGCCTTAGGAGATGCTCACCATTTCTTGCTTTGTGATTATATGGTATTATAATTACTCATAAGACTCCAGATTGTAGACATTTAAAAAATTACTATTCTCCCATATTTATACTTGAGTAGTAAGGAGTAGCAGCATGATTTTTATTTTATTTCCCCCGAAAAGAGCTATCATATTTTAATTATATATGGTAACAGGCTGAGGTATTAAAATACCACATGAGATATACAGAACACACAAATGGCAGGAGCCAAATGAATCTCTCTAGAAAGGAAACATTACAACCAGCCTGAAAGGAAAGAAAAAAATGGAGGAAAATGGGAAGTTTAGCTTTTACTTCAAGTTGTCTGAATGAATAATGAAGGTAATCAAATGACCCTTAATATACTCTGAATTTTCATCAATCACTTCTTAAAGTGACTGTAACTACAAATCAGTAGCTCATTTGATAACACATTGTTGTTTAAAGGATCAGTTCCTAAACAATAGAAGTTTAAAATCAACATTAATTGCAAGTTACTATATAGAAGATGTGGGTCATGCAGCCATGAGTCCTGTGTGCTGGCAATGCTAATAGAGCTGGTGGAAGGTGGTGAGTGAGCCCGCAAAGGAAGCTTCTATACCTGGAAAAATTATATTCTGGACTATGTGGGGAAAAAAAAGACTTAGAGGGAGCTTTCTAAATTTTAGTCATCAATCTTCAATGTTACCATGGAAGATGGGAAATACATCAGAAAACCAAAGAAAGACCAACATGATGCAACTTTCTAAATGATGTAAAAAGTTCAAGTTTTGTCAGTGACTCTTCCCAGAAATGGTAGAATAGATTCCTTAACATGATCTGAAGACTTAGTTAAGTACCCACTGGTTACTAGCAGTGAATGTAAATTTGATAAAAGAAAGTCATTCCAAATAACTTCATTTCCTAATTTGTTGGGTTTGTCTCAGTTGGGAAGTAACAGTTCATGATAGCAGGTCTCATTTGATTCTTTAGACTCTGGAAATCAGGGGAAGGGGCAAACTGACCTCCAAGAGAATACTGATCAGAATCAAGACTGACAATTTTGTCAATAATAAACAGATGCTAGTGCTGTCTCAGAACTAAACGGAAATTATTTGAAGTCATGTTTGAGAAGCACAAGTATCTTCAAAGAACTCTGTAGCTTAGTACTATATAGTTAAAAACGTAAACAATTTTTCTGTGACATAAGTAATAGATACAAATTCTAGGCATATGAAATTACAATCAGTTCAATTGAGATCAAAATTCTGGAAGCCAATCCATGAAGTCCTACTCTCCTCATAAGTTATAGAAACTTTTTTTCTTCTTTTCTCTAGAAATTTACACTTTTTAATAAATGTAAACCAATGTTCCTTAAGGTTCAAAATGAGGTAATTTAACCTGAAGCTTGTTTTAGGTGTCACTTTGTGTTCATAAACAGCATCACCTCTAAGTATTTCAAAATGATTTTGCTGCTTTCTTACCAATTCTGCCCTCATTGGAAACTGAAAATGATCAAGAATTTTTCCATGAGATTTATTTCCCAATTTCTCTTCATTCTAAGCTCTGGAACAGGTCACAGAGCTTTTAGGAACTCTAGGGTATTGAAAAGGGTAAATGCCCTGCCAAAATGGGAAGTGTTAATTAATAGAGATCGTGAAAAGTATACAAGAGTTACATTACTGCCTGGAAAATGTACAGAAAAATGTATTTCAAAATAAAGCAAATAAAGCAAAACATTTACACAAACCAGTCCTAACTATCTGTATAGGAAATAGTATATTATCCTTTTTTATTTTTATTTCCAGACTAAATTTCACCAAACAAAATACATGAGCATCAGCAATTTCTTCTGCAGCATTGTAATTTGAGAAAAGCAGAAAAGGATTGAATAATGCACAATAAACAAACCCAAAGTGAATGCATTTAAATAAATTTGCTAAATCCTCTCACTTTTAAATTAAATAATAAAACACAGCTAATAAGATCCTATACACAAATCAAGCTTTTTTTTAATAGGGGTATTTATTCTATTGACTCATATTAATCAGCTTAAAAATGATGAAAATATTATCCCTTAATCACATTTACTTTGAAGCTTATTTCTCTGGGCTTTGCCAAAGAATATAAAATTATTCTTGCCTAGGCCATTTGCCTAGACTAAGATGGGGGTGGGGTTAGGCTCACTTTTTTTTTCTTCTTTTATTGGTAGAACCCAGAAGTGATTTTCGTTGTCATTTGCATATTTCTATATTCTCTTTGACAATGTAATATTGAATATTTCTGCAGTATGTCTATGCTACAGTATACATCTATCAGATATTTTAATTAATTTTTATTTTCAAATACTATGTACCCCACCAAGTGTGGGCTCACTCTTTTGATCATCCAGAACTATTTGAAAATGTGACGGATAGAAGCCTATGGGCTTCCTTAGACTTTCTTTCTACGTGTGGTAGAGAGAGATAGGATACCTCTGCTTTCTTTCTAGGTTTAGCTGAGCATAGAAGAGAATACAGCTCAAAGCAGCTACTAGGGGAAAAGTAGAGCTTTCCTTTCTCTCTGTCCAGAGGCAAACGTTTTACAGCAGCTGTACTAAAAGATCATAACCCTTTAAATAGTCCCTTTAAGAACCAAGCAGTTTAGTCTTCATAGACAACCTGTAAGAAGGTGACACCTGCTGCCTGAAGTCATGCTTACAATCTTTTAAGATATTTGAAGATGAAGGATAGAAAAACATAGAAAATAAATTTGTATCAAAAGGTAGAAATGAACATTCACATGAAGAACTTTATTCTCTCGCCTTATCTGTGGTAATATTTGATTTTCTGCCTTTTCAATCAAACTTTCCCTATCATTATCTCCTCTTCTTTAGGTTTATTACTTAATTTTAGTGTTTTCTGATTTCTTTCCTCACTGAACTTTCCCTTTCTCTATGTAATTTCATTATTCACATTCTTGATCTATCCCTATCGCCATCCCTCACTAAATCCTGAACTCCTTTCTCCTTTGTTTTCTGTCCTCTACAATACTACTCAATCTTTCTGAAAATTCCTCTCACCTTCTTGCTCTACTGGAGACCTGGCTCCACTTTGAGGACACTTCTTTCCAAGCAGACCACCCAAGTGGTGTCTGTTTACTCTCATGCCTCCAGGCCTGTGGGTGAGATATTTTCTCATTTCCATTTTCAAACCATTCTTTTCCCCCTTTCACCAAAAACCCTTAGGTCTAAAGAGTAAATTCTTACTATCCCTGATTATTGCCATCCACTATGGAACCTCAAGTCATATCCCTCATTTCTGGAAATACCACTGTCATTATTCTTTGTGATTTAAATAACAAGTAGGTTGGCTTCCAGCACTTTGCTCTCTCGATTACTTTGAACTTCTCTCCTCTAATGATCTTGTCTGCCTCACTACGTCAACAACTCACTTTCACGGTCATACATCATACTTCGCTACTATAACTACAAACACCTCTTCAGAAACTCGGCTCCACACATCTCACTCTGACCACATCTATCTAGGTCACTCCCTCTAGCACATTTTTCATTTTTCCTTCAATAGCTGGAATTCCATTGTCAATCATTATAGTCATTCCCTTGTTTACACTATCACTATTCTCTTCTCCCCTTCCACAGTAATTTCTTAGCAAAACTAAAACCCTGGTTAAATCAGTCTTTTCCTTTATTCTGTATATCATGAAGAGAAACCCAGAATAGCACTAACTATTTTCACTTTTAACTTCATGACTACAAATCTAAAGTGGACCCTTAATGTTACATGGTAATTATATTACACTTCTGGAGTTCATCTTTTCTTTCAAACCTCCAATATCTCCTCTCCCAGGTTTTTATTTCCTTGATGGTTTCTAGTCCATAACCAAGAAAAATGAATCATTCAGAAGAGAGTTTCTTTGACTTCCACTGTTCAGCATCTGACTTTCTAAGTCTGCCTTAATTCATAATACATTAAAAAAAAAAACTATATGTGATCCTAGCTAAATCCAGTACCATCACTTTTACATTGGATCTCATTCCCCTTGCCTCATCAAGAATATAATTATAGCATTTCTCTCCTCTCATTTCTAAATCATCAATATTTTGCTTTCTATGGACTCATTTCCCTCAACCTACAAATATATTCCATTTCACATCTTAAAAGAAAAAAACACTCTCTTTATCCACTCATCACAGCTACCTACCACCCAATTTTTTTGAAACTCTTTTCAGTAAAATTCTCCAGAGTAGTCTATATTCTCTGCTTCTAAAGTATGTCCTTCCAATTTCTCTTAGAGCCACTCCAGAGAGGTTTTTTTCACTTCCACCCCTCAAAAAGTACTCCCATCAAGATCACCAATCCTTCCATGTTGCTTTGTCCTGTGATAACTATCCAGATTTCAATTTACTTGACCCAAAAGCTGTATTTTCCACAGTTGATCATGTGTTCCTGCTTGACAAACATTCTTCCCTTGGGTTTCAGGTCACCACAAACTTTGGTTCCCTCCAAATACACCAATCATTTCTTCTCAGTATCCTTTGCTGTCCTGCCTCTTCTCCCTTTTCTTCAAATATTGTAATGCCACAGGACTCGGCTCTTGGGTCATCTTCTCTTCTGTGATACTATAATATACTCATTTCTTTGGTATTCATCCAATCTCATGGCATTATATCTCCAGGCTGCCATCCCTACCCCACCCCCACCCCCACCCCGGCCAAAAGACTTCAATATCCAATTGCAAACCGGGTCTAATTGACAACACAAATACAATATGGCTCTAACTGAACTCTTGTTATTCCCTCTCAATTGATGGCAAGATTATCTTCCCAATTTCCCTGCTCAAGATCCTTGTTGTTTATCTGTGATTCTTCTCTTTCTGTCAGATCCCAACAAAGTCTATTGGCTAACCTTTAACACATTCAGAATCTGACAATTACTGTCTTCTTAACTGCTATCACCTTGGTGTAAGCCATTCCTTTCTCTTGCATGGATTACCACAGAACTGTTTTACTATCCCCTTACTTTAACTCCTATCTCTTCTGGTTGTCTGAATTAGAGATGGGAATTCTCTCTGAATGCTGAAATCATTTTAATTGGATGAGATGCCACTGATTGGATGAGATGCCACTCGTTACTGACAGACAACAAATTCCTCAGTGGATTGCAGATATAACCAGCCACCTATACAATCAACTCACAGATGATTAAAGACCATGAAATGGCCTTGTATTACAATTAACACAATGCTTGCTTGACCAAACAACTGGGTACATTACCTGGCTGAGTTGACACAGTACCCTAAACATCAAAGTCCACCCCTTGTCACCTTGGAGCCATACACATCAACTTAAACTGTAGTTAGTCTCTAAATAAAAATAAGAACATATATATGGTATATTTCTGCCTAACAATATTCAACTACTCTGTGTACAACCAGAAAGGCAATAAATCCCTACAAGAGAGGGTGTAAGTCTTTGGGTAATATTCACTCTTAAATATGTCCTTAAATACTAAGGACATAGTATTTGTCCTTAAATACTATGTACTATGACATGAACCTAATACTACTTATGTCATATAAGGGGAAAGGTTAGGGAAGAAAACAAAGATATTTGTTTTATGTACAGATACAATCATTCTCATAACAAAATAAGGAAGAAAGATTCATGACCGTTACAGTCCTTGTTTCTGTAACTGTCATGTGGTCAAAGTTCGTATTTATCACTATCTTCTTCCACTACCCATTTCATGTTGCCTTTACTGTCAGCAAGCATCGCATCTGGCTGTGGATCTTTCCCTGGTAGGGTGACCCAAACTTTCATTCCTGAAGATTCTGGGCCATTGTTAGTACTGCATGGACTGTGTTGTTGCAGTTTTCCATTAACTTTAATCACAGGGCATGGTAGTACTAAGAGACACCATAAGGGATCTCCTGTGTTCCAGGAAAACTTTTCTTTACCTCCATTGTGTAAGTCCTATTTCCTCTTGATACTCAAGATCAATCACCCAGCCAGTACAGTAATTCCTTTCTTTGCCTGTTGATTCAGAGGCACGAGGAGCCCAAAATGGCAAGGTGGCAGTCTTAACTTCCAGTTCAGTGGAATCACTGTTATGTTTCCTGGTGGAAGCACTACTCCTTTTGGAACTAAGACCTGTAGACCAGCAGAGCTAAAAGGTTGCCGGGACAGGAAGCAAAAATTTTCCTAGTGGATCACTAAGGGTAATAGAGAGTTGTGCCACTCCCATTTCTACCCCATAATTCCTTAACCCATGAAGCCTTGATATGGGAGAAACAGTACCATAGAGTGGACACTGATTTAGAGCATATATGGCCTCCTGGAGAACACTGCCTTGACCCTAAAGGTATTGCCAATTAGTTGGTGCCATAAACGAGTCTTCAAAAGGCCATTCCACCATTCTATCAATCCAGCTGTTTCAGGATGATGGGGAACATTGTAAGACCAGTGAATTCAATGAACATGTACCCATTTCCACATATTATTTGCTGTGAAGGGGTTTCTGTGATCAGAAGCAATGCTGTGTGGAATGCTGTGGCAGTGGATAAGACAGTCAGCAAATCCATGGATGGTAGTTTCAAAAGATATATTGTGTACAGAGAAGGCAAACCCATTTCCAGAGTATGTGTCTATTCCAGTTAGAACAAATCATTGCCCTTTCCATGATGGAAGTGGTCCAATGTAATCAACCAGCCACCAAGTAGCAGGCTGATTGCCTTGGGAATGATGCCATATCAGGGGCTGAGTGTTGGTCTCTGCTGCCAGCAAATTGGACACTTAACAGTGGCTGTAGCCAAGTTGGCCTTGGTAAGGGGAAGTTCATGTTGCTGAGCCCATACATAACCTCCATCCCTATCACCATGGCCACTTTGGTCATGAGCCTATAGGGCAATGACAGGAGTAGCTGAGGAAAGAGACTGAGTGATAGCCATAGAGCAGGTCATCTTATCCACTTGATTATTAAAATCTTCCTCTGTTGAAGTTACCCTCTGGGGAGCATTCATGTGGGACACAAATATCTTCATATTTTTTGCCCATTCAGGAAGTCTATCCACATACCTCTGCCCCAGACCTATTTGTCACCAATTTTCCAATCATGTTCCTTCTAAGTCCCTGACCATCCAGCCAAATAATTGACAACAGCCCATTAATTAGTGTACAAATGCACGCCTGGCCATTTCTTCTTCCAAGTAAAATGAACATCCAGGTGCACTGCTCGAAGTTCTGTCCACTGGGAGAATTTACCCCCACCACTGTCCTTCAGGGATGTTCCGGACATGGGCTGTAATGCTGAAACTCTCCACTTTTGGGTGGTACTTGCATATTGCGCAGAACCACCTATAAACCAGGTCCAAGTTTTGTCTTCCTTAGTCAATTGATTGTGAGGGACTCCCCAAGAGGCCATAGTTCTCTTTACTATTAAAGTTGTTCACCCATGTATAGGTGCTATTTTTTTTAATCACATTTGGAATTTTTTCAATTTTAGTTCTTAAAAATGATGACTGTATATAAATTCCCTAAGTCTTATTCGGAGTAGGCTTCAACATGTGAACAGCAAAATCATACATTAACAGGTATTGTATTCTGGGAAAGAGAAGCTAATGTGACAGAAGTGGTGACCATTGCCATTTTTGCTACTTCCTCATGTAACTTACTTGTGCCTTCAGGACCCACTCAAGCCCTATCTCATATATACCACTTCCAATTTATGATGGAGTGCTGCTGTGTACACCCACCTTTATGGTTTGGTGGGTCAGATAATACCCAGCTCATGATAGTCAGTTCAATTCTCATGGTAACTTGGTGGCCCATGGTTGAGCACTCCATCTCTACTAAGGCCCAGTAGCAGGTCAAAAGCTCTTTCTCAGAAGAAGAGTAGTTATTGCAGAGAATAGAAGGGATTTACTCCAAAACCTTAAGGGTCTGGTTCTACTACAGGGGCCTGCCAAAGCCTCCAGACAGTATCTCTATTTGCCACTGATACTTCAAGCACCATTGTATCTGGTGGATCATATGGCCCAAGTGGCAGTGCAGCTTGCATAGCAACCTGGCCTTGTCATAGAATCAACTCTTATTCTGGTCTCCATTTAAAACTAGCAGCTTTTCTGGTCACTCAGTAAACAGACCAGAGTAGCACACCCAAATGAGGAATATATTGTTTCCAAAATCCAAGGAGGCCAACTAGATGTTGTATCTTTTTCTTGGTCATAGAAAGGGCCAGATGCAACAGTTTATCCTTCACTTTATAAGAGATATCTCAATATGCCTCATACCACTGGACACCTAGAAATATCACCAAGGTCAAAGGCCTCCTTATTTTTGTTGGATTTATCTCCCATCCTCTCTCATACAAATGCCTTACCAATAAGTCTAGAGTAATTCTTACTTCTTGTTCACTAGTTCTAATCAGCATTATATCATCAATGTAATGGACCAGTGTAATGTATTGTGGGAGGCAGAGATGCTTAAGTTCCCTGTGGACAATATTACGACATAGGGCTCTAGAGTTGATACGCCCCTGAGGCAAGACAGCGACAGTATATTGCTGGCTTTGCCAGCTGAAAGCAATCTGTTTCTGGTGGTCCTTATTAATGGCAATTGAGAAAAAAAATTGCCAGGTCAACAACCAGGTAGCAGGGAATGTGTTGATTTGCTCAAGTGATGATACCACATCTTGAACAGCAGCTCCAATTGGAGTAACCACCTGGTTAAGTTTATCACAATCTGCTGTGATCCTCCAAGATCCATCTGCTTTCTGCACAAGCCAATAGGAGTGTGGTGGGAATCACCACCCCTGATCCTTCAAATCCTTGATGGTGACACTGGTCTCTGCAATCCCTCTAGGAATCCAGTATTGCTTTTAGTTTACAATTTTGCTAGGTAGGGGCAGTTCTAGTGGCTTCTGCTTGGCCTTTTCTACCATAATAGCTCTCATTCATCAAGTTAGGGATCCAATGTGGGGATTCTGCCAATTACTGAGTATATCTATTCCAATTATACATTCTAGAACCAAGGAAATAACCACAGAATAGGTCCAGAGATGCTCTGTATCCATTGTGAGACTGACATGAGCTAAAACTCCATCGATCGCTTGACCTCCATAAGCCCCTACTCTGACTGGTGAACCACAGCAATGTTTTGGGTCTCCTGGAATTAATATCATTTCTGAGCCAGTGTCTAATAATCCCCAAAATGTCTGATTATTTCCTTTTCCCCAATGCACTGTTACCCTGATGAAAGGCGTAAGTCTCTGGCAAAGGCTGGGAGGAAGATTAACTATACAAATTTTTTGCAAAGTAACAGTATCCTTCCCCAAGGTAACCTGGCCTTCCCCTCATTCAAGTAACAGTCTGTAAACTAACTCAAGTCTGGGAATTGATTAAAGGGCCATGACTCTCTGTTTCTGTAATCCAGGTTAGGATTTGCTCATTCTACTTAGAATTCTTCTGTTCATACAGATTAAGTAGGAATTCAGTATACTGTCCATCTACTTTACTTCTGGGTACCCCATGATCTATTAGCCAATGCCAAAGATCTATGTGACTTCAGACTCATTTGACTGCTGCTTTCAATCTGTCTTTCTTTGTGGTAGCCACACCCACCTTATCTTTGGCCATTAAGAGCTGCCACTTGGCTTCTGCCAGCCCAAAATGGCATCATCCCTATAGTGTTTAAGGATTCTAGTTCCATGACTGTAGTTCCCACAGTAATATTTGGCCTAGGAAAGAGCAACCACAGAGCTCTTCAGGGAAGATGGACTTAGTCTTACAAATTTATTCCTCATAGTCTTGATAAAATGTGTGTCCTCTAAACATTCCTAGGATGGGTGAACAGGTCTTTAATGGTGATGCCATTCTAGCATTCCAATCTCTCTAAGCCTTTGGATCCCCTCATCTACGGTATACTAGGGTAAATCGAACAATTCAACCTCAGGTATTGTAGGCCATCTTTTGGATCATATTTCAACCAGCTATCTGAACAAACTTAAAGTCATTTCAAACCTCTTGAGCTATGACATTGAATCCAGAATCTCTGCTTAGTGGGTCCATATCGATAAATTCAGCCTGATCACTTTTCTACTCCTTCGCCATTATCCCATACCCTTAATATCCATTCCCACACAGATTCCCCTGATTCCCCTATATAAATTGGGAAAGTCAGGCAATTCTTTTAGAGTATAATATGGTTCCTCATGGGTCACACTTTGTACTTCACCTTTGGGGGCTTGTTTTCAGTTTAGTTATAGATCTGGAAGAGAAGAGGGGGTGGGGAGTGGGTAAGGAGAAGAATTAGAAGTTTTTGGCAAACTAATTACCTCAGGGCATTCACTTGCATATTTAGGAAGAGCCAACTAACTTCAATGTACATTTTAACTCCACAAAGTTCTTTTAAGTTGTTAAAAACTTAACCCTATCCTTGCTATTTATAAGCATGGAAGTAGTTGAATCCAGTGGTGATATTTTGTGTATCTCTATTGCCATCACATGTCATGGACTGTCAGTGCCCTCCTGATTATGGAAATAGAGTCAATTAGTGCCCTTGAATCTAATTAGAGTAGAGAGCCAATTGTAAAAATGCATGAACAAATTCAGAAATCCCATTTTTAAGGTTCTGTTTCTCAAGAATCAATCCTGGTACCAAACTGTAATTGTCAGAGCTCTCTAAAGATACAAAACCAGCAGGAGATATCTGTAAATAGTGCAAAATTTTATAAAAATGTCTCATGCAACTATGGGGATGAACAAGTACACATTCTGTAGGCCAGGCAGCAAACCAGGGACTCCAAAGAAGGTCCTTCATGAGTTCCCAGGAGACACTGGCTGTTTGAATTAGAAATGAGAATTCTGTCTCTGAATGCTGAAATCATTTCCCCTTTTGGCCTTCAACTGATTGGATGAGACGCCACCTATTACTGAAGCTGAAGGGAAACGCCTCAGTTGATCGTAGGTATATCTAACCATCTATATAATCAACTCAGTGATGATTAAAGTTTATGAAGTGCCCTTGTATTACAATTAGCCCAGTGCTTGCTTAACCAAACAACTGGGCACCATTACCTGGTTGAGTTGACACATTAGCATAACCATCACAACAACCCCAAACTCCCAAATACTCATTCCATCCATTGCTTCACATACTATATCATTAAATTATTTTGTATGTTTAGCTTCATTTGGGTTCTCTCAAAAGCAGAAACTGATACAAATATTCTGCTGCCAATAGCTCTTTTGGAAGGTGAACTGGGGGAAAAAAACAGGGAAGGGAGCAAAGCAATAATGGATGTGTTATCAAGCAAGGTGCCACTGTAGGCAACTGGAGTAAATCATCAGGGAGACCTGAGACATAGTGTAAGGCATGCACATAAAGGGTATAAGGGAACTGGGATACTTTCTCACAAACTCTTGTACATTCTTGTTTGAGGGCTGCCTCTGACATGGCACAAGGTAGTCCTCAGTGAAGAGGTATAAATAGTTAGAAGTTTGGTGGACAGTCATAGAAATTGTCAGTGCCAAAGGGATACAGGCAGGGCACTAACAGCATTTTCTACATTTTTTTGTACATTGTCTATTCATCTGTTTAGCTCATGGATGTATCTCAAATTACATAGAATAGTCCCTGAAACATAAAAGGTGCTCAGTAATATTTGTCAAATAAATGGATAAATGAATGATTGTGCCCATGAATTTACCTACTTCCAACATGTGATGATTTCCTAGATGATTTCTCTAACCTCTCCAATATTCATGTCAAGTATTACAAAAACCTCCTGAATATGAGCACGTGGATGCCCTATAAAAACGTCAAATACTGGATGTTGCAAAGCACGTTATGATCACATCATCAACCTTAGTCTCTGGCTTGGTTAAAAGTATCGCTATCCACCCTATTCTTCAGGCCAGAGGTCATGGGTTCAACTAGATTTCACCCCTTCATACACCAGTCTCTAACTTCTACCACTGAACTACTCCTTACACTGTATTCTTATTTCTATATTTATTGCAAGTATTTTAGATCAGATGTTAGATACTCTCTATTATGGAAAATTACAATGACTTCTGAAATATACTGAAAAAACTCCACTTGCTATTCTTATTCTTTCAACTGTATCTATTACAATGTACCCAGAATTATATTTGTAAAGCACAAATCTATTAGGTCATTTTCTTACTTTAAATTTTTGAACAACACTTAGTTGTTTAGAGATAATACTGCAAACTCATTATTATAATGCACACTAACTTTCCCTTCTGACTGGAACCTTTGTTCTGGGTTCATAGTCCAGCCACTCCTGTTTCATTCACTTATTAATTCATTTAACTGATATATGCTAGAAAGGTCATTCTGTGCCACATTCTATGCTAAGTACTGAGTATTAATTTATTTAAGAGTATCTTCCTTCTCTGGAGTAGGCTTAATTTTAAAACTTTAAAAGTGTACATGGTTAATCAAATGATTTTTTAATAATTTCCATATTCAGAATAATAAACAGCTTCATATTTTAACTATGTTGGTATGATTTTTCAAAAGAGTTGCCCCTTTTCTGGCCCCTTTTATTACATCTCAGGTGCAGGAATGGCAGGTTATGGTGTGACCTAATCAAAGCACCATTACCTCATTTGAAATGTTCCAATTGTTGAAATGTACATATTCTATTTTTGTGGAATAGCCACATTGATCTTACTCTGATTCTCTACAGACAAGAAAAATAAATAATAATTTTCTAATCCTAATTCCCATGAAAGAGAAATATATTATAAGTTTTAGGTTTGGGGCAGCTACAAACTCTAAAGGGAATTTATTAAGGGCTTTGCAGAACAAACAAGCATTTGTGAAAAAAACGTAGATGGCTCCTTCCTTACGGGGCTTACAGTCCAGGGTGAATAACAGAAATGACAAGCAAACAAATAAATACATATATAATTACAGGGTATAATTACAAGAGAAAAATGGGAAGAGGCTTAATTAGATAGGGTGTTCAGAGAAGGTCTCTCTGAGGGAACTTGATTCTGAGACCTAATGAGAGAAGGGGCATTCAGGGGAAGCGCTAACAGGTGAGCATCCTAGGAAGAGGGAAAGGAACACACAAAAACTCTCAGGGGGGAAATAATTCATAGTGTTCAAGATACTAAGAAAGTTCCTTTTGCTGGAACATAATGGATGGGCTAAAAAGGGAATGAAATGAATTTGGAGATAAAGACTGTGATTGGACAAGGTAAAAGACTTAGTGTGGAGTTTGCATTCTTTTTTTCTTTTTTCTTTTTTTTTGATGCTGTGGGAAATCATTGAAAAGGTTCCAGAAAGGGAATTATTTTAACCATATATTTAAAAAATATTCTTTCTGACTTCTATGTGAAAATTAATTGCAAAAGGACAAGAGTGAAAGCAGAACTGCCACTGAGAGAATGTCTGTGGGATTTACAGGTGGGAATGACAAATGGACAGCTGGATGTTCAAGGCTGGAGTTACAGAGTAAGGTCTGGATAAATATATGAAATTGGAAAGGAAATTAAAAGAAGGAAATTAAGATATGAGATGTGTGAAGCTCCCAAGGGTGATAAAAATAGGCCTTTCATTGTTTTTACCTCTTTGATAATTTTTCACTTGCTCTTTCTTCCTCCATTAAAAACAGTTGCTATCATAAATGAAGGGCCAAGCACTTCCATACATTATGTGTAATTACAATATTGTCAGGTAGTTATTATTACCTTCACATCACAGATGAGAATACAGAAGCCTAGAAAGTGTGAATAACATGACCAAAGTCCCATAACCATGATCTGAATTCCTGTCTGACTCTAAACTCCTTCATTTTCATCTATCCCATTCAGCTCTCTGAAAATATTTTACAAGGCCCATCTCAGGTACTACCTTCCTCTGATAAATGTTACTCACAATCTTATTCCTCAAGCTTTATGAATTAATTTCTCTCTCAGGAGTGTTTATATAACACCTTTTACACATTTCCATTATAATAGGTTTCTTATTGTACTGCAGCTAAACTCCACCACAACCAATTCATATCATGCAGCTTTGTACCACACCCACCATGACAGAGCCATACTAAGAAACAGGAGCAATGCCCATCCAAAGGAACAAACCAAATATCGTCATGAGATACAGGGTTTAAGACAACTAATCAATGATAATCACACAAATCTCTTAAATCAATACAAAGAATTCAAAGAAAAATGTCTAAAGAGATAAAGGATATTAAGAAGACATTGGGGGAAGCGGATGTGGCTCAACTGATAGAGCATCTGCCTACCACATGGGTGCAAACCCAGGGCCTCCTGGCCTGGGTGGTGAGCTGGCCACGCAGGGGTGTGCCCCGCATATGGGATTCTCACGCGTAAGGATTGTGCTCCGCATTGAGTTGCCCCGAGTGAAAAAAGTGCAGGCCACCCAGGAGTGGCTCCACACACACAGAAAGCTGATGCAGCAAGATGATGCAACAAAAAGAGACACAGATTCCCGGTGCCACCAATTAATGCAAGGAGACATAGAAGAACACACAGCGAATGGACAGAGAGAGCAGGAGGGAAGAAGGGGAGAGAAATAAATAAAATAAATCTTTAAAAAAAACAAAGAAGACGTTGGGTGAGCATAAAAACTATTTGAAACATACAAAGAAAAGTGACAGACCTTATGGGAATGAAATACAAAATGGATGAGATTAAAAATACATAAGCCCCCTCTCAATTAGAGGTGGCGTTGGCATCGCCATCTGAGAATTCTCAGGATTGGAGAATGAATTATGGACCAGAGTCATCTTACTGTCATTCTACTATAGACTAAGTGTCATCTTAGCAATGGAAGAACTTTCATTATTGATGTGGAGACAATGGCCACTGGAGGTTCTGAGGGGAGGAAGAGGAAAAATAGGAGTAATATGAGGGCATTCTCAGGCATTCCTGATTAACATTGAAATAACAGTCACAGGCCATTATATATCTTGTAATAACTGACAAAATTGTGTGGGAAAGAGTGTGAACTACAATGTAAACTATAATCCATGCTTAGCAGCAATGCTCCAATGTGTTCATCAATTATAACAAATGTACCACATTAATGAAGGATGTTGTTAATGTGGGAAAATGTGGGTGGGAGGTATATGGAGAGGGGCATACTGGAATCCCCTATATTTTTTATGTAACATTTATGTAATCCAAGTACCTTTGAAAAAATTAAATAGTCTATTAAAAAATACATTAGAGGCAAATAAGAGCAGATTTGAATTGGTTGAAGACAGAATATCTAAACTGGAAAAGACAGGAGAACAGAGAGAGAAAAGAATGGGAAAAATGGAACAGGGTCTCAGGGAATTCACATGAAATGCAAGAATAGGTGTATTCAGTGTCCTAGAAAGAGAAGAGAATGGAAAAGAGGAAATAATGACGAAAAACTACTTAACCTTTATGAAAGACAAAATTATCAATATATAAGAAGGCCAACTCACTGCACACAGAATAAATCCAAATAGACCTACTCTGACATCTAATATTCAGAATGACAAATATCAGAGATAAAGAGAGGATTATGAAAGCAGAAAGAGAAAAGCATCACAAACAAGAGAACCTCAATAAGATTAAGTGCCAACCTCTCATCAGAAACCATTGAGGTGAAAAAAAAAAAAGTGGTATGATGTATTTTAGGTACTGAAAGAGAAAAACTGCCAGCCAAGAATTCTGTATCTGGAAAACCTGTCCTTCAAAAATGAGTTTGAGTTTAAAGTCTTCACAGAAAAACAAAAACTGAGAAAATATGTTACAAAAAGACCAGAATTACAAGAGATACTATAGGGAGTGCTGCAGCCTGAAGGGGAAAAAAAACAGGATAAGAGACATTGAGAGGAGTTTAGAAATGAAGATTATTAGGATGGGTAATAAAAGGGTAAGAAGACAGGCATAGTAAGATAGGACAACGGAAAGCCAAAGGACAAAAAGTAAGCAATGCCTTTATAGCAATAGAATTAAATGTTTTGATTGACCTCCCTGAACAAAAGACACAGACTGATAGAATGGATAAAAAATATGAGCCATCTGTTTGTTGTCTACAAGAGACTCACCTCAGATGTAAGGACACAACCAGGTTGAAAGTAAAAGGTTGGAAAATATTCTATGAAAATAATAAACAAAATAAGTTGCAGTAGTGACTCTAACATTGAACAAAATAGATTTTAAATGCAAAACTGATATAAGAGATGAAGAAAGTCATTATATATTTTTAAAAAGGGCAATTCACCAAGAAGAAATAACTATAATAAATATTTATGCACCTAACCTGGGTGCCAAAGATACCTGAGACAAACACTGACAAAACTGAAAGGAGAAAAATATGTCTCTATAATAGCAGTTGGAGACTTCAATACACCACTCTCAGTATTGGACAGAACATCTGGACAGAGGGTAAAGAAATAGAAAACTTGAATTATGATAAATGAACCCTACCTAATAGACATCTATAGAGCACTGTAGCCCAAAAAAGCAAGATAGACATTCTTTTCAAGCATTCATGGATCCTTCTAGAGGATAGACCATAAGTTGTATCTTAATACATTTAAAAAGATTGAAATTATACAAAACATTTTCTCTGATTATAATGGAATGAGGCTGGAAATCAATAATGGATGGAAATAGGGAAAATTCATAAATATGTGGAGATTAAACAACACAATCTTAAATAATCAGTGGATCAAAAAAGCAATTATAAGAGAATTCACTAAGTATCTTGAGATGAATGAAAATGAGAACACCACATATCAAAACCTATGGGACACTGCGAAGGCAGTGCTGAGAGGGAAATTTATAGGCCTCAATGCTTATATTAAAAAGGAAGAAAGAGCTTAAATTGAATATCTAAATGTACACCTGGAGGAACTAGAAAAATAATGGCCACCTAATCCCAAAATGAGCTGAAGGAAAGAAATAGTAAAGATCAGAGCCAAAATAAATGAAACTGAGAACAACAACAAAACAATAAAAATAATAGAATCAACAAAACCAAAAGTTGGTTCTTTGAAATGATCAATAAAATCACAAACCCTTATCTAGACTAACAAAGGAAAAAAGAAGCTGCAGATAAATACATCAGAAATGAGAGGGGGGACATTACCACTCATACTGCAGAAAAAAGAAAGATCATAGGAGGCTACTATGAACAAATGTACACCAAAAAAATAGACAATGTAGATGCAATGGACAAATTCCTAGAGACACATGAACTACCTACAGTGACCCCAGAAGAAATAGAAAAATTCAGTAAACCAATTATAAGTAAAGAGATTGAAAGTCATCAAAAACGTCCCAAAGATAAAAGCCCAGGACCAAATGGCTTCACAGGTGAATTCTACCAGTCATTCAAAGACAATCTAATACCAAATCTTGCACAATCCTTCCAAAAAATTAAACAGGACAGAACACTACAAACTCGTTTGATGAGGCCAACATCACCCTAATACCAAATACAGGTAAAGATACTACGAAAAAAGAACATTATAGAGCAGTATCTCTAATGAATATAGTTGCAAAATCCCCACCTCCCCCAAAATACTTGCAAATAGAATCCAAAAGCACATTAAAAGAATTGTACAACATGATCAAGTGGGTTTTACCCCAGGTATGCAAGAGTTGTTCAACACAAGAAAATACATTAGTGTAATAAGTCACATTAATAAATGGAAGAAGAAAAATCACGTGATCCTCTTGATTGATGCAGAAAAAGCATTTGCCAAAATAACAGCATCCTTTCTTCATAAATAACACTCCAAACGATATGAAGTGAAGGAAGCTTTTTTAATATTGTAAAGTGCATATGTGAAAAACCTACAGTAAGCATTGTAGTTGGAGAGAGACTGAAAGCTTTCCCACTGAAATCAGGAACAAGAATAGAATGCTGTCACCATTGTTATTCAATATTGTGCTAGAAGTTCTAGCTAGAGCAATTAGACCAGATAAAGAAATAAAAGACACGCAAATAGGAAAGGAAGAAGTAAAACTTTGCTATTCATAGTTGATAGTATCCTGGATCAAGAAAATACTGAAAAATCCACAACAAAGTTACTAGATTTAATAGGTGAGTTTAGCAAAGTGGTGGAATAAAAGATTAAAACACAGTAAAAGTGGCAGGAGAGGCATGTGTAGAGATTCACATCTGAGTCCAACTCCATCACACTCAGGAGCACAAATTCCAAGATAGGACCCACTGGCAAAGCACTGAACTCCAGAGCCATCTGCCATGACTATAGGACCTGGGTGTCTCCGTAGCCCTCAGGAGCACCCCTACCTGCAGATGTATCTACTTTGGCTGCCATGTGGGATCTAAGTCCCCTCTCAATTTAGAGGTGGCGTGGACATTGCCATCCCAGGGTTTTCAGGATGGAGGAATAAAATATGGATTAGAGGGGACTTACTGGTATTCTACTATAGAATTATTGTGATGTTATCAATGGAAGAAATTGTATCACTGATGTGGAGGTAGTGGCCACGGAAGTTGCTGAGGGCAGAGAGAGGGAAGAAGAGATATGATGTGGGGGCACTTTCAGGACTTGGAGTTGTCCTGAATGATACTGCAGGGACAGATGCAGGACATTATATATCCTTCCATAACCCACTGAATGGACTGGGGGAGAGTGTAAATTACAATGTAACTATAATCCATGCTGTGTAGCAGTACTCCAAAGTGTATTCATCAAATACAATGAATGTGTCAGTGATGCAAGAGGATGTTGATGTGGGAGGAGTGGGGGTGGGGGGATTAGGGAGTGGGGTATATGGGAACCTCTTATATTTTTTAATGTCACACTTTGTGTAATCTATGTATCTTTAAAAAAAGATAATAAAAATAGTTTTAAAAAGAAATAAAATACATTCTAGTTTTTTAAAAAAAGATTAAAACAAAGAAACCATAGCATTTCCATACAGTACTGATGATCAATCTGAGGAGTTCAGAAAAAAAATTACACTTGTAGTAGCAACTGAAAGACTCAAATACCTAGTAATAAACTTGACTAAGGACATGTATGACTTGTATTCAGAAAACCACAAAACATTGCCAACCAAAACAAAGAAGATGTAAATAAAAGAAGGCTATTCATATTTATGGACTGGAAGATTAAATATCATTAAGATGTCAATTTTTCCCAAATTGTTTTATAGATTCAATGTGATCTCAATAGAAATCCCAACAGCTTTTTTTGGCAGAAATGAAAAAGCCAATTATCAAATTTATTTTCAAGAGTAAGTGGCCTCTAATAGCCAAAAATGTCTTTAGAAACAAAAAAAATGGAGAACTCTCACTTCTTGACTTTAAAGCATATTATTTAGCAACGGTGATAAAAATAGCATGGTACTGGCATAAATAAAGCCTGATTGACCAATGGAATCCAGTCAAGAACTCAGAAATAAATTTTTGTTAGAAGTGATTTTTGTCAACGTGGGCAAGCCCTCCCACCTGGGCCAGAACAGTCTATTCAGCAAAGGATGCTGGGAGAATTTGATGTTCAAATCTAAAAGAAAGAAAAAAGGCCCCTATCTCACACATTATACAAAAATTAACTCAAAATACATTAAGGATCTAAAAATAAAAGCAACAACCATATAATTCCCAGAAGAAAATGCAGGAAAACATCTTAAAGATTTTGTGGTAGGCATTTAGATGTTGCTGTCCAGGGAAGACAATTACTATATTTAACTACAAAAATAATTACTATAAACGGAGGCTACATTGGTGTAGAGCTTGCATATTTTCATTGTACACAGATCAGTTCAAGCACTAAAACTCAAGGAAAGAAACCTGGTGTTTTCAGACTTCTGGGTTTATATATGAACCTAAATTTTTGTTTTGAACAAAAGAATGCCCAGAGTTCCTTACAAAACTGGGTGCCAAATAAGCATATCTTGTATGTTCTCACTTAAATGAGATAATGATCAATAGAGATTATAACACTGGAGTGATTAACAGACCTACATTCTCATCCTAACTATCCTACCTGTGCTATTTATCGTAACTTCTCTGGGCCTCAATTTTACTAACAAAATAATTGAATCGGATTGAAATACCTCTTACATCTCTGAGTTTCTAACATTCTATCATTATTCTTTTGAGGGTGAGTCTCAAATATCTCAATCATTTCTTTGATAACTGTGGTTTGGTCTTGGAATAATCCCAGTGTCCAGACCTTATGATATGTTATAATTGATCAATTCTTGGTGGGGCCTACTGTTACATAGAGTTATTTAAAATGTGATATTCTGTGTTCAGATTGTCATCTTTCAGTTGTGTGTTTTTATGTGAGTTATTTAACCTCTCTGTTAAGTATCCTGTTACCTTATCTGTAAAATAGGGATTGCGGTGAGGATTAAATAAATTAGTCCCTATAAACAGTGCCTGGTACATAAGTGTGGCAGTTTGAAATTCTTTTATGAATCCCAAAATGAACTAATCCACAACTGTGAGCATGAAACCCTTTTTGACTGAATTATATCAGTGAAGTTTGACTCAAATTGAGTCTCCACCCCCTTGCTGGGTCTGATATAAAAGGAAACACACAGACACAGGAAAAGGAAGCCAGGATATTTGATCTACAATGTAAGAGAGAGAGGACTGCAGGCAAACAGAAGCCCCCCCAGAGGCTTAGAGCAGCTCAAGAGGAGATGAGCCCTACGATATGCCTGGTTGTCCTCAACTGAACTCAAACTTCCACAGAGATCAGCGGCCATCTTGCTTTAACATGTGTCAGTTGACTTCGGTGAGAAAGCATCTCCGATGGTGCCTCAATTTGGACTTTTCATGGCCTTGGAACAGTAAGTTTTTATCACCAATAAATCCCCTTTATAAAGGCCAACCCATTTCTGGTACTTTGCATCAGCAGCCCTTTGGCTAATTAAAACTAATAGTAAACACTGTCAATTTATGATAGCTATTTTGTTACCCTTGTCATCATCACCAGTGGCCAAGTACTGTTTCCAAACATTCCTTACTCCATTCAACTTTAAAGTCTTCATTATTAAAACAATATGTTTCCTTCAAGATAGAAGCCAGTTGCCATTCTTGGAAAGACATTCTCCCATTTCTTTTTTTCTTGTTCCCCTACTTATGAGTCAGAATAAAAAAAAAACTGTCTCATACAAATTGTATATCTTGTTTCACAGGATTTCCCTATAATATCCTGGGTTTTTAAATAAATTCCGAGTAAAATATCATATATAAAATGTATATAAAGCATATATATACTTCTTGTGCCTTTCCTGTGGTGCTCAATTTTTACTCTTCACCTCTTATCTCTAAATATTTTTAAGTTACATATCTTCTGTTTTTCATATAACACATTTGTGAAACTATGTACATTTCTTGATTGATTTGTATGTTAAGAGGGTTTGATATACTTGATGATGAGACTTCTCTCCCTCACCCATTTCTGCAGAGGGTGAACCATTCACCTGTCTTCCAGGTCCTGATACCATTAAAGAATTGCCCACCTGGGACCAGCAATCTTAATATAAACCCCAAGATCATATTAATATCCCCACACTTTACCACCGACCCCTAGTTGGTCTAAGCATCTACTACAGAAGGCATTTCTTATGATACCAGGGGGAATTTTCACTTTTTGTAAAGGGTAATAAACAACCTTATCGTTGCATTGACCCACAAAGTAATTCCATTTTCTTTTCTCAGTTAATAGTAAAATTGGTCTCTTCTGTCATTAATACTTAGGTGGAGAAAACATGCTGACATATGTAGCTTTTGAATATATATATATGCCTAAGAAAATTGCAATGTTTATTTGATAATATTCAGAGTTGGCACTCATGAATTCAATCTGTATATATTGCATATACATGCCTATATGTATATATCTATATAATGTTATAAACATATATGCACATACATATATTTGCCTGGGAAAGTTAGGAGATACCTGCTTTAGTTGAGTTTGACTAAGCAGTGAAAGTTCATGATTTATCATGAATCTGGAAAAAAATAAAACATATTTTTCAGATTGTTTCCTGTATTGAAATTCTTTCCTTTATTGTCTCATTATATAAAGAATATAAATGATGCCTCATTTGTTTTTTTCTCCAACTTTGAGGTCCAAATTACTCTGCAATCTGTCACTTGATGCCTTTTTCTCTTTAGCCTCAGTATAAGCAATATGTTCAAATAACATATTCTGCTTTAAAAACTAATTGTATATGGAAAAAGTATTCCAAATGTACACATGGACCATGACTGGTAGTAATAGTCTGGTGATATTATCTCCTAATCAGTAACAAATACTCCACCGTGGTGTGGTATGTTGGTGAAGGGGTGTTGTATGAGAATTCTACACATGTGCATGATTTTTTAAGTTCACAATGTCTGTAATAAAAATATATTTTAAAAAAATAAGTTGGATTGGGGAAAAATACACCCAATATAATATAGAGATTATAGTTAGCAGTAATATTTGACGATGCTCTTGCATAGTTTGTAGCAAATGTTTCACAACAACGCAAGGTGTTGGTGAAGGGGTGATGTATGGGACCCCCGTATGATGTTATGCATGTTTATTTTGTAAGTTCACTGCCTTTACTACACAATTGTTGTTTTTTCATGTTCATGTCTGAATGATATAGTGCAATAAAAATATATTTAAAAAACTAACTGTAAAAGAAGTAGCCAAAATGTTTATATATATATATGTATATATCCCAAATGTTTTGAACCCTCCAGGCAAATCTGTCAGTTCTCAATGGGTTCCCAGCAGCACAGATTTCATAGTCAGTGTGTGAGCTGAAAAGGGCACGTCATGTTTCTAGTCATATTGCTAGTGTGTTGCCAGCCCTTTAAATTACAAGGCATTTTTATTGCCTTTTTTCCTCTAGTTAAACCATATTTCTGGCGTATGAGCACATACTTAAACATTTCAGTAAATGAGAAGGTTTTATTCTCCTTTTTTGGATGTTATTGTTAAGAACTTTTAAGGAGGATTTTGAGTTTATTTTATGCAGATTTGTGTTCTCTTAGTAGAATGACATAAATGATAGTGGGAAGATTTGGAATAGAATGTGGACAGGTGAAAATGTATGTACACTCAGGTTTTTGGGGGGAGGGAATCACCCATGATTTATGTATTAATGCCAAGATTATGAAGACAATTTTCTCCTTTCTAGCACCCTCCATTTTAAGTAAATTATTAAATGGGAAACAATTTAAATGCTATTATAATGTTTGGCCAGTCCCATCATGCATCATCAAAGATAAAAAAGGTCAAAGAGAGAATAAATGAATCTCAAATCCTCTTGCCCATTGTCTTATCTGGTTTTCTGACTTTGAAAATACCGTTTTACCTATCTCTTGAATCTGCTCTATGTGCGTTCCAGGTGTTGCTTAGATTTAGATTAATAATGACACCTCAAGGCATAAGAAGACATTCTAAACATGTTTAGTAAATGTTGATTACTTTCCTGGGAAGCCAATGTATCGTCAGCCAATTTAGGGCTGCAGTAACTGACTTCTTAAAGTCCTTCCAGTCCTGAAATTCTATTATACGAAAACAATTAAACGGAGCAGTTTTTCAATGTATACACCTACTCTCCTTATCTTAAGGGAATAATATTTGAATGTGTGCAGGATGATACATCCCAAAAGAGAGAACAAACTAACAAACAGATATGTTGGGAGTAGTGTTGGCCCAATATTTCAAAGCCTTTGTCTCATAACTTTAGCTATAAAGACAGAGGTAGCATATAAGAGATTTATAACTGTATGTGTTTTGAAGTTCAGGTTTGGTTATACATGAAGTACATGAAATCATTTTTGATTTTTATATGCAGGAAACTACATGGAGTATATACAAAGATGACGTGATGTTCCAGAGGTAACTTTTTTGTATTATTTGAAAGCAACATTCCAATTTTACTAGAACTATAAAGCATCTGGAATCTTAGGAGAAACAATACTTTATATTTTAATAGGTGGGGCAGAAACTATTAGAGAATAGGTGCATTCTCTAATGAATTTAGCACACATGTGTATATTGAAACTGGACCCCAAAAAACATTTCCCAAACCCTGGGAAATCCTGTCTTTTCTCTAGGTATATTAAAACTAATATGCAAATTAGAAAAGTGATGAATTCACAGTTAGTGAGTTGCTCATTTCATTATTTGCCAAGATTCAGTGATGACAGATGCAAAATCCAGGCCAAAAGGATTTATTAAAGAAAAACTGTGTCTCTCCATTGATATTGCAATTTATAGAAAACCAGCCACAGGGACAATGACTTCAACAGAAAGCACTGAACGATAAGATAGGTCATTTCTCTAACCTTATAGATAAACTGGTCAAAGAATTGACTCACTTCCTGGCAGCTGGAAAAGAGAAATGCCAGGTTGTATTGTTGCTCTGAGAAGCAGTATATTTATGTGTCTTTTACAGAAATGTTTGCAGGTGTGAAACTAGGGTACCTTGAGAGCTTTCCCTCTTGTGATCTTTCCCATTATGGACAGCAAAGAACGTTAGGATGTACGCAGGGCAATATTCTAGAGATAAATCAGAAAGGGTTAATAGGAATGTGAGTCGCCCTTTTATGTGACATCATGCCTCTGTCAGTGCTTCATAAATACAGAGATGCCATCTTGCTGCCTGTCTTTCACATATTTTGGTTTAGAATGTATAGTGAAGATATTTATGGCTTTTAATTTTATTTCAGCATTTGCAATCCTTTGTCTGGGTTAGTTCATGCTAGACTGTTGATTAGGGTTATGTGAATTCCCTTAATATAGCCATGTAAATTCTAGAAAAGGAAGAAAAAAGAAATAATTCATCTGTTCCCACCAGTAGTATGCTTGCACACTCTCTACTTAGCTCTTATTCACCACTGCAGATGGTCACCCTGTCACACTTAGATGTTAATTCCTCTTCTTGTTACTACAGGTGTTATTTTCGAGAAGGGCAGAAAGTCTTAAAGAAACAAGTGATGTGAAGGCATGTTTTCCCATCAGCAATATATAAAGGCATATTTATTTTATTTATATGATGCTATTAAGTATTTTGTTTCACTAGGCACCTCTCATGTAAATTTTACATTTCTCTGGGAGATATTCTTTTCCATATTTCCTTTGCTTTATTATAATATCTAACATTACTAAAGGAGGTAATATAAGAGTGACCATCACAGTGCAGGTAGATCATTCAGGCAAATATGATGCAGAACAGAAACAGCCAAATATTGTTTCTTTTCCACTACAGGCTTAAATATATTAAGTAGATTATAAATTTCTCTATATAACCACCATAATTATCATTTTGGCATCAGTATTATACATTCTATTTTGTTGGAATCATGTTTCAAATGAACTAGAGAGGCACATGAATAAAGACTCTTAGTCTTAGTGCACTGTGAAGTGCAGGCAGTTCTCAGTAAGAACCAGAAGGAAAATTCATTTTTCCCTTTTCAGAATTGGCAAGGCAGAAATAAAGCTGGGATATCACCTCAAGACTTGTTTTTTGCAAAGGAACCAATGTACTCTCAATTTCTCCGCCTGCTCCATTAAGGCTTTACCATGAAAATATGTGATGTTCAACCCTTCCTTTAGAATAATCATCATGCCACTGCCCTTCTGTAACAGCAGGGCCCAAAACCTCTCCTGGAGAGGGGTTACTACCATGCAGGCCTACAAGAAAAATGACACCTATGAAGAAACCTGTCACGCCACATCAATAGGACTACTGGCCATTGGCAGAGTGGTGAGGAGCCAATTGCTCCTGTATTTTAGAGATATTCCTTCTGCTTGTAAAGGATGTGAAGAGGGTACTCAACAGCATATGTCCTCAGAAAATGAAAATTAAAGTCTCTGGAAACTAATATTGCATCTCCCATAATGGATAAGGGCCAACACATCCTTCAAAAGTAGAATAGATACATTAATAGTAGAATACTCCACAGCAATTAAAAAGAAAAACAAACCAACTACTGAACCCACACAGCATGACAACTGAATTGCACAAATTTCAGGATGGATATGGAGCAACCACATTATCATACAATTCTAATAGGAGTGCAAAATTATCTGGCCATTTTGAAAAACTCTTTGACACTGTCTACTAAAGTCACCTACCTTATGGCCAAGCAATTCCCCTCTTCAGTACATACAGAAGAAAAATGAGGGCATATGTACTGCAAAAGACACATGCAAGAATGTCCACAGCAGCCTTATTAATAATAGCAAACATCTTCAAATGACCAATAGGCCCTTTAGCAGTAGAATGGATAAATGAATTATGGTATGTTTCTTGTAGAATTCTATACAATGATTAAAAATAAAAACATACTATTTCTCCACACAACATTATAGCTGACTCTCACAGATATAATGTTGAACAACACCAAAAAAAAGCAGAAATCAATGAATACATACTATAAAATTCCATTTATATGAAGTTTTTTAAAAAGAAGTAAAAGTAATTATGATAAAATTCTGAATAATGATTAACTTTGGTGGGATGATATTGATTGTGAGGGGAATGAGGGAAGCTCTTGTGTTGCCCTTGATGTTCTGTATCTCGATCTGGGCTGTAGATACATGGGTAAATACATATGTAAAATTCCATCACTTTTTTGTGTATGTGTTATACTTCAAAAAGTTTAAATCATGCAAAGATACAATAATGACTAAAAAGGATATGAAGTGACTTATAAATTATACATCACATAAAACCATTAAGGGAAATTAAGAGCAAAAGTCAATTAGTAAAAGCAGAATTGGTTTTATCACCCAATCTTAGTATTCTATGCTACTAGTTCAGGAGACCCAACTGTAAAGAAATGGGGAATTCCCACTTAACCTGAGAAACATTCCTTGCTCCCTACCTGTTAAATTTTTTAAGTCATGGTAGTAAGAAAATATTTTCATCCTCCCTTTATGCCCCACCCCAGTCTTCTTCCAGATATCATACCCACACTCTACTCTCCTAACTCAACAGCCATCAGATTCCCATTTTATAATGGATATTTGTGAGAAATATACATCTAGGGAGATAATTAAGAGGCGCCTATATGCTAATATTTATTTTCAAACTTACACAATTAGTATTTTTTATATTTGAATCAAAACTCAAGGCCCAGGCCTGGGGCATTTTCAGTCCACACCAAAATACCAATACTGGAAGGGGAATATTTCCATTGGAATGACTCAGACTAGTCACCAAATATTTACACATCCTTTCACACCCTTAATTCTGCATTGAAGAATTTGCGAATTTGGAGATGTTCCAAAATCACATAAATCCACCTATTTTGAACTGAAAACCAAACCTCTTGAAAGAGTAGACTAATCCCTGATTTTAAAAAATCAGGAACATTGTTTATAAATGTCAGAAAATAAAGACTTCAGATAATTTGCCTAGCATTGCTTATGGTTCTCTGTAGAAAGAAGGCAGCATTAATTTACAAACCAGGTTAAGAAGTTGAACCTGGAACAACTCCAGAAACGTTGAATTTTGGGTTGTGGATGGGGAAGAAGGAATCTCTTCTATACTCGCTCAACTAGTAGGTAGATATATGTTCTGAAAAATTTTGCAGGTAGTTCTCACCTTTCTTTGGGCTCTTAATTAATTGCCTAATTAATTGTTTTTTTAGTGGTCAACCCTAGGTTGCCCTGTGGCAATCACCTCTGACTCCTAGAAGAACAGTAATCTGCAGCCTTAATTCCCTTCTAATTTTAAACTTTTGAGTCAAGCCCCTCTATCCCACTTTTCAGCAACAAAAGGAACTGAAGTGTTAGAAAATCTAAGGGAAGAAAAAATGCCAAAAAGAGTGGGCCAAAGAAAATGAAGAATGAAAATGATTAAATACATCAATTATTAGGCCATTGATGACTTTTAAGAAAGCATTTAGTAGAATGGTATTGGAGTAAAAGACAAATTATTTTACTAAAATCTATAGAAATGTAAAATTAAAAATAGCATTTGCTTGGCTAAATATGGGCTCTAATTAAGCATTTCCAGTATTTTGGGAGTATTTTCTCCTCCAAATCAGCAAAATGACAGCTATAGCTAATGACAAATGCTTTTAGCAGGTCTGTTCATAGTCAAGAGACAATTAAAGATTAGAGTATATCTATTTCTCCCTTTCTAATCATACCAGATAAATGACAGAGGGCTCATCTTCTCTAATGCTGGCCTTGTCTAGAGTATTTAAGATAAAAATGGTAAAATTGTGGGGTGGAAGAAACACCTAATCTGTACTGTTTTCCATGTATCCAGGGTGCAGGACTGAGACATTCTGGTACATCTCTGGTTTCAGCAGCTGTGGAGGTACTATTGTATGTCTTCTTGATACTCTGAGGTAGATGTTATTAATTCTACTCCTTCCTCTCAAGAGACTTCTGCCCTTGAAGTTTCCTGTGATATATGTAGGAGTTTTATGGCAGGAAACAGCAGAGAATTGGGCACAGAGGGAATACTTTTATTAGAACCCAAGGTGCACTGAAAGGAAGTCCTATTGCAGTTGGGATTATTTGCAAGCTCTCTTACTTATAAGCACATCTCTTTCCCAAGGGTTCAGCTCATCCCTGCGTACAAAACTGACCAGAGAAAAGTCCACTGACTTATGTAAGCAAACCATGATTGTGTTTTATTGTAAGTGGCTTTTAAGGGGTAAATTCATTTAAACACTAGAGAGGAAAGTATCTTCCCCCCTCTCCAATACTCTGACCACTAAAGCACTAACAAGGGTTTTTAAATGATGTATGAGCCAGTACTGGACCTTTCTCTATCCTTTTGGTCCTCAAATCAGATACCTGATATGAGAGCATGTGAAATCCCCCATTGACTAAGCCCCTGGACAGCATACGGTCTCCAATAGTACTGGAATCATTTTCCTTTGCATCTGCAAAATAATGATGCCAGAATTGTTTACCAAGGACAAAGAAAACATGGATTTACAAGAACATTTGAAGTGAAAAAAATGACTCCTACCATGTCAAAACTTTTAATCAAAGAAAAATATGGAGTAAATTTCGACTGTATAGATGTTTTAACTTCAAGGCTAACTTATTCATACCTTTGCTCATGTTAATCCTTAATATTTTAAATGATCCTGTCCCCTGCTTGAAAACTGCTGAAGATTAGAGGTCAGATGTATTATTTTTTCATGCATTGACTAATTCTGATATCTGTTGGGAGATTGCTTTACACATAACTTTTTTGTTTCATACTGGAGTTCTGGGAGGGGAAGTAGGAAGGCATAACTTAAAAAGACTGCTTATGTTGTAGAAGAAACCTTCTTAAGTCCTTTTATTTCTCGCTAAGAATTTATGTATAGATAATGATTGTTGTATGGAACCATTTGGCACCTGTAAAAGACATAGGTGATGCAGGCAGAAAAGTGAGTAATTTAGTGTCAAACGTCTGTGTTAGTCTTCATCAGAAAAATGGGGAACAACCATGTTTCATGTACTTTTCTAAATTCATACATTTCTTTCAATTAAACAGATGCTTTCTTTTCAATAAAAGGTGAGCATAATTAGAAAATGTTTAATGCCAACAGAAGTGCAATAGTGAATTTGAAAACTTGTCCGTTATCTTACAAATCTTACAAAACCTGCCCATGATCTTACAAATCCACATATGACATGTGCCACTTGCAACTAAACACAGCAGTTGAATCAGTGTGATTGAAAAAGCCACCATCCTAGAGGCAGAAAAGGTTTAGTGCAATATACCAAGTGTTGAGTATAATAATTAGGTACCAAACAGAATTATGTATAACCTACAAAGCTAGCTACGGAAGTTAATGTTTCCCCCAAGTTATTAGTCACATGCCTATTACTGGAAGGTTTTAGCTGAGAATTGTGGATAACCTTCTTAGAGCACATTCATGGAAATTGTTCCATTACGTACTTTGGAATACAAGGAAATATAACTAGAAGGATAGAAAGACATGAAAGCAGGGAGGAAGCCCAGAAAAATGATAAGCTTATTTTGTATAAAGCAAAAGGGAGACTGGGAAAATTCTGTTCTTGGAAAAGTAGGTGGCAACTTCTCAGTATAATAGTCCTGTGATGCACCACACAATGAAAAGAAAATTAAAAACCAATCTTATACATATATACTACTAATCATAATCGGGGACTGGCATTTTTAAATCAAGCTTGTTTATTCATCAATAATATTTTAAATAGTATCAACGTAAATGACAGTATAATTGGGGACTGAAAAGATAAAAGTAAATATTGTGCCATTTTATAATTTATTCTGCATGAATTTAGTGCATCACATTTGAGAAGAATCTTAGTATGTGAAAAACTCATTTAACAACTACTTTACTTTTCTCTCTGTTGATCTGATTTCTGTATCAGGAAAATTTTGTTCTAGGATGGACAGATTCTCCTGTGCCAAAGAATGTCTGTAAACCAGCTAGTCACAGATCTTTTATTGCTGTGTAATAGGAAAGAAAGTGGGGGTGTTGAGGCAAGTGTTGCTTTATCACCTCTGGGAAGAACTTCCTCACCCAGTTCCTACTTGAACCTAGTGAACACCAAGCCTTCTCCTTGAATTATTACCAAGCCATAATTCCCACAATTATAGTAAGAATGTCAAGGAGGGGAGTAAAAATTGCTCTCAGCTTACTGGTGAATGTACACTAGGATCATTTCCTTTTTTAATGATAGGGTTTTGTAAAAAATTCTTTAATTACTGAATCTTTATGAAGAAAACCGCTATAAACTTACTACCATAATTAAATGAAAAATTGTCCTTCAACAGGGTGGAAGTTTTCTCAGGAGTGGCTCTATGTGTCTTTGAGAAACTCCATATTATGGTAAAACTACTGCAAATGTATGTGAAAAACAAATGAATGTCAAGCAAGTTCATTATAAATAGTGCTCTTTTCTTAGTTGTGTAAGTTCTACTTACTAAATACTTTCTCTTGAAAATATCAGCAACAGTAAAACAGTAATTTCCATTTTTATTCTAAATCTGACTTCAGCACAAATTATAACTTTAATTTGTTCTCTATGATATGAGTTTGATTCAATTACCAAGATTTCATTTCATAATGGAGCTGTGCCCAATTCTGCAGAACTCAATTTCTTAACCATTGACAGTCCTCCCTTTGTTTTAAGCAAAGAGGTTTATAGATTTGTGCTGAGTTAAATTTGAATAGGCACATATCCTGAGATTTCATCTTTTGATGTTTAAATATAAGCTTATCGTATATATCTGGAAATAACTTCCTTACACTCCATGAAACAAACACTATACTTTTGAAAAGAAATTCCTTGAGTATTACGTGAATATGCCTTTGTGGGGAAAAAAGTCAGATTTCAAATGTGTGAGATTTTTTTATATTATGACTTTTACCCATAAAATTTACACTCATGAAAAGGCTCAAATAAAAAGAAAGTAAGTTGCCATAACACATACTTCATTTTAAGTCTGTATGCATAGTTGATGAGTCTAATTCTTTTCCTTTTAAAATAGAGCCCAACTTCCGATCTGAAAAACATTGATCATTGCATTTTACTGATTCCTTAGTGGGGCAGCCCAATCTTTATCTATCATTTTGTCCAGAGCTATGTGACTGCATCCAGATACATAAAATAAAAATTGAGAGAATTTATGTCACTGACCAGTGAATTCAGTTTCCAACAATAGTTTATTGAACACCTGCAATAGGCCAGACACATTGTAGGTAGCGGGGACACAGGAATAAACAAAATAAACAAAAATCCCTGACCTTATGGAGCTTGCATCCTAGTGGGAAAGAAAGTAAAATTATATAAGAAAAATAAATGAAATATTTAATATGTTAGCTATAAACTTTCCTAAGAAAGAATAAAAGCATCACAGTAAAAGAAGAACATGTTTCTGTATGTGCATGTATGTGTGTGTGTGTAATTTTATATACAGTGTCCAGGGAAAAACTTCTTACTAATTATTCAAGAAATATATCAAACTAATTCAGTGTATACACTGAAAGAAACACACCATCTTAATGAAGAACAAAAATGGATGACTTCTCTATCAAGGAATTTTGATAAAAATGTTCTAATAAACATGCTATTCAAGAAGTAGATTTGAATTTGAAAATAAGTCTTTATTACATTGCCCATTTATATAGTTTAGATTTACTGTCTTCCCCATGATTGTTCACAAGACTGAGAAACAACAAGTTGTTTCACCTCAGTTGGAGGTATACCATTACAAATGAATTAATGGTAAAAGACAAAATATATCTTGCCTCTAAATCCACCTGTGCTAGAGTGGATAATAAAATGCAAAAGAACAAGTGAGCATTCAGACTACTTGGAAAACTAAATCTATGAATCTTAATATAGGGACTATAAGATGGATATTGCACATTTTTTAGCTCCAACACATACCTTGCATTATTTTAAAAGACATTTGTAATAAGTAATTTCAAATAAAGGAAAACTACCATGGTATTCTGCAAAATACAGTAAAAATTAGAGAACATTTCTGAGAGGGAGATATGAGAAATGTATGTGCCTACCCTTAAGGAGATGTCAGCACATCGTGCATGTCATAGTAAAGACATCAGGCTTTTATTAATAGGAGGAATAAGGCATCTCATAGTTCTCATATTTCTCTACCATTTCCATAGTAGACAAATTTGTAAATCTCCTAGATCCTTAATCCATATTCAGGCTACTCTATCCTCAATTTTCCCTGAATATCTTTTTACTTCTAGCATCAAAAGAAGAGATGAACATAGTAAGGGATTACATGAGGACATAAAAGAAAACACTTGGCCTGAGACCTAATCCAATTAATCCAATTAATGAGAAGCTAGAAACTGGAGCACACAATCTTCCTATTCAGCTTACTCCTAAAGGGTCCTTGGCCTGAGATCCATTGGGATGAAGATCATCACGGGGTCAAGACTGCGCTCTTGTTTCCAACACTTGGACCTGATCTCAGTAGAGTGGTGTTGCTGTGATGTAAGTGTTCAGACCATGGTCTTAGCTAAACCATCTCTGGCAAGGAATGATCTGGGGGTGACATCTGATGAAGTATTCTGAACTGGCCTCTAAAACATGGATCCTGTTGTGTGCAGATGAATTTTCTTAGTGAGTCACCAAATTCACTGCTTTTTGCAATTTTAAGAGACACACTAAGAGTTGCTTACAGAATAATTGGTATTTTTTAAAACAAAAAACAAAAAAAATCCAAGGACCAAAAGTTTAATCATTTTAGATATTTCATCTTTTGAACATGATCATTCCTGCCCAGCATACCCAGATCTCTATCTAAAATCAAAGTGAATGATCCCCCATGGGAATAGTCCTGACTCTGCCAATTTCATTTTTCAGTAAAACCAATCAAGACTTCAGCATCATTCCTAACTTAAGGGGGAAAAAATTAAGGCATCTTTTATTTGTAATCAAAATTATCCTCTAGTCCTGATCATAGGTCTACATAACCAACTTCTGTGAATATATGATTTAATGTCAACAGTGACAATCTATCCCTAGGGAACTGACTCATGTAAGACATCCTTTTAGATTTGGATTTTTAAGAAAGGTAGCAAGGTTTCATTCTCCAAGGAAAAATCCCTGTCAGGCTGCATACAGAGAAAGTGCATTTCCCAATTATGTGTGATCCTCATCAGGTTGTGCTTGACACCTGTGTCAGGAAGAGGGCAACCCATTAATACTGTGGTAGTGACCTGTGTCAGGTGGCTCAGGGTAGAGACGCCAGGTGTACGTGCCCCAGGCCAGTTTCATAGGCAGCCTCCGTTCTCCCAGGTTTAGCTAAGACCAAATGTCAGTGATGAACAACCTTGAGGAAGCTAGTTCTAACAGTGCTGCATCCAACTGTGTTGGAAACTACCCAGGGAAGCCTGTTCCAACAGGACTTCTAGCTGCAGTGGTAGGTCCAAAAGGTTCAAAAGTCTTTGAACTTGAGGATGCCTCTCATTCCCAGGTTTCAAAAGCTTCTAAGAACTACTAGCTGCCAGTCATCAGGAAACAGAGAAAGGAAGTTAGTAAGCCAATTCACTTTAGCCATAATTTATTGCACTTCATGTTTTTCCCTGTCTTTTTCACACATTTGGAATGCTGTGTTACCACAAGATCAGTTTCTCAGATATATTTGGTTGTTTTTTTCTAATCCTTGCTTCACAGAGCTCCATAATCTTTGACCAGTATGTGCCTCCAGTTTTCTCATTTGTAAAGTGTGTTTAGGATCTAGCCACAATCAAGCTCATCGACAAATCCATAGATTACTAGACATATGTCCTAATAGACTCGTTTTAATTCCTACCGATTATCCTAGTGGCATGCACAGACTGCAATACAGCTTGATATACTGAAAGAACATAGGAATAAGAACCCAAAACCAGTATATAGTCCTCACTCCACAGTGACTACTTTATGATCTGGGAGTAGTTTTCTTAACCTTTTTAAGCACTGGTTTCAAAATGGACATAATTAAACTTGCCCTATATTTCAAAGGCTAGCATATGAACCAAATGAGATAATTTATCTGAAAATTCTTGGTTATGGGCAGCATTCTACAGAAGTGGGCTTTTTTTTTTAATTTTTGAAAATACTAATAATTCTGAGGCTTTTCCAAATTTGGGCTGTCCACTATTAAATATCTTATCATTTAAGCTTCCTGTATCTATATGATTACATAATTCTCCACTCTGGGTTATTGCTATACACATATGAAGGGAAATGCTTGATAGATGGAAATAAGAAAGGAAGGGTATTTTCCTCCCTAAGAGTGCTCTGCCCAGTGGACAGGCTGGAAGAGAGACACGGATTGAACAAGTTTGCTGAAATTGTTTCATGCTTTTGGCTTTTTCTAAGCAAGAGTCAAAGCACTGTGTGAAACGTCCTATCTGAAAGGGGAAAACCTATTAATTAAACCAGGTATGGAATAATTTCTAATGGGTGAACCAGTAAGAGGAAGTTAGAGATAGAGTTTTTTGTTTGTTTGTTTTTACTTTATTTTAGAGAAGTTTTAGATTTACATTTACAGAAAAATTTCACCAAAAGTATAGGGAATTCCCATATAACATCCCCCACACCCACATGCAGTTTCCCCTATTATCGACATCTTATATTAGTGTGTTACATTAGTTACAGTTGACAAACCAACATTGAAGAATTGTTAATAAATTCTTTAATTTACATTATGGTTTACCCTTTGTGCTGTACAGTTCCGTAGTCTTGACAAATGCATGATGTCATGTGCTTGTTACTGCAGTATTATAGAGAAGAATCTCCCTGCCTGAAATGTGCCCTGTGTTCCTCACATTCATCCCTTCCCCTACCTTCTAAACCCCTGGCACATACTATCTTTATATCAATGTTGTAAGTTCCTCAGCTAACACAACATGATTACGATAACAATAAATCTACTTTGATCAAGGTTATACTGACTCCTTATGATTGTTCATTCCTAAATCTTGAGGGATTTTGAATTATACTCATTTATAATTTCCCTAAACATGATTCTTCTACTCCTTTATTTGAACCTATAATTCTCAATGTGTCTGTTAAGTACATTTCTTAGAGACTTAAATCTTAAATCTGAATTGTTCATTTGCCAGTGGAGCCCTGAATCCCAGCAGAATAGAGGCCAACCCCTATCCTGCTGTTCTTCAGGCTCACCCTGGACAACCAACAAAATGATGATGGACAAGTTCCATCCCTCAAAACAAGGAATATCCACAACTGTAGGCAGAATTGCTTCTATCTGTCCCATAATATCTAAATTCCCTCTCGGTCTGAAACAGAGACAGAGATTTTGAAGGCCTCTGATGTACCAAATTCCCTGAAAGAGACATAAGGTATGGGAGATATGATTCTTGCCCTCAAGAACTGTGCCAAATCTCTCTGACCTCACTGACCAAACAATGGTCATAGGAAGAACTGTATTATTCAAAGAAAATTGGAGAAAACCAATATGTTGGTCATGTTTTATGTTGTTACTGTGTATTACTTATAAGTTAATTCTGGATGAAAGAGGAGCCATCCATTATTGGTTGTCTGTTGTCAACTGGCCATCACTCTACGGTAAGCTGACTAGATCTCCCATGGAAACTGGATTTCCCTGAATCCATTTCCAATACATATTTCCCTGTAGGATTCTGAGTTTCATTTTGCCTGTGAAAGAAATATATGTGAGATTTGGAAGGAGAAGAAAAGCAGGGCCATATTCTCTAGGCATGGTTGCAAGCCAACATGCTGGCAGATGAGAGGTTCACAGCAGTTCCTCAGAGGGCGTGTGAGAACAGCAGCCTTGCTGCTGCATACCCACGGAACTGGTGGGCTCTTTTCAGTGATTCTGGAGAACTGTAGCAGTTCCCCAGGAATAGCTGAGAGTGACCTTCTTTGGTTCCTCATGCTGAGGTCTTCAGCTACTGCTTCCCTGACATTCAAGTTGCAGCCCCTGACTTTTGGTCCCCCAGCTCTCCCTACATTTGTGCAGGTCCTAATTCCTATATGAAACCTTTTCCTGATCAAACTCAGGCTGAGAAAGTACTCATATTTCATATCAGGGAGTCAGTCAACAGACTACCTAAAATTAAAAACTTGAGAATCGGGCCTATAATCATATTAAATAAAGCTATAAAACTTTATAGCCTGATAACATAAATATACAGCCTTTCCACGAACCCCCAAATTGATTATTTAATAGGCAACATCTGTCAAATAAATACAAAAAAATAGAAATGGTAGAGACCACATTATCTAAGCATAATGAATAGTGTTATAAAATACTAGTAATAAGAAAAAAGATTTTAAAAACCTACTGTTTGAAACAAGTATAATCAAAATCAAAATTGTAAGAATATTTGCAAATTAACATAAAGGTCTACATATCAGAATCTGTATATCACTGCTCAGAGGAATATAACATAATCTATATACTTATACTACTGGATAAGAAAGAGATGAAAAATAGACATTCACCTGAAATTTTAAAAAGGACTATAAAACAAATGAAAAGTAGAAATCCATGAATAGAAAACTCAAAAAACATAGAAGTTCCTAAAAGTATTTCAAAATGTATAATTTAAATTCTAAAAATTAAAACATAATGCTTATTTTCAAGTCACTCCTGTATATATTTAGCTTCCTTTTTTAAACTAGTAATAAGACAATTGTTCAGCAATTTTAAAGTTAAAATTACCTCAAGTAAATATTGCCATATTTAATTAAGTGAACCAATCAATAACCACTAGATTATCAGAAAATCTTTTCATTAGAATGATCAATATTTTAGTTTTATAATTGCCAACTATTTCTATCAACTTATTTTCTTATTTCACTCTCAAATTTTTAATTTTTCTCCAATAATTTTTTCTAAATAATCTCTCTCCTTGTGCTCTCTAATAAAATTCCCTGGGGAATCTAAGATACTTCTCTCTCTCTCTCTTTTGTTTTCCCCAATCAAGCTTCTGAATCAAGACTTCTCTCATTGACTCAATTTGGGTTTTGTTTTTTTTTTGTTTTTTTTGCTGTCCTGAAGTTCTTAATAATATTTTGTTCTTCTTATTGGGCTATTTTTTAATCTTTTGGTTTTCAAGGGTACTTAACTCTAAATACAAATTAAACTGAAGATTAATTATTCTTTGTCATTTTCTCTTTCAAATACTTGCAGACACATATAACAATGTGTGTTTTCTCAATTTTTGAAAAAATAAACCACTGTAGAAATAAGAAATACTATTTAAAAAGTAAAACTTTCCCTGTAAATAACACTAAAAGTAAAACATCAAATGATACTACTATTTTTAAAAATAAGAATGAATCTAGATTTGAGAATTAATAGTGGAGAGGAGAAAATGAACATAAATTTTAAAATTTGAATGAACACAGGATTCTTTTTGCCTAAGATTTATTTTTGTATTTATTTATTTATTTATTTTTATTTATCCACCCTCTCTCCCCCAGATTATTTTCTCATCTGTCTGCTCATTATTTGCTTGCCTTCTCCAGGAGGCACTGAGAACCAAACCCAGGACTCCCATGGGGTAGGGAGGTGCCCAACTGGTTGAGCCATATCTGCTTCCCTGAATATAGTATTGTAAGGAGGATTCCACTGAATTTGCTTTGGAAAAATATGAAAAAAAAGCTGCTGCCTGCCTATAGAATGAAAAGGATCCAAAGCTGTTAGAAAAGAAAAATGCAATGTGGAGTGAAAATGAGAGTTGAAATGGTCATAAGCAATAGGGTTATCATTTTTTTAAGCTTCATGTTGAATATTTTTTTTAAAAAAGGAAGTCAATAAATAATTGGACAAATAGAAGAATCTTGGGCAATAATTCTCAAGAAAAGACACAATCACTATAGGAGTTAACATTTAAACTTTCTAACTTCATTGACAGTTGAACTTGCAATAAAGGAAGCAGAAACAGAAGAAATGACAACTTTTTGGAAGGTAGCAAAACCCTTTATCTATGAGAAACAGAAAGCTTAAGAATGGAGGTAGGCGGCGGACTTGGGCCAGTGGTTAGGGCATCCGTCTACCACATGGGAGGTCCCCGGTTCAAACCCTGGGCCTCCTTGACCCGTGTGGAGCTGGCCCATGCTCAGTGCTGATGCGTGCAAGGAGTGCCCTGCCATGCAGGGGTGTCCCCCGCATAGGGGAGCCCCACACGCGAGGAGTGGACCCTGTAAGGAGAGCTGCCCAGCGCAAAAGAAAGTACAGCCTGCCCAGTAATGATGCTGCACACACGGAGAGCTGACACAAGATGACACAACAAGATGACACAACAAAAAGAAACACAGATTCCCATGCCACTGACAACAACAGAAGTGGACAAAAGAAGACACAGCAAATAGACACAGAGAACAGACAACCAGGGTGGGGGGGAAGGGGAGAGAAATAAATAAATAAATCTTAAAAAAAAAAAGAATGGAGATAAACAAGTTAACCTAAAGATTCAGATTAGTAATGACCAAATTCGAGCAAATTCAAAGCTAAGAGATTTAATGACAATTGAAAATGCTGAGTGAATTTTATATTATTTAGTAGAAATGAAGATCAAATTTGTTTAATGCTGAATTAAGTAAAGTCAGAAAATTTTAACGCTCCCATAACCTATTTATAAGTACTCACTACAATATCTGAACAGTAAAGCAACATTAATGTGAGGATTAATTATGTGAAAATGTAGCATCTGATTACTGAAAAATCTTGAAAATAGTTTTGAGCAATCATTCCCATTGTCTTGAAACCAAACGGCAACTTTCAGTCTGTCCATAGTTCTTTGTTTTTCTTAAATCAAGAACATTTAGAAACTCTTGAGAGCTTCAAATAAAATCAATTAAATTATTTAAAACTGTGGTTCTCAAACAATTCTACAAGTGAATCATGTATAGAATTTTTTTTTTTTAACTGCTAAAGCCTGTAACCCATCCCTAGCAATTCAGATTTAATTTGCGTGAAATGCAGCCTGGGAGAATTTTTTTAAAAATTCCCCAGGTAATAACAGTGTATAGCAACCTTTGAGAACCAGTGATGAAGAAGGAATAGGGAATGATCAGTTGATGCTTGTTTATGTGAGTACCACAAACAACCTTAGCACAATCATCTGTTCACTGCACTCTCTTCAATTTATTTTCCGGCTGGGACTGAAATTATTGACCACAGAGTGTTTATGCAACTAATAACATTCATTCCAATTAAATGTTAGCAATGATTTTCTTTCAATTGTTTGTTTCTGCAGGGTTTCTCATAGTATCTGATATTCTTAACAGGTGCCTCCAACAATATGAATTTGCAAAGACAAATACCTGCAGAGCTGCTGGTTACGTATGCCAATGCTTACTATTTATGATGGCTGCGAACTTCACTATGATCCAGTGAGGATGATTAATAGCAAGCTTACCATGTGAGAATTTTAAGATGATTTAAATCTCCCTTGTAGCCACAATACTCTTTTGTTCAAACCAAAAACATCCCTGGATGAATCATTAACTTTCAGCCCCTGGCTAACAGTTAAAAATTTTACAAAATCTTAGAGACAAAAAGCGCCTCAGAATCATCTTTTAATACCTGCTTGCTTTTTCTCAGAGAAGGAAATTAGTCCCAAGAGGTGACATGACCTATCTATTACTGCCTGTCCAATTTAAGAGCCAGGGCACCAACTGGAACACACATTCTTCTGATTCTCAGTCCACTATTTCTTCAATAATAGTACACCTCCAAATACTACATGTAAAAAGTCATTAACACAGGAGTCAAACATGATTACAGACCTAAAATCCATTTTTAAACCTTGATGAAAACATAAACTGGTACTTAAATTTCTTAGATTTCTTTGATTGCTTATAGATGAAATTTGGGTCAATATAATAAAGTTAATTGCTAAAACAAAATGACTACCATTTGAATTTCTCAAAAGCATGCCCCAAATTTCCCCCCAAATACTACCATTAACAGAACGTATTCCTTTAAAAAAGTTGACTGGGTTCATTAATTTCTATTCCTTAAGGAAGGTATTTCCTAAGTATACCTCTGCTTTGGGTCAAGAATTCCAAAATTTCTTGCTTTCCATCTATTTAATGGGAAGCAGGTGGGGACAGGGAGCAAGTTCAAAGTTTCCTTTCCACCTACGGATCAGAGTCATGAAACATGTAACAGGTTACACAGAACTACCAGGAGGATGTTCTTTTTTTCTGAGGGTTCTAATGTTCTTTTTGGTATTCCAGTCAGAATGGTTAGCTTTTAAGCTCCTGTTTTAGTTTCCTGTGCCTTCCTTTTGCCTCAGTTATATTTGGCCTCAGTTAAATCTTCTTGACAAATGTTACTATATTCTCAGCTTCACATTGAAGACCAAAATTCTAGCCCCTGCGGCCAAATTCATAAAGGTATATTTTCTCCTTTAGGTGATTGTCTTTCAGGAAAAACTCCTGGAACAGTAGGGGACTTTATTTCCCTCTGAACCGCCGCAAATTCCAACCCAGAGAGTTGCCTTCTGTCCCCTTCAAATTCTTTAAAGCAGGAATTTCATGAACCTCCCATGATCAGGCATTGCTGTGCCTCATACTATTTCTGAATATATGGCTGTGTTTTTCTAATATCCTTTTATTGCTGTTCTTTAACTCTCTCATCCATTATAGAAAATAAGCAGACCTATTATAAAAATGAAATTCATGTACCATCTTAAGGATTAAAGGTTTAATATTTTGTTTTATTTTGTTTTCCAGGATCGACAGACTAGCCAGCCTCTAAGACTATTTCTTGTTCATTCTTTTAATTATTGGTGGTTTCTTTTTGATCCATTATGTAATTCTTGCCTTAATTTAATTTTCCTGGCACCCAAGACCTGGGTTTGAATCCCTGCTCCACCATTTACTGTTTTATCTCCAGAAATTTATTTAAACTCCATAAATTCCAGTTTTTTATTACCACAAATGAAGCTACTAATAGTATTATTGTTAGGGCTAAATGTAAAACAGTAGAATGCTTCAAAGTAAATTTTTAATGTTAGCCATTTTTATTGCTTATGTAATTGGAGGCAGTTGTAGCAGTGAAGACTAGGCAGCTAAAGAGAAAGCAAGGGGGCCAACTCCAATTTTTACTTTTATGGCCATTGAAAACCTTATTCCCTGCTCCAGTAGGGAGAGGGAGTCCAAGATTCCTAGCTAGTTGTCTCACACGACTACAATAAGGAAAAAAGTATTTAGTCATCTGAACCAAATAGGTCAATGCTACCTTGAATCTACAATGTTGTAAGCACAGATTCTACCATTATAGCTACATATTCCTGGGAGTATCAACAAGTTAAATGAATAAGTTGTGAAGGGAAGTGTGGATGCAGTAGTTCCAGTTTCTTAGAAAAACTCATGTATTTCTTTCTTTTTCAATTGTCTTTCCTACAGAAAATGGTTGGCTTTCTGAATAATCATCAGAGCACATTCTCTTCTCTGCCCAAAGTGTTTAGTGAAAGTACATAGCAACCTGCTATGTCCTAATGTAGAATAAATGCAATAAATTTCTAGGTTTTCATTTTCTGGCAAAAAAAAAATCAATTAGTGAACCAAGTGGTCTGTTTCCTCTATCATGTTACAACCTCAAATATATTAGGAAGTTTCTGTATAATTTTGTATTCTTTATATTATCTGACGCTGTACTTAAAATTTATATTTGCTTACTAGGACTCCAGGGAAATACAATGTAAATCACAACCCAAAGTACTGTACAAAGATTTTCACATTTGACACGTCCAAATATTGAATAACAAATATTTTCATCGTGACTCGAATTCTAACATAAACATGTCCACATCTTTCCTTTGCTGCTAAATCATTTAAACAATTACAAATATTTGATGTGCCTACCTGTACACTTACCTTTTTCATAAAAATAATAACTAAAGAAAGAAAGAAGATACAAGGAAAGAGATGTGGCTCAAACGACTGGGCTCCTGTCTAACATATGAGAGGTCAAGGGTTCAATTCCTGGGGCCTCCTGGTGAAAGGCAAGCTGGCCCAAGTGGTGAGTTAGCCTGAGCAGAGAGGTGGCCTATGTGGACTGCAGGCCTGTGTGGAGTGCCGGCCCAGCAGGAGAGCTGACCTGCAAGGAGAGCTGGCACAGCAAGATGATGCAACAAAAAGACGCACAGAGGAGAGACAATAAGATACAGCAGACTAGGGAGCTGAGGTGGTGCAAGAGATTGAACGCCTCTCTCCCACTCTGGAAAGTCCCAGGATTAGTTCCTGCTGCCACCTTCCAGAGAAGACAAGCAGACACAGAAGAACACACAGAGAGCAGACAGCAAGCACAAAAACAAGGAGGCAGGGGGAAGAGAAATAAATAAATCTTAAAAAAAAAAAAAAAAAGATATAGTAAAGTATAAGAGATTAACAGCCTTAAACAAATTATTCTGCAAGTTAACTAGATATGATATAGACATATGAAATTTTGAGCTAAAATTAGAATTTAAAGAATATCTGAGAAATAGTGCAGAAAATCAAGTGAGAGGCAGGTTAGCCTCCAAGGTGAAAGGACTGATCCTTTTCCATAACTCAATTGAGGAAGAGGTTAAATCAGTTCAGAAAAATGGTCAGAAATCCAAGAAAAGAGATTTAAAAGAGGGGAGGGGTGGATTTAGTTGCCATTCAATTTAGTACATGAACTGAGAGAACGAAAATCACATTCTCTTTGATGGACATTCAGACATCAAAATATGATTTATTTGCACTACACATCACAAAAGTTCAGAGGTAAAATATAAAGGTGACAGTTATGACAAGTTTACCCAGGTGTGGGACTTTCTACCGAAGTTTAAAATCCCTCTTGTTGATGAGTTTGTATGTAAAGAAATTCACAGTGATTGATGGCTTTACTGTCAGAGCTAGGCTGAAATGGTTGCGGCTATCAGGAGGAGGTCAAAATAATGAAAACACCATATATTTCTAAAAGGTTTCCCAGGTTGGCACTTCCAGACGCATTATGAAACTTGAGTCTCTCAAAGGTTCTAAAGCAGGTGTGGCAGATATCATTATTTCAATTTTACAGAGAAGGAACTGAACCTAAGAGAGGATGTTGCCCAAGATGAAATAGCTCTGAGAGACAGACTAACAAGAAATCTTTGACTCAAAGTCAATTGTAAATAGCATCGCCCAGGACTCACTGAACCAGACTCTGAAAGGTATGGGGTCTGGGTGTCTGCCTTTTTAGTAAGCTCCCAATGTTATTCTAATTCACACCAAAGACTGAGACCTACTTCACTAGAAGTTCCTTCTAGCCCTATGATTTTACAATTCTGGTTATGACTAATACGACTAAATTTTAGCTGGTAGACCACACAGCTCCCTGACAAATTTCCTCCACCAAATATAGCAGAAGTTGACAGATGCCCAAAAGGCAGTGGTCTTTGTCAGTGCTCATCCTAAAAGCAGCTGGGCCCATGAGGCCATTGCCCCAGCTGTTTGTAGCTGGGCAGCAGGTGCTGGGTTGGCCAGATGTTCTGCAAGGCATGTCTGGCAGCTCTGCTTGCCCAGATCTCAAGTTTTTCCCTGGGTGGTCTTGTTTTTGTGGGTGGTCCAGCCCTACCTCCAGCCCTACCTTAATCTTGGCAAGTGCTCATTCCAAAACTGAAATACCCAGACTACAGCCTGCAGAAAGCACGTAGGTGGTTTATGTTTATAAATATGTATATATGCATTGGATGAGATGATCACTTAAAGTCCCTTCCAGTTTCAAATTCTATGAATATATATGTGAATATATTCATGTATAAATATGCAAAATATTATCATACAGGATTCTTAATTGTAGATGAGAGTTGGCATGGTCTGCTGCCTTTACTCTCTCTTTACCCTCTTCAGTTTTTCAAAATTAAACCTAATTTTAAGTATAGTACAAGAAAAGCAAAGCTTAAATACTACCAGACTAAAATAACTACACCTAACCAATGCCCAGAGAAAAGGAAGCTTTGTGCCAGTGCACTGTTCATGAGCAAAGTACATAAAAATTTGCACTAAAAAAATGCAATTAAAAAAAAAACTGAGGGATGAAGAGAATGTATCTTTTTACCAAATTGTAGGAAAATATTGTGGCTTTAAATTACTATTCTCATTTAGTTTTTTTTTTAATACCGATAGCAAAATAATTTATATGGTTACAAATATGCCATATTAAATTTGCAAAACTGCAACTAAGTTAGGTCTAAATTTTAAAGTGATGTTTTCAGTATATATGCTTCACATTTGGGTTATTTTCATAGTTCTTTTCTGATAGTAATGGTAAAGACGGAAACTCCACAATTTAATACCATCAGATAAAGTTTTGCTGAATAGATTTCTATTTCGAAATGAAATTTTAACAGTCTGATGACTTTATAGAATGGATGAGTTGTGAAGGTTTCCTAAGAAAAGCATGCAATCTTTAATACTCTGAGTCAATACAGTTTTAATCTACTTCACTGAAATCATGGTTGAATGAGGTTGGAAAACTGAATTTTTAGAGTTCTTGGTAATATACCATTTAATCTTCTTATACTGGGTGGCATTTAAAAATAATATCACCAATCTTTCAAGAAACAATAACCATATAAACCACAATTTCTAGAGTTACATAAAAGATGACAAAAGTACTTAATGATTCTATTAGAGGAGAATACCAGATCTATACACCAGCCTGTACCAAAATAAACATTTGGAACAAAAGGCCTAAAGTTGTAATATAATGAGCTATGGTTTCATCTGTAAAATGGGGAAATTTTACTTTAATATTTACTGAAGAAAGCAAGTGAGGTTTTATATACATTTATGTGTGTATATAAATTATACAATTATTTAAATTGCTGATAAATATCATTTTGACCAATTTAATAGCTTACTTCAAACATCTATAAAGCTATTACAGTAGTTAAAATAGGCATATAGATGACTTGTATATAAAAGGAGGAGGAAATTTGATGGTTGGTTATTTCATTTAATCAATAAGACTGGCAAACTGGTGGAAATAAATTAATGTGTAACCCTGAATTGCCCAGTGTCCACACTGAACTGATTAAGTGACAAGGCATGAACTTCACTCCATTTTGTGGGAATTAGAAGAGAATCCATTCTGGGGAAAATATGGCATAAGCGGCAGCATATCTCCATAGTCTTCTGTTTGATGCTCTAGGTCTTACCTTTTTCTCCCTGCAGGGCTGGACCCCAAGTCCCAAAAGATCTCAATTCCCTCATGCTTGCCCTATCCACTTTTTAAGTAGATTCCTGTACTGAGGAAATTATCAGAAACATACTCACCAGAAGTATAGAGGTGAATTAAAGTTTAAAACCTTGTCCTTACTAATATGTTTAATATTGTTGTTCTTGTTTAATCTTAAGAGGCATTGTATTAGACAGCCAAAGGGGTGCTGATGCAAAATACCAGAAATTGGTTGGTTTTTATAAAGGGTATTTATTTGGGGTAGGAGCTTACAGATATCAGGCCATAAAGCCTAAGTTACTTCCCTCACCAAAGTCTATTTCCACATGTTGGAGCAAGATGGCTGCCAACATCTGCCAGGGTTCAGACTTCCTGGGTTCCTCTGGGCTCAGCTCCTATTTTCTCCACAAGGTCAGCTGTAGACTATTAGGTGAACACTGTCTCACTCCCTAGGGTTTCTGCCCTAAGGAGCTGTCTCTATTCCTCTGTGTTCTTCTCCTGGCTTAGGTCCTTTCTTCCCAGGGCTTGCTTCTCTTTCCTCAGCATGCTGACTTCCTGGGGCTCCAGCTTAAGACTTCAACATCAAACTCCAACATCAAAACTCCAGTATAAGAAGCCCTCAACTCTGTCCTTTGCCAATGCCCTAATGACATGGCCCAATCAAAGCCCCAATCATAACTCAATCACACCCAGGTACAGACCAGATTACAAACATAATATTTATTTTTGGAATTCATAACCATATCAAACTGCTACAGGCATGAAAGCTTCCTGCTGAGGAAAAGCACTGACATTAAAATTTCACTCTATAGTGAAGGAGAAAAGAGATGGCGGTAGGGGGAATTTAGGAGACAGTCCCCTGCAGATGGCCGTACATGTACTGCACATGGCCCATCATTTAAGGCCATCCTCAGCGTACCAGTAGTCTTTATGAAGTATTCACAGTTTTCAAAATCCCACTTGCCTTCTTCACTAAGGACTTAGAAGACCAAAGCCTAGATTCATGTCCTAGTTTTGCTAGTTTCTTTCTAGTCAGGTAGACTTAGGCAATTAATTAAGGCAATTAACTCCACTGTGCCTCACTATTCTTACTTCTATAATGAGGAAGATAAAATGATAACAACAGGACCTAGCTCGTTGTGCTGTAATGAGTGTGAAATGTGTCAATATTTGTAAAGCATTCATAATATTACCTGGTACAAGTTAAGTGCTCATAATAAAAGCTATTCCTGTTCACAAAAATAGCTGCTTAAAAAGCAGGCTATTGGGGTCGTAGAAAAGTCTTGGTAATGCATGGTCATGATGGTATAACACAACATTGGGAATGGAATTAGCAGCACTGAATTGTGTATTTAAATGTGGTTAAAAGGGGAAATTTTAGATTGAATGTATAATAGAGTATTTTTTTAAATCATAGAATTGTATAATACAGTGAATCCTATTGTAAACTATGGACTATATTAAATAGGATAATTATAAAAAGATTGTTTCCTCACTTGTAACAAAGGTAACACATTAATGCAAAAGGTTAATAGGGAAAAATGTGAATGGGAGTAATTTCTTCATGATTTTTCTTCAAACCTACAACTTCTCTAATAAAACACATGCATACATTCTTATAGATATGTATAAAAAACAAAGAAGAAACATCTAAATTAATTTAATGCACTGAAAATAAAAGCAGACTACAACATACAGATAAACTGTTACAACTAACATATAATCATAACATAAAATTATGTATGTTAAATATGCCATGGACAATCTTAGAACAATCCTTGGAGAGGATATACTTGCAACAGAGGTAACTGAGCTTATACAGATCATTAATAAGCAAACATGAGAGAAAATTGAGCTAAAAGAGGTCTGATCCAAAAAGAAAAATAGGTGTTAATTAGTATATGAAAGATGTTCAGGCTCACTAATAATCATAATAATGGCCCTGAAAATTTTTTTAAAAATGAAATTCTATTATTCCATCAAATTGACAAACATCATAATTAAATGATAAGGATTAATGATTAACAAGGAATCAAACATCCTCAAACGTGTCATGTGAATGGAATCAAGAACATTTTGGAGAAAATTTGAAAGTAAGTATCAAAATTTAAAATATCCTTATCTATTAAACAAGAAATCCTATCTCTAGAAATCCCCACAAAAATGTTTAAAGAATAGTTTAAATCTGTAAAATACATGTGCATGTATATTCACCATAGTGTGCTTTTAATAAAGAACATTTAGAAATAAAGCAGAAGGTTATCAATATGAATTTAAGATACTATGCTACAATCATACTATGAAATATTAAGCAGCTGTTTTGTATATATATATCACCCATCACATACCTTAAATGCATTTTAAAAATTGCCGTTATATATCAAACTGTTAACTGTGGTTAGCTTTGGGTAACAGAAATTTTTAAAAGGGCAAGTATAAACTTTGACATTTTACCTTATACACTTAGTTTTTAATTTTATACCAAACATATATTCTTTTAAAAAAGGAGCACATTTTAAAGCAAAATCAGTGATTTTGTATTATCAATCAATAGCAAGATACAAAACAGGACACGCAGTTATCGTTTCAAAGAGCATAAAATTTCAGTCAAATAACTACCAAATATGGATATTTATCACCCCTAGATGGTGGGATTACAGATGATTTTCAGTTCCTCTTACTTAATAGGTCTTTTTATATCTTCCTAAGTGACTGAAATAAACATATTATTTTTATATTCACAAAAATCCTAATGTTCTTTTAAAACTTTGTCAACCCCATGATTGAAGACTTTATTTAGTAGGAGGCATATGGCTCTGAGGTAAGTCTAGAGAGAATGAAAACAAACTTCTTTGCTGAATTTCTGCTGTATGCATCCTTGGCCTCAGTTATTTAAAGAAACTAAAAGTATAGACTATTATAGCCAGCAACATAGCAATCTACCTATATGATATATTGAACTTGAATTTTTGTGACAAGATGTTGAAATAAATCTATCCATCATCACATGGACATTAGGATTTAGAAAATGTGTTATAATAAAGCTTCCACAAGCCTAATAAAAGAAATATTTTGAAAATAATTTTTAATAATCATATTAAATAATTTTAACTATAATGTTTCATCCAGGGTATTATGTGTCTTTTAAAATGCCACCAAGACTTTTGTTCTTTTAAAAAATATTAGTCTTTAAAATTATGTAGTTTTTTAACTTTCAGATTTCTTTATAGATTTTTTTTCTATTGCATTTGGCGAGAAAACTCTGAAATTATGTCAGAATTGTAGCTTTTGGAGGTAAAGGCTCAAATGACCAAATGGATCAAATCAAATTTAATTCAATGTGATTTTAAAGAGGCCAAGATACTAAATTTTAAGAATTGGTGTTTATTCTGGGAATGCTAACTAAATATTTTGAACAAAATTCTAAGGAAGCAGTCTTTTTCCCTGGTGTGGCTTTGTTACATTTGGCAGAATTTTTTCAAATCATATTCCAACATCACATTCAATTTAATGAATTTATCCAAGAATTATACCAAAATGACATGGGTGGTAATAGTACTTCTTATTAAAATTAATAATTCATAAATGGACTGCTTTCAATTATCCATACAGCATGAGTATTTGAAATTTAGAGAGAAATAAAAACTTTATTTTAATTAATTGTTTGGAGAATATGAAGTTTTTCCTAACTTTAAAACAAGCAGTGCAATTTACTGATGCACGTTTTATTTTATTGTCATGGCATCCACATTCGAGAAGAAAAAATGAGAAAGGTAGTAGGTAAACCACCATTTAAAAGGGGGATATTGGCAATAGCACAGTCATAATTTCAAGGACTCCCCACACATTCAGCGTAAAGAAAAATCTCCAACTATGAAAATAAAATTAGTATAGAATGAGTCTCTGGGATTCTTTGTTCTCTTTATGTGTTCTTGACATTGAAGGTATTAATTATTATGAGAGTCCAAATCCCTAACCAAAATAGAAAAATGATTATGTTCTGCCTTGAAGAAGGGACTCTCATTAATTCATGATCTCTGGAAGAGGCAAACTGTTTCTTTCCCCAGAAGAACTGGTTCTCTTCTTTCTCACACTAATTTATGACACTGGAAGGAAAATTTGTAAATAAATGAAAAAATTAAATAAAGTGGAGTCGTCATTTCTTTTTGAGACCAGACAGAAAGTATGTGTACGAGACAGAAGAGAAAAGGGTTGGAGCCTAAAGTGTAGGTTATTTCCTTCAATCTACTAGTAAAATGAAGCTCTTTCCTTTATTTCCTACTCAACAGCAGTTTTCCCCAACTTTATTGTGCATCAGAAATACCTATTTACCTTGCTAAAGTACAGACCCTAATTCTGATCCTGGATGATACCAATGCTACTGATCTGGGGACTCCACTTTTAATAACAATATCTTACCATATACTTGACAACTATTATGGAATCCAAAGCATACCTCTTATTTCTTCATAAGGTTGAGTCCTCTTATGCTGTTGATTTTTTCTTGCAATGCTTCCAATATTTTGGTTTTTGCTTTAGTATCCATATGTTCCACTTATGTTAATAGTTAATCTAAGAATCCCTGATGGTTAAATTTCCTCATAATCTTTTTTTATTCTTCTTTATTTTCTTTTAAATGTTACATTAAAAAAATATGAGGTCCCCAAATACCCCCCACCCCACTCACCCCACCCCTCCCATATCAACAACCTCTTCCATCATCGAGGCACATCCACTGCACCTGGCGAATACATTCAGGAGCACTGCTGCACCACATGGACAGTGGTCCACATTGCAGTCCACACTCTCCCCCAGTCCACCCAGTGGTCCATGGCAGGACACATAACGTCCAGCATCCATCCCTGCAGCACCACCCAGGACAACTCCAAATCCTGAAAATGCCCCCACGCCATATCTCTTCTTCTGTCTCCCTACCATCAGCAGCCACCCTGGCCGTCCTCTGCACATCACTATTACAATTTCTTCCCTTACTAATCACAATAGTTCCCCAGCAGAACACCAGTAAGTTCACTCTTTTGGTATATAAAATGGTTAATAGTTGTGAAAAACTCCAAGTAGCTGTTCAGGCTGAGGAATTCTTGGGCATTATCTGCATAAAAGAGTTGCACTGTAATTAAGGTACATGGATGGCCTCTAAATTTCAATGCAATTGTCCTAGGGGAGGCTCAGTAGAAACAGAGCCTTCCTTCTGACATTTCTAAGAGCCATATGATTATAAAAACTATGTCTAGCATTTGAGAAACAGTATAAAGTTTCCTTCTTCATGGTAGCATTTCAAGGGCCAACATACTTGGGGTGAGACAACTTGACTAAAATTCTGACCATTCTTTTTTTTTTTAAAGATTTATTTATTTATTTAATCCCCCCCCCCCCCCCCCCCCGTTTGTCTGTTCTCTGTGTCTATTTGCTGCGTCTTGTTTCTTTGTCCGCTTCTGTTGTCGTCAGCGGCACGGGAAGTGTGGGCGGCGCCATTCCTGGGCAGGCTGCACTTTCTTTCGCGCTGGGCAGCTCTCCTTATGGGTGCACTCCTTGCGCGTGGGGCTCCCCTATGCGGGGGACACCCCTGCGTGGGGCAGCACTCCTTGCGTGCATCAGCACTGCGCATGGGCCAGCTCCACACGGGTCAAGGAGGCCCGGGGTTTGAACCGCGGACCTCCCATGTGATAGATGGACGCCCTAACCACTGGGCCAAGTCCGTTTCCCATGACCATTCTTGACTATAAATAATTTCCCCCATCTCTGAAATTAGAATAATAAAATATGTAACCCAAAACTTTGCAAGAAATTAGTAAAATACTCACTATTAAAATTACTGAAATGGACACTTACTGTGTTAAAAAATAAAACAATAGGAATGTATTACCCAATTTATACCTAAGATATTAATTTATATTTTGACCCCAAACATCTCTCAAAACATATCAATAATGATTCAATGATCATTTGTCTTTTAAACTTTAGAAGCATTGCCAGCTGACCAACTTGCACAATCTTAGAAAAAAACATAATTTTAAAAAATTTAATGAAATCTTACAATTTTAGGAAATGAAATTTCATGATCAAATATTACATTAAGTCTAAATTACTTTAGCCTTCAAACAGGTTGGAAAATTTTTAGACAGTGAAGTACAAAATTGTTATTATATTATTTCATTTCTTTTGAAAATTATTTCGTATTTGGTTTTAAAAGTTTTACAACATCCTTTTTGGTTCAGTAACTAATTTGATTGAGAAGGGGCTATCTTCTTAATTAAGGAAAATGTTATAATATTGGATTATGGCATGAATGGCAGACACAAGGACATCTATTTGAAGGATTTGAATACTTGGTATGATGTTCTTTTCAGTAGTAACAACAAATAAGAACACCAAAAGTAAATTAAAGAGATTAAATCTTATTTTAAATCTGTTCTTAAAAAAATAGGTTTGGTCAACCCCTACTCTACAGAGTTTCTACAAAATAAAGTAACATTCATTCAAATCTACACTTTTTAATTTATATATTTATACTGTATAATCCATACAATCCCCAAAAGTGTTTTGTGAAGCTTTACTCATGCAATGTAAATGTAGGAGAAAATTAAAGAAGGGTTTAGCAAATACAGCAAAAATCATCTAGACTAATATCATAACCTAGACCAAAAAATGAGGAAAAACTTTTGAAGAAGCTTTCTGGTGAGAATTTAAAACATTGACATCGAATAATATAGTAATCAAATGCATAAAGCTCAAAAGCATTTTTACCAAGTAGGCAGAAGTATATGACAGTCAAGACAAGGAGTAAGAAAGCAGGATAATGACAGAGTTTAGAAGGCCATAAGAAACTCAACTCTTACCTCCTTTAAGCTTTCCTTCCCAGGTATGGACTGTCCCAGCTGGTCTTTTGGCAGTAATTGTGTAATGGTTCAAGCTTAATGCTGATGGTGAAAGCTCGAAATACAGATGTTCTATATTACTAATTAAAGGACGATCCATATGCTTTGGATCTCTGAAGTCTGAACTTTTAGATACTGCATCTATTTTTGCTGAAGGCATTTATATAGCAGCTAATGGTAGCCTGATATGAAAAATTTCAAGGGCTAATTTAAGCATGATTTCCTTTATAGGGTAAAGCTTTGTGCACCCATAATAATATACAGTAAGGGGCAGAGCTCAGGCAGTTAACTGCCAAAAAGACTAAATTTTCTTTAAATGGCACTTTTATATCTAAGTATCTCAACCAGCATTCAACTGAGTCCACTCACCCTCTTTTCCTTCCATAGTAGGACTAACCAGTGTTCCAGGGCCTTTCACATGGCAGAGATGACTTTATCCTGAAAATACTAATACTAGGCTTTTATCATCATCTTTGTTGATCATAAAACAGCTGTGAAGCATTTAAGGAAAGCCTAGTTTAGGATAGACACCATCCAGAAGAGTTAACGAAAAGGGCATTCTCAAATAATTGAAGGAATTGGCTTTCCAAATTGGTTTATTTAGTGTCATCCATTGGATATTTGAGAACCTGTGCCCAAAACTGATGTTGGTGTTAACATAATTAATATTAAACTGTTCCTTCTGGAAATATTTAAGCAACAGGATCATTTGCTTTTTGAAGCTATTTCTGGCTGCCAATAGTAAAATTATATCGTAATAGGATACTTATTTTCTCTTGCTTCTGGCAGGAGGGCGTGCTTTAAGTTCATCTAAATGAGTTTAAATATAAGGTCAAAAATTAAGTGAAAAGCAGAGAGTCCTAGACACACTTGTTTTATGCCACTGAGACATGAAGTTGTATCTCATGAAAATATTTCTGTATAGTCTAATTGTTACACTGGTGTTTTAGTCCATAAGCTCAGGCATCATGGCTTAAGGGGGGAAAAGAAAGTAAAGAAAGAACATGCAGGAAACATTGGTAATTGAAAGCTTATTGAGGGCAGGACCTTTGCTTTTTTGTGTATTTTTTTTTTTTCACTTTTTTCACGCTGGTGCAGGAGTTCTTAACAAATGGTCCATGAACTGGAATTGAAATTCAAAAAAACATTCTTGTGGGGACATGTTGGTGCAGGTGTTATATATTTATTAAATAATACATAATATAGTGTGGACTTAGTAAGGAGTCCATGTTTTTCACTTGACTGGCAAAGTGGTGTGTGGAACAAAAAAGGTTAAGAACCCCTGCCCTAGTGGAACAAAGCATCCAGCTTGATGCTTAACAGTTTTAATATCACTTCTGTTCTACCACCCAGTATAAAATGAGATGCAAGATTCATCCATTAATTAGTCTTTGAGAATCTTGTCTTATAAAATTCTTCTTACACAGCTGAGTGCGTACCCAGGAATTCATCTAAATGTACATAGAAGTTTATGAATTCACATAGGGAGTTAGAATCAGTTCCAGTGCTGTAAGAAAGAGACATGTAAGAAAGCATGTTGTGATTTTTGTTTTCATTTTAATGCCCTAAATCTCAACCACTGACTTTTGGAACCTAAATCACCAAATATACCAGAATGTGATATCATAATGCTATTATGCTTTCTTAAGATATCCAACTTATTATGACATGAGCCCCCACAGCTTATTAGGTGTAATTAGCTCCCCTAAATGAGCCTTTCAAAAGATTTGAACATGGGGATGGGAGGGAGGTGAAGGGAGAACTAATATTTAGGTGCTCTGGAGCAAATCACTCAGTTTCTTTTTCACTGACTTACTGTCTTGCTAACCTGCCAGTGACGGTTGCTTTGTTGGACTCAACTCTTTTGTTTGCTTGTTGAAGACACCTGCATAACAGCCATGTGGAAGGTCATTGTTTACCCATTCCACTCAGCACAAGCGAGGGCATGTTGTGACTTTTAGAAAGTCCATTCTTGAAGGGCTGGAAATAACAGAAGCATAAAATAATTACTGTTCTCACCGAAAGTGCTACGCTGGAGCCCACGATCTTAGCATGGACACCTGGCCATTGAAGGGGCTCAGTTTGGTGGAGCCAGTTCAGCACCATGAAAGGGAAGCACCATGACATCTTCATATATTGTTGCCTGGGTCCAATGAGTCCCCAGATTCAGAACGAGGAAAACCACTCTTTCTTTCCCCAGTTCCAAAGTAGGATATATAAGCAGTTTTTCAGAGGAAACCTTAGCTCCTAACTACAAAAATGCTGTGTGATACACAAGGCCTGGACAAGAGAAACACAATAGTTCACTCGTGAGGTTATTAGATTTAAATAATACCACATGTGTAGAAACAGCAGTGTGTTCTTACCAGTGTCAGTTATAACTAACTGATATAAATAATTGAATAGATAAATGTGAGAGATGAGACTGCTCTTCCTTTCAGTAGAATTCTAATTAATAATTGTAGAAGGAATGATGGAAATAGAAAAATCATCCTTTGGCAAACAACACATAATTATTGCAGGCAAGAACCATCAGTGCAGGCTAAATTAGTGGGCAGAAAATATGCTGAGAAAGAATATTTGCAGAGTCTCAAAGTCTCTTTCCACAAGACACTTATGGATTCCAGAAGGTAAAATGGTAATATTTCCTTAGAGAAATCTGGCAGACACCACTTTAAGCTAGTGACCAAAGTTAACATCATTAGTAATAGGACATACAGGCTTTGTGCACCTCCTGTTATGACACAGTGAGATGGACAAAACATCTCTTTTGTGGTAGTGTTGTTAACAATGCATCACTTTAGTCTAACCATGGGAAAATATCAGCCAAACCTAAACTGAGGGATATTCTACAAAATAATTGGCCAGTACTCTTTAAAAACTGTCAAAGTCATGACAAATGAAGAAAGATTGTGCAACTGCCCGAGGCTGGAGGAAACTCAGACATAAGTAATTGCAATGTGGGACCTAGGAATCAGTGGAGCACAGGATCTTTAGATTCTGGACACCCCTGCCCCCACCCCCGAAAAGGCATCAGTGGGACAATTTCAATTTTTGAAATGTGAATGGCATCTACAGATTGGTTAATAGTATCCAATGTTAATTTCCTGATTTCAATAATGAACCATGGTAATATAAGATGTTAACATCTTGATAGGTGGGTAAACAAAAAATATGAACTCTATATATTTTTGCAGCTTTGTAAGTCTAAAATTATTTCAAAACTATGAAGTTGAAAAATAAATGTCTTTACTTTTTTCTCCTGTTGATTCCTCCCTTAATTTGAAACTAAATTATAAACTTTCCTACCATGTAGCCAATTAATGAATGATAACAGAATAAAGGGGTTGGTGAGTCAGGATTGAAACATGCTATGCTTGAAAAATGTCAAAAGTGTCCTGCCTTATGAATGTTTCTGTCCATTCTGATTAAAATTAAAGACATTTACATTTTTCCAGCAAAACCCAGCAGCTAATTTGATTGCTGCCTCTTTCCAAGCCTGAAATGTTTAATGACTTACATCTTAGCAGTCAAATGCAGGCAAATATCACTAAGAGGAAGTGCATATGTAGTAAACCTTCAGCTGTATCTGTCATAAGTCTGCCTTACAGTAGCCTGTGGCTCTTAATACTGTTATTACCCTCCTTAAAATGAAAGCATTGTTACCAAATATATTGACAGGTAATGTAATTTTAATCTTTTCTTTTCCTGGTGGGCCAGAACTGTTAGCACATGCTCAGGGAATAATTTGCTTCTCATATTCTCTAAAGTAGGATTCATAAGAATGCAAAGCATTTGAGTTGTTTTTTAAAAAATATTATTAACCATTTAGCAATCTTTATTTCTAATCAAACAAGCCAAGTTTCTTGTAATTGAAGAATGTTCTACACTTTGTACTCAGTGTTTTTCTTCACAGATTTACAGCAAACCTGATAAACATATTCATAAATATCCTGAAACTTTTCCTATAATCTAAGCACAATGATGTATTTCCTGAAATTCCCTCTCTAAACTCATCATCAGTAAAAATACTAATTAATGTTCAGAATAGAAGCCAACTATTTTTAAATACGCAGATTTTTTTCCTTTAGTCCTGTTTTTTATTTTATTTTTTTAAAGATTTATTTTATTTTTATTTATTTCTCTCCCCTTCCCCCACCCCTATCCTCCATTTTCTGCTCTCTGTGTCCATTTGCTGTGTGTTCTTCCGCATCTGCCTGCATTATCAGGCGGCACCGGGAAACTGTCTCTTTGTTGTTGTTTTTGTGTCATCTTGCTGCGTCAGCTCTCCCTGTGTGCAGCACCACTCCTGGATGGGCTGCACTTTTTTCACACAGGGTGGCTCTCCTTGTGGGGCTCACTCCTTGTGTTTGGGGCATTCCTCCATGGGGGTGATCCTGCATGGCATGGCACTCCCTGTGCGTGGCAGCGCTGTGCATGAGCCAGTTTACCACATGGGTCAGGAGGTATCAAACCCTGGACCTCCTAAATGGTAGGCAGTTGCTCTATCAATTGAGCCTTGTCTGCTTCCCTGGTCCTGTATTTTAAAATACTGAATGTTTCCAAACACAGAAATATTTTGCGTCATTTTTCCACATGTTAATGTTCTAAAGGACAATGGACTCATATATGTATAAAAAAATTTTAGTACAAAAGCATATAATTATAGTAAATTAAATCCTTTATTTTATGAATTAGATATTAGAATACTTCATTGCTTTCCAAAGGTGACAAATGTGTCTTTTTCAATCCAGGAAAATATTAGATACATTTAAAGTAAAATCTTATTATTTAAAAAGTTAACATTTGCATTTCAGCCACTTGAGGGAAATCTGAGGATGAAGACCATAGCATATGCTGTAATTTTACTAAAGCACACATCTGAATCTCAGGAAATCACAGGCTAGTGGAATGGAGCAGGTCACTGAATCAGGTGAAAGCCTAGTTCACCAGCACCTACAGTCTTAGTTACTCTTAACCTTGTCCAAACTTTCATTGTTGTTTAAAAATGGACTTAACAGAAATTTACATGTTAATTTGATGATCAAAGAGAAGAAAGCATGAAAAACTCCAAGGCCATGATTGTCCTTCCTGAGAAAGTATACATTTTGAATAAAACAAAAAGAAAAATTATCTATCTTTAAGGATGGTTAGTCCTTTACTGTCGTTTATGGGAGAGTTATATACTACTGTAGCATTTTTCAGTTGGGAAGTTACAAAGATTGAACTGCTCTTGCAAAAATCCAATAATAGGTTACAACCTGAATCTAATTCATTTTGTTTCCACTCCTGTTCTCCTGGTGTTGAAGTATTATATAACCTATTAAAAGATAAATTGCTTTACAGAAAAATATATATTTAAGATGGTTATTGTAGCTGAGTATGTAGACAGCTATTAAATATGCCAAACACATCACTTTCTAGGGAAATTATCAGATGTACTGTTTTCAATTTACCTCTTTGAAATACCATGTGTGAATAATCCCCAAACCAAGAACAAATTGAAAACAGGAATTTATGTCTGTCCATTCTGTGAAAATACAGATATCCATGTGGTATGGAAATTATTGTGGCATTTAGTTTTCTCAGCCACTACATTAAACAAGAAGAGTTTAATATGGGATATTCAAATTGCCCTGGATTTCTTTCTCCAGCAGCATAGCTGGCTGAACCTTTCTTATGGCAGCTTTCCTAAATATCATCTGACTTGTTAGGAAACTAAGCATGTTCTAATGAACTAAAGCAGAAAACAGCTAAATCTAGAGGTAAATTTTTATGTCCCCAGGTATATGGAAATTATTTTCGCACTAATTCTCCATCTTCATTCACCTTGACCAACATAGATGCTCTGGGTTAAACTACCATCTTATTTGTATTCATTTAACTTGACAGAGTAGACCATCAACACAAATATTAAAGTGTACTCACCCAAAGTTGGCCTGGTTGCAATCATGTGGTAAGAGACACAATGTATAAGGCAATGAACATTGACATTCTCATCAATTATAAGATCTTGACCACAATTATTCTAACAGGATTCAGCTTCAATTGTTTTTACCTCCCAAGAAGTTAAACTGTTCATATATCATATACTTATATAGCAAGTCCATAAAATTTTTCAAAATCTTCTTGAATAGAGAGTAATTTTAGGATAATTTATAGCTACTGCAGTGATTTCTCTTCTACTTGTTCTCCTATCTGACAGCATTCCAATACTAGGATACCAAACAATCAAGAAAGTTGAATTATTTTGCCAGTGCTCATCATTTTCTTTTCCTGAGATTTTATTATTTATAATATTCATATTATTTGGCACTATAATTCACTCACTTTTCATACAGTATTCATACGAAAAGTACAGAATTCCAATGAATGAATTAGGGGTAGAGGAAGAGGATCGAGGTGGGATCAAGGGAAATTCTAAATTTTCCAGTCATACTAGATGGATGATAACCTCCTTAATCAAGATTGAGAATGAGTATGTTTTGGACAAAGAAAACTATATTGGTTTTAGAAATGTCATGGTTGAATTGTTGCAGCAATCTAAATGTAAGTATCCAGAAGGTAAATGTAAAAGCACAGCTGGAGTTCAGAAAAAAAAGGAGGGAAGAAAGATCCAAAAGAATAAGCATATCACAATTATTAAAGATACAGGCCATAATTAAAGTCCTGGAGATGCATGCATCTACTAGAATTTATGCCAGTACATTTCAAGAACTCTTCTTCTGAAACATAAATTCACTAACAGAATTATCCTCCCACAGAATTTTCCTCTCCAGAGGCCCCAAACAGCAGAATTGTGTTTGGTACTGCATAAACCCTCTCTCTTTGCATATTCAAAATACTTAACTCCTATAATTTCTTATTCATTCGTAGTGCTTTTGTGCCTCATTCACCCATGCACCTTACCACTCTCTCCAATATGCGCTTGCCAAATCCTACTCCACAATTTCTCACAGGACACTTCCCTAAGGAAGTCATTCCAGAACATCCTAACCAGGTGGATCAAAATTACCACATTCTCCATTTGAGCCTTGTTTTCTTCACCTGTAAAATGGCAATAATAGAATACCAACCTCATGGGATCATTGTGGTGATTAAACAAATTAGTACATTAAAGGGCTTAAAGTGTTTAGAATAGTGGCCATTGCATACTAAATGCTCAATACAGTTTAGCAATTTGTTTTGGAGACAGCATCTCTGTGGTTAGCATGTGGGCTCTGGAGTCAAATAGAATAAATATGAATCTATCTTGGCCCCTTAATAGCTGTAGTATTTAGGGCAAGTTATTTATATCTCTCTAACTTAATTTTCCATGTATAATATGGTTAACACCATGAAGATTCATGAAATCTACTGGAATCTTATGCCACTGACTTGTATTCAATACTTCCAAAAACAACCTTTCCTTGGGGATATAGTTTTGATTAGTGGTACCCAAGTAATTCATGTAGAAGGTTTAGAACAATGCCTGGCAGGTAAAAAAAAATCAATAAATTTTATTTATTTTTCTTATTATTGCCATTATTATTGCTAATAATATTTCGACTTTGATTTTAGTTATTTACTTAAATTTTTTATCTCAAAAATCTTAAAAAGTATTCAGGAGAAAAACAACCTATCCATCTTTATATCCCATGAATTATCTTTTATCATTCCTTGCATTAGTTACCTATTCAACAAATATTTATCACTTTTAAGAGAGAAAATGATTCTTTTAAGATTCTGTAACTCTAGATGTAAAAGTAAAAACAGCTTGGTTTACAACAGTGGAGAAAATTCATCCTGACCATGAATTTTATAGGATAGAAAAGAATTGAAGAAATTATTTTGTTCATTCACATTTCATTTTTTAAAAAAGCTCCTTTTCAGTTTTAAATTAACTAGAGAAAAATGAGGAACCCAAAATATATTTATTACATGAAACTAAGATTCTGGCACAGCATCTGCCAATTTTCAAGCAATTGGGGGGCAATAAAGAGATAACTGACATTTTGGACATAGAATTGAAAGAACTTGTTATTGAATTATATTTGAGAGATGTAAGAAAAGGAGTAATGCCATGTTTCTGACCTAAATAATTAACTGGATGGATGGTGATAAGTCTATCAACATCCCAAAATCTTGCCACATATTAATTTGAGTAATATATGGAAAATGTCTTTCAGATAACATTTTCTATTTACCACAGAAATTATAATTGCATTTTTTGTATGTCAACAGAAAAGCTATATGCCAACATCATCATAATAACTAATAATTATTGAAACTGATTCCACATTTTTTAGCACATTCTCCAGGGACCCTCTAATTTTCTTCTGTAGTTAGACTAAAAGCTTCCTAGGCCACTTTCACCATTGCCAATTCCAACATAGTTGGGATTTTCTTCACTGTCACTGTTTCTTGCATTCTGGATATTTCTTTTCCTTGATTTTTCCTTTCCTTCACTGGAATTCATTCTTAAATGTTAAGGATGTATATTTTATGGAGCTATCTTTATTTCACTCCCATAGGTGATGAATTATTTATATGGTAAATCTCTTTCCCTTCCTCCTCCCTCTCTCGCTCACACACACACTTAAAATTTATTCCATTGTTATAACCAATGCTGCTGATGAGTGAAGAGCTGTCTGATGCCACTCTTATACTTGCTGCTTTTGGAAAGGTAAACTACTTTTTTTTCTCTCTGAAAACTTACAGAATTTTCTCTTTGTATCAATGGCTCTGTTATTATATTAGATAAACTCTTTCACAGAAAAATCTGAATATTTTAGCCTAAGCAAATACTGTCCTGTTTGTTCTTAAATGATCCTACCATGTTACTCTTTCTATTCTCTTCTCATCTTCATATTAGATAAAATTTGATGTTTCTCAATTCCTTTTCCATGTGAGTTTACTTTTTAGTTGTTATTTTCTATCTTTAAGTTTATCTTCTATGACAGTAGCTATTACTGTGTAACAACCACTCCAAACTAAGTGGCTTAATAATTATTTATTATTGCTCATAAGTCTATGGGTTGGCTTGGCTGTGTTCACAAATATTTCTGTTGTTAGCTGTGGCTAATTCCAGGATTCTGAAGAAAGTGTACAAGATAAATCTAGAGCTGTCATATACCAGATGGCAAGGAAACTATTAGAACAGCTAGTATTATGTTAAAAGAACCCAGGAGCCAAGGTGAAGAGGCTCCCATTGGCCAAGATAAGACAATGTGAATATTATTAAAGACAATAACTGCAGTGCATCAAAATACATCAAAGATTGTTGTAGTTTGCCAAAAGCTGCTGGGAGCAATATACCAGAAATGGGTTGACTTTTACAATGGGAATTTATTAGGTTGAAAGCATACAGTTCTGAGACTGTGAAAATGTCCAAATCAAGGCATCATCAGAGGTGCTGTCTCACTGAAGGTCTGCTACTGGTGATCCTGAACTCCTGCCATGCAGGACACAATGGCAGTCCTGCCTGTCTCTACCTTCTCTCTACCTTCTCTACCTTCTCCTCCGGGCTCATTTTCTCCCTGAGCTCAACCATGGGTGAACAGGCATATTCTCACCTCTCCCTTCTCCCCCAGGCCTCTCTCTCAGCCCCTTAGGAGCCCCTTTCTGAGCCTCTGTGCTCCACTGATTCCAGCTCTAGCCTTTGAGATCTCTCTCAACCTCTTGGTGTTTCTCTGTCTCTGTTGCTTTTTTCTGTGTATTTGCTGCTTTCAATCCTGCATTTATAAAGGACTCCAGCAAAAGGACCAAGACCTACCCTGGATCACCCTCACTAAAATAATCCAGTCAAGGGCTCCTGAACTGAATCCAACCAAATTAAGGGAACCCACACCACAAAATGGATTAGCTTTGAGAATACAATCTTTTCTGTGAACCATGAAAAGCTTCAAACTGTCACAAAGATGTTTAAATTCACGAGTACCTAATGATACCCAAACAAAACAAAAACATAAAGATAAATAAATAAACCTAATTTATTACCTTTGAAAGCTATTAGGGAAAAAAATTCTTTGATCACAGGAAAATAAAAATAAAGTATCAAGCATTTATCCTGTCTATCTTATACAAACTATGTCTCCATGTAACAAAATACTAGATAAAGAGAAGTTTCTTTTCAGAGAAGTATTCCAACAAAAATTCAAGAAATGGTGAAATTGGAATGTCACCATTTTTTAACTCCCAATGAATCCAATGGTTCATTATAATCAGCTAATGACTCAAATGAATCTAATGATTGAAGTAATAAATATTATTGGTTCTTAACATCATAAAAAGACAGACATACAGACTATGAAATCAGCTTACCAATTAAATCTATATAAGTCAATACCAATTTACAGAAAATACAGAGGAACATGGTAAAATACACCAGATTATGGAAAACTCTCCAAACAAATGATCCACTTTCTTTAACAAACAAATTGCAAGGAAAATAGACAAAGAGAAGAAGGGTGAATTTAACTACGACATTTAGGAATGCATACTTGATGATAAAATTATAAAGAAATTAAGTGTTTGCCATAAAAGTTTCTCTTAAAGAAGGGAGGAGCTGTGCTTATAAGGAAAGACAGAATGGAATTCTTTGTTCGTCTGCAGGAATATATCCTACCTGGTGAGTGGTAGCTATAAAAGTGCTTAAATTATGGCAATTAATTAAGCTAATTTGTGTTTATGTGTTTGTGTTTTTGTTTGTCTTTGTTGTATTAAGTACAATAAATAAAATAATTTTTATTTGTGGGTAGATGGCATCTGATTAGGCAGACAAGGCTTAGCTCTCTCACAGAAACAATGGAGAAAGAGCCAAAATCTGCCCCAGGGACCTGCTTTGGGGGTCAGCAGACCAAGATGGTGCTTGACAACTCCCAGGAGGGTGAGAGACAGAGAGATGAAGAACCTGAAACAACAAACTGTAAGTTACTACACCTCCTGGCCACTGGGAAGGGCTCTTTTCCTGCACCCCCAAGATATTAAGTGGGGGTTAAAGCCTCTGGCTCATTGCAGCTGAATAAGAGGGAAGCAGATGTCTTCCTCCCTATAAGCTGTTATAAGGAAAAAGGGAGAGAGAGTTGAAGGGCTTTTCTTCAGTGGATTCAGGGCAGTGGAGTCACTTTGAATCTTGGCTCCAGCCAGACCTAAACAAATGAAACCTGAAAGAGATTCACCTCTGTGGAAAACTGTGCCAATTGGTGCCATCTGCTGTCCGATCTGGAAATTGATTTGACAAAAATTGCACTTGATCTCTCTGTTCTCTAATTTCTGGGAAAAAGTCTACACCCCATTAGTAAGTCCCTGGAATGTCTTTTTAAAATCAATTTTATTGATACATATTAATAAAGCATACAATTCCTCCAAGGTATACAATCAACCTGGCATGATTTTGATAACCCAAGCTGACCAATTTTAAAGACTTAGGATAAGTTGAACCAAATATCAAAGAGAAACTGTGAAAAATTCATAACAGGCAAAAGAGAAAAAAATAGGCTGTCAGAGTAAATGCATCAACATATTCAGATGCCTAGACATCAGCAAATAATTACAAGCCATACTAGGAAATAGGAAGACATGACCCAGCCAAAGGAACAAACCAAATATCCTAAAGAGAAAAAGGATTTAAGACAATTAACCAATGGTAATCACACAACTCTCCTAAATCAATTTAAAGAATTGAATGAAAATGTGACTGAAGAGATAAAGGATACTAAGGAGATACTAGGTGAGCATAAAAAACAATTTGAAAGTCTGCAAAGAAAAGTAACAGATCTTATGGAAATGACAGAAATTATGGATGAGATTAAAAATACATTAGAGGCATATAAGAGCAGATTTGAATTGCTCAGAGACAGAATTAGTGAATTTGAAGACAGAACATTTGAACTGGAAAAGATAGAACAGAAAGAGAAGAGAATGGAAAAAATGGAACAGGGCCTCGGGGAATTGAATGACAATGCAAAACACAAAAACATTCACATAGTCAATGTCCCAGAAGGAGAAGAAAATGGAAAAGGCACAGAAAGAATATTTGAGGAAATAATGACTGAAAATTTCCCTACCCTTATGAAAGACATAAGGATCGATACCTGAGAAGAACAACACAACTCAAACAGAATAAATCTGAATAGACCTAGCCTGTGACACCTACTTTTCAGAATGACAAATATCAGAGATAAAGAGGAGACTCAGAAAATAGCAAGAGAAAAGCATACAAGGGAACCTCAATAACATTAAGTGCTGACCTTTCATCAGAAACCCTGAAGGAGAGAAGAAAATGGTATGATGTATTTAAGGTACTGAAAGAGAAAAACTGACAGCCAAGAATTCTGTATCTAACAAAACTGTCCTTCAAAAATTCTGATCTGACAAAAAATTCTGTACCTATATTCAGACACAAAAAATTCTGTTTCTGACAAAACTGTCCTTCAGAAATGATGGGGAGTTCAAAGTCTTCACAGACAAAGAAAAATTGATAGAATATGTTACCAAAAAAACAAACAAACCCAGAATTACAAGAGATACTAAAGAGAATGCTGCAGCCTGAAAGGGAAAAAAAAAAAAAAAACAACAACTGTGAAAGACTTGGAGAAGAGTATAGAAATGAAGATCATTAGGATGGGTAAATTAAAGGGTAAAAAGACAGACAATCATATGATATGAAAACAGAAAGCCAAAGGTGAAAATGGATGAAGTAAGTAATGCCTTTACAGTAATAATATTAAATGTTAATCGCTTGAATTCCCAATTCAAAAGACATAGACTGATAGAATGGAAGAAAAATATGTGAGCAATCTATATGTTGTCTACAAGAGACTCACCTCAGACAAAAGGACACAACCAGGTTAAAATTGAAAGGCTGTACAAAGATATTCCATGCATATAGTAAACAAAAAAGAGCTGAAGTAGCAATACTAAATCAGACAAAATATTTTTAAATGCAGAACTGTTATAAAGAATGAAGAAAATCACTGTATATTAATAAAAGTGCAATTCAGCAAGAAGAAATAACTATACTAAATATTTATGCATGTAATCTGGGTGCACAAGATACATGAGGCACACACTTGTAAAGCTGAAGGGAAAAATAGATGTCTCTACAATAATAGTTGGAAACTTCAATACAGCACTTTCAGTATTTGATAGATTATCTGGACAGAAGATAAATAAAGAAACAGAGAACTTGAATAATATGATAAATGAACTAGACCTAATAGGCATCTATAGAGCATTGCACCCCCCAAAAAGCAAGATACACATTCTTTTCAAGGCTCATGAATCCTTCTCCAAAATAGACCAAATGTAGGGTCACAAGGTAAGTCTCAATAAATTTAAAAAGATTGAAATTATGTAAAACACTTTTTTCTGATCATAACTGAATGAAGCTAGAAACCAGTAATGGACAGAAAAGGGGAAAATCCATAAATACATGGAGATTAAACAACACAGTCTTAAATAATCCGTGAGTGAAAGAAGAAATTGCAAGAGAATTCAGCAAATATTCTGAAATGAATGAAAATAAGAACACAAAACATATCAAAACTTATGGGACACTGGAAAGTTAGGACTGAGAGGGACATCTACAGCCCTCAATACTTAACATTAAAAAAGAAGAAAGGAACTAAAATTGAAGACCTAACTGAACACCTGAAGGAACTAGAAAAATAAAAACACAGCAAACTCATCCCAAATCAAGCTGAAAAAAAAGAAACAGTAAAGATAAAATAAAAAATAGATGAAATCAAGAACAAAATAAAAACAATAGAGAGAATTGACACAAAATCAAAAATTGGTTCTTTGAGAAGATCTGCAAAATAGACAAAGCCTTAGCTAGACAACAAAGAAAAAAAAGAGGGAAGACACAATTAAATGAAATCAGAAATGAAAGAGGGCCATTACGATTGACCCCGCAGAAATAAGAGAGATCATAAGAGGACCTTATGAACAACTGTATGCCAAAAAAACTAAAAAATATAGATGAGATGGACTAATTCCTAGAAATGCACAAACCAGCTTCCCTGACCTTAGAAGAAATAGAAAACCTCAACAAACCAATCACAAGTGAATAAATTGAAATGATCATCAAACACCTCCCAAAGACAAAAATCCCAGAACCAGATGGCTTCACAGGTGACTTCCATCATCATTCAAAGACTACCTTATACCAACCTTGCTCAAGCTCTTCCAAAAAAATGAACATCAATTCCAAATGCAAATCAATTCCAAAAGGTACTTTTTTTACATTTTATTTTATTTTTAAAAAGCACTTTAAAGAATTATACAGCACAATCAAGTGGGTTTTAAGCCAGATGTGCAAGGGTAGTTCAACAGAAGAAAGTCAATTAATGTAATAAACCACATTGATAAACTGAAGAAAAATCACATGATCCTCTCAATGGATGGAGAAAAGGCATTAGACAAACTACAGCACCCCTTCTTGATAAAAACACTCCAAAAGATAGGAATAAAAGGAAGCTTTCTCAATATGGTACAGTGCATGTATGAAAAACCTACATCTGGGGAAATGGATTTGACTCAACTGATAGAGTATCCACCTACCACATCAGAGGTCCAGGGTTCAAACCCAGAGCCTCCCAACCTGTCTGATTAGCTGGCCCACACGCAGTGCTGATGCATGCAAGGAGTGCTGTGCCATGCAGGGGTGTCCCCCACATAGGGGAGCCCCACAAGCAAGTTGTGCACCCCTCAAGGATTGCCGCCAAGCACAAAAGAAAGTGCAGCCTGCCCAGGAGTGGCACTGCACACATGGACAGCTGACATAACAAGATGATGCAACAAAAAGAGACATAGATTCCTGGCACTGCTGACAAGAATGCAAGTGGACAAAGAACACACAGCAAATGGACACAGAAAGCAGACAATGGGGGTGGGGGAGGCAGGGAAGGGGAGAGAAATAAATAAAAAATAAATCTTAAAAAAAAAAACCCTACAGCTACCATTGTACTCAATGGTATAAGACTGAAAGCTTTCCTGCTGAGATCAGGAGCAAGACAAGGATGCCTACTGTCACCATTATTACTCAATACTGTGCTAGGAGTTCCAGCAAGAGCAATTAGGCTAGATGAAGAAATAAAAGTCATCCAAATAGGAGAAGAAGAAGTAACATTCACTATTCGCTGGTGACAAGTTCCTATATTTAGGAAATCCTGAAAAATCCACAACCAAACTCCTAGAATTAGTAGATGATTTCAGCAAAGTGGTGGGATACAAGAATAATAATGTTTCTGTATACCACTGATGTGCAATTTAAGGAGGAATTCTGAAAAAAAATTCCGAGTATAAAGCAATTAAAACAATCAAATATTTAGGAATCAAATTAACCAAGGACATAAAGGATCTGTATTCAGAAAACTACAAAACATTTCTAAAATAAACAAAGAAGGTTTAAATAAATAGGATATTCCATGTTCATGGACTTGAAGATCATTATGATGTCAATTTTTTTTTAAGATGTCAATTTGACGAATTTACAGATTCAACCCAATCCCAATAAAAATCCCAACAGCATTTTTTACAGAAATGAAAAAGCCAATAATAAAATTTATTTGGAAGAGTATGGGACCCCAAATAGCCAAAAATGTCTTTTTTTAAAAAAGAATGAAGTTGGAGAACTCTTACTTCCTGAACTTAAAAGCATACTACTTAGCTACCGTGGTAGAAACAGCATTGTACTGACATAAGGACAGACAAATTTACTAATGGAATTGAATTGTCAACTCAGAAATTGACCCTCAAATCTACAGTTAAGTGATTTTTAACAAGGCTGTTAAACCCACCCAGCTGGGCCAGAACAGTCCACTAAAAAAATGGTGCTGGGAGAAATTGATAGTCACATCCAAAAGAAAGAAAGAAGACCCCTATCTCACACCTTATACAAAAATTAATGCAAAATGGATCAAGGAAAGTAGACTTGGTTCAACAGATAGAGCATCCCCCTACCACATGGGAGGTCCATGGTTCAAATCCAGGGCCTCCTTGATCTGTGTGGAGCTGGCCCACGTGCAGGGCTGATGAGCGCAAGAAATGCCATGCCACACAGGGGTGTTCCCAGCATAGGGGAGCCCCATGCACAAGGAGTGCACTCTGTAAGGAGAGCCACCCAGTGCAAAAGAAAATTCAGCCTGCCCAGGAGTGACACAGCACACACGGAGAGATGACGCAGCAAGATGATGCAACAAAAAGAGACAGATTCCTGGTGCCGCTGACAGGAATAGAAGCAGACACAGAAGATCACAGTGAATGGACACAGAGAACAGACAACTGGGGCGGGAAGGGGGGAAAAGGGGAGAGAAATAAATTAAAAAATAAATCTTTAATTTAAAAAAATGGATTCAGGACCAAAACATAAAAGCAACAACTATAAAACTCCTATAAGAAAATATAGGAAATTATCTTCAAAGAACTTCTGGTAGGCAGTAGTTTCTTAAACCTTATATTCAAAACATAAACAACCAAAAAAAAAAAGTAGATAAATGGTACCTCCTCAAAATTAAACACTTTTGAACCTCAAAGGACTTTGTGAAAAGGGTGAAAAGATGGCTGACTCAATGGGAGAAAATATTTGGAAATCACATATCTGATGAGGGTTCAATATACATGATATATAAGGAGATCATACAACTCAACAATAAAAAGACTATCCGATTAAAGAATGGGTAAAAGACTTGAAAAGACAACTGTCCAAAGAAGAAATACAAATTGTGAAAAAATACATGAAAAAAAATGTTCAACATCATAAGCGGTTAGGGAAATGCAAATCAAAACTACAATGAGATATCATTTCACACCCATTAGACTAGCCATTATTAAAAACTCGGAAAATATAAATGTTGAAGAGGATGTGGAAAGATTGCAATGTTTATTCACTGTTGGTGGAAATGCAAAATGGTACACACTGTGGAGGACTGTTTGGCAGTTCCTAACAAAGCTGAATATAGACTTGCCATTGCTAGGGATATATCCAGAAGAACTAAGAGCAGATACATGAATAGGCATCTGCGCACTGATGTTCATAGCAGCCTTATTCACAATTGCCAAAAGTTGGAAACAACCCAGGTGCTTATCAACTTATGAATGGATAAACAAATTGTGGAGTATACACACAGCAGAATATCATGCAGCAGTAAGAAGAAAGTCATGAAGCATATAATATGAATGAACCTGGAGGGCATTATGTTGAGTGAAGCAAACCAGATACAAAAGGACAAATACTGTATGATTTCCCTATTATGAACTAAATATATGATGTGAAATATAAATATATTATGTGAAATATAAATAAATTATGTGAAATATGAATATGGGTAAAATTTCATATATAAGACTGCTTTTCTTTGAAGTTGAACAAACGTAGGCTAATACTATAAAATGTTAATATCAGACCAAAAAAACATACTAATTGAATGAGACTAAACACAGAGTACTATATACTGTATGTTTTCATTTCTATAAAAAGTAAATAAAAATCAATTTATAAAGGTGAAATTAGATTAATAGTTATGTAGGGCTGGGGAAGGAATGCTAAGGGGTGTGAAGTCTTTCTTTTTGGAAATGAAATTGTTCTAAAATTTTTGAGATGATGAATGCCTAATATTGTGATTATACTAAAAGTCATTGATTGTATATTTTGGATAGATCACATGGTATTTAAATATATCTCAATAAAACTGCTTAATAAACAAACAAACAATTGTGCAAGAATAGCCAGAAATAGCAACTATGTACAGCAGGGGAAACAGAGAGACTGAAAGGTGAGGAATTTTCATTTGTCTGTTTGATTTTTATTTTTATTATCAAAATAATGAAAATGCTCTAAAAATGATTAAAGTGATGAACACATGACTATGTGATTATACCAAATACCACTGATTGTACCTTTGGATGAATTGTATGCCTAATTAATATGTGTCAATAAAAAAGAAAGAAAAGGAAAAAGAATTATTAGAAACACATTCACTAAGGCTTCCACAGTTGGCTATAATGGAATAGCTTATAGCAGAACCACATTCCTTATTAAGAGCAACAAGAAAAGCATATTTTAAAAATCTGAGGCAGTCTGGATTTGGGGGTCCAGCTCCTGGAGAAAGGGAAATGTCATTGAGTTTAGTCCAATTTTCTGGACACTGCCTTTCCCTTGAGGTAATTGCCAATTAAGCCAGGAATTAAACAGCATAAAGTGGGAAAACCACAACTACTGGAATTGAAGTAATACACAGAAGTGTTAATAGTGTTAAGAAGTTAAAAGAAAAAAAAATCTCACTGGAAATTAGAAAATATTTTTAACTGGATGATAATATCAAAACTTGTAGGATGCAACTAAAGCAGGGTAAGGGAATTCAGTAGCTTTAAATGCTTATCTTAGAAATGAAGAAAGCCTACAAATCAGTGCAATCCAGAGCTAAGCCCTGAAGATCTGGACAAATTAGACCTGTCTTCAAAGAACTGATTGTCTGGCAATTGTCCTCAGCATCTTGCCAAGATAGTTCTTTGGAGGCTGATCTTTACAGGATACAAAGCCTAAGTATAAAGATCCATTTTCATTTAATGGAGATAATTTTTCTGGTTATATAGGATATTTAAGAAAAAGTTGTCTTAGTAAACAAGTGGACAAGAAATATTTCCCAGTCTTTTTCCATAATTTGTGCCGGTTGGAATCTCACATCTTTTACATTCACCCATTTTTATTCCACAGTGAATTATTCCTGTGAACCAAAGATCAGTAGATGCCTGCCTTTCATTTTGCAGGCAAATGGAACTTTTAAATTAATATTCCAAGCACTCTGTTTTTAAAAATCTTTCCCTAGAGGAGGTTTACAAACTACACTTAATTTATGTGCACTTCTATTTCTCCATTGTCAGAGTATGTTGTATGGAGATCAGAGACAAATGTATAGACACCATAAAAGATGACATTTTGTCTTTTCTTAAATATGTATTGAATCTGAAATAGGGTGATCTGGAGTGATCATTTTCTTGAATGAGGTCTGCCATCAAGTAAACCAAATAATCAAAGCATTACTCTCATAATATTATTTATACTAATACCATTATCTAGTCCATTTGATACCCTTCACCAAAAATAATTAATCTTTAATGAGCTCTGGATGTTAGTTCTACTTTGAATGTGTAATGGGCATTGGAATAGAAAAGACTATGGGAAAGAATCCAGGTTTAAGAAGAAAACCAACAACAGAATATGTGGGGAGTTTCAGAAGTAAACCTCTCCCCACCCCCCAAAAAAGATAGCTCCATATTGCAAATTTAAAGGATGGAAACTGAAATGGTTTAATATCTGAGAGCCCAAGAATTAGAAGGAAAAATTTACTGATAGAGAAAATCAGACAAAAAGGCCATTCCTTATGCCATTCCCAAGAACTCTTTGAAGGGTTAATTTCAGCATTAACAGGAAGAGAATAAAATTTAATCTTAAATAGTTAAAATAATGATAATTTACTTTTTCTGTCATCTAGATCTAAATTTTGCAACTCTTGGGGTGATTTTAATTAAAATAGAAAATATTTTCATTATAATTAATGGTAATTCCCTTATTATAGTTGGGTTACAAAACAAAACCAGCTACTGGATATGTACAAGAAGTATGTTTAAAATGAATTTAAAAGAAAGGTAGGAAGTTAATTGCTGTGTAAATATGTACCTTGTGTAGTGTCTGTTCAGAAAGTAGATACTCAAATATATTTGATGGATAAATGAATAGTAACATATCAGAGAATCTGTTTATATAATATAATGAAAAACTAAAGTATCTAAGATACTTCCCAAATATATGTTAGATTAGGGATCAAAACTCAAACAGTTTTAGGTGACATGTTGATAAAGTATCTATCTCCCTGATGGTATTAAACATCAGAAAATCATGTGAACTGTGCAGACTAGAGCAGTATTCCATACCAATGGTTCTCAAAATAAAGGGCATTTGTTTTTTAATGCTTTGGCAGAATAAAATACAATCTTTGGTCTTGATTTGGCCAGCCAACTTTTTATTTGCAACCTTTGCTTTAGACCTGTTAATATTAACAATTGCTAACAATTAAGGTCTTACTATGCCAGATATTTTTAAGCATTTTCAATATATTAACTCAGTTGTTTCTTACACTAACTCTATGAGATAGGAAATGTGATTATTTCTATTTTACTGAAAGGAAACATAAGATATACCAAGTAGTAAGTAACTTCTCAAAGGTTACAAAATTGCTAAGTACTAGAGCTGGGATGCCAGCTCAATTATTCTGACTGAAAAGCCTGCATTCTTATCCTCTATATTCTACTGCCTCCTACACCTGGTAAAAGAGGCTACTCAGGAAACATCAGTGCCATGGATCTATTACCTCACTGATTCCATGGGTCAGGAGTCCCCACATGGCTCAGCTGGGCCACTTGTTAGTGTCTCACAAGTTGGATTCTCGGCTCTTGACTTAACTGGGATAGGGTCCTGAGTTCTGGCAAGTCCTTGGAAGAATTCATTCCCTTGCAGCTGCAGGATTCATGGCAACTTGTTTCTTCAAAGTCAGCAAAGGAGTGAGAAACTCTAGCCAAATGAACATTGCACACTTACATAAGCAGGTTTATGTGATCATTTACATCCTATCACCTTTGCCATATTCCACTGCTAGAAGCAAGTCACAGGTCCCATCCACAATCAAGGAGAGGGGATTACACAAAGGCATGGATAATAGGAGGCATGATTCCCCTTAAAGTCAGTCTCCAATAATCAGTTCAACAATATTCTACAGTAATACACTATTTTTTGTCTTTATTTATTTATTTTTTTAATATTACATTAAAAAATATGAGGTCTCCATATACCCCCCAACCCCTCATCCCACTCCTCCCCCCATAACAACAATCACCTCCATCATCATGAGACATTCATTGCATTTGGCGAATACATCTCTGAGCACCGCTGCACCTCATGGTCGATGGTCCACACCATAGCCCACACTCTCCCACAGTCCACCCAGTGGGCCATGGGAGGATATACAATGTCTTGTAACTGTCCCTGCAGCACCACCCAGGACAACTCCAACCCCCGAAAATGCCCCCACATCACATCTCTTCCTCCCACTCCCTACCCCCAGCTGCCACCAACAACCACATGCGTGGGTTTAGACAAAGATTGAAGACTGAAGAACTTCTACGAAAAACTGAAAAAGTTAGAATCATTGCCATGTTAACAGATTCTGCCTTTGGTCTTTCCTACTACAATAAAAAAGCAATTTGTATTTCAGCTATAAAGTAAGGAAATGTGATCATAGTTGTATCATCATCTTCAGAAAGTTTTCCAAAGTTGATTGTTTCCCCCAAACTGTGTTCCCGGTGTTCCTATACATATTAAAGCCAGGAAAGGAAGAAGTAAAACTTTCACTGTTCTTTGATGACATGATCCTATATCTAGAAAAATTCTGAAATGTCCACAACAAAGCTACTAGAATTAATAGGCATGTTCAGCAAAGTGACAGTATACAAGGATAATATGCAAAAATCAGTAGCATTCCTATACACTACTGATCAGTATTTCTCAGATTTCTATACACTGCAATCTGAGGAGAAAATCAGAAAAAGAAATCTATTTATAATAGTAACTAAAACAATCAAATATTTAGGAATAAGCTTAACTGAGGACATAAAAGACCTGTATTCAGAAAACAACTAAACATTGCTAAAAGAAACTGAAGAAGAATTAAATAAATGGACGGACAATCCATGTTCATGGATTGGAAGACTAAATATTATTAAGATGTCAATTCTACCCAAACTGATTTACAGATTCAATGCAATCCCAATAAAAATCCCAACAGCCTTTTTTTGCAGAAATTGAAAAGTCAATAATTAAATTTATTTGGAATGGTATGGGGCCCCAAACAGCAAAAATATCTTTAAAAAGAAGAAGAATGAAGTTGGGGGACTCTCACTTCCTGATTTTAAAGCATATTACTTATCTACAATGGTAAAAACAGCATGGTGTTGACATAAGGACAGACAGATTGACCAATGGAACCAAATAAAGACCTCAGAAATTGACCCTCACATCTACAGTCAAGTGATTTTTGACAAGGTTTTAAGCCTAGAATAGTCTGAATAACAAATTATTCAACAAATGGTGCTGGGAAAACAGGATAGCCATATCCAAAAGAAAGAAGGAAGACCCCTATCTCACACCTAATACAAAAATTAACTCAAAATGGATCAAGAACTGAAATATGAAAACAGCAACTATAAAACTAGAAGAAAATGTAGGAAAACATCTTCAAGATCTTGTGGTAAGTTGTAGTTTCTTGAAACTTACACCCAAAAGCACAAGCAACAAAAGAAAAAAACAGATAATGGGACCTCCTGAAAATTAAACACTTTTGCATCTCAAAGGACTTTGTCAAAAGGGTGAAAAGGCAACTAACTCAATTGGAGAAAATTTTTGGCAATCACATATCTGATAAGGGATTTAATATCCATGATATATAAGAAGATCATATAACTCAACAATAAAAAGACAAAGTATTCAATTAAAAAATGGACAAAAGACTTGAAAAGACAATGGTCCGAAGAAAAAATACAAATGGCAAAGAAACAAGTGAAAAAATGTTCAACATCACTAGTGATTAGGGAAATGCACATCAAAGCTACAATAAGATATCATTTCACACCTATTAGACTGTCCACTATTAAAAAGCTGAAAAACTGTAAATATTAGAGAGGATGTTGAAAGACAGGAACAACTTATTCACTGTTGGTGGGAATGTAGAATGGTACAGCCACTGTGAAGGACTGTTTGGCAGTTCCTAAAGAAGTTGAATATAGACTTGCCATGGGACCTAGCAATACTGTTGGTAGGTATATACCCAGAAGAACTGAAAGTAGTGACATGAGTAGATATCTGCACACTGATGTTCATAGCAGTGTTATTCACAATAGTCAAAAATTGGAAGCAACCCAGGTGTCCATCAGTTGATGAATGGCTAAACAATTTGTGAGTATACACACAATGGAATATCATGCTGCAGTAAGAAATAAAGTCATGAAGCATATGACAACATGGATGAACCTGGAGGACTTTATGTTGGGTGAAGCAAGCTGGACACAAAAGGACAAATACTGATGATTGCCCTGTTACAAACTAAATATTATTATGTGAACTATAAATATATTATATGAAACATTAATATGGTTAAAATTGCAAGACCATTTTTCTTTGAAGCTGAACAAATATGTTAATTGTACAAAATGTTAATATCAGACAAAAACAACAACACATTACACTAAGGGAAGGAGACCAGACACAGAATACTATGGATTGTATGATTCCATTTATATAAAATGTAAATATAAATCAATTTATAAAGATGAAAGGAGATTAGTGGTTATGTAAGTCTGAGGAAGGAATCCTAAGGGGTGTAGAATCTTTCTTTTTAGAGTCATGAAAATGTTCTAAAGTTTTTGAGATGATGAATGTATAACATTGTGAATATACTAAAAGCCATTGATTATAAGCTTTGTGGTAGAATAGCAGAAATAGCAACTACGTACAGTGGAGAAAGCATAGAGAGATTGAGAGTTGAGGAATTTTCTAGTTTGTTTTTGTTTATTAGTATTATTAAAATAATGAAAATGCTCTAATAATTATTGAAGAGATGAACACACAACTATATGATTATAGCAAATACCATTGATTGTATACTTTCGATGAATTATATATTTAATAATATATATCAATAAAATTGATTTGTTTGAAAAAAAAATCAGGGGAAGAAGAAAGGAAAATGTGTGTGACCCTCCTAGTTGTACAGACTACCTGTCACTGGTTTGGCCTAATGGACCTGGCAGTAAATTTCAAAAAGGATTTGGCATTTTCTTTCTTCCTGACCCTTCTCTCCAAAGGGTAAAATTTTAATATTTAGAATGGCAAAGAAGAATTATTGTAATAAATCTAATATATGTAAATTTTAAGAAAAAATACCTTTATGAAAACATTGGGGAAAAACTTGTACCTGGTTTTGTTCACATCATCCTTTCAGTTTGTGTTATGTTGATGGAGATGATTATTTCATTCTTTAATTACTGTTTTATTTACTCCTTTGATTCTAAAGTACCTTTAATTTATTTAATATCCATTGTTTCAAGCACCACCATTTCTGATGTAGATGTTAGTTATTAGTATTTATGTGCATCAGGAGTGTGCATTCACTGTTGAATATGTTTTATTTTCAGTAACTGATCTCGAAAGATTTCCTTTTGGAAACATCCCCCTATCCTTAATTTTTATATTCCTTACTTTTTTACTAAATAGTAAGTGTTCTTTGGCAATTTTAGTGATCACATGTTTGGGGCTATAAAAGTAAAATGAATCTGTCATTATATCAGAAAGTTTGTTTTAAACTCACAGATAAAATGTGTCTTAGTGATTTTTTATTTAGGTTTCAAACAATGATAGGATGGCCATTTTAATATGTTTGTAAATAGCCTATTCCTCATTTGGAAAAATAAACTAGTGAACAATTTTAAAAAACTGAGAAAGTGCTGTGATTACTAACTACTATAAATAACTTAATACACATATTCATGTCTAACATATTTTGCTACTTGAAAAGGATAAACTTTGTTTTGGGTGTTTATGCACTTTTTCATGTGGGTGTCTGTTCCCCTGCCACAAGCCCCAACACCATTCCAATCTCTTAACATCTGCAATAGCTTTGAGAGCCAGAGATTTTATAGCTTGAGGTGCGAGGGACATCTCTGAAGTTAGCCCAAGCCATGTGCCACCAGTCTTGTTATATGCACTTTGCCTCTTTTAAGAGAGAGAACTGCAAAGCTCTAGCTATTTCCCCTGTTTACTGTAGTTGATGACTTGAGAAAAGGATACTCCTGTAAACATTAGATTGGTCAGTGTGATATTTCATTTCATGTGTAAACTTGGCTAGGTTATGATGTCCAGTCAAGCAAGCACTGGTCTGATTGTTACTGTGTCAGTGTTTGTAGATGGATTTGCATCTATAATCAGTTGATTGCATCTATAGCTGACTGAATCTACAATCAAAAAAGAATATTGCCTTCAGCGATGTGGATAGCCTCATCCAATCAGGTGAAGGACTTAAAACCAGAACTGAAGATTTCAAAAATTAGAAAGAACAATTTCTGCCTTTACTTCAGCCAGGCAGGTTCCTCTGGGGAGATCAGACTCAACTTCAGCATCACATTTATTGGAGTTTCCATCTTGTGACCTGCCCAATGGCATTAGGATTTGCCAGCATCTGACTGTCATGTGAGTCAATTCCTTATAACAAATCTACCTCTCCCCCCTCTGTATACATAACACAAGTATTGGTAAATGTTCAATACATCCTAATTGATATATATATCCTCTCAGTTCTGTTTCTCTGGAGAACCCTGACTAATCTAAGCAGTGCTGGTGGATAACAGATTGCTGGGATTCCCCAGAGGTGCATGACTGTAATGCAGAGCCCCATTTCACAGTCTAGGAAAGATTACTAAGGCCACAGAGCCCAGTATTTCATGCTAGTGAGGCCATGACTAGCAAGACACTGCTCTAGAGAAAACCAAAGTAAGGAAAACACTCCAGGGAACATAGCTATAACCCTGGGGAGTGCCTTACTTGAGCTGAAGGGTGAACATCCAGTCAAAAAGGAAGACTCCAACCAGACTCCTGGATGAATTATATATTTAATAATATATATCAATAAAATTGATTTGTTTGAAAAAAAAAATCAGGGGAAGACTCCTGGGCCAAAGACACTTCATCAGAAAGGACATGTTTCTCAATCAGACAAATTATTTAAAATGTTTTCCTTTATATCTATTTTTTATATTATCTATCGACATTTTTAGTAAAAAATCTTATAAAGCCATCCAACAAAAAGGAGTTTTCTTTCATATGCCAAAATTTTTCAGACCTACACAGAATAACTATGTGTTCCTGTTCCTCAGAGACCTATATTCCAAGAGAATTAGTAACCATTGTGCTAACAGTGTTAGTTGCAAACATTTACTGATTTTGTCACTGTTTTGACCTCCATGAGACAAATGAAATGATGAACTAAAGTTAATTCTAGGGGAAGCAGATGTGGCTCAAGTGATAAGACCTCCACCTACCATATGGGAGGACCCGGGTTCGATTCCAGGGGCCTCCTAGTGAAAAAGAAAAAGAGAAGGCATGCCTGTGTGGCAAGACAGTGCCCATGGGGTGGGCTGAGCCTGCACGGTGAGCTAAGTGCCCATGTGGTAAGCTAAGTGCCTGTATGGTGAGCCAAGTGCCCACACTGTGCCCGTATAGTGAGCCAGTACCTGCATCATGATCCAGTACCCACGAGTGCCCATATGGTGAGCTGAGATCCCACGTGGTGAGCCAGTGCCCACATGAGTGAGTCATGCAGCAGGATGATGATATGACAAAGGGTACAGTCAAGGTGAAGCACAGCAGAGCCCAGGAACTGAGGTGGTGCAATTGACAGGGAACCGCTCTCCACATTAGCGGTCCCTAGGATCGAATCCTGGTGAATCCTAGAGGAGAAAGATGAGAGGACCAAAAGAGAAATAGATACAGAAGATCACACAGCAAATGGACACAGACAGCAGGGTGGGGAAGGGGGAGGGGAAGGAAGAAAAATAAATAAAATAAAAAAGCAAACTTAAAAAAAAATAAAATGAAGTTAATTCTGATCAGGAAGCTGAAGGTGTCAATACAGAAAAAGAAACAATAACAAAGCTTATTATTCATGAGTTATGGTTTCCCTACTTAATGAGCCCCTGCTCTCTAAGAAGCCTCCAGATTAAATGCCTGCCAATTTCAAGACTTAGATTGCTGCCGTTAGTGTCATTATGAGTCAGATATCACAGAAAATAAAAGTATCTGCTTCCCACACAGTGTTGTGGCAAGCTGATGTGGGCATTATTTCTACCAGGACCACAGCAACAGGACAACATTTTACCTTCATACTATGTCAAAAGGTGGGCAGAGAAATGGGAGGACAGGGCCAGCATTACAAGATTAGATAACAATTTAAATTGAAAAATCAACTTATGGGAAGCGGATTTGGCTTAACTGATAGAATGTCCGCCTACCACATAGGAGGTCCAGGGTTCAAACCCTGGGCCTCCTGAGCAGTGTGGTGAGCTGGCCCACGTGCAGTGCCGTGCCATGCAGGGGTGTCCCCTGTGTGGAGTCCCATGTGCAAGGAGTGTGCCCCTCAAGGAGAGTTGCCCCGCACAAAAAAAGTGCAGCCTACGCAGGAGTGGCGCAGCACACATAGAGAGCTGACGCAACAAAAAGAGACACAGATTCCTGGTGCTGCTGACAAGAATGCAAGCAGACAAAGAAGAACACAGTGAATGGACACAGAAAGCAGACAATGGGGGGGGGGGGAGGGGGAGAGAAATAAATAAAAAATAAATCTTTAAAAAAGATTTGAATCAGCTCTCTGTGTGTGGCACCACAATTTATGGAATATGTGTATTAATAAGAACATTCCATTTCCTTTTTTTCACCGTTCTCTAACCAAACATCATTTTGGAGTTTCACCCACTTGAGTACAGGTGAGACTTTCAATCAGAACTTCAGAAATGTCATTCTGAATAGGACATGGCAAAGCCGTAAGATCCACTTCAGTTTTACTGACATTTACTAAAGATTGATCATCACCCTCACAACTCAAGTTTTTGCCAAAGTATACACTCTTGACAATGGCTTATTTGAGTACTTTAAAAAATAGTGTTGGGGAAGCGGATATAGCTCAAGTGACTAAGCCTCTGCCTACCATACGGAAGGACCCTGGTTTGATCCCTGGAGTCTCCTGGTGAAAAAGGAGAAATCTTGCATGCGTTGCAAGCCAGTGCCCACGTGGAAGCCTGCATGGTGAGCTGAGTGTATGCAAAGTGAGCTGAGTGCCCACGTGGGTGTCTACGTGGTGAGCCAGCGACCATGCAAGTGAGTCACACAGCAAGAAGATGACACACACACACAAAAGTGTTGGTGTTTATCTCAGGTTAACAACTTTGGTCTGTGATTTAGAATCCTGAGAAAATGCTGCTCCAGTATGGGAAGAGATAAGACCACAAACTGTCAGAGCATACATTGTATTCCTCTGCCTTAATTTGGTAGAATCCATTTCAATAAGGATGTTTTGAACATTTACCACTACCTGTGTTATGTTTTACAAAAAAGAAATACATGGCCAAGTTCTGACTCTCAAACAACATATGTGAGGGGTTTTCTGGATCACTCTCTAGTCCTCTGAGCTTTCTGCCCTATGTTTGTGAACAATTGGATTTTGTGCTATGTTCTCTGATGACACACTTATTATTTGGGACTCTCTGCTCAAGCCAATTTTTATTGTTATCCTCTACAAATTACAATGTAAATTTCTCAAAGGCAAGAATTATCCAGTATAATTCTTTTGTATCTTACCACCATGCCCATCCCCAACACAAACACAAAATAGGTATACACAGACCCCAAATATAGGTACACTTCAGTAGTTCCCATTCTAATGAAATATTCATCCCAAATGTATACTGATTTCTTATTAGCTTGGATTTTAAGTTTTCCACTTTTTCATGCCTAATTTTCTTTATTTGGAAACTCAGATTTGGACATCAATTATTTTTTTTTACCTCATATTTGTTTGAAATGCTTCTAGTGAATACCAATTTAATAAACATTAAATTCTTAAATAGTCAATATTGAAAGTGGTAAACCAGATATTCCTCTTCCCTGAAAAGAAGATCTAATACCCAACACCAATACCAACCCTTAGTTTTATAAAAGAGAGAAATGTTCTTGTGTTCTCTTTATACTACCCTCCCTTTCTACACCTATGTTTAATGGTCAGTACATATGTGCACAGGTTAGGACAAAGTTGAGACTAATACATTCATACTATTGTTCTCCATCATAGAAGAAGTATACACAATTAAACAAGAGAAATAGTTATTGGACACGTTCCTTGCAACTTTTCAGCAGACATGAATGAGATAGGTCCTCATTTCAACGAACAGAATGTTTACTCTAGTAGGAGAGATGTCAGTAAAACAAACAACTATGATAATAGAATATAAGTAAAATAAAATGGTTCTTGAAAAAATGTTGTTAATGTTCAAAAAGAAGAGATTATACCTATTTCAAAGGATCAGAAAAGAGTTCATGAAGCAGGTGGCATTTGAGGATGAGCCTAGAGGAATCCTTGAGATAGGAAATGAAGATCCAGCCATTAATTGAATGCCCTTTGGGAATTTAATCTACACCATACCCCTTAGCTTGATAATTTTTTGCTCTAAATTTGAGATTTAGAACATTTAATTATTTTATAACATTACATAGCTTCTATATGTTATTTCCCAAGGCAATTAATTTTGCAGGTGAAATTAACATTGCTAATCGAGAGAACTTAATAATAAAGCAATTATCATGGATTATCCAGGTGGCTCCAATGAACTAACAAGCATACTTTATGAAATCATGAAACAAAAGTCAGTGTCAGAGAGATGCAGTATGGGAAAGCCTCAACTGGCCGCTCCTCATTTTGTAGTTGGAATGGGGCCACAAACCAAAGAAGATAGGCAATCTTTAGAAGCTAGAAAAGGCGGGAAAATGTATGCTTCTCCAGAGCCTCCAAAAAGGAAGGCAGTCCTGCTGACACCTTGATTTTAGCCCAGTGATACCCATTTTGGACTAGACCTCCAATACAGCAAGACAATAAACATTCCTTAGAAATATTTACTCTGTCCTTCATAGCTCTGAGCCACTCTTTGAAATTTTTCCATTTTCTTCTATGTATAACTTACATTCGGAGTAATGTCTTCCAGTATACCTTGCATTTTTTTGTACATATAACATACATTCTGAATAATTTCCTCAGCTATTCCTTCTACTATACTAATTCTCAATTTCACTCTGTCTATTCTGCTACTAAACTTGCTGATTTCAAAAATTCAGTAATTGTATTTTATTTTTAAAAGTTAATTACATTATCAAATTAACCTTGATATTTTTCATAGTTTCTTATTAATTGCTATTATTATCTCATTTTTATTTTGCTAAACATTCCAGATATAGGAATTTAGAAGTCTGAGTCAAATATTTGCAATTTTTGCATCCCTGAGGAATCTAAATCTCTTGTTTGTTGATTTGATGACTCACTTCTATGGTGGTTTGGTTTCTTGCATGTCTGTGAGCTGTGAGCTCATATTTGAATAATTTGCTTAAATGGATTATGTGCTGGCCTAAATTGAGGGTGTTTTCTTCTTGACATGATTTCTATTTGCTTTTGCTGGGAACTAGGTAGGATTACTATACTAGAACCACTTCAACCTTTCTTGTTTTCAGTCTCTCTTGAAGTCTCCCCTTTTTGTGTTATTGGCTCAATGCCTAATTTTGGGATCATTGAATGATAGTAGTACTTGAACTCAGATAATCATAGTGTTTTCTGATCCTATTTTTTGCCTGCTTGACATAGTTCCTTACTCCCTGTGAATATTCACACAAGCACATATACACACATTTAGTGTATACACAAAATATACACATGCATATACATATGCATTTTGTGAAGGAGATAATTATTTTGTACCAGGACAGCCTCCTCATAATATCTGGTCTGACATATTTCCAACAACCTATTGCTAGACTGAAGGATGTTCTTAACAGAATATGCAAATATTTTAAAAATTGAGTTGTAATGGAAATCAAATGTAATTTCACAATAATTGAAAACCTACAGCTATTGCTTAAAAGGGTCCTTTCAACACATTAAATTATTTTTCTTTACTGCTTTAAATTTTGTTTCTAATAGAATGTCAGAAAATTCTGGGTTTGTGTATAAAATAGGGATAGGCTGAAGAAAATGTATCTAGAATCTATAAATCCAACTTTGGGTTATTTACCATCTCAAGCAGCAATGTTGAGGGCTGAATTAATCAATGGGGCCTTACAGAGCCAAAAAGTCTACTTGAAACATTTTTATACTTGGAGAAATTTTATTCCTGCTGGCAGGTGGTAAACAAGTATTATTATCAGTCAAAAGATAAAATAATTTCTTTTGTGTATATACCATAATCATGAATCACAGACCAATGGAACCTAAAGTTTGAAAATGACCCAATAAGACATCTAATCTATCTCTTTGTCCAAAAAAAAAAAAAAGAATTATTGCTATTAAATTATTCTAGTTATATTTGCTTGGGATAACTGCCCTTTCAAAATGCCAGGAGTTATAACGGTAATATTCTATTAAAATGTTTGGAATGACATATAAATCAAGAAGAAATATTCTGTTATAGGAAAGTCAGAATCTTTTTACCTAATGATATTATAAAGCATCATAAGTCCCATATAAAAGAAAAAAATAGACAATTGTCTTAAACAGAAGCTGTATTAGATAATAAATCATTCAAATTTTGCCTAAGCATAAATAAGACATACTTGACATGTATAAAATACAGTACAGTGTAACTTCAGAGGAACCACAAATGAGTACAGACACAATGTTTTCATGCCAAAGCCAAAACAGTAATTTAGTAGTTAACTAAACTACTGGATTTCTTGCCCTTGTCCAAACAATTATTCATATGTAATGACTACATGTCTTTCTAAAACACAGATTTGATCCTGTCACAAGCCAATTCATAAACTTCTGATGGCTTCACTTCCCTATTGAATAAAGTATAAACAATTTTGTTTAGAAATCATCTTCAATCTAAATTTCCAGTTTCACATCCCATTTCGTCAGTATCCTTCCTGCTGATAGGTTTCTTTGGTTTGCTACCTTAGTTTACCTGCTGTTCTCTAAACATGTTCTACATTCTCTGGATCATTTATCTTTGCCCGAATATTTGAAGATCCCCTGACCCCACCACCACTCTATTCCAACTGCTAGTAGATTATATTGCCCCTAAATCTTATTTTCTACCCCTAACTTTGAAAATCATCCCACTCTCCTCTAATTAAAATCAATTATTCATTTTTATTTTTATTAATATCATCCTTTAATATAGCATTTAGGATAGAATTACATGTGTGTTAATGATAAAAAAAGGCATTAACCTACTAATTTGTGTGCTCTTGAGTGGTAAGGGTCTTGATTTTTCTACAGAATTTGCATTGCTTAAATTCATTGAGCACCCATGCTGCTATGTTGAGCTAACTAATTGTTCAAGGACATAGGGATTTGGGCATACATGTAAAAATATAGTGTATGTGTTATACATATAGGTTCTGGAGTTAGAAGAATAGACATTGGAATGAATCCTTGTTTAGTTTTATGATAACTAGCCTTGGACAATTTACTTAAACTAGCTTCATATTTCTCTTCCATAAAATGGATTTACAATCATATTCATCTCATTAAGTTTTTGTATTAAGTGTTACAATCTATGTAAAACACTTAGCCTTTTGCCTCACACTAGGTTAGCACCCAATAAATATTAGCTATTATTATCAATTTAATTATTTTTATATTTCACATGACTGCTGTTTGAAATAAATCACTGTAAAACAGAGAATCAGAGAGTAAAAATATCTAAATATTTGATAGAATTTGGAGACAATGTATACATTTGGCATAGAATTTTAGGCACTTAAATTCTTGCTGGTAGGGACATTCTAGCAAGATAGTATTGGCTTAGTTGATGCTAGATTGGTAGGTATATGTCCAAGAGACTTGAATCTTTGAGCTATCCATGTGCCAGGTGAGGCCTGAGCCTCAATGGAGTTGCAACCTACTCTCCTGTTCATTGTTCACCCAGGGCAACTAACAAGGAGGTGATAATGGACAACCACCACACAAAGGAACTGAGAGAGAGTCTGCAATTGCAAGTGAGAGAGTCCCATTCATCAGCCATATGGGAATGAAGCTCCCTCTCAGTTAGAGTTGGAGTGGGCATCACCATCCCAGAATTCTCAGGACTGGGGAGTGAACAATGGACTAGAGTGGACTTACTGGTATTCTACTATAGACTTGTTATGATTCTAGTAATGGAAGACCTTATATCATTGATGTGGAGGCAGTGGCCACTGGAGGTTCTGAGGTCAGGGAGATGGAAAACAGGTATAATATGGGGCATTTTTGGGACTTGGGAATTGTCCTGAATGACAATGCAATAACAGATACAGGTCATTATAAACCTAACCATAACCTACAGAATTGTGTGGGAAAGAATGTAAACTACAATGTAAACTATAATCCATGTTTAGTGGCAATGCTCCAAAATATGTTTATCAATTTCAATGAAGGTACCACACTAATGAAGGATGTTGTTAATGTGGGTAAATATGGGTGGTGTGGGGAGCAGGGCATAAGAATCCACTATATTTTTTATGTAACATTTATGTAATGTAAATATCTTTTTTTTTTTTAATTAAAAATTGAAAAAAAAATTGCTGGTAGAGGACTTCTGGTTGACCAAGATGGAAGCATAAGATGCTTCAGGAGTTGGTTCCACCACAGAATTTTGAACATCTAGCAAAAACTGGCAGAGTCATCTTCCTCAGAGATTCAGAAAACAGTTAAGGGGTTGCAGTAAATGGGCAAGCATCAAATCAAGAAAACTCATATTAAAAGAGTAGGAGAAGCTCATGGCAACCATGCCTTTCATGCTGTGCATAGAGCAGATCTGTGCCCTCATTGTTGGTCCCTGGCTATGTGCTACAGGGAGCAGAGTAACACCTATTCACACACTGGGGTGCGTGTATGTTGGTGCAGCCTATCAGATGGCAACTGAAGCAATAAATCAGGACACATCTCTAGCTAGCTTGCACTCCAAGATCCTGCCCTGCAGGCAGTTGTATCTTGTACATAACTAAAGTAGTATGAGAAACAATTAAATCTATACCTGGGGGCAAGGAATTACTGGCTTCAAGTCATAAAACATAACACCAACAAGAGGAAGGGGAGTCTAATTTATAGGGAGTACAGGGGGAGTTAGGATTCCTGCAAACAATGGAATTCCTAAAATCACAAGTACCTGCCCAGCAGTAGACACAGCATCAGAAAAGACAGAGATGACCCCCCACTTCCACCTCATGCTGATCTTCTTGGTAGAAGGACTAAACTCTGAAGAAGAGCACCAGCCAAAAAAAAAAAAAGGCAATTTACAAAGATTTTAAAAGGTGTTTTATAATTGGTTTGTTTGATTTTGTTAGGTCATGGCACTCAAGGACCAATCTACCATATCACAAGCTGAATTCAAAATTAAGGAACAGACAGATCAAAGATTAACTCCCAAAGTTAATGCATTAAAATATTTAAATGTACATAGTTGAGTAAAATATTATAAAACAAAAAATGAAACAGAAAATGATGATCAATTCAAAGAAACAAGATAAAATTTCAGAAACCATTAACAGAGAAAACCAGGCTTTGGACATATCAAAAAAGAATTTTAAAAAATGATCTTCAATATATTCAAAGTATAAAGGAAAATACAAAGTAAGAATTAAAGGATATCATAAAAATTATGTTTAAGCAATATGAAAAATTCAATTGAAGAAATAAAAATTTTAAACAGGAAAAAGAAATAGTGGTATTGAAGACCATAAATATTGAAATGAAAATCTCCTAAAGGGTTTCAGCAACAGATTGGAGCTGGCAGAAAAGAAGAATTAGTAAACTTGAAGACAAGACAATGAAATGATTCAGGCTGAAGAACCAAAAGAAAAAAGAATGAAAAAAGTAAACAGAGTGTAAGAGACCTGTGGAACACTATCAAGCATACCAATATACACATTATGAGAATCTCGAAAAGAAAAGAGAGAAAGGGGCAGAAGGAATAGTCAAAGAAATAATGGTAGAAAACTCAAATTTAATTAAAGACATGGATATACACATTCATGAATTTCAATGAACCCCAAACCGGATAAATTCAAAGAGAATCACACCCAAATACAATGTAGTCAAACTGTTGAATGCCAAGAACAAGGACAGTTCTGAAAGTTGCAAGAATAAAGGAATGTGTTACATATAAGGGTGCCCCAATAAGACTAAGGGCTGATATCTCATCAGAAACAATGGAGGCAGGAAGGTAGTAGAACAGAATATTTAGAGTGCTGAAGTAAATGCTCACCAAGGAATTTATATCCATTCCAATAAGGGAAATTAAGATATTTTCAAAAACAGCGGAAGCTGGGGGTGTTGGTTACCACTAAAACTGCACTACAATCAAAGATAAAGGGAATTCTTCAGAGTAAATGGAAAAGCTATTAGACAATGTATTAAAGCAGCATATAAAGATCTCTAGTAAAAGTAACTATGTGGGTAAGCATAAATGACATTACTGTTGTATTACATCTTTTGGTATGTAACTCACTTTATACTGTTTACAAGTTCTAAAATTGAAATACATAAAAAGTGATGATAAATCTATGGTTCTGCACATACAATGTATAAAGATAAAATCTGTAACAAATAACACAAAAATAAAAAAAAAACAAATACAACAAAAATGGAGGATGAAGGGGTATAGGAACAGTGTTTGTGGCATCAAATTAAAAATGATTGCTATAGATTTGGGATATTAAATTTAAGCACTATGATAACCACAAAGTATCTGAAAATATGTACAGAAGAAATGAGAAGGGACACAGAAAGGTATACTACAAAAATAAATAAATAAATTTGAAAGTAAACAATAACAGAATTGAAGGACAAAAAATGGTATAAGACTTGCTAACAGTAAATAGCAAAATTGCACAATAAAGTCCTGCATTATTAGCTGCTTTAAATGTAAATGGTCACTGTCTGCCAAAAAAAAAAAAAAATGTAAATGGATTGATCTGTCCAGTTGAAAGGGAGAGTGGCAAAATGGATAGAAAATATAACCCAACTGTATACTATTTACAAAAAATTCACCATAAATTCAAAGATACCAGCCAGTTTAAATTGAAAGGATGGAAAAAAAAAATTTCTATGCAAACAGTAACCAATATTTGGGATAGTTAAACTAATATAAAAAAATAGACTTTAAATAAAAATCCACTATAAAGGACAAAGAAGGACATTAATTACTGATAAATGCATCAATTCAACAAGAAGATATTACAAATATAAATATATATGCACCTAAGAGCAGGTACCAAAATATATTAAGCAAATAGTGACAGAATTAACAGGAGGAATAGATACTATTTCTCTAATCAGAGACTTAACTTTACATCCACAGGAACTAGAATAAGAAGAGCAAACTAAGACCAAAGTGAGCAGATAGAAGGAAAGAAAAAAAAAAAGATTAAAGTGGAGATAAATGAAAGGAAGAATAAAATAAAATAGAGAGGCAAGCAAAACCAACAGTCGATTCTTTGAAAAGATCATGAAAAATCAACAAATTTTATCTAAACTGACAAAATAAGACAGAGAACATGAATAACTAAAATAAAAAATGAAAGGTGAAAAATTACTACTGAGGGAAGCGGATTTGGCTCAATGGATAGAGCGTCTGCCTACCACATGGGAGGTCTAGGGTTCAAACCCAGGGCCTCCTGACCCATGTGGTTAGCTGGCCCACATGCAGCACTGCTGTGTGCAATAAGTGCCATGCCACACAAGTGTGTCCCCTGCATAGGGGAGCCCCACATGTGAGGAGTGCACACTGTAAGGAGAGCCGCCCCCCGCAAAAAAAAGCGCGGCCTGCCCAGGAGTGGCGCCGCACACACGGAGAGCTGACGCAGCAAGATGATGCAGCAAAAAGAGACACAGATTCCCGGTGCCGCTGACAAGAATGCATGTGGATACAGAAGAACACACAGTGAATGGACACAGAGAGCAGACAACTGGAGGGGGGGGCAGAAATAAATAAAAATAAATCTTAAAAAAAATTACTACTGAACCCTCAGAAATAAAACAGAGTATAAGAGGATATTATGATCAACTGTATGCCATCAAGTTAGATAACCTTAATGAAATGGACAAATTTCTAAAATCACAAAAACAAGCTGTACAGATTCTGTAAGAAATAAAAGATCTCCACAGACCAATAACTAGTACAGAGATTGAATCAGTAATAAAGAACCTCACAATCTGACTTTAAAAAATATATTACTTAAGCTACAAAGGTAAAAATAGCATGATACTGGCATAAAGATAGAAACAATGGAATCAAATTGAGAGTTTGGATATAAATTCTCACATCTATGGTCAAGTGATTTTCAACAAGGTTGCCAAACCCAACTAGCTGGGTCAAAAAATAGTGCTGGGAGAAGTGGATATTCATATCTAAAAGAAAGAAAGAGGAACTCTATTCTCACACCTTGTACAAAAACAAACTCAAAATGGATCAAGGACCTAAGTATAAAAGCTAAAATCATAAAACTCATAGAAGAGAATGTAGGGAAACATTTTCAATATCTTGTGATATGTGGTGGTTCTTGGACCTTACAAGAAAGCACAAGAAAAGAAAGAAAAATAAATAATGGGAACTTCTCAAAATTAAACACTTTTGTGCTTCAAATGACTTCATTAAAAAGATGAAAAGGCAGCTTACTCAATGCAAGAAAATTTTCAGAAAACATCCAATAAGGATTTGATTTCCATGGTATATAAAGAGTTCAAACAACTCAACAACAAAAAGACAAGCAATCCATTTTTTAAAAAATGGACAATAGACTTGACTTTTTTCCCAAAAAGGAAGTAAAAATGGGCAAAAAGCACATAAAAAGACACTCTACATCACTAGCTATTAAGGAAATGCAGAACAAAACTACAATGAGATATCATTTCACACCTTACAGAATGACCATTATTAAATTAAAAACAAAACCAGAAAACTGCAAATGCTGGAGAGGACATGGAGAAATAGGAACACTCCTTCACTGTTGGTGGGAATGTAAAATGGTACAGCCTCTGTGGAAGACAGTTTGATGGTTCCTTAGGAAACTAAATATAGAACTGCCTTATGATCCGGCAATCTTACTACTAGGAATATATTCAGAAGAACTGAAAGAAAGGATGCAAATTACATTTGCACCCCAATGTTCACAGTGGCATTACTCACAATTGCTAAAAGATGGACACAACTTAGTGCCTGTTAACCAATGCATGGATAAACAAATTGTGATATATACATACAATGGAATATTATTCAGCTGTAAGAAGAAATGAAATTGGAATGTATATGACAACATGGATTAGCCTTGAAGACACTATGCTGAATGAAATAAGCCAGACACAAATGGACAAATCTTGTATGGTCTCACTAATATGAACTAAATATAATGAGGTAAACTCTAGAGTATAGGTTACTAAGAGATAGAATGTGGTTTGAGAATAGGAACTGATGCTCAATGTATGTAGAATTTTTAATAACGTTTACTGTAAAAGTGTGGAAATGAATAGAGTTGATGGCAACACATAGTGAATATAACTAATACTGCTGATTTATAAATGAGATTGTGGCTGAAAGGGCTGATTTGTGCATGTAGAGGTCAATTGGAAGGAAACCAGAGAAAAATCTAGGGTATGTATAATGTATTGATTTCAGTGGTGGAAGAAGATTGTGGTTAAGAGTATAAAAATAAGAATGTTCTTCCTTTAAAAAGTATTAAGAATATGATACCTGGGAAGATTACAGCTAATGTACCTTATAGACTACAGTTAATAGTATTGTTGAAATATTTTTGGAGCAGAGGCAAAAAAAGACTATATCATTGCTAAAGGTGAAAAAAACATGGGATTTATTTCATGATATGAATATGATGAAGCCTTTTATCTCTTCATTTTCTTCATTACCAAGGAGGCCTTGTTAATGTTATTTAACCAATCCATGCTGATTTATCTTTCTGAACATTAGAAATGATTAAGTTTATTTTTAAGATTCAATAAGATACAGTTGCCTTTACAGAATTTTTTAAAGTAATGCTTCAGAAATAGGATGTTAAGAGTACCCAAAGAACAAAAAAACAATAAATACAGAAAAAAAAAAACCACACACACAAAATAAAGTAATACTTCCATATTTTGAATAGCTACCCTTAGTCTGTTATTTAATTTTTTAAGTTGGAATAAAGTTTACTAATTGAAAAAAAATGAACCTCACAACAAAGGAAAACTCAGAATGAGATGGTTTCACTGGTTAATTTTAATATTCAAGTATAATTAAGTCCAATACTGCTCAAACTCTTCCAAAAATCTGAATAGGAGGGAACAATTCTTAATATATTCTATAAAGCCAGTAACACTCTAATCTAAAAGCCAAATAAAGATACCACAAGTAAATAAAATTATAGCCCCAGCTGGCTTATGAATATAGATATATAACACCTCAACAAAATACTGGGAAATTGAATGCAACAGCACATTGAAAGAGTAATACACTATGATCAAGTGGATTTATCCCTAGTATGCAAGTATGTTTCAACATAAGGAAGCAGCTAAAGTAATATGCCACATTAATAAACGGAAAAAAAAAACCCATGTGATTATCCCCATCAGTGCAGAAAAGGCATTTGGCCAAATACGGCACCCCTTCTTTATAAAAACACCTGGGAATTAGGACTAGAAGAAATTTCCTTAACATTGTATATGCAACACCTACCACTAACATCATACTCAATGGTAAAAGATGAAAAAAGCATTTCTTCTAATATCAGGAACAAGATAAGTTTGCCCACTTGCACCATGTTATTCAATGTTATACTGGAAGTTCTAGCTAGAGCAACTGGACAAGAAAAAGTAAAAGAAATAGAATCAGATTGGAAAGGAAGAAATAAAACTTTTCTGAAGTATCCACATCAAAGCTATTAGAGCTAGTAAACAAATTCAACAAATTTGTGGGACACAAGACCAATATGCAAAAATCAGTAGTGTTTCTATACACTAGTCACAAACAAATGGAGGAGAAAATCAAGTAAAAAAATACATTTTAATTAGCAACTAAAAATAATCCAATATATAGGAAAAAATCTAAACAAGAGTGCAAAGGACTTGCATACAGAAAACTATAACACTTTGTTGAGAAAATCATATGAGACATAAATAAATGGGAAGACATTCTGTGTTCATGAATTGGAAGCCTGTATATTTTTAACATGTCAATTTTAAACAAAGTGACTTATGAATTCAATAACTTCTCAATGACAATTCCAACAGCCTTCTTTGCAGAAATGGAAAAGCCAATCATCAAATCATCAAATCTATAAGGATAGGTAAGGGACCCCAAAGAGTCAAAACCATCTTGAGAAAGAAGAACAAAGTTGGAAAATGCATACTTCTCAATTTTAAAATGTATTACAAAACTATGGTAATTGAAACAGCCTGGTACTATCACAAGAATAGACGTATCAGGCAATGAAAGCAAATTGAGGGGTCAGAAATAGATGTTCACATCTATGGCTAATGACTTTTTGCCAAGGATAAGTCCACTCAATGGGGAAAAATATTCTCTTTAACAAATAGTGACATGAAATCTTGATATTAATAGCCAAAATTATGAAGGTGGACCCCTCCTACACAACACCACCTATATCATCATTTCAAATTGTATCAAAGACCTAAATAGAATAAACAAACCTGTAAAACTCATAGAAGGAAACATTGGGAAAGATCTTCAGAACTTTTTAGGCAATGGTTTCTTAGATCCTTGACACAATCAACAACAACAAAAAATAGATTAATGGGACTTCACTAAAATTAAAACTTTACTGCATCAGAGGACTTTATCAAAAAAATTAAAAAACAACATACATAATGGGAGAACATTTTTGGAAAACACATTATATGTTAAAGGGCTAATATGCAGAATATCCAACTAATTCTACAGCTCAACAACAAAAAGACAAACAACTTAATTTAAAAATGGCAAAAGACTTGAATAGACATTTCTCCAAAGAAGATATAAAAATGTCCAATAAGCACATGAAAAGATTCTCAACATCATTAGCCATTAGGGAAATGTTAGTAAAAACCACAGTGAGTTACTATTTCATACCAATTAGAATGGCTACAATTTTTTAAAAAGGGGGAACATAAATGTTGGAGAAGATGTAGACAAATTAGAACCTTGTTCACTCTTAGTGAGAATGTAAAATGGTACAGCCACTGTAGAAATGTTATGGCAGTTTCTCAGAGAGTTAAATATAGAACTGAATAACTTTATGAACCAGTAGCCCCATTTCTAGGTATATACTGAAAAGAACTGAAAGCAGGAACTCAAACAGATATTTGCACACCATTCTCCATCACAGCATTATTCACAATTGCCAAAGATGGAAGTAATCCAAGTGTTCATCACCAATGAAAGGGTAAACAAAATGTGGTATATACAAACAATGGAATATTATTCAACCATAAAAAACTTTGAAATCCTGATACATGATACAACATGGATGAAACTTGAAAACAACACCTTGAGGGAAATAACCCAGACACAAAAGGACAAATAATTTATGCTCTTACTGATATGAGACAAATACAATATGATAACTCAAAGAGTCAGAAACTAGACTATATGTTACCAGACCCGGGTGGGGGTAAGAAATGAGGAGTTATGCTTGACTGGTAGATTTTCTGTTTGAGGTAATGGAAAATTTTGGTAGTGACGGTGGTGATGGAAGCATATATTGTGAATGTAATTAATATCACAAATTGTATATTTTAAATGATTAAAAAGGAAAATTTTAGTTTATCCTAAAAAACTTAAAAAAACAGAAGTGTATCAAGGGCCCATCATTGGACCATCCTTCTTCACTGGTCTTTGCCCTTGCAGTTGGGGGATTGTGGCTATTCCATTGTGGAATGAAACAGAGCTCCCTAGAATGGGAACTCAGCACTCCCTCAGTTGTAGTATGAAACTCTACTCACTACATCAATACCCAACAAACATCTGAACATAACTATATACCCTATATGCATGCCCTGGAGAACTCCCTCCCACCTATGCATCCCCTATTGATGACACCCCACAGCAATGCTCCTCCCCTGCCATAGTTGAGCCCCTCTGTGATCCAAAACTTCTTCAAAAATGAAGCCTAATACATTGCCAAATTCAATTAATAGAGAAATGAAATTGTAATGATACATTTAAAGATAAGAAATAAAATACATAATAATTTAGAAAAACTAAAATAAAGTTTAAAAATTTGGTTATTAAAAAATGAAAAATATCATAAATTTTTTTTGACATTTTGCCTTTCATCACTGTAATAGGTGTTGCCCTGTATGCACAGTGGCAAGGCAATCTCTTCTTTTTCTTCCTTAGTGTCTTACACCTTTTTTTTTCAAAAAAATTTTAGGGTACAGTAAAGTCATATATAGAATGTAGAGGACTCCCATATACCCAATGTCCTCCCCTGTTTCCCCCTTACCCAGCAATGAGCTTTTCACACGCAGATGCTACATATATTGAAATATAGCTAATAACCATGGTTACATTATGGTTTACATTATGTTTTACATTTTAGACTACACACTTTTATAAAATTTTGGTGAAATTTAACATGTCCTGTATCCATAATTTCGTGATCAGGCAGAACACTTCCATTACCCCCCAGTTACCCTCTTTTCCATCTATTCTATTCCCCTCACCCCTCCCTTCAGGTCACGGCAGATGGCTCTGGAGTTCAGTGCCTTGCAAGTGGGCCCTACTTTGGAATTTGTGCTCTTGAGTGTGATGGAGTTGGACTCATGTGACCTCTCTACACATGCATCTTCAGTCACTTTTACTGAACCTGTGGTTGTCACTGGGGTTTGTGTATGTTCAGGAGACTTGAATCTCTGGACTGTCCATGTGCCAGCTGTGCCCTGAGCTTCAGCAGTTGCAACACCTACTCTTCAGTTTGTTGGATGTACCCAGGTCAGCTAACAAGGAGGTGAAGATGGTCAACCACCACACCAAGGAACTGAGAGAGTCTACAACGGCAAGCAGGAGAATCCCATCCATCAACCATGTGGAATCTAAGCCCCCTCTCAGTTTAGAGGTGGAGTGGGCATTGCCATCCCAGGGTCCTCAGGATGGAGGAATAAAATATGGATTAGGGTAGGCTTCCTGGTATTCTACTATAGAATTATTGTGACTCTAGCAATGGAAGAAATTATATTACTGATGTGGAGACAGTGAATATGTCAGTTTCTGAAGGCAGGGAAAGGGTAAAAGAGGTGTGATATGGGGCATTTTCAGGAATTGAAGTTGTCTTGAATGATATTGCAGGGACAGATACAGGACATTGTATATCCTGCCATAATGCATGGAATGTACTGGGAGAGAGTGTAAATGACAACATAAATCATAATCCATGTTGTGTAGCAGTGCTCCAAAATGTATTCATCAAATGCAATGCATGTACCACTCTAATGAAAGAAATTGTTGATGAGTGAGAAGTTGGGGGTGTGGGAGTAGGGTATATGGGAACCTCATATTTTTTAATGTAACATTTTCTGTGATTTATGTATCTTTTTAAAAAAAGATAATAATAAAGAAAAAAAACAGAACTGCACAACACAAAATGTAAACCTTAATGTGAACTATGGACTATAGTTAATATAATTATAATAATACTGTTTTATCAATTGCAACAAAAGTACCACACTAATGCAAAATGTTAATAACATGGAAAGCTATGTAGGGAGGCTTTCTGGGAACTGTACTTTTCATAAGATTTTTCAGTAAACCTGCAATTTCTCTAAGAAAGATCTGAAAAAAAAATGTGTGCTGATAAAAACTGTGTACAGCACAGCATAATATCCTGTAAAAAAGCAGGAAAGCATCACTGACACATAGTACACCCACCCCACTCCAGTCCTATGTGAATTGGCAAGCATTGATTTTTGTATGAAGCACTATTTAAACAAGTGTAACTCTGGCAACCAAGAAGTAGGAGTCAGTTACAAACCTCAAGAACCTATTTATTTTGGGATAAAGCATATATATCTATACATCTCTAGCCTAAATATACTTTCTTCAATGAAACATAGCTTTGTTATATAAAAGTTTTACAAAACCATTACAATATATAGAAGTTCAGATTTATTATCTGGACCTTACAAGCACCTAAATTCCATTAGGCTTGCCTCAAGGAACCTCCTAACACAAAAGTTCCTAACACCTTGTGTTCTTTCTTTTTTTTTTTTTTTTTTTTTTTTAATTTTTTTATTTTTTATTGACTTTGTAATAATATTACATTAAAAATATATATGTGAGGTCCCATTCAACCCCACCCCCCCACCCCCCCTCTCCCCCCCCCAACAACACTCGTTCCCATCATCATGACACATCCATTGGATTTGGTAAGTACATCTTTGGGCACCTCTGCACCTCATATACATTGGTTCACATCATGGCCCATACTCTCCTCTATTCCATCAAGTAGGCCCTGTGAGGATTTACAATGTCCGGTGATTACCTCTGAAGCACCATCCAGGGCAGCTCCATGTGTGTTCTTTCTTTATCCAAATAAAATTCCTAAGCTGGTCTTCAGGGCCCTGCCCAAAGTGTCTCCACAATAAGCCTTTCAAGGACCTACCCAGAATAAGAAGTTGTTCCCTCCTGTGTGGTTTCCATGGCACAAATTAACGAAATGAAAGTAGGATTGTAATAGAGATAAGAATTAGTTGAACTGTAGAAATCTCTCTCTTCTGATAGTTATGATTTCCTCAAGGCATGAACAATATGTTTTTCAGTTTTCTCCTTTAGATGTCTAACCAGTCACTGACTCGTAGGAGATTCTTAATTATATGTTCACTAAGAAAACAAAAGCAAATATAGAAAAAAGAAAACCTTATAATAAAAAAAATTTTCTCTAGGTGTTTTTTTCTCTCCCCCTCCCTTGTTCATGTTAAGGAAATCGCAGACACCTGCTAAGTGGCCCTAGTCCAGATTTATCCCTACCTCCTTCTCTAGGGAAGTCACAAACACATGCTGAGGCCCCAACTCCTTTTCTACTTTGTGTCCTTCCACAACTTGGGGGAGATTTAGGTCCAATGAAAGACCCTAACAGATCTTAAACATGAAAACCCCTAACAAGCAGCCCCAGATGCATATCAGAATAGGAATTCTCAGTGGCTAGGTTCCTGTTGGAGAAAAATGGCACTCGCTGGGACACAGAGACTAATATGACCACAGGCAGAGAATTTATTAAGAAGCTCTCCCAATGGAAGGGGTCTGAAGTACAGACTTCAGGCCCCCACCAGCATGGTAGGTGTCTGAAGAAAGACTTCAGCCCACTCCTGGAAGGGGGGGATTTGAATTTATACAGAACTTTCCTAGGTGGGAAAGTGATTGACAGTGGGAGGGGGTTGAGGGTCCGAGTGAGGTGCAGGGGCCAATAGGAAGCCCCAGAGGTGAAAATTTTCCCTTGTATGGCTAGAGGGTAGTGGGTTAGGGAGTTAGGTTTTCTTGGAATGCTGGAGGAGTGGGTGTTTCTTTAATCTGTAGGGAGTAAAGGGTTTCTTTATCTCCCTTTGATATGCAGATACTGAAGGTTTTTATCTCCCTCTCATATGCAGATAGTGAAGGTTTCCAGTCTCCCTCTGATAGGCAGGTAGTGAAGGTCTCCATCTCCCTTACTCCCATCTCTACGTGGTTTCTTTTGTTTAACTCTAAGTGGGGAAGTGCCATGCCCTCAGACACATAGGCTTCTGTGAGAGGGGGCTAGCCTTTCCCCAATGCATATCAGGGGGGAACTGAGCTACAGCTTGTTAATTATTGCAAACTTCTAACAGTCCCCTTCCCCCAGGTGGATAAAAACCACACTCAAACAGTATAGATTGGTCTCTCTACTCTGTGAAGAAGGGCAATGGAGCTGCCCCTGTCTATCTAGCCCAGAGCACCAGGAAACTGGCTATCATGGATGGGGTTTCTTCCCCTGCTCTTTTAGACTTTCTGTACTATGTACAATAGAGGGGTTGTTTCCTGAGAGTTTCTGTTGTGCCCACTGTAGCAACTAACTCCATATTTCTCTCCATACACACACATACATACACACACTTTCATACATGCACATGCACGCAAGTTCTACCTCTCTCTCTCTCTCTCTCTCTCACACGCACACACACACACACACACATTCACATGCAAAATTAGATTTTCCTAGTTTTTTCTAGCTTTCTTTTTGGAGCTATAATACCTTACTACAGTCACTAGTGGAGTTATTATTACAAAGGGCAATTCACCAAGGTTTAACTATAAACTAACTAAATAGCAAGGCCCTCCCCATGTAGTTTCTATTCTTTAAATATGTATAAATGTGAAGAAAGGGCAATCTCATGCTCAGAAAAGTTTCCCCACTTGGCTCTCCTGGCTTAGGCATGAAACAATCCTTTACCTCTTGGTTCACCTAAAATAGGATTAATTTTTTTCAAAAAAGAACGTTTCTAGGTAGCTAAGGTTATCTACCACAAGCACCATGACAAAAACAAAAACAAAAAACAAAAAACTGAAAGTTTTACAATATACAGTAATTACTGACCTTATCAACAGTTATCCCTGGTTGAATTTCCCTCTCAGGTTCTCCCAAAACAAAAGTTCCAGACATCTTGTCTTACCTTTAACCAACTTAAAACCCTAACCCAAAATCACCATCATTTTAATCTAGAGGTATTTAGGATATAAAGGGTAAGTTTCTGCCTTGATAGCAGTCCACAAAGATATAAAGGGTATGAAAGAGTGTCTCCACCATCAAGCATCCCAAATTAGAGTAGGGGATGGCTGTACACTAACATCAGTAACAAATAAAGGATGAAACATGCACAGGATAGGAAAAAACATGTTATTCAGCTTCAAAGATGTAAATTAGTTCTTTTGAAGGAGCACAGATATCTGAGGCTATAAGTTACAATGTCAAATTAGATAAAAATCTTCAATATAGCTCAGTCACAAAATTGTGCATGGTTCTTTTGGACTCAATACTGAGAAAGATTGTATCACTGGTGTCATGGAACTGAGATGTGATGTGATAGTATTTTTCATATGAATGATGGGCCTGCACCTGGAATATAGCATTCAATTTTGTGCTTGTTGGTACTCAAAAGATCTAGATAAATTGAAAGAAGTTCAGAGGAGAGGGAGAAAAATGATTAGTGGAATGAAATATTTGATGGATGGACTGAAAACAAAAGTCCTACATTTGAAATTTCGGTCTAAGAAAAGACCTTGAGGGAAAATTTGTTTGAGGCAATTCTACTAATACCAGAAAGTTCTAAGTTTGGATGGAGTGAAGAATAAGGACTTGGGGGTAAATCAATCTGCAGTATTTTGGACACATACCAAAATAATGAGATAAAATTAAAAGTAAACTCAATACCAATGAAAACTTGTCAATGTTAAATTAGTGAGCAACAGTGTGAATGCTAGTATCAGCATCATCCAGAAATGCAAAATTCAGGCCCCACCCTAGAACTCCTAAATCTATATCTGCATATAAAAGCTTGCAAAGCACTGGTTAACACACCAAAGAGCACATTTTAGACAGGGCTGAGTTTAAAATTTGACTTTGTCATGTATTAACTATGTTACCACCAAGAAGTCACTTAATCTCTGCATACCTGAGATTCCTTATATTAGAAAGGGGTATAATAATATTAACTTCTGAGTATTGTATTGAAGATTATTGAATGATTACCAGAGTAGTGAGGGCCCTTTAAACGTAAACATTATAAAAGTTATAATGGTAAACTAAGGAAGAAAGAACAGGAAAAATGGGTGAAAAAAAGAAGGAAAAGAGAAGAGTGGGATAAAATAAGTAAAAGATTATGTTCTAAAGAGCCATGAGAGCACTTTTCCATCTTTCATTCATTAATTCCAGTTTCCACACCTCTGGCTGCAGTTTTGCTTCATCACTTAGCTTTTTCTCCTCTCCCTTTGGAATAGTTAAATTTTCTTGTACTATTTTCTGTGATTCAAATATTCCCTCAACATGCCACACTATAAGAACTCCAAAGAAAGAGTAAAAAGAGACCACCTTTGGGGTGGGAAAGTTGGGAAATCCTTGCATCCAGCCCCTCTCCCCCATTCATATTGACTGTAGCTCTGGATATGCTGACTATGCATGTGACATTGGTATATCTACCTCACTGCCCAAACTCCTAATAAAACATACTTAAAAGCAGTCAGAAGACACTGACTTCCTGAATGTCTTACAAGCTAAAATCTCTGTTCCATTTGACTCCATGTTTTGGTGTCCAGAGCTAGACTGAAGGATTATTGATGGGGAGAAGGGGCCAAAGTACACACACATACAAACACGCACACACACACTACATAGCCTATATAGAAATCCATCTCCCTTAGTTGCCATCAGGCAACTTCTATTCTCTATTCTCTATTCTCTAAGGTTATCATACAATTAAGTAAACAAGAGAAAAGTCTTTCAGATTTTCCTATGTTGGAGAGGCTGGAAGAGTCAAGCAAAGAGCCTATAAGATCAAAAGAATGACTTGGTATTGTTGACATTAACCAAAACAATACAAAGCAGAACAAAGAGACAAACAAAACATTCCCGTGGTTTAAAGAAGCAAGGGAGGGCTGGGCATATGGGGAGAAGCATTACTTGTGTGTTTGTGTGTAGGGGAAGGGAGAGAGAGTGTGAGAAGAGAGAGACAGAGAGAGACAGAGAGAGAGAGAGGGAGGTTCCTATGTAATTTTAAATATGGAGAATGTGAGGCAGGCTAGAACAAGGACTGAGGGATAAAAGGGTGACATAGGAAAACAACAGGGTGATAAGGAAGAAGAATTCAGTTCTTTGTAAAACTCCTTCTCCTGGACATCCATCTTTGCCTGCACCTAACAAGTCCTGCCAACTAGGGAGGAGTCAACGGCCCAAGGCTGAATACCTGAAGACAATAGATAAGGAGGAGCCCATTAGCATCCCACCCCTGACCCCCTGGCAGGCTGGTAGACACTCAGACCAAGAAAAATGTTGTTTCCAATCCTTCTTCTACATACTCAGAACCAATGAGAATGCTGTAACTCACAAGCCTTCATTTACATGGAGGAGGGGAGGTGGGCAAGTCTAGCTTTAAGTAAGACCACAGCCCCAGCCCCAGCACATGTCCTTGAGCTTGCCTGCACCCCCGTCTCCAGGGTGTACTTTCTCTTTCTTTCACTTGACAATAAACTCTTTACTTGCTTGCTTAAAATATGGTGTTTCCTTAAATTCTTTTCAGAAACCCACCACCAGCAACAAATGTATTATGGTTAGTCAATTCTTTCAGTTACCAAGTTCAAAAATAGTCAAGAAGGCTAAACAACACCCTGATTTGTTTTATAGTATAATGCATTTCTACTAACAGTTAAGTATGACATCAGTAACTAATTATGAGTACTTGGACCTCCAACACAAGTGTCTCTAGGGCAGCAGCTACAGGTCAGAGTACTGTTACTAAGGGGTAAGAATTAACAAATAATTCTGGTTATTAAATCATTATATACGTGCCTTTATATTATAAAATAGCAAAAGGTTAATACCTGAATTTACTGAAGTTGGCTGGAGTGGCCCCACCCCTGTTTATGATCATTCTAGGTCAGGGGTTCTTAACCTTCTTTCGTTCCACGGACTCCTTTGCCAGATGAAAACCACAGACTTCATACTAAGTCCACACCATACTGTGTATGGTTTAATAAATTTATCACAACTGCAACAACACATCCCCAAAAGAATAATGCCTTTGAATTTCAATTCAAGCCCACGGACCCCTTTTTAAGAACCCCTGCTCTACACTTCACCTCACCCTTGTATATGCTTACTGATGTGTTGGTAATTCTAGACTGAACTCACCCTTGTGTATACTTACTATTCTCATGGCAACGCTCCACCCACCTCTGTTGAATATCCATATAAAAGACTTTGTAACTGATTTTTGTTCTGTATACCCGATCCCAAATCCTTGTGACTGACTCTGGTTTGCTATCCCATCCCCACCTGTCCTGTTCAGCTCCTTAATGTTTATTAATGAAGGAACCTGTGTTCAGCTCCACCTCAATTATTCATTGGTATCCCAATGTTATAAAATATTAGAATTTCTGCAGATCAGGGGGGCAATTTTGGGCCATGAGGCCGCAGTGCTCCGTTGCTTGCACAAACAATAAAACTCTTTCTCTCTTTGAAACTCTGGTGTCTCAGGAATTGGCTTTAAAGGTGTGTCAGGAAGAAGGAAGGTACTTTGGCTCAGTATCAGTGAAGCAGGTTAGTAGGATATGGAATCAGTAGATGGATCTGGAACCTGGCAGAGAGTCCACGTGGACAGAAGAACCCCCAACATGGTGGCTGGAAGACCCTCCCCCAAGATTCTGCCATCCAAAAGAAGACTTCCTCTGGAACCAGGAGTCTCCCTGGATATTCCCCCAAGGACTTTATCATTGGGCACTCCTGGGAGATTGATGGGGTAAATAAGCAATCAAAGTGATGAACAGCTGGAACTCCTCCCTGCCATTAGCAAAAGGGTGGAATAATTAGCAACTTAAAGTGTTGCCGGGCCTGAGCTCTGCTCTCTCCTGCTCTGGACCCAGGCCCTAGCTGCTTCTCCTGCTTGAATCACCATGCAAGTAAGTAAGGCATTTATAACCTATAATGGGAAATTGTAGCCTGTAAATCAGCCCTCTTTATCACTGTTCAGCCCCTTCCTCTCTACCTGGGACCCCTGCTCTCTTATTTTCTCCCCTTTCTCTTCCCTGCCTACCTGAATAAATTACTGGCCTAACTCACCCGATGTGCTCTTGAAATGCATTTCTCCAACATAGTCAATGAACCTAAATGAAATCTGGTAACATCAGTACTGCAAATTTCTTAACAAAAACAATAAGTCTCATCACTTATGAGACACCCTTTTACAGATAAAGCTTCTCTTTTTTAGTAGAACAGTAAAATGCATTCCAAAGCACATTTTCATTCCAAGATTGTTTTCTAAAAGTCTTCCATTAAGCTTGTATTTGAAAATGAATTTGCTTAAAATGATACACATTGTTATTTCAAATGCCTGTAGAATGCTAAAAAGTACTCCTGAAATAGAACTCTCTAAGAGTGAGAAGCCTCTCAAAATTATTTCTTATTGAACAGGAGTGTCCTGTGGAGGTAGCAGCAATTTGCATTAAAATAAAATTGAGAAACATAAATTGTATTGGCACAGCAACTTATACTCCACAAATAGGTCTGGGGATGTGCTTCCTTTTAGAACAAATTGATAAATTCAGTCCCTATATTTCAGAAAGAGTAGACCTCAACAGAGGAAACAAGATGTGCCCAACAGCTATAGCATAATTAAAACTGCACTTCAGATATAATAGGGAGAAAGGGTAAACAAAACAGAAAAGGAAACATATAATAGTCTCTTCATTGAATAATGTTAGTGGAATGCTCTGAGTTTCTGGGTTCTTGGCTACAACACATAAAGGAATTTAAGGACACGCCATAGGTAGACAAGCAAGTAGAATTTATTGAGAAATGAGGAAAAGGAAAAGTGCACACCTGACACATGGGTATGGGCATGCTACAGGGTGAGATGTGGGGGCCCAGGGTAGCCTTTTTAAGGGCTTTCTTCCTCCCCTCCCCACATTAAGAAAGGACCCCAGCTGTTTGCTGTCCTGAGGTTTCCTTCCTACCTTCCCCTGTCAGCTTTCAGGGAACCAATGGGGAGGCCTTTCTCTTTGGAGTAATCCAGGGCTTCTTTTGAGGCCCAGGAGTTTCAAATGGGACCCTGTTGTTACCAGATTTTGTCTAGGTTCTTGGCTATGCTGCAGAAATGAATTTCAAGAGCACATCAGGGGAGTTAGGCCAGTAATTTATTCAGGTAGGGAGGGAAGAGAAATGGGAGAAAATAACAGATCATGGGGCCCAGTTAGAGAGGAGGGGGCTGAACAGTGATAAAGTAGACTGGTGTACAGAGTACAATTCTCCATTATAGATTATAAATGCCCGATTTTACTTGTGTGGCCATCATGGCAGAGAAAAAACGGCGAGAGCAGGGTGCAGAGGGCAGGAACAGGGGTCCAAAGGTGAAAGAATTCAGGCCTTGTGCTTGCTTTTTGAACTGTTAATTATTCTACCCCTTTGCTAATGGCAGGGGAGGAGTTCCAGTTCTTTGCTGTTTTGATTGACTACCTCACTCATCAATCCCCTATGAGGGCCCAATGATGAAGTCTTTGGGGAATGTGTGGGTTTCTCCTGGCTTCCGGAGGAAGTCTTTTTCTGAGTGGCAGAAACTTGGGGAGGGTCTTCCAGCAGCCGTCTTGGGGGTTACTGATGTCCACGTGGACTCTGCCAGGTTCCAAATCCTTCTATTGATTCCCTATCTTACTAACTGGCTTCACTGTGACCAGGGTCTTTGGTGGGCTTTTGGGCTGTAATGGTTATGGCTCTCTCTCAGTTAGCTGCCTTTCCTCAAGGGGTTGCCAGGTAGGGTCTAATGGCTCTGTTCAGACTTGCTGGGTCCCAGCTGTTACAGCTTTATTCTGACCAGCCACCTTCCCTATTTCCTATACAGACCTCCCCGAATAACAGCCCATTATGTGGTTCCCTATTGATAGTCACGTAGCACAAACTCATTTGAATATTTGCTATTTGTAATGTCAATATATGTAATGAGTTAGTTCATTTAAATTTTAAAATCACAGATTAGACGTCAAATTTTAGGAGGTAAATAATCCTTGTTTTGGAGACTTCCCACTCACAAGATATTTCAGTGATAATTTTTTTTAATTCAATAAACATGGTGACAACATATCTGAAAATTTTCTAATACTTAAAAGAATGAAGAATGATTTATTCTGAGGATTTTAAGAGAGCTGATCAATTGAGTTCTGAGAAGTAATTAAAGACAAAATACACACTTGTGAAAAGATGTGAATTTCAGTCATATCATCTGTAAAGTCAAATTTACATGTAAAAAAAAAAGTGAATATGTACAGGGCCAAAAAGCTTTCAAAATACGTCTTCCATATCCACTTCAATTTGATTGCCACTGGAGAAATTTTCACAAGGCTTATCTCATTATTTTGGGCTACACCTTAACTAAAAATCTTCAAGAAATCTTGAATACATATGTTCACACCCCAACAGGAATGTGGATTAAAATTAATAACATGTTTTTTTTTTTTCTGGGGTACATAATTCAACCTACCAAACTCTCCCAAAATAGTTTGAACTCCAAAAGAAAGTCCAAACTGATCACAATCACATCTGCTTGAACTTAGTTCTTATTTATATTAAAAAATTATGAATAATAAACTGAAAAATAATGTGGATTCACTAGAAGTAGAAATTAAATGATTAATAAAATAGGAGTTAATCTCAAGCATCATAATTCAGTCATTAAATCAAGCATATGCATAATCTTTATTTGATAATAGAGTGAAGAACACTATTGTGACATTTTATTTTTGTGGTTCGTATAACTCTTTAAATTTTTATAGGGAATATACTTTTTACTAAGATTTTGCTTACATAAATGTCAGCACAACTGAAAATGTAATTGTCATTTTCAAGGCGGACTTGGGATATGAGTTCTCTCAGACATATCAAAGAGAAGAAATTGAATGCATGATGTAGGGATGACTGAAAGCAAGTGGAAGCAGTGCTCTGATTTTTAGTCAGGAGGGCACTCAGGTTTCTTTTAGTATTCTGTCATCCTATAGACCACTAATTTAATCCTTTAAAATAATATACTAGAATTCTCCCTTCAAAATCTGAAATTATTTATTGTTTGGGGCCATAGTCAGCATTATATAAGCTAGATCTGTGTGTAGTCAAAAATTTTCTGGAAATAGAAACTAAAAGCCTTGCTGAGGAGCCTGGTTGACAGAAGAAAAGAGTCTTACAGATGGGGAGACTCAGAGAGGGGAAAATCTGTCCTACTCACTACTGGATAGAAGAAAAAAAAGAAGTCTAAAATCCCATGGATTTTATTTTCTCCCAATCCCATGGAGTCTATCTGCATCTCTTTTTCTCATCCAGATTGTTCATAAGATCTCCCGGAACTTCAGTTGACATAAATAGGTGGCTTTACACTGTTGCCAAAAACCTTTGGTCCAAAAAAGCTGAAAGACAGACAAATACCATTTCTGAAACTGAAACTTGTACAAAATGGATAAGTCCATGAGTTGAAAAAATGCCCTGCCTGTAAAGATACCTGCAAAATCTGGATCATGAAGACTTGGTAACATAAATATCCAATCAAGAAAAATGTGTGTGGCTGGAAGTCAATTGAAGCAGAAAATATGGCATGGCAATTTCCTGAAGTAACTGTTGAATAGTAATAGCAGCTTCGTGGCAACAAGCAACCATTGAGGGGAATTTGAAACAGCATGAAATTTTCAATGCTCATCTGAAAATATACAGAGGAGAGAGTGCTCTTACTCTACACAACAAGGCTTTGGGATTACATCTTCTGTGCATGTGAGCTTTAAGAATCTCTGATGATAGACTAATGCAGGGATAAACCCTTGTTTAAACACAACTTTATATTTGTCACATCTCTTTGAGGAGCATTGCCTCATGAGATCCTCTCCTCTACAACATATAATTCAAATTGAATTATTTCTGATTGCACATTTAAAATTTTGAGATTATATAATTTATCCAGGATCATACAAGGGGTTGGTGACAAGGACAAAATGAAAACCAGCATTTCTGCTTTCCTAGACCTATGCTATAATCTTTGCCTGCCAGAATAATTTTAAAGGGAAACTTGTAGTGAAGAAAATTGTATGCCCACTTTAAAGTTTCAGAAACAGATAAAGAATATTTATCGAACAATGGTCAATCTCCCTTTGTATAGTGTTAGCTTTTAGGAGAAATTATTTCTATGTCTCCAACTATATCCCCAAGTAAGAGCAAGGCTAATATAGAAGGTTGCAAACCAGGGTTTATGGTTAAGAATCTGCCATCCAGTGATTAGATGGTGAAGAAGCACTGAAACCCTCATATAAACACCAAATAAAGGTGGTTCAATGGAGAGAGGAAGAAGGAACAGTTCTTCCATTAAGTGGGATTTGCAGACCTTGAGTTATGCCTATTGCTTTCTGTTTAAAAGCCATTCCCCCCAATTTTTTTGTGAATCTTCTATGTATTTATGTCTGTCTCCCTCACTGGACTCTCACAAGCTCTCCAAATCAGAAATGCATTTATTCATCTTGGTTTTACCATAGCCTCAACCTAGTGCCTTTAAAATAACAGATATGTCATGAGTAATTATTTTGGTTTGATTCAATTTTGCTAATCATTCAGATATTTCTTGCATGTTTGGCTTTTCTTTCAATTCAGGAAATCCCTAAACATTGTTTCTTCTCTTACATGGCCTTTTTTCACATATTTTTGTTACACATGCTGATGCTTTAGTAATAATAGTTCCTGGTTAACTGATATTGAATGGGAAGGTTCAGATCCCACCAAGGCAAAGTCCTACATATGAAGCAGTACTTCCAGAGCAAATCAGAACCTTTTTCTCATTTTGAGCTTGTGGAATCTTTCAATTTAGAGTCTCCTCCTTAGTTTTCCTCAGAGTCTCAGCTTGTGTTTCATCTCTCAAAGGAGGTCTTTTTCCTTGGCTACAGATGGGATTTTGTCCATTAATAAGATGATTTTGTACTTGCCTCTGGAGCTGTCTACTGTGAGCTTCTGCAGGAATCTTAGCCAATTCTGCCCTCAAAAGGCTCCCCCTGTGCTGCTGCTTTTGATTTGAGTATTCCATGGGGTATTTTCCTTTTCTTTTTTCTTTTCTTTCTTTCTTTCTTTTTTCTTGTGAGGCATTTAGGTGGTCATATATATTTCAGTTATGTAGCTAACCCAGCTGTCAAGCAAGCCTTCAAGAGATGCACAGCCCAAGTCCAGCTGTTTCAAGACTGTGAAGACCAGGAGATTCCAATTAACGAAACCCCTGAGGGTTTCAGGGGGTGAACCTCAATAGAAGCAGCAGTCACTGAACAGATGGTTATTCCTGCCTGTTTGTTTGTTTGTTTATACATTATAGAGCTGACCCCTATAGTTCTCCTTTTAAGCTAAGTTTAGTCATTGACATTTAAGATTTAAGGGAATGAGTAAGGAAGAAAGTAGTCTGAGAGTCTGAATTTGAAGCTTTGGTGCAGTACTAACAAAATTTTCATGACATGAATCAAATGTTTCTTGAAAGCTTGTTTCAGGTTGAAGATGAATTATACAAACTAAATACAGGTGGAAGAATACTTTCAAATCAAAGAAAATGAAAGTTGCTTATCCCAGGGGTTGTTACGCTGAGGTACACAAATGGGCAACTCCTGCCTAAGGAAAGTAGAGTGAAAGAGGCCAGGACTTATTTCTATGTGGTTCCATGGATTCTTTGTTTATTGTCCATATTAGCATGAGACAAAATCATACTTATTTGAAGAGTTCTTTTTATTTACTCTCCTTAACTAGAAATATGTGTACCTGAATATGGTCAGGTATTCCTGGGGTAAATGCCTCTATTTTACAGATTTCCAGAGAACCTATAACTAAACTCAGAACATTATTAGCTTTCCTCAGATGTGCTTGGAGCTTAACAAAATAAAAAAGTGGAAAGAGCCCTCCTGGAAGGCTTGATGTATGCTTACCCTCAGCAGATTCAAACTGATTCTCCAACAAAAGGTCACAGAAGGAACCTGCTGAAAATAGGAACCTCTGCTTCATTTGCCTTGCCTAATTGCCACCAAATATGACCCATCCCAAGAAAGCAACAGCTTTATCAAGAAAAATATTCTGCCAATAATCATCTTTATTTTCATGTCACTGAACTTTACCAACTTAGCAAACAAGCTGGGAAAATATTCAGAGGTCAAAAGGCAGCTTTAGTATAGATGGTGGTAATAGAGAGCATGAAAGATAAAATACAAATTGCCTGGACCACCCTTGGGGAACAATATTCTGGAACCATGTAACTTCTTCTTATAACATTGCACATAGGAAGTAAAGAAAGAAAAGTTACTTGTTTGAGAAATAATGTATAAGGAAAGAAAGAAGGAATCAAAACGGGAATCCGATTATCTTCTCACCTTCAAGCGGTTGTTACAGATGTTTCTACAAGTCTCAGGCTATCTGCTGTTCATCAATTCTAGCAAATACATGGTGGCACAATAAGGCCAAAGCACTATTCATATTTACAACTTGGAGGTTTTCTGCTTTTTTTTTTTTCCTGCATTGCTTCTACAATTTACAATGCTTAAAGAATTAGTTATATCAGGTGGCTTTTGTTCTCCAGCTACCTTAATTGAAGGCATCAAAGATGGAGAAATCCATGACCTTAAATAAGCAAATGAAGAAACAAATGAAGAAAGAGAGGATAATCTATTTTTATTAACGATTTATTTTGCCTTTTTTATTTTTTGATTTGGTTTTTAAATTGATATTTATTTCCCTAAAACAAATTAAGCACTTGGCAATTAACTTGGACTGTATAATCATTCATTACAAAAAGCAATATAAGGGACTAATATTTGTTTATTAAATCAATCCTCATTTTATTACCTGTTCTGGACTTTTAGCCAAACTGTTTAGTATTGCTTTTTATACCAAATCAATCTTTGGAACTGTTTAATATTCAGGTATAAGAGAAAACTTTTTTCAAATATAAGTTTTAGTTTGAAACAATTAAATTCACATATATTGAAAAATTATATATGCATATTTTCATAGACTGTTACTTGCAAATCCAAAAACTTAAAGTATTATATAGGGGCATTTAAAAAAACTGAAATTATGAAAGAAAAGTTTAACATCAATCAATAAAGGATTTGATACAGAGGATATAAATATAAAAAGAAATGTTTGCCTTTTTCTCATGACAAGCAAAATAACAAACAAAAACAACGAAAGAAATATTCCTATATGTTGATATGAAAATATAATGGCAAATGTGTTCCTCCCTTTAAATCACCCATTATGAATAAGTGCTTTTGTTTTCCGTCTTCCTGTGGAATATATCAGGTCAAAGGTCAGGCTTGGCCTCAAAATGTCCTCTTAAAATCTTGTCTCTCCTTCCTCCAAAAGCAGGTGCATGAAATAAAGCAGCAGGCAGTCAAAGTTGAAATTGCATTTGTGTGTCCTAAATCATGGCATTCAGTATTGAAGCTAAAGAAGAAAGCACAGATGTCTTTTCACCAAAGGACCTATCTCCATGGAAAAAAAGGGGCGGAGGGGGGAACAGGAAATCACAGAGACACACCACATTCCTTTTTGTTCTGACTGAGCACTTCCACAGACCTCCTTTGTATCAGGCAGAATGGAGACCAGATTCTCACAAGTGTTCCAGCCAAGATTAGGGCTGCAAGTTTTCAGGCTCTACGTTCACACTGTTTTCCTCAAACTACCAAAATATTAACATCATTTTGTAATTGAGCATCAGGAATCTCATTTTCTGGGCAAACAGGACAAGTTTTAGAACATTAAGAGAGAATGAGGGAAACACTGATGAGACACCTTTGGACCTTTTTGAAAACATGTCCAATGCCTAGCCCCTTGGAACACATTAATTTTCAAAACCCTCTCGCATGTTCTCAGCCACTTTCCTAAAATGAATATCTGATCAACTTTTAAGGGAAACTCCTTTAAGCTCTAGAAAAGTAATTTGAACATTAAGATTAAATTGTGTTGTATACCTGCATTTTTTTCTACTTCAAATGTAAAAATCTGGGATATTTCTTCAATTACGTTCTGGTTTGTGTTTTATTTTAGTTATTTATATTTCAAATATATATTTTGTGTTTTTTAAAAAATACAAAAAAACAAAATGAAAATAAAATTCACATGTAATACTTCATTTTCAAAGAAAGTTCCACTGCTACCCCAACCCAAGTCCATCTCCCAAAGTTTGATTACTAACATTTGGTCCTCATTTTTCCAGATATTTTTTTGTTTTTTACTTATAAGTTTATGTGAATATGTGGAGGAGTGCATATGCACATATTAATGTTCATATTTATATATACTTCATAAAATTTGTTCATATTTAATTTGAAATTTACTTTTTCTTTACCAATATATCTCAAACATACTTTTATAGAAAATGCTATACATCTACCCATTTAAAAGCTATATCATATTCCATCATGTTTTAAAACATTGTCCTATTGATTGTTTGGTTCCAAATTTTGCTTTTACAAATTTTTGTCTGTTTATAGATAGATGATCTTTGTGCACAGGAACTTGTCACTGTAGCATAGAATCCCAAAACAAAAATGTCAGAGGGATTGTGCATTTAAAATTTTGTATAGTTTCTCCTAATTGTCCTCATTCATTGCCAACAGGAATGGGTAGGAGTACTTTTCCCCAATACTTATCACTAAATATTATCGATCTTTACAGTTTATATTAAACTGATCAGAGGAAAACAATTTAGTTTTTTTTCCTAATGTGAGCTCTTCAGATTGGTAATCTTCTCATTTAGTTAAATTTAACATTTAATCATCTGCTACATAGCTTTTTGAATTGTATTTTTTAATAGCCTATTCTAATTCTGCATCTTATTTCTAATTGGATGTCTTTCTATTATTGTTTTATAAGAACTTTTCATTTGTTATGGGTCATAACTCTTGATTTGTTAAAAATGTAAATATCTTCTGAGTCTTTTCTTTGTCTTTTTAATTTAATGTATTTTATCATTCAGAAAATGTTTAATGTGATGACTTCAAACATATTGAGTTTCTGTGCTATTTTCTGGTGTTTGTGATTTAATGTCTCATTCAGGAAAGCTTTCCTTAATAAAAGAAAGTAAAAATATTTTCCTATATTTTCTATTTTAAAAAATAGTTCTTTCATTCATCTGTTGTATGCATGTGTGAATGTGTATATGTGTTGTACAAGTTAGGCAAATGTCTAAATTTACTTTATTCCAAGTTCATTACCAATTTTATCAAAATTATTAACTAAATATTCCATGTTCCCATTTATCTGAAATGGCATGTTTATTATGTATTAGTATTCACATAGGTACTAACATCCCTTTCTGCACTTTTGTAAATTCTGTTCCACTCATCTATTTGTCAAATCCGGTGCCACTATAACATTGCTTTAATTATAGTAGATTTTAGTGCATGAGAAACATCTGATAAGATAAGCTTCCCCCTCCATTATTTTTCATTTTTGAAATGAACTTTATTTATTTCCAAAAGGTCCTATTCTCCAAATACAGACACACACTCTACAGATTAAATTCTAAATACAATGGGGAAATGTTAATTTTAAATAAGGATTAATTCATATATTTATAATGTTGTCTTCCTATTCGAGATTGTGCTGGTTTCTATTAACTCAATTCTAATTTTATGAATTGCCAATTATTATAGTCTTCCTTATCTAGATCTTGTATTTTTAAAATTATTCCCAAGAATTTCATATTTTTTTTTGAAAGGAATTGCTTTTAAGTTTCAATTTTTATCTGGTATTGTTAGTATATTATAATGTTATTGGTTTTTGAAATACCTTTCTTTCCTTGAGCTGGGTTACTTAAATTATTCTAACCATTGCTAATAATTTTCTTTAACTTGGTAAGTGAGATTATCATTGGCAAATGAATAACAGTTATTAATACACCCTCAATGCTTTTACTGTTATTTCTTTTTTCTTTGCATAGGGTAGAATTTTTGAAACAATATTGAATGATAAAGGTGATAGCAGGCTGCCAAAATTTTCCCTAGCACTAATGGGAATGCTTTGAGTGGGAAGGTAGAATGATGTAAAGAACAGTTGAAATCTGACTGCCCAGTTTTAAAAATATCACCACCTCTTCTTCTGTGACAATGAGCAAGTTACCTATTCCCTCTCACATTTAATTTCTTGACCCTAAAATGGATTTCTGATTAATATATCATATTTATGATGGTTCCTAAGTAAATTCTTTATTTAGAAAATAAATAAATTTCAGGATCTGCAGAGGAAGTTTATCAAAACATTATCAGAAGCATCTACTAATATAATCATACCATTCTCCCCTTTTTGTTTTTGTTTTTTTTAAAGATTTATTTTTTATTTATTTAATTCCCCCCCCCCCTTGTCTGTTTTCTGTGTCTTTTTGCTGTGCCTTGTTTCTTTGTCCGCTTCTGTTGTCGTCAGCGGCACGGGAAGTGTGGGCGGCGCCATTCCTCGGCAGGCTGCTCCCTCCTTCGCGCTGGGCGGCTCTCCTTATGGGTGCACTCCTTGCGCGTGGGGCTCCCCTACGGGGGGGGACACCCCTGCGTGGCAGGGCACTCCTTGCGCGCATGAGCACTGCGCATGGGCCAGCTCCACACGGGTCAAGGAGGCCCGGGGCTTGAACCGAGGGCCTCCCATGTGGTAGACAGACGCCCTAACCACTGGGCCAAAGTCAGTTTCCCGCATTCTCCCCTTTTTGAATGCTTCTACTTTAATATCTCTGAACTCTTTACAGAAGTTATATAAGCTTGGCATAGACTTTATTCTCTCAGAATATTTATTAATTTCAGTCCCAGTGTCTTTGCTAAAGTGTTACAATAAGTACATCATAGAACAGGAAAATGCCACTAAGAAGTCCAGGGTATGTTATCTTTATTCTGGAACATAATATCCAGGAAACAGATGAGAAATTCCCCCTCCCTTGAAGACTATAGTTTATTTGTTTGAGCATTGGTTCATCAAATGTTACTGAATACCAGTTGGATGCCAGACATGCCACCATATACTATATATTTGTACTCATGTGTCCTTTGCTTCACAATATGGAAAAGGAATGACATCTATAAACAGATAAATTACAATTTATGGTGTTAAAGGGCTAAATAAGAATATGAGCAAAATGCTGTGGGAAACAAAATGATCACCCCTTCCTGGGTGAAAAGGAGAAAGTTTTCCTGTAGATCTGGAGAAGAAGGCAGGAAGGACATCTGAGGAAAAGAAAATGTGTTGAGGTAGACAGTTGTGAAAGGACAGCAGTGTGAGTGTCAGTGTGGCCGAGGGGCACTGTGGACAACCTCAGAATCTGGATGGGTAGTTTCAGCTAATATGTCAAAAACCTTCTAAGGACTTACTGGTATTCTACCATAGAATTATTGTGACTCTAGCAAAGGAAGAAATTTTTTCACTGATATGGAGACAGTGGCCACAGGAATTGCTGAGGGCAGGGAGAGGGAAGAAGAGGTGTATATGAGGGCATTATCGGGCCTTGGGAGATGTCCTGAATGATATTGCAGGGACAGATGCAGGTCATCATATATCCTGCCATAACCCACTGAATGGACTGGGGGAGAGTGTAAACTACAACGTAAACTATAATTCATGTGGTGTAGCAGTGCTCCAAAATATATTCCACAAATGCAATGAATGTGCCACACTGATGAAAGAGGTTGTTGATGTGGGAGGAGTGGGGGGGTGGGGAGTGGGGTATATGGAAACCTCTTATATTTTTTAATGTAACATTTTGTGTGATCTCTGTATCTTTTTTTTAAAGACAATTTAAAAAATTTGCTAAAATAAAAAAAAGAATCTTCTAAGATAAACCAGGGAGTCAATTTTATAACATACATAAGAAAAAGCCATCAGAAGTTTCTAAGTCATGTTTTACGATACAAGAAATTACCAGGTACAGAACTTCTTACAGATACACTTTTGCTCTTCTTTCTCCCAAAACTCAACTGAATTCATTCTTTGTGAAAAGCCAAGCCCTATTGAAACACCTGGAAAACAACACATATGCAAAACTGTAAGTGAATTTTTGTGAATATATTTGCCATAATCACATATTAAATGTTCGTAAACTGAGAAGAATAGTATATTGAAAGAAATGTAAAACCAAATAGGGCTTATTCCAGGAATATAAAAATTACTTAATATTAGCAAATCTAGTAAAAAGTATTGTACTATAAGAAAAATATTTTAATTAAATGAGCTTTTTAAAATATGAAGCAATGATATTTGGTAAAATTTGACACATTTTTTAATATAAAAAACTCACAATAAACAGGGCTTAAAACAAACTTCCTTAACTTGGTAAAATATATCTTTGAAAAAACAAGAGTAATATTTAATTGGTTAAACATTAGAGGAACTGCTTTTAAATCAAAAAGATTTTCACTGTTCCCATTATTATTAGATAGTGTTCTGAATTTCCTAGTCAATAACAGAGACAAGAAGTAAAGGGCAATGTATATTATTTTAAAAATTATTATGATTATTATTTGGAGCATGTATGACTCTCAGAACATACTATTAAAAATGTTTGGAACTTGTAAGAGAGTTTTCTATAGAAGCCTGCTAAAAAATAAAGCTCTCTAAATTAAGAGCTACCTTACATGCTATAAATAAAATTATAAACTTATTTTTAAAATAACCCACTCATTAGAATGGCATACATGTTTTTAAATGCCAAATATCTATTTTGAGAGAAAACATTATTAAGCAATGTAAAGAAAGACCTGGAAAAATAAACCAAAAATCCAATTTTAAGAAACAACAACTGTTCATTCTACTTTAAGCCAGTGTTTTAAGGAAATTTCAATCAAAATACCAACTAGAGTCTTTGGGAGGAAATATAACAAGTTAACTCTACACTTCACCACGAAAAATAAATTCTAAAGAATAACCAAGAAAATGAGAAGTGTTTTTCTCTAACAGACTCCAAAATTACTCATAAACCTCAACAGTTTGATACTAGAACAAAAACAGACAAATACATCACTGGAAAAAGACAGAGTACAGAAATAAACCCATGTATAAATAAGGATTAAGTATATAATAATGGTATCATTTCATATCAGTGGGTAAAAGATAAACTATTGAGAAAATTTCCTATCCATTTTGAATACGTTAAAAATAAAGCACTCCTCATACGAAATACAAAAAATAGGTTTCCAGTAGATTAAATATCTAAGGAGGGTTATATTATAGAAGTACTAGAAGAAATATAGGAAGACTTTTTAAAATAATCTCAAAATAGAAAAAGATATTTTAAAGAAAATCTTTTATGAAAAGATAAATAGAAATTATTTTTTAAAAATACATTTTGTTATGGGTATGAAAAAGCCCCCCCAAATATTACCAACAAATTATTAAAGGAAGAACGGATGTGACTCAAGCGATTGGGTGCCCTTCTACCATACTGGAGGTCCTGGGTTTGGTTCCCGGAGCCTCCTGGTGAAGGTGAGCTGGCCCGGGCAGAGAGCTGATGCAACAAGACAATGTGATAAAAAATGACACAGAGGAAAGACAATGAGAGACACAACAAACCAGGAGCTGTGGTGTTTCAAGCGATTGAGTGCCTCTCTCCCACATTGGTTTCTGGTGCCTCCTAAAGAGAAAACAAGAAGAGAAGACAAGCAGACACAGAAGAATGCGCAGTGAATATACACAGAGAGCAGACAATAAGTATAAGTGGCAAAGGGGAAGGGGGTGGAATAAATAAAATCTTTTTAAAAATTATTAAAATGGTTGTCTCTGGACTATAGGCATAAGAGTAAGGAATTCTTTACTTTTCCTTCTATTTTTCAAATAATATGCATAATTTTATAATTCAAATAACAAAAAGAAAATATTAAAAGAATAAATTTATTGTAGGGTTTTTATAAAATAGTTTTTAAAGAAATCAAGGATATAGTAACATAATCATTAGCCTAATTATTGTAAAACTATGATTAATGACCCTTTATGTATTGTAATTTATAATAGTTCCTCACCTTATGTATCACCCTGAATAGAAAAATATTGTGCTTTGCCTGTGAATGGTGGATAATTAGTAGCAATCAAGAGAGCTCTTAAATAAGAAAGAGATTAGCTCTTATTAGGACCCTGGAGCTCTATTATATTAATAGGAGATATTTTATACATTAAAGGCTCTCTCATGATTTTATCGGAGAAGGGAAAATGCAAGTTGGAGTCTTAAAAATAGAAATTGTGCAGAAAAGATTAGATGGTGTATGTCTACAGCAATGATTATCAACCCCACAGTATTTTTAAATGATGACTCCTAAACAGTTTCCTGTAATAATAAGTAGAAAATAATAATCTTACAGATAAAAGGAAGAAAGGGGAAACTATAGGAGAGAGGGTGGTGGAGACTGTTACAGCAGCAGCTAGGTGATAACACTCTTAACAAATTACTATTGAGACTTGCTTTCACATTTAAGTTACAACCCACATCATGTTTTGTTGTCTCCAACATACACACAATGGCAGTCCACCTGGAAACCACCACCTCAATGTTAAAGTTACATGGCACAGACTCACACCAATGGCAAACACTTCAATTCACTTCATTTTTTACTCTCTAGTCCTAGCTCCTACACAGGGCACCAAGTTTTCTACCAGTCTTTCAAATAACTGTTCAAATTTGAATTTCTGATTAATCACTGCAGTGCTCTGGGCACTTAACTTTTTCTCCAGAATTTGAAAGAGTGAAAAAAGTTTTGGCTATAGACAAATATAGATATCATAAAAGAAGCAAGTAGAATCCCATTATGCCTTAGAGACTGTCTTAACTTCCTGTCTGCTATGACAAATACCATACAACAGGTTGGCTTAAACAATAGGAATTTATTGGTTCATGGGCTCAGAGACAAGAAGTCCAATCAAGACATTGACTTCCTCCACAGGTCTGTTGCATTCTGGCTGACCAGCAATCTTTGGGTTTTTTGGCTTTCCCATCACCTAGTGATATCCTCTCCTTTCTCTTCCAGGTTCCATTGACTTTCAGTGTTCCCCTCCTCCAAGTAGCTTTCTCTCACTATTTCTGAGGTTCTTCTCCTTAAAAAGGACTCCAGTAATCTGGATTAATACACAACCTCATTCAATTGGGCCATACCTTAACCACAAATAAGAGCTTCAAGATATCCTATTTACAATGGATTCACACCCACAGAGATGGGATTAAGATCAAGGATGCTGGATGCAATTCTCCTGCTTTCAGTTGTAGGCGCTCTTGGCTCCCTGGTGTGGTGGTTGAACTTCTTCACCTCCATGTTAGCTGAGTGGGGTAAGGCCAATAAACCAGAGTGTAGGATTTGCAAGTTTGTTGAGGCTCAGGGCCTGGCTATCACATGGTCAGCCCAGAGATTCAGGTTGCCTGGGTATACATTAAACCCCAGCATCAACTACAGTTCCAGTAAAAGTAACAGGAGAGACTTGTGGACAAAGATCATATCTGAGTCCAGCTCCATCACACAGAAACAAAAACTCCAAAGTAGGGCCAACTGACATGGCATTGAACTCCATCTGCCATGACCATAGAAACTGTGGGTCTCTGTAGCCCTCAGAAGAACCAATACCTGGGGTTGTATCTCCTTTATCTGTCTCTGGGACTCTGCTCAGGTGTGCATAAGGGCAACCCCTCTGATAACCTCCTGGCTCTTTTTGGAGACTCATAAACTCATTTGTCCTTTCCATTTCCCCCTTTTTTTCAGGTCAAAAAGCATTTTTAACTCCTGTTATTATATGTAGACTGAGATATTCTGCCGGTCCGAGTTGACCCTTTTATTCAAGGTCATTTTCTAGTCATATCATCAGCTGGTACTTGGTAGTAATCCCTCAGCGCCAGGGAGGCTCATCCCCAGGAGTCATGTCCCAAGCTGGGGGGAAGGCAACATCGTTTGCCTTGTTTTTATAGGGTACATAATTCAACTATCCACAGAGTTAAATAGTTTGTTAGATGGTAGTATCTACTAATCCTTTGGAAAACCTTGGAATAAATGATTCCCACACAAATCAGACTTGTCTATTTATTGTGATTTTCCCCAAAGTTTTCACAGTCTAAAAAGGACAATGCACGTGAAATAATCTAATATTTTCCTCTCCACTAAAGCTTGTCTGGAAGGCACATTAGAGGTTACCACATCACATTGTTTTATTCAATGCTGCCTCATGATTATTTTTAAAACCTGAAAAAAAATTCAATAATTTCTTTAAAAAAATCGTGTGTCAGTTTTCTTTTGTGAAATGATAGCTTGGAGATGAAGCACTCAATTGCCCCAAGAAAACGGTTCACTAGTATTTGTGATAAATAAATACATACCCACATTTAGAATTCTCCAATTGAATGTACTAATGATGTGCTTGCTGTCAAATTTTCCACCTTATTTGTTTGTTTATATTTAGAGGGTACTGCAACCTGGGACCTCACAAATGGGAAGCAGGCACTCAAACATTGAGCTACACCTGCTCCTGTACACTATTTTAAAATTCCCTTTCAGGTTATCTTTTGAAAAAAGGAAGAGCAAAAGAAAAGTATGCCTGAACCAATTCACAAAATTGGCCAAAATTTGGGGAGGGTTAAAAGGGAAAGGAACAAGCATTAATTGCAACTAAGAAGAGTTTTCTTGAATTGTGTTAAAGTTGTTTCTCATTTCACAGTCTTTGAGCTTGTTGGCATCAAAACTTTGTCTATTAAAATATAGACATTAAACCAGCTTGTCCAGTTAAAAGTCTACTAGATGCAGCCCAGACACTTCTGTCATCTCTTTGCCTCTCCATGGTTAGCACTGAAATCTGGATTGAAATGACTGGTCTCTGGCATGACTGAATTGATGTAACAAAAATGGATCTGGATCCCAGAATCACCTTCATATAAATAAACATTGCAGTAGTGGTGAGCCAGGAGTAAGATACTGGAAGATAAAGTGCAGCACAGGTTGCATTTCAATTTAAGAGAGCTGTCAAACTGGGCGTTGAGGTCTATGTAACACTGAGTTCAAAAAAAATGTCCCCTGCTGTAAACCACTCAGGAATAACAAGGAGAGTCTTCCTTCCCTAGATCTCTGCAAGCCGCAGAGCACACATACACACAAAAGTTGGCTTTAAAAACACATTCCCCCTTCACACGGTTTCCATAGGGCATTGTGTTTTATTCCAGAGCTTTTATCTTCATAATATTGCCCTGTGTGCATTTTCTTAGCTGGGGTAACAATAGATATAAACAAATATTTTCAAAAATTAACAACAAAAAAACACTATTTTACCTTTGCTGAAAATCAATTTTTAATTTACTAGTATAGTATTTTGCCTCCTTATCTAAGTTTTCTTTAAAACATCAAATGCTTTGCAAAAATTAGAATTGTGCTGTTTCAGCACTTGGGACTTGTACCTTTGGTGCATGAAAACAGTGGCGACATCCACATTCCCAGGAATAAAAATGACCAGATATTCTCCTAATTACAATAGTGATGACACATAAGTTTCTATTCTTAACTTGCAGAACCTTTGTTGGGTTGTAATTTTACGGTACCTAATTTTTCTATGAATTCCAGAATCAAATGTGTACTACAAAAGAATATAAGGCCCAATGTACAAAAAAAATCATATGCAGAAAAAAAGGCTACCATATACTTTGAGAGTCACCTAGAATTTTTTCGATCATAACCCATGTGCTCTTAATTCTGCCATATACCCTCAATGAAATTAGTTGTTGCATTTTTAAAATCCCACTCTTTAAAAAAATCTCCAACTCTTAGTATTGTCACAGAGTTTAGATGTTAGTCTGAATCTCACCAATTCCCTCTAAACCAGGGTTTCTCAATGGCTGCATGACCTTTTGAGCCTGACAACTCTATGTTGTGAGAGAATTTTAAGGGCATTATAAAGTGTTTGGTACCATTCCTGGCTCTGCCCACTCCATGCCCATAGCATCCTCCCCCACCTATTGTGAAATCAAAAATATCTCCAGATTTTGCCAAATGTCCCCTGGGCATAGCAAAATCGCCTCTGGTTGAGAATCACTGCTCTAAACCTTCCCCAAACTATTTTCATCTACAATCTGCTTGAATACATCTAGTGATGGGGAACTTGCTATTAAGTGAAGGTTCCAATTAAACATTTATAACTTTAAACTTCACTCAAATCAAGATGACCAGCATGTCATTTGGATCACTGCCCTTCTTTTTTCTACATGCTCTACTTTCACCTAAAACAAACCACTCACCTTTCAAGACTCAGATCAAAATTGGATCTTCATGAAGACTTTTCTGATCTCTCTTCAAATGTTAAGTCACCATTGTCTGCCTAATATATCCACTGTATCCATTTCTCCATTCATGTCTTCATTTTTCCTCCCTCCCTCCTTCCTTCCATTTATTCAAAAAATATTGAACAAATTCCTACTATGTGCCAGGCACTCTTCTAGACTCTGCAATTGTAGCAGAAAACAAAATAAAACAAAAAACAAAAATGAAAAAACCCTTCTTTTATGGATTTTTTTTTTAATGTAAGAGATTATTTTCTTCTTTTTTAAAGATTATGTATGATGGTTGAAAGCAAAAATCCAACATTGTATTATGGGGATTATAACATACCTATGAGCTATGACAGTACGTATGGCAACAATAGGCAACAGATTAAGAGTAAAGGGACCTGCCAGATGGCCCTTCTTTGGAGCTGGTGTTTCTGTGTGATAAAACTGGACTCTAATGGGATCTCTTTTCATAAGACTTTCATGCTACTTTACTGGAATTGCAGTTGGTGTTGGGGTTTAAGATATATTTAGGGAATTTGAATCTCTGGACTGACAGTGTGATGGCTGGGCCCTGAGCCTCAGCAGACTCCAGCTCCTACAATCTGATTTATTGGACTCACCTCACTCAGCTAAGATGGAGTTGAAGAAGGACGGCCACCACACCATGGAGCCTAGAGTGCCTACAACTGAGAGTAGGGGGATTGCATCCAGTATCCATGTGGAATCTAAGCCTCTTCTTGACAGGGAGGTGCAATGGACACAGCCAATCCAAGGTCCACAGAGAAAAGGTGGCTTTGGAGTGGGAAAAGTGGACATGGTGGCTGAGGGGTGTGGGGAGTGGCAGGAGGAGATGAGATGTGGGGGCACCTTTGGGACTTGGGGTTGCCCTGGATGGTGCTTCAGGGGCAATCACTGGACGTTGTGAGTCCTCCCAGGGGCCATTGGATGGAGTGGGGGAGAGTGTGGGACTTGATGTGGACCATTGACCATGGGGTGCAGAGATGCCCAGAGATGCACTTACTAGGTGCAATGGATGTGTCATGATGATGGGAGTGAGTGTTGCTGGGGGGGGGGAGTGGTGGGGTTGAATGGGACCTCATATTTTTTTAATGTAATATTTTTACAAAATCAATTAAAAATAAATAAATAAATATCCTTTATAAAAACCAAAAAAATAAAAAATAAAATATAAACAAACAAAAAAAAAGAGTAAAGGGACCTATGTATAGTTGCACATTTTCTATATTTTATGTGAAATGATATCAAATTAACTTTAAGTAGACTGTGAACATTTAAGGGTGCATATAGTATTCTCTAGACAGCTTTTTTTGTCTTTATTTTTTTTAATGTTACATTAAAAAAAATGAGGTGCCCATATCCCCTGTCCCCAACCCCCTCTTATGGAATTATTAAGATAGAGATGGACTATTTTTAATATGACAACTTCTAAGCACACACACAAAAAAATAGAAAGTGGAAGAATTGGAATTTTTTAGAGAATTATCAAGATATCACTGAGTAGTTGTCATTTAAGAAAAGAGCAGAAGGAGGAGATTATTTGGTGCAATCATCTGACGCCAGGATGAAAGAACAGCAAAGTGACCTGTGAGACTGAACCATGCTTTCTTCTTTCCCCTTCTTTCCCCTTATTAATTCCTAAGAAGGAGAGACAAAGCTATTTGTTTTCATTATTTAGAAAGGGCTTGACTGCTCAGGACTTAGTATTTTTTTTTCACTGGATGCACACATTTTTAAATACTCATTCAAAATATAAGTTTTCTAACGAGTCAGTGGGTTTTGCTCAATTTAGTTTTCTTTAATTGGGGTTATATGAAAATGTCCCAATAATGGACGTTAAGTTGGAGGATTTTTTTCTTTTTTCCCACCAAAAATTGGCGACAACTCTTAGCCAGGTATTGACAGTGAGCTCTACCTTTTGGCCCATGTCTTCTTCTTTCTAGGCTGCTCCATTCCACTGAGAGATTGTGTCCTGCCATTTAGATCAGACTGGGTTGTTGTCAACCATTTCTCTTTTGCATCAAGGGACTTATAACTATTTGTGAAAAATCCTCAGTCTCATCTGTGACTACAGGAAGTTCACTTTTCAGATCATCACTCTTCCCGAGGTGATTCACTTTCCTGATGGCTCACCACAAAATACTGCATCCTCCCTGAGAATGACTTTCCTTTCTCTACTGAGAGCTTATAAGAGGTTCTCACTCTGCTTTTAGTGCTCTGTGTCACTGTTCTCCATTCTGCCTGTTTCATGCCAATAAAAAGGTATTTGTACTGTATTTCTGGTCAGGAAGAGAAGGTCTGGTTTGAGATAGAGGCAATAACCCCAATATCCATCCCATGTAACACAAAGTTCATCGTCATTGGCTATAAATTCTCAGGGGTTGGTTTTGCTAATCAGAATCCCAGCAGGAAATTGATGCCATTCCCAGAATGGAATAATTTGTGGAAACTTTAATAAAGTAAATATAGGCAAAGATGTGGTCAGACAGAAAGGAAAACACAACGAGGAAAATAGTACCAAAGGTCTAATAGCATGGGGCATGGTGGGCCTGAATGGGGCAAGGGCAGGGAACAGTTGCTGTCGTCTAGAGGAGGCAGCTGACAGCAACTGTATGTAGCCTTCAGTCACAGAGCCAGCCTGCAGTAATGTCCTGCACAGAAGAAGCAGGCATGAGGGTGGATAAACACTCCAGTCTTGCTCTTCTCTATTCCTCTCTTCCTCCAAGGTCAAGGGAGCCTATTGATGCAGGCTATAAAGACTGCAGCCCCTGGAGCACAGAGCATGACAGAGAAGGCTGGCGTGTGAATTGCAAATGGAAGGTATTCAGCACATAGCATCATAGCATTTCACTCTCATTATTTTTTTGGGTGACATCTCACAGATGGATCTTCCTGATCCAAAATACTAATCAAATAGCTATCTTATAAACTATTGGAGCTATCTAGGACCTGAGTAACCATTTAATCAGAAGAGTCTTCAAGCTAATGAAAAAAATTGAATGTTTGCCCATCATACAATGTCAGACAAGAAACCAAATTTTCTTATCTAGGGTCCAGTGTGAAATGCTTTCATTTTAAAGGAAAATATAAATATAAACTTTCACATGCACTTTAGGAATTCTTGCAATATGGAATATTATGTATATGTAGGTTTGCATGTATATATGGAGTTAAAGAGATGGAGAGGAGAGAGATGCGAATATATAGATATAAATATAGAGAGATAGATAGATAGAGAGGTAGTTAGACCAATATTTATCAATGCTAGAAAGCATAAATGCCATGTCAGTAGATGCCACAGAAATGTACAGGCAGAATTTAAAGATTTAGTTCAATTTCATTTACTTCACCACAGGCATTAGACTTGACAATATTGTAGAATGATTTCCAGAAATAGAGATATGCTCCTTTGTTCAGTTGAATATGTTTAATACTTCAAATTCAATGCATGCCTCTTATAATTTTTTCTTTTTATAATATTTAAAACGTTATTGTTATCAAATCCTTATTCCTAACTCATTGTCAAAAAGATTTGATTTGAATATAATGTGCATTTAGACTTTAGAAGTCTGAATTGTCTTCACAACTGCAGTAATATTGCTGAGGATTGAATCGTGTCCCAAAAAGACATGTTCAAATCTTAATCCAAGTTCCTCTGGAGGTGAACACTTTTATAAATAAGAACTTTGAAGACATTATTATTAGTCAAGGTGTGGACTCATTTGTAAATAGGATCTCTGGAGATCCTATTTAAATGAGGCCAAACTGAATCAGGGTGGGTCTTAATCCATATATCTAGAGTCCTTGTAAGGCAAGGGAAATTTGGATTCAGTCAGTCAGCAGAAGCAAGAAGTCAGTAGAAGCCAGAAGTCAGCAGAAATCAGAACAGACACAAGGAGAGAGAAATCACCACGTGTCAGAAGCAGAGGTGCAAGCCAAGGAGCCCCAAGGACTGTCAGCATGACAGTACCAGAACACTACAAACTCCAGAGAAAGCAAGCCCTGCCAAGACCTTAATATTGTCCTCACAGACGACGAAGCTGTGAAACAATGTAAATATCTATTGTTTAAGCTAATGAATTGTGTGATATTTGTCATAGCAACCCTAGCAGACTGACGAATGGCTTGTTTGCTACCATTAGAGAACAATTATTACCATGCAAATATATTTTCATAAAACTTAAAAATTATCATCTTAAACAACAATTTTTAAGTTTAAAAGTGCAAATATTTATGAATTGTGTTACAAATTACCTGGCCTTATTAGATCAAATATATTTTGATATAACTTTGTCTTGGTAACACACAGTTCTTATGATAAATATGTTATAATACTAAACAATAATCTGATTCCCCTCAAAGAGGAAGGTGAAGGGCTTCTACCCCAATTTATTGTACTTTTTGAGTATTTCCATTCACTTACTGTCAATTTTTGACCTTCTTACTCATTGTCAGGCTGTGGCTGTCAAGTCTTATTGTCAGGCTTCCTGATTCTTGTTTCACCTTCTTCCCAAATTAATTCAACCCAATCTAATTATGCACTCATTCAGTCAACAAAATTTATTGAATATCTTCTAAGGAAATTTCAAGGAGACAGATTAGGCCTTAATTGTAAGTAAGTCTTTTCTAACCAAATGTTCCAAAGATTATTAAAATAAATTATCTCAAAATATAATAAATTCACCATCACTGGGTATGTTTAACTATGTACTAGACCATCAGAAAGGATGTCAGGGACAATATTGTAGTATGAGAAAGGTAAATTTTTGAAATTTCCCAATGTGATATGCTATTATTTGAGCTCTAATTGTCACAAGAGCCACCCATTCTCACTGCCATATACCTCACTCATTTGGCACTCTTACGTTTGAGTTAGCAATGCCTGAATAAAACCCTGAAATTGCTTGATTCTTGGTTTTTAAAAATTTCAAGGAGCAATGGTTCACAGGTAAATTGTGTTCATAAGTGAGGTGAAACTACATGTTCTTTCTTCAAGAAATGTTTCACATTCCCTTACTCTGCTCATAATTCTTAGTTGATTTTCAATATTCAATTTCACAAAAAAGAATCAACAATTATGTGATCTTTTTGTTTGACTTAAGATTAATCTAACTTAAGAATCCCCCAATTAGTCAAATGACAGCTCAGCAACTCCATAAAGCTTGGACTGACTCTCTAGAAGAATGTTCTTCAACCTCCATTTTTTCCACTTGTTGAAAGATGCAACTCCTTTTCCCGCAAAGATTCCTTATTCAATAGCTTGTCAAAGTTAGTGGATACATAATGAGCATGAAGGAAAATAAGGCATCATGTAAACTTAGAACTTGGCTTTGCATAAGAACCTATGAAATCATGTGCTGGACACAGAATAGGTTCACTTATGACAGAATTTGTGGGACATGTTTCATGTCCCAGATACTCATCTGGACTGGAAATTCACTGGAGCATAAGCAAAAAATCTCTGGCCTCAGAAATATGGATTTTAGCAGGGGCAGGGAGAACACAGTGGGGATGGAGAAAAGGGCAGATAATAAATAGTTGTTAAAATTTAGTATGTGTGCTATAATAATTAATAACCAGTGCTAAGGGAAAAAAAACATAAAACAGGGAAAGAGGATAGATAAGTGTGTGTGGGCTAGGAATTTCAGAATTTTAGTTAGGCTAGTTAGGGGGAGGCCTTATCAAAAGGAAGTCCTTTTCAGTAAAGACTGATTAAATGAAGGCATTTGCTTTGTGGATGTCTGTGGGAACATCACATAATGGCTGGAGCACAGGGACTAAAATATGTGGCCAGATCACAGATGTATTCATGGGTTATAGTACAAATGTTTGCTCTTACACAAAGTGAAATTGAAAGCCTTCAGGGACTTTGGAACAAAGGAATGACATTCTCTTGCTTATGTTTTCATGGGATCACTTAGTTCTGTTAAGGATAGACTGAAGGGGGACAAGGTGGAAGATGGAATGCCAGTTTCAGCAGACTGCAGTAATGATTCATGGGCCAGATAATGATACTTGGACTGGCATGATGGCAATGGAGTTGTTGAGATATGGTTGAATTATTCCAGATATATTTTGAAGACCTTGCTGACAGATCCAATGTGAAGTATGAATGACAGAGAGGATTTAAAATTGACATCAAGATTTTTGTCCTGAGCAAAGATGGAATTGCCATTAACTGAGACTACATGGGGACCTAAGACTGACTTTGATTGATGTCAAATTGCCAATCACCTATCCTTGACCAAGTATCCCACCAAATTGAGAATGATTCAAAATATATTGGTACATTCTATGTTGTTGTTATTGTTTTTTCTTTTTAAAAAAATTATTGAAGTATATCCACTCATACATAAACATACATAAACAATAAGTGTATAGTAATAGTTGAGATTACAAAACAAACATATATAACATCATACAGGGCTCTCATACCTCACCCTACCACCAATACTTCACGTTGCTGTGAAACATTTTTAATGATTAAAGAGTATCCTCAGAATATTACTTTACATCCCTAAACTACCCTTTTCAGATACATTCCTATTTATAAACCAGCTGTTACTCACTATAATGTTTTACCATCTATACATTTCCCCACTTTTACAGTAAAGTTAATTAAAAGTTCTATGTACATGAAACATCAGTAGTCCATCTCAGTCCTCCTCTTCTCTCCTTTAAGAATCCACCACCTACCAACAAGTCTTGAAGATATTTTCCTACATTTTCTTCTAGAACCTTTGTGATTCTTGTTTTTATATATAGATTTTTTTTATCCATTTTGAGCTAATTTTTGTATAAGGTGTGAGATAGGGGTCCTCTTTCCTTCTTTTGGCTATGGATATCCAGTTCTCTCAGCAGCATTTGATGAATGGACTGCTCTTCAAAGCTGGGTGAGTTTGACTTGTCAAAAATTACTTGACCATAGATGTGACAGCTGTTTCTGAACCATTAGTTCTGTTGCATTGGTCTAGGTGTCCATCTTTATGTCGATACCATACTGTTTTTACCACTGTAGCTAGGTAATATGATTTCAAGCTGGAAGTGAGAGTCCTCCAACTTCGCCTTTCCTTTTTAAGATGTTTCTGGCTATTCAAGACCCCTCACCCTTCCAAATAAATTTAATAATCATGTTTTCCATTTATTTAAAAAATGCTGGTAGAATTTTTTTATCAGGATTGAATTGAATCTGTATGTCAATTTGAATAGAATTGCCTTTTTTTTCTAGAATTGACATCTTTTTTTTCACTACTAATTAATGTATTTTCCTCCATTCCACCCTATTATTATCTTTATATCATTTATATATGAAAATACATAAACAATAAGTGTATAGTAAAAGTTGTGAGCTTACAAAGAAAACATGCATGACCTCATACAGGGGACCCATATACCAACCCTCCATCAACACCTTGCATTTATTTATTTATTTATTTATTTTTAATGTTACATTTAAAAAAATGAGGTCTCCATATAGCCCCCACCCCCTCTCACCCCACTCCTCCCACATGAACAATCTCTTTCATCATAGTGGCACATTCACTGCATTTGGTGAATACATTTTGGAGCATACTGAACCACATGGATAGTGGTTTACATTGTAGTTTACATTCTCCCCTAGTCCACCCAGTGGGCCATGGCAGGACCTACAATGTCCAGCCACTGTCCCTGCTGTACCACCCAGGACAGCTCCAAGTCCTGAAAATGCCCCCACATCATATCTCTTCTTCCCTCTCCCTACCCTCAGCAGCTACCATGGCTACTTTCTCCATATTAATGCTACATTTTCTTTTATTACTAATCACAATAGTTCCAGAAAAGAACATGAGTAAGTCCACTCTAAGCCATACTCTATTCCTCCATCCTGTGGACCCTGGGATGGTTATATCCACTCCACCTCTATATCAAGAGGGGGTTTAGATTCCACATGGATGCTGGATACAATTCTGCTTTCAGTTGTAGGCACTCTTGGCTCCCTGGTGTGGTGGTTGACCTTCTTTACCTCCCTGTTAGCTGGCTGGGGTAAGTCCAATAAACCAGAGGGTAGGAGTTGCAAGTCTGTTGAGGTTCAGGGCCTGGCTGTCACATGGACAGTCCAGAGATTCAGGTCCACGGAGCATACACCAAACCCCAGCGCCAACCACAGGTCTGGTAGAAGTAACAGGAGAGGCTTGTGAACAAAGACCACATCTGAATAATTGACATCTTAATGATATTTAGTCTTCCTATCTGTGAGCATGGAATGTTCTTCCAGGTGTTTAGGTCTTTTTCAATTTCTTTTAACTATGACTTGTAGTTTTCTGAATATAAGTACTGTTGGTTAAGTTTATTCCTAAATATTTGGGTTTTATCTGCCATATTTTATTTTCACCACTCTTTTGACACTTTTAGTTACTTTTACTGATATAATCTCCATTTCTAGATTCTCTTCCAAGCCTCTTTCTCCTGTCTTTTCTTTTCAGACTGCAGAACACCCCTTAGTATTTCCTGCAATGTTGGTCTCTTGGTTACAAACGCTCTCAGTTTCTGTTTATCTGTGAATATTCTAAACTTTTCCCCTGTGATGGTTAGGCTAATGTGTCAGCTCGGCCAGGTAATTGTGCCCAGTTGTTTGGTCAAGCAAGCATTGGGCTAACTGTAATACAAGGGCATTTATGGACTGTAGTCACCATTGATTTTACTGCAGTGGTAAATCATATGTGGCTGATTACAATGACATCAGTCAGGGAGATTGCCATCAGCAATGAGTGACGCTTTATCCAATCAGTTGAATGCCTTAAAAGGAAGGTGATTCTTGCATTGAGTGAGACTTTCCCAGCTTGTCATTGGACAGACAGCAACTCCCAGAAATCATCAAGGAATTTCATCGAACTTTCACTGGACCCCTGGTTGTAGCCTGCCTGTGAAACCTGGACTTGTGTATCCCCCCGGTTGCATGAGAGACTCTGATAAAATCTCTTACTAATGACAGATATCTCTTGTTGATTCTGTTTCCCTAGAGAACTCTGACTAATACACCCTCAGTTTTGAAAGACACTCTTGCTGGATATAAGATTCTTGGCTGGAAGCTTTTCTCTTGCAGTATTTTAAATATATCATACCACTGTCTTCTTGCCTCCATGGTTTATGAGGAGAAATTGGCACTTAATCTTATTGGGTATCCCTTATAATTTATGCCTTGCTTTTCTCTTGCTCCTCTCAGAATTCTCTCTTTGTCTTTGGCATTTGACATTCAGATTAGTATGTGTCTTGGAGTTGGTACATTCAGATTTTTTTTGCATGGGAGTATGTTGTGCTTCATGGACATGGATATCTCTGCCCTTCAATAGGGTTCGGAAATTTTCTACCATTATTTCTTCAAATATTACTTATTCCCCTTTTCCCTTCTCCTCTCCTTCTGGGATGCCCATGACATGTATGTTTGCATGTTTCTTGCTATCATTTAGTTCCCTGTGACCTTGTTCAATTTTTTCCATTCTTTTCTTCATCTGTTCTTTCTTAAGTTCACTTTCAGAGGCCATTTCTTCAAACTCACCAATCATTTCTTCTGCTTCCTCAAATCTGCTATTATATGATTCCAATGTTTTTTTAAATTTCGTTTATTGTGCCTTTCATTTCCATAAGATCTGCTATTTTTCTATGTATGCTTTCAAATTCTTCTTTCTGTTCATCCAATGTCTTCTTAATATCCTTAATCTCTTTAGCCATCTCACTGAATTTATTAAGGAGATTTGTTTAAATGTCTATGATTAGTTGTCTCAACTCCTTTGTGTCATCTGGAGGTTTATCTTTTTCCTTTAACTGGGCCATAGCTTCCTGTTTCTTGATGTGGATTGTAATTTTTTGTTGTTGTCTTGGCATCTGGTGTACTAAATGTATTTATTCTTGGTGCAGTTTCTCTCTTTAGTTTAGGTCTTTCTTGCCTTTTCTCCCTTACTGGTTGTGTAGTAGGAGCCAAGAATGTAGTGGTGCTACACGCTGTGGAGGCTTAAGCTGCCCTCATTGCCCCTGGGACTGATGAAGCTTCTCTGACTTTTTCCCTTACCAGGTGTAGGACAGAGCCTCAGCCGTGTGTAATAATCCAGGTCATGCAGGCCTAGATTGTGGTTGTCCAGAGGACTCATGAAGTTTCATGCCCCTTTCTCTCCTACCTGATGTGGGGATACAACTGCAGGTGTGGGCAGAAATCCATGCCTGCAGGTCCAAAATGGCCATAGTTGTCCCAGTAAATTTCCAACACCATCCAGCTGAATGTACTTGCAATTACCAGGAGAGACTGGTGCAGGTCCCACCAACTTCCTCCCCGCCAGATATGGGGCTGATACATAGGCTAGGGCTGTAGACTGATCTGGGTGAAAGAAGCAGGTCCCAATGATCACTGTGATTTTCAGTCAGCCTTTCTTGCCCTCAAGCTGGGGGCAGAATTAAAATGATGGCTCCCAACTTCTTTCCCACTTGAACAGGTTCAAACTTAAGCGTTCTTAGGGTTATACTTGAGCCAGTCAAATTTATTAATCAGCAGCTGAAATAAGTGGCCAACTCTTTCTTCCTCCCCTGTTTTTGGGAAATGGAACTTCCAACTCCAACCAAAGAATAGCTCCTAAGGTGACTTGCACTGCCAGGATAGGATAATCACCAGTCTCTGCTACATAATCTGTATTTTCCGGAAGAGGCTGGTGCAGGTCCCCCCAGCTTCCTCCCTGCCAGAGGTGGGGTTGGGGCTTAGGCTAAAGCTGCAATCTGATCTGGATGAAAAAGAAGTCTTTCCCTGCCAGCACTGTGATTTTCAGTCCACTCCACTTTTCCTCATGCCAAGGGTGGAGTTAAAATGGCAGCTACTGGCCTCCTTTTGACTGGTACCAGTTCAAACTTATCTGTTCTCAGGATTATAGTTAAGCCTGCAGAATTTACTAATCTGTAGCTGCAGTTGGTGCCTAACTGTCTCTTCCTCCCCCATTTTTGGGAAGTGGAGCTTCCAATTCTAGCAGCTGAACAACTCCTGAGGAGTCTTTTGCTGCCAGTGAAGGATGAGCACCAGCCTCTGGGGCATGGAGTGCTCTACTTAAAAATCTTCTCTGCAGATGGGCAATCTCCTCCTTCCATTCTTTTAAGTATGTTGCAGGATGCTCTTCTGATCTCCTGGAGCCCCCAAACAGATGCTTTAGATAACTCTGGGTTGTTACTAACTACTCTGTAGCATGAACTGACTCTAGGAATTCCTTACTGTGCTGCCATCTTGCTGGTTGTTCCTGTGTTTTAATGTACTAAATTATAAAGAAGTGAAAAGCAGATCCATAAAATACCATGGGTAGTGCAAATTCAACAGGGATAAATAGAGAAGAAAATGGCTGCTGGGAGGATATGTGATGAAGCAACATGACTAGTGACCTTTACTGTAAAAGTAATTCTGAACTGTGCCATCTAAGTGGACCAATTATTTCCCCATAGGTTGAACTTCCTCTACTGTGCATTTCCCAGTATTTTGTAACTATGTCTAGCAACTATTAACAAAATATATTTCACTTACTATTTAATCTTTGTCTGTGTTCTAAATCATATACTGTGTGCAAAACAAGCCATTATGTAATGTTTGGCCCAGACTGAGGGTTAACTTGGAAGGGAACTCCTAACTAAAACTGTCTCTTTTTTATTGTATGACAAATGGCAAGCCATTAAATGGTATGTGTAAAACAAATAAAATCAGTGACAAAGTGGTTTGAACTAATTCGTTGATTGCAAATTATGTGGAAGTGTTGGGATGAAGGTAAGGGCAAATTATGCTCCTTTTACCCAAATTGCTTGAGCTAAGTTCTCCAGCAGCATCCTGTAATGACATTCTATTTCCTGTCTCTAGTGAAGATTTATCACGACAAAATTGGTGAAATAATGCCTGGAATAGTAAGTCATTACAAAGAAATTTCATTTAACTGTTCTATAGAACAGTGACCACTTATTTCTCTCATTTTGCCAACAAACACATGAATCTTTAATTGACTACAAGTTGGCAACACAATTTTCCTTTCTTTTGTCAGCCTTTTTCCGATTGGAGGAAACCATACTAGAAATGTTCAATGGTATCATATATCACTGGACTATGTTGCTGGATACATTTAGATGCATGAGGCTTCTCCATTGAAGGAGTTTGCTGCCTTGCCTTTTCACTGCTTTCACCTGCTTAATTCTCCACTAGCATTAATGATCCATTTGAGATCATGGTGACCTTTCTGAGCCTCCAGCAGATGTAGCTGGACAGTGACAAAAATAAAACTCAAACACAGGGAAATAATTCTATTTTGCATTCAAAACAGCTGGGTGTTAACTACCTCAAAAGACTCTGCACCCCAAAACTCTCTGACAGAAATGTCTACATGTGGTATGATTAATGAGTTGGTAGCACTGCTCTAAAAGACAGTGATTTCTAATTGCATCCATCACTCAGAACTTTCTTCTCAGACTGCTTGGAGCCTGAAATTTTCTGTTTGTTCTTTATCTTTGCTTGTTTTATTTTTGAATAATCATTCCCAAGACCAGAGTTAACTTTGTGTCTTTTGGGGTTAAAACTGATTTATTTTTTCTACTGTTTTCAAACATGTTTTACTAAAACAGAATGTTGATGTATCTCCGCGGTGGATTTCAATCTGTCCTTTCCAAGTTAACATGAAAAAGGAAAACGTGACTGATGTTGGCCCTCTTATTCTTCTTAATGTCCCTGTCTGTCTTACTTTTCTTCTTCAACATGACTCAAAAAGCTATTCTGAAATAACACTTTCTATAAATATCACCTGTGTGCATATCCCATGGGTAGCATTCAATAAAGATACATTGAGCTCCTACCCTCTGCGGGGCATTATGCTAGAGCTATGGTGAATACTGAAAGGTATTGAAATGCTGCCTATGTTCAGAGAACTCCAGTCCTGGGAAGTCTGAGAAAAATAATTCCATAATTATACTACATAAGCAGTCAGGTGCAAGTGAAAATGAGATGAAATCCAGAAAGAATATTAGGGGGGATTTGTTATGCTGCATTAATTTAGTATTTATTAATGAAAATGATGGTGATGATGACAATGCTATAAGGGTCATAGTTTATTTAGAAAATGTTACACTAGTTGATACACATTCATATTTGATCTTTTTGCTAGATCTGTTCTCATTAGAGCATAGGTTACTATTCCAATTTGTCAGATGAAGAAACTGAGTCATAGAAAATGATTTGCAGAGTAACTACTAGCAGAAACTAGATCTCCTGAATCCTAGTCCCCCTTTTTTTTTTTTTTTAAGGTAGATGGATAATGGATTCTCCCAGACTCAAACTACATTCCTTTTACCTTCAATCTGTGACTTTTTAGTTGAATAACACTGCATAAATATCTTAGTTCTGTTTCCTGGGAAATAGACTCTGAGGCAACTATACACATGTAAAACATCTGATGGGCAGTGCCCTTGGGAAACAACATCTGCCAGGAAATGAGAAAAGCAAGGTTGGGCAGAGGGAGAAGTTGAACTTAAATGCAGTTGCTATAGGGAACTTTTGATGCTCCTTTTGGGCTACATCATCTACCAATCACTGAATGAGATGCCCAGTGGAGACAGTGTAACCTTGGGCCAGGAACCTTTCTTCGGTTAGTACAATTCCCAGAAAGGGATTCGGTTGTGAGCAGTCAGCTGCCAGTAACTTGAGAAGTGGGTGATCCTTCCAGAAGGGGGGTAAAGGCATGCATTACAGCCTCCACTACAACTGGTCAAGAGTAGTTAATATACACTGACATAAATTAAACTCAAAATGCCAGTGGCTTAACATAGTTTATTTCTTGCTCATAAGATACATCCAGTGAGCATCCTGGAACTCTTGTGGGCAGCTGTCCTACAGGCTGTGACTTAATGATGCATTCTGCTCCTCTCTTGGGTCTTCACTATTTCAACATGTGTCCTCTGCAGCTGCTCAGGAGCTTTTCATTCTCTCCTTCCCTAAGTGGCACATCAATTCTATTCACCACTTCTTGGCTGGAATTAGCCATAAGGCTCTGCAAGTTTCCCAGGAAGGTGAGGAGAAGCAGAGGTTGGTCAGTGCTGGACATATCTCCACATACTCTTTTAGCATGCCAGAATAGACTACACTAACATACTAAATCATTACCCACATCAGTTAGAAAATTCCTAACTGCTTCTGATGAACAATGCTATATTAGGAGTTTTGACAAGTAGTATACATACCAACAAAGCATTAAAAATCTAGGTGGGAAAAAATGATCACATATGCAAAATAAAAGCAAATTATCTAAGACATTATGTAACCGAGAGTTAAAAGGTGGCTATTGACTCTAAGTGCTGTGAGAATGTAAGGAAAAGATATCAGAGAAGGGAGAAGTCAGAAAAGACTTCATAAAAAAGATAAAAATTGACTTGGGTCCTGGAAGTTTTAATCCCATTTAAAAAAAAAAAAAAAGAGTAGTTTGCCTACACAATTAGAATAAGATCTACATTATGACCACTGGAAGAAGCTTAGAAGGTCCTTCTTTCCAAAAATCTCACATCCTCAAGAATATGCTATCATTATTAGGGCTGATGAATGATGGAACAACTTCTCACAAACAGAGAAACAATTTGTTGAATAGCAAATTCAGTGACATGAAAAATGTGCCCAGAGCAAGAATCCCTGTGCTAAAAATTGCCTGCTGAACCACATTCCTCCTATTTCAAGACCAAAATGAAAAGGCTTCACTTCACTGATGCCTGCAGTGTACGTCCACACTACCTGATCCCACCACTGAAACAATTACTGACACTGCTGCAATTCCTCCTATCTACTCCAAAAGTATCCCCAAAGGAACAAAGCAATTCAATCCATGGCCTTTGAAAACAATCAAATCAGAATATGTAGTAAGATTTCACCCATCCATTTTTGTTGAGCGAAAAGCATTTAAAATATTTTAAATATCTGCCATGTATCAGATATGTTATGTGTTCTCTCGCTTAATCTTCAAAATACCTGAAGGCAGACAGTTTTATCCCAATTTTATATATGATGACATTGAGGCTTAGTGAGATTAAATCACTTTTCTGAAGGTAAGAGTTGGTTAAATTGCTTGCCCAAAGAATAAGTCAAACCTATTTCTGCCTGATTCTAAAATCTGTGATCTTTTCACTATAGGACAGTGATTTCAAGCAAAGTCAATAATTCTACCAAGGTTGGCCTATACAAGATCCCACCTTTAGTCCAGAATTTTTTGTAAGTTGGAATCCTATTTTGAATTTTGATGAAATGTAGTTGCTAAAATCCCTAATAGGGAATCTCCAAAATGTTTGCACCATATGGTAGTCCTAGGTCATGTACTCTCAGAAATCACATTATGGGAGTGCAAACATAATTCATTCTGTGGTTGTCAACATTTACTCTACATTGGTTATCCATGAGAAAGAAAGCCAAGACCACCCAATTTGTTGGGATGATCCTTCACTTATTTCTGACCTGGGCTATCCTATACCAGCAACTAACTCTAAGGTAAAACATATTGTGTTCCATTCTCACCATGCTCAACAATGCTGTTCCTTTTGAACCCTTTGAAAAGTGTGTGCTCTACGAGCATCTGCCCACATTGCTATGCAACAGCAGTTTTCAATGGACCATGCTTGAGATGAATGGAAACTCAGGATATGTCTATCACATATAGCAAGGCACTGGAGATTAATGAGACCAGATGTTCCTCAGAATCATGAGGAAGGAACAATGGAATGTGTTTTAGCTCTTACAAGTCATATTTTCCCTCTTGTGTTTTCTGGGAAAAAAATGCATAATATAATCTAGTACATGAGTGAGGATACTCTATATAAATCAAAATGTGTTAGCATCAACTGTTCACATCCTGTAGCAAGTGACAGTGGAAATGTATCTCAGTTGCTAGGTGACCATGTACGTAGTCTGTGTCCCCATCAAAAAATTCCAAAAATCAGTTTTATCAGGTTTAATAAACAAATAAAATGAGCATTTACAAATAAATAAGAGGTTAAGAGGAGAAATGGATTCAACAAAAATGTATTAATTTTAGAAGCTCCATATTGAAGGGAGGGTCACTAAATATAAGATGGCAAAGGAATTTGATATTGATCTAAAGTGAAAATGGACCAACCCATGCCCAGAGAAATGATTTTGCTTTTCATAGAGCTGCTTCGGTGAATGTCCATATATATGAGTCTCTACCCTTGAGAAAATATCTTATACTGAAAGTCCCAATGAGAGGCATCCTATTTCAAAGCCCCAATTGCATTCCAAGCAAAGCATTATCAGAAAGGACTGAGTCAGAGAAGCCACCAAAGCTTGCCTTTCAGTCCCCTGCATATCTCAGAAGCCAAAGGGAAGACCTAGTGGATGAGAGGAAATGCAATCACCCCTCTCACCATGCTGATCTAAATTCCCTTTGTGGTAATCACCAGGCAGCTGCTGGGAAAAAAAAGAGCATTTAATCTAAATGTAAAACAGCAAGTACTGCTGATGGCCCCTGCTTCAGTCCAATGATGGGAAACAAGTCATCTTCTCTACTTTTCCTTCCCTGGAAATGAGTCAGTGTGTTCAGCTTTGAAACTCATCAGTGTACCCCTGCTTTCACTTTCTTCACAAATAGATAAAAAGTCTGTAATTTTGAAGGAGAATGAACACCCCGCAGACATGATGATTTGTGGCAGATAATGCAGTTGGTTCCAACAGTGTGATGTGAGATCACAAGAGATGTAAACACTCACTCAACAAGATAAAATTTCTTCAGAACCCTGCTATTCTTCAACTGCATAAATAAAATTGTCCATGCATAAGACAATTCTAACCAGGGAACTAGCTCAAACTATATTACTTATTTGTTTTTGGCATTACTGTGATAGTTGCATCAAAATAGAGAAATGGACTTGCTCAAGGGCTAAATTTTCAGTGGGAAGAAGTTTTGGGAGATTATTGGGTGTTAGAAAGGAAAATTGAATCTGCAATTCAGAGGGCACAGACCCCACTTCTGCAAGAATGCCAGGAAATTCGTTCATTTTTCTGAACCTTAGAAACTTCTTATCTGAAAGGGTGTTTTACCATGAGGTCATGAGAATTAAACCACTAAAACCTTTTTATATTCTCTCTGTTCTCCTTAATACATGGTTTCATTGGAGACTCTCTCTCCCCAGTACTGATATTTCTTCCTTCCATGCAGCTCCATTTGTACATGTTTGAACCCTCTCCATCTCTCAGATGCTTACTGACTGGTAAAGTTGAAAAAAAGTAACTAGACACATTTAGTTCAGCTCTTCCTCTCTCCTCTGGCTGAATAACCTACAAAGGGTTGATGCTTTCTTTTGATTCTCATGCTGTTTCTTGTTATTGATTGACTACAGTAGACTAACCAAGCAAAGGTTTCCATGTGTGACTGGGAAAACAACTCCTTTCTGTTTGCTCTCTCCGTTTCTTTTCCTCTTTCTCTCTCTTAATTACTCTTTCTCCCACCTCACCGCATTTTTAGAAGTAATTTTCTACAGTGCTTCCAAGGATAGGCCTTTCAAATAGAGAACGCTGTCTGTCTAGCCCTTCCATGACTGGTTAAAGCTAGCTAGTCCTGAGGTCCAGTATTAAGGAATTACATTTGCTTTTCATGCTAAGCTTCATATTGCAATTTAGCCTTTTTCAGTAATATATTTGGATCTCCTATTCACCTTACTCCCGGTCTTATTTCTCAGTTTGTTAGACCTTGTAGGGAAGAATGCTATTTATTAAAATCCAGAAATTTCAAGTATGAATTTCTAAAATTGTATAAAAATGTTGAATAAGAAATTTGGGCTTTTGATTAATAATATCCTATTATATATGGTACCAGACATCTGTCCTCTAGGTTTGGTTTGTTCTTCTGAACTTCAGACTATCATCACATCCAAAGAAAAATATGAAATTGGTACTAGACTCAATGGCCTTTAAATAGGATGGCTATTTAATTCAAACCAGAAAGCATCTGTGAGTGAAGTGGGGAGAGTCCATTAATAATGACTTTGAGAAAACATGTTACCAGGGATATTCCAGGAAATAATCTATTGTACCCTACTTCTAAGGGCTTTCCTAAGCTTAAGAGACTATGAATTCTCCATTATTTGTTGAATTTCCAATTTTTCTTCTCTCCTCCTAACCAAGTTCTACTGCAGTAGCCTATCTTAAATGAGAAGCTCAATAAGGAAAGTTTTAAATTAATTCTGAAAGCTGTTTCAAGTAGATTAAAATATCTGAGCCAAGTCTATGCATTTTGTTTATGTCTGTCTTGTTCCTATGAAGATCCCCTAAAAGTAAGTATTTAACTTGCCAAGAGGAGCATTTGAAAGGCCCTATGTGACATGAAGATAATTGAGGCCAAAACTACTTTGTGATCAGCATTATCTGGAAAGCTGCCTAAGTTCTCTACTTCATTTTTAAATTGACGTAGCCATCGTGTGTGGTATTGAGAACATCTGTTCCCATGATTCCCAAGGAGAGAATGTCATGAATCATTGCTCCCCCAAAAGTTGCATTTTCCTGAAAGTTTACTTCAATTTTACTTCAGGCCTTAAATCCCAAAAGGTATATTAAAAATCCACTTCCAGGGTATTTGTCATAAACAATTAATGTTTTGTGGTGCAAGACTGACAAGAGTTTCTCTATTATTTTAGGAAAGCTAAGGCAAAATAGGGATTTTCTATAGTGGTGATATATTGTTTTATTTTGCCCTCTCTCTCACAATACTCAATACTACTTGGAAAATTCCCTGGGAGTCTGAATCCCCTAAAAGTTATTTTTTTGCCATCGAAGTATTCTCAATTCTTTCCTCTAAGGAAGATTAGATAGACATCTTTAAAAGAAAGAATTAGACTCTTTATATTTTCATGTCTCTGAGAAAGTTTGGTCTTATTTAATGGAAATTAGAATTGGAACCCTACCTAAAGTTTGGAAATCTATTGATTTCCTCCATCCTTTGGATGAGACAAAAATCCTCTAAGTGAAAATATTGTCTTTACATTGAATTAAAGTAGTAAAACTAATGATAATGGCACTTTGCTTAGATTCTGAGAACTTGAAATGGCGTTGGATGAAACAGCAATCCTCTAAAGTGATTTCACTTTCCCTTCTCTAATTTACCTTCTAGGTAAGTTATAGTCAACATCATTTAAACTGTCTAGCATCAAACTTTTATCTTACATGGAATTTCAAAATGGTATGTCAAAGTCAACTGGGGAAAGGCAGCAAAATTTAAAATAATATATAAAATTTGCTCCTGCTCAGTTATCTCCATATTTCTATTTCTCCCCTAAACAGGATTATTTTTATTTCCTCTATTTATTCATTTCACTTCACATGTCTCCATATTTTAAAGGATGGTAATGAACAGAAAAGTAAAATTTTTACCTACTTAATTTTTAAGAAAACATTAACATTTTACAATAGTTATATTTACATAAAAGTATTTGCACTACCTTTGCTATTGTACAGTATACTGGTATGCCCCACACTCCATTTACCCTAAAGTTAACATGCAACTCACTATGTTACATTTGTCACAACTAATGAGCCAGTTTTGGTACATTCATATTAACTAAACTCCATACTTTATTTGAATTTCATTAGTTTTTTTGTAATGTCATTTTTTTCCTGTTCTTAGAATCATCATTTCATGTAGTCATCCTGTCTCCATAGCCTTCTAAGGTCCGTGACAGTTTCTAAGATCTTCCTAGGTTTTGATGGCCTCTTCAATTTTGAGAACTACTGGTCACATAATTTGTAGAATGTTCTCCAGTTTGGGTTTGTCTGATGTTTTTCTGGGCTACAGTTACAGGCTTTTGGGAGACAGACCACACAAGTGAAGTGCTAATCTCATCACGTCATATGAAGGGTACATACCAGCAATATGATTATTACTGATGATGCTAACCTTGATCACTGGCTGAGGTAATTTCTGTCAGGAATTTATACTGTAAAGTTATTGCTCCTCTTTTCACACCCTATTTTTTGGAAGCCACTAAGCACAGCCCATACTCAATAGATGGAGAGTTAAACTCCACCATCTGGGGAAGAAGGTAACTACAAGAATTTGGGGTTTTTTTTCTATACAAGAGATTTATCCTTTTGCTTCCATTTATCTATTTCTTCTCTATTTTTTAATATCAGCATGGGCTAGAATACTTATTTTATAATTCTCTTATTTATATCATTACTTAGATTGTTCTAGCTTTGGCCATTGGAAGCTCTTTCAGTTGCCTTTTATGCACCTTCAGCATATTCCCATTTTCTTGTAGAGCACTCCCTCCTTTTCTGGCACTATGAGATGCTCTGGGCTTATCTTGTATATTCCCTGCCCCAAACCTAGAGTCAGCTATTCTTCCTAGGAGCCCTGGTTCTTTTCATTGGTGAGTGGTGTTAGAAACCAAAACCATGGGTCTGAGTGAGCTCAATGAAACTAGAATATCATTGCTTCTAAGCCTTCTCAGCAGACAGAACTAAGAAATATATGGATGTACATTAAGTCATGTAGATATGCATATCTATAATTATTTCTTTACCTACCAGTCTGTATCACTCAATGCAAATCCACACTGTTCCCTCGGACTCTAATCCAGCACCACATGGTTTGTTCTGGTCCTCCTGCTTTCCTTATCTGTAACCTCCCACTCTAACATGAGAAAACTGGCTCACACCATTCATCCGTCATTTACTTCTTGTTCAAGCTCAGTATATACTTGTGCAGTAATTTTAGAATTGTTAACCTGTGCACCACATGAGAAACAACTTTACTAACTAAAGTACAGTGCATATATACAGTTCTTTCTGTCTTTAGTCTTCCGATTTCCAGTCAAAATACCATTTTTCAAAGTTACTTAAGTCAGAGGCTTTTTCCCCTCCTTTGGTGAGGCTTTTTAATCCATTTATATTACACTTAGATTCTTTTGTCACAGCCTATATTCCATCTTGGGATCTTATGATTGTTTTTCATTTTGTTTTTTGTTTTTAGTTAGGTAAAGGCTGCCAGGGCAATATACCAGCAAAGGGTTTATTTTCACAATAGGGATTTTTAACTTACATGCTTATAGCTCTGAGACTAACAAAAATGTCCAACTCTCTCCAGGTAAAACTCTCTCCAAAGACACAGCTGCCAGTGATCCTGGACTCCCATCACTTGGCAGGGCATGATGGCAGTGTTTGCTGTCTCTCCCTTCTCCTCCAGGTCTCATTGCTTTCAGCTTCTGGCTTCCTCTGGGTTTTTTTCTGCTCCTGTAGCTTTCTCTCTCTTGGGTTCCATTGATTTCAGCTTCTGGCTTCTGGGACTTTTTCTTTCAGTTTCTGAGGGGGTCTCTCTCTCTCTCTGTAGCTCCCCCTCCCATATTCTTCCCATTTATAAAGGACTCTAGTAAGAGAATTAAGATCTACCTTGGCTCACTAACTACTGAAGGAATCTAATCAAAGGCCCTTAACTGAAGTGATCTAATCAGAAGGTCCCATCTACAACAGGCTCACATCCACAGGAATGGATTAGCTCTAAAGACATGATCTTTTCTGGGGTCCATAAAAGCTTTAAACTATCACAGTATTTAAACAATAATGTGCACTCTTATGTGCTTTAAAGTTTTAAGATGTTTAACAAATACATAGTGGCATGTATCCATTACTACATTAACATATAGATTAATTCCACTATGCTAAAGACAAAACAAAAAACTCCCATACTTCCTAAGTATAAAAAGTAAAGTAAAACGTTTAAGTTCTTACATTTTTTAAATTTCTAATTTTCTATCACTTATTATAAGCTCCTCATTAATAATTAAATAAAATTGAAAGAAAAAATGCTTTTAATTATATCATAGACAATTTTAAAAGCTGTAGATATAAAATCTCCTTAAAATATAAAGAATAGAGAATATTCCAAGAAGAAAGCACAAAAAGAAGCAAAATAATCTATTGCAAGGTTTGGAAAGTGATTCCAAGTCTGTAAATTCAGTTATCACCCAGTTTCCCATATTTGTTTTGTTCTCTGTGTTTATAGAGGCAATCTTTCTCTAGCTAACTTACTGTAAGGGAGTCATTATTCTAATGGAGGTAAGGACAGAAAGGAGTCATTATTTTTGTAGATTTTTAGATAAAGACAGCAATGAGGCTGAAATGAATATAGACATGGAGGATAGTAGCCCTGATAGACTTTTAAGGTGATTCTGAAAACAAGGAAAACAGATATCAGTTTAGTACAATACTGTTGAGTTAACTGTTAATCTATATTCCAAGGATAACCAGGAACTAAGGTGGAAGCAAATTTCCTTGGTTTCTACAACATTCCCATAGACAGTATTCAAACATTCATAGATTTCAAAATACTTTTCATAGATTCAGTGAAATTTGCTTTGGAGCAGTAGGGTTGTTTTATATTTACCATTTAGAAAGTTAGAAGAAGAGCCCAGGTTTCGATAAGTCAGTACTCAGAGGACCTTTTGTCCTAAAAAAATCCCCATGATTAACTTTAAACATGTTTTTGATATTTCCCTCTGTATGTGGATGTAATCATGTATTTGATATTTTTATTGAACACATCTTAAATATGTCAAGACCAAATTTATGTTGCTGATTATATTCCCACCAGCAATATATGAGAGTTCAGTTGCTCAGTATCCTCATCAGCACTTTGTACTGTTAGTCATTTTCATTTTAGCCATTCTAGTGGGTATGTAGTTATATCTCTCTTTTTTGTAATTCAAATTTCCCTGATGACTAATGGTGCTGAGCACTTTTCCATGTGCTTATTGGCCATTCATATACTTTCTTTTTGGAGGTGTCTATTCAAATATTTTCTCAATTTTTAATTGAGTTGCTTGTCATTTTTCTAATGAGTTGTAAGAGTTCATTATATATTTTGGATATAAGTTCTTTATCAAATATATGTTCTGCAAATATCTTCTCACAGTCTATGCTGTATCTTCGCATTTTTTAATGGTTTCTTTTGAAGAGCATGACATTTTAGAAAAGACAAAGGCATAAGGACAGAAAAAAAGATTAGCAATTGCCAAAAACTATGGATAGTGAGAAGAAATTGATTGCAAATGGACACAAGTGGATTTGTGATGAAAATATTCAATATCTTAATTATGGTGATGGTTATATAACTATATACATTTGTCGAAACTCATCAAGCTGTACACTTTTAAAAGGTGATTTTTATTGCATTTTAGTATATCTCTATAAAACTAAGCAAAAAACAAAACCTGTTTAAAATTCTTACATTCAAGTAGAATGTTTTTCTCTGGATTACCCCATAATTCTGCTTTGATTTTTCCCTTCCCACTTGGGAAGAAAGACCAGCCTTCCGAAACTTTTTAAATGGGCAGGGGTGGAAGGGGGTGAGGTGAGGATGTATTATCATAACCACAATACTGCCTTCTAAACCCAGCATCCCTGGAAAGAAAGGAGCAGCTTAAAAAAAGAAGAAAGAAAAGCCATGTCTATATGTTAGGTATTTGAGGCTATGATCTTATCACAATTTTTTTCATACTTTGTTCCATTTAGGCACTTAGTTGACTCATTTTCAACTAGACGAATTTCGTTGTGTTGTTCTCTCATATTCAATGCTCCTCTGTCCTGTCATTTCCACAGGAAAGCCTTTTTTTTTAGTTGATCTGAGAAAGTATTACATAGTAGCCAGAATAAAACATCTTTTTTACATGTTCAATTCATTGTTTCTCTTATTTAGTGTATGTCTTGGATGGGCAATATTTTCAATGAGTTAAATTTTATGCAAACTGTCACTTCAGGGCCCAAAAGAATTTATCTCTTTTAGAAAGCAATTTCTAACCTCAAGATTGCAATTTTATTGTGTATATCCTTTCTTTCTTGGATACAGAAGGCATCTGGGGCACAAGAGTAGGTGATATTTGTATACTGATGATCCAGCCAATCATTTAGCGTTTTCAGTTTTGTCATGTATACTCAATACCAGCTGGCCTAAGAATTTGAAGAGATCAGCCAGTATTCCAATGAGAACTTTAAAATGACAGAGATAAGATAAAGACTATACTATATATTGTATGATAGAAAGAAATCTTTGGAGAAAACAAAATTATAATGACAAAAATGGCACAGATTTTACTAGTACTTAGTCATGTAATTTTTATTTTTAATACTCAATGCACCTGAAAATACTTTATCAACACAACAAAAACAACACAAACAAAGATAATCATTGTTTAGATAAATATATCAGGCAATTACATACATTGGAGCTACACACATAACCTTGCCTATTGAATTTAATTTTACTCAGAGAAGTAACTTTGAGTCATAAACATTTTTCACTTGGGCAGAACTCAGATAATTCCACATGCTGAATGCTGCATTAACCTGTGGCACTAACATGGGCAGATTTTCTCTCTAAAAACCTATGTTCCGCATCCAAGCATCAAAGTGGTTCTTGGTATCACTCCCTTTTCATTTCTGGCATTTCTTCCTCAAGTTAAAACTCACAGCTCTTCCATGTTTCCTAGCCCTTTCCAACTTTACATTGCCACATGGGGAAGGAAACATGATGATAAGTTGGGAGTACTTTGCAGAATAACTACCTTCTGTTAAAGGAAGACCTAAAATAATATTAATTTAAACACAATAGAATCTTTGAGCTGGGTATCAGAAAACTGTTTCTAGAGCACAGTCTTCTTTAACCTAGCTCAAGAATTCAAGGTTAACCACTGTGACAGAATTTGGTAAGACTCAGAAAGATTATATTTTTGAAATAATCCATTCCTGTGGGTATGAGATTGTTTTGATTAGACTACTTCAGTGAGACATGACACAGATTGAGTCTGCCCTCTTGCTGGGTCTGATATAAATGGAAACAAAGAAAGATAAGCTGAGAACTGAATTGTTAGGCACAAAGAAACCAGAGACTAATTCTGGAAATTTTAAAGTCTGTAGAAATCAAGCCCCCTGAAGATAGTATCGCATTTAAGGAATTAACTAAACTTGGAACTTGTACATCAGGTTTGAAAATGCAGTTATTCAGGAAAGTCTTGTAGAAGGACTTTCTGTCTGATGGCTTGGACTGCTGCTTCCTGCATGCTAAACTGTATTAGTCAGTCAAAGGGGTGCTGATGCAAAATATCAGAAATCTGTTGGCTTTTATAAAGGATATTTATTTCGGGTAGAAGCTTACAGGTGCCAGGCCATAAAGCATAAATTACTTCCTTCATTAGTCTACTGCTATGAATTGGAGCGAGATGGCTGCTAACATATGCATGGACTCAGACTTCCTGGGTTCTTTTCTTCCTGGGGCTTGCCTCTCTCTGGGCTGACCTGCTTGGTTATCTCCACTAGGCCAGCTGTAAACTACTAGGCAAAAGGCTTATTTCGCTCGCTGGGGTCTTCTCTCTTTCCTCACAACCAAGTTCCTGTGTGTGTTTAATTTCCGGGACTCCAGTTTAAGATTCCAACTTCCCTTCTGCATGATGTAGATTCCAACCAAGGGATGGGGACTCAATGTCCTACTGACATTACCCAATCAGAGCCTTAATCATTATTTAATCAAGTAAAAGTTAAACCTCTGAATCCAATATACTTTAATATGCCCAGAGAGACAGACCAATTTACAAACATAATCTAATATCTATCTTGGAATTCATAAACCATATCAAACTGCTACATAAACCAACCAGCTTTTTGATATATTTGTATGAATAAAACCATTGTCAGCCAGGACTAAAAGGGACCGGGAGGGGAGCGATGGAAGGGAAAATGGCTTTAAGAGGAAAACCATGGAAGCTGAAGTCTAGAATTAAGACATCTCCTTGAGCCAAGAGAGGGACCCCAATCACATATATGGAGATGGTGAGCTTGCCCTGGCATTTGAAGAGGGTGGATGTTCCAGATCACTGTTCTTGGAGAGTTTGGCTGCCCCAGGCTACAGAGGGTAGAACATATTCCCCTGTGCTTGGCGAGAGTCAGGTTGCCACACCACTTCTCTTAAGGGGGTGGGCCTGCTCCCCACAGTTTGGGGAGACTGAGGTTGCCACCCCAGTGCTTTGAGGGGATTGGGCTTAGTCCCCATAGATTGTGGAAGGCAGGTTGCCATGCCACTGTTCAGAGGAGGTTGGGACTGTATGCCAGAGATTAGGGAGAATGTTGCTGCCTCCTCACCATACTAAAGGCATTGAGACTGTATTCCAGAGATTGGGGAAAGTGTAGACATTATCCCAGTATTCTCAGAAGGTGAGGTCTGGAGTTCAGTCACTACCCAGATACTTGATGAGGGTGGAACTGAGAAAATGGCCATTGGGCAAGCCTGTGGAAAAGATGGATCCCCATGATCCCACGGGAAAGAAACCACCATCTTAAGAATGACTCTTATTTAGACTTTGAAATCTAATGGAGTGTGCCCTGCAAGTTTGTGGAAATGTTGGGGATTTGGGATGCATGTTTCCTTCCCAAATTCTCCCTGTGGTAATGCAAATATTTCTCCTATGTCTGTGCCTTATTTGTATATTGGAAGCAAATAACTTGTTTTTTAAGTTTTACAGGTCTACAGCCAGAGGAGGACTTTGCCTCAAGACAAACTGTATACCTATAATTGATTTTGATGTGATTTTTGTACTTAACATTGCTACTGAAATGACTTAAAGTTTTTTGGAATATTGTAATATCTTTTTGGGATTCAGAGGATAGAGTGTAACAGTTTGAGATTATTTTTGTGAATCCCAAAAAGAGAAAGATTATGTTTGTAAACTATTCTATTCTTCTCGGTGTGATACACTTTGATTATATTGAATTCAGTTGAGGCACCCTTGGTTACTTACTTGCGAAGGTTAGGGTTTTGATTTGCCCATGTCAGTAAGGTGTGACTCAGGTTGAGCTCCCATCACCTTGGTGAACCAATATAAATGGACACTCATACCAGAAGACATGGGAGAAGAGAGAGCTCTATCATTTTTGATCCTGAGGCCCCAGGGAGAGAAGAGCCATTTGCCTGATAGTTTGAGGCTGACTTGGGAAGAGAACAGAACAGCTGAGAAGGCCCAGAAATAAATGTGACCTATGCCAGGAGAGACAGGAAGCACATAGGGGAAGGCTGAACCCCTGCAAAATCAGCATCCATCTAACTTCAACACATGGCAACTGGCTTTAGTGAGAAAGCAACCTTGAGTTTAACTCTTTAGGGTCTTGTGTTTTTACCCCAAATAAATACCCTTTATAAAGCCAACAGATTTCTGGTACTTTGCATCAGCACTGCAGGGTACTGACTTGGGATGTCAGGGTTGGGGGAATTTCTAGCGTATGCCAAAGAGCAAATGCCATCAATGACTAAGAAACATGCCATGGGCTGGCTCTAAATACTGAACCTAAAAGGCAATATAAAAGATGAGCAGATACCTTAATTGCTAAAAGCCATGAAGTTGAAAGGGATGCCATGCCTATACTCTCATCTGCTATTTCCTAGGGCATCAGTTTAATAAGGAGCATCTCTTCCCCAAGTGTCAAGATGTACAGATGACCCATGTAATCTCATGACCTCTCTTGGACCCTTCACAAAAGGGCAAAAATGAATGAACAAGAGTTGGGAAGCAAGGGCATAGAATAACTGTAATTAGAAAGGTGGGAAAATAGTAGAACTTAGTAGTAGCAAAGTTATAAACATAGACAGAGATGTTAGTTGGGCAGCCAGACTATGTAAAGGGACAATTTAACAGCTCATCAGCAAATAGCTGGACAAGTCCTGAGATAAAAAGGTATAGGAGATGACGGCCTTCTGAAATTTGCTTAAAATAAGAGATTTAGCTCTGCATGGATTTGTGAAAAAGGTTAGGTAAATATATGAAAAGGCCAAACTCATGTTAAGAAAAATATAAAACTTTTTTTCCGAAACCCAATGTCATTAAACATAAGACTGTTTTTAAACTATCAAAAATATGTTGAAATAAATAATTTAGTCAAGGGAAATAAAAATACTGAGTTTAGTATGGCTATCAGGAAGTTGTGTTTTATTATCTCAAAACTAAATTCTGTGCGACACAAACTTAGAGTGAATGAAAATATATGAAATGTACAATCAAAAATGCTATAGCTTCACAGAATATTCTTGTTGGCCCTTATCTTTCCCAACCTACATTTAATCAACTGGAATTATTATTTTTTAAAAAAATTTTTGGTATTGGGGCCAGGGAATGATCCTGAGACCTCATAAGTGGAAAACCAGCAACTAATCACTGAGTCACACTGGCTCCCGAGTTGGTTTGTTTGCTTGCTTGTTTGTTTTGTTTTTAGGAGGCACTGGGAACCAAACCTGGGCCTCCCATGTGGGAAGCAGGCACTCAATGGCTTGAGCCACATCCTCCTTCCCAACTAGAACTGTTTTTAAGGAATAATTCATTGTGATGACTAGGTCCCTTACAAGTTTAAATTTTGAAGTTGGTTTACAGATTTTCTTCCTGAGGATAGTTGAAGTCATCACCTTTTTATTTCATGCAAAGCCAACCAAGTTGACCTACTTAATGCTCCTTCTTCTATCAGTTTTTTTCCTATCCACAGCCCTCATTAAAACCCTTTTCTAGATGAGTGGCTAGTTCCCAATTTCCTCACTGGTCTCCTTTGTCTAAAGCAAACCACAATCCCCTTTACATCGTCTAAGACTTTTTCAAGTTCCAAAGTCAAAAAAGCAGAAATAAAAATAAGCATAGTTCAAAGTGTGAATTATAACAAATCTTTAAAATCCCAGGAGTAATGGTTCCTGGCCTTCACTGAATGGTAATGGGGTAAGGTGGGCTCCTTTGATGCAGCTTTTATCATCTAATTTTGTAGGCATTACTGCTGAGTGGTTAACCCAATTCAAATTGAAGCTGATGCCAATACAAGGTTGATAAGAGTCCCAGATACTTTGTGCTTGTCTTCCTTTTGCATCTAATCTGAGGAACTCCTCTGAACTGAGCTAGGCTATAAATTTATTATACAAAGTCTTTGACACTCTCAGTTCTTGATTTATTTCCTGAGTTCCTGTCTGCTGGCTAAGATTCCTGCCCTGATTTTGAAGTCACCTCCTTCGTCCTTTCTGGAGACAGCTGACTTCTGGAAATCTAACTCCTTCCTGGTCCAATCTACTCTACTCCACGAGTTTCTTGGACTGTATTCATTGGCCATTTATTAAGGTAGAGTGTTTGCTCATTAAATATTTGCTTATCTAGCAAATCTAGTACTATTGAGATATGTTTATGTGTCAGACACTTTACTAGGCATAGAGCAGATGATAGTGTACAAAAAAGATTCCACAAAGAAAGAAGATGACTTTCTTGTTAGGCTCCATTGTGTCCTGATGGAGGCTACTAAGAAAAATATTAAAAATGATATTACAAATTAAGTACAATGAAAGATATGAAAAGGACCCAATGAAGGAGAAAAATAAGAATCTATTTGAATAAGGTTTAGGGGGAGACTGCCTGAAAAAGTAAGCTTTCAACTGAGCTAGTAAGACAAGAAAAAGCCACTCTAGAAATGAGTGGCAAGTGATAGCACTTGAGACAGAAAACAGCATCTGAGGTAATCCTAAAGTGCAACAGGATAGCCTCATTCAGTTTCTCATGTTGTGCATTTGTACAAGTGACTCAGGACTACACCTTGTTCTTTCTATAGGTAAGTGTGGGTCTTAACCACTCATCTAAGTCAGGGCTGGCCCTATCTCATACATGGACCTACAGCAATGCTCTCACCCATGGTATCAGGCCACCTTAGAGCTTTCCATTACCAGGTGTCTGCCTTTCTCTGTTTCAAAGTTCATGCCTCCAATAGATCTTCTGTTAAGCTTTTGTCTAAAACAGAGAAGCACTTCTAGGCCTCAGTTTGATTTCAAAGAAGTTTTCAAGCTCTTGCTTAGGTTGATTCTTCTGGCCACTTCCCAGACCCTTTCAGAGGGCTACAGTGCAGCAGTCTGTCTAGAGTCTCAGCCTAATATCAGAAAAAACCTTGCAGGAACTTCCTGTCACAGAATTACAAGAGAGGAAGTATTATTTTTACTTAATATGAGCAATACCTTAAAATGCAAAAACTTTTGTTGAGAAGAAATTTGCATTGTAACTTAAAAAAATATGTAAGTTTTCACCCCCTTTTGAAGAAAGTCTCCCTTATTGATATATGTTTATAATACAGTAGCGGATTTAAAAGCACTGCACCTATATTTCAGGGACAACAGTCTAAAAATTCAGCTTTAAATATATGCAGATATAATTATCTTCCTCCAGGATATGAAAATCATAAAAAAATTTTAAGTGTCATGAAACAGAATTTCAAAGTGACAGATAGTTTTAGGGAAAAAATATAGACAGGTGGTTTTAATGCAGTTAGAGTTGTTTGTCCAGTTTTAAGATGGAAAATACCAGAAAGTTTAAGCAGTGAATAGGCACGATGGGCCACTTTTCCAATTCTTGCTTGTTTGTGAGAACTTCAAAGAATACTTCAAATATGTAGAGGAGCAAGTTTTAAATTAGAAGAATAGGTGTTCTTAAAATCTTGAAGTGAATTTTATATCTGAAACTACTGGCAGTTTAATTTAAAATCCTGCTAATGATGATGTCAATAAAGCTGGTATATTTGCAATTCAGAATAACACCTTTCAACACAGAAGCATAAATTTTTTCACTTCATGTTTATGAGTATTAATTGCACTATTTCCCCATGCCTAAACTGTGATGAATATACCGAGCTGTCAAAACACAGAGTAAAACTCTACAGCAGGTATCGATTAATTAGCTTTTCCAGATTATCTGGAAATATTAATTCTATCTTCAAAATAGAACTATAGTACATATGTATATTAAATATCTGAAACTGAAGAAACATAATTTATTAAATATCTACCATTGTATACAATGTTTACATTTAAAAGAAAATCCCATTCTTGGACTATTTGGACTACATAATTAAACTAAGAATATATCTTTTCCAAGTTAAACAAGATAATCTTTTTTTTTTTTAATTTAATTTCCCCCCCTCCCCCGGTTGTCTGTTCTCTATGTCTATTTGCTGTGTCTTGTTGCTTTGTTCGCTTCTGTTGTTGTCAGCAGCACGGGAAGTGTGGGCGGCGCCATTCCTGGGCAGGCTGCACTTTCTTTCGCACTGGGCGGCACTCCTTAGGGGTGTACTCCTTGTGTGTGGGGCTCCCCTACGCGGGGGACACCCCTGCGTGGCACGGCACTCCTTGCGCACATCAGCACTGCACGTGGACCAGCTCCACACGGGTCAAGGAGGCCCGGGGTTTGAACCGTGGACCTCCCATGTGGTAGATGGACGCCCTAACCACTGGGCCAAGTCTGTTTCCCAGGATAATCTTTTTTATTTGTTTCATTGAGACTATAACAGTCTTTTAAATTGACTAACAATGGAAAAGTAACATATTAGGAATGGAGTGAAAGGTGTGACACTGGTACAAAGAGCAGAGAGACAATATTCCTGTCAAAAATATAATAATAAAATGCTTTAGACTGACCAGGCTAGAAAGCCACTTCCTATATGCCTTTAAATTGCAAATAACTGTATGTTTTCCTTCCATATTTGTTGCCCTGGAGGCCCCATTCTTGAAACTGGAGCCCTTCCCCTGGAGTTGAGAAACTCTTAACTATTTGGATTAAATATTCTGCTCAGCTTTCTTCAAGTATGGGTGCCGACGCTGAATTAGATTGAAGGTGATTCGTCTCTTCTCTGAGCACTATCACCATCTTGAGTGGCTTTCTTTTGTTGTTTTTTCTTTCACACCCTAACTTTTTTTACCTTTTACTTTTACATAATCCAGAGGTCCAGACATAAAATGGAAATACAAAAGACTTGACAACTCATTAAGGGCTCTAAATTTATCAAAACAAAATGTTTACATGGAAAACAGAGGAAGCCAGTAAGGTACAAATCACTCTCTACCGCCCAAAGCCACTATCCCTTCTCTGGCTCTGCACACTCAAGAGGTTTAGACCTGGGGGATGTCACAGGGAAGGCCCAGGATAATGGAACTGCCAAAGCTGATACAGACATCTGGTTGTATCACTGGATTTCTGAGGCATTAAATAATAACTTATTTTAAAAGCTATTTCTCCACTGAAGGAACTACGCAAAAGAGGAATAGAACTGCTTAATGAAGATTCTGATGTACATCTCTTGAATTAATTAATTGCATGAGTGGGATTCATTAACCAAATAACCATTTTGTTAGAAAAACAAGGTACCCTGTAGGTTAACAGGTTGTACCCATCACCTATTTCCAAGATGGTGAAAAGGCTTGTCCAAAACCCAAATTCTTCTAAACATCTGTCAAAGAGTCAAAACTGATGTTTTAGGACACCAGGCAAAGGCTGGACACTGCCCAGAGGAGAGAGGGGCAAAGGAGGGAAATTGCTGCTGCTGCTGCTGCTGGTACTACCCCCCACTCTAAAGGCTCTTTAGAATTCTCAGGCCTCTGGGAATGTGAAACAAAGGCAGCTCCAGGAATTTACTACCCCATGAAAGCAGAGAGAGAAGAACACAGCCTAAGGCTGACTCAGCTTTTGACCCACAAATTTCTTCTGCTGTGTCCCAGGAGCCCTTCCTGCTCAGGTGGGATCACACACTGGCTTGCTGTGGGAGCCAGGGAAGGACTGGAGAAATCTGACCCTTACAACCTCGCTCTCTTCTAGCTGGGACTAATTGTTGAGGACACCCCAGGAAAGAGGAGAGAGAGGGACACAGCCTAAGGCTGACTCAGTGTTTGACTCTCAAATTTGGCCTGCTGTATCCCAGGAGCCCTTCCAGGCCATGTGGGGCTGCACCAATTTTTGCCTTGGAGCTGGCAAGGAACTAAAGATAAAGAATCCTCCCAATCTTCTTCTCTATTAACAGGGACTGATTGCTGAGGACTCAGAGGATAGTGGAAATATTTCTGACCTGGGAAAAGTGAGGGGGCTGCAGAGAAGTCTGGAGAATTGTCTCAGAGATATTTGAATTATAGGGCTCTTAGACTACAGGCAAGAAGCTCTATCACATTGATCCAGTCTGTGTTGCAATAAATACACTCTGGCCAGGCATTGAACTGAGAGCTGCCGAAGAGTACCATCTGCTGGCAGACTAAGGACATGCAAGAAAAATAAAATAAGTTAGGAGAGTCTCTTCCCAGCCTCTATAGCCTCCCTCCCCAAGACCCTAGAAAGTGACTCTATAACCAATTACTGGGTCCAGTGCCTAATTTTGAGCAACCAGCAGGACAATCCTGACAATCCAGATTGAGCCAAGAATCAAAGAGCAGTGGTAACACAAAACCTCCTGCCACTAAATCCCTACAAAAGAGAAATTGAGCATCTGAGTATCCTGCATCCTAATGAGATGCCTAGATATCAGCAAAAAAATTATGACCCATACTAAGAAAATAGAAGACATGACCCAAGAAAAGGAATATATCAAAGCCCCAGAAGAGATGCAGAATTTGAAAGAACTAATCAATGAGATGCACACAAATTTCCAAAATCTGGTTGAGTTGAAAGACAATATGGTTAAAGAGATAAATGGCATCTAGATTTGAGCAAGCACAAAAAAGCATTTGAAATCCTGAACAGAAAAGTAACAGAGCTCATGGGAATGAAAGACACAATAGATGAGATCAAAAACACATTTGAGGCATAAAACAGCAGACTCGAAATGGTAAAAGAAAGAATAAGTGATATCAAAGACAGAACAGCTAAAATTGGAGAGAGAAAAGAATGGGAAAAAATTGAACAGGGGCTCAGAGAGTTGAAAAACACAAAATGCAACAACATACATGTCATGGGAGTTCCAGAATGAGAAGAGAAGGAAAAAGGGGCAGAAAGAATATTTGAGGAAATCAGAGCTGAAAATTTCCCAACTCTCACAAAAGAAATGAAATACATATCCAAGAAGAACAGCATTCCCCAAGCAGAAAAAAACCTAAAAAGACCTACTCCAAGAATCATACTATGCAGATATCAAATGTCAAAGATAAAGAGAAACTTCTCAGAGCAGCAAGGGAGAAACAGATGGTCATGTACAATGGATGTCCAGTAAGACTTAACACAGATTTCTCTTCAGAAACCATGGAAGTAAGAAGGCAGAAATATGATATAATTAGGATACTGAAAGAGAAAAACTGCCATTTGAGAATTCTTTATCCAGCAAAATTGTGCTTCAAATATGAACATGAGAATAAAATATTCACAAACAAACAGAACTAAGAGAGTTTGCAAAAAGGAGTCCACCTTTTCAGGAAATATTAAAGGAAGCCTTGGAAACTGAAAGAAAAAGACAGGAGAGACAGGTTTGGCGGAGAGTATGGAAAAAAGAATAGTGAAAGGATAATCAAAAGAGTAAGAAGACAGGTGAAAATACATGACATATGAAAACCAAAGAATAAAATGGAGGACATAAATAGTACATTTACAGTAATGTCATTGAATGTGAATGGATTAAACTCCCCAAGATACAGGCTGAAAACATGGATAAAAAAATTATGAACCATCCATATATTGCTTATAAGAAACTCACCTTAGACCCAGGGATATAAACCAGCTGAAAGTGAAAGTATGGAAAAGGATACTCCATGCAAATAGTAACCAAAAAACAGCAGGGGCAGCTATACTAATATCAGACAAAACAGATATTAAATGCAAAAAAGTTATAAGAGATACAGAAGGCCATTATATATTAATAAAAGGACCACCCACCAAAAAGATATGAGTCATAAATATCTATGCACCTAACCAGCCCCAAAATACATGAGACAAACTCTGGGACAACTGAAGGAAGAAATAGACATCACTGCAATAATTTTTGGAGACTTCAACACCCCACTCACATCATTAGATAAAACAACTAGACAGAAGATCAATAAGGAAACAGAAAACATGAATAATATGATAAAGGAGTTAGACCTAATAGCCATATACAGAACACTGCATCCAAACTCAGATGGTTAAATGTTCTTCACAAGTGCACATGGCTCTTTCTCCAGGATAGCTGCATAATGCAGCTCTCAATAAATATAAAAAGATTAAAATTATACAAAGCATCTTCTTAGGTCATAATGGAATGAAATTGCAAATCAATAATAGATAGGAAAAAAGTAAGTTCTCAAATGTGTTTAGGCTGAAAAACACACTCCTAAATAATCATTGAGTCAAAGAAGAATTTGCACATGAAATCAGTAAATATATTGAGACAAATAAAAACAAGGACACATATACCAAAGTTTATGGGATACCGTGAAGGCAGTCTTGAGAGAGAAATTTAAAGCCCTAAACACCTATATTAAAAAAGAAGAAAGAGCTAAATTCAAAGATTTAACTGAACAACTAGAGAAACTAGAAAAGAACAGCAAACCAATCCCAAAGCAAGCAAAAGGAAAGAAATAATAAATATTAAAGAAAGAAAAGAAATTGAAGAAAAAAGAAAAAACAGTAGAGAAAATCAAAGAAACCAAAAGCTGGTTCTTTGAGATCAACAAAATTGACAAACTCCTAGCTAGACTAACAAAGGAAAGAAGAGAGAAGATGCAGATAAATAAAATCAGAAATGAAAGGGGGGAAGTTCCAACTGAGCTTAATATAGCCTGTGCATGAATTCAAACTTATCTAATTCTATATCCAAGTGCCTAGTTTCTAGAAAGCCAATTAAGTGATATAGGCCCTATATGCTTTGAATATTCAGAAAGGATATAGACAGAATGTGTATTCAAAGTTACATCCCAACAGAATGTATCCATGTTTTCATGAAACAACCATAAGCAAAGGCAAGGGGTGAGGCTAGATCTGAAGTAACCATAAACAAAAGCAAACTCCGTTTATAATTACCGTTACCATATTATATAGAAACTATATAATATAGAAATCTGAATAGAGAAAATTTTTTCTGAGCTCTTTGACCTGCTCAGCTCCCAGGGTCTTGTCTTTGCAAGAGCTCTGAAGGAGGAGCCAGGTTTGGCAGATTAAAACTCTGACTTCAAGGCTGGGGAATGAGGTTGGTTTTTCCTGTTGATGTGGGCAATGGGTGGGAGGCTCTTTGTCTCTTAAGAGATAACTTAAGCTGTCTGTGACTTGTGGGTGTGGGACGGTAAGAGGCTGCAGTCCTGCCCTTGGTGACCATGGCAACGACTCCAGTCCGGGAGAAACAGTTTAGCAATGCAAACTCTATAAACTTTAAATATTCAGGGAAAATGCAAACCAAATGTGCTAAAAGCTTATCTAGAATGTATGAAGTCCATGCTAAAAGCTTACCTAGGATGTGGAAGATATATGCTAATTCAAGCCTATTGAGAACTGAAACAAAAGGACCATTTAACCCTTTCTCTCTGTATAAAAGGAACTCAAAATTCTTGTTCGGGGCTCGGGTTCGAAACACAAAGCTCCCGAGTCTGGCCAGCCATCAATAAACCATTTTTCCTTCTCAAAATCATTCCTGAGTCCTTGCCTTTCTATAGGCAAATAATTGAACCTAGTATCAAATTCTACAAACCTTTTAATAGCCTTAAATAAGGGTAATTACTAATCCTATTACCAAATTTCAGTAAGTAAAGGAAAAGTCCTTGAAAGCTATGAAAAGATCCTTACTAAATTATAATTAAAGCAAATTAATTATAATATATTCCAGAGCCTAGAAGTCAGTATGCTTTTAAGATTATTCACAGTTTTAGAATTTTATAAAAGATAAGAAGTTTTAGCCCCCTGTAAAGAAATGAAAAAAAATAACAACATGCTTTGTATAAACTATAACAGTTTCAATTTATTTAGCTTGGGTGTTATCTCTTTGATTTATAAAATACCAAGTTAACAAGTTAACATTATATGTATTAAGTTTTTATTATGATAAAATTCTAAGCTTATACCTAATGAAATTAAGTTGAAGAAATGTAGATCTGCCCTCTCCTAAGTGCATAAAATAAAATCCATCAGTGCAAATTGTAATCTAAAGTAAATTAACCAGTCTACGTAGTTGTGTTTAATTATAAAAAGCTTGTAAGAGCATCTTCCAAATTGAAGCATTTGAATGGCTAGTTCTAAAAAGCCATTATTAATTAAAAACCTAAATTACTATTAATGATAAATGTAACTTCATAGCAATAAAACCTGTGTGGAAGTCACCTCAATGTGCATATTCAAGTGGTGATAATTAAAAGTTACCTGATTCCATTGGGAATCTTCAGTTTTCATTTTAAGAATAGAAAAAGTAGTTTTTCCTCTACTGCTAAAATAAAATACCTGTGTAATTAACATCTTTAAGGTAAAAGTGTAAAAGTAAAAAAGCAAAGTACTAAAAGTTAATTTAATATATAACACATTGCATTAAAAATGTTAAAAAAGATCTATGAAAATCAAGAGAGGGAAGCAGATTTGGCCAACTGATAGAGCATCCGCCTACCACATAGGAGGTCCAGGGTTCAAATGCAAGGCCTCCTGGCCCATGTGATGAGCTGGCCCACATGCAGTGCTGATGCACACAAGGAGTACCCTGCCACTCAGGGGTGTGCCCCGTGTAGGGGAGTCCCACATGAAAGGAATGCATCCCTCAAGAAGAGCCGTCCCACATAAAAAAAAATAAAAATAAAAAAAAAGCTCAGCCTGCCCAGCCTAAAAACAGTGCCTAAAAACAATAGGGCCAATAGCCCTTATAATAATAATAATAAAAAAACACACTAAATTAACTTGGGGGCAACCTCTCACAATCTTTACTCCATACCAGGTAAAAGATGTGTTTAAGCCCAGGGCCACTAGTAGCTTACAGGTAGTCAGTTAATTAATACCAGGCTCAATTACTAAAAACCCCAAGGTGCAGATAAGGATGTGTCAAACTCTCAACCCAGCTACCCTACTACTGGTAGAGGACCCAAAGTCAGATCCTGAAGAACCCCTTCTCCACTCCTGTCTTGAGACTCTTTATCAAAACTACTCAAGCAGGCCAGATCTAAAGGATGGGCCTCTTGTGAACCCAGACATTAAATGGTTCACAGATGAAAGCAGTTTTATTAAGAGAGGAATTAAAAAGGCAGGCTATGCAGTGGTTTCTCAATTTAAACCTATAGAGGTCAGAGCTCTTTCCCCTGAAACTTCAACCCTGAAAGAAGAGCTAATTGCCCTTACCTGACGTTTAAAGCCAGCAGCTGGGAAATGGGCTATATTTACAGAGACTCTAAGTATGCTTTCCTTGTCCTTCACACTCACTCTGCTGCATAACACGAACAAGGCTTGCTTACTAACAGTGGGTCAACTATTAAACACAGGCAAAAATCCTAGATTTACTTAGAAGCCATACTATTATCTCAGGAAATAGCAGTTATGTATCACCCAGGGCATCAGAAACCAACCGCTGTTATAGCAAAAAGAAATGCTTTAGCTAACGCAGCTGCTAAAGCAGCAGCACAAACCCAGGTTTCCCTCTTACCCCTTATTGCAGCAACTGTACCAGTTTGAAGCTCCACAGTATACCCAAGGTGAACAAACCAGGGCAGCTAGCTTGGGGTTTACCCTGGAAACTGATGGGTGGCTTGCTAAAGATACTCAAGTCTACTGGCCAGGAGAAGTGCAGTGGAAAGTCCTCCATGAGCTTCATCAAGGCACTCATCTGGGGAGGGATGCCCTAACCAGCTTAGGCAAACAGGTTTTCAAAAGACAAAGACTGGTAAAAACAGTCAAAGAAATTAAAGAAATTCCCAGGAGTTGCTCAATTAGAGTCAAAATATAAAAACTTTACTGTGTAGTTCTGATCACTCCCTCAGCTATTAAAGCTGAAGGAATGTCCAGCTTGGTGCACTAATCTTGAATAAAGTCAGCTGCCCAAGAGTGCCAGTTCACCAGAAGCACCTGATGGAATACACAAGTGCCAGTCATTGGACAGCCTGAAATACCTCTTCAAAAGACAAAGCTAAGAAGTGCCTATGGCAAAATCAACTGCTTCCTCTAACTCTAGCTCAAATGCCTATTGCTAGAAAAAAGACAAAGCAGACTTTCCTTTAAAAACTTTGCCTCTTTTTATCTCCTTTAGCTTAACTAAAACGAGAAATGCCTCTTCTCATTCCTCTCCTCTACCATAGGAACTGGGATTGACAATTTATAACTTACCCCACTGTCTATTGCAATTTCTCTCTGAAGTTAACCAACAGCATAAAATAACTTAAAATATATACATACATAGATACATATATACATACTTATACATATATATTTTCCCACCAACTTTAGGAAAATGCAATCTTTGCAGGCACCCGACCTTTTCTACTTCTGTGGTCCAGTGTCCTCTTAGTGAGACCATATATTCTCAAAATTCTAACTAAGTTTATTTCTTCCACAATCAATATCTTGGTAGCCATATGAAAACTTCATCCAGCTTCACCCAGGATGCCAGATCCATCTTTCTCCAAGTGCAATAAAATAGAGAGTTGTCTGGTAGGACCAACTGCCCCTGAGCAGCAAGAAGTAGCTACAGAGAAAAGATCATCTCCCTTTAGCACCCCCTTTAAGTTTAAAGGTGTAAACTCTCTAAAGGAAAAAATAGGACAGGCTAGTAAGATAGGAAATCAGTAGATGCATCTGGAACCTAGCAAAAAATCTCCCCAAGATTCAACGACTTGGAAAAGACTTCCTCCAAAAGCCAAGGGAAGCCCTGGATGTTCCCAGAGACTTTATCATTAAGCCCTCCTGAAAAAATTAATGGGAAAATTGAGCAGTTGAGATGGTGAACAGCTGTAACTGCTCCCATGCTCTCATCATACTTCCCTGCTTCCTCCCCTTAATAATAACTAGAGTACACACTTTAATAAATAATGCAGTAAGAACACAGACAGTGACCTACCTCATAACTCCAATAGTCATGCCAAAGCTTAACAAACTTAAGCAAGACATCAAAGCGGGGATATAATATAGCATGTGCATGAATTCAAACTTATTTAATTCTGTATCCAAGTGCCTAGTTTCTAGAAAGCCAATTAAGTGATATAGGCCCTATATGCTTTGAATATTCAGAAAAGATATAGACAGAATGTGTTTTCAAAGTTACATCCAGACAGAATGTGGGCATGTGGGCAATATGTTAATTCAAGTTTACCTGGAATGTGGGTGATACGCTTATTCAAGCTTAGCTGTTATTCAAACAATTCCCTAAACCCTAAAAAAAACTAACAAAGTCTTTTAGCTCCCTAAACCTTTCCTGGCCCCACACATGTGCCTCTTGTATAAAAATAACCTAAAGCCATTACTCTGGGCTCTGCTTTTTGAACAGGAGTCTGCTGGGCCCACCCAGTCATAATAAATCTTCCTTCTCAGAGATTCCTGAGTTCCTAGCCTTCAATATGTAATCACTGAATCCTCTCTGCTCCCACTACAACCTCACAGAGATAAGAAGAATCATAAGAGGACAGTATGAGAAACTGTATGCCAACAAACTAGACAAACTAGATGAAATGGACAAATTTTTAGAAATGTACAACCAACCTACACTGACACTACAAGAAACACAGGAATTTAACAAACCAATCACATTTATGGAGATTGAATCCATCATCAAAAATCTCCCAGCAAAGAAAATTCCAGGACCAGATGGCTTCATAGGTGAATTCTACCAAGCATTTCAAAAAGAATTAATACCAGTCCTGTTTAAACCCTTCCAAAAAAAATTGAAGAGGGAAAAGTACTCAATACATTTTATGAAGCCAACATTACCTTAATACCAAAGCCAAATAAAGATACTACAAGAAAAGAAAATTACAGACCGATCTCTCTAATAAACATAGATGCAACAATTCTCAACAAAATACTTGCAAATTGAATCCAAAATCCATATCAAAAGACTTATATATCACAACCAAGTGGGATTTATTCCTGGTATGCAATGCTGGTTCAAAATAAGAAAATCAATCAATGTAATACACCACATTAACAAACTGAAGGGGAAAAAATCACATGATAATCTGTATAGATGCAGAAAAGGCATTTGACAAAATCCAGCATCCTTTTTTGATAAAAACCCTTCAAAAGACAGGAATAGAAGGAAAATTCCACAATATGATAAAAGGCATATATGAAAAACCCACAACCAACATTGTACTTAATGGGGAAAGGCTGAAAGTTTTCCCTTTAAGATTGGGAACAGGACAAGGATGCCCACTCTCACCATTGTTATTCAATATTGTACTAGAAGTTCTGGCTAGGGCAATTATACAAGAAAAAAAATTAAAGGCATCTGGGAAGCAGCTGTGGCTCAATCAGTTGGGTTCCCATCTACCATATGGGAGGCCCTGGGTTCATGTCCCAGGGCCTCCTCATGCAGTCAGGCTCAGCTGCACACCACAGAGAGCTGCCAGCCCACAAACACTGCAGTGTGCCACCCAGCCTGCAAGCACCATGGAGAGCCAACACAGCAACATAAAGGGAGACGAGTAAAAAAGACACAGAATAGCGTGCAGTGAATGAACACAGAGAGCAAAACAATAAGCAAGCTGTGGGGGAGGGGGGAATAAATAAAAATAATAACTATAGACACACAGAAGAATGCACAGCAAATGGACACAGAGAGCAGACAGCAAGGAAGTCACAAAGGGGGGAGGGGATAATTAAATCTCTATATATATCATAAAATTTTTTTAAAAAATTAAAGGCATCCAAATAGGAAACGAGGAAGTAAAACTCTCCCTGTTTGCAGATGACATGATATGATCCTGTACTTCGAAAATCCTGAAGTACGCACACCAAAGCTACTTGAGCTAATAAATGAGTTCAGCAAATTGGCAGGACGCAAGATCAGCATGAAAAATCAGTAATGTTTTGGTACACTAGTACTGAACAATCTGAAGAGGAAATCAGGGGGAAAAGTCCATTTTTAATAGCAACAGAAAGACTCAAATACCTAGGAATTAATTTAACCAAAGAAGTATAGGTCCTATATGCAGAAAACTACAAAACAATGTTAAGAGAAATTTTTAAAAACCTAAACAAATGGAAAGACATTCTGTGTTCATGGATTGGAAGAATGAACATCATGAAGCTGTCAGTCTTACCCAAACAGATTTATAGATTCAATGCATACCTGTCAAAATCCCAACTGGTGACTTTACAGAATTAGAAAAGGCAATTACCAAATTCATTTGGAAGGGAAAGTGCACCCGAATAGCCAAAATTATTCTAAAAATAAGAGCAACGTGGGAGGAATTTCACTGCCTGACCTTGAAACATACTACAAACTTCTGTGGTGAAAACAGCATGGTACTGGCATAGAATTGAGAATCCAGAAATAAACTCTCACCTATACAGTCAACTGGTTTTTGACAAACCTACCAAGTGAATGTTAATGGGACAAAACAGTCTCTTCAACAAATGGTGCTGGGACAACTGGATATCTATAACCAAAAGAAAGAGGACCCCTGTCTCATTCCCTGTAAAAGAATCAACTCAAAATGAATCAAAGACCTAAATTAAAAAGCCAGGACCATAAAACTACTGGAAGAAAATGTAGGGGAAACAACTTCAAGACCTTGTAGTAGGTGGTGGTTTCTTGGAACTTACATCTAAAGCACGTGCAACAAAGGAAAAAAATAGATAAATGGTACGTCCTCAAAATTAAACACTTTTGCACCTCACAGGACTTTGTCAAAAGGATGAAAAGGCAGTCAACTCAATGGGAGAAAATATCTGGAAATCACATATATGATAAGTGTTTAATATCCATGATATATAAAGAGATGTTATAATTCAACAATAAAAGACAAACAACCCAATTAAAAAATGAGCAAAAGACTTGAATAGACATTTGTCCAAAGAAGAAATACAAATGGCAAAAAAAACACATGAAGAAATGCTCAACATCAATAATGATTAGGGAAATGCAAATTAAAACTACAATGAGACATTATTTCATACTTATCAGAATGGCCACTATTAAAAAGACAGAAAGCTACAAGTGCTGGAGAGGATGTGGAGAGATAGGAACACTTATTCACTGCATTGGTGGGAATGCAGAATGGTACAGCCACTGTGGAGGACTTTTTGGCAGTTCCTAAAGAAGTTGAATATAGAGTTGCCATGTGACACTGCAATATCACTACTGGCTATAGACTCAGAAGAACTGAAAGCAGTGACACGAACAGACATCTGCACACTAATATTCATAGTGACATTATTTATGATTGCCAAAAGTTGGAAATAACTCAGACATCCATCAACAAATGAATGGATAAACAAACTGTGGTCTATTCACACGATGGAATAGTATGCATCTGTAAGAAGAAATTAAGTCATAAAGCATACAACAACAAGGATGAATCTGGAGGACATTATGTTGAGCAAAGAAAGCCAGATACAAAAGGACAAATATGGTATGACTGCTTTACTATGAACCAAATATATTGTGTAGCATATTGCCTGATTTTAAAAAGAATTTAATTGAGAAATGTGTGATTTACATTTAATTGAGAACATTTAATTGAGAAATGTGTGATTTATCCAACTGTATTTTCATTTTAGTTTTTAGTTGTTTATATTTTCAATTATTAAGTGTATGAAATAAAGTTTAAAAAAAAAGTCAACATTCACATAAACCTTTGGACCCTGAAATCCAGTTGCAGTTTCACAACCAGACTTGCTCACTTGTAATGCAATTACCACAAACTTCAACATGACTCACTTCCCTCCACACCAACTTCATTAATCAATTGCATCACTATCATGCAAGTATTGAGGTACAACTTCTCACATTTAACAGCCTAACATATAGTCTGGGGAGATAGAAATAATTACAACAACTCTACAGGAAAAATTTTGAAATCGTACTACTGTAGATAGATTAAGAACCCCTGTGCTGGAAGATTAGTTAATATAGCAGAACTCTTAGAAGAGTTCCTGACTCATAGCATACATTAAATGAATGTTAGAAATTACTGAGGACAGTATATGGAAGCCAACAAACAATGCTATATTTCAGTGCTTGAAATGGTGAAATAACACAATAAAAGCCCCAGAATTGTGGACTAGTGTCAGTAAAAATAAGATAAAGATGGGAATCAGGAACTTCAGTGTTTCGATCATTTCTAATTCATAGGGATAGCTAAGTTATACAACATGGAACAAGCATGTTTTTTTGAGGCAAGCCGCATTCTGCAAAGCATTTAAACTTAATTTCCCTGTATTTTGAGTTCCACATTGTAGTCTAATGAAAAGAGAATCTCCTGAGTTTTCTGTCTAATACATCTTCACTTTTCCTACTTCCTGTTTAACAACAGGAGCTAAGGGTACCTCCAACACACTACCAGCATCACTGACCAGGCCCTAGCACCATGCAAAGTTGAGAAAGATTAGAGTGCTTGTACACAAACATCCACATCAATTCCAAATGGCAACGGCTCGCAAAATCCATTCCCTGATCCAAAACTCAGTCTTGAGTGTTTCACCACTGCCCAAAAATTCCCTATCAAGAGATGGCTTTAGTACTTGCCATGAAACATCTCTCTCTGAGAGGAACCAGCTAGTCTTTGGGGGCCTTTTAATGTGATAAACTACAAATTGTACCTTCTGCTAATTTCTAGGACATTATGGAAGATTTAACTGAACTTTATGGTTTCCATAAAAGCCAATGTTTTCTGACCAAGGAATAATTGAGAAAGAATTAATGCTGGAAGTCATTTTTATTATATTTTCTGCAATCTTTTAAAAAATAAAAAGTATTAATATTAGCATTATTATTATTAGCTATCATTTTTTTAGTGTTTACTATGAGTCAGGTATTTTCCAAAACAAACAGAACCAGAACTCAGAACTACATGTTACTCTTTTAAAAACATTTTGCCAAACATACTCCTTATTGAGGTTTTTTGTTTTTTAGTTTTTTTTAAGTTCTGTTAGTTGGAGCTGTACATATGTTAATCCTAACTGTAAGAGAATCTGTGGAGGTGAATTTGGTAACTTTTCTAGTCTTTCAGCTTTACAATAGAAGAATTGAAAAAAAAAAAGAAGTAGAAGAAGAAATCTAGGGAAAAGGTGGTTATGAATGGCTTTTGTGCTACCAAAAACAGACTGTCATAATATCCAAGGCAGGACAGCATTATGACTTTCAGTATTTTGCTTTCATGGATCTCTTCCTTCATAAAAACAAAATTCAAAATTCAAAATTGTGAAAACATGGAAGCAACCCAAGTGCGCATCAACAATGAATGGATAAACAAAATGTGGTATATGCATCAATGGAATATTATTTGTCCATATAAACGAGTGAAGTTCTGATGCATGCGACAACATGGATGAATGTTGGATGAATATTATATGATTTCACTTATAAGAAATCATTAAATATGTAAATTTACAGAGTCAGAAATTAGAATACATGTGACAAGGGCCTGTGTAGTATTCGGGAATGGAGAGTTAATGCTTAATTGGTACAGAGCTTTTATTTGGAGTGATGAAAAAGTTGTGATAATGTCTGGCGGTGACAGTAGCACAATTTTATGAATGTAATTAACACCACTGAGTTGTATATTTGAAAGTGGCTAATAAGGAAAATTTTATATTGTTACGTTACCAGAATAGAATTTTTTTAAAATACCATAGAACTGTACAACAGAGTGAACCCTAATGTAAACTATAACTATAATTAATAATGTAATTATAATATTTCTTCATTAATAATAATAAAGGTACCACACTAATGCAATGTTAATAATCAGGAAAATTGTATGTGTGAGGGAGGTGATATATGGGAACTCTATATTTTCTGTATATTTCTGTAAACCTACAAATGCTCTAATAAAAAATGAAACTATTTTATGAGTGTATTAGTATAAAGGTAAAAGTATTAGTAGTATAGTTGTCTGTTTCTGTCCCCAGGAGTCATTTTACCCCTAACTGAATACTTGATTTCAAACTGTTCTTGGAAGAATCCAATTCTGTACAAAAGGAAAGCTAGCTCACCAATCAGGTGAATTTGCTACTTGAATTATATATTTCAATACTGATCCCATTAATGATAATTATGGTTCTTATTCCTTAGAAAAGCCTGATTTCGGTCACAGTTATGACTCTGTTATGATTACTGGATGATTCTGTTCCAAAGAGCCATATCCTCAATCTTTCCTGATTAGAACCTGCTTTGCTATTTCCTGCTTCCTCTCTGTTAACAAACTGGACCCACCTGTCCCTGTGCCCTGGCCTCTGCTGAAATAAAATGAATAGTACCTCTCCCTAAAGTTCCAGATATTATCAGTGCCCATAAAATACTAATGATAAATGATTTTTATAATGCACTCTCTATATACCTGTATTTATTGCTACCATTTCCTTTTCTTAGAAGAAACTTTTAATAATACATTTTCTAGTATGTAGCATAGTGTTTGAAATGCAGTTAGTTCTCAATTCAATTGAAAAGGAGAAGAAAGAGTCTATTGTCATTTTTTCCCTGCTAGTAGAGGCAGCTATGCTATGGCTGTTCCCTTGTAGGCATGTCCCAGTTTGCCATCGTATCTAGTGGAATAGGGCTCAGACAGAAAGCAATAATTATAATGGGCTGAGGAAAAATATGTTAGCAGGAAAATCCTGGAAAGGAGGATGTTACAAAGAAAGGAGCACAAAATCTGTGTAAAAATATACTTCAATTCATTGACAACTGAACTGCTTATATGTAGTAGAAGACTCGGAGTCTAACAGAAAACAACACCTGCAGGGCAGAAATTTCATCAGCCACCCAGTTCTGGGGGCACAGTTTGATTTTTAAGTTATATCAAGAAATAGGGGCGCAGTAAAGACTTCTGGCTTTCTACTGTAACCCCAGAAAGGCTACCTCTTAGGAATAAGACTTGAACTAAGGGCTACTCACTAAGATTAAATGCAAAATTAAAATAAGCCCACACTAAAATAGCCTAAAAACAGCTCTCCAGGGGTCAAGATGATTAGTTAGCAATTTAAATACATATCAGAACAAAACTCAGTACTTTTGGAGAAAGATAAAATTCAAAGCCTCTATGATATACTATACATAATATCTGATGTACAATAAAAACTTACTAGACATACAAAGGAGCAAGAGAATCTGACCCATAATCAAGAGGGAAAAAATGCCGATAGAAGCCACCCTACAGATGGCCCAGATATTTGAATTAGCAGAAAAAACTTTAAAATAGCTATTATAATTATGTCAAATGATTTTTAGGAAAAGCTGACAGAACGGGAAATCTTGACAGTGAATGGAAAGTATTTTTTAAAATTATTTTTTTAAAATAGGGAATTGCTTAGCTTATCAGTCAACCAACCAGTAAATAAATATAGAGCAAAATGCATTTGAGAAATACCTATGTAGTAACACATTCATGTGTAGAGCTGGAGAGAGAAGTTGCACTGTTACTTCTAAGCCACAGCAGTTCTGTCCCTGCCTAACAGGCCTGGTCTTGAACAGGATTCTAACCTGGGACAAATCCAAGCAGATAAATAGCTCATGGGCTTCAGACCAGGCAGGTGGCATCCAACTTTTTGTAAGTGATTGAAATTAAATATTAACCACAACACTGTCAAATTGTAACAATAGTGCTGGATCCTTATGCTACTTTATATTTATCAAAGGCTATTACATACATTTTGTAACAACTAGAGAGTCAGATGTGATGTGACTCTTTATGAAAGAACTATGTCTCTCAGATAAGAAAGTTTCAAAAACAGATTTTCACGTCTTTAGCATCCTAAAAGGACTGCTAGACATTAACTGGTAAAAAACCCAAGCATCAGTAGAAAGAAAGGTATCGACTCTGAGCTAGGGGGACCCTGAGCATATGGGGGTGCCAGGTGATCTATCTACTTTGCAATTATCCAAGAATGCATGGCTAAAAGGTAATTGACAATTCCCCAGGCCCTAGATGTTGATTTAGTTTGCAGCTTTAACTTTGGGATCTGACCTATACGTAGCTCTGATTCCAGAAATTATTGAAAGAAGAAATCATTATAATCTGATCTATAATTGCCCACATATCCAAATCCAAATTCTACTATCATCCAGAATTTCTAAAGCCGTTTTAAAATAGATTAAAATTATTAAGTGCTTTTTATCAAACTAGTCTTTAAAGCCCATGGTTTTCTTTGCAAAGGAGCATACAGTTCACAAGATAGCACCCCTGATGATATCCTGGCCTAACAGTTATGAGATGGCAGGCCATTCCGAGTTAGATTTCTATCAAAGTGGTAGCAGGTAAACAGGGCTAGATAGGCAGAAAGTCATGTTCAGTGATCAGTAAGTTTAGATGGAATCCAGAGGCAACCAAAACCACATGTCTTCCTCCAAATGGCACTTAAATGAATCACTGAAAGTTTCATTTAGTTCCCCTTGTGACATGTCAGTCCATTGAAAAGCAAAGTTTATTTGGGACTATTTTAAAATTCCCAAAATAGTTGCAATGGTGGGGGAAAAAAAAGGAAAAGTATATTATGATTTCCAGAAAACATATATGAAAATAGGACATTTTTCCTATGACCTCCTTATGAAGGAAGAGAGTCATATTTCTGTGATGTTAATAGCAATGTGATATATGACTATCCTGAGGACATCTATGTGTAATTTATTTAAAATATATTTTCTCTAAGTTTTAACTCAGAAAAGATAGTAATAAAAGTGATTAACCATTCCTTCATAGACATATTCCAATTTAAAAATCCAATTTCAGTAGTCAAGCTCTTAGAAAGTGAATCTTAAACCTTTAGGGTAAATGGTGATGAAATCTGAAGAATACATATTGAAATTTTACATAACCTCACAGCAGATTTACTGACTTAAAATGAAGTACATAAAGTCATTGAGATTTTGCTGGCTTTAAAAAAATTCCAGGTTTTAAAATGTAATGCAAAGCTCTGCTGGCACAGATATATAGGGAAATGCAATTTATTGCTGTGTTTTACACAGCACCAAATTATTTATTTAATCTTTAAATATTAATCAGGGGATAGCATGCATTGACTCACCGTTTTTTATCTAGAATAAGGTCCTACAATCTACCCCAATTAACATGAACCTTAACTGGAGAGCTCTAAATAGAGCTACTTCCCAAAACAAAGAGAAGGACAGAATCATTTCCCCTAAGCTTCCAGGGAGGTTACTGGCTCTCCAGGATGGACCTTCTGGAGACCATAAATTCTATGTGCACATGGATCTAGGCGCTGCAAGGAGTTCTTCAAGTTCCTTAAGCAAGAATAGGCCTTCAGGTCATAACCACTCCTGTTAGAAACCTCTGTGTCCACTGACTAAATTACCTTTCTTGGCCAACTCTTCTGTCTGCTCTGCAAACTTCCAGACCAGTCAGCAGGCAAGCTGACATATTTTAAAAGCCATGAACATTAAATTTATCAGGTAGTTTTAGGGTAGCAACAATGAACTGAATCAGTTTCCAAAATGAATAGTGAAAAAGCACAGTGTTCTGAAACAAAGAAGTGATTTACAATATAAAAGAGTGAAATTGTTTCTTTTGTTTTCTTTGTTCTTAGTGTCAATGCAGAAGTCTAACATTCCTGAGTTTTCCCCTCTCATACTCCAGTGTTAAAAAATGTGTCAGGACAGTTGATCTTTTCATAGTGGGAAAGGCTCAAATGAATGACTACTGAGAAAAATAATGTACAATTAAAACCACATTAATGCATAACAAAAAGAGCATTGCCTGAGCAAGATTCTGTTTTTTTGTGTGTGTGGCATTTGTAACTGGCTAGATAGTTTATTAGTTCTCTCTGTAAAGGAGCCAGCTGTCACTCAGAATATATTTTTATTCCACCCAACACCCAGACTGAAATCAAATGAGGTTAGCCTACCCCAGACAAAGGAAAGACTGCAGAAGAGGTAAGACAGTATCTAAATGAAGTAATGATGGAAGACTTATTAGTCCTGTCCCTTTGAATCTGTGTTTTCAAGAAGGAAAATATAACATTCTGTAGGGTAGGTAATACAAGATCTAGAAATGTGACCTGATCTTCATTTTATCATGTGTAGAGTTTTTGAGATTTTTTTTTCCCTTTGTAATCAGTATATGAGGAGACATTCATATATTTCAAGAATTGCTTAAATTCTGATATCCAGATTTAAGCATGTGAATATATGATGACTTTTATATATGGGTAAAGGGTATTTTTTGGAGAAATTGTTAGACACTTAGTGGAAAAGGCCTAGTCTACTTTGAAGTGACTGTTGGTAGGAATTTGGAGCCTAAAGTATTTTCTGATAAGGCCTTAGAAGGAAGTGATGAAACTATTACTGGAAACTGGAGGAAAGGTGATCCATGTTTTAAAGTCGCAGAGAATTTAGGAAGATTGACTCCTAATGTTATATGGAGGGCAGAATTTGAAAATGGTGAGCCTGGATATTTAGCCAAAGAACTTTCCAAAGTAAATTTGGAGAATGCAGCTTGGCTTCTCCTTGCAGCTTATAACAAAATGCTAGATGAAAGAGATACACTGAGAACTGAATTGTTGGTCACAAAGAAAGCAGAAACTATTCTGGAAATTCCAAGCCTCTGGAAATCAAGCCCCAAGATGACAGTGCCCCATTTGAAGAATTAACTAAACTTGGAATTTGTAAGTCAGGATTGAAAATATAGTTATCCAGGAAAGACTTGTGAAATGTCTTACTATCTGATAGTTTGGACCCCTGCTTCCTGTGTGTTAAAACAACAAGCTTTTTACACGATCCATATGAATAAAACCACTGTCAGCCTGGACTAAAAGAGACATGGAAGGGAGAGATGGAAGGGAAGTAGCTTTAAGAGGAAAACCATGGAAGCTGAGGTCTAGAATTAAGACATCTCCTTGGGCCAAGAGAGAGACTGCACCCATGTATATGGAGAGGGTGAGTTTACCCCCTCATTTGAAGAGGGTGGATGTGTAGTAGCAGAGAAGTCGGGTGTATGTGGTATCGAAGGCCAGGATATGAGAACTCTGAGAAGCAAGCTGATTTATTTCGACCAGCTGGACTCGGCAGACTCCTGTCCTAATAAAAACCAAGCCCCAAATAGAATTTTTGGGCCCCTTTTATAAGAGGAAATAAGAGTGGGGAGACAAATGTTGCTTGTATGTAAAAAGACTTTTTGTTAGTTGCTTCAACTGTTTTATCTGAGTATTGGATAGGTTATTTCCTCCAGGTAAGCTTGAATTAATGCATATCCCTCACATTCCAAGTGAGCTTTCAGCACAAACTCCCCACATTCCAGCTTACATCCTCCCTGAATATCCAAAGCCTATAGAGTTTATACTTCTCAATTAGCTTTCTAGGCATATTTGGATATAAAATAAGTTTGGATTTGTGCACAGGCTATATTAGATGTTTCAGCCCACTGTTCATGGATAGTTTTGCCACCCCAGGCTACAGAGAGGGTGGAACACATTCTCAAAGGGTTGGGGAGAGTGAGGTTGATACCCTAGAGCTCTGAGAGGGGTGGGCCTGTGACCCATAGGTTAGGGAAGGCCAGGTCACCAACTCACTGTTCTATATGCCAGAGGTTAAGAAGTATGTTGCTGTCACCTCACTGTACAAAGGGAGCTGAGACTGTACCCTATAGATTGGGGAAACAGTTTTGTCACTCCAGTGTTCTTGGAGGATTAGTTCTGGAGCTTAGTAACCCCAGATGCTTGGTGAAGGTAGAACCTAGAAACGGCCATTTGGGCAAGCCTGTGGAAATGGTGGGTCCCCATGAGGCCCCAGGCAGAAGAAACCATCATGTTAAGAATGACTCTCAGATTTTGAAATCTAATGGAGTATGACATACAGGTTTTCAGAATTGTTGAGGACTTATGACTCATTTTTCCCTCCCAAATTCTCCTTATGGCAATGCAAATGTTTATCCTATATCTGTCCTTTGTATATTGGAAGCAGATAAACTATTTTGCAAGCTTCACAAGTCTACAGCCACAGGGGATTTTGCCTTAAGATAACCTGTTTCTTTACAAACTGATTGTGATGTGATTTTTGTACTGAGCATTGCTAACTGAAAGGATTTAAGGTTTGTCTTTTTAGAATTCAGAGGGTAGACTATGACAGTTTGAAATTATTTATGAATTCCAAAAAGAGCCATTAAGTTTGTAAACTGGTCTGTTCCTCTGGGTGTGATATGCTTTGATTGTATTACATTCAGCTGAGATGTTTTTTATTAAATTCTGTGAAAATTAGAGCTTTGATTTGACCATTTCAGTAGGGTACAATCCAGGTTAAGTCCCCACCCTCTTGGTGGGCTATATAAACAGACACTCACTCATGAAGACACACAGGAGAAGATACACAAGAAAAGAGAAAGAGCTCCTTAGGTGCCAAAGGAGAGAATTTAGTCATAACACAGAAGAGAGAGAACTTGGTCATTTCGGTCCTGCCCTGTGTTTGAGAAGGCTCAAATAGCTAAAGCCCCAGGGAGAGCTGAGCCATTCACCTCATAGTTTGCATCTGAAGATACCAGAGCCCTGGGCAACTGGAGAAGGCCCAGAGAGAAACAACACTTCAGTCTACAGCAGATATCAAAAAGAAGCTAGGCCAACACCTTAAGAAGAGAAAGCCTGAACCCTCCCAGAGATCAGCAACCATCTTGCTTCAACACGTGGCAACAAACTTTGGTGAAGGGAAGCCGACTTGGCCCAATGGTTAGGGCGTCTGCCTACCACATGGGAGGTCCGCAGTTCAAACCCCAGGCCTCCTTGGCCCGTGTGGAGCTAGCCCATGCGCAGTGCTGATGCACACAAGGAGTGCCCTGCCACGCAGGGGTATCCCCCACGTGGGGGAGCCCCATGTGCAAGGAGTGCACCCTGTAAGGAGAGCCGCCCAGCGCGAAAGAAAGTGCAGCCTGCCCAAGAATGGCGCCAGCCACAGGGAGAGCTGACACAAGATGACGCAACAAAAAGAAACACAGATTCCTGGTGTCGCTGATAAGGAAAGAAGCTGTCACAGAAGAACACACAGCAAATGGACACAGAGAGCAGACACCTGGGGGTTGGGGGGAGGAAGGGCAGAGAAATAAATAAAAAATAAATCTTAAAAAAAAAAACTTTCATGAAAAAAATACCTCTTATGGTAACTTGAGTTAGACCCTTTAGGGTCTTGTCACTGTAAGATTTTACCCTGTGTAAATTTTAAAAGCCAACAGATTTCTGGTATTTTTCATCGCACCCCTTTGGCTGGCTAATACAACATCCAATTTAAGTTATTCATCATAACTTGCTAGACTACCAACATTAAATTACATATACCTTGGAGCATAAGTTAAATGGTTTTAAATGAACCTATGGAACACCTTTGTACAGGAAGTAATAGGCCATATGTCAGGCAGGCAAGAAAAGGTAAGAAAGTACTCTGACTGAGGAATCAGTTGACCCTGGAAATTTGAGAAATATTTAGAAGCTTACAACATTTCCCCACATCTTCCAGAAAAGTGGAATTTGAAAGAAATAAATAATTGTTTGTAACAAAATAATAGTAATCATATCTAATGTGTTAAGTAGCTCTATAAATATTTAATCTAATTTTAATTCTTACTATGACTCTGTAGGGTATTATATCCCCACTGTAAAAATGAGGACACTGGATCTCAGAGAGATTAAATGATGTGTTCAATAACATACAGCTGGTAACTGAAAGGCTCAAAATCAAAACTTCTGTTTCCAAGCTGATATTCTTCCTACCATAGCATAGCTGTCTCTATTAGCAGGGGGAAAAAAATGACACAATATATTCTTTCTTCTCCTTTTCAATTGAATTGAGCACTTACTACAATTCAAACACTATGCTACACACTAGAAAATATATTAATAAAATAGTTCCTTTCTTCTTAGAAGAGGAAATTATAGATATAGAAATAAATGTAGGTATAAAGAGACATAAATGCCAAAGTCCATGTGTAAAATACATACATAAACATTAAAAGCACAGATTTATCTTTATCAATTTTACAAACTCATGGAAAACTACTAATTATGGGCTAGATGTGAGGAAATTTATAATATATTTTCCCAAACTTATCTAGTGATAACATTAACAACAATAGCAATATAAGTAATAAAAATAATACCAACATTTATTAAATACTAATCATGATGCCCTAATGCTGATGTAGATTCCTGCAAAGATCATAATGATGTCACTTGGTGTCCCTACATTACTGCTTTTTCAGGAAAGATATCAAGAGATGCTCCAAGAGACTGAGTCAAGAGAAGGCTGCTAATTTATTTGTCTTAACATATATGAATCACTATTTAAGTGATTCTTTACAAAACAAAGAATTGTTCCAGGATGAATGGCAATTTCCATTGAAACAGAAAAATAGTCTGGTTATTCTTGCCTATCCAGATGCCACCCAGTCAAAATTCTGCTACCAAGGAAGTGTCATGTAATAAAGGGTTAATGTCACTATTGTGGAACTTAACAAGTACTGAACTTGACTCACTGAACACACACAATTATAGACATTTCCACAGCAAAAATAAATTTAAAATGCTATGAAGTTTACTTCCAATTTTGACCAAGATGATATTAAAGGGACTGCAATTACCTTCTCACATGAAACAGCCAGAAAATAGGACAAATTATATGGAACAATGGTTTTCAAGGCAATGAACATCAAACCATGAAGGACAATGATCTCTGAGAGATGGAAAGCAAACAAGGCAATCACTGTAAATGCCCCAGATTGCTCCTGACTTAGGAGAGTTTCCAGGTCTTTGCACAGAGAGGTGCAAAGCCTGAAGAACTTCCTGACTTGAAGAGGTAGAGCTGAGAATCTGGGAGTCTAAGGAGGCTAAACATCAGAGAAAAGAGAGAGAAAGAGAGAGCTCTAGAGATAACAGAGGGTAACCTTTGTGTATTAGACCAGGTACTTATCAGCATATGTGTGAAGAAACATCCCAAGATCAAAGAACCACCAGAAAGGATTAGAGGGAGCAGTGCCTGATGCCTAATGGGATCTTGGAAGAGTGCATTTTCCTACCAACCTGAATGGAAAAATCTCATAATTCATGGCACAATAATTAGAGCACTCAAAACAGCCTTGCCTCAGTAATGGGAAATATTTAACCCTAAACTGAATACTGCTCTAATCCTATCTATCAAATGTTGAAGAAAAGATGAGCAAAGATCACACTGATGGATGAACCTTGAAGACATCATGTTGAGTGAAACATGATCTCACTGATGTGAAACAATCATAATAAGCAAACTCATAGAGTTTGAATCTAGAATATAGATTACCAGGGGAGAGTGTGGGGCTACAGAATGGAAAGTTAAGGCTTAAAATATGCAGGGTTCCTTCTGAGTCCAGCTCCATCACTCTCAGGAGCACAAATTCCAAAGTAGGGCCCATTGACATGGCACAGAGCTCCAAATCCTCTGCCATGATTATATATCCTGTGGGTCTCCGCAGCCATCAGGAGAACAGTACCTAGGGTTGTATCTACTTAAGCTGTTACTGGGTTCCTGTTAAGGCATGCATAAGCACGACCCCTCTGATGACCTCCCAACTCTTTGATGAAGACTCTTAGCCATATAAACTCATTTCTCTTTACTCATTTCTCTTTGCCATTTCTCCCTTTTATTCAAGGTCGCTATTGAATGGTGGTGATTGTAGCACTGAAATATATATCTGAATATGATAAAAAAGGGAAAATGTTAGACTGTATATTTGGTAAGAAAATAAGCATTTTCTTAAAAATCCACTGAACTGCATGTACTATGTGAACAGTGAATCCTAAGTTAAACCAAGAACTTTAATAGTACATTTGTAAAAATGCACTACTATCACTTGTAATAAATGTTCCACACCTATGCAAGGTGTTGTTGGTTGTGGGGTGGTATATGGGAATCCTATATTTTGTACATGATTGGAAAAACCCACAATAGGAAAAAACCCACAAGACACAATTTGAATTGAAAAATGAAAAGATCACACATGTTTCCAAGTTATTTAATTGTATACTAAAACCTCAAGCATATTTATAGGGTTAAAAATATCCAGGTAAATAGGATTCAAGTCAGAACGCTTGGTATCTAATGAACTATTGCCAGGTGTGAAAAAAGCAGAAAATACGAGCATAATGGAGAAGCAAAAATAAATTAGTCAAAATATCCCCAAAATGACACCAATGTTAAAATTAACAGGTAAGAACACCAAAATCGTTTTTATAACTGAATTCCATATGTTCAAAAATTGAAAGAGAGGTATAGAATATATTAAAAAGACTAAATTCAAATTTCTAGAAATAAAAACTCTAATGTTTGAGGTGAAGAACACAAGAACAATAGACTAGATAGACATTGCAAAAGAAACATTAGATGAATTTGAAAACATTGAGAGTATCCAAAATAAAACAACTGAAGAAACATATATACATAAGTACATATACAGGACATTTATATGGAGTATCAAGATAATTGACCACTGTGTCAAGATTATGATGTCTAGAACGGATAGTCAATTAGGAAATTCTTTTAAAAGTTTATCTTAATTAGGCTTTCCATTCCTCATCTCTATTCTTGTTTAGCACTGTAATGGAAACAAGGTTGCCACCCAAAATTATGACAAACATCTGACACAGATTGCTTAGAATCAGAAATTAGATATCAGCAAAACATCACTTTCTTATATGAAGAAAATATATTTTTGTGAAATTGTATTTCATTCTCATATGTGTTTTGTTTTACCTCCTCCCACTTAAATATATTCTCTTAAACTGCTTCTTTAAATTCACAACATTCTTAAGAAATTCCTAAAACTGCTTCCAAAATGGAGGAGATTCTCTGAGAGACACACCCTCCAGAGATAGCCATAAACACAAGTGAACAAAGGAAAGATGAGCAAAAAGGCAGATTTTGTAAAGGAGTCCAGAGTTGAAGGAAGTGACTACATGAGGTGGTTTCCCATTTTAATGGCTTTCTGCTAAAGTCATCAGAGATCACATATGTAAGGTTCCTAAAACGCTAATTAAAAACCTGCCATCTTTGCCTTAGCAGGAAATGGAGAAAGGAGATCAGAACAACTGGAGCCAGCAGAGAATGAGGGGAGAATTCTGGAAAGAAGGGAAACACCAAATTCTATACATCAAACTTCCCAAGTCTCTAAGTGATGCCTGAATCCACCAAGCAGGTGGCAAGCACTATGAACTAGAATTTTTTTTAAACCACATGATCGTTTCAATTGACATGGACTAGAATTTGAGATGTTGCCCACTATGAGAGTTTGAAGTTAAAGGCTAACCAAAGAATTGTCTGCTAAAAATTCAATACTCTCTGAAAAATATTAATACAACAGAGTGTTCATTAGTGTAATATTCACAATGTTCAAGGTACAATTCAAATTACTCAACACAGAGAGAATCTGATAAATGTGACCCAGTTTCAAAAGTAATGCTGTCAACAGAGCCCAACCCTTGATGACCCAGTTGTTGATATTGCCACACAAAGGATTAACTGTTGTAACTGCACTCAATAAGGTAAAGAACAATATTCACATAGTGAAATAAAGGATAGGAAATATTAACAGATCACTGAGAAATGTAAAAAAACAATGGAGGGAAGCAGATCTGGCCCAATGGATAGGGCATCCGCCTACCATATCCAAGGTTCAAACCCAGGGCCTCCTGACCTGTATCATGAGATGGCCCTCATGTAGTGCTGATGTGCGCAAGGAGTACTGTGCCACTCAGGGGTATCCCCCGCATAGGGGAGCCTCACATGCAAGGAGTCCATCCCGTAAGGAGTGCCACACAGTGTGAAAAAAGTGCAGCCTGCCCAGGAATGGTGCTGCACACACAGAGAGCTGACACAACAAGACAATGCAACAAAAAGAGACACAGATTCCAGGTGCCGCTGACAAGAATACAGGAGGACACAGAAGAACACACAGCGAATGGACATAGAGAGCAGACAACTGGGGGGTGGGAAGCGGAGAAGGGGAGAGAAGTAAATAAAAAATAAATCTTAAAAAAAAAAGCAATGAAAAATTTAGAACTGACGAAATATAATAGACAAAATAAAAATAAAATCACTGGAAGAGCATAATGGCAGAAGCAAGAATTCATGAACACAGTAACAGATCAAAAATATAAAAGATCCATTTTAATAAATAGAGAGAAAAGACTAAAAATAAATAAAAAAATAATGATCCTCAGACATCTGTAAGACAATGTCAATAGATTGATGGGAAAGAATGGAGTCAAAATACATACATACATACATACATATATATGAAGATACAACATTGTAACTTCATAAATTCAAAAGAGTTCAAATACCCGAACAGCATAAAATATGAAGAAAACCATCTGGCATCCAAGCCAAATTGTTGAAAACATAAGATGAAGAGAAAATTGGTGAAGCTGCAGTGTGTTAAAAACAGCACTGCATAGAGGGAGCAAAGACTTGAATGGCACTTCCTCATCAGAAACTATGGAAGCCAAAAGGTGAGGAACAAATCTTTAATCCACTGAAAGAACAAAACTGTCAACCTAGAATTCTGTATCAAATGAAAATATTCTTCAAGAATAAAGGTGAGACAAAGACATTTTCAGGTAAGGAAATCTAAAAAAAAACAGTGCATACCTGCACATGAGAAAGGCTAAACAAAGTAAAGGGAAATGTTGCCAGAGAGGAAGTTAGAACTTTGGCAACAAAGAAAGAACATTGGACGTGTTTATTGTTAGTAAATTATACCCAGTAAAGTTAAAAAACAAACTTTAAAAAGAAAATTAGCTAAGCTAACATCATGGCACAAATTTTTAAAAAGTTAAAAGTTAAAAGTATGAAGTAGAAGTATACTTAACCGTTTTGTTGCAAAATAACCCTGTGAGGTTGAACCTAAGAACAGATTCTAAGCTTTCAACTCATTACTTCTGAATCAAAATTATTCTTTTTTCCTATGTCAAGGGGAAACATAGTTTGAAATAACTTTTGCAATTCAATTAGACTTCAGATTAAATATATACCATCTTGGTGAATTTGTCTAATCTTGGTAGAATTTAAGCTACTGGAATAGAAGAAATAAGCTATAACATTCTGTAGCACCTGCACAAATTCTAGTTTTTTAGCATCAATGCAGAACTAGGTGGAAGTGAGGGTTAAATTAAGTAACAAAGAGGCTAAAAATATTGTGTATTCATTGGAAGAACTAAAAACTAAGTCTTTAAGCTGTTGAGGATCAAACTTTAGAAACAGGATTTTGCAAACAAAGAAAAACCAACAAGGATAACTAATGAGAACATGGATGAGAAAAAAATACAAATTAAGAATTGAAAGTGCATTCTGACTGACAGAGGACATGAATCAACAAATCACCATGAAGCCAGTAAAACTAGACCCAGTTTTTCTTTGCCATCGAAATCACTATTTAGTTAAAAAGCAAAGGCAAAGTAGTTTGACATTTCAGAAATTCTGCGTAAAAAAGCATTATGTGTTGTTTCCAGATTAAATTGCAGAGCATTTCTGAATAGTGAGGATTTCCTTCCATTGTGTTTTAAATGAAGTAATTCTACTCTCCTTTTAATTCCACAAATCAGTGTGGGAACATTATTTCTAACCCTCTTGCTGGTTTGCAAATCCTTACCCTTCCTAAATAAATAAACAAAATGTGACCACTTGAAGCAGGTGTTCACAAACATTAACACATATATATGCATATATTGCCCTATAAGTTAATTGTTTATATGTATATATCCCTTGTTATGATGAGCTCCTAAAGAGAGGAATAATTCTTTATTTACCTCTGTGTTGCCAGGGCCCAGCACAATGTCTAGCACATAAGAGATGCTCAATAAATTATTGTTAAATAAATTGAATTCTGCATCCATTCATGCAGGACTGGCTACATAATTTGCAGGGCACAGTACATAATGAAAATATGGGACCTCTTGCTAAAACATTATTAGGAATTTCAAGGTGGTGATTGCACAGCATTAAAACAAGCATGAGTCCTTTCTGAGGGCCTGTAAAACGGCAGCGTCATACCCCATGAAGCTGGCCTTACAGTCATGCTTTCAGTTACGGACCTGCTTCCACTTCTGCTCCTAAGTAGGGAGTAACTGAGAAATGGCTCTGCAGCAGTTTGAAATAATTGATGATCTGTACCTGGGCATGACTGAGTTATGATTAGGGCGTTGTGTCCCCACTGCTTGTTCGGTGGGGACCCACAGATAAAAGGCATGGTAAAGAACAGAGATGGGGGTTTCTGATGTTAGAGTTTGATGCTGAAGACCCAGGAGGTCAGCACCCAGTGGAAAGAGAAGCCAGCATCAGGAAGGAAGGAACCTTGAACCCAGAGATGGCAAGGAGTGCACCCGTAAGGAGAGCCGCCCAGCACGAAAGAAAGTGCAGCCTGCCCAGGAATGGCGCTGCCCACACTTCCCGTGCTGCTGACGACAACAGAAGCGGACAAAGAAACAAGACGCAGCAAATAGACACAGAGAACAGACAACTGGGGGTGGGGGGGAGGGAATTAAATAAATAAATAAAATCTTAAAAAAAAAAGGTGATGGGTTCCCAAATAAGGTTAGTAATGCAAAACTGTGCAAAGTAGAGTAGGGAGGTAATAGCAACAAATTTTCAACATTTTATTTGCTAGCTTTAGCTTTCCCAAATCTACCCACTTAAGAAAAACTTCACAGTTAACCAGAATATCTGATTGACTTAAACATCTTTGAATAATGTCATTAAGGTCCTTTTATTCATTTGCTGTAGTCCAATGACAAATATCTAGAGCACAATAAAATGTCACTGATATAAAATACATTTGAAAGATTCAAATGGCTTTTCCATCTCTTTCAGGGTCATTGTTATGAGAAGGCATGTTTATCCTTGACCCTCAGATGCAGAAGATTGAGTTAATCAGGTTCCACAGTTTGTGGCATACTATCAACATTGTGCCATATAAAAGGTCTCTCTTATTTTATTTAGTCCATTTAATTCTCTTACCTGCCTCCCATTCACTGCTCTCTCTCTAGACAGCCATTCCATTCTATTCAATGTGTTTCTTTTTGTTTATGTCTTACTCATTTTTTTTATCCCCCCCCCCCCCACCTTGCAGCTTGTTTGCTGTCTGCTCTCTGTGTCCATTCACTGAATGCTCTTCTGTGTTGTTTGTTTGTTTTTTTGCTTGTCTCCCTTTTTGTTGCATCATCTTGCTAAGTTGGTTTTCTGTGGTGCTTGCGGTCTGGGTGGCACTCCATGGTGTTTGTGGGCCGGGCAGTACTCTGTGGAGCCCAGGCCGATGGCTCTCAGCACCCTGGCCAATGGCTCTCAGCACCCAGGCCAATGGCTCCCGCAGTGTGTGGGCGGGCCTGCCTTCACAATGAGGCCCCAGGACACGAACCCAGGGCCTCCCATATGGTAGACGGGAGCCCAACTGATTGAGCCACAGCCACTTCCGTCTTACTATTTTTTAAATGTGACTTTTGATCTTTAGCAAGGGAAGGATTGAGGGAAAATGGCAGAGTTAGAAGCTCCAGGAATCACTCCCTTCAACAAAACAACTCATAAATGGACAGAATCTATCTGAATCAACTCTTTTGAAAGTCTGGATCTAGTGGAACACTGTGCAGCATCCAGGGAGGAAGAGGCTGATAAATTGCAGTAAACACCAGTGAGTTCTACCACCATGCAGTGGCTGCAATACCCCAATCACCAACTTCATGGTGGGTGTAGCTGTTTGATATTATTGATGAGTTCCAAGGAGAAATATTGGATTATGTTTGTAAGCTGATCTTTTCCTCTGGGCATATTACATTATATTAGATTTATAGGGTTACTTGATTAAGTAATTATGCAAAATTACTTAAAAGGCATGGTAAAGGACAGAGTCGAGGGTCCTTAATGTTGGAGTTTTGATGTTGGAGTTTTGATGTTGGAGTTTGATGCTGAAGCTGAGCCCTGGGAAGAGAGGAAACTTGAGCCTGGAAAGAAGCAAGCCCTGGGAAGAGAGGAACCCTAAACCCAAAGAGAAGAAGACTTGGGAAAAGAGGAACCTGGAAGCCTGAGCCCTGTCTGACATCAGCTGCCATCTTGCTCCAACACATGGAAATAGACTTTGGTTTACGGTCTGGTATCTGTAAACTCCTACTCCAAATACATACTTCTTATAAAAATGAACTGATTTCTGGTATTTTGCACTAGCACCCCTTTGGCCGACTAATACAGTGAGCAACAGTGGGAAATGCAGCTCAGGCTCCTGGCACAGCTTGCTGGTACCAGAGTGGGACATAAAGACCTAGAACTGCAAACTCTGGGGTTGTGTTCTGATTGCTGATCACAACTTCTAATCAGCTACTTCAAATTTATGGGAGCTGGGTCTGAGGGCGACCATTGTTCCACACCCTTTGGGGAAAGGTGGCATTGGAATCTCAAGGACAGTAACCTTTCTCAAAAGTATGGAAATCAGTTAAGGGGTGCATTAACTGGGCAAGTGCTAAATCAAGTTTCAAAAAGTGATAGAAGGTGCCTTTCCTGTCCCATCCCCCACTGGAGCCAGCCTGCTTTCCCATTGTGGTTTCCCAATCCAGAAGGAGCACAGTGGTCCCTGTGCTCTGCATTTAGTGGCTGGGAAAGGAGAGCCTGGATGAGAGTATCTGCATTTGAGGTGAAGTAAAGACTGTTACTGGTATCAAACAGGGCTCTGCTTTGGACCCTTCCAAGCTATTGCCCTGCTTTCATCCCTCTCTGTATATAGTCCTGGCTTAGACCTTGGAATGTCAGTGATCTGGAGACAAAAAGTTGAAATGATACAAGCTGAAGAGCAGAAAGAAAAAAAGGGAGCAAATAGAAAGTGACATTATCAACATGGCCATGTAAGACATTCCCTGGAAGAGCCACACCTTAGAATCAACTCAAAAAAGGACAAATTCTACATTCTTGGATCTCTGGAGTAAAATATGGACAGGAGAAGGACTCTACAAATGCTGAATCAAAGAGAAAGAAAAATAAGCCCCAAAATCAAGTAGGACATTTTTATGCCAGACCCACAAGCACAGACTCTGTCCTATGCAGCTTGGGAGTCACACAGAGGAAGTGTGGCCCAAGTCCTTCCTACCACGATGCACTTACAGCAGCAACTTAGAATTCCAAACATATCGAGGCCCAGGGAGCCAATTTCTCAGAGACCCAGCCACACAATTAACTAAGGAGTACTCCATACAAAAGTGCCCCCAGGAGAGAAAAAGAGACCATGACAGAACTGTTGGCAAAAGGTACAAAGACTCAACCTGGTCTATGGTTGCTGGACCACCTAAATACAAAATGGATCTTTATGTATGGAACTCATCGAGCTCCCTACACTGAGATATGCTAGTGGAGAAGAAACCAGAGACAGAAAAGTCTCATGGAACAAAAAAAAGGGGGGCTGACTAAATTGCTATAAGACAAGATGAGTGCCAGAGTAGAAATGTGTAATGAAAAGGGGGCACTGAATGAGAGGGAGAATTTAAACAAATCATAGGAGCTGAGGAGAAAATTCTGCACAAAGAGAGGACAGATCAAGATTCCCAAAGAAGGAACAGATGAAAGGAAGCTTTCTCCCAGAGGAGAAATAATTTCACACACACAAAAAAATATTTAAAAATCATTCCATTCCCAGGCTCCACTGATCTGGTCTGCAACACATCATTGGGTCCCTGGCCCTGGTTTGATAACTAGACCTAACAGACATTTATGGAGCATTCCACCCCAAAACATCAGTATATACCTTCTTTTCAAGTGCTCATAGATCGTTCTCCAGGATAGACCATAAGTTGGGTCATTAGTCAGATCTCAATATAGTTAAAAAAGATTGAAATTGTATAAAAAGCTTTCTCTGATCATAATGGAATGAAGCTGGAAATCAATAACATGTGGAAAATCGGAAAATGCACAAATATATGAAGATTAAACAATACATGCTTAAATAATCAGTGCCTCAAACAAGAAATTACAAGAGAAATCAGTAAAAATATCAAGACAATTAAAATAAGAACACAGCACATCAAAACTTACCAGATACAGGGAAGTAGCTGTGGCTCAATCAATTGGGCTCTTGTCTACCATATGGGAGACCCTGGGTTCATATCCCAGGGCCTCCTTGTGAAGGCAAGCTGGCCCCTGCATCACAGAGAGCTGGTGCAGCAAGATAATGCAACAAAAGGGAGACAAACAGATACAGAAAAAACATGCAGCAAATGGATTCAGAGAAGAGACAGCAAAGAAAGGCACAAGCCGCGGGGGGGGGGGGGGCGGGGAATAAATAAATCTTTAAAAAAAAAAACTTACCAGATACAGTGAAGGCAGTGCAGAGGGTGAAATTTATAGCCCACAATGATTCATTTAAAAAGAAGAACTAAAATCAAAGACATAACAGCATAACTGGATTAACTAGAAAAAGAACAGCAAACTAATCCCTAAGCTAGCAGAAGGAAAGAAATAACAAAGATTAGAGCAGAAAAGAATAAAATGAAGATTAAAAAAAGAACGTAGAATCAACAAAACTGAAAGTTGGTTTTCTGAGATCTAAAAATTGACAAACCCTTAGCAAGACTAACAAAGAAAAAAAGAAGATAAATAAAATCAGAAATGAGAAGGGAGACATTACCACTGACCCTACAGAAATAAGAGAGATTCTAAGAGGATACTATGAAAAACTGTATGCCAACAAATTTGACAATGCTGATGAAATGGACAAATTCCTAGAAACATATGAAGAATCCACACTGACTCTAGAAGAAATAGAATACCTCAACAAACCAATCACAAGCAAAGAAATTTAAAAAGTAATCAAAAATGTCCCCAAAATGTAAAACCCAGGAGCAGATGGATTTAAGTGGATTCTACCTACCATTTATAGAAGATCTTGCTCAAACTCTTCCAAAAAATTGAACAGGAGGGAACACTACCAAACTCATTCAATGAAGCCAACATCACCATAATACCAAAAGCCAAATAACTATATTACAGAAAAGAAAATCAAAGGACAATTTTTCTAATGATTATAGATGCAAAAATGATCAACAAAAATACTTGCTAATCAAATTCAAAAGCACATTAAAAAAATTATAAGCCACAATCAAGTGGTTTTAATCCCAGATATTCAAGGGATTCTAGTGTTTCAACACTAGAAAATTGATCAGTGTAATACAACACATTAATAATTGAAGAAGAAAATTCACATGATCATCTCCATTGATGCAGAAAGGGTATTTGACAAAATACAACATCCTTTCATAGTAAAAACAGTCCAAAAGATAGGAATAGAAGGATACTCTCTCAGTAAAATAAAGTGCATATATGAAAATCCACAGCTAACATTGTACCCATTGGTAAGACTGAAAACTTTCTTGCTGAGATCAGGGACAAAACAAGAATGCCCACTGCCTCCATTGTTATTAAATATTGTGCTAGAGGTCTTAGCTAGAGCAATTAAGGAAGAAAAAGAAATAAAAGGCAACCAAATAGGAAAGGAAGAAGTAAAGTGTCTGTTATTTACTAATGATATGATCCTATACCTAGAAAATGTAAAAAAAAAAAGTCCACAAAAAGCTACTAGAACTAGTAGACGACTTCAGGAAAGTGGTAGGATACATGATTAATATGCAAAAATCAATACTGGTTTTGTGGGGTTTTTGTTTGTTTGTTTTATTGTAGACAAAGGAGTAAAGAGTTTATTAAGAAACAAGACAACAAGAAAAATACATGGTCCACCGTAGGCATACTGCAGGGTGTGTGGTGCAGGTGGGGCCTTAGGTCAGGGCTCTTTTTAAAGTCTGTTTGCTGTTCTGATTGGCTGCCCCATCTATCATTTCTCAGGAGGCCAATGGTGAGGCCTTTTGAGGATATCTGGGGCTTTCCCTCTCGTTCCAAATGAGGTTTTAATGGCCAGGATCTTGCACTGCCTTTCCAGCAGACTTCTTCTTAAGAGGTTTCTGGGAAAGGCCTCATCTCATGGCCATGTGGTCTGTTGGCCATGTGGTCTGTCAGCCAATGTTGTCTGCCAGCTAGCTGCCTTCTCCCTTTCACTATACTAACCTGCCTCAATTCCCCCCTCAGAAAGTTCACATCCTTATTTTTAAGGGGATGCTGTGTGGTCATTCTTCTGTAGTTACTTCCTGCTGGTTAGGGCAGTAGTCCTTGCCTGACAGGGCATAAACCTCTCTGGCTATCCTATTGCAGTTAAGGGAAGATGGATCTGGCACCCTTGTTGGAAATGGATAAAATCCCTGCATAATTAATAAGGCATTGATTTGGTAAGAAATAAACTTAAATAGAATTTTGAATATACATGGTCCCACTAAGAGGATAAAGAAGATGGTGGTAGGTGGGTCCCAAAAGGGGCCAGCCATGACATATTAGACCATGAGACTGAGAAAGGCCAGGTGTGTTTAGAGGCTACATCCTCCTAAAGCTGATGGGAAATAGCATTCTCCCTATAGTACTTTTATGCTGATGGTTAACTCTAGGGAGAGGTTGTAGTAGAACTGCTGGGTTTGGTTTAAACTACCAAGTCCAGTTCCCACAGTAGTGGTTACGCTTAGGACAGCTAGAGGAGGTATGAAGAGAGGAACTTCCCTAGACATAAACTCACAAAGACAGTATAGGCAACAACAAGACAGGCATATATCACACAAAATAAAGACAGTTCTTAAAAGAGCCATTCTTTTGTCTTATAGGCATATTCATTAACTACTTAGAAAATAAATTTATCAGGACATTTAACATGTTCAATATCCCTTTGCACTGATCTAAAATAGAAAAGATATCATTATAATCATCAGGCATATAGGTACAGTATTTAATACTAATCAATGCACGAGTTTCTCTCTGAGCTGCAGTTAAGAGATCTAAGCTCCAGGTTTGTAATACCATACATGTTATCTCTCCAAGGGAGCAGGCCAAAATGCCAATTGTGTTAAGTTCTACTCACATTACTCTGGTAATTTTTGCTCTACTTGGTATGTCCTTCGCACAGCCAGCATGCTGCAGCCCAGTTGATCCTAGAGAGAAGCTAGGAAGGTAAGGATCCAATGTTTCACTGGTCTGGTGCATAGTGCTCTTCAGCACTATGAAACAGAGCCAGTCTGTAGACAATGTCTATTGTACATCAGGCCATATTGAGCCACTGACAGCTACTGTAGGAGTTTGAAATTGCAATGTACTCTCCATCTACTTCAGGAGCAAAACCAAAGATGTTGTAGATATCATTACCGTTTTAGGGATCAGTGTCCAACCTAGCCAATAACTCAGAAGAAGAGGTGCCATGCAGTGTACTGAATGCCTGGTTTGAATGCACAAGAGAGTTTGACAAGACTGAAAACTATCTCCTTAATTTCACATGCTTTCTAAATACTTCCAATGCAATGTATAACATATCAATTGCTACACCTTCACCATGATGACATTAATTAAAAGGTATTTTACTTTAGCAGTACAGGAAAAACTATTTTCTCCATTATCTTATTAAAATTGAAGATTCTCAATGGAATCAAGGTTATCTTTCTTACCACCACTTTACTGTGCAGATTAAGGTCACCTTTGACAGTTTTCCCTGTTATGAAGTTACTTTTTGTTGTTACTATATCAATTTAGGTTTCTAATTAATAATGACTTCCTCAAATTAGCCATTTAAATGTTTCAGTTTCCATGCTTTTAAAAAGGCCTTTTAGGGCGGTGGATTTGGCCCAGTGGTTGGGCGTCCGTCTACCACATGGGAGGTCCGCGGTTCAAACATCGGGCCTCCTTTGACCCGTGTGCAGCTGGCCCATGCGCAGTGCTGATGCACGCAAGGAGTGCCGTGCCACGCAGGGATGTCCCCTCGTAGGGGAGCCCCACACACAAGGAGTGCGCCTCGTAAGGAGAGCTGCCCAGCGCGAAAGAAATTGCAGCCTGCCCAGGAATGGTGCCGCCCACATGGAGAGCTGACACAACAAGATGATGCAACAAAAAGAAACACAGATTTCCGTGCTACTGACAACAACAGAAGCAGACAAAGAAATAAGATGCAGCAAATAGACACAGAGAACAGACAACCGGGGTGGGGAGGGGAAGGGGAGAGAAATAAATAAATAAAAATAAATAAATAAATAAATGAAAAGGCCTTTTAATTAATCATAACCTCATAGACTGGTTACTTTACCTTAAAATAAGATTATTAAATTACAATTAGGAACCAACGAAATTTGCTTTATCCATTTAAGAGAGGGCAGATTTACATTACTTTCTTAAACTTAATTTCATTAAACATGAACTTACAACTTTCACCATCTTAAAGATTTAATACATATAATGTTAATTTATTTGATTGGTGTTCTATAAACCTAGGATGATTACACCCAAGCGAAATAAAATTCAAACAATTATAGTTTATGTGGTGAGTACTCTTTTGCCTTCCCTTATAGCAGGCTAAATCCTCTTTTCTTTAATAAAATTCTAAAACTGTGAATAATCTTAAAATCATACTGACTGCTAGGTTCTGGAATATATTACGATTATTTAATTTTTTAAATTATAGTTGAGAAAAGATCATTCCCAAACTTTTAAGGACTTTACTTACTAAAATTTGGTAATAGGATTATTAACCAACCTTATTTTAAGGCTGTTAAAAGGTTTAAATTGGAGAATTACAGGGCAAACTGATTCTTAATTCCCCAGCCTAGAAGAGAGAGTTTTAGTCTGCCACAACTAGCGCCTACCTCATGACTACTGCAGAGAAGAGACCCTGAGGGCTGAGTAGGTCAAAGAGTTTAGGAAAATCTTTTATCCTTTCCCAATAGATTCTATATTCAAATTCCTATATGACCTTTCCATTTTGCTTAGCCTAATTTGGGCTCCAGGAATATTCATTCACATATATAACTGCATATTTAATTTTTAACAATTTGACTAGAGATCTTTTAAGAATTTTCATTTGTTAATTAGATATTATCATCCCCATGTATAAAGATATACACTGAACAAATAGGCAGACACAAATACAGGGTTAGACACAGAAACACACAACTCATTAATGTTACTTATAATTTTCATTCTCTTACAAAATAAGTTTAGCTGCAAGGTAAAATTTAAAAGATCTCTTTGAAGGCTATTTCTAATTACTATAATTTGCACTGTGACGATGCAATTTTACATAAGAATTCCATTCCTCTTAAATATTGTCTTATAACAAAATCATTCCCAATGCTTTAAAATACAATTTACATTTCCTTTACTTCAGAGCTTTGCTTATTTCCCATTTAGACTCTGACAGATCATGGATGAGCAAGACTAATTCCAGTATAGACTCACTGAGGTCATTGAAGTCTCAGGAAATCTGTTTTTTCTCATGACTTGCTGCTTTAGGAATATCAGCACTTGAGGTGGGAGGTTGCCCCTCTCTAGTCCTGAGCCGCCGGACTGGAAGAGTGGATGTCCAACCCCAAGAGTCAAGACTGCCACCAGGCAGCAATCTGTAGTCACGAGAGAAAGCAGAGTCACTCAGCCCAGTGGAAGGACAGAAGAGAGGGATGTCTCAATTTTGCCTTCCTCTGAACCATGGGGGACAGAAGTTTTCATGAAACAACCATAAGCAAAGGCAAAGGGTGAGCCTAGACCTGAAGTAACCATAAACAAAAGCAAACTCAGTTTATAATTACCGTTACTATAACAAACACAAGCTGGACCTGAAGAAGCCACAAACAAAGGTAAATTAGTTTAAGATTTCTATTACAATAGCTGAAGTCTAAGGGTGAGATGAAGCTAGTAAGCTAAAGCAAGAGTTGGGGCTAGACCTGAAGTAACCATAAACAAAGGTAAATTAGTCTAAGATTACCACCACAATAGTAGGTTCTAGGCTAAATCCATCCAGTCATAGCAACTTTAGACATGATCTTTCTGCTGTTTTATAATACAAAGGCCCATCTATATAATGATCTTAACTCTTACCTACAGTTTCTAGTAAGTTTCCACTTAAAAACAATTTGGGCACTTTGGTTTATTAACTAAGCAACTAACACAATTTTATTAGTAAAAACTTTGCAAAGTTTTTCTGTTTTTCCAGCAGTTGAACCAATTCCACTTGTGATTTCTTTTGTATACCAAATTCAGTTGCAAGATCATATTGATATTTAAAGACTTGATTTTAGGTTACCTTTTACCGTTATTCAGTTTGTCACAGGCAACTCCAAATCTGATTTATGAGTTCCTAAGCATAAGCACACTGACAAAGTTAAAGCAAGCACAGATTCAAAAGTTAAACACAAAGTTAAACATGAATTATAACAGAAGACAGAGTTTTACACACTTAGCTTAGCTTAGGGAAAGATTTGCCTTAAGAATCACCTAGACACAAAGCTCCCAGCGTCTGTCTATGGCAGAAACCTCACGCAGGACCGTCCAGCTCTTCCAGGAAAATCCCTGGGCAGCTGCTAAGTATGGAGCTAAGGGGTCCACAGTAGCCCTGCCCAAACGAGATAGGAATTGGAGCTACTCTGCAGACTGCGTCCTATTAGTTACCTCCTGGCAAGGGGTAAAGTCCTGGAAGACTTTTTTCTGCTGGAAGGACTGGAGTATTACAAGGGAATAGGCAGGTACCTAGGAAAACCAGGAACCTTTTTAATCTTAATTGATGGCACATGAGGAGTTTCCTTATTCTAAGGGGAAAGGTTAAGTAAATGGCCCACATCAGGGCTTCTTTACTTAACTGTTCCATGGATTCCTTTGCCAGTCAGGTGAAAGCCACTGACCCATTACTAAATCCACACTATACTGTGTATTGTATCACACCCACACCAACACATCCCCATAAGAATAATGTTTTCTTTGAATTTCAATTCAAGCCCACAGACCCCTTGTTAAGAATCTCTGGACTAGATCTTAATTCCCCATTCACTCCCCTCATTAGGCACAACCTAATTTAGAGAGGTCCAGAGTGCTGGCTAGGACTGAGTAATTGGCTCCCATGTCTATTAAGAAATTAACAATTTTATCTGCCAAGTCAAGGGTCACCCAAGGCTGGCTGATGGTTCATGCAAGGTTTCAGGCCCTTCCATCCTCCCCTGGGCCAAGGACCCAGGGGTCCTCATGGTGAGACAGCTTGGGGCCAGGTATCTACTGATGTGGAGTCTGGAGTCAGGTAACCCTGAGGTAACTGGTGCCTTTAATGGCAGCAGTTAAAGGTGGGCCTGTCTTGGACCCTGTGCCCACCCCTCCTTACCTTCTCCATTTTGGCAGCGATGTCTGGATTGTTGAAAACTGGGAAGGCTATTTCTAAAAGGAAGTTAATGGAAGGTTGGGGGCCCAGGTAAAGTTTCTGCAGCTTTCTATGGTTATCTGAGGCAGGCTAGAGTTCCTCGGAGGATCTGTCCTTCTCTAGAGTTAGGATATTCCAAGAGACTATTTTTATTGCCTCTCCCAGCTTTCTTTGAAATAAGGCTGGTTTATCGATTCTGCCTCTGAGTAATTTCCCTGAGCTTATTTAAAATTGACCAGTTTGGTAGTACATTTCCTCATCCCCTTAAAGAGACATGACCATGTGGTCTCTGGCCCTCAGATCTGTCTATCCTCTCCTTCTCTCTTACACAGGTTTGACTGGAATTCTGGGTCCCATACAGAGCCCACTCTCGGCCATACTGCAGCTGTGTGGTATGGCAGGAAAAAAATAGCCTCTTTCTTTTTAGATTATTAGCATGCAGGTTGTCCCAATTAGAGCCACCTATTATCCTAAGGGGTGATAAATGCATTTGTCCATCTGGGTGGCATCCACTACTAGGCCTGACTGAACAGATTGCTCACTTATCCGGCATCCTGGAGATCGGGAGCCCTGCTTGCTCTCGCCACATTCCAAGGATTGGGAGGCTTAGAGGTCTTGGGATACTTCTGAGTCCAGTTCCCAGACCTTAACCTCCAAGCTGGGCTTTCCTGTTAGGAAAGGGACTGGCTAGGGACCTTCTTTTTCCTAATTTGTAGAGGTCTTAAGAGAGAGCCATGAGTGAGGTCATCTCATGGCTGCTCCCAATATCTAAGTTTCTCAGTTAAACCTGACATTAAGAGGCACATAAAAAGCAGAGACTGTTCTGAGGCTTACAGCCGCAGGCACCATGAAGGTAATGGACTAGAAGGAACTTCATGTCCAACTGGAGGCTGAGTAAAGAACGGACCTCCCAGCCCAGAGTGAAAATCTTGGGGCCTTGCTAATAAAACAAAAAAGGACACAGACAGACTTTAATTAAAAGTTTAGACTCTCCAATCCTTGCCAGGTGTCGGGGAGGGTTACCTGCCTCTAGAACTCCTGGCTGACGCTCACCAAATAATGTTACTGGATGGCTCTGGTCTCTGGGCTTCTAGGTTCTTGACTTATGTCACATAAAAGAATTTAAGGACACACCATAGGGGTAGGCAAGGGAGTAAATAGTTTATTAAGAAGCAAGAAAATGCAGTCCAAGGCATGGACTGTAGGTGTACTGTATGGTGAGTGGCTCTAATAGCATTTTTTATACTGCTTATGAACAAACTGAGGAGGAAGGCAGAAAAAATTCTATTTAGCAAATAAAAGAATCACATATTGAGGAATAAATTTAACCAAGGACATAAAGAATCTGTGTTCAGAAAACCACAAAACATTGCTAAAAGAAACCAAATAAGACCTAAATAAATGAAAGGACATTTTCTGTTCTTGGACTAGAAGACTAAATATCAAGATGTCAATTCTACCAGAACTGATTTACAGATTCAATGCGTTCCCAATAAAAATACCGACAGCCTTTTTTTCAGAATTGAAGAAGGCAATTATCAAATTTATCTGGAAGGGTAATGGCCCCTGAAGAGCCAAAAATAACTTTAAAAAGAAGAATAAAGTTGGAGGACTTTCACTTCCTGACTTTAAAGCCTATTGCTTTGCTGCAATTGTAAAAACAGCATGGTACTGGCATAAAGGATATACATACTGACCAATGGAATCAAACTGAGAGTTCAGAAATAGACTCTCACATCTATAGTCAAGTAATTTTTGATAATGCTGTCACATGTATCCAGCTCAATCAGAACAGTCTGTTCAATGAATGATGCTGGGAAAACTGGATATACATATCTAAAATAAAGAAAGTGGATCCCAACTCATACCTTATACAAAAATTACTTCAAAATGCATCAGGGGCCAAATATAAAAGGTAGAAACCATAAAATTCCCAGAAGAAAATACAGGGAGACATCTTTAAGATCTTGCGGTAGTTGCTGGTTTCTTAACCTTACACCCAAAGCACAAACAATCAAAGAAAGAAAATGCTAAATGGACTTCCTCAAAATTAAATACTTTTATTCCTCAAAAGACTTTATCACAAAAATGAAAAGACACCTACTCAATGAAGAGAAATATTTTTGGAAACCACAAATCAGATAAGGGTTTAATATTCAGAATATAAAAAGAAATCCTACAATTCACCAATAAAAAGACAAACAACTCAATTAAAAAATGGGTGAGAAGTGGATTTGGTGCAACTGATAGAGCATCTGCCTACCACATGGGAGGTCCAGGGTTCAAAGTCAGGGCCTCCTGACCCGTGTGGTAAGCTGGCTCATGTGCAGTGCTGATGCATACAAGGAGTGCCGTACCACACAGGGGTGTCCCCCGCGTAGGGGAGCCCCACACACAAGGAGTGCACCCCATAAGGAGAACCGCCCTGTGTGAAAAAAGTGCAACCTGCCCACACGGAGAGCTGACGCAGCAAGATGACGTGACAAAAAGGCACAGATTCCCAGTGCCACCGACAATAATACAAGTGGACACAGAAGAACACACAGTGAATGCACACAGAAGAGCAGAAAACTGGGGGGGAGGGGAGAGAAATAAAAAATAAATCTTAAAAAAAAAAATAGGCAAAAGACTTGAATAGACATTTCCCCAAAGAGTATATACAAGTGGCTAAAAAGCACAGGAAAAGATGCTCAACATCACTAGCTTTAGGGAAATGAAAATCAAAACTACACCCTCCCGAATGGCTATTATTAAAAAAAAAACAAAACAGAAAACTACAAGTGTTGGAGAAGATTTGGAGTAATAGGAAGACACTCACTGACTGCTGGTGGGGATGTAAAAATGGTGCAATGACACCGTTAAGTTGGCAATTCCTCAAGAATTTAAGTATAGTATTACCATACAACCTAGAAATCCCACTTCTAGGTATATTCTAAGAAGAACTGAAAGCAAGGACTCTAACAGATTTTTTATATTATTATCTTTTTTTAAGATACATAAATCACACAAAATATTACATTAAAAAATATAAGAGGTTCCCATATACCCCACTCCCCACAGCCCCCACTCCTCCCACATTGACAACTTCTTTCATTAGTGTGGTACATTCATTGCTTTTGAGGAGTTCATTTTGGAGCATTGCCACACAGCCTGGATTATAGTATATGTTGTAGTTTACACTCTCTCCCATCCATTCAGTGGATTATGGCAGGATGTATAATGTCCTGCATCTGTCCCTGCAATATCATTCAGGACAATGTCAAGTCCTGAAAATGCCCCCATATCACACCTCTTCTTCCCTCTCCCTGCCTTCAGCAACTCCCACAGCAACTGTCTCCACATCAATGATAAAATTTCTTCCTTTGCTAGTGTCACAATAATTCGATAGTAGAATACCAGTAAGTGCATCTAATCCATATTTTATTCCTCCATCCTGAGGCCCCTGGGATGGCTATGTCCACTCCATCTCTAAATTTAGAGGGGGCTTAGATTGCACATGGCTGATGTATGGAATTTTCCAGCTTGCAGCTGTAGACTCTCGATTCCCTGGTGTGGTTGTTAACCATCCTTACCTCCCTGTTAACTGACCTGGGGTAAGCCCAACAAACTGGGCAGTAGGTGTTGCAACTCTGCTGAGGCCCAGGGCCTAGCAGGCACATAGACAGTCCAGAGATTCAAGTCTCCTGAGCATACACCAACCCCAGTGCCAACCACACATTCAGTAAAGTGACAGAACAATCATGCATAGAGAGATCACATTTGAGTCCAACTCCATCACACTCTTGAACAGATATTATTTGCACACTGATAGTCCTAGGGCATTATTCACAATTTCCCAAAGATAAAATCAAACCACATGTCCATCAACTGATAAAACAGATAATAAAATGGTGTTTATAGATGCAATGGAATATTATTCAACTGTAAAAAGGAATGAAGTCCTAATGAATGTAACAACATGGATAAACCTTGAGGACACTACACTGTGGGAAACAAGCCTGACACAAATGGACAATTATTGTATGCTCTCACTGATATCAACTAATTATAATAAGCTAACTCATAGATTTAGAGTCTAAAAGATAGGTTACCAGGGGATAGATTGAGGTTAGATAATGTAGAGTGCATGCTTCATTTGTATAGAATTTCTATATAGGTTGATTGTAAAGGTTTAGAAATGGATGGTAGTATTAGTAGCACATATTGTGAATGTAATTAACAGCACTGAATTATATAGGTGAATGTTGTTAAAATAGGAAATTTTAGGGCATATTTATTACTAGAATAAAAATTTAGAGACAGAAATAGGTAGTCAGTGAAAGAAAGGAAAAACATGCCATGAATGTAGTAACAAAAAGAGAGCTGGTATGGCTATATTAGTAACACATAAAACAGACTTTAAGTCAAAACAATTACAAGAGAAAAAGATAGTCATTATATACTGATAAAGGGGACAATTCAACAAGAAGATGTAACAATTATAAATATATATGCACCTAATAGCAGAACCCCAAAATGTATGAAGCAAATACTGACAAATTGTAAGGAAGAAATAGACAGTTCTATGTTAATAGTAGGAGGCTTCAATGTACCACTTTCAATAATGGATAAAAAATCTAGAGAGAAGATCAATGAGGAAATAGAAGACTTGAATGATACTCTAAGCCAACTATAACTAACAGATATAAATATAGAGAATGCTTCAATCAAAACATAATTCACATTCTTCTAGAGTGCACATAGATCATTCTCCAGAATACACAATATGTTAAGTCACAAAACAAGTTTGAATAAATCTAAAAATTGAAATGGTACAATGTACCTTTACTGACCATAATGAAATGAAGCCAGAAATCAATAACAGAGAGAAAAATGAAATATTCACAAATATATAAAAATTAAATAATGGGTCAGAGAAGAAATTACAAGGGGAAATTAGGAAATATCTTGAGGTGAATGAAAATTAAAAAAAAAACATACAAAAACTTATGGGATGTAGCAAATGCAGTGCTGAGAAGGAAATTTATAGATCTAGACAACTACATTAAAAAAAAAGGTGTCAAATCATATTCGTAACCTCAAAACACGAGGATTTAGAAGAACAAACTAAATTCAGTGTAAGCCAGAGAAAGGAAATATAACCAATTAGAGCAGAGAGAAATTAAATAGACAATTGAAAAAAAACAGTAGAGAGAATCAGTGAAACTTAAACTGGTTCTTTGAAAAGATCAATAAAATTGACAAACTTTAGCTATTTTAACATAAGAAAAAAAGTGAAAAGACACAATTAAAATCAGAAATGAAATAGGGGACCTTGCTACTGATCCCACCGAAATGAAAAGTACTATAAGAGGATACTATGGACAACTGTACTCCAACACATTAGATAACCTAGATGAAATGGACAAATTCCTAGAAACACATGAGCTGCCTACACTGTCTAAATTCCTAGAAACATACAAACAGACTTTACTGACTCGGGAATAGAAGATCTTAACAATCAGATAACCACTAAAGAGATTGAATCAGTAATCAATAAGCCCCCAAAAAAGAAAAGTTCAGGACCAGATTCACAAGAGAATTTTACCAAACATTCCAAGAAGAATTAACATCAATCTAATTTAAGATATTCAAAACAGGGGTAGTAACCACAAAAAAGGTGAATTATCACTGCACATGTTTAAACAGAAGTTGAATGTCCATCCAACGGAGCCCATGTTGTAAGGTTGACAACAGTCCTAAGCTCTCTTGCATGTAAAATATGAGATTTAAGATATCTTCTATTTAGTATTCTGTACAAGATTAAGCTAAATGATTCTGCAATTCTTTGCCATCTAAATTTCCTTCCAGTTTAAAGGACCTGTGATTTTTTTAAAAATGTTCAATCTTCTCTCCTTTATAGAATATTCCTAAAATTGTATCATATGCCTTTGCTTTGGGAACCTTATGAATATTTATGCTTATATCTTCATATTTAAAATATCACAAGAGTCCTGTCTGCAGCTCTGATGCAAGTAAGAGGTGAATTATTCCCTGTTTCAGTGTGAGTTTTGTTCACCTTTGCAAAATCCTTGACCAATTTTTTTCAAATAAATAATGAGTCTCCTTGCAAGGTTTACCAAAGAATTGAAGAACTGTTCTGGCTGACATAAAAAGTGAAATCACTCATACTGATTTATTTGGGCAACAACAATCACTATGATGATGATGATGATGATGAACTTACCAACAGTACTTTATATGTATTAAGATTCCAACAAATATATCAACATTGTGCTACTTTTCAGTTGTTTTCTTAACCCTGCCCACACGCCAAAAGTTTTTAATATTGTGGCAAAGTAAAAAGTCAGTAAGTCTTCATTTTAAATATCATTCTTGTGCCCGAAGAAAAGAGAAACAGATATCTCCCAAAAGCTTATGTCACTGGCATTAAGGACTATGCCAATTTTTTGCCCTGTTCTGTCTCTCCTAAAAGAGGTCCTTAATTTAAAATACTGAAAATTACAACCCAAGTTAAACCCCACAACATTCTGTCTCTGCATAAGACCTTAGATATACACTCAAGTTAAAATTATACAGTCAGAGGTGCTTATTAGAAAGGTGACATTTGCAGTCAAATCTAAGAAGGAGATTCTGAGGAAAATGAGTCCATTACTAATGAGTAAGTGCATTTGCACAACAATTGTGTTGAGAAGATTGCATTATAGCAATATATTACTCTCCTGCACTATTTGATCCAGAGTTATTAAATTGCAATGAAATGACTCGAACAACAGTAAAATGCTGTTTGATTTTCTAATTATTATTGAAGAATGCCTCCTGAGCCCAGCCTTGGAGGCTTCTTTTGAATCATCTGCAGCTCATGCTGCTTCTCATGCATTATACATTAAACCCATATGGCCCTTGAGATGGAGGGTCTCTGAAGGGAAGATCCACACTGCTCTTTTCACTGCAGGAGGGATAACGGTAGGAAAACAAGAAAGAGGGGAGAAGGTTGGGACTAGTGCGAAGGAAGGAAAGAACACCACTGGGCAAAGTTCAGAATTCAGGCAAAGGTGAGCCTAATTAATAAACATTAAAAATAAGATGGGACCCACTTCCAGAAGATGTTTTTGTGTTTAGGTTTTTGTTTCTAAGCCTGAGGGAGTTCCTGAAAAATCTTGTGCTCTTTGAATATGTTATTTTCTAATAAGCACCTCAATTCTATTTTGCTAAGATAAGAAAGAGCTGGAGCTATCTGGCAAAATGGATCTATGCAATTGAGACTTGATTTTATGGAATCATGTTAATTTGATATTTAAAAGGTATCTGCAGTGAAATAAATGATAATAAGCCTTTTTCCAGAGTTTCATCAAAAATATGTAATTTTTTTCAAAGGAAAATGAAGAAATTTCCCAATAGTCTCAGAAACACCCCACCCCAGTGCTTCTTTGAGCACAGATTATAGATTATTAACTGCTCAGAAATGAACCATGGAAGTAATTCCTTAAACCATTCTCAACAGAGTAATGCATAGCCTAATTTATCCAAACCTTGAAAGTTAGACCTACTTACTAGTCTTATTTATCTTTATTTCTCTGCTCTGGAATAAGTTACATTCTTAAAATTCAGTAGACTTTCAAGATAATCTAATGCTATTGAATAAGTATTGAGAAACAACCATCTGCCAGGTATAAGGCTAAGCATTTAAAACCCACTATTTTATTTGTTTCTCATAGCAATCATATCAGTAATATATTATATTACTCTTATTATTTCCACTTTACAGATGAGAAAACTAAGGCTCAGAACATTTAAATAACTTGGCTAATTCACACAAGTGCTATATATTAAATATTATCATTTAAATACTAAAGATTAGAAAGTACAAATTTTACTTTTGTTTTCATGGCTGTATACATACATTGATGTAATCCCACTTATAATTTAGCTACTCATCTTGCCCATATAAATATATACAGCCTTGAAACTTGGCAGATTTTTTTTCCTGGTGCCTCCTCTTTCTTATGAGAGAAATAAAATTCAACAAAAAGCTATGTGAATTGAAATATTAGTGACATTCAGGTCAATGGGTTGTTAAGTGTCATCTAACTCACGTTTTAATTACTTAAATCTTTTTAGATATTGGGTTACTCTGTTTTCAGTCTGCAAAAGTTATTAATTTTCCATTTAAATATTTCCCATTTCTTAAAATATGTTTTACAGACTCTGATACACATTAATAAGTAAAGGGTTGAAGAAAGAGAATCATGAAAATAGCTCTGAATAGATTCCCATATTTGTTTTGAACTGGAGCAGGACTCCAAGGAGGCATTACATTTTACCATTCCCATGAAGGTGATATTTTTTTCTTTATGATTCTGGCTTCTTGCCCCTATGTAGTTAGGATCCAACACAAGCTCCAGATCCCATTTTCTCACCCTGGATTTCATCAATGACAGGCAAAATCTCTCCCTCACCGTCAGACAATGACTTGACCTTTGCCTCCTGCTTTACCGGTTCCACCAATCCCTCACTAATCAGGAGAAGATAACCATCTGCTTCCCCAAATGATCAAGCATATGAATTACAATCTTTGAATAAACACTTAAAAATCAGTTGATTTATTAAGTTATGTGATCTTCAAAATCCTGAGTACTATTCCTTTTAAAATAATCTAATCAGAAATTGACATTTTTGTTTGCTTCTATTGAGGGTCAGTGGTCCCCAGAAAACGTTAGTCCAATCATAATAAGAACACTTTTTTCCCCCAGAAAGAGGCATATAAATATTATACCCTTACACTTTTAAATTTTAATAGGAGCTTAAAGCTCTAATAATCATATTTATATATGATGCAGTTATTTATTTCTGTCTGCATTCTCCACTAGATTGAGTGAAAAGTAGGACATAATTCATTTATATTTATAATCTCTCCCAAACCTAATAGTACTTCCTACAAGATCTGATAAATAATAAGTACTCAATAAAATTGGATGATTGAATAAACAGATAAATAAGTAAAAGAACAATTGCATATAGTGATGGAAAAGGGAGCATTAAAGGTTATTTAGTTCAACAAATGGGAAAATTGATACCTTTAGAGGTAAAGAGAAAAGTCCAATGTCTGAGAGCTGATAAGTAACAGAAACAGAATTCAGTCCCAGTTCAGCTCACCAGGCCTTCCATTATTCCACCTTAAACTCTAAATTAGAGCCATGTAACAGTATGACAGAAAGGAGGGATTAAAGAGAGGAAACATACATACCAAGATGGAAGGGAAGAAAAGTGAGATAAATGGGGAAAATACGCAGGGGGAAACACAAAAACACAGCAAAATAGACTCAAAACCATACAGAACATAATCACAGATATTGACTTTTGTGACCTGGTATCCCCATCTTGTGGTCTTCTGGTGCAATTCATTTAAAGACTTTTGAAGTTATGTTGCATTTTCACAACTTTAAACAGCATTTCACCAGGTGGTACAATGTGCACCAGTAGGGAATTTGTTGAATCATGGTGCAGACATAAAATGAAATACTATTCAACTGTTAAATGATTTGATAGACAGACAGACAGACAGGCAGACAGGCAGACTTCGTTTGGACCAAACTAAAAATATGTATGTTAATTGTAAAAACAAAATGCACAGGGAAGCAGCTATGGCTCAATCAGTTGGACTCCTGTCAACCATATGGGAGGCCCTGGGTTTGTGTCTCAGGTCCTCCTTGTGAAGGCAGGCTTGCCCACACACCATGGGAGTGCTGCCTAGCCTGCAAGCACCACGGAGAGCTGACTCAGCAAGGTGATGCAACAAAAAAGAGAGACAAGCAAAACAAAACAAAACAAAACAAAACACAGAAGAGCATGCAGCGAATGGACACAGCGAACAGACAGCAAGCAAGCCGCAACGGGGGAGAGGAAATAAAATAAATAAATACAGACACAGAAGAACACACAGTGAATGGACACAGAGAGCAAATAGCACACAAAAAGCCACAAGAGGGGGATAAAAATAAAGTGCACAAAAGTATGAATTATATGCTACCAAGTGGAAGAAAAGGAGAAAGAAGGTATAAAATATTAACATCCATGCTTTACAAGATTAAAATATTTCTTTTAATGGTTGCCTTTGGAGAGGAAATGAGAGATGAAAAGTGGGTATTTGTTTTATTGTTTTCCTGTTGGCAATATTTGAATTTTTCTCTAGGTGCAGATACTAATATTCCAGAAAATAAAAATGAAAGTAAAGAACTAGTCTGGTACTTAAATTAGTAGACTCTCATTATTGACAAGTTTCTTTACTTCTTCAAGTTTTACCAGGGTTGTTTTTGTTTTGTTTTTTTAAACACTTGTAGTCACTAGTGTTATTTTTATTTTCAGCAAAATAAAAGCAAAGATTATATTAAAGGTTATAGACTGGATGAAACAGTGCATTCTTGTTCAAAGCACAATGATTGGCATTAAATAGACAGTAAATTACAAAACCCAAAACTGATCAATGAGTTACATGGATATATTCACCCCTCCTCCCTTACACCCACTTATCCCCAAGGCCTTTCCACCACATCTCAGAAATTCTAACAACAAAATCACTGCCCTATCATGTATTTTCTGTTTTGAAAACATGCACTATCACCATCATCCCTTGCATACATCTCCACCAGAGGACCTAGCAACATTATTACACATGGTTTGACATGAGCATTTGTGTCACCAGTAAGAGGTACTCTACTAGACTGCTTATCTCCAAGATAGCAGGGATATCAACTCCTGGGAAAAGAGACTTCCAAAAGTGAATGGCTGGAATCAGTAAGAAAAGTTTATGTTGAAAGAGAACCATACTCTTGAGTAGGAAACTAGGCAGTGATCTAAGTGTACATTTGAAAACTTGAAGCAGGAAAGTCATAAGGTATCCCTAGCTACCTTAAATCCCTCTTGGAATAATGTGAAGATGTAAATAAACAAGTATTTATCAGATCCTGGTGATTGTATTATACCACTTCAGTCAAAAGGAAGTGTGCCTTTCATGGCTCTAGGACACAGCCTGATTGAGCAATAGGTAGACTCTGCTCCTTGATGGGAGAGTGACAGATCACACTGCAGAGGCACAGGTGAGGGGGTAGTTCTTGTTGCAATCATCTTTGGAAAATGCAATCTGCCACATGAATCTATCTTGCAGAAGTAGGATAATGTGCACTCAGTTATTTTCACCGTGTTATGGTGGAATGACCACATACTGAGGAGTCAGAAAGCAAAGGCCTAGTTCCACCTTAATTAATGAGTGCCTTAAGCAAGTCTTTTAACCAAAATAATTTTCTTTGACTAAAATACAGAAAATACTGACTATACAATAGTTTTGGAAATCAAAAGAGCATTATAAATGTATGCCAAAGTTCTGTCTTTGACCTCATTTCTTAATCTCTTTCAGAGTGACCTCACCCATACTATTAACTAAATATCACTTCTGTACTAGTAAGTAACTCTCAAAACTACATATCTAACAATGAACTATTGCTCCAGCTCCTGGCCAAAATCCCACTATGGATGTCTATGAGGGTTTGGAACAATGTACCACAGAGAAACATGGTCTTAAACAAAATCTGTTCCTGTGGGTGTGGACCCATTGTAAATAGAACCTTTTTATGAGGTTACTTCAGTTAGGACATGGCCCAACTCAGTCAGGATGGGTCTTAATCCTGTTACAAGATTCCTTTATAAGCAGAATGAAATTCAGGAGAGAGAGAAAGTTATGAAAGGAACAACCAGAAGCAAAAAGTCAATGGGAAATTAGAAGAGAAAAGAAAGGCCAAGAGAGGCCACCAGGACACTGCCATGGGAAAGAGGACCTCAGGACCAAGGACTGCCAACAGCCAGCCCCAGAACACCAGTCTTCAGAAAGAAAGAATCACCCTGATGACACCTTGATTTGGACTTTTCATAGCTTCAAAATTGTGAGCCAATAAATTTCCATTGTTTAAAACACACCATTCCATAGTATTTGCTTGAGCAGCCAAGGGAACTTAAAAAATCTCTTTCCAGCAAAACAAAGTGATAATTATATTTTGGGTATGTAAAAGCATGGACTGGTTATTAGGAGACAGATGTCCAAATATTTCAGGGTAAAGTAAAAACAGAAAGTGAGAGAGAAAAAGCAAATGTGGCAATTTTATATTGACAATTAAAGAATCTAGTGAAGATTAGTTTATGGGTATTTGTAGTATATTCCTGTGACTTTTCTGTGGTTTTGAAATGTTTCAAAATAAAAAGATAGGAAAATAGGACAACCGGCAAGAAAGCAGCAGAGTAAGGAGCTCCTAGCATCAGCTCCTGCTACAGGAAAGTTAGTAATCACACAGAACTGTCTAAAGCATCTGTTTGGGGGCTCCAGGAGACCAGAAGACCATCCTACAACATCCATCCTCCACTGGAGATACAAGCTGCCTCGAGAGCTAGTCTGTGGCTGACATTAGAAGCTCCACTTCCCAAAAACAGGAAAGGAAGAGATGGTTGGGCACCAGCTTCACCTGCTGATTGGTAGGTTTGGTGGGCTAAAGTATAATCCTAGGAAAAGCTAAAGTTTGGACCTGTCCAGCTCAGAAAGAGGTCAGTAGCCACCATCTTAACACTGCGCCTGGCACAAGGGAAAGCTGGTGGACTGAAAATCACAGTGCTGGTATGGACTGGCCTCTTTCCATCCAGATCAGATTGCAGCTCTAGCATAAACCCACACCCCACCTCTGGAAGGGGGATGCTCTGGGGACCTCCACTAGCCTCTCTGGGAAAATTCAGGCCAAGCAGGTGATCATCCTACTCTAGCAGTGCAAGCCACCTCAGGAGCTATTCTGCAGCTGGAGTTGGGAACTCCATTTCCCAAAAACAGGGGAAGAAGAGATGGTGGGCCACCGACTTCAGCTGCTGATTAGTAAACTCAGCTGAATAAAGTGTAACCCTAAGAACAGCTAGGATAACTGCAAGTACATTTGGCTGGCACAGAATGAATAATCAGAAGACTATCAGGGCAACTGAGGTCATCTTGGACCCGCACTGCATAGATTGCTGCCCATACCTGCAGCTCCATCCCCACCCCAAGGCAGAGAGAAAGGGGTTTGAAGCTTAATCACTCTCAGGATAACTACAGTCTAGGCCTGATGACTTGGATTATTCCACACAGCTGTGGCTCTGTCCCTACCACCAGCAAAGGAGAAAGTTGGGAGAAGCTTCATTGGTCCCTGGAGAAATAAGGGCAGCATGAGTCTCCACAGCTTATAGCATCAACTATATACTTAGCTCTTACCATACAACCAGCAGGGGAGAAAGAGCAGGAAGCTAAACTAAAACTGCACTCAGATAAATACTCTAGTAATCCAGATGTGAAGATACCAATGAAAAATTACAATCCACACCAAGAAACAGGAAGATATGGCCCAGTTAAAGAAACAAGAAAAGCCTCCTGATGACATGCAGGAGTTGAAACAACTAACCATAGATGTTCAAACAAATCTGCGTAATAAATTCAATGAGATGGCTAAAGAGATTAAGGATATTAAGAAGATATTAGATGAGCACAAAAAAAATTTGAAAGCATATGTACAATAATAACAACTTATGGAAACTAAATGTGCAATAAATGAAATTTAAAAATACACTGGAATCATATAATATCAGATTTGAGAAGGGAAAGGATTGGTGAGCTTCAAGATATGACCTCTGACAATGAACATACAAAAAAACAGATGAAGAAAAGAATGGGAAAATATTGAATAAGGTCTCAGGGAACTAAACAGCAGCAAGAGATGTGCAAACATACATGTCATGGGTGTCCCAGAAAGAGAAGAGATGGGAAAAAGGGGCAGAAGGAATATTTGAAATAATAATGGTAGAAAATTTCCCATCCCTATTGAAGGACATAGATATCCACGTCCATGAAGCACAACATACTCCCATCCAAAAATATCTGAGTAGACCAACTCCAAGACACATACTCATAGGAATATCAAATGCCAAAGAAAAAGAGAGAATTCTGAGAGCAGCAAGAGAATAGCAAGGCATAACATATAAGAGCTACCCAATAAGATTAAGTGCTGATTTCTCACCAGAAACCATGAAGGCAAGAAGACAGTGGTATGATATATTTAAGATACTATAAGTGAAAAACTTCCAGCCAAGAATCTTATATCCAGCAAGACTGTCTTTCAAAAATGAGACTGAGTTTAGAATATTCATGATAAACAGAAACTGAGAGAGTTTATAACTAAGAGGCTGGCTTTGCAGGAAATATTAAAGGTTGTGCTACAGCCTGAAAAGAAAAGACAGGAGAGAGAGGCCTGGAAGAATGTATAGAAATGAAGATTATATCAATAACAGTAACTAAAAGTGCCAAAACAGTGGTGAAAATAAAATATGACAGATAAAACCCAAATATTCAGGAATAAACTTAACCAATGGTGTAAAGTATGTGTATTCAGAAAACTACAACTCATTGTTAAAAGAAATCAAAAGAGGCCTAAATAATGGAAGAACATTCCATGCTCATTGCTTGGAGGACTAAATATAATTAAGATGTCAAATCTACTCAAATTGATACACAGATTCAAGGCAATCCTGATAAAAATTCCATCAGCATTTTTTAAATAAATGAAAAACAAAATTATAAAATTTATTTGGAAGGGTAAGGGGTCCTGAATAACCAGAAACAAAGGAAAAGTAAAGTTGGAGGATTCTTATTTCTGGACTTTGAATCATATTACCTAGCTACAGTGGTAAAAACAGCATGGTACTGGCATAAAGACTGACACGTAGACCAATAGAACTGAATTGATGGTCAAGTGATTTTTAATTACCTGTCAAACCCACCCAGCTTGGGCAGAACAGTCCATTAGGCAAATTTTGCTGAGAGAACTGGATATCCATAGCCAAAAGAAGGAAAGAAGACCCCTATTTCACACCTTATACAAAAGCTAACTCAAAATTAATAAAAAACCTAAATATAAAAGCAAGAACCATAAAGCTTCTAGAAGAAAATGTAGGAAATCTTCTTCAAGCCCTGTGGTGGATTCTTAAAGGAAATAAGAGGAGGACTGAGATGGACTATTGATGTTCAATGTATGTAGAAGTTTTAATTAAATTTGGTATAAAAGTACGGAAATGTACAGAGTTGATGGTAACATAGTGAGTAACAGCTGGTTTATAAATGGGGATGTGGCTAAAAATGGTAGTCTAGGAATGTAAATGCCAATTGACAGAATGCTAGAGAATAATCTAGGGACTGAAAAACACAGTAAACCCAGAGGTGGATGAGAATTGTGGTTTATGGTACAAATGTAAGAGTGTCCTTTGTAAGCTAGAGCAAATGTACATCACTATTGCAGGGTGGTGGGAATGTGGAAAAGTATGGTAAAAATACAACTCTAGTGACCTATGGACTGAGGTCAATAGTAATAATGTAATATTCTTGCATCTATGCCAAAGATGTACTGTATTGATAATGGGGGAGTATGGAAAATGTGTGCCAAATATATGCTATGGACCTGGAAATAATCAGACTTTCATAATTTGCAACAAATGTTCCACCACAGTGTGGGACATTGATAGAGGGATGTTGTTTGGGAATTCTGCACATGTGCATAATTGTTTTCTAAGTTTACAACTTCTGTCATAAAAATATATTTAAATATAATAGAATGTGTTGAGGGAAAAATATACCAAATGTAAGATAAGGACTATGATTACTATAATAGTCTTTCATAATTAGTAACAAATGTTTCATGACAATGCAAGATGTTGGTGGAGGGTTGATGTATGCGGCCCCTGTATGACATTATGTATGTTTGCTTTGTAAGTTCACAACTTTTACTGTATACTTATTGTTTATGTATGTTCATGTATAAATGACATAGTAATAATATAATAATAATAATAGCTTGGGTTGGGGGAAAATAGTTTGGTTAGTAGTAATATTTTGAGAATGCTATTTAATCATTAAATATTTTTAATAGCAATGCAGGGTATTAGTGGTAAGGTGAGGTATGAGAGCACTATATGATGTTATGTATGTTTGTTTTGTAAGTTCACAACTATTATATATACTTATTTATGTATGTTCATGTTTGAGTGATATACTTCAATAAATTCTTAAAAAAAGATAGGAAAATAATAAATGAATCACACCCTTACTCCTGTAATCACAATCTACTGAGAAACAACCTCCTCTTTAGTTTTTAAGGTTTGTTCACTAATACCACTGTCCTCCCAGCATCCAATGGGGATTTGGGATTAGCATCTTCTTTCCTCGTATTCAACCAGTCACCAAATTTTGAAGGCTGTTTCCTTTGCCATTGTCCTGCACAAATTCTTGTGATCATTCACTTGGATCATTGAAGTGAATATATTTTCAAAATCATTCTTATTCCTCTTTCTCACATTGGATTATCTTTGTAGAACACCCCTCTAATCATGTCCCTCTTCCCCTGAGAAAATCTTCAGTGTCGCTCATATGCCAGAAAGAACATGGTCTGTCCTCATGGCCCTCCCTCTCCATCCTTCTTCCTCAGTATGTAAACTGTACAGTAAATATGCATATATTTTTGAAAAGCATCTTGAATCTATTTCTATGGCACATTAGCTTAGAGTGGCTATACTGAATCAATAACAGTTGTATTTACGTTTCTTTTTAGCTATTACTGAAAATCTAAGAATTGAAACCTGAATTGAGAAAAGCCATTTATGTGCCTGGACTGCCTCAGAAATGAGGATGCTGTGAACAGCTTGCAATCTGAATAGAAGGTGCCTGTGTGAAAACAGGGATTTTTAATATAGTATCTGGGATTGGAAAATGTTGCCTGGTAGCATCATTAATCAAAACTAAAAAATGACCTAAGAGAACCCAGCAGTATCAAACACCATCTATTTCCTTGGTCCTTTCTTTTAGAAGCATGCCACTGTGAATTTGATTAACACCATTCTCTAATCTGTCTGTTCAGTTCTACCACCTGTTCTATAAATTATTACTATAATTAGTCAAGGATTAGGATTGGTTTACTTGTCTTCAGGTTAAGTCAGACCCAAGGAGAAGAGTTTTCTGGCCTAATCACACATGTGTTTCAAATAGGTAAACCCACACATTGTTAAGGACTTAGTAAGCCTTTTGACTACAATTTGTGGGTACTCTGATATGCAATAAAATTTAACTCGCAGGTAATTTTAGACTTAGCCATTTATCTTAGAACATCAAGTGCTGTCTTCAGAGATCAAATGAATTGTGACTCAATTGCTTAATCTCCTAAAAATGGAGAGTCCTCAGTCTCTGGTATGACAGTTACTCAAGCACACAATCACCCTCACTAGATTCAATTCCTTAAAGTTAGAATTCTTACCTCACCTACTACACCTATCCACACCCAACACACACACACATATTCACACAGACTCACATAGAGTGCCTAGCACAGTGCCTTAGACATAGTAAATGTTCAATATATATTTGATGAATGGGTAATTCAAACTCTTCGCCTTGCCTTTTCCTTTAGAATATGGTAGGTATTTTTATCTGAATTATCAAATTCAACCCCCTACTTAACTTTACCTTTATTGATATAACGTAAAATTCTAGAGCTCCCAGGCAGCTTCAGGATTCACTGAATCTAGGTCTTTATTTCCCAAACAAAAACACTGAAGTTATAAGAGATTAAGATAGTTGTCTAAAGTCATTCAACTAAAGAGGGACAAATATGGAAGCAGGACACAATCTGAATTCTGAACAGCTCCTTTCTACACCACAGTGTACTGCCTCCCATCAGAGCAATCTAATTATATGGTTACAAGGCATGTATAGAACATGTCCTTTCTGCTTCAAGTGGAAAAATCTGAATATGTGTCTAAGACATACATCGAATAATCTAAACCTATCAGCAAAGAAGTTCTCACTACAGATATTGATTTAAAGACAACAACCACCTTTGGCATTATCACAATACTTAATGGAGTAAGAGAATTATTTCCCAACTTGATCCATGCAGGGGTTTATCAGGCAAATTTACTATCTTACATAGATTTGAATGGGGTGCAGACAAGAGAGTAAGAAAAAGAAATACAGAACCTTGATTGAGAAATGACTTTGATAGACTCCATGTGGAAAAGAACAACCTCAAAACTTTGCATCTTTAAAGGAAAGGTCTAACAGCCTGCTAAAGTGAAATATAGGAGTGCTTATTCCCTGTGAAGCACAGAAGGACACAGTTTGTCACAGTCCACAAAAGAAAGAGTGATTTTGGGACAGTCTTACCAATGCATAATAAGGTAAACATTAAAAATGCCAATGTGTAAATAATTGATAAGCCCCCCTCTTAGCAAAAGAGAGAGAGGGAGGGAGGGAGAAGAGAGAAAGCATTTAACTGACAAAAGAGGAAAAAAAATGTATTTTCTGCTATAACTTGTAGTAATTATAAAAATCAAAGAGCAGTGTGGGAAGTCTTTAGGGCTGGGTATTGTAGACAAAGCAAATGGTCCTCTGTGGCCTTTGCATAGCTAAGCAACGATTTGGCAAGGCCTTAAGATCACTGGGTTTACTTGCTGTGGGTATTTATACTGAAACTCCTGAACTCAGGAAAGGGAAAAGGTGATGGTGACAATGAAGTCTCTAGGGGAATCAAGGAAGGACTTTACACTCCCAGAAGCTATTCTTTGTCTTGGAAATCCCTGTGAATCTGGTGGTAACAACAACCAGCTATCACTAATCTGCTGGAGGTGTTCAAAATCTTCCATGGTGTACTTATATATTTTCTGGAAATCTCTGATCCAGTGAATTCAAGACAAAGTAGCAAATGCAGGTAGCTGAACAAATATGATTATCATTATCTAAATTAGCTACATCAGAGGAAAAAACAATAGCAAAAATAGCAGCAGTAAAATAAATGAAAATTACAATAGCTAATACTTACTGAATCATAGTAGGTCCCAGTTACTGTGCTAAATGATCTCTGTGAAATATGTATTATTATTATACATCCAAATCCATGCTACTATGTTCTGCTTGATAGATATTTCTAGAGTACTTTTTGGTAATCTCTTCTAAGGTGCTTGCCATGGTCTGCCTTGATTTCTGAATTATGCGCTTATCTCTTTTACTAGATTATGAACTTCTTGGGAGCAGGTATCATAACAGCAACATAATGATGCTTTCCATTTAAGCAGGAATCAATAAATATTTGTTGGGTTGGACTGAATTAATTTAAATTGAAATATAGGTTGTAATTATCAAGTCCCTGCTCAATCTTCAGGAGTTTCTCTCAGTCACCACAATATCCATATGGTTCTATATTTAAGCCAATTTTCTCCTTTTAAATTTATTTTACCATAATGCCTAAGTTTGGCAATATTCTCATATATTTCTATTCTGCTTACAGGAGGAATGATAAGGAATCCAATGTTTTCAGGCTATGAAATGTAGTGCAGATCCCCAAAGCAAGTAATTTTCAAATGGCCAGATATAGATGTACAAGTTTGTAGATGCAATAATTATTACAAATATAACAGGTCATGGGCAAAATTAACTATAATAAAATCATAAAAATACCACTTTAACAAGCATTTTTGATGCGCTTTCTCCATTATTACTTTCAGTTCATACGTAATGTCCTAGATCAGCGCTTTTAATGGGTTCTTGCCATATAAAACATAGTTTGCTTTGGACTGGATAATTATTTTGTTGGCAGAAAAACATAATTAAAGAATCAGAAGATAACTTTCTCAGAAACGTAATTAAAGCATGCTTCATTGTTAAATATGATAGGATCACAAGTCATTCTAGTCATTTTTCATTATATCCTGCAGCAATCTTTTAAAAATATATCTATTATTTTTGGTTATGTTTTTTAGATGAAGGGATCAGTACAGGGAGTTTGGATATTGCTGACCCAAGGTCAGTAATTAGATCAGTTTGGAGCTAACACTAGCATTACAAAACTTTTATTTTGTCTATAACTACAGTCACTGGACAACTTATACCTAATGTGAAATAGCCCCCTGTAGCTAGTTATATAATCTCTGTTTCCATTTTCCACTACTTGCTACTTCTATATTTAGAAGAAAATGATATTATCTAGCAAATTATTCTTGTACTGGAAAACTTAAAATACGATTCATGATAAGAAATAATTTTACATTTAAACTCATGCACACTGTATCAGTCGGCCAAAGGTATGCTGATGTAAAATATAAGAAATTGGTTGGTTTTTATGAAGGGCATTTATTTGGGGTAGAAGCTTACAGTTACCAGGTCATAAAGTACACATTGGCACAAGATGGCTGCCGACATCTGTAAGGGTTCAGGCTTCCTATCTTCCCAGGGCTTGCCTCTCTCTGGGCTTCACTGTGCTAGTATCTCCAAAAGTCCAGGTGTAGAATATTAGGCAAACAGCTTGTTTCTCTTCCTGGGCTTGTCTCTTTCCTCACAACTAAGCTCCTCTGTGTGTTTACTTCCCAGGGCTCCAGCTCAAGACTTCAGCATCAAAACTCCAACTCTTTTCTTTTGCCATGTCTTTTATCTGTGATTTCCCACCCCTTGGTGAGGACAAGGCCCAATCAAAGCCCTAATCATAATTTAATCATGACCAGGTACAGACCAGTTTATAAACATAATTCTTCTTTTTGGAATTCATCAATAATATCAAACTGCTATACACACATGAATATATACAATGAAATAAAAGTTTTATAAAATAGTACTTACCTTTATTATGTGCAAAGCATTTTGATATTTTCTATTAATACTGTCCAATTTCATTTTTAAAAATGCTTGTCCTAACACTCTAAATTGAATTTACAACCATCAATGGGCCACAGCCTTCAGTTTTGTTTTGTTTTAAGTCCATATATAAGAAAAATGAGAACAGAACTGAACTGAGTTGTCCTTAAGTATATCCTTTTCTCTGGAAATTTCTTACATTTACAAAAATTGCCACTTCATGCTTCAGTGAAACTGTTTCAGATTTCCAGCTATGGAGAGAAATACTTTGCATGTAAATGAAGTATTGTATTTATATTTCATGTTTTGGGTGTGTGGTATCAATGTTTTTGACTCAGAACTGGAGAAGCAGGCAAACATTAGTTATAGACCAAAAAACTAGATTTTCTCCACAGAGAAAAGAATTCTCAAGATAGACAGTAAAATGGAAATGGATAATAAGGGAGCCTATGAGAGACCACTGGACAAAGATAAAAGTAATAGTTAATCTCTTTTTCCCCTGGCCCAGAAAATGGGATCATTTGACCAGGCCTTTAATTTAATTCACCACCTATCCTTACGTAGAAAAGCAAAATTCCTCTGCAGACAAGATCTGCTTGCTATTACAAAGCAAAAAATTACAAACAACAAAATTACTTAAAAGACAGATAATAAAGAATACTTTGCTCTCTTAAAATGTGTTCCTATAAGTTCAGGGACATTCATTTAAAATAATTTAATAATTGTCTTTCACTAACATCATCCATAATAAAATTTATTGTAGTAATATTTGCTGTATTAAAATTTATCAGTTATGTGTACCTAACTCTTATAATAATCAATAAATATTGTGTGAGTTAATGAAAGAAAATCTTAAAAATCTGAAGATTTGCAAATGTTCTTAGAATATTGCATAGAACCTTCGTATAAAATAGTTACATTTCAAAAGCTGTTAAGGACAGTTTCCCTAAATGCATCTGTTTATTAGTTCATTCAGATTATTATTAAATTATTCAGACAATTTATTTTTGTCTCTACATCATTCAGCTCCCAATCACCAGATGTAACACATTCTGGAAAGCCAATATTTATCTCACTGTTCTGCCTCAAATTCCCAGAGCCTTCAGGTTCATATCCAAAGACCTAACTTTGACAACAAAGATCTCTGTAACCTGGACCCAGCCAACCGACCCCATAATTCTTCTCTATCCACTCCTGACACTGTGGACAGATTTGTCCCTTTGAACACAGATGTATGTGCCTTTCTGCCTTTGATAATGTTCATCTTTCTTTCAAGAAAGGATTTCTATCACCTCAGCTCATGTTAATATCCTACCCTGTATTTAAGGTGCAATTTATGTCCTACCCAAACTCCTTCCGCCCTCTCCTAGGAGTAAAAATGGGGTTCATATTTGCATTAGATCTCCATTTCTGCATAACAACATAATAGCTTAAAACAACAATAAACATTGTTTCTGTGAGTTAGGATATGGGAGGGGTTTTCTGAAGAGTTCTGGCTCAGTCTCTCATGAGGTTGTAGTCAGATGTTAATGGGGAAGTCATCCAGTCATCTGAAGTATTGACTGAGGCTGGTAGATCCACTTCCAAAGTGGCCCATTCACATGCTGGCAAGTTGGTGTTGGCTTTTGGCAGGCATTCTCAATTACCCTCCACCAAATTGGGAGCTACAATGCCTTTCATGACATAGCCTCAGAAATCAGGCGCCATCACTTCTGCAGTATTCTGTTGGTCAAGTCCTGACTCAGTGTGGATAGATTCTACACAGGGCAGGAATATCAGGAAGTAAGGAACATCAGGATCCATCTGGGAGGCTGGATACCACAGAATTAATGGTAATAAACAGTATGTTTAGGGCTATGCCTTCCTATTTGGAACCCCTAGATTCCATCTAATATCCCCAAATATTTTCTGAAAGTATCTTACATGGATTCAAGTGCAAAGTCCTTTCAGATATCATGCAATTATTTCCATTTTCTTCTCTGTTGTTCCCTCCCTAGCTTCCAGTGTTTAAGTCTGCTACTCAGGCTTTGGCTTATACAGTACAATGAAGGCCCCTTTCTTTTTTATTTGGCACAAATCCTTACAATGATTACTAATTATGCACCATGTAGGTACTCTGCTATGCCAGATCTCTATGCTGGGCCAAATGTGACATGGTTCCCAAAGCCATTGACACCTTGGTGGCCACCCATGTGCTGGATACCTTCAAGGTGGCAGCAATACTGTGCTATATATTCTCTAAGTAGTTGGGGGTGAATTTCCAATCAGCCTTTGTGTCACACCATTACATGGGTATAGAGCTCCCAGTGATTTCAGACCTTTGGGTGAAAGAACTCTTCAAGACTGTCCTGGTTCTTAGCATTTGACTTGAGTCATTGGAGCTGAAGGCTGATCTGAGTGATAGACACCATTTTATATTTTTAAAAAGTCTTCCTCTTCCCTCTAGTATCTCTGAACATTTTGGGCACAGCTATGTACCGATTCCATACTACTCAGTAATAGTTCTTTCCCAGGGGCTTGTTTTTTCATAAAAATATCTCCCTGATAGATCCTTACAACCAAAGTTCTAAAGTACATTCAATTTGTGCCCTACTGGAACTCCTGCTATACTCCTAGTAATATCCCACAAAGGTTGCTACCCCCAAAAAAGCTAGACTTACATGGCACACCAAGTAGAACTAAGCTCTAAATTATTAAGTGTTGGTTTTTCCTCCTCTTACATGTCACTAAAAAAAATGGTATCAACAAAGCAGTAACAAAATGGTTGATAGTTCTAATTCACAATTCCATATATTTATTGCACAGGTCCTTAGGGAAAGGGTTGATTATCACCTTCTAGTTTGGGTGGCCCTCAAAGTTATCACCAGGACAGTTCTTGAAATGCTGGACCATTTGGTGTGGTTCCAATGCTCCCACCCTTGGGTACTGTCCATCTTAGTGCTAAAAATGGTCTCTTATTTCTCTTCTTCTATTAGTTGTCTTAATTCTGAGAATCTAGGGTGCTACCCTTTTTTTTCCTGCAATGTGAACTGCTATTAAAATATTTCGTCATGGCAACCATCTGCTTACAGAGCACCTCATCTCATCTCCTGTTTCTATATCTAACTGCAATCCAAAAGCAGAACCTCCCTGCATTCTGATATATCTTAGGAAATTTAATCTGTATGGTCATGTGGCTTTTGAGGGTTTAAAACACCTATTTACACATCATCATCACTTGTCTCACCAGAGTTGTAAGGCATCCTCTGCCCTGATAACACATATCTTATTCTCTGTGGGTTCCACAGGCTTTAATCAACACAGTTCTCTTTCCACATCTCATTCCTACCCTCTTTTAAAACACCTTCTCAGAGAGTTGATGTTAAGGCAAAAGGCTCTTTCTCTAAAGGCTCACAGAGACCTTCTAGAGAACATCATTGTTTTTCCCCTAGAGCCCAAGCAGCCTTCCCTGCTACCTGCAACAGTACTTTTGACCCAGTTTTCTAATGCTATACCCAGGTCTGCAGCTGTATGAATAATCTCTGGTAGTACACTATAGGATCTCCATGTCTCTGCCTTTACCCACAAGTCAGTCAATCTAATCACTGGGTAGTAATTAGTCCATTGCTACAAATGAATGCTTTATTGGGATCGTTGGTTACCCAGTTATGCTATGCCACACACACACACACAAAATTAACTCAAAAGTCATAATAGCAATATAATCTTATTTCCCTAATTTGGCTTCCACTCACTATTGTGGAACTCCCAGCCTTCCTTCACCTGTGTGCTCATTAACAGAGACATTTTGGCTCTTATGTTGACAGGCTCTTCTTTCCTGCTCTTGCTCTGACCTGTTACTTGTTGCCCAGATGGCTTATGTCTGTGAAACTTCCTCTGGACCTCTCTCCATTAGCAAGGAAAGCAGTGGTGTGGTGCTCCCCAATCAACCAAGGAGACCCTTCTTCCCCATGATGGATCACACCCTAGGAACCCAAAGCAGTAGGACTTTAGTGAGTATATCATCTCCCAAAAATGGTGGTGAAACTTTTCTACAAGTATTTTGTTTTATTTCTCTCAAAACGTCCTTCTCAGCACTCCTGTTTGATCAGATGAGGAAGCCCATCCAAATGGAGCATCATGCTGCGTTAATTTCATCTCTGACACTAGCAATTGACTAATGGAACAAGTCTACTTAAGCCTGTGTTCTTTACCAGGAGGCTATTAACTTTCCCATGCAAAGATATTCTTAGCAGATGTACCTTATCAGTGTCATAGGTCTACCCAGTCTTTTCAATACTTACGGTATAAAGAGCTTTGCTTCAAGCTCAAATCCTCCCTCCCCATCTTCTGCCTTTTACTGACTTCCATGAAGTTCTCAAAATCCAACACTTAGTTTGAAGTACAGGCATGAATTGTTTTCCATTTTTTAATGAGAGCATAATATACTCAAGCTGATGTATTAGTAATTTATTGCTAAGCAACAAATTATCCCAAAACTTTGTGACTGAAAAACAATAAACATGTATTATCTTACAGTTTCTGTGAGTCAGAAAGCATTTGGAAATGCTTCAGCTGGATGGTTCTTAGGGTCTCTCAAGAGACTGCAATCAATTGGTTGGCCAGGGCTGCGGTCATGTCAAAGGTCAACTGGCAGAGGATTTGCTTCCAAGCTCACTCAAACCACCTTTGGCTGGGTTCAAGTTCTTGACTGTTGGCTGAAAAGATCCATTCCTCACCACCCACTGGGTTTCTCCACACTGTTGATCACAGTATGGCTGCTGACTTCCCTCAGAGTGAGGACTCCAAGAAACAGAGGAAGAAAAAGGCAGAGAATGAGAGATGCGCATTCAGAATTCCTGTGTCTGGTTATGTGGATTTTTGTATGTGTGATGGTTTCTCCATTGCCTTTTGACAATACCTCAGGATAAAACTATTTCACGTTTATTAGGAAATTTTAACAAATGTTGGCTAAAGTAGAACTCAAGAAATGGCACATGATAACTGCAAATATTAATTTATTACCATAACACTGAGTAGTAAAATATGCCCAAATATGCCCAAAGTAATTAGCTGTTTAAAATCACAAGTTTACAAAACAGCCTGTGATTAAACTGTAAACTGCTTATTAAGCTTGGCAGTGGCAAAATAGCTCTGTTACAACTGAACTGTTTTTACAAAAGATTTCTGCCAAAAATCAGGATTTTCCCTGAATTGATTTTTAAAATTATTTGAACAAAGCCATCCCACAAACAAGGCCACTGACTCCATGTTTTATTATGATATGCTGAATAATGGTCCTCCAAAGATGTCCACATCCAAGCCCCAGAACTTATGACGGTTATCTTATTTGACAAAACATACTTTGCAGATGGGATTAAGTTTAGGATCTTGAAATGGGGAGCTGATCCTGGTTTATCAGGGTTAGCCTAACAGTGAATCACAAGGGTCTGAAGCAGAGTCCTGTTTCTGTGATATCATTTGCAGAGGGACCAAGAAAGATTGGAAATCCTATGTTGTTGGCTTTGGAGAAGGAAGAAAGGGTCCACCAGTTAAGGAATGCAGGCAATCTCTAGAAGAAAGAAGTCAAGGAAGCAGACACTCCTATAGAGCCTCAAGAAGGAACCACCCCTGCTTTAGTCTAGTGAAACTGATTGCATACTTCTGTCCTCCTGAAAAGTAGGAGAATAAAACTGTGTTGAGAAACTAATATATATTTTTAAAAGAAATAGTGATGGGTCTTAGTTTCTCTTAGAAGTTTTTTGTGATGGGCATCTTGAAGCTTTTTCAATAGACATGTAGCCCAGCTCTCAAAATTCCAGAGAGAGACAAAAATTCCACATGATGAAAAGTCTAGAACTGAGACAGTTCCTCCTCAAGAATGTCTGTTCCTCCTCTGGGTAGAAGTAAGAATGGGAGGAGAGTCCAAGCTTTCAACTGTGATATAGCTTCTCTGCCAAGGTACAGAAAATGCAGGAGCCCTGCTGCAGCCAACCACAGCAGACTGAGTGAGGATTCAGAAGCACAAGCCCCATCATAAATAGCCTTAGCAACCGATGAATTTTAGCTCTGTACCCTGAGAATTAGGACTGTCCTCTCTTCTCTACAAATAGGATTAAATAAAGGAGTATAAAGCATGCCTGAGTCTCCCAAAACCTAGGTTACACACTCCAAATCCTCCCTCAACTTTTCATTACATGCCAAACTGACCATGAAATGAAAGTCCCAACTAGGTTCCTAGGACTGATGCTAGAGAAAGTGACTTGGCATACAAAAGTACTTATGCCACAAAATATATATACCTTTCTCCATATAATGTATACCTCTCTATATAATCTCATAAGAATCAGAACTCATTTGTGAGGCAAAGTTTAAACATATTTTAGCCACTATGGCCTTAAGTATTCCTATTTAGATCAAGGCATTTTAGTGTGGCATTTAGTGATCCACTAATACATGGAAGACGAATGATGGGGAGATCCTCTTCCTACAAAAGAAGAGAGGTCTCCAAAGGGATCTCAGGGGAATGCAGCTGTCAGAGGGTAATGGTGGGAGGCAGAGGGCATTTTCAGTGCACACCTGAGTTTTAATGGATTGGCTCTGTGAGCCCAGTTTAGGAAGGGGCCCATTAGATGAAAAACAGTTTAGAAGCTAAAAGTAGAGAGGTGCACACTAACCTCCTGCCTCTTCTAGCTAACACCTCAGAGAGGATTTGTGCCAGGCAAAGCTGTTGTGCCATGAACACCACCAAGCACACTGCAAGAAAACTCATTTATTTTCAACAAGGATCTGGTGGAGCCTCATCGTATGTCCCACAGCACTCTATCCCTTAGACTCCTGGAGGAGGAGGGCAAAGCCCCCAGTGGCCACACAGAATGTCTACCCTCATAGACTCAAACCATAAGCTCAGGCCTTGGCTGATGACAGCACCCACCTTTAGAAGAACCCAAGCCCACAGAACTGCCCTCCTGAAGCTATACTCCAGGGACATGAAACATGTCCATGATGTGTTTTCAACATTTTCTGTGGTCTTTAACTTCTCCTCACTGGAGATTCATTACATCATCCAGATGCTACTTGGCTTCTCTGTTCCTTGCCATCAGCACTGCCTGCAACCCTGAAGGGATGCCATCCCCATTCTTTTCTTTGCCCAGTCCACCCCACAGCAAGTATAGTGACTACTAGAAGGTTGGCTCAGAAATTTCACCTGCATCTGGAGGACAGACCTAATGATGATACAGGCCTTTATTTCAACCTGAATCAAAGGCTATGGCCATCTTCCAACACATGGCTCTTCACTCTGCAGACACATATGAAAGGGGCCCTTCTAAGTACAACTTCTTGTGCAACTGCATGGGTTGCACACCCTTGAAGCTAGCCCTGATTGTGGAGAACTATTTTCCAGTTCCCATTCACCAGGTTTTACCAGTAACTCACCCTAACATGTCAGGATGCTCTCCTCAACATTCTAAGGGAAGCCCTATCCTGCTCCAACTGGGAAAGAGAGCCTGTACATTGTGGGACTGGAATCTGGAGTCTCTTATTCCTCTGAGGCTGATGCACCACTGTTACAACTGGGCCCTTCCATGAAAGAAAGAAAGAAAGGAAGGAAGGAAGAAAGGAAGGAAGGAAGGAAGGAAGGGAGGAAGGAAGTAAGGAGGGAAGGAGGGAGGGTGGGAGGGGTGGAGGGAAGGGAGGGAGGGAGGAAAAAGGAAGGTAGGAAGACAGGAGGGCACGAAAGAAGACAGGAAGGAAAGAAGATTCCCTTCTGGGAAAAGTTTCCTGCAGCTTCCTGTTTACTCCCAGCTTTCCTGTGCTTGTTCTAGTTTTTGCAGTTCTCACTATCCTGGTTTCATAACCCAGCTTTGATAGATGATTCTGTCACCTTCTATATGGCAGCCATTCAGAACCCCCTTCTAATATCTCAGACTTTAGTTTCCAGCAACAAGTTTTAGTGTGCTGGCTCCTCAGGTTTTCTTATACCACATCCCAAGTGAGAAATTTTTCTGATTCGTACCTCAGATCCTGTAATTTCATTTATCAGATTAGCCCCCTTTCCTTTATTAGCATTAAAAATATATAATATGAAAGTACTATCTGTAGCCTTGACCTAGTATTTACTTTCTAAGTATTCAGTAAGAAACCATTACCGCCCTTTTTCTTTACTTGTTTATTGTCTTTTGTAAAATTCTCTTTTCTTAACTGAAATGACATGATACCTTCTTGTCTTCTTCAATCCTCACTGCAATGCCTTATCCGTCCTCACTAATGGTCCCCCTTCTCCTGTATCTCCTTCACTTCTCCATGTCACAACCACCATGTCTCCATGTCACAACCACCATCTTATTTTGCTTCACCATAAATACTGGGATGGTGAAGCATTCATTTCCAAATTCTCTTCTCTTTTCTATGAACTTTTCTTCAAGATGTTGCATTATATCTCAAGTCTTTAAATCGGTGGCCTCTGACTTTTTATCTACATCCCTGACTTTATCCAAAATTCCAGACTTTACTTCACACTTCACCACCTTCTTGATATCTCTTTTTGGTTATCAAATTGGCACATATTGATACATCCCCCTAGTCTAAAGAAGATTTTAGTTCCCTCGTACTTCCCCATCTCTGTAAGGAACACTACCCACCAATTTCTCAAGACATAAAAATAAAAAGATTTTGTTTATTCTGATCTCTTCCTTTTCTATTTAATCCATTCCATCAGGAAGACCTGTCAGCTCTACCTCCAAATATATCTTTCATCAGTGCACTTTTCTCCATAGTATCTGCCATCTCCCTTGTCTGAGTCCCCATCAACCCTTTCCTGGATTATGGCAATAGCCTCCTAAACCATCTCCCTTCTTCTATATTCCATTTTCATATAGGAATCAGAGTGATCTCTTTAAAAAATAAATCCTTTCATATAATTGTCTAGCTTAAAACTCTTCAATGGCCTCCCACTGCATTTATTTTTTTTTAAGATTTATTTCTTCCCCCCATTGTCTGCTCTCTGTGTCCATTTGCTGGGTGTTCTTTGTCCGCTTCTGCGCTTCGGTTGTTGTCAGTGGCACAGGAATCTGTGTTTCTTTTTGTTGCATCATCTTGTGTGTCAGCTCTCCGTGTGCAGTGCCATTCTTGGGCAGGCTGCAGTTTCTTTCACGCTGGATGGCTCGCCTTTCAGGATGCACTCCTTGTGCGTGGGGCTCCCCTACGTGGGGGACACCCCTGCGTGGCATGGCACTCCTTGCACGCATCAGCACTGCACATGGGCCAGCTGTACACGGGTCAAGGAGGCCTGGGGTTTGAACCGCAGACCTCCCATGTGGTAGACGGACACCCTATCCACTGGGCTAAGTCCACTTCCCCCATTGCATTCAGAATGAAAGCCAAACACTTTACAATTCTTGCACCTCCATCTCCCACCTCACATTTTACCCTCTCTCCTTCATTCAGTTTGCTTAACAATACTGCACTTCTTTCTTTTCTCATCCATATTGCACGGCCTTTGAATTTGCTTTTTCACATTACTCTCTGTTTTCCTCAGAACTTCACTTAGATGAAAGCTCATTATCACCTCAGAAAAGCATTTGCTGACCACTCTATCACATGTTGCTTATCTTACCATCTGAATTCTTGATCCAATTCTCCTTCTATCTTTTATAATGTTTTGTTATCTAAAATATCTTTATTTGTTGTTTATTTAGGTTTTTTTTATGACTGAGATCTTTTCTCCCTAGTTCACCAATATGTTGTGACCATCTAGGAGTGTTGGCAATATTATGTACTCAAAAAATATTTGCTGAATAAACAAGTCCACAAAGTAATGAGGGATAATACGATCTCATAATGCATGGGTCAGTGAACCACAGCACATAGACCAAATCTGGCCCATCTCTTGTTTTTGTAGATAGAATTTTATTGGAATACAACCATGACCAACTCATTTTTGAATTGTCTATGGTAGTTTTTTGCTACAGCAATAGAGTTGAGTAGTTGCAACAGAGAACATATAGCTTGCACAGAAAACATATTTACTATTTGGTCTTTTACAGAAAAAGTATGCTAACCCCTGTAACAATATATGCCATGTGAAGTTGTCATTCAAGTTATTTAACCTAAAAGTAATGAGGTAACAAAATCTAAGTGCCGTCTTGGAGGTGCATGGAGACTACTTGAGATAAAATTCAGCTAAGCAAAATGTGACTCAATAAAGACTCCAGAATTGGTGAATGTAAGGTAAAAATTTATGTGGGGAGAATTGCATTGAATCTATTTAAATATAGAACCAAGACTAAAATCTGTAGCAATTTAGTAACTGAACAAAAAATTCAGTAAGAGCAATAAACCTTGATAATATAACCAACAATAATCAGAAGTTATGGAGAGAGAAATGGATTAAATGTAAGAATGGTTTTTTTTAATTTATTTTTTTATTGACTTTGTAATAATATTACATTAAAAAAATATATATATATATGAGGTCCCATTCAACCCCACCACCCCCACCCCACCTCTACCCCCCCCCCCCCCCCAGCAACACTCATTTCCATCATCATGACACATCCATTGCATTTGGTAAGTACATCTTTGGGCACCTCTGCACCTCATGGTCAATGGTCCACATCATGGCCCATACTCTCCCCCATTCCATCCAGTGGGCCCTGTGAGGATTTACAATGTCCGGTGATTGCCCCTGAAGCACCATCCAGGGCAGCTCCATGTCCCAAAGACGCCTCCACCTCTCATCTCTTCCTGCCTTTCCCCATACCCATCAGCCACCATGTCCACTTTTCCCAATCCAATGCCACCTTTTCTATGTGGACATTGGATTGGTTGTGTCCATTGCACCTCTATGTCAAGAGGAGGCTCAGAATCCACATGGATGCTGGATGCAATCCTCCCACTTTCAGTTGTAATCACTCTAGCCTCCATGGTGTGGTGGTTGTCCTTCTTCAACTCCATCTTAGCTGAGTGTGGTGAGTCCAATGAATCAGATTGTAGGTGCTGGAGTCTGTTGAGGCTCAGGACCTGGCTATCACATTGTCAGTCCAGAGATTCAAATCCCCTAAATATATCTTAAACCCCAACATTAACTGCACCTCCAGCACATTAGCATGAAAGTCTTATGAAGAGAGATCCCATCTGAGTCCAGATTCATCACACATAAACACCATTTCCAAAGAGGGGCCATCTGACCTGGTAGTTAACCCCATCGGCCATGACCATAACTCCCATGGGTCTCTTTAGCCCTCAAAGGAACCAATACCTGGGGGTTGTATCTGCTTTATCTGTCTCTCAGACTCTGCTCAGTTGTGCATAAGGGCAATCCTTCTGCCAGCCTCCAGACTCTTTTTTAGAGACTCGTAGCCATATAAACTCATTTCTCCTTTCCATTTCCCCCTTACATTAGGTCAAACAGCATTTTAAAGTCATGTTATTTTATGTAGACAGGGATAGTCTGCTGATCCGCATTGAACCTTCTGTATAAGGTCATTTTCCAGTTGCATCATCAGTTGGTAGTTGATAGTGGTCCCTCGGTGCCAGGGAGGCTCATCCCCGGGTGTCATGTCCCACGCTGGGGGGAAGGCATTGCATTTACATGCTGAGTTTGGCTTCGAGACTGGCCACATTTGAGTAACATGAAGGCTGACAGGAGGAAATTCCCAGGCACAATGCAGCTCTAGGCCTTGTTCTTATTTTAGGCTTATCAGCTCACAAGCATAGTCATTAGCGTCAGGGGCTCACTGTTGAACCCTCACTCCCTCCCGGTCCCCGCCGCTGCACCTGGGAGACTGTCGCTGCTCCCTTAGGGACCACGACAGAGCACCACTGGCCAGGAACCCAGGACCCCCCGTTGTGGTTTTTAATTGTTGCCACTATGAGTATATCCAAACATTACCATGCACCCTGGACATATGTTCTGTACAGCTCCCTGTCAGCCATATATCACCTGTCAATGGTATCCTATACCAGTATCCCTCCATTGCCATTGTTGAACCACTCTGTGATCCAGAACTCCCTGAAATTTGAAGCCCAAAATAATGTCAGGGTTCCTTACTAGGAAATGGCATATAGCGATGGGTTTAAAGGTTAGATAAAGAATACGTGTTGACTTGGAAAAAATTCTACATCCTATCTTTTTTTTTTTTTCCCCTAATTATTGATCTTCTCTTCACAGGAGTCCTAGACCACAGCAATGCATATATATAATATACAGCACTCCCATACATCCACCACAAAACCTTTTCCCTTCCACAGCGATACTCTTACACCCTATTCACATCATATTTACTTAACGTGATGTACAGAGTCTGAGACAATAGCTTTCTAACAAGGTGACATCTGTGCTTACATTGTGGTGCATACTTTAGGATACACAGTTTTTTACATTCTTAGTTATCCTTTGTTTTACATTATGGTTTACATTATCAGTCTGTCATCTCCTATATGTTATGGTGTAATATTACATGTTTTATATCCATCCTTGTGTACTCTCACAAAACTCCTCTCTTACCCCCCATTTACCTTGGTTCCACACATTTAACGTCCAAACACATGTGATAACATGGATGAATCTTGAGAACCTTATGTTGAGTGAAGCAACCCAGACATTGAAGGACAAATACTACATGACCTCAATGATATGAAATAACCAAGCTGCCCTAGATAGCAAGAGACTGAACGATAGGCTTACAGGAAATCGGAGGGTGGAGGAAGGATATGAGCCAATGTCTGCAGGGGTGGAATTTAAGACGAGATGGTGGTAAGTATGAACACAAAGAAGAGATAAAAGGGGGGCAAGGGGTTGCCTTTGGTTGGGGCTTTTGCGGGTTTGAGGGTGGCTGGGGAGGGGCGGATGGGTAACATTGACCAAAAGTGGGGGGAGGGAGGGACCCACAGGAGAGGGTCAGGTGTTGGTGGAGAGTAAAATGCCGAGAAAATCATATCAAAATATAATAAAGAGGGTTACCTGTTTAGAATGCTCGGAGGGGAGGGTCTGATGCAGGACAGTCTCCTGGGGAATGTCTAAATGCTCATTCTGCCAGAGTGGGTGACACCATGGGGTAGAAACCCAAGTAGTGAGAGTGGGGGTGGACCCACATCCTGGGGAGGACTAATGCCATCAAATAGAGGGAACTGTATCCCTCGAGAGAAAGGGTGGCTCCCAGGGCATTGGGGCAGTTGAGCAAGTTAGGCCCTGAACACTATTCCATCTATCTCTGGAAGTGGCTCCTCGGGAAACGGAGGTTGGCTGTCACTGTGGGCACCAAGGTGGAAGGGAAAATGTAAGAATATTAATCTCCACAATAACCATGGACAGGTTGACAAGGGGCCAAGAAAATTCAATTGGGAAAAAAAGAATAGTCATTTCAGCAAATGTTGCTGGGACAACTGAATATTCATATGTAAAAGAATGAAATGAGACCTCTACCTCACCTCATATACCAAAAATTAACTCAAAATGTATCAAAGGCACAAATAGAAGAGCTAAAGTCTATAGAACTTTCAGAAAAACACATAAATGAAAATCTATATGACCTTGTGTTAGGTGATGATTTCTTAGATATAACACCAAAACACAACCAAAGGAAAAAAACAAACAGATATACTAGCCTTCAAAATTAAAACAATAATGTTTATGTTTTAAAGGACACCATCTAGAAAGTGAAAAGACAGCCCATAGAACGGGAGAAAACATTTGTAAATTATGTGTATGCTAAAGGTCTAGTTTCTAGAATATATCATCTCAACAATAAAAAAGACAACCTAATTGAAAAATGGACAAAGGATTTGAATAGACATTTCCTCAGAGCTACACAAATGGTCAGTTAGCACAATGTTCCACATCATCAGTGAACACCAGACTACAGTGAGATACCACATTTGCAGGATGGCTATAATAAAAAAGACAGACATTACAAAGGCTTGGTGAGGATGTGGAGAAACTGGAACCTTTATGCATTGTTGGTGGGAATGTAAAATGTTGCAGCTGCTGTGGAAAGCAGTTTAATGTTCCTCAAAAAATTAAACATATTTACTATATGACCCAGCAGGTCTATCCCTAAGAATATAGGTAAGAGAATTGAAAACACACATTCACATAAAAATGTATAAACAAATGTTCACAGAAGTATTATTCATAATACCCCAAAAGTGGAAACAACCTAAATGTCTATCAAGTGATGAATGGAAAAGCAAAATGTGGTATATCCATGCAATGGAATATTATTCTGCCAAATAAGGGAATGGAATCCTGATACATAATAAAATTTGTAAACATTATGACAAATGAAATAAGTCAGACACAAGAAGCATATTTTATGATTCCATTTAATTTGTCCAGCCACATACCTCTACCCCAGACATTCCTGTCTCTGATCTTCCAGACTATTCCTTCCAGACTCCTGACTAGCCAGCCAGGCCATTAGTCACTACTCAGGAATCTCCACTTTAGACCTTTTCTTCTTCTACATAAAGATGATGACTGACAAATCACTAATGATTCCCCCTTTTAGAAATATATTACTTCTCGAATGTCTTTCAAGGCAATTCCTGAAATTGAAATGGTAATATAATTGCTATCCATTTTAAAAATGGATAGCAATTATCTATTATATATTATCATTATATATGGTATTACCATTGTATATGGTAATATATAATTATATATAGCATTCATTCAGGTTAGGTATATATATATAATTATATATGGTAATATATAATATATAATTATCCATTATATATGACCATTAATTTCAATTTCAGGAATTGTCTTGAAAGACATTCAAGAGGTAATATATTTCTAAAAGGTGGAACCACTAATGATTTGTCGGTCATCAACTTTATGTAGAAGGAGAAAAGGTCTAAAATGGAGATTCCCAAGCAATGACTAATGGCCTGGCTGGCTAGTCAGGAGTCTGGAAGGAATGGTCTGGAAGATCAGAGAAAGGAATGTTTGGGGCAGAGGTATGTGGCTGGACAAATTAAAGTGAGCACAATGTGTGAAGATTTTTGTATTGTACTTTAATATCCATCAGGACACACACACTCCTAAAGAGGCATTGGCAAGAAAGAGAAGAAAATAATATGCTCAATTGAAACTAGCTAGCTTTTGCCATTGGTCACCCATACTTGGCTGCATGATTGGGGTGGCACTGGTAAGCATCCCTACTTGGATGCTTACATATCAAGGCCTATACAGCTAATGTTACCTCTGAATGCATAATAGAGCAATAGAGAACACCTCTAAGGAGCCAGGATGACACTATTCTTCAAGGATACCAGCCAGCTGGTAATGAGCTTACTCCTACATACCAAGACATCCCAACTATAAACCAAACTCAGGCTTTTCCCACTACCTTCAAATGGTCATATGGAACCCCCTCTCCTCGTTTTGTCACAAGTGTGTGTTGGAGATAAGAACAGTTACAATTGTAGTGAGTTAAATGAGGTTCTTTAGACTACCTGCTCATGAAGCTTACTTGTCTCCTCTGATCCTGCTCAGATTTTATTTCAGATGTATAATTTTCATCTTACAGTGGATTGCTTCTGAGCCTGACTTTATTTGATGGATCTGAGGGAACCCAAATCATACATGCTGCCCCATGGCAAAGCATTCTGCCTCTGTCTGGGCCCAGAAATGTGTCAAGAACTGTTTCTGAAAAGGCTTATAACTCTTTTCTTCAGATAGTATAATGCTGAATCTTGTAGTGTTTATCACCCTGGAGCTCATATATTTTACCAAAGCCTCCACAGTCACCTCCTGCTTATCCAGTCTAATTAGCATGATGTCATCAATATAATGGATTGATGTGACATTCTGAGGAAATGTCCAGGGAGCCCATATCTCTTTGGACTATCTTGTTTCAGACAATATAAGATATAGGCATAGCCCTGGGGCAAAACTGTAAAGGAATATTGTCCATCACACATAACTGTGAACAGTTTCTTATCCTCTTTTCTAATTGAAATAGAAAAGACGGTATTCCTCCAAATCAATGGCTGCATTTCATGAATCTAAGACCTTATCAATCTGTTTCATCAATACTGCCACATTCTGAATAGCAGATGTAAATAGAGGATTATTTGGTTGAACTAGTGGTAGCCCACAACAAGTTCGACCAAATAATACCATTTAATTTGACTGTCAGTTCCTTGAAGAAACTGAATGAATGCTAGAAAATTAAATGGTAATGTGATAGAAACCACAGTCCCTGCAGCCTGTAAAGTTTAATGGAAGCACTAATCTCCACCATTGCCCCAGGCTGTAGTACTGAGTTTAGTTAATATCTTGGCCAGGGGAGAAGGCTGGACAGGGATCTCCTTTTCACTGTAACTCTTACTCTACAGGCCAAGGACTCAGTATGGGGATTACTCCATATTCCAAGAATGTCAACCCCAGTGTATACTCAGAGACAGGGGAAGTAATAACTAGGCAATTCCATCCATGGGCCCAATGGAGCCACTGTAAGCTTGACTTTAGGCAGGACTTCAATTATTACTTGGATCTTGTTATGTCCCCACTCTAGCAAAGGGAACATAATGAGCTTTGAGTCTCATAGCATCCAAACTCAATTTCTTTGTCCAACAGTTCTCAAAATGTTTATGTATTTCCCTTTTCTCAGTGTAAAGGCACTCATATAAGTGACTATGGGCCCTTTGGGAGATGGACTGGGGGAGTCATTACAGTATATACTTGCAGTGGTGCTACAGGTCTTTCCTTCTAGGGATCCAGTCACCTTTCTATCAGTAGATTCTGGATTTAAATATTGGCAGAGCAAGGGATTGTGGCTGTTTATTAAAGTGGCTGCCCTAAACCTCCTGCTTTTCCATTCTTACCATCTTCTGGTTGTTGATATTAAACAATCCTTATTGACTGTCAGTCTAATTTGCTGCTATGGACACCACCTTCTATTAACCATCTTCACAAATCCCTTTGACCTTTTTGGTTGTTACGATAATTGTAGCCTTGTGGTTTCTGGCTACATGTAATATCCCCTGAGCCTCTATTACTTTAGTGCCTCATCATCCACGTGAAAATCAATGAACCCAGGTTTGCAACTCCTACTGTTAGACCTGGTCTGCAGAGAAAAGCAACCACTGAACTTCTCATGAACCTGGTGCCCTTATCACCAGCACATTCCTAATAGCCTTAGTGATTGTTATGTTCATTGGACCTTTTTATGGGACATAATCTTCTGGTAGGTCTTCTGGACTTACATAATATTCCAACATGTCCACCTCCCTAAGGCTCTATATTTCTTTCCCTACCTTATGCCAGGACAATTAAGAATTTCTGCTTCACTCCATATGGGCCATTGCTATTTCCACACTTCTAAGAGCTACCCCAATGGTGAGTTTACCTCATTCCCAGAAGTCCTGGCAAGGCATTAAATCACATGTCCCCAAAAAGTGCCTCTAAGTAAATTCATTTTTGGGTATACTGAGTTATTTTCTGCCCCCTTGATCAAACAACCTCAAAGTCCAATCCCAGGGTTTCTCTGCTAGCTCTTGTAGAGCTCTAGACTCTGTAACTCTCTCAAATATGCCAGATAATCTTGCCTCTTTTTTGGTGTGTGCTTTCTTTCCTTTAATAGGAGTCCCAGCACATCCATAGCTTGGACATGATGAGTTAAACCTCGTTATCAGATTGGTATCAGGATAGGACATGGGGAAATTCCTATAGGGGACATGTGTTGCATTGCAGGGAGAAACATTCTGCAATGTCTTCCTACAGAATCCTGTCAAGGTGGGATACGTCATCTCTGAGTGCTCTGGGCATTTAGGAAGGTCTGCAGAACCCATACCCTCAGGGCTATCTATCCAAGTAACCCCAACCCACGTTTCAGGTTCCCAAGTTTTCTCAACGACTCTCCTGACCTTGGCATAACTGACCTGCTTTGATTGAGCATTTAAACTTCTCTGAAGCTCTGTGACTATTAAATCCCATATCTGCTGTTCACCACTCACAGCTCTTCCTCTGTAGAAGAAAAGGAGCTTTTTGTAAACTACCAGCATATTTAACTGTTTCTTAACCACCCTCAGTTTCTCTTTATCTTTTTGCAGAGAGTTGGCACAATCTAGTCATAAACAGACAATTCCATTGTCCTTACAAAAGTTTCTACCCATCTATCATTCATATGCCTGAATCATCTTACCAATAAGTTTATTCCTCTTCACCAATTAGACTGCCACTTGCTAGAGACTATCCATGCTACACCTTCCACTTGGGGGAAAGTTCACTTTGTCATCCAGCCAGAGGATGAGCCATTTTCAAAACTCATTTTTCTGCCTTATTTTTTGAATCAATCCCTATACCAATGTGTAGGTTCGCAATAAGAAGTATCAAGAAGGGGTTAGACATTCAACAGATTTATTGAGGTAGCTCTTCAAAAGAAAAAGTGTCAGTACAAGTACATAAAAATAGTCTTCAAACCACAACATAGGTCTGACATTTGTGAAAGGAGAGGGTGAAAAAAGGATTGGTTAAGATGAGACTAACAGTGCAGATCTAAGAAAGCTGTGGCCAAGCCAATGGGCAGTCCCCAAGCAAATGTTGCTCGTAGAAGAATCTCACATCAAATATGTTTGGCCGGGTTCTAGTACCCCTATCATGTTCCATAATTGACTTTAGGCAGCTTAGAGTAAGCATTGCCCATGATAAAACATTTAAAGGTGCAACATTTGAGGCTGTCACCTATGGTCCCTGCATTGTCTTCATTGAAGGAGAATAGAGTATCTCACTTCCAAGATTGCCATGGTTTGGGTATTAAAACTTGACTAAAGAAAAGAATGAAGCTAGGAAACTGCTATTCTCTTACCAAACTCATACCCTTTGTCTCCCTCTCCTGGGCACATTTCCCTTCCTCCTTGCAGTTATTGGGGCCATGCTCTAGTTGACAGAATGTGTTCCATTTGCATACTTAGCTCCTCAAATCCCCCACCTGCAGTCCTCCATTCTCTTTCTACTTCTGAGGTAAACTTGAAGGCCATACATTGGAGAAGCACCATAAGATGGACAGAGAGGTTAGACCTAAGAATCACCATGTTGAGTAGAGACACCAGACTGCAATGATCTATGTGATGTGGGCAAGTAATAAATCACAACTGAATTAAGATTCTGCCATCTTGGAGCTGCTTATGTCAATAATTAGCCTACCCTTTTTCCCCCAGTAATCAACCCACTTACTTGACAGAAGTATTTTAAAGCAAGCAATTTTTAAAATTCTGTTTTGATTAGTTAGCTGCAGCCATCATGTGGAACGAGTATTGAGAGGATTGAATAAGGAGGAGATGGAACCCAAAAACTAAATGATTCCTTGTTCTCATCCTCTCTTATCATTGAAGTAATGAGATTCTATAAAACACAGCTTAACTTTACTAAATAACTGAATAAATTTCTAAATGACTAGTGTAATGCATACTTTTGAATTTCTTATGCAAATTCTTGTGATCAACTTACAAAAATATTTTTCACTAGCACGCTCTAATAATGATTTCCTAAATGGCACAATTTTCCAGTGTAACCTCCAGATTTCCTAATGGACTACAATTTTCCAGTGTAACCTCCAGATCATTCTTAACCAAATCATCTCTGAACTAAAATAGCATTTTCAATCACTTTTCTTATGTTCTCCACTGGTATGTCAGTGAAATAAGCCTTTACCTGGTACTCTACAATAACTAGTGAAAGTTGCATCTAATGTTGCAGGATCTTGTCACTAGCTCTAAAAATCTCTCTAAACTCAGTGAAACAAATACCATCAACGTTCATCTCCAACCTGTCCTAGTTTTTAATATGTAATAGTTGAATCATTTTTACATGATTGTCAATCTAAGAACCAAGTGCCAAGTCACATGTGAAGAGAAGTGAAATGAATTGTGATCACTAAAATCTATTATATCTCACCTGCCCACAAAACTACACCTTAAAACTGCAAACTATCAGAATGGCATGTGTTCATCATATTTTAAAAGGCATAAAATCTGTTAATTCATTTCATTTTAAAAAATCTAGGCCCCTCCAACCTATTACCTTAAAGACACATATCTATCAATGCTAGTAATAAATCAGTGACTCTACTTTAGCAATTTCCTCCAATAATTACATTTACATTGACTGACTATTCAATTTTAAAATTCCTTAAAATTTTGTTCATATTTATTGAATACCTAATAAATACCAGGTACAGTTGCAAACACTGGGGAATCCAAAAATAAAAAGCAAAACAAAACAAACAAAAAACCTTGCTTTTTAGTGGCTAGAGAAAAACCATAAACAAAGAGAAGAAAGAAGATAAAAACAAACACAAAAATGTCAAAGAACAATAGCTTTGAAAAAAACTATTAGTTGATATATCAGAGAGTGACATTAGAAAATTTAGCCATTTTAAATAATGGACCAGGGATAGACTCTTTTAACCTAAGATCTGAATGAACAGGAGAGTCAGCCAACAGGAGGATCAAGTGGCTCTGCATGACCTGAGGAATAGTTTTAGAACAAGAAGAAACTGAGAGAATGGGAGAAAGAGAGGGAAGGCCAGTGTGGCTGGAGCATGATAAACAAAGGGAATAAAGGCAGATGAGGTAGGAGAAGAAGAACTTATATAGAGTTTATATTTTCATATAGGTTTGTGGCTTTTATATAGTTTGAATGTTAGTCTATGTAATCTGAGGATTTACTGGAGGCTTTTCAGTAGAAGAGAGGTATGAACAATCTCCATTTCCAATTTGAAGAAATGTTTAATCAGGGTTTGTTTTTTTTTTAAGATTGATTTTTTATTTATTTCTCTCCCCATCCTTCCCCGCCCCCGCCCCCATTGTCTGCTCTCTGTGTCTATTTGCTGTGTGTTCCTCTGTGACCGCTTCTATCCTTATCAGTGGCACCTGGAACCTGTGTTTCTTTTTCTTGCGTCATCTTACTATGTCAGCTCTCCATGTGTGCGGCACCATTCTTGGGCAGGCTGCACTTTCTTTCGCACTGGGTGGCTCTCCTTAAAGGGCGCACTCCTTGCGCGTGGGGCTCCCCTACACGGGGGACACCCCTGGGTGGCAGGGCACTCCTCTTGTGCATCAGCACTGCGCGTGGGCCAGCTCCACAAGGGTCAAAGAAGCCTGGGGTTTGAACCGCAGACCTCCCATGTGATAGACAGACACCCTATCCATTGGGCCAAGCCTGCTTTACATCATCAGTGTTCTTAAGCAGGGATTGAATTACAGATATTCACTGTCACAATTAAAAGTAATATACTAACAAAATCCTTAGAAGATAAGGGAATAACTTTAGACCTACCACAGTACTTTTTCAGATATTAAGACTATAATAAATAAGTCTACAAATTTTGATAAGTACCTAAAATATCATTAAAGTGTAATTTAATTCCTATGTTCCTTATAAGAGAATTTGAATAATTTAGATAAACTTTCTCAAAATCTCAGTATAAGTAGAGAGTGCAAAACCCACGTGTTCTGTTCCTCTGTTCTCACTTTTATCCAGAACAGTGCTTCACAAGAATTAAGACCATCAATCACTAAAAAAAGAAAAAAGGGAAGAAACAAAATTTTTTCCTTAATTAACTGAAGATGATAGTGGAAGCTACAGAAGGCACTTATTCTTTGTCTTAATTCAAATGGCTTTCAACCAATAACAAATACATAGTTATCTTCATTTTTTAAAATTTTCCATTGTTTCTCCATTTAGCTTTTTCCAAATTTGAGATGAGACATTTTTAAAAGAGACATTATATGTAAGACTGCAGGAGAAAAGAAAAAGAAAAAGAAACAATGGGAAATTGGGGGGAGGGGATGTATGGAAGTACAAACTAAAGCCAGAGAAAGGCAGCAGAGGGTAAAATAAGAGAGCCAGCTTATGCTTACTCATTGGGTAGTTATTGTGACAAATAGAAGGGCTTATGCATATAAAGCATCTAGAGGTGAATGGAAAATGTTTCTCTGGCCATCCTAGAAGCAGAACCAAGAGATAGACATAATTACCACAGTTCCTTTTCACTCTTAAACAAATTTAAAATGACAGTAAATAAATTTTAAAAAAGAAAATGAGCAAAACAATGGAAAACATATTGAACAAGAAGCTTCGACAAATATTTAGAAGACAGAGGAAGGTCAAGAAACTGATGGAAGATTTTCAAAGTTTCAGAAAGAAATAAAGCTAATTTAAACCACAGAACTCCAGAAGGCTCAGGACTCAGATGCATCCAGAGCCACCAAGAATGGGCAAGGGTCAGGGCTGAAAGCAGGCATTAAAATCCTGTATTTAAAAAATATTTAGACTTCTATTTATTGTCCTCCACCCCCAGGGAACTATTTGCCTTCACTACCACCATCCCTCTCCTCAAAAGTCTAAAAGCCCATGTGATTCCCCCCAGAGTGGGACATTATTCCCAAGTATGAGCCTTCCTGGTGCCAAGGGATTACTACCAAGTACCAGCTGGTGATGTAAATAGAAAAAGACTTTGAATAAAAGGGTCAACTCAGACCAGCAGAATATCTCAGCCCACATGTAGGATCATTTGTTAAAATCTGCTTTTTCACCCTGGATAAAAGGGGGAAATGGCAAAGACAAATGAGTTTATATGGCTAAGAGTCTTCAAAAAAGAGTCAGGAGATCATCAGAGGTCATGCTTATGCACTCCTCAGGAGGACCCCAGAAACAGCCAAAGTGGATACAACCCCAAATACTGGTTCTCCTGAGGGCTTTAGAGGCCCAAAGGGATATGGTCATGGCAGATAGCTCTGGAGCTCAGTACCATGTCAGTGGGCCCTACTTTGGAATTTGTGTCCCTGAGTGATGGAGTTGGACTCAGATGTGACCTTTCTACACATGCCTCTTCTGTCACTTTCAGTGAATCTTTGGTTGGTGCTAGTGTTGGTATATACTCAGGAGACTTGAATCTCTGGACTGTCCATGTGCCAGCTGTGCCCTGAGCTTCAGCAGACTTGCAACTCCTACTCTCTGGTTCATTGGACTTATGCAGGTCAGGGAGGTGAAGATGGTCAATCACCATACCAGGGAACTGAGAGTGCCTACAACTGCAAGCAGGATGCATCCACAGAATGAATGAATAAAATATGGATTAGAGTAGACTTACTAATATTCTACCATAAAACTATTGTGACTACTAATAAAGAAATTATATCACTGATGGGGGGAAAGTGGCCGCAGTAGTTGCTGAGGGCAGGGAGTGGGAAGAAGAGATGTGATGAGGGGGCATTTTTGGGATTTTGGAGTTGTTCTAAAAGATGTTGCAGGGTCAGATGCTGGACATTATATATCCTGCTATAACCCACTGAATGTACCAGGGGAGAGCGTCAATTACATAGTAAACTATTATATGTGGTGCAGCAGTGCTCCAAAATGTGTTTGCCGAGTGCAATGAGCATGCCACAATGATGGGGAGGTTGTTGGTGTGAGAGGAGTGGGGTGGGGGGTGGCGGTTAAACAGGAAACTCTTATTTTTTTTATAATGTAACCTTTTTAGTCATGTATGTATCTTCAAAAAAATACAATTTACAAAATTGATGGTGGTGGGGTTTAGGGTGTGGGTTATATGGGGACCTCTTATTTGTTTTTTAATGTAACATTCTATGTGATCTATTAACTTTAATAAAAATTTAAAAATAAAAATAAATAAATAAAAGCCCATGTGAGAATGAGTGAGGAATGGGAATTAAGAAAAAGAGGGGGAAGTAATTAAGTGAGATTGAGTAGTGGCCCTCCAGTCCCCTGCCTAACTTACTTCCACAACCCAGGCAGCCAGACACAGACTCTGTGGCAAGAGACCAGAGTGTTACTCACTGGAAAAACTGAACAGGTCCAGATTTTTTTTTTTAAATCTACTCTAACTCTAATTTGGTGATACTTCTGTGAAAAAAAAGCAGATTTCACTACCAAGATGCCTACACTTCCCAGCACCATCTTTTTGCTCCGAGTTTGCTCTTTGTTTCCTCCCACTTAAATATGAACAGGGAAACATGGATTACCAGATATTTGACAAAAACATTCACATTAAAGATTAAACAAGAAAAGAAAGAAAGAATAAGAAGAGAATCAAGAGGAAACAAAGATTATGTAGGAAAGGAAATTTCAGAATCTTAAAATTGATGTCTTGAGATAAGAAAAGATATGTCCATAAAAGAATATATATTAAAAATAGGAACAACCCAAGAATAACAAAGAGCTTTTGAAAAATTTTATAGTATACCCAAAATTTAAAAATTGGTTTCTAAATATCAAGGAAACTTTTAAGGAATTATAACAAGAATACAACTAGATGGAAATAAGGAAAGAAAAGAGAAACAAACTAGAGGACCATTTTAGGAAATTCATTATCTAACAATGGGAGTTCCAGAAAGAGAAAATAAACAAAAACAATAGAGAGGACATTTTTTTCCCAGGAAATACCATTTAAAAAACATGTAAGAAAATTTCCCAAAATATAAAGACATTAGACTCCAGATTGATAGGGTTCACCAAATGTCAGCACAGTGAATTTTAAATGTTCTTAATTAAAAGATATCAATTTTAGCACATGAAAGATAAGGGAGAAGAGCCAAAGTCTTACCCTCACACTTCTAGTCCTATTCAAAATATTCAGCAAAGAGAATGGCACACAAACTTGAACAGCTAAGCTAGAAGATAAAGGACAATAAAGTAATATGTTGAAAATTTGGGGGGAAAATAATTTTTAAGTTTGAATTATATATTTAACACAAAGACCAATCAAGTGGGAGTGTTGAATGAAATATTGTCTGACCTGTAAAGTACTCACAACTTTTATAATGATGAATCCTTTCTTAGGAAGCCAGTTTAAATTGGACCTGAGCAGAACAAGGATAGAATTAAAAAAAGAGAGAGAGAGACACAGGACCCAGGACTAAAGAAGTGTAGCAACAATGTGTAGCAACAATGAAGGGAAGCTCCTGAATGATAGCAATGCAACAAATGTTGAAAGCAATCAATTCAGATTTGAACAGAAGGGCAGACAAATCTGGGAGAGAAGGCTTGCAGGGGTAAGGTACAATTATTAGCTCCTGAATAATGAAAACTATTGTTCAAAAAGAAAAACATGACAGAAATATTATAAAGTACAGTATGGGACAATTAACAACTGTATTTACTCTAGAGTAATTAATGAGAAATTATGTGAACACAAAAACTTGTACACAAATGTTCATGACAGCTTCATTTGTAATAATCCAAAACTGTAAGCACTCCAGATGTATTTCAGTGGGTGTATGGATAAGCAAACTGTGGTGCATAGATGTTCAACAATAAATAAAAGGTGCAAATAATTGATTGACACAATAATGTGGATGGGTCTCAAGGGCATTATGTTGAGTAAGAAAAAACATACCAAAAAGTTTACATACTGTATGATTCCACTTATATAACTTTCTTGAAATGAAAAAAAAAATGCAGAAATAGAGAATAGATTACTGGTCACCAGAGTTTAGGACTGGGTTTAGGATATGGGTATAAAAACTAACAAGAGTGCTAAAACATGGCCTTTTTTTTGAGGCAAATTCAGCATTTAATTGCATTACCTTCCCCACCCCACCCCCACATGTGGGACATAACTCCTGGGGATGAGCCTCCCTGGCACCAAGTTATTACTATCAATCATCAAATACAAATGCAACTGGAAAAAGATCTTGACCAAAAGGGGGAAAGGGTAAAGACAAATGAGTTTATATGGCTAAAATACTTCAAAGTGAGTCAGGAGATCATTCCAGAGGTTATGCTTATGCATGTCTTAGCAGGATCCCACTGACTGCCACAGTAAATATTGCCTCAAGTAGTGGGACTCCTGAGGGCTCTGGAGATACTCAGGTGCTATAGGCAGGACTGACAGCTCAGGAGTTTGGCATGCTCTCAGTGGGCCCTATTTTGGAATTTATGCTTCTCAGTGTGACAGAGTTGGACTCAGTTGTGGTTTCCCTACACATGGCTCTTCTGCCCCTTCTATTTGAACCTATAGTTAGTATTAAAGGTGATAGGTTTATGTCCAGAAGACAAATCTTTGGGCTTTCCATGTTCCCATCAGGCCCCAAATCTCAACAGAGTTGAACACCTACTCTCCAGTTCACTGGAAATGAAGATGGACAATGACCATCCCAAGGAACAGAGAGTCTGCAGTGGTTAGCAAGATAGTCCCACCCATCTGCTCCATGGGATCTAAGCCCCCTCTCAATTAGAGATGGAGTGGGAATCACCATCCCAGAATTCTCAAGATTGCGGAATGAATGATGGACTAAAGAAGACTCACTGTTACTCTTTTGTCATTCATGTGGAGGCAGCAGCCAATGGAGGTTCTGAGGGGAGAGGGAGGGAAAAATAGGTGTAATATGGGGACATTTTCGGGATATTGGAACTGTCCTGAATGACACTGCAATTACAGATACATCCTATTATATATCTTGTCATAACTTACAAAATTGTGCAGGAGAAAGTTTCAACTATAATGTAAACTATAATCTACTCTTAGTGGTAGATTGCTCTAATGTGTTAATCAATTATAACAAATGTGCCACACTAATGAAGGATTTTGTTAATGTGGGAAAGTGTGGGAAGGGTAGGGAGTGGGTCATATAGGAATCCCCTACATTTTTATGTAACATTTATGTAATCTAAGTATCTTTAAAAAAAAATAAAAGTAGAGTAATATAGGAAAAAAAGCAGAAGCTAATAAGGGAGTATTTTTGGATTGGTAGAACAGTTCTGTATCCTGACTGTGGATTGTTACACGAATTTATAAATTTGATAACATTACCTAGTATAATATACCCACAAAAAAGTGCATGTAAAAACTGCTGAAATCCAAATCAAGATCTCTAATTAATAGTATTGAAGCACTGTCTATTTCCTAGTTTTGATCATTGTGTTATAGTTACATAAGATTCTATCATTGGGGGATGCTTGAAGGACCAGAACTTGGGAACTCTCTGCACAGTTTTTGCAAAGTTTATGTGAATCTAAAATTACCAAAAAATAAACAGTTAAAGAAAAATTTCTCATCTCCAGGACTATTTCCAGAGATTCTGATGCAGTCCTTCTGGGGTGGGGAAAAGGAATCTATATTTTAACAAGCTGTCCAAGTGGTTCTCATGAGCAGTTACATTTGAAATCCCCTCATGAATGCATGATGTCCTCAAAATGAGCCCGGATGATGAAGATAACAGTAAGTTTCATAAAATAGTTTCCTATAATATCTCTTATTGCAAATTGAAGGCAACATGCCAAGGCACAAGATAAATCTTTGAGAGGCCAAAACAGGGTACACTGCATTCTGGTGACTTGGCTTAACTCCCAGATAACATCTAGACTAAGATTAGATAGCTTCAATTCTGCCAAGCAGTACCCCATAAATATTATTTCTTACCCTCAAATGTTTTATACAAATTTTCTTTTTGCCAATTAGGGACAGATGAACATGATTTAATACTATACCAAATGGAAGATAGGATTGACATCCTTTTAAGAAAATTAGAGAAACTAAATAAGATTCCTGTTTGAAGAACTGATCTCCCATCTTCAAGTGGAGTGGTCTGAAGGGAATTCAGTAAAAATGGCCACGAGTTTGCCAGAAAATCTACATAAAATAAAATGAGCAAATTGAGGCCTGATGCATTGTCTTTTAATTTTAGGGAGTTGAAAAAGTAGTTTATTTTAAGGAAAATTATCAACAGATGTATGTATAAACAAAATGTGATATAGTCATACAATGGAATATTATTCAGTTATGAAAAGGAACAAAGTTCTGACACTTGCAACAACATGGGTGAACCCTGAAGATACCATGTTGAGTGAAATACACCAGATACAAAAAAAAACACAAATATTGCATGATTTCAATGATATGAAGTAATTAGAATAAGTAAATTCATCAAGTCAGAAACTAGTATGCAAGTTAGCATGGGTCAAGGTAGGGATAAGAAATGGGGAGTTAATTCTTAATTGGCGCAGAGTTTCTGTTTGGGATGATGGAAAAGTTTTGGAAATGTATAGTGGTGATGGTAACACAACAATGTGAATATAATTAACACCACTGAATTATATACCTGAATGTGGTCAAAGAGGAAATTTTAGGTAGTATGCATGTCGCTAGGAATTGAAAACAAAGAAAAATAGGACTGTCCAACACAGTGAACCCTAATAATAATATTCTCTCATCAGTTGTAGCAAAGGTACCACACAAGTGGCAAAATGTTAAAAATGGGGACAAGTATATAGGAACTCTGTATTTTCTGCATGGTCTTTCTGTAAAACTACAACTTCTCTAGTAAAAAGAGAGAAAATGCGTTGAATTCAATAGGCAATGTCTAAAATATAAAGAACTCAACTCTTCTATATTGCTTAGCTAACATCAAGTTTTGCCATATGAAAATTTTACTATCATGAAGAGAAGGACTGAGTCAGAATATTTTCTTCCACTTATTTTCTTTAATAATAATTTTTGAAAATTGCATGGCTAATTTTGGTAAATAATTACTTGGAACTTTTTCTCTGAATATGCTTTGTAAGAAGAAAATTATTCATACAACAGACACATTTTTGGCATCTCAATTATGTGCCAATTACCATACTAGACATTGGGATTCAATTATAAACAGTATCTGTGTTTCTTTCCTCAAAAAATCAGTATCTTTTGGAGTGACAAGAAATTAAATCAACAAAGTATAGTAATTGATTATAGTATAAGTGGCTTTTGATCTGAATCTTGAAAGCTGAGTAGAAATTAGCCATGAGTGCACTGCATAGAAAAGGAAAGGTTTAGGTAAATGCATGGAAGAATTCACCATATGTGTTAAGGTATGAGTAACTGCATCTGAAGTCAATGAGGCATTGGGTGTGGGTTTGTGAGTGGCATGATGTGAGTATTTATCTTTGACTCTCAATCTCCACATTCATCCAGTTACCCAAGCTGCTGACTAATCAGTAACTCTGAAGCCAGGTTATGGCTAGGGTCTTTTTCTATGCACTCTGGTGAGCAAGGCCAGCCTGAAAGGATTCGGGCATTTTTAAAAACGTATTCATGCATTAGTGTTGATGAAAAATTGGAGTGTGATTAAACTGAAGGCAAAGAAACAAAAGAAAGCGGTTTGGGGTGCAGAAGAGCTATCCATTATGACTATTTCCATGGTCATTGCAACTTACATCAATCTTTGCACATTAGAAATCCACTTCTTCGTTAAAACAGCTGGAATTAATTAGTCAAAATCCCAAAGGTCAGTAGTGGTACACCTATAATCAGAGACCATCTGTATACAGTATTTTGAAGAAAATAAAAGGAATACAGTGTAACCAAGTCTGTGAAAGAAAAACAAGTGTCCTTTGAGTTAAAATACCATCTGGATCATTTCAAGCTTACCAGGCACCAAACTCAGGGTTGAAAAGCCTAAAGTCTGAAATATATAAACAAAAATATCTTAAAAGAGATTTCAAATCTTTAAAAAAAAATTCCCTCCGGTAAAGCAGGTCGGCATTTTCCACACTGCACCTGGATTTTCTTACATTAAAATGTCATGTTACTTCCTAGAAGGGATATTGTGAAGATTAACAAGATCACACTTTAAAGCCCTTTAAATTCTTGGAAGAGTGAAGCTCTGTAAGTACTGGTTGTAATATCCACTTTTCACTGTAGTCATTTGAATCCTGGTTATTTGGGATATCAGAGAGAAGCAGACCTAATTTCTTTTCAAAGGTCTTACCACCTACATGAAGCAGATAAATGACACCCAGTAGAGAATTAGAATTGGTAGTACGTGGATCATTGAGTAAGAACTGTGCTAAATAACTGTGACCATGTTACTTCTAGGTTCCTTTTTTTTTTTTTTTTTGGCAGACCCTTGATAAAAGAGAAAAAATTTTTACTTAAATCAGGATAATGGAAGGAATTGGTTTGAGGAAGGAGAAGAGTGTTGTTGCTGGTAAAAAGAAATGTGGAGCAAAGCAAGAATTTTTTTTTAAAATATGGGCAGATAAAATTTATTTTTTGGGAAGTAGATGTGGCTCAAGCAATTGGGCTCCCATCTACCATATAGGAGGTCCAGGGTTCAAAACCCAGCAGAGTGCTGGCCCATGTGAAGTGCTGCCCCATGCAGGAGTCCTGTCCCATGCAGAGGGCTGGAACAGTAAGATGATGCAACAAAAAGAGACACAGAGGAGAGATAATAAGAGACACAGCAGATCAGGGAGCTGAGGTGGTGCAAGAGAATGATTGACTCTCTCTCACTCTGGGAGGTCCCAGGATCAGTTCCCAGAGCTGCCTAATGAGAATATGAACAGATTCAGAAGAACACGCAGCAAATGGACATACAGAGCAGACAATGGAGGGAGGGGATAGAAGTAAATAAATAACTTTTTAAAAAAATTATTTATTATAGGTGCATCTCATTCTGCAGCATGTCACTGTTAATGCCATGTATTTTTCTCACTTTCTTGTTTCTTAATAAACTCATTACCCTCCTGTCTACCCTAAAAATAAAAATAAAAAATTTTAATTTTTTATGATCAATTCTGGCAGTCAACAATATGTATCCAATAGCCCTTGCTGCTAGGCATTCTAATTATAACATGCAGTAAACACAACAAAACAAGGTCTTTTTTTTCTTTTAAAAGACTTACATTTTAATCTGATGATGAAGATGTTATAGAGAAAAATTATATACACAAACAATGGAACTATTATCTTGCATTTGCTAATAATTGTGTCCATTAAGTCTGTGCCAAAGGCTGTGAAAATATATTCTGCCCTTTTCCCACTTCCATTCATTAATCCAAAAAACACTTATTATTATCCAACCTGTTAAATCCTCTTGAAAAAGGACTTATATATGACCTGCATTATAATTCACTTGTTTATTCAGACATTTATTGAACCCAGACACTAGGACAAATGCAAAATACAATAAGCTTTATTTCATGACCTTAAGGTTATAATTTTATAGTGGTATAGTGTGGCATGTAATTATATAATAAGGTCATCTTATAGTACAATAATAACTATAATGTAAAAATAGCACAATGAAGCTTTAATGCTAAGTCAGGAGTTCTCAAACCTGACTGCATTTTAGAATCAACTGAAGAGTTTTTTGTGTTGTTTTTTTTAATACAAATTCAGATTTAACTGGGCTAAAATGGAAAACGAGAGAATTTTTTTTCAAAACTCCCAGAAATTCTAATGTGCATATAGGGTTGAGGCCTTACCCCCACCCACATGCCAAATGATTTGCTTAAAAAATAAGAAAGAAACAGGTAAAGTATTGTGTTGAAACTGAGGCGGTTCCTGAGTAATTCTATAGGAGATAAGGAGATATCTTAGGATAGCTATTACTAAAATTGAATGCAACGTGGTACATATATTCTAACAATTCAGAAGAAGACAGAAAAAAAAAACTTTTGCATAATGTCCACTTTTAATCCATGAGCCCAAATTTATGACCAGGTAAAACTGTAACGTATATATTTATCTTTGACTTTCAATCTCCAAATTCTTCTAGTTACCCAAGCTGCTAACTAATCAGTACCTCTATGGAAAGATTCTACCATATGTTGTATTTGGGATGAAGAAGTGATCATTTAAAATGCTTCATTCAAGGGGCTGCATTTACAATCAAAACTGAAATTCCAGACATCATCCAGCAAAATGGAGATTCTCCTGGCATAATAAGACCTTCTGAAATACCAGGAAACAATAGTTTATATTGACAAATTATTCTGTCAGGAACTACAGCTCTGGCATATGGAGTTCTCCCTCCATTTTCCTTAATAATAAACAAAATAACAAGAGAAGTTTTTAAGAGTTTTTCAACAAGTTCAATTTCCAAATGTTTGTGGGCATAAGATAAACCATGTCACATAGCTATGGTGAGAATACAAATCAGATAAAAGATAATCCTCACTGAGTCCAGCAAAAGGAAGGCTTGACATAAATAGCGCCTCAGGACCAAAAAGTAGTATATTGAAATTCTCATTTAGGAACTATCTAAAAATGTCTGAGACTGAAGTTTATAGTCTTGTAAAAATTATTTTCTCAGTAACATCACACATCCATGTAATGTCTTTAAGTATGCTTAGTAAAGTTGGATTCAAACCGGTTGGAGGAAAAGAATCATATGCATGAAGAGGTAAATTTCTAGATCAATAGATCTAGAGTATACTCATACATCTCTCCCCCAGCCTGTTTCACTGCTCTTTTTAAAGCTTACATTCTTGCATTCAAAAAACATGGGTCTGTTAAAAACTGGTTTTAAAACGCTCTAGTTAAGAAACATACATATGTCTTTGGAATATACCAATAACTTATAGACCTAGAATTGCCATCAGACACCCAAGATATCATTTTTCTAATTCTTGTTAGCTATGCAACTGCAGTTTAGTTGGTGAAGCATTTTCTTGCTGCTTGGGGTGTTAGAGCACAATATAAGATTACATAAACATATATAGATATAAAAATTTAAGGTATTGGGAAGTGGACTTGGCCCAATGGATATGGCTTCCGCCTACCACATGGGAGGTCCGCGGTTCAAACCCCAGGCCTCCTTGACCTATGTGGAGCTGGCCCATGTGCAGTGCTGATGCACGCAAGGAGTGCCGTGTCACGCAAGGGTGTCCCCTGTGTAGGGGAGCCCCATGTGCAAGTAGAGCACCCCGTAAGGAGAGCTGTCCAGCTTGAAAGAAGGTGCAGCCTGCCCAAGAATGGAGCCACACACTTGGAGAGCTGACACAACAAGATGATGCAACGAAAAGAAACACAGATTCCCGGTGCTGCTGATAAGGATAGAAGCAGTCACAGAAGAACATGCAGCGAATAGACAAAGAGAGCAGACAAACTAAGGGGGGGCGGGGCAGGAAGGGGGAAAAATAAAATAAATTTAAAAAACAAATCTTAAAAAAAAATTAAGGTATTCCTCTCGACAGTGGTCTCAGCTCTAAGCTTTACTCATAGAAGAGATAATGAAGAGGAACTGTTTTTCCTTTTTCACTTCCAAAAGTAACCTACTAGATAATTTGTATAGGTATGCTATTGTCAGATTGGTTGTCAGTTCCCTTAAGGCATTTATTTCTTCACCCTTTACCTATTGCTACAACCTTTCCAATGTTTTTTGTTTGTTTGTTTTTCTGCATCACTTATACAACCCATGCTTAAGACTAAAGCAGGATCACTACCAAACATGATATTGGGAGGCTGAAAGTCCATTGCCCAAGCAGTCCAATGGTGATGAGAGAAATTGCTAGGTAATCTCAGGAGCCTCTGCATGAGGAATTCTACTAGATGAACTAAAACATTGTCTATCATATTTTGCAGAAGGGTTGATTCCTTGAAAATACTTACAGAATAATATTGATGAATATGACGCAGAACAATCTGAAATATGGAGGCTTTTTTTTTCTTTTTTTTGCTTAGGCTTGGTATAAGCTAAGGACAACATCTGACAGCTACAAGGGACAATATGTACTTTTCCCAAATGTGGAAAGGATATTTGGTCTCACCTTAGTCTTTTCAATTTCACTTTTATTCAAGGACAGAGATTACCATCAATGGTGTCATCTTTTGAAACAAAGGGCTGAAATCGATATTTCTCTGAGCAGGAGGCAATGTCAATATGTTAATCCAACCCCTCTTCTGGAGGAGCATAAGTGTTTTCTCAAGCTGCTGCTGAATCTATTTTGCCTAATTTTCACAAACAAAGAACAGGATGATTTTGTTTCCCTGACAACACTCTTGAATGTAGCCAGCTTTCATCCTTTGTCCTTTCCTCTGTGTCTAAGCAACAGTACAATTCCTCAAGTTAATCTTTGCATCCAATGGGCTGCCACAAGAAAGGTGGGGACAGATGTTCCTCTGGTCATCACTGTCATATTTACTACTAAAGATTACAAAAATAAGAAAAGTAACGGCTTCTTACAGGTTTGGATTTGCCATGACTTTGTTATTTAATAGAAATTTTGTATTTAATTCTACATAAAATAGCATAAATGAGAACTTTGCATTTCCACATTTTTAAAAAAGTGTTTTGTTTTCTTTAATGCTGGTACACAATATTGCATTGGATAAATATACATGTTTATAAAAGTATAAGAAATGGACTGGAAATCAAACACATGAACCTCATTACAGAAGTTGTCTCTGGGACAGGAGAACAAGTAATGGAATCGTGGGGAGTAGTTTTGGGAAACATCAGCTAAATCTGTAATGTTTTGTTTCTTTGAAAAATGATGGGGTGAATACAACTAAGTCATATGCATTAGGTGTCATGTTATAATGGGTATTCTTCATTTTCTTTAATCTTTGTTTTTTAAGATCTCAAAAATTAACAAAACAAAACAAGACTGTTAGCTAATCACACAGCCCATTGTGTTTTCACTATTTGAAGGAAATGATTGCAATTATAATACCCATCCTTGTCCAATTAGCAGATTATATCAAAGGAATTTTCATTGGGCATTAATCAATTCAAGATCACAATTTAAATGCACTAGTCGCTCTGCTTTTAAATAAATATATTAATATTCAAATTCATGTATAAGTGTCCCATATATCCGATTAACTAGAATAAAGGCCTTAATATATGCAGAACACCATTCATGTACTCTAAAAAGCAAATGAGGAAGCTTTAATAAATATATTATGAGTTATATGTGTCTGTCTTTTATGGAAATGAAGAAAAATTCCCTCAGGAAGAACCCAGATATTTGGATATCTTTTATATATTTTGCAAGGTACAGAGCAAAGCATTATACCTGACAAAGCATCATCAAAGATAGGAACTAGTTTAATCATTTATAATAATAAATTGTACATTATTTAAAATTATATTATGTACATGCATCACACATAGCATCTTTATATGTGTATAGATGTTCTTTGGATATTGTATTGTTTATAAGAACTTTCAAAAGAGACCCTGAGATTATTGATGACTGTTTATCTTTGGTCTGTGAATCATTTCCTGAACATATTTTACGATTGTGATTCAGCTGGGCTTTTAACTTATTTATTTTTTGGTTTCCTTTTTTTGAAATCACCATTTCTGTTTTCAGATTATCCATAAATTTAGCCTGCCTCTTGGGGTAACACCAGACACATGTGTTGATTTCTCCCTAAATGACAACAGCAGCAACAATAGCATACTTACAAAATAAAAGCTAGCGAGGGAGTCTTTTCAGAACACAATGGGGAAAATGACCCAAAATGAGATAACCAGCAGATGCTCCAGAATATGGAAGTCATCTGTAAGCATTTAGTGGAATGGAGAATGCTGAAACAGTTCTCCATTTGCCAGATGCCTGAAATAGAGACAGATGAGCTATTGCTCTGAACTTCAACAACAAGGCCAGCTGAAAAAGCAGACCCTTTCTGCCAAGGGTCACTTGTCGAAACTGTTGACTGTAAATCAGAGTTCTCCTTTTGGACTTGTGGTGCCCAGAAAACGCTACCAATATGTTCATCTGCACATATTACCTTGGGCACAAAAGCCATCATCCTTGGTGGCTGAGGACCCGCCTTGCATTCAGCAGAGGTGGGGACAAGTTACTTATGTTTTAAATAAGGTTTGTTTTGTTTTGTTTTGTTTTAATGGAACCCACGTGTTCTACATAGTGTTTCTTACCTTTCCCTGATGACTAAGAAATATCCCAAATAAAGCAACTCACATTTCAATCGCATAGGCAAGTAGTGGTAAGGCTAATTAGGTCTGGAAATATTCGTAAAAAGGCCCATTATGTATCTTTTTCTCTCCCTAAAGTAATTGCTGCTTCATTACACTATGTCTTCTAACCTGCTTTAATAGAAAGAAATGTCTTTGTATGAAGTGTACTATCTGGAATCTTTTTCCTCATCTTGTTTAGATCATGTGTCTGGCTTTTTGCACTCAGTCCCAGGATGTCTGAAACATTTAAAAATAATAGTGGATAGTCAGAACTGCTCATGCTGGCAGCGGGCGCCTTAGAGCTTGCCGTCACATAAATGTCAATTTGGCTTCCTTTTATGGAGCCAAGCAAAGATAAGTCCCAGCATCATAGAAAGAGGTTTCTAGATGTTGCAGTTTCTTCTGTTTCTGTGTGTGGTCCGGCCAATCAACCAGTGTCTCTGTTCCTCCTCATCTTGTTTAATCCATCACCCTTTACCTTTAACTTTTCTAGGACTGCCAAGAGGCTGGGGATCTCTTCTGGGGTTGGGATGTCACCTAGGCCAGTGGTTTTAAAAGTGTGGCCACAAGAATAACAGCATCAGCAATTCCAGGGAACTTAGATATACAGATTTTTAGGCCTTACCATCTGAATCAAAATTCTAGGGGTGAAGCCCAGTAATTTGTGTTTTCAGGTATTCCTAATGCACACTAGAGTTTGAGAAGCACGGGTCTAGGGCACAATGCTGACGTTTTCCCCATGAACTTTGCAAGCCATCATCCTCATAACTCTCTACCAAGTAACCCCAGGGAATTGTCTAAGCGTGAAAGCTTGAACATTGTTTTATGCCCCTTTAGCAACTAACCTATTGTGGATCCTAAGGTATAAAATGAATCCACTTAGTTTAAACCTGGCATTAGGCTTTGGAATATTTAAGGTGAGTTAATTTACCTTAAGCATGTTCCCTAAATCAGCAAAACAGCTTAGTTAAGCTGCATCCCCAATGCCTTCTAAAAATGGCACTCCTTTGATTTTCCTCTCCACTAAGCATAACAAAAGGAGGATTTAAAAGCCTAGCAGAATAACACTGCCAGCTGTGCAGAAGACAGGGACTCCAATTGGTTGATGAATGGATTACATTTACTAGTTACGATGTCCTTATTGGTGGATAAAAACAACTGATTCATTATCCTCCTTAATTAGCTTTGCATGTACTACTAAACAGAGTGAGGCTTTGTAGGATTCTTTAGGCTACATTGCCAAAGAAGGGACAGGTAAAGTGTGTGACTGAGGAACTAGAAAGTAAGCATTTTATGGCATTTAACCAAATCTGATGACACTACAAAGAATATATCGCAGGGATTTGTGAATTAGTAAAGTTTACCCATCATCTCAAAATAAACATACTGAACTTACATTAAGAAATAGATGATTCTGTTTACTTTTTTTTGTTGTACTTTTCAAAGGCATTTTTGTTAAGATCTGTGTGAATGAGAATATTTCCTCAAGGTCAGTTATAATCTTTACTAGCCCTTCTCCTCACTTGCCTGTAGAAATCACGTTTTTTCTTCCCTTCTTCTCCCAGCCTGTAGCCTAAGTAAGTGCCATGTACTTCCCCAACCCCTATTTGTAACTTCTGTCATCTCAAGTCAGAAAAAGGTTGCTTCCCAGGGCAGGGTCTGAGACAATGCCTAGAAAAGAAGAACTGCTCAGTTGCCAAAGTAGACTAGAAGTCCATTTGCTTTTAAAATGGCAACACAACTCATTCTTTCTTTGAAACAAAGTAGGAAATGTACTTTGAAGTGAGAATTCTATTATGTTCTTACATTGTTGTTCTTTGGTGGTTGAGAAGACCAAATTGTTGTTTGACATTGCCCAGAATGTTGGTTGAGTCCTGGAGCTGGGTGATCTAAAGATCACAGCTCAGAAATGGGGGCCCAACTATTTCTTCCAGGATAACATGGCAGGTCAGAGGATCCTTGGGCTGGAGCCAGCCAAACAGCAAAGAGAATTTCCATCCTTCCATGATGATTAGAATATAATGTGCAGTTTGAACACCAAAATGATACTCTTAAAATTATTAAGCATGTATCTGAATATCTGCTATGTGCAGAGATATCCGGAAAGTTATGGGAAAGTATAGAAAGTATAAGGCATGTCTATCCCAAGAATAATTTATAACTCCTCTGGGAAGAGTGAACCTATAAGCATGAAATGACTTAAGGATACCACAAAACCACTCATTCACTTCAAGTTAGGTTGTTAAGCTTTGTTGCTTTGCACTTAGCTCTACTCTTTCCACCCTCCCCTGCTCTGAAAGTGCAAAAAAGGCAGATTAATCCTTAGGCAACCATGTTAACTACAGTGGCTGAGAATTTGTTATCTGTAAGTCTGGGAGATGTTAACAAAACATGGATAAATGCAGCAGGCATTTTATAACCTAGAGACCATCTCATGTTTTAATTATTTTTAACAAAATAGTCTATGTTGAACTCTGCGCTCAGAAATGCAGGCCTTGTTGCAGATCTGAATAGTCATAAGAGACGGAAGTGAGCCATCCATACACCCTTCTCTTTTACTCTAAAGGTTAATTATTCAGAGAAATTGTGCCTCTAAATAAAAAACCAAGGTAATTTAGCATTCTAGTTTTGTTGGGTTTTCTTTTAATGAAATCATTTCCATTTGCCTCTTTAAATAGTTCCAACATTCAAGGCATTTACATATATATATATGTGCAATAACATACACACGCAAATACACGCACACATATATAGTATTTGGGTACCTTTTAGCAACTAAAATTCCTTTGTGAAATGAATGTTCTTCAGTGTGACATTCAATTTCATACCAATACACCATGGTGTTTCCAGAACATAACATTATGTTCTGAACTTAGAGCAATGTGCACAAATTCACACCCAAAGCAAACCAGCAAAGTGTCTGGCTTGCTTCCAGTTTCACTTTCCACGTTATTTTGCAGGAATGAAGAGCAGTTTTGTGGTTGAAAATGGAAATGTCTTTTCCCAACTGTGATCGGCCCTTTTGACCTGGCAAAAAACGACTTGAGACCTGTGTCTTTTAGGCTTTGAGGCTGCTGCCAAAAATCAATTTGTGCTCCAGAGGCCATTTTCTGGAAGGCTTAATGCATCTCAAGAACTGGTCTATACTTTCCTGATTGGTTTTTGTTTTTTTTTTTAATTTTTTAAATTTAATTTTTTATTAAAGTATCTTCTTTTATGATACAAAAATCACAAAAAGTGTTACATTAAAAAATATAAGAGGGTCCCACATACTCCAGCCCCCGCCCCCCACTCCTCCCACATCAACAACCTCTTTCATCATGGTGGCACATTCATTGCATTTGGTGAATACATTTTGAAGCATGCTGCACCGCATGGATTATAGTTTACACTGTAGTTTACATTCTCCCCCAGTGCATTCAGTGGGTTCTAATGACTATGCTTATGAGCCAGTGTGCCTGAAATTTAAACTAGGCCTAGAGCTGCAGGGTGCCTAAGGGTTACCTCCTGACAGCCTCCATGTTGCTCAAATGTGGCCACTCTCTAAGCCTGCTTGGTCTTAACTTGTTTTCTTGCATATGTAGCTTCTTGCTAAAGTACCATAAGTTCTCATTTATCCCAAGTTTTCCCAAGGGCAAAGTGTGCGATTTGAGGATGTGACTTTGGGGCATTTCAGCATGCATCTATAACAGATAAATCAGGTCTTTCAGTCAAACTGCTTACAAATCCAGGTGCAGCACAGAGTGTACTTCCCAAAGCATTAAATGGAGACAGTTAAACTCAGCTCTATACCAAGAACTGACAGATGCCATAGTTGTTCATATTTTTTCTTTTACATCTTTCATTTTTATTGCAACAAAAAGAGAGGTATCTGGTGAAAACCTCTCTTGGATTGAAGTAAGATTATTTAACAACTATATAGCCATTTTGACTAATTTTGCATTTAGTATGGAGAAAGATGATGGGTATATAAAAATATGAAAGTAAACTTTGGAAAGAATTATGTACTCAAATCTTGCTGGTGATTAATTGTACAGTTTAGGGTTGTATTATATGAGCATCTTCAAACAGAGAAAAATCAAGTAAAAGACATAAAATTTACTGGTGGACGTTTCATGTATTTTTTAAGCTGTGGAAATAGAGGAGTGGAAGAGTTTAGATAAGAAATCTGAAAAATGATGCAAAGTGGGAATTAATATTTAATTTCTTTGTTATAAAATGTTAGCATTGTTTCAGTTTAAGCCACTGAGATGGAATTAAATGTTTTATATTCAATTCCATTAAACAGAATTCAAATTTGAAATCACCCCAAATCTCTAAATTTTAAAATCATTCAAAATGTGATAACTATAAACAAGAAACAATAAAATCAACTATTTTGGAAAATAGTTCTATCTATGTATTATCAAAATTTATAGGAAAAATTTTATAGAAAATTTATAGGAAAAAATTACAGGTGAAAGAAACCTAGCAACAAACTTGTCTTTCTTACCATATCCTTTTTCTTTATATTCCTCTCTTGTTGTGGGAAAACAGTAGGGAACATGGTTTGAAGTTGAAGTGTTTCCATAACGCTGACAAACAATGCAGGCTTAGGAACGCTGGGCCTTGCCTACATGGAACACTGACTGGTCAGCACGAAAAAATATTTGTGTGAGGAAGCATTTTAACTTTGTTTAACCTGTACCTTATTATAGTAAAATGTTGCACCTGTTCTGTCATAGATGTTGCCTTAATGTAGATGTTGCAGTTGTTTCCTGTTATTGCAGATGATGTTGCAGTTCTGATAACAAACAGCTGCTTGTTAGTTTCTAAATAAATACGATGTGGAAACTAGGGTTGAGGCTCTCAGTTCCAGAAGCTGTTGAGCCCCTGGTCCCATCTTTCATTTCTCTCTTGTGTCTTTCTTTCTGTCCTCTTATTTCTTCAGTTCTGCATCACCTTCCCTTCATGCAAACCCATTGCCGAGCTGGTCTCAGCAACTGGTGCCCAAACAGGGACCTGAAGGAAAGAAGAATCACTTCAAGCAGAATTGAAGGTGCCATGGTGTGGAGCCGAGTGGCTTGGAAGCCTTCCACGTCCTTGGTCAGTAAGGGCACTCTGGGTTTCCTACCAGGGTTATGATGGGAAACGGAGACAGTTCAACAACGTATCACCCACATGTCTGTCTCCTCAAACAACTCCTCAAGGTAGGAGGAGCCGAGGCCATTGAGTCCCATATTTTAGAACTCCTAAAGATTATAGAAAAATAGTGCTCATAGTTCCCAGCAATAGGAAATTTAGAATTAGAGATTAGGAAGGAGTAGAAAAAGGAGTTAAAAATTTTACATGTACAGGGTGTTTTGCTCTCTGTTACTATTTGACCCACTTGAATTATTACTAAATCTGTTTTGATACTAAATCTAAAGTTGTTTTGCCTTCAATCTTTTTGAGCCACTTGTGCAAGGAAAGGTTAACTCATAAATACAATGTCCCATACAGGCAAAAGTGCTAAATAAGGCTCTTGTTAGTGAAATCATGCTTGCAAGAAACTTCTCTGTTAAAGTGTTGACTAAGATAAGAAAAATATTCTAGCAGCAACTGTGCAAACCCCTGCTACCTAAATGATAATGTGGCTGTGGGCTAGTGGGGGCTAATAGAATTAAACCTCTGGAAGAGGAGAAAACATGGCAACATTGGTGTTCTGTTTTGTTTCCATGCTGATTCTGATTGGGCCTATTTATCCAAATTAATAAAATTAGCACAAAATTTTTATCAAGGTCTTAAAAGGAATTTTCAGTTTTGAATCAATAGCTCACTCCTGATCATCAAGTCTCAGTGTAGTTTTAAAAAGTAGTAATCCGAAAAGTGTGTATTATCTGTCTAAACTGCTAAATAAGAGCTTAACTGCATTTATGCTGCTCAAGTTTTCCTAACTGATTGTTCATTACTAATAAAAGTGTTTCCAAGAACAAGCTTGCATGTCACAGATAACGTAAGTTCCATAAGACATCTTAAAAGCAGTAAAATCTAAGATGTGAAATGATGGAAGGCTTGGAAACAGCTATGCCAAAAAAATAAGAATTTGAGTCAAATTGTAAACTTTGTTTCTGTTGGTGTGTTGTAATTGTTTTTGTGTTTGTCTATTCAATGTCAGTGTATATTTTGATATCTCTGGATAATGATATAAATTAAAAATTTCTGAAAGCTCTATTCAAATGACAAAATAAGCACATATAAGTGCTTATTTATATTATATATATATTAAAATTTTAAATGTTAAGATCTCTACAATGATAAAAATTGTAAGTCTTGATTAACAAAATTACTATAAGTCTCTTCATAAAGAATAGTTCTTGCCCAAATTAAAATTTTTTTTTAATTTTTAATTTTTCTTTTTATTTTTCTTCATAGGATAAAATGAAAGAGTAAAACTTAAATATTTTTTTTTAAAAGGGTAAAAAGTTTGTGGGAGTGCTGACTGAAATTTAATAATTTTGTCCAAAAAGTATGTTTTATCCTGAGAGAAGATGGCTAGTTTTCATAAATCAAAATGGAAATAATGCAGGACAAACCTTGAGTGCATGTGGCAATTTATTAAAGGTATTGTGGTAACTTTAAGTAAAGGAATGTGTTCTGTAAAGGTTAAATTTGTCTTAAAATAAGTATAGTCTATATGGTTATAAATAAGTATAAGAAGTTTGTGGAAGCATTGTTAGAATTAAAGTATTTAAATAGCTAATTCCAAGAAGTTATTATTAAACAAAAATTGAATTGATAATAATAACAAAAAGTAATTTTATAACAGGAAAACTTGTTGGCAGCCAACCTCCCTTGCCAACTTGTTTCTAATATTGCATACTACTAGGTATTTGAAATAAAGAAAAGTTATATTTGCATATAACCAAACAATTATTATTTTAACAGGTTTGTTTAGTGTCAATGGTAATTATATGTTGTAAGAGGTTTGATTGGAGACTTTCCAAAATCATTTTGGTAACTTATGTATGGAAGATGTATAGAATGTGTTTTTATTGTTAAAGAAACAGAAAATAATTTTGTACAAAAAGAAAATGATTGGCTATTAAGAAAGAGTAAAACATGGGGAAAAACCTGAATGAATATACAAAAGGCAACATTCTAAACAAGTACTGCTTGGGTTTTAGTCACAATTCTGGGAAGGAGCCAAGAGTATAATATATAAAAGCAATTATGTGCAGCATAGGAAGCCCTGCTGAAAGTGAAAGGCTTAAGCCAATAGTGTCTGGTCACTCTGAAGACTGCCATCCCTATCCAGGGGTGGATTGCAAATACTAAAAACAAGACAGAAATGGACTATTGTGAATCACCCTCTTTGGGAGAGAGATCTGTGGAAGAACATCTGGGACACCTGCCAGCAGTGACAGGTAACATTCTAACATGTCCCTGCCCACTCCTCTAACATCTCTCTTAGGACTGTTGAGGCAGATGCCTTCATGAAGATCCAGAGCCATACCATTGAGACCTGAGAAGAAGCAGAGTGGCTCCACCAGGAAGGTGAACATCATTGAGTACCAGACCTTGTGGTGCCTAGCCCAGCAGTTCTGGCTGCCTGTCACTTGCCAACAGCTCATGGACTTTACTCATGAGTGTCCATCATGTTCACTTCAATGACTTTGACATTAGTCCCCTCCTCTTTTGGGAGGGATGAGGTTTGCTTTCACTGCTACAGACACTGCATCCACTGCATCAGGACTCTTATAACAAGATAGCTATTTTCTGCCTAAAAAATGAATCCTCACAACAGTGCACTAAGTTTGGTAGACAAAACCCAAGAAACCCTTTCTTCATTTTTTGCACACCGTGCAATACTGATGAATCACCCTAAAATCAAAGAGTAAGATCAACATTATCATCATCCTCATAATAATAAATGTGTTTCTACTGTATACTCAGTTTCAATGTTGGGTAGAAGATGTAGGGATAAGTAAGGGACAGATCATCCCTTCAAGGAAATTATAGTTGAGCAGGTGAGATATAATGGCACACACACAAATGACTGTAACGCATAGTAGCTCAGTTCCATAACAAAAGTACAAAATTCTAACAGGACTCTAATGATACAACCTTCCAGGGAATGCAAAAAGCATTGTGAAATAAGTGGTATTTGAGTTGAAACTTGGAGGAATCAGCAGGTCTGCAACTAACAAGAAAGATCAAAGTTGTTTGGGGCTCTCTTGGTTTGCTGGAGCTGTCAGAGCAAAGTACCTCAAACTGGGTGGTTTAGAACAGAAATTTATTGTCTCACATGTCTGGAGACCAGATATCTGAACTCAAGGTTTCAGCAGGGCCATGCTCCTACTGAAGTCTGGAGGCTTCTGGAGGCTTGCTGACATCTATAATCTCTGCCTCTGTCCCGTGGCTCCCTTTCATGGTGTCCCTATCTTAACTGTGTCCAAATTTTCCCCTGCTTATAAAGGCACTGGTCATATTGAATTAAGGGCCTGTGCTAATCCAGATTGGCCCCATTTTAGCAAATAACCACTTCAAAGTTCCTATTTTCAAATAGGTCATGTCCGTGGAACCAGGGATAGAACTTGAGTATGTCTCTTTAGAGGACACAGTTTAATTCATAACAAGACTGATGTGACTTGGAAGCCATCCCAGCCCTCTCATCAGTTCTTTCTCATTTTTCTACCTCCGTGCCTTGGTTCATGATGTTTAGTCTTCAGAGATCCTTCTCTTCTATTGTTCATCCTCACACCTCTTTCATTGTTTTTTTTTTTTAATTTTTTTTAATAGAGCACAAGGAATGTTACATTAAAAAACATAAAAAAACAAAAAACCTAAGAGATTCCCATATAACCTACTCCCCATTCCCCACCACATCACTTTTGTAAATTGTATTTTTTTTGAAGATATATACATCACCAAAAAAAGTTACACTAAAAAATATAAGAGGTTCCTGTATACCCCCCACCTCCCCACCCCACTCCTCCCACTCCAACAACCTCCCTCATCATTGCAGCACCCTCATTGCACTCAGTGAACACATTTTGGGGCACTGCTGCACTACACAGATAATAGTTTAACCTGTAGTTCGCACTCTCCCCCAGTACATTCAGTGGGTTATGGCAGGATCTATAAAGTCCAGCATCTGACCCTGCAATATCATTAAGGCAACTCAAAATCCCAAAAATGCCCCCACATCACATCTCTTCTTCCCTCTGCCTGCCCTCAGCAACTACTGTGTCCACTTTCTCCACCTCGATGCTAAAATTTCTTCTATTACTTTTCACAATAGTTTTATAGTAGAATATCAGTAAGTGCACTCTAGTCCATATTTTATTCCTCCATTCTGTGGACCCTGGTATGGTGATGTCCTCTCCACCTCAAGATCAAGATGGGGCTTAGATTACACATGGATGGTGGGTGCAATTCCTCTGCTTACAGTTGTTGGGACTCTTGATTCCCTGATGTGGTGGTTGACCATCTTCACCTCCCTGTTAGCTGACCTGTGTAAGACCTATGAACCAGAGAGTAGGAGTTGCCACTCTCCAGAGACTCAGGGCCCAGCTGGCACATATGCAGTCCAGAGATTCAAGTCTCCTGAGCATGGACCATCCCTAGCACCAACCACAGGTTCTGTAAAGTGACAGAAGAGGCATGTGTAGAAAAGTCACATCTGAGTCCAGCTCCGTCACACACAGGAGCACAAATTCCAAAGTTGAGCCCTCTGACATGGCACAGAGCTCCAAATCCATCTGGCATGACTCTTTCATTATGGAGCAGAGATGGGTAGCACAGGGTAGCCAGTTCCAGAAATACAAATAACTACTTGCCAAAAGTTGCATCCACATTTCTGCTTTTAGTGGATTCTCCCAATGAAGCTTAACAAAGTACCTCACACACAGGAGATGATAAATATTCATATATTCTTTCACTTAATGTTTATTGAGCACCTAATATAAGTAAGGCACTATGTTAGGAACTAAGAGATATAGATAAAATAAACTTGATCCTTACAAGTTACAGATATTTAGATAAGTAATTGCAACAATGTGATGGTGTTCCTAACAGTGAAAATACAAGCTGCTATGCAGTACAAGGCAAGGACACCTGCCCAGATTCAGAGGCTCAAGGAAGGTGATAGGAGAAGCACAAGCTGTTTCATAAAGGATGATTAAGATTTAGCAGGTGCCATCTGCATAGTGGAAACACGGAAATGGGACATGTGAGCATTTGGTCTTAACAGTGCATTGCCTTTTGAGGCAGCACCAACTGGAAACAGCCAGTAACTGCTGCCTAACACTTGCAAGTAAAAAGCTCACCATTGCTATAAGGTTATGAGCCTATTTACCAAAGTGTCAAAAGAAGGGGAAAGGGGGCTGAGGTTTCCCAAGGGTCAGTGAAAGGATGGGCTGCCACTGAGAGTGGAGGCAGGCAAACTGAAGTAAAGGAAAAGGAGACAGGAGGTAAGGGATGTGCTTTGGAGCCTTTTGAAGCTCTGGAATCACTAATTGTGGCTGGAGGTGAATCTATCAGTAGGCAAAAAAAAAAAAAGATTCAAATGTTTTCATGCAAATAGCTCTTGAAATGTAAACCAAGAAGAAAAAAGTAAGATAGCCTGAAAGGCAGTGGAATGTTCTATTCACTCTCGTTCATTGCAGAAATGTCTTTAATCTCAAAAAAGCTGCAAAAGGGGTGAGAAGGGGGCTTTCTTTACAGCAGATTGCAAAGTATGTTCCACATATATGGTATTCATCTACAACTCTCTCAATTCCATCTTTTAAAGCATTGCTCTCCAGATAAAATCGACCTTATGAACATCTTTACTCTATAATTTCTATAGAGCAGGCACCTAGAGCCTGACAATGCAAAGGAAACATTCTTTCAGTAACAAAATAATTGTGCTGTTAAAAACTGTACCAGGTCTCCTGCTTAGGGGTTTAGGGAAAAAAAGAGTAGATTTAAAGATAGTGTACATTACTCCAAAAATGGTGCTACAACTGAATATTACTTTATAGTTGGCGGTAGGAAATGTGTTTTGTTCTGTTCTTTTTAATTCTGGGGTTAAAAGCAGTAGTCAAACCATAACAGCAAGGTGCTTTCTGCTCTGTTACATTACAGCTCACTAATTTCCCTCCAAATACTAAACAGTGCCAAAAAACTTTTACTTATTTGGGATGAGATCCATTTTCATTTTACTCTTGTCCTTCTTTGGTTGTGAGATGACAGTTTAATATTCCAGGCTCCAAACCAGAGCTTGGCAAATCGATTTGAAAAAAAAAAAAAAGGAAAAAGTTAAATGCTATAGGGAAGAAAAAAGGTGTGCAATTAATTTTCCACAAGAAATTGTATAACTTATGCTATAGATGACTGTGTTTATCATCTATTTACTTCATTCAATTCTTAAAGTTGTCCAGGATAACACAGCACATATGCAATTTTATTAAAATTGGATAATCTTTGGTTTTATTGTATAAAATGGACAACTATAATGTTCCATTTAAGCTTTTTTTTTTTTTTTCCAACACCAGGGATGCTTTTTTTTTTTTTTTCCAACACCAGGGATAGAACCTGGGACCTCGTATGCAGGAAGCCAGCATTCAACCACTGAGCCACATCAACTCCCCTCAGCTGGTGTTTTTGTTTGTTTGCTTGTTATTTTGCTTTTATTTTTAGGAGGCACCGGGGACCCAACTGGGGACTGCCCATGTGGGAAGCAGATACTCAACCACCTGAGCCACATCTGCTCCCCTCAACATCTTTTTTAAAACTTCATATTTAACCACCCAAATTAAATATAGGATAATTTAGTGACTAAAAGGACAAGTTCAAGCATTAGATTCCAGATTGCATCTCACACCTGACTCATAAATCTTGCCATTTTGGGAAGGTTATTTAATTTCTTTCAGCTTTAGTTTTTCAGTTTTTTAGTTTTTCAGCTTCACTTTTTTGAAGTGATGATATTAATAAGTCTGAATTCCTTCTGCTGTTCTGAGGGCTAAGTAACATAAACTTACAAAAAAGCTGTTACATAATGAACTTTCAGTAAGAAGGAGCTTCTAATATTGTTGTTAAATGAATGAGCCAGTTCTCAAGATTTAGAAAGGTTCTTTGGCCCATGTCACTTTTCAGTGCACACCCAATATTTTTCTAGATATTTCTAAATTCTACTCCCCTGAAAATAAATATCACTCCAAATCCAACTAGCTCAAAGAATGAAATGGAACAGTTAACCTCAAATGATGTCTTTTTGAATAAAAATAATGTGCTTAAGAGCTGGGAGTTGATCACTAATACCATATTCAGAAATTATTCATCACAATATTCTATGTGTGCCTCAGGAAATCAAACAGAAAGACTCATTCACCCAGTTGCTTGGTTCATCACCAAACATGGTAGAGAAAGCAGTCTGTTAGTGAGTGTCTAACTAGCTTCAAGGCTTCCTTTCAAATCCTGGTTTTAAAAAATATGAATATATCCAAGAAAAACTCCAGTTCTAGAAATGCTATGTGCTTTTGATATGCTTGTCTTTTATATAAAGAAATGTAAGGTAAGGTCTTAAAGCTCATGAGGCAAAAAGGTGGTCATCACAGTTTGGACTCCTGAGAAAGCAGACTCTGAGATGGAGAATAGTGAGCCTGATGCTTATTAGGAAGTGTTCTTGAGATCAAAAGATTAGGCAGAAGCTGGGATACTCTCTCAACAGAAGCCTCCACTGACCCTACAAAGTGTTCTGGATATGGTCTGATCTTGCAGGTCTGTTCTTGGGACAGAGATGAGCCTTAAACCTCCTGCCAAGTAGCCATGAACTGCCCTAGTAAGGAGCATGATCTTAGGATCAGCAGCTTTTCCATTGAGACAACTCCTGAGGGTTGCTGGCTGCTGAGGGCTGTCTGCTGGAAGCACCTGCAGCAGCAGGTGTAATATTTATTCTTACTTGAAGCATGCTTTTCATAGCAATTGCAGCATCTGCCATGATGGGTAAGCACAGAATATTTTAGGAAAGTATACATTGAAGGAACTGGATAGTGAAGAGTGAAACTTGACAAGAGTGTCTGGAGCTGTATGAGGACTACTGGGATACAGGTACACCTTGGAAGCCAAGATTCAAGAAGGCAGAAAAACACTACAGAGGTAAAATCTGCAGAAAGGTCAATAATTTTAAAGAGCAAGGAGAGGACAATGCTTTGGCACAAAATAATGTTTTTGGTTTTTATTAAATGCTTCTGATATATGTAGTAGGGAAAAAATAGAAGTTAACTAAGAATTGTTTGTCCAAAAGGGATAGTTCGTGAAAATAAATAGCTAAAAATAGGAAGTCAATGTTCAGAGAAAGAAAATATTAAGTGGCAATAAAGCCTGTTCCACTCTTTCTTCTCAAAACTTCACCTCCATTACGACTTACCTTCTACACTGACCTGATTTCATTCAATGCAAGAAGTAAACATGTTGAAAAACAGAATGAGAGATTAATTAAATTGTTCAGTACTTTGTCCCTCTCATCTAAGTAAACCAATCTAGTGAAAAGAGTCATTGTTTCTCCTATCAATTTTCTGGTAAAATTTCCCTTGAGAAGTCCCAAATTATGCTTCAATCAGAATGTGAAAGAGATGCCTTCCTTGATATTTATCTAAGTTCCTAAAATTCTCCAAACAACTTTATGATACTGAGTCTGGTAAGCTGCAAGCAATTTTCCAGACTTAGCCTTGAATAGAGTGAGCATCTTTGTCTGGTTGGAAGCCCAGTTCTATGGTAATGCATAAACAAGTGTCCTTATTTAAAATGAAATATTGCAAGCATCCTTGACAACATATTGCTGGGAAAAAAACCTCAGAAGTCTTTGAGAAAGATAAAAGACATAAAGTAACATTTATTGACCAATTATAATATCCAAGGTACTTTTTTCAGATGTTTGCATACAATATGTCATTTTGTTTTCAATTCTGAGTTTCTCCCTTCTCTGACTTATAAATAAATTTTCAATTTTCAGTTTTCCAAATAATTTAATCAATGTTATAAATTGATAAGGTATAGAATTGGGATTCATTAAATGAAAGAATGACTGATTCATTCAGTCATTCAATAAATATTATTAAACATTGACTTTTGCACTATTGGAACTCAAAACTGCTTAACTGCTTAACCCATATTCTTACATTTTTTTATTTTCAGGAAAATAATGTTTTTAAATTGTGTTTTCTTAAAACAAATCTAAAAATTCCAACATGCCTTTCTGAGATGGCAATTCAAGCTATTATTTCCAGAGTATAATGGCCCAGGTGATCACCATTCTCCTCAAGAGACAGTTTTCTCATGTCCTGCACACTGGGAGACACCAAGAACAGTCCCTAAAACTGGAGAACACTCGTAAATATTGCTTTTCAAATTATTTACATAACATAAAATAGTCACTCTTTATTGAGTAACAATGATAGTTTTTCCTCTTTTTTAAACTTTTTTTTTCAATTAAAAATCAGAGAAAATCAGAAGGTTGAACTACAGTATGTTTGAAAATGATAAATGGCAAAAGATAAAACAGAGATACTTCTCCCATTTTCCTACTTATTAGCTATGGAATGTCTGTAAACAAGAAAAAAAGTGTTTGGGTGCTAAGCATCTACATTGAACTCTTTTTTTTTTTCTTTGTCTTAATTTTTTTAACATTACATTAAAAAAATATGAGGTCCCCATATACCTCCCCAACCCCCTCCCCCCATAACAACAACCTCCTCCATCATCATGAGACATTTATTGCATTTGGTGAATACATCTCTGAGCACTGCTGCACCTCATGGTCAATGGTCCACATCCTAGCCCACACTCTCCCACAGTCCACCCAGTGGGCCATGGGAGGACATACAATGTCTGGTAACTGTCCCTGCAGCACCACCCAGGACAACTCCAAGTCCCAAAAATGCCCCCACATCACATCTCTCCCTCTGAACTATTGCAGCAATCGTATATGGTCAGTGGTCTCTAACCTGATTCTTTTTCGCACATATATGTTGATTGACTGAGCTTAGTCCTATTTTAAGGTCTGTGTAAATAAAATTATATAACTATGCTTTTTAAAATATATTAATATGGCCTATGCATGAATTCAAACTTACCAAATTCTATATTCAAGTATGCCTAGTTCCTGGAAAGCCAATTAAGTGATATAGGCTCTATAGGCTTTGAATATTCAGGGAGGATACAGATTGAATGTGTATTCAAAATACATCCAGATGGAATGTGGGTAATATGCTAATTCAAGTTTACCTGGAATGTGAGTGTTATGTTAATTCAAACCTACCTGATATCCAAACAAACCCTTAAAACTCTAAGAAACTAACAAAGAAAGTCCTTTTTGCATAAAAGTACCACTTGATTCCCAGCTCCAACATCCTCTGTATAAAAGGGACCTAGAAATCCTAGTCAGGGCTCAGTTTTTTTGGACAGAAGTCTGCTGTGCCTGGCTGGCTGTTAATAAATCTTTTTTTTTTTTTTTTTAAAGATTTATTTTTTGTTTATTTAATTCCCCTCCCCTCCCCGGTTGTCTGTTTTCTGTGTCTTTTTGCTGCGTCTTGTTTCTTTGTCCGCTTCTGTTGTCTTGTTTCTTTGTCCGCTTCTGTTGTCGTCAGCGGCACGGGAAGTGTGTGCCGCGCCATTCCTGTGCAGGCTGCTCCCTCCTTCGCGCTGGGCGGCTCTCCTTATGGGGCACACTCCTTGCGCGTGGGGCTCCCCTACGCGGGGGACACCCCTGTGTGGCACGGCACTCCTTGCGCGCATCAGCACTGCGCATGGGCCAGCTGCACACGGGTCAAGGAGGCCCGGGGCTTGAACCGCGGGCCTCCCATGTGGTAGACGGACGCCATGTGGTAGACTGGGCCAAGGTCCGTTTCCCAATAAATCTTACTTCTCAGAAATTTCTCATATCCTGGCCTTCAATACCAAATCACCCAACTACTCTCTGCCATAACATCTCTGGGGGCTCATCCAGGATCACAAGAAGGCCAGAGACAGCAACAGTTGATTGCCCCTCTCAGACACCTCTGAGAAGGCTAGGAGGCTCCAGGCAAACCCCAGCCCTGGGTGCCGCTGGACCCAGAAAGAGGTTGTAGACTCCACCAGAGCCCTCCTGGAAGAAACCAGAGGCAACGAAGAGTTAGAAAGAGACTCTGAGAACAAAGCAAAGAGCTCCGCATGCCAGATGGAAAAGACCCCCAGAGGCATAGTGCAGGAAAAGCCTAATTCTGAAAATTTGGAAGGGGAACCTGATCAGCTATCAAGAGGACACTAGTGCACCTGAGGAGAAGGCAGGAAGCCATCTTCTCTAGGTCTGAGAAAGGAAAGGAAGGTGGGTGGTTGTGTGCATGTGACTGTAGAGACTGAGTGAGATGCAGAGACAGACTTCTGTGGGGTGAGTGCAGAATCCCAATCCATGGTTATGTGGTGACCTCATCTGGTCAAGGGCAGTCTGGGGGGCCTCTGCAAGGGGACTCTTTTCTGAGTCAGAGGTTTATACCGAACCACTAAGGCTAAGAGGCACTGTAAGTTCCTGTGAGGGACACTGTAAGATCCCATGAGGATCCATCCAGAGACGGATGAAGCAAAAGGCTGATTATTATGCAGTGCCAACACAGGGTAGAAATGTGGGGAACACGCAAAATAGGACCCCATTAGGTTGTATGCTGAAAAACTTTCTCCGAGCATTCCATGGAGATGTATAAGGCATAAAGTTCCAGTCAGGAAAGCTTAGAATGCTTTGTGAATTAGAATGGCTGACTTTCAGTGTGGGATTGCCCAAGAGGGCATGTTTGACCCCCAGATCATCTGTAAAGTCCACGATGTGATAACCAGAAAACCAGGCACCCGGACCAGTTCCCATCATCAATGCCTGGCAGAACACTGTGAATCAAAGTTAACCCTGGTTAAGGAAATGTATGACTAAAGAAGCCAGGATTTGCCTGATACAAAAGCCCAGAGGTGCTGTCCAAGGAACCAGGCCAAACAAGCTCCTTGCAAGGGGTCCAGAGGAAGTAAGCCCAAATCTAGTGCTAAGCCACCTATTCTAGAAGGGCCAGATGAAAATGACCTCCCACTGGCAAGTCTCCCAAGCAGTGTGACCTTGTCTTTCCCACAGCCATTTTCTCCAAGCAACAGTCTTTTCACTCCTGCAACCACTATCTCCATTAATCTTGGCCCCTGGCAGTATTGTGCCATGCTCCCAGGTACAAGTGCCGATGATCAATCAGGAAGAAGCCCAAAAGATGGCATCTCAGACCATGGGGAACCCAGGGACAGGTGGAGCAGGAAGAAGGGCTGCCCTATAGCTACCTCTTCATGAAACCCAAGCTCCAATTTATTATGATACCTATGGCCAGATCTAAGGAGGAAATCAAACATTTCTCTACCAACCCTTCACTACCACCAACCTCTTTAACTGGAAAATTCACACCCCACCATACTCAGAGAAGCCTCAGGCCATGACGGACCTCTTCCAGTCCATCATACAAACCCACAAACCCACCTGGGCTGACTGTAAACAACTCCTCATGACCTTACTCAATTTTGAGAAGAGGATGCAAGTCACACAAGGGGCTCTAACCTGGCTCAAAGAGCACCCACCTGAGGAAGCCCTGGACAGAGACCAATATGCCTGCACACAGTTCCCAGATGAGGACCCTCAATAGGATCCAAATAACATGACAGGGCTCAACTGACTAGAAACTTTCCATAGAGCCTTAGTCAAAGGGCTCAGAGCTGGGAGCAGAAAGGCTGTAAATATGGCAAAGACCACCTAAGTCGTTTAGACTCTCAATGAAAGTCCTGCTCAGTTCTACAAATGGCTATGCAAAACATTTCGTGTATATATGCCCTTTAACCCAGATGATCCCAAAAGCCAAACAATGGTCAATGCAGCTTTCGTTGCCCAATCACAGGCTGACATCTGAAGAAAGCTACAAAAGTTAGACAGTTTCACTCATATGAACATTTCCCAGCTCATGGAGGTAGCCACCAAGGTTTACGTCAACAGTGATGTAGAAACCAGGAAAGAGGAAAAACAGAAAATGAAAAAGAAAGCAGACCTTCTCACAGCAGTAATAGTCTAATGAAGCAACCCCATGTCAAGGAAAGTGAACTGGGACACCCCTGCCCCAAGGAGCGGGGGCCCACCCCTAGAGCAAAATCTATACACATACTGCAAGGAGGAAGGGCACTGGAAATAGGAGCACCCCAACAGGCCACTCAACCCTGTTGCCCCCAAGAAGGTGGCCAAAGAATTAGCCAGAAGAGCAAACAGGGAATTGCAAACTAAACTCTGGGTTTGCAAAAATTCAGAAGGAAAACCTGGAAATCAGCTCATCAGACTTCTGGGAATAGAGGCCTCTGACGAGGACTATTAGGACAGACCAGGCTCCTATTCTCTCGGTCCCATGGAGCCTATGGTTGGAGTCCAAATTGGGACCACCATACATATGATGGTTGACAGTGGGGCTCAACATTCTGTAATGACAAGGCCAGTCAGGTCATCATCAAAAAGACAAGCCAGTATCGTAGGGGCAACTGGTAAAATCACCCAGCAATCCTTCCAAGCTAGGACCTATAACATTGGGGGAAAAGAAATCACTCGTGAGTTCCTATATCTCCTGGAATGCCCAGTCCACCTCTTGGGTCAAGACCTAGTGTCTAAACTACAAGCTCAGATTACCTTTGACATCATGGGGCAATCCACATAAACACTGGGACCACCAAAGACTCTGACAGTAGCATTAACCCTCCCACTGCAGGAGGAATGGAAACCATTCTGCCTCAGGAAACTGGCCAATCTACAGCCACACAGCTCCCCTTTGAAGATGTGCCTGAAGTATGGGCAGAGGGCAACCCAATGGGAATGGCACACAACATTCTTCCAATTATTGTTGAAATAAAGCCCACAGCCAGCCCAGTGAGCATAAAGCAATATCCAGTTCCATGTGAAGCGCAAGAAAGAATCTGGTCATATATTCAGAGATTACTGAATGAAGACATATTAAAGCCATGTCAGTATCCATGGAATACCCCACTCTTCCCAGTTAAAAAGGCTAGTGGGGACTATGTCCCAGTCTAAGACTTGTGAGTGGTCAACTCAGCAGTAGTGACCCTACACCCAGCAGTCCCCAATGCTTACAGTCTCCTCAGCTTGATACCCTCATCGGCAGTCCAGTCTACTTTTCACGCCTAGGTCAAAGATGCCTTATTCTACATTCAAATAGCACCCCAGAGTCAATCAATCTTCACCTTTACATGGGACGATCCAAGCTCTGGTGAAAAGCAACAGCTAACCTGTACACAGCTCCCTCAGGGATTAAAAAATTCACCTATTATTTTTGGACTAGCCCTGGTCAGTGATCTCAAGTCTTTTAAACCAGAAAGCCATAATTGTTTTCTCCTCCTATATGTAGATGACCTCATCCTCGGAAGTCCCACCTACCAAGACTGTGCTAGTGGAACCCATGTCCTCTTAAAACATCTGCAACAAAAGGGTTATAGGGTACCTAAAAAGAAAGACCAAATCTGCCTACCTCAGGTCAAATATCTAGGTTATAAAATAGCACAGGGGCTCCGTGAATTAGGACCTGAAAGAAAAGAAGCAATCTGTAGGCTCCCTCAGCCCAGCACTCAACCAAAATTTGTGAGAATTCCTTGGAGTGGCTGGATTCTGCCACATTTGGATCCCCAATTTTGGGGTTGTCATGCATCCTTTGTATGAAGCCTCAAAGGGGGGAGATCATGAACCCCTGCTCTGGGAAAGCCCACAAAAAGACACTTTCACCACTCTCAAGCAGGCTCTGATGGAAGCACCAAACCTCGGGCTTCCAGATCTAGTAAACCATTCTACCTCTATGTCCATAATCACCAAGGCATCACAGTAGGCGTACTTAGTACCTGGGTTCCTGGCAAAGACCTGTAGCCTATCTATCCAAACAACTGGACACTGTAGCCCAGGGATGACCCTCATGCCTACAAACTATAGCCACTGCAGCAATGCTAACACTAGAAGCCATAAAATTAATTCTTGGGCAGCCTATATTTGTTCAAGTTCTGCATGCAGTAGGCACAATCTTAGAAGCCAAAGGAACGCACTGGCTTACTAACAGCTGCCTGGTTAAATATCAGACCCTATTATGTGAAAATCCATCTGTCCTACTGGAACTCATAAAAAACTCTGAATCCTGCTACCTGTTGAGCTGGGGGTTCCAACCCATAACTGCCTGGAGACATTGCAAGAAATGTATTCCAGCAGGCTGGACTTCCAAGACAGGCCACTACCAAATCCTGACATGGTGTTCTTCACAGATGGGAGTAGCTTTGTTCAGGGCAGTGACCAGCAAGCAGGATATGCTGTGATGACCTCCACAGCCTACTACAGTGGAGGCCCAGCATCTCCAAGATAACACATCAGCACAAAAAGCCAAACTCATTGCTCTCACCTGAGCTCTACAATTTGCAACTGTGGCCAAGGTTAACATCTACACAGACCCCAAATATGTCTTCATTACCCTACATATGCATTGAGCCTTATACAAACAAAAGAACTCATTAACTCATGAGGAAATGACATTAAAGATGGCACAGATTCTGGAACTACTAAAAGTAGTTTGGGAGCCCATCAAAGTGGCTGTGATGTACTGCAAGGGACTCCAGACAAGCCACAGCCCCATTGCTCAAGGAAATTTGAGGGCAGATGCTGAAGCAAAAAGAGCCACATGGGAGGTTATCCCAAGCTGAGCACCTGGCGATTGCCCTCATTCCTCAACCTCTTATCAGAAACTCCAGTACACACTGCCTGCTCTAATTCCACAGCCTCTGAATCACTGAGAGCTGCAATATTTTCAAGCTGGGAGAGAGTGAATACTGCCTGAGAGTGGGACACAAGGAGCAAATAGGTGGTGGACTTTGCCCAATCACAGAATAGTTGTGCCTTGAATATTAGCCACAAATATAGTTTGGGATTACCATGAAAACACACACTTGGGGAAAACCCATCTTAAAGAAGTATTAGAAAGATTCTTCTACATCCCAAGTCTAACCACTATCACCCATGCCATATGCCAGTGGTGTGTGATATTTGCAAATAATAACACTTGTCAGGGGCCCACAGGAGCCCCAGGAGTCCAACGAATCAGCAATATGCCTCTCGAAGATCTAGTAGTTGATTTCACCGGAATGCCACAATCTGGAGGCTATAAGTACCTCCTAGTCCTCATTTGCACCTTTTCCAACTGGATGGAAGCCTTCCCCACTCAGACCAAAAAGGCTGAAGAAGTGGCCAAAGTTCTGCTCAGGGAAATCATTCCTCGATATGGGCTACCCCTCTCAATTGGCTATGACAATGAACCCACCTTCATCTCTGAAATCACTCAAAAGAGTGCCAAAGCACTGTGCATCTGTGGAAACTAGACACCTCTTACAGTCCTCAAAGTTCAGGGAAAGTAGAGTGAATGGACCATACAATAAAGACATATTGCCAAGACTTGCCAAGAAACTTGGCTAACATGGGTGCAAGTACTCCTAAGTGTCCTCCTCCAATTTTGAGCCAGCCCAAGCTGAAAGCTAAGCCTAACCCTATGAAATTTGACACCCCCCTCCCCACCCTTAATCCGAAATATAGAAGGGAATCTCAGAGAAAGAGGAAACTTATCAATAGCTCAGCAAATAATCAGCCTAGGAAAAACCCTATAAAACTTGCATCGCTGGGTCCAAGAAAAGGCCTCCATTATCTTAAGCAGCTCCATATACCCGTACAAACCGGGAGATGTGGTATAGGTCAAAGACTAAAAATCAGCTCCACTAACCCCCTGATGGCAAGGACCGTCATTTTATCCACCACTGCAGTTAAAGTAGCTAAAATCACCCCTTGGATACACCATAGCCAGGTCAAGTGAGCTGCCCCAGAGTCCTGGGCCTATATTCCAGACACCCACAACTCAACCAAACTCATTTTACAAAAGAACAAAATGCCGAGCCCTGCTCTAGTCACACCCTGGAAGCTGACTGGTTCACGCACTGCCGAAGGTTGAGGATGGAATACCAAGCTCTGTTCCAGTCACACCCAGCAGCTGATTGGTCTACACATAGCTGAAGAGTAGGAATCTGGTTTAATCCCAATTACAATGTCCCTTTGGTTATTTTCCCTACTCCTAGACCTGACCCTCCCCTGGTCCCAGGTCGGCATCACAGAATGTAAGCCGTGTACCCAAGAAGTGCGAATACGGGCACATGTCAATACCACATTAATATATCATAGCCATTACACCTGCAAGAGCCACATAACTACCTGCCAGTTTCAGGGAATCTCCTATAGTATGTGTAACGTATCTGGCCAAATAACCTGCAATGACCCCAAGCCCCCAACAGTCTCCCATAAATGGGAAAAAGAGCATTTAATCAAGACAGGGAACTACTTAACTCCACCCCAGTCACTTGCCAGAACCAACAAGTGTCCCTCCTACTTGACTCATGTCAGGTCATAGACTCTGGGATACCAAGGAACACTGACTGTGGAGGGCTCAGCTGGGAGCAGGAATATCCTCATAACAATAAGTATTTTTGCACTCCAGAAATGAAAAGTGTAGCCCAAGTGGGGGCGGGGGTTTCTGGTGCAAATACATAGGTGCATAATATAGCCCCTACTGGTCTTGTGTTACCTGGGCCACCTGGGACACAGACACAGCTAGACAAACAGCTGTCCTCACCAAAGGAATGACCTGACTAACTGTCCATGCAGTCAATGTAATCCCTTAAACCTCACCATCCTAAACCCTGAATCCTGGCAGACTCAGGGAGTCCAAATGGGCCTCCACATTAACGGTAAGAAGTAGACCCAGGAGCCTATATCTGGGTTGGGTATTGGGAATACCCACTCACAAGTAAAGCCCACTCTGTGTTCCACTCCTTCTATGAAGAAATGGAAAGACTCTTTTCCATTCTGCAAATAGCAAAAATCCTCTTTATAAACCTAGCTGAGGTAGTAGGGACAGCCTTAAATGTCTCCTCATGCTATGTATATGGAGGTAAATATGGGAGACCAATGACCCTAGGAAACTAGAGAATACAATTACAGCCAACCATATAATGAAACTGGCCTCCCAGCACTCCCCCAAGATGGTATGTGGCTCCTGAAAACTGCTATCATAAGAAAATATTGTGCTTCAAGGGTCTGCTTAAACTCCTCTATATCTGCTGGAAACCTAACGTACGGGGGAAGATTCCAAAATCACACCACCAATACAACAGAGCCTTGGGGAACATGGAATGAATCTGATATTCTCATAAATCGTACTTTCCCCAAATTAATCACAGTGTGAAACTCCACTGCAAAGGGCCGCTTTACTGTACTGTCTGTACTGGATTTGTAGGAATGTTACATTCTAAGAACTTCCCCAAAATTCATGTGATACTTGTATGCTTGGTACAATAAACTCTCCTTCTTCCTCATTCCCTGAGCAGAAGGAAAAGAGATGAGCCAACCAGTATATCAAAACATAAGAGAAAAAATGGCTGTCATTACCTGGGGAGATGATGAATGGCCCCCTGAGCATATAGTCCAGTACTATGGGCCAGCAACTTGGGTGGAGGATGGCATTGGGGTTATTGAACCCCTATCTGGTATGTTGAACCAAATCATCTGCTTACATGCTGTGGTAGAAATAATAACTAATGAAACCATCCATGCTCTAAACTTACTAGCCCAACAGCAAACTAAATTCAGAAATGCTATCTATCAAAACCATTCACCCTAGACTATCTCCTGGCAGCTGAAGGGGGAGTTTGTGGAAAGTTCAATCTTTCTCATTGCTGCCTTGAACTAGGCAACACTGGAAAGTTTACTGAGGAAATTATAGGCAAAATGGTAAAAATTGCTCATGTTCCAGTGCAAACCTGGAAAGGTTGGAATTTAAGTAATCCCTTTGGAAATTGGCAGTCAATAGCAGACAACTTCTGGTGGGAATAATTGCCTTCCTCATAGGAGAATGCAACATACTTCCTTGCCTCTAAAACACAGACAACTGCCCATCTCATGGCTCTATATACATACCAGTCAAGCCAGAGAGGCTCTGAGAATAGTGATGCCAAAGCTTAACAACCCTAAGCAGGCATCAAAGGGGGGAAGTAATATGGCCTGTGCATGAATTCAAACTTATCTAATTCCATATGCAAGTATGCCTAGTTCCCGGAAAGCCAATTAAATGATATAGGCTCTATAGGCTTTGAATATTCAGGGAGGATGCAGACTGAATGTGTATTCAAACTTACATCCAGACAGAATATGGGTGATATGTTAATTCAAGCTTACCTGGAATGTGGGCGATATGTTAATTCAAGCTTACCTTGACTGTGGGTGATATGTTGATTCAAGCTTACCTGAAGTGTGAGCGATATGTTAATTCAAACCTACCTGGCTTCCAAACAAACCCTTAAAACTCTAAGAAACTAACAAAGAAAGTCCTTTTTGCATAAAAGCACTGCTTGACTCCCAGTTCCTACATCCTCTGTATAAAAAGAGACCTAGAAATCCTAATCAGTACTCAATTATTTTTTGGACAGAAGTCTGCCAGGCCCAGTCAGCCTTTAATAAATCTTCCTTCTCAGAGATTTCTTGCCTCCTGGCCTTTAATACTGCAATCACCCAACTTCTCTCTGCCATAACAATGTAATTTAGAAATAAATCTGAAGAATGACCTGCTTAGGCAAAATATGGTGTATTTTCAAAGTAGCACTTTAGTATCAGTGGTTTTAAGTGGAAATATGTTAGCACAGTCTATACTTAAGTTTTAAGTAGGAATTTTTCACCTCATTAAAATTGTCTATTTCCATAGTATAAATAAATTGATAAATTGATAGTACAAATAAGTTGATAAATTGATCACCAATGGCCTTCAGTTACACCTGAAGAAACAAAATTTAATCCCAATAATGGAAAATAATCATATATGAAAGAAGAGAAATTTGTACCTCTGCAAAAGCTAATTTCTCATAGATATCTATAAGCATGTCCATTTTGGCTAATATATAAGCATCAACTAATGTTGATCAGCAATTTAATAAATTAATAGATGGTATTTAATGTTAATATTAGAACCTCCAGATTATCTGTTTCCTTTAAAATTGCCTAAAGACAGACTAATAATGTAAACCATAACGTAAAACATAGGATAACTAAAAATTTAGAAAACTCTATATCCTAAAGTATGGTCCACAATGTAAGCACAGATGTCATTTTGTTTGAAAGCTATTGTCACAGAGTCTCTACATCACTGTAAGTAAATATGATATGAATAAGGTATAAGAATATTGCTGTGGAAGGGAAAAGGTTTTATGGTGGATGTGTGGGTGTACTGCATATTGTATATATGAATTACTGTGGTCTATGGCTCTTGTGAAGAGAAGTTCAATAATTAGGGGGAAAAAAAGAAAAAGATAGGATGTAGAATTTTTCCAAGTCAACACGTATTCTATATCTAACCTTTAAACCCATCGCTATATGCCATCTTACTAGTAAGGGAACCTGACAATTTTGAGGGCTTCAATTTTCAGGAAGTTTTGGATCACAGAGTGGTTCAACAATGGCAGCAAGGAATACTGGTATAGGATACTATTGACAGGTGATATATGGCTGACAGGGAGCTATACAGGGCTTATGTCCAGGGTGCATGGTAATGTTTGGATATACTCATAGTGGCAACAATTAAGAACTACAGCTGGGGGGGGTACTGGGTTCCTGGCCGGGGGTGCTCTGTCGTGGTCACTAGGGGAGCAGCGGCAGTCCCCCAGGTGCAACGGTAAGTGTGGGAGTGCGAGCCACCGTTGCTAAGCCGACCTGGCAACAGGCGTGTGCACAGCCTGAAGCCGCAGTTCAGGGTGGCTGGAACGGGCGATCACGCCCTCAGCCTACCCGGGCAAGCAGGGTAGCTGGAATGGGCGACCACGCCCTCAGCCTGGTATGGGCAAAGCGCCCTCAGCCTACCCGGGCAAGATACATCAATAACGGTCGCCTCCCACTATCTCCCGCCTAGCCTAACATCTGGTCGGCTCTCACTTCCCCTTTCCCCTCCCCCATTCCTAACCTCTCTGCCTGCCCTCTGCCTAGCAACTGCTTACAACCACCTATCAGAAAGCAGTACCCGCCTGCACCTATCAAATCTCTCCATGCAGTCCCCAACCAATCCCCGTCCTTATAGATAGCAGAGCTAACCTGATATCTGCCCCCATCCCTAGTAACTGCTTATGGCAACCAACCACAAGTCGCCTTTAGCTTAAGCCAATCAGAACCCTCTACGCCACCCTAAGCCCTATAAAAGTGTGTACCCTTCCGGAATAAACCAGACTTGTGCCACCAGCCTGTCTCCGCGAGTTTCTTTCCGGAATCTCGCGCGCTCTCCACACCTCAGAGCCACCGAGAGAAGTCGCAGAGGCCTCCAGCAGCTCCTCTCCACCTGCTGGCAACTGGCGCCCAACGTGGGGCCGGGCAACCCCACTACAGAGACGCTCCAAAGGTAAGGGCCCCAGGCCCCTTCCCCCGCCCCAGCGTGGGGCCACGCACCACCGACCGCCTGGAAGCAGGTAAGGACTTCGGCCACCTCGCTCCATAGCTTGGCGGCCCACTGCTCTCCCTACCCCCGTCGGCCCTCACCCTCTTCTAGTAGCCGGACACCCATGAGCCCCAGCCAGCTTTTCCCCTGTCTCTTTCTCTCACCCCTCTGCGCGTTGTTCCTGGCTCTCCTTTTTGGCAGCTCCCGTCCTCTACTCACTCTCTTCCTTTTCCTCGCGTTCCTGTTCGCTCTCCCCCTCCCCTTTCTACTCTTCTAGTAGATATGGGTGGCTGTCTCTCCTCCCGCCAGGCCCCGCAGTTGTGGGCGCTCGCTGGCCTTCTTGACACCCACAAGTGCCGCGTCTCCGTAAAGCAGCTGCAGGCCTACTGGGACCTCCTACTCCCTGTAAAGGAGAAGGCCATTCACGATTGGATTCTGGCCTGTAAAGATATTAGCCAGGCAGTCACTGATATGACCACCTCATTTGCGCAGGCCCTTGCACTCACCTCTGGCTGCTTTCGATGCGGCGAGTCTGGGCACTTCGCCCGGGAGTGCACTCAAGTGCGCCCCCCCCCGGCGCCTCCCTGGACTGCATAGTAAAAATTGGAAGCAACGTTCCCCCCCCATGCTATCCCTTTGCAACCTAACCCGAAGCCCTAATGCAACCACCAAGTTCCTAATTCCCCCTAATAATGCAAAATGGCTATGTTCCTCCTCCGGCCTCACTCCATGTCTCAATGTCCAAACCCTTATCTCCTTCCCTTCCTAGTCCCGCTCATCACTTTCCTCCTAGTTCTATCTCTTGGGCCATGGGCCATCAAAAAAAAATTATTCAGCTTGTCAAGAGCCAGGTTAACTCTGTCCTCAGTAAGCCCATTCAGGTCCGGTACCAGCGAATCCGCACCACCGACGAAGACGCACCGGGAGTCTCCATTAATTGCCGTCCTCCCCGGATGGCCGGCCGCCTCTCAACGTACCCGAGCCCCAGCCACCCCGCACATGCCCCTTCTCACCGCCCATCCTAACCCCTTACCCTTACCCTTTCCCCTCCCCCGCCCTGTTTACCTAAAGCCGCCAGCATCCCATCGAGGCGCCGGACTGGTTAGCCAATGACAGGCAATGGGATTGGCCCCCCAGTCAACCTAAGACAGGGACACGGCCTTTTGTTGCTGCGCTTCCCCATGACAGGTAAGACTGGCCACGTGCGTGGCACGGGCATTGCCCGGCTGGGCGCAATCCCGACCTAAAACAGGCACAGTCCCCCTCCCTCCCCGAATCAAGTATTTCGGTGGAGCTTAATGAAAACAGAGGGGGAGATGTGGGAGTGTGAGCCACCATTGCTAAGCCGACCCGGCAACAGGCGTGTGCACAGCCTGAAGCCGCAGTTCAGGGTGGCTGGAACGGGCGATCACGCCCTCAGCCTGGTACGGGCGAAACGCCCTCAGCCTACCCAGGCAAGTAGGGTGGCTGGAATGGGCGACCACACCCTCAGCCTGGTACGGGTGAAGTGCCCTCAGCCTACCCGGGTAAGATACATCAATAACCTCTCACTATCTCCCGCCTAGCCTAACATCTGGTCGGCTCTCACTTCCCCTTTCCCCTCCCCCATTCCTAACCTCTCCGCCTGCCCTCTGCCTAGCAACTGCTTACAACCACCTATCAGAAAGCAGTACCTGCCTGCACCTATCAAATCTCTCCATGCAGTCCCCAACCAATCCCCGTCCCTATAGATAGCAGAGCTAACCTGATATCTGCCCCCATCCCTAGTAACTGCTTATGGCAACCAACCACAAGTTGCATTTAGCTTAAGCCAATCAGAACCCTCTACGCCACCCTAAGCCCTATAAAAGTGTGTACCCTTCCAGAATAAACCAGACTTGTGCCACCAGCCTGTCTCCGCGAGTTTCTTTCCGGGATCTCACGTGCCCTCCACACCTCGGAGCAACAAGAGAAGTTGCAGAGGCCTCCAGCGGCTCCTCTCCACCCACCGGCAGGTAAGGACCAGGAAGGAATGAGGGTCCAACAGTGAGAGCATGACACTAATGACTATGCTTGTGAGCCTATATGCTTCAAATAAGAACAAGGCCTAGAGCAGCACTGTGCCTGGGAATTTCCTCCTGACAGCCTTTATGTTACTCAAATGCGGCCAGTCTCGAAGCCAAACTCAACATGTAAATGCAATGCCTTCCCCCCAGCGTGGGACATGACACCCGGGGATGAGCCTCCCTGGCACCGAGGGATCACTATCAAGTACCAACTGATGATGCAACTGGAAAATTACCTTGAATTGAAGGTTCAATGTGAATCTAGCAGAATATCCCTGTCTACATATAATAACATGACTTTAAAATGCTGTTTGACCTAATGTAAGGGGGAAATGGAAAGGAGAAATGAGTTTATATGGCTACGAGTCTCTAAAAAAGAGTCTGGAGGCTGTCAGAAGGATTGCCCTTATGCACAACTGAGCAGAATCTAAGAGACAGATGAAGTAGATACAACCCCAGGTATTGGGGTTCCTTTGAGGGCTAAAGAGACCCACGGGCTCTATGGTCATGGCAGATGGGGTTCACTGCCATGTCAGATGGCCCTTCTTTGGAGCTGGTGTTTCTGCGTGATGAAACTGGATTCGGATGGAATCTCTTTTCATTAGACTTTCATGCTACTTTACTGGAATTGTAGTTGGTGTTGGGGTTTAAGATATATTTAGGGGATTTGAATCTCTGGACTGACAATATCTGGACTGAGCCTCAACAGACTTCAGCTCCTACAATCTGATTTACTGGACTCACCTCACTCAGCTAAGATGGAGTTGAAGAAGGACAACCACCACACCATGGAGACTAAAGTGCCTACAACTGAAAGCAGGAGGATTGCATCCAGTATCCATGTGGAATCTGAGCCTCCTCTTGACATAGAGATGCCACGGACATAACCAATCCAAGGTCCACAGAGAAAAGGTGGCATTGGAGTGGAGTGGGAAAAGTGGACGTGGTGGCTGATATGGGTATGGGGAATGGCAGGAAGAGATGAGATGTGGAGGCGCCTTTGGGACTTAGAGTTGCCCTGGATGGTGCTGCAGGGGCAATCACCAGACGTTGTAAATCTCCCAGGGCCCACTGGATGGAATGTGGGAGAGTACGGGCCATGATGTGGACCATTGACCATGAGGTGCAGAGATTCCCAGAGATGTACTTACCAAATGCAATGGATGTATCATGATGATGGGAGTGAGTGTTGCTGGGCGGGGAGTGGTGGGGTGGGGGTGGTAGAGTTGAATGGGACCTCATATTGTTTTTTTAATGTAATATTTTTACAAAATCAATTAAAAAATAAATAAATTTAAAAAATAGCACAATCATAAAAAATAAATAAATAAAATAAAAGGAATCTCTTCCTGTAAAACAATAAAAATTAAAAATTAAAAAATTAAAAAAAATAAAATTGCCTAAAGTATCCATTAAATTTTTTTGTGCTTTATAAAGGTAAAATAGTTATTAAGTAATAAAGAGATGAAAGAGTAAGCCTTTAGACTAATAGATGTAATTATGATCTCTATATAACTCAATATTCTTCCTCAAAGAATGAGACACATTTACAGAAATTGAGAATGGGATTTTCTTGGATCTGCCCCATTAGATACAAAGATAATCTGTTGTCAGTGCTTACCCTGAAAATCTCAGCTGACCAGAGAAGTTTGTACCCCTCTTCTCTCACTGATTCACGTGCATCCATCTCAAGCCTTCAGACTGAACAAAAGATGACAAGGAGGGGAGGAACATTAGGCAGCTAAAAATTTAAAAATAGACGCACTCTCCTGGTAGAAGTACCTCCAAATGAAAACTCATTGAAATAAAGGAAAAGTTGTTGTTTCTGGATCATTTGGACATCATAAATTGTATTTGATTTTCTAGGTAGAGGAAATAAAAGGAAATTAGTCTATACCTAATAAAATCATTGGCCAAAATAGTTTTGTTCTATGAGTTTCTCACCAATGCTCACAGATCTCTAAAGACAAGTGTCCCAAAAGTTACTAGGTTGTTTGAGGAAACTAGAAAAAATTAATTTGTGTATATATCTATATAACTATAACTATTTATCATAATTCATCTCCAGCTGACAAACTTATGTCTGCATTACAATTATGAGAAATACTCAAGTTGTTTTAATGAGAAAGCAAAGGTTTGATAGTGAAATTGTTAAAATTGTAAGCAAAAAAAAAAAGCTAATATGTAGTTAATTTTTTATTGTTGTATCAGTATTTTTTAAATTCTCAGTGAAACTTCCTTTAAACTTACATTAGCTAAAAGGAACCACACTATCAAAGATAGTAAATGTCTTTAAAATCATCTAGTTCATTTGTTTCTCAAATTATGTGCACAGAAATTCCCCAGGCTCTGTGACAACCTGCCAGGTGCAAGGAAAAGGGTAATCATGAAGGGAGAAAAAGAGAAAGGTTTATACTTGCATCTCTGGCATTAAAATAACAATAACATCATCAAATGATAGCCACATCAATAATAGCAAGTATTTATTGAGTCCTTCCTATGTGTTATTCACTTTGACTAATAATTCTACTCAATCCACACACCAGCCCAATGTGAAAAGTATTATGACTACTCCTATTTTACAGATAAGAAAACTGAGGCCTAAAAAAATAAGTAAACAGGCCAATTTCAAGTAGTGTAAACAGACTTTGAAACCAAAAAGTCTTGAGTCCAGAGCACATGCTTTTAACCAAAAAGTTTACTTATAAATTGAGGATTTTTAAAGTCTCAAAAGCCACTGATCTAGGACAACCATTTCATTTTTATAGATGAAGAAATAACCCTAGAAAGAGAGTGTTAATACCTAACTCATGAAAAATATTTTAGGTTCAGAATTGTAATGTAAGTCTCCTGTTTGTCATTTCAGTGTTCCTTCCATTTTGCTGCATCTAAAATCTTTTATTACATACATTCTGAAATATACTCATATTTTGGCAAACTTCAAAATGTGCACTAGAAGTGCATGTGTATCCTAAAGGTATCCTGCCTTAAAGTTGGGGAAAGGCATTAAAGAGACAAGTTCACATTGAATTAAATTTTTTTAAAAAGTAAGGGACACAACTAGATTCTTCCAAACACAAGCAAAGGGACTCTGGAAAAATGGCAATGACAGAATCATTGAATCTCCCCAAATGTCCTTAAAAAATAGAATAACTAGATAGCAAAACTAAAAACACATGGAAAATATATACAACAAAAATAGGCAAGTTATTCCCATGAATTCCAAAATACAAATGGGTGGGAATAAGTAACCAACAACCTTAAGACCTACAAAGCATATCTTTTCCTGGGAGAAAGCAGGGAGACGCTCCAGAGAGTTTGACAGATTTAAGAATAGGAACATTTTTAAATAGCCAATAGATATTCACTGGGATGCACAGATGATCAATTTAAAGACAATTTCTGGATTGTGTCAAGTCAAATAACAAGTGCAAGAGGCCTATAATAACATCTGAAGGTTCTGTAACAGACTGTGCCACATAAACTCTTTTTTTTAAAGAATTTTATTTATTTATTTCTCTCCCCTTCCCACCCCCTGCACCCCGCCCCAGTTGTCTTTTCTCTGTGTCTATTTGTTGCATCATCTTCTTTGTCCACTTCTGTTGTCAGCGGCATGGAAATCTGTGTTTCTTTTTGTTGCGTCATCTTGTTGTGTCAGCTCTCCGTATGCAGCACCATTCCTGGGCAGGCTGCACTTTCTTTTGCACTGGGTGGCTCTCCTTATGGGGTGCACTTCTTGTGCATAGGGCTCCCCTACACGGGGGACACCCCTGCATGGCAGGGCACTCCTTGCGCACATCAGCACTGCGCATGGGCCAGCTGCACATGGGTCAAGGAGACCTGGGGTTTGAACCGCAGACCTCCCAGGTGGTAGACAGACGCTCTAACCACTGGACCAAGTCCGCTTCCCGACATGAACTCTTGAAATCAACTTCCATAATGACTTTCCAGGAAGGTCCTCACCTTAAGAAAGATTGGGGAGAATAGAATTAAGTTTGAGTAGGGCAGGAAAAATAGAGAAAAAGGAATAGAAGTTCCCTACAAAAATAGAGGGAAATAGCCATGAAATCTCAGGAAGTAAGACACCATATTTTCTTAAACACTTTTAGGAAAACAACAAAAGGGGAATCCACAAAGTTAGAAAACTTATCCTGAGCCACCCATACTTTTGGCTAAAAGTTCAAGAAAAATAATTTTACATAAAAACAAAAAACAGAAATAAATCAAGATCAAATACCCTACACAGTTAAGAGGGAAAAAATGGAATGATGAGCCAAATAACCTCCCAAGAGACAATTAATGCATAACAGAAAGAAGAGCCCACAAAATCTATCAAAACTGTAATCTAATTCAAAGAAAACAAAAAATAATTTTAAAATGATACAAGGTATGAGGAACAAATTATATTCAGAATTATAAAATAATAAAAATAAGGTATGAGAATTCAGGGGAAAAATCAGAAATGAAGGCTAAATAAGAAGGAATATGAGAAGAAATAAACATAATAAAGCCTAAGGAGAAATTAAAGGCAGAAAGGAAAGTTTGTTAAATCAAATGAAGGAGGCTATAAAAAGGACAGAGTAAAAGTGACAAATATTGAAGGCAGGCAAAAAAGACTCAATATATGAATAACAGGAGACTCTGAATTAGAAAACCAAAGCAAGGAACCAGTACAAATATTGATTCAATAAAATGTTCAATAAAACATTCCTGAGACAAAATAAAAGATTCAAAACTACAGATTAAAAACACATGTTGTATATCTGATTTGTATCAACCAAGAATGACCAACTCCAAAACATTTTAAAAACTCATTGGGTTTAACAGTTTTAAAAGACAAAATCCCTTGGGTGTCTAAGCAAAAAGAGCAAGTGATTTATAAGGAAAATAAAATTAGATTATCATGAGATTTTCTTCAGCAACACTTTATGGCAGGGCAATTGGAAAAACACACAAGATAATCAAGAGCAAAAATGTAAGCCACAGGTTTTATAACTAGCAATAGGACTTTCAAGAATAGAGGAAAGAATTGAGACATTATCAACATGCAAGAATTCTAGAAAGATTGTTTCCATGATTCCTTCCTGAGAAATCTACCAGAATACAAGCCACACAACCAAAATAAATAGAGAGGCATTGAGGAAAGGACTAGTGGTGAGCATTAAACATATAATTACTTGTAGAACTAATGCTAAATGAGAGTTAAAAAGGGGAATTTGTAATATGTAATGCTATATTCTCTGACAATGTAGACAGAGGATAATTAGTTTTTAAAGGAGAAGGAGAATAGGGAAGTAAATGAAACATAATAGATAGCTTTTAGAAATAATTTTGATGGTGATAGTTTTGGAATTTCTATACAGAGACAATTTTATATGTAATTTGGAATAAAATAAATGAGAAATTATGGGATATTCTAATTCTATTATCCCTTATGTCCTGCAGAGCTAGTTTTCTCAATGTGAAAGAAAGGAGATACAAATCTAATGTGAAAGAAATTAAGTAAAAAACCTTTCAATTGTAAATTTAAATAGGAAGTATCAGCAGTTAATGAGGTCTTTTATCTCTAAACACACTCACACATCTATATAGGTATATAATGTATTAACTCTGCCCACTAAAAAGACTGGCTCTGAAGACAAACTGATCACTATAAAGCTCTAAAGCAATGAACAACCCAATTGTAATAAGGAAGCCAAAAATTAGAGCCTTTCTTTTTTTTTATTTTTTTTATTTTTATTTTTTAAAGATTTATTTTTATTTATTTAATTCCCCTCCCCTCCCCCGGTTGTCTGTTTTCTGTGTCTTTTTGCTGCGTCTTATTTCTTTGTCTGCTTCTGTTGTCGTCAGCCGCATGGGAAGTGTGGGCGGCGCCATTCCTGGGCAGGCTGCACTTTCTTTTCACGCTGGGCGGCTCTCCTTACGGGCGCACTCCTTGCGCGTGGGGCTCCCCCACGCGGGGGACACCCTTGCGTGGCACGGCACTCCTTGCGCGCATCAGCGCTGCTCATGGCCAGCTCCACACGGGTCAAGGAGGCCCTGGGTTTGAACCGCGGACCTCCCATGTGGTAGACGGACGCCCTAACCACTGGGCCAAAGTCCGTTTCCCTAGAGCCTTTCTAATGAAAACAACACAATACTATCTGTAGTCTTGCAAAGGGATCAAATCTGAGGTAGATTTGGATAAAAGTGATGAGTTTGACTTTGACATGCTGTATGATATACAAGTAGAAAAGCATATTAACTATCTGAAAATATGTTGCTGAAAGTTTTGTAAAACTAGAATAAACATGGCATGGCAGTTTACACAAAATGTAATGAATTGTATGTTAAGAGAAAATTGTAGAAGTCTAAGGTATAAAACATTGTAAACCATCAAGAATCAAAACGTCGGTAAATAATAATGATAAAGAACCACCACAAAATTCAGGGAAGGAGTTGGTGATGTTTAGGATTGGTAATGGGATCATAGGAGTCACATAAGGAGATGGTTTAAAGAAACAAACTTTTTGAGGTGTCACTTTTCAGCTAAGGACCTAAAAGTGTAAGACATAGTCATCATGTTCTTTAAAAAAATTTATTAGAGAAGTTGTGGTTTAATTAACAATCATGCATAAAATACAGAGTTCCCATACACAAATACCTTGCATTGGTGTGGAACATTTGTTTGGATGATAGCACTTTTTGTAATTGTCCTACTTTTTTAAACAATAGCTACCTTTGTTACAATTGATGAAAGATCATTAAAATAGTACTACTTCTATTATCCATAGTTAACATTAGATATATATTTTCCCATATACCACCCTATTAGTAACACCTTGTATTAGTATTACATATTGTTATAATTCATTAAAGAGCATTCTTGTACTATTAACTATTGTCCATTATCTGTAATAGGGTTCACTGTGTTCAACAGTCCTAAGGTTTCACCTTCTAACAATATTCATCTATATAATTCAGATTTAATTACATTCACAATAATGTGCTTCAATCACCACCAAATATTTCCAAACTTTCACAATCAACCTAAATAAAAATTCTGTACAGATGAAGCATCCACTCCACATTCTGTAACCCCAACCTATCCCCTGGTAAACTACCCTCTAGATTCTAACTCTATGAGCTTGCTTATTATAATCTCATATCAGTGAGACCATATAATATTTTTCCTTTTGTGTCAGACTTATTTCACTCAGTATAGTGTCCTCAAGGTTCATCCATGTTGTCACCTGCATCAGGACTTCATTCCTGTTTACAACGGAATAATATTCAATTGTATGCATATAGCACATTTTGTTTAACCATTCTTCTGTTGATGAACATTTGGTTTGCTTCTATCTTTTGGCAATTGTGAATAATGCCACTAGGAGCATCAGTGTACAAATAGCTTTTCACGTCCCTGCTTCCAGTTCTTCTGGGTATATACCTAGAAGTGGGACTGTCTGGTCTTATGGTAATTTGATACTTAGGTTCTTAAGAAAGTGCCAAACTATTTTATTGTGGTTGCACCATTTTACATCCCCATCAGCAATCAATGAGTCTTCCTGTTTCTCCACATCCTGTCCAACACATGTACTTTTCTGGGTTCTTTATTCAGTATAGCCATTCTAGTGGGTGTGAAATGATACCTCACTGTGGTTTGATTTGCCTTTTCCTAAAAGCTAGTGATGTTGAGCATCTTATCTTAAGCTTTTTAACCATTGTATATCCTCTTTGGAAAGGCATCTAGTTAAGTCTTTTGCCATTTTTAAATTGGGATGTTTATCTTTTTTATTGTTGAGTTGTAGGATTTCTTTTTATATTCTGGATATTAAGCCATGTATTATATGTGTTCCAAAAAACATTTCTCCCATTGAGTAGGTTGTCTTTTCATTTTTGTGACAAAATCCTTTGAGGAACAAAAGTGTTTAATTTTGAGACATTCCCATTTATCTGTTTTTTCTTTAATTGCTTCTGTTTTGTGTGTAAGTTTAAGAAATTTTGCCTAACACAAGATTCTCAAAATGCATTTTCTCCTAGAAGTTTTATATTTAAGTCTTTGATCCATTTTGAGTTAATTTTTATATATGGTACAAGGTAGGAATCTTCTTTTATTCTTTCCAACAACAGTGAAGGAGTGTTCCTATTTCTCCACATCCTCTCCAGGACTTTTTATTTTCAGTTTTTAAAAATAATTGTCATTCTATGTGGCGTGAGATATCTCATTTGCATTTCCCTAAGAGCTAGTGATATTAAACATTTTTTCATGTGCTTTTTTGCCATTTGTGTTTCCTTGGAGAAATATCTATTTAAATCTATTGCTCATTTATTAATTGAATTGCTAGGTCTTTTATTGTTGAGTTGTATGATCTCTTTATATACAATGGAAATTAAACCCTTTTCAGATATGCGGTTTCCAAATATTTTCTCCCATTGAGTGAGCTGCCTTTTGCCTTCTTGACATATTCTTTTGAATCACAAAAGTATTTAAATTTGATGAAGTCCCATTTATCCATGTTTTCTTTCATTGCTCATGCTTTTGGTGTAAGGTTTAAGAATCCACTCCCTACTACCAGGTCTTGAAGTTGTTCCCCTATATTTCATTCTAGGAGTTTTATGGTTCTAGATTTTATATTTAGATCTTTGACACATTTTGAGTTAATTTTTGTATAATGTGTGTAATAGGGACCCCTGTTCTTTCTTTTGGATATGGATAGCCAGTTCTCTCAGCACAATTTGTTGAATAGACTCTTCTGCCCCAGTTGGGTAGGTTTGGCAACCTTGTAAAAATTAACTTGACTGTAGATGTTAGTGTCTGTTTCTGAACCATCAATTTGGTTCCATTGATCTATTTTTATGCAAATAACATGTTGATTTTTCCCACTGTAGCTAGGTAATATGTTTTAAAGTCTAGAAGTGAGAGTCCTCCAACTTCACTCTTGCTTTTTAAAATGTTTCTGCTTATTCAGGGCCCCTAATCCTTCCAAATAAATCTTCCATTTCTTTAAAAAATACTGGTGGAATTTTTTTCAGGATTGCATTGACTCTGTATATTAATTTGGGCAGAATTGACATCTTAATAATATTTAGTCTTCCAATCCATGAGCATGGAGTGTTCTTTCACTTATTAAGGTCCTTTTTTATTTCTTTTACCAATGCATTAAAGTTTTCTGAGTACAAGTGCTTTAAATCCTTGCTTAAGTTTATTTGTTAACCAAAGAATAACCAAAGAATATTTGATTTTTTTATATATAAAAAGAATTTTTTCTTGACTCCCTCTTCAGATTGCACATTTCTAGTGTATAAAAACTACTGATTTTTGCATATTGATCTTGTATCCTGCCACTCTGCTGAAATCATTTATTAGCCTTAGCAAATTTGTTGCAGGTTTTTTTTTTTTTGGTTTTTCTAGGTATAGGATTGTGTCAGCTGCAAATAGTGAAAGTTTTACTTTTTCCTTTCCAATTTGGATGCTTTTTTTTAATTAGACAATTTGTGAGTTACAAAACAATCATGCATAACATATAGGATTCCCTTATACCAACTCACCATGAACATCTTATAATATTGTGAAACATTTGCTTCAATTGATGAAAGAACATAAAAAATGACTGTTAACTATAATCCATAGCTTATGTTTTTTATATATTTTCCATTAACTACCCTATTATTAATACTGTGTAATAATACTGTATCTTTTATTTCTTCTTCATGCTTATTAACTGCTCTGCCTAGAACTTCCATTACAATGCTGAATAACAGTGGTGACAGTGGACATCCTAGTCCTGTTCCAGACCTTAGAAGGAAAGATTACAGTCTTTCACCATTGAGTATGATGTTAGGTGTGGGTTTTTAATGCACACCCTTTATTATGTTGGGGAAATTTCCTTCTATTCCTTTCAGAATTCTCTTTATCTTTTGAATTTGACATTTTGATTAGTATGTGTTTCAGAGTAGGTCTATTAGGATGTATTCTGTTTGAGTACATTGTACTTGTCTGACATGTATGTTTGTGTCTTTCATAAGAATTGGAAAATTTCCAGTCATCATTTCCTCAAATATTTTTTCTGCCCCTTTCCCTTCTCTTCTCCTTCTGGGACATTCATGGCATGTATGTATCTTTGCTTCATGTTATCACTCAAATCTCTGAAACCCTGCTCAAAATTTTCTCTTCTTTTCCTTATCTGTTCTTCTGACTCATTTCAATTGTTCAATGATTCTTTCTTTTGCCTGTTCAAATCTGCTGTTGTATGATTCTAGTGTATTTTTAATCTCTACTCTTGTGTTTTTCTTTCCCATTACTTCTGTTATGTTTGTTCTTATACTTTTAAATTATTTTTTATGTTCATACATTGTCTTCTTAATGTCATTTATCTCTTTATGCATATTTTCCTTCATCTCTTGAATTAATTTAGGAGATTTATTTGAACTTTTTGATTAGTTCTTCCAAAGTTTGTGTCTCCTCTGAAGATATAATTTGGTCCCTTGACTTAGCCATATATCCTGTTTTTTAGTTTGGCTTTAATGTCTTACTAGTATCTAGGCATCTGGTTAACTTTATGAACTAACTCTTCTCTAGGGTTTTATTATTGATTGGTTTTCTGTTAAGACTCTTTTTTTAAAAAAGATTTATTATTTATTTATTTAACCTCCCTTGTGGCTTGCTTGCTGTTTACACTCTGTGTCTATTCGCTGCACGTTCCTCTGTGTTTGCTTATCTCCCTTTGTTGCATCATCTTACTGCACCAGCTCTCTGAGGGTGCAGGCCATCACCTCTCCATGGGCACAGGCCATCAGTTTTCTGCAGACACAGGCCAGCTTGCCTTCATAAGGAGGCCCTGGGACATGAACTCAGGGGCTTCCCCTATGGTAGATGGGAGCCCAATTGATTGAGCCACAGCCACTTCCCAAGGCTTTTTTTTTTATTCTTGATCCATCTTATTCTAGACCTTTAGAATAGCCCAAATTTAGTTGATCAGATTTACTCAGTTCTTCTTTTGTTTAACAAATGAATTATATATATATATATATATATATATAGCATAAATCCATCTTAAGTGTACAATCAAAGGTATTTGGTATAATCACATAGTTGTGCATTCATCACTTCAATAATTATTAGAGCATTTTTGTATTCCAATAATAATAATAAATGATAAACAACCAAACAAAAAACCTCATCACCTCTCAATCTCTCTACACTTCCCTGCCATAACTAGCAGCTATTCTATTTCCATCTCTCCAGTTTATTTGTATTGATATGCGACGGTTTGCTCGGTCGGTAGAGGTGGGGTCTGGCTGCGGACGAGGGGTCGGTCCAGCTCTGGACGAGGGGTCGGTCCCGCTTGGGACGAGGGGTCGGTCCCACCTGGGACGAGGGGTTGGTCCGGCAGCAGACGAGGGATCGGTCTCACAAGGGTTTGCGCAGTTCGGCTGACGGGGTCGCCCGGCGAAGCCGGCGACGAAGGGGTCGCCCGGAGAAGCAGGCGACGAACTGGGGACAAGGGAGGCCAGGCCCTTGTCGGGGGCTCTCAGGACTGGAGGGCGCACGGCAGAAGAACTACCGCGGAGACAAGGTAAACACGCAAGTCCACTTTACTGAGGGAGAGGCAACAGTTTTATAGGGGCTGGGGAAGGCTGATTGGTCGAAGCCACGCCCTGTTCTGATTGGTTGCCGGCGAAAGGTCAGTGGGCAGTACTGGACGGGGGAGGGGTGGTGGTTAGGGATTGGCTGTCGCTGTTGCTGGGGGAAGGGGCAGGGTTTAGGGATTGGTGGCTGCTGTTGCTGGGGTGGAGGGCAGACTTGAGTTTCCCGCCCACGCCTGGCTGTTGCTGCTGTCGGGGGAAGGGAAAAGGGCGGGCTGGATTTTTCCGCCCACACCTGGCTGTTGCTGCTGTCGGGGGAGGGGAAAAGGGCGGGCTGGATTTTTCCGCCCACGCCTGGCTGTTGCTGCTGTCGGGGGAGGGGAAAAGGGCAGACTGGAATTTTCTGCCCTGCGCAGGGAGAAGGAAGAAGAAGGGTGCCGCCCCACAAGGCATCGGGTGGCGCCATCTGGGAGGAGGGGCGGCCGCGGAAGCATGGCTGCCGAGAAGGGGAGACCCGAGGGCACTCTGCGCCCATGCCGAGCTTCCTTCAGGGGTGGCGGTGAGTCCGACCAGCCACCCTATTATGGGGGCAGCGGAATTAGGCCTACCGCGGCCGCTCCCCTGCCAGGCCAGCAAACCACACTTCAGCCCGAGGGGTGACCGCATTGATATTTTATAAAAATATTATTATATGTGCAATATAACTGTATACATATTTCATATGAGGTTTCACTATATTATACAGTACCATGTTACATATTTTAGCTTTCCTTCTAGTTACATACATGGCCTTAGATTTTCCCTTTTAGTCACTGTCATAGCATTAAAATCATTCTGCTAGTTACAAACAGTATGGTGAGCTTTCACTATTTCTATTCATTTCCATGATTTACAAACAACTTTTTCTTTTACCAGTTCTGTACCAGTTGGCCCTCAGCTTTCCATTCTCTACCTTCATTCTATTTTTTGATAGCCTATATTCTAATTATTAATCCATGAGTTTACACAATATATTTCATTCACAATAACACAATCATACAGTATTTTTCCTTTTGTGTCTGGCTTACTTCCCTCAACATAATGTCCTCCAGGTTCATCAATGTTGTCATATGTTTCACGACTTCATTTCTTCTAACTGCTACATAATATTCCATCATGTGCATACACCACAATTTGTTTATCCATTCATCAGTTGGTGGACACTTGTGTTGTTTCCATATTTTAGCAATTGTGAATAATGCTTCTATGAGGATCAGTGTGCAGATGTATGTCCATGTCACCGCTCTCAGTTCTTCTGGGTTTATAACTAGTAGTGGTAAGGCTGGATCACATGGCAAGTCTATATTCAACTTCCTTAGGACATGCTAAACAATGCTCCACATGGCTGACCCATTCTACATTCCCACCAACAGCAAATAAGTGTTCCCACCTCTCCATATCCTCACCAATACTTGTATTTTTCCAACGTTTTAAATATTGGCCATTCTAATAGGTATGAAATGACATCTCATTGTAGTTTTGATTTGCATTTCCCTAATCATTAGTGATGTTGAACATTTTTTTCATGTGCTTTTTGGCATTTGTATTTTTTCTTTGGAAAATTTTCTATTCAAAGCCTTGGCCCAGTTTTTAAATGGGTTGTTTGCCTTTTTATTGTTGAGTTATTTAAAATGTCTTTATATATCATGGATATTAAACCTGTCTTGAATATGTGATTGCCAAATATTTTCTCCCATTGAGTCAGCTTCTTTTCACACTTTTGACAAAGTCCTCTGAGGTACAAAAGTTTTCAGTTTTGAGGAAGTCCAATTTATCTATTTTTTTCTTTGGTTGCTCATGCTTTGGTTGAAAGGTTTAAGAAACTACTGCCTACCAAAAGTTCTTAAAGATGTTTTCTGAGATTTTCTTCTAGAACTTTTATGGTTGTCACTTTTATATTTAGGTCCTTGATCCATTTTGAGTTAATTTTTGTATAAGTTGTAAGATAGGAGTCCTCATTCTTTTTTTGGATATGGCTATCCAGTTCTCCCAGCACCACTTGTTGAATAGACTCTTCTGGCCCAGCTGGATGGGCTTCACAGCTTTGTCAAAATCACTTGACCATAAAGGTGAGGGTCTACTTCTGAGTTCTTGATACACTTCCATTGGTCAATCTGTCTATCTTTATGTCAGTACCATGCTGGTTTTTTTTTTTTTTTTTTTTTTTTTTTTTTTTTTTTTTTGCGTATCATAAGGAAGTTTATTTAATTTCCTCTAAAATACATGCATAGACAGTCTCCAAAAGTGAAATTCAAATGTTTTTTTTTTTTTTTAATTTTTTTATTTTTATTGACTTTGTAATAATATTACATTAAAAATATATATGTGAGGTCCCATTCAACCCCACCCCCCCACCCCCCCTCTCCCCCCCCCCCCCCAACAACACTCGTTCCCATCATCATGACACATCCATTGGATTTGGTAAGTACATCTTTGGGCACCTCTGCACCTCATATACATTGGTTCACATCATGGCCCATACTCTCCTCTATTCCATCATGTAGGCCCTGTGAGGATTTACAATGTCCGGTGATTACCTCTGAAGCACCATCCAGGGCAGCTCCATGTCCCGAAGACGCCTCCACCTCTCATCTCTTCCTGCCTTTCCCCATACCCTTTGTCCATTATGTCCACTTTTCCCAATCCAATGCCACCTCTTCTATGTGGACACTGGATTGGTTGTGTCCATTGCACCTTTATGTCAAGAGGAGGCTCAGATTCCACCTGGATGCTGGATGCAATCCTCCCATTTTCAGTTGTAATCACTCTAGGCTCCATGGTGTGGTGGTTGTCCTTCTTCACCTCCATCTTAGCTGAGTGTGGTAAGTCCAATAAATCAGATTGTAGGTGCTGGAGTCTGTTGAGGCTCAGGATCTGGCTATCACATTGTCAGTCCAGAGATTCAAATCCCCTAAATATATCTTAAACCCCAACATTAACTGCACCTCCAGCACATTAGCATGAAAGTCTTATGAAGGGAGATCCCATCTGAGTCCAGATTCATCACACATAAACACCATTTCCAAAGAGGGGCCATCTGCCCTGGTAGTTAACCCCATCGGCCATGACCATAACTCCCATGGGTCTCTTTAGCCCTCAAAGGAACCAATATCTGGGGGTTGTATCTGCTTTATCTGTCTCTCTGACTCTGCTCAGTTGTGCATGAGGGCAAACCTTCTGCCAGCCTCCAGACTCTTTTTTAGAAACTCGTAGCCATATAAACTCATTTCTCCTTTCCATTTCCCCCTTACTTTAGGTCAAACAGCATTTTAAAGTCATGGTATTTTATGTAGACATGGATATTCTGCTGATCCGCATTGAACCTTCCGTATAAGGTCATTTTCCAGTTGCATCATCAGTTGGTAGTTGATAGTGGTCCCTCGTTGCCAGGGAGGCTCATCCCCGGGTGTCATGTCCCACGCTGGGGGGAAGGCATTGCATTTACATGCTGAGTTTGGCTTCGAGACTGGCCACATTTGAGTAACATGAAGGCTGACAGAAGGAAATTCCCAGGCACAAAGTTGCTCTAGGCCTTGTTATTATTTTGGGTTTATCAGCTCACAAGCATAGTCATTAGTATCAGGGGCTCACTGTTGAACCCTCACTCCCTCCCGGTCCCCACCACTGTACCTGGGAGACTGTCGCTGCTCCCCTAGGGACCACGACAGAGCACCACTGGCCGGGAACCCAGTACCCCCCCACTGTGGTTTTTAATTGTTGCCACTATGAGTATATCCAAACATTACCATGCACCCTGGACATATGTTCTGTACAGCTCCCTGTCAGTCATATATCATCTGTCATTGGTATCCCATACCAGTATCCCTCCATTGCCATTGTTGAAACACTCTGTGATCCAGAACTCCCCGAAATTTGAAGCCCAATATAATGTCATGGTCCCTTACTAGGGAATGGCATATAGCGATGAGTTTAAAGGATAGATAAAGAACTTGGATAAAGTTAGATAAAGAACTTAGATAAAGAATGTTGACTTGAAAAAATTCCACATCCTATTTTTCCCCCCCCCCCCCCCCCTAATTATTCAGCTTTTCTTCACAGGAGTCCTAGACCACAGCAATGTATATATATAATATACACCATGCTGTTTTTTACCACTGTAGTTAAGTAATAGGCTTTAAAATCAGGAAGTGAGAATCTGCCAAGCTTGTTCCTCCTTTTAAAGACATTTTTGGCTATTCAGGGTTCCTTGCCCTTACAAATAAATTTGATATATGGTTTTTCCATATCTGCAAAAAAGGCTGTTGGGATTTTTATTGGGATTGAGTTGAATCTGTAAGTCACTTTGGGTAGAATTGACATCTAAATGATATTTAGTCTTTCAGTCCATGAATGTGGAATGTCCTTCAATTTATTTATGTCTTCTTCAGTTTCTTTTAACAATATTTTCTAGTTTTATGAATATAAGTCCTTTATGTCTTTGGTTAACTTTAATCCTATGTATTTGATTTTTTTAGTCACTATTATAAATGGATTTTTTTTTCTGATTTCCTCTTCACATTGTTTATCAGAGTGCATAGAAATGTTATTGATTTTTTGTGTATTAATCTGGTATTCTACCACTTTGCTGAACTTGTCTATTAGTTCTCACAGCTCTGTTGTGGGATTTTTCAGGATTTTCTAGTTATAGGGTCATATTATCACTGGATAGTGAAAGTTTTACTTCTCCCTTTCCTACTTGGATACCTTTTTTTTTTCTTCATCTAGCCTAATTGTTTTAGCTTGAACTTCTAGCACAGTATTGGATAATATTGGTGATAGAGGGTATTATTGTCTTGTTCCTCGTCTCAAGGGGAAAACTTTCAGTCTTCACCATTGAATACAATGGTAGCTGTTGGTTTTTCATAAAAGCACTTTTTGATATTTAGAAAGCTTCCTTCTATTTCTGACTTTTGGAGGGTTTTTATCAAGAAAGGATGTTGTATTTTGTCAACACCTTATCTTCACCAATAGAGGATCATATGATTTTTCTTCTTCAATTTAATAATGTGGTTTATTACACTAATTGATTTTCTTATGTTGAAATACCCTTGCATTCATGGTATAAAACCCACTTGATTGTGATATATAATTTTTTAAATTTTCATTTATTTATTTATTATTTATTTATATCTTCATATTTTAAAGATTTTTTAACAAAAAATTTTATTGATACATACAAATAAAGTATAAATCCATCCAAAGTGTGCCACCACTAATATTCAGTATAATCACATAGTTGTACATTCATCTTTTGGTGTATAATTCTTTTAATGTTCTTTTGGATTCAATTTGCAAATATTTTGTTGACGATCTTTGTATCTTTTGTCATTGGAGATATTGGTCTGTAATTTTCTTTTCTTGTAGTATCTTTTTCTGATTTTTGGTATTAGTGTGATGTTGGCTTCATAGAATGAGATTGGTAGAGCTCTTTCCTTTTCAATTTCTTGGATGAGCTTAAGCAAGATTGAGTTTAAGCAAGACCACATTTGAATGATTGGTAGAGTTCACCATTGAAGCCATCTGGTCCTAGGCTTTTCATCTTTGGGAGGTTTTTGGTGACTGTTTCAATCTTTACTTGTGACTAGTTTGTTGAAGTCTTCTATTTCTTCAAGGGTCAGTATAGGTGGTTCCTGTGCTTTTAGGAATTTGTTCATCTATATTGTCTGGTTTTTTGCCATACAGTTGTTCATAGTATCCTCTTATGATCTCTCTTATACCTGCAGGTTCAGTGGTAATGTCCAACCTATGATTTCTGATGTTATTTATTTGAATCTTCTTTCTTTTTTTCTTTCTCAGTCTAGCTAAGAGTTGATCTCAAAGAGCCAACTTTTAGTTTTGTTGATTCTATTGTTTTGCTGTTGTTGTTGTTCTAGGTTTCATTTATTTCTACTGCAATTTTTATTATTTCTTTCCTTGGACTTTGTTTGGTATTAGTTGGTATTAGTTATTTTTCTAATTCTTCCAGGTATACAGTTAGATCTCCAATTTTATAGTTTTCTTTTTTCATGTAAGAATTAAAGGCTTCAAATTTCTTCTCAGCACTACCTTTGCAGTGCCCCACAGATTTTGATATGTTGTGTTCTCATTTTCATTTGTCTCAAGATATTTACTGAATTCTCTTGCAATTTCTTCTTTGACCCACTGTTCATTTAAGAGTGTGTTTTTTAATCTCCATAAATTTATGTGTTTTCCCTTTTTCCATCCTTTATTATTTCCACCTCATTCTCTTATGATCAGAGAAAGTGTTTTTTATAATTTCAGTCTTTAACAATTTACAGAGGCCTGTCTTGTGATCCAACATATGGTCTATCCTGGGGGAGGATCCTTGAGCTTGCAAAAAGAATGTATATAATGCTGTTTTGGGGTGCATTGCTCTATAAATATCTGTTATTTCTAGTTCATTTATCATATTTTTTCAAGCTCTCTGTTTCTTTATTTCTCCTCTGTCCAGATATTTTATCCAATACTGAGAGTTGTATGTTGAAGTATTTAACTATTATTGTAGAGACAACTATTTCTCCCTTCAGTTTTGCCAGTGTGTGCCACATATATCTTGGGGCACCCAGGTTAGGTTAAAAAATATTTAGTATGGTAAGTTTTTCTTGGTTAAGTTTTCCTTTTATTAAGATATTGTGATGTTCTTAATCCCTTATAACAATTTTGCATTTAAAATCTCTTTTGTCCAATATTAGTATCACTACTCTAGTTATTTTTGGTTGCTATTTGCATGGAGTATATTTTTCAACCTTTCACTCTCAACATGATTGTGTGTTTACATTGAGGAGAGTCTCTTGCAGACAGCATATAGATGGGTCATAATTTTTATCCATTTTATCAGTCTATGTCTTTTAATGGGGGAGTTCAAGCAAAACATTCAATGTCATTACTGTAAAGACATTCCTTACTTCATCCATTTTGTCCTTTGGCTTTTGGTTGTTGTATCTTACTATTGTCTGTCTTTTTACCTTTAATTTACCCTTCTTAATAATCTTCATTTCTACCCTCTAATCCTAGTCTCTTGCCCTTTTTTTTGTTCCATTCAGGCTTCAGCACTCCCTTTAGAATGTCTTGCAGTTCTGGTCTTTTGGTAGCATATACTATCCATTTTTGTTTATCTGTGAAGACTTTGAAGTAACCCTCATTTCTGAAGGACAGTTTTGCTGGATACAGAATTCTGGTTGGCAATTTTTCTCTTTCAGTACCTTAAATACTCATACCACTTTCTTCTCTCCTTTATAGTTTCTGATGAGAGGGCAGCAGTTAATGTTATTGAGGTTCCCTTGTATGTGATGCTTTGCTTTTCTCTTACTATTTTCACAATCTTCTCATTATCGCTGATATTTGTCTTTCTGAACAGTAGGTGTCTCAAGTATGTTACTTGGATTTATTCTGTTTGGGGTGTGCTGTTATTCCAGAGCTATCTGTCATGACCATAGGATCTGGGTGTCTCCAGAGTCCTCGGGAGACCTACTATTTGTAGTATTACTTTGGCAGTCTATGAAATCCTGCTGAGACCTGCATAAGGGTTACTTTGGAATGACCTCTTAACTCACTTTGAAATCTCTTAGCCATATAAACTCATTTGTCTTTACCTTTTTCCCCTTTTACCCAAGGTTTTTTCCCAGTTGCATTGCTCATTGGTGTTTGATAGTAATCCCTCAGTGCTAGGGAGTCTTATTCATGGGAGTCATGTCCCACACTGGGGGGAATGTAACGCATTTATGTGCTGAGTTTAGCTTAGAGAAAGGCCACATTTGAGCAACAAGGAGGCTCTCAGGAGGTAACTCTTAGGCACCCTATAGCACTAGGCTACATTGCAATTTCAACAGCAAAAGCTCATAAGCATAATTGTCAATATCAAGGGCCCATCAATGGACCATCCTTCTTCACTAGTCATTGCCCTGCATTTGGGGGATTGTTGCTGTTCCATTAGAGAATATGGCAGAGCTCCCCAGGATGGGAATACTCTTTTGGTTATTGTGTGAATGTCCACCCACTGTGAAAATGCCCAATGAACATTTGAATACATTTATGTACCTTATAGATATGCCCAGGTGAACTTCCTCTCTTATATCCCCCATCACTGACATCCCACACCAATGATTCTCCACTGCCACAGTCGTAACCCTACTGTGGTCCAAAACTTCTTCAAAATTTGAAGCCAAGGATATAACCAAATACAATTAATAGGAAAATTAAATAATAATGGTAGGTTTAAGCATAATAAAATACATAATATTTCAAAAAACTAAAATTAAAATTTAAAAATTGGGATATTAAATAATGAAAAATATATTTTAAAAATTTATGACATTTTGCCTTTTATCACTGTAATATCTGTTGTCCTGTATATACAGTGGCATTTTCTTCCATTCTTCCCCATTGTGTTACTTTTTTCCACTTTGTCTTCAAAGAAGTTTTATGCCACAGTAAATTCACATACAGAATATAGGGAACTCCCATATATCCAACATCCTCCTCCTTTCCCCTTTCCTGTTAATAACCTTTTGACATGCAGATGGTACATTTGTTACAACTGATGTGCAAAAATTGAAACATTGCTACTAACCATGGTCAATGATTTACATTATGATTTACATTTTTATGAATTTTGATGAAATTTAACACAACCTATATCCTCATTGCAAGATCATGCAGAAAACTCCATTGCCCCCAGATACTCCCTCTTCCATTTATTCTATTCCTCACTCCCCCTCCCCTCAGGGCCCACAGTGACCACCAGGCTCCACTCCTTGAAGGACAAGGTTCTTAGATACTTACAACACAGAGGACTTGACACACTAGTCTGTCCTCCCCTATTAGAGACCACCAATGCTCTCAAGAGACACCCTCCCCTCTGTTTGTGAACATATCATGCCTCCCCATTATGGGGAGTCCAACCACTTCCCATTCTTTATGTGGGTGTCCTCCCACTGATACAACATGCTATGACAAAATATCACTCGCCCATTCTCTAGAAGACTGCCACAGGTGCATCCTGTCCCAAATGCCCCTCCATCCAACCCCCTAAACCAGTAACACTTCCTTGCCAAAAGAGTTTTCTCAACACTGTAGTTTCAACCATGTATCCAAAAACCCCTAGGGTTTACCTGCTCCCTCCCCCAATTGTTCCCCCAGTTCCATGGACTATCCAATTCATACTTCCCACCCTATCTCCCTGTCAAGCTTGCACCACCCAACCCAATAGTATCCCTAGTCCCCTGTCATATGCCTTCACTGAACAACTACTCACTTCAACGTTATTATAGTTTTTGCCCATATGGGCGCTGGCTTACAACCTTCTTCTCCCTTTCTATTTTCTATAAACCTATCTTCCAGACTCTAGCTCTCTGAAGCTGCTCTATTTGCTTAATTCATATCATGAGATCATGTAATATTTGCCCTTCAATGCCTGGCTTGCTTCATTCAGCATAAGGTCCCCCAAATTCATCCATGTTACCCATGTGTTAGTAGTATATACCTTCTTATAGCTGAGTAATATTCCATTGTATGTATAAGTCACATTTTGTTTATCTGTTCATCTGTTGGTGGGCATTTGGGTTGATTCCAACTTTTGGTAATAGTGAACAGTGCTGCTATGAACATTGGTGTGCAAGTATCTGTTCATGTCCTTGCTTTCAATTCTTCTGGGTATATATCCAGAAGTGGAATTGCTGGGTTATATGGCATATCTATAGTGAGTTTTCTTAGGAACCAACAAACTGTCCTCCACAATGGCTAGATCATTGTACATTCCCAGCACCTGGGGGTGAGGGTTCCCATTCCTTCACATCTTCTCCAACACTTGTAGTCCTCTGTTTTTTTTTAATGACTGCCAGTCTAATAGGTGTAAGATTATAGCTCATTGAAGTTTTGATTTGCATTTCCCTAATGACTAGTGATGTTGAATATCTTTTCTTGTGCTTTTTAAACATTTGTATTTCTTCTTTGGAGAAGGGTCTGTTCAAATCACTTAACCATTTTTTAAGTGGGTTGTTTGTCTTTTTATTTTCAAGATATAGGATTCTTTATATATGCTGGATATTAGGTTCCTATCAGATACATGGTTACCAAATATTTTCTCCCATTGGGTAGGCTGTCTTTTCACTTTCTTTACAAACACCTTTGAGGTGCAAAAGGTTTTAATTTTGAGGAGGTCCCATTTATCTATTTTGTCTTTCATTGCTAATGCTTTGGGTATGAAGTTCATGGAACCATTTACTAATATAAGGTCTTTTCGATGCTTCCTTACATTATCTTCCAAGATCTTTATGGTCTTGGCACTTATATGTAGATCTTTGATCCATCTTGAGTTGATTTTTGTATAAGGTGTGAGATGGTCTTCCTCTCTCATTCTTTTGGATATGTATATCCAATTCTCCAAGCAACATTTGTTGAAGAAGCCATTCTCTCCCAGTAGAGTGAGCTTGGTGGTCTTGTGGAATATCAGATGACTATATATATCTTGGATCTATTTTAGAACTCTCAATTTGGTTCCATTGGTTACTATGTCTATCCTTGTGTCAATACTATGCAGTTTGACCACTATAGCTTTGTAGTATGTTTTAGTCAGGTAGTATGATTCCTCAAATTTCATTTTTCTTTTTCAATATGTCTTCGGCTATTCAGGGCCTCTTACCCTTTCAAATAAATTTCATAGTCAGTTTTTCCAATTTGGTAAAAAATGCTGTGGTGATTTTTATTGGGATTGCATTAAATTTGCAGATCAGTTTGAATAGAATAGACATCTTAATGATGTTTAGTCTTCTCATCCATGAACAGGGAAAATTCTTTCATTTATTTAAGTTTTCTTTGATTTCCTTTAACAGTGTTGTGTAGTTTTCTGTGTATAAGTCATTTACATCTTCAGTTAAATTTATTCCTATTTAATTTTTTTAAGATTTATTTTTCTTTATTTCTCTCCCCTTCCCCCTCCCCCAGTTGTCTGTTCTCTGTGTCCATTTGCTGCATATTCTTATTCGTCCACTTCTGTTGTTGTCAGCAGCACAGGAGTCTGTGTTTCTTTCTGTTGTGTCATCTTGTTGTGTCAGCTCTCTGTGTGTGTGGCGCCATTCCTGGGCAGGCTGCACTTTCTTTCATGCTGGGCGGCTCTCTTTATGGGATGCACTCCTTGTGCGTGGGGCTCCCCTATGCGAGGGACACCCCTCCATGGCACAGCACTTCTTGCATGCACCGGCACTGCATGTGGGTCAGCTCCACACAGGTCAAGGAGGCCCGGGGTTTGAACTGTGGACCTCCTGTGTGGTAGACAGATGCCCTAACCACTGGACCAAGTCTGCTTCCCATATTTAATTATTTTAGTTACTATTGTAAATGGTATTTTTTTCTTGATTTCCTCCTCAGATTGCTTAATATTAGTGTACAGAAATACTACTGATTTTTGTGCATTGATCTTATAACCTGTGACTTTTCTGAACTCATTTATAAGCTCTAGAAACTTTGCTGTAGATTTCTCATGGCTCTATGTATAGGATCATGCCATCTGCAAATATGAAATTTTGACTACTTCCTTTCCAATTTGCATGTCTTTTATATCTTTTTCTTGCCTAAGTGCTCAAGCAAGTACTTCTAACACAAATGTTAAATAGGAGTGATCATAGTGGGCATCCTTGTCTTGTTCCCGATCTTAGGGGGAAAGCTTTTAGGATTTGACCATTGTATTTGAAGTTAGCTGTGGGTTTTTCATATATACCCTTTACCATGTTGAGGAAGTTTTCTTCTATTCTTATCCTTTGCAGTGTTTTTATTATGAAAGGGTGCTGTATTTTGTCAAATGCTTTTTCTGTGTCTATAGAGATGATCATGTTGATTTTTTCTTTTGATCTATTTATGTGGTGTATTACACTGATTTTCTTATGTTGAACCATTCTTGCATACCTGGAAGAAACCCACTTGGTCATGGTATATAATTCATTTGATGTGTTGTTGAGTATGATTAATAAGTATTTTGTTGAGGATTTTAGCATCTATGTTCACTAGATAGATTGGTCTGTAATTTTCCTTTCTTGCGGTGTTTTTATTTGACTTTGGTATTAGAGTATTGTTGGCATCATAGAATGAGCTAGGCAATATTTCTTCTACTTCTATTTTTTGGAAGAATTTAAAGAGGATTTCCCAAATATTTGGTAGAATTCACTTGTGAAGATTTTTTTACTTGGGACATTTTTGATGACTAATTCAATCTCATTACTTGTGACTGGTCTGTTGAATTCATCAATTTCTTCTTTCATAAATGTAGGCTGTTTGTCTGTTTCTAGGAATTTGTGAATTTTCTCTAAATTATCATTCTTGCTGGCATATAATATTTTAAAGTATCCTCTTATGATACTCTTTATTTCAGTGGGATCAGTGGTGATTTCCCCTCCCTTATTTCTTATTTTGTGTATTTGCACCTTCTCTCTTATTTCCTTTGTTATTCTTGCTGAGAGTATGTCAATTTTATTGATCTTCTGGAATAACCATCTTTTCATTTTATTTTTTCTAGTGCTTTTTTATTTCCTATTTCATTTAGAAACAAAATAGGAAATAAAATCTTTGTTATTTCCTTCTTTCTACTTCCTTTGGAGTTTGTTGTTATTTTTCTAATTCCTCTAGGAGTGCAGTTAGATCTTCAATTTTAGCTCTTTCTTCTTTTTTAATATATGCATTTATGGCTATGAATTTCCCTCTCAATATAGCTTTTGTTGCATTGCATAGATTTTAATATATTGTGTTGTCATTTTCATTCATTTCAGGGTAGTTACTGATTTCTTTTGAAATTTCTTTCTTGACCCACTGTTTGTCTAAGAGTGTGTTGTTTAACTTCTATAACTTTGTACCTCATCTGGTTCTCTGGTCCTTACTGATTTCCAGCTTCATTCCATTGTGATCAGAGAAACTACTTTTTATAATTTCAATCTTTCTGAATTCATTGAGAGTTGTCTTGTGGCCTAGCATGTGATTTATCTTGGAGAATGATCCATGAGCATTCAAGAAGAAATTATATCCCACTCTATTTGGGTGTACACAAATATATGTCTATTAGGTCCAAATTCACTAATGTGTACTTCAAAGTCTTTGTTTCTTTATTGATACTCTGTGGAGATATTCTGTTTAATGATGATAATGGTGTATTAAAGTCCCTCACTATAATTGTTGAGGCATATATTTCTCCACATAGTTTTTTCAGTGTTTGCCTCATGTATTTTGAGGCAGCCTGGTTAGGTACATAAATGTTTATGATTGTTCTTTCTTCTTGAAAGATTACCCCTTCGAATAATATATAGTATCTAACTTTGTCTCTTAAAATAGTTTTGCTTTTAAAGTCTATTTTGTTCAATATTAGTATAGCTAACCCCACCCTTTTCTGGTTTTTATTTACTTGTAAAATTGTTTTCCAGCCATTCACTTTCAGCCACCTTGAATCCCTTCATCTAAGATAGGTTTTTTATAGACAGCATACAGATGGTCATATTTCCTTATCCATTCTGCCAATCTGTATCTCTTGACTGGTGAGTTTAATCCATTGACATTCAGTGTTATTATTGTTAAGGAATTGCTTATATTAGCCATATTTTCTTTGGGTTTATGTATGTCATATTTTGTTTTTATTTCTCTTTTTTTTTCCTTACACTCTCTACCAACTCTATCTCCTATTTTTTTTTCCTTTTATCCTGCAGCACTCCATTTAGTATTTCTTGAAAGACAGGTTTCGTATTGGCATATTCTCTTAATTTCTGTTTATCTGTGAATATTTTGAATTCTCCATCATATCTGAATGCTAGCTTTGCTGGATAGAGAATTCTTGGCTGGAAGGTTTTTTTTTTTTTTTTTTTTTCCTTTCAGTAGCTTAACTATGTCTTACCCCTCCCTTCTTGCCTCTCTTTATGGTTTCAGATGAGAATCTACACTTAATCTTATTTAGTTTCCCTTGTGTGTTTTGGTTCTCTTTTCTCTTGCTGCTTTCAGTATTCTCTCTTTATCTTGAGCATTGGATAGTTTGACAAGTATATGTCTTTGAGTAGACCTGTTGGGATTTATACTGTTTGGGGTGCACTGTGCTTCCTGGACATGTACATCTATCTCCCTCAATAGTGTTAGGAAGTTTTCAGCTATTATTTCCTCCAAGACTCCTTCTCTTCCCTTTTCCTTCTCTTCTCCCTCTGGGAGGCCTATTATATGTACATTTGAGTGTTCTGCATTGTCGCTCAGATCCCTAAGTCCCTGTCTGCTGAATTTTTTCTCTTTTTATTCTATTCAACTATCTTATTTGATTTCAGAAGTACTGTATCCCACATCACTAATTCTTTCCTCTGCCTGTTCAAATCTGCTGTTATGTGCTTCCAGTGTATTTTTGATTTCTTGGATTGTGCCTTTCATCACCATCATATCCGTTACTTTTTTACATATGTTTACAATTTCTTCAGTATGTTCTCCCAGTGTCTTCTTAATATCCTTGATCTCTCCCTTTACTTCATTAAGATGGCTCAGAATATTTGTTTGGACAGCTCTGATTAGTTGTCCCATGTTCTGGGTCTCCTCCTGGTTTTCAGTTTGTTCATTGGACTGGACAATGTCTCTCTATTTCTTAATATGGTTTATAATTTTTTGTCGTTGTTCAGGCACCTCTTTATCTTGATGTTTTTATTCACTTAATTAATTTCTCTCTCTACTCTAGGGTTTTATTTAATTGATGATCTTGTGCCTGTGGTATGTTTTTTCTTTGATACTTTGTTTCTCCTATTCTATTTCCCTGGTGTTGCTTATCTTCCAGTTTTACCCTTTGTCCTGTTCCCTCCAGATTGAAATCCTGAAGCCTCCTGCTCTGGGTTCCCAAAACAGCTCATTCAAGCAGGATCTTGCCCCTTCTCAACCATTTTTTTGTAAGAGAGGTGGTGAGTGCCCACTTAAACCAATGCCATTTGCCTCCTGTGTTCACTTTTTAAGATTGCATTTTTTGTCTATTTGCTTCACCTCCAAGTGTGAGATTCATGTATTCTGTTCCTTCTCCAGGAATTGTGATCTGTTCCATTTGTTTTTGTGCAGAATTTTCTCCCTAGCTCCTATAATTTGTTTAAATTCCCTTCAGTGCCCCATTTTCCTAATACTTATCATTTCTGTGACCTCCTTTCTCATAGCAGTTCAACTTAACACCTCCTCCTCCCCCTTTTCTTTCTGCCTCCACTTTCTTCCCCATTACAGAGTCACACCCCAGGGAATCAGATGGAAGTCAATCCAAAAATGTGTTTCAATCCAGAAAAGTCCACTTGTGGTTAGCTGATCCAGCCGTAATAGATTTCTCCTTGCCAGCTGCAACTTAATTGTGATTTTTCTCTCTCCCTCCTTCCCCCCAGGTTCCTTTTGTATACAGCACTTCTCCATGTCTTGTGTTTTGCCCTAGGTCTCTGTGGACTTGGATCCTTGTGCCTGGATATGCATAGGTTTCCAACTCATTGCTATGAGTGCCTCTATATTCTGTGTCCCTATTGGGAGGTAGGAAGGGTCCAGTCCACTACCTCTGAGCAATTCTTTAGGTATGAGGGACCAAGTGACGGGAATAGAAGTGGATCAGCAGGGCTATGACAGAAATTTCCTAATATTTTTCTTTCTCTTTGAGTCAGCATTTTTGGAGTCTTGCTTCAATCTCTACCATTCACCAGAGTTTTAAAGAAGTAGGATTTGTCCTTTAATTTGCTGAATCTCTGAAGAAGTTTTTTCAGGGAATGTTGTATATTGCTATGTTGATTACATTCTCCATGGTCTTTTTATAATCTAATGTCATCTTAAAACTGCACAAAAAAGTTGGAAACATTGTTTGAACTTCAAATTTAAATAATAGCAAAAACAAAATCTTTGCAAGTGTACATTGTGCATTTTTTAAATCCTCATTTTTCAAAGGAAAAAAAAATTGACACACAGAAACACTTTGGAACTCCTAGTTAATTTATAGAGGTTGAGAATGAAGGCAATTGTTGTGTTGTTATTTTTAAATAATCAGTTAGGTGTCTATTTTTCCAGACTACCATGACTTTATGCTTAAAAATTAGGACAAAAATATTTAAATATTCTCTCATATGTGTTTATCAGTTATAGGAAGGTCTTCAGTGTCTACATTAGAAGAAAACAAAAATTCACAGCTTGCTTCTATATCTTCAGGAAACATCATCACAAGATGAACAGAGGGTACCCTTCACTTTGAGCATAAACTGCATTGACTAATCATTTCCTGAATCATTACTAAGTGATGCTTCATAAAATTCTTGGCAACTGAGTCTTTTAAACTGGAACAGATGTGAAATAGTGAGTAATATACTTCCGTATTTTATTCCCTAAAGACTGTGGAAACTCAAATAATCAAAGTTAAAGCAAACTAATGATACTTAATTAAATTTTGATTCTAATGGAAAACTTTATATAATTTCTGGAGATGTTAATAAAGAAAGCTTTGCAAAATGAAATCAGCAGCTACATGGTATTAACTGATTTCTAAGTCAAGAGTGAGTGGGACAAGTAGTAGGAAAACTTTTATGCTGATAATAACAACTGACTTCCAACAAAATGTCATTCTTAAGAATCAGTGCCGCTAATTGCTTATTTTATATTTTTCCACTGAACAGGATTACCTATGCCTCATCCAATTTAGTAGGAACACATCTACATAAACCCTCCTTGACTTTTCAGTGAAATAGTCAAAGACATCACCTTCTGGTACTTCAGTTGAACAAAATGCTTTCAACAAAGTCATTCCATATTAGTAGTAAACTGATTTCTCACAAAGAATCAAAGTCCTCATGTAGGGAAAAAGTAACCACCCATTTTCAATACGGTCTGTAAGAGATGCTTTTATAAACAAAGTGAAGCCTATAATCCACAGGTTCCAAATGAAGAACATGTCTGAAAATAAAGTGAACAGCTGGCATGCTTCCTGGTTTCCCCAAGAGCTGCATGCTGAGAAGGCCATTTAAGCATTTGTGCATTCCTCCTAAACATTTTTAGCTCTCCTCCCCTCAAACTCCCTCCACCACTTACACACACACAAACACACATAGACCTTTGGAATCTTTAAAAATTATTACAACCTATGATTAAGACCTGATAGTCTGGGAGCTTCCTCAGAACTGATAACCCTTTTCCTCTCTGGGTGTGTAAATTTTGGTTATGGATTATATCAAAGCAAGACTATTTCCACCTCTGATCCTTTGGCTTTACAGTTAAAGTTGAACAATTAGTTTTAATTTTATTAATATTTTTATTCCCCCAGATATATAACTCTATTTACCAGTGTTTCAGTAACTCTTTAGGAACTAGAGCAGAGGATCTCAATTCTTCCAAGGACAGTTTCCTATTTCATTTCAAAAAATTTTGCAGACCTTGCTTATAAGATTAGTTGTACTTTTATTATCAGGCAATTGAGGAATTACAATGATAAAATGTGATTAAGTATCCAGTATCATTTTTAATGATTTATATTATATCCATTATATCAACAACTTTGTACACTTTAAAAATAACATAGTATTTATTCCACAATAATGATGTTTGTGAAATACTATAAGAATTTGCAATACTATATCATAAATAACTCCCTACTCCTTACTTTCTATACCCCATTCTCCAGAGCAGTAGTACAATTTTCCAGAGGGTCAATTTTGTCTCGACTTTAAATCAAGATATAGCTTCATTCATGTCTCAGAAGAGGATCCAGTACAAACATAAGCATTAATACCCACTTATGGTCAGAAGCAATGCTGCTTTTTCACTCCTGTTCAAAGGCTCTATCAGACCTCATTATTCTACAAATAATGGCTGAGGCAAACCAGCTGATCCTTTATATACCTCCAAACACACTACTTCTTCTATCTCCCCAGCTGCAGCTAATGATATACACTATCCATTTAGCTTCCCAGACTACACATCCTTGACACATCCAAGGTCTCTAGACACATTCAAGTTATACCTACTACTAGTCTTCCAGTTGAGGCCCTCATCTTTTCTCACCTGAACAATTATTAGAACTTTTTTTATTGTTTTTTTTTAAAGATTTATACATCACAAAAAAAAATTACATTAAAAAATATAAGAGGTTCCCATATATCTCAACCCCCCCTCCCCCGCACTCATCCCACATCAACAACCTCTTTCATCACTGTGACATATTCATTGTATTTGTTGAATACATTTTGGAGCACTATTGCACTGCATGGATTATACTTTACATTATAGTTTACACTCTCTCCCAGTCCATTCAGTGGGGTATGTCAGGATATATAATGTCCAGCATCTGTCCCTGCAATATCATTTAGGACAACTCAAAGTCCCGAAAATGCCCCCACAGCATATCTCTTCTTCCTTCTCCCTGCTCTCAGCAACTACTGTGACCACTGTCTCCACATCAATTATACAATTTCTTCCACTGCTAGAGTCACAATAGTTCTATAGTAGAATACCAGTAAGTCGACTCTAATCTATATTTTATTTCTCCATCCTGTGGACCCTGGGATGGTTATGTCCACTCCACCTCTAAATCGAGAAGGGGCTTAGATCCCACATGACTGATGGATGTGATTCACCTGCTTGCTAGTTGTAGGCATTCTAGATTCCCTGGTGAGGTGGTTGACCATCTTCACCTCCCTGTTAACTGACCTAGGTAAGTCCAATGACCTGGAGAGTAGGTGTTGCAACTCTGCTGAGGCTCAGGGTCCAGCTGACACATGGACAGTCCAGAGATTCAAGTCTCCTGAGCATACACCAACCCCAGCACCAACCACAGGTTTAATAAAAGTGACAGAAGAGGCATGTGTAGAAAGGTCACATCTGAGTCCAACTCCATCACACTCAGGAGCACAAAATTCCAGAGTAGGGCTCACTGACAAGATAATGAACTTCAGAGCCATCAGCCATGACTGTAGAACGTGTGTGTCTTCATAGACCTCAGGTGCACTAGTACCTGGGGTTGTATCTACTTTGGCTGCCTCTGGGATCCTGCTGAGATATGCATAAGCATGACCCCTCTGATGACCTCCCAACTCATTTTGAAGTCTCTTAGCCATATAAACTCATTTGTTTTTACCATTCCCCCTTTTATTCAAGATCTGTATACAGTTGCATCACCAGCTGGTGATTGGTAGTAATCCCTCAGCACCAGAGATGCTCATCCCCAGGAGTCATGTCCCATGCTGGGGGGAAGATAATACATTTACAAGCTGAATTTGGCTTAGAAAGTGGCCACATTTGAGCAACACGGAGGCTCTCAGGTGTAACTTTTAGGCACCCGGCAGTTACTAGATCTTCTTAATAGAGTGGTTGGCCATCCTGCCACATGACCTGCCTCCCTAAGGGCAGAGTGTGTAATCACACAACCGTACTCATATCCCACATGAGTCCTTCCCCTTTACCTCCATACTCTTACCTCTTACTGTAAGTCTTAGGTAACTTGTAAGCATGAAATACTCAGAGTAATTGTAACTTCCAGTATGAGGGTCTTCAATATCTTTCAAATTATTTGCTTTCATGGAATTTACACATAAAGTCACCTAAACAAATCATTTCTAAATAATGTAATGATTCCTATTCTAGTTTTCAGTAAACATAGGACAGGGACAAAATCATAGTTATTACAGTCTACTCATACTTGTCCTTTAGTGGTTGTCAGTGATCCTCTATCAAAAGCTTTTACTAGCTCTCTCAGATTACACAGAAACAAATCTAAGAAACTTCTTTTGTTAAGATGCTTAATAAGTAGCCATAATTCATCTTTTCATTCACATCTCTCTACCATTAGCTTCATACCTGTCTGCCACTTCACTAATTAATAACCAGGCATTTCAGGCACCTGAACTTATTTTCTCTTTCAAACCTATTTTTCACTTTTAGAGTCTTTATTCAAGTGATCTATTTCCCATAGTACTCTTCTCAGTTCTTATTCAACTCCCTTGCCTAACCTTTCTGATTGTTGAATTCTTCACTTTTATAAATAATCAAAATGTTACTTACTCCATACAACTTCAATTTACCAGTCAAAATTAATTTTTTCTTCTCTTGTCTCTCAGAGTTACTTTGCATGTATGACTTTTACAGCAGAAAATACAGGATAAGCTAAGTCTTGTTCTAGTAACAAATGGACTCTACAATCCCAGCAATTTAATACAACAAAGTTTATTTCTTGTTTACAAAAAACCTAATATGGGTCTGAACTCCCCAAGGTAGCTGTTCTCTGTGAAATGACTTAAACATGTAGGCTGTTTCCAGGTTATGACTCTGCTATCACAACATGAATCTTTTTCAGTCACCTCAAGAGGGGAGAATAGATTGGAAAATTATGCAGGGGCTTTTTAACACCTCAACCCTAAAGTGACAGACTCAGAGTCCATAGGCAAAATAGTAATATGATTCCACTTAATGTAAGTGTCCTCAGTAAAGAGAAGATGACTGGGTTTTGGTGTATACTCATACTAAGTACCAGAGAGACTAGCTTACATTGTAGATATTTGTATTTTTACTTGTCACCTTTTGCTAGACTCCATTCTTTTTAGGAAGGCCATAGTATCTTCATTACCACACCCCAGACTTTTAGCCCAGTATTGTGCACTAAGTCATCCATGAGTTATTTCTAAGACTGAATTGCATTAAATAAGGAGAGTTATGCTTACCTTTGAGAAGAAGAAACATATTCTATTTCTCCAACTTCCTTAGCATGCTACCTTCACACACTCATAAAAAGAAGCTCTAAGTATTGTGGAGTAGGCAGGGTCTATGAAACCAGGCTATTCATTTAAAATCCTTTCTCTAACTTATTAGTTGCACAACTTCAGGAAAATCACTTAACATACCTGTGTCTCAGTTTCCTCAAAAGGTTGCTCTAAGTATTATATTAAATGTGTTTCTCCAGGCTATAGATTGAGAATAATGCCTATATGGAAGTATTCAACATGATTATTCATTTATTGCATGAATAAGACTCCACTGCTTTCCAGTAGTTCTTAGAGAAAAATCAAAGTTCTTTCCATATTCCTTTCCATGATCTACCAAGTCCTACATGATCTGATCCTTGCCAATCTCACCAACTACTATTGTCTTTCACATTCCTCTTTGTTAATGATCCTTCAGTCATTGCAATTTTCTTTCCATTTTTTTTATCATGCCAATTGGCTTCTCTTTTCAGACTTTTGAACATACTATCTATCCAGATTACTACACTCTGAGAGAAACACAGGTTGGCCCTTTGTCATCAATCAGGTCTCAGATCAAATATCATAACATCAAAGAGGCTTCTTTGATCACCTCATCTAAAGTTGCCAATCATTCTACTCAATTATCCTCTAATATATTGCTAGGATAATCAGACACTTGCTGAATTGTCAGGGACCAGACCTTGCCTACCCCCACATCCTTCTGTGTGGAAGTCACAAACACACACTAAGCAGCCATCCTCCAGCCTTCTACAACCCCCTCACCTGCTTTTCTACTGCATGCTGTTCCACAACATGGGAGAGATGTTAAGTCTAATGAAAAGACCCCACCAGACCTTTAACCCAGAAACTAGGAACAAGCAGCCCTAGACGTTTATCAGAACAAGAATTCTATGTGGCAGGGCCCTCTCCCTACCCTCAAAGGGGATAAAAACCACACTTAAACAGTTTAGATTTGTCTCCCTTCTCCCGCACTAAGTGGGGCATGTGGAGCTGCCGTATACAGACCCTGATATGGAGCAGTTTTCAGCCAACCCAGGAGACTGACTATGCTGGGACTCCGTTCCCTGGTCTTTTGGACTCTTTGTGTTGTACAAGTGACAAGGAGATTATTTGCCCTTTCTGGATTCTTTATGCCATAAAAGTAATAAAGAGATCATTTGGGGAAAGTTTCTGTTGTGCCCTGAACCTGTGTTCTCATGATGCACCATTTGTAGCCACTTGTGCCACACATATCTCCTTGTTTGATTGTCTTCATAGTACCCACAGATACTTATAAATATTAAATCAAGAACTTTTCCTGTCTTCCCAACATATGAAATTGCTTAATAAATATAGACACAAATGATTGATTTATGCACTTATTTATCAATCATTTATGGAACTTTATCATACATTCTTCTAGATGCTAAGAAGATATGATTGATATTTAGAAACTATAGGTATAGGCTAGATTAGATTTAGCTCAAGTAAATTGTGAAGTTCTGATCCTATAAAACACTCAAGCAACAAAGTTTCTCTCCCATAGTCAGAGGGCTTACCAATTAATACTAAATCCTTCCAATCCATGTTGAGCATTACATATTTCTTTAAGGAGTGCTAAATCTGCCAGGTGATATATGATAATTTTGTCTCTTTTATCATGTAATTCAGTATATTTCTACAGTGCATATGATGTTCAAGATATGATTCATGAAAGACGTAAGGCAAGAAATCTTCATAGAAATCATTCAAAATTTATGACATGCCCAACATTTTTAAGAAGTTCACACTGTGTTTATTCTAAAGAGTTTATGATATTAAAAAGTGTTTCATGTAATTCAGTAGATATTTTTTTAAAACAGTAATTGTATAAGCATGGCAGGAATACAACTTGGTAAAGAAAGAGTTCAAATTATCAAAATTAAATGTTAAGACATTTTTAATGTCTGTCTACTCAATCTACCTCTGCATCTCATATTAAAGTATAATACTTATGCTGATTACAAAGTGATAGATATTATTTTCAGATTGTGAAAAAGGTCACCTTATTGTATACCTGCAACCAGTCACTACAGCTTATCTGTTAAATGATGATTAAGGTTGCTTCATAAACATCACTCTGTAACAGTAGTATTCATCATTTATTGAGCCCTTATTATGTTACTACTAGTAATTTATTTCTAATATAGTGCTAACTCTGTGCCAGGCATTTTTTTATATTTAAAAAAATTATTTTAAATGTTACAAGAGACTCGATTAATAGAAGATAATAATTACAATTTTAAAAATCTGCTTTGGTCAGTGGTTATACTCTAACCCCCCCAACCCCATTTTTTTTCTGTTCATTCCTCAATCTTGAGGGATTTGGGATCATGTCTGTTTTTACTGTTTTAGGCTGAGAAGGGACATAGATATTATGGGGCAGCAGAATAGAATTTTTTGCTTTCATTTGAAGATATTCCTTGCTTTTAGGGTGGAGCTGTCCATTATCATCATTTTGTTAGCTGTCCAGGACAAACTCAAAGAACTGAAGAGTAAGAATTGGTTGCATAACTGCTGGGTTTCAGGGCTCAACCAGCTAATGAACAATCCAAAGACTTTAAGTCTCTGAGATATATACTTAACAGGTAAATTGAAAAGTATAGGTTCAGATAAAAGGTGTAGAAAAATCATGATTAGGGGATTTAAGGATAAGCATAACTATGTTATATTGGGAAATAGATTTTCATGTATTCACTGAGGGCATGCTGATTTCATAAGGCCATGTGGCTTGCCTATAGTGTCTGACATCCCTAGGGTCCCTGGGAGCACTTTTGTTTGAGGATTTGCTTTCTGTGGTAGTTTGTGAAATCTGGCTGAGAGTGGCAAAAGTGTAATCTCCAGAATGACCTCCCTACTCATTTTAAAATCTCTTAGCCATAAAAACTCTTAATATTTCCCCTTTATAGGCAAGGTCTCCAAGTACATCATGGATTGATGTGTGGTAATAATCCTTTGGTGCCAAGGAGGCTCATCCCTAGAAGTCATATCCTATGCTGGGGGGCAAAGTAGTTATTTTATTTGCACAGATTGGCTTAAAAAGAGGCCACATTTGAGTAACAGGGAGGCTTTCAGGAGATAACTTAGGCTTAGTTTTATTAAAGGAATAAGATTTGCAAGTGTAAGCATTAAGGTCAAGGTCTTAACTTCTTGGTTTGTTTGTGTCAGACATTTTTTAAAGGTGCTTTGCATATTTTATTTACTCCTTTTCAAATCCTGTATTAGGCAGCCAAAGGGGTGCTGATGCAAAATACCAGAAATCAGTTGGTTTTTATACAGGGTATTTATTTGGGATAGAAGCTTATAGTTATAAGGCCATAAAGCCTAAGTTACTTCCCTCACCAGAGTCGATTTCCATATGTTGAGGCAAGATGGCTACCAACATCTGTGATGGTTCAGGTTTCCTGGGTTCCTCTCTTCCCAGGGCTTGCCTTTCTCCAGGTTTAGCTGCTCTGCATTCTCCTATGTGTTAACTTCCCAGACTCCAGCTCAAAACTCCAACCTCCTTTCTCTGTGTGTGGTTTTTCTGTGAGAGCCCATCCACCAAGGTGAAGGGGACTCAACATCCTACTGAGGTGCCCTAATCAAAGCCGTAATCATTATGTAATCAAGTAAAAGTGAAACCTCTAAATCCAATAAAATCTGATATGCCCAGAGGAACAGAACACTTTACAAACATAGTTCAATATCTATTTTTGGAATTCATAAATAATACCAAACTGCTACCCTCCACCATCTGAATTACAAAAAGACATTACAATATTTAAAAGAAAAACAAAAGCTTATTTCAGTAGCAATGCTAAGTACAAAATTATATCACAATGAGTTTAAAGAAAATACAATTTTGTCTTGGGGCTAAGTCCCACATGGCTGAAGACCTCTGAAACTTACAAAATAATTTATCTGCTTTCAATACACAAATGAACAAGGGATAAACATTTTCATTACCATAAGGAGAAATTGGGAAGGAAACATTGAGTCACAGGTCCTTTACAGTTCAGTAAACCTGGAGGTCATACTCCATTCAATTTCAAAGTCTGAGAATCATTGACTATGTTTTCTTCTCCCTGGGACCTCATGAGGACCCACCCTTTCCACAGGCTTGCCCAATGGTCATTTTCTTGATTCCATCCTCACCAAGCGTCTGGGTGGCAACCAAGCTCCAGACCTCACCCTCCAAGAGCATTGGGGCAATTGCCACACTTTACCCGATCTTTGTTTTAGAGTCTTAACCCTCCGTAGTACAGTGAAGTGAAGACAACATCCTCTTTAACATTAGGCATTGAGGTTCAATCCTCTCAGAGCAATGAGTTGACCACCTGGCCTTCCCCAGTCCATGGGAGAACAAGTCCAACCCTCTCAGACCTATGAGGTGTTGCCCTTAACTGTCCTAATCCTAATCCTAATATGTTACACACTCTCTGTACACTGGGGTGGCAAAACTTTCCCTGAACACCATGTGGGAACATCCACCCTCTTCAACTGCCAGGGCAAACTCACCCTCTCTGTACACATGGGTGGGGTTCCTCTCTTGGCCCAAAATGATGTCTTAATTCTAGATCTCAATTTCCATAGTTTTCCTCTTGAAGTAGTTTCCCCTCCAATCTCTCCCTTCTAGCCCAAACTGATACTGGTTTTGTTCATACAGCTCTCTTAAAAAGCTTATTGGTTTAGCATGCAAGAAGCAGGGGTCCAAGCCATCAGACAGTTAGACCTTCCACAAATCCTTCCTAGATAACTGCATCTTCAATCCTGATTTACAAGTTCCAAGTTTAGGTAAGTCCTCAAATTTGGCACTATCTTCTGAGGACCTGATTTCCAAAGACTTGGAATTTCTGGAATCAGTTTCTGATTTCTTGTGCCCAATAATTCAGTCCTCAGCTTATCTCTCTCATCTAGCATTTTGCTTCAAGGAAAAGCCAAGCCACATTCTCCAAGTTTACTTTGGAAAGTTCTTCAGCTAAATACCCACATTTGCCATTTTCAAATTTTGTCTTCCAGAAAACACCAGGAGTTAATCTTGCTAAGTTCACTGTGACTTTAAAACACAGATCACCTCTCTTCCCATTTCCAATAATAGTTTCATCATTTACTTCCAATGCCTCATATAAAGTCCCTTTAGAGTCCCTATTACTATCAACAGTCTCTTCCAAGCACTGTAGGTTTTTTCTACCAAGCAACTCACAATTACTCCAAAAAATACCCCTTGCCCATTTACAAAACTGTCCCAGGGTTCTGGTAATTGCAAAAGAATGACCCCACTCTCTGATACCAAATCCTGTATTAGTCATCCAAAGGGGTGGTAATGTAAAATACCAGAAATCTCTTAACTTTTATAAAGGGTATTTATTTGGGATAGAAGCACAGTTAGCAGGCCATAAAGCTTAAGTTACTTCCCTCACCAAAGTCTTTTGCCATGTATTGGGGCAAGATGGCTGCTGAAGTTTGTGAGGGTTTATGCTTCCTAGGTTCCTCTTTTCCTGGAGCTTGCCTTTCTCCAGACTCAGCTGCTCTTCTATCTCCACAATGCCAGCTGTAGACTACCAGGTGAATGGCTCTGTCTCTCTTCCTGAGGCTTGATTCTCTCCAGGCTCAGCTGTTCCTCATTCTCCCATGTGTTTACTTCCTGGACTCCAGCTCAAAACTCCAACCTCCCTTCTCTGTGGTACAGTTTCTCTGTGAGTCCTCACCCTGTTGAGAACTTTTTACAAACCTAATCCAATATCTGGGACACTTTTCAAACATAATCCAATATCTATTTGGAATTCATAAATAATACCAAACTCATACAAATCCTATGAAGTAGATGCTATTATTACCCCCATTTACAAGAGAACTGAAGCAGAGATGTTTAAGTAGTTTGTCCATGGTTACATGGATAGCAGTAGATTAAACCCAAGAAATCTGCCTCCAAATCTTTTACTCTTGACCACTACACCCCACTGCCTTGCTAAGTACTCTACCACATTATCTCATTTAATATAAAATGCTGGCATGGTCTCAATTTCAAGCATTGGAATGGCCAATTAAATCTAAACAATACAACTAAAACTAATTTAAACAATGATCTTATGTATTATCTTACATAAAGAAAATTTTCAAGGTTGGTGATACCATCAAGGCCACAGACTGCCCATCTTCCTGCCCTACTATACTCTATAGGTCAGTGATCTCTCTCTTTGTGGTCAAATGACTAAAGCAACTGCCTACATCACATCCGTGAATGATCATACCAGCAAAGAAGGTAGGTATTTTCACCCATGAATACATGTGATTGGGTCCCAAAAGACATTTTGGGACATGTGAATGTCCCAAAAGACATTCTGTGGTATATACCCTTGGGTCCAAGTTGTCAGGACTGGCACATACAACCCTGATCTAACTAAACTAACTTCCTGTAAAGTAAGAGGCAGACTCTGAAAGCAAATGTATGTGTGTGCATGTGTGTACAAAAGAGATTGAGCAAGCACATGCAGGATAGAGGGAGATGAGTGGCTGGACATGACATTAAGTGACTGCTGCTAAGCTAGCAGCAGTTTTTGCCACAAGAAGATATTCTTCTTATTCTTATCTTACAGTGAAAGATTCCAAGAAGATAAGACCTTGCATAAAGTCAGTTAATTAGTTAGGGACGAATTTGGATTCAAATCCTGAGTGTGGTGTTAAAGTGAGACCTTAGCCACCATGGTCTATTGACTCCATATAACCAATTAAATATTTGCCATAATGTTTGTATTTACCAATCTAATGATAAGTAAATGTGAATGATTCCTGCTTTGATTTATAACTTGGTATTGCCATGTTATATTCAGCTTCCTCTTCTCACAAATGTCATCTTACCTTTTATTGTTTTACACAATTTCAGTTACATTGTGTCACAATATATATGATGCTTGCTATTTTTGAGTTCCTGTAATTATATCCTGCCTTGACTTTAAAAGGAATGGATCCCAGAAGTTATTTATTGAAGGTTCAACTGAGCATTGCCTGTGTAACCACCACTAGCGTGTCTTCTTTTTTTAATTAGATTTAATTATTTATTCATCGCTCCCCCCCATTGTCTGCTCTCTGTGTCCATTTGCTGTGCCACATCAGTTTCCATAGCATGGTTTCTTAATTTTACAGACACAAAACATAATTGTTTAAAATATGTTTTTATTTTTATTATAAAATGCAAACACATTATAAAGTCATATCACAAGCTTTTCATCCTAATTTAGAGACCAAACCTGCAGATGATTCTGATACAAAATAAAGTTTAAGGACCACTGCATTAAACCGACATTCTAGCATCTTTGTGAGAGGTGGCTTTGATGGGTAAGATTGGACATAGAAAGATGAATCAGGCTTCTTCTAGGGGAGAAATGATGGGATTAGGCCCTGGGATTAAAAGCCAACAATATTAATGAGTATATATAGTAAAATCATGTAGATTGAGAACTTTTGACTGAGGACAGAACTTTGGAATATAAAAATTCTTAAGGAGCAGGTTGAAGAAATGCCCTTTAAGAAGAAAGAAAAGTATGGTCAAAGAAATAGCAGGAGAAAAATGAGGGTGTGTGTCAGGGTTTCTCAGGGTTGCTGTAACAAAGTTCCATGAACATAGTGGCTTTAGACAACAGAAATGTATTATCTCACCATTCTGGTGGCCAGAAGTTTGAAATTGAGGTGTCTGCTACCTCTAAAGTCTAACAGTCTGTGTTACACAAGTGTTGTCAGGTTTTAGGAAGTATTTATTTCTTATTTTATTTGTTTGCTTATTTGTTTTTGTTGTTTTATGATAGGAGATTCATGCACCTATTTAAAGGTGCAAAAGCAGTCAGTAGAAATGGAGATATTATAACATATACCTATTCTTTCATTTAGCAACATTTTCTGAGCTCCTGCTATGTGCTAATCACTGTTCTAGGCACTGCAACTTTAGCAATAAACAAGATAGACAAGGTCCTTGCTCCCAGGGCAGTCAAAAAAAAAAAAAAAAGACAGTGAACAAATAGCAAATAAATAATGATGATAAGTTCCTTGAAAAAAAACAATAAAACAGGGCAATGCAATAGTATTATCACAAGAGACAAGGTTATCCAGCGGGAAGGATTAGGATAGAAGTTAAATAAAGGATTTGATAGAATACTGAATAATTAGGGGGGAGGAGAGGAAATGAATTGCACTAGAGTCAAATAAAGGGCAGTGAATGTCCATATTAGACATAACCAGAAGAAATGTCTGCCTATGTAAATGATGACAACACCTTCAGGAAAAGAGAAGATTTTAGCTTGTTCTGTAGGGCATGTGGAATACTTCAGTCACACTTCTCTTTGCCCAAAGAACTATATCCATATTGTATTTGAAGAGTCAATGATGTTATATACAATATATTCAGAAAAATGAGGTGTATCAAGAGAGTATGCATCACAAAATACATTCAAAGACTAGCAACTGTGTAAGCAGTTTCTATCACCTAACTTGGTCAGTCTCAACTATTTATAAGACAATGAAATTGGAGACTTATGTGATATATATGTGTGCATGTGTATGTGTGTGTGTATGTGTGTGTGTTTTTAAAAATGCACAGGAAGCTCCTGCAGGATATTGCATCATGTGCCCCAAAGTCAAGAGAGGGGTAATATCTGGCAGAGAAGGATCATTCTGGAAGACCCACAAAATCTAAGGAAGGTTTCATGCTTTTGTTTTGTTTTTGTTTGTTTGTTTTGTTTTGTTTCTGTCTACAATCTGACAAATGGAATGGGGGGAAGGTGGGACATAGGTCTTAGCCAGCAGCATAGCTGGGTTTCATACTCTAAGCTCCAGGGATTTACTGGGTAGAAAGTTGACACTTGGTACCTACCTGATGTCTCCAGCTGAGTGAACCTTAGGAATTGAGCCTGGAATTATGGTGCAGAATCCTGGAATTCTTAGGCCTGCTCAGGGATGAGGTGTTACTTCCCCTAAGTATTAGCTTTCAAGGAATTGAAATAAAATTCCTAGACACAAAATCTAAGAAAACATTGAAAAGAAATGTTGGACATATCACCAAAATAGGCCAGTGATCTAGAGAGTTAAAATAAGGAAAGAGAATACAAATTAAGCCAAAAACAAGCAAGACATGAAGAAAAATGTTCTGAGTAGAAGATATTAATATATCAAACAGTTAGTTTCTATACCAGTGAGAGTAGAGAAGCTGTGGATTTTTCTAGAATGTCAGAAGACTTGCTATAACTAAGAAGATTGTATGACAGCATAGAAGTAGATCAGGAAGTCCTCCTGTCCTCTTTGGTATAGTGGACTGGAAGACATACTGAGATTACCACGCAAGTGCTTAGTATTTTCACTCCTAGTCCTAAAGAAGCCAGAGTTTTTTTTAAACCCTGGCTGGTACATTGAACAAGGGCTCCCTTTACCCTGTTTTCAATGTGCCTCCATGGTTCTATGACCAGAGTCCATCATCCTGCTACAAACAGTGGAAACAGGAGTAGGACAATGGAATGGATTCCAGCCAACCACTATCATCACATATTAAGAAAGAACACCTGCTTTCAGGAAAGAATTTCAATTTTCCTTAGAATTTTCTAGTGCTCCATGAAGACTCCATGACTCTTATGATATAGATGGTGCATTAAATTTCATTTATGTTTCAAAGAGCGCAACAAATACCCCTATATAGTACCGATGCTGTAGAACTGCATATCTCAAAAGGTGCTCAATGGAATATTGATTCCATGAGATATTAATGGATATAATGAACAAAAAGGACTCTAAGGTTGAAAAGCTTGGGAGACACTGGATTCACTAAAATTAAACATTTCATTTATTACAGAATTTCTCAGAACATTTGATATGTTAACTTCCAAGTGAGTTATATAGAAAAAGTATTTATCAATGTAAATTTACCATGGAACACATTTTAAAAGTGCAGTTAATGGGACTAGTTTTTCATAGAATATAATTTAAAAATTCTTCCTTTAGCTTTCAAAAACAGAAAAAAAGAAGACGGGAAATGGTGATTCAATGTCACCTTTATCTCTACAGCATCAATATATTGCTCATTCAAGATTAAAAAACTCCTAGAGATAACCTTGCATATAAACACAGGGAGAATGTTCATAATAGCCTTGTTTATTGTAGCCAACCTAAGAGCCAACTGACAGGAAAAAAAATAAATATGTTTCAATATAGACACACAAAAGAAAATTATACAACTATGAAAGTAAAATAAATAACTTTAACACAGCAATACAGAAGAATCTTAGAAACACAACATTTAGTCAAAAATCATGTTTTAGAAGACTGCATTCAATATGAAACCATTATTATAAAACTCAATACAAGCAAAATAAAATTTGCTAGTTTAGGATGTATAAATGCATGATAAAATTATTTTGAAAAGCAAGGGAATGTCAAGATTAATTTTGGGTGGGGGAGGTAAGAGGATTGAAAAGAGAAGGCACATGTGGATGAAAGTGTGTAGATAAGTACTAGCTTTTAATTTGGGAATTAGTCATGGGTTATATTATATCATGATGTTTCATAATATACATATTTCACATAATATACATATATCACATATATGTTATGTGTGTATCAAATATTATATAATAAAAATGTAATTTTCAAAATATATAATTGCCTGGCACATAATGGCACTCAATCCATGTTTGTTAAGAACCACAGTATTAAACCAATTGAGGCACCGAAAGAGACTAAACAGGCTAATGGACATTTAGGGGGTTTCAATGTCCAGGGGGATGTTAAGATCACAGAAGCCTGTGTACAACTCTGTGGAGGATGGTGGGATTCAAAAATGGTTAACAGTGAAATTTCTGTCAGCCCAACTGATGGATTCTCAGAGGGAGATCGAGGATTATTTGAATGAAATTAAGCAGAAAGGCAAAGATATACATAGATGTGGGGAGCCACCCGCTGTGAGGTCTGTTTACAGCCTCCTACAGCATGGCAAATCTCATTTTTACCTCAGCCCTGCCCCTCCATTTCCTTCTTCTTCCTCCTTGTTTCTTTGTTCTCCCCCTCCCGCCACAACTCTTGTGACCACAGCAGCACGCATGTGCAAGGCGTGAAACTCTGCAGACTCAGCATGAACTTTCAGCCAATCCCCTCCTTGGACGTCTGCCACCCGCGAGACCAGCCTAGCACCTGTGGACACGTTCCCTCCCCTCAGTATAAATCCCCTTGTTCTACCCCCAATAAACGAGACTTGATCAGAATCCTGTCTTGTCTCCATTCTTCTCTCGACTCCTGCCCCACCCTGCTTCTTCCCACAGTCTCTGGACTTGCCCCCGCCGGTTTTGGGCATATAGATACCTAGATTCATGGGTTGATATTCATACTTGATACATATGTTTCTTTAGAAATAAATCATCTACTAAAGAGGCACAAACTGGCCAAAGATGTGACAATTTGAGTGTCAAAAAAAATCTAATAAATGCCCCCACCCCAATCAAGATGGCAGACACAAGATGGTAAGACAATTCAGGGCTCTGTACCCACCTTCCACCACCACCACCCCCCCACACACACACACAGAAATTTTGAACAAGAAAGAACTAAAAGAAATATTTTTCTAAAAACTCCAGAAAACGATTTAAAGTTTGCAGTAACACAATCAACACCAAATCAAGAAAAAGGCCACTTAAAATGGTAGGATCTTGTGGTGCCCTGGCTGGCCCCTCTGTCAACACCTCACCAACTCAACATGGAAGCAGCCCACACTCATAGTGCAGATTCCTAGTCCCTGTTCTGGAGAGAGCAGAGTAAGCCTCATGCACATGCTGGGAGCATTTATGTCTGGTCCGATCTGTGTGGTGGTAGTCTGAGGGAATCATTTTCAAGAGCTTGCTGTGCAAGTTGATGGCAGTTGATCAAGCTATCTACAGAATTCTGGGGAGAGAAGTCAAGTTGTGTAGCCAAAAGGCAAGAGATTGCTGGCTTTAGCACATATACTTCAGTGCCCAGGATCATGAGGAAATGTCTTCCTAGGGAATAGGATACATACATATCCACATAAATGGGGGAATCCCTAGGGCGACATGCACATGCCTAAGACAAGAGGTTTGCACAGAAATTATATGGGAGATTTCTGCACTTTGGCCTGGAGCTATTCTCTAAACTCCTCACAGGTCAAAGTTCAAAGACTGAGAAAGGTGTTTTCTTTATCTCTTCTTCCTCCTCCTCCTCCTTCTTCCTCTTCTTTTATTTGTTCCTGGCATCCAAGGAAAGTACTGTTGTAACACTAACCGGTTACAAGCTTATAGAACAGATGCCCCCAGAGTCTTAATTGCAGTTATAACACACTAAAACATCAAAATGTCCAGGTTCCAATAAAAGATTACAAAACATACAAAGAAATGGGAAATAATGGCTCAGGCAAAGGGGAGAATTAAACCATTAGAAACCATCAATGGGGAGGATAAAATCTGGGACATTCCAGACATAGACTTTTTAAAAAACTGTTCTTAAATATGCTCAAAGTGCTAAAAGAAAACATGGACCAAAACTAAGGGATATCAGGAACACAAATAGAATATCAATAGAGAGATAGCAATTATGAAAAGGAAGAAAACAGAATCAAAGACCATAGTAACAAAAATAAAAAGTCTCTTAAAGGGGTTTATCAACAGAAGGGAGCTAGTGAAAGAAAGAATCAGTGAATTTGAAGACAAGACAACCGATATCATCCAGTCTTAGAAGCAAAAAGAAAGAGTGAAGAAAAATGAAGAGAACCTGAGACACCAACAAGCATACCAATGTATGCATTGTAGAAGTCCCAAAAGGAGAAAAAAGAAAGAAATGAGTAGAGAGAATATTCAAAGAAATAATGGCAGAAAAGTTCTCAAATATAATGAAAAACATAAATATACAGACCCAAGGTGCTCAACTCCACATAGACCCACACCATGCTACATTAATAGGTAGTGGGGAGGGTACTGTAATATTATGAGTGTGATTAATCCTACTGAAGCATATGCTTAGGAGGGGTTGGATTGGGAAGATTTATGTTGTATATGTATTTCCACTATTCAAAAGAAAGAAAGAGAAACTAAAGACATAATAATACTTAATAATAGCAGTGCATGATACTACATGGAATCTAAAATGGGTGAGAAAAGGCTCAAAGGGACATTATTGGGACAGAAGAAAAGTTGGACTATAGAATATAAGCTTTATATCAATGTTAAATTTCTTGAATTTGAATAACTGCACTTAAGGTGATTATGTAAGTGAATATCTTTGTAAGAAATGTTCATGCAAGTATTATGTTTTCAAGGAGTATGATGTGTGAAATTTGTTCTCAAAGGTTCAGAAAATAAATGACACAGATTAGATAGATATATAGAGATAGATAGATAGGCAGACAGACAGATAGAATGACATGGTATTTGGGAGGTGAACTATGTTGCAGTTCTCTGCATGGGTTTGTATTATTTTTGCAACTGTACTGTAAATTTGAAATTAATTATTAAAAAGTTTTTTAAGTCAATTATTGCAAAGCAAATTTAATACCCAATGATATAAATGATAATAAATTCCCAAGCTCAGTATGCTTTATGAATGCTGTATTAGTCAGGGTTCTCTAGGGAAACAGAATCAGCAAGAGATATCTGTTAATAGTATGCAATTTTATGAGTCTCACATGACCGTGGGAATGCACAAGTCAGGGGTTCTGCAGGCAGGTTGCAACCAGGGGCTCCAGTGAAAGTCCAGTAAAGGTTCTTGATGAGTTCTGGGAGACTTTGGCTGTCCAAAGATGAGCTGGGAAATTCTTACTCAATGCTGGAATCACATCTCATTTAAGTCACTCAACTGATTGGATAAAGCATCATTCATTGCTGATGGCAATCTCCCTGATTGATGTAATTGTAATCAGCTATCTTTGATTTACCACTGCAGTAAAGTCAATGGTGACTAAGGTCCATAAATGCCCTTATATTATAGTTAGCCCAGTGCTTGTTTGACCAAACAATTGGACACAATTACCTGGTCGAGGTGACACCATAACTTAACCATCACAGTCAACCCTTTTTCAACTTGGCAACCATACACATTACCTTAAACCATACTTAGTCTCTAAGTAAAAACAATAACAGACATGCATATATACATATTTCCACCTAACAATGTTCAACTCTCCTGTGTACAACCAGAAATGTACTAATTCCATACAGAACAGGGTGCAAGTTCTTGGGTAATATTCACTCTCAAACTTGACATCCTCAAATATTATGACATGAAATGGATACAATTTGTTATATGATAAGGGAAAATTTTGGGAAAGAAGACAAAGAAATTCATTTTGTGTACTTATACAATCATCATCATAATGAAACAAGGAAGGAAGATTCATGACCATTATAGTTCTCATTTCTATAACTGGTCATGTGGTAGAAATTTATATTTATCACTAACTTCTTCCACTACCCATTCCATGTTTCCATTACCCTCAGCAAGCACTTCAGCTGGCCATGGTTCTTTGCCTGGTGGCGTGACCCAAACTCTCATTCCTGAAGATTCTGGGCCATTGTTAGTCCTGCTTGGATTGGGTTGTTGCAATTTTCCATTGACTTTAATCATAGGACATGGCAGTACTAGGCGATGCCCTAGGGGATCTCCTGTATTCCAGGCAAACTCTTCTTTACCCCCATTGTGTAGATACAGTCCTATTTTCCCTTGAAAGTCAGGATCAATTACCCTAGCCAGAAGAGTAATTCCCTTCTTTGACTGCTGATTCAGAGGTAAGAGGAGCCCAGAGTGGCCAGGTGACAATTTGAACTTCTAGTTCAATGGAAACATTGTTGTGTTCCCTGGTGACAGCACTCCTCCTTTTGGGACTAAAACACATTAGAGTTTGAGGTTGCAGGGATAGGAAGCAAAAATTTTCCTAGTGGGTCACTAGGGATAATAGTGAGTGGTGCCACTCCCATTTCCACTCCTTGATTCCTGGACCCATGGATCCTGGTTACAGCAGAAACAGCACCATAGAGTGGATGCTGATTTAGAGCATTTACAGCCTCCTGGAAAACATTGCCCCAGCCCTGCAAGGTATTGCCACCTAGTTGGCACCATAATTGAGTTTTCAAAACACCATTCCACCATTCTATCAATCCAGCTGCTTCACGGTGATGGGAAACATGGTAAGACCAATGAATTCTATGGGCATGTGCCCATTCCCACACATCATTTACTGTGAAGTGGGTTCCTCGATCAGAAGCAATGCTGTGTGGAATGCCATGGTGGTAGATAAGACATTCAGTAAGTTCATGGATGCTGGTTTTGGAAGAAGCGTTGTGTGCAGGAAACGTAAACCCTTATCCAGAGTACGTGTCTATTCCAGTTAAAACAAATCATTGCCCCTTCCATAGTGGAAATGGTCCAATGTAGTCAATCTGCCACCAGGTAGCAGGCCGGTCACCCCGAGGAATGGTGCCATATTGGGGACTGAGTGTATCATCAGAGTACAGTATAATGAAAAATTACTGTTTGATCATTGAACTTCTCCTTTTTATGAAGGAGATGTGTTTAATCACAAAATGCTAGATGATGAGGCCCTAGATGTTTACTCAAAATAAACAGAAACCACAGCAGAACTCAATCACAAGCAAAATGATAAGGAAAACTTTGTTTCTATTTCAAGAATCAAATTTACAAAAATGCCTTTACAATTTATTTAGTGGAGACCCTCACTATTTTTGTGCCCTAACATGGTGGTTCTCAAAGTGTGGTTCCCTAGACCAGCAGTGTCAGCATCACATGGGAAATTGTTAGAAAGGCAAATTTTCGGGACCCACTCCACACCTACTGAATCAAAAAATAAGGAAAGAGTCTAGCAATATGTGATTCTGAGACTCAAAGACTGAGAATTTTTACACTAGAATAACAGAGAGGCTCCCAAAAAGAGCATCATGTTGCTGATTAAAAGATTATTTAATCAAGGCATCATTGAAGTTCATATATGTTTTTATAATTTTTAAGTTTCTTAATTAAGAAAGAGCCAGTCCTGAGTGGTTTCCACCCCAGCAATGATTCTTTAAAGGTATTGTCTATCGCTTACCTGTTTTACTAAAAAAAAAAACAAAAAAAAAAAAAAACAGTTCCAGACATGAGCCTCTTGGAAATCACTGGGGAGTATTCTGCAGAGAAGGATAACGTAGAATTTTGAGACTCCAATTTAACAGTAAATCAAATACTTGTATGATTTTCCCAAGGTCTCAGAGCTCTTCTGGGCGGAGGGGAAAGATATTTCTGCGTTTCCTTCAAGAGGCTGTTGCATGTGTGGATAGATTTTTAAAACTTTAATGCTCAGGATGGACAATCTGTGAGAACATTTGGCTGTTCTGGGAATGAAGATGAGACCCTGTACAACATGGCACATCCTCCTCTCAGAAACATTTAAGATTATTTATCCAAAACAAATAAGAACATTCTGTTTTGGGTTTTTTTTTTCAATGTATAAAAGAAATCTTCCTTTCCCTTAGAAACCATGGTTTTGTAAAATAATTGGTATAGAAAATCAGCAACTCCAAGAGGAAAAGGTACAACTGGTTTTCAATAGAAGTTGAATATAGGGGGAAAATTGTTGCCATGAAGTGTTGGCTTCAAGGGAATTATAAACAAGGACACTTAGGAGATTGAAAAATTATTTTAAGTTTTAAAATATCTCAGAAGTTCTAAAACATAGATTATAAAAGGAAAAAATGAAATTTATAAGAATCTATGAGATAGTGAGAAGGAAATACAGAGTATTATGCAGAATCTAAACAAGTAATTTGACAATTAATTATGTATTGCTTTAGATATTCTGTAACTCTAAATTTACTGTTCTTGAATGTTTTGTGTTCAGTGTTTATATGTGCTTGTGCTTTGTTTTCCTACCAAACTAACTGAAAAAATTTCTTACAGAAATAACCTTTACCTTCTACCACAAGACATTCATAGAAAGGTTGCAGTTAAGTGAATCTTTGCATATTGTTCATAGGTAAAATATTATACTTGAGGGATAAGTTCTATTTTGATTTTAATTTTTTAAATTAATTAATTAATTTATTTATTTTAAGGTACTTAGATTACATAAATGCTACATAAAAATATAGGGGATTCTTTTTTTTTATTGACTTTGTAATAATATTACATTAAAAATATATATGTGAGGTCCCATTCAACCCCACCCCCCCACCCCCCCTCTCCCCCCCCCCAACAACACTTGTTCCCATCATCATGACACATCCATTGGATTTGGTAAGTACATCTTTGGGCACCTCTGCACCTCATAGACAATGGTTCACATCATGGCCCATACTCTCCTCCATTCCATCTAGTGGGCCCTGTGAGGATTTACAATGTCCGGTGATTACCTCTGAAGCACCATCCAGGGCAGCTCCATGTCCCAAAGACGCCTCCACCTCTCATCTCTTCCTGCCTTTCCCCATACCCATCGTCCACCATGTCCACTTTTCCCAATCCAATGCCACCTCTTCTATGTGGACATTGGATTGGTTGTGTCCATTGCACCTCTATGTCAAGAGGAGGCTCAGATTCCACATGGATGCTGGATGCAATCCTCCCATTTTCAGTTGTAATCACTCTAGGCTCCATGGTGTGGTGGTTGTCCTTCTTCAACTCCATCTTAGCTGAGTGTGGTAAGTCCAATAGATCAGATTGTAGGTGCTGGAGTCTGTTGAGGCTCAGGACCTGGCTATCACATTGTCAGTCCAGAGATTCAAATCCCCTAAATATATCTTAAACCCCAACATTAACTGCACCTCCAGCACATTAGCATGAAAGTCTTATGAAGGGAGATCCCATCTGAGTCCAGATTCATCACACATAAACACCATTTCCAAAGAGGGGCCATCTGCCCTGGTAGTTAACCCCATCGGCCATGACCATAACTCCCATGGGTCTCTTTAGCCCTCAGAGGAACCAATATCTGGGGGTTGTATCTGCTTTATCTGTCTCTCTGACTCTGCTCAGTTGTGCATGAGGGCAATCCTTCTGCCAGCCTCCAGACTCTTTTTTAGAAACTCATAGCCATATAAACTCATTTCTCCTTTCCATTTCCCCCTTACTTTAGGTCAAACAGCATTTTAAAGTCATGGTATTTTATGTAGACATGGATATTCTGCTGATCCGCATTGAACCTTCCGTATAAGGTCATTTTCCAGTTGCATCATCAGTTGGTAGTTGATAGTGGTCCCTCGGTGCCAGGGAGGCTCATCCCCGGGTGTCATGTCCCACGCTGGGGGGAAGGCATTGCATTTACATGCTGAGCTTGGCTTCGAGACTGGCCACATTTGAGTAACATGAAGGCTGACAGGAGGAAATTCCCAGGCACAATGTTGCTCTAGGCCTTGTTCTTATTTTAGGTTTATCAGCTCACAAGCATAGTCATTAGCATCAGGGGCTCACTGTTGAACCCTCACTCCCTCCCGGTCCCTGCCACTGTACCAGGGAGACTGTCGCTGCTCCCCTAGGGACCACGACAGAGCACCACTGGCCAGGAACCCAGGACCCCCCGTTGTGGTTTTTAATTGTTGCCACTATGAGTATATCCAAACATTACCATGCACCCTGGACATATGTTCTGTACAGCTCCCTGTCAGCCATATATCACCTGTCATTGGTATCCCATACCAGTATCCCTCCATTGCCATTGTTGAAACACTCTGTGATCCAGAACTCCCCGAAATTTGAAGCCCAATATAATGTCATGGTCCCTTACTAGGGAATGGCATATAGCGATGGGTTTAAAGGATACATAAAGAACTTGGATAAAGTTAGATAAAGAACTTAGATAAAGAATGTTGACTTGAAAAAATTCCACATCCTATCTTTTTCTTTTCCCTTCCCCCCCCCTAATTATTCAGCTTTTCTTCACAGGAGTCCTAGACCACAGCAATGTATATATATAATATACAGCACTCCCACACATCCACCAGAAAACCTTTTCCCTTCCACAGTGATACTCTTACGCCCCATTCATATCATATTTACTTAAAGTGATGTACAGAGTCTGAGACATTAGCTTTCTAACAAGGTGACATCTGTGCTTACATTGTGGTGCATACTTTAGGATACACAGTTCTTTACATTTTTAGTTATCCTATGTTTTACATTATGGTTTACATTATCAGTCTGTCATCCCCTATATGTTATGGTGTAATATTACATGTTTTATATCCATCCTTGTGTACTCTCAAGAAACTCCTCTCTTACCCCCCATTTACTTTGGTTCCACACATTTAACGTCCATTTTCCCTTCCACCTTGGTGCCCACAGTGACAGCCAACCTCCGTTTCCTGAGGAGCCACTTCCAGAGATAGATGGAATAGTGTTCAGGGCCTAACTTGCTCAACTGCCCCAATGCCCTGGGAGCCACCCTTTCTCTCGAGGGATACAGTTCCCTCTATTTGATGGCATTAGTCCTCTATAGGGGATTCTTGTATGCCCTGCTCCCCACACCTCCCACATTTTCCCATATTAATAACATCCTTCATTAGTGTGGTAGATTCATTGCAATTGATGAACGTATTTTGGAGCATTGCCACTAAGTGTGGATTAAATCTTACATTGTAGTTTATACTCTCTTCCTCCCAATTCTATAAGTTATAGCAAGATATAAAATGGCCTATATCTGTTGTTGCAATGTCATTCAGGACAATTCTCAAGTCCTGAAAATGTCCCCCTATTACACATGTTTTTCCCTCCCCTTACCCTCAGAACTCCAATGGTCACACATCAATGATATAATTTCTTTCATTGCTAGAATCACAATAAGTCTATAGTAGAATACCAGTAAGTCTACTTTGGTCCATAGTTCATTCCTCAATCCTTAGGAATCTTGGGTGGTAATGTCCATGCAAACTCTAATTGAGAGAGGGCTGCAATCCCATAGGGCCAATGAATGGGGCTTTCTTACTTACAGTTGTGTGTTCCTTGGTATGGTAGTTGTCCATCATTACCTCCTTGTTGTTTGTCCTGAGTGAGACCAATGAACTGGAGAGCAAGTTTTGCAACTCCGTTGAGATTCAGACCCCAGCTAGCACATGGACAATCCAAAGACTTAAGTCTCTTGGATGTACACTTACAAACTCTAGTACTAATTATAGGTTCAAATAGAAGGACAGAAGAGCCATGTGTAGGGAAACCACAACTAAGTCCAACTCTTGTCACACTGGGGAGCATAAATTCCAAAGTAGGGTCCATTTGCAAGGCATCTAACTCCTAAGCTATCTGCCCTAACTATAGTGTCTGGCTGTCTCCAGAACCCTGAGGAGCCCAGCTATTTGTGCTAGCATCTACTTTGGCAGTCAATGAGATCCTACTGAGATACACATAAATGTAACCTCTGGAATGAACGCCTGACTCAATTTGAGGTCTCTTAGCCATATAAAGTTATTTGTCTTTACCTTTACCCTCTTCTGGTCAAAGTCTTTTTCCAGTTGCAGTCCTTTTAAGATCTCAACAATACATGTGTCATAGGTTTGCCCACAATGTGCCTTAAATTCAAAGATTTAATTATGAACCCCAATGACCATTACCAGAGTTGCCATATTCTACAACTCTGAGGACCTTATTCTCATTGCATTTGTCCTGTGTGAATCAACCCCTGGAGCTAAGCATTACTATGGGCCAAGATTATTTAGAAGGTCATAAAATTATAGGACATTATACCTAGAAGCTTAAAATCTTTCTTATATAATGTATCTACTTTGTAAATGAAGAAATGGAGTCTCCTAAAGTCTTATGGTTATTACCTGGGAAAGCTAGACTTGAAGAACAGATTTTATGACTCATATCCAAGAAAGACAAAGCCTCTGTCTCTCTCTTCAACCATAGCTTTACCACTTTCTGCCTTGCTCACTGAGCTCCAGCCACATTTTGGCAGGTAGATTCCAAAAGCAAATGTCCTTAGAGAACTAAAAGAAGCATTATAGCCTTTTATGACCTAAACTCAGAAGCCATATAGTATCACTTCCACCACAGTCATACGCCCATCCAAACTCATGAAAAGAGAAAATGAGACCTACCTCTACCAGAAGTGAGTCAAAGTCACATTGTAAGAAAAGCATAGGGATGGGAAATATTGTTGTGTCTCCTTTTGGAAAATAAAATCTGCCAAGATTGAACTCACCCATCAGATTTTGCTCCCCCTTGAAATTTCATTGAAACAATAGTAAAATGATCTCCCCCTCCAAAAGCACAAGCCCATAAACACAGAGAGAATGAAAGAAGTGGCAATATTACAAAAGTTTAGAAACTGGAAAGCAGGTGTTCAACCGGTGTTCAACCAGAAAACTGAATCTTATACTAGCAACAAGGAAAGCTAAAAACTTGCCAGATTTATAACACAGAATCTCCCAAAGCCTATGCATATGATGGCATCAGATACTGTAAGTGTCACTGGAAAGATGAAGCTAAAATAAGGAGGATTTGAAGAAGTAGTCACATCTCCAGGCCCCCTCCCCAGATTTAGGAAGCAAAATGACTATACTCCCATATTTACAAAATACTAGAGGCATGTTCTCTTGAAAAAGTGGAGCAGGGAGATCTCTGGACCAGGAGACACCACACCGAGAGCAGGATTACCATGGTGACAAGAGGAGGGATTAAGTATTTGTACTTGTGAAAGAGGCCTCAACCTCTCCTTTCCTACTTGGCTCTCATAATACTAGAAGCTAGGCCTCCACTCTCAGTGAAGAAGAAAGACTACTTCAAGATACTTTCAGAGGGGTCATGCTTATGCACACTTCAGCAGGACCCAGAGAGAACCAAATAGATATAACCCTAGGTGCTGGTTCTCCTGAAGGTTATGGAGATCATGGCAGATGGATTTGGAGTTCTATGCCATGTCAGAGGGCCCTAATTTGGAATTTGTGTCCCTGAGTGATGGAGTTGGGCTCTTATGTGACCTTCCTACACGTGCCTCTTCTCTCACTTTTACTGAACCTGTGGTTGGTGCTGGGGTTGGTATATATTCAAGAGACTTGAATCTCTGGACTGGCCATGTGCCAGCTAGGCCCTGAGCCTCAGCAGAGTTGCATCTCCAACTCTACGGTTCATTGGATTTACCCAGGCCAGCTAACAGGGAGGTGAAGAGGATCAACCACCACACCAGGGAACGGAGAGTGCCTACAACTCCCAAGCAGGAGAACCACATCCATCAACCATGTGGAATTTAAGCCCCCTCTCGATTTAGAGGTGGAGTGGACATCACCATCCCAGGGTCCACAGGATGGAGGAATAAAATATGGATTAGAGTGGACTTACTGGTGTTCTACTATAAAATGGTTGTGACAAGTAATATAAGAAATTTTAGCATCAAGGTGGAGAAAGTGGCCACAGTAGTTGCTGAGGGCAGGGAGAGGGAAGAAGAGATGTGATATGGGTGCATTTTTGGGACTTTGAGTTGTTCTAAATAATATTATAGGGTCAGATGCTGGACTTTATATATCCCGCCATAACCCACTGAATGTACTGGGGGAGAATGTGAACTACAGGGTAAACTATTATCTATGTGGTGCAGCAGTGCTCCAAAATGTGTTCACCAAGTGCGAAGAGCATGTCACAATGATGGGGAAGGTTGTTGGTGTGGGAGGAATGGGGTGGGAGTTGGGGGGTAAAGAGGAACCTCTTACATTTTTTAATGTAACATTTTTTGTGAGGTATATATATCTTCAAAAAAATACAATTTACAAAAATGATTGGGTGGGGGGGTCAGGAGTGTGGTATATGGGAACCTCTTATGTTTGTTATGTTTTTTTAATGTAACATTCTTTGTGATCTATTAACTTTAATTTAAAAAAAAAATATATATATATATATATAAAGATATCATATCTAAACATCACCAAACCAAAAGGACCAATTCCATCTGTGATAGTCACACTAGGCAAGATACACTTAACTTCCATTCAGCTTTTTGGTATTCCAAAACTACCAGATATCTGAGGGCATTCTGTAACATGAGAAAAAAAAAATAGGAAAAGCAGCTTGGAAGAAACAGTTTATGCAAAAGATAAAATATATGTAGTATTATTATTGACTGAGCTATAAGAGAAGATATTACAAGGGTGGAAAAATATAACAGAATGATAAAAATAAAGGAAAATACAAATAATTGAAAGAGTTCTTAGATATTTAAAATATGGTAGAAAATAAGGTTAAAACAATCTCTTTTAAAAAAACAGAAGAAAGTGTTTGAAAGATGGCAATGACTTCAAAGTCTTATGAGTACATTTGTGTTTGTAAACAGAAATATAGATGTAATGAAAGGTACATATATAGATTTAATTTAATAATAGATGCATTTAGTTTGAAATTTTCTCAAAGCTATAAACACAACCACTAATAGAAATCAAAGCCTGTGTAGCTATCAATCATCAGAGACAAGAAAGCATTGATTTTTTTTTTAATACGAAGTACTAGGAATTGCACCCCAGACTTCATACATGCAAACCAGGTGCTCAACCACTGAGCTACACCCACTCCCAGAAAACACTGATTTTTTAATGATATAACAGAAAAATAAGAATAGCAAGAAATAATATTAAATAAAGAAAACAAAAATAACAAGAAGATGAGGGTGTCAATGCAGGAGGTCCAATAGAAAACAGAAAAAAAAAAAAAAGACCAAGGAATTATGAACAAAATAATTATAATTCAAGAAAATTTTCCAAAACCCAAGAAACATTAAGTTGAAATACCTACCAAATGCCCAGTGCAAAGGATGCAAAGAGACCTTTATCACAGCCATCAAGCTTCCAAAGAGAGGAGAGAAAGAAACAGAGTGAAAAGGAACAGGAATCAGAATGGCTTCAGACTCTTCTCAGCAGAAGTTTTGGAAACTAGAAGCAATAAAAAGCAATAAGAGAAATGCCTTTACATTTATAATGGAAAATGGGTAGAGAATTCATCAAAACTATCAATAAGATAAAGAAAAGAGTAGAGATATTTGTAGACAAAAAATGTCTTGATAATTTTACCCTAATCCTCAAAGAGCTCATAAAGGCTATACTACACCAAAACAAAGCTGAAATAAAGAAAAATATGCATGGAAAACAGGAAAGAGAGCAGAGGGAAGAAAAGGAAGAAAAGATAGGAGCTCCAGGATGGTGGTGAAATTATACCCTAGAATGACCACTGAGTAGCCAGGATAAAGAGCAAGCAGTCCAAACTGGAGAGATCAGAGTGCTCAAGAAAAAAATTCTTCTGAAATACAAAAATAACAGACTACTTGATGCATCTCTACACATGGAGAAGAGATTTTGGCAACTAGTGAAAAGTTTGAAGTTAAACAGATACTATGTACATTAAAAAGTAAGCAAATGCACATCTAGATTTTTTAATTTGTAGCAAATTTTAAAATTGTGCCAGAAAGAAACATGTAACATATAAAGGACCATACAAATTTACCATATATCATAAATGGTAGGGGGGAGAGATGGAAAGGATGAACCTATTTGCTAGAGGTATAGGACATAAAGAGATGAACAAAAACCTCATTTTCAGTAGTGCGATATCAATAGCTTATACCTAAAACTGAAAATTTTAAATTTAGCATTATAACTGTTTAAGTAGTAAAATAATCAGCTTAAAGTAGGGAGGATAGTAAGGAGCTGCTCTTTTTAATGATAAGCCTTATGAAACTACTTGATTCTTTAGTCTATGTGCACATAAAACCCTGATAAAAATAAAGAAACTACAGAAAAAGTGAGAGCACCATTCGGCTAGGGATAACCACATCTTCATGTTACAAAACATAAGAGTAGTTGAATCGTGGTTTCCAAAGTCGTTCAACCCTGCAAGCAAGTAACTTACAAACCCTCAAAACTTTGCTTCCTGAGTTCTCTATTATCTAGATCTGTGTTGTTCTAATTAGAATTTTCCCTTTTAAAATCAAGGTGCTATTTAAATTTTCAACTGTTTTAAAGCCAGTTTCCTTATCTTATTAATTCTTTCTCATATCATTCCAAACAGATGAGCATTCATTGGCAACCTATTCAGACTGTAAATGTGCATCCAAGGCAAACATGAACCAGAAAGCAGTTATTTCCAATTGATTGTTACAGTATATGTCTTAACAATAAGGATACATTTGAATATCTATGTATAGTTATTCACTAATTATAAACCATTCTACAAAAATAATAACGATAATACACTTGAAAATAAAATGTCTTGACCATTTCTTTGAGGCAAGACATTTTCTTTTAAGTCTCCCCATCACAATAAGACCAAGTGCAAATGCTCTTTTCCACAAGGCAAACTCTACTTCAAACTATTTGGAATGAGCTAGTTACTGAACATTTGCAGGTAAGCACAATACTTGATGGCCATCAAATTTTGGAAAGAAATATTTTAACAACTAATAAACCAAGCATTGAATTACATGTGAATATAAAGGCTTTAGATTTAAGTTCTCTCCTTGTACTCAATGATTGAGAGATTAAAACTGAAGTCCTTGATCCTCTCAGTATTATCCTAGAGGTTTTGGCTTTCAGAAAATATTCCTTGATTATTACCATTGGATTTTTCTTTAACTTTGTAAAATTTTATTGAAACTTTTCTTATTTCCCCAACCAATGACAGCAAAGAATTGTCCATTCATCAGTGAAGAAATATTTAAATGCCAATGAAGGGAAGCAAACTTGGCCCAGTGGATAGGGCATCCATCTACCACATGGGAGGTCCGCTGTTCAAACCCCAGGCCTCGTTGACCCATGTGGACCTGGCCCACGCGCAGTGCTGATGTGAACAAGGATTGCCCTGCCACACAGGGGTGTCTCCCACGTAGGGGACCCCATGCACAAGGAGTGCGCCTCGTAAGGAGAGCCGCCCAGCACGAAAGTAAGTTCAGCCTGCCCCAGAATGGCACTGCACACACAGAGAGCTGACACAATAAGATGATGCAACAAAAAGAAACACAGATTCCCGTGCTGCTGACAACAACAGAAGTGGCCAAAAAGAAGAACATGTAGCAAATGGACACAGAGAACAGACAACTGGGGTGGGGTGTGGGGGGTGGAGGGGAAGGGGAGAGAAATAAATAAAATAAATCTTAAAAAAATAAAAAAGTGAAAAATAAATGCCAATGAAAATTATGTTTTCTGCAGGTCAAATGCTGTTAAAATAATGCCATTTTACTGAAAATATATTGAAAATAAAATATCTAAAATTCTAGTTGATGTTTATTTTCATTAACAGATGACATAAAATTAAAACTCAACTAAAGAAAGTGGTCACACTACTACAGTTTGGGACCATTAAAGTAAGTAATAAGAATTTGCTTCCATTTCCCTTTAAATTATTAATGAACAGCAAACACATATGCACTCAAGACACCTTGAGATAATTAAAAGAATACCTATAAAGAGAAAAGCATATGATAACATCCTGACATTTATCACAGCTTCAAACAAACAAACAAACAAAAATCTTTTTTGGAATTGCATATATTACATTTATGTTTTACCCAAGATAAAATTTCTCTTACTTAACCATCTCTAGGCCCTGTTTCTATAATAGCATGTTAGTTGGGTTCAGCTCAGTATACGCTGTTTCTCGTGAAAACTCTAAGTCACTAACTGGTCATCGCATACCTATGTATATAGCCCTCTGACTGCTCACAGCCTGGTAAATCAAGCTGCAGAAATGTTAAGAAATGTGACCCAAATGTAGAAACTGTTTTTTTCCTAATCTAGTTTGCCTACAGAGTTTAAGCATCTTTTGTATTAAATAGATGTCATGCTCATTTTCCAAAAGCTATTTTAATACATTTACCATCATGGGTTATGCATTTCTAAATAACAGAGGATCTGGAAACCTGCTTTAGGTTAATACATAATTAAGAATGGACATCACTTCAGACCTTCCTAAATCTAATTGGCCTATTGTTCCTGAGACCCTCCATATTTTTTTTTTGTTCTATGCATGACAGATTTAGGTGAACAATAATGCAAAACCACATTAAATATTTCACCACATTAAACTTAACTCCCTAAGCATACCAGGAACTCTTGCACTTCCTAGAAGTAAAAGACATTATATTATACATCTTGTGATTTATTTTGAGATTATATTTTGTACACTCAAAGAAAGCATTCAGCTGCTTCTGAAGGCCAATTGGGGTTTGAGAGATTAATGAATACTGAATCTTCAGTCTTGAAAAAAAGAACAGTCACACAGATGTTAAAAACATTTTGGACATGAAAACTCTGCCAAGAGTCTCAGTGATATAATAAAAAAGGATGCTAAATAATAAAAGGCCATCATCCCAATATCCTCTCCTCTGAAGGATTTGATCATAATCCAGCATTTGTACTTCATTCTGTAAATTATTAACTATACCAAAAAGGAGATTTAGAAATTTCATAGTGACTCATAGTCTCTCCTGATACTTAATATTTTCATAAATAAACCCTTGGGGAATTAAATGTCATCTTGTCCTTATGAAGGAGGAGATAGAATTTTAATCTAAATCATTCTATTCCAGGACATCAAGCAAAAGCTTTATTGGACTAAAACCTGCCTAATGTAAGGGACCTGAAAGAAAAACAACAACTGCATGAGTAAACCTGCAGGGGGAGGGGGAGGGGGAGGGGGAGGGGGAGGGGGAGAGAGGGGGAGAGAGAGAGAGAGAGAGAGCTTGGCATGTGAGATCTAAAAATGAAGAGATGAGATGTGGGGGCTTGGAGATGTCCTAAATGATATTGCAGGGACAGATGCTGGACATTATATATCCTGCCATAACCCATTGAATGTACTGGGGGAGAGTGTAAACTACAATGTGAACTATTATCCATGTGGTGCAGCAGTGCTCCAAAATGTATTCACCAAATGCAATGACTGTGGCACAATAATGAAAGAGGTTGTTGATGTGGGAGGAGTGGGGGGGGGCGGGGTATGTAGGAACCTCTCATTTTTTTAATGTAACATTTTTTGTGATCTATATAACTTTAAAAAAAGACGATTTAATTTAAAAAATAATAAAATAATAAAAACGAATGGGACAAAGTAGGAACAGGAAATGAGAGCAAAATAGAAAGGCCATTGCAAGTTAGGGCACAACTCAGAAAGTCTGGACATATCGCCATCCATTTCTCTCCCAGTGGCATGTCTCCACTTAAAGATAGCTGGTACTGTGCTGGCTCTAGTACACAGCATACATACTTAAAAATATATTTGAGAAACCAAATTCAAAATCATTGTCAATTGGTCATGTGAGCCAAAAGTGTGCGTGTGTGTATGTATGTATGTTCACATGCACATGTATGTATAGATCCACCATTCAGTATAAAATATAAGATGCTTACTGCTCTAGGACACTAGTAACCCCTAAGTAAAGTAACCCACAGTGAGATTCTTAGTTATGGGTAGATGCTTAATCTTTGAAGATAATAATGATGAAAATACAAATGGCCCCCAAAAAGTCTGGCAAGGAGAAGCTACCATGTCCATAAAAGTCAAAGGTCTATACTCATTAGCTGCCTATATGAAGTCCATAAACCAAAAAAAAAAAAACCTTCAGAGATAGTTTATGCATGTAAATTATAATTATTCTGCATCACACTGCAAGCATGCAAATTAGTTTAAATTTTATTTTATTTTATTTTATTTTATTTTGCTTCCTTTTGATATTTGGAAACTTACTATTTTTCCATTTTACATAATTATTTTGATCTGAGGAAAACTATTGATGAAAGATCTAGTTTAGTTTTATTTTGGCAGTGTAAATATCTAGAAGTTAACCTTAAACAAATGAATTAGATTAGCTTAAGAATGGATGGAGAGAGGATGAAATTCCATGTAACGCTGCAAAGTGTTGACCCTGATGAGGAGGAGGTAATGCTGCTTTTATATAATAGGGCCAAGATGGGATACGTGTGGAACCCAGGTGATCCATTTGGCCATCTCTTGATAACCTTTTGTCCAATTGTGAATGAACATGCACAGCATCTCTAGCCAGAGAAACATACGGTTACCAGGCGCTCAGACCCCTCAGGAATGAGAATTTGGGTCACACCACCAGGCAAGCTACAAAGACCTACTGAGAAGATAGCTGTGGGGGGAAATGGGTACCAGCTGCAGAGGAGAATAATGAGTACCAATTGTGGACCAGAGTCCAAATGCAGTGACAGAGCTGTTACTCATCACACTATATCCACTCTTTTAATTTATCCCTTAGAAGGAAAGGGTCACAGGAATGCTGAAGGATCTAGTCACTGAATATCAATATCAGTATCTGTGGAGAAGTGATGGATTGCAGCAGCAACAAGAATGAGCTGCTCAAATCTCACTTCAAGAGAGAATCTGCTCTGAGTAGTTAATTCAGTGACAGTCTTCAGCTGTACACATTTGGGATCCACCACTGCATGCATATGAAGGCCATGTTCTTCCTGGACAACTGATTAAGTACAGTGGGGATGCTAAAGCTGGACCATCCTTTCCTATTCCTGTTCCCTCTCATCCTTTATCCTTCACAATTCCCCCAGTCATTTTCTTACTTAGCTAACTCTGTCTTGGCTTCTGCTTCTGAGAAGACCTCAGCTACACTACATTTCATCTCAATGACTTCATGTACACAGAACTTAAGGTCTAGACTTGAAAAGGACTAGAAAGAGCAAAAGTGATAGAATCTACTAAATGAATAAAATGTGAAGAGATTAAGACCATTTAACCTAAAAGATGATAAAATTGAGAACTATACATTTATGTGGAGTGTAGATAAATTCAGTAGGCACAAGCAGCCTTAGCTAAAAGTCATGCTGGATCTCAACATTGGGTCACAGATGAAGAATACAAGAAGAATGAGAAGGGTTGAGATAGACTAGAGACAGATCTCATAGAGAAGACTGTTAAGTGACCACCCCCATTCTAATATCTTGTGTATCATGAAAGGTAATGGGAACATCATATATTATGCTTATATAAATTATAAACTTTAAAGATAATAATGATGAAAATACAAATGGTTCCCAAAAAGTTTGGTGAATTAAACTTAGCCTGTAAATGCATTATCTTCCTCCTGGTGTGGAACATGACTCCCAGGGGTGAGCCTCCCTGGCACTGAGGGATTACTACCAAGGACCAACTAGCAATGCAACTGGAAGACCTTGACCGAAAGAGGGGAAGTATAAAGACAAATGAGTTTGTATGGTATAGCAGTTTGATATAATTGATGAATTCCAAAAAGAAATATTGGGTTATGCTTGTAATCTGATCTGTACCTGGGCATGATTGAGTTATGATTAGGGCATTGTGTCCCCATCCCTTGGTAGGACAACTAACAAATGATTTTGGACAACAACCATCACAAGGAACAGTGAGAGTCTACAACTGAAAGAAAGAGAGTCCCATCCATCTGCCCCATGTGATCTAAACTTCCTCTCAATTAGAGGAGGAGTGGACATCACCATCCCAGAATTTTCAGGATTGGGGAATGAACAATGGACTAGAGTAGACTGACTTACTGTTATTCTACTATAGACCTATTGTGATTCTAGCAATGGAAGAACTTTTATCATTGATGTGGAGGCAATGGCCACTGGAGGTTCTGACAGGAGGGAGAGGGAAAAATAGGTATAATATGTGGACATTTTTAGGACATTAGAATTGTCCTGAATGATGTTGCAATGACAGATCCAGGCCATTATATATCCTGTTATAAGTTACAGAATTGTGTGGGAGAGAGTTTAAACTCTAATATAAACTATAATCCACACTTAGTGGCAATATTCCAATATGTGTTCATCAATTGTAGCAAATGTACTACACTAATAAAGGATGTTGTTAATTCAGGAAAGTGTGGGAGGGGTAGGGAGTGCGGCATATGGGAATCCCTTACATTTTTTATGTAACATTTATATTATCTAAGTAACTTTAAAAGGGAAAATAAAAAATGTACTAAAAAAAGGTTTGGTAAAATACTGAGTGGTTGTAATCTGATAATAAGAAAGCCTGTGCTGTCATCCTATTGCATGAGCTTCAGAGTGTTATTAGAAAGATAATATTGTCCAAAATGGAACATGTATCTGGTCTGGGTTAGTGATTTTCATTTGTTATGTCTTCAATACAAATTCTGTAATGTCTTTATTTTGAAGTCTTTAGTTTAAATTCATAATTTAAAAAATTCCCATTACAAATGTGCATACACATAAGAAAATTATATTGTTACTCAATTTGTGAATTATTTGAGATCTCAGCCTGAAACATCAGCAGTTATGGTGGACCACTTTGGCATTGGAAGTGTAGTTAAATCATGAGCATGTTTTGCATAGGCCACAAAAGAGCCTTCAGGCAATAATTGTTATTTGTTCCTGACTTGGTCTAAATTTGACTCTATGATTTAGGTTGACATTGTGGAATATTTTGTAATGTATTTTAAGAATATCAAACCTAACCAAGGACTCCATTTATTTTGTTTTTGCCTTTTGCACAAGTTAAGCTTAATTTGTAGTAGCTTTAGGTATTGGGAATCATGAATCATTTACTTAATTCAACTTCAATTTCATTACCTTTCCATAATCTGAATACATAATTGTTCCTGTTTATATTTAACTTACAAGGAAACTCATAAGGACAAGTTTGGCACTTCTTCACTGAGTTGAAGTTGTTTATGTGCTCTGATTTAGTAACCTCAGATTTCATTTACATTCACAAATCTGGCCTGGGGCTTTCTTCTGTACCTCTGCTGAATTCTTTGGGGGCATAAAGAAAGGCATTATGTTCATGTGATATGATATAAAACCACTGAGCTCTTCCGAGGTGTCAAACTTGAGGCTGATCCGTGCTTTTTCCTTCCCAATGTGTAAAAATAAACATCCCAATCTCTGGCTTCTCTGATTGTACCAGTCACAAGTTGTCAGATGATTCCTTTGATCCTAAACATTTTTAATGACTGGAAATAATAGTTTTAGCCTCATCTTTAAAAGGCAGCCTATTTTATCCAAACTATTTCTAACAACTCCAAATCTGAATATATGGTTTTAAGTTTCAGAATGGCAGGAAACAAACTAAACTTTAAAAAATAAAAAAGAAGAAAGATGTCAGAAGCAAGAGGTACATTTTTCTTTGTCAGTCTTCAGCCTTGAGGAAATTTTCAAAATGAGAATTCTTGGCTAAAGGTTGCAAATCTAAGATATATTTTATTCTTTATCAATTCATTACCCTGAGAGTTTTAATGGTTATCTCTCCCATGCTAAATAAATGGGATAATAGAAAAGAAGTAGGGAAACGGACTTGGCCCAGTGGTTAGGGCGTCCGTCTACCACATGGAGGGTCCGCGGTTCAAACCCTGGGCCTCCTTGACCCATGTGCAGCTGGCCCATGCGCAGTGCTGATGAGCACAAGGAGTGCCCTGCCACGCAGGGGTGTTCCCCGTGTAGGGGAGCCCCACGCACAAGGAGTGCACCCCTTAAGGAGAGCCGCCCAGTGCAAAAGAAAGTCCAGCCTGCCCAGGAATGGCGCCGCCCGCACTTCCCATGCCACTGACGACAACAGAAGCGGACAAAGAAACAAGACGCATCAAATAGACACAGAGAACAGACAACAGGGGGAGGAGGGGGAGAAGTAAATAAATAAATAAATCTTTAAAAAAAAAAGAAAAGAAAAGAAGTAGTGCTCCACTCCTACTCAAAACTTTAAGGTCTAATGGGAAAGATAAAATTAATATACATAAAATACTGTCAGAACAATTGAGGGTAAATACTGTGGTGTTAAGGTGTTAAAGGTGTTTGGAACAAATGAAAGATGGGTGAAGACTAACATGAATAAAGAAAGGGTTATGACTCAGATGGGACCTCTCTTCTTAAGACTTTCATCCTACTGTGCTGGAGTTGTAGTTGGTGTCGGGGTTTAAGATATATTTAGGGGATCTGAATCTCTGGACTGACAATGTGATAGCCAGGCCCTGAGCCTCAACAGACTCCAGCACCTACAATCTGATTTATTGGACTCACCTCACGCAGCTAAGATGGAGTTGAAGAAGGACAACCACCATACCATGGAGCCTAGAGTGCCTACAACCGAAAGCGAGAGGATTGCATCCAGTATCCATGAGGAATCTGAGCCTCCTCTTGACATAGAGGTGCAATGGACACAACCAATCCAATGTCCACAGAGAAAAGGTGGCATTGGAGTGGGAAAAGTGGACATGGTGGCTGATGGGTATGGGGAATGGCAGGAAGAGACGAGATGTGGAGGCATCTTAGGGACTTGGAGCTGCCCTGGATGGTGCTTCAGGGGCAATCACCGGACATTGTAGATCCTCACAGGGCCTACTGGATGGAATGGGGGAGAGTATGGGCCATGATGTGGACCATTGACCATGAGGTGCAGAGGTGCCCAGAGACGTACTGACCAAATGCAATGGATGTGTCATGATGATGGGAATGAGTGTTGCTGGGGGGGGGGAGTGGTGGGGTGGGGGTGGTGGGGTTGAAGCTGTCCTCATATATATATTTTTAATGTAATATTTTTACAAAATCAATTAAAAAAAAAGAAAAAGAAAGGGTTATGGAGGGAGTGGAGCTTAAACTGAGATTGAAGAGTGAACAAATGAATTAGTAGCACAACGAAATGGTTAGGAGCAATGTTCTGGATCAGACAGTTCTTAACAGCCACATAATTGGACAGCATAAGAGAGCTTACCTAAGCCTTCCTTTCCTAGTCTCACAATGGTGATAATAGTAATAATAATAATGCCTGCCTCATTGTTTTGTTTTGTTTCAGAGAATGGGATAAAATGTGCAATGTGATTTTCCATGACAATTAGCTGTTGGAATTAGGAAGAGAGATTAAGCACAGTGGAAGAAAGAAAGAGAAAAAGTCAAAGAACGAAGATGTGATCAGCTTATATGTAGACCTGCTCGGCCAAAGGACAGGATGTGTGGTAAGGTCCAATGAGGAATAAGGTGAGATAAATAAGGTAGTATGATCTCAAAGGGAGGCTTAGAAGATTGATACACATATTCACAAATCCACCCAAAATGTGTTTAGCATTTTTTGTGTATAAAGAACTGTGCTAGGTACTAGGGATTCTGTGGTAAATAAAAACTATCATTCCTGCTCACATAGAGCTTTAAGTCTTTTACAGAATAAAAACATTTAAAGATTGCAGGTGGGAAAAGGTAAATAATGGTGGTAATATTCTACTAATTATACCAATTCTTTAAGGTTTTTATAATACTCTGTTTAAAATTTGATGATACTGAAAAAGAAAGCTTTTCTAACCATAAATATAATTATTACTAATCTGTGTAAGATAAGATGTATGATGCTCAGAGATGATGTACACATAACTCTCTGAGAGGGAAAGAAACATAAATTGTGTCTATATAACACTAAGCAATTTGATAGAAAAAAATCAGTCAGATCTATAAAACCAATATGGAGCTTGATCAGGATTTTGGTATCATATAGACACAGCCTCAGTTCTTAAAACCCCTTTGAAACCTACTAAACATGCTCCATCTTTCCTCAAGCTTTGGGCTGGATCAATCAATATATTCTCATTTTTCTGGCCTGAACCTACCTACATTACAGCTATATATAACCCTGCAACCTGCTATGCCTTTTTTTATCCCATCATGATTTTTTCTTCCTCCCCACAATCATTTCTCTCTGTTATAAGGTGTTATGTGTCCAAAAGTCTCCTTTGCATACCTGCTTGCTCATATAAATCCCTCTCAATTCAAAGGACATTTTCTGAGAAACTACTATGTGTCTAACACTGAAACAGCCACAGATTTAAGTTTTGTTCTTTCCCAGTATACTGCCTTGCCATAAGGTTGGAAGTTGCACACAAGATAGTCTTAATAAAGGTAAAGTTACACTTAGTCAAATATTACACAAATATTTTCTATACATCAGAGTTATTTCCAAGACCAGGTGGCTGATTCAAACAAATACAGCCTTTTACAACTAACCCCATGTATCAGTCAGAGTAGGCTAGCTTATGTGCAAGAACAAAAACCATCAACCTTTCAGAGATTTAATTCAACAAAAGTATATTTTTCACACACAGTACAAGTCATGTGGATCAACAGGAGAGCTCCATTCATTATAGCCACTCAGAGGCCCAAGATGGACAAAGGTTCTACCTTCCCACAAAGCTGCTATCTCACAAGAGCCTTCAGGTTTTAGCAGGGCATGGGGGAGAACAAAAAAATCCCTCACCTGCTCTTTAGCCCTGAGGTGACACCTGTCACTTCACTCTCATTTGCTTTTCATGTTACATGCTTGTCTAACTTTAATGGGGCAAAGATGTGCAATTTTCCCTTGTTCCCAGAAGGAGAGGAAGACCAGAATTATTAGTGAGTAATGTCTACCATATCCTACAAGACAAATCGATCTGACCATTTAAGAGGCATACTCCACAGAATGCCATTTGTTTGCAGCAGAGACATCTGAAGTGAAGTGAACTGCAACATTTAACAGTTCTCAAATCATTTGTCACAGAGCCATTTTCTGTCAGCTTCACTAACTCAAACATCCACAATTCATAAACAACACCTAGATAGATTCTCAAATAGCTACTAAATATGGAGAACGCAAACAGCGGTCTGGCAAATTTTAAAAGAGCAAAGACAGCTGCATGGCACTGACCAGATTTCCTCATAATAGTCAAGGTGCATCTTCTCTTCTGTTAATTGACTTCAAGGGGCTTCAACAGTTTCTAGGTGAATCCAGTTTTGAATTCTATTACAGTATATATTTCATGAAGTTGAATTATTTGGGTTCTCTTGCATTTTGTTTTAAAAACGTCTCCATAAACCTGAGATATCAAAAGGATTGATAATCATTGCTAGGATGACTGTTTTGCTAAGAGATGGTTTGGGGCTTACTTAGAGTCATAGGTAATATAAAATACATTATGCCTCTCAGCTCTGACATATCAATAGAGCTGAAAGAGTGAAAGCCAGTAAATGGTTCTAAAATGAAATTCTTAAGCTCACCAACATTAACTTAGAAGTGAAGAATAATCATGTTCTTTGAGACTTCCTGTTTGGGAATGGAAAGCACATAGACAATTTTTCAGAAAGGATCCTGGGATTTTATGATTCTCTTTATTCCAGGCAGGTGTATTTGCTCTACCTTTAACTTCTGTTTTCTGCATCGGTTTGGGTTATATACTAGTCAGTTTCATGCTTCATGGTGTAAACACCTTTGATAGTGATAATCATTATGGTCTTTTTATAATGATTGTAAAATGATAAGAATGATACTTTGCACTGTGTACTTTTCTTCTAATCAGCTCTAAGCTTATGTCACAATCAATATGATAGCTTTTATATTGCTGTCGCAGGCTTTCATTGACATTCTAACACAAGCAGCTGTCATAAGCCAGCCAAAGAAGAATGGGGCCATTATGGTTGTGTTATTGATTTAAACTAAGTGAAAGTGGCTCATATGTCTTTGAGCCCTTTTAGAACAACTTCAGTTACGACTTAAAACTGTCTATTGAGAAAAAAGATGTGTTTTGATATTTTCTTCTCAAGTATTTAAATATAATGTTTCTGCTCTTATAAAAAGATACAGCCACTGAACCCATCTGAGAAAGATGGGCTCTCCTAACACACTTTGCCTGGAAATTGTAATGCTCTGCACCATCTTCTGATAAAGGTTTGCTCCCTGCAAGTCTCTCTATGATGCTAATTGGTCTATATGTAGGTTCCATTAATGATCTCCAGCTCTCACTTACTGAGAAAAACACCCAGATATCTGAATTTTCCAATTCCCTTTACTTAGATTACTTGACTGCTTTGAAACTATATACTTATCTAGATGTTGAGATTGTATCTGAATTTGGATTCCCTCATTGCTAAGCCTAAATCAAGGACTTGAATGCAGATTATTTATTTGTGGGATGGTAAGCCCAAAACATGAGTGAAAGAGCAACAGATTAAAACAGAGAAAGGAAAAACCAATATGAAAACATCTTAGATTCAATGAAGGTTTAATTTAGCCAAACCTCTGAGAAGCATGGAGACGGTGTCCTATAACTGTCCATCAAAAGGATGGAAGGCTGACATGCACCACCTACCATATTTCCTGGGGTGGAAACACACAGCATGATCCTGGACTGCCTTTGCCCATGGGCTGAGCAGGATATGTGGCTTTAGCTAGGGCCTCAGGTAGAAAATGGAAAGACACACTGGGAAGGTTTGTTATGAGATTCTGTCAGCAAGAGGCTGAGATTGCACAAAACTGCACCACAGCTATGATCAAAATCAGAGATGATCCAAAGAATGAGACTTAAGGCAACCCAGGTGTATGCTGTGCCATAAGTTTTATACTAATATTAAATATTTTAAATTAATTCCTCATATCTTCTTATGAAGCATTTGGTATATCCACACATATGAATTGAAGCTTTTTTGAGAAGTGTACAATTCAATGAACCTTTATGACAGACTGCCTTGGGAATTATAATTATCCCTTAGAAATTGAAACTGGCCTTTTTATTGTCATTAAGAAAGATGTATACCTATTTCTTTCCATCATGCCTTACCTTTAAACTGTCTGATACCCTTCAGTATAATCAAGAAGAAAGACCTTTTCTAGTTAAGGGACAAATTCCATCGGGACCTGTCTCATGAGATGACCAACACGTTCTGTGGGTACAGAGTCTTCTTCCTGGCAATATCTACCAAGTTGCCGGAAATGTCACAGAGATATAACAGGGCAGAGGACAGGTAACCCATTTTATCATGTAATTACATATCTTTAAAACTATGTATGTGTTTTTGCTCTGGGAAATTGATTAGAAATTGTATAATATTTGTGGTTCACTTATTGATTTATATAACTATATATAAAAATATTTTTATGATGTATTTGCATTTATGGGTCATTATGTTTGGTTCCTGCATATCATTTAAATTCCCCAAAGACAGGGACTATATTTTATTTACCTTTGCATATCCCAGCACCCAGCCAATAGAAGCTGAATAAATATTTGTGGATACAAACTTTTGGTCAACCAAAATGTCATAGAGAAAAGAAAAAGACCATATTATTGAATACTAATTATGCTAGGAAATATATAAAGTACTTTACATAAACTATCTTATGTAATACTCACAATTACCCTGAAATAGGTACTATTATTAACCTTGTCTCATCAATGGGAAAGCTGCGATTGAGAGAAATTTAATACTTGGACCAAAGCCATAAAGCCAGTTAGTTGTGGAGGATTTAAATTGAGATATCCAGACAGTTGGCGGCAGAAGAATTTACTTGTAACCACTTAACCTGGTTTTAATGGCGATGGTATTTAGCATTTGTGCAACAATTTTCTGTTGTAGCACAATGTCCTTACTGAATTAAGACACTTCTTGTCCTCAGTGCTCTCTACTTGTACCTTTGCCACTTTCTTAAAAAAACTCCCAATCAACACTCCTTGAATACCTCTTTCCTGAGCCATCAGCTCTCAGCAGCCAGTAGCTAGATACAGACCCACCGCCAAGAGCACATTGAGACATTTTCACTAACTCTACGGTCAATTCAAATCACTAATGCTCCTTTGCCATGTTTTTGGATTGATTCCTTTCCTCCTTTACCAGATTAGCACCATTATCTCCTATTATCCTAAAGGGAACTCTTGCTTGGAATTACATAATAGGCAAAATGCTGAAACTGTAGCAGAACCGTGCTTTGACTGCTCTTGTGATAATAGCGTCCTTCCTTCCAAAATAGGGTAATTTAGTGGTTGCAAGCAGAGCCAATTAAATCCAGAGTCAGAATGCCTGAGTTTCAATCCTCACCCTGACCACGGGGCAAGGTATTTAACCTCTTGAGGCCTCAGTTGCTTTATCTGTAATGTGGGCATAGTAATAGTATCTGCCTCATAGAGTTGCTTTGAGGATTAAATTAGTAATTACATGTAAAATTTAGAGTGCAGTGCCTGGCACACAGTCCCTATATATGGACTGATAAATAAATACAACCCCAGTCAGTGGCAAAACCGTTGGATCTTCCCTTGAACTGAGTGTAATACTATCAGAAGTTCTTTGAACAACCAGATGAAAAACATTAGTTTTAAAAACAAACAAAAAAAACAACACAAAATAAATTCCTATGTGTCATTCTCAATATGTGACCCCTGAAATATAAACCACCTTCAACATTGCTCTGTAAAATTTTCTTGACTCTAATACCTCTCTCTCTCTGTCTCTCATTCTCACTTTATTAAGGTACCATAAAACATTCTTCAAACATTCAATATTCTACTTCATTCCCATAAATATCATCTCCAGAGTTAATTCCTTGACAAGGTGTTGCTGGGAAATGGCTGAAGACCAAGCCAATATTAACATCCAGGTGGCAAGTAGGAAGCAGTCAGACCTATGCAGTGCTTTTCCCCTTGTTCCCAACCTGACTCGGTCACGCAGGACTTGTCCTCTGTCCTTATCTATTTTCCCCCTTAGCATTGACTGACCTCACCACCTGCAACAAGAACACCTTGAAAAGATTAATTATTAATTTCAAAAATGTCACTTCAAACACTTCAAAAGTTAATGTGAAAGAGGGAAATCCCCTTCCCACTTAACATTAGTGACTTGGTCATTTTGGTTTTTTTTTTATTCTTTTTTCTGTCTAGAAAAACAAAAGGTCATTTCAGTTTATGACCTCTGAGATATATATGTATATGAGTTTAAGATGGCTGCTGTTACGATATTTATTGCTTAAATCTGACAGTCATATTTACACTACTATTTCCACAGACCTGTTAAGTGTCTACTATTAAATGGAATCTATATTGAGTCAGTTTGCTCTCAGAATACATAATGTTCTGTTTCATTTTTTGTGTGCATACACCCCTTTTAAGCTAAAGAATTTCAGAGGCTTCTGGATATTCAACTCTTAAAAAAAATATGTCTATGAAATTGAGTATGCAATAAATTACTCTGATTGACAGTTTTGGCATTTCACAGAGGCAAATCTCTAGTACTAACAGTGAGACTGAAAATTTTTCATCAGATGATACCAAATCTGTCAGAAATCATGTTTCCCAATTTTTTTAAAAAACAAGATATCAGGTCACTTTGGCCCACATGCTCCTTCAAGTAGCTGTAAAAATGACTTAAAGATTATCAGCTATAAAATATTGATAGTTTGGGTATTGGGGAACTCTCCAAGCTCCAAAGAATTTAGGTCATTCGACAAATATTTTTAGTGCCTAAAATATACAAATTATTGTATTAGTCTCTCTGTCAAGCTAAATCATGCTAGTAACAATAGCAAACGTAGCTGAGCACGCACCATATCCAAGGCCTGTTTTCAGTGCATTTCTTGGGTTACTTCATGTACTCTGCCCCATAATCCTATGAAGAAGGTGGTGCTACTTTCCCCACCTTTAAAAGGTAAGAAAACAAAACCCAGGGAGAAAAAGAATTTGTTTAAAATTACACATATTAGTAACAGATAGAGTCAGGATTTGAACCCAGGCAGTTTGGATCTAAATCCACTCTCTTCCAAATGTATTTGGCCCTTGAGGAGCTTTCAGTCTTGGGGCAGGGGGAGGACGGGGAAGAGGAGTAGAATGAAAACTATATAAATAATCATAAACTAAGCCATAAAATACAGAAGTAAGAGTGTTATGGGGTCAAAAGGGGGAAATATTAAAAGGAAGAATTATACCCATTGTCATAAAACCTGAAAAGTTTTATTAAAGTGGCATTACAACTGGCATATTAGGGATGGTTTATATTTAAATATTTGAAGCTGGTTCAAGGCAATCTCAGAAGAGGGAAAGTAAAAGCAGAGACACAGAGGGAGTGCAATATGAAGCAAGTTGGAGGGAGAACAAGTGCCTCAATTTGGTAAGGTGTAGGCTAAAGAAAGAGCAGTGTGGTAGGCAAGGCTGGAGAGATAAAATGGTATGAAAAAATCTTCAGGAATATTAAGTTTTAGTTGATGGTTTGGGAACTTAGCACTGAAGAGTTTGAGGGCAATTTTTGAATGCGTAAAATGATTAAAACACTGTAGTGGAATTATTATATTTATCTGGCACTGGAATTTGATTATATTTATACCACTCCTGGTTCCATAGTATATATGCAAGAAAAAAATATTTATACTAAAAATAGAAAATAAGAAAAGGAAAAATGGAAGTGAGGTACACTTTTAGTAAGACCAAGAAGAAACCAGTTACCCGAGTGGTTATTAAATTCAGCTTAAGTGAGTGGTTTGCAGGATGCATTGGAAAGAGGAGAGGCTCCAGGTCTTTGGTTCTACTTGCAGGCTGAACGTTAGAATCACCTGGGGCACTTTTAAAATCTAATGTCCAAGGTACATCCAGACCAATTAAATCAGAAACTCTGAGATTCTGATCCAGATGTCAATATTTTTTAAAGCTCCCTCAGTGATTTTATTGTGCTGCCAAGATTGAGAACTACTGCTCCAGTAGTTAAATAATGAGGATTTGAACTTCTGGGCTGACAATGAGAATGGAAAAGGAGGAAGGAATTTGAAAAAGAGTATGAAAGTAAAATCAATATTTCTTCTTGAAAATGCTGGAAAAATTTTTCCAACAGTTTGATTAATTTAAAAAAAAATCTTCTTCCACATGAGATTAAAAAAAAGCTTGGATATGTCCACATAGAAGAGGTGGCATTGGATTGGGAAAAGTGGACATGGTGGCTGATGGGTATGGGGAAAGGCAGGAAGAGATGAGAGGGGGAGGCGTCTTTGGGACATGGAGCTGCCCTGGATGGTGCTTCAGAGGCAATCACCGGACATTGTAAATCCTCACAGGGCCCACTGGATGGAATGGGGGAGAGTATGGGCCATGATGTGGACCATTGACTATGAGGTGCAGAGGTGCCCAAAGATGTACTTACCAAATCCAATGGATGTGTCATGATGATGGGAACGAGTGTTGCTGGGGGGGTGAGAGGTGGGGTGGGGGGGTGGGGTTGAATGGGACCTCACATATATATTTTTAATGTAATATTATTACAAAGTCAATAAAAAAAAAAAAAAAGCTTGGAAAAGTTGACCTACTTGATAAGAATATAGTGCTCCACTGACACCAAGATTAAAGGTCACCCAGGGTGGGTCACTTGTGCTAAACTTCTCACTCTCCTCATCTGTACACTAGAGTTAACATCTATCCTATCTCCCATGTAGGGATATAAGAGCATCAAAGGCAATAACAGATAACAAAGAGTCAAAAGGCAGCACTGTAATCACATTAGCTATTACTTCAAGCAAAATCAAATTTAGAAGACTCACGTTCAACTTATTTCTACTGCACTGGGATAAGTGAACTTTGTAATGCCATGGTATAATCCTTGAAAACTTCTCCAGAAAATAGAACTTACAAGACATATATACATCTATGTAGATAGATTATGATATAGTGTTGCTGCATCCCTTCCCCCAGCCTTTGTTATCTCCTTCCTCCAGCCGTTGCTGTCCTTCCCGCCAGTCCCGCCCACGTTGCCAATATATAATCTGCCTTCTTCCCTGGCTACTGCCTACCTCATAGCCGCCTGCACAACTCCGCCTATCCACTACCGCCCCGTAGTTAACCCGCCCCAGCTCCTGCCCCTCCCTCTACCCAACCCTATATAACCAAGTGTATTTCCGCAATAAAGCAGACTTGTTCCTGCGCTCAGGCTGTCTCCGTGGTTTTTACCGCGCGTCCCCCACGCCTGGAGAACCTAGGCCTACGCGCTGGCCTAGGGGCTTCCCGCCGAGCCGTGGAAGGCTGCCCGGACCTCGTGGGCCGCTAATCACTGCCAGCGAGCCCACAATATAGATTAGACATATAAATATAGACATAAATATTTCGAGTTTTTTTAATAGGAATTGGCTTATGCAACCACAGAGATTGGCAAATCGAATTCCACAGGGCAGGCCTTAAGCAAGAAACTCCAATGAAGTTTAAGTTGAATTCCCTAGGAGAACTGGCTGGCTGAAGAAGAAGCTTCTTTCTGACTTCTGAAATCCTCAGTTCTAGGTTTTAAGATCTCCAACTGATTTCATGGGGAAACAGACATTGCTGAGGATAATCTCCTTTGTTGACTGTAGATGCAATCAACTGTAGATGGAATCAAATGACTATAGATGCAACTCCTCTCTTTGAAATACACTCACAGTAACAATCAGGCCAATACTTTCTTGACCAAATAACTATATGTCATAACATAGTCAAGTTAACACATAAACTTAACCATCACAAAACCTTTTGAAGTGGTTTCTGGAATTTTAACAGGTTGAACCAAAAATTATAGACCCTTTGTGCTCATTGCTCTGCCTACAGAGTTGATCTTTAGTACCTCCCTTTTTTTTTTCAAATATACATTAACATTTTTTTTTAAAGAAACTTAGATTACACAAAAAATATAACTGATTCCTATATGCCCTGCTCTCTAGCCCTCCCACATTTTCCCAGATCGACAACATCCTTCATTAGTGTGGTATATTTGCCACAATTGATGAGCACATCTTGGAGCATTGCCACTAAGTGATGATTATAGTTTACACTGTAGTTTAAATTCTCTCCCACACATTTTTGCAAGTTATTACAAGATATACAATGGCCTGTATCTGTCATTGCAATGTCATTCAGGATAATTCCCAGGTCCCAAAAATGCCCCTAAATTACATCAATTTTTCCCTCTCCCTCCCCTCAAAACATCCATTGGCCACTGCCTCCATATCCATGATGAAAGTTCTTCCATTGTTAGGATCACAAGTCTACAGTAAAACAAATCTACTCTAGTCCATCGTCCATTCCCCAATCCTGAGGATTCTTGGATGGTGATGCCCACTCCACCTCTAATTGACAGGGGGCTTATATCCCATGGGGCAGATGGATGAGATCTTCTTGCTTACAGTTGTGGGCTCTCTCTGTTCTTTGAGACGGTCATTGTCAGTTATCTTGTCCTTGTTAGTTGTCCTGGGTGAGTCCAATGTACTAGAGAGTAGGTGTTGCAAGTCTGTTGAGATTCAGGACCAACTGGAACATGGGCAGCCCAAAGCTTTAAATCTCTTGGACATACAGCTATCAAGTCTAGTACTAACTATAGGTTCAAATAGAGGGGCAGCAGAGCCATGTGTAGTGAAACCACATCTGAGTCCAACTCTTTCACAGTGGGAGTGTAAATTCCAAAGTAGGGCCCTCTGGCAAAGTGCCAAACTCCTGAGCTGTCTGTCCTGCCTCTAGTGTCTGCATGTCTCCAGAGCCCTCCGGAGCCCCACTATTTGAGGTAATACTTACTGTGGCAGTCAATGAATTCATGCTGAGACATGCATAAGCATAACCTCTGGAATGACCTCCTGACTCATTTTGAAGTGTCTTAGCCATATAAACTCATTTGTCTTTACCCTTTCCCCCTTTTGGTCAAGGTCTTTTTCCAGTTGCATTGCTAGTTGGTGCTTGGTAATAATCCCTTGGTGCCAGGGAGACTCACCCCAGGAGCCATGTCCCATGCTGAAGGGAAGATAATGCATTTATATGCTGAATTTTGGTACCTCATTTTAAATAACAGCAGCAACAAAGGTTGGATTTTTTTAATAGTCATTTATAGATTCAGCTATTCATTACATTTGATTAAACGACTGAGATGGCAACAGTCAGTGGTGTTTTTTCCCCTGTCATTTTTGTGAGCCTTTCTTGCATTTTGCATGGTAACATTCAAACTGGCTCTGAGAGGGAAAGCAGGTCCTCTGCTCTTTGATTACTAACAACTATTGCTCTTAGAAGTTGTTTCTAATGGAATCCAATGTGCTGCTATGCCATAATTGATCAATTTTCTGTTATATTTTCCCAGGGTATAAGGGAAAGAGGGTAGAAATAGAACATCCCTTTTAAAAATGCAATACAACAGCACCTGCCTCACACTATCACCCAATGAAATCTTATCCAGTTTCTAAATTATGAATATTAATTCTTTTACACACACTTTATGTTCCCAAAATGTCTTACAATCATGTTTAGTTACTCTTCATAAAATCCCATTGATGCATGCTAGTGCTAATATTCTCATTTCATAACTACAAAATTAAGCTTCAGAAAAGCTAAGTAACTTGTTATAAGTGATTGAGCAAGCCAATCGACAAATGGGATTGAAAGCCTGTGCAGTCACCCTCCCTTCTGCAACTCACTGTCCTCCTGAAGACATTTCTATATTAAAGCATTCCGCTCCACAAGCTTTCTTTCCTGTAACTCCAAGCTCCTGTTGAGCAGAAGGCAATTATATTTGGTAACGGGTCCACTAAGTAATCGAAGACAGAATTTTGAAAGGTTACTTAAGTTCTCTGAAATTCAAGCATCTTTGTGGGAAAAAAAAAAGTACTGATTTAGATAACTGAGAAATTGGGTCTGAGATAATTCCTGTATAAGGCACTGCTTCACATTGTTCCAGTGTAAGAAGCATAAAGCCAACTGCAGATCCAGGCCAAGGAAAAAGCTTATAGATGTGGGCAAAAGCAAGTTACACCTTATTTTTCTGTTTGTTTCCTCCCAATTCTATCAGTGTTTAGCCAACAAAATGTATTTATTCAACATATTGTTACTGGGAGCCTATTAGAAGCCAAATGCTTCATGAAATACTGAAAATAGACAAGGATGAATAATAAATACACTATCCCTGCCTTGTGGTTCCCAGCCTAATCTGGGAGATAGATACATAAACACATAAGTCAGGCTACATCATAATACACTATGGGTCCTGACTTAGGAGCAAATTGGGATGGAACACCAAGGAAGCATCAATTCTCTGCTTCCTAGTAGGGAATGTCTGCAAGGGAAGCCCTCTCTCAGCTATGTCTTAAAAGAGTGTGTAGGAGTTTGCCAAAAAGAGGACACAGCACATTAGAAAAGTGATATTTTTTCTATCATTCAAACAGGATTCCAAATCATAATGCAAAAGAGCAAGTAATATTTTTCTGAGCTGAGACTTTCTACACCCATTTCTCCAAATTGCAATTCATAGTCAGCAGCTCATTATACACTTTCTATTCCATAGCCTAAATCCAAGTAAAAAAGAACCATGAAAATACCATGTGGTAAAAAGATAGAAGGATTTGAATGTGGGAACCCCACTTAAAGGCTTTAGTTGGGGTGGGGGGTGAAGAGAGAAGAGAAGGGGAAAAGAAGAGAGAGAAGGAGAAAGAAAGAATGAGACAGGTAGTAACTGGCATTCATATTTACAAAATAGTTCTCTTGGATGTGATCACATTTGGTCTGAGCCTTATGAGGTTATAGTTTCAAATGGATTAATGATTGCAAAAGTGCTTTGTAAACTGAAGCAACTCTATAAATAAATGCCATTATAATTAGGGGTGAGATTCAGCCTGTAGTGGAAAGGGGCCGCATTCTTGCCAGGTCCAAATGCAGCTGTGGTCTGGAGCTGCCACGTCTGCAGAGAAGACCCAGAGGAGAGAGGAGGTCCAGGAAGATCCGAAAGAGTGACTGTTCTCAGGCAGGCGTGACCTCCGTGGGCTCTGTCGCACTGCTGAGAGAATTTCCTCTGTGGACTCAGCCACTGCCTGCCTTTCCTCCAGGATATCAAGCCCCAAGTTTACAGTTCCTATCAGGGAGTCTCTTTGTTTGAACAAAGCCTCATTTGTTAAGATGTGTCACAGATCAGCGTGTATCAGATGCAAGATTGAATGTCCCTCAAGCACAAAGACATGCAAAGCTATGCCAGGATACCAGCAATGGGGCTTTTCACCATGAGAAAACAGATGGTCAGAGGGAAAAAGGCCAGTCTTTATGGAAAAGAAATTCTTCAACCAACCCCATACCCATACCCCCACCCCTACCCCCATGCTCTCCTTTCACTCTATTGCACTGACAGGGAAACATTCGATATGCTGCAACATCATCTGATGTTTGTGTCCTTTTAATTAAACCAAGGGATCTGGAATAGGGATGCCCTTGTCTGTGCAGAGAAATGATTTCAAAAAGAAAATAATAGAACCTCTTTTTCTTCAGTCTTGCCAGAGGCTTGTGTAATTTGTCCTTTGCAAGAGCAATCAAAGATAACCGGTACGCAATTGATTATGGGCTTTGTGTCCTTTTAATTACTTGTTTCTACACACTGGTTTAGTTACATGCTGAAAGTGGATCCCTCCGAGTTCTCTCTAAGCTGTAGTGCTTTCTTTTGCTTACATGGTTTAATAATAAAGCTATTAGTAAGACACCACCACATAGAACAATCCTATCAGACCAGGATAGACCGTGAATGCTTGCCTTTCTTTATTCTTCCATAGGTTATTAGATGTTTTGTTTTGTTTATGGAAAATATGGTTAAAGAATGCTACATCATTGCTTAACTATAGGAAAATATTCTTCAGTTTCAGGAGGGTTCAATTTTCCTTATCCCCAAAGTAGAATACACGAGGCCAGAAAGGTTAGAATTTACATAGCCGAAGGATTTCAGTTTGTTTTTTAATTGGCAAAAAAAAGAATGATTTTTTTACTTTCTTTTTACTGAACACTAGTGTATAGATTTGCATAACTGAATTCCTTTTTAAAAGAATAGGAAAAACCTAAGGAATTAAGCACAATGCGTAGATCAGAATTTTCATAGTATTCCACATACAGAAAATGCTGTCAAATTGGTAAATACCAGATGAAAATATATTTTATTTTAAGTTCTCTATAGGCCGTGACAGTTAAAAAATTAAAAAGGAGCTTTATAATGATAGAAAACTAAGTCTCTAAAACACTATTTCCTTCCCTGCTATTAACTAATGCCCTAGAGAGAAAGTAAAGCTGAAGGTAGTAACCACATAAAAGCAGCCCATCTAATTTCAGTGTTTTGACTCCGACTACAGCTGCTGAAATAGGAAATGAATGAAAAGCTTAGCAAGTGTGTGATCCTCACTAGGGACACTAGATCCATCTCCTGTTTTATCAGATCTCCAAAGACATGAGCTCCCTGAAAATGGTGAGCCGATCCCCAAACTCTGGGGCCATCTCTGAGTCTAGATCCCCAGCCACCTGCCATGCTCTTTCATCCCTTAGGCATTCCTTCTGCCGTGATGTCAGACTCCTCCTCCCCAGGAAGGCTTATTACTTTACAGACACTTTTTTGCCTCTCAAATGCCCACTGTGTGCTTGGCAACATGCAGAATTCAGAACTTTATCTTCTTTGAAATATGTTCCTTCCGACAAAGAGCTAATATGATATACTAAGTGGAAAAATGAGTCCCTAGCAAGTGAAATAGGCAGTGAAAAATGTGCATTATTAGTTCTAACTTACACAGAGGAGAAGGAAACGGTCCACAATGAATAGCAGAGGAGACTTGTGGAGTTTGTGGGAGCTGCCCTGAAGCATAAATGGGAATAGAGCAGATTGGGGAAGACAAAGAACAGAAGGGAAAGCATTCTAGCATCTATTCACAAGGCAAGGATGAGTAGGACAGGAGGTATGCGTAGGGAGAAATGGAAAATGAAGAATACTCATTATTCAGTCTGACTACAAAGAATCTTTAATGCCAAACATTCACTTAACAAATATTTGCCCAGTGCCTTCTGTGTGATGTGTTGAGCTAATGCAGATTATAAAAGGAATACAACACTCTCTACCCCCATGAAAATTACCATCAGGTGGAAAAGACAAAATTAGTCATATCAACCACCAAAAATTATAGCTATTTTCTAGCAGATTTTCATAAATACATTTAAAAACTACTATTGTTTATTTGATACATCTGTCTTAGACTCAAATAATGGTTTGTCTTGCTTGGATCTGTAACACGGGTTCACATGTTAAGTTCTTCTATGTTGATTACTAGTACTATTTATTGAACTCTGCCATTGTTTCTATCTTCTTCCCATTTCCAACCTCTTTCTTTCTTCAGCATCTTCCATCTCTCCATCATCTTCCGCCTCTCCATTATCACAGAACTTCACTAAACTCCTATTGATTCTTTCCTCTCATGTTGTACATGATCGGAATTCTTCCACAAGTTCAACCATTTTTTCTTTCTTAAAACACTTAAAGCTTTGATTATACAAAGCATGGATTTTTAGAATGCTGGAGTGTTGATGTGAAAACCCAGCAAACTAATCTTTGAGAAAACATTCCTAAGCACTATAAAAATACTACTTAATAAAAATATATGTTGAAGCAGTATATTTATATTGTTCAATAATAGAGTTATGAGCAAAGCACAGAAGGAGTACAGAAGGAGGGGCAACTAGCAAGTATATGAAGATGAATTGGATATAGATCTAGGAAGGTTAAATGTGAATTTTCTTTGGGTCTAAAATGAGTATTCTATGTAGCACAACCCAAAAAAAGAAATCATAAGTCCCTTATCTTTTCTGCTCCTCTTCCTTCAGTGAATCTTCTTTAAAATTGTTTAGACATCCAGTATTCCTAGTTTTCTTCTCTTACAAATGCCTGCCCTACAGAACATGCATTGTCGGTGGGCTCTGATGCAAATCGCTTCACAGCAGAAGCCACTCTGCCATTATACTCTAATTTGCAGCCAAGCTGGCATTCAGCTGGTGCATTGTCCTTGGCTATCGTTCACTGTCAGGGCCTCACCAGGGTGCACCAGCTGTTCTCTTAACAACAGAGAATGAGGGAAGCAGTCATATGTCACCAATTCCCAAGAAAAGCCTGCCTTAGCTGCCATTGTTCCTGCTTGGTTCTGGGACTGATAATCATGTAGCCATGATCTGGGCTGTCTCTAGGCAAACCTGTACCTAATATTTTCCTAAATTAGTCTATATTTTCCCTTAGTCCCTACTCTTTCGCAATCCTCAGGCTGGACCTGGCAATTTCAGAACTTATTCAGGCTGCCTTCTTGGGACAAAGGTTTACTCTATAGAGCAATGGCTCTCAACTGAAGGGTTAATACTTACCCCAAACTATTCTGAATACACATGCACACAAACACAATAATGCAAAACTTTACATACAATTTCAGGTAGTTCACAAAATTCTCCCTGAAATCTCTCAATCTTCTTTTCTATCTCCATCCTTGTTTCCATTTCTCACACTCCATTTTCCGGTAGATAAAAGTTTTCTGATCTAATTAATAAAGTGTTCGGGATGTTTTAATTTTTGTTTGTTTGTTTACCTTCTTAGCAAACCATCAATAAAATAGTTCTAGTGTTATAGAGTTCCTCCAGCTAAAAAGAACCATGATTTACTTTCCCTATACCTTTCTGTTCTCTTAACACTGCTACTGTTGCAACAACTACAATAAATCTGTTTATGTAACTTTGAGTATGACTCATATGGAATTCAGAAGGGAAATTTCATATTTTCTTCTTTTTGAGAGTAATTAAATATCAAGTTGGAGAGACTAATGGTTAAAATTTCCTTTCCTTTAGACACTGAACAATGGTTATCTTAGGTTAACAGCTGCCAAATGCCTCCCAATGATTATGTTTTCAAGAAGTACCATTTGCTTTGCAGCACAGCTGCAAGTGGTACTTGCTCATCTGTAGGCAGGATTCTAAAACACTAACTTGGTGTCCTCTCTCTTCATGGTGACTTTCAAAATGACTCCAGCCTTCTCCAAGAAAGTAAAAATTAAAATAAAATGAGTTAGAAGTGCTAATGGGGGTACATTGCAGGTAAGTATATACATAAAACCATCAAAAGCTAAAGGAAATGTTTTAAAAATGCAATGTGCTGCATTGCCATCTCATTCCAGACTACTAAAAAATATAGGCAACTCCTCTGAGTGTTTCATAAAATGAATTAGCTCTGAAATTCTGATTTATTCCACCTGACAAAATATTTTAAGTAACCTCATGTCTATACTAAACTTAAACCAAACAAACAAAAACAATAGAAAAAAAATGAACGAAAGTTTTGGGTGACACCATAGCAGATCTTGGTTCTGTGTTAGAGTCCTGCAAAGAAGAAAGCTAGGAAAACATTTTGAGGCCCTAGAGTAGAAAAGTCTCAATGTGTGAAGCAAGATGAGGTCATGTCAGTCCTACCTTCTATAGCAAAAATAGCAAAAATTCAATGTATGTGCTACTACTTCTCCCTTTGTGCATATTTTAAACCTTGCTAATTGATTATGATGCATTTTCTGCTAAGCCCAGGCAAAGTCTCAGAATCTTTCTCAATACAATTACACAAGCACTCTCTACCAATTGTTTGGAAGTGACATGAGATAAAGTTCATTCCCTATTCCTGCACTAGATCATTGAAAGAGCTGCTCTGTCATTGCAAAGGCAATAGAACTACCTGTGTTTTATATAGGATGAACAGACAAGGGTCCCACATAACCACATCCCCAAGCCATGTGACTGGAGCAACTGTTCATAAATTATGGTCTATAGGCATCTGGCCTGCCAAATGAATTTGTAAGTAAAGTTTTTATTGGCACAGGAACTACATTCATTTGTTTGTGTATTGTCTATGACTGCTTTGTATTACATAACCCTATTCAAAAAGCTAGCTTGATTTGTTTTGTTTTGTTTTTAATTTTTCATTCAAGAATGACACATATTACAGAACTTTGGATTTTGAACTGGCATCCATGGAGGTCATTATCTCACTTCAAGGACTCCAGAACTTTCAGTGATACGAGAAACTACAAAACAAGAGTCTCTGATTAACCTATAGATTTCAGTGACATTTGTGTTTAGAGAGCCATGAAAGCACATCCCTACCACAAATAACAGATGAATTGTCATACCCAGCCAGGATTGCTTTTCCTTCCCTGCTTCCCCCACACTTCCCAGCAGCATGCCCTCCAGCCTTGAGATA